>NC_142518.1:17290000-22290000 GCF_057876585.1 Rhinolophus sinicus | reverse complement strand
TGAAAAATGGCATAAATCTCTCCTGACTTTCTTTCCCACATCAAAATGTGACACAAACTTTATTGTTATGGGGAGACATAGGAATCGAGTGCTCTGCCTTTTCACACCCAGTAGTTCTCTTTGGAACACTGGGGCACTGTGCTTATAAAAACAGAATTTTCAAGCTGAAAGAAATATTAGAGAGCAAATCAATGCCTCCTTAAACTTTAGAAATAGAAAATCTTACATTCCAAAGCAGCTAAGTAATTGCAAAGTGGTTAAGGTCCCACAATTAATTGGTAAAAGAACTGAGCGATATACTTAAGGTCTCCCATCCCAGGTTCCTTCTACTTAACCAAATGTCTAGAAGAAAACCAAGTTTTTTCAGTCCTATGTATTAAGATTTACCAGAAAAAGTTGTAGAAAACACTGTGATTTTCATTAGTTTAAAATGTTTCACATATTATCCATATTGATTGAAAAGTACTTACTTCCAACGCGTAATATACCGGTTTGTCTCTGCCGAGTTTGTAAGCCACAGTGGTCAGAAGGCCATGATCAGAAAATACACACTGTAGGAGAAAGAAAGATTTCAGTAGTCAGGAAAATAAAAAGATAGCATATTTTTTAAAGCTAAAATAACACAGGTACAAAACAATTCAATAAATATAACAATTTAAAAAATAAATCTTAGTCAAAATTACCAGTATTAAGAACAATACACTTAAACAGTAGAAAAAGTCTATCCCTTGTTCAAAATTAGATTTGCATTAAGAATCTGACACGGTCCTAGTGAACATATCCCACCAACACAATTAGAAACACACATAAAATTCAAAGAACTTAGAATGGTTCTTATCAGAACCATTCAAATTTAGTGATTTTCATCATTTTTATTGAGCTCTTAATTAAATACTAAAAGAGTAAATAAAAGCTGCAGGCTCAAAAGTAACTAAATAGCAAATTATGCTCAAGCATTATTTACATGAAGTTAAAGAAGACTTTCATTAATCTTTTAATTTGAGAAACCAACCTTAGGGCCTGTATTACACAGTAAGAAGCATCCTGTTCCGTACCTATAGTGAGGGAAGAAAGTGTCCATTTTATTAAAATTACGTGCTGAAACATTAATAATCCAAATTATTTAAACTGAAACTTAACTTAGTACAGTGAAAGTAATTATATTAAAGTTTTAGATAAAGTTCCAAAAGCTGACAAACATCATATACTCTGTAGAATCATGTTTTAAAGATCAGTCTAGAAGAAAATATGCTTAGCGCATTTTTTTTTCTTCTTCTTTTTTTTTTTAAAGGAGGGCGCAGCTCACAGTGGCCCCTGCGGGGATCAAACCGGCAACCCTGGTGCTATCAGCACCATGCTCCAACCAACTGAGCTAACCGGTCACCCCCTTGCTTAGTGCATCTTAATGGGAAAATGCAGGTATAGTATACAGTGCTCAGTCAGTCATAGCCCAGGGCTGTTTATAAAATACCTCTGAATTACAACAAATTCTACATTCAGTCACAGGTATGTTGCTACCAATTCATGTGGAGCGAAGCATTGTGACTAAGAGCCATTCACCAATGGATCTGGCCAGCTTAGTTCTATCATTAGTATAATCATAAACAGAGACACTGCTATCTTCTGGCACAAAGAGGAGGCCAGGTCCAGAGTGCAGGAAAGTGCAGCTGGGCGGGAGGGGCAGGAGTGACATAGAGGGGGAGGCTATTTAAGGCCTAGCTTTCCCATTCTCCTGGCAGAATTAGGCATTCTAACAGTGACGGGAGAGTAGTGGAGGTCAGAATGTAACATGGCTGCCATGGAAGCACTGCATTTGTTTTGTGGTGGTTTTATCAGCATAAGCTTTGGATTCTGCAACAAGTCTGGCATGTGAACATGAGTGAGTAGATTTGACTTGTGCCAGGCAGATAAGCAGCCCAAACTGATACCAGTAAGGGTCATAGGGAAAGAGCTTTCAACTTAGTTGGCTGGGACTGTCACCCTTGAGTTGGCTGGGACTGTCACAGCTTGGCTTTCCACAAGCTGTCCTGCCCGAGCTCAGGATTCCCTCCCCCTGGGCCCTGTTGCTATGCTCTGTGACATCCTGGTAGGTGAGAGAAGGGGCAGCTCTCAATCTAGGGGTGGCAGAAGGACCTCTGCAGAAGCTACTACCAGTCAAGCCCTAAGTCAACAGACGCCATCAGCTGCCTTTTTGTCTTGTGGAGCAAACAGAAACCAAGGGCAATTTTTTACCCGATAAATGTGTTTTCAGGCACCATTGCTCTGAATAAGAATTAGCACAAGACATTCTATCTCTTCTCACCCAGATATATTCTCGGCCTGCTTGATGAACAGCTGACACATTCAAGGAACATGGGATTAATGAATATCTAAGTTTTAGAAGACACCAGTCAAATAACATGAGGAATAGGTAATAATAAATTTATACACAGTAAAACACATAAATCACTATAACTTTTTACTTCCATAATACTAAAAAAGTTGTATTATTTTACGTTATTCCCCTCTAATATTCATAAAACTGAAAGGTAATGATCTGTTTCATGCTTTTTAAAAGAGAAAGCTGTACCAATTGAGCATCCATATAGACTCTGTGTACTGAACAGTGGTACACAAGTCTTAAAATACAAAATTGACGCAAAGGCTCAAGGCACTTACTAAAAGTGAATCCTTTAGTTAGTATACTTAATAAGTAATGAGCATTAGCAATGTATGAAGAGACTCCCTTGCTACACTGAGGCCGCAGCTTTCAAAGCAGTACACAGGCAATTATTTTCCTCTTAAGTTTTATTACTTTCTTCCCAGTCATCTAACATGTATGGTGCTTTCAGCATTTATATGGTCTATCTATTTTTCCTCAAGATTGTCCTGTGTTCAAACCTCCCCAAAAGATGTCTGACTACAAAGATGGTGCACAGAGGGAAGCTGAGTGACCCAGACTGAAGTCGTGAAGGAGGTAAAAGGCCTCCTTTATTACACTTAGTGATTCTGGAGAGAGGAGACGTCTATCTTAGGTTCTCTTTCTTAAAAGAGAAATGTAATCTTCAAATAATCCATGCTCATTCTAGAAAAATTAGAAAATACAGATAAACTAAAAGAAAAATTAGAATCACCCATAATCTGTTCCTCCACCCAGAAACAGAAATGGGCTTTCCACTGAATTCTGAGCTGTCATTTTCTCCCTGCTGAGGTTTGGAGAGATTAATTAAATTCTCAGTCCCAATCTTTCCAACCTCTTAGGACTTAGTTTTACCCATCACTTAGCTCCCATTTATTTCACAGCTTCCATCTGTTCTGTACCAGATGCCAAAGAATCATTCTGTGGTCTTGCTGTGACTAAAAACAAAAACAAAATTCTCCAAACTTGGCATGATCCTATTTCCCTAAGAAACTACCTACTTCTCTCACCATTCCTGGATGGTTGCATTTTTGCAAAGTACTATCTTCCTGTCTCTATTTTCTTACCTACCCACAACACCCATTTGACATGTTGCAACCTGGCTTCCATCCTGAGTGCTCTACTGAAACTTCATTCTTGGAGGTCACCACTGAAGACCTAATTTCTATATACAATGGTCTGTTCTCAATCTCAGCCTCCATGACCTTTTTGTAGTATCTTGCACTGCTGACCAAGCCTCCCTCTTAAATAGCTATACCCTGGATTTCCACATTAATAATGTAGATACAATAACTGCATTCTATTTTTCTGAATTCCCCATCGCTGTGTCTCTATTTCTAAATATCTCCTCTACCTGTATGGTTTTTTCTTGGTAATTTCATCTCTTCCTATTGCTTGAAAAAATCACCTCGAAATAGGGGAAATCAAAATTCTCTACTCTTATACTAAACTCATTCCACATTTCCAAATGTGTGCAATATATAGCCTACCAGTACTACAAACATTTTCGAAACAGAAATTCTCCTACTCCGACCGGTTCCTTACTTTGGCTAAGCCTAACTAACCACTGGGCCAGGTGACTAGATTCCATAGCTACTTCCTGTCTCTTGTCCCTCCGCAGTGCCGTGGACATCCACCCACAGCCTTCCTCTCTGTCCCCATCTTTCTTAGTCCTTGCTCTCGTTATGAGTACACTGTAATCGCTTCCTCCACGGCCTCTTTGCCTCTAGTCTCTCCTCATTTTGACCTAGTACTGCCATATTATTAACGAACAGCTCCAGTCACCTCTGAACACCAGCTCACAAATATCCCATTGCCTATCAAGAAAAATACTCCTCAGTCTGAAATGTAGGGCTTCATAACATGATCCTGGCTTTGTTTCCACAATTAAAATCTCGGTACTGGGCCAGTCTGGTGGCTCAGGCAGTTGGAGCTCCATGCTCCTAATTCCGAAGGCTGCCGGTTCGATTCCCACATGGGCCAGGGGGCTCTCAACCACAAGGTTGCCGGTTTGACTCCCACAAGGGATGGTGGGCTGTGCCCCCTGCAACTAACAATGGCAACTGGACCTGCAGCTGAGCTGCACCCTCCACAACTAAGACTGAAAGGACAACAACTTGACTTGGAAAAAAGGCCTGGAAGTACACACTGTTCCCCAATAAAACTCCTATTCCCCTTCCCCAATAAAATCTTTTAAAAAATAAAATAAATAATCTCGGTACTAACATAATCTTTTGTGATTTTTCTCCCCTCCCTTTGAAACCCAACAGCCGTACTTCAAAGTTTCTTATGGCACAGAAATTCTGATTTATAATACGATTAACTGTGTATTTGTATTCTTGCCCCCCAGGAAGAGAAATGAGCCCAAAATCTTGTAATCTGCTATTTTCCTCCTCCAACCTGCAGTGGTTGGAAGCCCTCCCTTACTTAAATTCATCATTTCAGGACTTGGCTGATAATGTTTAAGGAGGAGGAGAGTAGAAAGAGGAAAATCAGACAATTTTATTGGGTACTGTGTAAAATAAAGTACTTGACAAAGAGAGATAGCACCTAACTTACTAGCATTAGTGTGCCTACCAAGGAGGAAAGAAAGAGGGGGTTAGCCCGGTTTTCTACCATTTCTCTTGACTCCTGATTTAGCTGCCTGAAATCCAGAATTCAAAGAATATGTTTCCAGACCCATGCTGACTCAAGCTCTCTTGATGGTAACCTCAGGATACCACAACCTGCAAAGAATTTTTACTATCTCCCCTCCTTCCCCAAACCCTTACACTCTCACATGAGGACTGCTGACCCTGCTAGACTACAAGAACATATCTAAAACTTTAGACATTCCATTATTCACAAAAAAAGAACTTAATCACTGAAGTTAAACATTGGTGAGAGACATAGGAAATCCTCAATGAAAGAAAAACCAGATGTAGATAGTTTCCTGTCAGGTCTATGGAAATCTTTACCACACAGGGGACAGCAAAATGTAGTGGTTAAGAGCCTCCACACTAAGATAAATCAGATGCATCTGGGTGCAAAGATTGCTTCTCTCACTTACTAGCCTAACCTCTCTAAACATCTGTTTTCTCATCCTGAAGTAGGAGTAATCTTATTACTCATAGATATGAGGCTTGTTACAGACTGTGCTTGTGTGAGTACTAATAACATCAGATTAGGAGAAAAATGCACCAAATCTCTACTTCCATCGTTCCTTTTGTTTCTTGTCAAAGGAAACACTCCAGATAACAGGAGAAAGCAGAGCCAGGAGAATAGCATTGAAGATCCTACAAAAATACGACTTTCTAGTTATACCGAGAAAATCTAGGGCAGGAATAATATGTTGAAAATTGTAGTTGAAATCGTGGCTCTTCCTCCCTCTGTTCAGCCCCACCCCGGCTCCCCACCAACCTCCCTCCAAAAGGCATGAATACTTTAAAAATCAAAATGTAGTTTCTGGATGGAAAAGGTATTGAATTTTATAAATTAAGCTCTTCACAAGACTCATCGATATGCTCACATATGGCCTAATATATTTTATTTGAAGGAGATAAAATTAAAAAACGGCAGAAAACTTATATATTCCTATTGGAACTCTTAAGCTATTACTTTTCAGCCCAGAAGAACTTCAGAAGTTTTTCCTCATTCAAAGCACCAAAGGGAAAAACAAACAAACAAAACACCATGGGTTTTTAGGTCTGTTTCTTAAACTCACGTGTTTTTGGCTTGTCCATCCCGGAAGCACATTTGTCCCACCAATGCAGCAGACTGGTCCCCCAAACACTGGAAGTATAAATGGTAATAAAGTACACTGACTAAGACAAAATTATTAACTTTCTTTTTAGAAGAGCCATAAGTTTATTTTTCCTTTTTTATTTATCAAGGAATGAATTGATTTATGTTTTTTGCATTTGTTAATACCCCTATGAGATAATAGGTATGGGAAGGGAGAGCTAACAGTTCATTTATTCAAAAGATTCTCAATGGCTCACACAGTGTCATATAAGAATAAGAATTACCCGATTTTGCTGTTCTTACTATTAATAGCTTTCCACACTTTAGGAAGGGGCAGATCGATGAAGATATAGGAGGAAAGCCATAACATGGAAGGAGTGGGGGTACGAAAGAAGCAGGGAGATGTTTGGTGATGAAACTTACCCCAGATATTGGCACACCTTCCAAGGCCCCAGCTTTCTAATAAAAAAGTAAAAAAGGATTATGAATAATCACAAACTGTTGGCTGTACTAACAAAACTGTGACAGGAATGAACACGAACAGTGACATGCCAGAGCATGTGGGGTAGACAAGACAAAGCAAGTGTTTCAATTTCAACTACATGAGTGGTTCAGAGACAGATATTAGAAGTATTCCTACAATGACAAGAAGAGACATGGCATTGGAAAATGGACACGAAACATTTGACTGAGAATCAGGAGACGTGGGCTATACTCCTGGTTAGTGTTAAGCCAACTGTGCAGGCCCCTGAAATTTCTCTATGCCTCACTTGATTTATTTACAAAATGGGGCCTGGGCTACATAAATGCTAAAGTCCATTAGCTCTTTGCTATTACTGCCATTACTAAGAAAAGACTAACACATTCTTTAAAATGAATATATAAAAATAGCTATCAAATCAGCATTGAACTTATTTTACTATCTAGCCTTCCTACCCAAATTGCTCTTAGGTAAGAAACACAACAGTGTTCAGGTATTGGGTACTAATTGTTCATAGCCAACATCATCAAGTTTAGATAAGCAATAATTAATTTATGTCATGAATAGTGGTTTTTATTTTGATGAAGTATAGCCAGCATTCCAGGAAGAAAAGTGAGATTTAAGTAGCTAACTGTGTACTTTACCAATTTTTTCCCCCCCAAGAAACATACACTAACACCAAGCAATCTGTCCTGGGATTAAGGAATTGGGGGAAAGGAATATGATCCCTGAAGTAGTTGTGATGTACTAGGAAGAGCACCAAACAAAAGCTTTGGACTCACCCCTTAGTCTGCCATTTGTGGACCAGTCTCCTGGCCTCTGGGAGCGTGTGGCTCCCTAGCTGTTAGAGCGAGGGTAAGAATAGAGGCCATCTCATATAGCTCTGATGATAGCAAATAATAGCATATATGTGGAAACCCTTGACAAAATAGAGAACACCCTCAGATAGCAGGTGTTATTTTATTTCTTTCATGCTTTCTCGTTAATTCAAGACCTACTATTTTAATTTACTGTATATATTCTTAGAAAACCTGAACCTGAATATGATGTGAAGGGTAAACTTCATAAAGGGCCGAAAATGAAACAGTAGGAAACCTAGAGGCTGTATATCTTAATATATTTAAATACTAATGAAGTCTTTGCTTATACTATTTATGTTATTATCAAACTACCAGCAGGATCTACTATGTGCAGTCCAGCATGGAAAGCGCGTCTTTTTCTTCACAAGGATGGATCTCTGGAGGATTCCTGGGAACATGCTCTGGTGAAGCATGCAGAAAAAGTGACAGTGCATTTCCAACTAACTGGTCTGAAAGGATGGTCAAGACAGACTTTTAGGATATTTAAAAACTACATCTAATTCCCCTATTATGCTAAAGCCCAAAACACATCGCAACTGTACTTTGCAATGGGGACACCAGAATTTCTCATGCCAGGAAACTACCTTATAGTATTTTATTTTGAAACATCATTCTCAGTCTTATGGAACACTTAAAAACAAATAAGACCAAGTTTAAAAAAAAACCCTAAAGCTTGACTAGAGCTTATAATAAATTGAAGGGTCATAGAGATGCTAGACAGATTCTGTTTGGTAAATGGACTTCTGCTTATTTAAAACTAAATGGAAATGCACTGTATCTTTTCCAAATGAACGGGTAGCATAATTGGTGGGCAACCTACTCACCAGGCTATGAGAGATTTTCTATAGTCAGCAAGGGGGGAAAAGGGGGACAGAAGCATAATATTTTAAATGCAAGAAAAAACTAGGTCAGTTAAATGTTTTTTCAACCATCCTCTGAAACAGTTTCTCAAGAACAGACTTTTTCCTCTGACCCAATTCCGTTTGTAGACAGCTATGAAATCATCAAAGCCCATTTACTGTAGATAAGCAGTGACCATCCCTTTAAAAGTTCCATGTTGCCTTAAAAGGCTATATTATGAATGAAACATTTAAGAATTTTTGCTCAAGCTTTATCCAGAGCACTTAGTGTTCAACTCTATTAGTATTAACTCTATTAAGTAGAGTTCCTAATATTTGCCATGAAATGTCTAAATATTTCTTTGCAATTTACCTAAGATACATTAAGTATTAATCACAAATTCCAGATTTTTGTGCTCAAACACCAGTTCAAATCCTCCTAGAGCTCTTTATCTCTGATGTGTCATCAGGGATATTCAATGATGTTAAGCACATTTTTTTCCTCAGACCACTTTTTCTTTGAGTTTCAACGAAAGCAACAGTAAAAATGTCCATTATGGAAGCCAGTTTAATTAGTATTCACAAATCAGAAAGACTGTTTGCTTTCAGTTTCTTTGCTAAAGTTTTGCTCAGGCTGACAAAGAATCTAATATAAAACATGGTTTGGCCATTAAAAGAGATTCAACAGGAAAAAGAACACCACTAAAATGTGAAGAGACCCTCTTATAATTAAAGGCAGACACCAAAAACTACTAAACAATTATTTGTATTAAAAGAATAAACTGGCTCAACCATTCCCAGGCCACGCTCTATAGTTAGATTATCCCAGCAATACTTCAGAAGTAGAATACTCGGAGAAAAGCCAACTAAAATTTATAAAATGTAAGATCAATTGGTAAGAAGAGCTCTAAGATTTTTAAGTTATAAATCTAAACAATACTAAATTCTTATTTTACACACTACCAACATTCACAGAAAAGTCACAACTCTCAAACTATCAAATGTAACACAACTGACTTTTAAACTCTTGAATAATAAAAAATTTTTAATGAAATAATTTTTTTTATTTTTTTACCATTAGGCCATAGATCTCAGAAGAACTCCGGACATTTGGAAGAATTTTCTTTGGAATACCAAAAAATCTGAAAAATAAGATAAGATTGGGTGTTTAATACTATTTTAAGTAAATATCTGGAAAACATTTATATGCATTTAAACATTTATATGCATTAAAAATGTAAGTAACAACAGTAAATGGATGGATTTGAATATAGAATTAAATAGTAACAAATAAATAAGCCAGCACAACATAGTTGTATGACTGGATATTTAACATTCTAATTTTATACAAGCAAATCAATAAAAAATACAAAGCACAGAGAAACCAAAGTATTTTTCTAAAGGAACCTAATCTCCCTCAGAGAAGAATCAAGGCAATTACTTTGGCATATTTACTGTATATGCAACATAGTTTCTCTTAAGAGAACACACAACAGACTGGTGTATTATAGTTGAAATACCAGCAATTAAAGTTTGGTGCTCCACTGACATCTTAAAAGAATAAGATTTAGGTTATAAATAGGTAACGCACTTGGAAAACTATTCTTAGGGGAAAATACAACTCACTTGCAGAGGTCTTTATCCCATTCCAAAGAATGAATGTTGAAAAGCATCGTCCTGCTCGCATTTGTTACATCTGTACAGTGGACACCTCCATTGGCTCCTCCTGTCAAACTCTAGACAGAATAAAAAGGACACATTCAATTTGTACTTATTTGCAATTTAATTTATATTTTGTTCAGGGACATAATGAGCAGCAGAGCACATAAAGCAGGAGAATAGAACATTTCAATTACTTAATTTTCTAGTTTTCAGCAGTGTTCAACAGAGATATAATGTGAGCTACATTTGTAATTTAAAATTTTTCTAAGAGCTACATTTAAAAAGGATAAAGAAAGTGAAATTAATTTTAGTAATACTCTATATTTTATTTAACCCAATATATCTAAATATCCTTGCAATATAAAAACTATTGAGACATTTTACCTTTTTTTTTGAGTATACAAAAAAAATACAGTATGAATTTTACTCACAGCATACCTCAATTCAAACCAGCCATATTTCAACAGCCCAATAGCTAAATGTGGCTAAATGGCTACCATATTAGACAGTACACTTCTAGTTAATTGATACTTAAAACAAGAACCAAAAAAAATCAGCTTTGTTTACATCCTCTTATCTTTGGAAAATGCAGAGTCTTACTAAATTTGGCAAAGTGAAGAACATTTGAAATGTCTGCCTCTTCAGGATCTTACTGAATCCTGTTTGTACTGCCATTGTTTCTTTTTGGGTTTGTTTTGGAATAACAATTCTCACTGGGATGTGCCTGCACTGACCCAAGCACTTATCTTGAAAGCCAAGTTTTAAACTCTCTAATGTTAATACCCTCAGACCAGAACTAGAAGCACTGCTGCTTTCTTTTATGTGGAAGCAATGAGGTAAGAAAGGAACAAAAATGCAGAAAAAACATCATGTGTGAGGCCCAGTCAAATGTGCTCCATTGAGTCTCCTGCAGCTCCCAGTTCCCACATCCTGCCCGACTCTAGTTCTAGGCAATTGTCAGAACTATTTCAACTGTGACTGACACGTGTGAAAACTACTGGCCATGAGCACAAAGCACAGCCCGCGCTGGGCTGAGAGAGAGAGAGAGAGAGAGAGAGAGAGAGAGAGAGAGAACATGTACTTCTAAGATATATCTGGGAAATCTTTGAAATGTTAACTTCTACTTATCCATGTTCAGCTTAGGCAAAAAGATTATACATCAGAAATTTCCACTATGATTTTCCATCTTGTGGTTTAATTAAATAACAGCTGTGTAATGTTTGTTGAAAGTGAATGATAAAAGTGGCATAGATGTTTTATCATGTTAAATAGTTATTTCTTCTAAGACATGGCTAGTGGGAAAGTATATGATAGGCAAGAGAGAAAGGCCACCTAAATTACCAATTACTAATTACCTAATATTCTAAAGATAATAGATATTAGATATGGTTTGTAATCATCCTCCATTTTTACTAAAATGAGCCAAGAAAAATAGAGGAAACAGACAAAAATGCCTCTTAAATGGAGGCTGAAATGTTCTATTCCTTGAGTGGCTTTTCTGAATGCCACCAACCAAAAAGTTTGAACTCTTATTAGAAAACAGATAGTAGGCAAGTCAGTCTAGAAAAATTTGTCCATACACATATTCTATTTAAACATACCCAAATAAGCCATGAATCAATGGTCCCAAAAAGAGCTCTATCTTCTCTAACAGCCTTTTGAACTTTTTCCACATTGTCAAGGAGCCAACGAAGTTTCACCGCACTGAAGTAAGTGCTAAGTGGAAGGCCTGTCTTGGACTAAAAACAGGAAATTCAAGCAGCAAATTAAATTCATAACAGTTCACAATAAACAAAACACCAAACCAAAAGACTCAACAAATCACAAAATATTCAATGACCCTAAAGGCAATCCCACGGTATGAGAGATAAAAATGCTTTTCCTATCTCATAGCACAGGAAAGCATGCTCATGAACACAGATCAGAGTGGTATGTTTGCAGTTCAAAGAGCATCCACGTAGCAAGGAAAGAGAAAATTAAATGATCCCAACGCCCTATAATCTAGATAGTGAAAAGTAGATGTTAACTCTTGTGATGAGTTAGTATTAACCTAGTCCAGAACTCTGCTTTTTATTTCACATGCCATGAAAGTGATAAACTATTGACAATCAGAGAGTATATCAGATCATAAATGAATGACCATAACAAGAAAATGCTAAGTTGTTTTAAAACATATATGCATAAGATTTAACATTATATTTATGTGTAAAAACCTATATTATAAATTATATGTATATATTAATATTTAAACACGTTCATATTCAAATAACAATATAAAATTAGTGGGGAATAAAGTAGAACTCAAAGACACGCCAGATTAAAGCAACACAGAGTTGTTCTGTGTAAGAAAGTAGCCGCCTAAATTCAGCGAATACATTAAACAAAGGGAGGGTGGACCAAATAAAAGTTAAAGGGTAATAATGAAACACATACGGGCTGAACAATCTTCTTTGAGAATGGATCAGGGCCCACTCTTATTTTTATTTGTATATTAAATATCAAATTTATTTATAAGGGCTAACAAAAGTGGTTAAGAAAATACATACATACATCAAAATAATGCAACCATCTTTCCTCTCCCTTCCCACCCCTAGTCTTCTCATTTGTCACCTAACTACAGAAAGTGATATCTTTTCCTCCTTCTCTTCTATGGATATGTTTGGTAAGAAAACCCAAACCAAAGGATTTAATGCTTTAATGCAACTTAACTCACAGTTTTCTAACTTTCCTTTAAAAAAAAAAAAAAAGATCAATGATCAAAAATAATCAAAGGAAATAATTTACAGGAATATTCTTCTTTGATTTGAAGGACCAAAGTTCATCCCACAGAGATAATAGTGAGGTAGTATATAACATCTCATTTGCATGATTTAGATACTGTAAAAATTGCCTAAAATGTCACTGGAGAGAAAACCATGCATCCCTTGAAACAAAGTGTAGCTGGAGGTGGGGGTGAGGAGGATTGGGCAGGGTGACAAAGAGAACAGAATAGGAAATGGTAAGGGTATATTCAGGACTAACCTGAAGTTATTTGGGCAGCTGGGGTCAGGGTAATGCTTGTTAAACTGCTGTAATTAACACCAGTTTCAGAATCAACGACCACAAGAAACTGCCCTCACAGAGTCCCATTGACAAATATAAAGGGGATAAACCAAAAACCAGAACAAAGAACTGGACACTAGGAGAATTTGGTCTTGACCTTCCTTGGTAGGAAAAATACCTTGCCTGTTTCAAAAATTCTTTCTCATGTATTTGAAGAGAGATCTATACATCAGGTCTGAAAATTAGGCAATTTTTATTAGCTGTCTTCATATGAAGAAAGTAGAAGGGAAAGAGAGTTCAATGAATTGTCTTCTACATTCTCTCCTTGAATCCAGATGCCTAAAAACGCAAAATCACCCAGAACTTGCTTTGATGGAAAACAAGTGGAATGGATTTGGAAAGCAGGGTTGATTTACAGGACGGTTTAAACCACAGGAATACTTTATAATACCTTCCAGCCTACCATCCTTGGAATATTATCCCTCCAATCCACCACAGGACAAGGAAGACAGGAAGGTAAAGACGTTGAGTTGCCCTCAATTATCTGCAGAGAAATACTCTATAAATTTTATCAAACAACTGCTGTGAAATAAGATGGAAGGCCCAAATAGTCTTTCTGGTGAAATCTCTAAGTATTTTTTTAAAACAAGCATTCATATAAGTATACTTTTGAAGAAATCTCTTACCTTGACAAAGTTATTATTTCCTGGAATTCTTTTACTAAGATTCTCAACCGTAGACTGGGTTCTTAGATCAAGCCACACTACAGACCAAAATATAATAATATATTTGAAAAACTTCATTAAAAAAAAATCAGACCTTAATGAAATCACTGCTGAGGTCAGGAGACTGATTAGTTTCCGTAAGCAATTAAAATGCTATAGCTTTCAAAAGACAGAAATTAGAAAATTAGAAATGAATGGGCATATTGTTAGAAGAGAATAAATTTATGAGGGAGAATTTAAAGCTTTTATGCAAAATCACAGACCAAGTTAAGAGAACAATACAAACCTTAGGGCACTTATTTAGTATAGTTTTTATAGGAAAAAAAATGTTTTGGATATGGATTTTTTTTTTTTAAGGAGGGTGCAGCTCACAGTGGCCCATGGGGGCATCAAACCAGCAACCTTGGTGTTATTAGCACCGCACTCTAACCGACTGAGCTAACTGGCCATCCCTGGATACAGATTTTTAAAGCATACATGAGTGCAGAGAAAAATCTAAATGCTAGGCAGCCTAGTTGCCAGGGCAGAATGCACAGCTCAGAATCCCCGTACTGTGAATAAAGCATGTATCTTTGAAAACTTGGGAGCAATTTATGACAAAGTAGAGAACCTGATACTATTATTGAAGGAAAAAATAAGATTCAGTCTCTCATGTATGAAATGCTTACATTAAACTCTTTCAAAGTAGGCAAGAACCTGGAATCGTTAAAATAATTATTTCACCATTCTTTCCCATGCTGGATTGTAAAAGAAAAAAAAAAATCTCCATTTTAACCGATCAACATTATTTTTAACTAAATTATCATCCACTTTCTGATCTCCTAGTAGAAAGCATTTCTGTTCTGTTTCATGACAAAAAGCTTAAGAGAAGGCATTAAATAGTAGTACATAAAGCAATTGTGAAAGGTAACTGCGTAATAGGATCAGCTGAGCTTTATTTGCTGGTTTATACATGCTGGCCCACAACACAGGTGAATGCCGACGGTGATTGTCTCGCTTGGGTCACCCTTAACTATACTGTTTTTTTCTGTTCATTTAAAAACCAGTAAAATTCCTGTAGTGAATTTTAGTCAATTCTTTCTAATTACTTAAACTGTCATTTCCCTTGAGCGCTGACTGTGATTTTGACGGTGGCTCCTGCACCTAAGACTTAAATGGCACCTTCAGGACACTCTTCTGGTTTCCACAGGTGTGGAAAGCAGCAAGAAAAGGCTCATTACAACCAAGGAAACGGGAAGCAAAAGGGACATCTGCATTTGCTGCCCAGCATCCATTCCTCTTGCTAACGGGAGCAGTATCTCAAGTTCTCTTCAGGAAATCATCCCTCCCTCAGCCTCGGTCATGTGGTTTGCCTGAGATTCGACCCCCACCTCCAGCTCCAGCTCCTGTCCTGACCCCAGTGATGGGTTCAGGAAAAGAGCATGTGGTCTAATCAGCCAAAGCGAGATTTGTGCTCAGTCTGCAGGAGTTCCTCTTCTCAGCTCAGCTGGGCAGTGCGTGGCTGGGGCCTGCTGCCATCAGGGAAAGAGAGCTGAATTGGCCACAGCCAGAGCCACCCCAGGAAAGACAGGCTTGTCAGGATGCCGGTGACCACCTGAGGCTGGAATCAAACAGCACCTGGACTAAGCTACTCTTAGATTGCTGCTTTCATGAGCAAAATTCCTTGAAACGTTTTTCATTTATTGTTGAGGTTATCAGTTTGTGAGGTGTGTAAATGTCTAATCATTAAGTTGTTTTGTACACCTGAAACTAAAAATAAAAAAATATTAAAAAATGTTATTTAGTGTGGTTGAGTTTTCTATTACTTGCATTGTGATTGAGTCCAGCCCTTAGCAGCAGCACCGTGGAGTTGGAAAGATCTCCTGTGTACAGGGAACAAGGGTGGTCCACTTTTTACACAGTGGCACTATTGTAAGACTGTGACACAAGTGGACTTTCCTCACAGGCAAGCAACCTCAGCAGGTGTGAATGGCTTAACAGGGAGTAATTGGGAAAAACAGAGGAATTCGAGAGAAAAGTTTGAAATCTGCGAAGGGTAGAATTGATAAGCATATCTCAGTCCTCAGTGTTTCAAACTACGGTGGGCTAGAGGTTTAAAATCAATTTAGTGAGTTTTAATGACCTACTTACAAAAAATGAAATAGGATGGATTAGAATGGAAAATATCAGAGAACTCGGTAAGTACTGACTTGTGAAACTTGTTTTAGTTCTGTGGGTTTGCTGAATCATGATGTAAATACCTACATATTTCTTACCAACGGACGTGAACAAGAGACATGAAAAGCCACTGCTCTAGGCTTTTTGTTTACTGACTCAAAGCCTTCTAGATCAGCGTTCTTCTCTATTTTAATGGACACAACAATCACTAGGGAGCTTAAAGGTGACTCTCAGAAATTCTAGGATACTAGGTCTGAGAAGGGGGCCCCGAAACGTACCTCTTAAATAGGTGCCCCCTTTAAGAAACACTGCTAGAAAAAGAAACACTGCTAGACTCCACAGCAGTTGTTCTTATCCAGAAAGCACACCAGAACCACCTTGAAAACTCTGAAATCACACATCCCAGGCCCTACCTTGCAGGATTCTGATTGTAGGTCTTGGCAAAGGAAGGCCTGAGTCTAATTTTGTGATAAGCATCCCAAGTTATTCAGTATTATACTAGAACTGGAGAACCTCTTTTCTAGGGCAATTTCTTTAGGATACTGCATTTGTTCCAATCACTTATTCAAAAACAAAACTAAAGACAAACTGACTATCAGGTAGCTCCCTGAGTCCAGCGGCTCCTTGATAAGGGAGCACATAAGTAACGAGGTACTTTACCCTCACTTGAAAGCTTGCAAGTATCCACAGTGGTGTCTGCAGAATTAATCCCTCACCACAGAGTCAAAACACTGGATGTGAAATCAGGAGACTGAAGTTCTATGTCTTCTGGCTTTGCCACCAACAGGCTATGTGACTTGAGCAAGCCATTTTACCCTCTGTGGCCTGGATTTCCTGAATATAAAATAAGGCAGTTGAACTAGATGGTTTCCAAAGTCCCTCTCCTTCCGTTATTCCATGATCAGAAGGCTGGCATAATAGTTTACTTTTGTTTTTTAATAGCCCATGAGTTTAAGGCAATTAGAATACATGAAATGAATTAGTAAGACTGCCAAAGAGGAAAAAAAATGTCAGTGGCTGGTACACTACCAAGCAATTCACAAACGCTCAAAATTAATTACATTAAGAACAAAACAATTAGAAAACTCATTAAGGAAGCTAAGATGGCAGAATTAGATTTGCAGTATATGTCACCAAAAGCCAAAGAGAAGACCCCAAGCTGAAGGACTAAGCCCGTTGTGGAGGCAATTTCTGAGAACAATCAGAAGATCAGATCCAGCGGCAGTGGTCAATTTCCCCCAGCATGTCTGAGTTGGAAGGCCGGGAAGTGAGCAAGAGCTAGAGCACCAATACCTGAGGAAGTGCCAGCAGCTGGAACTGAAGAGCCAGAGGGAACAACGGCAACTGGATCTGAAGGGCCAGGAGAAACTGGAGCGGCTGGAGCATTAGGAGAAATAATGGCAATTCATGCTAGAGATGGCCAGATTCAAGGTCTGTGTTCTCTTGTTGCCCACTTAGCAAATGGTAGCTCGCTTGGGCAAGTTCATGAGAATGAACATTTTTCCACACATTTGAGTGCAGAAAAAGAGGAGACATGGAGTAGAAGGGGAACAAAGACAGTCTACTCAGAGTCTCTAGTTCTATAGTATTTCCATTTGAACAAAGACCAGGTAAACACCTGCTTATTGCTCAGGATGACTCTTCCCTACCTGGCCACATGTCTGTGACCTAGTTAGAAAAGTGGCTCAGTTGGTTATTCACTGCTCACCCAACCACTAAATTGAAAGACTGTGTTGATGGAGTGAGCGAGCGCCTTCTTAGAGGATGCTAGAAAGGAATGCTGAGGAATGTGTCACAGTCTCTCATGAAAGGGCTGCTTGGGAAGACACGGCTCCAAGAAAGCACTTCCCTGGTGGAGTGGCAGGAAGTGAAGGCCGCATCCAAAACAAAGGAGCATGTCCAGAGGGAACAGGGAATTGCTAAGTTCTGAAGTGATTTAAAAATAAACGAGAAGGAAAATAGACACTAGGGAGTCCAGAACATTATGCAGCCTGCTTCTGGAAGGCATGTCCCTTATTTAGACCAAGTAAATTGGATTTAAATAGTTCAGACCACTAAATGAATAGGTTAAAAAAAATCAACTTGGATGATCTGAAACTTTCATTTGCATTAAATAAAGTCCATCCAAAATGTCTGGTAGATTTGGTTTGTTCTGAAATACAAAGTTTTAAGCGTAAGGAGAAATGCAGTTGCCTCAATGTCCATGGACCACGGTTAGTTTAGTGGTGTAGTAACAGCACAGAGGAAGAAACTTTTTAGAATATTTAGAAATCTCCATTATTTTTGGTTAGTTGTAACAATAGACGGGAAAAGTACCTAAGGAAAAAAATACACTAGGGATAATCTGAATTATTTTCTGTTGACTAGAAGCAAAGGCAAATAATACATCTCCTCTGAGATGGTTTGTTATGAGGAGTTCTTGGCCTGACAGGAAGTGAGATGGAGGGGAGGCTCCAGGTTACAGAACACACCCTAAGCAAGGACTGCTGCTGGCTACACAGTGTTATCGGGTTGTTTCCCCCACAAGAGACACAATAATAGTAAACCAGATTTAATTGCCATGTGTTATCACTTGCCAAAAGTTAAGCTGTTAATTAAGCGGGGGGTAAGAGGTTGTTTCCAAAGGGGAAGAGACTAGATGGATGACTGTCCCTGATGACATTTTCAGAAATCAGGTGAAGCCAAAAAAAAAAAAATGGAAAGGGGAGGGGGAAGAGGGTGAGTTAAAACATATATCTGTATGCCAAAAAGTGAGGGCTGAAACCTATTCTAGCTCTTAGAC
The DNA here is from genome assembly GCF_057876585.1 of Rhinolophus sinicus. NCBI lineage: Eukaryota > Metazoa > Chordata > Mammalia > Chiroptera > Rhinolophidae > Rhinolophus > Rhinolophus sinicus. Next base: position 22,271,331 of record NC_142518.1, on the reverse strand, counting down.
GTATAAATGCTAAAATGCCAATGACTGACATGAGTGTGTGTGATCCCAGGTCGGCTCTGCATTTCCCCTAAGAACACTTGTCATGTACAAATCAGTCATTTCATCTGGCATTCCAGGATTAAAAAGGCTATCAGCCAATTCAGAACAGTGGCCATGGATAACGCTTACTGAAGCCTTATCGTCTGCCAGGCACAGTTTTAAGTACTATATTTGTATTAACTCATTGATCTTTACTTCAAGCCTATAAAGCCCAGACTTCTAATTTTTCCAGTTTAACTGTCGTGGAAACAGGCACAGAATGGTAGTAAATGGGAAACCCAGGATTTGAACCCAGAGTCTGAATCCAGAATTAAACCTCTATGACGTAGGTATAGTCAGGATGACTTCATAGTCTTAAAAAGAATATGAAGAAATATTAAAGATTGAAGACCTCCAAGTTGAAATCTAATTCAGTTTTTTTTTTAAATTTAATCTGGTTAAAGAATTCAATCATTGTAAAATATGGTGGTGTGTCTTTACCGAGGATTGAAGGAGACATGAGGCATTCAAAGAACCGTGTAATAAAAGACATGAAATAAAGAAAAATAATTGTATCTTGATAAAGCTGAATATTCTAGATTTTATGAAAATAAAAAAACATGCAAAACAATAGAAACAAATCTACACTTTTGTTGTTTGAGGCCAAGTATTCTTAGGAGTTTTAGATGGTTTGCCATCTATGGTTTTCTTTCATGCTGATACTCTGAACGCTAACAGTTCTAGAAAACACTTAAAAAGCTGAGTTCAAGGTTCCTTCACATCTCAACAGATGACTACACAGGTTTAATCATTGGCCCAGGATAAACCAACATGTAAAAATTTTAAAAAGACAAAGAGGATAAGCCCTGTTTAAAATTGTAACACTCCGCATAAAGAGTTCTGTGTCACGGGGAATTTTAAATCCAACATCTTAGGAAAAATCAAAGAAAAATGATTCAGAGACAAATTATTTTTGTTCGTGGTTTTCTTTAATATACCTTTAGCATATTGGTCACTGATACGGTTACTCAAATCAGTGACTCTTGCATGGACATCAGTCCTTACTATGAATAATTTTTTATATTAAATCATGAATTGTGCTCTACAGAAAGCTACAGAAAGGAGTGGAGTGAGAGTCATATTGCACACCAATCAACTGCAGTAGTGAGTGACAAAACCTGGCCAAGAAGGGGGAAACAGTTGGACCATCGTTGGGCCAGAATATTTCACTGGTGGCATCAGTGAAATGTACATATGAACACTGTCTTTATCATTGATTCAAGCCCTCCCCCACTTGACATTTGAACTACTTGGGGCGTTTTGTGCTTCTTCATCAGTTTAGTCTGCGATGTATTTATAAACCCAAACCTCTTTTTTTCCCCCCAATAATAGACACCAAGATATGTAGACCACTAAGAGAGTTCATTTGAGGAAGAAAAGGGCTTAGAACATGGCAGGGGTGGGTGGGGTGATGGGAACTCTTTGGAAAAGAATATTGAAGAAAATAATGGTAAGAAGTAGAGAGAAAAGTACCAGAGGGATGAGGATAACTGAAGACGGGTAAGAGCAGCTGAAGGCCTGCTTCATACACAAGGCTCCTGCAATCTACCTGTGAGGTCATAATAGTAAATGGCGGTGTCATGGCATAGTGACTGGGAAGCAGTGGCACAAACTGACGTGTCTTCATTTTAGATACCACACCAATGTTTACCTCACTCATCACAGAATTAACACAGATTCTAAAACTATATGAAACTTCTGACAGGACCATCTGTGCCTCAATGGACCCATTTAAACTTTTTTTCTATGCTTATAATTCTAGCTGTCATAAAAGATGTCAGCATACAAACACACCTTTATTGCAAGCAAAAGCAAATAGCCTCTCAGTCTTCAACGTCTTCAACGAGCATATTTCATGTCCACTAAAACTACCCTGAAATTCTCCTATCTGTTACTATACTGGGGTGAGTGAGCTGACTGCTTGTCAAAGACCCCTGAGCCATAAAAAAGGCCACATAAAAGGCAAAATGTTTAAAAAGAGAAATGCAGACTCCTCATTTGCTTGCTCAGACTCCTTGCTCATATCTGTCTATAACAAATACTGCTCAACAGTTATATAATTTAGTAAGAAAAGAGAAAGAAAAACAAAGAGGAAAAGGACAGTCCTAGAGTGACAGATTTACAAGAGAAACAGACAGGGAAGGAACAGAGAGAAGGCATGAGAGAGCGAGCCAGAGAGAGCGCGAGAGAGTGTAAAGCCCACAGACTGTGATATAAACAAAGATAAATACATATGAAAATCTGGGTCTGTTTCCAGCAATCCTACCTTGCGCTGTTTTAAGATAAAGCTGCTAAAGATGTAATATTATGTTGATATTCTCAACTGAAGGCTTGCATGGAGATATGACACTGTAGTGTCTTCCTGGTGAAATAAAATTGGAAGCAGAATCTATCCTTGTCAATACTTAGTGGCTTCTCTTCCCAGCTAATTATTCCTTCTCTCTCCTCCTTTTCTATTCCCCCTCCTTTTCTTCCAAATGCTTATCTTTAGCCTTTTGTGTCACAAAGGCAAACACTGTGCCTGCCTGGTTTGTCACTCTATACCTAGGGGATCATGACAGAACCTGGTACATAGAAAGGCACCTACATTTTTGTTGGATTAATTAATTTTACATTCATTCCTATAGTGAATTCATCTATAATAAACTATCACCTGTCACCTACTTTTATGTATACATTTTGAACAATCTCTTAAAATAGACCTACAAATTTCTTATTGCCCAGAAATTAGCTTTGATTGCAAGTCTGATACTTACCTTGTCCAAAACAGAAAGTCGTTTTTTTCTCCCAGGTTGACACCCTGTAATTACTTAATTTCCTTCTGGTCTCTCAGGCTAAAAGTCTTGCAGCCGTCTTATTTTCCCTTCATCTGTATACCCTATCTAATTTGCAAATATACAGGTTGTGTCTTCCCTCGGAAAGTTCTCGCTGATTTGCCTTCTCTCCACTCTCTACCTCCAAGCACTAATCCCATCAACTCACTAGCAGTCTCAATTTTACTTCAGAGAGATGAGTCCTTTGGTTACTTTACAAGTTGTGTTTTTTTTATCTTCAGGTCTCAGCATATGTTTATGTAAGGCTTTCTGTGTATTCATCTTGCCTGTGCATTCATCACAGTGATTCTTAAATCTGTGACTTAATAGCTTTTATCAGTTTTCAAAAAACTTATCATCTTTTTCCTTTTCTTCTGGGACTCAAATTACAAATATGTCGGACATAGTCGCTTACTCCATATTTCTTAGATTCTTTTCTGTATTTTCTAAATTTTTGTCTCTCTATGCTTCAGTCTGGATATTTACTTCTGATCTCCCTTCCTGTTCACTAATTCATCTTCACCTGTGTCTAATCTGATGTAAAACTCATCAATTGAGTTTTTAATACAGTTCTAGAATTTCCATTTTTAAATGTCTAATTTTTTGCTAAGATTATCAATCTTGTCAATTAACTCCTTGAAGATGCTGATCATGGTTATTTTAAAGTCTGATAACTTTAAAGTCTGATAACATTTCCTATGGGTTTGTTTCTAACGCCACTTTTTTCTATTGGTTCTAAGTCATGTCTTGTTCTGTGTATCTTATTATTTTGTTATAGAAAACTAGAACTTGTATATGAAAACTATGGAGACAGTTTTCCTCCAGAAAGGTTCACTTTTGTTTCTCAAAGGAAGTTAGGCTAGGAGCATTGATAATCTCAGATCATCTTAACCCAATCAGGGTTTAAAATTATTTGAAAATCTGGGCTTCAGTTCCTGTGAGGGTTGGTATATTTCTCTGTTTTCATAAACTTCTATTTATTTTAACTGTGTTTTTCCAGGACCCAACAGCTCCAAGTCAAGTAGTTGTTTCAATGTAGTTGTGGAGGGCACAGCTCACAGTGGCCCATGTGGGGATTGAACCAGCAACCTTGTTGTTAAGAGCACCGCACTCCAACTAACTGAGGTAACTGTCTGCCCCCAGGGTTGGTATATTTCTACTTTACCTTACTTCTAAGATTCGTCCTTCACAGTCCCAATCAAAACGTGGGACTTTACCAATATTCATCCCCACCCTTGGCAGCCCCTGACTCCATCTTTTGCCTCCCTACCTTTAGGAATCTATGAAAGTGCTGTTTAGACTCTCAGATGCTCCTTTCAGAATCTACAGATATCTCTAGGGAATAAAGCAATACCAATTGCCAAGTTTACCTCTCTGGGTTTTGCTTCTTTCCTGGATCTTGGTCCCATAATTCCTCACTGCCTTGGTAGCCTTACAATCCTTCAGATCGTTTTTTTTCCCCCCAACTTCTCTAGCTGTTCTCAGTAGACAGGTGCATTTGAAATAACCTATTCCACCACTGTGGGAAGCTAAACTCCCCTTTATTACTCATTTGTCCCATGTTACCCAGTACACAGCCTTTGGTGCCCTCTTATCCTCACCAGCCCCTATCTATCCAAATTGGAACACAGGCTTTGGGGTTGGAGAGCTTTATGTTCAAACTGTGGGTTTACCTCTACATATAGCTAAAGAGCATTGGACAAGTTACATAGCTTTTCCATAATTCATTTAGAGTATAAGGCTAGTAAAACCAGCTTCAGGGTCGGGGTCACTGGGATTAAATCATGTGCGTAAAGTGTTTAGTACAATGATAGCAGTTAGAACTTATTGAGCACTATTGTCACTGCTAATTACATTAAAACTCTTAAATACGTAAGTCGTTCTATGCTAGGATCAGTCTTCTTCACTCTTTGGTGTAGAATTTTCATCTTCATAGCTTCTTTCATAGCTATTTCAAATGTCAAACAAGTGTAGACATTTTCACCTTCATAGCTTTTTCACACTATTCCTTCAATTCTCCCTTTTTCCTAACATAATCCAACACATTCTTCAAGACCTAAAATGGAATTCAGTTCAACCTAACCCATAGATATGCCAAAAATTGAAAATCCATACTAACCTGCACTTGCTCTAATTCCTGTACAACTAGCAGCACACAATCAACCATTCCCCAACTTTCCATTAGTCTCTTTCCAAAACTAGATTACAAAGTGTTTACAAAAACAGCCAATAATTCGTATTCTCCATAACACACACACTATAGCACCAAACACGAAAGAGGTTCTCAACACATGCATGAGGTTCAATATAGAGAAAAAGTTCTTCATATTCCATAGGTACAATTTGAATTAATACTTCAAAGCACACAGAATGGGGGAACAGTGCAGTGCAGAGGAACATAGGTAAAAGAAAAGGAAATAAGTAAGCACATCACACAAACAACTTTTTCCAGTAAAATATTTCCCTAAATCCTTGACCATAAGCTTAACTTTAACTAACCTACTTGCATTATTTGAAAATGACAATTCAAAGTCCAAAGTTACATTTTCACAATTCAAGTTTAGAGTTTAACAGCAACTTTCATGTTCCTTTCACTGGGGAGTGGGGAGCGGGGGGGGGGGAGTAAAACCCTAACAAGTTCAAAAAGTTGGCCAAAATTGTTCTGTGAAGAATACTCTCTTAGGTACTAGTCATTAAAATTGTAATATCCTGCTTTACTTATAATCAAAATGAGCTGCTCATGAGAATGAGAACAAAATAAAGATTTAAAGAATGTACTTTTGTGTAATAGAACCTTTGGTTATAATTCTGACATTTTTTATCACAAATACAGAAGACATACTAATACTTACACCACAATAACATTAAATTCCTTTTATTTTTAATAAAGAGTATTTCCAATGGATTCATGGTACTCTTACAGGCAACTTTTTAGTGTATTTTCTGTTTGAATATCACTTTCTTCCAATTAATACTAAAGTAACTATTACTAAAGTCACTGTAAAGTAAAAATAGCTCAGTCTAAATCATCCCATCCCATTTCTGACAATTTCAATCTCCATCCCCCACCCCACAACCTGGTCTTTTATTCACAAAAAATTGCACTTTGCTGTTTCTGATAGAATGATGCCTTTTTAGTGATTGTATATTTAGAATAAAATTTTCCTTTTAGCAAGTGACTGTCATTCAGTGCTCAATTGTCACGTGCTAAGAGTGGTGCTAAAATATACCCACGGTCATTTACATTTCATAAGATGTGATACCTAATGGTGATCTATTTGAGATTGAAACCCCTACTATAATAGCCTAATTTTTAGCAGAAGGAGTTAAAATTTGGAGATTTAACAAATTCCTGGTTGGGAAGACCAAATACACAAGTGCTTTATGGAGAGATGACTGCGTACATTTGTCATTTTGATTTTTGAGGGGGAGAGGTGAGATCTTTTAGGTATCAGAAACAGCAGGAATTATAAAACAGTTCTGGCAACATCAACCCATTTTTGTATGATACAAATAATCAGGAAAAGGGGAGAGCATGGGAAAGAGTTAATTCAAGGTGTGAATAAGTATCTGAAAATGGTAAATATATAACAACGAATTTCTTAGAGGACTCTTCTGCCCATCCCATCAGATTATAGGAATCATGACTGCACGCTTTTTTTTAGCCAGATATTTTAGTATGATAATACTTGCAAGTGGAGAAAGGCCTTGGACTTGACATCCATGCACTACAGCTTACCTATAGCATTGTAGAGAGGTTCTCCAGTCAACTTGTCCCAGACTACAGTGGTTTCTCTCTGGTTACTGACACCAATAGCTTTGAAAAGAGTTAAGCAGAAGGGAGTAGAAAGTTAAAAAAGTAGAAAACTATTTCAGAATAGTTCTCATTTTGCTTTTTTACAGACACAACTAAACACAACAATTCAAAGAAACATTTGCAGCATTTGTAATGGTATTGAGTTTATTTTTGTTGAGTGGCCCCAGGAAAAGTGAACACCCTATGTCAAGTGTTTCTTTTTATTACTACAGACTCCTTCCTGCTTCACGACCAGCACACCATGAATGACATACACCCAGATCATAATCCAAATGAAAGTCTCCCAGCTTGCCTTATAAAAAGGGAATGCAACAACTTTCCAAATTTACAATACCCAATTTATTATTCTGACGCCAACAATCACCTCATTTATTTACTAATTGCTACGAGAAATTTCTTTCCGTGTGTGTGTGTCCGTGTTATGAAAATAGCCACAGATAAGATCCGTCATGCTAGGCAAATGCATGTTATGGTTAGTTAGAAATTCAGTTTTATTTCTGTATTTTAATATGATACGAGACATACAACTTTGAACCAGGCATAAGTACAATATTTGATGGTGTTTCCACTATACTGACCTACATACAACTTAGTGCTATAGTTACAGGAAGTCACTATGAATAGTATACGAATCCATACCAACTTATTAAATTCAGCTTGATTCAGCTAAATCAGAGGTCCTCAGACTTGGTTGTACATTAGAATCAGCTGGAGAGCTTTTAAAAAATACCAATGCCCAGGCCCTGGCCCAAACATTCTGATTTATCTGACCTAAGGAGGGATCTGACAATAAGTACTTTTTCTGAAAATTCCCAGGTGATTCTACTATGCAGCCCATAGCACTGGGCTAAAAAAAAAAATTGAGCGATTCTAGAATTTGAGATTAGGGTGGACCTTGAAAGGCTATATAATCAACAACACATCTTAAGCTCAAATCTCCTCTAGAATCACCTGTCCTGTGACCATTCAAACAGCCCTGGTAGTGACAAGATACTCCCTACGTCTCTCCAGGCAGGCAATCTCTACTGCACAGCTTTGCTATTCAAAATAAAATCCTTTTTCTTGTCGCTTCCACCTACAGATCTTAGCTACATGCTTTGGAGATACACAGAATAAGGTTAATCTTTCTTCCACATGTCAGTCTTTCACACTTGAAACATATTTCGTCCCTCAAGGCTTCTCTTCCCCTGTCTAGGCTAAACAATCCAATTTTCTTCCACTGCCTCCGACTCTATGTGGCCTGGTCCACCTCTCCTAGGAACAAGCAATTATCTGCATTACTCAAATTGTACACCCAGAGAAAAACAATAGGAATGTCCTCACCAACAACACAGAGCTAAGGGGGACCCTGTTCTAAATAATCTCTATCCAGTGCAGATTTACTTACTTTGTTTAACACCTTTCCTAGAGGTACAAAGATGACTGAGATTCTACTCCAAGGAAACTTAGAGGCACAGGACAAAAGGAAGAGATTTGGGAGTGCTTTTGAAGAAATAGAGGACATAATTGCTTGTTGGGCTAAAGAAGGAAGAGAAAGGAGAATGTGGGGGGCGGGGGAGCTGGGAATCAGTGGGACATGGTCTTGATCATGGGAGTCGAAAGAGGGGATGGGATCAAGGCCCAGTTGGAGGGAGGAGTCTCAAGGAGGGCAGAAGGAGACTGCTTTCCTTGTGATGGACCAAAGGAGGCAAAAGATCTAGACAGGAAGAGGAAATTGAGGCATTAAGGCCCTAGAGCCTCAACTTTCTCTGTGAAGTAGCACACAGGTTGTCTGCAGAAATGGGGCTTAGCGAAGGTAGAATGCACGTTTGGGGCATTATTCCTAGAGCTCAGACTCTGAAGCCAGACTGCTGGGATTCCAACCCCAATTCCTCTGCTTCCTAGCAGCATGACCCTGGCTGGTTTTTGTCTTTTGTAAAATGGGGATAAAACAATGGTTCCCAGTTTACAGGGTTACAGTGAGGAATCCCTGGGCTAATGCATATTAAAAACAGTGCCTGGCATATACTGTATTTCCCCGAAAATAAGACCTAGCTGGACCATCAGCTCTAATGCATCTTTTGGAGCAAAAATTAATATAAGACCCGGTCTTATTTTACTATAAGACCGGGTCTTATACAATATAATAAATATAATAATATAATATTAATAATATAATATTAATAACATAATAATATAACAGTGGGTCTTATATTAATTTTGGCTCCAAAAGACGCATTAGACCTGATTGTCCGGCTCGGTCTTATTTTTGCGGAAACATGTTAGTAAGTACTCAATAAATGATATTGCTGCTAGTCATTGTCATTATTGAGGAGAGAGTAGAGTTGCAGAGCATGGGAGTGAGCTAAGCAGGACACATAAAGGAATTCCCCAGCAACACTGTGGGCAGAACAGAGGCCAGAAACCTCAGTGGGACTATGGCCATGGGCTGCTACCTAAAGTGGAGTATTGTGAACGTGATACTTTAAGGAGTAACTTTACAATGTGGGCTCATGATGACTTCACAGTTGACTACAATCTCCTATTCCTCCCCACTACATTAATGTTCCATAAACAGACTGGCTGCTTCCTTAGCCACAATCCTTAAGTCACCATTCTATGCCCCTCACGCTACCTTCCTTTATTGGCTCCTTCTAACTTGTATTCAGAATGTAACCTAGAGCTATTTCTATCTGATTTATTGGTCACATTTTATCCCTCATTTCATTCGTACATCTAAGTGGAAGTGCTTCAAACTTCTTTTAGAGCTGCATTCACCAAGTTTTAGATAGGCTGTGCAAAGGGATTGCCAATCATTTCCTTGAGTTGTTCTCACAACTTTCATAGTCTAAACTGCATAAACATACAAAAGGCATTTAGCAGTACACTCTGCTGAAATATCTATTACCACAGATGTAAATCATCTAGGTGGCTTAAAGCCATGTCCAGGCTGTAGATTCCAGGGTGATCGGCCAAGGTTTTGACATCCTTCTACCCCCTTATAGGTAAGGTAGACTGCGGAGCATTGGCCTTCTGGACCCACTCGGGTACCATTTCTCTCTCTCTCTCTCTCTCTCTCTCTCTCTCTCTCTCTCTCTCTCTCTCTCTCTCTGTTTTTGGTGCATGTGAAAATGACACACAATTCCAGTCCAAGTGACTTGTCTTCCACTTGCATTAACTGGTCTGTTAGAATACTGAACATGCTGATCTCTGCTCTGTACTCTTTTGTGTCTGGCCAGTGTGAAACCCATACCTGAGCCAGTGACCCAGCACTTCCTTTTCAACAATTGCCAACCTAAGAGTTCCATAAGCCACTCCTCCATACAAAGCCAGTTGTGCTACAAATTGTTTCCCAGGTAATTTATTGAGTTGGCTCTGCCAAAGGTCAAGCTTTTGCTTGCCTATATAGAACTCGACATCACAGAAGGCAGACCTAGCTGCAAATGAGGGAGAGAGACTTATTGCAGCTTATGTAGCTCTGGGGTGGTAAATAACTAATTAAAGCACAGCTCCCCTGTCTCCTGGTCCCGTGCTTTATTTTCCTGAGCCATAGTGATAACCTCACAAACCACTTTAGTTTTTAGTTCCAGTATGGTAAATAAAAGTTTTTCCAGGGGCCAGCCCAGTGGCTCAGGCGGTTAGAGCTCCATGCTCCTAACTCCCAAGGCTGACAGTTCGATTCCCACATGGGCCAGTGGGCTCTCAACCACAAGGTTGCCAGTTCAATCCCTCGAGTCCTGCAAGGGATGGTGGGCAGTGCCCCCTGCAACTAAGATTGAACACAGCACCTTGAGCTGAGCTGCCAATGAGCTCCCGGATGGCTCAGTTGGTTGGAGCACATCCTCTCAACCACAAGGTTGCCGGTTCGACTACCCCAAGGGATGGTGGGTTGCGCCCTCTGCAACTAGAAAAAGGCACTGGACCTGGAGCTGAGCTGCGCCCTCCACAACTAAGACTGAAAGGACAACAACATGAAGCTGAATGGCACCCTCCACAACTAAGATTGAAAGGACAACAACTTCACTTGGAAAAAAAAAGTCCTGGAAGTACACACTGTTCCCCAATAAAGTCCTGTTCCCCTTTCCCAATAAAATTAAAAAAAAAAAAAAAAAAAAAAAAAAAGGTTTTCCAGCTGAACAGTGATTCACTTATAGTCTTACCCGATAATCATTAAAGAGTTCATCATAGCCGATTGTATTTCTTTTGCAAATTCCAGTTTCATTGGTTTTAGTTGTCCTCAGCTGTCAGAAAGCTTGTTGATTTCAGGTCCCTATGAACAATGCCTCCAAAATTAAAGTCCACTCTCTAGCTAAACAGCACACATGAGCCCACTGCAAGTAAATAGGCTTCTTTCCTTCTTGACTTAGCGAGTCGGGCTGATCTGTTTGCCTGTCACTGGACTGAAGGAACTATAAAGTACAAAGAAATACTTTATTCACTTTACTTTAAGAATGAGTGCATATTTATGCTAATCAAAGCGTATATTATCCATGAGAAAATGATGTCAGAATAAAAATGAAATAAACTAAAATTCACATATGTTGATATATTCTTAATTTACAGTTTTCACATCTAAAATAGTGTTTCTAACTATCATTAAGCCCTTATGGTGTAATTAAATTACACTAGTATTTGAATCAAGGAGTCACTAATCTACATGATTTTAAATACTTGTTCTTCAGGAGAAAAAAAAAAAAGGAGAAAAAAAAAAAGGATTCCAATACCAGACTCTTCATTCATCGTCTCCCACCTGATACAATCAAAACACCACATAAACTGTTTCAAAGCTGAGAGCATAGCATTCTCTGCAATTAGTTTCTCTTGTATCAAAAGTAGTTATCTCAGTGTTTGACAAATGGCCACATCCTTTCCTCCACCGCCTGGGTGACGCCTACTCAACAGAGTCAAAGGCATTTCCGTCACTTCAGGGGTCTCAGACACCTCATTCTCCCGTAGAACTTCCCAGCAGGAAGTTGGAGTTCCCATTTATCATTTGCAATTGTTAAAACTTGCTACAAGCACACACATTCCAGAGACTATTTTCTTAAAAACATTGATACCCCTCCCTTCAGGCACTTTTAATAGCCCCAGGCCTCCTCTGAGGCTTTTATTTTGCTCTCTGTTTTTAGTTTTTTGTTTTAAATGTGTTCCAATGACCAATTATGCTTTTATTTTTAAATAAGGATTCCCGTCATCCATAATTGAATCAAGACAACGTCCTGGAGTTGGTATATTATAGGAATATAACATCCTGGAATATTTCCAAAGGCTTTTTTCTAAGTGTATTTTCTTAACTGTGGTAACTTTTCACAGGCAATTTTAAGCAAAATTTAACTAGAGGTGTTGAATGTAGCATTTAACTAGTTAATTTCACTAGGGACACTCAGTGTTAAGAAAAATACCCCTGAGAAAGAATATGTATGTGAAGCATGAACACCTGCTAGATAAGAGAGTAACAAATTGGGTTTTACATATGCCAGTCATTATAGTATCTGTAACTAAAAGACTGTGAGGCCAGGATATATATTTTATGTGTGTAACTTTCATATGCTCCTAAACAGATGAGCTAAAGTGAAGAATTACAAAACCCGAATGTGTTTACTCTGAGGAAGAGGGAATTAAAATTAGGAACTATTAAGAGAAGCACATGTGTTGGAATTAACACTTGGAAAAGTTTTCTTTAAAAAACAGAGGATTTCAAGGTAAAAATTGTAAGAGATTAGAACATTGAAAAAAGTTCAGAGGCACTGCATAATACCCGTGTGACCTTAGGAGAAACCAGTCATAGAGATGTGTTTAAGGCTGGAAGAGAATCCTGGGAAGCTATTCACTGGATTTTGATTGTCTGCAAGAAACCCAATTTTACTTGGCATGAAGGAACTGAATTAAGATAGAGGGGAAAGAAGGTATGCGTCATTTTCACATACACCAAACAAAAAAAGAGAAAAGGGAATGGTACCCGAGTGGGTCCAGAAGGCCAAGGCTCCGCAGTCTACCTTACCTATAAGGGGGGTAGAATGATGTCAAATCTTTGGCCGATCACCCTGGAATCTACAGCCTGGCTGTGGCTTTAAGCCACCTAGATGATTTACATCTGTGGTAATAGATATTTCAGCAGAGTGTACTGCTAAATGCCTTTTGTATGTTTATGCAGTTTAGACTATGAAAGTTGTGAGAACAACTCAAGGAAATGATTGGCAATCCCTTTGCACAGCCTATCTAAAACTTGGTGAATGCAGCTCTAAAAGAAGTTTGAAGCACTTCCACTTAGATGTAGGAATATAATGAGGGTAGGATATAAAAAATTGTCAACAAAATAGTAAATCTACGTGGCTGTTTATTTCTTTTAAAAATCTGCAATAACAGAAATAACTATTATTACAGTTAATTTGCAATTATTGTGATTATTGGATTAAAATGTTTCCTCCACTTGACTATTAGTTGCATGACGCTATTTGTGCTGTTTCCCTGACACACCCAGCACATAGTAGGTACTCTGAGTTTGCTGAATGAACGGTTTTATGTTTAGTCTTTTTAAAGCAAGTTTTATTTATACAAATAGGGGGAAGTCTGAAAAAAATCAAAGTTTTATCTCAGATGTGCTGGTAAATCTTAGAGCCAAGAAAGATGGGTGAATCTCAAGGCACCACCATCACCAATAGATGGTTTCCTCTACATAGAGTTAAACTACCTAATGAAGGAAACAATAGCCCTTGAATGAACTTGAAAAATTTCAACTATAAAGAGATGGCGATTACCACATTATGCCTTTATACTAGTATGTCAATTTTAGATGATTAGATGGGTTATTATTTTCTCCCTGTATGAATGATGCAAAGCCAAACTTAGGTTGATACTCTATTAACACTACTAGGAATTAACAGTTATGTACCGTGTTTCCCCGAAAGTAAGACCTACCCCGAAAATAAGCCCGTTAAGATCGTCAGCCAGGCAGACGCATTTAGCATGTTATAACGATGTTCCGGAAGAAGATGACATGACTGTATTTGAATAAATGTAGATTGTTGTACATGAAAAAATAAGACACCTCCTGAAAATATGCCCTAATGTGTCTTTTGGAGCAAAAATTAATGTAAGACCCGGTCTTATTTTCGGGGAAATATGGTATAAGACCCGGTCTTAGTTTCGGGGTAACACGGTAATAGTCTAACACTCTAAAACAGTATTTCAGGGACATTTTAGAGGTAAAGTGTTTTGATTTGAAACAACCTCCCCCTCCCCTGCTATTCTTTATTCCGGTATTTCTCTCCTCAGTAAAAGGCATCCCTATTTATCCGGGAGCTCCAGCAAAAACCCCAAGTATCATCATTGAGCCTTCCCCCCCCCATACCCCACTACTCTCTCTACGACCCTGACATCCAATCCATCAGCAACTTCTGGCCCTTGCTCTCCACCTCCACTGCTACCACTGTCTGTCAAGTCATCATCAGCTCTCAGGACTTCCACAGCAGTCTCCACACTGGTCTCCCAGCGTCCACACTTGCCTTTACTGTGCATTCCCCACACTGCTCCACATAGCAAGTCAGGAATTTCTTTAAAACGCAAATCAGATTCTCATTCCCTGTTGTCTTGCTTAACACTTTTTCATGGCTCTCTGTGATACTAATAATCACATCCAAGCTCCTAACTATGGCTACCAAGCCCTATCTACTTCTCCGCTTTCAGCTCTTACTACCCACCTTCACCCCTCGCCCTTCTTTTATTCTACTTTTGATATGCAGGCCTTCTTTTTGATCTAGGAATGTCCCTAACTTATTCCCACCTCAGGACCTTTACACATGCTGCTTCCTTTTCCTCAAACACTCTTCCCCAGATATTTGCATGGCTGGCCCCTTTTTGCCTTTGACACCTAAGTCAAGTGTCACCTCCTCAGAAAGGACTTCTCTGGTCATCCAGTCTAAAAGTAAGCCTCTCTAGGCACAACCACCATATCACTCAGTTTTATTTTCTGCATGGGACTTATCAGCATCTGAAGTTCGTTTCATTTGTCTGCTCTTATTGTTAGTCTCACTCCCACCAAAATAAAAGCTTCATCAAAACAGGGACCTAATCTTCCCGTTTATTGTTCTATCCTCAGTTCCCACAGAAACGCTTAGGGCTGCATAGGCACTCAATTATGTGCTGAATTAATTAATTAATTAGCTTGAGATAATCATACCATGGAGTAAAATATTCTATTAAGATACCTTTTATGTTGGAAATATCAATATTGAGCTGTCCGAGTTTCTCACACGTTTTCTCTATACACTCATAGACAGACTGAAGAATTTCCTTAGGGTCTTGTTCCACCCATCTTTGAACAAAAGAATGTATTTGGTTAGTCCAGAAGAAAGCAATACAACTGCAATTTATTTCTCTAGAAATATTCGCTTATGATGGTATGTCTGGTACATAAATTAAAATCAGATAAGCAAAGCAAAGAATACCTAACAGTAAAGAAATGATTTAAAGAAAAGTCTATTTCCCTTACATTTGTATTATTCTTCATGCAGTAATTAATCATTCAAAAGGAGGCAAATAATAACAGGTCACAAAATAGCAAATATTCTGCCTATTTTTAAATCATGTTTTCAACTCCAATAAGAAATTACTTCCCCAGTTCTTTATATCCCATGGGTTTGATGAATTGATAAACTATATATGTATGTTTCACTAGTTTTTTTCTAGGTGGACTGATATCTATGAAGCAAAAGGAATTCTGAAAACTCAAGTAAGTATACTAATCTCTCTTGCCACTTTTTCTCAAAACATTTTGTTAGATTTTAGGGGGAAATTTAAATTTGTTCTAATAACTATTTCAAGTAGACAAGCAATTGGTTGAAGTTTTCAGACCCAATTCCAGTGCAATTTTGGTAAGGTACCAGGGCCTCAGAACTGAAAGTCGCATAATAAATGACAAGGAAGAGAAACGTGGGAGAAATAAATGGTGACTGAGGAAACCCAAAAGTAGAAATGATACAAGCTAAAAGAATCCTACCTTAGGACCTACAAGTAGCAAGGAAATTCCAAATGCCTTTCCTCTCTACCGGTGACAGGCATTTGGGTCATCTCCAGTTTGGGTTATTATGAATAAAGCTGCTATAAACATTCATGTATAAGTATTTCTATACACATATGCTTTCATTGCTCTTGGATTAATTCCTAAGGATGTAATGCTGTAGATGTATGGTTGATTTTATAAGAAACTGACACAGAATTTTTCAAAGTGGTTGTATCATACACATCAATAAATTTTAAATATACTTAGCATTCCATGTACTCACAATTACTACTTATGAACATTATTCCCAAATAGGATGATTTTAGTATTAGATACGTGAATGCTTTTTAAAATACATATCTTTGTTTAAGGGAAAAACCCTTACATTCAAATCAGCAAAGCAGCACTTTGGCAATGATGGGGACACAGAAGTAAATGACTTCAAAGTCAATGTTGAATTTCCAATAGTTAACACTGCCCTCCTTACTTTACTATATCATCCCCTTCTTTTCTATCACTGAATTCCTAAGCCATCAGTTACCCACATGTTTTGCTGAGCTACCAAGTTATTGCTTCTTTTCTTGACTAATACCTATCCCTTAAGTCTTCACAGGAGTGTGTTCAGCCAAGTTTACTTTACAAAGCCCCAGGGCAATGAGGTGAGATGGACTAATAAATGTGATTTATCTTTATATATTAAATTAGGAAACATACCCTTCTTTTGGAAACTCTTGTTTTATTTCCACTTGATGGTGACTAAGTAGTTCGGCCGTTTTTGAATTGAAAACCTGAAAAAGATATTGCAACATTATGGTCAAAATGCAGGCAGAGAGCAGATATTGAAAATTATTCAGCAACTGAAGCTCTTATTCACTGATGGAAACAGTCCAACCAAATGGAATGCCATACAAGATGTTCTACTTCTCTTCAGACAGAAACATAAAATTGTAAGGTAGCTTCAGAAATAATGTCTCTTTAGATAAATAGAAACTTATTGAAGATAAAGCTGAAGTGGCAATTCTGTATTCTTTAAAAAAAACAAAAATGGCTCCAGAGGGAGGAAAGTTAATATATCAACCAATTAATAATACGGATTTCTTTTTGAGACTAGGAAAACCAACAATAAAGGAGAGCTGGCAAAATGCTGATAGTAACTATATTGTTTTTCATCTGGGAGTTCCTATACTAGAGTACCAAAGCACTTAGTCTTTCAGAGTAAGAATTCATATTTTCATTAAAGTTAACTTCCAAAATCACTGTAATTGCAGTAGTACAGTCAGATCCAATTAGGTACGTGCTCCCATGCCTAGGTTTCCTGTGAGAGAAAATTACCTGAGTGCAGATTAAGAAAGAGAAAGAAATAAGAGCCTGTGCACTCTGAGTCACTGCTCCCCTCCCTCCCTACCACACATACACCTCCTTTTTCATTGGAAGCGATAAACATAATAAAAGCATGAAGGCAAATTCTCAAGCCCTTTGAGGAGATAAAGTATCTTACAAGTCAAAGGTTAACTTAACACATCATGAGCAAAAGGCACTTGGCAGAACACCATTTAATTTACAACTTAGCACTAGGGTATGTTCTAGGATGTCCACTTTATTTGCCCTATTGTATTTGCTGAAGTATCTCTAGGGCCTAGAATAGTGCCTGGCACAGAGCGGATGATTAATAAATATTTGTTGAATGTCTAAAAAAATATGGTCTATCAGTACTTACTAGGAGAAAACTTACCAAATAAAATGGGAAAGTTATGTGGCAGAAACTCTAGAAAGAAACCACAGTTGTATTCTTTCTATTCATATTACTGCTGCTCCCAGGGTCTACTCTCAAATCCCCAAAGGACTCTGGGTTAAGAAACAAGGTGTGGTTACCAGAGGGTAAGGGGGAGAGGCGTGGAAGAAGAGGGTAAAGGGGGTCAAATATATGGTGATGGAAGGAGAACTGACTGGGTGGTGAACACACAATGTGATATATGGATAATGTATTACAGAATTGTACACCTGAGATCTATACAACTTTACTAACAATTGTCGCCCCAATAAACTTTAATTTAAAAAAAATGAAAAGAGAAAGAAACAAGGCATCCATTTTTGCTGGCTGGATTCTTAAATAAAACCTCATTAGCAGACCTATGGGGCTATGAATGGAGTAGGACTCTTCTTCTATCACCTCCTAGTTTTAACTAGGCTAACTTCAGGAGCCTCACACTAAAGATGGATTGATCAGCCTTTAGAATAGGTAAAGGAAAGGGAAAGATGTTGGTAAATTCCATTTGCCATACTGGAGCATGATGCCTTCTGATCACAGAGCATCTGGATGTAACAGAATGAAGCTTGGACCACCCTACTTCTTTAGAGCACTGAATCTGAGGAAAATACAGACATCACCTTTAGCTGTTTAGGATTTGACCCTGTGCACCACTCCCAAGTTTGTCAGAAACTTTTTAATGTTTTTGGAATCTGCAACTTTCTTAGTGAAACGCCATCCAATAGATATATAATGCTCTCACTTATATGTAGAATCTAAAGAACAGAATAAATGAACAAAACAGACTCATAGATACAGAGAACAAACTGATGGTTGCTAGATGGGAAGGGGGTTGGAGGGCTGGGTGAAAAAGGTGAAGGGATTAGTAAGTATAAATTGGTTGTTACAAAATAGCCACAGAATGTGAAATACAGAATGGGGAATATAGTCAGTAATACAGTAACAAGTATGTATGGTGTCAGATGGGTACTAGACTTATCAGGGGATCACTTCATAAATGATATAAATGCCTAATCACTGCACTGTACACATGAAACTAATATAAAATAATATTGAATGTCAAATATATACATGTATAGTCAGTGGTATTGTAATGTCAGAGGGGCAGTAGACTCCTTACTTTGAGAGTAAATATTGTTTTCTACACCTGAAACTAATAATGTAGTGCAAATTACAAATGCAATCCACATTAAAAACAGTAAAAAGAAACAGGTGAAATTATTTTTAATAACACATTTTATTTAAACCAGTATATCTAAAAATTATCATTTGAACACGTGATCAATATAAAAATTAATGAGATCTTTAACATTTTTTTTAGTACTAAGTCTTTGCAGTCTGGTCACAAAACAGGTTATTATATTGACATTAGGTCACCTGCCCACCTCAAGAAAAATTTCCATGCATCAAGGAAAGCTGTAAAATGGCACACAATCTCCAACTCTGAGGCACATCCCCCTTAGGTATTAAGTCTGGCTGCAAGGGACCCAAGGCTTAGCTAAAGCTATTAACGTGCCTATAATTTAAAAAAAAAGCAGAGGTTTTCTCTCATCCTGAAAGTTGGCTTTTTGATCCCTACCATCCAAAAAAGTACATGCATCAGCAGGCATTTGGCAGCGATTAACATCTCTTTGGTCTTTTTCTCGGCCTGTGACAGCTTTCAGGGGAATTTATCTTTAACATGTTATCGTCAACCCTCTAAAAGTTCCCAAAAAGTTCCTTCCTTGGGAACTCTAGCTACTCTATGTACAAATATTTTGGTCCCTCCTCTTGTGCCTTTTTAATAAAATGGACCAATTTAGCCAAAATAATTTAAAACTCAAATGGCGATTCAGGAAAATGTTTAAGTTCACCTCAAGGCTCCCTCTCCCCTTACAGGAGAGAATTCCAAACCTCTCAGGGAGAATGGACTGCATCATTCTTTGATTGATATTCAAAAGGACTTTTTTAAAGCCTCCTCCCCTAAACTCACATAAACAATATACCCAGGGTGAAAGAAGCAAATGAGGAATGATGTAGTCCGAAGGGTAGGTCAACCTATGACGTTAAATTACAACCAAATTATTTGGGGGATTGAGGGTAAGTGTCCTTATTTTACAAAGCTGTGCGAAACCAGAAAAGCAACTCTAGAAGCAGTTCAAAGCCCACCTATCTTTACCATCCTCAAGTCCTAAGACTGAAGATAAAAAATAGCAAAGGAGGGGTTTTCATGTCCTTGTTTGTTTTTTAAAGCAGTATAAACTGCTGCTCTGGCTCCAAGGCTCCATGCCAAAAACAAATACAAATCTTCATTGTCTCCTTCACAAATATTAATAAAAGTCTTAGCCATCTGAACAAATAAACTTATTCCAACTGCTATAAATTAGTGGGTTTTATGCTTTATTGTACCTGTCTCATGGCTAAAATGTTAAAAACAAAACTATCAGGTCTCTGGTTGCATCTGTCTGTGTGTATGTATGTACCCCTCCAGAGAATATTACTAGAACTGATTTGTAAAGAGGTCTGTTTAATTGGCTTAAAGGAAATAAATGCTTATATAAAAGTTCTCAAAAATAGAAAACTACCCAAATGGCTTTTCAGGATTACATGATCTGAAAATATATTTGCTATTAAAGCCTGCTTGAGTTTGGTTTGGTTAAATAGGCATGTCCTTAGAGCATCATCGTTAAGTATAACACGTTTATTCTGCTTGGGTTTACTAGTCCATGTTTTCTCTGTTGCAAAATTTGTCAGCAAGGAAAATAACTCAGTATGACAAAATTTTCATAATTAACCTAAACACACAATTATTGAGAATAAGTAAAATAAATAGATGTAGATGGATTTAAAAGTTTTTAGGTAAATTTTTCAGCAATATTTAAGTTGTATGGTATATGTCCTTAAATAGTTTCTGAAAACCTTTTGGTAACTTGAAACCTCACAGTTTTGCTAGGTTAAGTTAAATGATGAGTCAAGTCAAATTCACCGAGTATGTAGATCATTTCCAAACATGATAAACTACTGAATCATTAATTGTTAAATAAGTCTAAGTTTAACTACTCTTGACTTTTTAATCACCGATAAACCAAAGGATAAATTTTAGACCTGCTAATATGGCAGAAGAGAACTCCATGCTGGGCTGGGCGTTAACTGGGAAGCAAAGAGCTCAGGACTGGGAGGCCTGCAGAGCTGGGGGTGAGGGGTCAAGCCTAAGCCCTGCCCAAAAGACTTTACCACTACCGGTGCTGTGATGACTGCAACTAGAGTGTTTCCCCGAAAATAAGACCTAAATGGAAAATAAGCCCTAGCATGACTTTTCAGGAGGACATCCCCTGAACAACATAAGCCCTAATGCGTCTTTTGGAGCAAAACTTAATATTAAGACCCGGTCTTATTTTCAGGGAAACACGGTACTTTTATTACCATTACTACTATTCCTACTACTACCGCCACCATCGGTATGTGACAGAGTTAGGATTTGAAATCACCAGTTCTAATCTATATTAATCTCTAAGCCCAAATCACAAATCGGTTCCAGATTTTGTTTGGGGAGGGAGGGCAATTCAAAAGGGAAGAAACAAAGAAAGTTAATGTAGGAAAAGATTTGAGCACAGTGCAGGTACATAGCACACACACAAAAGTGTAACCAATACTACTGTTATTATTACTGCAACTTATTGTTTTTGTTGTTACTATTACTACTATTGTTACCTATAAGAGGTAGTATCAGAAGTCACCAGGAACTGCAGGAGATGGCGGTCTCCACAGGAGTTATTTTCTTATAATTTTCGTTTGTTGGAAGAACTTGAAGGACAAAAAGGAGTAGGCTGGGGTCTTGAAGATGATGAATGTGACACTTAACAGGGGGACAGGCATGATTATTGGGCCACCAAGGACAAATTATGAAAACAATATATAGCCTGAAAGTAGAATGTGGACCTAAATACCCAGACGCTCCTCCATCAGTTAGATTTGTAACCAAAATTAATATGAATGGAATAAATAATTCCAATGGAATGGTGGATGCATGGAGCATAACAGTGTTAGTTAGCAAAACGGCAAAATTCATACAGCATTAAAATTGTACTCCAATAGCTAACACATCTAAAGATATCCAAAGAAAATATGAAGCTTCCACAGCCACCAGAAGGACAAACATACAATTTTTGGATCTGAAACTTGTCTTACATCAACAATCTTCTACTCATGTTAATGTCTTGATTAAATATCACAATGCAAAATACCCACACATTAGTAAAAGAATTCCAACTGGTAAACATGACTTGGACATTTGTAAGAATACATTTAACATATGTACACCAATTATGTGTTCAGGTAACAGAAGCAAAAATGCAGCACAATTTTTTTTAAGACACTGTCATTTAAATATAAACCTGGAGCACTCAAAATAGAGTTTAGGCTTACAAGATGAAAGCATGGTGAGATAGCTATGGAAGCGTGTGTGTTTCTAAAAAGTAAAAATCTCAAGAAGGAAACAGAAACAGTGGGCCAGCCCAGTGGCTCAGGTGATTGGAGCGTAGTGCTCCTAACGCCAAGGTCGCCAGTTCGATTCCCACATGGGCCAGTGAGCTGCACCCTCTACAGCTAAGATTGTGAACAACAGCTCTCCCTGGAGCTGCCGTGGGTTGCTGTGTGCGGCCGGTGGCCAGCGTGAGCTGCTGTGGGCTGCTGTGTGCTGCCATGAGTGGCTAGCGTGAGTGGCCGTCAGCCAGCATGAGCTGCTGTGTGCTGCCGTGGGCTAACGTGTGTGCTGCCATGAGTGGCCGGTGGCCATCGTGAGTGGCTCGCAGGTGGCGAGAGCTACTGCCTCGGGGGAGGGAGGGAGCACAAGGCTCATAATACCAGCATGGGCCAGGGAGCTGTGTCCTACACAACTAGACTGAGAAACAATGGCTTGAACCAGAGTGAGGGGGAGGCAGAAGGGGGAAAAAGAAAAAGAAAAAAATGGCATGCTTTATCCATCTCTCTTAGAGAAAGATTTTTATTTTTTTTAAGGAAGGCGCAACTCAGTGGCCCATGTGGGGACCGAACTGGCAACCTTGGTAACCTTGGTATTATTAGCACCATGCTCTAACCAACTTAGCTAACCGGACAATTTAAAGTGAAAGACAATTTAAAAATCTAAAGTAACAGGTACAATGAATATTGTCACACATCGTTTTAATTTTTGAAGCGGTGTGGTGCTGACTACTAACAGCAGCAAAAATATATCCAGGATTGTTTTGTACCTGTATTTATAATAAAAAAATGTCAGGCCGGCCCAGTGGCTCAGGCGGTTAGAGCTCCGTGCTCCTAACTCCGAAGGCTGCCGGTTCGATTCTGACATGGGCCAGTGGGCTCTCAACCACAAGGTTGCCAGTTCAACTCCCACAAGGGATGGTGGGCTCCGCCCCCTGCAACTAAGATTGAACACGGCACCTTGAGCTGAGCTGCCGCTGAGCTCCTGGATGGCTCAGTTGGTTGAAGCACATCCTCTCAACCACAAGGTTGCAGGTTCGACTCCCGCAAGGGATGGTGGGCTCCGCCCCCTGTAACAATGGCAACTGGCACCCTCCACAACTAAGATTGAAGGGACAACAACTTGACTTGTCCTGGAAGTACACACTGTTCCCCAATACCCCAATAACGTCGTGTTCCCCCTCCCAAATAAAATCTTTTAAAAAAATGTCGTGGGGAAGGTCGATGAATTTCTGTTAAGAGCTGTTCCTGTGTTACATGTAACAGACATGGTAAATATTTGTTTACAGTCTTTGTTTGACAAACCATGCATTTAAGTGAAATCAACAGAAAGGAAATAGGTGTATGGATATGTGATTTTCAGATTAAAGTTAGTCTTAAAAATGTAAATAAAATGTGTATCATGTCCTCAAAAAGAAAAAAGAAGTCACCAGCTCTATACACGTATCTCTACGCCCAAATTATGACATGACGCAATTCTACATTTAGAGGAGGGGGATAGTTAGAAAAATGAAGAAACAAGGAAAATTAATTTTTATAAAAAGTTGTTTAAAAAGAACTTTCTGAAACAACACATGCCCTCTCTGTCTTAGAAGGAGAGTGGTGGAGAGAGGAAATGCTGCCCTTACTAAGTTAACTGCCCTTTAGGCTTGCCTCACTCATCCTATGACTAATTCAGCCATCCCATCATAAACATGCACATTCATTTCCCTCCCCATGTGATTTCCCCACTAGCCTACCCTATTAAGCCACACTCAACTTTACTATGTGATGAGACATTTATTCAGAAATGTAAACTCCCTCTCTACGACACTAGGATACTATATAAATTTGAATGACCTAAAATAAAAATACTAGCTACAAATGTTACACTGAAAACTTGACTACAAAAGGCATAATGGCATCTTCCAACAAGCCACAGAAGTAAAGAAAACATAGCAAATGGCACTGTATTTTTCTTAAAAATGAAATTGTAGCCAATTGCTTATACATATACATCTAATACATCTGTAGTTGATTAATTTCACTTTTTCCAAGACCCCACAGGTTTACCTTCCTAATCTTCCAACCCAAGAGTTGTAGTCAACACATCTGAGCCCCTCTCTGCTGATGTCTATTCATGCGATGAGCACCTACCTCATGCCAGAGGCTGTGTTAGGCTTTGGGAAGGGGGAAAAAAAGAAAAAGAAAAGACACCATTCTGGCTCCTCAAGGAGCTCAAATTTGAAAGCTCCTAACACACTTGTGAAAGACAAGAGGACAAGAGGGTGGCAGCTCTCTGGTGAGAATGTATTCTTGCCATTTGTGTAACATGATGGGCAAGAAAATAAACCAACTTGGTGGGGGGGAAAAAACCCATCAAAGAATCACAACTATAGTTATCACAAGAGTGGCCCCATTCCAGCTATGAACCAAATAAGTTTTACCAAATTTATTGTTCATTAGTCCTGGCCCCTAATGGGTGCTTAATAAATGTTTTAAACAAATAAAAGAAAGAAAGCGGAAATTCGTATGCGGTCTCTAAGTATAATGAGACAACTAGAGCCAAGGCACCCCTTCCTGCCAAAACAAGCACAGAACTACAATTCTAGTCATTCTTTATAGACGCTGGCTATTGGAACAAAATTATTATGCAACCATTATCCATAGTGACTACACCTGAACCCCGCCCGGGACCTGCTGAGTCACAGTATGATCAAATCAGCAGTACTTATCCAAAGGCAAAATTTTTTACATATTGCAAAACCAAGCTGTACATATATTTTTCTTGGTGAAGATTCATTTATCACCATAATCAGATTGATAGGTGGGTAGGTGGTCTTCTCCAGCCTCCCATGTTCTCTTTTCAGTACTCCAGGCAGCCAGGGAGCCTAAGACAGGAGTTAGGGAGAACAGGCTCCTAGACTTGAATCCTAATTCCACCAGATACTCTGCCACCTTGGGGACAATCCCAAGCACAGGGAGGACAGACAGGCTTCTGAGTAAGACAGACCTGGACTCGAATCCTAGTTCCACCAGATACTCAGTGACCTTGGGCACAATCCCCAGCAAGGTCTAATTACCTATGTAAAGGAACTTAATAATACTACCAGAATCACAGTTATTATAAGGATTAAATGAGATAATGCTCGAAAAGTCCTTGCTTTAAAGTCACAACACATTCTAAGCCTTTGTTTTAACATTCAATTTAATGGACGAAAAAAACAAAGTTACCAAATGAAAGAAGGAAGATGACTGTAAGCTGCAACTTTGTCTTATAAACAAACGGCCTCTCCTTAAAACCTGTTACAGTAATTATATTTCCAAGAAGTCGCTACTCTGCAATCTGAGTAACCATGTGCCAACCGGAGTTCACTTTCCTATCAGACAAGTTGGAAATTTTCCTTTAGTACAAATCATATGCGTAGGTTGCCAAGATTAATTCTTTCACAACTGGAGGAAGAAATGAATATGTTCTAAAATTACAGGTCTATTAGTAAAATAGAAGAAATTACATAATCAAACATACCCAAGTCAGAAAGTTCTAAGACTTTTTTGACTAGGTATAAAGGATAACCAGAATTAAAATTCAGTTGACCTATGAAAATCAAAATTTATTCAATATGTATAAAGTGCTACCTATAGGCAAAACAGGTGTTCATTTGTGAAGATGTTTTAAAGAATAGAAAGAGATGAAGACTTTAAAAGGAGGTCCTCTGAAGTGCAGCAGGCATAGAATTATAATACAAAGTACGTGACAAGAGCTACTAAGAAAGATATAAGAAAAGTGCTGTAGGAAGGGGGAGAAATTCTGCCTAAGGGTTTGAGGAGAAGGCAATTGAGCCCCTATTTGGAGGCAGAGTAGAATTTCAAGAAGGTATAGGGAATAGGGGAGGACGCATTTCCCTTGGATGAAGGAGGATGAATAAAGAAATCTTGTGGGGGCAGCCCGTTAGCTTAGTTG
Source organism: Rhinolophus sinicus (assembly GCF_057876585.1). Lineage (NCBI taxonomy): Eukaryota > Metazoa > Chordata > Mammalia > Chiroptera > Rhinolophidae > Rhinolophus > Rhinolophus sinicus. The sequence continues at coordinate 22,245,474 of NC_142518.1, read as the reverse complement.
GTTAGATGGCTCAGTTGGTTAGAGCACGGGGCTCTTTACAACAAGGTTGCCGGTTCCATCCCCGCATGGGCCACTGTGAGCTGCACCCTCCACAACTAGATTGAAACAACTACTTGACTTGGAGCTGATGGGTCCTGGAAAAAATTAAAAAAAATTTTTTTTTTTAAATCTCGTGTCCTTTATGGGAGAAGGTTAGTATTCCTAGCAGAGAAAAGGGGAGAAGAAAGCTTGGCGAGTTTATTGGTCCTGTAAAAGTTGAATTAGATATGCAAATTGAATGAATAATGGTCAGGAAATTATTTAAATGCCTTTAACTTTATAAGCTTCCTTATGACAGTCTTATTCACCTTAGTTTTTGTGAAAACGTAAGCAATTATTTTTGAGTCATAATTACAACATGGAACAATGTAACTGGAATAACTCCTGGGAATCATCTTGTGATTGAAGCACTTATTCAGCAATTCTATTATCTGCATTTTGCAGGGAGTGGTTTAGCAAGCTCTTTCCTTATAACCAAAGGGGAAAACACCTCGCTAAACCATTCCCCAGTTTTTCTCTAGTACTTCGCACAGGATCTCTAAATCTTTGCTCTACCTCTGGGAAAGCATTCTTTCCTAGTTGTAGTTTCTCAAGGAGTGGAAAACTATTGATCAACTTTTACACTACTTTTATAAACAGGATAGGAAGCTCCTGAATTTGCACCTTAGCTTACTCAGAGATCAGGCCATACAGAGCCCAATAAACAGAAACCCAATTTCAAAGGCCCATGTTAATGTCACACAATGAACCAGTGATTGTGAGAATATGAAGTAGACTTAGTCCTTTCCCCACTAGTGCAGAAAGATGTCTGTTGGGCAACAGAATCTGAGGGACCAAAAACAACCTGCAGTAGACAAACACCACTGGGCTACATGGACAGCAACAGTGAAGAGCTGAAAGGAAGACAAGCAAAGTCAGCCTGGCTCCTAAAAAGCCTACAAAAGTTATAAAATATTTTACCCATTTTCAGAGAGAGCAAAGGCTGTATAAACTTGAAAACAACCTCTATGTTTGGTTTGCCCCCCACTGTGCTTTATGAACTAGTTGCCAACATTCAAGAGGAGGAAGATTTCACTGAAAACTTGAGATGACCAGTTTTTCTTGAAGAATTTGAATATCTGGCGACGCTGGGCTTGTGTTCCTGCTTGGCAACTATAGACTACCCCCCCTTAGCCTGATTCTGCTCCCCAGCTGCCTGCCCTCCCTGTTACCTGCCTGGTCCCTGCAGGCATTTGCGCAGGCAATTCTTGACTATGGCTTCAAAACTCAACAGGCAGCACACAAGTCTTAATGGTCTGTCTTCATTTTAAACATACAATGACGATTATACATTTTATATATTAATTAATTCCAGTTAGGTAGACCTTCTTACTTATGATTCAGGATTACCTTATAAACATTTTATGAAAATAAGACAAAATAAAACCTGTTCTGGGTGATCAAAAGATAAACAATGTAAAAGACTGTAAAACTATGTCTTGGCGACTCAGAGCAGGGTAACTAACTCATGAAGTAAGATTTAAACTAAAATTGGACTGAAAGCATTCCAGTTTAGACAAGAGAGAGGAGTATCAAAATGAAGGCATAAATGCAGGTTTTAGTCAACTGGCCGGCTAAACAGAAACTTGGAACAATATATACACTGCATATATAATGTATACATATAATATATATCCACATACATATACATATTAATAAAGCACAAAACATGATGAGGTAAAGTAGTGAAGATGGAGCTAAATAATCATTAAATATTTAATTTACATCAACTTGTCAGGTTAGTCAAATGTCCACTAAAGCAAGGGCTCTTAACCAACAACCGTTTATTGAAATTACTTTTAAATTATCTTACTGAACTCAGTGCTAGATCACTTTAAGAGCAAGTTTCCTAGCACTCACTTAAATAGCACTGGTAAAGTAAAACTCTGCTGCCATTCATGATAAATAGAAACAGAATTTCCCTGTCATTTTACCCTGCGAAGCATGAAATGTTTGTAATAGGCAAACTATTAAAACTGAAATTTGTGAGTCTTCAAAATTAAGTAAAGATTCTGGTAAAGGCAGTGTACTGTCTTTTCCATAATGTGTCCTGCCACCCCCATCTCCCCGGTACCATTCAACCTTCTGCAATTTCTGTGGGATAGGATGACAACGCATCATCACGCTAATAATGTATTTGTTCTACTGATCCAAACGGCGTTGTGTTAGGCTACCACAGCCGTGACACAGCTTTCCCCCCATCCAAGGACGTCCTGCGCCCCGCAGGCCAAATGCTCCGGAGGAAGACCGCAGCAGCGGTCAATGTGGCCACCTGTCCTTGGCTGCAAGCGGGCCGCTCCGCACGGATGCTCGGCGATTCCTAGCACCCTTTTGGAGGAGGTGTGCCCCTATTAGTAGATGACCCCGCTCCACCACCAAGGCCGGGGCTGCTCAGCTCGCCCGCCGTGTTCGCGAGAGGCCGAGGTCCCCCAGGCCCGGGCGGGGCAGCTCCAGCGTGGCAGGTCCTGCTCCGGGGGCCTTGGCCTCCTTCCCTTGCCTAAAGGCTAGGGCCCGGGACAGGGGGAGGCGCGGGATGGGGACGCGACACCCAGCGCCGGTGTCCCGGGGCTCCCGCCCGGGCTCACCTCCTCCTCAAATGTCACCCCGGGCTCACCAAAAAGCGCGTCGAGCTGGTGCCCTGGTCCACTGCCCCTACCAATGGCCCCAAAACTGCTTTCTTCGGTGCTGCCATGAAACCAGCTTCGGGTCGACGGGCGATCGCGGCCGGTTTCCCGGATAACGGCAGAGAGTGGGGGAGGTGCAGGCGGCGAGTCCGAAGGCTAGGAGGCTAGTGAGCGCAGAACGATCAGACAGCGTTCCAGGCGGCCCCTTTACCCGCGCGGAGTCTCCTCACCCCGCCCATCTGGCTCAGGCCACGCCCCCAATCGCGTTCCCCAGGACTCCGGGGGCGTGGCGGGAGGGGCGCTGTCTGTTGGGCTGGCCAATCAGAAAACGCAGAAAGACGCGGAACGTACAGACAATTAGATAGTTGCGTGACGTCACGGGGGCGGGGCCTGGGTGCGGCGGGGGCGGTGGCCGGCGCAGTAGGTCACGTGGGGCCCGGCGACCCGGCGGCGACGGAGGCAGCCTGTTGTAGGGCTGTGGGCGGAGGCGGTTGCTGCCCATTGGCAGGGGCACTGGCCGGCGGAAAGGGCACAACCCCACCCGCGTCCTGGGCCTCCTGCCCACGTGTAGGTGCCCAAAGTGCCGAACTGCTTGTTCCTCTAATGACTTGTACAGAGTACGGCGTGAGTCCTTTGCACTCACTCGGCCGGGGCTTCCCGCGCTCCTTACGCCCCTCCCACCTCCCCCGCTCCTCGCCCTTGATAATCTCCGCTCTGTAGGAACTGACCCCCAAGTAGGGTCACCTCCAGAAGCATCACCAATCCCTCACTTTTGTGGGCTTTTCAGGGACAAGGAACGCGGAAGTTCTTTCGGTTTAGCATTTAAAGGAAGCTCTCAAAAGTTAATCTCCCCAAGTCCCTCAATTGACTTTCCAGGCAGAAAGGACCTCCCTGTCTTGATGCGCCCTTGCTTCTCGCTGAAACTCACGTTGGTGTCCCCTCCCTCACACGCCATTTCCTCTGCCCCCATTAACTGCTGTGGCCGGCAAAGGGAGAGAAAAGGGACTCTCTCCTTTGACCTTGAGTTTACCTTGCCAGGATCCTTTCAGGTCCTATGTTCCAGGGGCTTTCAAACTTTGGACCAAGACCCACTGTACGAAATAATTTACAAAACAACCCCAGGCATGCGTGTCCATCTACATTCATTGTGTGTGTGTGTGTATACATAGTTACATACATAAATATATTTTATATATATTTACGTGGGGGAGGAAGAAACTACCTTCTAGGTTCTTTTGGCTAGTCTAATAAGTTCACAGGCAAATTAATAACAGAAAGTAATAAGAGAAAATTTAATTATATACCTATTAATACAACTCCACATACATGAGTCAGAGACCCCACATATATGAGAAATTTAGAGACAGAAAGTTAAAATGAGATATACAGGGTCTGACAATTAAGTTCGCCAACTTGTTGCAACACTGTTGGTAACTTTTTTTGATATCAGAGGGATTATTCATTATGAAGTCGTACCAACTGGACAGTTAACCAAGTTTACTATTTGGAAGTGCTGAAAAGGCTGCATGAAAAAGTTAGACGACCTGAAGTTTTCACCAACAATTCATGGCTCTTGCATCACGACAATGCACCAGCTCACACGGCACTGTCTGTGAGGGAGTTTTTAGCCCGTAAACAAATAACTGTATTGGAACACCCTCCCTACTCACCTGATCTGCCCCCCAATGACTTCTTTCTTTACCCGAAAATAAAGGAAATATTGAAAGGAAGACATTTGGATGATATTCAGGACATTGAGGGTAATACGAGGACAGCTCTGATAGCCGTTCCAGAAAAAGAGTTCCAAAGTTGCTTTGAAGGGTGGACTAGGCTCTGGTGTCGGTGCATAGCTTCCCAAGGGGAGTACTTTGAAGTTGACTGTAGTGATATTCAGCAATGAGGTATGTAGCACTTTTTCTAGGATGAGTTTGCAAAGTTAATTGTTTGACCTGGTTCATATATGGCCTTCTGAGCTCTGGATGAGGTAAGGCGCCTGAGGCTTCAGAAGGGAGGAGGGCAAGTTTCAGGATGATAAGAACAGATATTCAGTAATTAGAAGTTTGTCCTGCCCTATAGATAGGTCATAAAAAGTTATTTCTGATAACTCTTATAATAGGCAAGTCCCCAGTTTGCATTCTTGAAGGAAAAGGTAAAAGTTTCTCCTGAGCCCAAGGGGTCTCAACTGCCTTCAGCCAAAAATAATTCACATGCCAGAGAAAGACAAATATTATACTATATTTCCCTTATTTGTGGAATCTAAACAAACACACAAAACAAAACAAAAACTCACAGAAACAGATTAAACTGATGGTTGCCAGAGGGGTGGGGGTTACAGGGGTAGGGGGGTGGGTGAAAAAGGGTAATGGGAAATAAGTGGATAATGTGATAAGTTTGTACAACGACATATGATTACTAGACTTAGTGTGGTGATCACACTGTGAAGTATATAAATGTCAAATCACTATATTGCACACCTCAAACTAATATATTGTATATCACTTATACTTAAACAAAAATAAACAAATACGATTTTAAAAAATAGAAAATAAATAAAAGTAGGTCACATGCCAAAGTGGCACACCTTGAAGAGGCCTGTTCTGAACCCCTTCATTTACATATATTGAAAAAAACGTTTCCAAACAATTTTTATCCTTCTATGCTATGTATTCTGCATTGTTTTATTCTATTGCACATCATTTTTTTAAATGCTGGTTGAAAATTACAATTGGTTTTCCTATCAATTCCGAAAGCATTCTATTCCCACTGTCACTTTTTTCCAATCTCTCAGTGTTCTGAAACATAATTTCTATGTTTTTCCCCTCTAGCCTTACTCCACACTACCTCACTAGTCCATCTCCCTGTTTACAGTTTTACCACACTTACTCTGGAAGTAAATTTTCCTATACTCTGTCTAGAAATCAGATTCTGGTGTTTCAAATGAGGCCTGCTTAGGGAGATGCTGGACTTGATAACTACTGATAAACTGGCTGGCTTTAGAACAGGAACGCAGATGAATCAGTATTTCTGAATTTCTTGGAAGAGGAAAAGACGCAGGCATACAGACAAATGTAAAGGAAGTAAACTAATTTGCCTCTAAATACTGTAATTGAATGATATAGATAAGGATTTCCATGACTCTAGAAGGCAGTAAAAAGAAAGCCACCAACCCTACCATATCGATCCATTAAAAAAAAAAAAAAAGAATTCCTGACCATGTTTCAACTTTCACATACTTTTGACTCTCAGATTCTAACAGGACAGCAAATTGTTTGTTTGGCAGTATAGTGGGATCAGAATTCATACATTTAAGAATAAGTAGGACTAGATGTACATGAGACATTCTTAAATATATTGATCCTGTGGTTCCCACAACAGTCTGTATTCCACATCTTCATTTCTTTCACCAAAACAAAACTGAAAGGCCAAAATATTACTGGAGCTTTCAGGAGTCACACATCTAGAGATCAGGGAAGAGTCTTAAATGGAAGAATCTAGCTCAGCCTATCTCAGCTCCACACCCTAAATTTTTATTCTGACTCTCATAGACCGTTTTTCTCTTTTCCTTTTGGAATTACTGCCATTTGCCTGCTCTTTCTCATTCCTTCGTGGCCCAGCTGCATTCTGACAACTCAAATTTATATCAATGTAAAAATCAACTAATAGATATTCTGATTTCATTCATCATACTGTCATTGAGACAGAGTTGGAAGTAATGGGGAACCTGAGGCCCGGAGAACTTAAGTGACTTGTCTACGACCAGCCAGCCTTCTGTGGCAGAACCAGAACTAGAATTTCCATTTCCTGACGTCAAGCCTTGTGCCCTTTTACAGCAGGTTGACGGAATGGAAGCTGAGGAAAATTAGGAAAGAAAATGGATGGAAAGGAAGAAAGGAGGGTGCTAGTCCACTATGATATCCCTACCACTCACCCCAGATCTAAAGGCAAAGCAGTGGAAGAAACACTGGATTGGAAAGCTAAGGATCTTGGTCTGATCCTGGCCCTGCCATTTAACACTTGATCTTCCTGACCTTGAGTAACTCATTTCCTCCCATGGCTTCCCTTTGCTCACTTGTAAAATAGGGAAAATGTCACTGATGTGGATGGGTTAATGTGAAACAAATTACGTAATGCCTGGGAAAGCACTCTACAAGCAGCACGGTTTATTATGAAAGGCAAGATGTAGCCTCACTGGCAAGTCTGTTTCCACCAAAGAAACCCAAAGGTGAAGACCAGGGTCTTTCATGCAAACGGTTTAAGTAGCTTGAGTTATCTGAAGCTCACTGTGATGATTTCTGAATGCTAACCCTCATTGGAGAGTCTCTAGATGTTTCATTTATTTCTCCTCTGCCTTTTCCTGTTCTTTCTTAATTTACACAGAATTCATATAAGCAGAAAGACTAGATTTCCCTAGAGAATCTTTTTTTTTTTGTCCAGTAATGCTTCTTGGTCTTCTCACATTTGCCTGAATTATTCTTTCTAGTCTAGTCTATTTGGAAAGCTAGCCTTTCCTTAATCTTTGCTATTGTAATTATAACTTGACTATGGATTGATATGGATATGGAAAGTACAACAAGGGAAAGTTAGTGCTGGAAAGGATTACAACAAATAGCACAGGCACTCCTTTATTTTTATGGAACTGGGATGATTTAGGCAGATATAAGAAGTGATTTGCCCAAGGTATCAGGAGTTAAAGACAGATTAAGAATTTATATATACTTGAAAAAAATAGCCAAATTGGGAGCCTTCCCTTCACTCCATACAAACTGGAGAATCCCTTCACATGCATGTTGGAAATCTCAGTGTAACTACCTAAGATTACGTATCACTTTATGCAATGTTGCAGTTGTAATAGTGTAAGGATATGGCGATGATTCTCAAACTTTACCTATATCAGAACCACCTAGAGGACTTGTTAAAATACAGGCTCGGGGCCTGCCTGGTTGCTCAGGCAGTTGGAGCTCCGTGCTCCTAACTCCAAAGGCTGCCGGTTCGATTCCCACATGGGCGAGTGGGCTCTCAACCACAAGGTTGCCAGTTCAACTCCTCAAGTCCCGCAAGGGATGGTGGGCTGCACCCCCTGCAACTAGAAAACGGCAACTGGACCTAGAGCTGAACTGCGCCCTCCACAACTAAGACTGAAAGGACAACAACTTGACTTGGAATAAAAAAGGCCTGGAAGTACACACTGTTCCCCCAATAAAGTCCTGTTCCCCTTCCCCAATAAAATCTTTAAAAAAAAAGAAAAGAAAAAACACAGGCTCCTGGGCCCCAACCCCAGAATTTCTGGTTTAGTGGGTGAGATGTAAGGATTTGCATTTCTAACAAGTTCCCCGGTGATGCTGATACCACTGCTACAGGGACATTTTGAGAACCCCTGGGCTATGGATCTGCTGGAATCTGTTTTTCTAGGAGTTGATAAAACTGTGGTGAGAGAAATCTGTCTTGTGATTTGTGTTAGTGCCTTCTCTTGCAAATCTCAGTTATCTGCTTACAATCAAATAATCCACTTAGAATATTGGTATTACAGATAAAGGTTTAAGGTAGAGGCTCTCAAACATTAGTCTGTCAGAATCACTTAGGGCACTTGTTAAGGATGCAGATTCTTGCCACCTTCCCCCTACCCCAACCCCTCAGACCCAAGGAGATTATCCTTATGCCAGGGATTTTTGTCCTGATAGTTATTATATCCCTAGGGTCTGGGTGTTCTATAAGTAATTGTTGAATGAATGAGTGAATGAATGAATGAATGAATGAATGAATGAATGTGACAGACTGCTGCATAGGTGGCTCCTGACGAATTATGACTTCTATAATATAAACTCTTTTTGGAATACATTGTGTCAAAGGCTGCCCATATAAATACCTTTGGTATAAAACAGTAACATTTCCCTTGATAAGCAGACAAAACCCATCTGTTACCTTACACACATTCCCATCTCCTTGTAACTACTCTACCTTGTCTAGTCTCAACCCTTATTAGTCACAACTCACTTCTGTCCTTTCACAGGTACACATGAGACTGGGCTTGGGCCACGTGACTTGCACAGCCAATGGGACATTAGCAAACATGATGCAGCAGAGATTTGGTAAGTTCTTGTACAAAAGTGGGCTTTTCCCTCTTGGAAGCCAGCTGCCTTGCTGTGAGAAAGCTGATCTAATCTACTAGCAGATGAGAAGCCACGTGAAGGAGAACAATGGCACTTTAGTTGACCAACACCAACTTCCAGATATGTGAATATTTCAGCCCCAGCAGAGCTCCCAGCTGATTGCAGATGCTGAATGAGTGATTTAGTTGAAGAATGACCTTAGCCAATATCACCTAGAGCAGGAAAACTACCCAGCTGAGCCAAAATTGTCCAGAGTCATGAGACATACTAAATGGTTGTTGTTTCTGGCCACTTGCTTTTGGAATCATTTGCGATGCAACAACAGATAGATGATACAATGATTACATTTTGGTGTGATCTCTTCTCCTCACAGAATTTAATTCTTGGTCATATTTGGTTACCACCAAGACACTGGGCCTTTTGGAAAAATCAAAGTATGAGCATCCGGAAGTTTTCTCATTTTCCAAACACATTTGGTAATTTGCAAATGATACAAGTTGAGAGGTTTTCAAGGATCTGGGGCAGGGATGACACCTGAAATGCTCTTGAGGTCTTGTTAAGGGCAAGGTAGTGCCTAAGGCAAGAGTATTTTCAATTTGGCTGTTTTTATTTCCTTCCCTCAGCATCCCTTTGGTTTTCAAGCCTCACATTCCTCTTATTTTCCTCATGCTTTCTTTTTTGTGTACTTGTTTTGTCTTTTTTCTTTTTTTAATTTTTATTGGGGAATACTGGGAAACAGTGTGTTTTTCCAGGACCCATCAGCTCCGAGTTGTCCTTCAATCTAGTTGTCGAGTCATTGTTTTCAATCTAGTTGTGAAGTCATTGTTTTTAATCTTAGTTCCAGGGGCGGGGGGGGGGGGGGGGCTCAGTCCACCATCCCATGCAGGAATTGAACTGGCAACCTTGTTGTTAAAAGCTTGTGCTCTAACCAACTGAGCCATTCGGATACCCCACCAGCAGCTCAGCTGCAGCTTGTTATCTTCAATCTAGTTGTGGAGGGCGCAGCTCACTGGCTCATGTGGGAATCGAACCGGCAACCTTGTTGTTAAGAGCTCCCGCTCTAACTGAGCCATCCAGCCGCCCCTTGTTTTTTTTTTTATATGCCCACCTCTAAGCCTCCAGAGGCTAAGAGAGACAAAAATGTATGTTTCTTATTTTCTGACTTGTCACTGTGTCGTGCAGTGCGGCATGCGGGGTCTCTGGTCCCGCTCCCCACATAGGAACGCAGGACATGGTGAGGCCAAAAAGGAACACCCGCGGAGCCATAGTTGGGGGAGTCATACCACTATATTCTCGCTGGCGGCTGGGTTGGAGACACAGGAAGCAGGAACCACACTATCCACAACCTGCCATCTGCTTCTCTCTGCCAAGCAACCTCACTTGCTAGCTGCAATCCGCCGTGCTAACTGCAATCCGCTCTTGCTAGCTCAGCTACCATCTTCTTGCTAGTCCCCATTTTCTGCTAGCGTAGCCACAGCAGTTATATTAGTGGCCAATGGCTCACTGGTTACAGCTGACGGCCAACTAGCCACAGCTGACGGCCATCCAATCACAGTTGATGGCCATTTACTACCTGAGCCAGCACCTTTCTATGTGAGGCCAAGAGCCTGGAAACTGCTCTCTGGGGTTCTGTCCCCACACACTGTATAGAGAGATGTAAAAAATATGGATACTGACAAAAATGAAGCCCAAGTAGCCACAATTATGTTCACAGTTATATTCAAATACATTCACGATTACAAATAATGTATTACATTTATAATGCTGGGGCACTGACTTTTCAAGTCCTCCATTAACACATTCATATAATGCAAAAATTATTTAGTGCCTTCTCTGACAAATCACCTAGTAGATACAAAATATATGTTGAATGGATGAAGGGAATTCACTAAGCTCAATGAAATTACAATCCTTCATTTGCAGATTCGTCTTTTAAAAAGTGTGCTCTTGAAAAGAGAAAGTAACTTTACAGTTTGTTTAGGCTCCATATTTAAACTTGATTAGGAAAAAAATTAGAAGAAAATATGTCATTTATCACTCAATAATAGCATGTAAGGAAAAAGGAACAATGATCTCAATTGAAGTATATTTATTGTCTTTTTAATGGGAAACTACTCATTTTTGAGACATTCCACTGAAAGCACCTGTATTTTGGGGGGCACTTCTTATTTGTGAAGGAACATATAGATTTAATTTTTAAAAATGTAAGTATTGGAAAGAACTTTACAGATTATCTAGCTCAACTGCACTTATTAGAGCTGAAGAAAATAAAGGCAAGAATCTGGGTAACTTGTCCAAAGTGACTCGCATGTACTATGAAATTGGTCACCAAGTGGTGAGATGTAAATGTGTCTTATGAATTTATCACTACTTATGAAAAAAATCTCAGAGTAAAAGCCAACCTACAGAGGTGGCCGATTATCTCAGTTGGTTAGAGCGTGGTGCTGCTAGCACCAAGGTTGCCAGTTCTATCCCTGCATGGGCCACGGTGAGCTGCACCCTCCTTAAAAAAAAAAAAAAAAAAAAAAAAAAAAAAAAAAAAAAAGAGCCAATCTACAGTGAATCAACAGTACCATTTTCCCAAAGATACTGTAAACATATAAACATATAAACATTATATGTATAAATAATTAAGCCATCACTGAAAAAATAAGTGTGGCCTTTTCTCAGAGTTTTCCTAGCTTACTTTATGTACTCCATTCTCCCACGGAGGGAGGGAAGGCCCCCTTCCTCACCACTGTACACAAAACCTAGGTATTCATCTCTGTTTTCTATCTCTTTATGTTAGAGAATGAGTAATTTAAAAATGTAGAGATACATCAAATGCCGACGAGGATGTGGAGCAACAGGAACTCTCATTCAGTGCTGGTGGGAATGCAAAATGGTGCAGCCACTTTGGAAGGCTGTTTGGCATTCTCTTACAAAACTAAACATACTCTCTTTTTTAAAAAAGTTTATTGGGGTGACAATTGTTAGTAAAATTACATAGATTTCAGGTGTACAATTCTGTATTACATCATCTATAAAACATACTCTTGCTGTACAATCCAACAATTATGGTCCTGGGTATTTACCCAAAGAAGCTGAAAACTTATGTCCACACAAAAACCTGTACCAGATGTTTATAGCAGCTTTATTCATAATTGTTAAACTTGGAAGCAACTAGGATGTCCTTCAGTAAGCAAATGGATAAATTCTGGTACATCCAGAGAATGGAATATCATTCAGTGCTAAAAAGAAATGACCTATCAAGCCATGAAAAGACATGGAGGACCCTGAAATGCATATTACTAAGTGAAAGAAGCCAATATGAAAAGGCTACGTACTGTATGATTCCAACTATATGACGTTCTGAAAAAGGCAAAACTATGGAGACTGTAAAAATATCAATACTTGTCAGGGGTTTGTTGGAGGTGGGGTAGGGGTGGGGATGAATAAGTAGAGCATAGAAGATTTTCATAGCAGTGAAACTACTCCGTGTTGATACTACAATGGATATGTTATTATACATTCGTCTAAATGCATAGAATGTGAAACATAAAAATGAGCCCCGATATAAACTGTGGGTTTTGGGTGATAATGATGTATCAATGTAGGCTCATCAGTTGTAACAAATGCACCACTCAATGGGGATGTTGATAATGGGGGAGGCTGTAGGTATGGGAGCAGGGCTCATATGGGAACTGTCCTTTCCGTTCAGTTTTGCTAGAATCTAAAACTGCTCTAAAAAATAAAATATGTTTTTTTTTAAAAACTGTAGAGATACTTTGATAGATTTGGATGGTTCTGTCCCCTACTTATCCTCTTGGCTGGCTGACTGCACAGTACTGGGCCTTCATTACCTTGGTTGAGAACTCACCATTCTTTTTTTTTTAAACTTTTTTTTTTAAGTGTGTTTTTTCAGGACCCATCAGCTCCAAGTCAAGTAGCTGTTTTCATCCTCGTTGTGGAGGGTGCAGCTCACAGAGGCCCATGTGGGAATCGAACTGGCAACCCTGGTGTTATAAGCATCGAGCTCTAACCAACTGAGCTAAGCTGCCGACCCCAAGAACTCACCATTCTTACCCTCCCTTTGCCGTTTCAGTTCTTTGGTCTCAATCTCTTTTACTTCTAACCACATTGCTTTCATTTGTATACTTCCTTGCATTATGATAATATTAATTTTATTAGAATTATTTTTAGTTGTATTTAAATAAGCTTATGAATTTAATCATTTCTCAAAGTTAAGGTTATTTTAAACATTTTGTAAAATACTGGCACAACATGAAAACACTCACTTATGGAGAATAGAGTTTTTTTCTCCTTGTAAAAACAATTGGTCCCCAAAACCCTGCTCTTCAGGAAAATTTCATTGTACTAACATTTTCAAATATACCGTAACTTCTCTACTCCCCTTCATATCCTTTTCCCTAACTGCTGGTTAAGGACACTATAGTCTACAAATGGAAATTTTCTTTTTGTTGTTTATGTCTGTCTGGCTGCCTGGAAATGACAGTGATGTCAAAATCGTTGGTTGGCAGTTAGGCAACATAACAAGAGGAACCTTGTTAAAGGGGAAATATCTTCTACTTGTAAATTAGTATTTGTACAGTAAGGAAACCATAGGTTTGTATGACTCCCTCTTCTTCTGGATGGGGTGATATAACATCTCTGCCTATTCAAGAGAACTGGCGTTGTTGTGCCCATGTCCAGACACGTTGGGATGCCTGCATATCCCACAGGTGACAAAGTCTATATTGCTTCCACCTTTGGAGACCTCCAGTCTGCCTGTCTTACAGATATGGACACCCAGATTGGCACATGTGTTCAGAAACAGGGAACAGAGTGATCACTTTTAACTTATGATTCATAGTTCTGAGGTTATGAAGTGTAAAGGAACACATCCCATTCCACATAAGGGTTCAGTGCATTCTGTGATACCCCCAGTGAAGTGTTTTGCAGCAGAATAGTTTTGTTTATTATTTGGCAGTCTTCTCTTCTATCAAGTATAAGAGAGCTTGTTATGTGGATTGTATTCAGGAAAAAATTTATTTTAATTCTTTTGTTATTTTCCCCCTGTTAATTCTACTGAAATTGTTTTTTTTCTAAAGGAGGAAAGGCAGCTTATATACTCATATTCAAATGAGAGTAAAAATACTACAGATACTTATTGCATATTTTATAACTATTTAGACCAGTGTTTCTATGGCTTTAGAATCATGAGTCCCTGAATTAAAATCTGTACTCTTCTAAAGGTATATAGGTCAATTTATAGGAAACTGGAGGTTTTCTTAGACTCACTCCCTTAAAAATACCACTCTGCTGGCCTTTAGCCTTTGCTCACAGGCTCTTCTCTAGCAGTATGTTTTTCTCCCACCATGTCCATCCATTGCACTTTGTAGTATATTGTTGCAATAAAGGCTTCCAATGTGTTCGTTCCTCCCTGTATCCAAGCTCTTGCTTAGTCTCCATCACACTGGATCTATACTTGACCAGGTGACTTGTTTTGCCTAAGGGAGCAATACTAACAATGACATAAGCAGAGACTTAAAATGAACTTCTTCATTTGAACTAGAACTCCTTTGTTGCTCCTATCGTAGTCCTCAAACCACCATGTGGAGAAGCCTGGGCTAGCTTGTTGGAGGATGAGATACCTCATGGAACAGAGACAAGTGATGGCTACTGAGGTCCTCCTAGAAAAACAACCTTAACAACCACCAGACATGTGAGTGAGGCTATCCTAGGACATCTAGCCTCAGACCAGAAAAGCCATCACAAATGTCCCAGTCAACACAGACAATCCACAGAATTGTGAGCTAAATCAGATATTGTGTTGTTCCAAGGCCCTGAATTTTAAGATGGTTTGTTATGCAACAAAAGCTGCGTGATATACACTCCCACATGTAGTCAGTTCAGTTTTCTATCACGAGGGAACACCAGTCACACAACTGGTTGCTCATCTTTCCTCTTTTTCCATTATAGAAAACATCTTATTCTAGTTCTTTAGGTACAAGGAACCAAATATGTTTAAATTAGCTAAAAACAAAACTGTGTGTATGTGCATGTGCACATGCTGAGTGGAAGGTAAGGGATGGTTTTGGTGACAAAACAGACACCTTCTTAGACATAAGACCTGCAGTTCAGCCAGGCTTCATGTTTGCTCGTACTGGAGAGACTCTGAGAACTGAATCTACTCAAACCATCTTTTTCTTTTCTTTTCTTTTCTTTTCTTTTTTGCCTCTCTGGGACTTTTCTCTGAAACTCTTTGAACATCTGTTCTCTGTTCTGTTTTCCTACTGCATTCTGAAGACTGGCTTTTTCTGTTTATTCATCATGTTGCACAGGGCTCCAAATGACACCTCGGTCTCTAAGTCTAGAAGACTCTATTCCTTATTGATAACATTGTGTTGCTAAATACAAACCCTCAAAAAGAAGATTTGAGGAGCGGCCAGATGGCTCAGTTGGTTAGAGCGTGAGCTCTCAACAACAAGGTTGCCAGTTCAATTCCCGCATGGGATGGTGGGCTGTGCCCCCTGCAAGTAAGATTGAAAACGGCGACTGGACTTGGAGCTGAGCTGCGCCCTCCACAACTAGATTGAAGGACAATGACTTGGAGCTGATAGGCCCTGGAGAAACACACTCCAATAATAAAATAAATAAATAAAATTATCTTCCCTTGTGTCTTTTAAAAAAAAGATTTGATTGGCTCACCTCATTTGCCTACTGCTTATATGTAAGCTTCCCTTTAATCAGATGGTCACCCCAATCTGGTCAGCAGTAGTGACATGGGACAGATAGGGTGGGCAAAAACACTGCGCATTTGCTCGTTGGCTGGATTTCCATGGATCTAGTCTGGGCTCAGCTAGGTGTCACTGCCTCAGGTGTGGGAGCTAGGGTGGCCCTTTTTATCACTTCAGATTGTGTATCGGACAGGGTGGCTCTGTTGTATGTGTGTTATCATCTTCCTTGGTCCAGTGAGATAGTTTGGTTTTAGGCATGTTCATCTCATGGTGATGGTAAAAGTACAAGAGAACAAATGGAAACATGCAAGGCCTATTAAGGGTTAGGCTTGAAATTGTCACACTAATATTTTCATCCAGATACCATTCACCAAAGCAAGTCACATGGCCAAGCCTAAAGTCAAGGGGCAGGGAAATCCACTCCACCCATCATGAGACCATGGCAAGTGTCTGCCTGTAGGTAAGGCTGAAGCATTGGGGTCAGCAATGCAACCTAGTACACTTTCCCCTTTTTTCATGTCTTTGATATGCTCATCTTTGGACTAGCAGAGATGGTCCAAAGATGTTGACTAATGGTGAAGAGCTGAAAGAGATGGGTCCAAGGCCTAGAGGAACCAACTTGTCTATAGGAATGGCTTCTAAGCTTGTCAAAGTGACAGAGTTTAAAAAGACACACTGGATATGGGCTTGCTCTGGATCAATACTATTATTCCAGGAGATCCACTGTGGTGCCATAACAGCAATCTCTAGGCCATGACATGGCCCTGCAGTGGAGAAAGCCAGCTAGGTTGTAATCCCTAGAATGAGAAAACTGCTGTGTACATCAAGAAAACAATACAGATCTACAGTCATATATCTGGCCAACAGATATGTCAGAGGCAAGGTGTCAGCATGACAGCAAGTAGTGGCCCAGTACTTACAGGAAAAGACTACTTTAGGCGTTGGAAGGCTTGCTTTGGTCAGGCTTGGCTAAGGCCAGAGATGCAAGGTCATCGAAAGTCTTTAGGGCCTGGCAAGAAAAAACAAACGTGGACTGATCCTGCTAGCTCACAGTGCCTTTTCTGTCTTATAAACCCAGGGCCTCCTGCCCCCAACCCACCATACCTCTTGTCTAAATGACTCAATTGGCAATTCATGTTCCATCTTATCTGTTGCCTTCATTTGTCATGTGACAAATCATATAACTATTTTTTTCAAAATAAAATTCAGAGCAGGCCCATGTCTATATAGTTGATTTAGATTGTTTATGGAGTAGAAATCAGGGTAACTAGGTCAGAAGACCCAACAAGTGTAAACTTATGGTAGGAGGAAGGGGTAATAAAAGTGAATCATTCGGGAGGGTTTACTCTGAGAGTCCTAAAAGTGGCTCCTAATGCTTAAGCTAGTTACTAACGGTGGAAAGGAAGCTGTGGCCTGACTGTAAGTTAGGAGAAATGGAGGAGGAGCTTGCTCCAAGCACTTAGGGGAAGAAAGGGATTTAGGCCAAGCAGCAGCGGGAACTCTTTAAACTTCCTCATCTCTGAATTCAGAGTAAGCTCCTGTTTACCCTCCCAGCCTCATCCCCCACAACTTCCCCATCTGTACTCTACCCACTGCCAATGAGCATGCTTTCCATTCCCCAAAGACATCCTGCTCTTTCTCTGTTCTGTGTCTTTGACTATGCTGGTCCTGCCATCTAGTACACTGTCTTTCCAACTTTGGCCTATCAAATTCATCTCAAGGCCTGTCTTCCATGAAGTGGATTCCTTAAGCAAATATGACCCATTCCTACTCTAACTCCCATAGTCCATTTCAGAGTCTGCGTTGTATTATCATTTTACCTTTAATTGTTTTATCCATCTTTTCCTTCCTCTTCCCTCTGTGTTAGACATCTATTGAACATCCGATATTTTATCTAGGCCTATAAAGATGTGTGTCCTGAAAGTCTCTTCTCTCAAAAAACTAGTTGGTCTAGAGGGACATGCAGGCAGGTAAATAAATGATAATTGTAACATGTCATAAAGACTAAAGAAAAGGAAGCATTTAAGTGCTATTGCGGTCTCTAAGAAGGGAACTACAATCAGCCTTCTAGAGTCAGAATCCTGAGGGTAAAGGGCAGAGATCATTCCAGGGGAGTCAGTAACATGTGCAAAGACCTTGGTGTTATTCACAAATAAGGAGCAATACATTAAATATTTAGGTTTAGATCTTGGCCAATTAATAACCTAAATGTATACATTACATAAATACTTTCCTATTTGTTACATCTTCTGACAATCTTCAATAAGCTATCATTCACCCAAATTTATATAAGAGGAAACCAGGCTCAGGGTTTAAATGATTCATCTGGAGTCAATCAAATTCAAAGTAGCAGAGTAAGGATGACAACATAGGTTTTCTGATGCCAAAGCCATGCTCTTTCCTCTACATTCTGCCTCTCAGATCTGGCTCCTCCTGATAGGAGAGAACTGAGCAAAAGGTCAAGGAGAGGTTGGAAAAGAAAAGTTAGGAGCTGGAGGATAATGACATGACCTTCACAATGTTTGCCCAAGACTAACTGCTTAGTAAACTATACAAAATCCAATGTCTAGCAGGTAGACCAGAGTACTTTAATCCCTTCCCACTGACTCGCCTCTACTTTCAATGGTTCACACTGCCATTCATATAGGTAATAAAAAGGGGGAGATGCAGGATGACCTCTAACCTACCTAAAGAACTGAAGTAGATGCAGTGATGGTAGCCCACAAGAATTTCATAACATTTAAATGCAAAGTATTGGCTTGGAGTTGCACAAAGTCACCTGACTGAAATTCTAACCTCAGTACCAGTGACATCCCAATGACGTACCATTTTTAAAAAGTAATGGGGGGTGGTCAGTTAGCTCAGTGGATTAGAGCGTAGTGCTAATAACACCAAGGTTGCCAGTTCGATCCCTGCATGGGCCACTATGAGCTGCGCCCACCTTGAAAAAAAAAAAAGTAATAGGATAGTACTATATTCTAATTCAAAACAAAGTTCCACCTCATTTCCACTTAAAAAATATACACATGCCATATATGACATTTAGTAGAGGTAATAAGGGTTTTGTAAGCTCTAAAGAAGATTGCTGGAACTCCAAAAATTCTGTTTTCTAAGCAGACCAGCTCTGCCACCCTCAGTAAAAGGTGGAAACTGAAATTATCAAGTAAGAATATTTTATCCTTAAATTAAATGTAAATTGCTCCCCTAATTAACAGCCTTGAATGATAGAATATTTGGTTGGAAGAAACCTTAGAGATCACTCCTCATTTTCTACAATAAAATTAAATTAAGAAAAATTTGGTGACTTTACCAGGTAACATTTCTTTGGAATTTTCATATATATGGTGCCATTTTATCTTTGAAACGTTGTGAAGTAAACATGACAGGTGGTATTCTGAATTTACAGAAAAGAAAACAAAGCTCAAAGAATTTAAGCCTTGCTTATTAACATGAAGGTAATAAGTGACCACGCCAGGATTTTTGTACTTTTTCCTGTACCTCGTGACCCTTCATTAATTTTTATTCTGAAGGAAATGATAGAAAGGACTACTAATACTAAAGACAACATTCGGCATTTCACTGTTTTCTTATGAAATCCAATAAGGAGGTGGAAAGGGTTTTAGATTGGAGCTTGAAGCTTATTTCCAGCAGTTACTGGCTAAGTGACCTCGGAGTAACTTCTTATAAATGTAAGTGTTCATGTCTGAAGTCACAAGCCTGAAACTTCACCTGTCACATAGGTTTGGTGTGAGGGTCAAATGAGATAATACATGGGAAATTATTATGTAAACAACAAAATGTTAAGCGATTATATGGTGAAAACAAATCCTGGATGATCCAAGCATTAGCAATGTAGGGGATAATAAAAACATTATTTAGGTACTAACCTAATGAGGGACATCTGTAACTTATAAAGGAGGCTTCAACAATTTTAACAGCAGAAATGATAATCCTCAATACAAGAAGAAATATTTGTGTTCATGTTTGGGAAGACAATGTATTTTACAATTTAATTTATAGATTCAATACATTACCAATTAAAATACCAACAGAGTACTTAACAGAACTTAACTATCTGTAAACTTTTTATGGAAAAACAAGCAACCAAGCAATATTTTTAGAAAAAAAGATAACAGCATAGGATTTACTCTGCCAAACATTTAAATGATTGTTACAGTTTTCTGATACTATCTTTTTTAAATCTGTTTTTTTTTTTCCATTTTATTAAGGGGCAGCCAGATGGCTCAGTTGGTTAGAGCGCGAGCTCTCAACAACCAGGTTGCCCATTCAATTCCCACATGGGATGGTGGGCTGCGCCCCCTGCAACTAAAGATTGAAAACGGTGACTGGACTTGGAGCTGAGATGCACCCTCCTCAACTAGATTGAAGGACACTACTTGGAGCTGATGGGCCCTGGAGAAACACTGTTCCCCAATAAAATTTATTTTTAAAAATTTATTAAATTTAATGGGGTGACTTTGGTTAATAAAATTGTATAGGTTTTAAGTATATAATTTTAAATACATCATCCATATATTGCATTGTGTGTTCACCACCCAGAGTCAAATCTTTTTCTATCATCATATATTTTATCCCCTTTACCCTTATCTACCACCCCCTCTCCCCACTTGCCCTGTGGTAACCACTAAACTGTTGTCTGTGTCTATGAGTTTTTATTTTCTGTTTGTCACGTTCATTTGTTTCTTTCAGTTTTATATCTCACATATGAGTGAAGTCATGTGGCTCTTGACTTTTTCCATCTGACTTATTTTGCTTGGCATGATATTCTTTTTGGTACTATCTTAAGTAGAGAAAAATAGAATGATGAATTAGAATAGATATAAAAAGTAGACTAGTAACATTTTAAGATATCAATATAGCAAATCAAGTGACACAAAGTAATAAAAATGAATCACTAATATTAATACATGTGTTAAAATGGATATGAATATGGAGAAAAATAAATTTACAGTAATATCTTATATCACATCCTAAATATATTTCAACTTAGTTAGAGTTAAATATTTTGCCATCTATAAACAAAGCTAGAAAAAAAAGGAATCATAGATCTTAAATACGTTGTGGAAGGGAGATAATTTCTTGAAAATTTAAGTACTAAAAATATCTGTGGTAAAATGGATACAATAAGAAATGAAATGTTTTCCCACAATAATGAATAATAAAAACAATTGAGTGAGAAAGATATTTGTAATTGATATGTAGTAACAGAAATTTTAGCCCCAAGATATGTAAGCAAGAGAGATACTAGTTTATAAAGGCAGCAACTACTTTCTAATCAGAGGATAGTCAAAGAATATAATTTGCACAGTTATATAAGAAGAAATATATGAAGTAATCAAATATTATTCCAAAGTTTAGCTTCCAGAAGCATTTAAAATTTTGTTAATTAGAGCAACTATGAAGTATCATTTTAACAATATTTGATTAGTAAAAATAAATCAATCTGAGTAGGTCACTGTTGATAGAGTTGTGGAGAAAAAAGGATATTGTTATACATTGCCGATAGAATGTGAGCAATCATTACCAAGGAAACACTTCAAAAGAAAGGAAAAGGACCAACTTATACAAAGATATTTACATTTGCATATTATATTCCAGTCAAAACTGGAGAGTATCTAAAATACTGCTGTAGAGAAATTGCTAGGCAAACTGTGATGTGTTTGGGCAATGGATTAATATTCCTATTACAAGTGACAAATATTAAGACCATATAAATATATGGAAATAAACATATAAAATAATGTTAAGTAAACTAAATAAACAATATACATACACTGATACTAGGCTTATAAAATTTATAGCATAAGCAGTAGGGTTGGAAGGGACTCTGTTGCTAATAGCAAATAATTTTTAAACCAAGTTTCCCCCCCTCATTTAAATATTTTGGTTTGACTTTATTTTATACCATGTAACTAAAAAGTTAAAACAGAAAAATATGAAAACACATTTAAAATGTCAGAGATAAATGAAATTCTCTTCTGGGGCTGTGCATTATTATCTTTAATTTTTTTTTCACATCTATGCATTGTGGTTTATTACTGCTATAGACTGAATGTGGCCCCAAAATTCAAATGTGGAAACCTAATCCCCAATGTGATGGTGTTTGGAGGTGGGACCTTTGGGAGGTATTTAGGTCATAAGAGCAGAGCCTTCAGGTATGGGATTAGTGATCTCATGAAAGTCCCCGGAGAACTCCCTTGTCCCTTCTGCCATGTACACTTATAGTGTGAGACAGCTATATTGAAACAGGGCCTGGTTGGGACCCCCACAAAGGAGACCTTGAAATGTCCCTGGCCTCACCTTTCCCTGCCCTAGAGCTTAACAATTGATCAACCCTCTCCCTGCAATTTGAGTTTAGAATGTCCCCTGTCCCAATTCTTGAGTTTAGGATGTCCCCTGTCCCAGTTCCCTGCTTTAGATAATTACCCTGAAACTTATGCTTGCTTACTGATCACAATGCCCCCATGCTTACTGATCATAATCTTTATGGCCTAGCATTCTTTCCAGGTTACTGTAATCACTGCTCCTGGTTGGAGAACCACATTGCCAAAGGGAAAGCTCCATGCAGACCCCTGGAACCATCATGCAGCCTCTGGAGGAATGCCCAGATTTTCCTTTAAATACCCCCAGATGGATGCAGCGAAAGGAGTTTTAAGAGGGAAATTTATCTCATTACAGGCCTATCTCAAGAAACAAGAAAACTCCCAAATAAATAACCTCATGTTACACCTTAAAGAACTAGAAAAAGAAGAACAAGTAAAACCCAAGGTCAGCAGAAGAAAGGAAATAACAAAAATTAGAGCAGAACTAAATGAAATAGAGAACAAAAAGACAATAGAAAAAATTAATGTGACAAAGAACTGGTTCTTTGAAAAGATTAACAAAATCGACAAACCCTTGGCTAGACTTACTAAGATAAAAAGAGAGAAGACACTAATTAACAAAATCAGAAACGAAAAAGGGGAAGTTATCACGGACACCACAGAAATACAAAGGATCATCCAAGAATACAATGAAGGACTATATGCCACCAAATTCAACAACCTAGAAGAAATGGACAAGTTCTTAGAAACATATAGCCTTCCAAGTCTGAACCATGAAGAACTGGAAAATCTAAACAGACCGATCACCAGTAACGAAATTGAATCAGTCATCCAAAACCTTCCCAAAAGCAAAAGTCCAGGACCAGATGGCTTCACTAGTGAATTCTACCAAACCTTCAAAGAGGATCTAATACCAATCCTGCTCAAACTCTTCCAAAAAATTGAAGAAGAGACAGTACTCCCTAACTCATTTTATGAGGCCAACATTACCCTGATACCAAAACCTGGTAAGGACAGCACAAAAAAAGAAAACTACAGACCAATATCTCTGATGAATACCGATGCAAAAATCCTAAATAAAATTCTAGCAAATCGAATACAACAATGCATTAAAAAGATTATTCATCACGACCAAGTGGGGTTCATCCCTGGGGCACAAGGATGGTTCAACATCCGCAAATCCATCAATGTGATACACCACATAAACAAAATAAAGGACAAAAATCATATGATTATATCAATTGATGCATAAAAAGCATTTGACAAGATACAACATCCATTTATGATTAAAACACTTAATAAAATAGGTACAGAAGGAAAATACCTTAACATAATAAAGGCCATATATGACAAACCCTCAGCCAATTTCATAATTAATGGTGAAAAACTGAATCCCTTTGCTCTACATTTAGGAACACGACAGGGCTGTCCCCTATCACCTCTGCTTTTCAACATAGTGTTGGAAGTCCTTGCCAGAGCAATCAGGCAAGAGAAAGAAATAAAAGGCATCCAAATTGGGAATGAAGAAGTTAAATTATCACTCTTTGCAGATGACATGATGCTATATATAGAAAACCCTAAAGACTCCACCAAAAAGCTATTAGAAACAATCAACGAATACAGTAAAGTTGCTGGCTACAAAATCAACGTACAAAAGTCCATTGCATTCCTATATACTAACAATGAAACCTCAGAAAAAGAAATACAAAAAACAATTCCTTTTGCAATTGCAGCAAAAAGAATAAAATACCTAGGAATAAACTTAACCAGGGACGTGAAAGACCTATATGCTGAAAACTATAAGACATTTTTGAAAGAAATTGAAGAAGACACTAAGAAATGGAAAGACATTCCGTGCTCATGGATTGGAAGAATCGACATAGTTAAAATGGCCATATTACCCAAAGCAATATACAGATTCAATGCAATCCCCATCAAAATCCCAATGGCATATTTTAAAGAAATAGAACAAAAAATCATCAGATTTGTTTGGAACCACAAAAGACCCCGAATAGCCAAAGCAATCTTAAGAAAAAAGAACAATAATGGAGGTATCACACTTCCTGACTTTGGCTTGTACTACAGGGCTACAATAATCAAAACAGCATGGTATTAGCAGAAAAACAGACACATAGACCAACGGAATAGAATTGAGAACCCAGAAATAAAACCACATAAATATGGACAGATAATTTTTGACAAAGAAGCTAAAAACATACAATGGAGCAAAGACAGCCTCTTCAATAAATGGTGCTGGGAGAATTGGATAGCCACGTGCAAAAGAATGAAACTGGGCTGCTATTTGTCACCATGTACCCAAGTTAATTCAAAATGGATCAAAGACTTAAGCATAAGACCTGACACAATAAACTGCATAGAAGAAAACATAGGTACTAAACTTATGGACCTTGGGTTCAAAGAGCGTTTTATGAATTTGACTCCAAAGGAAATGGAAGTAAAAGCTAAAATAAACGAATGGGACTATATGAAACTTAAAAGCTTCTGCACAGCAAAAGAAACCATTGACAAAATAAAGAGGCCACCAACTGAATGGGAGAAGATTTTTGCAAACAGTGCCTCCAATAAGGGGCTAATATCCAGAATATACAAGGAACTCATGCAACTCAACAACAGAAAAACAAACAACCCAATTGAAAAATGGGCAGAGGACCTGAAGAGACATTTCTCCAAAGAGGACATACAAATGGCAAATAGACATATGAAAAAATGCTCAACATCACTAATCATCAGAGAAATGCAAATCAAAACCACAATGAGATATCACCTCACCCCAGTCAGAATGGCTATCATCAACAAGACAAATAGTAACAAGTGTTGGAGAGGCTGTGGAGAAAAAGGAACCCTCATACACTGTTGGTGGGAATGCAGACTGGTGCAGCCGTTATGGAAGGCAGTGTGGAGGTTCCTCAAAAAATTACGAATAGAAGTGCCATATGACCCAGCAATCCCTCTTCTGGGTATCTACCCAAAAAATCTGAAAACATTTAGAGATAAAGACACGTGTGCTCCAATGTTCATTGCAGCTTTGTTTACGGTGGCCAAGACATGGAAACAACCAAAATGTCCTTCGATAGATGAATGGATGAAGAAGTTGTGGTATATATACACAATGGAATACTATTCAGCGGTAAGAAAAGATGATATAGGACCATTTGGGACAACATGGATGGATCTTGAGAGTATGATGCTGAGCGAAATAAGTCAGACAGAAAAAGCAGAGAACCATGTGATTTCACTGATATGTGGTATATAAACGAAAAACAACAAAAGAACAAGACAAACAAATGAGAAACAAAAACTCATAGACACAGACAATAGTTGAGTGGTTACCAGAGGGTAAGGGAGGTGGGGGGTGGGAGATGAGGGTAAGGGGGATCAAATATATGGTGATGGAAGGAGAACTGACTCTGGGTGGTGAACACACAATAGGATTTATAGATGATGTAATACAGAATTGTACACCTGAAATCTATGTAATTTTACTAACAATTGTCACCCCAATAAATTAAAAAAAGAAAAAAAATCCAGGCTAGCCTGGTGGCTCAGGTGTTTGGAGCACTGTGCTCTTAACGCTGAGGTCGCCGGTTTGATTCCCACATGGGCCAGGGGGCTGTGCCCTCTACAGCTAAGATTGTGAACAACAGCTCTCCCTGGAGCTGGGCTGCCATGAACAGCTGGAAGTTGGCGAGAGCTGCCATGAGCTGCTGTCAGTGGCCAACCAATAACTAGCGACCAACTGCCTCAGCCGGGGAAGCGCAAGGCTCATAATACCAGCATGGGCCAGGTAACTGTGTCCTACTGAGACAGGTTAGCTAGCATGTCACGAGGTAGACAGGGAGGTCCATGGTGGAACAAACAAAGACAGCCATATTCTAAAACTCCGGGTTTTGAAATCACTCCTTCGCTCCAGGACAAAATGTAACAACACCTTGAGGTTAATCATAAAATTCCTTTTGGCTGAAAAACGGAAAAGATCTGATAGATAAGAGTGGGTTATTTTGCTAATTCCTTCAGGATGGGCAAACAGAACAGACCTGGTAGACGAATTTCATTAAAAGGCGCCAAGCTAGGTCCCCTTCCACAAGCAGGCAAGGGAAGGTATAAAAGTAAGAGCTTTTGCCTCAGTCACTGGGCACCCCCTTTCGGTACTCCCTCCCACTCGGGAGCTCTGACCTTTTGCTTTCAATAAACTATCCTCTTTTTAAAACTCTTTGCCTCTCCTGGGTCCCTGTTTCCATTCTTAGGTCTCAAGAGACACGATCCCGGCACTCACTCACTCCAAAGTCCCCTACATCATTTAGGGACTCACAGAGACATATTCCTTCTTCACTACACAACTAGACTGAGAAACAATGGCTTGAACCAGAGACAGAAGAAAGGGGGGAGAATAAATAAATAAAAACAAAAATCCAATAAAGCAAAAAAATTAAACAAAAAAAATATCACCAAGAAGCCATAGGGGGCCTGTATTAGTTTCCTATTGCTGGTGTAACAAACTACCATAAATTTAGAGGCTTAAAGCAACACACCTGTATTATCCTACAGTTCTGCAGTCAGAAGTCCAAAATGCATCTCACTGAGCTTCAGTCAAGGTGTTGTCAAGGATGCCCTCCTGTCTGGAGGCTCCAGGGGACAATCTGTTTTCTTGCCCTTTTCAGCTTCTACAGGCTGCTCGCATCCCTTGACTCGGCCTAACTCCAAAGTCAGCAAAAGCCAGTCCAGTCTTTCTCACACTGTATCACTCTAACACTCTCCTTCTTTCATTGTTAAAGACTCTTATGATTACATTGGGCCCACTGAATAATCCAGGACAATTTCCCTCTCATAAGATCAGCTGATTAGCAACCTTAATTTTCCTTTGGCATGTAAGGGTACATATTCAAAGGCTGCAAATGATACAGGAGAGTTAGCATGTCTCTAGGTAGACAGGGAGGTCCCTGGTGGAATAAACAAAAGACAGCCATATCCTAAAACTTCAGGTTTTAAAATCACTCCTTCGCTCCAGGACATAATGTAACAAGGCCTTGAGGTTAATCATAAAATTCATTTTGGCCTGAAAATTGGAGCAGATCTGATAGATGGAGAGTGGGTTACTTTGCTAATTCCTTCAGGATGGGCAAGCAGAACAAACCTGGTAGATGAATTTCATTAGAAGGCACCAGTTCCCTTCTTCAAACAGTTCCCTTCTCCAAACAGGCAAAGGAAAGGTATAAAAGTAGGGGCTTTTGCCTCAGTCAGGGGGCACCCCCCATTCGGGACCCCCTCCCGCTAGGGAGCTGCAACCTCTTCTCCTGCCTCTAATAAACTATCCTCTTTTTAAAAACTTTTTGCCTCTCCCTGGTCCGTGTTTCCATTCTTCGGCTTCACAAGACACGATCCCGGCCCACACTCAGAAACTGCCGGCAGATCCAATATCACCTACATCACCTACAAGGATTAGAATATGGACATTTTGGGGGACCATTATTCTGCCCACCACAGGATGTGAAGATAATGGCCACTTCTGGAACTATACAGGAATGCTCCTGACAGGAGCCAGCGGGGCTGGAATGCTAGTAATTTATGTAGAGAGGCTGAATGTGGCTTTACGATGTCATGATGACGTACTTCAGTCTAGGGTAGCCTGAAGGAAAACCTGTTACACTAGTTTCCTACTTGAGTTGAACCTGGGAAGCAAATAGGACCCCCGATTGCTTAATTCCTTTAACTCCACCCCAGCCCCTTTATGTTAGGATGTCTTTGCTGGCCCTAAGTCTGCATGAGTGCGTTTGCCCTTTTGTGGAGTCCTTTATCCACCAACACAACCACATCCTAGTATGAAATCATGCTGTCACAGTACTCTGTCCTTAGCACACTTCCTGAGAAAGTTCTACCACTCACGAGTGCCCCTGCTGCAACACTTATCATCATCACTCTTCACTGACAAAAACTCTGAGCAACACTGATTTGAGTTGTACATGTGTGACAACACACACAGACATACATACACAAAATTTACTCTGGAGGTTTAGGTAGGAAAAGAGAAGAGTACAATTTGGCACAAAATAGAACCCCCTCCCTCACCCCCCCCCCCGCAACATTCAGGAGTAAAAGTTAATTTGGAGATAATAAGATAAATTGTGTCTATAATTAAACAGAATCATACTGTTTAGGAAAGTCGATTGTTTTCTAAGGTCTGAAGTGCACATTTTCGTGAACAATTATATAATCGCCCCCCCCTCCGCCCCAGCTTAATCTTCCCTTCTGATTTCAAGGTAAAGGGGACCAAAGTTTTGCCACCCAAAATGTGCCTTTGGAGATATTGATTTAAGTTGTTATTCAGAAACAAAACACTTAGAAAGAACGTTTGACACTCCTCCTTTCCTGCCCAAGACATTCTGATGCAAAAGGCCGGTTCCGGGAAGGGAATCTTAGCATATTTACCGTAGCATTTAGATAGGAAGACTCTAGGCAGGATTAACTAGATTCCTCCCTCTGTACCATTATTTCTGGGTCGCCTTGCAGGAATTTGTTTGCCTCGGGTGTTCCGCTCTCTTCAGCTACCAGTGAATTGCCTTTTTCCCCTTTTGAAATCCCAGACCCCTGCCCCCGTCCCCCTTTGTCCAAAATGGCCTATAAACCTCAACTGACTCTTTGGATCACATTTTTATGGCACCCCACAAATGTGCATTCATATAATAAACTTGGACACTTTCTCCTGTTAATCTGTCTCTGTTAATTTGATTATTAGCCCAGCTAGAAGAACTTAGAAGGTGGGAGGAAATTTTTTTTTTTTAGCTCTCACAATGGTGTTAGTAGTATTTCACTCAGAATTTGAAAATGAGGTCGGAAAAAAAAATCATCATCTGAAATTCAGCTAATATGAATCAAAATGGAAGAGCCTAATCACGAACAAGAGTGATCTAACCTAGAAAGTGGTATGGGTTATGCGGGTTATGAAGGAACTAAGTCAGAACTTAAGTGCAGGTCTTCAGACTTCTACTTCCAGAAGTTTTACTCTTTAAAGTGGAGATAAAATGCTGATTTGTTGCATTTCGGAAGGATGGGCAAAACTTCAAGGCTGAGGTGGCTGTCCAAATAGGAGAATCCCTCATAGTTGGCAAAGGACAGGGTTAGAGTCTTGTTTGGGAGGGCACTTCCTGTATTTGATCTATCTGGTATTAGGTAAGTGTGTGGGCCTACAGCAGGCTCTCAGCAAATACTCACTTGCTGCTTGACATGGTTTCTTTGCCAGTGTAACATCCTTTTTAATCTGATTTAAAGGTGCAAAATATTAGAAACCAGGTGACAGCCTCCACAACGGTTGGCTCACAAGGAAACGATGTTAGGAAAGTGTGGGAGGTGGGGGTGGGTGGGTAAGGAGGTGTTGGGTTGGGATCAGGAGTAGAATTTATGCATGGCTTTGGGCGTGTAAATCCAGGGAAAGGCAGCGGAGACACACAATTACTGTGTCATTTTTCAAAGCAATACAAAGAGCTTTGTTCATCTGCATGGGGTTCCTTATGTAATGTGGGTATCTGTGTTGGATTGGGGGGATAAATAGGAAGCGTCTTACAGTAGAAATGTAAACAGAGCAATGATTTGTGCTTCTCTTTCTCCAAGCAGACCTACGAAAACATTCCTGTCACCCTGCCTTTCTCTCCCCGTCTCCTCCCACTGTACCCACCAGGAGGAAAGAGGGAACAACGAAGCTCACTTCAAACTACATTTACTAAAAAGCCAAGTACCTTTGTGTAGTTAGCATATGTTATTTAAATATGTTGCTGAATCTGCTGACATATCCTGAAAAAGTTATGTAATCTGCTTGTAAAAAGCACAACAAAGAAAAGTAATACCTTCATTGGAAATTGTCCGTAAGTTGCACACCGTTTTTTCCCCTTCACTCAAAGAGTGACTGTGTATCAACTTGCCCATCAACTTTGGAATTCAGAAAAAGGGCACATCAACTGAAAGACAGAAGAGATTTTATTCTGTTAAAATCCAAAAGAGGTCAACTCTAGTGACTATTATAAAGCTCTATTTCCTGAGTTAATGGGGGAAAAGTGATTAGTATTAGACATTTAATGGTGCCGTGCTTTATTTTTTCTTTCCCAAATGACATTTATGTCATGGTTTATTTTTCCTATTTGTGTGTCTTTATTGTTGGAAATTTAAAGTTTGCACTGTTTATCCTGACTGTAGATCAAAAGCAATTAAATGAACTTCAGCAAGGAAGAACATATTGAGAAATCACAAATCATTGCTCTGTTTACATTTCTCTTGTGAGAGTTAAGTGTTTGTTTTAAGTAAAAGATTATTACTTTTAGTCACCTCTTTTAATGAAAGTCATTTAGCAAAGCCACTTCAAAGCTATGAGAACATGAAAATTCTGTGTTTTCTTATTCTATTTTATAGCAGGAATCAAAGACCCCTAATTTAATATCTAGATTTTTTTTGTTTGTTTTTTTTTCTCTTGGTTGGGCACTATTTAATGAATTTGTTAATTGTTCTTTGGAAATTAAGACCAAAGTTATACAAGACAAAGTATGGGGTGAGGAAAACAATTACTCAGGTAAGGAAGTCTAAAAACTTAGTTTTAAGGTCATAACTTAGTAACTGAATAACCTTAGGAAATGGATTGATCTAAAACACCTCTGAATTATATGAGTTTCGCATGAATTGAGGGAGTGGTAGCTGTAAAACCCTAACATGGAATAATGAGTACGCTACTTAGGTCCTGAGAAAGGACTGCCTGGGTTCAAATCCCAGCTCAGTTGTTTACTGCATTGTGACTTGGAGTAAGTTACTTAACCTCTTTGTGCATCACTTCACCATGATAAAAGTGAACTGGCATCTTAAGATGCTTAACCATAGAGCTGGGAGGACTATGGGGCGGAGCTGGGCCCCTTGTCAACTCTCTAGTCTTGACTTTCTGTTGAACTTTGTGGTAACTTGGGGGGGGGAGGGATGCGAATAAAGGGGGAAGCCATGTTGGGCTCGCCCTCCCGCCCTTTTTTTCCCACCGGTTGGGACACTGGCCAGCGAGTGTGTGTATACACACTCTTTGGTGGCTTTGTTCCTTTTTTCTTTTCCCGAATAAACCGTTCTTTTGGTGGATTTCTGGAGAGTATTTTTTTTAACTTTTATTTATTTAATTGTGTTTTTCCAGAACCCATCAGCTCCAAGTCAAGTAGTTGTTTTAATCTAATTGTGGGGGGCACAGCTCACAGTGGCCCATGTGGGGATCAAACCGGCAACCCTGTTGGTTAGAGCACCGCGCTCTAACCAACTGAGCTAACTGGCCACCCCTGGAGAGTTATTTTTTGCCAATTGACAACCATCTACAAAATGTGGCTGAAAATAGCATCTACCTCATAGTTATGATGATTAAAGGAGTTAATATGGGAAGAATACATAGAAAGCATTATGTAAATGTTAGTTAATGTGCTAAGAATGATCTTAATATTAAAAGTGGTTAATGATCAATCCATTAATAATTTGCCACATATCATGTTTGAATTCGATCAACGAGAAAAAAAAATCCATTATGGATGACTACCCAAACCATCTACACTCACAGAGCTTACTGTCTGCAATCATTAATGTCACTTTATTACTCCATATTCCACTGTATTCATCACCGTAACTTACTATCTCAGCCGACTCTTGCCCAAGAAGATAGCAGTTGCAAATAACTTGATTGCT
Organism: Rhinolophus sinicus; assembly: GCF_057876585.1. Lineage (NCBI taxonomy): Eukaryota > Metazoa > Chordata > Mammalia > Chiroptera > Rhinolophidae > Rhinolophus > Rhinolophus sinicus. The sequence goes on along the minus strand of NC_142518.1, from coordinate 22,213,897 downwards.
CATTCTGGGAACTCCCTGAAAGACACATTACACTCCCAGACTCTGAATTCCTTGCCTTAAAAATCCTCACCTTGCTGTGTTTACCACCAATCCTATTATATCATGATCATTACCTAATCCTAATCAAGACAACTCATGGAAAGGCCTTCCTTAACCCAGACTTCAAAATCTCATGAATATCCTGACTTTCCTCTCCCCATCAAAGATTGTGTCAAGGTCACTCTTTTATACTGCAGTAAAAATGAACTCAGCTTTGTCTTATCAAAGCTGGTATTTATGGGAGGGGCAATATTCCACATGATTGAGTGGACTGAATTCTGGAACTGGAGTTAGAAGTTCAGAGCTGAAGTCACAGCTCTTGTCACTTGGGCAAGTCATTAATTTTCAGATGCGTTTTTTGTAAAATGTACCTATTACTACATGTATACGTATCTACACATAAGTGCCTAGTATAGTGTGTGGTAAAGAACACTTAATAAATGTTTCTTACATTGCCTTTTCATTTGGTTGTCTGTGGGGAAGGGTAAGCTGGGAAAATGACTATACTGCTAATCTGTTCAAACCATTGTCTTTGGGTAAATGCTCCTTGGCCCCTAGTAACACCTTATAAATACAGCCAACGTGAGTTGAAGACCGAGGAGAATGGAGATACTTCTTTCTGCCTGAGACACCATAGGTTTATGAAGGGAATGCACATAGACCCAGAGCAAATATTAAACTTCCTTCCTTCCTTCCTTCCTTCCTTCCTTCCTTCCTTCCTTCCTTCCTTCCTTCCTTCCTTATTGGGGAAGGGAAACAGGACTTTTTTTTAATTGGGGAACAGTGTGTACTTCCAGGCCTTTTTCTTTTCCAAGTCAAGTTGTTGTCCTTTCAGTCTTAGTTGTGGAAGGTGCCGTTAAGCTTCAAGTTGTTGTCCTTTCAGTCTTTGTTGTGGAGGGTGCAGCTCAGCTCCAGGTCTAGTTGCCGTTTTCTAGTTGCAGGGGGAACAGCCCACCATCCCTTGTGGGAGTCGAGGAATCGAACTGGCAACCTTGTGGTTGAGAGGATGTGCTCCAACCAACTCAGCCATCCGGGAGCTCAGTGGCAGCTCAGCTCAAGGTGCCGTGTTCAATCTTAGTTGCAGGGAGCAGAGCACACCATCCCTTGCGGGACTCAAGGAATTGAACTGGCAACCTTATGGTTGAGAGCCCATTGGCCCATGTGGGAATCGAACCGGCAGCCTTCGGAGTTAAGAGCATGGAGCTCTAACAGCCTGAGCCACCGGGCCGGCCCCTAAACTGTTCTTATCTGCAGAGAGCTATGTAGAAGCTGATCTAAAACCTTACGGGGGTAGGGCTGAGTAAGACCAGCACTCAGCCCCTTTGTTCCTTAGAACCTGGTGGGTATGTGACAGGTGTCCTGTGTGGACATTTCCTAGGCCTTCATCACCTTGCTTACTGACTCCTCCCCTTCTCACCTCCAGTGCCAGTTACTGACTCATTGACTCACTTTACTCTTTTTGTCTGCTATGGAAAAACAGGCCTGGAATCCTTAAATCTTCTTGCTTTGCCAGCTGCACAATGTGAAGCTTTGTTATTAGAAGGTGCTGGAGAGACACTGCAGGAGGAAAGGATTTTATATCATGGTCCGATGTGCTTGTTCAGCAGTGTCTTTCAGGATGCTGGGCTTTACCAGCGCAACTTCTTCAGCATCCAGGTCCCACAGTGCACAGATACCAGTAGCATCTATTGTCCAGAAGCTTCCCTGGCACCCATCTTGAGTGTTTTTATAGCAGAATGCCTCTCATGATACACCTCTCTGTGAACAGCTCCTTAAGAATACTAGAGGACTGATTTTTCCCAGCAAGTTAGAGTGGGTTTCCAGCAAGTTCTACTGGCATTAAACCACTTCTCTGTCATTCAGTGAGTCATGACTGTGACTGCTAAACAAGCTAGTGTTGCTTGGGGTGGCTGGATGGCTCAGTTGGTTAGAGTGTGAGCTCTGAACAACAGGGTTGCTGGTTTGATTCCCACATGGGCCAGTGAGCTGAGCCCTCCACAAGTAGATTGAAACAACGAGCTGTCCCTGAGCTTCCAGAGGGGCAGCCGGATGGCTCAGTTGGTTAGAGCGCAAGCTCTTCACAACACGGTTGCCGGTTTGATTCCCACATGGGATGGTGGGCTGCGTCCCCTGCAACTAAAGATTGAAAACAGTGACTGGACTTATTGCTGAGCTGCGCCCTCCACAATTAGATTGAAGGACAGCGACTTAGAGCTGATGGGCCCTGGAGAAACACACAGTTCCCAAATAAAATTTTTTTTAAAAAGTGCTATAATTAAAAAAAAAAAGATAGCGTTGCTCACTCTTTTGTTTGAACAACAAACTAAACACGTTTTATAAGGAAAGCAGAAATAGCTCTTCTTTTATTGGTATTATTCACGTTTCCAGTCTAAGAGAAGATATTATTGGTGAGTGTGTATATCGCCCCCTCCCCCAATGGGGAAACACAGTGAAAGTAAAATAAGAAAAAACATATTTATATCAATTGGTGAACCTCATGCTGAAATCCTTTAAATTGAAGTTAGGCCCTCCAAAAAATCAACCAAGGGTGATATCTTCTTATACGTGAAAAAGACATTGAATATTCATAGAATTGCTCATCCACAAAACTTCAACCTTTAAGATAAGTATAGTTGTTACTGGTTGTCCCACAACTTCAAGAATACTTCAACTTTGAGAATACAGTCCAACTATTGCAATTCTTATTTCTTATTAAATTGCAAGGCAAAATTAAATTTCCTTAGCAAAAGCAGTGGTTCCAGAAACATCTGGTATTTATAAACAGGACCATGTCTCCCTAATTTGTCAGCAACTCCATAGTGCATTGATAGACAAATTGGAGTGGACTGAAAACTAGAACTTAAAGAACTATGTTGGCTTAATTTAGCTATGGAGACTTTGATCTATTCATTTTTTTCCTAAGAATTTTAATTTAGTGTAATTTTACTATTCAATGGTTAATTTGTTAATTCACATAGTGGTTCTTTTAGAAAGGTCTTGATATGCCGTGCTGGAATCTGTTTGAAGGCTCATACCCAGCAGGAACAAGACAATGGCTTCCTCTAGACACATCTCTTCATCTCTGCCGTAACTCACTTTTCACAATGTGAGCTGAGCTCCCCCTAGGGGAGGTGTGTGCACTATCTTTGCTTCAGTCATACTTGACTGTTTTATTAGAAACAGATCAAGTGTAGGCTATGATTATGATTTTTTACAAATCTTAAATTTCCTCTCCTTTGAATAGAATGGAAGCTCAGCTACCAGAGCACATTAATTAATACAGAACTTTATATGCATAATGGTTGCCTATGTCAGTCTGAGATCTTCTGACTTGCGTTTTTAAAATTTTTATTGGGGAATATTGGGGAACACACTGTTCCCCAATATTCCAGGACCCATCAACTCCAAGTCGCTGTTCCTCAATCTAGCCGTGGAGGACACAGGTCAGCTCCAAATCCAGTCGCCGTTTTCAATCTTTAGTTGCAAGAGACGTAGCCCACCATCCCATGCGGGAATTGAACTGGCAACCCTGACGTTCAGAGCTCGTGCTCCAACCAACTGAGCCACCCGGCTGCCCCCCAATAAACTTTAATTAAAAAAAAAGAAAATTAATACATAGAAAAAAAAGAAAAAAAAAAAAAGAAAAGTCATTTCCAGGGGAGGCCCCACCTAATCTGGATTAGGTCATGTACCCTCTTATTATTCACTTCTGTATCACCCACATTTCTTATTTCTTAAATTTATCATACTTGTTATTACCTGTTTAGGGTCTGGCTCCATATGACACCAGAAGATCCCTGATCCTAGGGACCCACAGCTCTATTTGCCATATCTAGCACAGGGCCTAGATAAGAACCGATAGTCAAAAGCATTTATTGAAATTATTGAGGAGAAGCTCCACAATCAATAGTGTAACTGGGCTGGCATATCCAGTGTATACTACATAACAAACCACCCCCACGTGTATATTGGTTTAAAAAAATGGCCATTTTATTTGCTCACTATTTGGTGTGTCAGCAACTTGGGCTTATGTTAGCAATTTGAGCTTATTTCAGCTGGATGATTCTTTTGCTATTCTTGCTTCTGGTCATGCATGTGGCTACAGTCACTGGTGGGTTGACTAGGGATGGATGGTCCCATACAGTCTCTCTCATGTGTCTGGTAGTTGATACTTGCTGCCAGCTGGGCTTCTCTCTCCCTTGGATTTCATCCTCAAAGAGGTTAGTCTGGGCTTCCTCACACGTCAGTTTCAGCATTTCAAGAGGTGAAACAGAAGCTACAGGGTTTCTTGAGGGCTACCTTGGAACTGGCATGGCATAAATTCGGCTACATTCTATTGGTTAAAGCAAATCACAAGTCCAGCCTAGATTCAAGGGATGAGAAAATAGAATCCATCTAATGATGGGAAGAACAGCTATATTGCAAAGAGTCTGCAAAGAGTTATATTGCGAAGGGTATACATTTAGGGGTAGGAGTAATTTTTGTGGTCATCTGTGCAAATAATCTACCACATCCAGATTAAACAGTAGTACAAAATTATCAAACTATCTGGCAAGTAAAGGGACTTCAGACAAAGCACACAGGACAGAGAGAAATGGGTTGGTATCCAACAGGAACAAGCTACGTAATAAATATGTGCCTGGTCCTTGAAGTGAAGGAGAGACAACTTTGCAGACAGAGAGGGGTCTTCTCATTGAGATGGAGAGTGGAGAGGCACATGTAAGGGAGTATCCAGTAGGTTTACATAGTAGAAGCCTAAAACAGAAAGGATGGGAAGTCTTACAAAGACTGCATGACAAATAGAGTGCCAGCTTGAACTAACTTCAGGTTGAAGAGGAAGAAAAGAAACTATAAAAAGTTGACAAGAGTCTCCAAACCATTATTTGAGGTTTGATTAGTAACTGCTGAGGACAGGATAACAGATAATTACAATGATACCAATTCATCAAAAATAATTTAAATGACATTTAAGACTGTCTGTTAAAGAAACTAGTGAAATTAGTAATTTATTTAGAACGATTTCCATCAAACATAGTGACACCTGTGATTTTAAGTTTTAACTGATAAGGGACTAAATTATTTGGGAAAATATTCATATAGAAAGCATTTATTCCACAAATCTGGTGAAGAATTAGAATGTTACTATTTTCCTATGTACTGTTTAACCTGGTCTTTCTTCTTTAGTCCCTGTAATGGTTATCTAGGGGCATTTGAAGCATGTGAATAGCGTGAGGACTACCATTACTTATAAACATTTAAATACAGCTAGAAAACGTAAATGAATAATGGGTGCAATAAGTATACTTTCATGTATCTATTACTTACCTCCACACTGACAATATGAGATAACCAAAAGATCCATGGTATAGACTGTGATGTGAACGGCACCCATCAAATTGTGCAGTACATTAAAAAGAAATGTACATGAAATAAGTCTATTTTCATGTGGCAACAAGAACTTGAACATTGACCATACGAGGAATACACTAAGATCCACAGCACACACAAGAATATTATTGGCACATCTTGAGTTATGCAGCACACTCAAAGGGACATGTAACAGTCTTCTTGAATATGGTCATCCATTACCTCCACATTGAGCATGTAAGGAGATTCAAAAGAGCCAAGGCATAGACTAGGATGATTGTAACCACTCGCGTTTTGCAGTGCACCCACAGTATGTGCACAATCTAATTTCAGGTGGCCAACACTTCCACATTGAATACATGAGAAATCCAGAAAGAGTCATGGCATAGACTGTAATATGAATAGAGTCCCTTAAGTTATGGAGTACACCCACATTTTTTATGAGATCACCACTAACTCCACATTGACCATATGAGGAGTCCAGAAAGTACATAGTATACAATGCCATGTCAATGACAGCAACTGAGTTGCGCAGTGCATCTATCAGTACTTACCGCCATTTTGAGCATATTCAGAGTCCTGAAAGAAACTATAGACTGTGATGTGACGGGGAAGGGTATCCTCTGTGTGTGTAGTGCTCACAACAGAACACGGAACAAGTCTTCTTTTATGTGGCCATCTCTTACCTCCACATTGAGCATATGAAGAATCCAGAAAGCTCTGTGGAATAGAGTAGAATATGAATGGCCCCCCTTCAGTTGTGCAGTGTACCCAACCACATATGCAATGTCTACTTTCATGTGGTCATCGCTTGCTTTCACATTGAGTATATCAGGAATTAAGAAAGACCCATGACATACACTGTGATTTGACTGGTGTCCTTTGATTTGTGTAGTTCTCTCAACCATTCAGAGACTCAGTCTACTTTTAAGTGTCACTCACTACTTCGCATTCACATATGAGCAGTCCTGAACAATTCATGCTGTACATCGTGATAGACATAGCATTCTTTCAGTCATTCCGTGTAATAATCTATACATGGTAGACTTCTTCCCAATACCTATTTATTCTTTTTACTCCCTGAATTTCAAAGTTCAGATTCCTTGAATTGTAGCAGGGTAAGTAGACACCAAAATAAAGACAATTTTTTCAGCCTCCATTGTAACTCAGTGTGGCTATGTAATTCAATTCTAGACCACGTGTGTAAGACATGTGAAACTTCCAGGAAGTGCCTTTAAAGTGAAGTAGGTGCTCTTCTCCTCTCCTTTCCCCTCTTTCTGCAAACTCAATGAGATTGTGATAGTTGAGACTAAAGCAGTCATCTCGGGACATGAGGCAGAAGCTATGTGTTGAGGATAGTAGAGCAACAAATTGGAAAGGGCCTGGACCATTAATTGTTGTAGAGTCACTAGACCAGCTCAGGACTGATGCTTTTGACTGCTTATTTGAAAGGTATCTTGTTAATTTAGAATGGGTCACACACAGCCATTCCAAATACCAACTCTAATGATTAATTTCATGTGTCAATTTAGCTATGCTACAGTGCCTTATTGTTTGGGCAAATACCGTGTTTCCCCGAAAATAAGACCTAGCCGGACCATCAGCTTTAATGCGTCTTTTGGAGCAAAATTAATATAAGACCCAGTATATTATATTATATTATATTATATTATATTATATTATATTATATTATATTATATTATATTATATTATATTATATTATACCTGGTCTTATATTAAAATAACACTGGGTCTTATATTAATTTTTGCTCCAAAAGACACATTAGACCTGATGATCCGGCTATGTCTTACTTTCGGGGAAACACGGTACTAGTTTAGACGTTGCTATGAAGGTACTTTTTAGATGTGATTAACATTTAAATAAGTAGAATGAGTCAAGCTGATTATTCTCCATAATGTGGATGGGCCTCATCCAATCAGTTAAAGGCCTTAAGTGGGGGCCGGACCGGTGGCTCAGGAGGTTCGAACTCCATGCTCCTAACTCCGAAGGCTGCCGGTTCGATTCCCACATGGGCCAGTGGGCTCTCAACCACAAGGTTGCTGGTTCAACTCCTCGAGTCCCGCAAGGGATGGTGGGCTCCGCCCCCTGCAACTAGAAAAAACGGCAACTGGACCTGGAGCTGAGCTGCGCCCTCCACAACTAAGATTGAAAGGACAAAAACTTGACTTGGAAAAAAGGCCTGGAAGTACACACTGTTCCCCAATAAAGTCCTGTTCCCCTTCCCCAATAAAATATAAAAAAACAACAACAAAAGAAGTGTGAGCATTACAAAAAAAAAGAATAATAATAAAAAAAAAAGGCCTTAAGTGAAAAGACTGACATCCACCCAAGAAGAAGGAACTCAGGAATTCTGCCTCCAGACAGCCTTCAGACTCAAGGTATCAACTGCTGGCTGGAATTTCCAGCCTGTAACCATGCCCTGCAGATTTAGGACTTTCCAGCCCCTGCAATCATATGAGGAAATTCCCTAAAATACATCTCTCTCTCTCATCCTCTCTCTCTCTCTCTCTCTCTCTCTCTCTCTCTCTCTCTCTCTCTCCCTCCCTCCCTCCCTCCCTCCCTCCCTCCCTCCCTCCCTCTCTCCATCCCTCTTACTCTTTCTCTTACTCTCACTCTCATAGGGTAGTGACAAATTTAAAGACCACTAAATGTTGCAGAAACCAGCTATGAGCCAACAGTGTGACTCTGGGGCAAGCCATGTATACCTTCAAAATTAGGTACAAGTACGTAATAATAAGGTGATAATACTCTACATTTATTACAGAACAGTTTTGAGAACAGTTGTATGTGTTTGGAAAATGAAGTACTTTTAAAAATTGTGAAGTACTTACTAAAGTACTTACTATGAGAGACCATTATTTTTGACATCCAAAACACATTATTGACCGTCAGGTAAAACAACTTATGACATAAACAGCTGAAAAGAACAGACTTTGCAGCTCGGAAGAGAGATTACTTCAATTCAAGTGCTTCCAACAAAATTTGAAATGTATGTTTGCAAAATTCCATTAAGGACTGGGGTATTTCATCTGATTATTGGGTCAAGTGCAATGGGGAATTGTTTTACACAATTCCCCATTGAGTGTGCATTCCCCAATTCTTCTGAGCGTGCAGTGCTCACAACTGAACACGGAACAAGTCTTCTTTTATGTGGCCATCTCTTACCTCCACATTGAGCAATATCTTCCTCCCTTCAATGTCCACTTAAGGAACTGTGAAGACGCTGGGTGCTCTTAGGCTAAAGGGTCCCTCTAGTGAGACATTAGATGGTACAGCACCACCACTGCTTCTGTCCTCTGAATTTCCTCTCTTCTGATTCACTGATGGTTATCTCAGTTTTTCTTTCCACCTGAGGGCTGTGGTATTTTCACCCCTTGTGGAAGAAAGCCACTAGAAGTTCCTTCTCATCTAGGCTGGCCAAGCCTTTTAGGCTCTCTGTGTTTGTCAGAGAAACAGAACTACTAGATTGTTTTACACACCATATAATTTGTATATATAACTTGAATATATATAATTTGACATTCTATATATATGAAAACCCTAAAGAGTCCACCAAATGACTATTAGAAACAATAAACAAATACAGCAAATTTGCAGGATCCAAAATCAATGTACAAAAATCCGCTGCATTGCTATATACTAACAACGAAGTATCAGAAAGAGAAATGAAAACAATTCCATTTATAACTGCAACAAAAAGGATAAAATACTTAGGAATAAACTTAACAAAAGAGGTGAAAACTACAAGACATTGTTGAAAGAGACTGAAGAAGACTTAAAGAAATGGAAAGATAATCCATGTTCATAGATTGGAAGAATCAACATAGTTAAAATGGCCATATTACCTAAAACAATATACAGATTTAATGCAATCCCCATCAAAATCCCAATGGCATTTTTCACAGAAATAGAACAAAACATCCTCAAATTTGTAAGGAACCACAAATGACCCTGAATAGCCAAAGCAATTTTGAGAAAAAAGAACAAAGCTAGAGGTATCACACTCTCTGACTTCAAATTATACTACAAAGGTACAATAATTAAAACAGTATGATATTGGCATAAAAACAGACACACAGATCAGTGGAACAGAATAGACAGCCCTGAAATAAACCCACACATATATGAGCACCTAATTTTCAACAAAGGAGCCAAACACATACAATGGAGTAAGGAAAGCCTCTTCAATATATGGTGCTGGGAAAACTGTAAAGTCACATGCAGAAGAATGAAACTAGACTGCTGTTTGTCACCATACACCAAAATGAACTCGAAATGGATTGAAGACTTGAATATAACTTAAATATATATAATTTGAATCTTATGTATAATTTATATATTATATATCATCTGTATATTATATATTATATTATAAAATTTACATATTTATTACGGGGATTTGACCTTATCGAAATGTGGGAGCTAGTTAAAAAAATCTATATAAGGTGGTAATTTCTAAGGCTGTGGATGCTGGAGCCTGAAGGAAACCAACATGAAGTGGGAGAAACAGAAAAAGCTGGAACCTGTGAGGCTGAGCTGGAACCCGGGAAGATGGACTGGAGCCCTTGTCAGTCTCTCCCAACCTTTAAGCCTTTAACCTTGATGATGGGGGTGTTCCAAAGGAGAAGCTGATACGTTTTGCACAGAGTTAAATACACTTGGCCTGGGAGTCAGAGGAGCTGGAGGAACATGTGATAGAAGGGGGAAGAGCTTTGGGCCCTACTGCTGCCATATGCCAATCAGGCGATCCAGCAGACAAGTGACAGACCCATGCATGAGCTGCAACAGTATTTCACACCCCACTCCAATTTTCTGAATTAAAGAGAAAATGACTACTTTTCTACTCTCACCTTCTCAATGATGTGCAGAATGTCCCACGACCCCAGCTAAACTGGAACTATGTAGGGAAGGTCGTTCTGGGAAACGTAGTTTCAGCTTAGCTGAACTAACACAATATAAATCCTCCCTGTCCTTCCCAAGTAGGCTTGTCCTTGAGGTTTATGCTCCCAGCATTTGGGGACCTGGACCAAGCTGTCGACCATACTTAAGCAGCTTTCCCCATCAGTTCTCATCTTGGGCCTTTATCAATTTGTTTTTATTGTGTAACAAACCATTTCAACACTTAGTGGTTTAAAACAACAAACATTATTTTTGCGTTCTCATGGTTCTGTGTGCCAGTTGGGCAGTTGTTCTTCTCTGGCCAGGATCCGCTGGAGGCTGAGTTGCCTAGGATGTCTTCACTTACTCATAGTGGTCAGGCTGTTGCTCAAGTGGCCTCCCAGCCGAGATGGCTTTGTCCCATATACATTATCTCATTAACTCCAATTATTCTGGCTCTGCCCTTTCCTGCACAGGAAAAGGCCTCTAGCCTCCTTCTACAATCTCAAGTGTACATCCAGTTACTAACTTTTTGAGCCTTGGTTGGGGTCTCACATAAGCTCATCACTTGTCATCTCAAGTTCTTCCTCGTCAGTACTTTTGTGGATATCTGTCTCCCACAAAAGCCACTCCAGGTTGGTATCTACACCCTATCATGGATGGTGATTTCCCACTTCACGAGAACACTGCTGTGTGTGCCAAGGGAACTCTCATCTTAGGTTCTTTTTAAATTTTTTTAATTACAAATTTTTAATTATTTAATTTTTTTCTTTTTCTTTTTTGCGTTTTAAGCAGTAAGGGATTGAATACAGGGAATTTGATGCTTACAAAATTGCTTATTTTATTTTTCAATTACAGTTGACATACAATATTATATTAGCTTCAGGTATACAACATAGTGATTAGACATTCATATACCTTACGAAGTGATCACCCTAAGTCTCTTAGGTTCTTAAATGCTGTAAACCCTCAAGGCATCAATAGCCCATCTCATTCCCTTGATATACCAAAGTGAGGTGGTGGTTTTTACATGCAGAAGTGGGAAGATGGGAAGAACATCCACTGTGCCCCACTCGATGTTGTACTTTACGTCCTGGGCATTGACCCAGGTCTGCTTGTGCCTCTGTGCCAACATTTCGTGTTTTTTTTTTTTAAGATTTTTTTTTATTGGGGAAGGGGAACAGGACTTTATTGGGGAACTGTGTGTACTTCCAGGACTTTTTTTTCTTCTTTTTTTCCAAGTCAAGTTGTTGTCCTTTCAATCCTAGTTGTGGAGGGTGCCATTCAGCTTCAAGTTGTTGTCCTTTCAGTCTTAGTTGTGGAGGGCGCAGCTCAGCTCCAGGTCCAGTTGCTGTTGCTAGTTGCAGGGGGCGGAGCCCACCATCCCTTGCGGGACTCGAGGAATTGAACTGGCAACCTTGTGGTTGAGAGCCCACTGGCCCATGTGGGAATCGAACCAGCAGCCTTCGGAGTTAGGAGCACAGAGATCTAACCGCCTGAGCCACCGGGCTGGCCCCAACATTTCGTTTTAAAACCAGCTCCTCAGCTTCAGTCTACAGGCCATATTCCCCATGGTAAGTCAGGAGTCCAGGGACAGGGAACCCATACGTGGGATAGTAATCAGGCGGTCCTTTTCATTGCCCAAAGGTATTCTTGTGCAAATAGAGCCCTCCTGACCTTACTGACCAGTATACCACATAAGCCTGAATCCCAGCTCAGGTGAGGCTGGGGTCAAGGCTCCACAAGACATGCTAGGTCCTTCCAAGTGGAGGTCCCTACCCCTCTTTCCTGGCTCTTCTCCTTCTGTCTCCTTTATGTTTACCAACCCCCCACCCTAGCCCTGCTCCAGGTCTCTGTGCTCTAACTACAGTGACTTACTGACTATTCCCTTAATGTGCACCAGTGTTCACATCTCCTTCACTTTACCCACGCTGGTCTCTCTGCTTGGAATATTCTTTCATCAGTTTCTACTTGGAGATTGCTTCTTCATTCTTCATGACTCAGCTCCAATGTTTAGTCACCTGTCAAATCTCCCCTAAGCCTTTTGACCATAACTAATTACTCCAGTAGCACCTTTTAAATAATTTCTCTACTAAAGTATTGATGGTACGCTGACTTGAAACTATTTATGATTCAATCTTAGCAGTCACTAACTAGGAAGTCGAATATAGACAGTTGCTTGATGGTAGGAGCTATCTCCAAGTCTCTGGCACAGAGGGTTAGGTGAAAAAAGACTACTGATATGAATGAACGATTAAATGACTGAATAGATAAAGAAGGAATGATGTAGAAGACAAGGCAGCATGCGGAAGGTAAATGGCAATGTCACAGCTGAGGGCATGTAGAAGTGACGTGTTGCCCTAGTTCTGGGAGTAACAAGTTATTTCAGAAGACTAAGAAGGGGGTCTGCCGGAATCCTTGACTTCTTGGTCAAGGTATTCTGATCAAGGTGCATTGAAGGGGAGGAGGAGCAGTTCCTGAAATTAGAACTTGACCATGTTTGGGCAATGGGCCGAAGGTATTTGTATACTAGCAACCCAGGAAAGAATGTCCTAGATGATCCTGAACTGAGAGTATCCTGAGGAGGGGGCTCTAAGATCTTGGATTTCTTGAGAGTTGAGGGTGTCTGGATAGACATAAAGCTGTGCTGTGTGGGTGTATGTTTATAATAACAAATGAGGCACTCTGTATACTGAGTGTTTAAATAATGGAAAATAGCTCTAGCTTCAACCTGGACAGCTATTAGGAAAATATGTACGGAAATGTATATGGTATGTTTCCATAAACAGTTTATTTTCCTTTTTTTCCTGTTCCTTGAATTTCTGTAATTTTTATTTTATATATGGCAATATTCCAAACTTTCCTCCCCCTTTCTTTCACCTCCCCCCCAACACACTCCAGATCAAACTGTTGTTTCTCAGTCTAGTTGTGTAGCACACAGCTCCCTGGCCCATGCTGGTATTATGAGCCTTGCCCTCCCCTCACAGCAGCTCACGGCAGCACACAGCAGCAGCCCACGGCAGCACCTGGCAGCTCACGCCAACCTCCGGCTGCTCAGGGCAGCCCAGCGCCAGGGAGAGCTGTTGTCTACAATCTTAGCTGTAGAGGGCGCAGCTCACTGACCCATGTGGGAATTGAACCTGCAACCCTGCTCCTCAGAGCTTGCGCTCTAACCAACTGAGCCATCCGGCCACCCCCAAGCATTTTTTTAAGACTGTTTTTTAGAGCAGTTGTAGGTTTACAGCAAAATTAAGCAGAAGGTACAGAGATTTCCCATTTACTCTTGTCCTCCGCCACATGCTCAGCTTAGTTTCCACTTTATTATTTTTAATACATAAGCAAAATATTTATTATAACACGTAAAATCTCAAATAAGCAAAAAGGTAGGGGCAGGGCATTTTTTTCAAATAACATATTTTCAAAATAACTACTGTTAATTTTTGGTGGCTACCCTAATGTAGATAAACATTTTTCTTAATATTTTAAAAAATTTATTGGGGTGACATTGGTCAACAAAATTATATAGATTTCAAGTGTACACTTCTATAATACATCATCTGTATATTGCATTGTGTGTCACCACCCAGAGTCAAATCTCTTCATAACCTTGCTTATAATGTAATTAAGTGGAAAATAACTTTTCTCATACACTATTTTATTTTTTAAATATTTGCTTTCTTTTGTAGAAAAGGTAACACATACACACAATATGAGTTTCAAAAATTACCAAAGGGTATACAGCTTCTTCCATACCCTCCCAGAGATAATATATGTATTTAGAACTATATACAGAGGGTGCCAAAAAGAAAGGAAAAAACTGTACTAAAATTGACTCAATATATACCAATAACAAAAGATGAATACAAGTCATGGGCATACATGTTTTTGGCACCCCCAGTATATATGTATTTTCCCCACATAAATAGTAGCACATCCCAAGCTTTATTCAACATCTTGTTTTTTTAGTTACAATAGATCTTAAAAATCTATTACATTTCAGTTCACTGAAATTTTCAATACTTTTGCTAGGTATCACGAACTATTAAAGTCGAAGATGTCTTTTTTTTTCAGTAACAGCAATTAAGACAATTAAAACAATTAAAGAGAAGCTAATGCCTTTTGAGTGATACTCAGAACTGCTAATATAACGAGGCACAGAGAATGGAGATTAGGTAAAGAGCAAGAACTATGGAATGGATGGTAGAAAACTGGCCAGAAGCTGAGGAATGGTGGGGAAGGAGTTACTCATTTCTAGTTGGGGAGAGAGGAAGCTGGGGAGAATGGGAGTGGCTGAGGTCAGTGACTAGAGACAGGAAGGGAAAGAGAGATTCACAGAGAAGAAGGAACAAGGACTACTGAAATCCTGAAGAAGCTCTGGTTTTGTTCCACTTTGTTTGTGGAAAGGGGAGACATCTGCCGAGCAGCAGTCTGCAGTTTGTGCTTCATAGCACATCGCCATGGCTGTCCTAGTTGGTTCTCCTGCCTCTTGCAATCCCTGACGTGATGGAACTCTCAAGGCCAGTGTGGGCCTGCTTTGTGTGACTCTGCCTGAGATGACTTTTTTACTATGGCTGGGACAGATGCCAGGAGGGCGTCAACTTCCCATCTCAAGACTCTTTTCCTGCTCTCCCAGGGGGTCGAGGACCATCATTCAGTACCTTCACCAGCATAGCACTAGAGTTTCAGCTTTTCAGAGATCCTCTGCTCTTTGCCTAGAGGTGGAAGTCTTGGAGAATTAATGGCTGCTCACTGCTTTCTAAGGGAACAGGTTTTCTGGCAACTTTCTGAGGGGCCCAGGCTATACTTGGTGTTATAATTCCTGGGCTGGGGTGGGGATTTCTACTTACATCCAGTGGATAGCCCTCAAGTTGGATCAATGGATTGTCCTCTTTTATGAAAGTAGGAACTTTATTTTGTAGAATGCCCCAAACAGTTCTTAGGCTCTGTTTCAAAAAATATTTTGAGCAGAGCTAATGTGTAGAAATAATAAATGACTAGATGGAAATGTAATTAGGTTCCCAGGTGAGCACAGAAAAGTTAATTTAAGCAGAATGGAGGTGGAGTCTACGTTAAGAGCAGTATAGATCAGAACCACTAGGTGTAGCAATACTTCTGGGGGAAATGTCTTCAGAGGCTCCTGGATCCTTTGAGGCAACTCTAAATGGGATGGTAGATTCTTCCTGTTTCAAGCTCTAGGTGGAGTCCACCTGGGCAGGGATTGGGAATTCTAGGATTGGGAAATCAGAATTGTGACTCTAATGGGGAGTGGGAAGGCTTTAGGAGGGAGGAACCCGTATTGGGTTTGTAGCTGAAGGGCTGGAGTGGGCCTGAGGGGCTGGAGTTGATAAGCCTGGGGAAAGGAAGTTTCCTGTGGAGAGGGCAGTAGGTTGTCTCTTCCTTTCTCATCTGTACCATTGGGGAGGTTCCTGAGTGTGATAAGCAGAGACCAAAAACGTCAGTAGGGGAGGAACAAGTGAAAGAGAGGAGGAGAAATGGCAGCTAAAATGTTTGGAGTCCTTAGTTATAGAACAGGGTTTTCTCTTCCCTGCTTTCTTGCTAGTAGATGCTGTTGCCCACTGAGGGAGGGTTTTCCTGCCCTTAAAGTCCCTTC
Organism: Rhinolophus sinicus; assembly: GCF_057876585.1. Lineage (NCBI taxonomy): Eukaryota > Metazoa > Chordata > Mammalia > Chiroptera > Rhinolophidae > Rhinolophus > Rhinolophus sinicus. The sequence goes on along the minus strand of NC_142518.1, from coordinate 22,197,980 downwards.
TCTTTCTTGCAGAGACCCTCCACCCTGCTTTGGCCTGAGAAAAGCAAGAAGGTACAATCAGAACTTGGGAAGGGAGACTGAGAAAAGATGGAGGTGTGGCAGGGAAGTAGAGTCAGAGTTGACATTAGGGTTTGCAGTTGGTGAGGGGGAGGGGCAGGGGCAAAAAAGGAACTCTGAGGAAAGGAAAAACTAAGTAACCTCTCTGTGTCCAGAGGGAGGCAGTTTCTTGAATACACATGGAAGGACCAAGTGGGGAGCCTGTTTGCATTTTTCTGGCAATCATACATAAAAATGAATAACCTTCTTTTCTAGATAGGGAGTCTCCTATTGGCTGGGGAAATGGAGTTCCACTTAGGAAAAAGAGCTCTTGACTTGGAAGTTAACCTATAAACACATTTTAGTGGACTAGGTAACAATACCCCTACCTTATTTTTAGAAAAAGGAAATATACCCCAAGGCGACTAATTCTTGTGGTGGTAGATGGTAAAGGAAATGGTTCTATTGTCACACACATGATTGTTCCAGTGCCCTAGTCTTCTCCAGGAACAGGTGTGCTCTTCGACGGGTGTCTGTCATATGTTCAGATGACACAGACCACATCATTTTCCCATCTGCAAACTGAGCCACCACATCCTGATCTTGAAAATCTGAAATGTAAACTGAACTATGCTCCTTTTAGGACTCTATTCTTAGTGGTTTATGTGAATTAACTTCTTGCCTAAATTTCCACACACTTAACAACATTTTCCTACACATGCTTTTGCCTCTCCTTGAGGAAATGAAACAAATATACCAAGACCTTTTGATCGCACGACATTTTACGTATATGCAAGCAGGCAAAAGTATCCATTTCATGCATTTAAGTACTTTTTATTCAAGTAATAATTACAAGTATGCCATATACAGAGGATGCCAAAAATGTATACACATTTTAAGAAAGGAAAAACTGTATTAAAATTGTAATACTCAATATATACCGATATCAAAAGATGAATACAAGTTATATGTATACATTTTTTGGCACCCCTAGTATATACATAATTTTAAGTTTCTCATTGGTGTTTTGAATTAGGGGACATTTTAACAAAACTTTTAAAAATATTTATTATTTTTTATTAGTTTAACAAAAACAGTTTTGAAGTTACTCTCCTTGGGTTAAAATCCTAACTCCCTAGTTATTAGCTCTGTGTCCTTGGGAAAGCTAAGTAACCTCTCTGTGTCTCTTTTTCCTCATGTGTAAAATAGGGCTAATAAGGGCCCTGCAGGGAGGATTAGATGAGTTAATACATTTAAGGTTCTGAGAACAGATTTTAGTGTACAATAAGTGTTCATTAAGTCTTAGTAGTTGTTATTGAAACCCAAAGTAATTCAACCAAGAAAAACGACTTGGTGTAGTGGCAACAGAACTTGTCCCACCCAACTTCCTCACTAATACTGCTCTATGTTCTTTTAGGTCAGCACTTCTCAAAGTATGGTTCCTAAGACCTTTTCAGGAAGTCTATGAGGTCAAAACCATTTTCATAAGAATACCAAGATGCTATTTGCCTTTTTCACTGCATTCATATTTGTACCGATGGTGCAAAAGCAATTAAAAAAAAAAAAGCTGGCTCCTTAGCACAAATCAAGGCAGTGGCATCAAATTCTACTAGTAGTCATTTTATTCTTCATTACCACACAATCACAATAAAAAAATGCCTATGTAATTTAAGAATGCCCTTGATGAAGCATCAAAAAACATTAATTTTATTAAATCTTGACCCTTGAGTACACTTTAAAAATATTATCTGTAATGAAATGTGAAGTATGTATAAAGCACTTTTGCTGCATATTGAAGTAAAATTAATGCCTCCAGGAAAAGCACTTGGGTGACTGAGTAGAAAGCGGAGCTACCGTGTTTCCCTGCAAATAAGACCTAGCCAGACAATCAGCTCTAAAGCATCTTTTGGAGCAAAAATTAAATTAAATTATATCATATCATATCATATCATATCATATCATATCATATCATATCATATCATACTATATCATGTTAAAGACCCGGTCTTATTTTACTATAATATAATACTGGGTCTTATATTAATTTTTGCTTCAAAAGACGCATTAGAGCTGTTTGTCCGGTTAGGTCTTATTTTCAGGGAAACAGGGTAGTAGATTTTCTCACAAAACACCATATTTACTTGAAAGAACAATGGACAAACTATTGCTATCCGGACTTGGAATTTTGGCAGACATCTTTTTGAGAATGAAGGGAGTCTTTCACTTTGAGGAAAACTATTGACAGTATATGTCGTCAGCAATAAAATTTAAGTTTTTAAATGAAAAATTAAAATTTTTGGAAATAATTGATCCGCTATTATGATTTTGACAGCTTCCCAACACTTAAAGATTTTTCTGATAAGAGTGGTCGTGACATTAACAAAAGTGCTTTTTTTGATATTATACAATATGAAATGTGTCAGCATTTGGAAGAAGACTATCCACTGTTATCTGAAAAGCTTATAAAATACTCTTCCCGGGGCAGGCCCAGTGGCTCAGGATTAGAGCGCTGTGCTCCTAACACCGAGGTCGCCAGTTCGATTCCCACATGGGCCAGTGAACTGCGCCCTTTACAGCTAAGATTGTGAACAACAGCTCTCCCTGGAGCTGGGCTGCTGTGAGCAGCCAGAGGTTGGCGTGGGCTGTTGCAGGCTGCTGTGTGCTGCCATGGGCTACTGTGTGCTGCCATGAGTGGCCGGCAGCCAGCATGAGTGATCAGCAACCAGTGTGAACTGCCATGTGTGCTGCCATGAGCAGCCTATGGCCAGCGTGAGTGACCAGCAGCCAGCGAGAGCTGCCGTGAGTGGGCGGCGACCGACTGCCTCAGCTGGGGGGGAAACATTGTACCATTCTCTTCCCAACCTCCTTATTCTTTTTTCTTTTTGACATTCAATATTATATTAGTTGCAGGTGTGCAGCATGGTGGTTAGACATTTATATAAGAAATGATCCCCCTGACTAGTCTAGTACCCACCGTGCACTATACATAGTTATTACCATATTATTTACTATATTCCCTATGCTTTGCTTTGTATCCCTGTGACTATTTTGTAACTATCAGTTTGTACTTCTTACTCCATCTTTTACACTCTGCCCACTAATATCCCTCCCCTGTCAACCCTCAGTTTATTATCTGTATCTGAGTTTGTTTCAGTTTTGTTTGTTTATTTTCTTCTTTAGATTCCACTTATAAGTGAGATTATATGGTATTTATTTTTCTCAGTCTGACTCATTTCACTTAGCATAATATCCTCTAGGTCCATTCATATTGTTGCAGATGGTAAGATTTCATTCTTTTTTTTATGGCAGAGTAACACTCCATTGTATACATATACCACAGTTTCTTTATCCAATCATCTATTGATGGGCAGTTATGTTGCTTCCATATCTTGGCTATTGTAAATAATGTTGCATTTTTTAAAAAAGTCAACAACTTTTATTATCCTTCACATATTTCATAGATAAGATAGGTCAGGCGGAATGAAAAAAAATGTAGGTTTGAACACGTTGCTCCATTTATATTGGGGAGCAGCTTCCCCCCAACGTCAGGCCCAGAGGCTGTACTTGTCTGATGGTCCTTCATAGAAGCAGCCCTGGGCAGACCGGACAGCTCTTCTTGTAGGAGGTGTGTCTGTGGTCTTTGCATTTCCAGGAACCAGTGCGGGTGCAGGATCCAGTGGGGTAGGAGCAGTTGGGGTCCATTTCGAGCAGAGTTGAGGCAGGAGGTTCAAAGCAAGAGGCGAAGAGGCACCTGTGCTAGTGTAACATGTGGGCCCAGCTTCCTCGTTCTTGATGGCAGGCTAGCTAAGGTGTGAGTTGCTAACATAGTCATTACTCAGCTAAACTCAACCCACAGAGTTTGGAGTACACATCTTAAAAGTTCCCCTGGGAAATTACCTTTTAATGTGAGATTTTGCATGCAGAAATGACTTTAAAATTTAAAGGAATAAAGACAAAGTGGTTAATTATTTGACAAGGTACTATTCTTTTTTTTTTTTTTTTTTTTTTTTTTTTTTTTTATTAAATTTATTGAGGTGACAGTTGTTAGTAAAATTACATAGATTTCAGGTGTACAATTCTGTATTACATCATCTATAAATCCCGTTGTGTGTTCATCACCCAGAGTCAGTTCTCCTTCCATCACCATATATTCGATCCCCCTTACCCACATCTCCCACCCCCCACCCCCCACCCCCCACCCCCCTTACCCTCTGGCAACCACCAAACCATTGTCTGTGTCTATGAGTTTCTGTTTCTCATTTGTTTGTCTTGTTCTTTTGTTGTTTTGGTTTATATACCACATATCAGTGAAATCACATGGTTCTCTGCTTTTTCTGTCTGACTTATTTCGCTCAGCATTACACTCTCAAGATCCATCCATGTTGTCACAAATGTTCCTATATCATCTTTTCTTACTGCCGAATAGTATTCCATTGTGTATATATACCACAACTTCTTCATCCATTCATCTATCGAAGGACATTTTGGTTGTTTCCATGTCTTGGCCACTGTAAACAAAGCTGCAATGAACATTGGAGCACACGTGTCTTTATCTCTAAATGTTTTCAGATTTTTTGGGTAGATACCCAGGAGAGGGATTGCTGGGTCATATGGCAATTCTATTCGTAATTTTTTGAGGAACCTCCACACCGCCTTCCATAACGGCTGCACCAGTCTGCATTCCCACCAACAGTGTATGAGGGTTCCTTTTTCTCCACAGCCTCTCCAACATTTGTTACTATTTGTCTTGTTGATGATGGCCATTCTGACTGGGGTGAGGTGATATCTCATTGTGGTTTTGATTTGCATTTCTCTGATGATTAGTGATGTTGAGCATTTTTTCATATGTCTATTTGCCATTTGTATGTCCTCTTTGGAGAAATGTCTCTTCAAGTCCTCTGCCCATTTTTCAATTGGGTTGTTTGTTTTTTTGTTGTTCAGTTGCATGAGTTGACAAGGTACTATTCTTGTATGGAGGGACTTTTCTCTCATGCCACTCAAGTTTCACACAGTTTCGTGGGAAGTCACTTTATAAATCTGGGTTGGGCGAGTGGATTCGGCATAGGCAGTTGACTCCTCATCCCAAGACTTATGTCAGAGGACTGGCAAGAACCAGTTTTTCTTGATTGTCTTGAACCCAGGATAAAAACTTTGTAAAGGCAACAGTTTCATTTCCTTGTAAATTGTAAGAAGGCAGATAGATCCAAGGAGTGGTTCAAATGGATTACCTTAGATTCCAGTCTATAAAGTGGTTCATAGGAATCACAGTGAAGAAATGAAACTTGCCTGAAGAGAATACACCCTCAAAAGCTTACTTTTTATCTTTGGGTAAAACAGGAAGAAGACTCTCCTAGTATTAAATAGTAATTTCCTGTCTGCAGCACAGTCATTCTTTTTCCTGGTCAGAGACATAAAGAAACCACTAAACTACGAGTGAGTGGAGGTAGAAATTGAGACTTAGTATTAATAGTTTTTATGTGCTAAATGTCTAATTCCTTGCTCATAATAAATGCTCAATAATAGTAGTGATCACTTGTCTAGAGCTCAGTGTTAAAAATTTACAAAAGTATTAATAATTCTATACCAAATTTCTTTAATGTATCTTGTGTTCAATGAAGCTTACACCAAAAATTTGCAAAAACCTGTAAGAAAAACTTAGTTCTGCCAGAAAAGATAACTATAAAGCTGAAAACAATTTTTTTTCCTCTGGGGAGTGGAAATGAGGGGGCTAGAGGAGGAGACTTTTCCCTTTATAGCTCTCTAGTATTACGTATTTTTAAACCACAAACAGCTAGTTTATAGACATTTTTCAAATGACAAATTTAAATTTTGAATTACATAATCATACAAGTGCAGATTTTGAAGGGACCTTGGAGAGCCCGCTCTCCCTATCAACAATAACTCTCAGAATAGTTCCAACTTCTTCTTCACTGTTATTTACAAGCGGCAGTTGTTGGAATGCCCACTATTCTCATCTCCTGTCAAGAGGTAGAGTCTTTTGAACATGGATTGGCCATGTGATTTCCTTTGACCAATGTGATTTGCTTTGATCAATGGGATATTAGCAAATGTGACACAAGTAGAAGCTTGAAAAACACTGGTTCACTGGGGCCTGTCACCTTGGTGCCCTTGTCACTTGTCTAGCCTGTTGATGACAGACAAGGTTTCATTCATCCTCATTGCTCTAGCCAAGCATTATGTTAGACATACTAGCAAGGCCATTGGGGTCTGTCAGCTCCTAGCTGACCACAGACACATGAGCAATCCCAGGTGAGATCAGCCCAGCCTGGCCCAGACCAGAACCCACCTACAGAATTGTGAACTAAATAAATGGTTGTTATTTTATTTTATTTTTCCTCCCTCCCCGCCAACTCTGAGTCAAGCCGTTGTTTTCAGTCTAGTCATGGAGGACGCAACTCACTGGCCCCTGTTGGTATTATTAGCATTGTGCTCTACCCAGCTGAGCCAGTTGGTGGGTCGCCAGCCACGGCCGGCTGCTCATGGCAGCTCACCTCCAGGTCAAGTGGTTGTTCACTATCTTAGCTGTAGAGAGTGCAGCTCACTGGCCCATGTGGGAATCGAACCAGTGACCGCAGTGTTAGGAACACAGCGCTCCAACCACCTGAGCCACCTGGCTGCCCAATGATTGTTATTGTAAACCACAAAGTTTTGGTATGGTTTATTCTGCAGCAATGGGTAACTGGGTAGTCTCCAAATTAGGAATTCTCTGCTCTAGTCAAATAGGTCCATTCAATCCCCATGACAAACCATTGTTCATACACCTTTGTTCATACCCTTTCCCTAAAATGAACTGTGTTCCATGTCTTCTTCACTCTTCACCCAACACCTATCACTATTTTTTTGAAGGTATATTCATTTTCTCCACTTCTCCATGAGCAAGGGCTTTCTTTTCTAAACTCTTGAATATGCTTTATATCCATTAAGCATGCCAGTGCCAGTTTTTAAATTGTATTGGAAATATTTTTGTAGTTTACCACAACAGAAATTAATGAGAGTTAATTCAAAGTAATTTTACAGAAATATGTTGTTGATTAATTTTTCCTTTCCATTTTTACTACTATTTAACTCAATAGTCTACACTTCTTTGATACTTGCACAATACTTAAAAACTGTTATGTATCTTTTAATGTGTATATCAAATTCCTGCCATTAGGCTACTATTGACTTCCAAAGGGTAGAAACTCTTCCTCATCTCCTCATCTTTCTCTTAAAGTACTCTGTACAGGACTTTGCATATAATAACATAGAATAGTGTTCTGGCTTTTTTTTTCCTTTTTTTTCTTCTGTCTTTTGGAGTAAAAAAAAAAACAGAAACACCTGGGTCCAAATCCCTGGCATCTACTACTGGTAGCTGTGTGAATGTGGGGAAAAGAATCAACTTTTCTGAAAGCCACATTTGCGTTCTTTAAAAAACATCATATTTGATAGGGTTACTTTGAGGATTAAATGACATAAATCAAACTTTCTAGTAAGCACTGCAGACACAGTAGGTATGCTCTACATAAAAACTTTTGCTATGAATAATGCCTCATGTTAAGATGCAGAACACAGGTGCCTTAAGATCGTGGCAACTCAAAGGGTGGTCCTATGCAGATGGACAACATTGTCATCCCCTGGGAGACTGCTAGAAATGTAGAATGTCAGGCCACGCACCAAACCTACTGAATGTGGATGATAACAATACTCCCAGGAAATTCCTACGTGTGTCAAAGTAAAGCCAAGAGATCTGTAAATTGATTTGACATGATATCTGGGCAATTAAGCACGCATATCCACTGGATTAGATGTTCATCTAGTTTCATTATTGGATGGGAATTTCTGATGAAGAACCCACCAAAGAAAGCTTGCATCATTATACACATCACAGTAATTCCTCCAAGAAAGTTGATAGAAAAGATTTCTTTATTTTCTAAACTTCAAAACCAATGAATTGATTTCTACTAAGTGTGAATGCAGAGGGACTTGTAAGTTTAACACTTATCTTGAAAAGTTTTTTTTTTTCCCATTAGCCTCAAAAATCTTTCTTTTCATTCCTAAGAGTTAAAGAGCAAGGGAAAGAGTTACAAAGAATAGACATTTCTTTGTTGTTGTAAATGTTGTACCTGGAAATAGAAGTGGCTTGAACACAGCTAGCTCTTGAATCTATAATACAATGTATACATCGCATGAATTTTACTCTATAGGGACAGGAATCAAAGGAGGGTTTGATGTGGCCAGTAGGAGATAATGATGAAAAAGTTCTACCCCAGAAGCCTCTCCACAAAGGGAAGAAATCTGGAGACTTAAGGGTTCAATGGCACTATTTTCACTTCCCTGTTGATTTGTGAAATAATGTTATTCGGACTGAAGTTCTAGTTTCTTCTCCCTAGGTCTCATGGGTCCCTGGCTGCTTTTATAAACATGAGTCAGTACAATGGCATGGTAAAAATAGAATCAAGGGGGAAAAAACGAAGAAGAAGCATTGCAAAGAGAATTTGAAGTTTTAAAAATCTAGAACTTTCTCTGGGGTGCTAGAAACTTCTACTTGGTTTTGGAGTACGTAGTCCTTCTTTCTTCAGAAATCTACCCAAATTGTACAATCTGCTGGGGTTAGAGTTCACAAAGATTATGCAGGTTTAATTTTTCTAGTCCCTTTTACCTTTGGGCTACAAACTAAGAACTGTTCGATTGGCTCTCATGAAGGATCCTATGAACTTCTAACAACTGCTTGGTGACAGAAATTAAAGTTTTCATCAAAAGCATGGGTGTAGAGCAGTTTCTAAACTGCTTGGGACTTTTGCCCTCCAGAGCCACTGTCCTAAATCAGTCAGGCTGGGAGAGAAAGATGCAATTAGGGAGCTCACTATCACCTTTGGATTTGAAGTTTTACTATGTTCAATCTTTGTACTACAGCTCAGATGATCTAAAAATGCAGAGACAAGGATGGTAAGGAGAATGGAATCCATCTGATACCAAAATCCAATTTTAACCTATTAATTTAATATATGTTTTTCATCTAATTTAGTCTTTTAGGGAGGCATGAATAAGAAAGGATACTAACAGATCCAACTTTCCCTTTGCCTTCCTTCTTTTAAATCTGAAAGGCAGACAAAAGAAAGGATAATGAGATAGATGGATTTAGGATAAAAAGTGATGCATGTAAATTGAGATTGGTTGAAAATTGATTACTTAGTTGAGTCTTTAGCCTCCTGGTCTTAAAATAAGTAAATTATTATGAGGCTAAAGCAGAGTTCATGCAAACACTCATTTGCGTGAGCTGCAAAGAATAGGTAAACAAACAACATCAGTAAAATGGAAATTCTCAGTTGCTCAACTAAGGAACAGAACAAGTTTTTTTCTCTTTCAAGACCAATTTATGATAGAGGAAGTGAAGTATTATCTTGCCTGGAGGAGGAAGTGTCTCTGTTCCTAAGACCTGAACATCAGATTGGGGGGGGAGAGAAGAAGTTAAGAGAGAAAAATATAAAAACTAGGAAAGAGGGGCAGAAATGTGAAAAATCGGCAAAAAGAAGCAAGAATTTGTAGCAAAACTCTGTCAAGCATTTCCAGGGGTGATTTATTTTAGAGTTAGTGATAGAGATTTCAGTTTTGGTGTTAGGGATTTTTGCTCGATTATTAAGAAGGAGAATGTCAAGTAATAGCAAAGACTGACAAATTAGAAAGCAGAAACAAAAATAGTTCATGGGATTGCGACTGCGTTTCCCCAAAAATAAGACCTAGCTGGACCATCAGCTCTAATGCATCTTTTGTAGCAAAAATTAATATAAGACCCGGTCTTATTTTAATATAATATAAGACCGGGTTTTATATAATATAATATAATATAATATAATATAATATAATATAATATAATATAATATAATATAAATATTCAAATAATCATTATATTATTAAAATAATTAAATATTAAAATAATAATTTTATTAATTTTTGCTCCAAAAGACTCATTAGAGCTGATAGTCCAGCTAGGTCTTATTTTTGGGGAAACAGTAATTCTTTAGGCATTCAGGTATTTGCCTTCTTACCTTTGAATAATGCCAACTACAGGGTAACGGACAACAAGGATCAGCTATTCTATACACTATACGTGGCCTTAAAACGAAGCATGTGGGATAAATTCAATTTGTCCCTTTAATTTATATCATATTTCAATTTTGAATTATTTTTCAACTATAAGAATTTCAAAATGCTTCAAAAACTTTACGAATGCAGTAACCATATTATTTGATGCCAAAATGAAAATCTCTCTGAGGTGGAAAATGGGAGTTATTCAAGAGCAAACAGTATATAATACAATCAATTATATTCTAAATAACAAAATCTCTAGTGCACAACAAGCTATTACAGCTTCATAGAAATTCAGAATGTTGCACTTAATAAAGCAATTATAATCTATCATCCCATTCTCAAGATAAGCAGTACTGCCCCAGAGCTTACCTTATGGATTTCTTTGGTGTAAATTAGACCTACTGAAGTACAACCAAGAATTTTAAATGTCATATTAATTTTACTCTATGGAATATGTAACATGTTCCTAAACTCTAATATGTTCAAGTTAATTTTTACAGAATATCAATTAAAATTAATCTTCTGCAAAGGAAATGCATTAAAACTTTATATATAGTACTGTAATTGTGTCTGCAGGAAATAGTGATTATAAAAATGACTGAGATAAACTGAAGAACGAATATGAGAAAATAGAATTGTTTTTAAAGATGCTATAAGTTATACATTATTGTGAGAAAAACTTTATTTTTATGCCATTATGTACTGTCATATAGGCACTATGGCTATTGTTTTGCTCATTTTTCCCAGAGGCACAAATCATATTCAGTTATAAGCTATTTTGGTCTATTGAGTCAACTTGGCAGGCATTGGTGACTAATTGTAGAGATTAGGGATAAGATAGAATTAGAGAAGACTTCAATATACTGAGCTTGGGTAATACTATAAAATTAAGGACATGAATTTTGGGATCAAAAAATTAAATAAAAAAATTACATGAGCCTTATTTATATGAAGCAGTCAAATATCCACAAATGAGAATCTGAAGATCATAGGAGAGAGATGCCAATACTAGAGATACAGATTCACAGGCCACCCAAAGGAAGGTATGGAAAATGAGCTCACCAAGAAAAGATATTGGGGGTAAAAAAGCAAGAATTTCAGTTCTAGGAAATAGAAGGTTGATAGGAAACCAATGAAAAGGCTTAAAAAGGAGAAAGTGGGGAGGTAGGAGAATAAATAGCAATGTGCAATGACACAAAATTCACTGGGTGGTGGTAGGGAGACCTTCCTAAAGAAAGGGCTGCATCAATAGAGAATTGGGTAAACACATTATTACTGGAACATTCATGCATTGGAAGTCTATGTAGTTATTAAAAAGGATGAGGTCAATCTGTACTGTCATATGGGCACATACTGACCCTGAAAATGTTATACAAAACAGATCAGGGACAAAAAGCTTATGTAGTATCCTAACATTTGTATACAAAAAAAGATATAATCTTTGGATTGATGCACAAGAAACTGACAATTGCAATTGTCTCTGGGGAGGGGACCTGAGAGCTGAAGATCAGATAGGGAGAGAGGTTTAATTTTCACTACATATTTTTTGTACCATTTACACTTTTTTACCACATACACAAAAGTTTCAAAATAAACTTTTGAAAAAGAAGAGATTAGTGAACAGTGTCAAATACTGTAGAAATGTCAAAGAAGTTATAGACTGAGATAAATGTCATTGGACTTGATGATTAAGGAGGCTTGGTAACTTTCAGAAACTAGGTTCAGTTGAGTCATTTGATATCGAGGGAGAAAACCGTATTGAAAGGGGCTGGAGAGTATACTTCAGAAAGACAGAGGGTTTATCCTGAAATAATGGAGGTTTGATGGAACAAATTTATGAACTGATCAATTTTGTGTATGAGCATATGTGCGTATACATATATATGTTTAATATATACACATATACCTTTCTGTAGTTATGAGAAAGGCAATAATGGAATTGGCAATTGGAAAGTAGGATGTGACAGAAAGAGAAACTGTTGAGGAATTTGAGAGTCCTGGCAAGAGCATTTGAAGGTGAGTAGAGGGTGGACAGGGTGGAGAAAATCTGCTGAGGATTGGGGATGAGCTAAGTATGGATGACATCATAATGGAAATAGCTTGAAGAAGTTTTGACCCCAGGAGAGGTAACTGAATAATATGAATGCTATCCATTTAGAAGCACATAAATCAAAGGAATAACTCTCTACTTACTATCCGGCAGATTGATAGAAAATCACATCATAAGATTTCAGCTACAAAAGAATACAATTCTGTTTTGTTATAGTCAACAAAGAGAAAGCAGTTTAAAGCCAACTTCATAAGCTCAGGTCTTGTCAAAAGAGAAATGGTAAGCCAACTTGACATAGTGCCAACTTTTTAATTATAGAAAATATTTTCTGCAAAGAAGGATTTCCATAAAATGAGTATCTTAAAAGACAAAATCACGAGTGAGTATAAACAAAACTCTTCATATTGTACTTGAATAAAACAATAAATGTGACCTAACTCAACATGGAGCAGATGGAGTCACCCAATAATTGTTATTGCATGGCACTGCCAGGTGAACTCTTGGGAAACCCATCAGAAAGTGTTTCTGGAGGTAGGTAAGACCCACAATAGGATATCCTCAGCATATCTGGCTGTGGTTGAACCTACACTAGAATGAAATAAAACAATATTTGGCCCTGAAGTTGCTAAAGCAACTTCACACGGCTAAGTGCTTGACTGGCTAGAAAAGCCTAGAGACACTCCTGGGCCTGGTTATATAGGATTACACTCTAGTTGAACCTGCCCCTGAGGTAATAAGTCTGGTCATTCTTGTAGTAGCAGGTCAAGAAAGATTTGGAAGTAGTTGAGTAACTGTCCATATTGTGGCTCATATGTGAGAACATGTCTTTTCAACTGGATCTAAGTAATATTCCATGAAATGCAGAAAATCACGAAAGATTTTAACAAATAAAAATGCCAATATACTTTAAAAGATATAGCTTTTTAAGATAAGTCATAGAACAAAGGTAAACAAAATAAACCCATTAAGTGGAAATGTTCACATATTCAGGGTTTGGAACTTAGCTTTGATCAGAGTTAGGAAGAAAAAGGCAATAGAAGTAGATATTATTTGGGCAGGGTTATTTGTTGGTTTACTTGAAGCAGTCATGGTAAACCACCTAAATTGTTTTGAGAACTCTAGACATTTTTCTGCTTTTGGGCAAGAAGAACTCATTTGCAGATAGACTTCTCTGTCCTCCAGGAAAGACAGATTATAAATACATTTGGGATGTAAAATCAAATAAAGTTAAATATTTTTGGATTCAAGAAATTGAAGAGGGAAAGCACCCAAGCTCATTTTACGAGGCCAGCATTATCCTGATTCCAAAACCAGACAGACATTACAAAAAAAGAAAATTATAGGCCAACATCCTTGATAAACATAGATGCAAAAATCCTCAACAAAATATTAGTAAACCACATTCAGCAATACATTAAAAAAATCATAAACCATGATTAAGTGGGATTTATTCCCAGAGTAAAAAGTAAGAGTAAAAAGTAAGACTCATTCTCAAGAGGCAACTGCTTATTTCTAGTTTTTTCGTGTATCCCTGTAGAAATAGTCTATGTACAAGCACATATATATATTTGGTTCATATATATATTAAAAAATTGTGTATATATATATATATATATATTTACAAATACAAATTGGAGCATATTATATGTTCTTGTTAAACAATGTGTCTTGGAGATCTCTTCTTCTTATTAGACATAAAGCCACCTCACTCTAGCTGCACAGTATCTACAGTAGGGATATTCTCTCATTTATTTAGCCAATACCTTATCTTTTCTAGTTGTTTACTTTCTTAATCAATGCTGCAACAAATATCTTTTCACATGACTTTGTGCACAGGTACTGGGAAATTGCCCTCTACAAATGTTTACAATCCCACTATAGTACATGAGAGTGCCAGTTTTTCCAAAACCTTGCCACTAAGTATTATTGAATTTTTTTTTACCTTTGTTAATTTGAGAAACTGTTTTCACCTGTATTTTTAAAAATTATGAGTACAATTGAGAAATAATACTTCTTAAAAATCATAATTAGTGATGAAACAGAATTTTCTAAAAAGTATCTGACTTTGGTTCTCTTTTGGGAGAGGGGTCCCAGAAAATTTAGGATTATAGGAGTAAATTTACGTTGACAGGAAACTTACATAATGTGTACTGATAAGTTGTTTTAACAAGAGACAGTTTCATAGATAGGTTTCATTTTTTGAAAAAGGGGAAGAAACACCATTCTGTGGCTCGATGTGGGTTTGTCAGTTATTGCCTCCCCCCCCTTTCCGGGACTTCCCACTGCTCTTTAGAACAAATCAGATGAGCAAAAACAACTCTTTTTCCATTGGATCAGCTTTAAAAAGAATGGAAATGCAACAAGCAGTTTAGTTTCTTGGTTTTTAGCAGTGAAAGGTAGACTCACCAGAGGCTTGCGAACATTTCTGGAAAAAAACACTGGCTGCCTTATTCATCTCTCTATGGTCAATCGTTGTGTTTCTGCAGGACCAAAGGAGCAGATTGGTTAGTGAAGGTAAGAAAAAGGAGGCAACAGGCCCTATAACTGTTAACTTTTTCTGTCATTGCTCTTCTCATACTTAACTTAGTCCTTTACCATCAGAACTCAGATCCAATCTTATGGCATCTAATACTTTTCTAGTTTACCAAATCAGAGGTGAGAGAGAGTTTAAGTAAGCATTCATCAAAGGTGGACTATAGAGAGAAATTAAGTGAAACATTCCCTTCTCTTACCTCTTCATGTTCATATTTGGGGCATTTTTAAAATACTTTTTTTTCTGGCAAAATATTTGACTGGTCTGATCAAGTATTTGTTGTGTAATTTATTCAGTCCTCACTCACTAATTCCTACCCAGATTTAGTTTCTGCATTTTTAAAAGAAGGCCAACTATCCAACTATACTTCCGAGAGAGAGAGAGAGAGAGAGAGAGAGAGAGAGAGAGAGAGAGAGAGAGAGAGAGAGAGAGAGAGAGAGAGACCAAAAAACCTAAGCAGAATTTTGCAGGGATAGCACAACACGAGTTCAGTTATAGTGATGCAGTTTTAGAGAGGAATCCAATAATAATAAATTCCAATTGATGTGACTCTCAATTATTCATTTAGTGAGCTTGTAATAAGTGTTTTTCTGTGGGGCAGGACACAGACAAAGTGAATGTGATCTACAGTGATGATGCTTTTCGAATTGCTATCTGGGTGATTTGGGGCAAATCTACTTGTTATTAAAGACAACGTGTGCAGAAGTGGACTTTTGTTTGAATTATCTTTAGAGCTGCTCATACATTCTTCTTTTTGTGCACATCAATCTATGCTTGAATATAGATCTGGTTTGGCCAGAATGTTCATATGGATATTTTTAGAACGTTGGTTGCATAAGCCAGTGTAAGAACATTGTGTTTCTGAACTTGAGAAGTTTCTTGAAGGAGTAGAGAGTATTTAAAATTTGTGTAATTCATATTATAATGGTAATTTGGGGGACACACAAAAACAGTGCACTAATTCTAATATCACTTTGATGCGATGTTTTCAATAATTCAAGTTACTGAACCAATTCCAATCACATACCGAATGAATATCTTAGACATATAAGAATTGTCTCTCTAAGCTCTTCATAAACATGATAGAATATAAACTTGCTTTCATTAGCTAAATAGAGCTATTAACTCTCCCAATTTTTGTTTTGTAAAGTTTCAAACCTATGTAAAAATGGAAAGAATAGTACAATGAACACCCATATTTCCATCATGTAAATTAATCAGTTGTAGATTTTTGCCACATTTACTTTCTTTCTTGCCCTCTCTCTCTGTCTCTCTCTCTCTCTCTCTCTCTCTCTCTCTCTCTCTCTCCATACACACACACACACACATTTTTCCTGAACTGTTTGAAAGTATATTGTTAAGTTTAGAGCATATGACACCTCCAAATTCTTGAGCATGTCTCTCCTCAGAGAAAGGGCAGACTTCTACATAAGTACTATAATGTGAAGGAAATATAACATCAATAGAATCCTGTTATCTAACATAATTCATATTAAAATTTCCCCAGTTATCCACATGCTCTTTAAAGAGATTTTATTTTTTTAATTCAGGATCCAATCAAGTATATTGCATTGCATTTGGTTGATATGCCTACAATTAAGTAAATGTTAATCTACATAATTGACAATATAATTAACAATGATTCACAATTATAACACCAAGGAAATTTAACATCTGTCAACACTATTATGATCATTTATTTTTTCAGTCTTCTCATTTTGTGTCAAAATATTTCAAAAGTAATTCAAAAAAGTCACCCAAGCTTTAATTTTTGTTCGTGAGATTTAAAGACAGAATATGAAGAAAAATCCAAAGTATGATAAAAATATATTTACTCTTATTTCTGCACCAAAATGTACATTTTCTGAAGTAAATTTACATATCCAGATAAAGCCTTTGGAAGTAGATATTACCTTTGGTCATAAGGATTTAAGTAGAACCGAAGAGAAAATTATTTACTTGGTGATGTTAATATAGAAAACAGAGGTCTTTTGACTTATGATTATATTAGTATTATCTTAGCCATCAAATTAGACTTTCAGAAATTAATTCATTAAGAATCACTTCATATTTGATAGAATAGATAATCCCAAATTATATGTTTTGTAACAGGAATTGAAATATGGATGAGTGATACTTTAGAACACCTGTCAACAAATGCCACAAAAGATGAAATAATAGGGATATAAGCCAAGGTATATGATTAAGTAAATGGTTATTTCCAGCTCTAAAGAACATATACTTTCAAAGATAAGAGCAAGGAATGCTTTTTTCACTCAGGGAGATGCTTTTTTACACAGATACTTTTTTACACAGGGAGATCCTTCCTAAAGAAACCCCTTGTTTTGGGTAAAATTTTGTATCATTCACTAAAAAAAAGAAAAAAAATTAAAACATATAATACAGATTTGGCTAGATTATCATAACTAGATTATGAACAAAATAATATTCAAGGTTTTCAATGATAACCTTTCAGTAGTTTGTCAGCAAGTCCCCCAAATCAATAAGAACGTAAAAAATAACGATTGGTATTATGGAATCTAGAATTTAGATTATACGGGAAATGGAGAAATGAAGAGATGAAATAGAGTATTTTGAGAATTTGGGGGTATTAAAAAATAATATCCCTGATATATATCACCTACATATAATCTTAAGATAGTTTGCTTCACCCTCAAATTTAAGGCAAAAAATAAATTTGCTTATCTGATTGGAAAGTTAAAAAATAATAATGTGTTGAAGAATGTCGGTGGAAACAGTTAATCTCGAACGTTGCTAGTGAGAGAATAAACTGGCCTAAGCTACTTGAAAGGCAGTTTGCAATAGCTATGATCTAGTAATTTAGCTTCTCTAAATCAGGCCTAAGGAAATATTCATGGAGGCATATGCAGTGGTTACACATAGTAAAAAAGCAAGAGGGAATATTCACCATGAGAAATGATTTGCTAATATAATATGTACCTATAGATGTACGATTTTGTAATTGTTAAAAGGCAGCTCTATATAAACAGCTGTGTGGACAGATGGGAACCAGACTGTACCCTAGGTTGATGAAATAACGTTTTCTTGCATCAGTTTCATAAGGCTACATCCCGTCATGTGGGGGGCAGCCCCATCCCACTGCCTCCATTTTTGTGCAGCTGTGGTCTTCTTTGCACCCTGTTTCAACCCAGCGTCTCAGATCTTAGCTCGTATGCACACAAATTGTCCTTCCCGAGACAGGATCTGTTCTGCTGCTTTATCACCTCCAACTCCCCCACTACCTACCAATCCCCAATCTTCCCACTTTTGTTACTGCCACTTCTTCATTCAAAAGACTGTCCCAATGATTTATTTCAGTGTTTAAGGCAGCAGCTAAATTTTGCTAAAGTTTCATGCAATCCTGATAAATATATTGGGGTAGGAGAGAGAAGAACCTAGAATCACTTTCTAATTGAGGGACATGGATTCTGCATGGATGGCCAGGTACACTGAAATGTTGGTATATGAGACGAGATGTGAAGAAGGGTATGGGTGGTGGGACAGGGGATGGACAGGGAACCAGGGCTCTGATGATAAGACAAAATATACAAATATTTGGGATGGGCATGGGGTTTGGAAGAACTGGGAGAAATTCAGTATGATTGGGGTCCTGGGTCCTGAGGGGCACAGACAGATATGAGATTGGGAAGGCAGATAAGGGCTGCCTATCACAAGGGTCTAATGTGTTTGGACACTGGGATCTGTTGATATTTAAACAGGGCATCTGTAATATTAAATGACTCTGGTTACAAAATTAAGGGTGAGATGATGCCAGGCTATAGCGGGGAAATGGTTAAGGAAAATGTTCATATGGTTAGATTAAAAGACCAGAGGATAAATTATTTACATACCTCAGATATACGAGCATCGATACACAAATAGGACATGTAAATAGCCCTCTGGGCCACCCCACTGGGTTGGGCACTGGCTGCCTTCCTGGAGTTTTTCTTTCTGAACTTCACTGCACCTTCCTCCCTTTATTCAGCAAGTGCTGTTGTTATTAAATGGAGTCAGGGCTGATATCCTTTTCCTAGAAGTACTAATTGCTTATCATGACTGTGTAATATTAACTGCTCTCAATTGTGTAGTAGTGTGATATCTTCAGACCAGACTATACGCTCTGGAGTTTGTAAACTTGGATTTGAATCTTGCCTCTAGTACTTAGTTGTTTTGTGACCTTGGGAAGGTCATTTGTCATACCCAAATCTCAGTTTTCTTATTTGGAAAACCCAGATTAGGATAATATCTAACATGCCGTGTTGTTGGAAGATTAGGGGTAATGTATGGAAAGCACTGGACATAATTGCTATTATTATTATTATGCCCCATCCAACTTATTGTATCTGCTTTTTGACTCAGGTCAAGGGTAGGGAAACCATGGCCGATGGGCCAAATTGGCTCTTTGCCTGCTTTTGTAAATAAAGTTTTATTGGAACACAGCTACATCCATTCATTTATGCATTGTCTATAATGGCTTTCCTGATATGATGGCAGAGTTGAGTAGTAGTAACAGACCTAAAATATTAAATACTTGGCCCTTTATAGAAAAGTTTGCTGATCCCTAACTTAGGTTTTTCCAAATGTTTCCTCTTATAAAGTCCTTCTCTCTTTATGTCTTCTCTTTGAGTCCATGCTTGTGTTGATTGGGTATAAAAGTGTGTTTATGTAGAGAAGTTATAACAATTTCCTGAGAAACTATGTAAATGCTAGTGTAGGATTTATATCACAATTTCTTCTGAAATCCAAGTCAATGATTTAACAAAGTGCTGTACTTTAGCACACATTCTAAGTTGTGAAATTGCACATAAGGTTAATTTTGGTATTCCCCTGTCTGGTAATGATTAATATAGGCTAAATTTGCCTAAAACATCTCATCTGCAAATGTCCTTGGGTGTCTTTTCCTTCACACTTAACCAGTCATGGAGAATTCCAAATATATTTAGATATATGTACACATATACATATATACATTCTCTGTAATGAGAAACAAATTCAACTGATAATATATCTTTGAACAATTGAAGTAATCCATTGGGTCAAGTTTTAGTTTCTCAGATGAAATTAAGTCTAGTAAATGTTAACATTTTTTTTGAAGTATACCTTTTGTAATACCTTTGAAGGGACTAAGTGATGTCTTTTAAGAATTTCACAGATCATCACTGAAATGTATTGAGAAAAAATGCCAACAATTAATCAAAATAAACCCAAATAACTTTCTCTATTTCTCTATTCTTAAATTTTAGAATGTCATGATGTACAGCATTATTTTCATTCTAATGGTCCATTAAAGGGCTTTATGAAGACTAAATGAGTTAATAGATGTACAATTTTTGTTTTTAAGTGTTACCCAACATTATTATTCTCTGCATAGCTTTAGAACCATCTTTCAAAAGCTGCTTTAGCGTGCTCTCTGCTGCCCTCTGCTGTTAACTTTTCAGAAATGAATTTTGCTTCTGAGTAATATCTACCTCTCTTTCTCTCCCCTTAATATATTCATAAACCCATGCAGTATTAAAGTTTGAGGGGACTACATAGATAATACCACAGATAAGAAGTTTAAGAAGTTGATTTAATTTACAGATGAGAATTTGAGTCTCTGAGAGGTTAAGCAACAAGTGAGCATGGGCTCTGTTTTCTGTGCCAGTGTTGGAATACCTGGTGACTTTGGACACATTACTTAATTTTGACATCTATAAAATGATCATAATAATAGTACCTATATCTTAGAGTCTTTGTGGGTATCCATTGATTTAGTACATAAAAAGCACTTAGGATAGTATCTGGGTGGTGGCTAGTACTAATGTTAGCTATTTTATAGACTTGTCACTAACTAGCCTCAAACCACAACTAGAATTCTGGTCCCTTGACACTACCAGTTCAATAATATTTTGTTTCGTTTTTTTTTTTTTTTTTTTTTTTGCTTTAGTGAGTCTGAATACATAACTAAATTTTACCTTAGAAAGTGAATTTTTAAAATGTAACTTGTTCACTACCGGGGGTACCAAAAAAAATGTATACACATGACTTGTATTCATCTTTTCTTATTGGTATATATTATCACAAGTTTAATACAGTTTTTTCCTTTCTTAAAATGTGTATACATTTTTTTGGCACCCTCTGTATATTTGAAGCTCTAGTAGTCTTTGCAAAGCCATGTGATACCACAGCTCTTGCTATCACTCTTTCCTCCTTGTACTGTGCAAGGTGGGCTCCCCACAGAAATTATTACAAACACAAGCTCTTCAAGCCCCCAATATAAATTCCTACTGCCTACACTTGGGAGGTAATTTCACCGTTGACTTTAAGTAACCTCTCTAATGAGCTCCCTGCCTGAATCTCCAATGCATAACTAGACACTTGCACTGAGAGTGCACCTCATGTCAGACTCAAGAGAAACTAAACTAAACCCAACAGCTTCTTTCTGGGATCCTTCTCCTGATCTCATTTTGGTCAATGCTGGTGCCATTTCCCACCATGCTGAGGTTCACAGTTACGTTTGGCTCTCTCCTCTCTCTCATTCACTTTCATGTCCAGGAGTCTTTGTCTCTCAAGTTCATTTCTCCTCTGTTTTCTGCTCCCTCCCTCCTGCTTCCTGTCCCAAACACCTCAGGAGGCTGCTGGATTCATCCCCTGAACTGGGGTCCTTAACACCAATCTCACCCTGATGAAATTCATCTTGCACTTCAGTGATCGATAACATTGTGCCATGAATCCGCTTAGTCACCTTCCAGAGCTTTGTACTGCCTGCAGGGTAGATTGAATGGCCTCAGCCTTGCATGTCCCAATTTACCTCTCTCCTCCCTCACAGTAATCTCTTCTTTTAGCCATCAGTGTATCTATCCCTAGACATCAGGACACACTTTCTGCCTTTCCATCATTGGACTTACCACTTCACTGGTCTGCCTTGGGCCCCAACACATCAGAATGGTAGCGTTCTTATTCTGCTAGCATTAAGGTCCCAACAATGTCCTCAGATGATGACAAACAGGGCAAAGGGCCCATTCCTCAAAACAAGATCCTAGACCCTCTTCCTTCATCATTGTGAAGGAGTGAAGATTAGCTGGAGTACTCATAAACATCATCCACCTAAAATAAAAGAAAAATCCATTAGGGCTGATTGTTGAAAAGAAATAGAATAAATAGTGGGAGATTTAGGATATGTCTGAAGGGGAATAAGGGGTAATAAAGAGTGATTCTGCAAATTCTGCCATTTCAAGTAAAGGTTCTTAGGTGACCATGACGGAGAAACACTTGCATCCCATCTAGACTGGTGTCCATTACTGACACACACGAGAACGACAACACAGGCCTCTTCACCTTTGTTGACCTTCTCTCCTCTCCTACAATGCTTTTCCCCTTTCTCATCTGCCTGTTCAAGTTCTTCTTGTTCTTTAGGGCCAAATAAATGTTTACTGCTTGCACAGTGATTTCTTTTTCTTTTCTTCGCCCTTAGAATATGCAGTATCTTTAACCACAAACTCAGCTGTACAGGAAATGCCACCTTCCTTTTTCCCCTCTTACTTACTTGAAAAATATTTATCTTTAGTTCTCATTTTAATTAAAAAATTAATCAAAGCTATACATGCACATAATTTGGGTCAAATAATTCTAAGATGTTTGCTGTGAAAAAAAATCTGTCCCTTTTTCAGAAGCAACTACTTTAATCTCCTTTGACTAATTATTTGATATTTACTACCATTTCTTTAAATAGCATGCATGGGTTGCAACTTTTGGAGTTTTCAGTTTGAGGCATTATTTACTCACTTGTCCCCATGAAGATAAGGATTTAGTTCTCTTTCCTCCCCTGGCCTTCACCAAGTACTACAGACATTCTTGTCCTGTTCCTCTCACTATACAGACTGGACACTCAGTCTGAACACATAGGCAAATGCCCAAGAAAATTTTTATTGATATTACATTACCATAAGTGATAAAATATTATCTTTGTTTCCTGACTTTATCGTCATCCTGTGGTTATATTGTAAATTTGGTTAGATCAATTTTCGCTGATTCATATGTTATTATGACTATGCAAAAGCTATTTACAACTCAGCCATGCAGTAAATCATGGTTTTTCTTTTTTTTTTTTTTTTTTTAAAGATTTTATTGGGGAAGGGGAACAGGACTTTATTGGGGAACAGTGTGTACTTCCAGGACTTTTTTTTTTCCCAAGTCAATTTGTTGTCCTTTTTAATCTTAGTTGTGGAGGGTGCAGCTCAGCTCCAGGTCCAGTTGCCGTTTTCTGGTTGTAGGGGGCACAGCCCACCATCTCTTGCGGGAGTCAAACCGGCAACCTTGTGGTTGAGAGGATGCACTCCAACCAACTGAGCCATCCGGGAGGCAGCTCAGCTCAAGGTGCCATGTTCAATCTTAGTTGCAGGGGGCAGAGCCCACCATCCCTTGCGGGACTTGAGGAATCGAACTGGCAACCTTGTGGTTGAGAGCCCACTGGCCCATGTGGGAGTCAAACCGGCAGCCTTTGGAGTTAGGAGCACAGAGCTCTAACCGCCTGAGCCACTGGGCCGGCCCTAAATCATGGTTTTTCACTGCACAACTTTTTCTTAAATTATGAGTTGGAGTTTATGATTGTCTAGATCTGTGGTGTCCAAAATGGTAGCCAAATTTGGCCATTTAAATTAAGATTTCAGTCACACAAACCATATTTCAAGTGCTCATTAGTCACACATGGCTATCAGTTATCATATTAGACAGCAGCACAAATATTGAACATTTCCATCACCACAGAAAATTCTATTGGACAGCACTTCCATCACCTCAGAGACTATCTACAAGACCACATGATTACAACAAAAATAACTTAAAATTTTTTTTGAACTATTCACACAGGCATTCTACACTTCTCCAAATTAAAAATTAAAAGGAAGTTCTATATAGTCCCTGTTTCAAAATAGCAAAACTGTCTCAGATAAGGATCCCATTTTTTTTTTACCAAACATCTAAAAATTTATACTCTTGGTTCACCATCTTCTGATACCTCCTCTCTAACACCCCTTGAAAGGAGTACAGAAATGAATGAATTAGTCAGATACCACTCTAGAATTATTGCTATGACAGTGATCATCCAGTGAACTTTATTTAAGGAGGGCACAGCTCACAGTGGCCCACATGGGGATTGAACCGGCAACCTTGGTGTTATTAGCACCACACTCTAACCAACTGAGCTAACTGGCCACCCCCATCCAGTGAACTTTAAATTGCAATTACAATTAACTGTCTTCAGTACCTTAAACTTCTTTTTATTGATTTACTTACTCCTTTCAGAGGAGCACATCTTCCATTCACTTCCTCAGAAAGTTGCCTGGGAGATAAGCTATTTGAGACTTTGACCTAAAAATATCTCTATCCTCATACTTGATTGATGACTTGGTCATTTAATTCTAGGTTGAAATAATTTTCGTTCAATAATTTTTAGATATTATTACATGGTCATCTGGTTTCTCATGTTGCTGTTGAAAGGTCTGAAGATTCTGGTTCTTAGTCTTTTTTTTTTCTTTTCCTTTTTCTTTTTTTCTCTCTGGAAGCTTATAGTTATTTTTTGTCCTGAGTGTTCTACCATTTCACAATAACAAGGAGAGGTATAGGGCTATTTTTACCTAGTGTTTTGGGAACTCATGTCCTTCAGTTCTGGGAAATATATATATTTTTAACTTTTATTTATTTAAGTGTGTTTTTCCAAGACCCATCAGCTCCAAGTCAAGTAGTTGTTTTGATCTAGTATCTAGTTGTGGAGGGTGCAGCTCACAGTGGCCCATGTGGGGATCCAACCGGCAACTTTGGTGTTATGAGCACCGCGCTCTAACCAACTGAGCTAACCAGCCACCCCAGTGAAATACTTTTGAATTCTTTGAATTTCTCCTCTATTTTCTCTGCCCCCTTTCTGAACCTTCTGTTATTCAGATAATGGATCTCCTGGACTGATTTACTAATTATATATTTTCCCTACTATTTTCCAACTTGTATTTTTGTTCTCTCAGAATGGGAGTTGGCCTTAACTTAGCTTCCAATCGTTCTACTGAGTTTTAAAATTCTCTATCATTTTTCATTTCTAAGAGCTTCAGAATGCTTTTTTAAAATGGCATCCTGGGGCTAGCCTGGTGGCTCAGGCGGTTGGAGCTCCCAAGGCTGCCGGTTCGATTCCCACATGGGCCAGCGGGCTCTCAACCACAAGGTTGCCAGTTCAACTCCTCGAGTCCCGCAAGGGATGGTAGGCTGTGCCCCCTGCAACTAGCAATGACAACTGGACCTGGAGCTGAGCTGCGCCCTCCACAACTAAGACTGAAAGGACAACAATTTGACTTGGAAAAAAAAAAGTTCTGGAAGTACACACTGTTCCCCAATAAAGTCCTGTTCCCCTTCCCCAATAAAAAAAATCTTAAAAAAATAAAATAAAATAGCATCCTATTCTTAATTCAAGATTGTAATATTATATTATCCCTATTTCCTTGAGAATATTGATGGTAGTTGAATTTCCCCCCAGAGTTATTTTTCCTCTAAGAGGCTGTTTTGGTCTCTCTTATCCAGAGCATTCCTTAGATATTTCAAAGTTCTACTCATATTTAAGGATGGGGATCCAAAAAGCTCAATGGGCTCTATTGATTGTGAGCTTGAATAAAGGGTGATCTGGTTGCCTCATTTAGTTGGGAAACCTCTGATGTCAATTGCTTTTCTCCGACTAGTCTGATTTTCCCAGAACAGTCTTCCCAAATCCTGCCTGAAAGGTGGTTGCTCCATTGTCAGTGTTCTGGGAGCTAGAAGGAGAGGGTCATGGATATCAGCACCCAACATGCGTATGCTTAATCTTTCTATTAGTGGTTCAGTAATTCTATCCTCAACTAGTATCTCTCAGTCCAGAGATCTTATGTTTTATTCCTCAGAGAATAAATCTCAAGTTTTCCTTTGGGGATGAAGATGAGAGATGGTCACCTGGCTACATAGAATGAGGGAGAAGATCTGGGTTTCTGATTGTCTTTTAAGTAGACTTTCAATCGATCTTATTTTAGATACACCCCCTTCACCTTACTCACAAAGGGTATGTGGTGCCACCAATTCCTAAGCATTTAGCAGAATTTAAATCAGATTGGCTCTTGGATTTTCCCATGCCTCTTTTAAGATTCAGCCTTTTCCGGTCTCCCATGTCATTAACTCTTGGCCTCCTGTTTCCTAGCTTCTAAAATGTTATTGCTCTTGTCTCTTCTCCTGTTCTCCCTTTTCTTGTATGTATCTTAAAAAACTCACTGTTGTTTTAATGAAGTATGGGGAGGTGGGAAATACATCCACGTGCCTAACAGATCTTTTTCCTGGAAATCTTTGCTTTTCTTTACCTCAATTTGATCTCGCTTTTGAACTCAGCTCATTCTCCTGAATAATCACTATCAATCAGGGTTTCCTCAGTCCCTTTAGGTCTCCGTCCTCCGTGGGTTTGCCTCTAAGTTCCAGCTTGCTTACATAGAGCCATAGGGTCAGTTGGGGATGTGGGGATGGGGGTGGAGTCTTTGGTTGTCATCATGTAGTCACACTGGTATCCATGGTAACATCTTATCCTTCACTTGGCCCTTGGTTACTAGTCTATAGAGATCATGTCTGCAATATTCCCATTCCAAATGTAGGTCTTCAGGTTTGCAGGCTCTGGGCAGCATGCTGGTATGTGAGCGACTTGATGAGGCAGCTTCAGACCTGTCCTCTCAGACAATCCATGTGACTGGCTCTCCTGCTCCTGCATCATGTTGGGCAGGAGAGGATTTTGTGAGACTCCCTGCTTCCTCAGATTCTTTCTGGGACATAGGGTACAGAGCTCTTCTATTCTGGGCTCCCAAACCTATCTGGAGCCATACGGTTTCATTCCACGGGGGAATTCCATGTACTGAGTCTATTGTTGATGCATAAATATTATGCCCTGAGTTTTTTAGGGTTCTGGATTCTGAGCTTAAAAGCTCAGGTTATGGTTATCTCAAAAGCCATTTCTCTGAAACTATGATTTTTGCTGAGAGTTTCTGAAGCCAATTTAGAAACTCAAAAGCCGAGAGTTGAGTTTCTGCTCTGGTTTTCCACAATAATGTTCTGAGGCCTTGAAGGGGGAAAGCCCTAGCTGTAGCCTGGGTGGGGTGGAGTGGGAGGGTTGGGAAATAACTGCCTCACTATGGAGACTTGATGGCAAACTTTTTTGCTCTATTATCTTCATATATAAAAATATACACATTTCAAGAAAGGATAAAATTGTACTAAACATACGCTGAGGGTAACCACTTTGAGCACCTCTTGTAATTGCAGAAGTCAAATGTGACTTGTATTCATCTTTTGTTATCAGTATATATTGAGTATTATAATTTTAATAGTTTTTTCTTTTCTTAAAATGTATATACACTTTTTTGGCACTGTGTGTGTGTGTGTGTGTGTGTGTGTGTGTGTGTGTATTTGTCTTTTCACCTGGATGTTCAGTTTGTTGAGGGTAGAACCACATTTGGAAAGTTTTTTTTTCAGGAAATAAGAACATTTTCTTTATCCTTACAAGTATGTTCGGTATACAAAAATTACTTTATGGAGGGGTGGCTGGATGGCTCAGTTGGTTAGAGCACGAGCTTTCAACAACAAAGTTGTTGATTCAATTCCCGCATGGGATGGTGGGCTGTGCCCCTTGCAACTAAGATTGAAAACGGCGACTGGACTTGCAGCTGAGCTGTGCCCTCCACAACTAGATTGAAGGACAATGACTTGGAGCTGATGGGCCCTGGAGAAGCACACTGCTCCCCAATATCCCCCCCACCAAAAACATTAAAAAATTTCTTCATGGATTTGTTGAAGACCTTTAACTTTGTATTTTTGTGGCACATGACAGTGTCTAAAATAGAAACACTTAAATAATTGATAAATTTGCTGAATATATCATGGAATAGTTCCAAAAGAGAAAGTAAACATAGAAATTAATATCCTTATACATTTAAAACAATTACGTTAATTATAATATTTACCTTATACAATTTAAAAAATTTACTTGGAAATAACTTCATGAATGTAAAAGAGATGCTAATATTAAAAAAGGACCCTTGCATATGGTTAAAACAATCCTTTTCTAATTTGACTTTAATTCAGGTTCAAGTTGACAAGTCTGTTTTAGAAGCCCAGTCCTCAAGGCCAAAGAGTACTAGTTTTCCTTGTTGTCTGTTGCCCCAGTGCCAAGATTGCCAGTGCGTTTCTTTTCTAGAAAAGTGCAGCTGCTGGTTTCTAGCCTATTCTAGCCACTACGGACTCAGGTGACAACTGCTGAGGCAGGTGTAGTGAAAGCCCACAGTCTGGAAAGCTCCTTGGTAATTAGGATAGAGGTCAACACATCAGTTGGGTCCAGAGACATTTCCAGGACATATTGTGAGAAGTGGGTGGGATAGAGCAAGAAACTTATCCCAGGCTGCAAAGGTAGGTGAGGTTTCGTGGTCCTTCATGATGGGTTGAGAGTGAATTAATTTTAATCCATGCAATTGTTCTCAATTATTTAATTCAAATTGACAAGTATCTTCTGAGTCCCTCCTAAATGCAAATAATGGTGCTGGCTCCCAGGGATAAGACACAAAGATGAGTAAAACACAGCTCTTATTTTCAGTAGAGTTTGCCACAGTTTTCCTCCTTGTTTTTCTCATAACTCACTAGCTATGTTGCTTCCCCAATTTGCAGCTTCTCAACCACTCTCCATTTCCTGAGGCAGGATACAAATGCCTTTGCTCGACTCCTAAGGCCCTTCACGACCTAATTCCAGCCTATTTTCCCAGCCCTTTCTGCTTAGGCCTAGTATCTTGGTGTATGGTGAATAATCCATGCCACCATATTTTCTCCTGACTCTGTGCCTACTTAATCTTCACAATTTAGCTTACATGTCATCTTCTCTGAGACATGTCCCGTAACTCCTGCCCCTTAGCCCCAGGCTGTGTTAGGGGCTCCTCTTCTGTACTTCCTTTGTGCCTATCACTATTTTAACCCTCAGTGACATAATATTGGAATCATTTGTGTCTAGCTTACTTTCTCCCATAGTGGAAACTTCTTGAAGGATGGAACGGTGTCCTATTCATCTTTGTATCTCTAGCACATGCCACAGTCCTGGTACACAGCAGGCACAGAATTAATAATGGCTTGGTAATGACTAAAACGACTTCATTTATTGTCCTTTACTTTTTTGATATATCAACTGCCAATTTAAAATGAATTCCAATCTTCATTTCCCTTATTGTTACTCTCTTTCCAGAATGCTGTCAGAAGGGTACCTCAGTGGACTTGCCTATAGGAACGACATCCATTGGAGTTGTGCATCTTATAATGAACAGGTGGTTGAGGAAAAGGAAGAAGAGACAAAATCTGCTGCTCTTTCCTATTCCTCTGAGGATGAAACACAAGTCAGAAGTCTCTACGTGAGCTGCAAATCCTCTGGCAAGTTTATTTCTTCAGTGCATTCCAGAGACAGCCAACATGGTAGAAACCAGAGAATCACAATGCTCCAGACAAGCCCCAATCCTGTGTTTGAAAGCCCAAACTTGGCTGCAGTTGAAATATGTAGAGACCCCAGCAGAGAGACCTACTTGGTTCCACCTTCCTGCAAAAGTATTTGCAAGAATTACAATGACTTACATATTGCAGGGGGCCAGGTGATGGCCATTAATTCAGTGACAACAGATTTTCCCTCTGAGAGCAGTTTTGAATACGGCCCTTTGCTGAAATCGTCTGAGATTCCTTTGCCCATGGAGGATTCCATTTCCACTCAGCTCAGCGACTTTCCTCAAAAACCTATCCAGAGGTATTCATCCTACTGGAGAATAACCAGCATCAAGGAGAAAAGCAGTCTTCAAATGCAGAAGCCTATTTCTAATGCGGTGCTGAATGAGTACCTGGAGCAGAAGGTGGTGGAGTTATATAAGCAGTACATTATGGACACTGTATTTCATGACAGTTCCCCTACCCAGATTCTGGCATCGGAACTCATCATGACAAGTGTGGACCAAATTAGTCTCCAGGTGTCTAGAGAGAAGAACCTGGAGACCTCAAAAGCCAGGGATATAGTCATTAACCGCCTATTACAGTTGGTGTCCACTGAAATCAGCACTCCTAGTCTCCATATTTCTCAGTATAGCAATGTGAATCCATAGAGAGGATGCTTCCGTTCCTCTCTCAACCACTCACAGCTAAAGCAACACTTTATTCATTTATTCTGAGAATGTGAAGGAGGGGGTTGTGAAGGAATCAAGAGCTAGGGAAGTAAAGGTCAGCTGGAGGTCAGGTGTGAATTAAGAGGCAATCTCATGATATTACACGTGGTGCAGGAATGTGGGAAGAGGAGCTATAAAGAATGATTTCCAAGCAAGTGTTGTAGAGCAACAAAACAAAAATAAAAATGATCAAAAAAGTGAAGTCAGGATGCATTTAAGGGAGTACAGAAACTGAAAAGATAAGCCAAAGAAGAACACACATCATGGCAAAAATAAAAAGCCAAAGGTTTCAGGATAAAGAGTAAGAATGTTACTCAAAAAAACTCCTCCCAAGTTGTTTTTTTCTTGAGGGAAATGGACTGTAGAAAACTGCAGTCCTTCTACAGCAGAGAGATTCAAACAGTTTTCAAAATATGTTTATCTCTCTTTTCTCTGTTCTGTATCAGTAGATCACTTAAAACATATTCTTCATAAACATTAAGACAGTAGCAAATTGCAATTGTGTTTCTATTTTTGAATGACTACTTAGCTACAGCCCCCAAACAACCACTCCAATCTCCTAATTCTCTTTATTGGTGGAGATGAAGTTTTCTAAACGGAAAAGGCCACATAGTGCGTAGAAAACTATTTGACTTTGCTGCGTATGATTTTCTTGGTGATATGAAATTAGGAATCTTGTTTTTTCCCCATAGTTTTCCTTTTCTCCATGCTCTCTTGACCCTTCTGGAGCCAGGAAGGGGTTTCCGTATCCTGAAAACAAGGTTACAAGTTCCAGGGTCCCATGATATCACATTCTGTAAGTTCATGCACAGAATGGTAGCTTCGTGAAGAGCAGGTGCTCTACTTCCTTTCTCTAGCTCAGGGATTGGCAAACTATGGCTCATTGGCCAAATCCAGCCTGCCTCCTGGTTTTGTTTTTTGTTTTTTGGAGATATAATTGATGTAACATTGTATTAGTTTCAGGTGTACAACATGATTTGCTGTTTGTATACATTGTGAAACGATCATCACAATAAATCTTGTTACATCCTTTTTGAACTCTCATGAGCTAAGATTTTTTTCAACCATTTAAGAATGGAATTTTTTCAACCAC
The DNA here is from genome assembly GCF_057876585.1 of Rhinolophus sinicus. Taxonomy (NCBI): domain Eukaryota; kingdom Metazoa; phylum Chordata; class Mammalia; order Chiroptera; family Rhinolophidae; genus Rhinolophus; species Rhinolophus sinicus. The sequence continues at coordinate 22,166,955 of NC_142518.1, read as the reverse complement.
AAAATCAGGGTATTTTGTGACACGTGAAAATTATGATATTCCAATTCAGTGTCCATAAAAAAGCTGTATTGGAACACAGCCACACCCATTCATTTATACATTGTCTGTGGCTGCTTTCACACCGGAATGGCAGAGTTGAATAAACACAACAGAGAACACGTGGCCCACCAAAGCCTAACACACTATCTGTCCTTTTACAGAAAATTGCCAACCCTGCTCCACAGCAGTGCCTTGTCCATATAATAGTTGCTTGACGTAATTCAGCTTCTCTGGGGAAGCTGACTCTGAGATAGAAACTGGTGAGCAGCTTTACTGGGCAGTGTTGGGAATAACCTCTGTGAGGGAGTGAGCATAGCAGAAGAGGTTTGTAGAGAGGCCTCAGGTTGCCTGGGAGCTCTGAATTCGGGGTGGTCCTTCAAAACGGATCCAAATTAAAATTAGAGGGTTGGCTTTGGTTCTCCAGCTTACCCAGAATGGGGTGTAACCTTAGCTGAGGCCCTTCAGTTGAGGGCAAAATCCCCAAAGTGGGAATCAAGTGTGAGGCTTCAGCAATCAAACTCCAAAAGCTGCTGGGGGAATGAGCTTCTCATACACAAGGTGAACTATGGAGCAAAACAGCATCCTCGGGTGATCGGTTGGCTCAGTTGGTTAGAGCACAGTGCTCATAACACCAAAGTCACAGGTTCGATCCCTACATATGCCACTGTGAGCTGCGCCCTCCACAACTACATTGGAAACAAATGACTTGACTTGGAGTTGATGGGTCCTGGAAAAATACACTATTCCCCAATATATATATTTTTTTATTGGGGAAAGGGAACAGGACTTTATTCCAAGTCAAGTTGTTGTCCTTTCAATCTTAGTTGTGGAGAGTGTGTTCAGCTTCAAGTTGCTGTTCTTTCAGTCTTAGTTGTGGAGGGCGCAGCTCAGCTCCAGCTCCAGTTGCCGTTGCTAGTTGCAGGGGGCACAGCCCACCATCCCTTGCGGGAGTCAAACCAGCAACCTTGTGGTTGAGAGGATGCGCTCCAACCAACTGAGCCATCCGGGAGCTCAGCAGCAGCTCAGCTCAAGGTGCCGTGTTCAATCTTAGTTGCAGGGGGTGCTGCCCACCATCCCTTGCGGGACTCAAGGAACTGAACTGGCAACCTTGTGGTTGACAACCCACTGGCCCATGTGGGAATCGAACCGGCAGCCTTCGGATAGGAGCATGGAGCTCTAACCGCCTGAGCCACTGGGCCGGCCCTCCCCAATAAAATTTTAAAAAATACAAAACCCCAGCATCCTCTACATTTCTCAGGATTTGTAGGGTGAATGATTTTTTTCAACATATAATATTGTATAAGGAAACCTGGTTTTGAAGTAATTATTCAGAAATGTTATTCACTGTTTTAAATATATAATAATAGATGCAACATATTAATTACTTGCTGTGCGTCTGGCACCATGTTAAGCGTTTTGTATGAAATTGTCTTAATGTAATTCTCATAATTACCTTGTGTGAGAGAGTGTCTTTTTTGTTGTTTTAAACAGACAAGCCAGCTGGTCTCAGGGAAATAATTTGTCCAAGGACAGACAATAGGGGCTCGAACTGGATTTGAATCCATTTAACTTGAAAGTCCTGATTTTCAACCACTACCACCTACTCTCCTGTTGACCACTGTGTTTGTCTCATTAAAGACTCATTAAAAGAACTCATTAATCTCTTTATCATTATGTTACTTCATTTTTTTCTTTATAGTGTTTTGCTTAATATTTATTTGCATATCTTTCCCCCTCCAGGTGATAAGCTTTGATTTGTTTGTTTTTCCATGTCCCAAACAGTACTTGCACATAGTAGGCACACAATTAATATGTGTCAGAAGAACAAATAAGTTTTGGCTGTGTTGGATACTGTATCTGGTGGTTGAAATGAAAGAACATCAATATGAAAACCAGATAACTGCGACTCGGAAAAAAATGCTATTGGGAGTTCCTCCTCCAGGAGAAAACTAACTGAATAAATGAGCCTAATTTCTTATAGCAAGGTAGTAAATGGTATAATAAAATGCATTATAATAAAATGTTATCACGGATGTTTTTCCTTTTGCTTACTGACAAATAATTTGTTACAAAGTACAGGCATACCTCAGAGATACTGTGGGTTCAGTTCCTGACCAGCACGCTAAAGCATCACAATAAAGTGAGTAGTAATATTTTTGCCAGTGGAGGGTCTGGCCTTCCATTTGTAAAAAATGCAACATCTGGGGGCAGAGCTGGTTGGGGTGAGCGGAGGAGAGATGGAGATCATTGTGGGTTATGAGGCTGCAGAGGGCAGCTGCAAGAAGAGGGACTCCCTAGGGACTGTGGGCTCACCAGTGCACCTGATTATCAAGGATCTTGGAGAAATTCGTTCAAGGCTTTGAGATCACAGACCAGTTACTCAAGGTGAAACCTATTATGTTCTGAAAGAATTTGAAGAAAAATGTGGTCTTCAAGAAATGCGAGCCCTTGAAAATTTGAAGATTATGATGCATGAAACAAATGAACATACTCTTCCCAAATGTAGAGAAACAATGCAAGACAACCAAGTTCTCCAGAGATTGCAAGCAGCTACTGACTCAGTCTGTAGACTCCCACTGAGGGAGCAGGAATGTAAAAAGAGTTATAATGATCGTTTAATAGCTAATGAATCATACAATCCAGCATACAATCCAGTGGGAGGATTTCATGAAAGAACATGAAATCCTATAATGATAGTATAAAATCCAGTGGGAGGATTTCATGAACGAACAACACAACAAACAGGCTGAAGGGGATGGAGAGCACAGAAAAACTACGGAGAGGCTTAAAAAACAATATGCCGAGATGGAGAAGGACGTAGCAAAATTTTCAGCCTTTTAAGAATTGAACCATAACAATTACAAACTAATGAGAAAACATTGATTTCCCCACCCTACCCCCAAAACTATTCCCACCAAAGCATTTAGCCTCTACTTCAAGCTTAGCAACATATTCAATGGTACTCTTATAACAGAAGAAAGAAAATTCTACTGGAGTCTTAATTAAATGTTTAATAGAAGAGTGCTACATTTTTCCAGTTTTAAGTGCCTACGTATGATTATTTGAATGGAGAGGAGGAGGAGGAAAAAATGGGATAAATTTATTCTTTGTGAATCAGAGTTGGTCTTCTTTTCCATTATCTCAGAGAACTCTAAGTATAGACTTCTAACAGAGAAAAATAATTTCATTCATTCTTATACAGGGTTAATATTAGTTTATTATTGTGGCTTAGAAGGCAGATAAAATGGCTGCTTGTTATAGCCTCGTTGGCTATTGGAAGAATGTATCAAGTGTTATTCCATGAGTAATGTAGACAAAAGCAACTGTCCTTGGAGCAGAGATCACATCTAAGAGAGGTGAGAGTCAAAACCTTGTCTCTACTAAGGCAAAATGGCCATGTTGGTCTTTGAACTGCCTGTTGGGGAAGGTTAGAGATTTTGCAGTGCCACATAATGTCATGTTTCGGTGGATGAGAAGACAGACTGGTTAAGTTCTGTGGCCTTTTAGCACTTAATAGTTTCAGCTTTTTTAAAAAAAATAGTTTCAGCTTTTAAAATGCCATGCCAATAAACCTTAATTAACACCCCCACCCCCACCAAAGAAAAACATGCTTAGAAGGAAAAGCTTCCCCAAAACATAATCGACTTCTGGCCTTTCCAAGAACCATAGTCTTGCCCATAGTATTTACCTCATTTTTGTGTCTGTTTTGCTATGGGTAAGCTTTGTAAGATAAATCATAATGTCTATACATGTTTTAACTGTTTAATGAGTAATCAGCAAAGCCTGCTATAAGGAGTCCCTCTGGAACCATATAAAGATTCTGGTTATGAATATGCCAGAAGTATTTGCCCACATGGCAAATGATCCATTTTAAATGTAAATCCTTTTTAGTGTTTAACATCTGTTCTCATAAGCAGGTGTATTCTGATGAAACATGTAACAGTTCTGTCATCACCGTGATCTTTAAAAATCTGCACTTAACAGTCTAATTGAGGAACTAAGTTCATTTTTTTATTTGCCACAACGAAGCAAAATTAAATACAATAGTCTCAAGAGATTTATGGCAAATGAATTTGATGTATGGATAAATCTTTCAAATACTTTTTTATTGCTCTTCAGTAAAGAAAGGCACAAGAAAGAAAGTACCCAACTCTTTCGTGTTATCTCAGTGTTGCTAGTGCAGAAAACTGACAATGCTGGCTTGTGTAAATTTATGGCTTACTGTCAGAGCTTCATTCTTGGCTGCATGTTGAAAATGTTAAAGTTAATAGAGTTAATATTAAAGTTAACAGAGGGAATGAAAAAAATGCAGCACCTGTGAAGCACAATAAAGCAAAACGCAATAGAATGAGGTGTGCCTATAGACTGGTTCATTTTTTTCAATGAGCATTTATTTGATGCTGTGTTTTTTTTGGTTTTTTTTTTTTTTTTTTTTTTTTTTAGTGGGGGTTGAAGCACTCTGTATTCAACATATGTAGGAAAGACACACATGTGCATGTGTGTCTTCTCTGCAAGTTTACTGTTGGCGAGACCTAGCAAATGACTAGGGAACAAGTAACAAAGCCACCTATTAAGCAAGACTTTGGCAAAGTGGTATAAGCAAGAATACAATTATCAATGATTACAACTCAAGTGTGTTAAGTGCCGAAAAGGAAACATGTTTGGAGGTACTGGACAGTGGAAGGGCCCAGTGCAGGCAAAGATTCCAAGGGGAAGTGATGGGTTCAATTACTCTTGAAGAACGAGATAGGATCTAGGATCTAGGCAGATGGATGTGAGAGAGGTTCCAGGCAGAGGCATGAGAGGGTTTGGCGTGACAGGTGGATGGCTATAACCAGAGCTAAATGAATGCATGATTGGGCAGTATATTAGTTTGCTATTGTAGCAAGTTAACACAAAATGAGTGGCTTAAAACAACACAAACTTATTATCTTACAGTTATGGTGGTCAGAAGTCCCAAATCATTCACACTGGGCTAAAATCAAGGTGTTGGCAGGGTTGTGTTCCTTCTGGAAGCTCCACAGGAGAATCGGTTTCCTTACCCTTTATAGCTTCTAGAGGCTTCCCATTGTCCTCAGCGTGTGGCTGCACATCACCAACCTCGGTCACCATCATATCTCCCTCCCTGACTCTGAGCCGCCTGCCACCCTTTTATAGGGATGCTCGTGATTACATTGGGCCCACCTGGATAATCGAGGTTAAAGTCCTAATCTCAAGAGTCTTCAATTAATCACACCTGCAAAGTCCCTTGTGCCTTGTAAAGTAACATATTCACAGGTGCCAGGGATTAGGACCTGAATATTTCCTGGGGTGAGGTGGCAGGGGGATATTATTCTGTCGACCAGAGATAGGATCATTTTTTTCCTTTGGTTGTCAGAAATTTGCCTCTCCACCATCAATTCTCCTTATTCAAGATGAGTAAGTCCATGTTTGCTTATATATAAAATAATGTTTCCTTTTTTGCCTGCTGTCATCCCATACTATGTATTTTTTTTTTTTAAAGGGAACAGGACTTTATTGAGGAACAGTATGTACTTCCAGGATTTTTTCCAAGTCAAGTTGTTGTCCTTTCAATCATAGTTGTGGAGGGCGCAGTTCAGCTCCAGGTCCAGTTGTCATTGTTAGTTGCAGGGGATGGAGCCCACCATCCCTTGCGGGACTCGAGGAGTTGAACCAGCAACCTTGTGGTTGAGAGCCCACTGGCCCATGTGGGAATCGAACCAGCAGCCTTCGGCGTTAGGAGCATGGAGCTCTAACCGCCTGAGCCACCGGGCCGGCCCCCCATACTATGTATTTTGATTTGTCCATATACATAAATCCACTTTTTTTCTTGCTTATTTTAGACATCCTTTTCTGGACTCTATTTCTACTTTTATCTTTCCTTCTTTTAAAATACGTTTCTTTTTTCATTATGAAGGTGGTAGCTTGGATGACAGCAAAATTAAAAAAATGAAGGAAATATCACTTTTAATTCCTCAATTCCCAAATATTCATAGTTAATATTTGGAGTGATATTTTACCCCATTCTTTTCTCCATGTACCATTTTCCCCCCCTCTGAATAGTGATCATGCTATTTTTAAATAAAATAGTGTATCTTTTGTTTGTTTTACTGACATTATATCAGAGGTAAAAGTTCTAAGATTATTTAGAGGTAAAATCTAAATAGATTTGAATTATTTGCCTGGGAATAATCTATTAGTTTTTCTTTCTTCCCTATACACTATTTGATAATGTCTGATATTTTGTGGACATTTTGTCTGTTGCAAAGCATTAGGGCGATATACTCAGGAATTTATCTATATTACAATAAGGTCTCTTTCTGAGTCTTAATTATTACCCTAGTTTGACATTCAATGTATATAATTTGGATAATTTTCCTTGTATACTGCACTTGTCCATACAGAAAATCACCTGCCAAATTTTCGTTTACTCACACTTTAAATTCAACGAAATTCAGGAAATATTTATTGAGCATGAACTGTTACACAAAGATGATGTTGACACAGCCCCTCTTTAAAGAGCTTATTTATGTAGTTCAAACCCTATCAAGGGAGGCACACTAAGTGTATTAAGATATGTGCAAAGACTATTTGAGAGGCATTGAATAATTTTTCTTTCCATCCATCCCAATTCAGCATCTGCAGCCTTAGCCTAATCTTGTATTTTATTTTCTTAGTTTTTGACCCTCAGCCCCTATGATTGGTCTATGACTAGAACCTTCTAAGCACTCTGGGAGGTGAGGAAGGGGTAGGGATGGGGTACCTTCAATATGGACTTTGGTAATCCACCCTGGCTTTGACCTTGACTTGGCCTTAACCTCAGAGTGGGCATGATGTGTGGCCATTGCACGTTTGGTATTGAAACCCCTCCCCTCCTTCCCACGGCCCTTATTTCTGTCTTCTTATGCCCAATGTTTTGCCAGAAACAACTCAAATGTTGAGAAGAATGAGGTCAAGTAGAGAATCTCTTAACGTTTCACTGGGGACCTGCAGAGAATACTTGCTAAAGTTGTTTTGTAATCGACTAACTTTGGGAAGTAAGAGGATGAAAAAACCGGTTTTTACAAATTTCCTGTTGCAGGATATAATTAATATTTTTTTTCCTCTTGAAAAATAGATGCAAAGGTCTAGGTTCTGGGAGTCAATATTTCAGCTGAAACTACAAGATGAATTAAAAGATATTTTTATACCGTCAGTATCTCTCAGTCAGAAGAATGTTTTCATTTATCAGACTATTGTCTCAAGTCAGATAAAGCATGTGGTTAGAGGAAGAAGAAAAAGTGATCTTTGGGTCATAGAAAATTGGGAACCTGGGCCTGCTTTCTGACGCACCCCTTATCCCCCCTACACTTGGGGAGGTGGCATGGCTTAAAAGAGGACTGGGTCTTGTGGCTTTCCATAGGAAGCCCTGAAAATGTTTTCTGGGTTCTATCAGTAATCTAGAAGCAACAGACACCTGAGGACCTAAAGGGCCCTTGCAGACAGGACAGTGGGCATCTTGTCAGTGACCTGTGGTAACCTGTATCCACTGATGACCAACAGTCTATGACTTGAAGGTCAGCTACAAACTCCTGCTTCACCCTCCACCATTCCTTGGCATTATGTAAAATTTCAGGACTGTGGCACAACCCTGAGAAGGACTGAAGAAGCCAAGAATGACTAAAGTAATATTTTCTGCTACCATGAGAAAATGGAGGTTCAGATTCAGAGATTGAGTTAGAAAGAAAGGCAGAAAGAAAGGCAGAAAGGAAGGAAGGAAGGAAGGAAGGAAGGAAGGAAGGAAGGAAAGGAAAGAGGAAAAAAGAAAGAAAAAGTGTTATTTATTACACACCTGAGTTTGTGGAGTTGAAGTTATAGTAATTAGACCCCTACTCCTCTGCCCTGTCCTAGGAAGAAAAAGCTAAAGACAGAAACCTTCAACTTCTGAAGTAACAGCTTTACGAGAGGGACCAGTGAGAAGCTAGGTTTAGCACTAGTTCCAACAGACAGAAGCTGGGGAGAGGAGGCAATGGAAATAAGGAAGTTTCCTCTCTCTGCTCTCTTCATCTTTCCTTTTCTTCACTTCTCTTTCTTCCTTGCCTTCTTTTGTTTCTTCCTTTCATTTTCTTTCTCTCTCTTCCCCACTCTTCCCATCTGCCCCTTTCCCTCTCCTTTCCTTTGCTTCTTCTCTCCCTCCTTTCTTTCCTACCTTTCTTCTCCGCCCTATTTATTTCATGAACTATATTTCTCTATTTTATTTGATGAAATGCTAATAAGAAGTTAATTCATGCACATTGCACAAAAGAAATTCATTTAACTATACAAACTGACTGGCCATGGGGCGCTCAGATATTTGGTCAAACATTATTCTGTGTGTATCTGTGTGGGCGTTTTTGGATGAGATTAAGATTTAAATCTGTAGACTGAGTAAAGCAGATTGTCCTTCCTAATGTGGGTGGGCCTCAGCCAATCCATTGAAGGCCTGAATAGAACAAAAAGGCTGACTCTCCCCCAAGTAAGAGAGGATTCCTCCTGCCTGACTGTCTTTGAACAGGGACATTGGCTTTTTCCTGCCTTCATACTCAAATTAAAACATGGGCTCTTCCTGGGTCTCCAGCTTGCCCACCTTTGAACTGAAACTATGGAATCAGCAATCCTGGTTCTCAGGCTTTCAGACTCAAACTTACTGTATTGGCTCTCCTGGGTCTTCAGCTTGTTTACTGAAGTACTTGAGACTTCCATAATTTCATGAGCCAATTCCTTATGATAAATCTCTTCACACACACACACACACACACACACACACACACACACACACACACACACGCACACACAGAGGCACACACACACGCCCTATTGTTTCTGTTTCCCTGGAGTTGATTGCATTCCCAGAATATTATTAAACACATTTTTCTGTCCCCTGTATTTCTTTTAAATTAGTAGTTATATCTAGAGGCTTGATCACATTTAGGGTTGTTTTTTCCCCCGAGAATTCATGGGTAGTGTTGTGTCTTTCCATGAGAAGGCACATAATGGCTGCCTGCATATTTTTATTTGAGAAAATATCCTTCCAACTGCAAAATAACAAGTATTATAACTTTTTTTAAAAAAGATTTTATTGGGGAAGGGGAACAGGACTTTATTGGGGAACAGTGTGTACTCCCGGGACTTTTCCAAGTCAAGTTGTTGTCCTTTCAATCTTAGTTGTGGAGGGCGCTCCCGGTCCAGTTGCCGTTGTTAGATGCAGGGGGTGTAGCCCACCATCCCTTGTGGGAGTTGAGGAGTCGCACCAGCAGCCTTGTGGTTGAGAGCCCACTGGCCCATGTGGGAATCGAACCAGCAGCCTTTGGCATTAGAAGCACGGAGCTCCAACTGCCTGAGCCACCGCGCCGGCTCCTATTATAAATTTTTAAAAAATATAGAAAAATATGTTTTCCAGGTGCTACCTCTGATGTCTTTTTTCAATATTTTTACAAGACAAAACAGGATCAGTAAATTAAATTGTCTCTATGATACTTTGAAATGTTTTGCCAAATTTCAATGCTGCAAAACTAGAGCTTTCTCAGCTTTATTCTGATAAAAAATAAATTTATCCAATTAAATATTGGAGTTCCACCAAAGGATTTTTTCTACAAATTGAGATATCCCAAAGCGCAATAGTAGAATATCAAATTTAAATCTTGCACACTATTTGTGCTTTCTTCATTTCATTTGTTTGTTCCAATTTTCTTTTGTCAAAGATAAATTTTCGGTCTTCTTTTTTGCAATTTTTATTTTCAATAACCACAGTATTCTAGAAGTTTCAAATATTTCCAATGATTTTGGATAAAATGAAACAAATTTGAGAGGGCTAATTTCCATAAAAGTACAATATTATTATAAGATACTTAGGTTGATTTACAAAGGAGGTTTTCAAAGGCGCATATATTTCGAAAATCTGACTTATGACAGAAAGCAGAGAAAACTCATACTACCATGTTAAAGTATTTTTAGTTTTCAATATCACTTTCATAACAAACATTTTATAATTCACTTATTCCATCTTTTAAAAAACATTTTAAAATATTTACAGTGTTCATTTCAATTAGCAGACTATTACTCCTTGTTTGGATACAATTATGAATTTTGTGTTCACTATGACCTACTCTGAATATCTTTTTGCTTTATAAGTTTCTTAATTTAGTGAGAACATTGTTTTCACCACGATACTGTGCTCTACCAAAATTAGTAATCATTTTATCTTCTCAAAAGTAAAACCTTTGTCTTCAAAGTTTAACTTTTTAATTGAATTTGTAACAGCATTGATATTAATGTCAGATGTTTTATCTTCAACAGAATGAGCACTCAAGCTTTATTTTAATTACATAAATTGAATAGAAAAAAAATGAACCATTATTGGAATTAACTGATTTTCTACTTGAAGCATCTGGGATCATTTAACTTCATGAAAAATTCCTCTTTTGTTCATGGCACAAGCATATTTATAATGATTACATTAGCTTTTTTATACATGCACAAGAAAACTTGGAACTGAAAATTTGCAAAATTAATTAAGAATGGGTATTTGATCTCAATGAAAAGTGGAGTGTCATGCACCTTCAATTTTTTTCAGTTACGGTTTAAAAATAAGTATAATTTTTTTTCATGGATGTTGAAAACGCAGATTTGTGTTTTCATGTAGTCAGTAATATCATTGTGATTGCTGTGGCTGATGACAAATGTTAATAAATGTTTTTTCTAAAGTTACACATTCACCATTTTTTCTTAAGTAATAAAAATCCAGTTCTTTTTAATTAATTTATTTTTATTATTAGTGTCAGGTGTACAAAACAAGATACTGATTAGACATTTACACGCCTCACAAAGTGATAATCCCAACAAGTCTACTACCCATCTGACACTGTACATAGCTGTTACAGTACCATTGACTATATTCCCTATGAAAACCCAGCTCTTAATTACACTTAATATTCTTCCTTTTTTATATACAAAAAGGTTTAGTACAAAATAAAAAGCATTACTATACAATAACATAAATGGTAGTAGATTCACAGTATTCAACAAATGACAAAACTGTAGCAAGAGTGTTAAGACTTCTTTCTGAAGACTGTGTAGCTTCTTTTCCCCATATGTGTTCATATACACATTACTGATAATTTTCTAGCTTTCCCACTGATCTCACTAACTGTCAGCCTGGTGGTACCATGTGTGTGTGTGTGTGTGTGTGTGTGTGTGTGTGTGTGTGTGTCAACCTGGTGGCACCTTGGGTCCACACTTAGGAGTTGAATTGCTAGGTCATAAGCTATGTGAAATTTCAAATTAAGTATATAAATTCATTCTCATCAGCAACATATAAGACACCTTGCCAATCTCTACCCTTGCCAAATCTTGACATCATTAAACATTAAAATTTTTGCCAGTGGAGTGTATAAAAATGGTATTTCTTTGGGCCTTGATTTATATTTTCCAGATGACTAATGAAGCTGAAAATCTCTACATACATTTAATGGTTATAGGTGTTTCTTCTTTTGTGAAATGCTTGTACGTGCCTTTAACCCATTTTTTTTTTCATTTTTTAATATATCTTATTTTTTAGTTCAGTTTTAGGTTCACAGAAAAATTGAGCAGAAAAGAGAATTCCGATATATCACTTGACCCCATACACACAAAGCTTCCTCCACTATCAATATCCAGCACCCCAGTGGTACATTTGTTACAACCTATGAACCTACATTGACACATTATTATCAGCCAAAGTCCATAGTTTATATTAGGGTTCACTCCTGGTGCATTCTACAGGTTTTGACTAAAATATAATGACATGTATTTACCATTACAGTATCATACAGCGTAGTTTTATTGCCCTAAAAATTCTCTGTGCTCTGCCTGTTCATTCCTCTTAATCTCTAGCAACCTCTGATCTTTTCACTGTCTCCATAGTTTTGCCTTTTCCAGAATGTCATATACTTGGAATCATATTAGGTCTGACAAGTAAGTTCACGAACTTGTTGCAACACTGTTGCTAAACTTTTTGGATGTCAGAAGGATTGTTCATTACGAATTTGTACCAACTGGACAGCGAACCAAGTTTACTATTTGGAAGTGCTGAAAAGGCTGCGTGAAAAAGTTAGACGACCTGAACTTTTCGCCAACAATTCATGGCTCTTGCATCACGACAACGCACCAGCTCACACGGCACTGTCTGTGAGGGAGTTTTCAGCCAGTCAACAAATAACTGTATTAGAACGCCCTCCCTACTCACCTGATCTGGCCCCCAATGACTTCTTTCTTTACCAGAAGATAAGGGAAATATTGAAAGGAAGACAGTTTGATGACATTCAGGACATCAAGGGTAATACGATGACAGCTCTGATGGCCATTCCAGAAAAAGAGTTCCGAAATTGCTATGAAGTGCAGACTAGGCACTGGCGTCAGTGCATAGCTTCCCAGGGGGAGTACTTCGAAGGTGACCATAGTAATATTCAGTGATGAGGTATGTAGCACTTTTTCTAGGAAGAGTTAGCGAATTTAATTGTCTGACCTCATACAGTACATACCCCTTTCAAAGTGGCTTCTTTCACTTATGTAATATGTACGAAGATTGAGATGTTCAGATAGCTTGTGTGTAGTCTGTGGACTCATATTTCTTGCAATACAGGCTACTTTCCCCAGCAATGGCTATGGGGAAAAGGTCAGCAGCCACAACTCAATCTGGGTTCAAGGAGTCACTCAAATGAGTTCAAGGAGTCGCTATGGAGGGAATAACCCCCCTAGAGTGGGGAACCCCACATTTAATCACTCCTTACTCCACCAAACTATTATTTCATGTCAAGGCTTTCCCTTCCGCAATTCCCTCTCCCAACATCAGAACATCTGGAGAAGGCACCAGCCCTAGAAGTTGGGGGTGGAGTGAGGAAGTGACTACTGGAGATTAGTCATTCTGCACCCATTTTCCTCAGATTCTCTGCACTGTTTACGCCTTGTCCTGATTTAACTTCTGAAAACATGCATACCAGGGGTCTGAACTTCTGAAGAGTTTCTCACAGTTTTCTCCATACCCTGATATCATCTTTCAGAGATAATCTCGGCTGAGGAAGCCAGTTGTCCTAGTTCAGCATCTTGGTTAATACTGAAACTGGAACTTGAGGAGTTATTTTGTAGGAATAGGTTTTATAATCACTGCATTTATGTTTTCTCTGTTACTGAGAGTGTTTGAAATGTTCAAACTGCTGATAAGGTGTCTGACGTGTTCAAAGGAATCAGTTACACTCAATCTGTGATTGCAGCTAAATTATTTAAAGAAATTTAACTAAGACAGTGTTTAATCTCTATGTCTTTAAGAATAAGTGACTTTCCCAGTTTTGTTCACTAGACATATACAGTTGATCAATTGAACGTTAAAGCAAAGGCCAGGTGCTGGCAATGTTTTACTCTACACACAAAAGTCTCTCAGGTTTTAAAGACTCCATTAACAAATGGAAATCCATTTAGTCAAGTAAATATTGCAAAATGTTCAAGTATCCCAGTGACCAAAAAATGCAAATTGAGGCAATAATAATAAGAGACCAGCATTTATTAATCAAATTAGCAAAAAAAAACCCCCCACAACAACCCTCAAAACAAAAATCCCAACCTTTGTCAGGATTCCTATTTGGGGGATGTGTGCAATGGATGAATGCTTGAAAGGGATCTTATATCATGGAGAGAAAATATGTTCGTGCAAACCTTTAAGAAATTATATGAAATAAATATTTGGAGTGAAAAATGTCCATGATGCAATTTCATTTCTGGGAATATATCCTAAAGAAATAGTAATAAAGATACATAACAGAGATAACTTTAAAATGTATCAATGTGGTTTTAGCTTTTGTGTACATGACATTTTTAGTTGGCTTGATGCATCCATATGTGTAGTGATGAAAGGAGTGGGGCTATTACATCAGGAATGCAGAGATTTTTTAAAAAAAATCAGTCTTCAAGTTATGACTACCACAATAGAATTTTTGAGGTGACAAAATTTTTCAGTTGGTTTGATCATTAGGCCAAGTAAAGCAAAAGTCACATAATATAAATACAAAACAGAAAAGCACATTGATATTTTTGAAAGAGAAAAGATTTTAAATTTGTATGATTCCCTTTAGCATATTGTTTAGGTCAGGGTTCAGTTGTACAGAACAGGCTGCACTTTAATTCAAGCAGGAAGAGATTATAGAATTGTAGGGAGAACTGAAGAAAAAGACTTTAGTTTGAGCTTTCAGGAACAAGTTACACAACTCACCACCGAACCTGGCCATCAAGACAGCTGCTGCCTCTTAAACATGGTGAGGAAGTTCCTGGCTCCAGAATTATGCTGTTATTGCCACAATCATAATCAGGAAACTGCTACTGTGAGCCCCCAGCTGCGTCATTCCTGCTATGATCCACACAAGCAAAATGAATGCCCTGCATCCTGTCTTTCAAGATTATGACTGGATTCTGAGACCTCTGTTAATGCTGCCACAGGAAATCCAACGCCTACAAAACCATGCTCGCCACCAAAAATGGTATAAACAGCAGAAGCTCTGTCTCACTTCCACTTTCTAAATTTTGCATGGATGCATCTGATGACCTGATTTTAATCACACCCAGAATTCTAATTGCAAGGAAGCCTAGGTTTTGTTTTCTGGCCACTGCGGAACAGGAGGAGGGTGGAATGGATGTTGAATGCCGAGCCATTATACCATGACACTATTAAAAATCCAGGCCCAGGGGACTGCATAATATTGATAACAAGAAATCCTAACCCCAAGGGGATGGTATTAGGATGTGGGACCTCTGGGAGGCGATTAGGTCATCAGAATGGAGCCCTCATGAATCATATCGGTGCTCCTATAAAAAAGACCCCAGAGAGCTCTCTCGGCCCTTCTGCCATGGGAGGACACAGCAAGAAGATGTTTGCCTATGAATCAAGAATTGGACTCTCATTAGTCACCAAATCTGCTGGCACCTTGATCTTGGACTTCCTGGCCTCCAAAACTGAGAAATAAACGTTCATTGTTTAATCCACCAAGTCTAATGTATTTTTGTTATAGCAGCCAAATGTGAACTAAGACATGGCCATTAGGCAACAACTGAAGAGTGTGCTAGTATGAAAGCCTAGCTTCCTTGTTTTATTTTTTTCTTTAAATTTATAGTGTCAGATGTACAAAACAATGTAATAGTTAGACACTTATACCCCGCCAAGCCACTACCCTTCTGACATCTTATATAGCTTCCTTGTTTTTAATTGGGATAAACACTGAGGTATTACACTTTCAGAGTTGCCTTGTGGGATCAGGCTGCAGCCGTCTTCCTAAGGATTTTGCCTACAGTTGCAACCTTGCTTGTCTTCTACCACTTCCTTATGCTGCTGTTCTGTTCATATATATATATATAATTTTTTTTTTTACCAGTTTATTCCAAGAGCACTTCCTTCATAAATCATTTGCACATCAATCTTTGCCTCAGGGAATGATTTTAGGGAACCCAACCCCCAAATGCCCCATTTACCATCAAGGCTCAGTACCCCTATGTGTAGATGAAATACACACAAAATAGAAAGTAGAAAGCCATTCCCTTCAAGCTCATGAGATTATAGGGAGGGTAGAGAGATGGATGTAGGGATCAGGATATCAGTCATACATCCTGATCGCCCCTCTCTAACCTTGGAGTTTAGAATAGGAAGCTACAATAGACACTGCAGAGTAGTATCCATTGTAACCACCTTCTAGCTCACTTTCCCATACAATGAAAGCTGGAAATTTTAAAACTACATTTCCTTGCCTCTAGAGTTCTGCATGTGACTCAGTTTCTTAACAGGAGTGTTCAACTTGGAGGCAGCAACACGAGTTAATGGTTGTATGTGGGAAGAGTTGATCACCTTGAAAGTACAGGGGATGGCACTTTTGACCTTCACCTGTGGTGGAGCTTCTGGCACCCAAGAATGGTCCTAGATGCTATAGTCTCAGTGTCAAAGACCTGAGTGGTGGGTCTGGGATAGAATTGTGTATTTTCCTAGGCTGTATTAATTCTTGATACTTTGATCCTGAGAGTATAGCATCTAGGTCCATTCTTGCATCCTTTCAGAATGTCTAACATATTTCACTACGCATTTTGTGGTAAATTAGTCCATGAATCCTGTTGTCTACAACTAAGATTCCTGGCAGACACAGGATGTATTTAAGAGAGGTTGAAGATAAAGCTGAGATAGAGTCACTTTCCCATTTGCCTCAGATACAAGGGACAACGGAGTGGTTAGACAGAGATAACTAGAGCTAGTACTCCAAAGCTGCTCTTGGTTCTTAAATGGCACCAGGAAATTTCTGCATGTCCCCGATGGGTTGCCTAGAGTCTAATTGGGTAGTATACCAGAGTGGGTTGCTATGGCACTGGTGTCTGTAATTGAGTGACAATCACAACATGTTGTAGATTATGAAAATGGCCACAAAATGTTTCTTTCCCCCTATCCATGCTCTTTGGTAATTAATATACTCTTACACTTGCTTTAGCCAATGGGACATTAGCAAACACGCAAACATTGGCTTGAAAACCAATTGCACAGTGGAGTTTGCCCTCTTTCTGCGTTTGGAACTTGGTTGTCATATGAAAAAACTCAGTTATAGATGATGTAATACAGAATTGTACACCTGAAATCTATGTAATTTTACTAACAATTGTCACCCCAATAAATTTAGAAAATAAATTAAAAAAAAAAGAGAAACCCCTTAAAAAAAACCAAAACAAAAAACTCAGGCTAGTATTCTGGATAACAAGGGATACGTGGGTTACCCTGTTTCCCCGAAAATAAGACCTAGCTGAACAATCAGCTCTAATGCATCTTTTGGAGCAAAAATTAATATAAGACCCGGTCTTATTTTACTATAATACAAAACCAGGTATAATATAATATAATATAATATAATATAATATAATATAATATAATATAATACCGGGTATTATACAATATAAGCTCTTATATAAGAGCTGGTCTTATTCTACTATAAGACCGGGTCTTAATAATATAATATATAATATAATATAATACCGGGTCTTATATTAATTTTCACTCCAAAAGACGCATTAGAGCTGATTATCTCGCTAGGTCTTATTTTCAGGGAAACATGGTAGTAATCACCATTGTCCCTGCCCACGACCAGACATGTGACTGGGGCCCTATGAGGCCACCCAGCCCCCAGCTGACCTGCCAACTGACTATAAATGCATGAGAAGCCCAGCTGAAATCCCTTCAGCCTGGCCCAGACAAGAAACTGCCCAGTAAAATCATGAACTAAATGGTTGTTTTAAACCACTAAAGTTTAGGGTGGTTTATTATGCAGCTGAAACTGACACATATCACGACTTCAGAGGTTTCTCAGGCAGCACTGGTAACTAAGATCGGGTCAAATTGTCAGGAAAACAGGTCACAGATTGCATCAGCCAGAATTTCAGCAGCAGATGCCAGCAGAACACATAGGGATGGGATCAGATGAATCCCATTTTACGCACCCCATCTTTGGTCCCTAGTGCTATGAGGTAGAGTAAGCCCTACAGGCTTCTTAGAAACACAAAGAAAATTTGAACTCTAGGCTCATCCAAATAAAGCTTAGTTTAAATCATTAGACTTAATGGAATTTACCAGGTTGGATTAAAACTTAATTTTTATTCTATATTGTGGGGTGAAGGAAAATATACCAGATACAGAAAATGAAGGAGTTAGTGTAAGGTGACTCAGCATAGGCAAGATAATCTTTTCATAAGTCATTAATTTCAGTATAATTTATTATCATGAAAATTAATGTATGAATT
Organism: Rhinolophus sinicus; assembly: GCF_057876585.1. Classification (NCBI taxonomy): domain Eukaryota; kingdom Metazoa; phylum Chordata; class Mammalia; order Chiroptera; family Rhinolophidae; genus Rhinolophus; species Rhinolophus sinicus. The sequence goes on along the minus strand of NC_142518.1, from coordinate 22,149,114 downwards.
AAATCTTAATTAAAAGAAGGATGTTTAAGCAATCTATGGTATAGCATTTGATGAATTATTTTGTAAAACTGTCTAAAATACCATTTGTGAAGATTATGTAACTGTAGAAAAACTCTGTAATATTAAGTGCAAAATCATGACATAATATTGTATATCCAGTATGACTTATAGTTATGCTTTTATAAAACAAGTCACCTTTGCATAGAAAGCGGGCTGGAAGAAAGGACACATAATATTCAAAGTGATTTTATGTAATGGGTAATGGGACTAGACATGACTTTTTGTCTTTCCATATTTTCCAAATTATCTTTAATGATAACGAAGATAAGTTTGTTGGTTTTGAAAAATTTACATTGGACTATATGATTTTTAAAGTCTCTTCTGGGTCTAATAAGGATTCTAAGAACTCAAAGCCATTCACTGAAAAATGGTTTAATGACATATGATGCTTGTGAAATAATTTTAATTATTTGTGTTTATTATAGCCAGTGCCAAAATATGAATGGTTTATTTGCAGTCAAATAACGATTTATTGTGGCTAGAAGAAGCTACATTCTTACCATTACTCTTTCATTTCTAAGTCAGAAATAATAATCATTAATTCTCGTCTGGCACTGTGGGATATAAGTGAAGACTGAAAAATAAAACAAAATGGGAACATAGCAATTTTAGTGTCTTGCCTTTGTTGAACATATATAGACCCATGGGGATATGCATGTTTAGAAAGTGTCTTCTAGAAACACAAACCAGAGAAGAGAAGCGTCAGGTTTCTAAGAACCAAAGATCTACACTCAACTAAGGTTTTTGTAGGCTTTGTGGATTTTTTTTGCTGCAAGAGAATTCTGAAAAACAGTGTGATACTATATGCATAGACTTGTTTATTTTTAAGAATCATAACATTTTTCTTGTTTAGGAAAACTCTCAAGGAAAATGGAGCAATAGAAGAAGCCAGTTCTTTTTCCTAAGGATGGAAGGTCTTTTAGATATAAATACCTAGAAACCTCAGTGTAGCAATACAGAAAAGGTTATAGGAGAGGAGTGTGTGAGTGTGTGTGTGTGTGTGTGTGTGTGTGAACAGGAATTACTTATTCTCGAATTCATAGCTGTTCAAACTGTGGCCCACAAATCTCTGCTGGTCTGCAAATTATTTTTAGTCCAAAAATAGTTAACTAATACATGTACAGGTACTTGGTATAGGTTTGCCTTAATTGGCTTGTGTTTATTTGTTCTCAATGTTTCTTGAATGTTAACGCTATCTCCCAAGCTAAAGGAGACATACACTGGAGAGGAACTCTCTTATCCACCTTTGTATGCTCCTCCAACACCCCACCCCAATATTCCTGGTGCCCTTAATGTACCAATACTTCTTGGCCCTTTGTGATCTCCGCTATGTGTGTTGCCTTCTGTTAGAGGGATGCAAAACGCATATGCAAGTGGCCCAATGTTTTCTAGGATTTAAAACAAGTTATCTAGATTTTCATTACAGCCACTTTCCCCCTGATGACCTAAGAATCCTTCAGATGGAGGGGTAAGTTCAAATGACTGCTACCACACTGTACTCAGAATCACTACTGCTCCTCAGTGAACAAGGCTTTTGGTATAAGTTTCAGATCTTTATGACTGAGATTAGGTTTCTATGGTCTCCAGCTGCTGCAACATTAATTAATCATCTTCAGTAGCTGTTACTGTGTCAAACTCACTGTGCTTCTTTCCATCTTCAAAATGAGGTAATTCCCAGGAGCATCTCAGTCTTTTATGCAAATAGACTTCTGACCACCTGTTCCAACAATTAGCCAGACATGACCAGACAGGTTTGTATACCTGACTGGTTTTTATCTGGTGCCAGGAATATTACTACTGCTGCTGCAATGGCCACTACCCGTATAATAATACTTGTATGTATATAGCGTTTCACAATTTACAAGCGCCTTTCCAATCCGTTAGTTACCTGATCTTTTCTAAAACCTGTGAGGTAGGTATTATCATCACTTTTTATGAGAATTTTTGGTTTCCTCTTTCAAGACTGTCATGATGATCATAGAGAATATGAGCAAGATGAGAGGAAGAAGAAGAAAAAAAAAGAAAAAAAAGATGAGAGGAAGAGAAAGGGGGCAGGGACAGAGAGAGACTGATTTTCTGATAAGCAGAATCTCACAGAGGTTGAAGAAATAAGAATGAGATTAAAGAAAAGGTGTGATGGTAGAAGATCTGTGCTGTGGTATTGCTAGGCATTGGGGAAGTTTAGGAAAGTGAGGTAGAAATTGTTTCAGTCACATAGGTGTGGATTTTATTCCCTTCGTCCATCTTTTCTGCCATTCAGTTTCCCCCAAATTGTTGCACTAGGAAGCAGAGGTGATGGAGGTATAACCATGATATTTCAATTTGAAAATTGGTGAAGGCATTAAAAGATGCTCAATGTCACTAACCATCTGAGAAATGCAAAATAAACCCCAATGAGATAATCTCCTCACATCTGTTAGAATGGCTATCATCAATAAATCAATAAACAAGTGTTGCCAAAGATGCAGAGAAAAGGGAACCCTCATGCACTGTTGGTGGGACTGCAAATTGGTGCAGCCACTATGGAAAATAGTTTGGAGGTTCCTCAAAAAGTTAAAAATAGAACTACCTTATGATCCAGCAATTTCACTTCTGGGTATTTATCCAAAGAAATCCAAAACACTAATTCGAAAATATATATGCACCTTTATGTACATTTAAGCACTATTTACAATAGCCAAGATATGGAAGCAATCTATGTGCCCATCAATAGACGATTGGATAAAGAATAAGTGGTACATATATACAGTGGAGTATTACTCTGCCATAAAAAGAATGAAATCTTACCATTCGTGACAACATGGATGGACCTAGAGGGTATTATGCTGAGTGAAATAAGTCAGACTGAGAAAGACAAATACCATATGATCTCACTTATATGTGGAATCTAAAGAACAAAATACAAAGCAGAAACAGACACATAGATACAGAGAACAAACTGATGGTTGCCAGAGGGAAGGGGGTTTGGGGGGCAGGGTGAAAAAGGTGAAAGGATTAAGAAATATAAATTGGTAGTTACAAAATAGTCCCAGGCGTGTAATGTAAAGCATAGAGAATATAGTCAATAATGTTGCAACAACTATATATAGTGCCAGGTGGGTACTAGACTAATCAGTGGGATCACTGCATAAATTATATAAATGTCTAACCACTATGCTGTACACCTGAAACTAATATAAAATAATATTGAATGTCAACTGTAACTGAAAATAAATAAATACATAATTAAAAAAAATAAAATTGGTGAAGGGAAGGGTGGCACCTTACTGTAATGCAAGGAGTGAAATCATTGTGTCATTGGAGAAAAAGAATTGAGAGGATCTGAAAGAAGAATAGGCATAACCAAAAAATAATTAAAACTGTCAACTTTTATTAAATGAGCCAGAGAGTTTAATTGATTTGCTATGTATCATACAGCTACTAAGAGCTGAAGCGGAGATGTGAACCAAGGTGTGTTTGATACCAAAGCTGCCCTTCATCCCACAGTATAATATTCTGCCTCATCTGACAGGTACAGCAGGATAATATTTAGACACAGAACCAAGACAGTTAAGGCATTTTACCTTTACTTCCTCACAGAAGGGCTGACATTCCAGAACATACAGACAACAGAGCCAGAGTCTTGACTTTTGATTTAAAAAACAAAGCCAAGGTTATGGCTTGAGACAGAAGACTTAGAAGCTTATATCATCAGTAATATTTTTTTCACCCTTGAGACTAGATAGAGAGTCATAGACTGATGAAAAGGGAGATAAGGTCAGAATACAGGAAAGAGCTTGAACATCAATGCAGTTCCTGAAAAGAGGCCCTTTGCCCTGCCCACCCCTGCCAAAATTGGGCCAAGTCCTTGTGGGAGAGGGAGACTTGAACTCTACAAAACCACTAAAGGATGTTTAGGTTCAGATTGACAATCACATTCAAAAGGTACCATCGGCTTCACCTAACATCAAGTTTACTTAGCTGTACTAAAGGATGTATACACATTGACAGCACAATGAAGGCCTTACAACTCTCAGGCATGGCTTCCAATGTCTTTAATCATGCTACACAGGGACTTGCAAGGTCATAAGAGATAAGGCTGAGTGTATATGGACTACCTTACATCAGGGATGCTCTGGGGTCTCACGAGCATTTATATTTTTGTAGTATTGTAAACCTTGAGGAATACATGACTAGATTCCATTCTCCAATGCCCCTGAATCTCATCAATGACAGATTCCACAATTAAACAATGAACAAATCTCAATAAATACGTACGAGGTGTGATCAAACAATACAGTGAATGTTTAAGTAAAAAAATTATTACAGAAAAAAACACATTGCCATTAATCTCCCTCAAAATACTCTCCCTCACTTCGAACACACTTATCCCGTTGTTCTTGCCACTTTCTGAAGCAGTTCTGGAAGTCCTCTTTCATGAGTGACTTTAGTTGCGCTGTCATGGCTGCCTCGATGTCCTGAATCATTTTGATTTTGGGGAAGAGCCAGAAGTCACACGGTGCCAGATCTGATTAATAAGGTAGATGAGGACACACTGTAATGGTTTATTTGACAGAAATTGCCATATCAGAAGTGATGTGTGACATGGAGCATTGTCATGATGGAGGATGATTTAGGGCACACTTTAAAAAACACCTTCTCTCAACCTGACTGACTGCACTGAACAAGTTGAAACTTATCACACACTGTTAATAAACTTTGATGCGCCACTTCCTGTATTGAAGATTCCTGCCTTTCCATTGGATGGCACTCAAGAGCAGCATTCACCGTATTTTGTGATCACAACGGAAAGGCTCCGTGTCACACATCACTTCTGGTACAGCAATTTCTGTCAAATAAAAACATTACGGTGTGTCCTCATCCACCTTATTCACCAAATCTGGCACTGTGTGACTTCTGGCTCTTCCCCAAAGTAAAAATGACCACGAAAGAAACGTTTTGAATTGATTCAGGACATCAAGGCAGCCAAGACAGTGCAACTAAAGACACTCACAAAAGAGGACTTCCAGAACTGCTTTCAGAAAGTGGCAAGAATGATGGGATAAGTATGTTTAAAGCGAGGGGGAGTATTTTGAGGGGGATTAATGGCAATATGTCTTTTACTGTAATGATTTTTAAAATTTAAACATTCACCATATTTTGTGATCACACCTCGTATAGCTTGGCCATACAACAGTGCTTAGTACATAACAACTTCCATGGGATCCTTGCTTACCTTGGATTTAGTATATTTCTATACATTCTTTGAATTAGTGTTACAAGAAATTAGACCATGGATCAAATCTTCAGGTGTCCCTGAGATGGGGGAACTTTTATACTCTCCCTATTAATGGGATAGTGATAGATGTGCCTGATGCATCTCTATAGCTTTCAAGTATGACAATACAGGACCTACAAGTGGCCAAGAAGACTTGATAGAGAGTAAACCTACTTGAAAAGTTCTTGCCTTTGCCAAAGAAAATATAGCAGGGATCTGTGTAGACTGATGACTAAAGAGCAGAGTGGAATGAACAGGGGAATTATAAGATGCTAGAATGGATAAATGATGACTACCCATAGAGGATGCTCCCCAGCCCTCATGCATACAATTATGAAAGCCCATTGTCTAATTTATAGATGTAACCCCAAGAGGAAAATTTGATGTAGCGAAGAATTCATTTTAGCCATCTGGTAGGTTGTTGGGATGTGATAGGTAGAAATTATTGGCCTCAATTATTTACTTTTTATCTATCTATGACTTTTGCTACATAATTTGTAGTTTCTCACACTGAAGGCTGACAATGTACTTCCCCACACTTTGACTTTGGACTTGGAAATATGACTTGCTTTAGTTAGTGGTGTGTGGGTGCAAATTAAAGTTTGCCAGTTTCAAGGCTAGGTCTCGAGAGGCCTGCATGATTCCACAGCCTCTTGAGCCTCTACCATCACCATGAAAAGAGATTCTTCAAGAGAGCTGCTGCTCCTTCTACCTGGACTCCCACATGCACACATGCAGGGTAGAGCCACCCCAGCCATGGCCAGTCAGACCTACAGCTTTAAGTAAGGCCATCCAGCCAAATCCTGTATAGGTCAGCCTATGAAAAGAAAATGCTTATTATTGTGTTCTGCTGAGATTTTGCATTTGTTTCTTATGCTGAATTATTTTGGCAATAGCTGACTGATGTAGAATATATACTGCATTCAGTTTCAGAAAAAAATATTAAATTTTTAGCACATGTGATCTTTTGTGGATTGAAGTCCAGTTTGGGTCAGAGAAGCAGAAGAGTTGGGGCTACAGAGATAATCACACGGATGACACATAATTGCAGGAAGCAATTTGTCTCTGTGGTAGCAAAGAAGGAGCCTTTGTTTTATGAAGCTGCTCTTGCCCCTTATCATGCCCCCCACCCCCTGCTATAAACATGTACTGGAAATAGCTGACCCATAAGCATCTAACCTATTCAATTATGAGTAATAGAAAAGGAACAGGTACAAAGACACCGTAGCAAAAATTTGTGTGATAGAGCAGTAAATCTTACCAATACCTGAAGAGCGCTCACCAGAAAAATATTGCCTTAGAACCAAGGAAAATTGTGACTAACAGACATAACTGGTGCCTGCTCCATCCTCTTTGCACTCACAGTTCTTGAACATGCTGATGGCTTCTTGCTGCAAGCCCCCATGACTTCATGACAGCTTTCTCTGGTTGCTTTTCCCACATGCAAGGCAAAGTGGGCAAAGTGGGCAAAGTGGGCAAGAGTTTATATCCCTAGAAGCGGTCCTCAATTAATAACAAACTCACCCCTTGGAAATGTAAAGGGCAGCGCTGACATGGGTTCTGCATCCCTATTACTCAACAGTACCTGGGATCTTGATAGAGTTGCAGAATTTCAGACCTGCTGAACAAGAATCTGTAGTTTAAAACTATCCTCAGGTGATTTGTATGATGTTAAAATTTGAGAGTCCTTGTGATACAGAGTCTCCCAGAGGACTCCAGCAGGACTGGGACCCAATGTTCACAGCAGTCACCTGCTCATGAATGCACCCTATATTGGCTGCCATCCCTTCCTTATATCAGTTTACCAGTCTTACACCAGTGTTTCTGAGGATCACCTCCCACATAAACAACTTGCCCTCACATACTTGTCTTAGAGTCTAATAATTAGGAAACCCAACTTATGGTGACCAACTATTTTACCAAGAATTCAAAAAAATATTAAAAGCAATTGCCACTCTGAAGAAAATTCACAAAGAAGGAATATAAGAACTCAGGAAAAAAGATGATAAAACATCAGGATCAGAATCAATTGAGTTGTCACAACATGGTAGAGTATTAGAAGAAAAATGGCAGAATCATAGAACTAAAGATGGAATTGGAAGGAAAATAAGAGATCATAGATGGAATTATAGACATTATAGTAAATAAGCAGGACAAAAAGAGAATATACAAATGAACATAGCAAACAATGAAGCAGAAATAAATTAAGAGTTAAAAGAGATTAGAGAGAAAATAGTAGTTACAGAAGACAGCCAAAGGGCATCCAACATATGCATAAGTGAAGTTCCAGGAGAAGAAAAACAAAACATGGAAAGGGAGTAATATTTAAATGTGCAATTAAAAAATTTTTTCCTTAAGCAAGAGATAATCTTTATACTGTGTGCCAGAGAAAAACCGACTTAGAATGGTCCACATTAAAGCATGTCCTGGTTAAGTTATTGAACCTTAAAGATAAATGAAGAATTCAAATTTGAATACCTTTACTAATATACACACACCCACACCCCAAATATTTTTTCAAATTAAAATTCACAAATACATTATGAAAATTCTCTTTCCGTACATTAGTTATTAAAGAAAAGAATGCATTGGGCAACAAGGCAAAAAGATCAAGTCACTCAGGCTGGCCTCAGATTTCTCTGTAGTATCAGTCCAGGTCAAAAGACAATGATGAACTTCTTACAAAATACTCAAGGAACAAATAAATGAGCCAAGGATTTTATATCTAGAAAATAATTATGAATATGCAAGAATGTAAGGGGGTATTGTTGTCATAAGCTCTTCTTGAGAAAACTGCAAGAGGACGAACTTTAGTCAACCAACAGATGACCGGGGAAAGGACTAGTGGTGAGCAGCAAAAATGTTTTAACTACAGAGATAAGACTAAAACACACATGGGGATTAGGACGACAGATGACAATATAAATGCTATATGTCCAGACAATGTTTGAAATAATGCATTTTTAAAAAGTATTGGGAGAAGAAGGGAATAAAGTTTTTTTGGATTGCTTTAACTGGGAATCACAATACATCATTTTGGACTTTCAAATAAAACCTTAGAAATATAAACAGAAATTAACAGTGTACAAAGATAAGCATCAAGAAAGATAACATTACTTAACAGATAATTGGTGAAAGATGAGAAAAGGAGAAGAAGGGTGCCTGGATGTCTCAGTTGGTTGGAGCGCGAGCTATCAGCGGCAAGGTTGCCGGTCGATTCCCGCATGGGATGGTGGGCTGCGCTCCCTGCAACTAAAGTTTGAAAGCAGCAACTGGACTTGGAGCTGAGCTGCGCCCTCTACAACTAGATTGAAGGACAACGACTTGGAGCTGATGGGCCCTGGAGAAATACACCGTTCCCCAATAAAATTTTAAAAAATAATAAAAAAAAAGGGAGAAGAAAAAGGTAAATGAATTTGGGCTATTTGCAAGTGTCATATGGATTACTGCTTTGGACAACTAACTTTTTTTTAGGCAAAATGTATCAGAATCTTCTTTAATATGAAACTATTTAATTATAACTTGTTAGGAAAGAGGATTTAGGGGTCTAAACATTACAGTATGATTGAGACATAGTATAATCTTATGAATAGATTTGAGTTTGTCATTTATGTAGCATTATATGAGATTTAAACCACAGGACTCCACATTACTAAAAGAATACATGATTAAAATGGGCTTTATCATGCAATATTTATTGTATAAAAATTTATGCATAAAGTAATTGCGAAGTAGTCTGTTATGACACTATAAATATTCCTTCCAAGGAAGGATGGACATCTAGGTAGCTAGAAGAAGGGTATACTAGTGGAAGGGTGCACTTGCCACTTATTAATACATAATTATTACAATTTTGCTCATTTAGAGTGTGCTATAATGATCGACCTCATAAAATTACTTTGAGGGATGGCTGGTTAACTCAGTTGGTTAGAGCGTGGTGCTGATAACACCAAGGTTGCTGGTTCAGTCACCATATGGGCCACTGTGAGCTGCGCCCTCCTAAAAAAAATAAATAATTAAATAAAAATTACTTTCAGCTAAGTTATCTCATGGAAAAAATACCAAAAGATGAAAGGCCTTCATATGTAGAATGCATAACTAATTTCAAGTTAGCGCTAAGGAAATTCATAAACTCATTCTGTAAGCAGCTCACCTGGATACTTCAGAAGATACAAAGAATAAACACCTCAACTGAAAGAAAATTCTTGCTGAAAATGTGCTTTATATAATTTTCTCTCATAGTGTTTCTTGCTCCCTGGAGAAGGCAATGCTTTGTGAAGTTACTTAATGGGCCAAGAAAACTCACTGAGCTAGTGTCTTACGGGCACAAGAAGTTCCAAAGCAGCTGCCTAAGGCATCATGCTCACCACACTAATCATCTAAATTGAGACAGAAATTTTAGTTACCTGTGTACTTGATCTATATCAGTCCATATACTCCTATAGAAAGAAGAATTGATTAGAGATTTTCCAGCTTTTCAAATGCAAGGACCCCTTTTTAAGCATCAAAGCATTTAAAAATCCACACAGGATGAGAAAAGGTGTTATTACAAATTACTACTATGGATTCCATAACGTTATAATGGCCATTTATTATTTTTGCTGGTCAGCATCCCTCCCTTTTATTGAGGTTCCAGTACTCCAATTTTTCTTGCTGCAGTGAACATATGGATGCACACGTCCCCTCAAAGTAGTGTTTTGGGTTTGTTCAGATAAATACCCAGAATTGGATTACTGGATACTTTTTGTTATAGCTTTTGTTTTAAAATCTATTTTGTCTGGTATAAGTATTGCTACCCCAGATTTTTGTTTATTCATTTCTATTTTCATGAAACGTCTTTTCCCCAGCACTTTAAAAAGTGACTTTTTTTTAATGCTCACTTTACACAGTGCATTTTGGAAAACCTGATTCAATTATTCCACTGGGTATACTTATGTACAAGGGCTAGTGGCAAGGTGAAAGACTAGAATAGGTCTGAAAGACTTGAAGAAAAAGATGCAGTGATTCTTGGTAACAAATAAAGGAAAAAAGGAAATCAGGGGAAGTGAGGGTGAGGCGGTTTGATATAGAGAAATAAACCACAAGGCCTGTTTTTTCTATCTTATCCAACCTAGGTCTCAAGAACAGCCATTTCAATACTGCTTGGCTAGTAATTCGAAATACTCATTCTTCTTGACCTCATTCTAGCTGGGTCTTATTCTCAATGAGGTCTTGACTTCATTCTAAGTGGATCTCATTCACAGGTAGGTGACAATACCCCGACTGTGATAAATTCTAGGTTTTCTGCTCACACACAAGAAGAAATCACAAAACTGAATGGGTCCACTGAAGTTCATGCCCCTGAACTTAAGTGGGACTTCCTAGCTGCCTGTTCTGTAAGGGCCTCAATTCAACATATTTAAACTTGAACTAATTATCTCTCCTTTTCCATTTGTCCTATTTTCTTGGCTTCTAATTTATATTAATGCCATACCATTTCCCCAGTCACACAGACTTCACAGCTAATTCATATTTATCTGTACCCATTTAGTCTTCACCTCCCAGCACTTATGAAACCCTGGAGAGTATATCTCTCTTTTTAGAAAACTTTACTTTTTTTAAAGATCAGTTTTAGGTTTACAACAAAACTGAAAGGAAGTTACCAAGATTTCTTATATACCTGCTGCCCCCACACACGCAGTGTCTCTTATTATCAATATCACTCACCAAGATGTATATTTTTTACCAAGGATGAACCTACATGGACTCATCATAACCACCCAAAGTCCACAGTTTACCTTAGGGTTCACTCTTGGTGTTGGACATTCTATGGTTTGGACAAATGTATAATGACATATATTCATTATAATATCATACAGAGTATTTTTACTGCCCTAAAAATCCTCTGTGCTCTGCTTCTTCATAGCTTCCCCACCTTTCCCCATACTCTTCCCCACTTCCCTGTATTCACTGATATTTTTCTTGTCTTTATGGTTTTGCCTTTTCCGGAATGTCATATAGTTGGAACCACACAGTATGTAGCTTTTCCAGATTGGCTTCTTTCACTTAGGATCATAAATTTAAGAGTCCTCCATGTCATTTCTTAGCTTCGAAGCATTCTCATTGATTATCTTATAAAATCTAAATTCTTGGCCCTGATACTGAAGGTCACTCATTATTTGTTCTACACTTTGTTTTTCAGACTTTCCTTCACTGCTCTCTTCACGCCTAGGGGAATTGGATTCTTTGCCTCTTCTTCTTCTTTTTTTTTTTTAAATTTATTGGGGTGACAATTGTGAGTAAAATTACATGGATTTCAGGTGTACAATTCTGTATTACATCATCTATAAATCCCATTGTGTGTTCACCACCCAGAGTCAGTTCTCCTTCCATCACCATATATTTGATCCCCCTTACCCTCATTTCCCACCCCCCAGGCCCCCTTACCCTCTGGTATCTTTGCCTCTTCTTGAAGACCCTGGTCCCTTCCATGTTTATCCCATTTTCTTTGACTAGAATGCCTTCACGTTCCCAGTCCTGGTTAGTTCTGAAATTATCCCTTCTTTCTCTGAGCATTGCTGGCAATTTGACACCTTTCTAAGAACTTTATCATCTTATTCTGTACATTTTAAGTATTTGTGCACATCTCTTATTGGTCCTACTATATTGGGAGTTCTCTGAGGAAATAAATTATTTATATTTGCAATCCTCATAAGGGCCCAATGCACTTAGTTTATGCTTTGTTTTGAATGAAAAGTGATTAAATCTTAGGTTTGGATTGTTTTTCTTGTGGTGATTAGAAAATTGAAGAACAGGTGTGTGTGTGTGTGTGTGTGTGTGTGTATGTATGTTCATTTTGACCTCTGTTTTGAATTTCTTTCTAAACACTAACTTAATTTAGGATTGTAGGTGGTTAAGGAGTAGCACAATATCTTTGTTCTTTGTGCTATTAAGGTACTGTTGGTACTGTTTTAAAAGCATGGAGATAGATAGAAGGCAGAGTTTGCTAATATTTTAAAATTTAGATAGATACAGTATAAATCATTCCTGGAGGTGACATAGTACCCCACTGTAGTACTGTATCTGAAAGGGCTGTTAGATGAAAGTAATCTTTTCTAAACTCAAACTGACATGGGAACAGTTAAGTCTGATTTGTGAGCTACTGAAGTGTCATCTTTTATTCTTCTCAAAGACCTTAACAACTTGAAGGTGAGAACAAAGAGAAGGAAAGAAATGGAGGCTCATTTATTTTTCTTGATGTAGAAATAGGTGTTCATCAAAATCTTCTCTCTAACGACTTGCAATGATACAATTGATGGGTCATAAAAATGTTCACTGAGTTTTGACATATTGGGTCACATTTTAATTTTATTTCTGGTAGGTTTTGGGATTCAGCTCTCTTTCTGTGGATGGGATTACGCCCCACTACTTAACAGTGGGGTATTAACAACCACTTACTTGTACCACAATTTGCCATGATTTCCCAGGGCTTTTCCCCACTTTATTTTATTGTGAATATATAAATATAATCCCACATTTTGTTTATTCATTAAAATATTTTTCCCTTTTTTTTTGCTAAGTGAAATAAGTACGACAGAAAAAGTCAAGAACTATATGATTTCACTGATATATGGTATATAAAACTGAAAACAACAAAAGAACAAGAGAAAGAAATGAAGAAACAAACACTCATAGACACAGACAGTAGTTTAGTGGTTACCAGAGGGTAAAGGGGGTGGGGGGTGGGAGATGAGGGTAAGGGGGATCAAATATATGGTGATGGAAAGAGAACTGACTCTGGGTGGTGAACACACAATGTGATACATAGATGATGTAATACAGAATTGTACACCTGAAACCTATGTAACTTTACTAACAATTGTCACCCCAATAAACTTTAATTTAAAAAAATGTCTTCCCCACTCAGGTACAAGAAGGAGAAAATCTCAATTTATATGCTCTTCTAAGAATTGAAACATGTTCCCACTTCTGATGGAACTGAATAGTGCTTTCAACTGCAGAAAATGAAAATGGGAAAGAAAACCCAGAGACTATGATAAAATATTTATTATGTCTTTTATTGCAACCATATGAGGGAGGTCATTAGTATTTTCTTACCATTTCAGAGGCAAGTATCACAAGAAAGTCATTTATGTTTTCTTGATATCTACTTTTCCTGTTTCTTCATTCATTTATCCATCAAATATTCTCTGAATACTACTCTACGCCAGGTAGAGTTCTGCATGCTGGCATTCAATAGTGGGTTCTTAATTGATGGGGTGACATCGCCACTCCCATTGTCATCTTTACCCACTCCATGATATCAGGCACTGATCATGCAGCTCTAACATTGTATTTTCTAGCTGCGTTTTCAGTGTTTGCATAGTACACGTGTGACATAGTGAGTCCCAGAAATTTATCATGATGTGAAGACATGTTAGCCTAATGCAAATTGAAGTTTCTCTTGCCCATGACAGGAGGGCAGCTATTTCAAATAAGGATTTCCATGAGGAGTAATACAGTGGTTCTGTTTCAACTGAGAATGTGAGTCTCCCTATGACAAGACTCGTGTCTCGTCCCTAACAGCTGCTTGACGAGTTCTGAGAAAGAACTTCTTGGTTTCTGTCTTAGTTAGAGGGAATGGTTATCAGCATAACTACCACAATGCATGATAGGAACTGGAAAATAATTTGCTTTTCACATATGTGAATAATTCACTTTTCATATATACTTCTTGTTTGAATGTTGAGCTTTCATTATTTCTATCTCCTGAGGTCACCTGGAAGAATCCCTCCTCTGTCCCCAACTCCACATTTTATTTGGTCTCTTTTTTTTAACATTTTTTTATTAGTTTCAGGTGCACAAAGCAATGTAATAGTCAGACATTTATCATTTATATCCCTCACACAGTGACAACTCCCCTCCTCCCATCCACTACCCCTCTGACATCGCACACGGCCATTACATTTCCAGTGTTGGTCTCTTTTAATAGCTGTTGACTGACTTTCAGAAACTCTTAACTAGTTTGACTGCCTTCTTTGCCTGCCTGAGTATTTTTTCAGGAAAGCTGATCTAATCTTGCTTTTCCCCAGCTTTAAGTCTCCAGTGGCTTTTCAAGGTCCACCTTAGCTACAGAACCTCCCCTGACCTGACCTTTTCCCTCTGATAGCCAGAAACGAGATAATTCCTTCCCACACTTATTCCCATGCCATTCTCTTTATACCTCTAATGTAGCACTTATTGCACAGTAATATAGTTAGTCATTTATATTTCTGTCTTCCTCACACAGATTTTGAGCACGTTGAGGGCAGAGACAATATGCTATTTATCCGCCTTTCCAGCAACTCACACAGTCCTTGGCATAAAATAGGCAGTAATTATTTGTTGAATTGAACAAATACACTGGAAGCTCTCAGTGAAATCCTAAAGAGTTTTATAGGGAACATTAAATTCTTTTTATGTCTTATAAATTTATACCTTTTCAGCAACCACCTGTTACTTGGTAGTATATTCTAAGTTCAAATAGTAAGTCATCCTATAGTAATTTAATGAGTTCTGTATCTTTTTGCTCTTGATGAGGCATAGCTGACCACTCACTATATGATAGACTTTTGAAGATGTAACACAACTCTCGGATAACCCCCATCTATGCCCATTTTGTCCTATTCCTCCTTCGCAGCATCTATAAAAACATGAAATAAGTAATTCTGAGGCTGTTTTTCCTGGGGCAATTCATTCCAAAACAATATAGTTTGAATTGGATGTTTTGAGCTCTGGATCAATCAGAATTTTAGCAAATCCCACCATAAGAGTGCCATCCATAGGAAGCCCACCTACTTGGACTTCCCCACAGAAACAGAGGAAAGTGGACTTCCTAACGGCTCTGTCTTCAGAAAAAAATAATCTCTATATAGTACTCGCTGGAACTCGCTTAGTGAAAAAGTGTTTCTCAGACAAGGCTTACCTGTGTTTTGAATTCACCTCGTCTTTCCACTTTCATCTCCCTCTTATATTTTTCCTGCTCACCTTTTTTTAGAGCTTCTCTTGACCCCTTTTCACCATGGCCCTTGGATATCTAGGTCTCACAGTTCTTACCCCACCTACATGTGCTGTTTGTAGGCCATCCAAAAAACTCTACTCAAGCTGAGGTATTAATGGACTGATGGATTATTTCTCTAAATCGACTTGACACTTTTAAAAGGACTCCTGGATGAGAAAGTGCCTTAGACCAAAGGAAATAAGATGTAGCCAGACAATCAGCTCTAATGTGTCTTTTGGAGCAAAAATTAATGTAAGACCCGGTCTTATTTTACTATAATATGAAGTTGGGTCTTATATAATAATATAATATAATATGATATGATGTGATATGATATGATATGATATAATATAATATAATACAATATAATACCAGGTCTTGTTTTACTATAAGACCGGGTATAATATAATATAATACCCCGTCTTATTTTACTGTAATATAAGACCAGGTATAATATAATATAATATAATATAATATAATATAATATAATATAATATAATATAATGTAATATAATACTGGGTCTTATTTTACTATTATATAAGACTGAGTCTAATATAATATAATATAATATAATATAATATAATATAATACAATATAATACTGGGTCTTATTTTACTATAAGACTGGGTATAATATAATATAATATAATATAATATAATATAATATAATATAAAATAAGACCCGGTCTTATTTCATTACAATATAAGACTGAGTATAATATAATATAAAATAACATAAGACCGGGTCTTATTTTACTATAATATAAGACTGGGTCTTATATTAATTTTTGCTCCAAAAGATGCATTAGAGCTGATTGTTCGGCTAGATCTTATTTTCAGGGAAACACGGTAGTACCTCCAATTGTAGATATTCAGGCACCATAGCAGACTAAAGGGAAAGAAAATTTCACATGCATCTCAGATTACATCATGGAGGCCCTAGGACCAAGATGGCTTTATGCTTTTACAGGGATTGTGGGAGACTCAGTGTGATTTGAAAGATGAGAGGATCTATGAGACATTCCAAACATGACAGTTCATATTAAGGGGTTTCAAACTGTGTTTCTCAGTACCTGGGGTTTCTGTGGAAGAACTTCAGAGGTCAACAAGGTGATATGAGGTGGAGACCAAGAGAACAGTGGGTTTGTCTCTTGTCCCCCATGTGAACTAATAATAGTTGAGTATTAATAATTATATTAATATTATTTGACTAATAGTAAGATAATAGTATAGTGCCATAATTATCTTTTAATAAATTGCATTTTACATTAAGATTATTTGAAGATAAAAGAGTTTTACTTCCCCCAATTTTTTTTGACACCTACTACTAATCTCACATACTCTGTGCCCAGGAAGCCCTAGTCAAAATGTCTTTAAGCAAAAACCTATTCAGCTGTCACTATCTCAGGGGTGTTAGTTATCACATAGCTAAGCCTTGAAATGCAGAGGGTAGGATTTAGGGAGAATGGGCTATAGGGATGGAACATTTTGTTATGGAGACAGGAGAAATAGATAAGACAGAGGCACAAAAGTGGGGGATGATTAGAGGTGAGATGAAGGCATGTCAAAGACAAATTTGCCTGCTTCATGATTTTGCCCATGATGGGCCCTGCTGGGAATGCTAGACTTCAGGTTTTCAGAACTTAGAGATAGCCTGTGTCTTGCTTAATTGATCACATTTGATACTCTTTCAGCACCCCTGAGTGTATCAGAATGACAGCTCATTCCTTATCTCACTACAAACACATACACCTCAAATTATTTACGAAAGATTAAGGAACCCCACTGACACAGTGAGTAGGATATATTGAAATCTGGGTAGTGAACACACAATGTGAGATATAGATGATGTATTACAGAATTGTACACTTGAAACCTATGTAACTTTACTAACAATTGTCACCACAATAAACTTTAATTTAAAAAAAAGAAATCTTGTTTCCAATTTTCCACCCTTTGCTGTATCTGTACTCTTTGCCATGTAACTTTGCATATGCTTTCACTGAAAGAGGAATATACTTCCATGTCCCTCAACTTTGAACTTGGCCACATGACTTGCTTTGGTCAGTGGGATGTGGGTGAAAACAACACTGTACCAGTTTCAAGCTCAGGCCTTATGAGACCTTATGTGTTCCACTTACCTTTCACACTTCAGTCATCACCAAGAGAAGAACGTGGTATAGATAGTCTGTTGATCAAAGGGGTTGAGAGATGTGTGGCGCAGAGCTGGATCCTGAAGCTTGG
The DNA here is from genome assembly GCF_057876585.1 of Rhinolophus sinicus. Lineage (NCBI taxonomy): Eukaryota > Metazoa > Chordata > Mammalia > Chiroptera > Rhinolophidae > Rhinolophus > Rhinolophus sinicus. Next base: position 22,131,535 of record NC_142518.1, on the reverse strand, counting down.
ATCCTGAAGCTTGGAGCCATCTAGTTAAACCAAGCAAGATCAGTTGAGCTGCTTCAGAAGCTAATGTGCAGACATGTGAGAAACAACATGTTTACAGTTATATGCCATTGAGATTTTGTGATTGCTTGTTACGTAGCACTAGCTGGTTGATACCACAGGTAAGAACTTGAGTTTTGAGCCTTTTACCTCCTTGCATCTGAGAGAGCAGGATGGGTCACCAGCTGCTCTACTGGAGTCATCCAAGAAAATCTGGCCATGGTTCTCATTCTTGCCAAGTCTGCTCACCTCATCGCGGTCTGATCTGGAAATACGGTCTCAGTATGTGTCACCAGTGTTTCTGTCACTACGCAAAGGATATAAGCTTAATTAAGTTGGACTAAGTGAACTTCCATGAATGAATTATTCAAGATATCTACCTTACTGCAGAAACAATTCCAGCTCTTTGTACATAAAATAAAAAAATACTTCAATTAAAAAAAAAAAAATAACTTGAGGGGCCAGCCCAGTGGCTCAGGCGGTTAGAGCTCCATGCTCTTAACTCCGAAGGCTGCCGGTTCGATTCCCACATGGGCCAGTGGGTTCTCAACCACAAGGTTGCCGGTTCAACTCCTCAAGTCCCACAAGGGATGGTGGGCTCTGCCCCCTGCAACTAGAAAACGGCAACTGGACCTGGAGCTGAGCTGCACCCTCCACAACTAAGATTGAAAGGACAACTGACTTGGAAAAAAGGCCTGGAAGTGCACACTGTTCCCCAATAAAGTCCTGTTTCCCTTCCCCAGTAAAATCTTTAAAAAAAAAAAAAAAGAACTTGAGTTTTCAGACAGATCAGAATTTGGGCAACTTCCCTAAAGATTCAGTATTCTCATCTGTAAGACATATGTAATTATAACTATGTCATAGTGTTATAGACATTAAATAAAATAGTATATGTAAAATACTAGGCAGAGTGCCTCACCATCAATATCATTATACTTACAGGTACAAACATACTTTCGGACTCAGAAATGCAATGAAGTAGGAGGTATGCATGGATTTCAAAATACCGATTACATATTAGAATATACGGTGGTTTAAAAAAAGGCATTTATTCTGAAACTCGGGGTAGATAAATCCTTTTTCTTTAGTTTAATGCTTGTTAAACTTCATAAATTTCATACTTGGGGAAATGAATAATTGACTTGGAAACAGTTTTCTTTTAAAGGGAAACGAAAACATGACTTTACCAACATCACTGGGTGTATAAAGTGCTATTAGTCACAGGCCATAGTTAGCAGTTTGACTTGTTTGTGACCAAGAATTCAGGTGAATACTTGAGATTTATTTTGCAATTTTCAACATGCCAATATAAAACAGCTTTTTTTTCCCCCTCCATAGCCATCAGGTCTGAATAAATTGACTCTTGATGCAAAGTTGTGGCCAGGGGTTGAAATTTACATGTGATTGATGGTCCAAGCACTGACTAGTAGTACCCCCTCTTCTTGTATATCACCTCCTGGACTGGGACCTGTTTTGTGTAAAATATTGAGATACTCACTGGTCTCTCTGCCCCTCATATGCCCTTGAAAGTGAAGCAAACTAGTTGATTAAATTGGTAGTTAAAAAGGAAAACGACAACTCTTAATGGATAAGTGTGTTTTGTAAAATATATTTCTAATTCTTGTGTCTTCAAGTATACAATCTTAATATATTATTTTCTAACTAATTAGTAAGTCAATTAGTTCAACCAGCTTTGAGCACCCAGCTCAAGTTTTCTTGCAGGGACTTTAGAATGGATCTGAAGTCCCAGCAGTGGAGGTGCTGACTTTCCTTACAGAGGCAATGTTCCTATGTTGAACTTCCGTTTCCACCAAGAGAAAACCTGCAGGGGAATGGCAGCCCTGCTGCACGCAGCTGTGAAAGGCTTTGTGGTTGCAGTTAACCTAAAATGTGCTAGACTTGTCTTTGCTTTGTTCATTTTGGTGTTTTGCTAATGAAACTAGTAAAAATGCTTAGAACTCATTTTCCCCCCTTTGAAACACGTGTGTGTGTGTGTGCAGTGCAGATAGATCACTATATTTGTCCCTGATATGATGATTTGGGTGCATGTAGTTTATTGGGTGGTGACACCAGGAAACATAGTGAGGGAGTCAGGAAAAGAAAGAAAAGGTGGATCAATGAGCAAGCTACTACTGTGGGAAACGAGCTCAATCCTGCTGGGAACCCACTGAGAGACCACGTAGAACACACTCAGAATTGTCACACTGATGGTTTAGAAAGCTGAGGTATGCACCCCTTTGTGCCTTGACCTCTTGATTGAAAGTGCTTATAGGAGTGTTAGCTTCCAGGCCTTTCCAGCCTGCCCTGCACAGGCAGGGCTCATTTCTGCAGCCAGAGACAGACCTCAGGCCGAGAGAAGGCATGTGCTGTGTAACTGCCCACCCAAGCTGCAGGTGACTGCTGGGGTCAGTGGAAGGAACACGGGGGAAAGAGCCAAGAGCATCTGCTACAGGCACTAAAAGGGAAAACATAATTTCTCTATTTTTATTTCAAGTTGAAAAGAAATCAGTTTCTCATGTTCCATGAATTTCAAATGTAAAATATTTTTGTTTTAAACAATGCATTTATGGAAGGAAATATTTGCAGTGTCCTGGTCTATTTCCATATGGCAGTTTTATTTTCTAAATTAAACTCTTTTGGTATGGGAAATATAAGGCAGAAACCCAGAATTTTTTTTCTCTCACAGCCCAAAGTCAAAAATGAGAAAAAATTCTTTTTATCTTCAAGAACAAAGATTCAGTAAAGCTTATTTTATTTATTTATTTCCATTTTACCTGGTTTGCCTGCCTTAACTTTTTCTAATTTTAGGGGTTATGTTACTAATTTTTACCACAAGATGTCACTATTTTACCAGCCTAATATCTGAATGCTTTTTCTCTTTTTAAAAAATTTTAACTTATAATTATTATTATTATTTAGTTTCATGTGTACAAAACAATGTAATAGTTACACATTTACACTCCTCACCAAGTGATAACCCCCCTGCCCCAATCTACTACCCCTCTGACATGGTATATAGCTGTTACAGTTCCATTGACTCTATTCCCTATGCTGTACTCCACCTCCCGTGACTGTGTGTGCGTATTGTGTGTGTGTGTGTGTGTGTGTGTGTATTTATATATATATATATATATATATATATATATATATATATATATATATATATATATATATAATTACAGTTGGCATTCAATGTTATTCAGCTTCAGGTGTACAGCGCAGTGGTCAGGCATCTACACAGTCCATGAAGTGATCCCCCTAATAAGTCCAGTACCCACCTGGCACCCTATATAACCTTAACATTGTTGATTATATTCCCCATACTGTATTTCGTATCCCCATGGCTATATTGTGACTACTAATTTGTACTTTCTAATCCCTTTACCTTCTCCCCCATCTAAATGATTTTTCTGCAACCTTTTAAAACTATCTCCTTTGCTGATGTTTCAATAACTTATTGAAACACATCCAGTGAAATTGTCAAAACTTTCTGGTAAAGGAAGTTATAAAATTTCACTTGAATAAACATCAAATCACAAATGATCTGATCATTTCCCATAGAATCCGGGACCTTCCAGGGACTGTGAAATAATCATCCCCTCCCCCGCTACACACATTGGGCAGATACAACTATCATTGTTAAATAAAATGTTTTACTTTTTCATTACTTGCTTCATTCTATGCTTTTCACATTTACAAAACCGTCTTTTTTTTTTAAATTGGGGAATATTGGGGAACAGTGTGTTTCTCCAGGGCCCATCAGCTCCAAGTCATTGTCCTTCAATCTAGTTGTGGAGGGCGCAGCTCAGCTCCAAGTCTAGTTGCCGCTTTCAATCTTTAGTTGTAGGGGGCACAGCCCACCATCCCATGCGGGAATTGAACTGGCAACCTTGTTGTTGAGAGCTCATGCTCTAACCAACTGAGCCATCCGGCTGCCCCTACAAAGCCATCTTTTAATTCAACACTTCTCAAATATTACAAAATAAAACCCCAAATGATGTGTTTCTGGAAAATTCCTTTTGAATTTTGATTTAGCTAGCAAAAGGGGAAGTCCTCTGAAGCCTGGATGAGGAGCATATCATATGCCTACTACAAAGAAGCTTTATAGAATGATTAAACCTTCAGGCAGAAGCTGGACTCCTTCACAACTGTGTAATGACTTCATTAGGGGTGGCCACTCTTAGGTTTATAGCCCCTATCCATGGAGTTTTCATGCAGAATCCATTATTTTTTTTTTGCGGTTTAGGTCTACAATCTTATTATTATTCTTTTGAATTTTTAAAAAAATTTTCTGTTTCAGGTGTACAAAACAATGCAATAGTTAGACATTTTACCCCTTGCAATGTGGTAACCCCTCCCCCCCACAGAATCCATTCTTGATAGGTGCTTTATAACTATGTTCCCCATACCTATAGGGACATAGGAGTTTAATTTGGAATCTGAAAGCCCCCTCATGGAAACAGGCTAGGGCCTTGCAAATATTTCAATCACCTCATTGTTTAGAACAAATACTTTCCCTTTGAAATGCATGTAACTCGGAACACTTTGATTCGCTTCTTTTTACTTTTAAACAGAGACAAAAAACTTTTGGTACAAGACATAATGAAAGTGCCTTGATGTTTCGTATGAGCCAGCATAACAGAGAAGAATGGTCTGTGGGCTTCAAGTTATACCTAGGTGCCACGCTTCTCTCTGTCATTCCCTAGTTCTGTATGTACATTTGCCTATTCTTTTTTTTACCTTTCTTTGTGTCTCATTTTCTTAACTTGATAAGTATTTGTGTTTATGTGTGTGTGTGTGTGTGTGTGTAGTAATAATACCATTTGTCCAGAGTTGTTTTGAAATTAGAAATTGTGTTATTAATAGCATCCTATTGCTGCTGTAACAAATTACCACAAATTTAGTGGCTTAAAACAACACAAATTTGTCCTCTTACAGTTCTGGAGGCTGGAAATCCAAAATCAGTTTTTCTGGGCTAAAGCCAAAGCCTCAGAAGGTGCAATTCCTTCTGGAGGTTCTAGGGGAAAATCGGTTCCTTGACTTTTTAACTTCTACCATGTTTCCTCGAAAATAAGACCTAGCCGGACGATCAGCTCTAATACGTCTTTTGGAGCAAAAATTAATATAAGACCCGGTCTTATTCTACTATAAGACTGGGTCTTTAAGATTATAATATAATGTAATATAATATAATACCTGGTCTTATCTTAATTTTTGCTCCAAAGGATGCACTAGAGTTGATTGTCCGGCTAGGTCTTATTTTCAGGGAAACAGGGTATAGGCTGCCAGAATTCATTGCTTCTCATGTTCGTGGATTCTTCCTCCATCTTCAAAGCCAGCAGCATAGCCTCTTCAAATTTCTCTGAATCTTCACATAGCCTTTTATTTTTAAAGGACTCTTCTGATTTCATTGGGCCCTCCCAGAAAATCCAGGGCAATCTCTCTATTTTAAGACCATTAATTTAATCAAATCTGCAAAGTCCCCTTTGTCGTATAAATAGTATTCACATGTTCCAGAGATTAGGGGTGGGAACTGTTATTCAGCCAACCACAGAAATGTTTTATGTAAAGTCCCCATCACTGACTAGGTGCTCAATAAATAGAACTATGTTTATTATGATAGGACATGAAATGTTAATTTAGCAGTGTGGTGCTGGGTCAATGAATGACTTAATGATAAAACGACATTTTTCACATTCTGGATTTAGTGGAAGGACACAGGCATTTATTTTTCAGTATCTATTCAGGGAAGAGGTCGATTTATAAGAAAAATGAAGCTATTTAAGTCAGTCTTCAAATAAGGTGTGTTGAATAAGTTGTGTATTTCCTCCGTTGAACTGAATCATTTTCATTTTCTCTTTGCTATTACAACAAAAGGAAGTCAGCATATTTTTACACATCAACATCTAATTTACTGATCAGCAAAAATAGTGTGTCTTTATATGGACTTTTTAAAGGTACTTTCCCTTGTCCTTCAAATCAGGCTGAAAAAACTATGTGGGACATGGGGTTCTGTAACTTAATTTCATAAGGAAAAATAGTTTGTGAATCTATGGAGGAAAGACTGGATAAAAATATAAAGTTTTAATCTCATTATTTTCATATTTGTCATATCTTGTTGACATTTTCTGTGTTATCTAATCTTGAACATACTTGAAGCTATTATTTTAAGAAAATAAAGGACAACATTTTGTCAGCACTCCAACTTATGTGGAATAATTACATTGAAGAGACTATCATTTGAATACTCCAGTTTTGCAGAGTTTAAATTATGCATTTTGCCAATATGCAATTAATTGAAGTATAGACACCTGCAAACTAATGTCATCAAATCAAGTGTGTAAATAGAATGTACACTTAAGTAAATTGGCTTATCTTCCTACATTCACATATTGCATGTTTACAATGACAGCAGAATTAAATACTGCTCAATTAAGAACAGGCCATTTATGACTGAAGGAGATTTGACTTTGGTAGATCCTCTCAGCTCAGCAGCAAAGGATTTGATGGTGTGCTGAGTGATGTCACCAGGTAATGAGCCAACAATTATTGAGCTTCTTCTTTCTTTTTGCTACTGTAATTTGCTGGATGCAATAATTTAGATGGACAAAGTACTTACCTCCTAAGCTAAGTGATATTGATGTGAAGGGACATAAAAAAATCACATGGCCAACAGAATAGGAATGCTAAACAACAGCCTGTATTGGAATACCTTTGCAGACCATCCAAATCTCTTTTTTCTGACTTCATGTTAACTAAGCAATTAAAAAAAATCAATTTCTTGAACTTATTCATGGCTTAAAGAGCCAACACAAATATATGCTCTGACCAACTGTAGCTCCCTCTATGAAATAAAAACATTGCCTTCCTGATTCAAATTGGTTTCATGTGACCTTGGAGGTGTGAGCCTGTTTCTTTTAGCCTAATCACTCTTAAATAAGCTAACCAGTAAATATTGAAATTTAAGAAAGGCCCCGGGGGCTAGTAGAAAGACTACACCACTAGTGTCAAATGGGACAGGGTTTAAATTTGCAAAGTTTACTAGTTTTGTGACTTGGAGAAAATGATTTCATCTTTCTGAACCTCCCAATGTGGTTTGCTCTATTAAATGAAATAATACATTGAAGTCCTTCACCCAGTTCCAAAATAGAATAAGTGCCTTTTAAACAAAGTTTCCTTCTTTATCTTCTATGTGTAGGGCCGACAGACCAAACTTTGAACAGTGGTGCTATGGAATGAATTGTTTTCCCCCAAACTCTATGTGCTGAAACCCTTACCTCCAGTGTAATGGTACTTTGAGCTGGGGCCTTTGGGAAGTAATTAGGTTTAGATGAAGTCATGAGGGTGGGGCCCTCATGATGGGATTAATTCCCTTATAAAAAGATACACTAGGGGTGGACAGGTGGCTCAGTTGGTTAGAGCGCAAGCTCTGGGAAACAGGGCTGCCAGTTCAATTCCCACATGGGCCAGCGAGCTGCGCCCTCCGCAACTAGATTGAAGTCAATGAGCTGCAGTTGAGCTCCCGCCAGATGGCTCAGTTGGTTGGAGCGCATCCTCTCAACCACAAGGTTGCCAGTTTGACTTCCACAAGTGATGGTGGGCTGCGCCCCCTGCAACTAACACCAGTGACAGGACCTGGAGCTGAGCTGCGCCCTCCACAACTAAGATTGAAAGGACAACAACTTGACTTGGATGGAGTTGACGAGTCCTGGGAAAAATACACTACCGATCCCCAATAAAGAAAAGTCCTGGAAATACACACTGTTCCCCAATAAAGTCATGTTCCCCTTCCCCAATAATATCTTAAAAAAATACGCTAGAGAGCTTGTACATTCTTTTTCTGCATGCAAAAAAGAGGTCATGTCACCGAGTCCTACCCCTCCTGGGAGCCCCACTGAGCAGGCTGGGTGGGGTGAGCATTGGCTAGATCCCCCGACTTGATCCCCAATGGCTCTGTCCATGCCTTCTAGGTAGGAATTATGGGCTTGGTTCTTTTTTTTTTTTTCAGTCTCAATGTGTCCTCTTCTTTAGATCCTTAGTTATAGGGGTTCTGTTCAGCTAGTCTTCAGATGATTCTTGAGGTTGATTATTCTATAATTTATTTGTAATTTTGATGTGATCCTGGGAGGCAGCACGCATTACATTTACCTAATCCACCATCTTGGACCTCTCTCTAGGCTTGGTTCTTGAAAGGATATGCTGGTCTTCCCACTCCTCCCCCGGAAGGGTCACTGCCCCTTGAAGAGTGGTCGGCAGGCTAGCAGTTGCTGGACCAGAGATAAGGGGGCAGCAACACCCATTACCTAAAGTGTTTTGCCATCCTAGCTGTCAGTGCAATGGCCCTGGCCACAAGGTAGCCCATCTCTGATCTGTCACTCATGTCCCTGCAAAAAGAGACAAGGGAAATATTTGCCTCTGTCCCCTCCCCAGCAGACAACAGAATTCTCTCAGTTAAAAACCATGTAGGCCTTCCTTACCGCAGCACAGTCTGATTAGTAATAAAGCTGAAGTAACAAATTAAAAAAAAAAAGAGGTCACACAGCAAGATGGCTGCAGCCTACAAGCCCAGAGAAGGGATCTCAGAATAAAGGCTACCTTGCCAACACCTTGGTCTTGGACTTGACTACAGAACTGTGAGAAAATGTCTGTTGTTTAAGGTACATAGTCTGTGGTATTGTATAATATTATGGCAGCCTGAGCTGACTAAGACAGTGACCCAACGAAGCCCAGTTTTGAAAAGCTTTCCCAATTCTCACTTATCTCCACTCCTAAATATTTCATAGAGGATGTGGTAATTTAAGGAATTATCTCAATAATTTGTACATTTATATTGTCTGAAAGAACATTCACCAGCTATTCACTTCCTTGTCATTCTCTACTGACTCAATATTTTCTCTATCTCTTGAGACATTTCAAGCTATTAGAAGATACTTTAAATTTCAAAGAGTTGAGCTGGACCTGTTACGTGTTGGTGGAAAGAAGCCTCAAACTGTATTTTATTGAAAGTCCAACTAAAGAGGAGAGTGGTGTTTGGGCTAAGGATATAATGGATTCAAAGGGTTATGCGGGCCTTTTTTCGGTAGGCTTTATTTTTGAGAGTAGTTTTAGACCCACAGCAGTATTGAGCACAAGAGATTTCCCATATACCCTTTGCTCCCACATATGCACAGCCTCCCCCATTATCAGCATCTTGAATGAGAGGGGTACATTTGCTACAATTGATGAACCTACACTGACACATATATCATTATCACCCAAAGTTTATAGTTTACATTAAGATTCACTCTTGGTGTTGTACACTATAGGAATTTGGACAAATGTATAATGACATGTATCTACCATCATTACATAGTTACACTACCCTAGAAGTTCTCTGTTCTCTGCCTCTTCATCCCTCTAGGCCCTGATTTTTTCAGAATGATAGAATGTGTTTTTGAAGCTCATAGCCCTTAATAACTATGAGGTATCATCAAACAATATGGTAAATGTTTAAATTAAAAAAATTTATTACAGTAAAAGACACATTGCCATTAATCCCCCTCAAAATACTCCCCCTCGCTTCTTACAACACTATGGCTTATGAAACTGGATAAAGAAAAAATAATTCCTTACCCATGCTTCAGTTCATTAGACAGAGCAACCCAGAGAGAAGATAGGAAGACATTTTATTCCTCTTCCACTCTAGTCCAATGCCAGAGAGATCCAGGTTTTGTATCACTAAGAAAACTGGGTGGGCATTCAAGTGTTAAAAGGAAAAAACAAGTAACACATCACTAATGTTCCTTAGTCTGAGTTTTTCAATTATCAGTTGTCTAAACTGTACTTAAGGCAAGAACGAATAGTTGCTGGTTTAAAATTGGACTTTGTAAGGAGTGTGTAAAATAGCTGAATGAAGATACCAGCTGTGTTAGCAAAGTTAACATTTTGTTATGAAAATGAAGGAGACTGGCTTGATTTCTGCCTTAGACAGAAGGGCCATGTCAGAGTAACTGATAGCACAGCTAGATTCTACAGAAGAAACTAGAAATATGGCAAAAGGTGGCTTGTTTTTGTCATTGCTTTCTTTGTCATTATCATGATCTTATTCTCTGTAGTATAGGACTGTGTTTTATGATGGCTTCTGAATTTTGGGCTTCATACAGATCTTGTGATATATTCCTAATTTCCAGTTTCTCTTATAAGGTTGCCAACCCCTGAGACAGAGGTGGGCAACACATTTTAACCAAGAAGGTCAATGACCTATAGTGGTGTGACTTCAATCTGAGTCTCGGTTTCCTCATCTATATAAGAACAGCAGCAGCTGCCACAGAAGATTGTTATATGGATTGTATAAATAAAATATGTACATAAATATATATATTTGTATGTAAGCTTTTTGGTAGGAGAAGTACTCAATAAAAACTAATTTCCTTTCCAATCTACATTTTCTGAAGTACTATTTCTCATAGGGCTTTCCTCTGCATAACATTACATCTTCTAAATTTTTTTTCTGCTAAAATTAAAGCCAATATGTTTAATTTTAATATTTAGCGATTTTATATATTCTGGAAGTTTTGATTAATGTAATTTTCCATTTGAATCACATAAATTTTCCCATGAATTACTCTTTTAGTATTCTTGTATATAAAGGCAGTATTGCTCTGTGTTAACAGCGTGGGCTCAGGAGTCAGATTTCTTTGGTTCACAACCAACTCTGCCACTTATTAGCTGTGTGATATTCAGTACAATTCTGGTACCAATTCCAACATGTTTTTTTCCCCCCACACCAAGTAATTCTCTGACACTAGCTGGGTGTCCTATAATTCAACTCAATTCTGACACTATCTACCTGGAGATAGACTGAGAACCTACAGCTTAAGGGCTCAGTCCTATAAGGCTGCCTTTCTGTTCCCAAATTCAGATGCCAATTGAAAGTCCAGGTTGTCACCTGTACTTCCAACCCACTGGCGAAAGACTGAAGGTTCCAAAGACCCTCTCCTTGGTTTTAATTTGCTAGAATGGCTCATAGAACTCAGAGAAACATTTTACTTACCAGATTACTGGCTTATTATAAAAGGATATAACTCAAGAACAGCCAGATGGAAGAGATACATATGGCAAGGTATGGGGAAAGGGTAGGGAGATTCCATGCTCTCCAAGTGCACCACTCTACCCGAATCTCCATATGTTCACCAATCAGGAAGTTCTCCAACCCATCCTTTGGATTTTTACGGAAGCTTCATTATATAGGTATGATTGATTAAATCATTGGTCATTGGCCATCTATTCTCCTCTCCCCAGAGGTCAGGGGATGGGACTGAAAGTTCCAACCCTCCAACCACTGGTTGGTTTCCCTGGGAACCAGCTTCCATCCATAGCCACTTTCCAAAAGTCACCTCAACAACATAAACTCAAGTGTGGTTGAAAGGGGTTTGTTATGAATATGAACACACTTTTATCACTCTTATCACTTAGGAAATTCCCAGGGTTTTAGGAAATTCCAAGGTTTTTCTGTGCCAGAAACTGGGACAAAGACCAAATATATATTTCTTATTATAAATCACGATATCAAATGAGCAAGTCCCTTAACTTTCCTGCACTTATATACATAGTGGTCATGTCATCTTCTCAGGTTTAATTATAAGGCTATATGAGTTAACACATGTATACTCTTCAGAGGGGTTTCTGGCATAAAGTGAACTCTCAGTAAACACTAGCTATTATTTTGATAGTAGTTACTCAATAAGCAAACGCAAATATAAAAGTTTCACGTTTCTATGGATGGTCTCTGTTCCTCATATATTAGTAAATTTGCTAGGTATTTAAATCATTTAGTATCAAGATGGCGCTGTCGACCTGGGTCATTTGAGTCTAGTTTAATAAATACATTTACAAATGAGTAGTCAGAATATAGGAAAACCACAGAGCACGTGGAGTACCCCATGGCTGGTAACTACTGAATGCTGTTACCACCCCTAAGTCTTGAGGTATGAGCAAAGGGAACTGTTACTGGGACTTGGAGTGAGAGAAGGCAGTATGAAGAGGGGAGACAAATGCTGGAACCTAGTCTAGTCTTTGATGGAGGAAAGCAGCTAAGATTAGGTGACTGGGCAGACATGTAGCTGGGGGACTAAATTCTCTCACTTCATTCCCCTCCCTCCTATCTCCCGCCAGTACACCCGATTGGCCAAACTGAACCAGAAACTAGAGGGAAGCAACGTCCAGTGATGCTCTTCATCTGGGGCAGCCTCCTGAGTCACAGCAGGCTGGAGAAAGGGGAAGAGTGGGCACTCTGCACAAATGGAAGATGCCCCGTGCTATAATGATGTTAATTCTTCAACCTTAAAATCAAGCAGTTACATAAAGTTATATCTGATTCTTTCGCAATAAGCATATTTACTTTTGTGGAAAGAAAATCTTTCCTATATGGCCAGTATCTATTGAAATGAGTGATATTTCTAGGAGCTCTACATGTGGAGGACGTGTGCTAACTTTATGATTTCTGTTGGGATCAGTAAGTCTCTTAAATGGAGAAATTAGGTTTCTTGGGGAAAAAAATACGATTTTAGACCACAGCCAGTCATCTCATACATACCTGTTCTTGGCCACGAGAGGGATGAGATTCGAGATCTGGTTGGGCTCAGTGCAGTCCATGTTCAAAAATGTAAAGCCTCCATATATATGTCTTATTGACAGGTGAATCCATTGTATCATCTATATAGACGAAGACCTTTAAAACAGGCAAAAACTTAAAGATAAAATGTGATCTTTGAAAACTTTGATCTGCTTCTAACATCATATATACCAAAGGACCCCTATTCTTTATTCTGTTGCTTCTTGTTCACAAAGACATCCCTTATAGCTTCTCGTATACATTCTTTTGAACTGAAAAGCCTTGATTATTATTTCAAAATGCAGCCTTCCCTACTCCTTTAGCAGGTTTTGGCTCAAACTCAGTTCCCATTAGGGATAGTCTTGATAGATCCCTCCTTCTCTTCTTGGCTAACAAAGATTATACAGTGGGTTCCTAAATCTGAGCTCACTGCAGCCCTCTTTACTGTCATGATCCCCTTACTTCTTCCAGTTGGACCAGTAGGGAGCAAGATGGTGTCTCTGGTTTTTATTGTTGAACTTCCTTTGGATCTCTGGGATTCAGCTTCCCTATTTAATAAGAAAATTGGCTCTCGGGCTGCACCCTCCACAGCTAAGATTGAAAGACGACAACTTAACTTGGATGGAGCTGATCAGTCCTGGGAAAGACACACCACTGTTCCCCAATAAAAAATCCTGGAGATACACACTGTTCCCCAATAAAGTCCTGTTCCCCTACCCCAATAAAATCTTAAAAAAAAAAAGAAAATTGGCTCTCATCCACTCACTCTAACTCTTACTCTATCGCAGAGCTACTCAAGTGTTTTCTAAACTTTTTGGAATCAATTAAAAAAATTACTCATTTTCCCTTTCTTCATATCCCTGACAAAATAAGGAAACCACAACCTATAAAATTCCATTAAAAGTACATAAATCTCTCCCCTGCTCTCACTGAAAACTAGTTCCCATGTGTCTCTTTATCTGGTGGATTATTGTTGTCATTTTTATACCAGGCTGTTGGGAGTTTAATGTTGAGTGCTTCATTAATAATGCTTTGTGCTTAAGAAAAAATTGAAAGAGATAAATCTTGACAGTGAACAGAAATTATTTATTTTATTCTTTGTGTTTAACATCCAGGGAACAGTTTAAAAACAGCTTTGTTTCTACTTCAAGATACAGAAAAGCAGGATTTTACAAACCACAGCCACAGAGATAGAATTAATTAGTGGAAGGATAATCATAACTGTTTATGATTTCAAAATAAATTTTTGCTTCTATAATAAAAGGATAAAATCGCTACATTAAGAAAAAATAAAAAAATAACATACATTTTACTAGAATGATAGGGCAAACTCATGGGTGTGCTAACGATAGAATTTGTACAGAAAATGATTAAAATAGGACATTTCTGGTTTTGCTTCCTTTATTTGAAATGAATTTGTGACTCTCATTTTGGCAGTAGTTGTCAGTAACTCAGTTTCAATGAGAAAATAATGAGGCATTAGTTCACCTCACTCCAAATTTAGTTTTCTATTCAGTCTGGTACTCTGCAACATTATTATTCTAATTCATATACAAGTGACAACAGTGAGTCTCTTCTAATATTTTCAACAGTTCTCCCTCCCAAACTTGGCCCTTCCCCCATACATTTAAAGCAGTAGATGCAAGCTTGAATTTGGTAGGGAACTTAAATGGCATTAGTTCACCTCATTCCAAATTTAAAAAATTATTTCTGCAGCATCTCTGAGAGGTGGCCAAACAGTGTCTGCTTGAATACTTTCAATGAGGGGAGCTCATTCTTTACTAGGTGTTCTATTTCATTTGCGTCTAATTGGTAGGCCTAGTGTTGAGCAAAAATCTGCCTCCCTGTAACTTTCTAACTACTGGTTTTAGTATTACAGGTTGATTGCTCTTTCTTCTACATGACATATGTCTTCAGATTTTGAAAGCCAGTATCACGTTTCTCCAAATTTCTTCACTTTAAGATAAATATCTGTATTTCCCTCAGCTTTTCTTCATGTAAAATGATTTCCACATCATTCATTACGTTGGCGGTTTTCCTTGAGATACTTTCCAGCTCATGAAAGTTCTTTATTTTTTATTTTAAACTAAAATTTTTTTTCAGTTACAGTTGACATACAATATTATATTAGTTTCAGGTGTACAACATAGTGATTTCACATTTATATAACTTGCAAAGTGATCACCTAGTCTAGTATCCATCTGACACCATACATAGTTACCACGATGTTACTGACTATATTCCTGATGCTGTACTTTGTATCCTGTGACTGTTTTTTTTTCTTTTATTTTTAATTACAGTTGACATTCAATATTATATTAGCTCCAGGTGTACAGCACAGTAGACATTTATATAACTTATGAAGTGATCCCCCCAATAAATCTAGTACCTACTTGGCACCATACATAGTTATTATACTATTACTCACTATATTCCCTATGCTGTACTTTATATCCCTATGACTATTTTGTAACTGCCAATTTGTACTTCTTAATCCCTTCCCCTTTTTCACCTTTCCTTCCACACCCTCCCATCTGGTGACTATCAATTTGTTCTCTGTATCTATGAGTTTGTTTCTGTTTTGTTTGTTCATTTATTATATTTTTTAGATTCCACATGTAAGTGAAATCATATGGTATTTGTCTTTCTCTGTCTGACTTATTTCATTTATAATACCCTCTAGGTGCATTTATGTTGTTGCAAATGGCAAGATTTCATTCTTTTTTATGGCAGAGTAATATTCTATTGTATATGTGTCCCACATCTTTATTCATTCATCTATCAATGGACTCCTAAATTGCGTCCATGTCTTGGCTATTATAAACAGTGCTGCAATGAACATAGGAGTGCACATATCTTTTCAAATTAATGTTGTGGATTTCTTCGAATACGTATCCAGAAGTGGATTTGCTGGGTCATATGATAGTTCCATTTTTAATTTTTTGAGTTATCTCCATACTGTTTTCCACAGTAGCTAAACCAATTTACAATTCTACCAACAATCCACATCCTTGCCAGCACTTGATGTTTATTGATTTATTGATAATAGCCATTCTGACAGATGTGAGGTGATATCTCATTGTGGTTTTAATTTGCATTTCCCTGATGATTAGTGATGTTGAGAATCTTTTCATATGGTCAATCTTTGACAAAGGATGCAAGTATATACAATGGGGTAAAGACAGTCTATTCAATAAATGGTGTTGGGAAAATTGGACAGATACATGCAAAAAATGAAACTAGACCACTTTCTTACTCCACATACAAGAATAAACTCAAACTGAATTAATCACTTAAATGTAAGACCTGAAACTACAAAACTCCTAGAAAAAAACATAGTAGACTCTTTGATATAATTCTTAGCAATATTTTTGGGGATATGTCTCCTCAGGCAAGGGAAACAAAAGCAAAAATAAACAAATGGGACTCCACCAAACTAAAAAGTTTTTGCATAGCAAAGGAAACCATCAACAAAACAAAAAGACAATCTACTGAATGGGAGAGGATATTTGCCACTGATACATCTAATAAGGGGTTAATAACCAAAACATACAAGGAACTCAGGTAACTTAACAACAGCAACAACAAAAACCAATCTGATTAAAAAATGGGCAGAGGACCTGAATAGACATTTCTCCAAAGACATATAGATGACCAATAAACATGTGAAAGTTCTTTAGATGGAGCAGCTAAAAGTTCATGGAAGGTTTGGGTTATGTCCCTACCAGAATTATTATGCTCCATGATGATGATACTATATACCTAAAGATGTACGTAGGCTAAAAATTGCATTTTTATGTTTTTTTACTGGACATATTATATTGTGGGCTCCAACTGAATTTGGGATTATCTAAAACCTAGCATTGTTTTCAAATGACTTGAGGTCAAATGAAGCCTTTCATTTTAAACTTTAAAAATTAATTTTTGGTACCTAAATGCGAGACATACTAGTTATCCTTTAAAAATATTATATGTTTATTCCAACTCAATAATTTAGACTTTAATTATATCATCCACTGCATTAGTTTCAAACATCATGGCATCTGAAAATTTGAAAAGCATGGCTTTGATATCCCCTTGATGTGGAAAGTACATCACTGGACACTTTACTTTGGTAGAGATCAATATATTAGTCATGTGTCAATTGTAGTTTGGAAGATTTCGAAAGTCCATAACATAACAAAACATATAATGGACACATCAAATCATTAGTATTCAAGTGACATTTCTGAGTGCCTGTGACATGGCAGGCCAATGAGATAATGGAAAGTGTAACACAAAGAAGAGTTTGAAAACATCTGTGCGTTAGGGCTTGCTCTCTTGCTGGCCCTAGAAACCCTGCACATCGAACATCTGAATAAGGCTACAGTAGGCTGTGGAGATATGTGGCCCTGTCACCCTTGCCACTCCAGCTAACAGTCTAACACCAACTGACAGCTAACAATGTGAGTGAGGCCATCCTAAACCAATTGGCCCCTAGCAAACTGGCCAGCTGACTGTAACTGTGTGAGTGAGCCAAGAGGAAATCAGCAGAAAAACAGCTCCCCTGAGCCCAGCCCTAATTTTTAAGGCATGTGATCATAAGCTAATAGATGATTGTTGCTTTAATCCACTAAGGTTTTTTTTGGGGTGGGGAGCTTTTGATACAGCAGAAGTCACAGTGGAGAATATATCAGACACAATCCCTGGCCTCATGAAAAAAAAATTCTAATAAGACTCTCCATGGATGTGGTAAGTTTTTTCAATTTGTCACCCCTAGTTAGATCCATTCCCTTTTCCATGTGGCTTTTCAGTTATTCCCACTAGATGCAGAGCATTCTTTCTGGACTTGGCCAGGTCGTTTGCCTTGACCCATGAAATGTGAGGGGAAGTGACAGTGTGCCAGTTTCGAGCCAAATCCTTCAGAGGCATCTGTGTTCCCACCCACCCTCTTGTGCTTCTGTCCCATAAGAAGGAGAAAAAGGACACATGAAGCTCACCTGAACCCAATCTGCAGTGTGACACCAAGTCCATTTGAGACCAACCCAGATCAGCCAGCCCTCAGCCCAACTGCAGGTGTGTGAGCAGGAAGAAATGATTGTCTTATGCCACTGAGTTTCAGGGTGGTTTGTTATGCTGCATTTTTTTGTGGCAATATGTAGCTGATGATAAGGTGGAGATATTTAAAGATAAGTCGGAGATAATTAAAGATATTGCTAAGTCAACAGTGTCCTTTAAAGAAACAAAGTCACATCTTACAGCAAATTATTGGTTGAATTTTATCTACTAATAAATGTTTACCTTAGGACAAAGCAAAATAATAGATATGCAAATACTACTCAGATAGTTAGAAATCATGGGTCATTGCAATATCTGGGAATCGAGTGATAGCAGCAGCTTTTAATTTGGCAGTTGCCATTTTTCCAGGATGAGAGGCCATTTGGTTCCCCACCAGGAGACCACTGTTGCTCCTTTCACTGTTATTCAAGATTGCTCCTAGGCACCTTCAGTACCAGCTGACATGTCCTCTCTTCCCCTTCATTATGCCAAGGTGGGAGGTGAGGCTTATAGTGTTCATAGTTAATGGATGTAAACAAGATTTCCATTAGAGATATTTGCACTTAGTAGGGGTTTTCTTAAACATCAAAACACTTCAATACTCAAAGGAGTTAATGCTACAATTATGGTCTACCATGAAGTGCAGTTTATATTTTGGGATGGATAGCCTTCTTTCCGTGGGAGTCATAAAAAACATAAATTGGTCCAGTCCAATCAATTGTTAAGATTGGCCCTGCTGGTGTGCAACAACCAGTAAGAGAGTGTTTTTGTTTTAAATTGTGAATTCACCAAGTCTGATATCTTTGCAAATCACAATAAAAATGAATTCTTAGATGTTACAGCAATGTAAAATTGCTGAAAAGGTTTCTGTTTGCTTACTCCTCAGTTTCTGTACTTAATGGACTGGCAACACACATTTCACAGCCCAGGACTAGCCTGGGGACCACTCTGTGAGTAGTGCTGTAGTGAGTTATTTTGGACAGGAGGGGATGTTGGAGACATGCTCTGTTTTATCGTTTCCCCTGACAATACCACAGCCATCTTACTGCCTCAGATAAGCAAAAAGTGATAAGCATGAAGGTGTCATTGTTTAGAGGATATCACTATATATTTAATAATATTCAGTAATGAGGAATGATGAAATGATGCAATTAACACCATCACCTGGCAACCAATATGATTATTATTTAGTATGGCAATACATGAGAGGAATTAATTAACTCCTCAAATACATACTGAGCATCTAATATGTGCAAGATCCTGTCCTGAGAGCTAGGGGTACATCACTGTATAAAATGGATGAGCCTTGGCCCTTGCAGAGCTTATGTGGTATTAGAAGTCTTCAATATATAGAATCAGTTACGAATGGACCCTGCATTTCCTCCCCTACTGCTATTAGCATAAATGTTTGATAAATCTCTCATTAACTTTATCACAGTTAATTCTTGGCTTCTTGCTTTCAGGACAATTTTTAAACTAATTTGGATGATTTGTATTTACTTCCTGACCTTAGGGTATAATTTTGGAGTAGTCCTTATTTGCCCTTTTCTGAGCAAATTTTTAAAAGAAAATTTAGAAGTTGCATTTTGAAGATGTCTCTGATGAATTATTTCATTTGTATCAATATGACTATGTCCCCCATGGAAAAATGAGAAATAGAAAGAGGAAAAGGACTACTGATTTGCAGAAGTACACGCGTGAAAATGAAAATTACAAAACAGGAAGTTCAGCTTACCATTTTTAACATGCAAATATTTACCACAACAATTATTTTTAAATATCCATCTATATTATGGATCCTGGAAAATAAATTTATGAAATAAATTATCCTGAGAGCTGCTGGTAGATAATAAAAAGCAATGGAAATGTAAATGACCTATTTTTAAGCACTAACAGCATGGCAAACACCTGCAAGTTCCAGATCTGTCATTTACAAACAACTTGACATGCTGGATATTAATGCTGTGTGACTTGGAGCAAGTTACTTAAGTGCTCTGGTTCTCAGTTTCCTTATCTGTAAAATGGTAATAAAATAGTACCTTTCATATAGGGTTGTTATGAGGATTAACATGATATTCTATGTAGAGTGCTTAGCACAGTGCTGGGTATATAGTAAGTGCTTAATAAGTGTTAGTGGTTATGGAGGGAAACCAGGCTATTGTGTAGACATAAAGTTTTATATTTGATTACTGAACATTTTTAGCAATAGCTATCAGTGGGGGGCTGGGTGAAAAAGGTGAAGGGATTCAGAAGTACAAACTGGCAGTTACAAAATAGTCACAGGGATGTGAAGTACAACACAGGGAATATAGTCAATAATACTGTGATAACTATGTATGATATCAGATGGGTACTAGACTTACCAGGGGATCACCTCATATATTATGTAAATGTCTAACCACTGTGCTGTATACCTGAAACCAATATAATATTGACTATCAAATGTCTTTGAAAAATAAAAACAATTTTAAAAAGAAGAAAGAAATTCCTCTGCTGGTTGTCCAGGTGCCAAGTGAACTAGTACGACAATTTTTGGATTGCTAAGAGAATGTCTATTTGGGTTTCTTAATATAATTATTCAACAGACATAAAGGCATTCAAAAAAATCCTACTTTCAGCATTCCACCAAATACTAGTAACAGGCTTTTTGGAAGTTAATAAAATACAGAATGGGTTCAAAGCACACAATGGAAGATCAGTCAAGTTCCAAGAAGCAGATTCTAAAGGTCATGAGTCATTGGTAAGAGAAAACCGACTCCTTTCCTTGCTTCCAGAGCAGAATGTTCTCTGAAGACATTTCCTCTTAACCTGTTCAGCTATTTCCTGCCCCTTTACTGCTGCAATCTGCTACTTCAAACCCAGCTTAGCAGGGTCACCCCGGTACCCAAACCTGTCAGCTGAAGAGCTCACATCCTAAGACAAACAGAAGAGACTGTTTCTTCATGGCATGCTGTCTAAAATAACTTTATGAGATTCTCCCTCTTTTTCAAAACATTGCACAGTCAATCCTTACTTTTGTAGAGGTTGGAACTTGAAAAGCCCTACATTCTGGAACACTGGTCTGAACACAGAATTATGCTTACTTTAACAAAAATTTGTAGCTACGATTAACTACGCTTTTAGAAATAAAACTTTACATTATTTTTAGAAACAAATATATTCTGGAGAATATCATAGTGCGTGGAGTATCATAGTTATTTGATATTGGCCATTATCAATTTAAAAATAAATGCACAAACTCTTTTTTAACAGTAGGAAGTTTTACTGTTTCCTTTTTCCCTTGAAATTGAAGTTTTATTCCACTTTTACCACATAATTTTATCCTACATTTCTCCCTTACAAACATATATATATGAATCAAAATTAATTTTTTAAAATTATCATGATCCTTAATCTTTAGCTTTTAAAAAATTCTTCCTTGGATTAGCTGTCTGTTATTATTAGGACACAATTAACCAAAACAATAGAAATCTAGTACACAATTTGATAAATAATTATTAAACATTAAAGGCAAAAATTTCTTAAAAGTGCATCACTTGATGAAATGGCTAGGGATTTTTTCTAATTCATTCATGTTTCTGGATGTTAATTCATTCCACAAAGAGATAGAATTTAACATGAAGTCTATTCCCATTGTTTGCTCTTCTAGATGTACGTACTGATAAACTTTCATAGAAGTAAGTAAATGGGAATAGGAATTCTGTTAAAGTTACCACACTCAATTCTTTTAACTCCATCTGAATTATATGCCAAATATAAGGTAGTCATATATCATCAAAAATAAATTTTAATGATCTATTAGCTGACAATACAATTAGGCACTCTTATTTGTTGAAAGCAAAAAACTAGAATCCAACTGCCATGCTAAAGGATTTGTTTCCTAGTCATTAGACTCATTTACTTTCCCAAGAGCAATAGTTTGAATTATTTCTAATTACTCTTTTTTTGGCACTCCAGATATTTTAATGCTCTGAGGGGGAATGCACTATAGTGAAAGTAAAGTGATAGAAGTGTAATTCTCAAATGCAGGCTGAAAAGGGGTGAATAGAATTAGTTTAAGGTAAGAGTAAATACGGAAATTAGGATCTAGAAATTGATTTTCTTAAAGTTCTTGATGCCCATATATTCCGTGGGAAGGCTTTGTGTAGTCCCAGTATATCCCAATCCCACTTCCCAGTTTAAAGACTGTTATGCACACAAAATAGCAGTGACAAGGACCCCTCCCCCCTTTTTAACTACAGTTGTAATATTTGAACTCACGCTAACTGGAATGTTCTTTGTTTTTGTTTTTACTAAACTTGTAATGTTTGAACTCATGCTCATTGTAAAAAATTCAGACAATACAGAAGTATGCAGAATAAAAGGTAAAAATCCCTATTCACCTGCCCTCAACCCTAACTCCCAGGAATAACCACTTTTTTAAAATTAAAGTTTATTGCGGTGACAACTGTTAGCAAAATTACATAGATTTCAGGTGTGCAATTCTGTAATATATCACCTATATATCACATTGTGTGTTCACCACCCAGAGTCAGTTCTCCTTTCATCACCATATATTTGACCCCCTTTACCCTCATCTACCACCCCCCTCCCCCCTTACCCTCTGGTAACCACTAAACTGTTTTCTGTGTCTATGAGTTTTTGTTTCTTTGTTTGTCTTGTTCCTTTGTTGCCTTCAGTTTTATATCCCACATATGAGTGAAGTCATAGGGAATAACCACTTTTTAATGTGTAACTTTTCACACATTTTTTGTCATTTTCCTACGGACACATGGGGTTGTTGACTATATTCCCTATGCTGTACTTTACATCCCCATGTCTATTTTGTAACTATCAATTTGTCCTTCTTAATCCCTTCACCTTTCTCACCCAGCCCTCCAACCCTCCTCCCCTCTGGCAACCATCAGTTTGTTCTCTGTGAGTCTGTTTCGATTTTGTTTGTTCGCTTATTTTGTCCAACACTGTTAAAAGGCTGTAACATCACTCCACCAACAACTTGTAAGAAAGTGATCCTCTCCCTGCCTATATACCAAATTCTCAAATATTTACAATATTTTGGGGAAAGTGATAACAATAGTCAAAATTACTAGTGAGGTCATGTTTTTTTTTCCATATACCTATTGGCTATTTAGATTTCTTTTGTAAACTACATGTTCATGTCCTTTGCTGATTTTTAATTACATGTTTGTCATTTTCTTATAGTTTTTAGGACTCTTAAAATACTATGGATGACAATTCTTTGACATTTCAAAAATATTTGAAAATATTTTCCTTAGTCTTTTGCTTATCTTTTAACTACTTATGCTCTCTTTTGTGAGATAAAAGTTTTCCAATTTTATGTGGCAAATTTCATCAACCTTTTTTTTTGGTGGTTTCTGTTTTCATTGTCTCATAGGTTTAGGAAAGTTTAGTATTTCTAGATGGCTAATTTTAATTTTTTTTCTAAAAACAAAAATGGCTTTTATTTTTATCACATTTTCAATATACATTAAAGATGATCATGTGCCTTTCCTCTTTTTTTCTTTTAATGCATTATATTTCATTCTTACACTTCCTAATGTTGAATTATTTGCTCTTGGCATAAATCTTGCATAGTCTAAATGTATTATTCTTTTAATTATAGTATTAAATATTATTCTTTTAATACATCGATTTGATAATGTTTTATTTATATTTTTGTATCTATATTGATAGATGAGCTCCCCTCTCTCTCTCTGCATGTGTGTGTGTGTGTGAGAAAGAGAGAGAGAGAGAGAGAGAGAGAGAGAGAGAGAGAGAGAGAGAGAGAGATCTTGTCTGAATTTGATACCTGCCTTATACTAATGATGAGTTGGGAAGCGTTCCATGTACTGAATATTATTGCATTATTTTGTTGAGGATTCTTAACTCTTCTAGAAAGCCATGTTGGTTATTATTTAACTCAGTTACAATAATATGTTTTAGATGGTTTCTGTTTCTAGCTGATGAAAACGCCAAATTAGACTGCAAAGTATAGTGAATAAAAGTTGCTATGTGAAGACAAGGGACAAATAGATATAGAAATATTGATAACAATAAGAAATGACCCTTGAACGTCATAATTTCTTGGACTTGCTAGAAGTATCCCAAACCAAAGAAAAAATCAGCAATGAATCATAGTCTTGGGCCGTGTAGTGGATGAGTTAGGCATGCCACCCATTGCAAAAATCCCTCACAGCAGTTTCTTAAATTGTATATTAATATTTTCAAATGTTCCTAATTATGGGTCTGAATCACAAGGGAACATTTACATTATGTTCACTATGAAGAGTAGGACATTTAAAAAGTTTACTTCAAAATGTTTAAAATTTCACAAAAGGTGTGGTTGCAGAAGCATGTTAATCTGGGTTTTTAAATTTAAATTTAAATGCTACTTATATGAGCAGCTCTCTCAAGCTTAGCTGCACCATAAGAATTTATTTTAGAAAATAGCCATGCCTCGGTCTTACCCTCTGAGATTCTGATCTAATAATGGGTAGTGGACCAGGGCAGGGCATCTGTATTTCAAAAGCTTCCCAGGTGATTCTAATGTGGAGTGAGGGCTAGAAAACACCGTCGTTTGAACAGACAGTAGTTCTCAACCAGAGGTGGTTTTGCTCCTCCAGGGAACATTGGTAATGTTTGGAGACATTTTTGGTTGTCACAGGTAGGGGGAGAGGGCTTCTGTTATTTAGTGGTTAGAGACCAGGGACGCTACTGAACATACTGTGTTTCCCCGAAAATAAGACCTAACCAGAAAATAAGTCCTAGCATGATTTTTCAGGATGACACCCCCTGAACATAAACCCTAATGTGTCTTTTGGAGCAAAAATTAATATAAGACCCGGTCTTATTTTCAGGGAAACATGGTACTACAGTACACAGGACAGTCCCCGACAATATAGAATGATCTGGTTCAAAATATCAATAGTGCCAAGGTTGAGAAACTTTGGCACAGACCTATCGCACCCTTATTTTCCATGTATAACCAATCACCAATCTTATTGATTCCTGTCATGCAGGGTGTCATGCGGGGTCTCTGGTCCTGCTCCCCACATAAGAACGCAGGACATGGTGAGGCCAAAAAGGAACACCCACGGAGGCACAGATGGGGGCCTCATACTACTATAGTCTCGCTGGCAACTGGGTTGGAGACACAGGAAGCAGGAGCCACACGATCTGCAAACTGCCGTCTGCCTCTCTGCCAACCAACCAACCCCACTTGCTAACTGCACTCCATGCTTGCTAGTTTAGCCATGGCAGTTATATCGGTGGCTAATGGCTAACTGGTAACAGCTGATGGCCAACCAGTCACAGTTGATGGCCATCTATTACCTGAGCCAGCACCTTTCCACATGAGGCCGAGAGCCTGGAAATTGCTCTCTGGGACTCTGTCCCCACAATTCCACTGACTAATCACCACTCCAACCAGACCACATTTTTTCTATCCCCACTGTCACCATTTTAATTCAGGACAATTGTCCCCTCATACTTTGATACCACGAGGCTCTGATCTCCCCCACTCCAGTCTTGCTGTCCCTCACAACATTCTGAACCCCATGAGAAGAATGATAATTGTAAGACACAAATATTATCATAATCCTTTACTGAAACCCTTCAATGGCATGGGGTTGCCCTCAGGGCAAAGCCCTAGAGTCATGCAGAGCCTCAGCTCCCGCTCCCCACATAAGAACGCAGGATAGGGTGAGGCCAAAAAGGAACACCCCCGGAGCCATAGATAGGGGAGTCATACCACTATAATCTCGCTGGCGGCTGGGTTGGAGACACAGGCAGCAGGAGCCACATGATCCGCAATCCGCAGTCCACTTCTCTTCCAACCAACCAACCAACCAACCAACCAACCAACCAACCAACCAACCAACCAACCAACGTAGCCATGGCAGTTTTATCAGTGGCTAACGGCTAACCGGTAACATCTGATGGCCAACTAGTCACAGCTGATGGCCCGAGCCAACACCTTTCCACATGAAGCTGAGAGCTTGGAAACTGCTCTCTGGGACTCTGTCCCCACACTTAGACCTTAACAGGGCTCACAGAGTCATATTGAGGTTGCTCCAGCTCACCTTTGAGAACCTCATCTCTCACCAATTTTTTTTCAAATACTAAACTTGAAATAAAACTAAATGGGTTTTAATCCCTTCAAGGTCCTTTGCCTTTCCTGAACAGTTGCTCCTTCTGCTACTTGGAATACCACTATTTTCTCTAGCCTGGCTAAACCTTTTCCCTCTTTTGGCTTCTGGTTTAGAGGCTACCTCCTGTGTAGAACCCTGCCTGAACCCCCATTCTGGGTTGAGTGGCCTTCCTAAATCTTTCTGTAGCAGGTAGTTATAACTCCTATCAAAAAAGTGAGCTCCCTTACTATTATAGATCTAAAATTCCATGAGGGTAGAAATAGTGGTTGTTTTAATCATTGCTATACGTCTAGAGCCTTATATAATTCCTGGTTCATAGTCAGTTTTCAGTGTTTAAATGTTAAGTGTTTAAGTCTTTGTGTAATGAAGAAAATGAATTATATATAATATTTGATTTCTTAACATTCTGGAATTGTGAAATATTACTCTAATCACATTGTCTTTTTCAATTAGAAGAGTCTGCTTTCTTATACCTTTCCCCCGAAAATAAGACCTAGCCGGACCATCAGCTCTAATGCGTCTTCTGGAGCAAAGATTAATATAAGACCCGGTATTATATTATTATATTATATTATATTATATTATATTATATTATATTATATTATATTATACCCAGTCTTATATTATATTAAATAAGACCTGGTCTTATATTATAGTAAAATAAGACAGGGTTTTATATTAATTTTTGCTTCAAAAGACGCATTAGAGCTGATAGTCTGGCTAGCTCTTATTTTTGGGGAAATACGGTAGGAGCATGATACTACTTATTGGTATTAAAATGAAATAGAATTTCTTCTTGAAAACAATTTCTAAATTTCCATTTAAGGTAAACATCTTTAAGGTAACAAAAAAATATCAAACTTTCAAACTAGAAATAACAAAAAGTATTGAGAGCCTACTATGAATAAGTGCTACACTATGTTAGATATTTCAGAAGAATATCTGAAATACACTCTCTGTCTGTAGTAAAGTCATTTCACAACACCTGGCAAATAATAGGTGCTCATTAAATGTTTGCTGTAGACTGGTCAGAATGAGTAAACTATGACTTTGGAACAAATTAATTTTCATGTACAAGTTTTGAATTTAAACACTTATTTTGAGAAATGCTTCATATGTTAATTCTTCTGGTGTTGTTATATTTTGTAAATGAAGATAAATATGCTATCCATAGCATTCTTTGTCTTAAGTTACTTATGAGATATATTGGATTCCAATGAAACACACTGGCAATAAATATTCAAATCGATTCTAACTGAGACAGTTAACTCTGAAACTGCAGACTTCTTGAAGGGCAGCCTTGACTACAGTAATTTAGAAAGTTATTGTCATATAAACTACTTTATATTTTCCCCCTAAACTTATCTAGGTACACAGCATATATTTTAATGTGCCTTCAAGTATGTTTATACACATACAATTACATGCAGAGCACCACAAAGTAAATTTTCTGTTGATATGCAAAATTTTATGTGTATATATATATATTTTTTCCTATTTCTATTTTTCTAGAAGTGATTAATTAGTGCTCCAGCTATAAAGCTTCTATTTTCCTTGTCAATGACAATCTCAAGGCCTCTGAGCTGCCTCTTGCTTGACCTTGGTTTAAAAGCACAAAGAATAGCAACCTTGAAACTGGCATAAACAAGATTCATTCTACAGACACCAGATGCAGCACAATAGAGAAAAACTACACATTTAATTTTAAGTTTTTACAGAAATTGCTCTCAATATTTCTTCTTCTTAAAGAATTTAAGTGCAAACGTCCTTCATTTTACAAACGGAAATGTTGGCATTCTGCCACTTAACACTGGCCAAGGAGTCATTTGGAGACTCCTTTGCATTGTTCCCTTTGATGGACACATGGCAGCAGAGTCCACAACAATCCTGGGAGAACAACACAGCCTCAAGCGACCCCTTTCGCAGTGACACTTTCATTGAGCAGATCTTGACTGTTAAAGCATGCCGAAAAGCATTTCATTAACATTTGAACGAGAAGGTGAAGCTGTAATAGAATCATGCAGTTCAAATGGAGATGCATATATTATTTTCTACTCGAGGGGAGCTGTTTTCGATTGTCTTACACCAGTGTTCATTTGAAGGTGCAGTGCCATGGCTGTCCTTTGCCCACGGAATTGAATGGCTAATTTTTTCTCCCTCCTGAGGTGAGAATACCCATATTAACGACGGAAGCTGTCTAGTGGAGTGGGGTGAATGGGCAATGGATGAAGATTGAGTTGGCAACTTGCTGTTAGTTGTTAATCTCTTTTTTTGGGGGGTAAGGGGAACAGGACTTTATTGGGGAACAGTGTGTACTTCCAGGACTTTTTCCAAGTCAAGTTGTTGTCATCTCAGTTCCAGGTCCAGTTGCCATTGTTAGTTGCAGGGGGCGCAGCCCACCATTCCTTATAGGAATCGAACTGGCAACCTTGTGGTTGAGAGGACACGCTCCAATCAACTGAGCCATCCAGGAGCTCAGCAGCAGCTCAGCTCAAGGTGCCGTGTTCAATGTTAGTTGCAAAGGGCACAGCCCATCATCCCTTGAGAGTTGAGGAATCGAACCGGCAACCTTGTGGTTGAGAGCCCACTGGTCCATGTGGGAATAGAACCCTGCAGCCTTCGGTGTTAGGACCACAGAGCTCCAACCGCCTGAGCCACCAGGCCGGCCCATTAATCTCTTTTTTTTCTACATGATTATTGCCTAACTAAGCTTCTAAAAATTAAACCACACTTATTAAATTGTCATTCGATTATCATTTTAAGTTATGCTATATGTATCTTAAAAAGTAAACTAAAAGGTGTTCTTATCAAATATATGAATATACAAACTCCCATCCTCTCATGCATCCCTATCATTATCTTATAGGAAAGTAAAATTATTCATACTTAGAGCTCCACATCAGGAAGAGTTATATTCAAAACATGGATAACATATGTACAATAGGGATTAAACTGCTGAATATTGATTTCAAAAATGAAAGAAGTATAGAGAGCCTTTCTTTGTCTTTGGTTCAGTGGTATCCTGGTCAGCGTTTTACTAGTGGCTCCCTGAAAAAAATAAAAGCTCAGATTCATAGCGTTTGTAGAAAATTGTGGTGTCAATATTGCCACCATGGCCTATTCCAAACTGCTGATGAGATGTCACTGAAGCCTAGATTTTGCAGCAGCTTGGAAGATGTGTGCAGTCAGTTCTCCCAAGCAGGTGCAAGCAGCTCCAGCATTCCACTGTCTTAATATCTTGCATCTGTCTCTTCCCTTCCACTTCAACACCCAATTCAGACCTTTATTACTACTTGACTAAAACATTATAACATGAGAATATCATAATCTGTTTTCCCCCTCTGTTTCTCAGTACTCACTCAAGGCTTTTATCAGTCAATTAGTAAAAACCACACTGAGGCTCTATGAGTAATTCTCTGGGACAAGCACTTTGGATTCAAAGGAATACGTACCATTCATGGTCACGGCCCCCACTTTGCTTACAAGTGAGCTAGAGACACAGACACACATGCATTCTGAAAATTCAAAACTGCATGAGACAAACATGCAAGGAGTACTTCCAATATAAATTGCTCTAGCATTTCAGAGGAAGAAAGTGTGAGGCTGGAATGTTAATTGTTAAAAAAATGTGGGGAAGTTTTTAGAGGTAGAGATCCAATCAGTATTTCTGTTGTGACTGCTGGTTTCTGATCCACTTCCTGTTCCTGAAGACTTTTCTGTCTAATGAATGAGAAGCGGTGCCTACCTCCCAGGATAAATGCTGAAAATGCTAAGCACTTGATATCCCATCAGCCTCTGCAGCTAGGATACAGATAGGTGACCTCAGTTCAACCAATTAGGTACACCCGTCCCAAAGTTTAAATCTGGAACAGGTGCACAATAGCAGGCCCTGCTTAGACTATATTTTGCAGATGAGCAGTAGCTGAAGCAGCAGCAGCAGTGCCAGCTCTGTTGAGGGGCCACAGAAACAGTGATGCTGGTGGTAAAAGCCCAGGGTTCTGTGTCCCAGTGTGCTGCAGTGGTGATAGTGTGAGTTCAGATCCAGTTTTTAACAGCACACATGGCTTGGCTTATGGGATCTGAAATTATTGTGGTCATGGCTCCCACACAGCCTCCATTTTCCTATTCTGGTTTATTTACCTTCCTTGTTATTCTATTGTGGTAAGCCAGTCAGAGCTAGTCTCTGTTGCTTTCAACTAAAGAATCCTGACTGATATTTGGAGGCAGGGAGGTTACATAGGTAAAATGAACAAACAAGTAGAGTCAGGAGTTACATCCCTAATTGCTCCAAGTATTTCAATAACTAAACAAATGATGAAGGATAAATTCTACCTTCTGTAGTCTACCCTACCGGTCCTCTTTTAACTGTACTCAACAGATCTTAAATATACTGTGAACTGTACTATTAATATCCATTTCTCGACCTCTGCTCATTCAGTTCCTTCCCCACATGCTCCCATTTCCCCACTTAGTCTAATTAAATATTACCTATTTTTAAAGACCTAGCTGAAATGTTTTACTTGTCAACTCTTCCTAGGCTACCCTGACCCATTAAAATCTTTCTCTCTTCTGTACATTCAGAACAGTTAATGGCATTACCAAGCATGTAGAATGGATATGGATATTCTGATACGCTGCATAATAATTTATCATTCGACAAATATTGACTCCCTACCTCTTCCACTGTGGGTGGAGAATAGTTTCTCCCTTGTGGATGCTGTTCTTGCTCATGTGACTTGCCTTGGCCAATGGAATGTGAGCATAAGCTTAAGTGTGTGTTGGTGATTTGGCTGGCCTCTTGTGGTACAGGGATTCACCATGAGAAGACCGTATCCTAGCTAGGTGCTGGAAGGGCAGATATGACTCCAGTTTGGAATGAGTCCTCAATCTGACCAGCAGAACAGCATTACCTTTGCGTACAAAAAATGCTTGCTGTTTTATATCACTGGCATTTTAAGGTCGTTCATTATGTAGTCCTATTGCAGCAATTGCTGATACACTATCTTTCACGTCTACATTTTCACGTGTCTGTGCCTTCTTGTTCTAACTAGATTATACATTCTTCAGAGCATCGATCATGCTTTATTCTTATTTTATATGCACACATATGGAATGATGTGTTTGGTAGACATATGTTTATTCATTCATTCAGGAATGTTTCTTGAACTCTTACTTTGTTCCATAAATCCATTTTTACAGATGCAAAGGATATACATTTCTTGTATTGAAAGAATGTATAGGCTGATGATAGAAGGAGACAAGAAATGGTGTAAAGATAGTGCATAAATGCTATGACAGAGGAGTACACAGAGACTCAGGGAAAGGACAGTGAAGGCTAGCTCACTTGATTTGGTACTGGGTTGCCCACCAGAGATGTTAGCAAAGGCTTCTGGGAGGAGACAATGTTTAAACTCTGTCTTAAGGGTTAAATAGGAGTTATCCAGATGCAGAAGGATGAAGGACATCCCAAACAGAGGAACAGCACATATGAAACCACAGAGGAGTGAGAGAGCCTGGCATGTTTGGGAAACTGCGTATAATGCAATGAGCCTTTGAACTCCATTTTGTGTGGGGAAATAATCCAGCTTTTAAAGTGCTTCCCAAGCAAGAAAATATTCGGCAATGATACATCCAATTAGGGGTTAATATCCAAAATTTATAAAGAACTCATACAATTTAACACCAAAAAACCAAACAATCCAGTTAAAAAATGGGCAGAGGACCTGAATAGACATTTCTCCAAAGAAGACAGACATCCAGATGGCCAATAAACATATGAAAAGATGCTCAGCATCACTAATAATCATAGAAATGCAAATTAAAACCAATGAGCTATCACCCCACACCTGTCAGAATGGCCATCATCAATAAATCAACAAACAAGTGTTGGCAAGGATGTGGAGAAAAGGGAACCCTTTTGCTCTATTGGTAGGATTGCAAATTGGTGCAGCCACTATGGAAAATAGTACGAAAGTTCCTCAAAAATTAAAACTGGAACTACCCTATGACTCAGTAAGGCAACTTCTGGGTATTTACCTAAAGAAATCCAAAACACTAATTCGAAAAGATATATGCACCCATATGTTCATTGCAGCATTATTTACAATAGCCAAGATATGGAAGCAACCTAAGTGTCCATCATAGACAACTGGATAAAGAAAATGTAGTATGTATATACAATGGAATATTACTCAGCCATAAAGAAGAATGAAATTAAAAAAAAAAAAGAACAATGAAATCTTACCACTTGCGACAACATGGATAGACCTAGAGGATATTATGCTAAGTGAAATAAGTTAGGCAGAAAAAGACAAATACCATATGATTTCACTTATATGCGGAATCTAAAGAACAAAATACATGAACAAATAAAACAGAAACAGACTCATAGATACAGAGAACAAACTGATGGTTGCCAGATAGGACAGAGATTGGGTGACTGGGTGAAAAAGGGGAAGGGATTAAGAAGTACAAATTGGTAGTTACGAAATAGTCATGGGGATGTAAAGTACAGGATAGGGAATATAGTCAATAACTATGTTGGTTGTCAGGTGGGTACTAGACTTATCGGGGGATCACTTTGTAAGTTATATAAATGTCTAACCACTATATTGTACACCTAAAACTAATATAATATTGATGTCAACTGTAACTGAAAAAAATAAAAATTAAAAGAAAAAACAAAGTGCTTCCCAAGCATTTTCTGCTTAAGAGGGCTCATAAGATATATCAGAAATCAGGAAGTATGATGCCTCCTGATTTGTTCTGTTTCAGGATTGCTTTGGCTATTCAGGGTCTTTTGTGGTTCATTATACGTTTTAGGATTGTTTCTTCTACTTTTGTAAAAAATGCTATTGGAATCTTGATAGGGATCACATTGAATATAGATGCCTTTGGGTCTTATGGATATTTTAACAACATTAATTTTTCCAATCCATGAACACAAGACACCTTTCCATTTATTTGTCTTTTTCAATTTCTTTCATCAATGTCTTATAATTTTCAGTGTAGAGATCTTTCACCTCATTGGTTAAATTTATTCCTAAGTTATTGCTTTTGATGCTGTTGTGAATGGGATCATTTTCTTTCTTTTTTTCAGATAAAACAATATTTCCTTGCAATCAGTCCATACCAGGCACACAAATCTCACACTGTGATACACAGAGAGATTATTAGAGCCACTGCCATGGTATGGAGTAAGGAAGCCTCACACAGAGGTTACAGCTGTTTTGATTAGGCCTGTGGGAGAAATATTGAATAATAATTGCTAATTCTGTTGGGCTATTACTAACTGCTTGGCACTGTTGTCAGTACTATACATATGTTATTTCATTTAGCCACACCACAGCAATCCTATAAGACAGGTACTCTTATTATTTCCATTTAACAGGTGAAGAAACTGAGGCAGAGAAGGATTAAGGAACTTGCTCAAGGTCACATGGCTAGTAGAGGTTAAACCAGATTCAAACCCAAAAAGTCTGATGCCATCACTGTGTGCTTAACCTCTATTCTCTATATGAGGTTAACATGAACCTGAATAGAACTGTTTAAATTAACATAAGGAAGGGCCATACTGAAAACATGGCTAATATAAACATAATAGTATTTAAATTCCTTAACATCCATTTGAAAGAGAAAAAAAATGAAAGAAAGCTTTACTCTATATTTCTTTTCAGAAGCCTGAAGAAAGGCAAATGATTGATTAAATTCTCATCATCTTATTATAGTAAGTGAAGAACCCATTCTATTATTATTGAAATGGCTAACACTAAAGGTGGTGTCTGAGAGGACATGAATGCTCACACAGTACAGTGAAAATTTGCTCTGAAGTAAGTAGGAGGAATCAATTCCAGTGTTAGTTTAATCAAGAAACTAAATTAAGATTAATATGAAGCCACGCATTTTGAAAGAATCTCAAATGATCTCATTTCCAAGACCCAAAATATTCTTGTAGGGATGATAATCAGGGCTTGCACTTCCAGCTTTAAAGTGTGATCATCACCTTTTATTTTATTCCATTAGTATGTATCAAGAACATGATGCTTTTTATGTTGCTATGGAGCTGGGGTAGAGAATCTGAAAAGTGTTTCCAGATTCTCTAGTCCAATTGTTCTCAACATTTATTTTTCTGTCTCAACAATGATCTCATGAATAGACATTCTCCAATGTGAGTTCCCAAATCGCTCGCTATAACATCACACTATTGTTTCACCACTGGAGGAAGTTTGGCATGCAAATGCAGGAGAATGCTGTTATTATAGGAAAAAACTTGAACCTCTTCTTGTGTTTATAAGAAATATATCACTCATGGGAAATACTTTATGTTGGCGAATACACTGTGCCCTTTTAAAGCTCTTCTCATATTCCAAGGGTTAGATCTTGAAAACTATATTTCCTAGACTCTCTTGAGAACAGAGTTTCAATTAGATTTCATGAAATGAGAAGCACCTGCATGATATCTGGAGGCTGGAAGAGAAGAGAAGAGGAAGTGGTTCATCTTGCTGACCCAGATCATCACAACAGAAGATGAGTATGCTGAGGGTCCCAGAGCAATTTTCCTGTGTCTCAATCCATAAATAACCACTTCTGCTCACAGTCCATTGCCCAGATCTAGTCATTTTGGCTCTAGCCAGTTGCAAGGTGGCCAGGAAATATAGGTGAAAACATGAATGTTTGGTAAGAATTACGGGTCTGTGCCACAGGGGTGGTACTTTATATATTTGATGTATTTACATTCATTTCATTTGGATCACTATTGAGTCCCAAAGGAAGTAGAAGGTATGGGCTGGAATGCACATGAGCTCTTGAATTAAGCCAGACAAGTAACAACACTGGATGAAAGGATTTAAGACTTAGTGGGTAAGAAACAACAGGAAGTAGGGTATGGTGGTAGTGGGGGGCATGAGCTAGGATGGTGTCACAGTGTTCCAGGGGGATCCAAGGAGTCAATGATAGTTGACTGGGAGGAAGCCAAAATGGGTGGAATAAATCTTAGCTGATGACTGGACTGACTGAGGAGAATATCTGTCTATGTTCCTGATTTATGCATGGTTGTAAAACAAGATGTTTGTAAATGGCCAAGACGAATTGGAACAATGATCCTTAAAGAATAATTTTATTTTCCAAAGGAAGGGCCTTTTTTTAACATTATAGAAGTCATGTGATGTTTTAATTAAATATTTAAGCAATATATATGCATATGAAATAGAAAGTGACAATCTCCCACAAAATCCTAATATCCAAATAGATAATGGATATGATCTATCGCATATATAAGTAAACAACATGGATACAAAGGTACTTATCTAAATATAGACCACATATGCTATTCTATAATCTATTTAAAAATATTATACCATTATCTCTTTCCTTGCCATTATGTATGGCTCTACCTCATGCTTTTCAAAGATGGCAGGATATTACACTCTAAGGATTACCATAATTGACTCAGACAATCCTCTGAGACTAGACATGTATCTTGTTTTCTTGCTATTACAGAAATACTGCAAAAGTACTTTTGAACATATATCTTTGTGCACATATTAAAGTATATCTATAGGACAAATTTCTAGAACTAGAATTTTGGGGTCAAAGAGTATGTGCATTTAAATGTTTACACATATTGACTATTGCTCTTCAGAAAGATCGCACCAATTTCTATTTCCACCAACAGTATATAAAAGTCAATGGCATTTTTTAGGAATACATTCTACAAGTTTCTTATAAGGACCCATGCAATCAACAAAATTGACCCTTGTGAAGGTTCTGAGCAATTAACAGAGAGTAAAAGTGGGAACTCAGCGACATTCATGATACATCACACTCCACATAAACTATGTATAGGTGGGCTATGATTGGCATAGAAAATCCCAAGAGCCTGAGGAATTGGTAAGGGGAGTTTTGAATTTGTGTTTTGCTGCAGTTCTTTCCTCCTCAAATGAAGGAAGAGCCCCCTTCAGAATTGCCATTTAAGTCACTGGACGTAGGGACTGAGGGGGCCTGAGCCTTAGGAACACATCAGTGGCTTTTATTTGCTAAATTTGTATGCTATTATTACCATCTCCACCTTGTGAATAAGGACAACAGTTGTTGATGACCTTCTGAGGTACTATGCCTGTTTTAGAGACAACACAACCTACGCTTAAGCAGATCAAGTTCTTTGGAGGGATGTCACAAGTTGGCAGTGTAAGAATGAAAATCCAACCTAAAGATTTCTGATGATAAATCCCATGCTCTTTCTGGGCTCTCCAAATCTGATTTTGAATTAATTCCAAATTTTTGTTAGACCATAAACATATTCTGATGAGGGCCTTTGTCTCAAGTAAGAAATCTGTATATTTATTGAATAACTTGGATTTTAAAAATTATACTTCATCCAAATGTTACACAACATTTAAAAGTTACTCAGACTTCTGTACTTTTCAGAGACTCAATAGGTTTTTCCCCCCTAAAAATAAGGAACTTGAAACTAGAAGTATAAACGCTATCTAAGATTACATCAAAATTTCCAAACTCATGATATTCAAATAGGTTCTAAACTGAGTACAATCTTCCTATGCTCTCTCTTTGACATCTGTTTATCATCATGTGAGCATTTTTCTCTTATTTTTCTCATATCTTATCTGGTGACAAAGGTGATTAATAGTGTTTTCTTGATATTTTCAAATGCTCATCTTTTAAAGTCTTTTTAAAAATAACATGGACTTTCTCTTCTGTTTCATTTTCCTTTCTTATAGCCCTCGTTTCTTTGTTTCTCTCAGATTTTTTCTTTGCTATACATTTCCCTAAGAACTGACCGCTGGCATTATAATTTTGTTTTTTTATGTAACATCACTGACCCATTTTAAATCATTAGTAACTTCGTAAAATCAATTTGTTGTTATGCCTAGAGACAGTGTTAGGTTAAAAAGTATCTGACTGGAGTCACACAGTGTATGGATTTGCTAATATTTCTTAGTGGGGAAGCTACAAAGGCCCCTTAGAGAGAGAACCCTTTGCTGAGCTGTAAGCAACTTAAAGCAATGGACTGCATTTTAGTCATCATTGGATCCCCAGTCTAAAACAATGCCAGGCTTATAATAGGAAGTGTATAAATATTTGTTGAATGAATGTAGTTATTAGGCAAGTTACTTAATTAACCTCCATGGCTAGGGCTGCTGTACAGCTTCTCCAAGGCCTTGTAGATAATTGATTAAACATGCCTATAGACACATATGCACGATAACTCTGCCTGTTACGATCACAGTCATTATTTTATAACACTTTTATTGAATTTAGTGAGATCTTCTGTGTTTTCCACTATTTTTACTGACTCAGAATTTCTATTCTTAGGTATTATTGAACAAAAACATGTACATATGTGCACCAAGAGACATGTATAAAAATGTTCATAACAACATTATTCTTATTAATTTCCAACTGGAAACCTACTAAAATATCATCAATATGGTAGACTATAATGGAATACTGCACAGCAATGTAAGTGAATAGCTGTATACAGTACCATGGATACTTACTAATATTGAGAAAGAAACTAACAAAAGATTAAGTACTATAAGTTTGCACATAATATAAAGTTTTTAAAAAGTAACACAAAGCTATAGGGTTATAAAACAGGATACTGGTTACTTTGGGGGGAAAAGCTTAGGTTAAGGACTGTGAGGAGGTATGGAAGGGGCTTCTGATATGCTGGTAGTGGTCTATTTCTTGACTTGGGTGGTGGCTACATGGGTGCATTTTCTTTGTGACTATTCATCAACTTGTAAAACTATGATTTATGCATTTTTTCTGCATATGTGTCATTACTCCATAAAAACATTTAAAAATTAAATACATTTGTATATAAGTACAAACACATAGCAAGTATCTGGGAGGATAGACATCTTGGGAAACTGTAGGCTGGGTTGAAAAGGAAGAAATAAAAGTGCCATTTACAAATAATACCATGGTGTATACATGGAAAATCCAAAAAAGAAAAAAAAAAAGAAAAAAAAAGAGAAAGAAATCAATACACAAATTAGTAGAATTTAAAAGATTATTGGAATTGAAATCAACATTAAAAATAATATTTATTAATTATATAATCAAATGATTCTGTATACTCACAGCTATCAGAAAATAAAATAAAAGATATAATTAAAAATTATCTAGTACCTAGGAATAAATCTAACCCTCCATTCTCTAACTTTAATGAGAAAAATTAAAGAACATTCAAATAAATGAAATGATATTCATGGATGAAGTAGCTCAATATTTTGTATGTATGTGTGTGAAAATATATACATCAATACTTTAAAAATATATAAAAATTATGCCAAATTGATCAATAGATTCAATAAAATGCCAATCAGAACTCAACAGATTTCCTTGTGGTATGTGACAGGATTATTCTAAAATTTGTATGGGATACAAAGTAGACAAAATTATCTTGAAAGGTATTAACAAGTTGGGAAGACTTGTACTACTGGATTTCAAGACTCATAAAGCTACAGTAATTATTGTATTGGTACACAGATAGGTAAGTAGGAAAACAAAACAGATTAGAAAACCCAGATATAGACCCATGCACGAATGGACACTTGATTCATGACAAAGAGGGCATGGCAGTGGAGAAAGGACAGTCTTTCAATAAGTGAAGCTGGGACAACTGGGTAATCATGTGAGAAAAAAGGAAATGGCAATCTCTTATCTCAAACCATACATAAAAATAATTTCCAGATGTATCATAGGTTAAATGTGAAAGCAAAACAATAAAACTTTAGATGCTAATATAGAAGAATATCTTTATGACCGTTAGGGCAGGGAAAGGCTTCTTAAATGGAACACTGAAAGTACTAATCATAAAGGAAAAGACTGACAAATCAAAATTAAGATTTTTATCAAAAGTCACCACAAACATGGAAAAGGAAGAGCACAGTGTGGGGGAAAATATTTGTAATACATGCAACCAATAAAGGATTAATATAGAGAATATGCAAAGAATTCCTACAAATAAATAAGAAAAATACAAATAACCCAATAGTAAAATAGTCAAAAGTCTTGAATAGGCACTGCACAAAGAAGAAATCAAATGATAACAGCATATGAAAAATTGCTTAATTCCACTTACAATCAGGGAAATACAAATTTAGACTACAATAAGATACCA
Source organism: Rhinolophus sinicus (assembly GCF_057876585.1). NCBI lineage: Eukaryota > Metazoa > Chordata > Mammalia > Chiroptera > Rhinolophidae > Rhinolophus > Rhinolophus sinicus. The sequence continues at coordinate 22,092,573 of NC_142518.1, read as the reverse complement.
CAACATGACCATGAGATTGGAAAAAAAAAAGTCGCTTGACGATACCCAGTGTTAGTGAGGATGTGGAGCAGCTTTAACTCTCATACACGGCTGGTGAGAATGTATGAGATCATTATTTGTCTAAGTAAAGCCAAGTGTAGCCTGTTGTAGTTGTGTGATTTTGATTGTTATTCAAATCCCCAAACCACCAAGAGTGGGTGTGGCAAAGGTTGATAGTTAAGGTTTGAGCACAGGTGAGTCATTTGATAGAGGGGAACCAGGGTTCCTGATGACTAGAGTGGTCATACCAGCACTGGACTGGTTGATGAGCGGTCATTATACCATACTTTGGGACTTCATTTACCTGAGAGTGAGTGATTTAACCTTTTTTTTCAGATTTAAGTTATTGTTGGGCTTTTCAGTCTCTTAAAGCTTAACTAATTCAATTAACTCAGCAATTGTATTAATGTTGTATGAGATCTCTTTCATATATATATGAGAGATCTCATATATATCATATCTATCTCATATCTCATAACTATCATCTGTGTGTGTGTACGCATGTGCATGAAACAGAAAGACAGAGAGAGAGAGAGAGAGAGAGAGAGAGAGAGAGAGAGAGAGAGAGAGAGATTATAAGGAATTGGCTCATGTGATTATGGAGGCTGAGAAGTCCAGACCCAGGAGAGCCCATGATATAGTTCCAGTTCTAGTCCAAAAGCATGAGAACAGGATAGCTGATGGTGTAAGTTCTAGTCCAGGTTTGAGGCCAAAGGCAGGAGAAGACTGATGTCCCAGTTCAGAGACACTCAGATATAGAGAGCAAGTTCTCCCTTACTCAGGCCTTTAATGGATTGCATAAGGCCCACCCACATAGGGAAGGGCAATTTGATTTACTCAGGTTACTGATTCAAATGTTAATCTCATCCAGAAACAACTTCACAGACACATCAAGAATAATGGGTGCCCTGTGGCCCATTCAAGTTGACACAAAATTAACCATCACAACACTATAAGGTAAATAATGAGGCAGAGGTTAACAAATGTATGATGAAGTCAGATAGGAGGTTTAACTCCAGAACACACATTCCTAATTATACTTTGTACTACTGTCCATTCACTGTATGTGGGCCTTACTTATCTTTGTGTTCCCATAAAATCTGTCAGTACTTTGTGCATAGCTCTTGATTCATATTTCATTATATTTCCTAAAATATTGACTTGGATTAATCGGACCAAATAAAGCATTCAGAGGCTTTTGACCTAATGGCATTTTTTTTGGTCATTCATTCAAGATAAGTCCTGAATAAGCTTTCAATTCTTTTTGTTTTAGTGAAGTAAATTTTCAGTAGAGAATTTGATAAGTTTGTTTGTGGAAACCACCAAAAAGATATTTTGACAATAAGCTTTTGCATTTCAATAGTTACTGTTCATGATGAAAACAAACAAATACACAACAAAGCTAACACAGAAAATCATTGCAAAGAAAAATATCAGGAACTCATCAATTACCTGTATGTAGTATCTTCTAAAGGTCTTTTTCCTTTCCCAAAGAATGTAAATTTATTGGCAAAGACCATAAGTACATCCTGTTATGGAATTCAAATTGCTAAATGACAACTTCTTTTCCAATACAAGTCTGAAAACCCTCCCAGTTGTAATCATTCATTTCCTCATTATCATAGGTGGGAAAAATGATGGCTCAATTCCTAATAATGAGAGGTGGATGTGTATCGTATTACTAAGGTGGTACAAACATAATGGAAGTACAGTAAGTCCTCACGTAAACTCGTCGGTAGGTACTGCAACTTTAGGCAAAACAACGTACAGCAAAACCAATTTTAACAAAGGCTAATTGATATAAACAAGGGTTACATTCCCATGGCATCAACGTTATAACAAACTGTCAAATGAAACAATGCCATTCAAGGATCTGCTGTACAAGTTTTCCCTGTATTAAATAAAAAAACTAGTCCTTCACGTTTTGACTAACAGTTATTGAGTACTTACTCTGCAGCAAGTACCACTCAAGGTTCTGGAATTTATGACCAAAAGTACATTTGTTGGAGGAGACAGACAATAAACAGACACATGAAAAGTACATTACAGAACGTTGGGTAGTGACAAGCATTATGGAGAAATACGAAGCAGACTAAAGGAGAGTGAAGAGTGGGTGAAGATGTGGTGGTCAAGGAAGGCCTCTCTGAGGATGTGGCATTTGAGCAGAGAACTGAATGAAGTGAGGGGACATTCAGGCCAATATATGGAGGAAGTAAGTTACAAATAGATGGGATGAGGCCCTCAGTAGGGTGCCAATGTGGCTGGCAAGTCTTGAGTGAGGGGAATCTTAGGTGATGCGGTAAGTGAGGTAGCCAGGGTTCAGTGCCCTAGAATGAGAACTATGCATGGAATACGGTGCATATGTGTATGCATCAAACTAAGAAAAGTTTAAAGCAGACTTGGATAATATTAATCCAAGATGGTGGATGGAATCATCGTTGCACTGGCTACCTCATATCTGTTCAGCTCTCCAAGTACTGCTTTGGGACTTCTGGTAGCCAGCTTCTGAACATGGCTCCCAACCACTCCTGCACCCTGGTATTCAAACTCCTGTGAAATCTCCTCCCTTTGAATGCAGACTAGACCTGGTGACATGATTCCAACAAGTAGAATATGGCAAAAATCATGGAACGTCATTTCTGCAATTAGGTTATAAGACTGTGACTTGTGTCTCACTAGCACGCCTCCTCTTGCTGGAACTCTCTTGCTCTTTCACTTGCTTGCTCTGATGAAACCAGCTGCCATATTGTGAAATGCTCTACAGACAATCCCACAAGGCAAGAAACCAATGGAGGCCCCTGGCCAACAGTTCATAAGGACTGAGGACTCAGTCCGAGAGTTTCTGAAGAACTGAATCCTGCTACCATCCATGTGAGTGAGATAGGAAGCAGATCTTTCCCAACTGGGGTCTTGAGATGGCTTCAGCCTTATGGGACACTCAGAGCTAGAGGACCCAGCTAAGTCATGCCTGGATTCCTGACACGGAAAAACTATGAAATAAAATTTTTTTTTCAGCCACTAATTTTTGGGATAATTTGTTATGCCATAATAGATAATGAATATAAGGCTGCAGTTCTACCTCTATATTGAGGCCTCAAGGGCCAGTTTTCCCTGCAGGTTTTGCATTCTTGTATGTGTTGCAGAGATGGGAGAGGGTTTTAAAGATCCTTCAGTGAGAACAGTATTTGTTACTTGTAGTTCGAGCTGATTCAGTTTTCTCAATAGGCAGAAATGTGAAAGTCATGATATTTGTTCTGGCCTCTGTTCCCACCTGTTTACACGTGTTCCTATTAAATCATTTCCTGCCCAGTGCCCTGGGCCTCACAAATTATAAGGGGGGAACTGAGAACGTCTCTCTCTCTCTCTCTCTCTCTCTCTCTCTCTCTCTCTCTATATATATATATATATATATATATATATATATATATTTGTTATATTCATTATAAATTACATACATATATAGCTATGGTAATTTGTTATATATAATGCAGTCACTAATTTATTTTTTAATTTTTTAACATTTTTTATTAGTTTCAGGTGCACAAAACAATGTACTAGTTAGACATTTATCATTTATATCCCTCACACAGTGACAAACCCCCTTCCCCCCATCCACTATCCCTCTGACATTGCACACAGCCTCATGCAGTCACTAATTTAGATATTACAAAAGGATGAGGTAGAAAATAAATATTACTTTGAAGAACATCAGCTTAGCTGACTCCTATCCAATCCTTCAGTTCTCAGCTGAAGAGTCACTTCTCTGGACATCTTCCTTCTTCCAACCAGGTCAGATCCTCTTTCCTAGGCCTGTGATTCCTTTTTGCCCCGAGCACTTATCTCAATTTTTGATTATGATCCTACATGAATTGCCATAGTTATTTCAGTAATCTCTGTCTCTCCCACAAGATTGGAAGTCCCATGGTTGCAAGGACCACCTGTACTTTTTCTCTCAATTGTATTCCCAGAGATGGACACAGTGCCTGTCATAGAATTAGAACTCAGTTAGTAGAATGAATGGAGAAATGATTCCCTGGATTCTGTGTTCTTATTTCCCAGATCTGAGTCTCCAGTGGTCAAACCAGGAGGCCAAATCTTCCCATGAGGGTTCTGATGACTCATTCAGCACATTTGGGCTCTTCTTCTGGTATCTCCTCTATCTCTTCATGTTGACTGCTCAGACTGTGAGCTTCCTCATGTAACCTTCACTCAAATTCTTGGGCACTGATGTGTGGCCTGAATTGGACTGTAAACCTAAATGTGAATGGGTCAGAAGGGGGCTATCCCCACTGCTTAAGTCAACTTCTCTTAGCCCCAGTCTTATTAGATCTACCTTTTCATCTATTCTGGCTCCACTTAGAAGTTTTCAGCATGCTATGTGGAAAGTCACGCTGTTATCATACTACTTAACAGGGTTCCCGTGAGAATTAAATGAGAAAATGTGCATGAAAATACCTTAGGAATTGTAAAACATTATTCAAACGGCTTTTGTTTTCTTTGTAGTGCAAAGAGGTTTTCTTTCTTGAGAAACGAATACAATAAAATGATTAGGAAATACATTGTTGGAAGTTTTCATAATTTATTGATGTTAAAAATAACTGACAAAGAAGTAGGCAGGCTTACTTGTACAAGCTATCCAGAGAAGTGCTTTTTCTTCTGAGCCAGATGAAAGTAAACCAAGGTTTACTGTTTCAGTGGTTGCTACTAGACATTGTCTATTTGGCATGGATTAAGTGTCAGCTGCTAAATCCAGCATATTTAGCTCCAAATCCTTCATGAAAGACACTTAGGTGAAGCTCAAATCTTCTGTTTGAAAACTGATTAGAAATTAAATCTAGAAACAAGTTTGGAATAAGATGGAAGACCGCAATGCATAGGGTCTGAAGAAATAGTTTTGAGAATCAGGGATTTTTTAAAGTTTAGTGTGAATAGAATTCATTGAGAGATCTTGTTAAAATTCAGATTATTGGGCCCCAGTCCCAGAGATCCTGACTCATTGGGCCTGAGATGGGGCCTATTAATCTGCATTTACAAGCTTTCATGCGATGCCAATGCTGCTCATCTGTGACCCACACATTGAGTAGCACGGATGAGTAACAGTTCATGAATAACTCTATTTTCTGCCAAGTGTGACACGTGCAAATTGGGCATCCTTATAAGCCAATTTCAGTTCTATGAAGATGTTCTTTCTAACCAACACAAGATATACATCCAAAAAGATACTTGAAATACTTCTAGATTATGGTAATTTTCGATACGGAACTAGCATTACATGGTCTACCTAAAGAAAAAATGAAATAAGCAACAACAGGAAATTTTTAGTTTTCTATAGGAATAAGGCATAACCTGGAGATAAAAATAATATACTATTTCTTTGCCAGACAAAATCTTAAATGTGAGTAAAATGGTTTGTAGGATTAAGTGAAGAACATCACACCACTTTAAATTCTGAGAACTGGAGTTTAGAGTTTGACACCATCTAATCCAGTTCCCTTAATTTAGAGACAGTGACAGGGGAACTGTGCCCACTGGAGATGAATGGCACAAGGTCATATAAATAATTAAAGGCAGGGCCAAGATTGTGACCTCAGTCTCCTGGCTGTGAGTCCAGTGTGCTTTCCCATCTAAGAATTTCCTTTCCCACCAGAAAAGAGCAGGTTATACATCTGGTTGGAACCTTCCCTTGGTCTCATCAATGGCAAAGATTACAGTGTTTTGTGAAAAGCCTCCCAACCTGTTTGGAAAACATTCTGGCAGTTCCTCAAATCATCAAACGTAGTATGCTCTCTGCCCAAAGAAATCACGCTATTAGGATTTAAAAACTTCCCAAGGGCACGGTTTTGTTCCATTCCCATTGTTTTGTGGGCACTGTAGAAAAAGAAGCCACTTTTCCCAATCCTAAAACCACTAGCCCAAATAAAGGCAAAGAAGGAGGCTGAGGATGGTGTTATTACTTATGATGATCGTGGGGTCAAACTGACTGCTGCTTTTCAAGGCAAGGATGTGGAAGGATCTACTTCTCAAATAGGAAATAAGACTGAATTTAGTATTAGTGACAAAAAGAGTACTGAACAGCAGATTGCAACTTTTGTGTGACTTTTAGGTCATAATTCTAACTCCAAGAAGCTCCTGGGTTATGTGGTGACTCTGAAGGATAATGAGTCATGATAAGGAAATCTTTTTCCATTTTAGTGAGTTCTCTGGTGATGTTGATGGCCTGGAACTGGGGGACATGGTTAAGTACAGCTTGTCCAAAGGCAGAGGCAACAAAGTCAGTGCAGAAAAAGTCAACAAAACACATTTGGTGAACGGCATTACTGAGGAAGCTGATCCTACCATCTACTCGGGGAAAGTCATTCTCTTCCTGAGGAGTGTTGATCCAACACAGACAGATCAACACAGACCAAGTACAAAGGAATAATTGAGATCATGGAGGAGGGGGATATGAAAGATGAGGTCTATCCATTTTCCACAGTTGGAATGGCCAACAAAAGGGATTGCCTCCAGAAATGGGAGAGTGTCAAGTTCCCATTGTGTGTCCTGGGCTAAAATGCAGACTTTGGCCTACAGCATCACACCCCTGTGGAGGGCTACAGTGGAGTGTGTGAAAGATCAGTTTGGCTTTATTAACTGTGAAGTAGGAGGTACCATGTTTCCCTGAAAATAAGACCTAGCTGGACAATCAGCTCTAATGCATCTTTTGGAGCAAAAATTAATATAAGACCTGGTCTTATTTTACTATAATATAAGACCAGTCTTTAAGATTATAATATAATACAATATAATATAATGTAATATAATGTAATATAATACCGAGTCTTATATTAATTTTTGCTCCAAAAGACGCATTAGAGCTGATTGTCCAGAGAGGTCTTATTTTCGGGGAAACATGGTAGTAAGAAGCTCTTTTTCCATGTGAAAGAAGTTCAGGATGGCATTGAGCCACAGGCTGGAGATGAGGTGGAATTCTCGGTGATTCTTAATTAGCACACTGGCAAGTGCAGTGCTTGTAATGTTTGACAAGTCTGCGAGGGTCCCAAGGCTGAGAACATCATCCTAGATGATGCCAGCGCTCCTCGCCTAATGGTTCTTTGTCAGCCAAGGAGACCAGATACCTTCCATTTGATTATACTGTCTATTCTCCTGGCCCAGCAAGACGCAATATAAATGTTTGCAAAAACTGATGATCTCTTCAGGCATCTCCTATGATAACCAAGCACATTGGTTTACTTGAAATGGAAACATCAAATTTGATGGTTTTAAGTGAGTAAAATTGGGCAAATTACCTACTTCTGTAAGTTCAAAATTCTGTATTTTTAAAAACACCTGTATATTCACTGCATATTACTTTTTGTATCTCTTCTAAGAGATATTTATATCACATTCTGTTGGTAATATTTTTTTAGGAATACGTACTAGCTCACTATTATATAAAAATAAAATATTTCACTAGAAATCAATGTAATAAGCCACACTAATGATTTTAGCATTTTGCAATTCTGCCCTACAGAAAATCTCCTATGTCATGGTAGCCAAAAAGTATGGGCTCCACATTAATAGATTCTGGTTTGACATAATAATGAACAAACATTTGGGTAAGGAATAAGAGCAATAACCCCATTTTTATATTTAGCAACTTTAAATATTTTCCTAGCAATGTCAGAAGGCTGGTGACAGACATTAGGGAATAATGGTCCAATTTCTTTAGAACTGGTATTTGTGTCAAGTAAACATTCATGGGCCAAGTAAACAAGGATCAGTAACATATACAGAGGGTGCCAAAAAAATGTATACACATTTTAAGAAAGGAAAACCTGTATTAAAATTGTAATACAATGAATGACGCTAGCATTCATTTGATTAACTCCATCTTCAATACAACTTTGAAAAGTAATACATAGATAACATCTCTTAAAATGTGTACATTTTTTGGCACCCCCGTTATATATAATTTGAATTGAATTATGGTAGCAATGTGTAGTATGATGTTCGCTCAAAAGATGGAGTTCATCAAATGAATGCTAGCATCACCATGTGACAGGCAGGACAGTCAAAGAAAATGGCGGAAGCATGGTTGTCATTCGAGGAGCGCAAGACCATTTTGAGGTGATATTTGAAATTTGAGAGCGTTGTGGAAGTACAACGACAATGGAGGCGAGAGTATGCAACAGAACCTCCAACACGCCTAACAACTGCACGCATTTGTGATAAGTTTGAGACGCATGGTGCTGTGTGTGATGTGCACAAGGGAAGATCTGGGAGGCCTCCCATGGTAACAAGTACTGATTCTTCTGCTGTGGTGTTGGAACAGTTTACATGCTCGCCACAGAAGTCTACCAAATAATGTTCTCTGGAATCAGAAATGTCTGGATGCTGACAGTAACCACTTTGAGCACCTCTTGTCATTGCAGAAGTCAAACGTGACTTGTATTCATCTTTTGTTATCAGTATATATTATTACAATTTTAATACAGTTTTTTCCTTTCTTAAAATGTATATATATGTGTGTGCGTGTGCATGTGTATATATATGTATATATACACATATATATATTTGGCACCCTCTATATATTACATATTCTATTCTATTTATATAAAATTAGTCATGGTATTACTTTTAACATTTGTCATAGAAATAAAGCAACTGAGTCCATAAAAATGGATGACTTATCAAATGAAAATACATACTAAATGCCAACTGTCAAATAAGATTTAATTTTTTCCATCATCTTTATTATCTTTAGCAGTACTGATAAAATTAAAAATAGTGATTTAACAAATACCTAAACTTGAGCCCAACCCTGAAATGGTATAGTAATGTGAGTAAAGAATATGCCTTTTAGTGCAATCTGTTTACTTATTTTGCCATTTCCTTTTTCCATGTAAGTATCCAAGTATGCTGTCTTCTAGTTAGTTTGCTAGATTTTACTAACACAATACTGTTATCTAGTTCTTATCTAAATGGTTCATGAGACCAGCTCAAATCAAACAAAGCAACAGGCAGACTTTTTTTAGCCCTCAGATCTCATCATTAATTGTTAGATCTTTACACATTACATGAAGTCAAAGAGAATAAAAAAAGTCACATTCATAATGAATTACATATTAATGTATAATCATGCACAGTTGTATGTGACATTTTTATTGTCTGACTGTATATAATCATCTGAAATTGGAGGTCAAATCAATAGAAATTACCATATATCAATCAATTAATTATTTTTAAAGTTAGAGCCAAAGATATGCTATTTTAAGAAAGCTCTAGTTTTCACTTTCCAAATGTAGACTATAAAGCAATATTTCCCAAAATTTGATGTACACTAAAATCCTTTCAATGTACATCACTGGGGACATTTTAAAGATATTGATGCTCAGGTCACATGTCATAACAATTAAATCAGAATGTCTTGACATAGGTGCATTTTAAAAAATGATTCCAATGTACAGCAAAGTTTGGGGAAAAATGATATAAAGTATATAAAATTTTAGCACATGAATTTTACTAGTACTGGTTTTCATCAATGATGACAAAGACTACTATTTTTTTCTTTCAAATATACTTTGTTAAGGTGATAATTCGGGGAAGTTTCACGTGGAAATCCTTTAAGTTTACACAAGAAAATTGTTGAACTATGAGCCATTAAATAAGAGTTGACACATAAATGCATATTTTGAAGATTTATATAAGCTGCTTTTCAGACAATTTCAGTAATTGACAGATTTTTACTTTTGACAGAAGACTTCAAATCAGAGAAAGACTATTAGGCAACTGAATCGGCAGTATGCAGCCAACTCATCTTTGCCAAAATTAAATGCAGGATGAGGAATACAACAGTGTGGCGGGGAAATGTGTCCTGGAGTCCAAATTCTTGGAGGAGTGCTCTGTTGTTTTCCACTCCCTAAATGTGCTGTTGAGCAATTTATTTATAATCTTGAAACTCAGTGTTGTCATCTACAAAACTGAGAGACTAATATCACCTCTGCTTTTTGGGTTCAGCATTGGGAGGATCATGCGAGATTATAAGTGGTCTGGAACTATAAAATGAAGTACACAGACTGGTTGTTCTTATCATAGAACTAGCCTGGTAATTCATGGAGACAGCAGATTTAGGGTGCTTGTTACCTGTTCAATGTTATTATTCTACTCCTCACTTTAGTTTTGGGAAACATACCTCTTCATTATGGGTCTCACATAAATTATCTTCCCTCTTTGGGCATGGAAAGGTATCAAACATAAATACAGCTGACCCCTGAACCACACGGGTTTGAACCATGCAGGTCCACTTATGCGTGGATATTTTTCAATAAATACTGTAAATATGTCTTCTCTTCCTTATGATTTCCTTAATAATGTTTCCTTTTTTCTAGCTTACTTTATTGTAAGAATACAGTATATAATACCTATGACATGTAAAATATATGTTAATTGACTGTTTTTATTATCAATAATGCTTTGGGTCAACAGTAGGCTATTAGTAGTTAAGTTTGTGGGGAGTCAAAAGTTATATGTGGACTTTTGACCAAGTGTGGGGGGTTGGCACCCCTCATCCCCTTGTTGTCCAGGGTCAACTGTACTCTGGCTTAATAGATAAAAAGTGATGGTAGAAACAAAAGGAAAGCTAATATATTGTTCTGTGCTCCTAAACAATGTCCAAACTTTAATCCAATTTCTGAGGTGAAAGTGTAGGCCTGGGAAAAATCTCTGGGAGGAATATATTTGGTTGAAAAACCCTGCTGTCAATTAAGAGAGCTGTAAATATTATTAACTATATCACACTTTCATTGAAAAGTAAAAGCAAAGTAACACATTTAATTCTCACAGTTAAATGTACGTATGACATCTTTAGAAAGAATATCAACTAAAAGGCAATTATCAAAATGATAACCTAGTTATCTTCATCTTTCAAATACGAAGGGCATGTATCACCTTTTCGTATGCAGACAAAAACTTTGTGATGGAAAATGGAAAAAATACGAACCTAATCAATGTAAGTAAACTAAAAGGGAATGACTTCTTTTAAATAACAGAACCTTAAGTTGAAAGAAGACCTGAGAATACATTTATTCTAACCTTTACCCCCATATTCAGGAACCTTTTCGGGCATATTTTGTGTTGGAATACTTGCCAACTTCCAGTGACTGGAACCTACTGCTTTTGGGGAAACCTATTCTACTAGAATATATTTCTAATTATTTAATGGTTCTTTCCTACATTGAGTTGAAGTCTGCATCCCTACAACTACCCCTCATTAGTCCTAATTCAGTCCTTTAAAGTAATGACATGCAGATTAAGTCTATGCCACCATCCACTTGACCGCCTTCTATGTATTAGACACCCTAGCTTTCCCCACCATATTTTTCTTTCTCATGCCAAACCACAAGCCCTTACTATGGATCATTTCTTATCAGGGAGGTCAGTGTGGCTAGAGCAGAGTGAGTACAGGAGGTCAAGAGATAACAAGAGCCAGCTCGTGTAGGTCCTGAGAGACATAGGGCACCACTGAAGGGTTGTGGGCCAACAAGTGACATGATCTGACTTAGGTTTGAAAAGGGCCAAATTGGCAGTTCTGTGTAGGAAGAACCGGTAGGAGGTAATTAGCATCAATCTATGTGAGAGATGACAGGAACTTTTCCCAGGGTGGTGACCGTGGAGAAAGTGAGAAATGGTCAGATTCTGGATATATTTGAAAGGATTTTCTGATCAGATATGAATTGTAAAAAAGATGGAGGGAGGAATTGAAGTTAAACCAAAAGATTCTACTTGCCATTATTTAACATGAAGTAGGGAAGCTTGGCAGGTAAATATTAGTTTTAGGCATATTAAGTTTGAGAAGTCTATTAGATATCCAAGTGGGCACTTTGAGTTTGAAAAGATCAAATTGTTTTATAAGTCTAAAAGATAGCAGTCATCTGCCCCAAACCTCCCCATCCTCATTTTCTGCTCCTGAGCAATAATCACGTGCAACTTTTCTCTCTGTTTCTTCTGTTACCTCCATATTTCAAATGGCATGTTGTAAGGATAGCACAGGCTATGCTGAGGTACAAATTAAACCTAGACATTTCAGTGATGCAACACAACAAAGATTTATTTCTCACTGCCTCTGAGTCCAGTGTGGCTCACCAGGGCCTCTTCTTTATGTGGTGATCTAGGCTACCATCATCTTGCACTGCTGCCATCTCTACTCATGGTTTCCAGGACTACGTGGCCTCTGTTGCTAGCAGAGGATGACGTGGGAATTTTTAAGGGCAAGGCCTGGGAGAGGCTTCCATTACTTCTAACAACATCCTACTGGCCATTGCCAAATCATATGGCTCCAACTTAGGCTAAGAAATGTAAGCTTTTCATAAGGCTATGGATACAAAAAAGAAATGGGAATTGTTAAACACATAGCATAGCCTTTGCCCCATAAGTTTATACTCTGATTTCTGATTTTCAATTCTAGGTAACATACATTAATTTCCTACTATCAAAGACAAAGGTTTAAATCACAAACAACTTTCCCTTCAACTACCACCACCTCCAATACTTCCTCTCCTTTTACACTTCCCTTTTCTCTATTCTTCCAAAAAAGTTCTATCACAATTTCTGGTTAAATGATTATTTAATATGTAAATATTTATGATGATGTAAATAGCGTTTATTGATGAGCCATAAAGTATGCTTTGACAATATTTCCTCTGTTACATATACTTCTGTTTCCCCTGGAGTTAATAATTATGTTTTCTTTGTTTTTAGTGTAGTATGTACTACTTACTGATTTGTCCCTAAATTCATAGCAAAAGTTTAATTTCCTCTCAATAGTTTCAAACACATCAAGCAATTTACCAGTAACATTTTTTACAGTGTGAGGAGATATCCCTTTTGGTGTCCTCTGTTTTTCGACTCCAATTTGAATTCATTGTTCTCCAGGCATGCACAATACCATCCTAAAATTATTTGTCACATGCTTCCTGGGAATTCACTTTATATCTCTCCAGTGTTAGATCACCTATTTGCTGCATCCAGTGTCTTCTTTTTTCTTCTTTTATTTCCTTGTATTGGTGAAGCATCCTCCAGTAGTTTTCTGAGAAGTTGCATTTAAGGTAAATTTTTAGACATTACATATCTGAGATGTCTTTCTTCTCCTTTTCCCCTTGATTAGTAAATTGCCCAGGTATCGAATTTTAGTTTAGAAACCATTTTCCTTCAGAATTTTGCATGTAATTCTCCATTGTCTCCCAAATTCTAGTTTTGCTTTTGCAAAGTCAGATGCCATTCTCATTCTCAATCCTTGTTACATTACCGGTTTTGTAACTCTGAGGGTTGTTAGGATCTTCTCTTTATCCACAGCATTATTGAACTCTCACAATCATGTGTGGGTGTTTTTATATTCATGGTATTTGTGCATTCACCTGGAAACTCACGTCCTTCAGTTTTGCAAATTTATATTTGTATTTTTATTTTTATAATTTCCTCACTTCTGTTTTATTGGTTTCCTCTTTCTGTATTTCCTGTTTGTAAGATATTGGATAACCTAAAATAATTTTCTAATTTTCTTTTTTTCTCCTATTTTCCATCTTTTTTTCTTTTTGTTCAGTGTGATGGAGAGTGACCTCAACTTTATCTTCCAACATTTTACTGCGTATTTTTCTATACTTCAGCTATCTACATTTTATTTCTAAGGGCTCTTTGTTATTCTTTGAATTATGAAAAATATCATCCTGTTCTTGTTCTATGGAAGCTAATCTTCTCATATATTCCTGAGGATGCTAATTATAGGTTTTTTTTTTTTTTAGTTTTAAAATAAGATTTATTTCACTTTTATCTCATCCCTTTTAAAATATATTGCACTTATTTTATGATGTGTACATTTTACATCTATAAATCAATTAATATACTTTTTTAAAATTAAATTTATTGTGGTGACAATTGTTAGTAAAAGTTTGTTTGTTTTTTAAGTCTTCTTATGCTCCCTGCCTTGTAACCATTTACTTTGGTCTGTGTCTTTCATGTTTGAGGCTTTCCTCAAATGTTCAGTAATTCTTGGCTGATGTTTACATATACCTGGTATAGGCACTAAAGTATTAGCTGATAGATCTGCACGTGTGGGTAGGACTTGTTGAGTGGTGGGCTGTCATTGTTCCTTTCTTTTCAGTAGTTCTTCCTGGTACTCCAACAGGGGTTTTCAACCAGGGCTGCTCACTGTAATCACCTGGGTAGCTTTAAAAATAGTCCATAGGGTGCCATCTTCAGATACACTGATTTAATTCGTTTGGAGGGCAGCCTGGGTATTGGGATTTTGAAAAACTCCCCAGATGATTCTCATGCAGTTAAAGTTGAGACACAATAGAAAGTCCTTCTGGTTCAACCTCACCAGAGAGTACACGCCCTGTCTTCTAGAGGTCCTGGCTGCGTGGAGTATAAAGGGGATCTAGGTGTCGCTACAGTTTTTACATATCTTCTCACTTTCAGTCCTACCTGTATCTGCCTTAATTAGTACTCAAAACCTATAATTTCTGAACAGTTCTAGAGTTCTGTAGCATCAGTAAGTTAGTTTCTGGATCTTGCTATCCACTACTTACATTTAGCTTTCTCTGGTCTTCTCGGTTAGTTATTACTCACTATCTTCTTTCCAGCTTCCAGACTTGGTTGCAATTGTTCTTCTGTTATTGTATTCTCTTCCTTTCCCTTTGCTCTTGTGGATTATGCTATTTTAATCTCTTCATCGTCATTTCAATGTTGTTTCAGGAAGGATAGAGTTAAATGTGTGTGGTACATACACTATGTTAATTCCTCACCTCCTCCACCTGACTCATCCTTCAGATTTCTGCTTACTCATCTTTCAGATTTCTGCTTAACTTTTACTCCATTACAGAAGCCTTCTCTGGCAGAGCCATTTAAGCTTTGTTTCTACATTATCATCTCTCATAGCATTTATTGTCCTTTTATCAAGGAGGTTTTGGGCAAGATCCCTGAGTTCTAGCCGATTTCCTTGCCAGAATTCCTTAAATAGAAAAGGGAAAATAAAAGAACCAGGATCTCAACAGATAAGTGTGGGCTCTGTTCAGGAAAAATACATAATTTTAATCAGGAGTTATGTAGATAAATACTCTTATTGTTTTCTAGATGTTCTACAAGTAGCAATTTAAATTAAAAAAAAAGTTTGTTTGCAAAGGGTTTTTCTGGCATGTCCATAGCACAGGGATATTCACATAATGAGTACTCATTGAAAGCATTAAAATACTTAGATTTGCTTCTTGAATATGCAGTAAAATTTGAACACCTAGGTGCAGAGCTTCTGCTTAACAGGCTAAACATATATGTGTGTATATTTATGTGTGTGTGTCTGTTTGTGTATGACTGTGTGTGCACTTACAAATTCTAAGGATAGGATTTTTGTATAGTTCTTGATTTATTTTTTTTAAATAACTAAATTTTAACAATATATTTTAGAATAGACAATGCAAAGATACAAAATAGTATAAAATGGAAAGCTTTCCTACTCCTGAACTACTCAGTTCCTCTCCCTAAAGTAAACAAGTGAGACCAATTTCTCCCAGAAACATTTAAACTTATAAATATTTATACTAATTAAACACAAGTATATGTGTAGTATGCTTTTGTGTTTTACATTTTACATTTTACAATATATCATGGAATCCATCCTATACTTTTTTCTTATTACTTTCAGGTGTACAAAACAACATAGTGATTAGACATTTGTATACCTCATAAAGTAATAACCCCAATAAGTCTATTACCCATCTGACACTGTATATAGTTATAGAATATTAATGACTATATTCCCTATGCTGTACTATATATCCCCATGGCTATTTTTTAAAATTATAGTTGAGATTCAATATTATTTCATATTGGTTTCAGGTGTACAGCATAGTGGTTAGACATATAATTTATAAAGTGGTCCCCCTGATAAACCTAGTACCCACCTAACACTATACATAGGTTTTACAATATTATTGACTATATTCCCCATACTTTACATTCACATGACAATTTTGTAACTACCAATTTGTACTTCTTAAACCCGTCACCTTTCTCACCCAGCCCCACCAGCCCCCTCTCATCTAGTAACCATCAGTTTGTTCTTCGTATCTCTGGGTCTATTCTTGTTTTGTTTGTTCGTTTATTTTGTTCTTTAGATTCCACATATAAGTGAGATCACATGGTATTGTCTTTCTCAGCCTGACTTATTTCACTTACTATAATACCCTCTAGGTCCATGCATGTTTTGCAAATGGTAAGATTTCATTCCATGTGTTTGTGTGCTTTTCAGTTATTTTTTTGTAATTGATTTCTAGTTTCATACCATTGTGGTCAGAGAAGACGCTTAATATGATTTCAATCTTCTTAAATTTATTTAGACTTGTTTTGTGGCCTAATACATGGTGCATCTTGGAAATGTTCTATCTGCACTTGAAAAGAATGTATATTCTGCTGCTTTGGGGTGAAATGCTCTAAAAATATCAATTAAATCCATACGGTTTAGTGTGTCATTTAAGGTCACTATTTCCTTGTTGATTTTTTATTGGGAATACCTGTCCATTAGTGTCAATGGGGTGTTAATGTCCCCTACTATGATTGTGTTACTGTTGATCTGTCCCTTTATGTTGGTCAATATTTTTTTTTATATATTTAGATGCTCCTATGAGGTTGGACAATTAAGTTCGCGAACGCATCCTAGAAAAAGTGTTACATACCTCATTGCTGAATATCATTATGATCAACATTGAAGTATTCCCCTTGGGAAGCTATGCACCTATGCCAGCGTCTAGTCCACCCTTCAAAGCAATTTTGGAACTCTTTTTCTGGAATGGCCATCAGAGCTCTCATCGTATTACCCATAATGTCTTGAATGTCATCAAAATGTTTTCCTTTCAATATTTCCTTTATCTTCGGGTAAAGAAAGAAGTCATTGGGGGCCAGATCAGGTGAGTAGGGAGGGTGTTCCAATACAGTTATTCGTTTACTGGTTAAAAAGTCCCTCACAGACAGTGCCGTGTGAGCTGGTGCATTGTCGTGATGCAAGAGCCATGAATTGTTGGTGAAAAGTTCAGGTCTTCTAACTTTTTCACACAGCCTTTTCAGCACTTCCAAATAGTAAACTTGGTTAATAGTTTGTCCAGTTGGTACAAATTCATAATGAATAATCCCTCTGATGTCAAAAAAGATTAGCAACATCGTTGCAACAAGTTCATGAACTTAATTGTCAGGCCCTATATGATATTTCACACATGGAAGATAATTTGTGCTTTACATAATCTCATTTAATGTCTAATATATCTTATGAAATAAACAATGACATTCTTTTTTGAAAAAGTCCCTATGGTTACAACATGGTGAATAGATTGTGGAAGGCGAGAGTATAAGCAGAGAAGTAAGTAAGAAGGCTACTTCACTAGTCCAGGTGAGAGACTAATGATAGTCTGGTCTAGAGTGATGCCAGAGGGGTCAAGTTGGACATTTGTTTGAGATAGGTGAATTTGTCAACAGGCCATTGGATATACAAAAGAAGACCTAATAGGTGAAACCTGTTGGAAACATATTTGGAATTAATTGACAAATAGATGGAAACTGACCTTACGTATTGGATGAGATTACTAATAGGGAGAGCCTGGGGTGAGAAAGGGAGAGGCCCTAATATTGGGCTTAGAGAAAGGACAACATTTGTAATATGGTTGGCAGAGAATAATTTATCTAAGGAAAAAAAGAAAAGACTATTCAGAGAAATAGGAATAAAATTAGGAGAATTTTATTTATTTATATTGTCATGAACTCCAAGGAAAGAGTGTTTCAAGAAGAAGGAAATAACCAACTAATCTTTTTTTTTTTAATTTCCCCAAATCTGCTAAGAGAAAGACCTCTCCTGTACTTATTCAAGGCTGTCACGGCCCACTTTACTTTTTCTTTGATATCACTTTATTTTTTGCTTGTAATTCTAATTTAAACATGTGATTATTTAAGTAATTCTGTCTCCCCACTAGAATGTAAACTACATGAAGGCAATAAGGAGTGTTTTACTCACTAGCACCTAACTGATGATGAATGGTTGTGTGATGAGTGTGTCTTACCAGCACCTAGCATAGAGCTTAGCAAACAGTAGGTGTTAAAACATTAATGGAAGAAATGATAGATCAAGATGAGGGTGGAAATAATAGTCAGTGGATGAAATAATGGAAATCATTGTTTATCTCACTGGAGGGATTCTGGTGGAGAGATTGGGATGACAGCCAACCGGAAAGGGTGAAGGAGAAAGTGAGAGATAAGAATGTGGGAAGCAAGCGTAGAAAATTCTATTGAGAAGTTTGGCTGTGAAGGAAGATATAGAGATGGAGCCATAGCTGGAAAGTAAAAAGCAGAGCTGAAGGAGGCAGAATGGTGTTTACCATCAAAAAATTTTTAACTGTGATATATCAATTCCTATAGTTACCTATTCTGTCCTGGAAATTATCTTTTTCTTTTCTGAAGTAGGAAGAACCTGATTGTTTATGTTAATTAGTATCAGAAATACTGCTACTCTGAGCATCTCATTTGTGTCCCTTATAACAATTAAAATGGTGCAAGACACTGAAGGCTATGAACTTGCATATTTTTCCACTGGAGACAATGTATTTAGATATAGTTAGATATTAGAGATTCTGGGATAGTGTGCATGTAGTTCTTTCTGGAGGGGTATATCAAATACCCTGGGGCTAGGCCATTTATTTTAATTTTCCTATAATTTAACCACCTAAAAGCCCTAAATACTTTTTCCCCCCACTTGTAGTGGATAGGCTATAAGTAAACATATTCAAGATTGTTTTACATTCTCTAATACTATTACGACCGTAAGAAACTTCACTTGAATTTTGAGTAAATTTGAAGGTAATTGATTATACTCATGTGAATAATTTCCTCGAGTCTCAAGCTGAAATCATGAGTATAACTATAGTAAGGAGGAAAGGACATTGTCTCAGTTATTTCTCTTTCTATTGGAATATCTTACTAATTTTGAAGCTAAAAATATATTTTTTGATTACTTTAGTTGTTAAGCATTCAGTATGAATAGGTGCAAGAAATTATCTCTGGAACTATAAGAATACCTGAACATAGTTAATACTTCATCAGGTGTGGAGTTTGTGTCTGCACTAGTTATAAATTAAGCAGGTAGGAGCCAGCTGTAGTAGTATCTCACCTGTTTGAAATGAATCGAATTCTGTCTTTGAGGATCATGAGAATTTTATATTTCAATAATGTGAATCATCTTTAGCTCTCTTTTGAGTTTATTCACCTCTGCCAGTTTTTCAAAGGATATATTCTTCAAACATTTTCCTCTGCAATTAATCATGACTCGCAAACTCTAAGGTGACTAGAATAATGGCTATATGCACAGACTGGTTTCGACTTCGCTTAAATTATTTTCTGAATTGCTTATGTGTCCTGTCAGCCATGACTGTTCCCCTTCAGATACCATTATTATTATACTTTCTGCTTTCAGGGGATGGAGATATTAAAGCTATAGATACTATTATAACAACAATTTTTGCAAACATATTCAACCTTCATTCCTAGATTGAAGGTTGCCAACAATGAATCTGAATTTTATCATTTTATTTATTTCCTCTACTTTTTATATGGTGTATGGTTCAAAGATTAGGAGGTTATGCTCCTTACTACCTGTATGTCCTTGAATGAGTTACTCCAATGAACCTCGTTCTCTAAAAATTTAAGGTAATAATATTGACCTCATGGAATCTCTAAATGAAACAATGTGTGCAAAATAATTAGAACTTGACTTCTGAAAAGTATCAGGAATTTCATAAACATTTAACTCAAGATGGATTATTTCTGATGATGGAGGGAGAACTGACTCTAGGTGGTGAATACACAATGCAATATATAGATGATGTATTATGGAATTCTACATTTGAAACCTGTGTAATTTTACTAACTAATGCCACCTCAATAAATTTAATAAAATTTTTAAAAAGATGGATTATTTCCTGGGAAATAACAAATATGTGCTTAACTGTTTTACTGATCCTAAAATAACACATGCTCAATGTAGAAAACTTGATAAATAAAAAAGCATGAATTAGAACCGCCTATAGAGCCATCAGACAGATATAATCATTGTTAACATATGGGTGTAAGTGAAAAATAGGTAAAACCCCAAGCTCCAGAACCTAACACTTGCATGTTCCAAAATACTATACCTATATCTATATCTATACTATATCTATATCTATATCTATATCTATATAATCTATATCTATATCTATATATAACACATACAGATATATACAGATATATTCAGATATATGTAATTGGTATCGAATATATACACATACAGTGAAATAGAGTGATAAAATTTGCTCTTTAAAATATCAACATTTTATCTGTGTGTACATCTCTGTATCTATAAATACATCTTTAGGGATAATATGGTTTAAACCGCCAGGCAAATCTTTTTGTGGCGATTGAAGGTTTTCTTCTGTCAGGAGTACTGATTTACTCTAGCTCACATCAGAGGGTGCTGCTCACAGCATCATGTAATGCAACTGTCAGGCCAACATTTGAGTAACAAGCATATTGTCCTCTCTTCTGGTCTTGACAATTTAGAGAAATGAAAGGGCTATCTTACTATAGTGTTTTTGTCCAAAGGTGTTTTTGTAGAGCCTGTAATACTGGGGGTGGGAAGGATAGTGTGCGGAGTGTAACTGTGGGGCATCTCAAGCTTACAGTGGTAGAAAAGGAGTATCAATAAGGAAGGGGACCTCAGCACTGTAGGCAGTGCCAATATTCCCCACATCCTGCGGGCTTGCTTTGACCAGTAGGAGCCGCACAGGCTCCAGCTGTGCACAGGAACCTTGAACTCAATAATCAATTTGTGTTTTCAGATACTATTTCCTCTACATGGAACACATATCTTCCACATCTTAACTTGCCTAAACCTTAACCATCTTGAAGACCCAACTCAGGCTTTCAGTGCTTCAGGTTTACATGGGCGGTTTTAGTATGTGCTCCTATAGCCCCCAGGGAATAATCCTCTTCTGGCATGTAATTTATTTAATAAACACGCAAATAACACTTAGGTGCTAGGCACTGTTCTAAGTTATTAACTCTCAATTCTCCTAGCAACTCTGTGATATATATGCCACCCTATTCTTTTCACACTATTTTTATAACCATTGGCATTTTTGTTGATCGTCTCCATTCTACTAGGGGCCCGGGTTATGTTAGTCATCTAGGAGCCTAGCACAGTGCTTGACCCAGAGTAAGTATCCAATATAGGCTTGCTGAATGAATATATTTTATCAGCTATGTAAAAAGTCATTCAGAGTTAAGGTCAGTTTAGATGGGATTGGGGTAGAGAGTCAAGAGAGGGCTAGCATATTTGGTTCTGAGGGGAAAAGGGAGATAGAGCAGGAGCCATTCCAGGCACTGGCTCCCCCAAAGGGCAACGCAAAAGATGACGGAGCAGCAAACGAGAAAAACAGAAGAAACATGAACCTTACCCACTTCACAGTTTTGTCTAGCATCACTTCTGAGGACAGCACGGAGGAATCCAAGGCCAGTGTGTTACATTTCCTAAGTTGTCAGGGAATCCAAAGACATTCATTCTGTAACAAACAAAGAATTACTAGGTTGAGGGAACCAGATGCTACCTCCACCCTTTGGTAGGATGGTAGCTAAAGTGCTGAAAAGCTACAAGTCTCCACTATTAAAGACTTCTGGGAAGGATAGTGTACCACCTCCCTTACGAGAGTTTATTCTTACTAATAGCTAACTTGGGTTTCTGATAAAGTTTTGAGCTAATTTCTTTAAATACTTTTTTATAGAGATGGAAAATAACTGATCAACACATTAAATAAATCTTCCATATTTGCAGAGGATGTTTTCTTAAATTCTTACAGTAGGGAAGACCTCCGACTACTCACCCTGTAAATCAATAGTAGCTAATATTTATTTTTAGTCAGGCATACATTGTACATGGAAAAAAGATCTCGTTTACTCCTCATATGACGTTATGAGTTAGGTATTATTATTAACTTCATTTTGTAGATAAGAAAATACTCAGTCTCAGAGAAGATAAACAACTTGTACAACTTGCCAAATGAATACATGATTATGTTTTCCCTAGTTCTTACCATTGCTACCCTTAATACAAACAGAATCACTGATTAGGGCTAAAGCTGGGACTGGTTCTGGGATTTTAATTATTTAGAATGATGATCTTTGAATCCCAAACCCAGATATTCTCCTGTGTAATAAAATTTCTTCCCATAAAGACTGGGGATTAGTCAGTGTTTTAAAAAAATTTTTTAGAGGCTTCTCCAGACATGATCTATTCAGGAATTCATTGAACTTAAATATTCACTTTTTACATGTGGATGAGTTAGAGATATATATTTTTTAAATTTATTGGGGTGACAATTGTTAGTAAAATTACATAGATTTCAGGTGTACAATTCTCTATTACATCATCTATAAATCCCATTGTGTGTTCACCACTCAGAATCAATTCTCCTTCCATCACTATATATTTGATCCCTCTTACCCTCATCTCCCACCCTCCACCCCCCTTACCCTCTGGTAACCACTAAACTATTGTCTGTGTCTATGAGTTTTTGTTTCTCATTTGTTTGTCTTGTTCTTTTGTTGTTTTTGGTTTATATACCACATATCAGTGAAATCACATGGTTCTCTGCTTTTTCTGTCTGACTTATTTCGCTCAGCATTACACTCTCAAGATCCATCCAGGTTGTCACAAATATTCCTATGTCATCTTTTCTTACCGCCGAATAGCTTTCCATTGTGTATATATACCACAACTTCTTTATCCATTCATCTATCGAAGGACATTTTGGTTGTTTTCATGTCTTGGCCACCGTAAACAAAGCTGCAGTGAACATTGGAGCACACGTGTCTTTATGTATAAATGTTTTCAGATTTTTTGGGTAGATACTCAGGAGAGGGATTGCTGGGTCATATGGTAATTCTATTCGTAATTTTTTGAGGAACCTCCACACTGCCTTCCATAACGGCTGCACCAGTCTGCATTTCCACCAACAGTGTATGAGGGTTCCTTTTGAGTTAGAGAGATTTTAAGAGAGTTTATCCTCGGAAATGCAAATCAAAACCACAGTGAGATACAAATTCACACCCATGAAGATGACTATAATTATAAAGATAGATAATACCAAGTGTCGGTGAGGATGTGGAGAAATGGGACCCTCACACATTGCTGGCAGGATAGAAAATGGTGCAGCAACTTTGGAAAACAGTTTGGTGGTTGCTCAAACAGTTAAGCATAGAGTTACTATGTGACCCATCAATTCCACTTCCAGGCGTACAGTGAAGAGAACTGAAAACACATGTGTACACAAAAACCAGTACATGAAAAGTTCATAACAGTATTATTCATAATAGCCAAAGAGTGGAAACAATCAAAAGGTCCATCAACTGATGAACAGATAAACAGAATGTGGCATATCCATACAATGGAATACTATTTAGCTATAAAAGGAATGAAGTACTGATGCATGCTATAATACATGCATAAATTTTGAAAATGCTATGCTAAATGAAAGAAGCCTATCACAAAAGACCACATATTGTATGATTCCATTTGTAGGAAATGTCCAGAATACACAAATCTACATCGATGGAAAGTAGATTAGTGCTTCCATAGGAATAGGGGGATGGGAGAAATGGATAGAAGACTACTAAAGGGTATGGGATTTCTTTTTCCGGTGATGAAAATATCCAAAAGTTGATTGTGATGATGGAAGCACAACTTTGTGAATATATTAAAAACCACTGAATTATATAATTTAAATGATTGAATTTATGTCAATTAAAATGTTTTTAAAAAGTGTTTATCTACCTTTACTACCAACAAAACCTATTATTGTTATTTTTATTAAAGTTTATTGGGGTGACAATGTTTAGTAAAGTTACATAGGTTTCAGGTGTACAATTCTGTAATACATCATCTATATATCATATTGTGTGTTCACCACCCAGAGTCAGTTCTCCTTCCATCACCATATATTTGACCCTGTTTACCCTCATCTACCACCCCACTCCCCCCTTACCCTCTGGTAACCACTAAACTATTGTCTGTGTCTATGAGTTTTTGTTTCTTTATTTGTTTTTCTTGTTCCTTTGTTGTTTTCAGTTTTATATCCCACATATCAGTGAAATCATATGGTTCTCGACTTTTTCTGTCTCACTTATTTTGCTTAGCATAATAATCTCAAGATCCATCCATGTTGTCACAAACGGCACTATTTCATCTTTCCAACAAAACTTATTAACATTAGTTCATCTGATAGGTTATTATGGCAGCAATATTAGAGTTTAGTTGTGTTCTGTTTCCCTCATTACAACTCACCTCAGTTAGTTGTTGGGCATGAAGTAAACAACAAAAATAATTCTCAATGGGGAGTAGAGGTTTCATGTTCTGCTTGGACTGAAAAAGCATCACCCTTTTCCCCAGTAGTGCAGAGGGTTACTCTGTCTATCACATTGGATTGTTACTAAGAACTCACACAAAGAGAAAGAAGTTGGGAAATGTTCTTTCTTCCATCTTCCTGCTCCCAAGCAAGCCCCTGCCTTAGATCCTAGAGCTTAGAAGCTTAACGCATTTTTCCTTGACCCAATGGCAGCAAAGCAATAAGTAACTCCAAGAACTGATTTTAAGACGAAAACTTCATCTGTAGGGAATTAGATCACAGAACTGGCCTGACAACTCCTTTACTCCTCAACTTATACCCCAGACATTTCCAAAAGAATGGGAAACTATTCTCAAGACTATCTTATCAGCCCAGTGACATCCTCTTGAATACCAAGTCCTCCTCTTGTTCTTAAGACTACAAACCATTCTGAATGTCAAAAAGATATGGGAAATATGTTTATTCTCACACTTGCATGTAACCCAACTTCAATCAGTGGAGTCTAAAACAAAATGCATCAGCCCAGGGAGGAGTCTTGAATATATTTTACATCAGAGCTGGATAATTGAGTGGCCTTTTTCCAACTCAACAGCTGACATGGGAGGCACACTTTGAAATGAACAGTGGGAACAGCTATCCAGCTACAGGGGGACAGAATAGAAAGCAAGAGAAGAAATAGTCATTGTATTTTGAGTGTGTGCATCATATCCCAGATTTTCCAGAAGGATGAGTCAGAAGTCAGGGAGGTGGAATATATTCTGACAAGAAATGGGTGATACTAGGGTACCCTAGGTGGTGGCATCCCATTGAGCATTAGTGCCTCTTAAGGTCCAAACAATAGCTCTTTATTAATAAAATGTACCCAGAGCTGTCATTTTTTTCAGAATATGAATTCAGTGTTTCATTAAATGAACATAGTGAATGTTGAATTTTTTTGCCATGACTTTCTGTATTTGTTGATCATTTCTCCCTTGTCCTAGGATTGATGGATGCCAATTTGAGAAACACTTAATTGGAGACATATTTGGAAGGCAAATTCATCAGGACTGTTGATTGTTTAGGTGTAGAGTGAGAAAGAAGGTGAAGAGCCACAAAGATTCTTCTATTTTTAGCTGAGAGACTTCCAGTTGCAAAGAAGCTTAAATTAATTTTATAGAAGATTAGTTCACCAGAAGATATACTAATGCAGTGGGTGGATCTTGTGTGGGAAAGAAGAGGGATTTATTATTTGTAGAATGCTGTTTTTGTGCTGTTTTCCAAGTTGATACTTTATATACCAATTTTTACTCAATATAACAAAGATATTTCTGTAAAGCACAATTATTTGAAAATAAATGTGAGCCCTCACCAGTGAAAGGGTTCAAGGAAAGACTATTTGACCACCCTTGGGGATGATATACAACAATGCTTCTCAAACTTTAAGGTGTTGGAATCACTTGGGGATCTTTTAAAAATGCGCATGTTGATTCAGTAAGTCTGAGACTCTGTATTTTAAAGAAACTCCTAGATGCTGCTGCTATTGCTGGTCCATGGGCCACACCTTGTGTAGCTAGGACATACGCATAGAGCAACTCTCCATCTATTAGTGGTCATGAAATCAATTTAATGGGTTGTTATAAAGATTAAAACATAAAAATAGAATAAAAGGAAACTTCTGAATGCATTGCACATAGTAAGAATAAGTACTGTTTTATTGGAAATTCTTTTCCCAGTTCTGTTCAGTTATCATCCAGTTTGTATTACTGCATCATAATATATTTTATGTATTTCTTTTTTTACCCTGGGTCACAAGCAAAAATGTTGGAAAGCTATGATTGGACTAACAGATTTAATTAGTATCTGCTTAAGTTCCTTCCTACTTTGAAATTCTATGATTCTGTGCAATCTTGTATTTCTTATTCAAATCTCTCATTCTACCATTCACAGAATATTTAAAGAGCCTTCAGCATCACTGACTCTATCAACTACATCCTCATATAAGGAACTCAAAATGTTGAATATGGCAACACATGGTGTAAAGGTGTGTCATTTCCCTGTGGTTATTATTATGATGAAAAAGCCCTATTGAGATAGTCCCTGCTTGCAGAGTGGATTTGTGGCTCTTATGTCTGTTGTTATTTTGATACTTGGGTCATTTGTTGAATTACAAGGGGCTGGTAACATTAATTTGTGAATTATAGGCGAAACTGTTCGGAAGTAAAATAAGAACTTGAAAGAGTTAATGTCATTTCTAAAGCTACCTTATTTACAAGGTCATTACTCAGATTCTAAATAAATCTGGTTATTTTTTAACATGGATGGATCTTGAGAGTGTAATGCTGAGCGAAATAAGTCAGACAGAAAAAGCAGAGAACCATGTGATTTCACTGATATGTGGTATATAAACCAAAACAACAAAAGAACAAGACAAACAAATGAGAAACAGAAACTCATAGACACAGACAATGGTTTGGTGGTTGCCAGAGGGTAAGGGGGGTGGGGGGTGGGAGATGTGGGTAAGGGGGATCGAATATATGGTGATGGAAGGAGAACTGACTCTGGGTGATGAACACACAACGGGATTTATAGATGATGTAATACAGAATTGTACACCTGAAATCTATGTAATTTTACTAACAACTGTCACCTCAATAAATTTAATAAAAAAAAAAAAAAAAAAAAAAAATTGCATTTGAAATTGAATCAAGATACACTGTCCCTTTTGCTATTGTTCTAATTTATAATTTGTACCAAAAATAATCTTAGTTTGAAAGATTGTAGGCTTACCAAGGGTACCAGTCCATATATACATATATGCACAGACTTATTAATGTAGTGTTGGAGCAGAACAACCAAGGGCAAGTGAAGCAAATGTAAAGCATGTCTTAATGAGGTATATTTCAGTTTGGAGTTTTACTACTTCAATAGTTAGAAGGAAAGTTTGCTGTCTGAGAAGTAGTCACTACTTACTATATGAGGTGTGATAAAAAAATACAGTGAATGTTTAAATTAAAAACAATTATTACAGTAAAAGACACATTGCCATTAATCCCCCTCAAAACACTCCCCTTGCTTCAAACACGCTTATCCCATCGTTCTTATCACTTTCTGAAGCAGTTCTGGAAGTCCTCTTTCGTGAGTGTCTTTAGTCATGCTGTCATGGCTGCCTCGATGTCCTGAATCGATTCAAAACGTTTACCTTTCATGGTCATTTTGACTTTAGGGAAAAGCCAGAAGTCACACGGTGCCAGATCTGGTGAATAAGGTGGATAAGGACACACCACAATGATTTTATTTGACAAATTGCCATATACCAGAAGTGATGTATGACATGGAGCATTGTCATGAGAGAGGATGAAGGAAAGACATTTACAAAAGAGGACTTCCAGAACTGCTTCAGACAGTGGCAAGAATGATGGAATAAGTGTGTTCGAAGCGAGGGGGAGTATTTTGAGGGGGATTAATGGCAATGTGTCTTTCACTGTAAATAAATTTTTTATTTAAACATCACCGTATCTTTTTATCACACCTCATATAAATTCTCTTGCTAGCGCCTGAATCAAAGGTGTTACAGTCTACCACTCCAGTTCACGTGACTTCTCTAATAAACACTTGCCACAATTTGAATTATATTAATTATAAAAGTACTGGATGCTATATTTAAAGACTATATAAAATATCCACTATTTCTGTACTTTCTAGTTGTTGCCTTACCAGATAGATTTTTACTTAAAAACATGAGCTGTTGTTTCAAATAATCTGTTGGGTAAAATCAACACAATGTTTTCTTCTTGGGTTAAAAATAAGTAAGTTGAAATCCAATCCAAGTAATGACTACCAAACCTAGAAACATCTAATTTGATCTTCAGGCATTTCAACAAAATCTGAATGTTTTGATAGAAAATGGAATGTGGGAATGCTAGCCACTGAAGCTCAAAATGAATCAACTTTGGGGAGAAATACAAATAATTGAATGCCCTCAACAACATCTGAATTGAACTCGGAAACTAACTTTGCTTGATTCTTTCTCAATCATTCAACTATGTACTTATCTTCACCTTCTAAGCCCATATTCAGCACTGTGCTAGGTATGTTAGGAAATACAGAATAAACACGAACTGAGTCCTGTCTGGAAATCCCTTTCAGTTGGCTTTTCTGAATTGCTAGAATTTCAGAGATAGAAGTTCAAATAGATATACAGTCAAATCGGTGAACAATCTGCATTTAGCTAGTGGTAAATCCTGATATTCTCTTTTTATTCTCAACTATATTACTATTTGGCACATCCTTAATAGGGCTAAAAATCAAGTTATAGTCCATGTTCTAAAGGACCAACAATTAACAAGTTAATAAATTACCTTCTATCCTGTTTCCCTGAAAATAAGACCTAGCCAGACAATCAGCTCTAATGTGTCTTTTGGAGCAAAACTTAATATAAGACCCGGTATTATATTATATTATATTACATTACATTACATTACATTATATTATATTATATGTTATATTATATTAAAAACCTGTTCTTATAGTAAAATAAGACCGGGTCCTATATTAATTTTTGCTCCAAGAGATGCATTAGAACTTATTGTCCGGCTAGGTCTTATTTTCGGGGAAACACGGTATTTACACTTCGAATACTCAAGCTAATTGTTTATATGCCAGGCTATGCCTTGATTACAGATCAGTAAGAACGTTATTAGAAAAAAATGGCAGAGGGTAAGGGGGGAGGGGGATGGTAGATGAGGGTAAGAGGGATCAAATATATGGTGATGGAAGGAGAACTGACTTTGGGTGGCGAACACACAATGGGATTTATAGATGATGTAATACAGAACTGTACACCTGAAATCTATGTAACTTTACTAACAATTGTCACCCCAATAAACTTTAATTAAAAAAATAAATAAATAAGAAATAAATTTAAAAAAAAAGAAAAAAATGGGACTGCCGTTAGTATGCTTGAATTTCACAAGTTTCACATTTTATATCAGTGAGCTAAACTGAATCAATATTTTCATATTGAAACGTTAGTTTCGTTTGAACATATAGCTCATTAGAACTATTTAGAGTTGGACTTTGGATGGAAGGTTACTTAATGGACATCTTAATTGCCTTGCCCTACTTCAGGCAATGGTTAGTCTTTGGATGTGGTATATGTACCTGTTTCATAGTTGTAGTATAATATTTACCTTTGGACGATACAGTATTTGAATTTCACTTGTTATTTTGAATTACAAAAAGAAATGGAGGCAGTGAGTAAATTTAGATATTTATCACTAATAGTACTTCTTCCTTCAACATATTACTAAAGATAATTTGGTGATTAGAGGTGGACTAGGCCTACTCCCAAGAAGCATGCTTGTCAATGAAACCAAGCCTTCACTTTAGTTGTGTGTACAAAAATAAGGTTAGAATCAGTTGGGTGTCAATTACCATGTCTAAAGTCTAAGATTCTATGAACGGCAATAACCCAAGAAATGGCATACCGTTTTAACCAATTCATGCTACTGTTGTTGATGAATAATAATGACCTATCCATCCCAAATACCATTTACTGTATAACACTTTTTTAACGACCTAACACAAAGGTGTAAAAGTGCTAGAAATTGCAGTTACTAGAAGATATCAGTGGGGAAGAGATTTGGGGCAGTGAAACTTTTCCAACAATATATTTACAGATGTCTAAGTAATAGATTGCCTACAACTGTATGTAAAGGAATATTTTTAATTGAAAACATTCAAAGCTAGGAAGGAGAAAATCCATATTTAACATCTCACTGCCAAGATTTAATTCTTTTATGTAATTGTTAGATAAACCCTGCAATATGTTACATATTTATGTAGGTGATTGCCAAATATATAGAAAATACATTTCTTTCTATTCTGACTTTTCTTTCTCCTTTCTTGTTGTCATCTTGGTGAACGAGAACTGCACATGCACCATACATGGAAAAATAATGATTTTTCTCTTCTGCAAATTTCATTTCTAAGATTTTTTAGTTTCAAGTCATATACAAGATGGAGAGGAATCAATGTAGAACTTTTTATTATTTCCAGATTTTCCAAGTCATTATTAATTGGAGAAGTACCGCTTTATCATTCCTCACAAATAAAGGGTAACGAGGAAAGGAAAATGGTTTATCACTACAATTTTCCAACTGCTATAAAAGAAGCATTTTTTCACATGGTTCTCTGCTTTTTCTGTCTGATATGTGGTATATAAACAAAAAACAACAAAAGAACAAGACAAACAAATGAGAAACAGAAACTCATAGACACAGACAATAGTTTAGTGGTTGCCAGAGGGTAAGGGGGGTGGGGAGTGGGGGGTGGGAGAAGAGGGTAAGGGGGATCGAATATATAGTGATGGAAGGAGAACTGACTCTGGGTGATGAACACACAATGGGATTTATAGATGATGTAATACAGAATTGTACACCTGAAATCTATGTAATTTTACTAACAATTGTCACCCCAATAAATTTAATAAAAAAAAAATAAAAAAAAAAGAAGCATTTTTTTCCAGATAAAGGGTAGACGCACATTTACACACATACGCATACACACAGACTAAATTGTTACTTTGACTTGCATTCAGCACAGTAGCAAAATATGGCTGAACAGGGTGGCCAGTTAGCTCAGTTGGTTAGAGTGTGGTGCTGATAACACCAAAGATGCCAGTTGGATCCCCGCATGGGCCACT
The DNA here is from genome assembly GCF_057876585.1 of Rhinolophus sinicus. Taxonomy (NCBI): domain Eukaryota; kingdom Metazoa; phylum Chordata; class Mammalia; order Chiroptera; family Rhinolophidae; genus Rhinolophus; species Rhinolophus sinicus. Next base: position 22,061,412 of record NC_142518.1, on the reverse strand, counting down.
GTGAGCTGTGCCCTCCTTAAAAAAAAAAATCAAAAAGAAAATATATATGGCTGAACTAAATGTTCACACTAAAGCAGCCTAACCAGATTCAGAGTACTGAGCAGATTTGGATTTAGCTATGGTTCATTAATCTTTCAGGGAAACAGAAGCACAAAAGATAAATCAACAGCCATGCCAAACCGTAAAGTTACACCTGTGTTTAATCGTAAAATGACACAAAATATAAAAATGACATGTTCAAATGCATCCAAATACCCACTTGTTGAATTGATTTATTATTTTGTCATTTGCTACATGTGAAGAAACTGAGGCACAGAGGCTATTAACCAGGGCCTGAGTAGTGCCAAGTCCTGACTTCAAGGTCAGTGCTATGTTTTCCAGGATCATAGAAATGGCAGGAACTCTGGAACTGAAAGTGGGAGGAGAGCAAATATAATTCTGTGTAAGAACTGAATTTTAGACAGTTGTAGAGTATATGTTAATGGCTTTTGCTGAAATAGAGAGATAGTGGTGGGATTGAAATGATATTTTTAAAGGTTGAAATGTTCCTTGAAGCATGGGGTGGGTATTAGGGAGGCAGTAAAAGGCCAAAATCAAACCTGGCAAAATCTCTGTATGTTGAAATAGTATCCTGTAATGTGAAGCAAATAAAACAGAAAATAGAAAGACCTTGATCATCCTTAGCCTGTTATCTAAAATGAGTTCATTACTGGTTATCATTTACACAGATTAATTCATATCCCTAAATTTTTGTAGATAATGAACGTTATTTCACACTTACTAAATTTTTGCAGAGACCTGGCAACACAAAGAAAGTAGTTTTATGCTATTTTCCATTAGAAGATAATTCTGAACTTTGTACATCCCTCTCCATTTATATTCTTTTAAAAGTTAACCTTAGCCTTGTACATGTTGTTTTGTTTAGTGTCCTTGTGCCTGGTTTTAATCTTAAATAAAAGGACAAGAAATGCTACTTTTTTTTTAAAGGGAGAACAAAAATCTAAAAGCCACTTCCACAAACCCAAATACTGTTAATAGTTTTATTCTATTTCACTAACCTCTTCCATTTGTTAGGAGCTTTGATTTGAACTAACAAGGTTATCAGATTGTATGTCTATTGTCGTGTTATGACTTCCTTGGCTGAGTTCTGTGGTAAACAGTGCTGATGTGATGTTTTGTTCAGGCAACGGCACAAGAGGGAGAGGGAGGAGGAGGGTCTGTGGTGGGGGAAAGGGTCACAAAGCTGTCAAGGCCTTCCCAGTGGTGGAAGTGCTACCTGCGGCTAATTCTACTCAGTTCTTCAATGTGCTGACCTTAGGGCCAGGTCCCCATTGGTGACCTGGAAATGGGGACTGAAACTCTCTGTAGGCTTTGTTCTTTTGAAGTGAATGCAGATTGCAGCCAACAGAAGAAATGGAATGAAAGAGGGTGAGGAAAAAGTAGCAGGAGAAACACTAAATCTGGTCAAGGTAAAAAAAGGAGCTCAGGCCTCAATTCAGCACTGACCTATTTTTAAAAATAATTCTCAATCCACATAATCACTCACCAAATTGCTCCAGAGAAATCCTCCAAGAAATGAAGGTGATTATATCTAGCAAAGGAGTTTAAATAAAACATTGTATGAAACCTTATCTAATCAGCTAGTGAGAAATAAAAAGCATATCTGGTCATATCTTTCCAAGGTCCTCTGGTGTCCTACTGTGTCCCTATTGTCTTTGTCAAAAATGCAGTCTTAAAATAAAGAGGCCACCAACTGAATGGGAGAAGATTTTTGCAAACAGTGCCTCCGATAAGGGGCTAGTATCCAGAATATACAAGGAACTCATGCAACTCAACAACAAAAAAACAAACAACCCAATTGAAAAATGGGCAGAGGACTTGAAGAGACATTTCTCCAAAGAGGACATACAAATGGCAAATAGACACATGAAAAAATGCTCAACATCACTAATCATCAGAGAAATGCAAATAAAAACCACAATGAGCTATCACCTCACCTCAGTCAGAATGGCTATCATCAACAAGACAAATAGTAACAAATGTTGGAGAGGCTGTGGAGAAAAAGGAACCCTCATACACTGTTGGTGGGAATGCAGACTGGTGCAGCCATTATGGAAGGCGGTGTGGAGGTTCCTCAAAAAATTACGAATAGAATTGCCATATGACCCAGCAATCCCTCTCCTGGGTATCTACCCCAAAAATCTGAAAACATTTAGAGATAAAGACACGTGTGTTCCAATGTTCATTGCAGCTTTGTTTACGGTGGCCAAGACATGGAAACAACCAAAATGTCTTTCGATAGATGAATGGATGAAGAAGTTGTGGTATATATACACAATGGAATACTATTCGGCGGTAAGAAAAGATGATATAGGACCATTTGTGACAACATGGATGGATCTTGAGAGTGTAATGCTGAGCGAAATAAGTCAGACAGAAAAAGCAGAGAACCATGTGATTTCACTGATATGTGGTATATAAACCAAAACAACAAAAGAACAAGACAAACAAATGAGAAACAGAAACTCATAGACACAGACAATGGTTTGGTGGTTGCCAGAGGGTAAGGGGGGTGGGGGGTGGGGGGTGGGAGATGAGGGTAAGGGGGATCGAATATATGGTGATGGAAGGAGAACTGACTCTGGGTGATGAACACACAATGGGATTTATAGATGATGTAATACAGAATTGTACACCTGAAATCTATGTAATTTTACTAACAATTGTCACCTCAATAAATTAAAAAAAAAAATGAGGTTGGACACAGAAAAAAAAAATTAAAATGCAGTCTTTGCAGTATGAATAAGAATTGGTTGAGTAGAAGCTAAGTATTTTAGATGCTTCTCTATGCATCAATGCCTAGTTTTCGCTAATAATCCTAAATGACATCTGTCACATACATGATATATCAGTTTCCTATTGTTGCTGTAACAAATTACAACAAACTTAATGGCTTACCAACACAAATTTATTCTCTTACAGTTCTAGAGGTCAGAAGTCCAAAATGGGTGTCACTGGACTAAACTCAAGGTGTTAGCAGGGCTATTTTCCCTCTGGAAGCCCCCGGGGACAATTTGATTTCTTGCCTTTTTCAGATCCTAGAGGTCACCTATATTCCTTAACTTCTTGACTTCATGAATGGTGTCTTAATCTCTTGTTTTCCCCAATGCCATTAACATCTTTAAGAGCCCCATGGCACCCTCCCATCTTTAAAGCCAGTAATGACCAGTCAAGTCTTTCTTACATTGCTATTTCTCTGGTTCTAACTCTTCTGCTTCCAACTTCCACACATAAGAGGCCCTATGAGTACAGTGGGTCCACCTAGAAAATCGAGGATAATTTTTTTTTATTTTAAAGTCAGATGATTGGAAACCATAATTCCACCTGAAACCTTAATTATCTTTTGCCATGTAACATACCATATTCACATATTCTAGGGATTCAGATGTACATATCTTTGGAGGGGCCGGTATTCCACCTACCACACATGATATCAAAAGTAGTAATGATCACTACTAGGCAATTTGTATAGGATAAATATTAATGAAATTAATGCTGTTAAATAAATTTCCTAGAGTAGATGTGGAAAAATCAATTTAGGCAAATTTCAAATACCCATGTATCATTGCAGACATTCTCACATTATTCCTTGTTTTGTCCTTCAGTCTAGGATCCTCATAAAATGCAGTTTCTCACACAAATCTTGGGCTATTGTTAAGCCCAAGTATAGCGGTTGTTTTTCAAGAAAAATAGTTATTGGTAAAGAAGCCATTTATAGAAATCAGGTTCAAAACAGAAACAGAACTTATTATGTACCATTGAGGTATTGGGTGCAAGTCACGTGATATAATCATGGCAAACACACACATGCCCTCACAAAATTGATATCTATTCATAACTAGAAAGGAAGGCCTTTGCTTAAATCTATGCTACTTTAATCTTTATTCAAAATACTTAAAAAGGAAGAGGCAACCTTTTGTCCAAAGGTGGTCTTCTTTCTAGGACATATTATATAACCACAGAGTTTGTCTATATAACCAATAGGTTTGAGAAGCAGTCTTCTTTTTGTATTCCATCAACTATTCCAAAGTACGTTGGAATTTATCTGTCAATTTATTGAATTGTTGGTGTAAAATTTATACCTCAGATTAATTGGATTAAGGATTAAGTTCCAATGCTGTGTTTTTATCTTCATTTTTGAGATAGATTATCATAAGTGTCACTGAAGTATTCTGAGACAGATTTATGCTGACAATTTTGAGGTAGAAGTTTTTGCCTTGATTACAGTAACAGACTTCTAAGAAACAACCCTGATTCTTGTCCTGTATCCTTCAAACTTATCTTCTGTGCTCAGTAACTTAGCAAAACACAATTTCTTAGCATGCCATACATCTGCATGATCTAGTCCTTGACAGAAATTTCTCTGTAGATTATTTCCTACCACTTCTCACTTAATGCTTCCTGAATTCATATCAGACTTCCTATAATTCTTTGCACATACCATTTTGTGTCAAGCCTCTGAGCCTTTCCTTTTGCTGTTTCCTGTGTTTGGAACACCTTCCCCAGTTTCTTTACTTGGATCATCCCTAGACATACATCAAGACTTTATTTTGGTATGGCTTCTTCTAAAAAAGTCCCCTAATTCCACACTTAACCCATCTTGGGTGGTGGTTCCCTCACCTTTTTTTTTATTTTTAATTTTATTGGGGAAGGGGAACAGGACTTTATTGGGGAACAGTGTGTACTTCCAGGAGTTTTTTCCAAGTCAAGTTGTTGTCCTTTCAATCTTAGTTGTGGAGGGTGCCATTCAGCTTCAAGTTGTTGTTCTTTCAGTCTTAGTTGTGGAGGGTGCAGCTCAGCTCCAGGTCCAGTTGCTGTTGCTAGTTGCAGGGGGCCCAGCCCACCATCCCTTGCAGGACTCAAGGAATCGAACTGGCAACCTTGTGGTTGAGAGCCCACGCTCCAACCAACTGAGCCATCCAGGAGGCAGCTCAGCTCAAGGTGTCATGTTCAATCTTAGTTGCAGGGGGCGGAGCCCACCATCCCTTGCGGGACTTGAGGAATTGAACTGGCAACCTTGTGGTTGAGAGCCCACTGGCCCATGTGGGAATCGAACCGGCAGCCTTCGGAGTTAGGAGCATGGAGCTCTAACTGCCTGGGCCACCGGGCAGACCCCCTCACCTTTTTAGTGTTTATTCCATTCTTGACTTTATGAATGGTGTCTTAATCTCTTGTTCTCCCAGCAATTAAGGAGAACTCTATAAAACAGGGAGAAGTCTATAAGATAATCAAGACATCAGGAATGATTTACCAGGGCAAACCCTATACTCTTTTTTTTTTAAATTTATTTTTAAAATTTATTGGGGTGACAATTGTTAGTAAAATTACATAGATTTCAGGTGTACAATTCTGTACTACATCATCTTTAAATCCCATTGTGTGTTTACCACCCAGAGTCCGATAAGGGGCTAATATCCAGAATATACAAGGAACTCATGCAACTCAACAACAAAAAAACAAACAACCCAATTGAAAAATGGGCAGACGACCTGAAGAGACATTTCTCCAAAGAGGACATACAAATGGCAAATAGACATATGAAAAAATGCTCAACATCACTAATCATCAGAGAAATGCAAATAAAAACCACAATGAGCTATCACCTCACCTCAGTCAGAATGGCTATCATCAACAAGACAAATAGTAACAAATGTTGGAGAGGCTAGAGAAAAAAGGAACCCTCATCCACTGTTGGTGGGAATGCAGACTGGTGCAGCCATTATGGAAGGCAGTGTGGAGGTTCCTCAAAAAATTACGAATAGAATTACCATACGACCCAGCAATCCCTCTCCTGGGTATCTACCCAAAAAATCTGAAAACATTTATACATAAAGACACGTGTGCTCTTTTTTTATTAAAACTTTTTTTATTAGTTTCGGGTGTACAAAACAATGTAATAGTTGAACGTTTATCATTTATATCCCTTACACAGTGATAACCCCCCTCCTTCCATCTATTACCCCTCTGACATCGCACAGAGCCATTACATTTCCACTGTCTCTATTCCTAATGCTGTACTCCACTTCTTGTAATTTCATATATATATATATATATATATATATATATATATATATATATATATATATAAATATATAAATACATATATATATATATATATATATATATATATATATATATATATACACACATACATATATAAACTTGTAGTTGACATTCATTGTTGTTCAGCTTTAGCTTCAGGTGTACAGTACAGTGATCAGGCATCAACATCATCCCTGAGGTGGTCTCCCTAATGAGACAAGTGTCCATCGGATCCAACCCTATACTCTTGATTGGAGAAAAACTACATAAGAGTGAGATTCTGCAACTGGATTAGAGTTATGAGTGTCCAGTCTGATCTTTAGTCTCTAAGGGATCAACGAAATTATACCTGTCCTCTCTGACATCAGAAAGATCCGAGATCTAATCTTCAGATTTTCATCTATCGTTTTAAGATTGTTATGTACTTTTATTATTATTGACTATGTCTTTTAACTTCCAAGTGGATTCTACTATGTTAGAATTGGGTCAGGTCAATAAATTCATTTTCATAGTTACTTAAAAATTGGGTCATATCTTCTCTCAGTCTTAATTTTTTTAAAGTTGACCTACTAATCATTTTAGTCTATGTAAAATTTTTCCTATATTTTTTAGAATACAGACTTGCTGACAAAATATAAATAGAATCAGTTTCCAAATTCTTCTATCTAAACTCATCTCTTTCAGTAAATTCCATGTTTAACTGGAAAATATCCCTGGAACATATCTCTGGTCTTGGATTTTTCCCCATGGCCATTAACATGATTCTTATAATGAGACTTCCTTTAAGTGGTTACCAGACTATTAATTTAATTAGATGATAATTTAAGTGCTTCCATGAAGGTTAGGACTGAGTGGAGAGTGGACAAGCTGGATATAACTGGTGACAATTGATAAAAGTTGTAATTACCCTTAGCTTCATTAAAATTCTCTCTCTTTGGCTAAACAGACACTCCCACACTTGCTGAGGCCAACTGATGGAATTTCTATTTTATGGCCATAGAGAACATACCAGTTTTCCAGAGGAACCAAGGTACTGGGGAGAGCACTTATTCACTTTCATTAATATCCACCAACACATGCTAGCAAGATTGTAGGGCAAAACTAAAACCAGGGTCTTTCCATCTCCTGACTTTTCAGCTAGTTAGTGAGAGGAACAGCTATAGAGTCAGCGAGAGTGTGCACGTGTGTGTGTGTGTGTGTGTGTGTGTGTATGTGTAAATTTTTCTGTATTGTAAAGGCACACCCTGACATAAAAGAATCTGAAAGAGATCTATAACCAGTACTGTAACCCAAATAATAGTTTTTAGTTATATAATAAGGAAATAAAATAATGAAAACTGATTTATGTTAGGGGTATTATACAGAAAAATGCTTTGTGTTGAAAGAAACAAAAAGTGTGTGAAGGTGAAACTACTTTTATGAAATTGAATTTTGTACAACTTTTCATCAAACTTAGATGTGTATGGGACTGAAGGTTGTAAGAAAGCTCTTCAATTATTAAAAAGTATAATTCATTTTTTTCATTCAAACATACTTTGTCTTTGCTGCAACCACATTAGGAATTTTATAGTCTTGTAGCATACTCATGAGTGAGGGGAACAGTTCACCTAAACGCAAAATAAAAGCTTTTATTTAGTGGAGGCATTAAACCCTGCTGGACAGCTGAATGTTACAAAGCTCTTTTTTAGCCCTTGGCAGTAGAGTAGGAGATCTTTAGAAGGACTGAAATTGTCACTATGGACCTAAAAGATGTCTCTTTTAGTCAAGCCTGGGAGTCAACTTCAGTCATCCTGGGAGAATTTAAATACTTTTTTCCTCTTTACAGAATGGACTATGAGGAGCAGGATGAGGCAAGGAATTTTGAATACCAAGAACTAACTTCATGTAAAAGGATTAGAGCCTTTTAACTGGAAAGGTCAACAGGTCAAATTCCACTTACTTTAATGAAAACCAACTATAATAACATACAGCAAAATCTAGTTTTCCTGGTATTCTATCAACTAGAAATTCCTATTAATGGGTTCTCCTACACAGATCATTGAAAACTGATTATTTTCACTAGTTACTGTGAGGCTCCGAAACATCCTGGAAACTCCCAAATTATCAGAGAGATGAAAGGACTTCAGTATCATTTGAATGTTAAACATATTTTGCAGTATTTAAATGCTTTTAAATTTGAGGATCCAAGTGTAGCACAAAAGTATAGTACCTTCAATTCAATAGCTTATTTGACTATTGAGAAATGTGATTTAAGTCACATAGAGATTTCATGTAGACGCTCCTTTCAGCACTTAATACAGATTTACTGAGCATCTACAATACTTAAGAAAGTACACTGGGTTATGTGAAAGCTACAAAAAGAGCAGGACATGACCCTTCAGGCCTTCACAATCTGATGGAGCAGAAAGATATGTACACAGGTAACTATAAAAAATCTATTTTAATATAATGCATTAAGATATTTGTAAACCACTGGTGCAGAATCTCAGAAATGAATTATAAAGAACATTTTTAAATATGACTGGTCAATATACACAATGGTAGTGATATTGCAATATTTCATATGAAGAACACTGTCTCACCCAACCCAGTGGTTCAGTTTTGCTCTGACCTGTAGGCTAATAAAACCCTTAGATTTATAATTTAACATCTGATATTTGATCATTATTAACTCCCTGAATGGAGGAAGCAAATGTTTTAACAAGGGGATATCTGTGGCAAATCATATCCAATTTATTTCCAGGGCTGATTTTCTGATCAGTTGTCTACATTGGCATTCTCTTTCTCTGTGAACCACTGAACCCTCCCAAATCTATAAACTGCCTAAAAGAGGCCAGTAGAGGAAGGACAGTCTTCAGTCATTGGCACATAGTATCTGTGTGCCCCTTTTAGAATGTTACATCTTACTTAGTTAACTCTATATATGCAGCCTCTGATGTATCATACTTCACTTAGCTATATTTCTTATGAGTTCTTGATTTTGCAATGCCTTAGATGAATAATTGGAAATGTACAAAAGTTTGAGTAAGTATGGAAAATTTTAACACCTGAGCTATACCTACTTTCTAATTTCAGCTCTTAATTAAGACATACTCAATTTGTCAACTGTGACTTTTTTCCCAACAAAAATCTTTATTGGCTGTTAGGAGTTTCCTGCTAGTCTGGGTCATGAAAAAAAAGATTCCTATTTTATTGCCAGGAATGTGTTCTATATCTACCATGATTTCCTTTAGGTGTCTATTGAAAATGGAGATGAATATTACATCTAAGATATTTTTGCTATGATATCATGTTCATCTGTAGGCTGGTCATTGTCTCTTGTTCCTCAGATCCATCTTCTGTCCTCTTCTGACCTATTTTATGGTCCAAGGAGACTGACCACTGTGAATGAAATTAATCTCCTGGGCTCCTTTGCTAGATCGCTTCAGGTTGGATTTGGCCAATGGAAGCCATCAGGAGATCAAAGATTGGGAGAAGAAAGAGAACAAGGTCAGGGGATTTCTCCTTTGCTTTATTCCTGCTTCAGGCGATGGTTCTGGCAGTAGCTGTGTCGCTCCACATCTGTTGGCAGCATCTCTTCCTTGATTCCAATTCTCACTGGGCTCCGTTCCTTTCCTTTACCCCTTCAGTCCTAAAAGTGGTAACTGCTTTCCATTGTTGCTAGCTTTCGGGCGCCTCATCATGTCTAATTTCCTCCCTTAACTCTGTGTTAAAATCTCTTACTTGTGAGTCATGTGGGGGTAAATTATATTTCCTACTGGGATCCTGATTGATAAAACTTCTTTAAGAAGTATTATAATTCTTAGGAAGAAAACACTAGGCTTTTATAAAAATTCTGTTATCTACAAAACAAAACAAAACTTTAACATGATTGTGTAGTATTCAAATGCAAGTTGATGTTGATGTAATAAGTAAGATGAACAATGAACCTCTTGGAGACTTTGGGAGTCAGAAACAATCATACTTGCTCTCTTGGAGTTTTGTTACAGACTGTTCTAGTCTTGCTGCATCTAGTCTCACCTAGGCCTTGAAATCCATACTGATGCCAGAGGCAAGTGAATTAGACACGGAGGTAATCATGTCATCCCCCTGCTCAAAACTGTCCATCATTCCCAATACCTACAACATCCTTCAAGACCTGCTTGCTGCCTACATAGCCTGCATTACCTCCAGACACTTCCCTTGCCACACTCAGGAGAACCACTTTGAGTTTTCTGAGCACTCTTCTATGCCTCTACAGCTGGAATGCTCATCTTATTTGTCTGGCTGCCTAATTCTGTGAGATGTTTGCCCTAACTTCTCAAGACAGATTTAAGGGTTCTTTTATCTATGCGTCCACAGTTCATTGTAGAGTCTTCCATTATAATATCTATTTTAGGTTACTGAAATTGTTGGTTCATTTGTCTGTTCCTCCACAAGACTGTCAGGTTCTTAAGGGCCTCTACATTGTTTTTGTTTTTGCATTTTCATGTCAAGCAATGTCTGGCACATCATTGAAATCTGATCAATTGGTGGTTGTCAATCTTGGTTATATATTAGAATCACCTATGGAAAAAGCTTTAAAAAAATATTGATGCCCAGGCCTTACCCCATCCAATTGAATCAGAATCCATGAGGGTAGGACCCCTGCATCAGTATATTTTAAATTCTCCAGGTAATTCTAATGTGCAGCTACGGTTGAAAACTGTGATAAACAGTTGATAAATGAATGAATCAATAAGTGTAAAAGGAAATTTAGAACAAAGAAAGAAATACACTAGAAAGCTAATAGTGATTATCTCTGGTTAATGGGATAATCTGCTAGCTTTGTTCTTGGTACTTTTCCATATTTTCCAGATTTCCTATAATGAATATATATCACCTTATCATTAGAAAAAATAAAGTTATCGTTAAGTGCCTTTTATCTATTAGCACTGTGAAAGCTAAAAGCTGTATAAATCATGGTATTTGAGGATTAAATAAAAGATTTTGCTTAAAAACCTTAGGCACATCACCTGATGTGTGTGTGTGTCTGTGTGTTCAAAAGGTGAAAGGGACAAGTCCCTGCAGTTAGTGACCTGGTATTGCTCCATTCACTATATTTACTGTTTAGTTCCATTGATTCTTTACAAAACAAACTTATTCCAGGGTTGAGGAGACAGTTATTAAATAATGGACTCTATCTCACTGCTTTCACATTTCACAAATAGGAGATGATAAACATATGTCTTTTGCTAGGCGGGACTGTGGGATTTGGGCAAAAGTCCTCACATGCTAAGGCAACAGAGGAAAACATAACGGTAATGACAAAATTTCATCAGCATTTAGACAACAAATAACTGCAAATATTAATTTTTTTCTGATCTGAGGAAGAAGGTAGACATTGTAAGAGGTGCTAAGGGAAGAAGATTGCTGTGTCTTCAAGAGATGAGGATGACTAGTCTTTGGTGATGTGATCTAGGGCCTGGGAACAGTCACTGCCCAACTTCTGCAGAAGGGGCATGGTTTGGTTCACAGAGCCCATTTCTTGGATACAGGATACAGTTGCAGAATGCAGGGCCATCTTTTGCTTTCTTGAATCTGCCTACATTAATAAGTCTGTAGTGTGCCAGCCTCTTCTCTGATTGGGATCAGCTTAGAGGTATGGTGGTGTAGTGATGACATATTTAGTAAAACAATTTCTCTGAGTTCCATTTATGGATTGCTTAGTTTGAAGAAAAGCCTAGCCCAACCCTTTTGTTTAGTATGAAGAAGGGAGCCCAGTAAGTTTGTGGCAGTACAAAGTGCCAGACCAGGCTGTCTTGACAACACCAATACTCTTCCCAGGCAGGAAGTGGTGTCATGGGGGGGGGGGGTCACATGCCCCTTGGGATGCTATGGTAGGTACACAGGTGGTATACGAGCATGCCCTCTGTCACTCAGCGGACTGTGTAAGGAAGGGAGACATCCATTGAGGTTCCATCTGTTCCTCCCTGGGGAGGAGATTTACTTAACAGTAACTCCTTCCCAATTTTCAATTTTACAGTTTTTAATTTAAGTGTATAACTTTCTATGAGGTACCATCTTAGAGCTAGAATAAAGAGTAAAACCAAGGCTTAACACCACTGGAAAGTTTTCTTATGGAATACATTTCTCCAGTCCATCCTTGAAGAAGCAAACAAAATAAATTACAGAGGTGTTTAACCTTTCTTAATCTCAAGTATTTAAAGACTCTTACCACCTTAGCCAGATAACCTATTACAGAAGTAATGTCTACATACTTATATTAAAAGACACTATTTTCTATATCACTGAGAAACATGTATAGAATGCCTAATGTACCTAGAACAGATTAGGCATGCAATAATGGTAGCCTCTCCTAATATTTTACAATTAATCAGTTGTCTTTTGAAGAGTAGCAACAGTGGAAGGGCACCAGTTTCTCTTATAAACTGCATATTGGCAATATTCTGTAAATGATGTCTTGTAGTCATTTCCAGTAAATCCAGAAACTTTGGGGGAGAAACTTTGGGGATGAACATTAATAGAGAAAAGTTGTGGTAAAGGGTTTTACCAGAATGTGTGTACAAAATACTTAAATAAGCTTACAGGCTCCAAGATAAAATGTCAACTGGACTCTCTTAGGGATCAGAAATTCAAAGATGGAGCTGGGCTGCCGGTCAAAGACAATAATGTTTCTGGAGCTCTGAGTGGAGCATGTTGGTGGAACAATTTTGTTTTTTTCTCCAGAACCTTAGGTAATCATAGTTGCTTTTTTCATATAATCTTTATAATTCATCAGAACTAGACAGATCAACATTTTTTTCTCTCCATCTCCTCTCATTATCTTTCTCAAAGGTTTGAAATGCTTTATGGGTAAATGTACATGTTGTCCCAAATAAAATTCTTCAGCAGTCAAAAACTGATGATGAACTTTATTTTAAAACGCGCCAACTAAAAAGGAGGAATTTTTAATAATTTGAACTAAAAATCATAGTTACTGTAACTAACATTAAAATTGGCTCAACTCTAAGGGTGGAAACTAACTAGAAAGTCCTTTTATATATTCAAAATACTTTCATGACAATGGTTTAAGGAAAATGATGTATGTGTGGGTCTTCATTAAAGCACACAAAAACTGTAAAGGGCTTCAGAAATAAATCCATGCCTATATGATCATTTAATCTATGACAATGGAAGCAAGACTTTACAGTGGGGTACAGACAGTCTATTTAATAAATGGTGCAGGGAAAACTGCACAGAAACATGCAAAAAAATGAAACTGGACCACCTTTTTTGCCATATACAAGAATAAATTCAAAACGGATTAAAGATTTAAATGTAAGACCCCAAACCATAAAACTCCTAGAAGAAAATATAGGAAGTAAATTCACAGACATTACCCATAGTAATATTTTTACTGAGCTATCCCCTCGGGCAAGGGAAGCAAAAGAAAAATAAACATGTGGGATTACATCAAACTAAAAAGGTTTTGCACAGCAAAGGAAACCATCAACAAATCAAAAAGATATATTGCTGGATGGGAGAAGATATTTGCCAATGATACATCCGATAAAGGGTTAATATCTAAAATTTATAAAAAGCTCATTCAACTCAACACCAAAAAAACCCCACACCAAACAATCCAATCAAAAAATGGGCAGAGGACATGAATAGACATTTCTCCAAAGAGGACATACAGATGGGCAATAGACATGAAAAGATGTTCAATGTCACTAATCATCAGAGAAATGCAAATTAAAACCACAATGAGATATGCTCTCACTCCTGTTAGAATGGCTATCCATAAATCAACAAACAACAAGTATTGGTGAGGATGTGGAGAAAAGGGAAGCCTCTGTACTTTACAACAGTGTAAAAGGGAAGTACACTGTTGGTGGGATAGTAAATTGGTGCAGCCACTATGGAAAACAGTATGGCGGTTCCTCAAAAAATTAAAAATAGAACTACTTTTTGATCCAGCAATTTCACTCCTGGATATTTATCCAAAGAAACCCAAAACACTAATTCAAAAAAATATTGCACCCCTATTTTTATTGCAGCACTATTCACAGTAGCCAAACTATGGAAACAACTGAAATGCCCATCATTAGACGATCGAATAAAGACGCTGTGGTATATTTATACAATGGAGTATTACTTGGCCATAAAAAAGAATGGAATCTTACCATTTGTAACAACATGGATGGACCTAGAGAATATTATGCTAAGTGAAATAAGTCAGACAGAGAAAGACAAATACCATATGATCTCACTTATCTGTGGAATCTAAAGATCAGAATAAATGAGCAAACAAAAGAGAAATAGACTCAGAGATACAGAGAAAAAACTGATGTTGCTAGATGGGAGGGGAGTTGGGAAATGGGGGAGAAGGTGAACGCATTAGGAAGTACAAATCAGTAGTCACAATACAGCCACAGTTTGGGGAATATAATCAATAATGTTATAAAGACTATGTAGGGTGTCAAATGGGTACTGGACCTATTGGGGGAATGACTTCATAGATTATATAAATGTCTAACCACTGTGCTGTACACCTGAAACTAATATATATATATGTATTGTCACGGGATGTAAAGTACAGCCCAGGGAATATAGTCAATGATATTGTAATAGTTATTTACAATGTCAGAGGGGTAGTAGACTTGGTGGGGTTATCACTTTGTGAGGGGTGTAAATGTCTATCATTATGTTGTTTTGTACACCTGAAACTAACAATAAAATTAAATTAAAAAAACTATACAGGGCTAGAAAATCACGAGAGGCCACTGCATGAGTAAGATACTTGTTTTTTTATAGAGATAAAATACCTGAGGGTCCTCTATTCTTTTGTTTGTTATATGTATACCAACTTAGCTTATTATGCGGGCTAGTAGGGAGAAGTTGGGTTAGTTAGAGAAATCCCCTGTTTCCCCGAAAAGAAGACCTAGCCAGACAATCAGCTGTAATGCATCTTTTGGAGCAAAAATTAATATAAAACCCGGTCTTATTTTACTATAAGTAAGATAATATAATATTTTTTACTGTAATTTTACTATAAGACCAGGTCTTATAATATAATATAATATAATATAATATAATATAATATAATATAATATAATATAATATAATAATATAATACCAGGTCTTGTATTAATTTGTGCTCCAAAAGACGCATTAGAGCTGATTGTCCAGCTAAGTCTTATTTTCGAGGAAACACGGTCATAATCATCAGGACCTTTCTAACCAGAATTTAGATTAAATTGTCAAGAAAAAAAAGTCTGGTTTGGGTTCCTACATCTGTTCCCATTCTGAATTTGTGATTCAGTGATATGAAAAGTGGAGGATGAAAAGTAAGAACCAATCTGTGATCCTAAGTTTTTTACAGTTTAGAAGGAAAGATAAGGCATGATTATGTCGTCAATATATTCTGTTGATTAGGTTAGTTACAAAATAAGGTTATATTTCTTTTAAATGTCTAACTAATAATTATCTGTATTCATTAACTTCTGAGACATGTTAGACATTGTGTAAATGATAAAAAGTTTGTGATTCAGTTATTATTTGTTTATCTGATATGATAACTGACTATATATGACTATGTTTTCTTAGACAGGATGGATTGAGTTTAAAAGTTTAGCTTGTACCATCTAATTTATTGTACAGTGTTTATTCTTCAGTAAAGCAATGTCAGTAAAATATTTAAGTTGGAAGTTTCTTAAATTAAAAAGAATCAGAACAAGATGAATTGGAGACAACCTAAATGCCCATTAGTGGATGAATGGATAAAAAAGAGTGGTGTATATACACAATGGAATATTATTCAGCCATGAGAAAGGAGGAAATCCTGCCATTTGTGATAACATGGATGGACCTTGAGCACATTATGCTAAGTGAGATAAGTCAGAAAAACAAGTACTGCATGATATCACTTATATGTGGAATCTAAAATAGTCAAACTCATAAAAAAAAAGAGTAAAGTGACGAGGGGATATGATTGATGCTGTTTAAAGGTACAAACTTTCAAAGAGTAGTAAATAAGCCACAGAGATCTAACGCACAGTATAATGAATATAGACAATACTGTACTATAATGATATAATGTGATAAATATTGCTACTACAGAAATCTTATTACAATATACAAATGTTTCAAAGTAACCAATTGTACACCTTAAATTTACACATTGTTATATGTCAAATATATTCAATAAAAAATAAAATTAAAATAATCAGAAAAGTTACTCACATGGAGCTCAAAAATGGAGAAAACAAAACTTGCAGTGTATCACCTCTTCAACAAAACCCAGCAAGGAAAAGGCAACCTCTTTATTCTCTGAAAATATAATCTCAATTCTATTATAAGACTATCTTTTCCCTTAAGTTTTAGAATTCTTCAAAGCAGCTGCTCCTTTGCAGGTGTTTTTACATCTTCCTGTATTATGGTCAACGTTTAAGGCAGCTTATTTGTTAACAGTCTATGTGATCTTAATTGAATTTTGAACCTATTTTTAAAAAGCAAAGGGTTCGTTGATGAAATAAAGCTTCATGTCACTTGACTGTGCCTTTTCAGAATTTCATTAACATTGTGAGACAATACAAACCATAAATAAGCAAAGAAAACAATTAAAACAGCGGGAAAGACCAAGGAAGTTATTTTTACTTAGACAAATCAGAATATGCAACTATGCAAAATGCACCTAATACTTTGTCTTATAGCTTTTTATTCAGTTTCAAACTATGTCTTCTTCACAATAAATTTCAATGAACAAAATATGTCTTTTCCCCCCAGCTTTATCAAGATACAATTGACATATAGCATTGTGTAAGTTTAAGGTGTACAATGTCTTAATTTGATACACTTACAGACTGGAAAATAATTAGCACTGTAGCTTTAGCTAACACCTCCATCACGTCACATAATTATCATTTCTTTTTTGTGTGAGAACATTTAAGATTTACTCTATTAGCAACTTTCAAGTATATAATACAGGATTATTAGCTACAAAATATTTCTTGAGAAGTATTATGACATAAGGTAACACCTTCCAATCTCACACTGTTCATTAGTTACAAATACCATGCAAATTGGTATTCTTATAATCATGAATAAAGAAATGAAGTATTCTACATCATCCCTGAGGTGGTCTCCCAAATGGGACACATGTCCATCGGATACCCTACAAAATCTTTACATTATTGATTACGTTCCCCAAATTAATTTTCAAAACCCCGTGGCCATCTTGTGGTTACCGACTATTTTCTAAACCCCTCACCTTCCCCCTTATCCCCCCCCCGCCCCTCTATGATGTAGATGCCTGATCTTTGCATGGTACACCTGAAGCTGAACAATAATGAATGCCAACTATAATTATATATATATATATATATATATATATATATATATATATATATATATATATATATATAAAATTATATATATGTATATGGTTACAGGAAGCGGAGTACAGCATTAGGAATAGAGACAGTGGAAATGTAATGGCTCTGTGCGATGTCAGAGGGATATTGGATGGGGGAAGGGGGGTTCACACAGTGTGAGGGATATAAATGATAAACGTCAAAGTATTGCTTTGTCTTGTGCACCGGAAACTAATAAAATTTAAAAAAAATGAAGTATTTAGTATTTTTGAATTTTCAATGACAAGGTTTATACTATAGTAAGCAAAACATTTGTCACGAAACACTTTCAAATTAACTAGAACATACCTGAATGTTAATAAAGTACAAAATATGCATATGGTGAATAATTTCCCCACTCTTCAGACAAAGCTTAGATTGCCACAGTAAAATAATAAAAATTAGCTTTAATAAAGCAAATTTTAAATGGACAGTTACATTGTAAATAAAATAAAACACTAAATTAATGGCAGTGCTTAGTTTAGCATCTTAACTATTACAGGGATGTTGTAAATATTTGCTAAATTAAATAGGGTGTTATCATTTTAGAGAAAATATTTTATTCTAAGTTGTTTTATTATGTCCTTTGATCAATTCAATATGACCTTTATATACTTGGCAATGTCCAAAAACAGTAATTATTTTTTTTTATAGAATCTAATAAGATCAGCTTTAAGGATGTCTGCATATGAACTGAACTGAAAGTAAATAAATTTAAGAGTTCCCAAGAAGTGTTGAATACTCGTATGTAAGAACTTGAAGAACTTTAGAAGCGGGAGTAATTCAGCACCCACAAATGTTAGTGCTTGATTTGTGGGGAGGGTTCGTAAATAGTGGAACAGTATGCTGATTTTTAGATTCAGATATTTAAAAAAAATCAAATTTATTATATGTGAATTATCTCAAATTTTTCTTAGATGTATAATTGTTAAACAGAACAATCTTGTATCAGTACATTTGATTGTGTTAATGTTTAATACATTTACTCAAATTTACATTTACCTAACTTTACTATTGCTTTGGGCTATTTGGAAAAGATTAATGAACTCCCAGCACTGTATTAGACTTTGGAAAGTAGCTGATTCATAGATGCAATCGGCAGCACACCGACCTTCACATCGCGATGATGGGCTGTTGGAGAAATGCTAGATTCCTGGCTACAACTCCTCATTCTTAACATCAAGACAGAAAATCCCACTTCTTAATGTGAGTTTATATACTGTAATTAATAACAAAAAGGCAAAAAGAGTATCTATTTTTATCCTTTTATCTTCATTACATCCTCTTGGCCTTGATTTTCACTAGGTATATCTTTATGGGGCTATAAGGGTAAATCAAAGGATGTCCTCTCTTTCGAGGACCATTTAGATGACAGCACGGATTCTGACCCAGGTTGAGAATAATCTGCACAAGGAGCAAATGAGTGACTTAATGCAGTAATTAATAAAGATATCTGACTTCTATTACTGTGGTATTTAGAAAATGGAATAAATAGTACCTGAGCTGAAGGCAAATGCAGCAAAAAGTCCATCTGAAAAAAAAAAGAATAAAATTACAACAGATTCATTCAAACAATTATTGTTCTTTTGTGAAAAGGACAAATTTGCGGTTAATGTGATATTATGTATGAAATACTGCAAAGTCTCTTGGCCTTGAAAGTTATGTCAACATGCTGCCAGCTTTGGGTTACCTTAGTAACTAATAGAATAAGGCCTTGTGAGTATTTAGTGACCAAGGAAAGTAGGAAGCCATTCAGATGTTATAGATGGAACCAAGATTTTTTTCCGTTGCATTAAACTAGTTTGTATTCTTTCCTCATTTCCAAGCTTTCAGAACAGTTAAATTAAAAAACGGTTTTGAAAATAATTTGGTTAAAAAATAGGAGCAAAAATAGTATCAGGAAACCCAAGGCAAATAATTGTGCTTCTGACATAAATGGAAGTTTGTATAAAATCCTCACCTTAAATTCGCATTAAATAGACAACAAGTAACACAGAGGAGGTGACATGAAACACTTAAGGTCATTCTTTGTTATATGTTTGAACTGATATAAATTCTTTGGTTTAAAATAGTCATAGTAAGAACATTTTTCGGTACATTTATTGTAAGAACATTTATCTTAGTACAATTGGATGTTTCCCATGTCATTTTAGTGATTCTCCTTGTATAAATCATCAAGCTGAATAGAATATTTACAATTGTTAGTGACTGGGAATTTATCCAGTTCAATCCCTCCTTTTCCCAGGCAACAGTAAGGCTCAGAGAAGTCACCAAGTTCGTTAGGGAGCAAGACAAGAAAACTCGCTACTTGCCTACTGCTGCTTCTCCCTCTACCAGGCTGTCTTTCCAACATCATCATGAAGGGTATCAGATTTGGTCACTGAGTTATGCCAATCAGCAGATTGACTTTTTTTTTTTTTTGTCTTTTTACTACAGAACACTTGCTTTTCTAGCATGGCTCCAGCAAAACAAAAAAGAAACTAGGCTTTTTTAAAACATCTTAAGTGGAACGTAATTTACATACCATAAAATTCACCCACTTTAAGTATACAATTAAACAATTTACAGAGCTGTGCAATTATCAGTACAACGTAATTTTAGAATATTTCCATTTCCCTCAAAAGAATCCCTGTACTATTCACACTCCATTCCCATCCCCTACGCCATGTAAACACTAATCTATTTTCTGTTTATATAAATTTTCCCCTTTTCTGGACTTTTCATATAAATGGAATTGTACAATATGTGGTCTTTTGTGATAGGCTTCTTTCACTTAGCATGTTGTACCATGTATCAGTACTTAATTTCTTCTTATTGCTGAATAATATTTCATTGTATGGATATACCACAATTTATCTATTCTTTCCTTTTTCTTTTTTAAAGTGAAATGAGGGACCTAATATCATTGTTAGGTGCTTTTTAGGGAGGAAACATTTTAAAAAACATTTTATTGGGGAATATTGGGGGACGGTGTGCTTCTCCAGGGCCCATCAGCTCCAAGTCGTTGTCCTTCAATCTGGTTGTGGAGGGCGCAGCTCAGCTCCAAGTCCAGTTGCCGTTTTCAATCTTAGCTGCAGGGGGCACAGCTCACCATCCCATGTGGGAATTGAACCGGCAACCTTGTTGTTGAGAGCTCACACTCTAACCAACTGAGCCATCCAGCCGCCCCTCCAGAAGCTCAGCGGCAGCTTATTGTCTTCAATCTAGTTGTGGAGGGCGCAGTTCACTGGCCCATGTGGGAATCGAACCGACAACCCTGTTGTTCAGAGCTCGCACTCTAACAAACTGAGCCATCCAGCTGCCCTATCTATTCTATAGTTGATAGATATTTGGATTATTTCCACTTTTTGCTGTTATGAATAATGCTGCTATGAACATTCATATACAAGTTTTTGTGTGCATATATGTTTTAATTTCTCTTGGATAGACACCCAGGAGTGGGACTGATGGGCATTATGGTAACTCTGTTTAATCATTTGAGGATCTGCCAGACTGTTTTCCAAAGTGGCTGTACCATTTTACATTTTCACCAACAATGTATAAGGGTTCAGATGTTTCCACATCCTCTTTTGATTATAGCCATCCCAGTTGATGTAACATGAAATCTGTCGTGCGGGGTGACAGGCGGGGTCTCTGCTCCCGCTCCCCATATAAGAACGCAGGATATGGTGAGGCCAAAAAGGAACACCCACGGAGTCATAGGTAGGGGAGTCATACCACTATAGTCTCGCTGGCAGCTGGGTTGGAGACACAGGAAGCAGGAGCCACACTGTCTGCAACTTGCTGTCCACTTCTCTGCAATCTGCAACCCGCACTCCACCGTGCTAACTGCAATCCGCGCTTGCCAGCCACCATCTTCTTGCTAGCCCCCATTTTCTGCTAGCGTAGCCATGGCAGTTATATTAGTGGCCAATGGCTCACTGGTTACAGTTGACGGCCAGCTAGCCACAGCTGATGGTCATCCAATCACAGTTGATGGCCATTTACTACCTGAGCCAGCACCTTTCTATGTGAGGCTGAGAGCCTGGAAACTGCACTCCTGGCTCTGTCCCCACAAAATCTCACTGTGGTTTTGATTTGCATGATTAATAACATTGAGCATCTTTTAATGTACTTACTGGTCATTTGTGTATCTTTTTTGGAGAAATGTCAATTCAGATCCATTGTATTATACATTTTTTATTGGGTTACTTGTCTTTTTATTGTTGAATTTTTTTGAAGAGTTTGTTTGAATTTTGTTTGAAGAGTTCTTTAGATATTCTGGATACAAGTCCCTTATTAGACAAAAAATTTCAAATATTTTCTCTCAGTTTGTAGGGTATCTTTTCACTTTCTTGATGGTGTCTTTTGAGGTGCAAAAATTTTATGCAGGAGACTATAGACCTTTAATCTAATAGGCTGACCATGGTATTCAGTTTCCAGGAAAATTTTGTTTATTATTTATACATTGCTACTTAACAAATGAGCATAAATTTAGAAGTTCAAAGCAATGCAAATTTATTATCTCATAGTTTCCATGGGTCAGAAATTTGGCACGTTTTAGAGGGGTCCTCTGCTCAGGGTCTCAACAGGCTGAAATCAAGATGTTGGCCAGCTGTGTCCTCATATGGAGGCCTGACAAGGGAAAGAGTCCCAGTCAATCTTCCTCAGGTTGTTGGAAAAATTCATTTCCTCGAGGCTGCATGACTGAGATCCCTGTGTTCTTGTTTTCTGTCAGCCAGAGATGGTTCTCAACCCTCGGAGGCCACTCTCAGGTTCTTACCATGTGGCCCTCTCCATAGGCCAGTTCACAACATGACCACTTGCTCCTTTAAGGCCAGAAGAAAAATCTATCTCACACTTTGAATCTCTCTGACTTTAGGAAGGGCCAAATCTCTCTTTTAAATATTCACTTGATTAGGTCAGACATACCCAGGATAATCTCCCTTTTGATGAACCCAAAGTCGACTGATTAGCAACCTAATCATGGGAGTTATATCCTTTTATAGTCATAAGTTGCACCCACACTCGAAGATTGTATAGGTGTGTACACTAGGGAATGGGAATCTTGGGGGCCATTTTCAGATTCTGCCTACCACATCTTGAGAAGGTAATTTCTGCTCTATTTATATATGGAGAGATTTATATGGGAAGCATTTTAGTTATTTCATTTATAATTTTCACTTCTATTTAGAGGTAAAAATATAATAATATAACAACATGGCATTTCTATACCCGAATTATGTTACAGTCACCTGAATTTTGTTTTTTTCCTTTCAATATCATAAAATGATAAAATGTATTTAACTCCTTTTCTTCTTTTAAATTTATTGGAGTGACATTGGTTAATAAAATTATATAGGTTTCAAGTGTACAATTCTATAATACATCATCTGTATATTGCATTGTGTGTTCACCACCCAAAGTCAAATATCCTTCTGTCATCATATATTTGACCCCCTTCACCCTTTTGTTTTTGAGAAAACAAAAGGTTAAGAGTTAACACGTAAATGAAAGTTTTTAAAAAATAGATCAATTATTTAATAATTATGCCATATGACTATTAACAAGGCTAAAGGTAGTGAAATAATAGTGTTCTCATGAAATGTCTTTATTTGAAAAATCCATTTTAAAGGTAAAATACTTTTTTTGTATTTCCCCCAGCTTTAATGAGGATAGAATGCTTTTAATTTAATTTTTAAAATATGTATGTTAAAATTAAACTTCTCTTCCTACTCCTACCCATTTCTCATGCCAACTAAGCAAGTAAGGAATTCAACAGTTTGCTTATATGCTCTCAGAATAAATAATTAATAGAGTAAATATTAGTGAAAATAATAATCTTGGATAATGCCTAATATTATTTCTATTATTGCTGCTTTAGTATGTTATTTTTTATTTCACAATGCTCTGTGGCTTTAAACAACTGAAGCTTCTGAGATAATTGAATATTCCTGGCAAAATAAAAATTCCTTTGCTATTTCTTGCTTAAAACAATTTGATTGATAACACTGTATTATATAATTGAATTGAAATTTGCTAGGGCAGTAGAACTTTAATATTCTTGCCAAAAAAAAAGAAAAGAAAAAAGTTCAATTTGTGAGGTGATGGATGTGTTAATTAACTAGACGGGGGGAATCCTTTCACATTGTATACAGATATCAAACCACCATGATGTATGCTGTAAATACGTTACAATTTTATTTGTTAGTTATACTTCAGTAGGGCTGAAAAATGAAAAATAGAAAAGCAGTTTGGGCTACAATGTGGGTACAGGAGGATGAGTTACAGCTTGAGTCAAGGAAGAAGTCAATCAGAACTGGTGAACTGGTGGGGTTGTCCTGCCAGATAAGAGCACGAAAGTATTCTGGGAAAGAACTCAAGCTGTGTTCTCTGCTGTGGCACAGACATATCTGAATGTTTCTGATGAGCATGTGGCATGACCAACAAAGGGTCTATTTCTGCAGACTAGTAAGGCCTGGGAAGATGACCTAAGCAATGAAACACTCCCAGCAGCCTCATTATTTACCCAATTCTCTCCCATGTCTATTGTTCTCTTCTTACAATCTCTCGTCTCCTGTGGATTGGATAGGAAACGATTTGACAAGAACCAATTCTCAGGTTGTATTAGGAGATCTGTGATCAGAAACTATCAAATAGAAAATAAATCATCTGTCTGCCCACTCATAGACTCACCAAATATAAAGTACTGGGTTTAATCACTCTATATTTTTTCTTTTGAATTTTTGGTATCATGTGGTACAATCAGAGAGAACCAGGAAAATCTCAGTCTTGCAGTTCATTTATCTGAAGTAGTATATTAGGTTATACTCCACGCTATATACAAATTTGCAATCTCCGTGAGTTCTTACTCCTGCCTTTGAACAGTTTTATTTTCCAGACTGATCTTTTGTCCTCTATTCCCACATTTTCCACTATTAGAAGCTTTTAATCACAGAGTGCAGCCCTTCTACTGCAATGTTCGTCCCTGCAGGCTCTGCCACTCAAGGCCCTTGCTGATGCTCTTGTCCTTGGCATTTACTGTCTAGCTTCCATAGATTCCGACAGCCATCCTCTCTATCTGGGCCACTGTGGAAAACAACCCTGGGGGCTAACATTTTGAAAACTAATGCCTGTTATGCTCATCTGGGTAAGGTGAACCCATCAAGGTGATCAGTCTTAACTGTTCTCTCTAGAGCAGGGGTGTCCAAACTGCGGCCTGCGGGCCCACTGCAGTCCCTAATCCATTGTTAATTGGCCCACAGCAAATTCCAAAAACATATTTAGTTTACTTAAATAAACCAGGTGAGGCAATACGTACTTCACCTCGAGTGGCCCGGCTGTTTGTGTATTTTACCGCATATGGCCCTTGGTAAAAAACGTTGAAAAAAGTTTGGACACCCCTGCTCTAGAGTGATGGTAGATTGGAAAAAACGTATTTGTTTATCCACGATGAGTCCTTTGCAGAAATTAGGCTCAGGTTATTACTCAAAAAGTTCATCTGCCTTGCATACTTCATTTCATTGAATTTTTACTGAGGCAAGTTTTAATCTTCAGATTAGTAAAGTGAGACCATAAGAAGTAAAACAACTCAACCCCGTTTGCCCATCCAGGAAGTAACAGAGCTAAGATGAGAAAAAAAGACTGAGACCAAAGCACATGTTTTCTATACTGTTCCACCCCATTCTTCCCAAATGAAGAGCTAGCCAAATCTTGAAAAATTTTTTTTTCTTGATACAAGTGTACACTGTATTTTGAAGCATTTTACAATTAATGAGTTGGATATACTACGACCTTAAGTAAATAAAAAAATGGGAGAACTATTAAGAACTAATTCTTAGAGAGAAATATGTAAAAGTGGACTATATAAGAGATAAAGCAAAAAAGAAAGTGAAAATATTTTTATCACTCTGAGTAGGAAACAGATCAATAAGGAGTCACATCCATGACTCTTGGGGTCTGAGACATTGCTGGTCAATTGCTATTGAAAGTCAGATTTGTTGACGATACCCTTCAGCCCACAAGAAAGATTACATTGACAATGACTGCTTTTGGGACACAGAGTAAAATTAACTTCTAGGTTATCCCCGTCAAGGACCATTAAGTCCTGAACTATGAGGGACACTGTGAACAAGTCATATTTTAACCTCCCAAGAGCACACAGCCGGCAGGTTTCGCCCCCCTCTCCTCCCTTCAACAAATCTGACCTTCACTGAAATTTATGTGAAAATGAAAAGGGAGAAGAAAGCTGTGGCCCTGCCAAATTCTGACGATGTTACTCATTTTAATTACTGGTATTTGGAAATTAAATGGCCTAGGGCTTGTTCGGCAATTTGTTTCAGGAAAAAAATGATTTAAGCAAGCCACAGAGTCCCAGCATCTTTTTACAGCAGGTGTTGAACACGGCGTTCATTTTTCTTTTTATAGTGTCCTTGTAAGTATAATAACAATTAGGAAGCAAGGCCTTCACATGGAAACCTCAGGCTCATTCTGACATTCTTCCTTCGGCTACTTCATTGCTTATAGTTTCCTCAGCCAGCTTTGCAAATGCCTGCACTTCAAAATTTCCTTTAAATAATGTCACACTTTGAAGACTTTTTTTGAAGAGGTAGCTATTTTAAAGGATAATATGAAGAGTACTTTAAAGTTAATTCAACTTTTCCTGTCCTCAATGGTCTATTCTCTAGCTCTGGGTTTAAAATGCCATTAACACAATAAATTGAGGCAGTTTAAAAGAAAAGGAGGGGTTATAAGTGAAATTTGATTTGAATACATGTTTCTAGCCATTGAAATTGGCGATTAGCTCATATTTTCATGTGTAATAGGTCACACCTGGGTTATACTTTAAAAACAGCTTTTTTTTAAAAGCTTAGAAAGTTATACGTGAAATCCTTGCAAACACCAATTGGTTTCCTTTTTACCTTTTAATCAACTTTTCTCATGCACTCTAAAATGTTGCTTAATCAAATTAAGCCAGTGTTTTTTTTGTTTGTTTTTGTTATCCTGTTTGGTTTAAGATTTGCTAATAAACAATTATGTATTTCTGAAAGAAACATGAGCATGAGCTAAAACAGAACCTTATCTTTTAATACTACCATACATTGACTCATAGAAATTCTCAGAATAAGATGAAAATGGCTCACTTTTGTGCACACAGTGTATAAGGCATTGCATAACTATTAGGTATACTATAACTCTTATATGCAATATAATCTTATGTAAAATTAAAAGAGTGGTGTGGGGGCAGAGCCCCAGAAAGTAGTTTCCAGGCTCCCGGCCTCACATAGAAAGGTGTTGGCTCAGGTAGTAAATGGCCAACTGTGATTGCATGGCCATCAGCTGTGGCTAGTTGGCTGTCAGCTGTAACCAGTGAGCCATTGGCCACTAATATAACTGCTGTGGCTACGCTAGCAGAGAGAGAGAGAGAAAGAGAGAAAGAATGGGGCTAGCAAGAAGATGGCGGCTAGGCTGGCAAGCGTGGATGGCAGTTTGCGGACAGTGTGGATCCAGCCTCCAGTGAGAGTATAGTGCTGCCAGAGAGAATATAGTGGTATGACTCCCCTACCTATGGCTCCGTGGGTGCTCCTTTTTGGCCTCACCATGTCCTGCGTTCTTGTATGGGGAGCGGGACCAGAGACCCCGCAGGCCTCCCCGCACGACAAATGGCGCAGCGAGCAGGGTCTCCCACACAACAAATGGCGCAGCGAGCAGGGTATGGTGCCAGCCAAAGCTCTCCAAAGGACGGTGGAGCAGTCTGTGTGTATGAACACTCAGTCTCAGGAAGACCAGGAGGAGCAGCTGCCGGAGAGCTGGACCCCCGTGGAGGGGTGGTAGGACGTGGACGGTTCTCCCACCAGCACAGGAAAAGCCATGCAGCTGCTGGAGAGACGGAGCCCCGTGGAGAGGTGGAAAGATGTGGACGGTTCCCCAACCAGCACAGGCCGGAGAAAGCAAAGGTCGTTGCGGCCCTGTGGGCCGGGAGGTTCCTGCTCAGGCAGCCTGGATGCAGGACTTGTAGTCCCAGGAGGTAACGCTTGCTGAGTCCTCCGTGGGAGATGAGGGTGAGGTCACAGTCGTCCCTCACCCCCAGGACAGCCCTGGCGAATGACTGTGGACTATGGGGAATTGCCTTCCATCCCTAATTTAATGGACCGCTTGACTGTTTGTTTGGGAACTGTTGTTAGTGGAACTGGGGGATATTTGCTTTTGTCTCTTGACTGGCCGCCATTGAGAATATGTAAGCACCTTGATTGTGAGTCGCTGCTGTTTCAGCAGGGTACCCTGAGAGGCACAGAGAGAGTGGCAGTGCCCTGAGAGCCCTGGCTGAGTCCAGGAAGTCTGGCTGAGCCCTGAAGATACCCTGGCTGTGCCCAGGAAGTCGGGCTGTTCCCAGAGAGAGTGGCAGTGCCCTGAGAGCCCTGGCTGTGTCCAGGAAGTGTGGCTGTGGCAGTGCCCTGAAAGCCCTGGCTGAGTCCAGGAAGTGTGGCTGTGCCCACAGAGAGTGGCAGTGCCCTGAGAGCCCTGGCTGTGTCCAGGAAGTGTGGCTGTGCCCACAGAGAGTGGCAGTGCCCTGAGAAATCCTAGCTGTGCCCGGGGAAACTAGTGGTACCCTAAGAAGTCCAGGAAGTCTGGCCGTGCCCAGAAGCACTGGTGGTGCCCTGAGAAACCCTGGCTGTGTCCGGGAAGACAGGTGGTACCCTAAGAAGTCCAGGAAGTGTGGCCATGCCCAGAAGCACTGGTGGTGCCCTGAGAAACCCTGGCTGTGCCCAGAGAGCCTAGTTGTGTCCAGGATATTGCATTCACCCCCAGGCTCCTCGCACAGGGCCCCTCGCAGAAGACGCTTGTCGCATAGATTGTGAGGCGAGAGCCTGTAGGGGTGGAGTGTGGGGGCAGAGCCCCAGAAAGTAGTTTCCAGGCTCTCGGCCTCACATAGAAAGGTGTTGGCTCAGGTAGTAAATGGCCAACTGTGATTGCATGGCCATCAGCTGTGGCTAGTTGGCCGTCAGCTGTAACTAGTGAGCCATTGGCCACTAATATAACTGCTGTGGCTACGCTAGCAGAGAGAGAGAGAGAAAGAGAGAAAGAATGGGGCTAGCAAGAAGATGGCGGCTGGGCTGGCAAGCGTGGATGGCAGTTTGCGGACAATGTGGATCCAGCCTCCAGTGAGAGTATAGTGCCGCCAGAGAGAATATAGTGGTATGACTCCCCTACCTATGGCTCCGTGGGTGTTCCTTTTTGGCCTCACCATGTCCTGCGTTCTTGTATGGGGAGCGGGACCAGAGACCCCGAAGGCCTCCCCACACGACAAGTGGCTGATGAGAACCAGTCAGGAAAAAGTACTAAAACAATACAGCATACAATCAGGTGGTAAAGAGATTAGCTGAGTTGAATCAGGTGGGAGAGACCCAATACTATAAGAGAGAGCTCCTATGTCCTGGCCTTGACTTTTATGAGTACAAATTGAAATTATGCTCCCAAGTCTTAGACCCTTTGATTGCATTTTTGCAGCTATAAAAGCAGAAAAAAATAATTAAAATAAAAACCATACTAATATTACTTTGTATTAAATTTTGGATTACTTTTGCCAGTTCAGTGATGATCTCTATATGTTTTCTTTTTAAGATGCTTAATACATTTAAAAGAATCAAATGTACTAGAGAATCTGACATGTGAATCAAATTTAATTTGAAATGGTTAATTAATATTAGACTTGTGACTTTGACTTCAAAGGTATAACAGAATCTTACTGACTTTATAACAGTATTTAAATGTATAAGTAAGCCCTGATTTACTAGTATATTAGTAATTCTGTTCTCTTAGATTCATAGGAGTTGCTTTAGTGAAAAGGAAGATTTTGTTTGTTAGGTTTGTACTGTCCTGGGAGGCTTTTGAAGCACTTGTAATAATCAGATATATTAAATTTGTAAATGTAGATTATGATTCCTAAGGGAACTTAAATAAATTTGTGGTTAATTGTTTAGGGTAATTTAACCTATGAAATGTGAGCTAGTGAACATCAATCAACAAATAAGTACAAACTATTACTTTTAATTTTATATTCGAAGCCCGTGATCTATAAGTAGTGTAACAAGATTTGTAATTGATACTAAAGCTTGAGAAAGCCTGAGTCTTTCATTTTGTAACTTTACCAAAATATTCATTAAAACATATACAGCAACAAAAATTTTCTTTTGGGAACAACAAAAAACACCGTCAGATGTTTAAAAAACTCAGTGAAATAAGATTCCCTGTTCGATGAGCATTGATTTTTATATTCATAATTATGTTGTAAGTTTTGTAAGGATATGGGCTATATCTAAACTTCTCCTGCAACCTCCCCCTTTATTCCTCCTACCACCTCCCACGAGGACATGAGATGTTCAATGTAGGTATTTGTTGGGACTGAAATTAGTTAAATAACCAAATGATAATTATCACCTTTTGTAGTATGTGATACAGAAAATTAGTTCAGTTGAAGAGCTGTGTTTGCAGAAAATCCTATTTGAGATGAAATTAAGACAACTGAAAACTTTCATGTAGGAGTCATAAAAAGTGACATACGTGGCCCAACAAGTTCGTGAACTTATTGCAATGATGTTGCTAACCTTTTCTGATATTAGAGGGATTATTCATTATGAGTCTGTACCAACTAGACAGTTAACCAAGTTTACTATTTGGAAGTGCTGAAAGGGCTGTGTGATAAAGTTAGACGACCTGAACTTTTCACCAACAATTCATGGCTCTTGCATCACGACAATGCACCAGCTCACACAGCACTGTCTGTGAGGGAGTTTTTAGCCAGTCAACAAATAACTGTATTAGAACACCCTCCCTACTCACCTGAGCTGGCCCCCAATGACTTCTTTCTTTACCCGAAGATAAAGGAAATATTGAAAGGAAGACATTTTGATGACATTCAGGACATCAAGGGCAATAAGATGACAGGTCTAATGGCCATTCCAGAAAAAAAGTTCCAAAATTGCTTTGAAGGATGGACTAGGCGCTGGTGTCAGTGCATACCTTCCCAAGGGGAGTACTTCGAAGGTAACTGATGTGATATTCAGCAATGAAGTATATAGCACTTTTTCTAGAATGAGTTCACGAACCTAATTGTCAGACCTCATATACAAGATAGCTAAGAGCTCTGTAGGTAATTCACCCTCCTCACTATTCTGAGAGTTTGAGTAACATGAAAAAGATAAAATTAAGAAAGAGGAGGGGACATGGGACAGGAAGATAGAAGGACGTTTTGCCTTGGATGGAAAATTGGAGTAAATATTCTACGAAGTTCTTTCTAACTTGGATATATCTTTTTTTTTTTAAATTAAAGTTTATTGGGGTGACAATTGTTAGTAAAGTTACATAGATTTCAGGTATACAATTCTGTATTACATCATCTAGTTGGATATATCTTAATGCCAAGGAAGAACATGGGACAACAGCACTATGAAGAAGATGCTGAGGACACTGAGGAACTGAACTGAACTGAAAAGTAACCCACCCAAAGTCACCTGGTTAGTAAGGCACAGCACTGGGACTCAAACCAAGGTGGCCTACGCTGTCTAAATATGTTATTGATCAAGGATGTACTGAATAATCACTATGGAGAAAATGGCAGGTGGCAGTGAGCTCTCTGAAGAAAAGTAAAGCAGGCTAAGGGATATAGAGAGTGTGGGGTGGGGGGGAACATGTTTAGATGTGTTGGTCATGGAAGAGCTCTCTGAGGAGATAAGTGGATATCTGAAAGAAGGAGAGGGCCACATGAAGATCAGGAGTAACACGTCCAAGTACATGGATTCACCAGTGCAACATCCCTAAAGTGGGAGCAGGCAGAAAGAGTCTCAGGAATTGAAAGGAAGCCAGTGCAGCTACGGGAAAGTGAACAGTTAAGGAGTGGAAAATGGGGGCGGACGGTTGGCTCAGTTGGTTAGAGCACGAGTTCTGGGCAACAGGGCTGCCAGTTCTATTCCCACACGGGCTAGCAAGCTGCTCCCTCTGCAACTAGATTGAAGACAACGAGCTGCCACTCAACTCCCAGGTGGCCAGATGGCTCAGTTGGTTGGAGCACGAGCTCTCAACCACAAGGTTGCCGGTTCGACTCCTGCAAGGGATGGTGGGCTGTGCCCCCTGCAACTAACAACAGCAACTAGACCTGGAGCTGAGCTGCATCTTCCACAACTAAGATTGAAAGGACAACTTGACTTGGAAAAGTCCCAGAAGTACACACTGTTCCCCAGTAAAGTCCTGTTCCCCTTCCCCAATAAAATCTTTTTAAAAAAAGTGGAAAATGAAGTCTCTGAGGTGGCCAGAGACAAAATCAAACTAAACCTATAGGCCATAATAAAGATTTTATTTTAAAATAGTGGTGGTATTTGTAGTTATTCGTTTGTGACTATATATTTTAAGGAAAGTGTATGACATTTATTAGCCAGTCTATAAATATCTGGAGAAGAGTACAACAGGAAACTGCCTGGAGTCAATGCCATGTGAGGACAGGGTGATGTGTATTAGGAGCTGTGACAGCAGAGCTGGAGCTCTTGGGGGAATTTGAACAAATTGTATTTACTGAGAAAACCAGTCAATGATGGGAAATTGTCATTTTATAAATAAAATTAATGATTCAATTGTAAACTGCATTTTATCATAAATAACCGATAGTGATAAAGTGATTAAGAAGAATTATTTAAAAACTGGTTTCAACAGAAGCTACTCATCTATAAATATAATAATAAAGTACTATTAAAATTGCTTTCTTCACTACTGTTAATTAAAATTATCTCCAAAATTCTATTTGTCTGTCGGTTTTCATTATTCTTTCTGCGTGTTTCTAGGCTCCACCTCTCACAAAAGTCTAGATTTTCTTACAACCTGAACATGTAGAATTTTCCTTCCAGTGGTTCTCAATAGTGGGCTATTTCTATTCCTAAAAGCCACTTGTCCCAATGAACAAGGTTAGGGTCATTAGAGGTCAAGAGCCTGGCTACCACATGTCCTGCCCTTTAAGGGACAGCCCCTCACAATGAATTGTACTTCCCCAAATGACACTACCCTAGTTGAAAGCACTGCACACATTTTAGATTCCTTTGAATTTATTAAGAAATATGGATTTTTGCACCTAATGTATTTCTAGAGAAGTAGATTTCCTGCCTAGCATTTTAATAATTTTAATAATTTCCGCACAGCTCATTTTAGGCTGCCTCACATCAGTAGCTTCTTTTAGTCCTCTATCTTATCAGTTAGAAAATGAAGTGGGTTCTCTAGACCAGATTAGAAGGATAATATTATTGGATGTATTTGTGTAATCTGATTGAACAGCCATTTTTATATATGCATATATTATACAGCTCCATATAGAAAGGTAAATCTATTACATTTGAAAAGGTCAAGCAAATATTTACAATGTGCTTCCATCAAAGGCAATATGTTTTCATCAAAAATGAAGGATTCAGGCACATTGGTAGTTAAATGTGTGTGTCCATTTGTTTTCCATGGCTGGAGTTCTGTACGTTCAGCCTGATTAGTAGTTGGAACAGATTGGCAGGTAAGAAATGGATGATTAGACAAATTCTATATGGAGATTAATCTTCAATATCCTCTGGTATCTAACCATTAACATAATTAGCCAACATGGCTCCCTCAGGTTTTATAACTTGTCGGGCCGTAATGGGAACCATTTTCTCTTATTAATATGCAGGAGAACAACTCATGAGCATATTTTCTTGACCTTGTTTTTTTTCTTTCACAAGTTCTAATGGCAGACAAGGTAATTTATAGAGAAACAGTTCATGCAAAGGAAGTAGAAAGGTTGAAATGTAGCTAAATATATTCCCATTTGGTAGATGATCTCAATAGCAGCTTTCATTTGTTTGGAGCTTTAAATTTTAGAAAGCTCTTTCATCCACATTGCCTTCATTGCTTCTCACCATAGCCATAAAGTAGGCAGGGAAAATATCATTACTATTAAACATTGTTTCAAATGTATAACTAATACACTATCAAGTTAAGTGATTTCCAGAGGTCACTTGGCTGGTCAGGGTGAGCTCAAAATAAGATTTTTTGTTTCCAATCCATTCTCTCTGCGCTTTTTAATGTCATCACTGAAAGAAAGAAAACTGGGAGTGGAAACCTGATACTCTGTATTTGGATGTAATCTGGATGACATTGCAAGCACCCAAGACTATAGATTACTGGTAATTTACCTGAGTGACTGAGAAAGTATTTAAGTAAATGTTTTCGCTTTTATTTGACCATTTAATATCTTTAGCTCTGTCTAAAATAAAAATGAAAACCCATTTGGACGTATTTCAGAAAATCTATAGGTCCCTTTTTTAATCTGAGGCGATTAAAATTTAAAGCAATGAAAACAGTTAATGATTACAGATGGGTTGAAAAATTAAACTAAAAGGCCAGTAATAGTCCACAGAAGATTTCTTTGGATGAAAAAGGAAGGTCTGTTGGAAAGATGGCCTTACATTCAGCCAGAGTTAGTCAATTCATTAAACAACACAGCAACAAAGCAAAGTTATGTCATTTTTCCCCTAATTGATGGCGGGTGTCCTTTTTTCTTTTCTCATTTTCTCAGCTGGCAGCTTGGCATCCTAGTAATGCTAGTAGACCCACCAGATATAAATACATAGTTTGACTAAAGTTATTAGTTACAGATACTCTATTTCAGAATACCATGCTTAATTTCTTTAGTTAAGGGAATTACATAAATGTGTCCCTTGAAAATGAATATTAGTTTCTAAGTGTGGGACTCAACATATAAAAAGCAAACAAAATTTAAGTTTTAAAGAAGTATATAAAAAGAATAATCCAACATATCTGAGGAATGAAGACACAGCAAAAAGGCAAGGACAGGGATAATTTTAAGAATGAGCAACTTACAGCGATGGTTAATTTTTCTGAACATTAAAACATGGGTTTTATGAGCAATAAAATTTCAGAAGAGGGCATTACCCAGGGAAATTATTGACCATGTGAAGTTAATGGACCTCTCCCTTGCCTTGGGCTACAAAACCTTTTAGCTAGTCATCCATCAATCTTGGAAAATGCCTATACCAGGATCATTAATGTGTAAGAAAGTTGAGAAAAGACTGATGTAGGAATAAAAAAGATACAAAAAGGATACAAAGTTTACACCTAAGGAGTCATCACTAGGAATTTTCACAGAAATGTTCTGTCAAGCTAGTATAGTCTTTCTCTCTCTCTCTCTCTCTCTCTCTCCACACACACACACACACACACACACACACGCACACACACACACACACACACTTTCAAAATACCTTTCTTCTTTTATACCTTTGAGAACTATAGTAATTCAGAAAAAAAATTGTTCAAAGAAAAATAATTTCTTAGCATCACTTTACCAAAATGAAATTAAATTATTTAGACTGAATTAGTCTTAAGAAATGTTCAGACATTTGGCAGAGCAGGGAAAGGGATGCAAGGAGAGGAGGAGGACTTGGGGGACAAATGCGGCTCTTGGGAAAGGAGGAAGCAGCAAGCTAGGGAGCACACTCTAGCCAGCATCATATCAGAGTTTGTTACCCATTAGTACCTTTTTGAGACAGTGTCATGTGACATTAGGAACGAAAGGGGCTAGTCTTACCTTGCCTGCTACATTTTTTTCTGGATCTCGATGATCTGTGTTTGTTTTTAATAAATGATTAAATATTTCACTTTAATAAACCATTTTGGGGGCATAAAAATGCATGAAAATTATTTATTCAGGTCAGCCTGAAAATTCCAAATGGCATTCAGAATACTTCTTTAAAGTAATTTGTTATCACCCATGTTTTACATTTACTGTTTTATATTGAATGGAAAACAACCTAATTATTGTTATTATATTGCAAAACTAAAATGCATAATAACTGATGGCTGAAGTTCAATTATAGTCTTTGAACAAATTCTTTTTATTCTGAGAAAAAGCCAAAAAAAGGAAAGGCTCATTTAAAGAAAAAAATAACAGTTAAACAGCCAATATTTACCGTAATTTACAATGGGTTTATGACTGTGCCAAAAAGTATCGAAGGCTTATGAAACATGCTACTTGCTCATGGGAAGCTCACAACATGTTTTGGAAGGAATGATTAACATCCATATAAAATAATGACGATGGTATGCTAATACTGGGAATTGCGCAATATACTATAGAAATTGAAAGTAGAGGGGGGTCAGGGAAGACAGAGGAGATGGTGCTTGTATTGCCCTGGAAGATGGGTGAAATTTCAGTCTCTAAAGGAAGGAGAAAGGGCATTCCAATAAAGGGCTAGGATGAACAAAGGTACACGCATGTTATATTTATGGAGATAGTGTGGATACCTGAATGACCAGTGCCAACCGTGAGTGTAGAAAAGAGAAATAAGGTTAGAAAGGTAAGTCTAGGTGGCATGAATTAGTTGAAAGAGCACACGACAGTGCTCACGTCCTCACAGCCTGAAGTCATGCCCAGACTCTGCCAAATACAGGTTAGTTGCAATGTTTCGCAAGTGATCGCCCACTGAGTCTCAGTTTTCCCATCTGCAAAATCACATGTTTGTTGAGGATTAAATAAAAACATGTGAGCTTGTAAATGTTTCACCATTATTATGATTACGGAAAACCAGCATTAGAGAAGAAGTACTGAGATTCTATGTGGTAAGACATTTGTTGAGCAAGAAAGGAGCATAATTACAGTAGCCCTTAACAAAAATTATTCCTGTTAATGTCAAGACGAACTGGCGGGATGAAGATGAGACTCAGAAAAGCTAGTCATGAAACTACTGCAGAAGTCTCAGGCTGACATATCAAATAATAGAGTATGGCAATAGCAAAGGAACGGTAAAGAAGGGTTGGACTCTAAGTTCTGGAATATTTGCCATCATTTTGGATTTTCTCATTATGTATGTTTTAGTAGCATATGAAATCTACCTTGTGGAAGACTATACTTAAAAGTAGATGAATAGGTACCCTCTCTAGTCAAAACTGATGAAACTATTCTATTCTTAAATTATGAGTAATATTTCAAATTAAATAAATGCACTCCATGGAGCTTGTATATACAAGATACAATGATAGGCACTAACTTGCACAGAATACAGGGAAGATATTTTTTCCAATCTCAGCGTAAGCAGTTAGCACTTAGTTTATGTCAATACACACACACACACACACACACACACACACACACACACATAATGTGAATGGTATTGACAGCTCAAAGTCTAGTAGTAAATATGAAACAAAATTCTCGACCAGATGGGAAACATTGAATGGTATGGTATAATAAATATTAGTTTTAGCCATGTATAATTTTCCTTTGTTTTGCTGAACAGCTGAACTCATTTCACTAATCATCAATGGTCAACCAGTGTATCAATTATTATCCAATGAAATTATAGAATGCAGTGATCATCTGCCTTCATGGAAATACACAATTATGGAAAGTACTTAAAGCAACAGCCAGTTTTACAATGAGTAATGAAATCCCTCTAGATGTAGAAGAACAAATAGCTACATTAGAGAATATTTATGTTTTAATTCCCATTTAGCACTCCCAACTTAGGTCACTAGCAGTAAAGTGCAATGGATAGTTATGGTACATTTTTGGGTTTTGAGTCTTAAAAAAAATCGGACTTGGAATCAGAAGACTTGAGTTTAGGTCCTGGTTCCACCACTTACTGGCTCTATGACTGGTTCCACCACTTACTGGCTCTATGACTGTCTGTGGTTGAGAGTTGTGTGTTTCCCACAAAGCAAATATTACAAGAGTTCTGGCTCTGCTTCATAAACACCACCCACACCTATGAAATCTCCCTCATTCTCCTTATGCCAACTGTCTAGATATTTATCCCAATTTTCTGCCAAAGTAGATTCTATAGATGAATGGGACAGACATATGAACAAAATAACTTCAATGAGGAATTCGAATGTCTTAATAAATTTGCTTTGGCAAAGGTCACTAGTGACCCACAATGCTTTTTAGATAAAGCTACCTGTAGCATCTCTGAATAGACATTTTTCCAAAGAGGACATACACATGGCCATCAAATATATGAAAAGATTCTTAACATCACTAGTCATCAGGAAAACGCAAATCACAATGAGGTATCACTTCCACATCTTAGAATAGCTGTCATCAAAAAGACAAAAGATAACAAGTGCTGGTGAGGATGTGGAGAAAAGGGAACCTTTATGTACTGTTGGTGGGATCGCAAATTGGTACAGCCACTATGGGAAACAGTATGGAGGTTACACAAAAAATTAAAAATAGAACTACCATATAATCCAGCAATTCCAGTTCTGGATATATGACTAAAGGAAATAAAATCAGTAGAGATAGCTACACTCTCATTCTCATTGCAGCATTATTCACAATAGTCAAGATATGGAAATAACTTAAGTGAACATTTAAAGAAAATGTGATACACACACCCATGCACAAAATGGGATTTTTTTTTAAGCTATTAGAAAGAAGGAAATACTGCCATTTGTGACAACATGGAACAACCTTATGGAAGATACTATGCAGAAAGACAAATACTACATGACCTCACTCATATGTGGAATCTAAAAAAGTCGAACACACAGAAGCAGAGAGTAGAATGGTGGCTGCCAGGGGCGGGGAGGGTGGAGGAAATGGGAAGATATTAGTCAATGGGTACAAATTTTCAGTTATAAGATGTAGAAGTTCTGGGGATCTAATGTACAATGTGCTAAGTATAGTTAATAATACTGTATTGTAGACTTGAAATTTGCTGAGAGTAGATATTAAGGGTTCTCACCATACACAAAAAATGGTAACTATGTGGGGTGATAGATATGTTAATTAGCTTGATTGTGGTAATCGTTTTACAATGTATACATATATCAAGTCATCAAGTTGTACACCTTACATATATACAATTTTATTTGTAAATTATACTTCAATAGAGGTTTCTGAAATTTCTGTAAAAAAAATTAGCCATGGAAAGAAGACAGATGTGAGGTGCACAGATATTTTAAAGATTAAATCTGAGCAATGTTACCCAGGTAGCCCATTCCTTTCTCATCTAATTGAAAGAAAGAGAAAACAAACAAACAAAACAACAAAAAGAACCCTTTTCAATTCCTCTGAGAATTAGTGATTTAATTATTATAGTAAGAAAAGATTATAAAAGACAAGGGCATAGAGTACATAAAACTCACAAGTTATTACCCAGCAATTCCACTCCTGGGTATTTATCCAAAGAAATCCAAAACACTAAT
The DNA here is from genome assembly GCF_057876585.1 of Rhinolophus sinicus. Taxonomy (NCBI): domain Eukaryota; kingdom Metazoa; phylum Chordata; class Mammalia; order Chiroptera; family Rhinolophidae; genus Rhinolophus; species Rhinolophus sinicus. The sequence continues at coordinate 22,022,722 of NC_142518.1, read as the reverse complement.
TTGAAAAAATATATGCACCCCTATGTTTACTGCAGCACTGTTCACAATAGCCAAGAAATGGAAAAAAAATGAAATACCCATCAATAGATGATTGGGTAAAGAAATTGTAGTACATATACAATGGAGTATTACTTGGCCATAAAAAGAATGGAATCTTGCCATTTCCAACAACATGGACAGACCTAGAGGATATTATACTAAGTGAAATAAGTCAGACTGAGAAAGACAAATACCATGTGATCTCACTTATCTGTGGAATCTAAAGAACAGAATAAACAAGCAAACAAAACAGAAATATACTCATAGATATAGAGAACAAACTGATGGTTGCCAGATGGGAGGGGGGTTGGGGGATGGGTGAGAAAGGTGAAGTAATTAGGAAGTACAAATTGGCAGTTACAAAATAGTCACAGGGATGTGAATTACAGTATGGGGAATATAATCAATAATGTTGTAAAGACTATGTAGGGTGTTAGATGGGTACTGGACTTATAGGGGGCATCACCTCATAGATTATATAAATGCCTAACCACTGCACTATACATCTGAAACTAGTATAAATATTGAATGTCAAATATATATATATATAGTCACGGGATGTAAAGTACAGCATAGGGAATATAGTCAGTTGTATTGTAATAGCTATGTATGGTGTCAGATGGATAGTAGACTTGGTGGGGTCATCACATTCTGAGTGGTTGTAAATGTCTATTATGTTGTAAATGTCATTATGTTGTTTCGTACACCTGAGACTAACAATAATCTGTGCTGCATATTATTACCTTTCACACCTATTCTAGCAGGTATACTTGAGTTTGGTTAAGCCATGTACATGCAATACAACTCCACTGTATAATATAGCCTGAATTTAAAACAAAGAAAAAAAGCAACCTATACTATTTTAAATACAGTATCTACATTAGAATAGACAAAATTTTGAGAGTTTGGTTGATGCTTATGCAGACAGGCCAATTCTTTACCTGTAGCTGTTTTCTCTTTAATTTCCTCCAGTGTCATCAATGTAGCTGATGTTATTTGCTCAAGATCTAATCCATTATTTGATTGAAAAAAATTCAACCACTGCCCTAACGGTTTTATGAAAAATAATTTAAAATATAAGCAAACACAGTACTTTGTATACTATACAGTTTAAACTTTCGGCTTAATTCAAAACAACTGGGCTTTGAATTGAGGAGGTACTTCCAAAGGTAGTCTGCCCTGCTGCATCTCCATCTAGAGTGAAAGAGAATCTGAAAAAAAGAAATAGTCCAAGCAAGCTCACTGGAAAGGCAACAAATGTGTGCATATCATTAAAGTAACCTTAAGTATGTTCCATGGTGCCATGTTGATGCAGCAATGGACATTATTTCTAGCTTTAACCTCCTATTAGACAGAGGATGAAACTCTACTTCTTGACACTGATACTGAATTCCCTTACACTTTGAAGTTTAGAGAGGAAATAAAAAAGCTGGTGAGCCCTTATTTACATCCAAAACTTAAAAAGATCAGATGTTTTGCAAGATGGAATGAGTTCTGGAGACTGGACGTACAACAAACAATGTGCATGTACTTAACACTACTGAACTACACACTTAAAAATGTCTAAGACGGTAAATGATATGTATTTTACTACAATTAATTTTTTTAATCAGAGAAAAAAACTCACAAGTTATTTAAAGCAAATTTGTGTTTTTTTAATCACAAGAATTCCTAACCTGATGTGTTTCCTTTTAAGTCTTTTTAAACATTTCCTATTACTTTTAGCTGCAATTCTCACTTGACCAGTTCTTACTTTTTCTAGACTAATTGCAACATCACATCTCACTTACATGATTCACAATTCCTACCACTGTCTTTAAATTTCACTCAAAACAGGAATGTCCACCTTTATCCAACCCACAAGCACCTTAGACACAAATACAGACACACAACACTAATGGAAGAGGAATCTTTCTAACACACCAGTTTGTCCTTTTGCCATAAATGAATGTAAATGTAGGCTATAAGATAAAACTGTCACCATTCCGATAAGGGTTGCCCTGCTTGTGAGAAAACATCAAAAAAGTCACATTCAAATAGGTGTGAGTTCAAAATGTATCTAGTTAAAGGGAAAACACTGTAGGCTGATACCTTGACTGGATCATTTATAAAAAGTGTGACTGAGTGAGAGAGAGAGAAATCCTGTCATACTTGCCTTCTATATTACACATTGCCATTCTGTCAAGTCAAATCTAATATAAATGAATCACATTAATCAGAAAATGTGAATTTTTACATGACAAGCTAAAGAGGCATGCCATTTTCAATTAGATTAGTGATCTAAAATTAGCTACTGACACAAGCAAGTATACATGGTCAATTTGCTTGCCTGAAACCGAAAATTAAATAAGACATATTGGATAATAGATAGCCCTAGAGGGGACATGCAGCTGTAATTCACTCATGTTGCTCAGCTGATGTCAAAAGCCACCAAAGAATATTCAATCTTGTGCTCATTTTGAGATGGTTGGATTTAACTCCAATGCATTTTATTAAGAAAATACGTAGATCAATTGTCCTTTGATTTGGTTCTTTAAATACTAGGGGGTGAGTACAAGAGAGGACATTTGCTATAGTTTCATTAGAGAAGTAAATGACGATGGCAAAGGAGAATAAGAATGGTTCACTAGCATATCAGTATGTCAATTGATATGTATCAGTACTTTTGAAATGGAGAAACATGTCTTTATACAACCACACTTAAGCTTTCTGTACTTTGTTCAATTTCACATTGTAAATAATATACCCACCCCATCCTTCTCACAGGTCGTTGCCAGATTTGGTGAAAATAATATACATAAATGGGTTTTGAAGAATTCAAAGTGTTTTTCATGTTGTTACTACCATTGTTGTTACTTCAAAATGCAACTAAGTCATTTTGTAGAATTTACTTTGTAAATTGTATATATTTGCATCTTCTGTACATTTGGCGAGGCAAGAATGCACAATCAACAAAGTCGTGTAGCAGAGTTTCTGTTAGTTCCTCCAATGTGAATAATGATTATTTACCAAATTAAGGTTTCATGCTTTGATCTCAGGCTCTAGAAGTAAAATGCAAGAGGCAGGAAGTTCTGGAAAAATTTGACTAATTTTTTAAAGACTATTGTTTTAGAGCAGTTTTAGGTTTACACACTCAACTGAGAGGAAAGTACAGAGATCTCCTGTACACCCTCTGCCCCCACACATGCATAGTTTCCCTATTATCAACATCACTGACCATAATGGTACCTTTTTTTTTCTTTACCGAGGATGAAACTACACAGACACATCATCACCCACAGTCCATAATTTACATTTTGGCTCACTCTTGGTGTTGTACGTTCTATGGGTTTGGACAAATGTATAATGACATGAATCCATCATTCCATAACATATTTTCACTGTCCTAAAAATCCTCTGTGCTCTGCCTATTTTTCTCTCTCCCTTACCCTTAGCAATCACGAATCTTTTTTGTTCTTTTAAAAAGAAAGCCTTTATTCTAAGGATTTTTACATTGAAGAATTCAAAAAGTACTAAGGTTTTTTTTAGAATTTATTGATTTGTATTTAAAAGGAACTGTTTTGACAAAGATTCACCAGAAATAATCTGAACAAGTGGGAAAATGCAGTTAATAATACTGAAACACTACTAAAATAATTCCAGAACATATGGCTTAGCTGATAAAACAATATCTCTTAGAAGCTGTCATTGATATGAAGACTGACTGCTTCCTACTTTTCTAAACACATAGTGTTATAATTAACAACATTTAATTGCTTTTGTTCTTTTCTAAATATATAAAAATTAAAATACCAATTAAAATAGCTTTCCTTTAAATGTTTCTTACAGATACAACTGCAATATTTTCATTCAATAGTGGTGTGGTTTAAGAAACTTTTCATTCACAAGTCAAACAACAATCCACCTAAAGGGAACTGATAGTCTATAGGCTCATAGCGCAAATAAAGAGTTCAGGAATGCAGCAACTGACGTTTCTAAAATCCAAAACAATAAAATCCTTAGAAGACATATGCAATAAGCTCTACTAAGCAGCTGGCCACAGAACTAGAACATTTGATAACTTTACTGGTTATTTCCATGAGACTCCAAATGTTTCCAAACTCAACTTCAACTCTCACTTCAGGCTTTGTAGTTTTGCTTTTCCAGTTGCATTAATAACACAAACATGATTCAAATCCATAAGTATTATAGTCAAGGGCATATCCTACAACAAAGTTGTCTAGAATTTCAAACCCAACGAAGTCTGGTCTATACCCAACACTTTGAGAGGTCCTTTTTATGAGCAAACTTGTGACCTTGACCATCTTTGGATTATACTGTTTGACCAAGGAAAGCAAGGTTTGAGTTGTTTTGCCAGTGTCAAGTATATCTTCAACAATCAAGACATTCTTTCCAGTTAAAGTTGAAAGATCATCTCCACCAATTACTTTTAGGTCCTTTGTTGACTGGTCATTACAGTAGCTCTTCAGTCTGATAAAATCTAGTCATAGGAATGGATCTATCACTATTTCTGTTCAGTACTTTGATGTAATCCAGCAGGTCAGCAAAGAATTTATAGCCCACCTTGAACACGCACAGGGCTATGATGTGATGGCCTCCCATCTCCTTCATCACATCTTGAGCAAGCTGCTCGGTCCTGTCCACAATTAGTCCATGAGGAATAAACACCCTTTCCAAATCCGCAGCATAATGATGAGGTATACAAAATAAATCTAGATCACAGCCTGGTTCATCATCATTAATCACAACACGGGGGCTGCAAGTTGCCATAATGGAAATGGCAGGCACCACGACCACTAATCTTTTAACTGTATGCATGATTTTGCGTTTTCCAGAATGTCATACAATTGGAATCACACAGTATGATCTGTTTTTTTTTTCCACTTAGTAATATGCATTGGAGGTTCCTCTGTGTTTTTCTCATGGTTTAATAGCTCATATATTTTTAGTGCTGAATACTATTCCACTGTCTGGATGTACCACTCTTTATGTATCCATTCACCTGCTGAGGAAGATCTTGGTGGCTTGTAAGTTTTGGCAGTTATGAATAAAGCTGCTATAAACACTTGTGTGCAGGTTTCGTGTGGATATAAGTTTTCAACTCTTTTGGGTAAATACCAAGGAGCAAGACTCCTGGATCATATGGTAAAAGTATGTTTAACTTTGTAAGAAACTGTCAAAGTGTCTTACAAAGTGGCTGTACCATTTTACATTTCCACCAGCAATGAGTGAAAGTTTCTGCTGCTCCACATCCTCACCAGCATTTGGTGTTGTCAGTGAATATGACTCATTTTCACAACGGTAAAAGAGGCTATTAGTTAAAAGGAACAAATCATTATAGTTGATAATGCAAGTTCTTATTTTTAAGTGGTACACATACTCTCTCATTACCTCACACATATAAATATGTTTTATAAAAGAAATTTACACAGTTCAGCAAATTTGTTATAAAGTGAATGTATTTCAAATTTATTTTGTTTTTCAATTGACCTCTATACTTTTGAGGGAAACCTGCTGAATCACTAATATAATAAAACATATTAAGAATTCAACAATTCAGAAAATAGGCAACAGATTTGAGTTATTACTTCACAAAAAAGGATTACGCAAATGGGTAATACGCATATGCAAAAATTCTCAAAATTATTAATCCTCAGAGAAATGCAAATTAACCTTAATGAGGTATTATTAAACACATACCTAAAATTAAAGACACTGACAACACCCAGTATTGGCAAAAATGTGAAACAACTGAAACTCTCATGCATTGCTGCCAGGACTGTAAATTGAAACAACCACTTTGGAAAAATGTTTGTCAATATCTTCTAAGCTAAATATAACGCTGACATTATGACCTAGCAATTGCACTCTTAGATTTATACCCAAGAAAATGAGTACAAGTCAGGTACGGGAATGTTCTTACCAACTTTATTCATAATAGTCCCAAACTAGAAACCACTCAAATGCCTATCGACAACTCTCAGTGCCAGCCAAGTTACCTGAAATTGAAGAATAACAAGATGGAAACACATCTTCCTATTCCAGACAGAGGAGTGGCTGGTCAAGTGGTCGATCAGGTAGACAGAGTCAACAGGGCAGATGCTCAGAAGTTGACAAGATGGTAGAAGGCTAAGTGGGAAGAGAAATCGATCAAAAAGCAGGGGCCACAAATAGAGTTTTAACTGAGAATTTGATAGTTAATCTACCAGGGTGAGCTTGCTTATTTCTTCCTAATCATGTACATTATCCAAATATTAGGGCATCATAGTTGAGGTATATGTTTGCTATTTGCAAAGAATTTGGTTGTATTTTTAAAAACGTATTTCACAAGAACACTTGTAAACAAATCTACGTATGTAGTTATACCTTTGACTGAAAAACCTCCTTTTATTGTCTCTTTTAAAAAGAAATGTCCACCAACAGTAAAATGAATAAACAAATAGTGCTCTACTCATTCAGTAGACTACTACTATGCAATAAAAAATAATGAACTCCTGCTACACTCAACAACATGGATTTCTGTCATGGACATAATAATGATGAGCCAAAAAATTCAGCCACAGAAGAGTGGATTCCATTTACATGAGTTTCAATAATGGCATCTGATTTCATTTATCTGAGTTTCAATAATGAGCAAACCAAATGTATGTTGATAGAAGTCAAAAGGGTGGTTCCCTCTGGGAGTATAAGTGGGAAGGTCTTAAGGGAACCCTCTATTCTGTATCTTGATCTGAGTGGTCGTTACCCTGGTGTGTGTGTGTGTGTGTGTGTGTGTGTGTGTGTGTGTGTGTGTGTGTCTGTGTGTGTATAAAAGTTCATAGAGTTCTAAATTCAAGATTTGTGTGCTTCAGTGTATGTATCTTACACCTCAATAAAATTTTTAAAAGAATAAACACATCTTTAAAACCACATATGTCAAGAAAAAGTTAACTTCCTACAAAGTATAAAATAGTAACAAAGAATTCAAATTTCCAGCAATTATCATTGAGCCGTACTAAAAAATGTCAAAGCAATACTTAAAATGATAAGGCAGTATAGTTTTTAAAACTCTGCCAGTATAACTGCTCCATCTTGACACATATTTTTCCACACAAAGCTTCATCAATTCAAATAGGCTTGCCAATGGTTTCTGATGTCCTTGAAACATTTCAGTTCCCATTCAACATCATTTAAAAAGTATCTTCATGCACATTTTTTGATGAGTATACTGGTTTCTCTCTAAATATTTTTAAATGTGTGTGTGTATTGTATTCAATTATTCAAACCTGTACGACTATTTGCAGGATTGATGAATGGAAAAAGAGAGCTATAAACAGATCTACAAGGTGGAGCATTCTTTTGTACACTGGAGGCCTGATGCAATTAGGACACATATTTATCTGAAAACTAGCTAATGCCCAAATGCTCAATAAGCATGATTAATTTGTAGGTGGTACTAATTGTTTGCCTCCATATGTGTTGCTGTATCAACTGATGTCTTGAAAAATCAAAATAATATATACTGAGCTTTCTAAAGTATAGGCCATTCCTCAAGTTCCACAATAAAATAGGTTGTCAAGAGATTAACCTTCTGGCTCTGATAGCACTGGGGATCAATGTCAAGACAAAATAAAGGCAAGAGTCCTTCCAAATACTGAATATTTATGAGCAGGGTTCCTTATTTCACTCAGTTCATTCATTATGTTTAGAACTCTGTTAAGGAATTTCTCCTAAGAAAGAGATTCCTGTACTTCACATAACTTATTCTTTTTCATGTTGAACATATTAAGGCCCTATGGCTTAGTCTCTAAATGTTTTAAAATTTGGTCATGCACACAAAATTTTAGGCCTAGGGCTGCACCCCTTGAAAGTAGCTGAGGCTCTTCACATTGTGGATAAGTGGTGTTTTGTAAGTCTTAAATGAAGAGGGATTAGACATGGAAAGTCAGTGGATACATTTAATTAGGAAGGGAGAGAAAGAGGAGGAAGAAAAAATAGCATCATGTTCTATTGATATGCCATGTGGGAGAAGTGCTTTTAATCATAAAATGTCACAGCTTTTCATACTCACCTATTATGCCATTGACCTTCCCAAAGTGCCAAGATGGAGCTAAGACATATCTTATTTCATTATAAGATTAAGAACCTGAAACACAAGAAAACAAGTGTTTAGCATAAATGAACACATACACTGAGCCCCCCCAAATCCTGAGTTCTTCACCTCTAAGCACTGCACTGCTCATACACTAGTCTGGGAAGCTCTACCTTTGGTTGCAGGTAGAATTAAGATTTTGAATGTATTTTTAAATACACAACACACTCCCATGTTTCAAAGTTTAAATGGTTTAAAGACTGTACAATAAAATTCTCTCTTCAAACTCTGTCCCTCAGCCACCCTGTTCATCTTCCCAGAGGCAATCAGTGTTACCAGCTTCTTGGGGACCCTTCCAGAGATATTTAATACTTATGAGAGAAAATACACAAATATACATGCACACACATATATATACACACACACACAGATTATCAACTTGTACACAAATGGTAGCATACCATACATATTACTCTACAAGGTCTGACAATTAAGTTCGCGAACTCGTTGCACTGATGTTGCTAACCTTTTTTGGGATTATTCATTATGAATTTGTACCAACTGGATAAACAGTCAACCAATTGGAAGTGCTGAAAAGTTAGAAGACCTGAACTTTTTGCCAACAATTCATGGCTCTCGCATCATGACAATGCACCAGCTCACACCGCACTGTCTGTGAGGAAGTTTTTAGCCAGTAAACAAATAACTGTACTGGAACACCCTCCCTACTCACCTGATCTGGCCCCTGATGACTTCTTTCTTTACCCTAAGATAAAGTAAATATTGAAAGGAAGATATGTGGATGACATTCAGGACATTAAGTGTAATATGACAGCTCTGATGGCAATTCCAGAAAAAGAGTTCCAAAATTGCTTTGAAGAGTGGACTAGGCACTGGCATCAGTGCATAGCTTCCCAAGGGGAGTGCTTTGAAGGTGACCATAGTGATATTCAGCAATGTGGTATGTAGCACTTTTTCTAGGATGAGATTGTGAACTTAATTGTCCAACCTCGTATAACTAGCTCCTTCCTCAGCCCCTACTTCTTCCCCTTTAGCTTATTTGAATAGAGGCTTCCAGGTCTCCCATATAGTAAGCCATGAATCCAAGAAGTGAGGTAGCATTTCAACGCAATATTGTTTCCAGACATTATTTTCCTATCCTCTCGTAAAATCTCATTTTCCTTGGAGATTCCCTACAATAAGTGTTTCATCCTCAATCCCTTCTAATTGTGGCCAATCCACTTGCCTCCTGGTTATCCATTCCCTGACCAAAAGGCCCAACACCCAGTCTTCCTCTCTTGGCATAATTCTTGGAGATTTTAACATTCGTGGAGACATCTATTCAACTTAATAGCCTTGCATTTCCTTCAGCTCCCCATTCAAAAGTTCATGCATTGAATCTTGTCTTGGTTTAGAAATTGTTCCACTTTAGCTTCCCACTTTCTGACCACAGCTTCCCACTTTTTATCTTTCTCACCACCTTATTCCCACCTGGTAGTTTTACTCTGTTATAGAAATTTAAAAATATTCACACACAATGGTTCTACGCACATTTATGGTCTTCAAATTTGGTTGGCCTCCCGGTACACCCTCCACTCATTTTACTTTGTCTTGGTCAGTTCTCTTTTCCATCTCCCTCAATGATTGTTCCAAAACTTCAAAACTTCAAGTCCTTCCTCCAAAAAACTGCTCATTTCATTCTCAGCAGATGACCTTGCCTTTACATCAGTGTTAAAATTGAGGTTATCAGGGAGGTCTCACTCAATCTCTCTGTAAACATATCTATAGTCATTGTTTTTTTTATTTTCTTTCCTTCACTCTAGAAGTATGCAATGTCCTCACCAGTTCAAGGCCAACCCACACCAGTGACCTAACTCAATTTCCCTCTGTTTCTGCCCTGTCCTTGCTCTGTCAATCATCTCTTTCTCAACCTCTTTATTGGATCCTGCCCTCAGCCTATAAACACCTGAAGACCATTTCATTTTAAAAGGTCCTTACAACTGCATCCCATTTAACTACTATCCAGCTTCTCTCTGTTCCTCCACTTTCAGATCTTTTGAAAGTGGAGAAAAACTGACTTTCTTGGACTTTTCTCCTCAATTTTACTCCTCAAGCTCTGAGATCTGCTTTCATCATTGCTCTACTGAAACAATTTTCCCTAAGATACATAATGACCTAATTGCCAAATCTAATATACATTTTCCAGTCTTAAGTAACTGGGCTTTGCTTTGTCTTTGATAAATTGCTTTCTACTTTCAAAATGTATCTTTTTTTCCTGTTTATAAAAGCAGAACTTGTTCATTACTGTCTTAGTCCATTCAGGCTGTTGTAACAAAATACCATAGACTGTGTGGCTTACAAACAACAGAAATTTATTTCTTACAGTTCTGTAGGCCAGCAAGTCCAAGGTCAAGGCACCAGCACCATCGGGTGAAGCTTCTCTTCCAGGTGGCAGACTTTTCATTGGATCCTCACATGGTGGAAAGGGAGGAGGCTCTCTGAAACCTCTTTTATAAAGCACTAATTCAATTAATGAGAGTTCCGCCCTTGGTACTTAAGCACCTCCCAAAGGCTCCACCTTCTAATACCATCACCACTGAAGGTTAGAATTTCAACATATGAATTTTGGAGGAACACAGCATTCAGACCACAGCAAAGTACAAAGAAAGAAAATGACATCACTTGTAATAACACTAATTGGTGATAACCACTGTTAACACATTAAAGTATATACATGTACATACATATATACAAATCTATATAGTAGCTTTTACCTGCTTTTTATATAACATTACATTGTGAATATTTTTCAATATCCTTAAGTATTTTATGAAAATGCTTATTACTGCTGCATGATAATCTATAAAATGGATGACTTGTCATATGTTAGCCATTCCTCTTCTTTTGGATATTTGGCCCATATTTTTAATCATTTCTATTATAAATGAAGGTGCTATATACATCCTTGTACATAAGTCTTTGACAATTTGCTTGGGATTATTTCTTTAAAATATTTTTTTTTCAATTACAGTTGACATACAATATTATATTAGTTTCAGGTGTACAACATAGTCATTACACAATTATATAATTTATGAAGAGATCACCCTGATAAACCTTCTCCTTCTTCTTTTTCTTGTTCCTCTAAGATTCCTTGTGTCATGCAGGGTGACAGGTGGGGTCTCTTCTCTTCTGGGGTCTCTAGTCCTGCTCCCCGCATAAGAACGCAGGACATGGCGAGGCCAAAAAGGAACACCCACGGAGCCACAGATAGGGGAGTCATACCACTATATTCTCACTGCTAGCTGGGTTGGAGACACAGGAAGCAGGAGCCTCATGATCGGCAGCCCACTGTCCACTTGTCTCTGCCAAACAACCTCACTTGCTAACTGCAATCCGCCTCTCTGCAATCCGTAATCCACACTCCACCATGCCACACGACCACACCACCACGCCACACCACAATGCCACACCACCACCACACCACACCACACCACAATGCCACACCACCACCACACCACACCACCACACCTTGCTAGCTTAGCTACGGCAGTTATATCAGTGGCTAATGGCTAACCAGTAACAGCCGATGGCCAACTAGTCACAGCTGATGACCATCTATTACCTGAGCCAGCACCTTTCCATGTGAGGCCAAGAGCCTGGAAACTGCTCTCTGGGGCTCTGTCCCCACACCTTGTTATGCTGGTTTGGTGATGAGGAACTCCTTTAGTTTTTTTCTTGTCTGGAAAGCTCTTTATCTGTCCTTCGATTCTGATAGCTTGGTTGGGTAGAGTAATCTTGGTTGCAGATCCTTGCTTTTCATCACTTTGAATATTTTGTGCCAATCCCTTCTTTCTGTTGAGAAATCAGCTGACAGTCTTATGGGGGCTCCCTCATAGGTAACTAACTGTTTTTCTCTTCCTGCTTTTAAGATTCTCTCTTTGTCTTTAACCTTTAGCATTTTAATTAAGATGTGTCTTGGTGTGGGCCTCTTTGAATTCATCTTGTTTGGGACTCTGGGTTCCTGGGCTTGTATGTGTATTTCCTTTGTCAGGTTAAGGAAATTTTCTGTCATTATTATTTCAAATAGGTTTTCAATTCCTTTCTCTCTCTCTTCTCCTTCTGGACCCCTAAGATGAGAATGTTGGTATGCTTGATATTGTCCCAGAGGTCCCTTAAACTACCCTCGTTTTTTTGGATTCTTTTTTCTTTTTGCTGTTATGATTGGGTATTTTCTTTTACTTATATTCTAAATCACTGATTCAGACCTCTGTTTTAGCTAAACTGTTGTTGATTCCCTCTAATGTATTCTTTATTTCAGTTATTGTAATCTTTATTTCTGACTGGTTCTTTTTACGTTTTCTATCCTCATTTTTATGTTTCCTATCTCTTTGTTGAAGTTCTCCCTGAGATCATTGAGCATTCTTATAACCAGTGTTTTTAACTCTGCATCTGGTAGATTTGCTTGTCTCCATTTTATTTAGTTCTTTTTCTGGAGCTTTGTTCTGTTCTTTTATTTAGGCCATGTTTCTTTGTCTCCCCATTTTGGCTGGCTCCCTGTGTTTGTTTCTATGCATTATGTAGGGCTGCTATTTCTCCTGGTATTAGTAGAGTGGTAGGTGTCCTGTGGGGCCCAGGGTCACAGTCTCCCAGGTCACCTTATTTGGGTGCTCCAGGTGTCCCTTGTGTAGGTTGCGTGTGCCCTCCTGTTGTAGTTGAGCCTTGGTTGCTATTTGCTCATCAATAGGTGGGACTGATCCTCCTGCTGATTGGCTGTAAGGACTGGCCATGGCTACTGTATAGGAGCTGTTGTTCAGGGGCTGACCCTATGGAGCAGGATTCACTTTGGTGGGGTTCTGGTACCTGCCCATTCTGCCCTTTCAGCCTGTCATCTGTGGAGGTTGTCTAGTGGTGCTCCAACATGGTCTGAGGCCAGCCACCAGGTGTGCCCGCTCCAGGGCCTCCTGGAAGGTGTCCTACCACAGGCCAAAATCAGACACAGCCTGTGTCCTGCGCAGAGGCATGAGCCACAAAGCAATTCACATATGGCCACCACCCACACTGGTCTTGGACGTACCTAGAAGAGGCTAAGCTGCGAACTGAGGCCAGCTGCCACTAACGCTGGTCTTGGGGCTGCTCAGCAAGAGGTTTAGGCCATGCTGAGGCCAGATGCTGCTTGTTTGGGGTTTGTGAACTTTTGAGAGATTTTAGGAAAGTGCAGCATGAGCCAAGACAGGCCATTTGTATGGAAAAGCCACTAGAAGTGGTTTGGGTGGGCCTGCAAGTCAGGGAATCACCAGGGCAGGGAGAACGAACTGGGTTATCCAGGTTTATGGAGACACAAATATGGCGGCCACCTGCATCTGTATGCTGGGAGTGGGGAAGGCTCAATAAAGGAACAATGGATTCTGCTAGCCCTTCTGTCTGGGAGAAAGCTGCCTCTTCAGCCCTTGCCCTGAAGCCAGACAACTCAGTTCCTCCCTTTATGTTCCTGGTGCCCCTCAAGCTGCTACCCCAGTGCTGGAGCGCAGAACAAGCAAGTCCACCGGCAAGCAAGTCCATGGGCAAGCCCTTTAAGAGGAGCACCTGGGACTCCAGCCGCCCTCATCTCACTCAGCCACAATCTCTGCTGGTTTTCACAGCCAGAAGTTATGGGGACTTCTCTCCCTGGCATTGGAACCCTGGGCTGAGAAGGTTGGTGTGGGGCTGGGATCCCTCACTCCTCAGGGGGTACCTCTGCAGCCAAGATATCCCTCCCGATTTTTAACTGCCACACATGGGTTTGGGACCAGCCCATTCCGGGTTTCAGCCCTTCCTATCAGTCTCGAGGTGGCTTCTTCTGTATGTACTTAGTTGTAGGACTTCTGTTCAGCTAGACTTTCAATGATGACTGTTCTTTAATTTAGTTGTAATTTTAATGTGGTTGTGAGAGGATGCAAACAGAGTGTTTACCTACTCTGCCATCTTGACTGGAAATCCAGGATTATTTCTTTAGAATAAATTGTTGAAAAATAATTATTGGATCCAAAGGTGTAAATATTTTTAAGATTTTGCACAATGGCGAATTAACTCCCAGGAAAGTTGTACTGAATCATATTCTCATTTGCAATGAATATGAGAGCCTGTTTTCCTTTCTTTTTATCTTAAAACTTTCTACTCTATTTCCATTATAATGTTCTTTGCTTTATTTCCATGATAATAGTTCTCTTTTTACTTCTGTGACTTTTTTCTGTTACCCTTTTGGGAGTTTATATTCCTATAACTATCTCTTAAAGTTGATGATCTCCATGCTTATATCCTTAGCCCACTATCCTTTTCACTATTATTCCCTAGGGTTATTTCTTCCACTCCAATAGTTTGAACTACTTTCAGTAGGCTGAATATTCCCAAACACAAGACACCAGACCTGGTCTCTCTCCTGAATTTTAGACTCATGTTTAGAATCATCTGCAGAGCATCTCCTTTTTGTTATCCTACAAATAACCAAATACTAAACCTATCAAAAAGATGATCTGACAGTACAACTAGCCAAGGAGTCACCCAGACTTAAAACCTGGTGTTACCATAGGCAGAAAGAACAGCGCTGTGGGGAAAGAGGGTGGAGGAAAGAAAGGAGGATGTGAGGGGAAACAAAGAAGAGAGGAGATAAGATCATTCTTAAGAAAAGGTGCAGCTACAGTTAATTGTAATGGATTATAATACCATTAGCATTGCAGACAGGGAAAATCTCCACCCCCTGTGTTGCCATGACAGTTCTGACAGGGGAATCCCACCTCCTGACAGGAAGAAGTAGTCAGTGAGGACCCGCCTTTAGAACAACTGTAATGCCTCCCCTAACACTTGAATATTTCATGCCCTCATTCTAATAAAATCCTATGCCTCTTTGTTCTTCGATGCAGTTGCCTTCCTCCTGGCCTGTCCACTCCCAATATTTTGAGAGTGTACTATTTCCTTTCTTTTAATAAATCTACTGCTTCCTTGGCTTTGTTTGCATAGTTTATTTGGTGCATCCTTTAATTCTTTCCTGTGATGATACCAAGAACCCATTTTCCAGTAACACTGGGGGACATATTTGCCCTTTCTTTCTTGGTCAACCCCATCACAACAGTCCCCCAGCACAGGGAGAGAAGACTTTCAGTTTAATTGCCACCTACCTGAGTACCGAACATATTAAAGACAGGGATATTCTCAAATTTGTTATTCATTTTCTTGTTTGAGGGAGAAAAATCTGGTGGATTTTGTTATTGGTAGAAGTTAGTTAAGGCCAAAAGTGGGGCTAAAACTTTTATTTTGACTTTCAGCCCAGAGTATACTCTTTCCCTTAGGATTTATATTCTAACCTATGTGTATAAACTTAAAAAAAAATCAGCAAACCATATAAGGATATTCAACACATGAAATTATATTACCTTTAAGCTGGAAGGCAGATTTGAGACATCCAGTTGAACACCATCATTTTCTGTCTTAACAATCTTGGTGCCAGAGATGTTGCATGGCTTGCTCAAAGATGGGTGGTTATGTAGGATCAGATATCACTAACATCTAATTTTTATAACGCTTGTTCCAGTGTCCATTTTATTATATAACTATTTCCACATGTCTTCACCCTTCTCCTCTGAGAAACTCTACAGAAAGATACTTATGAGTAACTTCTGGAAAATCCTGCATATCACACCTTTTAGAGAATCATAATCAGGGCTGCACTATGATATTCATGGACTCTAGACAATTTTGTCTTTGTGGGCTACTTCCTCCATAGAAAACTATGAAAATACATGTTATGACTATATTGGTATAAAGATTAACGGAATCCAGGCTGAATTCATCATTATATATTCATTATTATAATTCATTTTTTTCTTATGTTAAAAGAAATTGAAATATTTTTGTGGGCTCCTAAAAGTATCATGGGCCCTGGGCACTGTGCCTACTTTGCCTAGTGTATAAATCAATCCTGTTAATAATGCATGGTTAAGACTCACAGAAGTTTTACAAAGAGAAAACAACTTACTTTTGTTTTGCTCAGCATTTCCAAAATTTTTGCTCACAGGATCCTGTTAATATTCCAAAGCTCACTGGTGTTCTATAAGACACAATTTAGAAAAAATGTTCTCTGCTTTCAAACAGCAATGATAATCACTTTGCAGACAGCTAGATAGTAATGCAAAATCAAGTTACTCTGACTTGACCATGGTTAAGATCTCTGAATTAGCTGTAAAATACCCATAAAAGCCTCTTCAGGATGTTTTACAGGGCAGAAAAGTGCATCAAATTTTCATATGTAGTTCACATTAACATATGGAATACTTGACAATTATATTTCCTTAACACATCTTTCTAGCACATGGGAATGGTAATACACCATTAATTCATACTTGCCATTCTTAAACTAATCAAATAATATTAGGATGCCTATAAAACTAGATTCCCAACTCGTTTTCAGAAGATGGATAATAGGAATTTCATGAATTAGAAATCAGCCAGTATTCATTGCATCTGGTGACTACTTTAAAAAGTGGCTGCATTCTCTATGCTTTGATGATTCTTTTGACACATTAATATGGAACAATCAACCAGTATCTCATGTCTTTAATAACTATTAATATTCCTTTTAAGAAGAAGGGTTTTTTTTTTTAAGTTTTTTTTTAAAATTTATTGGGGTGACAATTGTTAGTAAAGTTACATAGATTTCAGGTGTACAATTCTGTATTATATCATCTATAAATCCCATTGTGTGTTCACCACACAGAGTCAGTTCTCCTTCCATCACCATATATTTGAGAAGAAGGGTTTTTTAAATGAGTATCACCAGAGAAAGTTAGGGTATTATCTAAGGTCTGGAATAAGAGCCACCCTGTGAATCCAGAGAAACACCTGTTTTCCCATGGGTATGTTAGTTGGTGAAGAAAGAGATGCCACCTTAGGAGCTATACACATTCTCTACATATGTGACTTAAGCTGTTAGGTTTATCACTGAGTGTCCGCTCTATGCACAAATGATATACAGCTCCTGTGGGTAAAGAGCTCAAGTCTAATATGTATACAGCAGATTTCAATATCACGTGGTGACAGGTATGCACAGGACATCATGGAAGCATATGGGGGAAGCAAAGGGAGATGTTAGGTGGGCACCTAGCCCAGCCTGTGTAAAAGGAAAGTGAGAAGGAAAGTGAGGTGGTTAACAAGCTTATTGAGGGGTGGAAGAGGAGCAAAGGACAGGAAATAACTCCTAAAGGAAGCAGTGTTTGAAAAATGGGGTATATTCTGTCTCAGTTTCCTAATATAAATATAAATAAAGTAAGTAGAATAATTTGGAACATGCAGGTGGCAAAGTTTCATGTTACATTTAGCAAGTAATTTGAAATCGTAGACATGAAAAAGACAAAGGGCTATTATATGAGAGTTGATTTGCTTGTTTTTATAGCAAGGAAAGCATTTCAATATGTGGTATGAAGTCTGAAAATCAGTTATAAACTTACAATAATCAAATCTCTTCCAGATCTACATTTTTATGGAACTCTTATGATATATTGGCAAGGGATGTGTCAGGATAGGCTTATACCACGGCAACAAGCAAACAAATAAAAATATCTGGTTTAACGCAAAATTTATTTTTCACTCACAAAGTCTGCTGTGGGTCCAGAGACTCTCCAAGGTATACACTGCTGTGAGATGACCAGAGATGCAGATCTTCCATCTTCATCAACTCAACATGAGACCTCCTCCACAACTGCTGCAGCCAAGGAAGAAAGTACTGGAAGGTGAAACTATGAAATAGTTCGGTCTGGAATATTTCTGCTCTCAGCCCGTTGGTCAGAACTAATTACATGGTCCGCCCAAGGTGTGATACTCCTCTGTATCTGGAAGGAGAGGAAAACTGGATATGGAGGAACACAGATGTCTCTACAGCACCAGTCTTTAAATAGAAATGCCTTTTTGTATGTTCAGATTTAACTCTTAGTCAATAATAGCAGATTAGTACTCTTTAAAATTTTTTAAAAAAATAATAGAATCAGAGATTTTAAGTTTCCCATATACATTTTCAAGCAGTTAATTAACTGGTTAATTTCAAACAGTTAATTAGTTAAGCTTAAAATCTATGACAGCTTTTAGGAAGTAACCACTTTATCATCACAAAGCTCAAGTCAACAGCCACTATAAGTATTTAAACTCATCTTTCTAGAGTAATAGAATAGTTTGTATTTTTTCATGATGATTTAGCTTTCTCCAATTGAAGGATCCTAATTAAGATGAACTGTGATACTTGCTAAGAATGAAAATTTCTAGCCCCACCTACAGAAGGAGATTCTCTGGAGCTCTCCTGGGGATGGTGGCACACTGATGCTTTAGAACCACTCAGCCAGAGGAAGCAGATAGTCAATGTTAGGGAAAGGAAATAATAGGTTTTCTTGAAACCCAATTGTGGAGTAGAGCTTGCCTTGGGGCTTGCCTGGTTGAAGGCAAGAAGAAGACCTATGCGTAAGTTTAGTCAAGTTAACCCTGATCAGAAGAAATCTCAACAAGCAAGACCCTCCTGGGAGCACCCCAGCTATCTACTAAGCAGGAAAGCCCCTTCACGATCCCTAGTCATTGGACCTAGTTTGAGCACAGAGCTGATCCAAGAACCATGCTTTTCACTCTGATGTTTTTATCTTCACCTCTTGCCATTTCTGGGTACCTTTATTACTTAGGTGATCTCACCCAGTCTCATTGTTTTAAGTACCTTCTATATTCTAACTCCTTACAAATATATATCTCTAGACTGAACCTCTTTTCTAACTCCAGACTATTGCCTGTTCAACATCTCCATTCAGATGGTTAGTAGGCTTTTCATATTGAACATGTCTAAAACTGATTTTCTGATATTCTTCCCCCAAACATTCTCCTCCCATGGACCGACTTCCCCATCTCAGTTTATGGCAACATCATTCTTTGTTGGTTCAGGCCAAAGTTCTTGGAGTCATCCTTGATTTTTCTTTCTCCCATATATGCCATCCAAGGAATCATCTCTATTTTGCTTTCAAAATATACCCAGAATTTGATCATTTCTCATTCACCTCCACTGTTACTACTCCAGTCTGAGCCCCCAACATCTCTTATCTGGCTTATTGCAATAGCCACATAAATGGTCTGTTTCTTTCTTCTCAAGTTCCTTTTAGTCTATTCTCAACATGGCAGCCAACATAATTCTGTTAAAATATTATGAAACCTCACAATCACTCCTGTGCTCAAAATCCCCCAAAAAGCTTTTCACACCACTCAGAGGGGAAAAAAAAAATCAAAGTTCTAATGATGGCCTTACATGATCTGGCCCTCCGTTCCGATTTTATCTCCTTCTATACTTTCTCTTATTCATCCACTCATTTCACACACACTGAACTTATTATTATTTTTATTTTACTTTATTTTTTTAAATTTTTGTTTATTAAATTTATTGGGGTGACAATTGTTAGTAAAATTACATAGATTTCAGGTGTACAATTCTGTATTACATCATCTATAAATCCCAGTGTGTGTTTACCACCCAGAGTCAGTTCTCCTTCCGTCACCATATATTCGATCCCCCTTACCATCATCTCCCATCCCCCACCCCCCACCCCCCTTACCCTCTGGTAACCACTAAACTATTGTCTGTGTCTATGAGTTTCTGTTTCTCATTTGTTTGTCTTGTTCTTTTGTTGTTTTGGTTTATATACCACATATCAGTGAAATCACATGGTTCTCTGCTTTTTCTGTCTGACTTATTTCGCTCAGCATTACACTCTTTTTTTTTAATTTCCTTTAACACACCGGTCTTGGCCTCTCCTTTGTACCTGCTGTTTCACCTGCCTGGATGCTTTGCCCCAGGTATTTGCAGGTCATCCTTCAGGTCTTTGTTCACAGGGCATCTTCTTAACGAGGATATAGTGATAAGTGCTAAGGAGAAAAAGACGGGATATAATGTGCTTGATTGGGAAGAGGGTGGGCCACTGTAGCTAAAATGTCACCCCTTTGGGCCCTTGAGGTGACTGTTACCCTGGCCAATATCGTGACTGAGCCTGAAAGACCCGAAGCCAGCAGACCCAGTTAAGCCATTCCTTGTTTTCTGACTCACAGAAACTGAGATAATTAATATTTGCTGTTTTAAACCACGAAGTTTTGGGGTAATTTGTTGCTCAGCAATAAATAATGAATACAGTGATCATATAGTGAAATGTATTACATTATATTATATACAAGAGTATCTTTTTAAGGCAACATGAATTATTGGTGATAATGAGTGGTAATTTTGAGTGAGGACCTATGTTCACGATAGCATTTATCACACTGGTTATAATTATTCACTCATTCCACAAATACTTTATTGAGAACCAACTTGGTGACTGGCAGAATTCAAGAAGAAAAGGTGTTTATTTTAATGGAGTTTATAATCTAGTGTAGGGTGAGAGTTATAGGGACAAACATCAAGTCCAGAAATAAATGATTAATAATTTCAGACAAAATAAAACTGGGTTATGCTATATACACAGATTGGCCATTGGGGTTGGGCACCTCTTTTGAAGGTCTCTGAATTTGTAACCACTGAGTTGGATTCTGACTTACAAAAAAGATCCAGAAACGGGAAAATCTGTGGGCAGAACATTACAGGCAGAAGGAATGGCAAATGCTGAGCTGGGAATAAGAATAGTGTGTAGATATGGGTTGGATCATGTAGTGTGTTTAAATTTTATTCTAAAGGTCGTAGAAAGCCCTTTGAGAGTTTAAACAGGGAGTAGAACGTTACTTTTTAAATGTTTAGATGATCATTCTGGCTGCTGTATAAAAATAGATTGTGGTGGATGGGAGGATAGTGAAAGAGAAGAAGTTAGGAAACAATATGGGGTTAGTCTACTCAACAGGGCTTAACCATTACCTAGTTTCTTTTATTGGCAATGGAGCACTGAACCACCAAGTTCTTGCATGAGGGGAGACTATGAGACCGTGACAGATTCACAAATGGCTCTTACTTCTTTGTCAGAATATTCTGAATGACTGACAAATTGGTGCACGCATGGGATAATGTTAGGGGAATAAAAAGAAGCCACATTTGCAGTTAACTCGTGTTCTTAGGACAGGTTCAACTTTATTTCTTCTATTAATCAAAAGAACATTTAAAGATATATTAAACTTGGTGTTTTGTGCAAGGAACAACTCCTCATTGCTCAAGAAGAAAACTCAATTTTGAAGTTTTTAAAACAGCTGTTAGCATTTTCTTCTTATGTTCATAAGTGATTTTTTTTGACCTTGAAGACTAGTTTCACAGCACTATAAACCAATTAAATGTTAAGCATAGTCTCTTAATGTCGGTATTATAAGTGTTCCACATAGAAATGACTCTACAACTCTCTTTATGCTAATTAGGACCCTAAGTAAAAAACAAATTATAAGAAGAGATATACTCTGTTGATTGGCCTTATTAACTGCCAAGAGAAGGAAAGAAAATGATGAAATATGTCATGGGATGGGAAAGTTGAAACACAGCTGTTTCTTTGACAAACTGTTACCCTCATGCTGACTCACAGTCTAAAGGGCTATGGAAAACTGGGACAAAAGAGAGGTGAAGTAGGAAGTGGGTACAAACTTTCCAAATCACCATGGGGTTTTTTTAGTATTATAAAAACAATAAAAGTCTGATAACATCACTTTATTGCAAGTTTAGCACTCAAGTGGGGACCATTGAGAATAAAATGGGCCATTACAATAAGCGCACTTTTGTCTGAATGTGTGTATGCGGAAGGCTGGTATATTAGTTTCCTAAGGTTGCTGTAACAAATTACCACAAATTTGGTAGATTAAAACAACAGAAATTTGTTCTCTCACAGTGCTGAAGGCCAGAAGTCTGAAAGCAAAATGTCAACTGGTTCCTTCTGGAGGCTCTGAAGGAGAATCTGTTCCATGCCTCTCTTACTGCTTCTGGTTGGCACTGACAATCTTCAGTGTTCTTTGGCTTGTAGAAACATCACTTCCCTCTCTGCGTCTGTCTTCACATGGCTTTCTTTTCTGTGCCTGTCCAAGTCTCAAATCTCTCTCCTCTTTCTCTCATAAAGACAACCACTCATTGGATTTAGGGCCCACCCTAAATCCAGGATGACCTCATCTTGAGATCCTTAACTGAATTACATCGGCAAAGACTATTTTCAAATAAGGTCACATTCACAGGTACTGGGGGTTAGGACTTAGACATATCTTTTGGGGGATACAACTCAATCCAGTACAAATAGCATATAAAAATGGTTTAAGTTTGAGAAGTATGACATGGATTTATGAAATTTTTGGATTTGATAAACTAACTCTTTCTGATCATGAAATAAATTAATTTTCATCAAAAGCTCAGAAAATAGAAGTGTAAAAAAATATGTGATTAAACTTAAAAAAATTTTGAACCCATAGAAAACAAGCCATTTTTATTTCACTGCTAGAAGGACCATTTTATGGTTAATTTTAAAAATTGAAGTATAACATATAAAAGTCCATAATGTGTAACTGTGCTGCTTGATGAATTTTCACAAACTGAACACATCCATGTAAAGACCATTCATATCAAGAAATCGAACGCCATCAGCAACCCCAAATCCTTCTTGTGATCCTTGTCACCACCTGCATTCCTGAGGCTAAACACAATCCTGACTTCTAATACTCTATAGAGTATTTCTTCCTGTCTTTTAATTCTATATAAATGAATCATATATTATAGTACTCTTTTGTATTTGGCTTCTTTTTTCAATATTATAATTCATGTGTTGCACATAGAGACAGTCTCATTGCTGAATAGTATTTTACTGCACAGCAACTTATCGGTACCACAACTTATTAATTCATTCTACTGCTGATAAATATTTGGATTGCTTCCAGATTTGGCTATTATGAATAGTGCTACTATGGACATTCTTGTATATGTAAATGTGTGTATGAGGAAGGCTGGTATATTAGTTTCCTAAGGTTGTTGGTACATATACGAGGTCTGACAAGTAAGTTCACAAACTTGTTGCAATGATGATCCTACCCATTTTTGATATCAGAGGGATTGGATTGTTCATTATGAATTTGTACCAACTGGACAAACAGTTAACCAAGTTTACTATATGGGAGTGCTGAAAAGGCTGCCTGAAAAAGTTAGACGACCTGAACTTTTTACCAACAATTCATGGCTTTTGCATCACAACAATGTACCAGCTCACATGGCATTGTCTGTGAGGGAGTTTTTAGCCTGTAAACAAATAACTGTATTGGAACCCCCTCCCTACTCACCTGATCTGGCTCCCAAAGACTTCTTTCTTTACCTGAAGATAAAGGAAATATTGAAAGGAAGATTTTGATGACATTCAGGACATCAAAGGTAATATGACGACAGCTCTGATGGCCATTCCAGAAAAAGAGTTCCAAAATTGCTTTGAAGGATGCACTAGGCTCTGGCGTCAGTACATAGCTTCCCAAGGGGAGTACTTCGAAGGTGGCCATAGTGATATTCAGCAATGAGGTATGTAGCACTTTTTCTAGGATGAGTTTGTGAACTTAATTGTCAGATCTCATATGTTCACATTTCTTTGGGGTATATACGTGGGAGTGCAGGAGTTGAATTATAGGATATGCATATGTTCAGTTTTAATAGATATTGTTAAACTGTTTTCCAAAGTGGTTGAACCAATTAACCCTCTCACCAGCAGTGTTTGAGAATTCTAGTTGCTCCTCATCTTTTACAGTACTTGGTAATGTGAGGCTTCCTAATTTTAGCCAATATAGTAGGAAACAAAAGAAAATTATACGATTCGAAGCAATTGATGAACTGTAAGAAATGAGACCATAGTTTACCCTAATGATAGAAACATTCATTTTTAAGTGGTCCAGGGTTGATGACATTCAATTCATGGAAAAGTAAATACTAGATGCAAGAGTTAATAATATTCCATCATCATAATAAAATATTTCATGTTTATCTTTTACAATCTTTAGATCAAGCATGAGATACTTAAATATGACTGCAGATTGGAATGAAAACTTAGCAGCCTTGACAATCTAAAATAAAGGGGAAACTGATGAAAGGTGAGAGGTGGAAGGAAAAATGGCAAAACAGAGGTATCTTCATCTCAAAAAGGTGGAGAGTACAGAGATTACAGTTGAAAGTTGATAGGACATGAAATAGAGTTTAATGTGCATTATTTAAACCTATAAAAGCTAACAATAGAAAAAACAAATAATAATAATGATAGAATTTAGATAAATTAGAAGGAAGAAATGAAGAAGATGGAGTTTTATGTATATTATATAAAGTTATAAAAGCAATCAACAGGAAATCCTAAAGTTAACATAATTAAGAAAAAATAGAAGAGATAGAGAATTGGGGTTAATAGTGAATGAAATCTGCCATTTTTCATGGAAGGTTTTAAATAGATATAATTTAAAGTTAATAAATCAAGAAGTAGCTACATAAGCATATTAACTTAATTAAGGTTACTAAGATAAATCTCCAAAGAACCAAAAAAACGATTAAAGGGGTTGCCACTGAAGAATGCCCCTGAGGGTGTGACAGGCTAGGCCTAAATAGATGGTTGCTTTTTACTGTATCTTTTTTGTACTACTTAGTTGTTTACCATGTATATGTATTACTTTGATATAAAAGAATGATATTTTAAAAGTAAAAATTATTTGGGGAGATGATCAACTCTAATTCTCTAGGTGTGAGTGATTTCAGTTCCGACTTTAGAGAGAGGAGAAAGGAGAGAATTATATTTGAGAATAAAGATGCATTATGGGATCCAGAAATTGTGAATGCCAGAAAAGAGAATTGGGGAATATAAGTTAAAAAAAGGTTGAAAATCAATGGTAAATAAAAATTCTTTTTTTAAATAAATAAAATAATAAAGTAATGAATAATAAATAATAAATAATAAAATAAAAAATTTATTTACTCAGAATGTTGCCGTCTGGTTTGAAATTCCATCTGGTTTGAAATAGTTCATGGTTTGAGAACTTAGGCAACACATCTAGAAATGTAGGTAGAGTGTGCTGGCTTCCCACTCTTTCAACTTTCTAGATCAGTTCATGGTTTACAGATAAATCTCAATGTCAATCTGATTTTATCACCCCAGGCTCAAAATCTCCAATGGCTCCTCAGTGCCTATTCAATGAAGTATTTAATCTTCACCTTGGCATTCTGGACACTGAGTAATATGGCCTTAACATATAGATTGCCTATGATTATTTTACTGGTAAGTATTAAGATGGGAATTTGAATGGAGGCAGTGTTACTTTTGAAGCCTGTGCTCCTTCATCCTATACCATACAGCCTCTCATGTGAAACTCACATGTGCACATAGAGACACATATAAAAATGGTCATTGCAGCATTGGCTATAAGAATAAAAAACTGTAAGTAATCTAGATTTTCATTAATAGAAGAAGGGATCAGCAAATTGGGTAAGGTCATATGGTACAAGAATCAGTTAAAATAAATGACTAGATCTATGTGTGTCAATATGAATAAATTACCAAAGCAAAATGTTGATTGAGAATAGCAATTTGTAGATGATTATGTACAATGTGATTGTGTTTATGTAATGCTTAATAATATACATATTATAAAAGAGAACAAAAATAGTATAAGGAAAAATATAGATTAAAATCAGGATGGTGGTTATTTCTATGGAGTGAGGGAAAACACTTGAATTAATAAGGGTACAAAGAGAGGCATCAACTCTTGTTATATTGTACTTAAAAAGGAAAGACCCAGAAAACAATGGAGTACACAATTAACATGGGTATGTGGATAATTATAGCATCAGCTATCTTCTCTGTACATTTAAAATATTACATAAAACAAATATGTAGGTAGAAAAATAACTGGAAAGATATATAGCAATATTCTAACTTTTAATCTCAGGGTAATGAGATTATGCGAGACTGTTCTTTGCTGATTTTTCTTAATTTTCAAAAATAAACAATTTTGACTTCTGGTTTATAGTCAAACATATAAAGAGCTTGGAAGTCATCACTTCCATCCTTACAATAAGAAAAATGTAAACAAACTGAAACTCTACAACTCTTCTTAGATCTATTAGAGAATTGAGTTCACAGGGCAAAGTGCTGCCCTGGAAATTAGAAACACACATGACACATAGAATCACAGTTTACTAGGAACAAAAGCAGCTACAGGAGCTTGGCAAGCTTTAAGTGTTCCTTCTGAAAGAATAACTAATTGCTAAAGACTGAGAGTGGACTAGATTGAGAGATAAAACTCCTGGGGCCCAGTCTTATAGGGACTTTCATAGTTTTATGAGTATTATCTCTAGGAGTCTGACCAGTCTCTCAGGGTGAAGATCAGATAAAATTCCCCTTGTGTTACAGGCAGGGTGTAGGTGTGTGGGAGTAATGACTTTCAAATGAGCCCAGAGCATTGTTTTCTCCTTAACAATCATCTGCCCTCAAGGGAAACTATTTTATCAGAGCCTAACCCATCTAGGGGAAGGAAAACACCCAACTTCAGGTCCTTCTATCCTTCCTGGCTAACCTGAGGAGAGAGAGAAGGCTAGCAAGCACTTCTGAAGATCACAGGCTCACTGAAGACTGAAACCTAATCAGATGATTATAGAATGTTTCCCCTCCCCCTGTATTTTATCACCATATCAACACGGCCCCTGTATAATAACAGGGGCTTACAGCTGAAGGAACTACAAGTCTCAGACACAATTTAAGAAGGAGTCTCTAGGGAAACTTAAAGGTAATAGATAGAACAAAAATAAGAACACTAGATGACATTTTAGTCTCAAACACCACAGCTACAACAAATAGTTAAGTAAACACAGCCTAACTCCTAGCCAGATATGTATAAACCTCACACTAAAGGCATATTTATCTCAGTTTCTTCTACTCAATAGATCATGTCTATCTTTCAACAAAAAATTACAAGGCATGCTAAAAGGCAAAAGCAAAATCTGAAGAAACAAAGCAAGCATCAGAAACAGACTTGCATATGGCAGAGATTTTAGAATACCATCTGGAATTGAAAATAACTATGTTATAGGCTGAATTGTGTCCCCTCAAAATTCATATGTTGAAGTCCTAATCCCTGGTGTCCCAGAATGTGACTGTATTGAGATAGGGTCTTTAAAGGGGTAATTAAGTTAAAGTGAGGTTATTAGAGTGGACCGTAATGTAATATGACTGGTATCATATAAGAAAGAAGCTTAGGACACAGATGTGCATATAAGGAAGATATGTGAAGATACAAGGAGAACACAGCTATCTAGAGGCCTCTTAAGCAACCAAACCTGCTGACACCTTGATCTTGAACTTTTAGCCTTCAGAACTGTGAGAAAAGAAATTGCTGTTGTTTCTGCCACCCAATCTGTGGTACTTTGTTATGGCATCCCTAAAAACTAATACAATGATTAATATGCTAAGAGCACTAATGGAAAAATTGGGCAACATACAACAGCAGATGGGTAATGTACACAGAGAGATCAAAACTCTAAGAAAGAATCAAAAGGAAATGTTAGAAATCAAAAACATTGTAAGAGAAATGAAGAATACCTTTGATGGGCTCATCAGTAGAGTGGACACAACTGAGGAAAGAAGCAGCATGTGTAAAGTGATGTCAATAGAAACATTCAACTAAAAAGGATAGAACAAAAAGAATGGGAAAATGTAACATAATATCCAAGAACTGTGGGACAACTGAAAAAGGTGTAACAATACACACAAGGAACAGAAGAAGAGAGAAAGGAACAAAAGAAATATTGGAAGATTAATGGCTGAGAATTTTCCAAAATTAATGATAGATGCCAAACCACACATCCAGGAAGCTCAGAGAACATGAAGCAGGAAAAATACCAAAAATCTACACCTAGGCACACGTGATAGTTTCCTAGGACTTCGATAACAAAGTACCACAAACTGGGTGGCTTAAAACAACAGAAATTGATTATCTCACAGTTCGAGGGGCTATAAGGCTGAAATGAAAGAGACAGCAGGGCCATGTTCCCTCTGAAATCTATGGGGGAATCCTTCCTTACTTCTCCTAGTTTTTGATGTTTTGTTGGCAATCCTTGCCATTCCATGGCTTACAGCTGCATAATATCAATATTTGCCTTCATCATCATATGGCATTCTACCTGTATATCTCTGTGTCTTCACATAGTTATTTTCTTATAAGAACACCAGTCATATTGAATTAGAGCCCCACCCTACGTCAGTATGACCTCATCATAACTAATTACATCTCTAATGACCCAATTTCCCAATAAAGTCACATCCTGAGGTTCTGGGAGCTAGGATTTCAACATATCTTTGTTGGGGGGAGGGGAAAACACAATTCAACCCATAATAGCATATCATAGTCAAGCTACAAAAAAATCAAGACATAGAGAAAATTTTGAAGGAAGCCAGAGGGAAGGAGGACCACCTTACATATAAAGAAACAAGAATTATATTACCATATGACCCAGCAATCCCTCTCCTGCGTATACCCAAAACATCTGAAAACATTTATCTGTAAAGATATATGTGCTCCAATGTTCATTGCAGCTTTATTTACAGTGGCCAAAACATGAAAACAACAAAGTGTCCTTTGATAGATGATTGGATAAAGAAGATGTGGTATATATACACAATGGAATATTAGTCTGCCATAAGAGAAGATGAAATGGTGCCATTTGCGACGACATGGATGGATCTTGAGATTATTATGCTAAGCGAAATTAAGTCAGAAAAATTCGAGAACCATATGACTTCACTGATATGTGGGATATAAAACTGAAAGCAACAAAGGAACAAGACAAACAAATAAAGAAACAAAAGCTCATTGACACAGACACCAGTTCAGTGATTACCAGAGGGTAAGGGTTGAGGGGGGTGGTAGAAGAGGGTAAATGGGGTCAATGTATATGGTGATGGAAGGAAAACTGACTGGGTGGCGAACACATAATGTGATATATAGATGATGTATTACAGAATTGTACACTTGAAGCCTGTGTAATTTTACTAACCATTATCACCCCAATAAATTTTAATTAAAAAAAAATTATATCAGATTTTTCTTTAGAAACCCGGCAAGCAAGAAGAGAGTGCAGTGAAATATTTAAAGTTTTGAAAGAAAAAACCCAAAGCAACCAACCTTGAATTCTATGTATACTCTGCAAAATTATCTTTGAAAAGTGAAAAAGACATACAGACTTTCTCAGACAAATAAATACTGAGGAATTTGTCACCAATAGACCTGGCTTGAAAGAAATGTTAAAAGAAACTATTGAGAAATAAAATTATATAAGTCAAAAACAAAGATCTACATAAAGAAAAGAATATGTGGAGGCAAAATAAAAATCTTTTATTTTTCTTAGTCTTAATTTATCTAACAGATAACAGGTTGTTCAAAATAATAATAGTGACAATGTGTTTGGAGACTATATCTTATAGGTAAGTGAAAAGAACAACAGCAGTGTAATAAGGGACAGGATAGAAAAATTGAGTATGCATATGTTATAAAGTAACTGCACTACTACACATGAAGTGATGTAGTGTTATTTGAAAGTGTATTAGTTGTAAATTTATACTCCAAACTCTAGGGCAACTACTAAAAAAAATTAAAATGAAGTATAATTGACATGCTATGAGAAGAGAGAAATGGAATCAGATTAAATGCTCAATTTAAACCCAAGGGGGAAAACCCCCCAAGAATGCAGGAAAAGAGTGGAATACACATACAAAGAAAAAAAAAAGAACAAGTACAATAAAAAACAGTTAAAACATGGTAGATATTAATCTAACTATATCAACAATCACTTTGAATGTCAATGGTCTAAATACACCAATTAAAAGAGACTGGTCATAATGGATTGAGAAAAAAACAAGGCCCAACTAGATGTTGTCTACAAGAAATTCATTTTAAAATTAAGACACCAAAAGATTAAAAGTGAAGGGATGTAGAAAAATATACAATGCTAATCAAAAGAAAGCTGTAGTAGTTACATTAATTTCAAACATAGCAGATTTCAGAGCAAGGAATTTATTAGAGATAAAGAAGGGCATTACATAACTGTAAAGGAGTTCATTCTCCAAGAGGACAGAATCCTTAATATATATGTACCTAACAACACAGCATCAAAATACATGAAGCAAGAACTGATAAAATTACAAGGCGAGATAAACAAATCCGTAATTATAGTTGGAGAGTTCAACACTCCTCTATCAGTAATTGACAGGTCTAACAGATAGAAAATCCATAAGAATATAATTGTAATGAACAGCATCATCAATCAACTGGCTTTAATGGACATTTATAGGATACTTGTCACAACAGCAGAATACATGTTCTTGTCAAGCTCAAGTGGATATTCACCAAAACAGACCACATTCTGGACCATAAAATATAACTTAAATTTTTTAAAATAGAAATCATACAAAGTCTGCTCTCAGACCACAATGGAATTAAACTAGAAATCACTAATAGAACTATAGCTGGAAAATCCCAAAATACTTGTAGACTAAACTACACACTTCTAAAAATAAACATTCTCATATTATAACAGGAAAACAAATAATAATGCTATTTAAACATATAAATCCATGCTTCAATTTCTTAGGAACAAAACACATTTTCCTCTACCGGTCAAGAAATATTTTCCCTTTCTCTAGAAGTTAAAAACCTAATATAAGTTTCTACAGTCTTCTATTATAAAACACTATTTTCAGTTCCTCATTATTTTATGGAAATTTCTTATTTGAGGCTTAGCTACATTCACTTGACCTTAGCCCAGAGGTAATATACAATTTAGAAGAGTTCACATTACTAGAGCAACACTAACTTTTCATTTTCAAACTTATATGTAAATTGGTAAGCTGGCCTAGTGAATCTATATTTAAAATACTTGCCTATGTGCCTCTGGATGAAATATGGACATTATCTTTAATAACATGTAGTGGATCTTTAATCTTTTCTTTCTCTGTTCACCCACCTATAAAGATGTTAGCAGTGTAAGAACATAAGTCCTGAAGATAAGTTTCAGTCCATGTTTCCACATGCCCCAAATCTAACCATTTCAAAATCTAATTGGATGGCAAAACCAGTTGGTACCATAAACTATTGTCTAGTTCCTTCATTTAGAACAGAAATCAAATCAGTAAAATAATTACTTGCTGGTTAATTGCAGAATGGAGGGGAGTATTTTATTTAGGATCGGTCCAAGTACTATCAGCATCGATTCTTTTTTTAAATTCAAGTTTATTGGGGTGACAACTGTTAGTAAAGTTACACAGATTTCAAGTGTACAATTCTGTAATACATCATCTATATACCACATTGTGTGTTCACCACCCCGAGTTAGTTCTCCTTCCATCACCATAGCTACAGACAATAGTTTAGTGGTTACCAGAGGGTAAGGGGGGTGGGGAGTAGTAGATGAGGGTAAAAGGGATCAAATATATGGTGATGGATAAATCAATTCTAAACGTCAGAGACTTAATAAGTTCAGTACTTGCCAATACAAACTTCAGAGTAGCTATTTCTGGCTAAGCAGTTATTCTGGGCAACTTTCTTCTAAGTAGGATCAAGCCATCTTCTTTCTCAAAGATCATCTTTGGAATCCTTCATTAGATGCTGTACATCCAGGCAGGAGACAAGAAAAGAGAGCTTAGGTGATCTCATCAGAGATTTTAGGAGCCTAGCATCCAAATGGGAGTATATAACCTTACTTATAATCCATTGTACAGAACTGGCCACATGTCTTCATCTAGATGCAAAAGTGATGGGAAAATGTAGTCTTCCTGTGTGCCCAGGAAAAAAAAAAAGAAATGGCTTGATGAACACATACAATTGTTTCTGCCCCAGGGAGCAAATATATAGAGTTGAAATCATGACTTATTGTCTATGTTTCTATTGTGCTTAATTGGCGGCAGAATCCCAAGCTAGGGTCAGCCATGTTTTCCTTCTTCTGAGTTAAAACAGGCATGTCGGATATCAGGGGTCTGTAAGGACTCTAGAGAAAAAGTCAAGAGAGACCAGGGCATGACCTCTGTCACTGACAGATAGCTAGATGATGAATACTTAATGAAGTTTATTCTCCAAAATGTTTTCTTTATATTAGAGTTAAAGAAAAAGAAATCAGAGATGTTATAGAACAAACCTAAAGTCAGATATTAGACTCGAGTACCAGCCTTCTGGTCTCCAATAATTTACTTTTCACTGGCCTATCTTTCTAAGACAGACACACAAAGATCAACAAACAACTTTGTTAGTTGGGAATTATTGTGTAATAAATGAAATTTAAATAAAGGAAACCATCAACGTAATAATTACTAAGAAAAAAATTAAATTTCTACGTTTAATATATTTTTGAGGAGTACATGAAAAATTTCCCATCTTATTGTTATAATTTAATAACCACACTAGTTTATTAAAGTTGCCTTTTTTTCATGGCCTTCAGTGTTTCTCTGGTTTTCAAAGAATGAGACCCTTTTCCAATTAAATATGAAACTATTAAAGGATACACTTTTATTTATCAGTCTCATTTTTTTAAATCATGGAGAATGTCATTATTGCTAAAGGTAACTTTTCTTTTTTTTAGTTTATTGGGGTGACAATTGTTAGTAAAATTACATAGATTTCAGGTGTACAATTCTGTAATACATCATCTATAAATCCCATTGTGTGTTCACCACCCAGAGTCAATTCTCCTTCCATCACCATATATTTGATCCCCCTTACCCTCATCTCCCACCCCCCACCCCCCTTACCCTCTGGTAACCACTAAACTATTGTCTGTGTCTATGAGTTTCTATTTCTCATTTGTTTGTCTTGTTCTTTTGTTGCTTTTGGTTTATATACCACATATCAGTGAAATCACATGGTTCTCTGCTTTTTCTGACTTATTTCGCTCAGCATTACACTCTCAAGATCCATCCATGTTGTCACAAATGTTCCTATATCACCTTTTCTTACCGCCGAATAGTATTCCAAACTTTTCTAGTAACATAGGCCTCAAATATTTTAAGATAACTTAAACTTGGAATGAAACAGTAATTTGAAGCATTTGCCATGAAATTGTAGAACTGGAAAGGAATGTAGAGTTCTCTTCCCCAGCCCTTAACTTACACACTTATACATACACTCATTCAACAAAAATTTAATGCCTTCTATGTATCAGGCACTGTTCTGGATGCTCAAGATAGAGCAGAGAACACGGTATACAAAAATTCCTGCTCTCATGGGGTTTATATTATTAAGGAGGGAGTGAAATATATACTAAACAAAAAAGTAAAATAGCATGGCAGATGGTGAAAAGTAATTTAGAGAGCTAGGAAAGAGAAGGTTTGCAGATTTAAATAGGTGTTCTAGGAAGTCCTCATTGAAAAGTCTTCAATAAAGATTTTAAGGATGTAAACATGAGCCCTGTGGATTGAGGGAAAAGCACCTCAGGGAGAAAGAACTCAATAGCAAAGAAGTTAAGGTCAAAGAATGTTGGGGGCTAGAACCTAGATATCATAAATCCAGGTTTGATTTTCTTTATAATGTATTGATACTGATGTCAAATTAATTATCATCAAATGATTAATCACTTGTTGACATTTATGTTATTACTCAGCTCATATTTATTTATCACCATCTGTGTGCAGAGCATAGTACTAGAATCTTTGGCAGAGTAAGGCAAACTTTCCTCTTTTTATGAATTTTCTCATATAAATTCTCATTTAATTTCTATGGTGGCCCTTTGAGGTGGCTATTATAATCATTTACATACAAGAAAATCGGCTCAATGAGGTTAACTAACCTGCCTAAACAGCTGACAGCTTCTAAGTGATACAACTAGGATTTGAAACCCAGTTGACCCACTCTCAAACCCATGCACTTTCCACCATATTATGTTGCTTAAAGTGAACTTGAACTTTTGTGTGTTAGTGGGTGTTTTATTTTTATTTTATTGTTGTTTGTTTTACACAGGAAAAAATAGTAGGAGAATAATTGCAAGTCATCTCACATTTACATTACTTATAAAATCAAATTAAATCCATTTGTTGATTAATATACACAGATGGAATTAACTTATACCCGAAATCTGTAAATTCAGCTCTGGAAGGATTCTAAAATGTTGCTCAGCCTCATTCATCCTGTGTCTTTCCTCTCTCCTAGCTTCCTTTTTATTTTGCTTATTTAATTTAAATTATATTATTAACTTGCGATTTGGTAATACATTCACATTGTTCAAAATTCCAAAGTTCCAAAAAGGGCATGTAATTAACTGTCTTGCTGTCATTTTCCTCTCCAGCCATTTAGTTCTTCTCACCAGAGGAAATAAGCTTCCCCCGTCCCCATTTCCCATCTATCCTTCCAAGCAGATGTTATGCAAACACATCCAGCTTCTAGAATGTAACTGGAATTCCAAAGATCAGATCAGAGTGAGGCCAAGAGAAACAGTGTGACTGATACTTCTGCCAACCCACTAGATAAAAATCATCCAGAGAAAATAAGTCTATTTAATTTGGGACTTCCCTGTTCTCCTTCATTCTACACATTACCCTCAGATTAATCTTCCTAAAGTGCATCTCTAGTCATGTCAGCCAACACTCAGTCTTCCAATGAGCTCCCACTTACCTGCTCCATTGAGTCCAGACATCCCAGTGTGGAATTCATTGCCCTATGCGTCTTATTTATCTGTAATTTTCCTTTTTCACCCTACCTTCCAGAAACTACAGTAAAGTTTTATTGGCCTTCGACATGAAGTAGTACTACAATACCTAAAGGATTCCAGATTCTAATGCAATCAATTGACTTTTTCACCTCAGAGACCATCTAGAGGATGAAAATCCTCCCACTGGGTAACAATTCTGTTGTTTAAACTGTGAGAACTAGAGCGACCAATGGTACTGGTTTGCCTAGGACTGAGGAATTTTCCAGCATGTGGGACTTCCTTTGCTATAACCAAGAAATCCCAGGCAAACCAGGATGAGTTGGTCACCCTATCTGGGACACTACTAAGGAATGTGCTTCTAGGTTTTTCCAAGACACTTGGAAAGCATCATAAACTCTTCTTCCTCCCATTCCTAGCTAGAGAAGACAAGGAAAGACAACAGGTGTGGAGTACAGAGTTCTGGTCCTTGAAGAGATGACATCACCATGCTTTCTCCATGAAAGAATATGGGGACTTTGTTGACATGGATGATGTTCTTACTCCTTATCTGATCTCCAAAAATTACCTGCTTTTCCAAAGCTGTCCTTCTCTTTGGCACTAAGTGATACGGATTCTGTGTTATCCTCTATTACACTCCATGGAGTTCAGAGGTAGGCAAACAGTGTAGGTATGAATAATGGTTGTAGTGGATGCTGGGCCCCACATGTATTTCTTTCATTGGGCTGATTCACCCATTCCTCCACTGCTCTGATTGGCAGCTGCTAATGGCCCAGAGCTGCCCCCTTCTCTGTACAATTGTCCTCATTGCTCTCTGCCTATTGGGAGCTGCCTCAGGCAGGAAGTAACATATCCTCCACCCTCTAGGGACAGCCACTGGCCAATGACTGACTGACACGAGGCTAGAGAAATTGGCCCTAGAGAAATTGGCCTTCTTGCATCAAGGTGGAACCAACCAATTTGTGCCTCAGAGTTTCTGCGTGGACCAGGTTGAAACAATTCTCTGCTGAGACTACTTCCTTGATTAGCTTTCTTCCCTTGCTCTATCCTGGTTCCCTTACTTCCTTTCTCCTGAAAATATTCTCTCAATATGTCACTTGATAGGGTGACCACATTATCCTGACTTGCCCAGGACTTTCCTTCCTAGTTTTAGCTTCTGAAAGTCCCACATCCTGGGCAATCCCTTGGTCCAGGGGATTAGTCACTCTACACTTGAACAAGAATCTCCGTCTCGGGCTCTGCTCTAAGGAATCTGATCGAAGACCTCAGCTTACATCATGTATAAGCTAGGATTGTGAGTGTACTATAACCTACTGGATAGTGGGATTGGTGGTCTGGTGTTAGAAACGAACTGGGCAGGATTCCAGTAATTCATAGGTTACTCTTGTGTGAGTTAGAAGACACCCCTCTGATCTAAAACAATCCAACTGGTATCTGGATTAGTAAACTGAAGTTGCCTTTTTTTGTGTTTGTGGAGAAAAAGGCACCCTTGCCTCTGGGGGAATGCAATTCCATGCTAGGGTGCATGGCCTGGTAAAAGAACAGGCAGGATTTCTGGGCTTGGTGCCTTTGTGCAGTGCATGCACTGAGTGGCCATACATAGCAGCCCTGGAGTAAAGCAGTGAGGGCAGCCCTGACCCATGTTCCATCTTTTCTACCTCTTCCCTCCCCCTGCTGTGTAAATGATATAAGAGCGGCAAATTGAGATATGCAAGTGTATTAAACTTTGGTTGGGCTCTGCTCGCCATCAAAGGCAAAATGCAGATGTAGGCAATTCAGTAATTAAGAGAAAACCAGTCAAGGAAAGTCCAGGTAATCACCTGCTTTTTATAGAATGGAGTATGAATTCAATTCCTGATTTTTCCAGGGAAGCACAAAACTTATAAATTTTTTGTGCTTCATCTTCTATAAAGGAATTAAGCTAGAACCTCCTTTTGACACATTAGTCAGAATTGAATTGCCACTGTCACTTGGAAGAGAGGCTTTTAAAAACCATAATAAACTTTAACATATCTCATATTACATCAACACATGGAGCTACTGGCATTTTCAGGCAGTATTTGGCTAGCAAGGTGAAATAAGAGTGGTTTTAAAACTATAGTTTCCAAGTATTCAAATAACCCTACTCAATTAGGTCTATAGATCACCTCTGGAGTGGAATCAGTTTGAGAACCATCTCGCTTAGACATATCAACTTGTTTCAATAAATCTTTCCCTCCTCCATGGATTCCAGTATAGGTCTCTAAGTTATGGAGAAAAGTCATTTTTTTCCCCTTATATTTTTTCATACAATGCCTATAGAAATGGAATAATAATAATAATAATAAAAGACATCCATTAAAGTAACAAAAAGTTTAATGACCCCGAAGTGAACAAGGCCATGGAAGGAGTGAACTTTGCTTTATTTCTAGTTGAGCTTTACAGAAAGAGTTAGTCTTTGCCAAATGTCTTTTAAAAGCTTTGTGTTAAAACCATATCCAATAATACTGTAACTGGGTCATTACCCACACACTGCCAGGCCAATGTTTCAAAAAGGACTGATACGATCTCATGGACAGTTAAAGTTGGAACTCCTCCCCTGACATCTCCAAAATCCATACTGGCTGACAGGAGTTATTTAACTTGTGGGGGTGGAGGGAAGAGAACCGACTTTAGGAATCACTGTCCAGTGTGTCAGGAAACAGTGACAAAATTAAACCCATGGGAGAAATCTACAGAAAGTAGAAAAGGAGGGTGTTCTTGGCTCCTGGACTTGGTAAACAGGGCACAGGAACTCAGAAAATGCAGATACTGCTTATGCAATATCCCTGTGAATATTGGACAGGCCATTTTCCCCAATCTCTGGATACTTTAATATTTTTTTTAAAAAGCCAAAAAAAACTATATATAGGGAAAAACTTACAGCAAAGCTGAAGTGCAGTTATTTTAACTTCTTACATTGCTTTCTTATTCTCAAGGATGGTTACTCATCCTCACTCTGTCTTGTTTTCTAGAGACTTCCCAGTTGGTAAATGCTTTCCACTATGATTTTGCTCGAGATTATTTCCTCGATGAGAACTTTGACACTGAGGCTGATGTCACTACATTTCCACTCACTCCAGGAATGGAGAACAATCACTCACTTCACCCAGTTGCTTGCCGCATGAGCGGGAGTCCCTTTTGCCAGCACGCCAGTCTAATAGTTTCTGGGAATAGATAAGGGGGACAATTCACCTAGAACTGATGGGACTTAGTGCTTAGCACATTACCTGATACACAGAGTGCACTCAACAAATGTTTGGGGGAATAAATGAGAGAAATATTTTTAAGACCATTTACACATCTCTTCTCAGAATTTAGTTTCCTCATGCAAGTCACTTAACTTCAGCCCCATATATTGAAATATTGTCTGCCAGAAAAGACAGATTTTATCTATTTTTTATTTTCAGTATCATGAGCACCATTTTCATCATCACAGCTAAAAATAAAATGCAGTAATTATCGAATAGAAAAGATAGTGTCAATTTCTAAAACATCCCAGGGAAGGAAAGGAAAAATAATTTTCAGTTATCACTTTTTATAACGCTTTTCAGCCCTTTTATCTTTTATTTCCTCAAATGAATGGGAAGTTCCCCAGAGGTACTTCGCTAATATAATCCTATATCTACACAGTAGGCATAACCAGCTAATGAATGACTTGGAGGATAATAATTTTTGTTGCTTACCAGTAACTATGGGCAGAGGAGGTTGTGAAGTCCAGCGCCCAAACACCCAGATTTTGGATTCTGATGGCCTGACCGTCCTTCCTGAACCCACTGCTAGTTAGATTCCTGATTCTAAAAGGATTAAGTGTGATAATACAAGTAAAGTGTTAGTTCCTTGCCTGGCACGCAGTAAATGTCCGTCCATGTTCCATAACATCATTATTATTATTCATGTGAATCATGCAAGAAAATGGGACTATTTTGACCACAAGATGATTTCATCTATGACAATGGATGAAATATTTACGTCTAATTGTGAGTCCCAGGTGTTAGGGTCCTTCAAGAAGCCACAGATTGTACGATCCTAAAATAACAGGCACAGGATAACGCGAGTCCAGACCATTCATAACCTGAACAATCACTACTTTCCACCTGCCTTGTTATTTGCATTTCCAGCTAAGTGCTATTGGATTTCCATGCTAGAATTTGAATAAACACTTGAATTAGAATAAAAGAAAGAGAAATTCTCAGGACAGCAACCACGTTCCTGATTAATGCAGTATCGTGTTCACCCCCTTAACATAGGTGGAGATATCTCTGAAAGCCAGGATGGATGGCCGCAAGGAACAGAAGATGCACTTCAACTGTACACATTTCCTGAATGATCAGCTTTGCGTGACCTTCATATAAAACCCAAAGGTATTTATTGGCCTTGTGCATGAGCACAGCTCAAGTGAAGGCAGCTGCCTTTCCTCAAG
This sequence comes from Rhinolophus sinicus, assembly GCF_057876585.1. Lineage (NCBI taxonomy): Eukaryota > Metazoa > Chordata > Mammalia > Chiroptera > Rhinolophidae > Rhinolophus > Rhinolophus sinicus. The sequence continues at coordinate 21,983,542 of NC_142518.1, read as the reverse complement.
GTACAAGTGAAAGGTTTTAGATTAGGAAGCAGATGAGGTTCAATTACTTCATTATTTACTCATTGGGGGAAAAATCAATTTCTGGAATATAATCCTATTGACCTGACTGGCACCGACCAGGAGCATAAGTAATCACAACCCTAAAATAAATATCCGTTTATACCTTGAAAAGACACCTACACTAACCATTCTCCTTTATGCATTCAGGGTATCAAATAACCATGCAAACCAGACTCAAGGCTAATGGGACTCTTTTTTGAATATGTCACTAAAAAGGGATGGTGAAAATTTTGCTTATTTTGTTCTGACCTTGTAAAATTCACACATTAGATGAGCAAGGCAGTGTATTTCTATCTCTAGTTAATACTAAGATTATTATGGTGCCAGACAATAGTGAAACGAGCCAACATCACTGAAACAAAAAAGTAACCCAATTATATCAAGGAATTAACATGTTCACATCCAATCAGCAACAAATTATGGTGCAGTAAAATATGCATAAGAAATTTTAACCCTAACTCCAGAGCCGGGATTGATATTGACTCAATCCAACTTTCTTTCTCATAGAAATTTGAAGATACTTTTCCTTCCAGGTTTGTCCTTTAGCAAGGATGTCCTAAGCTTCCATCATGTTGAATTTAGCCTTGCAAGGATTTTTAATTAACAGCGATGATCCACAAGCCATGATTTATATGCAAGAAAGATGCCCTGTTTTATCTTCTTTCCCCAGGCTATGATATATGGATGCTTCTAATAAGCTGAAGATAAAAGTGGTTTGGACCAAAAAGCACCTATTTTCTCAAAAAATGCACATTAAGACTGCAGCTGTCAGCAAGGGAATAAAGTAGAGCCCAGGTGATAGAAAATATAAAGGAAGTTGAAAATGATCAACGTTCAATTTACGTATTTATAATTAGATCCTAATTATTTTCTAGAAATGCTTAATTTTTACTCCATGTAAAGCATTATATTTTAAAACTATAGTTTGGTGAGGGTTTAAATGATGTATTACTAACGTTATATGATTATATTTTAAAGACAGATTTTTGAATTTACTCATTCAAGTTTATGCTGCTCATGAGGATACATACTTATTGCAATGATGCTGCTGCAGCTGAAAATAACTTAGCATCTCTTTTTCTGGTATAACTCTGAGACAGTGGCATATTTTTTAATATAACTAGTGTTATAAAATCATGTTTTGTAGATGGATAGAGAATCTCTAGTCCTATAACTCTGCTGTAAATTAGCTGGTCAATTTATGGTGTCACTTAATGTCTCTGGGTCATGGTTTACTTATACTCATATACGTGAAAGTGTAATTGTGCTACATTACTGCCAAGGGCCTTTCCAACCATAAAATTATATAATTTTGTGTCTTGATATTTAGAAACAGCCAGAAATCAGTGCTGAAGTTGGAAAGATATCATTTTGTATGTTTAGAAGGAGACATTCTTATGAAGTCATTCATTCATTCATTTAACAAATTTTTTTGAGTGCCTTCTGTGTGCCAGGTACTCTCCTGAGTGCTAGAGATATATTAGTGAACAGAATAAAGAGCTCTGTCTTAGTGAAACTTGAATTCTAGATGGACAAGACAGATAATAGACAATTAATGCAAGAAATAAATCAATTATATAGTACTATAATATACCATAGGGTAAGTGCAATGGACAAAGTAAAAGTAGGGTGAGGTATGGAGATTGGGGAGTACAGTGGTTAGGAGGCTGGAAAGAGGCAGGCAGGTGGCAGTTTTAAATAGAGTGGTCAGAGATGATCTCACTGAGAAGGTGAGACTTATGCAAAGACCTGAAGGAGATGAGGGAGTTAACCAAATGGTGTCCTGTAGAATAATGGTTCGGACAAAGTGTACGGCTAAAGCAAAGGCCCTGAAGTAGGGTCATGTGTGTCTTGATTGAGAAAGAGCAGAGACGTTAGTGTGGCTGGAGCTGACTGAGCCTAGAGCAAGTGGTAGGAGAGGAGGTGAAAGAGGTAACAGGACTGATCATGGAGGGTCTGGTGGGCCATACTAGGGACTCTGGCACTTACTTGGATCAGTGAATATCACAAGCTTGGCTGAGATGGGAGCCATCGCCAAGTTTTGAATGGAGCAGTACTAGGATCTGACTTACATTTAGAGAGGATCACTCCGGTTGCTATGTTGAAAATATTTACAGGGAACGAAGGTAGAAGTGATGAGACCATGCCATTTTGGCTTATCTATTTTGTAAAATGCCTATGAAGCTGATACCAAAAGGATTGCAACAGTGTTTTGCACAGAACATGTTGGGAAGACGTGAATAATTTCAAATATTATCTATGTTTATAAATTCTGATGTGTTTGTAACAAAATCACTTGCACTAGCTCTCCATTCTCTATCTTCTCAACATATTCTGCTTAAGCTGATGATAAAACTTTCAGTGAAGATAATGTTCACTGTTTAAAACTGTTATTAGGTATATAATCACATCTTCAAGCTCATAGCATTTCAAGGGGCAAGAGGCCACTTATTCATAGTCCAAAGATAATTGTTCTTTGTATTCTCATGTCTTTGAACAACTATAAAGTACCCTCCCCAACTCTTTAAAGTGTTTCCTATTGTCTCACCTTGTTCTTTTTATTAGTATAAACTGCATTTCTCCAGTCTTTGTTCAATAAGCATTAAGTTCCACTACCATTCATTCCTGTCCTGGGAGAAAATTAGTAAGACCTCTTCATTACCTATTAAAACTATGGTACTGGCTTTACCAAACAATGTAAAATTGTTGCCCTACTGGTGCTTGCAAGAGCACAACCTTGAACTCACAATTGCTCAGTGACTGTCACAAGCTTGGCTGAGTCAAGCTTGTCTGAAAAATATTCAGTGTGTTCTTTTTTATAAAGCTAAATCAGCACTGTTTAATAGAACTTTCTACAATGATGGAAACATTCTTATCTACACTGTCCAACATTGTAGGACTATCACAAATAGCCACTGAGAACTTCAAGTGTGGCCAGTGTTATGGAGGAACTAAGCTTTTAATTGTATTTCATTTTAATTGATTTAAATATAAATGTAAATAGCCTCACACGACTAATGGCTACTGTATTGGACAACTCAGGTCTAAATCCTTATTTATATTATGTTAGACTAACCATGAGACATTCCTGCCCCATATTGTTTTAATATCTCCTAGAAATGCTTCTCTTAAATGTTCTTTGATATTATGTCACAGACATTCATTAAATCAGTTTGAAAATAACAGCCCAATGAAATCCATGGCTATAGTTTCTGAAACCAAGTTGTCGAGGGCATTGATAATTGTGTAACAGCATCCTATTACTCTGGCCTCAATACTAGGAAAAGGTGCAGTTGTTCTAAAAAGCTTGTCTGTCTGATGTAATTTATTGTGTTACATCTTTGCATTTGCTTCAGGGGAGCATAGAGTCAAATGGGTGGTTCATCTCTTGCAAGCACATACTTTATAGAGCATCTTGGGCTATGTTCTGTTGCTTATTTTACTTTTGACCACTTTGTCTTATCTTTTCTGTCCTTATACCCTCTTTGCTGATTTTCTTGCTTATTTTAAATGTTAGCTGGTGGTATTATATTCAATTCTGTTTTCCACAAAGAAGCAGAATAAAAGTAAATTAAAACCCTGTCTTTATTTGGGAAAACACAATCTCTTTCTTCAAAGTGCTAACTTCCCAAGACCTCATTCTTATGATTAGTTTTGCCCTTCTCTAAATTATTTCCAAATTCTACATAGTTCTTGTCAATTCTTCACCCATACTAATCCTGACACTCAAATCACCCTAGAGATGAAAATGAGAGAAAAAGAGAATAATATTGTATATAATTCAAGTTAGATTACAATTTACTCATTTCAATGTTATGCTTGCTGTGTTACTAAAATTTTTTGATATTATAAAAGTTTCATATAAATTTACATTTATGATGAGCTTGAATTATACTAAGAAGTTAGCATTTCCCTCCAGGGTTAAGATCATGGGTGTTTTTTTGTTTGTTTGTTTTGTTTTGGTTTTGCTTTTTTAGAAAAGGAACCATTTCATAAAATGTACAAGAGAGGCTTAAAATGAATAGTCACAACATCTGTGAGTCTGTGAGTCAGTGATCATTAGTTAAAATTAACTATTGTTCCCCTATTCTGAGTTGAATTTATGATTCTTTAAAAAAAAACATCTCTACTTAGCTTTGTCTTCAGAGCCAAATTGGAAACAACTTCAACAAATTTATTATGTGGTTTTTGTCATTAGAGTTCCTGATGGTTTGCAAAGTTTGAATTCGTTTTTTTAATCCTGGGTTTTATGAAAATTCTGTTTCTCACTTGGAAAAAACATCTGTCACTTGTTATGCTAATTTATAAGAGACTGAGTCAATGTTTGGCCAAGGGAGAAAAGGTTCTTGTTGTTCTTACTAGAATTCATGCTCTAGGCCCAGCTGGGCAATTTGGGCAATGTTTTGTCATTGCCTGCCAGTGAATCAAAAGGTAGAGTACTTGAGTGGAAGGAGAAAGAAATCAGGCTTTTATGGATGAAAACCATAATACCTAATATCATACAGGAGAGTTGCCATATTTGGACAGGTAACACAGCCTTGCTGTTGATGGGACAGGTGATTCTCCTTTCACCCCAACCACAAAACCACTTTATATTATATTTACTGAGGGAAAGTAAAATAAGAGACATCTCAATATTCACAATTGCCTATGCATGTGCTGGATGTAAATTACTAGTAATTTTCAAGTAAATAACTTGGAAGTCCATTTGTCTAATATCAAAAAATTGGGAACAAATGGTAATCTAAATTCCTCAGAGTGGAAAATTAATGTTTTGAAAATGAGATTGGTGTCTTTTGATTTATTTTACATTTATTTGCAACAGATCCCTTTGTTACATGAACTCTATAATTTTGACTAAAAAATGTACAACAAATTATAGTTCTTTTCTTCACATTGCAAGGACAAGCTTCAAGTGAACAGCTAACTCTTAAATAATTTAAGAGAAAAGTAGGTCAATGCCATGTATTAAATGACTAGCTCTGAAGATAGCTATATCGGCTATTGTGATTTTAGAGATGCCTCTCAAAGATATAAAGTTATTAAGCTATCTTCAGAGCTAGTCTTTTGCTTCATTTAAATGTATGGAATTGGCCTTAAAGATTATCCTCATATTGAATTAAATATTAACTTGGTTCTGCTCCATCATTTAATACACGACATTTATATTTCAAGATAGAAAATAACTTTTATTGATTTTAAAACTCTAATTACAATAGAGCTCCCTAACAATATGTCCTTGGAACTTGGTAATTATCCAGACACTCTTATCAACCATGAACTACACTACATTTGGACTCACTTAAAAATCATCCACTTGAAGTCATACCCCTCTTATTCCACTCCTTATAAAAGAGAACTAGCATGAGAGTTAGTCTCTACATTTTCATCCCCCACTCTCAGACTTTTATTCTATCTACTCTGAAAAGGTTCTTATCAAGGTCACCAGTGACCAACCTACTTAATACCAAGCCCTAGGATCAATTTTCAGTCCCCACCTTCCTTGACTCCTCAGCAACACTTGACACAGTTGATACTCTCTTCCTTGAAATCCTTTCTTCACTCCGGTATCCAGATTTTCCTCCTACCTCATTGGCTTGCTCCTTCTCAGTTTCATTTGCTAACCCATCCTCCTCTTCCTGACCCATAAATAGTAGCGTGTCCTAGAACATAGTCTTTGTCCCTCTTTTTTATTCACACTCTATCCCCAAGTGATCTCACCCAGTCTTGTGAATTTTAAATACTATCTAGATTGTGATGACTCTAAAATTTATATCTCCTGCCCTAATCCCTTTCGTGAATACCATATTCATATATGGAACCACCTGCTCGATATTTCTACTTGGATTAAGAAGTATAACCTTCACTTCCCTTCCCAAACCTACTGCTTCCTACCTTTTTATATAGTAACTCTATTTACCCTTATTATATAGTAACTCTATTTGCTCAGACTTAAAACTTGGGAGTCATCTTTAATTCTTCCCTTTTCTTTCTACCCTTTTTCCAGTTTATTATCAAGCCCTGCTGTCTTTCTTCAAAACACATCCTCAATCTGACCACTTCTCATTGCTTCCACTGCATTGAGGCAGGACCTTTACAGTGCTTAGCACAGAACTTGGAAAATATCTTTATTCAATCCATCAGCAAATCCTGTCAACCCTACTTCAGAATATATCCTGAATCTGTTTCTCACAATTATCATACTTACCACCCTAGCCAATGCCATTCTCATCTCCAGCCTGGAATAAGACCACAACCTCCTAACTGGTCTCCCCAGCTCCACTTTTATGCTTTCCCTCCTACAGTGCAGTGATATTTCAAAAACATAAATCAGATGAATTACTTCCCTATTCAGAACTCTTCACTGGTTTTCCAATATACCTAAATTAAAATCCAATGTCCCATGATGATTTGCAAAGCTCTACATGATCAGGGCAATGTCTACTTTTCTGAGTGTTTATCCTACTACTCTTCCTTTCACTCTCTCTACCTGAGTCACACTGACCTTGCTCCTTTGTGAGTGAACACATAGCTCTAATCTTGCCTCAAATGTTGCATTTGACGTTTCTTGTACTTGTAATGCACATTTCCATTGAAATTCACATGGTTCACTTCTTCCTTTCATTTAGGCCTGAAATGTTAACTCCTCAGAGAGTTCCTCCCTGCCTAACCTACCTCAGAACTCATTGATAAATTTTACCAAAAAGGATGACCTGATGTAACCAGACTAACTGCATGGAGGCACCTGATCTGGTGAATAACCAGCCATCTGATGGAAGTCTGGATAGCCTTATATAGAAAGCTCAAGCTTTGCATTCATATATTGTAGGTTCAGCTATTAGCACAACCATCCAACAATCAAATTACTATGGGCCTCAGTATCCTCATCTGTAAATGATGAATAAAATTAGGACTAGATATTATTGTTGTGAAAGAGTTGATAAATAGGCTAACCAAATAATTTGTCATCCAAACTGGGAAAGACAGAGACTGTATGACCTGCAAAGCCTAAAATATTGACTATCCACCTCTTCATGGAAAAAGATCGCCAATTCTTACTCTGGGGTAAATACCCAGGAATGGTATAAGTGGGTCATATGGTAGGTATTTATTTAACTTTTTTTTTCTTCTCTAAATTGTCTGTAAATTCCACAGCTTTCTTTTTTTTTTCTTTTTTTTTTTTTTTTTAGATTTTATTGGGGAAGGGGAACAGGACTTTATTGGGGAACAGTGTGCACTTCCAGGACTTTTCTCCAAGTCAAGTTGTTGTCCTTTCGATCTTAGTTGTGGAGGGTGCAGCTCAGCTCCAGGTCCAGTTGCCGTTGCTAGTTGCAGGGGGCACAGCACACCATCCCTTGCCGGTGTCGAACCGGCAACCTTGTGGTTGAGAGGACATGCTTCAACCAACTGAGCCATCCAGGAGCTTGGCAGCTCAGCTCAAGGTGCCATGTTCAATCTTAGTTGCAGGGGGCAGAGCCCACCATCCCTTGCGGGACTCGAGGAATTGAACTGGCAACCTTGTGGTTGAGAGCCCACTGGCCCATGTGGGAATCGAACTGGCAACCTTCGGAGTTAGGAGCATGGAGCTCTAACCGCCTGAGCCACCGGGCCGGCCCCTTATTTAACTTTTTAAGAAACTGCCAAACCATTTTTCAGAGTGGCTGTCCCATTTTGTATTTCGACCAAGAGTGTGTGAGAATTCCAGTTGCTTTTCATCCTCATCAGCACTTGATAATGTGTTTTTTTTTATTTGAGCCATTCTAATAGTTGTGTAATGGCATCTTATTGTGGTTATAATTTGCATTTTCCTAATAACATTTAACATCTTTCCATATGCTTATTTGTCATCATTACACCTTCCTTAGTGAAGTGTCTGCTCAGGTCCTTTGCCTATTTTAAAAATTAGATTGTCCATTTTCTTATTGCTGAGTTTTGAGAGTTCTTTGTATGTTCAGGATATGTATCCTTTGTCAGATACAAGATTTGCAAATATGTTCTCCAAGTCTATAACTTGTCATTTTTTTTCTCTTAACAGTGTCTTTCACAGAGCAAAATTTTAAAATTTTGATAAACTTTATCAAGTTTTTCTTTTAGGGATTGTATTTTTGATGTCATGTCTAAGGATCTCTTCACCCAAACTTATGTCACAAAGACTTCTCCTGTGTTTTCTTCTAAAAGTTTTGTAGTTTTATGTTTATACTTAAATCTATGATCCATTTTGAAAAAAGCTTTGTATAAAGTGTGAGGTAGGTTAAAATTAAGGTGGTTTTTTTTTATCAGGTTGGCACAAAAGTAATTGCAGTTTAAAAGGTTAAAAAAAAATAGCAAAAACCGCAATTTCTTTTGCATTAACCTAATACATATGGATGATCAATTGTTCCAAAACCATTCGTTGAAAAGACTGTTTTTTCTCCATTGGGTTCCTTTGACATCTTTGTCAAAACTAAATAGCCATACTTGTCTTTTTCTGGACTCTCTCTTCTATCTAGTGTTTTACGTGTCTATCTCTCTTTCAATACCACACTTTCTTGTAGCTATATAGTAAGCTTTAATATTGATTAATGATTCCTCCCATTTTATTCTTCTTTTTCAAAATTGTTCTGGATATTTGACTTCAATTTTCCTTGCACATAAATTTTATAATCAGTTTGCCTATATTCACAAAAAAATACTACTGGAATTTATATTGATATTGTTTTAAAACTGTTGATCAATCTGGGGAGAATTAACATCCTTAATATGTTGAGTCTTCTAATCCATGAAAACAGTATGTCTTTCCATGGATTTGGGTCTCCTCTGATTTCTTTCTCAGCTTTTTGTAGCTTTCAACATACAGACTATGTACATGTTTTATTATATTTATTTAATAGTTATAGGGCTATTTAGATCATATAGTTTATATTGGGTGAGTTCTGGTGGTTTGTGGTTTCAAGGATTTGGTCTTTTTCATTTAAGTTGTTCAATTTATATGCAGACTTGTTAATAATATTCTCTTATTATACCTTTCATGTCTGTGGGGTCTTGAGTGATAGCCTCTCCTTCCTTTCTGATATTGGTAATTTGTGTCTTCTCTACCCCACCCCTAGATATTTACAATTTCTGGTGTTCTTCCTTCATTCCTGATGTTCCAGGTTTCCTATGGTATGATTTTCATTCTGTCTGAAGAACTTTCTTTAGCAATTCTTTGAAAGCAGGTCTGTTGGCTCCAAATTATCTTAGTTTGCCTTCATCTGAGAATCTTTATTTGTCCTCTATTCTTGACGGCTGTTTTCTCTGAATATAGAATTCTGGATTAACAGTTCTTTTCTTCCAGCACTTCAAAAATGTTCTACCTCCATTCTCTGGCCACCATGGTTGCTGATGAGGAATCCATTTTTATTTAAATAATTGCTCTAGCATAAGTAATGCGTCATTTTCTTCTGGCTATGTTCAAGATTTTTCTTTGTCTTTGGTTTTTAACAGTTTGATTATAATATTGCTACACTTGAGGAGCTTGGGTTTAGTCTCTATGGAGTTCATTCCGTTTCTCGAATTTGTAGATCCATTGTAAAACTGGGGAAGGTTTTGCTCACTATTTCCTCAAATATTTGTCAGCACTGCACTCTACTTTTAGGACTCCAATAACATGAATGTTAGACATTTTATTGTAATCTCATAGGTCTCTTTGGCTCTGTTTATTTATTTTTATTTAATTTTTGCTTTTTTATTAAATTTATTGGGGTGACATTGGTTAATAAAATTACATAGGTTTCAGGTGTACAATTCTGTAACACATCATCTATATTTTGTATTGTGTGTTCACCACCCAGAGGCAGTTCTCCTTCCATCACCATATATTTGATATTTTTTCAATTTTTTTCTGTTGTTCATACTTGATAATTTCTATTGATATATCTTCACATTTACTCTTTCCTCTCTCACCTCTGTTGCGTCCTGCACAACACAAGCAGTGGGGAAAGCGAGGGAGGCGGCAAGGGCTAAATTCTATTATAGAAATAAAGAGACAAGAGACACTGAATGCAAAGAAACCACAGAGGACCAAGGGACTCACAGCCTCAAGGGACTGGAGCCCCGAATCAGGTCGTCGTGGGTATTTATTGTTTTTTTTACAATAGGCATCACATGATTCTGGGCAGGGTCTGTAAGACTCTCACACCACTGATACAATTAGCATATTTCCAATACCCAATCATATTGTCCCAAAGCAACCTGTTCATGCTGTCCCCACATGATCAAGGTGCGGTGTGTACAACCCCTGGGGGAGTAGGTTTCTCAGAGCAATTACCTCATGAGTTAAGCGGGAAGCGAGATAAGTTCGCTCAGTTAACGTGCCTTAGCACAATAGGGTGCCGGACATCAGAAGCATGCGTCAGCAGCTTCCAGAAAGCATTGGAGGAGGGGCATCCCTCCTAGTTTCACATTAGCTCATGGGGGTCCCTGGGGTCCCGTCTGGCTTAAGTCATTCCTCCCTTGAGGAATCTTACTCGTCTTTGACCGCAGACCCAGCATACTGGGACCAAGAGAGGAAACCTATAAAACTCAACCCCTAAGAGGGACAACCCGCAACCCTCTTTCCTTAAGGAAAGGATGGTAGGGACAAACGGTTAGGGTCCTGTGTGACAACAACCTCCATTCTGCTATTGAGTATATCAAGTGAGGTTTTAAAATTTCAATCGTATATTTTAGTCCTAAAATTTTAATTTGGTTCTTCTTTATATGTTCTATTTCTTTGTAGAAGCTTTTAATTTTAATTTGCATTGCAGGGCTGTTTGTGATTGCTTTTTCTATCATTTTTATTATAACTGTTTTAAAGTCTGTGTCAGAAAATTACATTATCTGTGGCATCTTGTTGGCACTTCTTGTCTTTTTCCATGTGAGTTGAGATTTCTGTGGTTCTTCGTATGCTTAGTAATTTTGGATTGTTTCTTGGACATTTTGAATATTATATTGTGAGACTGGGTCTTGTTTAAATTCTATAAAGGATGTTGATATTTTTGTTTTAGTAGGTACTTGAACAGGTTAAGATATTTTTGTGATAGCATGTATTTGACTTGATTTGATTCAGGCTGCAAGTTTCAACATACCTTCTGTGGGTTATGGTACCAATGTCAGTTCAGTTGTTGAAGGCTTTACAGGTTAATTCGAACTGTCCCTCAAGTACACCACCCAGTGGTCAGTTTGGGAACTGGGTGGAGGTCTCTCTGTGAGCTAATTTCTCAGTCTTTGGTATCTAAGATCATGCCGTGCATGCACAAGTTGAGGGTGAAACTAGGAGTTCAGAAACAACTTTATTGGGTCTCGTTACCAAGCTTCTCCTCCTTTGTTATTGCCCTAGTACATTATGGTTCCCTGGGGCTCCAGAAAGGAGGCAGTTTTAATAATTATATCAGGAGAACAGGCATAAACTGGTACTATCCCAGCAAATTGAGTTAGATGGTTACTATATTAATGAAGAACACGAGAATGGGATTCAGCAAAGCTACTCTATGGCTAACAGAAAGAAAAGATTTCTATGTATAAACCAGGTAAAGTTTTTACTTTCTAAATAGTATGGGATCGTGAGTTACAACCACACATTTCTAGGACATAATTGAAGCACACAGACCAACATGACATTCAGAAAGAGGAGGGTACTGAGGGAATAAAAAACATTGTTAAAGCCCAGTACAGAAAAAAAAAAGCTGAAAAAAAAGGGTACAAATGGACAGATCATAGCTTTAAATATTGGCTTTCTCCTGACTCGCTGGGAGTTCTAGTAGATTTACCATGAAGATAATGAAATTTCAGCTTAGCTCCACACATTACGGGTCCCTTTCAAGCCCTACTGCAATTGTTTGTGCATGTAATTTTGTATTCCTCATCTCCGCCCCACATTTTTAGTTTTAGGTGCTACAAAACCTAGATCTACCCTGATTTGGTAGCAGTTTCTCTCTAAATAATGCACAGGAAATTCTTCCACCTTCACACTCTTTCTTCCTCTCAGAATGTACCCAGAATGTTAGGTGATTGCTGGTTCTCATTCAGAGTGCAAAGTCCACTATGATGGTCATTACATTTTCTTCTAAAACTCAGACAAGACAGAAATTATGCATCTTGGACATTCTTGCTTGATGTTTTTGGTCATACATTACATTTGTTTGTAATATATTACAAACATTTTCACTTATTTGTGGGAGTTTTAAAACTCTGCTGGGGAAAAGGAGACACTACAGGTGTTTACAACAGGGAAAGTATACAATTTGAAGGGTTTTTCAAGATTACTTAAGTAATAGGTGTAGGATGGTTTGGTGGGGAAAAGAGTTTAAAGACAGGGATAAAAGCTGATAATTCAGTCTATGTAGACAAGACACAATGAGGGTCTGTGGCAGGAAGAATAAATTTCTAAACCTGAATAACATTTATTCTTTCCAGGCTTAAAAATTTACAATTTTCCTCCTTTTCATGAAATCTCATTACTAGAAGACTACAGGATAGATTAACCTTCACACATTTCTTTCTCTCAGAATGTACCCAGAATGTTAGGTGATGTTGGTTCTCATTCAGAGTGAAAAGTCCACTATGATGGTCATTAAATTTTCTTCTAAAACACAGACAAGACAGAAAACAACTTGAATTATCTTCAGAAAAAGGTTGAAATTATATCAGTGTGTTTTAGAAATTATATAACTTAGATTCTGTTGCTAAGATTTAATTCTATCTATCACTTCTTTATACAATTAGGAGAAAAATGACTTGCTACTTAATGATCCACTTTTCAACAATTGTGTCAAACAAAAGTGTATCCACTTTTCAACAATTTGACTGCTTTGTGGGTCTTTCAAGAGAACACATAAAGAAACCATGAGAAATATGGTTCAACTGCACTGAGTGAAGCCCTAGGGAATTTGGAATCCACTTCCAACCCCAACTGCCTCAGTGGCAGAGGTAATGAGCGGTTATCAGGGCTGCAACCCTATTTTAATCAGAGAAATATGTGTTTTACACATTCTGCATATTGGGTTTCCTTATAAAATTTCATTTGAAAGAGGGGTTTGATGGATAAACAAATTAGAAAATCATGGACACAATTTGCCCATTTATTTGCCCAAATTAGGAAATCATCTTAACAATTTGCCCATTTGTAGTTAAGAACTAGAAATAATTTTTCATGTATCTAAAATTTATTTTTGTACAAATGGAAACAACTTACAGTTATTTAATTGGGATATCCTTGCTTTAAACAAAACAAACAGAAAGATGAATCATTTCTAGAACCTTCTTGAGAAAATAGACTCTATCTTGCCTTTTTGGGCTATATCTAGTACAGAAATGAGAACATCTGTTGTGAAATTTTTAATTTATTTTATGTTAAGATATCTGCATAATTTATAAATGCTATTAAAATAATTGTGCGTTTTATGAAGAAATGAACAAGAAAAATATATGGTAGCATAAAATGTGAAAACTGTAAAAGAAAACATGTGGTTATTGTGTTTGGAAGCACTTTATTTTCTGTTTCTTTAGAAGAAATTACTGTTCCTAGTAAAACAATAATAGTGATATAATAGATATCTATCACATGCTGCCAAGCACTATTATATCACTATTATTGTTTTACTAGGAACAGCCTCATAGGAACAGGAAGAAAATGCTTTTCTCTTAAGATACTTGCCCTCGTTCTCCTCAGGGGGCAAAAATGTTAGTGCTTCTTTTGGTTAAGTGCAGCTTTCCTTTGGTAAGTAGTGAGGTTCTCACTGGTGGGGATGCTGAATTGAAGAGATGAGGATGGGAACACCTGCTTCCAACACTCATCTCCTATAATCAGAAATACACCACTCGTCTAAAGTATGAGCTACTGGAGAAGGTAAGAGACAAGAAAGGGCTGATACATGTAACATTTTCTTCGTATGAAAAAGGGTTACATTTTTCTGGGGATACTGGAAAGAAGATGGAACAATTATAGAAAGATAGAGGTGGGGTTAAAGGGAATATCCTTCAGGCCTCTTCCGAATTAGGGAATGCAAGAATCGATTTCAATGAGGCCAAGGGAAAGCATACAAGTAAATCATTATTTTTTTTCTTGCTTAAGTGCTTCTGCCATTCAAATCTTCCCTGCAGTTTGAAGTAGGGAACAACTCCACTTCCAATGATGGGACATTGTGGGACAACCCATAACAGGCAAGAGATATTGAGAGACATTTCCTTGGGGCAAGGATAGTGTTAATCATGAAAACAGATATTTACAACACATACCATGGCTGTGCCAGAACTACTGACTACTGTATCTATAGTGAAAGAGGCATGTATGTATTCTTCAAGTGTGTGTGTGTGTGTGTGTGTGTGTGTGTGTGTTTGTGTGTGTGTGTGTGTTATGCATGGCTCAAAGCAAGCATCCTCTGTTGCCTGGGTCTCAAGCCGTCTGGCAAGATAAAGCAGTCAGCTTATCATGAAGTTATGGCCAACTAGGTAGCATGCTTCTTTATATTTGCTTTCACTTTCTGTCTCACTACCCCTTTCTCTCACTCTTGATTCTTCAAATTACATGCCTCTACAAAGTATTAGCATTAAGCATTTGCCTTATGATTTATTTTCTGTGGAACCCAGGCTAAATTAAGTTACTCTTCAAACATTACTAGAAATAGTTCCATGATTACATTGGTAGATTTTCCCCCCACCCCCTGGAAAGAATTTATTTGGACTCAATGACAGAATGAATTTAAATACCTACTCTCAGTTTTCATTTTTTGAAAATCAAGCCAACTCTCATATTGTTGTTGCCTGTCCTCACTGCCAATGTTTATGTTTTTCAGTTAACAGTTACTGAGGGCTTACTATATATTAGCCATTATGTGTTAAGCACTTTGTTTGCATTATCTCATTTAATCAAGATAACAACCTTATGAGATAGATACTATTTTTCTCTGTCTTACTAATGATGATATTTAGTCTTGACTAGGTCCAATAATTTGCCCAAGGTCACTTGTTCAGGGTCACACAGCTGGTAAACGATAGAAGCATGTGCTAAACCACACTTCAGAATCCAGAGTCTACACTCTTACTCACTGTGCCAACTACTTTTCTTGGACAGGAACTTCTCTCATTTTCTTTAGCACTTGGATTTTAGCGATCTTCACCACCTTTGCTCTCACTCTTTCACCAACCACAGTATCATAGATTCTTGCTCTGCCTCGTCTCCTCATAGTTTTAATTGACTCTGGAATAGTCACAAACCGAAGCTCATCATGACTCAGAACTACACTCATCCAAGATTGGAAATTCTGACTTTCCCCTTCTCACCACAGCCTGCTCTCCTGCTGCATCCATCCCACCCATGTTCCTATTAGATGTATATCTCTCTCTATCACTGGAATCCAACCCATATTATTTAAAAACACCCCTTTTGGTTCTACTTGCTTCCCCTTCCATTGGACTCACCTTGCAAATTATCAGAGACTGGACATACCCACCGCCCTATTTCTCTCCTCTTGCTGCTGAGCTTCTAAATGCTGTGTAAGTTGAAAAGCACAAATGTGTCATTAACTGGGCCCTGAGGGCTTTTGAGTCATGCATTTGTTTTCATAAGACTTTGTCTGTTTGTTTTTTACAATGATGAAATGTTAGATGTTAGAAATTCAGCGATGAAAGAATGAGTTCTGTCTTCAAGTAGCTCACAAATAAATAGTAGATTATATATATTTGTGTGTTGCCTTAGTCTCCTTTTAATAGCTGTGACTTAGTGTGGTTCAGAAAAACATGAGGATGGGAGACAGCGACTCTGCCACCATACTTGGTTCAGAAAGTGTTCCCACTTATATTAAGCCTGAACAGAGCACTCTACATCCCTTCACCATGGGTCATGACAGCATCCTTCTCTTACTTATTCCTTAATTAATATCTTGAAACAACTTTCCAGTCAAAAGACATAGAGTGGCTGAATGGATAAAGAAATGAACCATAACTTTCTTTCTATTATACATGCTCCTCTTCCCACTACAACAGGCATGAGGATTCCTTCCCCTCAGTAGGTAAAAACTAGCAGTTAACTGTACCAGCTTGGAATCTGGAAGAATAACAAAGCCTACGGGGCAAGTTGGAAAGGAGAAGCATGTAAAAGAGAGAGAAGAAATGTTCAGAGAGGAAGTATATGACACAGGAAAATACAGAAGCCTGGACGTCAAACATATTTCATAAGGAGGGAATGTCAATTGAATTTTTCAACTAGGAGAACACTGGTGATCTTTTCCCAAGCATGTTTCAGTAGACTGGTAGAGGCAGTCACCAGGTGGCAATGGCTTGGAAAGTAATAGGTTGAATTTGAAGTGTTTATGGTGCATGCAGAGGAAGGTCGAAAACAAAGGTCTGGAATTTAGACAAGATATTTATATGGATGTAAAGATCTTGGAATCAACAATATGCAAAAATTAACTCACGGAAAATAGATGAAGTTCATGAGTATCAAGATTGGGATTGTAGTGAAAAATTATGCTTAAGGCAAGAGTAGAGGGAGTTAAGCCTGTAAAGGAGACTGATATAGAGTGGCTAGAGGGGCGAGAGAATGACGTCACTCCGTGTGATGAAGATGTTTAAAAGGGAGAGTAAGTGAAATTGTTAAATGTAGGAAGGACATCAGACAATTAGTGAAACATTTATTTACTTTTAGCAACTAGAAGGTCGTTGGGAACCTCTTCAATAGCAGTTTCAGTAAAAAGGAGTTGTCATAAGTTACACTGTAGTATGTTGAGGAAGTGAATTCACTGAATATAGACTGTTCTTTTAACTGTTTTTGCAGTGAAGGGAAGGAGAATAGATAATATTGCCTTGAGGAAAATTTGGGGCCAAAGAAGAGATTAATGTTTGTTCTTTATTTGTCTGTTTGTTTTAAAAATAGGAGGGTGAAGGGAATTAATGAAGTAAGATTACTAAGGAAGAAAGTATGAAATGCACAACATGAGGGTTTGGACTAGATTGGGGAAGGAGAGAAACACCTCATAAACTGAAGCTACAGGGAAGAGGCAAGTTTGATACAGATGCAGGATAAATGGATACATTTGATGAGAAGAAGAACGATGAAGTTGTGGGAGGCCACACCTTTTGGGTTCATATCTTCTGTGACAGTGGGGGAGCAGGCTGGAAGAGACCGTCCGCCATGTCAACTCGCTTCAACTTCTTGATAGCAAGTGCTCCACACATGTTAATTTCACATTTCCAAAAATCTAAACTAAAGCTTCATTCAGCTCTAAAACATAATGGATTCTTATTACACAACAGAAAAAATAACATGACAGAAAAAAATTAGGAAAAACGAACCTTACTTTAGCTGTGAACTTTGGAGGAATCTCAGCTGTATTAGGTTTAGAGACTTCCTTTGGCTAGGGATGGGGCATGAGACTGTGAGGAAGACATTCAGGCTGGCAGGCTACTGGCATCAGAAACACCTGTCAACAAAACTTCAACCTTAGAACTAAAGTTCAGATATTGGTCAAGGCTGGAGAAGTCTGGCAGAAATAGAGAACGTGGGTGCTGGGAATGTTATCAAGGTATCAGGATGCAGTTGCCACAGTGGCTGAATAAGAAAGATAATTGTTTTCAGGAAAAAGCAAAAACCCAGTTATGAGGACAAACCCATAATTAGAACTGGTGGCTTGATGTGGAGTGTGAAAGTAGAACTTATTAAATACTTTATGAGTATAACCCAATGGTTCTCGATTGTGGCTGCATATTGGAATCACCCAGAGAGCTCTGAAAACCACTGAAGCCTCGATGTCACTCCAGGAGAGTCTGCTTTAATTGGCCTGGGGAGAGGCCTGGGCATCAGGATTTTTACAAGCCTCCTTAGATAATTGTAATGGGTAGAAAAATTGAGAACCATGACTCAAACCAGAATCTGTCCCAGAGGTGGAAATGAGACTGGAGAGAATCAGGAAGGTCTTAATGTCCCTATAATTCTGAATTGACTGAATAAACATTAACTTCACAATTTCTCTGCATCATCTGCCCCCAGCTGCATATTCTCTGGTTTTCTATGAATTTCCAAATGATTTAGGCTCAAAAAAGTTACCTACTTCTAACAGAAAGTTTCTAACTTCCTATTACATCTCAGCCCCCTCTCTATCCTATGATCCCACAAGTTATCATTTGACACGTTTTCTTGAAATCTTATGCAGAATATTGCTTCTTGCCATTTCCACAATGACCCATTATATCTACACTACAAGTAATTCAAAATTTGACTAACTATGCACAAATTATATCAATAGTTTCACATCTGGCTGCCCTGCCCTCCATTGTTTATCCTCCAAGCAATTCCATATGCATCTTCCTGATATACTTGTCTTCATATTACCCAGTTTCTCAGGAGCATCAAGAGGTCTGTCATCTACTGAAAAATCCTCACTTTGGCATTCAAGGCCTTTGTAGTAGACTGTAGATGCCCTTTCCCATATCCTCTTAGCTCTCATGAGTTCACATGAAGCTGCAGGTTGAGACAGTTCCCAACCTACTGTCAAATTTTCATCTAGAGTTCCTGTGTTTCCCCTTCTCTATCTGAGGGATTTCCCTAGCAACCTGGGAGTTTGACTAGCTGCCTGCAGCAACAATCCAGAAGTATGGTGGTATAGTAACCCTTATTCCTTAACTCTCAACCAGTGGGGAATGAGACTTCAAGGACAAATACCCCAGCTTCCACCTCCTCCAGTGGAATAATTCTGCACCGTGTTCCGTATTGTTTACAGGGAGATTCCCTAAAGGGATTAGACCCCAGTTGCCCACAGAAGTAACTTGCCCATCAATGAACTTTTCTGGGGAGCTTTTCTCCCTCACTTTCTCATTTACTCTTCTTGAGAGTAATTCCCAAATAAGCCACCTGCATTCACCCCAAGTCCTTGTCTCAGAATCAAGTTTGAGAGGATTCCAAACTAAAATTGTCTTTCACTGTATCTGACCCAAATTAACCTTCAAACCACTCCACACCCAAATGGAAAACTTGGAATTCCCAGAGGATTTTCTCATCCCCATCTAGTATTCACACCATCACCTTCCTTAGAAAATCTATGCTGCCCATTAAAAGAGTATCCTCTTCCTCGATACAGCCTCCATGAAATCATGTCCAGTGTTCCCAAGACCAAAGAGATCTCTGGATTATCTGAATTCTCATAGCAATTTGTATATTCCTCTCTTATTGGATACACCACTGAGAAACTGTCTAATCTCCTGCCAGTATATATATATATATATATATATATATATATATATATATATATATAATGCACAAATATACACACATAAATTATAAATGGAATCACAATATAAGTGTGGTGTTCAAATTGTGGATGTAGGTTCAGTTCACAACCAAGCTTTTTCCACTGTTTAAACAAGCAGGTTTGAAGAAAAATGGATTTTTAAAAACTGAAACAAAACAAATACAACTATTATTTATTGTCTTATGGATCACAGACATGGTTTCTGAAAACAGAAAAATAACAAAGGTTACCATTACTACTGATAGACTTTATTGTGTTGAGGGACAACTTTATGTTTCTAAAATAAATACTAAGTTATAGGTTGAATATAGCTATTATAACTATAGTGGTTAATATGCTAACTAATAAGGATGAATGCCATTATTATAGTTCTACGTTTTGGTAGCTACTTCTATGTTTAACAAATTTTGGATATATTGTTGGAAAAATAAAACATGACTAAGACATGATTTCAAGTTATTCAGTTAAGGATAGGATATTATTTTACTAAATATATGTGGAAACTCACTTTTCCTTTGGAAAAAAACGATAGGTTTTATCTCTTGAGATTGATTATACCTTAGCCTTTGGGAAAGCACTAAAATGACATGCACACTTCCAGATACAGTTAAGATCAACATTTCTATCTTTCTCAACTTATAATATACTCAATCTTTTACATAGTGCTTTCAAAATTCTTTTATAAATAGGATTCAATCCAACAAATATTTATTGAGAGTCATATTTACAAGGCCTTGTGTTAAGCTGGGAAGGGGTACAAGTGTGAATAAAACAATATCTTTGCCCTCAAGGAGTTTGTAGATAGCCTGGGACAACTTATCAATAACCAAGATTTGCACAAAACTAGCTCTTTACTAGTGTGAAGGGATGAAAAAAATCACGGCATAGTTGCTGAAGGCAAAAACTTGATTAACTCTCCTGTTTTATGTCCCCTAAGGGTCAATGATCAAGACAGGAAAAGGAGATCCTAGAGACTTTTACTTTCTAGTCAATGTTTTTTAAGTTTATTGGGGTGACAATGGTTAGTAAAGTTACATAGGTTACCCTAGTCAATTTTTAAGAGAATTTAAATTTCACCAAAAGAATAGAAGTTACTTATTCTTTTGTACTAAAAGAATACCTTTAAAGATTTAATGTCATTTAAAACTAAAAAAGTTCTTAATTATATATGACATTCAACAGACAGCTAGAATATATGCACCGAAATAGTAAAAATCTGTTTGAGACCTAAAAAAACAAACAAACAAACAAACAAACAACCCAAACTGTCTTAGACTAAAACAGAAAAGGCAACTCTGTTGTTTATAAGGGTGGGAGGATAGACACAGACAGTAGTTTCAGAATTAACAGGAAACACTGGTGCACTCAAAGCTCTGTAACCACTCTCCCCACCCCCTGCCCCAATTTGAGTGTTAACTGATTTCCTGCCAATGATACCCTCAGGTAAACTCTGCTATTCTTATCTATTACTGGGATATTCAATTGCTAAACTGCCATTAAGTCACGACAACACTCAATCCTTAGTTAATCCCTGCTTCCCATGATCAGACTTCAGAAACAGTAACCAGTTTAGAACTGTCCCACTTCACTGAGACTCTCCACTGAATCTTTCAACAGGAATCTGTAGCCTACCTTGCTGGTACAGAAGGACTGAGGACTGGGAGAAAGCCCTTTACTATGATGTTTGATGAACGGAACTCTAGAAGTACTTGCCTGAGATGTTTTCCTTCAGGATCAGAGGATAAAGATAAGGAAACTGCTAGAAAGCGCCCCAGACTGGTTAGAACTGACCAAAGGACCCTCCAGCGGGCTCAGGGTGAACGTTTCTCATTATACCCTCATTATAATACTAAAATCTCCACCCAAGGTGGGGCTTATCCACCATTTTCTGTAAATGCTACGTATGTATTTGGTGCAAAAGTAATTGCGCTTTTAAAGGTTAAAAATAATTGCAAAAACCGCAATTACTTTTGCACCAACCTAATAATATAACCGTGCCCGCTTACTGCACATGCTCACCCAAAATATACCTCAACATGCTACGCTATAAGCAACTAGCCTTGTAATACTCTGTGGTATTTTGTTCTTGAGGAGGCACTGTTTTGAGAATGATCCTCAGTGCACCTCTTGCTTGCTGACTCACAATAAAGTTCCTACTAAGAAAATCAACTTGGAATATTCTCTTGGCTGACATGAACCAAGTGGCAGGACCCCGGTTCTGGTCAGTAACAAATCTAAACCTTAACAAAAGATGCCTCATCCTTCCCGTCGCTGAGAGCAGCAACCCACAGTCCCTCTGGAGTGTACCTTTCTCACTTCATTGAGGCAATAAATATGATTCTGTCAGACTATAGGCTTGTCTCCCATAATCTTTGGCTCATTGGGCTTTAACAGCATGTACATGTACATGTAGAATAACAAATATTTAAATAATAATACCAACAACACACCTCAACATACTCTTCATAGTTGACCTGGGAGGTAAAGTACTTATTTAAATTATTCAAAAACTTTGTGTGATTTCTCTCTTAGAATTGACTTCAGGGGATGAGGGTTTTCTCATTTTTTCCTTCTCCTTCCTTCCCTTCCTCTCTCCCTCATTCCCTCCCTCCCTCCCTTCCTTCCTTCCAGTAGTCTTTGATGGTAAATACATTGATGATGGATCTGAATTTTGGAAATAACCAAATATTATTTGGAAACATACTTGTTTGGACCCCCTTCCATCTTTGTAAATATTTGTTTAAAACTCATTCTGAATTTCTGTTAGAAAAAAACTCGATGTACATTTTAAAATATAATGGTACCGTTAACTCTTCAAATGTAATGGTTACTACCGTTTTTGCATAAGCAGATGATAGAAGGGTATAGAATTTCTCTTTATGGTAAAACGTGATAATGTATCTTTGTGCATAGTGTATTATTGCCAATCAATTTTACTTTTCTATAAACATTTTTCTCACTGATGTTCTGAAATAGGAAATTCCAGCCATTAAATATTTAATTACTTATACTCTATATGTCACCTTTTCTCAAAAAATAATTTGCACTGACTACCATTAGCTTAAACCATTTGGGTTGTTTTATCATCCATGAGTGAGAACAAAGGCTTATTAAAAGGATTATACACCATGCCCAGTGGAACTTATCCCAGGAATGGAAGGGTGGTGCAACATATGAAAATCAAGTAATGTAACATATCATAATAATAGAAAGAAGGAAAAAAGACATGTGATTACCTTAATTGATGCAGAAAAACCACTTGACAAAATCTAATAACCTTTTGTGATAAAACACTCAATAAATTATGAATAAAGGGGGAACTGCCTCAATCTGATAAAGAATACCTATGAAAACCCCACAGCTAACATCATATATTATGGTGAAACACTGAAAGATTTTACCGTAAGATCAGGAAAAAGCCAAAGATGTCTGCTCTCACCATTTCTATTCAGTAGTATACTGGAAGTTCTACCCAGGATAATTAGGGGAGAAAAAATAATGACTGGCATCAAAATCAGAAAGGAAGAAGTAAAATTTCCTCTATTTGCAACTGTATGATTTTATGTACAGAAAAACCTAAAGACTCATAAAAAAACAAGTTCAGTAAAGTTTCACAATACAAGATCAACAAACAATAATCAATTGTATTTCTATAAATTAGCAATAAACAATCTGAACAGGAAATTAAGAAAACAGTTCCATTTACAATAGTATAAAAAAAATCAAATACGTGGGTATAAATTTAACCAAAGAGGTGTGAGACTTGCACACTGAAAACTATAAAACATTGTTGAAACAAATTAAAGAATACCTAAATAAATGGAAAGACATCTTGTGTTTATGGATTGGAAGATTTAATGTCATTAAAATGGCAATACTCTCTGAATTGATCTAAAGATTCAACGAAATCCCCATCAAAATTCCAACACTCTTTTTTTTTTTTGCAGAAGTGAACAAACTAATTCTAAAATTCATATGGAATTACAAAGAACCAAAATAGCCAAGTAATCTGGAAAAAGAAGTACAAAGTTGGATGACTTCATATTTTTTGATTTCAAAACTTACCACAGACCTATTGTAACCAAAACAATGTAGCACTGGCATCTGAACAGACATAGACTTGCTTTGGCTATTTGGGGTCTTTAGTGGTTTCATACAAACCTGATAATTTTTTGTTCTTATTCTTTAAAAAAGGCCATTGGGATTTTGATGGGGATTGTATTAAATCTGTATATTGCTTTAGGTAATATTGCCATTTTAACTATGCTGATTCTTCCAATCCATGAACACGGAATGTCTTTCCATTTTTTTTTTTTTTTTTTTTTTTTTTGTCTTCTTCAATTTCTTTTAAAAATGTCTTACAGTTTTCAGTGTATAGGTCTTTCCCGTCCTTGGTTAAGTTTGTTCGTAGGTATTTTATTCTTTTTGTTGCAATTGCAAAAGGAATTGTTTTTTGATTTCTTTTTCTGAGATTTCATTGTTAGTATATAGGAATGCAATGGATTTTTGTACGTTGATTTTGTAGCTGGCAACTTTACTGTTTTCGTTTATTGTTTCTAATAGCTTTTTGGTGGCGTCTGAACACACAATGTTATATATAGGTGATGCATTACAGAATTGCACACTTGAAACCTATGTAACTTTACTAACCATTGTCACCCCAATAAACTTTTAAAGAAGTTTTTAAAGTTTCACCCAAATAAAAAAAGAAAGAAAAGACATATAGATCAATGGAATAGAATTGAGATTTCAGGAGTAAATCCTTACATCTATGGTCAGTTGTTTCAACAAGGTTGCCAAGATTGTTCAATAGAGGAAAAGACAGTCTTTTCAACAAATGGTTTTGGATTAACTGGATATCCACATGCAAACAGAAAAAAAAAAAAGAATTTGTACCCCTGTCTCATACGATATACAAAAATAAATTCAAGATGGATCAAATATCTAAGAGATAAAACTATAAAATAAAACCCTTTGAAGAAGACATAGATGTAAATCTTTGTGACCATTGATTAGGCAGTGTTTTTCTTAAGTATAACAACAAAGGCACAAGAAACAAAAGGAAAAATAAATTTGATGTAGTCAATAATCAAATTTATAAAATAAATTTGACTACATCAAATTTAAAAACTTTTGTGCATCAAAGGACCTATCAAAAAAGTGAAAAGACAATCCACAGAATGGGAGAAAATGTTT
Organism: Rhinolophus sinicus; assembly: GCF_057876585.1. Taxonomy (NCBI): domain Eukaryota; kingdom Metazoa; phylum Chordata; class Mammalia; order Chiroptera; family Rhinolophidae; genus Rhinolophus; species Rhinolophus sinicus. Next base: position 21,959,048 of record NC_142518.1, on the reverse strand, counting down.
GCAAATCATATATCTGATAAGGAATTAATATTCAGAATAGACAAAGAACTTACAGCTAAGTACAAAAATACAAATAACCCAATTAAAAACCGTCAGACTCAAATAGACATTTCTCCGCAAAAGATATACAAATGGTCAACAAATACATGAAAAGATGCTCAGCATCATTAATCATGAGGAAAATGTAAATCAAAACCACAATGAGATACCAATCCACACCTACTAGAACGCTATAATCATAAAACAGACAAACAAACAGAAACTAAGTGTTGGTGAGAAGGTGTAGAAGATGTAAACCTTATAAATTGCTGGTGGGAATGTAAAATAGTCCAGGTACTATGCAAAAACAGTTTGGCTGTTTCTCACAAAGTTATATATAGAATTATATAACCTAGCAATTCCACTTCTAGATATAGGTTGGTACAAAAGTAATTGCGGTTTAAAAGGTTGAAAATAATTGCAAAAGCTGCAATTACGTTTGCACCAACCTAATACTGTGTTTCCCTGAAAGTAAGACCTAGCCAGACCATCAGCTCTAATGCGTCTTTTGGAGCAAAATTTAATATAAGACCTGGTATCATATCATACATCATATCATATCATATTATACCAGTCTTATATTAAAATAAGACCAGGTCTTATATTAATTTTTGTTTCAAAAGACACATTTGAGCTGATGGTCCAGCTAGGTCTTACTTTCAGGGAAACACAGTATATATACCCAAGAGAAGTGAAAAACATATGTCCAAACAAAAATTTGCACATGAAAGTTTATGACAGCATTATTCATAATCACCAAAAATCAGAAAAAAAAAACCCCATGTCCATCAATTAATGACTGGATAGACAATATGTGGTATATTTCCACAATGGAATGAATTTGGCCATAAAAAGGAATGAAGTACTGATACATCCTACAACATGGATTAACCTTGAAAACATTACACTAAGTGAAATAAGCCCAACACAAAAAGCCACATATTGTATAATTCCATTTATATGAAATGTGTAGAATAGGTAAATCCATAGAGACAGAAAGCAGATTAATGGTTGCTAGGGTTTGTTAAGAGGGAAGAATGTGGAGTGACTGCTTGATGGGTACAGGGTTTCTTTTTGAGATGATGGAAATGTTCTGGAATTAAGTAGTGGTGATGGTTGTACAGCACTGTAAATATACTAAAAGGCATGGAATTGTACTTAAAATGTCTAAAATGGTAAATTTTGTTTCATATGAATTTTACATCAATAAAATGAACCTCTTTGAGTAACATTTTTGATAGATTGTGAATTGTTAGATCCAAATGAGAATCACTCATATTTTGATGCTCAGAATAAGAACTCTAGGTAAAAAGCACTTATTTCAAAATACAGTAAATATATAACTCATACTTTTCTGGATGAGCCACATATTAAAAAACCATAGAGAAGCTTGAGCATTTGTGGTAAGGACTACAGACTGGGTAGTGGGTGGCAGGGGAAAGGAGAATAGCTAAGACTTAGAAAAAGCATATATCATTTTACATGTCTGATAGAATAGCATGTTTATTTTTATTTTTGGGAAATATTCTATACTAGAGATGACTGCCTACTCCAAAATCCATTTTTATCCTTATTGTCTTGTAAAAGAACCCAATTTTTACCAGAGCCTATGGCTGTGTAAAGACTACTTTTCCCAGTCTTCCTTTCAGCCAGGTGTGGCTTTGTGACTAAGCTCTGCTCAACGATATGCAAAGCAAATGGTGGCATGTTAGCTTCCCAGTAAACATGTTCGAAGAGATATTTTACCTCTTATTCCTTGTCTTATCCATCTTCCTGAGGGCTGGTGTGTGGATTTAATGGCTGGAGCTACAGCAGTCACCTTGACCATAAGCAGTAGGCTTACAGTTATGGTGAAAAAGGAAGATGGAAGGATGTTATGATGGATCCTTGATGAACATGGAAATGACTTAACAGCCGTGAAGTTTCCATCCCCAGACTAATTATAAATGAGATAGAATGAACTTCTGTGTTGTTCAAGGTACTATTATTTTGGATTGAATGCCTGAGTGCCACAAACAGAAAAACTTAATCTTATCCAACTAGGGCTTTAATAAGAGACATGGGAGAGAGACTGAAATGATTTGAACATTCCAAAAGTTTTTAATAAAATCTCTTGTGGATCACTTTATTTCTTTTTTCTTTGTCACGAAACCAGCCATGTTCCAGATGGAATTTGTTCTAGCAACCTGGTTCTTGGAGTGAAGATAGCATGAAAGAGAGCCACAACCTAGCCATGATAATATAAGCAAGAAACACATCTTTGCTGTTGTAGGCCACTGAATTTTGGGGGTTACTTGTTACATAGCATAACTAGCCCAAATTCACTAATACAGATCCCAAGATGAAGAAGATGCTGATTACAAAACTGAATGAGACGTGATTTGTATCCTCAAGAACCTCATTTTATAATAGGGAAATAAGTACATCAAAATAATTACAAACAATATATCAAAAGCTAATAGGACATGTAGAAAGTACTATGATTACATTGAAGAATGACAAACTCTATTTAAGGGGTTTTTGGGAATGCTTCAGTAGGACATACTACTGAATTTGAATTTGGAAGGCTATGTAAGAGTTCAAATAATTTTTTTTTAAAAAAGATTTTATTGGGGAAGGGGAACAGGACTTTATTGGGAAACAGTGTGTACTTCCAGGCCTTTTTTTTCCCCAAGTCAAGTTGTTATCCTTTCTTTTTTTAAAAAAAAAAATTATTTTTTAAATTTATTGGGGTGACAATTGTTAGTAAAATTACATACATTTCAGGTATACAATTCTGTATTACATCATCTATAAATCCCATTGTGTGTGTCCTTTCAATCTTAGTTGTGGAGGGCGCAGCTCAGCTCCAGGTCCAGTTCTAGTTGCAGGGGGCACAGCCCACCATCCCTTGCAGGAGTCGAACTGGCAACCTTGTGGTTGAGAGGACGCACTCCAACCTACTGAGCCATCCGGGAGCTCAGCGGCAGCTCAGCTCAAGGTGCCGTGTTCAATTTTAGTTGCAGGGGGCGCTGCCCACCATCCCTTGCGGGACTCGAGGAATTGAACCAGCAACCTTGTGGTTGAGAGCCCACTGGCCCATGTGGGAATCGAACTGGCAGCCTTCGGAGTTAGGAGCATGGAGCTCTCACCGCCTGAGCCACCAGGCTGGCCCCCTCAAATAATTTTTTAAAAGAAGAACATTCTAGATACAAGTACAATGCTCAAAACTATAGAGGTATAAAAAATTAACTTTTAAAGGAAGAGCAAGAAGCATGATGGGTTCTGGGGATGTCTAATATCTGTGTGGGCATCTATAAGATGGATGAAAAGTTGAGAGATGAATCCAGAAAGCTTGTTAGATTATATAGGATCATATACACCACGCTAGGAAGGTAGTGAAGATACAGGCAGATCAGAATTCTAATTTTGTCTCTGCTATTAAATATTCTCCACTGGATAAAGAACCTAAGTTTCTTCATCTGCACAATAGGATCAATAACACCTACCTTATTGATTTGGTTTGAAGAACAAAAGAAGTAACTAATACTCAATAAATCTTAGTTCCGTCCCAGACCCATTATGCTAAGAAGGTGATGTTTCATGTAAAGGGCTGTGTTTGGAGTGTTTTTAAAGCAAAGGGTTGGTGGGATCAGCCTCATATTTTAGAAAGATTACTCTGGCAGCATTTGGAAGATAAATGGGGTACTGGATAATGAGAGGCAGAGAGACCAGTTAGGAGTTCAGTGCTATAAAACCATCAAGATATTATGAGGATACAAGCTAAGGCAGGGATAGCAACTGGCCTTTCCCCTTTCTTCTTATGAATTCCTTAGATGTCATGCATATATATCAGTGCCCTCAACAGGGCAGAGAAGCTCAAGAGAACCACTTGTGGTTTCCCAGGGTCTCAATTTTCCATTGGTGAATGTGATGCTGACTCCTTGCTAACTACACTAGTTTATGTACTGAACTCTCACTATTTTAGACCTGTATTCCTTATATTTTAGTATTTTCTGGGGTCTAGCTTACTATGCCTCACTCCGTGTTTCAAGTCCTACCCTTCTCCACTGCCACTTCTGTCCCATCCCCTTATCAGTCTGCCAATCTGATAAACTGATCAGTGTTAATGTGATAATGGGACAAAATATTTTCATTTACTACAGTTTCCATGTTTGCTTTCATCTATGCTTTCTGAAGACTTCATTATCCCAAAAGTTTACTACTACTACTGCTACTACTTGCAGGCTACACTGTACTGACCTTTAATCAAAGAACTGTAAAAAATACAAAACAAAGCAATGCATAGATGTAATTAAGAATGTTAAATTAACATTTAATAGATGCCAAACAAGGTAAACCTATTTACGAAGACCTTTTCTGTCTGAATAGAAGATACTTATTATGAGATTAAAGTTCATCTGCAGAATTAAAAGATGCCAATAATACAAAAGTTAACGTTTTTTTGTTAATACAAAAGTTAACTTAGCTAAGGCAGCTAAGGCATTTCTCTTACAGTTCTAGATATAAGAGAAATGGCAAATTACGAGTATGTTTTATTTACATCACCTTACTTCCAGTTTTGGTGTATGTTAGCAAGATGGTTATGAAAAGTTTAATTTCTTATTTCTCTGTGTCCTTCCTCATATGTGGAGTGCCTACTTCAAATGCTGCTGAATTTTTATTGAATTAACCTTTGGGGTCTGTCCCTGATGGCATCTTTTACTTCCATCCATCAGATTCCACCTAGGGGGGAGGCACAGAAGCGGCACTGGAGAGTTTCCTTTTAGCAGCCTATAAACCAAATTCCACCATGCTGAATCTTGTGGGCTTCAGACCACTTTTGGCTCAGTCCCTGGAATACTTTTTCACATTACACAATTTCTAAAGAAAGCACGGGTGTACGTGCATGCATGCATGCACACACACACACACACACACACACACACTCCTAACAGTTTCACGTTTAATAAACTGTTAACCAGACAATAGTTTAGTGGTTACCAGAGGGTAAGAGGGGAGGGGGTGGTAGGTGAGGGTAAAGGGGATCAAACTGACTCTGGGTGGTGAACACACAATGGGATTTATAGATGATGTATTACAGAATTGTACACCTGAAATCTATGTAACTTTACTAACATTTCTTACCTCAATAAACTTAAAAAAAAATAAACTGTTAACCAGAAGCTTGTGGCTCAAGGTATCAGGTGGAACACAAACATTTACCTCTCCTCACAGAATCCTATTGAAATGACAACGTAAATAGTACAGAGGAAATAAATTGATTATAGCTTTGAGAAGGAAACAATCACAGAGATTTCTATAGATTTTTGGAAGATGGAAGGGAGATATAGTTACACTGATAGATAAACCAGGGCAGAGGAAAACATGACTCAGGAAACACATTGGAAAAAGCTACTGAGAAGGTTGGCATTTTCCACCTGGCAGAGCCCTCAAAGAGGCTCCCATAGCAGAGAGAGCAGGCATGGGTTGCTGGGTAGTTGTTTAGGTGATTAATTAAGGAACTGTCCATGGAGTAGTTTGCTCAGTAAACAGGAGAATGAAAAAGAAATTCCATACAGGCATCCAGGTACAGGAGACCTGGAGAATAACCATCACTGCTCCCGATGCTACGGACATAGTGGCTAATACCTCAGTCTCAATTCTCATAGAATGCATATTCTCACAGGAGAGGCAAATAAGAAAAAAATAATCATATATATATATATATATATATATATATATATATATATATATATATATATATGTAAAGATAAGGGCCAAGAAGAAAAGTAAAGTAGGCAAGAAGGCTAAAGAGTGGCCGAGATGCTACTTTAGACAGGGAAGTCAGGCAGGGAGGGCCTCTCTGAGGACATGACATTTGAGCAAAGCCTAGTGGAAGTTAAAAGAATGAACCATGTGATTATCTGTAGAAGGAGGGGCAACAATCCAGCTGAGGGAGATTTCAGGTGTGAGGAATATCAAGGAAGCCATGTAGCTAGAGCACAGTGAGTGAGAGACAGATGTTGGAGAGAGCCAGGGCCAGATCCTGTATGATTTTAAAAGCAAGGGCCTACACCACTTGACTTTTTAAAGTGTGATGGAAAGTTACACAATCTCAGTTATCTTTAAGCATCACTCTTTATTTGGAGAACTAGTTGTAGGAAGAGAACAAATGGAAGCAGGAGACCAGTGAGGAGGTTATTGCTGGAGTTGAGGTCAGACAAGATGATAGTTTGAGCCAAGGTGTAGTGATGATAGTGATGGGAAAGTTTGGATCTGAGATACATTTTGAAGGTGGAGTTGATCAAATTAGCTGCTGGGTTAGTTGCAAAGTATGAATCAAGGATAAGTCACTTTGGAATGAGAGGTCAGAAGGCTTCAAGAAACATGTCCCAGCAATGTAGTTTGAGTACCTGGATATCGCCATATTTCAAGCCTCAAGTGAGGCCTGTGTGAAGGTTCTAATTTTGCTTATACTTCTTCGACTAGGTTGAAAAATCTTCAGAATCCATGGATAATGTCAAAGTAGTTAGAAATACCCAAAAGATACATGTAACGCTACAACCCCTACTTTTGTAAAATATTGTGGCTCTCTGGTGAAATTTTGTTGTTTTATTGATAAACAGTAACTTTTTTTTCAGTCAATAAAAGTGTGCTTATTGAATAAAGATTCAGTCAGGACAAATTATAGATAATGCTGGGTAAATGTCCTTGCTGGCTCCCCCCACTCAAGCCTTACTTATCTAAAGAACTGAACAACTTGGAACATAATGGTAACATGGTTTTCAAAGATGAACAAGCTCAGCAGAAGAACGCTGAGGTAGTTATAGTTTCACCTCAACCAATTCCCGTATCAGGTGGACTGACGTCAGGGTAGCAAGTGAAGGAAAATTGGCTATGAAAGTCTCTTTCAGATTCCCTGCGTTGTATCTTTGGTCAGCTCCCTGGCACATGCTCACAGTCCTTGTCTGGTGCCCTGCTTCAGAGAACTCAAGCTAAGGCAGCTTCTTGTAAATAAACAAGCCACACCCATCATGAAAAAAAACATCAGTTTGGAAATAAAAGTTTTGATTTTCTTCATTGCCAGCATTTGGTTCTGCAGCAAAGAAATTCACCTATATCCACTCATACTTTTCGTTCTTCATGTTTGCTATTGTGGGCTCAGAGAAAGTAATTAGGTTTATGGTACTACTAATGTTAAGTACATTTCACTCCAAACTTGAATGAGTTATTATTAAGTGTAGGATACCTTATTTCAAATGCATGTGATATGTATATGCACAATTTTAAATGCACAAACTAGACTTAGTGGGGCAATATATGACTTCACAAAGTCTGATGCTTCCAAATTAAAGACATTGCAATCTAACTGCAATAACTCATATTTTTGAGGTATTGTTAATCATTTCATATATTCGACAACTTTGTGAAGTAAACACAGATAAAATATTTACTCTCATTTTCAAGATTATCAAATTAGAAATCAGAGAAGAAGCTGGTGGCAGATCATCAAAATGGCGGCGTGAGGTGAGCCTCTGTAAACCTCCCCTGGAATTGACAACTAATTGAAAAACAATAACTCCACAAAGGACTCCCTGCACAGCAGACAAGCAAAACGAAGAGGCCCCATACTGAACTCACCTACAGGTGGGTGAATCGTGCGAGTGGGGAGGAGGGATGGGAGAAGTGCGGAGACGGAGCCGCGTGGGCACAGGACGCAGACCTAGCTCAGTGCTCCGAGCTTGCTGCGTCCCGGAACCACCGCAGCTGCGGGAGAGGGAAGAACTCGGACTGCTAGGGCTCCGCTTATGGCCCACAGGGCTGAGGGGACAGCATATAACACGGCTGAACCCAACGCTCACGGCAGAGACCTCGGAGAAAAGACTGAGGGAAGAAGGCTGAAAACGGTGGTTTAAGCCCTCACTGCCGAGCAGAGAACAGAAGCCTTAGGCACTGAGACTAGCCGCCCCCTCCCTACCCTCCCAGAGCTCGCCCCGCCCCCACCTGCCTGGTGCTAGAAACAGAACAGTAGCAGTGTCAGATCAAAAGAACAGAATATTTGCTGTTCTGAGAACTGTGGACCGCAGACACAGATTTGCAGCCCAACTAGTTCCGGCAAAGGGGAGGGAGCTGTGGAAGCAGGACCAGCTGTGGTGGTGGTCGCAGCCATTGCTCTGGGCCACCTCTCACAACTCACCCCACCCCTGGCCCCACCTATCTGGGCGGACCACTGCAGGCGTAAACAGAACTGCTGAAACACACAGGATCTGAATGTGGTAAAGGAAGAGCTTTGGAACTTCAAAAGCTCTCCACATACCCACACAGACACTGTGCCCTGTGACCCAGGTGAACTATTAACAGAGGAGAAGCCCATCTCCCAGGGAATCCCCCCATTGTGTGAGAAGCTGGAATAGTGCAGAGAAAACATAGCACTACCGTGTGAGAGAGAAAAAAAGGCTGTAGTCGGAGAGAAAATAAAACGTTCTACCAACAAGTACTGGAAAACAAAAGAAAGACCTCTTCCTATCAACCTGCTGCAGAAGCCATTCCTATAGATGTCTAGGAAGAGAAATTCTAAAACAGTAATTGTCGTGAATAACCAAGGCAACAAGACAGCTCAGAAAGAAAGTGAAAAGTCTCCAGAAAAGCCACTTAAAGATATGGAAATATGTGACTTAAATGACAGAGAATTCAAGATTGCAGTTCTGGAAAAACTCAACGAGATGCAAGAAAACACAGAAAGGCAGTTTAATGAACTCAGAAACACAATCAAAGAATAACATGAGCGTTTAACGAGAGAGATTGAAATTTTAAAAAAGAACCAAATAGAATTTCTGGAGATTAAGAACTCAATAGAAGAAATTAAGAATGAAACAACCAGCTTAGGTAGTAGAGTTGACCAGATGGAGGGAAGAATCAGTGACAACAAAGATAGAAACCTGGAAATTACACAGATGGAAGAAGAAAGAGACTTGAGACTTAACAGAAATGAAAGCACTCTACAAGAACTTTCTGACTCCATCTGAAAGAGCAATATAGGAATAACGGGCATACCAAAAGGAGAAGAAAGAGAGAAGGGAACAGAGAATATATTCAAATAAATTGTTGATGAGAACTTCCCAAACTTGTGGACAGAACTGGATCCTCGAATCCAAGAAGCAAATAGAACACTTAATTACCTCAATCCCAACAGGCATTCTCCAAGGCACATTGTATTGAAGCTGCCTAAAATCAAGGACAAAGAAAGAATCCTCAAGGCAGCCAGGGAAAAGAAGACGGTAACCTACAAAGGAAAGCCCATTAGATTATCATCAGATTTTTCAGCAGAAATTCTACAAGTCAGGAGGGAGTGGAACCAAATGTTCAAACTATTGAAAGAGAGAAATTATGAGCCAAGAATCCAGCAAAGATATCCTTTAGATATGAAGGAGGAATAAAGACCTTTCCAGACATACAGAAGCTGAAGCAATTTTCTAATACATGACCTGCACTACAAGAAATACTAAAGGAGGCTATTCGACCACCATCAACAGGGACAATCTGTGGCAACCAAAACAAAAAAAGGGGGAGAGTAAAGGCCTGAACAGGAATATGGGAATGGAGAAAGTAAGCATGCTAAAGAAAATGGAATACTCTAAATATCAAAATTTCTTCTCCATAAACTTAAGGGTAACCACTCAAAAAAAAATTCAGAACTGAAATATATACTGTAATAAAAGAAGAAACAGAGGGAAACATCATAGAATACCACCACACAGAAATAATAGACAACAACAAAAAGGCAAAGAAACAATGGAGACACAGCCTTACCAGAAAACCACAGATAGAATGACAGGAAATCCTCACATATCAATAATCACCCTAAATGTAAATGGACTGAACTCACCAACAGAAAGGCAGAGAGTAGCAGATTGGATCAAAAGACTAAACCGAACTATATGCGGTCTCCAAGAGACACATCTCAGCTACAAGGACAAGCATAGACTCAAAGTGAAAGGGTGGAAATTGACACTCCAAGCAAATGGTACCCAGAGAAATTCAGGGGTAGCCATAATGATATCAGATGAAACAGACTTCAGGGTGAAAAAGATAACAAGAGACAAAGATGGACGTTTCATAATGGTAAAGGGGACTCATGCAACAAGAAGACATAACAGTCATCAATATTTATGCCACCAATCAGGGAGCACGGAAATGTACCAAGCAACTCCTAACAGAACAAAATGGAGAAATTGACCAAAACACAATTATACTAGGGGACTTAAATACATCATTGACAGCTATGGATAGATCATCCAAATAGAAAATAAATAACGAAATAGCAGCGCTAAATGACACATTAAATGAAATGGACATAATTGACATATATAGAGCACTTCATCCCAAAACATCAGACTATACATTCTTTTCTAGTGTACATGGAACATTCTCAAGGATAGACCATATATTGGGACATACAATCAACCTCAGCAAATTTAAGAAGATTGAAATCATACAAAGCATATTCTCTGATCACAAGGTTTTGAAATTGGATATCAACTGCAAAAAGAAAGCAGGAAAAAACACAAATACATGGAGATTAAACAACATACTTTTAAAGAAGGACTGGGTCAAAGAAGAAATTAGAGGAGATATCAAAATATACATAGAAACAAATGACAATGAAAATATATCCTACCGACATTTTTGGGATGCAGCGAACGCAGTTTTAAGAGGGAAATTTATATCATTACAGGCCTATCTCAAGAAACAAGAAAAATCCCAAATAAATAACCTCATGTTACAGTTAAAGAACTAGAAAAAGGAGAACAAGTGAAACCCAAGGTCAGCAGAAGAAAGGAAATAACAAATAGAGCAGAACTAAATGAAATAGAGAACAAAAAGACAAGAGAAAAAATTAATGTGACGAAGAGCTGGTTCTTTGAAAAGATTAATAAAATTGACAAACCCTTGGCTAGAATCACTAAGATAAAAAGAGAGAAGACACTAATTAACGAAATCAGAAATGAAAAAGGGGAAGTAATCACGGACACCACAGAAATACAAAGGATCATCCAAGAATACTATGAAGGACTATATGCCACCAAATTCAACAACCTAGAAAATGCACAAGTTCTTAGAAACACATAGCCTTCCTAGACTGAACCATGAAGAACTGGAAAATCTAAACAGCTCGATCACCAGTAACGAAATTGAATCAGTCGTCCAAAACCTTCCCAAAAGCAAAAGTCCAGGCGAGATGGCTTCACTAGTGAATTCTACCAAACCTTCAAAGAGGATCTAATACCAATCCTGCTCAAACTCGTCCAAAAAATTGAAGAAGAGACAGTACTCCCTAACTCTTTTTATGAGGCCAACATTACCCTGATACCAAAACCTGGTAAGGACAACACAAAAAAAGAAAACTACAGGCCAATATTTCTGATGAATACAGATGCAAAAATCCTAAATAAAATTCTAGCAAATCGAATACAACAATGCATTAAAAAGATTATTCATCACGACCAGTGGGGTTCATCCCCAGGGCACAAGGATGGTTCAACATCCGCAAATCCATCAATGTGATACATCACATAAACAAAATAAAGGACAAAAATCATATGATTATATCAATTGATGCAGAAAAAGCATTTGACAAGATACAACATCCATTTATGATTAAAACACTTAATAAAACAGGTATAGAAGGAAAATACCTTAACATAATAAAGACCATATATGACAAGCCCTCAGCTAATCTCATAATCAATGGTGAAAAACTGAAGCCCTTTGCTCTACATTCAGGAACACGACAGGGCTGTCGCCTATCACCTCTGCTTTTCAACATAGTGTTGGAAGTCCTTTGCAGAGCAATCAGGGAAGAGAAAGAAATAAAAGGCATCTAAATTGGGAATGAAGAAGTTAAATTATCACTCTTTGCAGATGACATGATGCTATATATAGAAAACCCTAAAGACTCCACCAAAAAGCTATTAGAAACAATCAACGAATACAGTAAAGTTGCTGGCTACAAAATCAACATACAAAAGTCTATTGCATTCCTATATACTAACAATGAAATCTCAGAAAAAGAAATACAAAAAACAATTCCTTTTGCAATTGCAGCAAAAAGAATAAAATACCTAGGAATAAACTTAACCAAGGATGTGAAGGACCTATATGCTGAAAACTATAAGACTTTTTTGAAAGAAATTGAAGAAGACACAAAGAAATGGAAAGACATTCTGTGCTCATGGATCAGAAGAATCAACATAGTTAAAATGGTCATATTACCCAAAGTAATATACAGATTCAGTGCAATCCCCATCAAAATCCCAATGGCATATTTTAAAGAAATAGAACAAAAAATCATCAGATTTGTTTGGAACCACAAAAGACCCCGAATAGCCAAAGCAATCCTAAGAAAAAAGAACAATACTGGAGGTATCACACTCCCTGACTTTAGCTTGTACTACAGGGCTACAATAATCAAAACAGCATGGTTTTGGCAGAAAAACAGACACATAACCAATGGAATAGAATTGAGAACTCAGAAATAAAACCGCATAAATATGGACAGATAATTTTTGACAAAGAAGCTAAAAACATACAATGGAGGAAAGACAGCCTCTTCAATAAATGGTGCTGGGAGAATTGGATAGCCACGTGCAAAAGAATGAAACTGGACTGCTATTTGTCACCATGTACCAAAGTTAATTCAAAATGGATCAAAGACTTAAGCATGAGACCTGACACAATAAACTGCATAGAAGAAAACATAGGTACTAAACTTATGGACCTTGGGTTCAAAGAACACTTTATGAATTTGACTCCAAAGGCAATGGAGGTAAAAGCTAAAATAAATGAATGGGACTATATGAAACTTAAAAGCTTCTGCACAGCAAAAGATACTATCGACAAAATAGAGGCAACCAACTGAATGGGAGAAGTTTTTTGCAAACAGTGCCTCTGATAAGGGGCTAATATCCAAAATATACAAGGAACTCATGAAACTCAACAACAAAAAAACAAACAACACAGTTGAAAAATGGGCAGAGGACCTGCAGAGACATTTGTCCAAAGAGGACATACAAATGGCAAATAGGCATATGAAAAAATGCTCAGCATCACTAATCGTCAGAGAAATGCAAATAAAAACCACAATGAGATATCACCTCACCCCAGTCAGAATGGCTATCAACAACAAGACAAATAGTAACAAGTGTTGGAGAGGCTGTGGAGAAAAAGGAACCCTCATACACTGTTGGTGGGAATGCAGACTGGTGCAGCCGTTATGGAAGGTAGTGCGGAGGTTCCTCAAAAAATTACGAATAGAATTATCATATGACCCAGCAATCCCTCTCCTGGGTATCTACCCAAAAAATCTGAAAACATTTATACATAAAGACACGTGTGCTCCAATGTTCACTGCAGCTTTGTTTACGGTGGCCAAGACATGGAAACAACCAAAATGTCCTTCGATAGATGAATGGATATAGTAGATGTAGTATATATACACAATGGAATACTATTCGGCGGTAAGAAAAGATGATATAGGAACATTTGTGACAACATGGATGGATCTTGAGAGTATGATACTAAGCGAAATAAGTGAGACAGAAAAAGCAGAGAACCATGTGATTTCACTGATATATGGTATATAAACCAAAAACAGCAAAAGAACAAGACAAACAAATGAGAAGCAAAAACTCATAGACACAGACAATAGTTTAGTGGTTACCAGAGAGTAAGGTGGGTGGGGGGTGGGAGATGAGGGTAAGGGGGATCAAATACATGGTGATGGAAGGAGAACTGAGTCTGGGTGGTGAACACACAATGGGATTTATAGATGATGTAATACAGAATTGTACACCTGAAATCTATGTAATTTTACTAACAATTGTCACCACAATAAATTAAAAAAAAAAAAAGAAGAAGAAGCTGGTATTTGGTGGAAAGAACTAGGAGCTTTCCACCAGGGCTGGCAAGATTGTTAAAACCCACACAATCATGGGGAAAAAGAAGTTTGGGCAACATAGTGAAGTGAAAGAAACTGTTCACTCACTGTGTCATTAAACAGGCATTTGTTGAGTGCTTTTAATAGGTCAGGCGATGTACAAGGCATTCTAGGTATAATGATTATGAGAAATAAGTTGCTAAGAAAAGTTGGAGGGGAAATGAAAGCAATTTCCTGGGAGGGAGATATTATAAAAGTTCCAGACCCCAATACAGGTGTCTGTGTGTGTGTGTGTGTGTGTGTGTGTGTGTGTGTGTGCGAGAGAGAGAGAGAGAGAGAGAGGGGTATTTGTAACTAATATTACTATCACTATTAGGGGACATAGCTATGTGGAATAACCGTGCAATGATTTTCAAAGTGACCAGTCAAAAATAGAGAGCCCAGAAATAAATCTATGCCTATATGGCCATATAATCTATGACAAAGGAAGCAAGACTATACAATGGCTTTAAGACAGTGTATTCAATAAATTGTGTTGGGAAAACTGGAAATATATATACAAAACAAAAGAAAAAAAAGAAACCGGACCACCTTCCTACTCCATATACAAGAATAAACTCAAAATGGAATAAAGACTTAAATGTATGACCCCAAACCATAAAACTAGAAGAAAACATAGGCAGTAAATTCTCTGACATTGTTCTTAGTAATAATTTTTTTCTGATAAATCTCCTCGGGCAAGGGAAACAAAACAAAAAGTAAACAAATGGGACTGTATCAAACTAAAAAGTTTTTGCACAGCAAAGGAAACCATCAACAAAACGTAAAGACAACCTACTGAATGGGAGAAAATATTAGCCAATGATACATCTGATAAAGGGTTAATATCCAAATTTTACAAAGAATTCATACGACTCAACCCCATAAAAACAAATAATTCAATTAAAAATGGACAGAAAACCTCAATAGACATTTCTCCTAATAGGACATACAGATGGGCAATACACATATGAAAATATACTCAACATCACTAATCATTAGAGAAATGCAAATTAAAACCACAATGAGATATCACCCCACACCTGTCAGAAAGGCCATCATCAATAAATCAACAAACAACAACTGTTGGAGAGGATGCTGAGAAAAGGGAAACCTTGTGCACTGTTGGTGGGATGGCAAATTCTTGTAACCACTATGGAAAACAGTTTGGAGGTTCATCAAAAAATTAAAAATAGAACTGCCTTATGACCCAACAATTCTACTTCTGGGTATTTATCCAAAGAAATCCAAAACACGAATTCAAAAAATTATGTGCACCCCTATGTTCACTGCAGCACTGTTTACAATAGCCAAGATATGGAAGCAACATAAGTGCCCACCAATAGATGATTGGGTAAAGAAGATGTGGTACCTATACACAATGGAATATTACTCAGCCATAAAAAAGAATGAAACCATACCATTTGCGACAGCATGGATGGACATAGAGGATATTATGCTGAGTGAAAGAAGTCAGACAAAGGCAAATACCATACAATTTCACTTATATGTAGAATCTAAAGAACAAAATAAACCAAAAAAATCCCCCAAAACAGAAACAGACTCATAGATACACAGAACAAATTGATGTTCACCAGATGGGAGGGGGTTGGGAGCTGGATGAAAATGGTGAAGGGATTAAGGAGTATAAATTGGTAGTTACAAAGTAGTCATGGGGATGTAAAGTAAAGCATAGGGAATATAATCAGTAATATTGGAATAGTTATGTATAGTGCCAGGTGGGTACTAGACTAGTCAGGGGGATCACTTTGTAAATTATATAACTGTCTAACCATTATGCTGTACATCTAAAACTAATATACAATAATATCAAATGTCAAAAAATAAAAAAACCAGTCAAATCAATTTGAATAGCTTGTCAACCCACAGGATAATCATTTTTAACCTGCCAGTCAATTTAATTTATTAGATAATTTGATCAACATCTGGTATTGGGATGCATTCAAAATTGGTAGATGTAATATAATAAATTGAATTGATCAACATTTTTCCTTGAATGGAGTGGTTCTTTGGGTGATTTGGAAAGTTGATTATAGAACATTTCAGAATTACTCTATGAATCATTATTGCAGTTCAGCAAATATGTGAACTCTAAGGCAGGACTGCCTTCTGTGTAGCTCATCCGAAGAAAATAAATAACGATGACTTGATCTTCTTTAGGGGTTTCATGAGTCAGCAGCTAAAGCCTATTAACTCTTCCATAAATAGAGCTTTAAACATTCTGGGTCTTGGAAATGAAAAAGAGGGAGGCTATCTCTTGGATTTTATCAGCCACTATTCTTGTACAATAGTGTTTACCCAATATTTACCTTGAAAAATCAGGAAAACACTACTATTACTCCCTGTCACCTGTTTATTGAAGGAGCTGAATTCTGAGGCATTCCAGCTCTTTTAAGCCCACATTGAAAATTTATATCAGGTTTCAGATCATTGTGCCTTCCCAGGTCAAGAGCAGCTTGCTGTGCAAAGGTCAGTTTTATAATTTTACCTGGCTTTATCCCCACCTGTACTCCACTCCTACATCCTTTAGCGAAAACTGCATTACTTTGAAGTTGAAGGTTGCATTCAGGCAGGGAGAGTAGCTTTACTCCCACCCTGAGTTGGAACAGATAATGGATTCTGCAGAGCAGGTGTCCAACTGACCAAGGTCATCAAATAATGATTCAGGGTAAATATCCAAATTGCAGTTGTGGACAAACTCAGCACGTGACAGGTGCAGTTGATGAGTACCCTCTGTCTAGCTGTCACAGTGGTCTGAGGACATGGAACAAATCAAATGAAGAAGCCTGCATCTGCCTTAGAAGGTTATGTCTTCACTAATCCTGTAGCCACTGGCAGGTTGGTATTACTTGGTGCAAATCTCTGCACTGGTGTGTTTAGATGATTTTGTTTCTCAGGAGCTATTTGTTCAGGGGAAAAAATGGAAAGTGGAAAGATGAAGTCAGTTTTCTGCTGAAATTTCCAAAGATGAATACTTGTGAAGAACAAGCAGGCAATCTCATCTTAGACACACTCAATCCAAAGAACCTAGAAAGTCCTTCAGAGTTGCAAATAGAAGATTGCAACTTCAAAAAACAAAAGACAAAAAAACCCCACAAGAATAAAACACATCAGAAGACTGCTCCTGGGAAAGAACAGGAATTGTAACCAATATATTACAAGTTCATGGTTCTCAACATTGTACTGAAGTTTCAATGTGAGATAATGCCTGAAAGTCAAAGTCATTTAATACGTGTGAGGTGTGAAGGATTAAACTCACACAAAAAAATGGGTGTAAGTTACTAGGTTTCTTTTTTGTTTGTTTTTAAATACAGTAGACAAGATGAGTTTGAGAAAAACCTTTGAATAATATAGGGATAGAGTACATATATGAAAATAGTTTATAGCATTTTTCTGCTTTCATAGTTGAAAAGGCTAATGTAAATTTTTTTAATTTTTATTTTTGACATTCAATATTATTTTATATTAGTTTCATGTGTACAGTATAAGGGTTAGATATTCATATAATTTATGAAGTGATCCCCCCGATAAGTCTAGTACCCACTTGGCATGAAAAGGCTAACGTAATATTGAACGTTTTGCTCAATGTTAAGTCATTAGGAAGTGAACCAGTGTAAACTCAAGTGGCTTTATATTTTCATGTCGTGAGGAGGTTAATAAAATGTTTCCTTGAAGGGCTATATTGAGAAAAAAAATAACCCTTGAAGGACTAAGAACAAAGTGTACAGATTAATATCGGTTGATAGAATTTTTCCCATTTCACAAGTGTGAAAACTGAAGTTAAATGACTTGTCCAACATTATATTTTAAGAGTGAAAGAGCCCAAATTCAAAGTCCTATCTTTTGATTGTTCACTCAGTCCTCTTGTTACTTTACCACAGTGACTGCGACACTCTATCAAAAAAGGTCCCCACGAAGCTCTGAGTCCAACAGGGCCTTCAAACTTCTCCTTCCTCCAGAGTCACTGCAGTAATAGTTGTGTGAGAATGCTTGCCCTCTGTGGTGAGAGTAGGAGCTATAGCCTTCTCCTGTTTCTCTAAACATGTGGTTAGCCAACAGAAATATTCTTGAGCACCTACTGTATGCGAGACATTGTTCTAGTTGCTGGGATACAGAGTGACCGATTCCTTGCCCTCAAGGGATTTTTATACTAGTGGAGAGGGGAGACAATCAACCAGCATCAAATAACTAAACAAATAAATCATATCAGATTCGGATAAGTGTTAGGAAGAAAATAAAGTGGGGTAACAGTATAAAGTAACTAGCACTGGCAACTTACGTTGGGACTGAGGCTGCCTGGGTTTTCAGCTAGGTTGTTTGGTGGCTTCATCAAGCAGGAAGACTGTAGCAACAGCAATAGCATACCCAAAATAGTAGCTTGAATATTGGAAATGGCAAATGATGAAATGGACAATGAGATAACATTTCCCTAATACATTACTGTGTGGACCAGGTAACCCATCCAGCGTTTTGAGTCTGGGCCAAGAAATGTGGACATGTAGAAGAAAAGGAGACAGCTCCTGGGTGGAGGGTGAGGGTGGCTTTCCCTAGGAGAGAATAATGATGGTATAGTATCACTTCCTAACCCTGAAGTTATCCCACATTATCTTTAAAAAAAAAAGGGGGATACTTATCATATACCAAGCAAACATTTTACATGAAGTAACTCATGTACATGGATTACTTCACAGAAACCACTGTTCATATTTTACAAATAAGGAAACTGAGGTACAGGCGGCTTAAGTAACTTTCCTGTAAAGGGCTAAATAATGCCCCCAATGATGTCCATGTCCGAATCCTCAGAACCTGTGAATGTTATCTTACATGATAAAAGGGACTTTGCAATGTGATTTAACAATTTTGAGATGGAGAGGTTATTCTAGATTATCTGGGTTTGCTCAATGTAATTATAAAGATCCTTATAAGAGTGAGAAAGGAGATGGAAACAGAGTCGGAGTGATGTGGCCAGGAGCCAATGAATGCAGGAAGCTTCTAGAAGGTGGAAAAGGGAAGGAAATTGATTCTCCTCTACCACTTCTAGAAGAAATGTCGCCTTGATTTTATTTCAGTGAAACTGATTTCAGAGTTCTGGCTTCCAGAACTGTAGCATAATCAATTTCTGTTGCCTTAAGTCATTAAATTTGTGGTAATTTGTTACAGCAGCAATAGAAAACTAATACATTGCCCAAGGCCACGGAGCTACAAAGTGTCAGGGTCAGAATAAAAATTTAGGCAATCTGGTGCCAGTGCTAGAGATTTAGCCACTGTGCTATAGGGCTTCTCCCAGGTAGAACAAAATTTCAGGTTGAATGCAAAATAACTATTTTCTAGATTTTTCTCGTAAGCTTTGAATTTCTAGGTCCCAGAGAAACTAAAAAAAGAGAAAGGGGATCCTATGCCAGCTGGTATACACCAGTCCCCTTCCCTGCTCTATGTCTTCAATCCTGGACCCAAGAGATCACTAAACAAACCTGCCATTTTAGAGATGCGGAATTTGAGGACTAAAGGGTTGTGATTTTGAAATTACTCAGCTGGTTGGTGAAACAATCAACTAGTTACACTAGGGGCAGGTGGTAGTGTGGGGAGACCCACTGATCTCAGTGCCTGTATGGAACTCAAGGAAGGAGGCTGTGTGACAAGTGAGAACCTAAAAATCCAGGTTTCCTGAAACCTGTGTTTCTCATTATTCAATTAGGAAGGATGGGAAAAGAAATGTTGATTACACATCTACTCAGTGTAACATCTCTAGAAGAAGCCAAAGTTCTCACTGTAGCAAGCTTTTAGCCCCTTGTGATTATTATATTCCCCAATATTAACCACTTTGACATCCTGGTCACTGCCCCTATTTCTCTAACACAGCACCTAAGACAGTGGGTGCTCATAAATACTAATAGAATTAAACAAAACGCTTCTGTCATGCGGGGTCTCTGCTTCCGTTCCCCACATAAGAACGCAGGATGTGGTGAGGCCAAAACGGAACACCGACGGAGCCATAGATGGGGGAGTCATACCACTATTGTCTCACTGGCGGCTGGGTTGGAGACACAGGAAACAGGGACCACACGATTTACAATCCACCGTCCTCTTCTCTGCAACCCAACTAACCAGACTATCTATGGCAGTTACATCAGTGGCTAATGGCTAACCAGTAACACCTGATGACCATCTACTACCAGAGCCAGTACCTTTCCACATGAGGCGGAGAGCCTGGAAACTGCTCTCTGGGACTCTGTCCCCACAGCTTCTGATTGCATGCTTAGACCAGTGCTTTTCCAAATTTAAGGTGAAGGCAAATTCCCTGGGGACCTTGTTAAACATGCAGATTCTGAGTCAGAAGGTCTGATTGGGGCCAGAGATTGGGCATTTCTACCAAGTTCCCATAAGATACTAATAGTACTGGTCCATGGTCTATATTTTTCAAGGTCCCTAAAAATGAAACCTCCCTATCCATATACAAAATATAAGTCATAGAAAGTTTGATCATTCAGTGAAAGTTTCCAAAGATGGCATAGACATATATTTTTCCCCTTTTAGGCACCCCTGCCCTCCCAACAAAGGGAGCAAATTAGATGCCAGGGTTCAATGGAAAGAGTTGGAACAGTGCCCCAAGTACCTGTTCCCTGGCTCTGCTTTGGTCTTCCAGAGGCAGGGAAGGGTGTGATGAGAGGAAACAGGAAAGTGTTCAGCAATTCTCAGGCCTCCGTTCCTCTTCTAGTTTCAGCCTCTAAGTAGTGTCTTTCTGCCCCTTTTGAACCGCTGAAGTCGCCGCCAAACACACCGGAGCGCAGCGCCGCGCCCCCCTCCGCGCCCTTGCCCAGGCGGAGACGGCCGACGCGCGTGCGTGCGCGCTCAGTATAAATAGCTCCCAGGAGGTTGCCACTGGACAGAGTCCGGCTGCGGACACAGCGGGCCATGGCGGGTGAGGACCACCAGTCGCAGGGCAGCATCCTCTACAACATACTCATGAGCGCGAAGCAAACGCACGCGGCTCCGGAAGCACCGGAGGCGCCCAAAGCGAGGCTGGGGGGCGCATGCTGGGGCTGCTCCTGCGGCGCGGAGCCCCCGGTGGGCAGAGAGGGGCTGCCGGGTGGGAGGGCAGTAGAGCTTCTATACCGCTGCTGCTGTTGTGGTGAAGACCACCCGCGGCAGGGCAGCATCCTCTACAACATCCTTACGAAAGCAAAGCAAATGCAAGAGGCTCCGGAGGCGCCCGAGGCGCGGATGCGGGGCGCATGCTGGGGCTGCTACTGCGGCGTGGAGCCCCCAGTGGGCAGAGAGGGACTGCCGGACGGGCGAGCCATGGCGCTCCTGTACCGCTGCTGCTTTTGCGGTGAAGACCACCCACGGCAGGGCAGCATCCTCTACAGCTTGCTCACAAGCGCAAAGCAAACGCACGTGGCTCTGAAAGCTCCCGAGGCGCGTCCCGGAGGTGGGTGGTGGGACCGCTCCTACTGCGCGCAGAGGCTGGGGGGCAGCGAGGAGCTGCCATGTAAGACGGCAGTGGCGCTCCTGTACCGCTGCTGCCTTTGCGGTGAAGACCACCCGCGGCAAGGCAGCATCCTGTACAACGTGCCCGCGAGCGCAAAACAAACGCACGCGGCTCCAGAGGTGCAGCCGGGGGCCCCCTGGTGGAACCCCTTGTGTGGCGCGCAGCGGCTGGTGGCCCTCAAGAATCCACAGGTGGTGTGCGAGGCGGCCTCCGCAGGCCTGTTGAAGACGCTGCGCTTCGTCAAGTACTTAGCCTGTTTCCAGGTGCTGCCCCTAGACCAGCAGCTGGTGCTGGTGCGCAGCTGCTGGGCTTCGCTGCTCATGCTCGAGCTGGCCCAGGACCGCATAAACTTTGAGACAGTGGAGACCTGGGAGCCCAGCCTGCTGCAAAGGATCCTCACCACCAGGCGGCGGGAGATCGCGGGCGACGAGCCGCTGCCTCTCCACACGCTGCCGCCAAACTTGGTACCGCCCATGGAGGCGCGGCATTTGCCGTGGGCCACCGAGGTCCAAGCCATCAAGAACTTCCTTATCAAGTGCTGGAGCCTGGGGATCAGTACCAAGGAGTACGCCTACCTCAAGGGGACCGTGCTCTTTAACCCGGGTAAGGGCGCCAGCCTGGGGCTCAGGGTTTTCTTTGCTCAGTAGAGCGTTGGGCAGTGCCTACCGGGGGCACAGGCGCTGAACAGCTTTTAGTCGTCAGGGAGTGTCTGGGCAAACGTGAAGAATGGCGACTAACTCAGCATAGTTGGGGGAGCTTCAGAAACCAACCACATCGCGTGGGTGGGCTGCTGCCAGGAACTCAGCCTAGAGGAGGGGGATTTTTTTGTTGAGGTCTGTGCTTGTCTCTACAACTTCTGTTACTACAGAAAAGTTTGTACCTTCAAGGGACATGGCTATTCCGTCTCCTCTAGTCTTTTAGACATCTCTAGTCTTTTAAACATCTCTTTCTGAATCCCAGTCCTGAAATTTACTAGAACTTCTTTGTTGGAAAAACTCTATTAAGACTGGCAAGAAAGGAAACATTTGTTAAGGACCCATAGAGACACCATACCCTGGGGACACTGTCAGGCAGGACACTGGACTTGGTGTTTCTGGATCTGCCTCTGGTCATTTTTATGGTCCTAAGCAACTGGACTATTTCATCCTCCAAGTGTCTGTGATGTATCAGGCTAGCAAAGGGGCAGGAAAAAGACACACTAGGGACTTCGACCAGGAGCACTGTAGTTTTAGAGCTCAAAAAGTCCTTAGAGACCTCCTAATCAACCCCTCTGCCCTCCACCCCACTTGCAAATGAGGTAGCCTAGTCTCAAGTGACCTTACTCCAAAATAAATGGCCAGTGAGTTATGGAGCATGGACCTCCTGTCTCCTGGGCCCAATGGGATGTCTGTTGGATGCTGGACACTTTCCTCCACACAGTACAACCATATCATGGGAGAACATCTCCGTGGACAGTTCGGCACCTAGTCTTGAGTGTGTCTTCCTACTAGGGTCATCTTCAACCAGAATCCTACCACAAGGGTCACAGAGTGCTGGAAGTCTCCAGGCAGCTTGAATTGGGGCAGTTTTCATAATCTCTCCACATCCTTTTTTCCTGACACCAGGAGTCTCTGGTTATGTCCTTGCCTCCTGCCTAGCATTTTTTTGAAGGGGTATAGGGCAGTAATTAGTGGGAAAATAATTCATTCAGATCTCACATTTCAGGATCTAGAGACCTCAGCTCATCCCAGCGATCACTGTAGGTCATCATCTTTTGTTTATATCATTGTTGTCCAAATTTGCCTGTGCGTAAGAAACACTTTAGGGGAAGCTTGTTTAAAGTCTCTCCAGGCTCTTCCCCTAGAGGTTCTGACTCAATAGCTCTGGTCCAGGGTCTGCAAATCTGCATTCATAATAAGTGCCCCACGTGGTCTTTAAGATAATTGAGAAACTGTTTTCTCCTTTAGTCAGTGTTATTAAACATCTACCATGTGCCTTGTTCTGTTGGAATACAAAGATAAGACGGGTTCAGCTTCCAGTTTACATTCTACTAGTTACTACTTTCCTTCTTCTGCCTTGTTTTGCATACTTTTGTCACACACACATGCATGTACGCAAGCACACACCTCCCTTATTCTTGCTTTGCTTTCCCGAATCCTCCCAATATGAGTTTAGCCAGCTAAGCTGAGTGTGTTTTAAACACAAATGCACTATATTGGGGGTGGGGAGTAATATCTGTGTAGTGTGTATCCTTTCTTTGCTGTTTATTTGTTTCTGTACCTTGATTTTTATGTTTAAACTTTTTTTTTTTTTTACTATGGAGTCCATCTATTTGCCTTTTCTCTTTCATGAATCTGCTTTGAAGGCAAATCAGGGAGGGAGGTTGGAAAAGGAGGGTGTGGTATGAAAGCAGAGAAAAGTGATGTGGAGTTCACAAGATGAAGTTTTAATGAGCCATGAATCTAGGTCTGGAGGAGCTTCAGATTTCCTGTGGAGTTTCATGCAAACCTCTCCTTACTCTCGTCAGTGGAATTCAAACCCAATAAAATTGGATCTCAAGCCTGGAGAATGAACTGTAGATAGCAGGGGATGTTAATGTGTGGACTATGGATTAGAGATGTTGCTTTTTTGGTTCTCATTTATCAAATTTGGTATTTGCCTATTCAAATAGGAATGACTCCTATTGCCATTATTATTTTTTAAAGGACACTGACTGGCTTTGCTACTCTGTGATGATCAGCATGGTGCTTTTAAAATACTTTTCTGTTGGATTTTGTAGAAAAAGAAGGGAAATTATTGTAATCATTATTGACATCATTTAAACCGGTGGTAAATTGGTCGTTACTTAAATACAAGTTAAAGAACTTTATAGTAATATTACTATCATGGAGGATCAAAGGACTTTAAAAAGCAGCCTCCTCTTACAACCTTTGTAAACATGCAGGCACTTCATCTTTCTTGCATTGTATTTCACTCAGTTTTACTTGACTATCACACTGTACTGCAAGAAGGTCATGTGTTCTTTATTTGAAAAGTTACTTTTGAACCATGTTGCAATCGACATGTTTTCATGTTTACTTGTTAACCTTTTAATGGCTGTAAAACAGTGCTTTCCAAGACCTCTTACTTTAAAATAATATTTTTAAAAAGAGTCTTTTGGAACTCTCATTAGAATCACTTTTTTTCTTTTCTTTTTTTTTTACCTTCCCGAATACAGAAATCATGGTACAGTGAACTAAGTGGCCAGTGTTATCTCTTAAATTACTATGGGACTCTAGACTAAAATCGTCCTGCAGGCAAATAATTAAAATGAGACTGTGAGTCACATTTGTGGCTATGAAGTTTACCACTATTGGCTGGATAATCATTGTAATGTATAATGGTGTGAAATTCAAGAGAGGATGGTAAACTATTTGTCATCTGGCGAAATTTCTTGTCATTGTACCATGGCCTGTTTCCAACAGGTGAAACGTAAAGGTTGAAAGGTAAAGTGCTTACTTCTTGAAATAATTTTACTTTCTTTATATTTGCACAGATAGTGAACTGGAGCAGTGATTCATTAAACTATATTCTACTGTCATATTGAATTACGTGTGCATTTGTTGGCTGAGGGCCAGCAGTTTTTTAATGTGAGGATACAAATATAGTGGATATTAAATAATAATTATATGATGTTTCATTCTTGAAAGCATTGCTCCTGAAACCTTAGAACTGATTTGGCATTTATCCTTGCTCTAGAAAGCTCTTTTCATCAGGAAGCTTGCGCTCTTGTTTAATTTGTGAAAGGACAGAAATGGATATATTTAAAAAGCTAGCAAGGGACTCTTTGAGTGAACTGTTGATAACAAAGATTTTTCTCCTGTTTTCTCCTCCAGACCTGCCAGGTCTGCAGTGTGTGAAGTATATTCAGGGACTTCAGCGGGGAACTCAGCAGATCCTTAGAGAACACATCAGGATGACATACAGGATGCACCAGGCCAGAATCACTGAACTGAATAGTGTACTTTTCCTGCTGAGATTCATCAATGCCAATGTCATTGTTGAACTGTTCTTCAGACCCATCATTGGCACAGTTAGCATGGATGATATGATGCTGGAAATGCTATGCGAGCAGTTATAAAACGCATCTGTGGGCCACACAAGTGCAGTTCACCATGAAGATAGAGAAGGAGTTGTGGGCAGAAGACTGTAAAATAGCATAAAATAAACTTTATTATTATTCTTACATGTATAGTATTTTTGTATTCAATGAAAGAAAAACTTTAGCTACAGACAATAAGAAAATCCTGTTTCATACTGTTTCATTGTGAAAGAAAACATTTGCAACAGGAAACATATCTGTATATCTTTAAGGAAAGAGCAATGTAATACACTAATAAGCTATTTTCACGTTTAGCAACTGGACTTCCTAAAATCAAATTTGTACTATTATGTTATAATAAACGTTAAGGTGTTAAATATTAATTTGACTGCAAAAAGTGCCATCCAGGTTTAAGTAAGACTTCAAAAAATATTTAAAAACCTAGCCAATATGAACAAAAATTATCTTCATAGGTGGCATCATGACATTTAATTTTATGACATGCACATGCCTGTGTCAGTGAGGGTTAACTTGGCTCGGTTTTCATTTCCACTTCCATCAGCTGTATGGAAGACTGTCTTTGTACCAAGTGGAATTAAGTGGCAATCTGTGATCATAGAGGAATCTGAAAGTAAAGTAGGAGATTTTTAGGGTTTTAGTTTAGAATTCTTCCGTACACAGTAAATAAAGTCCAATAAGAAACTTACATTCTATGAGGAGGCATTATGGTTTTAGAAAGCTCACCATCATTATAAACCCTCAATTATATCTCACTTTTTATATACACTATATATGTAATTGTCACATTGAATAAGCATGGCATGAAATCATAAAGTGACTTTATTGTTAGCTCCTTCCGCCCCTTTAAATGTCATCTGTAGAACTAGTTCTTCCTTATCCCTGGATAAAATTTAAGTCACTAAATGTTTATTCACTCATAGGTAATAAATTGCCCATTAGTGAGTAATATATCTAGACCCATTGCAAGGAGTCTTCAATTTTCTTTCGTGCAGACCCCTTTTGTAGTCCCTTGAATCCTATGGACATCTCAGAATCAGACTCTCAGAATAAAGCAGCAAATAAAACAAGATTACAAAGGAAATGAATTATGTCAGACTATATTAAAAATGTTAAATTTTAAAAACAGTTTAAAATTTAGTATAATAATACACATGCCTCTTTGTTAACACATGAAATAAACTCTCATGGCGGGTCTAATATCTACCTTTGCTTCAAAGTAGTTACCAATGTGATTGAAATTTCAAAATAACCTACACTATCTATAATGTGGTAAGAAAATATCTGAGATTTCCACTGGTGACTATGTTAGAAGACCCCAAGATCACCACCCCTTTCAGAGATTTGCTAGAAAGTTTCATGGGACTCAGCATATAGTTGTGTTCAGGGCTACGACTTATTACAGAGGTATAAGGATATATGGCTGGATCCTAAGGGGAAAAGAGACAAGCAGGGTCTGGAGGAATCCACGTGCAGTTCTTATGCTCTCTGCCTTCCATGAGAGTCATTTAGGGTACATTCCCTCCCCCCCGCAATAAAAATTAGCAACGTGTGTAATGTTTCTGTCCAGGGAAGCCCTCTGAGACTCAGAATTTTGGGTTTTTTATTGAGGGCTAATAACATAGGCACCCTCTACTACCCATGTACCAAAACTCCAAACACACAGAAAGAAAGCAGGTGTTCAGTATAAACCCCATTGTTTGCACAAACAATCTAGGCACAGTAAGTCACTCGTATGAGTGAGGGAAAAGTGGGAACACTCCCCAAATCGAAGTTCCCAGATGTCAGCCAAGGGTCACCCTAGCAAGCAGTCTATTCTAAGGATAGCAGTCTCAGTCTTGCTGTGTTGACGTGTCTGCACAGTCCATTTCCTTGGCCTTTGGCCAAGGCATCTTTACAGAATTATCAGTAGGACCCCACACAGTAGGGTGATGCCAACTTGTAGTATTGATCTCACTTATGCCCTGTATGGGTCATGGACTTAGCCGGTTAAAACACATCGCATTAACCGTAAAGGTCTGCCTTGGAAAGCTGGGGGTGCGGGGGGAGCTTCCTCCGAAAGTTTCTCTATGAACCTTTTTTTACCTGGTCTGAGGCATTAGTTCAGGCTCAGCACAGGTCTGGCCAGTAAGCTCTTGCACATACCCAAGCAGTGCAATCCCTGAGGGTATACGGGGGCACACGTGTTCCCTGGAAACAGTTCATGCTTAATTGTATCTCCTATTTTCCAAAAATCTATACCCCAAGATGGACATGAATTGGTACAGGCTACCAGGACGCACAACAAGACTTCGCACTGTGTTTCCTCCCACCTCAGGGTTCTCAGTTCAGTCCTTGCTTTCAGAGGGACTGCCTGAGACAGTCAATTCCAAACAGTTCCATACTCGACACAAGTTTATCACCTGCCTAGTGTGGACGGCATATGGAGGTGTTCTTTGGGACCATGCAGAACGTGGCCCGCCCCTGCTCTTTCCCAGTCGCACTGTCACATGCAATCTGGGCTGGGCTCTGCTGTCCTGAATTGGCAGCTCTTACAGCAGCTTGCAACGGCAGCATGGGGAAAGCTTCCAGTAGCATTTATAAAAACAAAGATCATTAATGCCCTATCCCTGCTCCTGCACCTTCCCAGGTGCCAGGGTTTTTGTTTGTTTTGTTTTGTTTGTTGTTGTTACAACATCAATGTGTCCCATTCACTATTCCTAACTTTACAACTTTTCCTAATCATTTCTTTTTTCACCCAGACCTTTCATCTGGAACGGTTTTGTATAAGAGGGACAAAAGCCATTTTTACAGAATAACATTTCTATACAACTTAACTAGAAAGACATCATATTCAGGAACTGGTCAGGGCAAAATCCTGATGTTTCAATATATTTTTAAAATGGGTTTACATAATCTCTCCTCCCCCATGTCTTTTGTCCTGATCATTTACCCAGTGAGCAGCCTAGAAACGTTTAATCCCTTTCAAGAGACAGTTGCACTGAGTGATCCAACTGCCTTAATAAGGTGGTGCAGCAGGAGAAAAGTGAAGGGAGTAGAATCAGGCTGTCAGTCCCCTGTTGCAAACTGCTACTAATGTGGAAAGCAGAATAAATGTCAAAAGCAGTGGGCTATCCCCCCACTCCACAGGGGTTCCAGAGCCTGATTTGTCAGCGGTGGGAACAATGGTCACACTCCTGGGTGACTGCCCTCCCCCAACTTTCAGCTCTGAGCAGGAATCCCAAGTTAGGACTGCAATCAGGCTCTGCATCAGAACTAAGAGGTGTGACAATTAAGTTCGTGAACTTGTTGCAACGATGTTGCTAAACTTTTTTGATATCAGAGGGATTATCATTATGAATTTGTACCAACTGCGCAAACAGTTAACCAAGTTTACTATTTAGAAGTGCTGAAAAGGGTGCGTGAAAAAGTTAGATGACCTGAACTTTTCGCCAACAATTCATGGCTCTTGCATCACGACAATGCACCAGCTCACACGGCACTGTCTGTGAGGGAGTTTTTAGCCCGTAAACAAATAACTGTATTGGAACACCCTCCCTACTCACCTGATCTGACCCCCAATGACTTCTTTCTATACCCGAAGATAAAGGAAATATTGAAAGGAAGACATTTTGATGACATTCAGGACATCAAGGGTAATATGACGACAGCTCTGATGGCCATTCCAGAAAAAGAGTTCCAAAATTGCTTCGAAGGGTGGACTAGGTGCTGGCGTCAGTGCATAGCTTCCCAAGGGGAATACTTTGAAGGTGACTGTAGTGATATTCAGCAATAAGGTAAGTAGCACTTTTTCTAGGATGAGTTTGTGAACTTAATTGTCAGACCTCATATAGTACCCATCTACAGCTTTATTTCAAATGCTCCCATTTGAGAACAAGCTCTTATCCTAGGGCACCTGCAAGTGATCCAGCTGGGCCAGCGAGCCAGCATCCATATGTTTTCAGAGCTAAGACCTCACAGAGGGGTGTCCTAAGTTTCCAGCAGTCCCAGAGTCTAAGTCCTGTTCATTGAGCCTGTGCCTCTTTTAGTTCAGCACAGCCCATAGCAGGCAGTATCCATTTTCAGCTTGGAGTGAGGTCCAAGTAATTAGGAATTCAGTATACCAAACATGCCAGCACCTTTGCCTCAGCAGCGGCAAAGCTGAGGTGCTATAGGGCCAGATACCTGTGTTCCAAGTCCAAGTGACAAGCAAGGCTTTCCCAAGTACTTTTCACCTTGTCAGTCTTAGAGTCCAGACTGACCTATGCAAAGATGTACACATCAGGTCAGAAAATCTTCAGGCCCTAAGGGTCAGAAATCCAATTTTACAAGAGCTCATTAGCAAAGTAAAAAGTGCTTTCTAAAATTCTAAAAGTGTATCTTCATCTGGAGATTGACTACCTTTTTCCAGAGGCTATAATAGGTAAGTAAAATCAGCAAAAAGTCATGTTATAGAGACTTGTGTCCAATACTAAGAGTTTCAATTCCAATCTGCTCAACTGCGACAAAAAGCAAGGGAGCTGTGTCCCATTAACATGTTTTTTTTTTCTTTGCAGGTTTCCCTGTTAAAGAAGACCCCTCTAACATTTATGAAGTTAACAGCATATAACATTTTACATCAATTTTTATCATACATCCAGCTGCTGTACTCTTTTTCTGTCATTGGTTAATGGTGCCCCCTGTGACACTATAAGGTTTTTCATTTTGACTCATTTTCATCTTGCAGTTAGATGATGTATGATGAAATATAGCCACTAAAGTAAAGTCACTGCGATACTACTCTGAAGAGAAATATATATATATATATATATATATATATATATATATATATATATATATATATATATATATATATTTATTATTATATATATATATATTTTACATATATATAAAGCCACCTACAAATTCCTTAGAATTGTACACTCAGGCATTGTTGCATCAGTTCGTAAATTATGTGTATGTACTTAAGAAGCTGCCATTTAGTGTTTTAAAGTAATAATTTCTGAGAGTTGGGCAGAGTTGTTCATTTGGTTTTACAGGAGTCTTACTGATCAAGAGTGTTGAATTAGACTTTTTTTCCATTTCATTCATGGGCTTCTGTATGAGTAATGGGTGAAGTCTAACCGTGAACCTGATGTTTTAGGTCAGAAAAATCTCATCAAACAATATGCCCAATTTTAGAGCAGACAAAAATTTCTGGCAGGTATTTTAAGAGCATTTTAAATGATTAGAGAAAGATGTGGGGTGGTCTACAGAAAACAAAATGTAAAAATAAGTAGAACAAAAATAAGAAGGTAGCAAATAATAGAGGATAGGGGATAAAATAAGCAGGAAAAGGGGAAAATAAACTTGTAATATAAAATGAATGCCAGATTTATCTACATGACTGTATTTACCTAAAATAGTCTATATTGTTACACTGTTTGTTTTATTCCTAATACATAGATACCAGAAAACCATACTGTATTTTAAGTAAAAAAGCTAATATTTACTGGGCCAAGCTCTGTTTTGAATGTTTTTCATGGAAGATACCTTTCAATCTTCACAATAGCTCTATAAGTTTAATATTATCTTCCCAGATGATAAGTCAAGGCTCACCAATTGGGTATCTTTCCCAAGACCCCATCACAGCAAAGGCATGGCTAGAATGTGAAAGTAGTCCTGTATGACGAAAGCATTTGAGTTCCTATCACCATACCACACTGTCTCCAATTTAGCTGCAGAAGCTAAATAGAAGTATATATGTGACACTTTATAGAATATATCTAACACATCTCATTTCTAAATACAGGTATCAAAGACTATTTTAAAATATTTTTATTAAAATATAATTAATGTACAACATTATCTCAGTTTCAGGTATACACCATAGTTATTCAACATTTATATACCTAAGGAAGTGATCACCATGGTAAATCCAGCAACCATCTGACACTGTAACACACTATCACAATATTACTGACTATATTCCCAATGCTGTACATTGCATCTCCATGACATTTGTTTTATACCTGGAAATTTGGGCTTCTTATTCCCCTTCACCTTCCCCCTGCTTTTTAAATTTTTCAATTACAGTTGACATTAAATATTATTTTGTATTAATTTCAGGTGTACAGCATAGTGGTTAGACATTTATGAGAAATGATTCCTCTGACTAGTCTAGTACCCACATAGCACTATACATAGTTATTACCATATCATTGACTATATTGCCTATGCTTTACTTTACATCCCCATGATTCTTTTGTAACTACCAATTTGTACTTCTTAATCCCTTCAACTTTTTCACCCTGCCTCTCAGCCCCCGCCCATCTATCACCCAACGAATCTAGTACCTTTCTGACACCATACATAGTTATTAAAATATTATTGACTATACTCCTTATGCTATACCCTACATCCCCATGACTAGTTTGTAACAACAAATTTGCACTTAATTCCTTCCCCTTTTTTTCACCCATACCCCCCAAACTCCCTCCCATCTGGCAAACATCAAAATGTTTTCTGTATCTATGAGTTTGTTTCTGTTTTGTTTATTTTGTTCTTTAAATTCCACATATAAGCAAAATCACATTGCATCTATCTTTCTCTGTCTGACATACTTCACTCAGCACAATACCCACCAGGTCCATCCAGGCCACCGCAGATGGCAAGAACCTATTCCCTTCCGTGGTCAAGCAATATTCCAGTGTATATATGTACTATCTCCTCTTTATCCATTCATCCATCGACAGACAGCCAGGCTGCCTCCACATCTTGGGCATTATAAACAATGTTGCTATGAACATATGGATACACATGTCCCCTCGAAGTACCTTTGGGTTTCTTCAGATAAATACCCTGAAGTGGGATTACTGGGTCCTTCTTTGTCTCTTGTTATACCCTTTGTCCTTTGTATTAAAGTCTATTTTGTCTGGTGTAAGTATTGCTACCTCAGGTTTTTTTTTGTTTCTTGCATTTCCATTTTCATGAAATATCTTTTTCCATTCCTTTACTTTCTGTCTGTCCAGTATGTGTCTTTCAATCTGAAGTGAGTCTCTTGTAGGCAGCATATGTAAGGGTCTTGTTTTCTTATCCATTCAGCCTTCCAATGTCTTTTGATTGGAGCATTTAATCCATTTACATTGAAAGTAATTGTTGATAGATAGGTAGCTACTGCCATTTTATTATTCATAATTTTGATCTTTTTTCCCATCTTAAATAAGTCCCTCTAACTTTCCTTGTAATACTGGTTTAGTGATGATGAACTCCTTTAACTTTTTCTTGTCTAGGAAGCTCTTTATCTATCCTTCTATTTTAAATGATAGCCTTGGTGGTTTGAGTACCCTTGGTTGTAGGTCCTTGATTTTCATCACATTGGATATTTTGTATCAATCCCTTCTGGCTTGCAAAGTTTCTGTTGAGAAATCCGTGGACAATGTTATAGGGTCTTCCTTATAAGTTACTAGTTGCCTTTCTCTTGCTGCTTTTAGGAGTCTCTCTTTGTCTTTAACCTTTGCCATTCTAATTAAAATGTGTCCTGGTGTGGGTCTCTCTTTGGGCTCATCTTGTTTGGGACTCTCTACACTTCCTGGGCTTGTATGTCTATTTCATTCGTCAGGTTAGGAAAGCTTTCAGTCATTATTTCTTCCAATAGGTT
Organism: Rhinolophus sinicus; assembly: GCF_057876585.1. NCBI lineage: Eukaryota > Metazoa > Chordata > Mammalia > Chiroptera > Rhinolophidae > Rhinolophus > Rhinolophus sinicus. The sequence goes on along the minus strand of NC_142518.1, from coordinate 21,925,846 downwards.
CTCAATCCCTTGCTTTCTCTTTTCTCCTCTGGTACCTCTATGATGCGAATGTTGTTATGCTTGATGTTGTCCCAGAAGTCTCTTAAACTGTCCTCATTGTTTTGGATTCCTTTTTTTCTTTTTGCTGCTCCAATTGGGTGGTTTTCTGCTCCCTTGTCTTCCAAATCACTGATTCGATCCTCTGCTTCATCTAGTCTGCTGGGGATTCCTTCTAGTGCATTCTTCATTTCAGTTATTGTATTCTACACTTCTGACTGGTTCTTTTCTATGGTTTATATGTCCTTTTTTATGCTTGCTACCTCTTTGTTGAAGCTCTCACTAAGTTCCTTGAACACCCTTATAACCATTGTTTTGAACTCTGTCTCTTGTAAGTTGCTTGCCTCCATTTTGTTTAGTTCTTTTTCTGGCATTTTCTCCTATTCTTTCATTTGATATGTATTTCTTTGTTTCCTCATTTTGGCTGCCTCTATGTGTTTGTTTCTATGTATTAGGTAGATCTGCTACATCCCCCAGTCTTGGCCAGGTGGCCTTATGTAGTAGGTGCCCTGTGGGGCCCAGTGGCACAGTCTCACTGGGCACCTGCACTGGGTGCTCTAGGAGTGTCCTTTGTGTGGGATGCACATGCTCTCCTGTTATAGCTGAGACTTGGTTGCTATTGGCATACCAATGGGTGGGATTGGCCCTCAGGCTGATTGGCTATGGGGTTTTGCCATGTCCACAACTAACAGGCTGCTGTGCAGAGGGCTTACCCGAGTGAATGGGATTCACCCCAGGGGGCTCTGGTGCCTGTTGAGACTGCCCTTTAAGTGTGCCACTTGTGGAGCTAATTGTTCGGTGCTCTGCTGTGGTCTGAAGCAAACCTCCAAGTATGTTGGTTCTGGGACATCTTGGAAGGGGCTTTTGTGCAGGCCCAGGTAACCCAGTGCCTGTTACCAGGCGTGGACTACCTGTTAGGAGCTACAAAGTCATCCACTGTTGTTCACTGCCTATACACAAGTTGGAGGCATGTGGGAGAGGCTGTGCTGTGAACCCAGGACAGCTGCTACCATTACTGGGCCTGGAGTAGCTCTGCCAAATGCAGGGACGCCCTGAGGCCCTCTGCCACCTGCTGGCTCCCTTCAGGTTCAGCCCCTGATAGAGTCTTGTGAGGTATGCAAGTTGGGTGAGGCAGGGTCTCAGGGAGTTACTAAAGAGGAAAAAGTTGTCAGCAGGTTAAAGTAGATTCTGTTTTGGAACCAGCGCTAAACCTGGAGTTACTCAGCAAAAGTATCAGAGCATACTGAGGCCAGCCACTGCTTGCTGCCTGCCTGGGGCCTGCTGGACTCTTGATAGTTTTCCCAGAAAGAGTGCAATGCAGGCACAGCTGGCTGCTTGTGGAGAAAGTACCTCTGGCATTGGCAGAGTTGGGTAGAGCGGGGTCCCAGGAGATCTCACCAGAACAATCATATTCAGATTTGGCCTGTGGGAGAGAGCTCAACACACAAAAGATGGCACCTGCCTGCTGTCTGCGTAGGAGAAGATCCCCTTACAGGGAAAATGTTGACTGTCCTCCAGTTCGCATCCTGCAGCCACACACCTCAGTCTGAACCCTGATGCCTGACAGCGTCCCTCCACCGGAACCTAGGGTAAGTGCCTGTGAACGAGTGAGTCTGTGTGTGAGTCATTTAAGAGGATGTCTGGGTTTCCTGCAGCCTTCCGTCCCACCTGGATGGTCGGAATCACCACCACTTTTCACAGCCAGATGTTGTGGGGGCTCTTCTTCCTGGGACCAGTACTCCAGGCTGGGGAGCTTGGCGTGGGGCTGGGGGTCTCTTGTTCCTCTGGGGGGAACCTCTTCGGTTGAGTTATCCCTCCTGATTCTCAACTGCCACATGGAGGATTCAAACCCATTCTGAGTTTTCGCCCCTTTTACCAGTTTCAACTTGGCTTCCTCTTTATATTTTTAGTTATAGGACTTCTGTCCGGCTAGACATCAGATGGTTCTCCGGTTCTCCAGGTTGATTGTTCTATAATTTACTTGTAATTTTAATGTGTTCATGGAAGGACACAGGCACAATGTTTATTCACTCTGCCATCTTGGATCTCTCTCTGTTTTTGACTATAGGTAAATCTGGTGGTTCCTACGCTGCCACTATATAATTACAATAGACATATTTTCCAAACCAGAAATTGGGACCTGAGATTTTACAAAGACAGTTTCAGGTTTATACACATGTTTATATGAAAAATCTTATGAAGAGATAAAATGTAAAATACATTTAATTATATGTTGAAAAAAATCACCTTAATTGAAAAGAAAAATAAAGTCACATGAAATATAGTCCACTTGGAAAATACCAAACATATGGTTCTGTAAAACACTTCTTTATAGCCAAATCTTTTTGTTCCTCTCAGGTCCAGTCTTTACCCTTACTAAGTTAGTCACAATCCTTGTTTAGCTAAGTACTTTGAAGCCATTTCAAGCTTCAGTGCAGAATGGTAATTAATGTTGGGATTTTGACATTTAAAAACACATGTAAAGGATTTAATAACATTGATGTAATTACAATGCTTTAAGTGGTTATTTCTTTTCTTACCTCTGCAAAGTAATTGTAATAGAGTCTGTTGCTACTATTACTATTGCTTTTTAAAATTATGAACAAGGGAATTGCCAATGTGGAAAATGTATCCTAATTCAAATTAGGTATAACATGTAGAATATATTAAAATACAAGGGTCCTTGCTTCCTTTGCTTGCTTTCTTTTCAATACAAAAATGATTGTTTTTAATTAGCCCCCCAAAACACACTAATACATATATCTGGTTAAATACTATGTATGATTTATTTGGAGCAGCATATGATCAGTGGATGAATGATAAATCCCTTCTAATCAATTGGATAACCAATTGAATCTGTGGTTCCACAACTGACTAGAGAATTGTATTTCTCAGTGGCCATATCAAAAAAGTGAAATGAAACTAAATCCTCTGGTTTGGAGACAGTTTCATTATTTGTTTCATAATTACTAACACAGTATTATGGGATCTGCATGCAGAATGCAGATATTCATACGTGAACTCAATATGTTTTTAGGAGACAAGGCATATTCTCTTCACTTTACATCACCTAATTGCCTTATATTTATTTTATTTCACTCATTTGGGTTATCTTCTGGGCTTCTAGGATCATGTGAGTTTATTACTCTTGATTGAGAGGATGAAACATAAAAATGTCATATTGGACATTACAGTTTTAAAAAATTGGACACCTGAATTAGATTAATCTTATATGTGAATGTGCCAATCATTCATTTCTTTTTTTAAAAAAATAACCTTTTATTATTAGAGCTGTGTATAGGCATTATAGAAAATTAGGAAGTATAATCAAACAAAAAATTGTTTTTAAATTAAAACATCACATTCCCACCACCCAGATATCACTACTGGTCACACCTTAACAAAAACTCATAGACAATCATTCATTTTTTAACTCTCAGCCCCAACTCTTCCATTCTTTACCTTCTTTGTGATATCAGAGGCATTCCCTGTAAACATTTCTCTTTTGCCAGTGGCACAATGTTGGTTTCAGCAATAGAAAAAGCTTAAGGGATGGTGCAAGGCAATAACAGCAGGAAGACACTTTCCTTCAGGTCCAGGTCCTCCTTTTTTATTATTCCGCATAGAAACCTCATGACACTCATGGCCCTCATGGATCAGATTCAGCCAGCCACACTCTCAGGACACTTTTCCCACTCAGTGGCCCACCAGCTGTGATCTGTGGCCTCTGGTAAGTTCCTTTAACCCTGGAGGATACCTGATCCTGCCTTCTTTGAAAAGATCTGAAACTTGGTCTTGTGGGGATTCTGCTAAGTTATTGTTCTTCCATTGTCAACTCTCTTCAGCCTAGATATTATAGTTGTTTGTTTTAGAATTTGCTATCCCTAGACCCCTTCGAGTCTTCTTTTACTCAGTATAGTTTTTAATTCCCTTTTATTTGATATTAGTTCTTTATGTTAATCTTCTCGATTCAAATTTCTGGTGCTATTTCTGTTTCCTCACTAGACCCCAACTGACATGATGAGCAACTAAGGTCTCGAGAATTTTATTCTAGAGAAGGTGCACCAAAAATTCTTATAGACAAGGTTAACTAAGTGTTCTAGAAAATATATGTTGAAGCATGATCTATTGTATGCCAAGTTTCAATTCTATGTACATAAATTAAGGTCTACTTCTTTAAATGTTATTTAATACCAGTAAATCTTAATGAATACTAACAGCAATGGTGGACTTTCTCATCAAGAGGAAGCTGAAAACATGCCATGGATTTTCAGCCTAAGGTACCTGAAGTTATGCTGAGTAACAACTTCAAGAAAAATTAATCTCCAGGGATATACACAGGTACATAAAAACCACGTAGCTGGGGCCTTTCCCTCAGTTGTCATTTAATCCACATGCCCACAAAATGCCAGGAAGTTACAACTGGCAAGATTGGGTGTCCTTTATTCTCAAAATAGTTTTTTCTCTTTGTATGTAGGTAAGAATTTGTAGGTCAATAATCATTTTGATTTCAGCATGCAATTACACTCTTTGCTTGAGTTCCTCTGAGTTATGCACTAGGTTTTCTGTTCTGATGCCACTGTGTATTTGTTTTTCTGCTCTGGTTTCAATGCCTGCTGATGGCAAGTTAAATTATGAAAAACCTTAGTCCTTAATTCCATCAAGATGTAGATGTCAAAGAAAGGTAAAGGTATAAATTAGATGGTACTAGGAAACTTGAGCTTGGCTCTACAGGACAGTATGCCTATACCTTTTTTTTTTCTGGTGGCTGAGGAGGGTTTGTCTATGTAGAAGTTGAGTGTATGATACAAGGATGCATGTAAGATATCCCTGTAAACTCATCTGTTGACAGTTCATATTAAGACTTGATTAAAACATTTCCACTGAGGACCAAAGATATAAACAAGCTGCTTTCCATATTAAGATAGCCATTTATACCAGGTATTTCCTTCCTCAAAATAGTAAGGGTTGTGTAAGCTCAGGCAAGCACTTTCAGGTCAGCAAGTAATTAAAGCAAGTAACTTGAGAGTTCAATTCAATCCAAATAATATATATCGAATCGCTATAACTTGCAGAATACTGTGTCCTCAAGAAGCTTAAGGTTTGTTGGGTAGACAGAGAGTTCACCCTGGAGTACTCCACATATTGATGCTTTACATCTAAACAGTAATCCACAGCTACTGCATTTTTGACTGTGGGGTCAAGAAATGAACCATTTTCCTTATTCTTTCCTCTGCAGTGAACCCCCAAATTTTACCTACCATTTTACTATAGCCAGGGGCAAAGTAAAGCAGGTGATAGAATAATTCTGAAAAACTTAAAAACGTTTGACTATTTGTTCTAAAATATTTAGATAATTGTCTCACACCTACTTTTGTTTCACAAGTAGATGCCCTTCATTAACAGTGAACTGGCAGATCTGTGAAAGAAACAAACCTCAGTGCTAGACCATTTAGATGGAATAATTTTTTAAAATTTTTTATTAAATTTATTGGGGTGACATTGGTTAGTAAAATTATATAGGTTTCAAGTGTGCAATTCTATAATACATTACCTATATAATGCATTGCGTGTTCACCACTCAGAGTCAGTTCCCCTCCCATCACCATATATTTGACTCCCTTTACCCTCCTTTACTATCCGCCCTCTCCCCTTACCCTCTGGTAACCACTAAACTGTTGTCTGTGTCTATGAGTTTTTGTTTGTTTGTTTGTCACGTTTGCTTGTTGCTTTCAGTTTTATTTCTCACATGTGAGTGGAGTCATGTGGCTCTTGAGTTTGTCTGACTTATTTCACTTAGCACGATAATCTCAAGATCCATACATGTTGTCGCAGATAGAAGTATTTTTTCTTATGGATGAGTAATATTCCATTGTATGTACCACATCTTCTTTATGCAATCATCTATCGAAGGACACTTTGGTTGTTTCCATGTCTTGGCCACCATGAATAATGCTGCAGTGAACATAGGAGTACATATATCTTTACAGATAAATGTTTTCACATTTTTTGGTATATAGCCAGAAGAGGGATTGTTGGGTTGTATGGTAATTCTATTTTTAATTTTTTGAGGAACCTCCATATTTTCTGTGGTGGCTGTACCAATGTACATTCCCATCAGCAGTGTATGAGGGCTCTTTTTTCTCCACAACCTCTCCAACACTTGTTATTCCTTGTCTTGTTGATAATAGCCATTCTAACAGGTATGAAGTGGCATCTCATTGTCGTTTTGATTTGCATTTCCCTAAGAGCTAGTGAAGTTGAGCATTTTTCCATATATCTGCTGGCCATTTGTTTGTCTTCTTGGGAGAAGTGTCTGTTCAGGTCCTCTGCCCATTTTTTAACTGGATTGATTGTTTTTTTGTTGTTGAGTTTTATGAGTTCTTTATATACTTTGGATATTAGCCCCTTATTGGAGGTGTTGTTTGCAAATATCTTCTCCCATTTGGTTGGTTGCCTCTTTGTTTTGTTGATGGTTTCTTTTGCTGTGCAGAAGCTTTTTAGTTTGATATAGTCCTATTCATTTATTTTAGCTTTTACTTCCCTTGCCTTTGAGATCAAATTCATAAAATCCTCTCTGAACACAAGGTTCATAGCTTAGTACCTATGCTTTCTTCTATGCAATTTATTGTTTCAGGTCTTGTTTAGGTCATTGATCCATTTTCAGTTAATTTTGGTATATGGTGACAGGTAGCAGTCTAGTCTTCTTTTGCTCTTGGCTTTCCAATTTTCCCAGCACCATTTATTCATTTATTTATTTATTTTTAAAAAGACACATTTATTCAGCATCATGATCAGACTATTACACTTAGCAATCAACAGCATGGGTCCAAAAATAAATCTACATTAAAATCCTTTGTTGGAATGCTTTACACTTTCCACAGAACAGAAACTAAAATAACCTGTTATACAATTAGTCACAAACACAGTCCTCGAGTTTTTTGCCCACATGTATGTGTATTGTCTAAAACATGTCTTCTTTGTAGCAGCTAGGCCCTATCACTGCTGTGCTCAGCTGAGTTCACGAATCTGTTGTCACCTGTAGCTTCCCTGTCATATCGCTGGCTCCCCTCTCCTGCTAAGTAAGCTTTGTTTCCTGGCAGTAATTAAAACCTTCTGCCACTGCTATAGCTACTGGTGCTGCTGGAACTGCCATAGCCACCTTGGTTTTGTGGTTTGGCAAAAGTATTGGCCTCCACCGCTGTAGGGGCCAGAGCTTCTGCCTCCAAAGTTTCCTCCTTTCATGGGTCCAAACTTTGAAGACTGATTGTTGTAACTGCCAAAATCGTTATAGCTTCCGCCACCTCCCAAAGTGCTTCCATCATTACCAAATCCATTATAATCATCCCCACTGTCACCATATCCTCAATACCATGCCTGCCACCAAAGCCACCTCGACCACTGAAGCTTTCTCCATGACCAACATTGTCATTCCCACCAAAACCACCTCCTTGACTACCACCAAAGTTTCCAGAACCACTTCAACCTTTTTGGCTAGATGAAGTACGAGGGATTTCCTTACGTCACAATTATGGCCATTGACAGTATGGTATTTCTGAATGACAATCTTGCCTATAGAGTCATGGTTATCAAATGTCATCAAAGCAAAGCCTCTCTTCTCACCACTGCCTCGGTCAGTCAGATTTCAATCACTTCAATTTCCCCATACTGTTCAGAATCATCTCTTAGGCGATGTTCTTCAGTGTCTTCTTTGATACCACCCACAAAAGTCTTTTTCACAGTTAAGTGGGCACCAGGTCTTTGAGAATCTTCTCTTGAGATAGCCCGCTTTGGTCCCACAACTCTTCATCCACCTTGTGTGGCCTTGCCTTCATGGCTGCACCCACTTCCTCCACGGTGGCACAGTTGACAAACCCAAAGCCACTGGAGTGCTTGGTGTTTGGGTTTCTTATCACAATACAGTCTGAGATCCCCATTGCTCAGAATGGCTCCTCAGACTCTCATTGGTTGTTTCACAGCTCAAACCTCTGATTAAGAGCTTCTGCAGCTGTTCAGGCTCTTTGGGAGACTCTGACTTAGACATGACGACAGCGGGAGGGGATACTTTAATGATGCTTACTCAGTGGTGTCCACCAATACAAAGGCCCAGCACCATTCATTGAAGAGGCTTTCTTTTCTCTATTGTATGATTTTGGGCCCTTTGTTGAAATTATCTGCCCATATTTTTGGGCTTATTTCTGGGTTTTCAATTTTATTACATTGGTCTGTGTGTCTGTTTTTCTGCCAATACCATGCTGTTTTGATTATTGTTGCTTTGTAGTATAAATTGAAGTCAGGGAGTGTGGTATCTCCTGTCCTATTTTTTTTTCTTAGGATTGCTTTGGATATTTGGGGTCTTTCGTGATTCCATACAAATCTGATGATTTTTTTGGTTCTATTTCTTGAAAAAAAATGCCATTGGGATTTTGATGGGGATTACATTAAGTCTGTATATTGCTTTGGGTAATATGGCCATTTTAACTATGTTGATTCTTCCAATCCACGAACATAGAATATCTTTCCATTTCTTTGTGTCTTCTTCAATTTCTTTTAAAAATGTCTTATAGCTTTCAGTGTATAGGTCTTTCACACCCTTTGTTAAGTTTATTCCTAGGTATTTTATTCTTTTTGTTGCAATTGCAAAAGGAATTGTTTCTTTCATTTCATTTTCTGAAATTTCTTTGTTAGCATATAGAAATGCAATGGATTTTTGTACAATGATTTTTTGTCCTGCAACTTTACTGTACTTGTTTATTGTTTCTAATAGTTTTTTAGTGGAGTTTTTAGGGTTTTCTATATAAAATATCATGTCATCTGCAAAGAGTGACAATTTAACTTCTTCATTCCCAATTTGGATGCCTTTTATTTCTTTCTCTTGCCTGATTTCTTTGGCGAGGATTTCCAATAATATGGTGAGTAACAGTGGTGAAACAGGGCATCCCTGTCCTTTTCCTGATCTTAGAGGAAAAGCTTTTAGTTTTCCACCATTGAGTATGATATTAGCTGAGGGTTTGTCATACATGACCTTTATTATGTTGAGGTACTTTCGTTCTATACTCATTTTATTAAGTGTTTTAATCATAAATGGATGTTGCATCTTGTCAAACCAAATCAGAAATGAAAGAGGAGTTGTTATGTCGGATACCACAGAAAAACAAAGGATCATACAAGTATACTATGAAGGACTATATGCCACCAAATTGAATAACCTAGAAGAAATGGACAAGTTCTTAGAAATATATAACCTTCCTAGACGGAATCATGAAGAACTGAATAATCTAAATAGACCAATCAACAGTAGGGAAATGGAAACAATCATCGAAAACCTCCCCAAAAGCAAAATTGAATTCCACCAAACATTCAAAAATGATCTAATACCTGTCCTACTCAAACTGTTTCAAAAAAGTGAAGAAAAAGCAATACTTCCTAACTCATTTTATGAGGCCAACATTATCCTAATACCAAAACCTGGTAAGGATAACACACAAAAAAGAAAACTACAGACCAATATCTCTGATGAATACATATGCAAAAATCCTAAACAAAATACTACCAAATCGAATACAACAATACATTAAAAAGATTAAACATCACGATCAAGTGGGGTTCATTCCAGGGGCACAAGAATGGTTCAGCATATGCAAATCGATCAATATAATACCACGTAAACAAAATAAAGGATAAAAATCATATGATCATATCAATATATGCAGAAAAATATCTATTTATGATTTTTGGAAATGTATGAGTCACCAATTCCAATTATCAGAAAAAAAATTCTGCCTCATCTTTGGGATACCTAAACTCACAAAAATCAAGTCAAGAATGTCATGCTTTATCTATTGAGCTAGGAGAGCAACTGTCCAGAGATGGATGAATGAGCATGTACATACAATGGAATATTATTCAGCCTTCAAAAGGAAGGAAATTCTGCCCTTTGCTACAACATGGATGAACCTGGAGGACATTATGCTAAATGAAATAAACCAGCCACAGAAAGACACATACTGCATGACTCCCATTATATAAGGCACCTAAAATACTCAAACTCATAGAAAAAGAGAGTGGAATGGTGGTTACCAGAATCTGGGGGAGGGGCTTAATGGGCAGTTGTGTTCAGTTGTTATAAAGTTTTAGTTATGCAAGATGAATTTATTCTAGAGGTCTGCTGTACGTCTTAGTGCTATAGTCAATAATACTGTATCGTGCACTTAAAAATGTGTTAGGAGGGTAGATCTCATACTAAGTGTTCTTACCACAAAAACAAACAATAAAAACCAAAGAGACACAAGGAAACTTTTGGAGGTGATGGATATGTTTATTACCTTGATGGTTTCACGGGTATATGCTTATGTACAAACTCATCAAATTGTATATATTAAATATGTTCAATTTTTGTATATAAAAAACAAAAAGTAAACAAGTCAAAACGCAAATCAACAAACATTTCCAACCATACGCCATTTGTCGCAGTGGAGTTCACTTTAATATTTTAAAAGTTTTGACAGCTTCTAAAGAGAAATGCTCCTACTTTTTGAGTCTTATCTCATGTTGCCTCGATCTTCTCAAAGTTTGATTTGATAGTTAAAATTCTGTTTACTTTTCAAGGCCATTTCAAATAATCCTTTCTCCAGGAAACTATTTTACCTGTCAAACCAAGATAATTACTTCTTCCCCTCCACAATACTTAACTTTTGTTTTTAAAGTTTTTATAGCATCACAGAGTACCATAAGAGTAAAAAACCACCTTCCTCTATGATGTTTTGTTTTACTTTGACTAATGTATCAGGAAGATATCACATTGTTTTATTTTCATTAATGAGAGGGGTGTGGGCACACTACTCAGATTATAATTCCTAAAACATAAAGATAATTTATCTATTAAATTAATCCAAGAATGAGGCCAAAACAAACTTTATCATTGGAAAATCATAAAAGGAAAATGGAAAACCTCTGAGATTTACATGCAAAATTACACCCCACCTCCATGCTATGCTTGGAGCACTGGTCTCCTTCCCTTCTTAGAATGTGGAGAAGTTTAAGGGGGCTGCAGAGCTAGGAAATCTTTGCCGTTCCTCATAGTCGCAATGCCCTCCCCTTCTGAATAGGGGAAGCTGCTGTGCACATCAGTGGACATCTCTTTCCAAATCTTTTCAGAGCCCTGAGGGCAGGCAGCAGCTGAAAGCAGTCAGATGGGGAATCTTTCCTCTCTCCAACAGGGACAGCAGTCTCGTTGGCTCCAGCACTGCAGCCTCTCTGGCACGTAGAGATTCACCAGATGTCTTGTTTTAAGCCCAAGTAGAACCTTGGCCACATGGGCCAGTTTCCTTCCTCTCCAGGGGACTCTGCGGTAACTCTCCTTTAGATCCCTGTGGAACCTCTGTTGCCTGAAAGAGGATCTCCACATACCAAGTCTACTTTATTTCATTTTCTGTTCTCCAAGTATGGGAATGCATAACAATTAAGAATTTAACTAATAGAGAACAGAAGGAAACACTTAGCCTGTTATCAGGTTGATGAAGGACAGGGGACGAGGAATGAAGTAAATGACAATTTAATAAAATTTCTTCTGTAAAAAAAGTTCATGGTTGGAGCAGAAATGTGTTTGGATTTAGCAGGCCAGCATCAACTTCTTCTCCCTAAAGCATCCCACAGTTTTTTGAGAAATTAACGTTTTCCTCATTGAATGCAGTCTGGTGGGCTGTGAACAAGAGCTCTGTCCTTTCCTAACTAAGAAATGGGCACTGATCCAAAACCACTGATCCAAACCAGTGTAGACCTTGGACAGAAGAATAAAGATTAACAATGGTTGGAATTTCATTCCTCCCTGGGGTGGGAGATGGAGGGAGGGATGTTTTCACTGTCCCAACTGCTGATCCCTGCTTCGCATCTTGAAAGACAGTCTTGGTTCTGGCTCATTCCAAAACCTAGCCCCTGTTATCCCCTGATACTTTTCCACATAAGCTCTGTTTAACTTCAGCAAAATGGGATTATTTCTGTTGCTTAAAATCAAAGAAGCTTTATTATGAAATGGCATACCTCAGAAAAATAAGCTGTAGGATAAATATTGATATCTCAAATATATGAGGCCCTTATTACTTGGTCCACGGTTTGCCTAATAAGTTAACAAGATTAAGCACCAAATATATTGATATTAAATATATAAGGGAATTTGCATGTTTTTGTACACTTCAGAGAAAAAATATCTGCAGCATTTGAAAGTATTTTGTTCACTTCAAAGAGAGCTGACAAATAGGGCTTTGGGATGGTTCTAAACCTCAGGCATCAACAAACTAAATGATGAAAACATGAATTCCTCATCTTCACTTTTAGATAAGATTGCTTGCAGTAATAAACACTAGTGTAGTTAGGGATATAGTCAACCATACACTGTCTGAATGGAAAGCCAGAACATTTGTTCCCATATAAAATTTATACCACCAGCTGGAGTATTTGTAGTCCTGTGAAAAGATCATTTCTTTTAAAACATTTATAGATGAGAAAAAATAAAAGCTAACAATTTTAGAACAGATTCACTTATTGATATACTTTATCATGCAGAGAAGTTTGAATGCCAGTGTGCTTTTCTATACATGGCCCAAGGACTTTATGACTGAAGTTTCTTTACAGTCTCAAGAAAGGTAAGGGCCTAAATGAGCAAAAAAACCCAACTAAACGATATTGAGAATACGGTGGCATCACAAGATAAGCCCGTACAGTGAAAAATCAACTATAGTAAATGTTTCTCTTAAAGATTCCTGGGGGAAGTCACCTCATTGGAGATTGACATGGTATTGCCTGTTATTCTAGTGAGTCCAACACTAGCTTGTCCTGCACTATTAGAATAGATTGCTCTTCATTAGGTGAGAACCAGATTAAATAGTGTTCTCATGCTTCAGGCTCATGTTTGGGGGTGGGGAAGGCTTTTAGTAAAATATTAGAATGACATCCATTGAGGCAAGATGATCCCCATTTTTAACGCGACTAGAAATAGAGACTGAGGAAAAAGATTCACCTGCCCCATCTCATGCTAACTCCCCAGGCTTAAGATAGCTAGAATGTTCTACCCATTGCAATTTTTTTTTTTTTGGCAAGCTTTCTGAAAAGTCACATATGGGGTTGATATGACTCCACTGTGTCATCATATCTAGTGAATGATCCTTATGGCAAATCTCAACTCAACTGAAGCCTGCTTTGGTTGTACTTTCCTTTGATTTATAACTCTATCTTGTGGTTTACCTTATTAGCTGGTAATTTGACTGCCATCCAAAGTTAGATGATTAAACAATAATAGCTACCAGTGCTGGTACTGTGCAAGGTTCTTAACAAACTTTACCAAATTTAACTCTGAAAGGTAGGTATTATTATCATCTCCATTGTATAGACTTTATAAAAAAAGGAAGATTCGAGGACCCTGTCTGAGGTCACACCCACAGTGAGAGACTGAGATTTTTATGTAAACCTAGACTCCTAAATTGGTGTTCTTTATCCTTTACCATGTTACCTATGTAGAAACAACTATCAGTAATTTCATTTTAGAGCTGGGAATCTATTCAGATGTAATAAAGTGTAATAGATAATGAAACAGGCTTCAGACCCAGACAACTTGGGCTTCCTTTTTACTTTAGCCTCTTACTTCAGGGTGACCCTGGGAAAGTAAGGTAACCTCACCTCTCTGTGACTCAGTTTCCTCATCTGAAAAATGGGGATAATAATGGAATCTACCTTACAGATGTGCTGTAAAGATCAAATGTGTAAATGCAAGGCAAGCTTTTGGTACAGTCTTTAGCACACAAGTGCTCCATTGCTCCATAAATGTTAGCTATTAATATTCCATATGTGATGTCCAGTGATATGATTCCCCTTGTCAGTTTTGATCATGTCTGAGATTCTGGGGGCACTGTTTTCAAACAGCATGGTGTTGCTTTCTTGAGACCTCTTATTGATCAGTTAGGATTAATTATGTGGCTCTTATAAATTGGCAACATTAAATTAGGCAGGTGTAGCAGGATAGAAAGCAGTGTAAAATAGCTTCACTCTCCATAAGGAATTTCTAGCTGGAGTCAAGTTTTAAAAGAAAAAGTCACAGCTAAATGGCCCGGACAGGAGACCCGGACTCCTTTAGCCCATCAAAAGCCATCCTTCTAAGGGTTGTCATGTCCCTTGAGGGCTGCCTCTGAATTATCTGTAGGTCCTCGATCTCATAAAGACCCTCCACTTGTGGTCTTTTTCCAACCTCATACCCAATCTCACTCTTTCTCTTTCTCCTTCCCTCCGCATTTCAAAAGCCATCTCTTTCTCCGCTCATGCTGAGTTGTGGGACAGGCAAAATTATCATTTAATGGGATGAGGTTTCACAAAGGGCAAGAAGAACCAATGACTTTAGCGATCCTATTTCTATATGTTCTGTAAAAACCCGTGAGGCAAATTTACAAAACCTGACCAACTGTTTGAAATGAGGAAAGAGAAAAATATGCAGAAAACATTACTGTTTCAAAAACCATCCTGACACATCTACATAAAACACTCTCGAGTCTTTCCTCGAGGTGTAGCTGGGGCTGCTTTTCATGGGCACAATCCAGCTAATGCTCACTAAGTGTTCACATAAAACACTGACTTTTAATTTAGAAATGTTTCCAGTAACCCAGGACTGATAGGTGGTACCTATTCATGTGAATCCAATACAATCCTGTATATTAGCTTAATCAAACAATTTATATGAGTTCTTGGATGTTTATTTATTCAAAGGTTGACAATGTTTAGGACGTATAATAATGACTGAACTTTGTGTAAGAATTCTAAAGAAAAAATTTTGAATGACATATGAAAAGAGAAATCCAATAAACTGAGTTCAAAATAAACTCTGTGAAAATAAACATGGGCAAACAGCACTAAAGAAAAAAGAAAGACTACTAGGGATTAGAAAAAATAAGAAGGAAGAGTCCAATAAATACTAATATTCAATAAGCCACAATCAATATGGACAAGCATATGGTGAATATGAGGGTGACAACTGTGAGCACTGAGATGCAGAGTCAGGGACAGGAAGTAGCATGAAGAGTAAATACACAAAATGCTGTAATGAGGGAAAAGGTACCACTTCATTCAGTCTCTGAGACACCCACTCTGTTATGAGAGCTGCTGCTTAGAAGGTACGAAAAGCACAACTCCACAAAGAAGATAAATGATCATATAATTCAACAATGGCTCTTGCCTCAATGGGTCCCTAGATCAAATCTCTGCCTGGAAATGGTTCCTAGTTCTTTGAATGCTCAGTCAGAGAAATAAAATGTTTTCCTATTTTATTACTAATTCTTAAAACATAACTAAATGATGCATGTTGAGGTAGAACATCTAGGTTTTTTTTATATCTAAATTCTCAGGCGATACATTAATCTTATCTATACCACCTCACCCACATGCACTGATGAGAGATATGAAACAATTAGAGACTAACACAATACACTATATAGTTTAGCTAGAGTATAGTGTGTTATTTACTAATAATTAAAATATTTTTATGTTTCAATTACAGTTGACATACAACATTATATTAGTTTTAGGTGGACAACACAGTGATTAAACATTTATATACTTACAAAGTGGTCGCCCTGATAAGTCCAGTACCCATTCAACACCATGCATAGTTATTACAATGCTACTGACTGTATTCCCCATGCTATATTCTACATCCCCATGACTATTTTGCAACTACCAATCTGTACCTCTTAATTCCCTCCTTCCTTCACCCATGTTCCCAAACCCTTCCCAGCTGGTAACCCTCAAAATGCTCTCTGTATTTATGAGCTTGTTTCTGTTTTTATTGTCCATTTATCCTCTTCTCTAGATTCCACATATAAGTGAAATCACATGACATTTGTCTTTCTCTGTCTGACTTACTCCACTCAGCACAATACCCTTTAGGCCCATCCAGATGGAGGCAAAATTTCATTCTTTTTTATGACTGAGTAATATCCATTGTATATGCGTATATATACTTCTATTTTTAAATTTTATTGGGTAACAGTGTGTTTTTTCCAGGGCCCATTAGCTCGAAGTCAAGTTGCTGTCCTTCAATCTACCTTGTTTCACCGAAAATGAGACCTAGCTAGACTATCAGCTCTAATGAGTCTTTTGGAGCAAAAATTAATATAAGACCCAGTCTTATTTTAATATAAGACCAGGTCTTTAATATAAAATAAAACAATATAATATAATATAATATAATATAATATAATATAATATAATATAATATAACATAATATAATACTGAGTTTTATATTAATTTTTGATCCAAAAGAGGCATTAGAGCTGATGGTCTGGCTAAACACCATAGTTGTGGAGGGCGCAGCTCAGCTCCAAGTCCAGTCGCCATTTTCAATCTAGTGTGGGGGTTGCAGCCCATCACCCCATATGGTAATCGAACTAGCAACCTTGTTGTTAAGAGCACACGCTCTAACCAACTGAGCCATCCAGCAGCCCACCAGCAGCTCAGCAGCAGCTCGTTGTCTTCAATCTAGTTGTGGAGGGCACATCTCACTGGCCCATGTGGGAATCAAACCGGTAACCTTGTTGTTAAGAGCACCGTCTCTAACCAACTGAGCTAACTGGCCGTCCCTACCTCCTTTTCTTTATTCATTCATCCATTGTTGGAAACCCAAGTTGTCTCCATGTCTTTGCTATTGTAAATAATGCTGCAATGAACATAGGGATGCACATGTCTCTTCTAAGTAGTGTTTTGGGTTTCTTTGAATAAATACCCAGAAGTGGGATTACTGGGTCCTTCTTTGTCTCTTGTTATAACCTTTGTTTTTAAAGTCTATTTCGTCTGGTATAAGTATTGCTACCCCAGGTTTTTGTTTTCATTTCCATTTTCATCAAATATCTTTTTCCATCCTTTTACTTTCAGTCTGTGATTAAATAATTATTCACTAATTGCTGTGTGAAAACTATCAAAACAGTAGATGTTGGAGCAGGATCTTTATATATGAGAACTAGACCCATCAGGGATGGCTTTTTTTCCATTAAAATAGACCTTGGTAAGGGGGGCGAGGGGTGGGGAGTGGGAGATGAAGGTAAGGGGGATCAAATATATGGTGATGGAAGAACTGACTCTGGGTGATGAACACACAATGGGATTTATAGATGATGTAATACAGAATTGTACACCTGAAATCTATGTAATTTTACTAACAATTGTCACCCCAATAAATTTAATTAAAAAAAAAATAGACCTTGGTATGGGTCTTGAAGATTTTGTAAAATATGGGAATATGGGAAGGAAAAGAGTACATACTAGAATCCCAGTAATTATTTTGAATGTGATTCAGATTTAGAATTCTACACACACCATTTGTGAATTTTGATTATTACTGAAAAGGAGGAGAGTTTTCTGGAGCATACTGAAGACATTATTTAATCCTCATGCAATTTAATAATAATATCTTAGGCACTACAACCAATCATTACATTTCTCTGGGACTTCTTATTTGATGCATCTGCTTTTGGATAAAAACAAGCATTAGCTAAAATTTGACATTAAATTTATGTAAATTTTGATGCAAAACTTGCTAAACATAGATAATAAAATGTGCTTTACCTTGTGGTCTTTGAGGTAATGCATCAATTATGTGAATCCTTGAAAAGGAAAATGGTGACAAAATAATCAAATTAGGGGCCGACCCGGTGGCTCAGGCAGTTGGAGCTCCGAAGGCTGCTGGTTCGATTCCCACATGGGCCAGTGGGCTCTCAACCACAAGGTTGCCGGTTCAACTCCTCAAGTCCCGCAAGGAATGGTGGGCAGCGCCCCCTGCAACTAAGATTGAACTCAGCATCTTGAGCTGAGCTGCCGCTGAGCTCCCAGATGGCTCAGTTGGTTGGAACGCGTCTTCTCAACCACAAGGTTGCCAGTTCGATTCCTCGAGTCCTGCAAGGGATGGTGGGCTGGGCCCCCTGCAACTAGCAACGGCAACTGGACCTGGAGCTGAGCTGCGCCCTCCACAACTAAGACTGAAGGGACAACAGCTTGAAGCTGAATGGCACCCTCCACATCTAAGATTGAAAGGACAAAAACTTGACTTGGAAAAACGTCCTGGAAGTACACACTGTTCCCCAATAAAGTCCTGTTCCCTTTCCCCAATAAAAAAACACACCAAACAAAAAACAAAACAAAACAAAAAGCACAGTATGGTATTGGCAGAAAAACAGACACACAGACCAATGGAATAGAATTGAGAACCCAGAAGTAAACCCATAAAAAATCCCCATAATCAAATTAGTACAAGATAAAATGAAATGGTTATACTAATTTGACAAAAACTTACAAAATACAAATGTCCACGAGACCACTTTTACCATTTGATGCACTAATGGATACTGGGTAAGCAAATGTTTACAAAGCAGACTTAATTCAAAGTATTTGAAGACATATATACTACCACTGTTTGGGATACTTACTTCCCTCATTGTTATGAGAAAATGTGGAAAATGAATGGGTTTCCATTCTAAGTAGATATGATCTAAGTATATATGATCAAATTTTTAGAAATTGTACATGGAAAATTACAAATATAATTTTAACTTCACGTAATATATATGACCTAGTATCATGCAAGGACTCTAGTATTGTTCCCTGCACAGGAACAGTACTTCTTATTTGTGAAGGATATGGTGAGGCCAAAAAGGGACACCAATGGAGCCATGGATAGGGGACTCATACCACTATATTCTCCGATGGCGGCTGGTCGCGACACAGGAAGCAGGAGCCACACGATCCGCAGTCCGCCGCCCGCTTCTCTGCCAACCAGCCCCACTCCACTTGCTAGCTGCAATCTGCCATCTGCTTTTCTGCCAGCCAACCAACCAATCAACCCCTTGCTAACTGCAATCCGCACCTGCTAGTGCAGCCACAGCAGCTATATTAGTGGCTAATGGTTAATGGGTAACAGCTGTTGGCCACCCAGCCACAGTGGATGGCCATCCGAATATAGCTGCGAGCACCTTTCCACATGAGGCCGAGAACCTGGAAACTGCTCTCTGGAACTCTTTCCCCACACCTACGCTGATGACAACCAACCAATCAAACAAACTTATTTATATTTTAAAATATAACTGGAGTACGTATGAAATAGAGTAACTTAGAATTAGCAGAGAGGAAAGATTTATGATTTACTCCCTATTCCCATCCAATGTAAGAATTGTTTTTACAGTATCACTCACAGATGGCCAGACACCTTCTGGCTGAACAGGTGTAGTATCTTATTGTTTCTCTATGAAGCCTATTTTGTACAGCTGTAATTTATGGAAAGCTTTGTCTTCTGCTTAACTAGAATTTACCTCCCTGTGACTTTTATTGTTTGATCCAAGTTTTGCTCATAAGCTTCAAAGGAATATTTTAATTCAAATCAGTTCAATTAATGAATATCATAGAGTAGTTCTGCCAGAGACCGAGGTAAGTGCTGGCATACAAAAATGAATAAGACACATTTATTGACATCTCTCTTCTGACTTGACAGCTATTCAAATTCCAGAAGACAAATTCTATATCTTCCTTGATTCTTTCTTATAAATCAAAGATCTCCAGGTTCTTGAACCATATTAAAATCTTTTACAATCTCAATCACTCAATTTCTAAATTTTCACAATTAAATTGCCAATCTAACTAAAATTTTAATATAAAACTATTAAATGGGGATTTCCTGCGGCAATACTTTGCATCTGTGAACAGACTACCTATATAGAACTTACTGGAGAATGGGGGGCCAAAAATGGTCTAACAAGACCCTTAGCTGACCTTCTATCTCAAGGACTATAAAAAGAAGTAAAACAAGAGAGAAATATTGTTAGTAGTGATTTCTTTGGAGAGAGTTGATGGGGTGATGAGCATTTCTGTATTTTCACTGGTATTTCTTCTATTTTCATCTTCACAACTCAAGCCAAGAAAGAGGGAGGGTTGTTAGAGAACACTTAGAGATGCTTGACATATGTTCCCTGTAGTTAGAACATGTTTTTATTTCTATTCCAAATTAAATTTCTTGGGGTGACATTGGATAATAATATTATATAGGTTTCAAGCATATAATTCTATAATACATCATCTATATATCACATTGTGTGTTCACCACCCAGAGTCAGTTCTCCTTCTGTCACCATATATTTGACTCCCCCCTTTACCGTTTTCAACCTTGACCCCTCCTTACCCTCTGGTAACCACTAAACTGTTGCTCAACTTCATTATCTATTAGGGAAATGCAAATCAAAACCACATTGAGATACCACCTCACACCTATTTGAATGGCTATTATCAATAAAATAAGTAATAACAAGCATTGGAGAGGCTGTGGAGAAAAAGAAACCCTCTTACACCGTTGGTGGGGATATAAATTGGTACATCTTCTATGGAAAACAGTATGGAGGCTCCTCAAAAACTTAAGAATGGAATTACCATACAATCCAGCAATCCCTCTTTTGGCTATTGTCATGCAGAGTGTCATGCGGGATCTCTAGTCTCGCCACATAAGAACGCAGGATATGGTGAGGCCAAAAAGGAACACCCATGGAGCCATAGATAGGTGAGTCATACACTATATTCTCACTGGCGGCTGGGTTGGAGATACAGGAAGCAGGAGCCACACGATCCACAACCCGCCGTCCACTTGTCTCTGCCAACCAACCTCTACTTGCTAACTGCAATCCTCCGCTTGCCAGCCACCATCTTCTTGCTAGCTCAGCCACCATTATCTGCTAGCATAGCCACGGCAGTTATATTAGTGGCCAATAGCTCACTGGTTACAGCTGATGGCCATCCAATCACAGTTGATGGCTATTTACTACCCGAGTGAGCACGTTTCCACATGAGGGTGAGAGCCTGGAAACTGCACTCCTGGCTCTGTCCCCACACTGCACCCCTACAGGGTCTCACCTCACAATCTATGTGACAAGCATCTTCGACAAGGGGCCCTGTGCGAGGAGACTGGAGGTGAATGCAATATCCTGGTGTGGAAACAGAGCCAGGAGTGCAGTTTCCAGGCTCTTGCCCTCACGTGGAAAGGTGCTGGCTCAGGTAGTAAATGGCCATCAACTGTGATTGGATGGCCATCAGCTGTGGCTAGTTGGCTGTCAGCTCTAACCACTGAGCCATTGGCCATTAATATAACTGCTGTGGCTATGCTAGCAGTAAATGGGGGCTAGCAAGAAGATGATGGCTGAGCTAGCAAGAGCAGATTGCAGTTAGCAAGTGAGGTTGGTTAGTTGGCAGAGAAGCGGACAGTGGGTTACAGATCATGTGGCTCCTGCTTCCTGTGTCTCCAACCCAGCCGCCAGTAAGACTGTAGTGGTATGACTCCCCTATCTGTGGCTCTGTGGGTGTTCCTTTTTGGCTTCACCATGTCCTGCATTCCTATGTGGGGAGCGGGAGTAGAGACCCCGCGTGACACCCTGCATGACACCTGGACACAGCCAGGGTTTCTCAAGGCACCACCAGTCCTTCTGGGCATGGCCAGACTTCCTGGACACAGCCAGGGCTCTCAGGGCACTGCCACTCTCTCTGGGCCTCTCAGGGTAAAGTGCTAGAACAACAGCGACTCACAGTCAAGGTACTTACATATTCTCGATGGCTGCTGGTCAAGGCACAAAAGCAAACATCCGCCAGTTCCACTACACAGTGGTATGTTCCCAAGCAAACAGTCAAGCTGTCCATTACATTAGGGATGGAAGGCAGTTCCACATAGTCCATAGTCATTCACCAGGGCTGTCCTGGGGTTGAGGGACGACCTTGACCTCACCCTCATCTCCCACGGAGGACTCAGCAAGCCTTTCCTCCTGGGACTACAAGTCCTGCATCCAGGCTGCCTCAGCAAGCACTTCCTAGCCCACAGGGCCGCAACGACCTTCACTTTCTCTGGCTTATGTTGGTTGGGGAACCGTCCATGTCTTCCCACCCCTCCACGGGGGTCCAGCACTCCAGCAGCTTCTCCTCCTGGTCTTCCTGAGACTGATTGTTCATACGCACAAACTGCTTCACCGCCCTTCGGGGAGCTTTGCCCAGCACTGTACCCTGCTTGCTGCGCCATTTGTCACGTGGGACATCAGGCAGGGTCTCAGCTCCCGCTCCCCACATAAGAATGCAGGATATGGCGAGGCCGAAAAGGAACACCCATGGAGCCATAGATGGCGGAGTCATACCACTATATTCTCGCTGGCGGCTGGGTTGGAGACACAGGAAGCAGGAGCCACACGATCCTCAACCCGCCGTCCACTTTTCTGTGCCAACCAACCTCACTTGCTAACTGCAGTCCTCCGTTTGCCAGCCACCATCTTTTTGATAGCACCTCATTTTCTACTAGCATAGCTACGGCAGTTATATTAGTGGCCAGTGGCTCACTGGTTACAGCTGACGGCCAACTAGCCCAGCTGATGGCCATCCAATCACAGTTGATGGCCATTTACTACCTGAGCCAGCACCTTTCCATGTGAGGCTGAGATCCTGGAAACTGCACTCCTGGCTCTGTCCCCATAGCTATCTACCAAAAAAACCCCTGAAAATATCCGTAAAGATATATGTACCCCTGTGTTCATTGCAGCATTATTCACGGTGGCCTAGACATGGAAACAACCAAAGTGTCCTTAAATAGATTATTGGATAAAGAAGATGTTGTACATATCCAAAATGTAATACTACTCAGCCATAAGAAAAGATGAAATCTGCCATTTGTGACAATGTGGATGGATCCTGAGCAGCAGCTAAGTGAAATAATTCAGGTGGAAAAAGTGGAGAACTATATGATTTCACTCATGTAGGATAGAAAACTGAAAGTAACAAATGAACAAGACAAGCAAAACTCAGACACAGCACAAGTTTTATCTGAAAAAGTTTAGAAATAAGAGACTGAAAGTACCTATTTCTAGTAGGGGAGAGAAAGCTCCAGTGGCAAAGTTATACTTCTATTGATGGTGAAGCAAAAATGCAAGTGACCAGAAGGGACACACAAAAGGGAGTTGGACTTGGATTATTCTGAAAGGTCCCCTTCTTAAAGGTCTGGCTGCCATGGCTAAGCAAATGTGTGAGGTACCACTAGAAGCAGGGGCTGAGGAAAGAGTTTAGGTAAGCTTCCAGAAGCTAAGATATTGTGGTGAGTCCCCTCCAAAGCAGCAAAAAACAATTGCGGTAGATTGATTGTAATAATGCCCTCAATTCCTTATCCTTCAAGTATCTAAGCCATTTGCAATGCAATGTTGCAGCAAGAGAGAAGCATTTATTTCCCCAGCCTTTGAATATAGGCTGGCCTATGACTTTGCCCAAGAGAATGCAGTGTAAGTGGCAATGTGCCAGTTTCAAGCCTAAGCATCAAAGCACTTTACATGCTGCTGCTGGTGATTCTGGTACTGTTGCTTTGCCTTCCTCCTCCTCCTCCTCCTCCTCCTCCTCCTCCATCCTCCTCCTCTTCTTCCTCCTCCTCCTCTTTCCTCCTCCCTCTCCTCCACCTCCTCCTCCTCCTCTTTCCCTCTTCCCTCCTCCTCTACCTCCTTCATCCCCTCCCTCTCTGCCTCCACCCTTGCCTCTTCCTCCTTCTCATTTCAGCCAAAGCTGGAGAAACTATAAATTGAGTGAGAAGGTCAGGATTTAGATTTTTTTCACCTTTTAAATTATTATTACAAGTTTCAGGTGTACAAAGCAATGTAATAGACATTTACACCCCTCACAAAGTGATAACTCCCCCAATCTACTACCCCTTTGATATCGTATACAAGTATAGCTGTTACAATACCATTGACTCTCTTCCTTATATTGTACTCCACATCATGTGAATATTTATATTTGTATTTATATTTAATTTTAGTTGACATTGAATATTATTCTACTTCAGCTTCAGATGTTGTGGGGACAGAGCCAGGAGTGCAATTTCCAGGCTCTCGGCCTCATGTGGAAAGGGGCTGGCTCAGGTAGTAAATGGCCATCAACTGTGATTGGATGGCTATCAGCTGTGGCTAGTGGGCCATCAGCTGTAACCAGCGAGCCATTGGCCACTAATATAACTGCCGTGGCTATGCTAGCAGAAAATGGGGGCTAGCAAGAAGATGGTGGCTGAGCTAGCAAGCTGTGGAATGTGGATTGCGGATTGTAGATAGGCAGGTTGCAGTTAGCAAGTGAGGTTGGTTGGCAGAGAAGCGGATGGCGGGTTGCGGATCATGTGGCTCCTGCTTCCTGTGTCTCCAACCCAGCCGCCAGCGAAGACTATAGTGGTATGACTCCCCTACCTATGGCTCCGTGGTTGTTCCTTTTTGGTCTCACCATGTCCTGCATTCTTATGTGGGGAGTGGGACTAGAGATCCCGCATGACACTGTGCATGACAGATGTACAGCATAGTGGTCAGGCATCTACACAGCCTATGAAGTGATCCCCCTCATAAATCCAGTGTCCATCGGGCACCCTACACAGTCTTTACAACATTATTGATTATATTCTCCAAACTGTATTTCATATCCCCGTGACTACATTGTGACTACTAATTTGTACTTTCTAATCCCTTCACCTTCTCCTCCATCCCCAATCCCCTCCCATCTAGCAACTCTCAGTTTGTTCTCTGTATCTCTGAGTCTATTTCTGTTTTGTTTGCTCATTTATTCTGATCTTTAGATTCCACAGATAAGTGAGATCATATGGTATTTGTCTTTCTCTGTCTGACTTATTTCACTTAGCATAATATTCTCTAGGTCCCTCCATGTTGTGGCAAATGGTAAGATTTCATTCTTTTTTTAGGGCAGAGTAATGCTCCATTGTGTAAATATACCACAGCTTCTTTATCCAATCATCTATCGATGGGCATTTAGATTGTTTTCATATCTTGGCTATTGTGAGTAGCCCTGCAATAAACATAAGGGTGCATATATTTTTTCGAATTAGTGTTTTGTATTCCTTTGGATAGATACCCAGGAGTGGACTTGCTGGGTCATAAGGTAGTTCCATTTTCAATTTTTTGTTTTCCATAGTGGCTGTACAAATCTGCAATTCCACCAACAGTGCACGAGGCTTCCCTTTTCTCCACATCCTCGCCAACACTTGTTTGTTGATTTATTGATGATAGCCATTCTGACAGAAGTGAGGTGGTATCTCATTGTGTTTTTTATTTGCATTTCTCTAATGATTCGTGTGGTTGGGCATTTTTTCATGTCTGTTGGCCATGTGTATGTCCTCTTTAGAGAAATGTCCCCTGCCCATTTTTTAATTGTGTTGTTTGGTTGCTTGGTGTTGAGTTGTATGAGTTTTTTTTTTTTTTTTTTAAATAAATTTTGGATATTAACCCCTTATCAGCTGTATTATTGGCAAATATCTTCTCCCATTCAGTAGGATGCTTTTTTGTTTTATTGATGGTTTTCTTTTCTGTGAACAAACTTTTTAGTTTGTTCCCTTGCCTGAGGGGCTATATCAGTAAAAATATTGCTAAGGGTAATGTCTGTGAGTTTACTTCCTATATTTTCTTCTAGGAGTTTTATGGTTTTGGGTCTTACATTTAAGTCTTTAATCCATTTTGAATTTATTCTTATATATAATGTAAGAAGGTGGTCCAATTTCATTTTTTTGCATGTATCTGTCCAGTTTCCCTAGCACCATTTATTAAATAGACTGTCTTTACCCCAATGTAAATTCTTGCTTCCATTGTCATAGATTAAATGACCATATAGTATAGATTTATTTCTGGGCTCTTTATTCTGTTCCATTGATCTATGTGTCTCTTTTTATGCCAGTACCATGGTGTTTTGATTACTATAGTCTTGTAGTATGATTTGATGTCAGGTAGCATGACACCTCCCATTTTGTTCTTATTTCTCAAGATTGCCATGGCTATTTGGGGGTCTTTTATGATTCCATATAAATTTTAGGATTATTTGTTCTAGTTCTGTGAAAAATGTCATTTGCAGTTTGATAGGTATTGCTTTAGGTAGTATGGACAGTTTAGCTATATTAATTCTTCCTATCCATGAGCATAGTATAATTTTATTGCCTGAAATTGAGAATGTTCATAACTAAGAGTAACTGAAAAAGCTTTGAGATGTGCTCATGTGGGAAAAGCTCTGAAATCTAAGGAAGAAAGATGTGATGTAGGATATTTAAAAGACACTTTTGTGGAAAAAATGTAGTTATTTCATAATTTCACCCCACTGAATCAACTAATTCAAGAAACTGCCTATATGTGTTTTTTAGTTATAAATATCTCTTTTAGTAAATAAAGTGTTTCTCAACATTTTCTCCCAGTTAATCCACTTTTTTACTTTTAAAAATATTTTTATTAAAATATAGCTAACATACAATATTATATTAGTTTTAGGGGTACACCATAGATAGTCAACATTTATATACCTAAAGAAGTGATCATCATGACAAGTCCAGCAACCTCCTGACACCGTACCACACTATCACAATATTATGGACTGTATTCTCTATTCTGATACATTACATACCAATTACTTACTTGTTTTATACATGGAAATTTGGATGTCTTATTCCGCTTCACCTTTAAAATTTTTTCAATTACAGTTGACGTTCAATATTATTTTGTATTAATTTCAGATGTGCAGTATAGAGGTTAGACGTTTGTATAATTTAAGAAATCATCTCCCGGAGTAGCCTAGTATTCACCTAGCATGATACATAGCTATTACCATATTATTGACTATGTTTCTTGTGCTTTACTTTACATCCCCATGACTATTTTGTAACTATCAGTTTGTACTTCTTACTCCATCTTTTACACCCTGCTTCCAACACCCTCCCATCAATCACCCCTATAAATCTAGTACCCATCTGGCACCATCCATAGTTATTACAATATTATTGGCTATATTCCTTATGCTATACCCTACATCCCCATGACTACTTCGTAACAACCAACTTGTACTTCTTAATCCCATCCCCTTTTTTACTCACCCCCAACACCCCTTCCATCTGGCAACAATCAAAATCTATGAGTTTGTTTCTGTTTTGTTTGTTTATTTTGTTCTTTAGATTCCACATATAAGCAAAATCTCACTGCATCTGAATTTCTCTGTCTGACACTCCACTCAGCACAATTCCCTCCAGGTCCATACATGCCTCCACAGATGGCAAGAACCCATTCCCTTCCATGGCAAGGCAATATTCCCATTGTATATATGTATCACCTCCCCTTTATCCATTCTTCCATCGACAGACTCCCAGACTGCCTCCACATCTTGGCCATTGTAAGTTATGCTGCAGTGAACATATAGATGCACGTGTCCCCTTAAAGTAGCATTGTGAGTTACTTCAGATAAATACCCAGAAGTGGGATTACTAGGTCTTCTTTGTCTCTTGTTTCAAAGTTATTTTGTCTGGTATAAGTATTTGCTATCCAGCTTTTTTTGTTTGTTTCCATTTTCAGGAAATATCTTTTCTCACCCCCTTACTTTCAGTCTGGGTGTGTCTTTCAATCTGAAGTGAGTCTCTGGAAGGGAGCATATGTAAGGGTTTTTTTTTTTTTTTTTTAATCCACTCAGCCCTCCTGTGTCTTTTAATTGAAGCATTTAATCCATTTACATTGAAAGTAGTTGCTGATAGATATGTAGCTATTGTGATTTTATTTTTGATAATTTTGATCTTTTTCTTTCCATTTTAAATAAGTCCTTCTAACATTCATTGTGGTACTGGTTTGGTGATGATGAACTCCTGTAGCTTTTCTTTTCTGGGAAGCTCATTATCTGTCCTTCGATTCTAAATGATAGCTTTGCTGTGTAGAGTACCCTTGGTTGTAGGTCCTTGCTTTTCATCATGTTGAATATTTTGTGTCAATCCCTTCTGGCCTGCAAAGTTTTTGTTGAGAAATCAGCTGACAATCTTAGGGAACTAGTTACTAGTTGCCATTCTCTTGCTGCTTTTAGAATTCTCTTTTTGTCTTCAACCTTTGCCATTCTAATTATAATGTGTCTTGCTGTGGTCCGTTTGGGCTTATCTTGTTTGGGACTCTGTGCACTTCCTTGACTTGTATGTCTATTTCCTTCATCAAGTTAGGAAAGTTGTCCGTCATTATTTTTTACAATAGGTTCTCAATCCCTTGCTTTCTCTCTTCTCCTTCTGGTATGTCTGTGATGCAAATGTTGTTACACATGATGTTGTCCCAGAGGTCTCTTAAACTGTCTTCATTTTTTTGGATTCTTCTTTTCTTTTTGCTTTTCAAATTGGGTGTTTTTCTGCTCCCTTGTCTTCCAAATCACTGATTCAATCCTCTGCTTCATCTAGTCTGCTGGGGATTCCTTCTAGTGCATTCTTCATTTCAATTACTGTATTTTTTACTTCTGACTGTTTTTTTTAATGGTTTCTATGTGCTTTTTTATGCTTGCTGTCCCTTTGTTGAAGTTCTCACTAAGTTTCTTGAGCATCCTTATAACCATTGTTTTGAACTCTGTCTCTGGTATGCTGCTTGCCTCCATTTTGTTTAGTTCTTTTTCTGGCGTTTTCTTCTGTTCTTTCATTTGATATGTATTTCTTTGTTTCCTCATTTTGGCTGCCTCTATGTGTTTGTTTCTATGTATTAGGTAGATCTGCTACATCCCCCAGTCTTGGCCAGGTGGCCTTATGTAGTAGGTGCCCTGTGGGGCCCAGTGGCACAGTCTCACTGGGCACCTGCACTGGGTGCTCTAGGAGTGTCCTTTGTGTGGGATGCACATGCTCTCCTGTTATAGCTGAGACTTGGTTGCTATTGGCATACCAATGGGTGGGATTGGCCCTCAGGCTGATTGGCTATGGGGTTTTGCCATGTCCACAACTAATAGTCTGCTGTGTGTGGGGGGTTCACCCACTGAGTGAGCAGGTTCTACTACCTGTTGAGACCACCCTTTGTGTGCACTGCTTGTGGGGCTAATTGTATTGCCTGTGGGGCTAAGTATGAGGTCTGACAATTAAGTTCGCGAACTTGTTGCAACGAATGTTGCTAACTTTTTTTTGATATCAGAGGGATTATTCATCATGAATTTGTACCAACTGAACAAACAGTTAACCAAATTTACTATTTGGAAGTGCTGAAAAGGCTGCATGAAAAAGTTAGGCGACCTGAACTTTCTGCCAACAATTCATAGCTCTTGCTCACCACAATGCACCAGCCCACCCGGCACTGTCTGTGAGTGAGTTTTTAGCCAGTGAACAAATAACTGTATTGGAACACCCTCCCTACTCACCTGGTACATCCCTCAATGATTTCTTTCTTTACATGAAGATAAAGGAAATATTGAAAGGAAGACATTTTGATGACAATCAGGACATCACGGGTAATAGGACAATAGCTCTGATGGCCATTCCAGAAAAAGAGTTCTAAAATTGATTGGAAAAGCGGACTAGGTGCTGGCATCAGTGCATAGCTTCCCAGGGAAGTACTTCGAAAGTGACTGTAGTGATATTCAGCAATGAGGTATGTAGCACTTTTTCTAGGATGAGTTCGCAAACTTAACTGTCAGTCCTCATATATTGGTTCTGGGGCTTCTTGAGAGGGGCTCTGGTGCAGGAGCAGGTCACCCACTGCCTGTGACTTGCTGGGGACTACCTGGTAAGAGCTACAAAGTGATGCACAGTAGTTTGTTGCCTGTGCTCACCGTGGAGGTGCTTGGGAGAGGCCATGCTGTGAACCGAGAATATCTACCACCAATACCAGGCCTGGGGTAGCTCTGCAAAATGCAAGGGCACCCAGATGCCTGCTGCCACATGCCATCTCCCTTAAGGTTCAGCCACTGATAAAGCCTCGTGCACTATGTAAATTGGGTGAGGCATGGTCTCAGAGAGTTGCTAGAGTGGGAAAAGTTGTGGTTACCAGGTTAATGTGAATTCTGGTTTGGTGCCAATTCTGAGCCTGGAGCTATTCAGCAAAAGTCTCAGAGTACCCTGAGGCCAGTTGCCACCCACCTGGGGTCAGTAGGACTCTGAAAGTTTTCCATTAAAGAGTGCAATGCAAGCAGAGCTGGCTGCTCTTGTAAGAAGTGCCTCCATAGTTGGTTGGGGTGGGATCCCAGTGAGTCAGCAGGGCAGAGCTGCAGACTTCACCAGACCAATCAGATTCAGATTTGGCTGTAAGTGTAGGGGGAGCGCTGAACACAAGAAAGATGGCGCCAGCCTGCTGGCTGCCCGGGAGAAGGATCTGTCATAGGGAAAATGCCTACTGTCCTCCAGTCCTTGTCGTGAAGCCACACAATTCAGCCTGCCCCCTGTATGTCTTTGATGTCCCCCAAGTTACTGTCCCTCTGGTGAAGCCCAACGTGAGTCACTGGGAGTGAGATAGTTTCTGTGCAGGCCCTTTAAGAGGATGCCTGGGTCTCTCGCCACCTTCCGTCCTACCCAGATGGTCCAAATCCCTACTGTTTTTCACAGCTAGTTGTTGTGGGGGCTCCTTTTCTTGGCACTGGTACTCTGGGCTGGGAGGCTGGGGTGGGCCTGGAGTCCCTCACTTCTCTGGGGGAGAACCTCTCTGGCTGAGATATCCTTCCCGGTTTTCAAACACCACACGGCTTGGGGTTAGCCAGTTCCACATCTCTGCCCCTTCTACCAGTCTCAAAATGGCTTCTTTATATTCTTAGTTGTAAAACCTCTGTTCAGCCGGACTTCAGATGGTTCTCCAGGTTGATTGCTGCATAATTTAGTCGTAATTTTAATTTGTTCATGGAAGGAAGGAGACACAGTGTTTATCTACTCTGCCATCTTGGATCTCCCTTCCCAGTTAACCATTGGAAGTGCAATATTATTTCAGAGCATTTCAGTTTTTGTAGGGGTATAATTTGATTACATTTATTATGTTACTTTGGTTAATAATTTCGCCATGATGATCAATACATTCCACCACATCCCACATTAAATGACAAAATAGGTACCTTCAGTAGGAAAACCACAGTACCATAGTTCACCATTTTCCATTTTTTTTCTCTTTGAAATCTCACAAAACAACAAAAACATTTCCGGCAAAACTAGGAAACAAATACAATCCATAAATTCCAAAATTCTGATGAAAGCAGCTGAGATTTGGCAGAAGCTTTGGGGGAAGAACCATAAGGGAAAATGAGGGGGTCTGCCATGTGGCAGGAGATCTCAGAAAGTGGGTTCAGACATATTCTGAAGGCTAGAAGCTCATGCTGAATTGCCAAAGCTAAATCCTCTTGTATAGCAATCCAAGCAGAAGCTAAGCTGAGACTGGTTAGAAGCCATGGGGGTGGGAGTGTTGGACAGAGGCGCAGACAGTGTCAACGAGGTCTTAGGGACCATAAATCTCAGAGAAATCTCAAAGAATATACACCCTGAAGTTCAGGATTGAGACAGTTAGATTTAGTAGTTTTTACCTAACATAGTTTGGTGATAGAAGCTATTTCTTTAAGCTAATACTTTTAAGATAAAAAGACAGAGCTTAATCTCAAAGATAAATTATGCTTTTAATTATAACCATCTTTGGCATAAATGGTTAAATTAATTCCATCACTTCAACATTTCTATGTGGATTTAATACAACTGGTAGAAAGGAATTCAGTTACTGAAGCACATCATTTCCACAGTGGTTTCTATAATACTGCTTGTCATAAGGGCATAGATTTCTTTTTTTTGAAAATTGCTCTAACGTATAGTTATTTTTTCTTCTTTTAGTATCAGATATACTTAAATGTAGAACAGAATGACTTTAAAGGAACAATTACTTTACACCAGCATCTCTCCGTAATTGACTGGTTAGTACAGAGAAGAAAACCAAGAATAAATATATTAACTTTTTAAAAGGGTTATGGAATATAAAGTATAACCTACTTTTAAATATCTAACTTCACTAAGTTAATGTCATTATAGGGGAAAATGCCAGTTCATTTATTGTAAAAAATGATAATTTGTTAAGCCTCATTATAGTTACCATATAATTTTTTTCCCTTTCACACATTACCATTATGAAAGGAAATGTATTTTCCTAAAGGCATCCTTTTCTACATTCTTTTTCCTCTTTGAAATGGCCCTGCAACAGAGGTATCTATAATGGAATACATAGTCCCTTTTCCAGGAAGAAAAATATTTAAATTAATATTAAAATTAAATTACATTCACTTTGATTCTTCCTCATTTTATAACTTAATTACATCCCTTAAACCTAGCTATCTTCCAGATTCTATGGGTTATCATCAACAGCCAGAAGGAGATACATTGGTCTCTCTATCCTTTATTTCTTGGGCCAAAGACACAGAAACATAAAATGATATCCTAAATGTTTACACAGGCGTTAAACCAAGAAAATCATCTCTTCTTTGGTTTTATATAGAGAAGTTGGGAGAACTGGAGAGAGCATAACTTGGCACTATCATTTGCAAATGGTAGGCAGTGGCTGGTGGTGAGCCTTCCAGAAGGCAATGAGGGTAGGTCCACCTGAATGAGACTGCCAATTTCCATATTAACTCAAAACTCTAATTCATGCTGTCATCAATTGCCATAGCACTGTGGTTGGCTCAAAGAATAATAAAAGTTTCTATAAATTAAATCACTCTTTTAGAAATAGGTATGTTGAAGAATAAGAAAAGTATGTGATAAGAATGTCACTTATCACAGCTTTTGGAAATAGTAAGTAATCAATGCATGTTTATTATTGTTATTTTACCAATCATTTAACATTTCATACTTTTTCATTCTTTTTTTCCTTTTAATGCACAACTCATGTACAACTTTACTGTTTCTAAAGCTTATCTACATACGACATGTGACTTGAACTTCTGAGAAACCCCTTGAAGCAGTCTATTGCCTAGTTTTATGGATGAAAAAATAGGATTCCAAGAAGTCGAGTAACTTCTATTATTTGAACAAGCATAATAGAAAAATGCAAGAAGATTGAAGCATCAATGTTAAGGGCTTGACCCGAATTGGACAGAGTCCAAATCTCAGCCCTGCTACATACTAACAGTGTAACATTTAGCAGTTCCTTTAAACTCTGTAATCCTTACCTTTTTCATCATTGAAATGGAGTTAATAATTATACTGCTGTGTAGGCTTATGGGGAGAATTAAAAGTGATAATACATGTTAAGGGCTCAGTATAGTGCCTGATATACAGTAAGCACTCAACAAGTTTGTGATTATTGTTACTGTTCTTACAAAGAATCCTTAGATCTAGACTCTTCATTGAGATTCTCATGAAGTCTAAACTCTGATGTTTAAATCTCCATAACATGGCCCTATGCTGCCTTTGTTTTCCATGTCATCCCCTACAGCCTTTGTCTGTGTGGCTTGCTAATAACTATCTCTGTACATTGTTAGTTTTACATTTTATTTTGATTGGAATTCTTCATTTTTTGCCTATTTAAATACATCAGGGTTTAGCTCATGCTTGACCTCTTCCACAAAGCTTTCCCTAATATGGAATCATAGAATATTAGCAGGAACTCCAGGACTGAGGGATTTCCTGGGACATGAGACTTTCAGTGCTAAAACTGAGACAATCCCAAGGATACTGAGACAAGTCGGTCACTCAAGAGCTAGAAGCAATCCTAGAAATTACCTAGATCAACATTTTCAATTTATTGACCTGAAAACATAACATGTACGTGACTAAACAAAATAAGTTAACTGGATAAGATAGAGTTGGGATTAAATGTAGGCTTCTGATTGTCCACGACTATGTCTAGTTTCCCCCAAACTACTTTGACAATTTTAGTATGTTTTAAAGGGAGGCAAAGATGCATGAAAAAGCATAGAGACTTGCAAGTAAAAATGTCTCAGTTTGAATACAGGCCCTGCTATCTATTAGTATGTAAACTTTGACAACTGATTGAACCTCTTTAAACCTCAGTTTTCCCCATCTGTAAAATGGAATAATAACGCCTACTTCAAAAGTTCTTGTGAAAATTAACTAAAATTCTATATATTTATATATTATATATAATAAATATAAAAATTCTATGTGTTCTATATATAAACTATAAACATCTATGTTGTAAAAATATACGCATTTATATATTTATATATGAAAGTATATGAAATTTCTAAAGCTATATATACGTGTAAAGTGATATATACATGTCACTTATCACAGTTTTTGGAAATAGTAAGTAATCAATGCATGTTTATTACTGTTCTTTTACTAATCATTTAACATTTCATACTTTTTCATTCTTGTTTTCCTTTTGTTGCCACACATTTATGTACAACTTTACTGTTTCTAAAGCTTAATCTACATACAACATTTGACTTGAACTTCTGAGCAACCCCTTGAAGCAATCTATTGCCTAGTATTATGGATGAAAAAATAGGATTCCAAGAAGTCGAGTAACTTCTCTAGGTTCACTTGGTGTAAACAGCAGCATCTGGTCACAAACAAAAACGTCTGTTTCACAGTCAGGTGCCTTCTAATTTTTTTTTAATCTCCCTATGGCTTTATTTTTTCTCATGTGTATGACTTATTTCTCCATCCCTCCTGGAGCAAGGGCCTTTGATGGCAGAACCATCCACTGAGCATCAGTGAGATCAGGTAGGTTTTTGACTTGACAGTGTATGCAGGGGTCTCATCCATAAATTATCAGAGCAATCTCTGCCACACTTACCTTTGTATAGAAATTATGAGGATCCATGGAAAATATAAACATGCATGTGTTTTATAACTTCCTATGATACACAAATACAGGGCATCTTACCTATTCAATCAATTCTTGTTGATTGAATTATGTGGTTTACAGTTAGGATTTAAGAAATGAGAGGGGAGTCAGATTATCTTTATATCTTTGTTTTGGTTTAAAAAAATAAATAACACCTTTCAACTTTTATCTATCTATCCTCTTCTGAAACATTAAATTCTAACCCTCAGAAAAATTCTCATGTGCTCTATGGGGACAGAGCCGGGAGAGTAGTTTCCAGGCTCTTGGCCTCATGTGGAAAGGTGCTGGCTCGGTTATTAGATGGCCATCAGCTGTGACTGGTTGGCCATCAACTGTAACCAGTTAGCCGTTAGCCACTAATACAACTGCCGTGGCTATGCCGGCAGGTTGGTGGGTTGGCAGAGAAGCAGACTGCAGATTGAGGCTAGCAAGTGCAGTTAGCAAGCGGATTGCAGTTAGCAAGTGGGGTTGGTTGGCAGCCAGAGAACCGGACGACGGATTGCAGATCTTGTGGCTCCTGCTTCCTATGTCTCCAACCCAGCCACCAGCGAGAATATAGTGGTATGACTCCTCTATCTATGGCTCCGTGGGTGTTCTTTTTTGGCCTCACCATATCCTGCGTTCTTATGCGGGGAGCGGGACCAGAGACCCCTCATGACACCCCGCATGACATGCTCCCAAATCACAAAATAAACATTGAGGAAAAAGAGGCAAAAAGCATTCTCTTGTGTTACTGTGTTCAGGTATGTCTCTGCTCTGAGCTCAGCCATTTCACATGTGTACTGCCTTGGGCAGTTAGTGGTGGGTATTACGCACACGTGTTACCTCTCAGGGTAAAGTGTAAAAACTCCTTGAGAGCAGACAGTGTTATTCTTATATCTATCCCTCATGTCACCATTAATGTCACCAGCATAGTGCCTTGCAGTTCTTTTTTTTTTTTTAATTTTATTGGGTAACAGTGTGTTTTTTCCAGGACCCATCTCCTCCAAGTCAAGTCGTTGTTTTCAATCTAGTTGTGGAGGGTGCAGCTCACTGGCCCATGTGGGAATCGAACCCAGGAACCCTGTTGTTAAGAGCATGCACTCTAACCAACTGAGCTAACCAGCCACCTCATGCCTTGCAGTTCTTAAGGAATTATTTTCATTGTTATTGTTGTTGCTTTTTTTCTACTCTCTAATTCCTCACAGGGAAGTTGAACTAGGCTCTGCTTATGCTTCAAGTCTCAAGGCCTAGAAATTTGTTTTCTGTCTCTTTATCTTTCCTTTTGCCAAGTGTCCCATCCATTCATTTGGTGTAGCATCTCCATACTGTGCTATAAGGACACCATCTCACTTTGGCCACGTGTATGCATTCACCTGGGAGAATGGACGGAGATCTATTTGCATTTGTATCAGGGTAGAGCAAGAGACAGATGCTTCCTGAATCTTGGCACGTAGTACGCAGACACCTATTTCCCTCCCGCGTAAAGCTAACTCTTCTTGTTAGAGTGAAACTTCTTATTTTAAATAAGTAGTGGATGCTGTTTGCACTTACTTATTTCTGAGAACTTCACCTGGACAAAAATGTGCTCATGTCATCCATGAAACTGATGACTTGCCCAATAATGTGTGCATGGAGTTTTCTACTGTGCCTGAGCAAAATTAAAGAGAGAATTTTTCAGCTTCAGCTTGGGTATGGAACCTGCCAACTATCATAGACATCAGTAATGAAATAAAACTTGTCTTTACGTGCTGCTGGTAACTGCATTCAAATCTAACATTTCTCATGTTGGAGCTTCAAGTTCATCACCAATGAAAAACTGAGAGTGATAACTGTTCTTCCTACTTGAGACAGGGTTTATTTTTTATGGGGGTCAGATAAGATGATATGTGATAAAGCCCTAGAGTAACACAGAACACATCCTCCACCTTTGATGACAGATATCAGATTGGACCTGGAGAGTTTCCTAAAATACTCCCCTCTCTAAGGCTGCCCTTCGATACTTGGTCCATGGGGGCATGAAGCAGAATGACATGGGAAAGACACAATATTTCCAGTTTTAAAGATCTCTAGTCCACAAGATATAGCATCTGTCTAAATAATGGATTTCTGTATAATCCCAGGAGCAATCTTGCACATTATAGTTGGATCCACCTCATTACCCAGTTATTTTGTACTTTCCCAGGCTGTTAGTCAAATCACCCTGCTGCCTAGCCAGTTTCTGATTAATCTAGATTTCACTAATTACCTTGTAGTCACATGGATTGGACTAAATTGCTTTTAAGTATTCTTTTGCTGTAGGTTTCAAATCAGTTTTCATAGAAACTGTTGCAATGACGCTACAATTGCTTCCCTGATAATGATACAGCCAGGAACTGTATTTCAATTCTTCCTCATATGATCTTTCTTTCAGGCAAATAAATATTTTTCATCCAGGGAATCAGAGGTGTGTTAAAAAAAATAAACATACTTGAAAAAAAGTAAGGAATCAGGCATATGTTGCTGCTCCAGTGCCATGACTGGGGAGAAATAAGGTGCAGGTAGATTGAACTCAACAGAATAATAAAATAAATGCCAAAGATGAAGCCCTTATCTCAGTTCCAAACCTACAAACCTCTGATGACTATCTTCCAAGAAGCAACACTGCCACCTGGCTGTGTTAAATTGAGAAACGATGCTGATGCTTTCCTTTTCTAACCAAATCCTCTGGACATTCAATCTACTTCTGGATTTCAAAATTCTCTAAGTAACACACCTCTGATTCCCTGGATGAAAAATAAGTAGAATTCTGGAAGATTTCCATAGTATTCCAAAAAACGCAAAGTTTTAAAGGACAAAATCAGAAAGGGATAATTGGAAAATATATCAAGGACCATCTAAACCATTATTTAAAGTTCATGAAAATGAAGCTCGAAATTGAATCACAAAGATAATTCTGTAGTGCAGATCTTAAAGCTTGAGGAAGGAAGGATTGGAAGGGGTGCATAACAGCAAATGCAGGGAAATTCAGTAGTTAAAAGGCAAATGAAGAAACCAAAGAGAGAGATGATGGTGAGCGCAGTCTAGCAAAAAATTAAGAGAATGGGAAAATTTTAACTAATATTTAACAATAAAATCAACAGGCCTCAATTAATTCTTGGTTATAGCTTGGAAGGGTAATGAGGAAGAGGGATGATGCCTAGGTTTCTGACATTAGCAACAAGGTAGATCGTAGAGCCATTTACTGAAATGAGGCCTCAAGGAGACTGATTTTTTTTAAACATTTTTTATTAGTTTCAGGTGCATAAAACAATGTACTAGTTAGACATTTATCATGTATATCCCTCACACTGTGTGAACCCTCCTTCCCCCCATCTACTACCCCTCTGACATCGCACACAGCCATTACATTTCCATTGTCTCTATTCCTAATGCTGTACTCCACTTCTTGTAACTGTG
Source organism: Rhinolophus sinicus (assembly GCF_057876585.1). Classification (NCBI taxonomy): domain Eukaryota; kingdom Metazoa; phylum Chordata; class Mammalia; order Chiroptera; family Rhinolophidae; genus Rhinolophus; species Rhinolophus sinicus. The sequence continues at coordinate 21,887,797 of NC_142518.1, read as the reverse complement.
TGTATGTGTGTGTTTGTGTGAGTGTGTGTGTGTGTGTGTGTGTGTGTGTGTGTGTGTGTGTGTATAATTGTAGTTGACATTCATCATTGTTCAGCTTCAGCTTCAGGTGTACAGTGCAGTGATCAGGCATCTACATCATCCCTGAGGTGGTCTCCCTAATGAGACATGTGTCCATCAGATACCCTACAAAATCTTTACATTATTGATTACATTCCCCAAATTGACTTTCGTATCCCCGTGGCAATCTTGTGGTTACTGACTGTGCTTTCTAATCCCCTCACCTTCTCCCTTATCCCCCCTGCTCCCATCTAGCAACCCTCAGTTTTTTTCTCTATGTCAAGGAGACTGATTTTGGAGAGAGCCCATAAGTTCTGTTTTGACATATTGTGTTTGAAGTACTTGTAGTTATTCAAGGAGACTGTTTGGCAGTCTGCCTGACAGGTCTTGAAAAGGAGCAGCATAAGATTATTTAGGGCCAGTTTTCAGCTATTGGTAGAGGTGGATTATTTTCCTGTAGGTGATTAAAGGATACAGCATTATCTTCTGATCCAAGGCAAAGGTGGCTACTGGAAGAGTTTGAGAAGGATGGACAAAAGTCTAAGACATGTCTAGTGAATAACAAAGACTTATCTTGGTAGGAACCAATTAGGAGATTATGAGAAAAAGGAACTAACATTTATTAAGTCTTTACTATAATATCAGTGTTTAACAAGACATAGTTGATATGTTAGATCATTTTAATCCTCAGCCTTCGAAGATGGGCAGTACTTGTCCATTTAACATTCTATACTCGATTAACTATTATATCATATTATTTCCTCAGAAAAGTCATTGTTAACCACCATACAATGACCATTCCTTCTGTCATTAACTCCAATGGTACCCTGTGCCCCCCTTTGATTATAAGCATCTACTTGTCATTACTTATTCTATACCTATTGTATATGTCAGGTTAGTATAGCTTACATTGTTGTAACAAACATCCCCCAAATATTAGAGGATTCAAACACACTATGTACCCAAAGCAGATCAGCAGGAAGGTACTGCTCATGGTAGTTACTCAGGGATCTATGCTAACAGTAGTTCTAATAGCTTATGACACTGCTATCTCAGCATGTATTTCCATGATTGCTACAGTTGAAGGAATTGGGGCTGGAGAATTGAGTGCTGACAATTAAATGCCTCCTCATAGAAGTGACATATATTCATATTTCATTTGAACAGAGCAAGTCGCATGGCAAAATCTAACTTTAAATGGGAAGGGAAGTAAAATTTTCTTATTTGCACAAAGTAGAGAACATGAAATTGGACAAGAATAATTTCTACCACACTCAACTTTCCCATTAAACTGTAAGAATGTGTTTTGTTCATTTTGGTATCCACTAGTATGTTGACTGGCATGTAGTAGGTACCTCCAAACTATTTACTAAATAAACAGAAATGTCAAAGCTGGTATACAGAGCCCAGACTCTCTCCAAAACTGACGTTCTTTTCACTCTACCATGCTAAACCATAGCCACAGATATACTGGTTTATTGTACTGCTTTGTTTCCAGCTCTATAAATTGCCTAATGTCTAGTTGGTTCCCAAAGGTGTTTTGGGGTTTTTAAAATTTTTTTCTTCCACAAAGTAGATATATTCATTATTATGTGATGATACAAGCACCCATTTTCATTTTCTTTGATTTTCTTCTAATTTAACTGGTCATCTGAGATGAGATTTTCAGGATAATAACCTGAGTATACGGTGTTTCCCCGAAAACAAGACCTAGCCAGACATTCAGCTCTAATGTGTCTTTTGGGGCAAAAATTAATATAAGACCTGGTATTGTATTATATCATATTATTATATTATATTGTATTGTATTGTATTGTATTGTATTGTATTGTATTGTATTGTATTGTATTGTATTATACTATACTATACTATACTATACTATACTATACTATACTATACTATACTATAAATTTTTGCTCCAAAAGACGTATTAGCGCTGATTGTCTGGCTAGGTCTCATTTTCAGGGAAACATGGTAGATTATACATGATATTAGAAATAAGATAAAGAAAACTACATGAGAAAAGTTGAGACATACAGCTAACAAAGGCCATGTAAGGAAAATGACATTTTTTGAAGGTTTCAGAAATGGCTCAGAGGCCAAGCTATTCAAACAATTTGTTACCTAAGTTAATTTATTAGATGGGCAAAGTCTAGTAAGCTAAAATATAATATTGCCTGGTCTAACATCTTTTATAATTATTATTTTAGCAAACATTTATTTTTAGCATCAACTGTATGCCAGACATTTTTAGGCACTAGCAGTGTGATCTCCCAAGTGCACAATTCTCTTTCACAGTTGTTTAGTGAATGGCAAGTATTTCATTATGACGGTGTATGGGTTAAGAACTATGGAAAGGAGGCTAGAGCCAGGGCAAGCGTGGTTTTATATGACATGAAAATAACCATGTATATTGTTGTGATTCACAGTTAGCACTTTTAAGCATGAGAGTAGCAATCTAACTTGTGTTGTATAAAGATGACTTTAATGTGTGTGAAGAATGCATTGGATCGGGGGAAGAACAGAATCACAGGTAATAGTCGAGGTTATTCACTAATGTGAGGAGAAATTAAGAGAAACAAATAAGGCATTAACAGTAGGATGTCAAGGATGGAATGAATTTGAGCAATATTATCTGGTAGTGGTAGGTTGAATAATTGGTCTCAATTCTTCATTTCCTTCAATAATATTACATATATACACCCATCCTATGGGTTCATGTTGGGCAGCATGTACTTCCATATGACTTTCATGTTAGGCTTGACATGTGACTTGCTTTGGCCAATATAATGTTAGTGGATACGATGTGAGCAGAGCTTCAGCAAGTACTTGCATTATTTGGTTTGGCCCTCTTAGGCTTCAGTGATCTGCCAGGAGAAAAACCAACCCTTAGGAAGTTGCTGTCCCTTCAGCCTGGGCTGTAGAATGAACACATGTGGAGTAGACCTAAACTGAACCTGCAGAACCACAGCCTAAAGCAGAGTTGTCCAAAAACTTCACAGATCTGTGATTATGAGAATGTATTTTTTGTTGGCTGCGATTAAGTTTTGGGGTGGCTTTTTAGGCAGCATTAATTTGGTGATAGGTTACTAAGACATAGAGAGAGATGCTGGATCTCAGCGAATGACTGAATATCTGAGGGAGGTGTAGGGGATGAATGCTGATTCCCAGCTTTCTGGAATGAGTAACTGAGAGTATGGTGGTGGTGCTCCCCTAAGGGGAAAGAGAAGAGGAGGAACAGGAGAGTGAGGGTAAAATTATGAGCTTAGATTTGGGGCGAACTTCACCTGAAGTACTTGACAGATATCTAAGTGGATGTGTCTTATAGAATTCTTGCTAGAACATCACAGTAGAGGAGGTAATTAGGCAAGGCCTTTAAGCAATCACGATCCCTGTATCAAAGGGTGTTTACTTATAGGACATGATGCATAGAAAGCCTGGAAATTTTGAGTTGAGAGATATCAGCATCCAGATAGTGGTTGAAGCCACAGGAAAGAATGAGGTCTTCAAGGAGAGTTTATATGATAATGTGTGCTTCCTGTGGAAAACAAAGAACATAAAAAAATAAAATATGAATTGCTTATAACCACTGCTAGCTCTTAATGTACTTCTTAGTAAACTTCTGCTGTCTAACAAAGAGCCACAAAACTAAGCATCTTAACACGTTGTGCACGGCGGGGTTTAAATCCCTTGTGAAGATTCTCGTGATCCGTACGCAACATGTTAAAACAGCAACCTTAGTTCTCACAGAGCTACAGGTTGGTTTCATGCTAAGGTTGGCTAAGACCACAGGGGCTGGCTGCGACTTTTTCTAATGATGATGACAGTTTTAAAAAGTGAGGTGGGTCTATATGTGCTGTCATAGAAACACACCGCATTCACTTCATTAAGTTACAATAACAAGTCCAGAACAATATGTACATTGATGCCTATGTGTGTTCAAACCTCAATATATTTTTATAGCACATCAACATATAAAAAAGCCTTGAATCAAGCTTCAAAATGACACATGCCAGATTGATAATTGTGGTTACTTTTGAAAAGGGGGCTGAATTTTGAAAAAATGTTATAAGTGGGAAGATTGTGATTTATCTGTGTTAGTGTTTTTTTATAACATGAATATATGTGCTACTATTAGCGTTGTCATTTAAATATTTAAATGAGCTTAACAATAGTGTATTACTTACATAAAGTATTACTTACATAAAGTAACTGCTAACTGATGAAACAGACAAAGTCTGAAATAGGAATGGCTTAACACAACAAAAATTTCTTTTTCTTACACTGTATTTATTTATTTGGACATTCAATACTATTATATATTAATTTCAGCTGTACAGCATAGTGGTTAGACATTTATACAATTTAAGAAATGATCCCCCTGATTAATCTATTACCCACCTGGCACTCTACATAGTTATTGCCATATTATTGGCTATATTCCCTCTGCTTTACTTTATATCCCCATGACTATTTTGTAACTGCCAATTTGTACTTCTTAATCCTTTAACCTTGTTTACCCTGCCTCCAACTCCCTCCCATCTATCACCCCAACAAGTCTAGTACCCATCTGACACCATACATAGTTATTATAATATTATTGACTATATTCCTTATGCTACACCCTACATCCCCAAGACTACTTTGTAACAACCAGTTTGAACTTAGTTATCCCTTCCCCTTTTTCACTCACCCCCAACCTCCTCCCATCAGGCAACATCAAAATGTTCTCTGTATCTATGAGTTTTTTTCTGTTTCATTTGTTTGTTCACTTTGTTCTTCAGATTCCACATATAAGTGAAATCACATTGCATCTCTCTTTCTCTGTCTGACATACTCCACTCAGCACAATTCCCTCCAGGTTCATCCATGCCACAGATGGCAAGAACCCATTCTCTTCCCTGGCCAAGCAATATTCCATTGTATATGAATATATGTACCACTTGCTCTTTATCCGTTCATCCATTAATGGACACCCAGCTGCCTCCACATCATGGCCATTGTAAACAATGCTGCAATGAACATGTGGATGCACATGCACACGTCCCCTCAAAGTTGCGTTTTGAGTTTATTCGGATAAATACCCAGAAGTGGGATTACTGGGTCCTTCTTTGTCTGTTCTTATAGTCTTTGTTTTAAAGTCTATTTTGTCTGGTATAAGTATTGCTACCTCAGCTTTTTTTCTTTTTGTTTCCATTTTCATGAAATATCTTTTTCTATTCCTTTACTTTCAGTTCGTGTGTGCCTTTTGATCTGAAGTGCATCTCTTGTAGCCAGCATAATTAAGGGCCTTGTTCTCTTATCCATTCACCCATCCTATGTCTTTTGATTGGAGTTTTTAATCCATTTACATTTAAAGCAATTGTTGATAGATATGTAGTTATTGCCATTTTATTAGTCATCTTTTTTTTCTTTTTGTCTTAAAGAAGTCCCTCTAAGATTCCTGTAATACTGGTTTGGTGGTGGTGAACTCCTTTAGCTTTTTCTTTTCTGGGAAGGCTCTTTATCTGTCCTTCGATTCTAAATGATAGCTTTGCTGGGTGGAGTAATTTTGGTTGTAGGTCCTTGCTTTTCATCACTTTGAATGTCTTATGCCAATCCCTTCTGGTCTGCAAAGTTTCTGTTGAGAAATCAGCTGACTGTCTTACGGGAACTCACTTGTAGGTAACTAACTACATTTCTCTTGATGCTTTTAAGATTCTTTCTTTGTCTTTAACCTTTAGCATTTTAATTATGATATATCTTGGTGTGGGCCTCTTTGGGTTCATCTTGTTTGGGACTCTCTGTACTTCCTGAGCTTATATATCTATTTCCTTCACCAGGTTATGGAAGTTTTCAGTCATTATTTCTTCAAACACATTTTCAGTTCCTTGTTCTCTTTTCCTGCTGGTACCCAATGATGCGAATGTTGGTATGCTTGATGTTGTCCCAGAAGCCCCTTAAACTATTCTCTCTCTCTCTCTCTCTCTCTCTCTCTCTCTCTCTCTCTCTCTCTCTCTCTCTCTGGATTCTTTTTTCTTTTTGCTGTTCTGTTTGGGTGTTTTCTGCTCCTATATCTTCTAAATTGCTGATTTGATTCTCTGCTTCATCTAATTTACTCTTGATTCCCTCTCATGTATTCTTCATTTCAGTTATTGTAGTCTTTATGTCTGACTGGTTCTTTTTTTTATGTTTTCTATCTCCATTTTTTCCTATCTCTTTGTTGAAATTCTCCCTGAGATCATTGAACATCCTTATAACCAGTGTTTGGAACTCTGCGTCTGGTGAATTTCTTGTCTCCATTTTATTTAGTTCTTTTTCTGGAGCTTTGTTCCATTCTTTTATTTGGGCCATGTTTCTTTGTCTCCCCATTTTGGCTGCATTCTTGTGTTTGTTTTTATGTAGGGCTGCTATGCCTCCCAGTCTTAGTAGAGTGACCTTATGTAGTAGGTGTCCTGTGGGACCCAGTTGTGTAGACTCCCTGGTTACCAGAGTCGGTACTCCAGGAGTGTCCTTTGGATGTGTTGTGTGTGTCCTCCTATTGTAGTTGAGCATTGGTTGCTGTTTGCACATCAATGGGAGTGATTGACCCTTGGATTCGTTGGTTATGAGGACTGGCCATGACTACAGTGGAAGAGCTGTGGTGCAAGGGTTTACCCCACAGAGCAGGATTCACTTTAGCAGGGCTCTGGTGCCTGCCCAGTTTGCCCTTTCAGTGTGTTGTCCTTGGAGGCAGCTGAATGATGCTTTGGGTTGGTCCAAAGCTGTCCACCTGGTGTGCCAGCCCCACAGCCTCCTGGGAAGAGCCCTGCAGCTAGCCAAGTTCAGCTGCAGTGTGTACCCTGCCTGAGACCACCTGGTATGAGTCACAAAGTAATCTGCAAATGGCTTCCACCTGTGCTGGGCTTGAAGGTGTTGCAAGAGGCCATGCCGTAACGCATGGTCAGTTGCCGCTAGTGCCAGGCTTAGGGCTACTCAGCCAGAAGTATGGAACATGCCAGATGCTGCTTCTTTGGATTTTGTGAACCTTTGAGAGATTTTTGGAAAGTCTGGAGCATGAGCCAAGACAGGCTATTTCTATGGAAAAGCCACTGTAAGTGGCTTGGGTGTGACCAAAAGTTGGGTGGGGAAGGGTCTCAGTAAATCACTATGGCAGGGCAGACGAAAGGTGATAGCCATGTTGATGGAGACTCAGATATTGTGTCTGCCTGCATCAGTACATCAGGAAGGGAGAGGGCTCAACAAAGAAACAGTAGCTTCCATCAGTTCTTCCCTCCATGAGCTAGCCACCCCTCCAGCCCTCACCCTGAAGTTAGATGATTTAGTTCCTCCCCCTATGCTCATGGTGCCTTTCAAACTGCTGCCCCAGCGCTGGAGCTCAGAGCAGGTGAGTCCATCAGTGAGTAAGTCCATGCGTGGGCTCTTTAAGAGGAGTGCCTGGGTATGCATCTGTCCTCTGGGTTACTCAGCCACAATCTCTGCTTGTTTTCACAGCCAGAAGTTATGGGGACTTCTCTCCCCAGCACTGGAACCCTAGGCTGGGAAGCCTGGTGTGGGGCTGGGATCCCTGCTCCTCTAGGGGGGCCTCCACAGCCATGATATCCCTCCCAATTTTTAACGGTCACACATGGGTGTGGGAATGAATGGCTGGTTCCATGTGCTTGCCCCTCCTACCAGTGTCAAAGTGGTTTCTTATGTATGTATGTAGTTATAGGGCTTTGGTTCAGCTGACTTCAGGTGATTCTCAATGATGTTTTTTTCCCTGTAGTTTAGTTGTAATTGATGTGATCCTGAGAGGAGGTGGACACAGCATCTACTTACTTCACCATCTTGACTGCAAGTCTATCAAAAATTTATTTCCCGTGCACATAAATCTGATGTGGGTTGGCAGAGGCTCCCCAGGTGACCCAGGGATTCAGGCTGTTTGCATTATGTTTCTTCACATCTCAGCATGGACTCTCTGTGTTTGTTGCTGAATGGAAGAGAAAGCATGGAGGTGGTTACTGTCTCTCATGTGCCTTAGCCTGGAGGTGACAAACATATTTCTACTATAGTATATCAGTGGTGGAGGTTAGTCACTGGACCCTTCCTAAGTACAAGTGGACTGGGACTATAGTGCCCTCAGGAGCCAGGGAAGAGAGCAAGACACAATGTGGAAGAGCACTTGCAATCTCTCCTATACACTGTTACATAGCAGATGCTCAATAAAGAGAAACTGTTGCAATTGGTTATGACAACAACCCTCTACATTTCTTGGAGGAGTTTTTGAGAAGGCAGATTTACCTTGAAATTCAACACATTTTTCTAGTGCATACTATGTAACAAGGTGTTTTCAAATACAGGATCACATCTAATTTTCAAAAGGACCCTGTAAATCTCAGCAGGGAGAGTTCACACTTTGTTACTCAACAGTACTTTTCTGCATTACCATTTGCAATAACCAATATAATCTCAATAGGCTGAGAGTTTTCTCCTACTTTTTGGTGCATGGTCAAAAATCATAGCTACCCGCACCTGACTGAACACATTTGAACACCTGAACAGGTGACATTAAGCACACTGAAAAAACAGCATTTTCCCTGGGACAGATGCACGAATCAGTAAAGGATGGTGAATTAGTTTTTCCTTTTTATTCAAAGCTAGCATGTCTGCCAAAGAACCACTTTCCACCTCTAAGAAGGACTTTAAGATGGGTTTTTAAGAATTCAGCCTAAGTAGATGTTTATTTACACAGTGCTTTCCTGGGGCCTTCCTCATCTCAGGAGGGAGGCTTTCGTTCTCAGCCACTTAGTTAAGCTCCCTGATCAGTGTATGCATTCAGTGGTCAGTCTCAAATAAGACACTCCATTAAAATCCTACTATAGTCATCAGGGGTGCTTCAAAAAAGCCCTCTCCCGACTCAGTGTTATAAACCAAGGCCCTGTAGATTTCATGCCAAATCAGAGTATTCCTACCCACTGATTTGCCAGGAAACAATTTTTTTTAAATTTTTAAGTGTGTTTTTCCAGGACCCATCAGCTCCAAGTCAAGTAGTTGTTTCAATCTACTTGTGGAGGGCGCAGCTCAGAGTGGCCCATGCAGGGATCAAACCAGCAAACTTGTTGTTAAGAGCACCATGCTCTAACCCATTGAACTAACCAGGCACCCTTGCTAGAAAACTTTAGAAGTTTGGTGGAGGCTGGAGGGGTGTGGGGACAGAGCCAGGAGTGCAGTTTCCAGGCTCTTGGCCTCATGTGGAAAAGTGCTGGCTCATGTAGTAAATGGCCATCAACTGGGATTGGCTGGCCATCAGATGTGGCTAGTTGGCCGTCAGCTGTAACCAGTGAGCCATTGGCCACTAATATAACTGCCGTGGCTACGCCAGCAGAAAATGGGGTCTAGCAAGAAGATGGTGGCTGAGCTAGCAAGAGCGGAGTGTGGCGAAGTTTGGATTGTGGATTCTGGGGCTCCTGCTTCCTGTGTCTCCAACCCAGCCGCCAGCAAGAATATAGTGGTATGACTCCCCTACCTATGACTCCATGGATGTTCCTTTTCGGCCTCACCATATCTTGTGTTCTTATGTGGGGAGCAGGTCCAGAGACACCGCCTGATGTCCCGCATGACACATGGCACAGCGAGCAGGGTACAGTGCCAGCTAAAGCTCCCTGAAGGGTGGTGAAGCAGTTTGCGTATGAACACTCAGTCTCAGGAAGACCAGGAGGAGCAGCTGCTGGAGAGCTGGACCCCCATGGAGAGGTGGGAAGACATGGATGGTTCCCCAACCAGCATAGGCCGGAGAAAGCGAAGGTCGTTGCGACCCTGTGGGCTGGGAAGTGCTTGCTGAGACCCTCACCCCCAGGTTGGGGAGGACTTGGAGCCCTCCCCCTGTGGAGAGGGCACACATTTTGAGGCTAATGCACAGCCCTGGCAAATAACTGGACTATGGGGAATGGGATCTGTCCCTAATTTAATGGACCACTTGACCGCTTGGGAACATACCACCATGTAGTGGAACTGACGGATGTTTGCTTTTGGGTCTCGACAAGCCGCCGTGGAGAATATGTGAGAAAGACTGGCTGTGCCCAGGAAGACTGGCTGTGTCAGAAAGACTAGTGGTACCCTGAGAACCCTGGCTGAGCCCAGGAAGTCTGGCTGTGCCCAGAGAGAGTGGCAGTGCCCTGAGAGCCCTGGCTGAGTCCAGGAAGTCTGGCTGTACCCAGACCAAGTGGCGGTGCCCTGAGAGGTCCTGGTTGTGCCCAGGGAGGCTGGTGGTACCCTAAGAAGCCCAGGAAGTCTGGCTGCACCCAGAAGGACTGGTGGTGCCCTGAGAAACCCTGGCTGTGCCCCGAGAACCTGGCTGTGTCCAGGATATTGCATTCACCTCCAGGCTCTTCACACAGGGCCTCTAGCGGAAGATGCTTGTCATGTAACTTGTGAGGTGAGACCCTGTAGGGGTGGAGTGTGGGGACAGAGCCAGGAGTGCAGTTTCCAGGCTCTTGGCCTCACGTGGAAAGGTGCTGGTTCAGTAGTAAATGGCCATCAACTGGGATTGGATGGCCATCAACTGTGGCTAGTTGGCCATCAGCTATAACCAGTGAGCCATTGGCCACTAATATAACAGCCGTGGCTACGCTAGCAGAAAATGGGGGCTAGCAAGAAGATGGTGGCTGAGCTAGCAAGCGCGGAGTGTGACAGAGTGTGGATTGTGGATTCTGTGGCTCCTGCTTCCTGTATCTCCAACGCAGCCGCCAACAAGAATATAGTGGTATGACTCCCCTACCTATGGCTCCATGGGTGTTCCTTTTTGGCCTCACCATGTCCTGTGTTCTTATGTGGGGAGCGGGAGCGGGACCCTGCATGCCACCCCGCGTGACAAGGGTGGATAAGTGTGGGGACAGAACCCCAGAGGGTAGTTTACAGGCTCTCGGCCTCATGTGGAAAGGTGCTGGCTCGGCTGTGGCTGATTGGCTGTCGGCTGTGGCCGGTTAGCCGATTGGCCGCTGGTATAACTGCTGCGGCTACTTAGGAGAGCTGAGGACTGCTGAGGATTGGCGAGGATTGCCGAAGAGCCGAGCAGAGCCGAGGAGAGCGGAAGAGGAGAGCCGAAGAGAGTGGAAGAGGAGAGCCGAAGAAAGCGGAAGAGAGGAGAGGAACAGGGTCAATAGAGTGGAGGAGAGTCGTCGGTCGGTTGGCGGAAAGGCGGACGGCAGGTCGCACGTCCGGTGAACCCAGCCTCCAGTGAGACCGTGGAGGTATGGCTCCCCTACCTATGGCTCCATGGGTGTTCCTTTTTGGCCTCACCATATCCTGCGTTCTTGTGTGGGGAGTGGGAGCAGAGACCCTGCAGGCGGCCCCGCCTGAAAAATGGCGTGGCGAGCAGGCCTCCGCGCACGACAATAAGGAAGTGTCTAAACTTCACTGTCCGAAGTGAACAATTTTCTGGAAGGGGCTGCTGCTATCAGAGGGGTCCACAGCAAGGGACAGAATCTGCAAGGAGTTGGGGTGCTCTAAGTTGGAGAGGGCAGGGGATATGGGCTCTCTGTTCCATAGGGAGCTGGGTGCAGCCTCCAGAGGCAGATGCAGAGAATAGCTGGATGGCAGGTCAGGTTCCAGTCTGGACAACAGGCGCACTGGGGAAGACTCCGGAAGGGTGCTGTAATGCAGGAAATGCTCAGGGAACCCTGGGGCAAGAGGCAGTAGGATCCTCGGGAAATGAAGTCCCCAGATGATCCCCGAATTGTGTCCGATTTTCATCAATTTACATCTTTAGGCCTGCTTCTAGTACTTTGGACAAAAAAAAAAAAATCCTCCTTTTCATTGCCAGAGAGACATTGTGAAATAAGAACAAAAATGAATTAATAGAAACAAGGTCTGCTTCAGGTTTGGATGAGTGAGAGAGGGTGGGCTTCAGACTAACTCCAATTAAGGGCCTGTTTCCAACTGGTCGCTATCAAGCCATGTGAAATTTGGCAAATTATTAAAACCTGAGTGAAGCTCAGTTTCCTCAACTGTGAACTCAGTTTGATAAGCCCTGTCTTGTTGCATTGGTGGAATGTGTGTAGTAAATGTAAAGCACCTGTGTAGTGCCTGGCATGTATCATGTCCCTGCCTTCTGAGGCTGGGTGGCCACACTTTCAAATGACAGATTTTACATCCTTTAGACCTGATAGAATGCAGGGAAAATCCAAAGGGGACTTGAGCCTGTAGCTATTGCTTGAGCCTCCCAGGAATAACAGCAAGGATTACCCTGTCAGTTGTTGGTTGAGTGGTCCCCATGCTGGGTCTCCATTTGACTCTGCACCATTCCTGGGATAGCTCTTTCTGCTGATCGGGGACTATAGCCTTCTGACAAAATCCTCACCTCCCAGGGACCCTGAACTGAAAGTCAGTGTTAGCCACGAGCAACCAGGACTGTTCTGAGCCTCACAGGGCTGATAACTGGGATGGGACTTCATTGGGTCCTATTGTTCTGGCTGGGTCACTCCATCTATCCCATTCCGGTTTCTCCCGTCCTTTTCTATGAGAACCTGATACTCCTTCCTCTATTGACCTGAGAATTCTGCCTTTAGATCAAGACTTTTATGCCCCTTAAAAGTGTGAAGAATGAGGGAGGGTTTGCTCAGCCATACAGATTTGTCTGGTTCCCGTTGTGTCTGAGAGGGGATGGGACCGGTGTCCCTCAGAACCCCTATATTCTGGGGTGTTGGTCTCCATAGGCCCCATACTTGGGGCCCTCACATTGCTTGCTATCTCTTGGATGAAAGGCTTCCTGGTAAATTCCTCATCTCTGCAAAGTCTTGAGCAGTTACTGCTCTGCAAGTATTGGAGAGAATGTGTCCCTCTCCAGGAGTAATATAAGGTGGGGACACTGTAACATGAGGTTGAGGACGCAGGACAGGTATGCTCTGTCTGGGAAAAACATACATTGATCTATTTCTTGTCTTTATCAGCCAGATGAAGGTTCTCATGTAATTTCTGTTCTGGCAGAGTTACTTTCCACAAATTAGAGATTGTCACGGAAGATTTTCAGAGCCCCTGACCTTTTCAGGTTATCTAACATTGCAAATGTAGGCGATCATAGTATCACAAAATATTGGCTCTTTGTTCATACTACTCAATCATTGTGGCATTCTTACTGTCCTAGCTATGTTTTCAACCCAGGAGTTTGGACACAAGGCCATTCCTTTCACCACTCGGTATGTTTTGAGGTAATGAGAGGAAACCTGAAATAAGGCAACCTGAAATAAGAGGCACAGGTTGTGTCTCAGGGTGTGACGAGAAGAACAGTGTGGGCTCACCGTGACTTAGACCAGCTGTCTACTTCCAGCCTTGCCATTTACTAGTCCCATGAATGCTTGCACATTACCAGACTCCAACTCTATTAGATTCAGGCTCTCCACTGTACAGAGAGTCTGATAAACCCTGTCTTGTATGACTGCTGGAATATGTGTAATGTATGGAAAGCATGGTACTATACCTGTCTTATATGGAAACATTAGGGAATGGCAGTTATTACTGATTATCTTGACCTCACATGTTACCATCCATCGAGCTGGAATTTTTTTTTTTTATATCTAAGAGAAGTTGGAAAATACGCAGTGTTTTAGAAAAATGGAAAACCCCAGAAGTGGCCAAAATTCTGTTTATTGATGGAAACTAAGAAAGGTGTTGTCTACAATGCCCCTTACTGCCCTTTTGACTTGCGCCTCATGAAGTAGTGTATCTCACCCTATTTTCTAATGATAGGTTCTCTAGAATCTATAATTGCATGGGCATGTGCCGGGTATTCTTTGACTAAACATCCCCAGTGCAAGCATGAAGACTTGCAAAGCTATGATGCTCAATTAACGATTGTGTGAAATAAAAGGCACGACCAAGGAGAGGTAAATTCACTCTGGTTTATATTCTCAAACATGCTTGGAACACATAAGCAAATCCAGGAATATATCTTTTAAACTTACATAAAGACGACTAAATGAGTAATGCAAACCAAGAACTGACCAACTTTTACTTGATCTGTCTCTGTATGTCTTTTTAATTTCTTTTCCCTACTATTTGGGTGTAGAATTCGTCACATTTTCAAGGATACTCCTACCCAAAAGACTTGTTATCTTGTTTTGGATCACAAAGTAATTTAAGAAATTTCAAATTGTATTTCAAAACACCGAATTCTGACTCCTAAACCTGACAAACAGCAATGAACGTGTGATTCACGTCATTTCACAAACTTACATTCTGAATCTAAATGAACTTTTTGTTGAAAAGACCACACGAAAATGCAAAAACTAGGTTAGACAAGATAGTTGTGCACATTAGGAACACTGCTTAATAGGCCTTACAAACCAGACAGTGAAGTATCCACCTCAGACCTCACTCAGGGGAGTTTAGTGGCTGGATGTAGCCCTGGGGACCCCACTGGACTTGGAAGTATTGCCAGCCATGGTGGCAGCAGTAGCCCGGGCTCTCTGTTCCTCATCTCTCAAAGCTTCTTCATAATGACGAGGAAAGGCTTTGGGGGTGGTACCATTGATCTTGGACAAAAACTCCAGCACTTTCATCTTGGTGGTCTCAGCATGGGCTCTTGGACCCCAGAGGAATTCAAAGCATGGAGGATCACTGTTGGCCACCTGCCGGCACTCCAGGTACTTTTCCTTCACCAAATCTTTGATGAGCTTCCTGGGCTCCCCGAAGATGAAGTGATTCTTTCCGTCATAGATTCCCCACATATTCAGGATTTCCCAGATGTCCTCCTCAGAGGCGCGGTTGTGACGAAAAAAGATCACACTCAGGAGAGGCATCAGAATCCCTCTTGGAGGAAATTGCCAGGCACTGCTCAGAGTCCCTCTGCCGAGATCATCTGTGTTGCAGACCAGGGTATAGGAGTGACCGTTGGGCTTGACTTCCTTCATTTCTAAGCCAAAGATCAGATCCAAGCTCACAGAGGCTTTCTCGAGGATCTCAGGGAATTGTTCCCTGTACCTTTTGTGGATAATCTTCAGCATGTCTGCCTTTCTCATGGGCTCATTCATCTTATACTTATACAGCAGGAATTGCACCAACATACTCGCTTTCCTATCTAGAAGATCTTGGAAAGAGCTCTCAGTGGAAGTGGAGGCCTGGGAGGAATTCTTACTTTTCTTAACACGGCTCCTGGCACGTCTATCAGACTTTGTGCAGGAAACATCTGCAGCAGCACTGGTGGTGGCCTGGACATTCGGAGGCGCCGGGACAGTGCCACCCACAGCGGAGGTGGAGGGACCATCCCCACAAGCAAGAGAGGAGGATGAAACGGCCTCTTCTTTCACTGCAGGAGCTGCCTGGGCATCCTTAAGACCTTGGGTCTGAGCTCTGTTTTGGCGGCGTTTCTCTTGAGCACGGAGCTTGCTCTTCTGACCACGAGGCATGATGGCTGAGATCTGGGAGGCAGACGGGAGAGTGGGCCAGTGGACAGGTGATTTCGTACCTGGTGGAGGGCAATGAGATGATATGAGCACGTGCAACAGGTCAATTTCACCTTGGCTGCAGTGAAGGCAACCTATGAAAGTTTCCCCGAGGGCACTGATGGAGAACACACTAGGACTCTGTTCTCCTGGTCAGTCTGTCCCCTAAGAATGCCATAGAAAACCCACGACACCCTAAGAGTGAGTCTTCCCCTGCCTCCTCCCAGCTCCTCCGTGGGTTTACTCAAAAGTCAGCAGGTGCTGGCAGGGGGATCCCTGTGTTCTTCCATGTGGAGTCCTTCTAGTTCACATGTAAAATTATCATGTCAGCTGTGGACCAAGTCTGGGCACGCGCCCCTCTGCTACTCTGACATTGACACCTCAAAACTTCCTTGGACCCCGGAGAAAGAACTGAAGGTGAGTCTCAATCACCTTCCTGCAGGGGATACTTATTGCTGAGAGCTGAGTGGGGTCCTTTCTGTCTTGAGTTCATTTCGGTCCGCAGCCATCAGTCAACCTCCTCACACTGGCTCCTTGTAAGGCTTGGCAGCACTCGCCTTTTGCTGACTCAAGCCTACACCTTCAGACTCAGGATCCCACGTCCCTTAGTCCTGATAAAACCAGTGAGGAGGATGCTCAACCTGACAGCCCTTCCCCGAGATTTCTTGGGGTGATATCAAAGGGTGAGGATAGACGCTTTCATGTCCCCTCTTTTCAGAGTTGGTAGGCCACTTGCGTCCTCACTTGGGTTCCTCAATGTGTGTTCTGCTACAGAATTCCTCATAGGAAGAGGCAACCTCCCTGAGTCAAAGTATAAGAGAGTGAAGTTGACCTTCTCTGAGCAAATGTGGTCGCCCGGGCGTGGAGCTATTGCAAGCAGGTGGAGTCCCAAGGTAGGTGGTCCCACATAGGATCCCAACTCGAGGTCTAAATTTGACTCATGATGGGTTCTAAGATTTCTCCCTCTGCTGACCTGGGTCCACTCCCCTCTGACCAATACCCTCACCTCCCTGTGACACTTCAGTGAGGACAGAAGGGTCCTCCTGTCGGACATGTATCCCTTAGGTCGGCCAACCCTGAAAATAGGGAGACTAGTTTGTGGCCCCACTGATACGGTGTGCGACATCCCCACAGGCTTCAAGGGTCTGTGCGTGAAACCCGGCACAACACGAAATTCTGCTGCTGCTGCTGACCTAAGGCTGCCACCATTGCCTGGTCTCTCACCTCCCTGCAAGTCCTGGGAAGAAGTGAGTGCAACTTGTCATGTCAACATGCCTCAGTCTCCCAGGTGTGCAAGCAGAACTGGAGCTTTACGTGGCCCCCTCCTTTCTGAAAAGGAGGGGTCCCCATCCTCATTCAGTGTCACAGCCCTGAATCCTATCAGGGAGTGGGTTCCTTTGGCTTAACTGGACTTACTCCATTAGAGCAAGGCCCTTGCCTCCCTGATACCACCTCCAGAAGAAATGAGGGGCCACCTGAGCCTGCCAACTCTTCCCGGGGCTTCCTCTGCTCAGCTGGGGAGCTGTCACGTCTAGCCCTCACCTCAGTAAGTCCCCGCCAGAGGAGAAATTAGTTGCTTTTTATGCCTTTAGTGTGCCTGGTAAATCCTAGAGCTGAACTCAGCAGCGCCGCACTGTGTGGCCCCCTTTCAGGCGTAGACGTTTGCACACAAAACCTCCCGGTCCTCATCTTGACTGTACTTCACTGAAAGTCCTCTCTCTGTAGAAGGGGGGCTACTCCCGAAGAGGAAGCCCTTCTCCCTAACACATTCCAGGCCGACATCTTGGCTGCGGCGTCTGGGCGCCGGCCCGCAGGGGAGGGATGGGGGCCCCACCTTCGTTAGGCCAGGAATGTGGTTGCTTATGTTCCCACTGGGGCCCTCTTCTGGGTCATGTGGGACTGACACGTCCTCTCTCTGTAGAAGGGGAACTACTCCCCAAGAGGAAGCCCTTCTCCCTAACACATTCCAGGCCGCATACAGGCCGACATCTTGGCTGCGGCGTCTGGGCGCCGGACCGCAGCGGAGGGATGGGGGCCCCACCTTCGTTAGGCCAGGAATGTGGTTTCTTATGTTCCCACTGGGGCCCTCTTCTGGGTCATGTGGGACTGACACGTCCTCTCTCTGTAGAAGGGGAACTACTCCCCAAGAGGAAGCCCTTCTCCCTAACACATTCCAGGCCGCATACAGGCCGACATCTTGGCTGCGGCGTCTGGGCGCCGGACCGCAGCGGAGGGATGGGGGCCCCACCTTCGTTAGGCCAGGAATGTGGTTGCTTATGTTCCCACTGGGGCCCTCACCTGGATCATGTGGGACTGACACGTCCTCTCTCTGTAGAAGGGGAACTACTCCCCAAGAGGAAGCCCTTCTCCCTAACACATTCCAGGCCGCATACAGGCCGACATCTTGGCTGCGGCGTCTGGGCGCCGGACCGCAGGGGAGGGATGGGGGCCCCACCTTCGTTAGGCCAGGAATGTGGTTTCTTATGTTCCCACTGGGGCCCTCACCTGGATCATGTGGGACTGACACGTCCTGCGTGTGTAGAAGGGTTGCTACTCCCGAAAGGAAGCCCTTCTCCCTAACACATTCCAGGCCGAATACAGGCCGACATCTTGGCTGCGGCGTCTGGGCGGCGGACCGCAGCGGAGGGATGGGGGCCCCACCTTCGTTAGGCCAGGAATGTGGTTGCTTATGTTCCCACTGGGGCCCTCACCTGGATCATGTGGGACTGACACGTCCTGCGTGTGCAGAAGGGGGGCTACTCCCCAAGAGGAAGCCCTTACCCTAACACATTCCAGGCCGCATACAGGCCGACATCTTGGCTGCGGCGTCTGGGCGCCGGACCGCAGCGGAGGGTTATGGGGCCCCCACCTTCCTAGTGGGATTCCTGTGTTCTGCTAAGTTCCCACTCGGGTTCCTCACCGTGACTCCAGAGCAGTCCCGCGAATCCTCCGTCAGTGGAACCAACGCCGCGCGCACCAGAAGAAGGCCGTCGGCTCTGGCTCAGGCTCGGGCTCGGGCTCGGCCTCCGGCTCCCGCTGCGCCTCGGCTCCGAAGCGGAAGTCCAGGAGTCACGTCGGCGTGGCTGCCCCGGATGTCCGACGGCAGACAGCCAGGGCGGGGCTCCGTGGGGCTCCGTTGTTGTGGCGTGGGGCGTCCCTAGTCCTGGTTGCGGCTCCTCATTTTTGTGTCTTCACAGCCTGCCACTCCTCCCTCTGGCGACCTGGGTCCTCCAGGCCCCCAGCAAAGCCCTCGTCCCTGAGTCCGGTGGGCAAGGCAGGGCGCACTGCTCTGCTGTCTGCTCGGCCTCTCAGGCCTGCCAAGAGGGGCGGGACCCTGCGAGCCTCCGTCTTTTGGGGAGACATCCTGTCGTGAGCACCGAGGGCCCTCACCGTGACTCTGGTTAAGGCCGAGTCTCCACGCTTTGCACAAGTGGGGATCGACCCTGTTAGATATGGGCCCTCCCTCCCGGAGCCCACTCAGGTGGAAGCTCTTCTGGGTGTCCCAGGGTGAAAAACAGTACAGGACTCTATTTCATCCTCCCTGCTTTTGAGGACCAGACTTTTGTTCTGCGTGGGTGCGTCCCTCATTCCTCATTCGGGGTCCTCACCTCCATCAGTGTGAGAGACTGGGGCCCCTCCCTGTACTGACCTAGGGTCATTCTCCTAGGGAACGAGACCCAAGTCTTTGAGAACCCTGCAGGATAAGTGACAGGGCGCTCAGGTTGAGATCTTCCCAAACCAGATCTCCAACTTCTTGGAAGTTTCATCACTAATATCTTCCGTCCTGGCGGCCCTCCCATCTAAGGACCATTATCTTTGTTCACTTTACCACCAGTGAAAATCCAGGCCCTGCCTACACTTCTCCCAATTACACACACCATAAGCCAAATGACTGCCTTTTGTAATGGAGCCGTCTCTGACTCCCCAACCCAGGGTATACTGTGCCAGTCCAGTGCATTCTGGGCATCCCACTCCAAGGGATCCCACTCCCTTAAAACCCTTATTGCTCAGAAACTCCCAGGTGATGATGAGCATACAACATCTTGTCCGTGTTCTGTGTTCACCTGCACTGGGGCGAGAGCACAGGACACCTTCCTTCCCTACCCTAGGTGGAGATTTCCTGTGTTTTACACACAATCGCAAAGTGAGCGTTCCGGACATTGTTTCATTGCAGGCTGTCTTTCATCTCTGAGGCCCTCTGTCTGAGTGTGGTGCTGGCCCCTGCTCACCACTCTCGGAGTGTCATCTAGCCTACCCCGCAAGCTCCCTTAAAATCACCTCCCACTGAAGCATTTGCAGTTTTCTCAGACCGCAAACTACCTTGCGTCATGATATTTCCCCTTAATTGTTTCAATTCAAACTCCCCTCTTCACCCTTCCTTTGTACTTGTTCCTTATGTCCTAGAGAATATCGCAACAATTGTTTCACATGACACCAGCTGCTAGAGTCTGAAATTCAATGGGCAGGGCCTATGTACTCCTTTGATGTTTTCACTGTTTTGTTGTTGTTGAGATTTTGGTGTTTCTTTGAAACCACCCCCAGTGCTAGCATGAATCCTTCTAGAGTGCCTAGTTTAAATTAAGGGTTGGGAAATAAACAATCCCCTGAGCATGAGGTGAAATTCATTAGGATTTCATTTTTCTTACGTTCCTTTAGTCTGAGCAAATCCAGGTATATCTTCGAATTTTACTGGAAGAAACACTGGAAGGAACGAGGCAAACCAATAATTGGTCAATATTTCCTTATATATATAGTCTTTCTGTTTTTTAGCTTGTATTAATTAAATATTTATAAAGTGCCTGTTGTATCCTAGGCACTATGCTGAGACTACAACTCCAAATGATACAAAATCCCTTCCCCTTTTTGTTAAAAAAACAAAACAAAACACTTTCATTGATGTATGACTGACACACACAAAGCTGCCCATTTAACAGATACAACTTGGTGTGTTTGGACACAAGTATGCACCCTTGGGCCATCAGGACACTCTGTGCCATAAACATATCTCTTTCCTTCAAAAGTTTCTAGTCTCTATTTATTTATTTATGTATCTATTTATTAATTTTCCCCTTCCTTCATTTATTTATTATTTCATGGGTGCAAAACCCATAAATATCACTGCAAAAATTTAAGTATCCCATATCTCATTATTCACTATAGGTTCTGTGGTACACAGTAACCTTCTAGGACTTATTCGCCTTATGCAACTGAAACTTTGTATCCTATGACCCCTACCTCCCCATTACAGCTCCTCCCAACTCCTGGCTACCACCATGCTATTCTGCTTCTATCAGTTTGACTATTTTAGATTCGTCATATGAGTGGTATCACATATTTATTTTTCTGTGTGTGGTTTATTTCTACTTACCATAATGTCTTCTAGGTTCCCCTGTGCTGTTGCAAATGGCAAGATTTGCTTCTTTCTGAGGCTGAACAATACTCCATGCATGCAATACCGTATTTTCTTTATTTGTTTATCCATCAGTGGACAGTGACTTTGCTTCCATTTCCTGGCTGTTGTGAATAATGGTGCACTGAACATGGTAATTCAGGTATCTCTAGAAGATCCTGATTTCTGTTCCTTGGACGGGCATGGAGAAGTGGGATAGGTGAATTGTATGCTTGTCCTATTTTTAATTTTTTCAGGATCCTCCATATTGCTTCTCATGGTGGCTGCTGCATTTTATAGTCCCACTAAGATGATAAGAGTTATCTTTTCCAAATAGTTGCACTTAATCAGATTACTCTCTACTTGGGGAGAGAGCAAGACAGTTAACTCTGTTCTTGTTGTTGTGATAAGGACTCTTAACAAGAGAACCACTCTCCTAACAGATTTTCAAGGGCACACTACAGTATTGTTAAATATGGGCTCCGTGTTTTACATCACATCGTTTGAACTTATTCATCTTGTGTAACTGAAACTACACCAGTTGAAGAGCAACTCCTTGTTCCTCCCCACCCCAGGCCCTGGCCACCACCATTCTACTCTGTTTCTATATGTCTGACTATTCTCGATACCTCATATGAGTGGAATCGTGCAGTATTTTTCATTGTGTGACTGGCTTACTCACTAACAATAATGTCCCCCAGGTTCATCCATGTAGTCCCATATAACAGGATCTTTTATTTTCAAGGGTAAAGAATATTCCATTGTATGTATATACCACCTGTTCTAGAATCAATTTGATGGATGTGTGTTTTTTTTTGTTTTTTACATAATTGGCTATTGTGAATAATGGTGCAATGAACGTAGATGTGTGCAGCTATCTTTTTGAGATAATGATCCGTGGCCACACAGCATCTTCCCCACCGCTAGCGTCAGTAGGACAAAGGCAGAGATTTCAGCCAGAGGGACTCAAACCGAAGTGGGATTGTTGAATCATGTGGTAGTTCCAGTTTAATAATGTTCGGAAGACTTTCCCAACTGTTTTCGTTGATGGGTGTACCAATTTACTTTCCCTCCAACAGTGTAGAACGTTTCTTTCTGTCAACAACCTCACTAACACTTGTTATAGCTTGTCTTTATGATGGTAGCTCTCCTAACAGGTATGAGGTGATATCTGATTGTGGTCTTGATTTCCATATCCTTGATGACTCGTGGTGCCGGTCACGTTTTCATATACCTCTTTTCCATTTGTATGTCATCTTGAGAAAAATATTCAGAGTATTTGCTCACGTTTTAGTGTGCAGTGAGTTTTTAAAGGATTAATTGGCTAATGAAATATATGGGCTCCTTACATAATTTGATATTAACCCTTATCAGCTCTATGGTTCGCAGCTCTTTCCTCCGATTGCATAGATTGCTGTGTCATTTTGTTAATTGTTTCTATTGCTGTACAGAGTTATTTAGTTTATAGTCTTTCTTTTTCTCTTTTGCACTTCTGTATTGTTTGTGTTGTCATATGAAAAAAAAAATTCCGAAGCAAGGTGAACTAGTTTTTCGTCCTGTATTTATTTTCTTAGAATTTTATGGTTTCGGGTTTCATTTTTATGTGTTTAACCCATGTTTCACTAATTTTTGAGTAGGATGTTAGATAAACCTGCAATTCAACTCTTTTGAATGTAGATATTCAATTTTCCCAATACCATATATTGCATGGTCCCCTGCTCCAGGACCGAAGTCAACTCCTAAATTTGACTTCCGGGCAGGCCTAACATCCCTCCTTCCGTTGACGTGGGACTGCCGCCCTCAGACCAAAACCCTCACTTCCCTGTTACTCCTCTGTGGGAACAAATGAGTGCCTCTGGCTGACATCTCTACCTTTGTCCTACTGGTGCTAGTGGTAGGGAGGATTCTGTGTGGCCACGGATGATATGGGTCGTGTGTCTCCCCACTCTTTACTGTGCTCACTCTGACTCCTGGCACAACCTTTATACTGAGGCCCTCAATTCCCTGTGAAACCCTAGGAGGAGGTGAGGTTTGCCTCATCTGGCCTTAGCAGCCTCTGGTGTGCCACGGCTAGCACTAGTGGAAGGAATCTGTGCTGAAACCCACTTTTAGGACGTGGGTGGGCCTTTCAGTATTCAGGATCCTTACCTTGGTTCCTGGCACATCTGGAATCCTTCCTTCTGTTCACCTGTGGCTGTCCACTTTGATGATGTTCCTTCCGGCCTTGAGGTGTTGTGGGAGAAAGTGAGTATGACTCATGTCACCATGACTAGGTGACACGGTCTCAGTTGTGACTACAGGGACGGGGCTGTGTGTGGCCCACTTCTTTCTGGGAGGGATCCTCTTATCATTATGTAGTGTCACCATGTTGACTGCTGTTAGGAACCAGGTCTCTTTCCTCTGCTGAATGGGGTATCACCCATCACTGCAAGTCTAAGTCCCTGAGACCAGCCCCTTTCAGGAAATGAGGCTGGAAGACTCGCCCTGTGACCTCCCAGAGACATCTGTAGAAGTGGGCATTAGATGGACATATGTCTTACGGAACTGTTGGTTGCCTCAGTCCTCATACAGGATTGTTATTGTGACACGGTCATGCCTGGGCTTCCACTCTCTGCTGAAAAGCCAGCCTGTACACCGAGGATCTTTCCCTTGAGACACAGCACGGAGAATCCAAGGGGAAATTGAGCTTGTCAGCGCCTACTTGAGCCTCCCAGGGATAACAGCAGAGGTGGGGTTAGGTGTAGCCCTGTCAAGTGTGGATTGAGTGGTCCCCACGATGGTTCTCCACTCTGACTATTCAACTTTCCCGCCTGGGACTCCACTCTGCGGATCTGAGGCAATAGCATTCTGGCAAAATCCTCACCTTCCAGGGTCCTGAACTGAAAGTCAGGGTTAACCCCGAGCAACCAGGACTGTCCTGAGCCTCATAGGGCTGACAGCTGGGACGGGACTTCATTGGGTCCCATTGTTCTGGCTGGGTCACTCCGTCTATCCCATTCCTGTTTCTCCCGTCCATTTTTAGGAGAACCTGATACTCCTTCCTCTACTGACCTGAAAACTGTGCACTTAGACCGAGGTTCTATGCCCCTAGGAAGTCTGAAGAATGAGGGTGTGCTCAGCCATACAGATATCCTTGGTTCCCTTTGTATTTGAGAGGGGATATGACTGGTGTCCCTGAGAACCCCTATATTCTGAGGTATTGGTCTCCCCAGACCCCTTACAGCAGGCCCTTATTATGGTCCCTATATTGCATGGAAGGCTGTCTGTTAGATAACTTGTAAAGGTAACCTGTTGGATAACCTGTAGAGGAAAACTGAAATAAGAGGCACAGGTTGTGTCTCAGGGTGTGAGGAGAAGGTCAGTGCAGAGTTATCGTGGCTTATAGCAGCTGACTTATTCCCACCTTGCCATTTACTAGACCCATGAATTTTGACACATTACTGATCTCTAAGTCTGTGAGACTCAGGCTCTCCAATATACAGTGAGTCTGATAACCCTGTCTTGTCAGAATGCACGAATATATGTAATGTATGGGAAGCATCTGTCGCTGTGCCAGTCTTGTATGGAGACATTAGGGAATGGCAATTATTACTGATTATCTTGACATCACATGTTACCATCCGTCCAGCTGGAATATTTTTTTTTTTTTACATGTAAAAGATGTCAGAAAATATGCAATGTCCTAGAAAAAATAAAACCCCTTACATGTGCAAAATTATGCTTATCAATGAAAAAGCAGCAGCATGTTGTCGGCACCCCTCCTTTACTGGTTTTTTGACTTGTTCTTCATGAAGTAGGGTATCTACCCCTCTTTTGTAATGATAGCTTCTCCTAGAATCTATAACTGCATGGGCACGTGCTGAATGCTCTTTGACTAAACATCCCCAGTGCTAGCATGAAGACTTCCAAAGCGATGATGCTGAATTAACGATTGTGTGAAATAAAAGGCACGAGCAAAGAGGTAAATTCATTCTGTTTTATATTTTCAAATATCCTGGAAAAACAACAGCAGATCCAGGTATATCTTTTAAACTTACAGAAAGAAAGACTAAATGGAGTAAGGCAAACCAAGAATTGACCAACTTTTCTTTATCTATTTCTACATATTTTTAAATCTTCTTTTCCTACTATTTCAGTGTGGAATTCTTCACATTTCCAAGGATATTCCTACCCTAAAGCCATGTTATCTTATTTTGGATCACAATGTGATTTAAGGATTTTCCACGTGTATTTTAAAACACCAAAATCTTACTCCTAAAGCTGACACAGAGAAATGAATGTGTGACCCATGTCATTTATAAACTTACATTTTGAATCTAAATGAACTTTTTGTTGAAAAGACGACTGCACGAAAATACAAAACTAGATTAGACAACAAGATATTTGTGCATATTAGGAACACTGCTTAACAGGCCTGTCAAACTAGACAGTCAAGTATCCACCTCAGACCTCACTCAGGGTGACAGGAGGGTTTGGATGTCGCCCTGAAGCCAGCACCGGCCTTGGAAGCTTTGCTAGCCTTGTTTGTAATTAACAGCCCTGGCTCTCTCTTCCTCATCTCTGAACACCTCTTCTTGATGGGTAGAATGGCCCTTGGGGCGGTATCATTGATATTGCACAAAAACTCTAGGACTTTCATCTTGGTGGTCTCAGTTTGGGCTCTTGGACGCAACAGGTATTCACAGTGTGGAAGATCGGTGTTGGGTACCTCCCGGTACCCCAGGTACTTTTAATGCACAAAATCTTGAGTCATATGTTTCCTGGGCTCCCTGAAGAAGTGCCGTCATAGATGCTCCACATAGTCAGGGATTCCTCGACTGCCTCCTCAGAGGCACGGTTGCCATGTAAGTAGATGACAAGCAGGAGAGGCACCTGAATCCCTTTCATAGGAAATCAGCAGCCAGTGCTCTGACTCCCATCATTGGTGTCATCTTGCTTGCAGACAAAGGTATAGGATTGACTGTTGGGCTTGACTTCCATCAATTCTAGGCCAAAGGCCACAACCATGTGCTCAGAGGCTTTCTTGAAGATCTCAGGGAATTGTTGCCTGTACCTTTTGTGGACAATCTTCAGCATGTCTGCCTTTTTAATGGGCTCATTCATTTTATATTTAAATAGCAGAAACTGCACCAACATATTCGTCTTCTCAGTTAGAAGATCTTGGACAGTGCTCTCAGCGGAAGTGGAGGCCTGGGAGCAATTTTTACTTTTCTTAACACGGCACATGGCACCACCATCAGAACTTTTGCAGGAAACACCTGCAGCAGCACTGGTGGTGGCCGGGACACTTGGAGGGGCCGGGACAGTGCCAGCCACAGCGGAGGTGGAGGGACCATCCTCACAAGCAGGAGAGGAGGGTGAACTGGTTTCTTCTTCCTCCGCTTTAGCTGCCTGAGAACTGTGAAGACCTTGGGTCTGAGCTCTGTTATGGTGGCGTTTCTCACGAGCACGGAGCTTGCTCTTCTGACCACGAGGCATGATGGCTGTGGTCAGGGAGGCAGAGAGGACAGTGGGTCAGTGGACAGGTGACTTCGTACCTGGTAGATGGGGAATGAGATGATATGAGGACGTGCAACAGGTCAATTTCACCTTGGCTGCAGTGAAGGCAGCCTCTGAAAATTTCCTTGAGGGAACTGATGGAGAACCCACTAGTACTCTGTTGGCCTGGTCAGACTGTCCCCTAAGAATGCCATAGAAAAACCATGACACCCTAAGAGTGAGTCTTCCCCAGCCTCCTACCAGCTCGTCCTTGGGTTTACGCAAAAGTCAGCAGGTGCTGTCAGGGGTACCCATGTGTTCTGCCATGTGGAGTCCTTCTAGTTCAAATTCAAAATTATCATGTGAAATGTGGCCAAAGTCTGGGTATCCGCCCCTCTCCTACTCTGACAGTGACACCTCAAAGCTCCCTTGGACCCCGGAGAAGGCACTGAAGGCGGGCCTCAATCACCTTCCTACAGGGGACACTTAGTGCTGAGAGCTCAGTGTGGTCCTTTCTGTCTTGAGTTCATTTGGGTTCAGAGCCGTCAGTCAACTTCCTCACAATTGCTCCTTGTAAGGCTTGGCAGCACTCGCCTTTTGCTGACTCAAGCCTACACCTTCAGACTCAGGATCCCACCTCCCTTAGTCCTGATAAAACCAGTGAGGGGGATGCTCAACCTGACAGCCTTTCCCCGAGATTTCTTGGGCTGATATCTTTTCAGACTTGGTTGATCCCTTGCGTCCTCACTCGGGTTCCTCAATGTGTGTCCTGCTAGAGAATTCCTCATAGGAAGAGGCAACCTCCCTGAGTCAAAGAACGAGAGAGTCAAGTTGACCTTCTCTGAGCAAACGTGGTCCCCAGGCGTGGAGCTACTACAAGCAGGTGGAGTCCCAAGGTAGGTGGTCCCACATAGGATCCCAACTCGAGGTCTAAATTTGACTCATGATGGGTTCTAAATGGGTTCTAAGATTTCTCCCTCTGCTGACCTGGGTCCACTCCCCTCTGACCAATACCCTCACCTCTGTGACATTTCAGTGAGGACTGAAGGGCACTCCTGTCGGACATGTATCCCTCAGGTCGGCCAGCCCTGACAATAGGGAGACTAGTTTGTGGCCCCACTGATACCGTGTGCGACATCCCCACAGGCTTCAAGGGTCTGTGCGTGAAACTCGGCACAACACGAAATTCTGCTGCTGCTGCTGACCTAAGGCTGCCGCCATTGCCTGGTCTCTCACCTCCCTGCAAGTCCTGGGAAGAAGTGAGTGCAACTCGTCATGTCAACATGCCTCAGTCTCACAGGTGTGCAAGCAGAACTGGAGCTTTACGTGGCCCCCTCCTTTCTGAAAAGGAGGGGTCCCCATCCTCACTCAGTGTCACAGCCCTGAATCCTATCAGGGAGTGGGTTCCTTTGGCTTAACTGGACTTACTCCATTAGAGCAAGGCCCTTGCCTCCCTGATACCACCTCCAGAAGAAATGAGGGGCCACCTGAGCCTGCCAACTCTTCCCGGGGCTTCCTGTGCTCAGCTGGGGAGCTGTCACGTCTAGCCCTCACCTCAGTGAGTCCCCGCCAGAGGAGAAATTAGTTGCTTTTTATTCCTTAGTTTGCCTGGTAAATCCTAGAGCTGAACTCAGCAGCGCCGCACTGTGTGGCCCCCTTTCATGTGTAGACGTTTGCTCACAAAAGCTCCCAGTCCTCATCTTAACTGCAGTTCAGACTGAAAGTTCGCTCTCTGTAGAAGGGGGGCTACTCCCCAAGAGGAAGCCCTTCTCCCTAACACATTCCAGGCCGACATCTTGGCTGCGGCGTCTGGGCGGCGGCCCGCAGCGGAGGGATGGGGGCCCCACCTTCGTTAGGCCAGGAATGTGGTTGCTTATGTTCCCACTGGGGCCCTCTTCTGGGTCATGTGGGACTGACACGTCCTCTCTCTGTAGAAGGGGAACTACTCCCCAAGAGGAAGCCCTTCTCCCTAACACATTCCAGGCCGCATACAGGCCGACATCTTGGCTGCGGCGTCTGGGCGCCGGACCGCAGCGGAGGGATGGGGGCCCCACCTTCGTTAGGCCAGGAATGTGGTTGCTTATGTTCCCACTGGGGCCCTCACCTGGGTCATGTGGGACTGACACGTCCTCTCTCTGTAGAAGGGGAACTACTCCCCAAGAGGAAGCCCTTCTCCCTAACACATTCCAGGCCGCATACAGGCCGACATCTTGGCTGCGGCGTCTGGGCGCCGGACCGCAGGGGAGGGATGGGGGCCCCACCTTCGTTAGGCCAGGAATGTGGTTTCTTATGTTCCCACTGGGGCCCTCACCTGGATCATGTGGGACTGACACGTCCTGCGTGTGTAGAAGGGTTGCTACTCCCGAAAGGAAGCCCTTCTCCCTAACACATTCCAGGCCGAATACAGGCCGACATCTTGGCTGCGGCGTCTGGGCGGCGGACCGCAGCGGAGGGATGGGGGCCCCACCTTCGTTAGGCCAGGAATGTGGTTGCTTATGTTCCCACTGGGGCCCTCACCTGGATCATGTGGGACTGACACGTCCTGCGTGTGCAGAAGGGGGGCTACTCCCCAAGAGGAAGCCCTTACCCTAACACATTCCAGGCCGCATACAGGCCGACATCTTGGCTGCGGCGTCTGGGCGCCGGACCGCAGCGGAGGGTTATGGGGCCCCCACCTTCCTAGTGGGATTCCTGTGTTCTGCTAAGTTCCCACTCGGGTTCCTCACCGTGACTCCAGAGCAGTCCCGCGAATCCTCCGTCAGTGGAACCAACGCCGCGCGCACCAGAAGAAGGCCGTCGGCTCTGGCTCAGGCTCGGGCTCGGGCTCGGCCTCCGGCTCCCGCTGCGCCTCGGCTCCGAAGCGGAAGTCCAGGAGTCACGTCGGCGTGGCTGCCCCGGATGTCCGACGGCAGACAGCCAGGGCGGGGCTCCGTGGGGCTCCGTTGTTGTGGCGTGGGGCGTCCCTAGTCCTGGTTGCGGCTCCTCATTTTTGTGTCTTCACAGCCTGCCACTCCTCCCTCTGGCGACCTGGGTCCTCCAGGCCCCCAGCAAAGCCCTCGTCCCTGAGTCCGGTGGGCAAGGCAGGGCGCACTGCTCTGCTGTCTGCTCGGCCTCTCAGGCCTGCCAAGAGGGGCGGGACCCTGCGAGCCTCCGTCTTTTGGGGAGACATCCTGTCGTGAGCACCGAGGGCCCTCACCGTGACTCTGGTTAAGGCCGAGTCTCCACGCTTTGCACAAGTGGGGATCGACCCTGTTAGATATGGGCCCTCCCTCCCGGAGCCCACTCAGGTGGAAGCTCTTCTGGGTGTCCCAGGGTGAAAAACAGTACAGGACTCTATTTCATCCTCCCTGCTTTTGAGGACCAGACTTTTGTTCTGCGTGGGTGCGTCCCTCATTCCTCATTCGGGGTCCTCACCTCCATCAGTGTGAGAGACTGGGGCCCCTCCCTGTACTGACCTAGGGTCATTCTCCTAGGGAACGAGACCCAAGTCTTTGAGAACCCTGCAGGATAAGTGACAGGGCGCTCAGGTTGAGATCTTCCCAAACCAGATCTCCAACTTCTTGGAAGTTTCATCACTAATATCTTCCGTCCTGGCGGCCCTCCCATCTAAGGACCATTATCTTTGTTCACTTTACCACCAGTGAAAATCCAGGCCCTGCCTACACTTCTCCCAATTACACACACCATAAGCCAAATGACTGCCTTTTGTAATGGAGCCGTCTCTGACTCCCCAACCCAGGGTATACTGTGCCAGTCCAGTGCATTCTGGGCATCCCACTCCAAGGGATCCCACTCCCTTAAAACCCTTATTGCTCAGAAACTCCCAGGTGATGATGAGCATACAACATCTTGTCCGTGTTCTGTGTTCACCTGCACTGGGGCGAGAGCACAGGACACCTTCCTTCCCTACCCTAGGTGGAGATTTCCTGTGTTTTACACACAATCGCAAAGTGAGCGTTCCGGACATTGTTTCATTGCAGGCTGTCTTTCATCTCTGAGGCCCTCTGTCTGAGTGTGGTGCTGGCCCCTGCTCACCACTCTCGGAGTGTCATCTAGCCTACCCCGCAAGCTCCCTTAAAATCACCTCCCACTGAAGCATTTGCAGTTTTCTCAGACCGCAAACTACCTTGCGTCATGATATTTCCCCTTAATTGTTTCAATTCAAACTCCCCTCTTCACCCTTCCTTTGTACTTGTTCCTTATGTCCTAGAGAATATCGCAACAATTGTTTCACATGACACCAGCTGCTAGAGTCTGAAATTCAATGGGCAGGGCCTATGTACTCCTTTGATGTTTTCACTGTTTTGTTGTTGTTGAGATTTTGGTGTTTCTTTGAAACCACCCCCAGTGCTAGCATGAATCCTTCTAGAGTGCCTAGTTTAAATTAAGGGTTGGGAAATAAACAATCCCCTGAGCATGAGGTGAAATTCATTAGGATTTCATTTTTCTTACGTTCCTTTAGTCTGAGCAAATCCAGGTATATCTTCGAATTTTACTGGAAGAAACACTGGAAGGAACGAGGCAAACCAATAATTGGTCAATATTTCCTTATATATATAGTCTTTCTGTTTTTTAGCTTGTATTAATTAAATATTTATAAAGTGCCTGTTGTATCCTAGGCACTATGCTGAGACTACAACTCCAAATGATACAAAATCCCTTCCCCTTTTTGTTAAAAAAACAAAACAAAACACTTTCATTGATGTATGACTGACACACACAAAGCTGCCCATTTAACAGATACAACTTGGTGTGTTTGGACACAAGTATGCACCCTTGGGCCATCAGGACACTCTGTGCCATAAACATATCTCTTTCCTTCAAAAGTTTCTAGTCTCTATTTATTTATTTATGTATCTATTTATTAATTTTCCCCTTCCTTCATTTATTTATTATTTCATGGGTGCAAAACCCATAAATATCACTGCAAAAATTTAAGTATCCCATATCTCATTATTCACTATAGGTTCTGTGGTACACAGTAACCTTCTAGGACTTATTCGCCTTATGCAACTGAAACTTTGTATCCTATGACCCCTACCTCCCCATTACAGCTCCTCCCAACTCCTGGCTACCACCATGCTATTCTGCTTCTATCAGTTTGACTATTTTAGATTCGTCATATGAGTGGTATCACATATTTATTTTTCTGTGTGTGGTTTATTTCTACTTACCATAATGTCTTCTAGGTTCCCCTGTGCTGTTGCAAATGGCAAGATTTGCTTCTTTCTGAGGCTGAACAATACTCCATGCATGCAATACCGTATTTTCTTTATTTGTTTATCCATCAGTGGACAGTGACTTTGCTTCCATTTCCTGGCTGTTGTGAATAATGGTGCACTGAACATGGTAATTCAGGTATCTCTAGAAGATCCTGATTTCTGTTCCTTGGACGGGCATGGAGAAGTGGGATAGGTGAATTGTATGCTTGTCCTATTTTTAATTTTTTCAGGATCCTCCATATTGCTTCTCATGGTGGCTGCTGCATTTTATAGTCCCACTAAGATGATAAGAGTTATCTTTTCCAAATAGTTGCACTTAATCAGATTACTCTCTACTTGGGGAGAGAGCAAGACAGTTAACTCTGTTCTTGTTGTTGTGATAAGGACTCTTAACAAGAGAACCACTCTCCTAACAGATTTTCAAGGGCACACTACAGTATTGTTAAATATGGGCTCCGTGTTTTACATCACATCGTTTGAACTTATTCATCTTGTGTAACTGAAACTACACCAGTTGAAGAGCAACTCCTTGTTCCTCCCCACCCCAGGCCCTGGCCACCACCATTCTACTCTGTTTCTATATGTCTGACTATTCTCGATACCTCATATGAGTGGAATCGTGCAGTATTTTTCATTGTGTGACTGGCTTACTCACTAACAATAATGTCCCCCAGGTTCATCCATGTAGTCCCATATAACAGGATCTTTTATTTTCAAGGGTAAAGAATATTCCATTGTATGTATATACCACCTGTTCTAGAATCAATTTGATGGATGTGTGTTTTTTTTTGTTTTTTACATAATTGGCTATTGTGAATAATGGTGCAATGAACGTAGATGTGTGCAGCTATCTTTTTGAGATAATGATCCGTGGCCACACAGCATCTTCCCCACCGCTAGCGTCAGTAGGACAAAGGCAGAGATTTCAGCCAGAGGGACTCAAACCGAAGTGGGATTGTTGAATCATGTGGTAGTTCCAGTTTAATAATGTTCGGAAGACTTTCCCAACTGTTTTCGTTGATGGGTGTACCAATTTACTTTCCCTCCAACAGTGTAGAACGTTTCTTTCTGTCAACAACCTCACTAACACTTGTTATAGCTTGTCTTTATGATGGTAGCTCTCCTAACAGGTATGAGGTGATATCTGATTGTGGTCTTGATTTCCATATCCTTGATGACTCGTGGTGCCGGTCACGTTTTCATATACCTCTTTTCCATTTGTATGTCATCTTGAGAAAAATATTCAGAGTATTTGCTCACGTTTTAGTGTGCAGTGAGTTTTTAAAGGATTAATTGGCTAATGAAATATATGGGCTCCTTACATAATTTGATATTAACCCTTATCAGCTCTATGGTTCGCAGCTCTTTCCTCCGATTGCATAGATTGCTGTGTCATTTTGTTAATTGTTTCTATTGCTGTACAGAGTTATTTAGTTTATAGTCTTTCTTTTTCTCTTTTGCACTTCTGTATTGTTTGTGTTGTCATATGAAAAAAAAAATTCCGAAGCAAGGTGAACTAGTTTTTCGTCCTGTATTTATTTTCTTAGAATTTTATGGTTTCGGGTTTCATTTTTATGTGTTTAACCCATGTTTCACTAATTTTTGAGTAGGATGTTAGATAAACCTGCAATTCAACTCTTTTGAATGTAGATATTCAATTTTCCCAATACCATATATTGCATGGTCCCCTGCTCCAGGACCGAAGTCAACTCCTAAATTTGACTTCCGGGCAGGCCTAACATCCCTCCTTCCGTTGACGTGGGACTGCCGCCCTCAGACCAAAACCCTCACTTCCCTGTTACTCCTCTGTGGGAACAAATGAGTGCCTCTGGCTGACATCTCTACCTTTGTCCTACTGGTGCTAGTGGTAGGGAGGATTCTGTGTGGCCACGGATGATATGGGTCGTGTGTCTCCCCACTCTTTACTGTGCTCACTCTGACTCCTGGCACAACCTTTATACTGAGGCCCTCAATTCCCTGTGAAACCCTAGGAGGAGGTGAGGTTTGCCTCATCTGGCCTTAGCAGCCTCTGGTGTGCCACGGCTAGCACTAGTGGAAGGAATCTGTGCTGAAACCCACTTTTAGGACGTGGGTGGGCCTTTCAGTATTCAGGATCCTTACCTTGGTTCCTGGCACATCTGGAATCCTTCCTTCTGTTCACCTGTGGCTGTCCACTTTGATGATGTTCCTTCCGGCCTTGAGGTGTTGTGGGAGAAAGTGAGTATGACTCATGTCACCATGACTAGGTGACACGGTCTCAGTTGTGACTACAGGGACGGGGCTGTGTGTGGCCCACTTCTTTCTGGGAGGGATCCTCTTATCATTATGTAGTGTCACCATGTTGACTGCTGTTAGGAACCAGGTCTCTTTCCTCTGCTGAATGGGGTATCACCCATCACTGCAAGTCTAAGTCCCTGAGACCAGCCCCTTTCAGGAAATGAGGCTGGAAGACTCGCCCTGTGACCTCCCAGAGACATCTGTAGAAGTGGGCATTAGATGGACATATGTCTTACGGAACTGTTGGTTGCCTCAGTCCTCATACAGGATTGTTATTGTGACACGGTCATGCCTGGGCTTCCACTCTCTGCTGAAAAGCCAGCCTGTACACCGAGGATCTTTCCCTTGAGACACAGCACGGAGAATCCAAGGGGAAATTGAGCTTGTCAGCGCCTACTTGAGCCTCCCAGGGATAACAGCAGAGGTGGGGTTAGGTGTAGCCCTGTCAAGTGTGGATTGAGTGGTCCCCACGATGGTTCTCCACTCTGACTATTCAACTTTCCCGCCTGGGACTCCACTCTGCGGATCTGAGGCAATAGCATTCTGGCAAAATCCTCACCTTCCAGGGTCCTGAACTGAAAGTCAGGGTTAACCCCGAGCAACCAGGACTGTCCTGAGCCTCATAGGGCTGACAGCTGGGACGGGACTTCATTGGGTCCCATTGTTCTGGCTGGGTCACTCCGTCTATCCCATTCCTGTTTCTCCCGTCCATTTTTAGGAGAACCTGATACTCCTTCCTCTACTGACCTGAAAACTGTGCACTTAGACCGAGGTTCTATGCCCCTAGGAAGTCTGAAGAATGAGGGTGTGCTCAGCCATACAGATATCCTTGGTTCCCTTTGTATTTGAGAGGGGATATGACTGGTGTCCCTGAGAACCCCTATATTCTGAGGTATTGGTCTCCCCAGACCCCTTACAGCAGGCCCTTATTATGGTCCCTATATTGCATGGAAGGCTGTCTGTTAGATAACTTGTAAAGGTAACCTGTTGGATAACCTGTAGAGGAAAACTGAAATAAGAGGCACAGGTTGTGTCTCAGGGTGTGAGGAGAAGGTCAGTGCAGAGTTATCGTGGCTTATAGCAGCTGACTTATTCCCACCTTGCCATTTACTAGACCCATGAATTTTGACACATTACTGATCTCTAAGTCTGTGAGACTCAGGCTCTCCAATATACAGTGAGTCTGATAACCCTGTCTTGTCAGAATGCACGAATATATGTAATGTATGGGAAGCATCTGTCGCTGTGCCAGTCTTGTATGGAGACATTAGGGAATGGCAATTATTACTGATTATCTTGACATCACATGTTACCATCCGTCCAGCTGGAATATTTTTTTTTTTTTACATGTAAAAGATGTCAGAAAATATGCAATGTCCTAGAAAAAATAAAACCCCTTACATGTGCAAAATTATGCTTATCAATGAAAAAGCAGCAGCATGTTGTCGGCACCCCTCCTTTACTGGTTTTTTGACTTGTTCTTCATGAAGTAGGGTATCTACCCCTCTTTTGTAATGATAGCTTCTCCTAGAATCTATAACTGCATGGGCACGTGCTGAATGCTCTTTGACTAAACATCCCCAGTGCTAGCATGAAGACTTCCAAAGCGATGATGCTGAATTAACGATTGTGTGAAATAAAAGGCACGAGCAAAGAGGTAAATTCATTCTGTTTTATATTTTCAAATATCCTGGAAAAACAACAGCAGATCCAGGTATATCTTTTAAACTTACAGAAAGAAAGACTAAATGGAGTAAGGCAAACCAAGAATTGACCAACTTTTCTTTATCTATTTCTACATATTTTTAAATCTTCTTTTCCTACTATTTCAGTGTGGAATTCTTCACATTTCCAAGGATATTCCTACCCTAAAGCCATGTTATCTTATTTTGGATCACAATGTGATTTAAGGATTTTCCACGTGTATTTTAAAACACCAAAATCTTACTCCTAAAGCTGACACAGAGAAATGAATGTGTGACCCATGTCATTTATAAACTTACATTTTGAATCTAAATGAACTTTTTGTTGAAAAGACGACTGCACGAAAATACAAAACTAGATTAGACAACAAGATATTTGTGCATATTAGGAACACTGCTTAACAGGCCTGTCAAACTAGACAGTCAAGTATCCACCTCAGACCTCACTCAGGGTGACAGGAGGGTTTGGATGTCGCCCTGAAGCCAGCACCGGCCTTGGAAGCTTTGCTAGCCTTGTTTGTAATTAACAGCCCTGGCTCTCTCTTCCTCATCTCTGAACACCTCTTCTTGATGGGTAGAATGGCCCTTGGGGCGGTATCATTGATATTGCACAAAAACTCTAGGACTTTCATCTTGGTGGTCTCAGTTTGGGCTCTTGGACGCAACAGGTATTCACAGTGTGGAAGATCGGTGTTGGGTACCTCCCGGTACCCCAGGTACTTTTAATGCACAAAATCTTGAGTCATATGTTTCCTGGGCTCCCTGAAGAAGTGCCGTCATAGATGCTCCACATAGTCAGGGATTCCTCGACTGCCTCCTCAGAGGCACGGTTGCCATGTAAGTAGATGACAAGCAGGAGAGGCACCTGAATCCCTTTCATAGGAAATCAGCAGCCAGTGCTCTGACTCCCATCATTGGTGTCATCTTGCTTGCAGACAAAGGTATAGGATTGACTGTTGGGCTTGACTTCCATCAATTCTAGGCCAAAGGCCACAACCATGTGCTCAGAGGCTTTCTTGAAGATCTCAGGGAATTGTTGCCTGTACCTTTTGTGGACAATCTTCAGCATGTCTGCCTTTTTAATGGGCTCATTCATTTTATATTTAAATAGCAGAAACTGCACCAACATATTCGTCTTCTCAGTTAGAAGATCTTGGACAGTGCTCTCAGCGGAAGTGGAGGCCTGGGAGCAATTTTTACTTTTCTTAACACGGCACATGGCACCACCATCAGAACTTTTGCAGGAAACACCTGCAGCAGCACTGGTGGTGGCCGGGACACTTGGAGGGGCCGGGACAGTGCCAGCCACAGCGGAGGTGGAGGGACCATCCTCACAAGCAGGAGAGGAGGGTGAACTGGTTTCTTCTTCCTCCGCTTTAGCTGCCTGAGAACTGTGAAGACCTTGGGTCTGAGCTCTGTTATGGTGGCGTTTCTCACGAGCACGGAGCTTGCTCTTCTGACCACGAGGCATGATGGCTGTGGTCAGGGAGGCAGAGAGGACAGTGGGTCAGTGGACAGGTGACTTCGTACCTGGTAGATGGGGAATGAGATGATATGAGGACGTGCAACAGGTCAATTTCACCTTGGCTGCAGTGAAGGCAGCCTCTGAAAATTTCCTTGAGGGAACTGATGGAGAACCCACTAGTACTCTGTTGGCCTGGTCAGACTGTCCCCTAAGAATGCCATAGAAAAACCATGACACCCTAAGAGTGAGTCTTCCCCAGCCTCCTACCAGCTCGTCCTTGGGTTTACGCAAAAGTCAGCAGGTGCTGTCAGGGGTACCCATGTGTTCTGCCATGTGGAGTCCTTCTAGTTCAAATTCAAAATTATCATGTGAAATGTGGCCAAAGTCTGGGTATCCGCCCCTCTCCTACTCTGACAGTGACACCTCAAAGCTCCCTTGGACCCCGGAGAAGGCACTGAAGGCGGGCCTCAATCACCTTCCTACAGGGGACACTTAGTGCTGAGAGCTCAGTGTGGTCCTTTCTGTCTTGAGTTCATTTGGGTTCAGAGCCGTCAGTCAACTTCCTCACAATTGCTCCTTGTAAGGCTTGGCAGCACTCGCCTTTTGCTGACTCAAGCCTACACCTTCAGACTCAGGATCCCACCTCCCTTAGTCCTGATAAAACCAGTGAGGGGGATGCTCAACCTGACAGCCTTTCCCCGAGATTTCTTGGGCTGATATCTTTTCAGACTTGGTTGATCCCTTGCGTCCTCACTCGGGTTCCTCAATGTGTGTCCTGCTAGAGAATTCCTCATAGGAAGAGGCAACCTCCCTGAGTCAAAGAACGAGAGAGTCAAGTTGACCTTCTCTGAGCAAACGTGGTCCCCAGGCGTGGAGCTACTACAAGCAGGTGGAGTCCCAAGGTAGGTGGTCCCACATAGGATCCCAACTCGAGGTCTAAATTTGACTCATGATGGGTTCTAAATGGGTTCTAAGATTTCTCCCTCTGCTGACCTGGGTCCACTCCCCTCTGACCAATACCCTCACCTCTGTGACATTTCAGTGAGGACTGAAGGGCACTCCTGTCGGACATGTATCCCTCAGGTCGGCCAGCCCTGACAATAGGGAGACTAGTTTGTGGCCCCACTGATACCGTGTGCGACATCCCCACAGGCTTCAAGGGTCTGTGCGTGAAACTCGGCACAACACGAAATTCTGCTGCTGCTGCTGACCTAAGGCTGCCGCCATTGCCTGGTCTCTCACCTCCCTGCAAGTCCTGGGAAGAAGTGAGTGCAACTCGTCATGTCAACATGCCTCAGTCTCACAGGTGTGCAAGCAGAACTGGAGCTTTACGTGGCCCCCTCCTTTCTGAAAAGGAGGGGTCCCCATCCTCACTCAGTGTCACAGCCCTGAATCCTATCAGGGAGTGGGTTCCTTTGGCTTAACTGGACTTACTCCATTAGAGCAAGGCCCTTGCCTCCCTGATACCACCTCCAGAAGAAATGAGGGGCCACCTGAGCCTGCCAACTCTTCCCGGGGCTTCCTGTGCTCAGCTGGGGAGCTGTCACGTCTAGCCCTCACCTCAGTGAGTCCCCGCCAGAGGAGAAATTAGTTGCTTTTTATTCCTTAGTTTGCCTGGTAAATCCTAGAGCTGAACTCAGCAGCGCCGCACTGTGTGGCCCCCTTTCATGTGTAGACGTTTGCTCACAAAAGCTCCCAGTCCTCATCTTAACTGCAGTTCAGACTGAAAGTTCGCTCTCTGTAGAAGGGGGGCTACTCCCCAAGAGGAAGCCCTTCTCCCTAACACATTCCAGGCCGACATCTTGGCTGCGGCGTCTGGGCGGCGGCCCGCAGCGGAGGGATGGGGGCCCCACCTTCGTTAGGCCAGGAATGTGGTTGCTTATGTTCCCACTGGGGCCCTCTTCTGGGTCATGTGGGACTGACACGTCCTCTCTCTGTAGAAGGGGAACTACTCCCCAAGAGGAAGCCCTTCTCCCTAACACATTCCAGGCCGCATACAGGCCGACATCTTGGCTGCGGCGTCTGGGCGCCGGACCGCAGCGGAGGGATGGGGGCCCCACCTTCGTTAGGCCAGGAATGTGGTTGCTTATGTTCCCACTGGGGCCCTCACCTGGATCATGTGGGACTGACACGTCCTCTCTCTGTAGAAGGGGAACTACTCCCCAAGAGGAAGCCCTTCTCCCTAACACATTCCAGGCCGCATACAGGCCGACATCTTGGCTGCGGCGTCTGGGCGCCGGACCGCAGGGGAGGGATGGGGGCCCCACCTTCGTTAGGCCAGGAATGTGGTTTCTTATGTTCCCACTGGGGCCCTCACCTGGATCATGTGGGACTGACACGTCCTGCGTGTGTAGAAGGGTTGCTACTCCCGAAAGGAAGCCCTTCTCCCTAACACATTCCAGGCCGAATACAGGCCGACATCTTGGCTGCGGCGTCTGGGCGGCGGACCGCAGCGGAGGGATGGGGGCCCCACCTTCGTTAGGCCAGGAATGTGGTTGCTTATGTTCCCACTGGGGCCCTCACCTGGATCATGTGGGACTGACACGTCCTGCGTGTGCAGAAGGGGGGCTACTCCCCAAGAGGAAGCCCTTACCCTAACACATTCCAGGCCGCATACAGGCCGACATCTTGGCTGCGGCGTCTGGGCGCCGGACCGCAGCGGAGGGTTATGGGGCCCCCACCTTCCTAGTGGGATTCCTGTGTTCTGCTAAGTTCCCACTCGGGTTCCTCACCGTGACTCCAGAGCAGTCCCGCGAATCCTCCGTCAGTGGAACCAACGCCGCGCGCACCAGAAGAAGGCCGTCGGCTCTGGCTCAGGCTCGGGCTCGGGCTCGGCCTCCGGCTCCCGCTGCGCCTCGGCTCCGAAGCGGAAGTCCAGGAGTCACGTCGGCGTGGCTGCCCCGGATGTCCGACGGCAGACAGCCAGGGCGGGGCTCCGTGGGGCTCCGTTGTTGTGGCGTGGGGCGTCCCTAGTCCTGGTTGCGGCTCCTCATTTTTGTGTCTTCACAGCCTGCCACTCCTCCCTCTGGCGACCTGGGTCCTCCAGGCCCCCAGCAAAGCCCTCGTCCCTGAGTCCGGTGGGCAAGGCAGGGCGCACTGCTCTGCTGTCTGCTCGGCCTCTCAGGCCTGCCAAGAGGGGCGGGACCCTGCGAGCCTCCGTCTTTTGGGGAGACATCCTGTCGTGAGCACCGAGGGCCCTCACCGTGACTCTGGTTAAGGCCGAGTCTCCACGCTTTGCACAAGTGGGGATCGACCCTGTTAGATATGGGCCCTCCCTCCCGGAGCCCACTCAGGTGGAAGCTCTTCTGGGTGTCCCAGGGTGAAAAACAGTACAGGACTCTATTTCATCCTCCCTGCTTTTGAGGACCAGACTTTTGTTCTGCGTGGGTGCGTCCCTCATTCCTCATTCGGGGTCCTCACCTCCATCAGTGTGAGAGACTGGGGCCCCTCCCTGTACTGACCTAGGGTCATTCTCCTAGGGAACGAGACCCAAGTCTTTGAGAACCCTGCAGGATAAGTGACAGGGCGCTCAGGTTGAGATCTTCCCAAACCAGATCTCCAACTTCTTGGAAGTTTCATCACTAATATCTTCCGTCCTGGCGGCCCTCCCATCTAAGGACCATTATCTTTGTTCACTTTACCACCAGTGAAAATCCAGGCCCTGCCTACACTTCTCCCAATTACACACACCATAAGCCAAATGACTGCCTTTTGTAATGGAGCCGTCTCTGACTCCCCAACCCAGGGTATACTGTGCCAGTCCAGTGCATTCTGGGCATCCCACTCCAAGGGATCCCACTCCCTTAAAACCCTTATTGCTCAGAAACTCCCAGGTGATGATGAGCATACAACATCTTGTCCGTGTTCTGTGTTCACCTGCACTGGGGCGAGAGCACAGGACACCTTCCTTCCCTACCCTAGGTGGAGATTTCCTGTGTTTTACACACAATCGCAAAGTGAGCGTTCCGGACATTGTTTCATTGCAGGCTGTCTTTCATCTCTGAGGCCCTCTGTCTGAGTGTGGTGCTGGCCCCTGCTCACCACTCTCGGAGTGTCATCTAGCCTACCCCGCAAGCTCCCTTAAAATCACCTCCCACTGAAGCATTTGCAGTTTTCTCAGACCGCAAACTACCTTGCGTCATGATATTTCCCCTTAATTGTTTCAATTCAAACTCCCCTCTTCACCCTTCCTTTGTACTTGTTCCTTATGTCCTAGAGAATATCGCAACAATTGTTTCACATGACACCAGCTGCTAGAGTCTGAAATTCAATGGGCAGGGCCTATGTACTCCTTTGATGTTTTCACTGTTTTGTTGTTGTTGAGATTTTGGTGTTTCTTTGAAACCACCCCCAGTGCTAGCATGAATCCTTCTAGAGTGCCTAGTTTAAATTAAGGGTTGGGAAATAAACAATCCCCTGAGCATGAGGTGAAATTCATTAGGATTTCATTTTTCTTACGTTCCTTTAGTCTGAGCAAATCCAGGTATATCTTCGAATTTTACTGGAAGAAACACTGGAAGGAACGAGGCAAACCAATAATTGGTCAATATTTCCTTATATATATAGTCTTTCTGTTTTTTAGCTTGTATTAATTAAATATTTATAAAGTGCCTGTTGTATCCTAGGCACTATGCTGAGACTACAACTCCAAATGATACAAAATCCCTTCCCCTTTTTGTTAAAAAAACAAAACAAAACACTTTCATTGATGTATGACTGACACACACAAAGCTGCCCATTTAACAGATACAACTTGGTGTGTTTGGACACAAGTATGCACCCTTGGGCCATCAGGACACTCTGTGCCATAAACATATCTCTTTCCTTCAAAAGTTTCTAGTCTCTATTTATTTATTTATGTATCTATTTATTAATTTTCCCCTTCCTTCATTTATTTATTATTTCATGGGTGCAAAACCCATAAATATCACTGCAAAAATTTAAGTATCCCATATCTCATTATTCACTATAGGTTCTGTGGTACACAGTAACCTTCTAGGACTTATTCGCCTTATGCAACTGAAACTTTGTATCCTATGACCCCTACCTCCCCATTACAGCTCCTCCCAACTCCTGGCTACCACCATGCTATTCTGCTTCTATCAGTTTGACTATTTTAGATTCGTCATATGAGTGGTATCACATATTTATTTTTCTGTGTGTGGTTTATTTCTACTTACCATAATGTCTTCTAGGTTCCCCTGTGCTGTTGCAAATGGCAAGATTTGCTTCTTTCTGAGGCTGAACAATACTCCATGCATGCAATACCGTATTTTCTTTATTTGTTTATCCATCAGTGGACAGTGACTTTGCTTCCATTTCCTGGCTGTTGTGAATAATGGTGCACTGAACATGGTAATTCAGGTATCTCTAGAAGATCCTGATTTCTGTTCCTTGGACGGGCATGGAGAAGTGGGATAGGTGAATTGTATGCTTGTCCTATTTTTAATTTTTTCAGGATCCTCCATATTGCTTCTCATGGTGGCTGCTGCATTTTATAGTCCCACTAAGATGATAAGAGTTATCTTTTCCAAATAGTTGCACTTAATCAGATTACTCTCTACTTGGGGAGAGAGCAAGACAGTTAACTCTGTTCTTGTTGTTGTGATAAGGACTCTTAACAAGAGAACCACTCTCCTAACAGATTTTCAAGGGCACACTACAGTATTGTTAAATATGGGCTCCGTGTTTTACATCACATCGTTTGAACTTATTCATCTTGTGTAACTGAAACTACACCAGTTGAAGAGCAACTCCTTGTTCCTCCCCACCCCAGGCCCTGGCCACCACCATTCTACTCTGTTTCTATATGTCTGACTATTCTCGATACCTCATATGAGTGGAATCGTGCAGTATTTTTCATTGTGTGACTGGCTTACTCACTAACAATAATGTCCCCCAGGTTCATCCATGTAGTCCCATATAACAGGATCTTTTATTTTCAAGGGTAAAGAATATTCCATTGTATGTATATACCACCTGTTCTAGAATCAATTTGATGGATGTGTGTTTTTTTTTGTTTTTTACATAATTGGCTATTGTGAATAATGGTGCAATGAACGTAGATGTGTGCAGCTATCTTTTTGAGATAATGATCCGTGGCCACACAGCATCTTCCCCACCGCTAGCGTCAGTAGGACAAAGGCAGAGATTTCAGCCAGAGGGACTCAAACCGAAGTGGGATTG
Source organism: Rhinolophus sinicus (assembly GCF_057876585.1). NCBI lineage: Eukaryota > Metazoa > Chordata > Mammalia > Chiroptera > Rhinolophidae > Rhinolophus > Rhinolophus sinicus. Next base: position 21,844,622 of record NC_142518.1, on the reverse strand, counting down.
TTGAATCATGTGGTAGTTCCAGTTTAATAATGTTCGGAAGACTTTCCCAACTGTTTTCGTTGATGGGTGTACCAATTTACTTTCCCTCCAACAGTGTAGAACGTTTCTTTCTGTCAACAACCTCACTAACACTTGTTATAGCTTGTCTTTATGATGGTAGCTCTCCTAACAGGTATGAGGTGATATCTGATTGTGGTCTTGATTTCCATATCCTTGATGACTCGTGGTGCCGGTCACGTTTTCATATACCTCTTTTCCATTTGTATGTCATCTTGAGAAAAATATTCAGAGTATTTGCTCACGTTTTAGTGTGCAGTGAGTTTTTAAAGGATTAATTGGCTAATGAAATATATGGGCTCCTTACATAATTTGATATTAACCCTTATCAGCTCTATGGTTCGCAGCTCTTTCCTCCGATTGCATAGATTGCTGTGTCATTTTGTTAATTGTTTCTATTGCTGTACAGAGTTATTTAGTTTATAGTCTTTCTTTTTCTCTTTTGCACTTCTGTATTGTTTGTGTTGTCATATGAAAAAAAAAATTCCGAAGCAAGGTGAACTAGTTTTTCGTCCTGTATTTATTTTCTTAGAATTTTATGGTTTCGGGTTTCATTTTTATGTGTTTAACCCATGTTTCACTAATTTTTGAGTAGGATGTTAGATAAACCTGCAATTCAACTCTTTTGAATGTAGATATTCAATTTTCCCAATACCATATATTGCATGGTCCCCTGCTCCAGGACCGAAGTCAACTCCTAAATTTGACTTCCGGGCAGGCCTAACATCCCTCCTTCCGTTGACGTGGGACTGCCGCCCTCAGACCAAAACCCTCACTTCCCTGTTACTCCTCTGTGGGAACAAATGAGTGCCTCTGGCTGACATCTCTACCTTTGTCCTACTGGTGCTAGTGGTAGGGAGGATTCTGTGTGGCCACGGATGATATGGGTCGTGTGTCTCCCCACTCTTTACTGTGCTCACTCTGACTCCTGGCACAACCTTTATACTGAGGCCCTCAATTCCCTGTGAAACCCTAGGAGGAGGTGAGGTTTGCCTCATCTGGCCTTAGCAGCCTCTGGTGTGCCACGGCTAGCACTAGTGGAAGGAATCTGTGCTGAAACCCACTTTTAGGACGTGGGTGGGCCTTTCAGTATTCAGGATCCTTACCTTGGTTCCTGGCACATCTGGAATCCTTCCTTCTGTTCACCTGTGGCTGTCCACTTTGATGATGTTCCTTCCGGCCTTGAGGTGTTGTGGGAGAAAGTGAGTATGACTCATGTCACCATGACTAGGTGACACGGTCTCAGTTGTGACTACAGGGACGGGGCTGTGTGTGGCCCACTTCTTTCTGGGAGGGATCCTCTTATCATTATGTAGTGTCACCATGTTGACTGCTGTTAGGAACCAGGTCTCTTTCCTCTGCTGAATGGGGTATCACCCATCACTGCAAGTCTAAGTCCCTGAGACCAGCCCCTTTCAGGAAATGAGGCTGGAAGACTCGCCCTGTGACCTCCCAGAGACATCTGTAGAAGTGGGCATTAGATGGACATATGTCTTACGGAACTGTTGGTTGCCTCAGTCCTCATACAGGATTGTTATTGTGACACGGTCATGCCTGGGCTTCCACTCTCTGCTGAAAAGCCAGCCTGTACACCGAGGATCTTTCCCTTGAGACACAGCACGGAGAATCCAAGGGGAAATTGAGCTTGTCAGCGCCTACTTGAGCCTCCCAGGGATAACAGCAGAGGTGGGGTTAGGTGTAGCCCTGTCAAGTGTGGATTGAGTGGTCCCCACGATGGTTCTCCACTCTGACTATTCAACTTTCCCGCCTGGGACTCCACTCTGCGGATCTGAGGCAATAGCATTCTGGCAAAATCCTCACCTTCCAGGGTCCTGAACTGAAAGTCAGGGTTAACCCCGAGCAACCAGGACTGTCCTGAGCCTCATAGGGCTGACAGCTGGGACGGGACTTCATTGGGTCCCATTGTTCTGGCTGGGTCACTCCGTCTATCCCATTCCTGTTTCTCCCGTCCATTTTTAGGAGAACCTGATACTCCTTCCTCTACTGACCTGAAAACTGTGCACTTAGACCGAGGTTCTATGCCCCTAGGAAGTCTGAAGAATGAGGGTGTGCTCAGCCATACAGATATCCTTGGTTCCCTTTGTATTTGAGAGGGGATATGACTGGTGTCCCTGAGAACCCCTATATTCTGAGGTATTGGTCTCCCCAGACCCCTTACAGCAGGCCCTTATTATGGTCCCTATATTGCATGGAAGGCTGTCTGTTAGATAACTTGTAAAGGTAACCTGTTGGATAACCTGTAGAGGAAAACTGAAATAAGAGGCACAGGTTGTGTCTCAGGGTGTGAGGAGAAGGTCAGTGCAGAGTTATCGTGGCTTATAGCAGCTGACTTATTCCCACCTTGCCATTTACTAGACCCATGAATTTTGACACATTACTGATCTCTAAGTCTGTGAGACTCAGGCTCTCCAATATACAGTGAGTCTGATAACCCTGTCTTGTCAGAATGCACGAATATATGTAATGTATGGGAAGCATCTGTCGCTGTGCCAGTCTTGTATGGAGACATTAGGGAATGGCAATTATTACTGATTATCTTGACATCACATGTTACCATCCGTCCAGCTGGAATATTTTTTTTTTTTTACATGTAAAAGATGTCAGAAAATATGCAATGTCCTAGAAAAAATAAAACCCCTTACATGTGCAAAATTATGCTTATCAATGAAAAAGCAGCAGCATGTTGTCGGCACCCCTCCTTTACTGGTTTTTTGACTTGTTCTTCATGAAGTAGGGTATCTACCCCTCTTTTGTAATGATAGCTTCTCCTAGAATCTATAACTGCATGGGCACGTGCTGAATGCTCTTTGACTAAACATCCCCAGTGCTAGCATGAAGACTTCCAAAGCGATGATGCTGAATTAACGATTGTGTGAAATAAAAGGCACGAGCAAAGAGGTAAATTCATTCTGTTTTATATTTTCAAATATCCTGGAAAAACAACAGCAGATCCAGGTATATCTTTTAAACTTACAGAAAGAAAGACTAAATGGAGTAAGGCAAACCAAGAATTGACCAACTTTTCTTTATCTATTTCTACATATTTTTAAATCTTCTTTTCCTACTATTTCAGTGTGGAATTCTTCACATTTCCAAGGATATTCCTACCCTAAAGCCATGTTATCTTATTTTGGATCACAATGTGATTTAAGGATTTTCCACGTGTATTTTAAAACACCAAAATCTTACTCCTAAAGCTGACACAGAGAAATGAATGTGTGACCCATGTCATTTATAAACTTACATTTTGAATCTAAATGAACTTTTTGTTGAAAAGACGACTGCACGAAAATACAAAACTAGATTAGACAACAAGATATTTGTGCATATTAGGAACACTGCTTAACAGGCCTGTCAAACTAGACAGTCAAGTATCCACCTCAGACCTCACTCAGGGTGACAGGAGGGTTTGGATGTCGCCCTGAAGCCAGCACCGGCCTTGGAAGCTTTGCTAGCCTTGTTTGTAATTAACAGCCCTGGCTCTCTCTTCCTCATCTCTGAACACCTCTTCTTGATGGGTAGAATGGCCCTTGGGGCGGTATCATTGATATTGCACAAAAACTCTAGGACTTTCATCTTGGTGGTCTCAGTTTGGGCTCTTGGACGCAACAGGTATTCACAGTGTGGAAGATCGGTGTTGGGTACCTCCCGGTACCCCAGGTACTTTTAATGCACAAAATCTTGAGTCATATGTTTCCTGGGCTCCCTGAAGAAGTGCCGTCATAGATGCTCCACATAGTCAGGGATTCCTCGACTGCCTCCTCAGAGGCACGGTTGCCATGTAAGTAGATGACAAGCAGGAGAGGCACCTGAATCCCTTTCATAGGAAATCAGCAGCCAGTGCTCTGACTCCCATCATTGGTGTCATCTTGCTTGCAGACAAAGGTATAGGATTGACTGTTGGGCTTGACTTCCATCAATTCTAGGCCAAAGGCCACAACCATGTGCTCAGAGGCTTTCTTGAAGATCTCAGGGAATTGTTGCCTGTACCTTTTGTGGACAATCTTCAGCATGTCTGCCTTTTTAATGGGCTCATTCATTTTATATTTAAATAGCAGAAACTGCACCAACATATTCGTCTTCTCAGTTAGAAGATCTTGGACAGTGCTCTCAGCGGAAGTGGAGGCCTGGGAGCAATTTTTACTTTTCTTAACACGGCACATGGCACCACCATCAGAACTTTTGCAGGAAACACCTGCAGCAGCACTGGTGGTGGCCGGGACACTTGGAGGGGCCGGGACAGTGCCAGCCACAGCGGAGGTGGAGGGACCATCCTCACAAGCAGGAGAGGAGGGTGAACTGGTTTCTTCTTCCTCCGCTTTAGCTGCCTGAGAACTGTGAAGACCTTGGGTCTGAGCTCTGTTATGGTGGCGTTTCTCACGAGCACGGAGCTTGCTCTTCTGACCACGAGGCATGATGGCTGTGGTCAGGGAGGCAGAGAGGACAGTGGGTCAGTGGACAGGTGACTTCGTACCTGGTAGATGGGGAATGAGATGATATGAGGACGTGCAACAGGTCAATTTCACCTTGGCTGCAGTGAAGGCAGCCTCTGAAAATTTCCTTGAGGGAACTGATGGAGAACCCACTAGTACTCTGTTGGCCTGGTCAGACTGTCCCCTAAGAATGCCATAGAAAAACCATGACACCCTAAGAGTGAGTCTTCCCCAGCCTCCTACCAGCTCGTCCTTGGGTTTACGCAAAAGTCAGCAGGTGCTGTCAGGGGTACCCATGTGTTCTGCCATGTGGAGTCCTTCTAGTTCAAATTCAAAATTATCATGTGAAATGTGGCCAAAGTCTGGGTATCCGCCCCTCTCCTACTCTGACAGTGACACCTCAAAGCTCCCTTGGACCCCGGAGAAGGCACTGAAGGCGGGCCTCAATCACCTTCCTACAGGGGACACTTAGTGCTGAGAGCTCAGTGTGGTCCTTTCTGTCTTGAGTTCATTTGGGTTCAGAGCCGTCAGTCAACTTCCTCACAATTGCTCCTTGTAAGGCTTGGCAGCACTCGCCTTTTGCTGACTCAAGCCTACACCTTCAGACTCAGGATCCCACCTCCCTTAGTCCTGATAAAACCAGTGAGGGGGATGCTCAACCTGACAGCCTTTCCCCGAGATTTCTTGGGCTGATATCTTTTCAGACTTGGTTGATCCCTTGCGTCCTCACTCGGGTTCCTCAATGTGTGTCCTGCTAGAGAATTCCTCATAGGAAGAGGCAACCTCCCTGAGTCAAAGAACGAGAGAGTCAAGTTGACCTTCTCTGAGCAAACGTGGTCCCCAGGCGTGGAGCTACTACAAGCAGGTGGAGTCCCAAGGTAGGTGGTCCCACATAGGATCCCAACTCGAGGTCTAAATTTGACTCATGATGGGTTCTAAATGGGTTCTAAGATTTCTCCCTCTGCTGACCTGGGTCCACTCCCCTCTGACCAATACCCTCACCTCTGTGACATTTCAGTGAGGACTGAAGGGCACTCCTGTCGGACATGTATCCCTCAGGTCGGCCAGCCCTGACAATAGGGAGACTAGTTTGTGGCCCCACTGATACCGTGTGCGACATCCCCACAGGCTTCAAGGGTCTGTGCGTGAAACTCGGCACAACACGAAATTCTGCTGCTGCTGCTGACCTAAGGCTGCCGCCATTGCCTGGTCTCTCACCTCCCTGCAAGTCCTGGGAAGAAGTGAGTGCAACTCGTCATGTCAACATGCCTCAGTCTCACAGGTGTGCAAGCAGAACTGGAGCTTTACGTGGCCCCCTCCTTTCTGAAAAGGAGGGGTCCCCATCCTCACTCAGTGTCACAGCCCTGAATCCTATCAGGGAGTGGGTTCCTTTGGCTTAACTGGACTTACTCCATTAGAGCAAGGCCCTTGCCTCCCTGATACCACCTCCAGAAGAAATGAGGGGCCACCTGAGCCTGCCAACTCTTCCCGGGGCTTCCTGTGCTCAGCTGGGGAGCTGTCACGTCTAGCCCTCACCTCAGTGAGTCCCCGCCAGAGGAGAAATTAGTTGCTTTTTATTCCTTAGTTTGCCTGGTAAATCCTAGAGCTGAACTCAGCAGCGCCGCACTGTGTGGCCCCCTTTCATGTGTAGACGTTTGCTCACAAAAGCTCCCAGTCCTCATCTTAACTGCAGTTCAGACTGAAAGTTCGCTCTCTGTAGAAGGGGGGCTACTCCCCAAGAGGAAGCCCTTCTCCCTAACACATTCCAGGCCGACATCTTGGCTGCGGCGTCTGGGCGGCGGCCCGCAGCGGAGGGATGGGGGCCCCACCTTCGTTAGGCCAGGAATGTGGTTGCTTATGTTCCCACTGGGGCCCTCTTCTGGGTCATGTGGGACTGACACGTCCTCTCTCTGTAGAAGGGGAACTACTCCCCAAGAGGAAGCCCTTCTCCCTAACACATTCCAGGCCGCATACAGGCCGACATCTTGGCTGCGGCGTCTGGGCGCCGGACCGCAGCGGAGGGATGGGGGCCCCACCTTCGTTAGGCCAGGAATGTGGTTGCTTATGTTCCCACTGGGGCCCTCACCTGGGTCATGTCATGGGTACTGGACAGACTGACACGTCCTCTCTCTGTAGAAGGGGAACTACTCCCCAAGAGGAAGCCCTTCTCCCTAACACATTCCAGGCCGCATACAGGCCGACATCTTGGCTGCGGCGTCTGGGCGCCGGACCGCAGGGGAGGGATGGGGGCCCCACCTTCGTTAGGCCAGGAATGTGGTTTCTTATGTTCCCACTGGGGCCCTCACCTGGATCATGTGGGACTGACACGTCCTGCGTGTGTAGAAGGGTTGCTACTCCCGAAAGGAAGCCCTTCTCCCTAACACATTCCAGGCCGAATACAGGCCGACATCTTGGCTGCGGCGTCTGGGCGGCGGACCGCAGCGGAGGGATGGGGGCCCCACCTTCGTTAGGCCAGGAATGTGGTTGCTTATGTTCCCACTGGGGCCCTCACCTGGATCATGTGGGACTGACACGTCCTGCGTGTGCAGAAGGGGGGCTACTCCCCAAGAGGAAGCCCTTACCCTAACACATTCCAGGCCGCATACAGGCCGACATCTTGGCTGCGGCGTCTGGGCGCCGGACCGCAGCGGAGGGTTATGGGGCCCCCACCTTCCTAGTGGGATTCCTGTGTTCTGCTAAGTTCCCACTCGGGTTCCTCACCGTGACTCCAGAGCAGTCCCGCGAATCCTCCGTCAGTGGAACCAACGCCGCGCGCACCAGAAGAAGGCCGTCGGCTCTGGCTCAGGCTCGGGCTCGGGCTCGGCCTCCGGCTCCCGCTGCGCCTCGGCTCCGAAGCGGAAGTCCAGGAGTCACGTCGGCGTGGCTGCCCCGGATGTCCGACGGCAGACAGCCAGGGCGGGGCTCCGTGGGGCTCCGTTGTTGTGGCGTGGGGCGTCCCTAGTCCTGGTTGCGGCTCCTCATTTTTGTGTCTTCACAGCCTGCCACTCCTCCCTCTGGCGACCTGGGTCCTCCAGGCCCCCAGCAAAGCCCTCGTCCCTGAGTCCGGTGGGCAAGGCAGGGCGCACTGCTCTGCTGTCTGCTCGGCCTCTCAGGCCTGCCAAGAGGGGCGGGACCCTGCGAGCCTCCGTCTTTTGGGGAGACATCCTGTCGTGAGCACCGAGGGCCCTCACCGTGACTCTGGTTAAGGCCGAGTCTCCACGCTTTGCACAAGTGGGGATCGACCCTGTTAGATATGGGCCCTCCCTCCCGGAGCCCACTCAGGTGGAAGCTCTTCTGGGTGTCCCAGGGTGAAAAACAGTACAGGACTCTATTTCATCCTCCCTGCTTTTGAGGACCAGACTTTTGTTCTGCGTGGGTGCGTCCCTCATTCCTCATTCGGGGTCCTCACCTCCATCAGTGTGAGAGACTGGGGCCCCTCCCTGTACTGACCTAGGGTCATTCTCCTAGGGAACGAGACCCAAGTCTTTGAGAACCCTGCAGGATAAGTGACAGGGCGCTCAGGTTGAGATCTTCCCAAACCAGATCTCCAACTTCTTGGAAGTTTCATCACTAATATCTTCCGTCCTGGCGGCCCTCCCATCTAAGGACCATTATCTTTGTTCACTTTACCACCAGTGAAAATCCAGGCCCTGCCTACACTTCTCCCAATTACACACACCATAAGCCAAATGACTGCCTTTTGTAATGGAGCCGTCTCTGACTCCCCAACCCAGGGTATACTGTGCCAGTCCAGTGCATTCTGGGCATCCCACTCCAAGGGATCCCACTCCCTTAAAACCCTTATTGCTCAGAAACTCCCAGGTGATGATGAGCATACAACATCTTGTCCGTGTTCTGTGTTCACCTGCACTGGGGCGAGAGCACAGGACACCTTCCTTCCCTACCCTAGGTGGAGATTTCCTGTGTTTTACACACAATCGCAAAGTGAGCGTTCCGGACATTGTTTCATTGCAGGCTGTCTTTCATCTCTGAGGCCCTCTGTCTGAGTGTGGTGCTGGCCCCTGCTCACCACTCTCGGAGTGTCATCTAGCCTACCCCGCAAGCTCCCTTAAAATCACCTCCCACTGAAGCATTTGCAGTTTTCTCAGACCGCAAACTACCTTGCGTCATGATATTTCCCCTTAATTGTTTCAATTCAAACTCCCCTCTTCACCCTTCCTTTGTACTTGTTCCTTATGTCCTAGAGAATATCGCAACAATTGTTTCACATGACACCAGCTGCTAGAGTCTGAAATTCAATGGGCAGGGCCTATGTACTCCTTTGATGTTTTCACTGTTTTGTTGTTGTTGAGATTTTGGTGTTTCTTTGAAACCACCCCCAGTGCTAGCATGAATCCTTCTAGAGTGCCTAGTTTAAATTAAGGGTTGGGAAATAAACAATCCCCTGAGCATGAGGTGAAATTCATTAGGATTTCATTTTTCTTACGTTCCTTTAGTCTGAGCAAATCCAGGTATATCTTCGAATTTTACTGGAAGAAACACTGGAAGGAACGAGGCAAACCAATAATTGGTCAATATTTCCTTATATATATAGTCTTTCTGTTTTTTAGCTTGTATTAATTAAATATTTATAAAGTGCCTGTTGTATCCTAGGCACTATGCTGAGACTACAACTCCAAATGATACAAAATCCCTTCCCCTTTTTGTTAAAAAAACAAAACAAAACACTTTCATTGATGTATGACTGACACACACAAAGCTGCCCATTTAACAGATACAACTTGGTGTGTTTGGACACAAGTATGCACCCTTGGGCCATCAGGACACTCTGTGCCATAAACATATCTCTTTCCTTCAAAAGTTTCTAGTCTCTATTTATTTATTTATGTATCTATTTATTAATTTTCCCCTTCCTTCATTTATTTATTATTTCATGGGTGCAAAACCCATAAATATCACTGCAAAAATTTAAGTATCCCATATCTCATTATTCACTATAGGTTCTGTGGTACACAGTAACCTTCTAGGACTTATTCGCCTTATGCAACTGAAACTTTGTATCCTATGACCCCTACCTCCCCATTACAGCTCCTCCCAACTCCTGGCTACCACCATGCTATTCTGCTTCTATCAGTTTGACTATTTTAGATTCGTCATATGAGTGGTATCACATATTTATTTTTCTGTGTGTGGTTTATTTCTACTTACCATAATGTCTTCTAGGTTCCCCTGTGCTGTTGCAAATGGCAAGATTTGCTTCTTTCTGAGGCTGAACAATACTCCATGCATGCAATACCGTATTTTCTTTATTTGTTTATCCATCAGTGGACAGTGACTTTGCTTCCATTTCCTGGCTGTTGTGAATAATGGTGCACTGAACATGGTAATTCAGGTATCTCTAGAAGATCCTGATTTCTGTTCCTTGGACGGGCATGGAGAAGTGGGATAGGTGAATTGTATGCTTGTCCTATTTTTAATTTTTTCAGGATCCTCCATATTGCTTCTCATGGTGGCTGCTGCATTTTATAGTCCCACTAAGATGATAAGAGTTATCTTTTCCAAATAGTTGCACTTAATCAGATTACTCTCTACTTGGGGAGAGAGCAAGACAGTTAACTCTGTTCTTGTTGTTGTGATAAGGACTCTTAACAAGAGAACCACTCTCCTAACAGATTTTCAAGGGCACACTACAGTATTGTTAAATATGGGCTCCGTGTTTTACATCACATCGTTTGAACTTATTCATCTTGTGTAACTGAAACTACACCAGTTGAAGAGCAACTCCTTGTTCCTCCCCACCCCAGGCCCTGGCCACCACCATTCTACTCTGTTTCTATATGTCTGACTATTCTCGATACCTCATATGAGTGGAATCGTGCAGTATTTTTCATTGTGTGACTGGCTTACTCACTAACAATAATGTCCCCCAGGTTCATCCATGTAGTCCCATATAACAGGATCTTTTATTTTCAAGGGTAAAGAATATTCCATTGTATGTATATACCACCTGTTCTAGAATCAATTTGATGGATGTGTGTTTTTTTTTGTTTTTTACATAATTGGCTATTGTGAATAATGGTGCAATGAACGTAGATGTGTGCAGCTATCTTTTTGAGATAATGATCCGTGGCCACACAGCATCTTCCCCACCGCTAGCGTCAGTAGGACAAAGGCAGAGATTTCAGCCAGAGGGACTCAAACCGAAGTGGGATTGTTGAATCATGTGGTAGTTCCAGTTTAATAATGTTCGGAAGACTTTCCCAACTGTTTTCGTTGATGGGTGTACCAATTTACTTTCCCTCCAACAGTGTAGAACGTTTCTTTCTGTCAACAACCTCACTAACACTTGTTATAGCTTGTCTTTATGATGGTAGCTCTCCTAACAGGTATGAGGTGATATCTGATTGTGGTCTTGATTTCCATATCCTTGATGACTCGTGGTGCCGGTCACGTTTTCATATACCTCTTTTCCATTTGTATGTCATCTTGAGAAAAATATTCAGAGTATTTGCTCACGTTTTAGTGTGCAGTGAGTTTTTAAAGGATTAATTGGCTAATGAAATATATGGGCTCCTTACATAATTTGATATTAACCCTTATCAGCTCTATGGTTCGCAGCTCTTTCCTCCGATTGCATAGATTGCTGTGTCATTTTGTTAATTGTTTCTATTGCTGTACAGAGTTATTTAGTTTATAGTCTTTCTTTTTCTCTTTTGCACTTCTGTATTGTTTGTGTTGTCATATGAAAAAAAAAATTCCGAAGCAAGGTGAACTAGTTTTTCGTCCTGTATTTATTTTCTTAGAATTTTATGGTTTCGGGTTTCATTTTTATGTGTTTAACCCATGTTTCACTAATTTTTGAGTAGGATGTTAGATAAACCTGCAATTCAACTCTTTTGAATGTAGATATTCAATTTTCCCAATACCATATATTGCATGGTCCCCTGCTCCAGGACCGAAGTCAACTCCTAAATTTGACTTCCGGGCAGGCCTAACATCCCTCCTTCCGTTGACGTGGGACTGCCGCCCTCAGACCAAAACCCTCACTTCCCTGTTACTCCTCTGTGGGAACAAATGAGTGCCTCTGGCTGACATCTCTACCTTTGTCCTACTGGTGCTAGTGGTAGGGAGGATTCTGTGTGGCCACGGATGATATGGGTCGTGTGTCTCCCCACTCTTTACTGTGCTCACTCTGACTCCTGGCACAACCTTTATACTGAGGCCCTCAATTCCCTGTGAAACCCTAGGAGGAGGTGAGGTTTGCCTCATCTGGCCTTAGCAGCCTCTGGTGTGCCACGGCTAGCACTAGTGGAAGGAATCTGTGCTGAAACCCACTTTTAGGACGTGGGTGGGCCTTTCAGTATTCAGGATCCTTACCTTGGTTCCTGGCACATCTGGAATCCTTCCTTCTGTTCACCTGTGGCTGTCCACTTTGATGATGTTCCTTCCGGCCTTGAGGTGTTGTGGGAGAAAGTGAGTATGACTCATGTCACCATGACTAGGTGACACGGTCTCAGTTGTGACTACAGGGACGGGGCTGTGTGTGGCCCACTTCTTTCTGGGAGGGATCCTCTTATCATTATGTAGTGTCACCATGTTGACTGCTGTTAGGAACCAGGTCTCTTTCCTCTGCTGAATGGGGTATCACCCATCACTGCAAGTCTAAGTCCCTGAGACCAGCCCCTTTCAGGAAATGAGGCTGGAAGACTCGCCCTGTGACCTCCCAGAGACATCTGTAGAAGTGGGCATTAGATGGACATATGTCTTACGGAACTGTTGGTTGCCTCAGTCCTCATACAGGATTGTTATTGTGACACGGTCATGCCTGGGCTTCCACTCTCTGCTGAAAAGCCAGCCTGTACACCGAGGATCTTTCCCTTGAGACACAGCACGGAGAATCCAAGGGGAAATTGAGCTTGTCAGCGCCTACTTGAGCCTCCCAGGGATAACAGCAGAGGTGGGGTTAGGTGTAGCCCTGTCAAGTGTGGATTGAGTGGTCCCCACGATGGTTCTCCACTCTGACTATTCAACTTTCCCGCCTGGGACTCCACTCTGCGGATCTGAGGCAATAGCATTCTGGCAAAATCCTCACCTTCCAGGGTCCTGAACTGAAAGTCAGGGTTAACCCCGAGCAACCAGGACTGTCCTGAGCCTCATAGGGCTGACAGCTGGGACGGGACTTCATTGGGTCCCATTGTTCTGGCTGGGTCACTCCGTCTATCCCATTCCTGTTTCTCCCGTCCATTTTTAGGAGAACCTGATACTCCTTCCTCTACTGACCTGAAAACTGTGCACTTAGACCGAGGTTCTATGCCCCTAGGAAGTCTGAAGAATGAGGGTGTGCTCAGCCATACAGATATCCTTGGTTCCCTTTGTATTTGAGAGGGGATATGACTGGTGTCCCTGAGAACCCCTATATTCTGAGGTATTGGTCTCCCCAGACCCCTTACAGCAGGCCCTTATTATGGTCCCTATATTGCATGGAAGGCTGTCTGTTAGATAACTTGTAAAGGTAACCTGTTGGATAACCTGTAGAGGAAAACTGAAATAAGAGGCACAGGTTGTGTCTCAGGGTGTGAGGAGAAGGTCAGTGCAGAGTTATCGTGGCTTATAGCAGCTGACTTATTCCCACCTTGCCATTTACTAGACCCATGAATTTTGACACATTACTGATCTCTAAGTCTGTGAGACTCAGGCTCTCCAATATACAGTGAGTCTGATAACCCTGTCTTGTCAGAATGCACGAATATATGTAATGTATGGGAAGCATCTGTCGCTGTGCCAGTCTTGTATGGAGACATTAGGGAATGGCAATTATTACTGATTATCTTGACATCACATGTTACCATCCGTCCAGCTGGAATATTTTTTTTTTTTTACATGTAAAAGATGTCAGAAAATATGCAATGTCCTAGAAAAAATAAAACCCCTTACATGTGCAAAATTATGCTTATCAATGAAAAAGCAGCAGCATGTTGTCGGCACCCCTCCTTTACTGGTTTTTTGACTTGTTCTTCATGAAGTAGGGTATCTACCCCTCTTTTGTAATGATAGCTTCTCCTAGAATCTATAACTGCATGGGCACGTGCTGAATGCTCTTTGACTAAACATCCCCAGTGCTAGCATGAAGACTTCCAAAGCGATGATGCTGAATTAACGATTGTGTGAAATAAAAGGCACGAGCAAAGAGGTAAATTCATTCTGTTTTATATTTTCAAATATCCTGGAAAAACAACAGCAGATCCAGGTATATCTTTTAAACTTACAGAAAGAAAGACTAAATGGAGTAAGGCAAACCAAGAATTGACCAACTTTTCTTTATCTATTTCTACATATTTTTAAATCTTCTTTTCCTACTATTTCAGTGTGGAATTCTTCACATTTCCAAGGATATTCCTACCCTAAAGCCATGTTATCTTATTTTGGATCACAATGTGATTTAAGGATTTTCCACGTGTATTTTAAAACACCAAAATCTTACTCCTAAAGCTGACACAGAGAAATGAATGTGTGACCCATGTCATTTATAAACTTACATTTTGAATCTAAATGAACTTTTTGTTGAAAAGACGACTGCACGAAAATACAAAACTAGATTAGACAACAAGATATTTGTGCATATTAGGAACACTGCTTAACAGGCCTGTCAAACTAGACAGTCAAGTATCCACCTCAGACCTCACTCAGGGTGACAGGAGGGTTTGGATGTCGCCCTGAAGCCAGCACCGGCCTTGGAAGCTTTGCTAGCCTTGTTTGTAATTAACAGCCCTGGCTCTCTCTTCCTCATCTCTGAACACCTCTTCTTGATGGGTAGAATGGCCCTTGGGGCGGTATCATTGATATTGCACAAAAACTCTAGGACTTTCATCTTGGTGGTCTCAGTTTGGGCTCTTGGACGCAACAGGTATTCACAGTGTGGAAGATCGGTGTTGGGTACCTCCCGGTACCCCAGGTACTTTTAATGCACAAAATCTTGAGTCATATGTTTCCTGGGCTCCCTGAAGAAGTGCCGTCATAGATGCTCCACATAGTCAGGGATTCCTCGACTGCCTCCTCAGAGGCACGGTTGCCATGTAAGTAGATGACAAGCAGGAGAGGCACCTGAATCCCTTTCATAGGAAATCAGCAGCCAGTGCTCTGACTCCCATCATTGGTGTCATCTTGCTTGCAGACAAAGGTATAGGATTGACTGTTGGGCTTGACTTCCATCAATTCTAGGCCAAAGGCCACAACCATGTGCTCAGAGGCTTTCTTGAAGATCTCAGGGAATTGTTGCCTGTACCTTTTGTGGACAATCTTCAGCATGTCTGCCTTTTTAATGGGCTCATTCATTTTATATTTAAATAGCAGAAACTGCACCAACATATTCGTCTTCTCAGTTAGAAGATCTTGGACAGTGCTCTCAGCGGAAGTGGAGGCCTGGGAGCAATTTTTACTTTTCTTAACACGGCACATGGCACCACCATCAGAACTTTTGCAGGAAACACCTGCAGCAGCACTGGTGGTGGCCGGGACACTTGGAGGGGCCGGGACAGTGCCAGCCACAGCGGAGGTGGAGGGACCATCCTCACAAGCAGGAGAGGAGGGTGAACTGGTTTCTTCTTCCTCCGCTTTAGCTGCCTGAGAACTGTGAAGACCTTGGGTCTGAGCTCTGTTATGGTGGCGTTTCTCACGAGCACGGAGCTTGCTCTTCTGACCACGAGGCATGATGGCTGTGGTCAGGGAGGCAGAGAGGACAGTGGGTCAGTGGACAGGTGACTTCGTACCTGGTAGATGGGGAATGAGATGATATGAGGACGTGCAACAGGTCAATTTCACCTTGGCTGCAGTGAAGGCAGCCTCTGAAAATTTCCTTGAGGGAACTGATGGAGAACCCACTAGTACTCTGTTGGCCTGGTCAGACTGTCCCCTAAGAATGCCATAGAAAAACCATGACACCCTAAGAGTGAGTCTTCCCCAGCCTCCTACCAGCTCGTCCTTGGGTTTACGCAAAAGTCAGCAGGTGCTGTCAGGGGTACCCATGTGTTCTGCCATGTGGAGTCCTTCTAGTTCAAATTCAAAATTATCATGTGAAATGTGGCCAAAGTCTGGGTATCCGCCCCTCTCCTACTCTGACAGTGACACCTCAAAGCTCCCTTGGACCCCGGAGAAGGCACTGAAGGCGGGCCTCAATCACCTTCCTACAGGGGACACTTAGTGCTGAGAGCTCAGTGTGGTCCTTTCTGTCTTGAGTTCATTTGGGTTCAGAGCCGTCAGTCAACTTCCTCACAATTGCTCCTTGTAAGGCTTGGCAGCACTCGCCTTTTGCTGACTCAAGCCTACACCTTCAGACTCAGGATCCCACCTCCCTTAGTCCTGATAAAACCAGTGAGGGGGATGCTCAACCTGACAGCCTTTCCCCGAGATTTCTTGGGCTGATATCTTTTCAGACTTGGTTGATCCCTTGCGTCCTCACTCGGGTTCCTCAATGTGTGTCCTGCTAGAGAATTCCTCATAGGAAGAGGCAACCTCCCTGAGTCAAAGAACGAGAGAGTCAAGTTGACCTTCTCTGAGCAAACGTGGTCCCCAGGCGTGGAGCTACTACAAGCAGGTGGAGTCCCAAGGTAGGTGGTCCCACATAGGATCCCAACTCGAGGTCTAAATTTGACTCATGATGGGTTCTAAATGGGTTCTAAGATTTCTCCCTCTGCTGACCTGGGTCCACTCCCCTCTGACCAATACCCTCACCTCTGTGACATTTCAGTGAGGACTGAAGGGCACTCCTGTCGGACATGTATCCCTCAGGTCGGCCAGCCCTGACAATAGGGAGACTAGTTTGTGGCCCCACTGATACCGTGTGCGACATCCCCACAGGCTTCAAGGGTCTGTGCGTGAAACTCGGCACAACACGAAATTCTGCTGCTGCTGCTGACCTAAGGCTGCCGCCATTGCCTGGTCTCTCACCTCCCTGCAAGTCCTGGGAAGAAGTGAGTGCAACTCGTCATGTCAACATGCCTCAGTCTCACAGGTGTGCAAGCAGAACTGGAGCTTTACGTGGCCCCCTCCTTTCTGAAAAGGAGGGGTCCCCATCCTCACTCAGTGTCACAGCCCTGAATCCTATCAGGGAGTGGGTTCCTTTGGCTTAACTGGACTTACTCCATTAGAGCAAGGCCCTTGCCTCCCTGATACCACCTCCAGAAGAAATGAGGGGCCACCTGAGCCTGCCAACTCTTCCCGGGGCTTCCTGTGCTCAGCTGGGGAGCTGTCACGTCTAGCCCTCACCTCAGTGAGTCCCCGCCAGAGGAGAAATTAGTTGCTTTTTATTCCTTAGTTTGCCTGGTAAATCCTAGAGCTGAACTCAGCAGCGCCGCACTGTGTGGCCCCCTTTCATGTGTAGACGTTTGCTCACAAAAGCTCCCAGTCCTCATCTTAACTGCAGTTCAGACTGAAAGTTCGCTCTCTGTAGAAGGGGGGCTACTCCCCAAGAGGAAGCCCTTCTCCCTAACACATTCCAGGCCGACATCTTGGCTGCGGCGTCTGGGCGGCGGCCCGCAGCGGAGGGATGGGGGCCCCACCTTCGTTAGGCCAGGAATGTGGTTGCTTATGTTCCCACTGGGGCCCTCTTCTGGGTCATGTAGGACTGACACGTCCTGCGTGTTGTGAAAGGGGGGCTACTCCCCAAGAGGAAGCCCTTCTCCCTAACACATTCCAGGCCGACATCTTGGCTGCGGCGTCTGGGCTGCGGCCCGCAGCGGAGGGATGGGGGCCCCACCTTCGTTAGGCCAGGAATGTGGTTTCTTATGTTCCCACTGGGGCCCTCACCTGGATCATGTGGGACTGACACGTCCTGCGTGTGCAGAAGGGGGGCTACTCCCCAAGAGGAAGCCCTTCTCCCTAACACATTCCAGGCCGCATACAGGCCGACATCTTGGCCGCGGCGTCTGGGCGGCGGCCCGCAGCGGAGGGATGGGGGCCCCACCTTCGTTAGGCGAGGAATGTGGTTTCTTATGTTCCCACTGGGGCCCTCACCTGGGTCGTGTTGGGAGTGACACGTCCTGCGTGTGCAGAAGGGGGGCTACTCCCCAAGAGGAAGCCCTTACCCTAACACATTCCAGGCCGCATACAGGCCGACATCTTGGCTGCGGCGTCTGGGCGCCGGACCGCAGCGGAGGGTTATGGGGCCCCACCTTCCTAGTGGGATTCCTGTGTTCTGCTAAGTTCCCACTCGGGTTCCTCACCGTGACTCCAGAGCAGTCCCGCGAATCCTCCGTCAGTGGAACCAACGCCGCGCGCACCAGAAGAAGGCCGTCGGCTCTGGCTCAGGCTCGGGCTCGGGCTCGGCCTCCGGCTCCCGCTGCGCCTCGGCTCCGAAGCGGAAGTCCAGGAGTCACGTCGGCGTGGCTGCCCCGGATGTCCGACGGCAGACAGCCAGGGCGGGGCTCCGTGGGGCTCCGTTGTTGTGGCGTGGGGCGTCCCTAGTCCTGGTTGCGGCTCCTCATTTTTGTGTCTTCACAGCCTGCCACTCCTCCCTCTGGCGACCTGGGTCCTCCAGGCCCCCAGCAAAGCCCTCGTCCCTGAGTCCGGTGGGCAAGGCAGGGCGCACTGCTCTGCTGTCTGCTCGGCCTCTCAGGCCTGCCAAGAGGGGCGGGACCCTGCGAGCCTCCGTCTTTTGGGGAGACATCCTGTCGTGAGCACCGAGGGCCCTCACCGTGACTCTGGTTAAGGCCGAGTCTCCACGCTTTGCACAAGTGGGGATCGACCCTGTTAGATATGGGCCCTCCCTCCCGGAGCCCACTCAGGTGGAAGCTCTTCTGGGTGTCCCAGGGTGAAAAACAGTACAGGACTCTATTTCATCCTCCCTGCTTTTGAGGACCAGACTTTTGTTCTGCGTGGGTGCGTCCCTCATTCCTCATTCGGGGTCCTCACCTCCATCAGTGTGAGAGACTGGGGCCCCTCCCTGTACTGACCTAGGGTCATTCTCCTAGGGAACGAGACCCAAGTCCTTGAGAACCCTGCAGGATAAGTGACGGGGTTTTCAGGCTGACAACGGTGCCTGGCATGCTGCTCACTCCAGTCCCCACGTAAGTCGCTCTTCATCATGGCCTGCGTTTCTTGTTTAAAACCCTCCTTGGAAGGGCTCCATTTCTGCAAACTCTCGACTGCTTCCCTATTGCAGTGTGGTCCGTGAATTGGTCCCTGTCCCAGCAATGATGTGAGATAGGGACACTCTAACAATAGGCAGAGATTTCAGGATGAATTTGCTGTCAATGAAAAAAGAAAAACTACATTGATCTATTCCTTCTTCCTCCCCCCACCCACCTAGACTTAGCTTCTTTGTACACCTCGTTGAATAGGTTTAACTATCTATCTGGAAGGTGCTGTTCGGAATGATTTTCTGAGCCCCTCAACTTTTGAGGTTTGCTGACTTTAGATATGTACATGATCACATTACCACCAATTAACTCTCTTTCTCTCCTTGATTCCGATATCTCAATTATTTTGATACAGTTATTACTCTGGTTATGTATTTCATTGGAGCGTTTGGGGTACAGAATCCTTTTTATCACCTGATACAAATTTGGAGAAGTGAGAGGAATGGTGAATTAAGGAACACAGAGTTGTCTTTAGGCTGGCAACAGAGGACAAGTGTAAGCTTCAGTCAAATTCAGGCCAGGGGTCTGGTTCCAACCCTGTCACTTAACAGCCATGTGAAATTAGGCACATTACCAAACTCTGTGAACCTCAGTCTTTTCATCTGCGGCATGGGTTTCATAAGCTGTATCTTGGGCACCGGGAGATCGAGTTTCGTGCATGCAAAATGCCTGTTGAGACTTTAAAAGTTGCTGGTCCCACGGTACTATGATTAAGTTGTCCCCTGGAGTTTCAATGCACTACTCTGAGATTTAATTTTTAATCCAGGTGATGTGAGAGAACATCAGTGCTCTAGGGAAAAGAAAACACTATCAGGCAAAATGCTGCTTAGCAAGGAGAATTAAGTACTGTGTCCCCCATTAGAGTATGTTCTTCAGTGTCGGTGTGAGGTAGAATTCCTCAGTAGATGGAATAGAAAGCTCTTAAAATATGTGTTGAGGATCAAAGACTTACCTCCTTCTCAGCTGACCTTCTTCCTAAGCCACTTCCAATTAAAAAATGGTCAGAATACCTGAACAGAAACTTCTCTCAAGAAGACATACAAACGGTCAACAGATATATGAAAAAATGCTCTACGTGTCTGTTTGTATGCTATTATAGCACTGTTTTGATTAATATAGCTCTGTAATGTAGTTGAGAATCAGTAAGTGTGATACCTATATCTTTGTTCCTCTCTCTCCAAATTACTTTGGCCATTCGAGGCGTTGTGTGGTTTCATATGAATTTTACTTTTTTTTTTTATTTCTGTGAAAAAGTCCATTGCAATTATTATACGGATTGCATTGGACATGCAGACTGCTTTTGGTAGTATGGATATTTTAGCAATATTAATTCCTTCGGTCCATGAATATGTGATGTCTTTTCATTTGAGTCATCTTTAATTTCTTCCATCAGTGTCTCATTGTTTTCAGTGTATAGGTATTTCACCTCCTTAGCTATGTTTATTCCTAAGTGTATTTTTCTGTTTTGACACTATTTTCAATGGAATTGTTTTCTTACTTTCTTTTTCAAAAAGTTGGTTGAATAGCATGTAGAAACACAACTGATTTTTGCATGTTTATTTTGTATCCTGCAACTCTACTGAATAAATTTATTTTTTCTAACCGATTTTGGGACACATGGAACATACACCCAACTCTCTGTCGCCCCACACCTGGAGGAGTCACCGTCTGTTCTGGTGCTGAGCTGGGCTGATGCCTGTAAAGTCAAGTTGCTCTTCTACCCCTTTCAGCTGATCTTGGTTTCATGCTCGCCAGTGGTATTGCAACTTCTGGATTAGATTATTGATCTCTCATAAAAGTATTTTGCTACTAATATCATTGTTAAATCTGTGTTTCTATGGGAAAACTGGGCTGGGAATTCCTTGTCTACCGTCTTGCTGGTGATGCCACTCAGTCAAGACCTTTGAAAATTCTTTGATCCCAACAATTTTACTCTAGGTTCATTTACATTTGCAAGAAATTCCCTACCCACATGACATGTTACCTTGCTGTGGACCATGGAAAGAGAGGCAAGGATTTTCAATTTGTTGTACAAAATCCCAAAACTTTCATAGTTATACTGAAAAACAGCCATAAACGTGTGATACAAAAGAAAAGCAGATAAATTTCCCAGTTCCTCAAGCAGAGCAAGAACAAAAAAAGGACATAGAAGGTGTTCCCTTCAGCTCCACCCTGGTGCCCAACTAGTTATTATGTTGGGATGTCTTTTCAAACAAAAGTGAAGACTCTCCCTGAGACGTCACTGGATGTGGGAGGTGCTGCCAGACTTGGCCCTGGCTCATGGCTTGGCCATGGCACTAGTATCAGGGCTGGCTGCAGCTATAGCTCTGGCTCTGTGTTTCTCATCTATCAAAGTCTCTTTATACTTCATCCTGCAATGGAATTCAGAATGTGCAAGGGCTGACAGCAGGGACTGGACTCTATAG
This sequence comes from Rhinolophus sinicus, assembly GCF_057876585.1. NCBI lineage: Eukaryota > Metazoa > Chordata > Mammalia > Chiroptera > Rhinolophidae > Rhinolophus > Rhinolophus sinicus. The sequence continues at coordinate 21,823,592 of NC_142518.1, read as the reverse complement.
GACCCCAGTGTCCTGGTGGGTGCTTCCTTCATTCTTTTAAGGGATGTCACATTCGTATCTGACACCTCCCTCTGCTGACCTGAGATTGCCCTCCTCAGACCAAAACTCTCATGTCCCTGACAACTATGAAGAAAAAGTGAGGAGGTGCGCAGCCTGACAGCTCTGCCTGGAGCCTTGCAGGTCTCAGAACACGCAGGGGCTGGACTCCTCATAACACCCAGTAATCTGGGATGTTGCTTTCCCCAGTCCTAATTCATGGGCGTCCTCGGATAGGTTCTCGTCATTTCAATTAAAAGCATCTTGGGAACTGACACATCTCTGAAATCTGAGCACTACCCCTACTCCTACCCTTGCAGAGAATGTGTCCCTGTCTGGGGAGTGATGTGATATGTGAAATGCGTAGTACAAACCAGGGGCCCCAGAGTGTAAGAGAAATTAAACATGGTAATCTAGTCCTTTTCTTCTCCAGCCAGACGTAAAGGTCTTATGTAACTGGAATCTTCTGTTCTAGTAGATTTACTTTTTATAAAGAAGAGGCTGAGTTGGTCAATTTTTTTAAGTCTGTGATCTTTAAGGTTATCTGATATCACATACGTACATGATCATGTTGTCAGCAAATGTTATCTCTTTTCCCCTTTATTCATATCTCACGTTTATTTTGGTATTATTGTTGCTCTGGCTATGTATTCCAATCCAGCGGTTTGGCCACAGAGTTCTACTTCTTATTGCTTGGAATACATTTTGCAGTAATGAGAAAAAAAGTGAATTGAAGAACACAAGGTCGGCCTCAGGCTTGGAGGAGTGGGAGAGTGTGGGCTTCAGACTAACTTCAATCAAGGGCCTGTTTCCACCCTGTCACTATCCAGCCATGTGAACTTTGGCACATTATTAAAACCTATGAGTGAAGCTCAGGCTCCTCATCTGTGAACTCAGTGTGATAAGCCCTGTCTTGTTGCATTGGTGGAACGTGTGTAGTAAATAGAAAGCTCCTGTTGCAGTGCCTGGTATGTATCCAGTCCCTGCCTTCTGAGGCCTGGTGGCCACACTCTCAAATGAAAGATTTTACCTCCTTTCAACCTGATATAAAGACGTGAAGCGGTAGGCATCGTCTGATAGCCCTGGCCTGAGCCTTGTACAGCTGATATAAAGGGTGGGACATGACTCTCATGCCTCCCATATTCAGACTTGTGTGGACAGCTCAATCTTCTCTCAGGCTCCTGGATTTGACTCCTGGCAGGGCCTGTAGCTCAGCTCCTCCTGTACTTGACACTAATCCGTCACAGTAAGGTTCGCACCTCCCTGTGCTCCAGCAGGAGGGGTAAGGTTGGCCTTGTCTGGTCATACCTGCCTATGGTCTCACGACATTGAAAGCTGTGCCAGGAAGGTTCAGGCCATATGAGAGATAGTCCCACTCAGGGACCCAACTCAAGTCCTAAATTTGATCCTGGACCGGCCTAACATCCCTCCCTCCATTGACATGGGACCGCCGCCCTCAGACCAAAACCCTGACTTCCCTGTTACTCCTCTGTGGGAACAAATGAGCCCCTCTGGCTGACATCTCTGCCTTTGTCCTACTGGTGCTAGCGGTGTGGAAGATTCTGTGTTGCCACGGATGATATGGGTCGTGTGTCTCCCCACTCTTTACTGTCCTCACTCTGACTCCTGGCACAACCTTTATACTGAGGCCCTCAATTCCCTGCGAAACCCTAGGAGGAGGTGAGGTTTGCCTCATCTGGCCTCAGCAGCCTCTGGTCTGCCAAGGCTAGCACTAGTGGAAGGAATCTGTGCTGAAACCCACTCTTAGGACGTGGGTGGGCCTTTCAGTATTCAGGATCCTTACCTTCGTTCGTGGCACAATCTGGAAATCCTCCTTCTGCTCACCTGTTGCGGTCCCTTTTGATGATGTTCCTCCCAGCCTTGAGGTGTTGTGGGAGAAACTGAGTATGACTTATCATGTCCCATGACTAGGTGACACGGTCTCAGTTGTGACTACAAGGACGGGGCTGTATGTGGTCACTTTCTTTTTGGCAGAGATCCTCTCATCATTACGTAGTGTCATTATGTTGACTTGTTTAGGAACCCGGTATTTTCCTCTGTCGAATGGGGCCTCCCCCATTAGTGCAAGGACTTTAAACCCCTGAGACCAGCTCCTTTCAGGAAATGAGGCCGGAAGACTCTGCCTGTGATCTCCCAGGGACATCTGCAGAAGCGGGCATTAGATGGACATATGTCTTAGGGAACAGTTGGTTGCCTCACTCCTCATAAAGGATTGTTATCTTGACACGGTCATGCCTGGGCTTCCACTCTCTGCTGAAAAGCCAGCCTGTACACCGAGGATCTCATTTCCTTGAGACCCTGCACGTAGAATCTAAGGGGGAATTGAGCTTGTCATCACCTACTTGAGCCTCCCAGGGATAACAGCAGACGAGGGGCAAGGTGTAGCCCTGTCAAGTGGCAGTTGAGTTGTCCCCATGCTGGGTCTCCACTCTGAGTATTCAACTTTCCCTCCTGGGACTCAACTCTCTCCTGTGGTGAGGCAATAGTGTTCTGGCAAAATTCTCACCTCCCAGGGACCTGAACTGAAAGTCAGTGTTAGCCCCGAGCACCCAGGACTTTTCTGAGCCTCACAGGGCTGACAATTGGGATAGGACACTTCATTGAATCCTGTTGTTCTGGCTGGGTCACTCCGTCTATCCCATTCCGGTTTCTCACGTCCTTTTCTCTGAGAACCTGAATCTCCTTCCTCTATTGACCTGAGAACTCTGCCCTTAGATGAAGGCTTTTATGCTCCTTAAAAGTCTGAAGAATGAAGGAATGTTTGCTCACCATATAGATTTGTCTGGTTCCCTTTGTGTCTGAGAGCAGACGGGACTGGTGTCCCTCAGAACCCCTGTATTCTGGGGTGTTGTTCTCCACTGTCCCCTTACGTGGGGCCCTCATCTTGCTTGCTATCTCTTTGATGGAAAGCTTCCTGTTACATAACCTGTAAAGGTTACCAAACATTGCAAATATACATGATCATAAAGTCACAGAATGTTGCCTCTTTCATTTGTTTGTTCATACCTCTCAATTATTTTGGCATTCTTACTGTTCTGGGCATGTTTTCCAATCCAGTAGTTTGTCACAAGGCCATTCCTTTCACCACTCGTTATGTTTGAAGTACTGAGAGGAAATCTGAAATAAGAGGCACAGGTTGCGTCTAGGGTGTGAGGAGAAGAACAGTGTGGGCTCACCATGATTTAGACCAGCTGTTTACTTCCAGCCTGCCTTTTACTAGCATTGTGAATCCTTGCACATTACCAGACTCCAACTCTATGAGATTCAGGCTCTCCACTGTACAGAGAGTCTGATAAACCCTGTCTTGTAGGACTGCTGGAATGTGTGTAATGTAGGGAAGCATGGCGCTATGCCTGTCTTATATGGAGACATTAGGGAATGGCAGTTATTACTGATTATCTTGACCTCACATGTTACCATCCATCCAGCTGGAATTATTTTTTTTAAATCTAAGAGAGATGTCAGAATATATGCAGTGTTCTAGAAAAAAGCAAAGCCCTTAAGTGTCCAAAGTTCTGCTTATCAATGACAACTAAGTAATATGCTGTCAGCACCCCTCCTTTACTGCCCCTTGACTTGTTCCTCATGAAGCAGTATATCTCGTCATCTTTTGTTATGATAGCTTCTCCTGGAATCCATAATTGTGTAGGCATGTGCTGGGTCTACTTTGACTAACATCCCCAGTGCTAGCATGAAGACTTCCAAAGCGATGATACTCAATTAGCAACTGTGTGAACTAAAACCCAAGAACAGTGAGGTAGGTTATGATTTATATTCTCGAACATTCTTGAAAATCATAAGCAAGTTCAGGTACATATCTTTATAAAGTTACAAAAAGAAAGACTAAATGGAGTAAGGCAAACCAGGAATTGGCCAACTTTTACTTGAGCTATCTTTGTACATATCTTCTAATTTTGTGATCCTGGCTATTTGAGTGTGGAGTTCTTTATTTCCCAGGACATTCCTCTCCTAAGGCCATGTTATATTGTTTTGGATCACAAAATGATTTAAGTATTTTCAACGTGTATTTCCAAAAACCAAAATCTTACTCCTAAATGTGACACATGGCAATGAATGTGTGACCCATGTCATTCATAAACTTACATTCTGAATCTAAATGAAATTTCTTTTGAAAACAAAGCACCTGAAAATGCAAAACAACGAAAAAAGATAAGAAAAGAATATATTTGTGCATATTAGGAACACTGCTTAACAGGCCTTTCACAGCAGATAGTGAAGTATCCACCTCACATCTCACTCAGGGTGAGAGCTGCGGCTGGATGTGGACGTGGAATGTGCACTAGCCTTGGAAGTTTTGCTAGCCTTCGTTGGAGAAACAGCCCGGGCTCTCTCTTCGTCTCTCAAAGCCTCTTTGTAGTGGGATGGGAAGTCACTGGGGGCGGTACCATTGATCTTAGAAAAAAATTGCAGCATTTCCATCTTAGTGGTCTCAGCATAGGCTCTTGAACCCCAGAGAAATTCAAAGGATGGAGGATCACTGTTGGGCACCTGCCGGTATTCCAGGTATTTTTCCTTCACCAAATCTTCAATGACCTTCCTGGGCTCCCCAAAGATGAAGTGCCTCTTTCCATCATAGATGCCCAAAAAATTCAGGAATTCCCACACTTCCTCCTTAGAGGTGCGGTTGCCATTCAAGAAGATCACCCCCAGGAGAGGCATCAGAATCCCTTTTGTAGGAAATCGCCAGGCAGTGCTCAGACTCCCTCCGCTGTTATCATCTGTGTTGCAGACCAGGGTATAGGAGTGAGTGTTGGGCTTGACTTCCTTCACTTCTAAGCCAAAGACCAGATCCAAGCTCTCAGTGGCTTTCGCGAGGATCTCGGGGAATTGCTTCCTGTACCTTTTGTGGATAAGCTTCAGCATGTCCGCCTTTTTCATGGGCTCATTCATTTTATATTTATTCAGCAGGAACTGCACCAATATACTTGCTTTCTTATCTAGAAGATCTTGGCCAGGGCTCTCAGTGGAAGTAGAGGCCCAGGAGGAATTCTTACTTTTCTTAATGCGGTTCCTGGCACATCCATCAGACCTTTTGCAGGAAAGACCTGTAGCCGCACTGGTGGTGGACGGGACACTTGGAGGCGCCGGGACAGTGCCACCCACAGCGGAGGTGGAGGGACCATCCCCACAAGCAGGAGAGGAGGATGAAGCGGCCTCTTCTTTCACTGCAGGAATCGCCTGGGCATCCTTAAGACCTTGGGTCTGAGCTCTGTCATGGCGGCGTTTCTCACGAGCACGGAGCTTACTATTCTGACCACGAGGCATGATGGCTGTGGTCCGGGAGGCAGACAGGCGAGTGGGTCAGTGGACAGGTGATTTCGTACCTGGTGGAGGGGAATGAGATGATATGACCACGTACAACAGGTCAATTTCACCTTGGCTGCTGTGAAGGCAGCTTCTGCAAGTTTCCTTCAGGGCACTGATGGACAACGCAGTAGGACTCTGTTTTCCTGGGCAGTCTGTCCCATAAGAATCCCACGGAAGAACCATGGCACCCGAAGAGTGAGTCTCCCCCTGCCTCCTACCAGCTCCACCCTGGGTTTACTCATAAGTCAGCAGGTGCTGGCAGGGGAATCCCTGTGTTCTGCCATGTGGAGTCCTTCTAGTTGACATTCAAAATTATCATGTCAACTGTGGCCAGAGTCTGGGCACCTGCCCCTCTGCTGCTCTGACATTGACACCTCAAAGCTGCCTTGGACCCCGGAGAAGGAACTGAAGGTGGGCCTCAATCACCTTCCTACAGGGGACACTTAGTGCTGAGAGCTGAGTGGGGTCTTTTCTGTCTTGAGTTCATTCTGGTCCTCAGACATCAGTCAACTTCCTCACACTGGCTCCTTGTAAGGCTTGGCAGCACTCGTCTTTTGTTTACTGGTGTTTACACCTTCAGACTAAGGATCTCACGTCCCTTAGTCCTCACAATACAAGTGTGGGGATAGTAACCTGACAGTTCTTCCCCGGGATCTCTCATGCTGATACCATTGGGTTAGGCGGATAATTTCGTGTTCCTTTTATTCATGGTTTGTTGGTCCCTTGAGTTGCCACGGAGTTACCTCAATTTATTTGGCTCCTAGTAGAGAATTTCTCATAGTAAGAGACAACCTCCATGAGTCCAAGTAGGAGAAAATGAATTTGACCTTATGTGACCAAATGTGGTCCCCCAGGCATGGAGCTAATGCAAGCAAGTGGAGTCCCAAGGTAGTTGGTCCTACATAGGATCCCAACTCGTGGTCTAAATTTGACTCCTGATGGGTTCTAAGATTTCTCCCTCTGCTAACCTGGGTCCACTTCCCTCTGACCAATACCCTGACCTCCCTGTGACACTTCAGTGAGGACTGAAGGGCACTCCTGTCAGACATGTATCCCTCAGGTCGTCCAGCCCTGACAATAGGGAGAACAGTTTGTGGCCCCACTGATACGGTGTGCGACATCCCCACAGGCTTCAAGGGTCTGTGCGTGAATCCCGGCACAACAGGAAATTCTGCTGCTGCTGACCTAAGGCTGCCGCCATTGACCTGGTCTCTCACCTCCCTGCAAGTCCTGGGAAGAAGTGAGTGCAACTCGTCATGTCAACATGCCTCAGTCTCCCAGGTGTGCAAGCAGAACTGGAGCTTTACGTGTCCCTCTCCTTTCTGAAAAGGAGGGGTCCCCATCCTCACTCAGTGTCACAGCCCTGAATCCTATCAGGGAGTGGGTTCCTTTGGCTTAACTGGACTTACTCCATTAGAGCAAGGCCCTTGCCTCCCTGATACCACCTCCAGAAGAAATGAGGGGCCACCTGAGCCTGCCAACTCTTCCCGGGGCTTCCTCTGCTCAGCTGGGGAGCTGTCACGTCTAGCCCTCACCTCAGTGAGTCCCCGCCAGAGGAGAAATTAGTTGCTTTTTATTCCTTATTGTGCCTGGTAAATCCTAGAGCTGAGCTCAGCAGCGCCGCACTGTGTGGCCCCTTTTCATGTGTAGACGTTTGCTCACAAAACCTCGGGGTCCTCATCTTGACTGTACTTCACTGAAAGTCCTCTCTCTGTAGAAGGGGGGCTACTCCCGAAAGGAAGCCCTTCTCCCTAACACATTCCAGGCCGACATCTTGGCTGGGGCCTCTGAGCGCAGGACCACAGGGGAGGGATGGGGCCCCCACCTTCGTTATGCGAGGGATGTGGTTTCTTATGTTCCCACTGGGGCCCTCTTCCGGATCGTGTTGTGACTGACTCGTCCTCTCTCTGTAGAAGGGGGCTACTCCCCAAGAGGAAGCCCTTACCCTAACACATTCCGTGCCAATTAGTGTCTGATATCTTGGCTTGGCCCTTAGTTTAGCGAAGGGAGCTTTGGGGGGGGGGGGGCGAGCAATCTATTATGGTAGGGGTGTGGTTTCTTACGTTCCCACTCAGGTTCCTCACCTTGACTCCAGATCAGTCCTGCGAATCCACCCTCAGCTGAACAAACGCCGTATCTCCGTTCCGTTTTCGACGTTCTGGGCCGATAAGTGGAATTCAGTGAGCCACTTCCGGCCACCAGCGCTGAGGTCTGTGTGGGCATTCAGTAGGGCCGTGGCTCCGTCACACCCCATTGTTTAGTAGTCAGTGATCTCTAGCTCCTCACTGAGAGTCCTTGCCTGGTATTTATTACAGCCTGGGACTGCTCCTTCTGGTGACAGGAGTCAGCCAGCCTCGAAACTATGTCTCACCTTCTTGAGTCCCTAGAGGGTATATCTGGTTATGCAACACATGGCTACTCCTTCCTGGGCCTCATACAGTTGACAGCAGCGAGATGTGTCTGTGAGGCCCCTATTTTAGTGAGAGGTTTTGTCTTTAGCAGTCAGAGTCCTCATCTTAACTCCATTAAGGCCAAGACTCCTCTTTCTGCAGAACTCGGTCTGTCTCCTTCGTACCATGGACCTTCCCACCCTGAGACCACACAGGTGTAATCAGTCATAGCTCTTCTCCATCTTTCCGGGGCTAAGAATAGGATGGGGCTCTGTTTGACTCCCTTGGCTGGTGGGGGACCATCATTAACACTTGTGGTCTCTACCATGATACTTGTTGAGGCCTAGGTTTTCTCTCTGCATATCTGGGACTGTCCCCATTAGTCCAAGATCCTCACCTCCATGAGACACTCCAGGGAATATAAAGGGGTTCCACCACCTCACAGGTCTCTCCTGAACATCCCAATGCCAACAGCATAATGGGAATTTGCAGGGCTACTCTGTTTTGGGGTGGGTGCTTCCTTCATTCTTATTTAGAGTCCTCACCTTGACCCCTGACCAGTCTTGGGAGTCTGCTCTCTGTGAGCCTGAGGCGGCTGCCATCAAATCAAGGTACTCACCTTCTGGGGACCACCAAACTGGAAGTCAGGATATGCCACATCCTGTCCGGACTGTTCCAGAACTCCAAGGGTTGATAGCCTGAGTCAGACTTTATGGAACTGCACTGTTGTTTCTGGGTCCTTCCATAACTCCTCATTCAGAATCCTCACCTTCATGTCTGTCACAGATTAGGACTCTTCCTTCTACTTACCTGCCTGAAGTTGTCCTTCTTAGGCCGGGGCGGGCTCTTAAGTCCTTGAAAGTCCTGAAGAATAAGTGAGGGCATGCTCGGCATGACAGCTCTGTCTGGGGTCTTCTGATTCTGAGAGCAGGTGGAAGCCTGGCTGAGTGTGACACCCTATATTCTGGGGTGTTGTTCTCTCCAGCCCTCTAACATTGGGGCCCTCCTCTTGGCTCCTGCATCTTGGATTAAATGCTTCCTGGGAAATGCTACACCCCTGCAAACCCCCGAACAGTTTTGTATATGCAAACTGTGGTCCCTGTTCTAGGAGTGGTGTACGATGTGGAAACTGAAGCACAAGGCAGGAATCCCAGCACAGGTGAAGGACTGATGGGGGAAAAATAGGCTATTTTCCTTCTCTTCATCAGGCAGACTTAGATTCTCAAGTAAAGTCTGTTCTGATAGATTTACATACTGCAGGGAAGGGGAGGTCTGGGATGATTTTGTGAGACCCTGATCTTTTGAGGTTATCTGACATTGCATGTGTGGATGTAATGATGAGCGGGGAAAGAAAGAGGAGCACACGCTACAGAGGGGCTAATTAATTTTTTCAGCAATATCTAATCACCTTATTTAGCAATATACAATAGCAATAGACAAAGGCAATTAAAAGAATATGCAGCGACAGCGGTAAAGGCAATTAAGACTAAACTATATACATTGATAACAATATCATATCAAAGGAGTATACATACACATCAGTTTAAGAGATCCCAACATAGGTTTACTATTGATCAAAAATCACTTGACTAAATATACAAATGACGTCAATAAGGAGTATTCAAATGCAGTAATAAACTCTATAAGATATTAACTAATAACAGTACTGTGTTTCCCTGAAAATAAGGCCTACCCCGAAAATAAGCCCCAGTTAAGATCGTCAGCCAGACAGACACATTTAGTACATTATGACGATGTTCCAGAAGAAGATGACATGACTGTGTTTGAATAAATGTAGATCGTTGTACCTGAAAAAATAAGACGTCCCTTGAAAATAAGCCGTAATGCATCTTTTGGAGCAAAAATTAACATAAGACCCCGTCTGATTTTCAGGGAAACATCGTATATGCCGAAAGCTCACCAAACTGTGGGGAAACAAGATTGGAGAGGTCGGAAAACTGATCAGGTCTCACTAGGTCCACAGCTGGAGATTAGGGTGTCCCCTGATGTTGCAAGCTGTGAACAAACTGTAGGGAACAACACTGGAGAGGTCTTGAACCAGCCAGACCTCACCAGGTCCGCGGTTGGAAGCCAGGGTATCTCCTGATGCTGCAAGTGGCATGCTGTATGTAAGTTCTTAAAATGTTAACAAATTCCCAAGAATGCTGCTGATGTTGTCGTTGTTGTTGTAAGTTCCAAGTTCTAAATTTTAAATCACCAATCACCAAAGAACAAAAGCGTCGTGTACTGCCAATTGAGGTCTGCCTAATATATCTCTTTAAATGTATCTTAGAACCATGCTTCATGTTCCTGCCTCCCCCTCAGGGAATGGCGAGTTCCGGGAGGGTTCAGCAGTTACTGTGATAAAAATATTGCTTATCCGGCTGAAGGGCCAGTTTATTTGGATAAATAATACTTACTGTTCTCACCTGGGACCATCGGCCCAAGGCCTTCCAAAGCCTGGCAACATGTCTGTCACGTCATTTTGATATAACTTAGTTACTTCTTCACCTCATCGGCTGATGCGGGTGAAACAGACAGAAAGCAACATCATCCCATATCTCTCCTGCCGGTGATGAGATGAGGGAGAATTTTTTGTTTTTAAGATTTCATTGGGGAAGGGGAACAGGACTTTATTGGGGGAACTGTGTGTATTTCCAGGACATTTTTTAAATTGGGGAACAGTAGTGTGTTTTTCCCAGGACTCATCAGCTCCATCCAAGTCGAGTTGTTGTCCTTTCAATCTTAGTTGTGGAGGGTGCAGCTCAGCTCCAGGTCCATTCACCATTGTTAGTTGCAGGGGTGCAGCTCACCATCCCTTGCGGGAGTTGATCCGGTAACCTTGTGGTTGAGAGTCCGCGCTCCAACCAACTGAGCCACCTAGGAGCTCAGTGGCATCTCATTGACTTCATTCTAGTTACGGAGGGCGCAGCTCTCTGGCCCATGTGGTAATTGAACTGGCAGCCCTGTTGCCCAGAGCTCGCAGTTCTAACCAACTGAGCCACCTGTCTGCCCCGAGAATTTTTTTAGCCTTAAGCTAACCATCACCTCACATGCAATTTCTCATGTGAGGAACAAAAAGCTAACCATCACCTCACATGCAGTGTCTCATGTGAGGGAACAAAACAAAAGAAAAAAAACTAACTTCAGCCAATGAAGTGAATTTTCTTAACATCTTCCCTACAGTCGATAATCATACTGTCACCATGTATTAGCTTCCTTTTTTTCATTCATGCCTCTCATTTAATTTGGTATTCGTATTACTCTGGGAATGTAGTCCAATCCAGTAGTATGTTCATAGATTCTTTTTATTGCCTGAGATACATTTTTAAGAAGAAAGAGGAAAATTGAATTACTAAGAAGCACAAGGTGGGCCTTGGGCTAGGAGAATTGGAGCAGTGTCAGCTCTAGACTAATCTAGACCAGCGGTCTAGTTTCAACCCTGTCCCCTAACAGCCATGTGAATTTGGGCACAATACTAAACCTAGTGAGCATCAGGTTCTGCACTTGTGAGGTGGGTTCCATTAGCTCTGTCTTGTAGGGCTTGTAGAATGTGGTTCTTGAATAAGCCAAGCAAATGCAGGTATATATCTTTGAATTTTATAAACATAAGGACTAAAAGGTATAAGGCAAACCAAGAATTGACCACCTCTTACCTTTTTGTTTTTTCTCTTTTGCATGATCCCAACTATTTTAATGCAGAGTTCTTTTACATGTCTAAGAAAATGTCTCTTCCAATGTTATGTTATCTTGTGTGGATCACAGAAAAAACAATTTAATGATTTTTAACTTGTTTTACTAAATACCAAAACTCTTCTTAAAATTGGTAAACAGAAATAAGTGTGGGTCCCATGTCATTCAAAAACTTAGATTCTGAAGCTAAATACATCCTCCGTTTAAGTGAACATTTGATAAATACCAATTCAATCAATCAATCTACAAGTTGCCCATATGCAGCAGGAACACAGAAGTGACATACTCTCCCCACCCTTTATTTCTACCCTGACCCTCTGCTACTCAGAACATTGACTACCAACTTGCAACACAAGTGAAGAATCTGCATTAGGCCTCACTAGGGGATGGGAGGAACTGTTGGACATGATCCTCACTGTGCACTGGACTTGGAAGTAGTGCCAGCCATGGTGGCAGTAGTGGCCCACATTCTCTCTTCCTCATCTCTCAAAGCCTCTTCATAATGACGTGGAAAGTCACTGGGGATGGTACCATTGATCTTGGACAAAAACTCCAGCACTTTCATCTTGGTGGTCTCAGCATGGGCTCTTGGACCCCAGAGGAATTCACAGTGTGGAGGATCACTGTTGGGCACCTGCCAGTACTCCTGGTATTTTAGCTGCACCAAATTGCTGATAATGAGCTTCATGGGATCCACAAGAATGAAGTGCCTCTTCCCATAATTTACATTCATTATATTCTGCTCTTCCCAGACTATCTCCTCAGTGATGCAGTTGCCCTTTGTGAATATTGGGCCCTGGACAGTCATCAAGGGACTGGTCTTGTGCATGCCCTTTTCATAACTCAGCCTCTCGTCTTATGTGAGATCCATTTTTTTTGACAAGGGCACAGGAATAGTCCTTCCCATCAACTCCAAGACCAGCTCCATGTGCTCAGAGGCTCTCCTGAGCATATCAGGAATTGTTCCTTGTCCTCTTTTATGACATTCTTCACCATGTCTGACTTTGTGATGTACTCTTTCACTTGATAACTGAGCACAGGGAAGTTCACCAACAAAGCCTCTTTCTAGTCCAGAGGCTCTCCGGAAAAGCTGCAGGGTTCTGGAGCTTTCTGTCTTTGTAACCACTGGAATCCTCATCCAATATGCTTGATGATGCGACTGTGGACGCTCCTGGCTTTGAGTCTCCCTGTGGACCTGCAAGTGTTGCTCATGTGCAACACTAAAGCTTCTGATACTGAGGTGTGATGAGTCTTGGTGGTATAAGTAGGCAGGAGTGTGAGTAGGAGGCATGGTGATAGGGCACCAAAGGCTAAAGAAGAGAAGGAGGATGAGAGTGGCCTCTCCTGGTAAACTCAACTTTGTTGGCGCCGATGAAAGCCAACTCCACCAGACCTTTCCTAAGGGCAGTGCTCTAGGTCCTCACAGGTCTCCTGTCCTGCTTATCTCAGAAGTACTTGAAGGAAGAACTGAGATGGTATTTCTCAGTACAGCCAACCATCCCAGTTGCAGACTTCCCAGAGCTCACAGTACGGCAGACAGAACTGGGCTTTGGGGTTCTCTGTTTAAGGGGTGTGGTTCCCTCAGTTCTCACTCATTGTCCTTACCATAAATCCTGGCAGTTCATAAGACACTCACTTTGCTGATTGAGGCCATCTCCCTTTAGACCAAGGCCTTCACCTCTCTGTGATTTCTATGAGGAAGTGAGGGGACGTCTTATATGGCTACCGGTGTGACAGAAGGAACTTGACTCTGGGGGCACCCTCTCTTCTGGCGTGGGTGGTCTCCACACCCCTCATTCTGATTCTTCACTTTAACTCCTGCAGATAATGGAATTTTTTTCTCTGTTGAAATGGTATCATCCTGTTCAGACTAAGGACCTTACCTCTTTTAGTCACCTGAGGAGAAAATATAACATGACAGGCTGACGTCATCAAAATGGCTGCATGAGGTGAGCCTCTGTAAATCTCCCCTGGAATTTACAACTAATCAAACAACAATAACTCCACAAAGGACTCCCTGCACAGCAGGCAGGCAAGATGAAGAGGCCCACTACTGAATTCACCTAAGCGTGGGTGAATCACACGAACTGGGGAGGAGGTAAGGGAGAAGTGAGACGGAGCACCTCGGGCACAGGATAGAGACCTAGCTCAGTCCTCCGGGCCCGCTGCATCCTGGAACTATCGCAGCTGCAGGAGAGGGAGGAACTTGGACCTCTAGGGCTCCGCTTATGGCCCACGGGGCTGAGGGGGCAGCATATAACATGTCTGAACCCAATGCTCATGGCAGAGACCTTGGAGAAAGGACTGAGGAAAGGCCAAAAACAATGGTTTAAGCCCTCCCTGCCGAGCAGAGAAAGGAAGCCTTAGGCACTGAGACTAGCCGCCCCCTCCCTACCCTCCCAGAGCTCACCCTGCCCCCATCAGCCTTGTTCTAGAAGCAGAACAGTAGCAGTGTCAGGTGAAAAGAATAGAATATTTGCTATTCTGAGAACTGTGGACCGCAGACACAGATTCGCAGCCCAACTAGTTCCAGCAAAGGGGAGGGAGCTTTGGAAGCAGGACAGGCTGTGGTGGTGGTCGCCGCCATTGCTCTGGGCTACCTCTCACAACTCACCCCGCCCCTGATCCCACCTATCTGGGCAGATCCCTGCAGGAATAAACAGATCTGCTAAAACATACAGGCTCTGAATCTAGTGCAGGAAGAGCTTTGGAACTTCAAAAGCTCTCTGCCTACCCACCGGGACACTGCACCCTGTGACCCAGGCGAACTATTAACAGAGGAGAAGCCCATCTCCCAGGGAATCCCCCCATTGTGTGAGAAGCTGGAATAGTGCAGAGAAAACATAACACTACAGTGTGAGAGAGAAAAAAAGGCTGCAGTCGGAGAGAAAATAAAACATTCTACCAGCAAGTACTGGAAAACAAAAGAAAGACCTCTTCCTATCAAGCTGTTGCAGATGCCACTCCTGTAGATGTCTAGGAAGGGAAACAATAGATCAGTAATTGCCATGAATAACCAAGGCAACAAGACAGCTCAGAAAGAAAGTGAAAAGTCTCCAGAAAAGGAACTTAAAGATATGGAAATATGTGACTTAAATGACAGAGAATTCAAGATTGCAGTTCTGAAAAACTCAACGAGATACAAGAAAACACAGAAAGGCAGTTTAATGAACTCAGAAACACAATCAAAGAACAATATGAGCATTTAACGAAAGAGATTTAAATTTTTAAAAGAACCAAATAGAATTTCTGGAGATTAAGAACTCAATAGAAGAAGTTAAGAATGAAATAACCAGCTTAGGTAGTAGAGTTGACGAGATGGAGGAAAGAATCAGTGACATCGAAGATAGAAACCTGGAATTTACACAGATGGAAGAAGAAAGAGACTTGAGACTTCAAAGAAATGAAAGAACTCTACAAGAACTTTCTGACTCCGTCAGAAAGAGCCATATAAGAATAATGGGCATACCAGAAGGAGAAGAAAGAGTGAAGGGAACAGAGAATATATTCAAACAAATTGTTGATGAGAACTTCCCAAACTTGTGGACAGAACTGGATCCTCGAATCCAAGAAGCAAATAGAACACCTAGTTACCTCAATCCCAACAGGCCTTCTCCAAGGCACATTGTATTGAAGCTGCCTAAAATCAACGACAAAGAAAGAATCCTCAAGGCAGCCAGGGAAAAGAAGACGGTAACCTACAAAGGAAAGCCCATTAGATTATCATCAGATTTTTCAGCAGAAATTCTACAAGCCAGGAGGGAGTGGAACCAAATGTTCAAACTATTGAAAGAGAGAAATTATGTGCCAAGAATCCAGCAAAGATATCCTTTAGATATGAAGGAGGAATAAAGACCTTTCCAGACATACAGAAGCTGAAGGAATTTTCTAATACATGACCTGCACTACAAGAAATACTAAAGGAGGCTATTCGACCACCATCAACAGGGACAATCTGTGGCAACCAAAACATAAAAAGGGGGAGAGTAAAGGCCTGAACCGGAATATGGGAATGGAGAAAGTAAGCGTGCTGGAGAAAATGGAATACTCTAAATATCAAACTTTCTATTACATAAACTTAAGGGTAACCACTCAAAAAAAATCCAGAACTGAAATATATACTGTCATAAAAGAAGAAACAGAGTGAAACATCATAGAATACCA
Organism: Rhinolophus sinicus; assembly: GCF_057876585.1. Classification (NCBI taxonomy): domain Eukaryota; kingdom Metazoa; phylum Chordata; class Mammalia; order Chiroptera; family Rhinolophidae; genus Rhinolophus; species Rhinolophus sinicus. The sequence goes on along the minus strand of NC_142518.1, from coordinate 21,807,960 downwards.
CCACACAGAAATAATAGACAATAACAGAAAGGCAAAGAAACAATGGAGACACAGCCTTACCAGAAAACTAAAGATAGAATGACAGGAAATCCTCACATATCAATAATCACCCTAAATGTAAATGGACCGAACTCACCAATATAAAGGCACAGAGTAGCAGATTGGATCAAAAAACCAAACCCAACCATATGCTGTCTCCAAGAGACACAACTCAGTTACAAGGACAAGCATAGACTCAAAGTGAAAGGGTGGAAATTGACACTCCAAGCAAATGGTACCCAGAGAAAATCAGGTGTAGCCATAATGATATCAGATGAAACAGACTTCAGGGTGAAAAAGATAATAAGAGACAAAGATGGACATTTCATAATGGTAAAGTGGACTATACAACAAGAAGACATAACAGTCATCAATATTTATGCCCCCAATCAGGGAGCACCGAAATATACCACGCAACTGCTAACAGAACTAAAGGGAGAAATTGACCAAAACACAATTATACTAGGGGACTTAAATACATCATTGACAGCTATGGATAGATCATCCAAACAGAAAATAAATAACGAAATAGCAGCCCTAAATGATACATTAGATGAAATGGACATAATTGACATTTATAGAGCACTTCATCCTAAAACATCAGACTATGCATTCTTTTCTAGTGTACACGGAACATTCTCAAGTATAGACCATATATTGGGACATACAATCAGCCTCAGCAAATTTAAGAAGATTGAAATAATACCAAGCACATTCTCTGATCACAAGGCTTTGAAATTGGATATCAACTGCAAAAAGAAAGCAGGAAAAACACACAAATACATGGAGATTAAACAACATACTTTTAAAGAACGACTGAGCCAAAGAAGAAATTGTAGGAGATATCAAAAGATACATAGAAATAAATGACAATGAAAATACATTCTACCAAAATTTTGGGGATGCAGCGAAAGCAGTTTTAAGAGGGAAATTTATCTCATTACAGGCCTATCTCAAGAAACAAGAAAAATCCCAAATAAATAACCTCATGTTACACCCTAAAGAACTAGAAAAAGAAGAGCAAATGAAACTCAAGGTCAGCAGAGGAAAGGAAATAACAAAAACCAGAGCAGAACTAAATGAAATAGAGAACAAAAAGACAATAGAAAAAATTAGTGTGACAAAGAGCTCGTTCTTTGAAAAGATAAACAAAATTGAGAAAGCCTTGGCTAGGATCTTTTAATTTTAAAGGTAAAGAATATTCCATTGTATGTATATATCACCTGTTCTTAAATCCATTTGTGTGCTGATGGATGTGTGGGTTTTTTACATAATTGGCGATATGAATAATGGTGTAATGAACGTAGATGTGTGCAGCTATATTTTTGAGACAATGATTTGGTATACAAACCGAAGTGGGATTGTTGAATCATGTGGTAGTTCTAGTTTAATAATGTTCGGAGGACTTTCCCAACTGTTTTCCTTGATGGGTGTACCAATTTACTTTCCCTCCAACAGTGTAGAACGTTTGTTTCTCTCAACAACCTCACTAACACTTGTTATGGCTTGTCTTTACGATGGTAGCTCTCTTAACAGGTATGAGGTGATATCTGATTGTGCTCTTGATTTCCATATCCTTGAGTATTTGCTCCTGTTTTAGTGGACTGAGTTTTTAAAGGATTAATTGGCTAATGAAATTTATGGGCTCCTTACATAACTTGATGGTAACCCTTTATCAGCTGTATGGTTTGCAGCTCTCTCCCCCCATTGCATAGATTGCTGTGTCATTTTAATTCTTTCTATTGCTGTACAGATTTATTTACTTTATAGTCTTTATTTTTCTCTTTTACACTTCCTGTATTGTTTGTGGTGTCATATGAAAAAAAAAATTTCCGAAGCAAAGGTGAACTAGTTTTTCGTCCTGTATTTATTTTCTTAGAATTTTATGGTTTTGGGTTTCACTTTTAAGTGTTTAACCCATGTTTCACTAATTTTTGAGTAGGATGTAAGATAAACCTGCAGTTCAACTCTTTTGCATGTAGATATTCAATTTTCCCAATACCATATATTGCATGGTCCCCGCTCAGGGACCGAAGTCAAGTCCTAAATTTGACTTCCGGGCAGCCCTAACATCCCTCCCTCCGTTGAAATGGGACCGCCGCCCTCAGACCAAAACCCTCACTTCCCTGTTCCTCCTCTGTGGGAACAAATGAGTCCCTCTGGCTGACATCTCTGCCTTTGTCCTGCTGGTGCTAGTGGTAGGGAGGATTCTGTGTGGCCACGGATGATATGGGTCGTGTGTCTCCCCACTCTTTACTGTGCTCACTCTGACTCCTGGCACAACCTTTATACTGAGGCCCTCAATTCCCTGTGAAACCCTAGGAGGAGGTGAGGTTTGCCTCATCTGGCCTCAGCAGCCTCTGATGTGCCAAGGCTAGCACTAGTGGAAGGAATCTGTGCTGAAACCCACTCTTAGGACGTGGGTGGGCCTTTCAGTATTCAGGACCCTTACCTTGGTTCCTGGCACATCTGGAATCCTTCCTTCTGTTCACCTGTGGCTGTCCACTTTGATGATGTTCCTCCCGGCCTTGAGGTGTTGTAGGAGAAAGTGAGTATGACTCATCATGTCACCATGACTAGGTGACACGGTCTCAGTTGTGACTACAGGGACGGGGCTGTGTGTGGCCCACTTCTTTCTGGGAGGGATCCTCTTATCATTATGTAGTGTCACCATGTTGACTGCTGTTAGGAAATCAGTATCTTTCCTCTGCTGAATGGGGTATCACCCATCAGTGCAAGGAGTTTAAGTCCCTGAGACCAGCCCCTTTCAGGAAATGAGGCCGGAAGACTCGCCCTGTGACCTCCCAGAGACATCTGTAGAAGCAGGCATTAGATGGACATATGTCTTACGGAACTGTTGGCTGCCTCACCCCTCATACAGGATTGTTATCTTGACAAGGTCATGCCTGGGCTTCCACTCTCTGCTGAAAAGCCAGCCTGTACACCGAGGATGTCTTTCCCTTGAGACACTGCACACAGAATCTAAGGGAGAATTGAGCTTGTCAGCGCCTACTTGAGCCTCCCAGGGATAACAGCAGAGGTGGGGTTAGGTGTAGCCCTGTCAAGTGTGGATTGAGGGGTTCCCACGATGATTCTCCACTCTGACTATTCAACTTTCCCGCCTGGGACTTCACTCTCCGCGGATCTGAGGCAATAGCGTTCTGGCGAAATCCTCACCTCCCAGGGACCTGAACTGAAAGTCAGTGTTAGCCCCAAGCAACCAGGACTGTTCTGAGCCTCATAAGGCTGACAGCTGGGAGGGGACTTCATTGGGTCCTATTTTTCTGGTTGGCTCACTCTGTCTAATCCATTCCTGTTTCTCCCGTCCATTTTTAGGAGAACCTGATACTCCTTCCTCTACTGACCTGAAAACTGTGCACTTAGACTGAGGTTCTATGCCCCTAGGAAGTCTGAAGAATGAGGGAGGGTGTGCTCAGCCCTACAGATTTGTCTGTTTCCCGTTGTGAGAGCGGATTGGACCTGTGTCCCTCAGGACCCCTATATTCTGGGGTGTTGGTCTCCATAGGCCCCTTACTTGGGGCCCTCACCTTGCTTGCTATCTCTTGGATGAAAGGCTTCCTGGTAAATTCCACATCTCTGCAAAGTCTTGAGCAGTTGCTGCTCTGCAAACATTGGAGAGAATGTGTCTCTCTCCAGGAGTAATGTGAAGTGGGGACACTAGCACGAGGTTGAGGACGCAGGACAGGTATGCTCTGTCTGGGAAAAACATACATTGATCTATTTGTCTTTATCAGCCAGATGAAGGTTCTCATGTAATTTCATGTAATTTCTGTTCTGGCACAGTTACTTTGCACAAATTAGAGATTGTCCCGGAAGATTTTCAGAGCCCCTGACCTTTTCAGGTTATCTAACATTGCAAATGTAGGCGATCATAATGTCACGGGATATTGGCTCTGTTCATAACTCTCAATCGTTGTGGCATTCTTACTGTCCTGCTGTGTTTTCAATCCAATAGTTCGGACACAAGGCCATTCCTTTCACCACTTGATGTTTTGAGGTAATGAGAGGAAACCTGAATAAGAGGCACAGGTTGTATCTCAGGGTGTGAGGAGAAGAACAGTGTGGGCTCACCGTGACTTAGACCAGCTGTCTACTTCCAGCCTTGCCATTTACTAGCCCCGTGAATGCTTGCACATTACCAGACTCTAACTCTATGAGATTCAGGCTCTCCACTGTACAGAGTCTGATAAACCCTGTCTTGTAGGACTGCTGGAATATGTGTAATGTACGGAAAGGATGGCACTATGCCTGTCTGCTATGGAGACATCAGGGAATGGCAGTTATTACTGATTATCTTGACCTTACATTACCATGCATCCAGCTGGATTTTTTTTTTGTATCTAAGAAAAGTCAGAAAACATGCGGTGTTCTAGAAAAAAGGAAAACCCCTAAGTGTCCAAAATTCTGCTTATCAATGAGGAAAACTAAGTAACATATTGTCTGCAAACCCCCTTACTGCCCTTTTGACTTGTGCCTCATGAAGTAGTGTATCTTGCCCTGTTTTCTAATGATAGGTTCTCTAGAATCTATAATTACATGGGCACGTGCTGGGTCTTCTTTGACTAAACATCCCCAGTGCAAGCATGGAGACTTCCAAAGCGATGATGCTCAATTAACAATTGTGTGAAATAAAAGGCACGACCAAGGAGAGGTAAATTCACTCTGGTTTATATTCTCAAACTTGCTTGGAACACATAAGCAAATCCAGGAATACGTCTTTTAAACTTACGCAAAGAAGAGTAAATGAGTACAGCAAAACAAGGACTGACCAACTTTTACTTGATCTATCTCTACATGTCTTTTTATCTTCTTTCCCCACTATTTTGGAATAGAATTCTTCACATTTCCAAGGATATCCCTATCAAGAAGACATGCTACCTTGTTTTGGATCACAAAGCGATTTAAGGAACTTCAAGTGTATTTCAAAACACCAAAATCTTACTCCTAAACCTGACACAGAGCAATGAATGACTGATCCATGTCATTTATAAACGTACATTTTGAATCTACATGAACTTTCTGTTGAAAAGACCACCACATGAAAAAGCAAAAACTAGGTTAGACAACAAGATATTTGTGCATATTAGCAACACTGCTTAACAGGCCTTACAAACCAGACAGTGAAGTATCCACCTCAGACCTCACTCAGGGGAGTTTAGAGGCTGGATGTGGCCCTGGGGACCCCACTGGACTTGGAGGTAGTGCCAGCCATGGTGGCAGCAGTGGCCCGGGCTCTCTCTTCCTCATCTCTCAAAGCCTCTTCATAATGACATGGAAAGTCACTGGGGGTGGTACCATTGATCTTGGACAAAAACTCCAGCACTTTCATCTTGGTGATCTCAGCATGGGCTCTTGAACCCCAGAGGAATTCAGAGCATGGAGGATCACTGTTGGCCACCTGCCGGCACTCCAGGTACTTTTCCTTCACCAAATCTTCGATGAGCTTCCTGGGCTCCCCAAAGATGATGTGCCTCTTTCCGTCAAAGATTCCCCACATATTCAGGATTTCCCAGATGTCCTTCTCAGAGGCGCGGTTGTGATGCAAAAAGATCACACCCAGGAGAGGCATCAGAATCCCTCTTAGAGGAAATTGCCAGGCACTGCTCAGACTCCCTCCGCTGTTATCATCTGTGTTGCAGACCAGGGTATAGGACTGACCGTTGGGCTTGACTTCCTTCATTTCTAAGCCAAAGATCAGATCCAAGCTCACAGAGGCTTTCCCGAGGATCTCAGGGAACTGCTCCCTGTACCTTTTGTGGATAATTTTCAGCATGTCTGCCTTTCTCATGGGCTCATTCATCTTATACTTATACAGCAGGAACTGCACCAACATACCCGCTTTCCTATCTAGAAGATCTTGAAGAGAGCTCTCAGTGGAAGTAGAGGCCTGGGAGGAATTCTTAGTTTTCTTAACACGGCTCCTGGCACGTCTATCAGACTTTGTGCAGGAAACATCTGCAGCAGCACTGGTGGTGGCCTGGACACTCGGAGGCGCCGGGACAGTGCCACCCACAGCGGAGGTGGAGGGACCATCCCCACAAGCAAGAGAGGAGGATGAAACGGCCTCTTCTTTCACTGCAGGAGCTGCCTGGGCATCCTTAAGACCTTGGGTCTGAGCTCTGTTTTGGCGGCGTTTCTCTTGAGCACGGAGCTTGCTCTTCTGACCACGAGGCATGATGGCTGAGATCTGGGAGGCAGACGGGAGAGTGGGCCAGTGGACAGGTGATTTCGTACCTGGTGGAGGGGAATGAGATGATATGAGCACGTGCAACAGGTCAATTTCACCTTGGCTGCAGTGAAGGCAACCTATGAAAGTTTCCCCGAGGGCACTGATGGAGAACACACTAGGACTCTGTTCTCCTGGTCAGTCTGTCTCCTAAGAATGCCATAGAAAAACCACGACACCCTAAGAGTGAGTCTTCCCCTGCCTCCTCCCAGCTCCTCCGTGGGTTTACTCAAAAGTCAGCAGGTGCTGGCAGAGGGGTCCCTGTGTTCTTCCCTGTGGAGTCCTTCTAGTTCACATGTAAAATTATCATCTCAGCTGTGGACCAAGTCTGGGCACGCGCCCCTCTGCTACTCTGACATTGACACCTCAAAACTCCCTTGGACCCCGGAGAAGGAACTGAAGGTGAGTCTCAATCACCTTCCTGCAGGGGATACTTATTGCTGAGAGCTGAGTGGGGTCCTTTCTGTCTTGAGTTCATTTGGGTCCGCAGCCGTCAGTCAACTTCCTCACACTGGCTCCTTGTAAGGCCTGGCAGCACTCGCGTTTTGCTGACTCAAGCCTACAACTTCAGACTCAGGATCCCACGTCCCTTAGTCCTGATAAAACCAGTGAGGAGGATGCTCAACCTGACAGCCCTTCCCCGAGATTTCTTGGGGTGATATCAAAGGGTGAGGATAGACGCTTTCATGTCCCCTCTTTTCAGAGTTGGTAGGCCACTTGCGTCCTCACTTGGGTTCCTCAATGTGTGTTCCGCTACAGAATTCCTCATAGGAAGAGGCAACCTCCCTGAGTCAAAGTATAAGAGAGTGAAGTTGACCTTCTCTGAGCAAATGTGGTCGCCCAGGCGTGGAGCTATTGCAAGCAGGTGGAGTCCCAAGGTAGGTGGTCCCACATAGGATCCCAACTCGAGGTCTAAATTTGACTCATGATGGGTTCTAAGATTTCTCCCTCTGCTGACCTGGGTCCACTCCCCTCTGACCAATACCCTCACCTCCCTGTGACACTTCAGTGAGGACAGAAGGGTACTCCTGTCGGACATGTATCCCTTAGGTCGGCCAACACTGACAATAGGGAGACTAGTTTGTGGCCCCACTGATACGGTGTGCGACATCCCCACAGGCTTCAAGGGTCTGTGCGTGAAACCTGGCACAACACGAAATTCTGCTGCTGCTGACCTAAGGCTGCCGCCATTGACCTGGTCTCTCACCTCCCTGCAAGTCCTGGGAAGAAGTGAGTGCAACTCATCATGTCAACATGCCTCAGTCTCCCAGGTGTGCAAGCAGAATTGGAGCTTTACGTGCCCCTCTCCTTTCTGAAAAGGAGGGGTCCCCATCCTCACTCAGTGTCACAGCCCTGAATCGTATCAGGGAGTGGGTTCCTTTGGCTTAACTGGACTTACTCCATTAGAGCAAGGCCCTTGCCTCCCTGATACCACCTCCAGAAGAAATGAGGGGCCACCTGAGCCTGCCAACTCTTCCCGGGGCTTCCTGTGCTCAGCTGGGGAGCTGTCACGTCTAGCCCTCACCTCAGTAAGTCCCCGCCAGAGGAGAAATTAGTTGCTTTTTATGCCTTTAGTGTGCCTGGTAAATCCTAGAGCTGAACTCAGCAGCGCCGCACTGTGTGGCCCCCTTTCATGTGTAGACGTTTGCACACAAAACCTCCCAGTCCTCATCTTGACTGCAGTTCAGACTGAAAGTCCTCTCTCTGTAGAAGGGGGGCTACTCTCGAGGAGGAAGCCCTTCTCCCTAACACATTCCAGGCCGACATCTTGGCTGCGGCGTCTGGGCGGCGGCCCGCAGCGGAGGGATGGGGGCCCCACCTTCGTTAGGCCAGGAATGTGGTTGCTTATGTTCCCACTGGGGCCCTCTTCTGGGTCATGTAGGACTGACACGTCCTCTCTCTGTAGAAGGGGGGCTACTCCCCAAGAGGAAGCCCTTCTCCCTAACACATTCCAGGCCGCATACAGGCCGACATCTTGGCTGCGGCGTCTGGGCGCCGGACCGCAGCGGAGGGATGGGGGCCCCACCTTCGTTAGGCCAGGAATGTGGTTGCTTATGTTCCCACTGGGGCCCTCACCTGGATCATGTGGGACTGACACGTCCTCTCTCTGTAGAAGGGGAACTACTCCCCAAGAGGAAGCCCTTCTCCCTAACACATTCCAGGCCGCATACAGGCCGACATCTTGGCTGCGGCGTCTGGGCGCCGGACCGCAGGGGAGGGATGGGGGCCCCACCTTCGTTAGGCCAGGAATGTGGTTTCTTATGTTCCCACTGGGGCCCTCACCTGGATCATGTGGGACTGACACGTCCTGCGTGTGTAGAAGGGTTGCTACTCCCGAAAGGAAGCCCTTCTCCCTAACACATTCCAGGCCGAATACAGGCCGACATCTTGGCTGCGGCGTCTGGGCGGCGGACCGCAGCGGAGGGATGGGGGCCCCACCTTCGTTAGGCCAGGAATGTGGTTGCTTATGTTCCCACTGGGGCCCTCACCTGGATCATGTGGGACTGACACGTCCTGCGTGTGCAGAAGGGGGGCTACTCCCCAAGAGGAAGCCCTTACCCTAACACATTCCAGGCCGCATACAGGCCGACATCTTGGCTGCGGCGTCTGGGCGCCGGACCGCAGCGGAGGGTTATGGGGCCCCCACCTTCCTAGTGGGATTCCTGTGTTCTGCTAAGTTCCCACTCGGGTTCCTCACCGTGACTCCAGAGCAGTCCCGCGAATCCTCCGTCAGTGGAACCAACGCCGCGCGCACCAGAAGAAGGCCGTCGGCTCTGGCTCAGGCTCGGGCTCGGGCTCGGCCTCCGGCTCCCGCTGCGCCTCGGCTCCGAAGCGGAAGTCCAGGAGTCACGTCGGCGTGGCTGCCCCGGATGTCCGACGGCAGACAGCCAGGGCGGGGCTCCGTGGGGCTCCGTTGTTGTGGCGTGGGGCGTCCCTAGTCCTGGTTGCGGCTCCTCATTTTTGTGTCTTCACAGCCTGCCACTCCTCCCTCTGGCGACCTGGGTCCTCCAGGCCCCCAGCAAAGCCCTCGTCCCTGAGTCCGGTGGGCAAGGCAGGGCGCACTGCTCTGCTGTCTGCTCGGCCTCTCAGGCCTGCCAAGAGGGGCGGGACCCTGCGAGCCTCCGTCTTTTGGGGAGACATCCTGTCGTGAGCACCGAGGGCCCTCACCGTGACTCTGGTTAAGGCCGAGTCTCCACGCTTTGCACAAGTGGGGATCGACCCTGTTAGATATGGGCCCTCCCTCCCGGAGCCCACTCAGGTGGAAGCTCTTCTGGGTGTCCCAGGGTGAAAAACAGTACAGGACTCTATTTCATCCTCCCTGCTTTTGAGGACCAGACTTTTGTTCTGCGTGGGTGCGTCCCTCATTCCTCATTCGGGGTCCTCACCTCCATCAGTGTGAGAGACTGGGGCCCCTCCCTGTACTGACCTAGGGTCATTCTCCTAGGGAACGAGACCCAAGTCTTTGAGAACCCTGCAGGATAAGTGACAGGGCGCTCAGGTTGAGATCTTCCCAAACCAGATCTCCAACTTCTTGGAAGTTTCATCACTAATATCTTCCGTCCTGGCGGCCCTCCCATCTAAGGACCATTATCTTTGTTCACTTTACCACCAGTGAAAATCCAGGCCCTGCCTACACTTCTCCCAATTACACACACCATAAGCCAAATGACTGCCTTTTGTAATGGAGCCGTCTCTGACTCCCCAACCCAGGGTATACTGTGCCAGTCCAGTGCATTCTGGGCATCCCACTCCAAGGGATCCCACTCCCTTAAAACCCTTATTGCTCAGAAACTCCCAGGTGATGATGAGCATACAACATCTTGTCCGTGTTCTGTGTTCACCTGCACTGGGGCGAGAGCACAGGACACCTTCCTTCCCTACCCTAGGTGGAGATTTCCTGTGTTTTACACACAATCGCAAAGTGAGCGTTCCGGACATTGTTTCATTGCAGGCTGTCTTTCATCTCTGAGGCCCTCTGTCTGAGTGTGGTGCTGGCCCCTGCTCACCACTCTCGGAGTGTCATCTAGCCTACCCCGCAAGCTCCCTTAAAATCACCTCCCACTGAAGCATTTGCAGTTTTCTCAGACCGCAAACTACCTTGCGTCATGATATTTCCCCTTAATTGTTTCAACTCAAACTCCCCTCTTCACCCTTCCTTTGTACTTGTTCCTTATGTCCTAGAGAATATCGCAACAATTGTTTCACATGACACCAGCTGCTAGAGTCTGAAATTCAATGGGCAGGGCCTATGTACTCCTTTGATGTTTTCACTGTTTTTTTTTTTTTTTTTTGAGGTTTTGGTGTTTCTTTGAAACCACCCCCAGTGCTAGCATGAATCCTTGTAGAGTGCCTAGTTTAAATTAATGGTTGGGAAATAAACAATCCCCTGAGCATGAGGTGAAATTCATTAGGATTTCATTTTTCTTACGTTCCTTTAGTCTGAGCAAATCCAGGTATATCTTTGAATTTTACTGGAAGAAACACTGGAAGGAACGAGGCAAACCAATAATTGGTCAATGTTTCCTTATACATAATCTTTCTGTTTTTTAGCTTGTATTAATTAAATATTTATAAAATGCCTGTTGTATCCTAGGCACTATGCTGAGACTACAACTCCAAATGATACAAAATCCCTTCCCCTTTTTGTTAAAAAAACAAAACAAAACACTTTCATTGATGTATGACTGACACACACAAAGCTGCCCATTTAACAGATACAACTTGGTGTGTTTGGACACAAGTATGCACCCTTGGGCCATCAGGACACTCTGTGCCATAAACATATCTTTCCTTCAAAAGTTTCTAGTCTCTATTTTTTTATTTATGTATCTATTTATTAATTTCCCTCTTCCTTCATTTATTTATTATTTCGTGGGTGCAAAACCCATAAATATCACTGCAAAATTTTAAGTATCTCATATCTCATTATTCACTATAGGCTCTGTGGTACACAGTAACCTTCTAGGACTTATTCGCCTTATGCAACTGAAACTTTGTATCCTATGACCGCTACCTCCCCATTACAGCTCCTCCCAGCTCCTGGCTACCACCATTCTATTCTGCTTCTATCAGTTTGTCTATTTTAGATTCGTCATATGAGTGGTATCACATACTTATTTTTCTGTGTGTGGCTTATTTTCACTTACCATAATGTCTTCTAGGTTCCCCTGTGCTGTTGCAAATGGCAAGATTTGCTTCTTTCTGAGGCTGAATAATACTCCATGCATGCAATACCGTATTTTCTTTATTTGTTTATCCATCAGTGGACAGTGACTTTGCTTCCATTTCCTGGCTGTTGTGAATAATGGTGCACTGAACATGGTAATTCAGGTATCTCTAGAAGATCCTGATTTCTGTTCCTTGGACGGGCTTGGAGAAGTGGGATAGGTGAATTGTATGCTTGTCCTATTTTTAATTTTTTCAGGATCCTCCATATTGCTTCTCATGGTGGCTGCTGCATTTTATAGTCCCACTAAGATGATAAGAGTTATCTTTTCCAAATAGTTGCACTTAATCAGATTACTCTCTACTTGGGGAGAGAGCAAGACAGTTAACTCTGTTCTTGTTGTTGTGATAAGGACTCTTAACAAGAGAACCACTCTCCTAACAGATTTTCAAGGGCACACTACAGTATTGTTAAATATGGGCTCCGTGTTTTACATCACATCGTTTGAACTTATTCATCTTGTATAACTGAAACTACACCAGTTGAAGAGCAACTCCTTGTTCCTCCCCACCCCAGGCCCTGGCCACCACCATTCTACTCTGTTTCTATATGTCTGACTATTCTCGATACCTCATATGAGTGGAATCGTGCAGTATTTTTCATTGTGTGACTGGCTTACTCACTTACAATAATGTCCCCCAGGTTCATCCATGTAGTCCCATATAACAGGATCTTTTATTTTTAAGGGTAAAGAATATTCCATTGTATGTATATACCACCTGTTCTAAAATCAATTTGATGGATGTGTGTGTTTTTTTGTTTTTTACATAATTGGCTATTGTGAATAATTGTGCAATGAACGTAGATGTGTGCAGCTATCTTTTTGAGATAATGATCCGTGGCCACACAGCATCTTCCCCACCGCTAGCGTCAGTAGGACAAAGGCAGAGATTTCAGCCAGAGGGACTCAAACCGAAGTGGGATTGTTGAATCATGTGGTAGTTCCAGTTTAATAATGTTCGGAGGACTTTCCCAACTGTTTTCCTTGATGGGTGTACGAATTTACTTTCCCTCCAACAGTGTAGAACGTTTGTTTCTCTCAACAACCTCACTAACACTTGTTATAGCTTGTCTTTATGATGGTAGCTATCCTAACAGGTATGAGGTGATATCTGATTGTGGTCTTGATTTCCATATCCTTGATGACTCGTGGTGCCGTTCACGTTTTTATATACCCCTTGTCCATTTGTATGTCATCTTGAGAAAAATATTCAGAGTATTTGCTCACGTTTTAGTGGAGTGAGTTTTTAAAGGATTAATTGGCTAATGAAATATATGGGCTCCTTACATAATTTGATATTAACCCTTATCAGCTCTATGGTTCGCAGCTCTTTCCTCCGATTGCATAGATTGCTGTGTCATTTTGTTAATTGTTTCTATTGCTGTACAGAGTTATTTAGTTTATAGTCTTTCTTTTTCTCTTTTGCACTTCCTGTACTGTTTGTGGTGTCATATGAAAAAAAAACAACTCCGAAGCAAGGTGAACTAGTTGTTCGTCCTGTATTTATTTTCTCAGAATTTTATGGTTTCGGGTTTCGTTTTTATGTGTTTAACCCATGTTTCACTAATTTTTGAGTAGGATGTTAGATAAACCTGCAATTCAACTCTTTTGAATGTAGACATTCAATTTTCCCAATACTATATATTGCATGGTCCCCTGCTCCGGGACCGAAGTCAACTCCTAAATTTGACTTCCGGGCAGGCCTAACATCCCTCCTTCCATTGACATGGGACCACCGCCCTCAGACCAAAACCCTGACTTCCTTTTTACTCCTCTGTGGGAACAAATGAATCCCTCTGGCTGACATCTCTGCCTTTGTCCTACTGGCGCTAGTGGTAGGGAAGATTCTGTGTGGCCACGGATGATATGGGTCGTGTGTCTCCCCACTCTTTACTGTGCTCACTCTGACTCCTGGCACAACCTTTATACTGAGGCCCTCAATTCCCTGTGAAACCCTAGGAGGAGGTGAGGTTTGCCTCATCTGGCCTCAGCAGCCTCTGATGTGCCAAGGCTAGCACTAGTGGAAGGAATCTGTGCTGAAACCCACTCTTAGGACGTGGGTGGGCCTTTCAGTATTCAGGACCCTTACCTTGGTTCCTGGCACATCTGGAATCCTTCTGTTCACCTGTGGCTGTCCACTTTGATGATGTTCCTCCCGGCCTTGAGGTGTTGTGGGAGAAAGTGAGTATGACTCATCATGTCACCATGACTAGGTGACATGGTCTCAGTTGTGACTACAGGGACGGGGCTGTGTGTGGCCCACGTCTTTCTGGGAGGGATTCTCTTATCATTATGTAGTGTCACCATGTTGACTGATGTTAGGAAATTGGTATCTTTCCTCTGCTGAATGGGGTATCACCCATCAGTGCAAGGAGTTTAAGTTCCTGAGACCAGCCCCTTTCAGGAAATGAGGCCGGAAGACTCGCCCTGTGACCTCCCAGAGACATCTGTAGAAGCGGGCATTAGATGGACATATGTCTTACGGAACTGTTGGCTGCCTCACCCCTCATACAGGATTGTTATCTTGACAAGGTCATGCCTGGGCTTCCACTCTCTGCTGAAAAGCCAGCCTGTACACCGAGGATGTCTTTCCCTTGAGACACTGCACACAGAATCTAAGGGGGAATTGAGCTTGTCAGCGCCTACTTGAGCCTCCCAGGGATAACAGCAGAGGTGGGGTTAGGTGTATCCCTGTCAAGTGTGGATTGAGGGGTCCCCACGATGGTTCTCCACTCTGACTATTCAACTTTCCCGCCTGGGACTCCACTCTCCGCGGATCTGAGGCAATAGCGTTCTGGCGAAATCCTCATCTCCCAGGGTCCTCAACTGAAAGTCAGTGTTAACCCCGAGCAACCAGGACTGTCCTGAGCCTCATAGGGCTGACAGCTGGGACGGGACTTCATTGGGTCCCATTGTTCTGGCTGGGTCACTCCGTCTATCCCATTCCTGTTTCTCCCGTCCATTTTTAGGAGAACCTGATACTCCTTCCTCTACTGACCTGAAAACTGTGCACTTAGACCGAGGTTCTATGCCCCTAGGAAGTCTGAAGAATGAGGGAGGGTGTGCTCAGCCCTACAGCTTTGCTTGGTTCCCTTTGTATTTGAGAGGGGATATGACTGGTGTCCCTGAGAACCCCTATATTCTGGGGTGTTGGTCTCCCCAGACCCCTTACAGCAGGCCCTTATTATGGTCCCTATATTGCATGGAAGGCTTTCTGTTAGATCAGTTGTAAAGGTAACCTGTTGGATAACCTGTAGAGGAAAACTGAAATAAGAGGCACAGGTTGTGTGTCAGGTTGTGAGGAGAAGGTCAGTGTAGAGTTATCGTGGCTTATAGCAGCTGACTTATTCCCACCTTGCCATTTACTAGACCCATGAATTTTGACACATTACTGATCTCTAAGTCTGTGAGACTCAGGCTCTCCAATATACAGTGAGTCTGATAACCCTGTCTTGTCAGAATGCACGAATATATGTAATGTATGGGAAGCATCTGTCGCTGTGCCAGTTTTGTATGGAGACATTAGGGAATGGCAATTATTACTGATTATCTTGACATCACATGTTACCATCCGTCCAGCTGGAATATTTTTTCTTTTACATGTAAAAGATGTCAGAAAATATGCAGTGTCCTAGAAAAAATAAAACCCCTTACATGTGCAAAATTATGCTTATCAATGAAAAAGCAGCAGCATATTGTCGGCACCCCTCCTTTACTGGTTTTTTGACTTGTTCTTCATGAAGTAGGGTATCTACCCCTCTTTTGTAATGATAGCTTCTCCTAGAATCTATAACTGCATGGGCATGTGCTGAATGCTCTTTGACTAATCATCCCCAGTGCTAGCATGAAGACTTCCAAAGCGATGATGCTGAATTAACGATTGTGTGAAATAAAAGGCACAAGCAAAGAGGTAAATTCATTCTGTTTTATATTTTCAAATATTCTGGAAAAACACCAGCAGATCCAGGTATATCTTTTAAACTTACAGAAAGAAAGACTAAATGGAGTAAGGCAAACCAAGAATTGACCAACTTTTCTTTATCTATTTCTACATATTTTTTAATCTTCTTTTCCTACTATTTCAGTGTGGAATTCTTCACATTTCCAAGGATATTCCTACCCTAAAGCCATGTTATCTTATTTTGGATCACAATGTGATTTAAGGATTTTCCACGTGTATTTTAAAACACCAAAATCTTACTCCTAAAGCTGACACAGAGAAATGAATGTATGACCCATGCCATTTATAAACTTACATTTTGAATCTAAATGAACTTTTTGTTGAAAAGACGACTGCACAAAAGTACAAATCTAGATTAGACAACAAGATTTTTGTGCATATTAGGAACACTGCTTAACAGGCCTGTCAAACTAGACAGTCAAGTATCCACCTCAGACCTCACTCAGGGTGACAGGAGAGTTTGGATGTCGCCCTGAAGCCAGCACCGGCCTTGGAAGCTTTGCTAGCCTTGTTTGTAATAACAGCCCTGGCTCTCTCTTCCTCATCTCTGAACACCTCTTCTTGATGGGTAGAATGGCCCTTGGGGCGGTATCATTGATATTGCACAAAAACTCTAGGACTTTCAACTTGGTGGTCTCAGTTTGGGCTCTTGGACGCAACAGGTATTCACAGTGTGGAAGATCGGTGTTGGGTACCTCCCGGTACCCCAGGTACATTCAATGCACAAAATCTTGAGTCATATGTTTCCTGGGCTCCCTGAAGAAGTGCTGTCATAGATGCTCCACATAGTCAGGAATTTGTCGATTGCCTTCTCAGAGGCACGGTTGCCATGTAAGTAGATGACAAGCAGGAGAGGCACCTGAATCCCTTTCATAGGAAATCAGCAGCCAGTGCTCTGACTCCCATCACTAGTGTCATCTTGCTTGCAGACAAGGGTATAGGATTGACTGTTGGGCTTGACTTCCATCAATTCTAGGCCAAAGGCCACAACCATGTGCTCAGAGGCTTTCTTGAAGATCTCAGGGAATTGTTGCCTGTACCTTTTGTGGACAATCTTCAGCATGTCTGCCTTTTTAATGGGCTCATTCATTTTATATTTAAATAGCAGAAACTGCACCAACATATTCGTCTTCTCAGTTAGAAGATCTTGGACAGTGCTCTCAGTGGAAGTGGAGGCCTGGGAGGAATTTTTACTTTTCTTAACACGGCACGTGGCACCACCATCAGAACTTTTGCAGGAAACACCTGCAGCAGCACTGGTGGTGGCCGGGATACTTGGAGGGGCTGGGACAGTGCCAGCCACAGCGGAGGTGGACGGACCATCCTCACAAGCAGGAGAGGAGGGTGAACTGGTTTCTTCTTCCTCTGCTTTAGCTGCCTGAGAACTGTGAAGACCTTGGGTCTGAGCTCTGTTATGGTGGCGTTTCTCACGAGCACGGAGCTTGCTCTTCTGACCACGAGGCATGATAGCTGTGGTCAGGGAGGCAGACAGGAGAGTGGGCCAGTGGACAGGTGATTTCGTACCTGGTGGATGGGGAATGAGATGATATGAGCACGTGCAACAGGTCAATTTCACCTTGGCTGCAGTGAAGGCAGCCTCTGAAAGTTTCCTTGAGGGAACTGATGGAGAACCCGCTAGTACTCTGTTCTCCTGGTCAGTCTGTCCCCTAAGAATGCCATAGAAAAACCATGACACCCTAAGAGTGAGTCTTAACCAGCCTCCTACCAGCTTGTCCTTGGGTTTATGCAAAAGTCAGCAGGTGCTGGCAGGGGTACCCATGTGTTCTGCCATGTGGAGTCCTTCTAATTCAAAATTATCATGTGAAATATGGCCAAAGTCTGGGTATCCGCCCCTCTCCTACTCTGACAGTGACACCTCAAAGCTCCCTTGGACCCCGGAGAAGGCACTGAAGGCGGGCCTCAATCACCTTCCTACAGGGGACACTCAGTGCTGAGAGCTCAGTGTGGTCCTTTCTGTCTTGAGTTCATTTGGGTCCACAGCCATCAGTCAACTTTCTCACAATAGCTCCTTGTAAGGCTTGGCAGCACTCGCCTTTTGCTGACTCAAGCCTACACCTTCAGACTCAGGATCCCACCTCCCTTAGTCCTGATAAAACCAGTGAGGGGGATGCTCAACCTGACAGCCCTTCCCCGAGATTTCTTGGGCTGATATCTTTTCAGAGTTGGTTGATCCCTTGCGTCCTCACTCGGGTTCCTCAATGTGTGTCCTGCTAGAGAATTCCTCATAGGAAGAGGCAACCTCCCTGAGTCAAAGAACGAGAGAGTCAAGTTGACCTTATCTGAGCAAACATGGTCCCCAGGCGTGGAGCTACTACAAGCAGGTGGAGTCCCAAGGTAGGTGGTCCCACATAGGATCCGAACTCGAGGTCTAAATTTGACTCATGATGGGTTCTAAATGGGTTCTAAGATTTCTCCCTCTGCTGACCGGGGTCCACTCCCCTCTGACCAATACCCTCACCTCTGTGACATTTCAGTGAGGACTGAAGAGCACTCCTGTTGGACATGTATCCCTCAGGTCGGCCAACCCTGACAATAGGGAGACTAGTTTGTGGCCCCACTGATACTGTGTGCGACATCCCCACAGGCTTCAAGGGTCTGTGCGTGAAACCCGGCACAACACGAAATTCTGCTGCTGCTGACCTAAGGCTGCCGCCATTGCCTGGTCTCTCACCTCCCTGCAAGTCCTGGGAAGAAGTGAGTGCAACTCGTCATGTCAACATGCCTCAGTCTCCCAGGTGTGCAAGCAGAACTGGAGCTTTACGTGTCCCTCTCCTTTCTGAAAAGGAGGGGTCCCCATCCTCACTCAGTGTCACAGCCCTGAATCCTATCAGGGAGTGGGTTCCTTTGGCTTAACTGGACTTACTCCATTAGAGCAAGGCCCTTGCCTCCCTGATACCACCTCCAGAAGAAATGAGGGGCCACCTGAGCCTGCCAACTCTTCCCGGGGCTTCCTCTGCTCAGCTGGGGAGCTGTCACGTCTAGCCCTCACCTCAGTGAGTCCCCGCCAGAGGAGAAATTAGTTGCTTTTTATTCCTTAGTGTGCCTGGTAAATCCTAGAGCTGAACTCAGCAGCGCCGCACTGTGTGGCCCCCTTTCATGTGTAGACGTTTGCTCACAAAAGCTCCCAGTCCTCATCTTGACTGCAGTTCAGACTGAAAGTTCGCTCTCTGTAGAAGGGGAACTACTCCCCAAGAGGAAGCCCTTCTCCCTAACACATTCCAGGCCGACATCTTGGCTGCGGCGTCTGGGCGGCGGCCCGCAGCGGAGGGATGGGGGCCCCACCTTCGTTATGCGAGGGATGTGGTTTCTTATGTTCCCACTGGGGCCCTCACCTGGATCATGTGGGACTGACACGTCCTGCGTGTTGTGAAAGGGGGGCTACTCCCCAAGAGGAAGCCCTTCTCCCTAACACATTCCAGGCCGCATACAGGCCGACATCTTGGCCGCGGCGTCTGGGCGGCGGCCCGCAGGGGAGGGATGGGGGCCCCACCTTCGTTATGCAAGGGGTATGGTTTTTTATGTTCCCACTGGGGCCCTCACCTGGATCATGTGGGACTGACACGTCCTGCGTGTGCAGAAGGGGGGCTAATCCCCAAGAGGAAGCCCTTCTCCCTAACACATTCCAGGCCGCATACAGGCCGACATCTTGGCCGCGGCGTCTGGGCGGCGGCCCGCAGCGGAGGGATGGGGGCCCCACCTTCGTTATGCAAGGGGTATGGTTTTTTATGTTCCCACTGGGGCCCTCACCTGGATCATGTGGGACTGACACGTCCTGCGTGTGCAGAAGGGGGGCTACTCCCCAAGAGGAAGCCCTTCTCCCTAACACATTCCAGGCCGCATACAGGCCGACATCTTGGCCGCGGCGTCTGGGCGGCGGCCCGCAGGGGAGGGATGGGGGCCCCACCTTCGTTAGGCCAGGAATGTGGTTGCTTATGTTCCCACTGGGGCCCTCACCTGGGTCGTGTTGGGAGTGACACGTCCTGCGTGTGCAGAAGGGGGGCTACTCCCCAAGAGGAAGCCCTTACCCTAACACATTCCAGGCCGCATACAGGCCGACATCTTGGCTGCGGCGTCTGGGCGCCGGACCGCAGCGGAGGGTTATGGGGCCCCACCTTCCTAGTGGGATTCCTGTGTTCTGCTAAGTTCCCACTCGGGTTCCTCACCGTGACTCCAGAGCAGTCCCGCGAATCCTCCGTCAGTGGAACCAACGCCGCGCGCACCAGAAGAAGGCCGTCGGCTCTGGCTCAGGCTCGGGCTCGGGCTCGGCCTCCGGCTCCCGCTGCGCCTCGGCTCCGAAGCGGAAGTCCAGGAGTCACGTCGGCGTGGCTGCCCCGGATGTCCGACGGCAGACAGCCAGGGCGGGGCTCCGTGGGGCTCCGTTGTTGTGGCGTGGGGCGTCCCTAGTCCTGGTTGCGGCTCCTCATTTTTGTGTCTTCACAGCCTGCCACTCCTCCCTCTGGCGACCTGGGTCCTCCAGGCCCCCAGCAAAGCCCTCGTCCCTGAGTCCGGTGGGCAAGGCAGGGCGCACTGCTCTGCTGTCTGCTCGGCCTCTCAGGCCTGCCAAGAGGGGCGGGACCCTGCGAGCCTCCGTCTTTTGGGGAGACATCCTGTCGTGAGCACCGAGGGCCCTCACCGTGACTCTGGTTAAGGCCGAGTCTCCACGCTTTGCACAAGTGGGGATCGACCCTGTTAGATATGGGCCCTCCCTCCCGGAGCCCACTCAGGTGGAAGCTCTTCTGGGTGTCCCAGGGTGAAAAACAGTACAGGACTCTATTTCATCCTCCCTGCTTTTGAGGACCAGACTTTTGTTCTGCGTGGGTGCGTCCCTCATTCCTCATTCGGGGTCCTCACCTCCATCAGTGTGAGAGACTGGGGCCCCTCCCTGTACTGACCTAGGGTCATTCTCCTAGGGAACGAGACCCAAGTCCTTGAGAACCCTGAAGGATAAATGACGGGGTTTTCAGGCTGACAACGGTGCCTGGCATGCTGCTCACTCCAGTCCCCACGTAAGTCGCTCTTCATCATGGCCTGCGTTTCTTGTTTAAAACCCTCCTTGGAAAGGCTCCATTTCTGCAAACTCTCGACTGCTTCCCTATTGCAGTGTGGTCCGTGAATTGGTCCCTGTCCCAGCAATGATGTGAGATAGGGACACTCTAACAATAGGCAGAGATTTCAGGATGAATTTGCTGTCAATGAAAAAAGAAAAACTACATTGATCTATTCCTTCTTCCTCCCCCCACCCCCCTAGATTAGCTTCTTTGTACACCTCGTTGAATAGGTTTAACTATCTATCTGGAAGGTGCTGTTCGGAATGATTTTCTGAGCCCCTCAACTTTTGAGGTTTGCTGACTTTAGATATGTACATGATCACATTACCACCAATTAACTATCTCTTTCTCTCCTTGATTCCGATATCTCAATTATTTTGATACAGTTATTACTCTGGTTATGTATTTCATTGGAGCGTTTGGGGTACAGAATCCTTTTTATCACCTGATACAAATTTGGAGAAGTGAGAGGAATGGTGAATTAAGGAACACAGAGTTGTCTTTAGGCTGGCAACAGAGGACAAGTGTAAGCTTCAGTCAAATTCAGGCCAGGGGTCTGGTTCCAACCCTGTCACTTAACAGCCATGTGAAATTAGGCACATTACCAAACTCTGTGAACCTCAGTCTTTTCATCTGTGGCGTGGGTTTCATAAGCTGTATCTTGGGCACCGGGAGATCGAGTTTCGTGCATGCAAAATGCCTGTCGAGACTTTAAAAGTTGCTGGTCCCACGGTACTATGATTAAGTTGTCCCCTGGAGTTTCAATGCACTACTCTGAGATTTAATTTTTAATCCAGGTGATGTGAGAGAACATCAGTGCTCTAGGGAAAAGAAAACACTATCAGGCAAAATGCTGCTTAGCAAGGAGAATTAAGTACTGTGTCCCCCATTAGAGTATGTTCTTCAGTGTCGGTGTGAGGTAGAATTCCTCAGTAGATGGAATAGAAAGCTCTTAAAATATGTGTTGAGGATCAAAGACTTACCTCCTTCTCAGCTGACCTTCTTCCTAAGCCACTTCCAATTAAAAAATGGTCAGAATACCTGAACAGAAACTTCTCTCAAGAAGACATACAAACGGTCAACAGATATATGAAAAAATGCTCTACGTGTCTGTTTGTATGCTATTATAGCACTGTTTTGATTAATATAGCTCTGTAATGTAGTTGAGAATCAGTAAGTGTGATACCTATATCTTTGTTCCTCTCTCTCCAAATTACTTTGGCCATTCGAGGCGTTGTGTGGTTTCATATGAATTTTACTTTTTTTTTTTATTTCTGTGAAAAAGTCCATTGCAATTATTATACGGATTGCATTGGACATGCAGACTGCTTTTGGTAGTATGGATATTTTAGCAATATTAATTCCTTTGGTCCATGAATATGTGATGTCTTTTCATATGAGTCATCTTTAATTTCTTCCATCAGTGTCTCATTGTTTTTAGTGTATAGGTATTTCACCTCCTTAGCTATATTTATTCCTAAGTGTATTTTTCTGTTTTGACACTATTTTCAATGGAATTGTTTTCTTACTTTCTTTTTCAAAAAGTTGGTTGAATAGCATGTAGAAACACAACTGATTTTTGCATGTTTATTTTGTATCCTGCAACTCTACTGAATAAATTTATTTTTTCTAACCGATTTTGGGACACATGGAACATACACCCAACTCTCTGTCGCCCCACACCTGGAGGAGTCACCGTCTGTTCTGGTGCTGAGCTGGGCTGATGCCTGTAAAGTCAAGTTGCTCTTCTACCCCTTTCAGCTGATCTTGGTTTCATGCTCGCCAGTGGTATTGCAACTTCTGGATTAGATTATTGATCTCTCATAAAAGTATTTTGTTACTAATATCATTGTTAAATCTGTGTTTCTATGGGAAAACTGGGCCAGGAATTCCTTGTCTACCATCTTGCTGGCGATGCCACTCAGTCAAGACCTTTGAAAATTCTTTGATCCCAACAATTTTACTCTAGGTTCATTTACATTTGCAAGAAATTCCCTACCCACATGACATGTTACCTTGCTGTGGACCATGGAAAGAGAGGCAAGGATTTTCAATTTGTTGTACAAAATCCCAAAACTTTCATAGTTATACTGAAAAATAGCCATAAACGTGTGATACAAAAGAAAAGCAGATAAATTTCCCAGTTCCTCAAGCAGAGCAAGAACAAAAAAAGGACATAGAAGGTGTTCCCTCCAGCTCCACCCTGGTGCCCAACTAATTAATATGTTGGGCTGTCTTTTCAAACAAAAGTGAAGACTCTCCCTGAGACGTCACTGGATGTGGGAGGTGCTGCCAGACTTGGCCCTGGCTCATGGCTTGGCCATGGCACTAGTATCAGGGCTGGCTGCAGCTATAGCTCTGGCTCTGTGTTTCTCATCTATCAAAGTCTCTTTATACTTCATCCTGCAATGGAATTCAGAATGTGCAAGGGCTGACAGCAGGGACTGGACTCTATAGGACCCCAGTGTCCTGGTGGGTGCTTCCTTCATTCTTTTAAGGGATGTCACATTCGTATCTGACACCTCCCTCTGCTGACCTGAGATTGCCCTCCTCAGACCAAAACTCTCACGTCCCTGACAACTATGAAGAAAAAGTGAGGAGGTGCGCAGCCTGACAGCTCTGCCTGGAGCCTTGCAGGTCTCAGAACACGCAGGGGCTGGACTCCTCATAACACCCAGTAATCTGGGATGTTGCTTTCCCCAGTCCTAATTCATGGGCGTCCTCGGATAGGTTCTCGTCATTTCAATTAAAAGCATCTTGGGAACTGACACATCTCTGAAATCTGAGCACTACCCCTACTCCTACCCTTGCAGAGAATGTGTCCCTGTCTGGGGAGTGATGTGATATGTGAAATGCGTAGTACAAACCAGGGGCCCCAGAGTGTAAGAGAAATTAAACATGGTAATCTAGTCCTTTTCTTCTCCAGCCAGACGTAAAGGTCTTATGTAACTGGAATCTTCTGTTCTAGTAGATTTACTTTTTATAAAGAAGAGGCTGAGTTGGTCAGTTTTTTTAAGTCTGTGATCTTTAAGGTTATCTGATATCACATACGTACATGATCATGTTGTCAGCAAATGTTATCTCTTTTCCCCTTTATTCATATCTCACGTTTATTTTGGTATTATTGTTGCTCTGGCTATGTATTCCAATCCAGCGGTTTGGCCACAGAGTTCTACTTCTTATTGCTTGGAATACATTTTGCAGTAATGAGAAAAAAAGTGAATTGAAGAACACAAGGTCGGCCTCAGGCTTGGAGGAGTGGGAGAGTGTGGGCTTCAGACTAACTTCAATCAAGGGCCTGTTTCCACCCTGTCACTATCCAGCCATGTGAACTTTGGCACATTATTAAAACCTATGAGTGAAGCTCAGGCTCCTCATCTGTGAACTCAGTGTGATAAGCCCTGTCTTGTTGCATTGGTGGAACGTGTGTAGTAAATAGAAAGCTCCTGTTGCAGTGCCTGGTATGTATCCAGTCCCTGCCTTCTGAGGCCTGGTGGCCACACTCTCAAATGAAAGATTTTACCTCCTTTCGACCTGATATAAAGACGTGAAGCGGTAGGCATCGTCTGATAGCCCTGGCCTGAGCCTTGTACAGCTGATATAAAGGGTGGGACATGACTCTCATGCCTCCCATATTCAGACTTGTGTGGACAGCTCAATCTTCTCTCAGGCTCCTGGATTTGACTCCTGGCAGGGCCTGTAGCTCAGCTCCTCCTGTACTTGACACTAATCCGTCACAGTAAGGTTCGCACCTCCCTGTGCTCCAGCAGGAGGGGTAAGGTTGGCCTTGTCTGGTCATACCTGCCTATGGTCTCACGACATTGAAAGCTGTGCCAGGAAGGTTCAGGCCATATGAGAGATAGTCCCACTCAGGGACCCAACTCATGTCCTAAATTTGATCCTGGACCGGCCTAACATCCCTCCCTCCATTGACATGGGACCGCCGCCCTCAGACCAAAACCCTGACTTCTCTGTTACTCCTCTGTGGGAACAAATGAGCCCCTCTGGCTGACATCTCTGCCTTTGTCCTACTGGTGCTAGCGGTGGGGAAGATTCTGTGTGGCCACGGATGATGATATGGTTCGTGTGTCTCCCCACTCTTTACTGTCCTCACTCTGACTCCTGGCACAACCTTTATACTGAGGCCCTCAATTCCCTGCGAAACCCTAGGAGGAGGTGAGGTTTGCCTCATCTGGCCTCAGCAGCCTCTGATGTGCCAAGGCTAGCACTAGTGGAAGGAATCTGTGCTGAAACCCACTCTTAGGAGGTGGGGGGGCCTTTCAGTATTCAGGATCCTTACCTTGTTTCCCGGCACAATCTGGAAATCCTCCTTCTGCTCACCTGTTGCGGTCCCCTTTGATGATGTTCCTCCCAGCCTTGAGGTGTTGTGGGAGAAACTGAGTATGACTTATCATGTTACCATGACTAGGTGACACGGTCTCAGTTGTGACTACAGGGAAGGGGCTGTATGTGGTCCCTTTCTTTTTGGCAGAGATCCTCTCATCATTACTTAGTGTCATTATGTTGACTTGTTTAGGAACCCGGTATTTTCCTCTGTCGAATGGGGCCTCCCCCATTAGTGCAAGTACTTTAAACCCCTGAGACCAGCTCCTTTCAGGAAATGAGGCCGGAAGACTCTGCCTGTGATCTCCCAGGGACATCTGCAGAAGCGGGCATTAGATGGACATATGTCTTAGGGAACAGTTGGTTGCCTCACTCCTCATAAAGGATTGTTATCTTGACACGGTCATGCCTGGGCTTCCACTCTCTGCTGAAAAGCCAGCCTGTACACCGAGGATCTCATTTCCTTGAGACCCTGCACGTAGAATCTAAGGGGGAATTGAGCTTGTCAGCACCTACTTGAGCCTCCCAGGGATAACAGCAGACGAGGGGCAAGGTGTAGCCCTGTCAAGTGGCAGTTGAGTTGTCCCCATGCTGGGTCTCCACTCTGAGTATTCAACTTTCCCTCCTGGGACTCAACTCTCTCCTGTGGTGAGGCAATAGTGTTCTGGCAAAATTCTCACCTCCCAGGGACCTGAACTGAAAGTCAGTGTTAGCCCCGAGCACCCAGGAGTTTTCTGAGCCTCACAGGGCTGACAATTGGGATGGGACACTTCATTGGGTCCTATTGTTCTGGCTGGGTCACTCCGTCTATCCCATTCCGGTTTCTCACGTCCTTTTCTCTGAGAACCTGAATCTCCTTCCTCTATTGACCTGAGAACTCTGCCCTTAGATGAAGGCTTTTATGCTCCTTAAAAGTCTGAAGAATGAGGGAATGTTTGCTCAGCCATATAGATTTGTCTGGTTCCCTTTGTGTCTGAGAGCAAACGGGACTGGTGTCCCTCAGAACCCCTGTATTCTGGGGTGTTGTTCTCCACTGTCCCCTTACGTGGGGCCCTCATCTTGCTTGCTATCTCTTTGATGGAAAGCTTCCTATTACATAACCTGTAAAGGTTACCTAACATTGCAAATATACATGATCATAAAGTCACAGAATGTTGCCTCTTTCATTTGTTTGTTCATACCTCTCAATTATTTTGGCATTCTTACTGTTCTGGGCATGTTTTCCAATCCAGTAGTTTGTCACAAGGCCATTCCTTTCACCACTCGTTATGTTTGAAGTACTGAGAGGAAATCTGAAATAAGAGGCACAGGTTGCGTCTAGGGTGTGAGGAGAAGAACAGTGTGGGCTCACCATGATTTAGACCAGCTGTTTACTTCCAGCCTGCCTTTTACTAGCCTTGTGAATCCTTGCACATTACCAGACTCCAACTCTATGAGATTCAGGCTCTCCACTGTACAGAGAGTCTGATAAACCCTGTCTTGTAGGACTGCTGGAATATGTGTAATGTAGGGAAGCATGGCGCTATGCCTGTCTTATATGGAGACATTAGGGAATGGCAGTTATTACTGATTATCTTGACCTCACATGTTACCATCCATCCAGCTGGAATTATTTTTTTTAAATCTAAGAGAGATGTCAGAATATATGCAGTGTTCTAGAAAAAAGCAAAGCCCTTAAGTATCCAAAGTTCTGCTTATCAATGACAACTAAGTAATATGCTGTCAGCACCCCTCCTTTACTGCCCCTTGACTTGTTCCTCATGAAGCAGTGTATCTCGTCATCTTTTGTTATGATAGCTTCTCCTGGAATCCATAATTGTGTAGGCATGTGCTGGGTCTACTTTGACTAACATCCCCAGTGCTAGCATGAAGACTTCCAAAGCGATGATACTCAATTAGTGACTGTGTGAACTAAAACCCAAGAACAGTGAGCTAGGTTATGCTTTATATTCTCGAACATTCTTGAAAATCATAAGCAAGTTCAGGTACATATCTTTATAAAGTTACAAAAAGAAAGACTAAATGGAGTAAGGCAAAGCAAGAATTGGCCAACTGTTACTTGATCTATCTTTGTACATATCTTCTAATTTTGTGATCCTGGCTATTTTAGTGTGGAGTTCTTTATTTCCCAGGACGTTCCTCTCCTAAGGCCATGTTATATTGTTTTGGATCACAAAGTGATTTAAATATTTTCAACGTGTATTTCAAAAAAACCAAAATCTTATTCCTAAATGTGACACACGGCTATGAATGTGTGACCCATGTCATTCATAAACTTACATTCTGAATCTAAATGAAATTTCTTTTGAAAACAAAGCACCTGAAAATGCAAAACAATGAAAAAAGATAAGAAAAGAATATATTTGTGCATATTAGGAACACTGCTTAACAGGCCTTTCACAGCAGATAGTGAAGTATCCACCTCACATCTCACTCAGGGTGAGAGCTGCGGCTGGATGTGGACGTGGAATGTGCACTAGCCTGGGAAGTTTTGCTAGCCTTCGTTGGAGAAACAGCCCGGGCTCTCTCTTCGTCTCTCAAAGCCTCTTCGTAGTGGGATGGGAAGTCACTGGGGGCGGTACCATTGATCTTAGAAAAAAATTGCAGCATTTCCATCTTAGTGGTCTCAGCATAGGCTCTTGAACCCCAGAGAAATTCAAAGGATGGAGGATCACTGTTGGGCACCTGCCGGTATTCCAGGTATTTTTCCTTCACCAAATCTTCAATGACCTTCCTGGGCTCCCCAAAGATGAAGTGCCTCTTTCCATCATAGATGCCCAAAAAATTCAGGAATTCCCACACTTCCTCCTTAGAGGCGCGGTTGCCATTCAAGAAGATCACCCCCAGGAGAGGCATCAGAATCCCTTTTGTAGGAAATCGCCAGGCAGTGCTCAGACTCCCTCCGCTGTTATCATCTGTGTTGCAGACCAGGGTATAGGAGTGAGTGTTGGGCTTGACTTCCTTCACTTCTAAGCCAAAGACCAGATCCAAGCTCTCAGTGGCTTTCGCGAGGATCTCGGGGAATTGCTTCCTGTACCTTTTGTGGATAAGCTTCAGCATGTCCGCCTTTTTCATGGGCTCATTCATTTTATATTTATTCAGCAGGAACTGCACCAATATACTTGCTTTCTTATCTAGAAGATCTTGGCCAGGGCTCTCAGTGGAAGTAGAGGCCCAGGAGGAATTCTTACTTTTCTTAATGCGGTTCCTGGCACATCCATCAGACCTTTTGCAGGAAAGACCTGTAGCCGCACTGGTGGTGGACGGGACACTTGGAGGCGCCAGGACAGTGCCACCCACAGCGGAGGTGGAGGGACCATCCCCACAAGCAGGAGAGGAGGATGAAGCGGCCTCTTCTTTCACTGCAGGAATCGCCTGGGCATCCTTAAGACCTTGGGTCAGAGCTCTGTTATGGTGGCGTTTCTCACGAGCACGGAGCTTACTATTCTGACCACGAGGCATGATGGCTGTGGTCCGGGAGGCAGACAGGAGAGTGGGTCAGTGGACAGGTGATTTCGTACCTGGTGGAGGGGAATGAGATGATATGACCACGTACAACAGGTCAATTTCATCTTGGCTGCAGTGAAGGCAGCTTCTGCAAGTTTCCTTCAGGGCACTGATGGACAACTCAGTAGGACTCTGTTCTCCTGGTCAGTCTGTCCCATAACAATCCCACGGAAGAAACATGGCACCCGAAGAGTGAGTCTCCCCCTGCCTCCTACCAGCTCCGCCCTGGGTTTACTCATAAGTCAGCAGGTGATGGCAGGGGAATCCCTGTGTTCTGCCATGTGGAGTCCTTCTAGTTGACATTCAAAATTATCATGTTAACTGTGGCCAGAGTCTGGGCACCTGCCCCTCTGCTGCTCTGACATTGACACCTCAAAGCTGCCTTGGACCCCGGAGAAGGAACTGAAGGTGGGCCTCAATCACCTTCCTACAGGGGACACTTAGTGCTGAGAGCTGAGTGGGGTCTTTTCTGTCTTGAGTTCATTCTGGTCCTTAGACATCAGTCAACTTCCTCACACTGGCTCCTTGTAAGGCTTGGCAGCACTCGTCTTTTGTTTACTGGTGTTTACACCTTCAGACTAACGATCTCACGTCCCTTAGTCCTCACAATACAAGTGTGGGGATAGTAACCTGACAGTTCTTCCCCGGGATCTCTCATGCTGATACCATTGGGTTAGGTGGATAATTTCGTGTTCCTTTTATTCATGGTTTGTTGGTCCCTTGAGTTGCCACGGAGTTACCTCAATTTGGCTCCTAGTAGAGAATTTCTCATAGTAAGAGACAACCTCCATGAGTCCAAGTAGGAGAAAATGAATTTGACCTTATGTGACCAAATGTGGTCCCCCAGGCATGGAGCTATTGCAAGCAGGTGGAGTCCCAAGATAGTTGGTCCCACATAGGATCCCAACTCGAGGTCTAAATTTGACTCCTGATGGGTTCTAAGATTTCTCCCTCTGCTGACCTGGGTCCACTTCCCTCTGACCAATACCCTGACCTCCCTGTGACACTTCAGTGAGGACTGAAGGGCACTCCTGTCAGACATGTATCCCTCAGTTCGTCCAGCCCTGACAATAGGGAGAACAGTTTGTGGCCCCACTGATACGGTGTGCGACATCCCCACAGGCTTCAAGGGTCTGTGCGTGAATCCCGGCACAACAGGAAATTCTGCTGCTGCTGACCTAAGGCTGCCGCCATTGACCTGGTCTCTCACCTCCCTGCAAGTCCTGGGAAGAAGTGAGTGCAACTCGTCATGTCAACATGCCTCAGTCTCCCAGGTGTGCAAGCAGAACTGGAGCTTTACGTGTCCCTCTCCTTTCTGAAAAGGAGGGGTCCCCATCCTCACTCAGTGTCACAGCCCTGAATCCTATCAGGGAGTGGGTTCCTTTGGCTTAACTGGACTTACTCCATTAGAGCAAGGCCCTTGCCTCCCTGATACCACCTCCAGAAGAAATGAGGGGCCACCTGAGCCTGCCAACTCTTCCCGGGGCTTCCTCTGCTCAGCTGGGGAGCTGTCACGTCTAGCCCTCACCTCAGTGAGTCCCCGCCAGAGGAGAAATTAGTTGCTTTTTATTCCTTAGTGTGCCTGGTAAATCCTAGAGCTGAGCTCAGCAGCGCCGCACTGTGTGGCCCCTTTTCATGTGTAGACGTTTGCTCACAAAACCTCGGGGTCCTCATCTTGACTGCAGTTCAGACTGAAAGTCCTCTCTCTGTAGAAGGGGGGCTACTCCCGAAGAGGAAGCCCTTCTCCCTAACACATTCCAGGCCGACATCTTGGCTGGGGCCTCTGAGCGCAGGACCACAGGGGAGGGATGGGGCCCCCACCTTCGTTATGCGAGGGATGTGGTTTCTTATGTTCCCACTGGGGCCCTCTTCTGGATCGTGTTGGGACTGACTCGTCCTCTCTCTGTAGAAGGGGGGCTACTCCCCAAGAGGAAGCCCTTACCCTAACACATTCCGGGCCAATTAGTGTCTGATATCTTGGCTTGGCCCTTAGTTTAGCGAAGGGAGCTTTGGGGGGGGGCGAGCAATCTATTATGGTAGGGGTGTGGTTTCTTACGTTCCCACTCAGGTTCCTCACCTTGACTCCAGATCAGTCCTGCGAATCCACTCTCAGCTGAACAAACGCCGTATCTTCGTTCCGTTTTCGACGTTCTGGGCTGATAAGTGGAATTCAGTGAGCCACTTCCGGCCACCGGCGCTGAGGTCTGTGTGGGCATTCAGTAGGGCCGTGGCTCCGTCACACCCCATTGTTTAGTAGTCAGTGATCTCTAGCTCCTCACTGAGAGTCCTTGCCTGGTATTTATTACAGCCTGGGACTGCTCCTTCTGGTGACAGGAGTCAGCCAGCCTCGAAACTATGTCTCACCTTCTTGAGTCCCTAGAGGGTATATCTGGTTATGCAACACATGGCCACTTCTTCCTGGGCCTCATACGGTTGACAGCAGCGAGATGTGTCTGTGAGGCCCCTATTTTAGTGAGAGGTTTTGTCTTTAGCAGTCAGAGTCCTCATCTTAACTCCATTAAGGCCAAGACTCCTCTTTCTGCAGAACTCGGTCTGTCTCCTTCGTACCAAGCACTTTCTGGCGTGTGTGGTCTCCACACCCCTCATTCTAATTCTTCACTTTAACTCCTGGCAGAGAATGGTATTTTTTTCTCTGTTGAAATGGTATCATCCCATTCTGACTAAGGACCTTACCTCTTTTAGTCACCTGAGGAGAAAATATAACAGGACAAAAAATACAGGATATATATCTATATATCTCTATCTCTATCTCTATCTCTATCTCTATCTCTATCTCTATCTCTATCTCTATCTCTATATCTACAGGATGCGTGGCAAACGTGTCTGAGAGAAAAATAAGAGGCCTCAGCTTGAAATTCTGCCTGATTTCCAGGTCTCACAGATGGGGTGGAGCAAGACTCTGAGGTCCCTGTCTTCTAGAGTTATATTCTTAATGGAGGGTAGTCAGAGAAATCATGGTACTTAGAGAAAAACAAGTTTTATACATATATATATATATATATATATATATATATATATATAGAGAGAGAGAGAGAGAGAGAGAGAGAGAGAGAGAGAGAGAGAGAGAGACAGAGAGACAGAGAGACAGAGAGAGAGACAGAGAGAGTGAGACACAGACAGACAGAGAGAGAGAGACAGAGAGAGAGACAGAGAGTGAGAGACAGAGAGAGAGACAGAGAGGAATTTTTGCATGCGGATTTTTCACATTATTGTTATATTTATGGTGGAACAAAAATAGTTTAATTTCAACAATAAAATAAATACAACCAAGAACTATTCTAAAAGTGTTGTGCAGCTTTGGTTATAGACAAAACCTGTGCTCAACCTACTTTTTAAACAAAAAATTTAAATTTATTTTTCAATTACTGTCAGTGGGGTAATAAACATATTGGAGAGAAGCAAGTTTGAGGACCGGCAAGGGTTCTATTGGGGAGTGACAGCATTGAAGAGTGGAACAGCGGACTACACCTGCATATCTTACTGAGATATTTTGTTACAGGGAATTGAATATACTGCCTAATCAGTGCTGGAATGCATCAGCATTTCCAAAAATAGGGCCTATGAGATAATATTAGGTGCTACTAAAAACTTTAAATTATTTTAGAGTAAGGTGGCTTAAACAAAGTCAAATAGGTTTTAGTTTCCAGTTTTGTTTTCACTTCAAGGTTCCCAGAGCCTTTGCTATACCAATAGATACTGAGAAACTCTAAAAGGGATAATATAATAAGTTTTTAAAAACATTTTGACCACGGAAAGCATGCCCTCCTGTGATTTTCACGTTGAATCTCAGCTTATATTTTTCTGAATGTTTTTGGTGAAAGTGTGGTGGCCCTTAGAGGGGACAAGAATACAGGCCAGGGACATTTTCAAAAATGAAATGTTGGCTTTCGTGCCTATAGATAATATCTAAAGTGCAAGGGTATCTCTTTAAGAAGTGACATGAAATATTGGTTCTTCAGGCACTTTTCCATAATTTCAGTCTAGAGTCAACAGAACTCAACCACATCCAAAACTTGCTTGAGATGCCTGATCATTGACAGACACAGTATAAGAGTCATGCTAAGTATAGATCACCCTAAACTTCCCAAAGAATGATACTGTCTTAGGGCTACTGAAAGGACAGTAGATGCATATTTTCTCAGCCCCCAATCCTCCAAGGCGGAAAAACAGGCTAGAGTCAGCTAGCCATAGGTACCTAATTAGAAAAGTGGGAGTGCAGGGATGGTGCTCAGCCTCAGTGGCGAATGAGGATGTTTGGAAACTACAGGGGAGAAATCCTGTCTTATGAACTGCCCTTCCACAGTGGAAGTGAAGAGGCAATGTGGTAATGTGGAAGCTACACAGTACCTGCAGTTCCTCCAAGTGGTACAAGATACTGCAGTTTTTAAATGACCTAATCTAGGCTCCTTTGGATGTTGGGACTAAGGTCATTGATATTCTTTCTGTTATTCTTATCATACGTTAAGAGACTGGAGCAAGCCACGTTCCTGCTGAGGACACACATAGTAGACCTAACTGGGAAAGACAAAGGCCGGGAATAGAGACGAGGACTCAGAACCCAGAGATGTCTGTAGAAGTCCAGAGAGGTACAGCTGAAAATACACACCCATTTGCCTCTTTACAGTTCAAATAAAATTTTAAACTAAAGCAATTTCCTAGGCAAAGCTAAAACACAAACCCAGCCTTTATCTTGCGATTTAGATTTAAAGGTATACAAGAAATCAGAAGTGTGTTGATTTGATGAAGTTACTTTCCCAAATGCTATATTTCAAAGCATTTTCAAATAAAAGAGAAATGAGATGGTAGCTCGAGACAGCTGATATTAATAAAAAAAAAATCATGTAGGGCCGGCACAGTGGCTCAGGCGGTTGGAGCTCCGTGCTCCTAACTCTGAAGGCTGCTGGTCGATTCCCACATGGGCCAGTGGGCTTTCAACCACAAGGTTGCCAGTTCGATTCCTCGACTCCTGCAACTGATGGTGGGCCCCTGCAACTAGAAACAGCAACTGGATCTGGAGCTGAGCTGTGCCCCCCACAACTAAGACTGAAAAGGACAACTTGAAGCTGAACGGCACCCTCCACAACTAAGATTGAAAGGACAACTTGACTTGGAAAAAAGTCCTGGAAGTACACACTGTTCCCCAGTAAAAGTCCTGTTCCCCTTCCCCAATAAAATCTTTAAAAATAAAAATCATATAAGTAATATGTTTAGAGTTATATTTATTGCTTCTCCTGGGTAATATTAGTATTTATCAGTGTCTTCATCTCCCAATGGAACAAAACTCATGAATGTTAATAATATATTGTTTTAGTCATGTACTAGCTAATTAATAAAGGTATTAAATATAATCATTTCTGAAACCTGTGACTCTGGCACATATTTTAGTAATGCCTCTTCAATGGGATTTTAGTGTTTTAATATTTCCTTCTATGATAATTTGATATGTATATGATTTAAAAATATACAATTATTCATCAGGGAATTGGAGCAGGGCTTTGTGACTTTACTAAAAATCTGTTCAGTTGAAAACACATCTTTAGAGTAGCCATTGATATTGAGAGACAACTTCAAGTTTTATAATGATGTGCTACCACATACCATTCTTTCATTGTACAGCAAGAAAACCACAGCAAAATAAAAATGTCTCCGTCAATGTTGAAGTAGATAATCATCATTTCAAAGTGCCAGTTTTGTTTTAGAGAATCATTATGTTTCTTCTGGTTGTTCCATTTCATTATAAAAGCTTATACAAAAATATTAATGTTTAAAATGATCATTGTAGAGAGGTAGGAAAATAGAAAAATCACAAAGAACATCAACAATAACTATAAATCTCTGCTACTCAGAAACATCTGCTGTTATCAAACTATTTTTTTATTTGTCATTAGGTAATTTTGGAAGACTGAAAAAGTAATCTCAGCTTGCATACACAAATCACCTAGTGAACAATGGCAGAATTCTACCACCTGGTTTGTTCTTTTCAGTTTACAGATGGGTGAAGAAACTCAGCCCCAAGAAAAGAATGCTGTTTTTTAAATTATTCCTCCCTACTTTTCTTTATCCAACGACTATATACTGCTTTGATTACTACAGGTCCTTGCTTAAGCTGTTGACAATAATTTTTCTTTTAAAAAAGAACCCTAGGGAGAAAATCACTTCAAAATTGCATAGGATGTTCAGAGAGCAAGAATAAAAGGAAACAAAAATCCATCATCAGGATTTGAACTTCAGGCTTTGTCAGTGATTGACAAAGAACACCTAATGTAGAATGTAATTTTTCTCCAGACTTTAACATCTATTAAATACATAATGACCAACTGGCCTACATTTGTTAGATGTTTATTTAATGAGCTGGATTTGATGTAACATTTGTGACTGAAAGCTACAGGTCTAGATCAAGTGTTTGTGATCTAGAGAGATGGGGTTTTAATTTTTGGATTATATCAAATGTGTATCCAAGTCCAAATTGATAGAACTAAGATGTCCCTGGCTTTCAGTTCGTGAGTGAAGATAAAGACATAGGTAAGCTATTGGAGAACAAAATAGAGACCACACTAAAAGTGAGGAAAACAATCTTTCTTTAATGACAAAAAACACCAAGTATTTGAAATCCAGAACAATATCAAACAATCAACAAAAAGTACAAGAGATATAACAATATAAATTAACAAATAGGTGTTATTGAAATCAAAGGAGGTATTTGTTAAATTCAGAGTCCATTTGCATGTCTGGAGTACACAGTCATGTGGCAGAGTTCCATAAATGTAGGGTAAAAGGGAATTTGTGTGTGTTGGAGGTTGTGGGATGGGAAATACGAACATTGGAAATGAGCAAAATGAGAGGGCACTGGGGAAATGATAGGTTGTTTCCAGTCTCTCAGCATTAGCTGAGGGGAAGCAATGGACAGCAGGACTTGTGAGTTCTTAAAAAGCAGTTGGTTTCATTCTCCCATGGTAATCAAAATCACTTGAGGAGTTTATGGAGGATACTGATTTTCAGGCCCCCTGCCACCCCTGAATCAAAAGGGTATTGTAATCTAGATTTTAAAAGAGAAGTCTCAAGTGATTCTAAGAAGCCAAATTTGGAGCCACACTGTTACCACACTAATGTCTTGTTAGCATTCCATTAAGAAGTGTTAAACTATTGGAAATTAAGGTTTTCCCAGAAGATAAAAAAGTGTTTTCCAATTAAGCTCAGACATACTAATTGGAAGTTCATAGATATTCTGGAACTTCTATGAAAATTTTTGGTGATCATTTCCAACTGCTGAGTTTTCCTTCAGTAAGGAACATTTTTTAAGCTAGCTGTGGACATTTATTAAAATGTAGGCCTCAAACTGTCCAACTTGTGTCAGGATGACTAAAATAAAAATGGCTCAAAATGTTTCTTGAAACCTTGCTAAGGCACTATTAATATTTAGAAATTTTTGGTAGGTAAAAACAGGTTTTAGGTCACATATAATATTCTTTTTTCATTCCTTTTTAAGATTTCTCCATATATTTATTGACCTCTTTTCACTTTTACACTTACAATTTTCTTCATAGCTTTATATTTACAGTTAAAAGTGGTGTCTACAGGGTATGTGTCTAGGTTACATTTCTGTTGTTACTTAATTGTTCAATACCCCCTATTTTCCTTCAAATGAATTTCCAAGAGGAGGAGCAAAGATTTTACTTCTTTATTATCCAGAATATTCAAAGTTAGTATTTGAAATGTGGTAGCATCTCAATGGTGACTGACTCAATGGATTTTTTCAATTGAGAAAACGATATATATCTGCAGTGTTCAATAGTCACGAGCCACATGTGGCAATTTAAATTTAAATGAGTCAAAATTAAATAAAAAATAAAATTCAATTTTTTAGCAGCACTACCCACATTTCAAGTGTTCAATAGTCGTATGTGGCTCCCATATTGGACAGCACAGATATAGAACATTTCTATCAATGTAGAAAATTCTATTGGACAGTGCTGACCTATACAAAGCCTTTCTTCTTCCCCTATTTAGATTATATTTTTCTCTTTGTGTGAGTTTTGGTAGATTGGGTCTTCCAAAGAATTGGCTCATTTCATCTAAGTTATCAAATTTATGGGCATAGTGTTTTTCAGAATATTATTTTATCATCTTTTTAATGTCCATGAGACCAGTAGTGATCGTCCCGCTTTCATTTCTGGTATTAGTACTTTTTATTTTCTCATCTCTCTCTCTTTTTTTTTCTTGGTTAGCCTGACTAGATGTTTTGATCTTTTCAAAGTACCAGCTTTTGTTTTTATTGATTTTTCTCTATTCTTGTTTTCAATTTTAATGATTTCTGCTCTGATTTTTATTATTTATTTTATTCTGCTAACTTTGGATTTATTTAATTTGCTCTTCTTTTTCTAGTTTTCGAAGGTGGAAGCTTACATTATTGATTTTAGATCATTTTTCATTCCTAGTATACGCATTCAATGTTATAAAATTTCCTCTAAGCACTGGTTGTGCTGCATCACACTAATTTTGATAGGTTTTATTTGCATTTTCATTTAGTTAAAATATTTTAAAATTTCTCTTGAGAGTTATTCTTTGATCTATGTGTTATTTAGAATTGTACTATTTAATCTCCAAATATACTGGGATTTCCCAGCTATCTTTCCATTATTGATTTCTATTTTAATTCCACTGTACTCTGAGATCATCTTTTTTATGATGTCTATTCTTTTAAATTTGTTAAGGTATATATTATGCCCCAGAATGTGGTCTATCTGGTGAATGTTCTGTGAGCTTGAGAAGAATGTGTATTCTACTGTTGTCGGATCAAATGAATTAGATCCAATTGATCGATGGTGCTTTTCAGTTCAACTGTGCTCTTACCGATTTTCTGCCTGCTGGATATGTCAATTACTCATAGAAGGCTGTTGAAGTCTCCAATTATAATAGTGGATTTATTTATTTTTCCTTGCATTCTGTTAGTTTTTGCCTCATGTATTTTGATGCTCTGTTGTTAGATATAATGCACATTAAGGAGTGTTATGTTTTATTGGAAAAATCAACCCTTTTGTCATGATGTAATGCACCTCTTTATCAACAATAATGTTTCTTGCTATGAAGGCTGCTTTGCTAAAAATTAATATAGCTTTCCAGCTTTCTTTTCACAAGTGTTTGCCTGTTATATCTTTCTCCATCTCTTTACATTAAATCCATCTGTCTTTATATTTAGAGTGGGTTTCTTGTAGACAACATCTAGTTTGGTCTTTTTTTTAAATTTCCTCTCACAGTCTCTGTCTTTCAATTAGTGTTTTTTTTGTTTGGTTGCTTGTTTTTTGGTATTCCACTCTTTTTCTGTCTTCTCTAGTTTTATTTGAGCATTTTATATGATTTCATTTTCTCTTAGCATATTAATAGTAGTTATTTAAAATTCTCAGATTTAAAATCCCAAAATTTCTGCCATATCTGAGTGAGGTTCTGATACTTGCTTTGTCCATTCAGACTGTGCTTTTTGTGTTTCAGTATGCCTTGCAATTTTTTTGTTGAAAGCCAAACATGATGTATGGGGTAGTTAAGCCTTTAGTGTGAAGTTTATCTGGCTAAGAGTTAGGCTATGTTTATGTTTGTTGTAATTGTGGTGTCAGAGGCTAACATTTCCTCTAGTGTCCTTGTTTGTTCTCCACTATTGTCTTTGGGGTTTCCTAGTAACTCCTACTTAGGGTCAGAGGCATCCAGTTCTTTTAGCTGTAATTCCCCATTATTACACATGCACCCTGCTGATGTGGTGGTGAGGTTGATTGTAGGTGAGATTCTATAGTTCTATGATTATTTCCCAATTTTAGTGAGCCTGAGTTGGGTATTTCCTTTCCACCATATGCAAGGCTAGGGAGGGCTGGGTTGGGCATGGCCTTTCCCCCACGCTGGTTTAGCTTTGGTAAAACCCCAGTTGATTAAGCTCTAATAAAATAGTTTCCCTTGAGGGCAGGCCTTCTTAAGAACAGGAAACTCTGGGGGTATTTCAAAAGTGTTACTTTTCCCCTCCCTCTCCCTAAAGAATGAGGGGATTTTTCTCTGAACTTTGTAATGAGAACCTGGCAAGGCTCCTAAAGGTAAAACTCAGGAAAGGGGTGAGGAGCTAAGAATGGGCCACCTCGGAGTTTTTAACTATCTGGTTAGTCTACATTGAGCCTCTAGTAATTCGTCAATTGCAATGTAAAGCTTTTCTGCCATTCTGGCTTCGGCTGTGGGCTTCTGCTTCTAGTAAGCTGTGATTCTTTGTATCTCCCTGTCTCTCCAGTTTTGGGGGCATGAGTTTGCCCTACTACCTCAATTTTCTGATGAATCTAAGAAGAATTGTTGATTTTTAATTTGAGAACAGCTTTTTTCTTGTTGTGAGGACAGAATGAGTACTTCCAAGCTCTTCACATGTCAGACCTGAAACTGGAAGTCAGAACTATTTTTTAAAGAGCAGACTCTCTATTCTAACGTAAGTACGTTTCACGTGCAACTTTTCTTTCTACATGGCCTTAACTTGCCAATAATATTCCTAATACCATGTTTCCCCGAAAATAAGACCTAGAAGGACAATCAGCCCTAATGCGTCCTTTGGAGCAAAAATTAATATAAGACCCTATCTGTAGGGACAGAGTCTCAGAGAGCAGTTTCTTGGCTCTTGGCCTCATGTGGAAAGGTGCTGGCTCGGATATTAGATGGCCATCAGCTGTAATCAGATGGCCATCTACTGTGGCTGGGTGGCCATCAGCTATTACCGGTTAGCCATTAGCCACTAATATAACTGCAGTGGCTATGCAGGAGGTTGGTTGGTTGGTTGGTTGGCAGAGAAGCAGATGGTGGATTGTAGATCATGTAGATCCTACTTCCTGTGTCTCGCCCAGCCACCAGCGAGACGGGTGCAGGAAGACCCCTCATTGGGGTACTGGCCGATGTTTGCTTTTGTGTCTCGACCAGTTGCCAGCGAGAATATAGTCGTATGAACCCCCATCCATGGCTCCATTGGTGTTCCTTTTTGGCCTCACCATATCCTGCGTTCTTGTGCGGTGTACGGGAGCTGAGACTCTGCATGACACATGGTGCTGCAAGCAGGGTACAGCACCAGCCAGAATCCCCAAAGAGGTAATGGAGCAGTTTATACATATGAAAGCTCAGTTTTGGGAAGCCCATGAGGAGCGGCATCGGGAACAGGAGGCATGATCTGCTTGGGAGAAATGTGACCCCTCAGTGAATTGGTGGGCCTCTTGAGCCTCCGAATGGCACGCCATCCTGCTGGCCGTGGCAGGTGTCACCATCCTTTTGGTGGTCTGCTGCCGTGGGCTCCTAGAGTTGTGGACATCTGACACCGAGGCCTCCACCCACTCAGACACCTGGCGCGGCAAGAGGGACTCCAGTCAGGTAGGAATGATGACTGACTGAGGGTGGGAGGACATGTGGCCGCTATACAGTGTGTGGTGCCAAGTGTCCACTGTTCTCGGGAGCTGGACCCCCATGGAGGGGTGGGAGGACGTGGACGATTCTCCAACCAGCATAGGCTGGAGAAAGCGAAGGTCGTTGTGGCTGTGTGGGCTGGGAAGTGCTTGCTGAGGCAGACCAGGTGCGGGACCTGTGGTCCCAGGAGGAAACGCTTGTTGCGTCCTTGGAGGTTGCGAGTGAGGTCAAGGTCATCCCTCACTCCTAGGTTGGGGAGGACTTGGAGTCCTTGCCCTGCAGAGAGGGCACATGGGCACACGTTGTGGGGTCAATGCACAGCCCTGGTGAATGACTGTGGACTATGGGGAATTGCCTTCTATCCTTGATTTGATGGACCGCTTGACTGTTTGCTTAGGAACGTACCACCATGTCGTGGAACTGGCGGATGTTTGCTTCCTGTGTCTTGCCCGGCCGTCAGCAAGACTGGTGCAGGAAAACCCCTTGTTGGGGTGCTGGCGGATGTTTGCTTTTTGTATCTGGACCGGCTGCCAGTGAGGATATGTAAGCACCTTGGCTGTGAGCCACTGTTGTTCCAGCACAGTGCCCTGAGAACCCTGGCTGTGCCCAGAAAGACTAGTGGTACTCTAAGAATGCTGGCTGTGTCCTGGAAGTCTGGCTGTGCCCAGAAAGTAGGTAGACATTGAGGGACACCTCCAGGACATTACTTGAACTGGACTGAAGCTTTTTCTCGTGACCTGGGTTCCTGACACAGGGACACTTGTGGAAGACACTTGTCATGTAGATTGTGAGGCGAGACCCTGTAGGGGTGGAGTGTGGGGACAGAGTCCCAGACAGCAGTTTCTGTGCTCTCGGCCTCACGTGGAAAGGTGCTGGCTTGGGTAGTAGATAGCTATCAGCTGTAATCAGATGGCCATCTGCTGTGGCTGGGTGGCCATCAGCTGTTACTAGTTAGCCATTAGCCACTAACATAAGTGCTGTGGCTATGCAGGGGATTGGTTGGTTGGTTGGTTGGCAGAGAAGCGGATGGCTGATTGCAGATCATGTGGATCCTACTTCCTGTGTCTCACCCGGCTTCCAGTGGGACTGTGGTGCAGGAAGACCCCCGTTGGGGTACTGGCGGATGTTTGCTTTTGTGTCTCGACCAGTCGCCATCAAGAATATAGTGGCATGACCCCCTATCCATAGCTCCGTTGGTGTTCCTTTTCCGCCTCACCATATCCTGCGGTCTTGTGTGGGTAGCGGGAGCTGAGACCCTGCATGACATGCTTTTGTGTTAGATAAGACCTGGTCTTATATTATAGTAAAATAAGACTGGGTCTTATATTAATTATTGCTCCAAAAGACGCATTAGAGCTGACTTTCCAGCTAGATCTTATTTTTGGGGAAACAGGGTATCTGGATTCTCAAATGCACTGCTGATTAACTTTAGGCCTCCTACTGTTGAGTTCTAGATTGCTAGTTTGTGGTATATCTCAGCTTTTAATAAATATATTTTGAGTTTCATGCCATTTTGAAATATTTTGAATGCATCCCCTTCCGCCCCCCCCCCCAAAGAATTGGCAGCATCAACTACCTCTGAAATTAGGGACTAAGGGTGGAGGCTCTGAGTTTCCAATAAGCTTTTTAGGTCCTTTGGTCTTAATCATGACCAAACAACCAAAATTTAATGACGGCCTGAAAGTTCTTGTTTCCCTTTCATATTGCAATGCCCTGACCTAGGCATGGGATGGAAAATCATTTTCTAGCCTGATTTTCCCTATCCTATTGTGTCTCTAAACAGCTTGGCCACATGATAGGAAGTACTTGCTATGGACTGAATTGCATCCCCCTAAAATTCATACATTGAAGCCCTAACCCCCATGTGACTGTGTTGGAGATAATGCCTCTAAGGCGCTGATTAAAGTCAAGTGAGGTTATAAAGGTGGAATTCTGATCTGATAGAACTAGTGTCATTAAAAAAAGAGGAAGAAACACCAGAGATCTCTCTCTCTCTCTGCCATGTGAGGACTCGGTGAGAAGGCGGCCATCTGCAAGTCAGGAAGAGAACTCTCACCAGAAACTGAACCCTGCCAGAACCTTGCTTGGACTTTCCAGCTTTTAAAACTATGAGAAAATAAATTTCTGATTAACCCACCTGGTCTATGGTATTTTGTTATGGTAGCTTGAGAAGACTAAGACAGTTCTTTGTGGACTAATGTACCTGGATTTATTGAGAAGTTTTAGCTTGGTGGAATCGAAAGATAAAATGGCTGCAGTGTTTCCAATTACTGTGTTGTCTCAGGCCTGTTGGATCTCTCTTTCCAGTACAGCAATATGATCTTATGAAGATCCAATAGCTTTGTGGCCATTTTGGTTATTAAAATTTAGTTCAAATCAAAGCATTAATTTCAAAGTTGTTTTAAATCTCATCTTCTTTCCTTATCCTCAGGTCAGGCTTGAGTGGCAGTCCTGACTATTTGGTTTGAGCTGGGAGGTGTGGGCATGGTCTGGCTCTTAGATACCTCTTTCCTCTCTCTCTTTAAAACTTACCACTTCTATGGCTATTCCTGCTTCTCTGACTAATTGTGAAAAGCTGAAGATGCCCTCTTTGTGGCAGTGCCCAAATACTTACCTGTTCATTGGATACACTTGTACATTGGACACACATAAGTTCTTCATGAATCTCCACATAACCTCTCTATGATGCTGTTCCCAGACAGGAGAGGCACCCATGGAGCAGAACATCCTATAGCCTCTTATGGCTGAGGTGCCTCACCTGGTAGCAAGCCTCCTTGACCAGGCTATTAGCAAAATTTCTGTAGCTAGGTAATCTTGGCAATGACCATGGGAAGCTCACACATTTTCCCTCATGCCAATAGGAGGGAATTCAGACTGCTCTACTGCCTCCCTCTCTCTCCAGTCATCCATGTGTGTTGAATCCTATTCTTCCCACACACAGGTGAAATCCTAAATGGTATTTAAGATCTTGATTTATGTCAAAAGGGATCTTTAGGAATAAAGAAGACTTCATTAAACAAGGACCAACTAATGGCCTTGTGAACTCATTTTTGTAAATATTATCTTATTCTCTATTTTTTAAACTGTTATTCAGCTTCCATAGGATGAATCTTTTACTTTATTCATTCAACAAATACTTACTGAGCACCCAAGGTGCGCAAGACACATGCATAAAATATCCAGAATTGTCCCTGTCCTCAGGGTATCTAAAGAGAGCTAAAATAGGTACATAAATATTTTAATATCAGGGTAAAAGATGATGTATGACATAAGAGTGTTATGAGAATTCAAAGAAGAAATAACTCTATTTTCACTTACCCAGGGAAGAAACTTCATAGAGAACAGGACATTTGAGCTAGGTAGGATTAGCATAGTCAGAGAAAGAAAGGATATTTTAGATTATGAAACAAAAACATATAAACAGAAGCATAGAAATGAAGAAAAACACTAGAAATTGTTGGGGGAAAGATATATATTTTAGGGTAATCCCATATTTATTTTTTTCTAATTGACCAACT
Source organism: Rhinolophus sinicus (assembly GCF_057876585.1). Classification (NCBI taxonomy): domain Eukaryota; kingdom Metazoa; phylum Chordata; class Mammalia; order Chiroptera; family Rhinolophidae; genus Rhinolophus; species Rhinolophus sinicus. The sequence goes on along the minus strand of NC_142518.1, from coordinate 21,764,620 downwards.
ATTCACTATACATGTCTAGCCACCATGAGAAATACAAAGAATTATAATAGTACATAATCGCACCCTACAAGGAGCTTAAATTTTATCTTTTCCTTTCCCTGATTTGTTCTGTTTTTACCCAGACAGCAAAATAATGGACACCAATGAGCCTAATTTGATTATATTTTATTTTATTATACAACCCCTTCCACTGTTACTGTTCTCTCCACTCTTGTCATTAAGAAAATGTAAGAATAACTTCTGACATAATATTAACCTGCGTTGTTACTACTAGAAGGGACCTTTCGAAAAGTTTCATTCTGTCTTTTACCACTGAGAGCCAAAAATGGCTTTTTGAATTCCTAATTGGAACATTCTTCCTCTGTGATTTCCACCAATTTGCAGTGACTAGTTTTATCCAGGATACAGGTACGCCTTACACAGGTTTTTTCAGAATGAACTGCCAACCAAACTGCTATTCCCATTTCAAAAATGAAAATAAACAAGGTCTAAGAAACTAGGCAAAACGAAGCCCCATTTATGACATGGATTTTAATTTTAGTAAGATCTTTAACATCAGCTGTCAGGTTAATTGGTTAAACCTTTTCTGTTGGTTACCGTGGACAAGTACATTTAAAGGAACAAACATAAGGCAGAGAGAGGCAGGCTTATTAGAACAGTCCATTCCTCAGCAGAGGGTAACCATGTCCTATTTAACATGCTACCTGTAGATGTCACTATACCCTTATAATTCTTCTCAGTGACCTTCTCCGTCTCCCTCCCACCCCATCAGAGTTACAGGAATGAATATTTGAAAGGATGTTGAATTTCTGTTTTCTAAAGAGAGAATTGAAAGAAAACAGTACCTAAAATATAAAATATAAAATTGCAAATCAGGCAATAAAACACACACACACACATACACACACACACACACACACACACACACCCCAGAAGGAATGCTATCAGAGTTAGATAATTTGTCTCCTTCGTTTAATTACTCAATTCGATAACCTTTCAGATTAGAAACAAGATCCAACTAAGAAACTAAGAATGTGGCTATTGCCTCTCTTTTCTTCGTTATTTATAAATGATCTGTAAAACATTAGCCTAAAAATAAACAAAATATGTTTTAACAATTATTTTCTCATAAGGTCTTAGAGGAGTTGAATAAAATGGATTTTGTGTTTTAAAAAAATGTGAAAACGATGCTTTTGTGGAGTAATTAATATAATTATAAACATAAACAAATATGTTTTAAGGATAGGTTTTCGCTTTGGCAACATTTTGCCTGAGAATTGGAAATTGACAAAAGCTCAAAATCTAGGCATGAGTAATTTATCTTCTCTTCACTCAATTATGTGACATAGCAGTTAACACACAGGATGGAATGTTGTATAAAACATTCATGATAGCAGTATAGGAGTATCAGGGGAGCCGAGAGCTCAATTACAATACCTGAAGTAGAATATGGATGTTGAAAGAGCAGGAAATCAACGGGCATGGGTGCTAAGGTTTTGGCAGTTTTCCTTCTTGCACTGGGCTACCAAACACTGGGCCCAGTTTTTGGTTTATTGGGCAGTCATTCCCCTTTTCATTAATTTGGGCCTAGGAATCACTTTATCACAGCTTGCAGTATACCAATGTGTTCTAGGTGAGAACAGAAGGATACTCAGAAATGACTTAGGTGTATTATAAAGCCTAAAAGGTCATCCTTAGCCTAACTGCAAAAGACAGACCTCCCCCAATAAGAGAAACAGAGCCAGAGCTGAAGCAGTACATAATGTCAGCTTTTCAAAGACAAAGAGTTAGAGACAGGGACCTCCAGTTAATTAAAATCAGCTTTTCAGGTAAGAAAGTGCATGTCGCGGTTTTCCTCTGATTGATGCTGAGTGTCAAAGGGCTGGGCTCAAAAAAGCCAAAACCAAAATAAAACAAACAACTCCACTTGATCAACAGGAGGATTATGAAGTTATATCCTTCTACACATAGGACTTCAAATAAGTCGCATAGTTGAAAGGACCATGCGTGGAAAAGTAAGAAAATAAATACAAAAATAAAGTAAGCTACATAGAAAAAAATCAAGGATGAATGTTTTAATGAATGATAATAACAGCAATAATAATAATAATAAATAGGAAAGTCTGAAGTAAATCATGGGTAAGAATTTGGGCAAAAGTTAATAACATCAAGGCATAATTGAAGCATAACAAGCCAGGGATAGCCACTGCCAGTGCCACTAAGGACTTGCACTGTAGCTATTTGAGAATATGCTTCATACTCTTTGTTAGCCAGTAATTAGAGGGCCAAAACACAATCTCATGCATCTTGGTTCCCCCTCTAGCACCTAATAATCATCTGGCACCTAGTGGATTCTCAAAATTTTTTTTATTTATTAAGTAAACAAATGAAAGCAGAAGATATACAGTGGGAAAACAAATAGAATGTGAATAGTTCTTGGATTCTTTCAACAAAAAAGTAAGATGTCAAAAAGTAGTTTTAATATCTTAATTTGGAGATTGTTAAAAAGTTGGTGCTACTGTCAGACACTTGGAGTGTAGAAGGGAGATTTAATTTGTAACAAGAGATTCATTTCCTTTGAAGATATGTGAAAATGGTCCATATTTGATGGTGGAATATATAATAAACTAGGCTTAAATATAAGTGGTTGGAAATAGGAAAGAGGCTGGAGAGGCAGATTAGAGATTCCTTGGTGGAGAGAACACATTTAAATCTTCACAATGGATGAACCCCCTGAGGGGGTATGTATAACATATTACAACTATAAAGAAGGTTAAGAACTAAAGATTTGGGGGTGTCTGGAGTCAACAGATGGGAGAAGAAAAGAGGAATCAAGCCAACTGAAGAGAGAAGACTGTTATATTAGCTGAGAAAAGAAAATTATGAAAAAGGCAACCATGCTACAAGAATGAACAACATATAATAAAGGAATTTAGAAAGATACATAAAAAATAGCAAACAACAAACCCCTTTACTAATGTTTTCCCAAGAGGTCTTTAGTTGCCTAAGAGAGCTGCGTTACTATGATATAGTACACTTATAAATTAGATTTTTTGACAGTTCCCCCAGGAAGGAGTTGGGGGGTGGTAAGTGGAATACATGGTGATAAGATGGAAACTACATATATAGTCAGAATATGTAGAACGAAGATCTCTTTAACAGATTGATTATGTATGGTCAAGTTATGTGGAATCTTTTTTTTTTGTTTGTTTTCACTCCACGGTTCTTTGCCTTCTCTATGGATGACTGGACTAGAACTGAAGCTAGATTAACTTCATATGTGGATAGCTCAGGGAAGTAAGGGAGATATAGCATTAAAACATTTATCCATGATTTTTATATTAAGGTAAAACAAACATTTATTTAGCTTAAAAGTTTTTATACCTTGTTTTCTTTCAGACAGACAGAGTATGGTCTATTCTGTCTTTTGAAAGCTATGCTCCGCCCCCAGGGGAAAATACACATTCACACTGAAATTTACCTGAAATTATAGAAGAACTACACGTCCCTTCCAAAGATCCCAGTGTAAGAACCCCTAAATTAACAAACAACCTGCAAATTCATTGACTTGACTCTTCAAGTGAGAAGACCGTGATGGGAATCGAGAGTCCTGCATCCTTGCTCCACTTTTCCCAGTCCAGCTGTGTTATGAAAAGATACTATGATCTTTTTTAGAGGACAATTTCCTTTTTACAAAATGAGGTTATGAGCCTGAATTATCTCTTAGTCCCCTTTGAATAAAACATATTACATGCTACGTTTCTACTTCAAAAGCCAATAAAGCATATTGTCACCAAATTAATTCTTCTCTATTTGTATGATTGTATTTCATCTCACAAAAAGCACCCGACCATTTTATAGATTATGAGATAGACATTTCAATTTACGCTTACCAGATATTTAGAAGGCAGGTGCTAATTGCATTTTAAACCTGCACGTGAACACCTACTGCTCCCAAATAACTCAGTCTCAGTACAAGTTTTGGATCTTTCCTTATTTTCCCACTACATTTGAACTCTCTTTTATAGGAGATACCCTAGCAGCTTGGTATAACCTCACAGCAGGTCACTTTCACCAGGGCAACGATCAAATTTAACTTCTTAGGAAAGTTAGACCATTGCTTCCTTTAAGCATTTTGAAGTTCTTCTGCAAAACAAGAATTGAAAGAAGTCAAAAGGGCCTTCTTCACAGAAAGCAAGAGCTTAGTAACAGGAAGAGTGGCAGGGTCAAATGAAGGTGCTCAAGATTACAGAGAAAGAAAGGGATGAAGGCTCAGAAGTGAAAGGAGAATGAAGAGAGGACAAGCTAGCTGAATTTCTGCTCCATTTGATATTGTACCACGAGTATATCAAGAGTGGCTTCTTAAGAATGAATACAAGGCAGGTTTGTCTCCACCTGAGGTTATTGAACCTCCAGACTTTTGGAATTCACTTTCTGGTTATTTTGGAGGAAAAGGAAAGAAGTCTTATCTGGTTGTTCTTGACCTAAATTTCCCCTTTAGAGTCATTAAGCAAAAATTTCAGGAAGGCATCTGTCTTCCAAACTACGCTTTTCTAGAACCTTGTAAAGAGGCATTTGGGGCAAATACAGCTTATGGAACTTAGCAGGACAGGATGATTATCTGTGTAGCTAATTTCTATGATGGGAGTACTTATGTCATTAGACTTAATTCTAACATGCAGCCAGAATTTTTAGACTGTATTTTAAAACAGGGGAAAATATTCAAATCCCTGACAGTCAACAGCAGAATAATTTTCTTCCTAAATACTCTTTAGAAAGCCCATCAAGAGCCACATAGCAATGGATTCAATGAGGTCAAACTTTATTAGAGAACCAGGAGAACTGCACCCCTGCACTGTCACTTGATTTTAAAACTCACCGTAATTGCTTGCAAAAGGCTGAGTCAGCCAGCAGTCATCAATGGCACTGCAGGGACAGCAATTAATAACCTACATTATTTTTTAAAACCAAACATTGCCAGAATTGGATCCAACAAAGTGTTCAAAAGCCCATGTTCTTTTTTTAAGGTTCTTTATGTTTTACTTTTGCAATGTCATTCCATACAAAAGCAATAGAAACATAAGTCTTTTTTTAAAATTAAAGTTTATTGGGGTGAGAATTGTTAGTAAAGTTACATAGATTTCAGGTGTACAATTCTGTATTACATCATCTATAAATCCCATTGTGTGTTCACCACCCAGAGTTAGTTCTCCTTCCATCACCATGTATTTGATCCCCCTTACCCTCATCTTTCACTCCCCACCCCCCTTACCCTCTGGTAACTACTAAACTATTGTCTGTGTCTATGAGTTTTTGAAAACATAACAGTCTTAACAAGAAGTTTGCGATTGAATATTTGAACAAAATTTGCATACATTGTCATTTACAGCAATTTTACATGGTAAATTAACTGTGTAAAAAAATGTTCTTTCTAAATCCTTCTGCTGCCTTAACTCTTGGAGTATTCTTGGAGGATGGCATACCTAGCACTCTTTCCAAGTACCTTAACACCATATAACTCATACAAAATCTATCAATTTAATAGCTCAGTTTAATATCTTTGACTATTCACTGCTCTGTATGAGGGAAAAAGCCACCTTGACATATTGACAAAAGGCTAAAACTTAAGTTTCCATAAAGATGTTAAAGGTATCCGATTCTGAGAATATTTAGTCAGATATCAGGAAAGAAAGGTGATACTAGAGATTGGTCCCGTGAACATACATTTGAACCCAAACCAGCCATCTGACCACTGGCAACTTAATGTCTAAAATACATGTGGGAAACCAGTTAAAGTATACTTATCATGATAACTTGGAGGATGGTAGGGATTAAGCAATTAAATTTGTTGCAAGATTGCTTCAAGTTCAATTTTCATTAGATTTATTTCCATTTATGATTTAAAACATGCAAAATATACTCACTATACATAAAATTGTTTCTCAAGAAAATAAGGCAAAAATAACAATTCACCATGAGATAAACTATTAACAGAAGCCACCCAGTTGTAAATGCAGAGGCATGCTTGGCTGGCCCTCCACCTAGCCAGATAGAGGCAACTAGCTCTCAGTGGCCTCCACATGGCACCAGTTAGCTCATGGCTGAGAAGTCTTTCAAGGGTTCGGTTACACAGGTTTCCAAGTCAAACTCACCTTCCACTTGGCAGTCTACGTGTCTAACTTTAGTGGATGTGCCAGACTACATATTGAAATTATATTGAGAAGCTTGTCTAGGACTTGGAGCTGCTTTCTGTGGATTTGGTCTCCATTTCCCTGAGGTCTATGGGATATATCTCTTGAAAAATCACATCCTTCTTCAGCTGGAGGATGCCAGAAATGCAGAGCGAAAGTTTGATCTGCTGGTCCCACCATCATCGACTATACTTCTTCAATTTGTTGGGGGTCTTGGGATGAATGCCAGGTTGTCAAAAGTGTCTTGGGACTTCTTTAATATAGCGATCATAGGCGATGCTGTTCTTTCCATAGTTGATTTGCTTCTGTCTCCTCATCAGTACATTTTTATCTTGTCTCTAATTCAGCGGGCATTGCTGACATAGAGTCCTTCGAATCAGAACATCCCATTGATGATTTTCTCACTCTTCCGAAGTTATTTATGAAGGGTTTTCTTTTATATCTCACAATTTCTTTGTTAACTCTGATTCTCATTTCATCTTCTTCAACTGCATTTGCCCAGTCTGTACATCTAGAACTGGGCTTTGGGTCTTCTTGAGTGGTAAAGTTGTCAGGTCTGCGGTTGCTTGTGGCCTTCGCTGGGCCCTCCCATGCTTGGCAGTCCTGCACCTGCCGTTGACTCTGACCTTGTACCCCTGGCTCGACCTCGTGGGGGTGGTGGTGGTGGTGGTGGGCTGGCATCCAGGTCATAGAGGCCCCGGTACCTGGAGGGCTTGGTGGGCGGCAGGCCATGTCCAGTGCGGCAGCACACCCTGCGTCCTCTCCTGCAGCACTGACAGACCCTAAAAGCCCATGTTCTTGACATAGGAAATAATTAATTCTTTCCAGTACATCTTACTTACTGCTCTGGAAGATGGAGCTACTTTCTTTCCCTAAGGAGCTTAAGCATGGTTGATGCTGACAAGTATGTCAAATTTGTGATATCTGGAGCTTAGGACAAGAAAACAAAATTTGGGCCAGCCTGTGACATTAGGTGATACTCTCAATCTCACTTTGAGTGTCAGAATTTTAGCTGGACAATATTTGATCCTTAGTTTTATATATATAGAGACTGATATAGTGCCAAAAAAATGTATACAAGTGAACACTTTGGTCAACGTTGCTCAAGTAGTAGTTTGCCGTAATCAGAAGTATCTGGATGCTGATGGCAACCACTTTGAGCACCTCTTCTAATTGCAGAAGTCAAACGTGACTTGTGTTCATCTTTCGTTATTAGTATATATTGAGTATTACAATTTTAATACAGTTTTTCTTTCTTAATATGTGTACACATTTTTTGGCATCATATATATACATAGGTATGTATATATATACACATATTTGTTTTTATTAAAAAGTATATATATACATATATATATGCATATACATATATACATATATGTGTATATATACTTTTAAAGAAAGTATATATATACACACATATGTATACGCATATACGTATATATGTGTATATATATATATACTTTTGAAGAAAGTATATATATACATATATACACATATATGTGCATATATATAAATATATAAATATAAATATAAATATAAATATATATATATACTTTTTAAGAAACACAAATACACCACAGCTTTTAAGAGTATTTGCCTCACTGCGGTCAGTTGTTTAGGTGCTTGCCTCTTCCTAGAATGTGTAGTCCTTGATACAGGGACCACATTTTACTAACTTAGAGCTTCATATAAAACCTGACACATACTAGGGACTCACAGATTTTTGTTGAATGATGAATAAACAAACAAATGAACAAATGTATGAATAGGAAAAGATGATTAACAACATCAGACAATACATTGTAAGTTCTAACTATTTGGTCAGATAACAAGGTAATAAGCAGGAAGAATCTCTGGGTATTTCAAAAGCAAATACTTCACATACCTTGTATAGCCTAATCCCTTTAGGATGAGGTTACTATACTTAAGCCTATCAAAATTTTGTCATGTATATAGAACTTTCAAGTTTACAAATTGTGTTTATAGGGGTTATTTTATTTGACGACTTATTTAGTTAAATATAACTGAGTCACCATTTTTCTGGACATACATGACAACAAAAATATTCTTTAAAATTACCTTCAATTAAATCATAAAATTAAAAATAAATGTGGACTTACTGGTTAAATACCAATTTTTATTCAGTTTATTTTCATTTATATACATCATATTTCAGAATCCACTGGCACAGACGTAACCGAAGAAAAATATTGCCAACCTATCTCCATCTGCATTTCTATTTATCATAACCTCCTTTGGCATTAATTCAATCCCAGGTCCACTTTTCCAGCTATGTTTTGGCCTGTTTTAAACTCCAAAGCATCACTAGCATGGTCATTTCATAATTTTCAGTCTCCAGAGTCATTGTCATCTATAGCTTATACCCACCTGTAATCACATCATTAATAACCTATAGCAGGACAGAACCCCAACTCTATGTAGAACTGCATCCTTCATAGAGAGGCTTTAAGAATACACATCCTTGTTCTGATCCTAATGGCATCTTGCCTTGATGATATTAATGGCAAGATGCACCATGATGTCCCATTAGTAGTCCTCAGGGTATAAGTAACCTTTCGCTTTTGCTATATGCTACTGACTTCTTATAAAATAATAAAAATTAACAACAGTAAAACACTTGATCCTTAACTTTTGTTAATATATTAAGCTATGTGAAAACTTTGACAGATTTGACACTCATATGAGAAAAATGTTATTTTACTATGAACAGACCAACTGTAGCCTTGGCAACCATGGAATTACTATTTTTATTTCTCTAAAAGCCTGTTGTTGCATTTTTAATTTGACGAATCTGTCCTTCTCTCCCCTGGACACTTCTCTTGGAGACAGCATATGGTTGGGTTTAGTTTTTTGATACAATCTGCTACTCTGTGCCTTTTTATTGGTGAGTTCAGTCCATTTACATTTAGGGTGATTATTGATATGTGAGGATTTCCTGTCATTCTATCTTTAGTTTTCTGGTCAGGCTGTGTCTCCATTGTTACTTTGCCTCTTTGTTGTTGTCTATTATTTCTGTGTGGTGGTATTCTATGATGTTTCCCTCTGCTTCTTCTTTTATTACAGTATATATTTCAGTTCTGGATTTTTTTTGAGTGGTTACCCTTAAGTTTATGTAATAGAAAGTTTGATATTTAGAGTATTCCATTTCCTTCAGCATGCTTACTTTCTCCATTCCCATATTCCTGTTCAGGCCTTGACTCTCCCCCTTTTTATGTTTTGGTTGCCACAAATTGTCCCTGTTGATGGTGGTCAAATAGCCTCCTTTAGTATTTCTTGTAGTGCAGGTCGTGTATTAGAAAATTCCCTCAGCTTCTGTATGTCTGGAAAGGTCTTTATTCCTCCTTCATATCTAAAGGATATCTTTGCTGGATATATTATTCTTGGCTCATGATTTCTCTCTTTCAATAGTTTGAATATTTGGTTCCACTCCCTGCTGGCTTGTAGAGTTTCTGCTGAAAAATCTAATGAGAATCTAATGGGCTTTCCTTTCTAGGTTACCGTCTTCTTTTCCCTGGCTGCCTTGAGGATTCTTTCTTTGTCGTTGATTTTAGGCAGCTTCAATACAATGTGCCTTGGAGAAGGCCTGTTGGAATTGAGGTAATTAAGTGTTCTATTTGCTTCTTGGATTCGAGGATCCAGTTCTGTCCACAAGTTTGGGAAGTTCTCATCAACAACTTGTTTGAATATATTCTCTGTTCCCTTCTCTCTTTCTTCTCCTTCTGGTATGCCCATTATTCTTATATTGCTCTTTCTGATGGAGTCAGAAAGTTCTTGTAGAGTTCTTTAATTTCTGTTACGTCTCAAGTCTCTTTCTTCTTCCATCTGTGTAATTTCCAGGTTTGTATCTTCGATGTCACTGATTCTTTCCTCCATCTGGTCAACTCTACTACCTAAGCTGGTTATTTCAGTCTTAATTTCTTCTACTGAGTTCTTAATCTCCAGAAATTCTATTTGGTTCTTTTTTAAAATTTCAATCTCTTTCATAAAATACTCATGTTGTTCTTTGATTATGTTTCTGAGTTCATTAAAAAGCCTTTCTGTGTTTTCTTGCATCTCGTTGAGTTTTTTCAGAACTGCAATCTTGAATTCTCTGTCATTTAAGTCACATATTTCCATATCTTTAAGTGCCTTTTCTGGAGACTTTTCACTTTCTTTCTGAGCTGTCTTGTTACCTTAATTATTCATGGAAATTACTGATTTATTATTTCTCTTTGTAGACATGTACAGGAGTGGCTTCTGCAACAGGTTGATAGGAAGAGGTCTTTCTTTTGTTTTCCAGTACTTGTTGGTAGAATGTTTTATTTTCTCTCCGACTGCAGCCTTTTTTTCTCTCTCGCATGGCAGTGCTATGTTTTCTCTGCACTATTCCAGCTTCTCACACAATGGGGGGATTCCCTAGGAGATGGGCTTTTCCTCTGTTTATAGTTCACCTGGGTTGCAGGGTGCAGTGTACGTGTGGGTATGCGGAGAGCTTTTGAAGTTTCAAAGCTCTTCCTGCACCACATTCAGAGCCTGTGTGTTTCAGCAGTTCTGTTTACTCCTGCAGGGATCCGCCCAGATAGGTGGGGTCAGGGGCGGGGTGAGTTGTGAGAGGTGACCCAGAGCAATGGCAGCGACCACCACCACAGCTGGTCCTGCTTCCACAGCTCCCTCCCCTTTGCTGGAACTAGTTGGGCTGCAAATCTGTGTCTGGGGTCCACAATTCTCAGAACAGCAAATATTCTGTTCTTTTGATCTGACACTGCTATTGTTCCGCTTCTAGCACCGGGCAGGTGGGGGCAGGGCGAACTCTGGGAGGGTAAGGAGGGCGTGTCTTGTCTCAGTGTCTAAGGCTTCCTTTCTCTGCTCGGCAGTGAGGGCTTAAACCACCGTTTTCAGCCTTCTTCCCTCAGTCTTTTCTCTGAGGTCTCTACCGTGAGTGTTGGGTTCAGCCGTGTTATATGCTGCCCCCTCACTCCTGTGGGCCATAAGCGGAGCCCTAGCAGTCTGAGTTCCCTCTCCCGCAGCTGCAGTAGTTCCGGGATGGAGCGAGCTCGGCGCACTGAGCTAGGTCTGCGTCCTGCGCTTGCGCGGCTCCGTCTCCGCACTTCTCCCTTCCCTCCTCCCCTGCTCGCGTGATCCGCCCACCTTTAGGTGAATTCAGTAGTGGGCCTCTTTGTCTTGCCTGCCTGCTGTGCAGGGAGTCCTTTGTGGAGTTATTGTTGTTCGATTAGTTGTAAATTCCAGGGGAGCTTTACAGAGGCTCACCTCATGTCGCCATTTTGATGACCTCTTGGACACTTCTAAAAAGTTCTTTGCAGGTATACTTCTTGCCTAAAGGTTTTGTTTCCGTGTCTTCAGTCAACAAGGGGGAACTAAAATCTGAAGAGTGACAAGTATGTAACGCATGTAGGTTATGAGGCAGTCATTCTTATTCTCATTTAGAGGTGAGAAGATTTAGGATCAGAAATGTTAAATATCTTCTTAAGACTTAACAGCTAATAAATTTCAAAGCCAGGATTTTAACTCAGGATTTTAACCAGTTAAAAATGGCAAAGCTTTTATTCCCTCTCTTATGGTATAATGCTTCCCAATCTACCATTACTATACCATAGTTTCAGGATTTAGGGTAAATTTTCGAGAGGCATAACAGTTCATTTCCAGGTCACTTGCATTATCCTTAGGTACAGTCATTATTTATCCTTTTTTTATTAAAGTACAGTTGACATAGAATATTACATAAGTTTCAGGTGTACAACATAATTATTCAACATTTATATAACTTACGAATTGATCACTATGATAACTGCCTCACACAAACTGTTTAACCTTCTCCCCAATAATTATGGAATCAATTCCCTTTATGGAATCCCATGTATATCTATATTTATATAGATACCTATATCTATATCTATATCTATATCTATATCTATATCTATATCTATATCTATATCTATATCTATATCTATATCTATATCTATATCTATATCTATATCTATATCTATATCTATCTGTACCTGTCTCTATTTCTGCCCCCACCCCAGTGGTTCTTCACTTATGGAACACTGATAGAAACACAGACATATGTACTTAGTACTATAAGAAGAAAGAGGAGCAAATGAGTAATTTTGAACTGGACTGCAAGGATGACTGGAAATTTGTTAAGAATGGGGAGAAATTCATTCCACCAGACAGGAAACACCATGGGTAAAGACATGGGTTTGGGAATCACACAGCTTATTAGGAAAATGGTGAGATGATTATACTTGAATGTGGGGAGCTGGGAGGCAGGGAGAGAGATGTAGTATCAGAAAGAGGGGGGATGAGCAGGAAAAAGAAAGGGAACCTAAATTGTGAAGGACTATATAGTCAAGATATAGGGGAGATGTTAATAAAGTTCACTGAGAAAATGACATAATCAGACCATCTATGTTTAAGCTATTTAGAGAAATACACTAAACTTCTTGAAGAACATATAATTCTGTTTACCTCACTCATCACCCTTTATATTCAATAAAGTCTTAATATTTTATGATGAGTTATGAAATAATTCCTTACATTTACTTATTCAAATACCATCATCCAACCTCCTTCTCAATGAAAACACTCCTAAACATAGAAAGTGATATTTAGGTCCAAACAGCAGTCTGTCCATAATGGATACCTATTTGAATTAACTTCAAATACAGTAGTACCTCAGTTTTTGAACATCTCCATTGACGAACATTTCGGTTTACAAATGCCGTAAACCCGGAAGTAAATGCTTTGGTTTTCGAACACGCCTCGTAAGTCGAGCATGTCACATGGCTTCCACTGAGTGCAAGCTCCTGAGCATCGCTGTCGGCTGTTTTCGAACGTATCAGAACTTGAATAGTCTTCTGAAATGGATTATATTTGAAAACCGAGGTACCACTGTACATAGGAAATGGTATAGAGCTGTGGTTTTCAAACTGTGTGCCAAGGTGTCCCAGGGTGACACATAAACTCACAGGAGTACCACAGTATATCTTACATTTTCAAGGTAAACTGAGAGACCCCTGTGGAATACTGTGCAACTTACATTCATATTGATGATGTCATACCTATCTTTGCAAAACTGGCATTCTGGTAGTTGTGATAAAGAGCAGGTGTTGTGCAAAAGTCAATGTGAAACAGGAAATGAGGGTGGTAGTGTCCAATCTGATTCCAAGGTTTAAGAAGTTGTTAGGATGTAAATACTTATTAAGTTGTTTGGACCTAACCACTTAATAAACAGAACTGTTAAGTATTTCTTTTGGCGTACGGACCCATAAAAAAATTACTAAAAAACGAGTGTTGCCATGTACCAAGAAAATTTGGGAACCTCTGTTAGGGAGGCTGCAAAACTGCAAAATATGTGTGGTATAAAACAAAGTTGGGGCAAACATTTCAAACTGATCCTTGCAGGATTCAACATTTGGCCTAAAATTGCTATTATAATCCATAATTGCAGCATCCTATAGGAGCATGAATATTTCTCTGCTTGCCTAGGTTTTGATAGTAACTCTAGCTGTGATCCCCTTATGCCACATTTTCCTTGGAGCAGAAGCCATGTGGAGAAAGAATATACAGGATTTCAACAATTCAGTGAACCAAATTTCTACATTGGAAAAGCGAAGTGTATTATTGAAAATCTCCAAGTAAGCAAAGCAGCTGCTTGACTTTCCACCTGATGCATGTGGACACCTTTAAGGTAGTTTGTCCTCTTTTGCATGGTCACTTTCTACATTAACAAATAATTATTACATTTACAGTCCTTTGCCTTCTTGTAAGTATGAAACTATTTTCCTTTATGATTGAAATTCCAGATGTCTGTTCTTTTCAATAATGTTGTTGGCTTCTAGATGAACAAGGTTACTCATTTGCATTTGTTTTGACTCTGTTCGCATTTCGTGATTGTGTCCACTTGAAGAGGTGGGAGGGAAGCTTTGAATTTTAAATGATATCCTGCTATAATAAAAAGTGAGTGACTACTTGCTTACTATGTGCCAGGCACTTTTCTAAGCATTTTACAAACATGTGCATTTAATCTTTCTTGCAATACTGTGGTGTGGGTATTATTTTTATCTCTGTTTCATAGATTAGGAAACTGAGGCACAAAAAGGTTATGTAATTTTACCAAGGTGACTTATCTAGTGGATGATAGAATCAGAGTTGTATCCTACAGTTGACTGATGCCTGGACACCACCATCATAACCATTGTGTTAAATTGATTTCCTGCTGTGCTAGAATTTGGTAATCATTTTAGGAAAGTCATATTGTTTAAATCTCACAATATTCCAGAGGTTCAGAGATGCAAAGTAATGTCTGAAAAACTCCAGGCATAGCTAAATTGTCAATCAAAGTTCAACCTCCCAATTCTATGCGCTTTTGACTGTCAGCGTTCCCTGAAATGGAATGAATTAAGTCAAACCGTATGAAATTACCAATACTTGACCATTTTTACTTCAAAAGCCACAATTTATATGGTTCAACTTTCAACCATATGATCCACTGAGAGTAGTAGATAATATTAGAAAATCTATTAATGTTTATTTTTAACTTAAAATGAAGAATAAATTAAACTTTATGAAGTTTATATGTTTTCACTGATAATAGTGCCCTCCCTACATATCAGATTGTCTTGCCCACACACAATAGGCAAGGTCCTTGAGAGACAGTTGTGGTTCTACATTTCAGAGGAATGGAGAGTGGCATCTACATTACTTTGTTTGCTTTCCACTTATTGTGCCTTTTAATGATGTATTCAACTGTTTATGTTATTGGATATCACCAATATGATTAGTTATATAAACTATGACCTTTCAATAATAAAATATTCGTGATACTGTATAGTTAAATGGAGAATGACCATTAAAATTACTAATCACTTTCCCCGAAATATGGAGAAACTAGGTTATTCAGACCATCCTCCCACTGAAAACAAACTAAAAATATCAAACTGCTGTGAAGAGAATACAAAATTACTAGACAAGAACCTAAGGGGACATGGGAATCCAGAGAGAACAAGCATAGCACTGAATTTCCTTTTGTTTTAGGGATTTATCAGTACAGGCTAAGTTGAACTTTCCTTGCCTCAATAGGGAAAAAGGTATAAAACCCACAAAATTTGGTATCCCCATTAGCTGGGAACTATAGTAGACGTTCTCTCTATATAGAACTGGGACCCTCTTATTCAGCATAAGAGGAAGCCTGTTTCCCTCATGCCAACCCCACATTGGTTGACTTTTTATTCTTTCTTTTCCTTCAGTATTTTAAGGACATTTCTCCACTAACTTCTGGATTGCAGTGTTTTATGAGCGGTCACCTGTCATTCTTATCTTTGTTCATCTGTACGTTTTTCTCTGACTGTTTCCATATTTTAATTTCCATTTCTGGTTTTGAACAATTTGATTGTGGTGTGCCTTGGTGTTTTAATATTTCTAGTCCATGGGATTTATTGAGATTCTTGGATCTGTGGTTTATAGATTTTGTTTTTAAAAATCAAATTTGGAAACATTTTGGCCATTACCTGTTTTGTATTCTATGGATTTTATTCTTTAGATTTAGTTTTTCCTTGTTTAGATTTAGTTTTTTATTGTATAGGTTTAGTTTTTTTTTCTTTTTATGCCATTGCTTTTTACAATATTTCTCCCACCCACTTTCTTCTCCTTTAGGAACTCTAATTACACATGTATTTGTCCACTTGAAGTTGTGCAAAGCTCACTGGTACTCTATTTTGTTTCCCAATTTTTCTCTCTGTGTTTAATTTTGGGTAGTTTCTATTGTTATGTCTCCAAAATCACTAAGATTATCTTTGGCACTGAGTGCCTAATCTGCTGTTAATTCCATCTAATGTATTTTTCATCTCAGAAATTGTTTTTTTCATCTCTTTATGTTCAATTTTGGTTTTTAAAAATATAATATATTCTGTGTCTCTCCTTAACATGCTAATGCTTTGCTCTACCTTCTTAAATATATGGAAAATACTTATCATAATTTTTTATTTTAATGTCTTTCCCTACTCATTCCATCATCTGTGTCATTTATGCTTCTGTTTCTATTGAATGTTTTTTTCACATCATTATGCATCATATTTTTCTCATTTTTAACATGATGAATAATTTTTTTATGGGATACAGACATTGTGATTTCACATTCTTGGGTACTGAATGTATATATATATATAATACATATAGATGTATTATATATGTATGTATAATATACATATATAATATAAATAATATTTATATTTCTTATAATTATTATTGAGGTTTGTTTTTTTCTGGAGCACAGTTGAATTATTTCAAAAGAGTTTAATTCTTTTAAGACTTATTTTTAAGCTTTCTGAGGCAGAACCAGACAAATATCTAGTTTGGGGTTATTTTTTCCTTCATTACTTAGGTACTAAGGTAGCTTGAATACTCTACCTGATGCCCTGAGAATAATGAGGTTTTTCCATTCTTCTGGTGGTCACATAAATTATTCCAGATCCTGAATTTTCTTTCCCTGGTCTTGGATAGTTCCTCACATACATGTGCTCATTGGTGTTCAGATGAAAACTGGGAGGAACCCTCTGTAGACGTCTGGAGCTCTCTCTTTAGCAGATATCTCCTCTCTGTTTGTCCACCCTGCACATTCTAGCCACCTTGACCTCCCTGGATTTTTAACTTTGTTTCCTAAACTAAGAGAGAACAGAAGCTCTGTTTGGGTTTTCTCTACCTTCATTGTGGCATTGAATTTCTCTCCAGGCAGTGAGTTTGGACTACCGCATTTATTTTTCTTCTCTCAAATATCATATTGCTGTGCTGCCTGTAGTACAATGTCTGAAAACTGTTGTTGCATATATTTTGTTCAGTAATTTAGTGTTTAAGTTGGGAGGGTAAATTGGCAATAAACTATGCTTATTATATTTTTTAAACCTCATAATTTAAAAAATATCAACAAAGAATAGATGTTTAAAAATACACTTCGTGGATTAAAAAATAATCAAGTATAACTTCTAGAAAATAAAAATAATATGACCAACTTTAAGAAATTCAGACACAAGTTTACCAGCAGATATGATTGAGGAGAAAATTAGTACATTGTAGATAATTCAAAAGAAATTATATAGATGAAGGATACACTTGCAGGATAGGTTTTCTATTTAGGTATAAAATATGAAGAAAATGTTGAAGGATGTACAAGGTTGTGTGTAAAGGTTTAACATACATATAACCACAATGCCAAGGAGAGGGAAGGAACAGAATGTGGCAGGGGCAATATTTGAAGATTTAAAAACTGAAAAAATTCCAGACAAAATAAAAACATCATCCCACAGACTTATAAAGACTAATGAATTCTTCAGAGAGTAAATACTAGATTCCACAATTAGACACATCAGTGTAGAAATGCAGAACACTAAATACAATAGGAGAATAGGAAGAACAATACATAAAAAGGCCATCAAAAACATAACAGTTAGAATAACTTTTATAGAAAAAAACAGAAGACAGAGGAATGATATTTTCAGGTGTTAAAAGAAAATAACTGGTAAACTAGGAATGTATCCAGGGAAAATAATTTTTAAGAATGAAGTTAAAATAAATACATTTTCAAAACAAGACAACAAAGCAAATAAACAAACATGAGAGAGTTTACCAATCACAGATCCTGATTTCCTAGATTAAGTCTAAGAAAGTTACACAGAGAGGTAATGTATCTCAGACAGAAGTTTGAGATGCAAAAATAATGAAAACTGCAAAGAGTGGTGAATGTGAGGGTAAATCTAAAATAATGCTGACTAAATAAAGTCTAGATAATTATGTCAGTGTCTCATGCAATTACAAATTAAAATTAAAATATAGTTAAATAATAATGTGTTAGGAAGGGTATTAGTGGAATTAAATTGTTTTAGACTACTCAAAATTTTTAGGAGGAAGGTAAAAGTATTGATCAATATTATAATTTGATACAGTTGGTATATTATTGTCATTTCTAGGGTAACAAACAATAGAAGAGAAACAAACTGTATAATTTACAAGTAGGTTAATGGAAAAACAAGGAAAGATAAAAATATTAATACACACCCCAAAAAGAAGATAAATGAGAAAAATGAAAATGAAAAATAGGTGGGAAAGTTATAAGGACAAAAAGTATTGGTATAACTGATCCCATCTATCAAAAATTACATTAAATTAGATATACTAAATGCTCCACTTAATAGACAAGGATTCTCAGACTGAAAAATAACTAAACCCAACTATATGCTTTCTTTAATGAATTCATATAAAATACAAGGATACAAAAAAGTTGAAAATAAAATAATAAAAATTAAATTAGCATGCAAATAGGAATTTCAAGAATGCCTATGTACCTGTATTTTAAAAATATTTATTTATTTATTTGGTTTTTATTAAAATATAGGTAACATGCAATGTTACATTAGTTTCAGGTGTACATCATTATTCATCATTTATATACTTAAAGAAGTGATCACCATGATAAGTCCAGCAACCATGTGACACTGTACCATGCTATTACAATATTATTGACTATATTCCCTATGCTGTACATTACTTACCCATGACTTGTTTTATACCTGGAAATCTGAACCTTTTATTTCTCTTCACCTTTTCCCTCTTTTTAATTTTTTAAAATTGCGTAGACATTCAATAGTATTTTATGTTAATTTCAGGTGTACATCATAGTGGTTAGACCTTTACATAATTTAAGAAGTGACTCCCCTGACTAGTCTAGTACACACCTAGCACTATACATAGTTATTATCATATTATTGACTATATTCCCTATACTTTACATCACCATGACTACTTTGTAACAAACAATTTGTACTTCTTAATCTCTTTCGCTTTTTCACCTCCCCCCCACCTCCCCTCCTATCTGACAATCCTCAAAATGTTCTCTGTATCTATGAGTTTGTTTCTGTTTTGTTTGTTTGTTCATTTTGTTCTTTAGATTCCACATATAAGCAAAATCACATTGCATCTCTCTTTCTCTGTGTGACATACTCCACTCAGCACAATTCCCTCCAGGTCAATCCATGTCACTGCAGATGGCAAGAACCCATCCCCTCCCATGGCCGAGCAACATTTCAATATATATATGTACCACGTCCTCTTTTTGTATTCATCCATTGATGGACACTCAGGCTGCCTCCACAACTTGGCCATTGTAAGCAATGCTACAATGAACATATGGAAGCACACATCTCCTCAAAGTAGTGTTGTGGGTTTCTTCAGATAAATACCCAAAATTGGATTAGTAGGTCCTTCTTTGTTTGGTGTTTTAGCCCTTGTTTTAAAGTCTATTTTGTCTGGTATAAGTATGGCCACCCCATCTTTTTGTTTGTTTGTTTCCATTTCCATGAAACATCTTTTTTCATCTCTTTACTTTCAGTCTGTGTGTGTCTTTCAATCTGAAGTGAGTCTCTTGTATACAACATGCAAGGTCTGACAATTAAGTTCTCCAGCTCATCCTAGAAAAAGTGCTACATACCTCATTGCTGAATATCACTATGGTCACCTTCGAAGTACTCCCCTTGGGAATCTATGCACTGATGCCAGTGCCTAGTCAACCCTTCAAAGCAATTTTGGAACTTTTTCTGGAATGGCCATTAGAGCTGTTTTCGTATTATGCTTGATGTCCTCAATGTCATCAAAATGTCTTCCTTTCAATATTTCCTTTATCTTTGGATAAAGAAAGAAGTCATTAGGGGCCAGATCAGGTGAGTAGGGAGGGCGTTCCAATATAGTTATTTGTTGACTGGCGAAAAACTGCCCCACAGATAATGCCATGTGAGCTGGTGTATTGTCATGATGCAAGAGTCATGAATTTTTGGCAAAAAGCCCAGATTGTCTACCTTTTTCATGCAGCCTTTTAAGCACTTCCAAATAGTAAACTTGGTTAACTGTTTGTCCAGTTGGTACAAATTCATAATGAATAATTCTTCTGACATAAAAAAAGGTTAGCAACATCGTTTTGACTCTTGATTTGGACTGACAGAATATTTTTGGTCATGAAGAATTGGCTGACTTCCATTGTGCACTTTGACATTTTGTTTCAGGGTTGTATTGGTACACCCATGTTTCATCACCAGTGATAACATGGCCCAAAACATCGTCTTGCCTCTCCAAAAGCTCTTGGCAAACTTCTACTCTCCTTTGCTTTTGTTCATCAATGAGCTCCTTCGGGGCCATTTTTGCACACACCTTTCTTATGCCAAGATTTTCAGTTAAGATTTTCCTGACTGTTTCTCTACCAATGTTTGCTTCATCTGCTATACTTCTCACAGTCAGCCAACAATTTTGACACACAACTCAAGGAATTTTTGTAATGTTTTCATCAGTTCTGCTTCTTTTTGGCTGCCCTGACCACTTTTCATGAGTGATGCATATTTTCCCCTCAGAAAAATGTTTAATCCATTTGTGCATTGCCATTTTCTTCATGGCATTATCCACATTAAACTTGGACTAACATGTCCCTGATTTCACTTCCACTCTTGCCAAGATTAACAATGAATTTAATGTTTGTTTTTGCTCTAGTTCATACTCAGACATTTTCGCGATGACACACAAAAACACATGACAATAATGAATGCCACTCAGCAAGACACTGCCACACATTGACACAAACACAGCTGTGAGACACTGATATACCAAGGTTATGAAACCTTACTGAGCTATTTGTACAGTGGTGCCAATGTAAGCACATGGTGGCAAGTTAGCAAACTTAATTGTCAGACCTCATATGTAAGGGTCTTGTTTTCTTATCCATTCAGCCACCCTATGTGTTTCAATTGGAGCATTTAATCCATTTACATTTAAATAATTGTTTATTTAAAGATTTTATTGGGGAAAGAGAACAGGACTTTATTGGGGAACAGTGTGTACTTCCAGGACTTTTTTCCAAGTCAAGTTGTTGTCCTTTCAATCTTAGTTGTGGAGGGTGCCATTCAGCTTCAAGTTGTTGTCCTTTCAGTATTAGTTGTGGAGGGCGCAACTCAGCTCCAGGTCCAGTTGTCGTTGCTAGTTGCAGGGGGCACAGCCCATCATCCCTTGCGGGAGTCGAAACCAGCAACCTTGTGGTTGAGAGGACGCGCTCCAACCAACTGAGCCATCCGGGAGGCAGCTCAGCTCAAGGTGCCATGTTCAATCTTAGTTGCAGTGGGCAGAGCCCACCATCCCTTGCCGGACTCGAGGGATTGAACTGGCAACCTTGTGGTTGAGAGCCCACTGGCCCAGGTGGGAATCGAACCGGCAGACTTCGGAGTTAGGAGCATGGAGCTCTAACCTCCGGAGCCACCAGGCCGGCCCATACATTTAAATAATTGTTGATAGATATGTAGTTATTACCATTTTATTATTCGTATATTTTATCTTTTTTTTTGTTTGTTTTAAAGAAGTCCCTCTAAGATGCCTTGTAATACTCATTTGGTGGTGATGAACTCGTTTAGCTTTTTCTTGTCTGGGAAGTGCTTTACCTTTGATTCTAAACGATAACTTTGCTGGGTAGAGTAATCTAGGTTGTAGGTCCTTGCTTTGCATCACTTTGAATATTTCTTGCCAATCTCTTTGGGCCTGCAAAGTTTCTGTTGAGAAATCAGCTGCCAGTCTCACAGGATCTCCCTTGTAGGTAACTAACTGCTTTTCTCTTGCTGCTTTTAAGATTCTTTCTTTGTCTTTAACCTTAGTCATTTTGATTATAATATGTCTTGGTGTGGGCCTCTTTGGGTTCATCTTGTTTGGGACTCTGTGCTTTCTGGGCTTGTATGTCTATTTTCTTCACTAGGTTAGGGAAGTTTTTCGTCATTATTGCTTTGAATAAATTTTCAATTGCTTGCTCTCTTTCTTCTCATTCTGGTACCCCTATGATGCAAATGTTGGTATGATTGATGTCCCAAATGCCCTTTAAACTCTCCTAATTTTTTAGATTCTTTTTGCTGTTCTGTTTGGGTGTTTTCTGTTACCTTCTAAATCGCCGATTCGATCCTCTACTTCATCTAACTTATGGTTGATTACCTCTAATATATTCTTCATTTTAGTTATTGTATTCTTCATTTGTGACTGGCTCTTTTTTATGCTTTCTATCTCTATTTTTATGTTTTCTATCTCTTTCTTGAAGTTCTCCCTGAGATCATTGAACATTCTTATTACCAATGTTTGAATTCTGTGTCTGGTAGATTGCTTGTCTCCATTTTGTTTAGATGTTTTTCTGGAGCTTTGTTCTGTTTTTTCATTTTGGACATGTTTCTTTGTTTTTGCAGTTTGACTGCCTCCCTGTTTTTTTCTTTGTATTAGGTAGGGCTGCTATGCCAACTGGTCTTGCGTTCTGTAGCACTGGGGTGAAATGCTCTGAAAATATCAATTAAATCCAAGTGGTCCAATGTGTCATTTAAGGCCATTGTTTCCGTATTGATTTTCTGTCTGGAAGACCTGTCCTTTGTTGTCAGAGTTGTGTTGAAGTCCCCTACTATGATAGTGTTACTGTTGATATCTGTCTTTATGTCAGTCAATATCTGTTTTATATATTTAGGCGCTCCTATGTTGGGTGCATAGATGTTTACTAGGGTTATGTCCTCTTGTCGGATCGATCCCTTTATTATTATATAGTGCCCGTCTTTGTCTTTTAATATTTTCTTCATTTTAAAGTCTATTTTGTCAGATATAAGTATTGCAACTCCAGCTTTTTTCTCATTTCCATTTGGATGAAATATCTTACTTCAGCCCTTCACTTTCAGCCTGTGTGTGTCTTTTGATCTGAGGTGAGTCTCTTGTATATAGCATATACAAGGGTCTTGCTTTCTTATCCAGTCAGTCACCCTGTGTCTCTTAATTGGAGCATTTAATCCATTTACATTTAAAGTGATTATTGATAGGTACATAGTTATTGCCATTTTTAAATTTGTAGTTAGATTGTTTTCGTCTTTCTTCTATTTACAGAAGTCATTTTAGTATTTCTTGCAATGCTGGCTTGGTGGTAATAAATTCCTTTAGCTTATTCTTTTCTGGGAAGCTCTTTATCTCTCCATCAACTTTAAATGATAACCTTGCTGGATAAAGCAATCTACGCTGTAGGCCTTTGTTTTCCATCACTTTGAGTATCTCCTGCCACTCCCTCCTGGCCTTCAATGTTTCTGTAGAAAAGTCATTTGATAGTCTTATGGGAGTTCCCTTGTATGTACCCCTCTGTCTTTCTCTTGCTGCTTTTAGGATTCTCTCTTTGTCTTTAATCTTTGCCATTTTAACGATAATGTGTCTTGGTGTGGACCTGTTTGGGTTTATCCTGGTGGGAGCTCTCTGCACTTCCTGGGCTTGTATGTTGGTTTCCTTCATCAGGTTAGGGAAGTTTTCGGACATTATTACTTCAAATATGTTCTCAATCCCTTGCTCCCTTTGTTCACCTTCTGGTATTCCTATGATGCGCATGTTGTTGCGCTTGATGTTATCCCAGAGGTCTCTTAAACCATCTTCATTGGTTTTTATTCTTTTTTCTTTCTGTCGTTCTGTTTGGGTGATCTCTGCTAACTTGTCTTCTAAGACGCTGATTCGATCCTCTGCTTCATCTAACCTGCTGTTAATTCCTTCAAGTGAGTTCTTTATTTCAGTAATTGTGTTCTTTATTTCTAACTGGTTGTTGAGTATGATTTCTCTATCCTTCTTTATGTCGTCTCTAAGCTCCTTAAACATTCTTATCATCAGTGTTCTGAACTCTGTCTCTGATAGGTTGATTACTTCTGTTTCATTTGGTTCCCTTTCTGGAGGTTTCTTCTGTTCTTTTATTTGGGATATGTTTCTTTGTTTCCCCATTCTGGCTGACTCTCTGTGTTTGCTTCGATGTGTTAGGTAGATCCCTTAGAGTTCTTAGTTCTTGCTGGGTTATCTTATGTAGTATGTGTCCTTTATATTTGACTTGCACTACTGGAATATTTTTTTTGATATAGATTTTTTGGTTGTTGTTTAAAAGTATGTCATCTATAAAAATTCTCATATCTTCATCCTTAAAAATTTTTCAAATGAAACTTTGAATAATTGGTAGATAAAATTAAAAACAGTATTATGGTTAATAGGTGAAAATTACTATCTTGATTTCATAAGCACAACCAGTGACCTCATTTAGATTTCAACAATTTTATGAAACATATTTTTCTGCTCACTAGATGGCAATGGCATCTCTTCCTATCTCTCTATTATGATAACCAAAAATGTCTCCAAATCTTGCCAAATGTCCCCTAAAGGACAAAATCACCCCTGGCTAAGAACCAGTGAGCTACAATAATGTTGATCTCAGCACTGTTTCTAAAACTGAAAAATTAAAAACAATATAAACATTCCCAAATAGGAGTGGACTAACAAAATATTACAAATTCACAGAGTGGACTACTATTCAATCTTTAAAAAAATAAGTTATAGAAGAATATGTAGTAATGAGGAAGACCTTTCTCATACATTAAGAGAGGTTGTTGCATTACAAAACATCCTTTTCTATAATGTGTACTGAATGCATTGAGGAAAAAAAACACTTAATGGGTAAATGTAAACAGTAGTTCTCTATTTAGATGGATAAGTCAAAACTATTTTTTTTTGCTTTGTTTATCTATATTTTAAAACATTCTATAATAACAGTATATTACTTTCAAAATAAGAATACAAAGAACATGTTTTGTTGCCTTTTAAAAAGATAAGTTGAAAGGAAATTTCCCAAAGATATGACCAGAAAAAAGCTACTTTGAGGTAGGATATCGATTTGCAGTTGTAATCAAGGCATATTACAAAGATAACTGCCCACACTGTCTAATCATAAATTGATCTTAAATAGAGATGATACTCTGGAAGGTATGGGCTGAATTCTTAGTGAACCACATCAGGCTGGCAAGTTGCCTGCCTCCCCACTTTCCTTCCTATGTTCTTTCTTTAATCCCTTCCTTTAAGTACAAAGTGTCATTATCTTCCTGTTTTCTTTTAATTTTTTCTTATTGTTTCTAAAGGGTGTAAAGCACAAAAGAGTCTTATTCAATTGGGGTTTTGCTCTCACAACAGCCAGAAGTGAAACAGTTAGCAAATTGAGAACTTTGAAAATCATCAATAGCCCTATTTTACCTTGAACCTGCACATCTGTGAGGAGCACATACTTATACCTAGAACAAGACCATAATCTAACATGAGATGTAAATCACATAATATCCAAGCTAATGTCATTTACAGCAAAGTTGCTTCCTTGTTTGAAATTCTATTTTCCCCTGCCTTTCAGACATTTTGTAAAGATTCATTCATACATTTCCTTTTCTAATTTTTGCAGCCAGATCATAAGAGTAGAATCCATTATTCAGCCTTGATTTTATTTAGCAGTGACTGGATCCATGTTTCTTTCCAATACTCACAATCACTGCTAACTGCATTCCGGGAGCCCTGGTGGGTCTGACTATTTAATCATCTTGATTTCTCAGGCGATCATCTCCTTAGCCTTTATTTGCCATAACTTCCTCAAGGTTTTCTTGAATAGCACCGGTTCTAGCAGACCCTCAAGATGACTATGGGCTATTTAATTACAAATTGAAAAATTGAGCCTGTGAACATGAAGTAAAGAGCAGCAATTCCCTCACTTGTACCTCCAAGGGACACACAAATCTTTAAATGCTGTGTGGGAGGCCTCCTCATAAATGCAATATATACTGCTTTGAAAATCGTAGCTACCCCCAAAGACATTTAAATAAAACTGTACTAACATCTGGTTTTCCATAAGTCAAAATATTATGTGCTGTGTTTAAAGGGCAATTTCCCCCATTTAAAGGGGAAATTTTATTGAAGGAAATAGAATAATTAAAAAAACTGGGTTTCATTTAGAAACACTCCCCATACATTTATTCTCATGACATATATTTTCAGCCCAGGAGAGGCTAACCTATTTTGGATAACTTATAAATCTCTTTCTTTTGGAACACTGAAAATATGACTCTCTTGATATTTAGAAAAAGCCTATAGATCTTGGATTGAACTAAGGTGGACTTACTGTACCTTCATTAGCAACGTACCAAATTTACTTCATTGCTGAAATATCATCAGTGTCCTTAGTAACAAGCTTCCCTAGTCTTCAAATTGGTCATTTAAGGAAGTACAAAAATTTACAAAAAAGCAACAACGAAATAGTTGCCCATGAGAGAAGAAGACAATGCAGTTAGATTATTATTGAAATTTATTTAAACAGACGCAATTTTCTTCTCTGCCTACATTTTCAAAAATGGCATATCTCACAGGTCAGAAAACTAAAGATAGAATGATAGGAAATCCTCACATATCAATAATCACCCTAAATGGACTGAACTCACCGATATAAAGGCACAGAGTAGAAGATTGGATAAAAAAAACAAACCCAACCATATGCTGTCTCCAAGAGACACATCTCAGCTACAAGGACAAGCATAGACTCAAAGTGAAAGGGTGGAAATTGACACTCCAAGCAAATGGTGCCCAGAGAAAATCAGGTGTAGCCATAATGATATCAGATGAAACGACTTCAGGGTGAAAAAGATAAAAAGAGACAAAGATGGACATTTCATAATGGTAAAGGGGACTATACAACAAGACATAACAGTCATCAATATTTATGCCCCCAATCGGGGAGCACTGAAATATACCAAGCAACTACTAACAGAACTAAAGGGAGAAGTTGACCAAAACACAATTATACTAGGGGACTTAAATACATCATTGACAGCTATGGATAGATCATCCAAACAGAAAATAAATAATGAAATAGCAGCCCTAAATGACACATTAGATGAAATGGACATAATTGACCTATATAGAGCACTTGATCCTAAAACATCAGACTATACATTCTTTTCTAGTGTACATGGAATATTCTCAAGGATAGACCATATATTGGGACATACAATCAGCCTCAGCAAATTCAAGAAGATTGAAATCATACCAAGCATATTCTCTGATCACAAGGTTTTGAAATTGGATATCAACTGCCAAAAGAAAGCAGGAAAAAACACAAATATATGGAGATTAAACAACATACTTTTAAAGAACGACTGGGTCAAAGAAGAAATTAGAGGAGAGATCAAAAGATTCATAGAAACAAATGACAATGAAAATGCACCCCATCAAAATTTTGGGGATGCAGCAAAAGCAGTTTTAAGAGGGAAATTTATCTCATTACAGGCCTATCTCAAGAAACAAGAAAACTCCCAAATAAATAACCTCATGTTACACCTTAAAGAACTAGAAAAAGAAGAGTAAGTGAAACCCAAGGTCAGCAGAAGAAAGGAAATAACAAAAATCAGAGCAGAACTAAATGAAATAGAGAACAAAAAGACAATAGAAAAAAATAATGTGACAAAGAGCTGGTTCTTTGAAAAGATTAACAAAATTGACAAACCCTTCGCAAGACTCACTAAGACAAAAAGAGAGAAGACACTAATTAACAAAATCAGAAATGAAAAAGGGGAAGTTATCACAGACACCACAGAAATACAAAGGATCATCCAAGAATACTATGAAGGGCTATATGCCACAAAATTCAATAACCTAGAAGAAATGGACAAGTTCTTAGAAACCTGTAGCCTTCCAAGGCTGAACCATGAAGAACTGGAAAATGTAAACAGATCGATCACCACTAACGAAATTGAATAAGTCGTCCAAAACCTTCCCAAAAGCAAAAGTCCAGGACCAGATGACTTCACAAGTGAATTGTACCAAATCTTCAAAGAGGATCTAATACCAATCCTGCTCAAACTCTTCAAAAAAATTGAAAAAGAGACAGTACTCCCTAACTCATTTTATGAGGCCAACATCACCCTCATACCAAAACCTGGTAAGGAAAACACACAAAAAAGAAAACTACAGACCAATATCTCTGATGAATACAGATGCAAAAATCCTAAACAAAATTCTAGCAAATCGAATACAAGAATGCATTAAAAATATTATTCATCACAACCAAATGGGGTTCATCCCCGGGGCACAAGGATGGTTCAACATCCCCAAGTCCATCAATGAGATACATCACATAAACAAAATAAAGGACAACAATCATATGATTATATCAATTGATGCAGAAAAAACATTTGAGAAGATACAACATTCTTTTATGATTAAAACACTTAATAAAATAGATATAGAAGGAAAATACCTTAACATAATAAAGGCCATATATGACAAGCCCTCAGCTAATCTCATAATTAATGGTGAAAAACTGAAGCCCTTTGCTCTATGTTCAGAACACGACATGGCTGTCCCCTATCACCTCTGCTTTTCAACATAGTGTTGGAAGTTCTTGCCAGAGCAATCGGGCAAGAGAAATAAATAAAAGGCATCCAAATTGGGAATGAAGAAGTTAAATTATCACTCTTTGCAGATGACATGATGCTATATATAGAAAACCCTAAAGACTCCACCAAAAAGCTATTAGAAACAATCAACGAATACAGTAAAGTTGCTGGCTACAAAATCAACGTACAAAAGTCCATTGCATTCCTATATACTAACAATGAAATCTCAGAAAAAGAAATACAAAAAGCAATTCCTTTCGCAATTGCAGCAAAAAGAATAAAATACCTAGGAATAAACTTAACCAAGGATGTGAAGGACCTATATGCTGAAAACTATAAGACATTTTTGAAAGAAATTGAAGAAGACACAAAGAAATGGAAAGATATTTCATGCTCATGGATTGGAAGAATCAACATAGTTAAAATGTCCATATTACCCAAAGCAATATACAGATTTAATGCAATCCCCATCAAAATCCCAATGGCATTTTTTAAAGAAATAAACAAAAAATCATCAGATTTGTATGGAACCACAAAAGACCCCGGATATCCAAAGCAATCTTAAGAAAAAAGAACAATACTGGAGGTATCACACTCCCTGACTTTAGGTTGTACTACAGGGCTACAATAATCAAAACAGCATGGTATTGGCAGAAAAACAGACACATAGACCAATGGAATAGAATTGAGAACCCAGAAATAAAACCACATAAATATGGACACATAATTTTTGACAAAGAAGCTAAAAACATACAATGGAGGAAAGACAGCCTCTTCAATAAATGGTGCTGGGAGAATTGGATAGCCACGTGCAAAAGAATGAAACTGGACTGCTATCTGTCACCATGTACTAAAAGTAATTCAAAATGGATCAAAGACTTAAGCATCAGACCTGACACAATAAACTGCACAGAAGAAAACATAGGTACTAAACTTATGGACCTTGGGTTCAAAGAGCATTTTATGAATTTCACTTCAAAGGCAATGGCAGTAAAAGCTAAAATAAATGAACAGGACTATAAACCATTGACAAAATAAAGAGGCAACCAACTGAATGGGAGAAGATTTTTGCAAACAGTGCCTCCGATAAGGGGCTAATATCCAAAATATACAAGGAACTCATGAAACTCAACAACAGAAAAACAAACAACCCAATTGAAAAATGGGCAGAGGACCTGAAGAGACATTTGTCCAAAGAGGACATACAAATGGCAAATAGACATATGAAAAAATGCTCAACATCACTAATCATCAGAGAAATGCAAATCAAAACCACAATGAGATATCACCTCACCCCAGTTAGAATGACTATCATCAAGAAGACAAATAGTAACAAGTATTGGAGAGGCTGTGGAGAAAAAGGAACCCTCATACACTGTTGGTGGGAATGCAGACTGGTGTAGCCATTATGGAAGGCAGTGTGGAGGTTCCTCAAAAAATTACGAATAGAATTACCATATGACCCAGCAATCCCTCTCCTGGGTATCTACCGAAAAAATCTGAAAACATTTATACATAAAGACACGTGTGCTCCAATGTTCATTGCAGCTTTGTTTACGGTGGCCAAGACATGGAAACAACCAAAATGTCCTTCGATAGATGAATGGATAAAGAAATTGTGGTATATATACACAATGGAATACTATTCGGCCGTAAGAAAAGATGATATAGGAACATTTGTGACAACATGGATGGATCTTGAGAGAGTATAATGCGAAGCGAAATATGTCAGACAGAAAAAGCAGAGAACCATATGATTTCACTGAGATGTGGTATATGCAAAAACAGCAAAAGAAGAAGACAAACAAATGAGAAACAAAAACTCATAGACACAGACAATAGTTTAGTGGTTACCAGAGGGTAAGGGGGGTGGGAGTGGGAGATGAGGGTAAGGGGGATCAAATATATGGTGATGGAAGGAGAACTGACTCTGGGTGGTGAACACACAATGAGATTTGTAGATGATGAAATACAGAATTGTACACCTGAAATCTATGTAATTTTACTAACAATTTTCACCCCAATAAATTTAAATAAATAAATAAATAAAAAAGAAAAAAAATGGCATACCTCTAAGTGCCTATTTAAAAGTTATAAACTTATTGCTTAAATATTTTTCTACATTTCACCTTTACCTCTGAGAAACTGCCAGAAGAATTTATAGAACGGTAGCTACCTTGGTTGTTAATGAGCAGTAACTTGGACACTCTCCTTAGCACAGTATATTTTGATGGCGCCTTTGATGGTGGTGGGAAGCTAAAGAACAGATGGGTAGGGAAGATAAGAATGCTCCCACTTAGTGTTATTCCAGGCAGAGACATCTAATGACTGATAATACAAAGGCACATGGCAGCTCTGGAACTAATTCTTGCCCAGTACAAAACCACTTCACAAACACATTTGAAGTTTGTTCAACTTCTTGCTCC
Source organism: Rhinolophus sinicus (assembly GCF_057876585.1). NCBI lineage: Eukaryota > Metazoa > Chordata > Mammalia > Chiroptera > Rhinolophidae > Rhinolophus > Rhinolophus sinicus. The sequence goes on along the minus strand of NC_142518.1, from coordinate 21,733,723 downwards.
ATTTTTATCCTCTTTGGCTCATTTCATTTTCATAGTAAAACAGAGATGGGGGACTAAAGAGAAAAGAAAATGAGCAGGAGAAAATGACATCACAGGTTATACTGAGTATATTGCTCTCTTTGAACCAACTTCTCACAAATGGATGGCTTGCTAAACAATGACTTCTAAAATTAATTGTATACACATCGTCTGGCGATCTTATTAAAATGCATATTCTGATTCTATAAACCTGAGATTCTGCATTCCCAATAAGCCCTCAAGTGAGGCTTCTGCTGCTGCTGATGGCGTGGGGACCACCCTTCAAATAGCAAAGCTGTAAAAGGCTTTATTAACACGTTAGAGTCTGACTCTTGTCTAACGTCAAACCATTCAAGTAGAGTCATCTCCCCCTCTATTAAAAGTAAAAGAACAAAGTCATAGGCTGAATAAATCTCAAATCAAAGTGTATTTAATAGATATGCTCTCTCGTTTAACTCACAACTCATTTAATCTTAATAAAATTTTCCGGAGATAGGGAATATTACCCCCAATTCCTGGGTGAGGTGACTGAGGAATAGAAGTGTTATGGAGCTTGTCCAAAGTCACATTTCTGGAAAGTGATGGAGTAACGTTTTGCACTGAGGTTTCATGTCTTCTTGTCCAGTTGCTTTGTATAGCATTTTACATGTTAGAAAGGCTTATATATGTATGAACACATTTGATCCTCTCAATATATGTCCTCTGAGAAAAGTATTATAGACCATATTATCCTTATTGTAGATGGGTAAAGTAAAGCTGGAATGATTAGGCAGCTCAAGCAAGGTCCCACAACTAATTAGCAACAGAGCTAGAGCTGTCATTGAGTCCATCTGATCCCTAGTCATCTTCACTCTTTTATCATTATCATGTTACTCAATAGTAACCAATTTGTAAACTACAATGAAACAACAATAACAACCAGTTATATGCCTCAGAAATTTCCAACACGAAAAATTAACATTATTTACAAACTATACCTATTAAAATAACTTTGAAATTAGAGACACTAGGGTTCAGCTTTCATTCCATTTTCAAAGGTCCCAAAACTCACATTTTCAATGATTCCTAAATATAAGGAGATATCCCAGGTGGGAAGGTGATGAGGGGGCAGTGATCATACTATGTTAACCTTAATGGTTTTTGAATTACCTTATTTTCATTCTCATACTTTATACTAAACTATGAATAACTTTTCTTGATTTTAAAGGTCTGTCTTGAGTGGTTGGAAATAAAACCCATTTCAAGGGAATCTGCTTCATTTCTCTTAACAAAAATAATATCCATTTTATGCTACAGATATTTTAATTCCTGCATCTTCAATCTTTCTCTCCGCTGTCTTTTTCCTATTAGTATTTAAACATAAGAATCTTCCTCCTGGAGTAAAATAAAAGACTCTCCTTTTAACCTACATGTTGTTACACATACCTCATGATTTCTCTCCTTTTCTCAGGAGAGAAACATGTTTAAAGACCTGTCTGTATACTCTCTCCTTCTCCAGTTTACTCCTCAACCTGCTATAGTTCAGTTCTGCCCTTATCGCTATTGAAACCACTATCCCTAAATCACTAATTACCCAGATATTGGTTAACTCCATGGACCCACTTGACATCCCAGCAGCATTTGATGCGTTTAGTTCTTTCCTTTGTGAAATGTTCTTTCCCCACTAGCTTCTGAAATTAAAGGTTCTACTGAGTGTCTTCCAACATTTTTCTCTGCTCCCATTGTAGATTCCGTTTCCTACATTCAGTCCTCATTAATTCAACAGACATCTATTGTTCTTTATATTGTGCCAAGTTCTGGGGATAAAATTATGATTAAAAAGATATTGTCTTTATCCTTCTGGAACTTACATTCTAACAGTGAACAGGCATATGAATCAGGCAGTTAGGGTAGGAAAGTCTTCTCCAAGAGAAAACGGTTTAACTGAAATTTAAAGTGTGAGTAGAAATTGAAGTGAAAAGACAAGGAATGAACATTCTATGCACAGGGAACGCATGCAAAAGGCCTTGGGTCATAAAGAGCAAGGGTTACAGGATTAGGTTGCAGAGGTTGCTAGTTACATGTAAAGGACTTTGCTTTCTCCCGTAGGAAGCATTGAAATGTTTTAACTGGTGGAGGGACATGATCAGATCTGCATTTCTGAAAGACCTGTAAGGTTACTCTGGCTAGAATATAGTGAAAAACTGGAGAATACTATAGTGGGTCAGAGCAGATCACTCAGTAGCAATTACAGTGGTCCAGCCTATAGATAAAGGTTGTTTCATGCAGGCTGATAGCAGCAGATTGAGAAAACAGTGTTGGATTAGATATGGGGAACGAGGAAGAGGAAGATTTCAAAGATGTCTCATGGGATAAATTATCCTTGAATTATTTGTGTGGGAATGGGTTAAGGGGTTCTAGCTAGTTTAGGAGAGAAATGTTAGTTCAGGAAAATGGACAGTATTTCCATTATAATGGGTGTGGGGACAAAGTCCAAGAGAGCAGTTTCCAGGCTCTCGGCCTCACGTGGAAAGGTGCTGGCTCGGTTATTAGGTAGCCATCAGCTATAATCACATGGCCATCTGCGGTGGCTGGGTGGCCATCAGCTGTTACCAGTTAGCCATTAGCCACTGATATAACTGCCATGGCTACGCTAGAGGAGTTAGGGGGTTGATTGGCAGAGAAGTGGACAGCGGATTGTACATCGTGTGGAGCCTGTTTCCTGCATCTCCAACCCAGCCGCCACCAAGAATACAGTGGTATCAACCCCTTATCCATGGCTCCGTTGGTGTTCCTTTTTGGCCTCACCATATCCTGCATTTGGTGCGGGGAGTGGGACCAGAGACCCCGCATGACAATGGGAAAGAAGAAACAATAGGTGAGGATGCAGATAAATTTGTCAATTTGGTGACAGGAAGGTGAATGGGTTCTCATCTTAACTGTTATGTTTACTGTGAAGAAAGAGGAACATTTAACTCCTGAAATTGAAGAGGAGCATGGTGAGGTGTTAAGATTAGCGATGTGGAAAAAATTTGAAGTGACAGTTGAAAATAAGGTTAGGTAAACTTACCGTGTTTCCCCAAAAATAAGACCTAACTGGAAAACAAGCCCTAGCATGATTTTTCAGGATGACATCCCCTGAACATAAACACTACTATGTCTTTTGGAGCAAAAATTAATATAAGACCCAGTCTTATTTTCGGAGAAATATGGTAGAAAAATTCCTGACCAACTGGTTCTGATTCCAAAAATGAAAGTAAATTCTTCATCAAAGAAAAGCCTTCTTGAACCATGCAGAAAACATCATTCTTCCATTCTCTTGAAAAATTTAACTGGATTTTGGAAGAAACATTGGGGTTAAGGGAAATATGATGCCATTTTTCTCTCTCTCTGCTATACTGAGGCTGGCATCTAGGGAATGTTTGCTCAAAGTGAATTTTCCTAGGAGGACAGTTGACAAAAGTAAGTAGAGGGGATCTGGCAGAAATTCATGACTCCTTTTTAATAATGAAGGATAGGGTGTGAAGGTGAGGGTGACCACAGGAAATGATTGTCACTACTGTGTTCAGTAACAATAAAAATGTTCATAATCAAATCCTGGAAGTCACCCAGTGAAAGAAGCATCAGGGAGGGGTCTAGGGGCGACCACATCAGTTCTTTGGCAAAGGGCAGGGATATTTACTATAGAAAGCAGAAGGCTCTCATAAAATCATAACACCCAGAGGAGAATCTATACAGGGATAACATTCCTCACAACTCTCACTTTCTTCTTACTTCTCTCTGGCTGCCAAATTACTGAAATGTATATCACCTGTCCTTCTTGTAACAGGCTACCTGTGTTCTAATTGCATGCAGGGCAATCTAATGGCCTCCAGGGGTGGAAGAGGTGATACAGGAGGAATCCTCTCCCAGGCCAGGGAGAGCCAACTGGAATTATATGGAGAGAGATCAGGAAAAGTTGAACACTGAATTAAAGGAAAGAGACAACACATGAGAAGATGCCATGGAAGAGTGTAATTTTGAAAGCTTTGATTACAAAAAATAGAAGTAAAAATTGGATAGGATAGATATGTGTTCACAGTACTGTTTAAGAAAATATGAATGTTCATTGCAGCTTTATTTACGGTGGCCAAGACATGGAAACAATCAAAATGTCCTTTGATAGACGAATGGATAAAGAAGTTGTGGTATATATATACACAATGGAATACTATTCAGCAGTAAGAAAAGATGAAATAGGAACATTTGTAGATCTTGAGATTATAATGCTAAGCGAAATAAGTCAGAGAGAAAAAGTAGAGAAACATATGATTTCACTGATGTATGGTATATAAAACTGAAAACAACAAAAGAACAAGACAAATGAAGAAACAAAAACTCATAGACATAGACAATAGTTTAGGGGTTACCAGAGGGTAAGGGGGGCTCTAGAAAAGTGTAAACAGGGTCTAATATATGGTGATGGAAAGAGAACTGATTCTGGGTGGTGAACACACTATGTGAGATATAGATGATGTAATACAGAATTGTGTACCTGAAATCTATGTAACTTTACTAACGACTGTCACCGCAATAAACTTTAATTAACATGTCGCGTACGGCGGGGTTTAAATCCCTCATACCCCTCTGTTCCGGCAGGTTTTTAAAAGAAACTACTTTAAAATGCACTCTTCTCTTTAAAGCGTAAATGCTTCTGTCATTTATTATTTTTCTATGGAATTTTTTAGGATTTACTCACCTATGATGTTAGTAATCCCTCCTGGTGTGATACTGCAGAAAGCAGCTTCCTTTGTGCAGTGGGACACGGCAAAAATTGCATATGTACCAAGTTTCACTTCTCACTTTTTTTGATGCGCACACTTTACACACCCGTGTGTGATATTTTTTCTTTCCTCTTCCCACTATGGGCTCCAGATGATGCGTGGCCAAATCTCCCTGGAGCCTGGCCGGATTGTCTTCCTTGGGGGCCCGCTGTGTAGGCACTTTCACAGCTGGTTCCCTATCGCCACTCGTCTCACCTCCCTGTCTTGGCCTCTCACTGCTCTCTGCCCAATCTTTTGAAATTCTCGTTATCCGTCCTTAACGCATGGCTCAGAAAAACGAAGATTCTCGTGATCCGTACACAACATGTTAAAAAAAAAGAAAATATGACTACAAGAAATAAGAGATAGGATATAAGATATGGTAAGAAAGAAAGGAAGTAAAGTGGAAATTAAAAGAATGTTAGATATAAAGCTTAATAAACAAATGAAAACTATTTAGCATATTAAACACCTGTATTGGAAACAGTAATGAGGACAACTGACACTGCGAAATCATTAAGGTGGAGGACAACTTGAGAAGAATTTTTCATTAGGTAGAGAGGGAATATAAAGAGATAAAATTATGAGAAATTATAAATGTGGAGGCCAGAGAATAGAGATCTAGCAGCGAAGATAATCATGTATCTGAAGATCACATCAGAAAAAGTGGAACAGAAACAGTAACGTAAGATGTAATAAGAGAAAACTTTTCCTAGGAAAACAAAGACTTGGATTTTTAGAAAAAAATGAAAACAATGTAAGTGTTTGGAAAGTTTTCTAAAATATATGATTTTTCACACATTGGAAAAGAGATAAAAATAATACTTACTGCACTTCCTTTTAGGTATAATGTTTTCATCTAGAATGTATTGTTATGTATGAATTGGAATCAAAGCAAATTTTTAATGGCTGGTGACACCTGGTGATGAAAATGTTTTCATCTTCAAGTATAAACTTCAATTCCCTATGTAAACTAAAACGACAGAGCCAGTAACAATTGTAATCCTGCTTATCTAGGTCTGGTTTATTAATAAATAAGGTAACAGGACAAGAAAAACCTCCTTTTTTTTTTCCTTTCACTTCTATTTTTAAACTGACTTCACATGATGAGAATAGCATGAAATATGTGGGTTTGGTTTACATATCCTAACAGGAATCACCTTCCTGGATTTCTAAACGACTTTATCAAGATAAGAAATCTATTTTATAAGAAAAACCTCCTTTTGATTGTAAAAACCTCTGTACTACTTTAGTTCAGCTCATATATTTTCGGCTGATGCTTTAATTTAGAATTTGACACCCATTTCATTCTTGTTATTTAACAAGCAACCGAGAAATTGGCTGTAGCAAATCATGGTTTGAGATGCATAACTAACATAATACATATCCCTTGTGTACTATATGTATCTAAAGGAAGGACATCCAGATGTTGAAAGTATTCTGCTCAGTGACAAGATTAAGGGAAATTAGCCACTTGGGTCCCTTTCTTCCTTGTCCTCCACTCTTAACAAATAGGCCTTGGGTCGTTGTTTAAGTGCCTCTGCTCAACTAGGCTGGTTCGTGAATGGGTCAGAAAATAATGTAATAAATAGTTAGTTTAGTTTATCTGGTTAAATTAGAAGCCATCTAGGAAAACTGGCTAACCACACAGATTTTTTTAAGAGACAGGTTCTTGGTGTTTTCAGCTTTCATTAGGTTTTGCTGTGGTAAAAACCAATCCCTAATTTTCAGTGTCTTACACCAGCAAATATTTACTCTTCACTTGTGTTACACTTTGGATGTGGTGGCTGAGGCTCTGCTTCATGTGTCTTCTTCATTTCAGGATTCCCTATGAAGGATCAGCCATGATATAAAACATGTATGTCACATTTCAGAGGGAAAAACAAAGAACTGTGACACACAAAGTCTTTCTTTCTGCTTCAGCTCAGTTATAATGCATAACCAACAAGTCCTTTGGCATTATATTGTCCAAATCAAGTTATGTAACCAAACCTTACATCGATTGGGAAGAGACATTCACCCTTCTCACAGGGCATTTCTGAAAATCCCATGGCAATGCATAGGGATGTATAATCATCCTATAAGAGGGGAGAAATAGTCAGGAAACCTATTGCACTTGGCAAAATCAAATGCAAGTAAACTTGAAAGTCATAATGTATGAAACAAGAAGAGAAAGATAAGATCAAACTCTCCTCTGTTGAAAAAATACATTGGTTAAAAAAAATACCACTGTGTATTTTCTACAGAATGAAAAGGAAAACAATAGAGTCAGAAAGATTAGAGGAGTTGGCAAATCTCTAACATGCAAATGTTAGCAAAAATTAACCATAGAGTCAGACAAAATAGAACGTAATTTATCATACCAATTAGTGGAAAAAATACAAATGATCAAGCTATTATATGCCCAAAAAGCATGTGATAAAATTCAACATGTTTTTAATAATAACTCTTTGTAAATTAGGAATAAAAGGTATGACCACAGCATCATAAAGTGTATATGTCTCAAACCAGGAGCTAACACCATATTAAACATTGAACACAGAGGCAATCTCACTAAAGTGAGAAACAAGATAAGGATGTCTTCTACCCCTATTGTATGAATATTGCAATTTTCTTCTGGAATGTTTTTTCAATGCTATACATTAAAGGAAAGAAATGAGGTGTAGAGACTAGAAAGGTGAGGGGGGGATCAAAGTTTGAAGAAAAGGGATGGCCGGTTAGCTCAGTTGATTAGAGTGTGGTGCTGATAACACCAAGGTTGCCAGTTCGATCCCTGCACGGGCCACTGTGAGCTGCACGCTCCTTAAAAAAAAATAGTTTGAAGACGTTGAGATCCATAGAGACAGTGCCAGGGCACGTGACAGCCGCCGGGGCACTGGGCGACTGTGTGCTCACTGAGGAAAAATAATTAAACATGGGCAAAAAAGACCCTAAGAAGCCGAGAGGCAAAATGTCATCGTATGCATTGTTTGTGCAAACCTGCCGGGAGGAGCACAAGAAGAAGCACCCACATGTTTCAGTCAACCTCTCAGAGTTTTCTAAGAGGTGCTCAGAGAGGGGAAGACCATGTCTGCTAAAGAGAAAGGAAAATCTGAAGACATGGCAAAGGCGGACAAGGCCCGTTATGAAAGAGAAATGACAACTCACATCCCTCCTAAAGGGGAGACAAAAGAGAAGTTCAAGGATCCCAGTGCACCCAAGAGGCCTCCTTCGGCCTTTTTCTTGTTTTGTTCTGAGTATTGCCCCCACGTCAAAAGAGAGCATCCCAGCCTATCCGTTGGTGATGTTGCAAAGGAGCTGGGAGAGATGTGGAATAACAGTGCTGCAGATGACAAGCAGCCTTATGAGAAGAAGGCTGCTAAGCTGAAGGACCACTACGAAGAGGATATTGCTGCATACTACTAGCTATAGGAAAGCCTGATGCTGCCAAAAAGGGGAGTTATCAAGACTGAAAAAAGCAAGAAAAAGAAGGAAGAGGAGGAAGACAAGGAAGATGAAGAGGATGAGGAGGAGGAAGATGAAGATGAAGAAGAAGATGAATAAGGTGGTTTTAGCGCAGTTTTTTTCTTGTATATAAAGCATTTAACACCCCTGCCCCCATATACAACTAGCTCCTTTTAAAGAAAAAAATATAAATGTAAGGCTGTGTAAGATTTGTTTTTAAACTGAATAGTGTCTTTTTATGTATAGCTAACACACTACCAAATGTGTCTTTAGATAGCCCTGTCCTGGTTATATTTTTAATAGCCACTAACCTTGCCTGATACAGTATGGGGGTTGTAAATTGGCATGAAAATTTAAAGCAGGTCCTTGTTGGTGCACAGTGCAAATTAGTTATATATGGGGATGGTGGTTTTTTTAATTTTTAAAAATTTATTTTTCAATTACCATTGACAGACAATATTATGTTTGCTTCAGGTGTACAAAACAACATAGTGATTAGACATTTATATACCTCATGAAGTGATAACCCCAATAAGTCTATTACCCATCTGACACTGTACATAGTTACTACAGTATTATTGACTATATTCCCTATACTTTACTTTACATCCTCATGATAATATATTTTTTCAATTATAGTTGACAGTCAATATTATTTTATATAAGTTTCAGGTGAGCAGTGTAGTGGTTAGACATTTATGTAATTTATGAAGTGATCCCACTGATAAGTCTAGTACCCATCTGACACTATACATAGTTTTTACAGTATTGACTATATTCCCCATACTCTACTTTACATCCCCATGACTGTTTTGTAAATACATATTTGTACTTCTGAATCCTTTCACCTTTCTCACCCAGCCTCCCAATCCCCCATCTAGTAACCATCAGTTTGTTCTCTGTATCTATGGTCTGTTGCTGTTTTGTTTGTTCATTTATTTTGTTTTTTAGATTCCACAAATAAGTGAGATCATATGGTATTTGTTTTTCTCTGTCTGACTTTCACTCACTCAGCATGATACTGTCTAGGTCCATCCATGTTGCTGCAAATGGTAAGATTTCATTCTTTTTATGGCAGAGTAATATTCCATTGTATATATGGTATGCACCACCATTTCCTGATCCAGTTGTCTATTGATGGGCATTTTGGTGGCTTCCATATCTTGGCTATTGTAAATAGTGCTGCACTGAGCATAGGGGTGCATATGTCCTTTTGAATGAGTGTTTTGCATTTCTTTGCGTAAATATCCAAAAATGGAATTGCTGGATCATAAGGTTCTATTTTTAATTTTTTTGAGGAACCGCCAATACTGTTTTCCATAGTGGCTGCACCAATTTGCAATCCCACCAACAGTGCATGAGGGTTCCCTTTTCTCCACATCCTTTCTCCACATCAACAAACACTTATTGTTTGTTGATTTACTGATGATGGCCGTTTTGACAGGTGTGATGATATCTCATTGTGGTTTTTATTTGCATTTCTCTGATGATTAGTGACGTTGAGCATCTTTTCAGATGTCTATTGGCCATCTGTATGTCCTCTTTGGAGAATTGCCTACTCAGGTTCTCTGCCCATTTGCTAACTGGATTGTTTGTTTTTTTGGTATTGAGTTGTGTGAGTGTTTTTTTTAATACATTTTAGATATTAACCCCTTATCAGATGTATCATTGGCAAATATCTTCTCCCATTCAGTAGGATGTCTTTCCCTTTTGTTGATGGTTTCCTTTGTTGTGCAAAAACTTTTTTTTTTTTAAAGATTTTATTGGGGAACAGTGTGTACTTCCAGGACTTTTTTCCAAGTCAAGTTGCTGTCCTTTCAGTATTAGTTGTGGAGGGTGCAACTCAGCTTCAGGTCCAGTTGTCGTTGCTAGTTGCAGGGGGCACAGCCCACCATCCTTTGCGGGAGTCGAACTGGCAACCTTGTGGTTGAGAGGATGCGCTCCAACCAACTGAATCATCTGGGAGCTCGGCAGCTCAGCTCAAGGTGCCGTGTTCAATCTTAGTTGCAGGGGCGCTGCCCACCATCCCTTGCAGGACTCGAGGAATTGAACTGGCAACCTTGTGGTTGAGAATCCGCACACCAACCAACTGAGCCATCTGGGAGGCAGCTCAGCTCAGGGTGCCATGTTCAATCTTAGTTGCAGGCGGTGCTGCCCACCATCCCTTGCGGGACTCGAGGAGTTGAACTGGCAACCTTGTGATTAAGAGCCCACTGGCCCATGTGGGAATCAAACCGGCAGCCTTCGGAGTTAGGAGCATGGAGCACTAACCGCCTGAGCCACCGGGCCGGCCCTGTGCAAAAACTTTTTAGTTTTATATAGTCACATTTGTTTATTGTTCCTTTTGTTTCTCTTGCCCACAAAGATATATCAATAAAAATGTTACTAAGGTTAATGTCTCAGAGTTTACTGCCTATGCTTTCCTTTAGGAGTTTTATGGTTTTGGGTCTTACATTTAAGTTTTTAATCCATTTTGTGTTTATTCTTGTATATAGAGTAAGAAGAGATCCAGTTTAATTTTTTTTCATGTATCTCTCCAGATTTCCTACCACCATTTAGTGAATAGACTGCCTTTACCCCAATGTATATTCTTGCTTCCTTTGTCATAGATTAAATGACCATACAGGTATAGATTTATTTCTGGGCTCTCTATTCAGTTCCGTTTATCTATGTGTCTGTTTTTATGCCCATGCCATGCTGTTTTGATTACTATAGCCTTGTAGTATAGTTTGATATCAGGTGACACGATACCTCCAACTTTGTTCTTCTTTCTCAAGGTTGCTGTGGCTATTTGGGGTCCTTTATGGTTCCATATAAATTTTAGGATTATTTGTTATAGTTCTGTGAAAAATGCCATTGGTATTTTGATAGGGATTGCATTGAATCTATAGATTGCTTTGGGTAATATGGACATTTTAACTATATTTCTTCCTATCTATGAGCACGGTATATGCTTCCATTTTTTGTGTCTTCTTCAGTTTCTCTCTGCAATGTCTTATAATTTTCTGAGTACAAGTCTTTTTCTCCCTTAGTTAAATTTATTCCTACATATTTTATTTTTTTGAAGCAATTATAAATGGAATTGTTTTTTTAATTTCTCTTTCTGATGTACCTGATTTCTGAATATTAACTTTGTATCCTGCTACTTTACTAAATTCATTTATCATTTCTAATAGTTTTTCTTGGTGGAGGGATGGTAGTTTTTTCATCTTCAGTTGTCTCTGATGCAGCTTATACAACATAATTGTCGTTCTGTTAAGTGAATACCACTCTGTAATTGTAAAAAATAATTGCAGCTATTTTCTTGACATTTTGAATGCTTCTAAGTAAATACAATTTTTAATTAAAAAATAATAAAACGAGATCTTTTATTAACAACACAGTCTGTGCACCCACTGTATCTATAACCAACTTCCTTAGCAAGCATGCAAAGTATAGTTTGCCTTATTTTATACTACATGCTTTCATTTCCCTCTTTAAAGGAAATTTGATAAAAAATTGGCTCCTGACCCAAAAGCAGTCATTCATAAGGCAACCAAGAGCATCTGGCCTGCCCAAATGAGGTGATCTTTATTCATTATCTCTGAACCAACCAGATCCTATTTATGAATGTGACCACACCAAGGGACACAGTCACTAGAACATCTCAGAAGCTGAGACACAGAACAGGGAGAAGGGAATTAGTATCAGTCAAAAGGCAATAGTTGCTTTGAATGAGAGAGGGGAAGCCAAGGGCAATTAGAGAGGCAGAGGAAGATTCAGGCAGAGAAGCTGAGATGGAGGAGCTGAGTCACAGCTGTAGTGCGCTGGAAAAGTTGTTTTGCCATTCCATCTAGACACTATTCTCATTACATAGGCCTGGTTGGAAATGCTGTGAAAAGTGGAAATGGAAATAAAAACAGAAGGCGTTTTGAATGTAGAACCATGTCTTACAACCTGATATTGCCAAACACAGATGCCGTTTGCAATAGCAACACAAAATATTAAAAACCAAGTAAAATGTCTATCAATAAAAGACCTATTAAAATTTTTAAATATTTAAATCAAGAATAAGTGAACAAATGGAGAATTTTATATCAGAGCAGAGAAAGTTCAATATTCAAAGATGTCAACTGGACTAAAAATAATTCATAAACTTAAAATGCAATTTTAATGAAAATATAAATGAGATATTTACAATTTTAACAAAGCTGTTTTAAATTTCCTCTAAAAAGTTCAAATAGACCAGCTACTTCCAGGAATATATATTAAAGAAATACTCAGATATCAGACTTATGAATGAGGATATTAATTATGGCATACTTTATAATAGTAAAATCTGAAACTATCTAATATGTGTAAATAGATTATCCATACTAAGGAAAACAACTAAGTCATTAAAATGCTGTTGTAAAAAGTATTTAGTTACATTGGAAAATGTTCATGGCATATTTAAAATGAAAATTAAAGAGATCTATATATTAAGTACACGTTTTAAACAACTATCCACTTGTGAATAGTTATCACTCTTAAGTTTATAATCCAAATCATTAAGACTAGTAATTATATTGTAGGTATTTTTATTTTCTAATTAGTATAGTTTTGAATTTTCTAAAATGTCTCCAGTGAAAAAACTATTTGATAATAAAATGATAAATGCTATTATGTTGTAAAAAGAACAAATTAACAATGAGCCTGAAACAGCATAGCAAATAGAGCTGAATAAGTGTTTGTAGAATAAGTGAATGAATAAATGGCCAAGATAATTTTGAGAAAAAGACACTTGTATGGATGGATGGTAAAGTTCACACTAATAATATTATAACATTGTCAAATCACAATAATTTACCAGTGAAATGAATGCAAGAATAATCAGTTAAGTGAAGTAAAATAAAAAGTTCAGCCACAAACCCAAGTACACAAAATATTTTAATATGTGACACATTAAAATTTTTCAGTGTGTTCACCACCCAGAGTCAGTTCTCTTTCCATCACCATATATCAGACTCCATTTACTCTCTTCTACTAAACAGGTTTTAATATATGGTGATGGAAGGAGAACTGACTCTGGGTGGTGAACACACAATGTGAGCTGTAGATAATGTATTACAGAATTGTACACCTGAAATCGATGTAATTTTACTAACAATTGTCACCCCAATAAACTCTAAATAAAACAAAATTTTTCAGTGAGAATATTTAGTGAGGAAAGGGTCCACCATCCCATAAGCTGTTCTGCGACAATTGGTTGAAAATAGGGAGGGGGATAAAAAAAGAACTCTACATCCTATATCATGAAGTACCATAAACATTTTTAACAGGAAAAGACAGATAAAAAAATATTTGCAACAGTTTTAGCTACCTTAATGTATATGGGTTTTTTGATTCCGGGGGATAAAAAGAAAAGAAAAACAAGTACTACTTATAAAAATTGCTTATTGGTTTTAGGACATTAATAAACAACTCAATGGAAAAAATACAATTAGATGATCATATATTATTAAACTTAATTATAAACCAAAGGAACATAAACTGTCACAATATCTAATTTGTGCTTCTGAAATGATTGTTTTTAAAGTGGTAACTCTATTACCTAGAGTTTATAGGATTATAACAGCTATACTTTTCTGGGAGGTGATTGGTTTGTGTGTATCAAAAGCTTAACGTGTGGCCTAATGATTGAAGTTCCAGGAATCTGAAGAAATCAAAGATTCAAACCAAGATTTATGTACAAGTGTGTTCATTATGGTGTTACTTATTTCTAGCAAAATGCTAGAAACAACCTTAATGACCAACAGAGAGAACTAATTTAATACATTAATTTAAGAAATTATTTATATAATATACACTACTATAAAATCACAGTTTAGAAGATAATTAACTGGAGTAAAAACCACCCACACTATAATATCAAGTATAATCTTTGGATTGCAAAATAATATCTATAATATAAATGCAATTTCTGTAGAGTGAAAATTTGTGTTTGTGTATACTTAAGAAAACTCTGAAAACAACTGAATACCAAAATGTTAATGCTTATCTTTGGATAGTGGGTCTACAGGGGTTCTGATTTTCTCTTTCATTAAATTATACCAATCTCAAATTTTCTTTAGATCATATATTTACATTCATGGTATAATCTCCTGTTATATTTCTTCAATTCAGGGAATTTCTATTGTGTTCTTTTTTTACAGGAACCATTCTTATTTATAGCACTTTACTTAATTTCAACCCACCTTCTCTTCTCCTTCCTGCCCTACTTTATTTGGCTGTTTCTTACAGGCTGTGTTAAGGTGCATTGAAGTCTGTCTTCTTTACAGTTCCAAGCTGCTGAAATGTAAAGACTGTGTAAAGTCTGTGGCTTATATTCCACCATTTTGTGTACAAACTGTATATACTCAGTAAATACAGATTGAATGTATGAAGATTACTGAGCATAGGAACTGCTCTGATCATGCAGGCACTGAGTAAACCAAAGAAACCAATTCATTCTTTTTTTTTTTTTTTTTTTTTTTTTTAAGATTTTTATGTCTTGGCCATCATAAATAAATCTTCAATGAACATCAGAGCACATATATCTTTACGGATAAACGTTTTCAGATATTTTGGGTAGATACCCAGGAGAGGGATTGCTGGGTCATATAGTAATTCTCTTCTTAACTTTTGAGGGACCTCCACAATGGCTGCACCAATAAATTTTAATTTTAAAAAAGAAAGAAAAATATTTTTTATTAATAATATAGCTAACATACAATATTGTATTAGTTTCAGTGGTACACCATAGTTGTTCAACATTTATATACCTAAAGAAGTGATCACCATGGTAAGTCCAGCAAACATTTGACACTGTACCACACTATCAAATATGATTGACTATATTCCCTATGCCGTACATTATATCCCCATAACTTGTTTTCTGTCTGGAAATTTGAATCTCTTATTCCCCTTCACCCTTTCCCCCTTTTAAAAAATTTTCAATTACAGTTGACATTCAATATTATTTTATATTAATTTCAAGTGTGCAGCATAGTGGTTAGACATTTCTTTATAGTTAAATTGATTGAGTCACTCTTTGGAAACCTGTATACCCATGAATCCAGGAAGAGTGAGTTATCCCTTCATTTATGTTTCCTCAACACCAAGCACATTCTGTTTTATAAAGATTATCACATTAGTTTTGTGACTGTCTTTCTTGAGACTGTGACTTCTCATCAATTTTATATATCTGCAGTATCTAGGAATGTTTGCCCCATCGTAGGTGCTCAGTAAATGTCATTTTTTTTAAAAAATTTATTTTATTAAATTTATTGGGGTGACAATTGTTAGTAAAATTACATAGACTTCAGGTGTACAATTCTGTATTACATCATCTATAAATCCCATTGTGTGTTCACCACCCAGAGTCAGTTCTCCTTCCATCACCATATATTCGATCCCCCTTACCCTCATCTCCCACCCCCCACCCCATGTTGTCATTTTTAAACCATTTTATTGAGGTATGATGGACAGACAGCTGTACATATTTAATGAATACAACTTGATGAGTTTGAAGATAACTATACATTCTTGAAACCATCACCACAATCTATGCCATAAACATATCCATCCCCCGTAAAACTTTCCTCCCACCCTCTTAATTATTATTATTATTATTATTATTATTATTATTATTTGTGATAAGAACTCAACATAAGACCTACTCTAAATAAATTTTTAAGTACACAATACAGAATTGTTAACTACAGGCTCTATGTTGTACAGTAAATCTCTAGGACTTACTCATCTTGTATAACTGAAACTGTACTCTTCGACTAATACTACCCCATCACCCACTCCCTCCACCACCTAGAAACCACTGTTTTATTCTCTGTTTCTATGAGTTTGACTATTTTAGATTCCTCGTATAAGTGGTATCATGTATATAGTATTTGTCCTTTTGTGTCTCACTTATTTCACTTAGCATAATGTCCTCCAGCTTTATCATGTTGTTGCAAATGGCAGGATTTCCTTCCTTTGTAAGGCTGAATAATATTCCATTGTACATATATACCACATTTTCTTCACCCAGTCACCCGTTGATAGACATTTATGTTGCTTCCACGCCTTGGCTGTTGTGAATAATGCTGCAATGAACATGGAAGTGCAGATAGATATCTGTTCAAGATCCTGATTTCAATTGTTTTGGATAAATACCCAGAAATGGGATTGCTGGGTCATATAGTAGTTCTATTTGTAATTTGTTGAGGAACTTCCATACTATTTTTCAGAGTCGTTGTACCAGTTTACATTCCCACCAACAGTGCACAAGAATTCCCTTTTTTCCACGTCCTCACTAACATATATATTTAGAATAGTCATACTAACAGAAGTGAAGTGATGTCTCATTGCAGTAAATGCTTTTTAAAGAAATGAATGAATTTAACTGTGGAAAGAAGAATATGGAAAATGGGAACAGTGTTATAGTGAAATAGAAAGGATCCTGGGGCTGTAGGATTTGAGTTTGTCCTCTTCTGGGAATTAGTTATAGGATCTAGTCATAGGCTCTTGTACAAGTCACTTCTATGTTAAAAGAGGCATTTGGATTAGATTGTTTTTTAAAAAATTTTACCTTTTAGTTTTTTCTTTTTAATTAAAATTTATTGGGGTGACAATGGTTAGTAAAATTACATAGGTTTCAGGTGTACAATTCTGTAACACATCAAGTATAGATCATATTGTGTGTTCATCACCCAGAGTCAGCTCTCCTTCCATCACTATATATTTCACCCCTTTTACCCTCATCTACCACTCCTCTCCCCGCTTACCCTCTGGTAACCACTAAACTGTTGTCTGTGTCTACGAGTTTTTGTTTCTTCATTTGTTTCTCTTGTTTTTTTGTTGTTTTCAGTTTTATATACCACATAACAGTGAAATCATATGGATTAGATTATTTTTAAAAGCTCTTTCGACTTTGACAATCTGGAATGCTAAGAATGGATTTAACATTGCTGACTGAATATTAAGACAGACTGAAGGTTTTGGGGTATATTTTTCAATTTATTGTAAATTTTTTTTTGCCTACAGTAGGAGTTTTCTCTAGTCTTGGGACCCACACATTTCATCTGTCTAACCTGTAGCAAATGAAATTGATATTTTGACATGGGAATAGCAAAATGATCTGATATGTAGTTTTCAAATATTTGAGAAGTGAGGCTGAAGGGGGAAGCAAGTATATATACACATGGTATAAACAGTCTGTGAACTCATGTCAGATCTTTAGGGAAGCACTGTAGAAAGGTAGTATACTCTTTCCACACTTACAGAGAAGTATTTCTTTCCAGTAATGGGCTACCTTAAAATATAATTTTTACTGTCAAATGTAACTTTCTGGACTATCCACATATAGGAAAGAATCAACACTGTCTCAAGTTGAAATGCAATGTGTAATAAGCGTTCATATTAGTAAATATCCTCTTAGCGCCACTGAAATGTCAAGGATACATTTGATTAAGTTTTCCACAATGCAGATGTCTTTGAAAACATCTGTGACTTATTACAGAGATCCAACCAATGCAAAGAAAATAATGACTAAAGTTTATAACGGTATTGAAAGCATCCTAAACTCAAGTGATCCCAGTGTCAATAAGATTTTCCTCAATCAAGATGTGTCTTTCCAGTAATTCTTTCTCTGATTCAAGAGAGAAAATAGGATCATCCCAGATGTTTAAGTCATAGGTAAGGACGTTCTGGTCCTTAGGCTCAACTTAGCCTTTTCTTTAATTAGATCATATCCCCAAGACAATCTTTATTAGAACCACATTTAAAAATAGCATTGCAAGTTATTGATGTCAAAAGTCTTATAGGTGATAAGTAATAGACAGTATTTGAAAATACAGCTACTCTGCTAGAAAATAAAATGTAACATCCTCCTTTTTTAAGAATAGGAAATTAGATTTTTTAAAAAATGTTAAAATGAGGCAAAGAGGATTTCAAAAGATTTAGTTTGTAAATGTTAGAAATTGGTTTAATATTTAAAATAATTTTATATATTATATGAACATATAAAAAAATACATAAGTTCATCTATAGGATTGGACTAGCATGTCGACTTTTGTTTACTTCTATTATACTTTCTACTACTGTTCTCTGTGTATATGCCGTGTGTGCGCGCGTGCGTGCATGTGCACACGCACACGCACTTATGCTTGCAATTATTACTTGAGGATATCGTTCTATGACACTCTGTTTCTTCCTTGTCTTTTAAAAAATATATTTCTCCCTTTGAGTATGTCTATTTGTCTCTTCTTACGAGATTTTCGTCTCTTCCCCTACTTCCCACTCCTCTCTTTCTTCCTTATTTGGTCATGATATAAATCAGACAAACTATGGCCTATGAGCCAAATCCAGCCCCCTGCCTGCTTTTGTAAATAGGGTTTTATTGGAACATTGCCATTCCCAATTTGTTTACATATTCTCTAGGTCTGCTTTAGCATTACAAAGACAGAGTTGAGTATTTGCAACAGACAGTATATAATATGACTTGTAAAACCTGAAGTATTTACTATCTGACTCTATAGAAAAAGTTTAACAACTCCTGATGTAGGTGATAACCATATCTTTCAAGGAATTACAGTGGGATAAGAAGAGATCCTGACTTGTTTCCTGAAAGATACAAATGTATTTTTCAAGTGTATCTTTGAGGGTTTGCTTTCGTCCTCTACCAACTATGCCCCTACTTTGGGGTCCACTTGAAACTCAGGTCTCTCCTAACTTGTTCTAGACCACACTTCAGTTTCCAAGGTATGTGCAGGCTTTTTTCTTGGTTCTGTGCATTTGAGGGTGGACACTTCTAGTGTCTGAATCCCTAGATCTGAGACTAGGCTAAGGAGTGGCTTTTGCAGAAGAGGTAGGTGGATGGAGGTTGGACAAATGGACTGAGTGGCCACATGTCTATGTATATGACCCCCTTTGGAACAGAGTCAAGGTGAGGGGAAGAACAGAGGGTCAGGCTGGAGACTAGCCTTTTCTTGAATGCTGAAGATAGGAGGACAGGAGAACATATATTATTGCTCTCCTATCTTGATTCATAACTTTCTCTGGGACCCACAAATTTTAAATGCTGCTTGGTCTAGCAGACTGCCTTATTTTAATATGGGGAATTAAAATTAATTTGTGAATTGATTGATAGTTTCAAAACTATAGAATGTTCTAAAAATATTATAATTATAATATTTATTATAAAATTTTACATATAACTAGAGTATTTTAACTGCTGCAAAATATGTAATCTATTTATTACATAATTAATTACATAAATATGTTAATATACAATAAATGCATAATATATTATAAATCTAAATCACTGAGTGCAGTGATTATCAGACTTTATTTTCCATTAACATTAATAAAGGTGCTTATTGAAAATACTATCAGAAATACTCCACGAGTCTTTGCACCTAGCTCAAATGCCTGTAATAAGAGATCTTTTTTCTTCTGTTGTATGGCACCTAACATTAGCTGAACTGGGCTCCCATTTATGCATTATGTCTGTTGGCACTGGAACCACATAATTATACCTTTATCCAGTTGCTTTTCTGACTCATCAATGGCTCTAGTTGGATTTTTTTTCCTTCTGGGGAAAGGTAAAAGGTGTTTGGAGGCTTTTCCTGGGAAATATGATCCTAACATACTTCAAGGTAGAAACCCAATCCTCAAAGACCAATCAATAGTCCCTGAGTATGTACCTGGGGTTCTCCCAGATGGAAGTCTGAGGGTTTTCCCACATGTCTACCATGGACAAGGGGCAATCAAGATTATTTTCAGCTGTGAGATTTTTTTTTTAAGTGTTTGAAATGTACGTGTGTGACCACTCATGATCATAAGTGGTTTACCTTTATGCTACTTTTGATGACATTTCAATTTTGGTAAATAACTCTTTTAGAGTGCATGAGGTTTTTCTCCTAAACTTTGACATATGACCATCGTGGCACTGTGCACACACAGCAAGCCAGTTTCATGAACAGGTTATCTGGTTCTGCTTCAAGGTAGAACTTTAGCATGTCAGCAAGCTTGTAAAAAGGAACATTTATAGAGAAAGCAATCTTCTTTATGCTAATTTTCTGTGTGATAATGTTACCCAGGTGGCTCAAAAGACTTCGTGCACCTCCCTAAGTGTCCAACATACTACCAGCGGGTACCTGAGCAAACAGGGAGTAAAGAGCTCAGTATCAGTTAAGTCAGCAAATTTGCAGCAAGTCATACACCTTTGTTTATGCAAGTCCTAAAATGCCAACGAGTCTTTCTGTTAAGAGAATTTATAGCTCAGAGGATGAACAGACTGACTTACAACTTAGATATTTGGTTTTCAAGCTTTATGTTTAATAGACTCAGTTGCTTGGTCCTGACAAAATAACAGCACTAGAGAAAATGTGCATATCCAGTCTTTCAGATCTGGAATTATGTGCAAATTTTGCCTTTTGCCTTACAATTGTACAAAACAGCTATCATCTCAATTGCTGTTAATGTAGTATTGGCAGTGCCAAAAAAACAAAAAGAAAAACAAACACACACCTCCTGAATTGTTCAAAGTAGGGTCATGGTCCTGACTTTCTGCTAATTTCCATGGAAAACTTGTTTCATATTTAAATAGGAGCACCCTCATTAAGAATCCCTGGGAGCACAGGAAAATAATGAAACTAATAAACTCATTAAAACTAATAAAAAGTAGTTCCTTGCAAGGAGAGGAGGAATGGGACCTGGTTGAACCTGGGACAAAGGTGAGAGGGATATATTTTGCTATATCTTTTAAAATGTTTTTGTTTCTGAACTTGTAACTACATTATATATTCAAAAACTAAGTTCAAAAATTAAATAAGGAAAAGCAGTTAATCGACTAGATTACTGGGCAAAAGTCTTGAATGGGTACTCCACCAAAAAAAGATATCAAAATGGCCGACAAAGATATAAAAAGGTGCTGAACATCACTCATCATCAGGAAAATGCAAATTAAAACCACAATAAGGTGCCACATGCCAATTAGAAGAGTTAAAAGAAAAAAGAAAATAACGTGTTGGTGAGGATGTAGAGCAACTGGAATTGCCACACATTATATAGATGACAGTGTGAAACAGTTCAACCATTTTAGAAAAAGTTTGGCAGGATCTCCTAAAGTGAGTATATGCATAGCTGATGATCCAGAATTTCTGCAATGTGCACCAAAGACATATACTAGAATGTTCATAGAAGCACGGTGTAGAATTGTTCCAAACTTTAGAAACCACACCTGTAGTAATCTAGAGTTGCCTGGGTAAATAAATTGTGGAACATTCATACAATGGAATATCTTATATTAATGAGAATGAACATTCTATAACTATATATGGCAAAATGGGTTAAAAGAATCTTACAGACAAGATAATCCAGATGTGGAGTATACATGATTGATTCAATTTATGCAAAGTAAAAACAAACAAACAAACAAACAAACAAACAAAAAGAAACTGTAAAACACTGACCTATACTGTTAAAAGTATGGGTGGTACTTCTTCCCACCTTGGTGGAAATGATCCACATGTTGTTTCCATGGCTGTGTTGAGCTTGTGACAATGCATAAAGTGTCAGCATGTGCATTTTCCTACTTATAAATTATTTTTAAAACACAGTGGCACCTTAGAACTGGGTGATCCAGGATGCAAAGAGTTACGTCAGCTCTAGCAGAGTGAATTTGTCAAAGCAATCCACAGTTTTCCAAAGCCGTAGAACATACAGTTATAGGATGTGACAAATATTACTTTCTGTTTGGAGCATAAACCATAATTCAAGATCCAGTCAGAGCTCAATGAACTGTGTGCAAGATTTCACAGGATTGAGGCAAAAGTTGCTTCTAGAAACCCATCAGCATAAATCCACAGGTTTATTGCTCAATAAGTGCCTACTTTATCACACACTGAAGTGATCCTTGTTAGGCTGGTTTTGAAAAGCAAACTTTATAAAGAAGGTGGGTGGAAACTCAGCTTGCCAAAATTGAGTCAACTGCCAAAAAGTCAGAATTTGGGAGCTGACAGTGCCAGCAAACTGAAAAAGCCTATTGAGAAAGAAAACTTAAGTCCCCACCTTGATGAGACTTGTGCTAGTATCCAAGACCACCTGAAGCGGTCTGAATTATTGGCAGAGACACTGCAGCTCATGGACTAGATGCCTAAGAGCTTTACTTATGCCTTAGCATGCCCAGGGATAAACGATGGCCTGTCTCCTCCATATGTATGATGCTCAGCCAACCGCACCAAAGCAAAAAAGGAGGTTGTCGGGTTTACTAGGAAGACAGCATATGCTGGTCTCGCTTTCATTATTTCCAACATTGTGTTTCCCAGTGAATAGGCAGCTGGGGGAGAAATGTCGACAGAAACATGATTAAGTAGTCAGGCGTTCGCCAGGATTGGCAAAATAATACCGCACAGTGTCCAGTACCATAGTCGTTAGCCATATGTGCCTATTCAAATGTAAATAAAATAAGATAAATTCATATTCTCAGTAGCACTAGCCACACATTGGTTAGCACACTGGATAACTCAAATTATCGAGGATTTGCATCCTGAGGAAAGTTCTATTTGACAACATTGCCTTAGACCACAGGTCAGAAAACTAAGTCCCATGGTGTAAATACAGCCAGCCACCTGTTTTTGTAAATAAAGTTCTATTGGAACATTCATTTATGTATCGTCTCTGGCTGCTTTTATGCTAGAATGGTAGAGTTGGGTAGTTGCAATGGAGACTTTCTGGCCACAAAACCAAAAATGTTTAGTATCTGTCCCTCTTCAGAAAATGTTTGCTGACCCCTGCTTTAGGTTGTTCTTGATTATGTCAGTTTAGAGACTTTGCATAAATATGCCCAAGACTTCATGGAAATACCAGAGGTATTCAAATTCTTTCACTCAAGAGAACATACACACCATTTCTTCAGGCTCTAAATAATAACTGGAAATGTGAATTAGGGGACCTACTTGGCTCCTAAAAGCCTGCTTAGTGACAAGTAGGGACTGACTCCCTGGGGAAGAAATTCAGTTCCATCACTGAGCACCTACTTGCTGCCTCACATTATGCTTGGTGCTGATGGAGGAAGGAATTACACGAACCTGCCCTTGATGTGCTTATGATCAATTAGGGAGACAAAGCAAATTACTTACCTGCTGTTTTCAGCCATATGTCAATCAGAGTGCTTAGAGATCTGCCACTCTGTGAACACACACATTTATCAACCAGACCCCAGAGATGGGGCTTTCCTGCATGCATGGTGCTGAGGTGGACACGGTAGTGGTCATGGTCCCCCTTCCCCCTAGGCTGAAGCATGTCTGGAGGTGGTTAGTTTCGGTTCTCCAGGAAACAGACGGCAAGATGAGGATTTAAGTACAAGTAGTTTATTTGAGAAGTGATCCTGGGAATCACTGGAACAGGAGTTGAAAAGTGAGACAGGGAAGGGAAAGGAGCCAAGACGGAGTACGTCGATGAGCACATTATTGCTCTGGGCAACTGGGTCTGAATCCCACTGGGGGTCTCTGGGTGATGGTGTAGAGCACATCTCAGTTTTCCCACTCAAGGAAGAAACCCAAGGGTGTTTATCTAACTCCCATCTCCCATGGTTCAGGACTGCTCCCAAAGACATCAATTCCAGAGCACACCCACACCCCATCACTCACACACACACACACACACACACACACACACACACACACCACTCAGGCCTGCCCTGCACATGAACTGAGCATGTTCATGCAGCTAGAGAAAGCCCTCAGGTAAGAAAGTCACAGGTGCCAGCAGCAAGAGGAGATTCTGGTGCTCTATCTGCACTGAAGTGAATCAGAGCATCCCAGGAAGTGGCAGGAGGCTGCACTGACCCCTTCAATCTTTAAAGACCCCTGTCAGCTTCCTGTGAATCCAGCTACCTGGCCCCGAGACACTGTTGGCAGCAGCAGAAGAAAAAGTGGCTCCAAACTCCCTGCTGACCATATGTACCTTGTTCATCACTGTGCACCTAGCAGAATGCTAAGGATCTAGTAGATGCTTAGTATACATTTGTGAAATCAATGAGTGATTGGGCCTTTGTTACTGATTTTCTCAAAAATCATTGAATTAATTTGTTCACAAAAAATTCTAAAGGGACATAAATGCAGTAGATTGGATTTTACTCAATAATCAGGCTATGCAAGATATATTACTTTACTTTTCAAAGTTTAAATTCTATTTGAGTCCCAGTTTCCATCCTGTTGCTGACCTGTTCATGGTCCAAGTCTGCATGTTTCCTAGAAGAGGTCCTATGGGCCCAGGAATTTTGCTGCCATCATTGTGGTACCCCAATTTCTCAGTTCTACCCTCTCTGACTTACACAATTCTGCCAGTCCCCTCTGAAGTCTTGCTGGGGTGTTATAAATACATGGTGGGCAGGTCTTGATGCTTATAGAACACGGACTCCAAACTGTTGATCCCTTCCTAGTCCAGAGTAATCCTATTCCTTCAGGGTTGGCCACTTCCCTCTCAGCCCAACTCTCCATCCTGATCCTTAAAACGCAAGCATATTTCAATCAAAGATTTTTTCCAGAAAGAGAGATTGTCTTCAACGAACAGAAATGGCCCCTAGGCAAAGCCTGGCTATGGTCTTGGAAGGGAGAAAGGAAACACACAACAAGAACAACACACACAATAGTATTTCAGTAAACTGTCCTTGTCACAGGTTGTGCTTTCCAGAATTACACCCTGAGATGGAGGTTAGGGAACACTATATTTACTAAAGATCAACTCACGAAGGGAAGGAGAAGAAAGTGTGGTTGGGGAGAGGGAGAAGTTGAACAGATATGCAGGTCCCCTAAAGCCTTGGCCAGTCTGGGCCGATGAGTTGGGATGGAAATAGCTGAACCTGTATAATACCTCTGTCCTGCTCAGTCACCATGATGTCTGCCTTGGGTGAGGCAGCTCTCAGCATCTTAGGCTGACCCTGAAAGAGCTAATGGCTGGAGGTTGTCGGCTGAGCACACTCCCCACAGTGGGGCAGCAAGTCTTACTTTGAAGACAACTCTATGTGGCACATTTCCACGTCTACCACAGTCTCACTGCAGAAAGATGAACAGTTCTGTTCCCTAAATATATAACAAGCTAATAGCATCTTTTAAGTATACACTGCTTCATATTTTTAAAAGGTTTTCTACACATAAAACAAGTATTATTATCACTATTTTACAGATGAGAATGCAAAACCCAGAGATGGTCATTGGCTTGTGATCAAATGGCAGGAATGAGCCTCAAAGTTAGCGCTGGTCTTGTGGGTTACATTCTGTCCACCACCTGTTTTTGTAAATAAAGTTTTATTGGAACGCAGGTCATTCATTTATGTATTGTCTCTGGCTGCCTTCTTGCTACAAAGCTAGATTTAAGTAGTAGCAATCGAGACTGTCTGGCCCACAAAGCCTAAAGTGTTTAATATCTTTTCTTTACAGGTCACTGTTCCATCCTTCCTACTATTCTGTACAGCCCCTTATTTAACTCTGAAACACGAATCAGAAGAGATCATAGTCTCAGACATCCCGAAGGACCAGCTTATGAGGAATATGAGTCCAATGTAAATGGACAAGCCTACAGTGTGCTAGCAGCTGGGGCTTTGGTCAGCTGTAGAGAATATGGCTATCGAAAAGGGACAGTTGCTATTCAGCATCTTCCATGCAAATGTACAGGCCTAGTCATGCCAAGTTTTCCTCTTTTGCAAAATATGGTGCATTTTTAAACAACTGTGTTTTAATACAGAGTATAACAGATTTAAGAGTCAACTGAAAACCAAAAAGAACAATCTATGAGGGCCCATGTTGATATATCTGTGGGACATTTCCCTCACTTTTGTACTATGGAGATTCTGAAAAGATAGACACCAGTTGCATAGTAACAGAATAATAAAGAGTCTAAGAGTTGAGATGTCCCAACTGAACATAAACAACACAGGGTATATAAACAGAACATATATACACGAGAATGTAAACAATAATCAGACAGAGCCACAGAGGCAAGGACATTCTGCTATAGGAAAGTGACTAAGTGACTTCCCCTTCTGTCCAAAATGTGCTTTTTTACCAATGACAACTCTAGCATTGCTTTAATTCTCCGCTTCTTAGATAAAAGTTATCAAGATACCCAATTACCAAGTGACTCCTGCTTCCTGACAGCACACGATCCAGAAATGGCCCCTGTCTCCTGAAACCCTCCTTAAAATCACCCAGCACAAGCCCAAATCCTCACAGTTCCTCTGATATGTATTCTTCTGAGCTATAGCAAGTTAAATAAACCTTGACTATCCTTATATTGCAGGTAGTTTGTGGCTGGTGACTTTCATCAAAAGATACGGAAAGACTTCATGAAATTAGTATTTGAGGTTGGTCTTGAAAAATGGGTTATTTAACCAGTGAGGCTATAAGGAAGAGGTGGCTATAGAGTAGGGTATAAACACAGACAATGCGGCAGCAGAGAACAGGATTAGGGGACAATGAGCCTCATAATTTGTCAGGAATTCAGGCTACAAGTAGGTAGAGTAACAGAGAAATCTAGAAAGCTATGGGGGTTTCGTATTAAAAAAGGCCTTGTCTACCAGGTCAAGAATATTGACAAGCTATGGGGAGCCCCTGAAAAGTTTTTAAAAGAGAAGTGGGATGGTCAGAACACTCTATTAGGCCATTAGGATGTCTTCGACTATCACTGTGGGCAAATCCACAGGGAAGTAGTTTGTGGAGATTGAAAAATCATTTGGCCTTCTGGGAAGCAGTGGTAATGGGGGGGGGAGGGGTAGGGGAATTTGGCTTAACTAAAAAACTTTCACAAAAATCCAGCTGCTACTAATAATTGAATATTTCCTCTTTTGATTTGTGTTGTTTTGGTGAGCCCCAGAATAGCAGTTTAAATTGTTTAATTGGTTTTCCTCTGTTCAATTTTATTAAGCTGTCCTGGGCTCTTGAGTTGGCACACTTAGCATTTTTTAAGAGCTGAGCTTGCTTTCTCTAGGTTTTCCTCCAGTTTATTCCGCTTAACTTCTTGTGTCTGATGCTGAACATTCAGCAGCTGCTGGGCATGCAGGAAAAAAGAGGAAAAAAAAGGTCTCAGTAAATAGTATCTGAAATTTTCTATTTTGCCTCAGAATATGTGCAACTCAGAGAAAAACAGTGTGAACAAGTTTCCCTCCACTGTTGGACAATATGCCCAATAATTAACTCATCGTGAATGCCTGAGGGTATCACCATCTCCCACAGTACATGATGATAGGAAAAAACACCAGGAAGGGGCTCAGGAGAAGTAGCCAATATCATCGCTCTGCTACTGAGCAGCGGCGTGATCATGTGTATAATGATTTTCATGATTGATACACCAACATCCATTCCTTCTCAATGATTTTTTCCAGATCAAATGATTACTCCCAACCCTGCCTGTTTACCAGAATCACCTCTGCCACTTGCTAACATTTCGCATACATTTAATGGTGGGTATAGAGCAAGGTAAAAACACAGACAATGAAGCAGCAGAGGACAGGGTTCATTATGGGACAATGAGCTGCATAGTTTGTCATGAATTCAGGCTGTAAGTAGGTAGAGTAATAGAGAAAGCGAGAAAGGTATGAGGGGTGGAGTCATATTGCAAAAGGTTTTGTCTCCCAGGATGGAGAGCCTCTGCTCTAAACTAACCTGTTATGATTATTTAGATAATCATCCTATTGTTGGTGGTTGGGCAATGACACTCAATAGCAAAAATACTTAATTCTTATTGAGTGCTTACTGTATCAGTTAGCCTTTGCTACATTAAAAAACCAAGCCTAAACTTACTGACTTTAATCTATGATTTATCTCATGATTCTATGTGTTGACTGCAAGGTTCTTTAGGTCTGGGCTGGCATCGCTGACCTGTGCTGGGCTTGCACAGATGTCTATGGTCAGCTAGAGGGACGATTGGTGACTAGTTGATATAGGATGGACTCATTCATACGAGGTCTGACAATTACGTACTCAAACTCATCCTAGAAAAAGTGCTACATACCTCATTGCTGAATATCACTATGGTCACCTTTGAAGTACTCCCCTTGGGAAGCTATGCACTGATGCCAGTGCCTAGTCCACCCTTCAAAGCAATTTTGGAACTCTTTTTCTGGAATGGCCATCAGAGCTGTTGCTGTATTACCCTTAATGTCCTCAAAATGTCTGCCTTTCAATATTTCCTTTACTTTGGGTAAAGAAAGAAGTCATTGGGGGCCAGATCAGGTGAGTAGGGAGGGTGTTCCAATACAGTTACTTGTTTACTGGCTAAAAACTCCCTCACAGACAGTGCTGTGTGAGCTGGTGCATTGTCGTGAGGCAAGAGCCATGAATTGTTGGTGAAAAGTTCAGGTTGTCTAACTTTTTCACGCAGCCTTTTCAGCACTTCCAAATAGTAAACTTGGTTAACTATTTGTCCAGTTGGTACAAATTCATAATGAATAATCCATCTGATATCAAAAAAGGTTAACAACATCGTTGCAACAAAGTTTGTGAACTTAATTGTCAGACCTTGTATGTTTAACTATTGGCCAGGGCAATAGTAGCAATGTGTTTTTCCTCGCCAGTAGGCTACCCTGGGCTGCTGCATGTGATTGCAGTGTTCAAGAGCAACAAGAAAAGGCAAGGCTCAATACGTAAGTGCATTTCAAGCCTCTACTTGTGTCATGTCCAATATCATTTTATTGACCAAAGTAAGTCACATGGCTGAGCCCAGAGTCAGCGTACAAGGGGACTGCCCTAATGATGTGGATAAAGGGAGGTTTGAACAAATTGGTAGCTACTGTATTCACTATGTGCCAGATAATGTTCTAAGCCCTCTTCACATAAGAACTCATTTAATCCTCCAAAACCTCAGTGAGGCAGACAAAATGTGCTCAATGACATTTTACAGTTGAGGAAAATAAGACACAAAAATGTTAAATAACTTGCCCAAGGAAAGTTACCCAGCTACTAAGTGGTAGAATTATTGTTTGAATCCACTCAGTCTGGTTCTAGATTTGATGCTCAGAATCACAGCACATACAGCTGAGGGGTGTAAGGATAACCATTCCTCACTATTAAGTAGAAGATACAGGAAGAGACACTTCCATTCTTCTTCTGGACATTGTCATATGTGGGTGTGAGACCTAGTGCTGGGGCAATCATCTTACCAATACCCAGAGCTGAGGGAATCACCAACAGCTAGAGTTCTGATACCCTGTATTAAAGACCACCATGTTTCTTGTTATGTGAGATAACAAAACTCCTTCTTGTTTAAATCAGAGTGAGCCAAACTCTCCTGATACTTGCAACTTAAAACATTTTAATTTTTCAACAGCTAAGTCACATACCTTTCCAGGTCTTAATTTCTTCATGTATTTTTATCGAAGTCTTGAATTAGATGATTGCTGAAGTTATCATTTTAATGACATTGTTGATAAAGGCTAAAATTTGGTTGCTGATTATGGTAGAAGGTCTATATGCTAGCAAAAAGCTTAAAGATTGGCAAATATTTAGCTGGTTTCTTTTGTTTTATATAAGTTTTCTATTGCTGCTATAAAAAATTATTGCAAACTTAGTGGTTTAAAACAACACAAGTTGGAGTTCTGGTCAAGATGGCACAGTAGGTAAATACTGTGCTTACCTTCTCTCACGACCACATCAAAATTACAACTAAACTATCAAATAACCATCAGTGAGAATCACCTAAAATCTTGCTGAACTGAAGCCCTACAACTAAGGAAATATAGAAGAAGCCATCTTGAGACTTGTAGGAGGGGCAGAGACGCAGAGTGGGCTGGTCCCACACACACGTGTGACCATTAAATATTGGGAGGGATGTCTTGGCTATGGAGGTTACCCCCACCCCTGAGGAGTGAGAAGGACAAGCCCCACCTCAGCCCAGGTTTCCAGTGCTGAGGAGAGAAGTCCCTATAATTTATGGTTGTGAAAACCAGCAGAGATTGTGACTGAGTGAGACGGAGGGTGGCTGGAGTCCCAGCCATTTATCTTAAAGGGACTGTGCAAGGACTTACTCTGAGCTCCAGTTCTGGGGCAGCAGCTAGAAAGGCAGTAGGGACACATGGTGAGGAACTGGGTTATCTGGAACTGGCAGAGGCCATTGTTTCTTGGTTGAACACTCCCTCTTCCCAGCATGCAGACACAGGTGGCCACCATATCTGAGTTTCTGCTGTGTGTTGGCCATGGCTTGGTGATTCGAGACCCGCCCCTTGTAACTTTCAGGCACACCAAAGCCACTTCCAGTGGCTTTTTCTTACAAACCACCTGACTTAGCTCATGCTGCAGACTTTCCTAGGGTCTCTCAAGGTTCACAGGACCCAGACAAGCAGCATCTTGCTTAAGTGTGTCTTGTACCTCTGGCTGAGTGGCCCTAAACCTGGCACTAGTGGCAGTCAGCCTTGGTTCACAGCTTGGCTCTCGAGGAACTTCCAAGCATGGCGTGGGTGGCAGCCATCTGCAGATTGCTTTGTGGCTTCTGCCAGGTGGCCCTGAGTGGGGCACAGACTATGGCAGAAATTGACCTGCAGTGTATCCCCTCCAAGGCAGTCCTTGGGCTGATGCCCCCACTGGCCTGCTTTGAAATGAGCTGGAGAATTATCCAGCTGCCTTCAAGAACAACACACACAAGGGGCAGATTGGGCAGGCACCAGAGTCCTGCTGAGGCAGATCCTGCGCTGTAGGTTCAACCCCTGCACCATAACTCCTCCACTGTAGTAATGGCCAGTCCTCACAACAAGTGATCCCGAAGGTCAGTCCCTCCCATTGATGTGCAAATAGAAACCAAGGCTCAACTACAAAAGGAGGGCACACACAACACACACAAGGGACACACCTGGAGTGTGTGGCTCAGGTGACCAGAAAGACTGCATCACTGAGCCCCATAGCACACCTACTACATAAGGCCATTCTACTAAGACCAGGAAACACAGCAGCCTTCCCTAATACATAGAAACAAACACAGGGAGGCAGCCAAAATGGGGAGACAAAGAAACATGTCCCAAATAAAAGAACAGAACAAAGCTCCAGAAAAAGAACTAAACAAAATGGAGACAAGCAATCTACCAGATGCAGAGTTTCAAACACTGGTTATAAGGATGATCAATGATCTCAGGGGTAACTTCAAGAAAGAGATGGGGCATCTACAAATGGAGATAGAAAACATGAAAAAGAACCAGTCAGGAATAAAGACTACAATCATGGAAATGCAGAATACATTACAGGGGATCAATAATAGATTAGCTGAAGCAGGGTATCAAACTAGTGATGCAGAAGAAAAGGAGCAGAAAACACCCAATCAGAACAGCAGAAAGAAAAAAGATTTCAAAATATTGAGGAGAGTTTAAGGGGCCTCTGGGACAACATCAAGTGGACCAACATTTGCATTTTAGGGGTATCAGAAGGAGAAGAGAGAGCAAGGAATTGAAAACCTATTTGAAGAAATAATGACAGAAAACTTCCCTAACCTGGTGAAGGAAATAGATATACAAGCCGAGGAAGTGTCGAGAGTCCCAAACAAGATGAACCCAAACAGGCCCACACCAAGATACATCATAATTAAAATGCCAAAGGTTAAACATAAAGAGAGAATCTTAAAAGCAGCAAGAGAAAAGCAGTTAGTTATGTACAAGGGAGCTCTCATAAGCTTATTTCTCAAAGAAACTTTTCAGGCCAGAAGAGATTGGCACAAAATATTCAAAGAGATGCAAAGCAAGGACCTACAACCAAGATTACTCTATCCAGCAAAGTTATCATTTAGAATCGAAGGACAGATAAAGAGCTTCCCAGACAAGAAAAAGCTAAAGGAGTTCATCACCACCAAACCAGTATTACAAAGAATCTTAGAGGGACTTTTTTAAGATGAAAAAAAAAAAAGCCATAAAAGATATGAACAATAAAATGGCAATAACTACATACCTATTAACAAAATTACTTTCAATGGAAATGGATTGAATGCTCCAATCAAAAGATAGAGAGCCTGAATGGGTAAGAAAACAAGACCTTTACATATGTTGCCTACAAGAGACTCACTTCAGATTGAAAGACACACACTACCAGAAAGTAAAGGAATGGAAAAAGATATTTCATCAAAATGGAAACAAACAAACAAACCAACAAACAAAAAGCTGGGGTAGGAATACTTATACCAGACAAAATATACTTTAAAACAAAGACTATAACAAGAGACAAAGAAGGACCTAGTAATCCCACTTCTGAGTATTTATCTGAACAAATCCAAAATGCTACTTCAAGGGGATATGCTCATCTATATGTTCATTGTAGCATTATTTACATTAGCCAAGATGTGAATGGAACCTGGGTGTCCCTGAATAGATGAATGGATAAAGAAGAGATGGTACAATGCACTATTACAGTAAAAAAGTAAAAAAGAAGGAAATCTTGCCATCTGTGACCACATGGGTGGACCTAGAGGGTAGTATGCAGAGTGTAATAAGTCAGACAGTGAAAGACAAATGTAATCTGATTTCACTTATAAGTGGACTCTAAAGAACAAAATAAACAAACAAATGAAACAGAAACAAACTCATAGATACAGAGAACATTCTGATGGTTGCCAAATGAGAGGGGGGTTGGGGGTGGGTGAAAAGGGGAACGGATTAAGAAGTACAAATTGGTTGTTATGCAGTAGTCATGGGGATGTAGGGTATAGCATAAGGAATATAGTTAATAATGTAATAACTATGTATGGTGTCAGATGGGTACTAGATCTATCGGCAGGTGATAGATGGGAGGGGGTTGAGGACAGGGTGAAAATGGTGAAGGGATTAAGAAAGACAAATTAATACTTACAAAATAGTCATGGAATGTAAAGTATAGGGGATGTAATCAATAATATGATAATAACTGTATATAGTGCCAGGTGGTACTGGTCAGGGGGATCACTTCTTAAAGTATATAAATGTCTAACCACTGTGCTGTACACCTGAAACTAATATAAAATAATATTGAATGTCAACTCTAATTGAAACATTTAAAAAGGGGTGAAGGTCCATAATATTGTGATAGCATGGTTACAGTGTCAGATGGTTGCTGGACTTATCATGGTGATCACTTCTTCAGCATAGGGAATATAATCAATAATGTTGTAATAACTCTGCATAGTGCCAGGTGGGAACTGTTGAATAACTATGATGCACACCTGAAACTAATATAATATTGTATGTTAGCTGTATTTTAATAAAATCTTAATAAAAAAACAAAAAACCCCACAAGTTTATTATGTTCCTGTTCTATGGTTTGCAAGTTCAACACAGATCTCACTGGGTTAAGCTCAAGGTATAGGCAAGAACTGTACTACTCTCTGGAGCCTCTAGGGGAGAATCTGTTTCCTCATCTTCCAACTTTGGAGACGGTCGGCATTTTTGTCTTGTGGCCCCCTCCCTCCACCTTCACAGTCAGCAAAGGCAGGGTGAGTTCTTCTCACGTCATGTCTGTCTGACCTTGCATTGTCACATTTCTCTCTGACCATAGTCCATGAACGTTCTCTGCTGTTTAGGACTCATTTGATCAGATTGGGTCCTCTGGAGAATCCAGAAAAATCCATCTCAAGGTCTCTAACAAACCCTTAATCATATCTTCAAAGCCCCCTTTGCCATGCAATGTAACATATATGGTTTCTGGGGATTAGACCATGAGCATCTTGGGGGAGTCCATTATTCTGTCTACCACAGTTTTCTTGGCAAATGTGTTTACTAAGCATTGTAGTACATATATATTGGCTTTTTTAATCTTAAAAATATATTTTAAAATTCCTAACCATGAAGCTAACAGAAAACCTTGAAAGCACTGGAAAGCCCAAAGAAACTTGTAAAATTATCTAGAGTTAAGCACAATAACATTTTAACATGTGTCCTTTTTAGCACCCATGAATAGAGTATTTTTGACAAAAATGGAGTCATACTGTGCATATCTTCACTACCTTCTCTTTTTGCTTACCACTAAATTATGAGCTTGTAAAAAATAAAGTGTCAATTTTAATGGCACATAGCATTCCATCATATGGATGGAACTGATAATATTTAATGAATCCCTTATTTTTGGATATTTACACTGTTGCTAAAATTTCACTCTTATCAATAGCAAACATTCTTGCAATACATTTGTACATAAATAGTTGGGTACATTCTTTAAGACTAGAGTAAAATAGTGATTAATATCAGGTTTTAGAGTCAGATTTTTCTAGAAATGGAATTTTAACCTTTTTGAATGCTCTTACTCTTATGATTCTCAGTGTGGAGTATCAGAATCACTTGGTATGCTAGTGAAAATGCCAGGTCCTGGGCATGATAGATATTTAGTCAAACCCTCTGTGATGAAGACTGAGGTTCTGTATTTTTAAACAAGCTCCCATAATCGTTATGCACACTTAGTGATCTCTGATGCCACTTCCAACTTTTTCTTTTCCTGAAATTTGTTGACACTTAAATGCAATGGCACCTACTTAAATATCATATCCCCTATAATAACCTTCTGGTAGGAGAGGAAAAGCAAGGTGGAAAAATGTGTATGAAAGACATGATAGCTACTTTCATTGTCTTGCTCCCCAAAATTGTCCAGTTTGTTGCTTACAGGCTAATTATTCATAGCCTGTCACCTTTCATCCTAAATCTGAGTGTGTATTTCCTCAATAATTTCTAACGACAGCAAAAAATACATGTATTAAAATGGTGTGTGTTTGTGTGTGTGTGTGTGTGTTGCTCATTCTGAATAATGATTAGAAAACCTTATTGTGCATTTATTATGTGCTAGGCCCTTCCTAAGTTATATATACAAGTTATATATATATGTTATGGATATAAATTTAATATATATATGTATCACAATGGCCCTAAAAAGTAGCTATTCTCTTCATTCTGCAGGTGAGGAGACAAAAGCATAGAGGTTAAGGGTTAAACAATTTGCCCAAGATCTCAGAATTCATAAATGACGATGCCTGCATAGAAACACAAGATGTGAATTCAGACTTCATGCTTTTAACCCATTCCTATTAGGTGCCAGTATAATTTCACTTTTGTTTAAACAATATTAAAAAATAGTAAGAGCCACCGCTTATGGCATGCTCTCTCAGCGCTAATCACTGTATCCACTGACATTTCATTTGATTATCAAGCCTCCAAGGTATTGTTTTTATTATGTTGCTTAATATGGTTGCACAGCTAGTAAGTGGCATAGCTTAAACTCAGCCCTCATATCCCTGACTCTAAACTCCAAAGTTTTAACCACTGCTATATTCTAATATTAAAGAATATCTTATTAGACGAAAATATCTTTGGGAAACTTGGTGTGTCGACTATCATCAGTAAATATTCTAGTTTCACTTAACAGCATAGAAAGAATTAGCAAGAACGGCAGGCAGAACTGGCCCCAAGAGGAAAAAAAATGGCTACAGAGGAGGAGGTGAGCTGAGTTTTACATGGAGACATCCATAACTCTGGCCTCCATGCAGAAGGTCCTCACTCTGAGGATACTGTTGAACTCTGGTTTTTGAAATAAGAAAAAACACTGTCCTAAAACTGGACTCTGAAGCCAGCTCTCACGCCCACTCTGTGGTTTCTGACATCTCAGTCCACCTCTGGAAACCCAGCTGCCTCGCCAAGGCAAACATGCTCTGTGAGTCAGTCAGTCTGGTCTGTGCTATGGAAAGCCTGGCTTGCATAATCAAAACCCTTTAAGTGAAGGTTCAGCCACAAAGATTCTTGGAATCTGCCATTATCATGGGAAAAAAAAATGGTTTCAGGAACACTTAAAGGTTGTTTACACCTCAAAGCAAATTACAATGAAAACATCAGTCAGTATATTACAAAGATTCCTTATATAGTATATACAACATAAAGTATTATGAGACGTTACTGACTCATGTTTTTGAGCTAAATCATCTACAAGAAAGACAAAACAAGAGCTGTGGGAAGAATTGAAGAAATGTGTTTTCAAAACAGAACAGTTTAAAGAAGTTACAATTAAGGTAAAATGGAATTCAAAGGAGTTAGGGGATGTAGTTTGTCATAAAGTTAATAATTATCACAAAGTGTGTTGGAGTTTCTATGTTAGTGGAGACTAAATTTAAGAACCCAAAGATATGAGCAGAAACAGAGCTCTGGGGCCACCTAGAGGTGATTCTTCAAAAATTTTATGGCTTTCGTTCTATTTTTCATAAAGCTTTTTGAGCAATATGTAACAAGTTGGATGAAGTCACTTAAACCTAAGTTTTCATGGAAATTCTGATTATACTATGTGCAAAAATTTCTCTCACTACTACTAAGTAGTAGCGTCTGGAGTGTTCAAAGGGTTTTTTACAAAATCAGACAAAAAATGGCCAGTGGCTCCTTGTGGTTTTATGGTCTTACTGTAGGCCATCACTGGGAGACCAAAAGCCTCGGTGGGTAAATAATTTTGCCTGATTTTGACCGAAAAAGAACAATTCAGAATTCCCCTACAAGGGTCAGAACTCTGGAAACTACCCTCCCTGTTTTCTCAAGAAATGAAATATTCTATGGATCAGTGTTAAGCCAAATTTTTTCAACATGGATGTCATACTGAGTAAGGAGTTTGGGCCTCATAATTTCAAGGACCATTTGATAATCCAACAGCAAATTTTATGAAAATTACTGGAAAGAGTGGCATTGCCTTTGATGAAAATCCAGTGATTTGATGATGTTTACTTTAAAAAATTAATACTTAATCTTTCCAAAGTAAAATATTTGTTCTTTTTTTTTATTGGGGAATGTTGGGGAACAGGAGAACAGTGTGTTTTTTCCAGGGCCCATCAGCTCCAAGTC
Source organism: Rhinolophus sinicus (assembly GCF_057876585.1). NCBI lineage: Eukaryota > Metazoa > Chordata > Mammalia > Chiroptera > Rhinolophidae > Rhinolophus > Rhinolophus sinicus. Next base: position 21,696,679 of record NC_142518.1, on the reverse strand, counting down.
AAGTCGTTGTCGTTCAATCCCGCTGTGGAGGGTGCACCTCAGCTCCAAGTCCAGTCACTGTCCTAAATCTTAGGCGCAGCCCACCATCCCATGTGGGAATTGAACCAGCAACCTTGTTGTTAAGAGCTCACGCTGTAACCAACTGAGCCATCTGGCCTCCCCAAAAGTATATGTTCTTAACCTTGCAATTGATGTTGTTATAAACGGGATACTAATCCAATGAGAAGAACATTGGGTTCGAGGGCCAGTTCTGCAATTGCATATTTGTGGAGTTGTTACTTGATGTGGTGGCTTTAAACTGTGCAACTTTATCTGAGCCTGAAATGCTTTTTCAATAATTCCTTTCCCCAAGTTAGGGTTGGCCACAAGAGAAATTTTCATGAGATTTGGAAGGTGAAAGCAAAGTAGCAGCCTCTATACTCTGAGGGTCAGCGCAGGTTCCCATGCACTGCTGCAGCTCACACGCATTACGACCTGTCTTCTGGCTCATGTTGTTGGTGCCAGTAGCCACCAGCCTAGCTCCTTCAGCTCCTGACACTTCTTACCCTTCAGTTTCTCCAAGTCTAGGCATGTGTGCTGCTCAGTGGCAAAAGGCACTGTCTCCTTTTTCAGGTCACCTGTATCATTAATGTTGGAGGCAGTAGGAGACAAATGCGAGCGCCAGTTTGTCCTGGTGGGTACCAGTTTGTTATAGAAGGTTCCAGTTTGTCCTCATGCTCCTTTACCTCAGATCCAGCTTTGCTTCCTAACTGCTGGTTCTGCTGACCTATGGTGACTTCTGACTCACCACCAGACCTGAAAGCAATGGCCATGCATAGACTCCTCTACCAGCTTTCACACTTGCCCAAGGTCCAATCCACAAAATAAATCCTTCATTCCATGTCACTCAAAAGGATTCTGCTTCTCTGATCAAATTCTAACTGATGCAGTTGATGTTACAGGGTTACAATTAGTTCATCTGTAAAACAGAACAAAGATACTAGAAGATACCTTAATTTCCTTTCTCTATTAGAGACCATAAATTTTAGTTCTTGTTAAGAGTTCCTCTGATAGATGTGACAAAGGTGGAAGTCCTTCAAAACTCTATTAAAATGTTATTGAATTCATAATCATTATTATTGTACATTGAAAATGATTATTCATTAAATAAATGGTTACTGTTCTTACCATAGTAATAACTAACATTTATTGAGTACTTACGTGGCAGACACCGTGCTTTATTAACATGTGCTAATCTTACCTAATCCTAAAATAACTCTGCAAAGTGAGTAATACTCCATGTCATAGATGAGAAAAGTGAAGCTTAGAAGGGAGAAGTTAGGCAGTCGGTAAATGGCAGAGCTTAGATTCTAATTCAAGAATCAAAATATAGAGCCCGTATTCTTGTGCTATGCACAGAGAATAACATGCCTGAAACCATAGTCCTCATCCTCAAGAAGCTTACCATATAATGGAGAATAGAGTTGAGTAAATTATTGTAAATCAATAATGTAATCCAATCATATTTGAGTACATAGAGGGACATATGAGTACAAATCAGACATTGAGGTCTAAAGAAGTTAATGGTGGAGCTGAACTATGAAACAGAAAGTTGGATTTACTTAGAAAGAAAGGGAACAAAGGATATTCCCGGCATATAAAACTGCGTGAACAAAGGCTTGGAGACATGATGCAGCTTACAATGTTATTTCAGAATGGTCAGAGAGAAAGATGTGAGGGTGAAGGGAGAGAAGGGGAGAGGGAAGGCCAGAGAAGGAAGAGTCTCAACGCCTGTGTGCTAATCTAAGTAGTTTGAACATTGTCGTAATCCTATGAGGATTAAGGGATTTTTCGGAAGAGAGTGACATGGTCAAATTTTCATTTTATAAGCCTTGAGATCTCTGGCAGCAGCTTAGAGGATGGTTTGGAGTTGGAGGAGATGTGATACAGAGCAAACAGCAAACTGGGGGCAAGGAATAAGGATTGTTCTGAATTGAGAGGCAGTACCAGCCTGGAGACAATGAATTATTGCAGTCTTGTCCCTTCTTGGCACAGATGTGGCTTGTGGCTGCTGGCTGAGCCTTCCTTGTTTTCCTGGGACCCATAAGTGGAAGGTAGTAGGCATCCCTTCAGAGTACTCAATATTGCCAGTGTCAAAACTGGTATGAGACGCAATGACTTTGAATTTGGAGAATTGCTTGGTGCACTGGCAGGTGAGCCATGATCATTTTCTTTTTTTTTTTATTAAAGTTTATTGGGGTGACAATTGTTAGTAAAGTTACATAGATTTCAGGTGTACAATTCTGTAATACATCATCTATATATCATCACATTGTGTGTCCACGACCCAGAGTCAGTTCTCCTTCCATCACCATATATTTGATCCCCTTTACCCTCATCTACCACCCTCTCCCCACTTACCCTCTGTTAACCACTAAACTATTGTCTGTGTCTATGAGTTTTTGTTTCTTCATTTGTTTGTCTTGTTCTTTTGTGTGTTTTTTTAGTTTTATATACCACACATAAGTGAAATCATATGGTTCTTGACTTTTTCTGTCTGACTTATTTTTCTTAGCATAAGAATCTCAAGTTCCATCCAAGTTATTGCAAATGGTACTATTTCATCTTTTCTTATGGCAGTATAGTATTCCATTGTGTATATATACCATGTCTTCTTTATTCAATCATCTATTGAAGGACATTTTGGTTGTTTCCATGTCTTGACCACTGTAAAGAAAGCTGCAATGAACATCGGAGCACATATATCGTTACGATAAATGTTTTCAGATTTTTTTGCATACAGATGGCCAATAGATACATGAAAAAACATTCAACATCACTAATAATCAGAGAAATGCAAATAAAAACCACAATGAGGTATCACCTCTCACCAGTCAGAATGGTTATCATCAACAAGACAAATAATAACAAGTGTTGGAAAGTCTGTGGAGAAAAAGGAAACTTCATACACTGTTGGTGGGAATGCAGACTGGTGCAGCTGCTATGGAAGGCAGTGTGGAGGTTCCTCAAAAAATTAAAAATAGAATTACCACATGACCAAGCAAGCCATGATCATTTTCATTTCAAGTGTTCTCATAGGACACTAAGGATCTTAACTACCGAGAATCAGTCTTTAGAATGAGAAGGCCAAGATGTGTAGTGGAAAAGTATTGTGGGCAGGTAGGTGTGACTCTGATTCCTGAGTTCACCATTCACTAGGGAGTTACATAGGTCAAAATATTTAACCTCCCTGAATCTCAACTTTCTAATCTGTAGAGAGCTTAATAAATCATACCTTGTAGCATTATTGAAAGGATTAAATCAGCTACCACATATAAAATATTGAGCTTGTTATCTAGCACGTAATAAGTCATCAGTAAATATTAGTCCTCTTCCACCTTTCCTTTCTGTTCTTTGCATTCCTATGGCCCCATCCACATGTGGCAAATGATAATTATATGTCAATATCATACAAACACATGCTAGAAGAAACCTAACTTTATCGAGTACCAAATGTGTTATGATTGTGCTAAGTATTTCACATCTATTGTTTCAATTTTTTTAATTTATTGGGGTGACAATTGTTAGTAAAGGATTTGTTCTCATTTTCATGAGAAATAAGAATGCAAATTCCATATCACCTGAATAAAATCCCCCTTGCTTAGTCACATAAACACTGAAATAGAAACGAGAGAAGAATCAGGACTTTTGTTCTAAACTAGGAATGATTTTTAATTTGAAGGTTAAAATCCTAAAATAATATACTAACATATAAGTCTATATTTTAATTATAGGAATCATATTTAATCTTTCTGCCTTTAAATATTCCTATGATGTTAAAATTAGGAACTGATTTTATAGAGTTATATTTAAAAATATTCAGCTCACTCTGCCCTTGAGGTAGCAAATCTGAAACTCTTCTGGCCATGTTGATGGTCTCCAAGCTCCTCAGGACTAAAATTGACAGCTGAACTCTGCTCAAGGGAGCAATGAGGAGATTAATGTTACTTTGCGTTTTCCCCAATCACAGCACTTCTATTAGACTCATAATAATTGACCCTTGTGTGTGGATCCTCCACTTGGGAAACACTAAAGAATTAGTAGCTCATAAAATGGCACCTGCTCAATTGTCCCTTAACAACAAGTGTGATAAAATTGCCCAAATTCATAAATGTGATAGAAAATGCTGCCGTAATGATGATAATGGATCTCCTTAGGTCTGTGGTATTTTATCTGTTTTCCTGTGAAATTCTTTTCATCTTCCTTTCATTTCCTTAACTGAAAGTATTTCAAAAGTTTGATGTAAAGCCATAAAATGAAGCCATTTGGTACTAAGTCAATCTTCCTTCTTAACCCACTCTACAGTGACTGGGCATTTTAATTAGTGCAAATCTCTTTTGTCCATGAGTAATTTTAATGAGTGTTTTTGGCCATGCTGTTCTATATGGCTTTAAGCTTGCATATTTTTATCCTAAATTTTGCTTTCATCCCTAACTGAAATCTGGTGGATTTTCAAATGAGAACAGGAGTATCTTGGGGCCATTTTGCTAAGTTTCTCTATGAGTTTAGATTCCTGAGGGAAAACATTGTGGTAGAGGGAGCTGTTTGTGTTCAAAATACAATTAATCACATGGCAAGTCCCAAATAACAGTGGCATAATGGGTTTGTCTTTTTTAGGTGGGTACTTCCACTTTATTTCATAATTTTTCTTCTAATTACAACAAGAAGGAGACAGGTCAAAATACATGGACACCAAAAGACATGGACAAGAATGTACATAGCAGCATTATTTGTGATAGCCCCAAACTGGAAACTATCCAATTGCTCATCAACAGTAAAATGGATAAACATATCACTGTATATTCATACAATGGAATACTATAGAACAATGAGAATGGATAAATTATAATTATTCATGAGTACCAGGATAAATATCACTAATAAAATGATGAATAAATGAAGCCTGACATAAAAGAGCACACATTGAATTTTTTTTTATTTTTACGAAGTTCAGATTCAGAGAAACTATGGTGTTAGAAGTCAGGGTAGTGGTTATACCAGGAATGGCGGTTGTGATTAAATTGGCACAGGTGAGGCTTCTACATAATATTCTGCATATTGACGTGAGTGCCAGTTACATACGTATGTTCACTTTATGGAAATACACTGAGATATGCACTTATAATTTGTGTACTTCTTTAAATATAGATATATTTTTTAATATAAAAATTTTTATTAAAACATAGCTAACATACATTATATTGGTTTCAGGTGTACACCATAGTTATTCAACATTTATATACCTAAAGAAGTGATCACTGTGATAAGTCCAACAACTATCTGACACTGTACCATACTATATACTATCACAATATTATTGACTATAATCCTCATGCTGTATATTACATACCCATGACTTATTTTATACCTGGAAATTTGGACCTCTTATTTCCCTTCACATTTTCCCTCTCTTTTTAAATTTTTCAATTACAGTTGACATTAAATATAATTTTATTTACTTTCAGGTATATAGCATAGTGGTTAGACATTTATATAATTTAAGAAGTGATCCCTCTGACTAGTCTAGTACCCACATAGCACTGTACATAGTTATTGCCATATCATTGACTATATTCGTTCTGCTTTAATTTATATCCAAATGACTACTTTGTAACTATCAACTTATGATTCTTTTTTTTTTTAAGATTTTATTGGGGAAGGGAAACAGAACTTTTTTGGGGACAGTGTGTACTTCCAGGCCTTTCTTTCCAAGTCAAGTTGTTGTCCTTTCAATCTTAGTTGTGGAGGGTGCCGTTCAGCTTCAGGTTGTCCTTTCAGTCTTAGTGTGGAGGGCGCAGCTCAGCTCCAGGTCCAGTTGCCATTTTCTAGTAGCAGGGGGCACAGCCCACCATCCCTTGTGGGAGTCAAACCGGCAACCTTGTGGTTGAGAGGATGCGCTCCAACCAACTGAGCCATCGGGGAGCTCAGCGGCAGCTCAGCTCAAGGTGCCGTGTTCAATCTTAGTTGTAGGGGGCACTGCCCACCATCCCTTGCAGGACTCGAGGAATCGAGCTGGCAACCTTGTGGTTGAGAGTCCACTGGCCCATGTGGGAATCGAACCGGCAGCCTTCGGAGTTAGAAGCATGGAGCTCTAACTGCCTGAGCCACCGGGCTGGCCCGTCAACTTATGATTCTTAATGCTGTCCCTTTTTTTACCTGGACCCCAACCACCCTCCATCTATCACCCAATAAATCCAGTACACATCTGACACCACAGCTATTGAAATATGATTTACTATATTCCTTATGCTATACCCTACATCCCCATGACCACTTTGTAATGACCAATTTGTACTTAATCCCTTCCCCTTTTTCACCAACTCCCCTCCTGTTGGATAACCATCAAAATGTTCTCTGTATCTATGAGTTTGTTTCGATTTTGTTTGTTTATTTTGTTCTTTAGATTCCACATATAAATGAAACCACATTGCATCTGTCTTTCTCTGTCTGACTTACTCTCTTAAGCACAATATCCTCCGGGTCCATCCATGCCAGTGCAGATGGCAAGAACCCATCACTGTCCATGGCCGAGCAATATTCCATTGTATCTATGTACCACCTCCTCTTTATCCATTCATCTATTGACAGACACCCAGGCTGCCTCCACATCTTGGCCATTGTAAACAACACTGCAATGAACATATGGATTCATGTGTCCCCTCGAAGTAGCATTTTGGATTTCTTCGGGTGAATACCCTGAAGTGGGATTACTGGATCTTTCTTTGTCTCTTGTTATAGCCTTTTTTTTTAAAGTCTATTTTGTCTGGTATAAGTACTTCTACCCTAGCTTTTATTTTGTTTTCATTTTCATGAACTATCTTTTTTCACTACTTTACTTTCAGTCTCTGTGTGTGTCTTTTGATCTGAAGTGAGTCTTGTGTGGGCAGTATATGTAAGAGTCTTGTTTTCTTATCCATTCAGCCACCCTGTCTTTTCACTGGAGCATTTTATTCATTTACATTGAAAGTAATTGTTGATAGATATGTAGTTATTCCCATTTTATTATTCCTATTTTTGATCTTTGTTGTTCTTGTTCTTCTTAAAGAAGTCCCTTTAAGGTTCTTTGTAATTCTGATTTGGTGGTGATGAACTCCTTTAGCTTGTGTTTGTGTGTGTGTGTGTGTGTGTGTGTGTGTGTGTGTGTGTGTTTGAGAAGCTCTTTATATGTGTCCTTCAATTCTAAATGATAGCTTTGCTGGGTAGAGTAATCTTGGTTGTAGGTCCTTGCTTTGCATCTCTTTTACTATTTTGTGCCAATCCCTTCTTGCCTGCAAAGTTTCTGTTGAGAAATCAGCTGACAATCCTATGGAAGCTCCCTTGTAAGTAACTAACTGCTTTTCTCTTGCTGCTTTTAAGATTCTCTCTTTGTCTTCAACCTTTGCCATTCTAATTATAATGTGCCTTGCTGTGGGCCTGTTTGGGCTCATCTTCTTTTGGACTCTCTGTGCTTTCTGGACTTCTATGTCTATTTCCTTCAACAGGTTAGGGAAGTTTTCAGTCATTATTTCTTCAAATAGGTTTTCAATTCTTTGCTGTCTCTCTTCTCCTTCTGGTACCCCTATGATGCAGATGCTGGTAAGCTTGATATTGTCTGAGAGGCCCCTTAAACTAGCCTCATTTTTTAAAATTCTTTTTCCTTCTTGTGCTTCTATTTGAGTGTTTTTTGCTACCTTATCTTCTAAATCATTGATTTGATTCTCTGCTTTATCTAATCTACTATTGATTCCCTTCCATGTACTCTTCATTTCAGTTATTGTATTCTTTACTTCTGACTGGTTCTTTTTTATGTTTTCTATCTCTCTGTTGAAGTTCTTCCTGAGATCATTGAGCATCCTTATAACCAGTGTTTTGAACTCTGCATCTGGTAGATTGCTTGTCTCCATTTTGTTTAGTTCTTTTTTTTTTTTTTTTTTTAGCTTTGTTCTGTTCTTTCATTTGGGACATTTTTCTTTGTCTCCCAAATTTGGCTGCCTTCCTATGTTTATTCCTGTGTATTAGGTAGGGCTGCTATGTCTCCCAGTTTTAGTAGAGTGGTCTTATGTAATAGTTGTCATTTGGGGCCCAGTGGTGCAGTCTCCCTAGTCACCTGAACCGGGTACTCCAGGTGTGTTCCTTGTGTGGGTTGTATGTGCCTTCCTGTTGTAGTTGAACCTTGGTTGCTGTTTCCATGTCGAAGTGAAGGATTGATTCTTGGGCTGATTGGTTATCAGAACTGGCCATGACTACAGTGGAGGAGTTGTGGTTCAGGGGCTAACCCTACAGAGCAGGATTCACTAGAAGGGCTCTGATGCCTGTCCAGTGTGCCCTTAGGGTGTGTTGACCCTGGAGGCTGCCAGATGATGCTCTGGCTGGGCCCAAAACCGACCACTGAGTGTTCCAGCCCCAGGGCCTCCTGGGAGGGCCCTACCATAAGCCAAGTTCAGCTGCAGCCAAATGCCCTGCCCAGGGCCACCTGGCATGAGCCACAAAACAAACTTCAGATGGCTACCACTCACTGTGTGCTTGGAGGTGCCTCAAGAGGCCAAGTTGCAAACCAACACCAGCTGTCACTAGTGCCAGGCTTGGGGCTTCTCAGCCAGAGGTATAGGACATGCCAAAACCAGATGCTGCTTGTTTGGGTTTTGTGAAACTTTGAGAGATTTTAGGACAGTCTGCAGCATGAGTCAAGACAAGCCGTTTATGCAGAAAAGTCAGTAGAAGCAGCTTGGGTGGGCCTGGAAGTTGGATGGGGAGTGGTCTCAGGGATCAGGACAAATGAACAGTAATAGCCACTTTGATGGAGACTCGGCTATGGCAGCCACCTGTGTCTGCACGCGGGAATGTGGGAGGGCTCAACAATGAAACAATGGCTTCTGCCAGATCCTCTCTCCAGAAGAAAGCTGCCCTTCTAGCCCACGCCCTGCAGCTAAACAATTCAGTTCCTCCCTTTGTGTCCCTGGCACCTTCAAGCTGCTGCCCCAGCGCTGGAACTCAGAGCGAGTGAGTCCATCAGCAAGTAAGTCTGCATGCGGGCCCTTTAACCAGAGCTCCTGAAACTTCAGTTGCCCTCCGTCTCACTCAGCCACAACCTCTACTGGTTTTCACAGACAGAAGTTGTGGGGACTCCTCTCCCCAGCACTGGAACCTTGGGCTGAAGAGACTGGTGTGGGGTTGGGACCTCTTGTTCCTCCAGGGAAACCTCTGCAGCTGAGATTTTTAATTGTCACATGCAGGTGTGGGACCAGCCCGTTCCATGTCTCTGTCCCTCCTACCAGTCTTGAGGTTTCTTTTTCTGTATGTCCTTTGTTGTAGGGTTTTAGTTCAGCTAGACTTCAGGCAATTCTCAATGATGGTTGTTCTGTAGTTTAGTTGTAATTTTGATATGGTCATGAGAGGAGGTAATTACAGCATTTACCTACTCCACCATCTTGACCCGATATGCCCTTTTTTCAATATAAATTAAATTGTCAGTGTAGGAGTTGCTTATCCATTAATTTAGTTGTTTCTTGTTCATGTTGCATATGAAAAAACAAGAAATTTCCAGCTGAGAATAATGACCAAATAATGAATATGGAAGCAGTTTGGGCTTACATTTTGGTACCAGAAAACACATCAACAAGATTATAAAAGTCATTTTAGTCATAAAAGTGAAAATACCCCTTGCTCAATAAGCCAACAACTGTACACCAATTGATAAATTTATGCTGCCCAAATTAGGTACCTCCCATTGCTCTATGGCAGCAAACAAACATGTTAGGAAGGAATAAACTGTTGTCAGTTGGGCAGGGACCTTTGCAAATATTCCTTCAAGGAGGGGTCTGCCATCTGGATGGGAGGTTTACAGCCTCATCATGCACTGTGTGAATGTCTATTAAAAGGACACAGGAACAGAAGACAATGCGGAAGAATAAATATGAACACTCTTTACTCACCTAACCTAAGTGTAAACCTCTCCAGCAAGTCTGGATGCTGCAATCCTCCTCAAGCCATCAGGTAGAAGTCCTAATGAAGACTAAGTCCTGAGCATAATGCATATGGCAAGGAGAGAAGTAATGTTTGCTGTTCAAAGGATGGTCAGTGCCATATAAACTAGGATAATAATCAGCCCATTCTTAGGTCATCTGTTAGAGGATTTTTTTTTGTTATGTGGATTTAAAGAATTAAATTTGAATTGTAGTATTCACTAGAAAGCTAGAATTGTTTCGTGTAGCACCAAGGAGAAGAAAAAGAAAATTAAGGTCTTGATCTTACCAAAAAAAGTGTCCTCTAATTATTTACACACATTCCCCCCCCCCCTGCAGAATCCAATGGTGAAGTGAGGCTTGCATGAAATACTCTGCAATTAAGGTACTTAATCAGCACCCACACCTTTTACCTGCAGTAAGCTGGCTGTTCTATTATTTTTCCTAGTGCAGGAAAATTTTTGTAATAGTTGACCCTTGAACAACACTGGGGTCATAGGCACCAACAACCAACTCCCCCAGTCAAAATCAGCAAATAACTTTTGACTCTCACAAAACTTAATTGTAGTTGGCCTTTTGCATCTGCAGATTCGACCAACCGCAGATTGCAAAAAGTACTTTAGATCTGTGGTTGGGATACCACGGGTGGGAATTCGAAAATACTGTTTTCAATCCGTGGTTGGTTAAATCCACAAATGCAAAACCCATGGATAGGAAGGGGCGGGGATGTATTTATTGAAAAAAAATCTGCATATAAGTGGATGCACACAATTTTTTCTTAATTGAAGTTTATTGGGGTGACAATTGTTAGTAAAGTTACATAGATTTGAGGTGTACAATTCTGTATTACATCATCTATAAATGCCATTGTGTGTTCACCACCCAGAGTCAGTTCTCCTTCCATCACCATATAGTTGACCCCCTTTACCCTCATCTACCATTCCCCTCCCCCGTTGCCCTCTGGTAACCACTAAACTATTGTCTGTGTCTATGAGTTTTTGTTTCTCATTTGTTTGTCTTGTTCTTTTGTTGTTTTTTATTATATACCACATATTAGTGAAATCATATGATTCTCTCATTTTTCTGTCTGACTTATTTTGGACCCACACAATTTAAAGCTGTATTGTTCAAGGGTCGACTATATATGACATTGCCCAAGTTTATCAGCCCCTGTTGTTGCTGCTGCCACAAACTCCCAAGTGGTCATTCCCTGAGTGATATTTTTCAATAAGTTTCTTTTGTTGCTTCTAGAATCCTCAGTGCTTCAGGGAGAACTTGAATATACTTGCATCCCAGGTGTGTTATCATGTACTCGACAGACAGATTATTATGGAAAACATCACAGCAAGTTACACATTGTATTCTTTAAACACATCGCTTATGTGTTTAAAGAGAAATATAAAATAAAAAAAATTCCACTTCTATCTTCTTCAATGAAACTATTAATGACATTGATAATCACTCCAAAGTAAGGGTTAAGCAATGCACCTACTGAGCAAAGCATGTGGAAGCTGGTTGAAGACAATTAACTTAACAAGAAGTTCCAAGCTCTTCATTTGCTTACAGCTTTCAAATAAGGTTTTTCTATTGTTATCACGTTTCTTTCCCCCAAAGGCCAACTTTTTAAAAGGTACTTAATTGCATAGTGCTTGACATATGGTGAAATTTCATTAAGTATTTGGTGAATGAATGAATGAGTTGTTGAATGGGTAAACAAAGGATACAAAGATAAATGGATGAATAGATGGATGGATGGATGGATTGGAGAACTACCTATGCATTGAGAATTAAGTTCTTTCTGCAGGATTAAATTTATTTTATACTATCTTTATAATCACGTTTTTGTAATTTGTAGTAATGGGTGAAGTCTGGAAGCTTATATCCATTGACCAACATCACCCCATTTCCCCCTCCTCCAAACCCCTAGCAAAAACCCAAAAAATCTGAAAACATTTAGAGATAAAGACACGTGTGCTCCAATGTTCATTGCAGCTTTGTTTACGGTGGCCAAGACATGGAAACAACCAAAATGTCCTTCGATAGATGAATGGATAAAGAAGTTGTGGTATATATACACAATGGAATACTATTCGGCAGTAAGAAAAGATGATATAGGAACATTTGTGACAACATGGATGGATCTTGAGAGAGTAATGCTGAGCGAAACAAGTCAGACTGAAAAAGCAGAGAACCATGTGATTTCACTGATATGTGGTATATAAACCAAAAACAACAAAAGAACAAGACAAACAAATGAGAAACAGAAACTCATAGACACAGACAATAGTTTAGTGGTTGCCAGAGGGTAAGGGGGGAGGGGGGTGGGGGGTGGGAGATGAGGGTAAGGGGGATCGAATATATGGTGACGGAAGGAGAACTGACTCTGGGTGATGAACACACAATGGGATTTATAGATGATGTAATACAGAATTGTACACCTGAAATCTATGTAATTTTACTAACAATTGTCACCCCAATAAATTTAATTAAAAAAAACAAAAAACCAAAAAAAAACACATTCTACTCTCTGCTCCTATGAATTTGACTATTTTAGATTCCACATGTAATTGAGATCATGCAGTATTTGTCTTTCTGTGTGGAAGTTATTTCGCTTTGCATAATGTTCTCTGAGTTCATTCATATTGTTGCAATGGCAATATTTCCTTCTTTTTAAAAGCTTAATAATATTCCATTGTATATATAATTTTTCTTTATCCATTCATCCACTGATGTACATTTAGATTTTTTCCATATCTTGACTGCGATGAACATGGGAGTGCAGAAATCTCTTTGAGATAATTGATTTGTTTCCTTAGATCTATTTTTAATTTTTTGAGGAACTTCCATATTGTTTAACATAGCAGTTACACCATTTTACAATCCCACCAACATTGTACAAGGGTTCCAATTTCTCCATATCTTTGCCAACACTTGTTATTTTTTAAAATAAAGCTATCTTAACAGGTGTGAGGTGATATCTCATTGTCATCTTGATTTACATTTCCCTGATGGTTGAGTATATTTTCAGATACCTGTTGGCCATATATATGTCTTTCTGGAGGAATAATTATTTTTGAGGTTCAAAACTTCTTGAAACTATATGACTTCAGTTACGTTATCTGTAACACCTTCCCTTTTAGGAAAAAGGGATCTTGATGTATCTGCCTGGTATTCATTAGGACATCCTTGAATAAGTAGGTCAACCACATCATCACTCATCTCAAAAATGAGTCTCAAATTCATCTCAAAACAATTATTAGTTTTTAGAAGGGACACATGCCTGCTGGTGTGTACCTTCACTGGCTGCTAACATTGTTTACTTAATAAAACCAACCATGGTTGAGTATATCATATAAGTATAGGTTAGCAAGGCTAGTGTGTGAGGATCATAAAAACCAGTAGCAATACATTAAAGTCCTATTTACTTCATCAAAATCAGCATTCTTTTTTCATTTCTGTGTTTAACTCAGTAGGATTATTTTTCATTTTATAAATATGGGGGATTGTATTGTTGGTTTGGGGGAAGTGCTGTCATAAAGTTAAGAAGGATTTTGCAATTGGCATTTTGTCTCCAGATAAACTAGTCTATCTTGTTTATTTATTTGTTTGTTTGTTTTTAAAAAATTTATTAAAATTTTTTTTGGTGACAATGGTTAGAAAAATTATATAGGTTTCAAGTGTACGTTTGTATAATACATCACCTATATATTACATTGTGTGTTCACCACCTAGAATCAGTTCTCCTGCCATCACCATATACTTGACCCCCTTTTCCCTCTTCTAACAAGTCCATCATTTGAAATGTCATATCTAATTGCTTTAGATTTTTTTTTTTGTTTCTCTTGCTGCTTCATAAACATTTTTGCATTTCTAAGAAAAATCAATTACAGTGGGCCTCCAAGATTTTCTGTTTTTTATTATTGTTAGTTTCAGGTGTACAAAACAATGTAAGAGATATTGATAATCCCCTCCCCCAATCTACTAACCCTCTGACATCATATATAGCTGTTACAGTTCCACTGACTCTATTCCTTGTGCTGTACTCCACATCCTGTGACTACATATATATATATATATATATATATATATATATATATATATACACATATATACATGTATATATATATATACATATGTATGTGTATATATATACATATGTATGTATATATATATAATTATAGTTGACATTCATTATTATTCAGCTTCAGCTTCAGGTGTACACTGCAGTGGTCAGGCACTTACACCGTCCGTGAAGTGGTCTCCGTAGTAAGACAAGTGTCCATCTGACACCCTACAAAATCTGTACAACATTATTGATTATATCCCCCAAACTGTCCTTAGTATCCCCGTGGCAATCTTGTGGTTAACGATTGTGCTTTCTAATCCCCTCATCCCCATCCCCCCTCCCATCTATCAACCCTCAGTCTTTCCTCTATATCTCTGAGGAAGATTTTCTGGTTTTGCTTTTACTAGGGAAAAGTTGATTATTTAAGATTTTAGAAAGCAAGTTCAACATTGATCCTCAAACCTTAACATGGTTACTTATATGGATAAAAACATAATTGCAAAGCAATTCTAGGAACCATAAAATACTTTTGCCAAAGGAATTTCTTATGAAGACATGGAGGTCCAAGCATACAAAAGATTTGCATGATAATAATTACTAGGGACACTTAGTTCCAGGTTATAATGCTTTCATTATAAAAATCCAATGCCTCAATGACCATTCTTTAACTTCAGTATGATAATTAGATTTGGCAATAAATGATATGTAATAAGAAAGATGTTGGCTACCATTAGTGAGCAAACCAGAATAAACAACTGACTGCAATTAGACAAAATCTTGGCAAACAAAAGTAGTCATGCTTGATTCTGTTCTTAAAAATTATCCAGTCTTTAAGGCAATTTGCAAGAAATGCACAGTAAGAGAACCTAGGGATTATATCAGTTCTTACTCAACACACTCTGTTCTGTCCAAGAGTTAGAAAGAACTCCTCAGCACAATGTTTATATCCGTTGGGCCCTGCTCAGTAAATTGATGATTCAGGAAGTCATTCCATATTATTTTCTTTGAGATGGACTGCCAAATCACAATTTCAAGCAATATTTTTCCTGCCAGTCGAAAAAATATAAGAGTCTTTTGCTCTGATTGTAGTTTGTTTTTGTTCTGTTATGAACTCTATTCTGCTGCTGCTCACTCATTATTAGTATACGATGGGTACTGTTATATAGCTGTATGTGTGCACACATTTTCAGCAAGGAAAAGCTCATGGATAGCAACCTGACAAAGCAGTTCTATTTGGGTACTATTTGTTGTTTGTGAATATCTGCACGATAGGAGAAGAAGAAAGAGCACATATGTTCTGAAAGATATTAGTACATTGCCTCACTATATCATGTATTAAAATAGATATGATACAAATTATGCAAAGACTATTTGTAATATATTTGGTGGTGTAAGTATTCAACATATTATGAAGCAATGTTTATTGATTGTTTATTGAATGCAGTGTCTACTGAGCACTTTCATAAATGCCATTTGACTCAGCGTTCATGTTAATCCTCACAGGTAAATAATGAACCTAATTTCTAAATGTTTATGAAAATAAAATAAAGCTGTAGGTATGTGAATATATTTAAATTATACATTTCTATGATTTTTCACAAACTGAGCAGAACTGTGAAAGTAGCAGCCAGATCAAGCAACAGAACATGATCAGCGCTACAGCAGCCACTCTCCTGCTTCCTTTCTATCACAAATCCTTCCCCTTCAAGGAAACCATTTTAGTATTTTACATTAAAAAAATCATAGAATATGTACTCTTCTGTCTTCTTTCACATCAGGTCTGCAAGATTCATCTGTGATGTTGAGAGTAGTTGTAGCTAGTTCATTCCTCTTGCTATACAGTTTTTCCCTTGTATGAATGTACCATGATGTAGCAATAAGGCTTCAATATTCATGTAATTATGAAATCCACCACTCTACATATTTGAGATTTTAACAATAGAAGAAATGTAACAGGCATTAAACACTTGCTCATTGTAGAAAATTGCTCCCTACGTGGCATTTTCTAAAGCCTGGTCCACGTTTTCGCTTTTTGTTTTAAATGTAGCAAGCAATGAATCAATACGACAATTAATCAATAAAAGAGACACAGAAAAATGGTTAGGTAGTGTTTAATTTTTAGGACAAATTTATATAACCTTATTTATGCTAAAAATGAGGGATTGCTGTACAAAGATATAGCTGTTGTAACAGCCTTCAAACGGTGTCCATGGCAATGTGTTTATGTATATATACATATATTTTTGAGGTAATATATCCTAATTACAACAATCCAGTTCCAAGTCATATTTACTTATAGTAACTAAGTGAACTGTTTCCTCATTACTTGCATATGCAAAGCTCTCTAGTGGCTGAATGATTAAATTGATAATAAAGCAGTGAAAAGTGACCAGTGAGTCCATTCATTTAACAAGTAGATGGATTTTCATCAAAATATTTATTGTGAACCTACTGTGTGCCAGGCACTTTACTAGAGGCAAACAGACCATAGCCCAGTTATTTTGTTCCATCAATCAGCAATTACAATTGAGTGGGTAACTTGTGGAGGAAGGACAGTATACCGATGCAATGGAAGATATGATAGGAACATAAATGTGTTCCTTCCCTAAACAACTTGAAGGAGAAAACAGAAATGATATGTATGTATATATAAATTAAAGGACAATATAAGCTCAGTGTACTGAAAATATAGTATTGCGAAATAGGGAGCCAAAGAGATTCAAATGAGATTGGGTGAATTAAAAGGAGGTCAAGAAGAAAGGAGTATTTTGTGATGAATTATTAGAGCAAGCATTCTGAGTAGTCTGGCATATGCCCAATTTAGAACTGGAAAGAGAATCAGGAGCAGGAGCTGATGCCCTCCAAACCCTTATCTCCTCGAAGGCAGAAAACTTTCCACAGCATTCTTTGGTATTTTTCAATATCTCACATTGTGCTGTGACTCATCTATTTCAGTATCCAGAACTGTGATTTGGTCTTTAAGATGCAGTTTCCCCTTTAGGAATGGACCTATTTATGTTTCACTCTCCTGAGGTCAGCACATTGGAGAAGCTGTGATGTTAATGTGGGGATACATATGTAAAAGGTCTTAATTTCATTCATTATAAGACATGTCAGTGACTGAAGTTACAGTGGCTTTGGGGGGCCATTTTACAAGGAAGAGTAATGAGTCTCACTTAGATGCAATACATTATACTGTGTGCTCAAAAAAAGAATAGATTGGTTTTTGCACAAATGAGAAGATGAGTTATAGTATATAAGTAGAGGAAAGATTTTCTGATAGGGTTATAAATTGGATATGCAGTCCACCAAAGGGGAGATAATGAAGGATAAGTGGGGAAGCCAAAAAGTATCCATTGCCAATAATCTGCAATAGGCAACTACAGTGAAGGCTTGGTCTGCATATGTTAGGTATAGCAGCGTGGACTGGTACAACCAAGGGCCATGTGAATATTTATAGTGGACTTTCCCCAACTAATGCAAATTTGAGTTAATGAGTATTATGATGGGTGTACAATTTTCTATTATGTAAAACCAGTGTTCTCTTTCCTCTCATAAGCCTCAGCTCATCAATTTAGTTCATCCCATTCTAATTCAGTGAGCATAAAGTAAATGCCTTCTATGAGTTACCATGACCTAGCTGGACCATCAGCTCTAATGCATCTTTTGGAGCAAAAATTAATATAAGACCCAGTATTATATTATATTATATTATATTATATTATATTATATTATATTATATTATATTATATTATATTATAGACTGGGTCTTATAGTAAAATAAGACCAGGGCTTATATAAATTTTTGCTCCAAAAGATGCATTAGAGCTGATGGTCCGGCTAGGTCTTATTTTCAGGGAAACACAGTAGGAGGTATGCTAAGCACTGGGAATTCACAAAGATCTCTGCTCTCAAGGAGTTCTTTGCAATAGGCAGACACACACATAAATAAATCTAAAACAGTGGGTTAAGTATCTCAATAGAAGAGCACTGAAAACTGAATCGTGAATTCCAAGTTTTAATCCCATCTCTTCCATGTGCATTTAGACCTTAAATGAGTCACTTTCCTAAAGTTCAGTTTTTTATCTGGAAGAATATATCTGCTTTTATTGCAGAGAATAATTATGAAACCTCACGCAAACTAATGCATATGAAACATTTTTTAAATTCTTAAACCAGTATAAAAATGTAACATTTTTTAAAGACTTTATTTTTGTTCTTATTTCTGCCTTTAGACTTTTCAGTTAGATACACACCTGTTTAAAAATATTCTATTTTTGGAGGATACATTTTGTAAATTAGTTTCAGGTGTACAAAGCAATGTAATAGCTAGACATTTACACCTCTCACAAAGTGATAATCTCCCTCCCCCATTTTATTTATGGTTTATGGGGAATGAACTCATAGTGAGAAAGATGTATTAACACAAATAAGTATAGAATTTATTTCAATTAATCAAGCCTATTATTATTAACAAATCATTCTTTATCCATAGTGTGGTTTTAAAATGTTGTACTGAGAAAAAGTTGTCCCTTTCTTCATTGCTTTTATTTCAGGCGTATACATAATTTTCTACTTTAAATTGTTTACCAAGACAAATCTGACTTCACCATTTTAGTGAAGTAGAAAAAGTCAAGTGGCTTTGATTTTTCAGTTTCTACCAAATGTCTCTAAAAGGTGAATTTTTGCAAAACATACTAGTTCTGACTCTATTTAATGTAGCATCCTTAATTGACGTTGACATTCTGTAGAAGAATGTTATGATTTCCTGTGATTCCCTGAAAATGAAAACAAGAAGTTTCCCACCCTTTTTTCAGGCAAAAAATTCTTTTAATTCCTTGGATTTATAGAAGTTACCACCTAAAAGATAGTTCGTAAGTTATTTTTTTAACCTAATAAAAAGTTTGTCATTTTTATATCTAAAATGGATTACAAATATGTTCATTTCTCATATATGTAGAAGTTCAAGTATAAGAAACTTAAAATTACTGACTTGAAACGTAGTAATGGGAAAAAACCATAGCCTTTGAAAGAGCAATTTGTCATCATTTTCAATACCTCTAATTGCCAAATTGGCCCACTGATGTATTACTGCATAGATAATTTAATTTTTGCCTCTTTGCCTCTAAGAGGTGTAGACAAATCTCTATCACCATAATTACTAACTTTTATTGAAAAATATTATGTACAAAGCCCTCCGCTAGATACAACTGCCTTTGACCAGCACTGAGAAAGTTATATAGTTATTATTCAGAAACAGTCTATCCTTCAAACACAAAAAGAGATGGAACACACAAATAAGCATTAATTAGTTAGAAGAAGCAGTTTACTTTATTTGCAATAAGCAAAGGGCTTTGTTTACCAAAAAAACCCCACTTTTTAAACAGAAAAGATCAGTTTTTTTCAGAATCTACTTTGACTTACATAAAACTACTCATCAGACAGTGGATCCAACCAATTCTGGCTTTGATAAGATATATCTTTCGAATAACCGTTCACTCTTCCAAAGAGATTTCAATGCTTTCCACATTTTCTCATAACAATGAGGGAAGTAAGTATCCCAAACAGTGGTAGTATATATGTCTTCAAATACTTTGAATTAAGTCTGCTTTGTAAACATTTGCTTCATACCCAGTATCCATTAGTGCATCAAATGGTAAAAGTGGTCTCGTGGACATTTGTATTTTGTAAGTTTTTGTCAAATTAGTGTAACCATTTCATTTTCTCTTGTACTAATTTGATTATGGGGATTTTTTGTGGGTTTATTTCTGGGTTCTCAATTCTATTCCATTGGTCTGTGTGTCTGTTTTTCTGCCAATACCATGCTGTGCTTTATTTATTTATTTATTTATTTATTTATTTATTTATTTATTTATTTATTTTATTGGGGAAAGGCAACAGGACTTTATTGGGGAACAGTGTGTACTTCCAGGACGTTTTTCCAAGTCAAGTTTTTGTCCTTTCAATCTTAGTTGTGGAGGGTGCCGTTCAGCTTCAAGTTGTTGTCCTTTCAGTCTTAGTTGTAGAGGGCTCAGCTCAGCTCCAGGTCCACTTGCCATTGCTAGTTTCAGGGGGCACTGCCCACCATCCCTTGCGGGACTCAAGGAATTGAACTGGCAACCTTGTGTTTGAGAGGATGCGCGTCAACCAACTGAGCCATCCGGGAGCTCAGTGGCAGTTTAGCTCAAGGTGCCGTGTTCAATCTTAGTTGCAGGGGCCGCTGCCCACCATCCCTTGTGGGACTCGAGGAATTGAACTGGCACAACCTTGTGGTTGAGAAGCCCACTAGCCCATGTGGGAATGTTCTGAACCGGCAGCCTTCGGAGTTAGGAGCACGGAGCTCTAACCGCCTGAGCCACCAGGCCGGCCCCAGGGAATGCTGCTTTTTCTTTGTCCATTACTGTCGGCTGATAGGTCTCATTCATTCTAGATAATCAGTATCTCTGACAAAATAGTGATCTTTAAAACAATCATCTACTAAGAATTAATAAAAGCACTGTGATTTCAAGGGATTTCTTCCTTTTTTTTTTGGACTGCATTTCATTCTCCACATGGGTATACTTGGAGATAAAAGAAAGCACCAATTTTTTCTTGCCTTATACATTTGGGACCTATGCTGATCTTTTATTGTTGGGAAAGTAGGAGTTTAATTCACAGCAAGTTTCTTTACTATGTAGCAGAATACCACTATATAAATCCATATATCACATGCCACTGTTACCGCATTAGAAGTACTTGTGTTGGGGGGAGGGGGTGTCTCATTCTGGTAATGGAGGATTAGCTCCTATGGGAGCAACCTTCCCACAAAACAAAAAAAAACAAAACAAACAAAAAACAAAACAAAAAAATTAGAAACTCTGGAATACACACACACACACACACACACAGACATATATATATATATTTGTATATATGTATATGAATATATATATATGAATATATATATATATATATAGTCAGTAGAGAGTAAAATCAGATTTTAAAAGAGAGTCTACATTTGGAACTAGGAAATGGAATGGGGTAAGTTTCCCCTTTTACAGCTCTTGGCTGAGGACAAGTTATAGTCAGTTCCATGTAAGGTGGCTAAAACTGGAGTAGATAACATGCAGTTGTACTAGCTTAAAGAAAGAGAACACAGGTTAGGTGAACACAGCAGCTAGAAAGGAAGTGAGAAATAAAAGAAAGGAGAAATTCAATAAAGGGAACTCCAAATTCTGCATAAAAACTCTGCCCAAATCTCTGGCTGGACCCTGAACTATGCATGTGCAAGACAAAGTCCAAGCAACCCAGCTAGGGCAAAAATAACTGAACAAAGATTTCAGCTGCTGCTCACTACGGGCGAAACAGAGTTTGGAGTTCTAGTCCAGCCAAGTTAACTGCCTACTAACATAAAAAATCAATACTCTTCGAAGGCACTTAACAGAATCCTGAGTCTGTACATGCTTATTCATAATGTCTCTGATACTAGACATGAAGAAACAGAAAATGTGACCCTCTCCCCATACTCAAGTGAAATGGCAATCAATGCAGATGATCATAAGACCAGATGCTGTACTTAGCAGAGGTTTTTTAAAAACTTTTATTTATTTATTTATTTATTTATTTATTTATTTTAGTTTCAGGTGTATAAAGCAACGTAATAGTAAGACATTTAAACCCCTCATAAAGTGATAACCCACCCCCCACGCTACTACCCCTCTGACATCTTATATAGCTGTTACAATACCATTGACTATATTCCTCATGTTGTACTCCACATCGCGTGACTATATATACCTATATATTTAGTTATGGTTGACATTCAGTATTATTCTACTTCAGCTCTTTAGGTGTATAGTGCATTGGTCAGGCGTCTATACAGTCTATGATGTAAAGTGCCATCTGGCACTTTACATGATCTTTACAACATTGTTGATTAATATTCCCCATACCGTATTAACTATGAATTTGTATTTCTTAATGCCTTCACCTTTTTCACCCTGACCCCAACCCCATTCCCATCTATCACCCTGATACATCTAGTACCTGTCTGGCACCATAACTAGTTATTACAATATTATTGACTATATTCCTTATGCTATACCCTACATCCCCAGGACTACTGTATAACAACCAATTTGTACTTCTTAATCCTTTCCCCTTTCACCCATCCTTAATGCCCCTCCCATCTTAAAGAAGTCCCTTTAAGATTCCTTGTAACACAGGTTTGGTGGAGATGAACTCCTTCAGCTTTTTCTTGTCTGGGAAGCTCCTTATCTGTCCTTCAATTCTGAATGATAGCCTTGCTGGATAGAGCAATCTTGGTTGTATGTCATTGCTTTTCACCACTTGGAATATTTCCTGCCACTCCCTTCTTGCCTGCAAAGTTTCTGTTGAGAAATCAGCTGACAGTCTTATGGGGGCTTCCTTGTAAGCAACTAACTGCTTTTCTCTTGCTGCTTTTAAGATTCTCTCTTTGTATTTAACCTGTGGCATTTTAATTATGATGTATCTTGGTGTTGGCCTCTTTGGGTTTACCTTGTTTGGGACTCTCTGTTCTTTCTGGGCTTGTATGTCCATTTCCTTCACCAGGTTAGGGAAGTTTTCAGTCATTATTTCTTCAAATGCGTTTTCAATTCCCTGCTCTCTCTTCTCCTTCTGGTACCCCTATAATGCAAATGTTGGTATGCTTGATATTGTCCCGGAGACCCCTTAAACTCTCCTCAATGTTTTGGATTCTTTTTTCTTTTTGTTGTTCTGGTTGGGTGTTTTCTGCTACCTTATTTTCTACATCACTGGTTGGATCCTCTGCTTCATCTAATCTCTGTTGATTCCCTGTAATATATTCTTTGTTTCCATTATTATATCCTTTATTTCTGACTCATTCTTTCTTGTGGTTTCTATCTCCATTTTTATGCTTCCTATCTCTCTGTTGAAGTTCTCCCAGAGATCACTGAGCATTCTTATAACCAGTGTTTGGAACTCTGCATCTGATAGATTGCTTGTCTCTGTGTTGCTTAGTTCTTTTACTGGAGCTTTGTTCTGTTCTTTTATTTGGGACATGTTTCTTTGTCTCCCTATTTTGGCTGCCTCCCTGTATTTGCTTCTATGTATTAGGTAGGGCTGCTATGTCTTCTGTTCTTAGTAGAGTGGCGTTATATAGTAGATGTGCTATGGGGTTCAGTGGCACAGTCTTTCTGGTCACTTGAGCCATGCACTCCAGGTACGTCCCTTGTGTGGGTTGTGTGTGCTCTCCTCTTGTAGTTGAGCCTTGGTTGATAATTGCACATCAATGTGAGGGACTGACCCTTGGGCTCACTGATTGTGCAGACTGGCCTTTACTACAGTGGAAGAGTTGTTGTGCACGGGCTGATCCTACAGAGCAGGATCTGCCTCAGCAGGACTCTGGTGCCTGCCCAATCTGTCCTTTGGGTGTGTTGTACTTAGAGGCAGCTGGGTGATGCTCCAGCTCATTTTGAAGCTGGCCACTGGGGGCGCCAGCCCCAGGACAACCTTGGAAGGGATCCACTGTAAGTCTACTTTAGCCGCAGACTGTACCACACCTGGGGCCACCTAGCAGGAGCCAGAAAGAAATCTGCAGATGGCTGCTGCCCATGCTGTGCTTGAAAGTGCCTTGAGAGGCCAAGCTGTGAACCAAGGCCCGCTGCCGCTAATGCTGGCTTAGGGCTGCTCAGCCAGAGGTACGAGACATGCTCAAGTCAGATGCTGCTTGTCTGGGTACCGTGAACCTTTGAGAGACCCTAGGAAAGTGTGCAGCTTAAGCCAAGGCAGGTAGTCTGCATGAAAAAGCTGTTGAAAGCAGCCTGGGTGTGCCCGAAAGTTGGGTGGGGCCTGGTCTCTGATTGCCAGGGCAGGGCGAATGAATGGCAGAGACTCAGATAGGGCGGCTGCCTGTGTTCACTCGCCGGGAAGTGGGGGGCTCAGCAAAGAAACAATGGTCTCTGCCAGCTACTCCGTTCAGCAGAAAGCCACATCTCCTGCCCCCATCCCAAGCCAGACAACTCAACTCCCCGCCATTTGTCCCTGCCACCTCTCCAGCTGCAACCCCATCACTGGAGCTCAGATTCAGTGATTCTGTTGGTGGATAAGTCTGCATGCGATCCCTTTAAAAGGAGCTCCTGTGAATGCAGCCACACTCAGTCTCACTCATTCATAATGTCCGCTGTTTTTCACAACCAAAAATTATGGGGACTTCTCTTCCCAGCACTGGAACCCTGTGCTGGGACCTCTTGCTCCTTTAAGGGGTGGGGGGGATCCCCACAGCTGAAATAACCCTTCCAATCTTTAATGGTCACACACAGGTGTGGGACCAGCCCGTTCCGTGTCTCTGACCTTCCTACCAGTCTGGAGGTGACTTCTTCTGCATGTCCTTAGTTGAAAGGCTTCAGTTCAGCTTGTTTTTAGGTGATTCTCAATAATGGTTGTTTTGTAGATTAGTTATAATTTTGATGTGGTTGTGAGAGAAGGTAAACACAACATTTATCTACTGCGCCATCTTGGTTGTCGAGCAGAGTTTTTAATTGGCTCTCTTTATTATATAAAATCTGACTCATTTATATACTTGAATTTTCATGCTTGTTTGTTGTTGTTCTCTCATTCTGCCGGCTCTTTCAATCCATTTTGCAGCTTCTTGGGAAAGCAGTTTTAGGTTTTCCTGAAGATGAGCCCTTCTGACCAAAGCATACAGCATTTCTTTCTCAACTTGGTTTACATTCGTCTGAGATACTTTTAAGATGTTTTCGGTCTCAGCAACTTGGAATTGGAGGGAATTTAATGATCCTTTGAGTAACCACAGCTGAACTTCAAGGCAAGCCGTCATCACCCTATGAAATGAAAATTCAGAGATCTCACTTTTATGTTCTTTTTTGAGGAAGTCCTCAAGCAAAGAGTTGAACCTGTTCATATTTTTATAAAGTGCTGCTAAACACAGAGTTTGTAACTTCAGAGGACTGGCTTCTTCTGGAGGTGACACGCAGGCTTCATAGGCTCGTGTAAGCAGTCTAATCTTCTAAGTAAATTCATAATATTCTTCAACCTGAGCAGAAAATCTTTTGGCTGCTTCTTTTTTCTTCTTTGAATGTATCTTCTCGATATCACAACAACAATTAGAGCAGCAAATACCAGAAGCTCCCAGGAAAACCTAAAACCATGTGGAGCTTGATGCAAATATTCGGAAAACAGCAACAAAGCAGCACACATCCTCTCTATAACCAGCTGGAAAGACATTTTATTCCAGCCAACAGGCCCACCATGGCTCCAAAGGGCACTGTAGCTCTGGCTCTTTGATTGCCAGTACTGACCACACAGAATCTTATAGAATGTTCTGATTCTAACCCAAACAACTGCCTGACAACAACAGAAAATTGCTGGAACTGGAGGAAAGGGAAGCCAGCTAGGTTCCATAAAACAGTACTCCCTAATTTTGCTCTGTTCACTGCAGAAATAGAAAATGACATTAGTTTTACAGTGCATTTGGATAGTGGAAAGAGTTCATTGTAGGCAGAGGAGGCCAGCCAATGAGCTCTGCTCATAGTGGGTTCCACCTGGCTTTACAACAAACTTGGGTCAAATCAGTCCCATGCCAAAATGCCTCTGCTCATGAGCATTTCAGGGCATAAATGTGAGGCATGCTGCAGTAGAAGATTTAGATGCCCACATAACTGGGTGAGGCTCATTCTCCTGATTTAAAGTTTCCTCTGTAACATGGAAGCCTGATCCTGTTTACCAAGGTCACAAGGATCATCTTTCTCCTCTGAAAACCCCCTCTCTCCTTTGTCTTTGGTTAGTACAAAAAGGCAGGGCCGAGTAATGAAAATTCTTGCCAATGGTAGTAACTAACAGACCTGGTTTTGTAAGAATTTAGGAGAAATCAATTAGAACTGGGAATGTCTTAAAATTTCAAGAATTTCCGGTGAAGCCAGTTTGTCCCTGCTCATTTCAAGTGCTCCTGGAAGGGGATGACTCAGTGATCCAGGCTCCTTCCCTCACGTGGCCCTGCTACCTCCAGCATGCACCTCCCAAGTTTTCCCTGGGGACAGTCTCCAATCCACAAAGTCATCTTCAGAAGTGTCGTCATCCTTCTGCAAAGGGAACAGGTCATTCTTTCAGCTGAATTTGCCATCTTTAATTTCTTTAAACTATATCACACTCTCCTAGTATCTCTCTAGCAGGCTCAGAACCTCTTTGGCCAACACTCAGGTCTACCATGAGTGCTACATCTCTAATACTTTTACCATGAGGAAGCAAAAGGTTTGGTAGCCAAATCCCATCTGGCGATCTTAGAGGATGCCAGGGTTTTGGCTGCAGGTCCCCCAATGGATGTGGAGAATAGAGTTGCTGGCCAGAGGAGGAGGAGGCCAAATGCCTGATGAAGGGACATTTTTTTTTCCTTTTTAATAATTAATTAATTAATTTTAAAAGGAAATTGTCATTTTAGAGTTTACAATCTGTTTTGTAAAATAAAGAATTCAGGCACTGTGGGTATTTAAAAAGACAGAGAGACTAGAGAGGATTTTAGACAGAACTCAAAGTTGCAAGTCACAGATTCACAACTAGAAGTAGCTTAAGTCGAAATAGGGATTCGGGGTGCAAATATGGGGGTCCACAGAATGGGAGAACTGCAGAGTCAGGGCATCCCCTGGAACATAACCCTAGAAGCAGGGACTCATCACTCCCAGGAGTCCTTCTGTCTGTCTCTTGTTCCCAATTCAGAAAAAAGTGGCCTGTGGGTATCTTTGGTTTCGCATCACCTTCTCAGGTTTCTCTATGTGTCAGGAACATGGTTGCCAGCATCTTCACTAGACAAGGAATTTAAATCACCTATTGTAGCTATGATGAAGGTCATCAGGAAGCAGTTGTGGAGGTTCTTCTACAGAGACCGCTACATCTATGGGAAAATGTCAAGTATCGCCTCAATTCCCTCTGTCTCCCTGCCCTATGGCTTATTTGAGAATACGAAGCACTCATAGGATTACAGCCACCATATATATAATAGAAGCCACAGAATTTACCAAAAGATTCTGCTTTGCAGAATCACATGTAGAGATCTGCTCCCTGGAAGGCGCTATGCCAAGGGAAATCTATAGTGGCTGCCTATTCAGTGAGTTCTCAGCTGAAATCTATCAACTTGATAGTCAGAAGCCGTGGTTCTCTGGAACACTGAGGGATTCCTGAGGTCATTTCTGGTGTCAGTGAGTGAAATGAACTTGCCCCCACATGTCTGGATTATTTATCCCTGTATCTGTGGCAGGCTGGTGTGGTGATTCTGTGGTCATGGATGGAGAGTGGCACATAAAAAGAGTCCAAAGTAGAACAAATGTGATATGCTAAAACAGTGGAAAAAGCAGCCTGACTGGGCAGAGATTACCAACATGTCCATGTAAGCATTTGCAGCTGGCCAATGAGTTTGCTATGGGAGATAAAAACAACCACTTAGATGGTTAGAGCACGAGCTCTGAACAACAGGGTTTGCCAGTTTGATTCCCACATGGGCCAGTGAGCTGCGCCCTCCACAACTAGACTGAAGACAACGAGCTGCTGCTGAGCTTCCTGAGGGGCAGCCAGACGGCTCAGTTGGTTAGAGCATAAGCTCTCAACAACAAGGTTCCTGGTTCAATTCCCGCATGGAAATGAGTCTTAGTTGCTGAGCCCCCTGCAACTAAGATTGAAAACGGTGACTGGACTTGGAGCTGAGCTGCGCCCTCCACAACTAGACTGAAGGACTGAAGGACAATGACTCGGAGCTGATGGGCCCTGGAGAAACACACTGTTCCCCAATATTCCCCAACAAAAATTAAAAAAAAAAATCAGTTTAAGAAAGGTATACAAAAACCACAAATCTTACTGCTTGTAAATTAAAAACAACAACAATAACAACAAAAACAAGAAAAACAACCACTTAGACTTAAAGCAGTTCATTGACTTAGACTTATCCTCCAAACCATGGATTGAGGCATCTATCAGGCACCTGATCGTATCTGTGTTCAATAACAAGCCTGCTATACTTTCAGTGAAAATTCATGGAGTGTCTTTGATAACCCAGTGTTTAAGACAGTGCCTGGGAAATGGTAGTCACCAAATATTATATCCATGGAATGACTAAACAAATACTCTAAGGAATGCTCTTTTAGAATAAAGAGAAAATGATGATGATAATAATGGCATTAACATTTATCAAGTGCTTATTCTGTGCCAAGCACTGAGCTAAACATTTATGTGAATTATCTGATTTAATTTTCCCAATACACCTAATGAGCTAGGTTCTATTATTGTCCCCATTTGACATATGAGGAAAGTGAGGCACAGTGAATGTAAAAAGATGTATAATATATAGTTTATGCATACATTTGATTGTTTGGTCAACTAGACTTGACTAAAAATTAAAGAGCATAAATTCTAATCACTGCTCCAAGAGTCATGCATTAGCGCACACTCAAAATGGGACTTCCCAGATAACCATTCCAGCACATAAGATTGGCATCCCCTACAATTTTTCTCAGTGACTGGGAATGGAACATTCTTTATGAGAATGTATGAACACACACACACACACACACAAACACACATATGCACACACGATAAACCAGAGGACAAGTTCATATTGAATAGCAGAGATGAGAGGTGCTGGGGGAAGCGTGCTAGTGAGATGCAGGGAATTTTAAAAAGTGCCAGTAGAGAGTAGGCAGTTGCCTTGGATTGTTGCCTGGATTCCTGCGTGCCCTTGGAGCCAGGCTGAAGAGCTGCACTGTGTGCTTGCACAATCTTGCCCTGAGGGGAGGATCTTCCCCTGACTCCCATCCCCACCCCCACGCCCAGTGGGGAACCTGGGACTGCACAGCTTATTTCTCTACAGACTCAAAGCTTATAAAAGAAAAACAAATGTCACAGGCCCAGCTCTTCACCAGAAGCCATGAGGATGGTCTGGGCTTTGAATATGTGATGTTCTATAATGATGTTGAGAAAAGGATAGTTTGCTTGTTTCAAGGAGGTCCTTACCTGCAAGGAGTACCCGGATTCCTTCATGGAAGTGCCACTGCAACCACGATTGATGAAACCATGAGTGTTGGTATGTCTGCTGTTATAGCTGGGGGAATTGTCATGACTGCCAATCTCAACATCGATTTAAAAAACCTACCCCCCTTTGTTTTGTTGTGATAAATAGCCAACTTGATAAAATTAAAGGAAGGAAAGTGTTTGTTTCCTGTAATATTCGAAGTGTTGATGAGAAAACCCTATACTCAGAGGCAACAAGCTTATATATAAAGTTGGAACCTGAAAATAATTTTGACATGAAAGAGCTTCTGGTGAATTCCACATCACTCTCCATAAGGCTCTCCTTCAAAAAAAGCTGTGGTCCCCAGTCC
The DNA here is from genome assembly GCF_057876585.1 of Rhinolophus sinicus. Taxonomy (NCBI): domain Eukaryota; kingdom Metazoa; phylum Chordata; class Mammalia; order Chiroptera; family Rhinolophidae; genus Rhinolophus; species Rhinolophus sinicus. The sequence continues at coordinate 21,667,271 of NC_142518.1, read as the reverse complement.
TGCTCTGCTCACCTACTGTTGAGCCCCTCCCCCACAGGGTGAAACCTGTTAATATTGCCTTCCTGTCTTTTGAATACAACTCCAGGACCTCTGTTTCCACCTTCTAAACTTTTTAACACAGAAACACCTGCTGTGAGAGTGTCAGCAATTCTTTGTGTCTCCTTAGGATAAGTGTCCGGTTTCTGTGAAATTTAAATTTTCTCCTTAAGGTGATATCTGCCCCACTGCAGATTGGAAAAGAAAATTCATATTGAAACTTTTACTGCAAACTTGGAAATGCCACAACACTAAAGGAAGGAATAAATGTGTGGGTGCATACATGCATGTGTGTGCGTACATGTGTGCATGCATGATGAATTACAAAGCTAGCTTTGTTGTATCTAAAGAAATCTTTCTGACTACAGTAGGAAACAAAACTAGTTCCTATAGGAATAGACACCTCAAATTGGCTGTTTTGGCTTCTCGGGATTAAACCACAATGCCATTTTTAACATAGGCTGTGCAGTTGTAGCTTACTAACAGCATAGTTTATCATCACTGGAAGGGGCCTGTATTTGTTTCTTTTTCTTTTCTTTTTTTAAAAAAAGATTTATTGGGGAACAGTGTGTTTCTTCAGGGCCCATCAGCTCCGAGTCATTTTCCTTCAATCTAGTTGTGGAGGGCGCAGCTCAGCTCCAAGTCCAGTCGCCATTTTCAATCTTAGTTGCAGGGGGCTCAGCAACTAAGATTCATTTCCATGCAGGAATTGAACTGGTAACCTTGTTGTCGAGAGCTTGTGCTCTAACTAACTGAGCCATCCAGCCGCCCTGGCCTGTATTTGTTTGTTACGTGTCTTAATTTATTCAGGCTGCTATAACAGAACACCACAGACTTGGTGGCTTATAAACAACAGAAATGTATTGCTCATGGTTCTGGAGGCTGGAAAGGCCAAGATCAAGGCTCCATCATGGTCACCCTCTGGTGAGGGCTCACTTCCAGGTTCATAGCTGGCACCTTCTCACTGTTTCCTTATATGGAGGAAGGGGCTAGAGATCTCTCAGGGTCCTCTTTTATAAGGGCACTAATCCCATTCATGAGGGCTCCACCCTCATTATTTAAGCACTTTCCAAAGGCCCCACCCACCTACTGGTACCATCACATTGGTCATTAGGGTTTCAACATATGAATTTGCGGGGGGGGGAGACACAAACATTCAGACCATAGCATTAGGGCTGCCTTAATAAAGTACCACACATTGGATGGCTTCAAACAACAGAAACTCATTGTGTCACAGTTCTGGAGAGCAGAAGTCCAAAATCAAGCTGTCAGCAAGGCCATCCTCCTTCTGAAGGCACTAGGGAAGGAACTGTTCTGCGCCTCTCTCCTAGCTTCTGGGAGCCTCAGGCATTCCTTGGCTTGTAGATACAAGCATACCTCATTTTATTGTGCTTCAGTTTATTGCGCCTCACAGAGACCACTTTTTTTACTAATTGAAGGTTTGTGCCATTCCTGTGTTGAGCAAGTCTCATTGGCACCATTTTTCCAACAGCATTTGCTCACTTCATGTCTCTGTATCACATTTTGGTCATTCTCACAATATTTCAAACCCTCATTATTATTATATTTGTTATGTAATCTGTGATCTTTGATGTTACTATTGTAATTGTTTTAGGGTGTCATGAACTCTGCTCATACAAGATGAACTTAATCAATAGTCCGTGTGTCCTGATGGCTCCAAAAAAAATGCTTATAGAAACTCCCATAAAGAATGCTTTTGGAGCAGAAATGAAATGACACTTCCTGACAAAGGCATTGGAAAGAACATAAACCTAACAGTCGAGTCACACACTGCAAATTCCAGCTGCAGCTTTGAATCAAAAGGCAGCTTTCTGGTACACAAACCAAAGAAATGTTGGGGAAAAATAGGTCTTTTCTGTCATATCCAATGGCAACTTCAATTAGTAGTAATGGCACAATTAGCTATGGAATTGAGGGTAGAAGGTTAAGTTGTCGCTGAGGTAGCACCCCAAGGTCTTTACATGTTATAAACAATGCTACAACACCGAACACTAGCTTGGCGATGGGGAAGAGAGAGTGAAGACCTAGATTTACTTATTCGACTTAAATAGAGTGTACTATCAGAGATGAGGGAGGTTTGCTCACCTGCATGAGGGAATCAACATATGAAAATTCCTGTGGTAATAAGTAAGACTTCAGTATATGTGTTTGCTTTTCATTCAGGAAGGGCTTTGAAGGCCAGTGCAATACAAATGGGTGGCAAGCTTTGTCCAGTGTGGTTAGAGATTATTCTACACTCACTCTTATACTAAACCCAGACAATTCTGGTCTCTCTCATTTAACAACACTCCATAGCTGCATAGATTATTTTAAATCAAGGACCAACCCATTTTTTTTTCCTCTAAAGGGCCAGATAGTAAATATTTTAGGCTTTGTGGGACACATACTGTCTGTGTTGCATATTCTTCTTTGTTTCTGTTTTTTTATAACCCTTTAAAAATGTAAAAAACATTCTGAGCTCAAGGGCCATACAAACACAAGCCACTGGCTGGATTTGGCCCTCGGGCCATAGTTTCCCATCCCCTTACTAAATCACTGAAAAAGTGGATGTGTGGGTAAGAAATGTACACGGAGGTATGCACACACATATGTTTTCACGTGGTACGTGAAATTGTTCTCTTTCCCATTAGAAAATAAATTCCTCCTCTGCAAAGACTTCACTACTATTTTTTTTACAATTCTCCAAAACAGTAAGAAATGAATTCTACATGCAGTGGATCTCAATAAATATGGACTGACAGACTATTATAAAGATAATAGCCTATGTTAAAAGACCATGGCCAGGGAAAATCTCAGTTTTTCTTTTCCAATAGAAAAAAAGGACGATTTTTCTTCCTATTTAACATCTAGGAATATGTGACATTTAACATGCAAGTACCTGGTAACGCTTTTATCATCACCAACGTCACTGACATCAACACTACTATTTTAATGTCATAAATTATGATTTTCTAAACACTTTATATACATTATCCCATATTAGTACTGACATCAGAAATACTGTGCGTTTTCACAAATAGTAATATTTTTGCACTAAGAGAAAAATAGTAAACAGATTTCAGAAGCTCCAGATTTCCCGATGCGAAAAACTAGCTAGACTAACAGCTCAAATTCTACCATTTACATGCAAAATCTACTATTTATCATAATAAAGAATTAACAAAGCAAAGAAATATGAAATATAAGTTTATTATTTCTACATCACTATCTAGGTGTCTAATTTGATCAAGGAAAAGGCCTGAAGATTTCAAAGGAAGAAATATATATATCTATTAGTGAACTAGAGTCTCACTAACTTTCCATTTTATGCATCCCTTTTTTTTTTTTTTGTCATATCTTGAGTACAGAATCTGGGCTTTTTTTGCCTCTGGGTTTTATTTATTTATTTATTACCACTGCATTGAAGGACCATGTATTCTCATCATGCATTTTTAAAAACTACTGCTGAGGCATTTTCACATTCAGTACTATAATAAACATTTTATTATTGAACTCCAGTATGTTCTCCTTTCCTCTAAAGATACCTGAAGTTATGTATCACTAAAAATAAAAATATAGTCTTCCTGGTTCAGAAAGTTTTTATTTACTATAGTTCAAAATGCCAGCATTATGAGATAAGCTATCATACAAGATGTTGACAACAAAAGTCAATATGTACCATCCAGTTTGTACTCCACAATTTTTTTTGTGCTATTATTCACAGTTGGGGCATGCAGTTATCATACACTTTCCTTCAAATCACCACCTCATTCCACTTATGGCTTCAAAAGCAATTTTCAAGGTTGAGAAATGAAAGGGAGGAAATGCAGTGAAATGGCAGCTCTGTTCCATTGTCATTGTCCCTTTATTCTAGCTCTTGGTCTTGTTCCGGTGCCAGTTTCATCAATGCATTTTTCTACTCAGTTATACATTCCAGAAACTCATTTGTATCTTTTTCCCTTCTTCTCTCCAAAGATACATAGGAATTATGTTTGTAATATATATTTATAACTCCTGTAACAAACTAGAAGTTCTCATTTGCTTCCAAAATGACACCTAAACACCTGTTCCATGATATCAAGGTCTTTCACAGTCTGATATTTCTTACTAGCTAAGTTGATATATTTCTATAAGTAAACTTAGTAAATCTTGTAGGTAAAGTTTTCCCCCAGAAAGTAGTCTCGCTGATAAGTGCTGATAATGAATATACACTGAGTTCAAAACCCATTAGGGTAATAAAAACAAAAACAAGATTTTTCCCCCCCATGGGGTCACCCATTTAGTAAATACCAGGCATATCTCAGATAAACATCTAGAAGGTCATTATCTCTCTTGTCTCTCCTTTTCTTTTCCAAAGGTGCCCTCAATCAAGGCCCTGAGTGCATTCCAGGAATTGTGACCAGATCCTTCAGAATGAAAAATACACATATATATTTTTCTCACCATGATGAGCAATTATCACTGCTTCGTTTTAATGTGCTTTATGCTAACACAGTTTCTTTTTGTTTTCTCTGTCTAACCAGTAAAGGGTGAAGAACAACTTGTCACATTTATACCCAAATAATCTTTTCACCTTGTTTGTATGGTCACGTCACAGATACACAAAAGCTCCAGGACTTCATTCACCAACTTGGCTCATGTATTTTTCTTTCCCAGAACTCCTCTTTTCCTGCACTTATTCCAGTCCTTTGGTGCCTGGCTCCACATCTGCCCCCATGGAATCTTCTGTTCCAGTGATCTATCATCGCATAGCAATCCACCCTAAACTTTGTAGCACCAGGCAGCATGATGCTTAAAATTTCATTGGCCAGGAATTGGTGCAGGAATAACCAAGATAAACTGTTTTTATTCCACAGTGACTGGGGTCTTAGCTGGATAGTTTGTATGAATAGAGATGCCTGTGATGGCTCAATTAGGGTCCTATATCTGAGGTCTCTGTTCTGGCTGATGATTGTGTACCTGATTCTCCACATCATATCTGCTAGAGCTGGAAGGTCTAAGAGGGCATCTTTTTCCACATGTCTGGTGCCTGTCCTGGGATGGCTAGAATGTGGAAGCTAGCCAAACATTGCCCCATGTAGCCTTTCCATGTGGTCGTTTGGAGTCCCTCACCGCATGGTACTCAGACTTCTTTCATGACGTCTAGCTTTCCCCAGAGCATTAAAAGCATTGAAAGCCTAGCAAAATAGTGGTAGAAGATATCTCCAATACATAAAACTGACAAAGGCTCTTACTTTGAATATATTTTAATAACTACTGTAGATCATTAAGAAAAAGAAAGACAACCCAATAGAAAAATTAGTAAGATAATTGAATGAGTACTTCACAAAACAGGATTACATAATGGCCAATAAACATACAGAAGATATTAAGCCTTGTTAATCATCAGGGGAAGACAACGGGAACACCTAGTCACCCACCAGGATGGCTAAAATGACAGTCTGACCATACCAAGAGAAGATGAGGATACACAGAAGCTGGAACTCTCATATATTACTGGGGATTAAGGGACCACAAGCACTGCGGAAAACAGTCTGGCATTCTCTATGAAAGTTGATGCACATTCACTATAACCCAGCGATTCCACTACTTGAAAATAAATAAAACACGGCTACACACCCCAATGTGGATGACTCTCACAGACATAATGCTGAGCCTGAAACAATATATACTGTACAATTCCATTTAAATACAATTGAAAAAAAGTCTTCAAAACTTTGCCATAGTGTTTAAAAACTTATTAGTAGACTGAAAACCTATAATGAAATACAAAGAAGTAATTATCATACAAGTCAGGATAATAGTACCTTTAGGGGAAAGAAAAATAGTCAGAGGGAGGAAAAATAGAGGTGACTTCTGGGGTCCAGCAATATTTCATTTCTTGGACCAGGTGGTGTTTACATGGATGTTTATTTGATGATATAGTATTCAGCAGTACACCCTTGTTTTGTGCACTTTCCAGTAAGTATGCTATATTTTATAACAAAAACAATTTTAATAGAATTAAAATTATTCTTCTTGTTTTCCATATGTCGTTTTTGTCTAGATATTGTACCACTTCATTTCATTTATTTTATTTTATTTTATTATTTTATTGTCTTATGAATATGGTCTGCTGAGCCAATTAAGTTCAAAGGGTTCCTGTAGGTAAGGAGGGAACAGATAGCATTCTAGTTTAGCTGGTTTTCACTGTGCAGTCACTCTTATCAGTTGCTATAAAGCCAGGTTGCATCCTGGAAACATGTCTTGTTTTTGTGATTCTCTATGGAGCCTCAACTGCCTGGTTTCTCTGAACTAGCTGAAAGAGGCAAGCAGCAGGGCCTGGGGTGGGGGTAAGGAGTAGAATCCTGCTACTGCCAGGACCTCCCTTATTCTGCATTCTATTTTATAGGAAAAACTAGCCTTTTCCCCTCAGCATGTGTTCCTCACACTTCGATTATTGTATTTTTTGTCTGTAATTTCTGAGAGCTATAGTATATGCAGCCACACTCATCAGAACATACCATGTTTCCCCCAAAATAAGACCTAGCCAAACAATCAGCTCTAATGTGTCTTTTGGAGCAAAAATTAATATAAGACCCGGTCTTATTTTACTATAATATAAGACTGGGTCTTTAATATGATAATATAATATAATATAATATAATGTAATATAATACAATGTAATTAATATAATACTGGGTCTTATATTAATTTTTGCTCCAAAAGACGCATTAGAGCTGATTGTCCAGCTAGGTCTTATTTTTGGGGAAACAGGGTATATCTTATACATAAAAAATAGACCTGCTTGTAGATTTCATCTTAGGTTTCATACCGGAAGCATGTGAAATCCTTTTTATAAGTCCTTCCCCAACCACTGAAAATGTATTTTCATTTGGTTAATTCTTCTGTCACAGAGAGAAATTTTAACTTACTTTGATAAATTCCCATATAAGAAAAAATGCTATATATCTAAAATCAACTACTTGTGAGCACATAACAACCAATCAAACAAACAAATATCCTTTCATTCCTTTATATTTTCTTCAGGTTTCTTGTTGCAAAGAAGCTACATTGATACACAGAAGAATTACATTTAGAACACTTATTTTTTTCTTTTTGGAGAAAAACATGTTCTTAAATCCTGGTGATAGTAAAATATCAGGTCCTGAAAGGGAGGAGAATTGCATATTAAGATCTTGCTCTGCTTGGAGATTCTCTGGTTGCACATTATTGCCTATTAGCCTGATGTGTTTCTAGGTGTACCCTAAAATAGAAAGAACTTTCAAAGTAACTGTTGGACTGGTGGACAATACAGTCCCTTCGATGAAAAGACTCCAGGGTGTAATGAGAAGAAGCTATTTGAGATGACTACTTTTACGTCAGAATATTTCTCAGAACCAACGTTTTGTGGGAGAACAAACACCTCCACACTGGTCTCAGTGGTAGTTTCTTTAACAGTGAATTTGTGATGCTTCCACAAAAGGCTTTAGTGATAGTTTCTTCTCAACCTGCCAGTTTGTAGTGATTTTAACCAGTTCTACCACATTGGGTAATTAAGATGTGGTTCTTTTTCCTACTGTCACATGAACTTGGCCTATATATGAGTATGGGCTCTGAAGTCAGAACAACTGGGTTTAAATCCCAACTCCGTCTTTGACTCATTGTATGATAGACAGTAAGTTACTTTATCTCTGAACCTCAGTTTTCTCATCTATAAACTGAAGGGAAAAAATCATTTTTTATGGATTGTTGAGAGTATTTAAAATAACCATGCATGTATGTATATCTTTTACCATGATGTCTCACACATAACATGTGCTTAATAAATATCAACTCTTGTTATTTTTCCTAATATGGTTATTATGACAAGAAATTGATTTATTGTGATAATCAGGCCCATATAACATGGCGTGGCTAAAAACAAACAAACAAACAAACAAACAAATAAACAACAACATGACACCAACTTAACCCAACATGGGTTGCTGGGCTAGAAGAGGGTCAAATTCTGTGAAGGGTCTGAGATTTTACCCTACTTGCAAGCTAACAGAGTAGTTTGCCATAGTTTCTTGGATGTAAGCAGAAGACATGAGACTCCTGAATCAGACGCAAAAGACTTCATTACTCACAGCACAACAGGCAGCATGAACATCATACTTGCGTCAGTTCCCCTCGCTTTCCCCCCAAGTCTCCCGAGGGCATTGTGGAGCCTCAGGCGGATGCTATGTTTGCAGGGGGTTTGCATCACAGGAGGAACTCTCTGCTGAAGAACTCCCAATTTTAAAGGAGGTTGCTAGCAAACCTGCCTAACCTTTGCCACCGAGGAGACATTATCTTAAACATTCTTAGCAGCAAACAAATCTTCTCTTTTCCCCAGAGGGAGATACCATCTCTATTGTCCAAGACTGTGGGCTATTCAAACATCCTTTAAAAGAGAGTCCAGAATAAAGACTGCCAATGCCTCTATTCAGGAGACGTACAGAAACGTGAGACAAACATGAATTGTCCTCTAAAAAGAGAAATACAGAGTGGGGTTGAGGAAAAAATAGGTGAAGAGAAGAGGATAAACAGAATAGTGCAGAATGAAGTTTTTTCTTTAATATTCAACTTCATATTGTTATATAATATACACACAGGAAAATGCACATAATTGTACAATTTGATCAGCTCTCAAAACTGAGCCCAACCATGTAAACATCATCCAGATTACTCCCTTCTGCTCTCTTTCAGTCACTAACCACTACCCAAGGGTAACCACTATTGAAGGGTAACCTCTAACCATAGATTAGTTTTGCCTGTTTTTCAACTTAATTTTTTTTTTTACTTGAAAAGGCAATTATTTTGTTGTTGCTTTTATTTTTTCCTCTTTTCATTATTTAGGAGGGGGATTTGAGGGAAACACCAGCGGAGTAGGCGAGACTCCGTAGATTATCATTTTTTTAACTCCAGCGTTAATGAATCAGGACTGCCAGTGGAAAGGAAGCACTTAGAATTCTGTCCTGAACAGACACAAACCTGAACCAGCTGGGGCGCACTGAACTTACTTCTCTGCTGTAGGTCGATGATTGCACTAAGAATTGAACCATTTTCTGCTTCCGGTACTTCAAACAGTAGGCCGGCAAAGAGCAGTAAAAGTTTGTTTGTTTATACTCCACCCCGTCATTAAAAATGAGTTCCTTCTCTGGCTCAGGACTGTGCCTAAATGGAGCCATAGAATGTATACTCATTTTGTGATTGGTTTCTTTCGTGATTTTTTTTTCAGTCAAGGTTATGGTGGTGAGATTTTTCCATACTTTTCCATTGTTTATTTTAATTGCTGTGTAATATTCCATTATATGACCATACTATGTTTATTCATTCTACTGTTGATGGGTACTTAGATAGGTTCTGGCTCTGGATTATTACGAGTATTGCTGCTATGAGCATTCTAGTACGCGTCTGTTGGTGAATACATGCTTGCGTTTTTGTTGGGTATACACTGATGAGGAAAAATTCTGGGCCTGAAAAACAGTTTTGAAAGGATTAAATGTGCTAATGCCAGGCCCTGCTTTAAAGTCTTTTCTCCTGGTTATTTTTATTATTTGCCTCCAAGAGTACATCTGCAGCAGCTTGAAACAACATGCCACTCTACATCCATGATTAAAATAAAAGAGTTTTTAGAAGCCAATCTAAATTAGATATTCTCATCAGCCTACATATGAAGTTTTAATTAAAATACACTCACATTAAGACTCCATCACTTTAGTGCTGGTATTCGTTTTTGCTGCAAAACAAGCAAGGAAGCAAAGATAGATTTGAGGCATTTGCAGCACACACACCCAAAACTAGAACAGACAAAATAGAAATGAAAGCTAATATGGAAAGAAAATGCCTGTGACAGAAAGTCCCAGTCATGCTAGAAGAGAAGCTTAAGAAGAAATTGGTATGAATATATTCCATATATTTGGAATACTCAATTGGCTATGTAAGCAAATAAAATGGTGTGAAAAGAGTGAGTTTACTGGTTAGATTCACTGAGCCAAGGGAAAATAGCAGGTAAAAGCATTAATCCACAAAAGCAATTCCCCCCCAAATAAGATTCCATCTGCCAGAATACAGAAAAACCAGGAAGTTTAAGAGTTGTAGCCAAATCTAGCACTGCACAGACATGAAAGGCAGATGAGAAAGCCATAAAAGGTAGAAACCAGGCCAGGTCTCAAAGGAGATCTTTTCAGAAAAACACAAACTACACACATTATTTTATAGGACAAATGCAGGAGACTAGAATTTTAGGCAGAAAAGTATGCCACTTGCGAAACGTACTGAAAAGTTCTGAGAAGACATTCTGTAGTTGTACCAGCTATGGGGAGAATCAAGTCTCCCTTCCCCCCCAAAAAAAAAACCAATAAGGAAAGAACACTGATAAGAGTTAAATATCCAGAGCGAATGGATCATATTAATGGAATTGACTGGGGAACCCAATGAATCTATATATTCAGTTATTTCTTTTTTAAGTTGTAATGTTTCCTCATTGCCTCACCACGTTTTTGTCTCTTTTTTGAAAAGATGTGGGGAGACAATGAGCATTCTTGTCTTGTTCTTATCAATAATGAGAATGCTGTTGAAATTGTTTTGTTAACTATGATGTTTACTGTTGATTTCTGGTACATACTTATTCTCAACTTATGAAATTTGCATCATAAGAATGAAGGGTTTTTATTAGGGAATGTTTTTTAATTTTGTCAAAATAATTTAACATTTGACGCTTAAAATATATGATTTTCTGTATATTCTGTTACTGGGATTAATTATATTAATAGACAGCAGTTCTTCATATGAATTATCCTTGCATTTCTGGAATGAATCCTTGGACCTAATAGCCTTTCATTCTAGTATATTTATTTTGCTAAAATTTTATTTAGGACTTCTACATTTATTTTCGTAAGTGAGATTGGCTTACAAGGTCTTATAAGACTTGGATATCAGGGTTATGCTAGCTTGGTAGAATCTATTGGCAAGCTTTCTATCATTTTTTTTATGCTCTAAAAATTTTAGGTGGAAAAGATATTTTCTGTTCTTGATGAGATTGGTAGAACTGACCCATGAAACTAATTGGTCCTGTTACCTTTGGAAGGATGAATATTTTTATTACTTTCTTATATTTTACAGCTATTTATCCATCTGCTTTATCTTTGTCTTCTTCAGTCAGGCTTGGTAATTTACATTTTTCTAGGAAATCATTCATTTTATCTGAAAGTAGTAGGAAGCTTTGCTGAGGGTCTTTATGATTTCGAATGTAATGAAAATTTTTTTCTAGGGCTGATAATCTTCAGAGTGTTTTACTCCTTGAGGGAATTTTCTTTCTTTCTCCCACTCACATTTTTACTTGGTCTGTTTTTGAGGTCCAGAAGTATGTCAGGTTCTGCTCTGCTTCTTACTCCAACCAAAACTCGCTCAGCAGCAATCCTCCCCTCAACTTTTTTGGGATCACAGTTTACTCTTTTTCTTCCTCTATCAGCCATTGTCTTCTGGTCTCTATATTCCAGAAATTCTTCAACATTTTGAACTACTTTTGTTATTTATTTCTTTTTCCAGCACTGAAAACTAGTGCTTCTCAAATTTTATTCAATTACCTGAGGATCTTGTTGAAATTCAGATTCTGATTCAGCTGGAGCTGAGGTGGACCTGAGATTCTGCATTTCTAATGAATCCTAGATGCTGCTGCTGATCCTTGGACCACACTTTGAGTAGCAAGGCTGTAGACAGACCATGCTGACCCAGAGAATTTCAAGGACCTTGCAGATCACTTGGTGCAACTTCCTCAATTAAGAATTGAACAAACAGATTCATAGGGCTTAAAAGCTGTGTCTTAATCCAGGTCCTACTTAATATATCACATTGCTTTTTCCCAAGCTACCTTTAAGGTCTTTGTAGATAAAGTTCGTGAAATAATAGTATACTCCATTTAGATGTGAGGCATTTTTCGTTCAACTGTATAATATATGTCTCAACAAAGAGACAGTTTGTTGCAGCCAAGATCTCCAAATAAAACAGTAAGTTTGGTTTTTGAACTCCCACCATGGCAAAATTGAGAGGTCAGCCACTTGGCAAAAGTGGTGGTGCTAAAAAGACCAAAAACTACTATCAGTATCCTCTCATCTCTTGCTAAATCACAACAAATCTCTCAATTGTTTCTACACTACATTACAATAACTTCACCATTATGTATCTGTAACAATAGGGGCTAAGTAAATATTTGTTGAAAATGTAAGGGTAAATTTAAAATTGGAATTCTCCCTATTGTCAAAAGGGAAAGAGACCTCTTCCCCTTTCCCCTTAGAGCATTTACATTTGTGAATCCTTCCTCTAACTTTTTGATATATATGCAAATCTTTGCAAGGGCTAGGTAAGCCCCTTGTCAGCTTTACAAGTCAAGAATGTCTTTCTTAAGGATCTGAGAACCATCTCTTTGAAATTTAAACATTAAGAAGGAGTCTAGGTATTTTTCTTTGAGCTGTAAACCATTTGCTTCTCATAGCGATAAAAGAAATTTTAGTATTCCTTTGTCTAAAAGCAACTAGCAAAAACATGGCTGCCTCAATTACCAGGTGAACTTCAGATGAACTATGAAAAAATGTATAGCAAGGGGTGCTGTCCAAGTCCTCTTACAAGAAGACAAGTTACCATTAATGTAGAAAATATGTTTCTAATGGATTTTAACTGCTTGGCTGTATAAAAAAAGGTAGGATTTCTTTCTGTCTTTCTATTCTTATCTGATTTATTACGATGCACATTGTAATCTGATTTAATGCTCTTTCAATAATAAATCTGTTTTCTTTCTCTTCTACACTTTGTGGAGAGGGTTTTGGGGGGTTGGCAGGATTTTAATGTTCCCTAACGAAAGAGAAAAAGAAATTGAAGGAGGGAAAACAAAAATAAACCGGAATAAGAAGTCAGCAAAGGAAAGAAGAAAATAAGGGGGAAAGGGAGGAAGAAGGGGACATCTATACACAAAAAATGAATCTAGACACAGACCTTACAACCTTCACAAAACTTAACTCAAACTGGAACTCAGACCTAAATATAAAATGCAAAACAATGAAACTCCTAGTAGATAACATAGGAGAAAACCTAGGTGACCTTGGGTATGGTGATTTTTAGATGCAACACCAAACATGATCCTTGAAAGAAATAATTGATGAGCCAGACTTCACTAAACTTAAAAGCTTCTGCTCTATGAAATACAATAAAAAGAGGATGAGAAACAAGGTACAGACTGGGAAAAATGTTTATAAAAGACACATCTGAAAGACGACTGTTATCCAAAATATACAAAGAATTCTTCAAATTCAACAATAGGAAAACAAACAACCCAAATTTTAAAAAAATGGACAGAAGACCTGAACAAGCCCCTCACCAAAGAAGATATACAGATGGCAAGTAAGCATATGAAAAGATGTTCAACATGGTATGTCATTAGGGAATTGCAAATTAAAACAATGAGATACTACTACACATCTATGACATTGGCCAAAATCCAGAACACAGACAACAAATGCTGGAGAGGATGTGGAATAACAGGAACTCTCATACATTGCTGGTGGAAATGCAAAAAGGTAGCCAATTTGGAAGCAGTTTCTTACAAAATAAACACTTTTACCAGACAATCCAGCAATCGTACTCCTTAGTATTTAACTAAATGACTTGAAAACACGTCCATAGAAAAACCTCTACATGACTATTTATAGCCACTTTATTCATAATTGCTAAAACCTGGAAGCAACCAAAATTTCATTCAGTGGGTGAATGGATAAATAAATGTGTATTCAAGCAAGGGAATATTACTCACTACTAAAAAGAATGAGCTCTCAAGCTATGTAAAGTCAGGGAAGAAACTTAAATGCATAATACTGAATGAAAGAAGCCAATCTAAGAAATCTACATACTGTATGGTTCCAACTATATGACATTCTGGAAAAGGCAAAACCATGAAGACAGCAAAAAGGTCAGTGATTACCAGGGATTACGGGGCAGGGAGGGATGAAAGAGCAAAGAGGATTTATAGGGCAGTGAAACTATTCTGTTTGATACTGTAATGGTGGATATGTGTCATTACACATTTGTCAAAACCCATAGAATGTACAATACCAAGAGGGGACCCTGATGTAAACTTTGGACTTGGGGTGATTGTTATGTCAATGTAAATTCATAGATAGTAACTACTTCAACGTACTGCAATAATAACGATAGGGTAGGTAGATAGATAGAAATGACTAGGGGAAAGAGAAATTTAGCCCCGGTTAGAAAGCCCTGGTTAGAAATCCCCTTTCTGCAGCTCCTACTTGGGTCAAGACTCCTGGCAGTTGCCCAGCAGGACTCCAGGCTTACACATACCTCTCAATCAAAGAGATAAGTTGTTAGAAGTCAGAGAAGAGGGGACACACATCCTGTTTGTCAGGATCATCAATACCTCACTAGCCCAGCAGGGTTCCAGGTTTTCACACACTCCTCAGGGATGTGTTTACGTATTCCCCCAAATCAAGGAGATGTGTTTACCCAAGCTCCTAAATCAAAGGGATATGTTTACACATGTCCCTAAATCAAAGAAATGCCAGAGGACCAGGCAACTCAAGGCGGAGAAAGAGAGATAAAGAGAAGGGAGAGGCGGAGGCAAATATACCCATAGAAATAAAAGCCTTCACACAATATAAGGCGAGGCTGCTTCGCTCACTTGGGTCGGCCTGCTCCCTGTCTCGGAGTGTACTTGCATTTTCTAATAAACTTGCTCTTCTAGGCTGCTTCCCTCTCCTGGGTCAGCCCGCTCCACGTCTCGGAGTGTACTCTCTTTTACTAATAAACTTCTGCTGTTCGTGCCACACAAAATTCTGTCTCTTGATTGAAGTCTTTCCTTCAAGGAGATAAGAGCTGAGATGTTTAACGTCATTTTCCCAGCAGCAACAACAACAGCAGCAGTAATAATAATAATAATAATAATAAATTATGTTTTTCTTTTTCTCTTTTCCTGATACCAAATAGGAATATAACAGCCTGATAGTCTATACACAATATTTACCTTGATTGCTTTATTAAGGCATACACAAACCATGAATGTTTTGACTGACTTTCAGTAAAATGCTTTTAAAAGAAATGGATTATGAGCTGAAATAACCCTTTATATTAGGGAATATTTTTAAGTTTGGAATACAGTTCCATAGAGAACTGTGATTTGAGAAATTTGAGAGACAATTAGAATGAATAACTCATAATCTCCTATGTTTTTTCTAGTAGTTAATTATTTTTAAATAAAGTGTTAAATTTCCACTCACATCTTTAATGTTTTCTACAAATTTATCTCTTAGGGATAGAAAAGAAACTCTTCTTTTTTCTTTCCCTTAAAAGACAAGTATCCATCCATATTTATGCCTTCTTTTAAAAGTGCTGGAAAGAAAATGCCCACTGTTCTCTCTACTTCACTCTTGGCCCTCTCCACTGGATCAAGAATCTTATTAGAGAGACTTGGGATAAAGATCACAGCTCATGCTTGGCCTTTCCTCTTGGTCTCCCTTGGGCTTGCATGCCCACAAGCAAAATACACTTTTTCTCAAAGGCAAGGCACATCCATTTCTGTCACTTTTTCTCTCATCCTTTATGCCATGTGAGGCTTCAAAATTTTAATTAAATAGATATTTGTTTATTGCCTTTCCCTGTCCATCAAGAACGCAAGCTCCTTGAAGAAAAAGTTTGTGTCGTTCTTATTGACTGTGTTTGCTATAGATACTACCGGTAATAGGATTTTTTGTTCATACTACATATAGTACATATCTGTTGGGTGCTGAATGTAATCCCCTTATGCTAAGGTTAGTTAATGTGGACTTTTGGCTATTCTTTAAATATTCTCTGGGTTTTCCCATTGCTGTGCCTTTGTTATGCTCTTTCTTCATATAACACTCTTTTCCTTCAATTCCCACCCTTGGTGTCATTTTTCCCTTTTTGAAATCCTGTTGGTCCCTCAAGCTCTATTTCCTTCTCAGACCTTCTCAGTGATTCTTCTCCTGATAAACTCCACCAAATATGATCTACTCTTGTAAACATTCATAAGACTTCTTGTATTTCTCTGAGGGACTTTATCACGTTTTGACTTACATTTTATTCAATTGCATACTTTCTCCCTTCCTTTGATTACATTTTTTCTGATAATTATCGTTCTATCTTGCATAGCACCTGGAAATTAGTGGGTGCTTTATAAATATATTTTTTTGTACTGGCATTGCCAGCATCACTATTATTTAAACTTATTTAATCCATAGAGTCAATAGCAAATATATTAACTGAATACCTAAATCACAATTTGATTTACTTACATTTACTTACAATACATACCAAAAAATATGTATTGATTTTTTTACAAATCAATGACAAGACTTGTGTACTCAATAATTTATAAAATATGACTTCTAGCATGCCAGTAAATGTAGATTCAGTTTTCTAAGTAAGGAAGTTATCTAAAAATTTTGATGCAACTATGAAGTGGTTGTATCATTACCCCAAACATAAGAATCTTTAGATATGCGGGCTTACTTTTCCAGATTATTGTTAACATGCTATATCTATTTTTAATTTTTGAAACTTAAAAAGAGGTCTATTATCTAAGATTAAAATGTGGGAGAATAATTTAGCAAATAACATTATTTTCTCATCTATAAAAACTTGAACTCTTAAGGCATCTGGAAAATACAAAAAA
Source organism: Rhinolophus sinicus (assembly GCF_057876585.1). Classification (NCBI taxonomy): domain Eukaryota; kingdom Metazoa; phylum Chordata; class Mammalia; order Chiroptera; family Rhinolophidae; genus Rhinolophus; species Rhinolophus sinicus. Next base: position 21,650,533 of record NC_142518.1, on the reverse strand, counting down.
GATACTTTCAAAAGCTGTGAGAAAATGAAAATTCCTATGTTCAATGCGGCGTTATTCACAGTGCCTAAGACATGGAAACAACTGAAGTGTCCTTCGATAGATGATTGGACAAAGAAGATGTGATACATATACAATGGAATACTACTCTGCCATAAGAAAAGATGAAGTACTGCCATTTGTGACAACATGGATGGATCTTGAGAATATCATGCTAAGTGAAATAAGTCAGACAGAAAAAGCAGAGAACCATATGATTTCACTCATATGTGGGATGTAAAACTGAAAGCAACACACAAATAAGACAGACAAATAAACAAAAACTCATAGACACAGACAACAGTATAGTGGTTACCAGAGGGTAAGGGGTAGGAGTGTGGTAGAAGAGGATAAATGGGGTCAAATATATGGTGATGGAAGGAGAACTGACTCCGGGTGGTGAACACACAATGCATTATACAAATGATGTATTATAGAATTGTACACTTGAAACCTATGTAATTTTATTAACCAATGTCATCCCAATAAATTTAATTCAAACATATTTTTAGAAACCCCAGATAGCACCAGATAGTGTAAGAAGAGTCTTTATTCGGCTTAAAGCCTGGGACATTTAATTTACTGCTACCTGTGAGAATAAAAGTCGGCATCCTCTATTCACACAGATTTGTTTAATCAACATTGTAAAACTCTATTAAGGATAGGTTATGCTTATAAAATCCTTCTGCAGTCATATTTGGTGATTTTTTGGGGGGACAATTATACCCCACATTTTAATGCTAAGTCAATTTAAAATGCCAAAATACTATAAATACTTGTAGACATGCCTTTCTACTCAGACATGTAGGTACTTATTTCCTCAGAACTATTCATCCAGAAGATGATTGAGATGATTTAATTTATATTGTAAAATTTCAGTCGCACTTAGGATCTATGCAATGTTTGAGGCTGCTCTTTCTGAGAACTAATATCCTACAAGTTGATAATGTAACACTGGTCTAAGCTGCCTGCATGTTCTTTTGCTCACCTGTTTCAACTTATAATTAGGGAGCCATTTTCTCCGTTAAATCTGGCCCACATTTTATACTTCATCTTTTGACTTTCATTAAGGGAAGTTTGTTTTCCATATCACATAATGACATTTGCTTACCCCAGCTTCTATTGCGCTATTTGAGGGTACTTTATTCAACAAAGCTTTGCTGCTCTCAGTTATACCTTGTCTTGTTGGGAAACATATGGCATACTAAGATTAAAATAATTCATAGTGGGTTGATAGAGTTACTAAGTATAAAAGATCAGTTTGGGTGTAGGGGGAACCACAGAGATAGGGCAAGAAATTAGGTTAGCAACAGTTGAGTTGTCACCACCCCTAGGTCCTGAAAAACAGAAGAGAAGTTACTGGAACTTAGAACATGAAAAAGTTGTGTAGGGTAGGGTAATTCAAGAGGAGACTTTGAGGGAGTCATCCCAAGGCAACATTGCAGGTAAGGATCTTGGAGAAAAAAATACTTTGTTCTCTCTCTCCTCCTTCCCTTCAGTCTCCCAGAACCCCCTGAAGGTCAAACCCAACCATAAGACAGAAGGTAGAGAAGCCCCACTGATGTGCTCTATAGCGGTACCATGACAAGGGTCAGGGAAGAGAAAGGATGAGAGCATATCTAGTGAGGAAAATGGCAGATAGCGAAGATAGCTCCTGTACTATACGGTACACAGTAAACACCACAACCCCCTGACATTTCAACCTTCCTTATAGGCAAAGCCTCAGTGGGATATATCAGTATAATGATGGGTAGGTGAGTATTATTTTTTTCAACACCTGACCAACAACTTGTCTCAGGGAGTTGGCATAATTTCGCAGTGTTTGATAATTCTCACCTGTGCTAATTTATTGCTAGCTGCTACTTAATTACCTAAGAGTTTCTGTTTTGAGAGTTTTAAGGCCTCTTGGAGTCCACAGTTATTGGAGAATGTTGGTTTTCACATTGGTTTTGGACCATCATGTTTTTTTTGTTTCTTTGTTTGTTTTAAAATGGAGCACAACTAAATCTTGAATTCCAAGTCAAAGTCAACGACGCAGCCTGACAACTGAAATTTTGAGCATCCATCAGTTGCACTTTTTCACCTATAATATTTCCTCTGTGTAAATTCACACTCACACAACTGAATAGAGGATTAGGAATAAGCTCTCGTGGATAGCTGGGTGGAAATGATGACACCCAGAAAACTGTGCATTATTCTTGTATTTTTCACAGCACTTTGTGCATAGAGCCTTTCCTGACTTGCTTTCCTTCACTCCTTGGCAGCAATCTCCTTGTAAACTTTTCACTTTGGTCAGAAAAGGGAGGAATGTGCGGGCATGATTAGCATGTCAGTGTGAGTCAAGTCTCTGCTGCCGAACAGCTTTTTCATTGGAATTGATGAAAACATTGTCAGCTGTGTCAACAATGGGGGTCTCATCACTGAGAGGCTACAGGCATGGCAGAAAGAAAATGGCCCAATTTCGCTTTCAAGGATGTGTTGCTGAAGAGCAACCTCCCTGAAGATATGGACAGGGTTTGCTTTCTCATGCCCATCAGGTTCCTTGGGGGTGGGAGGGGGTGGAGTTTTTTGTGATCACTCTACAGTTATAAAAATAACACTCTCCGCAGACAGGTGAGATGCCCTTGAGCTATATAACCCAAGTCAATGGTGGTTCACATTAATGGAACATGTAATATGTGCCAGTCTCTGCACTAGGTGCTAGTCATAACAAGATGAATGTCACGCTATTGACAATGAGACCAGTGCATAAATAGACAAACGCAAATGGTTGGTGTTGTGGAGCTGAGAAGAAGGAAAATAGAGTCTTTGATGGAGAGATAAGAGTTGTTTGGGGTTGGATATCAAAGAATGATGGAATCTGATAGGATTCCACAGATGGAGAATGGAGAAGAGGAACTTCCAAGCAGAAGCTATAACCAGAGCAAAAGAGTGAACACAGTACAAAAATCATAAAACCAGCAACTTCAGTAGGTAATGTATTACTGTAAACATGTGTTTATATATTGGGAATAGAAACTATATCTCATTTTCTATAAATTCTCAATGTCTAGCACAGGGCAAGGCAGAGTAGGGATTTACTAAATGTTGAAATGAATGCATGGTCATTAGTGTCTTTTAAAAATGTTTCTTTTACTTCTTTTATGATGTAAGCACACTGTAAATTTTGAAGTGGGCCATAGAACTCAACAATCTTTACTAAAATGAGTTGGACTACACAGGAAATATGATAATTCAGTTGATAGTGAGGGAATATTGAAGAAACTTATTAAGTGAGGATTTTTGATGTGGGAGCCTCATATCTTCTCTTAAGTCTAAACATTTGGGATTAGAAGGCATCAAATAATCTTCAGATCCCTCCACATCTTATATTCAAATATCCCGGTCATATTAATCAATGAATGTCCTATGGGGCCAGGTAGAGCTTTCTCTGGGACTACTCTGAGTTCTCTCCACTCTGCCTGAAGCCAGCAAATGGAGAGATTATGAGTCACTTGGGAGCTGCACCTGGGCTGGGTTGTCCTGGTCAGAGAGTCTGCTACATATCTGAAGCATTTACTACCAGCTATCCTTTGATATGTGCAAGCTTCCACAACAGAAACACTAGTGTGTACATACTGTGTGGTATCTGGTGACTTTGCTTCTTCTTGAGAAAGATGCCTTTTGGAGCCATAGGTGCTGCAGCTTAAGAGAAAGGAGCTATCCTACCTGTTCTGGCTGGCAATGCCATCAATAAAACTTAAGACTTCCCTACAAAGGGAAAGAGGAGTGGCATATAAAAAAGAATATGCGATAAGCAATGCACTCTCTAAGAAAAGCAACATGCTTGGTATCTTTTAGAGACTGAGTAATGAGAAGGCCACAGGAGCAAAAGGAAAAGAGAAGAACTGTTCGTTGGAAGAATGTTCAATAATGCATTTGCTCAGATCCACAGATTGGAAGCTCTCAGACACTATGGTGTGAATTAAAGATACACCAAGCAAAAGAAATTAATTATTAACCAAGTCAAGGCAGCGTAAGAATCATAAGATTAGTGACTTCAATTTTAAAGTAAAATAATTGCAAATAAACTGTACCTATAATGTAAGGAGAGAAGCTATTTATAATTTCATAGCTCCTACAATGCCACCCCACTGAGCACCCAAAAGACTCCAAATTGTCCTACTACTTTCCTCCAAAAATCAGAAATATTTTTTTGTTGTTAAATCATAAGTTTTGAACAGTTATTTTTATATTAGAAAGGTCAAGGAACACTCTTTATTTGAACATATAGTAAAGTCCCTTATAATCTGATAGCATATAAAAAGAACACATATGATCTCAGTTCATCATAAAAACATTTCAACAATGTGATGTGGTGGGAACAAAAAGAATTTGGGGAGCTAGAGTACACGTTCTTTAGGCAACACAATGGTCACAGTGAAACTTTTTTGATGACCATACAAAAAAATGTATTACACGTGTCCTTGTGTTAATCAAAGTTACTTCCTTATTATTTTATACTGTGATCTGGCTGACCTGCAGCATTGTCCTGAACCAATTCTGAATTTATGACACAGCCACTTAAATAATCCATGACACTTGCTATTTACCTATTTTTCATAAAAACAGTTGAAATGTGGAACGTATAGTGTACTTCGTGGCTATTGTGATGCAAAATTACATTATCGAATCACAAACTGAATCAGCCTTTCCCTAACTTGTTTTCTAGCTTTCAATGAAATCTTCATCAGGTTTTTTAAAAAACCAATGTTTTTGGATTTTCTTCATATCTGTGTCAGTTATTAGCCAGTCAGAAAAGCAACATTCTTTAGGATAGTTCATTAGAGAAAAGCTGATACTTGGAAGTAATTACAAAGAGTATTTTGCAAAGGACGAGAAAAAACCAAATAGAGGATGGGGATGGAATCCAGGGAGTAGCAACAGCAGAGGTCAGCTACTCCCACTGCTTGTGGAGAGACTGAAGGAAGAGGTGATGTTAGCAGGGCCCAGGGACTGGTGACTCCCAATGGGAACTGGAACAAGAATGGAGGTGCACCCACTGCCAAAGACTTTGCCAGAAGCAGAAAGAGAAAAAAACTACTCTGGCTCCCTCCCTCATCTTATCCTCCAATTGCTTCTCAATGCCTTTCACTGGCTGCCCCTAACCAGAAGCCAGAGGCAAGGGATCCTGGGAAATGTAGTGTGCAGAAATAAGTACCCTCAAATATCGAGATGAGGAGGGAAAGAGAAATATAATTCCCCTCCTCTTGAATATGGTTGATCTTAGTGACTTACTTCTAAGGAACAGAATTTAGCAAAAAGTGACTGCATGAATTAATAAAAGAAGATATAAATTCCACTTTGTTTTCTTTGTCACTGTCTCTGTCTCTCCACTCTTGAAACCCAAGTTCTTTTTTTTTTTAAACCCAAGTTCTTTGATGTGTAATCCAACAGAGGGAATTTAATACAGGGATATAATTGCAAATAGTAGTTTGTTAAAGACCTGAAAAATTAAACAGAGGGCAGTGAGGCAGCCTAGGGATTAGCAACAGCCAAGCAGGGATGAGGAAATGACCTATGTAGGTGTTCTGGTCACAGCCCCAGCTGAAAGTTCCAGCTGACAGCTGGCATGAAGGGCCAGACAAGTGGTGGAGTGAACCTTTAGATGATTCTAACTCCAGTCTTCAAACCACCCCTGTTGATGACACATGGAGCAGAGACAAGCTGTCCCCAATGAGCCCTGCCCAAATTGCAGATCCATGAGCAAAATACATATTGCCATTGTTTAAGCCACTAAATATTGTTGTGGGTTGTTACACAGCAATAGATAACTCTAACACAATCCAAGAGCAAGCAAGCCAATGACGCGCACATCATTCTCATGTTCTCAATTCTGCTTCAGCTAACATTGGAAAGTCTCAGTCAGAGCCAACCACACTCAAATTTTATGGCCATTTTAGATATTTATTGGCCAGTGTTACTGGCAGTAAAAACAATTTTTCAGTTCATTAATTCTGATTATACTTCCAAAGGATGAACGATTGTTCATGGAAGTTATGGTTTACTCCTGCATTTAGAAGCATTTCCATAGGAAGGTGTTGACAGAGCTTGGTCTCCTCTTATGAAATACAAGACTTTGAAACTTTAATTTACACATGTGAAATTCAATTTAATTTACTAATATTTACTATTAATCTGAAATGAAATTCAACTCATTGACTGAAGAAGTAACTTACCTATTTGAAGAGTATTGTTGAATAAGAGATTAATTTGATAATTGTTTGTGGCATTTATTTCATATGTTGCCATTTTATAGGCATGGGGGAAGATAGAGAAAAAAGAAATGGATGAGGGAGAGGAAAGAAAACAGAGTGGAAGAATGAGTAAGAAGGGAAGAGGGAGGAAAAAGTGGAAGGGGAAAGTGAAGGAGACAGGGAAGCAGAATACTGAAGAAGAGTAATTCTGAGCTAGACCTACTTTCACAAGCATGCTGATTCAATGTCCCTTAAACACAATGGAAATATTTTGTCAGTGGAAAAGAAGAAAACAAACATAATTGGTACATTTTGCAATATGTTTTTGAAAACAATAGATTCAAGATGGTTTAGTGGAAAACATACCAGATGGAGCCAAAGGACCAGACTGTGCCACTAACAAGCCAGATGACAGTTAGTCAGGTCACTTACTGTCTTTGTGGCTTAATTCCTTCATGCATAAAATGCATGTGTTATGCCAGATGATTTCTAAGGTCCATAAGTTCCAGCAATAAAATTCTAAGATTCCACTATTTATGAGAACTTTCCTCCTGCCTGCATGAATCTAGATTTTGATGTTATGCTTAATCCTAGAGCAAAAGATGTTAGACTGATAAAACTGGTACATAACAACTTGTCCCAGCCTGATAACCTCCAACACACCTCACTGTGAATTCTAGAGTAGTAACTCTGACACTGATTCCCAGACACTGCATTTGTTTTATTTTGATTTTGATTCATGTAAGAATTGAAGGGAAACTACCTTCCATATTTTTGTCCTGAATATTAAAAAAATAAGAGAAGTGAATAAACTTATTTACCACATATGCCTCCATTCTATAATTTTCTCACATGATTTACTTAAGAATAAAAATTAGTGAAATTATCTCACACAGTTTGGATTTCTCTGGAAGGAGTTCCTTGTCTGAGTACCAGAACACTATACAAACTCTCTCTGCTTTCCAGACTTATCTACACTGCAAACTCTATTACTTTCTCTACTGAAGACTCAGCAAAATGCTTAGGGTATAAAATGTAAATCCTTAGAAGATAGGATCAAGTGATTTATTTTTCCATTTTGGGCTCTTCCAAATTCCAATCCATCTTGTCAACCAACTGTGTCACTAAAAGTTCAGATGTATTTTCCCTTTTCCTTCAGCATCTTTCCATCTCTGTTCTGACCACCCACACTCTTCATAGATACTTGATTACAAGTATAGAAATGTCTGTGGCTTTTCGTTCACCATAGAAGAGCTCATCCCTCTATGGAATTTAGTTCATTAAGACTTCTCAGCACCCACTGTTATCCAATAGCTTTATAGATGTGTGATTTATGATTATCTTATTGTTCCTAGTTTGTAATTGTTCTTATGACATAGTTGTTCTCATCCTTCTATATGCCGATAAGGAGTAGCATACCAAAATAGATGTGTGAACTGCTAGAAGAGGATGTAGGTTGAGAAAAAGCAATTGGAGGGTTGCAAAATCTAAAAATAAAGTGCCTTTGAGTACCAAAGTCAAAATATATCCTGTAAAGTGTACTTTTAAGAAGAATTCATGATGATAATTAAAAAACACTTTTCTGCCTTAGATTTTATAAAGATTCCAAAGTCTAATGAGAAAGAGGAAAGTCAGAAGGGAAGCAAAAGTGAATTTAAGAGCATCCCTGAAATGGTTCTAAGTAATCTCCAACACAATCCTCTTATTTTGATTTGGATTCATATAAGAATTGAAGGGAAACCACCTTCATATAGACTAGGGAGTTTAGCATTCACCTGGGGTTCTGTACCCCTCAAAAGAACCCCAGGTGAATGCCAAACTCCCTAGTTTATATAAAACCTGAATACCAAGGAGATTAAGGCATAGTTCTCATGTGCAATTTCACAGATATTTGCCAAGGCCAGAATACTGTGGCAGACATAGAGAAGTGACAATAAGACATATCTAAGCAGTCAGGACCTGAGCTAGGCAATGTAAGTATCCCACAGACCCCATAAATTACATTTCAGATACCCAAGAAAACATCTGAAAATTTCCATATTCTAAGAGGGGAATAGAAATGGGAACAAGGATATCACAGAATACATGCAATCATGTGTAGAAGAGACTACTACAGTTCACCAATCCTCACGTGATCCTTTACATTTCCCAGACTCTCTTGCAGTTAGTCTGGTCATGTGACTAGTTTTGGCAAGAGGATATAAACAGAAGTGGTGTGAATCACTTATTGACCAAGTGACTAAACACTAGATGTGCTTACCCATGCTCTCCTTCTGGTGTGACATTAGAGACTGCAAACTACAGCACAAGAGGGAAGGAAAATGGATTCTTCCATCACTATTTGAAAGAGAGCTGCCCAGGAGAGTCCAGACCAGGAATAACCACCTTAGACTTTACATAAGCAAAATACAAATTTTTGTTCTTGTAAGCCACTGAGATTTCATGTTTTATTTATTAACGAAGCATAGCTTAAACTAGTGTTAGTCAAAATGTGGTCCACACTAGTAAGTTCTGGTCTGCAAACTGTTTGATACTAATATATGATGAAATTAAGTACAAAAATTGAAAGTTTTTATGAAACTTTTATGGCAATTTGAAAGAGAAATTTTATTTATTTATTTATATTAGTTTCAGGTGTACAAAACAACATCGTTATTAGATATTTATATACTTCACAAAGTAATAACCCCAATAAGTCTATTACCCATCTTACACTGCACATAATTATTAGAATATTATTTACTATATTCGCTAGCTGTACTATATATCCCCATGACTATTTGTTTAAATTATAGTTGACACTCAATATTATTTTGTATTAGTTTCAGGTATACAGCATAGTGGTGAGACATTTATATAATTTATGAAGTGATATATAAATGAAAGAGAAATTTTACATCTGTTGAACTTAATAAAAAACAAATGCAGATTTGTATTTTGTTGTCCTTGGCTTTATTTTTTAATTTCCCTATTCTGGTAATTCATCTTTTTGTATTTTACAAGAGTATTGGTCTGTGACAGATGGCAAATAATAAAAATTGGTTCTTCACCACTGAGAGTTTGATACACACTGGCCATTCTACCCTGACTAATATACCAAAACAAAAATAAGAATATCTTAGCATACCAAAATGGATTCAGAAGGACTAGACATCAGATATTTTGCTCTGAAGAAAGAACAGCACGTAGGCCCCTTGCAAGTTAGATGCTTCTTGTAGAGAGAGAGAAGATGGAAACTGTATGAATTAACTATTTTTAATCCTGAAATAATTGTGTACCCAGCATTCTATAAAATGCTATTTTCTACCTTAAAATAAAATAATACTGTGATATGGAAAATAAGTTCAGTCATAGAGAAAGCAAATAAAATGTCCACATATCATCTCACCATTTGGATTTGACTGGAGTAGTGGTAGAGATGGTCAGATATGAGTTTCGTGAGAGGCCATTTGTTTTCTCTTTTCTTTTTCCATTTTTAAAAAAAGTTTATTGGGGTGACAATTGTTAGTACAGAGGTTTCAGGTGTACAATTCTGTAATACATCATCTATATATCGAGAGGCCGTTTCTTGGTTAATAAGTTATTCAAGCTTCTCTTTCTCCCCCTTCTCCCAAAAGGCACCTTTCATCATCTCAATGATCTTCCCCATATTCATTTTCATTGTTGATGACTTCCTATGACAAGGCAATTATAACACTGAAAACTCATAAGATTTTTAAGCTGTGCATCCTCATATCGCCTTGTGATCAGGTAGTTGTAACACTGAATTCTATCAAGGTTTTAGCTACACATCCTCACTTGTCCTTATGGAAATGCAGTCATAACACTGTGATATCTTGTAAAATTTTAACTGCCCATCTTCACCTACCCTCAATGATAAACGCAAGCAATCCATCAAGAAGGAGATTTTCATTGTGCTGGATTGGTGGTGGTCAACTTAGCATCACTGCTTTCAGTCCCCTCTCAGGTTTAGAACTATGCCTTCATATCACCTTTACTCTATAGATCCAGGTTAGAGTATACTAATGCAAGGAACTCTTATGAAAGTTGGAAGTTACTATTACTCAATATATCATGACAATCAGAGAGGTGTGCGTCTAGTTCCAGATCACTCTGCAAACGCCAACTTTGTGTTACTGGAAGTTTCTTTTTTTTTTTTTTTAGTCTTGCAAATTATCTTTAATTTTCATCCTTTGGATTTATTTTTAGAAGCTAATACACACTTCTGAATAATGGAATTGGTTCTTTAACTCCCTCAGGATTGGCATTTTCTTCACCCACTCCAAAGCTTCAGAATAATGTCATAGTGACTTTCTCTGATCCTTTAGCTACATTCTTCAAGACTTTCACTCCCTACTTCTTATATTGATACTTAATTGCTATATTAAACCTCTTTTTCCTTAATTCTTATAGTGACTTTCTTTTATTCTAAAGCCAGATTGATACAGATATTCTCAAAATTTCCAAGCAACATCTCTATAGTTCTCAAAAAATTATGCCAAACTAAAGGATTTTGGTAAACATTCTTGCAAAAATGCATTTTGAACAGTATAACACTGATTGTTAAGATACCATAAGTGTATTCAGATTCTAGCCATAGTTATTGCACTAGGTTGAAATACAAGTGAGGCACACTGAGGAAGCATCCTGTCATCTCTCTTCCAAATGGTAATTTCTTTCAGATCATGATCATTTGACAACAGATGACATAGAACCCAGTTGAACCATATGATATTGCTGATATGTGACAATTTAGACCTACAGAAACAGTAATGTCTTATGGTTTAAACTAAGACGATGATCATCTCTTCATTCAAATAGATTTTTAGTGGAAAGAATATCATTTTTTCCCCCATCTGGGAATGTGGATTTCTCTTCACAGAATTTATATTGTATCGTCAGAGAGTATTTGCTGAGGGCATGCATGAAGTTAAAACTCCTTGAATTCAGATGAAATATCTATGTATTTGAACTCAGAGCAGCAATGTCCTCAACCATAGTGATTTCATTTTTGACATATGTATTAGTGTTCTGGGACTGATGATGATGTTAGGGAACGGTATTCCTCAAAATGCTAGGATCTCATCAGATGTCATTGTCTTTCTTAGGTCAGGGTTTCTCTACCTTGAAACCATTGACAGTTTGGTCCAGATAATTTTTATTTTATTTTATTGGGGAAGGGGAACAGGAGTTTATTGGGGAACAGTGTATACTTCCAGGACTTTTGTCCAAGTCAAGTTGTCCTTTCAGTCTTAGTTGTGGAGGGCGCAGCTCAGCTCCAGGTCCAGTTGCCCTTGCTAGTTGCCCACCATCTTTTGCGGGAGTAGAGCCAGCAACCTAGTGGTTGAGAGGATGCGCTCCAACCAACTGAGCCATCCGGGAGCTCAGCGGCAGCTCAGCTCAAGGTTCCGTGTTCAATTTTAGTTGCAAGGGGTGCTGCCCACCATCCCTTGCTGGACTCGAGGAATCGAACTGGCAACCTTGTGGTTGAGAGCCCACTGGCCCATGTGGGAATCGAACCGGCAGCCTTCAGAGTTAGGAGCATGAAGCTCCAACAGCCTGGGCCACCGGCTGGCCCCTGGTCCAGATAATTTTTGTTGTGAATAGAGGATGAAGGGAGGCAGAAGGGTGGGAACTGTCCTGTGCACTGTAGGATGTTTACCGGTATCCAGGCGTCTATACCCACTAGATGGCAGCAGCCTCTCCCAGTAGTGACAACCAAGAGTCTCCAGACATTGCCAACGTCCCTTGGGGGACAAAATCGTCCCACATTGAGAACGATTCTCCTAGATAAAACAGAAATATGACATTGGCAAGAGTTTAAGGCCTTTTTACTATCAGTTTGTATTTCAACCTTCTGCCTTACATTTGGTTTTCCTTCAAGATAGAGTGAAATCCTCTCAACATCTCAGTAATGAGATTGAAAGGTTTTAAACTGTGCAGGATGTACCAAAGAAACTAAAGGGCATTGGATATAAAGAATCCAAGCTGGAGGTCATGTTTAATTGCTTATTGGTAGCAATTTAGAGTGAGTTTACACTATATGCTGCTGATGATGTTTATTTTTCTTTTAAATTAGATATTGCCTTCATCACCAAGAGATATTTGATTATCAATAAAATAGACTACATGATGGATGAGCATGTAAAAAAACAAAACGTCCTTTTTTTTTCAAATTCAGCTATAAGCTATTTCCACTTTGACTTACTGAAACATATTTTACAAGAATTCAAATCAAACAAAATGCTGAATATTGAATCACTGTGCTCCTAAAACAATGTAAACTTCAACCTCTTTGTTCTCTCTCCTCTTCTAAACTTTTTCTTATTTTACAGTGAATTTCAGGCTCACTACACAAAACATGTAACACAAACTAACAGGGGAAACAATTACAGACCTAGGAAGTGGTTAACAACACAGTCCTAAATGATCCCTCTTACATAGGTGAGTCCTCTTGCCTGGAGAAAGCAGGCCTGTGACAGCCCAGCTGATCCTCTCATTTCAGCGGTCTAAACAACTAATACCATTACTACAGCAAAACAAGCCATTGGTGATTCATCTGGAATGTACATCACTCTTTAACTCTTACAAGGACCATATATATTGTCCTTAAATAGATAAAATCTATTCTAATATTTCTTTCTTGGACATATGTCTTTCTAAAATACTATGAAAATATAAAATGACATAAAAATCTAGCCAATCCAAGAGTTCAGACTATTTTACTTAGAGGATATACTCCCTCTAATCTTCTCATTGCTCTGATCAATCAGGAGATGATCGCTATTAGGCAATGCTGTTATCATTAGAACGTGACTCAACAAACTGGCTGATGAGGTTGAATGTCATTAGACTGATTTAAAAAAAACAGATCCTTTCGTAGTTAATAAGTGTGATGATTGAGTTGTCACGCTTTTGTGTGAGATGTGCCTCCCTCAAACCTTGTTACAACATCGACACATTACACATTTGACATAAAAAAAAACCACACTGAAAAAAAAACCAAAATCAAAACAAAAAACAACCAGTCTCCTTTACATTCAAGTGAATCTATGAAAGGAGGTCTCCATGGATTTGGCAATTTTGTCTGCTCAGGAATTCAGCCACAAGCATTTCCTTGACCCTCTTCCACAACCTCAATGCCACGATGCTGACTTCCCTCCACAGTCACCAAAGAAAACATTTCCTATGGGAATGTCTACATTGACAGGAGCTTCAGGGAACTTATATTGAACTACATAGTCTTTGCCATACTATGTATTAACTTAGTCTAAGGAAACCTCTGACTCAATGAGAGAACAACATTTCTATTTCATAAATGGAAACATTAAGGGATTATTTAAAGTCAAAGATTTAGCAATAACAACAAATGTGCAAAAGCCTTGTGAGATGGGGTGAAAGATATTATTCCTATTTTAAGAATGAGAAAAATGCGGTTGTGAATGTTGTAAGTATAAACACAACCACATAGCTAATGGGTAGTTGATGGAACTGGTAGCATACACTTAGAAATTATGGAAATGAGTCTAGTGTTATTGCCTCTATATCATATAGCAATAAAAATGAATAGAGAAGTATGGTTCCATTGTAAGTAAAGATTGCATAACCTCTTAATGAGTGTTCATACAACTCAGTCACCACCAGAGAAAGAAATGTATCTTGTTTGGCTTTCCAAGGGACGATAATCTATGAAAGAAAACATCAATTTACCCCACCTTTTGTAGAAAAGAAATAGTTGCATTCATGTAAGCTTAATACCTGAGAGTCTGACAGGGTGTGAATATGAAGGTTCAGAATAAACCGAGAAGTCAAAAATGCTGAGGGTGATAATTGAATCAGTGGCACACACACACACACACACACACACACACACACACACACACACAGAGACAGACTCATACACACATATCATTTTTCTATTCCATCTGAGAAAGGAAAAAAAATCAAAGAGTATCTTACTCTTGGAAGATAATACGGAGAACAAAAACAATGGCTAAATAAACTTGTTGTTTACTAAAAATTTGAACTCCAATAAATCTTTTAACCCATAATACTGCTCTCCTCCATCAAAAGAAGATGAAACCTATAGAAATATGGACATGGATTCACATACTTGTACAGTCCTACAGCTTGCTGTGAAAATATAAAGTACCTGTTACCTGAGTGGGGTCTCTCTTTCCAGAACACTAGGATTCTTTCAAGACCCAGACAAAACTGTGGTTCGTTGCTTTGCTTGAGGTTTGAATCCACTCATTAATAATCTTCAAAAACACTAAACTTAAGGCTTTATGCTATTACTCAATTGCATATTCAGTTATCTGTGATCCGTGCTCCATTCAGGAATCTAGAAAATGGAGCATCTATATTTCAAAAAGTGGATGCTACAACAGGAACTGAGAAAAACTTTTGATGTGGGGATTCGTGGCCGAAAGATTACATAGGAAGTGGTTATGAGCAAGGATATCCACCCGACGACTAGATTCCCCAGATTAATGGGATTGTGGGCAATCTCTATGGGAAGCATTGACTACATAGTCAGTATGGAACCCTCAGAAAGGTTAGACTTGAGCCTTACACTCCTACTAAGCTCAGCCTCATATTGAAGGTGGATAGTGAAGGGAAACCCTGATAGATTGGAGATCCAAGAACTGGGAACCTGGACTCCTTTTTCCAGGATACTCTAGAGAGGCAGCATGCCTAAGGAGATTGAGAAATCTCAGCATTGGGTGTCTAGGCAAATGGGACTGAGAGAACTTCACAGAGTAACTGTGCCAGAGGGTGGAAAACATCAAAAAGATAATTTCTTTGCATCCACAAGTGGCATAGAAAGAGCCAAACTAAAGTTTTGGAGTTGGAGTGGAATTTCGCTATGACTCATGGGGATCAATGACCAGATGCAAACAAGGACAACTTGGAATATGCCAACATGCAGAGATTACTCAGGCCAAAGTGCCTTTCTTGTGTCTTGGCAGTATATCATGCCCATTTAATTAGATATAACCCTGCAAGAAAACCAGAGATTGGGGGAAGAAAGTGAATGGATTAAGATAAATTTCCACTACCCAGTAGAAATAAATAAAAAATAAATAGAAATAAAGTTCTTTTGCCTTTCCGAATATGTAGACTCGTGTTTTTCCCTGCTGCACCAGCTCTATCGCACAATAGATTAGCTTTGTACAAGTAGACTGCAAATTTGCAAAATAATAGTCATCAGCTACACAGACAACCATATTCTTATTTCGAGCCCAGTAAACAGGGACTTCAAACTGGGATCAGATTAGGGAAACTTTAAGGAAAAAGAAATCTTTAACAATAATTTTGAAAGTCAAGAATCTTCTAGTTCTTCGTGTGTATCATATTGCCAAAGTATACATAATTAATTTATAAAGTCTCCATCTTTAAAATTATGTTGTAACGTATCTTAAAGAAATGTATTGTACCTGCTTTTTTCCTATTCACAATTCCAAGTTTTCACAAAGAATGAGAATTTTACAGTAGTTATTGTGAAAAGAGTTTTGCAGTTACCATACCAGAAGACGGGATTATTACAAGTTTTCGGCAGATAGGATTAACAGAAGACTGATTTAGGTAGGCCTTCTTTTCATTTGGAGTAGGGTTTAGCATAGCTGTATTCCAAGCACTGAATTACTTTGCTGACCCCCATTCTAAGTGTGCTTCTTTCATAATACACGTCCATAGAACTATGTTTCTTTACCTCTGAGTAATTATTCAGTGAAGTCCTATTCTATCGGAGCAGGGGCCTTGTTTGAGTTTGCTCACCCTAGTAACTCCAAACCTAACATAGTGCATATTTGGTAAATGAGTTCATGCATTCATTAACTGTTCATCTTACCAGTTTGCTTTTCAAATACAGTACTTGGCAAGAAATTATTCTACCTCCACTTCTTCCTCCATTCTGTACTTTTGTTCCCCTGGGACAATAGATGTGATGATACCAAAGCAATTCGACAAAACTTTTGTTTTTCTGACTCATTCTCTTTCTTCTGGGCTAAGAAAGAATCAGAATCAGATGAATGTCTTGTGTTCCTGTCAATGCCAGTTATACATCTATTGAAGCATTCTCAACTCTGATTGCTCTCGCAGGTGTCTTATTAATAAGGCCATTTGGTGATGGTGTCCATGATGGAATTCTGAACTTTAGTGGTCATCTCAGGATTGTGCAGCAGGGTACACACTCTACAGTTTGGCTTAGGAAAGGACAAGAGTTCCCCCAGGGTCCAGGTCTGATATTGAAAATTACTCCTGTCTGGCTGGCTAATGAGGTAAGAACAGATCCATCCATAGTGATGTACGGTAACTTCTTTATGGTGGTGTGTCTACTGAAATTACTTTCAGAGTGAACTCCTTACAATAACGCAGTGAAAGAGGCTGTGACAGCACTTACACTGTGCTAAAAACAACCGTTTGAAAAGTGAGAAACACACAGCAATATCCTGAAGAACCAAAGACACATTTATTTGGCTTCCTAAATGTATTAATAACATGGAACTACCAGAGGACCTGGATTGAGTTGCTCGGTTCAGGCATAAAACAAAACAAGGAAAAACAAAAAGATAATTTGGCCATTTTGTTTTTACTACTAGAGTGCTTGAATGCACCAGGTGTCATATTCTAAAAGGTTTGCGATTGTTTTCTAACTCCCCTGCCTCTGATGTCTTTTTTTTTTTTAATGGAGTTGTTCAGCTGTTTCCTGAAATGACGAAAATGACTGACTAGGTGTGGTATAAATGAATATGTGTGTGCATTCCTCCTGATATCAATTTCTATCTCATCTATTTATTTATATATGTCTCTCTATATGTGTATCATATAATCTCTTCTGAAAAGAATTGTGATTTAATTACTAGCTCCATGCCTTCCTTCCAATTACCTCCAGGCTGCTAAAGATTCCATCAGGGGTTTTTATGATCCCTGTGTGGACCATTTAGGAAACACAACGGTGGCCTTTTAAACAGCTCACTTCATTGCGCTCTAGCAACTTTAGCCCGAGCAAGGCGAAGCTTTGAAAGGCAGCTAGGCAACGCCATCTTCATTCCAAGTGTTAATTTGATATCTGCATAATTTAATCTCTTCATTCTAAATACCAAACCCTATTTCTAGAAGTTAATTGGTTTTCTTTCCTTTTTGTTTTTATTTTTTAATTTAGATGTATTAGCAGATTTTGTTTGCATTTTAATTTTCTCAGTTTTGGCAAGGTCCACATTTCAATTATAATTATTAGGGCTCACCACGGGATTTATATATTTTAAAGATTACATTAATTAGCTCTCAAGCAAAAAATAAATTTTGTTCCTCATCAAGACTATTATCAGCAAGCATATCTAAATGACTTTCAGACAGTTTCAGGGCATCAGTAATTCAGAGAACAGCCAAGACCATTGTGCTTTTTATTAAGGACCCACTGCATTGTTGTTAATTTAGTCAATTTGTAAGACCAAAGATGATTTAGACCTGTGCATATACAGATAGAGAGTCTCTCTCTCTCTCTGTCTCTCTCTCTCTGTCTCTGTCTCTTTCTGCCTCTCTCTCTCTCTCTCTCTCTGTCTCTCTCTGTCTCTCTGTCTCTCTGTCTCTCTGTCTCTCTGTCTCTCTCTGTCTCTCTCTCTCTCTCTCTGTCTCTCTCACACACACACACACACACACACACACACACACACACACACACACATGCTTGCACTCACACATTTGCTCTTGGGGATGACATTGGCCTTACTCTATAATGGTTGTAACCCAATATTTTGAGGGTAACCTGCTACCAT
Source organism: Rhinolophus sinicus (assembly GCF_057876585.1). NCBI lineage: Eukaryota > Metazoa > Chordata > Mammalia > Chiroptera > Rhinolophidae > Rhinolophus > Rhinolophus sinicus. The sequence goes on along the minus strand of NC_142518.1, from coordinate 21,632,481 downwards.
AAAGAATAGCACTTGGCTCTCTCTGAAGTCCTTCTACTGACCCAATCATTTGGGACCTTCTTGTTTCAGGGGCACTTACAGGTATCATTGCGGCCTTCTCTACGGCAACATAGGAATATGTTTGCTGCAGCGATGCATGCGGCTGAGACCTTCCAGAATGCCCTTCCCTCCCTCAGCTACATCTGCTCTGTGACTGTTGCCACGGCCCTCCTGCTGCCAACACCGAGGGTCATATTTGTTGCCCATGTTCTGTGCTGCTGGCAGAGTTGAGGTGTAACCCCACTGCTCGTGCAGCACAGCTCCCTCCCAACCTCGACCTTTGTGTCATGCTTTATTACCAGGTAGTGTTCCCTGCGCTCCTGATGTCTCTCTGAGACTTTTGTGAGAAAATAGCCACTTCATATTTTATCAATGGAAGCCTGCTTCTGCTAGGGTTCAGATGTCCGTTCTCAGGAAGGAATATACGAGTACACTGTCCTCTGACCAATACCACATGCGTCTCTAATGACGGAAATGCCTATAGTGGAGCAAGCTTGTTTTCCCAACTGTCTCTTTCCTTACGATCTTGTGTCCCAAGAGGCACCTCAGTGCCTTATAGAGATAAACCTCTAAGGACCTTGGCCCTGAATATCCTGATGCCATTCCAGAATGGCGAAGATAGCAGTCCTAGGCTCAATGTATAACCTGCTTTACAATGGAAAAATTGTGGAATATGCAAACTATGTATGTGTGTGTGTGTGTGGGTGTATTTATGTAACATTTCAGCATTTTAGGTAGCTATAATGTTGCGGTAGTGTAAAGTATGCTTTTGGAGCCCCACTCTGTGGACACCAGTCCTTGTTTTGTCACTTACTAGCCTGAACAAGTCGCTTAGCCTGTCTATGCCTCATGAGTCACATCTTTTATTTTTTAAAATTTTTTATTAAAATATAACTAACATACAATGTTATATTAGTTTCAGGTTTACATCATAGTTATTCAACAGTACCCACCTAGCACTATACAGAGTTATTACCACTCATGAGTCACATCTTTCAAAGTGTGAATAATAATAGTACCCTCTTCCCAGGGTTGTAATGTGATTAGGCAAGCTAATCCACGTAAAGTGTTTAGGACAGTACCTAGCACATAATAAGTGCTATGTAAGTTCAGCTATGGGGATAGTAATTGTTCTCCATGTGTGGTGCAATTATTTGTTCCAGTCCTGTGGGTGATAGGGATACAAAAACTGGGGGAAAAAAGAAAAAGAGACTACTAGGGTCAAAGGGATAATTTTGAAGTATAGTCATTGAAAGTGTGACAATTTATTTGTTTTAAAAGAAACAATGGGGCTGGTCCGGTGGCTCAGGTGGTTGGAGTGCCGAACTCCTAACACCGAGGTTGCAGGTTCAATTGCCATCGTGAACAGCTGGCAGCCAGTGAGAGCTGCTGTGAGCTGCTGTGAGCGGCCGACATACGATCAGTGACCAACTGCCTCAGCGGGGGGGAGCACAAGGCTCATAATACCAGCATGGGCCAGGGAGCTGCGCCCTACAACTAGATTGAGAAACAACGGCTTGAACTGGAGTGGGGGGGGGGGAGGCGGAAGAAGAGGGAAAATAAATAAATAAATAAATAAATAAATAAATAAATAAATAAATAAAACAATATTTTTGTTGCGGGTTACCATTTAAAAAAATTAGATGAGTTTGAAAATATAGTCAATAGTATGGTAATAACTATATATAGTGCCAGGTGGGTACTAGATTAGTCAGGGGGATCACTTCTTAAATTATATAAATGTCTAACCACTATGCTGCACACATGAAATCAATATAAAATAATATTGAATGTCAACTGTAATTGAAAAATTAAAAAGTGGGGGAAAGGTGAAGGGGAATGAGGTCCAAATTTCCAGGTGTAAAACAAATAAATCATAGGGATGTAATGTACAGCATAGGGAATACAGTCAATAATATTGTGATACTGTGGTATGGTGTCAGATGGGTGCTGGACTTATCATGGTGATCACTTCTTTAGGGATATAAATGTTGAATAACTATGATGTACACCTGGAACTAATATCATATTGTTAGCTATATTTTAATAAAAATCTAAAGAAAAAAGAAAATATAGATAAAACCCAGGGAACAGTAGTTTTAGTTTTCATTAGTTTATCCTGGGAAATGACTGGTGTGGCGATCAGACAATTGTTTTGGTGTAGTTTAGACAGCACAGAAAAATCAACTCCACAGATTGTTCATCGTATTCTTAGGAAAGTCTGGGGTTTTCATATGGTATTCCATATTTATTTTCTCTTTTGTTGAAAATGTTTTTGCTTCTTTTTAAGATTCAAAGCACAGTGCTGAGACCAGAAGCCATCTACGCATACATTTACACACCAAGAACTGAAATCACCTATCTCAATATAGCTTACTGTCTCTGTTAGAGGCAGTCAAATTACAGCCTGTGGGTCAAATCTTGCTCCCTGCTTGTTTCTGTAAATAAAGTTTGGAACACAGCCATGCCATTGATTTCCATATTATCTGTTACTCCTTTTGCACTGCAACAGAGTTAAATAGTTGCAACAGAGATTGTATGGCCCAAAGCCTAAAAATTTTTACTATCTGCCCCTTTACAGATCTCATGCTTAACACCAGGATTACCCATCCTGGGCGCTATTGACATATTGGGCTGGATAATTCTTTGTTGTGGAGCTTGTACTCTGCATTGTAGGATGTTTAGCAATATCCCTGGCTGGCATCTATTGACTAGATGCCAGTAGCTCCACGGCCCCCATACCCCTTGTGACAACTGAAAATGTCTTCAGACTTTGCCAAAATCCACTTGGGAGGCAAAACAGCCACCGTTGAGAACCACTGACATGAATTTAATATTCAGTTGTCTACATTAGTAAAACTTTATTATTCTAGAAGACTCTTGCTCAGGAAAATAATTGTTTTGTCCATTATAGGACTTCCCAAAAGGCCCATCATCTCTTCAGTAGAAAACATTAACAAACAATTTGTGTCCTCATCTTGTTGTGTCCCCAATCCTAAACTATTATATCATGGTCCTTACTGAATCCGAATCAATCCTCCATACTGAAAACCCACCTTAAACCAAACTTCATATTCTTAATAAAAGTCCAATCTCATCCTTCCCCCTCTGAGACAAGACCAAACTGTCAAGGTTGGTGATCTCCCTTACTACGGTAAGCAGTACACTGAAATCTGTCTTAGCAACAGGTTGTATTGGTGATATTTGAGATGTCAGCATATAACAAGCACTAAAATTTAAATGTCTTACATGTATAAAGCAGACATTTAAAAAAAATACTTGATTTCTATTCAGGCAATCATACTTGAGGCATCCTTTTCACTTATTAAATACTATGTTGAGTCTAAACTATTTCTTTTATATTTTATAATTATTAATTTGTAATTACCTCTGGTCTCCCTGCTTTTAGAAGCTTTAGAATGAATATAGAAAAAAATACAGATGCCATATTTACAAATGGAATATTTTAATGTTATTGGGATATCACCAGCTAAGTATAATTAAACATATTTCAGAGTAAGTTATCTGTATATTGAATTGGCATCCACCCTAGCAAAGAGGGGAAGTTCTACTTAGGAAAATTGTCTTCCCCTTGAGTAATTAAAAAGGCAGGAAATCCTTTCAATGATTGGAAAAACACAGAATTTGCCTGAATAAAAAAAAATACTCAAACTTGCCAAATTGGGTAAAAATAACCAGATTTTTCATCTACCTGAAACCAAATAATCAGCTTGTTTGTGTTTCTCAGTTTTCTATTGGTTCTTGATATAGCTTTATGGAATTTATTCTGTGTTTTATTCACTGCTCAATCCTCATAGTCAAGGAGAGTTTCTGGCACATAATAAATATTTGTCCAATAAAATAATAAAGTAACTAATTTATTCTATATGTAATGAGAATATATGAAATCATCTCTGAGAATGTGCCTATGGGTTATAGCCCTTATCTCAATTTCAACTGAATTACCATTTAAAATCTTTAGGCTCCCCATGAAGACTCCCTCTGGTGATAAGATGTATTCCTGATTACTTACTTTTCAGAATTTTTCTTAGGCAGAAGGTACCATGCACCTATGCAGAGCCATGCTTTCCAGTTAACAAATTTTATCCGGTTGTCCTTAATATCCAATCCCCAATTAGAGCTCTTGGTTAGGGAGATGCATTTAGTGCCTTGATAATGAAGAAACATTAAAATTTCTGCTTTTTCTTAGGATGTTGAAAGCCATGGAAGAACACTGATCTTATCCTAACAATGAGTAAAAAATGGAAAATTTGCAAAATCCTAAAATTTCTAGACCTTCAGAGAACTGAGATTATAACATTGCTGTTTGGAATGCAAAGTAATTCAGCCGTTTTGATCATTTCTTATAAAGTTCAAAAATGTATTTACCTTATGACTCAGCAATCCCACTCCTATGTATTTACCCAAGAGAAATGAAAAAAAATACCTATATGCAAATGTTCATAGGAGCTTTATTCATAATTAAAAAAAAACCTGAAAACAATACAAATTTCATCAGCTGGTGAATGGATAAGCACACCTTTCAAAATCCAAACAATGGAACACTACTCAACATTAAAAAGGAACAAAATACTGATACATGTAAAAATATGGGCAGATTTCACATCATTATGTGAAGTGAAAAAAGCCAGTCACATAAGACCACATGCTGACCGATTCCATTTAAATGACCTTTTAATAAAGGAAAACAAATAAAGGGACAGAAAATGCGTTAGTGGTTTCTTAAGAACTGGAGGTAGGTGGACACATGAGGAAACTTTTTGGGATTATGAAAATATCCTATATTTTGATTGTGGTCCTCATTATATGATACAAGCACACTCTTTAATAGGGTAAATTTTATCACATAAAATTTTACCTCAATAGAAGTCGAAAGAATGAAATGGTATGCACTGTACAGATAACCAGTTTAATCCTACTTGATTTTGTGTGTATAGAAAGTGAAATTAAGAATTCCAGGATAGAGAGTTACTTTAAGATTGTTTTTCCTGCCAATGCACAAAGAACTCTTAGATAATACAACAAAATCATAACATTTTTCTACTGGAAGTGAATTTAGAGATTATCCAGGCTGAATACTTCATTTCACAGGTAAGGGAACTAAGACCTAAAGAACTTGAATGACTCGCCCAAGAAATCACAGACATAAAAGCTGTAGTAGATTTGCCCTCAAAATAATCCTACTTGATTTACCCCAAACTATAGACAAGAAGTTTACATAAATCTAAGCAATCCTAGGAGCTGATGTTACAAGTTAAATCTCATTAAGAAACAAAAATACCACAGCAGATCTTCGAAACATTGCACGAAAATGTGACTAACTCTGTAACCTGGGGACAGGACAGCTGTATTTCATGGAAAAGTACCCTTAGTAGATCAGAGAAATGAAGAACTACAATTTTTCTCATTTATCATTGATATGTATTCAAATGGTTGACCCAATTTGTCAATGCCTTTTGCTTAATCAATATTTTAATATTCATATTATAACAAAATGGGGAAGGAGGAGGGCAATGACTGCTACAATGTCTACCTTGATGGGTCTGGAGATTCCAAACTTTTATATTTTATATTCAGACCCTTTGAAGTCTAAAAGGTGAATATTAGCAGATGTTAACAGAAGGTAAAATCAAGCAGATACAAGATTGTTTACTGATGTATGTCTAGACATTCCCACTCTTACTCTTGCTTATTCTCCATTCCTACCACCTAGAACTGTTCATATTTACAGACATGGATCTCTTTTCACTGGCATTAATAATTAATACATTTTGTACTTGTGTTTTGCAATAGAAACCCAACTAACCAGTGGTCCAAACAATTTAGAAGGTGTGATGGTTAATTTTATGTGTCAACTTGGCTAGGCTATGGTGCTCAGTTTTTTGTCAAACAGTAGTCTAGATGTTGCTGTGAAGGTATTTTTAATATGTGACTAGCATTCAAAATGAGTAGACTTAAAGTATATTGCCTTCCATAATGTGGGTGTGGCCTCATCCAATCAGTTTAAGGGCTTAAGAGAAAAGACATGTTTCCTGAAGAAGAAGAAATTATGCTTCAAGACTACAGTATAACATAAAAACCTTGCTGGGTTTCCATCTGTTGGCCTGCTCTGCAAATTTCAAACTTGCCAGACCTCACAATCACATGAGAGCCAATTGTTGAGTAGTGTTCCATTGTTTGGATTTTTAGAAGTGTGCTTACACAATGCAGTGTACAGATGATGTATTATAGAATTGTACCCTTGAAACTTATATAATCTTATTAAGCAATGTCACCCCAATAAACTTAACACAAATGAATACAGAAAATAAAAAAGAAAGTCCAGCTGTCTTATATTAAGCCAGACATTAAAGAGATTTGCAAAAATGAAAAATAAAGTCACTCTTCTTATTAAAAAAAGTTTGCTTATTCATTTCACCAGTTGATGAAATTTGTATTGTTTTCAGTTTTTTTTCTACTGTCTGTATGTGTATGTGTATGTGTGTGTGTGTGTATGTGTATATGTTCTGCTTCTCTGGAGAAGCCTGACTCATAGACAGGGTTCTTAATTTTCATAAAATAAGAAATCCAGAGGTCACCAGTCCAATGCCAGTTCATTGGCTTCACAATGCCATCAGGGACTCCAGCTTGTTCTAGCTTTTTACTCCTCTATTCTTAGTTGGCAGTTTTTGTCCTTATGATCATGGTTGCAAGGCAGTTATTCCACCATCGACATCATAACTGTGTTCCAGAAAAAAGAAAACATTAAAGACAGTTGAGTCTACCCTCTTAAAGAAATTTCCTAGAGGTCCCACAGAGCAACTTTCATTTATATCTTATTGGCATTAACTATGTCAGGCCTTTAGCTGCAAGGGAAGTTGGGAAATGTAGTTCCTTTAGCTGGGCACATTGCCCAAACATAGTTGGGGTTCTATTCTAATAGAAAAGAGGAGAATAGATATTGGATAAGTTACCAGTTGTGTCTACCGCATCCTTTACTTCTGTGGCTTGGTCCTTAAACATAGGTCTTAATTTTAGTACTGGAATGTTACTTCCTTTTCCTCTTCCTCTTCCTCTTAGGCACTGCTTTGGTCTTCCTCTGTTCAAGGATTATTTGTCTTTTCCACAGATTACCATCATCTTATTTTCCTTCTTACTCCTATATCCCCCCTGCTCCACACATACTCATCTCATGGAATTGATGCATTATTCAAAGTAACTGGAAACATGGCAAGTAACCAGTATTTGATGGTTTAATGGGTCTACTAGGAAACAGATACTCTTTTGATATTGAATATTCAGGGTTGCAGCTAATAATAATAATGAACTTGGTTGGAAAACATTTTCCAAACAAAGGGGGTATTTAACTTTAGAGGACATACGAGTAGCTAGGAAATTCATTTCCCAAAAGATTAGCATGATGCGTTACCTCAAGTCTATTAACTGCTTGAGATCATAAGAAATTAATACATAAGGCACAATTGCTTATCTCTGGGATTTGGTACTGCTGGGACTGATTTCTGTCTGTCAGAAATAATCAGTAATTATGAAGACAATACAAAATCAAACAAAAATTTTTTTTTAAACTTTCCCTAAAGGGGCATCAATAAGAGAGGTAATTAACTTTTTTACTATAAATGAAAGCCCATGTGGCAGAAGATTGCTGTTAAATCTATTATGTAAATTCTGTATCCTCAATATTTCAGTATTCATCTTTTTCTCACAATCTCATTGCCACTACTCTAGACCAGAACTTCCCCATATAGACTACCTGTATTCCTTACTTTGGTCTTATTCCTTCCCCACACCACTACTGTTATCTTCCTAAGTATGAATCTGATCATGTCACTCCACTGCCTAGATCTTTTATCTATAGGTCCCTGTAGCTTTCCAAATAAAGTCAAATGCTTCAGCTTAGTGTATAATGATGTTCCTGATCTATCTCCTACCAGACTCTCTAGGCTCATCTTCCACTGACCCTACCTTTCTCACACTCTATAAACATATAAAGATAATCCATTTATGTATTCACTTATTGAATAGCTATATTTGGAACACATACTGTGTATTAAGGATAAGGGATGCAACAATGGTCATGATAGGCCTGGGATGTGACATCCTGGAAATTACAGACTAGTAAGAATTGAGTCAAATAAATAAAATGTTAGAAACAGTCTTACCCCAAACACAAGGCAAGAGGATAATCAAAGAAGTTGTATTAATTACCTATCGATAACAAACCATCCTCAAACAGCAGTTTAAAATAATAGCAATCATTTAACACAATTATAGTCATGGATTTGATTATGAACTGACTCACATAGGTAATTATTATTCAGAATTTCTCACCCAGTTTCACTCATTTCAGTGCCTAAGTTTTCATGTCATCTCAGAGGCTCCCTAACTGATTTGTTTGGGCTGGGAAGTCTTGGGTAGCTGGCAGCTGGAACAGCTGGGGCTCCTCAGGCATCTCCACCTATCTCTATGTGTTTGCTTCAGCATAGCAGCTCCAGGGTGGCTGGACATTTTACATGATGGCTCAAGACTCCAAAGGCACATTTTCAAGAGAGAAGTGGAGGAAGCTGCATCATCTTTTATGACCTAGACTTGGAAGTCACATAGTGTCACATTCACTATACTTTATTAATGAGGCAGTCCCCAAAGCCTGCCCAGGTTAAGGGGAGAGGATTTGGACGCCAACTCTGGATGGAGGAGTGGTAAGGTTCTGGAAAGCATGTGGGGCTGGAAACATTGTGGCAGATAGTTTGATAAACACAATCTGCCACAGAAATCTTTCCAGAAGCATCTTGTTTCTTCATACTTCCTAAGCTTTCATAAATGCTGTTCACACTTTCTCAAATGTCTTTTTCCCTCTTTTTGATTTAACTTACTAATACTCTTTTGGTAAAACATCTGAAGTTTCTCCTCCTTTGAGAAGACTTCTTTGACCACTACTTCTCATGTCATTAGATATCCATTGTCACCTCCATGCTCCTTCCTATATCCTGCTTCCTTTCCATGCCCTGCCTGCATAAACTTAGCCTTATTTTTGCAGTATATTGTAGTAGATGATTTCTTGACTCTCATTAAACCCAAAACTTCTTGAAGGCACAAATTTCTGTCAATTTCCCATCCTCAGGAGCTAACTTAGTATTTGTTATCTAGTAGGTGCTTAAATAAATTAATGTGAAGGCAAATCAGATTGTCTAGGATACTCTACAGCTATGTATAGAAACGTTTGTTATACACTTTTTACAGGATTTTACGTATTCTAGATAGGAAACAGGAGTACAAAATGTAAAGAAAAGAATGAAACAGAGGAAGAAAGGAAGAAAGGGAGAGAGAAAGAGAGGGAGGGAGGAAGGAAGGGGTCTAGCTTCTATATCAAAACTACACGATGTGATATATAGATGATGTATTACAGACTTGTACACTTGAAAACTATGTAATTTTACTAACCATTGTCACCCTAATAAATGTTAATTAAAAAAAGAAAAAAAAAAGGAAAGCTATATGTACTTATTCTAAGTCATGAGATCATTTTACATGGAATCTATGGCTAAAACAAATGGGTCTGTACTGGTAAAGTGTTATATATTTTCTAGCCAAAAGGAGAAGAAAAAAACTTTATTGGACCTTCACTGTGTGTCTGGCAGTTTACGTACATTCACATAAAAGATATGAGTAGATATTACCTCTATTTTGCAGTCGAGGAAACTAATTCTCTGAGCATGCAAGTAATTGTTCTAAGACACAGTAAACACTCAATTAATTATTATATTATTGCTATACTCTTTGTAAATGATAGAACCAGGGTACAAACTCACATCCGTCTGAGTGCAAAATCCATACTTTCTCCCATGTTATTCTTTGAGTAAGTTTCCATAACTCTTAATAGCTAGTCCCAAATGAGGCTGTTTCCATAATGCCAAATTTCCACCTATTTGTAGATGTCCTTACAGAACTTTAAAATTTTTCAAGAAAATAATTGCCATAGAGGTACAAACCATAAAAGTCTCTCTCTTCTGTTTTTGTTCATTTGTATATTTCTTACTCTTTCTCTTAGATTTTTAGGTGATGAATTAGAAGAAAAAATGTGTGGGTGGAGATACTAAGAAAGATTCTATGACCTTCATTATAGATGAAGGACTCTGACAATGCAATTAGATGTGCAGTTCTGCGATTCATCTTAAGTATTACCAGGGGCGTTCTGGTTTAGTTGCATTGTCTTTCAACCATTTCTAATATCTCATACTTTTCAACCACAATAGTAATAACATAGAGTGATGAGGCACTATCATCTTGGTTTTGGCTGATTCCTTTAAGGTAACATTACTAAGATAATTAAAGAACACTTTTACACAGAAAATCATAGAGAATTCACGTTTATGATGCTGGTGCCTTCCTGTATGCGAAATTTAGTCACTTTTCTTCTTTTCTCCAATTTTTACTCTTTCTAAATCTACAAGATGAGACCACAAACCATGTAAGAGTAGAATGATTCAAGGTATTTTATAATGGTTATAATCAAAACACTAAATAACCAATTCAAGCTGATATCTTTAAATCATTAACATTGTTTTTTAATAATTTCTATATTTAGAATGAAATATCTTTACAGTTTTTTCTTTTTATTGGCTAATGCATAAGGAATTTTGAAATATTTATACAAGTCAAATCTAACTAACCACACATATTGATGCAAATGACCATATTAATTATTCTTAAATTGAAAAAATATGTTTTTATTATTAAATGACTAGGGTAATCCTTGTATCTACTTCTATGCACTAACAAAGGTAATTGAAATTAAGTATATGAAACCACTTTCATCTCATCATACTACCATCTTTTCTGGTGGGGAGATTATACTTAGTTGGCATATTCCCATAGGAATAAATTATTTCAAGACCAAGAGATCTCATAACCCCTCAGCATGTACAGTGTACTCATTTTGGGAAAGACAACAAATCTATTCCAAAATTGTTAAGAGGATATGAGGCTTGACTGGTATAAATCAGAATCATACTTAATAGTTATGTAGAAATATTTTATGATTCTCCATTGATAACATAAAGGATCTTTTTAAATACAAATAACCATATCCTATTTTTAAATTGTTTTTAAGTACACATTTTGCTATTCTGAATTTTCCTAAACCAGGAAGTCGCCATTCTTTTAAAAAGAGCACCAGTGTCTTTTGTTTTTAAACAGTATGAAGAATTCAACCTGTCTCATGAATAAAGTAATTGCCTAAATTTCTTTCCTATTGTGTTTCTATTTCTTTATTTTTTCTTAAAGACAGTCATGAAATCAATGTACTAATTACCTTTCCAATACCCTTGCTTCTGAATTTTGTTCCACAAATGTAGCTACATAAAATGACCAGAACAACTAGTCAATGAACTGATTACAGTTGAATGCCACGCTTCCTAGCTACTTTATCATAATTCAATGTCTGATAAAATGAAATGTTTTTGTGGTTGTAAACATGATTCTTGACTCCATAATTTCAATTCTATTGCCAGATTTACATATTAAGTTGTTTTCAAGTAACCTTGCAATTATTTAAAAATAAACAAAATTATTGAGAAACACCAATTAAGCTGAGTGTCTAGTAAAGACTTATTTGGATGTAGTCCCAGATAATGTTCTTGGCTAATGGGAGGAAGGAAAATGAAGCAACCTAATTTCCAGTAAATAAGATTTGGTCCTGTAAAGTGCTCTCAGCCAAAAATACTCCCTGAATATAAGGTAACCCAAAGTTAATGCCAGTGTTCAAAATGCATATAGAGGTATATATGTGTATATCACTGTGTGGGTCTGTGTGTGTGCGTGTGTGTGTGTGTAAATGCATAGAAAGTTAAATTTCGAGTAAGATATAAAAACTCTTTTTGACCATAAATATTCAATTATCTATAGAACAAAATGACCTTAAAAAATGAACAATAGTACAGTTATCACACCTAAGCAAAATTATCTAGTTTGTTAATATCATTAGAGATTCATTCAGTGTTCAAATCAGAAACTCTTAACAGTAGTGGTCTTTGGGGAAGAGGACATTCTTTCCATTTAAATAATTTTTTGCTATTTGAATTTTTATACAATACACATCTATTAACTTTTCAACAAGTTTTTAAGCCTAATTTGAAGGCAATATCTTTAAGAATTCAATAAAATTTTAAAACATAATTTTAAAATAAAATTTTTTGTTATAATTACTATTCTTTTAAAACTGAAGCCTTGGTGTGGCCCAGGAAAACGTGATTAGACTGAAGGTCACTTCTATAGGATGTCAAATTGGAATGGGTGTGCCAGGCTGCTTCAGCTCAATGACCAGTTTATTCACTGAAAGGAAATTATGTACATACACATTTCAGTTTTTAGGGTTTTCTGTAGCCCACAGAGTCAAACTGAGATGATACAGAATTTGTGAAGAATCAGCAAGAAAGCTTTCTCAAAATATCTCCTCCAGTGCCTATTATGGTCAATCTATTTTCAAATGCCTTCCAGGTCTTGAGTCTTCTCATATGATGCAAACATGAAGGAGAAGTTTGTAGCTCAGATGGAATAGGGCCTAGGATAGATGCCTTTAGGAGCACCAAGAAGAATAGAGAGAAGCTGAAAGGGAAAGAGCAAGATGACTAAGACATCACACTAAGGCTGAATAAGACAGGTCTGCTGTCAATCGCCTGGTTTCTCTCTACAGCAGCATCTCTTTGTACCCATGATTTCATCTCCTTTTAGTTTCAGAGGAAGACTTATCCCCTTCTGGCTCCTAAGAATTCTTGGTCCTATGTACTCTTCTTTCCTTGCTAAAGTCTGTCTTGCTTTCTTCACCAACAATTTGCCTTCTGCATTAAATATGCTCAATTATAACATCTATCCTATGTGATTTTTCTTTCTTTTTTTAATTTAAAGTTTATTGGGGTGACAATGGTTAATAACATTACATAGGTTTCAGGTGTACAGTTCTGTGATACATCATCTATATATCACATTATGTGTTCACCACCCAGAGTCAGTTCTCTTACCATCACCATATATTTGATCCCATTAACCCTCATCTACCACCCCTCTCCCCCATCACCCTCTGGTAACCACTGGAATATTGTCTGTGTCTACGAGTTTTTGTTTCTTTATTTGTTTGTCTCATTCCTTTTTTGCTTTCAGTTTTGTATCCCACACATCAGTGAAATCATATGGTTCTTGACTTTTTCTGACTTATTTTGCTTAACGTAATAATCTCAAGATCCATCCATGTTGTTGCAAATGGCAGTATTTCATCTTTTTATGGCAGAATAGTATTCCATTGTGTATATATACCACATTTTCTTTATTCAATCATCTATTGAAGAATACTTTGGATGTTTCCATGTCTTTGCCACCAACTTTGTGTGTTTTTAACCTGTATGTCAATGGCCGCAAGACTTGGGCTGTCTCTACCCACCCTGACTCTTCATCTGGCCATAGTTATTTCACTGTTCAATGGGGTGGCATCAAATATTATGCAAAAAGAGACTTGAAAAGGGCTTCGATGTTGGGGTTTTCCCTCTCTTGTTGCTTGTAGGAAACCCTGTGACCACCCAAGGACAAGCCCAGTGTTCAAGCCCAGTATGGACAGGCATAGTCAGGCCTGTTGAATGATGAGATACACATAACCCAGATACCCCTTTGCCTTACTGACAGACATATTGCCAACCATCAGACATGTGAGTAAGGCCATCCCAAGGACCATCAGCTGACCACAAAATCATGAGTGAACCGAGACACCACTATGTGATGCATAGATATGCCATCCAGCTGAATTCACAGAATAATGAACAAATTTATGGTGGTTTGTTATATAACAGAAACCATTACTTAACCATATAACTATTACAGCTGTTGCTGTAATTATTTTCTTCCACTGAATTGTCAAGAATTATATTTCATACCAAATATTCACTTATGCAATATTCACGTAATGATATAAACATGCTAAGTTACTGAGAGTGTGCTAAATAATAACGTATAGAATAATAACAACAGACATGGGACTATATGGGACATAGTAAATAATGATAGATAAAATTTATTGAGTGCTTTCTATGTACCATTCATCACATTAATCTTTCAGCATACATTAGCTCCTTATGACCTTATGGACCACATTTTACAGATAAGGAATGGAGGCCTGAAGAATTTTTAAGTATTTGCTTAAAGTCACAGTAAGTGGGGGGAATTCATCTTTTTCTCTGGAGCCTGAGCTCTGAACCATTATACTCGTACTTTATCCCAAGGACAGATATCAAGAAACCTGGGATTTAGTCTTAATTCTGCCAGTAACTTCTGCATCAGTGGGAAGGCGTCACCTTTCTTTATCTTTACAAGCCTGTATAGTTACCCTTTACCATGATCCTAAATCGTCTTTAACCTGACTCCAGTCCCTTGCCATCTGTACTTCATTACCTGTCTATCAGTACTTGTCCTCTATGTGGAAACTGAACTCTTGAAGGTCACCACTGTCTTCTTTGCCAAATCAAATAGTATATCAGGCTCATTCATTCTGAATGCTCTCTGGCTTATTTAACACAATTGGTCATTTCTCTATTTTCAATTATTTCTTCCACCCCTCCTCTTTAAATTACTATCCTCACTTTTCTACTTCTCTGAGTCTTTAGTTTTTAAATGGACCTCTGTGGAAGTCAAATAAATTTATAAATTGGTTATTTTGGTTGTTAGCAAAGCTTTTCAGGGTGTATTTAGGGGTGTCCATACCTTTAATCAACTTTCAAAGGGTCTGTAACCAAAACAGTTTAATTAATTAATTAATTAATTCATTCACATTTATTGAGAATATTCAACGTGCCAGGTCCTCTGTAGGTACTGGGGAGAGAGCAATGATTAAAACAGATAAAATCTTTGACCTCGTGAAACTTATTTCTATATGGGAAGGCAGAAAATAAAAGCATTATATATCATATTGTCTGATAGACAAAGTAAAGTGAATGAAGGAAACAGGGAATGGAAGGGATTAGTGTTTTACACTGGATGGTCAAGCAGTCTTACATGGGGAACTGATATTTGAACAGAAGCCTGAATAAAATGAGAGAGCAAGTCATGTGGATATTCTGGGAAATGGGCATTTCTGGAAGGGATACTGAGGGTCATTGCCTGAGGTAGAAACATATTCTGTGCCCAAGCAACACCCAGGAGTCATTATGGCTGACCAGAATGAATGAGAGGTGAGTATTAGGTAAGTAAGATTTGAGAAGCACCCAGGAGCCAGGTTATGTAGGCCTGGTAAGCCATGGTTAGGCCTCAAAAGCACCAAGACTGTTTCCCTTCTTTCTCTGAAATTCAGAACAGGTATTCTGTTAGCCTTTTTCAGTTGGATGAGATTTGGCTTTGGGTATCACATATCTGGTTAACTATTGTGAGGTCTTGAGTAAATTGTTGATTCCAGTTGTAGAACCTTGAACACATTACTTTACCTTTCTGAGGTCCAACGTTTTCATCTTTGCAGTTGGCATTCAATTATCTAGCTGATAGGACCGTTACAATGTTTTAAGTTAAGCTAGCATATGAATGCACCTACCCACTTTAGTGCTGACACAAATGGGTGCTCAAAAATTGTTAATTTTCACACTTCTTTGCATACCTTCACCAAGAATGTAAACATTTTCTTTACTTTAAGTACTACCTCTATGAACTGATTCTCAGATCTGTGTCTCAGTTTGTATTTTTCACTTTGTAACAGTGTATTTTCTGTCATCATTTTCGTATACCTACCTAGATGTTCCAATAACACTTCAAATTACAAATGATCACCTTTCCCCTAAAACTGTGATTAAAAATCTCAAATTTTCTAACATAAATGTACAAAAACACTTGATCTGCTTGAAATGACTCAGTGTCGGCCCCCTGATCATTCCGTGCCCAGCATTGATGCTCACTGTTCACATATGCGTTGTACTCAGCCACAGGCGCAAAGGAACCCCTATGAAGTTTTCCAGCACTCTTTCGCTGTGTAGCTCCCTCCTTTCTGATACTTTGTGCTGAAATTCTAGCTGCCCCAGCCTCCCTAAGCACCTCCTCAACTCAAAGAAACCACCACGTCTACTCGGGGTTTCCCTTCTAGCATCAAGTTCCAGAAAGTGTTTCCTGGCAGAAAGGTGAGGCAACCCCAGAACTCACTTCATTTGTTTCCCTTCTCTTAGGGAATCTCTGCAATGCACTGTCTGTTGTCCAGGTCTGAGACCTGCTGTGTTATCTGTTTTGTGAAGTTTTCTAGTTGTTTACAGCAGAAGGTCAAGTTTGTTCCCAGTAACTTCACAAAGACAGTTGCCTGGTGCTATTAATTTAGTAGAAATCCATTGCAATATCTACAGCATTCAAACATTTCACACATGGATTTCTGGCAGGCTTCTCAAAAGGAAAAAAAATGTGTTGGAGATAGGACCTCAGGAGTAGCTATTTGTTCTAGACTTAGGTCCCCTTTACAGAGACCATACATTCTATCTGACAAATCTGTGTGTCTCAGCCTTATGCCCATGTCTTGTTCAGCTAGCACTGGGGGCCTCAGAAGATGCATAGATGGTATTCAGACAATAAATCTCCACTTCTTTGTTTTTTTTTCTCTTTATTTTCTTCCTTTGGGCCTATGATAAGCACCTGCCACTATTCACCTTTTCCCCACCTTTGGAAGTCCATGTTATTTGTTTTTATTTAATTGTATTTCTCATAATATAATTATTACAAGATGGCTATTGTTTTCTATTAAGGTGGATAAAGCTTATTTAAGCCTTACCTATAATTCTGAAAGTTAAGTTTGATTTCCTAGGTCCAATGACTCCCAGGTCCATCCTGTTCTTCCTTAAGAGGCAGAGCTGGCAGGGCCCGGAGAGCACAGTTTTAGACTTTATGAGTGCAGGGTCCTTACCTTACTCAGCTTTGTACCCTTTACACTTCAAACAGAGGGGTTCCTAAATGATTGTTCATATTTTCATAATAACGTGTCCTATTGTTTTTTCTTTAAAAACAATTATTATTTTTTAAATGGTTTTAATAAAAAATTACCATTTGTAAAAAAAAAAAATCCTATGAAACTTTGGTCACCCAACTCTATTTACCTGTATGACGAGGAATGCAACTCCAGTAAAGGGACATTTTTCAGGCTTAGAAAAGCAAGCATGAGTATTACAGCCTGTGTTTTATATTCACAATGTGAACTTGCCTGCATTTTTAGAACTGGTTTATTTCCTTCACATATAGTCCAGTGTTTGACAAATATGTTTCAAAAGCTTATGTCTCTCATTATTTTTCAGGTCTTAAATCAGGGTCTTATGAAAAGGAAAAACATATGCCTGCAATAGATTTAGGTGGTGATTTTCACGTTGTTCACAGACTGGTGGTATTAGAGTCCTTTCCAATTCCAGATTGAGACACAGTCATCATGAACAATAGCTCAGAAGAATCCTTTTTACAGATAATGCAATTGTTAAGTGCATTGTTTTGAAAATGAAAACTTATGATTTGCACCAAGTTCTCCAAACTGCACTTGTGTCACTTTTGAATTGCATAAAATAGCAGAAAAATGATAGCATGAGTCTTTTGTATGTGAAGTTGTTATTTTCCTTTTCAGAATGCAGTGTGTGTCTTTTTATTCACACTGAAGTGCCTCATTCAAAACACAGAGGCAATTGTGCAATAATTCTCACTGAGGATGAGGTTTCATGCAATTGAGTAATATCTCCACTTCTCAGCGTGAATTTAATTTATGTAATTTGTTACACTTTAAGATAAAACAATGCATGCACACATCTACCATATTCACTCTACTTTTAAATTTTTATTAGTTTCAGGTGTATTAGGTTGGTGCAAAAATAATTGTAGTTTAAAAGGTTAAAAATAATTACAAAAACCGCAATTACTTTTGCAACAACCTAATACAAAACAACATAATGATTAGACATTTACGCACCTCACAAATTGATGACCCCAACAAATATACTACCCATCTGACACCGTACATAGCTATTACAATACCATTGACTGTATTCCCTGTACTGTACTTTACATCCTGTGACTATATATATATATGTATATATATATATATATATGATAGTTGACACTCAACATTATTTTATATTAGTTTCAGGTGTGCAGCACAGTGAGATATATATATATATATATATATATATATATATATATATATATATACATATATGTATACATATATATATATATAAAATGAAGTGATTCCCCCCAATAAGTTTGGTACCCATCTGACACCATACATAGTTTTTATAACATTGCTGACTATATTCCCCATACTGTATTTCACATCTTTGTGACAGTTTTGTCACTACCAATTTGTACTTCCTAATTCCTTCACCTTTCTCATCCATTTCCCCAACCCCCTCCCATCAAGCAATCATCAGTTCTCTGTATCTATGAGTCTGTTTCTGTTTTCTTTGTTCATTTATTCTGTTCTTTAGATTCCACATACAAGTGTGATCATGTGGTATTTATCCTTCTCAGTCTGATTTATTTCACTTAACATTATATCCTCTAGGTCTGTCCAAGTTATTCAAAATGGTAAGATTTCATTCTTTTTTATTGAAGAGAAATACTACATTGTATAAATGTACCACAATTTCTTTACCCAATCATCTATTGATGGGCATTTCAGTTGTTTCCATAACTTGGCTATTGTGAACAGTGCTGCAGTAAACATAGAGGTGTATATATTTTTTCAAATTAGTGTTTTGGATTTCTTTGGATAAATACCCAGAGTGGAATTGCTGGGTAATAAGGTAGTTCTATATTTAATTTTTTGAGGAACCTCCATACTGTTTTCCATAGTGGTTGCACCAATCTGCAATCCCACCAACAGTTCCCTTTTTCCCACATCCTCGCCAGCACTTGTTTGCTGATTTACTGATGACAGTTATTCTGACAGGTGTGAAGTGATATCTCATTGTTGTTTAATTTGCATTTCTCTGATGATTTGTGATGTTGAGCTTCTTTTCATACGTCTATTGGCCATCTGTATGTCCTCTTTGGAGAAATGTCTGTTCAGGTCCTCTGTCCATTTTTTAATTGGGTTGTTCGTTTTTTTGGTGCTGAGTTGTATGAGTTTTTTAATAAATTTTGTATATTAACCCCTTATCAGATGTAGCACTGCAAATATCTTCTCCCATTCAGTGGGATGCCTTTTCAATTTGTTGATGGTTTCCTTTACTGTGAAAAACCTTTTTAGTTTGATGTAGTCCCATTTGTTTATTCTTTCTTTTATTTCGCTTGCCCGAGAGGATATATCAAATATTACTAAGAGTAATGTCTGAGAGTTTACTTCCTATATTTTCTTCTAGGAGTTTTATAGTTTCAGGTCTTACAATTAAGTCTTTAATCCATTTTTAGTTTATTCGTGTACATGGCCAAAGAAAGTGGCCTCATTTCATTTTCTGTCCAGTTTTCCCAGCACCACTTATTGAATATATTGTCTTTACTCCCGTGTAAATTCTTGCTTCCTTTGACATAGATTACATGACCATATAGGGGTGGATTTATTTCTGGGCTCTCTATTTTGTTCCATTGATCCATGTGTCTATTTTTATGCCAATACCATGCTTTTTTGATTACTATGGCCTTGTAGTATAATTTGATGTCAGGTAGTGTGATTCCTCCAACTTTGTTCTTCTTTCTCAGGATTGCTGTGGCTATTTGGGGTCTTTTATGGTTCCATATAAATTTTAGTATTATTTGTCCCAGTTCTGCAAAAAATGCCATTGGTATTTTGATAGGGGTTGCATTGAATCTATAGATTGCTTTGAATAGTATGTACATTTTAACTATATTAATTCTTCCCATCCATGAGCATGGCATATGTTTCCATTTATTTGTAGCTTCTTTAATTTCTGTCTTCAATGTATCATAATTTTCTCAGCACAGGTCTTTTACATCTTGGTTAAGTTCATTCCTAAGTATTTTTTTATTCAATTGTAATGGGATTGTTTTCTTAATTTCTCTTTCTGATAGCTTGTTATTGGTCTATTAAATGTAACCAATTTCTGAATATTAATTTTGTATCCTGCTACTTTACTAAATTCATTTATCAGTTCTAATAGTTTTTGGATGGAATCTTTTGGGTTCTCTCTACATAGTATCATGTCATGTGCAAATAATGACTGTTTTACTTTTTCCTTTCAAATTTGGATGCCTTTTATTTCTTTTTCTTGTCTGATTACTGTGGCTAGGACTTGCAGAACAATGTTGAATAAGCGAGGTGAAAGTGAGCATCCTTGTCTTGTTCCTAATGAGAATGCTTTTAGGTTTTCCTCATTGAGTGTGATATTAGCTATAGGGTTGTCATACATGGCCTTTATTATATTGAAATATGTTCCCTCTATTCTCACTTTGCTGAGAGTTTTTCTCATAAATTGATGCTGGATTTTTCTACATCTATGGATATGACCATATGATTTTTATTTTTCATTTTGTTTCATGTTAATTGATTTGCAGGTATTGAACCAATCTTGCATACGAAGAATGAATCCCACTTGATTGTGGTGTATGATCTTTTTAATGTATTGCTGAATTTGGCTTGCTAATATTTTGTTGAGGATTTTTCATCTATGTTTATCAGAGATATTGGCCTATCGTTTCCTTTTTTGGTAAGATCTTTGTTTGGTTTTGGATTCAGGTAGCTTTGTAAAATGCCATTGGGAGCCTTCCCTACTCTTGAATTTTGTGGAATATGTGTTAATTCTGTTTTGAATGTTCGGAAAAATTCAATTCACCTGTGAAACCATCTGGTCCAGGACTTTTTTGTTGGGAGCTTGTTAATTACTGATACAATTTCATTAATTGTAATCAGTCTGTTCAAATTTTCTGTTTCTTCCTGATTCAGCCTTGGAACATTGTATATGTCTAGGAATTTATCAATTTCTTCCAGATTGTCCAATTTTATTGGTGTATTGTTGCTTATAGTAGTTTCTTAAAATTCTTTGTATCTGTTGTGTCTGTTGTCACTTCTCCTTTTTCATTTCTGATTTTATTTATTTGTGTTGTCTCTCTTTTTTCTTGATGAGGCTGGTTGAAGGTTTGTCAGTTTTGTCTTTTCAAAAAACCAGTTCTTGGTTTCATTGATCTTTTGTATTTTTTAGCTTCTGTTTTATTTATTTCCCTTCTGATCTTTATTATTTCCTTCTTTGTACTCACTTTGGGCTTTTTTTTTTTTCCTATTCATTTTCAAGATACCTTAAGTGTAAAGTTAGACTGTTTATTTGAGATTTTTCTTGTTTCTTTAGGTAGGCTTGCATTACAACTAATTTCCCTCTTAGGACTGCTTTCGCTGTGTCCCATAGATTTTGGGTCATTTTGTTTTTATTTTTATTTGTTTCAAGGTATCTTTTCTTCCTTGATCTCATTGTTGACTCATTCATTATTTAGTAGAATGTTATTTAGCCTCCGTGTGTTTGTGTGTTTTTCAGTTTTTTTTCTTGTAATTGATTTCTAGTTTCTTACCATTGTGACCAGAGAAGACATTTTATATCATTTCAATCTTATTACATTTATTGAGACTATTTTTGTGGCCTAACATGTGTTCTACCTTCGTAAATATTCCATGTGCACTTGAAAAGAATGTATATTCTGCTGCTTTCGGGTGAAATGCCCTAAAAATATCAATTAAATACATCTGGTCTAGTGTGTCATTTAAGGTTGCTGTTTCCCTGTTGATTTTCTATCTGGAAGATCTGTTCATTAGTATCAGGGGGTGTTAAAAGTCCCCTGCTATGATTGTGTTACTGTTGATCTCTGCCTTTATGTTGATCAATATTTGTGTTATATATTTAGGTGCTCCTATGTTAGGTGCATAAATGTTTACTAGGGTGTTGTCCTTTTGCTAGATTGATCCCTTTATTTTTATGCAATGTCTTTCTTTGTCTCTTATTATAGTTTTCATTTTAAAGTCTATTTTGTCCAATGTAAGCATTGCTACCCCAGCCTTTTTCTCATTTCCATTTGTGTAAAATATCTTTTTCCATCCCTTTACTTTCAGTCTGTGTGTGTTTTTCAACCTGAGGTGGGTCTCTTCTGTGTTTCCCCGAAAATAAGACCTAGCCAGACAATCAGCTCTAATGCATCTTTTGGAGTAAAAATTAATATAAGACCCGGTCTTATATTATACTTAAAATAAGATAATTTTAGTATAAGACTGGGTCTTTATAATATAATATAATATAATATAATATAATATAATATAATATAATATAATATAATAGCAGGTCTTATATTAATTTTTGCTCCAAAAGACAGAGCTGATGATCTAGCTAGGTCTTATTTTCAGGGAACCACGGTTATAGAAAGCATATGCATGGGTCTTGTTTTCTTATCCGTTCAGCTACCCTATGTCTTTTGATATGAGCATTTAATCCATTTACATTTACAGTGATTATTGATAGGTACATAGTCAATGCCATTTTATTATTTATATTTTTGATCTTCATTTGTTTTCTCCTTCTTCTCCTTAAAGGAGACTTTGTAACATTGCTGGTAATACTGGCTTGGAGGTAATGAATTCCTTTCGCTTTTTCGCTTTTTCTTGTCTGGGAAGTTATCACTCCTTCAATTTTAAATGATAGCCTTGCTGGGTAAAGTAGTTGTGGTTGTAGGCCCTTGTTTTTCATCACTTTGAATATTTCCTGCTACTCTCTTCTGGTCTGCAGAGTTTCTGTTGAGAAATCAGCTGATAGTCTTATAGGAGTAAAACTAGTTTTAGTAACTAGTTGTCTGTCTCTTGCTACTTTTAGGATTCTCCCTTTGTCTTTAACCTTTGCCATTTTAACTATGATGTGTCTTGGTGTGGGCCTGTTTGGGTTCATCTTGTTTGGGATTCTCTGCACTTCCTGGACTTGTATGTCTATTTCCTTCATCAGGCTAGGAAAATTTTCTGTCATTATTTCTTCAAATAGGTTCTCAATCCCTTACTCCCTCTCTTTTCCTTCTGATACCCCTATTATGTGAATGTTGTTACACTTGATGTTGTCCCAAATGCCCCTCAAACTGTCTTCATTTTAAAAAAAATTCTTTTTGCTGTTTTGGTTGGGTGTTTTATGCTATCTTGTCTTTGAAATCGCTGATTTGATTCTCTGCTTCATCTAATCTGCTGTTGATTCCATCTAGTATATTCCTCATTTTCATTATTGTATTCTTTATTTCTGACTGGTTCTGTTTTGTGGTTTCTATGTCCTTCTTTATGCTTACCACTTCTTTGTTGAAGTTCTTACTACATTCCTTAAGCATCTTTATAACCATTGTTTTAAATTTTGTCTGTGGTAGGTTGGTTGATTCCATTTCATTTAGTCCTGTTCCTGGAGGTTTCTTCTGTTCTTTTATTTGGGGCATGTTTCTTTGTTTCCCTATTCTGCCTGCCTCTTTGTGTTTGCTTCTATGTATTAAGTAGATCTCCTATGTCTCTCAGTGTTTGCTGGGTGGCATTATGTAGTATGTGTCCTATGTGGTCCAATGGCACAATCTCCCTGATCACCTGTGTGTGTGTTCCAAGAGTGTCCTTTGTGTGGGTTGTGTGTATTCTCCTGTTATTGTTGAGTGTAGATTGCTTTTCATGCATCAGTGGGTGGGATTAACTCCCACGTTGACTGACTGTGAAGATTGGCTGTACCCATAGTGTATGAGCTGCTGTGTGGGGGCTGACCCCACTGAGTGGTGTTTGCCCCCGTGGGCTCTTATGTCTGTTGAGTCCACCCTTTGGGTGTGCCACTTGTGGGGCTAAGTAGGTAGTGTTCTGGTGTGGTCTGAAGCTGGCCTCTGGGTGTGTTGTCTCTTGGGAGGGGCTCCCATGCAGACCTAGTTCAGCCTTGCCTGTTACCTGCCCTGGGCTACTGGATAGGAGCTACGCAGCTATATGTGGTTATTTGCTGCCTGTGCTTGACATGGAGGCATGTGAGGGTGACCTCGCTATAATCTGAGGCCGACTGCTACCAGTATTGGACCTGTGGCAGCTTAGTAATTGGCCCACGGCCCCCTAAGCCTGTTGTCACCTGCGGGCTGCCTGTAAGGTTCAACCATGTAAAAAGCTTCTTTAGGTGCAAAGGCCAGGCTGGTTGATCTGGTGTTGAGAGTGCCCCCAGCAATGCAGCCGTAGGTCGGCAGGACCAGGTTCCAGGGAGTTACAGGTTGTGGGCAGTTGTTTTTACAAAATTAATGCTATTTTGGTTCTTGCACTGGTGATGGACCTCCAACCACTTCGCAAAACAGCCCTGAGAACACCACAGCCAGCTACTGCTCATCTCAGTTCCGTAGGTCCCTATGAACCACCAAAGAGAAGCTGTGATGCAGGGTGTAGCTTGCTGCTCACTACCAAAAGTTACCCAGGCTGCTGTGGGCCATCCACCATTGTAAAATGCTTCTGAAGCTCATGGGGTGGAGCTGGCTACTCAATAGCCGAGAGTGTCCCTGTGATGTAGCACTAGCAGTGCAGGTCGGGGACCCAGGGCATCACCAAGGTGGTGTGCATGCGTGTATTTTAGCAGACCAATGTGATCTTAGATTTGGCCCTGTGGGGACAGAGTCCCAGAGAGCAGTTTCAGCAGATTCCAGGCTCTTGGCCTCGTGTGGAAAGGTGCTGGCTCGGTTATTAGATGGCCATCAGCTGTAATCAGGTGGCCATCCACTGTGGCTGTGTGGCCATCAGCTGTTACTGGTTAGCCATTGGCCACTAATATAACTGCCGTGGCTAAGCTAGTAAACTAGCATTGCAGCTAGCATGTGGGATCGGTTTGTTGGCAGAGAAATGGAAGGCAGATTGTGGCTCCTGCTTCCTTTTTCTCCAACCCAGCAGCCAGCAAGAAATAGTGGTATGACTCCCTTATTTATGGCTCCGTTGTTGTTCCTTTTTGGCTTCACCATATCCTGCATTCTAGTGCTGGGAGCAGGAGCTGAGTCCCTGTATGACAGGCCGTTTAAGGGAGAGTTCAACATAAAAAGATGGCACCTGCCTGTAGGCTATATGTGAGGCAAGCTCCACATAGGGACAATGGCTGGTCTCTCTAGCCCTCACCGCAGAACAACATAACTCAGTCTTTCCCTGTATGTCTCTGGTGCCTCTTGAGTTGCTGCCCCTCCACTAGAGACCAGGTGAGTGTTTGCAAACGAGTGAGTCTGTGTACAGTCCCTTTAAGAGGGCATCTGGTTTTCTAGCTGCCGTCTGTCTCACTGGGACAGACATAGTCTTTGCTGATTTTCATTGCCAGATGTTGTGGGAATTACTCTTCCTGGCACAGGACTTCTAGGTTGGGAAGACTTATGTGGGGCTGGGACCCCTCCCTCTTTTTGCAGGACCTCCGCCAAGCAGGTGTCCCTCCCAATGTTCAACCACTATCTGTGGGTTTGGGGCCAGCCTGTTTCATGTCTGTGCCCCTCCTACCAGTCTCAATGTGGCCTCTTCTTTAGATCCTTAGTTATAGGGCTTCTGTTCACCTAGTCTTCAGACAATTCTTGAGGCTGACTGTTCTATAATTTGTTTATAATTTTGGTGCGATCCTGGGAGGCAGTAGGCATAACGTTTACCTAATCCGCCATCTTGGACCTTCTCCAGCAAAAAAAAAAAAAAAAAAAAAAAAAAAAAAAAGCTATTCACACTCTTTTTTAAAAATCAAAAATTTTAATACTTGTTGGAACAATGTCCAGTCACTTTAATTTCACAGGGATGCATATGCTTTTATTGCAGTCCCATTAGTGCAGACAGGGGCTTCCTGCAGGGCAGTAAAGAAAAGACAGAGCAGTTGTGTCCTTTTCATTCTCAAAAATTTTCAGAGACTTTTACAGATATATAAGTGAGAGAAAAGAAATAAAGACAAACTTAATTAAAGGCAAATAAGATACTTGATGATTTCACTCTTTAATTTCTTTCTATAATCTGTAGATGCCTTGGATCAAGGGAAATGATTTTCTTTTTTGTTTTGCTGGCATAATTCTACATTGGTTCAGCAAATGAGCTATCCCATATTTTGTTTCTTCTTGAAATGTGATATTTCACTAGATTAAATAATAGAACATGCTTTGTTTTTGAAGTTAGTCATAAGCCTCTATTAAACAACCACCAACGCATATCTCATCCAGACAAGCATGATTTTCCATTTCACACAAGACTTTGAAGATTATTGACCTATTTGAAAGCTTCTTACAAACATTTAAACAACCCGTCTTTACTTTTTATAAATCAATTCAGCATCATTTAAAATTTAAAAATTCTTAAAAGGAAACTATTTATCTCATTTATTAGTTCTCTCACACATATGCACATCTTTACTATTTTTTTCTGTCCTGTTTTTGTAATCTTCTGGAAATGTACACCTGAAACGGATATAGTATTGTATGTCAACTATAATAAAATAAAATAAAACCTAATATATGACACTACTTCAGCTTTGAAGACTCAAGAATGTCAAACAACATGAACTTAATATTGTTTCAGAAGACTGCTTTTGAAAACTATCTTTACTATAAGAGTGAATTTTTAAAAACTATTTATCAGTGGGGTTTTGTCACATGTCATTCACTGATATTTTTACTCAACCTTTCAGAACTCTTGAATGTTATGTCCTCACAGATTTCTTCTTGCACCCTCAGGATAACTCTATTATAATGGTTATCATATTATACTATAAGTAATTGTTTGATTGACTACTGTTTCTCTTTTAAATGATGAACTTCCTAAAGTTAGGGACAGTGTCTCACTAGTCATTGTAAACAGGTTCTGAAAGACATGACTTTTAGTAGAGCATCCCCAAACATTTGTTAAATAAATGAATATTGTCTAAATAAAATTCGTCCACAATTATTTTTGCCTTTTTGATGCACTCAACTGTCTTAATATATGAAAGCAGCCCCATTCCTTCTTATTAGTCTTAGAAATTCTGTAAGTGATTCTTTTGAAGCTTCCTTTGAAAAGTCCTTGCTAATATTTTTGCCTGTAAAGAGTGAAGTAAATGAGAAAATATATCATCTTTCTGGAGCACTGAAAGTAGTGAAGAAATGATTTAATGTTAGTTTCCTACTTCTTTAGTCCCATACTGTGGCTTTCTATAAGTTGAGGAGATAAGAAGGTATATAAGACAGAAACTATGTATCAGACCTGATTTTAAATAATGAGGAAGATGCACCATTACTATCCATACCACAGAAGAATTAATCATATTACTTTGAGGAGCCATGAAGTCTATGTAATTATCTTGAAAGCCACTGCCTGCCATGGAGAAATATATTATCGAAGGAGTAATCAATTGGAAGTTAGGAAGCTTAAGGTGGTAATACGCACTCACTCTCATTCTCCCTCCCACATGCCTCCTGTTCTCTTTACTTTCCATCTTTTGACATCACAGTGGAATCAGAAGTAGTCCAAGTGTAATATAGATTCTTAATAACAATTAACGAGAATTCACACGCTCTCAATCCTTCTACCAAAAATATGACTCGTTGTTTCCCATTAACTTTTAGCCATG
Source organism: Rhinolophus sinicus (assembly GCF_057876585.1). Taxonomy (NCBI): domain Eukaryota; kingdom Metazoa; phylum Chordata; class Mammalia; order Chiroptera; family Rhinolophidae; genus Rhinolophus; species Rhinolophus sinicus. Next base: position 21,604,930 of record NC_142518.1, on the reverse strand, counting down.
TGTATTAGTCAGAGTTCTCCAGAGACTCAGAACCAATAAAATGTATTAGGTTGGTGCAAAAGTAATTGTGGTTTTTGCAATTATTTTTAACCTTTTTAAACTGCAATTACTTTTGCACCAACCTAATAGAAAGATAGATGATAGATGATAAAGACTTTTTAAGAAATTGGCTCACAGACTATGGAGGCCGATATTTCCAAAATCTGCAGGGTGAGCCACGAGGTTGAAGACTCAGGGAAATGCTGATGCTGCAGGTCTAGTCAGGAGGCCATCTGCTGGCAAAATTACTTCTTGCTCAGGCTGGATGAGCCTTTTGTTTTTTTCAGGCCTTCATCTGATCAGATGAGACCCATCCACATTAGGGAGGGCAATCTGTTTTTCTCAAAGTCCACCAATTTAAATGTTAATGTCATCCAAAAAAAATACCTTCACAGAAACATCCAGAATAATGTTTGGCCAAATATTTGGATACCATGCCCCAGACATGTGGAGACATAAAATTAACCATCACACCATGTAATATTTACTGGGCCTTTTCCCTCTAATTCTTTTCCACTGCAGGTATGCATGGACCTGGTCATGCTGAAATCACAGACAACATGCAGCTGGTCCAAGTAGTCCTAGAAGATATCTGATTTACAGAACTATGCTAAGCTGGCCTGGTGCCTCTGACTCTGTAGTTTATAATTCTGTTCACTTTTTGTACTTACAAACTAAAATACCATGCTGGTTCTTACCTCCTCTCATCACCAGACCAAAAAAAATGTAGCTATTCATAAATAGTTCAAAAGATATTGAAGGCCAAAAATCATGGGTGAAATAATCTCTAAGATTCCTGAGAGCTCTGAAGTTCTACGAGGGAGAAGGAAAATATAAAGGCAGGCTTATCTTTCTCCAAAGCCTGTGTTTGAAGATATTAGTTCTTGTGATGGTGCTTGGGGGTAAGTGGAGGGAGAGGGAGGCAGGGTTGGGGAGAAGGTAAAGAAGGAGTAAAAGATCACTGGTTGTCAAAAGGTTCAGGGAGAGGGAGAGAGAGATAAATAGATTGAGCACAGGGGATTTATGGGCAGTGAAACTGTTCTTTATGATACTGTAATGGTAGATACATGACATTATGCATTAGTCAAAACCCATAGAATGTACAACACAAAAAGTGAATCTTAGGGGGCAACCAGTTAGCTCAGTTGGTTAGAGCACGGTGCTCATAACAGCAAAGTTGCTGGTTCGATCCCCACATGGGCCACTGTGAGCTGCACCCTCCACAACTAGATTGAAACGACTACTTACTTGCAGCTGATGGGTCCTGGAGAAACACACTTAAAATAAATAAAAAGTTAAAAAATTGACGGTTAATATAAACTATGGACTTTAGTTAATAATAACGTGTCAATATTGGTTCATCAATTGTAATAAGTGTACTACACTCATGCAAGATGTTAATAGTGGGGGAAATTGTGTGGGGGAAGAAGGAGTATTTGTTAACTCTGATTTTTTTTTGCTCAATTTTTCTGTCAACCTAAAATTGCTATAAAAAATAAAGTCTAATAATTTTTTGAAAATAGGAATAACTTAAAGATCTCTAATAGGAAAACAGTTAAATCATGTAAAAATATAAGATGGAATGTTATGCAATAATAAAAAATGGTGTTTATGAAAATAATCATCCCTAGTCGAATCCTAGAAGAACACATTCAGAAAAGCAAGGGGTACAACATCCAGAACTAACATTTTTGTAAGGAGGACCTCTCAGTTAGGAAAGAGAGCATCTAAGCCAGGAGCTAATAAATTTGTTCTCACCACAGTGTAATGAGAGGTAGACTTATGCCAGATCAGTGGCAATGGATTAGAAGGAAATGGACAGATTCCAAATATGGTGGAAGTAGAATGGACCAGACTTAGTGATAGGTTGGATATAGGTGTGCTGGGAGAGAAAGGTGTCAAGGATGATTCTGAAGTTCTTCCTCATTCCATTTTCTAAGAGAGGTTGGAAATTAAGAGTTCTGTTTTGAACAGCTTAATTGTGAGCTGCTTGTAAGGCACTGATGTCGGGATTTCAATTATACTTACAAAAATCTCACAAAAGTGTCCTGGGCTAGAGTTATAAATTCTACAGTCCTATATATATAGATGGCATTGGAAAATGATGAGAATGGATGAGAATACCTACAGAGAGGGTGGAATGATGACAAGAGATATAATAAAGTCATTGCTTTGCTAGGGGAGGAGGAGCTAGTAAAGAAAACGCGGAATAAATGACAGAAAAGTAAGGGGAAGATCTTGAAACTTTGGTGTCATAGAATCTAAGAGTATTTCAAAGAGAGAGAGAGGTCAGCCATGCCAAATGTTGCATGAAGGTGTGGTAAAAGAGGTTGTGTAGTAGACTCTATATGAATTCTGGCTCTAGAATTTGGCTTCTCAGAATCACATATCAATTGTACTCCTTTCTAGTCATGTGACCTTGAGAAATTAATTTATTCTCACTGTGCCTGTGATTCCACATGTGTAAAATTAGATAAGAATATTACCTAATTCATAGGGTATTTTTAAAAAAATTTATTGAGGAATATTGAGGGACAGTGTGTTTCTCCAGGGCCCATCAGCTCCAAGTCTTTGTCCTTCAATCTAGTCGTGGAGGGCGTAGCTCAACCCCAAGTCCAGTCGCCGGTTTTCAATCTTTAGTTGCAGGGGGTGCAGCCCACCATCCCATGGGAGGAATTGAACCGGCAACCTGTTGTTGAGAGCTTGTGCTCTAACCAACTAAGCCATCTAGCCACCCTTCATAGGGTTTTTGCAAGAATTAAATGCAACACTGAAATTGCATGGAACACTACCTGATAAACAATAAGCACTTTATGAACGTTAGAGTATTTTTGATTTGGCAACTTAGAGAGTGTTAGGGAGGTAGTAAAGGCAAGGTTGGAAGAACAGTGGAGGCAGAAAGTGTGTTGGAGTGGGTTAAAGGGTAAATGCTTGGTTGATAAAATTGTTCTCGTAGCTCTTGGACAAATCCAGTGACAAAAAGATATTAATTGCCAGCAGAAACCACTATTCCACTGGATATGTCTATATAAGTAATAATAATCTGGTCCCCACCCTTACCACTTCATTGACCATTGTGCTTGGTTTTTCACTGGTCTTTTCAACTCTAATTTTAGAGGGTTCCTCCTTACGTTGAATCAGAATTTGCCTTCTAAGATCTTTAATTCAGTAAACTTCTGTCATTTGGGGACAAAGTACCATGTAACCTTAAAGTATAATGAACATTTTGTTTCTTAAATATCGAACTTTTAGTCCTTTATTTATATAAATTGCAGGCCTTTTTCAAGTCATCTATTTTCGTGGTTCTCAAAAATGCCCATTAGAATTATTTGGGATTACAAAGATAAATTCTGAATCTCCCTATCAATCCAGAAACTCCAATAGATAGGGCCCAGGAATCTGAAACTTAACTGTTTCTTTGGCAAATCTGACATACAGGAAAGTAATGGAACTAATCTATTGTCTTCATAAAAGAAAAACACCTTCAATGATCCATTTTTTTCTTTTCTCTTAACGTGGAAATTCCAAGGTTACCAAATGTCACTTTTATTAGCACCATTACTTTAATATTTGGCATTTCCAAATTGCAAATGTGTTACATTTTGCAGAGATACCAATTACTCCCAATCTATGACCATTTAACAACTAATTGCAGCATGCAAGACTTTGGCACCCAGATGTCATGCAGCTGGCTATGCCCACTTGGCTACAAATCCTTTCAGTTACTGCATTTCTCTACTAGATAGATGCTGAGTCTGGTTGGCACAGGGAAGTGTATAGCTAGTGCCCACCATGTGTTGGCAATGTATACAGTGTTTAGAGTGAAATTAATTTTACTTCTCTACCATCACCAACACAGTTCTTGCAGTGTTCTCTGAATCAGCTGTCCCCAGCTCTTTCTCACCAATGGCAAGGGGTGGTAGAAGTTAGGCAGTTAGCTGAAAACCAAAGTCCAAGTTGATTTCACACTTTGAAATTGGCTTCATGCTTTTCTTTAGATGAAAAGGGAATTGCTTGTAGGCTGCCCAGTTCTATTCTTGCTGCTCAGGATATTTTCTCTATGGGTATTCTGACAGTTTGGGCACAATCCCCAGCATCACAAAATAAGACTGGAAACATAAGGGAACCAACCCATTTCCTCTCATATTGTGATTGGATTTTACTTTTATTTATGACTCATAACTGAACTATACCATCACTGTCACTTGCATCCTCACTGCTCCTTGCCAAGACCAGCTTTAAGGGCTAAATTCTTTCTGTCTTTGCACACTCTTCTATTCCCCAGAAATGTTCTTCCTCTTAGTTACTGTTGCTTTGGCTCCATATTTGCTTGTAAATTGCACCTTCATAAGTTCTTTTCAATAGAGCTCAGAGTCTGGAAATCAGCCTTCTCAGTGTCCTCTCCCTGGAACAATATTCACACCTGCAACATCATACACAGCTCTAGAAAACATCTCAAGATGATCCAGGACCCATTAAGCATCATCTACAAGAAGGTAGCTTCTCCACTGGAACAATGAAAACTAGCATACCACACCAGATAAAGCACTTCTTAATATTGTGAAAACTAGTGGTCTGCTTACAGCTCTTAGCCTCTGGGGAAAGTGAACCCAGAAACCACTGCTCTTGAAATGATTTGTTTTCAGTTTTGTTTTGGCACAGTTTTAATTTTCTGAGTGCTTGTCTTCACTCAAACACTGATTTCAGCTGCCCCAGTTTTAATTTGTGCTTTCTCTGGGATTTGTAGGAATTTCTAATGCCTCCTTTAAGTTGCTTTTGATTGAGTTTGATTTTAAAGTATCTTTTTGCTCCCAAGTCCTCAATCTCAGTGTCAATTTTCTGTACTGTCCTAGCAAACTTTTTCACAGTTGAAACTATTCAGGTCCTCAAAGCAATTGGCACCATTCTTTACACATGGTAGGTGCTCAATAAATGTTCATTTGTTTATTCATCATTTATTTAACAAATATTTCTTGAGTTCCAGCTATGGCCAGGCATTGTTTTAGGTTTTAAGATTTCAACAGTGAATAAAACAAGGTCCCTGCTCTTACAGAGCTTACGCTGTAGTGGGAGAAACGGCCAACAAACAAAGCAGTAAATACATGTATCAGATGTTTGTAAGAGTTACTGAGAAAAATAAAGAAGGATGAGATAATGAATGCTAGGGCCCAAGATTGGCTGTTTTAGACAGGCTGGTTTAGGGAATCCTTCACTAATGAGGTGACATTTGAGCAGAAACCTGAAGGAAAGCAGAGGGGTGAGGTATGCAAATTTCTGGGGAAGTGTTCCAGGTAGATGGAAAAGTAAATGCCAAGGTTCTGAAGGAGCATGCTTAGAGAATAAACGATGGATAGGTGGGTGAATGGACATTGAATACTGAGTACATTAAGGAAGACAAATTGTTGGAGAGCGATCCTCAGGTGATCCCCGTGTTTGTATCCTGAATAATCTCTTCCCTTTGAGTATGGGAAGACCCTGTAACTCGCTTTTAACAAATAGAATATGACAAAGGTGAGGGGATGTCACGCCCATGATTATGTTATTATATTATATTTATCTATCTAACTATCTATCGATTATATACAGAGATAGAGATTAGATATAGATTAGATATAGAAATAAACATAGAGATTGAGATAGACAGACATAGAGATATATCTGTCTTGCTAGCATGTACTAGAGAGACTCTTACTGGCCTTGAAGAAGCAACCTCCTGGGATGTGAACTGCCTGTGGTGAGAGCCATGTGGCAGGGAACTGCAGTTGGCCTCTAGGAGCTGAGGGCCATATTCCTACAGCCACAAGAAACTGAATTCTGCCAACAACCATGTGAGCTATAAAGTGGGGCCTAAGGTCCCGTCCGGCCAACACTATAACTGTAGCTTTGTGAGACCCTGAAGAGAAGATCCAGCTAAGTTTTACCTAGATTCCTGAACCATGGAAACTGTGAGATAATAAATGTGTTGTTTTAAGCTGATAAGTTCATAGTAATTTTTGATGCAGCAATGGAAAACTAACACAACTAATACAACTGAGCTAAGTAATAGGTACAAAATTTCATGTTACTCAATCATCTTACTGATCCTCTACCCCAAAATTAAGAGTAACCAATGTATTGCGTAGTTAGATTTCCATCTCCTCTCTCCCCCCACCGCATATACCTACCTAGCTTTCCGTCCAGGTTTAGTTTCAGCTTAGTAGCTAGGACCACATTTTACTTTGTGTGGCATTCTAATCTTTTGCTACCTAACAAACTATTCCAAACCTTAGCAGTTTGAAAGAATAATATATTATTAATTGCTGTGGTTCTGGGCTCAGCTGAGCAGTTTTCATGTGGTTGTAGTCGTATAAACGGTGGCTGGGGCTGGAGTCATCCAAAGGCTCCACTGGGTTGCACATCCAAGGCAACACATTGTAAGTGCTAGCAGTTGATTCTGGTTGTCAGCATGGAACTCGCTGGAGCTGTCAATTGGACTTTTCCCATATGCCTTAAGTTTCTCATAACATGGTGGATGTGTTCTGAGTTGGAGTATACCATGAACACCCATTCTAAGAGACTGTAAGTGGAAACTTGGAGGCCAATTAAGGGTTGAATCTGTAACTGGGATAGCATCACTTCTGTCATCTTCTATACCAGTTTCAAGGGAGTAGATAAATAGACTCTTCTTTATGGGGGAGTGGCAAAGTCACATTACAGAAAACCAAGTAGAATAAGAGATAATGTTGCAACCGTCTTTGGAAAATACTCTCAGCCACTGTAATGACTGAGGAAATCAAGCTCAATTCTATGCTTATCATTGAATCATAATTGAAATCAGAGAGTCTTGAGTTCAATCCATGCTCTATCCCTTATTAGCTATATGATTTTGATAATTAACTCCTTGGGGCTCAGTCCCTTCATCTGTTAAATCAGATAATAATATTTACTTCACTAGTAGTTGTAATGATTAAAGGGAAAAAATACGGAAAAGACATCGAATTCTTGGAACCTGGTAATACATCTATAAATGATAATAATAATATTTATTATTATTATTATTATTATTAGTTCTGTTATTTCAATCCTAGTTTTATTCCTGATTCTCATAACTGGAACTCCTTTTTATATCCAGGACATCTTGCATCCTCTACTAGCAAATATTTTGTATTATGAACCAGGAACCTTCCCTACACCATAACCATCTAGGCATGACTTTCTGCCTTGGTTATACCTGTTCTATCTTCTCAAAGAGCATAACCTCAATCGGAACCCCCGCCAAGGGGTTTGAGTCCTATTTTCTACTAGCAGACTTTCTGGCTGGGCATCACCTACCTACTTTTGTAGATTTCTGCATGTGGCTTGTTCTGCAATTTTCTACTACAATGCTTACTTTATCCATCAGGTTTGCATTAGACCCTCTGGGTTCTACTGCCTAGCTTCAAGTCTGGGCTTGGCGCAGAGTTTATATCTGCCCACTCCTGTATATCATCTACTTTTAGATCCTGAGTTCTTTTCCTTTGTCTCATCCTGCTGGAGGTGGTATGACCATTATGGTGGTCAGATATGAAGAATTCCTCTGTTCTTTCCCCTCCTTCAAACCTAGAAAGACCAGTTAGTTAGGTGACCCAGAATGTCTAACACCCTATCTGCATCTACAAGCATCACTTTTATCTCCTCTCACAGTCATATATTGGGATTGCTGGGCTTTGATTTCTTCTTGATGAGATGAGCATAGAGCAAGAATCTGTCCTCATTTAGTGGCAGTTTAGTTCTCAGGAGATAGACATAGCTCTCGATCCACAATGATTTGCTGAGAGGAGTGCTTTTCACTTCAGCCTCTACAGGAAAAGACAATCCACTAGCAAGTGTGGCAGGTTGATTTATTACAAATTCAATGTGACAGGGTGACCTACAGAGAAATAGCATTGTGCTCTTGTTTCTGGAGATTCATTGGGAAAGAATTTAAAGTGCTTTTTACCCCCCACTAGGAGGCCAGTCAGGATTTTATCTCCCTAAGATCTGGGGTACCCTTTCCTCTACTGGAGACTCATCAGCGTTTGGGTTCCAGAGCTCTGAAAGGAGGTGTTTTCATTTTGGCAACAACAGACGTTTCCCTTAAAACAGGCTTTTGTGTTGAGAAGGCTTAGCGGCACATGTATGCAATTCGCATTACTGTTTAAAAATCAGTCAGAACAAATCTTTGCACTTAAATTGTTTTAAAACTGTATTTCTTTTTATTTATTTATTTTTTTACTGAGGAATATTGGGGAACAGTGTGTTTTTCCAGGATGCATCAGTCGTTGTCCTTTAATCCAGTTGCAGAGGGCGCAGCTCAGCTCTAAGTCCAGTTGCCATTGGGGGCACAGCCCACCATCCCATGTGGGAATTGAACCAGCAACCTTGTTAAGAGCTTGCGCTCTAACCAACTGAGACATCGGGCCACCCCACTGGCAGCTTATTGTCTTCAATCTAGTTGTGGAGGGCGCAGCTCCCTAGCCCATGTGGGAATCGAACTGGCAACCTTGTTGTTAAGCGCTCACGCTCCAACTAACTGAACCATCCGGCTGCCCCCAAAACTGTATTTCTTCAGATAAATACCCAGGAGTGGAATTGCTCGGTCATAGGTAATTCTATTTTTAATTTTTTGAAGAACCTCCCTACTGTTTTCCACAGTGGCTGCACCAATCAGCATTCCCGCCAACAGTGTATGAGAGTTCCTTTTTCTCCACGATATCTCATTGTGGTTTTAATTTGCATTTCTCTGATGATTAATGATGTTGAGCATTTTTTCATGTGTCTACTGGCCATCTGTATATGTCCTCAACATGATTCCACGATTGGGACATAAGGAAACAAAGGGAGTGTTTTGGGTACTGGAGGGTGGGGATGGATGTGGATGGAGCAACCTCTGGTACAACAGGTGATGTGAGGACTATGTTAGTAAGGGTGGCGTGTAACTCCACAGTTCAGGAATCCTGCAAGATGGGCCAATTTCCAAGCTTAGCCAGGAGAGAATTCAGAAAGAGATGTATTCATTGAGATGATCTTGCTCATCTGGAAAGGGAGATAGGCCAGGCTTTCCAAGCCCGGAGAGAAATGGGCATGTAAAAAGGGTTAACTTTCTGTGGCTACAAGTTGTAGAAACACAGAACAGCAATGAAACAGTAATGAATTAAGAACCCAAGGCCTATCATAATGAGAATTAGAAATATGGGAGACTTTCTTTTGGGGGCTATTTGTGCCCCTCAGGGTTGTGATACTGCGCCAGATGTCCATCCTGACTCTGTGTCATTTCTACCCTCCTATGTTGGCCCAGAAACAGAAAATCCTAGAAATACATTTTCAAAATCTTCTTGCCAGCAAGATCTCCAGCTTATGCAATACCATGGGAAGGGACTTGCGTGAGATTTGGAAAATGTAATAAAAAGAAAAAGCAATTAATTTTCCCCCTGAAGTTGCAGGCAAGGGCTGGGCTGAAACAGGCAGGGATTTGACAACTTCTGAGCATCCTGCAGGAATTTCCCACTTGGCTCCTGCAGACACACCTGAGGTGATCAGTGGCAGTCCTCTCAAATTTCTGCATTTTCTGCTTCCCTGATGTCAGCAACACTGCAAACATTGTGGAAGCCTATGTTTCCCTGTATTAAATCCCTTCCAGCTAGAAATATCTACAATGATTTCCACTTTCCTGACTGAACTGTGACTTTATAAAGGAGGTGAAGGGATGTCCCCCAAAATGAGTGATATTAGCATTACAGGTGGGGATTGGAGCTGACTTTAGTTAACTTGGGGAAAATAATTAAATGTAACATTATTCGTACCTCATATACTATGGAGAAATTCATACTTGTTGCACAAAGTAATATTTGTAAGAAATGCATTATGGCAACTTAGAGACACGTGGTAATTAACCATGGCTCCTTCTAATAGTAAAAGTCTCTTATAATGTCTCCCTATTACACAATAAACACCAAACCCTGAGTTTTGTGCCCTAAGTAGAAATTCAGAGCTGTCTAAGGCCAATGAATAGCATAAACAATGACAAAATCGAATTAAATATGCAACCATCTTGTAATTTAAAAAGAAAATTTAAATGTAGGGGATACTTAAGTACCAATTTGTACTTCTTAATCCCTTCGCCTTTCTCATCCAGGCTCCCAACATCCCTCGGAATATAGTCAATAATATTGTAAAAACTAGAATTATTGGGGGGAATCACTTTATAAAATATATAAATATCTAACTACTATGCTGCACACCTGAAACTAATGTAAAATAATATCGAATGTTTAACTATAATTAAAAAAAACAGTCACGGAGATATACAGTGCAGCGTAGGGAGTATAGTCAACAATATTGTAATAACTATGTACAGCAGGGGTGTCCAAACTTTTTTCAACGTTTTTTTCTAATTAGTTTCAGGTGCACAAGACAAAGTAATACTTAGACGTTTATCTTTTATATCCCTCACATTGTGTGAATGCCCCTCCCCCATCCACTATCCCTCTGACATCGCACACAGCCATTATATTTCCACTGTCTCTATTCCTAATGCTGTACTCCGCTTCTTCTAAATATATATATATACACACAAACTTGTAGTTGACATTCATTATTGTTCAGCTTCAGCTTCAGGTGTACAGTGCAGTTATCAGGCATCTACATCATCCCTGAGGTGGTCTCCCTAATGAGACAAGTGTCCATCGGATACCATACAAAATCTTTACAACATTATTGATTGCATTCCCCAAATTAATTTTCAGAACCCCGTGACCATCTTGTGGTTACTGACTGCTTTCTAATCCCCTCACCTTCCCCCTTATCCCCACCACACCTCCCATCTAGCAACCCTCAGTTTTTCCTCTATGTCTCCAAAACTGTTTCTGATTAGTTCATTCACTTATTCTTTTCTTTAGATTCCACATATAAGTGAGATCATATAGTATTTGTCTTTCTCTGTCTGACTTATTTCACTTAACATAATGTTCTCTAGGTCCATCCATGTTGTTGCAAATGGTATGATTTCTTTCTTCTTTATGGCTGTAAAATGTACCATTGTATAAATGTACCACAGTTTCTTAATCCAGTCATCTACCCATGGGCATTTCGGTTGTTTCCATGTCTTGGCTATTGTGTATAATGCTGCAATAAACATAGGAGTGCATAAAGTTTTTTTGAATTAGAGTTTTGGATTTCTCTGGATAGATACCTAGGAGTGGAATTGCTGGATCATAAGGTAGTTCCAGTTTCAGATTTTTGAGATACCTCCATACTGTTTTCCATAGTGGCTGCACCAATCTGCAATCCCACCAACAGTGCACAAGGGTTCCCTTTTCTCCACATCTGCGCCAGCACTTGTTGTTTGTTGATTTATTGATGATAGCCATTTTGACTGGAGTGAGGTGGTATCTCATTGTGGTTTGAATTTGCATTTCTCTAATGATTAGTGAGTTTGAGCATTTTTTCATATGTCTGTTTGCCATCTGTATGTATGTCCTTTTCAGAAAAATGTCTCTTCATGTCCTCTGCCCATTTTTTAATTGGGTTGTTTGTTTTTTTGGAGTTGAGTTCAGTGAGTTTTTTTATAAATTTGTGATATTAACCCCTTATCAGATATGTCATTGGCAAATATCTTTTCCCATTCAGTAGGGTCCCTTTTTGTTTTATTGTTGGTTTCCTTTGCTGTGAAAAAATCTTTTTAGTTTGATGTAATCCCACATGTTTATTTTTTCTCTTACGTCCCTTGAGCGAGGGGATATATCAGTAAAAATCTTACTCCAGGTAATGTCTGTGAAGTTTCTTCCAATATTTTCTTCTAGGAATTTTATGGTTTCAGATCTTACATTTAAGTCTTTAAGCCATTTTGAATTTATTTTTGTATATGGTGTAAGGAGGTGGTCCAGCTTCATTTGTTTGCATGTGTCTGTCCAGGTTTCCCAACACCATTTATTGAATAGACTGTCTTTACCCCACTGTACATTCTTGCTTCCATTGTCGTAGATTAAATGGCCATACAGACATGGATTTATTTCTGGACTCTCTATTCTGTTCCATTGATCTATGTGTCTGTTTTTATGCCAGTACCATGCTGTTTTGATTACTGTAGCCTTGTAGTATAATTTGATGTCAGGTATTGTTATACCTCCCACTTTGTTTTTATTTCTCAGGATTGCTGAGGCTATCCGGGGGCTTTTATGGTCCCATATAAATTTTAGGATTATATGTTCTATTTCTGTGAAAAACGTCGTTGGTAGTTTGATAGGAATTGCGTTGAATATGTATATTGCCTTAGGCAGTATGGACATTTTAACTATATTAAGTCTTCCTATCTATGAACATGGTATGTGTTTCCATCTATTTGGATCTTCTTTCATTTCTTTCTTCAGTGTCTTATAATTTTCTGAGTACAGATCTTTTACTTCTTTGGTTAAATTTATTCCCAGGTATTCTATAGTCTTTGAAGCAATTGTAAATGGGATTGTATTTTTAGTTTCTCCTTCTGATGTTTTATTATTGGTATATACAAATGCACCTGATTTCTGAATATTAATTTTGTATCCTGCTACTTTACTAAATTCATCTATCAGCTCTAATAGTTTCTTGCTGGAATCTTTAGGGTTCTCTATATATAGTATGTCATCTGCATATAATGACAATTTTACTTCCTCCTTACCAATTTGGATGTCTTTTATTTCTTTTTCTTGTCTGCTTGCTGTGGCTAGAACTTCCAGCACCATGTTGAATAGAAGTGGAAAAAGTGGGCAACCTTGCCTTGTTCCTGATCTTAAGGGGAATGGTTTTAGCTTTTCCCCATTGAGTATGGTGTTAGCTGTGGGTTTATCATATATGGCCTTTATTATGTTGAGATATGATCCCTCTATTCCCACTTTCTTAAGGGTTTTTATCATAAATCGCTGCTGGATTTTATCAAATGCTTTTACTGCATCTATTGATATGATCATGTGATTTTTATTTTTCATTTTGTTAATGTGGTGTATCACATTAATTGGTTTGCGGATGTTGAACCACCCTTGCATACCAGGGATGAATCCCACTTGATTGTGGTGTATGATCTTTTTAATGTATTGCTGAATTCTGTTCGCTAATATTTTGTTCAGGATTTTTGCATCTATGTTCATTAGAGATGTAAGCCTGTAGTTTTCTTTTTTTGTGGTGTCTTTGTCTGATTTTGGGATCAGGGTGATAATAGTGGCTTCATAAAAAGTGTTTGGGAGCCTTCCCTTCTTCTGGATTTTTTGGAAGAGCTTGAGGAGAGTAAGTGATCATTCTTTTTTGAACGTTTTGTAAAATTCACCTGTAAAGCCGTCTGGCTTTTGTTTGTTGGGAAATTGTTACTGATTCAGTTTCCCTGGTGGTAATCAGTCTATTCAGGTTTTCTGTTTCTTCTTGAGTTGGCCTTGGAAGGTTGTACGCCTCTAGAAAATTGTCCATTTCTTCCAGATTATCAAATCTGTTGGCATATAGTTGCTCATCGTAATTTCTTTTAATGTTTTATGCGGTAAAATACACAAACAGCCGGGCCACTCACTCGAGGTGAAGTACGTATTGCCTCACCTGGTTTATTTAAGTGAACTAAATATATTTTTGGAATTTGCTGCGGGCCAATAAAAAATGGATTGCAGGCCGCAGTTGGCCCGCGGGCTGCATTTTGGACACCCCTGATGTACAGTGTCAGATGAGTAATAGACTTATTGGGGTTATCATTTTATGAGGTATGTAAATGTCTAATCACTATGTTTTATACACCTGAAACGAATAAAGATATGAAAAGAAATGTAGGTAATACTTAGAGATGTAATTAGTCATTGTAGTGACCAATCTTCAAGTTATTCATCTTTTCATATATATCATTTTTCACTCTTTTTCAACTGAAATAGAATCCAGCCTAGCTCTCAAGACCTCAAAGTGGATACGGACTTCACAAACAATTGTTCCACTGTGTTTAAAATAAGTATCCCCTGTGATAGCCCATTTTAACCTTGCTTATTAGATTTTGCCATGGCCAGGGCAAATTGGGAAGTATGGAGAAGTGGAGCCAAGCAGGCTTTTTCCTCCCAGGTAAAATATGCAAAATCCCAAAAGTGCCTCCACTTGTTAAAAGAGGCAATATTTTAGTAAAGCTATTTAATGAATTTGCATTACAAAATTATGACTAAAATAAAAAAAATACTCTTTAATACTTAGCAGACTATATCCTGATGTTACTTTTGTCATGCAGAAAAGTATCATTAAAACCTGTATAAGAAAAAACACCCACACAGCCAACTAAAATCCTTCCAATTCTCCTACTAAGAAAGACAAATGTTTTTTGGTATACTCCAGGCACCTGTGAGCTTTCAATCTGTCCAATAGAATCGAGCTGAAGTCAGCAACCTGCCCTGTGACTGTAGCTGTCCAGAGAGATTTTCCCAAGGGAAGCATGTCATCCTCACTGAAGAAAGTATCTGTCATGGTAGACTGGCCATTCTGAATGCTCTTTGTGAACTGGAGAATCAAGGAAAAAATTGGTCTTTAAAATTAGTCTTTTAGCAAATAAAATACAACAACTTGACCTAAAATGGTACCTGAGTATTTACTGTTTTTTATCCAAGTCCTGAGTATATAATTATGCACTGAATTAAACTCAATAAATATTTCTAGAAATAAATGAATACATGAATGAATGATGAATAGCATCATATTGGTAGATATATGGAGCTGTTTTGTAAATATATGTGAACATTTTAAACTTTAGAAATTGAAGGAATTGTAGATGTTAATCAGTATTACTAGGGAGACCATATAATGTATGGTCTCCAAAACAATTTTTATAGTAGCAAATATTAGGTCAGAGGGGATATCTGGACAACACGTGTCTACTGGCACTGTTCCAGGCAAACTGAGATGATGGTTGCCTAAGTATCCCACTCACCATCTCCAAGTCTATTGCTAAAATGCCAAACATAAAGGTAAGAGAAGGCAGAATCACTTCTAACATGAAATTATTTATTAAAAGATTATTGAGCTGGAATAGACTTGGTGGAATGTGTTGTTTAGGTCAATCACAAATTAGACTTTGAAATGGAGTCAGGATTGCAAGGGGTTTATTGGAGGCAGAAGGAAGATAATGCTAGCAAATGATTAAGAAGGGAAGAAAGGAGAACGGGCAAGGAAAGTTTCAAACTGTATTTTAGATCTGACACCTGTGAAAAGAAAAGAGAGGAAACAGCATTGAGCAGGGAGTGAGCACAATGCAGCTCTGACAAAGTCTCAGCCAATCCAACAGAAAACTCTGGTGCAAAGTTTGACCAGTAGGAGAAATGGCCAGCTTTAGTGCCCCTGCATGCTCAGGCACTGGCTGGAGCTGCTTGGGAATTGCTGGCTTCAGATAAAAAGTTAAGGCAAATAGGAAGGACTGTACTTTTTGCAGCTGGATAGTAAGTTTTCTCCTGCTGGAAAATCTGATTGGTGCACCTCCAATGGCTGCTTCACAGCACATCAAACCCAATCTTCATAGACAAACGAAGACACTGAAGGTCACAGGGAACTTTAAGGCACATGACATATACTGGAACCTCGGTTTCTTGACTTTAGGGTTACTGAATCGCCACACTGATATATCACCTTCAAATGAACTTTGGGACAATAGGATATTCTGAGAACCTAAAATACTGAAACAATACTTAATCACATAGCAAGCAAGAGGCAGAGCTGAGAGGTGGACCTTGGTTTAACTGACTCCAAAGCCCATAATTTGGGTGGGGGAAAGTGGATTTGAGAAAATAAAGAACTTTTAAGGATAACATCCAGACCTTAAATCCACTAAGATGTCGGTCACCTCTTATTACTTTTTCAATTCAGATTAGTTTAGAGGAGGTGGTAAATATATGTCTTGGATTAGTGGAAAATAGAAATGTAAACCTTCTGGATGTAAATGTCATTTCTCATGACAACCGGTTTGTACCTTAAAAGTGGGGAAAATGTCCCTTCAGTCAGCCTCTGAGTATTATAACTAATGCAGGACTCCCTAGGATCTAGTTTTTGGTGACTCCTCAAATACCCACATATTCACCAGTATTTGTTTTTTCAGACTTGCTGGAGTGTGGGCAAGATGTCTTCTCAAGACTAATTGTGCCTGGGTGAGGGAGGCTGTTGAGATTCTAAGAGCTGACTGTACTACCCTAGTTCAACCCCTATAGAGCTCATAGCTTGTTCATCTGAGTGGATAACCAGAGAACATCAGTATTAAATACAGGACAAGTAATGTGTGTATGTAAAGATGTACGTGGGTGGGTGAACATGTGTGAATGGAAAGTCTCTCATAGAGATTCCAAATAGGTTTTATCTTCAGTGCAAACTCCAATTTACACTGATAATGAATTTCTAGAATTCTATATTGAAAGGAACTCTGATACCAAATTCAGGTTGAGTAGGATACAGTGCTGTACTCGATTAATCATGTCTACATAGGGACAGGAGGCTGTGTGGCAGCATAGTCGTACATGCCACATATCCCCATTTCTCAGTGCTATGAGGGAAAAAGAACACGATCTTCAAAACTGGCAGGGTTTATTTAGGGCACATTTGCTTTCTTTCAGAATGTTTTCATTAGTTTTAGATTGGTTCAAGTTGAGTAGGTGGGGCCCTGAACACTCTACTCTCAATTTATGCAGAAAAACCAGCTTTTATCTATTCTCAGTCGTTGGGCCTGACCAAAAATATCATTTGGAAATTTAAAGAGGGAATGCCATTGCTTTACAATTAAAATAATAATAAGAATTTTGAAATTGCCTGAACTAGAAGATCCTATGTCTCATCCAGCTCTAAAATGTCAATACATATGGCATACTATCTGTGAACCTGGGGAGAAATGCCCTGCTTTTTCCACCTGACACATTCAATATGAGAACTAATTTTGGAATTTGAGGCAGTTGCAGGCGTATTGCAGCAGGTAAAGAGCTGCTGACTCTCTTTATGAGCAGGGTCAGTTCTGGGAGGAGAAAGAAAAGAATTGAAGGCGCATTTGGTCTGTGAGACCATGAAGAATGTGGCAGCTGCTGCAGGAGCTGTGTGAGATAATTGAGCAGAACTGCTGAACTACGCTACAACCTGTTTTTCCCTTTATTTTTCAGGTGTTGATAACTGACTATTGAATTCAGAGAGTGCAAATAGAAGGAATTTTGTACTAATGTGATTTAACACAAAGGTTTGATATACAATTATAAAATAAAAGCTGACGTGACTGCTTCTTTATTCATTTATAAAGAACAAGCTTCTCAGCATAGTGCTTAGCATACAATAGGCAATAAATATTTTCAAGTGAATGAGAGAATAAAGGGTGACCATGTTAATTGTCATCTGGTACATCTGAGTAGAAATCACATTCATTCTTTAAGAACCAGCTATTTCCCTTGAAATTTTCCTTCAGTTTGAGAGTTATATACACATTAGAAAGGTAAAAAGAGATTGGATGAGATTAGAAGCAGAAAACATAGGTTGATATTCCAAGTGGTAAATATTAGTGGGCCTATGTCTTCATCCCTACCTTTCTTTTGATTTTGATTTCTGAGTTTGATCATGTAATATGCTTTGGACAATGGGATGTTTTCAGAGGCTTGGGAAAGCACTTGTGTGTGTCTGCTTATCATCTTGTTCTTCTGCCATTGACCGGAGAACATGCCCAGGAAGATAAAAGACAGTGGTGTGTAGCTAAGTCTCTCTGGTCATTCTATCCAAGGCCATCCTAAGTCAACCAACAGTCAGCGACACCCTATACATGTGACTGAGCCCAGCCCAGATTAATAGAGCTGCCTTGCTCATCACCCCAGATGTATGAGAAATAAATGCTTGTTTTTGTATGCTACTAGGGTTTTGTGATTTTTTTTTACATAGCACCTGTGGGGCAATAGATTATTAACACATTCCAGCTTCAAGATTAGTACTTGTTGTATCTTAGACAAGGCCTTTACGTTTGTGACTCAGTTTATCCATCTATAAAATAGAAATGATATATTTCCTTCTTGTTTTGTGAAGTCCCTATTGCTCAGATCAAATTAGAACATGATAGTATATGGAAGTTCTTTTCACAAAGGTAAAACATGATCCAAATTTAGTTTATTATCAGTTATTTTATTATGTAGCAGCAATTATGTAGTCCTGTCTGTTTTTATCCAGTGATGATCCGAAACTTCTCTTAATTCCTTGTGCACATGCGGAACATTTCCCTCTCTCTTCTCTGACAGGTGGCAAATTCAGTGTAAGTATACACTTCAGCAGAAGCAAATCACAGCTGAGAAGTTTTCCCATCTTCTGAGAGTCAATGATATTTTACCATATGTTGAAATTGTTGCCAGTGTCAAGTTCTGAATAATGACCTCCTCGTCAGACATCATATTGTTGCAGTAATTTCATCTGGATCCATTTTGACCAGAAGTTTCCAAACTTTTTCCATAAAGGGCCCTTTCAATATTTTTAGATGTCAAAGAGTCACCAATGCCAATGAGATCTTCTGATCCATATGAGAATATTCCCTCCTTGGATTTAATAAGATTTCAGAACCCAAGAATATGAGCATTTCAAGCACTCTCTGGATAGAGGTGTCATTTTAATTAGCTTTTAAAATAGTGAGAGATATTAAAATACTTTTTAAAAACCTCAGAATTTCCATTACTACATCCACATAACTCCTTGGGGATTCACAGTTTGGAATCCAGAGTTGTAGATGCAATTTTTCAGTGTCCCCTTTGGGGATTACACAGGACTGTTCTTATATATGAAAAAAGAAAGATAAAACCACTAAATTTTAGACCTGCATGGAATTTTAGAGCTAGTTCACTGTACACACAGAGAAACTAAGATGAGAAACAAGACAGGGATGCTCCCTGTCACTACTGTTATTCAACATAGTACTGGAAGTCCTCGCCAGAGCAATCAGGCAAGAAAAATAAATAAAAGGCATCCACATTGGGAATGAAGACATTAAATTGTCACTTTTTGCAGACACATGATACTTCATACAAAAAACAAAACAAAACAAAAAAAAACAAAGACTCAACCAAAAAACTATTAGAAACAATAAACAAATACAGTAAAGTTGCAGGATACAAAAATCAATGTACAAAAATCTATTGCATTCTTATACACTAACAATGAAATTTCAGAAAAAGGAATGAAAAAAACCACACCACAATTCCTTTTGCATTTGCAACAAAAAGAATAAGATACCTAGGAATAAACAAAGGATGTGAAGGACCTGTACACTGAAAACTATGAGACATTCTTAAAAGAAATTGAAGAAGACACAAAGAAATGGAAAGATCCTCCATGTTCATGGATTGGAAGAATCAACATAGTTAAAATGGCCACATTACCCAAAGCAATATACAGATTTAATGCAATCCCCATCAAAATCCCAATGGAATTTTTTCAAGACATACAACAAAAAAATCATCAGATTTATATGGGATCACAAAAGACCCTGACTAGCCAAAGGAATCCTAAGAAAAAAGAACAAGGCTGGAGGTATCACACTCCCTGACATCAGTTTATACTACTCAGTGACAATAATCAAAACAGCATGGTATTGGCAGAAAAACAAACACAGAGACCAATGGAATAGAATTGAGAACCTAGAAATAAAACCACACATATATATGGGGAGATAATTTCAACAAAGGGGCCAAAAACATAGAATGGAGGAAAGAAAGCCTCTTCAATAAGTAGTCCTGGGAAAATTGGAAAGTCAAATGCAAAAGAATAAAACTAGACTGTTATCTGTCACCATGTACCAAAATTAACTCACAATAGATCGAAGATCTAAACATAAGATCTGCAACAACAAAGTTCATAGAAGAAAGAATAGGTACTAAACTTATGGACCTTGGGTTCACAGAGGATTTTATGAATTTGACGTCAAAATCAAGGGAAGTAAAAGCAAAAATGAATGGGACTATATCAAACTTAAAAGCTTCTGCACAGCAAAAGAAACCAACAAAACAAAGAGGAAACCAACTGAATGGGAGAACACATTTGCAAACAACTCCTCCAATAAGGGGCTGATATCCAAAATATGTGAAGAATTTGTACAGCTCAAGAACAACAAAACAAACAATCCAATTAAAAAATGGGCAGAGGTCCTGAACAGACACTTCACTCAGGAAGACATACAAACGGCCAACATATATATGAAAAAATGCTCAACTTTACTAGCTATTAGGGAAATGCAAATAAAAACCACAATGAGATATTACCTCACACCTGTTAGATTGACTATTATCAGCAATATAAGTAATAATAAGTGTTGGAGAGGTTGTGGAGGAAAAGGAGCCCTCATACATTGCCAGTGGGAATGTAAACTGGTACAGCCACTATGGAAAACAGTATGGAGTTTCCTCAAAAAATTAAGACTAGAACTACTGCACATCCCAGCAATCCCTCTTCTGGGTATGTACCCCCCAAAAATCTGAAAACATTTATCCATAAAAATATATGTACCCTGATGTTCATTGCAGCATTATTCACGGTGGCCAAGACAGAGAAACAACCAAAGTGTCCTGCGATAGATGACTGGATAACAAAGAACTGGTACAATACATACAATGGAACATTACTTGGCCATAAGAAAAGACGAAATATTGCCATTTGTGACAAGAGTGCTGGATCTGGAGATAATTATGCTAAGTGAAATAAGTCAGTCTGAAAAATTCAAGAACCACATGACTACACTCATATGTGAGATATGAAACTAAAAGCAACAAATGAAGAAGACAAATAAAAACTCACACACACAGACAACAGTTTAGTGGCTACTCAAGGGTAAGAGGGAGAAGGTGTTAGAAGAGGGTAAAGGGGGTCAAATATATGGTGATGGAAGGAGAACTGCCTTTGGGTGGTGATTACACAATGTCATATACACGATGTGTTACAGAACTGTACACTTGAAACCTATATAATTTCACTAACCAATGTCAACCCAATAAATTTAACGAAAAAGTTCTAACGCCCACCCCCCCAAAAAAAAAAGACAGTAAGTTCCTAAATTCTTGAATGATATTGGAAAGTTTACACAATCAGCAAGAGAACCAGTCAGGATTAGAACTCTAGCTCTTTCTTTTTTTTCCATTGTTTAATATCAGTTTCAGAGGCACCAGTGGTAGGTCTTGAGGCTCTTTGTAGAATCTCCGTTAACTATTATCAAAATTCTGCCACTTTAACTGGTGCAGCCGTTATGGAAGGCAGTGTGGAGGTCCCTCAAAAAATTACGAACAGAATTGCCATATTACCCAGCAATCCCTCTCCTGGGTATCTACCCAAAAAATCTGAAAACATTTAGAGATAAAGACACATGTGCTCCAATGTTCATTGCAGCTTTGTTTACGGTGGCCAAGACATGGAAACAACCAAAATGTCCTTCGATAGATGAATGGATAAAGAAGTTGTGGTATATATACGCAATGGAATACTATTCGGCGGTAAGAAAAGATGATATAGGAACATTTGTGACAACATGGATGGATCTTGAGAGAGTAATGCTGAGCGAAATAAGTCAGACAGGAAAAGCAGAGAACCATGTGATTTCACTGATATGTGGTATATAAACCAAAAACAACAAAAGAACAAGACAAACAAATGAGAAACAGAAACTCATAGACACAGACAATAGTTTAGTGGTTGCCAGAGGGTAAGGGGGGTGGGGGGGTGGGGGTGGGAGATGAGGGTAAGGGAGATCGAATATATGGTGATGGAAGGAGAACTGACTCTGGGTGATGAACACACAATGGGATTTATAGATGATGTAATACAGAATTGTACACCTGAAATCTATGTAATTTTACTAACAATTGTCACCCCAATAAATTTAATAAAAAAAAAATTCTGCCACTTTAGCAATTCATTTGCTAAATTCAAATCTATAATTCCAAAAAAGTAAAAACAAACGAAAATGAAATCAGCAAGTATCCATGAGCGATATATCACTTTAGACTCTTAGTTATCATTCCCCCTCAGAATGAAAGAAAGGTCTGACTTCTATAATTCTAAACAATCCTAATTTTCCAGATTTTATTTTATTTATTTATTTTTTGGAATAGGCTTTTCTTCCCCCTGAATTCCATTAAGCCACCTTCTACTTCCATCCCCACCATCACTATCACATACACCAGTTTCTGTCCTTAGTTTGGTTTCCTGGCCATGCATTTTTCTTAAACATTCCATCCACTCCCAGGCCCCCTCACTCTCTCTTCCCTGAGAAAATTTCTCACAAATTGTCACCCTTGGGCAAGTACTGTCTCCTCCCAACACCCATTCAAACATTCCCAACAATCTGCTTCATTTCCTACAGTGGGAATTCCGTGGATACCTCCAGCTCAGCTGATTTATAACCAATGTAGTCACTGCTCCTTTTTTGATAAAGAAACCTTCATTTCTCAGTGTGTCTGCCTTGAATCTTATGTGTAAGGTTTGAATAGTTGCTCTCTCGTGCCTCATATATCTGATCTGCTGAGAAACTCTTCTTTAGCTATACTCTGGACCACATGACCATCTCCTCATAACTAACGAAAAATTCTTGCCTAGTTTTGCTATTTCTGATCTCTCCCTCCTGCACCTTATCTAAAAACACTTCTTTCACATTAATCTTATGAAAGCATTACAATAGCATTTAACAAACTGCCACCAATGCTCAAGTTGAGACCTCACCCGTCTGTATCTGTGTCGGAGGAACAGAATTAATGAAGACTACGCATTTGCTGATCCCAACATTTTTGTTATCTTATTTGCCACTGATTCAAAATAACAACTCATTGCTTCAGTTAGTCTATTAAGGTCAGCAGACTATGACCCACAGATCAAATCCAACCTGCCACCTGTTTTTGTATGGCTTACATAGTGGTACATTACTAAATGAAAAAATATCAAAAAAGAATATTTCATGACATGTGAAAATTATAGGAAATTCAAATTTCAGCATTCATAAAATAAATTGTATGGCAACACAGTCACATTTGTTTACCAGTGTCTAAGGCTGCTTTTATGCTGCAATAACCCAGTGAACAGCTACAATAGAGATCATGTGGCCCTCAAAGTCTAAAATATTTACTATCTGGCCCTCGACAAAAAAAACTCTGCCAAACCCTTGTATATGTGTCATTCTCTGAAAATGTAGCTCTGTGGCTATGTTCGTGCCATTTATCCTTGTTAAGGAAAAGTATTCACAACTTATAAGTAAGACAAAGGAATGACTGCATGTACAAGGTCAGACAATTAAGTTTGTGAACTCATCCTAGAAAAAGTGCTACATACCTCACTGCTGACGATCACCTTCGAAGTACTCCCCTTGGGAAGCTAGGCACCAACGCCAGCGCATAGCCCACCGTTCAAAGCAGTTTTGGAACTCTTTTTCTGGAGTGGCCATCAGAGCTGTCTTCGTATTACACTTGATGTCCTGAATGCCATCAAAATGCCTTCCTTTCAATATTTCCTTTATCTTTGGGTAAAGAAAGAAGTCATTGGGGGCCAGATCAGGTGAGTAGGGAGGGTACTCCAATACAGTTATTTGTTTACTGGCTAAAAACTCCCTCACAGACAGTGCTGTGTGAGCTGGTGCATTGTCGTGATACAAGAGTCATGAATTCTTGGCGAAGAGTTCAGGTCGTCTAACTTTTTCATTCAGCCTTTTCAGCACTTCCAAATAGTGAATTTGGTTATCTGTTTGTCCAGTTAGTTGGTACAAATACATAATGAATAATCCCTCTGTCGTGCGTGCGGGAGACCCTGATCGCTGCGCCATTTGTTGTGCGCAGAGGCCTGCTCGCCGCGCCATTTTTCATGCGGGGCGGCCTGCGGGGTCTCTGCTCCCGCTCCCCACACAAGAACGCAGGATATGGTGAGGCCAAAACGGAACACCCACGGAGCCATAGGTAGGGGAGTCATACCACTATGGTCTCACTGGAGGCTGGGCCCACCGGACGCGCGACCTGCCGTCAGCCTTTCCGCCAACCGACCGACCGACGACTCTCCTCCACTCTCTCGATTCTGTTCCTCTCCTCCCTTCCGCTCTCCTCGGCTCTCCTCTTCCGCTCTCCTCGGCTCTGTTCGGCTCTTCGGCAATCCTCGGCAATCCTCAGCAGTCCTCGGCTATCCTCCGTAGCCACAGCAGTTATACCAGCGGCCAATCGGCTAACCGGCCACATCTGATGGCCAATCAGCCACAGCCGAGCCAGCACCTTTCCACGTGAGGCCAAGAGCCTGTAAACCACTCTCTGGGGCTCTGTCCCCACACCCTCTCATATCATAAAAATGTTAGCAACATTATTGCACCAAATTCTCGAACTTAATTGTCTGACCTCGTATGTCATTTTTCTGTCACAATGAAGCATTGCCTGACAGGCCCACCCAAGGATTATTTCATTTCCTGGAGAATTTACCTTTGTTTGATTTCCTGTTTACTACTGATCAGTACCCAGGCTCTGAAGTTACATGTCAATTTATAAATTTCTATTTAGGAGGTAAGACTACTCCAAAGGATACAGTTTTATTACCATGTAGGATATTAATTTTTCATCTATCAGCAAATCCATTTCAGCATTCCTTTGACTTACTGAGATATAAATCTGTTTTTTAAAGTACTTTTGAACCATTTTACCATCCTGCCAGTTCTTTAATTAATGGGTTAAATTTTTGACACATGCTCATTCTATATTTGTATTAGTGTCATATTTGTAGCATTTTAAAAATTATACTTTGACCCACTGCTTATAGTTCCCTGTGCATATCTCAAACCTTGGCCTCAAAGTTTGGTGTCAAATGGCACTTAATGTTGTTTTTCTTGATCACACTAGTTTAAATTGGTCACTTCAAAAGCATTTATCTTGTTAATAGACATATAATTTATTTCATAAATTCTAAGATCATTAAGGTCAGTGAGTACATTGTTTTATAAGACTGAATTCTCAAAAGACCTTCGTTATTGTAAAATGTCTATAAATGTTTCTTGAATGAATGAGCTTAAAATGTGTTTAAAAAGATACTGTTGTAAAAGAAAAAAACACCCCAAATTGTCATTCATTTTATTAAAAGGGAAACAATGGAGAAAATAGTGTAGGGCAATAACAGCACATTTTAAGTGTTTGTTTGGCATAAGTTAAGTAGAAAATTAGATAAAGAAGTGTCCCTAGGTTGCAGTGAATCAAGACAATGACAAATTGCAGGCATTTAGAGTATTTGAATTTCTCCTCTTTAACTGTTAGCAAAAATCTTATACATGATAAGGCAGGTCTCACTATGTAAATTTAATTATCAGCCTCTTGTATACTGAACATTGATGGAGCAGATTCCCAATCTGCATACAGCACTGAGGAATGAATTTGCTCTGTACTCGTTTTACCTTTATTTTGAAGTTAATCACTACAAAATAATCATTTTCCAGTGAATAACTTCTAAATAAAGGAGAATTAAGGCCTCATCAAATCCATAGCTCAAATATACTTTCTACTTAGTAGTTCAGGTATAGATCTCAGGTCTTCTAATGTTTACTTGAGTATCTAATATATCTTAAATTGTGTTTAATTTTTTTTCACTACACATAGGATTTTCCAAAAATGTTAAGGCATCAATAAGCATGCAGAGAATAAACATTACACATAACCCTACCTCTAAAACTATTCCCAGTTAATCTTCATTGACAAGCCTTTGAAGTAAGCACAATCATCCTTATTTTGTTGATGATGAAAATGAAAATACTAGAAGCTCTAGATTTCATTCAGCTTGTGTTCTAATGAATTGAAGATTATGGGGCTAGAATTATGATATTTTTGAAGTCATTTGATCCAAGTTCCATCAAGGACAAGGTATGCGATTTTAGCAAAGTTTGCTATCAGAACCTCCATTCTCCTTACTCTGCAGTCAATTGTAATATGCATCTTTCCAAGATGACCCTCAATGATTCCCCATTTCCTGGTATGTACATCCTGTGTAATTCCCTCCTTTTAGGTGTGGGCTGGACATAGTGACCCGCTTCTGATAAATAAAATACAGCAAATGTGATGAAATGTTACTTCCATGAGGTCACAGAGGACTGCGACTTCCTACTGTATGGCAATTTCTGTCTCTCTCTCATCATCCCAGCTACCTCCTTTCCTTTGATGAAGCCAGCTGCCATATGGGAAAGGCCCACATGCAGAAGACCTGATGGAAACATCTGTTCAACAGCCAGTGAGGAACTGAGGCACTCAAAACAATCTGGTAAGGAACTGAATCCTGCCAGCAACCATGTGATTAAGATTGGAAGCAGATTCTTTCTCAATTGAGCCTTCAGATGAGACCACAGACCCTGAAAACAACTTCATTGTAATTTTGTGTTAGACCCTAAAATATTGGGCTCAGCTAAGCCCTTCCCAAATTGCACAGAAAGTGAAAGATAATAAATGAATGTTGTTTGAAGCCTCTAAATATTGGGGTCATTTTAATGCTTTAATAGATAGCTAATATATCCTCCCCATTCACAAACTTGGTGGTATTTCTATTCCTTCCATCAATATAGTTGGCATTCAGGTACATCTCATTCATCTAGTGAGCTATTTCATAAAACAATCTGATAGATTTATTTAATTCAAGGTGTTAATAACTGATAAAAGCCACTCTTACTTCAACCAAGGTATTTGTGTTTCAAGTCAACATGGGTTTTTAGGTTAAGCAAATGAATTTCCAGTGTTGGAATTTTAGCAATTGAATCTCCAGAGTTGGAATTTTAGGCATTACTAAGCCAAATGGGCAATTGATTTTTCTTTTTCTTTAAGAGTCAGATAGTCCTGGAGGGATTATGGTCTCAGGTTGATTGGTTTCTCCTAAGTGAAAAAGGCTAGGTTCTCTAATGCCGTAGAGACTTTCATGGGATTCCCTCTCATCCTTATGTTTGTGTTTACCTGGACTAGTTCCCCAAGTAATATTGAACACTACAAGTCAAAATTAGGCTGAAGGTTGGGGGGTGAGATTTATGTATCAAAATTAGAAGAGAACTTATAGAAGGAACATGCATTCATTGCAAGCTCCTAGTGATGTTAAAACACAAATCTCAATGAAAATTCACCTCTGCTTGGCCAACCCAATTTTGGACCTTTCTAAGAACCTCTGATTTTATCTTATACATGCATCCATGCACTTGAATTCAAGAAATGTATATTTTTGTCATGAACTATTACAATATTATATAATTGGTTTCAAAGAACATTGCTACTTAAAGGAAGATTGGAAATCTCATACTCCCTATCCAGAGGCAGCCTGCATCCAATAACTGGTCTATACAGAAGTATAAATGACTGGCACCTTTGTCATAACATTGGACAACTTTAAAGTACCATCTCAACTTCCCAGTTCCCAGTGGGTGTCAGCTGAGGTCTTTCATGCAATGGAAGCACAGCCTAAATTTTTCCTATGCGCAATCCTGCTTTCTTCCCTTCCTTTAGACAGATGTTAATTCCAAAAACAGCCCCTAATGAAATTCTTTCTTGTTAATCTCCATCTCAGAGTCTGCATCCTGTAGAACCCAAACCACCGCAGGTATTCTGTAATAGAATAGAGCACTTCTAGATCAGTGCCTTAAAAAAAAGGAGGGGCTTCTACACTTTTTCCCCATCTGCCAGTTAGATGCCATGTATGGAAGGAGCCCTTGCCCTGTCAAAGATTGTGGGATAACCAGGGACATTAGCCTTAGATTGTTAAAAGAGAGAGATTCTATTGGGTTATTGGAGGCTTGTTTGTTA
Source organism: Rhinolophus sinicus (assembly GCF_057876585.1). Lineage (NCBI taxonomy): Eukaryota > Metazoa > Chordata > Mammalia > Chiroptera > Rhinolophidae > Rhinolophus > Rhinolophus sinicus. The sequence continues at coordinate 21,577,157 of NC_142518.1, read as the reverse complement.
CATCATCTAGCATGATTTACATTACTCTACAACTACAGAAATTGGTTCCTTAAAGGTGGGTGCTACTGTTTACCTAAATATGTGTTGTTGGCTTAGCAGGCAGTTGGAGGGTGGTGCAGAAATTGATATCAGAGGCTGGAAAGATGGAACCTCACATAAGGCAGTGGCAAAATATTTGGTGAAGTGTTGCCTGTGATTACTCAGAAGGAAGATTAGGTTTCTACTAAGCCAGTGGCTTAAGGGAAGGGGTAGGAAAACATAATGTTAGTGTGTGTTTGATTATTACTTGCTGTGTTTAACAAGTATCACGCACACACTCACACACACACACACTCTCACACACACACACATTGAATTTATGCAAGAACTGTCTTGTTTGAGAGCTGAAATAAAAGGAAATAGAAAGATTCAAGAAATTTGGACCCCTACAAGGCTGGAAAAGCAGATTTCTTACAGAGCTAAAAAGTAAAAGATAAAACTGAAGAAGGTTTAAACAAATCTATTTTGATTTCTCATTAAAATGGAGGGACCCAACCTTGTAGCAAAGATCAGATTATGAATGTTTCTTTCCCACCCAAGCTTTTTCTTTCAGATGGTCTCAAAACAATACAAATTTTATGCCCTGTCCTCACCTCCAGGTTATTATTAAATTATTAAATTGAGAGAGTGCCAAGGGGCTAAGGAAATAAAGAGATAGGAGTGAGAATTCTGTCTGAGAAAGAACTTTGAGCATGGTTGCAAGAAAATGGAATTGACTAAAAGCTAATCGATGAAAAGCCAATTAATTGCTTGAAGGGATTGTATTGCCAAGAAACCATCAACTCATGTAGGAGTCAAAGACTTTGATTAATCAAAACTTAAAACTACCTGCAGGCCACTTTATGTCACAAGCATGAAGGCAGCAATAAAAGATGTGCAGCCCTCAAGAAGGGCATCTTATCTTCCTAGTGCCTATGTTACAAGAGCTCATCCAGGGAAATGAATATGAAAAATTCCCATATCCAGTGGAGCCACTAAACATAAAGAACAATGGAAAATGGATTTCTACACAGAAAGAATATCAGGGTCTAATCGATGACTTTACTATTTTTAGGATGGAGTGCTGGAATCTTTACAATGTTTGCCTGTCAGGACTTCCAAATTTCCATAAACCAGTAACCTCTCAGTTTCCCATTCTTCTCTTTTGCAAATATATTCTTTTTAATTGTGTTTTTCTATCTTTGCTCCATCCTTGTATCCTGGAGGTGAGGACAGGGCATAAAATTTGTATTTTATTCTATAGGTCTCTGGACCACAAGAAACCACAGCCACATCAGATGAAGAAAATGATTCATTACCTTGTGATTTAAGACTGAGCTAAATGCAAAGACTGGATGGGAATTTAGGTCCCGTCCATAAAGGCAGGCAGGCACTTTCTAAATGTACATAGAAGGGTGTGCAGGGATATGTGCAGATCAGAGATACTGATTATGGTGGATAGATGGCCATCCATCATAAATTGGGACTTCCATGATGTTGAGTTGTAGCTGAGAGGGCTGTTCAGCCACGGTCTATACTTTTCTGGCCCACTGACTTCAGGTGTTGAGAAATGCCCAGTTTTGACTTCATGGGGTATGAGTGGAAGTGATATATCACTTCCCTATAGGCAGTGAGGTGGGAGTGGGATCCTGCATATTCATATCCGGTCTAAGAGCTACAAAATGGAAAAATCCCAATACCTGGGATTATATTTTGGCTGACCAGGAATACCTACACCAATAGAATTCTAGTGAGTTAAGCCACTGGATACTTTTAAATTGTTGCAGCACCTAGCATTACATAATCCACCTAGATACCTCTATGTGTCATATCAATATATATGCATGTAATATTTACAAAACACTACATGGTAAGTATTATGTCTGTTTTACAGATGAATAAAGCTGAGGCTCAAATAGATTAAAACTAACTTGACAAAAGTCCACAAAAAAGTCGAGAAACTAGGATTGAAAGTTATGTTTCCTTGATTATAAATCTTACATCATTTTCTTTATATCATGTTAGTTTCCATTAAAATGTAGAAAAAAAAGAAAGGAGAGGGAGGAGGAAGAAGTATAATTAGGAGGCAGAATGAAATTAGAAGAAAGGAGGGTGGTTCTGAGTGTGAGGGTGCCAACTTAAAATGTGTGCTCTGAGTGGTGAGGTGCTCCAGAAACTCTCAGGGGAATGTTCAGTAGACTATAGACTATTAAACAGACTTTAAAATGAAGAGAAAGAAAGGTTCCAAGTAGATGAAAACTGATACCATCTTTTTACTCCAAAGGAATCATTATGCCGATCTTTAACCCAGAGTAAAGAAGCATACCCATCTTCTCATCACCTCACCAACACTTGGCACGTCGTTTTATTAATATCTGTAGATTCATTTGCATTTGTTCATATTTTTTGGGAAAAAATCCTTTCAAAATTTTAGTAAATGTCACTCTTTCTTGAATTGGGTGGTTTCCTTTGAATAAAATACCACAAGTGGATTACTCCCACAAGCTTCTATCTTCATTCTTCTATATTCACAGTCCCTATTTACTTTTAAAATCATTCACAGAATGAAATGCCTGAGCCCAATTTCAAACAAAACTTTTATATTTGGTCTGTATGAACACCGATTTGGGCCACTTTCCTTAACAGTGTCTCAATTTAACTGCAATTGTATTCCATTTGGAATCTATCTGGGGCACAAGTGGCATTTTGCTAAGACTTCTGGCAACACAGGCACTTATACTTCAGTTGATAATACATACTTCTTGATGGAAGAGATCGGAGAACTCTATTTAATTGTACTTTCCACTGCTTGCTGCTGTGTATAAAAGAGCCAAATAGGGAAGGTTCATCTTTTCCTCTCTAAGGTGCTGATTTGCATATTTAAACATTCTGTGGATGCTTTCCCAGTTGCAGCTCAGTGGCTAATGTGTAAGCACATATTTGCATTGGAAAAAAAAGTTGTGAAAAGGAGGAAAATATATACTTGATCAAAGAAATGCTAATGAGAATTTAACACATCCTCAACTTTTCCATTCTTGTTCACAGTGTTAGTATGACCTCTTGGCTAGAGAACTATGTTTATGGTTCCTTCCCATTTCTGAGGACTTCATTTAGCGGAACTCTGTGTTTCAGAACTTTTATCTATCTAGGGAGTGATCCCTGGGGACTTTGATGATGGAGGGTTAGCATTAGTTCATTACTAGTAATACGAAACCTCAACAGAAAGCCTCCCCTAGCTAGTTCCCTGTCCTTCTGTAAACAGGGTGAATTTTGACTAAGATAAGAAAGAACCCTTACAAGCAAGGTGGGGAGAGAGGGAAGAGAGGGTTTTCTGCTCCTATGTTTTGTTATGTTTAAATTTGGTGGCAGTAATAAGCATTCAAGATTACACACTTTTGTTTAGATACTGAAGGCAGCTGTGGACTCCCTGCCTTTCAAAGGCCAACAATGTGGTGGTTTCATGATGTGGGACAATGTGCTGGGCATTAAGTAGAAGCTTCAGTCCTACACATCCTGCCTTTCTCATTGACTCTGTGGTAGTCAGTCTGTAAAGATGGCTTCCAAGAACCATGCCTTCTGGAATTCATGCCTTTGTGTGGTTCCCTCTCACAATCAATCACAATGAATGTGACTTGAATCCCTTTAACCAATAAAATGTGGTAAAAATCATGCTGACCCTTTAGAAGGCCTGGCTGCCTTCATGTTGGCACTTTTGGGAAACGAGCTGCCAAGTAAGAAGTCTAGTATCCAGCTGGAGAAACCACATGGAGAAACCTTGTAAAGGGGCCAAGTGGAGAGCAGAGGCCCTGAATTACATGAGGAGGGAGGCATAGCCTTCCTAGTATTCCAGCTTGTTCTCTAGTGTGTCTCAAGCTAGATAGAACAATGCCCATCTGTAATGTGAGAGATCCTAAATGAGACCAGCAAAAGAACTGCCCAGCTGATTCCATTCAATTCACACTAGAGATAATAAAATGGTTGTTGTTTGAAATCACTGGCTTCTGGGATTGTTTGCTACAGAGCAATACAGAACTAAATCAATGTACTTCTCCCAGGCCTCTTTGTCCATGTCTCTCCTTCCCAACTCTTTCTTTGCACATCATGATGAGGTGAGATGTGAGGAACTATTGCATTAGTTCTGGCCACAGTTTATGGCCATTACATGTCCATCTTTGGACTTCTGCTGGCCTCCCCCCAAGAACCAGATGGACCCTGACTAGCCCATGTTTCTGATCTAACATATCAAATCCATCAGCTGAATCTATGTTTTTGGGGATTGGTTTTGTTTTTCTCATAGCTGATTTGATGAAATACTTAGAGATTTGAGAATAAATACTCTTCAGTGCAACCTATTAAAGTCCTTCCTGGACATCAGTGATGAACTACAACTCAAATGTGTTTCGGACCAAAAAAAAAAAAAAAAAAGAGGAATGAAACCATTGTCACCCCAATAAACTTTAATTTTAAAAAAAGTTACTATACATATTTACAGTAAAACAACCAGAATTTTACAATCTCATTTCCAAGCTGCTTTCAATGATACTACCTACTCCTTAATTATTTCCTAATATGTACTATGTCCTCTATGTATTACTTCTAACCTGTATTCACAATGACCCAGCCACAGTTACCTTCCTTTCATTTCTCAAACACACCAAGCACATTTCTGCCTTAAGGTCTTTGTATTAGCCTGTCCTGTGAACTGAACGGCTGCTAATGCCACATCTTTTCCTGATTGTTCCCTTCTCTTGATTCTACATTCAGCCATTATGTTATCTCTTCCAAGTAGCCTTCCATAGCCGCTCTAAATAAGTTAACCTCCTCAGGTAGTCACTTCCTGTCACATGTCATTGCATGTATCAGTGTCTGAAATGTTCTCACTGATTCGGGGACAAGCCTTTTGTGTCACCCTCTACCAGAGAGTAAGATGCATGAGTCAAGAATATTGTCTGTCTGATCCTGCAGTATGATCCTAGCTAGAACAATGTCTGGCATTAGTGAATGAATGAAACAAGCAAGGAGCTCTTATAACTTACCTTCAAAGAAGGTGTTAATGTCTATTATTTTTTCGAATGTGGAATTCAGGGGTAAAATAGGCCATATGACATGCTCAAGGGCGCTCAACTTAAAGGAAAAGACTTGTCTGTTCCTCACCCCATCCTGCTGTTCCCTCCAGGGCTTCTATGTGGTTAGATTAGCAGATAAAGAACTCCATTAAGCACAGTCTTACAGGAGGTAAGGAAAAGACCAGAACAGATGAACTGAGTGGAGTAAACAGCTGTTCTCCTCTGCCAGAATCTCAAAATGAGCCTTAGGAATATTCCTTTGTGCGTTCCACCCATGCATTTTAAGAGGTAAATGAGGTGTATAATGTTTAATTCAATTATTAAACATCAGCAGCTCAAATCAATAAGTCTCTATGGTGTAATGAGCTTATTTAACCAAAAATAACATGTGACTCAAAAGTTTAAAACTAAGGTTATCTTCTGAGGCTGAGAGTAAACAAAGTGCTTAAGGAGATCAACTGCCCAAAGCAGATATTTACAGAAGGATGGATGAGAAGTTTTGTTAACCCCCACATTCCAGGCAGTGACAATAAGACATGGCTATGTCAACTGGCCAAATAATTCTCCAGGTAATCCACCAAAAGAAATGGTTTATTTGGGAAAAGAAAAAAGAAACAGAACCACCAAGGAGTGTGAGCACACTCACCAGCCGCTCTCCCATCCAGCCGCCCGTGTGAAAAAGGTCCAGAGCCCAACATGGCTTCCCCCTTTATTCGCATCCCTTCCCTGGAAGTTACCACAGAGTTCAACAGGAAATCAAGACTAGATAGTTAACAAGGGGCCCAGCTCCACCCCATCGTCCTCCCAGCTCTATGGTTAAGCATCTTAAGAGGCCAGTTCACTTTTATCAGCTATGTGATCATATTCAAAGCTGTTCTGTTTAATAGGAGGGTGAGGGAGCATCTGGGAATCCAGAAAAGGGAAATGTCAGTAGTCAGAATTTGTTTTTGTCTTACTAGTTCTGTGTAAGGAAGAAAAGCCCAGGACAGAGACTTTGATTGGCAGCTATATCTCAGTGGTGGAGACATGTATACTGACATTTGAGATTAAATTCTTTCTACTAACATTTTATGATACCACATTTTGCAAACAAACTTCTGATTATTATTTGGCTTTCCTACAAGGTGACAAGAACATTTTGGTCTTCTTGTTCACTATTAATAATTGCTGTTTGCTTTGAAGACAGTGTCTTAAATGCTTGATTAGCATGAGATTGTACAAGGATGATTGTTCCTAGGTCTGTTAACAGATCTAGGTCTAGATAACTTAAGATTATACTTTCAGATGCTTAACCATGGAGACTCACCCATGTGCTATCCCACTGGCCCTTCCCTGAGCTGACCTCCTGAATATATTAACAATATCATAGAAAGGTTAAATTCTATAGCCGTAATACAAACCTGGGATTGTATCTATGTGACAACCCACCAGCACTGGAACAGGGATGCTCAGAACATCAGAGGAAGAAAAAAACCCACTTACGATGTGTGTGTGTGTGTGTGTGTGTGTGTGTGTGTGTGTGTGTATGCGTGTGTGTGTTGGCGGTGTCAAGGTTAGTTTTGTCTTCCTGTTTTTTTTTTAAGATACATATTAGAGAGATAGAACACAGAAGAAGACTATATTGTTAATTTAGCCAAATTCTTAAATGAATTACAAGAAAAAATTTGGGTATGTCAATGTATGAGATTCAGTGATATTATATATGGCAATTGGGTAAGGGGGATAAGACATTAGGGTCAACTTCTACAAGTTAATTTTTTTATTGTTATTTTTACTGATCTAAATGTTCTTTTCCTTTTCCAAATAAATGCCTGTAATACTTTTTTTGAGCAACTGCATTCACCCACTCCTGATTTTGGCATTTCCCCTGGGTGCAACCTAATATAGTAATAACTGCAAACTTTTACACAGGTGCTCAAAATATAGAAAATAACTGTACATCATTAAGAAGTAGCAATACTTACCATAGATATAGGAACATCTGTGATAAACCATAAATTAGGCTTTCATTTGCATGCCCTTGATCTCTTGGAAGAAATCTTTCACGAACTTAAAAAAAAAAATTCTGTATTAGTCCATCACTTTTTCCACATCCCACAAATAGTACTACAGGTATGATAACTCATGTCTAAAAAAATGTGATTCTTTTTTTGGTTTTCTTGTCACAAGTCTTGTCAAAAAGACAGTACTTGTGACAGTAAAGAAGGCTTATTTTCAGTTTCTACATTTTTTTCTTAACTAGGAAGAGTAATAGAACCTCCCTAAAACCAATTATTGGATAATATTTATAAAAGCATATAGAAAAATCCACACATCGTACCCGGGACTATTGTTTTCTTAAGTGATATAGCCTCTCATTTTCATCTTCAAGAAACATTTTTAGCCTTATGAGACTCCTCAGCCCCTAAATCAATTCACAGTGACATTTATCATAAGATTTCAAAGCAGAATATCTAACTAAATATAGGTGCATTAGAGGGAGATTATAGATACACATATAATTTCCCTATATATAATGCATATATAAATATTAACCAGTACACCATTTTTGTAAACATGTTCTTCCTCAAAAGTCTTATAACATGTTTAGGCCAAGACATACATTTACCAATAGGTATGCATAGAACTTCTTATAAATTCAAGAACTTTCTTCATACATTAGTTTTGATGTGCTAAATATTTAATAAGAAGTATTGGGGTACTATTAGCTTGTCTTATTGTTCTTGATGTTAGAAAATAAATATAATTTTAGACTGAAGCATGAAGAACAAAAATTTTTCTAAAGACAAAACACTTTTTAATTTTTTTTATAATGATTATAAGTTCATGGATTGAATGGCAAACCACATCGGTAATTATTTCCAGCACTATACTCACAAAAAATGGATCTTCACTACTGTTTTCAGTATCTACTAGTATTGATTAAAAGAAGTTTGCATACGCAACTTATTCACATTGCTTTATTTTTGTGTTGTTGTTGTTGTTGGTATTGTTCAGTTCACAAAAAAAAGTATTTCAAGTCATCATATCCTCGCATTTAACCAGCAAAAGAGTAATCTTGAAAGAAAACATTTGACAAACTGGACACATACCCTGTTTATTTTCTCCGAAATTGCACTCCATAAAGCAAATCCATTTTTTAAAACTTTCCCAGTATTATACAAAAATATTCTTGTGCAAGTAATAAATTTATCTTTAAACATCCAACTTTTTTGAAATTTAAAGCAGTCACACCAAAAGTTATCATTGTTAGTTTTTAATCTAAACATAGAACATCTTGTGCTTTTATACAAACTGCTGTTATCATGTGCTCATAGACTCCTTACATTGATCTGGCAAATATACTCTGCCATTATGTATTAAGTTATGTAAAAAAGCATAGTCAGTGCAGAACTTGCCTATTTTTAAACGATGTTCTTTAACCATCCTCATCTATATTTGTTTATATATATATAACTTCTTTTAGGAAAAAATTTAAGGCAAGTGCAATCAAAATTACAAAATCACTATCTCTATTACTAACATATGCAGCATTCATATTTAGTGAGTGATCTCTTCCCCTCTTAAAAATGAAAGCACAAAATGCTGAGTATGTTATACTTGATACACTTGGTTATAGAGTCTTACCTATAAGCCATAGTTAACATCTTTAGAGATATCAACACAAATGTCTACTTCTGTAATGCTACGCCAGCAGGAATCTCTGCTATCCTCTTCCTATAACTTCTCATTGCATGTCCAGTTTTCTCATGAAAATACACAGCAAGTTATTTAGATGCCCATTTGAAGATGACTACGAATATGAGGTCGCCTCATAGCACAGAATATTTAAAGTGCAGTATTCATAAGATAGTCAGTTGTAAATTTACTTAATTCTGTTATGTTTTCGTTTCATTTCAGCGATGGCACAGATTCTGTAAAGTAAGAGAAAACTAAAAAGAAATCTTATCAGTAACTGTGTTTCTAAAGTTAGGCTTTGCTGAGGACATGTTATTTGCTAAGGACATAATTTAAATGGAATCTGAAAAAATAAGTTATTTCACAGCCCTGAAAAAATAAAATCGACTGAAAGATAGGAAACCCATGGTAATAACTTTGGTGCTTTCACAAGCTTTTCTTATGATAGTTGCTGAGTGCAATACCTCCCCATTTTTTATAAATAAATAATTCAGGGCTACCACATAATGGAAAAAGGGAGAAATGGAAACAATCACAGAATTTTTATGGGAAAAGCAAGAATGAACTGACTTTCTCCTTTAAGATAAAATGCATGTCCTTAAAGAAAAGTTAGTTGAACAGAAATCTGGGTATTTTTAGTTTCTGCAAAAATGATTAATTGGGTAGTATCCCGATAGAGGGCAATATCATGGAAACATATAACTATTTATTTATGTAGCACATACCTGGGGTGCCAAAAACATGTATACACATGACTTGTATTCATCTTTTGTTATCAGTATATATTGAGTATTACAATTTTAATACAGTTTTTTCCTTTCTTCAAACGTGTATACATGTTTTTGGCACCCTCTGTATATTTTGATTAAGCTTATTTTAATGCATTGTTAGTGCATGTTTTTTAATGAAAGTGCACACACATTACACATACATGCACATGTAATTTACACACTAAATGCTTCACATGGTCAAAGTTTTCTGTTTTGCACTGTTGCTGTCCAGAGTACATTCTGAAAATACATCACGCTCAATTAGTACATTGTGTCCTTCAGGTGAGTGTAGAAATAAAAAAAAGGCTATATTTCACTCAATAAAATTCTACTGTTGAATATTATTTTTTGGATGTTCTAGTGTTATAAAACCCTAGATGGTAAGAGGGCCTACATTGACTGTGGAAGTAACTAGAACATGAGTGGAAAAACTTAAACTAATTCTCTAGAAACCCTTTGATGTGGCTACTGCACAAAGAATGTATAAGAATATTTTCTCTCAACTAACAGGAGCCATGTCCTTGAAATATGCACTTAGGATCAGTGACGTGATTAGTTATGAGAATCAGACATCAAATAAGATATTTGTCTTAGGAAACAAAAGCTAGCAACCTCATCATTGGCAGTCATTCCTGACATAACAAGGGACGTAAAGGTCAACATTAGTCCAGTGAGATAAATCTATGTGGCTAGAAATACATTGTCAGAATAAGTGTGAAATAAAGAACCAACTGGTTTGTCATTGTTGTGTAGGTTGTTATTTTGCTGAAATAATGCAAGATGAGGCATTTAACTTATCATCTTACATAAAATTAACTAAATTTATTGGCACTGCATGAATATAGCGTGGACTTTGTCATTCACTAGAATAGATTTCCCCACATTACATGATCATAAGCATTTCCTGTTATTCAGTTGTGTTAGAGTGTGAGCCAGTTATCTATGCCATTAACAAATGCTACAAGTGAGTCTTACATTAGAGGACATTTGGAAAAATCTTCTTTGGAGTTCATCTTTTGATGAGGAAAAATAATTAATTCCAACTAATTAAAAATTTTGGTATTGATATTTATTTTCATGACCACTACCTTTGGCATCCCTCTCTAATTTTGCTATTTTTCTTCCTTAACAGAAACAGAAGTGACCATAGACCTATATTCTCTTGGAAGGTGTGTTCTTAGTGAATACGACTTTTAATTAGCTTTTGTTCCTATGATAGTGCAATTACTTTTTTGAAGTCATATATTTCATGACAAAGTTGGACTCGGTTTTCTTGACTAGACCTTTTTTCCCCCTTGTTTCCCAGATATTCTCAAATAAGGTGTAATTGTCTATATAGTTCATTTTTTCCCCCCCAGGACTTCTTCATCGTGAGTTCTGATGAACAAATTGGGAGGAGTTGTTTAAAAAGGAAGACCCAGTTCATGCTGACATTCATCCTCTGCAAACTTTAATTTTGTATTCCAAAGAGTGACAGCAGTTATAATGACAGAAACAACAAACCCTATACCTGTGCTTGTCAAAGAGTGGTCTGCGAGCATCCACATTTAAATCACCTGGGAAGCTTGTTAAGTAAATAGATTCTGGGCGCCCCCCCTCCAGTGCATTTGAATTTCCATTCTTAACAAGACTTCCAGGCAATTCTTCTAAAGCCTAAAATTTGAGATCCACCTGTTTTGTTTTCAACTCTGGCTGTCTCTTATAGAATCACCTGCAGTGTTTATTTAAAAAAAATAATAAAATGAACAATAGGGACAAACCCCAAACCAGTTTCTTCCGAGTTTATGAGACTTTGGAGATTTTCCAACCTTCCCAGGTGATTCTAAGTACACGTAGGTTTTAGAACTATTACGAGTAGGCCCATTAGAAGGATGCTATGAAAGAAGTATTTCACTTCTCATCACACCTTTATGTCACAGTATCAAGAATGCCAAAAATCATAATTTCTCTTCATACATTATAATGTTTAGCAATCAATTTCTCATTTTATTTTATAAAAGCATGCTGAGAAATAATTCTTTGTTCAGCCTGAGACCACCTAAGAACGGATTTTCAGAGTCCAGTTTTCCTTCCAAGTTCATAATTGTATAAGCAGTTCTTTGTCAAGGATGATAGAACTGAGATATTTCATCGTTTAATTTAAACCAGGTATTGATTTTCATAATCTTACAGTTCTTTTTGTTGTTTATGTAGGTTTTTTGCATGTTCTTCTTGGGGCTGTTTTGCCTTTTATTAGTTTTTTCCCCCCAGAAGTTAGAAGTTTGACTGCTTCAGCAGTATTTCCATAATCCACTCATTCGTGAACAGTCTTGATGACTTTTGCCATATATCAACTTTCCTAGACTATTTACCTATGTTTTTATTTAAATCATGTATGTATATATCATTTTATCAAATAAGCAGAACTAGAAATAGTATCCATAAAGTCAAGTTTAATGTAGTACTTAAGTTTTTTTTTTTTTTAAATCCTAACACATTTTAAATATATAACTATTGAAATAAAAACCTCCTTTGGTGTACCATCTAAAACCAATTGACATATCACTGGGATAAAAAAATCCTTAATTTGGGCAAAAAGTTGGCAAAACTATTGGTCAAATTTAGATGTTCTCTACCCTTCAGAACTTTACCCTGCCCTCCTCCACACACATCAGTATTACTGTGCATTAAATGTTGATTGAAAATTTGAGCTTAATCAAGGAAATTGTTTGAATGACTCTTATAGGCCATATACAAAAACTAAAAATACCACAGCAGCAAGTACTTGGGTCACTGCTATTTTAATTCTCTGAATATTTGCCTCATTTTCTGTTTTTATTTTTCCAGTACGTATAGATGTGATATCAACTAGGAAACTTCTAGAAATAAGTTGTTTCATTAGTATCAATCTTTTAACCACCTGTCAATAATATGAATGTAATTGAAAGTTCCTGAGTTATGTGTGTGTGTGAGGTACACCAATAGTCCCAAATTGCTCTTCAAATAGAGAGTTCACTCTTGATATTTTTAATAATGGGTCAGATCCTATGCTTCACAATTTAAAATACAATGTGGAAATTATACACTGAGTCATAATCCATATAACATTTTACTTTTTCAGTAGAAGTTATTTTTTCACATTGAAAAACTCTACTGAGGTAGAAATGACTTTACAAAATTTTAAATATATTAATTACTTTGAAATACAACCTAAACTAACCTTATGGTTTTTTTTTTTAAACATTCCTTCCATTTTCATAATGATTTTGCTCTGCTTCATCTTTGATAAGTGTTTATTAAAAGGTTGTTCTAAGATATGAATTCTACCTAAACAACCCATTCATTCTAAGAAGTTTATGGTTGTTCACTTGTTATGCTTGGGATGGAAAGACTTACCACCATTCCCCTCCCCCCAAAATAAATACTGTTTATTTATTTTTAACATAAAATGAAAAGTAAGGCCCAAATCATTTCCCTTTTGGAATGACTGTGCACAACAAGTAAATGCAAAAAGAGTAGAAAAGTAAGATGATTAAAGATCTCGGTCACTTTAAAATACTACCTGAGGGGACTTTATTTTAAGGTCGTTATGTGAGTAGTACCTTAAAAAGAAAGGAATAAAATACCTGGGGCTCAAGAAGTAAGGGAGGGCGGCCAGATGGCTCAGTTGGTTAGAGCGGGAGCTCTCAACAAGGTTGCCGGTTCAATTCCCGCATGGGATGGTGGGCTGTGTCCCCTGCAACTAAAGATTGAAAACAGTGACTGGACTTGGAGCTGAGCTGCACCCCCCCCAACTAGATTGAAGGACAACAACTTGGAGCTGATGGGCCCTGGAGAAACACACTGTTCCCCAATATTCCGCAATAAAAATTTTTTTTTGAAAAAGGGAGAGAGAAACAGCAAAGAGGACTCACATGTTATAATGCCTTTCATTTCTTCCTCTCAAAGAATTTTATGAAATAAATGAGGGGAAAATGCAGACTTCAACATTAAAAAGATAATTAACGTGATAATAAAGTGATCAAGTTTGTGATTCAAACCTCTCCATAATCCAGTAGTGAAGAAAACAAGAGGGCTTGTAAGTGGACTTTTTAGCAAAGTTTTTCTTTTTGTTCAGCCAATTGGACATTTCTTAAGTCCCTTTCTTCACACTCATAATAGGAATTAAATCTAAGAGTTGTAAGCTTATACAGACATATATAGAGAGGGAAAGAAAAGTATCACAAGAGTTACCAAATCAACGAAGGTACTTACATATGTTCCAATAACACATTATTTAATTTATTTTCATCTATGATCAGGTAGAAACCAGAAGAAACATTTGTAGCTTAATAAATAATTTAATTTCTTGAATTTCTATGTAACATATAAATTTGTTTTTACAGGATATATAGAGAGCATACTCATAGAGAGCAACAGACTTATGAAACAACTATAAAACACAAATTATAATTCAATTTTAAACTTTCTCATTTTTACACTTGTATTTGTCTATTTTCCTATTGCTAGTCAAAGCAAAACCAAATATATAATTGTAAGTATTCTAAGAAAAAAAGGAGCGCCTCCATCACCTACACGAGTTACATACATTCTAGATTGTACAAAATCAAAGAGGGTAGGCAAAACTAAAGGGAAACACTATGTAAAATGCACTTTTTACTGACTGTTGAACATATCTGAGAGTGTCTGAGTTTAAAATTTGACTTGAACACCAGCAGAAGAAAATGACTATATTCACTTTCCTATTTGAGAACCCTCAAACTCTGAAAATGTAAAAGTTTTTACAATTTAATAGTAGATTATATGAACATATCTCCACTACTTTGGTGGAAAAAACACACTAAGGATTCTAGTTACCAGGAGCATGTGCTGCAAAGAATATGGACAACTGTCCATGTATTCTAACATAAAGATGTCTTCATCCCAGTGAGAATTAACCTAAAACACTCACATCTGATCTCCCCAAATTTAGTCTCTCATTGACTAGTAAGGATAGATCCAATTTACTTTGCCACATGTTCATGCACAATGTAATATGTCATTTTACATTAAGTCTTTTTTTTTTTAATGACCAGCATGCCCTTTGAAACTTAAGGTTATCTGGACTATGAAGATTGAAATTTACACAACATCAATATTACATGTAGTAGTCTCAAGTCCATGTGCAGTGTCGGTTTCTATTCATTTAGTTGTGGGGGGAATACAGTGTAATGACCTAGAGTGATTGCCTTTGTTAGAAAAAGAATACTTTTCAGGCTGTGGAACCTGGGGATGCATCAATGAAGGTAGTGAATGGTAGAAAAACAATAGTGTCTTACTTGACTCACTTTAATGAACAATTCAGAAACATGAGTTTGTCAGCAGACTCACAGACTATTCAGAGGAACATTACCAAAGGGCAGAAGGAAATTTTTCTTTTATATATCTTGTGTCTGTAATGGAGAGATGTTTTGTATTCTGAGCCTGGAAGGAAGAAATGATACTCAATGGAAGATTAGAGCTGAGTTCCTTCTTTTTAGTCTGGGCATTTTCTATGAATCTGACTGAAGTTTAATGATGACAAAACATGTGAGATTAGGATTAAGATTATCATTCTCCTTTACTCCAATTTAGGTCTTGCAGCTCCTTGTATCTTAATTATTAACATAGCACAAACTTTCACAGTGTTCCTAATCCCGAGTGAAAAGTGAAATTTAAATAACCACCTCACTGCAGTTTATTCTCAAAATTCTTCATATTGCCCCAAAGTCATATCATCAGTTCTGAAACCAGCAAAAGCACAATTGCTGAAAACCAAGTATATAACCAATTCTAAATCTTGGCATAAGAAAACTGGGTCCCTTTGGAAAAGCATGTCAAATGGTTGTTTCTTCTACTCTTATACTAAATTAATTCTTCTTAATTTTGTAGGAAATATGATTAAACCCAAATCATAAAGAAGTTTAATGAAATAAGACAGCATGCCAAATTACATGATTTCACATTCCCCCCAACTATCTTTTGAGTAAATTAAGAAATGAGTAAACTATCATAGTAACAAGAAGTCAATCCTCATTTATCTGAGCCTGAATTACTTATCATCATACAAAGTTTTTCCTCACTATAAACCAAGTCTCCCATAAGTCGTGTCATGTTGGAAGACGAACTGTCTTGGTTTGTTAAAAGAACAATAAGCATCCCCTGAATTTTCATGAATGAAGGTGAGGAATCGTAGCCATATCAGTTCTGCAAGGTGTGGTTTATCTCAATGTCAGTTTCTAAGAATATGCTCTAAATCCAAACATCAATAGCTTTGCAGGTGATGGATGTCTTAGAGACTCATATTGAGGAAAACATAATTTTGCTCACATCCAAAATTTTGTCTAGAATTTCAAGGACTTATTGTTTTCTTTAATTCTTTTTATAGACTCCAGGGGTCCCTGAACCCAAGGTTAAGGTCTATTGTTAAGGATAATCAAAATTTGACTGTTGGGTACTTTCTTTGCTCAGAAAAATAAAATGGAAAGGGTTCGTGATAAGGCAAGAAATAGCTCTGCTTCCTTTGACAAGCTTCTCCTTTTAGGGAACTCAGTTGCATCATCATCTCTTTGCAATAACTGTATATATTGTTAAGAGAAATCTTCAGTAATAGGTAATATGTGTCTGTAGGTAGGATTTCTAACCCATTTAATAATATTTCACCTCTCTTAATCAACTATGACAATAATGGGAATAATGACCAAGCAAGTTCAGATTAGAGACAATAAAGGAGTTTCCTCTTCCATGTCTGTGTATTCTCTTAGTTCTTCCATTCAGTCATTTCATTAGTACAAGACCAATAGCCTCTTTTGAATTTCAATAAGCTTTCTTTTGGGACTAAAGACCTAAACTTAAAAAATATAGAAATTAAGCACAATATAAAAAATGCTTCTTGGAAAAAGGAGAAGTAGGATATCATTCCAGAATCAGAAAATAATTTACCAATGTATGAATTAATGTTTTCCTAGAAATGATGATTTTAACTTACATAAATGGTGTCTGTCAAAGTTAACAACTATTCTAGGATAAATAAAACTTACTTAGCATTTAGAGGTTGGCTGTCAGTTAACATTCTCTCTTGTTATGAAACACTAAATAATAGAGTAATAAGGAAGAAACCAGTATCTAGATATTTAAGATTAAGTTGATAGGGTTCTAATACATATATTATAAAGAAAGTAATAAACACAAAATGGTTGACTGAACAATCAAGTGTTCAGATATAGAAATATAGTAGGTTCAGGTCTCTTAACTCATTGTGTCTTGGATTTATTTCATAGAATTGATCTAAATTTAAATCAGCTGGCTGCACGAGATACAAATTTCTTCTCTGCCCATAGGAGACCTAAGGGATGGATTACAAATTAAATTATCAAAGATTTGAGCACCAGTATAAAGGGTAGGACGCTCATAGGCAGCAAGTAGAAGTTACATTAAAGAACCAGATGAACTCTTGAATCCATAATGTGTCACTCGGAGCCTGAGCAGTGATGGATGAAAAACAGGCAATATCAAACATCACATACGTCCAAGTCCAGAAGCCCATTCTCTCCCTCAGCTTGGCTAACATATTCACACTTTCAGCTGTGTTTTTACAGCTAGAATATTATTATCCCCCATAGCCCCCACCAAAAAAAGAGAAGGATGAAACCTAAGCACTAGGGAAAATACATTTTTTTCCTTTTTATTGTGAGTTCTAACATAACTTTTGTTAAACATAGAGCACGTGATCACGTGACAGTTTCCTTCATTGTTCTCACATGGAGCTGATAGAGGAATACTTGGGAGGAATGTTTCTCAAGCCATAGGTAGCTTCTTCTCTATTTATTTCATTTTTTAAAAATATGACAAAGCATTAGAGGAAAAAAAAGTTTCTTAAACTGTGATAGTATCAAATATTTCCCATCAATCCCTGCCTCATGCTATTCAAAGTGCTTAAATCTACACAAAAAATAGAACAAAAAATGTACTCCCAAGACAGCTAAATTAACATCTATAGATGCCTAAAATATGACTGTGGTCTGATAATTTCCTCTACATTTATTCCACACTTCCATCGTGCACTTAAAAAAATAAAAAATATCAAAAAATGAAGTAAATCAGGCCATTGCTATGTTTTCAATTTTCTAAACACTGGGGGAGTCTGGAGTCCGGTCCAATGAGGATCACTGCCACCAGTCCCTGACAGATGTCCATAGTACAAAGTAAACAATGGCCTTCTTGGATTCTGAAAATAACCCAACATGCAAAGCTGACCTTAAAGTTTATGTGTCCTTGCAGCTTCAGTTCTGGTTTGTGAAAAAGTGTCACAGGTCCAAGGGGAGCACGGGAATAAAGAACAGATTGTAGAGAAGGACCCAGGCGAGTTGTCAGGGAAATAAACATTTTTTTTAAGCAAATAAAAATCAATGCACATCCCACGGCTCCTTTACATTGTCACACAAATACTGAGACATTTGCATTGTTACAAAATTCTTATACTCATCTCTCGTACATTTGCAATTCACTTTTCCCTCCCCAATGATCTCTATTGAAGTTTACACTGTTTGGGGGCCAACTCTCACCTTGGTATTGTGACCAAAATTATAGAATCGTTTTCTATTATGGTGGTAGGAATAAACCAAAAATACAATAGTCACTACACGAGCCCACAGACGATGACTGGAATGGAAGTTCCTATAAGAATCACTGAAGTAATGTGTAAGTTCTATTACCAGCGTTTCTATCACATTGATTTTTGTAAACTAAAAGCTACTTGGGTAATATTTCCCTTTAACAATTTTGCCCTCTGCAAGTTCCTTTACAACTGATTTTGCATCATCTTCAATGTAAATATGTATTAGTTGATTATGTCACTGATTTCAAACGTAAAGCTATATGGTAGGGATGAATTTCCTGGGAGCATCAGCTTTCTGTTTCTGAAAGATAGAATTATACAGTTAAAATAAAAGTAATTCTTTATACAGCAAAATTAATTATTTCAAACACTTTCTCACCTAATTTAAAAACTATTTTGCGTAAATAATGTTTATTTTGAAAATACTGATTGCTGTAGGTTTGACCTCCTGAGTTCTTAAACACTTTGATATTAATAAGTGTTGTTTACATTCACAAACTGAAAACAAACACTTGATTCTGAATGTAGCATTGAAAATTAAATATAGTGAATTAA
This sequence comes from Rhinolophus sinicus, assembly GCF_057876585.1. Taxonomy (NCBI): domain Eukaryota; kingdom Metazoa; phylum Chordata; class Mammalia; order Chiroptera; family Rhinolophidae; genus Rhinolophus; species Rhinolophus sinicus. The sequence continues at coordinate 21,558,456 of NC_142518.1, read as the reverse complement.
CATTTAAATACAAGGAGACCCCATAATAAGTTTCACAGATTGGTTCTGACTCTAGAAAATAACATTTTGTATAATACAAGGTGACAAAACATATTTGATGACAAATCCTGTTCTTCCCTTTGGTTTGGAAGCCTTCAACGTAAATTGCATTTTGACTTGTGTTGATTCACCCTTTTGAGTTAACTTGCCTGGCATTTGCACATAATCTCATTTGCAGAAAAAATATATAGAGAAAAGAGGAAGTAGAATATTAAACAAAAACAGCCACAAACACATTCATGCCTTTCCAGGAAGTGATCAAATATAGGACTTGATTTTTTTAGTGTTTTTTTTTGTGTGTTTTTTTGTGTTTTTTTTTTTTTGTTTCTTTTGTTTTGTTGTATGTTTATATATATATATATATATTTATATATATTTATATAAGGGTACATGAACTCATTTAAAAAACGGAAACAATACTCTCTCCCCCATTTTCATACCCTCGATCTTCTCTTCTTAGCATTCTGTAGTAGTCACTGTCAAGTGACTAGCACACTTTTGGGTCTGGAGTGTATTCTGACGAGCAGTGAATTAAATGTTAAGACAGTTAGACCCACCCTCACCCCTCCTTAGAGTTTACACATCATGCCCCCATTAGAAGGGTAGAGGTGGGGAATGAGGCGGGACAAGGAAGAGATTCAGGGCTCTGATTGGCAGGGCCCTCCTATGAACAAGTGTTCTCATCTTTCCCCTCCCCCCCAAATGGCAATGCTGGTATTCGTTGCACTGCTCTCTGAAGGCCCACATGGCCCTGCTGATCCTAGGCAGAACCCAAGAGAGGATCCGGTGCTCCTTGTCCCTTTGGATAGATTTGTCCAAGCACCCCAAGGAAATGTTGAAAGCAAAACAAAATCAAGAAAAGGAAATAAAACCCATTCTAAAACTAAACTAATGAAGCAAAAAAGGGTTTTCTATCTATACATAAGTCTCTTCTTTAAAAAAATGTAAATTTACAAATTCCAATGACATATAAAACAAAGTCCAAAAAATGTAATGGATAAGAGACATGGTAAAACAGGAACACTGATGCTACAAAGAAATTGCAAAAAACATATGTACAAGACCCTGTTTTTCCTCGTGTTCTAGAGATTGTGATGCATGTTTGTAACAGCAGCAGTCGAGGATTTAGTTCCAGGCACTGGACTGCAGATTCTACTCAAGCTCCCGGGACAGGGTGTCCCTTGCTTTTCTGTCACCAAATCACACTGGATATACTGGTCTCCCTTGGCAACAGCGGCAGGATGGCACTGTTTGTGTGGGCCTCATCTGGATTCTGCTCCCTGCTAGATTTTGTCTGTGGCCGCTGCCCATTGATGAGTGTCATAGGGATGTTACAGTAGGTATGCTGATTTCCTATGGAGGTGAGAGGCAGGGTGCCGGTAGGAGGTACGTCATACTCATAGCTTCGGTAGTAGTGTTTCTGACGCATTTGTGAATGGTACGTGTTGTGAAAGGTGGAACGGAGATCTGGATGGGCAGTGGCTAGAGCTGTGGAGGTGGCCGCAGCCATGGAAATGGCCGAGACAGTCTGCAGCTCCCCAAAAGGCCCCTGCTCACTAACATCTAAAGCCTGCTCATGTGTAATGGGTTCTATCCTCTTAAAAGGCATTTCATATTGTAAACGTTTCCAGAACTTAGAGTTCAACTTGTTGCATTTTGGTCCATGCCATTTAATAACCGTCAGGAGCTTGATGGTGTGCTTCAGGGCCTCCACCTCCTGGTAGTTCATAATTCCTCGTAGTTCACTGCATTCAATTAGTATCACTTTAATTTCTCCAGTCACAAGCATGTTTCGAAGTCTGGTCTCCAGCTCAAAGATGCTCCAGCCCCTTCTGACTACATAATTTGGGGTCATGACAATAATCAGCCGCTTGCTTTGATCTACACACCTTGCTACATCTTCAATGTACGCTACAAAAGAGAAAAGGGTTTATCAGAATGAAAAAAAAAATTGAACATGTGGTCCAGAAAGCCCTGGTAGATTCTCTTTCATATATTAGTGTTTGTTGGGTAACATCTTGAGAAGATGAAAATAGCCAATGATCACTCTGAATAGAATGTGGGCTTTGCTTCTTTTAACGTTAGAAATAGTTTTTTCCAGGTACAAATCTCTCATTTGTTTTCTTTAAATGCCAAGGTTAATAAAATGAGATGCTTTAAAAACAATGGAAGTAGCTTCTCAGAGGTATCAACAATTAAGGTTCACATGAACACATAATGACATTCCTTTCTTGAGAAACTGACAGATACAATTTTTGAAGTAAAGAACCAAAAGTTAAAATTTTGTCTAAAAAGTGATGACTACACAGATAGACACAAGAATATGCACATTCTCGACTGAAATATTAACTTACTTCCAGTTGGGATTAAATCTCTATCTGGTATAAACAACTTATATCCATAGTGCTTTTCAAGCATATCAGGTAGGATTTCAAGAGCAAAGCGTTCTTCTTCCCCAGTCTCTTGATTCCACTGGTCAGGATCCACTTTGGTGTATGATAAGTATGCATCATAATCTTTATTGTCTGTCAAAAACATTACAAAATTGAAGTCACTACTTTACAAAGAAAACAATAGGACATGAAAATATTCACTTCTTGACATAAACATCTCCAAAGGTCCCACTTCCGGGAGACCAAAGAAAGAAGCCTTCATTAGTTTTCAGTAAGAAGTCATTAATGTCAAATATTCTGGCACTAATTTGGAGGTATAAGTGGTCAGATTTTCATTTTGTTTTTGTTGTAAAGGCAGCAGGAGAAAAATCAATGAAAATAGCAATAAAATGTTCACTTCCAACATTTTTGATTGCTTATAAAAGCTGTATATTTGGATACATGTGCTTACTCTAAATAATTATACAGCAGTTAACTAATCCTGCCTTTAGTCTTTCACCCTGTTGAAAGAAAAAAAAGAGAAAACTGCACCTGCCTTGACCACGGAAGAATGGTTTTTAGAATGTGTGAACTGTACTGATTTTCTGTTGGGGAGAAAATAAAACCAAACTTGGAATAATTAATTTTTTACTGGGAGTCGGATCTTGGATTTTGGGACTGAGGATATTACACTGAATTTTTATAGAAAAACATATTACTTTACTGATCTTCATGTATCTTACATGTAAAATACTGCCAAATTATTTTTCGTCATGTTAATCAGTTTGACCATAATAATTGAAAATGACAATATAAATGAATGAAACTTCGTTCTAAAATCTGTTTCTTTCCACATTCTTCCCCCACCCCTTAAAGAAAAACTCTTAAAATATTTGAGGACCACTATCATGGTCACCATTATCTTAATTTTTTTGACGTATGCATCCCAAATTTCTCACTTGTTTCTAAGAACAAGAAGTCATTTATCTTCTGTATAGTCTCGCATTCATCAATTTTCTTTTCAGAATGTGATATCAGTATTCATAATTCACCTCAGCTCTAAATATTGTCATTATGCTGAGTCTGCCAATATAACATCCTTAGCTCTCTTTTGTGTTTCCCTGATGATTGTCAGTATATTACTCTATTATTAGATCAAGTTGGATTGAAACACTCCTAAACTTCAGAACAAAATTAACTTTGTATTTAGCATAGAAAATTAAAAACCTGTGGGGTATAAAACATCAAAGATAGAGGAACATCCTTGACTGTTGCTCTGGGTGGCATTCAGACACTCCTTTTGACTTCTGGGACACTAAAGCTCACTTCCAGAGATCCATATGAATGTGTTCATTTTAGTAGTCTGATAATCTTGAGCTATCTAGAAGTCATTCTATGATTATAACTGGTTAGGGTAAACTTATAAAACTGTTTACTAGACCTAAAGTTAACAAAGGTATATAAGAAACTAACAACTGCACTATTGGATCCCTGGAAGGAAACCTTTAGCTATGGAAAGATTAAAAAAAAAACAAAAAACATCTTTCAGGTAAAAAAAAAAAAAAAAGGTTTGGGAAATAATGATCATCCCAAATGTGTCATATTTTGATATTTTCTTTATTCTTCAGCCAAGATATATCTGTATATATTATAAATATTCAATTTTCACCAAAAATAATAATTATATTTGCTATCACATAGCTATACACATATAGTGGTACCATCTTCTTGGTGTAAAAACTTAGTTGAGTAAGAAATCACAGAAAACAGCACATAATTAAGTTGTTATGTTATACCAGTTATTATTTAATTGAAATGTCCATTCATTGGATATTTACATGCCATTCCTACAAGATCTAAAACTTCCTTTATAATATTGGTCAGTAGCTTCCAGTCTAGCAGAAGATGTACACAAGTCAACAGTCCATTCCTCGGGGATAAATGTGTTGTTAAGAGTAGTATAGGGGTCATGGGCCAAAGGGAAGGCTCCTTCAGCCAGCCTGTAGATTGTAGAATGATTTCATGCATGGACTATTTTCTTTCTTGGAAGTTGTTCTCTTCCTGTATGACACAAAGTTCTATAAACTGTTGAAATTTGCCCAAATCTGGTATGTGTATTGACTAGATCCTCATTCTTTGCTCTTCATCTTCCCTAGGCTTAAAAATATTTGAAAGTCAGATCAATATGAACACCAATAAGAAAAGAGTGCTAATTATTCAGAAGAATGTAAACAACTGGTCCCCCAATATTGGTAAGTTCTAGCTGGATATTACTTTCGCTTACAGACACTCTGTTTCTGGTTCCTTTGCCTCTTCCATGGATGTCTCTTCCAACTCATAAATGTTGTCATTTCTCAAGATGTTTTCTATAGCTTGCTTCATGTTTCTCAGTCCACTTCCCTTTAAAAGTCTCCTTTCTTCCCATAACATCAACAATCACTTCTGTGTAGATGTCTCCCTAATTTAGATGTCCAATCCTGTTTTTATTTTCTCATGAACTAACAACAGTCTTCCACTTCTACCTATAACTTGGACTCCTTAATTAGAATGTTCAGCCTGCACTTACATTCAACATGCTCACAAAATAACATGCTTCTCATTTCAAGCTCTGCTCTTCACCTTTTATTTCACTTTAATTTTAATAACATAACAATCCTACTTCTTTAGTCTCCAAACTTTATATGCATGTTCCACTTATTCCTTTTTCATTACCAACAATCTCATAGCCATTCACTGGTAAAAATCCTTTGGATTCTATTTCCATCCTAGGTCAGATTGTACTTATTTCTCAGTTGTTATACATAATTATATTTTAGTGGGTCTTCCTTCTCTGTTTCCTTCTCCTTCTGGCCCATTCCAAATCGAGTCACAGAATTTATCTTTCCAAACCTCACCACTGATTATACTTACAGCATTTTGAAAAATACTTATGACCATCCATAATCAAGAAAACCCCCACAAACCAGCAGCTAAATATGCAGTTTGTTTCCTTTGAATTTGGGTCTGATCTCTCTGAGTTGGAGGGGATCACTTTTCCCACGTATTGTATTATTGTGCTCACATCTTCCTTCTTTGACTAAAAGATCCTTGACTCAGATATGTGACTAGGGCTTAGTAGATGCTCAGACATATCTGTTGATTAAATGAATGAATGGCCTTTCATTTGGGTATCAAATGACTCATATCTTACAGCTAGTGTAGAGATTTTCTTAAGACCTGAGCCATTTCATAGGAAAGAAAGCTTTGGTGGTATGCACGCCATACTGCCTGGATGGACTCTGCAAGGAATTACTAGAAAATGTGGGGTCGGAGTTTAGCAAGGCTCCTTTAGAATAGGCTTGAACTGTAGTTTCTCACTGTGACTCAAAGGAAGGCCTTAGAGTCCCTCTAAACTCCTCTGGAAAAGTGGTTTTTAGACTGGAGCATAAATGACAACAATTTGGAGGGCTTGTTAAAATATAGACTACTGGGACCCACCTCTAGAGTTTTTCATTCTGCAGGGCTAAAAAAGGCCCTGAGAATTTGCATTTATAGCAAGCTCTTCAGGGATGCTGATGCTGGTCAAGGGACCCCACTTTGAGGAACTCTGCTCTAGAACAGGGTATAGGCATCTAGAGGTCTCAAAGACATCAAGGAACTGCAGTCAGCAGCCAGGCAGTTGACTAGAGCACCAGAAATCCTAAACTGTAGCTTCAGCTCCATGATAATTGGTCCTTATACTTATAGGGCATGTGCTCTAAATAAAATAGCTGAAAATCCACACTTTCATCAAAAAGGGGATAGATTCTTGCCTCAAGTAATATATATATATATATATATATATATATATATATATATATATATATACATATACATATACATATACATATACATATACATATACATATACATATACATATACATATACATATATATATATATATATATATATATATATATATATATATATATATATATTAACCATGTTAAGCTTAAATGAACCTCAGGAATTGGTGCTGTGGCCTCAGTAACTTTTTTATCTCTTTATGTCATCTGGATGAATTGATAACATTTAAGCTAATATCTCTCAGATTAAAAAAAAAAAATTGCTCACATGCAGATTATCCTGGTAGTAAATGAGGCTAAAAAATGCCTTGCGAGCATATGTATCAGCATCCTCAAATCAATGAGACACTTGTTATCTAATTCCTCTCTTTCCCCAGAGTCTATGTCGGTGCAATAATGGGCTAGGCATTTATTTACCACCAGAAGCAAACTCCTGATTTGAAAGTTACCAGACTGCAAATACCATACTAGATACCATACTAAATTCAGCAATGTTTTCTGACTCAAAATCATATGAATTCTAAGGTGTCTGCTTTTTCCCCAATTACCAGCTGAATAGGAATCTTGGGTAACATCTCTTAGATTTTTAAAAATATCTATAAAAACATGTATTCACTAATCTTAATGCGTATGAGCTTCATGTGACTGGAGAAACTTTGAAAAATTGCCATTTTTATAACTATAGGAAAAAAACAAAATCATGTTAAGCCTTTTAAAGGGTAGGTCTGTGATCTTTCAAAGTCAACTTAACTTCATAAACAGCTTAAAAATAATCATAACAGGGTAGCGCAAGAGTATATTTGTTATTCTTAACTTTATTCTCTAAATTTTGTCTTATGTAATTTAAAACCTCAATTATAATTCTGTTCATGGAAGAGATGGAAAATAGCTGGTGTCCACACTCTTCGTATTATAATAATTTTCATAAACTCAAATATAGTCATTGATTTACTCTTTCCATGACTTTCAAGAGATTCCGACTGCCACAGCCCACAAAAAATGAAAAACAGGAGTGATGCCAGCAAGATGGCTAAATAAGACATTCCTAGGATGTGTACTCTCAGCCATGTTCTAGAGCCAGTCCTGCTCACTCAGGGACCCATCCAGGGAACAGAGAGGAACCTTTGTAGGGACCTAATAGGAGCCATACCCATCCACATACCAGATAATCGGCCCACTGACTAAGGACCAAACTGTGGATCCTGAAGTAGATACTTGTCCAAGTGCTAGCCTACTGAACAAGATACTAGAATCAGTCCCATCTACCCAGGGACCAGACAGGATTTTTGCCTGCTTGAATCCCTGGTAACAGTCTTCTAACCATGGATCTTACTACAGACTGAGCAACAGCCTCAAAACTGGCTCCAACCCAGCATGACTGCAATTCTAGAGGCAATCCCATTGGTTTGGGGAACAGAGAGGAGAAAGAGTTTACCTGTTAAAATCAGTCTGTAAAAATTAGAGAAGGTGTTTGCTCCTTCAAATGCAGACACTAATGCAACAGAACATGGATAAAGAAGAATCGGGCAAATATTACACCACCAAAGGAAACTAATAAAGCTCTAGCAACCAACTCAAAAGAAATGGAAACCTACAATTTGCCTGACAAAGAATTCAAAATAATAATTTTTAAAGAAACCCAATGAAATAAAAAACACACAGATAAACAATTTAACAAAACCAGGATAACAATGTATGAACAAAATGAGAAGTTTAATAAAGAAACAAAATAAGAAAGAACCAAACAGAAATACTGGAGCTGAAAAACACTATGACAAAACTGAAAAATTCAACAGATAGCTTCAAAAATAATCTTGGCCATGCAGAAGAAACAGAGAACTTGAAGACAGAACATTTGTAATTAGACAGAGGAATGAAAAACAAAAAAGAATGAAAAAGAATGAAGAAAGCATATGTGAATTGTGGACACCATCAAGCAAGCTAAGAGTCACATCATGGGAGTTTCAGGAAAAGAAGAGAGAGAGAGTTTACAGAGAGATTATTTAAAGAAATAACACCTGAAAATCCCCAAATCTTAGGAGAGAGATGGACATCCACATATAGGAAGCTTTAAGGACCCAAAGCAAGATCAAAGCAAAGAAGATTACTCTGAGACACTTTATAATAAAAATGCTAAAACTCAAAGACAAAGAGAGAATTTTGAAAGCAGCAAGAGAAAAATGACTCACCACATACCAGGGAACCCCCATAAGGCTATCAGTGGATTTCTCTGTAAAAACCTTGCAGACCAAGAGAGAATGGGATAAAATATTCAAAGTGGTAAAATAAAAATATGTCAGCCAAGAATACTATACTCAGAAAAAGTGTTCTTCAGAAATGAGGGTGAGATAAAGACATTCCCGGACAAACAAACGCTAAGGGAGTTCATCACCGCTAGACTGGCCTTATAGGAAAGGCTAAAGGAAGTTCAAATTAAAATTAAAGGACACTAAGTAACAACATGAAAACATATAAAAATATAAAACTCAATGGTAAATGTAAACATATAGTGAAATTTAGAATACCCTATGTGATGTTGTGTAAATCACTTTTATCTCTAGTGTAACCATTCAAAAATAATATTAAAAATACCTGCAGTTACAATAATTTATTAGTGAATATACAATATAAAAGGATGTAAAGTATGACAACAATAGCATAAAATGTGGGGAGAAGAAATTAAAAGTGTAGAGATTTTGTATGCAATTGAAGGGAAGTTGTACCAATCAACCAACCAGTTGCTTTGCTACTTGAACTCAAACAACTGGTTCAGTAAAATTTTCTCCTTCAATTGTCTGAAGTAACTACTCTATTTTTTTTATAGAAAAATGTATTTAAAGGGGAAAAGAACTTTGGACTTTGGAGAGTTAAGAAATAGAAATATGAATTTAAAATATTAATAAGAAATCTTGATGATGCAAAATATGGAACTGTGTATCCGGAATAAAAAAGTGGTTTTGAAAAATGATACATAAACATTTCTCTCTGTGACATATGAGAGGACATTAGTCAATGCTCTTTAGGAGGACTGAGAAGCCGAAGGATCCGTGGATTTTTTTAGAACAACAAAGCTTTTAAGAAAATGTAGATTTAAGACTCCTTTCTGAAGATGAAGGTGGTAGCTATATTGGATCTGGGCTAGGAAAGCGATTCACTGAATATAAATGGCTTGAGTTTGACACTCAGGTCTTTGGGAGATTTTAACCTTTAAACACCTATTGAATAGTTGTCAGATGTTATTGGTAGCTGGCCGTTTTTTTTATTCCCAAATATTTATAAGTCACATACATGAAAATAACTTGTGACAGAGGCCATCATTCAGCGAATGGGTTACCAAAATGAGACTGAAGGAGGGCTTAACAATGAATCGTATTTTTCATCCTAGAATGCAATTTTCTAGGTTTGCATGTGGCATATTAGCACAGAAACATGTCATCATTAAAATTAGCATTCATGCAATTTAAATAAGTGAGAGAAATAAAAGTTTTTAAAAAATTAAGTCACATTTGTTTGTTTTTTTCTCTGATTTGCCTTCATATGCTTTCTCACATTTTCAAGATATAAGTTTTCAATAAAAAACTGCAGAAAGAGATGATATATCATTGAATAAACAAACACTAACTATATGATCATAATGTTTTGATTTTATGACTATTGAATGTCATTGTTTTAATATTTTTTCACTTTTCATTTCAATTATTCCAAGGCAATGTCTGGCAATTGCATTCTAAAATAAAGCAGCCTGAGTTTTACACTATGAAATTTTTACAACATTGTTCTAGTTTACATGTTTTGTTATTTGGTACTTTCCTGGACTACATAAATCCAGAGGGTCTCAAACACTGAAATGAGGCACTAATTTAAATATATATGGTGCAATATAATGGAAAAAAACAAAACGAAAAACAGTAGCTGAGCTTAAATCTTGACTGTCACTATTTTTTTTTTTACTCATTTGAGACTATTTTTCCTGATCTATAAAATAACACCTTCCTAAAGATGTCTAGGGTTAAATGAGTCCCCATCATATAGCAAAATGCTTGGCCCAAAGGAGGTGCTCAGTAGATACTCATATCCTTCTCTTACATTCTTAAGACATCAGTGGGCAGCACAGAAATTGGAAGTCTTAAGAAGGTAAGAGTTAGCAGAGTGGTATACAGAGAGCACAGAATTTGGGATGAGAAAGCTTGATTCCTACCACTTAATGGCTTACAACTGGACAAGTTGTATACCAAAAACAACTGCTGTTCTCGCCTGCAACTCAAAAACACATTCTAGATTGTTCACATGTATGCAAATTATCTAATCACCATAACCAAAACAAACAAACAAACAACAAGAACAGAAATAAAACCCTACAGGATTTCTAAATGACTTATAGAAGTACTGTGTTTCACTGATGGACAGGAGGACAATTCCTGAAACAATTAATAGTAATCTTGTAATAGAAGGAAAAAGCAAAATAAATTCTGTGATCTAAGATTGCACAGATACCAATTTGTTTCATATGCCTGAAATGGAACACCCATTCCTATTTTCCAAGGGTTGGGGGGGTGGAGATTATAAAAGATTGCTCTAAGTCATTTTGCCTAATACCTGTGATAACTCTCAAAGCAGAACTAGAGAGCTTTCTTCATCTTGAAAATAGGAATCATATTAGCAATTATGGTGTTCTTATAAGCTTTCTCTGCCATCATTATAAGTTAGCACACCCTTCCTACCCTATAGTCAGAGGGATATAAACAAAAATAAAAACAAAAACAAAACAACTTGTACTCTGAGAAAAAAATGGAAACATAAACTAGAGCCCCTTGTCTAGCACTAGATCCTCCCCCCAAAATGAAGCTTTAGACTGTTCTTATAAGTTACTTCCCACTGAAAACCTATGTAGGACCTTACTGACATCTGCCAATATGATCATCATGTATGAGAGCTGCTCTTTGCTATTTTTCATTTTTTATTTATTTATTTTTTAAAAATTTATTGGGGTGACAATTGTTAGTAAAATTACACATAGATTTCAGGTGTACAATTCTGTATTACATCATCTATAAATCTCATTGTGTGTTCACCACCCAGAGTCAGTTCTCCTTCCATCACCATATATTTGATCCCCCTTATCCTCATCTCCCACCTCCCACCCCCCTTACCCTCTGGTAACCACTAAACTATTGTCTGTGTCTATGAGTTTTTGTTTCTTATTTGTCTTGTTCCTTTGTTGTTTTCAGTTTTATATCCCACATATCAGTGAAAGCATATGGTTCTACTTTTTCTGTCTGACTTATTTCGCTAAGCATTACACTCTCAATATCCATCCATGTTGTCACAAATGTTCCTATATCATTTTTTCTTACCGCCGAATAGTATTCCATTGTGTATATATACCACAACTTCTTTATCCATTCATCTATGAAAGGACATTTGGTTGTTTCCATGTCTTGGCCACCGTAAACAAAGCTGCAATGAACATTGGAGCACACGTGTTTTATCTATAAATATTTTCAGATATTTTGGGTAGATATCCAGGAGAGGGATTGCTGGGTCATATGGTAATTCTATTCGTAATTTTTTGAGGAACCTCCACACTGCCTTCCATAACAGCTACACCAGTCTGCATTCCCACCAACAGTGTATGAGGGTTCCTTTTTCTCCACAGCCTCTCCAACACTTATTACTATTTGTCTTGTTGATGATAGCCATTCTGACTGGGGTGAGGTGATATCTCATTGTGGTTTTGATTTGCATTTTCTGATGATTAGTGATGTTGAGCATTTTTTCATATGTTTATTTGCCATTTGTATGTCCTCTTTGGACAAATGTCTCTTCAGGTCCTCTGCCCATTTTTCAATTGGGTTGTTTGTTTTTTTGTTGTTGAGTTGCATGAGTTCCTTGTATATTTTGGATATTAGCCCCTTATCGGAGGCTCTGTTTGCAAAAATCTTCTCCCATTCAGTTGGTTGCCTCTTTATTTTGTCGATGGTTTCTTTTGCTGTGCAGAAGCTTTTAAGTTTCATATAGTCCCATTCGTTTATTTTAGCTTTTACTTCCATTGTCTTTGGAGTCAAATTCATAAAATGCTCTTTGAACCCAAGGTCCGTAAGTTTAGTACCTATGTTTTCTTCTATGCAGTTTATTGTGTCAGGTCTTATGCTTAAGTCTTTGATCCATTTTGAATTAATTTTGGTATGTGGTGACAGATAGCAGTCCAGTTTCATTCTTTTGCACGTGGCTATCCAATTCTCCCAGCACCATTTATTGAAGAGGCTGTCTTTCCTCCATTGTATGTTTTTAGCTTCTTTGTCAAAAATTATCTTTCTATATTTATGTGGTTTTATTTCTGGGTTCTCAATTCTATTCCATTCGTCTATGTGTCGGTTTTTCTGCCAATATCATGCTGTTTTGATTATTATAGTCCTGTAGTACAAGCTAAAGTCAGGGAGTGTGATACCTCCAGCATTGTTCTTTTTTCTTAAGATTGCTTTGGCTATTTGGGGTCTTTTGTGGCTCCAAACATCTGATGATTTTTTTGTTCTATTTCTTTAAAAAATGCCATTGGGATTTTGATGGGGATTGCATTAAATCTGTATATTGCTTTGGGTAATATGGCCATTTTAACTATGTTGATTCTTCCGATCCATGAGCACGGAATGTCTTTCCATTTCTTTGTGTCTTCTTCTATTGCTTTCAAAAATGTCTTACAGTTTTCAGCATATAGGTCCTTCACATCCTTGGTTAAGTTTATTCCTAGGTATTTTATTCTTTTTGCTGCAATTGCAAAAGGAATTGTTTTTGGTAATTCTTTCTCTGAGATTTCATTGTTAGTATATAGGAATGCAATAGACTTTTGTACGTTGATTTTGTAGTCAGCAACTTTACTGTAATCATTGATTGTTTCTAATAGCTTTTTGGTGGAGTCTTTAGGGTTTTCTATATATAGCATCATGTCATCTGCAAAGAGTGACAATTTAACTTCTTCATTGCCAATTTGGATGCCTTTTATTTCTTTCTCTTGCCTGATTGCTCTGGCAAGGACTTCCAACACTATGTTGAAAAACAGAGGTGATAGGGGACAGCCATGTCGTGTTATGAACATAGAGCAAAGGGCTTCAGTTTTTCACCATTAATTATGACATTAGCTGAGGGCTTGTCATATATGGCCTTTATTACGTTAAGGTATTTTCCTTCTATACCTATTTTATTAAGTGTTTTTATCATAAATGGATGTTGTATCTTGTCAAATGCTTTTTCTGCATCAATTGATAGAATCATATGATTTATGTCCCTTATTTTATTTATGTGATGTATCACATTTATGGATTTTCGGATGTTGAACCATTCTTGTGCCCCAGGGATGAACCCCACTTGGTCGTGATGAATAATCTTTTTAAGCATCATTGTATTCGATTAGCTAGAATTTTGTTTAGTATTTTTGTATTCATCAGAGATATTGGTCTGTATTCATCAGAGATATTGGTCTGTAGTTTTCCTTTTGTGTGTTATCCTTACCAGGTTTTTGTAACAGGGTGATGTTGGCCTCATAAAATGAGTTAGGGAGTACTGTCTCTTCTTCAATTTTTTGGAAGAGTTTGAGCAGGGTTGGTATTACATCCTCTTTGAAGGTTTGGTAGAATTCACTAGTGAAGCCATCTGGTCCAGGACTTTTGCTTTTGGGAAGGTTTTGGATGACTGATTCAATTTCGTTACTGGTGTTCAGTCTGTTTCGATTTTCCAGTTCTTCATGGTTCAGCCTTGGAAGGCTATATGTTTCTAAGAACTTGTCCATTTCTTCTAGGTTATTGAATTTGGTGGCATGTAGTCCTTCATAGTATTCTTGGATGATCATTTGTATTTCTGTGGTGTCCATGATAACTTCCCCTTTTTCTTTTATGATTTTGTTAATTAGTGTCTTCTCTCTTTTTATCTTAGTGATTCTAGCCAAGGGTTTGTCAATTTTATTAATATTTTCAAAGAACCAGCTCTTTGTCACATTAATTTTTCTATTGTCTTTTTGTTCTCTATTTCATTTAGTTCTGCTCTGATTTTTGTTATTTCCTTTCTTCTGCTGACCTTGGGTTTCATTTGTTTTTCTTTTTCTAGTTCTTTAAGGTGTAACATGAGGTTATTTACTTGGAATTTTTCTTGTTTCTTGAGATAGGCCTGTAATGATATCCATTTCCCTCTTAAAACTGCTTTCACTGTATCCCAAAAATTTTGGTAGGATGTATTTTCATTGTCATTTGTTTCTATGTATCTTTTGATCTCTCCTCTAATTTCTTCTTTGACCCAGTCGTTCTTTAAAAGTATGTTGTTTAATCTCCATGTATTTGTGTTTTTTCCTGCTTTCTTTTTGCAGTTGATATCCAATTTGAAAGCCTTGTGATCAGAGAATATGCATGGTATGATTTCAACCTTCTTAAATTTGCTGAGGCTGATTCTATGTCCCAATATATGGTCTATCCTTGAGAATGTTCCATGTATACTAGAAAAGAATGTATAGTCTGATGTTTTAGGATGAAGTGCTCTATATATGTCGATTATGTCCATTTCACCTAATGTGTCATTTATGGCTACTATTTCGTTATTTATTTTCTGTTTGGATGATCTATCCATAGCTGTCAATGCTGTATTTAAGTCCCGTAGTATAATTGTGTTTTGGTCAATTTCTCCCTTTAGTTCTGTTAGTAGTTGCTTGGTATATTTCGGTTCTCCCTGATTGGAGGCATACATATTGATGACTGTTATGTCTTCTTGTTGTATAGTCCCCTATACCATTATGAAATGTCCATCTTTGTCTCTTGTTACTTTTTTCACGCTGAAGTCTGTTTCATCTGGTGTCATTGTGGCTACACCTGATTTTCTCTGGGCACCATTTGCTTGGAGTGTCAATTTCCACCCTTTCACTTTGAGTCTATGCTTGTCCTTGTAGCTGAGGTGTGTCTCTTGGAGACAGCATATGGTTGGGTTTAGTTTTTTGATTCAATCTGCTACTATGTGCCTTTTTATTGGTGAGTTCAGTCCATTTACATTTAGGGTGATTATTGATATGTGAAGATTTTCTGTCATTCTATCTTTAGTTTTCTGGTAAGGCTGTGTCTCCTTTGTCTTTTTGCCTTTTTGTTGTTGTCTATTATTTCTGTGTGGTGGTATTCTATGATGTTTTCCTCTGTTTCTTTTTTTATTACAGTATATATTTCAGTTCTGGATTTTTTTTGAGTGGTTACCCTTAAGTTTATGTAGAAGAAAGTTTGATATTTAGAGTATTCCATTTCCTTCAGCACGCTTACTTTCTCCATTCCCATATTCCAGTTCAGGCCTTACTCTCCCCCTTTTTATGCTTTGGTTGCCACAAATTGTCCCTGTTGATGGTGGTCAAATAGGCTCCTTTAGTATTTCTTGTAGTGCAGGTCATGTATTAGAAAATTCCCTCAGCTTCTGTATGTCTGGAAAGGTCTTTATTCCTCCTTCATATCTAAAGGATATCTTCGCTGGATCTATTGTTCTAGGCTCATAATTTCTCTCTTTCAATAGTTCGAATATTTGGTTCCACTCCCTCCTGGCTTATAGAATTTCTGCTGAAAAACCTGATGGTAATCTAATGGGCTTTCCTTTGTGGGTTACTGTCTTCTTTTCCCTGGCTGCCTTGAGGATTCTTTCTTTGTCGTTGATTTTAGAGAGCTTCAATAAAATGTACCTTGGAGAAGGCCTGTTTGGATTCAGGTAATTAGGTGTTCTATTTGCTTCTTGGATTCGAGGATCCAGTTCTGTCCACAAGTTTGGGAAGTTCTCATCAACAATTTGTTTGAACATATTCTCTGTTCCCCTCTCTCTTTCTTCTCCTTCTGGTATGCCCATTATTCTTATGTTGCTCTTTTTGATGGAGTCAGAAAGTTCTTGTAGAGTTCTTTCATTTCTTTTAAGTCTCAAGTCTCTTTCTTTTTCCATCTGTGTAATTTCCAAGTTTCTATCTTCGATGTCACTGATTCTTTCCTCCATCTCGTCAACTCTACTACCTAAGCTGGTTATTTCATTCTTAATTTCTTCTATTGAGGTCTTAATCTCCAGAAATTCTATTTGATTCTGTTTTAAATTTTCAATCTCTTTCATAAAATGCTCATGTTATTCTTTGATTGTGTTTCTGAGTTCATTAAACTGCCTTTCTGTGTTTTCTTGCATCTTGTTGAGTTTTTTCAGAACTGCAATCTTGAATTCTCTGTCATTTAAGTCACATATTTCCATATCTTTAAGTTCCTTTTCTGAAGACTTTTCACTTTCTTTCTGAGCTGTCTTGTTGCCTTGGTTATTCATGGCAATTACTGATTTATTATTTCTCTTCCTAAACATCTACAGCAGTGGCTTTTGCAACAGGTTGATAGGAAGAGGTCTTTCTTTTGTTTTCCGGTACTTGTTGGTAGAATGTTTTATTTTCTCTCCAACTGCAGCCTTTTTTTTTCCTCTCTCACATGCTAGTGCTATGTTTTCTCTGCAGTATTCCAGCTTCTCACACAATGGGGGGATTCCCTGGGAGACGGGCTTCTCCTGTGTTAATAGTTCACCTGGGTCACAGGGTGCAGTGTCCGTGTGGTTATGCGGAAAGCTTTTGAAGTTCCAAAGCTCTTCCTGCACCAGCTTCAGAGCCCATATGTTTCAGCAGTTCTGTTTACTCCTGCAGGGATCTGCCCAGATAGGTGGGTCCAGGGGCGGGATGAGTTGTGAGAGGTGGCCCAGAGCAATGGCGGCGACCATCACCACAGCCGGTCCTGCTTCAACAGCTCCCCCCCCTTTGCTGGAAGTAGTTGGGCTGCAAATCTGTGTCTGCGGTCCATAGTTCTCAGAACAGCAAGTATTCTGTTCTTTTGATCTGACACTGCTACTGTTCCGCTTCTAGCACTGGGCAGGTGGGGGCGAGGCGAGCTCTGGGAGGGTAGGGAGGGGGCGGCTAGTCTCAATGCCTAAGGCTTCCTTTCTCTGCTCGGCAGTGAGGGCTTAAACCACCGTTTTCAGCCTTCTTCCCTCAGTCTTTTCTCCGAGGTCTCTGCTGTGAACGTTGGGTTCAGCCATGTTATATGGTGCTCCCTCAGCCCTGTGGGCCATAAGCGGAGCCCTAGCAGTCCGAGTTCTTCCCTCTCCCACAGCTGAGGTAGTTCCAGGAAGCAGTCAGCTCGGAGCACTGAGCTAGGTCTGCATCTTGCACCCGTGCTTCTCCGTCTCTCCATCTCCACACTTCTCCCTTCCCTCCTCCCCTGCTCGCGCGATTCCCCCACCTTTAGGTGAATTCAGTAGTGAGCCTCTTCGTCTTGCCTGTCTGCTGTGCAGGGAGTCCTTTGTGGGGTTACTGTTGTTCGATTAGTTATAAATTCCAGGGGAGCTTTACAGAGGCTCACCTCACGCCGCCATTTTGATGATGTCTCGCTATTTTTTCTTATTAATAGACTACCTGTAAGTTCACAACCTTGTTTTTCTCTAAATATCTGTTATATATTTTATTTGGAGAGCCAGTTTTAAAATCTAGATATCTTTGCAAAATTTTGAAAGTTCTAATTCTGACTTAGTCTTTGAGCCTTTCACAGAAATAAATAAATGAGATACGGAATTTTGTATTCAGAATACTATACACATAGTAAGCATTCACTACTAAGTGCTCATTAACTCAAAGTGTAAAGGGCCATCATAATAATGTGTCTATAGTGCCATGTTGGTAAAGATGGAGGAGAATGTTACTAGACCTTGGAAAATCATTTGAAGTTAGGGGGGAAATATGAACTCTGTACGAGAGAAAGAAAGACAGAGACAGAAAGAGAGAAGGGAGCAGAAACAGGAAGGAAAGAAGCAAGGAGTACATTTATACAAGCTTCTAAACAAAATGGAAGGGAAGACCCAGGCAGAGGCATGGAGGAGCAAGGAGTCTGATGTTGTTATGACAACTATATTTTCCTTGTCATTATTCCAGTAAAAATGATGGGATACTATGTTAGTATAAGTTTTGCTCTAGAGTCGTAGGTTGTCTTTATCAGGATAGTCAGCTAGCATTCAATTAGAATAAGGCAATACTGTAGAGGAAGCCACCACGAGTACTTCATTGTCTTTATTTCTGATCAAAAGTAGATGCTTCATTAATTAGTATGATAGATGTTAGAAATCAAGGTTCATTGCTAAAATTAATGGCTTTTTACTAAGTATAATGAATCTTGGAAACAGGCCTTCCGTGGTGAAATGAGCGCTATTCAAGACATATGGATTACGTAACATCATTGAGAGACACATCCCACGTCTACAAGTATCTAATGGGGCCACGGGCCTGCCCCCTTAGTGAAACTCTTCCAGGCTTGATTCTGTCCGGGTCCAGGGCAGGCTGCTCCAAGCTATCCTACAATAGCATGTTGAGTATTTTGAATTAAAGTTACTTAACAAACTGCCAGTGGAAGAAGAACACTCTGACCTCTCTGTCCCCCTAAAAGCAGGAGATAAATCTCCTATGTGATAGGTGTTCTCACCACACCTGGAAGATTCCCCTTATTGTTAGGGTTAATTCACTCAGAGCCGAACAATCTGTATAAACAAACCTTGTTGCTTCTTTTGTAATTTATTACTTTGTTCACATTCCTCATAAATGAATACCCTAACTTGGATTCCTTTAGAATGAGCACTAACTTTTCTCTTTGTCATGTCAATTTCTCACAAATTTATTCTTTGTCTAAAAAGTATAAGAGGTGCCTGGTTCGGTCATTTCTTTGAGCCTCAATTTATTATCTGAGCATCATATTATGATTCTGACATGCACATGTATTAAATTGTTTTTTGACCTGTTAGTCTAGTCTTGTGTCAATGTTATTATTAATCCAGCTATAAGAACTAAAAAAAAGGTATGGGGGGGGGATTCATGTCCTGTGTCCTGATGAAGAATATGCTTAGATATCATTAAATGGTTAGCCTGATCCTGTCACTGGAATATCATCACATTTGCCTCAGAGGAAACTTTCTTGTAAGTTTTTTTTGGAACACACACACACACACATCAGAAAGTTACAACATCTTCAAGCTTATAGGATCAGTTATATGCTTATTTGTTAATAAATGTATATGCAGCATAACTTGTCCAAATTCTCTTTCATTATATTATAGAATCAAGGTGGTAGGGGAGTAGCTAAACTTCTCCTACCCCTAACCATTATAGTTACCTCATTTATACAAAAGGACCTGAGAATCATGCATGACTGCCTTGTCTTGGGTCAGTTCTCAACAGCTGTGTTTGTCCAAAGACCAGCACATCAGTCCAAATGGGTTTCTGCTTAGTCAAATTGATGGGGGTGGCGAGGTTGCAAATGTAAGTTGGGTCACCCTGTGACAGCAATTGCTTTCTCAGCTAAAGAAGCATTCTGCTCTGGCAGGCAACAGAGAGACATACTTCCCCCCCACCATCCAAGAATCAGTATATTTGTACTTAGAAAGAGAAGTTTGACCGAGTGTGGAGGATAAAATGGAGGGATAGAGAATGGAGGCCAAAGGGTTGTGTAGGAGGTTTAGACAAGGCAGTTGCAATGAAGAATGAGGGAAATCTTTTCAAGAGGTACAATTGACTGGCCACGATGACTAAGTGGAATTGGCAGATGAGGAGAAAATGAAGCAGATGAGGTAGAGGATGAAACAAAAATTTGAGATGTAAAATGAAGGATGAGAAGAAATAAGTGTGGGGGTGATTTAAAAGCTGGATTTGGGACCTATCATGGTGGAAATAACCAATAGGTTACTAGGGAAAAAAATGATACTAAAACAAGAGAACTGGGAGAGGACATTTAGTTTTAGGAGTTATTTGTGCATAAAGGTATTTGAAGATAAGGTTGTAAATGTGATCCAGAAAGGTGCATGCTGTAGAATTAGATGAAAAGTGCTAAGGCCTGAGTCCAGGGGTGACAGTAAAATCTAAGTTATGTAGAGGGGAACAAGGAGTGATGTGAGCAAACCAAGAGAGCAAAGCAGCAATATGTCCTAACTTGGAAAAATAGAATCCTTCTGATATAGAAGTGATATAGTCAGGTAATGCCTATTGTAATGACTTAAAAGGAACAGGCTGATGTGTCCCTGATGCCAAATATTCTCCCTCTCCCAGTCTGATACAATAGCTGAAATTGTGCAGATTTGGAGTCATTTAAAAATTCTGTCTTTCTGGTTGTGTGATTCTTTGTGTATTAATAAAGTAGTCAACACAGTATTTGTTACTTGATAAATATTCAATAACTGGTCAATTAATCTGTTATGATATCACATAGCAAGACACTACTTCAAATTATTAGCTGAACTTTCTTTCCCTGTTCTTCACACTCTGCCTTTGCTTACTTCCAAGAGTATTTGATGCAGTATTCCCCTTTCAGGGGGAGGTAATAAGGTGGTCAAGATAAAGAAGACATTGCTCAGGTTTGACTTTCAAATTATATTTTTAAAAGCCAAGTCAAGAATATGAAAAGCCTGGGGTTTCTTCTTAACAGTTATCTTTTCTTTGGAAGATGAAAACTACCATGTTTCCCTGAAAATAAGACCTAGCCGGGCCATCAGCTCTAATGTATCTTTTGGAGCAAAAATTAATATAAGACCCGGTCTTATTTTACTATAATATAAGACCGGGTCTTATGTAACATAACAATATAATATAATAATATAATATAATTAATATAATATAATATAATATAATATAATATAATATAATAATATATAAGACTGGGTCTTATATTAATTTTTGCTCCAAAAGATGCATTAGAGCTGATGGTCCAGCTAGGTCTTATTTTTAGGGAAACATGGTAGAAAGAATGGGGACTTGATGATGTCAGAGAAATTCTCCACCACTGTAACACAGAATAATTTTTCAACCATAACAGCATATGTAGAAGGACCTAAGGGGATGTGACTAAGGTTCAGAGGCATCTAAGCCATCCAGAATCTTCTACCATTCAGAACATGACAAATAAAAACTGCACTGGAAATTGATAGTTTAAAATGATTCATGTTATTAAGAACACAAAATAAACATATTCAAAATACGTAGGGATAATAAAGTGAGATTAGTTTAGGAAATCTGCTTTTTCAAGTATCTTCTACTATGCTAATCGTGCAAACAATAGCAGATCTTTAGATTATACTGAGCATACTAACTTTTTAAAAGGTTAAACATAATAGAGACATTGGTATTCAATAAAATAAAGGCTTTGGAAATAAACCAATTTTCAAATCCCATTTTGGCCATATACACTAACACTTGTGTTATCTAACCTCTGGGAACCTCAGTTGCCTTATCAGTGAAACGGAGATTATAACATTGACCTCAGAATTTTTTGAGGCTTAGCAAAAATGATTTTAAGAATGCCTAGCACATTGCTTGGTACCCATCATTCAACAACAACTTTGACGTTGACAATTTTCTCATATCTCTTGGAAGCAGTAGCAAAAAAAATTCAATAACTTGTATAAACAGGCAAGAAAGTTAGGAACAAAGAGCAAGTGGGCAAATCAGCACTTAAAAATTTAAAAAATAAAACAAAAAACCCGTTTTGCTGCAGCGCAGACTCCACCCTAATGGGAAGGGGAGGTTAAATAGAGAGGAGTATTGGGGTGCTGAATAAACAGCTCCTCTTCATAAATTTGACAACCTATAGTTCTACCTGTGGATTTATTCCAGAGGATCCTGGAAATGTGGTAGCATGGGCAATTGCTTCATTTTCCTCAGTATCATTTAGTGCAAAACTGACAATCAATGAGAAAAAAAGTTGATAAATACGATCAAGAAAACTTTATCATCTGCACTATTTATTGGTTTGCATATGCTTCCTATATTGCAAGTTAATCTTATATATAAATTACTTTCAAATGAGCAAAAAGGAAAAAACTTAAGTCCTCTAATGGGTGTTTTAAGGAGCTCAATTTTGAAGACCCCAAATTTGTCTTAGATTGTACACATATTCATGACTGACCAGAGGCAAATAATAATTACTATTTCTATGAAAACAATATTTACTTGTCCAATTTCAGTAAAATTATTAGATGTATTATTATGAAAACGATGTGTGCACTTTCCTATCTGTTGGTCCACACTTGGAATAAAAATCAGCTTGTCTAAATATAACTAAATAAACAGGATTGAAAAGACTGCTGGATGAATTCTAAAATATTCAGTAGTTTATTATAACTGATCAGTTTAAACAACATTGATATTCACTTTAAACTATTAGGCGAGGGAGCACAATTAAAAGAGACACTCCTTACTTATAGAAAAGTAAAGCTGGACTGTCACTACTGATTACAAGGTGAGAGAAAATGAATACACTGATAGCATTGCAATCAGCATTTGTAATTCGCAAGTGCTGCTTGGAATAGGACTCTCAAAAGGGTAGGTGTTGCTTTACAATTTTCAAAGGAAATACCAATTGACTTCAAAGCATCACCCATACAGTGCCATATAAAAGATGAATTTACAAACCTAACATTGAAAGATTATAAGAGATGCCATCAATGGTTATGCAGGTAACTTTTCTTTCCCCTCAATAAAACAAAGACAGGAAACAAAAAAGACTATTCAGAAAGAACATTAAAAAAAGAACTCATCTTACCTCCATCCAGCTCTTCAGTGCCAAAATGATTCCTGTAGAAGAGCATGATTTCTATTTTGTAACATTTGTAGATGGTCACCAAACAAACAAGCAGCAAAAGGATCGCGCCAAGCCCTCCAGCAAGTTCAACTGTGTACATCAGCTCTAGGGAAAAAAAAAAATCACAAGAGATAATTATACCACATTCACATTCAAAATCATAAATTCAACTCAACTTCACAGTTTTGTGGATGAAACCAGATGTGGGCAGTGGATTAGCACAACTCCTTCCTTTTTTCCATGAAAATTTGACCTTTTGATAACTTTCTAGCTTTGTTTCCTAGGTAGCCACAAGAGGTGGTCTGTGGTAACTGTTGCTAAGCAACACTGCTTATGGTAAAAATGAACCTATGTTGGTAGATGGCATTTGGATTGAGAACTATAAATACCTGATTGGAAACTATATTTTTGGGCTTGCCTGAGTGCAGTAACTCTTATATACAAACATATCCCTTGTAGAAATCCTGCAAGTTACGCTTATAGGGTTGATAAAAGAAATATTGGTCCCTGTTGATATGAAACTTTTAAGCCAGGATGGCTTCTGAATCCAGCCAACATGAAACTTTATCTTTCCCACTTGAGCTGTCACCTGGGGGTTGGGGCTAAGGGAAGGTGAGGGGTCAAACAGAACAGCATCTGAAGGGCAATGTGAACTGTTGCATAGAGTATTGGGTGGACCACCTAATCGATACAGTCTGCGGGCTTCTGCCAGGAGCAATGAATACTCCTTTCTTACATCTTTCTCAATAAAGTGGGGCCAATGTGGGCTACCATAGTCTTGGAGGCTGAATGCTTACTTGGGTTTTAAGAAGTAAGCCACCTAGTGGATGTCACACCAGAATATATTGGTATTATTTTCCTTTCACTAAGATACTTAAAAGTTTTTTCTTTTCCTTTGTTTCCCCTTTTACTAGGCATGGTACTATATTTTACCCTAGTAAGGGATTTTGTTGTCATTCACTGTATATAAGTTCTCTTATTCCTATTCAATACCTATATTACATCAAAAAATTATCAGGCAATTTTGGGGGATAAAATACTCACTTCTTTTTTCTCCTTTAGAACTCACGGACATTATAACAAATTCAAGGCTACTGGCATTTAAACATTCAGTCAGAATGCACAGATTTTGAAATTCACTTTAACTAACTGCCTCTGTATGCACGTTGTCCTTGATCAAAATAATCTAAATGTTGTGATTGATGGGTAGCCATTGTTCCCTGCAGTTGACAACTACCTTGAAAAGTACTAGATTCCTTCATTACCATTAAAGATAAATATTCCTGAAATAATGGCTCTAAAATAATGGTACTTTTGATTCTGTAATTTAGACTCCACCAATGGGTTATCCAATTTTGTAACACACTCAATGCAGGCTTAGACTGAGAACTTTAAAATGATATATGGTTTTGTATTGACAACTACTCTTGGGTTACAAGATCATTTGTGAGACCTTGAAACGGGGTGAAACCATCATGGGTGCCATGCAGTATCAGTGATAAATAATCTGAAAAGCATGGCCAACATTTTCTCACAAGGACATTTTGTGCAAGCTTGCATGTGATGTCACTTTTCCTGTGATAATTGCAGAAAAAAAGTCAGCCATACTTCTCATTATCTAGTCCTTCATTTCTAATTCAAGAGTTTCATAAAAACAAAACAAAACATGTATAACTATTGTATAATCCAGTGCATTTTTCTGCTTGTATTAAAATTAAAAGGGACATAGAAGAAAATATAAAAAGTGATTGGACTTTATGAATTGAAGAAAGAAAAATAAAATGAGCTATTAAATCTTTTAGAGTCTAAGTAAATTAATATGATATGAAATGTGAAATACTGAAAAGGACCTCCAGGAAATTTTTATATTTTGTATTTCTAAATATCAGACAGCTTTATCTGCTGACTCTTCTCAGGGACTACACAAAATAGCACTACAAAAGTACCAGGAATGAAATATAAAATGCTCTTCCGTATACTATTTCCCCAATATTATGTGAACAGAAAAGATAAGTGGGTAGATAATTCTGCGGGGTGCATTGAGTCTTATTCTCTCAGGATATCTGTTAAACTCCACCACACATAGAGGCCGGCATAAAACTCTAACCTATGGCCATAAGTTAATTTATATACCAGTAAAATCTGGTTTAAATTACACTGCATAGGATGGGAGAGATAAGCATTTGGACTATGGCTTCTTTTAAGATTCATTCTGTTTTCTGATTTAATGCATTAAACATTTGGACTTTATCACTCTAAAATGTCTTGCGTGAGAAAAGAAATGGAAAAATAATGGAGAATGCTTAACTGCCACTCCTAAACACTAAGTGGAAGTGGAAGTGTCCAATGGAACTACTATATTAGAAAACTTTGGGCAGTTTCTAGTGAAGTTAAATCTGAAGCTATCCTGCCAGAAGCAATTACACTCTTAGGTATTTACCCAAAGGAAATACAAGCAGCTATCCATAGGGAAACTTGTACAAGAATGTTCAGAGTAGTCTTATTCATAGTAGCCACAACTGGAAATAACCCAAATGCTCATTAACAGGAGATAATGAATGAACTGTTGTGTGTCCATATGATATGAGTAGAATATACTTAGCAGTTAAAAAAAATAAACTATGATATATGCAACATGCATGATTCTCACAAAGTTATGTTAGGTGAAGGAAGCCAGACACAAAGTAATATGTTTGGTATAATTCTATTTAAATGAAGCCCAAAATAAACCATATAGAAATCACAAAATGGATTCTGTGTGGATGGGTGACGTGAACATTTATTAGAAAAAGGCAAAAGGGAACTTTCTGAGGTAGAAGAAATATTTTGTATATTTTTTCAGGTGTGGATACACAAGTATATGCATTTGTCAAAACTCATTGAGCTGAACACTTAAGATCTATGCATTTCATCTTACGTTAATCATACTTCAATTCTTTAAAAAACTGATTTTTAAAAAAGAGCCGTTATAAATTCTAACCCAAGGTCTATGTGGGGAGAATCTGTAAAGAAAGCTGGGAGTCAGGGCAGCTGCTCTGCTGTAGATAACTGCCCAGTCAGGGGATGGTTCTTCCGTGGTGTCCCCAAGGACACCCTTTGATTCTGGAGGCATGGCACTGGGCCTGGGCACCTAGCACGCCTTACACACCCATATCAAGTCAAATAGCTTTTGAAACAATCAAAACCTGTGCCTGAAACATAATCTTATCAATCTAATCAGCAGACTTCTCATTTTCTTCAGATAGTATGTATAATACTGGTCTCTACACACTTTTTAAAAACTTTAAGAAATTGGATCTATAGAGAACTTAGACAAAAATTATATAAAAATAAGTCCTTTGTATTTTTAGAGAAGTAATTGCCCAAAAGTGAATTATTCCCATTTCTAGATGTCATGAGCCACTCAAAAATTTTTATACACTATCTCAAATACACTATTCACCAGGCTAATCAATAGTATTGTCTGAAATGTAATGAGAAAAAGAGAGCAGGGTTATGTAGCTTAGCAATGACAAAGTTGTCTTGTGTCAAAGGAATACCTCCTTTAAGGTACAAACATATGAACAGTTATATATACCCAGAGTAAGGGCGATAAGCAATGAGTCTTCTGAGTCATATGATAGTCATTTACTAATAATGGGAATACCAAAAACTGATCCAAAGAAATAGCACTTACACGGAGCTAATTGATCCTGAGATCTTGAGAGTGTCTCAGATTTCCCCCAGATACTTCTGTAGTATCACAAGGTATTCTTAAAATGTCCTTGGAGGTCAGAAAAGAAATGAGTCTTTCCCTTCAGTACACACAGCACTGCCTGCTCCTCAGTTACAACATTATTTTAGGTAAGAGTAATTTATATGCCTTCATTTTATAAATACGTGCAGGTTAAAAATTTTCCATTTGATTTAAGTTATTCACATTGGTTTATATAGCATGTGTAAACTCTCCCAAAGAAAATGGTGTATTAGATTTAGCTTCCACATTTCTTTTGCTCCAAGCTGGACACATTCATTAATATGAGTGCTACCCATTATTGCTTATACACGGGGTCAGAACAAAATTACTAGGGGTCAAATTCTGTTACAGTTAAAAGAAATGATTTGGGCCCACTGCTGTATTTTATCTTTACATTACAATGTGAACAGTATTGCCCCAGGAAATGTCATTTTCCCTTTGAAATGGAATCTGCTTTGCAGCTCAAGTTCCAGTTGCCAGGAGTGGCAGCATTTAAAAAATAAAAAAGATTCTATTTCAGCACAATTCAACATCAGAGGATGGAAAGAGAAAGTGCAGACCTTTTAAAATCTGTTTAGCCTTTGCATTATTTTGTTACAATGATAGACTTTGCCCCCTTTAAGGGACTGAGACTGAATATTGAGAATTGTAAAGCAAAATCACTAGGCAAAACCTAAGGGAAGCTGGCATTTGGTTAAACACAACAAATGAACAAGTGCCAAAGAGTTACATTTAAGGGCACCAGCAGTCATTTAGTTACAGGCAATTAACAATAGTCCTTGGAAAGCTCCGGTAAGGGCTAAGGGAAAACACATTGATTATTGCTGCAGTAGTAGACTGCTTTTGGGAATAAATTGCTTCAATTTGAAACTAGATTTGCTACAAGCATTTTGAGCAATGACTACAAATTTTTTTTTATCAAGACAGTTGGACCAAGCAGCCTTTAAAAAGAAACAGCTAATTAAAATAAAGCGCATGCCATCTCTTAGTATATTGGATTACATTGCAAATAATAAATGCATTTGGTGTACACTAATCTTGCTGCAATTACCTAGTATAGTTTGGGATCCTATTTATTTTATTGGCCTGTATCTGGTGTTATGGTGTGCAAACTTTTTCTGCTAGGTATCTCTAAAGAGGTAAAGACGTTAACAAAGTTAAATCAAAGTGTCTATGTATTTTTGAACTCCTCACTTGGAGTTTTCATTTTGCATCTCTCTCTTTCTTTCTTATAATCTTGTTTAAAGTATAACTGAAAATTTTAGGTGGCTTATTCTTATATAGTTCGTCCTAAAATTGCCTCATTCATTTTATAAAGTCCTTTGAAATGCTCTGCTCTGATTTATATTCAGTAAGATGCAAGTTTGTGGGGGAAATGCATGATAGACAATATAATGATCCCAGTTTATTCATTAGCTTCACCAAGTACATTTCTTCTTCTCTCATTGTGTTATAAAGAGCTAAACTTTATAAGGATTTATCCATCCACATAAATTCATATGCATATTTATTTCTCTGGAGCAGTATAACTTATTTGTTCCTGGCAGGAGGATAATTATGCTCAGCCTACAAAGATATTCAACTCAATCCTACAATACATCAATGCAATTTAGAAGCAGTTAAATTTTTTTTGGTAACACATTAAGAAGCGGAATTGCTATTCACATAATAGCAAGAAAAATGTTTTGGGGAGGTACAAACTCGTATGTAAAGAGAGCAGTTCTGCTCTTGCAAAGTGCTTTTTGGAACACGGCAGGGTCTACCAAATAGTAATAATAATAATAATAAAAATGCAATGGTCTCTGAATGCAGCAGTTTGGTCTGTGAACTAAACCAAACATTTGAGCAAACTATTACCATCAAAGTAGTATACTTTGCCATTTTGGAGAGAAGATTTCAGCAAAGTATCAAATTAACTTTAAGTTACTGCCAATCAAGAATGCAAATATGGTCATTGGCTAGGACCCACCATTAGGGCCTACTTAGAGTAAGCTCCTACAAACCCTGGAAACTGAATTGTTACATGTTAATAAACTATTAAAAATGAAAAGTAAAATAAAAGACTAGAAGGAAAAAATGCATCCTTCTCTATAGTTTGCTAGAGTCCACCCTTGGAATATGCTTTTCCTCTTCCCAACCCGACAGGAAGGGTGCTACATTTTGTTTTGTTTCCTATGACGTAGAGAATATTCATAAGTGGTATGTATTAAAAGACAATTTAAAATGACAATAATTGAATAAAATACAAATTCATGAGTTTATATTAATCATAAATACATTAATATTAAGGGAAGCTCTCCCTTAGAGCAGAATGCCAATTGGTCAATATAGAAGGGGTGATAGAATTAGGAGTCACCATTTCTTTGCCATCCTAATAATTAATCCAGGCAAGAATTATCAACAAAGGCTATAATTGTTGAATGAAAGACTGATGTGGTAGGATATTCACATCACCTTAAAGTACCTCCCCACTGAGTATTTATTAATAATTAAGGGGGAAGTGAACAGCATTTTAAGGAAGTGACCAAAATTAACATCACCAGTAATGGGACAAATTGACATCATGTACCTTCCAATGTGATGGCACAATATCATTTATGTTGTATTCTAGCCAGAAACAGTAAATACCCAAAATAAGGAGGAAATAGCAGGGAAATGCAAACTGAGGGACATACTACAAAAAATAAAATGTGGTTTTTACTCTTCAAAAATGTCGATACCACGAAAGACAAAGAAAGGCTCAGGAAACATCCCGGATTAAAAGAGACAAAAAACTTGACAAGTAAACGCAGTGTGTAATACTGGATGTGAAACATGGTTTAATAGGTATTATTGGGACAATCTTTGAAATATAAAGCTAGACTATGTATTAGATAACAGCATTCTAGCATTTTAAATTTTCCTGAATTTGACAATTACACTCTGGCTTTATAAGATAATATCCTTGCTTTCAGGAGATTCACACTGTAAGAATTTAGTCATGATGTCTGCACTTTACTCTCATGTGGTTCAGCAACATGTGTCGTGTGTTAATATACAGAGTGTAGCTTTATTTTTTCATTTACCTATCTAGACAAAGAGAGATAAGGCAAATGTGGCAAAATGTTAATAATTAGTGAATCTAGTTGGAGAGGATATGTGGAAATTTATTGTACTATTTTTGTAGGTTTTCTGAAATGTCTGCATGTCTTTTTTTTTTAAATAAAAAGTTAAAACAGAAAAGACAGGTCCAATGGTAAGATAACATTGTTGCAAGTGTTATTGTCACTCGAGTGTATTTTGGGTTGATTACTTTTGGCTTGAAATTTTATTATTTACAGCTATTCTAATGTAATCTGTACAAAGCCTTCAGTTTAATCTTCCAAATACATGTCCTAACCTTGGAATTTCTTCAGTAATTGTTAGCTGATTTACGTGCTCATGGAAGAAAATCTGAACCACTTGTGTTGGCATTCAAAGTCCTTCACTCCTTTATTTATTTTTATTAAAATTTATTGGGTGACAATGGTCATCAAAACTACATAGGTTTCAAGTGTACAGTTCTATAATACATCATCTATATATTGCATTATGTGTTCACTACCCAGAGTCAGTTCTCCTTCCATCACCATATATTTGAACCCTTTTGCCCTCTTCTACCTCCTTCCATTTCCTCTTCTCCTCTGGTAACCACTAAACTGTTGTCTGTGTCTGAGTTTTTGCTTATTTGTCTTGTTCTTCTGTTGTTTTCAGTTTTATGTTCGACATATGAGTGAAGACATATGGTTCTCTACTTTTTCTGTCTGACTTATTTCACTTAGGATAATAATCTCAAGATCCATCCATGTTGTTGCAAATGGCAGTATTTCATCTTTTCTTATGGCAGAGTAGTGTTTCATTGTGTATAGATACCACACCTCCAGCTAGAATAATCCCTCCAACTATGAATTGAATTTGATATGTTTTCCCAATTCTATACCGACCTAGAACTTTTCCTTTCCACTTATCAAAATACTACCAATCCTGCAAGGCAAGGCTAAGATCTGCACTTTCTTTTTTTTTCTTCTTAACAGTTTTTTATTTTTCAATTACAGTTGTCAAACATATAACATTAGTTTCAGGTATACAACACAGTGATTAGACATTTATATAACTTATGAAGTGAAGATCTGCACTTTCAATGAAGCTTTGCCAACTAAAAGTGATTCCTTAGAACATGTATTTTCTGTAGCTTTTTTGGTGGCTTACCATGTTGCACTATATCATTTAGTTTTCTTTATGGTTTTGCATTATAAACGATTGCTTTACTTTAGGACCTCTACTCTGGCTGTTCCTTGTGAGTGGAATGTTCCTCCCCAGATTTCTGCATGCCTCCCTCTTCACTTCCCTTTGCTCATAGAATACCATCTCAAATCAGTCCACCGACCACTCGTTCCAAGTCACAAGCCGGTGGCTGCAACTTGCATTGCTTTTCTTTCTCTATTTTTTCCTATAACATTTATCACTAGGTAGCATAATATTTAATTTTCTTATTAATAAGTATTATTATTGTTTATTGTCTGTCTCTTCCCACTGGAATTTAAATTTCATCAGGGCAATTTTTTTTTGTCTATTTTGCTCATATTTTTTATTAATCTATCTACACCCCTTGAAGACTATCTTAGACATAGCAGGTGCTCAATGAATATTTGTGGAATACATGAACATAAATTAGAACAAACTCAGTTTCCTAATAAAAAGTTAGACTTTTGTGCATTCCCACTCTAAAATTCCAAGAATATCTGTGTGAGCCACTTTTTCAGCCAACCAAAAGGTTCAGGCAACTGATGATGTATAATTATTAATATGCAGCCGATTAACTTGGTAATAAAACTTCATTCTATAGAAAAATGGTCAACTTCATAGTATAGGTTTAGCAATATTCTTTCATTCATAAATCCAATGACTATATAATCT
Organism: Rhinolophus sinicus; assembly: GCF_057876585.1. Lineage (NCBI taxonomy): Eukaryota > Metazoa > Chordata > Mammalia > Chiroptera > Rhinolophidae > Rhinolophus > Rhinolophus sinicus. The sequence continues at coordinate 21,526,918 of NC_142518.1, read as the reverse complement.
TGTATAGACTTACAGGACTAGGAAAGTTTGTATTTACTCGGCATTTAGAAATAAATTATGCATCACTTTACATTTTTGATATTGCTATTTATTTTTTCTTTTCACTCACTCATTCACTTTCTCTTTAGTAAGTGCCTTAAATGTGCCAAGCATAGTGCTTTGAGTTCTAGTGATACAATGATGGATGAAATATGCTTCTTGCCTTAAAGGAGATTATGTCTAGTTGCAGAGTCAGGCACACAGGCAATTATTTTAAAACAAAATAATGAAAGCTAATATGTATTGTGCACTTACTTAAGTGTCACTCTGCTAGGCCTTTTGTATAGGTGTAAGAAATACTCTACTGTAAGTATCATAACCGTAGTTGAGCAACTCACTTGGGGTGTTTGTGCACATGTGTGTTTGTGATTCTTTTGGGGGACTTTAGATGTAGGGATCGGACATTGTGTGGCACAATATAGAACAGTGCCTGCAAAGGTGTTTGGCAAGTAGCTAGGCCTGGAGTACAGGGAAAATGAATGTATGTTATAATGGGTGATGGGAGGCAAATTCATGTAGTGATTTGTCCGCTAGACTATGTTGTTTATCTTTTTCTTTTTCTTTTCAAAGCAACTGACATGAACCTTGTCAATAAATATTTGTTTGAAAGATTCATGATATCAATGAAGCCAGGTTTCCCAAAATTAGGTCAGAAAAATAGGACAATGATGCTCCCTTGAGGAAAATTGACATATTTTTTAAATGTATAATGTGGTATTACTAACACAGAGCTTCATCACTGGAAGCATTTCCCATTTGGATTATAAAAGCACTGTTTGAAATAGGTCTATCTAAAGGCTACACAGACATTATGTATTTGCACACATTCAACATACAAAGTATTCATATGTTTCCTCCTTCATCTTAGCTCTTATAAGATTGAGTATGATGGGGAGAAACTAGACAAAGAAGGAAGATACTGCTATAGTAAAGAGCAAAATAGGCCTCAGGTGACCAGCTTAGAAGACAGGACTATTGTATATCAAGGTGTCAAACTTCAGCAATGCCTAAAAGAAAATCTCTTAGAAGAGGAAGTATTTGTTTTCTCTCTACTAGGAATTTCCTTCTGAACATGTCATACAAATAGACAGGCACAGATGGAATGTTACAAAACATCTCTTGAGAGAAAATTGTCAGAATGAAGGTGGCATTGCCATTTTACTCCTTTTGTTAAGGGCTGCAGTGTTTATCCTAAAAGCAATCCTCCATCAGAGAATATATTGTCACAGTTAGAACAATTTGGTCTTCCATTGGGAATGCTTTCGATTGGCCTAAGGACCCAGAACATCTGGACTATAACCAACAACTGGAGATAACCAATAGAAGAAGCCATGTTTTGTACAAAAACATCGAACCCTTCTAAAAAAATCGCATGACGATTTACAGTATATTCAATTGTTGAAAACAGATTTATAAAGTATTTTATACATGTAAAAACTGATTGTATTGCAATAAACAAAATGGGATGCTTTGATAAACTTCAGAATTTCATGTTATTATAATAATTTTCTTCCTTTACGGTTTTAAACATACTTCCTAATTATCGAAAGCATTAGAATAACATGTGTTCGGCAAAAGCTGTTTCTCTCATGAGACAAGTTTCATTCAAAATCTTTCTGATTCCACAGAGCTAGAGACTATTAAGGCAAAAACAATAATCAAACCATGCGCTGGTTCATTTCCCTCAATGGAAGTAACAGAAAAAATCAATTTCTTATCTCTCTTGAATTTTTTGATCACTCTGCTTTCTGAAAACATAAAAATGCTGAGGAAAATAGTGGTAACTTTGCCTCCCTTTCTCATTTTGTAAAGAAATACTAGTCAAGAATTTATTAACACTTGGTTAATTTAATGTATTCTTTTACGCTATTTTAGATACTGAGATACTTAAATAATATAGACAAATTTGTTTGTCTGGGGAGAATTAAAAGTGCATCCAAGCAGTTGTGAGTCATTACCTTGAAATTGTGGGATAGTATAAATGAGTTTTCAAGCCATATTCATTTTATATTACATAGAAGAATTAGAATTCCAAGCTGATTTAAGTCAGGCGATTTATGTGTGTCGTTCTTTCAAGCTTTGATAATGGCCTCTTCCATTTCAGTTTCCATGAATTTGACAGCCATTACCAGTCACTACTCTTAACTGCAGTCACATATCTTAAGGAATTGCAATTTCTGTTTTGCACTTATAGGAACGTGTCATCTAAAGATCTGAGTCAACTTTACAAAAGCTTAAAACCATAAGAAAATCCCTGGGAAGAGCAACCACTTCATTTAACTTTCAAGATTTGCAAAATGAGGTACAATGACTCAAAACTCTTGAGAATCTGTAAAATCTGACAAACGGTCTAATACATATTATTAGTCATTCAGGGTTTAATATGTTCTTCCTGCACTGGGGCTTAAGGGCAATTAGTTTACAAATGACAAAAATGAAGAACAATGACACAATGAGACTTGCTTTAGGTCAAGCACAAGTGAAGAGTCAAAAACAAAACACTGTCAAGTAACTGTCCTTTTTTTCATTCCAGTTTACAATTTCTTTTCAGTCCTCATTCATATCAAATTTCAATTTATGCTAATGATTTTTGGGTGGTTTTAAAAATGACCTTTTTGTGCTGTCTTAAATATACCACTGGATTTTTGTGTGAAATAAAAATAAAATGTATTTTAATAGCATTTAAATGTCTATTTTTAATTTAGAGAAATCAACCTCCAGATATAGCATCCTTCATAGAACACATGCTAAAAATAGTATCTGTGTCCTAAAAACAGAGACAAATAGCTAACATATTTCTTACAGATGGCAAATGTAATTCTCAACAATAAAATCTAATACAAGTTACCGTGGTAATTTATTGGAAATCAACACACTTTTTCCTACTATATGACCCAGGAGAGTAGTTAGCATTTTTTCATGTGTCATGTCTAATTTCTCACGTTAGTGACCTGGCTGTCAAAGTTCAATATACAGGAACTGCTTATTAAAAGTTATACCTTGCATTTTATGACCCAGTTGTGCCATTTCTCAACTGACTGCAGGAATTCACCACCGTAAAAATGCACAGCCATCTCCCTCTCCCCCAAATTGTTGCTTTAATGAGCTAGGAGGGTGGTAGACATCCCTCTGGCAACAGTGACTCCACTGCTAAGGACACCCAACCCAGTGCTTTGCCCATAGCTGTCTCTTAATGCATATTTGGTGAATGGGAATGATATGTTGCTTTTTCACACAACAGCATTATATGAATCATCTTTAAGCAGCCAGCAGTGAAGTGAGATGTTGAGCAGGTTATGAAACATTGTCAGTCAACAGATTGTTTTGACCTAGAAATAATGAGAAAATGTGATTCTGAAAAGGAAGAGAGAGTGGTGTGTAGGTGGGTGGTGGCCACAAATATGCTATCCTGTTTGTGATCTCTGATCACATATGTGGAAATGTGCTATGTGTGTGCTAGATGACATCGGTGGGATGCTTGCAAATATCTTAAACTAAATTATTTTTTTAATTGTTATTTTCTAAATTATTATTTTGTCATTCTCAGACAACACAAAGATTGGAGTTCCAGTGGATTTCCTCTGCTCTCATCTTAGGTTTACTTGTGTTTTATAACTTCTGTTACATGCTAGACCGATGCCTGTTAAATCAAATTGAACTTTTGAACACATAGGAACTGTTTATCCATGTTGGGTTACTGTGTTATTTTTCCTTTGCCTGTTTTGCCATCATGTCATTTATGAATAATATGTGGATGTTCATTTCTCACACTATGCCTGTCCTTGCTTACTACATATACTTGAGATTTAGCTGAATACAAGAGTTCATATATATGCTGTTGAGACATTCCTAAGGGGATATGTAGGAACTATGTCTAACAATGACAGCTGTCTTCATTTAAGAGGTTACTTATTTAATACTTGAGGAGTCCCCTCTAAGATATCTTTCTGAGTAGCAAATGTCTTCTATAAAGCACAATTTCACTGAATACACGAGGCAAGTAACCTCATTAAGAGTAGAATGTGAGGGCAATGTTCAAATAGGTTCGAAGGTGTTGACAATGTAAAAAGAATGAGGCAATTAGTGGGAATTAGTCCCACTGACTGGCTATACTCCTCTTTCATTCTTCTCTCATGGAAATGGTGAACTCAAGAGAGCTAGCTGCTCTTTCCCTATGAGAGCTACCAAGTTTAGAAGAGGATCCATTGCCTAGGCAAAGACCTTGGTATGCCAATTTTGAGCCACAGACCAGCACCATCAGTGGTCAATAAGGAACTTGTTCGAAATTCAAATATTGAGCCCCTCCCCAGGCTATTGAATTCCAATCACTGTTTAACAAACTCCTTAGGTGATTTGTGTGTACTGTAAAGACTGCAACAACAACAGCAAAAATAGATTGTGAAGCACTTCTCCAGGGACTTCTAGTTGATTCTCCAAGAGGGAGGACACAAGGAACCTATATTTTGTCAATTTCTGTGGTATGAGAATCTCTTGACCTTCCAATCACATCGGGTATAATCTTGCAGGGTTTTCAAGACTGAAAAACCTGTCCTTCTGATGATACCCATACTGTAGGTCAACTGGTGGCAGTTTTGTCCCCTGGGGATATTTTCAATATTTGGAGACATTTTTCGTTGTCACAACTGGGAAAGGTACTATTGGCATCTAATGGATAGAGGCCAGGGATGCTGCTTAACACTTTACAAGGCATAGGACAGCCCCCCATGATGAAAAATTACCCGACACAAAATGTCAATAGTGACAAGATTGAGAAATTCTGCTGCAAAGTTCATATTACTCAGAATACATTTAATCATCCCATTCATCACATTTATGAAGTGAGTTATGTATATTGAATCATATAACAGAGAAGTACAAGATAAAGACCTTTATCAATAATATAATATTTAGCTAGGAAAACAAGTGAAAAATAAAATAAAACAAATAAAGGATGTCCAGTGACTATGTCCACGTGCAATTAAATACTAACAGGTTTGGTCCACATAATTAGTTCAACAGGAATGATACAAACTGAAGGTTTTATCATTCTTGGCTTCCAATATTGGTTTTGTCCAGGATCATTCCTTTGTTAGTTATTAATTGAGAAATAAGCTAATCATCAGTAAACAGTGGTCCTTTTCTTTCTTAACAAAGATGTTGCTTGGATATTCTAGTTCATACTGAAGAAAACTAAATGACCTAAATGACTACCAGGCAAAAGTATGCTACATAATAAATCTCCATGCTGTAGCTGATCAGGAAAATCTGCAATCAACAGACCTTTGAAAAAATATTCCGGTGTTGAGGCAAAAATAACATGGAGTTAACCTCACTTAAATCACATATTCCCTGTCTAAGGAAATAGGTTAGTTTTCATGCCTGTAATTTTGGTGGCAATCAAATAACCTTGTTCAAATGTCCACATCAAGAAACTCATAGGTACAAAATCACCAATATCAGACAATTTGTGCTCCTGCCCTTCGTAATAGCCTCCAAGTGTGGTGTTATCTTTGTGTGTTTTGTTTATTTTGCCATTAGCTACCAAGAAAAAAATTGGGGTGAGCTGTTCAGATGTCTTACATAATTGAAGGAGAAGCCAGAAAAATGATACAGAAGAAAATTTGGAATGCAAAATGTGAGATCTTATCCAAGGAGAGAATTTGTTAACCCTGATGGCTCTGATTTGCAGATACTGCAGCAACATAACTTAAGTTCTTTAATCTGTTGGCATTGCATAAGCAATGAAGTGGAACAGAATATACTACCCTGATATGTATCTTTGGCATAAGTATTATTTTAAGCTAGTTATTTTTAAGAAACAGCAGACATAGAAGAAGCTCTGAAAACTAAGAAGTTACCCTTTTGTAAGACACATTTACATTTACAAGGGAAATTTCCATTTACCAGAGTTTCTCCCTCTCCGTACCAGAAAGAGGGTGACTTCAAATTTCTAGAAACTGGTCAATGGAGAAGGCAAGGACTTAAATCTGTATAACAACCTTATCCTTGTTTACTGTGCTTTTACTGATAACTTTCCATAACTGTCCCTCCCTCCAACATCCCATTTCATCTTTAGTTTGAGATGGTATTTAAGGTGGTGGCTTCGGCCATTTCAAGGAGTTACTCAGTTTTCCTGAGTTTCTCCCATGTACATGGGAGGTATGCATGTTATTGAACTTCTGTTTCTTTTTCTCCTGTTAATCTGATTTCTTATTACAGGCCGGTCTCCTCCAAGAACCTAGAAAGTTAGAAGGAAAATATTTTTCTTCACCCATGGCAATGACTCAATAAAATTGACTCTTTCCTGCATGTCTACTCAGTTTTTAATGGGTCACTGTCTTTCTAGGGAGATGCCACCACATAGAGAGGTAGGAGGTTTTGATATCTGGGCAGTTTGGTTTTTCCATATTCTGAAATCAGTGGTTAAAGATGTCAAATGAGCCCCAAGAGAGGTTTAAACAGTTCTAAGTTCTTACTGTAGCTCTCAGTAAATAAATGCACTAGGTAAATACTAACAACGATAGGGGCACATATTACAAGAATGATTCATTATAAGAAGGGATAAGGAGTCCACTGGGTCTGAATTCATCCGGCTTTAAAACAATGCATCCTAAATGATGTGCATGTTAATTACATTACTAAAGATATTCTGAGGACTAGGGAGTTTATTGAACAAGTCTAATTCCTATCGACTACATTCTTTGGAGGGAGAGAGAGTGTGCACAAGAATTAAAATGGGTTTGAGGGGGAATAGAAAAATACCTAGATGTTCATCATTATTAACTAGTCTCTCAGAGAGATGCTTTGCCAGTTCCAAAACTACTTCATGATGAATGAATTGCCTTATTATTATAATCAATATATCAAAACACAACCATTCAGGACAGGATTGATAATGAACATCCCCTTAATGTGACAGTTGCAAAGCTAAACAGTCCCTAGAAGCACAATTCTATATTAGGAATGTTTAATATCAATACAATATAAAAAGCAGATAATGGCATTTCAAATTAAATAGGTTCTTATTTCCTGTTCATTTGATTTTATGAATGCCAGATACATAGTAGGTTCTTAATAATTATCATTAAACGTATGAATAAATGAAAGAAGATGTACTTTAGGGCAATACATTCAAACTAAAGTAAATCTACTGTAAGGTAAAATATACAATCAATGGAACAAAATTGCTGGAGGTAAATCTGACCACATTAATAAAAGATAAATTAGATTTGAGGGAGATTTTAATGAAACACATTATTGCTGCATCCTCAATTACCAAGAATATCATGTGGTTGGAGCAGAGAAATATAATAGCTAACATTTATTGAGTGATAAATATACGTCAGACATGTGATACATATTGACATATATTAGTTTATTTAATCCTCGGACCTGCTCTATATGGCAGGTATTATTATTATTACAATTTTATATGTGAGACATTTGAGGCTCTCAGAGATTAAGAAATTTGCCCAACATAGCACACATAGTAAGCGCAGAGTTGGGTTTTGAACAGACAGCCTTGCTCCAGAGTCCACAACCTCAACCATTAAACTGCTTTGCTCCAATAGTAAATGTACACACTTTGAGGTCATCTTGAGTTAAAGGGTATGGACCAAAAACACAGAGTGAAAAAGAAATTTGGGACCACCTGATGGGTACAAGGGCAGCTAGGATTGAGCACAATGCTGCTGAGTAGTGTCAGGGAAGAGAAAATTCCCCTCTACCCTTCTTGAGTTCTCATGGCTAGACTAATAATAAAATTGACACAGTTTAATTTGTGAGTATAAGAGATCATAAATGATGCTCAAGATCATAAAATGATGCTCAGAGAAATGACAGAAGCAGGCACCTTTTTATACTTTTTATACAAAGAAACAATAAACTTTTGAGGAATTGATAGGACAAACAAAAGTGCTCATTAGTATGGAATCTAAGCGAGGGTTGGGCTTGGGTAGTAAATTAATAAAGTGGCAACAAGGTTTGTTTATGTGAGTGTTTTGGATTCTTTAACTCTGGTGATAAGGGTGTCTTTTCAGCCTCCAGGGGCAAAGAGGGCACCTTTCACATGGGAGATTTATCTCCTGGTTAAAGGGGGGCAGATAGAGAAGGAGATCCTTCTTGCATTGAAAGTTTCTTAAATACCTTTAATTCAAAATAATCAGTATGGCATATGGGATATTTTGAGGTGGCATACCCTGGGCGCCAACAGTTTCCATTTGTAGAATTGTTTGTCAGGGAAATGGAAAATTTAAAAAAATGGAGAGAATAGGAAAGGTCAGAGTTTTGGAGGGAAACTGAAGGTCAGTGTTTGATGCATGTTGAATCCAGCACCAGCATCTAAAAACCTAAGCAAAGGCATCTGGGTAAAATATTCAGAGACTTAAACATGGAATTCAATCATGTATGGATAATAGTGGGAACAAGAAATGACACAATACTGAATGTATCAATTCTCCGCTTTGGTTCTTTTTGAAGCAAGTGTCTAACTTTCAAGCTTGTCAGGCCAGAAAGTGGAGTGAGGAATAAGGGGCAGGGCAGTCATAGACTAATATGGCCCCATGGCCCTTGCCCCTTTATTCTTTGTCTCTCTTTAGTTGCATAATCCAGTTCTCTGTATAGTATGTGAAATATATCTATATTGAATGTCTGACATTATTCTGTCAAAATACCTTCCCTGGCTGCAGGAATCAACAACTTTGAATATTCTCAAGTAAGGTTTATCTATGATCAAAGTTCCTGGTAAATTTTCAGCCAGTTTTTGTGGAATTAAGATTTTATTTTGTTTTTTAAAGATAAAAGGCTGGTCCAGAATCTAACCTAGCTTAATCCTAGGTGAATTATTTATTGTAGTATCCTCTTGGCATTAAGGAAGACTCATTTGGCCTGGGAATGATATCTCAAAAAACCCATACCACCCATTGGAGGGCTATAACATCATTTTTTATTGCATCAACAATATTGAACAAAAGGCAACTGTGGTGGAAAAAATGCCTAAGTAACTTTGGCAAAGGTGTGTCCTGGCAAGATTACTTGTCAAAACTGATAATTTGTGATTTACAAGATCTGTATTCATCAAATGCTTTAACATATCTCTCTAGGGAGGTTTTAAAAAGAAAGACTTTGAAGGGCTATAAGATAAGGGATTTAGGAGTCAGTGACAGAAAAATATGATTAATACTGACAGTTTCCATCTCCTTTGAGCTTTAGTCTTCTGAGTAATATACTAACTCATCTGGTAATTACATGATTACTAGTATGCCAGCAATTTGACTCTTTCAGGGATCCTATGATTAAACCCCCAAACTATCGGCTTACATGGGTTGTGCCTTCACATTTTTAACCTTACAAATCTGGTGACAAAATCCTTTCTTTTATCCAAAGATTACTGGGATGGACCATTCTACATGATTATAAGCCTCTCAAGGACAGGAGATTGCATACATTGCTGCCTTGGTGCATTGATGACATATTTGCTTGCATCCCCCTTAAAAAGAAGGCACACATTAACTTTAAGAAAGACTTTTGGATTATATGACCTTGAAGGATTCTTTAGAGCTTCTTAATGCTTTCATTTTGCTAAGAATAAAATGCTGTTGGCATAAATACATATTTGAAAATCATGGAAGATTTAAGTATTGAAAGGTGCTCTAACACTGGCCACAGTTTTCTTCTTCATGTTTAGTTTAAATAAACAGACATTATTGGGAAAGTTTTTTCAAACAATTTCCTTCACTCCTCAATCATTCATTTTTGTAGCACTGGAAGCTTTTTATGGCTATAGGCAACTTAACCTTAGGCCACACATGCTAAAAACAGCCTGGGGTGTTTGACCCTTTCTGGCCTTGTGCCTGTCTATAAGAACAGAGGTTTAATAATTGTATCCTCCTTAAATTTGAGGCCTGACAATAAAGTTTGGGAACTTGTTGCAACAATGTTGTTAACCTTTTCTGATATCAGCGGATTATTCATTATGAATTTGTACCAACTGGACAAGCAGTTAACCAAGTTTATTATTTGGAAGTGCTGAAAAGGCTGCGTGAAAAAGTTAGACGACATGAACTTTTCACCAACAATTCATGTCTCTTACATCATGACAATGCACCAACTCACATGGCACTGTCTGTGAGGGAGTTTTTAGCCAATGAACAAATAACTGTATTGGAACACCCTCCCTACTCACCTGATCTGGCTTCCAATGGCTTCTTTCTTTACCCAAAGATAAAGGAAATATTGAAAGGAAGACATTTTGATGACATTCAGGACATCAAGCGTAATACGAAGACAGCTGTGATGGCCATTCCAGAAAAAGAGTTCCAGAATTGCTTTGAAGGGTGGGCTAGGTGCTGGCGTCGGTGCATAGCTTACCAAGGGTAGTACTTTGGGGGTGACCATAATGATATTCAGCAATGAGGTATGTAGCACTTTTTCTAGGATGAGTTCACAAACTGAATTGTCTTACCTCATACAATTCATTGCCTTTCCTCTTTATGATTACTATTTAATGGTAACTCCTACTTTGCCCTAAAAAGAAATGTATTTTGTCCAGGTCAACAGATTTTTATTTGTGCCCTATATATTCTCTCCACTACTTCCCTTCTTGAGGAATAATTTAGACACTTTAATTAGACTATATTGAAGAGAATGACCAGAATGGTGAAAGTATGTTATCCACACAAAGGGAAAATTAATAAAAGAAACTAAAGAAATTGAATCTAGGGAAGTAAAGGTCCAGCAGGATCACAGTGACTGTCAAGGGTACATTGCCATTAATCCCCCTTGCTTCAAACACAGATGTACAGCCCAAACTCTTAAAGGGCTGTTTTGGGGAAGAGAGATTAAAAGTGCAGAACTGGGGTCAAGGGACAGACAGACAGTGAATAGAGATACTTTCTAATAGTTATGTTTTTCCAAAGACAGAACTGGCTTCCTGAAAAGGGAGTGTGACCCAGTATAAGATGATAGATCACTTGGGAGATGTTATGGAGTAGTTCAATTACACAACATTTAAGATGATTTCAACCCTGAGAAGCTATTTCTGTTCTTTTATATGTATAATATGAGGTGTAATTAAAAAATATGGTGAATGTTTAAATTAAAAAAATTATTACAGTGAAAGACACATTGCCATTAATCTCCCTCAAAATACTGCCCCTTGCTTCAAACAAACCTGTCCCATCATTCTTGCCACTTTCTGAAGTAGTTCTGGAAGTCCTTTTTCATGAATGTCTTAGTTGCGCTGTCATGGCTGCCTCGATGTCCTGAATCAATTCAAAACGTTTATCTTTCATGGTCATTTTGACTTTGGGGAAGAGCGAGAAGTCACACGGTGCCAGATTCAGTGAATAAGGTAGATGAGGACACACGGTAATGTTTTTATTTGACAGAAATTGCCATCTACCAGAAGCGATGTGTGACACAGAGCGTTGTGATGATGGAGGATAAAGTAAAGACACATACCAAAGAGGACTTCTAGAACTGCTTCAGAAAGTGTCAAGAACGATGGGATAAGTGTGTTTGAAGCAAGGGGGATTAATGGCAATACATCTTTTACTGCAATAAATTTTTTAAAATGTAAACATTTACCATATTTTTCAATCACAACTCGCATTTCTACTCAAGATTTCTTCATTGACTGAATACATATGTTAAGCTAGAGAAAGAAACAATCATATGGCTATCTGCTGCTTACTTTTCCTGTTACATTCACTTAAAGTAGACTATTTTAATATTGTAGTCACCTTGACAACAGACGTGTGTATTTTAATAGCTTTCAGTTACATTATTCAAAAGGAATCTATTGCCCAATAAAGTGCGTGTGGGGGAACAGTCTTCAAGGTTTTCTTTCTTTTCAACCTCAAAGAGTCTAGGATTAAACATGTACTTTGAAATTAAAATCATTGTAGATTTGCTGAGTGAGAGAACATCAAGTGTACTTGTTTGAAAAATTAGAAAGTTTTTACTTAGGGTAATAAAAAAATGTATTTTTCTTTTGTAATGTACATAAAAAATTTCACCAACTATAAGGCATAGCTCAAAATTTACAATTATCCCTAATTTCAAACAATTCAATATATATTTATATATATTTTAACCCTGTGCACAAGGTGTCGGGGCTGCTGTGGAATCAGATTTAAAGTGGCAGATGGTGCACTCAACCATAACATATATTACTTGAATTATTGTTAATAAATAATAATTGACTAATAATAATTCATTAAGGAACAGTTAATGAATTATTATTAATCAAGGGAGGATCTTACATATGTAAAAGTTTTCTGAAGCAGAAAAAAGAATGTCAAGGAGTACCGCAATGCGGAATCCATCAGGCATAATTATTACAATAAAGGAATAACCTTCCAATAAGGAACACAATTTTGGACTTACTTAAAACTATTTCAGTTATTTTAATTGATTTGCCTTTTTCTAATAATAATAAATAACATTTAATTAAATACTTCCTGTGTATAGGCTTTGTGCCAAAGTCTTCACATTTCTTGTTTCTTTCGTCCTTTAAAGCACAGAGTCAATATAGTATTTTTCCCATTCCATATATTAGGAAACTGAAGCATAGGGAAGTTAGATACCATGCCCAAGGTTATATAGTTGGTATTAAAGCAGAGCAATAAATTCAAATTTGACTCTAGAGCCTGAGCTAGTCACCCATCCACTGTATTATTTCCCTTGATGGCCCAACTGCTAATGTGATTATTTTATTTAGAATAAATTTGTGTAGAAAAACAAATTTTAATTTTTTTTTTTTGGTTCCCAATTATTTCCCTCTCATTATAGGCTCAGTTGACCACTCAAGCTTAGAAGGTTACACTCACCCCGTTTGTGAAGGAGAATGCTGGCATGCCGGCGTCCATTTCCATTTTCAACATAACAGGAGTAATTTCCCAAGTCACCTTCTTGTACAGAGTCCACAATTAATGAGATGGAAACTTCCTGTTCCCCAAGATGCTCCTTGAGAATTCTAAAATATAAAGCAAAACGAAACAAAACACCCCACACAAACATACACATACATGAAAAAAAAAAAAATTAGAGGAATCTGAATCTGATGTGAAAATACCTATAGTAGCTGTGCTTCAAATTTGGCTATGGATTGATGCTATCTTAATTAAATTATATCATGCCCTCTTCACTTCTAATGAGTAGGTTTGTCTTTGTAGCTGCTAATGAAGTTGAAGTTAATTATCTTTCTTAGCTGAACAATCACACTGTCGTAATAAAGAGGAGAGAGAGACCTTGAAGAAAAGTTTACAAATGCTTTCCCTTTAAGAAGAAATATGATGTAAAGGTGAGATAAGAAATTCTAATCTCTTAGGCTGGAGGACTAATTATATATTAGGTTAATTAAAAAAAAGGAAGAATAGAAAATTTCTGAGTTATTTTGACATTTCAGATGAAATCTCCAGCCTGTTTTTTTAATGATACAGATCAACTGCCTATTTTAAAAGAAATATGAAATTATAAACCCGTAGACTAAGTGTTCTGATGAAGTGTTTAATTCTTACATTTAAAATTAATAGTAAACGCTCATTAACCTCACCGTCAAAGATTTTAGCCACCTCTCAGAGCAAGTGGAAAACTTCAAAGTAAAGTTCCGTTTCCCTTTTTTGAAGTTTCCACCTCTACCCTCCCACTGTTTGGTAACTCATCTCTGCACAACACTTTCTAATGCAGATTTTAAAAAATGCCTTTCTTGAACCTTCTCTGAGCATCCACAGAAAGATACGGGGGAAAGTTAGGAGATTTATTATTGCCTTTCCTTAAAATAATAGTGAAGTTATAAGTATGAAAAATAGCATAGGAACACTTTAGCATGTTGGAGAGTGCCCATCTGGTCATTTTAGAACTCACTTGGAGTGTAAGATTCGTGTGTATTTGTTGCCAGGAAGAAAGAAGATCCTAGTAGAAATAACCTTATATGACAGTTTCATATGTCTTTATTTTCTATGGAAAACCTTTTTCTCTGATATATTTGATTAAGTTTTAAATGTTCTCACATTTAAAAATGTCCTCCTCCAAGAAGAGGAACCCTCATATACTTGGTTAAAATGCTCATATACAACCAGAAGATGTGATTTTTAGATGGGAGAATGTTTACAAATGATCAGCATTCTTATTTAGTTATAGCCTAATTATTGTTATGCTTGCTTATTTATATTATGATTTAAAATGAGTATCTATGTCCAAGTGTAATTTTAATCATAGTAGAATACCTCAATCCGTAAAAGCAAATGAACAAACAAATAAATCATTTTTTTTAAAAAGAGGCTTAAGCATCATTACCCCAAATCTATGGTATTTTTAATGGTTATTCTCTATCATTTCCACTATAGTAATATTTAGACTTTAAAGCCAGACTAGAAAAGGTAATGAAAACATTTTGTGCAGCTTTTATCATTCCTATCAAAGACTACTTGATACCTCAAATATGAAAAAAATATAAAAAGAAATGACAGATTATATTTGGTTGGATCCTGGTATGTTGTTAATATTTCCTCTTAATAATTTTTAAAAAAGAGCTCTTACAAACAAAAGGCACAATGTCACATTTTCCATATTTGATGGTATTTTGGTCTGTCTGTTATTCAGTACATTCCTCAATGAAAAAACTCCTTTTTATTTCTCTTAAATTCTTTGCAAATGACATTCATGTTTTGCAGCTCCATAGTCAGCTGCTTAAAAGTGTTTTTCCTCTTTGCTATTAAATGTTGCAATATTTTTTTGTTATAATAGTAAAACAAAAGAAAAAGCCTTTTCTTCTAGATCACTTTCTATTCACTAACAGAGCAAATGTTAATCTTGACTGTACAAGCTGACAGAAAAAAATATTTTACCTAATGTCACTTTCCCAAACTCGATTTTCATCCAGATCCTCAATAAATTTTTCTCCTTTCATCCAGTAAATTAAAGGACTGACATCTCCACTGTACCCAAAGAAAGCTCTGCAGGTTAGATTAGCTGAGTCACCTATGGAGAGAAGTGATAGAAATACGTTATGAAACTATTTGCACACTGTTATTTTAGGCAAACTGGGAGAGAACATTTTAATCACTTCATTGATATAATGAAACATCTTTCTAACATAACATTTTTCAGGTGTTTTCAATCTTGATCAAATTTATAAAATGTGTGCTTTTGACAGCTTGTTCAATGAAATGAGAGTTACTTAGGAGATTCTGAAGGAGACTGGTCAGTTACTTTATAGAACGTTTTCCATTTAGGTTTATCTGATGTTTTCACATGATTATATTGAGGCTATAAATTATTGGGGAAGGTACCACAGAGGTGATGTGCCCTTCTCAAAGCATGATATCAGAGGGTACATATGCTGATAATTATAAGATTTTATAAGGAAGTTAGAAGATGTTTCTCAGTGCTGAATATGGGAAATGGAAACGAAACAAAATCTTTGGATGGGAAAGAAAAAGAACTGCATATCCAGGATCCCCCCAAAACGTTATTAAAATATGTTTTTACTATACAAGGAAAAATAATTTAATTAAGAAAACTGACACATGCTCAGGTAGAAAAGCACATTAAAACACAAATGAACAACTCATGAGAATAAATATTGGGGATTTTTATTAGATGTAAGATCAATGATACTATTGTGGAGATTAGTTTCTTTCAATATGGTCCTCAGCAGAGACCACTGTGATGGTGAATACAGATTGGTTGATTACTTAATAGGGTAACTGGAAGTCCCTGACTAAATGGTGAAAGTGCATTTAATGTCTGCAGAAAGTAAGGTTTATTTCTGGATGGGACAGATCATGCCATTTTGCAAACACTTAGTTTACCCAAGCCATTAGCAAACTGAAATATTTCAATACATACTACTTTTAAATCTTGCTGCCTCCAAGTGGAACTAGAAAATGAGGGGGGGGTAGGGTGGCATGGGGACCTGTAAGGACCTATTCCACTTGGATTGGGGCAAGGGAACTCAGGGATCGGTACTACATGAGGAAATGAAAACTAGGCCCTGGTGAAACCTTTGTTGATACCCGAATGAAGTAAGCAAACTTTCTCAATTTTAAAAATTCCTGAGAAGATTCGAGAGTACCTGACAACTCGGAAACTTGAAGGTACAAAGAAGGCCATGTCTAAAGACTGGAAGCCTTGGAGCTAAGCTATGAGTTAAAGAGTGAACATCTCTCGAAATTGTGCTGATGAGTGATTTTACAGTATAAACCCAGAGTAAAGCATAATGAGCTTAGATGAACTCTTTCTAATCCCTTCCATGGGTACAGCCATATGTAAACTCTATTCTTTAAGTTTCACAACAAGATCATTTTTATTGGATAAAAATAACATTATCTTAATTATGTCCACTGTGTAAGAACAGTCCATAAACAAATTCTTGTACTTCTAATATTTCAAAGATAGCATGATATAGCCTTCTCCTTTAATCTTATCTTTGTTTATGTCTGAATGTTCTCCAAGTAAGTGATTTCTCATGGACTTTGTTTCTATATATAATAGTCATCATCAGAGACCAGATAAGGCAAGTCCAGAAAATGTGTACAAACTTTTAAGAAGCAAAATGGAGCTCCAAGTAGGTTCCCTTATTATTAATTTCTGTACATAAGTATTTTATAAATATTCTAATATGGAATCCCCCTGTGTTGGAGAATGTTTACATTAGAAAATGGATAACTAAATGTCAATCTTTCATTGGAAACCAACCGCTGATTTCTATAGGAAGTGTCGATCCAATGTTACATTTTTATAAGAGCCCTAGCTTTTATGCAACTGCACTACTTGTTATGGTGTCAAGGTAGTCATGAATTCAACAGTAAATCTCAAAATACTACATGGAGTATCACATGTGAACAGAATGAATATAGAGAGATTTAAATTTGTGTGTATCAATAATTTATAAAATCTGTCTTTTAAGGGGTCAAGTTTTCGTTTTTAGGTTGGAGTTAATGACTAGAACTCATAAGTAGAAATCTCCAGAAATTGCCTAATTTTCCATTATACAGAGGGTGCCAAAAAATGGATACACATTTTTTTTTAATTTTATTAAATTTATTGGGGTGACAATTGTTAGTAAAATTACATAGATTTCAGGTGTACAATTCTGTATTACATCATCTATAAATCCCATTGTGTGTTCATCACCCAGAGTCAGTTCTCCTTCCATCACCATATATTTGATCCCCCTTACCCTCATCTCCCACCCCCCACCCCCCACCCCCCTTACCCTCTGGCAACCACCAAACCATTGTCTGATACACATTTTAAGAAAGGAAAAAACTATGAAAGTTGTAATATTCAGTATATACCGGTAACAAAAGATGAATACAAGTCACGTTTGACTTCTGCAGTTACAAGAGGTGCTCAAAGTGGTTACCATCAGTGTCCAGACACTTCTGATTACAGCGAACTACTGCTTGAGCAACGTTGACCAACGTGTCCACTTGTATACATTTTTTGGGCACCCTTGGTAGTTGTACTAAATATGGGGGCTTATAAATAATGATTATGCCATTAGTAACTCACTCTGACATTCTTTAGCAGAGAGGTCAATTGACTCCCTCATTGGGACCTGAATTTGTCTCTCCTGTCACAGTCCCACTTTCCCAGATCAAGTGATTTTTCCACTACCTAATTCTTCATGTCTTTCACCAGCAGGCCGGGTGTTGCCACACCTAGGAAATGGCTCCTGCACTCATGTAAGCAACAATTTGCTTTGTCAATCACCTTTGCTCACTTGGACTTTGACTATCTATCTGGCCTTTAGCTCCAGTACCGGGGGTATCTGCAGTGATAGGGGGCACCTAGTGGAACTCTATCCATACTTGGATTAAGCTTGCTGTGGTTCAGAGACTGAAATTCATGGAAGGAATTAAAAGAAGGTGGAGGGAAAATTAGAACAGCACTCCAGGCATAGAGGAAAGAGCGTGAGTGAGAGAATGCCTGACAACTGTGGAGGAAGAAAATAACTCCAGTGCCTGAAGCTAAAATGTACTTGGGGTGTGAGGATGGGAAAGGATTAGGGGAGGAATAAAACATGAGGAGGCCAGAGCAGTCACAGTCCTATCCTTCCATGTAAGCCTTGTTGAAGATTTCGGAGTTCCATTTAAGGGCAATGTTAAGTTGGTTTCAAGTAGACTGACATAAATCCATCTGCATTTTAAAGAAATCACTCTTACTGTCCTTGCAAAACGGGGATTGGATCAGAGAGAATCGAGGAGGACTGAGAATGTTACAACATTTTGGGGTCACAATGAATAGTCATTGCAAAGATCAGATTATTTCCACATAATTTCTTAAAAGGATAAAGCATAGGTGATAACAGTGACTACAGATCACTACGCTTTTTATCAATGTGGTAATAGGAAGCCCTTCAAAGCAGAGATTAAATAGGAAGCCTGATGAGGTAGAAAATATATTTTTTATAATTTACATGCATCACTGTGCATGTGTGTAGGGGAGAAGGGGAGAGAGAGAGAAAGAGAGAGAAAGAGAGAGAGAGAGAGAGAGAGAGAGAGAGAGAAGAGTGGGGAGTTGCCAGCTGCTTCTCAATATGATAATACAAACGGGATCCAATATATGGTGATAGGAAGAGAACTGACTCTGGGTGGTGAACACACAATATGATATATAGATGATGTAATACAGAATTGTACACCTGAAACCTATGTAACTTTACTAACCTGTCACCCCAATAAA
Source organism: Rhinolophus sinicus (assembly GCF_057876585.1). Lineage (NCBI taxonomy): Eukaryota > Metazoa > Chordata > Mammalia > Chiroptera > Rhinolophidae > Rhinolophus > Rhinolophus sinicus. The sequence continues at coordinate 21,508,186 of NC_142518.1, read as the reverse complement.
CTTTAATTAAAAAAATAAAAAACACAATACAATCAGGACAGAAAATCAACTTGAGCAGAGTTCTGTTCTGTGAAGTGATTTGTGAGTGGTTTCTCTTAATTATATCTATTGGTGTGGCTGAGCAAAAGGCAGCACTACCCTTCTTATGCATAGTTCTGCCAGCTGGAAAGGAGCCCAGTGGAGTCAATCCTGAGAGAAGACCAGATGAAGTCAGGCTCACACCTGAGACTACAAAAATGCCTGTGTCTAGTAGGAAAGTTGTGTCTACCCAGTACTTTTCATTGTGGCCTTAGACCCAAAGTGTGTATTGCCTGTGTTTGAAAGCAGGAATAAAGCACTCTCATCCCTTCCCCTTAGGCTGAATAAGAACTGGGATTTGATAGAAATTCATGGGGCAAGGTGGGGCATAGGGAGAGATGATGTACTCCCACTCAATAAGGGCTGATAGAGATTAATAAAGACAAACAGGAAAATGAGAAAAATAGAATTAGACAATTTTATTAAAGAAGCTAATTAGGAAAGAGGAATTAGGAAAATAAAAATGATATGACTGTGTTTGTACGTTGGGCTGATGAAAAAGGACATGCCAGTTACATAACAAGTTTTTAGCATCTGAATTTTAGCAGTCCATCCATGATTCATTTCATATTCTCATGCTTTTTAACAGTATGTTATTTGCTTTGTGTTCTCCTCATTTCTACCCAATATACTACTTCTTACCCATGAAATCCCAACTCAAATAGCAACTCTTCCAAAAGTCTGACTTGGCTTTCCTAGGAACAGTCACTCTGTCTTCTCCCTCCAATAGCCCTTGGAAAATGTCTGTATTTTATCATAATCTATTCCTGACAATATTTGGCTTCCTTGCATGTCTAACCCAGTAACTAGAGTACTCATTCCTCAAAAGCAGAAATTATGTCTGTTTTTTTTACCTTTGTAATTACCAGGACCCATTACAGTGTCTTGAATATGTTAGGAACTCAATAAATAATTTCAAATTCATTAATAACCTGCATAATATCTTTCAAACTTGCATTTCCCCTTGCTTCATTTTATCAAAGCTTCATTAATTAAAGGTTACATGTCAACAGTCTATCTCAACAGGCCAAGTCTCTCTTGTAAACTAGCCTTCACATTGCACATGCACAGCCTCCTCACCCAGACATGATTTCACTTATAGGATGGAGCCTGTTCATACCAGCTTGTGAGAGTCAAGTACTACATTTTCAGAAATTCTGCAAGCAGGTTGTTAAACACAGTCGTCATTTAAAATTAAATCATATAAACTTACAATTAAACATAGTACATTAAAATCAAAGGTTAATAGATACTCAAAACTTGTTAATTATTTTGCTACATTATTCATCTTTAGTATCTGTCTGGAGGGAATACTATATAATAGTGTACTACTGCACATCTCTTCCCAACTGCACGTTTAGTGAGATTATATTGGTAGCTTGCAATCGACCATGGTGGTGGGAGTATTTACCCCATAAATTGCCAAATAGTACAAATCAATGTATGATTATTGTTTTGTTGATTGTCTATGGAGGAAGTGTTAATAATGCAGATTAAACTTAAAAATGTCATGTCTATAGCTGTTATACTGGTAATATCACAAACATTAAAAAATATTCCTCTAGTATCCAAAAACTATAACCTGATTTGGCAAAGAAGTTGTTTACTTCATTGAAGAACAAATAAAGTTCTGACATATATCTCCAATGCTTCACTCTTATTTGCCAATGTAAATGAAAGTAACAACTACCTACATGTCAGGATTACTCTTGGACAAACAAGTTTTACACATTTAGCAGCATACTGCTGTCTATAAAATTGTTTTTTCAAAGATGTTGCATGCATATTTTAATTGCTTTATTGAGATATAATTCACATATCATCAATTTATCCATTTAAAACACACAATTTAACGGTTTTCAGTATATTCATAGACCTGAGAAACCAGCAGCACAATCAACTTTAGGACACTTTCATCACCCCAAAAAGAAATCCTGAACCAATTAGCAGTCACTCATCATTTCCTCCCAACCCCCAGCCCTTGGCAACCACTAATCTGTCTTTCTGTCTCTATGGATTTGCCTATTCTGGACATCTCGCATAAATGGAATTATGTAGTATGTAGCCTTCTGTGTCTGGCTTCTTTTACTTAGCTTAATGTTTCAAGGTTTATCCATGTTATAGCATGTACCAATACTTCTTTCCTCTTTATGGCTAAATAATATTCCATTGTATATATATACCATATTTTGTTTATCCATTTGCCAGTTGATGGCCATTTGGGCTATTTTCACTCTTTGGCTAGTATGAATAATGTTGTTTTGAATAATCCTGCAGAAATTTTTGTGCAAATATATGCTTTAATTTCTCATGGGTACACATCTAGGAGTGAAATGACTGGGTCCCAAGATAATTCTATGATTAAGTCTTTGAGGAATTTCCAAACTATTTTCCAAAGTGGCTATACCATTTTACATTCTCATTGGCAATGTATAAGGGTTCCAATTTCTCTACATGTTTGTCAATACTTGGTATCTGACGTTTTAACTATAATGAGTGTGCAGTAGTATTTCTTTGTTCTTTGTTTTTCATAGTATTTCTGTTTTTTTCATAGTAAACCAGAAATTTATTATTAGTTATTATTATTTTATTAATAACTAGTAATGTTCAAATTATAAAAAACAATGTCAAGATGAAAGAGCTTTTATAGGACCACAGAACGTAAATTTCAACATCATACCTAAAATGCTTATTTCCTCACTGTAGTGTATATACCCTATGATAGGTTTATAATTCTAGTTGAGAATGAGAGGAATTGAATAAATTATTGAAGGTCTACATTTTAAACAAAAACTGAGAAATTTCCAAATGTGTAAAAGTAAACACATTTTAAACAAGAAGTTAACATAAACGAGGCCCACAGGACCATCTCCTTTAAAGTCAATACAAGAACACCTACTAGCAACATTTTTATATTTTTTGTAGTTTTGCTAATGTAACAAGACATTTAAAACAATAAGATGCTTTAAGAGATGATAAAAGTACTATTTGAAGATAATATAATTGCATACTGAAACAGTTCAGAAGAACTTATATTTTTACTTTCTTGAAGAAAGAGTTCTTTCAAGTGTCCAAATGTTAACAAATTAGAGGAATGTTTTACTAGCCAAAGTGTTAAAATTTGGTCTTTTGCTATAATATGCTTTTGAATTTGTATTACAAAATATAAACATCTGTGCAATTTGACTTATTCTACATGCAGTTTGAGTTACTATTCTAAATAGATCATGTCAAAATCATGTCAAAAATATGACTATTCATCCATGTAGAACAAATGGAGTGTATGTGGTAATGCTTAGAAAAAGGGTTGTCTACCATCTCGAAATATTTGGATAGAACTTCACGTCAAAAAAAAAACAAATGCCCTTAAGAAACTCAATAGAGCCAGAATATGCAAAATGAAAACAACAGAGAATGCAAGTCTAACGGGCATTAATTTTAAAACCATTAAATGCTGGCTTATGAAATTTTAAAACAAGACTCAGCTTGCCCAATATGAAATTGTAGGAGAATCTATCTCAGCATATTGGGGCCCCGTGGTAATAAACAATTGAAGAAGGCAATTCAGGAGAAAAAAAGTTTTTCTTCGTGGGGTAAGTTTGGAAATCTGACAAGTCTGAGTTTTTTTTTAAAGTAGATGATTCATAGCAAATTAATATACTTTTATTTCAGCTACAGTTAATGTGGTTTTAAATTAGTTTTTCTTTAATGTTATTCTCTAGGAGACACTGATTTTTATTATGGTTTTGTCAGTCTCAAGAAGTAAACCCTGTGGTTAGCTAAGGTCTCTGATATCTAAAAATCAATATCATACATGATTTCCATAGTAACTGAATGGAAAATAATAGAGATCTTATTTATACTAGCAATAAAAAACAAACAAATTATAATGAGAAGTGGTGGTGAATAAATGAACCACAAAATCATATTCAGTCAGATCAAAGGTTTTATGAAATACATATATATACCTCTCTCTCTCTCTCTCTATATATATATATATATATATATAAATATATGTATATATATACATATATATACACACACACACATATATATAGTTTGCAAAGTGTTGGATGGAAAACCGAAATATTTTTGAAGTCCATTTCTAAGTTATATTTTAGATTTAATGTTATTGCTAATAAAAATCCAATGAGTTGTAGAATTCAACAATATAATTCTATATTTACTTATACATTTAAGTCGATAGATATTGTCCATAACTTTCCTAAAGAAGTATAATGATGATAGCAATGGACAGAATGTGGATGGTCCAAACAAAGAGCAAAATGCATTGATTTTTGTATATTTTATTTTTTTATAAAGTTGTATATTTTTAAGGTGTAGAACATGATGGTTTTAAATATATATAATGCACACACAGTGAAATGAATACTACAGTCAAACTTATTAACATATCACCTCCTCATATAGTTACCATTTTTACTTTTTTGTGATGAGAATACCTGGAATCTACTCAGCAAATTTCCAGCATACAATACAATAATTTTAAACATAGTCATCATCATACTGGACATTAGATCTCTATACTTATTACATAACTGCAAATTTATACCCTTTGACCAACACCTCCCTATTCCCACTATCTCCCACCCCTGGTAACCACTGTTCTGCTCTCTTCTTCTACGTATGACATTTTTTAGATTACACATGTAAGTGAGATCATGTCGGTTTTTTTTGTTTGTTTTTTCCTTTCTGTATCTGGCTTATTTCACTTAGCATAATATTTTCCAGGTTAACATCACAAATTCTTTCTCCATTCATCTGTCTATAGACACTTATGTTGTTTCCGTATCTTGGCTATTGTGAATGGCTAATAGGTCTATGAAGAGGAGCTCAACATCACTAATCATCAGGGAAATGTAAACCCAAACCACAATGAGACCTCACCTCACACCTGTTGGGATGGTCATTATAAAACAAACAAACAAACAAACAAAAAACAAAAAAAAACCCAAACAAACAAAAGAAAAATCAAGTATTGGCAAGGATGTAGAGAAAAGGGAACCCTTTTACACTGATGGTGGAAATGTAAATTGGTACAGACATTATGGAAAACAATATGGCGTTTCCTCAAAAAACCAAAACCAGAACTACCATATGATACAGTAATCCTTCCTCTGGGTGTATTCCCAAAGGGAATGAAATCACTGCCTTGAAGAGATATTTGTGTTTCCATGTTCATTGCAAAATGTATTTAAAAACAATGATAAAAATAACATGGTGCTTGTCCCTCAGGCAGATATAGCTCTTTGGAATCAATTGTAATGCTCAAAAATGGTACCAGATTAACGCCAGGTAATGAGTTATCAGAACTGAATTATGATCTGGAAACAAAAATTAATTTCATATGATCCAACATAAAATTGGGATTTATTAAAGTTAAATATTATTATAAAACAGATATATTATCTAGGAGAAAATATATTTTATGAATCTGTGGAGGAAAAATAATTTCTTAGAACTAGAGCCTGGACATAAGAAAATTTAAGATCAACAGATTTCAACATATAATTAACAAAACTTCAGTAGAATGGAAAACAATGCAAAGGAAATTAAAACAGAAAATGATTATGAATTTTCCTTTTTTGTGTTTGTTACCTAATGTGTATCTGAGTATGTTTTCAATTAAAAAGGAAATACAGTAAAACAACACACACATGCACACACACACACACACACACACACACACACACACACACACACACACGAGGTCTGACAATTATGTTCCCGAACTTGTTGCAATGATGTTGCTAACCCTTTTTGATATCTAGGGATTATTCATTATGAATTTGTACCAACTGGACAAACAGTTAACCAAGTTTACTATTTGGAAGTGATGAAAAGGCTGAGTGAAAAAGTTAGACGAGAACGACCTGAACTTTTCGCCAACAATTCATGGCTCTTGCATCACGACAATGCACCAGCTCACACGGCACTCTCTGTGAGGGAGTTTTTAGCCAATCAACAAATAACTGTATTGGAACACGCTCCCTACATCACCTGATCTGGTCCCCAATGACTTCTTCCTTCACCCAAAGATAAAGGAAATATTGAAAGGAAGACATTTTGATGACATTCAGAACTTCAAGGGTAATATGATGACAGCTCTGATGGCCATTCCAGAAAAAGAGTTCCAAAATTGCTTTGAAGGGTGGACTAGGCGCTGGCGTCAGTGCACAGCTCCACAAGGGGAGTACTTTGAAGGTGACTGTAGTGATATTCAGCAATGAAGTATGTAGCATTTTTTCTAGGATTAGTTTGCAAACTTAAGATGCAATTTCTGATAAAACAAGCCTAGTATGCGATTCAGAGTCAAACAGCACAGCTCTTCCTTATCCTCTTCCATTTAGATGTTGAAAGAACACCTCCAATCTCTTCTCTGATACCCAAGTAATTGCACTAATACTATTTACTACACTTAACCTGAAATACAGGAAATGAGTATTAGAATTCCACAGGTTACATAGAAGAGAGAGACACATTAGTTTAATTTTCCTCTCAATTTTGTTTCTCTGTCTTCCTTCAAATAACAGAAAAATTTAAGCTGTGGCCTAGGGAGCTGCTGCACACATCAAATATATCAGTCAGTCAGGACCAGAGTCCTGAAGCTAATAGTATTCTTGCTGTCTCAACTTCATATCTGTAAATGCTACAGTAAATTGCACTAAATGCTTCTGCTGCCTTTTTGGCAGAAAGGTGCACCATCAGCTCAATCTTACCAGCTTCAGAAGGAAGCACTCTAAAATTGATCATAAAAAAATCATTTGCTATCTAAAGGGAGAACAATACTTGTCATATGGCAAGCTTTTAAGTAGGCCACAATGTGAGGAGAACCTTAGAGGAAAAATGATACATTTTCCCTTCAACCAGTGGATTCCAATCAGCAGTAGGGTCAGTTGTTATTTAGTGCAACATTCTAATTAGGTATCATTTGGCCATTTCTAAAATTGCTGAGGGCAGAGATTCTCTTTCCACTAGAGGACACTCTCTAACTTATTGAAAAAGAAAAAAGAACTCTCCTTTCCAATTAAAAGAAAAATTTATTCTCTAATTAAGAAGCATCAGCATCAGAGATCTTACTCGTTGAAATTAGGAAATAGTGAGCATTTTGTTCTTAAATAAGATGTTGAATAGTAGGGGGTTTTTAATTTCATTTACACAGTTACTTATACATATTGAAATTATGCTATGGTCACAGAAAGATAAATGTTTTGCCAAAGACTCTCCATTTAAGATAAAAGCAAAGTGGTTACAAAACATATTTATCCTTTGTCATCAGTTACACTGAACGGCTCCTCTTCGAAAAAGTTTTATTCAGAAATGAATCTCTCTCTCTCTCTCTCTCTCTCTCTCTCTCTCTCTCTCTCTCTCTCTCTCTCTCTCACACACACACACACACACACACACAAAGTTCCCTTGTAACTTCCTCAAGATATTTTACCCAAATAAATATCAAAACCTATGGCACGTGATAGTTGCCACTATCTAACCACAGAGAGTTCTTTGGAAATTAGAGATTTATCTAAGGATCCCAAAAGAAAGGAAAGAAATGGAAGGGAAGGTTATATTAAGCTCGTAGTTTAAGATGTTATTCCTGCAGGATATAACAACATCTGCTCCAATTTCAAGGGAACAAATTCACAGAAAAACAAGACATATACTTTTACATTTGCTCACCATAATTCAGCTGTAGTGTCAGATTTCTTTATGAAACTGTATTTTAGATTATCTTACAACATATTTCCGTAGCTTTTAAGAACAAAGCAACTTACTTGGCTGGCTAATAGAACTGCAAGAGGATTTAAGTAATCATAAATAACTTGGAGCTAATTGAGTTAATACATATCCATAGTACCCATGGTGGGTGAATGAGTGTATTCACAGATTGTCAGCAATGATTACTATTATTAGTATTGCTATTCTCATGCGACTTAAACTTCTCTATAAGTAATGACTTGCAGTTCATGAGTCAAATTAGGTCAAATATACCTTTCAGGAACCTGAGGGCTGCATACTGGAATTTGGATGAATTGTTGGGGATATTTCCTACACTAATTAGATAAAGAGTGGCAGTGCCAGAACCCTCCAGAATGGAGAAGAAACTCATGCACTTGAGAAGAAAGGGTGTGCAAAATGGGAATGTTATTCCTGCATTATGTTTGGATGGTTCAAAGATTCTTGTAAGGACTCAAATTGTACCTCTTGATGGCTGCCTTCTAGTTGCATGATACAAAAGATGATGGCATCTAGAAAATCAATGGACATCATGTTGAATATCACACATCAGTTAAATATTTGGAGTCACCTGATTACCTCCCCTGGGAAGGTGTGATGTTGCACCTGAGTGCTGAGAAGATGGGTATTAGATTAAAAAACAAACAAAAAAAAACTAGGAAACTGATGACTGCTCAGATGAAAATGTTCAACTGCCAGAAAACAAATTTGCTCAAAAAGGTTATTCAGAAACTCTTGGTGATGATGAAGGACAGGAAGTAGGGTCATTATTGAATATTTTTAAATTGAGTTAAAATACACATAATATGAAATTTACCATCTTAGCAATTTTTAAATGTATAGGGAAGTAGGGCCATTTTGCCTGTCAATTGAAGGGTGGATGGAAGAAGTGACTTGTGTTTGCTTTCTGCCAAAAACATCAGAACTGCTCATAATTGTATTCATTTCTAACATTGTTTTGAGTCATTTACAAAATAGAGTTTCTTGTAATACAGACATTTTTAGGTTTTTATTGCAGAGGACTTACTGATCTCAAAACTTTGTTATTGTATCTTGATAAGACATCTCCTTTATTTTTGCCCCATTAATTACATAGTGACTATACTGAATTCCTCATTGATTCTTTGAACACTTGCAGTGCTTTCTAATCCTTCCAGAGTCTCATATATTTTAAAGCAAATTATTCCATTTTCAGCCTCCAAGTATGTTTAAATCAGCCCTTAACATACATAGAGAAAGCATGCATCTGTGGTCAGTGATCAGCAAGTTCTTTAGACCTCAGTATGACAAGCAGTTGAAACAAGAAAGAAAAAAAACAGAGGGGGATGAAACATAGGAGTATGAAAATGAAGATTGAGAGGGAAAGAAAAATAAAAGGAGGAGGAAAGAAAGGGATATTAGTGAGGGTGGTGAAGGGTATCGAAAACTTCCCAACAGCTTATTCAACCATGTTACATACAGGTTTGCCATGCTCTTGAACAGACACTATCCTGACATTGCCTTCATCTTTTTTTGTGCTTAATCTGTTATCTCCAAACCCTGGCTGATACCTATTGGGCAGAGACCCCTTTTAAATGCCTCCCAATGTCTATTATCTCTTTCTTTTAGTAACATAACCCCCAAAGTTTTAGTTGGGCACATGGCTACCCAGCTATAGACTATATTTCCTAGCTTCCCTTGCAGGTAGATATGGCCATATGACTGAGATTAGGCCAATGATATGTGTGAAGAAGTGATGTGTGTAATTTCCCAGTCATCTCCTTTATGAGGAAGCCTCGTGCCCTGGATTTTATTTTTCTCTTTCCTGTAGATTGGAAAACATATTATGTCAGTGAACTGGTTTCTACCATATGTATGAAGACAAGATGGTGGAGTAACAAGATACAAGGAACCTGAGTCCCTGAATGACTTAATGGAATATAATCACCCCACCAGTCTGGGCTTCTCTCTATTGGTGTATTTAATGAGAGAAATATACTTCTAATTTATTGAAGACATTATATTTTGGGGTACCTTTGTTACCCAGCTTTTTCACCTTGTCTACCAGGTTGCAGTGTGGCAGGATAAAATTCATGACACTATAATAACTAATTTGATCCACTTAGTAAAGTAGATAAGAACTACATTTATCTCTTGCTCATACTTGAATAATTTCCCACAGTCCTTATGTACAAAATGCAGAAACAGAAAAATACAAACCCCTTTTTGAGAAGGAAAATATGAAATTAAGAATGAGTCTTTTTTTAAGAAAGGACTTAGCTTTAGCTAGAGGAAAACTATACTGCATTTACTTAGGTCTTGGTTTATTTAGGGGTAATACAGTCAATAGCATTGATTCTAAAACACACACACGTGTGTATGTGTGGTGTGTGTGTGTGTGTGTGTTTGTGTGTTTGTGTGTACCTTGTGGCTTTAAAAAAGGATGTTTTGTTTTATTTTGCTTTGTTGTTTCTTGCATGGACTAGTTGCGCTAAAATAAAAGGCCCAATTCAAATTGCATTTTGCCGTTATCTGTACATGTTTTTTTTTAATTTATTGGGTTGACAATTGTTAGTAAAATTACATAGATTTCAGGTGTACAATTCTGTATTACATCATCTATAAATCCCATTGTGTGTTCACCACCCAGAGTCAGTTTTCCTTCCATCACCATATATTTGATCCCCCTTACCCTTGTCTCCCACCCCCCACCCTCTTACCCTCTGGTAACCACAAAACTATTGTCTGTGTCTATGAGTTTCTGTTTCTCATTTGTTTGTCTTGTTCTTTTGTTGTTTTTGGTTTATATACCACATATCAGTGAAATCACATGGTTCTCTGCTTTTTCTGTCTGACTTATTTCACTCAGCATTACACTCTCAATATCCATCCATGTTGTCACAAATGTTCCTATATCATCTTTTCTTACCGCCAAATAGTATTCCATTGTGTATATATACCATTCATCTATCGAAGGACATTTTGGTTGTTTCCATGTCTTGGCCACCGTAAACAAAGCTGCAATGAACATTGGAGCACACGTGTCTTTATGTATAAATGTTTTCAGATTTTTTGGGTAGATACCCAGGAGAGGGATTGCTGGGTCATATGGTAATTCTATTCGTAATTTTTTGAGGAACCTCCACACTGCCTTCCATAACGGCTGTACTACAGGGCTACAATAATCTGTACATTTTAATGAGACACCCACCCTCTAAGTTTCCTAACACTCAAGATCTTAAGAGATAATTAAGATATGTACAAAACCTACTCTTCTTGTTTTAAAAATATAATGCCCAATCCTTAGGTTTATGTGGCTTTCAAGGTTAATAAAATATTCTTTAGGAGTTTTATTAGCGTATAAAACATGGCTAGTGAAGGACATAATGATAGCTCATGCACGGTTTATTATTTAAAATGTAAATGAATGGTGAACTCACTGTTTTGTGTTTTCTTCGTTCCCGTCTAAAAGGACTTTTGTTGGTCTGCATTATATTAAAAGTACTCAGTATAACTGCTGGTGTATCATACATTGGTTTGCTTTGCTTGTTTGCCCTCCATAGTGGCTTAGTAAAATGCTCCTGACAGCTGAGCCTAAAGTACACTACGAAGATTGTTTTTTTGTTGTTTTTTTTTGTCCACATTTGATAGGAGAAATGATAGCCATTTGAACTGCCATGGAAGCAGTATAAAAAATTGAAGTTCAAAATGGGAGGGAATTTTCTGTGCTGAATTAATCAGGAAAAGTTTCAGAAGTTGATAGCATTCATAGATATTTTTAGTACTTTAAAAAATATCACTGTTATTTTCATGTCCAGTATATGATCAGAGCTATTTCTCTCAGTTCTTCTCATTCTTGAAAAAGACACGTTATTTTTCTCGAACCTACAGCTAGCTTTTTCAGTCCAATCTACTATTGGTGTCTTTAAAATCACTTGAAAGTAACAATGCTATTCTAACTTTCATCCTTCTTCTCTGGTCATAGAACCTCAAGTTCAGGAGACATTTATTCCCATGTTTAAAAGTATTTTCATTGTCTCTATACCTGCAACTTATTGAGAAGCTATGATAGTCTTCTTAATTTTTTCCTTCTTTTTGGGGTGGTCAGCATCACTTTTTATATTTTTATCCTCCTTCGTGGTGTTATCTTTACCCCTGGGCTTTATAATAAACCAGCATCTTATTAAAACTCATACATACACCCTGATACTAGACAGACTGGTTACTCTTCTATGAGCCATTGGGAGATGTTTCACATGATTTTTAATCACAACTGCCTTATGCAAGGCTTATGAGACACCTATCAGGAAGGTTTATAATCCTCAACATGTCTTCAATAAAAAAGATTGTAAAGTAGCATCTGAGACTTGTCAGTAGCTAATAAAATTTATCACTTGAGAATATCATTAGTTTTCTTACCGAAAGAAGGTATATGATTTTCTGAAGGCGATTTTTGTGCCCATCACTATTATTCTGTGAGTTTTAAAATTCAGGCCATAATATTATTAATACTCTAAGTGGGAAGTTGTAGAAGTAAATAAAAATAACTGAGTCTTCTTGTCTTTAGGAAAATGACCACTTCTTCATTTCACAAAGATGAATACTCTCTCCAACATATTTATAAACTCATTCACATTATTGGTGTTCTATCTGTAGTTACATGAATAAGCTTGCTCCCCCCCTGCCCAACACTTGAATATCATGGAGAATTTTAGTATATCTAATCTAATTTAGGTAAAATGCAGCAATTAGTTTTAAATCTTTTCCAGGAAACCCTGGCAACTTCCACACAGCCTGAGACAGAGGAAAGAATAAAGCCATTTCTCACATCTGGATGAAGTTTTATAACATATTAACTCCTTGGTATTAGCCATTGAATACCCTGTGTTAGAAGTTAATGGCAAGTTTTGATGATAGGATGCACATTCTGAATCAAACACCATCCTGGATTAATGAAAACACTCGTTGTTCTGATTAACATGATCAATTTAATCCTTTAGTTTACCATGGCTATGCCCATCATACAATCAAAATAGTGATAGCAAAAATTAAGACAACATAAGTAAAGCTATTAAACATAACCAGATTCTTGTGAGCAGAAAAATCTCAATTCTGAAACATTTCTTGATTAGTACTATTTCTACTACTATTTACTCAAAAGATATGCTTCTTGACTTCTGCATTTGAAGTAGGAGAGATTTGTAAGATTTCATGGAGAAAGCTTTAAAGTACTTTTGAAAGACATTTATTACTTATTTCTTGTCTTCTTTATTTTTGTCTTTATTTTCAAAAATGTATACGATGTAAAAATATTGCTTTTATAATTTAGGAAAATTTATTATAGCATTAAAATGTTACCATGTATTCTACGTTAAGTTAGCACAGCAGATCATGCACCATCTTACTCCTCCACTACCTCTTTTCTCCAACAGTCTGTAGTCAGAGAAGGCCCTTGGAGAAACAACTATCTCTCAGTCAAGATCAGCTCTGGGACTTTAAATATGCCGAGACAAGTGCAGTTGTATAAACTATAGATTAATGGCACTCCTTGAAAGCACAGCATTAACATAATATTAGAAGACATCTTTCTCACCCATAGGTACTGTTGATTTCCCCAACACAAAGGAAATATTTAAGTTAGCTTTGTTGAATCTGTGTTTATTTTTAGACTAGCTCCCTCTTTCCATCAACATTTTACTCCAGAAGGGATTGGGTACAGTATGAATGAAACCCTTCCACTTATAGTTCTTCATAACAATAAATAAGGTTATACCCTATAGCGATACTTGCTCTTTTTGGAGAGCCAAAGAAGAGGTGTGAAAAGTATTTATGCTCTCTCCTTTATTTAAGCCATTATTGTCACTTCCATTTGTTCAACTATCAAATTTTTCAGAGAGCCTTCTCACTGTAATAGTCAAGACTATACATCTTGGAAAAATATTGCACCCCCAAAAATGGAAAGTGGACATTTCCTTTCAATATTAGGAATGGCTGTGTGGGATGGGAAATAGTAGAGGTAAACTGAGTAAAATCATTATTTTCTAATCCCATTGTTTATCTAATTTGAATACATACACGTGAGCAATGCCTTTGGAACTGTTGTGAGTATAACGAGCTGATTTATGGCCCCACCCTATGATTTCCACATTACTCCCTTCATTTACCCTCCAAGTGCTAGTAGTTCATTGATGAAGTACAATGATTACACAGACCCCTTGCTCTATTACCCACCGAGGCTTGCCATCTTTGAGAATGCACACTGTGATGGCTTCGTAATACGCTGACTTGGCTAGGCTGAACTGCATTTCCCAGAATTCCATTTTCTTGTATGTGTCCAGTTACGGTAGGCTACAAGAGAGATTCTCTCACTAATTGGAGGACGGAAGGAAGGCAGCAGTCATCGTGTGTGTGTGTGTGTGTGTGTGTGTGTGTACATGTGTATACACACGTGTGTGCATTGTTTCTGATATGCTCACTTACCTCATTGACATGAAGTAGCAATTGGGCCTGACAGTGCTCTTTTCCCCTGTATCTTCCATCAGTGTCTCTGACTCTTGGGTCAGAGGTGTGTGTGTTCAGCTTTGTGATTAAGGGTCCTGCTCATTCTTGTTGGTAAGGTCAGAGGCAACAAGAACTGACATGGATTTTAGTACCCTAGTGGAGTTCAAGCCTGCTCGTGATCTTCCCACCTGATTGCCTGCCCTGCAGACTGCAAGCCCAGCGTATGCTCATGGGGTTCTATCCTACTCATTATCTTCCCTTCCTGACTGCCTGCCTGTGAACTTCAGGCTTCAGCCTTAGATGCAGAGATAGTGATGTGGAGACTGGTTAGACAACTCCCATAATTGTGTAAACCAATTACCTGCAAATGTATAAATAGGTAGATCAATAAATAAATGTATATGTATAAACATATACAGAGGGTGCCAAAAATTTATACATATTTTAAGAAAGGAAAAAAAATATTAAAATTATAATACTCAATATATACCGATAACAAAAGATGAATACAAGTCATGTTTGAATTCTGCAATTACAAGAGGTGCTCAAAGTGGTTACCATCAATGTCCAGACACTTCTGAGTACAGCCAACTACTGCTTGAGCAATGTTGACCAAAAAGTCCACTTGTATACATTTTTTGGCACCCCCAGTATATATATATTTTCCATTGGCTGTCTCTCCCTTTAATCCTCTTCTTACACTACTATGCATGCACAGATGGGTTCATATATATCAATGACTTTAACGTCTTTACCACCCACATTTTACTGATCTCCAAATCTGTCATCAGCTTGGACTTCTCTCTTGTATGGACAGCCCCACTTAGACCTCTCACAAGCATCTCCCACACAACATGTCAGCAATTTGACTTATCATCTTTCCCCCAAATTGCACATCCTTCAGACTTCCTATTTTGGTGAACATTACCTAACATACAGTAGGCATTCAATAAATGATTATTGGAAAGTTAATGAATAAATAAACATGCTTTGAAAAGAGATTTCTCCACTATTAAGTGCTGAGAGTGAATAATAATAGCAGCCTAATTCATATAACTAACTTTTATTCAAATTATGTGAGAGGGACATTTCAATGAACAAGCATCATCCCTATAACCTCTATTTTCCTTCCTCCAAGTCAGCCTTAAATTTGTGGCGGAGGGTTACAGACACTTTAAGGAACTGATGAAAATAGATTCCTTGCCCCTACCCCCAAATTCATGAAAATATTTTGTGTGTTTACAATTTTAAGCCCCCTAGAAATGCATTCATAGACTCAAGAATCTTGAGTTAAGATTCTGTGATCTAGTTAAAATATGATACTAGAAAATATTAATTATTTTATATATGAGTTATAATCTCACATCAAGGTATTGGGGGATTCATATTGATTTCAAGTATATATTTTTTGTCTATTTGGGTTAATAGAAATTAAAACCTAGAGTTGTTTGTCAAAACACACATGATTGTCCTACTGGGATTTCTGAAAAGAAATAACTGAAACATTGATGATTTGTCTGATGACAATAAAGTAGCAAAAGGTTTAAATAAAATAAACTATTCTGTTTAAGATATTAAGATATCATTTGTGAGGCTCAATTATCATAACATTGAGATGGAATTTAATAAATCAATTTAAAACATTTTTTATGTGCTAAAAAGATTAAAAAAAAAAAAAAACACCACTTCTGTATTAACATCACTGGTCCTATCATCTGACTTTTCAACCACTCTTTCCCAGTTAATAATTTTTTAGGAAAATGAAATAATTTTAAGCCATCTGAATAGTAACTAGTTTACCAGCTTGTGGGAAAGACAAAAATGAATTCTTTAAAAATAGCCACTTCCTTCAAAATGCCCTTATTCTGAAAACAGAATGTTATTCTGTAGTGGGGAATAATGTAGAATAAAAGCAAAATATAGTCACAAGAGAACATCGATAAAAAGTTATCACAGTAGCTGGAAATACATATTTGAGACAAGAAATTTGACACTCAGTTCACTGTGATTATGGTTTCCTCTAGATTGCAGAATAGGTAGGGCCATTGGGACATATTCACAACCTCGTTCTTAAATGTGTCTGTCTTTCAACAAATTAACACATAGGTTAGTGCATTAATGAGCAATTAATTGGTTGGCAGAAGCATCTGGACGGGGATTACAGAAGGGAATCCCTCTGGCTGTGTCTATTCAAGGAAAGCAAGATGTGAAATCAGAAGAGAAAGAAGGAATTTTTGGAAATTTGTCACCTCAAGATTGCAAAATCAATGTCCCTGGGTACTTTAAGAATGTAGTATTATTTCCCCAATATGTTTCCTTTTTGAATTTTTCAGCATAAACAATGGAACTTTCTTTAAATGTGTGTTGTACTAATATAAATATATATACTAAAAGTATATACATATACATGAAAGTACAAGTATATACCTCTAGTTATCTATATCTATATATCTGTACCTATATACATTTTAGAAACAATAGGGAAATATTCAACCTGTAACCTTAAACAAGAAACTAAAATCTTAACTGTCAAGATAGTTTAAGGCAATGATGTATGGTGAGTCCAACTAACAGTCACATCTATAAAAATGCACATCCAGATTCTCTAAAAACACACTATGTAGGCTGAACAAAGCAGGTCCCCAGGCTGATTTTGGTGCTCCAGTCACCAATTTGCAATCCCTAAACTAAAGCATAAATGTGGTTGGAATCCAGACCCCTGAGTCAGCTAAATCTATGTCCAAATAGGACTCTACCATTTATTATCTCCTTGACCTTAAGCAAGTCATTCCATTTAACCTCTTTAATATTTTAATTTTCTCATTTGCAGAACTGAGTGTAAAAATATTTAACTTCCAGATCTATTATGAGGATTAAATGTATAAACAAGGTATATAAAGGACTTAGCACACTGTAAATTAGCAGAGAGAGTAATGGCTCAATACATACTGGGTGTTAGTACTAGTGAAAATGATACACAGCCCTAACAAATAAAGTGCCTACTATGTACCAAGCTGAAAAGTATCTCTTGATAAAACAGAACCAGCCTTTTGCTAACAATAGTCCCCATACTTAGTTTTCACACCATCATGTTATCTTTTCATACACCCAATGTTTCTAGGCTTTTTGATTTAATCATGTCTTATTTTCCTTCCTTCTGTATTAGTCTCCAAAAGCACTGCTGAACTCAAGGTTAACCTATGCAAAGAATGAAAGATCAACTGCTGTCCACTGAAGTGAAGATTCGTCACTGCTTTGGTGTGTTCTGATGAATTTCACCTTGAGACACACCCTCTTTTGCCATCCTTGTGCTCAATTTGTTTCCCATCTCCAATCTCACTTCAAGTTGCTGTCTTACCCACCATCCCATATGAACATCCCTTTTAGAATTCAGACTTGATCCAGCCCATCCAGAAAGCCTTCCTCAAGTATTTACATCATTTCCCGCATCATCTTCCCAAGTGGCCATACAAGCCCTTGCTACATCCTCCAGACATCATCTAAATTAAATCCATTTCTTCACATTCATTTTGACTATATTTTATCTCTTTGGCTCTTTATCAGATTGTAAACTTATTCGTGAGCAAGAGTTGCATCTTAATAAAAATTTATGAAGTGTACACTCTCTTATTTTAGCTCCAAGGACTCCTGAGACATCTTTAATGACAACATAAGTTTCAGAGAGTAAATCCATAAGGAAACAAGATATTTTCCCTTATCTTGTGATAATTCACTTTATGCTTATTTACAAACAAATAAGCAAACAAGATAAACAACCAAAAAAACTTCAATGCCAAATAACTATGAAATGCTGTCCTAATACAAGGAATCGCTTATAGTAACATTCTTCTCAATACTGAAAAAGTACTGTATACTTAAGTGAGAATCTAAGGCAGGTAAATTAGAGCCCAAATTTAGGCAGTTATATTAAACCACATTTGAGAGGGAAAAGAAAACATATATGTAACCAAAGCCACAATATTATATTTAACACTTTTGGAACCTACGAGCAACTATGCCTAGATCAGAATAAAAATTCATAACTTTGCCTGATGGACCATCTCCCAACATTATATTTCAAATCTGTAAGAGTAGGAGGCATGTGTAAAATTATTTAACAAAGGCTTTCTATGTCTATCAAATTCTTTGAAATGGTGTTAATTAAGTTAACCCACAATTAATTAAAAACTTCTCAAATTTTCCTTGACTACGGGTTAAATTTTTTAATATAAATTACGTTGGTATTGTACTCATCTCCTTCCTACTTTAGAAAGAATCATATCCTCCTATGTAAACTCTAAGATAACTGAGGAAGAATTTCATAGGTGTTACAACTCAAACTAGAAATCAAACCATCACACTCAAAGCTCTTAGGTGAAGGTTTTTTATTTTAATCTGGGCCTCTTATTTATTCCGAAGCGTGTGTATAATAATCTTGTAGATAGTTCTTAGTGAACAGAAGCCTCCTTCCTAAAACACACATGACTATAACAATATCCATCACTGACATCATCAACACATCCTCTGAATGAGACCCATCAGAGGAGGTGCGTAGAGTCCTGAGCCTCAGAGACTGGGAGGAAGATTCTGGGCCTAATAGCCATGTTTCCCACTTGGGACTAAAAAGCCTCTTAGTGGATGCTCATGGTGACTGCCCCTCAGTCCCTGCTGATGGTCATCTGGGAAAGCAGAACACTCATCCTGAATTAATAAAGAGTCTTGATGCACAGATCTTCGGGGAGCAGAGGAACAGAGGGAAATCTGGCTGAAAGCAAAGGTCTGACTGGTATTCTATTGATGCTGACATCTTTTACACTGTTCTTCATGAGTTGGTTTGAATTGTTCATAAAAAGGAAACTGAGAGTTAAAGGAACAGAAAGCAGCTTATGTCTAAAAAGTGTGGTTACACACAATGGAGTGTCAGGACCCTTTAGCGGTGGGGCAGCACGGATGGGGTTCCAGTACACAGGACTCAGAAGCAATGAGCGGAGAGAAGGGATTTCAATCTTGGCTGTGCATAGTCCAGAAACCAAGATTCTATTCATTTATTAAGTTTTCCTGATGACTCAGGGGCATAGTAGGTGTGGGAACCTCTGGGGTTTTTCTGCTGTGACAGAAGGAAACAAATCTGGGACACCAGAGGTAGGGGGTTGGGGCCTTCGACGTGAGTGCAATGCCTGACCAGAGCCAGAACCTGGGCATTTTGAGTGCATCAGAGAAATCACGGGGGCCTGAAGACACACTCCCTGAGATTGGGTTCTAGGCACTAAAGGGTAGGCAGACTTTATGAGAAAAGTATGGATTGGAATCCTGGGATAGCTAAACCAAGTAAAGTTGGGGTAAGCCTTGAATTCTCAGGGGTAGGAGTTGCTAAATAGTACAGCATAATTTAGTGATCTGCATTTTGGAAAACAGCCATTTTCTCTGGCGGCTATTAAAATGCTATTAGCATAATTAAGATCAAATCATTATCTTTTTCCTGGGGTAGAATGAATTTGATGCAAGTAGTAGGAACTCTTACCTCATATTAGTTACAATCAAGTTTTTTGTATAGCATTGCCTTATTCCAGAGTAAGAATTACCTTATTCAAAAAGTTCTTCACTCTTCACACCCCAATCACTGCAGCCTGGCTGCAAGCGGTTAAGAAATACTTAGTGAGTAATTAGAAAGAACGGGGAGTGGGCTGGAACTACATTTTGCAACCATTGCTAATTTCTGGTGTTTAGTTTTCATAGATGCTGGTTGGTTTAAAGCTATGGCCTCACTCCCAGTTACAAGTTTCCCAGGTGTGATTACAGAACCTGTTGCCCTTAACACTCATGTGGGAATGAACTTAGCTGACAAGTGGGATGGACAGAGGCAGAATAGAAATAAAAAGCAGAATTTAAACCCTTCAAACTCATTTGGACCTTGAAGTTTTCCTCCATCTTTAACATTCTTGTTCCTTAGCTATATTCAAAATTCTTTTATTTAATTAAAGTTTATTGGGGTGACAATAGTTAGTGAAGTTACATAGGCTTCAGGTGTACAAAATTCTTTAATGTTAGGTATTTCAAGGTTGTGTATATATGATATACACATGTACGAGTTCAGACAATTAAGTTCGCGAACTCAACCTAGAACAAGTGCTACCTACCTCATGGCTGAATATACTATGGTCACCTGCGAAGTACTCCCCTTGGGAAGCTATGCACAGATGCCAGCGCCTGGTCTACCCTTCAAAGCAATTTTGGAACTCTTTTTCTGGGATGGCCATCAGAGCTGTCATCATATTACCCTTGATGTCCTGAATGTCATCAAAATGTCTTCCTTTCAATATTTCCTTTATCTTGGAGTAAAGAAAGAAGTCATTGGAGGCCAGATCAAGTGAGTAGGGAGGGTGTTCCAATACAGTTATTTGTTTACTGGCTAAAAACTCCCTCCCAGACAGTGCTGTGTGAGCTGGTGCATTGTCGTGAGGCAAGAGCCATGAACTGTTGGCGAAAAGTTCATGTCGTCTGACTTTTTCATGCAGCCTTTTCAGCATTTTCAAATAGTAACCTTGGTTAAGTGTTTGTCCAGTTGGTACAAATTCATAATGAATGATCCCTCTGATATCAAAAAAGGTTAGCAACATTGTTGCAACAAGTTCGCAAACTTAATTGTCAGACCTCGTATTAGAACAGTTATCAATATCTAAATTGACACTGCAAGAAAGAATAGAAACCCAAGTAAGTCCCCCCCCACCTAAAAAAATGAGTCCTCTTATCGACAACTGTAAGGCAAAGCTATGAATATTTTCCTAAGTCATGATAAAATCACTACAGTGAAAATGAATATTGTATGTTGGGTGAAGAGTTCATGGGAATTATGAGTTGTTTAGGATTCTTAATTGATTGACAAATTAAAAATTACACCATTGGTTACAAATATAGAACTCCATTAGTCATTTTCTTAATGATACAGTGCTTTTATTCTTCCCTGAAGCAATAATGAAGAATAACTGGTATATCAGAGACCCTGTACATCCATCACTGGACACAGGTGAACTTGACCTCTTAAAAGAGGATGAACTTATTAAAATATCCACCAAAGGCGTGAAAAATTTATTCTTTTCCACTTTTTTGCATCCTTTTGGACATCTATGTTCAAAAATCTTTCTGAGCTCAAAACATTGAAAAACAAAAACAGTATTTTGCTATTTGTATCCTCATAGCTGTATGTCTGTTGAATCAAAATATTGCAACACCTCATTAGAGAAGTCCTAAAATGTGTGTCAGTCCATTTTTTTTAAAGCAAGAGATTCAGTGTAACTGGATCTCAGTCATTAACCAATGCAACAATAAACTTCCAATGGTAGATTATTTTAAAAATAGTTTTAATGTTGAAATAAGCATAAATAGCCCAAATTGGTTCCATAAGTAGTTAGGTGTGCTGGTGTGGCAAGCTGAAGAAACACAGCTATAAGGTATCTTCAACACTATACGTTTTTATGCAAATAGTTCAAATCACAATTTTTCGTAACATTAAACGCTTTATGCAAAACAGTTGAATGACATTAAAATATATATTTTGCTGAAAATTTACAGTTTTCCTGTTCTTATCATTTGAGAAGATAATGTGTAGTAATTATATTCTAATAATTTTTCCTGTTTTTATGAGTGGGAGTTGCAAGACTTGATTAGGCTATTTTAATAGCTAAAGAATTCGCGCTGAAGCGTTTTTAATATGCAAATAAAATATAGGTTATGGGATAGCAGCAATATTCATTGCAGAAAGAAAATTCCTATTCATTGATTGGAATCAGTTATATGAGGGGATTCCAAGTACTCTAATGAGAAACATGTTTTCAAAATTTCACTCAAGGCACAATCAACTAAAGATACAAAATTAGAAGTATAAATCATCAAAACAGTAAGTGTAGAAAAATGAGGTTTCAATAAGGACTTCATACAAATTTTATTTCATAGCTCAGATTTTTCATGAAAGGCTTCTGCAACACAATTACTTTAGGAACTATAATTCTCAACTTCACTTTGGTTTCTAAGTCCCATTAGGTCTACTTTATATTGCATCTAATCTTGTTTTATTTCTACCTAAACTGTATTCTGGGAATGGTGACTTTGGAAAAATTATTATAGTTATTTGAGTCATGAGTTGTAATGTAGATCTATTATATTACTTTTTAGCACTTAACATATTCTATTGTCATTAAGTTTTTAGCAGTGACCCCCACAATCATCATTCTTAATGATTTTCAATAATTTAATATGAAAGTCTGAATAAGTCGATAATATCTTTACCTAACTTGGTAAGAATTCAATGCCAAAGGGAACCTACTACTTTTTCCCCAAAGTTATTACTGGTTTTCACCCTCTAATCATTTTTCATTAGAGAAATTTGAGATGATCAAAACCTCTGGAGCTGAGAAAGGAGAATGTGAGGCAAAACATGCCCACAGAGAAGGAGGTTCTATAAACCAGAGATTAAAAGGATTGCTGATTGTTTGCTTCCAGTAAGCATGGATAACTAAATAAATTATGGTGCTTCAGGAAGAAATAGCAACATTCAAAATTATGGAGAAAAACCTAAAGAGCTTGCTTTTGCTGCCATTGTACAAAATAGCTTCTGTCATGAGTCATTTAGCTAAATCTACCACTGAGCTTATCTCTTTTGGACATTTTATTAACTAAATCATGAGGATGCAATTGCTTTACATGCTTAATTTTCCATGTGAAAATTTTATTTAGAACTCTATGACAATGTAACTACTATTTCGTAGAAACTTGCTTAATGTAGAATGTCATTATCCATCATTAATTATGTAAAAATCATGCTAAAAATATTAAGAAAAATAATGTATAACACATATTACTTGTAAAATGTCATCTCCCCTAAATTATAAATGTTTAACAAATCATTTGGCATTGTACTATCTATTGTGAATGCTTGAATTTTTATTATTATATGTTACAATTCTTTTCAATGATTATGTATGCTTTAGCCATTTAGATATTTATTGAGTTACTTCTATGTGCCAGGCACTGCCCTGGGTGCTTGGGATATGTAAGACAATGAAGTGAAACTTTCAGCCCCCATGGGACTTGCATCCTAGCTCAGGATGATGAGGAATAGGCAAAAATTATACAGTGTGTTCAAAGATGATCAGATATATGGGAAAAGGAGAAAAAGCAGAACCCGGAAATGCCAGCAGTCTGCAATTTTAAATAGAAGGGTCAAAATAGTATGCACCGAAATAGTGACATTTAAGAAAAGACTTGAAGGAGGAGAGGGAATTAGCCAGGTGGATATGTTACAGAGGAGCACTGAAGGCAGAGGAGCAGTGAGTACAAAATTCTAAGAAGGGAGAGTGCCTGGCATGTTAGAGGAACAGCAAGGAGGCCAAGGGGCTGGTGTGGAGCGAGGATGTCAGACAGGGATAGAGATGTGGTCATACAGGGGATGGAGAGTTTACCTTGTAGGCCATTGTAAGGACTGTTGCTTACAATGTGAAATTGGGAGCTTTCGAACAGACAAATCATGAGAAGTGCCTCATATTGGGGTAGTAAAGGCCGAGAAAATGAGGAGTCATGTTCTGGAAAACTTTAAAGCGAGAGCCATCAGAATTCCCTGACAGGTTGGATGTGAAGAATGAGAGGATAAAAAGGTCAAGGCTGATGCCAAAGGTTTTGGCTTGAGCAATTGAGGACTGAAGTTACTGTCCCTGTGGGTGGTGCAAGTCTGTAGGGTAAGATCTGGAGCTCAGTTTTGAAGGTGTGGAGTCTGGGGTGTCTATTCCAGTGGATATGGGTAGGTGGTTAGATATCCGATTTTAGAGAATTGTCAGGGCTGGGTATATACACTTAGGAGTCACTGGCTTATAGATGGGATGAGATCATCCACAGATTGAGAGTAGAGAAGACCTGGGGCTTTGCAATATTAAAAGGTCAGGGAGAACAGGAGTAACCATCAGAAGAAAGTGAGAGTGCCCAGAGAAGTGGGACACAAACCCAGAGTTTATGTAACTTCCATGAGGTGCCATGGAAGCCAGGGGAAAAGGGAGTATCACAGAGAAGGGGGTTGAGTGCTGTACTCAGGCCATGTTCGATGAGGACAGTGCACTGGCCATAAAATTAAACAACATGGAGATCACAGGAAATCACATATTATGTATTGCCTGATACATGTTATACACCATATATTCTATATAGAAAATAAGGTGACATGGAGTGAAAAATAAGCTTTGTCTCTAATGAATAGAATAATCTTGAATTAGATATTAAATGGGTAGAACACAACTCTCAAGCATGAGATCAGGTATCGTTTTTAATACCCTTGAGCGTTTCTGAGAAATGTGTTTCTACCAAATTCCTGCAATTAGATGAGTAGCTAAAAGGGTTTCTGAAAAATGGGGGTGACAGCTAAGGAATGGAAGGGATGGTTATTGTCCAAGCTCTGAATTCTATAACTCATTTTGTTTATTTAAATAAAGACAGTTATCTCATCAAAGTTGCAGAGTACAATGTGATTGAGTTCACAGTGCAGTATTTAATTAGAAAATGTTAATTAATCTTCCTTAATTCAATATTGTACCAAGAAATGTGTTTGCATACGCTACCCCATTCTATAGCTCAAGAATATAGCATGAAGTGTGATGCAGGTCATATCCTGTGTTGCTATATTACGGCAGAAGAATGATTCAAATTGTGAATTCATAGAAGGCTATAGTAAGAGGCTAAAATTTCCTTTCCCCATTGACAAATGGTACTCAAAAAGCTGCTTTGGTCCAATCTTAAATAGAACAATAGCCTTAAGGGAACTTGTTGTAAAGTCGTCTAACACTGGAAGTCCATAGGGTTCCTCCATGGATACATGGGGAATGGAGGAGGCAGAGTACAAATGCAATCTTAAATTACACAAGGACAGAAAAGGATCCAGAGCAAGTCCACTACAATGATATTTATACTTTTTATAATGGCCAAATGTACTTCCCTCTCCCTGTTAAAAATGTAATAAAATTTTTCTCTTGGGTCTGGACTTTATATGTCAAGTTTCTGCCTGCAGCTAATTTTTACAACTGAATTGCAAAACCCTGAAAGCAGCATTTAGGCTGAAAATGCTGACAGCTCCATAGCTAGAGCAGTGCTAATGATAAGAACATGAACATAAGGCTGTGCTCGGTAGTCAATGAATTTCCCTATCCTAATAGGATGAACATTATAAAACAAGGAATATAATCAGCTCCATTATATTAAGAAGACAAGGAACAGGAATGTAATGTTACAAGTTCAGCACATTAGGCTTCTACTAGGTGCATATGTTTAGCAACATTTAGGAAGGAAATGACAGTCAAAGGATAAATACTTGGACGAATGAATAAATGTGTGGCTCTACCTTACTGAAAATTTCACCTTATCAACTTTTGTTTCAATATTCTACAATCCCTTGTCTATTCAGTTGATTTGAAAGCACTGCAAAATGTTGAATGATTATTTCTCTCTCATCAGAGCAGAGGATTCTACCGTAGAAGTCTTCACAAACAAATCTTCACACCATGGTATTCTCCTTCATGATCTAGTGGTTTTAATTTCTGAAATAATATAGTATAGTCCCATATGATTATGGAGTATTATTGAAAAATGGCATAAGTTTAAATTTATGTTACTGAATTAATATAATTTTAATACGTAGTAGTTAAAATTAATGTTTAGGACTATGCTAAGCAATAATGTAGTTCAATAGTTAGCAATCTAGGGACAGTGGGCTAAATTAAGCTTGCTTCCTGTTTATGTAAATAAAGCTTTATTAGCGCCACACCCACTCATTTACATATTGTCTAGGTATGCTTTTGCACCACAAAGATAGAGTTCAGTAGTTGTGAAAGACAGTATCTGATATGGTCTGTGAGCTTTAAAATATTTGCTATCTGGCCTATTAAAGAAAAATGTTTGCTGACCCTTGACATAGTCCCCTAATTATCCACAGTCTCTCTTTCTGGGGTTTCAGTGACCTGTGGTCAACTATAGCCTGAAAATACTAAATGAAAATTCTAGAAATAAACAATTCATAAGTTTTAAACTGCAGCTGTTTTGATATGCTGGGAATTTATTTGTACATGCCATGGAGAAGTCATAAACTGTATGTATGCATAGGAAAAAACATAGCGATATACAGGGTTTGGTATTATCATTGGTTTCACACATCCACTGGTGGTCTTAGATAAGACCTGGGGTAAAAGGGGGACTACTGTATTTTCATAAAAATCTTTGATGTTAGTACTAATGTTACCCCAGTTTTTGGAAGCAGAGTAATTGAAGCTCAGTGGAATTAAATAAATTGCCCAAGATTACAAATGAGAAAGTAGCAGACCGAAAATTTGAATCCAGGACTAATTTCCAAACTTATGATTTTCACTGCCAAATACAATGCCTCCCACTCATGTCTGAAGGTCACCATATTAGCAGAAGTCATGCAAGTGTCATAGAGTAGAGAAAACTTGTGTTCAGAAATCTAAGATGATCCTAGATATATTTAGCAACATTTTGTTATTCAGCTTCAAAGAAATGGGATTGATATGGACAGACTAGTTCTTGATAAGAAAACTCAACTATTTATTGAAAAATTAAGTCTACCTGTCATCAATGCTATATAAATGAAACAATCTACCTTCAGTTCTACTACATATATGATATATTAATAGAGCACATATCACTTTTGCAAAAGTCCCCCTCTATGGAATCACTTATCTGTCACAGTACTGTATGTAGATATTTCAGAGCTGGGATACCTGAGGTTCAGATTACTTGACTGAGTCACCAAGTAGCTGGTGCCAGAGTAAGTATTTGAACCCCAAAAGACTCTTCCTCCCCAATCACTGCTTTGCATATATAACAGATAATAAATTATTCAAATGTTAAATTTTGATCAACAGATATTTTTGTGTCCAATAATATGAACCAGAGAATTCTGGAGATCAAGAATGAGAATGAAACAGAATCAAAGAGAAGGAAGAATGGCAGGAGTTGTAGTAAAAGGCAAAGCAATTGTAGAAAGTCTTGTTATGGTAAAAGCAGTGTTCTTACTTTCTTCTAAGAGCAGAATTCCCAGAATATTCTTTCCTTACCCCTCGGATGGTGATTCCAAAACAAGGCAGTCCCCCTCTGGCTCCACACATCCTCTAAGACTTTGTGGAATTCCATCTACTCAGTGGCCTGGGCCCAGACAGCTTTTCTGGATGGTCTCCACCTTGTTTATGATCAACTAACCCTCACTTTTGTTTTGCCTTAGGCTGTGGGCTGTCACAAGGATTCAGCAACTGGAATTGAATTGTGGAAGTGCCTTAAGAAACATTCCAGATTCACAGGCCAATGACAGTTTGTGAGACGAAGAGGAGCTGAGATGTGCGGAGAACCAAGGGAAGGTGCAAGGGAACACTTCAAGAAGAAAGAAACGTGCATATGAAAATAGGAGCTGTTAAACCAGAACTCATGCAAATATCTATTTTTGAATGATTGTTGACAAGCATCTCTCAGCTCTGTTGGTGACCCTGATTGATGACCATGATTCATAGTGAAACATTAGTCACACAATTTTAATAGTAGATTCCAGGATGAAATTAGCCTTTTTATAAAGGTAGTTTCCAAACAAGAAAACAGAGAGCTATTGTGGTGTCTCTTTAAAAAGTCTTTTTAACACAAAGAGACATTTAGTGTTTGTTCTTTTATTATTCTTTTCAATGATGTTTAAAGGAAAAAGAATCAGGCACAGAATTTCCCATAAAAAGGGAAATTTGACAGAACAAAATGTTGATTGAAAGCTTCAATTCATGCATAAAACTGCTAAATCAACTGATTTTACCAAGAAAAGACATTTTTATTCCAGTTAAAGCTTAACTTTTGACATAAAATGGAAACATGAAATATTTAATGTTGTTATAAAATGAACATAACAATTCATTTACCTCTCAGTATCCACTTGAATACCTCATTTTATTACTCATGTTTAGTTTGAGTTGCATATTGCACATAGTTTTTCTAGAGACCATGCTTCATTATCATTTTAAGGATTCCTTTTAATATATTTCAGTGGAGAAAAAAAACTCCAACAAACTCGTGTTACATTGTGTGCAAAACAAAGGAAGAAAGCTACCCTAAGATAAAAGGGAAGCATTAATTATACAGACCATTTAATTTTCTTTTGCTGAAATTGTAATATAAGAAAAAGTATCTGTATTCTGAAATTAAAATGTACAGCAAAAGATATGACTACAAAGATATGTACTCATTCATCTTCCTATGCACTGGGCATATGTGATATCATATCATGCTCCCATTTTTAAGGCATAAGAGGATGAACTGAGGGAAGGAAGAGACATATTGATAGTACCTGTCTTCCCATCTGCTTTCTTATGAAAACTATGGCTAAAACATTTGTGAGTAGATGAAGTTTTGAAAACTTCATTGTAGTAATAACTTAATTTTCTAAATTTATTACAGGCATATCAACCTTTCCAGCTTTGTAATTGAATGGAGTAAAGTGAGCTCTTTGAAAAGGCAAATTATACTACAAAAATGAAACTAGGAATGGTGTACTAATCTCCTGTGCAAAGAGAGGCTCTTAGGCACGAAACTATTAATTCTCTATTTTTTTCTTTTAACACAGCACTTGTCATCTTGGTTTCCAAGTTTGGCACGAAGTAATATAACACTCACCATACACAAATAGTATTAATGTTTCCAGAAAAATACTGTATAAAAATAATTATTAATGATTTGGATCTTTGAATTAAAACCTACAAGAAAATGAGTTTAAAAAACACACAAAAAAAGCACTTGACTATTGCTAAATAAAAATAAACCCACTTCACAATATTTTCAAAAGGGAAATAGCTATTTTCAAATAACAAAAGAAATATATTCTGATTCTGAAGACCTTCCATGCAGATAATATCATTTTGATGAATACACTTCGAGGCATCTTTCTATGGGTACAGATTCATAAAGAACATTATATATATTCTTTATTTTTAAAATTTTTCTTTTAAATTTCTCACACAGAGAAATTTACTTGTTTCCTTTTGGTATGCAGTTCTATATGTGTTAACACATATATAGATCCATGTAACCACCACCACAATTAGGTTACAGAAGAGTTGCATCACCCCCAAATCTCCCTCGTACTAGCTTTTCGAAATGCCATTCTTCCTCTATGCCTAATCCTAGGAAACCATTGTTCTGTTTTCATAACTATAGTTTGTCTTTTCCAAAATGTTATATAGATGACATCATACAGTTAGGTGATCTTTTGAGACTGGATTCTTTCATTCAGTATACTAATGTCGTTGAGATCCATCCAAATTAATTTGTGTATCAGTTTTCTCCTTTTGACTCTTGTACAACATTCTATTGTATGATGATGTACCACGGTTTATTAATCTAGTCACTCGATGAAGGCCATTTAGGCTGCTTCCAGTTTTTTTGCTATTCTAAATAATGCTGCCATAAACATTTATGTATGGGTTTTGTAGGAACATAAGTTTTTGTTTTTCTATGGTAAATACTCTGGAGTGGAATTGCCAGGTCAAATGGTAAGTGTATGTTTCACTGTATAAGAGACAAAAATAAAAAATGATATTTTAAACATGAAGTCAAAGCATTGATAAAATACCAAAAGGATAAATAGAAGTCCTCTTCTGTAACTGATACATCTTTATGCAATTTCTTAGAAGTGAAATTCTAGAAACTGACAGAAAGACAACACAGTTGCCTTTCATTCAAAGAGAAGAGAAAAATATTTCCCTTGTTATTTAGCTAATAAAAAGGATTATGATTGTAGATAACACAAAACCATGGATGGTTATTTCAGAGTTCTCCTCATTGTCACAAAGGCATCTGAAATCTCCAACATCCTCATTAAAAACCTGAAAAGCTAAAGAATGAACTGGGAGAGAGAGGGGTGGATTCAGACAATTTGCCTCATTTTTGTCCATGGCAATGCCTCAAATTCTGTTCTCACATAAATTGTAAAAATAAATTTACAGGAACAAGAATCCTCTTAAATGCATATAAACACAGTGGAGGAGAATTGAAGGGTAAATAGTTCCTAATAAAGAAAGCAAAGCGAAAGGCAGGAAAAATGGGAAAGAAGAGCTCCCTGAGTTGTGTTTGGAAGGCAACAAAGTGTGAAAGCTGCTAGAGAAATGACTGTCCTAATTTTCTAGTTAGTTTGAGTTTGGGGTTGTGTAGAGCCCATTATGGGACAGGGCATCCATCGGACACCTCAATCTATGCCTTCCATGTGCCAGCTTTTAGTACCATATCTTTCTGTGGTTATTATACCCAAGAAATTTTTGATACCTTCTACCTGGCTTGACCAACGATGGAAATCCTGACAGAGAAACTATAATGAAACATAAAGTTTATTCACCTGTTTATTTCATGAAAATTCACTACTAGCCCACAGTGTGCCAGGCCCTCTTCCAGACACTGTGGATATATTGGCGATTAATAGCAGACAAAAATGCCTGTCTTCTTGGATCTGACATTCTCATATAAGTCAACATGATTCAGCACTAGATATTTGTATTTCTTCCATGATGGTTTTGGTCTAAGCCTTAAACCAAAGCTCTAAGGTGTAGAAATTTATTCACAAATTATTAAAACAGTTTTGACTTCTGTTTAAATAATTTTGAAAATCAGAGCTCACTTGGACTCACATTAGACATTTACCACTGCAAGATCTCCCCAATTAGCTTACATCCTACTCATTTTCTCAGTTAATGAGTCAGATTCCTGAGATACGAATATGCGTGTGTGAACATGCAAACACCTGTTTATCTATATATCTAATGTCTTCTTAGTGATTATGTCCTTTTTCTAGATTAACATAATAATTTGTTAATTATTCTTTTCAGTGGAATGTTATAGAAAATGTAGTGATTAAAAAGGTTCACTTCCTGGGAGTGGGTGAAAAAAGGGAAGGGATTAAGACGTACAAATTGGTTGTTACACAGTAGTCGTGGACGTAGGGTATAGGATAAGGAATATAGTCAGTAATATTATAATGACTATGTATGGTGTCAGCTGGGTGCTAGATTTACTTGGGTGATAGATAGAAAGAAGTTGGGGGACAGGGTGAAAAAGGTGAAGGGACTAAGAAGTACAAGTTGGTAGTTACAAAATAGTCATAGGGATGTAAAGTACAGCATAAGGAATATAGTCAATAATGGTAACCGACTAATAACTATGTATAGGGCGAGGTGGGTACTAGATGAGTCAGGGGGATCACTTCTTGAATTATACAGATGTGTAACCACTGAGCTGTATATTGAAATTAATATAACATAATATTGAATGTTAAGTGTAATTGAAAAATTTTAAAAAGGGAGGAAAAAGGTGAAATGCAATAAAAGGTCCAAATTTCCAGATACAAAACAAGTAGGTAAAGGGCATGTAACGTACAGCATATGGAATATAATCAATAATATTGTGATAACGTGGTACGGTGTCAGATGGTTGCTGGACTTATGGTGATCATTTCTTTATGTACATAAATGTTAAATAACTATTGTGTCACCTGAAACTAATATAATACTGTATGTTAGCTATATTTTTTAATAAAAATCTTAAAAAAGATTCACTTCCTTATTTTGTACTTGATATTTGTATTTATTTATAGTGTGGTCCTTTTACAGAATAATTCACATTGATGCTAATTTGTCCATAATTTGTCATCTTTCCCAGGGATAAACAAGATGGAATGCTCATCTTTCAGTGATTCTGCTCACCAAGTAGTTCCATGCTGTTAGCGGTAGAGCCAGGGCTCATTTCAGATCCTCAATTGTAAAAAGCATGTGTAAGAGTCAATCTCCACTCATATTGCCCAAATTAAGAATGAAAGTCACGGTTTTTTACAATATAGTCAATAACACTGTAAAAACAATGTATGGTGTCAGATTAGTACTAGACTTATCGGGGGGATCACTTCATAAACTATATAAATGCCTAACCACTATGCGGTACACCTGAAACTAACATAAAATAATACTGAATGTCAACTATGATTAAAAAAGATATAGACATGGAATATAAAGTACAGTATAGGGAATATAGTCACTGGTATTGTAATAGCTATGTATGGTGTCAGATGGGTACTAGACTTCTTGGGTTATCCCTTTGTGAGGGGTGTAAATACCTAATCATTATGTTGTTTTGTACATCTGAAACTAATAAAATAAAGAAAGAAAAAAATGAAAGAAAGGCACATGCAGGCTATATTTCCGGCCACCACATAGTCCCAATCTAGCACAGAAAAATTTGAAGAGGAGAATATAGGCCTAGTTGTACCTATGGCATTGATTTGCAAGCCCTTTTTGTTCCTTGAATATGGTAACACTAACCAACTAACAAACAAACAAACAAAACAACCTTCCCCCCCATGCCAATATAAAGCCAAAAAAGTATAGTGATACAGATAGCTCAGCCATTAGAAACCTTCCACCATTATTTGAGAACAAAGCTGGGGCTCCATTTGCTGAAATGATTAAAAGTCTCCCTCTGTGGAGATTTGGAAAGGCATCTGAGGTGCTCAGAGCCTGCTGCTCTGTGATTTGCAAAAGACATGGGTGTACAATTGTTTACTGTGATAATCTACAGACTGGGATTTCTTTGAGCAATGAAACCACATTTATTTTTACCAAGAAGTATGCGGCTGTTTCTTCTTCACTTAAGGACATTGATAGAAACTTAATTTTTTCTTATTAGCTACCCATTTCCAGTGCCAAATTTGTTGAGGTTTCCTGTTATTCTGCAAAATACTAGAAGGCAGAGATGGGCCTTCTTTATTTCTGGGTCACTCAGTCTCGTATATTGCACTGCTCATAGAGGGTGCTAAAACATACTCATATTTGGGCTTATCTATTTAGCAGTTTGTTAGTGGAGGATTTTCATTCGAGAATCAAGAGTCAAAATATGAAGACCATTTATCATGAGTTGTTAGCCTACTTAGCTTCTCTGAGCTCTATTTTATTAGTCTCTTTTATCCTATTTACTGTCCTTTACTGTCATTTTCCAGGGCTGTTCACTCTTCTCCATGCAACTATTTTCTCCTTCCTGAAAGCAGAAGTAAAGACTGTAGGAGAATCTTCTATGTGCAACTTACTCCTTAGATGCAGTCTTTTTCATTTATGTGACCGGATCCTTGGGAACCTTTAAGAGGAGGCTTACCCTGAGGTCGGCAAATACTAGACGAGCATTGCTGCTATTTAATAAAGCATACTTGTGTTCATTTTCTGAATTGTACAGAAGATTACACTTTTTGGCAAACAAGCTACATCGCTATATGACCTACTGACATTGCCTGAAGAAACTTTAGACTCTGCTGTCAGAACTCCCTCAAAGTTTTAAAGTCTCCCTTTTGAATAATAGCGATAGCAAACAAGAAGAAAGGTAACTAATATGTGAGGGGTTACCTCAGTCATTTGATCTTTACAACACTATGATACATATTATCGTTTGCATTTTGACCATCAAAGTTATTTAACTTGTCTGAGTAACATAGCTGCATAGCCAAAGAACTAACTCTGAACTGGAGTTGGTTAGTTATCTGTTTTCTCTTATCATTCTCCTCTTTCTTGAGAGAATAAAAGTATCAGATCATATTGATATTCATACTATCTGATCACTGCACATTTGCTTTAGTGCTTTTCCTCCCATTCCTTCCTGTCTTTTTTCTAGGGATAAGGGATTTAGGAGAAAATAAAGACATGAAATTTACAGATGTGGGGTTAGGAATAAAAATATGGATTTTTTTTTTAGATGGCGTGCTGTGATTGCCTCTTAAAGAATTCTAGACTCTCCCAAACTGAATTTCTAATGGGTCTGAGGGGCAATGGTTTTCCAACTTTAGTGTGCATGAAAATCACCACAGCAGATTCCCTTTCCTGACCTCATCCTCAGAGACTCTGGTTTGGTAAATCTGTAGCAGGTTCTGCAATGAATTTTGGTAACAAGAATCTCAGAGGAAGCTGGTGGAAAAGGCCCTCAGATCACCTGGTGATAGAGGTACCGGTGTCTCAAAATCTGTACTGTTTGCTTCAGTGTATACTTTTACAAGGCAAGTTGCCCACATTTCTTAAATAACTAATTTTCTGAATATTTAACTATTATGAAATAATGATTCTATCATAGATGGACTTCTAGAAATCACTCAAGGGAGCAATAAAAGATAGTTAGAAAAGAACTGATTCACACCACTGGGAGGCAGTATGTCCAAGGTATTCGCACTATGTAAACAAGCATTTGACCAGATTTTTTTTTTTTTTTCTTCAAGAATTGGGGATTTAAAAACGATGTGCAGGTGTGTGTTAGGGAAGCAAGAGGTGGTAAGTGTTGTAGCCATTACACCAATTTACAAAATCAAAACTAAACAAAACCTTAAAATAATATTTCTCTTTAAGAGAAAGAAAACTCTGAAAGGAATGTATTTTATCAAAAGAGCCGGATGTATTTAAAATTGACCACCGTAAATCAAAGAAATGCTAAGGTGAAATTTTTGGAGGGTGGAAATTTGTATTCATAAGATACTCATAGCACCTATCTGAGGATTTCTTTCACTGTCCCTGTTGCTGGAAGTGTCTTTGTAAAATGGTTCATCAAACCCCATTGTGAATGAAGAATAGAACGTACTGTATAGTAAAAGCAAGAGGTGAAATGTGTGAACACTGGTTTTTGATCTGAATCCATAAATGCTTGCCAAGTAACCACTCCTCTTATGCAAGCACCTTAATTGAATGATTTCTGTTGGCACTGTGATTTCCCAAAGATCACTTCAGGGATCCCAGGAATGGCAATAAATTTGATGTGGTACTGATAATGAAAGAAACAAAGCATGAATTTGTGGAAGACAATTTGAAAATTCCACATTATCATGTTGAGTAGCTCAAGAGAAGAGGATGGGAGGGCGGATGTCTTAGAAGGAATGTGTGTGTGTGTGTGTGTGTGTGTGTGTGTGTGTGTGTGTATAACTTATTTTGAAGAAGACATTTAAAACATTTTAGAGCGTATCTTTTTCCACATGCAAAAAAAAAAAGAATACTTCATTTCCTTGTTGGAAACGGTAGGGAGAAGGAGGGTCTTTGGGTGGCCTGGGTGGGAGTGTAATTCCACATGGCTATGGGTTTAGAATAGGGAATTGCCACCTAGGCAGTAAAACACTCAGACAGGAATAACCCAGGGTTTACCAGCCAAGTGATAATTCCAGAGCATCTACCCAACTGAGGAAATCCAAAGGGGAAGATAAGCATTAGGAACCTGGGACATGGAGATGATAGAAAACACATTCAATTGGAAGCAAATTAATGGGTGGAGGAAAATAGTGGTTCAGAACACTAGCCTTTTAGGGATAGAATTTGGGCCTTCCTTTTATGAGATGGTTGGGTAATATTATACAGGAAAACGACTCTAACATAAAAGACTACCATAACATAAAGGGCAGATTGGACAGGCACTAATTGGCAACCTTTCAATATCTACCCTCTACCTTTATCCATATGGATTTGTGAAAAGGAGACCTATATCATGGGACAAGCAGAGAATGGATCCATGGCTGGCCCTATTATCCTGATTAATGCTAAATTAACAGGAAAACAAACCAGACTCTAGAAACATCACCGCTGGAGCCTACCAATGGTGGATTTTCCGGCACACCACCTGAGGGCCAAGTTGAACCAAACCAGTGAAATGGCAGTACATACTCATTGGTGATCACAGATGCTGAAGTAGAATCACTTGGTATTTATTTACCTACTATATAACATAGAAATAGCTTATCTAAAGGGCACTCTGTGGTATGTTATGACAGTTGGTAGTCTGGAGCAGGGGAGGTGCTAAGGTTCATCCATATGATTTGGGTTCCTTTTACCTTCTTAGTTCTCTAGCCCATGACTGCTCAAGTCCCCTCCAGTTGTATTCATCATTAAAGGTAACCAAGTCCCTGAGATTGTGGCTTTGTTATCTGTCTCAATTAGTGAAAAAAAGGAAGCAGAAACAAGTATACATGCTGCTCATGTTCCATATTGTTATTTCTCCATTCTTTCTCCCACCTTTTATTTTGAATTAGAGACTGTTCTCTTGGTCAATATGAAGTAGAACTAGAATTCTGGTTTTGATAGTGACATCCAACTGAGATGAGTGTTTTGTGATGAAGGCCCTGAATCCATTCTGACATACTTGGAGTGTCTGAAATAATGCTGGGTGGTGCTCTGTGTAGGCACACGGGAGTCAACTCTGGGAAAGCAGCTCACTGAGGCAAAAAGGAGAGCTTGTTAGCTGAATCTGACAATTATTTACTTGGTCAGAAAAAGAAATGGTGAAAGATAATTTACAGGCAAGACACGCTAGATGCTTTCTGCTGACAGATAACCCAGCAGTTGCTACAACTTCCTTCTTATACAAGGAAGGACATGTATAGGTTTAGTGCTGAAAAGCTACCTGCCATAACATTCCTCCTGAGGAAAGGTCTGCTCTGATGAAATTTAGGATACTCTCAATTAATGTCGTGGATAATCGGGCCAAATGGATAACCTGTGAATCTGAGAAGGGGCTAAAAGACACATTGATACTCGTTCTCTTATAGACCCAACCAGTAGAAGATTCAGTGCTTGGTATATATTCTTCTTCTAGCCTATGGTTGCCCAAATGGGAAGAAATTGACAAGGAAGAAAAAATGTCAACTTTAATAACTTACAAAAAGTTCCAGATTTCAAATTGCCACAAAATCCGATGCTTATGGAGAGAAAAACAAAAATGACAGGAACGCCTTTGCTTCACTTAAACAAAATAGTTCCCCTTTTCATGGGCAGATGGGCTGAACTTGGGTGTGTGGCATTATCTACTAGCAAGGTGTAGGAGTCCCTATTACTTTGGGGCAAGACAGCATTGCTACCACACAGGTGAAATATATAGTTCTCTAGAATTAAGGATGGAATATCATTGTCTACAGTGCCTCAGAGGATTTCCTTGTCATTTGGGTAACTGCTGTGAAGTATATCAAAATGGCTCTTGTTGATAGTGGATACAAGACTGTCATCTGCTTTCACTGGTTTAGAAAACATCTTTGTGGAAAGCACATAATGGCACTGCAAAGATGGCCACCTTCTAACCCCCAGAACCTGTGAATACGACACCTCACATGGCAAAGGGGTCTTTGCAGATGTGATGAAGGCTATGGACCTTGTGATGGGAGATTATTCTGGTGGGCTCATTCTAATCACGTGAGTCCTTAAAAGCAAAAAATCTTTATTGCTGTGGTCAGAGAGAGATACCATGAAGGGAGAAGGGTCAGAGAGTTGAGATATTGCTGGATTTGAAGATGGAGAAAGGGGGGACATGTGCCAAGGGATGTTGGCAGCCTCTAGAGGTTGGAAAAGGGAAGGAAACTGAGTCTCCCCTTAAGTTTTCTGAAAAGAATTCAGCACTGCTGAAACCTTGATTTTATCCCAGTGAGATCCATGTCACACTTTTGACCTACTGAACTGTAAGATGACAAATTTGTATTGTGTTAAGCCACTAAGTGTGTGGTCATTTGTTACAACAGCAATAGGAATCGAATACAATTTGCACATAGATCTCTAATCCATGTTTCTAGTATTGTGGTTGCACCCATTCTTTTCTCACTTTCATTTTGATTATAGATTATCAAATGATAGACTATCAAATGATAGATCTCTCTTAGTAACTTTTACATTAAACAGGATAATACAATCATGGAGAAGTAGGCAAGCACAGGCTAGTCATCAGGAAAGCAATACACACAGTAGCACCACCATCAGAACACAAGGAGAAGGGGGGGGGGCTCTGTCTATAGGGAATTATGATGACTATAAGCCAGGATAACTGGAACAGAGGTGGAAGAGGTTTCCTGTGAAGTGGAACACATGGAGTCTATTGGAGCTGTGACTTGGGAGGCCTTGGGAGGGAGAATAGATTTATCTGTTTAGCATCTGCATCCCATATCCCATGACTAATATCTTTCACTGAATGGGAGGGGCCATAGCAGCCTAGGTATCTTCAGCCTCAATCAGGATCCTCTAGGTGGGACCATCTCCCTCCCCACCCCCAATATGGAAAGCTGGAAGACTCCAAAGCAGAGGAAATAATGCAGAAAATGAAAACAATCGTTAACAACTTCTTTTTATTTCCATCTTTCTCATACACTTTGCCTCTTATTTATCTGTCTTTCTGTCACAAGGAATAGTCAGTTTCCTTGACTTTGAATGATGTTTTACACTACTCTACCTTCTGCTCGCATTATCCAATCTACCACTGAGCCACGTCCATTCAACATGTTGAATATCTTCCACTAGTCCTTTTCCAGAATTGATCCTGACTAGCTACCTTTTAAGACAGATTCCCTGAATAGCTGTCATCTTGTCACTTACTCCTTCTTGATGTCATTACCATCTCATTCCCACATTCGTTTTCTATCACATTTCCATAAAGAAGCCAAAGGAGCCACACTAATCTACTCTCTATCGTGTTTAGGGAAACCTGCCTTCCATCCTCATTTTCCATTTCTGCCTATACAGCTTCTTCCAGACTATGATGGAGCACCTCTTGTTCTAATTTTTTTTCAAGTTCAACTAACCGAACAATTTTCAAATAGTTCATAGTAACTGACAGATAACATATAGTGCTCACCCTGGTTATTCACAGAATAGCGGTTGCTGTGGTACCTCTCCTTGAAGTCCAACAAATTTTACAATAGGGAGGGGAGTATAGCAAGAAGCTCAAGTCACTACCCTAATTCTTGCTCGAAACAGTCCGATTCAATGGGAGAGTTTTATGCTGAGACTCTCAGCTTCTGCTCAGGCGCACGGCTCACAAGGCTTGGCCCACTGCTCCTTGTCTCATCCCAGCTTATGGAGTTGCATTTGGTCACCTCCATTCTGCTGCTTATGGACAGCACTAACCATCAACAGGGCTTCTTCCAAGAAGCTTAAGAACGGTGTTTCCCCTTCTTGAAGTCTCCCTACAATAAGAGGTGGGAATGTGGGCCCCTGGATGTCCTTACCTGCAAGAAGTATTTGACACCCCACAACACTAAAATGCTAAGGATATTTCTGGTTGTACATTGATCTCAGAGCTATCAAATAACAGACACTGATGCATTCTAAGTGAGCTTTAAAATTTTGAAATGTATCTTATTACTTAACACTGCTTTGTCACACTATAATTACTACTATAAAATTCTAGGAGATATAAACTCTTGGGTGCTGGTGTGCAGAGTGCGAAATTATTACATCAGAAGAAGGTTTTCAGCGGCTTCATGTATCCTGTCCATCCTCTACCTAAGGTGGTGTTCATGTTATGCTTCTCAAAAGAATTGGGTATCTAAAGATGAAAGTATAAAGAGAAAATAGAGAAGGACTATTTTGAGAAATCTGAAATTCCAACAGGTTGACTTGAAGTCTAACCCCCATTTTACACTCTAGGATGCTAGATGTTAAAAAGGATGCAAAAAACGTAAGCAATCACCTCTCCACACTGCATCCCTCATGATTTTGCCCAATGAGAATCTGGAATTTCCAGTTAAGCATTCCTTTAGATTAATGTTTACAGAAAGTCAGAGCAAGATATAAATATGTTTCCAGAAAACGTAAACCATTAATCTATATATCTACAGCTATATACAATACTTTTCCAATTGGTTCTCTGGTCCTGAATTGAACTCCAAACAAATGAAAGTCAAAGGTGAACTTCCTGATGTCCGCTTGTTAGATGGTTGATCTAGTTAATATTCATTGAGTTAGTGGTTAAAACAATTAACACCATAGGGGTGTCAACTATGTGCCAGGCATTAAAACATGGGCCCCAGATAAAGAAGATAACGTCTGGGATTTATTATTGCAAATTTCTTCCCCATGCATAGCGTTGCCTACTGAGTGCACTGAAGTTTGAGAGGCACTGATAAGAAGAAAGAGTTGCCAAAATATCTGAGAGAATAAAAATAGAGGTGGCAAATTTGACCAATTTTTGAAAAATATCACAAGGTCTTTTGAGGAATCATTCTGGGTCGAATAGTTTCAAGATGCTTAGAGTTTAGAATTGGAGATCATATTGCTTTTTTTTATAATCCAGCTCACTCACGGTCAAATTAAAATAAAATGAAAACTAAACTTCTATGTGATGTTACATTTCAGCTTGGGAGGCAGTGAGTAGTTCATTCAAATCAAAAGTGATAGGATTATGCTTTGAGGAAATTCACTAGGAAAGAAAACCAGTAGGTCACTAGGGATTCACTTTGTAATAAACTTGCTACCTAATTGTCTATTCATGGTCAGTCACAGGCCACCCTGCATAATAATTCAAAACAAATTTATAGTATTTGTGCCATCAGAGGTCATTCCACTAAGTAAAGTTCAAAAATCTAATAAGCTGTCTTAGGTATTCGATTTCTTAAAACATCAATTACACAATCTCCGTGTCTTAAATAGGCCTTAGTGATGGTTTAGAATTGTATGAATGGTTCTAGTCAGGAGTATGATGGTGACCTACAACACTCGAGAGAGATGATGGGTAAAGACTGAATTGAGGGGAGGCTGCATTATTTTAAAAAGTCAACGTACATTGTTTCCTCTCTCAGTGCTTAGAATTCCAAGAATTATCTCCAGGAAGTTCTGGGTACACATATGTTCTCTAAAAGTTTATTTTTATGTTTTTTATTTGGTATTAAAAATACAGGCCCGGTGGCTCAGGTGGTTAGAGCTCTGTGCTCCTAACTCCGAAGGCTGCCGGTTTGATTCCCACATGGGCCAGTGGGCTCTCAACCACAAGGTTGCGGGTTCTACTCCTCAACTCCTGCAATGGATGGTGGGCTGCGCCCCCTGCAACTAGCAATGGCAACTGGACCTGGAGCTGAGCTGCGCCCTCCACAACTAAGACTGAAAGGACAACAACTTGACTTGGAAAAAGTCCTGGAAGTACACACTGTTCCCCAGTAAAGTTCTGGTCCCCTTCCCCAATAATGAAAATCTTTAAAAAGAAAATACACTTTTCATTTGGAAAACAAAAAACACGTAGAAAAACAGTTTCCAAAATCAGGAGCAAAGGTTAAGTTGTGTATTCCATAATGTTAACTGGAAAATATGCATTGTCAAGACTTACAATTTTCTTATTTTACCAATATATTTTACGTTGTGAATATGGTGAAAAGGGGCATGGGCATTGTTTTCACAGTGCTCCGTGCTCCAATCCCAGGTCTGATAATAAGTGTCTGAGTGATCCTGGGCAAGTTCTTTTAGAATATTCTAACAATAGCTACCTTATAGGATTGTTGGGAGAATTTAAAGCATTAGCGAATATAAAGCACTTAGCACATGGCATGATGTATAAAAAGTAATCAGTAATTGACGGTGGTGGCTGACATTATTTTTTATAGCTACTATCACACACGTTTTCTCTATCAATAATTCCGAGAGCACAAACTAATGCAATAATCATAATAAGGCTCTCACCTAAGCACTTCTCAGAACTCAGACTTCTGTTGCAGAAATGTCAAGTCTGGACCCTTCCTTAAGTGATAGTTCATTTGTGAGGGCCTTTGAGTAGTTAGAAATTCTTTCCTCAGGTTTGTCTACAGAACATGGGCATGAGTCAAGTGTTTACGAAAATTCATCAACATCAGTGATAATGTTGGTAACGGTAATCATGATAGAATATACCATTTGTTGCATACCTGTCCTGTGTCAGATATTTTACAGTGTACCTTACATACATTCTACCTCATTTTATTCTTGCAGCACAGAAGACTTCACTTCCTGCTCAAATGTCTGTTTACCGTAAAGGCTGTGCTTGATTCCTAGTATAAAAGCATGCTTATGATTCTCTCTTGCTCCCATCCTGATGTTTGTTTCCATGGTGCCGATCAACCCCAGATCTAATGCAACATATTTTCTGGTGGTCTTTTTTGTCTTCTGTGGCTCCATGACAGTAGATAATGTAATTGTTTAGTACTGTAGCCCCAGTCCTGAAGTTGTGCCTGTCATACGTAGACAGTCAATAAATGTGTGTTGAAGGAATGAATGAGTAATCCTATGAGGTAAGGTTTTATTAGTCACATTTGGGGAGTACTGAACTGAAACTCAAAGAAAGCAGGGAATTTTCCAGGGTATTCCCTCACCTAACCACGCTAGTAAGTGTCACGGCCAACAATTGAACTCAAGTCTAACTTCGAAGCAGAGTGCTCTCCGTTAATTCTGGCCTAAAATTATACTCATTCAAGGTCTACTATAGATCGGGACATTATGCCATCAAAACACCAGTTTTTAAATATACTCTAAGTTCATACAATAAGTTGAAATTGAAATGACAACAGTGCATAAACAGAAATGACCCCAAAGCAAACACAGACATCTACTGAGCACCTATTTTGTATGTGACATTATATTGGGGATTAGATTTCTTAATTGCACTCAATATTGAG
Source organism: Rhinolophus sinicus (assembly GCF_057876585.1). NCBI lineage: Eukaryota > Metazoa > Chordata > Mammalia > Chiroptera > Rhinolophidae > Rhinolophus > Rhinolophus sinicus. Next base: position 21,465,414 of record NC_142518.1, on the reverse strand, counting down.
ATTATGTAAATATGAGCATCTTGCTTTCAATGAAGGAAAATAAGAACAGCCTAAAAGGACATCTTTGAATTTCCCAGTATTTTTTATGTGCACATTTTTTAAGCCAAAACACTCCTGCTCTAGAGTACTTTTTGCTAGACAATATACAATTTATATCACCAAGTAAGGCAAATTGACTATTTCTCGCAAGTGATTATTTCCCTAGGAAACTGGTACCAGGAACGTAAACATGAAATCATTGCCCCTTCACTTGTTTGTTTCTATGGGATTCTTGTGCTTCTATTTTGCTCTGCCTGGAATTTTCCTGTGAAACACAACAGAGATGCTACAGACCAGTTTACTAAAGCTGTTTGCTTTCCTGTGACATAGACCTCCTGCGTTCTAAGAGGTAGACAATAATCACACAGCATTTCACCGAGGGGTTTTGAAAAGCACTGGTTGGATGAAATGCTTCACAAAGTCTCAAACAATAGAAGTGGGGAGCAGGGGTAGTGCTGTGATCTGACCTAAGGTAATCGCATCTTGCACAACTCTTCTGTTCTTTTCTTGTAGATATCCACAACTGCCGCTGGCTATAGGTGGAGAAGCCTTTGCATCTTCCTCTAGGAGCTTTGCTCCAAGATTGGAAGGTGGGCAAATCTCAGAGCAAATGCTTCTTTAGACATTTATTAAGAAGCAAGCACAAAATAGCCGGACAACTCTATGAAGTCACAAATCTCTTTTTAAGTGATCTAACATCATTTTGCATGAAAATTTCACCCGAGGCGAATATGATAATATTAGAAAAAGAATTTGGCTAATTAGACTAGTCTGAGCCAGGCAGTCAAGAGGCGTCCAGAATTAGCAATCAAATTTAGAAGACTATCTCGCACATTAAAGGATGAAGACTTACTGGATTTATGGTATACCCTGTTCATACAAGGGTAGGGAATGTCTCTACAATATTTTAACCAGTACACACATGGGAAAATCACTAATTACACCAGTAAAAATGCTAGCATTCTGCTGTTATTGCTAATTAACAAATCATTCTAACAATACACAAAATAGCAAACCTCTGGCATAGCACTGACCAGGGAGCCAAAGTGCTTGTAGGGACCACTTTTGGAAATTATTACTCTAAGGGCAACCACTTCTACAGTTTAGCATAAACTAAGTAGTACATAAAGCCAGTCATTTTTCAATGCTAAAGTATTTTAAGTTACAGACATTCTAACAGGTGCGGAGGTCAAATACATTTGAGGAGCAATGCATGCTTTTCCTTCTTCTTGAAGATTCCCAAAGCATAACAATATATAAAAGGCTATGAGACATCACACAGTAAAGCAACTTGCTTAACTTGGTTCAATTCTAAGAACTCTCTAACGTATTTGATAATAAAACAATTCTTATGCCTCATACTATTAATACTTTAAGGCAATAGGTCTCAAAATGTGGTCCCTAGAGCAACAGCATCAGTAGAATCTGGAAATTTGTTAGAGATGTACATTCTTAAGTCTCATCCTAGATTCACTGAATGAGAATCTCTGTGTGGAGCACAGAAGTTGTGTTTTAAGTCCTTCAGGTAACTCTCATGCATGAATACTAGTATGAGAACCGGCAATCCTGAAGAACACAATTCAGGGAACTTAATATAGGCTTAATTTTCTTCATTCACCCAGATAAAATTTTCTCTAATGGGAGATCCATTCCATAGTCTATGAAGGTCCTGACTTGTAGGCCCTAATATTAATCCTTGTAATCATATTTATGTTTAACCAGTCTTATTTGGAGGGAGGGGGTGACAGACACCTAGGTGTGGGATACTTCTGGCCTGCAGTCCAAAACAATAAGACAGGAAAAGAGGTCACAATCTAACTAACTTTCTAATTAAAGGAACATGGTTGCTTTCTAATTACACTTACAAAGAATAAAACGTAGCTCATAATTAGAAAGTTACTCTGCTCTATTTGAAATTTGCATTGTGTCAGCTATTCCATCATCATTATTATTGCTTAACATTTATTCTGAAATGCAGAAGCTATTTTCAAAGTGCCTTGGAAAAGGTTTTATTTATCTCTCACATTGAAATTGCAAAATAGGTCAGTATTTCACAGGCTGGTACAATGAGATGCAAAAAGTTTATAGCATTCACACTATATATCATTAACAGAGTTGAGATTTGAGTTCATGGTCTTTTGTGACTACATTTTTTACCCTCAGTTCAGGGGGTAATGTTTCTTCCCTTACTATTTTTTTTTCTGGCTTCTTTATTGTTTTGTTTAGGAGGATGCCTAGACTGTTTTCAGTATCCATATGTAACCATGGCAATCACCTAGATACACATCTGCCTTAAAGAGCACTAAACTATTAGAATCGGTTCTCTGGAGAGTCCATCAGAATACAATAGCTCTGTTGCAGCACTCTGAGTTTTTCATTTTGATCTCACCAACCCTGGGCAAACATGCAGCCAATAATAAATGTCTACCAACAGGTATTGTTTCTAACATGCTCTACTGATTCTGCTTAAAAAACCATTTGTACTTCCAATAAAGATGCAAAGATGCTTTATGAAAAAAAATAAAACAAAAATTAGGCTGCCTTTTTGTTTTGCAAAAGTTGAAATTAAACGTGTCATTTTCAACCAAAATATTGTTTCCCATTACTGAAGAGAAGTGATGGGCCTGAGGGTCTCATGCATTACAAATCTCATGTGCTTTAGATAGCTAGTAAATCATTTGCGTTTTGCCTATAGTACTCTCTGCCGAGCTCAGCGTTTATTGCTTACAGCTGAATACAGCCACCTAACTCATCCATCATGTTTTTATAACCAAATGTAGCCCTCCTTCTTGTGCACCAAGGAACAGGAACATTTTCAGAATGAGAATAAGTGAGAGGTGCCTTTACACACCCAAAAGTACCATGCATGCAATAAATAGTATTGGGTTTTATAAGGGAGGAAAAATATACTACATTTACTGATATCAAGAGCTAAGAGATTTTGAAGTCATCCACTCACATACCAACCTCACACCTATCTTTCCATATTACTATCTTCTCAAATGCTGAGATCATTTAATGTGTCTTTCAGTGAGTGTATATTTATTAGTGGACCACGACTGAACACTTTAGGTGTAGGCTAGAAGAAGAAATATCATGTCAGGAATTTAATAGCTAGGGAAATTTTATTGCTCTCACTATAACTCTTCAACATCAATTCAAAATGCTCCATCAAATGGTAATTTTTGAGGTCATTTTTATTGGAAGAGATATGAGGCCCTTCTTGCTTATTCTGGCTGTTATATTCCTACCAATCTTACCAGGATCAGCTGGTTACGTGACACTAACTGGAGGTGATATATCTACCTCCTCTCAAATTCTTTGTTAAAGTCTTCCTTGGCGTCTCCTTTCCAGACCTGTTGGGGCACCGTTCTCCACTGTGACTGCACTTTAGAATTGCCTGAGGAGTTTATTAAAATACAGATGCCTGAGATTTATCCCCAGAGATTTGGATTTAATTTCTCTGGTGTGGAGCTCAAGAATCGGGATTTTAAAAAGCTCCCACACATGATTAGAATATTGAGAATCTTTTCCTAGAATGAAGAAAAAGCAGAGGAAAAGGGAACGAAGTTCCTTCATTGTACAGTATTTCATGTCCTTGTTTTCGCCTCAAGTCCTCAATATTTGAGCATAACATTCTTTTTTAGTCATTCAGGGAAGTAATGTTTTCCACTCTTAAAGTAAAAGACAGTACTTTCCAAAAGTTATTTCCATCCATTGTCACCTATAAAGTGCAATATTGGGTCCACGTTAACCCCCGGGGCTCCCTAGAAGCCTTTGATAAAGTCTTCTTTTGAAAAGCTTTAATCTTTTTTTAAACAGTTTATTTTTTAGAGCACTTTTAGATTCACAGCATAATTAAGAAGGCACAGAGATTTCCCATATACCCCTTACTCCCACACAAAAGCTTTAATTTTTAACCAGAGTTCATTACTTTCTCGTCTTTTTACTCCTGTTCATTATACTCCTTTCTTCTACAATATATTTGGACAGATATTTAGGAAGGGTTTTCAAAAGAGATTTCCAAAGGCAAGTAAGAGAAAGAGACTCAGTGGTTTTGTGCAAATTATGTCACTTAATTCTTTGTGACGGGTTTGTACAACCCATCATTTTGTAGCTAGAGTATTATAGTGATTTATATGTTTTATTTACATTACTAAATTATAAACTCTTCTGGAATAAAACCAGCATATTTTACCTTGTGTTACTTTACACAATACTCTTCCTAGTAAGTTCTTAAATATACCTACTTACGGTTGGCTTGACACAAAATGACATGCTTACTAGCTTTTGTGAGGGATCTTGGGTCATAATTGATGAACAGTTTTCAATATAGTGTAATAGTTATATACTTTTTAGAAAATCAAAGTTTTAAAATTTTATTTGTTAGAACTCTAGTTCAAAAAATAGCTCAATATCAAGGTTTTCACCTATCTTGTACGATTTTTCAGTCCTCACCTCTCACATACTGATACTCTCATTTATGCTCATTTTTAGAAAAGGTCTTTAATTCAACTCCCAGAGCTATTAAAAGTGCATCAAATGATAAAAATAATTATATACCATGACCAAGTGGGATTTATACCAGGTATGCAAACCTGGTTCACCATTTGAAAATCAATTAATGTAATCAATCAACAGGTTAAAAAGGAAAAATCACATGGTTATATCAATAGGTGCAGAGAATGCATTTGACAAAATTCAATACCGATTTATGATAAAAAAACAAAACACTCAGGAGGCTAGCAATTGAAAAGAACTTCCTCAGTTTGATAAAGAACATTACAAAAACCTACAGCTAACATCATACTTGATGGTACAAAACTCAAAGCTTTCCCAATAACATCAGGAATAAGACAAGGACATCTTTTCTCGTGCCTGCTTTCCAACATGGTACTGGAAGTCCTAGCTAATGCAATAAGTCAAGAAAAGGAAATAAAAGATATACATAGTTTAAAGAAAGAAATAAAACTATTTTTGTTCACAGATGACATGATTGTTTATATAGAAAACCTGAAAGAACTGACAGAAAACTCCTGGAACTAGTAAGTGATCATCGAAAGGTTGAAGGATACAAGGCTAATACACAAAAGCCAGTTGCTTTCTTATATACCAGCAACAAACAAGGAAAATCTGAAATGAAAAACACAATACCATTTATATCAGCACCCTACCCCTCTGCCCCTCCAAATGAAATATTTAGGTGTAAATGTAACAAAATATGCACAAGACCCATAGGAGGAAAACTAAAAAACTCTGATGAAAGAAATCAAAGAACTAAAAATATGGAGAGATATTCCATGTTCATGAATAGGAAGATGCAATACTGTCAAGATGTTAGTTCCTCACAATTGATCTATAGATTCAATACAATTCCAATTAGAATTCCAGCAAATTGCTTTGTGGATATCAACAGTCATTCTATTGTTTATATATGTAGAAGCAAAAGATCCAGACTAGACAATGCAATATTGAAGAAGTACAACGTTGGAGGACTGACCCTATCTGACAATAAGACTTACTATAAAGCAACAGTAACCAAGACATTGTGCTATTGGGGAAAGAATAGACAAATATATCAGTGAAACAGAATAGCGAGCTTGGAAATAAGCCCACGCAAGAATAGTCAACTGATCTTACACAAAGGAGCTAAAGATAGTCTTTTCAAAAAGTGCTGCTGTAACAACTAGACATCCACATGCAAAAAAGAATCTAGACATAGATCTTTTTTCTTTTAAGTAAAGTTTATTGGGGTGACAATTGTTAGTAAAGTTACATAGATTTCAAGTGTATAATTCTGTAATACATCATCTATATATCACATTGTGTGTTCACCACCCACAGATTTTACACCCTTCACAAAATTAACTGAAAATGGATCATAGATCTAAATGTAATACACAAACCTACAAAAATCCTAGAAGATAACATAGGAAAAAATGATTTGGATTGGGCAATGACTTTTTAGATACAACATAAAAGGCTCAACCCATGAAAGAATGAATTAACGTGCTGATTTCATTGAAATTAAAAATTTATGTTTTGTGAAACACACTGGCAAGAGAATGAAAAGACAAGCCAAAGACTGGGAGAAAATATTTGCATGTGATACATCTGATTAAAGACTGTTTTCCAAAATACAAAAGGGGGTCAAATATTTGGTGATGAAAGGAGAACTGACTCTCGGTGGTGAACACATAATGTAATATATAGATGATGTATTATAAAATTGTACAATTGAAACCTATATAATTTTACTAACCATTGTCACCCCAATAAATTTAATAAAAATAAAAAATGCATGCAAAGAACTCTTAAAATTCAACAATAAAAAAGCAACAGATAAGTCAATTAAAAAATAGGCCAAAAACATTAACAGACACCTCACCAAAGAAGCTATACAGATGGCAAATAAGCATATGAAAGGATTCTCCACATCATATGTCATCAGGGAAATGCAAATTAAAACAATGAGATACCACTATACACCTATTGGAATGACCAAATCTAAAGCACTGAGAACACCAAATGCTGGCAAGGATGTGGAGCAATGGGAACTCTCATTCACTGCTAGTGGAATGCAAAATGGTACAGCTACTTTGGAAGTTTATTACAAAACCAAAATACTCTTATGATACAATCCAGCAGTCATTCTCTTTGGCATTTTCATAAAAGAGTTGTAACATTATACCCACATAAAAACCTGCACATGAATGTTTATAGAAGGTTTATTCATAATTGCCAAAACCTGGAAGCAACCAAGGTATTCTTTAGTAGGTGAATAGATAAATAAATGGTAGCATACCTAGACAATGGAATGTCATTCTACACTAAAAAGAAATGATATATCAAGCCATGAAAAGACTTAGAGGAAACTTAAATACGTATTACTAAGTGAAAGAAGCTAATCTGAAAAGGCTACACACTGTATGGTTCCAACTACATGACATTCTGAAAAAGAAAGAGCTATGGAGAGAGTGAAAATATCCGTGGCTGCCAGGAGTTTGATGGAAGGAGAGATGATTGGTGGAGTACAGAGTATTTTTAGGTCAGTGAAACTATTCTGTATGATACTATAATGGTGATATATAATGGTGATACATTTGACCAAACCCATAGAATGTACACCACCAAGAGTGAAACTAATGTAAACTATGGAGCTTGAATGATTACGATGTGTTAATACAGGTTCAATGATTGTAACAAATACATCACTCTGTTGGGGGCTGCCGATTATGGGGGAGGCTATGCATATGAGAGGATGGGGGTAGATGGGAACTATCTGCATTTTCAGCCCAATTTTGCTGTGAACCTAAAACTGCTCTAAAAATTAAAGGGCTGTTTTAAAAAGTGAATCAAATGTATTTTAAATATAAATTTAGAAGATATTGAATGGCACTTTAATGTCTTTTTGAAGACCTTTTCTATGTAAGCATTTATTGGATTCCAATGTTAGCATTTTATCAATTGTGTTTTATAGTAAAAACCAATGGCAATTGGACCCATTGTGTATAGTACATCTTTACCTCTTCTATAAATACTGTTCAAAAACTTTTAAAAGTGTTAAGAATTTTATCTCAGTCTTTAACATGTGTGATAAAAATCAATATAGGAAATATCTATGAGAAAATTATTTATAGACAAATATTTATATGAAAATTATTCATGCTATCACAGTATCAGTTTCTGGATGTTTCTCATGCTGGTCTCAGGTGAAAAAAAGGGAAAGATCACATTCAGAGGTCTTGTAGGAGGAGAACTTTGGGTAACCTTTGGTGGTCTCCATTATAAGTGCAGAAAAGATGGGTAAGAAGAAACAGTTTTAAGAAGTCTTTAGCTGAAAGAGACAGAAAAGACTGGATGGTGGATTGGTCATAGGGAAGCAAGAGAAAGGGAGGGATCAGAGATGAATTTCAAAGTTCTAACTTTGGTGACCATATGGTGTCACCCACTGAGAAAGAAAATCCATCTATTGAAGAATACTTTTGTTGTTTCCATGTCTTGGCTACAGTAAATAAAGCTGCAATGAACATTGGAACACACTTGTCGTTATGTATAAATGTTTTCAGAATTTTTGAGTAGATACCCAGGAGAGGGATTGCTGGGTCATATGGTAATTCTATTCGTAATTTTTTGAGGAACCTCCACACTGCCTTCCATAGCGGCTGCACCAGTCTGCATTCCCACCAACAGTGTATGAGGGTTCCTTTTTCTCCACAGCCGCTCCAACATTTGTTACTATTTGTCTTGTTGATGATAGCCATTCTGACTGGGGTGAAGTGATATCTCATTGTGGTTTTTATTTGCATTTCTCTGATGATTAGTGATGTTGAGCATTTTTTCATATGTCTATTTGCCATTTGTATGTCCTCTTTGGAGAAGAGACAATTTCATGTTTCAATGTAATTCATAAATCTTTTTCATGTGTGTGCTTTCTTTTTCTTTTTTTCCGCCAAGACACAAGTGGTCCTGGGATCTGAATAGAGTCTAAATTGAAAAATAAGGATTCAGAAGTACTAGCTGTGAATGTGAATGTATGATAATCAAGCAACTTTTATCATGTGCAAAAACCACTTTATGGCATATTGTGTGCCATATGACACTAGTGGCATCTATTATCCATATGACACTAGTGGCATCTTTTCTAACTAATTTGTAAATTCTGTTCGTAGAAGGGTATTTCTGGTACTCCTCTTAGATTCAAAGCTTTACAAAGGCACATTTGGAGCACCAATAGGTATTGCTTCTCGGTAGATGGAAGATGAAGAAAGCATAAGGCGTTCTCTACACTTAAAAGTTAAATTTTCCTTGAAACGGAGCAACAGTCTTTATGTTTACATCGATAACACTTCATTTTAGCAATGGTTTGAATACAATATGATAGATAGGTAGACATCTAGCCAGACAGATAAATAGATAAATAGGTGGATAAAAATAAATGAGGATATAGTCATATGCCTGACTTTATTATTATTATTATTATTATGATGATGATGCATTGACTTTCATGTTTTCAGTAGGTTTTAAACCTTTGAAGAAGTTTTTCCTTTGTGCCATTTGAAATCTGAAAGGTAGTTTAAATTTAGACATACTTATTTTATTAAAACTCATTGCTTTTCTTATCAGTGAACTCACATTATGCAATTTTCAGGCAAAATTACTTCAAGTGAAGCTGAGAGGGGTTCCAGATTCAAGTACTCAATTCATTTTTCTTTGCATAAAAATATGTCATTGCAGAGATAGGTTTCTTATTTCCAGCTGTGGTTTTCAAGTCATTTTTCAATGATTTATATGTCTGTATTAGGCCAAGTAAGCAATTTATATTATTTCAAGTGGAGCTACTGGGATGCATTGCTAAATGCTGCTAAGAGAAGAATTATATAGAATAATGAATACAATATATTAATTATATGTATGTATATAAATTTTATGTGTTTATGCCTGTGATTACGTAATTCACAAATTCACAAACTATCCATCTTGATAAATTACAGGATATCTAGGGCCATTTCTAGTAGCAATTTACAATTCTTTAGGCGCAGTGGAGAAATAAAGAGAAATGTGAGTCTTAATACCGATTCCTTGGATACTTGAATTCAGCTACATATCCACAATTCCTTATTTGCAATTCAGAATTCCTAAAAGCTATGAAAAGCAAAAGTTGTATTTTTTTAAATGTAACACATTTGGTAGTAAAACTTTCTTTGAAACTGTTGTATGGCTATATACAGTCTTTATCAAACTTACTGTGGATATTTATATGCTTTGCTGCAGAATTATTACTCTGATTATAGGGTGCTGCCCCGGAATTCTCTTGGGATGGTATGTAATGCACGGTATAGATACAACATACTGTCTTACTACATTCTGAATAATTTTGAATTTTGAACTGTAGCTTGTCCCAGCCTCTTGGGAGGGGTTGACAGTCTTCAAACTTAAAAGCTAGATTTTCCTTGAAAGGGAGCAACAAACAGTCTTTAGTATCTTTACATTGATAACACTTTATTTTAGCAATGATTTCAATACAATATGATAGATATCTAGGTAGACAGATACATAGGTGGATGAATAATTATAAATGAAAATATAGACATAAGAGAAGATTCACAGCTTGCATCAAACTCCCCAGGGGCCTGTGACCTAGAAAAGGCTGAAAACTGCCTCTTAGGAAGTAGTGGCAGTAAGAAAATACCACAGAGAGTGGAAAACTCAGAGACCCAGGTACAGTCTAAGGTAATTAAATAACAATAGCTGTCACTTTCTGAGCAATTATGTGGAGCAGGCATTGTACCATGTGCTTTAATCTTCCAATTCACAAGGAGTCATAGGTAAATAATATGGTGGCTGTGGAAATAATTTAGTATCTTAACATTTGGGTATTTAGATATGTGCCAAAAACACCAAAAATCTGGGCTAAGGAGATAGTATTGCTTTAAGAGCTTAGCTTTCACCGTACATCCCCCCTCTCCCCATGCAGTTCCAGTATTAGTTACCCTTGTGGAAAAACAGTTTTTTTTTTTGTTTGTTTTTTTTTATTAAAGTTTATTGGGGGTGACAACTGTTAGTAAGGTTACATAGGTTTCAAGTGTATAATTCTGTAATACGTCATCTACATATCACATTGTGTGCTCACCACCCAGAGTCAGTTCTCCTTCCATCACCATATATTTGATCCCCCTTACCCTCATCTACCATCCCCCTCCCCCCTTACCCTCAGGTAACCACTAAACTATTGTCTATGCCCATGAGTTTTTGTTTCTTCATTTGTTTGTCTTGTTCTTTTGCTGTTTTCAGTTTTATATCCCACATATCAGTGAAATCTAACATCTTAAGACTCCACCTTCTTTCTAATATCCTAGTATAAATAACTAATTCAAATCAGAAAGTTGGTGGGTTGGCTTGTAGCCCCAGAATCTTTACATAGAGTCTTGAGCCAATTATAGGGTATTATCCTAAATACCCCTAAAATAACTATCAAATTCCCACTAAGTGTGATCTGAATAAAAAGGGAGTACATTTAAAGACATAAAATTAATCAATCAATCATTCTCCCATCCCGTGTGTGTATGAGCATTCATGTAGGTGCTGTACTTGTAGGTGTGCAAATACACAAATACTATCTGTGCTTCTGTGGGTGAATTCCAGTATATGTTTAGCATTTGTCTCATTAAAAAATTTAACGGGTGATGAATCTCTCCTACAGAGAGAAATTTACTAGATGGAAATCTCCTATACCAATACTTTCTTCATGATTCAGTGGTTTGGATACCAGTCCCCAAATTCTTCTCCATTTCTTCACTGGGCAACGTGAAACATATTTAAATTGTGTTTCATTAATAGCTCTGGCTGTGCTATAGTGTACAAAGACAAATTTCAAAAAAAAGAGGTATACAAACACCCACACAAAATAAATAAGTGCTATAAAAAATTACATCTTATTTTTAAAAATAGGTATCATTTATTGCTTGATTATTCTGTGCTAGGTATTGTGCTAATGTTTTATACACAGCATTAATTTACTAATTACTAGAATACCAGAAAAGTGTTAATATTTTTATGGGAGTGAGAAAATTAATTTAATGGTAGAGAAGTAAGTCACTTGCCCGAAGTAACATTTAGTTAAAAGGAGACATTGAGATTTGAACTAGGTCACCTAATTTCAGAACAAGACGTGCCCAAATCCTGCCCTTGGGTGGCTTACCAATTCTAATGACTAGGTGGGATAATATTCTTCCAATATTTCTGTACTTTGAGCTGAATCAAGAAAGAATTAAAGTAAATATATACAAAGTCTGACAATTAAGTTCGTGAACTCATCCTAGAAAAAGTGCTACACACCTCATTGCTGAGTATCACTACAGTGACCTTCAAAGTACTCCCCTTGGGAAGCTATGCACTGATGCCTAGTCCACCCTTCAAAGCAATTTTGGAACTCTTTTTCTGGAATGGCCATCAGAGCTGTCGTCTTATTACATTTGATGTCCTGAATGTCATCAAAATGTCTTCCTTTCAATATTTCCTTTATCTTCAGGTAAAGAAAGAAGTCATTGGGGGCCAGATCAGGTGAGTAGGGAGGGTGTTCCAATACAGTGATTTGTTTACTGGCTCAAAACTCCCTCACAGACAGTGCCGTGTGAGCTGTCGTGATGCAAGAGCCATGAATTGTTGGCGAAAAGTTCAGGCCGTCTAATTTTTTCACGCAGCCTTTTCAGCACTTCTGAATAGTAAACTTGGTTAACTGTTTGTCTAGTTGGTACAAATTCATAATGAATAATCCCTCTGATATCAGAAAAGGTTAGCAACATCGTTGCAACAAGTTCCCAAACCTAATTGTCAGACCATATATATTTAATATATATATATATATATATATATATATATATATCACATGAGACATTTATTCCTAAAGTGGCTCTATATCTCATAAACATCTTTCCTACTTCATCTTAGAAAGCACCTGTCTTTGAGGTCAAATTTACTTCTTTTTCTGAAATTTCATTCTTAGTATATAGGTAAGTTATTGATTCTTGGGTATCCATCCCAAAAATCTGAAAACATGTATCCATAAAGATATATACATATACTCTGATGTTCGTTGCAGCCCTATTTACAGTGGTCAATACATAGAAACAACCAAAGTGTCCTTCGATAGATGAATGGATAAAGAAGATGTGGTATATGTACAATGGAATACTATTCTGCCATAAGAAAAGATGAAATAGTGCCATATGCAACAATGTGGATGGAACTTGACATTATTATGCTAAGCGAAATTAGGCGGACAGAAAAAGTCTAGAACCATATGATTTCACTGATTATGTAGGATATAAAACTGAAAACAACAAAAGAACAAGACAAACAAATGAAGAAACAAAAACTCATACACACAGACACTAGTTTAGTGGCTACCAGAGGGTAAGGGGGGATGGATGGGGTGGTAGACGAAGGTAAAGGGGAATCCAATATATGGTGATGGAAAGAGAACTGATTCTGGGCGGTGAGCACACAATGTGATATATAGATGATGTATTATAGAAATGCATACTTGAAATCTATGCAATTTAACTAACCACTGTCACCACAAAAAATGTATTTAAAAATAAAAAAGAAAGCCCCTGTCTCCATAGGTTAACTTCACTCAGCTCTGTTCACTCCACCTGCACGCCCCTCTCAGCACTTAGGTACCAGTATGTACTACTCGAAGACAGCATAAAGTAGAAGTCACAGAAAGTCTTTGATAATGTATCATTCTTCTCCCTGTTGTAATCTGCTCAAGCCAGTGAAAGAGCCTGAACAGTCAGTGAATAGAGTCTTTCTCCTGAGACTAAATGAACACAGCTGTCACAAAGTTTAGATGCGTTTCAGGGGCAAGTTATGTGAATCCAGAAAGTCGTTTTTTATACCTCGAAAATTGGGAAGGAGGATGAGAGAGGACTCAAAAAAAAGTCCTGAGTTCTCTATAGCAAGGATCCTTTCCATTGTTGACATGACACAGATGAAATAAAAATGTTACTCATTTTTAATGAGTGAAAAATAATGAATTAAAAACAATCTTGTCATTTAGTTCAAACTATCTTCTTATTAACTCTTGATTTATCAGCTATTATAATACCACAAAAGACAGCACCTCTGAGTGAAATCACACAATAGAAAATGATACATAACCATGCACTCTAGAGCTGAACTGCCAAAAGTTCAGAAATTAAAGGGTTTATATTAATTTTGCATATTTTCTTTTACTAAGAATACACTATCAGGAACAAATGGTTAAATATGGACCAGCAATTAATGACCCGTTATAATCAAGTTGCTCCTAACACTATTTAATCATTAAATGCTATTCTTACTGCCTAATTACCTTTTAATTTTCCTGGCTTTTCATGTTCAAGTGTTATCCAGAAAAGTAAAGTACAACTAACTTAATCAGTTGTGGTTACCATTAGGGATAGGGTTTTTGTGGGTGTTTTTTGTATGTTTATGTTTGTTTGTTGTTTAGATTTTTAAAAGCCATAATAATAGACTTGACAGATCAGTTCTTTTACATGTACTCCTTGCAGTCTTCAACTAGGGTCCACACCATCATTTTTCCATGAATATGTTTGGGGCTTTTTGCATTCTAGGCTGTGGCTTACCAAGATCTCTTCAACTGCTCAGAGCAGCCTCTTTCCCATCCCCCTTGGCAAATCCCATGTGTCCTAGAAGGTCTAGGTCTAAAGCCACCCTATTTTCATGCTCAGATATGTGATCGCCTCATTTTCTGGAATAGATTCTCTTACATGATTTCTTAATTGTGTACCATAATTATTTGTGCCTTTTGTTGTTGCTGTTGTACTTGAACCTTTCTGTCCTCTTCTGTAGAGGACAATCTTGCTCGTTTCTGTTTCCTCTGGATAGTTTTCTTGCTCTTGAGTAGCTCAGTAAGGAGTTGCTAAATTGAATGGGAAAAACCGTCACCTCTTAAAAATTAAAGCTAATAAGCATTAAGCTGAAACAGACAGGGTTATTCATCTGTTGAAATAACTCACTACTAAAAAAATGGCTTATAAAAAAGATGGTGGATGAATTTAAGATACTTCCCAAATATCCTTATTGGATTCTCTAATTTATCTCCTCAAACCACAGGAGACTAAATGTCATGAATGCGAAATAAACTCTGACCTAATTCTATTTCTAAGAATACTGGGGCTTCGTCGTCCCAAGACAAAGGTGGTGGTCTGCATGGAGAAGAGACAAAAGTCAGCTGAAGGGTAAGAACTGACAATGTCAGCTCTCAGACTCTCAGACTGTAAGACCCCCGGAGTGAGCAGGAACAAATTGGCTGAGCAACCTGAGTTTAAAGAAATGCCCCTTAACGTTCCTTTCTCTTCTCTCTAATTCCCTGTACCAGGAATCCTTCTGATTTGCAATTTAGTCTCTTCAGTGGACTTATTCATTAAGAGGGAGTGCCCTGTTGAAATGATTGATGCCAGTTATCTTACCAGATTCATCTCCCATTTCATTTAATGAATCAGCATTCTGGTTTATACATTAGTTTCTGGCAACTTGGCTTGGTATTCATCACTTCTCCACAGCTTGGTCACCCCTAAGTGAGCAGATTCATTTATGTTTTCATTGCTGTAAGTCTGAGGAGTTGCCTGTGGTAAAAATTTCAAGAGCAGGAGTTCCTTATATATTTTGGATATTGGCCCCTTATCGGAGACGTTACTATTCTGCCATAAGGAAAGATGAAATAATGCCGTTTGCAACAACATGGATGAATCTTGAGATTATTATGCTAAGCAAAATAAGTCAGACAGAAAAAGTTGAAAACCATATGATTTCACTGATATGTGGGATATAAAACTGAAAGCAACAAAGGAACAAGACAAACAAATGAACAAACAAAAACTCATAGACATAGACAATACTTTAGTGGTTACCAAAGGGTAAGGGGGGGAGGGAGGTGGTAGATGAGGGTAAAAGGGATCAAATTGTATGGTGATGGAAGGAGAATTGACCTGGGTGGTGAACACACAATGTGATATACCGTGTTTCTCCTAAAGTAAGACCTAGCCAGACCATCAGCTCTAATGCGTCTCTTGGAGCAAAAATTAATATGAGACCTGGTCTTATTTTACTATAACATAAGACCAGGTCTAATACAATATAATATAATGTAATATAATATAATATAATATAATATAATATAATATAATATAATATAATATAATATAATATAATATACCAGGTCTTATATTAATTTTTGCTCCAAAAGACGCATTAGAGTTGACGGTCCGGCTAGGTCTTATTTTTGGGGAAACACGATATATAGATGATGTATTACAGAATTGTACACCTGAAACCGATGTAACTTTACTAACAACTGTCACCCCAATAAACTTTAATTAAAAAAAAATTTTCAAGAGCAGCCTTTGTGTGAGTTTGAATGAAAACACAAAGCTCATGCTGAAATATTTTGAGTGTAACTGTGTTTTAAGAATAATGTGTACTTCTGATAATTGCAATCCTTAATATTTAGTAGGTGGTCTATAAGTATTTGTTGGATTAAACTGATTTTTTTTTATCAGCCATAAGCCACGAACAAGAATGGCTTCTTTACCCCCATCCCCAGAAATTTGTTGTGATTTATTTTCAAATCCTAAATATGTATTCACTATTGTACCTAATTTTGTGTTTGTCTTTTTCAATTACAGTTGACATTCAATTTTATATTAGTTTGAGATGTACAGCACAGTGGTTAGACATTTACATAACTTACAAAGTGATGCCAAGTGGTTAGACTTATTGGAAGATTGGCTTCTTATTTTTATTATTTATTTGTTTTTATTTACCAGAATGTGGGTGTGGGGGTGGGAAAAGGGAAAAGCAGACAGAACGCACAAGAAAAGCAATCAGAACAGAAAAGGACCCATAGCTCCCATGAATAGGTGCATGTCAGAGAGTGACCTATGTGCAGATCAAGGCATCACTGAGCATAACTGTGCAGAAACAAAGGAGGTAAAATTGGAGGGCAAGGGATGAAAGAGAGGCAAGAAATTTTAGCGAGGGCCTTGAATAGGAAACTCTGGGGAGACTGATAAATATCTAATGAAGGGTTCTTAAGATAGTTTCGGTAATGGTGAATCAATTAAAACCCTCCATAGAATCTCTTTTTAGAAATCTACATTATTTCAGTGGTTTTCTGGAACTGGAGTTACAGCTTTTTGTTTTTGTGGGTGCATTAACGGCTTTCAGGGGCAGTACTATATGTGACATTTATGGCTACTTGTTGAGGATTGAGTAAGAAAGGTACCCAGGCCCAACTTGGATAAAAAGCTGAGCTAATTTTGTATCTTCATCATGGCTGACTTATCTCATGGGCTTGCATGATAAATCAGACTGGAGCCCTGATGGTTTTGAGAATACAACCAGAGATATAGAGACATGTGGTCAAAATGATTTTAAAGTTAGAACTAGTGAGAAATGCCTGTGTGGAAGATTGTTCAGGATTTTTCTTTATTTAATCTCCCCACCTTCCCCACAAGAAACTAAGAAAAATACAACTTTGGTGGCGCATTTTCTTACTGACTGCAAACAGGATAGCATAGGATATGGACAGAGACTGTACTCAGATGTCAAATTCTAATAATCTTAGTCTTAATTGAATTGGAAGAACATGGGCTGCGTTCTCACTGTCTGCAAAGCTGCTCAAGACTGAAAAAGAGAAAGAAGCTGCAGCGCCAACTGAAAACTCTGTAGGAATGCAGCTGGACCTCAGCTGCTTGAAGCTAGAGGACCCCAAACCAGTATGGCCCCCATGAGCAGTGACAACATGAATTCCCTCTGTAAAGTAACTAAATTCTTGTCCTGCCCTCCACAGTTTCCAACTACCCCAAATCACCTTACAGACTCTATCAGGGTAGAGGATGGTCCAAATCACCTCACTTGTGACAATCATGAGTTCTTGCATCCAATAATCACATCTCTTGCTCCTTGGAGACGTCTTGGAGAGGTCCTGATTAAACCCGAATGAGATTTGGCACAGACAGCTCCTCATGTACTAGATCCTAGAACAGATGGACCAAATTTTGGAATATATGGCCATGCCTAACCTGGAACCATCTCCAGAGGCCCTTGAGAAAAATCCAAAGGAGGAGGGCCATGAGGCTATGAATACGAAGTACTCCCGGATGTACAAATAAATATTGTGCTCCCTTGGCAGATAACTGCAAAGTTTAAGTAGGTAGGCAGAATTTTTCTTTTTTAAGGGTGTGGCTATTCTCATTGGAAGAAGAGCAGTAGAGAAGAGAAACTGTATTGCTAAGGGACTATACTCAGCAAGAAGGGCTGAGGGTAGGTGCCCCGAATGCCAAAGAGGAAGGTGTTAAAGGGAAGGCAATGTAATGTAACAGTTTCACTCTTTTTGAGAGTGGGGCACAGAGAGAGATAAAGATTTTAGCCACTGAAGAAACTGGGGCAAGTTTTCCTGGGTAATATGCTGAGTAAACACTCCCCGCCCCAATTCTGTCATGTGGAGGAAATTTGTTTTAACATGTAACAATCTGCTTATTTTCCCAATGGTTTCCGTTTGTACTGAGAATAAAATGCAAGCTCCCTGTCATGGCTCGCAAAGCCTTGTCTAATCTGGTCCCTGGCTGCCTTTTGAACCTGATCTGATGCTGTCTCCCCACTTCACTTCTGTCCAGCCCAGTAACCCTCAAGTTCCTCCATCTTGCCGAGCTCCTTCAGGCCTCAGGAGGCTTATACTCTTTTGTCCTCTCTGCCTAGAATGTTTGTCTCTAAGAACTTCGGATGGCTCAGTAGTTCTCAACTTCCATGTCTCCATTCATACGTCACCACAACAGAAAGATCTTCTCTTACCAGTCTGTATGGAAGTA
Source organism: Rhinolophus sinicus (assembly GCF_057876585.1). Taxonomy (NCBI): domain Eukaryota; kingdom Metazoa; phylum Chordata; class Mammalia; order Chiroptera; family Rhinolophidae; genus Rhinolophus; species Rhinolophus sinicus. The sequence goes on along the minus strand of NC_142518.1, from coordinate 21,446,998 downwards.
TCCCGTTCCTCTGACACTTTCTATTCAATATCCAGCTTTCTCCACAGCACTTATCAACAGCTGAAAAAATATTTGTTTAACTGTATAGAGTCTGTCTGTCTTGGTCAACAGGTATCCCAGCATCTAGAAGAGTTCCTGCCTCATATTACCTCTCAGAAAACAAAGATTATATAATTGGGACTATGCTTCAAGTTTCTGGTATATGAGAGAGGCCTCAAGGCAAACTAGCAATATTCATTTGCATTTTAAAAATTTTAATATAAATCAAAACATGAGGGAGAATTTCATAATACAGTAAAAAGGAACAAACTGCATTTCTTAAAAATAAAAGATTTTCCAGCAGCATACCTCATTTTTTTTCTTGCAGTTATCCCCATGAAGTTGATAAAAGCAAGTTTTGCTGTTCAAAGGTAGGGAAACTAGAGAGCTACATGATAATTCAGTGGTGTAGCCCAGAGCACAGCTCTCTTGAGCTTGGTCCAGTCTACATTCCATCTAAAATTTTATCCAACTTTATAGCTTCCTTTTGAAAAAATATGGCTAAAGCATCAAAACTAAAATATTATTAAATACAAACAAAAACATAATGACCTAGTTGCTTTGGCCATTTATATAAAGTCTGTATCACCTACATCTTATGTGTCACTATTTAAAATCCCTGAGATAAGCAGGCATGCATATATCTCAAATGGGGTATTCTTTTCAGAATGAAATAATAAAATAGATTCTTGATCAATTTTGGAATTGAAAAGAAAAGCTTGAACTCACATATGTGGTGACTTTTGATTTTATATTTCCATATAGCACATAAGAACTGGAGGCACAGAAGATTAGGAAGAAATCAGTAGCCTATATTAGTTTCAATGAAAATTTATGATGGAAAATAATTAAACTGCAGATAACCCAAAGGGGAGAAAAAATATTCTACACAGATCTTTTAAATTAGTAGGCTGAGTCAACAATGTGCATTTACAAGTGTGAGAATAGGTGTTCATTCTCTAAAAGAGTCTCAGTTGCTGCTAGTTTTCATCATCTGAAAATCTGTGACTTTTTAAGTTTCACATTTTTTCCATTGAAACACATTTCTGATCATCCATGAAGGGCTGAATTCTTCTACTGGAGAATTGTTCCTACCGGGCAAGAACATGCAACTATTTTTATTTTCATTATATCAGATTATTTTAAATAAAAATATGTAGCATTTGAAAAGAAGGAGCAGAACAACACTTCGAAATATGTAAATTTGGCAATATTTTTTCTAACACATTTTCTTTGGATATTAAATCATTAACAAAATGAAAGATATGGAGGAAGTAACCTAAAAATGTCTTTAGATTATAAAGTTTTTATTTCTCTGTATGGGATAAAAAAAACTTAACTATGGCAAACCAAAGGTAAAGCAGATATAGATATAAAATTATAATTGGATAGACTGATTTATATTTTCCTTCAAAGTATTTAGTTTTCTTCAGTGACAAAATTTACAACTATGGCTAATCCTTTCAGATTCAAGATAAGGAACATAAGTAGATGTTGTCTATATATACCATCTACATAAATAAGTCATACTTAGATCACTTGTAGGTATCTAGATCCATGGTTTTGATAACATTGGTGATATTTTAAAGTGAACATTTTCCACATTTTATACAGCGTAGAATCATGATGTGTTTTTTCTTATATTTTCACACAGCTCAGTTTAAACATAAAGAACCTGAATTACAGTGAGGTTAAGTGATCCATGTGAGGTGAGTCATCTCACTAATAATAAAGGTAGAACTAGAATTTGGGCTTTCTGATGCCAACCCTGGCATTCTTTGTCACTGCACCACTCTGTGGTGACCACCTTTCTGAGGATAATTTAGTGGGCTGTGGATAGATTCCTTCTGGATTAAAATGGCCCTTATTAAAGCAATGTTTTCTGTAAGCATATTTCAACTTGTTGATTCCAAGGAACGTTGATCATTCCTCTGCTCATGTTCTTATTTCTAGATTATCCTTGTCTACTCAAAGTATTACCAAGATTTCTACATTGGAATCAAATGAACTTAGCAGGCACTCTCTTGAAAGGGCTGTGAAATGTTCTATTTTAAGTAACAGCTAAGATTCCAAAATCAAGATTCAGTTCACATTTGATATTAATTTTCCACAACTGAAGTTATCTTTTATCATTTAGAAGATTTTAATTTGCATGTGAGATGAAAATCAAAATGAAGGAGCAATAGAAAATGAACAGGGATGACAACTGTTAGTAAAGTTAGATAGGTTTCAAGTGTACAATTCTGTAATACATCATCTCTATATATTACATTGTGTGCTCACCACCCAGAGTCAGTTCTCCTTCCATCACCATTTATTTGATCCCTTTTACCCTCATCTACCTCTCCCTCCCTCCATACCCTCTGGTAAGCACTAAACTGTTGTCTGCATCTATGAAATATTGTTTCTTCATTTGTTTGTCTTGTTCCTTTGTTGTTTTCCATTTATATACCACATATCAGTGTAACAATTGTCACCCCAATAAACTTTAATTTAAAAAAATCTAAAAAAGAATAAATCCAATAAGCTCTTTAAGAAAAAGAAGAGAAAATGAACAGGGATGAAATCTTATATGTATCTTTTGTTCTTTTTCCTGCACACAGGGACGTAAACTGTGATTCACTATACACACACACACACACACACACACACACACACAGAGGGTGCCAAAAAATGTATACACATTTTAAGAAAGGAAAAAAAACTATTAAAATTGTAATACTCAATATATACCGATAACCGAAGATGAATACAAGTCACGTTTGACTTCTGCAATTACAAGAGGTGCTCAAAGTGGTTATCATCAGCGTCCAGATGCTTCTGATTATGGCGAACTATTGCTTGAGCATAGATAACATCTCTTAAAATGTGTGTACATTTTTGGCACTGCCAGTGTGTGTGTGTGTGTGTGTGTGTGTATACAGACACACATATACATACATATATCTATATATACATATATGTGTGTGTGTATACATATAGATATATATGTAAACAAGTGGACACTTTGGTCAATGTTGCTCAAGCAGTAGTTCACCATCATCAGAAGTGTCTGGACTCTGATGGTAACCACTTTGAGCACCTCTTGTAATTGCAGAAGTCAAACGTGTCTTGTATTCATCTTTTGTTATTGGTATATATTGAGTATTACAATTTTAAGACAGTTTTCCTTTCTTAAAATGTGTATACATTTTTGAGACCCTCTGAGTATATATGTATACACACACATAGTGTACACACACATATATGGATGACAGTTTTACTTTAATTGATGGATATGCCATGCAAAATGTTTAAATTGTATTATACATAATAGGGGGAGGGGCAAATGTTAAAAAATAAAGCATCTCCTACTAAACTTGCATTGATTATGTTTCTGTGCCTTACTCACTTCCTTGAGACAATCCTACCAATTACAGTTTCAAAGTCATTAAAACTTCTTTCATTTTCTAAGACTTGATCTTTATGTCTTAACATAGAGACATCTCCCTAGAAGTATAACATCCTACCCTGTTACAATTTTCTTATTTCTAGCACAGTTCTAGCAACTATTAGCACATATATTGCAAGTTTTAATAAACCATTCATGATTTTTTTAGTCTATTTCTTCTGCCACCTCTTGAGAACGTTTTATGGCTTTCTAGAGTCAGAGTTAGCAGGGACCAGCAGGGAAAGTCAAATTTAAATTCATCGTTTTACTGCTAGTTTACACCTCTAGTGAACAAGTAAAGCTTTTAGATTATATGCAGGATTCTCATTCTGCAATCTGTGGCCTCCATTTTCACTAATGGGCAGGGTTACCTTGTGTGAATATCAGAGTGTATCAGTGATACTACTAATATACAGAACACTGCTGCTCAAAGAACCCAACACAACAGATTTCATATACGCAGATACAAAAGGAAGTAAGTGCTGTGTGGCAGGAAGGGAAGAACCAATATATCTTCTTAATTCAGGTCAAGGCCAACATTACTTAGAAATGTGATAGTTAAGTTACTGGAATATGCTACAGCCTACCAGATTGCACTTTCATGTTTTGCAATTATAGTTAGTTGTGTCATGATTACTTCTTCTGGCAGTTAAAAACTGTCACACACAAGAAAAAGATAAGAATATTTAATATGGAATTCTATATTTTATTGGTCACAGTTATGCTAACATATAAACAGAATAAAATCTAAAATCCTTACTATGGCCCATAAGGTATTCCCTACCAGATCTGTTCCACATGATAGCATCTTCCAACGCTCTTCCCCCTTGCTTTCTGTGTGCCAGTCACATTGACCCCGCCCCCTTGTTATTTGGATACCACAAAATGTCTTCCACTTTCTGTGCACTAAACTATATTGCTTTTCCTTCAAATATCTGCATGGCTTGTTTTCTCCTTTTAAACAGGCTCAAACATTGCCTGTATTAATTTCCTAGGGTTGCTGTTAACAAATTATCACAAACTGGGTGTCTTAACACAACAGAAGTGTATTCTCATACAGTTCTGAAGGTTAGAAGTCCAAAACCAAAGTGTCAGTAGGGTTGGTTTTTTCTGGAGGCTCAGAGGAAGAATCCCTCCCATGCCTCTCTCGTAGCTTCTGGGGGTTGCTGGCAATCCTTGGTGTTTCTTGGCTTGTAGATGCATCACTCCAAACTCTGCTTCTTTCTTCACATGGCCCTCTTCTCTGTGACTTTTCCTGTTTTGTCTTTCATAAGGACACTCATCTTTGGATTTTGGATTTAGGATGATCTCCTCTCAGGATCCTTAACCTAGTTACATCTGCAAAGATGCTATTTCCATATAAGGTCACATTCACGGGTACCAAAGGTTAAGACTTGGACAAACCTTTTGGGGCCCATTGTTTAATCCATTATACTGCATCTTCAGGGAGCCCATTACTGGCCACACTAAGTGATAAAATAGCACTACTCACAGTACACATACTATCAAACTCTCCTATCTAACCCTGCATTCTTTTTCTTCATAGCACTAAATATTCAGAACATGTAAAATATTAACTTATCTGTCTTCCCTTCTATAACGTAAGCTCCATGAGAGCAAATACCTTGTTTGGTTAACTGCTGTTTCTCAGCATCTAGAACATTATCAGGCATACAGTAGGTGCTCAATAAATATTTACTGAATGGCCGAAATGTGGTTGAGTTCCATTGACTGATATTGAATAATTTATAGCATTTATGATTACACAAAACAAAGATAAGGAAGTTGTGGTAGACAGAATAATGTCCCTCCCAAAGATGTCCACATCATAATCTCCAGAACATGTGACTATGTTACCTTCCTTGGCCAAAGGGATTTAGCAGATGTGATTAAGTTGAGAATCTTGACATGGAGAGAGAATCTTGACATGGAGAGAGAGAGAGAGAGAGAGAGAGAGAGAGAGAGAGAGAGAGAGAGAGAGAGAGAGAGAGAGAGAGAGAGAGAGAGAAAGGGGTCACATACCAAGGAGTGCAGGCAGCCTTTAGAAGCTGGAAAAGGCAAGGAAATGGATTCATTCCTACAGTCTCCAGAAAAGAACCAGGTCTGCCCACAATTTGATTTTAGTTCTGTAAACGCAATCTTGAACTTCTGACCTCCACAAGTGTAAGATAATATATTTGTGCTGTTTGAAGCCACTGTGTTTGTGGTAATTTGTTACAGTAGTAGTAAGACACTAATATAGAGGGTAACATTATTTGCAGAGTCAAAATTTATCTTCAATAAAGAAGATAAAAAAGAGAAGAATCCTCTGTTTTTATGCTGGTTTTTTTTTTTTTTTTTAGTTTTGGAATTCATTTATAATGTCCTAAGAGTATTAGCAAAATGGCAGACAAGCAAAATGTATATATTTTCCAATATATTTCCAAATTAAAGCAGAAATATCATTTGCACAATGTTTTATAAGATATATATTTCTACACCACTAAGGCTCAGGCATGTTATAGTGGTAGTATACCTGAGCAGCTAAATCTCTAAAATTGAGGCCTAATTCTTTCAGTACATTGCACCAATTGCATTAATAAGACTAATGTATTTCATCTTGTCTGTCAGTGAATGCATGGAACTCATAAATCAGTACAAGTCATAATATTTATTGAAATAGAGGTTGTCCTCAAGCCCTCAGTAGAGAATTATCAGCATTTCACAGCAGCTGAATTCAGCAGTGAGCAGCTAATACATAGCAATCTGTAGTGAAATATTTATAAGCTTAAGTTTTCATTTCTCTCCTAGTGAAATAGAGGGATGGTTCTGTTTTAGATTGTATAAGTCTAGGATCTGATAGACATTGAAGCATGTCTTAATCTAGCTGAGGAAAAGAAAGAGCACAGCTTATAGTTAATGCAGTTAAGTACTGGTGATAAAAATGACGTTCGGTGTCGATCACTTTTAGAACTGGAGTATATATGGAAATGTCATATATGATGGTACACACTCCCCCCAGGGCAACATTAAACTCTCCATTGTGTACCATAACAGAGACCTTGGTACCACATAACGAAAAATGTGCTATGGTCAGAAACTGTACACACTATGAAAATACAACAATGAACAGAAAAATATCCAAATATTCCAAACTTCAAATATCACATGAATGAAGTAGATAATAGCGGTAAAATATTTTGAATTAACACAATCGCTGCTTTAATCCTCTTTATAAGATGATGCCTGTTCAGGGACATTGGAATCATCTCAGGGCCTCAGGAATTGGGATTTGATATTCTAAATAGTTCCAGGAACATGTGGGCTTCCACATCTCCCCAAGTACAATGGTTTGAATCATTTTTAATGCCTCTGAGAACTTTCTTGATGTTTCCTCAGCCTGAATTCATTTCTCCACCACCTCTATCTGGACATATCCTGTTCACCTATGCAGAAGTGTTTACCTACCAGGCCTGAGACTATCATCCTTACAGAGGCCTGATTATAAGGTTAGCTCTCAGTTGGCCTCTGGGAACCTAGATTTTTGGAGGGTTCTCATCACTCCCTGATAAGAATGGCTCACAGTGCCTAAATGGACATTGCAAACAATATGGTTTATGCTGAACATCTGTTTTCTTCTGGGAGTCTGGAATTTTGATATGTGCTAGGCAGAGGGTGCCTATGTGATCAGTCCCCACTCAAACTCCTGGGCACTGAGTCTCCAATGAACTTCTCTGGTATATAGCATTTCAAATGTGTGGTCACAACTTCTTGCTGGAAGAACTAAATGCATCCTGGGTGATTAGCCTGGGAGAGGACTCTTGCCACCTTGTGCCTGGTTTCCTCTAGAGTTCACTCCATGCACCTTTTCTCTTTGCTGACTTTGTTTTGTATCTCCTTGCTATACTAAATTGTAGCCATGAGTGCAACTATATGCTGAGTCCTGTGAGTCCTTTCAGTGAATCGTTGAACCTGGGGGTGGCCTTGGGGGCCTCTGATACATCCCCCAGCATTCTCAGTTCCGACGTACCTTTTCTGTGAAGCCTCGCCCATTCTTCCCACTCCAGAAGGACCACTCACTTGACTGCTCTGAGTAATCCAATTCATACCACTCATATAGCTCTTACTTGTACATTACTGTGTATATATCCATCTCCTATGCGTACAGAGATCATGCTTTATTCATCATTATATCACTATGGTCTAGCACAGTGACTATAAACTAAATAATTGTTCAATAAATACTGGTTCAGTTGAATTGTCATCACAGGTCTACCTTGTAAAAAGAGAATCAAATACAATCTATTCAAATCCAACCCAAAGCATGAAAGTTGGCCTCCTTACATTCTTAGCTTTTTCAATAACTAAAAATAATATTTTGCTTAAGCAAATTATTTGGCACATAAATGGACTTCAGATTATAAAGCAAAACATGACAATATAAGTAAAAATCATTTTCTGTCCTCAAAAGTAAATTTGAATTTTGAATTTTACTTCCAGAATGGTCTTTGTCATGATCGTAATGAGCAAATCAAAGTAACTGCCATTTTGTAACTATTTATTTTCCTATATGCTTGAACTTCTATAATTAGATGTGCATACTTAGTACAGCATCATCATCTTATATTTTCCCTTAAATTGATTAGTTTTTTTAATTTATTTTTTTAATTTATTGGGGTGACAACTGTTAGTAAAATTACATAGATTTCAGGTGTACAATTCTGTATTACATCATCTATAAATCCCATTGTGTGTTCACCACCCAGAGTCAGTTCTTCTTCCATCACCATATATTTGATCCCCTTACCCTCATCTCCTACCCCCCCACCCCCCACCCCCCTTTAATAATTGTATATTTGGAGAAAGACTGTTCTGCCATAGAGACAGTGATTGGAGGTATCAAAAATAAAATTAATATAGGACACACCTCAGAAAATCCTGTGGTGTTCATGTAGTATTTTAAGATATTATCTCCACAGATTCATGAATAGCTTTAAAACTTTGCTTCTTAACAAATGCTCACAAATCAGTAATTCCTTTGTGAATGTTTCTGTTAGGTGTTTCGAAAATATTTTACAACTAGTGGCCATTTTTCACAGCAGACTTTTCATCCATTTGACTTAATCAGGTTGGAGTACGAAATACAGATATGTCAACAAAGGTAAGCTTACCACCTGAAATCCTGTATCTGGTTAGAAGTGATTCATTCAACTACAAAAATACAATTTTAATCTTTTCACCTCAGAAATTTCTAAGAGGAAAGAGCCAATAACTTTGGTGTCCAGCAGACTGACTCACTAAAAAAATGCAGATCAAAAATTAAATATATGTAAGTGTGTGTGTGTGTGTGTGTGTGTGTGTGTCAAACTATTAGGTTGGTGCAAAAGTAATTGTGGTTTTTGCAATTATTTTTAACCTTTTAAACCACAGTTACTTTTGCACCAACCTAATATCATTGGAATAATAGAAAAGAGAATATTTTGACACAGCAAAATTATGTTTTAAAAAGCAATTTTTTGCCTTCTCCCCTATTAACACATGATCCCAATGAAGTGTTTCCCAATCCTTATCCTCAAAACAGTCACTATCAAACGACTGTGAAGTATAACCATACTTCTTTTTCTCAGCCCATGCTGACCAAAAATTCGTTTTCTTTTTGGCTAAATGTCAGCAAAGATCAGAGAGGTTCTATCAGTCCTGAAAAGCACAAGAGATCTCTAATAAACCTGATATACTCTGCATTATTTTAATAATCTATAAAGTAATAGACGTATGAGAAGTGTATTTTAGTGAAATAAACAAATTGTGTATTTCACAGAGCAAATATGACAAGTATAATGATCTATTACGATTTTTTAATGGATTTTCATTCATATGATCTTCAGGTCAAGGTACTTTCATGTTACATTTACTGACTAGTTTTGAATTATGCAGACTGTTTGAATGCTGCAGGGAAGCCAAAAGGATGATCTATTATCCACAGATCAATGCGAAAAAGCATGGGTGCACTTGAAAATTATGGAAGCTCATTTACTCTATTGTGTTGGTGGCCTAGTTCCAAATTAAAGATGTGAACATCCATGCATTAATATTGGAGCCAGATTTTAAAGACAATCAGGCGAAAATTGAGTTCAATTTAAGGGTTCTTTTGATTACTTGCTTATAATGTCAAGCTGACTTTAAAATACCTTAGCTGTTTCAATGGCCATGATCAGTGCTGTGGAAACTCTGAAAGTCTTCCAACCTATGACCCCAATGCAATACATAGATTATATCGGTCTAGTTTTGCCTCTAACTGGTAGGTCTTAAGGAAATAAAGGGTGAACTAAATAAATGGCTCAATAAATGTTCAGTTTTATGGAATACATTACACATACATGCATTCATTCATACACGATTTTAGGAATACACTTCTTTGCAGAAGTGTATCTTCCAAGTCAAAGGACAGCTTCAGCAGAGATTAACATGACATTGTTAAGGAAGAAGGAGACATTAGCCTTGTCACCTAAATACTGAACAATTCTAGAGGCCAGTGTCATCTAGAGGGATGACATGTCACTAACAGTTTGCTCTCATATTTAAAATACCTCTTTTGTATACCTGATAAATGCATCTACATAGATATCTTAAAGAGAAAGGAGCTAATATTTAAGTGCCTTCCACATGCAATGCAGTTTACCCATTAATTGACATATGTCAATTAATTTCAATCCCCAAATAATCCTATGAGATGATGCTGAAACTGGGACTGAGGGATTAAGAATCTGGCTCATAGTTTCTTATATATGTTTGCAGCCAAGTTTTGTAGTAATGACCCACAATTTGTTCATACCTCTCAGTACCCTCGGTTTTTGGTAGTACCCTTCACCCTGTGTCTGGTCTTCGCCATTTGGCCGATGGGACAACAGCAGAGACTTGAAAAGTCCTTGCATTTTTGGACTCTCCCTCTATTACTGATCTAAGGATTCCTGCTGCCACACCACCATTTGACAAAGCTCAGGTTAGCCTGCTAGAAAATGGAAGAACACATAAAGCAGAGAAAAGCCATGTTAGCTAAAACCTTCCTAGATCACCTCCCCCCACAATATGGCAGTTATTTGGGGATGCAAATGTGATCCCCAGTTGACATCAGGTGAGCCTGTCCTAAACCAGAAGAACCATCTGGTTGAGCCTAGCCCAGATTGCTTTCCTACAGACTCATGAGCTAAACAGTCACTGTTTTAAGCCACTAAGTTTCAGGGATCTTTGTTACATGGTCAAAGGTAGCTGATCAGAGTATAAGTAAGTAGCGGGACTGGGGGCTGTACCCATGCCTACCTCAGTCCAAAGGCCATGTTCATCTCATAAATGAAAAAAAAAAAGAAGAGAAGAGAAATTAATACTAGAGCTCTTGATTAAATTATGTGAAATCACATAGAAGAAAGCCCACTTCAGGTCAGGTCCCAAAGCAAGCATCATGAGTCAGAGTTACAGTCACAGCAGTTTGTTCCATGCGATCTGAATAGCCAAAAAGATGTGCACAAATCCCAAATGCAGCTCTCTGTGCAAATGAACAGGGGCAAACCAGACTGCTTGAATTTTATGATTCTAATCCAATAGGCTTATGAGCTATGGACCCAAATGTATACGCATAAATATTTTCATTTCCGCTCTCAAGCATCTTTAAAGAAATACTCTTGGTACGTTAGGAGATTCCAAGTTTGAAGGAATTAATAGCAGCACCACTTTGTGTTTCCACCCTGGTAAAGTCGCTCCATGCTGCTCACCTTATTGTGCAATGTGAATTATGCAGAATATAAATCTGCTTTCTTTTTTCACCTAACAGAGAATAAATTTGACAGTGGAGATGGATTTGAAGTATAAATCATGCTAGAGACTTCATGAATATTCAAATTAAATCAGGTCTGGTACTGAACCCTACACTCCTGCTCACAGTGTAAATCATGGTGTATGTTACTCAAGAGGTCACCCGAAACAGGCTTTAGGAATGCTTTTTCCCTTAGAATATGCAATTAATTACAATTGTTTGCCCCTAAGGATTTCGCTTTCAAATTGTTTATTTTCTGGTGTCACTGATGAGCTGACTGGGAAAATGAAACACTTCAGTTTAATTACCAGTTTCAATTACAGCTCCTGTAAAGATACTTCATCTTATACTCTTTTTAAAATTGTTTATTCTTATGATATAATATGCAGTTATATTTGCTGCCTTTTAAAACACCAACAATGCCACTCAATTTCCATGAAAAAATTAACACCAGGTAACTCTAAAAGGACTTCAGTGTGTCCTGAAAACATTATAAACACAGTAATGTGTTCTGTTTCACCCAAGCCCTTCAGTTTCTTGGACTTTCAATATAGAAAGATCATGGAAACAAGAAAGTAGGTAACAATATTTAGTCAAACCTTTTATTCAGGTTAGATTTTGTTGTAGAATAGAGAGGATATGAAAGCAGAAAGAATGGCTAGTTCAGATGTAGGTGGATGGGAGTTTACATCTAGCTTTCCTCCCTCATCAGCTGTGTAACCAAGGTTTTCTTAACTTTCCGATTTTATTGCCAATGTGCTTAACCTTTCAAGTTCTAACTTACAAAATGGAGTAATGTTGGTTCCTAACCAACAGGACTGTTGTGACTATTAAGTAAGGTTGCTCATTTTGATTGTCTGTCATAATTCCTGATACATAGTAGGAGCTCAAACAAACTTTAGCACCTTAAGTAACCTTCACCTTCATTATAATTTTTACATAATGGACAGCATGACACGGTATGTTAATAATGCTGTGGATTCTGGAGCCAGACTTTCTGGTTCAAAAACTGATCATACTATTACTAATTTTGGAATCATGGGTACGTCACTTAACCCTTCTGTGCCTCAGTTTTCTCACCTGTGATATGGAGTCATAATAGAATCAACCTAATAGGGTCATTTTAAGACTTACACAACCTAATCCTTATTAAAATACAGCAATAGGTGCCTGGCATGGTAAGATAAAAAGAAATGAAGATGACTGATGGTAAAACATTGATTGTTTTTTTTATTTTAAAAGTAAGAGAAGCCTGTAAAGAAGGTTCTGATTTTGCCTTCATTCACATTTTGAATTTGTGAAACAACGTGATTTAATCCTAAAAACACAGGATATAAAATAAAATGCAAAATGTAGAAAAGGATTGCACATTCTTGTATCTCCTAATTTTTGCTCTGAAACAATAGCTACAGCCTCTGGATTTTGCTTCTGGACTGTTATTTACTGGGTACCACAAAACTTTTGACTGTTTGGCCAAGGGGCTGTGAAACAAGCATGAAACCCATATTAGTGTCAAAAGAGATCTTTGTGGTGTTACTATGTTTGCCACTTTGATATACAGCTCTGAGACATGGGCTTTGTGCAGCTGTCATAATAGGAAACATGAACAGTTTTATATACATTGTCGACACAAGATAACCCAGCATATAAAATGGAAAGTAGAATCCTAAATATACCAGTACATCAAAAACAAAATATGAGTGAAAGTGTCCATAATGTCAACATGGTTTTACTTAACCAGTTATACAGTATGAATGGAGGATATTCACAATTGAAATCATTTTACATTGATAGATTTGTAATTCAATGTATATTATATATTATCTGATGTTCCATTGGCTGATGAAGGGCTATTCTGGAAGTCCATTCATTATATGAGGGCACACAGAATCTGGATTTCAGTAGAACTAGAAGTGGTAATATCTCACCCACTTTGTATAACTAACTAGCTCTTAAAAGAACATCACCCATTGTGTTTATATACCACAACTTCTTTATCCATTCATCTATCGAAGGACATTTTGGTTGTTTCCATGTCTTGGCCACCGTAAATAAAGCTGCAAAGAACATTGGAGCACACGTGTCTTTACAGATAAATGTTTTCAGATTTTTTGGGTATATACCCAGGAGAAGGATTGCAGGGTCATATGGTAATTCTATTCTTAATTTTTTGAGGAATCTCCACACTGCTTTCCATAGCAGCTGCACCAGTCTGCATTCCCACCAACACTGTATGAGGGTTCCTTTTTGTCTACAGGCTCTCCAACACTTGTTACTATTTGTCTTGTTGATGATAGCCATTCTAACTGGTGTGAGGTGATATCTCACTGTGGTTTTTATTTGCATTTCTCTGATAATTAGTGATGTTGAGCATTTTTTCATATGTCTATTGGCCATTTGCATGTCCTCTTTGGAGAAATGTCTATTCAGGTCCTCTGCCCATTTTTAAATTGGATTGTTTTTTTTGTTGTTGTTGTTGAGTTGTATGAGTTCCTTACATATTTTGGATGCTAGCCCCTTATCGAAGGTGGTACTATTCTGCCATAAGAAAAGATGAAATAATGCCATTTGCGACAACATGGATGGATCTTGAGATTATTATCTAAGCAAAATAAGTCAGACAGAAAAAGCAGAGAACCATATAATTTCACTGACATGTGGTATATAAAACTGAAAACAACAAAGTAACAAGACAAACAAATAAAGAAACAAAAACTCATAGACACAGACAATAGTTTAGTGGTTACCAGAGGGTAAGGGGGGTGGGGGGTGGTAGATGAGGATAAAGGGGATCAAATATATGGTGATGGAAGGAGAACTGACTCTGGGTAGTGAACACACAATGTGATATATAGAGGACATATTACAGAATTTTACGACTGAAACCTATGTAACTTTACTAAAAATTGTCACCCAATAAACTTTAATTGAAAAAAAAAAGAACATCACCCAACAGAAACACAAAGAAAAAAAATCATGCTTATTTCACAGCCTCTTTGCAGGGGGTAAGGGTGAGGGGCTGTGCTGTGATAGCTTCAGAAGTAGATTTCCATTTTACAAACGTAAGCAGTTTTTGTATCAACTGTGTTGTTGCACTCACTAGTGGAGTCATCAATATACCCGTTGCTATGTCCATACAGACATATAGGGATATAAAATCTCCAAGGTAGAAACAGAATATGCAGTTGATCAGCAATGCCCTTTAAAAGCAGAGTCAGAAACAAAAATGCAATTTTAAGCAAATTTTTGATGGTTATGGGAAGCTATCTCAGTAGTCCAATGACAAGATGATGCTTTGCTCTTTGCACACTGAACTGCATATAGATATAAACTCAGCGGAACTTTTAAGAAGTATTCAAGCTTCACTTCTGACCCTGAAATAAAGGTGTTTCTATGATAGTTCTGTAAGCACAGAACAGCTCTGTGCTTTATATTTGAGGGTGTGGCTAGAAGGATAGTCATAGAACAAGCTATACCATGCTGGGAGGCTAGGAAAGGTGCAACGCTGTGTGTCGTGAGGCAGCGGGAAGATTTGAGATTTAGGTAGAAGATAGTCCTTAAAAGGAACAAGACTGCTATATTACATATTTGACAGAATTTCATGGGAAGAAGAATTAGACTCAATCTAAACTTGGCCAAACAATATATACCCTGCCCACGGCAGGCATCACTAATAAATCACTGCACACTTTCCTGATGAGATTGAAAACAACTTAGAATTCTTCCTAACACTCCAGCCAGCCACCACTAATCAGAATTTTCTCAAGAGATGAAACCTCTTTGTCATCTCAGAAATATGTACAATTTCTGAGGTGAGCTCCAGGTAGAATAAATCCAAGTGTCTTAGAGGCAAATTTTAGACACAAAGAAATAATATTCTAAGTTTTAATAGGTTGAGAGTAGCATGTTTGCCCTAAAAGGCTTTGGGAAGTTTTGGAGGACACCCTGGGAAAGTGCTCTTCTTACATGAATAGATGATTCATGTAAGAAGAGGCCACTTAGACAACTTTTAACTCCATGGTTGAGAATATAAGTGTGGGTCAAAATATATAGGACTTAAAAATGAATGAAAACCCATACTAAATATGATTAAAATATTGACAAAATAAAGAGGCCACCAACTGAATGGGAGAAGATTTTTGCAAACAGTGCCTCCGATAAGGGGCTAGTATCCAGAATATACAAGGAACTCATGCAACTCAACAACAAAAAAACAAACAACCCAATTGAAAAATGGGCAGAGGACTTGAAGAGACATTTCTCCAAAGAGGACATACAAATGGCAAATAGACATATGAAAAAATGCTCAACATCACTAATCATCAGAGAAATGCAAATCAAAACCACAATGAGATATCACCTCACCCCAGTCAGAATGGCTATCATCAACAAGACAAATAATAACAAATGTTGGAGAGGCTGTGGAGAAAAAGGAACCCTCATACACTGTTGGTGGGAATGCAGACTGGTGCAGCCGTTATGGAAGGCAGTGTGGAGGTTTCTCAAAGAATTACGAATAGAATTGCCATATGACCCAGCAATCCCTCTTCTGGGTATCTACCCAAAAAATCTGAAAACATTTAGAGATAAAGACACGTGTGCTCCAATGTTCATTGCAGCTTTGTTTATGGTGGCCAAGACATGGAAACAACCAAAATGTCCTTCGATAGATGAATGGATAAAGAAGTTGTGGTATATATACACAATGGAATACTATTCGGCGGTAAGAAAAGATGATATAGGAACATTTGTGACAACATGGATGGATCTTGAGAGAGTAATGCTGAGCGAAACAAGTCAGACAGAAAAAGCAGAGAACCATGTGATTTCACTGATATGTGGTATATAAACCAAAAACAACAAAAGAACAAGACAAACAAATGAGAAACAGAAACTCATAGACACAGACAATAGTTTAGTGGTTGCCAGAGGGTAACGGGGGCGGGGGGTGGGGGGTGGGAGATGAGGGTAAGGGGGATCGAATATATGGTGATGGAAGGAGAACTGACTCTGGGTGGTGAACACACAATGGGATTTATAGATGATGTAATACAGAATGGTACACCTGAAATCTATGTAATTTTACTAACAATTGTCACCCCAATAAATTTAATTAAAAAAAAAAAAAATCTGACAACCACTTAAATATAACTAGCTTTCATTTCCTGCCTCTTTAATGCAGTAAGAATAGATAAAAACATCTACTATCATCGATTATCTATCTATCTATATCTATCAATCATGTATTTATAGCTATCTACCAAATATGTGTGCATATGTACATATATATGTGTACATATATACATGCATCTCTACAATCTGAATATTATTTTTTATCTTGTTACATAAAGTAATTCTGGAACAATTTGTGAAGTTGGAATTTTTTAATCTTTTTCAATATAATGGCTCTTTTATACCTGATGAGAATTTTGATAGACAAAATACCTTAAATACACATATTATTTTTTCTTGATATTTGTACTTTAAACTAGCAAGAGGACAATTGTGGGCATTTTTCTTCTTGTGTCCTATTCCACCAGCAACCATGACAACATTTATTAATCTTTGAACTTCTCCCCTGCCATTTGTTAATGAGTAACATCTTGTTCATTGTCGTAGGTTTGAACAGCATGCAGCAAATATTTGTGAAATTTTAAAATCCTACTGATGAACCTTAAAGCCAACAGATATTCATTACAGGAGGAGTGAAGAAGGTCTTTAAACAATGAATGGATCTATGAGGAAACTCTATACAACTGTGTGTGTGCACGCACACATGCGTATGTGCTCTTAACATGCCCAAAATATTGACTGTGAGTATTCAGTGAGTATTGACTAAAGAAATAAGGAGGGGAGGAAGCTTGTAGGGCACTGAAAAGTGAGTCTTGACCCACTTGAGCACATTTCCTTTTTACCAGTCAGTCAACGGCAGGTGGTATTAGCTACTCCTTTGATAGGATCGTATATTGCCTAACAAGCGATATTGTGTTTTATGCATGAAATGTTCAATTTCTTTGTAGTGGAATGTCAGGGATGTTCATAAAGCTTTCTCTTTCCATTTCTTGCTCTTTCTGCCCCTAATTCCCTACTCACACTCCCAAATCTTGCTGGTGACTATTGCTTCTTTTTTCAAACTGGAAACAAAGCCTGTACTATTTAATGGCTGGGATGTGACGGGTAGGAAAGAAATAAGTATGTGGGAATTGTTTTTCTTTATATGAGGACACTAGATATTTTGGAATGGAAAGATCACGTGAGCCTTTAAGGCAGAGAGAGTTCGGCTTTAATTTCATCCTCTATAATCCTATCCTTCTCAATGGCACATACTCATTAACTTATTTGCAGCAGTATATCTAGAATCTGAACTATTTCTCAGTCTGTGAGAAGAACGTAATAGAAGCAGAATGGCACTTCTTTTTCTCTCATGACCAGCTCCTTCTACTACTTAAATGTCATATACAATCTTAGTTGTGATGTTTATTCCTGACAAAGATGTCATTGGTGGCCCTACAGGTTGACAGCATTATGAAAAATTGTATAAGCAATAACTAAAATGGTGAACTACCATAAATTTAATCATCTTTGTATGTTAGCTATAACCAGAAATATACACATGGTTATTAATGTTATATAATAAAACAAGAGGGTACCTATAATGAGACTTGATATCCATGGGGGCTGATATAAGAGATGTTGTTATAGTAACATTGGAGAGGAAGAGGAAAGGTGCCTGTTTTATCACTGCTTCTGACAACATATACTTTTTCCTTTCCTCCTTAGAACAAAAGGCTCTCTGCTTTCATGGCCCCAGGACGCTTTTAAAGGTCAGTATGATACTTTTACTAACAAGTTAAATTCTTCTGTAACAAGATTACAACATTTGGGTCAACATGCTAGAATTAAGTATTTGAGGCATGGTCTTAACCAAGTTCAAATTCCTAAGCACTATGCTGAAGATGCCTCATAATCTGATTAGTATCGATTTTCCCAGAGTCATTTGTTATTATATCCCTATTAAGCAAGACATCTTCCAAACAAGACTTCCTTTTGTACAGCTCAAAGACTTTGCACATAATTTCACTTTTTCCTGGGATTGCATTTCTGTTTTTGTCTGCTGGTCAGTTTCTTTCTTTTTTTGAAATTAAAGTTTATTGGGGTGACAATGGTTAGTAAAGTTACATAGGTTTCAAGTTCTGTAATACATCACCTATGTATCACATTGTGTGTTCACCACTCAGAGTCAGTTCTTCCATCTCCATATATTTAATCCTGTTTACCCTCATCTACCACCCCCCGATGGTCAGTTTCTAATTATCCTTTGAAATGCTTATCCCTGGCATTGTAAGTACTGGCTCCTCTAAGCTGAGTTTCATGGGGAGACTTAGTAACCTAGTGTTGGAGGGCAAGAACTACAACTTATTCACCCTTTTGTAACCTGCAGTTTGTCCTTTCTTTCCTTAGTCCATTCATTGTGTCCGCTTTGCTCACATGACACCTTAGCAGGGGGGCATAAAGGCATAATTGGTCAATAGCATTTTGCCAGCCAACAAATACCGGGGGTGTCAAAAAACTGTATACAAGTGGACACTTTGGTCAACGTTGCTCAAGCAGTAGTTCGCCATCATCAGAAGTGTCTGGACACTGATGGTAACCACTTTGAGCACCTCTTGTAATTGCAGAAGTCAAACGTGACTTGTATTCATTTTTTGTTATTGGTATTATATTGAATATTACAATTTTAATACAGGTTTCCTTTCCTATAATATGTGTACATGTTTTGGCACCCTCTGTATTTATGTTCCAAGCATGGAGAATACAGCAAGGAACAAATCAAACAGGGTCCTTGGTCTCCAGGGACATTGTCTCTCATTTTCCTCTTGAATTCTAATTTAGAACCTTATACTTCATCCATTTTTCCCTGGTTCTCAGGCCCATTTCCAAAAATTCCATTTCATATTGTCCTTGCTTTGAGAACCCATTTGGATAAAGCCAGCTTTTCTAGCCTTGGGGCCTGAAACCCTTTCAAACACCGTTTTGTCTCTGCCATCACAGAACTACAGATAGGGGCATAAGGTACTCCCAACTTCTGCCATTTGGGACCTGCACCAATTGGATCAGATCCATTCAGCTATGCCTTCAAAAGAGTCTGAGAGTTGGTAAATGGTGGATCAATATCTGTTGAATGATAGAAAAATGGGGAAATCTATTCAAACAATAAAAATTATTTGAAATATTAGGATAAAGTGTTTTATTCTATGGAAATTTCCATATTATCACCCATTGGAGCTATGATGGACTTCATAGTGACTCCGTGAAACATTTATCAATGTCATTTTTTAATTTTAATTTTAATTTTTTTCAATTACATTTGACATTCAATATTATATTAGTTTCAGGTGTACAGCATAGTGGTTAGACATTTGCATAACTTATGAAGTGATCCCCCTGATAGGTCTAGTACCCACCTGGCACCATACATAATTATTGTAATATTATTGACTACGTGCAATGTCACTTCTTCTCATCATTTATTGTTTAAATGTGTCAACTACTCCATTTTAGCTTAAGGCAGGGAAGATGACTATTTCTTTTTCTAATTCTAGATAATGTGTAAGAGGTTATGAAAGATATGCAAAGGTACAGGGACATTTTATCCCCACAATTTATTCATTAATCTAACAAACCTTAAATTCAGAATAATTGAATTGAAATGTCAAATTCGAAATCAAATGTCAGAGGACTTTTGCAGTAAGCCTTCTGGTACTGGATTATCTCCCACATATGAATCTTAAAAGGGAGTTAATTTAGCCTTAAACAAGGCTCATATTTTAATGGGAGTTGAATTTAAATGACCAAACCTTTGTAATTTATATTAAGGGAATGAAGTTTCTCAAAATCCATTTTACTAACTCTATGCAAAGTGTTTGGAAACACTAGCAAAGTATACTATTCTCAAAATAAGGATTAGACACTGTCAATAAAGATTCTTCCAGATTAGATAGATCTAAATATACTTTTTAGTACTTTCTAGATCATGTTTTTCTATATGAGGTCAGACAATAAAGTTTGCGAACTTTGCTGCAACAATGTTGCTAACCTTTTTTAATATCACAAATCCATTATGAATTTGTACCAACTGGACAAACAGCTAACCAAGTTTACTATTTGGAAGTGCTGAAAAGGCTGCATGAAAAAGTTAGATGACCTGAACTTTTCACCAACAATTCGTGGCTCTTACATCACGACAATGCACCAGCTCACACAGCACTGCCTGTGAGGGAGTTTTTAGCCAGTAAACAAATAACTGTATTGGAACACCCTCCCTACTCACCTGATCTGGCCTCCAATCACTTCTGTCTTTACCCAAAGATAAGGAAATATTGAAAGGAAGACATTTTGATGACATTCAGGACACCAAGGGTAATACAACGACAGCTCTGAGGGCCATTACAGAAAAAGAGTTCTAAAATTTCTTTGAAAGGTGGACTAGGCACTGGCATCAGTGCACAGTTTCCCAAGGGGAGTACTTCAATGGTGACTGTAGTGATATTCAGCAATGAGGTACGGTGTTTCCCGGAAATAAGACCTAGCCGGACAATCAGCTGTAGTGCGTCTTTTGGAGCAAAAATTAATATAGACCCGGTCTCATTTTACTATAACATATAAGACCCAGTCTTATATAACATAAGACCGGGTATAATATAATATAATATAATATAATATAATATAATATAATATAATATAATACCAGGTCTTATATTAATTTTTGCTCCAAAAGATACATTAGAGCTGATTGTCTGGCTAGGTGTTATTTTCGGGGAAACATGGTACCTAGCACTTTTTCTAGGATGAGTTTGTGAACTTAAATTTTCTGAGCTCGTATATTATTTTATTCAACACCATGAAATAGGCCACATGCTAATTCCATTTTGCAAATAATGCTCAGATAAATTAGTGACTTGACAAATTAATAAAGCTAAAAATTGATGGACTTGGAACTTGAAGCCATATATGTTTACCACATTATCCATTCTTAAACTGTTGTCAATAGTCAGTGCCTTATGGACATTAAATCTCTTCTAGACAAAAATGAAATACCAAAGGACCTCATCCTCATATACTTTATTATAAATTTTATTTATATAACTTCTTTAGCACCTACTTTGGCTAAGCACAGGGGAAGACAGTAAGTTATGAAGATGAGTAAACATGGCCCTTCTCAGGGCCTTAGAGTCTAAGAGAACAAAATATTTCAGTATATGTGCTGCTGAAGCGAGCACAAGGACAAAATATTTCTAATAATATGGATATTGTTATTCAGTTAGATGATAGAATTTACATTGAAACTTTCCCCCTCATGTGACATAAAAGGGACAGACTCATGATAATTATATGGAAGGAAAACTGATAAAGGCCAGGAGAAATGAGAATATATTCTCTGTCATTCTTGTTATTTTTTACAAATTTAACATACTTAATATTTAATTAAAGAAAAAAAGAAAAGAAACTCAATGGCTATTTCTATGAGTAGAGAATAGTGAATGCTTGGAACTCTGGGATCAATGATGATACCATTTGATAAATATTTTCTTAAATAATAATAAACTTAGCTCTTTCAGATATTATAACCCCCCAAGTATTTCAGCATCCTTAAATGTCCCAGTTCACCTCTTCAGAGAGGCCTTCTCTGGCCACTTTAACCTTCCTCATGGTCCCCTCTCTAGCTCCTTAGTCTCTCTCATATTTATTCATAGCATACATCACCACCTGATATGTAACATGCATATTTATTATCTATTGTCTATTATCTCCCATGGTAAATCTTAAAACCTGTGCAAAGTGGAAGAACTAAATTCCAGTGAAATAGAATGTGTTGACACTCACAAGATAGTGGACTTGCAAAGTAATAAAGAATGTTTTGGATACTTCTAAAATGTCAAGGGATAATGATAAATACTAAAGCTTCATTAGGAGAAAGCTATTTTTATCCTATTTCAAAAATTAATTTGCCATAAAAGTCACCTGCATTATAGCTCCAAAAAGTCTATATGATATATTCTATATAGAATTTTATAATAAGCATGAAGTAATTTAATTGTAACGATTCTGAAAAATGTCAATCAAGGTGACATATCCTGGGAATACTCATAAGTTAGAATCTTACGTATCAAATAGACATCTCAAAACCAACATATCCAAAACCAAACTCTTGTTGCCATTTCACACACATGTCCAATCCTGACCCTCGTTACTCAGTTATTCAGACCCAAGCCTTCCAATTATCCATAATAGCTCTCTCACTCCCACATCTAATCTGTTAGCAAATTCTGTTTATTATGTCATCAAAATATATTCAGAAAACATCAACATCTTACCACCTCTACCTTAGTCCTGGACTCTATTCTCCTTTTTAAATTGTTGCCTCTTCATAGGTCTTTGCTTTTAATCTTGCCTTCCCAACTATCTATTCTCTAAACTTCAGTCACAGTGATCCTATTAAAATGTCAACGGGTTCATGTCTCTTCTCAAAACCCTCCAGAGTCTCTCCATCTCAGAATAAAAAAATACTTTTCCAAGGCCTGTCCCAGACCTACGATCTTCTCCCCGGTCCCCTCTAATCTCACCCCTGCCACTTGCTCTCTTTGTCTCTCACTGACTCTCTTGCAGTCACAGTTGCCCTCCTTTGATTTTCTCCTAGCCTCTGGGCCTTTGCCCTTCTTGGTACTTTTGTCTGGAATCACTTATCTTAGAGATTTATACATAGTAGATAAGATCAGGGGCAGGCCCAGGTTATAAAGGACCTGAGGAATATACAACTTTGGGATATCTTTCTTTTTTTTAAAAAAAAAAAAAGAATATTACACTTTGTATATAAAATTCAACAGAGGGCCTTAGAAGAGGTCCATATAAATTAAGAGACTGCATTTTTACCGTGTTTCCCCGAAAATAAGACCCAGCCGGACAATCAGCTCAAATGCGTCTTTTGGAGCAAAAATCAATATAAGACCTGGTCTTACATAGTAAAATAAGACCGAGTCTTAATATAATATAATATAATATAATATAATATAATATAATACCCTGTCTTACATTAATTTTTGCTCCAAAAGACACATTAGAGCTGATTGTCCGGCTAGGTCTTATTTTCGGGGAAGCATGGTAGTAGTAGCAGCAGTAGTAATCCCGATAGAAGAAATAGTGACTGACTGTAGAGCAGCTATTCTTCAGAGAAGAATTCAAACAAACATAGGCAGCTTAAATAACAGTAAATGAAATCAAACTCCTTATTTTTTAAATTTCAAGATATATATTAAGGCATATGCATGAAGAGACAATGTTTCCATAAATATGGAATCGTGACATTTCAACATACATGATTATTTGATATTAAATTCTACTTTGGAAACACTTTCCAGGAAGCGGGAATGTACTCTTAAGACTTGACCCTTTATTTTTGTAGAAAGTTCTATTTGCCTCTCCAACTTCAATTTTCACTCTTAAGGCATTGGTGTTGGTTAGGAAGCAAAAACAAGATATACATGACTTAAGTTTCCCCAAAGTGAATATTCTAGCCTTCTTCAACAGAAGTTGTGAAAGACAGTTTATACTTTTTGTGATAACTACCACCATTTGAAATACTATTTACCAAAGTATACTAATAGACTTTATTAAGGTGCCGCTGTGCCTACATGGAATGGCCTATAAGTTTTGATAGCTTGCTGTCACCTTCTGATTAGCTTTTCCTAATCTCACATATTATGGAAATCAGTATAATATGATTCATTAAAATGTGTTTTAAAGTTTAAACAGACTCCCAGTGAGGGCCAAAGATGATCTACAATGGACACTCGCAAAAATTCAGATTTACTACTGTGTTTCGGTGTTGTCCATGTTTTAGAATGCTTGATATCAAAGAACTGAAGTAGCTTCACAAAATACATTGCTATTTTAGAGTAACAGTGATTGCCAGATTTGAGACATCTTGAAATCTCTTACAAACAGTTTGAAGCATTTTGGAGAAATAAAATCAGTCTCAAATACAGGAACACTCTGGCTATTATTACATTCCACATGAACAATTACATTCATCTCACATTGGGTTTCCCTGTATTCATCTCCTATTGCAACAATCCATCCCAGACGCTGCAGTTAGATTAATCTTCATGGAGGACACTTCAATCTTACGCTCAAAAGACTCCAGTGACCCCCAAATAAATTGCAAACTTCTCAACCTGTACTTGAGAACATGCACAACCTTCCCAAGTCTGTCGCCTTTACATGGGGACTATGTCTAGTCAAATTGGTCTATACTTCATTCTTCAGATATGCATATGTCATTCTTTTCTAAAGTTGTGCCTCTCACCACACTATCTTCTGTTACCATATCTGCCTGTCAAATTCCTACCTACCTTTAAGTGTTAGGTCATAATATCTCCCTTCCATGGAAACTTCCCGTTCTTTCTACCAGAAGTTCTTCTGAGTGCTATAAATATCAGAACTATCCTTCTACTGTGGCACAGCATTGTCATTATCTGCATGTATAACTCCCCAGAGTTAGGAACCTTGTCTTTATTCTGTCAACAAATATTTACAGAACACCAATAGCTTTTAAAGCAATGTTTTAGAGATTATGGAGGCTGCTAAGCTGAATAAAATTTTATCCTTGCCTGCCCACTATCTGGTACAATGTCAGGCACATTGTTGGTACTGAAAAATATATGTGGAATACATATATGAGTAGCCCATTTACAACAACATAAATACTGGTTTATAACACAATAAATTAAATTAATAGGAAATTATTCGGGAATGAAGATTTTACCAGATTAATCTTCAGAATATTGAAATGTTACATATGCAGACATAAAGATGAAAGATAAAAGTACAACATTTTAAATACAAGGACAAAGGAAGTTTGCAAAATTTTAAAGTTTTTATATATATATATAATGGAATATTACTCTGCCATAAGAAAAGATGAAATAATGTCACTTGAGACATAATGGATGGATCTGGGGTTATAATGCTAAGCGAAATAAGTCGGACAGAAAAAGTCGAGAACCATCTGATTTCACTGATATGTGGGATATAAAACTGAAAGCAACAAATGAACAAGACAAACAAATGGAGAAACAAAAACTCATAGACAGAGACAATAGTTTAGTGGTTACCAGAGTGTAAGGGGGGAGATGGGTGGTAGACAGGGTAAACATGGTCAAATATATGGTGATGGAAGGAGAACTGATTCTGGGTGGTGAATACATAATGTGATATATAGATGATGTATTACAGAATTGTGCACTTGGAACCTATGTAATTTTACTAACTATTGTCACCCTAATAAATTTTAGTGTAAAAAATTGCAGATATGTATTGTTTTAATGTTAATAATGTCATTAGCTCTGTGATTCACACCTGATAAACTTCCACTGTTAATTAGTTCTATTTCTTTAATATTGCAATTATCACATGCTTTGCTACATGCATTACTTTTTGCAACTATTTAACACATGTTTTTAATCTGAATTTATTTAGACCTCATAATAATTAAATGTATTTTATTGACAACTTTATTGTTGTCAATAAAATATATTTAATTACCCTCCTCTGTGCCCCAGGAGACTTTGTTCACGACTTCAAATAAATTGATTGAGAAGTAGAACACTAAAGTATCCAGATTGTCATTCTAAATGATGCTAAATATAAGAATAATATAAGAATAATAAATATTAAAAAGTTGAAAGATTTTTTTTTGGCTTCCATACCAATGGTTATAAGCCAGGATTTAGAAGATTAGTAAATTAACTTTGCTTCTCTTTGATACTTACATGTTGCACACACACATTGCAACATGAAATTTGGATGGCATATTCAACAGCATACAAAACAATTTAGATCAACGTCAACTTGATCTCACCAGAAAATGAAGTCCTGTCCACAGCCATCCTGCCTTTTATTATAAGTCAACAGAAAGTTGGAGCACTATGACTAAAATGCTTAAGGTATAAGATTATGTCTGTTCTAGTTTGGAAAAATGAATGTCTTTGGATAACAAAACTTGCCCTTTTGAAAATGAAAGGCATTATTGTGGCAGAAAATAGTTTTACACATTAAAAAGTTAAATTAATTTCCTAAATAGATAGAGTCCTAGCCATTTGAATAGAATGAGCTTGAATCTAGACTTTCAATGACCCAGCCTAATGACATGGGTCATCTCATGATAGAAATTTGTCATAAATAAGTGGCATCTTGTAAGTGACCTGGGTGGGCACGGGGGGAACCTATGCTTTAAGTAAGGATGTAGCTTCAAAATCCATTCTCCCTGGTATCCGAGTAGTCAGATAGAAATGATTGGTTACTAATGGGGCAATACCAGATGGGTCACGCTATTATTTGCCTGAAATAACAGTTAAGATTGTTTTTCAATGTCTGGAAGGCTGCCCATTCATCAATTTAACTGCTAATGCTTAGATCTGAAGGTATTACTAAACTTTTTGAGTCCTCTCCCCAAACTTCTATATGTTATATCTTTTTCCCACCAAAGACAAACAAAAGCTTTGTGGTTGTCTCATCAGTTCTGTCACAATTAAGTGATAATATGGAGTGGAGTCCTATAGTTTCAACCTTATATTTTAAAGGAAGGCAGTCTAAGAATTCAAGAATTTCAACAGAAAAAAACAAATGAGCTAACTAAGAATGCTACTTGGGTGTCAATAGCAGACTACATAAAAAAGGATTAAAATCGTGAGTTTTAGAGTCACACTTTGGTTCCAGACTTGGCTCTAATATTTACTTGCATATAAGACATTGGCACATTACTCAAACTCTCTAATCTTCACTGTCCTCATGGATAAGATGGGAAGGATAATAGTACTTAGATTTTAAAGCTATTAGATGGGATAAATGAAAATAATGCCTATAGATTGCCAGTACAAAGATTGGAATAGGGTAAATCTTAGATATATAGTAGCTTTGTTATTGATATTAAGGCATTCCCAGATAAAAAAAGGTTTAGATAGAAAAGGCCTTTCGAAGAGTGTTAGATTTTTTCTGTTTATTCCTTCACTTTCCAATCCTTCTTTACCCCCTTCTGTGCCGCAGGAGACAACTTTGGCTTTAGTTTGGTTACGGGCAATGGGGGTCAGAGAGAATGGGATAGAAATGAGGTGAAGATATTCATTCTCCCAGCTCCCTGCTGAGTGCCCTGTGGTTGGTTGTGTCCCTTTATCAAAGGCCACAGGTCAAATTGGGCAGATCCCTTTTACAGCTACATCATGTGCTCTCACCCTGCAGTCCTGTTGAGTTTGCCACTATTTCCTAACTTATTACGCCCTAATGCATCAGAGTCTAAGTGTATACTGTTGGTACAGAAAGCCTAGTGTATCCAAGAGAAGCCCAGGTGTTAACCAGGAAAAATGAGGTGTGTGTACAATCTGAAGTAAAGGCATAAAAGAAGACTCTAGATGGCTTGAAGTATAAGGAGCTGGTTTCAGTTTGTAGCTGGTCTGCCAAAACAGCATCTGTGGCTGTGTCATCTCTTGTGTGGTTCCTTATGTATGCCATGAAGTCTAGTCTCTCTATTTAAAGGAACTCAGATCAATAGAATAAAATAGTGCAATCACTCCATTACTATAGTCCATTCTGCTTTTATAGGTTTCACCATAAATGTTTTAGAGTAACATTACTATAAGCTCAATGGACTTCTCAGAATTGGCCCAAAACTAATTGGAGTATTTTAAACATCAGGTCAGGAAATACACACACATGCACACTCATGTGCATATGCACACACACACACACACACACACACACACACACACACACACACACACAGACTAGGAGAACATCCAATGCTTATATGGTACAAGAGAAAAAGGAAGCCCAAATGGCAAACACAGAAAAAAAAAAAATAAAAGGGAAAAGATCTCTACTGTGTAGTAATCTGATAGCAGTATCAACTTTATACAGCTATCAAAGCAGTAAAATGTGAGATGGAACATCCAATTAGGAAATCCAAAAGACCAATAAGATGTCCCTTTTATACAAGTCATCAGATGTCCTAAGAAGACTAGAGAGAGAGCATAAGTGTAGTTTGGAGCTCAGGAACTTGCCGCTTCCCAGGAGAGAGATCCTTCTTCCTAATTCTTGGACAACTAAATTGGACTCATAGGGAAGTTAAAGTAGGTACAGTTATTAGGACATAGGAGAAAACATTAGGGTCCAAAGTTTCTTCAGGACCCTATGAAGGATTTTAATATTCTGCAGAGGTGCCTCTGGGGCCAGTCAGGGGGAATGGATCAGCTAAGACCATTTAAAATTTTTTTTTAATTAAAAAATTTTTTGAATTCTGGTTGACATTCAATATTATTTTATATTAGTTTCAGGTGTACAGCACAGTGGTTAGACATTTATATAATTTATGCAGCGATCCCCCGATTACTCTAGTACCCATCTGACACTATACGTATTTTGTTGCAACATTATTGACTCTATTCCCTATGCTGTACTTTACATCCCCATGACTATTTTGTAACTGCAAGTATGTACTTCTTAATCCCTTCACCTTTCTCACCCAGTTCCCTGACCCCTCCTATCTGGTAACCATCACTTTGTTCTCTGTATCTATGAATCTGTTTCTGTTTGTTTGTTTTTTTGTTCTTTAGATTCCACATATAAGTGAGACCATATGATATTTATCTTTCCCTGTCTGACTCATTTCACTTAGCATAATACCCTCTAGGTCCATCCATATGCTAAGAAGTCCAGTTTTCAAACATGCCAGCTCTGTTTCAACCAAGAACTGTGTTTTTATCTGTATTCTGCATTGGGCTTCCATGTGACCCAGCAGTCCCTCTCCTGGGTATCTACCCAAAAAATCTGAACACTTATCCGTAAAGATATATGTGCTCCGATGTTCATTGCAACTTTATTTACAATGGCCAAGACATGAAAACAACCAAAGCATCCTTTGATAGATGAATGGATAAAGAAGTTGTGGTATATATACACAATGGAATGTTATTCTTCCATAAGAAAAGATGAAATAGTGGCACTTGCGACAACATGGATGGATCTTGAGATTATCATGCTAAGCGAAGTAAGTCAGACAGAAAAAGTTGAGAACCATATGATTTCACTGACATTGGGATATAAAACTGAAAGCAACAAAGGAACAAGACAAACAAATAAAGAAACAAAAACTCATAGACACAGACAATAGTTTAGTGGTTACAGGAGGGTAAGGGGGAGGGGGAGTTGTAGATGATGGTAAACAGGATCAAATATATGGTGATGGAAGGAAAACTGACTCTCGGTGATGAACACACAATGTGATATATAGATGATGTATTACAGAATTGTATACCTGAAACGTATGTAACTCTACTAACCATTGTCACTCCAATAAACTTTAATTAAAAAATAAATAAAAATTTAAAAGAAAGGATTACACTGCTAAAATTAGTAATATAAAAATTTCAAAGGCACTGTCTTTAAATTTTGCATACATCTACTAGTGGCAACTGCCCCAGTATACTATTGAATCCTAAACATTTCATCTCTTTCTCATGATATACAACATTAATGGTTGGTGTTACTTATGAGAATAAACTACCTACCGTGTTTCCCCCAAAATAAGACCTAGCTGGACAATCAGCTCTAATGCGTCTTTTGGAGCAAAAATTAATATAAGACCCAGTCATTATATTATATCATACTATATTATATTATATTAGACTGGGTCTTATATTATAGTAAAATAAGACTGGGTCTTATATTAACTTTTGCTCCAAAAGACACATTATAGCTGATTGTCCGGCTAGGTCTTATTTTTGGGGAAACAGGGTATATACCCCGTAGCAGCTTATATTAATACTTTTAACTGTTGAATGGGAACATATTAAAGCCCTTTCATATTTATCTAGATCAGTCCTTATATTTCTGTTTTACCTCTAGGCAATTAGATATTAATGAAGGATTTTGATGGAAACTAGATCTGAAATATAGCAGAACCTTACCTTTAACATAAATATCCTGGTAAAATATCTCACAAGGACCTCTTTTCCCAACTGTAATTAAGATCACATTTATACTGAAGAACTTAAGTTTTAATTTTAATAGCTTTTTTTTTTCCATTTTGGGAACGTAAATTTATCGCAATGAGGAGGTAGTTTGTGTGTGCACCGCATGCACATAATGAATGCTTAATATTAGCAATACATACTGACAATATGAATGTTCTTTGAAGAACGATTGCTGGTTTTGTTTTGCAAGGGTAATAGAAACTCTTATATATGTCAATAGACTGCAGCAGAAGCCTCAGCAGGAACAGTTCAGAGGCAAATGGAATGAAGCTGTGGTATTAAATCAGTTGAGAAGTTTGTAATTCTAAACTAAAAATAGTTTTTCCTTGCAATGGTCCATTTTAAAGGTACTTTTCATTTATTGGTAGAGAACAAATTTCCCTCCCGCTAACATTTTTTTGTCATCTGGGTCCATGTAGTCAAGAGTCATATTTTCTAAGCAATTCGTGTGGTGTTTATTTTTAATCAAATACAAGGAAAAAGAACTGTCTGCTTACTACTTGACTGTTAGCAGTTCAAATATTATCTTATTGCTAAACAAAGTATCCTTAATGTAAATTTTCACTTCCTTGCTGGAATACAACCACATTCATGCATGTTAACATTTTCAGACCTATTTCAGGATCAGTGTACATGATAAGATATAATTAATGGTTCTTTCTTCAGTTAAGTTGCATTCAGTGGTTTAATGAAACTGCCATGCGGGCTCAAAGTGGACTGCTGATTTGTGAAACTTGTGGTGGTTCGGGTACGCAACGTTTTATCTGTGTAAAGGATGCCTTGCAGATTCAGCCACAGTCGTCTCTGCTTAGGCACTGAGAATGTGATTAGTTGAATTCCTGGATTCCTATTAGTTAAGATATTTGTGATATATGGTATCTGAGGAGTTTCTCTAATTTGGCCTTTGGGAAGCAACAAAAGGCTAAGCTAAGTGAGATAAAATATGAGTAAACTTATGTAATTCATTTGGACGCTCCATATTTTCTACTATCACTTTCAGCTCCAACTGTGGTCGTTTTCTCACATAACCAAAGGTTTGGGGGTAGACAGTTCAGGGCTCAAATGGCAGCTCCATGATGCCATTGAGAGCTTAGTCTCCTTCTTGCTCCACCATCCTTAACAGCTGACTTTTATTTTCCTGGTTTCAAGGAAGATACTACACTTCCAATCATCATATCCAAATCTGACATTTATGTCCTGGAAAGGAAGCCTGCTTCAGTGACTTCTTCCTAAAACTCACTGGCTGGAACTCTGCTCATGGCCCACCCAAGGACCTAGAGACTGTGAAATCAAGGACATTACTTTCCAATCTCTATAGGGTTGGAAAGGATGTTGAATGAGCCAAACTATCATATCTGCTCACTAAGGAATTGTATTAATTATTTTAGACTCAGGCCAAAAGGTGGGCAATCTCATTGTCCTCTTCCTTTATCCTCAACCTATGCTTTAGAAAAGGCTGGTCATAGCAAGTTGGACACAGGGACTGTCATTTCCCTGTGTATTTTCTCAGGACCCAATTATGATGATAAAACCAGGAAGTAGACATTATTTGTTGCCCACCAAGCATTCATTTCTCCACTTTTTTATACTACTAGAGCCCCAACTTTGGTCAGACATATCCTCAAATCCAAGTAGCCACATGTCTCAGGCTAAACTAAACTCACCTCAATTTTAGGAAGGGGTTGTTTTAAGGGTTATCTTGACTAGGATTGGTTCTGGAACCAACATATGGACCCCATTTTGACCTGAAGTGTAATGTGAAGTCTTCCACGGATTAACAGAACATTTTCTTATTTCTATGAGATAGTTGTAGGAATGCCCCCTGGACATTAATGGATGTAGATATGATACCTAGGACTACCACATCCCTCTTGCTACTACACTGAGGATAAAGTCACACTGAGAATACAGAGCAGAGAGATAGAAAGCACCTGGGCTGTTGATGACATTACGGAATCAGTCTGCCCCGAAGCCCACCCCATCTTTGGATTTCTAGCCAAATAAAACAATTTGTTCTTTATTGTTTTAGTCAGTTAGAGTCTGGATTTTTGTTACTTGTAGCCAAAGCATCTTAATTCTTATGAACTGTCTGAGATCTTTGGTGTTAAAAGTTCTGAGAAATTTGGGTTTATGCCATTGCTGTGATCTGCGCTGATTATAACTGAAATTAAATAGGATTTCCCAGAAAGACATCATTGTAGAAATACACTGAATGCATCAGCACATTTAGAGCTGACTTACGACCAAGAATGTGCTAAGAAATAGTATTATACTTCACACTCCTTCCAGTTCAGGGTTTTGCCAACACAGGGGTATCAGCCACAGGTGAGATGTACATCAGTTGGAAGCATTTCTACAAAATTGGTAAACAAGTGGAAATTCACCAGCCACATTGTATTGGGACAACTGAGATAAGTAATGTGAAATGCTTCAGAACCTACAAAGCCAACAGGCTGTCAAAACATACCACCAAAGCAGCCAAAGACACCCTTGAAACTGAACTGGATGTAAGGCTAATTGTGCAACAAATAGAATAAAACTGCCTCCAAGTCAAAAGCTATTGTGCAAAAGCAAACAGGAAGAAATAGACAATGGATTATTATGCTCCCACAGTTCCCAAACTGTACTTAGGTAGCATGTAAGAACTGAAATGCTTGAGAAGGGCTTTACATTTCTCAAGCTAAAATTTGCTGTTCTACTGTGACTGTGTATGTGTGTGTATCTATATATCTATATCTATATCTATATCCATACCCGTACCTATATCTATGTCTGTCTATATCTAATCTATATATCTAATCTGTATCTATTTCTATACCTAATCTCTTATCTCTATATCACTATACCTACATCTATATTTAATCTTCATCTAATCTATCTCTATCTCCTCTATTTCTATCTTTAGACCTAGACTTATATTTAAGCTATATTTGTATCTGAATCTCTCTCTCTCTCTCTCTCTCTCTCTCTCTCTCTCTCTCTCTCTCTCTCTCTCTCTGTATGTGTGTGTGTGTAGCTGGCACACACACACACACACACACACACACACACACACACATATAAAGAGAGATAACTTTCAGAGTTAAAAATACCCTTTCATTATCTTGGTGACAAGAAAGGAGGATAAATGATATTAACATACAGTATACTGCACAACTTCTTTTACAAATTAATATTAGACTGTTTCCTGAGACACCTGCCCATTGTTAGATACAAAAGCAATCATGGGGTAGAAGCAAATGTTGGAAAAAGTGGAAACGGAGGCAGATTAAATGCTATTTTTAAAAAGTGGTCAGTGTAAGAAAATGCATCATTGATAATTCGAATACAAATGAGTTGGTAAAATACTAGAAAACAATGGCTCAAATAAATAAAGCCCCAAACAAATTGATTTTAAAAAAAGTTTCTCTTATCTTGGTTTTGCACATTATTAACTGTCTTATGTCAGAATCTTGGCATTTGGTTACTAGATGGCATGGTGAAACAAAAAAGGTGTTAGAAGGTATTCATTTGCAATTATAAGATAGAGTGCCCACTTGTGATTCATTTTAGAGATCTTTTCTAAGAGGTTTAGAGTAAAAGATACTGTTGTTGGAAACCTCAGTCTGAATTTTCACACTATTTTGATTACCTACAAAAGAAAGATGTGAAACACATATGCATATAAATAACCAGGAAATGCTAATGTGAATTGTCTTTATTATTGAAACTTTGGAAGATTATGCAATTCTTGAGTAAAACATTGAGTCACTAACAATAGGAAACATAAGTTTTTCACACATTTAGTAAAAGACAAGTGTTAAGAAGGACTAATCATAACAGTGACACCCAGAGAGCTAAAGAGTCTAGAGGAATTTAAATACATGGAATGGCTCATCTCTTTCTTATCCAAACACTTGTCAGGTTTCAAGGTTAAAGCCATATTTATGGTTTTGAGGGGTTTTTCCCTCCTCATAATTGGTAAGTTTATATCTATGAATATTATACCACCTAATTTCAAAAATTTCAAATAGGTTAAAAGGCAATTTATCATCAGCTTTAAAATGGGATGGGAATAGCTTTATAGTTAAATTAGGCTATGAAAAATGGGGAAAGGTTGTCTGGAAGAAAAGCTTTTTATGACAAAGATAATTGAACTCACAGAGAGGAAGGTATAAGCCAAAATGATTTAGAAAATTCATCATGAAAGTGTGTCATTATATTAATTTACAGAGAAAATAACTTTTTTATTTACCCATTTCTAATGAATTCATCTCTCTGTTCAGACAGGCTAGGGACCAGTGAAACATTAATGATGAACATGTCACCAGTTGGAATATAACCTTGTCACATTCACCATAAGACTCTCAGCAGTTCTGAACAATTTTCTTGACGTGCTTGAAATCCGCTGAGAGGATTCCTTTAAAAGTCATCTCATTGAAAGATAAAAGAAAAATTATTTGGGAAACTTCCTTTTAGTCATTTTCGAAAATATTTTTATGAGAGAAGTGATGCATATTCATGGCAGAGAATGTGGAATATGAAAAA
Organism: Rhinolophus sinicus; assembly: GCF_057876585.1. NCBI lineage: Eukaryota > Metazoa > Chordata > Mammalia > Chiroptera > Rhinolophidae > Rhinolophus > Rhinolophus sinicus. The sequence continues at coordinate 21,412,134 of NC_142518.1, read as the reverse complement.
AAGCATAAAAAGGAAAATAAAAATTACTCTTAATTCCACTTTCCTAAGGTAACTAATGATTGTTAATCTGTTGGTTCATCTTCTCTCACTCTTTCAATCTTTATGACATAGTTATCATAGTATAAATGATTTGGTTTTATTATATTTTGCTTAGTCAACATTATATCATGATGCCCTCCCCATATGATTTTGGCTATATTGTCTTCTATTACATATACAAATATTTTACAACCTATTTACTTAACTTCTACCACTCAGTATTTAAGTTGCTTCTAAATTTTCTTATCAACAACACTGTAATTCATAAGCTTGTATGTGATCTCTTCAGCTGAGGACTTGTTTAGAATAGATTCTGAAATATGGAATCCCTGTGTCAAAGGGTATGTCTTCTTTTTCAACATGCAAAACAAGTGAGAAAAATGGAACTAAGATTATCAAAGAATTTATCATATAGAGGACTAACCATTATTAAGATTCTGGTATCAATGTGTTTCAACTTTTGAAAAACAACTGTAGTGAGGTATAATTAACATACAATAAACTCCATAAGGCATACAATTTGACAAGTTTTAACATGTGTATACCTGTGAAACCATCACCGTGGTTAAGATAAGAAACATACATATCACTGCCAAAAGTTGTCTTGTGTCTCTTGGTCATGCCACTTTCCTTCCCACTCTCTTTTCCTCCCACTCACAGACCCTGTCTACTGAGAGAATCACTGATGGATCTCATATGTGACTCTGTGTTAGACTGTATTTCCTAGATGCTCAGCACACTCACAGAAAATGACAGACAGACAGCAGGCACCATAAGTGAGGACCAGCAAAAAAGAAAACAACACAGCAGATTCTAACAAAGTCTTGGGAGATTTAAATAATTAAAAATTGAATATAAAGTATGTTTAATATGTTAGAAATAGAAAAAGAAGGGATTGAATATATGAATAAGAAGCAAGAGACTACAGAAAATTACTAAGCAGATTTAAAAATGAAAAAAACTATGACTTCTGGAAATAAAAACATAATAATTTGATAAAAGAGTGGTAATAAGGATTGCGTAATTGAATAATTAAAATAGTGTTTGAGATATGGAGACTAGAGTAAGAAACTATATCTTATTCTAAGTGGAGTTCCATAAAAAGAGGAAAAAAGGAATGAAAGAATGGGGCTGACATATAGTTGGAATCACAATATCCAAAAATTTTCCACAACTGGTGAAAGATACCAATTCCCAGATTCATGAACATTAATGACTCTCAAAAGGATAAGTAAAAGGAAATCCACTGCTGGGTATGCATAATGAAATTATATGAAATTAAACATAAAGAGAAAACTTCAAATAAGAGAGAAAAGACAGAATACCTTCAAGAGAACAACAGTTAGAGTGACAACCCAATTTTCAAAGGCAGTAATGGAAGTCAAAGCCTGTGGAATAAAATTTCACTGTTTTGAAAAGAATTTATAACTAACCATCTAAGTATCATTCATAAATAAAAGCAAAATACTACAAACACTGGAGACAAAAAAGAAACAGACTGCATTTGGTACCAACAGACACTCATGGAAGGAAATTATAAAGAATTGCTTTTCAGGCAGAAAGAAAATGATCACAGAGGGATATACCGTGTTTCCCCGAAAATAAGACCTAACCGGAAAATAAGCCCTAGCATGATTTTTCAGGATGACATCCCCTGAACATAAGCCCTAATGTGTCTTTTGGAGTAGAACTTAATATAAGACCCAGTTCTTTTTTTCAGGGAAACACTGTGAAAAAACTTTGTGAAAGTCTTGTGGTTGAACAGTCTACTTGTGGTGTCGAACAACTGCCACAACAAAAAAATCTTGCCTTCATGGAGCTTATATTCTAGTGAATATCTCGTATCTAAACAAATATTGACTGTATAAAGCAATAATATTGTAACTTTTGTGAATTAATTTAAAAGGATGACTAAAATACTGAGCAGCAATAACGTAAGTTGAGAGGAGCAGAAATAAAATCTCCTAAAGTTTTTACTTTGTTCTGAAGAAGAATACAAATATAGCTAAAACTAAACTTTCACTTTGGTTCATTAAGCATATATGTGACTTTTCTAGGGTATAATGAAAACAACAGAGATCAACTATAAAACACCCAAACTCAATCAATGTAAAAGAAGTGAAAAAAAAATCAGAGAAAGTGACACATAAACAAATCAGGCAAATGAAAAGCTCAAAATACGGTAGAGATGAATCACAATACGCACCACTTATCACAATTACAAATGAACTAAAAGTTATAGTTAACAGACAAAGACTGTCAGGCAGGAATAAAAAATTCAAATCCAACTAAACGTGTTCATAAGAGGCACATCTAAATTAAAAGTGTATAAAAATTTAATGTAAGGATATGAAAAATTAGAGAAACAAAAAAAAGCTGGCTTACCTATACTAATAATACATGAAAGAGACTTTACAGAAAAGTATTATTAGAAATAGGGAAGAGAACCATATAATGGTAAGAGTTTCACTTTATCAAAAAGATATACCTAAGATACATACTAAGACTATATAATTATGCATCTGAAATGTCGGGTCAAATATATAAATTATGACAGATTTTGAAGTGAAAAACTCAAATAGACCAAGACCTTAGTGAAAGGTTTTCAGAATCCCGCCTACCAACGGATAGATATAGCAGTCAAAAAAGGGAAAAGATAAATCAGTACAATATATATCATTTGAGATAAGCAACTAACACACTTGATCTAATACACCCAACAATTTCAGAATATAAGATCTTTTTCAAACACACATGGAGCATTAATGAAAATTAATAACATACTGGGCCTTAATGCAACTCTACAAATTTAAAAAGATTAATATCATGAAATAAATTTATCCTAATAAAATGTTACTTTTATCTGCTATATTAAGATTATATGTGAGATCTTTTTTTTTTAGCTAAAATTTTTAATTGTTCAAGGCAGACCTATTTTAATTGAAACTTTTATTATGAAAAGTGATCCTAGAGAATAAATGATTGGGTTATGATAAAAGGTCTCATAGATTTGGTATAGTACTATAAGGCAATATTGGGGGGGGGAGTACTTAAAAGTTGGAGGTAAATAAATTATTCATTAATTGAACTCCAAGAGAACAGTTTAAAGCAATGATTTTTCTGGCGTCACATTAGAATTACCTAAGTAGCTTTTAAAAACACTGATGCCAGTTCCCCACCTGCAGAAATTCTGAGTGAATCTGTCTAGGGGTCAGGCAATTGGGCCATTATTTAACAGTCCTGAGTCTGAACAAGGATGTAGCTAGAACCTCTTGGTTTAAAGAGATTAAACTCATGAGTACACTTTTAACTGACACCTCCTTTCTAAAAATATACCTGTGATTTTGTGTTATTTTAGTTACTCTTTTGTCATTATTTTCCTTTTTTTAAAATTTATTTTTAAAATTTATTGGGGTGACAATTGTTAGTAAAATTACATAGATTTCAGGTGTACAATTCTGTATTACATCATCTATAAATCCCATTGTGTGTTCACCACCCAGAGTCAGTTCTCCTTCCATCACCATATATTCGATCCCCCTTACCCTCATCTCCCACCCCCCCACCCCCCTTACCCTCTGGAAACAGAAACTCAGACACAGACAATAGTTTAGTGAGATCTTATTTTTAAAAAATTATAATCCAATAATAGGGGATAGTTCACTTACTGGAAAATGTATAATGGCACATATGATTTCCATCATTAGAGTAGCATAAAAAGTATTTTCACTGTCCTAAAAATCCTCTGCACTCTGCCTATTCATCCTGTTCCCATACCCATCCCTTGGCAGTAAAAATATAGATCTTTTTACTATCTACAAAGTTTTGCCTTTTCCAGAATGTCATATAATTGGAGTGATACAGTATCATTAACTTTTTCACATAGTAATAGACATTTAAGCTTCCTCCATGTCTTTTCATATTTAATCTTTTTTCTTTTTCAATTACAGTTAACATTCAATATTATATTAGTTTCAGGTGTACAGCATAGTGATTAGACATTTATAAAACTTACAAGGTGATCCCCCTGATAAGTCTAGTACCCATCTGACACCATAGTTATTAGAATATTAACTACATTCCCTATGCTGTACTTTACAATCTTGTGACTGTTGTGTAACTGCTCATTTGTACTTCTTAGTCCCTTCCCTTTTCACCCACCCCCCCTCACCCCTCTCCCATTTGGCAACCATCAAAATGTTCTCTGTATCGATGACTTTGTTTCTGTTTTTCTATTTTGTTCTTTAGATTCCACATATAAGTGAGATCATATGGTATTTGTCTTTCTCTGTCTGTCTTATCTCACTCAGCATAAAACCCCCTAGGTCTATCTATGTTGTTGCAAATGGTAAGATTTCATTCTTTTCTATGGATGAGTAATACTCCATTGTATATATGTACCACATCTTCTTTATCCAGCTGTCTCTCTATGGACAATTAGGTTGCTTCCATATCTTGGTTATTTTAAATGATGCTGCAAAGAACATAGGCTGGAACTGAGTCATGAGAGTGCTTTAGGGATTACAGTAGGTTCCAAGGTCAGCAGGCCTTTATCAGTTGGCATGGACGCGTGTAGCTCTTCCCAAGTTCCTCAGTGGAAAGGACTAGTGGCAAGACCACAGGCTTGCCTCTAAAAGTGGCCCTTCTTGCTCTTGGGCTCCACTGGGGATTTGCAACCTCCTACCTGGATACCAAAGCTCCCCTAAAGGCACTTTTGTCCACAAATGAATTCCAAATATTTGTTTCTGTAGGGGATGTGGCCTGTGGGTCTCCCGTTCCTACATTTTGCTGATATCACTCTATCATATTGTTTTAATGCCTATAATCCATTATGTTATCATTTAGTACGGTAAGTCCTCCTTTATTACTTTAATATGAGATATCACCTCACATCAGTTAGAATGGCTATCATCAACAAGACAAATAATAAGAGTGGAGAGGCTGTGGAGAAAAAGGAACCCTCACACACTGTTGGTGGGAATGCAGACTGGTGCAGCTGCTATGGAAGGCAGTGTGGAGGTTTCTCAAAAAATTACGAATAGAATTACTATATAACCCAGCAATCCTTTTCCTGGGTATATATCTAAAATTTTAAATATATTCTTAACTATTTCTTTCAAATGTACTTTAGAATAACTGTCAAGTTTAAGAAAAAAACAATTGAACTCGATCAGAATTGAGTTTGGTTGAATATCTTTGGAGGAATTTTATGCCTTTCGTATATTGTTATTTGTTCTCTCATTGAAGAATACATACATAATTCCATTTATTGAAGTGTTTGCCTATCACTCTGAATCAAGGTTGTAATTTCCTACATGTCTTCGGCTTTCCTAGTTAAGTGTGTGTGTGTGTGTGTGTGTGTGTGTGTGTGCATGTGTGTGTGTAGCAAGAGCATGAATGAGTGCAAGAGAAAGACTTGAATCTTTAACCCCCATTATTCCCATTACCCCACCTTTGTAATTGTTTGTTTTCCTCTCTTTTTCTTTCCTTTTTTTAAAATATATTTTATTTTTTTAATTAAAGTTTATTGGGGTGACAATTGTTAGTAAAATTACATAGATTTCAGGTGTACAATTCTGTATTACATCATCTATAAATCCCATTTTGTCTTCACCAACCAGAGTCAGTTCTCCTTCCATCACCATATATTTGATCCCCTTTACCCTCAACTACCACCCCCCGCCCCTGTTACCCTCTGGTAATCACTAAACTATTGTCTGTGTCTATGAATTTTTATTTCTCATTTATTTGTCGTGTTTTGTTGTTTTTGGTTCATATACCACATATCAGTAAAATCATACGGTTCTCTGCTTTTACTGTCTGACTTATTTCACTTAGCATTATAATCTCAAGATCCATCCATGTCATCACAAATGGTCCTATTTCATCTTTTCTTACTGCTGAATAGTATTCAGGTGTACAAAACAATGTAATAGTTAGACATTTATCATTTATACCCCTCACAAAGTGATAACCCTCTCAACAGACCCTTCCTTCTTTTTGAGCACACAAAGATGTCTTCTAAACTTTTCACTCTTATAGTGGAAACATACTTTCAGAAAAACAAGGTCTGACAATTAAGTTCTCGAACTTGTTGCAACGATGTTGCTAACTTTTTTTTTTTTTATACCAGAGGGATTATTCATTATGAATTTGTACCAACTGGACAAACAGTTAACCAAATTTACTATTTGGAAGCGCTGAAAAGGCTGCGTGAAAAAGTTAAATGAAAACGACCTGAACTTTTCGCCAACAACTCATAGCTCTTGCATCACGACAATGCACCAGCTCACACGGCACTCTTTGAGGAAGTTTTTAGCCAGTAAACAAATAACTGTATTGGGACACCCTCCCTACTCACCAGATCTGGCCCCCAATGACTTCTTCCTTTACCTGAAGATAAAGGAAATATTGAAAGGAAGACATTTTGATGACATTCAGGGTATCAAGGGTAATATGACAACAGCTCTGATGCCATTCCAGTAAAAGAGTTCCAAAATTGCTTTGAACGGTAGACTAGGTGCTGGGTTCGGTGCATAGCTTCCCAAGGGGAGTACTTCGAAGGTGATTCTGGTGATATTCAGCAATGAGGTATGTAGCACTTTTTCTAGGATGAGTTCACAAACTTAATTGTCTGACCGCATATGTTGCTGCTTTGAACCTTCAGAAAAATCTTTTATAATGCAGAAAAAATTTAAAGATACCATTTAGAAAAATTAAATACTGACCCCTTTTCAATGGATATAGTTTTATTCAGGCCTGGCATGTGCCCAAAGTGAGTGTTTTCAGCACTGTGCATTGCACTCTTGGCTGGACAATTTCCAAGCTGGAGTGTGTGTGTGTGTGTGTGTGTGTGTGTGTGTGTGTGTGTGTGCATGTGTCCATGCCCTCATGTGCACCTGCATGCACGTGGGTGCATATTTGTGTGTAACTATTTTATGGAAAGCTTGAAGAAGCTGTAGAGTCCCACCTCATCTGTTACAATGTGACCCTGGGAATTCTCCATTGATAAAATATTTAACCTTGTTCCCTTTGTCAAAGTGGGATGTTGATTAACATACTGCACAGATTGAAGTGCATGTTTCACTGTGTAATGTGAATGTGAAATAACTTTAATCTGCTCCCAAATCCTTCGCTAAGTTATGTTTTGTCATTTGGCAAACAACATTATATAAAAAGTAATAATATTCAAAACTGTAATCTACAAATAAAAGATTTGCTATTTAACCAATATTCAGTTTACAACAATGGAGAAGGAAAATAATTAATTGCCAGAGTCTTTCTTACTAAGTTAGTGGGGCATACAAAGTTATTATTTTATTTTTTATATCACAATTAATGTTTAGATGTTCAGCATTAGAGAATTATTCAGACAACAATGATATATATTTACTGATTATTTTAAGAATGGAAGGAAACACAATTCCTACTGAAGTTTGGTCAAGCTCCTTAGTGAGGCTATCAATGATCAAGCCAGTTCATGTTGAACTTGAGCTTCCAAGTACATATAATTATGAAATACACAAATTGGTTCATTGCTATATAAGATCTTATTCTGCATTTTAGATGTTGGTAACTCTTTCCTCCCTTCCAAAGGAAAAAACAAAACAGAATAAAAATTTGTAACCTTGAGAATATGGATCATACCTCTAATACATTCAATATGCTTTCCCTGAACCCTCCCGTCAGGGTCATAAAAAAACAATGATTCCAAGGTGGATTTCACAAACATTCTATTATTGGTTTTTAATTTTGCATTAAAATTTGCAATTATAGAAATAAAAGTGGTATACTCTGGGGGGAAATATTACATAAGTTGTGATTGAAAAAATAGTGGCAATCAGGGTCTGGTTTTATTATTTTTCATACATTGCAAAATAACAAAATCTGCTTCAAAATCAATGATTCATATAAATCAATTTATTTCTGGTGTGCATGTTTTAAAACTAAAATAGAGCACAGTAAAGTAGGAATTAAAAGACTTGGTAAATGGGGTCAAATATATGGTGATGGAAGAAGAACTGACTCTGGGTGGTGAACACACAATGTGATATATACTAGATGATGTATTACAGAATTGTACACTTGAAAGCTATGTAACTTTCCTAACCATTGTCACCCCAATAAATTTTATTTAAACAAAAATTTTATTTTTATTGGGGAATATTGGGGAAAAGTATGTTTTTCCAGGGCCCATTAGCTGCAAGTCATTGTCCTTCAATCTAGTTGTGGAGGGCACAGCTCAGCTCCAAGTCCAGTTGCTGTTTTCAATCTTAGTTGCAGGGGACGCAGCTCAGCATCCTGTGTGGGAATTGAACCGGCAACCTTGTTGTTCAGAGCTCACACTCTAAGCAACTGAGCCATCCAGCTGCCCCTCTGGCAGCTCATCGGCAGCTTATTGTCTTCAATCTAGTTGTGGAGGGCACAGCTCACTGGCCCATGTGGGAATCGAACCAGCAACCCTGTTGTTCAGAGCTCGTGCTCTAACCAACTGAGCCATCGGGCCACCCCAAATTAATTAAATTTAAAAAAAAGTCTAGGATTCAAGGCCGAGCTTTCCCATTTAATAGAGGTTACTGTTCAAAGTATCAGATTCTTTAGCTTCCTGTTGTCTTTTTTCATCAGACTTTGACGTTTAGAATAATATTACTTGTTGCTGACTTGATCTAAACACACAGATGTGGACACTTATATCATGTACCTATACTTTCTGGTCTGCCAGATAATACAGATAATGCTTATACTATTTTAAACATTATCATCACAGTAAAAACACAAAATTTATGTATATACCGTGTTTCCCCAAAAATAAGAGCAGGTCTTATATTAATTTTTCCTCCAAAAGATGCATTAGGGCTTATGTTCAGGAGGCATCATTCTGAAAAATCATGCTAGAGCTTATTTTCTGGTTAGGTCTTATTTTCAGGGAAGCGTGGTATATGTATATACATACATATAATACTTTCTGTAGATGTCTCATAACTCCCTGAGAATCCACCAGTTAGAGCAATTCTATTTAAAATGTGGCCCACAAACTAGAAACAGTCTACAAATTGTTCTTATCATTCTTCAGTATAGAAGTATATAAAGTGAGGGTACACATTTAGTAACTTTTATAGAAATTTGATAATGTGTTAGGAATGAAACAATTTTTAAAAACCTGGCTTGAATTTTTGTGTGACTTATTTTTTTTCAATTATTGTTTCTAGTTGTTGATTTTTATGATAGTTTACCAAGGTATTGTTCCCTGAGGGCTTGGAAATTAAAGCAAAACAAAACAAAAAAACCAGGTAATTAACCTCAGGTAGTTTCAAAGCATTTGTGTATTTTATTGTTATTAATGTTATTAAAATTGTAAAGGCTAAATTAAAATAGTTTTTCTTTCTTGTGTATGAATCAAGCTTGAAGTCATCAAGCTTGCTTTCTTAAGTGTCAGTTTCTGTATCACAATTTTTCTCTAATGAGTCTATTAGAAGCTAGTTACTAGATATTTCCATGCCTATTTTCTTTCAATGATGTATATAGTAAGCAAGCTGTTCAAAGGAATGGGGCAGAAATTTGGCCAATGGTCCCCATTAAGTCAAATACAGACATACACATCTGTACAAACAAGAAGTGCCAATTCTTGGGATATTCATTCATAAAATTCCCAAGTGCTGTTCATGATCATATAAATGTTTAACATTAAGATGTATTAAAAGTCATGTGTATATGTATAGGAGAAAACAGTATACATAGGGTTAAATATTATCCACAGTTTCAGACATCCACTGGCAGTCTTGAAACACATGTCCTGTAGATAAGGGGGGACTATTATACCAGAATGCAATCAAATTCTGTCACCTGAAGAAATATCTTTTAGTACTGTGACATTACATAGTGTATTCCAGGCATCACAGTGTAATGTATATATTCTTTTAATAAAATAACTGAGCTTAAATAAAGTCATTAACTCCTTTTGCAATAGTTGAATTGCATTTCCTTTAACTATAAATACTTTTCTCAACATTTTCATGTTCATTTTATTCCAAACAGCAATTTAAAAATATGTTATGACATAAAAACTTTAAAAAGATATAAAATGGAGTATAAGTCTTAAAATAACAACTAGGGAATCCTTTTATCTCTCTCCAAAACCATTGAACAACATCACCACCATCTCACTTACAAAACAGTCACTCACCAAACTATCTGCTCGCTCTTAGTTAACAACTCTCCCCTTTTTGGCCAACATTACACTCTCAACACTTAAAACATTTCATAACTGAATACTGGCACTTAGTAACATTTTGCAAAGCTGATAAAACTTAGAAGGATTATTCAAAAGAACCTCACACTGATACACTGTCATTTCTAAATGTCAGGGACTTCAGGCTCAGCTTATAAAAATGAAGCTCATACTCAGAGAAAACACTGCCTTCTGAGATAAATTTCTTTTTAAGTCTGATGGTTGTGGGAGGTGTAGTCTCAACCCTAGTAAAATGACCTCCAAAAGCAGCAACTATTTTAAGGTTATGTGTACATTCCCATAAGCAGATGGCACAGAAGGGCTTAACAGGTGTCCAGGCATAGCTTTACACTTGTGCTGGGTCTATCCTGAAAAACATGTCCTTCAAACATCTGTCTGAAAAACACATTGGATGTATTAAGGGAAGATTTTCAGACCAAAGTTATGTCAATATTTCCTACCCTGCCTTCTTTTTCAATAATCTCTGTAACTTTTAGATATACACAGTCTAGTGGGAAAGGAGATACAGCATTTGGATTAAGCAATCAGGAAGAGATTAGAAACTACTTGGAAATATTTGCCTTGCTTGAATCTAGGAATGAAGCTGTTTGTGTGTGCTTCTCCAAGCTTTAAACTAATATTCGAAGATAATATTTTCTGAATAAAATAATCTTTATTGAACTAAATTTTAAATTAAAGCCAGAGTACCTTCTGAAATTTATGCAGTGCAAATATTTTGAAACAAAACTCTGTCGCTGATTTAGGGAGAGATTTCATCACTGCTTTTTTGTATATGTATAAATGTGTGTGTGTGTGTGTGTGTGTGTGTGTGTGTGTTTGGAGTATTCAGCTCTTATAATAAAGAAAAAACAGAGAATTAGATAGAGATGGGTCTTCATTGGAGAAAGTCATGTGGTAATTCATGCTGAATAATTAAATCATGAGAAGCCTGGAGAGCCAGTCTATGTTTACATTGGTTGGTCCTAGAGTGGGTAGAAAGAAGGTAAATGGGGAATTGGAGCTGTGTGTTACTATAGGTAGCATGTAGTTCAAAAAGTGGTTGAAAGGACACTTGGTCTTGTGCCTCAATCCTGTAACATCTGACCCAGAAGGAGGTCATGGCCTACTACCGTTCAGAATGACCCTATAGTGGAGTGCCAGAGTCACCTGGAGCCACGGACTACTGTTCAAGTTCCAAATCCCAAAATATGAAGTCTCTCCTTGTTTCAGAGTTCTTCAGTGCTTTTAGTAAAGACTCGCTAAGTGCCCTCTTTATGCACATCACTCCTTTTGGAGCTATGAGGACACTGGCTGAAATAGAGGATGTGGCCTTTAAAACCCTTATGACCCAGTTATGGAGCTGAGATGTACAACAGCCCTTGGCAACCATCTCTGATATGTAGGAAACGGCATAGGCTGTGCACTTAGGGCTCCTCTTGTAGAGGGTCCATTCTTTTAAAAAATATTCCAAGTTTGGCATTCTATTTCCTTATTTATTTAATTCTACTTAAGATTTCTTAAAAGTATCCTATAGTACCGCAGAAAACAACACTTTTAAAAAATATACTTCCTCACAAACTAGCCTGTGTAGCACTGCCCAGTAGAACTTTCGGTGATGATGGGAAGTGTTCTGTATCTCTTCTGGTCAGTATAGTAACCACTAGCCGCACATGGCTATTGAGCATTGGGAATGTATCTAGTGTGACTGAGGAACTAAGTGTGGAACATTATCTAATTTTCAATATTTTAAATTTAACTACCCACGTTTTCTGAATGTTATGCTCCCAATCTAATTTCAAAATTAGAACATCGAACCACTTGTAACACCATGCTTTGCATACATAGCATGTTTCCAATATTCTCTGTTCAGTAAATGGCCTAATTGGTTTTGCCCATCATAATCTGGCATTCGAATGAATTAAAGAGACCTAAGAAAAGTTCTTAACACACAACAGTAGTAATCGCTTTTTATATGTAACGAAAACACTGCTAAGAAAAATTGTACAGGGGCGGTTTTAAAAGAGCTATTGATCAAATGTAATTTCAGCAAAGCCCTGGAGAAGGTTCAATTCAGAAAAATTATAATGAAACAGCTGGTTTTATATTTTATAAAACATCCATAAAATAAGAGGAACAAGTAGCTTTGTTCCATTAGCATTGTCTTTTAATTTTTCAACTCAGTAATTCAATTTGAAATTAAGCAGATACAATGTAAGGTTATTTATATCAAAAGAGAGTTTCAATACTATAGAAAGGAAGTTTTTTATTGTGAAAATAAACATCCTTTCTCCTGTCATTCAAACTTTATCTTGCTTGTAACAACAACTAAAAAAGCAAATATATAAACAGAACCTGAAGAGCCTCTATTTAAATATTTCTGAAAACAAATATAAGGCATCAATACTAAAATGGAAACGAGAATCTGGAGGCTTATGACAATTTTATCAAACAAGCTGTTCTGTGGCGTTACAGAGTGAAATCTCTTTTTAATTATTCTGTGTTTAATTAAGAAGTAAATAAGCATATTCTAAAGAAGCCTGCCTCTCCCAGTCAACTTAGCTTCTTCAAAGGACATGCCACACAACAGACTAGCAATTCTTGATTTAATCAATCAGGTTGTGAAACTTCCTTTTGTGTAGGGCACTGTCATTCTCAGTGCAGTTAAGTTAGGTTTTATGGTTTAAAATTGCCCTATTAACTTGGTGCTTCCTGCATTTTTCATTAACTCAAAACATATTTGATATCATGATAAGCTCCCCTGAAATGAAGCTTCCTTTCTGGAATAAGTCATTCTATTATAGCAGATGCATAGCATGGAACTTGGTTTTGAACATTACACTGCTTTAATGTGCTTCCCTATGAATTGTTGCTTTGGATGAGGCTATGCAATGCTTGCATTTATAACCATATGCTATGTTTTAGGCCAAGTCATTTCCCCTCTCCATTACTGTAAAACTGTGAAGCAAACAACTTTTAAATTTGAAATTATATCCCTTTCTAGGAATAACCTCGGCGAAGTACCTGGGTATACCTGAAATTACCCTGTTCCCACACTAGGACAGTAGTTCTAAACTTTGGCGATCAATCAGCATCACCTAGGAGAACTTCAATAAAACATAGCCCTGGTCCACGGGACACCAACTAAATCAGAACGTCTAAGAGATGGGCTCAGGATGAAGAATTGTAAAAGCTTGGCAGGTGATTATAAAGTGCCACCAAGGTTGGGCACTGTTGCCCTAGCACAGCAGTTCTCATATTTGAGCAAGGGACTTGCTCAAACAGATGAAAAGCTTCTGATTCTGCAAGTCAGGAATGTGCATCTCTAACAAGTTTCCACGTGGTGCTGATGCTGCTGGTCCGGGCCCACACTTTGAGACTCACTGTTGTAGGGCCCCGAGATTGAGTCAATTCCTTTGAATTCTCTTTAGAGATAAATTATAACACACCATCCTTGTCATTGAATATGATGCCACTCCTCTTCTTCCTGCATTGATTCATCAAACAGAAGGATGAGGGGGCATGAGGGAATGAGAAGCACTCAAATTGATCTTATTGGCTCCCTGGTGGCTCCTTCAGCAGTCAATATATTCTGAGTTGGATTTAACTATGGGGGTTCATTTTCTGGGGCTCTCAGAACAGCTCTCTCACGTCAGCATATTACCAAGTACCTCAACTACATTGGACAGGGTCACTTTGATTATTCCTCTCTTAAAAGAAAACTTTGCCAGGTGGGAGTCCTCATTCCTTTATTCAACAAACTCCTACCATGTGTGGAGTCAAACAGAGTAGAGCAGAGAGAGGCAATACCCTTTTATGGAATTTATATCCAGAGTAGAGGAATAGTAACCAACCAACTAAATAAATAAGAAACTTTTAGTTTGTGAAAATGCTCACAGAATCGAAGGCAGGGAAGGATGTAGGGTGCCTGGCTGAGGGCGTTGCTGAGCTACCTGAGATAACGTGGCAGGGATGGCCTTGCAGTGGTGTGACTTTTGACTTGAGACTTGGATATTGAAGAACCAGACATGTGGCTATCGGGCCAGAGCTTTCTAGGCAGAGCGAACTGTGAGTGCAAAGATCCAGAGGCTGGGCAATGCTGGCTTTCTGTTTGGAACAGCAACAACAAAAAAGACTATGTGGACAGAGTGAGCAGGAAACTGGTGAGATCTGAGGGGCCAGAGATTTTGGAGGGATCTGTAAGCTTTTGTTAAAGATCTGGATTCATCCTATAAGTAAAGACAAGCCATAAGATGGTTTTAATCAAGGGAGTAGAATGATGTTTTTTCTTTTTCCTTTTCATTATTCAGTTGCTGTGTTAACCAGAAATGGAGAGCTAGAACAGAAGAAAGGAGAGTTAATAGGTGGAAAATACAGCATTCTGAGTGAGAGTTGATGGAAGCTTGAACTGGAAGAATAGCAGTGAAGATGGTGAGTCAGAACTGACAGAAAATGTAGATAGATTGGCTGTGGAGTGTAAGGGGTAAAGAGAGGAGAATGACTCTTAGTTGCTTGGCTTAAATAATGGTGGACCTGTTGCAAACATTAATTGTGATGGAAAGAATGGATGGGGAGCCATTTGGGGGACCGAGCAGGAAAATGTTATCTTTGCTTTGAATGTTATGGTTGAATTGCCTGCCAGATTTTCAGAAGGAGTTTTTCTAGCAGTTATTTGTGTACATGAGCCTTTTTTCAGCAGAGTCTCAGTAAGAAAGACAAATTGATAGTCATAAGTATGTAGGTACTGTGTTCCCCTGAAAATAAGACCTAACTGGAAAATAAGTCCTAGCATGATTTTTGAGGATGACATCCCCTGAACATTAGCCCTAATGCGTCTTTTGGAGCAAAAATTAATATAAGACCCGGTGTTATTTTCGGGGAAACATGGTAGTATAAGACTCAGTGATTCCATGTGTGGTACATTCAATCTCAGGTAGATTTATTCTGAATATTCTACTGTAAAGAGGGAGAATGGAAAGTTCTGTTGATTTCCAAAGCCCTCATATATAACTGATTCTAGGGTAACAGCAGATCTAGGAATATGAGTAGAGATGTTTTTTTTCCAAGGGTAAAGGAATCAATATTACCGATTAAAAGCAAACAGTACGACTCATTCTCACAAAGGGTTAACTAAAAGGTGGAAAGCACAGGATTATCATAAGGTATCTCTCCAGCTGGGCAATAAAGATTCTCTAAAACTTTAGTCTTCTTCTAGATCTAGCTTTTAGGCAAGCAAAAGAACTTTTCCCTAGCGCCCTGTTTTGTGTCTTTAAACTTTTCTTTGGGAAAGAAATTTTAGAGCTTTGTGTTTCATCCAGGGAGTTCCTCTCTGCACAGAAGCAGGCATTGAAGGTGTCCCCATTTTCTTTCCGAAGCTTTCTAACAACTCAGTTGAATTCAGAGTTGGTCTCCTTCAGCAGCCAACACTTTTCTTAAATATGAGAAAGTTATATGCAGTGAACAGATTTAAAATTTAGAAGAGATTACTCCAGACACTTTTAGAATTTGAATTATTTGAGTAGCTAAGAATTTGTATGGTTGAAATTTAAGACCATTTAAATGACACAAAAAAAGGGACATTGGCTCAAATGACTTCATTTTCTCTGATCCTTGCTTCTATGCTGATAGCAGGAGCTGAACAGATACATCTGAATAGATACAACTGCTGAATAAATACATCTATCATCATAGGAGCAGGAATATATATGAAATATAGGATAATAAATAGGATAGCTATCAAATGTTACATTTTTCAATCACTATCGTCTTGGTGGAGATTAACATTATAGTACAATTCTAATAAAAACTATTGCTATAATATTTAATAAATCTATTTACTTTATTTCTGAGGGTAATAAATCTATTTCAAAAACTGTTATGTTGTAGGTGTGGTGATATACTTTATTTTATTTTATTTTCGTCCTTGGCTTTAATCCTGGTGATATACTTTAAAATACGTCACTGTGAATTCTGTATTTGTAAATTAACTTTGATTCATACCTAAGGAAGTTAGCATTTTAAGTTCCCGAATCAGAAATCCACACTTTAAAAATGGTTATATAAGAATTTTAAGTATCACTATCAAAATTTACACCAGAGGTTTCATTAATTCAAAAAAGTGATGCTCGAAATAATTATTCATGGATGAAGTGAGAGGTGTTCAAGATATTCAGTTGGCTGGATAGAGTTTATGGGCCTTCCCACGAATGAGGCATAAACCCCTGGCAAGGCCAGGAACCTAGTACCTTCAGATAAGTGCACTAAATCTAGAATTAAACTCCCTTTGGTCTGCCTTCTATTCGATTTCATGGAAAATTCTATCCTCTGATTGGACTTGAAGCCTGGCTGATCTTCCTCATAGAGAACGTCTCTTGCAAGAGGACTAGTGGAAGGTCCAATGGCTTGAGAGTGAGCACTTAAAGATTCAAACTCAATAACAGTGTTTGTGCTTAGTTGCTGCTAAGCACTGGCACATCTGACAGAATTTGGTCTATTGGGTCTAAGACTTGTTTGAATTTTAACACACCACCTGGTAGGTTGACATGGATCACCCACCTGTCTCTAACTGTAGGATTCTAACAAAGGTTGCTCCAAGAACCTGAAAATTACTGAATAGCCAAATTGGCCTAGGTTACTTTTTACGACAGAAATCTAAAACATTCAAATGGCACACTGAGTTCAGTATGTTAACTATTTTTTGAACACTATTAAAGTGCTGATGATTTATTTATAATCACCTTTTCAAAAATAATGCCTTTTGTCATTTTCAAGTAGAGTTTTGAATTTCATTTATAAATTGGATGAGTTTACTTCAATTTCACAAAAAGGGAAAATAAATGGAAAAAAAAATCATGATCTGAACATCTTATTAATAATTCACAGATAAAGAACCACTAAAAATAAAGTTGTCCCTGTGTTAAACTTGTAATTATACTTGTAAAAGGAGAATGTTAATCCCTATAACATCTTTTCTTCAGTCATTTAAATACACAGGCACAGACAAACATCAGTCCTGTCCTCCCCTACTGCTAGCTAATCCATGGATCGGTGAGGGTAATTTCAACAGGACACAGCAGGTCCTCCTGGAGCAATAGCTTCACATTCTATGCTCTTTAATGAGGACAGGATCTCACGCTATGGAAATATATAACTGTTCCAGTGCAAAGCCTCCAACCCCATGCTTTCCTGCCCCCGCCATGCTTTTTAATGAAGTGTTTTGTTGAAATGTTGAGAGTGTATTTTATTTTTTTGAGAGTGTATTTTAATTCCAACATGGCATTTATTCATTCACTCCCCAAATATTTATTGAGTGCCTCCTGAGAGTCAGAATCAGTGAATCCTTCTTTTGATCAGGACTATTATAATAAATATAATAAGTAATAAATGTATTAAGTGTAATAATTATTAAGTATAATTGTGACCCTATTTGAGATTAAAAATAATAACAAAATATTAAGTCTCTTGTTAGTGCAACAGCAATTGTTAATTGTTATTACATTGCCAGGATCCCTACAATTGATCCTATGTGAATAGATTAATCAGGAGAATAGGTAAAAGGAAGGAATTTAAAAAGAGAATCATGAAGAATGAGTTATCTGAAAGGAAGCTGAGTTGAAGAAAGAAATAGATGATCTCTTGCTAACCTTCTCAATGTGCTACAGCATTTTGCATTCTGGCTCAACCTAATACAATAAATAAAACGCAATATAATGAAGAAAATCAGGAAATGGAATAGTTTATTAGATATTGTATAAGAGAGAAGTATCTTCTGTTTCACACTTCTCAGAATCAGTGCCTCTGAATGGATACTGGTGTTTTAATTTCTCAGTGAAGGAGGCAATGTGAGTGTACACGTGCACACACATTCATTTCTGAATATATGCATAATGACACACTGTGAATATATGTGGAATAAAATACATGAGCTAAAAATGGAATTCAAGGTCTGGTTCTATTTTTCCTATTTTACTGTATTTATAGAAAACTTATTAGCTTTTAATTTCATCAGTTGTCTTATATTTTCCATTATCCATGAGAAGTGAAAAGTGTTGATCGTGGCTAAAATTACTGAATATAGAATCACTAACCTAGAATTGTTTAAAGATAACCCAGTTGAATCTCTTATATATTTACATAAAGATTGAATAACATGTCCAAATTTACATTTAGTGGTAGAGCCAGGAAAAGAACCAGAATGTAATAAATTACACCCCACCCACCTTGTAAGCAGACCAAAACTTCTGAAGGGCTCCCACTCTCTAGGTGCTACCTGCTGCCTATCTCTCATGTTCCTTGTGTTCTAATGTTTGCTCTTTTTCCTTCTCAAAACATCCTTTTAGATCCTCAGAACTTATATTTCAATGGCTAAATGATTTTAAAGTGTTAATCCTTCCAGGTGTATTTCTATCTGAACTTGGATCAAAATGTAAACTAAAGAAATAAAACTCTATTAATATGGGATTTTAGGCATGAGTGAGGATGGGTAGATGGAGGTAGAAGGAAGTGATCGAAGTGATCAGAAGCCTTTGAAATCACTGCACCTGCTAGGACAGTACCGTGGTCTCCTTATTTGAAAGGCAGTTTAAGTATGATTCATATAACTCAAGACCTGTTGAACATTTTACCAAAATTACAATTCTACCGGTAGGAAATGTGTTTCTAATGAGCAGAAAAGCCTGATAACACTGAATTAGTTTTAGGGGAGCTCATGTAGTGTAAGGTAACTTGACAGTTTTACCAGATAAAAATGTTTGAGAATCAATGCTTCAAAGAAATTATTCAACACATACCCGGAATTTCGACCCATTAATGAACTATCCATTAAGCACATCTATGTAGTGCATGAACTATATGCTAATTTCTGACCTAGGATCTCAGGTATTATATCAAGATAAGGGCCCTACTCTCTTGGAACTTATAAGGGAGTTGAGGGAGGTGGAGATATAGGCAACAAAGAAAGAAACAAACTAAACAAGTAATTTCAGATGGAGTTAACTGCAGTGAAATAAACATCATTGGGAGATATGATATAGATTGACTTTGGGCAGGGTGGTCAGAAGCTTTCTTTGGAGAGGCGATATCTGAGCTTACACCTGAGGCACAAGAAGGGAGAAACCATGAGGCAATGGAAGGAACAGTAAGAGCCAAAGCCCTAAGGTGGGAATGAACCTGGTATGTGACCAGAAGGGGATGTGACAGGAGATGAGATCTGAAAAGGAAGCAGGGACCAGTTGATGTAGGGACTAGCCGGTCATGATAAAGAGTTTGGACTTGATTCCAGGAAGTCATGGAGCAGTTTTAAGTAAGAAAGTGGTTCAATCTGATTTACCTTTAAGAAGTAGCTTTCACTTCTGTGTAGAGAGTGGATTATAAAGAGACATATGAAGAAGTTTGGAATAAAAGGGTGACAAAAGACTTATGGACAAGTATAGGGCCAAATTTGAGGCATAAACAATAGGATTTGATGGATTAGATGTCAAAGGTGAGAGAGAAAAGACAAACCAAGGGTTGGCACCAAGGTTGTTGGCCTTAAAAACATTCAAAACCTATTTTTGGTTTGATTTTATTTGACATGGTATATAATGGACAAATATAATTTTAAAAACAAAATAAAGTAATTTTACAAAACAAGGGATGTAGCCATTGTTAAAAAGCCATATCATTATATAATATTTTCAGTCATTTTGTTTTACCAGAGTTCTGACAATTTATATATAATGTTAAATTTAGCTACAGACAAGATTTGTGATTAACCTATAAGGATTTGGGATAATTTCTAGAAAGGATCATGGCATTAAGCACAAATTTTATAGTTTGTATTAAGAGCCATGAGTGTTTGAGATGTTGGCTTTAAATAAGGGGAATTAAAGAGATATTAAAGGGAAATAAACCTTCACAAAAAACATTTACAAAAACAGGGAAAGGGATGACATGTTTTCTGAATAGCACTAAGTATATTGCTATAATTCATGGTGAATCCTAGTGGTAACCTTTCCAATGAAATCATATAAATTCACTAAAACACTAAAGAGCAAATTTATTTCCTTTGAAGAAACAGAAAGTCACCAAATGGCAGTGATAAAGTGTTATGCTGACTAGATACTGTTTTAGCCTCATGAGGTATATATCCAATAGAAATATTACCAGACAGGGAAATTCATCAGGAGTATTAGACTTATAAATGTGAATTTAGTGGTAAACAGATGCAAACATTCTGCCCAAGGTTACTAATTATCTGTATTTTTAGGATCAGAAAATCTTGCATAATATTATTTTCTTTTATAGTGACTTTGATCTGAGAAGCTCAAATGCTTCAAATGGTATGTTTTCTGTTAGATTTTGAATATGAGCTAGATAGCCATGCCCAATCTCCAAGAACACCTTAAGATACATTAAAAAATTCTCATGAAGAAAGATGGAAACTAAATGAAAGAGGATTTTTTCCAATAATTTGCTGAGCACCTAGACAAATTAGAAGCGTCACTTATCTGATGTCACGTGTAAACTCTGGAGGAAATAAGTGGCTTTAGTGTGTTGAAAAAAAAGTTGTTTCACCTCTAACTATTGCCAGAAAGATATCAAAGAAATTTAATTTTTCCAAAGTTACCAATCACCCAGGACAAAATTATCTTTTTCTTTTCTTTTCCAGTGTACCTTGCAATAAAAAGTGGGAGTCTAAACCTACAATAAAGCTGGTTAAATGGAAGTGAAGTCTAACGGACACTAGTATCACATATAAATTTCTTAGTTGAATGAGTTCTGGGTTCATAACTGGGCAGTTTGCCCATTGCCTAAAGGGATGATTGCCCCTTTTCTAACAGTTTGCCATTTGGGGGAACTTTGCTTAGTGACTTGGCATCATGAAACTTTACTTCAGCAATTTCCCATAAGCTTTAGTAAAAATGAAACTTTAAGGTGGATTAAACATCATGTGAATATAATTTCTTCAAAACCAACACATACACACACACACACACACACACACAAATTTCTCCTTTGTATAATAGACTAGAGACATCAATGTGGATTAAAACTCATGTGAATAGAATTCTTCAAAAATCAAAGCGTTATATTTTATGTTCCAGATTCACTGCTTTAAGCATATGCATAAATAATGAGACAAATGATGCACCAATAAAAAGCCACACTATATATATCCTGGTTGATTGATTATAAAATTAAGTGATAAATTAGTTTTGTTCTGCTTTCTTTGTCATAAATATAGTTAATCATGGCAAGTTTAATAATGATAACTGAAAGACTAGTCTATTATTTTAAATTTATTTAGTGATCTAAAACATTAACATACCAAGCATGACTGCATCAGGGAATTCTGATAGAGATCTGGTTGGACCAATTAAGAATGGATGACTACAAACACGGCAACGTTTCAATTCGGAAGTCAAGATGATCAGGTCAGAGTAGGGTTAAGGTTGCTTTATGACACTGATGAATACTGCTTTATTTTGTATGTGCTCCATTTTCCCCACAGAATGTATCACCTTCTAACATGCTATTACACATATTATTTATTGTCTGTGTTCCTTCCTTAGAATATCATATCCACAGAAATAGAAATCTGGGTCTATTTTGTAGCCCAAGTGTCTAGAAACATGCCTGGCACATAGTAGGCACTCAATAAATATTTTTGGAATCAATGAATGCTAGTTCTGAATAAATCTGAAACCAATGCCTCACTGAATAATTTGTACCTACACATGCATATATACATATCGAATTAAATCCTATTTACTTCCAATGCCAATGTTGCTAATCACTCAGTGCATGACCATAGACTTAATAAAATATCACAGACCAACAAGTCTTGGGCAAGCATTAAATATGTGTTTTAAATGAGTATATCATTAAAATTTTATATCTTTGATAACAGTGCCTTTTGATGAAATACACTTTGAAAACAGAGTTTATAGTAGCCAATGGGACCCTTGGATAGCTTGTATTATAAAACATGAAGATGCTGTCTTTGTTAAACAATTACAGCAAAATGTAGAAACAGAATTACATGTGATAACTAAAAAGATTAAGTTATATTGACAAACATAATAAAGACTTTGAGCATATGGAGTAAAACCTGATTTTCTTATCATAGCTCCAAATGTCACAAACACCTATGCAAAGTCTTAATGGTAAAGAAACGGATGCATTCTTCAGTTCCATCTGTCTGGTACTCCCAAGATCCTCTATAACGCTAAAGTTGTCTTCAGGTTTTTCAGCATCCCATAATTCCTCATACACTTTTTCCTTCTTAGCTAAGTAATGACTACTTTATAAAAAAGTAAGTAGAACAGCTTTCTCTAATCAGCATTAAAACAATAATACATAACTCAAAAAGCCTTCCAAGTTCATTTTCTCAATAACAAAAATTTCTATGTTGCTGCAAAATATCTTGGCTGTAGTTTAGATTGTTTGGGAAAGTTTAATGTACTTTCAAAGTATACAGAATTCAGTGGATGGGCATTGTGCTAGGAATCTTGTTATACCCTGCCAGATTCACTCTCTGCTCTGAGTACTGAGTGACTCCCATCCCCTCAACCCCCAAATCCCACCATACCCTATCCCTTCAGGTCCAAGTTGGGTTTGGTCAATGAAAGTGTTCTCCAGGCACAACAAGAAGAACTAAGGTCCCTCCTGCCAGGTTTCTATGGGTTTGCTGCATTCCTGGACTGAGGACCTCATGTCCTGTCCAGAGGCCTCTTGGTAAAACCATCCCACTTGTTCCCCTTGCCTCTTATATTCCAGTGAGAGTAATGAGTCCTTATCAGGACTAACCCTAGGGTACAATACTATCCTTACTATTCTTACACACCTCCCATACCTTTGTAAATAGTCTCTCTCTTCATCTCACCTCATTTGGGAGTGTAATCTCCTTCCCGCTAAACCTCCGATTAGATACACATGGACGTTCTCACTCTGATGCCCTACTTTAGACACCCAAATTCTCCATCTCTGTAAATGGCGCAAAGCTCAAGCAAAGACTGATAGATCACTTTGGTTTCTCCAATTCACTCATTCCTCCACATCTTATCTGCCAGTGAGTCCTGTCAGGTCTATGTCTAAACTACATTTTGAAATTGTCTTCTTTTCTTTTGCCTCTACTGCCACCATCCTAATTCAAGCTACCCTCATTTCCTACCTGGGGTATTGCAATAACCTAAACGGTATCCCTGCTTTCTTTTTAAATTGAGTTATAATTGATGTGCAATATTATATTAGTTTCAGGTGTACAGAATAGGGATTCGACATTTATATACATTATGAAATGATCACCACAATAAGTTATTACCATCTGCCACCATACAAAGTAGATACAATATTATTGTCTATATTCCCTGTGCTGTAAATTACATCCCCATGACTTATATGTCTCATAACTGGAAGTTTGTACCTCTTGATCCTCTTCACCTGTTTCTCCCACTCTCCCTTCCCTGCTTTCTTTCTTTCTTGTTTTAAAAGATTTTATTGGGGAGGGGAAGAGGAGGACTTTATTGGGGAACAGTGTGTAGTTCCAGGACTTTTTTCTAAGTCAAGTTGTTGTCCTTTCAATCTTAGTTGTGGAGGGTGCCGTTCAGCTTCAAGGTGTTGTCCTTTCCGTCTTAGTTGTGGAGGGTCCAGCTCAGCTCCAGGTTCAGTTGCTGTTGCTAGTTGTAGGGGGCGCAGCCCACCATCCCTAGAGGGTGTTGAAGAATTGAACTGGCAACCTTGTGGTTGAGAGAACGCACTGCAACCAACTGAGCCATCTGGGAGGCAGCTCAGCTCAAGGTGCTGTGTTCAATCTTAGTTGCAGGGGGCAGAGCCCACCATCCTTTGTGGGACTCGAGGAGTTGAACCTGCAACCGAACCGGCAGCCTTGCGGAGTTAGGAGCACGAGTTCCAACCGCCTGAGCCACGGCGCCGGCCCCTCCCTCCTTTCTTTTAATTGCAATAGTCTTTATCACCTCATTCCCTACTTCTTGCTCTCCCCCGACTTCAATCTACATATTAAACAGAGACCTTTTTAAATGCACAAATAGGTAATGCACCTCTAACTTGAAACTCCATAATGGCTTCCCATTTCACTTTGCTTAAAATGGGAATGCCTTACTGAGTACTGAGTGTGACCTGCAAGGCCCAAAAGAAACAGCCCTCTGCCTGGCTCTCTACTCATCCACCCACTCTATAGACACACTGTTCTCCTTTTGGCTCCTCCAACAAATTGAGCTCTTTCTAATCTTGGGGTCTTTGCATTCACTTTTTCCCTACCTGATACACCCTTCTCCAGGGATTCCCTAGAAATGAATCTGTGCCATCCTTCCTGTCTAGAGTGCCCTTATTTCTTTTATAGAACTGAACTGTGATCATTCTGGTTTGTTTTTGTTTTGTTTTGTTTTGTTTTTGGTGTCTGTCTATTGTATTTCTCATCCCACAGAAGTGTAAATTAGATTAGGCCAGAGACTTCATCTATATTCCCAGTTGCCTAGAATGGTCTGGCTCATCAATCACACGTTACTCTTTGGTTGTTGAATGAATGAATGAATGAATGAATGCCTCATCCTTCACTCCTGATTCCAGTTTCACAAGGGACTCCTAGTCCTAACCATACAATGTTCCTACACTGTGCCTTTATCTTCCATCTCTGTGGCCTGAATATTTATATTGTGTTACAGCAACTGAAAATGAAATAACTTCTCCATGCTCAAGTGTTGGTGCTGATGACATTTCTTCTAAGATATGAGGTATTCCCATTACCTCAGAAGATTCCTGCATGAGGAGGCAGTGACTGATCTAATTTCTATCATCACAGCTTAGTTTTCATATTAACACCTATGTATTCTTTTGTTTCTGGCCTCTTCGCTCAACATAATTGCTTGAGATTTATCCATGTTCTTAGGTGTATCAGTAGTTTGTTCCACTTATTGGTGAGTTGTTTTCCATTGTATGCTTGTATCACTATGTGTTAATTAATTCACCTTTTGATGGACCTTCAGTTTGTTTCCAGGTTAGTGATATTATGAAGGAAGCTGCTATGAAAATTTGTGAACAAGTCTTTTATGTTGATGTACACTTTCATTTCTCTTGGGTAAATACTTGAGAGTAGAATGTGGGGTCATGGGCAGATAGATGTATGTTTAACCTTATAAGAAACGATCACATTTTTCTAAAGGGTAATGCTACTTTTCATTTCCAACAGCAATGTTTAAGTATTCCACTTGCTCCCCATCATTACAACACTTGGTATGATCAGTCTTTTAAATTTTAGCCATTCTAATAGATGTGTAGTGGAATCTCATTGTGGTTTTAATTTATATCTCCCTGATGACTAATAATGCTGAGTATCTTTTTGTGTGTCTATTATACATTCTTATGTCTTCATTTGGGAAGTACCTGTTTTTACAATGAAAATAATTCTATTGAAGGTTTGCAGCAATTACTTGCAAAATGGCAGAATCTCAAGTATACAGCACATCTATCAACAAATTTTAGCTTCACTGAACGGATTGAGTTGAAATCTACCAGGATTCAAATTATAATACATCTTAGTATACATTTTAATACAGGAGCCTACCATCCTGTTTACAGGCATGTTTTTCTTTCTTATTTTTTTCTTTTTTTGAAAGGAACAAAGGCAGTCTTATTAGTGCAACTTATCAATATCCTCATATTGAGCAATTTTCGTTCTTTTAATTTAAAATTATAATCAAGATTAGAACATCTTATTCTCCCTAAGATACATGTAATCCGAAATTGGCACAGCAAGAGTTTGCCACAAATGCGAAAGAAGATAGAGATGGCTCATTTGCTTTTAAAATGGATACGATGAATATAGCACATGTAGGGAAAAATTAACTAACTGGAACAAAATGTTCTTGCAACCATTCTTCTCAGCTGGAAACCCCACTATCGCTTTTTTTTTTTTTTTTATAAGATAATAAGCAAGTCCATAAACTGAAAATGCCTCTATTTTTAATCACTTAAATCTTATGCTAATTCTGAATTTGATAAAGTAGAGCAGCTACTCATGATACTTCAGATCGATATATATTCTTAAAAAACACAATCTTAGTTTTTGATAATCCTACAATTAAAAGACCTCTGAATCAGTATGTTTGTAACAAAAAAATGCTTTTGGACTTTGAATACAAGATGTATGCCTGTGTATGAGTATCCCATGGGAGTTAGGAATATATCATACTAAGCTAAATATAGTGCATCAGAAACTTACACAATAGGAAGTAGAATAGGCGACCAAAGTACTGATGAAGCCCGAGGTCTGTCTCCATTTTTTTGTTGTTGTTTAAATTAAAAATTTATTTTTCTGTTACAGTTGACATTCGATATTATTTTCTATTAGTTTCAAGTGTACAGCATAGTGGTTACACATTCATATAATTTACAAAGCAATCCCTCCTATTAGTCTAGTATCCACCTGGCACTATTACAGTTATTATAATATTATTGGGTCTGTCTCTATTTTAATGATGGAATATCTAGTGGGATTAAACACTTGGGATATTCATCCATGTGAAAGCGGAATTACAGAGAAACTGGAATAATGGACCAGGAAGGCAAGTAGTAATAATGTGATAGAAGCAATAGAACCTATGTAAATAAAGTTTCTATGTTATGTGAAATGGTTACATAGATTTTTTTCTGTACAATACATTTATTTATTTATTTATTTGTTATTAGTTTCAGGTGTATAAAACAATGTAATACATTTTTAACCAAACTTGGATGGTACATCTGGGATGGTCTGGTTTAGAACACAACACATGTGATATACATGATTTGTGAGGGCCTCAGGCAGCGCTTAAAAGAAATAGGCTGTTATCCACCAGAGCTGCTGCAGACTGCAGTTGTATCTGTGCAGGGTAACTCTATAGTTAACGGGTTCACCCAGAGGGCAACAATTTAGGCTTTATGAAAAAAAAAAAAATACTGGTTCATGATTCTTTAGAATCACTCAGAAAAAACAACCTAAAATAAACATACATTTTTCTTGCATTGAATATAGATGATGTATTATAGAATTGTGCACTTGAAACCTATGTAATTTTACTAACATTGTCACCTCAATAAATTTAATTAATGAAAAATCAAGGTTTTTTTTTTTTTTTTTAGCATTATTCCCAGAGTGGATGACAGCACAAAGTCACTCACATTTATTAAATACTACCTCTAATAATAACAATAATAGCAGCAGCAGTGATAATAATAATAAGAAGAAATGCCTAATCATTTTTGGTTCAAATACCCAATTAATATGTGTGGGGAATAAAATTTTATGACAGAATTTATATGTTTCTGGGGCCATTTCTCGGGGACTTCCTAGTTACCATGGTTTTGGTTTTGGTTTGAATTTTTCTCTTTCTCAAGCTACATACCTCCAACTCATCTTGTCCTCTGAGCAGCCATATCCAATTGGAAAAATTTCTTCAAGGATAGCTTTCAGTTATTTCTCTTCTGATTCTTCCTTATTACCAGCTGCTTTAGTTCTTACTACTGTCTTCTCCTTGGCCAATCCCTAAAGTTTCCTGACAAACTCCTGGATTTCACTTGTTCTCACTTACAACTCCACACTGCCTCCGAGTTGCCTTTCCAGTTACTCATAACCTCCCCTAAAAACATTTACTACTTCCTATTGTTTGTCGTAAAAAGCTCAGCTCTTGGAGAAGGAATAAAAAGACTTTTCACATCTCACTATCACCCATTCTATCTTCCACATCTTCCTTCACCAACCCTCATCTCCAACAAAACGGTTCTGTCAGAAATTTTAATTGCTGCAAAATCAACTGTCATATACCGTGTTTCCCCGAAAATAAGACCTAGCAGGACAATCAGCTCTAATGCATCTCTTGGAGCAAAAATTAATATAAGACCCGGTATTATATTATATTATTATATTATATTATACCCAGTTTTATATTATAGTAAAATAAGACCCAGTATTATATTATATATTATATTACCTGGTATATATTATATTATATTATATTATATTATATTATATTATATTATATTATATATTATATTATATTATATTATATTATATTATATTTTATAGTAAAATAAGACTGGATCTTATATTAATTTTTGCTCCAAAAGACACATTAGAGCTGATTGTCTGGCTAGGTCTTATTTTCAGGGAAACACAGTATCTAGGTCATTGCTTATGTCATTTCCCCTACTGAGAATGCTTTTCCCTATTTCCTCTGCCAGATAAAACCCTACTTACTATTTTCGAAGAATCAGCTCAATGATAACTTCTGTGGGATCTTCATAGACTATCTCAGGCAGAATTACTTCTGCCCAGTTCTTCCATACAATGTGTATCTGCCTGTACTATAACCCTGATCGCATTCTATCTTAATTATTGCTTTATTTTTATTTTGTATCCACCAGACTCTGCAATGGATAGGCCAGGGGACATATCCTATTTATATCCCTAGCATGAATGTGAAGAGAGGAACTGTGAACTTCTGGCACAGATTAGATTCTTGAATGACTCTTCTCTTAAACATGCAATGTTTTACACATTTAGAACCACTAGGAGATATGAAAGCTATGCCTATTTATTTTCTTTCTATTCTCATACCTATAAGACATGCAGCTTTAAGTGGAAAATATGTTCTAAATTATCATTTGTTTCAAAGTAGCCTAATTGTACAGTGGTAAACTGACCCATTTAAAAGTATAACTTCATCCATAGTTTTCGTTCTCTCTCTCTCTCTCTCTCTCTTTATATTTACACACACACACACACACACACACACACACACACACACACCCCGTTTCCCCAAAAATAAGACCTAGCTAGACAATCAGCTCTTATGTGTCTTTTGGAGCAAAAATTAATCTAAGACCCGCTATTATATTATATTATATTACATTACATTATATTATATTAAGAGTGGGTCTTATATTAATTTTTGCTACAAAGGACCCATTAGAGCTGATTGTCCGGTTAGGTCTTATTTTCTGGGAAACACAGTATATATATATATATATATATATATATATATATATATATACACACACACACACATATATGTAAAATAGAGCAACTGAAACTAAAAATGGTTCATTCAACTCTTTAAAAATAATCAGTCAATTCATCAATCACTGCATTGATCAAATTTTAGGAATGCCATTTCTATAATGAATTTCCACAAGTGTCTGGACGACGGTGTCCAAAAAAAGAAGTAGGTTTGCCAGGACCTGGAAAACTGGACATCGAAGGTCCTTTCCAAAAGAGACAGTGACACTCAGCTCCAATAGAACATGAGTCCATTATTGCTAGATCTTCAGTTTTTCAAGAGCAATGATAATGCTTATGGGAGATCTCCCAATTTTTAAATGTGGGCAGCCAGTTGACAGAGAACAAGAAACACTGTATGGTCTAAACAAAATACATCTTTAAGTAACATACACCAGTAGCAGTAAGACTTCAACTGATTTTCAGAATGATGAGGAAATTCAAACTTAGCAACCTTTCAAGAGTTCTGAGTACACTGGAATATTATATTTCAACAACTATTTCATTTTAAAGTACATTTGACAAGTGGTGTAAAAACAATTTTAGAAGTTCAGGATTCCACACACAAAATATTTACTACTGCTTAACTGTAATAATATATCTTATCCAGGAATTATGGGTTTTATTCAGGCATAAGGGAAAGAGAGGCCGTATACAAATTTTATGTGGGGGCTGCCCTTCCATGTCTTGACACACCTTGATATTCCCATTTTAGCACCGAGAATGCACCACTTTTCTTCAGCTTTATCCTTTTTTCTATCAACAAGATGTCTATTCTCTGTTGACTAACTTTGGCTCAGATTTTGGACCAAAGCAAGCAAATTAAACCAACTAAAAACAAATGTAAATTGTAAGTAAAATGCCTTACTGTATTATCATTTTCATTTCCGTTGGAATATTTATGCTTTTGAAAAAAGGGTTATTAGCTCATAGGCATAAATATCTAATAGTCAGAAGGTTATCAGTGTGCTTGCCCAGTAAATGAGTAGAAAAAGAGGCCTGCTTGGCCCTGTGAAAATCTTATAGGTACCACAAAATTCCAGGCATCACCCAAGCATCATTATCATTTTAAAAAATTCCTACTAACCATTTCAATTCTCTGAGCATGCCATGGATTATTTAATTTACTCTTTGTTAAAATGCCAGCATCTGTCGTCAACTCTCAAAAGGAAATACTGTTTGAGAATCTATAGCAATTAGCTACTTACTCACAGTTACTATGGAAACAAGATGGCATCACTGAAAATCAAAGATTCATGTAATATTAAAATAATATCCTTTAATATTATGATGATTTATAATGTTAGCATTTCATAATCTGTGAGATGAAAATAACACATGAGGAAGTACTTGGTAATCTGTGAGACAATGTTCATGTGATACTAACAATAATAACAATAATGTGGATGTTATAAGATCTTTAATGCTCGGAGCCAAATTAGCACAGCAATTACGTTTCCTGATTTTCCCTTAATGCTCTCCACATAGAAATGTGCTTTTAAAGCCTGTGTCAGGAGAAGATTTCATTTGTTGCTCTCATAATGTTAATATTGGTTACGGAAACAGAAGGCAGAGGGTAGAATGGAGGACTGGTGATAAATTCTTCTACTCATGAAAATATTTTCTTTTTCCCATGAAAACACAAGCAGTTCCATTAAGTCCCCATAGACATGTATGACTTCTGATTTGGTGATATAATCTGATTAAGTTTTGAGACCAACTAAATGTTTCAAGTATGATAAAACTTCTAATGAATGTTAAGTATCTAATTTATGCAGATTAGATAATTTCACTTAGCAATATAATTTAATAGTATCACTTTTATTGAATTTCTGAAAGAATTATTTTTAGTAGAAATCTAACTCACATTAATATGCACTTCATTGAAAAAATTTTCCAATTATTGTAATTGCTATTTCTATCATAATTTATATGTTTCAAATTTGGGGGGGAAATGAGAAAAATTTCAGACTCTGTCAGCAATTTCCTTTATCACCGATTTCTAAAAGATTTGCTTTGGCAATATGTCTGGATTTCAAGCTACTCAAAATAAGGGGAAAAAAATCAGAATTGTCCCAGTTGTCACATCCATGTGGTTCATGAATAATAAAATAAAAGGACAAATTTTTCAACCAATCTTGTCTATAATTAAATATGAATAACTATATTGAGTTAATAATAGTTACCCAATCTCATACCAGCATAGGTGAACAAAGACAAAGAAGAATAGAAAAGCTTCCCCCACTTAGATGAATGTAAACAATTTTGCCCGTACTTTTAAGGCACAGACCTTACACAATAATTAGGTTTAAATATAGTTCTGTTGTTTTAAAACAACAGATGGCTGTCATCTTGTATACTTCCATTTTTATAGCAATATTTTCTTGTTGGCTGAAAAGCCCCAAAGGATTTTCATTTGTTATTCTGCCTGCATATCTTTTGATTTCTACAATGCACTGGCTTGAATAGGTGAAAATTGGGTAGCTCTCCATCCTCATATTGCCATGTGTGATTAGTGTCAGGGTTAGGGAAGGAGCCGAAAATAGAGATCGGGCAATTTATAGGCTCCTTCTGAGTCTTAAGATTCAATTAGCAATGGAGTAAAGCAAGCACGAATAAAGCCTAGAAGGAGTTTTGGCTTTTACTGTACCTGATCCTCAGTGAGTAATCAATCAGTATTTGTTGAATGAATGAATTATATTCAATACCATCTTGTTTGAAACCATAAATCTTCAATTCTTATAATGTAACTCTCTAAAAGCAAGCATTTAAAGATGTTTCCTCTAACACCAGATGTCCAGCTATCAAAGACCTTAAATGTGGTTGCTAAAAATGTTCATTTTTTAAAATGTGGATGTTTGGCCTCCTATAGGCAAAGTCTGAGTCCCTTTTATTTGACGAATTATGTCAGATCATTATCAACAACCAATATTCTCAAGGTCAAGAAGAGAATATAAACCATAAAATTGTCTAAATTACTTTCTCAAAGTATCCTTTAAATATCTTCTCTTCCCCAGCCCCCTTTCCTCAGTTTCAGGAAGTTGCTAAAAGTCTGGACTATAAACTTATATTTCCAACTGTGGAAAATGATAAAAACAAGGCATAAAAGGAATGTAAAAATGAATAAGATGAATTCCTTGACATCGTGGAATTGAAATCTAGTTGGAGAGATGATAGATGACACATTAGAATATAAGGCCGAGGGAAGGAAACGCTGATGAGCAGGAGAGGCAGGTAAATGTGACAGGATTACAAGAAAGGCCAGATTAATTCCGAGTATGATGACCAGGAGAGCATTGGGCTGGACAGAGAACTGTGACTGGTAATTAGGGGAAGAAGGGTGTGCTGGCATCTTTCAAGGCACAGGGCCCTGAGTGCCTGCTCTTGTCAGGAAATAGCCAGGAGGTGGATATGGCCAAAATGTGAGGAAAACGGCAGGAGATGAGGAGGACCTAGATTACATGGAGAGAGCATATAGAGATGACGCTCTTTATTCTGTAGGTAGGGCTATGACATTATGGAGGTTTGTGCTGAGGATGTCATGATCAAACATTTCTGAAGGTCAATTCCAGTGGAAGTGAGAAAGCAACAAGTTCAGCAATAAGTGACTGGGACCTGAATTAAATTGAAAAGGAAGTGCAAGAGAAGGGATGGTGAGAGAATTGGAGACAGGAAGAGAAAGAATTGCCCATTACATGGATATGGTGCTTAGAGTAAGGGTAAAGGGAATGCTGGGGTGGCAGAGGGTAGATCTAAAATTACTGTCAGCATCCTTGGCTTTGTGACTGGAAGGATGCTGATTTCCTCATGTTATCCAGGGAAGACAAAGGAAAGAATAGGTCTTAGGTCATATATATATATATAAAATACAATATCCTCTCCTCGGCTTAATACTGCCTATATTCCCTCTATCAGGAATACTGTTTCATTACCTCAGCATATAAGCTAACTCCCACTTATTCAAATTTTAGCTAAAACATTCCTTCAGAGAAGTCGTACTTCTGCACTGAGATGATAACAGGTGCCCTCATCATAAGTTCTCATTTTACGCTCTACTTCTTTCTAGCACTTAAGATATTTGCTTCTTTGTTCTATGCCTGTTATCCCAGGAGACTGAAAGCTCCAGGCAGGACTTGTCCATCAATGAATGCCCTTCACCTAGGACACTGTGTTTATACAAACTTGTTCAGTAAAAGTTCAGTAAGTGAATGAATGCCAGATGAGTTTCTTTGTCAAAGGAGTGAGCAATGGCATACGACCAGTCGGTGTTTCCCTTTTGCGTCTCACAGAGTAACTATTTCCACCCCAAGAACATCAGCACACAAAAGCACCCCATTCTCCCAACTTTTTCCTTTCCCTCTTTGCTTGTCTAATTATTGCAGGAGATTTCTCTCCCCCAGCTCAACTCACTTATAAGCTCCCAAACAACCCCAATGATGAATAAGTAGAGGAGGAATGAAAGTAACAACTAGGAAATGGAAAGCGAATTAGGATATAATGACTCTTTCAAGCTCAAAGTCCTTGAAAATGCTCTAATTCTCTGTTTACAATTCCCACCAACATCCCAACATCTTCATCTGCCTCGAGGCCTGTTACTCAGTGATTTTGTTTAGGTTTCAATTACCCTTATTTTATGGCACTGCTTCTATTATTTTCTCTTTTTTCCTAGTTCCTTCACTTTGTTTTTTTTTTTTAATTTTATTTTCTTGCAGGAAGCACACATAATATGAGATCTACCCTGTTAGCAAATTAAGTGTACAATACAGTACTGTTGACTCTAGGTACAGCGTTGTACAGCGAACCTCTAGAACTACTCATCTTGCTTAACTGAAACTTTATGCCTTTTGATTAGTGACTTTCTCTTTCCCCTTCCCCCCAGTTCCTGGTAACCAGCATTCCACTTCTTCTTTCTAAACAACAGAAACTTATTTTCTCACAGTTCTGGAGGCTGGAAGTCCAACATCAAGGTGATGGCAGGGTTGGTTTCTGGTGAGGAGCCTCTTCCTGGCTTGTGGACATCCACCTTCTCTCTGTGTCCTTATATGGCCTTTCCTCTGTGTGTGCCCACAGAGAGACAGCTCTGGTGTCTCTTCCTCTTCATATGAGGACACCAGGCCTATCAGATCACGGCATAGCCATATGACCTCATTTAACTTGAATTAATTTAGACCTCATTTAATTTAGACATAGGGCTTTAAAGGCCCTATGTCTAAATGCAGTCACATTGGGGGTCCATTGCACTCTGGGATTGTATGAGTTTGACTATTCTAGATACCTCACATAAGTGGAATCACGCAGTATTTGTCTTTCTGTGACTGGCTGTTATTTTCATTACAAAGACACAGTATTTCACCTGTAGCACAGCAAGGAGAAGTATGCTGAAACTGGAAATTTTACCATGAGTTATAATATGGATTTTCAAATATTTTAAAATAATGGCAACATTTTTATTTCAAAGGAAAATATTAATGAAGATCCAATTTAAAAACACACCAAAGTGGAGCTATTTGGTGTGAAATCCGGCTGTCAACAGACCCGACCACAGCTTCCATCTCTTCCCAACACAGACACCTCACTTGTACTTGGTGGAGAAGGTTAGACTACAGTATTTCTATAGAAATGCCTTTTTAGTTCATAATTACTGACACAGAAATTCACTGACAAACGATTCTTTGTATATTGGAGGATTTTTACATATAAAGAATTACAGCCACTTAATACATTCAGATTTTAACTAGGAGAGAGAAATCAGCAGTTGACGCCTCAGCATGATACTCATGTATATTTTCAGTACTTATTATTGTTGCTTCAATGTTGTTTATGCAAGGGACTTAGGTAAGTCTTTCATTTCTTTTTTCACCTTTATTGATATGTAATTGACATATCACATTGTATAAGTTTAAAGTATACAACATATTGATTTGATACACTTATATATGGCAACATGTATTAATCACTTCTTTGTCTAGTTATATACAAAGTTCACAAAGCTCCCTAAACTTTCCCTTGAGACAGTGAACATGTTCCTCCTTCTGATGTTGTGTATATAATGATAAATGGAAAACTTCCATTGGTAATGAAAAATTTTACATGCACAGATCAGTCCCCCATAGCCCTCCAAGTATAGTTTTTCTTAGATCAAGTCACCTTTAGAAAGTCCATTAAAAAAAAAAAAGTTTAGAAGTCATTTACCTGATTAAACCATTCATTTTTTAAAAACATAGAGAGATAGAAAGTGAGAAAAGGAGGAAGGTAGGGAAGGAAGAAGGGAGATAAGAAGGAAGGAAGGAAGAAAGAAAGGAAAGGAGGGAAGGAGGGAGGGATACTACTGGAGGGTTCCTACAAATAGTGGGTTCTCTGATTTGAACAAGTATATTACCAGACTGTTCTAAGTACCATAAATGTATATATGGTTTAATTGTGTGTATAATGTTCTCTCTATATAGCATTGTGTGTTCATGGGGCATAAAATTAGGAAACCACAAGTGTATCCTCTTAAGCCTGACCTACATTATGAATGTAGGTCAGGTTGTGTAGGTATATTTTGAATTAGGTTATTCATCCAGGCCTCGGCACAGCAAGACACACATGTGTGCACGTGGGTGTGTATGCAAACACACACAGAGAAGTATTTATTAACCCAGACAAACTGTAAAGATATCTATGTCATCATTAGCCTGGATCCTTTCTGAAGATGAGCTCAGACAGAACACAGGTCTGTATTGTTATTTTGCTACAGCTTGCGACTCTGCAAAAGCATTGATGTCCAAGGTAATTACAAGGATGAATTCAATGAGAGACAAATTAATAAGAACACATATGAGTTGAACTGTGCTGAAGTAAAATATTAAATTTAAATTAAACTCTTATGTAGTTCATTCACAATTAAGTTATAAGCTTTAATCGCTATATCTAAATAAAATTATGCTAAAGCTACCACACAGTGACAGATAAAATATCCTCACTACATATACTCAAAGGCAAATTTCTGAGCTACAGAAATATGTGGGTGCAGACAGAGAGAAGCAATGGTAGTTCAGCACACCAGTCAGTTCTTAAATAAGTAATGAAAGCCCATGGCACTGCTGGAATCCAACAGAAAGTGGTGAAAACAAGGTTGAAGAGTCTTATCCTTAGAGCCATCTTGAGTTTCATGGAGACAGCCAACTCAGAAAGGAGATAATTACTCAGGGACAAACCCTTGGACTGCAACTCTTTGCCTTAAGTAGCCTTGGAATATTTCCTCACAATTTTAGTGAAGTTGTAAGGTAAGAGTTAATTTACTTGTATTTCCATCTACTAGTATTACTTCAAATTGTCACATTTTAAGCAGAAATTAAGTTTCCCCCTTGCAATATTATGAACTCTCTCTTCCACATGATTTTTAAAAAACTAGCAACGGCATTAAATAGCAAGGGGTAAAGCAATTATATCATTATTGCAGGATCCTTCAAAGGAATTTAAGAGGAAATGATAATAACAATGACTCACAGGGATTCCCAACAAGTGGAGAAGAGCCTTCTCTATGTGACAGTGTTCGAAACCAAAGTGGAAGGTGCCTATTTCTACTATTCAATGGAGAAGAGGGTGGAAAGAAAGGGGTTGGCAGTAAAAGCAAGTGCTGATTAGTTTCCCTTCCTCTTGCTTTACAATAGAAATTAACTTCTATTCACTATCTTGTACAAAATACATTTAAAATCTAAACTTCAAGTAAAATAAACCAATACTATTTGAATTTAGTGTAAAGTACAATAATGAAATTAAGAGCTTTCCTTGACATTGGTTCTCACTGCAGACCTCAGAACTTCAAATAAAAAGATGACAAGGATACTTAACCGTGTTTCCCCGAAAATAAGACCTAGCTGGACCGTCAGCTCTACTGCATCTTTTGGAGCAAAAATTAATATAAGACCCAGTATTATATTATATTATTATATTATTATATTATATTATATTATATTATATTATATTATATTATATTATATTATATTATATTATATTATATTATAAGATCTGGTCTTATATAATCGTAAAATAAGACCGGGTCTTATATTAACTTTTGCTCCAAAAGATGCATTAGAGCTGATTGTCTGGCTAGGTCTTATTTTCGGGGGAACACAATAGGACTTTGGCTCCTTCACAGAGGTTGGCACATACAGAGACCCATACACATGCAGGTGTACACACACAAAGAAAACTCACATGGTTTGTAATGGTGCAGCTACAATCATTAATATATGACATTAACATGTTTCTTTATAGATGAAGAGATACTGTCTGATCAGACTCTCATACTGTAACTACCACATCATAAGAATTTTATAATCAAATCGATAATAAATTAATTTTACATTTCAAAAGTTAGGGTTGAGATTTCTTTTCAAGGATGGAGAAAAATTGTACTTCAACATGGTCTAAATCAGAAATGTACTTTATTTTTCTCCTAAAGATAAAAGAATTGATGGTAGAGGCAAATAGATAAGTAGCACAGGTGAAAGTGGTTTGCTCTCTACTATTTACTTGAGCCATTGCAGTTTCTTATGATTTTCCAAACAGTGACCCAAAACTGTTGCAGAGAAGGTGAGAAAAGAGACATTCCTTTTATTTTTCTTACACTTTCCTTCCTGTATTGGAAATTCAAACAACAGAGAAGACTGACTAAGTACCTTATTTACTGCAAACCCTTGACTGATGTCATGTGCAGATATGACATCTACAAATCTACAAATCATGGAAGAATTACTTTTTTCTCCCTTTTATTTAAGAAAACCTCATTCAGTACAACCTTTTAAATCTGAAATGATACAGCAACACTTTTCTTTGAATAACATGGGACACTAATGGAAGGAAATGGAGTGAATAGAAAACTATAATCTATGATATACAGTCACGCTCACCCATGTCCATCAAAAGTGGACCTTTTTTTTGGTTTTGGACAAAATTTTGTTTCTGAAAATTCACATATTCTCTTGCTTCAAATATTTCAAACTTGGAGGTGACACTCATGGTAGCATAAAACCTTAGAACCCACAAGGTCAGCATTCTTTTTCAGGGAAAATACATGACAGACACATAGAGTAACAGCCTGAAGAACATTGCTTGAGCTATGAATGTTGAAATGGAATTGCCACTTCCATAGGGCACTCAATCTTGATTCCACCCTGTGGAAATTCTCACTGAATTCTACTCTCCCACGACAAGACACAAATCAATAGTTTGTCAATGGATCGAAATACCCTTCAGATACCAACAGCAGATCTGCAAACTTGAATCAGAAAGTTATATATTAAAGACTTTTGCTTAATTTTGCATACAAAATGCTATAGTGTGTGAAGCTGCCATTTAGTGCATAAACATATTTAAAGTTTCTAGTAAGATAACGGTGGTAACAGACACCATTTAGCAGGACAGAGTAGGAGTTGAAGTACAGAATCTGGAGCGGGTCTGCCTAGATTTGAATTCTAGCTCTGTCACTTAATAGCTCAGACACTTAGCCTCTCTGTGCCTTCATTTCCTCATCTGCACAATGTGGAGAACAATAGTACCCACCTCTTGGACTTAGGTTAATCATGTAAAGAACTTACAATACTGTCTGCCACATAGCAAGCATTCAATAAGTGTAATCTACTGTTCAGTTTACTACTTGACAAGACATGTCTCATATCAGGCTTCCTTACCTGGTGTGTACTTTAGCTTTCTCCTTGTAACATTTGGTCCGTACGTGGAAAAACAGGTTGGAAGGGAAAATTCTGTTTGTTTTATTTTGATATGAGAATGGAGGAAGTTAAGAAGAAAGATAGATGCACTGGATTTCAGTTTCAACCCCGGTATTGGACCACAATCTACTATTTGGTTTTGTATCGTGCTTTGGAAGAATGAATGGCCCATGCCTTCATCAGTTTTATTTCTGGAATCCCTCAAAGTGTGCTTCACCAATGATTATGTAGTTGCCATCCAGCATAATAATGTCAGTCACATAAAGAGGCATATTATTAGGTTTTATTGTTAAATACTGAATATCCACTTTCAAATATAGCTGAATATTTCAGATGTAACTTGAAGTGAAAATCTCTTTACATGCTGTGTATATTTATATTTTATCAGTCATTTGAAATATAAAAATATATTTATTGGGAAGGTAAAATGTATAATCATTTTGAAAAGCAGTTTTGCAGTTCCTCAAAAATACGACCCAGCAATTCTACTCATGGTATATAACCAAGAAAATTGAAAACATGTGTCCTCACAAAAACATGTACATGAATGTTCATAGCAGCATCATATATAGTAGCCCAAAAGAAGAGAAACTCTAAATGTCTATCAATTAGATAAACAAAAAATGGAATAGCCATACAATGGAACATTATTCAGCAATGAAAATCCAATAGTTTAGTGGGTACCAGAGGGTAAGGGGGGAGAGGGTGGTAGAAGAGGGTAAAGGGGGATCAAATATATAGTGATAGAAGGAGAACTGACTCTGGGTGGTGAGCACACAATGTGACATATAGATGATGTATTATAGAATTGTACACTTGAAAGCTATATAATTTTACTAACTACTGTGTTTCCCCAAAAATAAGACCTAACTGGAAAATAAGCCCTAGAATGATTTTTCAGGATGACATCCCCTGAACATAACCCCTAAAGCATCTTTTGGAGCAAAACTTAATATAAGACCCAGTCTTACTTTTGGGGAAACATGGTATTGTCACCACAATAAGTTAAAAATAAAATAAAATAAAGTAGTAACACACACTACTACATGGATGGATGAATCCTGAAAACATTATCTTAAATGTAAGAAGCCAAACCCAAAAGGCCACATATTGTATGATTCCATTTACATGAAATCCCAGAATTGACACAGTCATAGAAACAGAAAGCAGATTAGTGGTTGCGAGGGGCTGGGGGAATGAGGAAATGGGGAGTGACTGCTAAGATATACAGGCTTTCTTTTCACAGTGCCAGCAAATTCATTGGAAGGAGGCCATATTGGACACCATACTATAATAGATGATGACAGCCTGAGCAGCACTGGTCCTGTGAACTGGTCTATAAACAGAAACATCCCTCACTAAAATGCATCCTAGCTATTGAATTCACAATATAAATGTATGTGAGACCTTGCCCATGGTATCTTTCAGGTTAAGTAATATTTATAAAGCACTTACAGCAGTGCCCTGAACATACTAAGTGCTCTATATGAGTACCCGTTAAATAACATGAAAAGTATAGGCTCTTTAAAAATAAAGTTTGAAACAGAGAGAGGAAGAAATGCAATATAACTTTTCTCTTCTGTCTACATACATAACATTTGTCACCAGGAAAATATAATCACTAAGCAAAAGCAAGTACTATACATAGGAAGACACAGACCACATTTTGTAGTCCACATACAGTTGAATGAAAAATCACAACTTTTGTTGTTGATCTCCAGTAAGGTATAAGGCACACACCATGGCCAGGCAGGCCTTGCACACAGGTTTATGTATCTTTGTGATTACCAATGTCACGTGTGTGATCTATCAGTCAATCGATACTAATTGGTAGCTACAAAGGGGAGGGCATAGGGCTAACAATGTAGCCTTGAACTGTACACTGAACAGTAAGGAGAGAAGTGGGCTCACTGTACATTCACTTTTGTTTGAAAAAGCAGAAACAAAATATTTCTCTGAGCAGTTTTAGTTTATATGCAGCAATTTACTTTCATCTTAAATGTATTTGAGAAAGTTTATGAATCAGAAGATTCATGAACTGAGAATCACTGAATCAAAAGTAGTTTTTCTTTCCCAGGTTACTTAATTATAAAACAAGATCTATCATAAAACTTGTCATAATAATATAAAGAAATAAGTATAATTGTAAAGAGTTACAGTTAAACATTGTATACTATTTGGCAGGGATCATGAAGTAGAAAAATAGAATGTTTTAAAATGGTTAATAAAGGCTTGGCAAGCTTGGTAAATATAATGGATGTTTTTTTAAAATTTAGAGCTATTAAACAATAAATTCATCATTTGTAATGTTTTAATTCAAAATGAAGAACCATGCGAAGATATGTTTTATTAATAAAAGCAGTCTATTTTGCCTTAATTTGTTTCTTAATCACTTTAATGTTGTGTAATAGTTTTAAAAAGATCAGTCACCAAAAGTTTATGGACACAGTTTTGATCAATGAAAAATATGCATATTTATGAGCCATCACTACTTTATTGTCCTTGAAATCAAACGTAAATGATTATTACTAGAGTCAACATTAACTCTTGTCCAATTTGGACAAGAGGTATTGCATTATCCTTATAAAAATCAATAATTATATAAATCTCAGATAATAAAGACTTATTTCCTACACCATTTATTTAGCAATTCATGCTAATCTGCCTTGTGACATACACTGCATCTTTACTTTAAATTTGTTATTCAATTGTCATATTGATTTCCCCCATGTTTCCATTTCCTTTCACCATTTAGGTTATAATTTCCTTTGGAATACTAATAACACTTCATGCTTTTTTTTCAGACTATGGTATCTTAATTAAGAGCATTATTAAGAGCTAAGAGAATAGCTTGCCACATGTAAATGGAAACACCTTCCAAATGAATCAGGGGAAACAGACTTTGCTAATGTCTAGTCCTTAACAATGACAATTCTTTATTCATAGTTTGTTGTGTGTGAATTTATACCGCTTTAGGAAGTTAGCTTATAAAAATAAAACAAACATCAGAAGCTATTTAAAATGGGGACAAATTGTTCAAGAACATCAAGGATATATCTATCTATCTATCTATCTATCTATCTATCTATCTATCTATCTATCTATCTATCTATCTCAACAAAGACTGGGAACTTTTTTTGAGTAAAGACCAAATAGACATGCCATCTGAATGTATCACATGGTTCTTGGTTAATTCCTGGAGGAGGGTGGAGAGTGGGGAACAATTGTAAAAGGATGTTATTGGGACAGTTGGTGAAAGTTGAATATGGTCTGTATATTGGATAATAGTACCATAAATTTCCTGAATGGGATAATTATGTTTTGGCTATGTAGTAGAACATTTTGTTCTTAGAGGGTACATAATAAAGTATTTAAAAGTGAAGTATCATGACATCTTCAAGGAACTCTTAAATGGTTCCAGAAAAATTATATTAAAATTATATATACATAGATATGTATCTATCTATATGTATCTATCTCGTACAAATGAGTGCAAGTACTAGCAATTAATTCCAGGTGAAGGCCATATATATGTTCATTGTGCTAATCTTGCAACTTTTGCAGGCTTGAAACTTTTCAACAAAAAGTTGGTGGGATAAGGGGAATGTTTTAAAACTCATAATTCTTTTTTCACAAGGCACATCCTACTTAGAGAAATAAATGACAAAAGGCAATGGAAAGTGTAAAAGGCACATCTAAGACATAAGAGAAAATGCAAATTCAATTGATTCCAAATGTGCTTTCTTAAAAATCAGAAGATATGCCTGCAATGAACAAAATAAACTTGTATTGATCATAGCTGCTCCTGTGCAAAGAATCACAGGAACACACCGCATGTCCGTTATTAAACAGCCATATCTCAATGACAGCACATATGCTAAGCCCATTCAAAAAGATGCCTTTGGATACTACTAAGCATAAACCTTATGCTGAGCCTAAGTCATTTTAGAATAATTCTATATTAGCCAAATGGGTACTAACATGTAATTAAAAATGTATGATTATTATTTGCATTCAAGTTTACTATACTGAATATTTTAATAACTTCTTTCCCACAAATGGCACATGGGATGTAATTGCAAGCAAATTTATTTTAATTAGTCATGTTAT
This sequence comes from Rhinolophus sinicus, assembly GCF_057876585.1. Taxonomy (NCBI): domain Eukaryota; kingdom Metazoa; phylum Chordata; class Mammalia; order Chiroptera; family Rhinolophidae; genus Rhinolophus; species Rhinolophus sinicus. The sequence goes on along the minus strand of NC_142518.1, from coordinate 21,369,011 downwards.
AAATTATACTAGTGGCAATGCCCTGGTGGCCTAGCAGCTGGGAGAATACAACTTCTACATTCACATGTAAATAAGCGGGGATGACAATTAAGGAGCCATTGATAAAAACGCATAGAACTGCTGTTATAAACTTCACACCTAAAAGCAATTAAGAGCTGAGCTGTACATGTAAAAAAGGAAAACCACTTTGAAGCTAAGGACGAAAGCTCTTCTTTCTCTTCTTTCACTTGCCTGTTTTATTCCACTTGAGAACAAAGAATATAATGAATGTACCACATAACCCATTGCATGCAACACAAAGCATGTTCTTTCTTTTTTTCTTTTTCTTTTTTTTTTTTGCTGTCACTTGAATGAGTGGAGGATTCATTTCATCTAATAGTAATTTTAATTAGTTTCCAGTTGATACTGGCCATGAGCTTTTCAGCAGAAGCTCTCGTCCTAGTTTCGTATCTCATTCTCCAGCAGGCTGGTGAGCTTTGTTCACAGACACGGGTTGACTTGGCCAGGGACTGCAAACCCACTTACGTACTGATAACAGGAAGACTATGAAACAGTCTCCCTCGAGGTGACAGGCAGTTGAGTGCTAAATAAACGTGTGCTCCTACCATCAGGTCCAGCCCAGAGCAGAGACCTACCTGCCAACACACAGTTGTTTTTTCCCCCCTATATTAACACTACTGCTAAATGTGAAATATACCATATGACTTGGACAAAGGAAATATATTTTTTAACTCAGGCAAAATTATTAAAGAAAAAAGAATGTGTGCCTGGTGCTTCCGACTTCCCATTTTTGTGTCTCTCAGCTCTAGCTCATGCTGAAGTTGGTAAACCCTCTGGTCTTATTGCTCTCCCTGTAGACTGATTCTTAAAAAGAGTCTCAATAACAATGCAAATTAAGTTAAGAAAGGTGGCATCTCATCAGTCATGTGAATTTTACAACTTGCACCTCACTGCAAGCTGGAAAATCTGTCTCCTACCGTGCTTCCCAGAAAATAAGACCTAGCCGGACCATCAGGTCTAATGCATCTCTTTTTGGAGCAAAAATTAATATAATATCCGGTCTTATTTTAATATAAGACCAGGTAATATAATATAATATAATGTAAGACCAGGTCTTACATTAATTTTGTCTCTAAATGATGCATTAGAGCTGATAGTCTGGCTAGGTCTTATTTTCAGGGAAACATGGTACTGAAAGCAAAGCAGATAATAAATAGCCTTGGTAAGGGCCTTTGGTCCTTCGAATCACTTGGGAGCCCATTGCTCAGAGCCAAAGAAAATCAATCCTCTGTATATCCAGTTCTCTCTCATAGCTACACCCATATCTTATCTCCTTTAAATATAAAAATGCAAGCAACATTTGAAGATGTTAAGCCCTTTGAACAGTAACCTTGGCACAAGTTGCTCTCCAAAGTCTGAGTCAATGAAAATCCCTGAAAATTCAACTTGGAAAAGAATCATGCAAAGAAGTTTTTAGTACTAGCAAAGTTTACATTTTGATTTGTTTCTACTTCATTCATAACATGCTTTGAGGGCCTTTATATTTTAAAACTATAATTTATATAATTCAATCATATTAATTGTAGGGACTCATTTTAAAGTTTTTAATTTCCTTTCTCATGTATTCACTAAGCACATCTTAAGAAATGTATGTGTTTCCATTGAGAATTAATGCTATTATATATAGTAGTAAACTTACCATTTAAAAAAATTTTCAACTGTCATTCCCATATTTGTGTAAAGTTTATAGTAGGTAGCATTATATACTATTATTCTGAAGAAGTAAAACTGGTGGCTTCTTTGTGCTTTCATTTTACAAAATCAGAAATTATACGATACCATATTCTGAGATAGACATAAATGTAGCAGAAATCAATTTTTGTTTGATTCATTGTCTAGGCTGAATAGACTAGTAATCTTATACTTATTTCTAACTGTCCTTGGGGTCCTCGTATCAATAGATAGAAGTCAGAAGTCATAGATGGGAATAAAATTTAAGAGTGTCAACTCAAGCAACATTTAGTGTCATAATTATTATAAATCACATGAATTTCATATATATACATATATACATATGTATACATATATGTATATATATGTGGGATTCAATGTTAAGAGTGTTTTTATTTTGATGATGTACGGGAGCAGAATTTGTCATCCAAAAATATGTTTCTTTGGCATAAGAATTATTTTAGGTGGATTATTTTTAAGAAACTGGACACAGGAATAGAAGAAACACAGGAAAAACTCACAGGAAAACCAAGTAGAAGTTACCCTTCTGCAAGAGACAGTTACACTTATAAGGGGAATCTCTATTTGTAAGGGTGTCTCCCTCTCTGTATCAGGAAGAGCAGCATGTTTAAATCTCTAGAAACTCTTATGAATACAGAAGGCAACAACTTAAATCTGCGTAAAAACCATACCCCTGTTTACTGTGCTTTTTCTGGTCACCTCCCTTAATTAACTCCACAGTGCCCCCAACATGTTTTGTTTTTAGCTGGATATGATATTTAAGGTGATGGTTCTGGCCATTTTGGAGAGTTGCTCAGTTTTCCTGGGTCTCTCTCATATACATAGGAGGTATACATGTTATTAATTTTTGTTTGCTTTTCTACTGCTAATCTGCCTTATGTCGATTTGATTATTAGACCAGCCAAAGAACCTACAAGAACAGAAGGAAAAAATTTCAACCCCTCCAATGACATTAGACTTTTCCTGGGCTTAGTCATCTTTTATTACTAAAAATATAAATGCTACCACAATTAATTTCTAATTTTCACTTCTATCTATTTCAAAAATAAGAAAATCACAGAAAAGATGGATTTTTGCAATGAAAATAAAATCCACAATACTATAGTACTCAAAACAACATTTACACCATTTATTTGCATAATTCATTATATTGTGCAAAAGACATTCAGGACTAATATAATCTTCAGTGCCAAAAGAAGGTAAGGGGGACATTGAAACCATCACACAAAAACTGGAAGAACAAACCAAAGATCACTGACCTTCCCTAAATAATTTATTTTATTAAAATGTTCTGTCATATTACCATGATGGACCGATTTAATCAGTTCAGAGAAAAGAAGTTTGCTTAAAAAATCTTTTTCTCGTCACTTAAAGGTTTAGTATTGAAGCTCTGAGCAATGACATACAGGTTATTTTTCTCAGTGAGACACACTCCATTGTGACAGTTTTTGACAAACAACGTCAGGATAACTAGGTGTGCAGGAGTGACACTGAGAGATGATAGTGTGTTCAGTGTAGCCTTCTGAGCAATTACCTGATCCCAATTAAATTGTTCTGGGAGTGAATATCAGAAAAGGCAGGTCAGAAATTGACCTTCATTGCCCATCTTTATCTGGAAGTGATACCCCTGCTCACTCTGTTTAATAATTACCATTAAAGCAAAATTCATATCAGTTGCTAAGCTTCATACATGCTTCAATTTCCTAGACAGTGAATAAACCAGGCAAAGATGTTTCTTTAATTTACCACTATATTACAACATAATAAAGTAACAAGTGGATACTAATTTCCCAACTTAAATCACCAGTGACTTTCATTATTGCTCTCTCTCTCTCTCTCTCTCTCTCTCTCTCTCTCTCTCTCTCTCTCTCTTTCTCTCTCTCTCTCTCTGTCATTTGAGGCTTATTTTAAAAATTGTCTTTGATTTTCAGTGACATATCTTCAAATATGCTTCTTGAATAGTATATTTCTTTTGTGCAGGTGAATCATCTCAATAGTTTGGCTTCTAAAGAATTATTGTGCTCAAACTCAAGGAGTAATTCTTCAAAAGAGATACATTTCATGGAAATGTTTTTGATAAGTTATTTTTCCTTTTATAAAATACCAAACTATTTGTCCTAGAAGACAGCTACTGACAATAGGAAGAAACTTTTGTTTACTTTAAGGAGCTGGGTTCACATTTATAATATCATGGGAGCCTGGTTTCTCTTTTGTATTTCCATTGCATGCTGACTTGAATTAAATGCATGCCTAAATTCTAAGTAATTGTTTTGAACATTTGAAAAGTTGTCTTTTCAAAGCTCTGAGAGGTTTTGAGCAGATTTGGTCATTTTCAATTTGTTCCTCTAATTTATTATATATTTAAATTGCTCATGGGTTTGCCATCAACAGTGTATTTTCTCATCAAGTGGAAGAAAAACAGAAATGAGTCTGTGAAAGCAATTTCTTCTGCACTGAAATATTATAGATAGGCGGGTGCTACATTTTCTCAAGACTGGGTTCAGTGCCTGAAAAACATTCCGGGTGAAATTGCTTGACACCTACATTTTAGGATGTATTACTGTAATTTTTTGAAATAATTATAATAAAAATAAATTTAGGTTGTTACACATTGTGTTTACTACTGAACCGTAAGATTAAAAATCAGTGAAATAGATGTAAGAAAATTATGTACATGATGTTAAATACATAAAATTGACAACTGGGAAAATAATAGCTTTTGGGAGTGGGTGGAATAAGTAGGGGTACTTAGGTGGTACCGGGCAATGTCTAAGGGTTTCGCATGTATTAGTCATTTAATTTTCACAAAACTTTCATGTTGCCTATTTCACAAATGAGAAGTAGCTGTTGCACACATAAAGTTAACTATTTACCCAGAGTTACTTAGCTAACTGGCCACTTTGGCTTTCAAACTGGGCAGTCTAGTTCTACACCTGGGGTTTGCTCAATATACAATATACCGCTGATAGTTAACATCTTTTTAGATTCCATACAAATGCAGCCAAATCAAGGCTCTCCTTATGTAAACACAGAGGCTTGTCTCCATGGTGTGATGTGGGGAACACTGGAAAGGGGTTTGTCTCCCAAATTGTTCTTTTTACCTTTTGCCTGAAATTCTACCTGTAGAGATTTTTTTTAAAGGGAGGAGGTGTCATATATTGCCTAATCCAAACAACTTCTGATGTTGTTTATGGCACAGAGTTTTAGTTTGGGAAGTTGAAAAAGTTCTAAAGATGGATGGTGGCAATGGTTGCCCAACACTGTAAATATACTTCATGCCACTGATCTCTACACTTTAAAATGGTAAATTTCTGTTATGCGTATTTTACCACAAGAAGAATCTCTGACTTCAGATTCCGAATTCTAATTCTAGACCCATGACTTATAAGCAATGCATATATAAGCACTTAGTCTCTATAAATTTCAGTGTTCTCTTCTGTAAAGTGGGGAGAATAAAGGAACCTATGCCCCAGGGTGTTTGTAAGGATTAAATAAGAAATCCATGAGTGGCTTATCACAATGCCTGAGGTAACTGCTTTGTAAATGTTATTCTTAAACACAGTACCTAGAACTGTGTTTGGCTCATAGTAACTACTTCTGTGGAATGAATGATAGAAAAGTGTATTATGTATGGTTTTATTATAGTCATTTACTTTAAGCATGATCATAATACCTCGGTATACAAAGCCCCCCTTTTTGGGGCAAATGAAGTGGGAAGAGCAGGAGAATACTGAATGGGGCAGGGAATTTAGAATGACAATTTGTCTAATTCCCTCTACCTAGGACTGGTCAGGTGCCCAGTATTCCTCAAAATCTAAAAATGTCGGGACTTAAGTCAGTGTTTCTGCAATTTTGGTGAAATCTTCTGGAGAGTTTGTAAAAAAGTGTAGATTCCAGGACTCACCCACAGATTGTCTGATTAGCTGGGGCCCAGTTTCTGCATTTTTAAGAGTCACAGAGGAGTTTAATGGAGTTCACTGGTAGCCTATTAAAAAAATTAAGTTCAACTTTTCACCTTGAAAGAAGTGTAGATTGACACGCCGTCCTAAGAGATAATACAGAGATTCCATTGCACATGCTCCTTAACTAGTTCCCTCAGTGGTAACTAACCTCTTGCAAAACCATAGTACATACGTAACACAACCAGGATATTCCCAGTGACACAGATCAGCCCTGTTAAGCAGACTGTACTTTGACAACTGATCTAATAATCACGAATGCCCTGACTGCACATGAGAATCACCTGGAAAGTTTTATAAAATAAAACGTGCAGTTCCCAGATCCACATGAATTCAATCAGAACCACTGAGGGTGAGGCCTGGGCACCCCCACCCCTGGCGATTCTAACATACAGCCTACTTAACAGCCCCCGCAGATTGTGACTCTCAGTGCCTCCTCCCTTCCTAGTTTCAGAAAAGCCAGGCTTGCAAGTGGAAACTCACCCCAAATACAAAGAGTGAAGACAGCCCACTAAGTCTTCGTCTTAGAAATTTATGCTTTGCCCATTTTCAAGATTTAATAAGTGCAGCAAACTGGAAGTCTAGAAACAGAGGCATTTAAGCTGTTATAATAGCAAAAGAACTGGCCATTACCCCAAAGGAAATGATAGATTTTCCCACCAAACGCTAATGTATAAAGACCATTGTGCTCAATATAAAGGGTCTAGCAATGATTTTGGCATAGCCACTTTTATAATTATATATCAATTATTCGACTGCTGGGTGGAAAATAACCCTCTTTGAAAATATTCAAGTGTGATCATCAAAAACCTTTTCCTCCTTCTTTTTGCATTTTAGGGAAGTAAGCTTTTCTATTCATTGTGCTACATATATTTCAAGTTATGTGCTTAATATGGTATCTAGCATTTGCAACAACAACAAAAAAACACAGAACCTACAGTTAATAAAATATTATTCCTGTCATAATTTGTAGTAAATATATTGTTTTTCAAGTAGAGACCACTGCAACTGTTTTTTCCCTTCCCTTCAGCATTTTGCAACATACCTACCACACATTACATACTTAGTAAATATGGTGGCAGTGTTGGTCTAATTAGATAATCCTAGTGACCCCAAGAAAAATAAATATGGTACAGTACAAGGCAGTTATCTAAGCCATTTGAGCACGTGTTCTATCAATAAAAACCATTGCAAAAAGCAATATTATTAACTGCGAAGGGCAATATTAAATCTATGGAATGTCATAATTCTTTTTACAGGCTCTATGTCAAATATTGAAATCCTCAGCAGTTTAAAAGACCTTGCAACAACCACATATATACCCATTAAACTGCAGTACCGATTAAAACGATAATGACAACAATTACACCTTTAGCATCTGAAGGTAATATGAAGCGAGCTAGGTGGTTTTCTAAAATGCCACAGCCTTAAAATAAGTTATGACCCATTGAAGCCTAATTAACTCTTCATGACATTAGTGTCTAATGTAATTATATTTCTATACTGTCCTTTAGATTATCTTTGGTCCCTAGAGTTTAGTTGCTAAAATAACTCAAAGATGGACACTTTGTGCCTATTAACCCTAGAGTCCATTTCCATGACTCAGGTAATTCTCAGGCTGTTTAACTTTCGCATTACCACCAAAGAAAAACATTGTTGGTTTGTTCTCTCAGTAAGTAATAGTAACTATTCACAACTGCACACAATTTGTTTTTTTTCTGTAGTGATAATAGGAAATATTTCATATTTGTGCAAAGGTATGATAGAGATTTCTATTTTCAATTTCTTTCCTCCCTTTCTTTCCCCCTTCTTCCCTCCCTTCTTCCCTCCCTCTTTTCCTTCTTCTTTCCCTCACTCCCTCCTTCTCCTTCCCTTCCCTCTTTCCATTTTCCTTGCCATATTTTGTAATATAATTTTCATATATGCATTCTTTATAACCTCAGATTGGAGGACAGGAAAGTCTTTGGCCAGTATCAACCTTAAACAACTGTCATTAATTTGGAAACATCTTAAGAACACAAGTAATCCCACCAGAAAAGAAGAATAAAACAGTGATAGATTAAGTTAAATTTAAATATTCAGCAATTCCTTGATCCTTGGAGGAAAAGCCTACTTGATAAATAGTTAGACATTTGAGAAAGAGATAGACCAAGAAAAGAAATAATGTATGATCCACTATTTGCAGTTATCAGTTCCACTGCTTCCTCTATTTGTTTTATTAACCAAAATGATTGCATTTTTCTCACTCCCTTCTGCTATCTTCCCCAGTTACACATGTCAAAAAAAGAAAAATCTCCTATTACTGACCCTATTCTTCTTCCTAATATAAGAAAGCAAAGTTAAAATAATAAAGCTTTATCATTAAAGTAACATTTTTTCAGAAGCTCTAACTTCACCTACAAATATTTGTATCAAACAGTTTGTCCATTTGATATGTTATAGCATTTAGAATTATGAATATATGTTCTTCTATATATTTTTTCTAATTGACTCTCCATTTTAATAAATTTGATGTAGTTAGGGGAAAAATCTGATGTAGTTTTATTGTTGTAGTATTTTAAACAATTGAAAAACTGGCTAGAAACTAACTGACTTTTAAATTATTTTCTAAAAGTCGAGAACCATATGATTTTGAACATATGTGAGATATAAAATTGAGAACAACAAACTAACAAGACAAACAAACAAACAAAAACTCATAGACACAGACAACAGTTTAGTGGTTACCAGAGGGTAAGAAGGGGAGGGGAGAGGAAGGAGAAGGTAAAGGGGGTCAAATATATGGTGATGGAAGGAGAACTGACTCTGAGTGGTGAGCACACAATGCAATATACAGATGATGTAATACAGAATTGTACACTTGAAACCTATATAATTTTACTAACCAATGTGATCACAATAAATTTAATAAAAATGAAAAAAATTATTTTTCTATAACATGTAGCCCTTGAGTTACATAATATAGGAAAATTACTTGATATTTCTCTTTAGGATGTGGTACATACTGTCTTAGTAGTCAAGCAAATGTTGCTTAGCCCTTGGACCATGTGCCCTGTTGACATGACTTGCGTGACTGAAAATCAAATAGAAGAAATTTTGTGAAGGAACAGAATGGAAAGAAATAGCTCCCAGATCTCTTAGTACTTCCTACTTCTAGAGGCTAGAAGTTCAAAATCAAGGCACTGGAAGACTCACGTTCCCTCTGAAACTTGGAGGGGAATCCTTCCTTGTCTATTCCTAGTGTTTGGTGTTTTCCCATCAATCCTTGACATTCCTTTGCTTGCACCTGCAAAACTGCAATCTCTGCCTCTGTCATCATGTGGCATTGTCTCCATGTGTTGGTGTGTCTCTTTTCTTCTTATAAGGACAGTGTCATAGTGTATTAAGGGCCCATCCAACTCCGGTGTAACCTTATCTTAATTGCATCTGCAATGATCCTATTTCCAAATAAAGTCATATTCTGAGGTATTGGGAATTAAGTATTAGGATTTAGGATATCTTTTTAGATGAAATAATTCAACCCATAACAGGTTATAAAAGTGATATATGCTTATGCAACATGATTCAAACAATAGAAAAGTCTGCAAAATAACAAATGAAGATAACCACCTTCACCCTTCCGGCAATCCCTAGAAATAATCATTGTTAAATATATGGTGATGGAAGAAGAACTGCCTCTGGGTGGTGAACACACAATGTGATATACAGATGATGTATTACAGAATTGTACACTTGAAACCTATGTTATTTTACTAATCATTGTCACCCCAATAAATTTAATTTAAAAACTCTAATGTGTATACTTCCAACTTTTCCCCATATATAAACGTATAGATGAACAAAGTATACATACTTTTTCTTTTTTTACAAAAGGCAGTTAAGGATGTATATAGTTTTCTCCAAGTTGCTTTTTTCACATGTTACATGCCATGGACATCTTTCTATGTGCGTACAGTAGGAAATAATAATGATTGCTATTCACTTGGAGTCCAATATAGGACAGGTTTCTTTTAACTGCTTTCCACAAATCACTTTTTAAAATATTTGCAGCAGTCTATGATGTAGGTCTGATTACTATCCCCATTTTACAGACCAGTAAGCCAATGCATAGAGATGTTAAGTAACTTGCCTGAGGCCACAGGTAGTCAGTGGCAGAGTTGGAATTCCATCCCATAGTCTGATGCTAAAGACTATGTTCTTAATCACTACATCATATTAGCGTCATGGCATTTCATTTTATCGTTGCCTCTCATTTAATGGAGCTTAAAAACAACAGAGACTGACAAATCTGTTACTTTGTGATATCACTCACAGAAGACTGCCTCTTGTACCCTAACTATAAGGATGCAACTCTCTGATGTTAGATCATTTGATGTTAAGCATCCTTAGGGGATACAAAGTTTCCAGATAATTTCATGTACTTAGTATTTGTAGTTTCATTTATTTTTAAAAATTTATTATTTCACATTTAATGAGCACTTCTTTGGATTGACAACCTGTCAGATATTGAAAACAATAAATTACAGCTCTGTTCTCAAAGTACCGGTGGAAGAGAAAGCTATGTGAACAAATGACTGAGAAATAATGTTAGAGGTGCAATGGGAGTAAAAAGAAGGGAGTAATCAACTTTGGGGTAGGTTGGTCAGGAACATCTTCACTGAGGAACTGAAGTCTCGATCATTGAGATGAGGCTTCAAAAATTTGCACACGTGTTGTCAGGTGGATGGGAGTGGGGGAAACTAGGGTTGGAGGATGTGGTAGGCAGCTAGTGAAATGGCTCCCAATAATCCTACCTCACGATATTTGTATCTTTGTGCAATCTCCTCCCTTTCAGTGTGGGCTGAACCTAATGACTTGCTTCTGCCCAACAGAATATGGAAAAGGTGACAGAATGTCATTTCTGTGATTAAGTTAAATAAGATTGTGACTCTCTCCATTGTTGGCTTGGATGAAGCAGCTGCCATATTTGTGAAGGAGCTGCCTATGAACAGACTGATGAGGCAAGGAACAGAAGGTCTCCAGGCAACATCCTGTTAGAATTTGAGCCTGCAGGAATTAAATTATACTACCACCTGCATGAGTTTAGAAGTAAATACTTCCCCAGCTGAGCCTTCAAATGAGACCCTAGTCCTGACTGAAACCTTGATTGCAGCTTTCAAGACACCCTGAAGCAGATGACCCAGCTAGGCCATACCTGGATTCCTAACCTACAGAAATTATAAGATAGGTGTGCATTTTTTAAGCCATTAAGTTTGTGTTAATTTGTTATGTAGCAATAGATAACTAATACAGTAAGTTTTATAAGCAGAGGCAACTGTGTAAAACACATACAACACCAGAGAGATACAGGTGTGAAACATCTTGCTATGAGTTGGTACCATTGTATAGCTGCAACTTAGTGTGCAAAGACATCCAAGCTAAGGATTGAGCCTAGAAATATAGACTAAGATCCAGCTACAAAGGCTACTTATGCCATGCTAATGATCTTGGACTTCAGGCAGTGTGGTGTTCTCGAAGGCTGGAAATAACATAATCAGTTCAGTGTTTTAGAAAACACACTCTGGAAGCCAGGATTAGACATGAGCAAGGTTGCAGACAGGGAGCCTTTTTGGGATAATAATGGTGGACAGCTGATGGGAACACAAACCTGAGCAGTGGGGGAGGAAGACCCAGAATAGAGTTGAGCAGTATTTAAGAGGTTGACTCACTAGGTTTTAATGGATGGGAATGTGAGAGAGGAAAATATGATCTAGGATGATTCCTGGGAATTTTGCCATATGACTGCACTGATTTTGGAGCCACATATTAAGAAAATCCAGTTTAGGAGCAAGATAAGAGATCAGTTCATCCAAGTTGAATTTGAGTTATCAGTAGGAGATGTTTCCTGGTCTGAAGATGCATGGGCCTGGAGGTCAAGAAAGAGCTCTTGCCTGGAGATTATCGGGGGAGCAGTAAACACACATGAAGGCACACAATTTCCAGGGCTTCAAACAAAATGAGAAGAGAACACAAGACAAATCACAGGAATCAACACCATTTAACAGAGAACTAAAGGATCAGCCAAGGAAACTGAGAAGTAATACATAAAAAGGTCAAGAACCAAGAGAGTGTGAGAGCCAGGTAGGAGAACATTTCAGGAGGACAGTGGTCAACAATGTTAAATGCTTTTGAGAAGCTACGAATGATGAGAACTGCATCGTGTCCACTGAACTCAATGAATTCAGTGAAGTCAAGCTGCCTTCTTATACACTTCCTTAAAGTTGCACAAGTATTTCAGAATTGTCAGAGATTTTAATGCCTTACGATTGTGATAAGAGTGATCATTTAAAATGATTCTTTCCTCCCGGTCACAGATATTATTATTAAGTATTGGTTCTGGTACTAGTCATTGGCGCTAGAATAAATAACATCATTCCATGCTGGGAAATGGCCTTATTCTCCTGATAGCTTGACAAGTTTTTAATCAGCATTGCACCATGCAGGGCCAGAAATAATAATTTGATTTACATGCAGTCTATAAGTGACATTAGATAACAAATAGTTCTCAGTGGGAGAGAAATATGGTAGGGCTTTCGATAGCTAAATATTATAGCTTGTCACACAAAAGGCTGTCCTTTTGTGTTGAAATAATACTATGAAAGCTTGTTTTAGTAAATTATATCCCAAACTGGTTATTTGAATATAAAGGCAAGACACTGACATGGATTAAAGTCATTAAATGTTGGGCGGGTGTATGCCTACATCAGTGCCCCATGTCTCTGTAGGGCATGCTAATTGTTTTCAGAAGACATAAACTCAAGTACATGTCTTTAGAGTGATGACAAACAATGAAATGAGCGCCTCTGAGAAACACCTGCTTGAATGAGGCATTGATGGTATCAAAATTACTCTGTATGTTTTTGACTCATAATTAAAATAACTTTTATGATTCCCACAATTTTACTTACTAGTTATTTTTAATTGTCCAGGATATTTTCATCGGAGTAAGTCAATCTACCTAGAATTACTTGATTTTCAGTTAACTTAAATCTACTCCACTATGTCACAAAGCACACATTTTAATTTTAGACAATGTATCCTTTTTTACAGGGTTTCTTTTTATGAAACCCAACCTTACAAGCACTAGATCAGTAATTGTAAGGGAAAATATACTGGACATATTAATAGTTTTGGTTGTATAACCTAACCGATCTATTTGAGATCACTTTGTAAAGCTAACTGCTTAATTTTCAGTTCTTTTACTTAGAAACAGATAAAAATAACATCAATGACTCACACTTAGAGTGGTTAATTTTATTGACTGTCCTTTGTGTTACTTCTAAACCAATTGGTGGAGAAATTGAAATTAATGTAAAATAAACTCTAAAGTATGAAAGGACCATAAAGCCAAGGTTAGTCAGGGAAGGACTGATTCAATATTCAACAGAAACATGAATGTCCATGCTCTTTCCTTCAAGTATCCCCAAATGAATGAGCCCCAGTGAGTGAGAATCTTACTTAATTAGAGAAAGCAGATTTTATGACTTCCCTAGTTAAACTTCTAATGTTCACCAAGTCTTCACATTGCAATATTTTGAAATCTAATACCAGTAATGGTTATTTATGATAAAAGCACACAAAATATTTTAGATCTGTGGAACAAGTTTACATACATAAATTTAGATTTTTCCATATTTTTTAAATAGTCTCAATTTTTAATTAAATTTATTGGCGTCACTGATTAATAAAATTATATAGGTTTCAAGTGTACATTCTATAATATATCATCTGTATATTGCATTGTGTTGACCACCCAAAAACAAATCTCCTTCAGTCACCATATATTTGACCCCCTTTTCTCTCTTCAACCTCCCTCCCTATCTCCCTTTCCATCTGGTAACCGCCATACTGTTGTCTGTATCTATGTGTTTTTGTTTGTTTGTTTGTTTATCTTGTTCGTTTGTTGCTTCCAGTTTTATATCCCACACATGAGTGAAGTCATATGGTTCTCGACTTTTTGTCTGACTTATTTCACTTAGCATGATAATCTCAAGATCCATCCATATTGTCACAAATTTTTGAAGTTATACAATCAGAAATAAAATCACATATTAGAAGGTTTAATGTTTATTTCAAAACATGTTATTTTAATGTTATTTAAAAATATATTTCATTCTCAGATATGATATATTTCATTTTAGAGAGTGAATATCCTACCATACTCTGGAGTAAATTTATCCTTACAATTTTTGCCAAATTGTTTTGCAAGAACATTAGAAATTCAGTAATGATAACCATGTATTTAGTTTTAGTGAGTGTGTAATTATTTAATGTTTAACTCAACTATAGACTGAATATTTGGGGGGATTATGTCTAATTTCTTTGTATCTGTATTAACAGATTATGACCACATATTAGGTTTTTAGTTAATATTTGTTGGAATATTACCTAGAATCTAGTTTCAGATTCTCACTTGCTCTGATATAATCAATATACATATGTTCTATTTCTTTAAAACACACACACATATACGAGTATGTATACAGCTATGAGTTATAACTATATATATTATAGATAGATACATACATACATAGACAGATAGATAGATAGATAGATAGATAGATAGATAGATAGATAGATAAATAGATATAGATAGATAGACATTTAGAATGAAGTAAGGACTTGACTTTGTACATAGCCATAAGAGCAGAGACTAAAGTTGAGCAGTTTGATTACTTGAACCATGCTTCAACAAAACACTGGATTTCTGCTGATTCAGCCATAGTTTGAGAACTGAATCTAAGTGAACCTATGATGCTTAAGGACCTATTCTGGGCATCTTTTCTCATCCTTTTTTCCACTGAGTCACATGAGATGAATGGCATGGACGTATACTTCCATTTTGTGACCATAACTAAATAAGATAGCCTGTGGCTGTAATTCCCTCCCTCTTCCTTATGAAAAATGATACATATCAGACTGCAAATGTCTTGGGGTGATATAATTACAGAAATACATTTAAACAGATTCTATTTGGTTAAAAAATAAATTAAATGGTTCACAAAAATGAACTTCAATTACTTGTAGCAAATTATAAATGTCACATGTCATTACAAATAGAGAAGTAACAATACCTAATGAGAAAAAGACAACCTATGAAATATGGTACAGTCTTTTAATAGTTCAAAAAACGTATCCTTTATGAGGCTCATAATTTTTTTCTCGCTTAGTGTGACCATTGATAATTATTTCTAATGACTAAAAAGTGATAATGTGAATAATTTCTTAAAATTACACTACAGCCATCCATATTTTAATTTAACACATAACACTCAAATATCTCTTGAGATGGAATCTATTATTAGTGGTACTTATTATGAATTATTTGTTTCCTAAACATTTGGATACAAAGCCATGGACTTGCCTTCTGAAATAAAAAGTGGAGAACAGCACAGGGGAGATAAATATGAGGTCTGACAATTAGGTTCGTGAACTTGTTGCTACGATGTTGCTAACCTTTTTTGACATCACAGGGATTATTCATTATGACCTTGTACAGACTGGACAAACAGTCAACCAAATTTACTATTTGGAAGTGCTGAAAAGGCTGCATGAAAAAGTTAGACGAAAACGACCTGAACTTTTCGCCAACGATTCATGGCTCTTGAATCACAATGCACCAACTCAATATAGTTGACATTCAATATTATTCAGCTTCAGCTTCAGGTGTACAGCACAGTGGTCAGGCATCTACACCATCATGAAGTAGTTTCCCAAATAAGGCATGTGCCCATTTACCATATCCAATTTTCAAATCTAGTATTACCTGATGGTGTTTTCTGTTCATCATAACACCTTCTAAACATTGTATTGGATGCTTTTAACAAAGAATATCTGGCTGTCTGGAAGCTGCATCAAGTTTCAACCTAGTGTTCTCTTCCAAGTTAGATTTTGATGTTGGTGGTGTTTGTGGTGTCTTGGTTTCTTTTTTTTTTTTGGTTTCTTTCTTTTCTTTTATCATGGGCATTTTCAACACAAAAGATTACATCCAGTATGTATGATTTTGAAACTTTAGCAAGAGCATTTTAATTTTTAAAAATATTGAAATTTTTAACATAAAATTACTTAAGTAATACCTCATTTCAAAGAGAGTTTATATAAATTACGTGGAAGAAATACTCGTACATTTAGAACATTCATTATTCAAATAGTTTAAGAATATTTAGAGTAAAATGTTTTGTTTTTTATATTATGTGGCTGATTGCTTCAATCCCATACTGTGCTTTAAAAATGGTGGTAAAAGTTAAAGCTTATACTTTTCGTTGACACCTTAAATTATACTTTGACCTGGCTAGAAAATCAGTATAATCTTCAGAGTGAGTATAACAATATCCTCTAAGGGATCCCACAGAATAGGGTCCAAATCCTATGGCATGGCCTACAAGGCCATTTCCAGTCAGGGCTTTTTTTGCCTTTACAATCTCATTCCCCTTGCTGTCTCCCCCATCCCCTTCAACCTACGGTGTTTCCCCGAAAATAAGACCTAGCCGGACCATCAGCTCTAATACGTCTTTTGGAGCAAAAATTAATATAAGGCCCAGTATTATATTATATCATATTATATTATATTATACATGGTCTTATATTATATAAGACCTCGTATTGTATTATATTATGCTATACCCTGTCTTATATTATAGTAAAATAAGACCGGGTCTTATATTAATTTTTGCTCCAAAAGATGCATTAGAGCTGATGGTCTGGCTAGGTCTTATTTTCGGGGAAACATGGTAGGAATCTACTCTTTCATTTCTTCCTGATTATACTCATTGTATTTCCTGTGCTTAAAATTCTCTTTCTCTTCTTTCTATAATTCATAAAGTCATCATTATATTTTGGCTTTTAACTCAAATATGAACTTGACTCTGACTCTTTCCCAGATAACTCCAAGGGAAAGAGAGAGGGAGTATGGTTTTGGGATTAAGAGAATTGGCTGTGGGGCAACACTTCCTGAGTTCAAATCCTACCTCCACTGCCTATTAGCCCCATGACTTTGGGCAAGGCACATCATCATTTAGAGTCTAAAAATATGGAGACAATGTCCATTCCCTCTTACTTTTTTTAGTGCACATAAAGCACTTAAAAGAGAATGTGACCTATGGTAACTGCTCAGTTAATATTAGCAGTTATATTTATTACCTCCCCTCAAAAATTAATGACATCATCAACTGTGTTCCAATGTACCAATTGCATAGTTCTATCATTGCATTTTTTATTGCTTTATAGTTAGATATGTTCACGTCTGGCCCCCTTGCAACCGTGTTTCCCCGAAAACAAGACCTAGCCAGACAATCAGCTCTAATGCATTTTTTGGAGTACATATTAGTATAAGACCCGGTCTTATTTTACTATAAGACCAGGTATGATATAATATAATGTAATATAATATAACATAATACAATACAATACAATACAATACAATACAATACAATACAATACAATACAATATAATATAATATATAATATAATACTGGGTAATATAATATAATAAGATAAAATACTGGGTCATATTTATTTTTGCTCCAAAAAATGCATTAGAACTGAATGTCCGGCTAGGTCTTATTTTGGGGGAAATAGGGTAGATTTAAACTCTACTGTATGTTTCTAAAGAGTTTTAGTGCCTGGAATATACTTGGTGATCAAATGTATTTATTGAACGATCTGTTTATTATGCTAGTTTCCATAGATGATATCTTTTTAAGAAAAATAAATAAAACAAGGATAACTTCACGAAAGCTGGAGGCATGCTGCTATTCAACATATACTCTGGAACATCTCTGATATTATGAGCAAATGAAACTAATGGCATCTAGCACTCCACATTCTATTATAGTTGGTGTTTCTGGCTTTGGAAGTGTCCCAAGAGTGCATACCAGTAATGAAATTGGGGAGGTAGCAAAGACAAGAATTATCATTAGTCTGTAGCAATCCTATCTTGATATGGTAAATTGTAAAATTTGACATTAAGATATCCATGGAGTCTTAAGATTGGGAGGAAAACAAGCTCTGTAGCACTAAAGTCTGAAATGGCCTAATTTCTTTTGTAAGCTATCACATTTGTCAGTGAAGTCAAATATGGAGTGGATGCTTACAATAAGTACATTTAGTCTTTAAATGTCTTCTATATCATACAAAAAAGCTTGAGAATAATTTAATTCACTGTTTTTTCTTAAAGCCACTACTAAAACGACAAGTGACTAAGAAATTATTTGAAAAAAGAATACCAAAGTGTTCCTATATTTTGTATCTATTCATTTCCAATTCCTAAATGATAACCGAAACCCCATGGGGAAGTATTGCTTACCAAACATCTTTTTACATAGGATTTCTGTTGAAATGAAGTCATTTCAGAGTGACTACATTGTTACTTTGTGGAAAATTCCTAACGAGTTGGCACACTACACAAGGGAGATAACTGATCGACAGCTCAGCATGCTCAGTGAGAACCCTCTCGGTAAATAAGTATGCATTATTTATGCCCTCATGGAAAAGCCAATGGAATAATGGTACTTTAACTCTTGGCATGGTGTTTGGAAATTACTGGCAATTGCTATGAAACATTATTGCTATACGAAACATTTACATTCACCATAGCAATATTTTATAATATCTGCTCCATGTCTAATTATAATATCTACTCTATCTCTAATTAGGCTGTCTTTGCTCCAATAATTCATAGTGGAGTAAGAGCAAAATGCCAATGGCCATGCAAGGAGCCCAGGAGCCAGAGTATCAAGCTGTTTGAGTCCCTTCATCCCTTTTCAATTCTAGAACAGCCATATAATTAAGGCCACATTCTGTGTTTGATTAGCCAGTGGCTTCCATCTTGAATTACAACCTTAATTCACTTCAGCCTTTGTGTATAGAGTCTAATCATACAGCTATTCCAACAATTACTTATTGAGGGCCTACTATGTTCCATGCAATATTATGGTGCTTTGGATATATCAGTGAACAAAACATAACCTAATGACTTGTTGTTTATTTTAAAAAGTAGAATTCGTGATTAATAAATAATAAGCTTTCTCCTACACTCTCTGCTATTAAATGTTTCACAAAGAGGCATTCAATATATTATCAAATATCGTGTGAAACCTCAAAGAAGCTAGGAACATGTTTTTGGTAACATTTTAGCTTCTTATCCTTACAAGATTTGGATTCTTTTACAGAAACTTGTTCCATGCCTGCACACAGAGAAATTCTTTTTATTGCAAAGAAATGATGACTCACCGCAGAAAATTATTCATTAAATTATGCTTATTATCTAAATTTTAAGTTCTTTTTTAATAATAAAATTATTTCTCTAAATGATACGTTTTGCTAATGTATTAATATTTTCAAAGTTCTCTCTGCACTGAGCAAAAATTTCTTTAAAATGCATTATAATTTCTTAGAAAATTATTAGGATGTGAAAAACTGCAGCATTTGAACAATATGCTATTTGGAAATTTGCATACTGCTAGTTAGTTCCACAAGTCTCAAAATATGCTACCTTTATTTTGTTATTTAATCCAGGTAACTGACATTATAAAGAGGAAAAGTAAATCAAGAAACATAAATTTCTCTTTTGACATTGCTGCTAATTTGAAATAAAGTAACAGTCTAGGGTTTTGATATCCCAAAATAATGTGTATCTTAATAATGGCAGTGTGTTAATAGGAAGAAATCATGAAGAGTATGGTAGAGAATTAAATAACCTGATGGTGACCAAAACCCACATTGGTGTGGTGGAGAGCAGAGACCTCGCTTTACGCATACATTTGAAATAAGGTGTAGTTTCCTCACCAGCAGTCAATGTATAGCCTTGCAGCAACGTAAGTGAAGACCAAAGCTATTTAAAAATCAGAGAAGGCAGAGAAGGGTCATTTTTTGCCCCTGCTACTCATCCTTATAGAGACTCTGTTTTCCAAATAACGTGCTTGTTCTCAGATGTCACACATGGAATCCCCTTTATGACAATGAGGTTCAGAGAATGAGATCACTCAGGGACTGGAACTTGGAGGACTTAATTTATTCTTAGCATTTAGCATTTTTGCTGTTTAATGATAGCACCCTATCTATCATGAGGAATTTTGTTCAACCAATAATGCATCACCAAATCCTATGCTGTTAAGGTTTTCTAAAGGAGATGGATTCTGTTTAGTCTTTTTCTTCTGAATAGTGGAGTCAGGATGCTTTCATCTTTACCCCATCTCATGGTAATGTTATTGTGATAATTACTGGTTTCCTTTTTCTCATGGAGATTTCCCTAACAATGATTGATTTATATTTTTATAGGCATCTTGATTTCTGCTCAATGATTCCAAGTTACATTTTTCTTTTATTCTGCTTTGTCTGTTTTCACCTCAGTGACTACTACTGTCCTCACTTTCAATTCATTTCTGCCAAAAATTATTTCATTCAAGGAATACTGTCAGATTTCAAAATTTAAGAAAAATGAGTCATTTTTAATCACTGTGCAGCAAAAACAGATCACGGTGAATATGCTGAGGTAAAGCAGTTTTTATTTATTATATACTTGTAATTACTTACATGATTAAGTTTTGCTGAATTTTGAGAAATCTGCATTGGCTAATTCAATTAGCTTGACTAGAAACAGTGAAGATCTAAACAGCAAATCATAGTAGTTTCTTAGTTCAATATATTTCATAGTGATAATTATCTAGGGACTATAAATATGAATCAAGGAATATTTTCTAAATTCTGTAGTTAAAACAAAGAAGATAATTTATGTATTTGCTTCCAATGTGGACTAGAGTGTAAAAACAGTTGTAAATGATGACAAAGGCTTAGAAGTATAGATAAAGTAATGGCACAGATGTGTATCTTAAGATGCTAGTTTCACATCCATTCACAGCTGACCTTGATTGGACCTTGGTAGGTCTTTTCCTTCCTGGAATGGGCACAAGTAATTTAAAAGGTTCTCAGACTTTTTTGCATCAGACTTAACAACACTGTCACAAGGGAAAAAAGAAACAATGGCAATCAAACCAAACATCACCTGAGTTGGCACTAGAAAACACAGGAGTGCTATTGCTTCCTCAAGCTAATACGTATACATTTTTTCTAATTAATGGAAGGTTATGCTCCTGTTCAGTTTATTGCAAAGAAACTCAATGTTGGAAAAATCAATAATGCTGAACAGAAAAAAGTACTGAGGAAGTGATGGCGCTGTTTGATGAGAAAATGTATGGAATGTCTGTGCTTGCAATGGTGTTCATTCATGCATTTACAGCAATGAGAAAAGCTCTATTACCTTCCAGAAAAAGAATGTAAGCACTGGCTCCATCCTTCTCAGTGCACTATTTGTATGTGTGTCCTGTTGACTATTTGTTCCAGTGGAAAATTAATGCTTACCTAATATAATAGCATAAAAGTCAAGCCAGGTATTGTAAACAAAGTTAAAAACAGAGAGATCATTTCATCAATGGCTTTTTCTAAAGTAAATTACATTGGAAGCCAGCAGCATTAAATTTGCCTTTTGTTTAATAATATTAATTAAGAAGCTTTTTAATTGCAGTACACTTCTATAACCCAACACACATTACATATGTATGTATATATACATATATATGCATTAGATTGTTGCAAAAGTAATTGCAGTTTTTGCAATTATTTTTAACCTTTTAAGCTGCAATTATTTTTGTACCAACCTAATACATGCTTTGTAATGTTATGAGGTCATAGAGGAGAACTGTAATTACATATATTTAATAATTATAGACTATATATAATTAATATATATTGTAATGTATATTATAAAATAATATATGATAAATGATAAAATATTAATATGGAATATATAAGTAGTTTTATCTTAAATATTGATATATTACATATGTATTATTTATATATGTCATATATATTTATAAAATGATCATTTATAAAGTGCCATTTTTCCACTTTCAGGTGAAGGTAAAGGATCAGAGAGGTTAGTTGATTTGATGAAGGCCACACAGCTAGAAAAGGGCAGGATTAGAACTGGAACCTAGATCTGAGATTCTCTAATACCTCTGATCTTCCTTAGTGCCACAAACACTTTTTTTTTGTCAAATTCAGAAAAAAAAATTGGAAAGATGCATGTTGATTTTATACATTAGTAACCCTTACCAAACATTCATATTTTAAGTGTGACAACTGAATACTTACTATTATGAACCATCAAAAAAATAAAAATGTTAGATTTTTTTGTAAAGATGAGTCCTGGTTGCAATACTAAACCAATCTATGTTTCATTGGTTCAATGCATGATTTTGATTTTTTTCCACTCTGCTTTTGTTTTAGTAGAAAGTTATTATAACAAACCTAACCAGTGTAAGACATGTGTTTTGACATTTAGGGTTTTTTGAAGTAATCAGTCATTTTTTTCATCGTAGGCTTCGCAACACGCAAGACTTGGCAAATTGATTTTAGGAGTGCAAACTATGGACATAGCCACGTTTTTCGTCAGCCCCAAATATAATCCAATTCTGACCTTAGCTCCATTTATGCCATAGTTTGGCCACCAATTCTATAGCTAATATGTTCTTTGAGAGTCTAAAGGGAAATGACTTTAAAAGAAATTCAGTCCTTATTTACCTATATTCCTGCTTCATTTTTTTCTAGCCATTACAAATTCATTGACCTGAGTTTTCATTATCATTTAAGTTTAAGCCACATCAGAAAGAACTGTCAGAGGCACCATTTCGTCTGAGCACACACAGGCTTTTCCTCTTCCCCAAATAATGTTTATAGTCATTGTGTGAGGCTATTTTTTCCTACCAGCTTCCTAATAATGTGCAAGCACCGGGGTATGAACACAGGAATCAGTTTCGTCTGTCAGTCTCTCTGGGGAAGACAAAATGATTTCTGAATAATAGAAATGCAGTTTTGTGCGGTGGTGGAAATTCAACAAGCCTGAGCAAGATTGTATGTGGTCAGCAAAGAGACATGGAGTTTTCTCCTTGGACTTATGACCGCAGACAGTCCCAAAGATCTGAGAAGCTTTTAAAGTCACTCTCAGTTAAGAATCCCTCACTCACAAGAGTCATATGCCAGATCCTAGGTCTCTGCTTTTCTTTTATAACAGTTGGAGGGGGGAAAAAGACGATTGAAATAAACTTAGCAATCATTGTTTACCATGATGGGCATAAGGCCAGGTATGTGCTCAAGCGTCTGTTGTCCGGATTTCCAAATTAAAACTTTCAAAATTATTATTGACCCGAACAGAACTGAAAAGCTTTCTCTATGGCAAAACATGGAATTTTAATTTTAGAAAATGACATAAAGTCTACAAGAATAATCAAAGTGATGTAAATGAATTGTTTGAGATTGTCAGGTTCTATAAATGAAAGCCAAAAATATAATCTGTATCTTCTTATTTCAAGCAAAAGCTGATTCAATAACAATAGAACACAGATCTAAGAAGACTAATGTTTAGGATATTTATCTTTTTCTTTCGTTAGATTATTCCTGGGTATTTCTTTCCCCGAAAAGAGCCATGAAACTACCTGGGACAGAAGGCTGACTTGTCATCACTCATTACCGACAACAGAAAATTTCGTGCTGTCATTGTACAATCATTATTAAAGAACCAGAGTGGAAATGACAATCTCATGTAGGCAGAGACTTTGGTTGAGCTCTTATCATGTTAGGGAGCAATGTAGATGGTGGAGTGATGGATTTGAACTGTAAGTAAAAACTTTTGAATGGCGGTGTCTCTGGGTTTTAGAAGAAATGCATCTTTTGAGGAGGTGAAGGGTGTACACAAAATGTTCATTTAGAGAGATAAACCTTGGAGTAGTTTGGAAGGCAGAGACTAGAAGAGAGGAAGGGAGACGGCTTAACGCACTATAATGTAGTCCCAGCAAGGTAATGGGGGTGGCAATGGAGATGGAAAAGTTATTACAAACTCAGGATCATTTATAGGACATAGGGCATGAAAGAGGAGGGGAAGAAAAGACTAAAGCATGACAAGATAAAGCCTGACTAACTAAGAGCATGACTGGATTGGAGATTGAAATAAGGAAGTTCTGAAAGGGGTGGGGGAGAAAATGAGTTTCATTTTAGACAAGTTGAATTGGAGGGGCCAGTGAAACATCCAGTTGGATATTTCTACTAGGAAACTAGAGATGAGGGACTTAAGTTGTGAACAGTTGTCTCAGTCATAGAATCGATTTCAGAGTAAATTTATACAGGTGAAAGATTGAATTCTGAGATCATATCAGATCTCCAAAGTATAAAGTACTTACAATATCACATTGGACTTTTGATGTGTGAAGTAAACTGGGATGGGGCTGTAATCTGATGCATGATGTGTGCAAACTGGCTAAAAACATTTTGCTATGGAATTAACATGGACAACAGTCTCAGAGCAAGGTACTCTGAATTTGCCATATCTCATTTCTTAATCCCAAATGCAAGAAGGATAGAAGGATTGTTGGTACTTTATGTAGCCATGTCCACAGAGCTGTGAGATGGTTCAAAAACAAACACAGCTGTGTTATTTTAACAATTAAATATTCAAATAAATACACTCCCTATATTTATAGCAACTTGTGAGTAATCACAGTTTAAGAAGCACAACATGTTGCACAAGTGTTTCCATGGCGACTGCTACTTAAAAGAGTTCCGACTTTGGCAGAGATAATCAATCTTAAGGATTGTCAAAGCCAAGGGGGAAAATATTTAATGAAAGAAATATTGAAGAAACAATATATAAGGAAAAGTTATGTTTTTTTTCAAAAATTATGATCATCAAAAATTTCTGAACTATTGCAGTTACAGATGATAGTGAAATTGAGATAAATACCAACATTCTAAATGTACGCGTATGATCTATTATCCATTATTTGGGCAGAATTAATAACTGTAAGACTATCGACCTCATAATCAATTTAAAAGGGACAGGAAAACGTAGACCTAAAAGGAATTTGGAGCCAGATGTGGGACTAAGCTGGGCACTTTTCTATGTGCTCTTCAGCACATCAATTAACCTCTCGGAAATTTCCTTCCCTGGTCTATAGAGTTGGGAAATGCTACCTAATTGAGTTTCCCTGACCTATGAGGATGAAATGAGATAATGTGAAAGAACCCTGTCAATGTTCAGGTTGGTTCTTATCATTCTTGTTAGATTCTCTGACCCCATACTTTGCACTGAGGTACAATTTAAAACACCAGCCCTAAAGCAAGTACTAATGTAATACCTTCTGGAGGAAACACCTGCAGGAACTTCTGCCAGGGCATCTTACCAGGGAAGAAGAGTTAATCCTTCTCTCCTAGCACATAGAATGTGCAACTGTTCATGTGAGCCCTTCTCAATTTCCCGTGATTCTCTGCATTGAGAGTTAGAGCTGGGGGAAGTATTAAAGAAAATAAAATGACACAGGATTACAAGAATGGCTTGTAAGACCATTCTGCCCTAGGATCTTTTAGAAGTATCTCAGGCTTTCCTGATGGCTTTAAACCATCATTATTGGCCTTTCCGTGCTCCACTGAGCACCACAGAAGTTGCTGCTATACGTAGGGTGCTAGTCCTGGGTCAGTGAATCTGTTTAATGCAGGTAAAAATCTCATATGGGAAGGTGAGCTTGGGGGAGGAGGAAGGAAAAAGGTTTTCTCTCCTTTGTGATGTGGAATTGATTCCCACAGCAGCTGGAAGAATGAAAAACATTAAACAATGAGGGCATCAGAGAGCTTGCCTGGAAATGCTAAAAAGGACCAGGAAATGGATAATGTGCACTTTGAAATCTAAATCTCTTAGTTTCTGTGATCTTAAAGACAACAGAAGGATGCTTCTGTATTATGTTGGAACAGAAGTTATGAAAATCTCCTAACTCATAAAATAATCAACATTCATAGGATGGAGTACTTCCTAGCTGAAATTCTCCAGTCATTTCCTATAAAATGCATATTGTTATTTATTTTTTTTTAAAAAAAAGTCAATAAAAGAGTAGCTGGATGTAAGCTCACTGTGTCCAGAAAGCAGATTCACTGATTATTACTAGATTGACTCACTGTATGCTAACTGCAGCTTAACTTGCCAACTAAAACTACTTTGTATAAAATTTTATCATTTGATATCTTAATGCTGGAATGAATATATGACTGAGATGCTTCATGGCTCTAAGTCATAGGAAAATAGTTATATTTCTGTAACCTTTGCAGGAGTTCATTTTCTAAGCATTGAAAACAAAGTGCAAGTTTAAAACTTGAAGACTCTCACTGAGCTCCTTATGGCTTATTTTAGCAAATATGTCATAGACACTGTTACAGGATAGGGTTCCTACACAAAGGACAGTATAAGACTTCAGTTGCTGGCAATGCGAGGTCCATATTGGGGCGTCCTCATATATACTCTTTTGAGGACCTTTTAAACTTTTTTCCATGTCCCACTTTTTCATTGGTCTTTGCTGCCTCCCTCCAAAAGCTCTGTCCTCTAGAACAGCAGTCTACAAACAATATGATAATATACCCTTATCTATAAAGCAAATGTAAATACATATCATGAGAATATGTGTGTATTTATTTGTACTAATATATTACAAACAGTAAAACATTTGTACCAAATGGAAATTTAAACAGAGCTAAAGATGAAATAAGTACTAATGCAAAATGATTTTATTTTTATTGGATTCATTTAAAATCCAAAAATAATTTTCTGCTCAAAACTGAATGTGTCAGATCCGATCAGTTTGGGGACGTTTTTGTGACTGATGAAGAGAGAACTGGAGGTTGGCGAAAAGTCATTTCTTCCATTTGCTTGTTGTGTTCCTGTACTCATCTTATTAGCATTATCTCCATAGAGTTTCTGTAGGAATCTCTATACCTATTTATACACAACTTGTCCATTTTGTGAGGGTTAATTTACTTAAAACTAGATAATATAACAATGAATCCACTTGGCGGTTTCACGAGTATTGCAACTGGTCACCCTAAGGTGACAGCACATGAGTGAGGGGACCTTGTTCAACCTCTCTGCGAGGTGAGACTCCTACTCTTTCTCAGACAAATGCTTTCATTTATGAGTGTGATGTGAGTAGCTGAAGTACAACCCAAATGATCATGACACTGTCAATTTGCATTTTACATATTAGTAAAGCTTACGTTCTTATTTAAAATAGAGATATGAATATACAAATGCTTGCATTATTTTTCCACACTCCAGTGGGTCATATTTGAGTAACCTTGGGGATGCACACCTTTTCACTTAGAATCAATTTTTCATAGACACAGTATCATGTCAATGTTCTCACAGCTTTCCTTTCTCCTTATGATCTAACCGATCAGAATGGTTTTACTGGTTTTGCAGCACAGTTGTCAAATACCTACCAACTTTACTTCACAGCCAGAACTAGCCTGGCACTGTATGCTATGTCTCTGTGGTCTGATACTGTTTCTTTTTTCTTCTTTTCAAACAACACATCTGGCTTGATGGGTATCTCTTTGCAGCTTTTTCTAAGATCTAATGTAACTGACAATGGTTCCAAAGTTACCCCCCAAATGGAAAGAACAGGAAGACATCTAGTGGAAGTTTTAGAAATAGATCCCTAATTAGGGTCTTAGGCTTGAAGAGACAAAGGTCTCAAGCGCAGTGCTCCTCATACCCCCTAACTGTACAGAGCTTACAATGGCATCAGCCTCTTAGCCTTATAATATGCAACTGCCTAGAATGAGTGAAGGACTCCAATTGAAGGAATTCACAAATGCAGAGGAGAGAAATGGGCCCTGGATTGAGATCAGTCCCTTTGCGTAGAAGGTGAGGCTCCCAGAAAGCTGCTGTGTTAGGTAGAATAATGGCCCCCCAAATGTGCCTATGTCCTAATCTGTGGAACCTGTGAATATATTATGCTACATAGTAAGGAGACATTAAAGCAGCAGATGGTATTCAGCTGACCTTGAAATATGGCAATTATCCTGGATTATTTGAGTGGGCCCAATGTAATTAGAAGGGCCCTTCTAAGAGAAAGAAGGAGGCAGGAGAGGCAGTGTGAGAGGAACGCGGCATGAGAAAGACTCAACTCGCCCTTGTTGGCTCTGAAGACAGAGGAGCCAAGAAATGTGGTCTGCTTCTAGAATCTGGAAAAGGCAAAGAAACCAGTTCTTTCCTACACCTTACAGAAAGGAATGCAGTCATGTCAATACTTTGATTTTGGCCTAGTGAGATCTACTCCAGACTCCTGCCTTTCAGAACTGTAAAATAATACATCGGTATTGTTTGAAGTCACTAAGATTGTGGTACAGTGGTACCTCGGTTTTTGAACATAATCTGTTCCAGAAGACCGTTCGAGTTCTGAAACGTTCGAAAACTGAGGCACAGACAGTAATGCAAAATAGATTAATCTGTTCCAGACCTTTCAAATCAATCCCTAAAACTGCAAATTTAGCACAAATTTTACTATCTAATGATACCATAGATCCATAAAATTTACGGTGTTCGGAAACTGAAATGTTTGTCAATGGAGACACTCAAAAACCGAGGTACTACTGTAATTGTTACAGCAGCAATAGCAGACTAATACAGGTGCCTTAGGAAAAAAATGTTCACTTTAGAAGAATGATTTACTAGTAAGGAATGAGAAGAAAGAAGAGAAAATGAGAACACAACCTAAGGGAGGCTCCTTGTGAAAAGCTTCAGATAGGTGCTCTCCCCTAGGAATCTGAGGGGACACAAAGGTCATATATATCACACAACCTTATAAAGCCATTGTATTATCTCTATCCTGGATTATTTCTCTAAGCAGAATCATCAACATTGATACATACCAGGACTTTAGTTGAATTTAATGGCAAATCAGTTATATCAGTGAAACAGCTAATTATATTCACTGACTTTAATAGATGATGAAATTCTACAATATGCATATCCTAGTGAGGATAGGGCAGGTTCAAATTTCCTTTCTTTGCAGGTTGAAACAGGTTTGACCACTAGAACATTTATTCATTTAGGTCTTCCAGGTCATTGCTAGGGCAATTGCCTTAGGTTTTCCCTTTGTATAGTATAATCTCTATCCCCCAAAAGCCCTGCTTTTGATGGTGCTGAGACTAAGGAAGAAGGAAAATAAAAAGGAGGGTGGCTTTCCCTAATCTGGCTGAAACTGCTGTTATTTTGAGAACACTGAACACTAACTTGAAAGGAGACATTTCCAAATGGTTAAGTCACTGATGAGATACCTTGTCAAGGAAACTGTTCATCTTTGAAAGAACTACAATTATTGACTAGAAGAGGAAGTAAATTTCCAGATACCATCTGCTGCAGATATTGATTAATTTTCTTCTTCTTGTATTGAAACTCCGAGAAGCAGCATGCTGGCGAGGTGGGGAGCTGGCACTAGTTTAGGAGGTCGTTCTGTTTAACACTCTGTTCTGGTGTCTGGTCACTTTTGGTGACTACTGTGACATCACTATAATTTATGCAGAGGCAGCTCTGAACCAGAAGTGTATATGCTTATGCATGTGAATGCACGCGTATATAACACCCATCTGTGTTAATGGTTAATTCACTTTTGCATGTCCCTTTATTTACATGACAATGTCCATGACTGTCTGAAGCAACTGTCAAATCTTTCCATTCTCCATACTTGAAAACTACTAAAGATTCTCCATTCTCCAGCTAACAACATGCTTTTCCTTCTTCCTGTGTCTATGATTTCTCCCAATAACAGAGAGAAAAGCAGGATCAATAATAATTTCTTCAGACTATTTTATTTCTAGTTTAATGTTTCAAATGACATTTCAGGCAATTGCCCTAGCAATGACCTGGAAGACCTAAATGAATAAATGTTCTAGTGGTCAAACCTGTTTCAACCTGCAAAGAAAGGAAATTTGAACCTGCCCTATCCTCACTAGGATATGCATATTGTAGAATTTCATCATCTATTAAAGAGAATGAATATAATTAGCTGTTTCACTGATATAACTGATTTGCCATTAAATTCAAATAAAGCCCTGGTATGTATCAATGTTGATGATTCTGCTTAGAGAAATAATCCAGGATAGAGATAATACAATGGCTTTATAATTGCCATTTGGTACATGGCACTATTTATAGGACGATACCAACTTTGAGAAAAGATTGTCAGACTTTAATATTCATGAACGGATTTGCTTAAAAAGAGCATATGCCGTGAAGGTATAATTGTGTTTTGTGGTGCCCCAATGGGATCTTATCCTTTTTCATGAAGAGATTTTTAATTATATTTAATATGATCTGATTTGTATTAAATAAACCTGCAGGTTATTTGCTAAAAGTCAGTTGGAGACAAGTACAATGAAAAATATGACTGTGACTATTCACATATAAAGTTCTGAAGGTCAGAAGTGTGATTCAGAGAATGAATCTAAATCTTCAACAGAACCTCAATTAATTAAATCAATTTATGTGATTGGATTAAATCTTTAGAGCCACTTTTCAGGTAGTGCTCACTCAATAAATATATATTGAACAGTTAATTGAGTCAAGAACTGAGCCAGTAGCTGGGAATACCAAGTAAGAAGTTGTCCTGGTTTTCAAAGAATTTGCAGTCAGGTACAAGGGAAAAAAAGCTCAAGAAAAGAATGAGTGGTATAAATTCTATAATACAGGCTTCCTCAAAATGCTGGGAGAGCACAGAGGGAAAATTATTAAGTTTTCCAGGTGACAGAATCATAAATAAAGTAGCTTTTGAGTTTGGATTCTTTCCCCCCTTCCCTTCTCTTCCTTCCCCCTCCCTCCCCTTTCCTTCTTTCCTTCCTTCCTTCCTCCCTCCCTTCCTTCCTTCCTTCTTCACTGGCCACCTTGGTCCAAGAAGGAGTTCCATAAAAGGATACATAAAAGACAAGATATCAAATTTAAAAATTAAAGAAAAGCAAAGTTCACTTCATAAAATACAGCCAGGAATATAGTTGGGAAAATTCATACACTTGATTGTACATGGGCTAAAATTTTGGCTCTGAAAGTTCTGACAAGCACTGTTAAAGGGAAAACCTAGTGGGTGTCACTACTAAGCATTGATAAGATAAATACAAACCAATCCCTTGGGAGAAATAAAACTGCTCCGAGCCTGAGATCAGCCAAGGAGACATTCTCCAAGCTGTATTCATAAAGAAGATGTGGCAGAAAGATATGATAACATCCATAACCCGATCCTTGCAGGAGGAAAAATAAGTCAGATGGTACTTATAGGACAAGTAACAGTTTATCAAGTAGAAGCAAAGGAGATGTATACTCCACTGAAAGAAAGAGCATGTACCATTTGTTATAAGTCCACAGCAGTTTTCTGTGACTTTGGTGGAGTTAGGGTACTGAAGGGGTAGATTGAAAGAAAATAAAATGAGTTCATGCTTGAGAGGAAGACTGACATCACATTGTGAAGGGTTGGAAGCCACACGTGGAGTTTGATCTTTATACTTCAGGCAAATTGTCAGAAAAAAACTGAAAACCAGTTGTTATGATCAGATAAATTATTTTATCCCATATTACCTAGTTATCTAGCTACCTTAACAGTTACGAATGGGAGGGGTGGGCGAGTACAGGAAAAACTATGACAATTAACAAAACCCTCTCATATATTACTTTCAAGGAAGATGAACTCCCATCTGTCTTTTCATCTTATGGTAGCTCTTGATTAGTAGCATTTGTTATTTAGGCCTATGGAGGCCATGTCTTGCTCCTTCTTCTTCCAAGTCTGCCAGTTATTTTAAGGAGAATAAACATCTATTTTGTTAAAAAAACATATGCGACTCAAATTTTGAAGAGTAAGGAAAATAAATTCCCAGGCCCCAAAAGTCAATACTAACTATATCTGCTTTTGTGGTTCATTAGCTGACTGAAGAAAGCAAAGGAGCCTCCGTTGACTGGAAGCATGAGGCTTCTTTGCTAAGAAAAAAGACTTTATGTCTCAGTTCTATTGTTTCCAGGTTCTGCTTTAACACCCTTCAAGGAGATTCCTTTCTTGACACTCCAAGTTTCCTTCCCTGGTCCTTGCTCTCTACATTTCAGTTGCAGGAAAATCAATCTCCAGTGTTCAGCTTAACGTGTCTCAAGCATGCTAAAGACCCGGGGAAGGCAGGCTTCCCCTCCAGCTGGGGGAGATCCTAGTTTTGTTGTCAGAGCACATGACCAGCTGCCCAAGCCCCATGTGTTGAAAACAAAATGCCAGCTCCAAACTCTTTTCCTGAGAAAGACATGCTTGTTTATGACATTCAACTGAAAGGTCGAAAGCAGGGGCATCACCCTTTCATCCCGCACTGGGACCTCCCTCACTCAGACTGCCATGGAGACACTTGGACTGGTTACTGTCTGTCAGACTCTGACTGAGGAGTGAATCTCCATATAAAGCATCTTTGACACATGCCCTAAACTATGAGATTCTGCCATAGGTTGTGCCGAGGGCTACACTCTACGTAGGGACTCTGCCACATTGGATGTGCTCCTCATGAGTTAGTATAGAGCAGGTAATACAATCCACTATTGTCTGGAGTTATAATCTTTGCTGATAGGGGAAATACCCATTAGACAGGCATGGTGAGACTGAAGGGAAAGTTATACAATGATCGGCAGATCCGATCTTACTCTCTTTCATCTTTTGGCTTAAAGGTGTGCCAGTTTCCCTGGCATCATGGGGTCAACTGCTGAGAACAGAGGGCAGGAATGTTCGTTTTGGCAGCAAATGAACCGAGAACAAGGAACGCTATCTTGACCAATGCACCCACCCTTTAAAGGAGATCTAGAAAATTAAAAATAGCTTTGCAGTGACAGGAGTATAAATCACAGGGGTGTGCAAGTGTGGGACAGAGTAAAAGTCTCAGGATATGGTGATGGATGAAGGAAGGAATTCTTATGTGAATAGAGTATTGTGAAATGATTGCTGAACTAAGAGGAATCATGCGAGTTGGGATTACAGTCTCACTGTGTCATTGCAGATCTGTGGGAAGACAGCTTTCCCTACCTAGGTTCCAATTTCCTAACAGGTGAAATGAGGCAATTGGATGAGGAGATCCCAAAGGTCCGCCCACATTGATATGTAACAATTCTACCACTGGGAAGGCTGCAAGTTCTCGCCTGGTGTTCGTAGCATTGCAACCATAACCATTGGGCTTAATTACTTTCTTGGCCCTGAGGCCCATTATTCTCTACAGCATCTTCACTCAAACAAGAGAGGGTAAATCCTAAAAATCTATTGCTTGATGTGTGCACCCCGTGCTAATGACTAAAATTCAGGAATGCTCCAGGCAGTGACATTTGTTGTTGTAGGAAGGAGCCATCAATAGTTTTCATTTGAGAAGAAAAATGGGAAGAGTCAGAAAACCAGGAAGTCTGTGGAAGGAACAAGAAGTTGTATAGTTATTGGGAGGCTAGGGGAAGATAGGGCAAGGAAGACTGCCTGCATGTTCAGCATCCAGGAGGTAAGGTGGTGAGAGAAAAGAGTTATAAAGCAAATGTCAGATGTTTCTGAGGAAGGCTCACTAATGCACTGACACTGTTCAGATGTTTTATCAGCACATCTGCCTGCTGCGGATCACACTCCCACAAGCCCCCTGAAAGAACCATGTCATTTTGACACATGTTATATGCTTGTCCATATGGGGATAGGGACCAAAATCATAACTCCAAGTTAGCTAAATCCCAGCAAATCTCTGATTTTCCCTAAAGACACCACAAGTGCGTCAGTTCTCCTGAACAGCACTGTGATTATTCCTCCACACTTCAGTATGGAATCTCAATTCCCAAGGCCCCCTCTAGTTTTCTCCAAGTTGACCAGACTCCGAAGCGTAACCCACTGGGGCAAAAACAGCTCAAGTTCTCATTACAGCCCAAACTAAAACCTTGTCAGCTACCAAGTATGACCCAGCTATTTGTTTTTTATTTTCTGGTTGAATGGAGGGCAGACCTAGAGACAGTCACGAGTGAGATGTCTGGAAAGCATGTCTGCTGGCCTATAGAGCTTCACGCACGCATTTCTGCCACAGAATGGGAACAAATACATGCCAGTCATTGTGCTAGCAGCTGGGCCAAATATTTACAACAGTAACCCTGAAATGTGTTACATTTTAACAGGAGGGATAGAGTTTGGGGGTAGAGGGGAGGTAGAGGGAGGAGTAAAGGTGCTCACTGTAGTTGGAATACTCCAGAATGCATATCCTCTCCTTTTCTTCCTGTCACTACCTTACATTAATTCTTTTTGAGTCTCTCCTTGTTTTGTATTTCTAAGTTCTCTCCTATTGAAGTGGGATTTTAAAAATGAGGATAAAGTCAGGATCACTAAGGTAAGAGCAAGATGAAGAGAGAAGAACGAATTCTCCATACCCACCCCATTAAGTCTGCCACAGGTCTATATTTTGACCTCCTTAGAATATACTTCTGACAAGATAGTCTGGTAGAGGTAGATGATCATCAGAAAATGACTGGGGAACAAAGGAATATTATGCAACAAAACACCACAAAGTGGGGGTGGCATTCAGAGGGAGGAATGGGTGAGAGGTGAGCTTCCCCCGTGGTGAATGGCCTCTGGCACTAGGTACACCTACATTTGAGTCCTAGATGTTCCCTTATAAACTGAGCAGCCTCCATTCCTAGAGAGAAAGTTGGACTTTATGGTCCCTCTGGGTGATCTCTGTTTCCACCCACAAAAAAGTAGAAGCAACACTGTGCCAGTTTCTGAGCCCAGCATTTAAGAGACTGGCAAGTTCCCCTTCTTGTCTCTTGGAACACTTGCTCTAGCCTAGGGTATGCCGGTCACCACGTAAGACGTCTGATTATGCTGAGGCCGCCAGGCTGCTAGGAGGCCACATGGAGACAGAGATGCCTGACCAGCTCCACAGTGTTCCAGCAGAGATACAGATAATGTGAGTAAAGAGCCTCCAGGTGATTCCATCCCTAGCTCCTACCTGACAGTAGTCACCTGTGACAACCACTCCAATGAGTCCAGTCAAACTACAGAAATGTGTGTGATGCCAATAATGCATTGTTTTCAGCCACTACATTTGAGGGATGTTTATTATGCAAAAATACACAACTGGAAGCAACTTGTTTCACCTCGCCAATCCTTAGTTTCCTCATCTATAAAGTGAAGATCATAGCAATACCTATTTCAAGGGAGGTTATGAGGCTTCAATTAGAAAAAATTTGTAAAGCAGTGAGCAGAATACCTCACACAGTAGTAAGAAAAGCATATAGATTTGTCTGTTCCAATATTCAGAATTTTCTGTTCCAAAATTCAGAATTTTTTGGATTTATAACAGTAACGCTATACATATTTTATAGGACCCGCAGCAGCATCTGTGATAGCCCTGTAATCATATACGCTAATATTTCTGCAGTGAAGCATATGAATAGTTACATCCAGAAAGTTAAATGAAGATGAATAATTCACAGTAGGTCAGGTAGGGCTTAGCCACCAAATCCATCCAAGTTAAGTTAAATGAGTTACCACAAAGACATTTGAGTTTTCAGAACTGTTTTTGATTTTGAAATTCTGTATAAGGAATAGTGGACTCATACTCATATATATTTTTTTCTAAATATAGTCACCACATACTTCTGTCTTCGTTTCTCCTTTCCTTATTCTTAAGACATAATAGAGGCTAGCTTTTAATACCAATTTATAAATAAAAAACATATTACCTATAAATTCAGTTTTTGAGAGCACACTTGCTCATTATTTGTAAATGGGCCTTCCCAACAGTCTTCTGGTTTTCACAGTTGAAATTCAGTCAACTCTTTGTGTGTTTTTTTCAGATGAATGTGTGAGAGAGAAATTTTGCACCCAGGGACAGGTACGGCCAGTCAAAGGAAATGCTGTTTAGCAAGACATACTGTCTGCAAGTCAAGAGTCATCTGGTTTTTCTATTCCAGAGAATTTGTCTCACATTTTAGCGACCCCACAGCATTCCAAAGCAGGTCAGAAGCCCAGGTAACCTGGGAGACTTGCAAGTTCATCAAAAAGATGCGTTAGGGGCCTCTGTCAGAGTTCATTCATTTTGCTAAATCTTCCAAGTGCTAATTTTTCCCTCTACATTTAAATGAAACACAGTGGGAAGATGCCTACTTTTCCATATCGTTCACAATTATGACCCTTTGAAGCATCTGGTACTGTCGATTTGACACATAGAATGTGCTGAAGACAACATTTCACCCTGATGGAGAGCCAGACAAGAATTACTATAAGGAGGGAGGAGTAAACTTTTTAAAGCTTATTTTCTTCCTCCGTGTGACAAGAGATAAATCTTTAAATAAGATTTTTTTTTTTCCTGGAAGAAAGAGCACACTCATACAAAACCCCATTATCATGAGACATTTTCTTTTGTCTGAAAGTAACCAGATATCTCATGGACAAATGACAGAGCCGTGACAACAGTTATTTAGTTTTGAATAACAGCACCGCAAAGCACTGTGAAGCAACAGCAAAGCCAGAGAGAACGCAATCATTGTCAGTGACTGGGTACCACCTTTGACAGACGTCAAAAGTGCTCACTGCTATGAGGCATCATTTCCATTTAACCTCAAATGTCAACCGCCTCTGAATTCCTTGTAGTGTTTTCTTTTTCTTTTCTCCACCCCCCCCCCAACTCCCTTCTCAATGGAGCTGTTTCTGTCTTTCTTTTTTAGGAAAAACCTTAAAAAAAAACAAAAAACCCAAACCTCTAAAGCCTCTCCATGTAAGTATTTGAGATCAGGGTCTCGATCCCTTTCTTGCAGTTTGTAAAGCACCATTTATAGGTTCAGTACTACATAAAATGACTGGAGAAAAAAGAGAAGAGACTATGCTAGTTTCAGTGTATTCTTTGAGCTGTGGTCCAGAATCATTGCAAGAATTCTACAGACTAAAGAAATTAATGGAGTACAAGTGCCAATTTTACATTACAAATTCAGAAGCTGGATCAAAAGGTATCTAGCGAACCCTTCCAAAATGTATTATTATCCTGACATGTCCCTCAATATTGTTTCTTTTCCTATTTGTGCCATTGTTTTGATATTTTGTGTATTCACACCAATGCCATGTGCACATGCACTGGTCACAAACCTACCGTCAGTGAGAATGAAGAAATTTTCTCAATCACGAAGAGAGTACATATTGATTATTTATATTTGTTCCAGGTATCAGGTGAAGTGCTGGAGAGTCAAAATAAGTGAGACATACTTTCTACTTTGGAACATTTGACCACCTACCCTAGTGGGGGTGAAACAAAATTTACCATATAAATTTTGTGAGAAGGTCTACTGTATAGATACAAGGATGGGTAATGATGGATACTCTCTCTCTCTCTCTCTCTCTCTCTCTCTCTCTCTCACACACACACACACACACACACACACACACACACAAAATCTATAGGAACAATGAATTCTATCTGGATGCTGCCAAGGGCATGTTGTGGGCCTGCAGTGGCAGAACTAGTTGGCAGTTGGCCCAATGGTGGAGGCTGGGGCTGGACCATTGGCCACAAGGCTACACAGAAAACACAGCAGACTTGCGGATCTGGGCCCATTGCAATCTAAGGGGAATCCAGGTCAACCAGAAAGTGACTTTGGACAATAATTAATCCAGTTAGGAGACTGACTATGTGTTCCACCAGCTGACACATCATCAACAGCTAGAGACAAGGGATGTTACCTCAGAAATCAAGGGACATGATGCACAAGGGTACTAATTCTTCCTTGCTGCCCAGAGGGCTGAGGAAGCCTCCCCTTTGCCTCCCATATCTGAGCAACATCTTATTTGCAACTAGCAGAGGTAGAGAGAGGCTGAATGAGAGACTGAAACTTCCTACCTATGAGAGAGTGCACCCTGAATATACAGCCGAAACCAGAATGAGAATTTATGTTTCTTCTATTACATAATGGATGAGAACTCATGAAGGAGACCAAATCAATTTAAGATAAAATAAAACAGCAATATTTTTTTAGCACTTCTTATATCATAGGAATGAACTGTGTACCCAGTCTATTATTTATATATATGGGAGGTGCCAGAAAATGTATATACATTTTAAGAGATGTTATCTATGCTCAAGCAGTAGTTCGCCATAATCAGAAGTGTCTAGACACTGACGGTAACCACTTTGAGCACCTCTTGTAATTGCAGAAGTCAAACGTGACTTCTATTCATCTTTTGTTATCAGTATATATTAACACAGTTTTTTTCCTTTCTTAAAATGTGTATACATTTTTTGGCGCCCTCTGTATATTACAATTGACTGTTTTCTTCACTCTAAATACCAGATTTTCATGAAAATTCTTTTCTAAATCAATTTCCAGGAAAATAGTTCTTGAGTATTTCACTCCTCTCAATAAAAGTCTGTAATCTTTTAAAAAATGAATATTCATTTCTACTTTAAAACAATTGGGAAATTACCAAAGATAAAAAAATAATGTTTAAAACTGGCGGACATGAATGTGAAGCATGAAGACAATATATTCTTAACCCCATCTGATATTCTGATGAGACAGAGGAGGTTCAGCTTTACTTCCAGGAGCATGGTGGCATTGTGCTTGCCAATATACTGCTTTGTAACGATTCTGAAGTCTGGCCATATGGGTAAATTTGATCTCCCTTGATTTCATCTCCTGCAATAAGACTGGGACGTCTAATTAAAGAGTTGAAAGAATAGCTTACAATTCATTCCTATCAATGTCTGGTGAGTGTCTAGCTCCAGAGATTTCCTGAGGGAGTGGTCAGTGGCCCTCAGACATCTGCCAGGGGGAAAATTTGAGCAAGGAAGGGTACCATGAAGGGGATCAGGGAGCACACAGAGCCGTGCTTGATTTGTTAACTCCTGTTTCAACCCCAGGAAGGGTGTCATGCAAGCATATCAATTATCTTCATATTAATAGTAAATACACATTACACTGCTTGCTTGACTCAGAAAATTTGAAATAGCAACACAATGAAAATAAAGTTCATGTACTTCGTTATTTCCCACTTGTTGGTTGCTAAATTACGTGGCAAACATGAATTATCTCATTTGGAAGCAGTATAGCTTTCTAAAAACTGATGGTTGATCCCAGCATTGATCATATTGCTTTTCATCTTTCCTTTGTTCTATGAGCCACCGATGGGAAGTAAAATAAAGTATTCACCAAAAAAAATGTAGAGTTATACATAAAGCTCTCAGGAATAAACAATTAGCCCAGGAAATACTGTTTAAAAGTCTTTGGGAATGCGCAAGTGTGCCAATGTTCTACTTATAGCCATATTGAAATTGTCAAGATCCTCATTCCATCCAATTTGATGAAACATTTTGTTAAAATATGTACATAAAGCTATAGTTTCCTTACATTCCTAGGAATAAAAGTTTAAAATATAATTCAAAAATTTACATTTTCAGTAGTAACAGAGTTATTAAATGAATAGGAATTAACAATAAGAAATGTGTAATATCTACCTTAAGAAAACTATAACAATTTACAGTGAAAATTTTTTAAAGACTTGGAAAAATAAAACATATGTTCTAGATGGAAAATTAATATGGGTAAACTGCCAATTGTTCCTAAATTAATCGAAATATTTGAATGCAATCTCAAGAAAAATCTAAATGGTATTTTTAAACTTTTGCCATAGTAGTACGGACAAATTAAATGTGTAAGAGTAGCCAACAAAGTTTTGATAAGCTTGAAGCAACAGATTTGAAAATGTAAATAAGGCTATAATAATTAAAAGAATGTTCCTGGTGTGCTGTTGCTGCATGAGCAGAGATGTCAAGCATAAGAGAAAGTCTAGAAACAGGCCAAGCATATTGTAAGAACTTATTGCACACTACAGATAGCATTTCACATCAAAGGAGAAAGGATTTATCACTCAAATAATGGGTTGAAAACATTTGTGTGTCAATTGGAAAAAATAAAGGAAAAAGATAATCTGGCCACAAAAATCCAGATATATAAAAGTTAATTTTACAAGCACTGGAAGCAAATATAGGTGGTTGGTTATTTGTCTGATCTTGAGGTAAAAACAAGCTTTTTAAAACGATATTCAGTTAGACTTTATCTGAAAAATACAGATTTAATTTGTAAAATAAGCTTTTAAGACAAAAAGCAAATAAAAAATGTTTGTAATGAATTGCAGATATCATTGACAGAGGAAACATTTAGACAAATCAGTAAGAAAATCATGAGCATGCCAATAGAAAACTGGGCAAAAAGATAGACAGTAACAGACAATTTACAAATTAAATAGAAATAAACACTAATATAAACTAATGAATAAATATAACTTATAAAAACAAAAACTTTTATCTGAAGGAAACAAAATCTCTATCTCAAAAAGATATTTGCATCCCCATGTTCACTGAAACATTATTTACAACAGTGAAGACAGGAAAATAACCTAAGTATCCATTGACAGATGAATGGATACAGAAAATATGATACATGTATATGACATATATGTATACACACACACACACACACACATATATATATATATAATGGAATATTGTTCAGCCATAAAAAGAAGGGAATCCTGTCAAAAGAGACAAGATGCATGGACCTCGAGAGTATCAGGCTAAGTGAAATAAATTGGACAGAGAAAGACAAATAATGTATAATCTTACATGTGGAATTTGAGAAAACCACTAATAGATAAGAGAACAGATTGGTGGTTGACAGAGGAGGGAGGTTGAGTGTGGGGTGGGCAGAATGGGTGAAGGTGATGCAATTAAAAAAAAGACACACACGAAATGGGAAATACCACAATGCCTTCAAAAATGCAAAAATAAACAAAATAAATAAATAAAAATTAGATGCTCATTCTGAAAAAAGGAAAGTTGGGTTTCAAACAGAGACCGATTTTGAAAATTTGGGATAAACAGAAGAGATCGGGCACATTCAGGGTGGTATGCCTGTATGGTTTTTTTTTTTAAAAAGAGAGAGAGAGAGAGAGAGAGAGAGAGAGAGAGAGTCTTGAATAAACATTCTATGAATTATAATGATGAAATTCTTTAAAGCATTATAATTCCCAAAGTATTTTAATACCATTCTTTGACCTGTTTTGAAATAAAACTTTGTTTTGACCTTCTTCAAACATCATATATTCTCATAGTAAAATTGTTCCTGATTATCTTTAATCATACTGTAGAAGCGTGCGTGTGAGACACTGCAGTTTCTGCTGCAATCAACATTGTGTACTGAAGATAATAGCCTGTGACTTACGAGTGAAATTAGACATAAATTAGGGGTTAAAATTGGCTTTATCTTTTAATTCACTGAGACTCCTTTAACATGAAATTCTCCCCCGGTGGTGGTGGTGGTGGGGTATATCCACTGTTGCCATTCAGCTGCCTTTTAATAGTTTAATTCTTTCTGGCCCGTGAACATTTCTGGGAGCTTATATGGTTTTTTGAATGTGTACTAAAGGATTTTATGCTGGTTGGCCAAGAAAATACTGAACAATGATTTAAAGAAAAGAGGACTCAGCATATCATGAAGTATGTTTAAAATTCCCAAACAGTGCAGAGCTCTCTACACTATGCTACCGTTTGCCAGGATATAGGAGCTCAGTCTTGGGTGCTGAAGAGATAGGTGAGTTGCATCTTTTAATCACAATTTTCCTCACCTAGTTTGTGGCTATATAAGAGTTGCCCACATTCCCTAAGCT
The DNA here is from genome assembly GCF_057876585.1 of Rhinolophus sinicus. Taxonomy (NCBI): domain Eukaryota; kingdom Metazoa; phylum Chordata; class Mammalia; order Chiroptera; family Rhinolophidae; genus Rhinolophus; species Rhinolophus sinicus. The sequence continues at coordinate 21,327,709 of NC_142518.1, read as the reverse complement.
GGGTTGCTGCTGCCCCAAGAAATCAATTATTCGACATGTTGGTAGCAGTAGGAGTTATGCAAGACTTTCAGGGCAACTGGGCCTTATCTCATGTTGGTTAACTGTGGCTGCCTTCTCCTTGTCTACTGGATGAGCTCATGGCTGGTCTTGAACCCTTAGCTTCTAGGAATGTGTGCTGAAGCGCCATCTGATCTATTCCTCCAATCCAATCTCTGACTTCTTTGTGCACTTCTTGGAAGCATATGTTAATGAGTTCATTGATAAACATTAGTGTGATCCTGTTAAAATGGAAAGTTCATAAACTCTTTTGCTCAGAACCCCCTAACCACTTCTAATATCATTCAAAGTAAAAGCCAAAGTTATTACTGTGCTTTCCAAGGCCAGACATGACCTCTGCCCCCGCCTTGTCCTTTCCTTTCTGACCTCATCTAGTACACTTCCGTACTCTAGACCTCGGATGCCTCCTTGCTGTTCCTTGAACACACTGGGCACACTCCTACCTCTAGAACTCTACCTTTGTCTTCCTTCTTGGACTTCTCTTCTTCCAAATATCTGCAGACTACTTCCATCATTTTCTCAAGTGTTTAATCAAATGTCACCTTCTCTGTGAGGCTTTTCCTCAACCTGTCTCAAATGTCAACCCTCCCCCAAACACTCAAGTTTCCTAGCCTAATTTTCAGACCTCATCACTTATCTATAGAGACTGTACAATACACTGTTCTCCATCAATAAATTGTGAGCTCCTTAAAGACAAAGATTTTTGTCTGTTTTTTTCACTATTGTATCTGCGGCATCTAAAACAACCCTGTCACATAGGAGGCACTTGATATATAGCTTTTGAATGAATGAATGAATTCATGCAGCACAACACACAAAATTGAACAGAACATAAAACCTGCTTTAGGTAGGCTCCTGATCTAGCACACTTGAAAAAGAGGTTTTAAAAACAGCATAACCATGTGTCAAGTTCTAAAATAGAGGAATGCACAAGTACTACAGATATACGGAAAAAGAAGACTAACCTAAGTCTACCTAGAGAGAGAAGGAAAGGCTTCATGGAGGACCTGGGCCTTGTGTTCTGGTTTCACTGGTGTGGTCCACTGATCCCCAAATCCAGCACTCCCTTGTTGAGGGTCAATTCCAGGGATGCCTTTCCTGGTTCTAACCTAAGGAGAGTTTCTAAGAAAATTGGCGTGGGAAACTGCAAAGAGCTCTTGGCATTGAAATCATCTGGGTATGGTTTAGAATCTCAAGTTCACAGCAGAATCATGGGAAAATCCTAGATCCTGCCAGTTCTCTCTTTTCTTCACTGACCATCACATTATGACTTTTGCTCCCTTTTCCCAAAATACACGAGATAAAATCAAACTTCTGTTTTTGTTACCAACTTACAAAAACACAGAGTTACTCTGAGAACTGTATCTTGTTAGCTGTTTTTCTGTTGAAAATGTGTTAAAAGTGTCCTTAAGTTGTCTGGGGGAATTATTCTTATCTCACACAATGTTCACTTCAAGAAAAGTTTAAGCCAAATTTGCCTCAAGAAGACAGAAAGTAGAATAGAGTGAGATAAGATTCTAGGTGCTCTTTTAAACTTGATTCTACCAGGTCTATAAAATGGTATAATACTCCACGTTCTTTGCCTGAGCTGCCCCCACTGTCTTCACAAGGGGAGGGCTGCAGAGAGGTTATTAGATCATACAAACTCTTGTGGGATCACAGATCTTTTCTCTGCTCATCTTTCAGAGAGAGCAGTTTGAAAGTGAGAAATGGTCTGAGCATAGTAAGAAAACAGCTCTCACCATATTTCATTTCCCTTTTCCTCCCCCACCAACTCTTCCTGAGAGTTTATGTTTTATGAGAGTATAGGTTTTAAAACCCAAGAACTAAATTGGAAATGTCTGAAAGAGCCTTCGTTCTAGGCTTGTAAGTTCTAGGTTTATTCAAACAACTTGAGTTAAAGTAGAAAGACAACTTTTTAATAGGGTCTATGGAACCCTTTCTTCAGAATATTCAACTCTACCACTGACTAGCTATGTGACATTGGATGAGGATGGGGGAATTGATGGCTACCGTGCTGGTTGGGAGAATTAGTAAATAGTGCTTGCTATTATTTCCTTGGAAAGTAAATCATAATTATGGAGGGTTGAATTTCATTTTACACTCTCATAATGTACCTCGTATTGAAAGATTCTTCTAAGATGCTAGTGTATGTCCTATGAAATGTTGGGGACAAGGGAAAATATGTCCTCTGACAGTAGTCCTATTCCAAGTGGGCCTCTGCAATGTCTGCACGCATTCAGAAGAACCTCATATCATCCTAAGAGAGGTAACCATAACCCAAAGATCTTACCAAGTATCAGGGCAAAGTCATTGGTCAACAAAACAATGATTATTTACTGGAAAAGTCACTTCTCTCTGACACATTTTCCTCTTACTTTTCAAAGATGGTAGAAGGCTGAAGATGTCAATTCTAGTAAATTATTGATTACTTCCAAATATGTACTAATTTAAAAACGTATTTCAGATCTTACATTTAAGTCTTTAATCCATTTTGAATTTACTCTTATATGTGATGTAAGGAGATGGTCCAGCTTCATTTTTTTTGCATGTGACTGTCCAGTTTTCCCAGCACCATTTATTGAATAGACTGTCTTTATCTCAATGTAAATTATTGCTTCCACTGTCATAGATTAAATGACCATATAGGAATGGATTTATTTCTGGGCTCTCTATTCTGTTCCATTGATCTATGTGCCTGTTTGTTTATATGCCAGTGCCATGCTGTTTTGAACAGGTATATACGATGTCAGAGGGGTAGTCAATTGAGGGAGGGGGATTATCACTTTGTGAGGGGTGTAAATGTCTAACTATTACACTGTTTCATACACTTGAAGCAAATTTTTAAAAAAGAAAAGAAAAATAAATAAATAAAAATGCATTTCAAATGACCTTTTAAAGATGATCGCAGCTATGACTTTCTGGAGGACACATTCCGAGTCTATCTAAATTTCATTCATTTGGGGTTTTAACTCATGTATTGGAGGCTGTACATCTTCTCCCATCCTCCTTTATCGCAGGTGCACAGAGCCCCAGTTACTGCTGTTAATGGCTCTCAACTGTCCCCTGTTCAAGAGCACCGCACATCCAAATGACTGACTGATGGCATCAGGGGAGAGTGTACACATGGCCAGCTCTCTTGCCTCAAGGTGGGATGAACTCTGTGATGCAATTCATGCTGCAGAGCTCCCTGTGGGATTAGACTTAAGTATGTCTCCAGCTGAGACCAACCTTACTTAGCTTTTCCCCCTGCCCTATCTTGTTTCCATAACTTCCATACTCCTGAGGCTGCTCCCTCAAGAAACGACATGCACCCAACATGATTCTTATTGTTAGTAAATCTGGGATATACTGAATTAGAATAGAGCAGGTGTCAGCAAACTCTATCTGTAAAGGGACGGATAGTAAATATTTTAGGCTTTGTGGCCCATACGGTCTCTTTTGCACTACTCAGCTCTGCCACTGTGGTGCAAATACAGCCATAGACAGTACACAAACAACAAGCATAGCTGTGTTCCAATAAAACTGTATTTATAAAAGTGAGTGGCAGGCTGGATTTGCCCCAAGGACCATTTTACCAACGCTTGAGCTGGAGTGTAGGGGCATAAACATGATTTGTTGTTCTATAATGATTTGGCTGCTAAAGTTTGGTGCTACTCTTTCTTGGGCAAATGTTTACATAATGGTAATCAAGCAAAAGACCTTCGCTGAAGTGGAGACACATTTCATTTTTCTAACCTCATTTTCAATCCTTGAATGTCACTGGCTTTGCCATGAGGTAATTTAAACATGCATTGCAGAGGAGAGATGGTTTCTTCAGGCCAGGTCTCCTATTCTTTGATGCTGATTCATAATATTGCCAGAGGCCATTCCATAAGGACAGATGGCAGCTACAGGAAGGAGAGATGCAGACCTATTTCATTCTTGTGTGTGTGTGTGTGTGTGTGTGTGTGTGTGTGTGTGTGTACATAGGCTGGATCTCTGGCACTAAATTTGGAAAATAAAACTTGTGAATGTATGTAATGTTTCCTCTGGATAGGTATGAGGTTACCTGAGTCTTCCTTCTGTTGTCTTAACATTGTATAATTAATTTGATAAAGACTTATTAATAGCCTGCCCTTTATTTACTAAGAATTTATATTCCTCTTTACAAATTATATGGTGTCATTATCACAATGGAAAATTTTAATGCTTGGCATAGATGTACTGCAAACAAAGAATTTACATTTAAATCAGTTCTCTTTAATTAGGTTCTCGAGTTTTATCACCACAGATTAGAACAAAATGGATAGAATTCTTTTCAATCCAGGTAACTCACATTCATCTTTAAGTGACCCTGAGAACAGCATAAAACAAATGCTCAGCTCTGCAGCCAGAGAGTATTTACTGTTAGGCTGTGACTTTCGCTACTTGGAATACATTTAATTCACATAAAAAAGAATAGTGACAGCTTTCTCATTAAATTGGCTTTAGCCTCTGAACTCTGGGCCCACATATGTTTATTCTGAAGATTGCTGCTCGTCGTCAGATTTGTTACCTGCTGCATTACTCCTCACAGTCATTTCACCAAGGTTTGAAACTCTTTCAGGTTTGTCTACAGGATATATTTTCAGGAAATCTCAGGTTTACCTTGCATTTAGCATTTGTGATATTTGAGAAATCGAATGCTTAAGAATAGACTCAATTAAAATTCCCTGTGGGTGGACTATGACTGATGGTTGTCGGGTAAGAAGCCAGTATATATTACTGAGCTGATCACAAGCACAGGTCTCCAGGAACGTGTGTGTGCATGTGCATGTGTGTGTGGACTCTTCATGCTGGATCCCCAAACTTTTTCGCATCTGTGCAATTATGCTTCCCTCATTTCCTTATTGCTGTTCCCAAGAGTGTGCCTCAATAAACCTCCTACCCACAAATCTCCATCTCAGAGTCTCTTTCCCCACATAACCCAGCTTATGAAACCCTCCAAGGCACAGATAAAAGCTTCTATGGCCTCAAATTCTCAGCTCTGATGTAGCATAGCATCAACCACACTGTGTTGTAATTGTACATTTACTTACCCACTCTTTGACTAAATGGTAGGCTGCTTGAGAGAAAGAGTGGGTCTTAATCCTTCCCACATGCCATATATTGCCTGGGACAATCAAAGGCATGCAATATAAGTTTGTGGAATAAGTTGGAATAAAAAAACTAGAAACCAGAAATCCACAGGTACAAGGTTCTGGTTGTGATCTCTGGAAGCATGCTATGAGATGGAGATTTTGTTCAGTTTATGTATTGACAGAGTACGTCATGAGAAGGAAAGTACAAGAAGCAGGATGAGTAGAGAGCAAAAAAGCTAAGTCAAAATGTGGTTTCTGATAGTGACTATTTAATCCTGATCCTACCAGTCAGGTCTGAAGCATGAATGAAACACCACAATATTGCCACCTTGAGGCAAGAGGGCCTGCCCTTTATAAGCTGGGGGCAATCAGTCACTGACTACGGGCTGCTCTGAGCAAAGGAGATGGGACCTATAGCCTCCAGGGACAAAGAAGCTCCTACTCAGACTAGACCAATAACTCTCCAAGTTAGTTATCCAGACCAATAGCATCAGCATCATTGGAACTTGTTAGAAATACAAATTCTCAGGCCCCACCCTAGACATACTGAATCAGAAATTCTGGGAGCTGAGCCCAGATATCTGTTGTTGTTGCTACTTTGTTTTTTAGATTGCAGGTAAATATTTTCTTTGATGTAATACTCTTTTCTTAAGTTTTAAAAATTTATTTTTCATTGAGATCCAAGACGGCGGAGTAGACAAACACAGTGCCTGTGTCCTTCTGTGAACACATTAAAATTACAACTAAATTATACAACAATCAACCTGGAGAACCATCTGAAGTCTAGCTGAACAGAAGTCCTATGACTAAAAATACAAAGAAGAAGCCACTCAGAGACTGGTAGGAGGGGCACAGACGTAGAATGGGCCCCAAATCTCCATGTGGAGGTTGAGAATCAGGAGAGATATCTCGGCTGTGGAGGTTCCTCCTGGAGGAGTGAGGGACCGCAGCCCCATACCAGGCTGAGCCCAGAGTACTGGTGCTGGGAAGAGGAGCCCCCACAACTTCTGGCTGTAAAAACAGTGGGGATTCTGACCGTTGGGTGGGATGGAAGGTTACAGGAAACCCAGACATCCTCTTAAAGGGCCCTTGCACAGTCACTTGCTCTCAGGCACTCACTCTGGGCTCTGTCAGAGGGACAGTGACTCAGGCGGTGACAGAAACATATGGGGTAGGGGTGGGGCAGATTGAGGTGTGTGCTGTTGCGGGGAGGACTGGAGAACAGTCAGCATTTTCCCTGTGTGAGGTCCTCTTCTGGTACAGCTGGCAGGCAGGCACCATGTTTAAAGTTTGATCCCTCCCCCTCATGGCCAAATCTGAATCTGATTGGGCTGATGAGCTCTACTGCTTCACTTTGCTGACTCACTGGGATGCTGCCCCACCCAACTCTTCCAAAGCTGGAGGAACATTCTCCATGAGCAGCCAGCCCTGCCCATGTTGCACTCTTTCTTGGAAAACTATCCGAATCTGACAGGCCCCCTACAGGCAGCGACTGGCCTTAGTGTGCCCTGAGACTTTTGCTGAGTAGCTCCAGGCTCAGCACTAACACAAAACCAGAATTTACATTAAGCTGGTGACCACAACTCTTCCCATTCTAGTGACTCCCTGAGTCACCCAAACTTACATACCACACGAGACTATCAGTGGCAGAAACTTAATGGAACCTGCAGATGGCAGCAGGCCTTGGGGTGTCCTGGCATTTTGCAGAGCTACCCCAGGAAAGGTACTGGTGGCAGATGTCCTTGGTTCATAGCGTGGCCTCTCCCACATGCCTCCAGATTTAGCACAGATAGAGAACAACTGCGGATCTCTTTGTAGCTCCTGTCAGGTAGCACACGAACAGTCACAGACAGTGGGTGACCTGGGCCTGCACTGGAGCCCCTCCCAAAAGGCCCCAGAACCAAGATAATTGGAGGTTGGCTTCAGACCACAGCAGAGTACCACCCAATGAAACCCACAAGCAGCACACACAAACGGTGGTCTCAATAGGCACAAGAGCCCACTGGGGCAAATCCCACTCAGTGAGGTAAACCCCCCACACAGCAGCCCAAAAGCTGTGGATGTGGCAAAACTCCACAGCCAGTCAGCCTACGGGTCAGTCCCACCCACTGACATGCCAATAGCAATCAAGGCTCAACTATAACAGGAGGCCACAAACAACCCCCACAAGGGACACTCCTGGAGCACCCGGAGCAGGTGACCAGGGAGCCTCTGCCACTGGACCCTACAGGACACCTACTATTAAGTTGGTGAAAAAGCAACTGTAGTTTAAAAGGTTAAAAATAATTGCAAAAACTGCAATTACGCTCATACCAACCTAATACATAAGTCCACCTGGCTCAGACTGGGAGACATAGCAGATCTATGTAATACATAGAAACAAACACAGAGAGGCAGCCATAATGAGGAAACAAAGAAATGAGTCCCAAATGAAAGAACAGGAGAAAAATCCAGAAAAATAACTAAATGAAATGGAGGTAAGCCACCTACCAGTGACAGAGTTCGAAACAATGGTTATAAGGATGCTCAAGGATCTTAGTGAGAAATTCAACAAAGAGATAGAAAGCATAAAAAAGGACACGGAAACCATAAAATAGAAACAGTCAGAAGTGAAGAATACAGTAACTGAAATGAAGACTGCACTAGAAGGAATCACCAGAAGACTAAATGAAGCAGAGGATCAAATCAGCAGTTTGGAAGATAAGGTAGCAGAAAACACCCAATAGGAACAGCAAAAAGAAAAGAATCCAAAAAAAAAAAAAAAAAATGAGGAGAAATGAAAAGGTCTCTGAGACAACATCAAGCATAAGAACATTCACATCACAGGAGTACCAGAAGGAGAGGAGAGGAAGCAAGAGATTGAGAACATATTTGAAGAAATAATGACTGAAAACTTTCCTAACCTGGTGATGGAAATAGACATACAAGTCCAGGAAGCTCAGAGAGTCCCAAACAGGATGGATCCAAACAGACCCACATCTGGACACATTATAATTAGCATGGCAAAGTTAAAGACAAAGACAGAATCCTAACAGCAGCAAGAGAAAGGCAACTAGTAACTTATAAGGGAGCTCCCATAAGATTGTCAGCTGATTTCTCAACAGAAGCTTTGCAGGCCAGAAAGGATTGGCACAAAATATTCAATGTGATGTAAAGGTACAACCTACAAACAAGACTACTTTACCCAGCAAAGCTATCATTTTAAATTGAAGGACAGATAAAGAGCTTCCCAGACAAGAAAAAGCTAAAGGAGTTAATCAACACCAAACCAGTATTACAAGGAATCTTAAGGGACTTCTTTAAGACGAAAAAAAAAAAGAATAATAAAATGGCAATAACTATATACCTATCAATAAATACTTTCATTGCAAATGAATTAAATGCTCCAATCAAAAGACATAGGGTGGCTGAATGGATACAAAAACAAAACCCTTAGATATGTTGCCTACAAGAAACTCACTTCAGATTGAGACACAGACAGACAGAAAGTGAAGGGATAGAAAAAGATATTTCATGAAAATAGAAACAAACAATCAAAAATCTGGAGTGGCAATACTTATACCAGACAAAATAGACTTTAAAACAAAGTCTATAAGAAGAGACAATGAAGGACTCAGTAATCCCACTTCAGGGTATTTATCTGAAGAAACCCAAAACACTACTTTGAGGGAACATGTACATCCACATGTTCATTGCAGTATTGTTTACAATGGCCAAGATGTGGAGGCAGCCTGGGTGTCCATCGATTGATGAATTGATAAAGAAGTGGTGGTACATATATACAATGGAATATTGCTCGGCCATGGAAGAGGATGGGTTCTTGCCATCTGCAGTGGCATGAATGTGGTATTGTGCTGAGTTGAGTATGTCAGAGAGAGAAAGAGAGATGTAATGTGATTTCACTTATATGTGGAATCTAAAGAACAAAATAAACAAATAAAACAGAAAGATACAGATACAGAGAACATTTTGATGGTTGCCAGATGGGAGGGGGGTTTGGGGGGTGGGTGAATAAAAGAGGAAGGGATTAAGAAGTACAAATTGGTTGTTACAAAGTAGTCATGGGGATGTAGGGTATAGCATAAGGAATATAGTCAATAATATTGTAGTAACTATGTATGGTGTCAGATGGGTATGAGATTTATTGGGGTGATAGATGGAGGGGGTAGAGGGCAGGGTGAAAAAGATTAAGGGATTAAGAAGCACAAATTTGTAGTTACACAGTAGTTATGGGGATGTAAAGTAAAGCATAGGGAATATAGTCAATGATATGGTAATAATTATGTATAGTGCTAGGTCGATACTAGATTAGTCAGGGGGATCACTGCTTAAATTATATAACTGTCTAACCACTGTGCTGTACATCTGAAATATAAAATAATATTGAATGTCAATTGTAATTGAATATTTTTAAAATGGGGTGAAAAGGTGAAGGGGATAAGAGGTACACATTTCCATGTAGAAAACAAATAAATCATGGGGTGGTGATATACAGCATAGGGAATATAGTCAATAATATTGTGATAGTGTGGTATGGTGTAAGATGGTTGCTGGACTTACCATGGTGATCAATGCTTTAAGTATATAAATGTTGAGTAACTATGGTGTACACCTGGAACTAATATAATATTGTATGTTAGCTATATTTTTAATAAAAACCTTTAAAAAACAACAAAATATTTTTCAATAATGTTTACATACAATATTATATTAGTTTCAGGTGTACAAAACAACATAGTGATCATAGTGATTAGATATTTATATACCACACAAAGTGATTGCCCCAATAAGTCTATCACCCATCTGGCACTGTATATAGTTATTATAGTATTATTGATTATATTCCCTATGCTGTACTTTACATCCCTGTAACTATTTTTTTCAATTATAGCTGACACTCAGTATTATTTTATATTAGTTTCAGGTGTACAGTGTAGTGGTTACACATTTATACGATTTATGAAGAGATGCCCCCAATAAGTCTAGTATCCACCTGACTCTATATAATTTTATAATATTATTGACTCTTTAACAAGCCTGCTATGTGATTCAGAAGCAAGCTAAAGTTTGAGAATCACTGGCCTGAGGCAATTCTCCAGAGAAGGGTGGTGGTGATGGTGAGTTACAACTCAACAATCCCAGCAGGTGAAGAATGGGTGTACTTGCAGGTTAAGGGCATCTAGGTGGAGTATCAACAGCATCCACTATAGTTGAAAACCCAGAAATTTTCTATCAGCGAACAAAAGAAGATATTCACAGAAATCCTTGAGATCACAAAGCAGGATTGCTTAACATGTATGCTCATCAAATTGGGGTACTTAGAAACAGAATGATCTAGTAATACTTATTGGGTAGATGGGTAGTCTGTGTCTGGGAACATAATGAGATTGGCGATTATGGCAAAAATTCCCTATAATTTAAAAAAAACTGAACAGAGGGCAAGGCTTAGAATCAAGGGAGGCCTCGAGAGCAATTAGAGTATGAGGAAAAGTTCTGATCATAAGTGGCATGGCAAGAATCTAATTATCGGACAGAAGTACAATGTAAGAAAAGGACAAGCAGCAAGGTTGACTAAATAGTGACTTCCATTTCCGGACAGTGCTTCTTCCATTTCCCTTGACCTAAAACAGGGATAACCCTGGAATATGAAGCTGCTGATCCTAAAATGGGTTTCTAACTGGCTTCGGCAGTTAAAGTTAAAGAGAGACAAAATCAGAAAGCCCAGCAGCTCATGACGACAGTCTTCCAAACCAATATGTTAAAATGTTATATAAAATGTGCTAGAGCTGAGAGTTATAGCAAAGTGTAAGAAACATGCCTACATAAATGGACTATTCTATCTTTGTTATGGGATTTACAAACGACTTTGCTGTAATTTAGATCCAAATTGATACGCTGTTACAATATAATAATTTACTATTCAGTTTATATGAAAATGAGATTGAAATAGCTGTGATTTCTAACTCCCCAAACTTTCACATAATCTCTTACAGCTTGACAAGTCTATTGAATAAAAGAGGAATACAGGAGGTGAAGGAGCAATTTGTAAAAAGTGTGCCACCCTGATTGTCATTCTGTTAGACAACAAAAGAAAAGAAAAAATATACCTATGAAGATGAAAACAGTGGGGAAATATGTTTAGCAACTGAGATGCAGATTCTGTCCTTAATGGAATCTCTATCCCATATTAAGTCAAAAACTAGGTCTGCTCTCTGGCTGATTAATCTGCAGTGGCAGACATATAGCCATTGCTATCTGGCACTTTACTGTCTCAGCATATATTTACTAACTGGCCTGTAATTACTTTTTTGGAACATTACCCAACACTGTTTTAGAGGAAGAAAGAATTCATTATCTGTGAAACAAAATACATAGGCCTTGTTTCTGGCAGACATCTATACCCAGCTCCATCATTTCAAATGGTAGATATAAAATTAAAAAAAAAATCAATATATTTTTTTCAAAGCAAGAGTTTCAACACTGGCTATCTGAAGTGCTTTGTGGGTTATCCATTACATAAGTTAGCCAATAAATCATATTGCTACTACAAGCTATGGGATCTCTGCATCCTCTTTTTCCACTGATGTGCAGTGACCATGGATTGCCTTGAAAATCATATCTAAACTTTACTTCACACCAGCAGTCTAAACTGTGGTTCTCAAATTGAGCATGAATTACACTTACCTAGAGGGCTTGTTAAACCACAGCTTGCTGGACCCCACCCCAGAGTTTCTGATTTACCCTGTTTCCCTGGAAATAAGACCTCGCCAGACAATCAGCTCTAATGAGTCTTTTGGAGCAAAAATTAATATAAGACCTGGTATTATATTATATTATATTATATTATATTATATTATATTATATTATTATATTATATTAAAGACCCGATCTTATAGTAAAATAAAACCCGGTATATTATATTATATTATATTATATTATATTATATTATATTATATTATATTATATTATATTATATTAAAGACCCAGTCTTATATTATAGCAAAATAAGATCGGGTCTTATACTAATTTTTGCTCCAAAAGATGCATTAGAGCTGACTGTCCGGCTAGGTCTTATTTTCAGGGAAACACGGTAGTAGATCTGAAGTGGGTTCCAGGAATTTGCATTTTTAACAAGTTCCTAGGTGATGCTTATGCTGCTGGTCCAAGTGCTACACTTTGGGACCCTTGCTCTATCTCTCCCATTCTTTGTTTCTCTCCAGCTGCCACTTCACTTCATCAGATCGCTTTTCTCATTCTTCCTAAGAAAATCTGCTCTAGACAAGTTAATACAACTTCTGAATCCATTATTTATTTTAGTGTGAATGGAATTTTTTTATTAAATTTATTGGGGTGACAATGTTTAGTAAAATTACATAGGTTTCAAGTGTACATTTCTATAATACATCATCTATATATCTGAATCCATTCCTAAAATTTAATTAAATAATATCTTCTCATGTCTTATTTTCAGATTACTTACCCTACTTGGTGAAAAACTGTAGACTTAGTATACACTCAACACTATGTAATAGATATAACATCATATTAACTATCACAAGTTTATTATAAAATTTATATGTATTAAATGGCTATGAGAAACATTTTCTTATAGATTAAAATCTAGAATCATGTACTATTAATGATCAGTGATTTAAAAAAAATTCAACACCTAGCACATTGTAGGAACCTAATACATATTTGTCAAATGAATGGATAATGGAGTACTCTAGTTCAGGCTTCCATTCAAATCAGAAAGTTCCTCCACTAATTACAGTCGAGGCTTTATCATGTTTAGATAATTTAATTGGCAAAAAAACAAAAAACAAAACACACACACACAAAAAAACACACAAAATAACTTTCGTTGAACTGAAACTGATCTTTGAGAGTTGGATAGTTCTGGTTTATGGCATAAATTAAACTTAATCTGGTTTTGTGTAAGAGCTATTAAAATGTTTGAACTCATGTGTCCATTGCAGAAGCCGTCCCTTTTCAGTGTAATAGCCTCTAGACCTCCAACCAACTCTCATATAAGAGTTTTCACATATTTTTCATCAACTTAGTTACTTACATCAAAATACAGTTTGAGTTTTCAATACCCCTCTTAAAAATTGGTCCTCATATTTTAACACAGTGTGCCAATGCAAAATCCACAAGGAGTACCCTTTTCTTTGATTAGAAATGTCTTCTATCTATAAGGGAAGAAATGTCTTCTATCCATGAAATGTTTAAGTTGGGAGGGGGGTGGTAGATGAGGGTAAAGGGGATCAAATATATGGTGATGGAAGGAGAACTGACTCTGGGTGGTGAACACACAATGGGATTTATACATGATGTAATACAGAATTGTACACCTGAAATCTATGTAACTTTACTAACAATTGTCACCCCAATAAACTTTAATTAAAAAAGAGAAATGTTTAAATGAACATAATACACTTATTTTTTTTAAATTAAATTTATTGGGGTGACAATTGTTAGTAAAATTACATAGATTTCAGGTGTACAATTCTGTATTACATCATCTATAAATCCCATTTGGATCTTGAGAGTGTAATGTTGAGCGAAATAAGTCAGACAGAAAAAGCAGAGAACCATGTGATTTTACTGATATGTGGTATATAAACCAAAAGCAATAATACACTTATAATGTATGGTTGCCATAAACTAATTCTTAACAATATTAATACACTTACGTCTGTAGTTATGTAACAGAGTTGTTGAACTTGAATGCAGAATTCCATATCTAGACCTGGCAGAGCTTTCCTTTATTAGATTTAACTTCTTATTAAAATCTATTAAAATATTTTTGTATCTTTTTTTTTTTTTTGTAGAGAATGGTACATTCTCTAATGTGTGAGGATTCTTCTCCTATGGTACTTAAAAGATATTGTTTTAGTTTGCTAGCTGTATATGGCTTCATTCGTTGGGAATCTTGTATATCCTTTATAAATTCTCTACTGAAACATATGTATCCAAGTCATTTCATTCTTTCAACAAGTGAATATTTTCTGATATTATCTCAGTTTTTCAATAATATAGTGATAAAAATAGAAGAGGTGATTGTGTATTTGATTTGGCAAGTCTAGATATTAATGTTACTAAAATGATTAATTAAAAGAAGACAAAAGAAAAATAAACTTTATATTTTACTTTACTTATTACCAAAGAAAAACTTAAAAAAATTTGGGATCATTTTTCTCTTGAAAATAACAATAATAAAAATAATGTTTAAAACTTTCATGTTTACTAGAGACTCAGAATGATAACCTTAAAAAATGAAAGGCGAACTGACTCTGGGTAGTGAATACACAATGTGATTTATAGAGGATGTAATACAGAATTGTATACCTGAAATTTATGTGACTTTACTAACAATTGTCACCCCAATAAACTTTAATTAAAAAATATTGATCCCTAACAGGCCCCCAAAACTTCTCATTGCATTTTATTTTGTCTCCTAAAATGAAAATAATTATCTCAAAACTGATTCAGTGTTGGCAACATATTATGTGATATGACAAAAACTTGATGAAATTAACTTTAATATTCCTCATTAATCAAAGACAGTATAGAATTAATTTAAAAAGTCATGGTTCACTGAGCATTGCAGAAATCATTAAGCAGAACAATGATTTTATTTAGTGTTGAAGAATAACAATTACTTTAAATATTTATAAGATCCAAACTTTTACACAAGGAGGGAAAGAGAATAAATAGAATTCAGAAAATCATGGAGTATCATTAAGCATAAAATATACCCATATTTCTGGCTAAAAAAAACCCCCAAAACCCCAAACTTATCATTTCTGTATTTTTTATAAGTATCATTCTGTTTTATCTTCAAAATAGCCCTGAAATGTAGGCAGGAAAAAATAATTATTTCCAATTTACAAATGAGGAACCTTGGACCTGATGAATTGGACAAAGGAAGTCCAAATTTTTTCCAGACAAGAAATTTTATTAAAAGATATATCAAAGGTTGAAATTAATGGGACTACATATATCATGTTAATTGATGAGAAGACTCAAAATTGTAAAGATGGTGATTCTCGAAATTTATCTATAAATTGGATTCAATTTAAAAAATTGTGATATGAATTTCCACAGAATTTGATAAATTGGTTTTATAATTTATATTTAATAGCAAAGGTCCAGAAATTAAGAAGACTAGCAATGAGCAACTATTGATATCTATCAGATATCAAGATTTTCTATAAACTTTTTTACATGAAAGTATGTTTATTAAGGTAATGAGGTATGCACACAGGAACAGACAAATAGACATATAGACCAATAAAATAAGATAATCCAGGATCACTTCCACACTTACACGGAAACTTATTAAGCAATAAGGGTATCACAAAAAATAAGTGAAGAAAAGAAAAACTATTTGATAAAAGGCTCTGGGACAATTAACTATCTATGTGAAAAATACAAAAGTATATTCCTAACTACACACTAGAACAGAAATAAATCTCACACTGAAAAGGCTCAGAGTGAAAGCACATTTTTTATGTTTTAAAATAAAACATATGTGAGTGTATTTATGATCCTGAGGAATGAAAGCATTTCTTAAAGAAAAAAAAGCATAAACCAAACAAAAAAAATACATGCATTTGATTACATTAACATTAATGACAGCAAAGCCATCAGAAGCTAAGTGGCAAACAAAGCAAAGTGGAGTGATGATATTTGCATCTCATGGAACAAACACAAGATAGTCCAGGGTATTAAAGCACGGCTGCTCATTATATTACTCTACAATTTATCACCCCTTAAATCCTTCAAAATTCCTTTACATTCCTTGGATCTCCTAAGATTGATGCTTCTCATACTGATTTACAAACTCATGGTAAATTTATTGAAACTGAGCCATCACTTTAATATTCAAAGGGTAGCATACTTTGCTCACTGAGTTGCAATAAAGTTAAATTGCAATTATAGTTATAAAAAGAGTGGGATCAAAACATTATTTTTCGACAATGAAATATATAATAAAACAGAATTTAATATATTTGAACCAAATTTCTATAGTTAAAAGTAGGTTTTCTTTTTGTATCTCTTTAACATGTTAGTAGATTTTTCAATAGACAATATCAATATCATATCCTTCAATCACTAATTAATAAATGATATATTTTATTAAAATGTAAGGGGAAACTTTTAAGGTAGCTACAGTTAAAATTAAAAAGACAAAACTTGATATCATAAAAACTATTATAGTGAGATATTTTTTTTTAAGTCTGATATTTAGAATTATTCCCGGACATAATTTTTTATGATGAAAATATTCATGACTCTTTCAAGATTTAGGCATCTAGGTTCAATACTTGAAATGTCCCAAAGGAAAGTACAGCAAACTGTTTCACATTTTTGAAGTGAAAAATCCTTTATTCATAAGCAAGCATAGAAATCCCATATTTTTGCCTCACTTAAAATCAAGCTAAAATAAATCAAAACTTAGTATTGAAATATATCTTCCATGTGCAAGACCCTGTACTAAACATAATGAATCAATACATATTTTTCACTAGGTCTTATCTAAATCAATACCCCATTTGGGGATCTAACTTTCAGAAAGTGGAGAGAAAATAGTAATTAAAATGTTTAAGCCAATGTACATATGTAAAATCCAGTACAAAGTTTGCAAATTATGATGGCTTATAATTTATGCACTATATTTTCAACACATTCTAATCATCTGGAAACAATGTTATATCTTATTGACCTCTTCTGTAGTCACTTAAGGTAGGAAGACACTAAGGAGTTATTTTTTTCTCTTCAGTCTATTGATGTTGAAAATTCAGTCATTAAATATTGTCATTTTTTAATTCATGTGACAGTCCAGACACTGAATCACATAAGTATTTAGTTTATCGATACTGTAGTAAGACATGACTTTTCCTATATAATCATGTGCTCTCTCTCTCTCTCTCTCTCTCTCTCTCTCTCTCTCTCTATATATATATATATATATATATATATATATATATATATATATATATATATATATATATATATGGTTTATGGCTGCTTTCTCTTTTTTTTGTAACAAATAAGAAAAACAGCATATGCATTTCTGCAGAAATTCCCATGATTCCATAATCTTAAAAAATGTATGATCACACAGTCACTTTAAGTTACAAGTACTACCTCAGTGTGCAGTCTAAGATCACAGTAATCAACCATTCAATCTTCAATCAAAGCTAAGGGCTCTCCTCCCATCCTGGACATGCCTTACAGTGGGTGACCCATAAGATCAGCTTACCTGCCTTTCTTGTCATACACATATGCAGGGACAAAGCAGCAAGGAGAAGTAAAGAGACATAAGGACAGAACTATTCGTATTTGGTTGGTGACTAGCAAATGTGAAAAGCTCAGTCTTTCACTTCAGGGTACATCTATGGGTTTGAAATTGGACCCCAGCTTGGACTAAGCTTCTAAGATGGTGAGAGGCCTCCCCTTTGGTTGGTAACCATCCCCTGAGACGAAGCATCTCTGAGGACTCATGCCTTCCTGGGCAGGGCTTAAAACTTTTCCAGAATTGACTCTGGGTGGTGAGCACTCAATGTGATATATGGATGATGTATTACAGAATTGTACACCTGAAACCTATGTAACTTTACTAACCCCAATAAACTTTAATTTAAAAAAAAAACTTTTCCAGATAGGCTTCCTTTTCCATGTGGGCCAAATCTGCTCCACGGAAAACACTCATGCCTTCTTACCCATCCTCCTCCCCACAACCCCACCCCAGAGGAGTATCATTTTCTGGTCCTTTATCCTCTCCCTCTCCCTCCCTCTTCCTCTCTCTCACCCCCTCCTAACCCCGCAGCATACATGCTTTAACTTCACAGGTGTGAAAGAGACATAAGTACACTATTTCTCCCAACTCCAGAAAACACATTAACTTCTGAGTGGTCCCACTAAAGCTTCCACTTTGTAGAACGGCAGTGAAGAAGGTAGTCCGCTTACCTCACTAGAGGGAGATGAGACACCCAGCAGACGTGTAAAGAAATCTTGCCAGCCCCTCTCTATCTCTCCATTCTAGATTCTTCTACCTTCTCAAAGTGGGTGAAGCTTTCAGGAGTCGTGGAAACTCTTGTGATTTACCCACTTTGAAGATTCCTCTAGGGTATTCTGTCTCACACTCAGTTGGATATCTCTTAACTGCCGTATATTGGCACCTCGGGAAAAACTTCAATTTTCATATCTTATTACATAATACTATTTAATATCTATTAAATAAAGAACAACAACAAGCATTTCTTGAGATGTTGTTTTGTGCTGTCATGGTTCTTTCATCTTTATTCATATTAGCCTATTTTAGCCTCTCAACAATCCTACAAACTAACATGAATATTTAGTTTTAAATGAGCTGGATGAATTGAACCCCACCCAGCAAAGTGTTAAGCAATTTTCTTAAGACACACTGCCAGATTTTGACACCAGTTGGTCTGGTTCCAGAGCCCACCTTCTTAACCACTCTGATAACCTGCATCTAAATGAATCAATGAGTGGTTAGTTTCTTTCAAGTGTAAGATATAAAAATGACCCTATTTTTGGCTTACTATAACAATGGATTCAATATATTGGTAGGACAATTTTGTACCATGAAATTTCAGTTCTCCTTTCTTTGGTGTTCTTTATAATCAATGTTCCTGAAAGTTTTCTTTTCTTTTCTTTTTAATTCAGCACACTCCATAGTTTTTGACTATATCAAAATGTCATTACTCCTTAGAGACAAATTTACGTTTATGACAAATCATGGAGCTTTCCATTTTGCTTAAATTACAGCTATTTTTTAAGACTAAAATACAATGTCTTCTGATACAAGTCTACAAACTGATTTTCTTTGATTTTTTTTTTAAGTGAGCACTTTTCAAATGGTAATTTTATGTAGCCAGACAATAACTGCATAGGGCTTAATCCCTAGAAACTCTTGGTGTAGCACAACAAGGAAAATTGTCAACATATTCTTCTTTTACAAATACGCTATGCAAGAATTTGTCATTTCTCTTTCAAGATAAACTTCTTACAAAGATATAATATTATTACTCTGATGGGACAGAACAAAATAAATGCAATTTTAATAAAATACCTGTGAAAAACTTCAATGAAATAAAAGTTAATAATTTTAAAGATTATGGAAAGATTGTGATACTCCTTGACACTTTCATTTTTCACATCAATCGATCATATAATGAGACAGAGGGAAAAGAAACAAGAGATTAATAATACCAAGAAAAGTTAGTTAGTATCGGCCAAAAGAAGTGAAGCAAGTAGGTTTTAATGTGAGAAACTTTTGGATTGAAAATTAAATCTATATGTTTGACAATGGTACATCTGATAAGGGATTAATATCCAAAATTTATTAAAAAAAAGACTCCTACAACTCAACACCAGAAAAAAAAAAAAACAATTAAAAAATGAGCAGAGGACACGAAGAGACGTTTCTCTAAACAGGACATAGAGATAGTCAACAGACATATGAAAAGAAGCTCAACATCACTAATCAGTAGAGAAATGAAAATAAAAACCACAATGAGATACCAAGTCCTACCTGTCAGAATAGCTATTGTCAACAAATCAACAAAAAAGTGTTGGCGAGGATGTGGAGAAAACAGAACCCTTGTGCACTGTTGGTGGGATTGCAGATTAGTGCAGCCACTATGGAAAACAGTGCGGAGGTTCCTCAAAAAATTAAAAATAGAACTACTTTATGACCCAGCTGTTCTGCTTCTGGGTAGTTAGTCAAAGAAATCTAAAACACTAATTTGAAAAATATATACACTCCTATGTTTATTGCAGTGCTATTCACAATAATCAGGACATGGAAACAACAGAAATGCCCATCAATGGACAATTGAATAAAGAAACTGTGGTACATTTATACAATGGAGTATTACACAGCCATAAAGAAGAAATAAATCTTACCATTTGCAACAACATGGATGGACCTAGAGAACATTATGTTAAGTGAAATAAGTCAGACAGAGAAAGAAAATACCATATGATTTCACTTACATGTGGAATCTAAAGAACAAAATAAACAAACAAACAGACAAAGTAGACTCAGAGATATAGAGAAAAATATTGATGGTTGCTAGATGGGAGGGGGTGGGGATGTGAAATACAGTATGGGGAATATAATCAATAATGTTGTAAAGACTATGTAGGGTGTCAAATGGGTACTGGACTTATCAGGGGGATCACTTCATAGACTGTGTAGCTGCCTGACCGTTATACTATATATCTGAGGCTGAAGTAGAATATTATTGAATGTCAACTATAACTACATACACACACACACACACACACACACATATATATATATATATATATATATATATATATATATATATATATATATATATACACACACATATATACAAAATATATATATTTGTAGTGATAGGATGTAAAGTACCACACAGGGAATATAGTCAATGGTACTGTAACAGCTATATACCGGTATGATGTCAGAGGAGTAGTAGATTGGGGGGGTTATCACTTGGTGAGGGGTATAAATGTCTAACTATAATGCTTCTTCGTACACCTGAAACTAATAATAAAAAAGAAAATTAAATCTATAATTTGAATCCCATTTGTGTAAATAAATTACCTCTGATGCGAAATACTTTTTCACTGTGCAACACACATGCACAAATACCCAAAAAGTTCTATAATTCCAGAATTAGTGAGAAACTAATAGTTTATGTTTTACATGACATGATACAATGATTTGTAACAGACTCTAGTGAGATCAAAATATATATTGTGTGATATGCATTTTTTAAAAAAGATTTTTATTAAAAATATAGTTAACATACACAATATTATATTAGTTTCAGGGGTACACCATAGTTGTTCAATATTTGTATACCTAAAGAAGTGATCACCATGGTAAGTCCAGCAACCATCTGACACCGTACCATGCTATCACAATATTATTGACTATATTCCCTATGCTGTACGTTACGTCCCCATGACTTATTTGTTTTATGCCTGGAAATTTAGACGTTTTATTCCCCTTCACCTTTCCCCCTTTTAATGTTTCAATTACAGTTGACATTCAATATTATTTTATATTAATTTCAGGTGTACAGTATAGTGGTTAAATAGTCAGGGATCACTTCTTAAATTATATAAATGTGATACACATTTTATATCAAATAAAAAAGTAAACCACTCTTTGGCCTCAAATTTATTAAATTCTTTTGGCCTTATTTCATTAATTTCTTTTTTTATTCAATAGAGAATTTCAGACCTGGGAGTTTCTTAGAGATAATCTAGTCCATGCCTCTCCTATTAAAGAAGAGAAAACAGAGGCACCAAGTGATCAAGTGTACAACGTACAACACAAGATCACACAGAGATACCAAGCAGGGACAAGAAGATTCTTTCTTGATTCCTCCATCTCGAATACTCTTCACCACACCCACTACCCTTAGTAGAAAGAAACAGTGCAGCAAGTCATGCCATCATATTTCTATTTTAAAAATTCAACTTATGAAGAAAAAGGCTAACTGTTAGTATTTTCCTTTCATAAATGTTTGGGTGAAGTCATCCTTTCCTTTTGAGCCCGTAGAGATGTGACCAATCACAAGGAATCTGTTGAAAGCTATTTTAAAAATCACTAACATTTAGTCAACTGGAAAAGGTCAGACCAATCAAAACATGCGAAAAAAGTCTTGATTAGGGAGTTAGTCACTTTTTACAGAGAACAGAAAGTTAAGACCTAATTTGCTGTGACAAGACATAAGATTTCTGGCTGGGGTTTCCAAAAAGAATAGAGTCTTTGGAATAGAACCTTAGGAAATTTTCTGCAAAGAACTTGAGCAATCATTTTAATAATGTTTTTCAAGTCAAATAACTATCTCCCTGCTTGGCTGTAAAAGCAAGGTCATTTGATAAATGACTGTTTTACAAGAAAGAGAAATATTTGAAAATAAAATAACTGCATAAGAGAATCCAGCATGCTGGAAGATACATCCATAAGTGTTACCCTGAAATGAGTTATGTAATAGTAATTACCATTAAGGCAGCTATTTCAATGCTGACAGAATCCAAGCCTGAGAATAACAAAGCAAAACGAAAGGAAACCAAACTAGAAGCCAATTCAGAAACAATGAGATGAAAATCAAATTTTAGCATGCAAATGCAAACCCTGGTTGTCTTTGGGAAGAACTGGGTAGCTGGGCTTGGGACTTAACCTCTTAACTGTATATCCTTGCATAACTTTTGAATTATGCTCCAGCAAGACAATTATCTATTCCAAAAGATGAATTAAATTCTAAAAATTCAAATAAAGACAGAAATTCTATACTTAATAAATTTGACCACTGTTATAGGTTCTACATGTACACATAATATTTACTGTAACTCTGTATTTCAAACCTTAAAACTGCTGGCCTTTTTCTGAAAGTTATTTCAGTTATCAAGTTAGGAATGTTGACTGTATATAGGACTGATATCTGCATGGAGAAAGTAATAAAATTAAATAAAGAAATTTAAAGTTTGACTACTAAAGGCAGGAACTTCCCACTCCTAACTTTTTTCCTCCCTCTCTCCCTCCTTCCCTTCCTCTCTTCCTCCCTTCTTTCTTTCCTCCCTCCCTCCCTCCCTCCCTCCCTTCCATCTAACAATCTCTCATGACATACCTACTATATGCTGGGTGCTGTGTTAGCCACTAGTGATGCACTCTGAGCAAAACTAACTTAGACCTTTGCCATCCTGAAGCTTAGAGTCTACTGGGAAAGACAGACATTTAACAAACAATTCCACAGTTACATAAGATTGTTGTTACAACAGAAAGAAAGAAGGTACTAAGGAAGTGAATCTCCAGGATACACTGGGAGAATCATGGAAAGATTCCCAGAGAATGTGAGAATGTGATATTTAAGATTAGACTGAATAATGAGTGAAAAAAAGGGCAAATGAGGAATGGGAAAAGAACATTCCAGTAATAGGAAACAGCATGTGTGAAAGGCCTTAGTTGGGAGGAGGCTGATGTATGGTAAGGTGCACTTGAAGATTAGTGAGAATGGGGAAAAGTGGCCAAAGGGGAGATTGGGGAGAGCTGGGGTATACCAGACCTTATGTTCTGTTTTAAGAGTTTGGAATTTTATCCCAAGTGCAATGGAAAGCCATGAGAGCAATTTAATAAGGGTGATGCCATGGTCCATACCCTGTTTCCCCGAAAATAAGACCTAGCTGGACCATCAGCTCTAATGCGTCTTTTGGAGCAAACATTAATATAAGAGGTGGTCTTATTTTACTCGAAGACCAGGTATGATATGATATGATATGATATGATATGATATGATATGATATGATATGATATGACATGATATGATATATGATATAATAAATTCCGGGTCTTATATTAATTTTTGCTCCAAAAGACGCATTAGAGCTGATGGTCCGGCTAGGTCTTATTTTCAGGGAAACACAGTATTACATTTTAGAAAGGCCATTCTAGTTGCTTTAGGCTGAATTAATCAGAAGGGGGCAAGAGTAGATGTGGACGAACAATGAAAAAGCAACCACAGTACTAATGAGATGCTGACAGTAGCTAATGCGCTCATGTCAGCTGTGAAGGAGAGAAGTGAGTAGGTTTGGGAATATTTCGGAAATGTTTTTGACAGAGCTTGGCGATTCATTAGGTGTGTGGGGTCAGATGTGTATCCTGGTCCACTGGCTCCAGAATTGATAACTGCAGGGAGGATTTAAAAAATCCCTTTGTTTTGAAATTTCTAGTGTATATACAGAACATTTCTGAATTTATTCCAGATATTTAAAGACACTAATTTCATTTTATTAGAGCAACTTTAATTTTAGGTAATACAACACACACACACACACACACACACACACACACATACACACACAAACACACACATTTTGCTCACAGATGGCAGTAAGTTAAAAGCACAGTGGACAGGTTTTGTGCTATCTTAGAGCCATTAACAAAATTAAAACATTACTATGCAGTATACAAACCTTGCTCTTAATTCTTTCTTTTAATCATTCGCATAGCTTTATGTAAGCCACTACACAAACTAAACAGAATTTACACTTTCAGACTAAGTTTATTTTTAATAGATAAAGAACCCTGTCCTGTGTGCCCAGTAATAGCTGGGAAGCCTGTTCAGACCCGCTTACGCTTCACTTTTCAAAAAGGGTTGAGACTTTCTCATGGTGACCTGCTACATTTTTGACCAATGAGAGACCATCTATCTCAATAATGGCCTCTCTTTTGGCAGCTCAGTGATGAATGGAAAGAGGCAGGTAGTTAAATATTTAGATTTCATATCACTACATGACAAAGACCTATAACAAAACCTGAGACAGCAAAAGCTTTGGAATATGACTTCATTAATACTTCTCTCTAAGTCTTTGGAAATCATCAGTAGTTAGATCTCTGTACTTGAGGCATCCATAATATAATTTTATTTTCTTTTTCATGTTTTTGAGGTCATTTCTTCTTAATTATTCAGGTATAAGAAAAAATTATAGCTAGACATAAGCTACCGAATAGTAAATATATATACCTTGTGTTATGTATTATGAATCCTTTCTTCCTACAGATTTTAGAAGGCTATTGCTATTAGTCTACCTACAAAAAATACAGAATCAGAACGCTAGTCATGAAAACCATGATGTAGAAATGTTCTCCAAGAATCTTTCTGTTGCTCCTCCCTCAAATCAAACCCATGTTGACCAACTGGAGCAAGCATCAATTTTGGAAAGAATAAGAGAGTTGTCATCTGAAGTCTTGCGTCCAGGCTCTTTTCTTACTAAGTATGTGACCTTGGCCAAATCCTAACCTTTCTCATTATGCATTTTCACTGATAAAATTGGGTTTATTCCACCCGTGGGATCTATTTACTGAGCTGTTATGGATGGTGTGTGAGCACTTTTTAAACCATATGTTCTGGAAGCATTGCTTTAAATGGAAGACACTGCCTCAGGCAGTGTATAGTATGTGAAATATAGATTTGGGATTAGGAGACCTGAAATCTATCAAAATTCTGCCACTATTTAGCTGTGTGACCTTCAATACAGCACTTCACTTCTTGTGTAAAGTTGAGGGGATAGCACTAGATTTTTCTAAGACAGTGGTTTCTCCACCTGAGTAGTGAAAGTTTTTGCCTTACAGGGGATATCTGGGAATGTCTGGAGACATTTTCAGTTGTCGCAGCTGGGTGAGTGCTACTGGCATCTAGTGAGTAGGTGCCATGAATGCTGCTAAATATCCTACAGTACGCAACCCTCTCCCCCCACACAACAATTATCTAGCCCAAAATACCAATAGTGCCAAGACTGAGAAACCCTGTTCTAAGACCTCTACTCGCTTTACATATTTATCCATAAGGTAAGGCATTTCATAAGTTACCCACTTCACCAATAGGGATTTAAGTTTACCAAAATAGATTTTATTTATTTCTATTATGAAAATAAGCATTGCCACGTATAGTTAAATTGTCCACTAAAATATAAAGAGTGGTTATTGTTTATCAATAAGAGGAGCAAGAGTTCAAGCATCTTTTCCACCATCACCAACTACAATCCCAGTTGTGATGTTTCATTGGGATATGTAATTGGAGGCCAAAGAACAATTATGGTTGATAGAAGGAAATACGTCTGTTAGTTGTTGTTAGCATAGCAATGAATACCATGAGTCTTAGCATCAGACTGCTTGGGTTCAAGTCTCATCTCACCAGTAACTGTGTGAACTTGGGAAACCTATCTGTACATCAAGCTCCTGTAAAATGTGATTGATAATACAGTTTGTGTTTTCAATGAGATCATTCAGGAAAAGTTCTTAGCACAGTGTCTGACACAAAAGAAATACTCTGTCAGTGTTAGTTATCGTTAGAGTTAGATCTAAAAGTGAATTTTCATTCATTATATTCCGGGGCATTTTTATATTGTGGCCACTCATATTTATTGCCACTCATAAGCCTTTGCTGATACTACTTTTTGGTCTAGTGTGAGTTTTTTCCACCTGGAGAAATTCTACTCATCCTTTGATTTTCAAAGCCAATACTATCTCCCTGAAAGGGTCTTGTCCAGTCCCTCTGAGCAGACATAGCTTCCCACCTATGGTGTCCTTAAAGATCTCTACCCATAACATATCATAAAGATCTCTATCTATATCTTTACACATTATGATATCATTCATATATACACATACACACAGACATCAGCATCGCTGGCTGCAGTGATATGCTCCCTGATTGACATCTGTATGTACATGGCAGGCACACTGGGTCCTCCATAAATGTGGAAAGTGGATCAATACTGGGAAATCTCTTGCTCCAGTAATAAAGGATACAATTGAATTTGCAAGCTAAAATTAAATCTTTACAGTTTAGAAATTGTAGAGGAGAAAATTCTCGTGTTTGACAGGATAAGATGGTTGAGAAAAAGCAGAACTCAGCAAGATCCATTTATAGCTACTTTCAAGGTACACTTTCTCCAAATGTATAGAAAGTGCCTAAGTTCTAAAGAGATTACACAACAGATTATGTTTTGATTCCACTGTCCATAATATATATTAAAAGGTTTAAAAGAAGAATAGATGCTTCTTATATCTGGTGTATGGGTTTTCCTGAAATGAGGATAAATCGTTCCACATGGTGGATTTTACATATGACTGGTGCTGTTTAACAAATCTTACATGACAGTAATAAGCTTAGTTTCACAGTGGACTGTTAAGCTAAAAAGATATGAAAATGCTAAGCCAAATAAAAGTACCCTATCAATAATTCCAACTCATAAAGCGTAGTTGACCTTCTCCATCACATTAAAAAAAAAAAAAAAGAAAAACGGAAGGAGAGGAAGAGTGGTTTCAGTACTTCCATGTTATGGATGTTAAAAGTGACCACTAATGGGATTTAGGTACATGACTGCAATTATCCACGGACTAATTAAAAATGATCATTCTTCACATTGTTCATAGTACATCAACAATAGCAAAGATGACTGGGTTCATTTTAATTTAGAGTTGTGTCAGATTAGCTAATAGAGAGTATTACAATTATTGCTCAAGCTCATAATTCCTTTATGAAGACTTTTGACAGTTTATTTTTATGTCATCATCTTATAAAATGTCAAGGACCAATTTCCTATAATCACATCAGGTAATGATGGTTGGCTGAACATAGAAATACATATTTTTTCCCTTCTGTGTACTCACAGAAATATAAATGGAGGGCCTTAGAATTAGGCACAAACACGTAATGGCAAAGGAAATGGGAGGGAACTACAACAGAATTTTAGAAGCTAGTTTAAAAAATCAGTTAGATACAGACTCCCCTGTCTACCTGGCAGACTAGAAGTTTATTCTCTGAAGATGGTGAAAGAGTCTACACAACTGAAGGTATACTTTCATGCTAAGTGTATAATTCTTTCCCACTCATTTCTCAGAAGCAGGCAGGCAGAATATTGGAGGGTTCTTCTCTGTGAATCTGATCACTGCAAAACAAAAGACCCAAAGATACTACCAGCCGGGATTTCCCAACTAGCCAGACAACTGAACCATGAAGCCCTCACTCAGTAGGCTGTGAGGGCATTATTTTATTATTTAGCATTATGTTATTGCCCTACACTTCATGATGAGGGACCACAAAAAAATTGAGGGAAACCCAAACATGCAAATAAATAGACAACAGGAACTTGGGGAGAACAAAAAGTATGTAGAGAGAAAAGCAACCCCCCAAAAAACAAAATAAAAGAAAACAAAACAACTAACTTAAATGCCCTCAGAGAGAAGAGATGCTATTGCCTCCATGTGACAAGAACAGGCTGCTACACAAAATGATATACATAGAAAACAAACAAACAAATAAAAAACACTATTAAAAATATATCAAAAAAGAAAAAAAAATTGTAACAGCGTTGGGAGATAAAGTTTACGAAATCTTCCAGGAAGTAAAGCAAAAAGAGAAAGATATAGAAAATTACTACACTG
Source organism: Rhinolophus sinicus (assembly GCF_057876585.1). Classification (NCBI taxonomy): domain Eukaryota; kingdom Metazoa; phylum Chordata; class Mammalia; order Chiroptera; family Rhinolophidae; genus Rhinolophus; species Rhinolophus sinicus. The sequence goes on along the minus strand of NC_142518.1, from coordinate 21,299,566 downwards.
AATGGCTCAGCTTTCATTAGTGTTTCCATAGTTGTGAGAAACCAGTAGATAGGATGAAGCCAAAATGACTATATAGGAGGATGCTCAGGCAGGAGATGCACAATTGTGTAGTAAGGGTGAGAATTTGAAAGAGAACCATATCTTCGTCTGTAACGGAAAGTCAATAGATTAAATCAATAAATTGATTTTAATAAAATAATATAAAAACAAAGAAGTTGTAGTGTGAGCATGTTATTAAAGATATGGAAGGAAATATCAAAAGTCAGCCATGACAGTTGCAGGTGGTTGCCTCTGGGAAGTGGGGTAGCATTGTGTGTGTGAGAAGAGAGAGGTGCTTAGATTTTATATAAGATGGCTTTCACAACATGACTCTGAAGTGTATACACATGTAACTGTGATGACAATAGCTTCCTTTGCATTGTAAATGAAATACACAAATATATATCATTGAGAACATTCCACTTCCACATATACACAGGAAGAATGCAATTGCACACTTTAGTTTTCACCATGAAATATTTTATTTTACTGTGGAAAAAATGAAAGGTATTATGATTATTGTCATTCCTGGAGATACAGCATGATCAGTAACAGTCTTGAGATAATGCTAGATGCAAAATTTGGGGGGAGGGAGAGGACAGTATAGTGTACTTCTAAAATAAATATAAAATTGAATGTGTTCAATTCTAATGACTGGCCTTTTCTCTGAGAAACCTTCAAGTTTGGGATTTTAAATTGCCCTTTTAAGAAATTACAAATTGCATTGATTGCAGATGTTAGCTTCTTTATTTTTTAAATAATATCATTTGGCAAACTAAATAAATTGCCAACTTTATAATGGTTCCCTCCCTCATTCCCTGTCTCCCTCCCTCCCTTCCTCTCTCTATCTCTCCTTTCTTTTCTTCCCTCTTTCCTTCCTTCCATCCTTTCTTCCTACCTACCCTCCTTCATTCAAATAATTCAACTGGTTCCTGAAATCTAAATGTTTCTGAACCACTGTTCTAAATGGCACCCAAAATTCTCATTACTTTTATGGAAAAAAGTCTGATAACTCTTTACTAACTACATTGAACAACCCAGGATAAAATCCCCATGCCTGTAGACCAGTGCAATTCTTCTTTGTTTCAAACCACACTGTATTATATAGACATTTGTGCACCATTTTTGTGACTTGCTGATGACCAACACAGCAGGATGAAATGCACTTATGAGCTGGAAAATGGAAGTCCGTCACTCAGAAGTCAATATAGCATGGGAAAACAGACAAAGGAAGAAGAAAACAATACAAAACCTAAAAGTGGTAAGCAGGTCACAGGAATTCAAATATAAATAGACACAGTTCCAAATCAATACCAATCAAATATATGTCTGTCTACATATTTTAAAGAAATTGTTGGAAAAAAAGAATCAATTAACTTATTTTATTTCCTACCATATTCCCAGTTATTTAAAATTTTGCCTAAATTATTCAGTTACTAAAAATTTTACTAATATGACTGTGTGTGTGTGTGTGTGTGTGTGTGTGTGTGTGTGTATTTCATTTTTTTTCAGGCGAAAGAGCAGAAAATGAAGCAGTAGCACAAAGAAACAGCATAATTCATGATGTCTCTATTAGGATATTAGTCTGATAATATATATTTGTGGATGAGTAAATTTGAATGGATGTAACTCAGTTGAGGAAATAATCAGCAGTTTTCTTAATTGCATTTTATAATTATGTTCTTAAATAATTTAACAAGTTTAAAAATACTTGGAAACTTAAAAAATTATACAAAGATGCTATAATATAATTGTAGTATAACTAAAAAATACTTTTCTTAGGACACAATAGTAAATATAAAATAATTTCCATTACACTTGGAGAAACAAGACAATCTCAGAAACACTGCAACTAAATTTCAGTCATTCAACAAGAACTTATTAAACACAATCTACCCTTTGTTTATTCGGAGATAAATTAAACATATCTCCTGTCCTCAAGATCAAAATAAGACATTCAGAAATTCATATACTTAATTATCACAATTATAATTTGAGACAGAGAGAGAAGAATAAGTTTTCTCTCAGACCAACAATAGTCTGACTTCCTCTCTAAGAGGATCTGTCAAACATTTGTCCATCCCAAACATTTCACCCACCCACACTATATTCACATTTCCAATTGGCAGAGCCTTGTCAAAATGTACCATAGTTCTGTAACCACAGTTGGACTTAACATATTTCCCCCAAATATTGCTACTCTTTTTGACATTCTTATTATTACTGGCATCACCTTTCTCCCAGTCAACCATAATTAACACCTATTTTCTTTGACTCTTCTCTCTGTCAACCTTACTTCCTATTAATTGATACATCAATAAGATTTATACCTCTGATTTTCTCTGAAAGCTGATCCCCTCAGGTCTGACCTTTTTCAGATCCTAATCTATCACTTCTCACCTAGACAATTAGTTTCCCAATTGTTTCTCTGGCTTCTGCTTCTTTTTTCTCTTATTCATTCTACAGTCTACTATGAGACTACCTTATGGGTTGTCTTCCTTCCCTCTTTGAAAAAATTAAAACAAAGAAAGAACAAAAACTCATAGCCACAGATAACAGTTTCATGGTGACCAGAGGGTAAGGAGGGAGTGGGGGTGGTAGAAGAGGGAAAAGGGGGTCAAATATATGGTGATGGAAGGAGAATTGACTCTGGGTGGTGAACACATAATGTGATATATAGATGATGTATTATAGAAATGTACACTTGAAACCTATATAATTTTACTAACCATTGTCACCCCAATAAATTTAAGAAAAAACAAAACCTTCAGTGGAGCGAAGGTTTCACTTTGGTGAAAATGTATATTCATTGTTTTTCTGGTACTGCTCTTTTTATCAGGTTAGTTGGCTGAATTGCTTCAGTTGGCTGTAATACTTGCCCAGCTCCCAAAGCCAATATGTTTTCTCATCTCTGTACCTGTAAGCCTGGTCTTTCGGCAATGCCTTTCTACTTCATCTCTGTCTGCCTAAATCCTACTCCTTAACTAAGTTAGAGCCACATAACATTTTCACAATGAGGCCTTACAGAATCCTGCTTTTGAAATCAGCTCTTCCTTTCTAAATTCACGCAGTACGTTCTTTTTTATTTTCCTTACCGCTTTGCTTAGCACTATGCTGGACACTAGGCAAGCATTCAATAAGTGCTTAATTAAATGAAAATTGTTTTATTAGTACCTTGAAAGCTTTTAATATCATAACTCTGCTCATGAATCATAGGACCCAGAACGCTGCACAATGCAAGTGATTATCTTCATAGTTTTAAAAAGTTATGCTTATAATTATTAAGACTAGATACCAGGATGTCTATAAATGGGGAATGGCATATTATGCCTAGCGTTTTATTTGGGAAGACTTAGTAGATAGAACCACCAATACACTTATGAGCAGACATTCTTTTCTCCAGCAAGTGAATCAACTCTTGCCAAATGTAAAAGAATAACTCCATACTGCCAAATTCACATCTGAAAAGTTAGGATCTAACTTTCTTTGCTCTCAGAACTACCAGGACTATCCTCTTTTTTCTTCTTGAAAAAGGGTTAAAGAGATGCTTCTCTTTATTTCATTAATTAGGCAGTTTAAAACTCTTGTGCTATGAACAACTTCTAATGATGTCTTCCCAAACTGATAATATCAAGGGGTATCTGAAAAAGTATCCTTTGGGTTACAAAATAAAAAAAGACCACAAAACAATACACACACGTACACACATGGGGCAGGCCCTGATCATTATTGAATGAGGGCTCTTGTTGACCCTTCACTGTTCATTAATCCTGTGAACTTTTACTCAATATCATAGTTCATGTGAATATAGCAAAACATGTGACAGATACAGTAGTATGTTGAATGGTAGGCCCCAAAAGATATGCCTATGATCTAATCTCTGGGCTGTGAATGTTACTGTATTTGGAAAAAGGGTTTTTGCAGATGTAATTAGTTTAAGGCTCTTGAGATGAGATCACCCTCAATTTTCCATTTGGGCCCTAAATCCCATGACAAGTGTTTTATGAAAGGAAGGCTGAGGGAGATTTGAGACAGAAGAAAACACACACACACACACACACACACACACACACACACACACACGAGAAGGAGAGCAGGAGAGCAGTGTTGACCACAGAGGCAGAGACTGGAGTGATGCGACCACAAGCCAAGAAATGCTGACAGCCTCCAGATGTTGGATGATGCAAAAATTCTCCCCTGTAGCCCCCAGAGGCACTGCTGTCCTTGATTTCAGACATCTGGCTTCCAGAACTATGACAGAATAAATTTCTGTTGTTTTAAGTCACCAAGTTTGTGGTAATTTGTTAAAGTAGCCACAGAAACTAAGAAAGACTCCCCAATAAGTTTTGAGTAAGGCAAGTACCTCAAATTGCTGCTCAGTTTCCCCTCTGCTTTGCGAAGTGCCTTCTTTCTCCACTTCACCCCCGTCTTCATCCCCCAGCATAGTACATAGCTTCCACTTTGAATGATATTCAGATCTCATTTGTACCGTCTGTGCCTGAGTTATAGAGTCTCGCTTTCTTGACAATAACAGCCTGACTGATGAGATAACCCAGATGTGTCTGTGTCTGTTAGCTCCCTCACATGCACAGCAAAAGCTCCAGAAAGTATAGAGATCATGAGTACGACTAAGAAAACATCAGACCCACCAGGTCAGAAGAGATACAGATATATGTAGAGAGATACAAATATATGGCTATTTAGCCATATAGATATAGGACTATAAGACTTTTGTTCAGACCTTAAATTTCCCAACAGGACAGAGAACAGTGATTCTCAGCCTCCATTCTAGATCTAATATATTTTTTTTAAATTAAAGTTTATTGGGGTGACAATGGTTAGTAAAGTTACACAGGTTTCAGGTGTACAATTCTGTAATATGTTATCTATATATTAGGTTGGTGCAAAAGTAATCGTGGTTTTTGCAATTATTTTTAAAACCTTTTAAACCACAATTACTTTACACCAACCTAATATCACATTGTGTGTTTGCCACCCAGAGTCAGTTCTCCTTCCATCACCATATATTTGACAAAATTAAATTTCAAGTAGGTATGGAGGGAGGGAGGGGAGCTAGGACATTGGGAGCATGTGTTTTATAAAAGTTCTACAGTTATTTACAATGCCCATCCCTAGTGAAAAACCACTGCCACTGAAATTCTCACTTTATTAGTCAGTGGCAAGATTGACCCAATGGCTTGTGTCAGTATACCATGATGCCAAGGACATCTTTATTTTTTTGGAAAAACAAAACCAAGTAAAAGTGAAAATGTCAACATGTAATATTAAAATAATTAAAACACATGTGTTCTGCATTATCAAACTAAATACAAAATGCTCTTCTGCTATTAAGGGTTTACCATTATTTCAATAACCTTTGAGAATGTCAGTCTTTTCTCTTCATTGAGAAACTATGCTCATAAGCTGGAATAAAGTCAATTTCTATCTTGTCAATATTATGCTCTTGTGAAACTAAAATAAATTAATGCTCAGGTGCTTTTAGTCATTGACGTTTAAAATAGAGTGCTCACTTAGGTACTACGCTACTTTCATTCTTAATATCATTTTCACAATTGGTAGAAGTTTTCTGAGACTAGTGTTTATGGGGCTTTGACCTAGTAAATGTTCACCCATAAGAAAAATTACAAATTACTTTAAGTTAATACAGTATACATTTTCATTATAAAAGCATTTCTATTTCTATGAAAACCTTAACAAGTTCTTTAAAGTTAACATACATTTAGAAATGATGTGCAAGATGTACTGTAAATGTCATAAAAATACTGTAAGTCCAATTTAAGTTTTGGGTTAACATTAATTTTGATCCATTTATTACCAGTTTTCTAAATGGATAACTTACTAATGTCTACATAGTTTTTAACTTTAATTCTCAAACAATCATTAGCTGGCTTTAAATTACTTACCTATATATAGTCAGATAATTATATTTGGAGAGAAAATGTGAATCCCAAATTAACAAAAGCCAACTTTATGTGCAGGGAATTAATAGTCACAGTAAATTGACAAGTCAATTATTAGTTTCATTTTGTGTGTTTTAAGAAGTGAAATGAGACAACTTGCTTTTGTTTGCTATTTAAGAAAGGACTATAACTTGCTGCTTTTTAAAGAGTAAAAACTCTGATGAGCTAGCTGATTCCTCTATTGGCTTTTCTCACATTAACTTTTGCAGCTCACAGGACACTCTGTTCATGAATGTTCTAAGTACTTCCATTTTCTTAAGTGCCTTGAAAAGAAATGTCATGTTTGAAGATCAGTGAAAGAAGAGAAGCGTCTGCTAAAATGTGCTTGAGAGAAGAAGAACAAAAAAATGGGAATAAGAAAATAGGCAAAGATGAACAGAAGCAGATCCAAAACACATGCAACTGAATAGAAAAAAACAATAACCCTGAGAAACATTTCAAGGACAAGTTCATATTCAATTGTATTATTACTAGATGTTCTATTTGATGAGACACAGGATCTGTTAACAACGGGATAAAACAAAAATGAAGCAGTGTGTAAGGATAAGACCAGTCTGAATATTAAAGAAGGGTCATGGATTTAAGAGAGCATGTCTAGCATGGCTCACAATTAGAATTAAACAAAGGAGTGAAGAAAGAAACAATAAACAAAACACTAGTGTACAGAAATATCCCAAGAAGTACAACACATAAGCTTTGCTCACAATCTGGAGGCACACTACAAACATCACACACTGTTGAGTTGATTAAATGAGACATCATATGAAAATGCCTTGCAAATATAAGACATTCCAAGAGAAAAGAGAGATTATGATCATTAATCAAGGAAACCTGTACCTACAAGGCCTTGAACTTCTGGTTTATTAAAAAGCTCATGGGAATGAGAATTGACATTCACTCATGGCTGAACTATAAACAAGGACAGAAAGTGTTGGCCTCTTCTTGAGGAACAAAAATTATCCCTGAGGCTAACCAAGATTGTAATATAAAACCTTTGTAGACAGGCCTATCTATATCTGTCTATCATCTATCTATCATCTCTCTATCTATCAGCAGACCTTGTACCCAGTAGACACTCCATAATAAAGTAATAAATGGAACTAGTGAACCCACTTTTCATTCTGGGTCCCTAAGCTTGTGGAGTCTACTTTACTGAACTTGAGAGATCTGCCCTAAACTCAAGATGCCAGTTAACCCTCTACCTCAACCAGTTTCCTGGCTGATCTGTGATACGTAACTGCTCTTTTCACCTCTATTTATTTCTCCAAACTCAACATACTACTCTTTTGACCTCCGAAAGCCATCTAATCTGGACTTGATTTATTGCCAGGCTTCAAGGTTAGATCTTCATAGCTCTTTATCTGTCTCCATCCATGAAGGAGGATCTTCAATCATACCAGGCAATCAAATCAAAACCAACAGTTTTCGTGTGGTTTATTCTGTTACTCTGTAGTATACAGCTACTGGACAGGGTGAGTTATAAATGTTGGGTTTTATTTATGAATATTAAAGCTGAGTGAATGCTACATGATTTGTTCTTTCATATATTTCTGTGCATCAGGTATTGACCTACATATTAGGGATATGAAGATGAAAACATCGTAGTCCATTCTTTAAGAAGTTCCTACGGAAGTAAGGAAAGTTTGGCACACAATGATATGGACACCAAATGATGAGAGAAATGCTCTCATAAAAGTGGGAATGAAAAAGAGACTTGCTAGCACTTGAGAAGTGTTATTTAATTCTGCCTAGCAGGAGTGGAGGTGTGTGTGAAAACTTGAGTAGATAGACACAAGGTGTAGAGGCAAGAGAGGGAATTCCAGATAGGTAGCAGGTATGGCACGTGCAAAGGATAGAGCCGTGGAAGTCCAAGTGCCTGGCCCACGGTGTGAGCTTCGTAGGAGGGTAAATGAAACTATGAAGACAAAATAGTGAGATAGTAAAGGGACTGGCCTTTATCTTAGAGGCAACAGGCAAACATAATAGTTTTAAGCAGTGACTCTAGCATTATTCCAATTTACAACGTTAATTTTCTGACCAAAATAAACTGAAAGTCTGACAAACAGATTCTGTTTTAAATTTTTGTGTTTTGGAGTAAAAATTCTAATGCCCATTATAGGATTTGTATTCTCTGTTACCTCAACTCTTGATTTTGATGATTATATACAGGAATGATGATTACATTCAACTAATGAAAGCCACTACATCTATGCTGTAATTAATAAGGCAAGTATAACCACAGATCCTACAGTCCATCCTTTTCTTGGTATATCTTTGCAAATAAATTAGGTAATGGCCATTCTCAAGTTGGGGCTTTAGGAACAAAGGTATATCCAGGGAAAATTTGTAGAGAGGAGTAAGTAAAAGATATCTGCTGAGAAAGTTAACAGATGTTTATACTTTTGTTAACTTAGCAAATCTGTGATAACAAAATCGGCACGATTACTTCCCTGTGGAAACAGATCGCTAAAGAGAATTTATTTGCTCATTTGAGTCTACCTCCATGATTCATTTTTGTGTCATCTGACGGGCTGATTCTCATTTCATAATTAACTATGTTGCTCTAAAATCCTCGATTCTCTGATGATAGATCTTATTACTTTAATTGTTCCAAACATGTCACAAATCAGTCTGTAGCATGTTCCAACCTACAGCACAATGGAACCAATTCACATTCCATGATATCCATTCTGAATCTATCTCCTGCTGGAAACCTTCATAATTTTTAAGGTGGCTCCACAATGCAACTGTATTTGCTGGTATGAACACTGGATCTGTCAATCAAGGGACCAGCCACCGAGGCCATTAGACTAAAAGTATGCAGCAGACATATTTTAGTTGGCCTATATGGTATTAAAAATTAATCTGAATTCTTTTAAGTAGGACATATGTTCCCCTCTTCACCATAGTCCCTGCCTCTCTTTATCAATGGCACCTGGCCTCACTATAGTCATTTAGATTACATGAACTTGACTTTATAACCCGTGCTGTAGCATTTCTATCTTTTCAGGAACCTACATTTACCTGAAAATGTCTTTAACAGCTGAGAATCTGACATTTGATTTGTAGCTGATATCAGGTTCAAGGTTGAGAGATAACACATAGAGACAGTGGTGAGATGAATGCAGGTGGAGCTGAGAAGTGTACACTTCAGATGCAGAGGGGATGTCAATACTGATTGAGAGGACAGGCAAGGAAGAGTTTTTCAGTCTGAGAGAGACTGCACTCAAAGATATCAAGCTGGCTAATTCTGTCCCCACAAGATAATGAAGAGACATTACAAAAATGAGAGCTAAATTAATAAGAGGTCGATTAACCAAGGATTTTAAAGAAAATAAGTACTGAATATGAAAACATAGTCTCTGTAATAATCATTGCTCCTTTTCCACCTCTGTCTGGTACAAGCTCCATCCCCATGTATTCACACAAACGTACAGGCTTTCTCACCACAGGAGAGAGAGCATACAATAGCCGCTGAGCCAACACGTCCCACTTCGGATGCCATAGTAATCTGTTAAAAATTTAGAACTGTTTCTAAGCTAGGCTGATCAGAATTCCTCCTCAGGGTATCTCCAACTCCAGCTAGAGTTCCAAATTCCACTTTTCCTCTGGGTTAGAACAACTGAGCAAAACATTGCCCTCCCCTGTGTGCTCCCCCAGCGGCCTGTCATGCTCTACCTCTATAAAAAAGGATAACATGCAGACAGAATCAAAGAAGAACAGAGAACATTCTAGCATTGTTCCAGTCATCCTTGAGGCCAGCACCACTACTCCTGCATTTTAATTTGTTTGTCACTTGTGATTAGAGCCCTGATGAAATATCAGAACCTGTGGTTCTTCAGGTATAAGTTGTCCAGTCATAGGAAGTTGATCCAAAAAAAAATTTTCTTACTCAAATTAACTTTAGCTTGAAATAGCCATTTATTTGAGACAAAAATAAATCCTTTTTTGCAGTGTCTTTCCTCTAAATTGTTTATGTACTTGCCTCAATTCTCTATTTTATTTCATGCACATAAATAGTGACTGAAAGAAAACAAATGCCTGTCTGCTCTGGATTCTGTCAACAGTAGAATTCCCTCTTGGTTTAACATTTCTTTCATATATAGTAACTGATGTTCTCTGTGACACTTAACTTCACCTGAAGCTAATAGCTCATGTATTCATCTAATATAAGATTCACCAATTTTATTTATCTCCCATTATATAAAAATGTTACTTCCTATGTATGTAACTTGACTAACAATTGTCACCCCAATAAACTTTAATTTAAAAAAAGTTACTTCCATTCTCTAATGAGTAGCACATCCTAATAGACAGCATTGGACTGAAAATAAATTATTCGTAGGAAATAGAGAAGGGCTTCATTTTTCAAAAAAATAATCACTACAAATTACATTGATATCTAAGAAAAAATGCTGTATAAATCCTTTCATAAATCTGTGACATATAATTCTGAATCAAATGTTCATGCTACTTATAAACAGGCTGCACATAATAAGCAGAGTGCATAAATAATAGTCTAATTGCATCCCAAGTAATTTTAGTGAAAATTAGGTACATTGCATTTAAAAAATTAGTCAGTGAATAAAAAGTCTTAAAGTAGCCGAGAAAGCTGATATTATCAAATCAGAAATACATGTTCATAGGAAACACTAAAATTTTTATGAGAAAACAAAAACACTTTCATTGAACTTTCCCTAAGCTATTTGAATAATGGCTTCTTACTGAATATTTGTGGTAATCTCAAATTTTCCTAGAACTTATCATATTGTAAGTATGCTATTTCTAGTGATGGCTTGATATGACAGGATGCATTCGACTTAATTTTTCCAGAAAAGCAATGCACTTTCCTTCGCTCTCTTCCAACTCAAAGAGCTGCCAAGTTTCTATAAACACAATTCTTCAACAGGCAAATCTGAAGTGGGTGCCCTGTTTTTATTAAACTATAAACAAAAATGCTCTGAGAGTGAGAAGGCTTTCAGCCTGCATGTTAGTTTGAGAAGACCACTGAGAGGAAGTGGGAGGGGAGATGGAATTACTGACTCTTCTGGAATCCTGAAGAATGGGAAGCTTTTCTCTCATGATCATCGTGGACCAGAAGTGGAAGCGGGAGATATTTTCTGACTAGATCATTGGCCCAAGACTTATTTCAATACAGATAAATATTTTTGGGGGGGTCCTCTTTATCAAGCTTTTTTTTCATTATTCAGTTGAATTGCATAAGTTATAACTATAGTTTACAAATTTTAACTATAAAAAATTAAAAAATTCTCAGTGCTTGTGAGAAAGTAACTGGCTCACTTGTAGTGAATGGAAAACAGGCCTCTTTACAAGAGTTTGCTGTGAGCCTCAGGTTTTAAAACCTTCTGGATACTCTATGCATTGGGTTTATCTAGCATGTTTTGGAGCATAGGTTTAGACACATCTTAAAATGTGAACGTTTAGGCATTGATAAAGTAGCAAATCAAATTTCATTGTATATACTTTTATATTTAAAAAAATATTATTAAATGCATATGAATACATGAAGAAAAAAGAAGTGGTCAACAGAATGATGTAATGAAAAGGGTCATATGAATTCCAGAAGAATCAAAATACACAATGCTCCCTTAGAACTTAGAAATACGTAAGAACTCTCATCACAGTTATAGCTATGGAAAAACAAATGACACCATGGGCAGTCATTGTATTAGGATACATTTCAACAAAACAAAGGCAGATTCAACAGTATGACAGCCTTCAAAGTGTATCCTTTATAAAAATAGACTGTTTGGAACATGAGATATTTTGGTTACTCAAATATTTTACCCTACCACATCAATTTTCAAAAAAATTAGATTAAAATGAAATACTGTTGATTCTGAAGCTGGTGAATAAAATTTAATATTTCCTCAGAGGAGGCAAAAAGTCACAATGGGCACATCAGTTTCTACTGATAGACAAGGGGAAGTCATGTGAAGTGATGGATGGATGATCTCTTATCTGGGTTAGTTAGAAATACCATTTGCAGTTTCATATCGATGAAACTCATCTTATGAAAATGTAAAATTCTGCACTACTGCAGAGAAAGGTTGTAAGCGTGATTATTCAATTACAAAAGGATCCTTATATGAAATTATTCACCACAGAGTTTCCTTAAATAGCATATTTCCTTGTGCATAGAAATATTTCATTGATCATTACCTGCTTAAGAGAAACTGAGGGACAGAGCCTCTTAAAACTGACATGTTAAGCCACTAATAACTAAAGATCAATCAAAAATGAAGGGAACACTTCTCTGAAGTTATGATTCAATACACCCACAAATCTGTATGAACACACTACGTTGGTAGAGTAAGGTATGCCTGGAATGCTAAGTGTTTTAACATTAAACCATAAAATGCTGGTATCCTATTTTCATAATTGTATTCAAGCACAAGTTATTTTTCATGAAGAGTCTGCATATAATTTAGGAATGTTGAATTATTTGGCCAAAATTCAAGAGGAAATTTGTGGATGAATAACTCTCTTTATGTTCAAATTTTAAATGATGCGGGTCTTTTTATAGTTTTTATTTTAATGAACTTAGTCATGTGGTACTTACTCTTATTCTTGAACCTCTTTCCATATTCTACACCATAATGTCCTTTGATAGGTTTATTTCTGATAAATTGGCACTTACTTTGCAAATTCAGGAGTTCTTGTTAACATAGGATATTCACAGCATTTTTGTATGCTAGCAAACTTTAATCATTAAGACAGATTCAGAAAGCTTTGTGATAACAGTGCTTGTCAGAAGAAAAGCAGTATTTTCCTATAAAATGAATATGATTAACCTTCAAGAGGAACTTGACAGCCATAATGGTTTGCTGTTTTGTTTTGTAAAACTATTTTCATGTTCCTTGTCTTAAGAAATATTATATCTGAACTTCTTTAGTTTAGAAACATATTTTTTTTTCACTCTTACTTTCTTCTTGATGGTCATTTATAAATTTGGGTGGGAAAGTGTCCATTACGTGGTCATTTTTTAAAAGGATGGAATCATTTTCTTCTGTTATAACTGCGTACTTACTGTATGCATTTGGATAGACTTGTGGAGGAATGAAGTAACCTAAAATCAATAATTTCTTTAAGATAAAGTCTCATTAAAATGCAAAAAAATTAGTATGTACATTGTATTCTGAGGGGGAGATGTAAATTAATTTACTAAAATACTATCCATTCTGTAATGAAGCCCATGTCTGCCACCATACTAGGATACTCTAGCAAGTACAGAAGCATAATCAAATAATCAATCACTGACATTCAAAATGCATTTTAGGAACCTTCTATATACAGCTTTCTATATATTGCATTAAAATATCTCAAGAACTAGCAGCAAGCATGTATTGACTATTGAATATATACCAGGCAATGTACTAATCTTTACATTCATTATCCCTTTGTATAACCACACTAACTCCTCAAAGGGAGGTATTATCATGATGCCTTTTTAACTTTTTAGGAAAATGAGAGCTGTTTGTTCAAGGTTATACAAGTAGTAAGTGGCAGAGCTGAATCGACACCTAGATCTGTCTGATAAAATGACCTGAATTTGGAACCACTGCCATATGCTGTCTCTGTATTGTAACCAAAATAATCAAATAATAATAGTAATAGTAATGAGGATAAAATGATGTTTGTTTTTATAAATTTTGTGATATAAATACATGTAGCCATTTTTTGTTCTGTTTTCTCATCAGTTAAAGAGAAGGATTTGACTTGATAATCACAAAGGCCCCTCCACTTCTTGAAGTTCCTAAATCAAGAATTGGGAAGAATTAGACGTATCTAATTCCTTTGTTGGGCAGCAACAAACAAAATAGTCCTCTTAGTGCTGTGGCTAAAGAGCAATGTGCATGATTCATGTTGGTGCTCAACAAAGTCGGCCAGGAGTTGGAAATGTCAGTGGACTTTCCTCACTGGTTTTGTGACAACACTCTTTCCTGGTCCTTTTCTTTCTTCCCATCTTCTCTCCCTTCTGGCCCTTTTCCAAGGTTAAGGACAAGTAGACTCACTTACATGGTCTCTATTCCAGTTTTAATGCATTTTAACAAGTGCTTCAACTGGCTTCCAAACTTTCAGATATTAATGGCCCAGAAGAGCTGTTCTAACCTCCATCTCCGTTTTGCTCTGGGTTTCAAACCTGTCCTAGTATTAGGCTTTGGGTATTGAACACTTGAAAAGGAAGTTCGATTTCCACTTAGATAGCAATTTTCAAAGCAAATATGAAAAGTTGCATTTTCCCCCAACCTATTCCTCCTCTCCAGCACTAAAGAAAGACTTTGATTTTGAGAATCTGTGAAATTCATATAAGTTAGGTCATAAAATGATCTAAGAATACTGATACTAGCTTCCATTTATTGATTTATCATTTAAGGATATGAAATATTAACTAACTGCTAATACGGAAAACATTCCTATTCAGGTTAGAATCCCAATTTTTAAAGTGCTTTTGGCATCAAAAGTAAGACATCAGACTTCAACAGCTGTCAAGAGTTATTACCTTCTTTTATCATGGCACGATAAATTTGGATTGAGCAGAACTGAACACCATCAGTTTAAATAATTATAATAGCAGTCTTTATTTGCCTTACATGCTTTAATTATGGTGTCCATTTGTCCAGAAGCCCTAATTTATGTCTAACAAGGTTTGTTTCAGGCAGTAGAACTACGCTGATCTGCATGTCTTTCTTAAGTGGGCAACAAGTACATCATTTTTCATGTAAAACTTGGACCTTGGATACAAATCTTTGTATCCAGAGTAAAAGGGAAGTTTTATGGTTTTTTAAAAATATGAGTTAATCAGTGAAAGTATGTCTTGTACATTCCCTATGGTGCAGTAAAACCAAAGTCAATAGCAGTACATTTGTTCATGACAACCAGAGGAATAATTGTGGGTGGAAAAACCCAAACAGTCTACGATGACGTCCCCACCTCTGGAAAGGAAGGTCATCTTTGCATCACTTGCACACCTCAGCAACAAAGTATTTTTTTAAACATCAATAGTACTCTTTGGCACTTTCAGAATCAGGTATCAAATTCAACACCTGAATTGTTTTGTTTCTAGGGTATTGATATTAAATACTTCCCTACCTGAGAAAGGAAACAAAGAGGCTTCCTACTTTTAGTACAATAGAGCAGTCACTCTTCAGAAAAGGTGTATTTTGTTTCAAGAAAACAACAGCTGTGAAAATATAGACCTAGATAGCAAATTTTAGAGGGTTATTGGCTATTTTTCACTCCCTAAAATAATTCCCTATAAGGTCTTCTTGGATTAAAAATACAACTAGCATGTTTGTAATAAAACACATTCCATGCACAATATTTATATACAGTTCCAGAACATATAAAGAATTAGAGTGTTTCAGTAACGAATTATTTTAGCAACACAGTAAATTAAACATCTAATTTGCAAGACAAGGAGTTTCCCAATAAAAATATCAATCAGGGTCTCTTTATAATGTATGGACATTTTTCCCTCAGTCTACTTGAAATTTAAAATTCTCCAAATGACAATATGGTGTAACAGGGCAAAGTGCGATATTTAAATTCTAGTGTGACATTTTGTTTTAATTAGCCTGTTGTTAAATTGGATAAAGTTACATGTATGTGTGTCCCTTTATCAGAACAAATGTTTAAAAATTTGAGGTTTCAATAATGTCATCAACCACTTTCCTTTATATGTTGACATCTGGTG
This sequence comes from Rhinolophus sinicus, assembly GCF_057876585.1. NCBI lineage: Eukaryota > Metazoa > Chordata > Mammalia > Chiroptera > Rhinolophidae > Rhinolophus > Rhinolophus sinicus. Next base: position 21,283,828 of record NC_142518.1, on the reverse strand, counting down.
AATCTTTGTTACTTGCTCAGGTACTCTTTGCTTTTTAATAAAATTATCAAAAGAAAGTAAATATTAAAGGAAAATAAAAGCACTGCCAGGCAGCTTCTTCAGTTCAGGGTCATTAATTGCTCTTGCAGAATTTTTTTTTTTTTTTTTTTTTTTTTTAAGGAGGGCGCAGCTCACAGTGGCCCATGTGGGGATCGAACTAGCAACCTTGGTGTTATTAGCACCACAATCTAACCAACTGAGCTAACCAGCCACCTCTCTTGCAGAAAATTTTGGTGATGTGTGCCCTTTGTTGCAGGTACACCTTGTCATCAATTAGTATTTATTGACATTTCCTGGGCCCAGAGTACATTACAAAATTACTGGGTATTTTATTAAGAAACATAGAATCTAGAAGAAGTTTTCAGTTAAGCATTAAAATAAGCAAGAGAAGAAAACAGATGGACACTATAGACATACAATTGGGTTTCTATATTTCATCAACCATAGACATGTACGTAAATGGGCTAGATTTTGAAACCCTCCAAATACGGATAACCCTAAACAAAAGAGAGACCACTTGTACTCAACAAGTGAAGAGAGAGAGAAAGAGGTAAGGGGGGGGAGGGGAGGAAGAAGTGATTCTGATATTGAAGGAAAGTGACTTTTCCTTCAAGAGTTCTATATTAGAAAGATATTATTTTATTAATTTTTATCAAAGATTAAAAGTTATTATTCTGGTGAGAATTTGTACAATTTTTACTAAGAATTCTATAAATATGTAGCAAGACACTTAAAATTATTATTTGTTACCTAGTATTTTTCCTTCTAGGAATCTGTTAGTTAAAATAATCATAAAGTCAGGGGGACACACATATGTAAAGATCATTGCATCATTATTTACAATAATGAAATTCAGAAAAATCAAAATTTCCAGCAATAAATATGAAATTATAGGACATTCACCTGGATATCTTGCAGCCATTAAAAGGGTATTTTCTGAGAATATTTAATAGGAGCAGAATGTTTTTACAATGTAAAGCGTAAGAAACAAGATTCTTTTCTGTATTTCCCCCCAAATTTCTACCATTAACCTGTATAATTATTTTTCAAAGCAAAACCCCAAATTTATATAAAGTGATACCCAAATCTAGATGAGTAATGATCATTTTCAGTAAACTCTAATTTGTAAAATAATATGTGCCTCACTAGGTCAAGGGTGGGATGGATTTCTACTCTTTGAAATTCTGGTAATGATGAATATAACATCCTCTATTCTGGAAGGTTCTGAAAATGAGCTCCTGGCCATAACAAGGTCACGTTACTGATTGACATTCTCAAGGCGTAAACTCAGCATGACAATGGTGTCTGTCATACGATTCCCTTAACTACAGCTGCCTGAAAGGGTGAAGTCCGGCTCACCTCCTGGGCTGAACTTGAGAATTGCGCAGTGTGACTTCTGGGCCTTTTGCCCAAGAAAGTGCTGTCCATATATATGCTGATGCCTGAAAGTTATTTTAAAAGGACTAAATTCTTTTTTTTTCACATTTAGAAGTAACACATACATGCCACTTAAAATGGAAATGCTATTCTGTGACCACATAGTGACTGAGATTCAAACTCACCAATTTACATATTTCATATGAATTTAGTTACTACTTTATTTTTTTCCTAAGTACTTTGCTTTTTTATGCCTTTTGCTGTCTACACTGGGATAGTTTAAATGATCACTATCAGTTTTGGGAAGATGAAGGGATTGGAAGAAAAGGAGGACACAGAGATATAGAAAGTGAAAGGTAGGCATGGCCAGCAAGTGACAGAGAAAGGAGCATTTGGAGGTGAAGACGAATCCATGCATTTCACGATTTTATCTAAGTCATCATTAATGAGATTTATATGTTGGCCAACAAACTGGAAAAACTGATGGATTTACAGTTCCCAAGGTCAGATGGATGTGTGTGTAACTTAGCCAGGATGTTCAAATTAGGTCATCAGATGTACCAAACTCAGCTTTGTGTAATTATTGATGATTGTTTTATAATGTAACTCATATGGTAGTTTTTTGTTTGTTTTTTTTTAATCCTTGGAGGTCAATCCTCAATTTAGGATAAGATTGAGTCAGACCCCTGAGCTCTTGGCCTATAAAACTCTGTTGGAGGGTCTCATCTTCTTCTAAGAGTAGGCACCACTTAGAGGTTCCCTGTCACTGGTCCTGGCCACCCTCCCTACTCCCACCCATGACTCTTCACTCAGTTCCCCTTCCACAGGATATATCACATTTGAGCCTGCTGAAATTGATACCTTTTTGAAATCTGGAAAAGGCAAAAATTAAGTTACCACGGAGGTGAAAAATAAAAATACATATTGTAGAAAACAAATATATTTTAGGCATGCTGAGTCTTTTTGTTTTGGGCCCTCAATATTATTTCCTATTTTCACTTGTCCTTTGTGATCAGCTATTTACTTACTTCAATACTACTGCAGTAACGACACTAGCAAGGTAGTTATTTCAAATCACTGTTACTCAAAGATTCAAGGATTAAGGTTAAATGATTGATTCTATACACTAAGAACTGGAATCAGAAAATAAAACAAAACAAAAGTTGTTTAAAAGAATCCAAACCCAGGTTGATGTCTCTAGTTTACTTGATGTTTAAAGAGAGTTCACGATCCTTTTGGCAGTGACAATAAAGGAGTTAGAGTATTTCCTGGAGCATTTTGATAATGGACATACCCTTCTTTCTTCAAATGAATATACAGTTAAACCTTATAATCTGCATAGAAATTTTCATATTTTCAAATCGTCTGGAATAGCCTTTATAATTTTTGTGCAAGAAGAAGTAATATTTTAAAAGGAAAGCTTTACAAATTATTTATTTCATTTTGTAAAACATTTTAGTAGGGGGTAGAGAAAAATTTGACTTATTCCAATTTCAGAGACAATACCAGGGGTGCCTAAAAAAATATATACACATGACTTGTATTCATCTTTTGTCATTGGTATATATTGAGTATTACAAATTTAATACAGTTTTTTCCTTTCTTAAAATGTGTATATGTATATATTTTGGTACCCTCTGTATAAGGAAACCCAATGGGCAGCCATCAAACATAAAACTCTTTTGTGTCATCAAGTAAAGAGATAATTTCATTCCATTATGTTCATTACTGATACCTGGTACCATAAACCACTCCTTCTTGGTCCAAGATGTTATAAGTTTGCATAACTCTTAGAACTACATCTTCCAAGAAGCTATTGAAAAGTCTGTATGAGCATGGCCACTTATGAGAATTTATATTGCAAAATGTTTTTAGAAAGTGGCAATCAAATCTCATATACCTCAATATACATGAGCATGAGTAAATATAGCATGATACAATTTTAATAGATCTGTTTGTTTCATATACACCATTGCTTTAATGCTGCTGTAGTCTTCTGTTTGAAAATAACAACAATTATAATACTACTTCCATGTAGATGGCATTAATTCAAAGGCTTGGGTTTACCATCAAAGAAGCGTATTAATACTTTGTGTTGTATAAATCAGTTATACGTTAGGAAATACATGTATTTCCAATGTTAAAAGTCCATTGACTACAATAATTTTACAGGTGCTAAAACCACCATCATATCTTTTTACACTTTAAGTTTGGATATGGTACTAGTAAAGATTATCATATCTGTAATCTTCATTTTGAAGATGATTTACAATTTTAATCCAAATTCTCACTCTAAGAACAATAATAACATTGGAAACTTAAGGGATGGGCTACCAATTATTTTTTAGTTGTATACAGTAAATACATTTCTACTCTCAAATTGTTAATGTAAGAAACAAATTCCTTAACAAATAAACGTATATGGTTAAATTTGTACTTTTGATAATCCTTTATATCAAACCAGTAGAAACAAACAATTTTCTGCTAAAGTTTATGATATACACATGCATACTCTATTTCAAATAAAAATAAAAACTAGAACAAAATTAAATGTGTTATAGATACTTATAATTAAGGGAAAATTTTTTCATAATTTGGTATAACTGAATATAGATAAATCCAACTCAGAAATTCTAGATTTAACTCTGACTTAAATATGTTAGAATTCTGATTTGTGGACAACTGCGTATTTTTATCAAATTATATTCTATCTGCGTTCTTATATCCCATACCTATTGGACCTTTAATCCAAAGCCACTTGCTCACATTTTATTAATATATTATCCATAACTTCACTAGCATAATATTCATTATATTTGATTAGATAAAAAATGATTTTTAACTGTAATGGTAACATTTACTTTTATGAATCTGCACCCTTTCCCCTGATTTTCAAAAATTGTATTTTAGTGTATTAATAGTAATAGATATTATAAGTCAAATAGTTCCATATTGCCTGTTTTAAAGCCAATTTGAGCCTTATAAAACGACAATATAATACCATCAAAAAACCCTTCAGCCCATTTAATTTCCCAGCAACCATCTAAATGACACATGAGTTTTTACATCCCTATGTCCAGCTTAGCCTTAATGCATGCACTGCGGGGGATGGAATAAGCCATGTTTGCTGGTATTTTCTAATTTTGCTCCCTAATACACATGGGCTTAGCTCAGAGTGTTACATCAGGTTACAATCTAGGCTTATTAACTGTCAGAATGTATCACAAAAAGTGTATTAACTAGAGTTAAGGGATTACTTACCCAGCTGGGTCTCCTGAATTGTCAGTTTACTGTCCACAGGATACAAAAGCTTGGGTGGCTTATCAGTCAGCGGGGCTAAAAAACAACAATAATAATAATACAGACTATAGTTATGCTGCATGAACTGAAGGGTAGAACACAGTTTATTTTCCCAAATATTTTTCGTTCTCACAGTAGTGTATCAAAGCACTGTACCAAGTAATGACTTACATATTGCAGGTAGTACCTTCAGGCGAGGTGAAGAGCCGTTAGATTGTACATGAGTCAAATAGAACACTTCCAAATTGACAATCACATGAGACTGCATAAGAACATACGACTGCTTCACCAACTCTTTTCAATTTGCACCTTTATTTCCTTTGGAAAGGGTACCTTACATTTGCTCTGTGTTAATTAAAGCTACTCATGATATATGGATCATGCATTTCAATGATTTTGGGGCATAATGTTGTCTCATTCTTCTTAATCCCATTCCTAGTTTCCAAACCCTGGATCACATTCCCTGAAAACCCCTAACTTAGTAATTAGATTAATTCTTACACACGTAATAAATGGGGAGGCAATATGGTAATAATTTGTACCAGTATAAGCTGCATACTCAAACACGCATTAAGTATTCACCAAGATCATATTTTAAATGATACTTTTAATTAGTCAAAAACCTCTTATTACTATTATATATTACATTTTATAGCATTTATTTCTAATTTGCATGATATGCTCACTTTGATTTTTAAGGTTCCATACATTTCTACTCTGTGCTCTCATTAATTTTACAGATCTAAAGTTTACTACTAAGCGTCTCGAAGATAGGTTTCTCACTGCATACATCATTTCTAGCTAAACTAGACTATGTGGACTTCAGACAAATAGCCAGTTCTCCTTCATTAAGTCTCTCTCCCCACCCTCTCTGATCAAATTTCCCAGGTCCCTTGAAATCTGTCACTGCAACTTCCACTCTGTAGAAGTACAAAAATGATCAATTAAGGGTTGCTGGACTAAATGTTCTGCTTTGAGAGCTTTCTTCCTTCCTTGCCAGGAGTACATGCCAGTTTGGTTGATAACTGAAAGGCTAATCTAGTCAGCAGTGCCAGGAGTTGGCCACATTTCCTCACCACCAGAGGATTCAAGAATTCAATTGGCCTCAGTGGCTCACCCCCATCTCTCTTTAACAGAAAACAGTCAGTGCAAACAGATGAGGCAGCACATCTCAGAAAAACAGAGGTGAGATGTAAGAGTCCTGGTTTGGAAGACCAACCACACACTGGATCAATTGCTTTTGTTCATAACTAATTGAATGCATTATACATTCACCTCTGTTAATATTTAACACAGGGATAGGAATGAAAAGGAAAGAAAAGTTGGAGTAATAGGATATCAATTGCTTTGAAATTCTTCTCAAAGATTTGACATCAATCTGATTAAGCTCAAATACTCTTGTTTCTTGTCTACTGTGATCCTAACAGATTTGTATTCTCCTAACCAGCTAAATAGGTAGAATTATTCATTAAATGTTGGCAAAATAGTTCACCATTAATAGATCAAAAAGCCACATTTGTTAGGCTGTGGTTATCAAATGATTTCAGTAAACTTCAAAAGGAACTATGGTATCAAAATAACAGGCATACTCAGTAAATTACCTCAGTTTATAAAATCTTCTGGTAATGCAGTTACAAGTAGACAACTTTACACTTTGTTATAGAAAGCAGCTGAGAGAAATGTTCCTGTTCAAACACATCTGACACTAATAATTTATCAAAAGAGAAAAGACCTGGAAGGACAACCAAGATGGCACAATAGGTAATTGCTGGGTTTACCTTCTCTCACAACCACATCAAAATTACAACTGATCTACAAAACAACCATTATTGAGAATTGCCTAAAATCAAGCTGAACTTAAGTCTTTCAACTAAGAACTTGCAGAAGAAGCCACCTCCAGACTGGTAGGAAGGTCAGAGATGCAAAACGGGCCGGTCCCACACCCACGTGTGACCATTAAAGACTGGGAGGGCTAGTTCAGCTGTGGAGGTCCCACCATCCTTGAAAGGAGTAAGAGATCCCAGCCCCACCACAGCCCAGGGTTCCAGAGCTGGGGAGAGAAGTCCCCATATTTTTTTATTGTGAAAAACAGCAGAGATTGTCACTGAGTGAAGCTGAGTACAGGCGCTCCTCTAGAAGGGATTGCACTCAGACTTACTGTAACGCGGGGTGTCATGCAGGGTCTCTGCTCCCACTCCCCACATAAGAACGCAGGATGTGGTGAGGCCAAAAAGGAACACCCACGGAGCCATAGATAGGGGAGTCATACTACTATACTCTCGCTGGCGGCTGGGTTGGAGACAGAGGAAGCAGGAGCCACACTGTTCGCAACCCTCACTGTGCAGCTTGCAGGCTCAGCCACCATCTTCTTGCTAGACCCCATTTTCTGCTAGCGTAGCCACAGCAGTTATATTAGTGGCCAATGGCTCACTGGTTACAGCTGACGGCCAACTAGCCACAGCTGATGGCCATCCAAACACAGTTGATGGCCATTTACTACCTGAGCCAGCACCTTTCTATGTGAGGCCGAGAGCCTGGAAACTGCTTTCTGGGGCTCTGTTCCCACACTTACCCACCAACAGAAATACTTGTTCTGAGCTCCAACACTAGGGCAGGAGCTGAAAAGGTGGCAGAGACATATGGTGGGGAACTGAGTTGTCTGGCTTGGGACAGGGGCTGGAGACAAGGCTTTCTCCTGAACAGAGGAGCTCCCAGAGGCCATTGTTTCTTTGCTGAGCCCTCCCGCTTCATGGCGGGTGAACACTGGTGGCCGCCATTTCTGAGTTTCCACCATTAATTCCCCACGCCCTGGTGATTAGCGACCTGGCCCCACCCAACTTTCAGGCACACCCAGGCTGCTTTCAGTGGCTTTTTCGTGCAGACCGCCTGCTTTGGCTCAAGCTGCAGACTTTCTGAGGGCCTCTCAAAGGTTCGCAGAACCCAGACAAGCAGCATCTGGCTTAAGCTTGTCCCATATCTCTGGCTGAGCAGCCCTAAACTGGCACTAGTGGCAGCCAGCCTTGTTTCATGGCTTGACCTCTCAAGGCACGTTTTAAGCACAGCACAGGTGGCAGACATCTGTGGATTTCTTTCTGGCTCCCACTGGGTGGCCCCAGGTGGGGCACAGACTGGGGGCTGAAAGTAGACCTACAGCGGATCCCCCCCAAGGTGATCCTGGGGCTGGCGCTCCCAGTGGCCAGCTTCAAAACAAGCTGGAGCATCACCGCGCCAACTCCAAGTAGGACACAGCCAAGGGGCGGGTTGGGCAGGCACCAGAGTCCTGCTGAGGCAGATCCTGCTCTGTAGGATCAGCCCCTGCACAATAACTCTTCCACTGTAGTCAAGGCCAGTCCTCAAAACAAGTGAGCCCAAGGGTCAGTCCCTCACAATGAAGTGCAGTTATCAACCAAGGCTCAACTACAAGAGGAGGGCACACACAACCCACACAAGGGACGTACCTGGAGTGCGTGGCTCAGGTGACCAGAAAGACTGTGCCACTGAACCCCACAGCACACCTACTACATAAGAACACTCTACTAAGACCAGAAGACATAGAAGCTCTGCCTAATACATAGAAACAAACACAGGAAGGCAGCCAAAATGGGGAGACAAAGAAACATGTCCCAAATAAAAGAACAGAACAAAGCTCCAGAAAAAGAACTAAGCAACACAGAGACAAGCAATCTATCAGATGAATAGTTCCAAACACTGGTTATAAGAATGATCAGTGATCTCACGGAGAACTTCAGCAGAGAGATAGGAAGCATAAACATGGAGATGGAAACCATGAAAAAGAACCAGTCAGAAATAAAGGATACAATAATGGAAACAAAGAATATATTACAGGGAATCAACAGAGATTAGATGAAGCAGAGGATCCAACCAGCGATGTAGAAGATAAGGTAACAGAAACACCCAACCAGAACAGCAAAAAGAAAAAAGAATCCAAAAAATTGAGGAGAGTTTAAGGAGCCTCTGGGACAATATCAAGCATACCGACATTTGCATTATAGGGGTACCAGAAGGAGAAGAGAGAGAGCAAGGAATTGAAAACCTACTTGAAGAAATAATGACAGAAAACGTCCCTAACCTGGTGAAGGAACTGGACATAGAAGCCCAGGAAGCACAGAGAGTCCCAAACAAGGTGAACCGAAAGAGGCCAACACCAAGACACATCATAATTAAAATGAGAAAGGTTAAATACAAAGAGAGAATCTTGAAAGCAGCAAGAGAAAAGCAGTTAGTTGCCTACAAGGGAGCCCCCATAAGACTGTCAGCTGATTCCTCAACAGAAACTTTGCAGGCAAGAAGGGATTGGCAGGAAATATTCCAAGTGATGGAAAGCAATGACATACAACCGAGATTGCTCTACCCAGCAAGGCTGTCATTTAGAATTGAAGGACAGATAAGGAGCTTGCCGACAAGAAAAAGCTGAAGGAGTTCATCACCACCAAAACAGAATTATAAGGAATCTTAGAGGGACTTCTTTAAGATGGGAGGGGGATTAAGGATGGGTGAAAGGGGAAGTGATTAAGAAGTACAAATTGGTTGTTACACAGTAGTCAGGAGGATGTAGGGTATAGCATAAGGAATATGATCAATAATTTTGTAGTGACTAGGTGTGGTGACACATGGGTACTAGATCTATCAGGGTGATAGATGGGAATGGGGTTGGGGGCAGGGTGAAAAAGGTGAAGGCCTTAAGAAATACAAATTGATAGTTAATACAGTATGGGGAATGTAATCAACAATGTTGTACAGATCATGTAAAGTATGTGATGGGCACTGGTCTTATCAGGGGGATCATGCCACAGACTGTGTAGATGCCTAACCAATGCACTACACACCTAAAGAGCTGAAGTAGAATAATATTGAATGTCAACTATAACTAAATATATAGGTATATATAGTCACGCGATGTGGAGAACAACATAGGGAAGACACCGTAATCAATGGTATTGTAACAGCCATATAAGATGGCAAAGGGGTAGTAGCTTGGGGGGTGGTTTATCACTTTATGAGGGGTTTAAATGTCTAACTTTTACGTTGCTTTGTACACCTGAAACTAATAAAAATAAATAGTAGAAAAAAGACCTGTAGAGAAAGATAATAAAATCTATATGCAGCACATTCATTCAGAATTATAAAATGGTTGTGTGATTCTCCACCTGAACCCCCCCACCCATGCCCATGGCATAATATTACATCCTTAAGACCTTTCACATTATTCTCATGTGACAACTCCAAGTTAGCAGGAGAATGTTAGAATGTTAGAGCCAGAGAAAATTACATACTTATTGCATTTTTTGATTTTTTAAAAATTTGTTCCCTAAAGCCCTATGATTTCCAGTTCCCTTCTGGGCAGGTGAAGTTAAGATAGAGATAAGGGGTGGTTCACAGGGCTTGACTCACTCTTTGTTGTGCTGCCTCTCTGACAAAAGTAGCTCTGCTTTTATTTATGTTATACATCAAAATTTCACACAAAATTTTAACTAAAAATAATCAATTCACCTATTGATAGACAATTGGACAAAGAGGAGGTGAAACATATACGTGATCAAATAGTACTCGGCAATCTAAAGACTGAAATCTTTGCGTTTATTTTTAACCTTTTAAACCGCAATTACTCTTGCAACAACCATATATATATATATATATATATATATATATATATATATATATATATATATATATATATACGCTGATAAGAAAAATGACATTGTTTGTAAAATAATGAACTGAAAGTTTAACTAAAGGTTCAAAGGCATTTAGCTCCTGAATTTAAGAATCATTAATATTTCCTACATTAGTTTCCACAGTAGGAAAACTGATCTATTTTCAAGAACACAATTAAACAAAAAACATTTTGAAGACTTTTGACATGCAAGCACTGTACTAGGACTGTAAAGGACTGAAAAATAAGTAAAATTGAGTTTTAATGCCCACAGAGCTTACAACCTACATAAATAACTCCATAATTCAATTTCAAGAGCATTTATAAAGTACTTACAAATAGTAAGTACTATATTAGAAATCAAAAAGATAAATAAGACATAGAATATAAGAAATGTAAGACATAAGAATGTATTAAATGAGAGCATACAAATAACTGTATTGGAACACTGTCCCTACTCACTTGATCTGGCCCCCAATGACTCTTTACCCAAAGACAAAGGGAATATTGACAGGAGGACATTTTGATGACATTCAGGACATCAGGGGTAATACGACGAGAGTTCTGATGGCCATCCCAGAAAAAGAGTTCCAAAACTGCTTTGAAGGGTGGTCTAGGCGCGGGCGTCAGTGGAAAGTTTCCCAAGGGGAGTACTTCGAAGGTGGCCATAGTGATGTTCAGCAATGAGGGATGTAACACTTTTTCTAGGATAAGTTCACGAATGCAATTGTTTGACCTCATATATATGATGCATTACGATGAGTGCTGTACTATACTCAGAGGTAATTTCCTTATGACCCCATTGAAATGGACCAACTAAATCTGGTCACAAAACAGTATTCACAGATTTATACAGCTGACATTAAAGCATGCTTTGTGGCAATCACACCAACATGATCCATTTTACAATGGGTTTTTTTGTTTGTGTTGTTGTCTGTGTGTATTTTTTTTAACTTAAAAGAGTTGACAATGGCCTATTTTCCCAGCAATTCAAGGGAATGTGGATTACCCATAGAGCTTCAGTGACTCAGAGTGGGGTTTCAGTTCTGCTTTCTTTGGCCTGCAATGTTTTAACATTAGTTTCTAATATTGGAGCATGCACTTATGAGAGCTATAGCAAGTAAACACAATCTCATGGTGCTTGGAGAAAAAAAGTGAATGGACAGGAGAAAATATCAACATATACTAAGTGAAGTCATTTTGGGGAAAAGGGTGCTTTATTTTTCACTTATCTCTAGTACACTGGTATTGGCAATATTTCTCCTTTCTGTTGCAAATAATTATGGTGACTCACAGCACAGTCGTGTAGTCTCAGAAGCCTCAGAGAGGGTGGGGAGGGGCACAGCAACTGACCAGAAAGTACAGGGAGAAGAGCAGTTTATGAACAAACTAGCACCATATACAAGATAACCCTGATCTATGAGCCATGTCAAAGCAACAGAGCAATAAAATAAAATAATAAAATAAAATAAAATAAAATAAAATAAAATAAAATAAAAAAGTAAAATAAAGCAAAAGAGCAAATACTCCTAAGGACATAACTGTTATTATGTCTATCAAAAGGCATGTATTCAGGAAAATCAAAATTCATTTGGCTAGCTTTAATACTTACATTTGATTCATTTAGATTGATAAGTACTGCTTATAATGCAAATAAAACAAATATATTCATTCATTCATTCTACAAATATTTTTAAAGCATCTCCTCTTTGCTAGGCATTTTTTCTAGTTACTAGAGGGTATAACAATAAACCAGACAGACAAAATTATTGCTCTCATAGAGCCTACATTCCAGAGAGGGTAATGGAAAATATCCATAGAGATGAACACATGCATAATATAACATCAGGTGATTATATGTACTGTCAAAAAATAAAGCAGCTAAAAGAGGAAGAGACCAATGCAGGTGCTCTTTTAGAGAGGAATGTCAGGAAAGTGAGCTGTAAAGATCATTTGAAACAGATCTATGTGAAGGGAGGAAACCAGGCATGTGAATAGCCAATGGAAGATTATGGCAGGCGGAGGGAAGGACAAGTGTAAAGGCCCTGAGATGGGAATCCACTTGGCAGGTTTGAGGGTTAGCAAAGGTCATTATAGCTATGCTGTTGTAGGGAAAGAGTGGCAATGAGTTCAGAGACAGCCATGGGCCAATTCAGGCAGGACCTTGTAGAACATTGAAAAGAATTGGGTTTTAATTCTAAAGATAATGGGAACGCCCTGGAGAGTTTTGGAGAGAGCCTTTGATAGTGTTTAAATGCCAAAAGTATACCTTTGGCACCCTGGTGTCTAACTCTGGGAGAAGGGAGTCCTTTGGAGACAGAAAGGCCAGGAAGGAGGATACTAAAGCAGTCCACTGCAAACTGAGGAGACATTGGTACTGGTGGTGGAAATGGTAGCTTATTTTCCTTTAAGTGTGTATTTGGTAGGTAGAAGTAACAAAATGTACTGATAGACTTGATGTGAAATGTAAATAAAAATCCAGGAGTTAAAGGGGATCCCCAGGTGTGGGCTTGATAAATACGTGAATGGCAGTGCCATTTAATGACATGGGAGGGCAGAGCAAGAGGGGAAACTGTATGGAGTACTAGGAATCAAAGGATAAGTTTTTATAAATCAATTCAACCACCTCCTTTTATCCATAGAGGCTAGAGAATTTTACTATAAATCACTGATTTATATTTTGAAACATTGAGCCACTGAAGGACAACTCATCTTCTTCTGGTCCCCCAAAGGACTGAGAAAATGGTCTAAAAAAGTTTCATATTTCAGGCAAATGCCATATTCATTTATCATGACATAAACTTTGGCTAACCTCTACTATATTTTGCTTTAACATCATTCATAATTTAAAATATGTGTAATACTCCCAAACTTATTTTTGACTAATAGAATCAGGGCCAGGCTTAGCCAAGAGATTAAGAATAATTCTCCAGCACTCCCTTGGTTCAATGATATGTGGAGCATATTCAATTGGAAAATTTAATATCATCATGTTTAATTAAATTTTTCTTATTTAAATAATATTTATGATGAAGTACTGCTCTAACATAGGAGGGATGGAATTTATATTTAATCACCTTCCAATAGCTTGATCAACCTTCCAAGTAACATAAACAATGAAAAGATTATACTCATTGAATAACTGGTTTAAAGTAGAATCACTCAAGAATATTATAGGAAAAGTTAACGTGAGGCTCTTGTTAGGGCTCAGGTTCTCTATTCATTTGCCACCTCTCTAGTTGTCTCTTAAGCCCCAGTTTCCATTATCTGCAGCCCTGCTTGCTGTACCCAGACTCATGGCTGATCCCATAACTCATTCAGTCACCCACTGCACACTAATTCTGACTGCATGAGCTGAGAAAAATTTGTAGGGCAAAGAAAAGCCAGTGTAGGTAGACAGAATAAATAAAGGTGGTTGAGTATTTTTAAATTTTTATTTTTAAAGCAATTGCTGCAGTGGATATTGGCTAAATGTTGTGGGGATGAATTCTAACTGGCTGTATGCCAGATTTCAACCATTTAAATAAATTTGTGTGTAGTCAAAGCCAAAAACAAATGGCGAGAAAAATGAAACAATGCATAATTATCTAGATAAATGGTGACGAACCCTAGGAAAAGGATGCTGATTGATATAATAGCTATAATCAAGTAGGTGAGTATGCCAACTACTGTTTTCACTTCTGTTGACAGGCAACGGAAAAAAATTAATGGTCACCAATTAGCTTCTAGGGACAACAGTCAATTCCAAGAAATTATATGTCTTGTGAGGCAAAATATCTCTTTCCTAGCAATCAGAAAGTAAGCAAAATTATCATAGCGCATCATTTTTTCTTTTTCTATTAGTAGATAAAAGGTCTTCAAGAAATGAAAATGATAAATCCCAGGCTATTTGGAAATGCTTATTAAAGGAAAATTGTGGAATAGACAAAAGACCCCATGTTATTGCTGAAAGTTAGAAATTTTTAAATTCCCTACTTGGCTTGAATATCACAGTAAGACATTACATTTCCACAGTATAGTGTAATATAATTTAATAGTCTTCCAGTTTATATTGGGTTGGTTTAGTTATATTGTACTTCGATGTAAAAGGTATATACACTCCTTGACTTTTTCTTCATGATACAGAATCTGGCACAATTACTCCCTGGTATGGGTCTCTGACAGTGGTTTTCAACTGGGGTTGCCACAACTGGTGTGTGTGTGTGGGGGGTGCTTCTTGACAAGGGATGCTGCTTCACTTCCTACAATGCACAGGAAAGCCCCTCACAAGCATTATCTGGTCCCAGATATCAATAGTGCTGAGGTTGAGAAACACTGCCCTATGATAACCATTTATTAAAAGTAGTTTTATGACCTATAGTTCAAGCCTGATTTGGACTAGAGACTTCAATTTTCTGGTAAACAGAAAGCTTTTGTAACATGGGGATTGATGAAATGGTGGAGGATGTTTCTCCCTGGGCTATCGTAGAATGAATTCCAGCCATGAAGGAAGCTATGATGGTGTATAACAATTAAGTTCGTGAACTCATCATCCTAGACAAAGTGCTACATACCTCATTGCTGAATATCATTATGGTCACCTTCAAAATACTCCCCTTGGGAAGCTATGCACTGATGCCAGCACCTAGTCCACCCTTCAAAGCAATTTTGGAACTCTTTTTCTGGAATGGCCATCAGAGCTGTCATCCTATTACACTTGATGTCCTGAATGTCATGAAAACGTCTTCTTTCAATATTTCCTTTATCTTTGGGTAAAGACAGTAGTCATTGGGGGCCAGATCAGGTGCGTAGGGAGGGTGTTCCAATACAGTGATTTGTTTACTAGCTAAAAACTCCCTCACAGACAGTGCCGTGTGAGCTGGTGCATTGTCGTGATGCAGGAGTCAGGAATTGTTGGCGAAAAGTTCAGGTCATCTAACTTTTTCACGCAGCCTTTTCAGCACTTCCAAATAGTAAACTTGGTTAACTGTTTGTTCAGTTGGTACAAATTCATAATAAATAAGCCCTCTGATAGCAAAACAGGTTAGCAAAATTGTTGCAACAAGTTTGTGAACTTAATTGTCACACCTTTGTATGAAACTCTGCATAGGCTTAGTACCCAGAAAGGTCAGGTGTGACAGGGTGCAGGGAAGAGATGGGAGGCCACAATGAGATGAATTATTTGAGCATCCATATAAAGAATGAGTAACTTTCTCTTTCTACTTCCAAACCCCCATAGGAAGAATGACCACCACCAAGGCCTCTTGTCACCACCCGAACTACTAAAAATTAAGAGGTGCTTCTCTAAAGACATAGAATAAACCATGTAATGCAGAACAGCAGAGGCATTCCTCAACTGCAGAACTAATTTTCATGCATTATAAAACATTTAGCTGTTTAAATATCACAGAACTGTATCACAGCAAAAGCTTCCTAATACTATTATATTTCAGTTAATATGGAAGTTGTTTCTAATTACTGGACACATATTTACCAAAAGAAGGTAGCCTAAAAATATATTTGTTTTGTAAGTGGCAGTAACTATTCAAAGGAGCTAGCTAGGAATTAAAAACAAAGTAGCCCACATGACATTTCAACCTATCATTAAAAGTTAACATAGCATACTCTGCTTAATTTCATTCACAAACTATTAACTTGACATGGTGTTAGCTGGAACTCTCAACATAAATTTAAGGTTTTTAAGACACAAGAACATAAATATAAAATTGAAAATAAGCATATGTATAGGAAAAATTAACATCATATTTTGGGGTGTGTAGTTAACATTATTTCATTTGACCATCAGTTTGTTACAATGAAAAGATTTGGAAACTTCTCCCAAAAGAAACAGCTAGTGAACATAGAAGCCAAGATTGGAACCCACCGCGTCTAATTTTAATGGTCACATGCTTTCCATTTTTGTAGACTGCTTTTCAAGATTTGCAATTTCTTTTTTTTTTTTTTTAAATTTATTGGGGTGACAATTGTTAGTAAAATTACATAGATTTCAGGTGTACAATTCTGTATTACATCATCTATAAATCCCACTGTGTGTTCACCACCCAGAGTCAGTTCTCCTTCCATCACCATATATTTGATCCCCCTTACCCTCATCTCCCACCCCCCACCCCCCTTACCAATTTCTAATATACTCATAGTTTCTACTAGACAGTTTGTTTTTTGTGGAGTTTCTGATGATATGGGGCAGACAGGGGGAAATGTTATTTTGATAGAATTTGGAAACAAAGAGATGGCAAGTTCTGTGATTTGAATGGACTTAATTAGGACTAAACTGTATTTGACAATACTGAAGCTTTTACTGTAGAATTTGAATACGTATGACACTGTTTTCTTAAGATTGGAAGGGAGGATTAGCTTTGTCATTGGCTCCCATCACTTAACTAATTACAGGACTTGATGATGCCATATAATTTGAAGCTTTCATGATGACAGTAGACCAAAAACCAAAAAAAATTTAAGCATTCTAGAAATCCCATTAAAATTGTTACTAAAGAGAAAATGAACCTTAATAAGCGTGATATCCATGGAAATTCAAGGTTTATGAATACAGACTAAGTTTTCAAAAACATTTGTAGTAATTTTATAAAATATTCAAGATGTCCTTTAGAATGACCTTTTGTAACAACCCAAATCCTGTAAAAAATATCATTTTACATAAAATGTGGAAACAAACGAAACACACAATTCTACTGCATTGCATTCTTCTGGATGAATTAAACTTCATTTGTGGTCAGCTTCTTATGGGAAAGTAATAGATCTGTCAAATATTGATATAGTCAACTTTTAAACGTGCTTTAACTTCCTGACCCCTGTCAATGACAAGGCTGCACTGAGAGATAACACAGGTTCCATTGATGTTCTACGAATCTAAGAGAATTTCTGTATAATCGGAACCCTGAAAGTCCAATATAATAGTAATATAAACATTGTGCGTTAAATTAAAGGTTGACTGTGATATTTAATGGCACTACTGCTTTAAGAAACATGCCTCCAAATAATTAGCCTCTCTCCCTCTCTCCTTGCCTCCCTCCCTCCCTTTCTTCCTTTTTCCTCCCTTCTTTCTTCCCTTATTTCTGTTTAGTCTCCCTCCCTTCCCATTTTACTTTCCCTCCTTCCTTTCTTTCTTCCTTCTCCTCTCCCTCCCTCCCAGCCTCCACCTATCCCTTCTTTTATTTCATACTTCCTTCCTTCCCAAGAAATATATCTGGAAAGAAAACTGAAGGAAAAACATTTCGTTTTCTCTGTTCTGGGTACAAGAAAGAAAAAAAACAACAGAACCCTACATTTCCATTCACTCATTTATTCAACAAATGGAGCAGCTATAACTTTCTTACCTACATCATCATGAATTCTTCCTGTTTAGATTAATTGTTATCTTGATCCAAGTAACACTGTTGGGAATTATCTTTTCTGCAGAAGTCATTTTACAAAACCAATTATTTAACAAATAATAACCTCCTACCTAAAAGGATTTTAAGCAACTTCCACAGTGTTTAAAAGCTTACTAAAAAGTTTCTATGGTGATTTTCTATTGTTTAATAAAATGAAAGTCTATTATAAGTTATTAAAAATGTGATTATTATAAACAAAGAAACAAACAAACAAACAACTCAAGAAAGAAAAGCATGGCTGTGAGCAATAAGATCAGCACTCTTAAAATAAAACTTGCTATTCAAATCTAATTATGCGGTGAATGCTCTTATATTACTTTTGCTATCAATGCATAGCCAAGAGTTACTTGGCAACAAACGGAGGTTAGACTTTTTAAGAATTTTCTTTCCAGCAATGCAGGAAGAAACTGCAAATTTGTTCTTAGTTGCATTGAACACCACTGATATCCTCAAAAGTAAAGAAAAACATACCAAAGCTGTTACAATCAACAACATACATAAAATGTTTATAATTACTGAAGCTGAGTAATGGGTACATGGAATTTCATTATGCTCTTCTATTTTTGTGTCTATTTTTGACATTGTCCAAAATAAAAAGGTATTGTTTTGATGTCATGGATATGAAAACTTTAGGGTTTGGTAAGCTTTTTGAGTGATACATGTAGCGTGAGTATGTGTATACATCTACATATGTCCACATAGTGAAGTATAAATTATAAATTTTGAGCCAAGTTTATAACAAGAAATGAAAAGAAATTGAATTGCATCTATGCCAGCTCAAAGCCATACCACAGCTCTATTTGCTTAGCAAAATTTTTTTAATTACATGTTCACATTTCTTTGTTTATATTAAATATAGCAAAGGCATTTTACTTTAGGAAAAAAGAATTGAAAAACACTAATGCAATTCGTCAGACAAATATTACTGAGTTACAAATTATCCTAAATCTCAGTAGCTTAAAATAGTGGCCATTTATTATTTGTGAGTCTAAAGACAGCTGGGAGTGTCAGCTGATCTGGTCCAGGCTTAAATTACCTTTGCTCAGCTTACTCATGCATCTATAGTCAACTATAGGTCAAATATGTGGCTTTGCTCATCTGGGCTGGGCCTGCTTACATTTCTTGCACTTTTTAGCAAGCTAAGACTTTCAATGTTGGATCGATGGAGATTTGTAACAGGAAAGTAAGAGGATAGCACGTGAATTTTGTATGCTCCTTTAAAGCCTGGAACTAACCTCAGGCTGCTCTGTGTCATGCGCACTGAACCTTCCACCATTTCCCAAGTTCACCATTCTTTGGATTCTGCAGGAAAGTGCCTCCTTTGCTCATTCTGGAATGCTGTATCACTCCTTAAATCCTAATTCACCTTCTATAACTACCGCAGATGCTAGTTCTTAAGCTAAACATTCCTGACTCCTAGTGTGGCTCCTAAACACAAACTCCTTACCTCTCTCAAGCGTTTCAGAGGCTGAGTTGTAACTTTTCTTTCTATACATCTGACTTCCCCTTGAGACTATAAACTTACTGAGAATAGGAATTATTGTGTTCTTTTTAAAACTTTAACCTTCATGTCCCTTCAGTGTTTTCCATAACAGGTAGAACATAATGAATGCTTTAAAAGTTTTTGTAGAATGACTAGTCAAGGAAAGATTTAATTGGATTTTTTGCATTCTATTTTAAAAGGCAATAATTGCATGCTCCTTTTTTCTAAAGATTTGCATTAAAAACTGTTCATTAAAAATACATTTTTGAATTAAAGTTTACTGGGGTGAGAACTGTTAGTAAAGTTGCATAGGTTTCAGGTGTACAATTCTGTAATACAGCATCTATGTATCACATTGCGTGTTCAACACCCAGAGTCAGTTCTCCTTCCATCACCATAAAAAAGAAATACATTTTGATGGTTAATGAGATAAGCTTCAGTTAATTTAGGAAACTTACTCATCTAGAAAATACACTACATATATCCAGAAAATAATTATTAATACCCTCTGAAAAATATTAAGTACCAGCTATTTGTACAGTTATATGATAAATATGTCATCCTTCTTTAAGTGATTGATGACCAGGTGTTAGTATATTCACCTATGTTACTCATCTCTGGGGAATAACTTTTAGGTTTTCATCCTCTCTTTTTGTCCATTTATAATGTAAAGATGAAAACAATCAATACTATGTAAGAACTGCCAGTGATGAGCCTAGCATTTGGGCTGGTAGCATAGGGCAGGGCCCTAAGTAAAGAACAAGCTATCCACATACAAGTAATTTACACTCTGGTTGAAGAGACACAAACAAAAATTCAACAACAAATGAAAGACACTGTTTAATAATAACATGAACTATGTAGTCCTGGCTGTGGGTGATTTCACAGTTCTAAGTTAAGGGATGAAAGAGATAGGATATCAATCAGAGAGCGAGTGTTTCATGGATGAGTGTCATGTAATATGTGCAGAAGATAATTGTACCCGAACAAGGTTACCCAAGAAGGACCAAGACTTTCCCTGTCCACCATGGCCTCTCTCATTTGTACACTTGGCAAATATTTGGTTTGTTGTTGGTGTGGGAACACACCATGAGGTAGGAAGTAAGATATCACAATGAAAACAAAACTTTGAAATCAAGAAACCAAGCAAGGAAGCCATAAAGCAATAGTGTGTTCCAAGTGAGTGCAAGCTTAATAATTAATAGAGTCCTTTATGAGACTCCCTTAATAGACAGATTCTTTTTCTTTTGTATCTGCAATGGAAAAATCAAAAGCTTTAGAGTCAGGAAGTCCTTGATTCAAACTTTGGTTCTGTTTTATTACAAAATTGTTTTATGCGAATTGCTTCACATGATTAAAACTCAGTTTCCTCATCTGTAGAGAAGATATGAAATGTATTTCTTGAAAAACATTGATCTTTTAAAGACTTGTTGTGAAGTTTAAATGAGCTATCTCTTGGGTAGCTGGTGTTACGCCTAGCACAGCAAATGTGCCCCATACATGCAAGTGTGCACTAATACTACTAATACTAAGGATGAGAATGTCTCCAGATGCAAGGTTTAAACATACCTGAGAGGAAAAGAGGGATGGTTCATTCCAAAACGAAGGAGCAGCAGAATGAATGAAGAAACAGAGCTGCCTTGATATATCACATAAACAGAAGTTAATGAGATGGTGGGACACACTTCATCGGAGTCATCTTGAGAAATATGGGTCAATAGGCATCTCCAAAAAAACATTTTATTGAAATAATTAACAAATACAGGAATTGTGAGGTGAAGGCCAGATATTAGTCATTTCCCAGGATTAACTTATGAATAAACAATAGATTGTCTAACCTGTTTTTCCTCATTGTAAATTGGAACTAGGTTGTGAATTTTGATTCACAAGTCGGCTTACTCTAGAATGCTCTTGCTTGGATTAAACAATGCTTCAAAGACAATGGCTGCAAGCAATTGCTAATTCTATACTAATTAACCAAGCATAAAAGAACTGCTAAACACAGAACACTGGCCTCATCAATGACTGTCAGATCTTTTAAGATGGAGAGGTGGGTGGTAAACACCACATGATCTGTAGGGCCTGAAGGCAAATTATTAGATTGCTGCAGGCCCCATTAGAAGAACAATGTAAATGCCATCATTCACCGGAACTCAATAAGGTAAGGCCTGCAGGTGTGACTTTGAAGCCACTTTCAGGCAACAACAATGTTCTTTGCCACCTCATCAAACAAAAAGAAGACAACAAGAGAAAGAAAACACAGCTAGAGTCAGACTGCAAATATCCAACTATGAGGTGTGATCACAAAATATGGTAAATGCTGCTGCCAAGTGCCATTCAATGGAAAGGTAGGGATCTTCAACATGGGAAGCAGCACGTCGAACCTTAGTAACAGTGTGTGACAAGTTTCAACTTGTTCAGTGCAGTTGGATGTGAACTACAGTTGAGAGAAGGTGTGTTTTAAAGTGTGCCGTAAATCCTGGATCATGAACAATGCATTAACATGAAATGGGTAAATGGTTTCATCCTCCATCATGACAACACTCCATGTCACACATAGCATCTGGTACACGGCAATTTCTGTCAAATAAAACCATTATGATGTGTCCTCATCCACTTTATTCACTGGATCTGGCACTGTGTGACTTTGGGCTCTTACCCAAAGTCAAAATGATTCAGGACATCGAGGCAGCCATGACAACGCAACTAAAGACACTCACAAAAGAGGACTTCCAGAACTGCTTCAGAAAGTAGCAAGAACCATGGGATAAGTGTGTTCGAAGTGAGGGGGAGTATTCTGAGGGGAATTAATGGCAATGTGTCTTTTCCTATAATAAGTTTTTTATTTTTTTTTAATTTAAACATTCACCGTATTTTTTTTCACATCTCATATATTTGTCACATTAAAAGATTAGGTCTGCTCTGATGCCAATATTCTCAAGTTAGTGCTCTATGAATTTAATTGTGCCTACTGGCCCCACTATGGGCTGTGAACACTTCAAATTAATATATGTTGAGCCTGATAAATGCTAAATTGTACTTGTTTTTCATCTTTGATTCCTAACTTAAACACGAGCTGCAGTATTCAATATGGCAGCTACTAGCTTGTTCGCACAAGCCACATTTCAAGAGCTGAATAACCACATATGTCTTATGGTTATTTTGGACAGGGACATCTGGAACATTTCAATTCCTGAAATAGACTAAAGTTAGTCTCAACCTTTCTCATGCCGTGACACATATTAGAAATTATATTTGTAGGGCACTCTGGGGTAAACAATCTTGTGGTCAGAAGTGATTGGTCTAGGGGCTCTTGCAGCCCCTGAGAGCTGAGAGGAGTCATTATTTTAGCACACCTGAAATCCATTTGTGGGTACAACCATGTGCCACTGCATATCAGTTGGAAAGCTGTGCTTTAGTTGCTATCCAGTCCAATACATCAGGGAAGTGTAGTGGCTTGTCCTCTTGGAATCCAATTACTAACTGTTTGTATTTCTAATTAAAATAACACATAATCATAAAGTCAAAGATATGTGAAAAGGGCTAAAACCCAAACTAACACATCTCATTGATTATATATAATACCATGGGCAAGGCTTTTGCTGAGTGCTATAGCAAACACTGGTATTGAATTTCATGGTTCCTGCTCCCCAAAGAACTAGAAAACTCACTGGCAATGTAGAACAAAACTATCCCTCTCACTTCTGTAATCGAACTAAATCATATAACATAATCTGGAGATGTTAGGACAGGTTTTTAAGACAAAAAAAACCCCGCTTAATATATTTCACTTGCTTCTCTTTAAAATAAGAAGACAGGAGGAACATGAATGGTGAGGGCACACAAGATGAGTTGCAGACACTGCAGTTATTTGAGAAGTGGATGGAAGCAAAAGGTAAGTCTAGGAAATTGTTAACACTGATGTGTTTGCGAATGTTCAAGTTTCTCCCCGAGATACAGGAATTGTCTTTTCTTTCTAATGATTTTAGATCATTAGAAAAATCTTTGTTACTTGGGCACTAAGTGCTAGGCCATTTAAAGAACGTGAGATATAGCAAGACCTGCAATGCACCTCCCGTTTCAAGAGATGGAGAAATGCGTTCCATCAGGTCTTGGATTTGAACGAGATTTCCTAATGACATTGCAGAGCTATTATGAAAATCATAAGAAAAAGAGAACCTGGAATTCTAAGTACCATTTTATGGCTGGTGCAGACAGAGGTAGAAAGAAGAGTCAGATGGGTGTGCTTTCCACAAATGCTCATGGAAGACCTCTGTGCACCGGCACTGTTCTTAGCGCTGGAGTATTGGCAGTGAACAAAGCAAAGCCTGCATGCAATGGGGAAAGACATAGGCCAATAAGAAAACATAGCAAGGTAAGAGACCATTGAGAACAGTGCTATATTTTATAAAAGCTACTGAGGGAAGATCTTACTGATCAGGAGACATTTGAGTGAAAACCTAAAGGAAGTGAGGCTATGCCACTACCTAGGAGGAGAGCATTTCAGGCACAGTGAAGCACAAATTCAAAAACGTTTAGGTGGGACCATGCCTGGAATATTTAAGGAGCCATGAAGAGGCCACTATATATGCAGGTTGAGGAATGAGCTAAAGAAGGAGAAGGATATGAAGTTAGAGAACTATCAGACAGCCAGATCACTGATGGTTTGCACGTCTGATTTGGACCTTGACTTTGAAAGTCATTGATAATTCTCTGATCAGAGTCACACAATCTCATTTGTGTTTTTGGATTCACTTTTGCTGCTGTGGGAAAATACACTGTTGGGAAGCAGGTTGACATGTGAGGAGGCAGTTACAACAGTCTCTATGAGCTTTGTTGTCAACTTAGATTAAGGCGGCAGCGGCAGAGAAGTGTTCGTGTACTGAATCTACTTTCAAGGTGGATGCTCGGGAAGTGGAACGCGAAGTAAAGAAAGCGGGGGAATCAGGATGACTGCAAGGCTTTGGCTGGAGCAACTGCAAGAAAGGAAGATGGTGGGAGGAGCGGTTGGGGTGCACACAGATGGGTGGACGGATAAAGACTTTGGTTTTGTTCATTTTAAGTTTGAGATACCTCTTAGACATCAAATCTGAGCTATTTAGTAGGCAGCTGAATATATGAGTCTGGGAGGCAGGGATGACATCAGGGCCAGAGATATAAATTTGGGAGTCATTAGCAACTCAGAGTATTTAAAGCCCTGGGCTGGATGAGATCACTGGGGAGTAGGGCCCCACTCTGAGCTTGAACCTCCCTCCTCTCAGAAGCTGACAAAGACACAAACAAATCCGAGAAATAGCAGCGATTACTGCTCAGCTCAGCTGCCACATAGCAATGCCAGGCAGCTGCAATGCCCCTGGGTAAATACCCAAAGTAGCTGGTACTTAGCATTTTTTCAAAATATTTCAGGAATCAATCTTTCTGACAGTCTTAGAAAAACACAGCAAGGCAGCCTTCCACATGAGTAAAAATAATGCGTGCGTTATCCGCTAGCATAACGCCAACCTCCATAGCACCAGCTGTAGCCACACTGATGCCTCTTCAGCTTCATTTCTTTTCATTGAACAGCTGGACTAGAAATCTAGAAAGGACCCAAAAGGTGCCAGGGGCAGAGCAGGGTTTCTAAAACCCTTCTGATATCTACATGCGTAAGAGTGTGCTCAGAAGAGCCTGCAAAATGCCATAATGCAGCTCCTGTCTTAAAATCCTGGCTACCTCAGATGCATAGCTCAACCTTTGGGTATAAGGTATTAGAATTTTAGCAAGATAAATTGTCTTTAAGAGTCAGCTTTGATAACATGAGCAAGTAATTGACCAGCCAGACCATGTAATATGGTGGGAGTAAAACGAATCAAATCAGCTTGCTTTTCTGCCCACTGTGAGGTGTATGTGACTTGTTTCATGCTGCCAAGTCAGCAAGTGTTCCCCAAGGCTGTTCCTGCCCTTCTTAACTACAGAAGCATCAAAGACATGCGGGGATTGTAGATTTCAACTCAGGGATTTTTTTTAATGCTAATTATGATGAAAAGATCACTCTGAAAGTCAGTGCTACCATCAGCACATCTTTTGTGTGTATGTGTAAAAGAGTACCTGAAAACAGCACTTTCAAAGTATCAAGATAACCAGTCAGATCTGATTACGAGACACATCACACAGTGCATTGAGTCTAGCAATCACAGGAATCGGGCTAAGAAAACACACTCCATGCAAAGTATTGTTTCAAAGGAAAGCTGGAGAATGATCGAGGGGCCAATTGCAGCGGAGTAATGTGTGGTCCTATGTCTGAAACAGCAGAGAAAACTGGAAACAAAAAGAATCTTAAAAAAAATTTTTTTTAAGTATTCTTAAAAAACGTATTTCAGTTTCAAGAATAAAGGCATGCTTTTAATATAAGTAGCAAGCAAAAAAGTCATTTTAAAAGCCAACATTCAAACCTAAATCTAGCATTTTATATATGTATGAGCAAGCGCACGTGATGTCCTAACAGTTCTTTTGATAAAAGATAACTCGGCATAGCACATTTAATAAATTCACATTGAAGCCAAATGAATTCACATATGTACATATATATAATATCTACCATATGTATTTTGGAAAGTATTCATTTGCAAATTTGGCATTGTTCAACTGTACAAACTGATAACTTTGAAAAAATAAAAGCACATGTTTTATTTATGAGAGTGGAAAAACTGAAACCATGAAACTTAAAATTTAAAAAACTGGAAAGCAAATGCCATATTGCATTCAAGCTTTGCTTAACAACTAGACTCTAAATGAGCAGCAGGTAACTGAAATTCTGCTGTGGACCCAGTAGATGTTTAAAAACTGTTAATTGATGTTGACAGGCAGAAGTTAACGTTAATTACTAAAGTGGCAAATAGAGCCAAAGTGACACAAAGGAGTGACTGAGGAGTATGCTACATTACATTCAACAGTCTAGAGTTCAGCATTTGGACAAAGGATAGGTATTTATGAGAGGAGAAATTGAAGCAGGTCCTTTTAATCACCATGCTAGCCTAGATTTGCTTTAATTAGAGTCTGGAGCATCTTTAACATGCTATGAAATATATAAACATAAAACACTGTATTTTCATTTTTATTAAAGATTCATTCTGAAAGTATGTCAACAGGAGTTGGCACAAAACATAGGTCCATTATGCAAAGAAAAGTATAAAAAAAGTTGAAAAATTAAAAATGTTCTAAAGTCAGTCACCTAAAAAGAGGCAAGTGTTTCTATGTAAACCATCCTTTTCTTGTGTATTTCATTTAATAAAGACTTATTGGGTGTCTACTGTGTACCAGATATTTGGCCAGGTGTTGTGGTGGGATACAAAAGGGGACAAGACACCATTTTTTCAATTAGAAATTTTTCAATTTGATGGAAGAGATAAACCCAGTAAGCAGAAGAGCATAACTCTTACGAAAGAGCTAGAGAGTGTTATAGGTACAAATAGGAATGACAGAGATAATGTTTGGTTTAAAGAGATAAAGGAAGGCTTCATGGAAGATGTATCATTTTGTTTTTGTTTTCACTTTGAAAAGTAAAAGCCACTAAAAATATAAAGAATAATATTTTAAAAATATATACATACCTCTCCCCAATCCAGACTATCAAGTTTAACATCTGCCATATTTGTTTCAGATTATTTTTAAAGAAATAAGACATACTAAGATAGCTTAATTCCCCTTAAACTATAACCAGGACTCTGTTTCCCAAATGCCAGAGGCAACCACTATTATAGTTTTGGCGTGTATTCTTCATTCTATTTTTATAATTGCACTTATACTAATTAACATTATGTAAATATATAAAAGTCTATTACACACACGCACGCGCTGGAGTTTTCTGTTCATGCCTGAAGTTTATGTTCTGGATAGCTATTGATATTGATACATAGAGAAATCTAGTTCATCTGTTTCCCTTGCTGATCAGTATTCTGTATTATACATTATAGTTATCGAGTTCCCTTTTGACAACATGTTCCTGATTTTTTGCTGTTATAAACTATACAGCAAAGAGTAGCTATATACACAGAGCACACATGAACAACAGGGTATCTAGGGTCTATACACAAAATGGGTCACAGATAGGGTGACATTATAAGTAGACTGGCCTGGGATTATTCGAGTTTACACACTGGTTCTGGCATAAATTTTAAACTGTCCCATTTCATGTTCAAAGGTGTTCTTAATTGAACAATAAATTAAGTATTCATCCTAGTAATAAGGCATACAGTTACAGTTTTTCAATTTTATGGGCCATTGACAAATAGTTCCCCAACATGTTTGCACCATTTTATACTTCCACTAGCAGCATCTAAGTATACTTGTTTTCACCTCTTTCCTAACACTTGATAAACAGATTTTATAATTACACTTTTTCATTAATCTGATGGATAAAATGGTAATTCCTTGTTTTAATATTTTTTTTTACTGATAAAAGTGAATTATTTTGATTTTCATATTTGGATTTTCTCATCTGGGAATTATATGCTATAACTTGACCATTTTTGTATGAATTTATTTTATTGCATTTCATATCTTATTGACTTGGAATTATTTATGGATTTTATATACTAATTCTTTATCATGATATCCACTGTAAATACAATCTCCCACTCTGTCACCTCTTAAACTTGTTTATGATTTTTATGCTTCACAATAGTTTAAAATTATAATGTAGTCACATTTTAGTTTCTATTTTTATGGCTGTATTTTTTATGTTAACAAAGCTTTCTTTAATCAAGGACTTGTAGATATTCTCCTACACTTTGGAAGAGATTATATCTTGAGTTGGGTCTTTTAAGGACTAGTGTATCCACAATGAGGATGAAGAAAGGGCATATCAATTGAAGAGATAGAAAAGGCAGGAACATGGCAAGTGTTCAAAGACCTTGAATGGTTTGTTTTTCTGGGAATGTTCCATTATATGTGTATCATCTAATGGTTTCTTTCACTGAAAAGTATTTTCTTCCATGTTTTCATTTTTCTGTTATATAAGCCATATATTTCTTTCAAGAGGTATTTTTTTGCTTCAAATATTGCTTTTGAGAAGTCCGATGCTATTCTGATTCCTGTGATGTTGCATATGACCTTTCTCTACCCCCTTTTGGAAAGCTTTTAGAACCTTTACCCTTGGCATCCTAATATTTCTGGCTGGTATGACTTCATGTGGACCATTTTGAATTCCTTTTGCCGGTTACCTGTTGAACCCTTTAAATGTAGAAAATCAAGTTCACCAATTAAGGAAAACTTTCTTGCATGATTTATTTGATAATTTCCTTTTCTCTATTTTTTTCTCCATTTTTTTCAGGTCTTCAAAATTACATTAGACCTCCTGTATTGAGCTCCTTTAGAAAAAAAAACTTCTCATCTCTTTGATAATTTGTTCTACATTCTGGAATCTTTGTGCTATAATATTTCAGTCTCTCGAGAATTCTTATGAGTTCCCTGAATGTCTATTTTTATAGCACCCTGGATGCTATAAATTGCTTCTTTAATGTAGTTGAGACTATTCATTATAATTTTTTCAAGTTTTCATCTCCCTGAAGTCTTTGTTTCCTCATGGTTCTTTTTTATCTGTATGATTCTTTTTAAAAAATCTCTTTTACATTTTGAGCTTTCCTCAATCATCTTGTAACTCTTGGCTGACCACTGCTATGTAAAAGTGAGGTACTGGAAAGCTGAATGAATGTTCTGTGTATACAGTGGGGTGATTGAAAATTAGACCTTACTATACGTGGTCAAGGAAGTATTGGTCCTTTCATCTAGAGACAACCCTGTCAAAGGCAGTTCCTTTCTCTTGAGCTGCAGAGTTTTCCCCAGAGAACAATCCTTCAAACTCCTGAGTAAGGAAGCAGCTCAACTGCCAGAGTCCTGGTAGATGAGCATAGAGGGGTGGTAGGAGGGAGTCTATACCATTCAAAATACAGACTGTTTCTTAATCCCTTGGTTTCAGTACAGAGCCTTATCCCTCCCTTAGTAACTCCTCATGTTCACAAGTCCAGAGGCACTTTGATTCTTCTCTCTTTTATATTTACTGTTACTTTTCTTTCTGCCAAGGTCTGGGATGTTTAGTCACTTGGATGCCCAGGGTGGGGGAGGCTGAAGCTTTAACTTCCTCATATAGACTTGCAACCAAATTTACTCTTTTAAGCTCTACCCATTACGCTTGCATCCAAAAGGACCTGGTATCTCCAAATCCTGACCCTACTTGCTGTTGCTTCTTATTGGCACCCAATTTTAATTTCCTGCATTCTACTGAATCAACAATTACTCACTTTCCATCTTCCAAAATCTTGACAATGTTTCTTGTGTTTTCTACTCCTCTCAGCTTTTCTTGTCTGTCCAATATTTTCATATTTATGTTACTGTGATTTCTGTCGAGTGTTGGGAAGGAACCCTGTAGTAGATTGAATGGTGAACCCCCAAAAGATATGTCCACCAAGAACCTGTGACTATGACCTTATTTTGAAAAAGGGTCTTTGCAGATGTAATTTAGTTTAAAAAGTCTTAATTACCTAGGTGGGCCCTAAATCCAATGGCCAGTGTCCTTATGAGAGACACAGAGAAAAATACAGGGGGGAAAAGTCGTGTGAAGAAAGAGGCAGAGATTGGAATGATGTCTCTACAAGCCAAGGAATGGCAAGGATTGCCAGCAGCCACCAGAAGTTGGGAGAGATGCATGAAACTGATTTTCCCTTAGATCCTCCAAAAGAAAACAACCCTGCCAACACCTTGATTTTGGACTTCTGGATTTCTGCACTGTGAAAGAGAAAATTTCTGTTGTTTCAGGTCACCCAGTTTGTAGTAATTTGTTACAGTAGCCCTAGGAAACTAATACAAGCACAGATAAATACTTGGGCTCACTTTACCATATTTAACTTGAAAATTTTTCAAAAATGTTTTATCGATTAGAGAGATTACATCATAGAAATGGCGGCATGAGGTGAGCCTCTTGAAATCTCCCCTGGAATTTACAAGTTGGACAGCTATAATTCCACAAAGGACTCCCTGCATGGCAGACAGGCAAGCCTAAGAGACATGCAACTGAAATCATCTAAAGTCCTGCCTGAGGGATCAGCATGTAACACGGCTGAAACCAATGCTCACGGCAGAGACCTCGGAGCAAAGACTGAGGGAAGAAGGCTGAAAACGGTGGTTTAAGCCCTCACTGCTGAGTAGAGGATGGAAGGCTTAGGCAGTGAGACTAGCCACCCCCTCCCTACCTTCCCAGAGGTCGCCCCACCCCCACCTGCCCAGTGCTAGAACTGGAACAGTAGCAGTGTCAGATCAAAAGAACAGAATATTTGCATTCTGAGAACTGTGGTCCATAGACATAGATTCGCAGCCCAATTAGTTCTGGCAAAGGGGAGGGAGCTGTGGAAGCGGGACCGGCTGTGGTGGTGCTAGCCGCCATTGCTCTGGGCCACCTCTCACAACTCACCCCGCTCCGGGCCCCACCTATCTGGGCGGATCCCTGCAGGAGTAAACAGAACTGCTGAAACATATGGGATCTGAATCTGGTGCAGGAAGAGCTCTGGAACTTCAGAAGCTCTCCACATCCCCCCAGGGAAGCAGTGCCCTGTGACCCAGATGATCTGTTCACAGAGGAGAAGCCCACCTTCTAGGGATTCTCCCCATTGTGTGAGAACGTGGAACAGTACAGAGAAAATACAACACTACAGTGTGAGAGAGAATAAAAGGCTGCAGTAGGGGAGAAAATAAAACATTCTACCATCACCTACTGGAAAACAAAAGAAAGACCACTTCCTACCAACCTGTTGCAGAACCCATTCCTGTAGTTGCTTAGGAAGAGAAATAATAATTCATTAATGACCCTGAATAACCAAGGCAACAAGACAGCTCAGAAAGAAAATGAAAAGTCTCCAGAAAATGAACTTAAAGCCATGGAAATATGTAACTTCAATGACAGAGAATTGAAGATTGCAGTTCTGAAAAAACTCAATGAGATGCAAGAAAACAGACAGGCAGTTTAATGAACTCAGAAGCACAATCAAATAACAAAATGAACATTTTACCAAAGAGACTGACATTTTAAAAAAGAACCAAATACAATTTCTGGAGATTAAGAAGTCAATAAAAGAAATGAAGAATGAAATAACCAGCTTAGATACTAGAGCTGACCAGATGGAGGAAAGAAACAGTGACATTGAAGATAGAAATCTGGGGCAGCCTGGTGGCTCAGGCGGTTGAGCGCTGTGCTCTTAATGCTGAAGACCACTGGTCAGATTCACACATGGGCCAGTGAGCTGTGCCCTCTACAGCTAAGACTGTGGACAACGTTTCTCCCTGGAGCTGGGCTGCCATGAACAGCTGTAGGTCAGTGTGAGCTGCTGTGAGCTGCCGTGGGTTGCTGTGAACAGCTGACCAATGACTGGTGATCAACTGCCTCGGCCAGGGGGAGAACAAGGCTCATACTACCACCATGGGCCAGGGAGCTGCGCCCTATAACTAGACTGAGCAACAATGGCTTAAAAACTGGGGGGGCGGGCACAAAAAAAAAAGAAGATAGAAATCTGGAAATGACACAGATGGAAGAAGACAGAGAATTGAGAGTTAAAAGAAATGAAGGAACTCTATAAGAACTTTCTGATTCCATCAGAAAGAGCAATATAATAAGAATAATGGGCATACCAGAAGGAGAAGAAAGGGAGAAGGGAAAAGAGAGTATATTCAAACAAACAGTCAAAGAGAACTTCCCAAACTTGTGGGGAAGAACTGGATCCTCGAATCCAAGAAGCAAATAGAACACCTAATTACCTCAATCCCAACAGGCCTTCTCCAAGGCACGTTGTATTGAACCTGTCAAAAATTAATGACAAAGAAAGAATCCTTATCAAGACAGCCAGGGAAAATAAGATGGTAACGTATAAGGGAAAGCCCATTAGATTATCATCAGATTTTTCAGCAGAAACTCTACAAACCAGGAGGGAGTGGAATCAAATATTCGAAGTATTGAAAGAAAGAAATTATGAGCCAAGAATACTATGTCCAGCAAAGATATTCTTTAGATATGAAGGAGGAATAAAAATCTTTCCAGAGAGACAGAAGCTGAGGGAATTTTCTAACACACGACCTGCACTAGAAGAAATACTGAAGGAGGCTATTTGACCTGAAACAAAAGAGCAAAAGAATACAAAACCATGAGTAGTATTATGAAAAGACAGACATAAGCAGGAAATGGCAACCCCGACACCAAATAAGACGCTATACATTTAAACATAACATACAGGGTGAAAAAAACACTTAAAAAAAAGAGAGGGAAAAGACAACTTGCTACTGCAGCGCAGAAATCAACTCACAGCATAAATGGAGATAATTTGTGACAACAAAAACATTAAAGGGGAGAGAGTAAAGGTCTGAACCAGCACAAGGGAATGGAGAAGGGAAGATGCTGAAGAAAATGGAATACTCTAAATATGAAACTTTCTTTTACATAAATGTAATGGTAACCACTCAAAAGAAAAAATCCAGAACTGAAATATATAACATACAAAAAGAAGAAACAGAGGGAAAAATCATGGAATACCACCACACTGAAATAACAGACAGCAACAAAAAGGCAAAGAAACAATGGAGACACAGACTTACCAGAAAACTAAAGATAGAATGATAGGAAATCTTCATATATCAATAATTTCCCTAAATTTAAATGGATTGGACTCATCAATGAAAAGGCACAGAGTAGCAGATTGGATAAAAAAACTAATCCCGACCATATGCTGCCTCCAAGAGACACATCTCAGCTACAAGGACAAATATAGACTCAAAGTGAAAGGGTGGAAATTGACACTCCAAACAAATGGTATTCAGAGAAAAGCAGGTGTAGTCATATTGATATCAGATGAAACAGACTTCAGGATAAAAAAGGTAACAAGAGGGCAGGCCCGGTGGCTCAGGCAGTTGGAGCTCTGTGCTCCTAACTCCAAAGGCTGCTGGTTCGATTTCCACATGGGCCAGTGGGCTCTCAAACACAAGGTTGCCAGTTCAACTACTCGAGTCCCGCAAGGGATGGTGGGCTCCACCTCCTGCAACTAAGATTGAACATGGCACCTTGAGCTGAGCTGCCTCCCCAATGGCTCAGTTGGTTGGAGTGTGGGCTCTCAACCACAAGGATGCCAGTTCGATTCCTCGAGTCCCACAAGGGATGGTCGGCAGCGCCCCCTGCAACTAGCAATGGCAACCGGACCTGGAGCTGAGCTGCACCCTCCACAACTAAGACTGAAAGGACAAACAACTTGAAGCTGAACAGCACCCTCCACAACTAAGACTGAAGGGACAACAACTTGATTTGGAAAAAAGTCCTGAAGTACACACTGTTCCCCAGTAAAGTCCTGTTGCCTCTCCCCAATTGAAAAAAAAAAAATCTTTAAAACAAAAAAGGTAACAAGAGACAAAGATGGACATTTCATAATGATAAAGGGGACTGTACAACAAGAAGATATAACTATCATCAATATTTACGCCCCCAATCAGGAAGCAATGAAATATACCAAGCAACTGCTAACAGAACTAAAGGGAGAAATTGACCAAAACACAATTATAGTAGGGAATCTAAATACATCATTGACAGCTATGGATAGATCATCCAAACAGAAAATAAATAACGAAATAGCAGCCCAAAATGACACGTTAGATGAAATGGACATAATTCACATTTATAGAGCACTTCATCCTAAAACATCAGACTATACATTTTTTTCTAGTGTACATGGAACATTCTCAAGGATAGACCATACATTGGGAAATAAAACTAGCTTCAGCAAATTAAAAAAAAAATTGAAATCATACCAAGCATATTCTCTGATCACAAGGCTTTGAAATTGGATATCAACTGCAAACAGAAAGGAGGAAAAAACACAAATATGTGGAGATTAAACAACATACTTTTAAAGAATGACTTGGTCAAAGAAGAAATAAGATGAGAGATCAAAAGATACATAGAAGCAAATGACAATGAAAATACATCCTGCCAAAATTTTCAGGATGCAGAAAAAGCAGTTTTAAGAGGGAAATTTATATCGCTACTGGCCTAGCTCAAGAAACAAGAAAAATCCCAGATAAATAACTTCATGTTACACCTTAAAGAAATAGAAAAAGAACAAATGAAACCCAAGGTCAGCAGAATACAGAAATAATAAAAATCAGAGCAGAACTAAATGAAACAGAGAATAAAAAGACAACAGGAAAATTAATGCAACAAAGAGCTGGTTCTTTGAAAAGTTTAATAAAATTGACAAACCCTTGGCTCGACTCACTAACATAAGAGAAAAAAAAA
This sequence comes from Rhinolophus sinicus, assembly GCF_057876585.1. Taxonomy (NCBI): domain Eukaryota; kingdom Metazoa; phylum Chordata; class Mammalia; order Chiroptera; family Rhinolophidae; genus Rhinolophus; species Rhinolophus sinicus. The sequence goes on along the minus strand of NC_142518.1, from coordinate 21,249,266 downwards.
AGAATGTTCTTATCGAAGTGCAATATCTAGAGAGAAAAGTATACAAATTATAAATATATATCTTGATGAATCATCACAAACTGGACATACCTAGTAACTAGCAACCAGATCAAGAAATAGAACATTATATCAATGTCCCAGAAGTCTCCTTCATGGTCCCTTGCCATCACTTGTCCCCTCAGCAAAGGTAACCGCCATTCTGATTTCTACACTTGATCTTAGCCAAAAGGCCGAGAAGCGATAGCTATTCTGATTTCTAACACCATTAATTAATTTTACTCTTTTTAAAATTGAGATAAGTGAAATCATACTTTATGTACTCTTTTCATGTGGCATCTTTCGCATAATATGTTTATGAGATTCATTCATATTATTGTATATAAAGTTCATTCATTTTTATTGATGTAAATTATTCCATTAGGTGACCATACCACAATTTATTTATTCCTTCTAATGTTGATGGACCGTCAGGTAGTTTTCAATTTGAGATCACTACCAATAGAGCTGCTATGAATATTCTTGAACATGTTTTGTACATTTCTATTGAATATATACCTAGAAGGGGAAATGGCAGATTGTAGATGTTCAGCCTCAGTATATATTAACAAACAATTTTACAAAATGATTGTACTAATTTATAATTTCATTTTCAGTATTTGGGGTTATTCAGGAAAGTTTAGGTATCTTGCTAGTACCATCATTAAGAATGGACATCATGTAGCAGCCAAATAATTGTGGCATGGGATTGAATGACATGAAATCTTTAGTGCCTTGTGTATCCTTGCAATATTACCTCACTATAAGGGTTTGGAAAAGGCTGAGAAATGACATGATTCCTTTCTACATGTAAAGCTCATATTTGTTGAAGAGACCATGAGGCACCTCTTTGTCTGCACAGATGACAAAGCTAAAACACATGACATCATCAGCATAACATAAAGAATGCTATTTCAGACCCATTGAATACCTACCTTCAGGGGAATTGAATTCAATGAAATAAATTAAATAGTTTATTAAAAAGTATAACCAAAACTTATCCTTAAGATTCTGAGGGGCTTCATAAGCTTGAGGCACCATTTTGAAATTGAATGGAAGGAGCTTAAAACTCATATAAATATATAATTAGTCAAAGTCAGGTGAGACAGGACTTGATTTTTCTGTCACATTAACACCTAGAAATTCAGTTGACAATGATGAGAGTTTCTTGGGAAGATCTTGGGCAGTGCTATCTGGCCCTTCACACGATTTTTGCTCCTTTTTGTATGCTTTAGTTTTGTACCAAATACTACTTGAATAGAGTTCTGTGATCATGTGTTGATTTAATTAGCCATAACCACACTAAACTACTTTAACTGAATACCTGTGACATATGCCATGTCTTTTCAAATAAGTATAATATTGTGGTGGAAACAAATGTAATAGTCACATACATTAGTTCCAAGAAAATAATAAGAAGTGCTTTTCAGTTAAAGGTCGTACTCCAATGGTTTCATTTACTTGTATTGTTCCTGTCACTATACAAATTCTCACAATAGGAACATATTTTTTTAATAGTTGGCCACCTATGACTCCACTCTTTAAAACTAAAATGTATTTAGTTTCAATGCACACTTAACATTTTTAAGGTTGAAAGGGAAATTGAGTAATAAGACAAAACACATAGAAAAGTTAAATATTTAAACCTGGTATCCATTTAAATAATATCTGGAGAAACTACTTTCTGTGGACTGTTAAATGGTTCAATTCAAATAAGATGCCAGTAATGATACAGGTGTATTGGTGATTTTTCAGATTTCTGGGTGAAATAGCATAAGTTTATGTAAGTTTACCATATGATATTATTGTTTGAACTTTTTTATATGATCAAGTCAGAAAATTAATGCTTTATTTGAATCATACAAATAAGAAGGTTATTTATGGTATGTTTTTTCCTATTAATAAATTTAATATGCCTTTTGAGAATATAAACAATATTTCAGAGAATGTTCAACTTTCTAAAGGCAACAAACATTTTCAACCTTATGGCAGGTCTTTTCTTTGCATTCAAATACTATGTTACCTACTAAATAGGAAGGCTCTCTAATAGAAAGCCTTTCCATAACTCTTAACTTTAGATACCATTCCAAGTAAAAATACTTGGGTTGCGTTACAGAATAGTAAAACTACTAAAAGAACAAACTGTTTCCCAATAAATTCAAATTATCTTCTCCCCAACTAACCTAAATTAGTGAAGACTTACTACACAATAATTTAGACATGTTAAGATTTTTTTTAAGAGAGAAGATGGAAATCTCCCCCAATGTATTGAGTGTTGATAAATGCAAATAGGATTGAATGGATTCCAGTTGAACATCCCAGGCCACTGGGAAAGGAAGATGCAGAAATGACTTTAGGATGGCCACCAAGCGTTGAAGAAGTCTATAGTCTATCACAGAGAGGGATTTGATCTTTTTCTTTTTAAAAATCAAAATTAGTTGTGGTCACAGAAACTCAAAGAGTGAACATTTGATCACAAAGAATTAGATAGGATAATATAGCGGTTATCATGGAAGAATAGAAACAATACATTTCATTAGAAAGCCAATCAGTAAACCATGCAACATACTACTACTTACTTTTCTAAACTAAGATAATGCTTGTGTGCTATAATTTTGTATCCGGTTTTATAAATACAACATGCTATTGTATTTATAGCATTACTATCTAGACTAACTTTGAGATTTCAATACCTGTTTCTATATCAATGAAGAAGAATCAATTGTAAAATCTCATGGTGTAAAAAATCTGTAATCTCTACTACATTATTATTCATATTTCACAAAACTTTTGATATAATGTACAATAATTTTCGTGGGGTTGGTTTGGTTTGTGAGTTTTTGTTAATTTAAAAGAAAATACTACTAAAGATAAAAGATGCATACTTTTCAATTTCACTATATTTAGTACCCTTTGTATCATCAGTCATGAGGCTGCAGAATTTTTTTTTTGTCTTGCCATTGTCAAATTAACTTCTTTCTTAGGAATTTTATTGCAAAAGTAAAATTAGTGATTAAAATTTTGTCTCATTTCTGTAAAAGAGTTATCTGATTTAGGACAGTTTGTTAGGATGGTGGATATTGCACTTGTTTTACTCAGAAATATGCCAGGTCCAGGAAATAATTTGTCTTTGTTCCTAAGGACTTCCAAAAATGTAGCTTTTAGAAATTCTCGAAGACATCAATTATTTAACAAAAAAATGCAAAAGAGCTTTCTCAGTCTTGGACTGTTTTCTCATATGCTCTGGATAAGATAAAATCAGCATTATTACTAGGCCAAGCTCAACCCAGAGCATTTCTATAGAAGAAAATCAATCTTGGACATCCAGTAATCCAGTGATTCTCAGACTTATTTCCTTCTTCTCTTTGTATCTATTGCACAATTTTAAAACATGATGAACATAGTTTTGTCAAAGTAGACTCTTTGAGAATAATTCAGCAAGCATGTATTGAGCTCTTCCTTCTCAGGTACTTGGTAATGAATGATGATGATGATGATGATGATGATAATAATAATAATAATAATAATAATAATAATAACAGTAATGGCAAATTCTATTCAAAAAGCTGGGAATACACTGGTATAGAACAAAAATTAATCATCTAGGATGTCGTACCTATGAGTCTGCACATGCATTCTCACATGTGTCCTGGAATCACTCATCCTTTCTATCACTAAGGTGCATAATGAGTCGGGAATTCTTAAACTCACACACTCACTGGACTCTCCCCTGACCCTATGCTGAAGAGCACTAACCATTTTTTATCAGGGGCAGACTATGCATCAGATCTTTGACAGTCCCTCATCAGTCATGCCAGGGGTCATTAGTGCCACGCAGTCATCAATGCTTAGATGTAACTCAAAAGAACACATGTTAGGAAAACACGATTTCCCTGACATCCCTCTGATTTGCTGTCAATCTATTAGATGTGAATTATTACAATTAACTTCAGTATATTTTTATCTTTCCTCAAAACTATTAATGATTGAGAGTAGTGGTTAAATATGTTTGTGAACAAGTATGTTTGTGAACAACAACGGAAAAAAAACCTTTGCCAAGTGAAGCATTCTGGTTCAAAGTTAAGAAAGGGAGCTTTATCAATTTTACTTCATGGGATGAGTCACAAGAGTTCATGTATCATTTTGTTCCCTGTAGAGAACAAATCAGCAGTACCATGGCAACTAAATGTATACTTCTTTGTGTACATAGTTAAACAGTTCATGCAACACTTAGAAACCTGGAGAAGTCACAAAGTATATTTTTTCTCTCTTACAGTATATCCTTGACACTATCGTTATAATATTACGGAAATGTTACAGTACCATTGGTTCTGATTTAAGAACAGAGGGATGCTAGCCCAAGAGAGAATCTCATGCTGCTTCCCTAAGTGTATCATGAAAGGTAGTGTCTTTTCCTATGAATTCTGGATGGAGGTGAACATTCCCACATCTCTGGCCTCACATACCTTTGTTGGACCTTAGCTGGGTGAGATAGAGCTGAGAATGGCGGAATATGTACTGGGACACTACCAGAATCACTCCACTGGAAGTAGGACTTCTAGGACTTCACTAACTCAGCCACTCATCCACTATGAAACCATGATTATGCCTGAGATCAATTTCTTCCCCCACCCCCGACTACAAAGGGAGAGTTTGCTGAACAGTTTGCTGGTGCAAATAGCACTGTATACTGCAAGCCTCTCTTGAATAATGTTAAGGAAATAGGGTTTAAATTATTTGAGAAATCATTTTGAAACAAACAAGAAAATGTTCTTCCTACATGAAAACTAAATATGGTAATCAGAAAACAAAAACAATGCTTTTTAAGACCCAATTAATAAATGGCATTGTGAAAGAAATCCTTCTGATCAGCAACACTAGAATTCTATGAATTAGCCACAAGGCTCTCACATACGTTCCCTCCTGTGCCTGGCTCCTTGTCACTTACCACTCCTCCACAGCATTTTTCTACATTCTTCAATCATTTACTAATTTCTGTGATTATTGGTTAATATAACGCTCCCCCAATACACCAGACACTCACTTTTTTATTTGCTCATTGTGGCCTACCTACTAACACTGTTGCTTGGTTCACGAGGCACTCAAAACTTACTTTAAAAAAAAAAATAATAAACACACACACATACACACATAAAATTTTTGTGGGTCTCTCTTGTATAGTTAATTCTGTTTAATAATTTAGCACCATAAAAGAACATTTTTGGAGGCGCTGTATTTATAGTCTACGTTTTAAAGAACGTATAGAGCATGAAATAAACTTCATAATTACTTCTTTTGGTTTTAAGTTATGGAAATCTCTTTGAACCAGTGTTAGCAAAAGGGAGTTTTTTAAACGCAAGCATGACTATCTCACACACTCCAAGGGCCGGGATTCTGCTGGGTGATGGGGGGAACTGGAATGTGATAAACAACAACAACAACAACAACAAAACTACAGAGAAACCAGAAGTTGCTCTTCATATTTCAATTCTGCCTCTCTCCATACACTTTTTCATTCTTTTCTTTCTCTCTTTCTCGGTAGAGTAGCTTTTCCTATTTCTAAAACCACATTCAGAAAATAGCGACAGCCACCAGCTTGTGAGTTTGCATCATTTCCATTTAACAGCTCAGAGTTTCATGAGGTGATCATTTCCCAGTTCCAACTCTAAAATCCTGAGAATGTACTTGGATTAGCTCAGCCTGGGTCAGGAGACAACCTCTGGCTTCATTTCTACAGATGAGGTGGGATCACCTTGTAAAAAATGTGGTTGCTTCCACTGTAACCATTCAAAAGGAGGAGGCAGAAGGAAAAGCCAGTTACCAGAGATATGGGTGTGCTGAGAAGGCAAAACCCTACAGAGGGGTTTGTGAAGAGTAAACCTGGTGCTTTTTGCTTGTCACTTGTATTGACATCCTTTCAATTACCTCTTATTATGGGCTAATAAAATAGCTGGCATTGAAGACATGGTTAGGGAGGAAATAGTTGTATCTCTATATGAGTCATTTCTGTCTTTCAGTGAGGAAAAATAATGGAGGCAATGGAAAGAGAAACTTAACATTTGGGAAGGAGCTGCATGACCCAATTAACTCTTCTCTATATGTTCAAACTATTTTTTTCCTTATGCACAATAATATCATGAGATGGGATGTGAGAGGATTTTGTAATGATTCACTTAATGACAATACTGAATCTATAATACACTTAAGATGGGAGTAGGGTTGGTGGTATCCTGGACACTTGGGTATAACATTGACTAATCTCTTTAGAATTCGGCAATAAAGGCAGGCTGACATCTTACAAAGGGGTTATTATGGGGACATTTCACAAATTAGGAGTGGGATACACAGAAAAATCTGCCCCGCTGTCCTTTCAAATCAGATGTGAGGATAATCACAGAGATAATTATCTTAGCCTTCCAATGATAAGCAAGACATCCTATAATCATTCTATCACTGATGAACTTTCACTGGTATTGATTTTAAAACACATTTTTCATGTAGAAACTAGAAGTGACTTTCAAAGAGCATAACACCTATTGGAGAAATGACACTCTCAATAAAATAATTGTAGAAAAAACTCTATAAACACAGACATTGCTCCTATTGGCAAATGATATGACATTCAGAGAAATATACAATTGCATAGTCTGAAGACACATTAGAGAAATCATGTTTATAGACAAGAAATCTAAAATGAAATGATAAAGAAACATTTGTCCAAGATTTGAGTACATTCTAGGGAAAATGATCTAAAAAATTACTGTCTGAATATCTTTAATAACAGCTAGTCTAGCAGTAAGAGTAGGTAAGTTTAGCTCAAAAAATTTATAATCAAATATAAGAAAAAAATTACGTTTCCATTGAAATAATTAAAATGAAATTTATGTAGGTTATTTTTCAGATCAATTTATTTATGTTTTCTTTAAAAAACAGTGCTCTTACAAATTGTATGAAGAAATATAACACATTTTACATAAAATTGTCTAATTCTTAAAATTAGACTGTGTCAATGGATTTTTAGGGCAAGAACAAGCAATCTGTGGCCCTTTCCTATATTTGTAAATAAAGTTTTATTAGAATACAACCATGCCTGTTATTTTATGCATTGTCTATTGCTGCTTTTGTACTATAAAGTCAGAGTTGAGCAGGTTGTGACTGAGGCTAATATATATACACACACATACTAGGTTGCTGCAAAAGTAATTGTGGTTTAAAAGGTTAAAATTAATTGTAAAAACCGCAATTACTTTTGTACCAACCTAGCATGCGTGTGTGTGTGTGTGTGTATGTGTGTGTGTATACACATATAAATATATCACAAGACTAAAATGTGTATTATATGGTCCCTTTAAAACAAGTTTGCACATCCCTGTCTTAGGGCTTGTTTTCAAATGGCCATCTTGTATGGCTATTTCATGAGTAGCAATTAATATACGTTAATTATTCTAAAATTCTTTCATGATCAAATGTTATATTGCATGTCACATGCATATAAGTATCTAGTAATAAAATGTTCACGCTTTTCTAGTCATAAACAAGATTCCAATCTCCTACAGACTTTTTAATGTTAATTTACTTATATGTCTCACATAAGAAAAAGCCCTGCAGGCAGCATTTGAAACATATAAACAATGATCATCACTATAAAATATGGATACCACAGGCAGTTACCTATGCCCTGATGATCTTCAGATTTTAATTGCACAACTGAAACATTAACAAAACATGTTTTAGAAATGACTTTCCCTAAAAAATGCTTTAGTGTATATCATAGCTCTAAAGCAATGTAAAGCAAAAGTAACAGCCATATAGGATGTCAGAGGGGTAGTAGATTGGGGAAGGGGGTTATCACTTGGTGAGCGGTGTAAATGTATAACTATTACATTGTTTTGTACACCTGAAACTAATAAATAAAATAAAATTAAAAAAAAGTAAAAAAAAAAGAAAATTATGGGCCACACATCTATCTAGTTGAGAAACAACAGAATTAAATCCTTTGTTATTCAAAGGATGCAAGTTTGAAAAATAAGGATTTACACCCCAATCCATGAATGTTCTTACTGATTTCCCACTGTGTTTCCCCGAAAATAAGACCTAGCTGGACTATCAGCTCTAATGCGTCTTTTGGAGCAAAATTAATATAAGACCCGGTATTATCCCGGTCTTATATTATAGTAAAATAAGACCAGGTGTTATATTAATTTTTGCTCCAAAAGACGCATTAGAGCTGATTGTCTGGCTAGGTCTTATTTTCGGGGAAACACGGTACTATGAGGCAAGCGCAAACTAACTTTTGGGGCTACAAAAAGGATAAGACATTATTTTTGCTTTTGAAGCATTGCCAATTTTTTGTATTCCACATTTCCTGGTAAAAACTTCTTTTAGTGCAGAGAAGCTGCAGGTCAGATGCAATGCAGTGGAATTCCTCTCTAATGAATTCATGTTTGTACGATGCCAGTATTTTCTAGTAAACCAGGTGTTTGTTTTTTCACAATATTATTTCCTGGCACCAAAACATGTAAAATGTTAATTTCCAGAAGAAATAAAAATATTGATAGTCTTATATTGTAGAATTTGGGATAATGTGGGAATCTGCATTCTCTGAAACTTTACTGTCAAGAAACAACAGAGCAGAAGAGCTGATGTATTTTCAAAAAATGTCAAATGGCACATCAAGGTCAAGTAAGACTGTTTTCACCACAGAAATTGATCCGATATGTATAACATCACAAATGACTACAAGAGAATATCTGTAAAACCATGGCTGCTATGGATGGGATCTTACATATCATTTTACAGCTTAAGAGGAATAAGCCAACTGAGGTGAGATAAGAGCCAATTCTGTGGTATTTTGGGAAAGTTGGGGTCAGTATACCCCTCGGCCCATGCCTCAGATTCAAGAATCCAAATGTGAGGGTAAATGGGATCAAATATATGGTAATGGAAGGAGAACTGATTCTGGGTGGTGAACACATGATGTGATATATATACATATACATATACATATACATATACATATACATATACATATACATATACATATGATGTATTACAGAATTGTACACTTGACACCTATGTAACTTTACCAACCATTGTCATCCCAATAAACTTTAATTTAAAAAGAATCCAAATGCATACTTAATGTCATTTACAAATGAATTTATGTTGTCACTCAAAGAGCTATTGACAGAATTGAAAAAAAGGCATTCATATTCTTTATACTTATGTCCAATTACAAGTCCATACTAACCATGTGACGTAATGAATTGATATTTAAAAAATAAATCTCCAGAGGATAAGGGGGGTGGGGGGTGGGAGATGAGGGTAAGGGGGATCAAATATATGGTGATGGAAGGAGAACAGTGTGTGGTGAACACACAATGGGATTTATAGATGATGTATTACAGAATTGTACACCTGAAATCTATGTAATTTTACTAACAATTGTCACCCCAATAAATTTAAAAGATAAATTAAAAAAAAAACACCTCACCATTATCTTGTGAATAGTACAATATATGTCCTTTTATGGCAAAGGAGTCAGTAAGTTACATAGGAACATGTTAAACATAAATTTGTGCTCATGATTCAGCCTGTCATTATTTTTTTTTGTATTCTAAAAAAAATAGAAATGGTCTTGGATTACCTAACTGTTGAGAAGACATAGGAAATTGACACAGTAAGGTGACATGGCCATGAAGGAATGGGGCTGGAACTGAAGCCCCAGATTCAGATTCAATGTAGCATATAGTTTCCGCATGTATGCAGATTGGTCTTAGGGCTCCAATGAAACCACATTCTGGTTGAAACTATATATCATATATCTATACCCACCCTTTCTTCCATTACAATATACTGATCATAGCAGGTATATATTAAATGTATGTTTTCTTCATTCGCGTTGTAATTGACTTTTCCAAAAATTTGGAATGAGAGAAAATTAAGAATAAATCACTTAAACTCAGAGGAAACAATGAATTGTCAGAGGTAAATTATTCAAATCACAGAGATTTGATCCACCGTTGCAGTTTTGATAAACGACAAATACAAGTACACATTTAGGTTTGGACTATATATTATTAGCCCAAGTGGAGAGCTATTATGAGCTTCACTCAGGTGAACTTAAGCTTCAAACCCCACTTTAAGTGCTGTTCTTATGAAGGAACCAATCAGAAAAGCTACACTTTGATCATAAGCACGAACAGTGAGTCTGAGACCTTTTTTTTTTTTATTTGGATAATTTTAATTTGCACTATCATATTGATAATATAGACCAGATCTCACTCTCAAAAACAGAAAAATACTTATGGCATATATATATATATATATATTATCCCATTATGAAATGAGAAAATTTATAGAAGAGGGAAATCAAATGACCAAAAAAAAAACCACATGAAAAACTTCAACCTCACTACTAATCAATAAAATACAAATTAAAATAAGACAAGATTTTATTGACATTATTTTTTATCATACATAGAATTGGCAAGGATATGGAGAAGTAGAAACTCTTATACAGAGCTGTGACATACATAAATCAGAACAACTACTTTGGAGGACACTTTGGAAATATATAAGAAAGTCAAGGATGTGCAAGTTTTATTGATTCATACTTCCGGTTCTAGTCATAGACTCTAGAGAAACACTTATTCTTGAGCAGAAAGATGCATGTATATGAATGTTCATTACAATAATATTTGTCATAGCCACAGCAACAAGATCTAAATTACCAACCACAGTAGACTGATTAATAAAAAATAAGGACTATTTATTCAAAAGGCTACTATACAACAGTTAAAATGGATAAACTTGAGCTACAGGAATCAAACTTGGTAAATATTGAGACATACTTAGGAATGAAAAAAGACAAGTTGCAGAAGAATAGGTGGGCATAACACATTTTTATAAACTTTGAAATATATAAAATTATGCTGTATCTTTTTTATGGATATATCTATAGGAGTGAAAACTGTTAAACATGTATGAAAATAAACATCAAATTTAAAGTAACAGTTATTTCTGGCATGAAAGTAGGAAAAGGGAAAAGAAAGAGTGCATGGAGGACTTAGAATTTATCTAATGTTTTCTTTTCTTTTTATTTATAGCAAATATGGCAAAATGTTAAGCTCTTATAAAGCTGAATGAATGGTAGATACATGAATGTTTATAGTATATCACTGTTTTTCAAACTGTGGGATGATACCCAAATTGTTGGTCTGGAATAATTTTAAAAGCTTGTGACTAATATTTTTTAAAAGAATAAAGTAGAACAAAATAGAAAACATCAGTGTAAGTAGCAGTACATCTAAACGGTGTTTTGTGGATAGTAAGCTTCAGCTGTTGGCGTATTTATGTGTGTCCATGAATGTGATGTAAAATATTTTTCTTAGTCTGCATTGTGGGTAAAATGTTTTCAAGACACTGCATCATATTATTATGTACCATTTTACCTGGTGGATTCATATTTTTAAAATTAAAAAAGGAGATCATTAATTGAAAGTATTGGAACTCATTACATTATGTATTTTAGACAACTATATCTTTAAAATCACAGAAAGAATTAGGTCTGTGCAATCACTTACATTGCTAAATATATATTTTTTTAAATGTGCACTTGAAACCTATATGATTTTACTAACCATTGTCACCCCAATAAATGTAATTTAAAAAAGAATATAATCTAGGAAACTACTACGAGAAAAAAGGCAGGGAAGAAACAAAAAATAAACACATATATATCTCAAAAGGAAAGAGTTGGTGAACATGGACTTGGAACACAGAGTTTCTGAGTTACAATTTAATGCTTATTTCTCTGAGCCAAATTGCTTTTTATAATATTAAAGTTTTGCTTATTTTCTAAGTAAATCTTAAAATCCTATTCAAGCAAATTCATTTTGCTGTATTTGAATTAAGGCTCAATATATACCATTTTTTTAAAGTTAGTTGTCATTAGGCTTTTTGGAGATGTAACTCTGGAAATGTAATGAGAAATCCCGACATGATAAGTAACTCTTAGAAAGGAGATTAACTTAATAAATTAGAAAACAGACCACTGATTTTTGACCCTTTATTTATTTTTCTTATGGTTGCTACTTGGACAGGGTTTCAAAGTTTCCACAATAGCCAATATGCTTGGCCTCGGATACACACAAATTATTTAGCCCATATATGTATCATTTATATCAGAACGTGATATAAAATAGTTCCAAAATGAAGCCCTTATCCTGTGGAAGCCTTTCAGAAAATACACTTACGATTTGAAAACTGTGTTTATGTCTCTTCAATCCAGGAAGTATTAACAAAAAACTGCTCATACACATTGCCACTTTAATTTTATTAGTGCCATTAATATCATTGTAAATTATTAAAATTGGAAGGTAGTGAATGAAATCAGAAAGCTACAGGCTATAGTAGCATTAATTAGCATATCCTTCACATCTAAAATTATCTATTTTCATAAGCACTATATTGCACAGAAACACAATTTTAAAATGCTTTTATAGTAACAAAATATATTCATAGCTGAATCTATGCCTTTGGCACTCAAAAAAGATGCAGATGGGCCATAATTCACAGGGTCTATGTATCTTCCAGGTTTATTTATTTGTTTGCTTTATTTATGTCTGCTGTTTTAAAAAAGGATTTTGAGGTAGACTGTAATAAAAGGTCTGTGTAATAGGCTTGTTAAAATGAAGATAAATTATGAAAAGCATCATAGTGAAGAGTAGAAAAAATGGTTATTGAGGGTGGGTTGAAGAACATATAATTATACAAGAAATACTAGCTAAGAATCATGACTTTAATTATATACTAAATTTACTCTGTACTTCCTGGAAGCCAAGGCAAATTTTTAAAAATCAGTATGAGTTATATAGCTCTAGCTGCATATTAGTTCATCAGCATAGACAAATCCAAGTTCTAAATCTAAGGGGCAAAGATTGTTTTAAAAATCTTTTAATTATTCCATAAGGAATACTCAACAACATAATGAATGACATTTTGACTACTCAGTAGGGTTTTAGAAAATTCATTGAAACATTCTTCTGTTGATCATTTTGTATGCCACACAGTGATAAAAAGCTAAAGGGGATTCTGTTTATTGTAGCTCAACAGGCTGTATATTATAGATCTACAATGATTCCATCTGCACTAATTTTTGATAAGTTTGGCAGCTAATGTACTTGAAAAAAAATGTTGTTTGAAACAACCTTGGTAGACCAAAGGGATTGAATTACATGAAAAGATAAACACTTCAGATTAGAATAATGTCTTAATGACCTAGTGTGGTAAACTGAATAATGGCCCTCAAAGATATCCAGGTCCTAATCACTGGAATTTAGGAATGTCACTTTACATGTCCAAAGGAGCTTTGCAAGTATGATGAAGTTAAGGACTGTGAGATTGGGAGATTATTCTGGATCATCCAGGTTGTCCCTAAATTTAATCACACATCTCCTTTGAAAAGGGAGGCAGAGAGAGATGTGACTACAAAGACTGAAGTCAATGGGAGTACAGAAGAAAGATGCTATGCTGCTGGTTCTGAAGATGGAACAAAGGGCTAAACAATGCAAGGAATGCAGCACTAGAAGCTGGAAAAAGCAAGGAAACTGATTCTCCCCTAGAGCCTCCAGAGGAAGGATAGCCCTACCAACACCTTGATTTTTGTCTAGTGAAACATTCTGGACTTCCGACCTCCAGAACTGAAAGAGAATAAATGCATATTGTTTTAAGGCACCAAGTTTGTGGTAGTTTGTTACAACAACAATGAGAAATTAATCTACACAGCGCAACATGAAAAATATTATCTTGACCAAAAGTAAAATATTTTAAAGTATAACATGCCGCAGGATGCTTACCCAGTGCTATGGTTGGAATGTTTGTGGAATCCTCATGAATGAGATTAATGCCCTTATAAAAAAAAGGCCCAGAGAACTCCCTTGTTCCTTTCACCACGTGAGGTCACAGCAAGAGGTCTGTGACATGGAAGGGGGTTCTCACCCAGACATACTGGCACCCTTGATCTAGGACTTTGAGCCTCCAGAACCGTGAAAAATAAATTTCTGTTGTTTATAAGCCACCCATGCTATGGTGTCTTTTTTAATTAAAATTTATTGGGGTGACAATGGTTAGTAAAGTTACATAGATGTCAGGTATACAATTCTGTAATACATTATCTATATCTCACATTGTGTGTTCACCACCCAGAGTCAGTTCTCCTTCCATCACCATATATTTGACCCCATTTTCCCTCTTCTTCTTCCCCCATCACCCCTTACCCTCTGGTAACCACTAAACAACTGTCTGTGGTATTTTTGTACCCAGTATGCAAGGGAATTGATTTCTGGTTGCTGGGGTGGGGTGGGAAACTTAAAGGCTAATCAGCATTTTTTTTAAATCTAATATTACAATCTTAAGAGAATACTTTCAGGCCCAGTTATGATTTCTTTTGGCTCTTATTATATTTTAAATAACATTTCCAGCATTCTCGTATTTTTGGTAACACTTTCAGCATTCCCTTAAAGTATTCTTTGGGAAGTTAAGTAAATGGCTGACTCTAGATCATAAGATCGAGTGGAAAGATAGGGCCTCTTGCTCCTCACTTGGTTGAAGAATTAGATTTTATTTGTAATTTACATAATCTGTGATTTGCAATGCAGCTGAACCAACAGCAGGCATCACCATTCTATTTGAAAGCTGACTTCCTTCAGTGAAACCTCAATGTTGGGAGCAGTGAAACAGGCAAGAGAGAACAATTCTTCAACTGAAAATACTGTATTAGTGGGAATCTAGGGGGTGAAATAGACGATCTGGAATATTCTTCCTTAAATTCCTGATGCAAACAACTCTAGGAACTCTAAAGAAACAAACCCATTAGTGCAGAGTCACAGAGCATCTTGGTCTATTTTTCAAGAGGCTGAAGCAGTGTTGTCCAATGCAGACATGTGACCTTTAGTTAAAAAAAAAAAAAAAAGAAAAATGATGGCGCCAGCAGGATGAACCCAGAACGTTTGATGTATCAGACCTCTAGTAAAAGTTCTTTTGGTGGCTGGCTTTAAAATGCAGGAATTCAAGATGCCATTCATTTTGTAGCTGGATGTTGGCTGCTTGCTAATGCATAACCAATAGCTCCTGACCTAAATGTACTGCCCACTGACTGCTAGAGAGTGCCATTATTAGGGAGGGACTTTGCATCGTCTGTGTTCCCAGGGGACTCTGCATCTAGCTCTGCACATTTTTCATACTGCACCGAAGTTGTTCATGTATCTGTCTCCTCCATACGCATCATGGCTTATATATTTTTGTATCTCTAGCACCCGCAAAGTGCTTCATATTTAGAATAAGCTGAATAAATGTTTGCTCTATGAAAGAATGGAAGGAAACTCTGACTATGTCTTCTTAAGAAACCATTATCCAGAACCTTTAAATCCTAGGAATCTTTAGGCTGATGGGGGATTTTACCATGCAGGGGTGAGGTTGTCACCACCTGAACCCAATGATCAATTTGGGCGTCAGTAAGACAGTGATCATCCGACACTAGGGGGTCACTACTACATGTGCCTACATATCCTATGGCAGTTCTCCTACTTCATTGGGGTTGCTTGGACCGGAAGCTCTGTGAAGATGAAGACAGGGACTTGTTCCTGCTCGTTTTTGTATTTGGAGAATATAGAACAATGCCTAATATAAAGGTGATTGGTAAATGGTTATCCAATACATGAGTAAACGTAGAGGACAGAGTTGCAAAGGGAGAGACAGATTGATAGAGAAATCAGAAAAGAAGCCTTTATAACTGTCCAGGTAGAAGGGACAAAAGCCATGAATCTCATCATTTCAAGTGGTTTTCCACCTAATACCTGGTTAGGACATTGTCACCCTCCACGGAGTTCTCAGCATTGCCTGCTGGGGCAAGCGAACCTGTGAGGGGTTCTGGCATGCATTTTCCTACTGCACATCTGCTCCCTTTGCCACGCCTCCCTAAAGAACTGCTTCTGTGTTCTCCAGTTGTGCCTATTCATTCTGTTGCCCCCAATATTCAGGGCTTTGATGGGCCTCTAGTGACCCTGAATTTGCATACCCTAACACATTGTACCACTAACATTGATAGCTATACTAGAGTAATCAACCAGAAATTGTGAAGACTCTCTGCTCCCCTTGCCCATCTCATAAACTTCTAAAGGAACTATCTCAGAAAATTAATTTCTGACTTGCCTCCATCCCAGAGCAATGATGACACCCAGATCACTCTGGCCTCACTCCCAAAGACATGTTTTCTCACCAGCTCCAGTATCCACAGTGATCATTTTGTAGGGTCCCTGTTTCCTGTTCCTACTGAAACTGTTTGAATGTGGGGTCTCCAGCATCTAATGACCCCTGCAAACTCCACTGAGCCTCAATCACTGGTGGGATCCCTGAAGAGCCATCCATTCAAGACACATCACTCATGGCTCACAATCTAGCAGTAAGACAAAGTGCAGAGATAGGATGTAGTAACAATACATGTTCTACAAATATAATTCCTAAGTTCCCTCCCCCACCTGTACTTCAAGAACTCTCCCAGAAGCTCCCTCTCTACACTTCTGGTCCTGAGTAGTGCTTTGACTCTGAGAGAGAAACAAAAATAGACACATTATTATTTTTATATGATTAAAACACTATGCTACATAACACTGTCTGTATATATTTACTTTCATTCGCTTGTTTTTCTTCAACTTTATTTGGATTGAAAAACTTTCTGGTTCATAAGATTTATAAGTAGTGTGTATTTTGGGTGAAATTGGTGTTCTGTTAAACAATATAGAGTAACTCCTTGGAAAAGTATAGTATCAAGCAAAGCCACACTATACTTTTTTTTTTCTCTGGCAGGAGAATTAGATTTATGGTGACATTGCATTTCCTATTTTCTCCCTTGTGCAGATACTCACATTTCAAAGGGTTATATAATATGTGCTTTTATAAACACACTTATATTTTTCACCATTAATTAAAAAAAAAATGACCCATACCATAAAGTCTTAGTTTTTAGATGTCCAGAGGTAATGATTAAGCCTTTTGTGTGTATGTGTCCCTCTGTGCATGCATACTCCAAGAAGTATTTTGGAATTCTGAGAATTTTGAAAATGATATTATTGGGCACAATATTCTTGAGAAAGTACTTCCTTTGTTTCATAAAAAAAATTCTATCAACTTAAATAATATTCATGATCTAGTCTGTTTTTTTTCTTGCTTAGAATAACCATTTTTGCTGTGCCAACATCATTCTTTGCTCAGAAGAATACAGTATTTTCAGTTGAAGAATTGTTCTCTCTTGCCTGTTTTACTGCTCCCAACATTGAGGTTTCACTGAAGGAAGTCAGCTTTCAAATAGAATGGTGATGCCTGCTGTTGGTTCAGCTGCATTGCAAATCACAGATTATGTAAATTACAAATAAAATTTAATTCTTCAACCAAGTGAGGAGCAAGAGGCCCTATTTTTCCACTCGATTTTATAATCTAGAGTCAGCTATTTACTTAACTTCCCAAAGAGCACTTTAAGGGAATGCTGAAAGTGTTACCAGAAATACGAGAATGCTGGAAATGTTATTTAATTCATTCATGAATTAAATGAATTTGGGTTTTGAAGACTTAGTACAAAAAATACTGTAAAATATCTTGACAATAAATTTTATAATGATTACATGTTGAAATGACATTATTTTAGAAATGTTTGGTTAGGCAAAATATATTATTAAAATTGACTTCACCTTTCTTTTTATTTTTATTTTAATGTGACTACAAGCATATTGAAAATCACATATTGTGGTTGGCACTACATTTGAATTCAATAGTGCTTATTTAGAAGATCCACTTTGGAAGAAATGAGTAAAAGAAATTCTAAGCCAATTAACTAGAGGTTTAAAGTAGTCAAATTAACAGAGGTATGTAGTGAATTCAAAAGCCAGGAAATTAAGATTATACATTCTCTTTGGGCAGGAACCTACTGTATCTTATTAATCTGCACATTTTCAGCACTTAGCACAGTTTCTGTCATATACTAAGTGCTCAGTAAATAATTGTGTGAATAATGAATAATGAATCACTCAAATTAGAATTCCGAAATAAGCAGAAAGTGTTCAGTTGTGTGTCACTAAAAACTTTTTTTCTGCTTTTTAAAAAAATTATCAGTTTCAGGTGTACAAGACAAAATAGTGATTAGACATTGACACCCCTTACAAAGTGATAACCTCAACAAGTCTACTACCCATGTGACACTGTACATAGCTATTACAATACCACTGACTATATTCCCTACATTGTACTTTACATCCTGTGGCTATATATTGTTTTACTTATAGTTCACATTCAATATTATTTTATATTAGTTTCAGGTGTATAGCATAGTGGTTAGGCATTTATATAATTTAGGAAGTGATTCCCCCCAATAAATCTAGTACTCAGCTGACACTATACATAGTTTTTACAATATTATTGACTATATTTCCCATACTGTACTTCACATCCCTGTGACTATTTTGTAACTACCATTCTGTACTCCCTAATCCCTTCTCACCTGGGCCACCAACATGCTTCCCATCCAGCAACCAACAAGTGTTGGTGAAGATGTGGAGAAAAGGGAACCCTCATGCAATGTTGGTGGGGTTGCAAATTGGTGCAGCCACTATGGAAAACAGTATGGAGGTGCCTCAAAAAATTAAAAATAGAATTTCCTTATGACCCAGCAATTCCACTCCTGGGTGTTTATCCAAAAAAAATTCAAAACACTGATTCAAAAAGATATACAAACCCCTATGTTCACAGCAGCTCTGTTCACAATAGCCAAGATAAGGAAACAACCGAAATGCCCATCAATAGACGATAGGATAAAGAAATTGTAGTGCATTTATACAAGGAGTATTACTCTGCCATAAAAAAGAATGAAATTTCACCAAATATTTTTAAAAATTTTAGTAAGCCTCCTAAATATTTCCAATTCAAAAATAAATTCTTAATAATTAATAATCACTATTGGTGAAGTGCACAATCAAATTAGGAACAAGTTTCAGAAACTTACTAGAGACTTTCTTTTTTAACACATACCACAGAAGGGAAATGGATGGAGGAGGGACAGTCTGAGATTTGTGTGCTGGTTCTATTTTAGTGAAATCTGCTGTCATATGACATAGGGATGGAACAAATTTTTGGCTAGAAGATAACTTAGAGAAATCTGACCAAAAGTGAAAAGGGCATAGTCCCATGAAAGACAGGTATACCTGCTCCTGTGTCCTTTCATTGTGGTTTTAATTTGCTTATTTTTAACAAAAAGGTTCTAAATATGGCATCCATTGATGGGCTTTAGGGACATGTGAATCTTCCAAAATTGTGTGCAAAATTGTGTGCCTTTGTGCAAATGTATTTTTGGGGGAGAGAATACTGTGGCTTTCATCAGTATCTTAAGAGAGTCCCTTGACTGAAGCAGCCACTGCTCTATTGCAACATTAAACAGGATCGGGTGACAGTACAATAATGACATCTTCCTCTTGTTTCAACATTAGGGAAAGTTAGCCTTTGGCTGGAAAGCATTGGATCCTTTTCTCTTTTTCACACATTACCCAAGAGGTTTGACTTTCCCGAACTTTTCTTAGAGATTCAGATAACCCAGTCAGCATTTTAAAAGACTGTCAAATAGTCTAATAAAGACAAAAATAATTTAGCAGTTATGAAAATGTTTGAAATGTCAATTAATTTCTTTTCTATTGGAAATGTAGTATTTTTGGAAATAATTCTGGCCCTGATGAAAATTTAAAAAGTGGGTCCCAAACATGTTTTACATTGTTCCTCTGCCCCCACTTTCAACTATCCTATTAAATCACTATCAGTTTTCTTACTGGCATTCAGCTTCCTTCCTTTCTAAGTAAAGCTCCACCACTGTTGTCTAGGAATATATTAAATACAGATAAAACATATGATTTGATACAAAGGAGGAATTAGATCCTTGCCCAGAATTTGCTTCCCTCTTTTCTGATAAAATCTCCCCAAGTCTGTTTCAGAGAATTACCTCTTGCTCTCTAGATAGAGCCATGATGTAAAATCAGTCAAGTTCATTTCAAATTCACCCTCCCTCCCCCACACATACATATACACACTTGAAGAAGAGAGATTGTGTGGCCCAAGCTCTACTAATTAGACTCTCTCTTCCACATGAACTTTTATAAACAGAGTATAACAGAAAAATAAAAAATGATGGATTTCATTCATCCTAGTGGTTAGTCCTTGAGGAGACTGGGGCGGTTCTTGGTACCTGGATCCTCAAAGCTGCTGTCTCTGATTGTTTCTTAAACCAGCTTCTTAGGCTTTTCATTTGATTTCCAACAAATTCACCAGTGAAAAGTGGCTCTTTATAAAGTGAATACATAATCTGAGACTGTTATTTACTCCTCAAAAATGAAAAAAAAAGAAATTCTGAACATCTATTCTTGATCAATTACTGAGGGCTCAAAATATTGATATGTCTCAGGAGACTTTATTGTCTAATTTGAGACACATGAAACGTTAAAAAATAGTAAGGTGATTTAGACTAAAGCCCAATTGTCTCTGATTTCAAGAGGAACACTGATGACTGAGAGGATCATTGAGGGCTGGGGTAGTCCGGAAAGATGTAAGGTAGGCCTGGAGCCAAGACTCACAACAAGAGGATAGATTTTGGGAAAACTGTTATGAGTGAAGAACAATTCAGGTGGGGAACAACTGCTTGACAAACTACAAAGAGGAAATCTATGCAGTTGGCCGCTAAGGTAGAGTTAGTGTATGAGAGAGCTAGGAATAAAGTTGGAACAACAATTTGAAGAGGACACTCAATATCACGCTAAGATGTTTGCGATGTATTATACAGGCAATAGAAAATCCATATAATTCATGTGTAAAATAGCTTCACCCAGGACAAGATTGGATCCAGGGTGGATGGTTATGAGATTTCCATAATACCTCAGATTCAAAGGTAGAAAGAAAATGGAGCAGGATGGTGGTGATGAAATGAAAATGGACTATTTGATTGGAGAAATCACACAAAGGGAGACTCCATTAGGCTGGATAAATGACTGAATTGATATAGAGGGAGATGGTTAAACCAACCAAACCATGATTCCAAGGTTATCTGTGTAAACTATGGAAAAGCAATAATACTTTGAATGTGGTAGTCTATGGAAGAAACTATTTTGATAATTAAAATGTGTATGCCATTTCTTTTTTTTTAAAGTGCCCTTTTGGTAAGTAGACATGGAATTTCTTAAAGGCAGCTCTTGCTTCAAACACTAATGAAGCTAATACACCATAGAGTATCAATGACTCTTAATGCTGAATATTTATTTGTTCCTCCTATTTTGAGATGTTCACTTAAGATTTCCTTCCTTCCTTCCTTCATACCTTCCTTCCTTCATACCTTCCTTCTTTCCTTCCTTCCTTCCTTTAGAAACTTCCTTTGATAGTGGCAATGACTGTTCTATCTCTAAAACGTCATAAGAACATTGTCACCTTGTCTATCAGTAATCTACCTCCTAGAAGATATTAAATCAATAAATATATGGCACACAACCTGTCTATTCAAAGTACAGGTTTCACTTTAAGAATGAGAATGTAACTTAAAAAAACAACCTTCACTATAGAGAGAACAGTTTGAAAATGGCATGTTTGGAAATGTTTCCATTATTACATGATTTTGTACCCAAAATGACCAGTGTTATTTCTTAAAATTACCATATATGCACATTTAAAAAATTAGAAACAGAATTCAAACTCTAAACTGTTAAAGATGTCTAGGTTTTGTGAAAAATATAAAAATAAAACAACTGATTAGATTGTAAGAACAACTGGTTGACTTTGGGGAAAATGGAAATTCACTAACCAAATTTCAATAAAAAGATTTGCATGTTGGAAAATATGTTTGAAATACCTATCACGGTTTCTCGAGTTCAGTTATCAATTCATTTATCAGCTAAAGACATTTGTCTGGGTTTCTTGACTCCCAAAGTTCTGGGCAAAATAAAATCTCTATAAATAACAAATAAAATCATACTAGTTATATAGAATAGATTTCATAAACATTCTTAAATAACTATTATTATATCTGAATTTGATTATAACCATTGTACTAAATTATCATAGACCATAACAATCTTTCTCATTCATTCACAAATGATGATAAGTAAATTCAGAGTGGTCCTTAAAAGTATTAATCAGTGTCTCTTTTGATTTGACAATTAAAAAGCTGTCAATAGTAGGGGCAGCCAGATACCTCAGTGGGTTACAACATGAGTTCTGAACAACAGGGTTGCCGGTTCGATTCTCACATGTGCCAGTGAGCTACGCCCCCTGCAACTAAAGATTGAAAATGGCGACTGGACTTGGAGCTGAGCTGCGCCCTCCACAACTAGATTGAAGGACGACTCGGAGCTGATGGGCCCTAGAGAAACACACTGTTTCCCAATATTCCCCGATAAAAAATTTTAAAAAAAAAGAAGTTAATATGCCTGAAGTCACTTATGAAAAAAAAAAAAAAAAGCTGTCAATAGTAACCTAACAAATAAACTTAGCTGTTTTCATAACATCTCTTTCCATAAGGCAAAACAGCAAATCTGAAGTACAAAATAGATTGTGAAAGTTTCATATTTTTTATTCCATTTTCAGAGAGGATTTGATTTGAGGACACAAAAATCAAAATTTGCCAGGAGATCTGAACACTGAGACCATGAATGGCTGTGACATGGTTACCTATTAATCAATGTGACAATGCAATATTTATATAAACAAAAATCCTTAATACTTTCAGAAAGGAGAAACATTTGCTTTTTCTTTTATTTTAAGGAGAATAATCAAGGGCACAAGAAAGTCAGAAACACAGTGTGGAATGTCATTCTGGTGAGATATGGAATCTCTGGTATTTGGGCAAATTAGCCTCCATGGTGGAAAGCAAACTTTTACTACCTCTTATTAAGAGCAGACTAACACTCCAAGGAAACTTTGTCACTTTCACAGAAAGGAAGCCAAGTCCTAGGTTTGCATCATTAAAGGAATTGATTCTAATGAAGCCACAGCTCTTTTTAAAATGCTGTGAATAAAACAATTAAAACTGGGCCTGGCTTGGCAACATTTTAACACAAATGTGTCCTCCTCTTCAGATTCTCTTTTCACACATTTTTCTACAGATCTATCGATATGCTCAGTGTTGGCCCTCACCATGGTCTTTCTTATTTTGGAACAAAAGTCATTTCACTTCAAGACAAA
The DNA here is from genome assembly GCF_057876585.1 of Rhinolophus sinicus. Classification (NCBI taxonomy): domain Eukaryota; kingdom Metazoa; phylum Chordata; class Mammalia; order Chiroptera; family Rhinolophidae; genus Rhinolophus; species Rhinolophus sinicus. The sequence goes on along the minus strand of NC_142518.1, from coordinate 21,225,974 downwards.
AGCATTTTCTTTTTTCCCCTTAATCAATAAAACATGCCTTATTATCTTGAGACTCCTTGTAGAGTCTCATTCACATATATTAATTATGATAATATTTAATTAATTAATTAAAGTATAATTAATTATAATACTTAATTGTAGCAATATAATAATTCTATAATTATAATAATTATCATAATATAATTATTATAATAACTTTATTCAAAGTCCCTTATATTTCACAGAGAAAAATAGACAGTGGATAATGGTGAATAGTCATTTTGGTGGACTAGGAGAACTCAGGACACGCACAATCCAACTTTGTAAAGCAGCAAAATTGACTTATACAGTTTTTCAACATGGCAGAAATGAACATGTTCAATGACAAACACAAAGATATAGCTTCTCTGTAGCAAAAATAAGTAAGGAGTAAAGTAAATAAATTTAAAATTATGCTTAACAATAAATATTTCAGTATTCTAGCTTACATAGAGAGATCTAGGCATCCAGTGAATGTCCATCAATTAACTCTGTTCAAATGTTATCTAAACATCTTGGAAATTCTCAAGCTGACCTATTTCTAAACTTTAATTACTGTGGAAATAAGATTTGTTAGAATAATGGTTCAATTTAGTCAAACACAAATTTATGTTTCCCATAATGTTAAACAACAACTAGAAGTAACATTCGTTTATGAAATCAGTCACCCTGTATGAATTTAGAAAAAACAAATCCAAGTAAAACAAAAAGTATGTTTGTTTGATACTTGACACTTAACACTGACAAATCAGAGAAGATATGCTGCTTTTATTAAACACTAAAGACAAAACTAGTCCTTTTGCCAACTAGTTACCTAAATTATATGAATTTGAATTCTTATCATGGTTATGAGTTGATTTGTTGGAAAATATATAGATTTTTAATCCAGTACATTTAAAGGATTAGTAATTCAATCTCCTTATTTTCAGGGAATTTTAGGAAAATTCATTTATATAAGCAAGTATTCCAATATGCCAATCAGAACAGAGCTCTTCTAATTTAAGAGACTTTATAAGCTAATGTATTAATACCACCTGGAAGTAGGAAAACATTATTTACTCACACACACAGAGGTGAAGGTATTTCTGAATTACAGACACAGACATATAGGCACAGAAACATAGAGCATATAGCGTCAATTCTACAATTTCAGCAATGGGGCAAGAACCAACACAGAAACAGAAAACCTGCTTGTCCAGATGAAAGAGAGGTTCTCCTCCCAGACTACATGACATTCTTTACTGATGTGAGCTCAAAAATAGAAAAAAAAAAGACTAACAAACCAGATTCTCTGTTGTCTCTCACTCAACAGCGAGTAGATTTCTATATACTATTAATCCATTTAGAAGGATCTCCAAATTGTCAGACCTTAAAATCATGTTCCCAACCACTGCTGCCAACAATGGGTAATAACTTAATGACAGCAAATGAACCAAAATGAAACAGAAACACAAAATTAGTAGAGAGGAAAATTAAAACTTGAAAAAACAGAGTCAACAATGTTCTCTTGGTGCTTCAGACTCATCTAAAGAGAACCAAATAAAGCACATCTGAGCTTCAACCGCGTATGAAGTACATATCTCTGTCACAGAAGTTTACCTGCCTCCGTCAGGTGAATCTATTGGACATCTTGTTGCAACTTACAAAGTAGTTAAAAGATATTTTTCAAGCAGGATAAAGTCACCACACTCATACAGATATAAAATGAACACACGTTAAAAGATTCTAATTTAACTCATGAGTGAATGGGCAGGTGTTATAACTGGTTCAAAAAAGCATCCAAAGAATAGACACTGGAGTATTGATCAGGAATATTGAAATGAAAATGTAAACGGAGGCAAAACTGGTTTTATTACATCATAAAAGCGACTTTTATGTTCCTTCTATTGAACTTCTACTTAGCAAGTCATTGAACAGGTCTATTAGTGACTTGCAACTAACAAAGTGATGTACATGAACTCAAAGAAATGCAAGGGTAGAATCAGAGAACCTAGATCGGTGTCCTCCAGACAAGGCAAAGTTTTCCATTGAAAGTCACATTTATTTGTGTGTAATGATAAAGTCAAGTAGAAAGTTCAAGTTTCCTCAAAAAGAGGGTCCAGTCATTAGGGTGACCATGTTCCTTCATGAAATATTTATATGCTTAGGCCTGACCAAGGCCCAGTGACACCAATGCCAACACGAAGTTAAGGAGTTACAAAGGCAGCTCCCTAAGGGCCTAGAGAATGGGATAAACTAGATAGGAATGAGCACTGGTATCTTGAGATGCCCAGGCCAACAGGAAAATCAAGCAGGGCCCATCAAAGCAAAACCTAACAAATGCCATGACTGATGAAAGGAACCATCAGAGCTCCTACAAGTGTAGGAAGCTGACTTGCTTTCATTCTGACCAACCTGTAAGCTGTGTAGACCACCCTCTGCAGGAGGGACATTATGCCCAGTACCCATGGAGGGACAGAAGGTATGGGCAGTGTAGGGTGTTTGAGTGACCGATTTCAGAGAGGAGCAGTGGCTAATGGTGAAAGTATGAGGGGTGTCCCCGGTGGGAGTAACTAGCCTAGGTAGCAGGGAGAGAAGACTTCCTCATTGGCTCTGAGGAAGTCAAGTCTTTGTGAGGCCAGGATGTTGGCAGGGGGTCCTCTTCACCTGCTGAAGTCTCAGAAGAATGATGGTAGTTGGGGTGAAGCTGAAGACCATGACTGAAGGCCTTATTCATGATAAGGAAAGTCTAAAGGTCAGAGGTGACTGCAGGGAGGGTGGGGGATGAGAGGAAGACATAGCAGTTGACATGAACTTAATGGAGCAGGGGCATTTATGGGAAGATGGAGGAGCGATGAAGGAAATATACAAAACAAGGAAATGGAAAACAAGGAAATATATAAAAACCGGAATTATGGCCAGGTTGATTTCATTTGTTGTTTATTCTCTGCCTCATTCCGAAAAGTACCTGAGGTAAGGATTATTAGCTAGTGTTCTGATTCTTCCTGCGAAACATACTGTTCTGTCTTCTCTGTAAACACTGGTACATTATATAGTAATATTATATATGAGCCATTATCTGTCCTAAGACATACAATTCAAGCAGTTCTTAATTGTTATTAGTTATTAATGAATTATTTATAAATGTACATCATTGCAAACACAGTTATCAGTCTCATTCCCAGATGAAACACCTAATCTATTTAAAAATCACATCTTTGATACAGCACCATAGAATTATCAATGGTCAAATATACGAGGTCAGACAATTAAATTCAAGAACTCATCCTAGAAAAAGTGCTATATTCCTCATTGCTGAGTATCACTACAGTCACCTTCGAAGTATTCCCCTTGGGAAGAAATGCACTGATGCCAGTGTCTAGTCCACCCTTCAAAGCAGTTTTGGAACTCGTTTTCTGGAATGACCATCAGAGTTGTTGTTGTATTACCCTTGATGTGCTGAATGTCATCAAAATGTCTTCCTTTCAATATTTCCTTTATCTTCAGGCAAAGAAAGAAGTAATTGGGGGCCAGATGAGGTGAGTAAGGAGGGTGTTCCAATACAGCTATTTGTTTACTGGCTAAAAACTCCCTCACAGACAGTGCCGTGTGAGCTGGTGCATTGTCGTGATGCAAGAGCCATGAATTGTTGGTGAAAAGTTCAGGTCGTCTAACTTTTTCGTGCAGCCTTTTCAGCACTTCCAAATAGTAAACTTAGTTAACTGTTTGCCCAGTGGGTGCCAATCCATAATGAATAATCCCTCTGATAGCAAAACAGGCTAGCAACATTGTTGCAATAAGTTCACGAACTTAATTGTCTGACCTTGGACATTTTGAGAGGTACAATATAGTCTATGTAAATTGTATCCCAATTGATGGACTCAAAAGAATAGGTAATTTTTATAAACACTCTTATGCACTATGTTAAGTTAAAAGAAAAGAAAATGTGTCACCTGAAGAACTGTAGAAAACTAACCCCTCTTCTATGATTGTCAACATTTGACATTTATTTCTCCTGTGGATCATACGCTCGAAGGCCACCCTCCTGCCTCCTGGCCTGTCCTGCAGGGCTGGTCAGAGGCTGCCCGGCTGACTTCAGCAATTGGACCAGATGACCTGGGTTGGCCATCCCCGTTCACCACTTTCTGGCCATGGGATCCTGGACATTCATCGGTTTCCTCTGAGCAGCACTTCCCTCGTGTGTAACACGGGGTAATGAGAGTCCCTCCACCTTTGGGTTTTCCCAGAGATGAAGTCAGTGTGTGTCAGTAACTGCTGCATAACAGTGCCTGGCAGAGAGCAGGCCCTTATAAATAGCTTGTGTGTCTCCCTCCCTGTAGGCCAGATGCTCAGGCGAGCTCCCCAAGGTGCAGCTGGGCCTGATTCTCATGTGGCTGCTGGAGGCTTGGGCCACTGGCTGCAAACCGCGGCCTGCTGGGCCTCGTGGACAGAGAAGAGTGCCACGCAGAGGGAGAAGGCAGCTACATCCGGGAACCAGACAGTCGTCACCTTGGTTTTCTGTCTGCGCCCCTCTGCCTGGGGACTCAGCCGCTCTCTACCTCCGTCCACCATCTATGAAAGCTGCTGGAGCTGGCTTAGCTCTCACCCACTTCACAGGAGTGTCCCAAGAATCAGTGTCGGGGTTGTGCCTGGAGTTCCTTGGAATATGCGCTTGTATAAATCCAAGAAACCTTTCTTGACACATAATGCCCATTAAGCCAGATATTTATAGCCCTTTGTGAAGGTGTCCGCCCACAAGTTTTTTCAGGTTCCATGCACTTTATTTCAGTAATACAGTGATAATCATGTGAGGGGGGTTCAGGGCGCTGCCTGACACAGGCCTCTTTAGCAGCTTTTCTCTCTGCCAGCATCTTCTGCCTCTGTTTGGCCCATCACTTTCTGGCAGAATAATGTGCCTCCAGGTCATGATATTGGTCCTGGTAGGCCTTGTCCTTCTGGGGAACTGCTCTAGCTCCTTGGTGATTTATTACAGAGAGCCAGGAAACCCTCCTAGCCTTAGCCAGGTTCAACTCTTACTCTTCTCTTCATTTGAGTTGACCAACAGGCCTTTCCCCAACATCTGCAGGTGGAGATTCACCAAGTTCACGTTACCCATGATGTCATTTACTTAGGGTACTTTACCTTCCACGGCTATAAAATGAGATTGGACTAACTTATTCCAAACGTCAACCTGAGGTGTACAATTACTAGTCTATGACCTTTTCCAAAGGAAAGTTCTCTACGGAAAGTGGGTAAGTGGGGCACAGGGGACTGTGATTATTTACAGGGTATCCATTTTACAACCGAGGCCCAGACATGGTATTCAGCTTTCCCAAGTTCACATCGGGAGGAGGGCCAGGCTCTGCTACATGCTATCAAGGCTCTTTCCTATATGCTGAGAAATGGTCCTTGAGATAGAAAGTGTTTCATGTTCTCTTCTTTGAAAGATAACTTGCAGTCTTCAATACAAATCTTAGGGTTCTTGAGAGATGGATCCAAGTGCCAGGAAGTCTATTAAAGTCCAGATTCTTTATTGCTTGTGGGTGGATACAATGTCATCTCAAACCCCTCCTTTCTTGCACTCATGTTCAATCACACCAAGTACTTTGCTACTTTAGAGAGTTGTCCATGCCATCTTTCTAGAATATTCTTTCTCTTAACACTTCTCTACCTCATTCCCTATTCTTGTGCCAGTTCTCAGTTTCAATGTCTCTTGCTCAGAGGATATTCCTTGATTACTTTCTTCAAGTTACATCTCCTTATTGTATCTTAAAATAATTGATTTATAATGTATATTTTTTAATGTAGGTTTGCCCTCTTGGGGACATTTGACAATGTCTGGAGATAATTTTTGGCGGCATAACTGGAAGGTGCTATTATCTAGAGGGTAGAGGCCAAGGATATTGCTACAAATGGTACGATAGCAGGAACAGGCCTCCTGCACAACAGCAAAGAATTATCCAGTCTGAACTGTCAGCAGTGCTGAGGTTGATAAACTCTGCTTTAGACCAGGCCTGACAATTTGGGATTACATATTTATTTGAGTATTTGTTTAACATCTGTCTTTCCCACTAGACTGGAGGCTCCATGAAGATGAGATAATGTCTGTTTTGTTTAACATTGACTATCCAGCATGTAACTCAGGGCTTGATATGAGGTTAGCTGCACAATAACCACTTGGTAAATGAAGGAGTGGGCAGCAGGTAAGGAGAAAGGAAGGTATGTACCTTTAAAAAGAAGGTATATAAACATTTCTGGTTATAGAAGATGCTGTCACTGTCCTTCCTGCCCATATCCCCAACAACCTGTATCAGTTATGTGAATATTGACCTGAGTTTCAAATGTCAGTACCTGAATTTCTTTGTGTAACGGCTTTTACCAGTATATTGGTGCCTACTCTGCCCAATAACAAGATATTTCAGAATGCTGTGCATTGTCTTCCCCTGGCAGGTGTTTTCTAGTGTCCCCTAAAGTTTTTCAGTGATATTAAGCTGATTAATAATGAACACATTGTTTGCTTCCTGCCCTTCCCTGTTTAAATTCCTCACTTCCCTACTAGAGTTTCCTGGGAATACCTCCTGTGGTAGGCTGAATAATGGCCCCCAAAGATAACTAGGTCCAAATACCATGTCAAAAGAGAATTTACATATAAGATTAAGGATCTTGTGGTGGGAGATACTTCTGTATTGTCTGATAGAGCCTCAGTGCAAACACACATGTCCGTGGGGAGGCAGAGCTACATGTGACTCAGAAGGAGGAAATCTGACCACTGAAGCAAGCTGCTGCACTGCTGGCTGTGAAGCTGAAGGAACTAGGCACAGGCGAGGAGTGCCGCTCTGGGAGCAGGAAAAGGCCAGGAAACAGAGTCTCATCTAGAGCCTCCAGTGGGAGCGTGGCCCTACTGGCAACTTGTTTTCAGCCCAGTGAAGCAGTTTCGGACTTCTTACCTCCGAGCTGTATGAGACTACATAATGTGTTGTTTTAAGGCACCATATTTGCAGCAGTTCATTATAGCAGCCATAGGAATCTAATACAGATTTTTGTCCCAGGAAGAGGGTTGCTGCTATAACAGATATCTAAAAATGTGGAAGTGGCTTTGGAATTGGATAAAGGCTATAAGCTAGAATAATTTTGAGGAACATGAAAAAAAAATTCTAAATTACTCTGGACAGTTATCAGAAATATGGATGTTAAAAGTGCTGCTGGTGAGAGCTCAAAAGTGAGGCGTGCAGCAGAGAAAGCCTATATTAGAGAATGCGTAAATCAGCATAAACAGACTGTTGAGAGAAATATGAATGTCAAAGGCATTGCTGGTGAAGGTTTAGAAGGAAATTCGGAACTTGATGATGGAAACTGTAGGAGAGGGGATTCTTGTTATGTAGTGGCAGAAACCTAAGCTGAATTGTAAGCAATGAAAATTGAGCTGAGGGGTGGCCGGTTAGCTCAGTTGGTTAGAGCATGATGCTAATAACACCACGGTTGCCGGTTCAATCCCCACATGGGCCAATCTGAGCTGCGCCCTCCTTAAAAAAAAAAAAAAAAAGAAAGAAAGAAAGAAAGAAAAAGAAAATTAAGCTGAGCAGATTCCCAAGGAAAGTTTTGAAAGCATGTCCTTGTTTCTTCTTACTATTAATACTAAAATGTTAGAGGAAAGACATAAATTGAGGGAAGAACTATTAAATAAACAAGAACCAGGACATGAAGATATGAGAAATACTCAGCCTATCCAGATTGCAAAAGAAATTAAAATGAGAGGATTCACTGTCAGGAAAGTGGAGATAAAATCAAGGATGTAGCTAGACATCCGTATGCTAGTACCTCTGAGGGATCAAAAGATCAGAGCGTTCAAACAGAGGACTCTTTGAAGCAACGTGGGACGTGAATCATGCATAACCGCAACCATCTTAGCAGAAGCAACAAATAAATAGAGATGCGATTTTCCAGGAAGGATCTGTGAACAAGCCTCTTGTCTAAGGACATGAATCCCCATAACATACCTGGGAGATTACAAGATTTTTGAATATGTTAAATCCGAAACAGTGCCATCTTTAACTGAAACGATAGAGGATGAAATTAAAGAAGGTCCTGGAACTCCCAAATGTTGACAAGCACAAAACAGGCTGATAAAACCATTCAGTTGCAAACATGCTAAATTCAAAATAAAGATGCTTCTGAGGGCAGAGCCTAGAATGTAGAGGGCAGAGATATGGACCCAGGTGAAGTCATGGGACCAGAGGGAGGAGCCTCAAGTCACCACGGCTAATTCCCAGGCCTTGAACCTATCTATGGAGGTTTGCCTGCTTGGATATTGAAATTGCTTGGGTCAGAGACCCCTTTCTTCCTTCTACTCTCTTTTGGAATGGAAATATCTATAACTTATCAGCTATAAATGAACCTAACACAAAACAGAAACACAAAATTAGTGGAGAGGAAAATTAGAGTGATGAAAAACAAGAAGAAACATCTCTTTGTGCTTTGGCTTCACCTAGGACAGCCACAAAATGACACATCTGGGCTGAAACTGAGCACAAGGCACACTTCTCTCCATCAGCAATGCTCACCTGGTTCAGACAGATGAATCCACTGGGGAGTGTCTCATTGTGACTTCCAAAATGATTAAAACATATTTTTCAAACTGTGTTAAATCAAGACACTCAGACAGATATGAAATGAATATGTGTTAAAAGACTTATTTACTCAATGAGGGAATGAGAAGATAAAACTGGTTCAAAAGAGAACCCAAAGGTTAGATACGGGAATATCAAGCAAGAATATTTAAATGACTGTGTAAACAGAGGCAAACTGGTGGCATTGCATCATGGCTGGGGGACAATTTAATCTCTACTAGACAAGTCACTTTACGTGTTTATCACTAACCTACAACTAACAAAAGGTTGTAAAGAACATTGAATACAAAGTAAGGTTAGAATCAGATAATGGAGTTGTGTCCTAAAGATGGGAAAAGTTTTCCATTAAAACACATTTATGTCTACAATGCTAAAGTCAAGCAGAAAATGGCAGAGCTCTCAAAATTACAGTAACCAGGTTCCTGCCATGCACATTTCTAGGCTGAGGCCTGATGAGGGAACAATGGCTGCCAATGACATCCTGAAGTCTAGGATGTCACAAAGGGCTCCCTGACCAATGAGGGGCTAGAGCACAGAGGTCTAAGAGGCAGAGCTGAGTGCTGGTGTCATCAGAGGCCTAGTCCAGCTGGAGAATTAAGATCTAATCAGAGTTAAACCCAGCAACCATCATGTCACAAAAACGAAAGCGTGAGAGCTCCCGTGAGATTCCCGCTGATCTTTTAATACCTGAGAGAGAACTACCTTTGAGCTACGTAGATCGTCTTGTGCAGAACCCCCAGGATCAGCATGTGAATTCATCCACAGCTAGTTTTCTTCTGAGAGTGGTCGACTCCCTGACTGACCACATCTTGCAGATGGTGTGCACGGAGGTCAACAATAATCAAAGTATGCTGTTCAACCGTCAAGACGCAGAGAGAGCAGCAAGCAAGAATGGAGCGCCCCAGAGAGCAACAGGCAGGAATGGAGCACCCCAGAGAGCAGCAGGAAGGAATGGAGCGCCCCAGCGCCACTCTCGGGATTCAGCCTTCACTCTGTCAGATAGGATGCCAGGATCCAGAAGGAAGGGCTGAAGTTTCAGTTCCAGAGCCTGGCAAGAGTCATTGGAGCATCCCAAGCTGAAACATCGCACAGCTGAGGAAGCCTGGCTCTATTACCAACTAATGACAATAAAGGATTGAAATCCATTGCTATACATCTGGCTCCTCTGTTTCATTTTTATTTCAAAGTGTCTGTGAGACATCCAGGAGGAGATAGGGAGAGTGGGAGGATAGCAGGGGGTGGTCAGTGTGGGGTGCTGGAATCAGGGATTTCAGGGAGCAGTTTCTAGTGGTGACAATGCAGGGAATGGCCCTGGTGGCAGGAGCTGGCCAAGCTTGTGGGGGAGAGACTTCCTCGCTTGTTCAGAGCAAGTGAAGGCCTGTGAGGCCAGGAGGTTGGCGGAGGGGGGGGCTCCCCGAATGATGGTGGTAACTGGGGTGGGGCTGAAGACCATGACTGAGGGGCCAGAGGCTTTATTCACGAAGGGGAACGTCTGAAAGTAGGAGGTGATGGCAACGGGGATGGGTGGAGAGGGTGGCATATCAGTTGGCATGAGCTTACTGGGTAGCGGCTTTACATGAAGATTGAGGAGTGACGGGGAAACCATAAAACAACATACTTAAAAGGAATTATGGTCAGATTTTATTTATTCCCTGCCTCATTTCAAAAAAGGACTTGAGACCGGGATTATTAGCTAGTGTTGTAAGTGCCATTTAGAATATGTTCTTTCATCCTCTTTTGTGGACACTGGTAAATTAAGTAGTGAGATATAAAAGCTCCTTTAGTGGTTACCAGAGGGTAAGGGGGGTGGGAGAAGAGGGTAAGGGGGATCAAATATATGGTGATGGAAGGAGAAGTGACTCTGGGTGGTGAACACACAATGGGATTTATAGATGATGTAATACAGAATTGTACACCTGAAATCTATGTAATTTTATTAACAATTGTCACCCCAATAAATTTAAAAAATAAATTAAAAAAAAAAAGATATAAAAGCTCCTATCTGGTCTAAGACATGTAATTCAAGCAGTCTTAGTGATTACTAAATAATACATTATAAACACAACTATAAATCTCATTCTCAAATGAAACAGCTATCTTTTCTTACCATATATTTAATAGAGTAACAGAGAGAGTTGTCTGTGGCTACATATTTAAGATGTGTGTTCGTGCATGGTAGCCTGCGGGGTCTCTGCTCCCGCTCCCCACATAAGAACACAGGACATGGTGAGGCCAAAAAGGAACACCCACGGAGCCATAGGTAGGGGAGTCATACCACTATGGTCTCACTGGAGGCTGGATTCACACGAAGTGCAACCTGCTGTCCGCTTTTCTGCCAACTGACCGACTCCCCTCGCTAGCTGCAATCCACCGTGCTAACTGCAATCCGCTCTTGCTAGCTCAGCCACCATCTTCTTGCTAGCCCCCATTTTCTGCTAGCATAGCCACAGCAGTTATATTAGTGGCCAATGGCTCGCTGGTTACAGCTGACAGCCAACTAGCCACAGCTGATGGCCATCCACTCACAGTTGATGGCCATTTACCACCTGAGCCAGCACCTTTCCACGTGAGGCTGAGAGCCTGGAAAGTAAACTCCTGGCTCTGTCCCCACAATGTGCAAGTACATTTTGTATAAATTCTGTCCCAAGTGATGGACTCAAAAGCACATAAAATTCTTATAAACACTTTCATGTGTTAAGTTAAAAGAAAGAGTCATGTTAAGTGTTGTAGAAAACTAACCCCTCTCCTATGAGTGTCAACATTTGACATTTCTCCTGTGGATCATATGCTCGAAAGCCACCCTCCTGCCTCCTGGCCTGTCCTGCAGGGCTGGTCAGAGGCTGCCCGGCTGACTTCAGCAATGGGACCAGATGACCTGGGTTGGCTGTCCCCGTTCACCACTTTCTGGCCATGGGATCCTGGACATTCATCGGTTTCCTGTGAGCAGCACTTCCCTCGTGTGTAACACGGGGTAATGAGAGCCCCTCCACCTTTGGGTTTTCCCAGAGATGAAGTCAGTGTGTGTCAGTAACTGCCGCATAACAGTGCCCGGCAGAGAGCAGGCCCTTATAAAGAGCTTGTGTGTCTCCCTACCTGAAGGCCAGATGCTCAGGCGAGCTCCCCAAGGTGCCGCTGGGCCTGATTCTCATGTGACTGCTGGAGGCTTGGCCCACTGGCTGCAAACCGCGGCCTGCTGGGCCTCATGGACAGAGAAGAGTGCCACGCAGAGGGAGAAGGTAGGTACATCCGGGAACCAGACAGTCCTCACCTTGGTTTTCTGTCTGTGCCCCTCTGCCTGGGGACTCACTGTCTCTCTACCTCTCCCCACCATCTTTCTAAGTAGAAGGACCTAGTTTGGCTAATTCACAAAAGTGTCCTAATAATGAAGGAAATAGTGTTGAGGTTGTACTTACAGCTCTTTGGAATATTTGCTTGTATAAATCCAAGATACCTTTCTTGCCATGTAATGCCCATTAAATTCCATATTTACAGAAACTTCTTTGTTAAGATTTCCACCCCACAAACTTGTGATTGATTCTAGGGAGCCATGAAGCCCTCTTACCCTTAGCCAAGCTCAACTCTTACTCTTCTGTTCATGTGAGTAGCTAGCAGGCCTCTCCCCAGCAACAGTAGGTAGTGAGTCACCATTAGTTAATCCCCTCGCCCACCCTGAAGTAAAAGTAACTGTTTGTCCAGGCCATTGGTTTCTAATAGTCCAGTGTCCTTCAGCCTACAGTGAATGCTTCTAGGGTGTGGAATGGCAAAGAACTGATCATTATGCCAAGATCTTGACATGTTAGTTAAATAGCTGTCTGATTTTTAACAACTATTTATTTTGGCTAATAGCTATGGATTTTTATAGCACAAAACACAGTCTCCTGGATATTTCACAGGAAAGCACATCAGAGGAATTCATTCAAGTAAGGGGAAGCCACAGTAGGTGTGTAAACCATGTCAGGTAGGTGATTTTGTGTGGTCAGGTCGTCAGACCCTCCAGTTCATGTGGAAGCCAACAGGTAATGGTCACCGTGACACCTGTATGGAGTCAGCTTCCTGAGCTCTTTCAGGCGACCTGAAGTCTTAGTTGGAGTCTGAAGCTTGAGCTTTAATGAACCAGTGTTTGCAAGCCCTCTGCAGAGTGAACAGACAGGTAAGAGTCAGGCAGAGCGATACTGCCATCTCTTTAAGAACCGTGCTTCAGCTATGCTTGTGGATTTCAACAGGAAACATGGGGCCAGCATAGCACCAGTCTAAAAGTAATATGCTGTCCAATCCCCCTTCTACAAGGCATACACTGTGCACAGGAATCATACACTCAGGAGAGGAATGCAGGGAGAGAGTGAGAATCACTGCCCTTGGAAAAGCATCAACCCACTCAAGTTTAGACCTCTTTGGCATTTCTAAAAGGTGTGTAATTTCATCATATGTAATAGAGGCTTCATCAGATTTCATGAACTAGCCTCAAAGAACTTCATGCTGTTTCTCATATAAGCTCTATTAGTATCAGCCAGACTTACTTTTCCTGCAATTTACTGAGAGTCTCTTAGGCCAGATATTCTACTAGACATTTAATACATGTAATTTCATTTCATCCTATGAACTAACACATCATTCTACAGTTTAGGAAACTGAATAAAAGAGATTAAGTAACTTTCCCAAGACCACATACCATGTTTCCCCAAAAATAAGACCTAATAGGAAAATAAGCCCTAGCATGATTTTTCAGGATGACAATCCCTGAACATAAGCCCTAATGTGTCCTTTGGAGCAAAAATTAATATAAGACCCAGTCTTATTTTTGGGGAAACACGGTACCTAGTAAGCCATAGAACATCCAGGACATAACAGAGGTCTGTCTGACGGAAAACATTCTGCTCTTTCAACCTCACTATGATGGACTTTGTATTCTCATGCTTTTATATCAAAATTCAGGACCAGTGGTCTGCAAGCAAAGAGACTATCTGAAAATAAGACCGCTATGGAACATAGACGAAACTAAAAGCTTCATGAAATCAGGGACACAGCTTGTTGGGGTAAATCTCCTATCTCCAGTACCTAGAGCAGCAACTGACACAGAAGATGCTCAGTTACTAATGAGTAGACTGGATGAATGAAAGCATGAATAAATCATCTTAAAGATTTACTTTGAATCAGGGAAACACAATAAATCTAAAGAACTTTATAAATTGAGTTAAGGAGAAAGGCACTGTTTGACAGTACAACAAAAGCTTGGGAAATAAGGAGAGCTAAGAGAGAGTCAGTTTACTAGACCTATGCTTCTTAAACTTGAATATTCGTCCACATCCCCTGGGGATCTTGTTATAATGCAGATTCTGATTCAGTATGGGTAGGGCCTATGATTCTGCACTCTTAGCAAGCCTGCAGAGGATGTCCACGCTGCTGATGGAAGGACCATACTTTGAGTAGTAGAGGTGGACTCTCCTGGGTGGCATACATCTCAGGGATCTCTCACTTAGGATCTGGAACACAGGCTCCATGGCTTGCTCTGAACAACACTGAATGCAAGTAGCAGAAAAGATCAGACCTCATGTCATTGATTAACACACTGAAGCATTCTGCTGCACTATTTCTATGTTAACTGTGCTGGTGTCTATTTTTATTTTAACATAACTCATCAGACACCAGCGACTTCTGACCATCTGTCAGAGCTTCACCTAGAAAATCTCCAGGCACATACCGCTAGGAAAAGATGGCAGAGGTGAAGACTATCTTGATTGTTCTCCCAATTCTCTCCTTAGTCTGCTTTTCCACTTCCTGGTACTCTCTCTTTCATCACCGTGTTGCCACCCCTCGAGAAGTGTTCTCTACAGAGAAGTCACACGCTCCAAAATGATAATCCCTCTTTTAACCACACCCTCCGCATTCCAGGTGAATGGTAATGAGGTAATGATGATGCTAACCAACTCCAGCTCTCACGTGCAGACTTTAGACTGTTTCAGTAGTTAAAATACTTCACTCTAAATTGCCTATGACTCACAGTTTCCATCTATCTCAGTACTGCAGCTTTCCATGCTACATACAAGCATGACCATGTTCCTAGCTTTCTGGTTCTTTGAAATTTTGGTTCATTCAAATAAAGCCTTACATATTATACAGTAAATTCATAGGGGCAGAGGCCTTATCTATTGTTGCTTCCCACTGAATCCCCAACGCCAAGCACAGTGGCTGACTCATAATAGGTGCTCAGTTAATATTTACTGAATGACTGAATATCTCATTGTTAAAAGATGAATGCTTATGCTAGCAGAACTCTAGGGAAGCATTTCTCAAGCAGTTTTAAGAATATACAAGAGAAATTTTCAAATACTGTATTTTCATTTTGGAGAGAATCCAAAAATATTAACTGCTATATAACTATGCATTGCCACAAGATTTCAGAGTTAGAGGTATATTCGTTCTGTGGTTGAATCTGAGCCAAACAGTAGCCTTGGGTGGATAAAACAAAACAAAAGGTGCAAGTGAAGTTTCTGAAGTAGTTTGAATAGAGAAAAGCAGAGGGAAAATGGAGCTATAATTTGGCATTCAATGGTGTACACATGCAGAACTCAAGAGCGTTATTGAAGTTGGCAGATGTGGGCAGAAGATGTTCTGGAGCAAAGGCCCATTGGTATCATTTACCCATTTGGAACATCTGGCATCTTATTTTGCCTTTGACATCAGTTTCTCCAGGGAAGAGCAATAGCGAAAGGCGGAGGCCAGTGGCTTTTTCCTTTTGGACCGTGTTTACAAAAATTAAGGTCTTGCCAAATATTTTTCAGGAAGGAAGAAAAGTTGGGCCTAGGTGAAGACACAAATCTCCCACAATCCTTTTCCTCTATTAGTTTTGAGACTGACACTCAAAACATGAGTTTCAATGACACATGAAAGAATAACTGAGTAAATTTTTTTGCTCCTTAAAATTCAAATGGCACCTCTTGCCAGTGCCAGCTCCATACAAGACCTTGTGAAGTGCATGGCTCAATATATCTGCAGACTGAATTAGATAGTTTAAAATTTCAGAGTGTTATTCAGAAATGCCCCTTGCATGCAACTTGAGATTGGCCCAGTTTCATTTTTAGGATGATGTAATGATGATTGGTAATAAGTAAATACTGAAAAGTGATACCAACATATATTCCTGTGCTAAGCAATTATGAGAGGATGTATTTTTTCTTGGTTTTGTTCTAAAACGCCTGGAATCAAACAAATGTAACACAATTTATTCCAAGAAATACATGCTCTTGAACAAACTAAATGTTTTATTCAACAAGACTAACACTTTACTTATTAACAATCAGATGAAGATCCTTGTACTGTGTGTCCACTCATCCAAAACTATTATGACATAACCTCAGCCCAGTCCCAACCATCTCCCCACTTCGCAAGACCCACCATAAAATTATCCAGCCTGGGCTCGAAATACGTAAAATATCCCCTTCTGACATACTACCAAGACTCCACCCAAGTGATATTCTCGCTTTACTGCAATAGGTCTAATAAACTTGGCTTTGCTCAATGAACAGGTTATTCTGGTTGTCTTTTGGGGGAGTTGACAGTCAATAGCAGTAAACAGCAAGAACGTCCCTAATTTCTGTGAGAAGGAACAAAGGAGCAAAGAATGTATTTCCTATCCTTCAGAACTTTGTCCCCATGACAAAATATATAAGTACTACAAAAATTCAAAGATCAGAAACGTCAGTGTCAACTACAAGATTCCAGGGAAGATTTCAAAAGGACATGCTCTTACCTTTGATGTGCCTGCAAGAGTAGTTCAGGAATGAAAGCACATTTTAAAAAAGTCTCCACAATATTAGAGTTCAGGACACAACTGTATCTCATTTTTCCCTCTGCAAACTCTGTTGGCATTCTGTCCCACCAGGGACCTAGGAGGTATGACATTAAGATGGAAAAAGCCTATTGGGTAGTCAGGAGAGCTGGATTTCATTTCCAGCTCTTCTAATAACTCACAGCGTAACTTCTGAGAAGCCACTTGACACATCTGAGTTGTATTCCTTAATCTGACACTGTGGAACTTGGAATATATGATATCTAAAACGTACCACTTTTAGTGTTAATGGTTTAGAATTCTAGCTCACATCCCTTCCACAAATGAAAAATATTTGTAGATTGCCTTTTTAATCAGCACAAGCAAAATCCAAAACAATAAAACAGTTTTAAAGGGTGTATTGTGGCAGCGTCTTTGCTCTGTTTGCTTTTATAGACACATATCTGTGTGATATGTACAACTCAAACAAATGCTAAAAGAATACGTGACATACTGTATGTAGAAAGCTATATTACAGACTTGCTTTGTTTGCTCACGGGAAACCATATCATTTAACCTATTTTGGACTACATTGAAATGGAAGATGTTTTATTTCCATAATATAAAGTTATTTCAGACTTAGATTAAGACAAAATGAGTCATATGTGAATTCCATGAATTGATGAAGAAGGCTCAGATTCACAAATAATATAGAGAATTCAATAGTAAAGGAAAATGGGATTGCTTGTCGTCTGTTATAAGTCAATAAGGCATACTTGCATGTTGTTTCTTGTCTTCACATCTTACACATTGAGACATCTAGCCATCTGCATTCAAGTTAGCAAATTGAAAAATTGCTGCTGTAGCCATCTACCTAAAACACACCATGCTCAAAAACCTATAATGGGTCCAAGGAGGATAAGAGACACACAGCACTGACTGAGATCCAACCTACATCTTGGAGTCTAATGCAGCTGAGCTCAGTCTAGATCAGCCAAACCCCAGCAGATCCACAGATGCTTGAGTGAGAATTAGGGATTGTTGTTTGAAGCCACTGAGTTTTCAGATGGTTTATTATGCATCAGTCATGGGGAAGTAGCCAAGTAATAGATCAAGGAAACACTATAAGGGGATAAAAATAAATCCTTTTTCTGCCTGAGCCAGACTATCCCAGTCTGTACAGCTAGCTAGCTCTCCATGTGGAGACATACATACATACAACCAGGGCTGGTAACATGTGCCCAGGATTGAGGGAGGAAAACAAAAGAGGACGAGGTAATTTATTTAATTAATTAAAAAGACATTTTTAAGTAATGATGATAAATAATAATAATAATATATCAATAAAAAGCACTGGTATAAGTGAAATGGGATAGTTCTAAACTAATATTAAAACATTTTAATTCAGGAAAATATGCTATTTTAAAAGTACTTGAAGTAACGTACATCAAAGTGAAAAGAAATACTTTCTGGGGCAAAATATGAAAAAGGAAAAAGGAGAGACCATCTTGCTATAACAAAATCATTGTGAATACTAAATCAGGAAAGGCGAAAAACAAGGTCTACCTTTGTCTGATTTTATTTCACAGTCTAGTGGCCTATATAAAATGGTTATATAAGAGCAAAGCAATTTAAAATTACAATCAGGAGAGCAAATCTATAACAAAAACGTCTATAAACTTTTGGAGAAGAATTCTATAGTCAATATACAAATTAAAAAATAAATGGTTAAGTGCCACTGTATCTTTTTTTATTCTCATAAAGTTCTCTTGAACTCTCGTTACATGGACTTCAATCTAAGTCCAGAGTTAGATATTTTGGTTTTGAAACTGAATAACCTGCTTTGGAGTTGAGATGAGAGGAGCATCCTTTTGAACTATAAACTACATATATTATTTATGCATTTGATTAGCATTCTAAAAGTTCATGAAGAAGTCAACAAAGAAACAGAATATCTTTGGGTCCTTAATTAATGAGTTTAATATATGCCCTATGCTCGGGAGGAAATAGTTATAGAAAAAAGCAATTTCAGAAAGGGAATACATTTCAGGGTCTGCTGTAAGAGAATACATAGATAAGACCCTGTGTTCCTTTGCTGCCTTCTGGCTTTCCTATTTCATTTTATCAAAGTTTGGTTCTCATAATAATTGAAACCTCAGCTTCCATTTAAATTCTTATGTCCCTCGCCATGCACACCAGATCATTTACCATATCTAACATGCCTCTTATATGCCCAATGCCATTACCCTCACTCTGATCTCATTTCTTCCCGTTGGCCCTATTTCCACAGGCTACTGTGAAAGATTACAAAAAATGGCCACAACCCTTTGCAGCAACATACAGCAAAGGTGGAATTCATTGCCCTATCCTTTGGACATGGGCTGGCCATACGATGTCCTTTGACCAAAAGAATATGGCAGAAGTGGTGTGCTGTCAGTTCTGAACCTTGACCTGAAGAACTTCCACTCCTCCACTCCTAGGAACTGACATCTTCATGTAACACCACCCAGGCTAACTTGCTAGAGAGTGAGAGACACATGGCTCAGTCATCCCTATCACCTATCACCCCAGCCCCAGCCAGCCAACCCCAAAATAAAGAGCTGCCCTATGACCAGTAGTTGACACAGATGGGGGAGTGAGCCCAACAAAACCACCCTCTAGCAGAAAAAAGCCCAATCATCAACTCACAGTATAATGAGGCAACAATGGAACAGTTGTCGTTTTAAGCCCCCAAGTAGTGATTGTTTGTTCTGAGGTAGTGTGCTACACAGAGAACGCTAAACGGATATAGCTACTAATTCAGCCTTTCATGTTAGCATGTCATTTCCCATCTGTTGGGAGTGTCATAAAACTGCAGTTGTAAGAATCTAAAAGAGCACTCAATGGCAGGCTATGAAGACAGCAAGAAATTGTTGGGGTGGAGGGCTGACAGAAAACTTAAAAACATATGTGCTTCTTTGCACTTCATCATCCTCCAATCCCTGGCATTTCTCTGTAAAATTGAGATGATATCAGCAATAGCCCTTTAGGTAGGTCCATGTAAAAATTTCATTTTGAAAATCGTATTTACCATTGTGGGTGTGTTAACAAAACCACATTGCAAGAGAAACTTACTATGGCTAACCACCTACCTTTGCTATCCTAGAAATCAAATAGGATGCCTTGTGTCAACTATTTTACTACCGTGTTTCCTTGAAAATAAGACCTACCTGGACCATCAGCTCTAATGCTTCTTTTGGAGCAACAATTAATATAAGACCCAGTCTTATTTTAATATAATATAAGACCGGGTCTTATATAGTATAATAATTATAATATAATATAATACCGGGTCTTATATTAATGTTTGCTCCAAAAGACACTTTAGAACTGATGATCCAGCTAAGTCTTATTTTCAGGGAAACATGGTAGGTAAAATGCATCTGGACTGGAAGAAGCATAAACACTTGCATGAAAGTCATAGTTTTGAGCTACCCTGGGTTCAGGGACTCTTGATAGTGGTCATGCCCCTTGGGGGACTTTGAAAGCTATGTAGATGGTGTTGTTTTAAGCAACATTTGCATCTGTGAGGAGTGAGACTTCTAATCCAGGGCAGTTACCCAACTGCCTGCTGTGGAACTGTCTCCTTGAACTTGAACTCTCTCACCTGGGGAGAAGCTAGCTCCCAGAGTTCTGTGTGAACTCTCATCTATGTGAACTGCTGCAAAGACTCTCGTGAAGAGAACCTCTAACATCTGACCTGCAGCTTCTGAGTGCACTCATGGCAAGTGTCACTGTCATAGTCTTGAGAGTCTGAATGTTTAATTTACTCTAAGAAGAACCTCTAGAAGGCATTACAATATTTCTCTGCTCTCCAAATATGCAGTTTTATTCTCACCCTCTGTGTCATCATTTATAAAATAGAAAGACTAGAGAAGGGTTTCTGCAAGTGTGGACCTCAGATAACCCTCAACAGAATCACCTGCACTGCAGATTTCTCGGTCCCACCCTAGAACAACTAAATTGGAATCTTTGGGGATGGGGCTCTGCAATCTGCGCAGCTGGATAAGACACACTTTAGATTATTTCCTAATTCCAGCCCTCTGTGACCTTATTTATCATTCTAATGGTTTTATTCCTTAATGCAATTAAAATGTTCATTTCTTCAGAAGACCCTCAAAAGAGTAAGTCACTAGGAGTTTCAGAAATGCAACAGATGGGAAGGGGAAATCTTTTTAGTTAATTCAGATTTTGAGGAATCCCTGGAACAGTTTAATTGTCCACCTTTTTCAAAGTCATTTTGATCTTGTGTGTTCTTCCTTTCCTCTTCCTAGACTGGAAACCAACAGTCTGTTGAATAGAATACAAGTGAACTCTGGTATTTCCATACCCGTTATCACAATAATTAGCAGAAAGGTGTAGAATTTGTTGGTTACATGCCCAACATGAAGCTAAGTGCTTTATGCTTATGACTTCATTTAATCCTCACAACCACCTTAAGAGATAGGTATAATTATCCTCTTCATTTTACTAATAAGAAAACTGAAACATAAAGAAGTCACTCACTCAAGTTCACACAGTAAAGGACATGAAAGTGCTTTTACCCCAGGGGATCTGCCACTGGATCCTGTTCCCTTACTCAACTTACTGCCATCCCTTCAGCACTTGGTTGGAACTCAGGAGAATTTTTTTTTCTCACATGGCTTCTTAATGTAACTATTTGTCCTCTGTAGGCACCTGATACCTAATGTACTCCTCATCCTGTTTAAAGTAGTGGTTCTCGGAGCTTTAAATATACTGATGGCTGTATTCCACCCACAGTGAATCTATTTTTTTATTTCTGTGTTATTTTTTATTAAGTGTATCGGGGTGACATTGGTTAGTAAAATTACGTAGGTTACATGTACAATTCTGTAATACATCATCTATATATCACATTGTGTGTTCATCACCCAGAGTCAGTTCTCCTTCCATCACCACATATTTGATCCCCTTTACGCTCATCTACCACCTCCCTTCTCCCTTACCCTCTGGTAACCACTAAACTATTGTCTCTGTGTATTAGTTTTTGTTTGTTTGTCTTGTTCGTTTGTGCTTTCAGTTTTATATCCTACATATGAGTGAAATTATATGGTTCTTGACTTTTTCCATCTGACTGATTTTGCTTAGCATGATAATTTCAGAATCCATCCATGTTGTCGCAAATGGCAGTATTTCATCTTTTCTTATGCCTGAATAATATTCCATCTAATTTAATTGGTTTGGACTATGGCCTAGACATCAGGAATTTAAAAAGCTCCTCAGGTGGTTCCAATGTACAGCCAAGGTTGAGAATAACCAGTACAAAGGGTAAAAGAGCATTCATTTCCTCTCCATTCGCATACCTCTTCTGCAGAAGGGTACTTATAAAGAGTATCTTACAAATAAAAAAAAAATCAAGCCAGGTTACAGCAGACCCAGGAGTACTTGGAGGTAGAAAAGGAGGCCACCTTCCTGACATCTTTTAGGATCCTGTCCCAAAATCCCTTTGTCATATGCCATACTTCCAGAAATTCTACCATCAGGGAACATTAAAGTTTATATCACCGAATGTTTCCACCATCACCTTCTAAAGTACAAAAAAATACCCCCCATTGAAGGTAAACTTGCTCTTGTCATTCTCACAGCTATGTTTTTTCTTTTCTCAGATCATTCTCGGCAAGCCATGAAGTTCAGATTGGGATACTGTCGGGGTAGGAAGTCTGATTGTTAGAGGAAGGTAAACAGGCTTTGGGTTATGGATCACTACTCCTGAGAGGTCTGGCTAAGCTAAGGAACAGAGGAAAGAAGTCTGAGAACTTCTGACTGTGTGTGTGTGGGAGCGTGGAGCTGAGGAGTGGAGCTAGCAGGCTGGGGTGAGGTCTGGTATGGAGGATGGCTAAGTGCTACTTTTTACTTCTACCTAGAGGCTGATAATAGTGCTTCTTCTCTTCTTTTTTCACAACATCTATTCACTCCTTTATGAAATGTGCAGAAAGGAAGTATATGCAGTGTACAGAACACTATTGGAAATATGAAGATGTCACAGATGACATATGCCCACAAAGAGGATGAAATCTTAAACAACTTTCAATAACAGTGTGATAAAACAGAGAAAATAATATTGACTCTCCTTCAGTTTTCTTAAACTCAAAAGCCTAAAAT
The DNA here is from genome assembly GCF_057876585.1 of Rhinolophus sinicus. Taxonomy (NCBI): domain Eukaryota; kingdom Metazoa; phylum Chordata; class Mammalia; order Chiroptera; family Rhinolophidae; genus Rhinolophus; species Rhinolophus sinicus. Next base: position 21,203,423 of record NC_142518.1, on the reverse strand, counting down.
AAATGCATACCTTTGGTTGGCCTGAATTAGTATCTACTAAACTTTTATAATTCACAGTAATTTTCTCTTTCACTAATAAATTTTAGTCCTAAAATGGAAACTTAATCACTGAGAAACACTTCTCATTTTGAACTAAAACGATGCCCTAGAACTATAAGAATGTACAGAAGGTTTCTCTCTCTCTCTCTCTCTCTCTCTCTCTCTCTCTCTCTCTCTCTCTCTCTCGTAACCAACAAAGTCTTTGTGAAATACAAATCAATATTAGAAACCAAAATTAAATTCAAAACCCCAGAAACTTAACCTAGACTAATGGAAGGCTTGATAACTTCAGCAGAACAACTAAGGGAATTTTTCTTTCATTTCGAATACATACAAAATGAATTCTCCTAAAGAGAGTGAAAGTATTGATTTTCAGTACTTTAGTAAGACCTAATACAATCTCTCACCTTCTAGCAAGTCACATTACCTTACAGTCAAGGCAATGGTGACAATAGTGACGGCATGTTGAAAAAGACACAAATCAACATTTCAAAAAGAATTATCATATGGTACTAAGAAGCTATATGTCTTAAGGAGCATAGAGGACTAAAATGACTTTGAAAAAGGTGGGCAATTAAACTGTTCCAGGGATTCCTCAAAATCTGAATTAACTAAAAAGATTTCCCCTTCCCATCTGTTGCATTTCTGAAACTCCTAGTGACTTACTCTTTTGAGGGTCTTCTGAAGAAATGAACATTTTAATTGCATTAAGGAATAAAACCATTAGAATGATAAATAATGTCACAGAGGGCTGGAATTAGGAAATAATCTAAAGAGTGTCTTATCCAGCTGCGCAGATTGCAGAGCCCCATCCCCAAAGATTCCAATTTAGTTGTTCTAGGGTGGGACCGAGAAATCTGCAGTGCAGGTGATTCTGTTGAGGGTTATCTGAGGTCCACACTTGCAGAAACCCTTCTCTAGTCTTTCCCTTTTATAAATGATGACACAGAGGGTGAGAATAAAACTGCATATTTGGAGAGCAGAGAAATATTGTAATGCCTTCTAGGGGTTCTTCTTAGAGTAAATTAAACATTCAGACTCTCAAGACTATGACAGTGACACTTGCCATGAGTGCACTCAGAAGCTGCAGGTCAGATGTTAGAGGTTCTCTTCACGAGAGTCTTTGCAGCAGTTCACATAGATGAGAGTTCACACAGAACTCTGGGAGCTAGCTTCTCCCCAGGTGAGAGAGTTCAGGTTCAAGGAGACAGTTCCACAGCAGGCAGTTGGGTAACTGCCCTGGATTAGAAGTCTCACTCCTCACAGATGCAAATGTTGCTTAAAACAACACCATCTACATAGCTTTCAAAGTCCCCCAAGGGGCATGACCATTATCAAGAGTCCCTGAACCCAGGGTAGCTCAAAACTATGACTTTCATGCAAGTGTTTATGCTTCTTCCAGTCCAGATGCATTTTACCCATCAGGAGGCATCTTTACCTACCATGTTTCCCTGAAAATAAGACTTAGCTGGACCATCAGTTCTAAAGTGTCTTTTGGAGCAAACATTAATATAAGACCCGGTAATATATTATATATTATATATTATATTATATTATTATATTATATTATATTATAATTATTATACTATATAAGACCCGGTCTTATATTATATTAAAATAAGACCGGGTCTTATATTAATTGTTGCTCCAAAAGAAGCATTAGAGCTGATGGTCCAGATAAGTCTTATTTTCAAGGAAACACGGTAGTAAAATAGTTGACACAAGGCATCCTATTTGATTTCTAGGATAGCAAAGGTAGGTGGTTAGCCATAGTAAGTTTCTCTTGCAATGTGGTTTTGTTAACACACCCACAATGGTAAATATGATTTTCAACATGAAATTTTTACATGGACCTACCTAAAGGGCTATTGCTGATATCATCTCAATTTTACAGAGAAATGCCAGGGATTGGAGGATGATGAAGTACAAAGAAACACATATGTTTTTAATAGGTGACTCTTTCATAAAACTCAAAGTGGGTCCCTGTGTGGTCTATAAGGTGCCTCAGGACATTTGCCTCACCTTTCCCTATCTTACCAAATAGAAGTCTCATTTCATAAGAAAAAACAACTTTTCAAGAAACAGACAAGTGTAACAGATCTAGTAAGAAAGAATTCTTTATCTGTGAATTTATTGGAGTTGGAGAAATACAGGAAAAAAGGTACTTGAATATCGTTCATTCTTTGTCACTGTGAACTAGGGCAACCAATTGCATTTCCTGATTTCCTTTTCAAATTCTCCCCAAATTGAAATTTCCACTACCTTTCTATTTTGTTTGGTTTGCATTTGATTTTTTTTTTTTTTTTTTTGTGTGTGTTAATTTCAAGCAACTAAAGAGAATGCATTTATATACGCATGCAACTGGAATGTATCATCATTTGGTACAAACTTAAAGGCCAGTAAAAATATTTAAGTGGTAGCAACATTCTCTCAATACCAGTGAAAAATGTTTCAAATCCTTTTCATTTTCTAAAAGGAGTCAGATAAAGATAAGCAAGATCCTTTATTCTAAGATTCTTCTGATATGGAAATGTGCGTTGTAAATTTCTAAGGGGGGATTAATCAGCATTCTCTAAACTTGTTTGACCATGGAACCCTTTTCTGAACAGAACATTGACTTGGCATATAATGTGGAAAATGCTAGAACAGGTATTTTCATGCAGTGCCTCTAAACATTGAGTAATTTTGGGAAAAGGATTTGTTTCAATTTTATTCTGTGGATGTATCCAGAATTTCTGAATTTAATAAAATGCCAACAAATCTTACACAACACCATTCTCCTACTGTGAACTTAAAGATAAAGAAATTGTGATGGCCAGGACTACTCATTTTACATCAATTATGCATATATTAAGAAAGTGACTTTTGGGGCAGCCGGTTAGCTCAGTTGGTGAGAGCACAGTGCTATTAACAATAACGTTCCAAGTTCGATGCCCACATAGGCCAGTGTGAGCTGTGCCCTCCACAACTAGATTGAAACAACTTCTTGACGTGGGGTTGATGGGTCCTGGAAAAGCACACTTAAAAAATGAATAAAAGTTTTTTTTTTTTAAGTGACTTTGGAGAGTATCTAATACAAACTATGTGAAACACTGCTACTTTCAACTTCCAATAGATAATACTTTACTTCCTAGAATAGGTGTTAGGATGACCAGTTACACATTTGAGTTGAATGATTATATACCTCAATTTTCATTCATGAGTACAGGGACTGTAAGAAATTACAAGCGTCTTCAAATGGAAAGCTACATAGTGTACAAAAAATAAAATCCTTTAGTCTCAAAATGACTTAAGAATAAAAATAAAACAATCAGACACCAAAAAACAAAAAACAAACAAAAAAACCCTTTGTTGTGATTAAATTCTTAACCCTGTGATATCCTGATGTGAACTAAAAACCTTTAAGTTAAAAGAAAATTATCATTGAGAATTTTTTGGTCACATACAAGATAAAAGGCACTGTGAGGGGACTTAAAGGGCCTTGCCAAGTTTTACAATCAAGAACAGTATACCTGGCATATAGTTGCTCAATTCAATTCATTGAATAATCTAATGAGGAAAAAAAAGGCATCATTAAACTCCAAGACCACCACGGGCTCTTAATTCTGAGACAAGCATTGCAGAGGATGGTGGCATCACAGGAAGAAGGGACATCAATGCTGAGCTCATTTGGCACTGAAATACCCATTCTTTCATCCTTTCCCTTTCTCTCAACCTCTCCCAGAAACTCTGCATGCCACAAAACAGCTACTGAAATGCAACTGAGGGAGTTCTACACTGCAGTTATACACCTACGTCTCCCTGTACATTATATACTTTATATATGGGAGGGAAAATATACAAGAGAATAAAATAGCATTGACAATATCTAGAGATACAAAAACAAGATTAGAAAAACATCTATTAGACGAACAGGGAAGACTGCGATCTAACTGGAAATCAACTGCTATATTTTCCTTGGTATCAAATGTTTTTTTAGATGGAGTCAATTGAGAAAATAGTAACTGGTAGAAACTAATCATATTTTGATACATTCTAAGCTTAGTAGAAGGCATTAAGGTTAAGCTTCAATATAATGTGAGGATAGTTGTCTTAAGGTGCAGTCTTTAAATTCTGCTTTTGGAATAGTTAGGGACTTCAAATCAGAATTACAATGTGAAGAGCACATTCAAGAGTAACTGTTTACACAAATGATTTTAAACGTATCTTTTGGACAGAAGACAAACAAGACACACAACCTGTTTTCATATATTTTCTCCTTCTTTCATTTATACAATAAAGCAGTTCAAGGATAAGATGAGCTCTTATCACAACCACGGGGCAAGTGATTCAGTGCAAAATAAATGTCATTTGTCAGGGGAGGCTTAAGTAGCTCAGGAATGGAATCCCCTATTGGTACTCTGTGATACTCATCTATCTGTTTTGTTCAAGGCTGTGATCTTAGCTCGACTTAGTATTAAATTAGCCTACCATTTAGTAAATAAAGCATAAATTTTAGGCGTTTTCTTACTTATTAATGTCCTCTTTGTAACTGAGAGCTAGAATAAAGGAAACCACCTTTGTAAGGCTACAGTAAGTCTTAACAACTATGTCCAAATTCTCAAAGACCCTTTACTTTTAAGTAATAATGTATGGGACCAAAAATACGGTAAACTCACCCATGAAATAAGTAATAGCACAGCTGAGGTAAACCGCTTAGCTTTTTACCTCAGACCTTTTTCTAAGAAGGCAACTAATGTTCACTGACATTAAAACATCAGTGTTTGTGTGCATTGAAATAATTTTTATGTTGTTTGTTGTTTAGATTAGTTACTGTTGTTTTAGAAGCAAACTTGGAATTAAGGAGCATGAACACATATAGATGCACACATAATACTTAACTTTTTAAAATAAAAATCCATTTGATAATGAATTTTCCCATTAGATGTCTATAGAATCTTTCTAAAACGTAAATCTCAAAGTTCTAGATATCAGCTATACTTCTAAGGGTCCAATCTAATTTATCTTTTATTAATAATACATCTGTCTGATGGTACAAATAGCTATCTATTGTTCTATATGATAGTGACACTGCTATGTCTTCACTAAGGACTGGAACTGCCTTCACACACTTCTATGTGATGGATGACATCGAAACATTAGTTAAATGCCCTCACAGATTCATGGCAACACACATGAGTTTATCTGACTAACCAGTTCTAAGTTAGAAACCTGTCTTCGATAGTTTTATTTCTAGCCCAAATTGGTAGTTTGATATTTTCCTGGGACTATGACATTAGGCGAATGTTAATATTCAAATCATCACATATTTTTATGTAGCCTATATCGATAGACATTTTAATAACTACAAGTTGTTGCAAGGTAATTGTGGATTTTCTCTGTAGAAAATCTGCTTTCTAATTATTAAATATAAAACCGAGAAAGATGGCATCTGTCATCATTTTTGTATTGCATTTATGGTCATGACAAAATAAGAAAACTAATCATCCCACATCCTTCACACTGAGCTAACAGTTTAGTCTTGAGGCAATATAATAAAGTGAGGAGAGTTAGGCTTTGAAGTTATATGATCTTTTTTCCCATTTAGAACTTTATAGTAACATGCTCAAAATGTAAGGCATTTCTTGTTTTCAACCTGAAAATGAGTCTTGATGTTAATACACCCCGGGTGGGTCATGTTCTAGCCATGTAGCCTTGGGCAAGTTCCTCAGACTCTGAGATTGAAGTCATGATCATAGTAAGAGGTATGTGAAGAGAATAGGCTACAGATAAGAGAAAATAATCTCTGTTACATTTCTTTTTCTAACTCTGGTCAGAACATTTATAACATTATAAGATATCATGTGTCATTGTCATGGCTCAATCCCAAAGCCTGTAATGAAGAAAGCATCAATGGTTGGGATCACCTAACTAGAAAATGTAACAGGTTTAACTGCTAGAATGTGGAGGAATAGACATATTTCTATATTATCTAGTAAACAATTCTTTTCAGTTTTGATGAAGAAAAGAGGACAGAAATTGCATCAGAAGAGATTTAAAGTGGCTGTCAAGGCTCAGGGACAACAAAATCTATGGTGGATTAGTTTCTCAAAGTCAGTTGCACTTGTCTCCATGGACAGTCCCAAGAACTACAACACATCTGTTTTAACCAAGTGATACAGGGTTGAATAAGTAAGTATTCTGCTTAAGGGCCTCCTGATTCTTTCTTTTTCTTTTTCTGTAAAATTAAATCATTTTGTTTCTGAAGGGCCAGAAAACTTCTGGTCTCTATTATACTGTATTTAGTAAATCTTATTCTTCTCTTTTCAAATGTTTGAAATCTTCCCAATTGAAATTATTAACTATGCCTAGTCCTAAATGTTATTTGTCTTAATACCCCCTTCCATATTATATATAATCCATAGTTCTGATAAATGGGCCCAGTTGAGAGTTCATTTGATCTCTCTAATTTAGTTTGAAACAGTATGGAAGATTTTCCTTCCCACCCTATATCACTATTTTAATGCTATTGAAATAATAAATTATCATACATTTATATAGAACTTTAGAGTTTTCAAAAGAACATAAAACCCATTATTTGTTCTTCATAAAGCTCCTGTGTACACAACTGGTATAATTATAATCCTTGGTTCATGACATTTTAACATCACTGATCCATGCATGGCTGGCTGTTTTTATTCTATTTCATTATATTTATATTCATCTATATCCATTGTTTATTAGATTAATAATCTAATAAATAATCTATTATTCTTGACCTTTAAAATAAGTTGAATTGGTCAGAAGGATAATTAGTATTAGTTCAACACACAGTTGTTGGGTGTTTATTGTGTACCATGCACTACAATATCTTTTCTTTAGTAACTTCAAACAGATCACGTTGGAATTAGTGGCAATTCCATTCCCCTTCTATATGCATTTGTATGAAAATAATAACTCTCAAAGTAGCCAGTTACTGGTTCTGTGCACTACGCTTTCCCCACAAGTCCCTTTGAAATCTCCACAACGCTCCCATCTACAAAACAAGAAAGATGTTTGCCAAACAAAAGTTCAAATGAAAGAAAATATTAGTAGCCTGTGTACAAATAAAGCACCTGTCCACCTACCTAAATATCTAGCTCTTCTTTTTTGGTAATGAAAGAAAACTTACATATCATTGTTACATTGTTTTCTATGTCAGCCTGTGTTAGGCTCAAAGACTGCCCATTACTGTATACTGCCATGAACTACATCAATTTCAGTGGTCAAATATTTGACTTATTCTAAACTTTTCATAAAATTTTATCAAGAATAAACTTTTAGGGGAATATGAAGTTTCCAAAGGAAAAATACTGGAAATTTGATTGACTGTTAAGCAGAAGCTTTATGTTTTTGAAAGAAGAGGAAAGAAAAAATGCATCATTACTGAGTCCATTTCTGGCCCTTCAGCTTCACTTCTTGCTTTAGAAGCCTCCCACCCTTCAGTGAATATATGGGCAGAAAACTGTCTTAGACCTTCAATGTCAGAAAACATCTTTATCATCTTAGTAATAGTTTAGCTAGGCAGAGAATTTGAGGTTGACAGATTTTAACCTTAATGCTTTTATAATATCTCTATTATTGTTTTCTGGCATCTATCCTTGCTGATGGCAAATTTGCTGTTTTTCTAATTGTCTTTCCTTTTGTTTCTGGTAGGTAGTCTGACTTGGGTTTCTGGTAGCTAATAAGATGCTCTCATTAACTTTGAGTGCTTAAGTGTGAATTTATTTGTATTGGTCCTCCTGGATATGCAATGTGTATTTTTAATCAGTGGTCTCATGTACTTTTCATCTCTGGAAAAATCTCTCACATTATTGCTTTAAATACTGCTTCTTTGGCATTTACTTTATTCACTATGAAAGGAATAATGTTGAAACTTCATAAGCTATGTTCCTTGTCTCCTAATTATTCCTTTATATGTCTTTTTTGAATCTCTTTGTCCGCTTATTCTTCTTTTGATATAAATTCCTCTGCTCACTAATTTTCACATTGGCTCTGTGTTTTCTAAAGTCAATCCATTGAGATATTTTTCTTAATGATTTCTTTTCTGATAAAACAATCCTGAAAAAATATTTATGAATTTGGAAAGCACACAAAATAAAAATAACAAGCACCTATATTGCCAACTCCCAGAATTAACCACTTTTTACGATTTAATTTACCCATGAACAACTTTTCCCTCCATATGTGTGCTTTACAAACTCCTGGAAATATGAATATAGGTATATTTTTAACACAAATAATTAGAGACATCGCTCATAAAGCTAAAATTCTCTTCAGTCACTACTTCTGATCTACTCCTCCACTGCACTGAGGTAAATACTATTAAAAATCAGATTTATATCCTTCCATTAATTTTTTAAACTTTTACATATATGGATAAGTAGCTATATAAATTCTTTAGTGTTATTTGATTTTTAGATACACATAAATACATCATGTTATGCCAAGCATTTCATTTACTCATTAATATTTCTGAAATTTCCGCACATCGAAACACATAAATTTACTACATGTGCATTTTATTTAATTTCATTATATGTTTATGTTTTGCTACATTTCATTTATTTATTCCTCTTTTGTTATCTTTTGTCTGTTTTTGGTGTCAATTTTTCTGTAGCATAAACAGCAATGAAAATAAACAATATCCTTGTGCGTGTCTTTTTATACATGTATATGAATATTTCTCAAGGGGCAATACCAAAAGGTTGAATTTGGGGGTGATAAGGGTTTAGATTTAATCAATAAGCATCAGTGTAGCTATTTCATCAACCTTACAAGCCCTAACAGTGTTTCAAAATGTACCAGTCTAATCAGTAGAAAGTAGTACATATATGTTGCATAATTGGCATTTTCCTGATTATTAATGAATCTGAGAAAATCTCTGTGTGTTTATTGGCTTCTTTATCTGTTTAAATATTTTTACTATTTTTAATTAGGTTGTTTCTTCTTAAGTAGGATATATTTGCATAGTCATAATAGTAATCCTTTGTTATATACATACATTGTAAAATTTTCTTTAATAACGAAATTTATTTTATATATCTACTAGTTTTGTTCTATTGGGTACTTTTAGGGCCTATTTCTATTTCCTTAGTAATTGTTCTTTTTTAATAACTGCTATCTCTTTTTCTCTTAGAATTTTATGAATATAATTATTTTAGCATTTTTTCCCCCATTATTTTCATTTCATCTGGAATACTTTTGTATCCTGAGTGTTGACTCAGTGTCTGTTTCTTCTTTTAAATTGTAATTTGTCATTTTGGATAAACTGAAGACACTATTATTTTAAGAGATATGATCAAGTATTTTTAGTCATATTATAGCCATTGCTCTTCCAATAAATGAACAGAGAGATGAAGGAGGCTCAGAGGTAATAGAGGAGACAAGGTGGTGTGACAGAGGTAGCAGAGTCAGTCAAAGAGATTTGATGATGCTACACTACTGCTTTGAAGATGGAAGAAGGGGCCAGGCCATGAGCCAAGAAATGCACATGGTTTCTAGAAGGTGGAAAAGGCAAAGAAACATTGTTCCCTGAAGTCTCCAGAAGAGATGCAGCCCTGATCACACCTTGATTTAGTCCAACGAAACCCATTTTAGATTTCTGACCTATAGATCTATGAGATAATATATTTGTGTTGTTTTAAGCCACTAAGTTTTTGATAATTTATTACATCAACAATAGGAAACAAATATACTAATTTACCCAGTTATAGCCTCCTGAAGGTTAAGTTAGAACCTGCCAATAGATGCTCTCTTCAATCAGTCTCCAACTTACACACCAGTTAGCACAGCAAGACTAGTTCCAATTACATCCTTCATTAAAAGCAGTGTTAATCTTGTAGACCCACAGGATATAAATTCCAGGACACCTCTTCCTACTTCCTGATTTTGATCTCAATACACTGTGCCCTTAGATCTGCCTGCCCACTGTGCACATTTGGTCCAGAGATATTTACATTGTCTTTAATCACTTTTTATATTTTATCTATCAATAGTGTTGCCATTTTATTGAGTTTTTGGTGAACAGAGTTTTGTAAAGCAATGCTTGAAGCTGCCTTACCATTCTATTAGCAATCAGTGCATACATTTACAATTCCAAGTCCTTTCCTTTTACTCAATCTAGTAAGCTTTTGCAATCATTGTGCTTATTTGCTACTTCCACTGCCCCCAGGGTCTTGAAAAGCCCTTTCATTGTCATATATTCTTAAAATCACAAAGTGAAAATCAACACTTTCTAGTCACTGAGTCATCTTTGAAGGTGCCATCGGTAAGTTCTAGGACACTGATTTTCCTGCTATGCCCAAAAGATATAACATTTTTTTCCTCACAGTTCTAATAAATTAGCTCAGATCTGTTTAAAATATACAAACTTCTGATAAGATTAGGATTAATTTTTAAAGGAAAGCCAAATGTTTAAGGATAAACTCGTGAACTTTTTATATATTTAATAAATATAATTTTCCATGACAGTAAAGAAACTCCTCTCCAAGGGAAAAAAAGATAGCACAAAACAAAAAATATATCATGATTGACAGTCACTGAAATACACGAGTGTTCAATTTCAGTCTCCCTCTGAAACTCCCTTTATTGCTCCTAGGACATGAACATTAGACACAGGATTGTCAGTTTCACAGCTTTGAATCCATCAACAATGGCAGCACTATAGGCAAGTAAGTTGATAATGACTCTAAATAAGATAGCCAGATCAGAGCTGTAGCTTGTGTGAAAACTTAATCCAAACAAACAAATAGCCAAAAGCTTGGAGCTGAAGTTCTACTTGTTCCTGCTCAGAGATCTCATAAAAATAAGTTCCAGTTAGGAACTCCCAAAAGTCAGCGTTTAATCATTAATCGCAATTTAAGTTATATTTGAAATATGGTGTTTTGTGAAAAATATACTAACTGCATTGACCAGCACTAGAACTTTACAATCCGAAAAAACAGAAATGAATGTCCTTAATTTTTTTTCAACTTTTATTTATTTAAGTATGTTTTCCCAGGACATCAGTCAAGTAGTTGTTTCAATTTAGTTGTGGAGGACACAGCTCACAGTTGCCCATGTGGGGATCGTGGAGATCGCACTCTAACCAACTGAGCTAACCAGCGACTCCCTTAATTTCTTTTGTTAACATCGGCCGCCTAAAATCTTACTTGTAACAAACAACTGAAGAAACAAAACTCATAGACACAGACAATAGTTAAGTGGTTACCAGAGAGTAGGGGCTTGGGGCTCGGTAGAAGAGGGTTAAAGGGAGCAAATATATGGTGATGGAAGGAGAACTGACTCTGGGTGGTGAACACACAATGGGATTTATAGATGATGTAATACAGAATTGTACACCTGAAATCTATGTAACTTTACTAACAATTGTCACCTCAATAAACTTTAATTAAAAAAAATCTGACTTGTAGAAGCTAAGAAGACAATGTTTCTGGAAAACTAGGTTTGTCATCTCTGAGGCACCCTTTATTAACATGGAATTTTAAAAAACAGCTCTGAATAACAGCTTTCATTTAACTCTCTTATTGAAATTTGAGTGGGGCCTGAATTTACTTATTTAGAATTGAAAGAACTGGAATGACCCAAATATGAAAGTCTATGTAGGTTCTTATTTAGAAAGCACATTTTAATATACGTATAAAAACATACATGAGAATATGAAATAATTGCATAATAATTTATTATCTATCTGAATCTGTTCTACTTCTTCATCTCTATATCTTTATTTTAGATTTATATACATAGTTTTGTATTTCTATAAATGTTTATCATGATGTCATGTTTCTTAAGATTTACAAAAACTCGAATAACAGTAACTTTTAAAAACTAAGTTTGTCTACTTCTGCATTATAATCTATCCCATTCTGACTGATACATTATTTCACTTACCATATGGCACACTGTAATTGATGTGAAGGACATGTCCTCTCTGTCATGTTCTATTTTTCCAATAGTGTCAGCTACTTCATCCATGCTACTCCCAATAATGCATGCCCTTCCATCTGCTTTTTAGATTGCCATTAACTACAAAAGTGAGGTTTGTAGAGCAGTACAAACTTTGGGAGGTCTGGTGATACAAAGAGTGTTATGAAGGAAAGAGAATATCCATAAGGAGGAGTAATTTTAACCCTCTAATTCCCAAATTAGCAATACAAACTGGTACAAATACTCGCTGACAACATGTAAATATTCATACGTGTGTAATAGAGCTACGTTTTTGAAAATCACTTTTTGGTCTTTTATTATCAAAATTTGAATTGCATTAATGTTGATTTGTTAGTAATGACTTAATTCTTGATAATATGTCGTCAACTCACTGTGATCATTTTTTCCCTTGTTTCCAAGTTTAACATTTTCTGCTTCAAATGAGAGACTTGTTAAGCATCCCAAAATGCCCATCTTTTTGTGCCTCTCTTCACTGCCAGAGAGCCCTCTTTCATTTTCTCAGGAGCCTAACATCCCTGAATGACCTATGACTACCTTCTATCAAGCCCTTCCTTCAGAAGGAAGAACTCACAGCTAACTTTGAACCGATACCTTGGGATTTAAGTAAATGGACCTATCTCTCCCAGAAAAAGCTGCATTGTAAACCACGCCATTAAAGAATGTAAAAGTCTTGTTGCTTTCTCAAACTCCTCTCATTGGCTGGCATTCGGTTGGTTTTCTTACACAAGGAACATCTTTCCATATATTCCAAAAATCAGACAGCCAGAAACTTATTTGCTACCAACTTAGTTTATTTCAAGAAGCCGCCCACATATACTAAACATATCTACTTTGGATTTTGATTAAGTATTTGCCACTTATGGAAAAATAACTATCTATGTAGTACTTAAAGGGCTGAAATGATTATAAATTGTTTTCCTGAGGATGATTATGAATTTCTTGGTAACCCTGGGCAAGTGGTATTCGACACTAACTATATCAAGAACACACTTAAAAAAATGCCTAAGATTTCTGCAGACCAAATGAATTAGAATCAGGTTTGCACGTAGTTATCTATCTGTGTTAATTAAAAGCTTCACAAACAATTCTGATGCACGGCCTTAATTGAAAACCACAACTCAAAGCAATACTGAGCATATTTCATTATGAAAAAATATATATAAGGTTTGTGCTGCTCTACAAACCTCACTTTTGTAGTTAATGGCAATCAAAAAAGCAGATGGAGGGATATATATATATATATATATATATATATATATATAGCCAAAAAATGTACACATATTTTAAGAGAGGAAACAACTATTAAAACTGTAATACTCAATATATACCAATAAAAGATGAATACAAGTCACGTTTGACTTCTGCAATTACAAGAGGTGCTCAAAGTAGATACCCTCAGCATAATTTTAATACAATTTTCTCCTTTCTTAAAATGTGTATACATTTTTCTGGCACCCTCTGTATATATGATATTTGTCTCATTTTTAAACCTAGTATACCTTTCAACAAGTAGCTCCCAAACCACAGACTCATATCACAACATACATTTGGCTTTGACCTTGACCTATGACTCTTGAGAGTTCATAAGATGTAATTAACCTACTTAAATGTGTAACTCTTTTTTTCTTGCCAACAGATACCATATAGACATAAAGAGAAAATCAGCCTTACTGGAGTTTTCTAACTCGTTTCGATCAACTATTGACTGTTCACCCGAGTGGACGGAAGCCCTGGCAGCAGTGAATGGACACATTAGCTCCATGATCCCCTGACTTGACACAGCAGGGCTCTCTCAGCTTTCCAAATATTCCAAATTTCCATTCTGCCCACATTGCTACTCATCATGGAGGTGGTAGACTGTGTGCTAGGGACTATAAGGAGACGAAAGGCTCTCCATGTATGTGGCTAAGGCAGAAGGTGAACAAATTATGGAAATAAATGCAGAGAGGGGGCTTTGCTATTCCTTTCTAGAAAAGCAAAGTCCTGCCTAGAAGAAAGAAAGGCACTGGACTTATTTACCTTTTTAATATACTGCACATTCCTGAGGTTCTCAGCATCGCCCTCTCCCCCTCCCACCCCCAACACTATTTTCCCTTTACCACATACTTTTCCTTAAGGAAAGCTGAAATGTGACATACATATGGGTCACTCAGTTGTTCAAGTACGCAATGAATAACCCTATCAAATACCAATTATGTGTCAGGGCTCTGAGGGCTACAGAAATAACGCATGATAGAGCCCATCTCAAAATGTTCTCATACCAATGAAGGCACTGAAAAAAGACATACACGTAGGTAGGTTACAGTGTTACACAGGCTCTACTGAAGTTTGAAGAGCATTTGAGATATCACAGAAAAGATGGCTAGACATTACTTCAAGACGCCAGAAGAGTGTGGCAAAAATGGCCTAGGGCATGCAAAGAATGGAGGCAAAACCTGAAAAACTCTCCTGCTCATTTTTTCTAACTTTGAGCTGAAGGAAGGGAATTCTCTGCCTTGAAACAGGTGTACCAGTGGGACATCAGAAGTCTTAAGTTCAGGGTGCTTCAAACTTATTGTATGTAACTAGTTGAAAATTGTTCCTTCACAGCATTTTTCCTTCATTTAGAGATGTACAAAAAGCACGATAGGTCAAATATATACTGTGGTGAAAATCTGTAATGATGTTACAGTGTTGTCTGAAAGTACATTTAAAAATGCAGGCATATGGTTATAACGGCATTATTTCTAATCCAAATGCTTTATAACATGCCTCATTTAGGATTAGATTTACGCCTGGCATGAATTAATGGGAAAAGCTGTTTCTAAATTATCCAAGTGTAGCAGGAGGTATGGCAGTCTCAACTAATGGGGTTTCTTGGTCTCATTGCCAGAGGGATGACCTCTGGGTGGACTCTGAAGCCCACTTGAATACCCCAGTATCTGTAGCAAAAGGTTATTTCAATTGGTGTTTCAGAAGGCATTAAAAACCATTGTTTGAGAGGAGAGAAAAAAACGCTATGGAAAACAATGGACAGAGTCAGTGAATAGGTAAACTAGGAATGTGCATGTGTGTTTGTGTGCTCTCAGCGATCACAGATATATAGTAAATGCAGAATGAGAATTCACATGCTTGATTTTGGAGGCAGCCTATAAAGAAAGACCAAAGCACACCACTATAGATCAACAGTATTCCAGGGATAAAGCTAATGCTGTCTAAGGCTAAACATTGTAGCCTTTAGGAGACTCACACAGATCCCAGGGTAGAACTTACAATTGTAAAACGACTGGGTGAATAAATACCTGAGACAATATATTCTCTCAGGTGGGTTGTTGAAGGACTGGCTTGCTGTGAGCCTGAGGTACTCTTTTTAATGTAGGCCTTGGAAGCCTGAAGAGATTCCCTTGTCTGAGGAAAGAGTCAGCCACTGTGGAAAGTAGCCAAAGAGGTGTTAGAATTGACATCATATGAAAAATGTTGTGGGGCCAGACCATTGATCTCACTCACATTGAAGACCCTTCATTTGTATGAGAATCACATATTATAATTTTGAACCATTTCACCCAAGACTTTACAAGAGTAGGCGATGTATTTGTATTTGGTGACAGAGGGGGTCACTTACATAATTGACACCATCGTCTCTACTCTGAATTGCATGTCCAGAGTAATGGTCCAAGTTCTGTTATTTAATAGTATTTGTTAGTTTTACAGTACCCTACTGTCCTAGTTAATAGTTTAAGAGGCCACCTAAGAGCTCCAATGTGTAAAGAGCTTGCAAGTTTTCACTCCCATCTTTACCAGAAAAAGCTGAACAAACTGAAAATCAATGACTTTTCTTGGACCCACCAGAGATTTGAGGTCGCAAAGCAAAACTCCATGAAATCTGAAGAGAGAGGAAAATCCTGAGATCTGTTTACCTGAAAAAGAAGCCTCTAGAGCCATAACATTTAAATGGTATGCTCAAATGGTAATTTTTATGAATTGCTGAAGGCTGAATGTGCACTATTAGGAGAGTCAAAATTCCTAGGGAGCCTCCAAGAAGAGTTTATGGGGTTTACAGGGTTTTGCCTCCAAGAACTGCAGCCCACTTGTTCTCACAAAGAGCCTTGCGTTTATGGCAGGGGGAAGGGAAGAGTAAAGATCATGAAATCAGCCCAGAGTGTTCTCCATAACAAAGGCTTACTCTCCAAGGAAGAAAGCTTCACATGAGTCTTGTGCCACATGAAAGATGGGCATTTCCCCGCCTATAGCCTTTCTCCTGTTTCTGTCCTCCCCCAGCCTTCCTATCTCTCCTAAACAGGGGAATAAAAAAGCTAAGAATCAGTTGTGAATGTCACAGTCCAGGGATGCAGGCCCGCTAAGAGATAGATTTAATCTAAGATTATAGAATGTTTTCCCTCCACCACACTTTAGCACCAAACCAACAGGGCTCTGGTATAGTAACGGTGCATTAGAGTTGAAAGAACTGGAAGACACAGACTCTATCTGAGGAGTTGTTAGAGAAAACCAAAGAACACTGAGGAGATGAAAACAAGGACATTAGAGGACACCGAAGCCTCTGGCACCTACAGCTACAGCAAACATCAAAGACAGTGCAATGCCTGGCCATATTAACATAAACCCTCACACTAACGGACTATTTACCTCAATTCTCCTGAAGCAATACAAACTTTCTGGCTTTCAGCAAAAATTGCAAGGCATGCCAAAGGGCAAGATAAAACAGAGTGTAAGAGAGAAAGCAAGCTTCAGAATCAAACTCAGATATGACACACATGTTGAAAGTACCAAACAGGTAATTTAAAATGACTGATTAATATGTTAAGGGCTCTAATGGAAAAAGTAGACAACATGCAAGAACAGATGAGTCACATAGTCAGAGAGATGGAAACTCTAAGGAAGAATCAAAAGAAAATGCTAGAAGTCAAAAACACTAACAGAAATGAAGCACGCCTTTGATCGGCTCATTAGTGGACTTGACACAGCCAAGGAAAGTCTACTGACTCTCAGTCAACAGAAACTTCCCACACAGAAATGCAAAGAGAAAAGAAAACGAGGGAAAAAAAAGAACAAACGCAGTACACTATTTTAAGTCTAAAATAGTTTGCTAAAGGAGTTAATTATAAAATAAGTATAGACGTAGAGCATTTTCTAAAAAGACTATTAGAATATGAGTGAAAAGAGATTCATTACAACAAATCAAAAAATCCTGGCCAGTAGACCAAACATTATTCTATTTGATAAATTGAGTGAAACTGTTGCACAATAATGTGAATATACTTAACATCACAGAACTGTACCTTTAGAAATGGTTAAAATGGCAAATTTTATGTTACTTATATTTAATCATAGTGAAAATTAACGTAATTGTAAAAAATGAGTGAAACCTTGATATTCATGGATGTCCTATTTAGTAGAATCAACTCGAGAACATACATACCCACACACAATTAAATGAATGTATTTCTCTGGAAAAATGAATTAAAACTAATTTGAAACTGCAGAAACAAAATAAGGCTGTGAAATTAACATGTCCAGGGATTAACAGACATTTACAGCAGTTCTTTAAGATCCCTTTTATAGATTAATTTATAAAATTATATTTATTGAGTTCCTATTATGTGATAATCACTTTCCTAAGAGATCACCATGTGAAATTCAGAAGAAAACACTTTTTAATTGCGTTCTGTATTTTTGGAGTTATTATTTTTTTAACAATTACTTCTTCACCCTCCTTATCCAATCCATCAGTATGTAACAAAATATACCTCAAATCTTCCCACTTCTATTTTTCTCCTTTTCTAACATCCAAATCTAAGTGATCATTATCTTTTGCCTGGACCACTGAGATGGATTCCACTCATCATTGACCCATGCTGCTATGAGATAGAACTTTTACTTGGTATTATTTAGTGAAGAGAAAACAAAATATAGAGAAGGAGAAAGTTATAATTTTTTAAAAGAAAGCTTTGTCCTAATAGGTGAAAAATTGGGAATATGCTTTTCATTTTTAATAAGGTAGAGATCCAGAGTACATATACTTTACTTGGATTGAGGAGAATTTTAAACATTAAATGAGTGATGCCTTTAATACACTAAAATATACTACACTAAACAAAGTTGCAAAATCATAACTTGGTATGTTAAGAACAATTTTATACATCAAATTCATTGTTAATATTGAGAATTTTTAGATACTGAAATACATTACCTAAAAAAGGTTGTAAAATTATAGTTCAAAATGAATGTCTTTAAGTGGGGAGAAATATCTAGAGGCTTTAAGCTTCTCAGAAGGAATTACTATATAACACATGATTCTGGAGAGAATGATATTAAAATGGTGGGCGTGGATGTTTTAAAGACTTGATTACCTGAAAAATGGAGTGGTAACGTTGTTTGCCTTACACAGTTGGCATGGCAAAAATTAAAAGATAAAAACAAAAAATTTAAGCACCTTTTATACTTAAGTTATAGAAGTCAAGTTTTATCCAAATATATTTAAAACTTCCTAAAAATCATTCTTACTACTACCTAGGACACATGCATAACAAAACCAAGTTTTCCATCGTTACGGGAAATGATTTATTCTGCTTTTCTATTGTTAGAACTTTTCTAATCAAAAAGGATACTCCCATTTCTCTACACAATATATGCATAGAAACACCTAC
Source organism: Rhinolophus sinicus (assembly GCF_057876585.1). Taxonomy (NCBI): domain Eukaryota; kingdom Metazoa; phylum Chordata; class Mammalia; order Chiroptera; family Rhinolophidae; genus Rhinolophus; species Rhinolophus sinicus. The sequence continues at coordinate 21,184,773 of NC_142518.1, read as the reverse complement.
AGATAAATAAGTTACTGGTTTTACTTTCCTGCCAAGAATTCCAATAGGCAGTTTCCAGGGCTACAACAATCTATTCATTGTAAAGAGATTTCATCTATGATGTGATTTATTGAAAAAAAGAACTTTATAATAACATTTGGAAACCTCTTGAAAAATGAAGGCAACCAGTTTACTGCTTTCAATGTCCATACACTTTATTTCTCATTGGACTTCCATTACCGCCTTATCTTCATAGTAATAATGTTTTCTATTCCTATGGAAATAAATCATCAGAAAAGTTCAGTTATAGAATTTAACCCAAATAATTTTATTTGATTTGCTTTAAAAATAACAACAAGAGTGGATTTATTTTATATCCAGGGAATTATTATTGAAAACTTTAATGGAGAAAGTGCAATCATTAAAATGAATGCACTTATTAAATGGGTGCTAGATGAGTAAAAATTTCATGCCGATAAATATATTTTCTATAAAAGTTTTCATTTTCTATTTTTAAAATAACTTATATTAGCTATAGATACAGTAACATGTTAGCATAGCATATTGGGACAGTCATATGCATAAACCAAATGTTAACATACGGGTACATTTAATAGATGTATTTCTAATTTATTTCTTGAAGTTATTCAGACATCTGAACTTAAACCTAAACTGGTCCTTATGTGCAAGTGTAAACTTGTGCAACTTACATACGATCTCCATACAAAAAGAAAAAGCATTGAAAACCTTTCCAATAAGATAAAAGCTAAAATCAGATTATCAAAATTAGTTTCACACACATTGTCTCTTGTCAGCATAAAACCGGAAGCATCATATGATAAGTAAAACATGTACCATGCTTTAACTGCTCTCTTCATTTGCATAAACCAAGAACAAGTTAGAGTGAAAGGGCAGTTGTTTCCGTTCAGATCTCATTTGCCAGAGACACAACACTCATGAATTAATGGTGTTCCTTGTCTTAAAATGGAACATGTGTATCACCAGGATAGCCAAAGATTGTACATAATAAAGGTGGGGGAAAAAATCAACATTAGAAAATAAAGAAGGAAATGAGCATGAACATGAATAATGACAACATTCTACCTTTTATCCTCAAATTTTGCAGCATTTATTTTAAAATCTTACTCAGGAGGATGTCACACATAGTAACTGTGTGTATGAAATTAATCGTGATTCTGTGTTTAAGGAGAAATTAATCGTGATTCTGTGTTTAAGGAGAATCTGTCTGTCATACCTTCCTTCTAGACTTCTAAAATATGCTCTCTACCCAAAATATTTACCACAGTTCAAAGCAATGACCATCTGGTTTCACATTATGCTTGCTTTGTCTCATATTCAGACTCTTAATTTAGGACCCTATTCATTTAATGCTCTTTATTGACATGCAAGTTGTCTTTAAGATAGCAATATAATGATGGTCTTAACAAAGAGAAGGTAATGTTGAATCTTTTTGGGGTCATCAGTCAGATAATTAAAACCACAGATTCAAGAGGAAGGTTTACTAGAGAATGTTTTATGGTACTATGATCCATTAAAGTATTTTACTCTGTGCAGAAAAAGAACTGGCTTCTAAATATTACTTTTAAATTTACACTAGAATAAGAAATATTACAGGATACGTTGACTTCACACTGTCATTTTCCAAAGTGAATTCCATAGAACACTTAGTTCACAAGATTATTACCAGATGTTAGACGCAAAAAGTATCCTACGGTCCTATACATATAAGAAATAATGCATATTTATTTTTTGAGGAACGTCCACACTGCCTTCCATAGTGGCTGCATAATTTCACATTCCTAATAACAGTACACAAGGGTTCAAATTTCTCCACAGCCTCTCCAACAGTTGTTATTATTTGTCTTGTTGATGATAGCCATCCTAACAGGTGTGAGGTGATATCTCATTGTGGTTTTGATTTGCACTTCACTAATGATTAGTGATGTTTTCATACACTTGTCAGCCATTTGTATGTCTTCTTTAGGGAAATGTCTATTCAGGAATTTTGCTCATTTTTAAATCAGGTTATTTATTTATTTTTGCTATTGAGCTCTATGAGTTCCTAATATATTTTGGATATTAACCCCTTGTCAGATATATGTTTTGCAAATATTTATCCCCTTTGCATGGGTTGCTTTTTCACTCTATTGATTGTTCCCTTTGCTGTGCAGAAGCTTTTTAGTTTGATGTAGTCCCATTTGTCTATTTTTTTTTTTTTTTTTTTTTTTTGTAGCTGGTGCTTTTTGGTGTTATATCCAAGAAATCATTGCCAAGACCAATGTCATGAAGGTTTTTCACTATGTTTTCTATTAGGAGTTTTACAGTTTCAGGTCTTACATTAAAGTCTTAAATCTTATTTTCAGTTAATTTGCATGTATGGTGTAAGATAAGGGTCCAATTTCATTCCTTTGCATGTGGATACCCAAATTTCCCAACACATTTGTTGAAGAAATTATCCTTTTCCCATTGTGTATTTTTGACACTACTGTCAAAGATCAGTTGACCAAGTGTGCATGGGTTTATTTTTGGACTCTATTTTGTTCCATTGGTCTATATAGCTGTTGTTATGCCAGTACCATACTGCTTTAATTACTGTAGCTTTGTAATAGATTTTGAAATCAGGAACGTTGATGCTTCTAGCTTTGTTCTTCTTTTTCTTTGCTTTGGCTGTTTGGAATCTTTTGTGGTTCCATATGAATTTTAGTCTGTGTTACATATCCACAAGAATTGAAATCAGGATCTCAAAGTGATATCTGCATGCTTATGTTCATTGCAGTGTTATTCATAATACTTAAGATATGTAAACAACATAAGTGTTCAATGATGGATGAATGGATAAGGAAAATACACATACAATGGAATATTGTTCAGCCTTAAAAAAGAAGGAAATCTGAATGTGTGACAAATGGGTGAATCTATAAGACATAATGTAAATGGAATAAGCCAGTCACAGAAGAAAAAATACTGCACGATTCCATTTATATGAGGTACCTAAAATAGTAAAACTCATAGAAACAGATGGTGGTTGTCAGGGGCTGGCGGGAGAGGAAAATGAGGAGTTGCTATTCAATGGGAATAAAGCTTTGGTTATGCAAGACAGATTCAGTTTTAGAGATCTGTTGTACAACATTGGTCCTTTAATTAACAATATGATATTGTGTACTTAAAAATTTGTTAGGGGGTTAAATCTTATGTTAAGTGTTCTTACCGTAATAAAAAAAAAAAAAAAAAAGAAAGGAAGGAAGAATGAGTTAAACAGATTAAACTGAATTTCTTAAAGCTTTTAATATACTAATCCAAATGGTTAAACTAGGGCATGGTGAGGGTGAGAAATGGTATACAGTATTTAATAAATTTGTTTCACCATTGTATTTGTCAGGGATTTCCAGAACCAGAATCAGAAGAATACATACTCATACATACATAAACAGAGGGTGCCAAAAAATGTATACACATTTTAAGAAAGGAAAACTATTAAAATTGTAATACTCAATATATACCGATAACAAAAGATGAATACAAGTCACGTCTGACTTCTGCAATTACAAGAGGTGCTCAAAGTAGTTACCATCAGCGTCCAGACACTTCTGATTATGGCGAACTACTGCTTGAGCAACGTTTACCAAAGTGTTTACCTGTATACATGGTTTTGGATACACACACACACACACACACACACACACACACACACTGATTCATTATATGATTCATTATAAGACTTAGTCTACATGGTTTTAGAAGCTGAGAAATTCTAAGACGAGCTGCTTGCAAGCTGGACAAACAGGAAAACTGGTGGTATGATTCAGTCCAGGTTCAAAGGCCTGAGAACTGGGGGACCAAAGGTATAGATCCAAATTTGAAGAGCTGAGAATTGGGCCTGGATGGTATAAATCCTGATCTGAGTCCAAAAACCCGAGAACCAGGAGCACTAATGTATGAGGGCAGGAGAAGATGGATGTCTCAGCTCAGGCAGAGAGCAAAATAGCCCTTCCTTGCCCTTGTCCTATTTGGCGCTCGATAGATTGGATGACACCCCCCCACCACATTAGTGAGCACAGTTCTTCTTTACTCTGTCTACTGATTCAAATGTCAATCTCTTCCACAGACACACCCGGAAAGAATGTTTTACCAGATAGCTGGGCATCCCTTAATCTAGTCATGATGACACATAAAATTAACCATCAAATCATGGAACCCTTTTTTTCTAAGGACATATCATAGGTTTAGAGTTTAGTTAATGCTGCTGAAGATAAAAGGAAAAAAACCCACATTTAAAAAAATAGGCCAAAGTAGTCATTTCTCTGTAATAGTGGTTAACAGCGTAATGAAAATATTTCCCAAGAGCTTAAGTATAGAACTAATTTTCCACACAGTTTTTCCATGGAAAACACCCCTTTCATTGAGAATCATTTAAAAAATTATTCTCTCCTTTCATGTCACTGGTTGCCAATGAGGTCATTATTGCAATTTGAAAACAGCTGTCTTTCTTTTCACGCGACTCTTTCAAACATGTAGTAAGACTTTGGGCATCACAGACCCTAGGCACCGAATATCAATGACTATGAGTTTTAAAATTAAGGAACCATAGAGCTAAAACATATTGAAATTTAAGTTAACTAAGAACTCATCCACAAAAGTTTGTTCACATGTTAAAGTTTGCACAGATAGGATTATATGTAATAACTTTTAAATTTAAGAGACATATTAATATTAGTGCTCTAAATTTTCTGTAATTTTTCAATTTTTGAAAGTGAAGAGGGAAAATTATGATTTTTTTTTTTTAGTGACAGGCACTACTTAGATGCCAGCCAAAAATATTGCGTATCATGTGTTTAAAGCCCAGAGCCAACAAATACCATTCCTGCATTTCAATGTCACTGAAATAAATGAAAGCAATCATATCCGGTGTAAACTCTATGCCTATTTGGGGAGCTAAATAATCACCTCTGTTGGACCTATAGCTAGATGGATGGTATAAAATCAGCAAAAACTGTAAATTAAGGTATTGCCCTTAAGCTCAGTTTTCAGAAGCAAGGATTGACAGGAATATGGGAGAGACTTCTCTCTCCCAGACTCATGGAAATGGAACTAACATGCCCAGGTTTTTTCTTTCAAGTATTTCTGATAACTAAAGTGAATATAATGAACCTTCAGTTACTTTGAAGGTTAGAAGAGGTTGCCTGAGAAAACAATGAGTGACATGTGGTCATGGGAATGGACAGATCACTGTTTCAGATATAGAGGAAAATGACAGGAGGGATTTCAAGAATATTCTGTACAAATTTTGAAATAGAACAGGTACTCGTGGTATGAATGTCTTAGCTGCTTCTGAATAGAGGCAAGGGGTGGCATTTGCATATTTATTTTTTTTCTTGCACAGAATGTAATATCTTAAGCTTAAAGGGGAGACATGCTTTTTCCCTTTTCTAGAAATATTTATTGACAAAGTCAAGCTGATGCCTGAGTACATTTGAGTCAGGCCACATAGGTGTTGAGAGTTAATACTCCAAATAGGACGTGATGGAAGATGCCCCTGCCATTTCCTTTCCTTTATTAGTCCTAAAAAATTCACGGGAAGGAATTTAAGGGTTGGTCAAGCAATAAAAACTAATGTTGATACCTACAAGGTAAAAATACCAAATTAAATTGATCTAGATACGGGGTTTCTCAACAGTAGCACTATTGACCTTTGGGGCAGGGCAATTCTTTGTTGTTGGGGACTGTTCTGTGTATTGTACGGTATTGCAGCCATCGTGGTTCTTACCCACTCGATGGCAATAGCACCCCCATCAGTTGTGACAGCCAAAAGTATCTCTAGACATTGCCAAATATTCCCTATGGGGAAAAACATCCCCGGTTCAGAGACATTAGGAATTTCTACTGTGTAGAGTAAAAGGCAATATTCAGAAGGTAGAAACATATTGACTTTATAGTACGACTATTATACATGAGTCTACAACATTAAAATGGAGACATTGTATAGAACTGCTATATACTTCTTACCAAAAAGAAATGAGTACTTATGTCCACCTTAATAGTTACAAGGTTGTTCGTAGCAACTTAATTCATAATTATGAAAAAGTAGAGACTATGAAAATGCTCAACACTAAAATAAATAAATTGGAGTATATTCACAAAATGGAATACTACTCAGAAATGGAAAACAACAACAACAAATGAGCTATTTAACACACAGCAACATGGATGGAGTCCACACACTTGATGTTATGTGAGGGAAACCAGAATCAAGAGTAATGTGTGATCCCATTTATGTGATGTTCAAATGATATACAACACTAGAAGTTACAAGTGGTTACTTTGATGGGAGGACTGGTGGTTGTCTTGAAGGGGCATGAGGGAGATTTCTAGGGAACAGACGATGTTTTAAGTGTTGATCTGGTGATGGATGCATGGAAGTGTACATATGTACAAATTCACTGAGATATATATTTAAGATCTATGCATTTCATATTATGTAAGTTATTAGTCAATAAAAAGTAAATATAATAGTAAGTTACTTAAAGACTGTGTATTTTAGGCGGTAGATGAAAAGGAAAAAACTCAGGATAACCTAGCATGTTATCACCATTTCTATTTTATTATGACCATTTGTTGACCTGTTTTCAGGTAGGTAGGTAGGTAGACAGACAGACAGACAGACGGACGGACGGACAGACAGACAGACAGACAGACACTTTTAGTTTGCTAGGGCTGCCAAACCAAGTATCACAGACTGAGGTGGCTTAAGCAACGAAAATTATTTCTCACAGTTCTGGAGGCTAGAAATTCAAGATCAAGATGTCAGCAGATTTTTTTTTTTCCTGAGTCTTTTCTCCTTGGCTTGCTGATGGCTGCCTTCTCTTGTGTCTTCACCTGGTCTTTCCTCTGTTTTAGAGTCCCTGGTATCTATGGGTCCTTATCTGCTTTTCTTGTAAGGATACCAATCAAATTGGATTACAGCCCACCCTAATGGCTTCACTTGAACTTAATTACCATCTTAAAGGCTCTATCTCCAAATACAGTCACATTCTAAGGTGCCGGGGTTTAGAGCTTCAGCATATGAATTTGGTGGGTGGAATGCAATACAGCCTATAATGTATATATACTGTCAACTCTACATTTGAAAACATTAGTAGGCATACGCAAACCTGCTTGGTGTCAGGCATGGTTCTAGGCGATTAAAATATACTGCTCTAATTTCAATAGCTCACCCGAAAAGCAATTATTATTTTTAATACCCACTGCAGATGGGAAAACAGGTCTAGAGCAATAAGTGACTTATTCAAATTAACTAGCTTTTAGCTCGCTAACCTGGAATTAATTCTCAGGTTTCTTTACCTCTAAATACAGCCGTGTTTCCCCAAAAATAAGACCTAGCTGGACAATTAGCTCTAATGCATCTTTTGGAGCAAAAGTTAATATAAGACCCGGTCTTATTTTACTATGATATAAGACGCGGCCTAATATAATATAATATAATATAATATAATATAATATAATATAATATAATATAATAGATACTGGGTCTTATCTTATTTTTTGCTCCAAAAGATACATTAGAGCTGATTGTCCAGCTAGGCCTTATTTTCAGGGAAACACAGTATTACATCATGTCATCTCTATTACTACAAACACACACACACACACACACACACACACACACACTCACACATAAATGAAAAATATAATTACTAGTATGTGAATTTAAATAGGTTAAGTACTTTTTATAGCACTGGGCAACTTTTGACCATTTGCATATTCAATCAATGTAAATAAACCTATATGGAATGAGTGGGTAAATATACGAGTATACTGCAAATTCAGTTTTATTTAAGTTATGTGTTTTTCCATTAATTGTAAAGTAAGTGCCATAGCAACAGAACTGGTTTAAAACAAATTCCCATGAAAGAGAACTGATTGGCAGGAACAGATTTTAGAAATCTTCTGCATGCCCAGAGAAAGGAAACAAAGGGCTGGATGACAAGCTAAAAAATATAAAATTAGCCAAATCCATGAAGCCTCACTATAGGAGACACTTACGTAAAAACACCTATGTGACTATAAGATTCAAAATTGTTTTAAATGCCTGTATTGTATAAGTATATATGTGATATATGAACAAAAATTCAGATTTTAAAATCCTTCTTAGTGTGGTTTATGAATCGTTACTTTAATCATTTTGATGCTTCCCTCCCATTTGAGATCTGCACTCATTTCTATAGATTCTCACACCCCAATCACTGGCATGCATTTCTCACACGCTTCCCCTTATTGTCCCACTGCTGTCACCCAACTAGGTTACTATGATTGTCTTTTCCTTGACCTCTTGCTCTACCTTATGTCAGGATCCACAGAAAGGTGTGGAAGGGCTGTGGAATACCATGGTAGGGATCTAAATTTTAATCCAATTGTAAAATTGGTACAAAGAAACAATTATTATAGTAATTTTAGAGATGAGAAAATTGAGGAAAAGAGAAAGTTAAATGACTATTGAATTTTATTCATAAAGACATCTTTTGCTTAAAGGAGATATTAAATGCCACCCTGAAATGACTAAGGCGGCTACTCACATTACATGCTATCAGGTCACGTGTTCCAATGATTGTGTTTATATAGGGGGAGAGCTTTTATTATGTTTAATTTCTAATACATCCTTTTTGCTTCCTTAACATCTTAGGATATCAGCCAATCCAACAAAGGAGGGACACTTATTTTAATAAGAAGGTATATCTTCCTTTATGACCTAGTAAGTAATTTCATCTCTCATGCATCCATTCATTCTGGCAGCACTTATATTAAATACCTACTCAGTGCTAGGTATTGTGTTCAGCATTGGTAATACTATGATGAAGAGAAGACAGTTGCTGGGCATCATAATGGGCCTACAGGCTTAGAAAGAGAGAAATATATACAAAGATACTTACTACAGGCTTAGAAAGAGAGAAATATATACAAAGATACTTACTGTCATGGGAAAATAACCGAAATGCACAGGTTACTATGGGCAAACACGAAGGATCCACTGACCAACTAGCTGACACAGCTGGATCAAAGATAGATTGGTCAGTATTTCAAAACATGACCTCTGAACCTTGGCTTCCAACTTATCCCGAGATAGGATTTCTTTATTTGCCCTGAGTCATTCCAATCGATACTAATGACTGATTTCATTCTAAATATGTTCCTGTTTGAGTCATTCAAATCAAAAGTGCTAAAGTCATTCACAGGAGCCTAGAGAGGAACCTAGAAATGGTACATAAAATATATGAGGTCTTGTTTTATCTGTGTGTTGGTTTATTTTTAACTGAAAGAAGCTCCTCATCCCAAGTCTAAGTCTTAACATCAAATAATCCTAAAGCACTATTGTTAAACAGGTATCAAATATGCTCAGCACTGTTTATGGTTCTGCTGGATAAAGAAGATTAGAGCATGGGACTGCACTGAGGGAATTTACAGTTCAGTTGTAGAGATAAAATTAGCTTGTAGGAAACAATTAGAGAAAGATGAAGTGTTAGACTGCATGCTATTCTCCATAAGGATTTAGAGAACAAGAAAGCTCTTGGTGGCCTATATATCCTGAAGTCTGGCTGGATAGAAAAACATGAGAAGAAAGGGCATCCTGGGACAGAAAGCATGGGAAAAATGGCATGAACTTATCTGAATGTAAAATGAGTGCACAAGATTGATTATAACCCAGCTGGAGCAGAGGTGCCCCTGAGGCACTAGTAGGAAACAAAGCATTATGGGGCATCTCATATTATAGGAAATATGGAAACCTGGTTACAGGAGGATGGATAGCAAGTCCCTGATTCAGATAACTGACATGAATCAGAGGAGAAACTGCATTAGCAAAAAACAAGTTTAGAAACATTTCAAAGGCACATTAGTTTTATCTGAATATGATTTATTCCATTAACCCATCGGGCCAAGTGTAAGGTTTTTTATTATATGCTTTTGGATAATAGACTCAGAAGTGCTTGCTGCAGAGAGGATGCCTATTGAAAGTGAAAAACTTATACTCACACCCCAGGTCATAATGGTGGGCAGCATGGTCTGCTAACCAATGGCCTGGTGGGAAAACAAAAAAGTGGAAGGAAATGAAGCAGAGAGAGCTTGGTCAGGCTGATGAAAGCTGATATCCCTGGTTTCATTCTCACACCATTTGGACTAATTTCACCAGTGAGTGAAAGCACGTAGAATACCTGATTTAGGTTAGGCTTTTTCTCTGTAATAAATTCAGATCCTGAGAACATCTAGATGGTTGTAAATTAATGTTTTGTGCCTGGGAGTTTTAGATACTGGTGTTTTTTTAATGCATTTTCTTATCCAAACCAATAAGTATACTGTGCCTCAAAACTTTACCAGAAATGACTGTTTACTTTTGTCCATATCCAGTGAAAGTAAATATATTACATCTCTGGACAGTCTTTGAAGAGCAAAAGGAGTTCCCAGGATCTAAAGCACACTGCAAAATGAAGGCAGTGATCTGGGTTGAATTTCATCCCACAGTGTCCTATATCTTGCCAATAATGTATCTTGTGCTTTTTCATCCATGTTCTTTTAGAGTTCGATGGGTTAACTAACGTGTTTTGACAGCAATTATACCCTTAATGTAATTTTCACCAGTTGAAAATATAGGTGAAGACTACACGTTTTCTAGTAAGAGAGTGATAATTTTGGAGGTTACTAAATTGCGTTGAAAAAAACATTTAAGGATATATACTGGACATTTTGTTATACATATTATAAATCAAATTTACTTCAATTGTGCAATTTTTGACGACCTTATATAAAGCTTTATTTATATTTAAGTTACTTTTACTAATTGTCTTTTCTTTGGAATGGTCTGTTATTTCATAAAATAATATATTTTCAATATTAAAAAATCAAGCAACATTAAAAACTACAGACAAGAATTAGTAGGAATAAACATCAAGTAACTATCATCCCAGGTACCTCTCTATACACATATAAATAAAGATAGATAGAATTTCATACAGTGGGATTATATCAAACACGGTCATATATTTTTAATGAATATAATTAATGCAATTTCATTTGCAAATAAGTGAAGAAATAATCAGAAGTGAAATAATTATTAGTTTTTTAATGATTTATCTAGGTGCTTTATAAATTTAAGAAAAATTAACATGAAACAGCATTAAGATGTTGGCTTCAATTGTAATTATGATTTTTTAAAATAAATATTTGAATTTTAAGCCATAGTGATTTTTTTCCTGTGTGAAAGACAGGAAAATAAGCCTGTCATTCCTCTTCCTGTTCCAATTTTATATTAACTCACTTTTTTCAAGTTTATAATATTTATATTCTGTTCTACAAATGGGAGTCTCATAGTCTTTATTTTCATTTCCAATTTTATATTTATTTGTATTCAAAGCTCTTCAGTACTTTTACCAAATAGTCAACATTCCTTAGTTTTTTGGGTTTGATTTGTTTTCTTTTGGTTTGATCTTAATTGCTTGGATTTATCATCAAGTTGTCCTCCCACGCCCATGAAAGGGGTGCTAAGATCTTTTATGCTTGATCATCTTTCTGTTATCCTTTTATCTTTTCCATTTATTATTTCCTTACAATGTTCCAAATTACAAAGGGTAAAACAAAATCACTTCTCCAGATACTACTCTTCTGAACTCCTCCCTCCTTTTTAAATTGGGATAGATTACTTCCCAGTGGGACCTTCCAAATAGCTATAAGCATGGAACTTTTCTTCCCTGCTCTCTTCTGTTTTGCTTTACTCTCTGGTTCTGATGAACAACATCCTTCAATAACATTCTAAGAAAGCATGAAACATATTCTGTGTTTTTGCACATTAGTCAATATTCACACAGGCAAAGTTTGAAAATAATATACTTGGATTTGTATTTTAGTCTCTGCCCACATTTCTAGTCAATTTTGGAGAACTGAAAATAACTTCATTATTTGTGCAATTGAGGGAAAGTAATAACACAGTTTTAGGAAAAAACATATATGTACTACAAATGTCAACTTTATAATATGTATACAATTACTTATGTAACAAAATTAAATGAAGGGTATGCATTATATATCTCTTCTGCGTTCCCCTAACTCCTACTTATCTACTCAAATGTTTTCCTAAACTCTTAAATCAAATATGTATACACAAGTATATATTTAAAGTTCAGTCATTTTCCATGAATAGATAGTTCTCAAAGGGGACATATACATGGCCAACAGACACATGAAAAGATGCTCAACATCACTAACCAGTAGAGAAATACAAATCAAAACCACAATGAGATATCACCTCACACCTGTCGGAATGGCTATTATAAAGAAGACAACAAACAACAAGTGTTGTCAAGGATGTGGAGAAAAGGGAACCCTCATGCACTGTTTGTGGGATTGCAAATTGGTGCAGCCACTATGGGAAACAGTATGGAGGATCCTCAAAAAACTAAAAATAGAGCTACCTTATGACCCAGCAAATCCTCTTCTGGGTATTTATCCAAAGAAATCCAAAGCACTAATTTGAAAATATGTATGCAGCCCTATGTTCATTGCAGCTTATTCACAACAGCCAACATATGGAAGCAACCTGAGTGTCCATCGACAGACGATTGGATATGCCATATACAATGGAATATTACTCAGACATAAAAAAGAATGAAATTTTACCACTTGTGACAACATGGATGGACCTAAAGAGTATTATGCTAAGTGAAATAAGTCACACAGAGAGAGACAAATACCATATTATTTCACATAACAAAATAAATGAACAAACAAAACAGATTCATAGATACAGAGAACAAATTGATGGTTGCCAGATGGGAGGGGTACTGGGGGGATGGGTGAAAAAGGTGAAAGGGATTAAGAAGTACAAATTGCCAGTTATAAAAATAGTTACAGGGATGTAAAGAACAGCATAGGGAATATAGTCAATAATATTGTTATTGTAATAACTATGTATGGTGTCAGATGGGTACTAGACTAACCAGGGTGATCACTTTGTAAGGTATATAAATGTCGAATCACTATGTTATACAGCTGAAACTAATACAATACTGAAAGCCAACTGTAATTTAAAAATAAATTTAGAAAGAAAGGGTTCAGTTCAGCTTTTATGCTCAGCAATTGAAGTATATTTTTTCAATTATCCTCTATTTTTAATAGATTAATAGCAAATGACTTAATTATTGTATAATCTCTTACAAGGCCAAAAAAATGTATTACTGAAAAATAAAAAAAACAAAGTGATTAAAGTTCAGTTATTATTACATTTGATAACTACTTCCTTTCTTCATCATTCTAAGAAACTCAGAAGAAAATTTGTTTCTTGCTCAGGTCAAAATATGTTTAGAAAGTGTCGTGCGGGGAGTCATGCGGGGTCTCTGCTCCCGCTCCCTGCACAAGAACGCAGGACACGGTGAGGCCAAAAAGGGACCCCCAACAGAGCCATAGGTAGGGGAGTCATACTAGTATATTCTCGCTGGCGGCATTATAGTCTCACTGGAGGCTGGATCCACACTGTCCGCAATCCGCCATCCTAACTGCAATCCGCGCTTGCCAGCCCAGCCGCCACCTTCTTGCTAGCGTAGCCACAGCAGTTATATTAGTGACCAATGGCTCACTGGTTACAGTTGACAGCCAACTAGCCACAGTTGATGGCCATCCAATCACAGTTGATGGCCATTTACTACCTGAGCCAGCACCTTTCTATGTGAGGCTGAGAGCCTGGAAACTGCTTTCTGGGGTTCTGTCCCCACAGAAAGTCAAGAAGAAAAATTATTAATTCTTTAAGAAGTAATTTCTGACATTAGATCCTGGCTTGCAGTCCTCTACAGGGAAGAATTATTTGCTTCCCAATTATATAATGGGAATTTAATTTGCAAAAACGTTTTCTTAATATCCTGACCACAAACTATTTTTTCTTCATTTTATTAAAAATTACTGCACATATATGTATCATATCTTTCTGGCAAACCTACCTCCTAATTTTTTCCCTTATTATTATGTAATGATGAAACTATTTTTTTCCATTTCATTGTGTTACTCCTTTTCTTCATTAGCTTTGTATACTCCCGGTAAAATAGATCAATTTGGAGTAGACACGCCAAGGATATATTTTTCTTGTCCATATTTCATGTGTAAATTCAAAGTGCATATCACTTCTAAATATTCCTTTTTTGAAATACTGGTATTTGCAACCCATTAATGTTTCCTTGAAGTGATCTTCAGTCTCATTTACTTTAATGTTTCTTTGTAGTACACCATAAACAGTAAATTTTTGTTATTTCTCTTTGAAAGTTTCCTTTCTTAAGTTCCTAAAAGGCAGGGACTCAATCTATTGGACCATCATTGTAAAGCCCTTAGCACAATGCATAATCAAAACGGTTTTACTACTTAGGTTAACGATAATGTTGTGCTCTTAATACAATTGTCAGAGACAAAGAGGAACTGGGAAGCCACTAAGTTAATCATTTTGTTCCCGAACTAATGTACTATATTGAAACCAACCCAGAAAAAAATGGTTATATACATTTAAACTTTTCACAGAAAGCAAGTACACAGATTTTTTTTTTGGGGGGGGGTGGTGGTAAATAGCTAATTCTAACATTTTCACATCATGACAACTCATGTATGTATTTATAATGCAAATTTCTGCTGGCTTAAGAGAATTTTCTATTATTCTTGTTTTTAGCTTGAGATGATTAAGTCTTCCTCACACACCAAATTCTACTTAAATATTTCATCAAGATTCTCCATTCTCTACATGTTTTGAGTCCTCCAGAAGCTGACCTTGAGATAAGGATTTGTATGTAAGTGATTCATTAAAAACAAATAAATACTTTCAGGGCAAACCAGTTTGGGAGTGGGGAAAGTAGGACAAAAAAGGGATTTATCAGTAGGAAAATTTCCAAAAATTCAGAAGAAATTTGCAGGCTTTGAGTTCTCCCACCTGCGTAGGGAGAGGGAGATGGGCTCTGGTAGTCTGAGGACAACTCTCCAAAAAGAACTAGTTGATGAGAGTGAAAGCACAGTAACTGGGGAGAGGATAGATGATAATACTCAGTAGGGATCTGAGCTCTGGACAGAGTTAAGCAAAACAATTGTGCTTAACCTTTGTAAATTTTAATGTATTAGCTACTTTTAATATAGTGTCCATCTTTTCCCCCCCTACTTGTGAAAAGGTAGAGATGAATCTTGTCATTTGGGAATGTTTACTCATCTGAGAACTGAGAATAATAACAACATCTGTTTAGTGGGGTTCTCATAGGAATTAAGGAAGTTAATATATGTAAAATGTACATAGAACAATGACTGGTACAAACCTAGGAAGAGCTCAATATAGGTTATTATTGTTATTATCTTATTACTACTGTTGTGATTATTGTTATAAAGGAAGCCCTTGTCTAAAAGCCCTCATAAGTATCTAAGCATTCAGAATGTACTAAGATTATTTCACATTTACTCAACTCTCAGTCTCATGACATCTACATGATTTATTGTGTATATGATATTATGCTAACCCTGGATAGAGCTGTATTAATGCCTTTTGTTGAAACTGTTGCCATTTTAACTGAATGTTAAACATCACTGTCCTTGTCATTTTAGAGATTTATCAGAGGCCTCACAAGTGAGAAAAAATGTGTAAGTATAAGCTATATGAACATTCTAAATAAGAATAACAAAATGTCTATAAAAATAAGGTAAGATAGTATGAAACAATCACTTCACATCTACCAGAATAAAAAGACAGACACAAGCTGGTGGTGGTGAGGATACGGAAAAATGGTGGAAATGTAAAGTGATGCAGTCACTTTAGAAAACAGGCTGGCAGTTCCTCAAAAGTTAAACATAGAGTTTCCACATGACCCAGCAATTCCACTCCAAGGTATATACCTAAAAGGAAATAACATATATCCACACAAAAATTGTACACAAACCTTCATAGCAGCATTATTTATAATAGTCAAAAAGTAGAAACAAAGCAAATGCCTATCAACTGATGAATGAATACATAAAATGTGATATATCCATGCAATGGAAGATTATTTGGAAATTGAAAAACTGAAATACTCTTCTACTACCCTTCCTTACCTTCTGGTAACCACTAAATTGTTGTCCAGGTCTATGAGTTTTTGTTTGTAGAAGAGGGTAAAGGGGGGGCCAAATATATGGTGATGGAAACAGAATTGATTCTGGGTGGTGAACACACAATGCAATACACAGATGATGTATTATAGAAATGTACACTTGAAACCTATAAAATTTTACTAATGTCACCCCTACAAATTAAAAATAAATTGAAAAATGATACGTGCTACACATCAATGTATGACCATTAAAACCATTATGCTCAGAAGCGAGTCACAAAAAACCACGTATTACATGATACTCTTCATATGAAATGTCCAAAATAGGCCTATCTACAGAGACAGAAAGCATATGACTGCTTGCGCGGGGTTAGGAGAAGGACAAATGGGTAATGACAGTTAGTGACTGTAGGCTTTCCTTTGTGATGATGAGAATATTCTACAACTAGGCTGCAATAATGTTTGTAGAACCTTTTGAATATACTAAAAACAACAACACATTGAATTGTGTGCTTTAAGTGGGTGAATGGTACGGTGTGTGAATGATATTTCAGTAAAGCACTTTAAAAGAATACATTTTAGAAAATATTGAAAGACGGGTTATGGCAAGTTCTGCCAGGTTTGGATTAGGCCACTATTCACCTCTAGGCTCTTTATACAAAGTTGAAAAATCTTCAGGTGGATGAAGGTGCTCAGTAGTGTGGCTTTCTTTGGAGATAGTTGTTAGTACGCTGTGCATCTCCAACACCAATAATCCCTGCCCCGTCTCTGCCCATTGCTTCTTGGGAGTCAATAGGGTAGGGAAGAGGGGTGCTGCATCTCACCACAAGCTTAGTGAGAGAACCTTCGTAAGAGAGAACCGTGAGTTGGAGAGCTTCAAATGTATCCCCTGGAGACTGAGACCGGACAGACTTGTCTAACTCACTCTTGAATATTCAAGAGCAAGTGTCTGAGGGTAGAGTTTTACTAATCAATGTCTGAGGAAATAGACTCAGCTTTGTGGGATGAGGATTCATGCATTTATTCTGGGGCTGCTGACAACCTTGGAGAAGGATGCTGGGTCCATTTCAAGAGAAGCCTCACCTAACATGCCTGCCTGTAGGGTACAGAGATCCCAACTGAAGAGATGAATGAGACACTAAGGGACTTAAGATTTGATTGGTAGTGATGGAGGCAATGTCCACATCAATTTAGCTTTAAGTAAGAGATTTCTTGAGTGTCAGTGGGTTTCTGAAGAAGCAAGAAAAACAACCTAATGAGAATAAGAATCAGAATTTGGAATCTGCTACCTCTGAGGACATCCAAGGCAAAATATTTCTACCAATCCAAAGAAGAACATTCTCCATATTTTCCTCTCTTTTCTTCTCCCAACCCCGACACCTTTACCCAAGTGGCACTCTTATCAGTGGGAGAAGAGGAGAAGCTGAACAAGGTGGGGAAGCATTAAAAGGGGGTCCCACTCACTCCAGTATAGGCTTCCAGGCATAAAGCAGTCCTGAGCAAAACAAGGGAGGGTGTTTACATTAGAGGAAATTTGGGGTTTGATTATCGATGGGCCTAGATTGTTATTATCTATGTGGTATGGGTTGAATTATGCCCACAAAAATATATGTGGGAGTCCTAACCTCTAGAAACTTAGAATATGACCTTATTTGGAAATATGGTTGTTGCAAATGAATTAATAATTAAGTTAGAATGAGGTCATCATGGAATGCAGTGGGTCCCCCATGTGATATGACTGGTGTCCTTATAAGAATGTGGCCATATGAAGACACAGAGACACAGGGAGAATGCTATATAAACATGGAGGCAGAGAATGCCAAGCCAAGGAATGCTAAGGATTGCTGGCAATCACCAGAAGTTAGGAAGACATGATGAAGGATCCTCTCCCTGGAGCCTTCGGAGAGAGCACGGCTCTGCCAATGCCTTGTCCTTGGACTTCACCTTGTAAGTCACCTAGTTTGTAATATATGATAAGAATGATAAACTATGGGATTGGCTGAGGTTTCATTCATAGGTAGGGTAGGATAAACCATGACGGTGGATTTGAAGGGGCAGTGTAGGAACGAACAGGTGGTTTTCCACTTGTACCCAACCAAATGTAGCTAATGCAATTGACCAGTTAAACTGTAACTATTCCATAAATATTTCCAAAGCATCCTGTACATGGCTAATCCAGTCCTCACAATGTTTCTTTTTCTTCCCTTCATGCGCCACTCACAACTTGTGTTTTTGACGGGGTTTTAGCTTCATTATTTGGTTCCAGTATCTCAGACTTTCCTTTGTGTTTTTCATTGTCACTTTCCTAAGTAACGGATTGTCATTTTCAAGAACAGATGGCAAATAAGAGTTCCTATAGTCCTGAGTCTTCAATAGCTGTAAAAAAAATTCAGGTTTGTTATGGCCACGGTACACATGAATCTAGCCGATCAGGGTGCATTTCATAGTTCAAGATAAGAAACGTGGCCTCTGGCTAATTAAAAATGAAAAGTAGTACTACTGAAAAAGGATGCAAACATAAACATTATTGAGCATTTTCTAGTGCCAAGCCTTCAAATGCACTCTTTATCTCTAAAGCATTTCTATGAGGTCATACTCTTTTGTCCCTATTTAACAGATGAGGAAACTGAAGTTTTGAATAAGTAACTCATCCAAGGTTGTTCAGCTAGGAAACTGAAGAATGAATAATTCACTTCAGATCTGTCTGACCCCAGAAATAGAGCTAAGGTGAAGACCTCATCATGATTAGGCTGCAACCACTCTGAGTGCTGGCTGAATCATCACGGAGACTGACTCAGCAGCTTTCTACTTCATTCAGCAAGGCAGCCAATGTTGGAGGCACTCAACAAGGACCCCTAGGCATTCATCATTTTCATGTATGCAGCCTTATTTCCCAAATGACAGCTCTTTGCGAGTAGTTGCTTAAAGGAATCTGGTGGAGCACGGGGCAGTCTGGAGTGCCTAGAATTAATTCACATGCCCCAGAGGCCCTCAATCAATGACCGATGGAAGTCAGTGTACAAATACCCCACCTGCCTCCCTCGTTGGGCAGGATAATTCTAAGGCATGTATTATAGTCTCCCAGAGTTTCCCAAGGGAATAAGGTCCAGTCGTCCTACTGGTAACTTGGTTGATAATGCACCCTCCATTGGATGCTTTCCTCTCCCTGTTTCATTCCCCATACCTAGTATTTCCTGGTCTCTCCTCCCAAATAAACTACTTGCTCTCGAATCTTTGTTTCGGGATCTAGGGTCTACTTCTGGGGGAAGCAAAACCAAAACAATCAATTAATGCACGGACACTAAATTTGCTGGAATTCTCATCACAAGTGAGTCTACACAATTATATCACAATTAAAATTGTTTTAGACTTTAAACAAGAGATATTAAGTATTTTAAGTAGTAGTCTAGTTTTCTCATAAAGTTGCTATGCTATGGTACACTCTGCCTGACTTTAACAGAACACCTAAGGTAGTGGCAACTACCTTAGTAGAAAGGTTCTACCTAAGTAGAAAGGTTCAGTTTACTGGATACAAATTTTAAGCAAGAATTAGGTAATATTAGTAGTAATATAATCAACTGCCATTTATTTAGAATTTACTGTGTGCAGTCAGGCGCTGTGCTAGATGTTTAAATGCAGTTCATTTTTTTAATTTGTTTGGTTTTTGTTGTATTAATTTTTAACTATAAAATATTTCAAAATTACAGAAAAGTTACAAGAATAATTCAAACACCTTCACCAAGACTCATCAATTTTTAACATTTTGCCACATTCGATTTTTTTCATTCTCTCTTCCTTATTTCTCTCCCCCCACCGCCACACACACACACTCACGCACATGAAGTATTTTTCTCTGAACCATTTGAGAGTAGGATATATATACATACATACATATATATGTATATATATATATACATATATATATGTATATATATATTTCCTTTATTCCTTATTACCTGATAAAAAGGATATTCTCTTATATAACCATAATACAGTGATCAAATTCAGGGAATCTAATATCGATACAACACTTTAATCTGTAGTTCATACTCTAATTGTGTTAATTTTTCAAATAATGTTCTTTAGAACAGCATCTTTTCCCATATCAGAATCCAACCTAGAATTACATATTGTGTTTACTTGTCATATCTCTTTAGTCTCTCTTAATCTGGAATATCTTCTTTTTTTTTTTTTTTGGTCTTTCGTGACTATTTCTTAAAAACCATAAACCAGTTACATTATAAAACGTACTTCAATTTGGGTTTGTCTGATGTTTTCTTATTATGAAACTCAGGTGATGAAGTTTGGATTAATATACTATTAATGTATAAGTGGTGTATATCATATTAATTGGTGTCATATCTTTTTGAGGGTATTGCATCTGGAGGCACAAGATATATGTTTGCCCCCTTTTTTGGTGATATTAATTGTGGTAGGCCTAATTCTAAGAGGACCCCCACTCCTAGTGTGTATATACCTGTACCATCCCCTCCCTATGAGTGGGAGTGAAACAGTGTATATCATTCCTGTGATTAGGTTATGCTATATGACATAGGTGAAGGGATTTTGCAGATGTAAAGAATGTCCTAAATCAGTTGACTGTGAGTTAATCAAAAAGAAGAGTATCCTAAGTGGGCCTGACATAATCAGGTGAACACTTGGAAGGGCCTAAGCCCTCACAGATGTCAGAAATTCCAGCTGTGAGAGGGCTTATGGAGGAGGTCACGTGGCCAGGACCTGCGAGATAATCCAGTCATGCTGTGCCCAGACCTCTGACCTACAAAAACTGAGTTAATAAATGGGTGTTGTTTTAAGTTGCTAAATTTGTGTTGTTACACAGCAATAGAAAACTAATGTGATAATTTTGAATACTTGCATAAGGTGATATCCAGTTTCTTATTTCCTTTAGCTTTTTACACAAAGGTAGTGTGCTAGAGAGATTTTCTTTCACTTAGAAATTATTCAAATATTAATTCACTGATATATTCTCATTATACTTTATAGTTGATCACTACTTTACTGTGTATATGCACGATATTGATTCAACTAACATCCTATGTTTAGCTATTTAGGTAGATTCCAATATTTTTACAGTTACAAATAATGGTGCAATGAAGAACTTTGCGTATATGTATGTTTGCAGTGTAGAAGGTATATGTCCCGGCTAATTCCTAAAAATGAGACTGCTCGGTCAAAGTATAATTACATATGTACTTTTGTTTTGCTATAGCCAACATTTCCTCCATTTGCTATGGACCATTTTGCAATTCTAACAACAATCTATAAGAGTGACTGTTTATAACTTCCTAAATAGAGTATATTGTCAAGCTTTCGAATTTTAGCCAATCAGATGGGTGAGAACAGTACCTCAATATAGTTTTAATTTGTATTTCTCTTATTGTTAGTGAGCAACATCTTTTCACATTATTAAGGATATTTTTATATATTTTTTGTAAATTGTCTATGTTTTTGCCCATTTTCTATAGAACTTTTCTCTTACTCAACATTTAAGTTTTTTTTTTAAATTAGGATTATAAAACATCTCTCTGTGTCAAATGTCACAAAATTTCCCCCCAATTTTCATTTGTCTTTTCATTTTTCCTTGTGAGTTATTTTATGCCGTCAAATTAATTAATTTTTTATTTGTGGCATCTGAATTTTGAGTCATAGTTAGAAAGTCTTTCCGTACACCCAGGTTATAAAGGAATTCACCCTTTTTATTCACCAGTTTTCTTCTATGAGGTTAGTGCAAAAGTAATTGCAGTTTTTGTAATTATTTTTAACCTTTTAAACCACAGTTACTATTGCACCAACCTAATAGTACTTGCAGAGTTTTGTTTTGTACATTTAGTCTTCCGATTCATTTAGGGTTTATTCTTATGTACGGACTGATGAAGAGATCTAATTTCCTCTTTTTGCCAACACAGTTTACTATTAAATTCACCTTTGCCACAGTGATTTAGGATGCCACCTTTATTATAAAATATTACAATTCCATATGTACTTGGGTCTATTTCCAGACTTTTTATTTTATTCCATTGATCTGTCTATTCACATGCTGTTAACACTTAATTACTGAAGCATTGTAGCATGTTTGAATATCTTGTAGGGCTAGTCACCCTCATAGCTTTTCTTTTCCAGTATTTTCCCAGCTATTGTATATATTTATTTCTCCATATAAACTTAGTGTCAATTTGTCTAGCTTCATATGATGATATTTTAGCAGAATCACATTAAATTTATAAATTAATTTAGGGAGAACTGACATGCTAATGATGCTGAGATGTCTTGTCAAAGAAAAAGGGATGCCATTTTGTCAAATCTGCTTTTGAGCATCTTTCAGAAGGCCTTTATTGTTTTTTACAGGTTTTATATATTTTCTGTTTACTTTATTTCTATTTTATCTTTTTTGCTGCTTTTGTAATAAGATTTTATAACTCATCCTAACAAATTTGCAACTGTTGTTATTCGTTATTGTTTATTGCCTATGGTGGCTATCAATTTTTGCTTGTCAGTTTAATACATCGCCAACTTGTTGAATTATTTTATTGATTGAGTTAGATCTCTCAGTTATTCTCTAGGGTTTTGCAGGTATACTATCATGTCATCTGCAAATAGGGGGAGTTTACTGCTTCTTTTCTAAATCTTATGCCTCTGATTTATCTTGTCGAATTTCATTCCTGTCTTATTCCCAACTTTGGTATCCATGGAGTAAGTGTATATTTTTTCTTAGACCTGTAAATATGGTGAATTATATTAATAGGTTTTCCAATATCTAACCATTCTTGAAATCCACTTTGTCATAGTGAATTATTTTCATAATTAGGTGTTGGAGTTTATTCAATTATAGTTTATTTTGATTTATTTTTAGATAGAATATATTTTAAATCCTCAATGATATAATGAAGACATGCTGATGGAAAGTTCAATGAACTCTAAATTATAAACAATGAGGCAAATATATAGAATAACCAATTCAGGTTTACTAATTCCTTGCCCCTGGTCTCACTTTTATCATTTTTTTTCACCTTGCTCTGCAAAGAGTCATTTACTGTTTCCCTTATTCATTAGATTCCTTTACACTCAGCACTTCCATGCATTATACAGTGACACCCTATACTCCATTCCCTGCTCAGATTGTAGATTTCCACACATGTCTGCTGAAGATGATGTTGAGTTACCACATCTAGCACGAGAAGGTGTGGCCTCTTCATCCCCAGTGATAAATGGCTAACCTCAGCCAAGGGGTCAGGCTTTCTGTGTAAGCTAGCTGTGAAACAAGAAACTTACCCAAGTGGCTAAACAGACCCTTATTTCAACCATTCCACTTCACCTCCCTTGCCTACATTTTTCCACCAGTCCCAAGCATCACTATGGAGTTTTCTCTTCCACCTTAATGCTCCATGTCATTCATACCATTCCAGCAGTAGGTGACTTCTCATGGGCCAATGGGGAGTTGAGAAGCCTCCTAGGGCTTGGAGCTTGAGAGTACAGTGCTTCTTGAATCCTACAAGGTACAAAGCTTATTGAGTCTGCTCAAGACAGCTACCATATCCTTGCAATATGTTTCAAAGGTTACAGACTTGGTTGACCATGACATGGCACTCTGCTTCTGGTTCCTTGGGCTTTCTGAACAGGATCTGCCTTCCCTAGAATCTCTGGGGATTTCTGATGAAAGCCCCCAACCTGTCACCTGCTTTGAAAATAGAAGGTTATGATGCCATTTGTAACTACTGAATTTTCAAATCCTGTAGGTCAGCCTTGTCAATAGTCTTAATGGTGGAAAGTCTTCATTCTTCTAAGAACTGCTTTGAACTTTAGAAACAATTAAAATTCAATGAGAATCAGATTCAGTAAGAGATTAAGTGGTATATTCGGCAATAGCACTTTTGGCCAAAAATTAGGTTAGAACCATAAATAAAGGAATCTTTATTTTTCTGGTTCATAAACTGGCGTGTGAAAGCAATTCTTCTAACAAGGGGAAACTTGTGGTGTCTTTGGGCCAGGGAATCATTGGAATAAAGAAGTGTGGCTTCTTTGAGATCACCCTACTGATTTGATTGCATATGTTCTACTTGGTCTGTTTATTTTAAATATCTAAAAGTGGCAATGTCACTTCTCAATTTACAACAGCAGCCAAAGGAAAAGACTGCTAATATTATTTGTCTTGGAACTTTATGCTTCCAGGTTTAGACTGGAAGCTTATAAATGCACACAAAACTAGCTACAATGGCAATGATAGTCATCATAGAAAATTCACAAATTGAAAAAGCAGAAATCAGTTTTTAATTGTCATTTTAAATGCTACATTAATATATTCCCATTTTGCATTAAACCCCTTCTGTACAGTGCTCAAGTGTAATGAATCAAAGCTTAAAGTCATGCTTCTGATGGACTTAAATAGGGTAAAATATCAATATATATTTTTGAAGTTTGAAGACACTGTAATAGGCACTAGTGTGTGAAATTCTGTTTGCTCATGTCCTCTTCTGTTCATTTTTCTTTTACACCCTGTACAAAAATGACGGTTAATTAACAACCTAACCTAAGAGAAGTGTTTCTAGTGATAATAAACAGAAGCTATTGTCAACGAACATAAAATTTACCATGTCCAGAAAAAAGAGTACTTTGGAGACATATTACCTGGAAATTTTGTGATTAAAATATTTAAGCTGACATACAGATGTATGAGTAATTGCATATTATACATAATTTAAATCAATGCATATTACACATAATTTAAATCAAAGATAATAATCCACAGTATATATGTCTCTAGAACTCTAATAAATATGTCTCTCTGTACGTGTGTGTATATATGTGTATATACACATGAATGTTATCTCTTATTATATAATAAAGAGTTCTTGTAAAATAATGGGTTCTCATCTATTGCATGGCTTCATCAGCTTACTTAAATGTAACTTGTAAAATGTTTTAAGAATATTCATAAGAACAGATTTTTGAAGTATGCAAAAACAAAACTTAATTAAATGTGAAAAAAATACATTTAAAGCATTGTCCTATGATACATATTTAGAAACATTCAGAAAACTACACATTTTAATGGCAACCTTATTATCACAGTAGATTATAAAGTATTATAGTTAAGGTGACTACATAACATTAGAAAGAAATTTTTCTTTTGGATTTGTAGACTTATCTTTGTTTTCAACTAGGTAAGAGGCAGAAAGGAAAGACAAGATGCCTGGATGAAATATTATGTGAAGATACTATAAGAAATGGAAAAGAGTTAACAGTATTTCCCTCCGATAGGTAGATTTACTTAAATTTACCAAATAAATAAAGAATAACTATTCTTTATAACATGCACAGTTGGAAGAACCAGAGAAGCTGGTAAATTAAACTGTCATAAGAGATCAACTAGAATGTTAGAAATGCATGTATCTTAGTGAATGGCTGAGAAACATATTCAGGGCCAATCTAAAGAAAGTTATTTGTCAGGTCATTTAAAACTTAGACTGAAACATGATTTACTCTGTTGCACTTTAATCTTTCTCAAGTTTCATTTTCCACCCAGCATAAAGAAGATAGTGCCACCTTAGAAGTGAGCATAGTCAGTGACAGGTACACTCAAGGTGTTTTATTTTTTTTAATGACATTATTAAAGATGGCCTAATTTTCTCATTAATAATCAATTTAGTTTTATTTACCTTTTTACTGTTTGGAAATTAATTTTATTTTCAAATTCAGTGTGAAATGACTTGTCCAGTTTTGAAAATAATCACATTTACATGCCTTTGGTTCAAGGTTCTTTACATCTTCTAATACTTTTTTTTTCTTTCAGATAAAATGCAGTACTTGAGGAAGTGAATGGTGTTCTTGGAACCAGAAGAAATATTCATCAAATTTTACACTGAGAATGCAAATTTAATAGTAAAATATGTTGAATTACTGAAAACCTGTCTTATTTAAAAGAGCTAAGTGAGTGAACTTGTGTTTTCAGAAGACTGTGACATATTATCTGTTTACTGTTATTTAAAAAGCTTAAATTATGATGAAATGACAAAATACTATGGAGTCATAAATTCCCTTAAGAGAAAAGAATAAAAATGTAACATGAAACAGCCATTAGAATGTGTATTATAGAATTGGCTTAGAAACCCTAAAGTTATGGTAGTATAAACACGAGAAGGAGCTGTTTTTAACAAGCTTTAGTATTACTTAGGTATTTTTAATGACTAGCTAAAGTAACTTCCTATATTAAAAATACATTATTTTTTTGAACTAAAATGATCAGATTCTAAAATTTTGTCAATAAAAAGACCTGCAACATAAGCTAAAATGTTGACAACTACTGTGTGTGTGTGTATACACAGATTGAAAGTTAAAACTTCATTGCTCATTTGGGTGATGGGAATCTTAAGGGAACTTAAAATAGAATTTACATATCTAAAACACTAAAAGCCAGAAATCCAGTACACTAAGTACATGCTCTCATGAAAATGGACAGTAAGAAACACCACAGACACTGATTCCCTTCCAGTATGATTCGCTCCTTTGATGGAATTATAAATAGTGAACAGAGAACCCGTATAATTTAAAATGGACTTTTCATGGATATGTGTGATTAACTCCACTGGACAATAAAAATGAACATTTAACATTGCCATGTTTTAACAATGCTCTGAAGGTCTCAGGATATAGAGACAATAGCTATGCCAGTGATGGAGCATTCATTTGTCATGGTGGTGGTTTTGGCTTGCCCATGGCATGGACTTGAAACCTAAATGAATGGTCAAATTAGTCTAGAATCCACAAAGGTTGATAAATGCTGTAGAGGCTTCTTAAAGGACATGTAGTTCTGCTGTACATGCATAACAGAGCTGTGGTGATATAGTGATATCAGCAAAATCTTAGCCTGGCCATTTCTTTCTGACAGAAGGAATAAGACACATACAACTCAGGAAACACCACAGAAAATAGAGGCTTTCAGGTAAGTGGAAAGAGAGACATCAAGAAAAACCTGAATAGAATTTAAAAAACAACAAGGATGACGTCTTGAGAAGTGCATTTCCCCTCCTTTCCTATTATTGGGCTAGGAGGAGCATAGAATAGAATTAAAAGTATTATGGGGAGCCACAAATATGGCTTAGGATTTGATTAACTGGATTGAACTCTTGGGGTTCTGGAAGTCCTAAAGCCATCATCTACCATTCAAACCCCAGAAAGGTAAGAGTCAGGACCACAGCATCACACATAACCGGAAGATCAAAACTAAGTGCAACAGTGCCTGCCTTTTCGGCAACCAGAAGCCATCTGAAAGGAGTGAGAGTGGGATTGCGGCAGTGTGAGGACTTCCAGAGTTCCCTGCCATTCACAGCCTTCATGTTTAATGTATGTTTTTAGTTACTAAAATTTGCTGATAACTTTTTTTTTAAGAATGATAACCGGAGGACTGAGATACTAACAAAGAAATACACGTAGTGGTGAGATTACATAAAATTAATAACTAGAGAACTAATTTAGGTGTATGAACACATTGGCGTTAAAGAGAGTGGGGGGAAATTAGGGTTTGTCCTAGCACTTTTGGATCTGCATGTCCTGGGTTCTGCCCGCACAGAACCACATCTCTGTGATTTCCTGGAGAGCCACTTCCTAGATGAAGAGGTGAAACTCATCAAGAAGATGGGCGACCACCTGACTGACCTCCACTCGCTGGCTGGCCCCCAGGCTGGGCTGGGCAAGTATCTCTTCCAAAGATTCACCCTCAAGCACAACTAGGAGCCTCTGGAGCTCAGAGGCCTTTGAGGGGGCCCTCTGCATCCTGCTGGCGTTGGGCTTCTGCCTGAGCTGAGCTTCTCCCTGCAACCGCTAGGAGCCTTCTAACCACCTTTCAGCCCTCTCCCATGCCATGGACCAAATTGAAACAATAAAGCTTTTTGCAGCAAAAGAAAGAAAGGAAGGAAGGAAGGGAAAACAAAAGAGGAAAAAAGAATGACTCTGGGAGTAAACAGAATTTCACATGCAAATGACTGTCACAG
This sequence comes from Rhinolophus sinicus, assembly GCF_057876585.1. Lineage (NCBI taxonomy): Eukaryota > Metazoa > Chordata > Mammalia > Chiroptera > Rhinolophidae > Rhinolophus > Rhinolophus sinicus. The sequence continues at coordinate 21,156,689 of NC_142518.1, read as the reverse complement.
TGTCTTCAAACTTCAAAAATATATACTGATATTTGTTTCTACAGTCTACAAACATTGAAAATTTCACTCATAATGCCTAGTCACTAAGCAGAAATTATGTTTTCAAATTTAATTTAAAATGATTCATTGCTTTTATTTATGCTGGCATTGGATGAGGCTGTAAAGAAACAAGGGAAAAATTTCCAAACAAATCTTTGTGTATTTTAACATATCACATGTATGTTTTAGATAACACGTCCTTTTGGGTCCCTTTTTAATGTGATGTTTGTGCATTTTCTCATCAGTTTATTTTTAATATATACACACCGTGTTTCCCAAAAATAAGACCTAGCCGGACAATCAGCTCTAATGCGTCTTTTGGAGCACAAATTAATCTAAGACCGGTCTTATTTTACTACAATATAAGACTGGGTGTAAAATAATATAATATAATATAATATAATATAATATAATGTAATGTAATGTAATGTAATGTAATGTAATGTAATGTAATGTAATATAATACAATACAATATAATACCGGGTCTTATATTAATTTTTGCTCCAAAAGACGCATTAGAGCTGATTGTCCTACTAGGTCTTATTTTCGGGGAAACACGGTATTTAACATACCATGAATCCCATTACAAACCATTATAGCAATGCAAAGCAGTTTTCAGAGGATAATGCATAGACATTCCAGCCCATGCAAAGGAAGTCCAGACACTGTCGCCTGGCAGAGATCGTCCTTTCTTGCTCTTCATGGCAAAACCCTGCTTGTCAAGATCTAGATTAACTACCACAGTCTATGACTAAAGCAGACACTTCACCACCACCAACAACAAAAAATGCAGGTAAAGAAATAAATGGATTCAAGAAGCAAATGAAAGGAATGAACAAAATTTCATTAAGCAAAATAAGAATGTATGATGATAATAATGAAGAAAAAAGCCTTTTGCAGTTTAAGAACAATTTCAAACTAAAATTCTAGAAAACACTAACGTGGAAGTGAGCAGGATAGCTAGGAGCAAAAGTAAATGATGGCCTATGGTTTTGGCAGAAGAGTAGAGGTTCACTAATTCTAACAGTGGTAAAATAGTAGCTCATTATTTGTAGCCACTCTTAAAAATACAAATTCACATGTTTTTTCAGGATCTATAGACAATCACTACAAATAGAAATAGAATTTAATAGTTTCAAATCCTATAGGGGGAAAAATAGGAAAAATTTAATCAACTAGAAAGCAGGAAATATACAATATGAATAGAGCTTAGTCATAAATTTGATTTAAAAAGCAAGTTACATAATCACATGTATGAAATGGTTTGATTTAAGTAAATGTCAAATATCACACACACACACACACACACACACACACACACACCCAGGTTGGAACCACACGCACTAAATTCTTAAGAAGTTTTGCTTCTGGAAAGGTAGGAAAAGGAATAAGATTGGCAGCAGTAGAGACAAAGGAGACTTTACCTTAATCCTATTAAAAATATATTTGCCTAAAATAATATTAACAGCAGCTACGACCATCACTTAATGACCATGAAGGAAAGTTGCAGTCATTCATTTGTCTGGCAAATATTTATTGTGACTATTTGCCAGGCACGGCGGTAGAAATTAGAAAGAACTATTCTGAATAGACCAATTAAACACATTTCACATTGTCACCTCTCTTAGATTAGCCAGAGATATGCTCTTGGGTGCAGAGGGTCTATTTGGGAGGTGATCGCACAGGAAAAAATAAAGAATGAGAAAGGTGAAGCAGAGAGGCAAGGAAAGCCAATACATTCTATTAATGAATGGGTTATTAATATGGACAAGTGGGGCTCAATCCTGCTGGGAACCTCTGAGAAATGATGTAGAACAGTCTTCATAATTGTCCCACCGGAAGAGGAAGGCCACAGTCTGTATCTTCCCAATCTCCTACCCTTCCAACACTGAGAAAGCACTGATTTCTACACTATGAACCCTAGATCACTGACCATACGGCTTTCTCTCCTCTAACAAGCCATAACAGAAGTGAGCTATTCAGGAAAAAAACTGAGTCACGCTCAGATGAGCATGGCACTCTAGAACACATGGCACCCTGCCAAGGAGTGACTTAAAGAAATCTGTCTACAGTGGGCAAACACAGGAGCTAAAACGATGAAGAGCCAACTCAATTTCCCTGCCTAAAAAAATGTCTGCCTTGCTCTGAGTAAATACATAACCAGTTACAGAGACCTGTATTAATTCTTTTACTACTGAAGCAGGAGAGCAGTGTGACCGTTGGAGCTAGACAGATACTGCCTTGAGTTTCTGCTCCACCATTTGCCAGCGGAGTCAGTCAGTTATATTCTCTGATCGTGTTCTCCCAATTATAAAATGAGGATAAAAGATGAATGGTAGAGGATTATTATGAGAATTCCATGAGAGAGCAAATTTGAACCTCCTGTGCTATCCTCTCCCCTGACCTCCAGGCTTCCATATGCAATTGTCTACTTCCCATATCCACTTGGAGATCTAATCCACACACCTAGACTCCACACATATATGGACTAACGTTCTCAGGTGATCCCGGAACTCTAGCCCTTTCCCATTTCACTTACTGGCAGCTCCATCCTTCAAGAAGCTTGGGCCAAAAACCTTGGAGCAATTCTTGCCTCCCTTCTTTCTCTCACAGCCTACATTTTTGACGTCAAAAAGTTCACTTGGCTCTGCTATCAAAATGCCTTCTGAATATGATGACTTCTCATCACCTCTTCTGCTACAACCTTAATCTAAGCCATCATTTATTTTGCAGATTCTTAACTGGTCTCACTGCTTGCACCTTGGCCCTTCAACAGTCTATTGTCTATATAACAGCTAGAGTGATCTTTTCAAGACTTAAATCAGAGCGTGTCATTCCTTTGCTCAGAACCCTGGAGTGGGTCCCTATCTCTGAGTAAAAGCCAAAGCACTTAAAATGGTCTGCAAAGCCCTGCAAGATCTGCTCCCTCCCACTGCCTCTCATATCTTACCTACTCATCCCAATTTTCTTGTTTATTCCACTCTATCCACACTGCCCTCCTTGCCAGGCATGATCCCACATAAGACCTTTGCACTGGCTGGTTTTATTTCCCTAGATCAGTGTATGGCTAAAATCTTTCACCTTACACACAACGTGAGATATAGATGATATAATACAGAACTGTACACCTGAAATCTATGTAACTTTACTAACCATTGTCATCCCAAGAAACTTTAATTAAAAAGTAAAAAATAAAAAAATAAAGTTGAGAAAACTGAAAAAAGAAATCTCTCACCTTCTTCATATCTCTGTTCAATCATCACTTTTGCAATAAGGCTAACCCTAATCATCATATTTAAAATCTCAGCCAAGTCTCCCTCTCATTTTCTACTTTTGAACCAACCTCCACCATGGACGATACAATCTTTGCTACTGAAAGCGTGTTCCCAAACTACCAGCACTGGAATTACTCAGGAACTTCCTAGAAATGCAGAATCTCAGGTCTCCACTCAAGGCCGACTGTAATAATCTGCATTGTAACAAAATCCCTAGGTAATTCACACACACATTAAAATTTTAGAAGCTGGGCCATATGCTATTTTCTTTTCTTTCTTTTTTTTTTGATGAAAATTTATTGGGTTGACAATTGATAGTAAAATTACATAGGTTTCAAGTGTACGATTCTATAATATGCTATTTTCTATAGCACTTGTCAACTCAGATACACCTTTAAGGCAAGAATCTGTTATATTTTTTGCTTCATTCCACCAGGATGAGGATTTTTGTCTGTTTTGTTCACTGCTTTATCCAAATTCCTAGAATAGAACTTGGCACATGAAAAAAATGTTGAATGAATGAATGAATGAAAGAATGAAGAATATCTGAAGTCATATGGCCAGAACACCGCCTAACCTCTGTTGAGTGCTTAACCCATTGTAGCTCCTCTTCTTCTCCCAGGACAAATTACAGTTTATAGTCATTCCTTTGGCTTTTTAACAACCAAGAATGTACTTTGCCAGAAATCAACCAGCAAAAGTTCATAAATAACAGAATTTCTATTTCATCACTTTGAAAATATAGATGAATAATCTTCTAATCTGTTCCTCCTCACCAACTGCCCAATGATTACTAGATTTATTAAAAAAGAGACAAACACATTAGCACTAATGGAAGGAGCTTTTAGAAAGTAAAATTTGATCTGCACAGTCAAATGATTGCTACACATAATAATTAGTAAAACAAATTGCACTGAATGTGTTATTTTATTTCATGGGACATTTGAGTTGGAATCAATTGTCCCCAAAACAATAAATCATGAGCATGATGATGTCTCATAAAATTAAAAATCCCATAGTTTCTCTCATGTCACTGAATAAAATCGCAGTGTCTATCAAAAAAAAAAAAATTCACAGGCTAATAGATGACAATTCACAACTATCACCTCTTCTGTAAAGTACAAATGATTTAAGGAGCTGCCTAAAATCATAAAGTAAGGAAAAGGTAGTTTCTGCATGATAAGGCAGATAACTGAAATTTAAAATGAAGTTGAAAACCTTAAAATAAACTTTGTTACATATATACACACATTTTATGTGTGTATACTAATAATTTATATAAGGAATATTTTTATTCTGGTATTTTATTGATGTGAAACTTAAGCCTTAAACCCTAGTAAAAGTAAAATTCAAATAGATTTTCCAAATTTACTTCTGTGCAAACAATTTGTGATAAGTAATAAAACACGTATTTTAAAACTGACATTTTCTACTAAAATTAGACAGTGAGATTTGTAACTGAAACAGAATTAAAACAAGAGGGCACAATCACTCATCAAGAAACACAGACCATTAACACAAATGGAGCATACTACCAGTGGTTTACTGCCATTATTTATTTTATTGTGTAAATTTCTCACTTTTAGGTTATGTGTTCATGAGTCATTAAGTCAGATGAACAATATGGGATTTCTAATGGATGAAAATCATTTGAAGAGTACAGGACTGTTTTTAAAAGAGATAATAAATGTTTGGTTTTACTACAGTTTACAAGACAGTGCTTATCAATATCCTGACAATTAAATTGTGGTTATTTTTTGTGATTCATGAAATGTGGAATCATTTATTCTTTTGAATATACAATGCTAAACACCTGGTCACAGGGAGAGAATCGGTACCAAATGGCAAGCTCTAGGCCTTATGTGATTATTTAACAACATTAATAGCACATGCTTATATAATTCCCTGGGAATTCACTGGACTAAACATCGAAATAGTCTTTAAGCTTTTCCAAAACAAATAATAAAACAACCTCAGCAACAGCATACCTCAGCTAAGGCGTTTTAAGGAGTCGTAACATACAAATTATAGACTCTTTAGAGAGCATTGAACATTTTATTTCTTGAGAGCAATGTTCATTAGTAAATTAATTGCTTTGCATTCCTCCTAATATTGTTCAGAATATATTTTACTCTAGAATGAAATTATAATGTTTGCAAATTTTCCTCGGAATCTTTTGCTTGGTTTCAGGAAGTGTAGTCAAATAATTAGCTAGCTAAACATATAGAGAGAATATTCATAATACATAAGAAAACCAACAATTTCAATATATATGTGCTATGTACTCCCCAAAGGGATATATGATTATATTAGGGGGTAATAGAATCAAAATCCCAAGTTATCTTGACTAGGGGAATTGTAGGTCTAATACAATAGCATAAAACTAACAAGAATAAAACATATTCTACAGTGGGACTCCCAAACTCAAATGTTACAATAACAGGGTAAGAAAGACACAGTTTGGGGTAATAATAAGAATATAAATAAACAGAAGTAGTAACAGCAATAGTAGTAGTAGCACTAGTAGTAGTAGCAGCAGCAGCAGCAGTAATAGTAGTTGAGTTTAGTTTTAATTGACTAAAAAAAAGTTGTCAGCAGGATGATGAAGCTATGAAATATTGGCAAATGTAAACACAGGCTGCCTTTCAAGAAAATACAGTAACTCTATTGTACTAAGTGTAGTCCATTGTGGATTACAAAGGTTAGACTATACCTGTGTATTCCCTCTGAGGCATATATACAATCATGGTTCATATAGAGAAGAATGGGTAGGAGAGTGAAAAACTCAAACACAGGTTGTATCTAAAAGTTATTTTTTATATCTACAACATGACCAGTATTGTTTTCGGTATTGGAAAAACCTATTCCTACTATGAAGAAGTTTATAGTCTAGTATCAAGGAATGGGAGAGTAAAGAAGAAATAAAAATGGTTATACTGAGGCAGGTCTTAACTCAATACAAGCACTTTCTACCTTTCGAAGCTGTCGAAACACTGGATCTCATTGGAAAGTAGTAGTTCCCCTTTGCCAGAGGTTTTCAAACATAATCTCTACAGGCATAAATCATTTGACTTGACTGCAATAGAAGGAATTCAAGAATCAGATGTCTTATCTTCAAGCCCCTTTCAGATTTCATCTCCTATCTGAGTTCAGGGGAAGGAGATCAGACTAGAAGGAATTTTGTATGATCTGGGGTGGCTGGTGGATAGGATTTAGGTATGTGGTGAGAAAGAGGGAGGTATCAGGCCAATGATGTGAGCAGAAGTATGGGTCTGGGAATGTCTATCATAACGGTGATGACAATGAGTACCCCAGTATGACTAGACGATGTTTGCGTTGGAAAGTAATAGGACATAAGCATGGTATGGTAATTTGGGATCTAGAAAGGACAGAAGTTGCTTGCAGTTTTTGAGGAACATCTCATGCTGAACAAAGATTTAGTGTAAGGAAGAATGAACATTTGTAGGGAAGAGCATCATCTTGTTTATTACACAAGGCTGATTTTACAAAGAAGACGACAAAAGCAGGGATGCTATCCCAGTACATATTTGGTCTAATGGAGGATTTTTCTGGTATTTGAACAAAAGTGAAATAGTGAAATTATGAAACAAGGCATGCACAAATGATTAAAGTTTAGAGGCAAGTTAAAATAATAGTTTGGAGAATATAATCAATAATGTTGTAAAGATTTTGTAGGGTGTCAGATGGGCACATGTCTTATTACGGAGACCACTTCATGGATGGTGTAGATGCCTGACCACTGCACTGTACACCTGAAGCTGAATAATATTGAATGCAAACTGTAATTTTATATATATATATATAGTCACAGGATATGGAGCACAGCATAGGGAATAGAGTCAATGGAATTGTAACTGCTATATACCATGTCAGAGGGGTAATAGATTGAGGGAGGGGGTTATCACTTTGTGAGGGGCGTAAATGTCTATTATATTGTTTTGTACACCTGAAACTAATAAAATAAATGCACATGATAAAAAAAATAATATGTCATTGGAAAACATGAAACCAGAATGAACACCGCCTTTCACAGTTTTTTTTTTTTTTGGAGATTGTATCTCTCTTTTTGCTCTTTTTCTTTCTCCTTACCTCAGAATTCTGTGGGGAGCCAATATCCTCCACTTAGCCTCTCCTATTTTTCCAAGTAGATACTTTTTTCAGCACTAGATGAAATCAGAGTACTACCTCTGAACACAAACAGAAGAATAAAATGTATCACAAATTCAATCAGTAATAATACAATAACACATATTTCCTTAGCTGTTATTGTCTAATCTATGTGCTAAGTGTGTTACAGTGACTGTTTCACAAGTTTCTGCCACTCATCCATTAATCCAATATGCAGAAATCCAATAAATTAAATGTAATACTTTATAGATTCACATTTGTAGTTCACTTACTGCCTAATTCTAATAATGGTAGAAATCATATTCTAGTTTTTTTTTCCAGTTTAAAATGACAGAAATTACTGAGTGATTCCACTGTCTTTTATAGTTTATTCTTGACATTTTATTTCTGTTTTATTAAATGATGACTGACTGTTATATTATTTCCAAAATTACTGTAATTTATAATGAACAAAGCATTTCTCATGGCTTCCAAAAGGAAAATTAACCTAACTAAATTAATGAAAGCAGTGACCAATCCCCACAATATCAATAAATGCATTCAAATGTCCTAAATATTCTTTTATCATTTTTTACATGAATAGATACATGGTGGTGGTGGTGGTAGTAGTGGTGGCAGTCGTGGGTGTGCACATGCGTGTGTATGCAGCATTCGTTTGTTACTACATAAATGGTCAAATGCCAATTTTCCTGTTTAGTATCTGGGTATTACAATATGGGCTCTGGGGTTAGACAGACTTGGGTTCAAATCATGTTCCATCACTTACTAGTTGTAACAAATTACTTGGACTTTCTCAAGGTCAGTTTCCTGAATCTGGGAAATTAGAACAATAAAAGTACCTGCCTGTGATGCTTAGTTTTATGTATCAATGTGGCTATGCTATAGTACCCAATTAGTCAGCCAAACACTAACTTTGGTGTTGCAGGAAGGCATTTTGTCGATGTGATTAAAACCTACAGCCAGTTGACTTTAAGTCAGATAACCTGGGTGGGTCTGACTCAGTCAGGTGAATTAAGAGGGTAGCTGAGGTGCCCCTGAAAAAGAAAGTCCCTCAGCTCATGGCCAAGAATTCCAGCCTGTCCTTCCCAACTGCTTGCCCTACAGATTTTAGACTTGTCTAGCCAGGCCTCAAAATTGCATAAGCCAATGCCTTTCCATAAATCTCTTAATATATATCTCCTACTGATCTGTTTCTCAGGTGAAGTCCTGACTGACTAATCATGCTTACCATAGAATTTTTCTGAAGATGGTCAACCAAGTCACTAGCATAAAGTGGTATTGTAAGTACTTGATAAATGTTATTATACCAGAACAAAAATGTTAAAGGATTTAAGGAACTACAGGTTGTTCTCTCAATTCATAGAGTACCACTTTTAACTTCTCTACATTAAAAAAGAGGGTTGGGCTAATGTATTAGTAACTCAATAGTAAATATCATTTAGGAAAAGATCAGAGTGTACCCAGAAACCTGTAGGACACTATCAAAACTATAACATCAAAATCTTTAACTTTCCACTAATTCTATTTTTGTTTTTCTTCCTGCAAAGATGTATTTCATGTTATATTGACTGATTTTAAGGGATTCATGAGAGTTGACTCACCTCTGATGTCCTGACCCTTCAAGTTTATGAGGACTCTATTCTCAGAAGAATTTAAAACCGTGTTGGACTTTTTCAAAATTCAATATTATACAGTGTGATGCACATAGCATTAATTTTTTTTTGCTTCCATTAATTTTTTTCAGGATGCTCAGAACCAAATATGCAACTCAAATTTAACTGCGGCAAGCTTACTGTATATTGTTGTTAGATATAAGCCTACTATATTTTAGAGACTACCTTACAAAGATAATTATTTTCATTTTATGACCATTGAATTTGAGGTAGCCTTTTAGATAGTAAACACCCCTTTTTGGGGGACAGAAAGTTCATACCATGTCTTAGGTTACAACGATTCCTACCTTGCAGTTCATATGAAAATCAAATCTACAAATTTGAAAAAGTATTCACATTCCTGGGGCCTAATGCTGGATACGTGGATTCAGTGCATTAAAGCTGGTGTCAGGAATCCACTTACTTATATGTGTTTGGTTTGCATTCTTGGTAACAACCATAAGTACCCTTGACTTACTTTCTATAGGACAGAAGTATAAACCCGGATAACTAATTTTTAAAATCAAACAGAAGTTAAAAAATAAAACAATGAAGACAGAGAGGTGATTGCAGAGTAAAGAAAAGATTTATGTCATCAAACATTATCTGTGAGAAAACAATTCTGACAGGCCCTGAAACTTTTAGCATTTCTAAGTGAACACGTTCTCTCCAAGCATAAATTGTGGGGTGGACAATGATTTCGTGCAGGCTAATCTCCAAATGTTCCGTGGCCAAAGAAGCTAAGCCTTAAAACAAATCAATGAAACTTCACAAATAAAATTGTTAAAATATTTTTCTATAACATTTTAAAGATTGTAAGTGGTATCAATCTTGGAACAGCCACAGGTGAAGCCTACTTTTATGTAAAATACTATATCTAGAAACTTTGGCTTAAAATTGTCATTAAAGAAATCAATGACAAATTAGCTGGCTTGTTGAACACACTATATGGTTAATACCGTGTTTCCTGAAAAATAAGACCTAGCCGGACCATCAGCTCTAATGCGTCTTTTGTAGCAAAAATTAATATAAGACCTGGTCTGATTTTAATTTAATATCAGACCAGGTCTAAAATAATATCATATAACATAACATAACATAATATAATAATATAATACCGGGTCTTGTATTAAGTTTTGCTCCAAAAGACGCATTAGAGCTGATGGTCCGGCTAGGTCTTTCTTTCGGGGAAACACGGTATAGAGAATGGAAGCTTTTGAGGGTGTCATAGCCTTTGAGTCCTTCCATGTGTATTATGCATGTAGTTTTCTTATGATAAACAGGAAAATATTATAGTCCAATAGGCATAGCACAATGGAATCTTTGTTGGTTTATTTAGTGTAGGTTTTAAAATCAGCTACACTATTTTGAGGCAACAAATAGAGAGCCAGTTCAAGAAAGTTTGGGGGGAGAATTGTACTAAGATTGTAGAATTGATTATACTAAGGCTTCCATTGTTAAATAAGAATGATACATAGACTGACCTATATCTTTGTATTGTGTATTTGTATTTGACGTATAGCCTAAAGCTGTGTGCCCTGCAATGAAGCCCATCTGATGTTTATGTAATAGCAGAAAAAGTGAACAGTTCTAGGAGAATATCCAAAATTAATAAAACACAAACATTATCCTCAACAAATTCACAAGGCTGAAATACATGCAGCTACACTAAAACTACCTGAATAATTTTTAAAATGCGTAGAAACAAATCCTTGTTAAAACTAATAGCCAGAGTATGCCATGAACATTTGAATCTGTTAACTGTCAATCTATGACTGGATTCACTTTCACTACTAAGTACATTTTTTTTTATATAAATGGCTATTCATTTTTTTTGTTGTTGTTGTTAAGGGGAACAGGACTTTATTGGGGAACAGTGTGTACTTCCAGGACTGCTTTTTTTTCCAAGTCAAGTTGTTGTCCTTTCAGTCTTAGTTGTGGAGGGCGCAGCTCAGCTCCAGATACAGTTGCCATTTTCTAGTTGCAGGGGGCGCAGCCCACCATCACTTGTGGGAGTCGAACTGGCAACCTTGTGGTTGAGAGGACACGCTCCAACCAACGGAGCCATCTGGGAGCTCAGCGGCAGCTCAGCTCAAGGTGTCGTGTTCAATCTTAGTTGCAGGGGGCGGAGCCCACCATCCCTTGCTGGACTGGAGGAGTTGAACCGGCAACCTTGTGGTTGAGACCCCCACTGGCCCATGTGGGAATCGAACCGGGAGCCTTTGGAGTTAAGAGCATGGAGCTCCAACCACCTGAGCCACCGGGCCGGCCCCTAAATGGCTATTCTCGATTAAACATGTCATCAGACTGGCCAACACACAAACCATATCCAAATCCTCCCAGATTCACAGTTAGAGACTGTTCTATTGATATAGTTATGCATTATATATCAAATTCAATTAGCCGTGACAATTTTTGAAGCATATACTTTTGGGGCCTCAGATATTATCTTTAGTAATTCTTATTTGGAGTAATACTTTACAAAATAATAAAATTAATGCAGATATTTTTGCATTTCAAAGTTGCTTGATGTTTCGGTCAGTAAAGAACCCTTGAAGTTTGATTCTTACTAATTTTTGAATTCTTATTGAATTTCCCATTGCTTCTCAACTGTTTAATTATAATGTTCTTGATGTATATTCAATAAACTTTAGATTTTTCTTCTCAACATTACAGTTTCTCACAAGAGAATATATGGCATTTAATGATATTCTTAATACCAAAAATATACATCCCAGGGATATCCAGAATGAAACTTATAATATGGCTCTATATAAGTAAGTAAATACTATATAATGCTTATTCAAAAATTCATGGGACAGGATCTTATGGTGTTATCAGTACAAAGTGTATAAAACAATGAATTCTTTAATGAAGTATTAATATTTGTGCACCTAACCTGAGGAATATTCCACCTGGACTACTTTTTAAAATGACAGAAACTAAAGGTAAAAAGAAAAAGGAGAACAACAAAACCACAATTAGCAAAAAGAGAAATGGACAAAATAGAAAATGAATGAATTCATTAAGAATGACAAAATAAGGGCACAAGGCTTAAATAATGGAATAAAGAAATAAATCAATAATGGTTAAGAGAAGAAAACAAGAAAGGAAAATAAGAGACAAATGAGAGGCAACAAAATGAAATGGGGTGGAAATGAAGCAAGTGCTATTGACTGTAATAGACAAAGTACACTGCTGGGCCTTCACAGGAATTGCACCCCCACCACTATTTGCAGCCACCCAGAGTGTGGGAGGATTGAACTTGGTTGGGCATGCCACAGAGAGGAAGTGAAGGAGCTTCATCTCTTGAAGCAAAGGAGATACAGACTGACAGAAAAATCATGGTTGTCAAGGGAGAAATAATAAAGGAACTCAGTCTTTATTGATATAAATGACCGTTCCTTGATTGAACATGTCAGCATGGTCACTGGCAAGGGCAACCTTATTGCTTGCCAAGTAGCGCAGAAGATATTTTCTAGGCCCTTCCCACTAAACTGTTTTAGTTTTGAGAAAAGGCCCACGTCAGAAGATTTGCTTGGTTGTTAGCTGTATCCTTGATTACTCAAACACTTTGTTCCAGCAACTATTAATCTATGGAGGGTCACCAAATTTAAGATGCACTGATTAGCAGTTAAGATAGTATAAAAATAAAACTGATTTTAAAATACACTGCAATCAATGGCATAATGTACCTCCTTAAATTATTACATTTTCCACAGTCAGTAAAGAGTGATGCACAGTTTTTATTTGGAAGGAAATTAATCAAAAAGACAGTGGTCTGTTTTTCATATGGAAAATAATATAAGCAATTTGAAGAAAAACAAAAGGCTGCATAAACAGACACTGAAAATGAATTCAGTTTATGAATAAATTAATAGCTATATCAATGTTAGAAAACTGACAATATTTAAAAATAATACAGTGAAATATTTTAAAGAAAATTGTGAAAAGAATTCCTTGAAAAGTAGTTAATTGCTATGCAGTGGCTACATGGAAGAATATTAATTTCTGTCAATATCTATTCTTCCCTCATTCTTCCCATTAGGTTTAGGAAGTAGTATATCTTAATGAGCAAAATAAAATTAGATGATGTTTTAAAGGCACTGGAAATTGTTGAATGGATATGACATAGGCTAACCTAGAAATGTCTATAAACCTAGGAGTTAAAAAACTAAACAGGACAGGGGTGGCGGGATGGCTCAGTTGGTTAGAATGCAAGCTCTGAACAATAGGGTTGCCAGTTCGATTCCCACATGGGCCAGTGAGCTGCGCCCTCCACAACTAGACTGAAGACAACGAGCTGCTGCTGAGCTTCTGGAGGAGCGGCTGGATGGCTCAGTTGGTTAGAGCGCAGGCTCCCAACAACAAAGTTGCTGGTTTAATTCCCGCATAGAATGGGGGGCGACGGCGACTGGACTTGGAGTTGATGGGCCCTGGAGAAATACAGTGTCCCCCAATATTTCCCAATAAAAATTTAAAAAAAAATACATTAAAATTAAAAAAAAAATTAAACAGGACAAAAATAGACAAACAGGAAAAGTAAATATGAAACCCAAAAGAAAAGAAGATTTGTCAAAAGTTAGTGTCATTCTATATTTGATGATGCATACCTAACCTACTATTCAGTATATTTAGTATATTCTTCATGCTTTTTTTCTATGCACTTAAGTGTTATTGCAAAAATTGTAGAAATATGCTACAGCCCCCAAAGAAAGACAGCAAAATGTATGTGAAATAATTGATGATGAGGTACAAGATTACATGTAAGGTAACATGTGTTGGTGAGGATGTGGAGAAAAGGGAACCCTTGTGCACTGTTTATGGGTCTGCAAATTGGTGTAGCCACTATGAAAAACAGTATGGAGATTCCTCAAAAAACTAAAAATAGAGCTACCATGTGACGCAGAAATTTCACTTCTGGGTATTTATCCAAAGAAATCCTAAACACTAATTCAAAAAGATATATGCACCCCTATGTTCACCGCAGCACTATTTACAATAGCCAAGATATGGAAGCAACCTAAGTGCCCATCAATAGATAATTGGATAAAGAAGAGGTGGTACATTTATACAATGGATTATTACTCGGTCATAAAAATGAATGAAATCTTACCTTTTGTGAAAACATGGATGGAATCAGAGGGTATCATTCTAAGTGAAATAAGTCAAAGAAAGACAAATACCATATGATCTCACTTATATGTACAATCTAAAGGACAAAATAAATGAACAAACAAAACAGAAACAGACTCATAGATACAGAGAACAAACTGATAGTTGCCACAAGGGGAGGGGGCAATGGATGAAAAGGTGAAGGGAAATATAATCGATTAATACTGTGATAAGTTTGCATGGTGACAGATGATTACTAGAATTAGTGGAGTGATCACATTGTAAGGAATAAAACTGTTGAATCACTATATTGTACACATTAAACTAATATAGCTAATATAATATTATAGGCCAACTATGCTTAAATAAAAAAAGATTACATTTAAGAGTGATTTATGAAAGGCAAATTTAAAAATCTAACGTGATCAATGAACATTGGAAATTAAAACTACAACAAAATAAAGATATAGTAAAAAATTAAAGGTAGAGTTATTTTTAAAACACAAAGAGTTTGGAAATTACTTTAGCACTTCATTAGAATCTGTATCCAAATAAAGATCAGGTCACAAAGGGAAAACAGATAAAGACTAAGTAGAAAATGAAAGATTTTATATTTGAGGAAAAGTATTATTCAACATACGCAGAGCTCATAAAAATGAAGAAGAGAAAAATATACCAATGTGGCAGATAAGGGTCATAAGGGACTCCAAGTATGAGTGAGAATCACATAATTATGAAAGAGTAAGTGGCACAGTGTCTACCATTAATAAGAAATGTTAAGGCAACATACATTTTAAATGGCATTTTAATGCAAACATAAAATCCTACATTAAACACTGATCCAAGTATAGGAAATTCTACGTCTAACTGACAAATTGGTTGTAAATAAGTCAAAGGCCTCCAAGATTTTTTCCAAAACACATGAAGAAGCACAATAATGAAATTTAATTTATGATCAGGATACATTATTTTTAAATGTGGAGAGCTCATCAAAATGGCTCACATTGTCAGGATTACATTGTCTCAGGTCCTATGAGCCTGGCATTGCATACCTAGAATATTGAAAGGTCTGCTGTTTAAAAATATAAATATTTCCCAAGTCTTAGGAAAACCAGATTTTAGTTTTTAAATGGAGTATTATTTGCATTTCCAATGACTGAGAAGTTAGGAGAGTTGTTCATGTCTAGTCTGTTTCACCCATTAGATTGTGAGCTTCTGGAGGATGAGGACTTTGTACTAGTGTATCCTCCTTCTGTGGTCATGTTAGTGAAAATGTCATTTGACATTTTCTCAATAAAATTTTCATGAACGAATTAATAAAAATAGAGAGATTTACACTGAAATGAATAAGAGAGTTAAGTGTTAAACTATGTGATTTCACCTTGTCAAATTATGGAGATTTTAGTGAGAAAAATATACTTTTAGTTCAGCAAATCTTAATATTCTTCATGTAGGAAGCTACCTTACATACAGGTAAAAGGAAAATTAAGAAGAAATCTGAATGGATTTTATTTATGTAAACAACAAATATATGAAAATTATTATCCACAATAAATATAGTACATTAAAATAGAGTTTCAAATAAAAGTCAAATGAAGGTTATGCATGGTCATAGCTGAGGTAGGATCAACTGCAAAGCTTGCTGGAAATTCAACAATAGGAGGTCATCAGATCTGCCTATTTAGGGACTGTAAGAAACAATCTGAACTTACAGAGAACGGACCTGGACTCAAGGGCCAGGTTGTTCAGGCAGAAAGAGACAGACAAAGATAAAGATAGATAGAACGGAGAAAGGAGAAAAGAGATGGGGGATTGAGTACAATAGTGTATCTTTCAATTAAGATGATTAAATCAGCCAAGTTGGGCACAAGAGCTAGAATCCAGGCTACGGCAAGAGCTAGAATCCAGGCTATGGTTGAATCCAGGCAATGACTGGTGATTCTGAACCTGGTCCAGGGCTCTAAATCAAAACTAAGAACTCAAGTCCGTAAACAGGGCAAAAGTGGGGGAAAATAGAGGATGGTGACCACTGTGCCACTGGCCTGCCATTCCTTATCTTTAATGCACTACAATCCCTGCTTTGTGGTCAGTAAAAGAGACCTGGGCATAGACGGTGGAGACCTTGACTTCAGCTTGGACTGGAGCCCTGCTCTGGAAAGGCGATTCAATGAAACATCCCACTAACCTAGATATAGGAATAGGAGATAGATGTATGAGATGGACAAATCCTTCTGTCTTCTGTGTCCCCATTTCTATCTTTGCCCAAAACTATGCCATGACCTGAATCAATATACATTTTGAAATAACACCTCTTGTTTTATCTAAATGTACGCATAACACCATTTAATATTCACCTTCAATAATAATAGTAGACTTTAGTTATATTTTCAAACTGAATTTGGAAATGTCAAGAGCAGGTCACAAGGAACAACCACTGACACAAGATACAAAGAAATAATAAGGCACTTGTAACTGATGTCATTACCAGATTGGTAGAATTCACATATGGGAAATGGGAATCGAAGAACTGAAGGACTCTAGTTTGGAATAAGAACAGTGTTTACCTTTTGCAGTGTATCATATCCCCAGAAGACCTCAATTTTTCTTTTAGAAACCTGGAATGTATTTGTATATGGGTCTTCGAGCTCTCCTGAATTTTCACAGGTTAGGAAACATTTCATTAGTGAACTGAAACACAGGAACTCGAGCAATAAGACACAAGCAAAATTAAATGGAAATTGAGGCTTAATGAAGCATAGTCCAAATAAAGACAGTATAAAATAAGCATTTAAATGAAACTTAATCAACGAAATGAAGATTGTTTTCCTCAGGATGAAAGAAGTAAAACGAAGTTAAACTTTCTACATTTAGTAAATGTAAAACCATATGGCTATCCAAGCCAGTCTAAAGGGATTTCACCGAAGAGACACAATACACTCAGATACTCTCCTTAAGGCACTACTTAGATTAGATATTGAGAGGAGCAGATTTAGGAAACTCATTCAGTCTACCGTGTATGGGAATCATCACACATAAGAGCATTAGAAAATCCAGGTAAATCTACATGCTTAATTTTAACAGTACATCAGCCAACCTGGAACTGTCTTTTTAAACAAGAGGCAACTATATGAGAAGGACTGATTAAACCTAATGACACCCATTTTAAAATAGACTATCTAAAACCTGAGGGAATGTCCAACATATTGCTATATTTAAAAAAATTGTTGTTTTAACCTGTAAGTACACACACATATACTCTGTTTTCTAAAGTGATTCAACAAGCATTCACAGATATTTTCCCTCTGGGTGGATTATTATATTTAAAAAATAAACTACATAATTTGCATCCTGATTTATGTAACCAAACACACAAAGCATTTAAGAGAGAGGGGGAAAAAGTTAAATATTGCAAACCAGGTAGAAGTATTCCTTAAAGATATAACTATAAGGATTTCATTTGTTAAAGAATACCAGACTAGATCAATCATATTTACATTTTAATTATCTATCCAAGCAAACATGGATATTAAACATGAATTAGCTAGTTAATATTTATAGTTACTATGAATATTAAATAAATCAAGCTTGATAGAAATTTCTAAAAGCTCCCTAATCTATACCAGTGGTACCTCCAACATTAGTTAACAAGAGTTGCCTAGAGATCTGGGCTCCTTTCTGATCAGATAAAACTGATCCTCCCACAACTCTTGGGTATACCTGGGTAACCTGGCTCAGAATGGAGACTCCCCAAGTGAGAAAAAGCAGTTATTTTGTTCCTGAATGGATACTAATTTAACTGGACTCTCAGTTTTTCTCTACAAAATCAACAGTGCTGGCTACTTATTCAATGTTGCATTGCAACACTGCCAATGCAAAAAGAAAAAAAAATATCATCTCTATCATCCATTCTTATTGAAAACAATGCAGTAAGAAGAACAAGAAAAAGCTTGGGTTTGAAATGAAGTTTGGCTGTGTTCAGGCTTTATCCAACATTAATACGTAATGACCACGATGCTTGATTTCATAAGCCAGATGCCACGTTTTACAAAGTCGGCATGGCGGCCACAGGAAGCACTCAACTGCATTAGAGATACTGAATAGTAAAAGACCATGTAGAGTGAGCAGAATCATGGTCCCCTAAGGATGTCCACACACTCATCCCTGGAATCTGTGAATACATTATCTTACAAGGCCAAATGGACTTTGCATATGTGATTAAGGTTTATAGACTTTAAGATGGGGAGGTTATCCTGGGTAATCCAGGCAGGCTAAACCTAATCACGTGAGTCCTTATGCAATATACGGATGATGTATTATAGAACTGTACACCTGAAACCTACAACATTTTATTAACCAATGTCACCCCAATACATTTAATAAAATTAACAAAAAAAAAGAATCTTTTCTCACTGCAGTCAGAGAGAAATGTGACAATGGAAGAAGGGTCAAGTGATGTGATATGAGGACTTGAATGACCATTGCTGGCTTTCAAGATGGAAGAAAGGGCCATGAGCCAAGGAATGTGGGCAGCCTCTCAAAGCTGGAAAAGGCAAGGAAACACTCTCCCTTAAGAGACTCCAGAAAGAAATGAAGCACTATAGATACCTTGATTTTAGTGCACTGAGACTTGTATCTGAATTTCAAACCACAGAATTGTAGGATAATAAATGTGTGCTGTTTAAGCCACTGAGTTTGTGGTAATTTGTTATGGCAGCAATAAAAATCAGTATGCTGTGCAAAATGCTAGGAGCAGGTCAATCATTTATAAAACACATTTGGAATAAAAGATACATGTAAATACTAGTGGTGAATAAGACTTCATCTACTGTTAAAAGAGAACTCAGAAGCTATGTGATCATTTTGTCTGATATTCCTGCCTCCTGGTAGAGTTTATGTTAAATTAAGGTCTGAATGAGAACAAGATAAAAAACTATGAACCAGACTCATAGTAACTGCACATTTGTCACTCTCCATGTACCTGACATTCACCAAAGCAGACATGTAAGGTTAGAAATAGAAACAAAAAGACTATTATAGGGGTTTGGGATGTGAGGTTAAATACTATAGTTTTAGAACGACATTTTCAGAAAGTAGTAAAGTAATTAGCCAACTAGACTTGATTTAAAAAAAATAAATGCTTTAATACTGCTTAGAAAGGTGTAATTTACCAAATCACTGTCACAGGTAGTTTAAGGGGGAAAAAATCCTTATATCTGGAAAACAAATTATTTTAAAAATCAGCAATATTTCAAATAAAAAGTGATAATATTGTTTTTAAAAAAATGATTATGACCACAACTGAAGGAGAAGATGATAGACAGGATATAGACTTATCGAGAATGCTCCCATTCGGCCATTATTAGTAGGAAATCAGATTTTTTCACTGCAACTGAAACTCTTGAGTGGTTTTGCTTAGCGAAGGAATGATAAGTGATTATAATCTAAATTTATTTGTCATCCAACATCTTAAAAAAGGAATGTGTTATTATTCTAGCAATAGAAACAATGCAATTAAACAAGATGAGATGCAATTGCCTTATAATGAGAAATTAAAAAACTAAATGCAAATATTACCTGTATAATTGTAGGCAGATGAGCACTATATGTATAATATTTACTTGTGCTATACAATTAGCCTCTTTTGTTGAATTATTTGCATTCATCAATGAGGCATCTCTTGAGCTCATCAAATGCAAGGGCTTTCCTCTTTTTCTAAAAAAAAAAATTAGTGGCATATACTGAAGTAGAAGTTTATTATTAAATGCAAAGCTTTTAACATAGCTGTTGTAGAAATGAATCAGCTACTCCATGTTTCAGTTAAGTGAGGAATAAATTTTATCAAAATAGCTTTATCACAATTAATTCACCTTTGGCAGAGAGCAGTGCTCTATTTATAGTTTGTCATAGCACATTTGAATAGTGAACAATTGATATGCTTCCATTGAATATGGGATAAGTTAGAATACTCAGTAAGTCATTTCAAACTGCTAAAGGCATTCAGATAAGCAGATATGTGTACCAAAATTAGAATTTAATTAGAACACTGAGGTGAACATTCAAAAGTGTATTTGAAAGTGTCATGTTTTTAATGTAATGGTTTTGACTTCTCTAAATTCTTCATTATAAGATGCTTGTTGCCCACAAGGAATTTACAACCTAATGGTGGAGACATAACTACCGTATTTTTATTTATAAACAATGACAATAATGATGAACATGTTAAAATGACTGCAAGTGGTGAGAAACACATTTATAAACAGCTATAGCTGTAAAATATACATACATATATATATATATATATATATATATATATATATATATGTATGTAGGCATGTGTGAGTATGTGTGTGGGTGTGTAAATAATTGCTAATTGTCGGAAGGATGCAAGGTAAAAATAAACTCCCTTTACTACGGGGATTTTGGTAGGTTGTAAATAAAAGGAAAATGTTAGGAAAGAAAAAAATAAAGAACAATGTGTTACTTATTTTGCATTTTGAAATACAAAATCATACTAGTTATATGATTCAAAGTGTGTATTGGCTACTTCCAATTTTTCTCAAATTATCCATTTTAAAACTTGGTTTTTAAATATTTAATTTTTATTTTAATATGTCCACCATGTATTCACTCCCTTTCGTATAACTCGCAACAATTCTTATTGAGGCACTATGAAACATGCGTGGAATGATTCTAGGCATTTGGAATGCACCAATTAACAAATCATAGAAGTCTCCTGCCCTCCTGAAGTTGGAAAAGCCAGAAAAACAAACACGAGTGACTCAATAAAAACCAAAAAACAAAAAACAAAAAAAAAGACAAGAGTGACTCCACAATATGGTATCAGAGTTTATAAGTGCTACACAGAGAATTAAATGAGGTGATCTTTGAATTTCTTTAACTTTAAGGATCAGGGAAGGTGTCCGTAAATGAAGTGACAATTAAGCTGATAACTGAATGACAGTGTCATTGAAGAGAATAGCATTAACCTGTCAAATGCCCACCTGTTTGCTGTATAAATCTTTAAAGAAGTAACTTTTATATGAGAAAACTAAAGGCCTAGTGAAATCATCTATTTCTACTGCATAGTTTTGAGCCTATTCTGGTAAGTACCTATATAACCACTATTTCATATGCTATTTGATTTAATGAAATGTTAGTAGTAGACAGAAGAATCCAAAATTTATCAGAGGATTTTTTAAATACTAGAATATAAAGCCCCTTATAAATGCAATTATCATGATGTAATTAGGTGAAATAGAAATTAAAATAAAACTTATTCTTTGCAATAAATTAAAGAAAATAAAATGAATGTACATTGGGTCAAAATAACAAAGAAAACACCAAAGTTGTAATTTTGTAAAATCACTAAAAGATGGGTTAATGGAAAACTACTATAATTTTTGGTTAAGTTTAGACATTTCAAGTCCTTTTTCTCCCCTAGCTAGCATGTTAGAGTTATCCAAGCAAACATTACATGAGGTAAGTGCTTCATCCCTCCTTATCTTGGATTTTGTTGTTCCCATGTGTACATGTATTAGTAAGGCCTATGCTCTGATATATGAATTGGGCTATGTGACTCCGTAATGTGTTTCTCTGCTGAACTGTGCAATACAGACGCAGGCCTATGAAAGGATTGGCTTCTATCTGCACATCCTTGTGAATAAACAGGGAAGTCCTTGAGAATACTAAAGGTGAAGGAAAAATATATATATATAGTTTCAAAATTAGAAGCCAAAGAACTATGGGTAAAGCAGCCCAACAGATAGAAGATGCCAGATAGGCAAAAGGGCTTACACAACATTCAGTATCAGGTGTGATGTCCATGCTCCACACAAAGGGTCTGTCTAGTCAAAGGGGACGGCCATGGGAATCCAGCCCGTATCTTGCTCAATGAGCTCCATCTACCCAGATGAAGGAGTTTCATTTTTCAATTAGCACAAGGATATCCTTTGCTCTTCTTCCCCCCAGCCCAGCTTTATTGAGCGATAATTGGTATATAACATTGTGTAAGCTTAAGGTGTACAACATGTTGATTTGATATATGTACATATTGCAAAATGATTACCACAATAAGGTTAGTTAACACCTCCATCACCTCACATAACTGATATTTTGTGTGTGGTGAGAACATTTAAGATCTACCCTCTTAGAAACTTCCAAGCATATAATATTGTTCACTATAATCACCATGCTGTACATTAGATCTCCAGAACTTATTCATTTTATAACTGGAAGCTTGTAGCCTGTGACCAACATCTCCTCATTTCCTTCACCCTCCAGCCCCTGGCAGCCACCATTCTTCTCTCTGTTTCTATGAGTTCAGCTTTTCAAGATTCCACATAAAAGTGATACTATACAGTACTTGTCTGACTTATTTTACTTAGAATAATGTACTTGAGATCCATCCATGTCATTCATCACAAATGGCACGATTTTCTTATTTCTCGTAGCTGAATAATATTCCATTACTTATATATATATATATATGATATATGTTACACATATATCATATATATGCATATACATCTATATAATATATATATATAAAACATATGTATCTCACATCTTATTTATCCTTTGAATCACAGATGGAATATTAGGTTGTTTCCATATCTTCGCTATTATGAATAGTGCTGCAAGGAACATGGGCGGGCAGGTATTTCTTCAATTTATGATTGAGTCAAGATATTTTCTATAATCATTTTTAATTTCTTCTTTGACCCATTGGTTGTTCAGGAATGTGTTGTTTAATTTTGACATATCTGTGAATTTTCTATCTTTCCTTCTGTTATTGATTTCTACTTTCACACCACTCTGGTTAGAAAATATAACTGGTATGATTTCAATCTTCTTAAATTTATTAAAACCTGTTTTATGTCCTATGATATGACCTATCCTACAGATGGTTCTGTGTGTGTTTGAGACGAATGTGTTCTCTGATGTGGTTGAATGAGATATTCTGTATATGTCTGTTGGGTGCATTTGGTCTGAAATATAGTTCCCGCCCAATGTTTCCTTATTGATTTTCTGCCTCGATCATCTATCCATTGTCAAAAGTGGGGTATTAAAGTCACCAACAATTATTGCATTGCTCTCTATTTTTCTTTTCAGATCTGTTCAATTTGTTGAACACATTTAGGTGCTCTAATGTTGGATTCGTATATTTATGATTAGTGTATCTTCTTGTTAAATTGAACCCTTTATCATAATATAATGACCATCTTTGTTTCTTGTTACCATTTTTGGCTTAAAGTCTATTTTGTCTGATATAAGGTAAACCCTGCTTGTTTTTGATTTCCATTTACATGGAATATCTATTTCCCTCATTTCACTTTGAGCCTATGTGTGCCTTAAAGCTGAAGCTAATATCATCCAGGCAACATATACTTGGGTTTTGTTTCTTTTTGTCCAGCCACTCTAAGTCTCTTGATTGGAGAATTTCTTTCATTTACATTTATGGTAATTATTGATATACAAGGACTTACTAATACCATCTTAGTTGTTTTCTGGCTGTTTTGTAGTTTCCTTGTTCCTTTCTTTCTCTCATACTGCCTTCCTTTGTAAATTGGTGATTATCTGTAGTAGTATGCTTTGATTCCCTTCTCTTTATCTTCTTTGAATTTACTGTAGTTTTGTGGTTACAATGAGGCTTACATAAAATATCTTAAAACTATAGCAGTATATTTTATGCTGCTAATAACTTAACCTCAATTACATACAAAAACTACCCTGTTACCCTCTGCCCTTTTTGTGTTTTTAATGTCTCAATTTACCTCTTTTTATAGTGTGTATTCATGAACACATTATTGTAGCTATAGTTAATACTGTTGTCCTTTAACTGTTATACCAGAGTTAAGTGGTTAACATACAGCTATATTACGGCATTAGAGTATTCTGAATTTATATACTTATGTTTACCAGTGGTGCATATTTTCATATGGCTTCATGTTACTAATTAGCATCCTCTCTTTTCATTTTGAAGAACTCATTTCAGCATTTCTTGTAAGGTGGGTGTAGTGGTGATGAACTCTCTTAGCTTTTCTTGTTTGTTTTGGAGGGGGGGCCTGGGAAAGTCTTCATTTCTGAAGGATAACTTTGTGGGATAGAGCATTCTTGGTTGACAGGGTTTCTTTTGTTTTTGTTTTTGTTTTCTTTCAGCACTTCAAAAATATCATCCTACTCTCTCCTGGTCTGTTAGGATTCTGCTGAGAAATCCACTGATAGCCTTACGAGCGTTCCCATGTAAACTATAAGCTCTTTTCTCTCACTGCATTTAAGATTCTCTGTATTTGATTTTTGACAGTTTTATTAACAATGTGTGTTGGAGAGGATCTCTTGAAGTTGAGTCTGTTTGGTGACTTATGAATTTCTTTTCAGATTTGGGGAAATTCTCAGCCATTATTTCTTTATATTAGCTTGCTGCCCCCCTTCTTCCTCTATTTTCCTTCTGGAACTCCAACGATTAGCCAATTGTTTGTTTTGATGGCATCCTATAGATCACATAGGCTTTCTTCACTCTTTTGCATTTTTTTTTATTTGTTTTCCTCTGACTGGATAATTTCAATGTTCCTGTCTAACTCACAGATTACTTTTTCTGCTTGATCCATTCTGCTGTTGATCTGCATTATGGCACCTTTCATTTCATTCATTGCATTTTTCAGCTACAGAATTTCTGTTTGGTTCCTTAGTTTTTTTAAATGATTTTTGTATCTTTGTTTAACTTCTCATTTTATTTTTGTATTGTTTTCCCAATTTTGTTGAATTGTGTTTCTGTGTGTTCTTGTAGCTTATTGAGTTTCCTTAAAATACCTACTTTGAATTCTTTATCAGGTAAATTGTAGATCTCTATGTCTTTGTGATTAAGCACTGGAAGACTATTGTGATTCTCTGGTGGTGTCATGTCCCCTTGATTTTTCATGTTCTTTAAAGTCTTACATTGCTATCTTCCCATTTGAAGTACCAGTCACCTCCTCTAGTCTTTACTAACTACCTTTGGGAGAGAAACACCTTCCATCAGCCCTGCTAGTGATTTTGAGGCTTTCTTAGACCTTCTATGGATACACCTGATCCATGTTTCTTGGTCCCTCTTGTGGCAGAATTCTTTTTTTTTTTTTTTAATTTTATTAAATTTATTGGGGTGACAATTGTTAGTAAAATTACATAGATTTCAGGTGTACAATTCTGTATTACATCATCTATAAATCCCATTGTGTGTTCATCACCCAGAGTCAGTTCTCCTTCCATCACCATATATTCGATCCCCCTTACCCTCATCTCCCACCCCCCACCCCCCTTACCCTCTGGCAACCACCAAACCATTGTCTGTGTCTATGAGTTTCTGTTTCTCATTTGTTTGTCTTGTTCTTTTGTTGCTTTTGGTTTATATACCACATATCAGTGAAATCACATGGTTCTCTGCGTTTTCTGTCTGACTTATTTTGCTCAGCATTACACTCTCAAGATCCATCCATGCTTAAGCTTATGTCTTCTCTTGATCCTGCAATAGTCTCCTTTCTGTTTTCCCAAAGAGGGTGCTAAAGCTCAAGTCTGAACCTACAGGTTCAGGCCCCCTTTCTGTAAGTGTTCACTAGCTGTCTGCCAAACCTTTTTCTTGCCGATGCCACATACGAGTGCAAACAGGGAGCTGGCCACAGGGTCGGGTGTGTGTTGGGTGATGCATGTACAGTTCTGGGGGTGCCTGTGGGCCAGTTGGGGTGATTTGCAGGTGAGGCCTTACCAGTGGCTCATGGCAAATCTTCTTAATGGAGTCTTCAACACAGTAGGAATCTCATATCCTTAATGCCCTCCAAGAATCTTATCCACTGCTTTCCCAGCCTCTTCCTACCCCCCCCACCCCAACCCAATTCAATACTCTGGATGGGGCAAGAGAGAAATGAGACTCTTTGACAGTGTCCTGCACAGATAGGGAAGACAGGCATTCACTCATCTGCTCTCACTTTTTCCACAGTAGCAATCACATACTGAAAAGATCTTTCTTGGCCCTCAGCTGTGTCACCTTGGAGGAGGAATGATGTTCCTTTTTCATTTTCCAGTGTGTCTAAACTTATAATTGTTCTGCTCCAATGGTATGCTGGAACTTCTCCTCTGGAAACCTGGACTACCACTACTCTCCTTTCTGTAGGTGATTTTCTAAGATAGTGTTTTTAGGGGATCCCAGACTGTGGCTGATAGGAGCTGGAGGCAGTTTATGGGTCACTGCAGGGTCCACAGCTGTGACTGGGGTCTCTCTGCCTATTACTTAACACACAGGTGGGTGAGCTTTCTCTCAGGTCTGTTGGCATATTGTGCTGGACCCCACAGCTCCCACAAAGACTCTTTTGTCTGTGGACAGATGCCAATTTGTTGTTGTTGAAGGCAGGGCATGAACAAAGGACATCTTATTCAGCCATGATGCTGATTTCACTCCATCCTTTGCCCTGCTTAATGACTTTAGTGCCACAGACTGCAGCAAACCACTAGTCTGGATAGATTAGACTTTATCCTAACATCATGTTGGGGGGTTCTTTAATAGTCTGTTGCTAAACCACAACACATTGTATTGTTTTATCTTGAGAGAATATAAAAACAGGCAGAAAACTGTTTTAGTGGTACCCAGCTCAGGCCTTCATAGTCCTCAGCACAGGACTCGGGCAGCTGCAAATGGCTTGCATCATACCGATCAGTGTATTTCTGTGAGTACATGCATCAATAGTATGTAATTTCATCTTCTTTTCTATTCTCTTTTTCTCATCAACAAAACTTGTATACATCTAATTCAATACATTTAAGAATCCCTTCTGATTGAATCATTTTATCTGGCAAGATGGAACGTTCAAAGGCCAATTCAAAAAGAAAAGAGTGAAAAGAAATATAGGGAAAGAATGTTGGGAGAGGCAATTTATAGTTGTTCATGATATGAATACTGACGTCAAAACTCTAAAAACCATGTGCCCATCTGACACCCTATAAAATCTTTACAACACTATTGATTATATTCCCCAAACTGTTTTTCATATCCCCGTGGCAATATTGTAGTTACCAATGTATGTTGTCTAATCCCCTCCCCTTCTCCCTCATCCTCACCCCCTCCCATTGAGCAACCATCAGTTTTTCCTGTATATCTCTGAGACTGTTTCTGTTTACTTTGCTCATTTTTTCAGTTCTTTACATTGCGCATATGAGATCATGTGGTATTTGTCTTTCTCCGACTGACTTATTTCACTTAGCATAATGTTCTCTTGGTCCATCCATATTGTTGCAAGTGGTAAGATTTCATTCTTCTTTATGGCTGAGTAATATTCCACATGTCTTATTGGGGAGACCACTTCATGGACAGTGTAGATGCTTGACTACTGCACTGTACACCTGAAGCTGAAGCTGAATAATATTGTATGTCAACTATAATTATATATATATATATACCATCACAGGATATGGAGTACAGCATAGGGAATAGAGTCAATGGAATTGTAATAGGTAGATACGAAGTCAGAGGGGCAATAGATTGGTGAAATGTCTATTCCATTGTTTTGTATTCCTGAAACTAATAATAAAAAATAAAAACTCTAAAAAACAATTGCTTAAAGTTAGAGAGGTAAAGCTGGACATGTGTACATAAAAATGTGCTCTGTTATATGTAAGCAAAAAAGCACAGGCACAAGTCACATGTGAGCTACAGGGAAAAGGCACTAAGGGTTATAAAAGTAGAAAATGTTCAGAACAGGTACATGAATATCAAGACAGGTAGGGTTCATTAATGATACTGACATGTACAAAATAACAGGACTATTTACTGTGTATGTTCTAGCCCCTCACTACTCAAAATGTGGTCAATAGATCAGCATTGTCACCATCACCTAGGAGCTTGTTGGAAATGCAGAATTTCAGCCCCCATTTCAGACTTACTGAATTGAAATTTGTAATTTAACAAGATCCCCAAGGGTTCATATGTACATTAAAGTTTGAAGAGCACAGCTTTGGAGATCTTGAACTGTCATAATACATACCCTCTTTTTGTACAATGTCAAGGAATGTTTCTTTTTCATAGGCTGCCACCCGTATGTCTCTTGAGAATTTTTTCAACTGACCTCTTGAACAAATGAAAAGTTAAAGTCTCCACAATATCTGAGACCTTTTGTACACATATTTATTATTAAAGAAGAGCTTCATCCCACCTCTAGATATACAACTGTTCAAGAAACTGCAATACCCAGCATAATAAAACTGGAACCCCATATTTTTGTAGCATTTGAAAATTCTCAAAGTATTTACTTGCACAATCACTTGTTCATCCCAATGATGGTCCAAGGAGTATAAAGAGGTTATTATTTTCCCTTTTATGTATTTTTAGATGAGGCAATAGAATCAAAGAGATGCTGTGTCATGCTGGATGTCTTTAGTGTCAGTTGACAAGAGCAGATGTTGACCATAAGAATCACAGGGAATGAAACTGCAAGGGTTAATTTTTTAAAGGCTTTAGGGTAGAAAGCAGATTTACTTATATGTTTGCTTGCTGGTTTTGTGTCTTTCTCCATTGAAAGTAAAATGCAGGAAGAAAGATGTAAGTCTCCTTTCTCTTCAGCTAGAATGGTGCCTGTGACAAGGAAGGTGCTCGCTAAATATTTTAAATAAATGGATTAATGTACATTCTCTGTTACAACCCACAACAATATTAAATGCCTATAATCTGCATCATAAGAACAAACACAAATTGATTTCTATTTTAATATACATTAGTTATAGCTCCACAGATGTTATATGATTAGGGGAGCTTATTTCTCTCCTGTAAGTTTAACTTCTTTCTGTGTGGTACTGAACATACCACTATAACTCCAAAGAAACACATTTGCCTGGAAAATAGCATTCTCAGAATTTATGGCTTCAGCCCTAATGTGGTAGCACATGAAAGTCACTGACATGATTTTTCACGGTGGCTACCTGCACACCTTACTTTCTAGGATAGATTGTGAAATTAATCCACGTGGAAGAATGTACATACTTCCCTAAGTTCAATGAAGCTTTTGCCCATCATAATTCAGTTCAGTAACTTTCCACTGAGTTCAAGAGGCTTTCTATCATTTTTGGAATGAAATTTCACACTCTAAACATATGAGCTTCCAAAATATGTCAGTGGAGAACAAGAGGATTTCAATTATACTGGCTAAAATAGCTCTGAAACTGTCACTATATTTAGGAATATAGTGTTTTATCCCACTGGCATATCCTAAATTATTCCATTTTCTTCTCCGATATATCATAGGAAACAAGATATAATGAAGAATGTTCACTGGAGTTGAATAAGGGGAAATGACCATTTTAAGTTTGGCATCAGATCAAGGCTAGTATGCTGAGGATACTAAGTCTGTATTTCTAATGTAAACACAAATAACTCATATTATTTGCTTAAGACATGGAGTCTCCTATACTTGAAGACATAGCCATTATTTTAGTTATATCAGAATCGAGGGATCATGGTACTATTTAATCTACCTTTGCATTTTTTAAATTTTCCATACTAAAAGTTAAAATGCATTATCAACAAAAAGTAAAATGACATGTCTGAAAATAGGGAACTATATATATCCAGAAGATAAAATTCTACGCAGCTTTTAAAAATTAATGCCACAAATATGTATTTATCGATGAGTAATTCTTATTCTACATTCTTGAGTGAAGGAAGCATGTTTCAAAATGCCATATGTCCTATGATTTGGTTTTTCTTTATGAATGTAATTAGTGCACTTAATAAATACTAATTTCATGCATACTATGCGGCAAGCACATTTTAAGTTCTTTAGAAAGTTTAAGTCTGAGTAATTGAATATCCTCATAACACCCCTATGACTGGTAGATAACAGTATCATACCCATATGTTTAATAAGGCACAGAGAGGTTAAGAAATTTGGTCTAGGTCACACCGGAAGTAAGGGGTGGGGGGAGGGGATGTAGGGACTTGAACAGTTTGGTTCCAGAGCCTTGGTCTTCAATTATTATGTGATGCTGCCTCTGCTAACCACATAAGTGTAATCAGACATAGGTAACTGTATTGAAAAGAAAAATGCCATAAAGGTTAAATTCCATGTTTAACAGTGGTTAATGATGAGTAGAAGAGGAATAATTTAAAACTATTTTTTGTTCTAATTTTCATTGATGTCTATTTGTAATTTTCCATATCAATCATATATTACTAACAGGGGAAATTAAAATGTTTTAAATGTGTAAAATGAATGTTACACAAGTTCTTGGTTAAATTCTTTGAAAGGCAAAGTGTATACATATGAACATATTTTCCCCTTCCTCCTCCTTTGCTTGGTAATCCCTGTGTCCCAGGAGCCCGTGGCTTTCTTGAGTCATGGGAAACAAGGTATAATGAAAGATGTTCACTGGAGTTGAATAAAGGGAAATAAATTCCATTCCTTCCCCCAGAAAGAATAAGCAGTTCTGAAAATATTGAACATTTAATGATACATATTATTATGGTTAAAATGATATCAAAAGCAAAAGTGCTGACACAAAAAGATTATTTTTATATATACACATTGATGTATCCATACATAGGCATACATGCACACGTATAGTCACGTCTCAATGAACTATTCGGTGAACTGTCTAGTTTATTACCCCCTTAAAGTAAATATTGGGACCAACGGTACTAAATGGAGTTTCACGGTCCGAAAGAAATGGGACAGAAATGAAGCTACTGAATTTGGACAAGAAGAGGTCACTGGACATGTGTTAGTAATCAAGGGAGACTGGGAAGGAAAAGATTGATTTCTGCAAAGTGGTTGGCTTGAGGCCAAACTACAGGGAGGTAAGAGGTGAGTCAGACAGAACCTATAGAACAAATACTAAAACTGCTTTAAGAACTTAGAGAACTGTGGCTGTCATTAGTGTAGACTTGGGATGAACAGACAGCGGTGGGAACCTATGAGTGCCTGAAACTAGATGTGAGGAAAACAACATGGCAAAGTAGAAGTGTTCATAGGGAAGAGAGCAAAATACGAGCCTGTGGGTGTGTGTGGGGAAATGATTCTACACACATTATTTTTGCAGCTTACTTTTTTACCCCCCCCCCCAAAAAAAAATACATCCTAGAGATCTTTTTAACAATACACAGAGATCTGCCCCATTCTTTCAAATACTGATGCATAATATTATGTAGAATAAATGACCATTTACTCCTTAACCATTCTTCTAGATTGTTGACAGTTTTACCTATTGAAAACAATGCTGAAATTGCTAACTTTGTTCATTCATCTTTCACCCTCTGTGTATTTTGTTCTCTTAGGGATTTAGAAGTGAAATAAATGGGTCAAAGGTTATATGCATTTTAAATTATCAGAGTGTCAAATCATCCTCTGAGAAGGTTGCAAAATTTTACTCTCTTGAATATTTTGCAACTTTTGTGACACTGAGTATTCTTTTGTTCACTTAAAAGACACTACATGCTAAGGGCTGACACTGGGAATGCTTTAAATGAGGGGGAAAAAAATCTCCTGCCCTCAGATCTTAGCCTATAGGAGGTGGGTGAGGAAGCAGAGAATAAACAAATTAACAATTTAAATATATAAATTGACAGGTAGGATGAAGCAAAATAATGCAGGGAAAGGCAGACAAAGAGTGAAGGTGTGGGCACAAGATACTCTCTTAGGCAGAGAGAGTGACTACAGAGAAGTGTTTAGCTGTTACTGTTTTTGTTGTTTTCAGTCTAGTCAAATCTGCAGCGAATACATATACCAATGGCTAGTGAGGTGCCATCTGACAAAGGCATACTTGGAAAATGGATTTTATTCATTAGGATGTAGAGATGAGGGGCAGAAAGTAAACATACCACACAGCTAATTATGCAAACAGCATTAGCTTTCCCTGTTCTAGATGGTAATAGTAGCAATAATAGTTGCAAGAGCAAAACTATCTTGAGCACCTCTGCTATGCTAGGCACTAGGCCAAGCATGCTTTAAGCATTGCTTCATCTAACCTTCACAAAACATCTTAGGAGACTAGTCCTATTTTCCCCATTTTACAGATGAAGTCATAGGTTCAGTGGAGCTGATCTACACCACGTAGAGTCCATATTATGTATTAGTTAAAAGCCCAGATAAAAAGTAAATGAGTCAATATATTTAAAGGGCCTAGAATAATGTGTGGCGTATAGTGGGTGCTATATAAATGAAAGCTGTTATTGCAATTATTAGTTTGTTTCTTTTTTCTATGCATGCCCCTTTATTTTTACATATGCCAAAATCCAAAATAATACTATCAGAGCAATGAACCTGAACAGCTATTAAAAAAAATAATACTATCCATGAACCCATCACAGGTTCTCTCAACTTCATCATTGCCAATAGCTTACTTCTAGGACTACTGTGTGGCAACCTTGGATTCTACGGGAATGGCACCACTTGGGGTGTGTGTAACCCGCTGACCCTACTTACAACGACGAATGTGTTTCCCAAATTGAACAAAGAGAATCCTAAGAATTTTTTGCCATTTATTTTAGTTTTAAGACTTATATAGGTATGTGTGAATGATTGCATAGTTTTGTTTCTTAAAAAAATTATAACAATAACATTATTCTGTGTTGTCTTCTCATATTCACTTTTTCCTCCTCAATATTATGCTAAAACAAGTGTGTTTGAAGGCCTGCTATGTGGGAGGTACAGTGATACGTTCAGGGATGTGGTTTAATACAGCCCTTGACCTCTCAGAACTTACAATGGAATGTCAAAAAAAATCAGTTAAAGTGAAGACATCAAATGCTTTAAATAAAATGAGCATTCGGGGCTTGTTTCTTATTGATGTGGTATGATAATTTTAATTTATTAGTTTATCAATCTAATGGACATTGATACATATGGTATAAGATACTCTGCTAGGCCCTACAGAGAACAGATGAACAAGACATGCCTACAATAAACTCACATGAACACATGACAATGATGTAACATGTTAAGTGTGTTAATACATGCATGTATTTACGATAGCAATGCAGACAGAAAAATGCACAGTTACCTTATGAAAGTTGGGTGATGCTATTCACAAAATATCCTCAGCTATCACCACTAAGTACTGAAATTTCTTTTTTCCGAGTTATCTAAAATTCTTCATTTAGAAAAGCACTGATTATGTATTTTCACCCAACCCACTGGTAAAATATAGTGATTCTTTTTTCTTAATTACTCAGTGAAATTTCTGACCCACATATCATTTTTGCCTTTGTTGTAAGCTAAACTTTACTTCAGTGTGAATTTCAACAACACGACTCCCTTATATCCTACTTTTATGTTTTACTCTATGTTGGCTGCTACATCATGCAAGACACAGATGCCCTTATGAGTCCTAAAGTGTTTCAATATTTTAGTATAGTAACTCTAAAACATTCCTCAACTCCATCCTTTATTTCTCTTTTACTCTAATTAAGCTAAAATATAGTCATGCTTAGTTTCCCAAAGAAAAATCTATGCTATGTAGGCATCCATCATCAGATGTATACTGAAGGAAATACTTAAAAGAAACTATTTATATAAAACAACACTTCAGAATGTGTGATGAAATATTACAAGAAACATGTAACTAGTGATAGGGACATAACACCTCCGTGGCAGAAACAAACATTTTGTCTTTATCATCATGTCAATTGAAAGATCAAATGAAGACTATATCCATATGTTGTAAGAATGCATATAAAACTGCCTCTAAAACACACATTTCAAAATAATGTCAACATTTTCATAAAAAATACATTATGTGATATTTTATGATTTAAAGAGTTTCAGTTCAGAGAGAATATTAATGATATCAAATTTACTGGTACTGTCCTATCATATTTAGGCAGAAGGATTGTAGTACAAGAAATCATTTTCTTCCATGCCTTATCTACAGGCTCACAGAGAGAAGGCTATGGCAAACCTAATTGCATTTCACAGTGAAGTGAGAGTAGAGTGGTGCAGAGGTGAAATTTTCATTAAAACAATTACTCATATCTTTATATGCTAATTCACACATAGATGCTAAAAAGCAGAAGTACCTCAAATTATAAAACATATGTCAACTGTATTGGAGTACTAATGAACATCCAGCATACTGCTCTCAAGTAGGCAAATATTCAAAGGATTTGTCTTGACAAATTGACACTCAAATTAAATTGAAAGTGTCATGTTTTTCCAAACCTGCACGGCAGTACAAATAACCACTAGTACAATAAACATAAACAACTAAGCTAAAATGACAGAAGCAGCTCTTTATTGAGCAACTACTCTGTGCCAAGTCCTAAGGATGCAAAGGTGACCAAAAAAACCTCTTTCTCGTCAAGCATATAGAAAGGTAAAAGATGCCATTCTAGCTGGTGAGGTACTTCTTTACAAATATCACTACTACTACTCCAGTGAATCCCCCTCCTCCTCCTCCTCCTATTTCTCCTAGGTAGCAATGATCTGGTATTAACTCATTTAACTTTAAAATAACCCTACCCTACAAGGTCAATATTATTAGTTTGTTCAGCAATTTACTCCAGGTCACACAGTTGGAATAGTGGAGGCGTGGAGGAACAGGAATTCCAACTTTGGCATTCCTGGCTCTAGTTACAAATTTCACATTCAGTTACATTTTTGGTGACTGAATTGTATATGTCTCTGAGAAAGTAAAAATGCACACACACATATGCACATATTAGCCATTAACCATGTGTTCGAAATTCCAGAGGATAGAAACAATGGGTTTGTTATTCTTGGCAATCACCTATAACATAATAATCAGTTCACATTATGAATATCTCATAAAGAAGAACCTGTCAATCAACTTCTCTGTATTGGGAATAGAGCACCTGATGAAAAATATGTCCTTTCTCAAACTTCCCTCAAGCAAAGGATGCAGTCTAATGAGAGGATTTCAAGGTGCATGCAATATTGCAAAAGGGAATGAATTGTTAAAAAAAATCAGGAAAAAAGTAACTGTGTATAATGAATAGTAAGGATCTTGATTTGTCAAAATAACAATACTTTAGTAATGTTTGTATTTAGGAAATTATGATTCAGTTCCTATTATATGTTGAAAAGGATCTGTAGTACAGAGGGTAAGGCAAACCATTCGGGAGGAAATAGGCATCACTGGAAAAAAAGATATGCAATGAATGTACAATAACAAACCAATGTAAATGCTTTAGGGGTTGTATTCTTTGATAGATTCGTAATCCAACTGACCCAGCATAGGGGATGAGAGAAATTTTCACGAAGTGATCTTGACTTGAACTCTGAATAATGTACAGAAATAAACCAAGCAAAATGGCTTGGGGTGGGGAAGATGGGATGAGCAGTGTTTCAGATGAAGGAAATATTTTCCAGACAGAGTTCCAGAAATGTGGGAATATCAGGGCCCCTTAAAAGAGGCCAATATATGGATGTCAAGGAGAGAGACTGAGAAAGCATGGAGTCTACATGTTGCTGGAAAGGTAGGCAGGGGACTGACCAGATGTTATGGGTTGAATTGTATGCCCCCCCCCCCCAATTCATATGATGAAGTCTTAACCACCAGACCTCCAAATATGACCTTATTTGGAAATAAGGTTATTGTAGATGTGAATAGTTAAGATGAGGTCATGCTGGAGTGAGGTGGGCCCCTACTCCAACAGGGACCAATGTCTTTATTGAAAGGGGATATTTGGACACGGAGATAGAGGGAAGATGATGTGAAGACATACAGCAAGAAATTGGCCCTCTACAAGCCAAGGAAAGAGGCCTGTAACAGATCCTCCCCTTGCAGCCCTAAGAACCAATCCTACAAACACTTTGATCTCAGACTTCTGGCCTTCAGAACTATGAGTAAATACATTTCTGTTGTTTAAGCCCCCCAATTTATGGTACTTTGTTCCAGCAAGCAGCCCTAGGGACATAATAAGCCAGGCTAGGGTATAGATTTTGTGCTTTATATTTAAATCAGTGGGAAGCCGTGTGTTTGTGTGTGTGTGTGTGTGTGTGTGTGTGTGTGTGTGTGTGTGTTTCTCCATCTCTTGGAGAATTTTTAATATAGTCAGAGCTATGTTTTGAAAAGATGATTTTAGCCAAAGTGTGGTAAGCAGTTTGGACATCAAGGAATCTAAGTGAGTCAAGATAGGAGTTTGTTCCAGGGTGGTGATAATGGAGGACTGTTGAGGAATTGGAGAACTGCTTGGGAAGAAAAGTATTCAAAATGGGAGATGAGGCAGAGGGAAAATAGTGAACATTTAAAGTTTTTATTTTGTGTCAGGCATACTTCCAAAATTTTTATTATATTGAAACTCATGCAATCATTCAACAACATCTTACTGAGGAGGTCATAGGCATAGGAAGATTGTGTCTTTTCCAAGATCATACACGTAGTATGTGTAGACCTTGAATTTAAAGCCAGATAGCCAGTCTCCAGAGCTGTTAACTACTGCACTATGATCCATCAAGAAGACTTTATGTTGTGCCTTGCCAAACTGGGTGAGTAATGAAAGTCATTCACTACGAAAATAAAGAACAAAGATGACTCCATATGCAGGGAAGATAGAGTCTGGCCTTGGCCAAACAGAGTTACCTTTAAAATAGTCAAGTACACCGGTGGACATATCGATGTATAGCCCAGAAAACTAACTTATAAACAAATTTGTAGTCAAAAGTTCCTAGATGATTTTTGAAGGCATAGATGGAGATCACATTGCCTAGGAAGAGAATTTTGTATGACAAGAAAAGGTAGCCAAGGACTGAGTCTTGAGTAAATCCCACATTTAATGGCCAAGGAGAGAAGGTGAGTTTGCAAAAGAAGAAACAACCATGTTAATAGGAGGGAAACCATGAAGAGTGCGGTGTCATATGCGTCAAGGAAAGAGGAAACATCGTCTACAGTGTCAATTGCAGCTATGAGATGGGACAAGCTGTATTGAAAAATGATTTTGATTTGCTGGTATAGACTTCACTGGTGACTGAGAGAGCCCTTTCAGGTGAGTGATTGGAGCATAAATCAAATTAAAGTGGGATGAGGAGTGAATAGGAAATGAGGAGATGAAAACAATGCATAGAGACAACTCTTATCAAGATGGTTGGCTATGCAGCAGTATTCATAATAGCCCCCAAATGGAAAAACGTAAGTTTCTATCAATTGATGAATGCATAAAATGCGGCATAGCTATACAATGGAATATATTATTTAGCCATAAATGGAGTGAAGTTCTGATACATACTACAACATAGATGAATCATGAGAACTTTATGCTAAGTGAAAGAAGCCTGACACAAAGAGCCACATACTGTATGATTCCATTCATAGGAAATGTGCAGATTAGGCAAATCCATAGAAACAGAAAGATTAGTGGTTGCTAGGGGCTGTGTGGGGCAGAGAAAGGGAAATGACTCCTAACGGGTACCAGATTTCTTTTTTGGTTGATAAAAAATATTCTGGAATTATATAGGGGAGATATTTAAACAACTTTCTGAATACACTATAAATCACTGAATTGTACCCTTTTAAGTGGTGGATTTTATGGTATGTGAATTATATCTCAATTTAAGAATTTTTATAAGAAAAATGATGCTTGGTTCTAAAGGAGATAACAGATATTAGGGGGTGGTTGGAGAGGTATGTGGTATTGAGGTATCATTTATAGTTCAATAACTGTGGAAAATGATAGGTTTTATGAGTCAGAATTGTTATTTACATTTTTCCTTTTTTATATCAGCATATGATTTACCACCAAGAGGGGGCTCTAGTAAGCCAGGAATGAAAAGCCTTTACTAGGCCACAAAAGCAGAACTCAAAGCAGCCTATGGAGTCTGACCAATAAAAGCCTTGGGGACTTATGAGGTGAGACACTTCTTTAGCCAGATACTGATGAGCTATCTTGGAACAACACCCAGAGGTGTTCTCTCTCACATGACTAAACCAGCAATGAGAGATTACTATGAGGGCGTGACTTTCGGCACAGAGGGACTGCAGGATTGACCTGTAATTGGGAAGGCTGCACCTCATCAAACTGGTATGTTCTAGACACTTCAGTAAAACTCAAATAGTACCATCTTTGCAAAGGTAAAATAGGTATTAATTCCAATACACTGAACAAGATTTGCCCCCAGAGAGCTAATGAGTCAACAATTCTCTTGCAGTGAAAATTAGTTTAATATTCTTCATTCTGTGGTCTCCATATCATTAACTGTATTACTGTTATAGAATGGAGCCACCCCATGTTTTTACTAGATTTGAAAAGTGACATCCTTGAGACAGTTGAGAGATGACATATATCTTCCAATTCATATCAAATAAATTAACCCTCTTCAATAAGGCAAGGATACCAGGCAGGAGTTCTGCTAAGATCTCAAGACAGTAGAGAGCAGAACATAGCTGGCCCATGACAACTTCTGGTACTTCAATTATGTTACGTCAGGATTAGCACTGTATATTCCAGGTGGAGTGTAGAAATTGTCATCCACTCGGAGATATATTGGTACTTCAGAGGCAATTGTGTTTAGGGTGGAAATGCTAGGAAAATGTACACTTGGGGAATAGAAATGCAGCAATAAAATCAAACTTAAAAATTGATTTCTGTGGTAGCTATATGAAGCTTCATATTTTTTTCTTATAACAGAAAATGAAATATTGTATGAAATGTATTCAGCCCCTAGCTACAATATGCATGTACATAGTTCTCCCGGATTTCCTTCGTATGCATGGTGCACTGACCTGTAAAACTCAGCTTCATCAGTGCCGACTGATTCTCTTAGAGTTTACCCAGCAAAATTAAACTGATGATGCAGCACATGATATGGCTTATTAAACAAACAGATTTGCCATTTTGCTAACCTGCTAAGGTGTACCCTTATATTCTTAAGCAGAATATGAGTTTGAAATGCTTTGGGTCTACCAATAAACCAAGATCCTCCCACCAAGGAGTTTAGTGGATTCAGGCAGACAGGAAGAGCAAATTTGACACAAGAAGAGAGAGAAAAGAAAACCGTTTCTCTCCCACCACAAGGGCATGGCTGAGACGTGCACAATGTTGATGACAGATGCTGTTATCTTTTCAGACAGAATTTCTCTTATTTTTTCACTTCCTCCCCCCATCTTTTTGGGGAGGTGCCAATGCTACATGGTTTACAAAGATGCTGCCATCTAGAGGTACCCAGTAGCCAAGAACAGTGATTTTGTGAAACACTTCTGGGAACTGAACATTTAAACTGAGCAGTTCATGCTAGAAAGATTATAGGAGAGAAAACATTGTCTGAGATATTGGAACATGGCTAAATTATTTCTGGACATGAGGGGAACCACAAATGTGCTCATCTTAATCAAGTATTCTGGCTATGAAATAGCCTATTATTAATCTTGATTTTAAAAGTCACCCTGTGATTAATTGACTTCAGCTCAATAGACACCATATACTGGTTTCATAGTATCTGCAAAGCAGACCAGACAAGAGAAAATGAATTAAAGGTCACTGTGATGAGCCAAGACAGCAGAGGAAAACATGGAAGAATTATGGCCCTTATGTCCACAAGGACTGGTTTCCCTAAAATATACTGTAATCAGTGTTATATCACTGTTAGTACAATAAAGGAGGATGTATTAATATTTGAGAATTGCAGAAGTATCTCACCCACCTAACAACATTAATGCAGACACTCGGATAAGAGATTAGTTTGGATTTTTCCTTTACTCGCATGTTTGCACACTACATTTTTCTCCTTTAAAGGAAAAAGTAATCAACAATTTCCATTAGTTGCAAATCAGCTTCCGGAATAAAAAATTAATTCTTTCATAAATACAAAATTTCATGTTTGCAATAGGTGTTCAACAGAAGTTGAAATTTTCCAACACAATAACAAGAAATTAAAATTAATGGATAAGTGAAAATAAAGATAGCGGAATCAAACTGATTAACAGTCTCCATGATGAAATTTTAAACATTCTTCATAGGACACTGTGCTCAAAATTACTCTTTGCATATGAAAGGCTGAGAGCATAAAGACATTAGAGTTCTAGTCGGAGGTAATCAAGTACTTTGCTTTATGGGTACAGATTTCACCTTTTGCAAATTTAGCTTCTTCGTGTGAACAATGAGAGGACTGAACTAAATAAACTCTAAGGTATCTTCCAGGTGATAGATGGTTCCTTGGGATATTTTCTTCCTACAGCATCCTTACGAAAATAAAAATCAGAGGTGATAATTAACCACATTCTCAAAGAAAGATTTAGTAGAAACGTGGCTATTAAGCCAGCCAAATAGGCACACAGGAAAGGAGGTAGACAAGGGCAACCCCAGGAGTTTGGAAAAGTGAGGAAGCAGAAAACTAGTCAAAATGGTCTACTTCAAAATCTTTCATAGGGTTAGGCATTTATTTGAATCAAGTAGTTATCCTTTATAAGAGATTTGTATCTGACAACAAAAACAACACATATTTTTTGAAAAAGTTCCATAATTTAGGAAAAAAACAATCAGTCAAAAGATTGCCTGTAATTTCTCCATCCAGATGGGATAATGATGTTAATTACTACACTAATTATGAGTATATCTGACTGTGTCAGGAGTTGTCTATAGCTTTTATTACTTTTTATTCTTTAATTATTTATTATTTTCAGTTACAGTTGACATTCAGTATTATTTTATATTAGTTTCCAGTGTATAGCACAGTGGTTAGACATTTATGTAATTTATGCAGTGATCCCCCCAATTAGTCTAGTACCCACCCGGCACTATGCAAAGTTGTCGCAACATTATTGACTATATTCTCTAGGCTGTGCTTTACAACCCTGTGGTATTTTGTAACTACCAATTTGTACTTCTTAATCCCTTCACGTTTTTCACTCAGCTCCCCACCCCCCTCCCCTTGGGTAACCATCAGTTTGTTCTCTGTGTCCACGAGTCTGTCCACTTAATCTTCATAACAACTCTATGAGATATGTAGAATTGTTACTGCTCCATTTCATAGGTGAGGAAACAACTCTTAATGTCTTTAAGCAGATCCTATTTTCACTTACTATGTTATAAAAATTTTAACCATGTTATAAAGGCGTTCAAAAGCTTATTTCCAGCTTCTCTCTATTATAAACAATGCACGAATTCCCTTTTAAGTACTTATAGAGTACTAATGTACTAACACATATGCGTTTGGGTAAACTCATGCAGTCAACAATTTTTCTTCCCATGGGCTGAAATCCTGCCAAAGAGAGATTGAGCATTTTAATGGTGACAAAGCAGGAGACTTTTCTAAGCATAGGACACTTCTGGTAAGGCAAGACTTGCCAACGGAAGACTCTCACATGTGGGATTCATTCTTTCATTCTAGTCTTTTATTAATTCATTTTGAAATACTGACTGCATTCTTATGATGTGGGCGGGTAGTGTGACACAATTCCTGACCTCATAGAGTTTAAAACCCAGTGGGTAAAGAGAAACCAGAAATTGAACAAGTAAAAAGAAACTAGAAATTTAACAAGCAAACATTGTAACAGCAATGTTTAAGTTAGGATCCTGACCAGGGTGGGAAGGGCAGGCAGAGATTAGATCTTGAAGGATCTTTTATTCAGGTGAAATTTGAACTTTATCCTGAAGTAAATGAGAAGTTATTATGAATTTTTCTATAAATTAATTAATGAATTTGGACATAACTACATAAATAAAATAAACATACTAATGAAAATATGTGCTTGTAAACTTTTAGACTTAGATCCAGCCCTCCTTAAATTCATACACTCCTTTTAACATTTAAAATTTAGTTTTGTTTCTGGAGACCATGTGAGGTAATGCAAATCCCGCTATCAATGCCATCAGAAGAGCTGGATTGAAATTCTTCTGTTTTTTACTAGCCCA
Source organism: Rhinolophus sinicus (assembly GCF_057876585.1). Taxonomy (NCBI): domain Eukaryota; kingdom Metazoa; phylum Chordata; class Mammalia; order Chiroptera; family Rhinolophidae; genus Rhinolophus; species Rhinolophus sinicus. The sequence continues at coordinate 21,114,644 of NC_142518.1, read as the reverse complement.
CTTAGCAACCGCATACTCTATGTAGGGCAGGGGTTCCCAAGCTTGAATGTGTGACAGCATTACCTGGAAGTCTTGGTAAACACAAATCACTAGACCCACCCCGGAGTGTCTGAGTCAGTAAGCCTGGAGTATGACCTGAGAATTTGCATCTCTAACACGTTCTCAGATGATGCTGAGGCTGCTGGTCCAGGGACCACACTTTAACTAATACTGCTCTAGGACAAGGCAATCTGAGTCTTATTCCCTTATTTATAGAATGGCTCTCATAATAACTTCCCCACCTACTTCACAGCATTGTTGAGAAGAACAAATGAGAAAGTGAGCTAGGGAAATGCAAGCCCTTGCCAGCAACTGCTGTGTAACTGAGGAAACTGCTGTCATTATAAATGGGACAAATGTATACAAATTTCCCAATGTAACACAAAAGTGAAATCATTATGTTGTACACCTGAAACTCATAATATTGTATGTCAATATTAATAAACATACAAATAATTAAATCAGAGAAGCTCTAAGTTTAGCGATGGCTGTTAAGGCGATAAGGTTCTGCCAGTGACCTGAACTTCAGCACTAATCTTTTTTTCTCTTCCATAATTAAATGAAAATATTTGCGAAATTATCTAAGTAATAACAATGGAAATCCACAAGGTTCTTTTTGTTCATTTCTCTGTTTGTTCTTAAGTCATACAGTTCGGTTCCATCATCTCGCCTTACCCATTTTCTGCTGGCAATGGATTTAACACTCACGGGGAAGCAGGTTTCCGTTCTTCCCTCTCTCTCTCTTACATCTGTCCATTGCTATTGCTCAATAAATAGCAGTAAGGCTACTGAGGGGCCAACTAGAAATAGCATTATGGAACAGAATGGTTACTCTGCGGCAGTTAGGGGACAATGAGAGTATCTTAACACTGTCTTTAAAAATTAATTAAACTCCAATGTGGTCACAGTTAACCTAATGCATTGTTTGGGTCTGGTTCTGTCTCTTGCCTAAAATCTACTGTGTCTAGGGTTGAAAGATAAAACACAGATGCCCCAATAAATTTGAATTATAGATTAAAAAAGAGATTCCAAGTATGCCCCAGATACTGCATAGACATATGTACAGAAAAAAAAAGTATTTGTCATTTATCTGCAATCTAAATTTATTCTGGCATAATATCCAGATATCACTGAATCTGGCAATCTTACCTGTGAACCATTAGTAATGATGTGGTAACTGTGGCTGAGAAACATGTGCATACTACAGAAAAAAACAACATTAATCTACAAGCCCAGAATGAGGATATTGGTGGATGTACAATCACAATCACCTACGGAACATTTTAATAAGTACCAAAAAGAAGGCCCCAACCCAGAGCAATTAAACCAGAATCTCTGGAAACGGAACCAAGTTACTGAAACTTTTAGAAGCTCCACAGATACTTCTAGTAAGCAGTCAAGACTGAGAACTACTGAATTTAATAAAGAAACTTCTATCAGTGGTTCTTAGTTGTGGCTGCCCATTAAAATAGCAACTATGAACAATCTCAATGTCTACTCTGTACCCCAGGCCCATTACATCAAATTCCCTGGGGGTGGGATCCAGACACCAATTGTTTTTTTTTTTTTTTTTTTTTTAATGTTTAGCACTTTTTACTTTACAAAGTATTTCACATTGGTTTTTAAAACTTCCTAGGAGATTCCAATGTACAGCCAAGAATGGATCCATTTGTTTATAGTCAGTCAACTTGGCATATTCTCATAAGATACATTGAAGTGTCCCAAAGTGTCAGAAGAGTACCTTTATAAATTATTATATACAGAGCTATATGAAATTTTAATTTTCTAAATTTCAAAACAATATATTCCTGGTTACTTTTACATTCTAACTAGATATTTTCCCTTTTGTCAAAAACAAAGTAATGTAAAGTGGGTTGAACAAGTATAAAATTTAGTAGTATTGCTTACCATTCTTGTACAGCTTATTGTAAACTGAGTTGTACAGTTTACTGAGAAACTACCAGTAAAATAATGCATACTGCTAAAATCATTCTTTATGTCTTATCTTTTCAGTGACATCCACTGCACAACTCAAGGGGGCACCATGACACAGAATATCATGTGAATGATGTTGGATGTGTCCATAATAGAAATTCAATCATTATTTGTATACAGGCATGAAGAACTGAATATCCAAAACAAAGATATAACTAATATCAAAATTAGAGTGATAGCAGTTTTACCATTACAAATATATTAAAGAAATGATAAAAAATGTGTGGGGCAAGGATTTGGGACAGAACTGGCTGGGCTGTTCTCTCTTGGCAGCTCTCGTGGAATTGTGGTCAAGTATCAGGTAGGGTTGAAGTTATTCAAAAGCTAGACTGGGCTGGATGTCCAAGATGACTCACTCACAGGGCTGCCATTCCAGTCGATGCTGGTGGTTGGCTGATGATGTCAACTGGAACACCTACATGTGGCCTCCCTGACACGGTTGTTTCAGGGTAGTTTTATACATGGTGTAGTTTCTCCAAGAGAAAGCATCCCAAGTGAGCCAGGTAGAAACTAAGTGGTCTTTTCTAACCTTGCCTTAGATGTTACGTAGCATAATTTCAGCCTTTTTCTATTGATGGGAGCAACCACAAGCCTGCGCAGACCCCACATCTTGATGAAAAGCATATTAAACAGTTTTGGGGCCATGACTGTAATGAACTTTAAGCTTTAATTTTAGCCTTTCATTAAATTTAGTTAAAATTTCATCCAGAATGGATAATTCAGTTATTCTCAAGTAAATCCATTTTTAAAGCCCCAAGTAAACCCGGAAACAAAGGACCAAAAAGAACAAAGATGAACAAATAACAAACCCTGACCTGTTTGAAACCTAAAGGTACCAGACTGGCATTTGGACAGCCATAGGGTTTGCTTCTGCTAGTACTTTCATGCGTACTCAAATGAGCGAAGCATAAAGGGAGATGTTAGAAAGTTAAAATATCATATCACTTTTCAAAGGCATTTCTTTTTCTGGAATTCACCAATATTTCACATGAAAGTTTCTCTTCTTTTTCCTAAATCTACATCATCCAATGCTGTATGCATTCTGAAGGCTATTTGCTTATCCCTCTTTGTATTGATATGTTTCTTTTGGTAAAGCATGCAACATTCCTTTAGTATTTCTTGAGCGAATCTCTTTATGCATTTGTCAAGAAGTAAATTAGAAAATGTTTCATTATTTGATTTACTTCTGAAATAAGTATTTTTCTAAGCACAGGCTAAAGCTGTATTTAAAATTTTTACATTACCAAAATGAAGCATATCTATTTCCAAAACACCACCTTAATCCATATGGTTGACTATTTCACATAGTTTGTCTACAGCAGAGTGAGATGCCAAACTTAATATTAAATATCGAACTCCAATACAACCTTCTCTTTAGCGTCAAGGGGAAGACCTTCAATTTACCTCAGGGCTGTTAGATCAATTGTCCCCCAAATACCAACATACACATATACTCATGGCTATAGAGAAACTATCCATTTTCTCTGTTCTGGGGAATATCCTGTGAGATCATTCAAGTCCATTTATCACATTACGAAGGAAGAGTTTTGAGGCCAAACTAGGAGGAGAGAAACTGAAGGGAAGGCAGTCAATACCCATCCTGGCTGGGCTTCACCAGCTGGATGTGCTTCAGCTGGCCTGGAACTGTCAACCAAAACTGCAATTACTGACCTTGCTAGAGGCTGTGTCTCCCTAGAGGCAGCAGGGCAGAGAGGGAATGATGGATGCTCACGGTGTTTTCTACAAACAGGAGGAATAATTATGAAGTATTCATGCTGTCACAGACCACAGTGCCTGGTCTCAGGAGGATGATAAGATTAAAATCGTAAGATTTTGGAATGAAAATAGGTTCAGTGAGGGTTCACTTCAAGTTCTCATTAAAATTTTATAAGAGAGAAGGAAAAGCACATGCCTTTATCACAGAGCAATTATAACTTATAAGCTAGTGAGAATGCTGGTGACAAGCAGTATAAAAGAACTCCCCAAGCAATATTTTATTTCATGGAGCTGTTTTTCCCTTCAAAACTGACTATGAATATAGTTTCACTATAAAATTTTGTTGCTCGTAAACAGAACCATACAATTTTGCAATATGCATGTCTGCAAAAAAGATGCTTTACTTATACGTACTAATTCTCTCATGTGCCTGTTTTATATCTTAGACATTCTAAAAATCTTTGTGATGAAATTTTATCAATAATTTCTTTTTGTACAAAAATCATCTATTAAATTAAAATACATCCTCTTTTAACAATATTCTATAGTTTAACAACAGCTTTTCTGAGGTATGATTTACGGGCAATACAATTCACCCATTTTAAGTGTTCAGTTCAATGAGTTTTAGTAAACTTATACATGTGTGCAGCCATCATGTCTTAGAGCCCTTCCGTCACCTCACAAAGTTTCCTCAGGCCCATTTGTAGCCAATCCTTGCTCCTAACCCTGGCCCAGGTACCCAATGATCTGATTTCCGTCGCTAGTTTTGCCTTTTCTGAAAATTTCATATAAATGAAATTATACAATATGTAGTCCTTTGTGACTAGAGTCTTTCACTCAGTATAATGCCTTGGAGATTCATCTATGTTATTGCATATATCAGCAGTTTATTCTTTTTTTTTTTTATGGAGCAGCATTCCATTGCATACATATGCTATATTTTATTTATCCATTCACTAGTTGATGGACACATTTGGAGAGTTTCCAGTTTAGAGCTGCTCTGAATAATTTTAGCCTGAACATTTATGTACAAGTGTTTACATGGACATATGTTTCCGTTTCTCTTCAGTAGATATCTAGGTGTGGAGTTGCTGGGTTTTATAATAAATGTATGTTTGATTATAAAATAAAAACTGTAAAAGTCATTTCCAAAGTGGCTATACCAATTTACATTCACACCAGTAATGTGTGAGGGCTTTAGTTTCTCTAACTCTTTGCCAATATTTAGTATTGTCATTCTTTTGGATTTAGCCATTCTAGTGTGCACGATGTGGTATTTCAATACGGTTTTAATTTACATTTCCCTAACTGCGAATGATGTTGAACATCTTTTCATGTGCTTATTGGCCATTTGTGTATTTTCTTTGGTGAAGTGTCTATTTGAATACTTGACCTAGTTTTAAAATGAGATTTTCTAATTATTTTTGAGCTCTATACCTTTTCTATGTTCTATATGAAAGCCCTTTATCTGATATATAATTTGAACATGCTGTTTCCAAATCTGTGTCTTAGTTTTTCATCATCTTAATGACATCTTTTGAAGAACAAGTGTTTAATTTTGATGAAATTTCAGTTATTAATATTTTATTATATTGTTCATGCTTTTGATATCACATTTAAGCATAGAGGCAACTAATTCAAGATAGCAAGGCCTGAAGCATGAGGCCTCAGGAATCTAGGCAGAGTTTTTGTCCCCAGGAAAGGATTTAGCAAGAAGTTAGGATCCATAGAAGACAGATGTTTTACTGAATGGTTTTCTAGAAATACAAACCAGGCAGACCCAGTTAAAGGGACTGTTGCATATGATGGTACGAAGGCTTAAGACTAATTTAGGTTCCCAATTGTTAATGATTCAAATGTTACAATTCACTTTAATAGCCCCATATTTCCAAATCATCTTGCCCTACTAAGTGGAGCCCTCATTAGTTCCTTTTTCAGCTATTACGACAGTCTTGTAATCTATCCCTTTGTTCAGTCTTTCACTTTTCTCCTGTATTCTGCACATCATTCCTAGGTTGACTGTCTTCAAGCGTGGTTTATATAAAATCCCCCTGCAATATAAAATATGTAATGACTTACCAATGCTTATCAAATGAGGTACACATTTCTCACTCATCCTGGTACAGAAAACACTTAAAAATGAGTAAACCATATTCATGCTTCATCTCGAGTTACTCCTCTAACCAGTCTACGTTTCTGCCAGAACAGGATGCTTGGTTTTCATAACAATTATGCTTCTTAAACTTGGCACATTCCCTCTACCAGAAATCACAATCTCGGCTCACGAAATCCTCTCAACCTTCAAGCATGCCCCAAATGCTACCTCTTCAATGAAACACTTTTCCATCTCCCTAAGTAGATACCATGTCTTACTTCTTTCAACTTTTATGTCATCTAAATCAGTGGTGGACAAATTGTGGCCCACAGGCCAATATGTCCCATCATGTTTTATTGGAATACAGCCATGCTCATTCATGTACTTATTATCCAAGGGTGCTTTCACACTACCATGGCTTGAAGTTTAGTTATGGCAGAGACCACATGGTCCACAAAGCCAAAAACATTCATTATCTAGCCCTTTAAATAAAAAGTTTTCTGACCCCTACTATACATCATGCTGATCAGGCAACACAAATTGTTATAAACAATTGTCCTAATGAAAGAAAATATTCAAAATATGGAGTTTCATAATATAATTTCACTATCATATAATCACCAATTATTGTTCATTTCAATGCTATTTGATGTGGTCTGAGGATCCATTTCAACATTGTGTGTGTGTGTGTGTGTGTGTGTGTGTGTGCGTAATTTGACTACGAACTCTTTTTACACACATTCTTGTATCAATTTGGCAGTGATCCATACTTTAGGATGTTGAATTAATTATTCAGATGTATCACCTAACTTACTGCAATAAAATATTTATGGTGTATGGCTGAGCTTTGCAGAACAGAGACACATAAAAGCTGGTATAAATTGCATAATAAAATTGCATTTGTATGGAATAGTTTTGGCTCAAGATTCTTCCACAAAACAGTTTTTTAATACAATTGAAGTGTTATTAGAAAATTACTTTATCCTATGTAACTAATGATAAAAATATGCATTATGCAAATATTCTTCCATTTCCACTTGTTAACCCAAGCAGGTCAGTAAAAGGTCAAAAGTGGGTGGTGTCAAAGCTTTGGAAGCATTTGAGGCCATCTCTGTAAGAGATAAGGCCCTTTCCTATCTCTGCTGGCCATGACTGGCAGGTCTTTGGTTTTCATTGCTATTGTATCCTCTGCATTTATCATAGTTCACAGCATTTCGTAGTGGTTCAATGCACACATTTTTAAAATACAAATGACTGATCCATTTCTCCATTTTTCTATTCTGTGACTTTGGCAAGTTCTTGGTGGAGTACTTCCAAGTAAACAACTTTCCTTTAATAAAAGTCTTAGCCCATATCCAGTCACATGCCACCCCACTGAGTAGCATCAAGGTACGTTGACTAGCAATTAGCTAGTCCCCCCCATCTCCCTGAACTCCCACTCCAGCCAACTTGCCCTAACTTGGACAAGGATTATAATTCAAATACCGTTTATATATTTCATTTCCTAAAGCTTAGATTTCTGAAAAGCAAGATGTTGGGCCACTTGAAAAATGTGCAATGAAACATTTTAATAAAATTCAACTTAGAGTAGAAGATACTGTAATGTGTTTTAACTCCAGAATGACAAGGAAACTTTTTTTTCTCTTTTGGGGGGTGGATGTGGGCTTCTTTGCACAGGAAATTTTATTTTCACAAATTTTAAAAATGTTGTCAAAAAGGAAAGAAATACTTTGTTTTCTATTAATTTCTTCAAAGTGAGTGAACTCCAACTTTCAGTGTTTCACTGCCTTTAAAGGGGATAAATACAGTTCATTTCATATCAGATCTATAATTTTACTAAGACTCATTATCGCCTAGTGAGTGGTACCAGTGTTTTGTTCTGGACATTCACCAATGATATGAATAATTAGAGGAGGATAGAGCGATGACTCAGGATTTTCTTTAATTTTCACATTTTTCTCATAATTTTTCTCATAATTTTCTCATAATTTTCACATTTTTAATTAAATTAAATGCAGAAATGAAATCACTTTTAAATAGGAAATTAAGTGAAGAACCCCATGGCAATGCAGTAGAAAAACACGTTGTTGTTTTTTTCTTAATTAAAAAGACAAATCCCAGGCAATATGAAAATTTAAGAGCCTCAAGTGTGAACTCACAATATGTATTTATGATAACACTTTGGATAACTACTTAATTAAATTAATATTTTGTTATATTTTATTTGTCTTAACCTTATCCAGATTTCCAGTACACGTTGATTTTAAATATGCTCCCCAAAATACCATAGTACTTTTACATTTATTTTATTTTTGTATTTTTAAATTAAAAAAAATTACATTTATTTTTATACTCAAGAGTAAAGCCTTTCAAGGTAAAAGTTCCTTTGCTTCAACACTTTCATATAATTAAAAATTAACACTGATTCTTTGCATTTTGAAAAAGTTATTGAAGTGTATATTATAATAAGTTTGAAAAAAATGTTCTCTTTTAAAACTTCAAGTAGCACTTAAATCTTAAGCGATGTTTTCAGTCATTCAGGAAATACCTGTTGGGTTTCTATTTGGGTTAAAACAAGAACCAAGAAGATATATGAAAAAGTCTGTAAAATATTTTATTTAAAAATATTTTAGAGAAAAGAGCTCTGTAAAAATTTCATGAGTGGTGATCAGATATCTCTGGCCAGTATCATCTATAGTTGGTTCTATGATCTTTTCATTGAAAAGGTGTATATTATCTGTGCATTCATTGTACTTCAGATGTCACAATTTCCCTCTTTCCTGCCTTCCACTTCCACACCAAAAAGATGGAACTCCCAATTGCCTGCTTTTGCCTGCAGGTGCCCATCTGCTATGCATGATGACTTACTCTTGCTTTAAAGGGGAAACATGAAAGATTTTTGAATGGGAAAGAAGGAAGCCTCACATATTGTCACCTACTTGGTAATAGCATCTTTCATTGATTTTTCTAGCCATGTTTATTATAATCTTTCATTCTCTATGATTTTGTTGATTACTGAACAATTTACTACTTGTTTCTCCCATCTCCTACCATTCAGATTTTTTTCCTATTGATTTCTGTTTACTTTCCTGGTTTCTTACCCACTCTTGCCCATTTGCTCTATAAGTGTACACCTAGATTGCTGCCTGTCTGATTAGTTTTAAAGTTCTCCTATTTAACACTTACCTGTGGTACATTTATGGCCCTAATTAAGAAACCTCACTTCATCCCCAACCAACAAATCTATTTGTTGGCCAGTTTTGAGATTCAGCCAGGGATTGGCCAAATCTCATGCCTGTCGCATAGTCTCTTCCCCATATCACCAGCTCTAAGTCTCATCCAGCTATCTCCCAGCTGGGGTAGACATACTACAAAACATAGGCTTTTCAGGGAGTATACAGACATGGATGTATTTAAGGGAATACATTTCCAGATCTTCAGCTGTCATACATTATATCTAAAATTGATCTGATAATGTGCCTGTGATTAGTCTCTCCTCTTTCCTAATCATCTTTCTCTGAATTGAAAAAAAAGTCCCTAGAAATAAATCCATGCCTATACAGTCAACTAATATTTTACAAGGGAACCAAGAATAGTCAATGGAGAGAAGACAGTGTTTTCAATAAATTGTGCTCGGAAAACTGGATATTTACATGCAAAAGAATGAAATTAGACCCCTATCTTACTCACCACTCACAAAAATTAACTCAATATGGATAAAAGACTTAACTATATGACCTGAAACCACACAATTTTTAGAAGAAAACACAGGGAAAAAGCTCCTTGACATTGGTCTTGGCAATGATTTTTTAAATATGACATCAAAAACACAAGCAAAAATAAACAAATGAGACTACATGAAACTAAAAAGTTTCTCCACAGTAAAAGAATCAACAGAATGAAGAGGCAACTTACAGAATTGGAAAAAATATTTGCAAACTATATATCAGATACAGGAGGGTTAATATCCAAAATATATAAATGACTCATACAACAGAATAACAAAACAAAATAAAATCCTGACTAAACATGGACAGAGGATCTGGATATACATTTTTCCAAAGAAGATATCTGAATGGCCAACATGTACATGAAAAGATGCTGAAAATCACTAATCATCAGCGTAATGCAAATCAAAACCACAATGAGATACCACCTCACACCTGTCAGGATGGCTATCATCAAAAAGACAGGTAACAAGTGTTGGCAATGATGTGAAGAAAAGGGAACCCTCATGCACTGTTGGTGGCAATGTAAACTGGTGCAGCCATGATGGAAAACAGTACGAAGCTTCCCCCCAGAATTAAAATTAGAATTGCCATACAATCAGTAATCCCACATCTGGGCATACATTCAAAGGAAATGAAATCATATCTTGAAGAGAGATCTGCACTCCCGTATTCATGGCAGCACTTTTCACAAGAGCAAAGATGTGGAAACAACCTAAGTGTCCATCCAAGGATGAATGGATAAAGAATATCTGGTATATACATATAATGGAATATAATTTAGCAATAAGAAGGAAATCATGCCAGTTGCAACGGCATGGACAGTCCTTGAGGGCATTATGCTACATGAAATAAGTCAAACAAAGAAAGACAAAAATACTGTATGATATCAATTATATGTGGAATCTTTTAAAAAAATAAGCCAAACTCATAAAAACAGAGAGCAAAATAGTGGGTACCAGGGGCTGAGATACAGGGAAAATGGGGAGATGTTAATGAAAGGGTACAAACTTCCAGTTATAGCATAAATAAGTTCTGGAAATATAATGTCCAGGATAATGACTATAGTTAGCAATACTGTATATATTCTTTTCTAAATTTTTATTAAATTAATTGGGGTGACATTTGTTAGTAAAATTATACAGATTTTAAATGTACAATTGTGTAATACATCATCTGTAAATTGCATTGTGTGTTAACCACCCAGAGTCAATTCTCCTTCCATCACCAAATATTTGACCCCCTTCACCTTCTACTACCCCCCCTTACTCTTTGGTAATCACTAAACTATTGTCTGTGTCTATGAGTTTTTGTTTGTCTTGTTCAATTTCAGTTTCATATTCCACATATGAATGAAATCATATGGTTCTTGACATTTTCTGTCTGATTTATTTCGCTTAGCATGATAACCTCAAGATCCATCCATGTTGTCACAAATGGTAGTATTTCATCTTTTCTTCTGTCCATGTGATATTCCATTGTATTATTTTCTTGAGGGTTGCTAAGAGAACATATTTTAAATGTTCTCACCACACACATATAAAATCAATTATGTGAGGTGATGACTCTGTTAACTAACCTTATTGTGGGTAATTATTTTGTGAAATGTATATGTATCGAATCATCATGTTATACATCTTAACCTTAAACAATGTTATATATTAATTATATCTCAATTAGGCTGGAAGTTTTGTGTGTTTTTTAAGTCATACCTCCCTAAGGCAAATTTTATTAAAACATTTTGCTCCAAGGAGTAAAACCCTCCAAGGCATCAAATAAAGGAATTATTAGAGATTGCAATGGTCTTTTGGGAGAGTCCACTGATAGTATCTCCTAAAGAAATATTAAGAAGGATAGACCCTTCTATTATCTGAGGAACAAACTCTGGGAACGGCTCTGTCTCTATCTCAGATTATCTTACTTTAGGACATTTCCATAAACCAAATGAGTTAAATACCCAGCTTCAAAGTTTCAACAAGAATGTATTTACAGCACATATAGGATACAAAGGAGCTTATGTATTTTGCAATTGCTTAAATACATGATGAAATATTTAATATTGAAAATGTAAGAGCGATTACATCATTTCCCCAAATTTCTTTAGAGTTACCTGAGGAAAACAATTTGAAGACCTCTAGACCCTCTCAACCATAATTGCACTATAGAATCACTTGAGTTGCTTTAAAAATAATACAGCTATCCAGGTATCACTGGGGAATCTCTAATGGTAAATCTGGGTCTGATAATAAAACTGTCTAAAAGCTCCTCCAGGTGATACTCACTTGCAGCCAGGATGCAGAGCCCCTGCATTGCAATCTGCTACTGATGATGATCTTACAATCATTTCACAATCAACAGTCCTAATATTTCTCCCTGTATAAGGCTGTGCCTATAGGAATTGGTAATGAATGACTGCCCTCTTGATACTTCTTACTAATTGAAACTAAACTACAAAACATGATAGCCAAAAAAAAAAATCCTGCTATTTATGTTTCTTGGGTTTTGGTTTCCTGTTTAATGACTTCTTGGAGTATCATCATATAGTCATATATACCTGTAAACCAAAAGTACATTTTATTTCACATATGTGAAATAAAAGTATCTTTTATTCTCCCTTTAAAGTAATACTCATAAAGATAATATTAAGTAAAGGCAAACTATTCTTACAGCATTTATACTGCACCCAGCTTCTCATTATGTGGGGTAGAAACAAATCTGTATAAACTCTCAAAGGGACACACTCCATGGCTTTATGAAGGTGAATTCTCAGGCCTATTGTGGAGAGTGGCACAGTAGCTCTTTATTTATACTTGCTCCTTCCACTTAACTCAAAGGCACCTGTTGAGTACCTGCCATGGCTTTGTCCTGAGTTTATGCTGGCAACTGAAAGCTTAATTCTTCCATTCAAAAATATTTATTGAGCATCTACCCTGGGCTTGACACTGTTATAGGAGCTTATGCTATAGCTGTAAATGAAACAGGCAAAATTCCCAACCTCACTGAGCTGGAGATGGTGGCCCCTACCCTCAGGTATCTTCAAACCAAATGTTAACAAAGTTAGACTATCCATGAGGGGAAAGTATGTCATGATTCATATTGCTAGGTAGAATTTCCGGAATTGATTGATAAGTCACAAAAATCTCCCCAACCCCCACCTGTCTTCTAAATAATTAAATAAAAATATAGGTGAATTCCCTGGCATTAGATTCAAGGGGATTGTCATCCCAAAGAGACATATTTCCCAACGTCCTGTTGCAGTATATTTTCCACATGTATAATGAGTAACCTCACTGGAGTGGACACACTTTCCATATCATCAATTTACTAGCTAGACCTGAGTGAGAATCAGCTCTGAAAAATTATGGTGAAATTTACAGAGAAATAATTGGATAAGTGAGGCAGCCTCTTAAGAGAAGTAAATGATACACATATTCTACCATTTAGTACTTAGAATAGTAAATATAATGCTGTTTTATTTTTAATGATAGATTTACCCATTTTAGAGATGAAGGATTTTAGACACTTCATTAGATCAATTTGTTATCTTGTTTTGAAAAGTCCCAGGTTATGTTTAATTACTTGTATTTCTTGTCACCCTGATTTCGACTAATTTTGTAACGTTTTCCATGACAAGTGTTTCTCTTCTTTTTCTAACAAACATTAATCCATTTTCTGGTATGTATAAAAAGCCTTAGAACAATGCTGCATTGGAACTTGTACTCCTTCCTTATTAAAATAATTATAGAACTAATAAAAATATATTTATTAAGCTTATTTTCCTCTTTAATTTTAAATTAAATTTTTCAGCACCAAATACCCTTTTGTTCTGCGTAATAAAAAGCAAAAATGGAAACCAATGTTAATGTAGGCCACTGCTTTCACAGCAATGTGTTCCAGAGTTGATGAAACAATGGAGATAACCCTTTATCTATATCTATATCTGTATCTATATCTATTTAGGGAACCAGTTCCAGTTCCTAAATAAGAATAATGATTCCTTAGAAATTAATTAATAAAACAATTCAATTCTATATCCCAGATCACTGTAAAATTATGATTATTTTTTAATCTACTAGTTCTTTTTTCTTAACAGGCATAGGTAGACACAACCATTTTCCATCTTGTATCTGAACAAATTTTCTCTATCTTTTTGCACTAGTTTCCTTTGACCTTGACAGTTTCTTATCAATTATTAATTTCATTCTGACTCATTAAGGTAAATACCAAGCCCCTGACACCCAATTTTCTATCATACACATATACTGCCATCTTAATCATGTACAGGAAGTGGTAAATCGATATTCTGCAATTATTTTCCAAGTTGATTTCACATAATTCAGGAGCTATTTTATGAAAATTGTTCACAGAGTCTAAGGCACTGCTAAGCATGGATCTATTTAAGGTGGCTTTGACTATGAGGATGCTACTTATTTTAATGAGTTTCACTTGAATTAAACATTATTATAAGATGACATGATACTATATAGAGAGAATCCTAAAGAGTTCACCAAAAAAGTATTAGAATTGATAAATGAATTTAGTAAAGTAGGATACAAAATTAATATTCAGGAATCAGTTGCATTTTTATACACTCATAACAAATTATCAGAAAAAGAAATTAAGAAAACAATCTCATTTACTATTGCATCATAAAAATAAAACATCTGGGAATAAATTTAACCAAGGATGTAAAAGACCTGTACTCAGAAAATTATAAGACATTGAAGGAAGAAACTGAAGAAGATAGAAATAAATAGAAGCATTTACCATTATCGTGAATAGGAAAAATTAACATTGTTAAAATGTTAATGCTACCCAAAGCAGTCTATAGATTCAATGCAATCCCCATCAAAATACTAATGGCATTTTTCACAGAACTAGAATAATCTTAAAATTTATATGGAACGACTAAAGGCTCCAAATAGCCACAGCAATCTTGAGAAAGAAGAACAAAGTTGGAGGTATCGCAATACCTGACATCAAACAATACTACAAGTCTACAGTAATCAAAACAATATGGTACTGGCATAAAAACAGACACATAGATTAATGGAACAGAAATAAACCCACACCTATATGGTCAATCTATGACAAAGAATGCAAGAATATATAATAGGGTAAAGACAGTCTATTCAATAAATGGTATTGAAAAAACTGGACAGATACATGCAAAAACTGAAAGTAGACCATCTTCTTACACCATATATAAGAATAAGCTCAAAATGGATTAAACACTTAAATGTAAGACCTGGAACCATAAAACTCCTAGAAGAAAACACAGGCAGGAAACTCTTGGACATTGTTCTTAACAATACTTTTTCTGATGTATCTCCTCAGGCAAGCAAAACAAAAGGAAAAATAAACACATAGGATTACATCAAACTAAAAGTTTGTTCACAGCAAAGGAAATCTTCAAAAAAGCGAAAACACAACCTACTGCAAAGGAGAAGATATATGCCAATGATATATCTGACAGAGATTAACATCCAAAATTTATAAAGAACTCATGCAACTCAACACCAAGAAAACTAACAATCCAATTAAAGGGTGGACAGGGGACCTGAATAGACATTTCTCCAAAGAGGACATACAGATGACCAAGAGACATATGAAAAGATGCTCAACATCATTAATCATCAGGGAAAAGTAAACTAAAACCACAAAGAGATACCACCTCACCCCAGTCAGAATGGCTATCATCAATAAATCAACAAACAACAAGTGATGGCGAGGATGTAGAGAAAAGGGAACCCTTGTGCACTGTTGGTGGGATTGCAAATTGGTGCAGCCACTGTGGAAAACAGTATGGAGGCTCCTCAAAACATTAAAAATAGCACTACCTTATGACCCAGTGATTCCACTTCTGGGTATTTGTCTAAAAAAGCCTGAAACACTAATTTGAAAAGATATATGCACCCCTATGTTTACTGCAGCACTATTTACAATAGCCAAGATATGGAAACAACCTAAGCGCCCATCAAGAGATGATTTGATAAAGAAATTGTGCTCTATACATACTTTGGAATATTACTCAGCCATAAAAAAGAACGAAACCTTACCATTTGTGACAACATGGACAGGCCTGGAAGGTATTATGCTAAGTGAAATAAGTCAGCCAGAAAAAGACAAATAGCATTCAATCTCACTTATATATGGAATCTAAAGAATAAAATAAATGAACAAACAAAAGAGAAACAGATTCATAGATACAGAGAACAAACTAATGATTGCCAGATGAGTGGGAGGTTCAGGGGATGGATAAAGTAGTATAAACTGGTAGTTACAAAATAGTCAATGGGAATGTAAAGTAAAGCATAGGGAATATAGTCAGTAAGATGGTATTGATTATGTATAGTGCCAGGTGGGTACCAGAATAATTGGGGGATCACTTTGTAAATTATATAAATGTCTAACCACTATACTGTACACCTGAAACTAATATAAAATAATATTGAATGTAACTGTAATTGAAAATAGAAAAGCTCAAAGAAAAAACAATATAAAATAGCTGCTCCAGAAAAGTATAAAATATAGAAATGTTCATTGTATTTTAAAAGTTTGAATTATTTTTATGTTTGTTTAGCTATTTGAGGTTTATAATTCTACACATATACATTACTAATGATTGCTAGTTGAAGCTATCCTTCTATATCTAATATATGACTATGTATTAGATCAGTGGTCAGCAAACTATGGCCTGTGGGGAAAATCTAGCTCCTTCTTTACTTTTGTAAATGAAGCTTTTTTGGAACAGAGCCATCCTCATTTGACTATGTATTCTTGTGGCTGCTTTCATACTACAACGGCAGAGATGAGTAGTTGTGACACAGACCAGAGCTGTCTTGCAAAGCCTAAAATATGTACTCTCTTTGCCCACCCCTCTATTAGATATTTGAAAATGTATATGAGTGCATAAGTGTATATTTCCCCTCCTGGTAATTTTTAAAACTTATTGAATCCTGTCAGCACACTGCAGCCATCTCAGCATTTATTAGATTATAAATTATTGAAATGTTTTACTCCAACATTAGCTAAATGTTCCTAATTAATAACATCATCCCATTATGCTAAAATGGATTTAGATTTGTCAACTTAAGCCCTCACTAGAAAGAAAAAAAAGATTGGAAAATTTTCCTTTCTACCTTGACACTTTCTAACCAGTTTGCATTTCCCAAGTCATTAGGCTTATGATTGTAAAATTGCTAATATTGTCAAAGAAGTAGAACTAGGAAAGCTGAAAAGAATACCAACTGTCAAGAGAATTCCCTTAACATAGCTTTCTTCCCTATTTTCTCCTTTCATTTTTACTATTTCTTTCCTCTTTTTTTAATTTAACCAATTAAATATTTCCTTGTTTTCAATAGAACTCTGTAATATACCTCAAGTATTTTATAAACTAAGAATACTTTATTCCTCCTTCTATTCTGCGTGTGTTTGTGTGCATATGTCATCGTAAGTTACTATTGTTTAAAACTATCTTTCTTTATTGGTCAACATTACCAAATGTTTCTTTAACATTAAGGAAAGATTCCTGGAAGAAAAGGAATGCGTTACTACCATGTTTCCCCGAAAATAAGACCTAGCTGGACCATCAGCTCTAATGCATCTTTTGGAGCAAAAATTAATACAAATCCCGGTATTATATTATATTATATTTTATTAGACCCAGTCTTATGTTATATAAGACTGGGTCTTACATTATACTATATAAGACCTGGTCTTATGTTATATTATTATATTATATTATATTATATTATATTATATTATATTATATTATATTATATTATATTATATTATATTATATTATACCTGGTCTTATATTAAAATAAGACCAGCTCTTATATTAATTTTTGCTCCAAAAGATGCATTAGAGCTGATGGTCTGGCTAGGTCTTATTTTCGGGGAAACACGGTAGTAGCACTTCACCCACGGAGCCCAATTTAGATTTAGTGAGATTTTTTTACTGTACAAATATATTGTTATAAGAGTTGTGGTAGTTTACAAAATGACCACCTAGTGAGCATGCTTAAAAGAATCGGATTAGAATACTCCTTTTTGTTGTATCTCTGGAACAAGACTCCCATACCTCAGTGAAAATGGTAAATTATTATTGTATATGTTATTCTTCATGTTCTCTCCCTCTTTTACTCTCTCATTGTCTCAGATACACAGACGAACTCCTACTTACCCATTACTACTATGCCATTAACATTAAACTGCCAATAACACTCTAATTTGATCCAGAGAATTGGTTAAGACCATCATTCTTAGGAATCTCTCTGGGAATCTCTCTGGATCCAAATCCTGGCTGCTTCTCAACCCCCAACTACACAGCCATTCATCTATGGCAAGTGATTTACCCATCTCTTTCTTGGTTTCCTTATCTATAAAATGAGAATAATACTTCTCATTGGATTGCTGTAAATATTAAACAATACCCATTGTTATAAACTGAATGTTTGAGAATGCTAAAACTTTATATGTTGAAGCCTTAATCCCCAAAGTGGTGGTATCTGGAAGGGGGGTCTTTGGGAGATAATTCGGTTTAGATGAAATGATGAGGACTGAGCCCTCGTGATGGAATTAGCTCCCATATAAGATGAGAGACAGACACCAGAGCTCTCCCTGTCTGTCACGTGAGAACACATAAAGAAGGTGTCAGTCTGCATGACAGGAAGCAGATCCTCTCCAGGAGCCAAATCTGCCAGAGCCTTGGTCTTGGACTGCCCAGCCTTCAGAACTGTGAGAAATAAATGTCTGTTGTTTAAGCCACCCAGTCTCTGGAATTTTTTTTTTTTTAATTTGCATTTTTATTATTTTTAACGAGATATAATTTACACATAACATTGTGTAAGTTTAAGGTATACAATGTGTTGATTTGATTCATTTATGTATTGCAATATGACTATCACCTTAGCGTTAGCTAACACTTCTATTATATCACATTATTATTTCTTTTTTGTGATAAGAACATTTAAGATCTAGTCTCTCAGCAACTTTGAAGTTTATAATACGAGATTGGACAATTAAGTTCACGAACTCATCGTAGAAAAAGTGCTACATACTTCATTGCTGAATATCACTATGGTCACCTTCGAAGTACTCCCCTTGGGAAGCTATGCACTGATGACAGGGCCTAGTCCACCCTTCAAAGCAATTTTGGAGCTCTTTTTCTGGAATGGCCACCAGAGGTGTCATAATATTACCCTTGATGTTCCAAATGTCATCAAAATGTCTTCCTGTCAATATTTCCTTTATCTTCAGGTAAAGAAAGAAGTCATTGGAGGCCAGAGCAGGTGAGCAGGGAGGGTGTTCCAATACAGTTATTTGTTTACTGGCTAAAAACTCCTTCACAGACGGTGCCCTGTGAGCTGGTGCATTGTCGTGATGCAAGAGCCATGAATTGTTGGCGAAAAATTCAGGTCATCTAACTTTTTCACGCAGTCTTTTCAGCACTTTCAAATAGCAAACTTGGTTCACTGTTTGTCCAGTTGGTACAAATTTATAATGAATAACCCCTCTGATATTAAAAAAAAATGTCAGCAACATCATTGTAACAAGTTCACAACTTGTCAGACCTCGTACAGTATTGTTGACTATTATCACTATGCTGTGCATTAGAATTCCAGGACTTATTCATCTTCTAGTTGCAATTTTGTTCTCTTTAACATCTCCCAAATCCCCCACCACCTAACCCCTGGTAACCACCATTCTACTTTGTTTCTACAAGTTCAGCGTTTTTAGATTCCACATACAAGTGATATTATACAATATTTGTCTTTTTCTGGCTTTTTTTCACTAAGCATAATGCCCTCAAAGTCCATCCATGTTGTTGCAAATGGCAGGATTTCTTTCTCGTGGCTGATAATATTCCATTATACATATTTCACATAATATTCATATATACTGTAAGAATGGCTATCATCGAGAATTACCATATGATCCAGCAATTCTACTTCTGTTTACATATCCAAAGGCAATGACAACAGGATATCTATCAAAAAGATACCTATACTCCCATGTTTATTACAGCATTATTCACAATAGTCAAGATATGGAAACAACCTGTCTGCCAACAGATAAATGGATAAAGAAGATGTGGTGTACACATAATATAGTATTTTGTTATAGCAGCCTGAGCTAAGACACCTGCAAATGACAAATTCCATATCTAATATATAGTACTGCTTGACAAATGTTAGCTATTACTAATTTCCTCTGACAACTGAAATACCTGAAAACAAATTTTAAATTCTTTTTATTTTTCAACCACCCGCAGTATATTTTCATTCTCTTTTGCATTTACTTTCATGACTCTGATTCTATTTTATTTGTCAAGGAGTCTTAGCTAATATTAATATATGTGCATGTTTAAAATTATTTTGAATCTAATTCTTTCCTTTTTTGACTGGTTCCAATCAATAGATTTGTATTTGTTGGTGATAAAATGGAGAATCTTTGCTATACTCAATCTCTGTATATGGACATGAGGCAAGGTATGTAGCCTAGGAAACTGACAACTCCCTCCAGGGTACAATATGAGGTGCGTCATTGGTTACACCAGTAACAAAGTGAATGTATACAGTACCTGCAGCTGGAGAAAAACAAGAGCCAGTTTCATCCAGCTTGGCTGATTTCTATGACTGGGACCTAACTTTTAGCTAATTATAATGTCATTATAATCTCATTTGCATTGCAATTACGACTCCCATCATGCATCTGACACCATGACAGTTCTGGAGGAACCAAATAAGAAAGAAAAAGTGGGAAAAGGAGAGTCCACCCAGGGGAGGAGATAAATGAACCACATCAATGGAATGTCATCAATTCCTGCCCTGGGAGGAATAAATATCCCTGACCTTGACTTCCTCAACACGTGACTCTTCCCTGAGTTCGCCCAAACTTTCCTCTCAAGTGTGTACTTTCATTTTCAATAAATCACTATCACTTTTCTGTATCTGTCTCACTCTTGAATTCTTTCTTGCCCGGAGACAAGAACCCAGTCACCACTGCTCCGGGTTGAGTCATCTCTTGGACATCCCCGTGAGCCTCCAGTAACAGATATAGAATTTAGAAATACTATATTTTCCCAGAAATAAAGTCTAAATCAATTGAGTATTTGAGAATAATTTTGCATTAAGATTATTTATAGATTTGGGCAGAGAGAATGAGGACACATTTAAATAACATTGAATTTCATGACACTAATATTATAGTCTAACAGTCCAGACTTTCTCACTTTTCTCCAACTCTAATTTCACCACGTCACAATCTATTTTAAAAAATCTTTCTGAATTAAGTGTTTAGGCAAAATCTCAATGGTTACCCATAATGAACACGATAAACTTTAAACCATTTCCATGACAAGGTGTTACTTCAAATCTCTATTCAACATCCAGAATTAACTTCTGTGAATCTCAGCTCCAACCAAGCTGGCCCATTACTGAATTTCAAATGCATTAGTTACACCTCAGCAACCTTGCTCAAGCAGTTTCCCCTGCCCAGACCACTTGCTGTTATATATATAAAAATATATATAACCTTAGTGTTCATGGAAGTCCCACTAATGCAATGATCTTCTCTGACTATTCAAGTATATGCTGCATATTCCTTTTTATTAATAAGTGAATTTCTTATTTATACCACCAATCTTTGCTCTGTTTTCATTCATTTATTCTTCAAATGGCATACAGAAGTCCCTCAATATTCCTGTATGCCAGACACCAAATCTCTTACAGTGATATATAATATATACTATGTTTTCTATCATCAAGGAGTTGAAAGATGAGTAAGTCAACAGTTGTTTTGCATGGCAATACCTCCTATAACAGAATTGTGCTATTGGAACTCAAAGGAGGAGTTTCTTTAAGTTAAACTATTCTAAATTTGGACATTTTAAGTGAAATGATGTTATGAGAGCTCTTGCTAATAATTGCTATAATAAACCCTGTAAGATGAGACACCTGCCTTTCATTGCATCCTGCATTAAAATAAGTAATGCTACAACAAAGCTCTGTGACCTACAACATTGCTTACTCTTTAGTATCAGTGCTTCAGATACCAAATTATTCTAGCTGGATAATTACAAAGATATCTTGTGAAAAGTGCTTCTAGGACAATTGTAATACATATGTAAACTGTAAAGTTCATGGATAAACACTGAAAACCATGTGCTGTTTTGAGAAAACAAATTATTATTTTGCTTCCTTTTAGAAGTAAATTAATGAAATGTTCCTTCTTTCCTTCCTTCCTTCTTTCCTTCCTTCCTTCCTTTCTTTCTTTTTACATGATGCTTGTATAATTATCTCAATATGAAACAGTGTAAAGCATCTTTACAATGAAAACTAATCAACTGGAAATTCTGTTTTTATAGGCAAGATGAAACATCACTCTTTGGAGGAGTGAGGGTTTCCACATGCACTAGATAGTCAAACCATATGTACCTAAATGAGGACTCTAACTAGGCAGTGCAGTTTGACACAATAGAAAATATATACAAGTACAGATGGATCATGGTTCTCAAAATAAATGGCTTTTTTAAACGCTTAGTTGATTTGGCTAACCTAAACTGAGAGTCCACAGTAAGAACAATAAAAAGATAAAATTCTTTCCAAAGTAGATCATATAGAATCTAATTGTTTTAAAACTATGTACAGTTTAAAATTCAGTGGTGTGGTGGTGATGTTTAACAATAGTTTCAAGGTCAGGGGAGGACAGTGATTTGTAGCATTTGTCAGGCTCTTGTGAGTTGGTACAAGTTGGTTCCGGTATCAGTGGTTTAAATGTTCTGAGACCTTTCCAAATGAGACTTAATATTCTCTCTTGTGAAAATGGCTATATTGTGAAGGTATAACTGTTTTTTCCCACAACATACTACATGTACAACAATTTGTATCTTGCTAAATGATGATTAATATGTTCACTGCTATGGATTGCAAGGTGCATCGTGAACTCTAAAGAGGCAGTCCTTCTAAGTATCATCTTACAGAAAGAAAACAGCTACCTGAAACCAGGATATGTGTTGTCCCTTAGTCACCAGACTATATTGGCTATATATGGCTTAATCAAGTCTTAGGAAATATCAGAACTAAAACTGGTTCTTACTTTTAGATGATTAATTAATATAGCACTTATTAGTCCCCTTTCCCTTAAATATGGTTTTACTAGTTTTTAAGCAAAATAATCTAAGCATTCTCCAATACATCCTAATTTCTCAGTCAGAATTATAACATGATCTATTAAAAATAAATTATAAAAAAATCCCCATCAGATGTTTTATTTTTTTAAATCACACAAGTAATAAACTGACGTTGACACTTTCCAGGGAGGTTTTTAATATTTCGTAATTTTTCAATGTCACTTTTTTTTTGTTTTTTCAAGATATGCTTTTGTTTTGAGGGGTCAAAAATTTCAAAGTGAGTTTTCTAATTTAAAATATATACAAGCTATAGGGCAGGTCAAGATGACAGAGTAGGTAAAACCTGTGCTTGCCTCTTCTCACAACCACATCAAAATTACACTGAAGTACAGAACAATCACTATTGACAATCGCCCAATGTCTAGTTGAACAGAAGTCCTACATCTAAAGACATACAGAAGACGCTACATCTAGACTTGTAGGAGGAGTGGAGACTTGGAATAAACTGGTCCCACAGCCGTGTGTGGTGTTCCTCTTAAAGGGCCTGCACATGGACTTACTCACTGATGGACTCGCTTGCTGAGATCCAGTGATGGGGTAGCAGCTCTAAAGGCATCAGGAACATATGGAGAGGGAATGAGTTGTCTGGCATCAGAGCAAGGTCTGGAGGGGCAGCTTCCTCCCAGACAGAAGTACTCGCAGAAACCATTGTTCCTTTGTTGAGCTCTCCCCACTTCCAGCATCCAGACTTAGATAGCCACCATATTGGAGTCTCCATCAGCCTGACTAACACCATTTGTCTGCCTCTCCCTCTCTCCCCACAAATGCCCTGGTGATTCCCTGAGACCCTGCCCACACCCAAGTTGCAGACACAGCCAAGCTGCATCCAGTGGCTTTTCCATACAAATGGCCTATCTTGGCTCATGCTATAGACTTTCCTAAAATGTCCTAAAGGTTCACAAACCCCCAAATAAGCAGCATCTGGCCTCAGCATTCCCTATACCTCTGGCTGAGCAACCTCAAGCCTAGCATTAGCAGAAACCGGCCTTGGATCAAGGTTTGACCTTTCCCAAACACCTCCATGCCCAGCACAGGAGGCAGCCATCAGTAGACTGCTTTGTGGCTCATAACAAGTGGTGCTGGACAGGGCACAGGAGGTGGCTGAACTTAGTCTGCAGTGGGGTCACTCTAAGGAGGACCCTGAGGCCAGTGAGTTGGAGTGCCACCTGGCTTCCCCCAAGGACAGCACACCAAAAGGGCAAACTGGGCAGGCACCAGAGCCCTGCTAAAGTGAATTCTGCTCTATAGGGTCAGCCACACACAACAGTTCCTCCACTGCAGTCATGGCCAGTCCTCACAACCAATCAACCCAAGGGTCAATCCTTCCTGTTGATGTGCAAAAAGAAACCAAGGCTCAACTGCAACAGAAGGGCACACACAACCTACACAAGGGACATAACTGGAGCACCTGGCTCTGGTGACCAGGGAGACTAAACTACTGGGCCCCTCAGGACACCTACTACATAAGGCCACTCTACTAAGACAAGGAGACATAGCAGCTCTACTTAATACATACAATGAAACACAGGGAAGCAGCTAAAATGGCAATACAAAGAAACATGCCCAAAATGAAAGAACAGAACAAAACACCAGAAAAAGAACTAAACAAAACAGAGACAAGAAATATACCAGATGACGAATTCAAAAAACCAGGATGTTCAATGATCTCAGTGAGAGCTTCAACAAAGAGACAGGAAACATAAAAATAGAGATAGGAAACATAAAAAAGAACCAGTCAGAAATGAAGAATATAATAAAAATAACAAATACATTAGAAGGAATCAACATTAGATTAGAGGAAGCAGAGGATCAAATCAGCAATTTGATAAAGTAGCAAAAAACACCCAATCAGAACAGCAAAAAGAAAAAAAAATTCCAAAAAAAGAGGATAGTCTAAGGGGCCTCTGGGACAACTTCAAACATACCAATATTCACATCATAGGGGTACCAGTAGGAGAAGAGAGAGAGCAAGGAATTGAAACCTATTTTAAAAAATAATGATGGAAAACTTCCCTAACCTTGCATAGGAAATAGACATACAAGCCCAGGAAGTGCAGAGAGTCCCAAACAAGATGGACCCAAAGAGACCCACACCAAGACACATCATAATTAAAATGCCAAAGGTTAAAGACAAAGAGAGAATCTTACAAGCAGCAATAGAAAAGCAGTTAGTTACCTACAAGGGAGCTTCCATAAGACTGGCAGCAGATTTCACAACAGAAACTTTTCAGGCCAGAAGAGATAGGCACAAAATATTCAAAGTGATCAAAGGCAAGGACCCACAATTAAGATTACTCTACCCAACAAAGCTGTCATTTAGAATCAAAGAATAGATAAAGAGCTTTCTAGACAAGAAAAAGCTAAAGGAGTTCATCACCACTAAACCGGCAATACAAGGGATGTTAGAGGGACTTCTTTAAGAAGAAAAAAAAAAAAGATTTAAAAATACGAAAATAAAATGGCAATAAGCACATATCTATAATTACTTTAAATGTAAATGGATTAAATGCTCCAATCAAATAAGGTGGCTGAATGGATAAGAAAACAAGACTTACATATGCCGCCTACAAGAGACTCACTTCAGATCAGAGGGCACACACATAGACTGAAAGTAAAAGTTGGAAAAACAGTTCATGAAAATGGAAAAGGGAAGAAAAAAAACCTGGCATAGCAATATTTATACTAGACAAGATAGATTTTAAAATAAAAGCTATATCAAGAGACAAAGAAGGACCCAGTAATCCCACTTCTGGGTATTTATCCAAAGAAACCCAAAACACTACTTCCAAGGGACAAGTGCATCCATATGTTCATTGCAGCGTTGTTTACAATGGCCAAGATATGGTGGCCACCTGGGTGTCCATCAAGGGATGAATGGATAAAGAAGAGCTGAGAAAACATATATATATATATATATATATATATATATATATATATATATATATATATATATATATATATATATATATGTTCCATAACATATATATGGAATATTGATTGCTCGGACATAAAAGGAATGAACAAAATCTTGCCACCTGTGGCAGCATGGATGGACCTGGAGTGTGCTGTGTTGAGTGGAGTAAGTCAGACAAATAAAGAAAAATGCCATCTGATTTCACTTATATGTGGAATCTTAAGAACAAAATAAATGAAGAAAGAAACTCATAGATACAGAGAACATTTTGATGTTTGCCAGATGGGAGGGATTTTGGGGATTGGGTGTAAAAGAGGAAGGAATTAAGTACTTGGTAGTTACAAAATAGTTATGGGGATATAAACTGCAGCTTGGGGAATACAGTCAATAATACTGTAATAACTATGTTTGGTGTCAGATGGGTACTAGACTTATTGGGGTAATCACTGCATAAGCGATACAAATGTCTAATCACTATGTTGTATGCCTGAAACTAATATAATATTGTATGTCAACTATAATTGAAAAATAAAACAACTGTTTTTTTAAAATCAGGAAAAACCAAAAACAAAATAAAACACCTAAATACAGTCTCCGACCTTCAACTATGTATGATAATCTTAGAGAATATTCATATATTGGTCATTTTCTTGGTAACATGTGCCAGTATATGCTAAGAAAAAATTAACAGCCATAAGAATAATAAGAAATTCCAAACCAAAGTACAAACAGCTTCCAACTTTCAATTTAATGTGTGTTTTTTTTAACTTTACGATGATACACACGCAATAGAAACCATACTTCAAATTTTCATCTTTTCTTGGGTTAGAGAAACGCAGTACAATACTTTCTTGTGAGGCAGGGCAGCAGCAGTGAGATGATTTTGCCCAACTGTGGGTAACATAAATGTTCTGAGTATGTTTAATGTAGACTAGTCTAAGCTATGATGTTTGGTAGGGTAGGTGTGTTAAATGCAATTTTAACATAAGCTATTTCAACTTTTGATGGGTTTATGAGGATAGAACCCCATCGTAAGTCAAAGAGCATCTGCATTCAACAATTGCAAAATGCACAATAAAGCAATATATAATCACTCAAAATTTTTTTCAAAAGACACTTACTATAAAACATGCTCACAGCATAATATAAAATGAAAAATCCAAGGTGCAAAATTTATTATTTCATTTTTGTTCAATGCATATAAATATGGTTATACAAAAACAAAGATAAAATATAGATGATTCTAGAATTCACAGTTTCATCTATTTATGCCAATAATATATTTTGTTCATTTTCAGGCCTAAGAAAAAGATATACAAGACAAAATGTCTTGAGAACCATTTGGTACTATATTATAAATTTTGGACAACTGTACTGTTCTCAACTACTGTCTCAAACTAAAGTAGTACTTATTCAAGTGATAGTTATTTCCAGTTTAATCTCCACTCATTTGAAATAATTTTCTAAAGTGTTAGTGTACTAGAATTATTAAAAGATATTTAAGTGGTGCTGAAATTGATTTTGGAATTAATAAATGATACTTGAAAAACAGCAACTTCATTACAGGAATTATATCATGGTAAAGGATGATTTTCCCTTTTTAAATCAAAGAATCATTGTCCCTTTTTAACTCATAAATCTAAGACTTTAGGACACATGCTTTGGAGGGCCCATATGTCTGAACTAAGGGAAAGAATAACTACAGTATCTCACTCAAATGAACTTACATAGCTATTTTAAACACTCAAAACCATTGCAATAATTTTACAGACCAGAAGCTACATACAGCCACATAATGGGTCAGATAGAATTCAATTATAGTCTACTTCATTGTAGGTTTCATTTGATGACAGCTATCTCTAAGGAATACCAACACATGCGTAGATGCAATTCCATTTAAAAAAACAAATGCAGCATTTATGTATAATGTATGAAACTCTTAACTCAAAAGCAACAAAGGTGAAAACCTGTGGGTGAAAAGGTAGCTAATGGCTAGGTCAGCGTGATTCGAAAAAAGGTAATGGTATCCTACTGGTAAATAAAAGTTAATGCAGCTTCAGAAAGTCAGCAATTGATTTTCCGCTCACTAGTGGGATCCCTTCTATCCCCAAGAGTAAATCTAAGCAGAGTGGAGGCTGGAGTGTTCCCTTTTTGAATGTCTATTAAGCCTTTCAGAACCAAAGTACACAGAAAGAAATATGACATCATATTGACCTCACAGTGAAATCTGGTGCATGGATGTGTCCAACTCTAATATTTCTATCTTAGGAATATTCCAGAACACAGACATTCACATGACTAGGTACAAATGGGTTGTCTAATTTTACATGGCAAAACATTAGTTATTGGGAATTGACTGCGTCCTTCGAATCACTATAAAAGCTCAGTGTGGGCAGTACCAGTGCAATCTTCAAGCAAAGTTAGAACATGTACTGCAGTTTTAATCTAAACCTAAAATAAATCCCTTTTTTTACCAGTACCAACTCCAATGAGGCAGTCTTGATTGAGATGGGATTTTCATCTTTTGCTTTTTTTTTCTCCCAGTGTGGGTTCTTTCACACCAGGAAGTATACCACATCTTTAATTTGCCTGGACTACAGAGCAACCATCAGGGGAAATGATTTTCAGTCATTGCTATTAGTCTTAATTAGATTAAAATCAAAGGACTGACTGTAGATAGGTTGTATACTTTTACTTGTATACTTCTCTCAAACTATTTCAAGACCCTACTTGAGATCATTACATTAATATAGTAAACTGAATCAATATAAATGAAGTATGGCACCCTGTTGACCTCATTGTATTCACCATATTCTGGAAATGCGCATTCACAATTCTGACAGGGGAAATGTTTGCTCACATCCCGTTTTGTCTTTAGTAGTTATGTTCTACACCATATCACCCCTAGATTACTGTGAGAGATTTAAAAAAGGTCACAAATTATTCCATTTCTGCACAATACCCTCTTTTAAGGTGATGTTCCACCTTCTTACATGAGGCAAAATCTATTTCTCCATCCCTTGAATCTGGGTTTGGCCATGTTGTCTTGGTCAATGAGACATCAGCAAAAGTGACACGAGGACAGACATGAAAAGTAGTTTTGTACTGGGGTTTGCACTCCCTTGCTACTTCTGGGACCTCTTCTGTCAACATATGAATTAGCCTAGGCTAGCCCCTTTGAAGGTGAGGAAGCACATAAGGAAAGAAGCTCAGCCGCTCCAGCTGAGGTCTCAGAAAACAGTAACACCCAGCTGACCTCATGCAAAGCAAGGGATAAATCATCCTAGCTGAGCCCAGGTCAAATTGCTGACCTCACAGAACTGTGAGCAAGTGAATGATTATTGTATTTTAGGGGTTGGCTGTTATGTAGCATAGACCAGACGATACAGTTAGCCTGGTTTAGTAAGGATTAAGAACCTGGCATAAGGTGGTACAAAACATCTATATACAAGCCAGTGATGCAACGTATGTGGCTTAGGCCCCCAAAATAAGTTGGAGGCAGCAAGTTCCTCTTTTAGATTTAAATAGTTACAAAGGGGAGATTCCAAACTATGGTTAATAATAATGCTGAAATATGATTTACTTTGAATATGGTGGCTATCATGTGGCTATTTGTAAGGCAAGAAAACGGTTTGAACAAGAGAAGAACAGAACATACAGAGATAG
Source organism: Rhinolophus sinicus (assembly GCF_057876585.1). NCBI lineage: Eukaryota > Metazoa > Chordata > Mammalia > Chiroptera > Rhinolophidae > Rhinolophus > Rhinolophus sinicus. Next base: position 21,085,293 of record NC_142518.1, on the reverse strand, counting down.
AGATGAAACAATCCTATTGAATATTGAATGAGACAACTTGTGACCACTGAGAGAGAGAGAGAGAGAGAGAGAGAGAGAGAGAGAGAGAGAGAGAGAGAGAGAGAGAGACCTTCAGTTCCTAACAAATTTCTAGTCCTCAGTTCCACTTTGAATGAGACACATTATACTTTGGTTCCTGTACATGTATTTCTACAAGATTCTACTAAGGGTTCTAAGTCTTCAGGTTGCGATGAACAAAGTCCCATGAATGTTTGATGATACAGGGGTAAATGTTACTCTTTCTAATCCAAATAGTCAACTATGATAAAATTAGTCATATGAGTAAACAATAACATGCAATAAAAATTTTGAAAATGGGAATTGAATTAAAAATGATTTTAGTGTCTTATTATTTACTTATTAATTTTAAGATCAATCATTATTCTAAGTACAATACTGTTTTAAATTAATTATAAAAAAACATTGGATAAATATAATCAATATACTAATAGTTGAACATTACACTTCATACAGCAGGACTAATCTGTAGATTAGATAATGGTATTGAATCAATATTAATTTTCTGCTTTCGAGAACTGTATTATGATTACATAAGTTGTTAAAATTGGGAGAAGGTACACAAAGGGTACACATGAACTCTATGTCCTATTTTCAGAATTTTTTTCTCAGTTTAAAATTATTTCAAAACAAAAAGGTCAAAAATATACAAAATACTGGACTAAGGATATTTATTTATCTTTCCTTCCCCATGAAATCCCACTGAAATGACAAAAACTGCATGAGGGAAAGTTTTCCCATTCTCACACTAAAATAAAATGATGTGTCATCAGCTAACTAGAATGTTTGAGAATTTTGTGGATACAAGTAAGCAGGCTAGATCATTTGTTTGAGAAACCAGAGCTGAGAAAATTTCCACCCCAAAAGAGGATTCTGCTCTCTAGGCAAGAGCTATTCTTCACAACAGATCTCTGGAGGCCCTCCACAACTAGCATCGATGAGTTCAGAGATGCAAGCTGTGGAACAGTAATCATGTTAATTCATTAGTCAGGGCTCCCCCATCATTTCCACATATGTAGACAGTGATTACATTCATGTGGAATGGTAAACTGATGCAATGTGAGGTGTACTTCAGGTAGGTTTATCTGATGAAAGTTCGTGTAATGCATTCAAATTGGAAGCACCTGCAGACAAAAGGAGTGTTTTGCATGCTATTACAACAATGTAGGCGGAAACTGCAGACATATTTCATACTGTACCAATGATACTGTACTGATTTTGACTACTTTCTGAAACACTAATGAATTTTAAAGCCATGTCTAGGAACATCAGGAGAGAATGTCAAGGTCAAATGAAATGTCTGCCATGGACCATGTGTCATATGCTTACCATTATTGGCTGAGGCATTGGATAGTATGGATTTGAAAAAGGGATCGGTGGAACTATGAAGTAGATGAGAACTAACACTACTAACATAATTAATAATAAAATGTTAGCACTCTGTAAACCAGTCACTTATGTAAACCTCTCTTTCCCAGTTTGGTCTGGTAACAAATGAGATTTTGAGTTAAAGAACCAAAGATAACAGAGATTCTGACGTAGGTGGCAGAATTAACTAATTGGTAAATCTAGAGATGATGAGTTGATTCTCATTGTTAGGTTTGAAGGAAGGAGAGAGCAGACAGAGGATGGGAAATAAGGGAGGAGAGATATTGAGGAAACATGATATATCACAGTGAACACTTCCAGTAGGGAGCTGGGCATATGGGATGGGTTCTTAGGGAGTGAGGCCAGTGAGGGACATGCAGGGTCATTATTAAAGTTGTAAAAGTACATAATCATGGAAGGAGAAAGGAAAGAGGAGGAACATCAACAATGAGGGAAGAGGTGAAAGGAGAAGAGCCACGACACACACATCACTAGAGAAGAATTTATCAAACTGCAGCAACTGCAGATACTCACATCCAATGCTGAACTCCTGACATTTTGTTTATTCCTATATTACAAGGAATCAGAAGTCATTATGGAAATGAAAATTCGAAGAAAAAATAGCAAATTTTAGGTTTTATTTACTGCCAGTATTTCAACTATGTCCCTTTTCTGCAACTGACAAAATTTAAATAGCAATAAACATATTCTAAATTGTTTCCTTCGTTGATTTTTTTTAGTGAAATTTTCTCCTTTGTATTTGACAAATATTGGCTCTAATTGAGTTCTAATTCGGCTGCTTTTACTTTGTTCTGATAATTGTTTCGCAAATGTCATTCACATGAATGCCTATAAACACAAATGCTTTTTTAATATGGCTCTTAATTTTCCTTGACCTTGACCTAAGAAAACTGATAATGAGATGGCTCTGTCTTCTGGGTCACTGGTTTTATTTCAAATCAATCTGATGAGGAGTGACTGCAAGTCATCACTGGCTCCTTCTGTGCTCAATGTGTTGTCCGTCCTTGATCAATTCTTGGGGAACAAGTGTCTATATCATTTAAACTATTACCTGAGCTGCAACCAGTTAGTATCCCGAATAGACTGAGTAACCATTTCCTTTATTCTCTGCAGGTAAGGAAAGTTCTCTGTCACTCTGTGAGTACATGAAATGTCAGGTACTACATGCCTGTTCTGGATTTAAATTAAGAATTCTGTCCCCAGGGCTCTCTTGTTGTATTTTTAATGACTATTGTGTCTTTTCAAATAAAATTCAAATTGTGACCTAAAAAATCCTGGATATTTATCATCCTATAGGATTCTGTGATGACTATCTGAGAGGTACCAAATAGTCTATAAATTTCTGATTCATAAAAAAAGGGAAGATTTCCAAAAATAAATGGCAAGTGTAAATATTCCATTGCGTGCACGAGTCAAATGGATACAATTGAACTCTATTTTAAATCTTTGTATTTCGTTTATTCATGGGTGTTTACAAAGGATCCCCCAAAAAATCCTCCAAACCAAATGCTTATTTATAGTTCAAAACCAACAGAATCAGAGAATATAAGCTGGATTTTAAAATGCCGTGTTTCCCCGAAAATAAAACCTAGTCGGACCATCAGCTCTAATGCGTCTTTTGGAGCAAAAATTAATATAAGACCCAGTCTTATATTAGACCCGGTATAATATAATATAATATAATATAATATAATATAATATAATATAATATAATATAATATAATATAATATAATATAATATAATATAATACCAGGCCTTATATTAATTTTTGCTCCAAAAGACGCGTTAGAGCTGATGGTCCGGCTAGGTCTTATTTTCAGGGAAACACGGTACACTATCTTTGATGTAGTATGAAGTATATTCTGAAGCATTTTTTCTCATCAGTTTACAAAAGCTATTTCTTCAAATTATCCAGAACACAATGTATGAGACTTAAGTGAATGCTAAGGGGAACAGCTCCTTATTGTCTGTAAATCATATAAGAATCCCCACGTTTTCAAGTGAAGGATTAATTTTTATTTTCCTGATTCCTGTGCAGAGTAGGAAGTAGAACAGATTCAGAAAGTAAGTCAGAGGTAAACTGGATTATTGCTTCTAGTTATTCACTCCCTCACTCTCATAGAACTATTCATCCAAGCCTTCTGCCATGTGATTATGAGGCACCTCCTACTGGAGTAGGCAGAGTGTATACCTTCAACACATTTGCTATAGGCATTCCTATGACTTCTTTTGGACAATGGAACATGAATGGAAGTGACACTGCCTATTACAAACTTAGCCTTTAAGAGATATTCCACATTTCCGCCAACATTCCTGGAGCTTCCACACTTGGCCATGTAGCTATCTCTCTTTCAGCATGGATCTCCAAATTAACACATATGGAACAGATTTGAATCTATCCCCAAACCTGGAATCCAGCAAAGCTAAGGAGAGCTCAGTTAAAACACAGCCAAACGTTTAGACCCTTGACAGTGAAATAAATTATTGGTATTGCAAATTTTGAGCTTTCAGGTTGTTTGTTATGCAGCATTATTACTGTAGCCTGCCTACTCAAATCCCATGGTAAAGTGCCATTGTCAGATGCTTACCTTTCTCCTGGAAATGTTAGCAGAAGACAGGAGCGAGGGTACGGATACAGCAGGTCTATGCAATCCAACAACCCTTACTAAGCAACAACTGTATACAGAGTTAGATTCTTCAGGAACTAGAGATCCAAATATACTGACTGGGTAGAACACCATCAAGCAACAGTATTTAATCATCAGTTATAAAATAATCCACCCAAAGACATCAGAAAACCCATTCCTTTTAAGTTCCAAAGGACTGTAAAGTTCCATGGAAACACATACCAAAATTGACAATATCTTGGACCATAAAGCAAACTCAACAAATTTAAAATAACTGAAATCATACAAAGTGTGCTCTCTGGCCATAACAGAATCAAACTAGCAATTAAAAACAGAAAAAATAACAGGAAAATCTCCTAACATTTGGAAACTATACAGCACACTACTAAATAATCCATGGGTCAAATAAGAAGTCTCAATGAACATGAAAAAAACATTAAAGTAAGTAAAAATGAAAACACAACATGTCAAAAGTTATGGGCCAAACCAGAGCTAAGAGGAAATCTGAAAAATTAAATGCGTATGTTAGAAAGTAACATAAATCTCAAAACAATAATATAAGCTCCCACCACAAGAATCTAGAAAAAAAGAGATAAAAATGAACCCAAATCAAGCTAAATGAAGGGGAAAAAATAAAGAAAAGGACAGAAATCAATGAAACTGAAACATAAAAGCAATAGAGAAAATCAATGAAACAATGAGCTTGTTCAGTGAAAAGCTCAATGAAATTGTCAAACCTCTAGCAAGACTGACCAAAAAAGAGAAACACAAATATTTAATATCAAGAATGGAACAATCACCATCATTACAGACCCTGAAAAAATCAAAAGGATAATAAGGCAATACTATGAACAATTGTACATATATTAATTTGTCAACTTAGATGAAATGAACTAATTCCTCAAAAACAAAGTGCTACAACTCACCCAATAGGAAATTGATAATTTGAATAGCCCTAAAACTATTAAGGAAACTATATTCATAATTCAAACACTCTCAAAAAAGAAATATTCAGGTCCAGATGACTTCACTGGAGAATTCTACCATGCATTTAAAGAAGCATTAACACCACATCTATAAAACCTCTTTCAAAAAAATAGAAAATGAAATGCTTTCCATTCATTTTATAAAGCTGGTATTAATGTAATACCGAATATCACTTATGAACATAAACACAACAATCTTTAACAACACATTAGCAATATATTTCAGAAATATATAAAAGTAATTATAAACCATGGCAACATGGAGTTTATTTTCAAGGCTGGTTCAATATTCAAAAACTAATCAATGCAATCCACCATATTAACAAACTAATGAAAAAAAATCACATGATGGTTTTTCTGCAATTGATGCAGAAAACCAGATTAACAAAATTCAACACCAATTCATGATAAGAACTCTTAGAAAAATAAGACTAGAGAGAGAGGAATATCTCAACTTGGTAAAGAGCATAAAAAAAAGAACATCTACAACTTGATAAAGATCATCTACTAATAGCAGGCATTATATTTTATACTTAACAGTGAAAGACTGAAAGCTTTCCCCCTAAAACCAGGAATACGGCAAGAGTGTCCACTTATCAGCACTGTTATTCAACACAGTGCTGGGAGATCTAGTCAGTCCAAAAAGACAAGAAAAGGAAGTGAAGGGCATATAGATGAGAAAGGAAGAAATAAAACTGTTCCTATCTGCAGATAACATGATTGTACCGTGCTAATGGAAACTCATGCATATTGGAAGTATGTCCTCACTTTGAACTATTTCGATATAAATCCATCTCAGTGATAATGATTAATAACATGTATTGTTAAACGTGACTAATTATCTGAATCTAGAATTTTGAAATTTAGAAAACTATGCTCTGGGGGTAGGGAAGCATCCCAGCTTTTATGAAAAGGTCCACAGATAAAATAATGCCTGCTCATATAGGAAAGAAAAAATGAGAAAACACTTCTGGTATTTGCTATTATTTTAAAAATATGTATTTGCAGATAAAATTTTTAATACATGTATGCATGTATGAAAATGTCATTGTGAAATGTTCTGCTCACTGCTGGGAGCAATTTCTGCCCAAGTGGCATAGTGAAAATTGTTACCATGTAAGATATCAAGAATTGAGAGCAAGAATCACGAACAAATTGCAAAGCACACATGCACATTTTATGAAAACAGTCAAACATAAAGTCAATTTTAAGTACCAAAGTATGTTAAAATAATATTTAACATCTAAGTTCTCACTGGGGAATAATGTGTATATTTCCCTTTGTTGGCTCTGTTTTGTTAATGATTTTGCCCTCAGTTACTCCAGGAAATTTTAATTTCACTTTAAAGCAGCTTAAATCTTCATCCATCCCAACTGAAAAGTTTTACACATCCCTGGAGGATGGCTCTCCTTCTCAGTTAATCAAGGATAAAGGGGGTTCCTGCCTGCTCTTCTCCATCAGTTCCTGGGTTTTGTCCCCCACACAAGTGAAGAAAAAGGGGGGGCATGGGAATTATTGTAAGTGATTTGTATTCTTGTACATTTTTTTCTTCGAAAGTCCTCAGAACTTTGTTAATTACTAGTTTAGCCATAACTGCTTCCTAGGTACTTGAAAATGCATGTAAAATCATTGTACCTAGTAAAATAAAACCTTGTGCAAATGCCCCAGTAGGAGAATCCCTAAGAAAAGGGTAGTAAGAGACTCATTTTTGTTATTGAAATGAAATTATTTTGAACAAGACTTTTGAAGAGATTAAAATCATTATAATACAATCCAAATCATAGAGATGATTTTTATTTTCAATAAGAAAAATCTGAAACCTACATACTGTTAGTGTGATTTTTTCCTTCTTCCTCCTTCTCTATATTGTTTTAATTAGTTTTATCTTTTTTATTCTCTTGCCTCCAGGGAAGCAAAACTTTTCATGAAGATATGTTTATTTTAATGACTATCAGTCCAATGAGTTAATGAAATTTCCAAAGGTGTTAAACTTAACCTGAAAGGATGATTTACATATTGGTATTATGTAAATATATTTTTCAACGAGAAACTCCTATTTTTAACCCCGAATGGTATCTCAGGTCAAGAAAGGTTATAAATAAGCATGACTTTTTTTCCTCTTTCCTGGGCACTATGGATACTGGGCTTGGAAAGCCAGAGGAGCCATTCCATTAACATAGAAATTTATTAGTACAATTATTTTAAAGCTACTTTTGCAAATTCAGTAAAGACAGATCTTCAGGGATTGAAATACTTAGCTGTAAAAAGTGATTTGGGGTAAAGCTTAGTACATAGAGTCAGATCCTTAACTTTATCAGAACGTTTTCTTTCTTTCATGAATGAAATATGGAACCATCACCAACTCATAATATGCCATATGACACACAGCATGCTTCAAAATTGTTTAAATAATTTCGATATTAGCAATTCCATTTGTAGAACCACAGATGCACTTATAACTTGAGCAATTTAAAAGCAAAAGGGAGGGGAGGGAATTGGGAGGTATGGGGTTTATTTTTGTAATAATGGAAATGTTCCAGAATTAGACAGTGGTGATGAATATATTGAAATCCACTGAATTGAACACTTTAAAATGGCTAAAATGGTGAATTTTATGTTATGTGATTTTAACTCAGTAAAAGACCAAAGGCATTTGTGGGCCCAATATATAAATTAAAGCAATAATTAATAAGTATCTCCACCACATTTCCTGGCAACCACTAATCAGCTTTCTGTCTCTATGGATTTAATTGTGGACATTTCATATGAATAGTATCATACAATAGGTGGTTTTTTGTGATTTCTTTCTTTCACTTATCATAATGTTTTTAAGTTTCATCCATGTTGTAACATGCAAGAGTATTCCATTCCTGTAAGGTTTAATGAAATAATATCAAAGTATGTAAATGATTCTCAATAACAAATCATCAAATCCAAAGCATAATTATTAGCATCCAATTTTCTTTCCAAATATGGATTATTATATATAAAATATTAAGGAAACATTGGAATTTATATGCACAAAGTATTGAACTGTATCAATAACAACTCTCATGAATAAGTTTGGAGGAATGGGAAATAGGTGGCATAAAACAATGTGGCAACTGTGAAAACAGATATTGCTTCACATGACCAGTGCCTAAAAATAAACAGAAGGAGCCTACCTGGAACTAGAGCAATGTACATATTAATCTGATATGTTCAGACTCTCATTGTTATCTCCCAAATATTTATATTTCCATAAAATTTCTGTTTTAAAAGAAGTACATCTTCATAGTAAAATGCTACATTTTTCTCAGTTTAACGATTTTTAAAAAGGCAATAAAGATGAAAAGAAATCAAGTATATCAGTTCAAAGTAAAAAGAAAACCAGTTATTAAGGAGTAAAGGGAATTGAGAAGTTTATAAATTTCAGTATAAAAAATATATTACAATGCTAGAGTTCGCCTGAAACATAAGAGAATTATCTTACCTGTGATAATAAAGAATCTGCAATTATTTTAAACGCTATTTTTTCTAAACACTTCTACATAAAATTATTATGAAATATATTTTAAGAATCATAACACATATGAATAATAATCTCACATGCATAATGTATCTATATTTATCATAAACTTCATTTACACATAGAGTAAATGTAGAAGGAAGCAAAATAATTTGTAAAATGAAAAGGCACAGAGACCTATAGAATTCCCACAGGCACCATTGTACAATACAGCAGATTATTGTACATGATGATAATATTCTGGGCAATGTGTTTAGTAAGGAATGCAAAAGGAAAAAAATGGCTAGAAGTTAAATGATCAGGAAAATATATTTTTTTAAATACAAATAGTTAATACTCTTGTTAAAAACAATTCACTTAATTATTAAATAATTTTAAAATTAAAGCAATATTGAGGATTCATTTTGCGTATATAAGTTTGACAAAAATTGATAATTCCTAGTGTTATACATAGGCTTTCTCATGTAGAAAATAATATATATATATATATATATATATATATATATATATATATATATATGAAATCTTTTTGGGAGACAGTTGGAAATTTTATAAAAATAAATCAAATGGATATGGTTTTTTATCCAGAAATTGAACTTTAAGAAATTATTTCTAAAAATATCACATCAAATGCACAAACATGATATGGCATGATATTCATCAACATTATTTAAAATACAACATGGAAGAAGAAAGAATGGATGTCACAGGGATTTGATTAAATAAATTATATTATATACGTAAAAAGGATGTTGTCTATATTAATATGGAACTATTTCTATATTATGTTATTGAAGTTCAAGAATGGATAAAAAAAGCATATAAAATATTGTTAGCAAGATGTATGAAAGGATATTTGTCTAAATGCAAATAGTAGTCACCTCTTTGGTGTGGGATTTTAAGCAATTTTTACTTTGAGCTTTAATCTGTGCATTTTCACTGTGCAATATCACCTTGTGGGTGCAAAAATTGATTCTTGAGGGGCAAACAAGCCCCTCTATTATGACGATTTATGGTACTCCAAAGGGCCAGAGTACATAAACAGATATATAGATATATGGATATATGGTGTTAAAATCTCATGGGGTTGAGTAGGAAAAAAATATTTAAAAGGCTCCTTAGGGGCAAAATAATTATTTTTAAAAGGCTGAGAAACTGCTTTAATATATGGTTTTCAGTGTTTGAATTTTCCACATGTGCATTTTTGTTTAACCACACACACAAAGATACAACTATTGTCATTTTGAAAAACAGCTTTCTTTATTTTGAGAAAAAATAGAAGGCTCATTACTATATTTTAGGAATATTTCCATTACGAATGATAAAAATAGGTGAAAAATGTGCTATGACTTAAAAGGGTAAGACATAGTGATTGCAGGTAGATAAGGTATTGCTATGTCTTAGAATATTCATTAAAACCCTTTAAAAATCTTTTCTCATGGCAGAATAGTATTCCACTGTGTATATATACCACATCTTCTTTTTCCAATCATCTATCCAAGGACACTTTGGTTGTTTCCATGTCTTGGCCACCATAAATAAAGCTGCAATGAAATAGTGCCATTTGCGACAACATGGATGGATCTTGAGATTATTATGCTAAGCGAAATAAGTCACACAGAAAAAGTCAAGAACAATATAATTTCACTGATATGTGGGATATAAAACTGAAAGCAACAAAGGAACAAGACAAATAAAGAAACAAAAACTCATAGACATAGACAATAGTTTAGTGGTTACCAGAGGGTAAGGGGGGGAGGGAGGTGGTAGAGGAGGGTAAAGGGGGCAAATATATGGTGATGGAAGGAGAACTGACTCTGGGTGGTGAACACACAATTCGATTTATAGATGATATAATACAGAATTGTACATCTGAAATCTATGTAACTTTACTAACCATTGTCACCCCAATAAACTTTAATTAATAAGAAAACCTTTAAAAATCTATTTATATTGGCCCAGATTCCTTTACCCTACAGTAAACTTTAGGGCTAAATGTCATTGGAAAATTACACCAGACAGAATTAAACAGGCAAGGTAGACTTTGTGAAAGACTATTGCAACAGGGTAGATAGACAGACTGCAACTCCACCAAAACAAAAGTGAAGAAAGGTTCTAAGCATTGGGATAAGTAGAAAAGTACTGAGGGACATTCGGAGAGAGGGTTTATCAATGTGATTAGGCCATCTGCATTTGCTAATTTGTGACTTATCAATGAAAGTTAGGCACCTACTTTCCCACAGAGACGGGAGATGGGGGTCATATCTCCCTTGATGGTTACATTTCAAAGGGAAAACTCCCAGGTCTTTAGCAAGAGCCTGGGAGATAATATACATCTCAAAGGGGCAGGAAAGAATTTCCTATTTCAAGTTTTCCAAAGTGAATGCTCTAAGAAAATGGAGGTCATTGGCCTATAGTCATGAAGAAATGTGTCTAAAGGTTAGTCCAGCTGAGGGAGCATTACCGCAGTTTTAGTCAATAGGCACTCCTTAAACGGCTGTCATGTATGAGACCCCGAAGTTAGCTTGTGGTTTACTAAAATTATTTTTTATTGTTACCCTACAGCTAACAATTAATGCAATACCCCAGAGTGACTCCAAAAAAAGAGCAGTTAAGCTCTCATTTGATACAAAACGAAACTGAGTTGTAAAAATAAATTCTAGAATTTTTAAAGAGCGACACAGGATACCAGTGAATTAAAAATTGAAGTAAAATATTTTAAACCTTTAAAAAAATAGCACTATATGCACATTGAGGGTACTTCTTATAATTCCCACTAATGATAATTTACTGTGGTAGTATTAAACATAATATTCTTTATTAGGAAAATTTAATTTTTCATTTTTTTCTTTATCTACCAAACCTTCTGCTACCCCTTGGAATTAAGATATAAGGAGTAACAAAGGGGGACTTCTATTGGGAAAGGGAAGAAAATCACAGAGAATTTGAGTGTTTAAGAAATTTTCTATTTAATCATCAAATGTGTGAATTATAATTTTATTAATGCTTTAGATGTATACTTAGATGATGTGAACCAAAATATCAAGAGAAAAGGAATGATATATTTTCTAGATTGCAAGTAGATACCTGAATAAATGTGTGCTGATAATTATAGGCTAATGTGTTCACCACTGTTAACCTTGAGGGAGTCTGAAGTACTTTGCAACATGTGCGTTGCAGCAAAATTAAATCTATTGGGCAAAATATTCATTAGTGTATCTTAAAGAATCTTGGGGTTCTAGCTAGTTCTTAGCTTACTATAGCTACTTATTTCCAATATTCTATATGATTTTTTATTAACATGATCTTCAACTGAAAAAAGAAAATATGAATATTTTGAAGAATTACTATGGTAAAACAAATTCATGTCAGACTTCACACATTGTAAAATCAACTACTCCAATGCAAAATTGCTGACAACAGCATTTTGAAGCTTGAGGACAGTTCATTACGGTAGGCTCTGCTGCCAATGTGAGCTAGAAGGCAGCAGAAAAACTGCATTGCGTTCTACTTGTAAGACTGCATCATAATTAAGTGCTACTGCTGTGTTTGTGGCTTCCAGAAAAGTTATTAACAGCACTCTGTCAGATAATTAAAAACATGGGTCATGCAGATATTTCTTTCAATTCGAAAGAATTCACACCCTAGTGTGATTGTTCTGTTCCCCTTGTATTTGGGAGATGGTATTTTTAGTATGAAATTTATGTATGTCTAATATCTTTTTAATGGGCAAATCTACACATTTGCCAATAATTTCTCTTCTGATCTCTTTCACACTTTAGCTGTCAAGAAATTAAAATAAATTATACACACACACACATACATATATACATGAAACGCATATATATGGATAAAAATATACATTATATATATAGATGATAGATAGATAGATAGATAGATAGATAGATAGATAGATAGATAGATAGATAGATAGAGAATTCTATCAGTTATACCATATATTTTATACAGAAATCCGGACTAATTAATCCTCTTCCTTGTGTTGTGCCTTTTGATAATAAGAAAACTCAAAGCCTAAACAACCATTTGTATGTGCTAATAAAAAAGCCACACTGAGTTTTCTGAGGACACATTTTTCTCCCAGAAACAATGTTCTACTTCATGGTTTTTTGTCTGCTCAGAAACACATTTAACCCTAATGGAGAAGAAGAGCAGTGCCTGTACTACTGAAAGACCTGTCCACTGAGTAGGAAAATTACTATTTGATTAAATGTTTTCACCAATTTCCACTGTGAATGCAGTGACTGTTCCACAGCACTTGCTCTCGAAGGTTCTGTTTACTTGTAGTCTTTGAGACAACGGCTGCAGGTATGGGTGGTCAGGGGACCACAGGGAGTTTGTGTTATTTTCATTTTTCCATTTTCACAATCCACGCAACTAGAAACATTTAGAACAAAACAGCTACATGTCTTCTCTGCCCCCAAGCCATAAGGTGTATGCATGTAAAAATATATATTTATAGGCTTAAAACAAGATCTAGTTTCTACTTAGATGTTGAAAGACACGTTTTTGTGTAAACAAATGACTGATATAAGGTTCATTTCCATTTCTGAGGAACATGCAGACAATAGGTTCTAAGCATTAAACACTTAAGTACAGTCCAGGGATGTTTTTGAATTCTTTGATAAACAGTCTATGGTCTCTAAGGAAGTGAAATTTGGAGAAAGAAGAAAGTAACTGAACTGATGTCTGAGAAAGAACAGAGCACAGGGGTTCATTTTTCTTCATCTCTCTACCCTGGCTTCCTTTGCTTTTAATTTTCAGAAGTGCTACTGTTGAAAATGACTCCAGGGTGAAGCAGCTGAGGTCTGGCAGTCACCATTACTGGGAGGAGAACAAGCCACAAACACATCAGCTGTCTCTCCCACCCCACACTATACCCACCCTTCCCAGCTGATCTCAGCCGAGGTACCTCAGGCACCTGAGGCAGCATGGCACTGCATCAGGCTGCAGGGGCAGGATTGGGATTCCAGGGGCTCAGAACTCTATAGCCCATCACAGTCTCCCATGGGGATGGTGCCCTGAGATTGAGGTAACCTGGTCACAGCAGAGTCACCCATCTTCCCTGGGAATACAAGAGATCTCCCACTGCCCAGCAGAGATCTGAAAAGCCAGTTAAAGCAATGCAAGAGAAAATAAAATGCTCTAGTGCTACCTACTGAAAAACAAAAGATAGACTTAAGCTGTTGCAGAATTCATTCCCATAGATGCCTAGGACAAATAATTGATTACTATGAACAACCAAGGCAACAAGGCAGCCCATTAAGAAAATGAAAAATCTCCAGAAAAGAAACTTAAAGATATGGAAATATGTGACTTAAATTACAAAGAATTCAAGATTGCAGTTCTGAAAAAGCTCAACGAGATGCAAGAAACCTCAGATAGGTAGTTTAATGAACTCAGAAATAAAATCAATGAACAAAATGAGTATTTTAACAGAGATCAAAATTTTAAAAAAAGAACCAAATAGAAATTCTGTAGCTGAAGAACTCAATGAAAGAGATAACGAATAAAAGAGCAAGCTTAGACCAGATGGGGGAAAGAATTAGTGATATCGAAGATAGAAATCTGGAAATGACACAGATGGAAGAAGAGAGAGACTTGAGAGGTAAAAGAAATGAAAGAACTATACAAGAACTATCTAACTACATCAGAAATAAGAATAATGGCAATATAAGAATAATGGGCATACCAGAAGGAGACAAGAGGGACAAGTTAACACAGAGTCTACTTAAACAAATAGTCAACAATAACTTCCGAAGTCTATGGAAAAAAACTGGATCTTTAAATGCAAGAAGCAAACAGAACACCTAATTACCTCAATCCCAACAGGCCTTCTCCAAGGCACATTATATTAAAACTGTCAAAAAATAATGACAAAGAAAGAATTCTCAAGGCAGCCAGGGAAAAGAAGATGATAACCTATAAAGGAAAGTTTATCAGATTTCTCAGCAGAAACTCTATAAGCAGGGTGGAAAGGAGTCAAATATTCAAACTATTAAAAGAAATTACCAGCCAAGAATAATGTATCCAGCAAAGGTATCCCTTATATATAGGAGTGATAGAGACCTTTCCAGATATGCAGAAGCTGAAGGAATTTTCCACCATAAGGCCTGCATTATAGGAAATACTGAAGGGGGTTAATCTATCTGAAAAAAAAAAAAAAAAAAAGACAAAAAGACACAAAACTATGAGTAAGATGACCAAAAGACAGACAGAAGCAGGAAATGGCAAACCCTATTCAGAATATGGCACTATACACTTAAATTAACATAAAGGTTAAAGGAGGTAAAAACATAAAAAAAGAAAAAGAGGAGAAGAAGGTGACAAGTTGCTTCTGCAACTCTGAAATGAACTCACAACATAAGTAGGGATAATTTGTGACAACGGAAACATAAAAGGGGAGGGGTGTAAAGGTCTGAATTTGCAAAGGGGAATGGAAATAAGATGCATGTAGAAGAAAAAAAACCTACTGTATACATGAAACTTTCTTTTACATAAACTTAATAGCAACCACACAGAGAAAAATCTACAACTGAGACAAATAACATCAAAAAGATGAAACAGAGGGGAGCAAAGCCATAGAAAACAACCAAACTAAAAGAACAGACAGAAACACAATGGTAAAGAAACAATGGAGACACCAGGGTACCAGAAAACAAAAGATAAAATGGTTATAGGAAATCTTCATATATCAATAATCATCATAAATTTAAATGGTCTGAACTCACCAATAAAAAGACACAGAGTAGCAGATTGGATCAAAAAAACAAAACCCAACCATATTCTGCCTCTAAGAGACACATCTCAAAGGGTGGAAAACGATACTCCAAACAAATGTCATCCAGAGAAAAGCGGGTGTAGTCATATTTATAGCTGATGAAACAGACTTCAAAATAAATTAAAAAAAGGTAACAAGAGACAAACATAAACATTTCATAATGATAAAGGAGACAATACAACAAGAAGACATAATACTTATTAATACATATGCTCCCAAACAGGGAGCACAAAAATATATAAAGCAACTACTAATGGAACTAAAGGGAGAAACTGACAAAAACACAATTATAGAGGGGGACCTAAGTACTCCATTGACAGCTATGAATAGATCATCTAAACAGGAAATCAATAAGGAAATATCAGCCTTAAATGATGCATTAGACCAAATGGACATAATCAACATTTACAGAGCCTTTCATCACAGAATACCAGATTATACATTCTTTCCTAGTACACATGGAACTTTCTTAAGGATAAACCATACGTTGGGACACAAAATTCGCCTCAACAAATTTATGAAGATTGAAATCATACCAAGCATATTTTCCAACCACAATGCTTTGAAATTGGAGATCAATTGGAAAAAGAAAGAGGGAAAAACACAAATATGTGGAGACTAAACAACATGCTACCAAAGAATGGCTGTGTCAAGGAAGAAATAAAAGGAGAGATCAAAAGATATCTAGAAACAAATGAAAATGAAAATGCAACATACCGAAATTACTGGGATGCTGTAAAAGCTATAATAAGAGGGAAATTTATATCATTACAAGCCTATGACAATAAATAGAAAAAATCCCAAATGGACAGCTTAACATTACATCTTAAAGAACTAGAAAAAGAAGAACAAATGAAACCCAAAGTCAGCAGAAGGAAGGAAATAATAAAGATTAGAGCAGAATAAAATGAAATAGTGAACAACAAGACAATAGAAAATATGTGCAACAAATAGCTGGTTCTTTGAAAGATTAATAAAATTGACAAACCCCTGGCAAGACTCAATAAGAAAAAAAAGACACAAATAAATAAAATCAAATGAAAGAGGGGAAGTTACCATGGATGCCTCAGAAATACACACGATCACAGAAGAATACTTGAAAAACTATATGCCACCAAATTCAATAACCTAAAAGAAATGGACAAGTTCTTAGAAACATATGATCTTCCTAGATTGAATTATCAAGAACTGGAAAATCTAAACAGACAAATCAAAAATAAGGAAATTGAAACCATCATCTAAAACCGCCCCAAAAGCAAAAGGCCAGCACCACATGGCTTCAACAGTGAATTCTACCAAACATTCAAAGATAAATTCTACCGTTCTTTCTCAAAAATTTCCACAAATTTGAAGAGGCAATACTTCCTAAGTCATATTATGAGGCCAAGATTACCCGGATACCAAAACCTGGTAAGGATAACACAAAAAAGAAAACTACAGACCAATATCTCTGATGAATACAGATGCAAAAATCCTAAACAAAATTCTAGCAAATCGAATACAGCAATGCATTAAAAAGATTATTCATCACGACCAAGTGGAGTTCATCCCCGGGGCACAAAGATGGTTCAACATACACAAATTCATCAATGTGATACATCACATAAACAAAACAAAGGATAAAAATCACATGATCATATCAATAGATGCAGAAAAAGAATTTGACCAGATACAACATCCATTTATGACTAAACACTTAATAAAATAGGTATAGAAGAAAAATACCTCAACATAATAAAGGCCATATATGACAAACCCTCAGCTAATCTCATAGTGAATGGTGAAAAACTGAAAACTTTTCCTCTATGATCAGGAACAAGACAGGGATGTTCCCTGTTACCACCATTATTCAACATAATATTAGAAGTCCTAGCCAGAACAATCAGGCAAGAAAATGGAATGAGAGGCATCCAAATTGGGAATGAAGAAGTTAAATTGTCACTTTTTGCAGATAACATCATTCTTTATATAGAAAATGCTAAAGATTCTACCACCACCAAAAAACAAAACAAAACAAAAAGAAACAAACAAAAAAAACCACACACAACTATTAGAAATAATAAATGAATACAGAAAAGTCGCAGGATACAAAATCAATGTACAAAAATCCATTGTATCCCTATATACTAACAATAAAATTTAAGGAAAAGAAAAAGAAAAAAACAATTCCTTTTGCAACTGCAGCTAAAAGAATAAAATACCTAGGAATAAACTTAAGAAAGGATGTGAAGGACCTATAAACTACAGGACATTATTAAAAGAAATTGAACAAGACACAAAGAAATGGAAAGATATTCTATGTTCATGGATTTGGCAAATCAACATAGTTAAAATGGCCATATTACCCAAAGCCATATACAGATTTAATGCAATCCCTATCAAAATGTCAATGGCATTTTTTAAAGAAAATGGAACAAAAACTCAGATTTGTATGGAATCACAGAAGATCCCGAATAGCCAAAGCAATCCTAAGGTAAAAAAAAAAAAAAAAAACAAGGCTGAAGGTATCACACTCCGTGACTTTAGCTTGTACTACAGAGCAACAATAATAATAATTAAAAAAAAAGTATGGTATTGGCAAAAAAACAGACACACAGACCAATGGAATAGAATTGAGAACCCAGAAATAAACCCACATATATATGCGCAGATGATTTTTGACAAAGGAGCCAAAAACATACAATGGAAAAAAGAAAGCCTCTCTAATAAATGGTGCTGGAAAATTGGAAAGCCACGTGCAAAAGAATGAAACTAGACTACTACTGTCTGTTACCATGTACCAAAATTAGCTCAAAATGTATCAAAGACCTAAACATAACACATGAAACAATAAACTGTATAGAAGAAAACATAGCTACTAAACTCACGGACCTTGGGTTTAAAGAGGGTTTTATGAATTTGAGCTCAAAGGCAGGGGAAAGTAAAAGAAAACATAAATGAATGGGACTACATCAAATTAAACCAAAAGCAACAAAAAGAACAAGACAAACAAATGAGAAACAGAAACTCATAGACACAGACAACGGTTTGGTGGTTGCCAGAGGGTAAGGGGGGTGGGGGGTGGGGGGTGGGAGATGAGGGTAAGGGGGATCGAATATATGGTGATGGAAGGAGAACTGACTCTGGGTGATGAACACACAATGGGATTTATAGATGATGTAGTACATAATTGTACACCTGAAATCTATGTAATTTTACTAACAATTGTCACCCCAATAAATTTAATAAAATAAAATTTAAAAAAATCAAAAACCTTTTCACAGCAAACAAAACCATCAACAAAACAAAGGTACAACCAACCAAATGGGAGAAGGTATTTGCAAACAACACCTCTGATAAGGGGCTAAAATTCAGCCTGATTTATCTGTAAATCATATACTTAACCTGAGGATAAAGTTGTCACAAACTCTAAGGGCTGTCCTAAAGCCTTTGCTGAGGCAAATGGCGCTACTGCCATCAACCAGACACACCCCAACTTTGCAGGCTTTAAAATAACTTTGACTTCAATCTAGGTTTGAATTCCTGGCTCCTCACTTCTGCCCTCATTCCTTGCCTCTGGGCTCTCCATACTTAATGGTGATGGAAAGAACCTTGTTTTGTACCTCAGTCTTTCCCCTGTTACTTCTTTGTTGACCAGTTTGACCTCCGATCACAGTTAACACTTATGAACACATATATTTCAGGCAGGAAAACTCAGGCTCCATGGAGACCAATCACCATAAGGAGCAAGTAAGTCAAGACAATTTTACATCGCCAGTGTTCTATACAAATGAGAAATATGACTAAACGTTTCTTAACATTTTAGCTCTCCTGAGTCTTCATACCAAGGCAAGGATATGTAAATTCTTTATTATTACTTTTTTAAAAAAATTAAAACTTTATTTTTAAAGAGCAGTTTTAGTTTAGGTTCTCAGCAAAATTCAAAGGAAGGTACTGATATTTCCCATATACCTCCTGCTCCCCCACAAAAAACATACACAGCCTCCCCCATTATCAACATCCCTCACCAGAGTGGGGCATGTGTTACCAGGGATGAAGCTACATGAACACATAATATTCAGCCAAAGTCCATAGTTTATATTAGAGTTCCCTCTTGGTGTTGCACATTCTATGGGTTTGGACAAATGTATAAAATAGTATTGTATGGAGTATATTCAGTGCCCTAAAAGTCCTGTGTTTTATTCATTTCTACCCCCAACCCCCACTCCCAGCAGCCACTGATCTTTTTACTGTCTCCATAGAATTTCATATAGTTGGAATCATACAGTCTGTAGACTGGCTTCTTTCACTTTAATATGCATTTAAGTTTCCTCCATATCTTTTTATGGCCATTCTGATAAGTATATAGTTGTATCTCACTGTGGTTTTAATTTGTATTTCCCTGATGACATATGATGTGGAGTATCTTTTTATGTTCATTTGCCATCTGTTTATCTTCTCTGGTGAGCTGTCAGGTCTTTGGCCCATTTTTTAATGAGGTTGTTGTATTCTTATTGTTGAGTTTTAAGAGTTCTTTGTATATATTTTGGATAACTTTCCTTTATCAGATATGCCTTTTGCAAATATTTTCTCCCAGTCTGTGCCTTGTCTTCATATTCTCTTGACATTGTCTTTCTCAGAGGATACATTTTTAATTACAATGAAGTTCAGCTTATCAATTCTTTCTTTCGTGGATCATGCCTTTGGTGTTGTATCTAAAAAGTTATCACCGAATCCAAGGTCATCTAGATTTTCTCTTATGTTATTACAGGGGTTCAGGACAAATTACCCCAAGATGTGACTCTGTGGTATGTGGATTATTTTGAGCTAAAGGCAATTGAGACCCTATGGGCAAAAGAAAAACTTTTAACTACCTAGAAGAATTTGAATTAGGGGCCTTGCCCATAGTAAGAGATTATAAGAGGTAACATTTTTGACTTACCTAAATGGCAGGACAAACTACTCATTACTGAACACCTGCTGTTCTTACCATGCTGCAAAGACCCATCAAAGCCCGAAGGCACCTTATCTCATATTGAGCTCAGAATGCCATATATACTTCATTTTGCCTTTCTATCTCTGAACCTCTCAATGCATGTGGGGATCTCTGACTCCCACATGTATGTGAGTATCCCATGCGTATATATGGAATTAAATTTGGTTATTTTCTTTTGATAATCTGCTTCATGTTAATTATTAGATCAGCTGAAAGAACCTAGGAGGGTAAAGGGAAGTTTCTTCCTCCCCCACATTATATTATAGGAGTTTTATAGTTTTCCAATTTGCATTTATGTTTGTGATACATTTTGAGTTAATTTTTTGTGAAGAGTATAAGGTCTATGTCTAGATTCAATTTTGTGTATGTGGATGTTCAGTGGTTCCAGCACCATTTGTTGAAAAGACAATCTGTAATCCATTCTATTGCCTTTGTTCCTTTGACAAAGATCAGTTGACTATATACTTGTCGGGGTCTATGTCTGTCTATTTCTATTTCTTGTCTAAGTCAAAGAGTAGTTAAACAATTTTCCCAAGGTTACACAGCTATTAGGTAGAGTGGAGCTGTTATTGATAGCCTTGAGAATATCAGTAATTGATTCAGAGTAAAATGGTTTAGAAGGCTTTGAACGTCAGGGAGGTCTGGGTTCAAAACTTGGCTCTAAGGATTAAAGTACACATTCTTGGACAAAGTGTACTTTAAATTCTGTTAACTTCAATTTGTTCCTCTATAAAGTAGAAACTATATCCCTTACTAATAGGTTCCCGGGAAGATGAAAAAAATGTAAACATGTGAAAGCACCAACCATTGGTTCAGAGGCAGAAAATGGGCTCAATCAAGGTTAGTTGCTTTAATATTACATTATTTTTCCGGTAAAATCTCTATTGGTTTGAACAATCAGCATTTGTAATAAACTATACTTCATAGATGAACTCAGTCAAATTTTTACATGTCAAATCATTAACAATATTTTCAATAAAAATTTCAGCCATATACCATGCACTCCCTGGATCATTAGACTGAGTGTACTGAACCACAAGATAATCCTACGGAAAAACAACGGCAGTTGTGAAAGGTAAAAGCAGATGCACGTGTAGCTGGCAAAGGGAAGGAGAGTTGAATGCCTGTTGGATTCAGTGATTGTCCTCTACCCTGGAAGGCTAAACTGTACTAGTGGAGATGCCTTCAGTGTAGCTCAGGGATGCTTTTAAGGACTGAAATGGCAGGCATTTTCCACTTACCTCCCATATTTCAAGGCCTGCCACAATCTCATTCATAGTTAAATGAAGCCCAGAAACTTGGGCCTATGAACATGACAGTGTTAAGGCTGACCTTGATCTTCACCTTTTTCTCCATTCTCACACAAACAGAAGGCAAACCAAGCAGTGAGTCCTTCTGTTCTGACTCCATTTTTTTTTTATTCTCTGCATCCAGAACCTTTCCTGTTAACTGTTATTCTCTTTTGTTGAGTTCTATTGTCTGTTGCTATTACCAGTGTACCACTTCCAAACTTGGACTATCTGGGGTTATTTTATGTTCTTCTGTCTTCTGCAACTTTCCACACTTCTTTCTTTCCACAACTTCTCTCATATGTATTTGTTGGAGTCAATTTTGGGGGAAGGTGAAAAAATTGATGCATGCCCCCTCTCTTTTAATCAAGCTGTTTTATCCCATCTCTCTTTAAGTTAAAAGTATAGTTTGAAGTAATGAAAATATGTTAGATTAGTTGTTGGGAGACATGGGATTCCTGAATTATAAGTCTTACTAGCAGTGTAACCAAGTTACTGTTTTTTGCCATGTATAATGTGTACTTTTTTGCCCAAATTTGTGAAGGAAAAATAAAGAAGCGCATTATACATGGGTAGTACTAATTCTATATCTACATAAATATTTTTAATTACGTTATTTACACTTATGAGTTAAAAGTGTAACTCTAGAAATCAATAACGATATCCGTATGCAAAATAATACCCTGGAATATGATAATTGGTTTTGTTGAACTTACAATGAACTTGCAATGACAAAGAGTTCTTGGCCTTCTATGATGCAGAAATATCGTACATTTGTTACCAGTACATAAAATTTCTTGTACCTTGTATCTGTTCTTGTGTCTTGTAATTATTTGTCACATAAAATTTCTTGTACCATAATGTTTAAAAAATGAATGCTAAAATTCCTCTATAATATAAGAAACAAGTATCTAAATGTAAACAAATAAAATAAAACATTTTTTCCCTGAAAGTTTAGGCCAAAAATGTAGGTGGACATCATACATGGCAAAATGCAGTACTTATCCTCCAAGGGATTTAAATTTCTTGTCCATAAAGTGGGAGAATAATCGTACCTGCATCATTGGATGGCTGTGAGGATTAAATGAGTTAATAGATAGAAGGTGCTTAGAACGGAGCCTGTACTCACAGAACTACATCGTTATTGATTAGTGAACTCCATCATAAATCTCCATATCCTAGCTAAATAAAACCTTTTTCATGTGCATTTCATTCATTAGACAGCCTGATTTTTTTCTTCCCACACCCCTGACAATGTTGAACTTTACCTAACCAAGCCTTATAATCCTGGAAAACAGCAAAGGTTAAACAGGCCTCATCCTTTTGTGTTCCAAGAAATAGCTTACTGCAAAAAAAAACAGACAATAGTTTAGTGGTTGCCAGAGGGTAACGGGGGCGGGGGGTGGGGGGTGGGAGATGAGGGTAAGGGGGATCGAATATATGGTGATGGAAGGAGAACTGACTCTGGGTGGTGAACACACAATGGGATTTATAGATGATGTAATACAGAATTGTACACCTGAAATCTATGTAATTTTACTAACAATTGTCACCCCAATAAATTTAATTAAAAAAAAAAAACTCACCCTTCTCCATACGCGTATGACTTAGATAAGATCATGGATGCTCGTTTACCTTTGACAAGGCCAGACACAGAACCTCAGAATTCCAATCTTTGCCTCATAAATGATTAGCTGAACTGTTACCCCCACTGAGCAACCAGAACAAAATGCTTGTTAACTAGTCTTTGGTTCTGTTTCTCTCCTTCCCCAGTTCCCTGCACTATAACCTACCCTCAGCTTGAGCCAGCGTGCAGCCCTTTCTGAACAGTCCTTCCACAGACTAGGCTGGCCTCAGGATAATACATTCTCTCATCTCCTTTCTCATCATGCCAGTCTTGCTCATGCCACTTCCCCACATTCAGTTATTTCTAGTCTTCTTTTCTCCTCCCTATGAAAGTAAAACTCTTTTTGCCTAACCCTTGAGAGGTTTGCAGATCTTACAGTCAGAGTGGTCTCCCTATTGCAAGAGCCCCCCTTCTCCTATTGCAACAGTTCCCCTCCTTGCAATAATCCATTTGACAAAGTCCTTATCAAGTCCAGATTTTAAAAAAAATGTGACACACCCATGTCCAAAGTCTTGCCTTCCTTGAAGGAAGACTTCAAATTCCATTTGTGTATGAAACTTTCCATGACCATCCTAGAATTTCCACCACTTTTTATGACCATCTCTCTTCTACCACATCTCATATTGCATCCTATTGTGTGCCTAATTTATCTCTTCTGCTGCATGATAACTGCCCCAGGAGGTCTCTACCTAATTCATTCCTTGATTTCTCACAGTGTCCAACACAGTACACGAATAAGAGCTTAGTCAGTTTTTGTAAAGTGAATGAAGAATGGATTTAGTACATCTACAGAGTCTATCAAATGTCAGTAGACAGGAAAATACAGGCAACAAACTGGACACTTTAAGTTGTTATATTATCTACAACCCAGATTAAATTACCTAAATTATAAAAAGGGCTTACAATGGAGCAGTCAGTAAATGTTCATCTTCATCTTCATCATCATCATCATCATCATCATCAACAACAGAACTCTCTTTTCTTCTTACTTGCATTAAAGTGATACTCACTTAACAGAGAGCACCTAATTTATGTAATCATTATGGTTAAAATTAACCTGGGACTACTAAATTATTTTGTTCTCTCATATAATTTTTTAAATATAATTTTACCATTGTTTGCATCACAGTAATTGATATTGACTATGACAAATTCTCGTGTCAAGCAACCCCTTGACACCAGAATAGATGTGTAGCTAACTTACTTTTGCTTTCAGTTTTTTTATTTCATTGTTCTTTTATGTACCAGCGAGAGGAAACAAGCTTTCATCGAGAGTCTATTACTTACTATGTGCTGTAGGGGGTGCCAAAATAAAATTTAACTCTTATCACAATTTTATGTAGATCAAAACAATTTACTCTGAAAAGTTAACTTGCCGATGGAATCATTTTAGGAAAAAACAATCCTGGTTTGGATCAGCACCCAGGCATTCAGTAAGCATTTCTTGAAAGAATGAATGAGGTTTATTGGCTTTTGGAGATTTTGCTCTATCCAGAAGAGCTTGCTACCCTCCCCCATACCATGAAAAGATAAGCTACTCAGCAAACTTGCTAAAATCAGAAGAGTGTGAACTTTTAAATAATTTATTGCATTAAAAAGTTTTGGCCCTGGAAGGAAGCATGGAGTTCTATAGTATACAAGTAAGGGTTAAGACATTTGCCTAAATCTAGTTGACAAAAGACTGTAATGAAGTTACCTCAGGCTAATCCTGCCTCTTTCCACTATATGGCACTGCCTTACATAATTTATAAACTCCTTTCCTTATCATTTTTTTGGGATATTTGAGTTGTTTCTAGTGTTTTGCTATACAGGTAATACTGCAAAGGGAAAGCTGAATGATGATCGCTTTTCGCTCTCAGATTCATTCTTAGAAAACATTTCCTTTTCAAGAAGACTAGGGATTTTTTTCCTTCCTTTTCACTCATCTCCCTACCTTCTACCCCCTTTCCCTTGTTTACTTATTTATTTTTTCTGTAGGTCTCTTCTTTTTCCTGTGTGTATCTTCTGTTAGCATTAGTCTTCCAAACTGTCTTGGTATTTTTTTCACATTGTAGTACTTTTCAAAGATTCCAACTTTAAAATATTTTCCTATTGTTTTATGAATGAATTGCTGGAACTATGCAAGCTTTTAAAAACACTTCATTTGGGCCGGCCCGGTGGCTCAGGTGGTTAGAGCTCCATGCTCCTAACTCCGAAGGCTGCTGGTTCGATTCCCACATGGGCCAGTGGGCTCTCAACCACAAGGTTGCCGGTTCAATTCCTCGAGTCCCGCAAGGGATGGTGGGCTCTGCCCCCTGCAACTAGCAACGGCAACTGGACCTGGACCTGAGCTGTGCCCTCCACAACTAAGACTGAAAGGACAACAACGTGAAGCTGAACGGCACCCTCCACAACTAAGATTGAAAGGACAACAACTTGACTTGGAAAAACGTCCTGGAAGTACACACTGTTCCCCAATAAAGTCCTGTTCCCCTTCCCCAATAAAATCTTAAAAAAAAAAAAAAAGAACTTTCTGGCTCCTCCAGAAAAAGCAATATGAGAATAATAGGCATACCAGAAGGAGAAGAAAGAGAGAAGGGAACAGAGAATATATTAAAAAAAAAACTTCAGTTGACCTTGTATGAGGAAAATATTTAGTGCTGACTTAAAAAAATTATATTACTAGAACTATTGTGAAAAAATAACAGCTGTTATAGCTTATTAGGATTGTCACATATTAATTCAAGAATAGCGAATAAAGACTTTCAAACAAAATAGTTATGTTTTAAATTATTTTATGAATAAATGAAGGCCCTGGAAAAATTACTTATACTAGGTTTATGATCAAGATGAAAAGAACATTTAGCTGAGTTATTTACAATAGAATACATTCCTAAAATACATACCAAATTCAGCTTTTGTTTATTCAACATTTTATAAAGTGCTTATTAATCATCTTCCACTATATGCTAAATAATGAAGAATTACTGATAAAACAAAAATAAACAAGGCAAAGTCTAACCTCAAGTAACTTAGAGGCCACTGTGAAAAAGTGGCAGTGTATCCAAATAGTCAAATAACAAAATAGGAAATAAAGTGACAAGAAGCAATGTGACTTCTGTGGAAGAAGGGATTGTCCTTATCTAGGAAGAAAACACTGAAGGCTGAGTGGAGGAGACAGAGCTTTTAGCTGGCCCTTGAAAGACAGGTAGACTTTGAACGTGCTGAGATCTGGTGGGTGTGCAAAACAGATGGAGAAACATTATAGAGAGGGGCATTTGAAGGGACGGGAAAGTGGGAGGTATATAGCTTAGCAGTTTCAGTTTGAGGTCTGTGGTGAATATCGCTGTTATTCAGATGACTTCCCATTAGCAAAATTTGCCTAACTGTGCTACTTAGGGTAAGGCTAGCTGTCATACAAGTCAACTCCTTGATGTCAGTGGTTGAACTTCACTGATGATCATTTCTCACTCACAAAAGTATGAAATGAGAGTCTTTCCGGTCAATGATCAGCTTTCCCCCGTGATGCAATTCAGAGATCTGATCTCCTTGCCTCTACTGGGGCCTTGGCATACTCCACATCCACTAATTGATGGGAGAAGAAAGACAAGAGGAAGGATTACTCTTTTCTTTACCCCATTGACTCAAAAGTGACCCGTCCTCCTTTCCCTTGCACTGATTGGTGAGAACTAGCCATATGGCTCTCCCTAGAAGCAAGAGGGGAATTCCTAGCTCAGCACGTGCTTTTCAGCAACAGCTCTACACCACGGAAAGAGGAGTCTGTTCTGCCACACACACCCACTAAGGAACAAATTAGCAAAATATAGGAACATACATGAAAACCTACCCTAGACTACAATGGAGGCTACTCTTGGTGTGTTTACATCACAGAGCTTCACCTGTATTGATGACTGACTCCAATAGCAGGGAAGTGGAAGACTGAACCGCTACTAGAGGAGCACTGCTGAAATACTCTGTCGTTATGCTCTAAATGGTATAACCAGAAAAAAAAAGTAGCACAAATGAAAAACAAATCCTCGGGGTAAATTTGATTAGAATCAATGGCTGGAAATGATTTGAATGATAAGAAAAATAGGTCATTACAGACATTTTCCAATTACAAAGAAGGAAAGAAGGGAGGGAGGAAGGGAGGGAGGGAGCAAGGAAGAAAAGAAAGAAAGAAAAAACCTTGCAAATGTTAAAAAGATTCCTATCAATTACAAATGTAGGGTCCAAGATGAATTTTTGTGATTCAAGAAAATTATGTTTTGGGTTTTAATGTATTTCACAATCATAAAAAATAGTCTCTCTGGTTCTTATTCTATCTCTGTGGAAAATCACCTTTTCTTAACATCCTTGTTATCCTTACAGCGCTTTGTCCTTTGTACACTTCACATTCTACTCAATACACTGTCCTTGGTTAATCTCAATCATTAGTATACGTTCAAACACCATCTGCATGCAGATTAATCCCAAATTCCTAACATCTTCCAAGCCCATGTTTCTAATCAACTCCTGGAACTCTCCAACAAATATTCCATAGACATCCCAAACCCCCAACATTACGAATTCTTAACTGACAATTCCTGGGCACAAAATTTGTTACCTATCCAAAATCCATCCCCAACTCCTCCTTCCTTACTATCCTGATGTTGTTCACTCTACTCCAAGTTTTCATGTGCTTCTTAGGTGGGTCTGGGGATGGGGGTTGAGACCCTTCTAAGTCCCAGGGTTCAATCTTCAATGGTTTAAGCCAGTCATATTGACAGGTGTCTTGTATCCTTTTCTAGTAATTGGTTTATCATGAGCAATTTTGGACAATGGGATGGAGGTCTGATCTGGGAACTTCTGAGAAAGCTCTCCTTGCTCTTACTTAGGGAATGCAATATGGGACAATCCTTTTTCTGTGTGTAGACATTGGCATCTTTAATGATGCCATCTTGGGATGCCAGCCTAATAGGTCAAATCACTTGCTGAGAATGGTAGAGTGAAAAGACACACACACAAAGTGTCTTGGATAATGTCATTTTAGCTTTTGAATTACCAACCCTGGGCCTGTCCTACATCTGAAATTCTTGTTAGAAAATATATGTCTTTGTTATTTAAGCTATTAGTTACTTGCAGTCAGAAAAAAAAAAAAAAAAAACTTAACTAATACACTCCTCTTCAAGAAGGCTTATCTTGAAATCCCTCAAAGTTCAAAATTTTCTAAACAAAAGCTCAGCCCCCACTCCATCAGCATTCACATGTAATTAATCATCTAATTATTTTGTCCTACTTCCTACATGTATCACAAATTATTGCCTCTTCTTAAAACTCACTGTCTTAACCTTTGTTTCATCGCCTTGCTATCTGCCATCAGTAACAGTGCTTGTCTAACTCTTTGGGGGATAAAGAACCACTTTACTATGTCATTTGAATATCACCAGTGCAGAAAGTATCTACGATTTCTTAGCATGTCTGAAATAATAAACATAGATCTTATAACCACAGAGCACATTCATTTATACAATTATATATTGTAAGTAGCTTATATGAGTATACAATTGTTGTTCTGAATTTAATTCTATTTCTTACAAAATGTTTATCAAATGAAGTTGTTGAATAATAAAAACTCATGAAAAAGCAGGTCAACACTATTGAGTTTATTTACCTCAAAGAAAAATCGGATTAACATAAAATGATCTGATTATAGACACCAAATGTAAACCATCATTAAAACTATTACATTATATGTGTACTCAGCTTTTTGCTTTAATCTAATTTTAGCAATGTCACAACCAACCATTGAATGGTAAATAGCTTACTACTTCTTTGGTAGGCCCGTAACATATTCCTTTAATATTAATAGATATTTTTCACATTTCTGTGATTTCACTCCCTTCCTTCAAGTTTCCTGGTGACAACTGCTATCAACTTCATTATACTGAAAGAGTTATATCATTAACTAGCTCAACAGTACCACAGCAACAATATCTAATTAGAAACATTCTGTTTTCAACTTATATTTTTAATCAGGGACTCGTAAAATCTGATGCATAGAAGAAACATGACTTGTTCATGACATCCAGAAGCCATAATTTCCCTGAAAAAGTTTAAATTGTACTTTTCTTTTTTTTTAAAGGACATATGTTTCAGTGTCTTTCTTTCATCCTTAATTTGACAGACCAAACCTCAATTTTATTTTTTTATAAATTTGTATTAAATTTATTCAGGTGACAATGGTTAGTAAAATTATACTGTTTTCAAGGGTACAGTTTCATAAAACACCCTGTATATATTATATTGTCGAACCACCAGAGTCGAACCTCAATTTTAAAAGAAGCTCAGCATATGCTTTGTGATCATAGCTTATGTATTGAAAATCAAAATTTTAAAACAAATATTAGAAAATACAAGACTTAGAAGGCAGAGGACAGAAACAGCAGCAGGTATATTCATATTTAGAGTATGTGTCAAGGTTTAGTGAGTAAAGCAGATACATTCTTCAAAAGATAGCATTATCACCTCATCCTGATTAGAATGGCTATCATCAACAAGACAAATAGTAACAAGTGTTGGAGAGGCTGTGGAGAAAAAGTAACCCTCATACACTGTTGGTGGGAATGCAGATTGGTTCAGCCGCTATGGAAGGCAGTGTGGAGGTTCCTCAAAAAATTACGAATAGAATTACCATATGACCCAGCAATCCCTCTCCTGGGTATCTACCCCAAAAAAATCTGAAAACATTTATCCATAAAGACACATGTGCTCCAATGTTCATTGCAGCTTTATTTACAGTGGCCAAGACATGGAAACAACCAAAATGACCTTTGATAGATGAATGGATAAAGAAGTTGTGCTATATGTACACAATGAAATACTATTCGGCAGTAAGAAAAGACAAAATATGACCACTTGTGACAACATGGATGTATCTTGAGATTATAATGCTAAGCGAAATAAGTCAGACACAAAAAGTAGAGAACCATATGATTTCACTGACATGTGGTGTATAAACCAAAAGCAACAAAAGAACAAGACAAGCAAATGAGAAACAAAAACTCATAGACACAGACAATAGTTTAGTGGTTACCAGAGGGTAAGTGGGGAGGGAGGTGGTAGAGGAGGGTAAAGGGGGCAAATATATGGTGATGGAAGGAGAACTGACTCTGGGTGGTGAACACACATGGAGGATGTAACACAGAATTGTACACCTGAAATCTATGTAACATCACTAACAATTGTCACCCCAATAAACTTTAATTTAAAAAAAAGTAACATTATGGAAAGAGCACAATTATCTAATGGAACATTAAAAATAAGTGCTTATTAAAAGTTCCGAAATTTCTTTTTTTGACACCAGAACACAGCAGTGACTACAGACAGTACTTCTGTATTTAAAATAATACCTCTCAGATATTAATTCGTACTTTTTTATTTCCCTGGTAAACACATTGGACTGTATTATCTGAGACAAACGCTATGATATTTACAACAAATCATTGATGCTGTTTATATTTCAGGAAGTCCTGGCTGACATACTGGAATGGAACCCAATGTGAAACCCAACAAATGATTAAGAAATATTCTGTAAGATCTTTTAGTTATGGAATAGACCAGGGGTATCCAAACTGCGGCCCACAATCAATTTTTAATTGGCCTGCAGCAAATTCCAAAAATATATTTAGTTTACTTAAATAAACTAGGTGAGGCAATATGTACTTCACCTCGAGTGAGTGGCCCGGTTGTTTGCGTATTTTACCGCATATGGCCCTTGGTGAAAAAACACTGAAAAAAGTTTGGACACCCCTGGAATAGAGTAAGCGACTTCTTTACATCTTACATAGAATTCATAAAATGTCTTTAATTTCAATATTCACATTGAACTATGCATTTACAATTCATTGAATTTTTCAGGTCCTCCAGATGAAACAACAGAAGCTAACATAATGACTACAAACTTTGGTCAAGCATTTTAAGAAATGAAAACACTAAATCCTCTTATGATGCAAAAGCCACATATTTTGACATGAATAAAATAAACTTTATTTTTGTGTACTGTTTGTCTTCATATTTTAAAGAGTTTGCATGAAGCAAAGTACTAAATGCAGTTTAGCATTGAGGTTACAGCCATCTTTGTTCATGGTGCTCAGAGACTTGATTGCAATAATGCTAGTTGGAATCTTTCTTGAAGATTCTAGGTCCTATCATGTTATATCTAACGCTTAAAAGTTTTACTTTTAGATGTGCAGTCATCTTTCCTCACCAGGAATGGCATGATCATTTTTAATCTCTGATTTGATGAGACTGACAGGATGAAGAATGTTGGGCAATAGAGGTTTCTTTTGTTTGTCCTAGTAAAACTTCCATACCAGAGCTTCTGTACTGAAATAGGTGCAATGTTGAGTTCTCAGTCAATTTTGCTGATGTCAACACTAAAAGCAGTTAATATAAAATGCCAACATAATGGCTTGAGTTTCATTAGTTTTCTGGAAAGAAATCAATGCCTGTCAAACTGGAAAGCCAATATGAAATAGGGAAATGATGTTTTAAAAATCTTTGATGTGATAATTTTTTTAAAAAATGTACTCTAAACTGTTAAGAACAGCTGTTTATTTTAAAATGGACTTTTTTGGTGGTAAACTATCATGACCTAAAATCTTCTATTTTAACCATTTTTAAGTGTAAAATTTGGTGACATTTAGTACATTCACAATGTTATGTAACCATCACTACTATCCATTTTCATGATTTTTCATCATCCTAAGATGAAACTTTGCACTCATTAAATAATAACTCCCCATTTTACCTCCCTGCCCTCTGTAAACTCCACCCACTTTCAGTATCTATGAATTTGTATATTCTACTTAACCTCATAAAAGGGGAATCATAGTTAAATGGGTTTTTGAAATGTGACCCACAAATAAGGAAGTAGGTTTGTAAAAAAAAAAAGTGATGTTGATAAGTTTTAAAAACACACACGCGCGCACAAATGCAAAATCAAACCAAAAGCAGAAATACAAGAAATGCATGTATTCATAATTTACACTGCTTATAAACACTGGAATTCGCTGGCTAATAGACTGCATAGAAATAAGATTTTCTTGAGATTTCTCCACATGTATAAACTATTACTTAGTGATCAATGAATCAATGAGTATTAATCAATTATTTGTATCAGTGGTAATCAGTGTCATTTGAAAGACTGGGTTAAGATTATAAATATTAACATTACTGGAGCTTTCTTTCCTTTTCATTTCTCAAGACTGAGATCTCACTCACTTTCTAGATTAGTGCTGTTAGATAGAAATATATGATGGCATAGGGAATATAGTCAAAAGTATTGTAATAACTATATATGGTGTCACATGAGTACTAGTCTTATGGGGGAATCACTTCATAAGCTATATAAATATCTGATCACTATGCTGTACACCTGAAATTAATCTAAAATAGTATTGAATGTCAACTGTAATTGAAACTTAAAAATTACATTTATATTATAGTTACTAATTAAAAATCAATAAACATGAAAAGGGAAATATATGTCTAATGATGACATTGCTTTGTACACCTTAAACTAATAAAGAAAAATTTAAATAAAATACATTATCTGTCTTGAAAAAAAAGGAAATATATGGTGAGTCACATATCACATTTAAAGTTTTCTAATAGCCACATTTTAAAAAGTGAAAAGATACAGGTAAAATTAATTTAATAATATATTTTATTTAACTAAGTATTATCACTTCAATATGTAATCAATAGAGACATCATCAAAATGGCTGTGTGAGGTGAGCCTCTGGAAATCTCCCGTGGAATTTACAACAAATTGAAAAACTATAACTCCACAAAGGAGTCCCTGCACAGCAGACAGGCAAGACAAAGAGTCTCACTACTAAATTCACCTAAAGGTGGGCGAATCACGCAAGCAGGGGAGAAGGGAAGGAAGAAGTGCAGAGACAGACGCCGGGGCGCAGGACGCAGTCCTAACTCATTGCTCTGAGCTCACTGCATCCTGGAACTACTGCAGCTGTGGGAGAGGGAAGAACTCAGATTGCTGGGGATCTGCTTATGGCCCATAGGGCTGAGGGGACAGCATATAACACGGCTGAACCCAACACTCACAGCAGAGACGTGGGAGAAAAGACTGAGGGAAGAAGGCTGAAAACGGTGGTTTAAGCCCTCACTGCCGAGCAGAGAATGGAAGCCTTAGGCACTGAGACTAGCCACCCCCTACCTACCCTTCCAGAGCTCTCCCTGCCCCCACCTGCCTGGTGCTAGAAGTGGAACAGTAGCCGTGTCAGATCAAAAGAACAGAATATCTGCACTTCTGAGAACTGTGGACCGCAGACACAGATTCACAGCCCAACTAGTTCCTGCAAAGGGAAGGGAGCCCTGGAAGCAGGACTGACTGTGGTGGTGGTCGCCGCCATTGCTCTGGGCCACCTCTCATAACTCACCCCGCCCCTGGCCGCACATATCTGGGCAGATCCCTGGAGGAATAAACAGAACTGCTGAAACATACGGGCTCTCAATCTGGTGCAGGAAGAGCTTTGGAACTTCAAAAGCTCTCCACATCCACACAGGGGCACGGTGCCCTATGACCCAGACAAACTGTTAACAGAGGAGAAGCCCGCCTTCCAGAGAATCTCCCCATTGTGTGAGAAGCTGGAATAGTGCAGAGAAAACATAACACTACAGTGTGAGAGAGAAAAAAAGGTTGCAGTCAGAGAGAAAATAAAACATTCTATAAACATGTACTGGAAAACAAAAGAAAGATATTTTCCTATAAACCTGTTGCAGAACTCACTCTTGTAGATGTACAGGAAGAGAAATAATAAATCATTAATTGCCATGAATAACCAAGGGAACAAGAGAGCTCAGAAAGAAAGTGAAAAGTCTCCAGAAAAGGAACTTAAAGATATAGAAATATGTGACTTTAAATGACAGAGAATTCAAGATTGCAGTTCTGAAAAAACTCAACGAGATGCAAGAAAACACAGAAAGGCAGTTCAATGAACCCAGAAACACAATCAAAGAACAACACGAGCATTTTATGAATGAGATTTAAACTTTAAAAAAGAACCAAATAGAATTTCATATGATCTCACTTATATGCGGAATCTAAAAAAAAGAATAAGTGAATGAACTAATCAGAAACAGTTTTGGAAACATGGAGGAAAAACAGAGGGTTGCTAGAGGGGCGGGGGGGTGGGGATAAGGGGAAGGTGAGCGGTTTTGGGAACGTACAGAGGGATAGTGGATGAGGGGAGGGGGGTTCACACAGTGTGAGGGATATAAATGATAAACGTCTAAGTTTTGCTTTGTCTTGTGCACCTGAAACTAATGAAAAAAATAAATAAATAAATAAAAATTAAAAAAAAAAAAAAAAAAAGAAATGAGGAATGAAATAGCCTGCTTAGGCAGTACAGTTGACCAGATGGAGGAAAGAATCAGTGACATCGAAGATAGAAACCTTGAAATGACATGGATGGAAGAAGAAAGAGACTTGAGATTTTAAAGAAATGAAAGAACTCTACAAGAACTTTCTGGCTCCATCAGAAAGAGCAATATAAGAATAATGGGCATACCAGAAGGAGAAGAAAGAGAAGGGAACAGAGAATATATTCAAACAAATTGTTGGTAAGAACTTCCCAAACTTGTGGAAAGAACTGGATCCTCGAATCCAAGAAGTAAATAGAACACCTAATTACCTCAACCCCAACTGGTCTTCTCCAAGGCACATTGTATTGAAGCTGTCAAAAATCAATGACAAACAAGCATCCTCAGGGCAGCCAGGGCAAAGAAGACGGTAACCTACGAAGGAAAGCCCATTAGATTATCAACAGATTTCCCAGCAGAAACTCTACAAGCCAGGAGAAAGTGGAACCAAATATTCCAACTATTGAAAGAGAGAAATTATGAGCCAAGAATAATATACCTAACAAAGATATCCTTTAGATATGAAGGAGGAATAAAGACATTTCCAGACATACAGAAGCTGAGGGAATTTTCTAATACATGACCTGCACTACAAGAAATACTGAAGGAGGCTATTCGACCACCATCAACAGGGAAAATTTGTGGCAAACAAAACATAAAAAGGGGGAGAGTAAAAGCCTGAACCGGAATATGGGAATGGAGAAAGTAGGCATGCTGAAGAAAATGGAATAGTCTAAATATCAAACTTTCTTTTACATAAACTTAAGGGTAACCACTCAAAAACAAAAACAAAAATCCAGAACAGAAATATATACTGTAATAAAAGAAGAAACAAAGGGAAACATCATAGAATACCACCACACAGAAATAATAGACAACAACAAAAAAAGGCAAAGAAACAATGGAGACACAGTCTTAACAGAAAACTAAAGATAGAATGATACGAAATCCTCACATATCGATAATCACCCTAAATGTAAATGGACTGAACTCACCAATAAAAAGGCACAGAGTAGCAGATTTGGTCAAAAAACTAAACCCAACTATACGCTGTCTCCAAGAGACACATCTCGGCTATAAGGACAAGTCTACACAAAAAGTGAAAGGGTGGAAATTGACACTCCAAGCAAATGGTACCCAGAGAAAATCAGGTGTAGCCATAATGATATCAGATGAAACGACTTCAGGGTGAAAAAGATAACAAGAGACAAAGATGGACATTTCATAATGGTAAAGGGGACTATACAACAAGAAGACATAACAGTCATCAATATTTATGCCCCCAATGGGGGAGCACTGAAATATACCAAGCAACTACTAACAGAACTAAAGGGAGAAATTAACCAAAATGCAATTATACTAGCGGACCTAAATATGTCATTGACAGCTATGGATAGATCATCCAAACAGAAAATAAATAATGAAATAGCATCCCTAAATGACACATTAGGTGAAATGGACATAATTGACATTTATAGAGCACTTCATCCTAAAACATCAGACTATACATTTTTTTCTAGTGTACATGGAACATTCTCAAGGATAGACCATATATTGGGACATAAAACTAACCTCAGCAAATTTAAGAAGATTGAAATCATACCTAGCATATTCTCTGATCACAAGGCTTTGAAACTGGATATCAACTGCAAAAAGAAAGCAGGAAAAAACACAAATACATATAGATTAAACAACATACTTTTAAAGAATGACTGGGTCAAAGAAGAAATTAGAGGAGAGATAAAAAACTATATAGAAACAAATGACAATGAAAATACATCCTACCAAATTCATTGGGATGCAGCGAAAACTGTTTTAAGAGGGAAATTTATATCAATACAGGCCTATCTCAAGAAACAAGAAAAATCCCAAATAAATAACCTCACATTACACCTTAAAGAACTAGAAAAAGAAGAACAAATGGAACCCAAGGTCAACAGAAGAAAGGAAATAACAAAAATCAGAGCAGAAATAAATGAAATAGAGAACAAAAAGACAATAGAAAAAAATAATGTGACAAAGAGCTGGTTCTTGAAAAGATTAACAACATTGAGAAACCCTTGGTTAGGCTCACTAAGATAAAAATAGAGAAGACATTAATAAACAAAATCAGAAATGAAAACGGGTAAGTTATCACGGATGCCACAGAAGTACAAAGGATCATCCAAGAAAACTATGAAGGATTATATGCCACCAAATTCAATAACTTAGAAGAAATGGACAATTCTTAGAAACATATAGCTTTCCTAGCTGAACCATGAAGAACTGGAAAATCTAAACAGACCGATCACCAGTAACGAAATTGAATCAGTCATCCAAAACCTTCCCAAAAGCAAAAGCCCGGGACCAGATGGCTTCACTAGTGAATTCTACCAAACCTTCAAAGAGGATCTAATACCAATCCTGCTCAAACTCTTCCAAAAAATTGAAGAAGAGACAGTATTCCCTAACTTATTTTATGAGGCCAACATTACCATGATACCAAAACCTGGTAAGGACAACTCAAAAAAAGAGAACTACAGACCAATATCTCTGATGAATACAGATGCAAAAATCCTAAACAAAATTCTAGCCAATCGAATACAACAATGAATTAACAAGATTATTCATCACGACCAAGTGGGGTTCATCCCAGGGGCACAAGGATGGTTCAACATATGCAAGTCCATCAATGTGATACATCACATAAACAAAATAAAGGACAAAAATCATATGATTATATAAATTGATGCAGAAAAAGCATTTGACGACACAACATCCATTTATGATTAAAACACTTAATAAAATAGGTATAGAAGGGAAATACCTTAAGATAATAAGGGCCATATTTGACAAACCCTCAGCTAATCTCATAATTAATGGTGAAAAACTGAAGCCCTTTGCTCTACGTTCAGGAACATGACAGGGCTGTCCCCTAACACCTCTGCTTTTCAACAGAGTGTTGGAAGTCCTTGCCAAGCAATCAGGCAAGAGAAAGAAATAAAGGGCATCCAAATTGGGAATGAAGAAGTTAAATTGTCACTCTTTGCAGATGACATGATGCTATATATAGAAAACCCTAAAGACTCCACCAAAAAGCTATTAGAAACAATCAATGAATACAGTAAAGTGGCGGGTTGCAAAATCAATGTACAAAAGTCCATTGCATTCCTATATATTAACAATGAAATCTCAGAAAGAGAAATTTAAAAAAAACACACAATTCCTTTTGCAATTGCAGCAAAAAGAGTAAAATACCTAGGAATAAACTTAACCCAGGATGTGAGAGATCTATATGCTGAAAACTATAAGACATTTTTAAAAGAACTTGAAGAAGACACAAAATAATGGAAAGACATTCCATGCTCATGGATTGAAAGAATCAACATAATTAAAATGGCCATATTACCCAAAGCAATATATAGATTTAATGCAATCACCATCAAAATCCCAATGGCATTTTTTAAAAAGAAATAGAACAAAAAATCATCAGATTTGACTGGAACCACAAAAGACCCCGAATAGCCAAAGCAATCTTAAGAAAAAAGAACAATGCTGGAGGTATCACACTCCCTGACTTTAGCTTGTACTACAGGGCTGCAATAATCAAAACAGCATGGTATTGGCAGAAAAACAGACACATAGACCAATGGAATAGAATTGAGAACTCAGAAATAAAACCACATAAATACGGACAGACAATTTTTGACAAAGAAGCAAAAAACATCCAATGGAGAAAAGACAGCCTCTTCAATAAATGGTGCTAGGAGAATTGGAAAGCCACGTGCAAAAGAATGAAAATGGACTGCTATATGTCACCATGTACTAAAATTAATTCAATATGGATCAAAGACTTAGCATAAGACCTGAAACAATAAACGGCATAGAAGAAAACATAGGTACTAAATTTATGGACCTTGGGTTCAAAGAGCATTTTATGAATTTGACTCCAAAGGCAAGGGAAGTAAAAGCTAAAATAAATGAATGGCACTATATCAAACTTAAAAGCTTCTGCACAGCAAAGGAAACCATTGACGAAATAAAGAGTCTACCAACTGAAGGGGAGAAGACTTTTGCAAACAGTGCCTCCGATAAGGGGCTAATATCCAAAATATAAAAGGAACTCATGCAACTCAACAACAAAAAAACAAACAACCCAATTGAAAAACGGGCAGAGGACCTGCAGAGACATTTCTCCAAAGAGGACATACAAATGGCAAAGAGACATATGAAAAAATGGTCAACATCACTAATCATCAGAGAAATGCAAATAAAAACCACAATGAGATATCACCTCACCCCAGTCAGAATGACTACCATCAACAAGACAAATAGTAACAAGTGTTGGAGAGGCTGTGGAGAAAAAGTAACCCTCATACACTGCTGGTGGGAATGCAGACTGGTGCAGCTGCTATTGAAGGCAGTGTGGAGATGCCTCAAAAAATTACGAATTGAATTACTGTATGATCCAGCAATCCCTCTCCTGGGTATCTACCCAAAAAATCTGAAAACATTTATCCTTAAAGACATGTGTGCTCCAATGTTCATTGCAGCTTTATTTACAGTGGCCAAGACATGGAAACAAGCAAAATGTCCTTCCATAGATGAATGGATGAAGAAGTTGTGATATATATACACAATGGAATACTATTCGGCAGTAAGAAAAGATGATATAGGAACATTTGTGACAACATGGATGGATCTTGAGAGTATGATGCTAAGTGAAATAGATCAGACAGAAAAAGCAGAGAACCATATGATTTCACTGATATGTGGTATATAAACCAAACACAACAAAAGAACAAGACAAACAAATGAGAAACAAAAACTCATAGACACAGACAATAGTTTAATGTTTACCGGAGAATAAGGGGTGGGTGGTGGGAGATGAGGGTAAGGGGGATCAAATATATGGTGATGGCAGGAGAACTGACTCTGGGTGGTGAACACACAATGGGATTTATAGATGATGTAATACAGAATTGTACATCTGAAATGTATGTATCTTTACCAATAACTGTCACCCCAAGAAAGTTTAATTTAAAAAATGTAATAAATATAAAAATTACAAATGCGATACTGTGCATTATGTTGTCATACTAAGTCTTTGAAATCGAGTGAGTATTTTACACTTACAGCACATTTCACGCTATTCTAGTCATGTTTCAAGTACTCACTAGGTACACACTGCTACTGCATTGGACATCACAGTTCCAGATGTTTGTCCATTTTTCTAATTAAACTAATCATTCTGTCAAATAGTATTTATTCGACAATTCCCCCATTCTCACCATTTAGTTTGTTGACATGAGCATAAAAACATCGGAAGTGAATTGCACACTGGAAACCTATGTAATTTTACTAACCATTGTCAACCTAATACATTTTAATTAAAAAGAAGAAAACAGTGGAAGCAGTCAAGTGTAAATAAAAGAATGGAACTTCATTAGAAATGATGATTATGATTTGTATTTAAAATTACAAATTCAGGTCCACGATGTACTTGGAGTTTCCTCCTTGGTAAAATGTAGATAATAATACCTATAAATCATTTTGCACACTGCTTGCCATATAGCTAGCAGTCCAAGAAAAAGTAGCTGTTTCGCTAACAGTGAGGGAGGTATGAGTTCTGTTAGTGCCCTGCAAGACTAGAAGCCATACAGCTCTAACCCCTAGTCAGGCAAGAAGGATGACAACCATTTCTAAGAGGGATGCAGTCCATGGGATTGCACTGGTAGGGGTTAGCCTAATGAAAACATTCTAAGTATGGTTGAAATCCACCACTGACAAAAGCAGCGAGCAATGAAAGGGTAGCTCTTGGTGATGAATTGTGTCAGGCAACAACATAACACCAAAAAGAAAGCCAGAAAGTTCAATCAAATCAAAAGGCATACAGGTCTGGAGTAGGGAGCACCGCTGACCTAGGGCTCTTCTTCTTACGCATGCTCTCACTCAGCACCAGAATTTTTTTCAAAATAAAACTAGTCATTTTAAGCATAGCTAATTTATGGCCTGGATCTATGGATTCTAGTACCTGACATTTTTAGGGGTGTAATACAGGTTTGTTTGTTATTTTTAATGCTGTCTTGACCCAGGCCCAGTTGAGGTCCTGTGTGGGGGCCACTAAGTTCCCCGTCTTGAGTAGCTGATCAACGAATCCCAACCACTTCTCTTTTGGGGCTCTCACACTCAGGGGCCACCACGTAACAGCCCTAACTGCCCTAGAAGCCAGGAACCAGGCAATAAGGGCTGCTCCTGTGCCCTTGAGCCCACAAAGTCATTCAAATTTTGCCAATCAACAGGGAGGCCTCAAAACCTAGCTAACCTCACCCCACCCCACTTGCCATCCGTAAGCTCTTCCCTACAGCTCCAGCTTGCTGTTACCCTGTCCATGGGTAAAACTCCCTGTGGCCTCTGTCTGGCAGCCTTCTCTCATTTGGATCTGGAAATAATAATCAGTGAAACCATATGATTTCACTGATATATGGGATAGAAAACTGAAAACAACTAAAGAACAAAACAAATGAAGAACCAAAAATTCATAGACACAGACAATAGTTTAGTGGTTACCATTGGGTAAGGGGAGAGGGGTGGTAGATGAAGGTAAAGGGGATCCAATATATGGTGATGGAAGGAGAACTGACTCTGGGTGGTGAACACACAATGTAATATATAGAGGACATATTACAGAACTGTATAACTGAAACCTATGTAACTTTACTCACAATTGTCACCCCAATAAACTTTAATTAAAAAAAAGAGTTCTGCCTTTCCTCTACGCTAGTGTCAGCGTGTTATATATCTCACCATCAAAACAATCTTTAAATCTAAGAAAACAGGGGTCCTAGTCTACTTTGTATTTTGTCCTAAGACACCTTTTTATGGCAAATCATATCCT
Organism: Rhinolophus sinicus; assembly: GCF_057876585.1. Taxonomy (NCBI): domain Eukaryota; kingdom Metazoa; phylum Chordata; class Mammalia; order Chiroptera; family Rhinolophidae; genus Rhinolophus; species Rhinolophus sinicus. The sequence continues at coordinate 21,043,752 of NC_142518.1, read as the reverse complement.
TTTCTGTCTTTCAATCTTCAGTAGGGTTTCATCTTTGGGAATCTTGTGCAGTATGTATTGAGGTTATGTCCCTCTAGAAGTTTCACTTTATACTGCTCCTGGAAGTTACTCCTCTAGCACCATTTCTATGTTAATTTTTTTATTTAAGGGCTTTCAGGCCACATAGGCGGTGGAAATTCAAACACCCGAACCCTCAAGCTTATGGATTAATAAGATACTTGTTTTTGTTTGTTTTAAATAAATGAAGAGAAGATACCAGGGTAGAAAAACTGGTTTGTCTTCTTCCTGGGTCAATGGTTAGATTTTTTCCTTTTCACTTTCACGGTAGCCCTTTTAGGATATTAGGTTTATATGAGAACTTCATTTCCAACTCCCCAACCCTTGAGGTTCCAAGTCCTAGTTTCCCCTCCCCATGTAGCCAATGAAACCCAAGTCCTTGGTTGCTGATAATGACAATCCTCTGTGCCACTCCCAGTGGTCCCCCACCCCAACCCCCACAGTGGCCTCAGAGTCAGATTCTTTAACTGCTCTGCTGTTTAGTTCCTTCTTTCCTTTTGGCCCCTGAGATTAAAAAAAAAAAAAAAAAAAAAAAAAAATTCTTGAAAGCTCAGCTAATCATTGAAAAGGCCCATACTCTTTTATTCAGTATTTCTAGGTGTTTGAAGTGGTGGATACCCATTGTTTTGCAAATTCAAAGAATAGTGTGAAGTGGACAATAAAATAATTTATTATTTTCAAGCGTAATTTAAAATATCTAGAATACGAGGTACTTAGCAAGCACCTGAAAAGTTTTAAAGGTTCAGTAAATTGAGGTTATGTGGAATAGATGAGTCACACATTATAAATAAGAACTAAGAACAGATCCTGGCACACAGAAAATAGTATTAACTATTCTAATTACTAACCCTTATTATTGCTTATATTGATGGACATCATCGAAATGAATAATGCCTTGTTTTCTCCATGGCCAGAAATGATATATATCAACCTTGCCAGTGATATATTCTAAAATGTATACATTGTCTCCTGAAGAGTAAAAATATCATGCTTTTTATTCAAAGTTGTCACACCTTGACATTCAACATTTGCTTGATTAATACATTTGGACAACTCATGCAATATATTGAGAGATTAAACAATAAATTAAGGTACTTAGTGTCAAGAGAGTTATCATTAGAAATTACTCCAAGAAAGGTCTTTTGCTCTAGGGACTGAACTCCAAATCAAGATTAGATGGCCAAATTGATTAACTTCAGTTTCACTGTATTGATCAAGTTCACTGTATTTAATCTCTTTTAATTCAAAAAAATTGAATTCATCTAAATGATCTTTGAATTGCAAACTATGGCAGATGTTTACTTATAAAAACAGTTAAGATTGCCGAACGCTCCATTTCATAAAAAATCATATATGTGAGGGTTGCTGTGGACATTAATTCTAGCACATTATTAAACACACGCAGTAAAGTCTGGAAAGATATGTGCCTATTATGAATTTCATCAATTCTTGTTAAGCTACAGTCAGTGAAGCACACATCAGTCTCTGAAATGAGTTATCAAAAATAGTTTTTAAAAGGGAGCATAAAAGGTATAATTTTTCAAAGAAATAGAGAAAAAAATAAAAGTAATCACTCCACCTCCAGGCTAGACCACAAACACCATTTAATTACATCAGTGGCAAAAGAATTAAAGGTCTCATAGTAAAATGTGTTTCAGTTGAACTTAAAAGATAAATCTTTCATAGTGATCAACTGAGCTAATATGAAAAGCACAATGCCTTCCTATTAATTATCCAGTGGAATAAATCATAAACTGAAGTTCAGGAAATTAAATTTTATTCCTAAATTTGTCACCATGATGCTTTGTGACCTTGATAAAGCCACTTAACCTTTCTTTGCTTCAGCTTCCTCATCCATAAAAAGAGGAGGAAGATGTACCTTTTGAGAGCATAAATTCTGCTTACGGTTGATTGTAAGTAGTTTAAATATATTGCTACATTAACTGTTAAAAATGTTAGCCCAAATATAAGAATGCTACTAAACCCATCATATCCTTGTAGCAATCACCTCATTCTTTTTGCCTTTTTCAAGTCAATTTTCCTTTTCTCACTGCTCTTGCCAACTCTTACATTTTATTGGGAATTTTTTCTCCTGATGTAACATTTTCACATCCATTTCCTTACCATTACTTCACTCTATGATCTAGCTCTAGAAATTAAATGGCATTTCAACTAGTCTGCCTCATTTCACAATTTTATGATGGAAATATGGCTGTTATTTTGTTTTGAAGCTTTCTTTTCAAAATCATAAAAATATTTTGTCTAGAAGGAAAAATAAACACTAAACAGATAAAAGTGAATACCATATAATTTAATTAATACTTCTGAAAAAAAGTATATAGTCTGCATTTTTTTCTTGCAGTTAACAAATCCAAAAATATGTACCATAACTAATGCTTCCATTTTTGTCTAAATAGTTCATTTTGTAAGAAAAGCCAAGATGTTTTATTTATTTTGGAATGACTAGGTCTCTTATGGACCACCTCTGGACATGATGTTTTTCCTATACCTACATTCCCACAAACAATTTGGCAGCGGTTTATGTTTAAAGTTATAATCATAGTATGAGTTCGAGTTTAGTATAAGGAATCCTAGGATATGGCAATTTATGTCAATACAAACTTGAATATTTTCACATTTTTATTCAGCATTATTGAAGTACAAGAAATTGTTATACTACCTGCAACAGAATTTTATGAATATCAAATTACATTTTTAAACCCTAAGAAATTATAACGTTTAGAAATAGTGTACATGTGCTGTTTATATTCCCTAGAATTTTTTTAACCTTCTTTTGGCACCTCAAATTTCCTTTGGAGTATTACTTCCCTCCTAGTCTCAGTCTATTTGGTTGGGGTAGGCCTATGGTCCAAAGCCATCTTTCCTTTGTCTTTAGTGGAAGAGGGTGTGTAAGGTGGTGGCTTGGGCCAACTCAAAGAGGTACTCAGTTTCCTGGGCCTCTCCCATGTATATGTGAGGTGTGCATGTTAATGAGCTTCTGTTTGTTTTGATAATCTTTCTTTTATTACAGGGGGTCTCATTAAAGAACTCAGAAAGGTAGAGAATTATTTTTCCTCCTCTACAAACCTTAACTCTTTCGCTGTGACGTTCAGATATGCTGTCCTGTGGCTTGCACTATCAATAACAAACATGTTTTGTATGCCATATTGTGTAACATTTTGTAAAAAATTATTTATGTCATTAGATTCTAATTTATCTATACATAAATCTAATTGATGCCACTTAGTATGTTTTGAGTATTTTTTGCTAAAATTCAATATAATGGTAAATTTATTACCATATAACAAAGGTTTAAAATAAAAATAATGTCATTTATGTGCAAAGCAGCCTAAATGTTATTGAATGCATAAAATAGTCAAAATATCACTTCTTATTTTTTGTGGATTTTTGACACATTTTGAAAAATACTTGAAATCAGCACAGTGAAAGAGTTAATATATACAAGTTTTTAATGACATCATTTAGGAGGATAGACGATCCCAGGGTGGAATGCACAACGTGACAGAACAACCTGACTGTGTTACAAATATGTGAGACAACTTTACTGAAGTGGGTTGGGGGAAAAGGGGCTAACCTAAGTAACTTTGGAAATGCGTGGAGTCTGTAAGACAAAAGGCAAAAGAAACTGTAAATGAGCACTATACTCTAGTTGATAAAGTTGTTTCTGATAGGAGTACTAGTTAACAATTCTGATCTCATTATTCATCTGTATTGAAAGTGAACAATAAAGTAAATTATTGGCAGATGCTGAGAACCAGGTTTCTCACTATTGGAAAGGAGGGTTACAGATAAGCAAGGGGAAGAGGCAAGAATGATACCTATGGTAATCGATTATAGTTGGAGACATCAGTATAAACTTATGTTTAGTTTAATGTAGACACAGATGGTTAAGTATATAAATATTTACAGATATATGTATATACCTGGGTTAGCATACACATATGTCCTTGCTCTATCAAGACGTCTTAGAAGCAACCATACCTTAGTAGCAATGAGTACTCCCAATGCCCAGATCTTAGTTTCTAGAACCATTCTCCAATTAAAAAACAACAACACATGAGAGCTCTTTGGAAGAAATAGCTAATTCTAGGACAGGGAAGGAAATGCAAAAGGTGATCCTATAGCATATTGTGGGGCCAGAAATAAGGATGTAAGTGTACATGCACATGTACACATGTGTGTGTTCACGTGCGCACAAACACACACACACACAAACACACAATGATGGGGATATGTCAAAGAAACAAAGAAATCAACTAAAAGATCTAAGGGCCAAAGCTAGTACAATTTGAGCAATAAGATAAACAAGGTAATATTGGATTACACATCAAAGTATAAAATAAATATCTGAGTCCATACTGATATGGCTAAATGATTGAATAAATAGATAAAGATGAGAAAATAGATATATGTCCTAGGCAGAAAAATTCTAAGTATTTCATGTAGACACTCTGCCTTCAAAGAAGTGAGGGCCTAACTCTTCACTCTTTAAGTGTGGACTGCAGAGAATTACTTCCTCCCAAAGAGTACAGTATGGAAATCAGAGAAAAAAAGAGTAACTTTACAGTGGCGAAACCTGACAAACACTACCTCAGTGATGAAGGCCAAAGTCAACAGTGATATGTCATGTTGATAGTACAATATGTTGTGATTTTACCTCTGTGGGTCTTCCAAGAATATACTACCAAACTTCAATCATGAGAAAAACATCAAACAAATCACAATTGCAGGATACTCCACAAACTTCATAGCTAGTACCCCATAATTGTCAAGAACATCAAAAACAAGGAGACTTAAACAGTCACAGCCAAAAGGAGCCTAAGGAGACATGACAACTAAGTGTAATACGCTATCCTGGATGGGATCCTGAAACAAAACAGGGGACATTAGGTAAGAACTAAGGAAATATGAATAAGGTATGGACTTTAGTTAACAATGTATCAATATTAGTTCATTAATTATAACAAATGTACCATAGTAATGTTAGAGGTTAATAATTGGGGAAACTGCCTTTGGGATATATAGGATCTCTCTCTACTGTCTTTATTTTTTTTCCGATAAATGTAAAACTGTTCTAAAACAAAATGCTTTCTTTAAAAATAAATGATATTGCCCTTGACTCTGAGTAGCTCATGTTCCTGTGGAAAAACAGGTGTGTCAACAAACAGTAATAGAATATAATGGGGTAAGTGCTACAATAGGGATTGTAAAAGTACTATGAAGACATGAAGAACGACAGGCCTCAAAACAAGGATGATGTTGTAGCGATACCTTGAAGATAAGTAAGAATCAGCCCTGTGACAATGCGGAAGAAAAAGCATTGCCGAGGAGCACACAGTGAGTAAGGCTTCGGCGGGAGAATATTTGGCAGAGAACAGTACAGACTTCAGTATGGCTGAGGCTTAGAGAAGAGGGTGGAGGCTGGAGATCAGCCTAAAATGCCTCAAATGTTCACAAATTTTTAAAAAATGTTTAAAGTATCCCAAAAGTGCTTGGCAGGTTTATTATTTCTTTCACTGTGATCTATTTTCCTGAACCATGACTTCACCTAAGTAGACACATATGCTTTTAATAAGTGAAGGATCTCCCAGAAAAGCTCACCATATTACCTGCACATTTAGCCACTGTATCCTAAAATGTCCTTTTCTCTTCACATGTAGAGTTCTTTCTTATTTATTTTAAAGAAACATTCTAACACACTTCAACATATTTGTTGATGATGAGCTATGGCAGAGCCACTAAAATTAAATAACTATGTTTTGTATAATGTTTACATTAAATACACTGTGATCATGACATACAGAAAACCAAGATTAAAACTTTAATTATTATCCAGAGGACTGCCTACCTTTGTTGCTTTACTGAGAGATAAAATTTGGGTTCTAAGAATTGTGCTTCAATTTGGCCACAGGTAAAGTAAAGGTGCTATAATGTCACACCATTTAAAACAATGTTACACATAAATATATCTTGTCAATTGATTTGTTAATACCTAAAATGCATTTTAATACAAACTATTTTTAATTCTAGGGTATTCATCTCTCCCACTCACCCCAAATTTCATACATTGTCAAACTTGGTTTCATTACTTATTTGCCCAAATCAGTGCCACAGATAAGGTTATTCAAGTTAGAGGTATTCATGATAATCACTTGAGTAAAAATTTTTATTCACTTCCTCTTGGATATCAAGAAATAATTATTTCTTCTTTTCATATAAAGTAAAGGAGATATTTTTGGAGGAATTACGTTAGAGAAATATAGGAGCCCTGGGTAGCGTTTAGGAGAAAAGAATTCTATTATTGGTTATACAAAATAGCCTCATATAAGTTGTTTTACCATTTGGGATCCAGTTTCCAGTCTCCATGGGATTGTTTTCCAATCTCCTCTTACTAGATGGTTGTTTAGTATCCTATCTAGTATTTCTAGAAATGGGAAAGATGTGCTTACTAAGGATCAGTTCAACACTCCAAAGAATAAAGACAAAGGTGCATTTTATTTTATTTTCAGAATACATGTTCTTGATTACATTTTTTAAATTCCTTTGTCTCAATACCTACTCCTTGGAAAAGCTACTTCAGTATAGATTGAGAAAAAATAATAAAGAAGCTAATATCTAAAAGAAAACCCAACTATAGAAAGTACTATTTTTCACTGTTCCAGAAAATAGGGAGGTAAAGTGATAAAGTGTTAATTTTAATTTTCTATACAGAGACCTATTATACACAGAAAAACTGAAAACCAAACTAGTGTAAATTATACACATGCACACCACAGGTACATAATACAAGATTGAATATGTGTTTACTATTCAACTGTGTCATATCTTCAACTGTCAGTTATTTACTGGATCTAATATTTATCAAAGGCATTACCAAAGAGTACCTTATTCATTTAACTAAAGTTTCTTTTGATCAGAATAATTGCTATTCACCAAATAAATTTCATGAAATTAGATTTAGTTTTAAAGTCAAAATATATAATTCACCATTTAAAAGAAGACTATTGTAAGATAAAGGTGACTCTCACAGAACACTTTTCATATGCAGGAAAACTACCTTACATGAATCATTGAACAAATAAAAATCTCTTTAAAGGATTTGATATCCTTTTTATACTTTTTAATATATGTTTCCTAAATATGATTGTACAAAAATGTCACCAAGAAGAATCTCTCTCAATGAGATGAGAATAATGTCTTTAATTTCCCAATATTGCTCTTGTTTCTTCCCCCTTTTTACCTGGGAACACTTTTACAGAAGCACACTGTAAGGTAAAAAAGGGTATGAACACAATATTCCACGTGACATAAAGATAACAAAAATGATGCACCTTTGCATATAATTCTGTATTTTGCAAATTGATTTCATATATATTACCTTACCTCATTTGATCCATGCAAAACCCCCCAAAATTTGGCAAATTCTATCATCGTCATTTAATACACGAGAAAACTGATATTCTGAAGCTTGCGGTGATTCAAACAAGGTCATGTGACTAGAGAGTTGTAGATTTATTGATTTTTAGACAGTGTTCTGAATCTTGTTCTCATGCCCTTCTACCTTAGCAAGCAGTTATGGGAAAGACTTTATGCATACATCTCACATAATTATTCAATTATTACACCCGAAATTATGTTATTTTCAAGTTCATGAGAACACAAATGTGAGATTCATAGAGTGATGAATGAATCAAAAAGTAATTTTTCTAATTTGGAGCAAGACAGAAAGACAAAGATAGATTTTATATGTTCCATTTCAACCCTCTAGAAAATGTTTCTGAAAATGATACCACTACAGAATATAAGCATCATTTTCTGAAATTGTAAACTCATTATTTCAAGTACTTTCAAATGCTAACATTTCTGTAATTCTGTAAGCATATTTTCTTTAACCTTTCAAATGCATTTAAGCACAAGATGATTTACAAGCAAGGAGGAATACATTTCCCCTATAGGAATCCACTTAGCATTTCGTTAAGTACTTCTTTCATTGCTGGATTTGAAAAAATCAACATGGGGCACAAAAACTAAACTTAAAATGGCAGTTTCATTACTGGCAAATGAAATACTGAAGACTCTTCTTACCTGTAACAGTTAATTCCGTGGTTCTTCTCACAACAAAGCCTCCATATTTTAATTCACACGTATAATTTCCAATGTCATCTTCTCTGACTTCTCTTATAAGCAGGGTATCTCTTTTGAATACAATACTTGGCCTCCATGTTTTTGTCCTACATTCCTACATGAAGAACATACATCTTTGTAGTGTACACCGTGTTTATGTATTTTTATAAGTACTATATATTGTTGTACTCAGAATAACTAAACTAAAAGCTTCTTAAGTTATAATTTTAAAGGGCTGAAATAAATAGTTTGGGATTAATGTCAAAGATTTTCACATATTCTCCACATCTCTGGAAAATCAGGTACCCTGTTTCCCCGAAAATAAGACCTCGCCGGACCATCAGCTCTAATGTGTTTTTTGGAGCAAAAATTAATATAAGACCCGATATTACATTATTATATTATACTAATACTATATTATATTATATTACATTACATTACATTACATTACATTATATTATATTATATTACATTAATTATACCCGGTCATATGTTATAGTAAAATAAGACCAGGTCTTATATTAATTTTTGCTCCAAAAGACACATTAGAGCTGATGGTCCGTCTAGGTCTTATTTTCAGGGAAACAGTGTCTCAATCTGAAGATTATTTTTAGAAAGAGTTACTTTATTAACTTCCAAAATTAGTGTCTCTAAATCAGATATGTGTTAATTTATTAGATATGAGAAAAGGGACATTTGTTATGATTACCCTGACAGCATTTCTAAAAGTAAATACTCCACATTTGATGATTATGAAATTAACCATCTTGATATTGGTAACATAAAATACAAAATGAGTAAATTTGTTAGAAAGTAGTAAAAGTAATTCTATAGAGGAAAATGCTTCTATTTCAATATTTTAAACATTTTCATGTTTCATTTAGAAATAGTTCAATCTCTTCATATCATATATGGTTTATAATCCATGAAAGAAATGGCCAATATTGATATGAAAGGTCTTTATAGTTCCATAAATATATATTTTCATTGTTGATGTGTCTACCAAATTATGGCCTCTGAATTAAGCTTTGGATTATAATGACATCCGCTCAGGAGATTTCTGCTTTTGCCCAGACAGAAGTCTGTTTCCTCCAGCCAGATTTCAAATCAATGTAATGAGGAAAAAATAGCTTTAAACCCTTTGACACTATTCAGAGGTAATATTATTTCTAAAAAACAAACAAACTTATTGCCAAATCAAATCTTTACAGACCATTATTTTGATTTTCTGTCCCAATGCCTTTGTATAATTGGGGGATAATTATTCAGTTATTTCAAACCAAAATATACATTTTATATCCTCATATTAGTTGCATAAACTGTGATAACTGCATGACTTATACACTGAATATATGGAATATATATTCTCTTGACTATGGAAAAATAATCTGAATTATTACAAGACTTGCATTCTACATATACCTCATCTCCATCCATCACTCCACTAGTTATGGTCTTGATAGCTTAAGATCACAGTGATTGGGGAGATAGTGAAAACACGACTAAAAGACTAATGTGAGGCCAGCTAATTTAAAAATTGAGTATGTGTATGTGTATGCATAGTTTCTAAGTTTTCAGCAAATTTTGAGATATTGTTTGCAAAAAGTGAGAAAAGGCATGTGACTTTTAAGATCAACTTATTAGCAAAGAACAAAGAAATCACATATCTAGAAGCTGAATGTACACATTTGAGTACTAGAAAAATATTTGTTCTTGGAGACCTTGGGTCAAACTCCCCAAATACCTCTCCCTTTTGAAGCAATCATCAGAACTTGCTCAGAATCTGCGCATGGAAAGTAGGCAAACCACAGAGAATCAGGATGAGAAATAGTCATACAACTTAATAAGGGAAAAACTAAAACTCACCTGTACTGGAACAGAACTCAGTGGGGCTAATATTTGAGGGCTGTTTGACACTGTCTAAGATAGAAATTCAAGGGAAAAGTAGAAAAATATTTCAAAAGTTTCCTGGCTGTTCTGGATCCTCCATTACTTATTATCAAGAATCAAAATTAAGCCTTACTCAGAGAAGGGCATTGCTAATTTTGGCAAAATCCTTTATAAAATTATTTAAGATTTGTTTCTTGTTTCATTTTCAACAAGTTTTGAATTAATGAACAACCAATTTTGAGGGTTTACATTCTGTACACTGACCTTAGTGAATCTAGTTACTAAGAGGTCCAGCTTCCTAAATTCCTGCCTCCAGTGAGTTGGACAAAGCAAATTTTACACTAGGAATCTTTAAACCATGGATAAAATATTCCAGACAAATGCTTATAGCATCTATAAGGTATTACCTTGAGTACGCTTAATAATGAAAATATCTTTTATGTTATGAAAAAAGCTGAAGAGTACGTTCAAATCTTGAAATTCAGTGAAAGTCAATGACTTGATAGTAAGGGTAGGTTGGATTATCCTGCTTACATCTAAAGTTTCTTTTGGTTTTTGGAAAAAATTAATCTAATACTATTTTTATAATGTTATAAATTTTCATCAGATTTTATTTTAGAAAATACATATGCTTTTATATGAAAAGGATTAGAATATGCAAAGATACTTCCATTAAAGAGAACATTTCAATAAAATTAGTGTTATTTTATCACAAAAGCAAATCAATCATTTCTCTCCTTGTTTGGGGACATTTTGGCCTATTTACATGAAGAGCTCTGAAATGAATTTTAGTTCTAGTTGTTGAAATGATCAACACAGGTTATAATAGACTTCAAGGCATTGTAAGTATAAACTAGATATAAATATAAACACAACAGCTTATTACAGTGGACTACCAATACAAATATTAACTAGCATTTATCAAAGCCACTGGTTTGAAAACTTAAAATGACCAGCACAACTTGCTGTAGTCTTTTAGGAAGGCAGAGCTGAACTGTATCACACCCATTAAATTTTTTTATCCAACTTTTCCAAGAATAAGATACACATTAATCTATGTATAAGCAATAAAATCATTCAAAGTCCATACCTTATACCATAGGATTTCAGGTTCTCTGGTTGGTAGTAAAAAATCTTCTATGTCACGGCAGGAAATTTCCTTGCTTTTGCTAAGTTCAGCTTTATCAAAGTACTTCATCTTGGAATTGTAGCAGAGTCCAGTGTCATTTTCACCCACTGTCAGTGAGATGGATACTTTCATACAGTACGTGGAGTTTCTGTAAGGAAGCAGAATAAATATGGTAGCTTAGTTTGAACAAAAAGCGAGTGCTTCCAAGTCACCGTGTTTACTTTAGGGCATGGGGGGAAGGAGAGAGGAGCAAAAACTCCACTGATTAATTAATGGTACAGCATTGTGGCTTATTCCGTAGGGGTCTCTTGTCATCTAGCTAAACAATGCTTGGTTCTGTGAAACCATTTGTATACTTTTCACTTGCTGGAAAAATTTTTTTGTGCTATATACAGGCTTGGTTTGAAAAAATGTTCAACAGAAATTTTTGTGTCTAGAAAAATAAAGAAAAATTTAGGCCAGGAAAATGTGAAGCCTGGGTTTATGCTAAAATTGGCAAACTCAACAGAGAAGTAGAAAATGTAACTGACCTATGAAGCATAATAGGACAGGCACAGGGCTGCTCAATTCTGATAGTGATGCTTGTCTTGATAAGAAGAGAGGTTATCCATGAGTCTGTGCAGAAAACGGTCTTGGATAAAAGCATTGCAAAGTCGCTATCTTTACAGACTCATATCCATTTGGCTTGGGACCTGCAGTCCAGGTTGTCAGACAGGAGAAACATTTTAATGTATTATGTAAGGACAACCCTGTCTTGATAGATTCTACAGAATCATTTCATTACATCAATGTCTCATTTTACTCTTTGCTGATTCCTAAGTCAGATTTATAACTTGGGATACACGAGAAGAGAAATCATGTTTGGAGATCTCTATGAAAGTGTTGGGACCAAAGGAAGTGTTCGAATGAATTGCACCATCTCGGTTTGCTACTTGTGTCTCTGGACCTTTCAATGAACACGGATGATGTGTCAGGCATTGTGCCAGGCAGAATAAAGAGGAGTAAAACATCAGATTCTAGGTCTGGTAGAGAACTTCTCATTTGGAAAGTGCCCAATCGCTTATTTGCATACTTGACCATCGAAGTTCTGCATTTGAGATTCACTGCTTACTACCTGCAGCTTTGGGCAACTTATTTAACCCCTCTGAACCTCTCAGGTGGGGTGCAGGGACAACACTTGTCCGAGTATTAAATGTGATACAAAGTCAAAATCTGGTTGGCCTGTCATAGATGCTCAGTGATGTTGGTTCCTCTGTGCTCTGCATTGGTGTACGTGAACCACAGCCCCTCAAGTCCTCCTCCTTATTCAGCCAAGTTGCTCTGATGTTTCAGCAGCAATTTGATTTAGAGTTTTGCTTTTTAAAAATGCTAATATGACATGATGAGAATGGCCAGAAAATAGCTAGTTGTGGTATAATAATACATATCTTGGTCTTTCTCCCAGGTTCCTGGCACAGATCTCCTGAAACTCTTACAATTCCCTGAGTGATACTCCGGAGTGTCTTTTGTTATTCATAAGGAGTCCCCTTTTGATCACAACAGAGTTTATGGTAAGTAGCTGACTTAGGCTAGAGCCCCTGGGTAGCCTCAGGATGTGGCTGGTCACCAGATAGACCAAGAGGTCAGAGGGTTGAAACTTTCAGCCCCACCCACTGACCTTCAGGGAAGAGGGCAGGCGCTGGAGATTAAGCTCCTTGAAACTCTTGAAAAAAAAGATCTGATGATCTTCAGGGTTGGTGAACATATAAAGGTGCTGGGAAGGTGGCACACACAGGGAGGGCATGGAAACTCTGTGTTTCTTCTCCCATACCTTTCCCTACACATCTCTTCCATCTGGCTGTTCATTTGTGTACTTTGAAATGTCCCTTGTAATAAGTTAGCAATAGCAAGTACAGTGGTACCTCGGTTTTCGAATGTCTCCATTAACAAACATTTTGGTTTATGAACGCCGTAAACCCGGAAGTAAATGCTTTGGTTTTCAAACACGACTCAGAAGTCAAACATGTCACACAGCTTCCACTGAGTGCAAGATCCTGAGGCCTAGCTCTCGGCTGTTTTCGAATGTTCCAGAACTTTTGGATTACGTTCAAAACCCGAGGTACCACTGTAATGATTTACTGAGTTCTGTGAACCATTCTAGCAAAAGACTGAATCCCAGGGCGGGGGGGGGGGGGTTGAGGTAACCTCTTATCTACAGCTGGTCAGTCAGAAGCATAGGTGACAATCTGGACTTACAATTGGCATTTGAATGTGTGTGGGGGGCGGGGGGAGAGGGGCAGTCATGTGGAACTGAGTCCTTAACTATGGGATCTAAGGTTAACCCCAGGTAGATAGTGTCAGAACTGAATTGAATTGTGGGACATCCAATTGGTGTTGCAGAATTGCTTGGTGTGGGAAAAATCCCACACATCTGGTGTGAGAAGTGTTGGGAGAAGAGGAGAAAAACAGAGTTTTATTTTATACATAATTATTCACCTTTATATTGGGCAACAAAGGACATTTCCACAAATTTAGAATTTAGAATTATTGAATGTAGATTTCTCTAGGTTTGTATAATATGTAGTGTACAGGTAGATCTAAAATATTTAATAGGTGAAACCATTTACCATTAAACAAAGTCAATCAGTAGCCTAAGGAAAGTCCTGAGAGAATGTGTTCAGAGAATTTGCTAGAATAATAAGACACATCCCTGCCCTCAGCTCCACACAGCCCAGAAGTGATACATAAGTAAAAAGCTGAAATTCAATGTGGTAAGTCCTACAAAGGGCTATGTGCTACCACAGTAGTGTCAAAGAAAGAAACAAGAAGACTTCATAAACTGAGATACCTGGCTACGGAATATAGTCAATGGAATTGTAATAGCTATGTATGGTGTCAGAGGGGTAGTAGACTTGTTGGGGTGATTACTTTGTTAGGTGCATAAATGTCTAATCACTCTGTTGTTTTGTATACCTGAAACTAATAATAATAAAAATATTAACAATAATAAAAAGGAATTTGGCAATTTTGAGAAAGGCTATGTGGAGACTAGTACGCACAAAGGCTTGAAAGCATGAAACAACTTGGCATGTTTAGGGATCCGCAAATAATTTGGTGTGGCTGGATTATAAAATAGTTATAAAGGAACAACAGGAAGTGAGACTGGAGAAGTGTGGGGGAGCCAGACTGAAAGTCACGTACACCAGTGCAAAGAGTTCAGATTTTATTTTGGGAAATAATGAAATTTGGCTTTGGAAAAGATTTTTCTCATTGTAGTGAGAAACATGGATTGGATTGGAAGGAGAACAAAGGGCAGTGAGACAAATTAGAAAGCAACCACATTCATTCAGGAAAAACAAATGGCAGCTCCAACAAAGGCAGTGCCTGATGATATAGAAAGGAAGGATCATGTTCAAAATATAGTTCAGATACAGAATCAATGTGACAGTGAAGGAGCAAAGGAAAGAGAGAGGCATACAAGGTAATGAAGAATTTTTCTCAGATAAGTATATGAAAGGTAGAGTCAATCTTTCAGCATGGAAAATCCTGAAAAAGAAACAGCTTTGAGAGAAAAGAGTGTTCGATTTTAGCTTGAGCTTCACACCCAAGTAGAAAAAAAATCCTCCTTGGGTTTTCCTCATGAAACAAAGGAAAGTTACTTGACTCCTTAGACATCTGTTTCCCCATGTATACAAGAAGAAGATAAAACTAAAGACCCCATAGGTGGTTGTGGAAATCGAACGTGTTAGAACACATAAAGAGCTCAGAACAGCGCCAGTCTTCTGGTAAGCACACACTACATGTTAGATCTTATTATCAGTACTGCGCCCCTTTTCCCTACTCCCTTTGTTTCCATTTTGCAGTACGGAAACACAGTGTTTGTTGAGAAAGTAGATTAGATAGTATCACCATCATGATGTCTTCAGCTCCTTGGTGTTTAATGAGTGTGAAGCATAAGAATCAAGGTATGTCTGTATATTTTTTCATCTGGGATATGGGATTGGGCTGGACAAGAATCAGTAAAGGTGGTGAAAACTATGGCCTCCTCACCCCAGCCATCCCCTCCTGCTCTTCTATAAATGCGACTGACCCTAGATGAGCACTTAGGTATTCTTATTTTCCTGACATTGATTCTCCAGCTCTGTGAGGTGACTACTGATTTACAAATGTCTGGTAACATATGGAATTCCACACTCCCCAGGATAGCACTATTTCCAAATTACTTTCGATGTTTTAATACTTGTTTACTATTTCTGTTTATCAGGAGGTGATTTTAAAAGTGAAAACTAAAGCAGCAGCCAATGAACACTATAGTCCTATTTACTGAGAAGAGCTAACAGGAAGCAAGCAACTTGTGACACATTAATAAACATATGATCCCCCTGAGGGGAATTACACACTCTTGAAGTAAAGAATACTCTCCACCATCATCAAATTTGCAGCATGATTGCTATGGGGCTGTGGATCTCTGCAGTCAGGGAAATACTGTGGAATGGGTAAATGGGGTAAGGAGAATACTCCTGCAGGACTGCTGGTAAAAATCATCAGCACATATTTACTCAGCTTCTATTGTATAGAATAGATGAGCTGCAATATAGGCAAAAAAGTGAAATCATGACCGCTGGTTTCAATGTTTACAAAATGGCTACAGAGAGAGGATATACATGGATGTGGAGAAAACAGTTTTTCATCATTGAGAGTCAACAGTCAATTATCCATTCCAGTGAAGAAATAATATTAATGTGAATTTTAAAAATATTAGTTTTCTCTGGCAAGGGTGACCTTGTAGTACACACGATGTACTGTACAAACAACTCAGAGTTACTTCTTTCAAACTCTTGAGATTAGAACAAAGGGACCCGATGCCTAAAGAAGTCCATGATTTGTCCAAGTTCTCCTATCTAATTAATGGCAGAAATGGGATTAGAACTCACATCTTCTAACTTCTAATTCATTGGTTTCTTCTATATTGTACTGGTGCTGGGTTAGAACACATAAACTATATATATATTATATATGTTTATATATACTTCATATATGTATATATACATATATGTATGTGTATGTGTGTGTGTGTTTGAAATAAAAGAAATTTACCATTCTTAGCCCCCTATTTTATACTATTTTACATTCCAAAATATATGTTTTCTGGAGAAAGGCAAAATATGCTCTACCTTGGATTTCTTTGAAAATTTAGGCCCTTAAATTCCCCCAAATCAAATAAAACTAAAAGGGAGCAAGCAGCAGGTGTTAAAGAAATATCATGGCTTCTTCAACTCTTTCCACTACATATTTTCTAAATTTATAAACACACTTGTAAAAGGATTGGCTTCCGAAAGGACTGGCTTAGGGTCCTGTCTTACTAGGGAGAAAAAAAAAAATCTAAACTTGAAATCCAGTGCATATCTTGGGAACTACCAAATGTTATTGGGTATAATCAAAAAGTAAATATGTGACAGAAAATTAAAATTAAAGTAATTTCTGTAAATAGAATATCCAGAAGTCAGTACAGTCCCTTGAAGTTCGCCACAAGTTTCTCAGCAGTATGCTTCTTTGAAACACTGAAAAATTTTGAATTGGCATGCATGGAAGCTACCAGAAATTTAAAAATTTACCTTTTGAAGGATGACAAAGTTACACAACTACAGATCAAGGTGCGGAAATTTGGGTACTGCAGGCAGGAGGTAAGGAAGGAAAATATGTCTGAGAAGGGAAATTTTGTGTATTACCTGATTAGCTAACAGAGTATAATAAAAACTATGCTACACCATACCTCAGGGTAGCACAGTTTCAATTACTCTGTAATCACACCTCCTATGCATGATAATGTGTAATGTTCAGTGTCTCTCTTTCTCTGACAGAATTACCAGTAACGTGATAGTTAAATACACACTCAAATGGTGTCACTAAACAGTTGACCTGTATATTATGTTAATTTTCAGGTCCCTGGGGGAAATAATAACATTTCCATAATGTTTAGAAATCTTTTCCCACTTTGTGATGTGCTCAAAAGGACAGTTGGGGATTTGATCAATGTTTTTAAAGGATTAAGTTATTCCATGTTTCTATGTTTTATATGGCTATTTTTCAAGTCATAATATTTTGTACATAATGTTTTTTAAAAATAAAAACAGTGTTTTTGATGTATCACAATCATTTGGGTACTGAAAAGCAACACAGAGGATGGCAGATCTGGAAGTTCAGTTATACAGACCTGAGAAGAATTGAACTAGTCTGGAAGGTGGTTCCTTAATCATAAATTTGACCACAGTGTTTAATCATTAGTTGTGAAAATGAAGTGTTGGGAATCAAAAATGTCAGCATTACATTGTAGAGGGAACATCTTAGAGTTTGTTAAAACATAAATATAGTTTGATAGTTTATTTTTAAACTTAAAGCCTTCCAATGTTTTCTATATTCTAGAGGGTATTGTACAGAGTGGAGTAAGTCAGACAGAGAGAGGCAAATGTCATATGATTTCACTTATATGTGGAATCTAAACAACTAAATAAACAAACAAGACAGAAAGAAACTCATAGATACAGAGAACATTTTGATGGTTGCCAGCTGGAAGGGGCATTGGGGTTTGGGTGAAAAAAGGGAAGGGATTAAGAAGTACAAATTACTGATTACAAAATAGTCATGGGGTGTCAATTTTATCACAAGGAATATAGTCAATAATATTGTAATTACTATGTATAGTATCAGGTGGTTACTAGGTTTATCAGGATGATCACTTCGTAAGTTATTTAATCACTATGTTGTACACTGAAACTAATGTAATATTGTATGTCAACTGTATTTGAAAAATAAAACAATTATTAAAATTTTTTTCTGTCATTCTTTACGGTGATTCCTTAAACTACGCATGTGGCCCCTCTGGTATATGTGATTTTTCTTACACACACAATGTTTATAGCTACTGGCAGTAAATGGGAAAATTGTTTGGATTGGCGTTTCTTTTCAAAAGAGCTCTAAAGCACCTTGTGATTTAACTGTGGTGAAAATCAACCCGTGAGAAGATTAGAACAAGACCACTGAGCAAATGATAAGAACTAAACATGCCAGTTTCTTGCCTTCTCACTTGAATTTTTTTTAAAATCTAAGTGGTAAATTGAACTTCATCTATGGTCTTCTGCTAACTATACATTCAAAATAATCACCTCCCTCTTTTTTAAGGAAGGTAATTAATATTATTTTACCATTTTTATTTTTCTAGTCTAATATTCCTGGAATAATGAGGAGGAATAATGTTGAGGAGGCCTCAGTGTGTGAAATTCTAGTCCAGTATTTCTCTGCCTGAGTTACTCTTGGGCATGAGCACTTCCAAACTTCACCACTGTAGACCCCAAAGTCTCCTTCAGACTTCCTCTTCAGGGAGAGAAAAAGACAGAGAGAGGGAGAGAGGGAGAGAGGGAGAGAGGGAGAGAGGGAGAGAGGGAGAGAGGGGGAGAGGGAGAGGGAGAGGGGGAGAGAGAGAGAGAGAGAGAGAGAGAGAGAGAGAGAGAGAGAGAGAGAGAGAGAGCAAACAAGTCAATGAAGGAAGCTGAGGCCCTGGACGTGGGCTCAAGACCACAAATTACAAATAATTTCTTCAGTGAAGCCTATGGTTGACATCCAGCTTTAGCTACCTTATCCCTTCATTTATTTTCTACGTAACAATCACAATTTGTAATTACTTATTTCCACTTATTTTGCTGCGTCCTCTGCTAATATGTTTTCTTATAATACGTAAAATAATGGAGTTAGCTGCATGCTATTCGAATTTTGAGAGGCATATTTTTTAAAACAGGTAAAATTCACACAACATAAAATTAAACATTAACCATCTGAAAGTATACAATTAAGAGTCATTTAGTACATTCATAATGTTGTGTAACCATTACATCTATCTCTTTCTAAGACATTTTCATCATTCCAAAAGGAAACCCATACCTATGGGCAATCACTTCCTATTTTCCCATCCCCGCAGCCCCTGATCACCACCAATCTGCTTCTGTCTTCATGGATTTGCTTATTTGGAATATTTCATATAAAAGGAAAGCATGTACCATGTGGACTTTCATGTCTGGCTTCTTTCACTTCTTTCATTTGTTCAAGGTTCGTCCGTGCTGTAGTATGCATCTGAACCTCATTCTTTTTCTTGGGTAAATTAAAGCCAGGGTAGGAATATACCATATTTATTTCATTCATATATAAACTGGTGGAAATTTGGGTTTGTTTCCACATTTTGACTATTGAGAATAATGCTGCTCTGAACATTTATGTACAAATATTTTCCTGAATCCATTCTTTCAATACTTTTTGTGTATACCTAGGAGTGGAAATGTTGGGTTATACGGTTATTCTACGTTTAACTTTGTGATAAATCAGATCCATTTTTTAAAAATCTCTTAAATGCTTTGTCCCCTTCTGAACACTCCAGTTTCTGCTGGCACATGGAGAATTATCCATTACAGGAATTTGTTCACTGTGATGGCCTACTGAGGCTAAGGACTTAAAGGGCATAATGATTTCTCTAAGCGCCTAGAAAAGTGCCAGTCATACAGTAGGCACTCTCGGTAAATATTTGTTAAATGAATGAATTATTAGTTAATGGATACATAGTTCTGATTATATTTCTTGGGTTTTTTGTTTTAAGTTAAAGTGTATTGGGGTGACAATGGTTAGTAAAGTTACCTAGGTGTCAGGTGTACAATTCTGTAATACATCATCTACGTATCACATTGTGTGTTCACCTCCCAGAGTGACTACATTTCTTTCTTACTAATCTCTGTAAATAACTCTTACCTAGATCCACTATAATATTTTTTTATTTTTTTAAATTGAATTTATAATTGGTTGAACAATTATATAGGTTTCAAGTGTACAGTCTGACATCTATCTATTGCATTGTGTGTTCACCACCCAGAGTCAGTTCTCCTTCCATCACCATATATTTGATCCCCTTTCTCCTTTTCTACCTTCCCCCTACCCTCCTTACCCTCTGGTAACCACTAAACTGTTGTCTGTGTCTATGAGTTTTTGTTTGTTTGTCTTGTTTGTTTGTTGCTTTCAGTATTGCATCCCACAGATGAGTGAAATCTTATGGTTTTCTCCTTTTTTGTCTGACTTATTTTGCTTAGGATGATAATCTCAAGATCCTATTTTTTACCCCCTTTTGTTGTATGCTTCTTTGGCATAGTACCAGTTCCTGACAGTGGATGTATCTTCCATGCCAGACAAAAAGAAAAAAAATTGCAACACAGCTGTGAAGATTTCCTAGCTCTGAATAGTTAGCTACATGCAATCACCTTATCTCTTTCTCTCACCCTGGATACAATAGACCCTCTTCTAAATGGTGGCTGACCTTCATGATTTGAAAGATAAGGGAAGAAAGGATAAATGAGTGAACAACATATTTTTTTCTCTCCAAGAATCACACAGGCAGCTTTTTTCTAAAGTGATTGTCGTAGTTCCAGGACTGTTAAATCTTGCTCCTGGATTGATGTGGAGAAGGGGTGACCTAGGATCCAGAAGCTCAACTAATCCTGCACCCCACCTTCTCATTTTACAATGAAAATTACAGGGAAACTTGCATCAGAGTAAAACAAAAATTATATTGTTCTTTAAAGAAGACAGAGAACTATCAGGGTTTACTGAAATTTATTCATTAACAAATCAGATATTTTTAGAGTCCAATTAATTTTTTGAAATCAGAAAACATGCTTTCTTCTACTGTATGTAAACCAAATCTGGAGAATGTCAGGAAAGAACCCACATAATTAGTGATTTTTTCCCCTGCTGATACTTCTCTAAATATTTTTTAAATGTCATAATAGCATATGCTTTATTCAGTTTTACTTTGCAGGTCAATATTTCCTGATTAAAGCTTTGCTTTCCTCGACTTCAAAAGTAAATAAATAAAATTAACTGTGAAGATGGTAAGTAACCTTAATTATAAAGGACATTTAAATCATATTCTTAATTACATATATAAGACAAAAACTTAATCTATTCCATGAAATTGACAGGGGTGCACATTTCCAGACTCTGGAGACTGGTGCAGTTTTAAAGATAAATGTTAACTAAAATTCACGATCAGAGTTACATGTAGAGTGATAGCTTTGAGCTTAGCATATTTAGAAGGTTGACCGATTTCTGCAGACACAAAGAAGACCGAAGTGTGTCTGTATCCAGGAAAACTATTCCTAACCCAACAAAGGTTTGGAGGAAATGGAAATAGAAGCCAGAAATGCTTCCTGAAGAAGAGATTGCAGTCATCTCCCTCAACTAACATCCTCATAACAAGAGCTTGGTGCTCTTATTTGAAGACAACACCTGAGATCTTACTTGCTTTTTCACTACTTTCTAATTACGTATTTTTCAACACTTTCACCTCCTTTTCTCCTGTTATAGTTTGAGATAGTTTCAGTCTATGTAAATTTAGCATATTGCCTCTTCAACTTCTCAGAGCCATTTCATAAAAACAAAAGAAAACCATTACGCCCAGCAGGAGACACTCTAATTAGGAATGAATATAGAACTATCATTAATTAAAGGAGTGATTTATCTATCAATTATTAAGCATTTGAAATCCATTCATTTAGTCAATACATATTTATTGATCAAAGACTATGTGCCAGACCCAGCTGGGGATAAAGGAGTGAATAAGTAAAGTACTTGCTTTTATGGAGCTTATATTCTACTGAGACAAATGGTGGGAGGAGGAACCTTGTGTAAAAAGTTTTATACAATGACATTTTACACTCATTAGGATAGCTATGAATAAAAAAAATGGAAAACAAATTTTGGCAAGGATTTGGAGGAATTGGAACCCCATAGGCATGTAAAATGCTACAGCCAGCTGCTGTGGAAGCAGTTTGACAGTTTCTCTAAAAGTTAAACATAGCATTACCATATGACCCAGCAATTTTATTCCTAAGTATATACCTAAAAGAATGGAAATCAAGGACTCAAACACATACTTGTTCACGAATGTTCATAGAAGCATTACTGACAGTAGCCAAAAGGGGCAAACTTAAATGTCCACCAAAAAATGAATGGATAAGCAATACATGGTACATACATACAAAAAAATATTATTTGGCCTTTAAAAGGAATGAAATTCTGATAGCTGCTACAACATGAAGCTTGAAAACATTATGCTAAGACACGAAAGGACAAATATTGTATGATTCCACTTATACAATGTTTCTGTTTGGAAGATGAAAATTTCTGGAAATAAGTAGTGGTGATGGTTGCATAATATGGTGAGTGTACTTAATGCCATGAAAATGTACAATTAAAAATAGTTAAAATAGTAAATTTTATGTTAGGTATATTTTACCACAATTAAAAAAACATTAAATTGTATACTTTATATGAGTGAATTATACGGTATGTGAATCATATCTCAATAAAGGTATTATTTTAAAAGACTTTATATATTACCTCATTTAAACTCCCTTTATGTAATCTCATTTAAGCTTCATCTATCTTATAGCATGTGACAGGCTTTCATTCCTTTAAATACCATCTTGGTGTTTTGTCTCCTGTATTTGTAGCTCCAGCACTAAAGAAATACTCTCTGAACTCTAGATTTATACATCCAGTTGCTTATTTATCATACTTCTTTGAATTCTAAAAATAATATTGTAGACCTAACGTGTCCCCAAATAAACCTTAACTTTTACCTTCAAATCTACTTTTATCCTAGTCTGCTCTATCTCACTGATAGTCATACCATTCACCTACTTGCTCAGGCGAAATGGCTAGAAGTCTTTTGAGATATCAGTCTTATCCAAAGGAACAGGCATGAGGCAAGTGAGGGGGTACTAAAAACCCAATAATTAAGTTAAATGATATTTCAATGCAATATTTAAAAATCAAATTAATATCAAAATATTGACAAGAACAATAAAGACTTATCTTTTTTCAGCATACCACTTTGTTTTGTATTTATCTTATCATTATCACTAATTGATATTGTCTTGATTTTATTTATTTATATATGTATGTTTTTTTCTCTTCCATACAGTGTAAGTGTCATGAGAGTGGAAGTCTTATCTGCCTTGTTTACCACTTTATCCCATAAATATGTCCTCCATTTCCTGCCAACTGTCTTCGAGGTTGGACTTTTCCAAGAGAGGGTCTGTCATTTCAGCGTCTGGGTCTGACACTACATCTTCCTTTTTCCCTCTCGACATTGGGGTGGTAGTGGCTTCCTGCTGTTACTAAGCCTATCTCGCCTCATATCCTGTCATTTCAGGTCTTCTCACATATTTGTATCCCATTTCCCATATTAAACTCCCCCTATTGAACTAGTTGGAATGAATTTGCTTTAACTGACTAGATCCTAGCCAATACAACAGTTTAGGAAACAAATATCTAAGCATTTCCTCTACTCGTACATTATACATAAATTTCTAAAAGTCTTCCATGAGGTTAAAGAAAGAGGCAAACAAATGATATAGTTAAATATTTGCAAATATTACAAATGACATTGCTTAAACACAGCACATTTAATAAATTAAGGCACTTCTGCATATTCCTATCTACCATGTTTCCCTGAAAATGAGACCTAGCCAGACAAGCAGCTCTAATGCATCTTTTGGACTGCTTGTCTGGCTAGGTCTCATTTTCAGGGAAACAGGGTGTGATGAAAGCCTTTTATTTATATATCTAAAACAAAAAAAGGGGGGGAAAAACAGGAGAGTTAAACTGTGAGTTGGTTTAATTTAAAGGCAGAATTAAACGTTTTTGGGCAGAGACTTTCTTATTCTATACGATTTATGCCTATTTTACAGTTGGTTTCTTCTCAATACTTTTTATGCAATTTTAGTATCAACTCCAGACAATAGTAATTTTTACATTTTTCTGACTAGAAAGAAGAGCCATTAAACTGAATAACCTAAAATTCACTAAAGAACATATGGTTTAAATATCAACAATCTAATAACTTTATTTGGCAAAATAGGCCATTATTAGAAAAAATAAAATGGTCTAATGATTTGTGTTTCCTTATAAATATAAACATGCTTAAAATATGACAATTGTATTAAGGTTCTTGTCAATAAAAATTTAGTAATAAAACACTTTACACTTAGATTGTCAGAATATAAGGCCATAGAATGATATTAGAAATATGATTTTAAGTGTTAAAAACAAAACACAAGTGGATCTACTCTTTATTCAAATGTGATAAAGAATACAAGAAGAAGAGGAGGTTTTCATGGGCAGAAGAATCCACTAGCAAGCTGTGTGTGATCGTAGACAAGTAACTCTTCTTCCCTGAACTTCAGTTATCTGATCATAAAATTATAAGGATATGTAACCTCATGGAGTTGTGAGAACCAAATCACATCCTGGTATAAACATACTTTGTAATGGAAAAACTGTTACACAATGTTTTATTGCTGTTACGATTATTTTCAGTGATGGTTTAACCCCTTAGACTGTTAACCTCACTACAGCTCTTGAATCTTGTCATTTAATGCCTGATGTTTCACATACTCTTCATTATTCATAATATTTCACCATTGGCTAAATATGGAATTTATATCAAGGTCACCACTTTTTGAAAGCTTAATCTCCTTTCCAGCAGCACCTCATAAAGGAGATAAATCACATAGCTCTTTATATTTAATCTCCTTATCCTGTGAATATAGCCCTCTTCCATTTCTGTTCTGCAGATCCAACTTTTCAGTTTTATAGAAAGGTTCAATATGACTAGAACACCCCTTCTGGAGGTCCCATATATTTGAAATTTGGTTAAACTTGTCTCATATTATTGCCAAAAAGAGTTGCAGTTGATGTGAGGCATACAGTAGAAGGCATCCCTTGATGCAGCAGTGGGGAGAAAAATGAATAAACACCACAAAGGAGGGCTTGTCTGTTAACTCTGCTCTCTTTACTTAGTTTTATATGGGTGAATCATGAAGGGGATTCTAGAGCTGGACAGTTATACATTCGCAGATGTCCACAGGTGTGTACATGTGAACAGACATTTTCAAATTTAGTAGTTGCAGAAGTACGGGATATATGAAAAACATCCCTAGTCAGAGGGGAGGTGGAATAATTACACAAGAGACTTTGTAACAGTCAGCTGTCAAAGCTACTTTCCTATCAATACTGGAAGATTATTTCTCCTGTTCGTTTCATATGAAACAACTGTTACTAGGAATTGAAAATACTTTACTGTATGATTTCCAGTTACAGTATCTGCTTTTTCCTTAATAGTCTGTTATGATGATAGCATGATAAAAAGAGAGAACTCTTAGGGAATGGGGAGTTCAACCCCATTATATTGTCTTCTCTGCACGCAGGGTTTACTCAAATTATACATCATACACACATGAAAAATATCATAAAGATTAACTGTACATCTTTCCCTTGACTGCTTTCTTAAAGCTACAATTCATGTAGCAGC
Source organism: Rhinolophus sinicus (assembly GCF_057876585.1). Taxonomy (NCBI): domain Eukaryota; kingdom Metazoa; phylum Chordata; class Mammalia; order Chiroptera; family Rhinolophidae; genus Rhinolophus; species Rhinolophus sinicus. The sequence goes on along the minus strand of NC_142518.1, from coordinate 21,018,142 downwards.
ATTACAATCATTCCCACTCTCAAAATCCTTCTGTTCACAAGTTTATAAAACACAATTGTAATTGACAACCTTGGTGGTAATTTACTACGTCGCTTCCGGCTTCTGGTTTTCTTTTACTAATATGGATTTATTTGGAATCCAAATTGTACAAAGTATCGCTACATAATTTGACTTTGTAGTTACTGATATCATTATTTACCACTTATGTCTATAATGTATAAAGCATATAACATGAATAAGCCATTAATTTGAAGTGTGGCTTTGGGTATGTTAGTTTCTCATTTGTTAAATAAAAGTCTACATGAAAGATGTCATCCTTTCCTAAAATTCCAAAATAACATTATTGATAAAGTCATTATACATGTTATGCTTACCTCACACATTAGTGTAGTGAGAGAATTTATACAGAGGTATTCTTTGTGTGCACATGTGTGTTCTCTATGCCTACTGTATCTTAACCTCTATCCCTTCACTAATAAAAATTTCTCAGTTGTACTGTAAACTACTCTACTCCCTTTCTCAACACATGCTCATCCTTTTCTCTACTATGGTCTGAGTTTTCTAACCAGTTTTTCTCAGACAACATTACTAGGGTTATCAATAATCTCCATTTACAGTCATCCTTTAAGGAGCTCATCTACCACCTCCTTTGGGAATAGTCATTCTCACTTCCCCTGTTTAGCACTTCCTCTCCTTTACTACTCTGTCCAAAAGTCAAAGATTATTTGATTACTTGTTTGCCTCTCCAAGGAAAATGTGAACTCCTCCATGGTAAGCCACTTGTCACTGGTTTTACTGTCTCAATCCTATTACCTCCCTCATAATTCATTCTCAAAAGTAGCTGTTGGCTGAACATACATACATTTATTTTTATGGGAAGGAGGAGAGCACATAGGAACATATTGATATTTGTACTTTTCTATTCTTTGTTCTTTGTTTTACTAAAAGGTGGGGGGAGGGTGATACTGCATCAGTCCCCAGAAATGGTTTTGGTCATTATATTGTAAAACTGAATGAACAGAACTGGACATGGATGTCTGGCTCAACTCACCAGCGGGAAGAGCAGGCACAAGAACAGGAAGTGCTGATCACTGGACGGCACATCACAGAGCTGGTGACCGGTACAGCCTGAAAGCATCACGCAGGCGTACAGAACGCTGTGTGACATAAGCCCCCCCGCCGCGTGGACTTCCGGCTTAGTTACGGGTAACGACTCAAGGCGAGGCCTATCGCAGGGATCGTAGTCTGTACAGACACAGGTATTTTGGGGAACTCATAAGAATTTTGCGTATCGCTACCTTGGGGGTGGGTACCTTGGTGTCAGTATTAAAGTTAGGATGGTGGCCCAATGTAGAGTTGGGGTACTTTACATAAGTATACATTGATATTCAAGACGGGATGCTCACGCCGTGCATCAACGCACTTACATTTGCTCTTCTTTTAGGGGCCCTATTTCATCCCACGATGCAAAAAGCTTTAGAACGAGCTTTGGATCGTGCGGAGTATGTCATTGAAAGTGCCCAGCAGAGACCTCCTCCACGGAAAGACTCCTCTAGTGGGGGAAGATCTCTCCATGAAAAACTGTATGACATATATGTTGAAGAATGTGGAAAAGAGCCCGAGGTCACGGAGGAATTAATAAGCAATGTGAACTTGTTAGAGAAGCTTCTGATGAGAGAGTCATTGTCGTGTTTAGTGGTCAACCTATACCCAGGAAAGGAGGGCTATTCGCTGATGCTCAAGGGATTAGATGGATCTTATTCAGAGACCATTCGGTTGCCTTACGAAGAAGGGAAACTGCTTGAATACTTGGATGCAGAAGAATTACCTCCCGTTTTGTTGGATCTCCTGGACAAATGTCCAGTTAACATGTTTCACAGTGGGTGTGTCATAGCAGAAATACGGGACTATCGGCAGTCCAGTCATACGGAAGGCCCGGGTTACCGAAGCAGGCATATTCTCTTACGTCCCACGATGCAGACGTTAGCCTGCGATGTACAGTCCATTACCGGCGATAACCAGAATTGGACCCAGGAAGACAAACTTTTGCTTGAGAGCCAGCTGATCTTGGCGACAGCTGAACCACTGTGTCTTGAGCCTTCTGTATCGGTAGCCTGCATTGCAAACAGGCTGCTGTATAACAAGCAAAAGATGAACACTTGCCAAATGAGAAGGAGCTTGAAGCGGTATTCTGCAGCCTCCCTGTGTCGGCAGCAGGAGCGGCCTCCTCACCCATCACCTCCTGATCTAAGAGCATCGACCTCTTGCAAAAAAAGCAAAGAAAGTAAAGCAAGTCAGCAATATGACCTCAAGATTTCCAAAGAAGAAAATTGTGCAGATACGTGGAAACAGCAACCCTGTGACTTGGAGGTCCCTTCTGAAGCGGACGTGGAGAAACGTGCTAAAGGGGAGAGCTCTGTCAAATATGATGACTCACAACCAACAGTCTGGCCAGCCCAGGAGGTCAAAGATGGTTCTGTGTTTGGATGTGATGCTGGCAATCAGTCCCAGACAACAAAGCTGACCTTCATGCAGCCGCTTAATGACCCACTTATCTCTGGGAAAAGGTCAAGTGATGAAAAAGTCAGATCTGAGGGACAGACACCTTCGTGCCAGTCTTCCCCAGATGACCATTCAAATAGTTCCATGCCTGGGTCAAAAACTGATGCTGGGAGGGTAGTCGGTAGGTCCAAGGAATTGGTCCAGAAGAAGACCAAACGTCCAGTCAAGATGTCACGAAGCTACAGTGGCTCAGCCAGCCTCAGAAAACTTTATCCAAAGAAAGAAGTAGAACAACCTGAGGCCACATCAGTTCAGTCTTCAGTACTGGGGAAGGGAGTCAAGCACACACCTCCAGCCACCACTCTTCCCTCAAGCAAAAGAAAGAGTTCCTCAGGTAACAGAGTCACTCCACGGCAGGCAAGAATCTTTCCTAAACCTATATATCCTGCTCCTGCATCTGAGGCACCAGGTCTTGCCCAGAAATCCTCTGTGGAAGTGAACCAAGTCAGCACACTCCCTGCAGCCACCCCGTCCCCTGACAGTTCATCACTAAGAGCCCTGGTCACCCAGGTCAACGCCAGCTCTGCTGGCGTCAATGTCATCAAAGTGGTGAGTCCTGTTGTTGGAACCTGTTCCAACCCAGTGCAGAGCTCTACCATTGGGGCCAGGGATCCTTCAGGAGTGAACGCCAGCAAGCTGTCCTCAGGAGGCCAGCCACCAAATGCACAGTCCCCTGCACCGCAGGCTCCTTCTCCAACAGGTGCACAGTATATTTTAAAACCCGCTTCAGATCTCAGGCCCTTAACTCTACTCCAGGTCCCACAAGGTTCAATCATTTTGAACACCCAGCAGCAGGCCCGGCAGCCACAGCAGCTTCAGCAGCAATGGGTCTGTAAGTTGATTCCACAACAACAACCTCAACAACCTACAACTCTGCATCTTCAACAGCCAGTGGTGTTACAGGATTCAAGTGCCCAAGTTTCAACCAGTCAAGTAACGGCCTTACCTGGTCAGCAAGCTGTTTTCATTAACCTCAGTGGAATGGGAAGTTTTCTGCAACCCCAGGCCACTGTGTTGTCTCAGCATGGTTCTGCTCAGACAGAACAGAGGAAAAACCTTCCCCAGCAGGTGGTCCTGCTCTCCTCTGCCTTCCAGCAGCAGCCACAGCCCCAGCAGGTGCAGTTGAGAATTGTGCAGCACCCAGGGCCTGTGGCAACGGCAGCAGCCCAAACAGCTCAGCCACAGCGGGGCCAGGGCCAGTGGAGAACAAGCCAGTGAAGAGGTAAAATGAATAGACACCTGTCCACCACTCCCAAATCCTGAGTCTTGCATTACTTTTTTTCTGTTTAAAACAAAACTAAACAAAATATAGGAGCACTGATTCAAAGGGTTTTTAGTTTTTACTTCATTTTTGTCTTTAATGTGTCAGTATTTTACACTGCTAACTGTACAAATGACACGGAAGCACAACACTATGCTTTTTAAATCAAAACAGGGTAATAATTTAATGGAAAAAAAACATGAATAGACTAGATGCTAGCCACCATGAGGTGAAAATCCCAGCTCTGCAATTTACTAACCTTATGTCTATTTCCTAACTTCTGTGAATCTCACCTTCCTTGTCTGGAAAACGTAAATAGTAGTATGTATTTTTTAAGTTTACTGTCAAGGTTAATATAAATAAGATATATTAAATATTGAAATTTAAATTATATTTAAATTAGTTTTAATTAACAAAATATTAAATATTTGAAAGAAAGAAACATAAGTACTTAAGCTGAAAATAAGCTATAGTAATAATATTAGTGAAAATAATAGTTTTGTTACATTACATAAAAGTCAACCTTAGAATCAATGGCAAATATGCCATGGAGATTTAATTCTTAAAGAAAACAGCAACAAACCTCTAGACTTTTAAAAATAAGAAAGAAAATTATTTATATATAGATAAAGTTATGGATATAAATATAAACATAAAGAGATAGAGATATAGACGTAGACATAGACGTACACATATAGATAGATATAAATAGAGAGATTTTAATCCTCTATTAATAAATAGTAGCCCTTTTACTCTATCGAGATGCCCCATATGTTGAATTCTGTCTGTCTGATAAAATGATGCATTACACACTTGTAATTCATTCTTCAGTAATTGAGGAATGATTTGGATATACAACTCAATATCATTTGCCAGACAATATTCTACAAATGCATTATTCATGTGGTGCTTATTATTTTGCAAACGCTTTATAATATACAAATGCACCTGCTGTCTGCCATTCATCTTGCTCCTCTATTCTGTCTCAATTATTTTGTCCCCATCTGATAGGATAATAATCACAAGAGAGAAAAGGTAAAAGTTTCTTGACTTATAATAGACAAGTGAATGAAAAATGATAAGTGTAGATGAACAAATGAAACAAATTACAATAGGGAATTATAGGGAAAAGAGTGAATAATTGTTATATGAAAATATCTTGAAATATATCTGCTAATTACAAATGATTTCTGCAGCTTCTAAGAATATATTTTAGGATAATACTGTAAGGTAAGAAACCAAATGACTTGATCAAACCTCCCTCTCCCCCAAAACTTGAGTAAACTCATACATTCAGGTGATACTTGAAAAATATTTTATACCTAAGTATAAAGATTTATATCACCCAAAAATGTCATCTTCCTGATTTTCTGGAATTGAAGGTTGCTTGAAAAGAATGACCTATTGGTTCATCCAAGGTAACAGTATATAAAAGTTGGAGGTAGAATGAGTCCTGACTCTAGCAAATGAATTTGTGATACAGTATTTTCATCAGTGACATTTCTAATCATGTCATACTACTTTGCTTAATATCCTTTTCTGCCTCTGCATACTCTGTGGAATCAAATTCAAACTACATTATTTGGCAAAAAGGTCCCTTTTGATCTGAATTTAGCCTGTCACTACTCCCCATCTCCTAGCACTTCCCCTTTCACATCTATGCGTTGGCCATGCTTAACTACTGGTGCCCCTGGTGAGCCACGTTCTCCCTCACTTCCATGTGTTGGTGAAGACCCTCAACGAGGAACTCCTTTCCATTCTCATTTAATACTCAACCTAAGTACCGCCCCTTGGGAGACTGAGTCTATTTCTATATTATTGTCTAGTACAACGTATTTCATACTATTTCACAGGGTGATTTGCAGATGAAATATGATAGTAAATATAAAGAAAAATAAGAATTTGAAATGTTCATTATTCTAAGTACACTTTTCAGAGTTTGTGTTTATTGTTCCAACATAGATTGTATAACTTTGCATACATTTATAGAGTATTAGTACTTTTACTGGAATTATTTAAATTTACTATATACAATTATATGTAATGCATATTTATGTTCTCTAAGTATTTGTGTTGAATGTGACAATTGTCTTTTTAAAACATCAAAAGAGTACTAACGGGATTTATTATTGTAAAAATAGGAAAGAATTAATTATTTTATTGTAAGTTATTTTAATTCAAATAATTAAATAGTAATTAAAACTATAATACTTATATGTAAGAAACAAGAAAATGAAACACAGTTTTGTCTTCTTCGCTTTGGACCTAGAAAATATTCCTGAAGTTATGATTCAGCCATAGGTCATTCTGATGAGCTATAACAGAAAAGTTTTCTCTTGTGAAATTCCAAGATGACACTGAAGAACAAGAACAATACAAATCACTAAGATATACTCCTTTTTATTTCAAAACATCCCATTTGTTGTGCATTTGTATTTTACAGAAGTTTTAAATTCTGGGTATATACTTAATCCATGCAAATAAAACAATGTTCTCTTGTCTCTGTTTACCTGTTATTACATCATGTGATAATAATCTAATGGAGTCTTATTAGATTGCGGTGCGATGCTTGGGATGACAGGGTGTAAAAACAGATGTAGTGGGAAAATGGGGAATTAGTGTTCACTGAGTATAATTTCAGTTTTGCAAGATGAAAAAGTTCTAGGGATTTGTTGCGCAACCATGTGAATATGCCTAACATTACTGAACTGTATACTTAAAAACGGTTAAGGTGGCAAATTTTATATTATGTGTTTTTTACCACCATTAAAAACTTAAAGCAACAACCATAAAACAGATGTGGTGTACAAAATGTTTGATTTTCAGGGGCCTTAGTCACTTTTGTACTCATAGCAGGATGGTTCAGAGCACAACCCTTTGAAGCTAGACTGTCTAATTTCCAAACCTGGCTCTGCGGCTTACTAATTGAGGGACCATCGGTAAGTCACTTCACTTCTCTGCTGCCAAATGGAGATATTCAATAGGACCACTTTCACATAGTTGTTACAAGTATTAAAGAAGATAACATTTGTAAGCTGTTTAAACATTTCATAAAATAAATTCTCCAGAATAGCTGAAACGGAAGGAGTATTCTCACCAAATTTAAAGGATATGTTTTAGATGCTCTAACAATAGGTTACATGCAAACATGAAGTCATTCTGGTGAGCCACAGGGACCATCTGGAAGTGGTGCTAATTCTCCAATACAAAGACATGAGATCCGCATTATCATTGATTTTTAAAATGATGTGGCATCAGTTTTCTAATACTTTGGATACAGCAAGCAAATAGTTTGTAATATAAGCCCCACATCAAACACCTCAAGAGGAGATCCCCTGAATTGCAAATTAAGTTGCCTCACACAGGACCCACTCCACATAGCCTACTTCAATGTAGGGGGCTGTAGGACTCAAAGTAATTAATGACTGATGATTCCCCCAGGCAAAGGAGGAAGTCAGTGAGCAAGGTGTTTCAAAGTGGAAGGATGCCTGTGGATACAGTGGTAGGCACCAGTCAGAACCAGCAGTGCTCAACCACTCACCTAAAATGCTTAACAGTAACTACATATAAGGGGTTGCCATACCTTGCATTCGTTCATTCATTCATTCATTTATTCATTCACAAATATTTATTGAGCATCTAATACAGGACAGACTGTGTCAAAGCCCTAAAGACATGGCAGTAAATGAGACATAATATCTTCAAAAGCTTCCAGTCTAGTACATTAAGAACAATTATTATCAAAGTAGTGAAAACTCTAGCTTGGCTTTCAAATTAAATTGTACTTATGAAGCACAATTCATGCATTAACCTTTTTATTTTTTATGATATTTCAAGACTATAGCATTCAATGATAATTTGAAGAAACACTGCAATTTAGGATTTAAAATGGAATTAGCAACCGACCTCCAGATGTAGTGTTGACACAATATTACTTTTTTATCACTTTTTCTCATTTCAGCTTAATAAGCTCTCTTGGCTCTCATCTTTCAATGTTTAATCCAAAGCAATTAAATTGATATGCAAATGCCATTTCCATTGCTTTAAGAGTGACACTTAACACACAATTTCGTTATAATAGGCAACTAGAATGTTTGTAAAATGATCAGCTCATTTTTATTTTTAAAATATGTGCTTTTCTTGCAATGTATGCTTATAAATAAAATATACACACACACAAATTTTATTTGATAAATGCCATGTGGATAATATTTACGTTGTATACCAAACACGAAGTCAATACAATGTGACAGGTCTATTTAAAAGCCTGCTATTCTTTTGTTCAGTCTCTACAGAAATATTTTAGCTAATGAATTGTATTAGCAAAAAATACAAGATAAGCAGAAAATAAAGTGTGTGTGTGTGTGTGTGTGTGTGTGTGTGTGTGTGTAAGATAGTTTGTCTTTTAGAAATTAGTTCTAGTAGGGAATCAGAAGGTTATAGTGCAAATGCCAGATATACTTTATGAAAATAGATTCAATTGGTTAAGCTTGTATGGTAGGTTGGTTGTGTAAATGGTCCCAGTTCTTCACTCCTGCCTGTATCTATACCCTTTGAAATGTAACCTCCACACTGAGTCTACCATGTGACTTGCTTGGGCCAATGGAATGTTAGAAGTCATAAAGCAGGGGCTTAAATCAGTACATTACTTTTCTCTTTGTTGTTCCACTGCCATTGACACAAGAACATGCCTGATTTAGCCTCTGGAGGATGAAAGTCTCAAAGGGCTACATTCTAGCCTCCCCAACCCAGTTATTCCAACTGAGGTCATCCTAAATCAGTCAACAAGTAGTTGGCTTCTAGAGAGGAGGTCAGCTGTAGTTGTCTAGATTTAGGTGATTGTGTAATTTCTCACCTCTGATAGTCATTTATTTTGTATCATAATCAGTTGGGAAAACACATTATGTAGGATGGTACATATCACTGTCTTAAGGTTTAATAGATTTTCCATTAAGCATTATAGACATATATTCAATAACACCCTTAAACAGAGGCTTTAGAAAGATACTCTATTAAGGAGAAAAATGTATCAGAATTTGAGCATTTCTTCAAAATGGAAATAATTTTTGATTAAAAGCCTTGTATAGTAGCTGAAAAACCATTTGATAGGCAAATTAATATTAATAATAAATGTACATTAATGTATAATAATAAATGTATATTAATGTATATTAAATGTAAATGTATATTAATACATTCACTCAATAAATATTTATTGAGAAACTACTACGTGCTAGTTATTGTCTGAAGTTCTGGGATACAAAACAGATAAGCTTTTGAAAATCTATTTAAGTGCATTACTCGGAAAACTCAAATAAAAACTCATTAATTCAGCCAAATACTATAAACAACATAAAAATCGGCATTACAAAATTTGTTTTGACAGAAATAATAAGTTAAAAATACTACATTTGTGTTCACACCCAAAGAGGAAACAAAAGTATGACATAGTAAAGTCTGTGAGCAAGAATTAATCTGGACTTTATTTAAATTTCAAGCCCTATAATTATTTCCTGACTAATCTATTTCATCTGTGCCTTAAGACTTACATGGCTAAGAACCATTTCAGTGAATTTAAAAACTTGCACTTTTAGTATGATCCTAGGACACTCAGTTTGCCAATTTACCAAACTCTAAATCGTGGAAACCCATATCTCCTGTCTGGAGTGGAGTGTTCAAGGGTTTAGAGTATGAAGCAAAGGTGAGACAGATGGGTTTAAATCCAAGCCCCACCATTTATTAGTTGCCTGAGCTAGGTCAGTTATCTAAACTCTTTAACTCATTACTATATACATGTTTTAAACTCCAGAGTTGTACTACACTGAATATTGGAATTATTAATGGCTCATAGATATGTTTTCCTCTGATACTATGGCTCCATGCCATACTTTGTTGTCTACATTAAGAATCAAAAATGAAAACAAAAAAGTTTCAGCCAATTAGCATAACGGTTTATGTCACATATTCCTTTTTACTTTGAACATCATACCTGAATTTACAAACTACATTGTTCTGATATCCCAGAAGAAAGAAAGAATTACTATTTAGGGGTTATAGCTTTATGTCACAAATATTTCCTGACTGTAATCATTGGAGCACATCAAAAAGTATCTTTAAAAAATGTATCTGACAAGGCTAAATACATTGTTGGGATACAGACTGCCATTTAGAATTATAAAGTCTACTTTTCCATTTTTCCTAGAACTCCTCACACATTGTACTCATTCCTTGGGTTCTTCTCACGGCATTAGATATAAGATATACATATTATTAAATACAATTACTATTGGTTAGTAATGGTTTTCTAATCCCAAGCTCTGCACAACCATTAAAATTATCATCATCATCATCATCATCATTTATCTTCCACAGAGTGTGGCACTGTATAAAAATTAATAGATTGTGACTTAGAAACACTGAGATTGACCACCATCTGTATCAGTGTGTCGGTTGCTTTGGCAAGTCTCCTCACTGCTCTGAGCCTCTTTGTCCTTGTATATGAAAAATGAGTAGAAATATCTCCCCTAATTCATTGGTTTGGTATGAGGATCACAGTTAAAATGCACATGAAAGTAAATATAAGTAGAAGACCTTCATAAACAATAAAGTTATGTGTTACTAATTTTCTATGCATCTCAGTTTCACCTATAGAATAGCAAAAATAATTTGTACATCATAGGATTTTCTGAGGACTGAACGGGAAAATATATGCAAAACACCATAATGCCAAAGACAGAGTAGTTCAATAATTGATTAATGGTGGCTGAATAATTTTAAACATTTAAAACAACTTAGAAATGTAGAAATAAAGAATTATTTATAGGTGTTGGCATTATATATACATTTTCATAAATTGTAATCTATAATATAATCAAATATATCCTCTTTCATTTGTAGTACATTAAACTGTTCCAAGTGAGAAAGAATAGCAGGAAAAAATCTGACGTGAAATAACAGTGAGATTCATGCTTTCTCTGACTCTCCCTATTATCTCTAGATGAAAAATTTCATAAAGTATCAGATGACTTATATTATTAACTTTCTATATCGCTATTGTTTCTGGGTATTGGTTTGATGAGCAAATGTACCAAGAATATTCTTTTGAGGTCAAAAGATCCTTTGTTACAGTTCATATCTGATAATTAGTTCTAAGCTATGAACCAGCCTTGATTTATGTGTTCCATAGTCAAATGTTCATTAACTGATTTTTTTTCTTAAATTTGAATACAGGATAGAATTCCCCAAGATTAACACAGGCTGTTGTGCTTCCAGTTCCTCCATCATTCCTTCCTTTTTTACCTCCTTTAATCAGCTTATATTCCATAACCCCTTCCTGGCTTCATTTAATTCCATGACAGTTTAAATGGTCTGGTCAATCATTTCAATAATGCTCTCTTTCCACCCATGCATTTCTCACTATGTCTTTTTATTTCACCCAATTTGCAAAGTCCTGACTCTTTCTCCAAAGTCATGCATTCATTCTTAAATCACACAGTCAAATCATCCGGAGGTTTTTTAAAGATTATTTTTTGTAAAATCTTCTACCACATTAATGAAAGTAACTATTTCAAGGTGTTTGAGGTTGATAGAAATTGTCCAAAGGGGGAAAAAAAAGTAAGTTGAAATGGAGATTAGAAATAAAGCTGCCAGTAGCAAGAAAGTCAGGTCAGAAAATGAGAATTATGTCCAAGCAGTCTGAAGTGTTAAATAGAAAATCTGGTTGAGAAAATTCCTATATGAGAAACAGTGGGGGAGTTCTAATTCTAGTAATACAGCAAGCTAAGTTATTTGAATCAATCTCCCACTGAAAATAGTAAAACTACTGGGTTTTTTCCCCTCAAAATCAAATAATTCCCAAGATCCCTAGGCCCAAATCTAAGTAAAACCAGAGTCAAAGAGTAAAGTGGCCAACTAAAGATATTTTCCTGATGGCATTTACTAGACCTAGTAATCCCAATCACCATAGCATAGGTTTAATGGTGGCATAGATCTGGAAGGGTAGAGATAGGGGGCTCAGTCAAATCTCACATTGAAGAGACTCCTCATCCAGCAAAGCTAAGGGCTACATCCACAAGAAAAGGATGAAACAATTAAACTTGACCCTCCCCAACCCTTAGACATCCTTAAAGCAGATTTATAGCACAAATTCATATTACTTAGGTAGTCCCAAAAAAACCTCAAGCTATGAATTTCATTTAATTGACAGTGATCCCAGAGTGATCACACCTTAGGCACCTACCAAGGCAAATGGAAATCCTTTCTATTAATAGAAGAGTTGCCCTTCACTCTAGGCCTCAAAGAATCCCCCAAAATCATATTCCAAGAAAAACATTCAGGTTGTTAAAAAAAAAAATAACAAACAACTCAGCACAAAAGGAACAACATGCCTTGAGCAAGAATCATGAGCAATCACAGAGCTCTCTCTCCACTCTTGCTAGTGAAACTATAGATACTAGAATTATCAATCAGCAATTTTAAAACAAAGAAAGACAAGCATATAGATATTTCTGTATCTGTCTACAAAAGTTGCCTAATTTGAAATAAATAATTCTTAGAACTTCCAGAAAAGAAAAAATATATAATAATTTTAAAACAGCAAAGAATAGGTTTAACATACAGCTGATGAGAAATAGAAATAGAGCATACAGTGGCGGAGAGGGAGGCAGTCAATGAAAGAGGAGTACCAACTATCTCCCTCTCTAACATCCTTCTTTATTCAGGCTGAGAGCCTTGACAAATGGTATTGGAATTCTCTTTATAAACAGAGATGGATCTTGAGGGTCACAGATGATGGCAGGTCAGCTTTGGGAAGAGCACAGATGTAAAGACACCAAGTCCACAGATTTCTAGACTGAATCCTTGGCCTTGATTCACCCTTAAAAAATGAAAGTTTTGCTATCTATATAAAGATAATAGAGCAAATCAAAATCCACTTTTAGAAAAAAAAATCCAGAATGTACACCATATATATTAGGAGATTCTTCCCCAAAATTAATTATATATTTTTAATATGAAATTGAATGCAAAGAGCAAAAAAAGTGATATTTTATATGATAATTAGACTTTCAGAAAAAAATAACAACCAAGCACTAATTATGTACCAACCAAGGTATTAAGTGTTTTGTGCAAATCATCTCCTCAACCCTCAAAAATATTCTAAAAAGAAGTCATTAATATCCTCCTTTGACACTTGAACTAGATTCAGAGAGGAGAAATAAATGATAAATGATATGACAGGATTTGAACTCAGGTCTGCTGACTCAAGAGCCCAAGCTCCTAACACGGAAAATAGCGTTATTTTATATAAATAAATTCAGGTTAAAACAGCAATGTCATCTTATTTTTAAAAGCACAGTTTACATCTCTACTACTTCAATGAAGTTCACCCCCAAATTTCTTCCCAGAATTATGGCAACTTACTATCAAATTGGAAAAATACTGCTAGGTAAAAGGACTCTACCCTAAATAGAAGTTGTTTACCATTCTACATCATGAACAATGTCTTCACTGGGTACATAGAAGGCAACCTGATAAATATGCTCAATTTGGGTCTAAAAAATTGTGCAGGTTAGAGTAATGGTCAACTACATAACAAGGCAAACCGTGACATCAATGAAGGAAAGAGCTTCCACGTGGTTACAAAGCTAGCTACTGAAGATTGAGACATCAATGGTAACATGCTGACTATGAACCAGCTGGAGGATGTAAACAAACTGATTTTAGCTAAAATTTAAAAAAACAAACAATATTTAGCAGTATTTTACTTAGCATAATAATCTCAAGATCCATCCATGTTGCCATTTGTGACAACATGGATGGATCTTGAGATTATAATGCTAAGCGAAATAAGTCAGACAGAAAAAGTCAAGAACCATATGACTTCACTCATATTTGGAGTATAAAACCGAAAATAACAAATGAGCGAGACAAACAAACAGATAAACAAAAAATCATACAGACATGCAACAGTTTAATGGTTATCAGAGGGTAAGGGGGGAAGGAGGATGGTAGAAGAGAGTAAAGGGGGTGTCAAATATATGGTGATGGAAGGAGAACTGACTCTGGGTGGCGAACATACAATGTGATATATAGACGATGTAGTATAGAAATGTACACTTGAAACCTATATAATTTTACTAACCATTGTCACCCCCAATACATTTAATTAAAAAATAAATTAAATCACAATATTTAGATCAATGGAGGGACTAAGCTTGTTTTTCTCCACACTAGTTAGACAAAAAGATGATGATGTAACTAGAAACTATGTCATATGAACCACTGTGAGAACTAGAGAGATTTAGCTTATAAAAGAATATAGGAGCATAACTGAGATAGGAAAGTCATAGGCAGTTAGGGACAGGACCACGGTGGAGTGCATCAAGGCCCAGACCAACAGTCTCAAAGTGAGATGAGAAAATCCTAGGCAGTCAGGGAAATACTGCGGAGAACATCACCTCAAGGTCAAAAAGAACAGTAACTAACAGAAAAAAATGTAGAAAAGGGAACTAGGTGGGAGGGCCTACAGCATCAGCCTGCCTAGTCAGCCAAGATACCAGCCCTGGTGCAGGAACGGGGTGTAGGGGGGAGCCCAACGGGCTCCTGGTGAACAACTTAAAGATTATGGATCCAAGGATATATAGTCTCCGGCTCAGCTTAGCATGCGGGGTATTCCGTTTTGATCCCCACCTCTCTTCAGAGAGCTGTACTCTTGTGCTTTTCGGTTTGGTGATAAAACTGTATACTGCTTCAATTTACCTCTACGGGTCTGCATTCTCATTCTTTGAGTGCCTGAGGCCACGGACTCTGGGCACCAGACACAAGAATCCTATATCATTAGGAGGCTTGTCTGGGATTGAAGGAGAGGTAAATATTATCCTTGCTTTTCTACTTGCCCACTTATAGGCCTTCATCATTTTCGTTCCTTTCTCCTGTTACACAAATATTGGGTCTCCAACAGCCACGTAAAGGTGACTAGCATGGCTGCCAATCTCTAAGCCTCAGAGGACAGGCCTCCAGGGACTAGAGACGGCTGATCCCTTGATTTGCATTGGGAACGTTGGCTGCCTGTGGCTCGGCTTCTCTTTCTCCTTGGGAAGGGGAACGTCCTCCATGTGCAACTTGTACTGCTCCCTCCCATACTGTGGCTTTCTTTTCAGCCTTTCCTGTTTTTGCCATTTTGTGAGACGTTGGTCCAGGCTCTTTCCCAATTAGGTCTCCTCACCTGCCTGACACATTATTCTCAATGACATCTGAGGTAAGAAAATGGACCTTTGCCTTTACCACACTTCCTTAGTCGCCAGGGACCTTCTCTTCAAACATCTGGCAGAATTTCTCCTCACGCCCCACTGGGAACTCCTCCAGGCCCTCAATCATTGGTGGCGTTGCCCTAAGGTTCCCACCTACCACCTCTGTTGTTTCTGTTCCCTGGCCCACTCCTGCCATTTCGGTAGCTCTTGCCTGATGGCCCAGGTTCACTGCAGCCTCCACCCATGGGGGTCTGAATATTTCACTGCCTTTTTCCTACACCTCTGTTTTTGTCATCCCTCTGGCAGAGTCATCAAGGTCATCCCCCCATATCCCTGGTTCCCTTTACGTTAAGGAATCCTCTTTCTTTGAGGTCTTTTGAGGCTTTCGCCACCTTTACCTCAGCCCTTATCAGGACTGGGACTCCCTAGAGTTCCCCTCCATCAGACTCTCCCTCAGGCAGGTTCCCTCCTTCCAAGTCTGGGCCATTTACACCCTCATCACCGTTCTCTTCAAACGGAGTCGCTTCTACATAGATCGTGCTGTCAATTACAGGGATGCCCAAAGTTGGGGCCTCCATCCATCAACCCTGAGACAGCCCATTGTCAGCCATACATTATACAGATCTCTGATCGCGGGGGGAGGTAAGCACTCACTCGGGCTCCGGGTCAGGCAACACAGGTAAGCATGACTAATCCTGGCAACCCACGGCCCCACCACCATCCACCCACCTCCTAGTCATGCAGCAGGTTAGACTCATGGCACTAGAGAATGCTCTAGGCAGATTAGTGGGAGAAAAGAACAATAAAGGGACGCACTTTCCTCTTCTCCTCCCTTTCAGAATGGGCAATCAGCCCCCAACCACCTACACCCCCCTGAAATGCATCCTGAAACATTGGGATAAATTTGATCCCCAGACCCAGAAGAAACAGCATATGACATTCTTTTTCTCTGAAGTGTGGCCTCAATACAAATTAGAAGATGGGGAGACCTGGCCTCCTGAGGGAAATATCAATTACAACACCATAATACAATTGAACTATTCTGTAGATGGGAAGGTAAATGGTCTGAAATTCCATATGTTCAGGCTTTTTTTGCCCTGAGGGACAATTCAAACTGATGCAAAAAATGTAAAATTGACCCAGCCCTTCTGGCCCTAGTCTCATGTCCCCCTCCACCGAAGGTTTCTCCTCCAGATAGAACACTTTCCGCCTTTCTTGTGGATGGGCTATAGAAACAACACAGCCACCCAGAGATCTCTCCTCAGTCCTCTGACTCTTTCCCTCCCTCTGCAGGGCCAACTTGTCCCTCAGCACCCTCTATCTGTTCTCCTTACCCTGGACCGCCTGCCCGCAGCCACTACGCCCAAGGGACAAATGTCTTGCTGTTACAAGAGATGTCAGGAGAATTCAGCCCGGTCCAGGTCCAGGTCCCTTTCTCCCTACAAGACCTCAAACAGATAAAGGGAGACTTAGGAAAGTTTTCAGATGATCCAGACAAATACATAGAGGTTTTTCAAAACTTAATTCAAGTTTTGGAACTCTCATGGAAAGACACCATGTTAATCCTCAATTGGACACTTGCCAGCTCTGAAAAACAAGCGGCTCTACAAGCTGCTGAGCAATTCGGGGATGATCAATTTTCAGTATATCGTGATGAACAGACAGTCAGGAAACCTTTCTCCACAGGAAAGCAGAAGGAAGTATCCCTTAAAACCTGAGATTTGACAAGGACTAATCTCCGTTATTAATAACCTTAAAAAGACAGGGCTCCTCAGGACATGTAACAGTCCATGTAACACCTCCATCCTGGGAGTCTGAAAACCCAGCAGAGACTGGCAGTTGGTACAGGACCTTCAGGCCATCAATAAGGCGATCATCCCCATACACCTTATTGTCCCAAATCCTTACATACATTTAGCCCAAATACCTAAAGAAACTAAGTGGTTCACTGTCTTAAACTTAAAAGATGCCGTCTTCTGCATACTCTTACACCCTGAGTCACAATACCTTTCTGCCTTTGAGGTCTCCAAAAGTCAGACCTCTCAGCTCACTTAAACAGTCCTTCCCCAGGGTTTAGGGACAGCACCCATTTATTTGGACAGGCCCTCTCAAAGGACCTGTCCGACTTCTCTGACCAGTGTACCCTGTTACAAAATGTAGATGATCTCTTATTATGCGCTCCCTCCGAAAGCCTTATAAGCATGGAACAACTGCCCTCCTAAACTTCCTGCTACAAAATTTCTAAAGCCAAAGCCCATATGTGCCAGACCACAGTCATATATTTGGGTTTAACGCTTTCAGAGGGACAGAGAGCCCTGGGGCCAGAAAGAATCCAACCCATTTCCACGTACCCCCTCCCCAGGACTCTTAGACAACTTAGGGGTTTTCTTGGCATTACAGGATATTGCTGTCTATGGATTCGTACCTATGGGGAAACAGTCAGACCTCTGTACCAAATCATCAAAGACACACAAGAAACCAAGATGCACCTGGTGCTCTGGAACCGCGAGGGCAAGCAGGTCTTTAACCTCCTGAAACAGGCTTCACTAACTGCCCTGGCTTTGAGTCTCCCGACCAGGGGGCCCTACAACTTATATATCACAGAGAGAAAAGGAATGGCGCTGGGGGTCTTGACCAACAAAAAGGGCCAGCCCAACAGCCGATAGGGTATTTAAACAAGGAGCAGGACTCAGTAGCTCGCGGGTGGCCCACCTGCCTCCGTAGGGTTACAGTAACTGCCCTCCTAGTACCCGAGGCCCTCAAACTCAGCCTGGGGCAAGCCTTCACAGTACACACCTGTCATGCAGGATCTTTAGTCCCACTCCCCGCATAAGAATGCGGGATATGGTGAGGCCAAAAAGAAACACCCATGGAGCCATCGATAGGGGAGTCATACCACTACAGTCTCACTGGCGGCTGGGTTGGAGACACAGGAAGCAGGAGCCACACGATCTGCAACCTGCCATCTGCTTCTCTGCCAACGGACCCCACTTGCTAACTGCAATCCACCGTGCTAATTGCAATCTGCTGTGCCAACTCCAATCTTCCCTTGCTAGCTTAGCCACCGCAGTTCTATCAGTGGCTAATGGCTAACTGGTTACAGCTGATGGCCAACCAGTCACAGATGATGGCCATTTACTATCTGAGCCAACACCTTTCCACATGAGGCTAAGAGCCTAGAAACTGCTCTTTGGGACTCTGTCCCCACAGCACCCTACACCACATTCAGGGATCACTAAACACTGAAAATAGCCACTGGTTTACAGATGCTCATCTCTTAAAATACCAGGCCCTGTTGCTAAAAGGTCTGATAACACAGATCAGGACATGTTCTACATTAAACTCTGCCACCTTCCTCCCTGAGGATGACACAGGATTCACACCCGACTATCAACAGGTGTTAGCACAGACCTATGCGGCCAGGTGGGACTTGCAGGATATACCTGTAGACAATCCAGAATGGACGTTCTTTACTGATGGGAGCTCTTTTACAGGAAATGGGGCCCGCAAAGCTGGCTATGCCATAGTCACTTTACATGAGACCATAGAAGGGAAGGCTCTGCCCCTGGGACTAGCGCCCAGCTAGCTGAACTTATTGCTGTCACCTGAGCCTTGGAACTAAGCAAAGACAAGAAGGCTAACATATTTACTGACTCCAAATATGCCTACTTAGTTCTACATGTCCATGGAACCACCTGGAAAGAAAGAAACTTCTTAACAACCACTGGGTCTCCCATCAGGAGATCAATCGGTTACTCCCATCAGTACACCTTCCCAGAGAAATAGCGGTCATACATTGTAAGGGATACCAAAAGAGAAACGATGAGGTTTCTGAAAGTAACCGTCTAGCAGATCAAGCAGCCAAAAACGCCGCCAAACTAGGTCTCACGATAGCTTCCCTAGTCTGGGGCGGGTCAGCAACACATATCAGACCTCTATACACATAGGAAGAACAAAAGTGGACAAAGGAGAGGGGTTACACTTTTCTGCCTACAGAATGGCTACAAAGTGAGGATGGCAATCTCCACCTCGCAGCAGTGAATCAGTGGAAAGTCCTCAAAACCCTACACCAGAACTTCCAATTAGGGTGGTGTTGCACGGGGTATCCAGCGGGGTCTCTGCTCCCGCCTCCAACGAGAGAATGCAGGACATGGTGAGGCCAGAAGGAACAACCACGGAGACATAGATAGGGGAGTCATACCACTATATTCTCGCTGGCGGCATCCGCCCCTCTGCAATCCACTCTTGCCAGTCAGCCACCATCTTCTTGCTAGCCCCCATTTTTTGCTAGCGTAGCCACGGCAGTTATATTAGTGGCCAATGGCTCACTAGTTACAGCTGACGGCCAACTAGCCACAGCTGTTGGCCATGGAATCACAGTGGATGGCCATTTACTACCTGAGCCAGCACCTTTCTATGTGAGGCCGAGAGCCTGGAAACTGCTTTCTGGGGCTCTGTCCTCACAGGTGGGACAAAACCCTACAGATGGATCAATGGTTATTTACAGGCAAAGACATTCACAAAACTATAAAAAACATCCTCACTTCCTGTGAGGTCTGCCACAGAAACAACTCCTTAACACATCCTCAAACACCCATGGGAATACAAAGACAGGGTAAATATCCAGGGGAGGACTGGCAATTCGATTTCACCCACATGCCCGAAGCAAAAGGATACAAATATCTCCTAGTATGGGTAGACATCTTCACACATTGGGTTGAGGCCTTCCCCTGCCAGACTGAAAAAGCGACAGAGGTAGTTAAAGCTCTAATCACAGAAATTGCACCCAGGTCCTCAGTTCCCTCCAAAGTGACAATGGAACCTCTTTCAAATCGTCAGTGACTGAAGGAGTCTCTAAAGCCTTGGGAATAAATTACCATCTCCACTGTGCGTGGAGACCCCAGTCTTCTGGGCAAGGTAGAAAAAACCAATGACATTATCAAAAGACATCTTCAAAAGCTATCTCAAGAAACTAGCCAAAGTTGGACCACCTTACTCCCTATAGCTCTCCTTTGTATTCGAAACACCCCAAACAGACAGGGAGGGCCTAAGCCCTTTTGAGATACTCTATGGTAGACCTTTCCTAATGAATGACCTACTCGTAGACTGTGAAACCATAAAATTAACCCAACATGTCACCTCTCTAGCCCAATTCCAACAGGCCATCTGACAGATATTGGGATCACAATCCAGAGAAAAAGGCAGCCCACCATTTTCTCCACGGGATGAAGTTCTTATTAAAACCCTTCCATTTTTATCTCCTAGTCTAGACCCCGTGTGGAAAGGGCCCTACATGGTAATCCTCTCTACTCCCACGGCTGTAAAGGTACCAGAATTTGACTCCTAGATCCACCATTCCCAGATAGAGCAGTAGAATCCAGATGAACCGGTGCCATCTGTGGGTCCAGAGCCCATGAGCCCTTCCACAGAGCCACTCAATTACTCCTGTAAACCCTTAAAGATCTAAAGCTTCTCTTCAAAAAGGTAACCAACAAATCAGATAAGTTATGAAGAATAATATCACTCATAAGCCTCAACTTCTAATTTGTTAACAATTCTCCTAAAAGGATTTTCAGATAGTCCTATACCCTTCCAAAGAAATAAAAATGTTTGGGTTTACCTAGCCAAACATGTAATAAATGTGTCTAATTTCTGTCTCACCGGAGGAACCTAAGGAGAACAAACCTTTACCTCTTGCCTAATAGGAGTTTGCACCTCCTTAAACCATATAAAAACCATACTATACTTCAGTTTATTAATAAGCCCATTTCTTACTCTGACATCTATAATCGGGGACCCATCAGTTGCCTAAAAGAGAGGAGCATGTTTTCCTTAAAAGTAACAGCTGTGACCCTGACAGACAAATGCGTCAAATTCACCAGTTGTTCTAACCAGTGTTTTAATCTTTCAGCCAATATCAGCTTAAATTGCAGCTCCACCACCTCTGTAAGTTATGCTAATGCACATGTCAAATTACCTGCTGGATGGTTTCTCATTTGTGGAGAGACTGTTTACTCCTATGTTCCAGCTTACAGCACCAGGGGACCTTGCTCCCTTGGGAGGTTAACTGTCTTTTTACCTCAAAAATCTCATCAGGCTCATCAGGCTAGACACTGCAGGGAACTTACTCTAGCCTCCAGTTGTAACAGTGAGGTACATTTGTTCAGCCCAGCTGAATATATATATATATATATATATATATATATATATATATATATATATATATATATATATATATATATATATAATTATCTCTTTTTGCAGTACCAGCTATGACTATTGCCTTGAATATAGAGATTAGCCAAATAGCCTGCTCCATGGCAAAGGCCCTAAACATTACTTCACAGGCTATCCACACCATTGGACAAGAGTTAGGACAAGTTAGAGAGGCAGCTCTTGAAAACAGAGCTGCCATAGATTATTTACTCTTAAGACATAACCACGGATGTGAAGAATGTAAAGGATGATGTTGTTTTAATCTCTCTGACAACTCACAGTTAATTGAAGACAAAGTTAAACAGATTCATGACATAGTGTCCAATATTAAACAAAGAAAAGGGCTTTCTAGCTTCGATCTCTTCTCCCTTACTTCCTGGCCTCCCAGCCTAACTGGGCTAAAGGAGACATTGCCCATTTTTCTCTTATTCATTGTTATAGGGATTATATCATGCTGTTGCCTACAATGTATCTCAGCTTACAGATCACCTACTGGCCGGCTGCGACGGTTCAAGCCTCTATGACAACTGGGCCATAGGACAGAGACCACCCAGCTCCAAATGGTCCTAAATATAAAATCTCACCAAAATTCACCCATCTACTGTGGACCGCTGGACCTCCCTCTGACCAACTAGCCCAATCCTGGCCCATATTCCACCCCTTCTCAGCAGGAAGCAGCCAGGGCGGTCTTTGCCACCTTCCCCTAAGGGCAGTTAGGGTTAAGTCTTCAGAGGGGAGATTGAGAGGAAAGTCATAGGCAGTTAGGGACAGGAAAGTCATAGGCTCCTCCACGGTGGAGTGCATCAAGGCTGAGACAAACAGTCTCAAAGTGAGATGAGAAAATATAGGCAGTCAGGGACATGCGGCAGAGAACCTCACCTCAAGGCCAAAGAGAACAGTAACTAACAGAAAAAAAATGTAGAAAAGGGAACTAGGTGGGAGGGCCTACCGCATCAGCCTGCAGAGTCAGCCAAGATACCAGCACTGGTGCAGGAATGGGGTGTAGGGGGGAGCCCAACGGGCTCCTGGTGAACAACTTAAAGATTATGGATCCAAGGATATATAGTCTCCGGCTCAGCTTAGCATGCGGGGTATTCTGTTCTGATCACCCCTTCTCTTCAGAGAGCTGTACTCTTATGCTTTTTGCTTTGGCGATAAAACTGTATACTGCTTCAATTTACCTCTACGAGTCCGCGTTCTCATTCTTCAAGTGTGTGAGGCCATGAACTCTGGGTACCAGATACAAGAATCCTACATCATAACGAGGGGGAGAGGTGACAGAGCTAGACATGTGTCCCAAGCATCTAGTCCTAGGGAGACCCTAATGTCTCCTGTGAGGGATTTTTAAATTCAATTTTGCATGTTAGGTTTATTGAGCTTAGAACCCACTCAAGTTTTATTCCATGTTTTCTATGAGTTTATTTATATCTGAGAAAAACTCTGGCAAGGATCATAACCAGAGAAGGCATAAAGATATTACATTGCCTCTGAGTACCATTTACATTCCCTGAATAACTGGAAGAGTTGACTTAAAGAGAGACATTATAGCTTTCTTAAAATACCAGAAGTTCTTTTGTAAGAATGAAGAACGGCAATTGCTGTAGGGTAGCATCCCAAGGAAAAGATCTTGGATCCAAAGGAAGGAACTTGGAGAGCTCAGAATAAAGAAGACATTTTTAACTGAATGGTTCAAACAGAAATTTCTGCCTTAGGATGGCATGGACTCAAAGTTCAAATATAGGGCTGACAACACTTGGCAGCTCTGGAGAAAGGGCATGGAAGACCAGTTTATAGAACGAAGTAAGCTACAAAATCCCTCACCCCCATCCTAAAATCATTTTAGACTAAAACTTCCAAATCTCTTTCTCTTTAACTCTCTCCAGAACTTCCAACCTCATTTTCAAATACTTGTTTGAAACAGTCACCCTCAAAATTCTTCTAGTGTCTTGAATCCATTCAGTTAAAGACCAGAATCTATCATCTACCCAATTTCCTGTTTCTATTCTGATACCACATTATCCTAGTCATCCAAGCAGGAAACCAGTCATTATGAGCCCATCCCTTTCCTCCTCAATCAGTTGCTAAATCATGTGGATTCTGCTTTACACAATGTCTCTCACACCCACCCTCTCCTTTCCAGTTCTTTCCGAAAGCCTTCAGTATTTCTCACTTAGGTCATTTGGTAATGAGCTGTTCACTATTATCCCTCCTTCTGATCTCACCTCCATTCTATTTATCTAATATATGACAGCCAAATCAATTTTTCACAAAAGTAGGTTGGATGACACATCTCCCTCTGCAAAATTCATTACCTCCTACGGAATTAAGTACAACACACTCACAATGGGATATGATCTAAAAGCTACACTGAATGTTCCCATTCTCTGTCTCACAGTGATCACAGGTGCAACACCCACTATTTCTGCCAAAGCTTTTGATGCTACATCCTTAGAATTTCTATCTCTGTATCTTAAGTACCATTAATCCCTTGTCTGGAGTGCCCCTAATTTTCACCTTTGTATTCAAAACTCCTTTCCAACACTACCTACTCTATGACATCTTTACATGTGTAATTACTCTTATTTATAATCCTTTATAACCTTTTGTTTATAGTTTCTTTAGGCCACAATATAATCCACTTTGCATTATAAGTATTTCCATACTCGGAAGAACGTATATAGAAAAATGGCAGTATTAATTGGTCTATCCCATATTTATTTATTGAACACTTACACTGTGTCAGATGCTATAGAGCAGGGGTGTCCAAACTTTTTTCAACGTTTTTCACCAAGGGCCATATGCGGTAAAATACACAAACAGCTGGGCCACTCACTCAAGGTGAAGTACGTATTGCCTCACCTGGTTTATTTAAGTAAACTAAATATATTTTTGGAATTTGCTGCGGGCCAATTAAAAATTGATTGTGGGCCGCAGTTGGCCCGCGGGCCGCAGTTTTGACACCCCTGCTATAGAGCATTAATGATGAGTAAAGGACAGTCCTTTCGCTGAAGGCTTTTGAAGTATAATCCTGAACTCACTAGAAATCAGAGAAATACATATTAAAATAATATGTCGATAGCATTTTCTTTTTTCAGTGCTTCTAAAAGATAGGGGTCCTATGAACTCTTATATCCTGCTAGTGGGAAAAGAAATTGGTACTGACACTTGGAGGGCAATTTTGCAGTACCTATTAAAATTAGCGACTCCTGCACCTTATCACTACCAGTTCCACTTCTTAGTAGCTATCCCAGAGAAATACTTGCTTTGTGTACAATGAGGCATAGTCATGGATTACAAGTGCAGCATTGTGTGTAATGGTGTAACATTTGGACAATCCTAAATATCTACCAATGGGGAAATAGTTTAATAAAATTTTTGTGTAGTCTAACTGGAATATTCTTCATCAGTTTAAAAGAATGACTTAAGCCTATATGTACTAACATGGGGAAACCTCCAAGATACATAAAAAAGTTCTGCAAAGCAATTCACATATTTCGGTAAAGAATAGCTGATTGCGCTCAGTCTTAAAACATGGTTACCCCTATAGAAGTTAGAGAGTAGAGATAAGTATTGGCCAAGGGAAACTAAGATTTTCTATGTGTGTTTTATTTTTTTTTTCAAGGATGAATTTGTGTTTTATTTGTCTAATTAGAAACACATGAAAATTATAAATACTTTTTAAAAAAGGAAAGTGAATCGAAACAAATGTCTATGTATAATGAATAGCTAGATGAGTAAATAGATGAATGGGGCTTTCAAATTTTCCCTTTCCTGGGAACATACAATGTATTTCATGTTTATGATGATAAAATTTGATTCTGTGGATGAAAATACGGACTTGAGTGTAGCAAAATAGCCACTAAAATGAATAATTTATTTTATTATTTTTTAATTTCAAAGTTATACGATCTTGTATTTCTATTTATTCTTATTCATTTCCATTGAATTACATTTGCAATGAAATGATCAGGTCAACCACAAAAGACTAAGCGAAATCCTGGTTCAGTGAGACTTTCTGAGCAGATTTACAACTTGCATTTGGGAACAACAGAAAGTAATGCATGCTACTGAATAATGAAAATATGGGCATAAAAGTGGAACATTTTCATACGCATGGTGAATTTTTGAAAATACCTTCATGCAAAGTGTGCTAATAAATGTGAAGTTTCATAGGATTTGGCATCCGATTCATTTGCATTAACCTACTTTTGAAGTGTCCCTAATGCAGAATTTTCTCCCTCGTTCTCCCTACCTACGTGTGTGTGTGTGTGTGTGTGTCTGTGTGTGTGACTAATGTGGGGCAAGAACGAAAGCTTAATTAAAAAAAGTTTCTCACTGATGCTTGCTGGGAAAGTTTAACACTTAATTCAATGAATATTATACACACAGACACATGTATATACATGGGTTTTCTGATGTAAAACAATATATCATAGAGTATCCTGAGGTTGGCTAATACTTTATGGAGTATTTCCATCTCCTGAAATTCATCATAGAGTGTTTTTCACTAGATCTCTTTCAGATAATACTATATCAAACTTGCAGGAAATTAGGCATTTAATAAAATCAATGAGGTCTTTTATTTCTTGAGTTTCTACTATGTGTGTGGTTCTATCGAATAAAAGTTAATAAGCACAAATGTGGAGTATAGAATGTATCCCCAATTTTAAGGGGTGTTTTGAGAGCAAAGGTAAATATTTATCTTAGCCCTGAGAAAAGGAGTCTGCTTGGGCTAGAACAAAACAAGAGAACCAATTGATTTGTACCACTTCTCTGTCCCTACCCTATTTACTCACAGGGGACACAAAATAGACAATAAATAGAAGAAAGCAAAAATTACCTGAAATCCCACCATGGGAGAAAACCATTATGAATAACTTGGCTATTTATTTTCTGTACTTTTCCAATGAACTTGTATTCTCTTTTAACAGATAGAATAAGTTACAACTGTTTTTGTTTTTAATGATAAATACAGAAGGGAAATCAACAAGTGTGTTGTTTTGATTACCCAAGTAATTAACACATGTTGGCAGACAGTTTAGGAATTGTCATCTCTATCAGGAACTGATGAAAGAGACCTCCAGAAATAATGATGCTGAGCTGTCTAAGGGAGCTTTTTCAATATTAATCTATTTGAAATTCTATTCCAGAAAAAAGGGACTTCATTCTCAGTTAAAATTAAGACCTGTGACCCAGCTATGGTGCCCTATTATCCTGCTTCTTTGACATTGTATAGTCAGTCCGCTTACTTTGTGCTTCTTTTAATGATGTTTACTTGAACTTAAAGAGAAATGTATTATTATCATCATTATTTTAATCTGCATGTTAGCACAATTAGACAATTCAGGTAATACTAGCCTACATTCTAAGTCATATTTACAATTTAAAAACTGATATATAATTAGAAAATAGACCAAATTAGCCCTCATATTGTGATGCATGTCTGCCTTTTTCTACATCTTCCTTTGCTAATGTCCATCCTTTGTTGTAACTGAGGAAGGTTGAAGGTAAAGCTTCCCAGTTGGATCACTAATGGCCATATGCAAATATAGTTGGTGAGTGAGTCATCCTCAAAAAAAGTTCCATTCTTTTCCTCTCCATTTTATTCTGTGTTCTTACTGCTACAGTAGTCTCCTAATCCACAGTTTCAGTTTCCATGGTTTTAGTTACCCATGGTCAACCATGACCTAAAAATACTAAATGGAAAATTCCAGAAATAAACAATTCGTAAGTTTTCAATTTTGTGCCATTCTGAATAGTGTGATGACTTCACTCACTGTCCAGCTCTGTCCTGTTGTGATGTGAATCTTCCCTTTGTCCAGCGTATCCATGCTGAATAGACTCCCTGCCTGTTAGTCATTTAGCAGTCTTCTCGGTTATCAGATCGACTATTCATTATTCGCAGTGCTTGTGTTCACATCACCTTTATTTTACTTAATAATGGCCCGAAATCAAAAGAGTAGTGATGGTGTCAATTCAGATATGCCAAAGAGAAGCCATAAAGTATATCTATGTAAGGAAAAAAAACATAGTATATACTGAGGGTGCCAAAAAAATGTACACAAGTGGACACTTTGGTCAACATTGCTCAAGTAGTAGTTTGCCGTAATCAGAAGTGTCTGGACGCTGATGGCAACCACCTTGAGCACCTCTTGTAATTGCAGAAGTCAAACCTGACTTGTACTCATCTTTTGTTATTGGTATATATTGAGTATTACAATTTTAATAGTTTTTCCTTTCTTAAAATGTGTATACATTTTTTTGGCACTCTCTGTATATAGGGTTCAATAGTACTGTGTTTCCCCGAAAATAAGACGCAGCCAGACAATCAGCTCTAATGTGTCTTTTGGAGCAAAAATTAATGTAAGACCGGGTCTCATATTATATTATATAAGACCTGGTCTTATTTTACTATTTTACTACCGGGTCTTATATTATATTATATTACATTATATTATATTATAGACCCGATCTTATAATAAAATAAGACCGGGTCGTGTATTAATTTTTTCTCCAAAAGATGCATTAGAGATGATTGTCCAGCTAGGTCTTATTTTCGGGGAAACATGGTATCTGCAGTTTCGAGCATCCACTGGGGGTCTTGGAACGTATTTCTCACTGATAAATGGGGATTACCGTACATGGAATTAAAATTGGGGAAAATGTGACACTATGACTTACTGCTTGGACATATATTTATTTTTTTACTGTTTTCCCCACTACAACCTAAGATTCATGAAGGGCAAAAGCCATATTTTTCAATTCACAGTTTAATCCCTGATGCTCAGCCAAATCCAGAAACATAGTAGGTTCTCAATAAATGCATTTGAATGAATGACTTATTCTGGTCCTCATGTTGAAGTCCTTATCATTTGCCTGTATTAGAAAATTTACCTGGAAGCCACCATAAAAAAAAAAAAATCACAGCCATCGTGGTGCATCGGTATACATTTTTCCATTTCCTTTCAAACATTTCTGAGCTTATTTTCACTTCTAAAACTGCTCTCAATACATTCACTGTTTTCACTTAAACATTAGCATGCTCCGTGCTCTAGTCCCCTCATCATTACCCCCTTCATTAGTTTATCTTATTCATATAACTTAAACTTTTCCTCCTACCAAAATCACATTATGCCCCATTGTTCCAATTAAAGTTTGCTTCTCAAAACCACCACTAGCTTTTCATTGTCCTTCAGATTCCAGTTTTTCTTTTCTTTTTTCTTCTTCTTTGCTTCTACTTTACTTATCATTATTCCAATCTCTCTTTGCAATTCCAACATTCTGTTGTTCCCTCTATTCTACTCAAGCACATATCCTACTTTGTGTCCTATGCAGTCTTTTTTTTTTTTTTTAAGAGTAGTCTCTCTCTCTCTCTCTCTCTCTCTCTCTCTCTCTCTCTCTGTTAAGATGTTATTGGGGAAGGGGAACAGGACTTTATTGGGGACAGTGTGTATTTTCCAGGACTTTATTGGGGAACAGTGTGTTTTACCCAGGACCCATCAGCACCAATTCAAGTTGTTGTCCTTTGAATCTTGGTTGTGGAGGATGAAGCTCAGCTCCAAGTCCAGTTGCCGTGTTCAATCTTAGTTGCAGGAGGCGCAGCCCACCATCCCTTTTGGGAGTCGATCTGGGAACCTTGTGGTTGAGACCTCACGCTCCCACCAACTGAGCCATCCAGTCACCCGGGAGCTCAGTGGCAGCTCGTTGTCTTCAGTCTAGTTGTGGAGGGTGCAGCTTGCTGGCCCATGTGGGAATCGAACCAGCAACCCTGTTGCCCAGAGCTCACGCTCTAACCAACTGAACCACCCGTCCGCCTTATTTTTTTATATATACATTAAAGAAATGTGCTAGGAGGCTATCTAACTCTGTACCTATTTATCATATATTTTTAATAAAAGAATCAACAGATTATATACACCACAAATGATCACACTTCATTCTCTCCTACGGGGATGTCAGGAGACAATACAAAGAGCCTCACCTTTTAGTCAGGGCTGCAGAGATGCTCTTGATATTTTGTGTTTATTCCCTGGAAGTGGGTGACTATGTATGTTAAGATGGGTTCTATAGCAGTGTATTGATATCCAACTCACTCTGTAAGAAGGCAACCTCCACCTCCATTTTCAGACATAACTTTCTTGCCGTTTTCTGCCTGCTATATTAGGTGCTCAGGAATAGTCCTAAGCTATGGATGACAATGGTGACAATTATTAAAACAATTATATTAGTGGACAGTATAAAATTCTCTTACCTACATTTAATTCAGAAACATGATAAACCCGTTGCTCAGGAACTGTCTCTAACTTTAACTGGATCTATAATGCATAGTAAAATTCGCATTGTTATATCAATATTTTTAAGTACATTAGATACTCATTTCTCTTTCATATGAAAGAAGACCAGAGTCCAGATTACAGATCTGGTATGGCAGCTGCATGGTGCCCTCACAGATGCCGGCTACGTACAACTTTCTATTATCCCCGTATTGTGTTCCTTTGATCTAGAGCTCTAATCATAATGGCTATTTCAGGAAGGAAGAAGGGAAAAGGAAAGGGCCAAAAGGGTGCCACCGTTCCAGCTGAACCAACTCTCTATAAGGAAATTGCCCGGAAGCCCTATTCAGGAATTCCTAGACCTCACTACACAAACTAGGCCACATAACCACCCCTCGAACAGAGAAGGGAGAGGAACGTAGTATCTTTTTGTTTTTTTAAGCTGGGCACACTGCTATCCCAATTAAAAGGATGTTTATGACATACAAAAGAATGAAGTACTGATGAACACTAAAATGTGGATGAACCTCGGAAACATTATGCTAAGTGAAAGAAGTCAGACACAAAAAATCACGTATTCTATGAATCCATTTATATTAAATATCAAGAAATGGTAAATATATAGAGGCAGAATGCAGATTGGTAGTTGTCAGGAGCTGGGGAGAGGGGAAATGAAGATCAACTGCTTAATGGGTACAGGGTAGGGTTTCCGTTTGGAAATGTTTGAAATGGTTTGGAACTAGATAGAGCTGATTTTTGCACAACATTGTGAATGCGCTAAATGCCACTGAATTGTTTGCTTTAAAATGGTTAATTCTATGTTATATGAATTTCACCTCAACAGAATAACTAAATTTTTCGAAAGTAGGTTATTGTTTGTAAGGAAAGCTATAATGAAGAATATTGTGTAGGCAACCAGTAGACTGTCATTGCATCCATTTTTTTTTTTAATTTTTTTTTTTTGGTTGGCAGACAATTATTTATTTAGTACCTATGTAACAGATAATGGACAAAGCTACAATACTAACCTTATATCGGGCCCAGAAATACCAGGTGAGAAAAACATCAACAAATCCCAATTGAGGACATCTTACAAAATACCTGATCAGTAGTAGTCCTCAAAACTGTCAAGGTCATCAAAAAACAAACGAAATCTGATAAACTGTCACAACAAAGAAGAGCCTGAGACATGATGATTAAATGTACTGTGGTATCCTGAATGGGATCTTGGAACAGAAAAAAGGACATTAGGGAAAAACTGAGGAAATCTCAGTGAAGTATTGACTTCAGTTAATAATAATATATCAATATTGGCTTATTAACTGTGGCAAAATGTTCCATGACAATATAAGTAGTCAATAATAAGGGAAACTGGATGTGGGGTATACAGGAACTCTCTGAACTAACTTTGTAATAATTCTGCATCTCTAAAACAGCTATAAAACAAAAAAAATACTTTTTATAAGAATGGTATATAATGGGGGTGCCAAAAAATGTATACACAATGTGTATGTGTATACACATGTGACTTGCATTCATATTTTGTTATTGGTATACACATTAATACAGTTTATTCCTTTCTTAAAATGTGTACACATTTTTGGCACTCTCTGTAGATGGTGTTTCTCCAGATTTTATGCCTCTTCTCCAATCTTGAATCCCCTTTTCTCAATACTAAAGTAGTTTTGTTAAAAAGTAAGTTATGATACATCTAATACATATTGACTGTCTACTATGTGCTAAGTAGTAGATTATGTTCTTGATGTGATATATCATTTAGTCTTCATCACAGTCTTGTATATTATTCTACATTAACAGTGTGGGAATGGAAACTCAGAAGGTTATGTAAATTGCCTGAGAGCACATAGCTACAATGGATGAGAGATAAAATGATCTGTCTCTGCATCTTTCCAGTATACCAAGCTAGATCTCTTATAAAAGACTGGTCCATTTTTTCTCACAAGGCCATCACCATAGTAAGATGTGATGAGAGAGTGAGAGAGTCTATGTTTGCATTTGCCCAGTATATGCTTGAGAGAACAGATCACCGTTCTTAGTCCATGTGGCTCAGGTGGGCTGATTCTATCTCTGGCCTTCGGGGTAGACATATGACCCAAAATTGGCCAATCATAGTCCTACATCTCCTTGGGCACTAGGGTTGGTTCAGGCATGGGCATATGATCAAAGCATGCAATCAAAGACTGCCCAACAAAAACCTAGAACTTTCTAAAATGGGGAATACTAAGGATCATATATCCCTAGGCTGCCAGGGGCCATTTTAGTCACCAGAAGGACATAGTCTAACTAGGAATGAGGCCAACACAGGGACACAAGAGAAAGAATAGTTAAGATATGGAGAAAGATGAGGGTAAACAGAATCAAATATATGGTGATGTAAGAAGAACTAACTCTGGGTGGCGAACACACAATGTGATATATAGATGATGTGTTACAGAATTGCACACTTGAAACCTATGTAACTTTAGTAACCATTGTCACCCCAATAAATTTTAATTAAAAAAAAAACAGAAATGGAGAAACAGAGATGGGAATGGACTGGGAGAAGAGGAGGAGGGGGAGGCAAGATCAAGTACTAGTTGTAACAGTGACAGTCCTACCACTGGAGTGTTAAGATACTGAGTCAATATATTTCTTTTGAACTATTTTGAGTTATATTTCTGTCACTAGTCTCTCAGAGAGTTGTACTACAGAAACTGTGTGAAAAAAGCAATATTTTTAAATAAGAACACCAGCTTTTCTATTAAGCCATTTGTTGTCTAAAATTAAAAGCAAATATTTAACAACCTAGCTAACCAAACTTTTAATAATATCTACAGAACTTTCCTGGAAATGTAAAGAACCAAATTCCACGATTTAACACTTTTAGACTCATTATAAATGTAGCATACTATGTTCAAACGCACTTGGTTTCAATATATAGGTGCTATTTCCCATATAATACTAAAAGTAAACATCTCCCAAGGAAGTTAAATTCATATGCCACTCCTGAACTTTATAGTTAACTCAGTCAACAATTTATTCATTCACTCACTGAGTCATGTATTCAAGCCTTTAAAGATAAATATCCCATTAATTCTTTTTATTTTATTTTATTAAATTTATTGGGGTGACAATTGTTAGTAAAATTACATAGATTTCAGGTGTACAATTCTGTATTACATCATCTATAAATCCCATTGTGTGTTCATCACCCAGAGTCAGTTCTCCTTCCATCACCATATATTCGATCCCCCTTACCCTCATCTCCCACCCCCCACCCCCCACCCCCCTTACCCTCTGGCACTAATTCTTGAAGTCCAAATAAAATTTTTCAGGTACGAGCTCTGACAATTACATTTGTCAACTTGATGCAACGATGTTGCTAACCTTCTTTGATATCAGAGGGATTATTCATTATGAATTTGTACCAACTGGACAAGCAGTTAAGCAAGTTTACTATTTGGAAGTGCTGAAAAGGCTGCATGAAAAAGTTTGATGGCCTGAACTTTTCACCAACAATTCATGGCTCTTGCATCACGACAATGCACCAGCTCACATGGCACTGTCTGTGAGGGAGTTTTTAGCCAGTCAACAAATAACTGTATTGGAACATCCTCCCTATTCACCTGATCTGGCCCCCAATGACTTCTTTCTTTACCTGAAGATAAAGGAAATATTGAAAGGAAGACATTTTGATGACATTCAGGACATCAAGGGTAACACGATGAAAGTTCTGACGGCCATGCCAGAAAAAGAGTTCCAAAATTGCTTTGAAGCGTGGACTAAGCACTGGCATTGGTTCATAGCTTCCCAAGGGGAGTACTTCGAAGGTGACCATAGTGATATTCAGCTGTGAAGTACTGTGTTTCCCCAAAAATAAGACCTTGCCGGACCATCAGCTCTAATATGTCTTTTGGAGCAAATATTAATATAAGACCTGGTCTTATTTTAATATAGTATAAGACTGAGTCTTATATAATATAATATAATATAATATAATATAATATAATATAATATAATATAATGTAATGTAATATAATACTGGGTCTTATATTAATTTTTGTACCAAAAGATGCATTAGAGCTGATGGTCCACCTAGATCTTTTTTTCGAGGAAACACAGTATGTAACACTTTTTCTAGGATGAGTTTGCGCACTTAATTGTCTGACCTCATATAGTCTCTTTGTCTTTAAGAAGCTAAATCCAGAGAAAGTAGTATATCAATAAATTTTTAAAAACTAATTTTAAGATAATGTATAATAATTATAATAATATCTATTAAATATTTTGTTTGTCAGGTACTGTTTTAAGCCCTTTGTGTGTAGCACCTTATTTAATCCTAAAAAAATCCTGTGATACATATATCATTATTACAACTCCCTTTTTTTAGATAAGGACATTGAAGTTAATTGAGGTTAAGTTACTTTCCCAAGGTCACACAGGTAATGAGCTTGAATTCAAGGGTCAAGAACTGCAAGGCATCTCTTTAGCCAGTACTATATATATTCCCTCACTGCTGTTGGTTTTCATTTAAAGTTGTGAATACTAATCATTTTTCCTCCTTAAATAAGAAAGTCATTTTATAAATATATGCTCTTTTCTCTTTTTGACAATGCGTTAGGATAAAATAATCCACAGTCAGCTTAAAATTTAAGACTGACAAGTTTCAACTGAATTTTAAACTTCAAAAACTAAGCTAGTCTATATTTTGACAGATACGTAAAAATGTATATAATTATGTACACACATATATTTTTAACTGAGGGAAATCTTCTCAGTTATTTTTAATGTAATGCAGTGAAATTTCCAAAGCCATTTTTACAATAAAAGTGTATGTTTGGAGATAGCATTTTACGTTTTGAACTATTTGTATTCTGGTGCATATCTTTCAAAACAAGAGAAGACAAAGTTATGCAGAGATAAAGCCAGACAGCAGAATAATATAGGTATAGGTATTTTAAATACAGGTAATTGACTATGGAAGTCAGGTTTATACATATATATCAAAGAATACATATAATTCAGCTATATTTTTATAAACAGGCAAAAAGGCTATAGCTATCACGTACTTTGGGGAATATTTACATACATTTGTATGTCTTTAAATACAACAGATTCAGGGATACTTTAAAAATAACATATCCTATTCATTAACTGGCATTTTTAAAAAATCTGAAATCACCACTGACAGGGCGGCTAGTTGGCTCAGTGGTTATAGTGCAGTGCTTATCATACCAAGGTCGCAGGTTCGATTCCCACATGGGCCAGTGGGAAACAACGGCTTGAGATCAGAGCTGAGGCACCAGTTGACTGCCTGTTTGCTCAATTGGTTAGAGTGCAGTGCTCATAACACCCAGGTTGCTGGTTTGATTCCCACTTGGGCCAGTGAAGTGTGCCCTGCACAACTAGATTGAAAACAACGACTTGACATGGAGCCTATGGGTCCTAGAAAAACACTGTTTTCCCTAATATTCCCCAATAAAAAATATTAAAATAAAAACTCACCACTGACAGTTTCAAACAAACTTGACATCTATAATGTAAATATACTTTCAAATATAGGGAGAAAATAAAAGAGGAAAATAGCTGTCAGAAAGTCCTTGTCCTTTGTTCTGGAAAAGGAGGAAGCAGCCAACTAGACTTTAAGCCAAATCTACTGGTTTAGAATAATACACAAAGTAAAGCATTTTGTTTGGCTGATATCCTCTGATAAGCTGTGGTCATGCCGGATTTCAGACTCAGAACCTCCAGATCTATTATTGAATAAATTTCTGTGTTTTAAGCCACCGAGTATGTGGTAATTTGGTACAGCAGACTCAGGAAACTAACAGAGTAATGTTATGGTTCAATGTACTTTGTGAAGTTACCTAATAGCTAAAGTAAAGAGTAACACAATTTCATACATTGAGTATTAACTGAGGGCCTTTATAAGCCAAGTTTATCCTTTAAATCTATTAATACATGGATTTTGTGTGTGATTTTGCTCACGGAGGAATTCTCAATTGCATCTCCTGCTTTTAAAGACCTTAGAATGGTATCCTGAAAAATAACTTGTGACGTTTCATACTGGTTTTTTTTCTTCATTTTTTGTTCTACTAATGGTTTAATATAAATCTTAATAATAGTAATCATAGTGATAATAATAGTTAGCTTACTGAACATCAAACCACAAGTCAAGTATTGTGTAATTTATCTATTTATGTGATCACTTATGGTCATGATAACAGCCCTATGAGGTAGGAACTATTATTATCCTCATTTTACTGGGATAAAGAAGCTCAGTCACTTTCCTGAAGCCATAAATCTAATAACCTTGGTTTTCTAATTTCAGAGTCTGTGCCACATTTAACCACTAAGACAAATAACCTGTTTTGACATTAAATGTCAAAAATAACTCTCACACTTGTGTGGACAAAAACAGAATATATATAAGACAAGATGTTAAAATTGAAGTTGGAAATAGGCACCAAGTTACAACAGATGTGACTTACTAGTGTGAGTTACAAATCACTAAGGAAATGGGTAAGCATCTGTTCCTCACTCTTGAACTCTGCTGACTTGTAGATGATAAATGGTTTACAAAAGCACAGAGGTAGGATTCTGTGTACATACTTTTTTTTGGGAAAGAGCTGTCTGTCACTTTGGGGAAGAAGAATTGGGAGTTGTCACCCACATCTCCAGCTAAGTGAAGGGGTTTTCTATGGGATCCCTCGAAGTCTAAGGAATGTGCTCTTTGTAGTTGGCAGACATGAAGGAATGAAGTTCACCTCACACCTGACAGAGGCAAAGAAGCTGCTACAGCAGGATAGATGAGACTGTGTTCCACAACTTTGGGGGAAAGGATGTGTGAGCGTTTTTCTATGCAGTGGGTGTCTATAAGACCCATTTGCCCCAAAAGGTCCCATTTTATGTTTGTTATTCCACTGTAATTATTAATAATGTTCCCTTTCACTCACAGAAGTGTCTCAGTTTACATGACAAATGATATGGTCATCCTAATGTTGGAACACACAGAAAATAGAGCCAATATGGGATTGAGTTGGGTTCTGTCCAATGGCCATCTATAGAGGAGAGGAATCTGGGCAGCAAGAACCTGGAGGTGAAGCCTAGATTTTTAGGAGAGGAGGACAGAGATGCCAATGTTCTTCGCACGATAAGGAAACTGCAGGAGTGGGAGGGAGGGGGAGACAGAGTGAGAGAGAAAGAGAGATAAAAGAAGAGAACACATGTTTAAAAAGCAATTAGGCTAAGAAAGCTCTTTATAATGCTTTTTTCTTCCCCTTTCCTGTTCTGACTCTGGAACAGTAAGAATGGGCTGGGAAGCTGTGGACAGGAAAAGACAAGGCCACGAAACATAATCATTCTGCCATGCCTGACTTTTTTGGCTGTAATCTTCCTGTCTGGAACAGGTCTAAGTTGGGGGAGGGGACACAATTTCAAGCTAAATCAAGTTCAGAGTCTTGACTGTTACCTTGGACTATAGGTTCTAATTGCTGAATTAACACTTAAGAATTTTAAGGCCATAGGGGGCTCTTTTAATTAGATGTGAGTAGAGCAAAGACCACCCCTAAGCTAAGTAAACCATAAAGAATGGCATTTGAGTGTGTCCCAAATGATGCTTGTACAAAATCTTAATTACGTATACATTTAAAATTTTTTTACTGCTGATTTTATTTTTCTTGCTGTATAATTGACATACAATATCCTATTAGTTTCAGGTGTACATCATGGTGATTCAATTTTTGTATACATTATGAAATGATCCCCATGAAAAGTCTAGTTACCACCTGTCACCATATAAAATTAATACAATATTATTCACGATATTCCCTATGCTGTACATTACATACCCATGATTTCTTCAGTTTATAACTGGGAGTTTATACCTCTTAATCCCTTTCATATACTTTACCCCACAACCCTTCCCCTCTCTGGAAACCACCAGTTTTTTTTCGTGTATCTATGAGTCTATTTGTGTTGTGCTTGTTTGTTTTGTTTTTCAGATTCCAGATATAAGTGAAATCATATGGCATTTGTTTTTCTCTGTCTGACTTATCTCACTTAGCATAATAACATTTAGGTCCATCCATGTTGTTGCAAATGGCAGGATTTCCCTGTTTTTTATTTTTATTTTATTTTACTTTATTGGGGAAGGGGAACAGGACTTTTATTGGGGAACAGTGTGTGCTTCCAGGACTTTTTTCCAAGTCAAGTTGCTGTCCTTTTAATCTTAGTTGTGGAGGGCGCAGCTCAGCTCCAGGTCCAGTTGCCGTTGCTAGTTGCTGGCGGCACAGCCCACCATCCCTTAAGGGAGTTGAACCGGCAACCTTGTGATTGAGAGCCCACTGGCCCATGTGGAAATCGAACCAGCAGCCTTCGGAGTTAGGAGCACGGAGCTCTAACCGCCTGAGCCACCGGGCCGGCCCATGGATTTCCCTCTTTTTATGGCCGAGTAATACTCCATTACACACACACACACCACATCTTCTTTATCAGTTCATCTATTGATGAAAACTTAGGTCATTCCCATATCTTGGCTATTGTAAATAATGCAGCAATGAACACAGGGGTGCATATATCTATTCAAATTAGTGTTTTCATTTCCTTCGGATAAATATCCAGAAGTGTTTTCCATAGTGGCTGTATCATTTTACATTACCACTAACAGTGTACGAGGGTGCTCCACCTCAACCTCATTTTTTTTTCCACCTGTACCTCATTACTTTGAAGTAAATCTGGGACCCATTATCGATTTCATTTGTAAATTTTCAGCATATATCTCTAAATGATAAACATTTAAAACATAACAACACAGACATTGCACCTAAAAATTAAAAAAAAGACAATTCTTAATATCATCGAATATCCTCTGTCTTCAAATTTTTTGCCTAATAGATAGTAGATATTCCTAAAGGTGTGAGGTGATAGCTCATTGTGGTTTTGATTTGCATTTTCCTGATGATTAGTGATGCTGGTGTGCCAAAGAATAAAACTGGACCACTATCTTACACCACATACAAAAATAAATTCCAAATGAATTAAATACTTGAATGTAGGACCCGAAATGACACAATTCCTAGAAGAAACATAGGCAGTAAGATCTCTGACATAGGTCTTACCAATATTTTGTTTGGACCAGTCTCCTCATGTAAGGGTAACAAAAGCAAACATAAACAAATGCGAGGGCATCAAACTAAAAACCTTTTACACAGTGAAGGAAACCATCAACAAAATGAAAAGGCAATCCACTGAATGGGAGAAGATATTTGTAAATCATACATCAGGTAAGGGGTTAATATCCAAAGTATATGAAGAATTTAAACAACTTAATATAAAAAAAACCCAAAACAAAGAACCCAATTGAAAATCAATTGAAAATGGGCAGAGGACTTGAATAGACATTTTTCCAAAGAAGACACACAAATGGGCAACAGGTACATGAGAAGATTCTCAGCATCACTATACATACATTTTTAAAAACAGCATCAAGATATAATTCATATAATAGATTCATCCATTTCAAGCATACAAGTCAATGGTTTTTGTATAATTATTGGGTTGTGCAACCATTACCACAAAGTAATTTTTAAAACATTACGTCCCCCTAAATAAAACCCCCTACCCATTAGCAGGCACTCTCCTATCTCCCTTCCCACGTTTTAGTAAAGAGTCATTTATTCAAAAAAGTAACTAACAAGTAGTATTACCTGACTAAAAATAACTTTAATTTATAAATTAGTAAGAAAAAGATAGCCTTATAAGAGAAAACTGCCCAAGGTCAAGAGTTAATGAATTAAACAAACTGAAAAGAATTAAGGGAAAATACTAGAAGTTAAAGGATATATTAAGGATATACAGTATAAATAAGTAGAGTGTAACTGTGATATTAATTTAAGAATAGGACAGTGATTTGATATCTGTCATTGACAGTAAACAATATAAATCAATTTTTATTTGCCCTTTCATTTCAGAAACTACAATAGAAGAGAAACCTTGAGAAGATGGCATATATAGCAGTCATTCTCAACTCTGACTACACATTAAAATCACCAAAGAAGTTTATAAAAATACAACATCCCAGTACATGGGGTAATTAAATCTGAGAACCAGAGATTCTAATTTGGAGCCAGCATTCAACCACTGCTATATAGTGTAATAATTCTCATGAGGACCATAGCTATTGAAAACACTAGGGAGGAAAGTGCGAAAGACATCATATTTAGATTATATACATTACCTTCCTCTTTTTCTAGAGAAATATTATGAAAAATAATAGGAGGGTATTTCTCACATGGAAACATGGAAGCAGAAATATATTGAAAACCATTGCTATACAGGAAATACCATAAATTCTCAAGTCCTCTGAAGCTGGTACAGATTCCAGCCCCAATATGATAATGGGAAGTCATGTAAATTCTACCATTTCCCTAAAAATAAGACGTAGCCAGACAATCAGCTCTAATGCATCTTTTGGAGCAAAAATTAATATAAGACCCAGTATTATATTATATTATATTATATTATATTATATTATATTATACCCAGTCTAATAGTAAAATAAGACCCGGTATTATATTATATTATATTATATTATATTATATTATATTATATTATATTATATTATATTATATTATATTATATTATATTATATTATATTATATATTATTATATTACATTACATTATATTATACCTGGTCTTATAGTAAAATAAGACCGGGTCTTATATTAATTTTTGCTCCAAAAGATGCATTAGAGCTGATTGTCCGGCTAGGTCTTATTTTCGGGGAAACACAGTATGAGTCTTAACTTTTCAACCAGACAATGGAAGGTCACTGTGAGAATAAGAAAAACTGTAATTTTACTGCTGCCAAGGTATAAGTCAGTGTTGGTAGTTGAACATAAATTAAATAATTATCTCTTTTAAGGCAGTTCGTGTAACGAGACAGTGAAGTCTATGACCCATTAGAAAAATGGATTCTCAATATTACTTAATTTTTTCGAGTATTATTAAAAGTACATTTACAAGGTAAAGAGAGCTGTAAGTAGTAGAAAAATGCACCAATGTACAAGACACATTATGTAATTTTCTGTACTGAAAGTGAAGTGGCTGCAAAGTACTTTGCTTCTATTTGCTGTAAGCTCAAACTCAACAAGAAACTTTCCCTTTGGAAAAAATTGACAGAATCCTTGGAAAGGAATACAAATGAACTGGAGATAGAGAGTATCTAACATACGTTCTTTCCCCATAAAAAAATGACATAGGAACATATAAATTTGCATCCAATTTCAGGACATTTTGGGTAACCTTTGAATTCCTTGGGTCCTTGAATACAAGTTCAAGGTATTAACCTCAACATAGTTTAAGACCCTCATATTTAAGGTATTAAAAATAAATGCACTTATGTTTTGTGTCAACATGACTCTGTACTCAACATCAAAACAAACAAAAATAAACCCCACATCTATTCCTTTCTTCTGCATGCTCGCCCTTTGCTACACTCATCTCCTGATGTCCCCAATCCTGGAGCCATATACACACATTTAGTTCTCTTCGTTGGAACTTCTTGGTGGAGGGGTACATTTCAGAAACCACTTGTTGACTAGTAACTAGAAAAATGCTTTAGGGAATTAATATTAAGTTCATGGGAAATTTAAAATGTCATGAACTTTGTGAGACCCATTAAAATCAGTAATGAAATTAAGAATGTTTTTATTCACCTGTTTCTTCATCAGGAGCAAAAAAATGAGATAATATCAAAATGATATTTATACCAACTTCATAATGCGATGAAGGGGAATACCCACTGAGTTTTGTGCTGACGTCCTTGCTTTGCTGTTGTTAGATTCTTTACTCATTATCAATAAGAAGCACACTTACTGAAAAAATGAAAAGAGGCAACACTTACAAAACCAGTATTTAAAATTATATATACGGAAAAGTGCAACAAAGTATTTTAGCATCACTTTGAAGTTCATACTTGTTCATTTTCATTTGCCTTAAAAGATGCCAACAATTCTAAGAAGGGATTAATGTAAAAACAAGTCAGTTATCAAAATAAGTGTTGCTCTATGCTGGTGAATATTTCCCTGAAAATATTTCTAACAGTGGGAAAAACCTTGATCATGTTTTAGTGGCTCTTTCAAAGTTTTATCTTTGCATATTTTGTCACCAAATTTAGAAAAAGTGAGCAGCATAACATTATCACTTATGGTATCACAGTTATGCCTGTCATATTATGATTAGCCCTGATTGAAATGACATTTCCAACATGTACCAAATTTGTGAAAATGGTAATTACTTTCTGCATTTACATAAGGTTATTCTTTTAGCCTGCCAATTGATTATACAAGTTTCAAAGGCGTCTTTCTGTGAAATAAAACAAACACTGAACTCTATGCATGCTTAGATCATTATTGTTATTTGGTACTAATCCCCTTTTACTTCATGCCCACCAGTAATTATTAGAGACAGGAACGTTTATACTAATAGAAACAAAGGGAAAATACCCTGTCAAATTCATGCGGATCAGTTTTGTATTAAAATGTTTTGCTTCTTTCCAAATAATGCATAACACGCAGGACCCTTGGCTCTTGAGTTCTATATTGTGGTGTGGTTTCCCATATCAGCAAGATGTCTATATGGTTCCAATTAGTTAAGTAATCTCTTTCTGCTATTATTTAGCTACAAAGAAAACCATTCCAGGGATATCATAGCCCACACTTTCAAAAGGAAGCCAAAATTTCTCGTGGTGGTTATATGTTGTTTCTATAAAAATTATGAATGAAAGTTCAGAGTTATTGAATGCTTTTCTACAAATCCAGCACAGTGCTAGGCTAACAAGGCTTAGTTTGAATATAAGTTCTGTCTCAATTAGCTATTTGCTAGTTGCTAGGTCACTTATCCTGATGGAGCCTCATTTTCTCATAATTTAAATGGATATAATATTAATATTACTTAGTTCCTGAGCCTGTCTCAAATAAGATGCATACCAAAGGGTTTCGATGAGTACTGTATATATTACTGTTACCTCACAGGATTATTGGGGGACTGAAAAAGAGAAAGTACATGAGAAATACATTGAAAAAATCTTGAAAATATCATGCAAATGGAAGGTGGTATCAGTATTATTGAATCAAGTCACATGTGCACACACCCAGGCACAGAAATGTGAATGCTGTTAAGGTTGAAAGATTTCTCTAATTTCCCAGAGGACATATCGTATTTAATGTGCAATCATGTCCTCTTTTACTTAAATATTCACTACTGATCCCTCAGGGAATAAAACAAATCAACGGATACATAGCATGGAATCAGAAGTACACATTTTGATAACTTTCATGAAGCTCCATAAGGTTTTTCTTTCTGATTGAAATTGCTGTGAAAGCTACAACAGTTTTTATCCTTCTGTGGTGCGTCAGTAGATGGTGTCCTGAACAAGCAATTATATATAGAAATATTTTACAGCAAATGAATGCCTATGAAAACTATTCTTTCAAATAAAATAAAATAATATGAAAATGACAGTTTTCATGAACTAAGTACCTCTGATGAACATTTTAAAAGCCAAAAGTGGTTAATTTTCTAGATGAATTACTAGAACACATCAATCCCCTGATCTTTGAGGAATAAAAAATACAAACTTGCTTTCATTGTCATGTTAACACTGCCATCCTTGACAGTCATATTACATATTTTCTTCCATGTTCCTTGACACCAATAAAAAGCTGGCAGCCATGTTATCCTTCTCCTAAACTTGGAAGTCAGGGTTTCAGCAATTTTGACACACAATCCCAAAATATTTAGGGAAGACTGGAGAACTTCTAGAATTATGATTTAGTCCCGTAGAAAACAGTCATTGATCCTGCCTAGCTATTATTCTCACTTCATAATTCAGTATCTCTAATTAAAATACATATGTCCGTCTGCCTTTAATTTCAGTTTTCACATGTGCCCCAGGAACTTTGCAAATGGGGCAGGAGGGAAGTTTTGCCAACCTTGAGGTCACCTAGGAAACTGACCACAATTGACTTTCTGCATGATCATCAGAGATAGTTCGTGAATACTACCATTTCTGTGGCTCTGGGATGTTCATTAGAGCACATTCCTCAATTCAAAAATAACATAAGATCTACTCTAGTAAAAAAAAAGCGAACAGTTAGAAGAGTAGAGGAAAACATATTTTGGAATGAGAAGGCAGTCAGACAATGAATGGCCTGAGGGCACGGGAGTTTTCCACTGAGGAGGACAGAAAGCAGGTTGGTAAAAATTTGCAGAAAGAGAAGTGAGGGACCACACAGTTGTGCCTGGGGCTGCAGAAAAGTAATTCTTAGAGAACTAGTCATGATTTATTTGGAAGCCCCTTACACTCAACCTTTTCTAATTTGTTATCTTGATTTCCAAGCCCAGACCTGCTATTCCTCCCCTATAACTCCCCTTGAATTTTTCTTTGACTGAGCTCATGCTCTCTCCTCTTTGTTCCAACACCTTAGTTTACCCCAACATTTACTTCTTTTTTTTGAGTCTGCCTCATTTCTTATCCATTTCCTAGGCCTTAACTTGTGATTCCAATATCGCTGGGAAGATCTGAAGAGTCTCTTTCCTTTTCTTCTTTGAAAGAAAGCTCCAGATAAGCAGAATGCCTAAAAAATCACTCTGTCCCAACTCATCCTCTCACCGCTGATGGAATTACCTCCTAAAATGGGTTATCATGGGACGGCTCCACAAGCAAACCTCTCTTGACTCCGTGTTTC
Organism: Rhinolophus sinicus; assembly: GCF_057876585.1. NCBI lineage: Eukaryota > Metazoa > Chordata > Mammalia > Chiroptera > Rhinolophidae > Rhinolophus > Rhinolophus sinicus. Next base: position 20,973,830 of record NC_142518.1, on the reverse strand, counting down.
TAGAATGATTCAAGTGGACCGTAAGGCTATTGCTTTAATGTCCAAAATACTGGTCTTGGGTTATTACTCGCTACTGCAGACAGCCTTCTGACTATAAATTAGAATCACTAGGGGAGCTTAAAGCAAACAAGTAAAACACAAAAACATTTAAAATGCAAATTCCCAGCCTCCATCCAGATCAATGAAATCAGAATCTCTGGGAGGTTTGAGTAGGACCTAACAATTATAAAAGTATTCCATGTAACTCTAGTGTACAAAAATATTTGTTAACTTCTAGACCATGTAAGATAGCACAGTTCCTTACCTTGACATGAAAAACCCTTGGCCCTCTGGTTGGAATCAACTTATGTTTCTTGAAAACCAGATATATATACATATTACTGTTATTCGGACTCATCTCCAACTCCTCCATCTGGACCTTAATCTAGAAACAGTCTTTCTCCTCCTATCTGGAACCCAGCATTAAAATTAACAGCTCCTAGCTTTTGTACATATACATACTTTCCCCTTAGCTTAGAGCAACTTATGACCCTTGACTATCTCACAGATCAAACGTCAACATCCACAGGACAGGTTCTTCACACTTTTTCTTAATCTCCTGGGTTGCCTTCACATGTCATTCCTAATTTTCAGAGAGAACTCTCCATGTCACAGGGTAACATGTCAATTAGTGTACAAGTTACCTGAGTATGTGGCCATTTCATCTCTGCACCCCTAATGCACAGCAAAGCACATATCATATACCCTGTTTCCCCGAAAATAAGACCTAGCTAGATAATCAGCTCTAATGTGTCTTTTGGAGTAAAAATTAATATAAGACCCAGCATTATATTATATTATATTATATTATTTTACATTACATTACATTACATTACATTACATTACATTACATTACATTACATTATATTATATTATATTATATTATATTATATTATATTATATTATAAGACTGGGTCTTATGTTATAGTGAAGTAAGACCAGGTCTTATATTAATTTTTGCTCCAAAAGACGCATTAAAGCTGATTGTCCATCCGGCTATGTCTTATTTTGGGGTAACGCAGTTGTATGTCAGTGGATGTTTTAGAATGAGTACATGAAAGAATGAATGGCTACATTAAGAATATTTAAGAAAGAAGATATTTTGCAGTCATTGTACTTTTATTAAGTAACAGGCATCCCACTAAGGACTTCATACATATTATTTCACTGAGTTCTCAAACCACCAAAAGAAAAAGGTTCCACTGGTATCCCCATTTTACAACTGAGGAAACTCAAAGAGGTTGCCACCCAGATAGTTCAATTTTCAAAGTCCCTACATCAGTATGACTTTACTCTTTTTTCCAAAGAATCTTTTCTCAGGATACAATACTGTAAACTAGTATATATCCTCATTTATGGCTTCAGGAAATTCCTGGGGGAAAAAATTATCTGAACTATATAGGGATCAACCAGCTCTGCCTTAAGACAATAAATTGTTGATCTGGGGAGGAAGCCCCCTTTTTTGGACAATGGATTGTTCACCTGGATGAATCAAATCACTTACCAACAGCTCTTTACTCATCAAGACTTACCTGAAAATCCTGGACTCACTGGGTCCAGCAATCCTTGTCTATTATATGTTGGATTTTGCTCAATTTCAGTCTGATCTCTGCATTCAAAGACCTGCTTTAATCTACTTGAAACCAGTCCACCCACCCCCACCCTCAAAGCCTATACACATCTGCTGCCCTCAACCTCTGTCCTCTGAGAATCTAAGACCCTTTCAAGATGTCGGTTTTCTTTCCTGCACTAAGTAATCAAGTCAGCTTTGCTTGATCAGTGTGTTAATACTGGTGGTCATTTTGGGAAGTTGATACTAATTAATGGCACTCACTTCCAGAGTCAAGAATGAATCCATTGCTAGATCTGGGTTTGTGATAAAGACCCTACACTGTCCCTGTTAATAAAATGAAATTAGTTTGTAAAATACCAATCAGTCTGTTTCCTGGCACAGTTTTTAGGATAAAAGAGAGTCTACAAGATTGTTTAAATATACAGTGATATGTGAAAAAGGGAAGCTGTTGGTATGGATGGATAAACTTCATCTTTTGAAGCAAGAAATTATGTAGGCTGAGGGCAGGGTTGGAGGAGTAGATTAGCGCTCTCAATAATGATGATTCCTTAGTAAAATTTCTAGGATTTGTTTTTACTTTTGTACATTTGCTGCGCTTTGTGTTGCTTTCCTAATCTTATGCGTGCTACCTTTTCAGGCTTCTGGACATAAAACCATTTCCTAACACAATTGTTCACACTGATTGGGTATTTTCTATGTGCTAGACACTGTTCTTATGTAAACTGGACTAGATCTTACAGGGAAGTTTAAACAACTCTAATGGCTGTGAAATTTATCTTGAAAGAAATTGAGAGGACTTTTGCAGAGTTTAATCTGGGGAGGGGCATAATGAGATTTACATTTTAGAGTATACTTTTCTGAGAATGAGTTAGGAAAGAAAAGAGGACAGAGGGCAATCAGTCAGGAGTTTGTTCAAATTGGGAAAGGACAGAGGGTGTGAGTGTGTGAATGTGTGTGTGTGCGTGCACGCACGGGCCGCACGCACGTGCATATGCATTTGTGTTTTACTGAAGACTAAAAGATGGAAGTCCTATGCCTGCCCTCAGGTTAACATTTTTAGGGTTATTTTGAGAACACTGTAGATTATATTGAAAAAGTTAAAACTCACATGATTAATATTTGTATTATGGTTTTTAATTTCCTGAATGTGATTAGCAGTGATACTTTTAGAGCAAGAATAACCCTGTTTCTTTGGTGTGTGTTGGAGTGTGAAAGGGTTTGGACAGGGAGAGTCATTGGGGGTGGCAGAAAGTAATCAGAAAATGTTTAGTGTATGTTATTCTCAAATGAACCTTTAAAAACTGGACCAATCCCTTTGATTCACGGGTATAAGAAAGCAACCCACAAGGATCTGAGCATAGATGGTGATACAAGATCTTATTTTAAATAAGACAGGTTAAGGGACAAACCCCTGGGAAGGAGTAAGGGAAATAAAAATTAAAAAGGGCCCTCATTTTAACAAGTCAGGGTTCTACTTGTCCTCCAGTCTCCCTCTGGAAAATTTTCCCATGATAAATCTTGACTGTTTGTCCACCTCTATATTCCCATAACCCTCTGTGTTTCTTGGAACTTCTCAGACTACATGTAGTTAATTCTTTACTAATCTGCTTTTCCCGTTAGAAAGAGCTTAATGAATGAATGAGACTGTATCTCAACAGTGCCCAGTACATAGCTCAATAGATGTTACTAGTTGAGTGACTGCATAAATGAAAAAGCAAATAAAATAGGAAATACAGTAGTACCTCCGTGTTCGAACGTCTCCGTTGACGAGCATTTCGGTTTACGAACGCTGTAAATTTTATGGATCTATGGTATCGTTAGATAGTAAAATTCATGCTAAATTTGCAGATTTCGGGGTTGATTTTAAAGGTCTGCAATGGATTAATCCTTTTGCATTACCTTCCATGAGGAAAACGAGCCTCGGTTTTCGAACGTTTCAGAACTCGAACGGTCTTCCGGAACGGATTATGTTGGAAAACCGAGGTACCACTGTAACATGTAAATGACCCTAAACATCCATTACAATTTATTTTTGATTTAAAAAAAGTCTGCCTTAATGTTTTACTCAGATGTAAACGAGGAATTCCTGGCTTAACTAAATTTGGGAACTACTAGGTTAAGCAAAGCTTTGCTTTTTTTAAACAAAACTTTTAAACATTTCTGTTTATTCTTGAAGAACACATCAAAGAAGATTGTGTTGTGCAGCATGGTAATTGGCAGCAACATATGGCCATTTAAATTAGTTTATATAAAACAAAATAAAAATTCAATTTTACTAGCTACATCTCAATTGTTTAATAGCCACATGTGGCTATTGGCTACTGTATTGGACAGCACAGATATAGAATATATCCTTCATTCCACAAAGTACTAATTGCATTGACCCAGAAACACTATTATTCCTGAAAACAATCTTTGGAAAGCCCTGTGCTGGAGATGTCCTCATTAAGGGAATTTTTAGATTATGAACTAATGCAACTCTGCCATATTCTTTAATGCTTCATTCATATTGATTAGATTTAGACTAGATAAAGCAGGTAGTTGCTTTTGAAATTTAATATTCATTTATCGAGTGCCTATTATGTATAAAACATCTTTTATACTATTTTTATAATTATGAGATAAAAGTAGTCAAAGCAAAAATATGCAACATCATCTATGAGCTAGTTTTAAAACTATAATATGAGGTGTGATCACAAAATACAGTGAATGTTTAAATCAAAAACATTATTAAAGTAAAAGATACATTGCCATTAATCTCCCTCAAAATACTCCCCCTCACTTCAAACACACTTATCCCATGGTTCTTTCCACTTTCTGAAGCAGTTCTGGAAGTCCTCTTTTGTGAGTGTATTTAGTTGCGCTGTCATGGCTGCCTCAGTATCCTGAATCATTTTGACTTTGGGGAAGAGCCAGAAGTCACACGGTGCCAGATCTGGTGAATAAGGTGGATGGGGACACACTATAATGTTTTTATTTGACAGAAATTGCCATATACCAGAAGTGATGCGTGACACGGAGCATTGTCATAATGGAGGATGAAGTAAAGACACTCATGAAAGAGGACTTCCAGAACTGCTTCGGAAAGTGGCAAGAACGATGAGATAAGTGTGTTACAAGTGAGGGGGAGTATTTTGAGGGGGATTAATGGCAATGTGTCATTTACTGTAATATTTTTTTTTAACTTAAACATTCATTGTATTTTTCAATCACACCTCTTTTGCTGTTTTGATCTCTACTTTTGGCAATTTCTAATTGTAAAGAGTCCCTCTAGAAGGCAATTTGCCATACTCCATTTTATTCCAATCATTTGGAAAGTCTTAGAAAGTTCATGGGGAAAAGTAGTAATTTAGGGAATGGAAATTACATTTTTCAGTTCATTTTCTCAGACAATGAAAAACTAAATTTAGAGTAACATCAAATAAAAAACTTTTACAAATTTAAATAAATAGGAATACCTGGAAAGATTTAAGTATATCAAGATAAATATTTGTCCTAGCAATATAGCAATAAATGCTGCAAGCTTCATTTGTCTGAGTCAGAATTCAAGTTAACTTTTGAATAGACAAAGAAAATTTTATGAAGAGGATTAGAAGATACTTAGGAGGCAGCAATAAATTGTTTATTCTCTGATTTTTCTGAGCTCTCTCATTATTTTGTTATCACATATATTTTTTATGATTTGAAATGTTTTTTTGTGGTGTGATTTCTCAACTGAGCGCCTCTTGGGACAATGACATAAAATATTTAATATCACCATGCTTCTTATTCATTGTTCTCTATTATGTTAATGTTCACATTCCAAAGACAATTATTTCCATTTATTCCTTTCCTTACTTCATTAGCCTTCCCCATGCTGTCTCATTAGTCAGATTCCAGAAATGATTATTTTGCCCTTTCTAAATCTGTGTTTTAATGTATCTTTTTGTTATTGTTTTGCTTTGTTTTGTTTTCTGGTTTTAGTGTTTTTGATTTCTGCTTGGTCTATCAAGTAGGACAGGATAAAAACTGTCACAGTAATGATCAAAAATGTAAAAAACATTAACCTCATACAAATATGCAGTGAACACATCTCAGAGGTTTAGAGAGAATGAGAAGGATGACAAAGTTGGTTCTAAAAGAATACGAGAGAATGGTACACACTGGCATAATCAGTGAATTGACCAAGATGGCCTTACATTCTCCTGAGCATGACTAAACTTTAGACAGGTTTCTTCCTGATTATAGTCTCCCACTCCTCTCCCTTCCTTTTCCTCTAAACTTCCTTATAGCACTTACTTTAGAAAATTTGCAATTGTAAATTCTTGCTTGTTTCTTTGAGATGTAAATACCGTTTCCCCAAAAATAAAACCTAGCTGGACAATCAACTCCAATGCGTCTTTTGGAGCAAAAATTAATATAAGACCTGGTGTTATATTACATTACATTACATTACATTACATTATTTTATATTGTATTGTATTATGGACCCAGTCTTATAGTAAAATAAGTCTTATAGTAAAATAAGACTGGGTCTTATATTAATTTTTGCTCCAAAAGATGCATTAGAGCTGATTGTCCAGCTAGGTCTTATTTTCGGGGAAACACAGTATTCTGCAACTCAGGAATGTCTTTCTCAAGCACCTGGGAGCCACCCTTTGAAATTTTAATGAAGAAGGATAGCACCCCTGGTCTCCCAGTCTCTGTGGCAGGGTAGGAGTCTAACTTCGATAAGCACCAATTAGCAAACACAGATGAAGTAACCCACTGACCAATCTTCCACTTAATGTCTTCCAGTACTTGTCCACCATCTCACTTGGCTGACTAAAAACTCCCATTCGGCCCATTGGTAGCCGTCTGGATTAAGAAACTGTGGTACATTTATACAATGGAGTATTACTCAGCTATAAAAAGAATGAACTCTTACCATTTGAAATGATATGGATGGACCTAGAGAACATTATGCTAAGTGAAATAAGTCAGACGGAGAAATACAAATACCATATGGTCTCATTTATATGTGGAATCTAAAGAATAGAATAAATGAGCAAACTAAACAGAAATAGACTCAGATATAGAAAAAAAACTGAGGGTTGCTGGATGGGAGGGGAGTAGAGATGAGGGAGAAGGGAAGGGGATTAGAAAGCACAAATTGGTAACCATAATATTGCCACGGGGATACGAAAGACAGTATGGGGAATATAATCAATAATGTTGTAAAGATTTTGTAGGGTATCTGATTGACACTTGTCTTATTAGGGAGACCACTTCACAGACAGTGTAGATGCCTAACCACTGCAGTGTACACCTAAAGCTGAAGCTGAATAATAATGAATGTCAACTATAACATATATATATATATATATATATATATATATATATATATATATATATATAAAATATATATATATTCACAGGATATGGAGCACAGCATAGAGAACAGAGTCAATGGAATTTTAAGAGCTATATACGATGTCAGAGGGATAGTAGATTGGGGGAGGGGTTATCACTTTGTAAGGGCATAAATGTCTAACTATTACATTGTTTTGTACACCTGAATCTAATTTAAAAAATAAATAACAACAAAACAAAAGCAGAAAGCAAAAAATAGGAACGCTGTTTTGACTTGGGATGAAAAAAACCCAAAACTTCCATGCATTTTATTTCAACTGAGTTGAGTTCAACCTCTTGGCCCTTATTGCATTAGTCTTAAATGAAGTCTTGCTCTTTTTAGCATGTGGCCAGTGCAATATCTCTTTGACAAAAGAAAAAGTGCCGGAATAAGATTGCAAAGTTGGAGACAGAAATGGCTAATGTGCTATAGGGCAATAAAACTGCAACCTTTGGGGTTTTCTTTTCTTCTGGAGAGAATTAATTTGCATCCCTCTCAGACAAAAATAATTTACAACTTATCAGTTTGCTACAAGTTAACATCTCACTTGACAGAGTCTGAGATAATAACTCTGGTCATGGGTTTTGAAGTCACTTAATTAACACTCTTAAGGTTTCAGAAACGCCTTGTCAAATACTGGTCAAACAGTTTCGGTGAATTTTATTTTTTTAATTATTTTTTCCCCCTAAAGTTGGGAAAATCATGGCTTTATTGCCTCTGGAAGTTTCCTAATACCATGTATTTAATCATTTAGTTACTTGTCTGTTCTCATCAATTTCTCAATTTCATCAATTCTAAGATGCAGTTTGCTCACATTTTATCATATTTGAAACTGGAATGTCTTTTACCATTGCTGTGATAAGAAAGCACTGTATCATAGCTTATTGGTACAGATATTGATTGTGTCTCTTACAATATTTGGCATCTTACATTCAGTTGAAATGAGATAAGTGCCTGCAGAGAATTTATAAAGGTTGCTATCAACGGAAAAATGGACAAATGGTGACAAAGCTTTCCACTTATCAAAATAAACTTTTGCAATTGTGTGGATAGTTACTTCAAGTCCACACAATGATTCAAATTTCAAACTAACACATTTCCCTTTCATACTATGTATAGTTCCAAATCACACTTTGGGTAGTTTTCTGTATTTTTTTTCTCTGCTGCTATGGCTTTTCATATCTCCTATTTTGTTTCCTTCAGTGCCTTATTTCATCAAAATGTATTTAAATTCATTAAGCTGTTTGTACATGTCATGATTATTTTAGCAGTGATGATAAATAAAATATTGAAAACATCCAAAGGAAATTAATCCGTGCCTTCCCAGAGTTCAGAAAAAAATAATTAAAGAAAAAAAATTGAAATAAGCTGCTTGACCAGTATTTGACAAGATGTCGCTGAAATATTCACATAGTTAATTGACTTACTTCAAGAGAACAATAGAAAAACACATGCAAAGGGTCGTTATGGCAGACTACAGTCAGAAGAGTTAACAGAATACAGAGGGTAGAACAGAGGTTGCAGATAATATGAATAGCATAGATTCCAACCCAACAGCATGAAACAAGGAAGCTTTAAGAAACTTAAAGCAGTTCTGAGTGGCTGCTGTGAAAGGTGAGGAGGGGAAAGTGGCTTGAGGGGATGCTAGAATAGTAGCTACAGGAAAGATAATAGTCTCTGTGCTTTAACAGTTTACATTTTATCCTGAAAAGTTGTGGAATCATTGACAGATTTTTAAACAGGGAGTGACCAGTTCAGATTTATATTTTATCAAGTTCACTTTATAAGCACTGGGAAATAAAAATGTCTGAGAGCTGGATTCGAAGCAATTAAACATGTGGGAATTAATGAGAGATTCGACTAAGGAGTAGTAATGGACATTGGGACCTGAAGTTCTGGTTCACCATCAACCTGGTCTGAAAAGCATACGGATCATGAGGCCTCTGGGTCTACCATCACCTCAAACCAAGGAAGTCATATCCTCATAGAGATAGTGAGACTGAATTCATCATGTCTGCCATCCCTAGTTTCCTGAACTGATGCCAAAATTGTAACCATCCTTCCCGCAAAACACACACATCTTTACTGCATTAGCATCTCCATAATGCTTTGTCATTCATTCATTCATTCATTCACATCCAGTACTCACACATATTGCATGTATTAAACTCTTTCACTATCCTATGGCGTAACATTTCCATGATCACATAACTGCCCTAAATCCTCAGCACACCCTTCTCTTCATGGCACTAACCCAATAAAACCCAGCTCTCCTCTGAGATCATCGCTTCCCCTGAAGCTATTTCAAGTGGTGCCTATTTATTCCCTCACAATCTGCACTTTAGAGATGAAGCTGACATTGGTGTTCCTGCTTCCTATCATGACTCCTAAATGACAACTCATCCACTACCTTCCCACAAATTCTGCTCTTTTGAAATGTATGCCAGTAAGTTCAATGATTTTGTTGCCCTCTCTGCTTTCATTTTCCAGCCTTGTTCAAGGAAGGCTTTGGCACCTGGTTTAAAGATTTCCTCTTCACACCAAGCTCTGCCATCAACCTTGGTGTCTTTAACATATATGAGGGTTACACATCATAACACCATGTATGTCCATCAGGATAGGCTAGATTACAAATGAGCCCCAAATCGTAGTGGCTTTTAATAACAGAGGATTATTTCTCACTTAAGCTACATGTCTGCCATTGGTTGACTGAGGGTTATGCTATGTCTCCTCATCCCAAGACCCAGGTTTCATCAGGTAAATCTTCACAAACTCAGACCTGGTTATAATATCATATAATAGCATGTATCATTCCTTTATAACAGCTGTTGTAATTGCCATTTTATATGTATTTTGTGTGATTTCTGATTGTGTTTCTTGACTTTTACGCCTTGAGGCTTATGAGAGAAGAGGATATGTCTGTTTTTGCTAATCTTAGATTTTTCATTGATTAGCCCAGCGGCAGCCACATAATAGGTATGCAATAAATGTCCATTGAGTTAAATAATGGATAAAGGGATGGATGGATGGATGGATGGATGGATGGATGGATGGATGGATGGATGGATGGTAATGACATTGGACAGGAAGAGAGAGAACAGAAGTAGGTTTTAGGTAAGATGTAATAAACTCCAGCCATTGAATGGGAGGTGTTTATGGGAAATCAAAGAGTCTGTGACTGGAAGTCAGGTTAAAGCTGGAGGGAGAGTTTGGGGTAGACATACAATTTGTAAGTTATCAGAATATAAGTAGTAGTTGATTTAAAAGCAGTAAATGCTTACAAGTTAGACTGATGCTTCTGTGGCTCCAATTTATGGCTCCCCTATATCCATGCCCCAATGAAATGTCACTTTGCAGCAACTCCCAACAAGAAGTAGTTTACTTTTCTACCTCTTGAATCTGGGTTGCCTTTGTTACTTGTTTAGCCAACAGAGAATGGCACGCTTTATGACAGTGTGTCAGTTCTGAGCCTAGGCATCAAGAGGCCTCACATACTTCTGTTCTCTTTCTTGAAAATCATTCCCTTCTAGACGAAAAAACATGGTAGTCTGCGGAAGGTCAAAGACCATGTGCAGGAGAGCCCAATTTTAACAACTGAGGCCATATTAGACTGGCCTATATATAGATAAGCCCCAAACATGTGAAGATTCCAGCAACACGAGTAGAACATCCTACTGACCTACAGTTGACAGCACATGCATGAGAGAGCTCAGCTGATTCAGAGAGGCATGATCAATATCACATGCTTATTGTTTTAACATACTGGCTTTTGAGATGATTTGTTATGCAATTACAGCTTACTGATACATAAAAGATATACATGCTACAAAAATACGATTTTCAAAATCATTTTAATTTTTGTTTCCTCAATTTTTTAATTATGGAAAATGTCAGATATATGCAAAAGTAGAAAACACTACAAAATTCCCATGTACCATCATCCAGCTTAAATTCTTATCAACATATTGCTGATTTAATTTCATTTCTATCCCTTCCCATTGCTCTAACCACCACCTAGATTCTTTTGAAGGAGATCCTTGACCTTGATTATCTCTTTTTTCAAAGTAATTTTAAGAACATATTTTGGAAAAGAAAACTTGAACTCTTTCAGAAAAAGAGTAACCCAATGCAACCTGATGCTTTAAAAGAAGCTTGCTAAAGTGATTCAAATACAATTTCAAATGAATCCATTTAAATGAACTCTTATATAAGTTTGAACTTCAAAAGCCAGAAAGGAAAGACAAAGCAGAAAATAAATCTCTTCCGCACTGATAAAAGGGTGGTGCTGGCCCTGTGTATGTGCATGTAGGAATCACAATCTCTTCCTTTAGAATCAGGAAAAAAGAGTTCCCACACAAGCATAGAGAAGGAAGAAAAAAACTAATGCTCATTTAACTCCCAGATGAGACTCAAGGCTTTCCTGATTAAAAACCAAGAATACAGGTTATTTTCCATAAAATAATACACTTATTGGAGGGGATGAGGATGTATTATAATTCAATACAAAGTTCCAATAACTTGAGGATTTTCTCACAGTCAAGTGCCCCATATGTATGACCTAAAGAGGAGAAGGAAATTTCTCATTAGCAAGGACAAAGAGGAGGTTTACTGGGGTAGAAATAAAATTACACCTTTAACTCTTCAAAGTATATTTTTTCTAAAACTACATATGTAGAGTAATTAAGTAATTTAGTTGAATGAAATGTTTTAACAAAGACACTTTTTGGTAGAGAAATAGTCTATGAAGTACGTGCTAACAAACCACTATCACCTTGTGGCAGTTACCCAAAAATAGGTATAGGAGAAATGAAATGTCTTCAACTAAATTCACCCACTCATTAATAATAAACAGCTCAATAAGCTCTAGGGCCAAAATACTTGATGTGATTTCTATTTTAATGTGAAAATTTTGTACAAGGCTTGCATACATATTGGATCATGTAACCTATAAAAAGATGCTTTGATGTTTATTTATATTTTTTCGTGAAAGGTTCTGAGGTATTAAGAGTATCATCCAAGTTTCACAGTTAGAAATCTCAAGATCTAAGAACTACTCCATGACTTCTGGTTCCCAGCCAGTGTTTCTAAGGCTCTAATATGATACTTCTTTAAAGAAGATACAATTATAAAGATGCTTCAATATTGGTTTCACACATACACTAAAACCTTTTCCTTGTTAAAAAAAACACATTTTACAACATCTTCAATATCTATCTACTTTCTGGGAAGTCAACATTGATGATTCATCTCTAACACAGAATCCATAGTTAAATCCTAAGAAAGTGATGACCCAGTAGCTCTCCTTGACTTCTCTGCACTCCATCACGGCCAAATCTGGACCCTCAACACTTCCCAGTTGGTTTGCACTTGCATCCATTGATGCCAGTACCCCACCCAAATGGCTACCATTTGTAGGCTGCTTCCTACAAACACCTCAAACCCTCAGTCTGAGGGCCTTTGTTTGGCTTAGGGAACAATCTCGGTCTGCATGATGAGCAAGCCAGAAAAGCTTGAGAGCTAATGCTTCTAGAAGAAGCCCTCAATAAGGAAGCGATGGGACTTAGTGTGTAAATAACCCAGCATCCTCTCACCATGGGTGTGATAATACCAAGGGCATGTCTACATTTTCTCTTAGAGTTCCCCAGTAGACCTAATTTCCAGTTGCCCACAGGAGAAATTGGCTTTATAATACACATTTGATTGGCTTCTTTCTCTTCCTCATATCACTTCCTGGTTTCTCTAGTGATGCTTCCATGGGGTCTGCTTCTTGGGGAGCCAAATCTCAGACAATCCTGTAGTTAGTTAGGTGTTACTCCAAACCTTCCAGTGAACTTCCTCACACACTACTTCCAAATGAGCTCCCTAAAACTCAAATATGATTTTGTCATCCACCTGCTTAAAGTCCTTCATTGACTCCCTGTATCTTTCACTATAAAATTTTACAGCTTTAATTTTGCAAAATGAATCCATTAACTGAGACCTTCCTACTTTCATAGCTACTTCTCAGAACAACCCAAGTCGTAGACACTTTGCTATAGGCAGAGAAAATTAGAAGGCACGTGCAATGGTTATAGCCTATACTATTTTCCCATATAGGATCTCCTCCAACCCCCCTTGCTCTTTTCTTTTTTTCCAACTCCTCTTTTTCATCTAGCTAAGTTTTGTTCCTGTGTCAGAACTCAACACTTATATCTTCAAGAAGCCTTTCCTCATTTTTATTCTGAATTATTTGCCTTATCTATATACCCATTACGTTGTTCTGTCCTCTTTCATAACCTTTGTCATTTTAGACATTAATTGTTGACTTAATTATCCTTAATTTTTCTCCTGTATAACACTATAAGATTCTTTCTTTAAAAGATTTTATTGGGGAAGGGGAACAGGACTTTATTGGGGAACAGTGTGTACTTCCAGGACTTTTTTTCCAAGTCAAGTTGTTGTCCTTTCAATCTTAGTTGTGGAGGGCGCAGCTCAGCTCCAGGTCCAGTTGCCGTTGCTAGTTGCAGGGGGCACAGCCCACCATCCCTTGCGGGAGTCGAGGAATCGAACTGGCAACCTTGTGGTTGAGAGCCTGCACTCCAACCAACTGAGCCATCTGGGAGCTCAGTGGCAGCTCAGCTCAAGGTGCCATGCTCAATCTTAGTTGCAGGGGGCGCTGCCCACCATCCCTTGCGGGACTCAAGGAACTGAACTGGCAACCTTGTGGTTGAGAGCCCACTGGCCCATGTGGGAATCAAACCAGCAGCGTTCGGAGTTAGGAGCATGGAGCTCCAACCGCCTGAGCCACCGGGTGGGCCCACACTATAAGATTCTTGAGAATGGAAACTTTGGCTTTAATTCTTAGCTATTGCCTGGCCAGAAAGAGCTCTCAAAAAGAATTTGTTAAATAACTACCTGGATTACTAACTATCCAGAATAATTTTCTCTATGGCATTTAGGTCACCCTGGATCACTGCCTCCAGCTCCTACTGAAGAAAAAAAAAAAACCAAACTCCTCAGCCTGGGATTCTATCCACAAATATTTCTCATTTCTATCCACAAGTTTCCTTTCTAGCATCTTCTGTATCTTCCCATGCACCACCTTGCACTCTTCGCCCTCACCACATACATCTGTTATTCTTCTGTCTTAAGCATCTTTCCCCAAATCACCATGGCTGGCATTTTGTTATTTCCACTGTGTAAAATAAACTTCCTTTCTATTACTCTTATCAAGAAAAACCCACCTCATGCACAGCCTCAATGTACCCTGTTTGGTGTATCCATCCCTGAATCTTCCTGGTTACAACAGTACTTAGTCACCAGATCTCTAACAGCATTTGCCATACAGTGATACAGATAATTCTTTAAGAGTCTGTCTTCCCTGGTTGATTGTGGTGTCTTCTGGTCCATCTGTGTCTTGTCCATTTTTCTTTCTATGCTTGAACGAAAATGCAGATCCGATGTTTATTATTATTATACCTTTAATAATAAGATAATTCATTAAATCTTTGCTGAAAGCATAAAAAAAGAGAATATTCCTGATAAATTGCATTAAAACATATGTTTATGTGAGTTTACAAAGTCTGACAATTCAGTTCGTGAACTTGTTGCAACAATGATGCTAACTTTTTTTGATACCAGAGGGATTATTCATTATGAATTTGTACCAACTGGACAAACAGTTAACCAAGTTTACTATTTGGAAGTGCTGAAAAGGCTGCATGAAAAAGTTAGATGACCTGAATTTTTTGCCAACAATTCATGGCTCTTGCATCACAACAATGCACCAGTTCACACAACACCCTCTGTGAGGTAGTTTTTAGCCAGTAAACAAATAACTGTATTGGAACACCCTCCCTACTCTCTTGATCTGGCCCCCAATGACTCTTTTCTTTACCTGAAGATAAAGGAAATATTGAAAGGAAGACATTTTGATGACATTTGGGACATCGAGGTTAATACAACAGCTCTGATGGCCATTTCAGAAAAAGAGGTCCAAAATTGCTTTGAAGGGTGGACTAGGTGCTCCAAGGGGAGTACTGCAAAGATGACCATAGTGATATTCAGCAATGAGGTATATAGCACTCTTTTTAGGATGAATTTGTGAACTTACTTGTCAGTCCATGTATATACATGTATATCTGTGTGCATATTGTCTAAATAATTTTAATGTTAGATACTGATAAATCATCTGAACATATATAGCCTGATATTTGATGAACACTGAATCAATTTTAAAAGAAATGATAGGTATCTTGTAGAAAATAATATTTTTATGTGAGCAACAGAGAAACAGTCTAGAGTAGTAGACGTAAACCTCATTTAATAGGAAAGTAATACCAAAGGTAATGATTGAAACGTGTAATGACAAAAATACACTGAGTCCTTTATCATATAAGGACACCAATAAAAACTGTAATTCTTTTAAGATCGAAGGTCTAGTTGCAGCTCAGAGCAAACAAGTCTATGGGCCTCAATTTTACGCAAAAGAGAGAACTCAGAGCTACTAATTGTATGGCCTCATTCAACCAGGGAAGCCACAAACAACCCTTGCTGATGAGGGAATTATGGTGATTACCAAAATTGTCAAGGGAAAGGTATGACAATATATGAAAATTTCATGGCTTGACTTTAAAATCAGAAATTAATATTCATGATAAACCTCAGAGTCAAGGACATAGAGCTCTGCACTCTGGAGTTGAAGGTCTTAAACTCTAATTTTAGAGTAGTCATTAAGTCCTGTTTAGACAAACAAAAATGTTTTTTCCACCAGGGGGGTTATTCGGGTAAAGAGAGAACTGTCATATTCACCTAATTAATGAAAATAACATTTGACAGCAAGAAAGTCTGATATTTTCAAATCTTTACCTTCTAAACCAAAGCCTTTGAATAGACATCCCTAGCAGCAATTTTCATTAGAAGTACAATTACTTGGAAATTCCAGTTTAGGGATTAGGCCATTTTCATTGTTTTGTACAAGATATTTACATGGGATTTCTACACCGTGTCAACAAGGTTAACACACAGGCTGTTATTCTGCACACTACTGGCTTCCTTAATTAAGAGCTTTGCCGAAGGTTGAATAATTTGCAGTGCTCATTCATTCAAAGATCACAGCAGTAAAATCTGGAAGGCACCCTGCTATGTCTTTACTACCTATGATTCCATGTAAATTAAATTTAGATGAAGAGGTAAATAGTCTTCTTAAAAACATTAACTACAGAGTATATCTTTAACATTTGGAAGATGCATCCTTTATATTAAATTGTGTAATATTTCAGAAGGAGGTGTGTACTTTGTATTTCAATCTACTGCATGCTGGGAACTATGTCAAGTGCTGGGTATAGTCCATTAAGAGACTTTATACATTTATGATTTTGTAACGCATCTTTATATCTCTGAATTTCTATGGGATATAATTCTCTTAAAAGGATCACTATCCTTTTATACCTGAATATAAATCTTCAAACTTAATGTGGATAAAAGAAACCCAGATGCATATTAAACTGACAGATTTCCAGTCCTTATTTCCCCAGAAATTCTGATTCAATAGGAAAGTGGTAGGATCCAGGACTTTTTTTTTAATTAGCACCTTGGGTGATTTTTCATCTAATTATACATCAGACAATAATTTGAGAAACATTGAGCAGCGGTTTTGAAGGTTTTTCGTTTGGTTGGTTGTGGGTTTGTTTTTATTTTTTTTATTTTTTTGGTTATGTTTCCCTTAAAAGATCTTAGAAAAACTCTTTAAGTGTTTTAAATTGATATGTATTTTTTGATAAGCTTAAAGAACTTTATTTATTACTAGGAGGAGAAAATATTAAATATTATAACAAATGAAATAAGATAATTGACAAAATAGGCTTTAATTGTTTTTATGTTTTTGTTTTGTTTTTTCCCCATGGGGGTGGTAATGCATATCAAATATGAAAGTAAACAAATAAAATTTATTACTGGGTTTTACAAAATGCATCTTGAAAATATATTATCACTACTATATATTGTTTTGGCTGTTCTGAATATACTAACTTGGATTAAGCTTCAACCTCATCAGAAATACTGTAAGACAGGCAGAAGAGAAAGATCTCCGAATTGAAGTGGCCTTAATTCTTCAGACAGCACTTCAGACTATCCCTTTGTTTGGCACCCAGGTCCTTTTTGCATCCTGGGTCAGTAGAGCATAGCACATTGTGGGAAGGGAGAAAGGTCTGCATTTCTTTTGTAAAGTGAAGGAAGTACTATTGTGAGTTACCAGGCAATTTTAGAAAAGAGCATATATGGAAGTTGACGTTCTGTAGATGGACTCCTTTCAAACTATCTTTGTGGTACACCCCTTGGAAATTCTTTATGTAACCCCCAAAGTACTTGGATTTCAGTTGGAAGAGTGCAGCCTCTGAAGGGCTGTTAGGTGATCTCAAGGCACCCTTTCCTCTTCCTTCTTAAAGCCAGGGCACAACTGATTATTTTGTCAAAGGCTCTTTTCCAGAACAGAGTTCCAGCTACAAGAGGAGTCTAGTCTGCCTTAATTCACTGCTGTGTTCCCAATGGCTAGCCCAATAACTGGTATACAATAGATGCTTAATAATCTACTGGAAAATTCATTCAATTCAGAATGAATAAGTATCAAAAATTCTTAGCCAATTCAATCACATCAACTTAGATGCAACTAATTCTAAAACCTCTTCAGTAACAGAAATAATATTTTTGCTTACATGCAGATTAATGACTAGTTTACCATTTAGTGGATTGGTTTGTAGAGTCAAGACCAGAAAGCAAGTCTATGCCTCAATATTTAGGATAGATGGGGTGAAAATTTATTGTCAGATTATTGTAATCATTCTTCAAATACAATAGCCATCAAAAACGAAATGATAATCATGTAAAAACCTTACTTATTTGAAGCAAATAGAGGAAGTTCTACCTGAAATGTCAAAAAATTAAGTCCATTATAAAATCATTTTTAAAACTTTATGTTTAAAATTGACAAATATAATTGTATATGTTTAAAATGTATGTGATTTTATATATATGTAGTGGAATGATTACCAACATCATTCCACTGGATATATATGAGTTAGGGGTAGATAATTAACACATCCATCACCTAATTATAAAATCTTTTAACGAAATGAATTTTTATGAGTATCAGTGACTATGGAATCGGAGGATCCAGCTTGATTTTCAATATTTCTAAATTTTAGCTTTGTGGTCTAATATCCTTTCCACATCCACATCACATGATTCTAGGCTAAATAGCCAGAACAGCTTATAGGTATTCTAAGAAATAGCCACGAATGGCTTGATATTGCTAGTTAAAAATAAAGGCTAAGATCCATATGTGCTATTTAAAATTAAATAACATTAAAAATTCAATTATTTTGTTGCACTAGGGCCATGGAGTGACCTTGTGAATGGAAGCCACATGCTAAGAATGGCAGAGTATAAAGCATTGCAGCCATGGGCCTTGCCAAACCTTGGAACGATCATAGAAGTCCAGGAATGCCTATGTTGTAACTACTTTACACGAGAGAATAAACCATCTTGCTTAGGCCACTTTTCTATAATATGAAGTATAACTAATGTGCTATTGCTTTGAAATTATGTTTTCTTTTCCTTTTTATTTTATTATTTGTTTGTTTGTTTGTTTATTTTGGCTTTAGGACAATACAACACATTTTCTTGAAACCAGTGGACCATACTTCAAGTGTCACTCATTCACTTCATAACTTTGACTCTTTTATAGGATTGTCTTTTATGACCTCCATGGGAGAAAATGGATAGTGTCAGATCTATAATTGTGAGATGTAATGAAATCAGTTAAATGATTATTCAGTGACCTTTTTTAAGTTTTTGTTTTCTAACATCAGATTCCATATCATAAACTTACTAAATGGAGGCCTACCTGAAAGCCAGAAATGCCACTAAAACCTGCCTAAATCTTGGCCACAGCAAACTGATGAGAAAGGTCATACTGATGGTTCAGCTAAGGTTTAAGGAAGATGTGTATGTATCCTAATCATGGTAACCTAGCTGTGTATTTGTTTCCTAGGCAATGAGAAAGTTCCTGGGAACCAGAATTACAAATATTTGAAAAAGCAGGGATTTTTCGAGCCAATTATTCTTTAGGAATGTTGATGAGGTAATTCTATAATTGGTGCTGAGTGTGACTTAGATTCTGAGCAAAGGGAGTAGGTATGCAGGGGAGGATGGATATATATTAGTTAGGGGTAGTACTGAGAATATCAATATTTCCTTATCCTTTCAATAATTTTAAAGAAGGAAGGCTATGGAAATTTTTTAAAATGGAAGGTTGTTCAAGAATATGCATATATGTAACACTATGTTCACTGCAGCATTATTCACAGTGGTGAAGACATGGAAACAACCAAAGTGTCCTTCAATAGATGATAGGATAAAGAAGATGTGGTATATATACACAATGGAATACTCTTCAGTCATAAAAAAAGATGAAATACTGACATGTGCAACAACATAGATGGATCTTGAGATTATCATGCTAAGCGAAATAAGTCAGAAAAAGTGGAGAACCATATGACTTCACTCATATGTGGAATATAAAACTGTAAGCAACAAAGGAACAAAACAAACAAAGAAACAAAAACTCATAGACACAGACAACAGTTCAGTGGTTACCAGAGGGTAAGGGGAGAGGGAGGTGGTAGAAGAGGGTAAAAGGGATCATCTATAAGGTGATGGAAGGAGAACAGACTCTGGGTGGTGAATACACAATGTGATATATAGATGATATATTACAGAATTGTGCACTTGAACTTTACTAATAATGGTCACCCCAATAAACTTTAATAAAAAAAATATACATTACTCATGCAGCAAATAATGTGTTTATCATGTACAAAAGAAAAATAGAATATTGAGTCATTTAAGTATATGTGGAGGGATGCTTCTTGGATGTACCAAAATGGTTACTCATTTTCCCCCAATAGCTGTCTCCCCTCTTCCTCACTGTAACAGATGCTTTGGTATTTCACTAAAAATTTCTTCTCCAGCTGTTATCCCCTTCCTCTGGCTGCTGTGGGTGTGACTGGTCAAGGCTCAAACCTGTATCCTTCTCTGGAGAACGGCCTGAGCATGACAAGAGCCCCCCCCCCCCACCCCCGGCCAGAGATGACTGAGAAGGTCCAGGCCCTGGCGCCTCACTTCAAGGAAGGGATAAATTCTGTAGTGCAATTTGCATTCCATCACTCCCTGTGGATCAAGCTGAGGCTAGACTTTTGAAAACACATCTTTGGCTGGCTTTCTCCCCATAGATTTACTCCTGACAGCACTCCTTCGATAGATCACTTGTTCAAGAACCCCTGTCTTGGCCTTTTCTTGTAGGGAAATTAATTTAAGATCCTCAGTAACAGACCTCCTGTATTATTACCAGGCACTTACATATTACTAATAACTACATATCCCATCTACCACTATAGTTTGAGGTAATCATGTGAACAAGTTCTGGCCTATGAGATGCAAGTAGAAGTGATGTAGATAACCTCTGGGACTTATCTTAAAGGTGGGAAGAACCATGTTTTTTTTGTTCCTTTTGTTACATCTTGCTGCTTATAACACCATGATTATGATGGCTAGAGCTTCATCTTGGAAAAGAAGGACGAGGATCACACCCTAGGGAGAACGGAATGGGGGTACTGAAGAAACCTGAGGCCTAGACAATTCGGCAGACATCTTATAAGCTCGGAACTGTCTATATCTGGACTTTTCTTTGAGCAAAAACATCTCTTGTTTAAGCCAAATATTATTTCTAACATTCTGTTATATACAATAGTCTCTCCCCAACAAATGACAAATAATCAAACAATTTTCTTCATTCAGATTTCAATGGTCATATATGTATAATCAGAGATGCAAAGATGAACAAGATGTTACTTCTCTGCCCTTAAGTAGCTAAAGGTAAAAAAAAAAGGCATCTGAATAAAGTATGATCTTCAGTTTGAAAAAAAATAGACTAACAAGTAGACTAACGTAGAATGTAGAAAGGACCCCAGATCTTGTTCTTTATTTTATTCAGATGTTGTGGGGGAAGCAACAATGGGGTAATTCTATTTAAGGGTTTCCTAGTGTAATGGCTTAAAATCAAGGCAATTTGATTCATCAAGACCCTGAGAATTTTGGGTGGAAAAGTTTAGATTTGTACAGGAAAAGCTTTAAGATATGCCTCTTACTATCCCTTTCCATTTTTTTTGTTTGTTTCTCAGAGCAACATCCCATCAGGCTTGACATTTCCAATCAAGCATCATCTCTAATGTATTTTTAACTTCCAAAAGTGACCTTAAATCATTTTTTCCTTGGTATTCGTACCATTGATACTTTAACCAAAGTCCCATCGCCTCAAGCCTTAATTATTGTAAAAACTTGTTGCCTGTTTTTCATGTTCCAATTTCTCTAAACATTCATACACTTGCTCCCAGATAATTCTAAAAAACAATTGCTTTCATCTTCCTATTCATTCCCTGATTGACACTTGCCTTCCCTTGAAGTCTTAGCATCTGTCTTATCATTCTCTATTGCCATCCTTCTCACCATCATCTACAAAAAACTATTTTTCCAATAAAAATTATCTACTCGATTTATTAGGAATAGACCGAGGCTTTTTTTCATAATAACAACAGTAGTTTCTACTGTTGGTTTAACTATTTGCAGTTTGCAAAGCCTTTTCTAGATCAGAGGTCAGCAAACTATACCCCATAGGCCAAATCCATCCCACCACCAGTTTTTGTAAATAATGCTTTATTAGAATACAACCACACACATTAGTTTATGTCTTGTCTATGGCTCTGTCCTGTTACAACAGCAGAGCTGAGTCTTTGCAATAGAGACTATATGGCCTGGAAAGCCCCAAATTTTTACCATCTGGCCCTTTCCAAAGTTTGCCAACCTCTGCTCTAGATGATAATTTAATTTCTCTTGTACTAGTCACCATGAGACATTTCTGAAAGAGACACCTTTCTCCATTACACGTTCCCTAGCCATGTGTTTATTTTTCAAAATACTGCTCAAATCACAGCCCCTTCATGAGCTTTTCTAAGAACAATCAGTCCGTTTATTATCTTCTCCATATTCATTAAGATTGTTGTTCATAATTTTTCCTTGAGAACCACACACAAAATTAGATTTAGAAAGAGCCTTGGATAATCTCAGCTTCATATTCAACTTTTTCACCTATCCTAAACTTGGTGATCAGCTGTTAGGTATTATTTCCTTAGGCTTATTATGTATCGTGTTTCCCTGAAAGTAAGACCTAGCCGGACCATCAGCTCTAAATTGTCTTTTGGGGCAAAAATTAATATAAGACCCGGTCTTATTTTACTATATTTTATTTATTTTACTATACGACTGGGTATAATATAATATAATATAATATAATATAATATAATATAATATAATATAATACCAGGAATAATATAATATAATATAATACCAGGTCTTATATTAATTATTACTCCAAAAGGCGCATTAGAGCTGATGGTCTGGCTAGGCCTTATTTTTGGGGAAACACAGTATGCTCACTGTACCAACATGAGCAGTTACCGTCTCTTTGGAGAAAGTTTTTCACAAATAAAGAAATATTAATAATTACAGTACAAAAGTATAACCACCAATAATGTTTTGTTGGATTGTCAGTTACCTGTATGCCTGGCACATATTGTTCACGATTTAACTATTTCCTCATGATAATCACCAATTATGTTATATCATAGACTTTTAGTAATGTTTGTGAAATATGATAAATGTACATATTATATCTATGACTGAGAAGGGCTCATTGTGATTCATTTTACCTAAAATGGAAAAAGATGGAAAAAATACATACATAAGAACTCAAAATTAAACTTTATGTACCTGATTATTTTACAAATGTATCTTTCTCAATAGCCTGTCTATTCCATATTAATTTGATATTTTTTGGAGAAAATGTATAAGTCTCTGCCTACCCTGAACATGACACCATTGATTTCAAAGAGTCCTCAAAGCTTTCGCTCTTACAGGACTTAGAAAGATAAGACAAAGCTTTGTTAATCCAATGACATAGGAAACTACTTCATCACGACCCCAGCAGAATTTATCTCCTCTTCTTAGTTAAAAGTCAGCAAATTGTGTAAGCAATTCACACAGCTCTTGGCTTTTACTTACATCAATTGGGTTTGTTGTTTCTGAAAACAAAACGTTCAGAAAGATAGCAATCTCTTATGGCTAATTACTGCCCTGTTCAAAACGTTCAAGCCTTTAGAAAACACCTTCCTGTCTCATACATGAAAAGAAGGCTAAACTTCATGTCTGTTCTAGGTTGATCTACCACTTCAGCATGATCTCTAAGCAGTATCAAAATTATGCTACTGGAAAATCTCTTTGAAGCCTATTATGGCAAGAAATACATGTTCTCACCAAAAGCATATACAAAGAGTACCTGATATACAGTTCTCTGATTTTAATTTATCATCCATAAGAGAATCTGCATCTACACTTGAAACTTTATTTTAAAGACTTTCGATGGCATATGAGTTTTTTTTTTTTTAAAGACTAGCTTATGTATGTTTAATTGGATTTTTTATAACCTATAAATTACAGCTGATATTTTCAAGGGTATACTCTGGTTTCAATTAAGAGAGGTAGTTTAACAATTAGGAAACCAAGATTGTGGAACTACTTGAGGTCGTTGCAACACATATGCATATGATCATTAACATTTCTGGGTAGGATATAAAACATTTATATGGACTTAGATTGCCCTGAACAAATTATGAAGACTCCTCAGTGTGTAAATCTTTTAGGACTTCCTAAAAGGATGCTGACATTATTTATCCTTTGAGCTAAGAACGACTTGATTTTTAAACAGTAATCACATAAAACAATAATAGATGTTAAAATTATATTCTAGCATACAGAAGAAAATTAATGATTTGAATTATTTATACTACAGTTATAGCAGTTAGGTGTTGTGGGTCTTTTATGCCAAAAATAAGTATTGCTTTCCACCCAGTGACAGGGAGGGTATATTACAGGGAAAGAATAAAACAAACTGTCTTTTGGAATACCAAAAATCATGACGTAAGATAAGCAGTTCATAATTTGTGTTAGTTTCAGAAAGGAGATGTCATAAGAAGTAGAATTATTTTCCTCATGAAAAACTAGAAGATTCAGAAAATGGTATAATTTTGCCTGTAGCAGTGTCTTCCACAAGGTATTCTAAGAACACTAACCCCAATCACTAATTATTCCATTCAATAACTATTTTGGGGGTTGCCTCCTCTGTGACAAACACTATCCCACATGGATCCTGAGGGGAAAACATATCGGAGATAATAAGGTTGCGATACAATGCATACTCTACCATCCAGAGAAGGTAGTTAGGAAGGTCTGTCTATGAGGCATACCCTAAGATTAGCTAGGCAAAGTGGTGTCTAGGAACCTTTGGTACATTGTCTTCCAGCACCCTGACTTGAACACCAAAGTAGAGAGAAATTTGTCTTAAAGATATTTGTGGGTGTGGCTTCTGCTTAATGGAATGGATTGCAATATAATACATAAAAGGCTTACAGCAGTTTAAGGAATCATACTAGCTTCTACTAAAAGAGACAGATAATGCTCAAATTAAACAGAGATCTCTGGGACCTTAACTTTCTATGGAAAAGAAGAAGATGGACCCGAGAGCCACAGAAAACAACTCCCAACAAGTAGACCTGGGCTCTAAACAAGAAACTGGTGACTCGTGTCCAGCTGAATACAGAGCCAGTGATGGCTTTATATCTCCCACCCCTACCTCACCTCATTTCAAATAGGACTATTTAGTCAATTATCTTATCCCTGACTGACCATTGTATCTTGGGTGTGTGAGGGTTAGATAACATGTCTTTTTAGCTCACAGAGCTTTGGATCAAAGGGAGCCCCTCCTGAGAAGTTGTACTCAGGGAATTAAGCATGAAGAACCTCTTTCATACCCAGAACTGATTTAGATAATGAGATCCTGGACTTCTAGCTTAACCCTGATGCCATAAGATAAGTCTATGGGGCTGGATAGAAATGGGGTAAGTGTACTTTGCACATGTAAGAACATGAATTATTAGGGGCCAAAGAGCAGACTCTGTTAGACTGTGATTTCGGTGCTATCACCAATGAACCACACCTCATGGTATTCAAGTACTTGTAAAGACTCCTCCCATGTTAGCTCTAGACTTGGATAATGTGATATTCATAAAATGACGCAATAAACTGCTTCATAAGTGGTTAAAAAATTCTGCAAATAGCAGGAAGGATGGTGAGAATATAGCACAAGGTGCCTACAGAGATAAAGACTCAAGGTAAGTCTGGAATGAAAGATTAAAGCTGGGTTTCAAAGGGACATGCATGCCAAGCAAAGTCTTTGGACTTCGTTTCGCTGGGTAATAAGGACCATCAAAGATTTTTAAGTAATGAAATAATCCCTGTTGTAGACCTATGATTCTGCAGCTGCATGGACTGGAAACTAAAATAGGAAAAACAGGGAGGACACTTCACCCACCTGGAGGGTGGAAATTGGTATGAACAAGAAATGATAAACTCAAAAGGCATTGGTAAGGTAAATTGGACAGGTCTTGGTAACCAATTAAGGGAAGGCAAGGAAGATGAAGGAAACGAGGATAAGTGATAATTTTCGAGCTGATGCTACTGTATTGATGGTGAAGCTATTTACTAAGAAAGGAAGAATTATATGAGGAAGAGATTGGTTTCTTGAAGTAGGTATTATTTGATATACTGTTGAATTAAATGTATCTCTTGGATAAACAGGAAGAGAGGACTATTAGGAAGTTGAAAATATACTTTCCAGCGCTTGTGAAAATTTTTGGAATTTTTTTGAGTCATCAATAATTATTTGATAAGTGAAGCTATTAGAATAAATAATAAGGATCAGGGAGCAGTGATCCTCAAGCTGGCTGCACAACAGAATCATCTGATATTTGGACTTAACTATCTGGAGTGGTATAGAGACATCAATAATTTTTAAAAGCGCCCCATTTAATTCCAAATGCAGCCAAAGTTGAGAGCAACATGTAAAAGCACAAAGGGAGATGAATAAAAACAACATTCTTGTGACACAATCATTTAAGAAAAAGTCAAAGAAATAGGATTCTAAGGAATTTACTGAGTTATCTATCAGAGAGCTAAGAGCAGAACTTGTAAAGACCAGTTTTAAGAAAACCAAGAGAAGCTTCTGGTCAAGATGGTGGAGTAGATAAATGCTGTGTTCACTTCCTCCCACGACCACCTCAAAATTACAACTAAACTACAGAACAACCATCATTGAGAATCACCTGAAGTCTAGATGAACAGCAGTGCTACAATTAGGGATATATGGAAGAAGCCTCCGGATACTGGTAGGAGGGGTGGAGACACAGAACAGGTTGGTCCCACACCCACAGGTGGTAGTTAAAAATGTGGAGGGATATCTTGGGTATGGATGTACCTCCTGAGAAGTGAGGGGTCCCAGCCCCACACCAGAGTCCACAGCCCAGGGTTCCAGGGCCGGGGAGAGAATTTCCCACAATTTGGGTCTGTGAAAACCAGCGAAGATTATGACTGAGTGAGATGGAGGGCTACTGGAGTCCCAGGTGATCCTATTAAAGGGCCTGTGCATGGACTTACTCACTGACAAATTCCCCTAACCTGGAGAAGGAAATAGACAGACAAGCCCAGGAAGCACAGAGCATCCCAAACAAGATCAACTAAAGAGACCCACAGCAAGACACATCATAATTAAAATGCCAAAGGTTAAATACAAAGAGAGAATCTTAAAAGCAGCAAGAGAAAGGCAGTTAGGTGTCTACAGGGGAGTGCCCATAAAACTGTCAGCTGATTTCTCAACAGAAACTGCAGGCCAGAAGGGATTGGCATAAAATATTCAGTGATGAATAGCAAGGACCTACAACCAAGATTACTCTACCCAGCAAAGCTATCATTTAGAATGAAAGGACAGATAAAGAGCTTCCCAGATAAGAAAAAGCTAAAGGAGTTCATCACCACCAAACCAGTATTACAAGGAATGTTGGAGGGACTTCTTGAAGAAGAAGAAGAAAACAAAATAGATTTAAAAAAAAATGTTAATAATAAAATGGCAATAACTACAAAAAACTACTGCAGAGATTTTGGTTGGAATTGTGTTAAAGCCACAGATCAATTTAGAGAGATGTCAATTTGATATGTTAAACATATTGAATCTTTTAAACCATGTCGGTGTATCTTTCTGTGTACATGGTTTACCTAGGTCACTTATCAGCATTTTATAATATTACATAAATCTTGCACATATTTTATTAGATATGTTTAGCACTATTGTAATAGGAACTCTTTTTAGAATATTAGTTTCCTATTGTTCATTGCTTGTTATGGAAAACAGATTTCTAAGATGGTCACTAAGATTCCAGTCTCACAGTGTACTCACCCTGTATAATCTCCCTACCTTTGAACATGGGTATGAACTGTGAATATGATGCAATAGTCAGTCCTGTGATTAGGTAATGTTATATATGCCACAGTTGACTTTAAGAAAAGTAGAGCATTGTTAGTAGGGCCGATCTACTTTGGTGAGCTGTTAAACTAAATCTGTCTTCCTGTTTCTGGAGAGTTTTTATCATAAAAGATGTTTTATTTTATCAAACGCTTTTTCTGCACATCTTGATCATGTAGTTTTTCTATAGTTAACCTGGGGATAACATTTATTACCTTTGGAATGTTGAACTAGCCTTATATTCCCATGATAAACCCTACTAGGTTGATTATTGTGTGTCTAGGTATGATTTTCTTTGAGTTTATCCTATTTGGGTCTTGCTGAAGGGAAGTTTAATTAAGTTAATCGTTTCTCTGGTGAATACTGTTAAGGCAGTTAGAGAATTATAAAAGAAAAGAAACAGAGTTTTAATAATAGTGTTTAATGATAATATTGTTATAATAATAATTATATAGAACACTTGCTGAGCATTCATCATATACTAAGTTCCATGATAAGAGTTTTAGAGACATGATCTTGTTTACTCCTCACACTAGCACGATGAGGATTATGGTTATTCTTCCTATCATGGACTACATGTTTGAGTGCCCCCAAAATTCAAATATTGAAACCCTAACTCCCAATTGAATGGTATTAGGAGGTGGAGCCTTTGGAAGGTAATTAGGACTAGATGAGGCCGTAAGGGTGGCTCCCCATGATGGGATTAGTGTCCTTATAAAAAGAGACTAGAGGGCCGCCCGGTGGCTCAGGCGGTTGGAGCTCTGTGTTCCTAACACCGAAGGCTGCTGGTTCGATTCCCACATGGGCCAGTAAGCTCTCAACCACAAGGTTGCCTTTCGACTCCTCAACTACCGCAAGGTATGGTGGGTTGTGCCCCCTGCAACTAACAACAGCAACTGGACCTGGAGCTGAGCTGTGCCCTCCACAACTAAGATTGAAAGGACAACAACTTGACTTGGAAAAAGTCCTAGAAATATACACCATTCCCCAATAAAGCCCCCTTGACCTTCCCCAATAAAATCTTTAAAAAAAAAGAGACTAGAGCTTGCTCTCTGTCTGTTCCATGCATGAAGGAGGGCCATATGAGAATGTAACCAGGAAGAGAGCCCTCACCAAGAACCTGACCACACTGGCACCCTTATCTCAGACACCCAGCCTGCAGAACTGTGAAAAACATACTTGTGGTTTAAGCCAAAACAAAACAAAACAAACAAAAAAGAAATGAGAAAGACCCAGAGTATCTGGCAAAAAGTGAAGTTCTTTGGGCCCTGCAAGTAAAATTTTAAAAGAAGTCAAACCATCTTTCATCATCTCTGCTCTACTATTATACCCTCCCAATAAGCTTTTTGGATATTGTAGTTTTCAGTTCCATAATTTCCATTTGTTTCTCTTTCATAACTTGTATTTCTTTGATGAGATTTTGTTGAAGTATTTTTATGATGGTTGCTTTAAAATCATTGTCAAATCATTCCAACATCTGATTCACCTCAGTGTTGGTACCTGTTGATTCTTTTCTCAATCAAGTTGTGATTTTCCTGACTCATTGTAGGACCAGTGAGTGTTTTATTGTATCCTCCATATGTTAGATATTATGTGAATTTGAATCTTGTTTAATCTTTTTTTCTTTTTAAGCAAGCCATTCTCCAATGGGCCTAACTGATACAAGGTGTGAAATTGGATACCAACTAGCCCTACTTCCCACCACCATGTTCTGCCTTGTAGAGGGTAGAAGCTTTGCTCCCCACTGAGCCCCCCTGATACTGAGGAAGAAAAGTGAAGCCTAGCAGTTACTAATCTTGCCCTGCAGTGCTTCAGAGATTTTCACTGCTGCCAGGTGGGGGTGGAGGCTCAGGATGCCATGGGATGCTACTTAGGTTGTCATTGACACGATACTTGCAGAGGAATATAATTCCTGCCTAGTTCCACACTGGGCAAAGAGTGGAAGAACATCCCTCCATTCACACGTGCTGAGCTTTCCACAGCACGGGGATTGTATTACTGCTGCCTGCTTCTGCTGGGCAGGTGGAAGGATGATTGGCCCTGCCAACACAATTTGGCAGAAAAATTGGAATACTGTGGTAAGCCATTCCTCAAGTCCTGAGGTTCCTGGATTATCCTTCTTCCCACCTTTCACAGACTTGCACGCTTATCTGTTGTGTTATATCCAGCATTTTTAGTTGTAACGGGGAGGACCAGGAGGAATGAGGTTACTCCATCTTGACAGAAACCAACTGTATTTTAAACTATGAACATAGTATCTATAACAATTTATTGCACACTTATTTTCTCTTATGTAAACTACTCAAAGGTAAAAACTGATTTAAAAAAATATTTGTAATCCTAGCAGTAGCATAGTACTTAGTGATCAGTAGATGTTTGTTAAGTGAATGACTGAATAAATGGATTTCGCTAAGTACATTTGATAGATGATTAATATGTATTTCAATGAAAAAAAAAGAATTATTTAGTCTCTAAAGAGAAAAGCAAGACTTGGGCAAACAGACTAGATATTTGAGAGAATATATTATATGTCATTTGAAAAAAAATGTTTTGAGAAAGAAATTGACATACAATAATCAATCACATTTCTAACAGTACTAACAATGTAGTTGTTGACAACTAAATTTAAAAGACACTATAGTTTACAAACACATGAAAGAAAAAGTTTTAATGTAATTCCTATAATATTCCAGTAAAGATTTTTGTAGACATAGACAAGTTTATACTAAAATTTATACGGGAATGAAAAGAGCCAACAATAGCTAAAGCAACTTTTACAAAACTAGGATAAAGTGAGAGGACTCACTCTACTTGCTATTTACTCCCACTGTAGCTGCACAGAGTGGTACTGACAGAGAGAAACATACATAGATCAAATGTACAGAATAGAGAATCCAGAAATAGACCCATGCAACATGTCCAACTGACTTTGAATAAATGTGCAAAAGCAATTCCATGGAGAAAGCATTGTTTTTTCAACAAATGGTGCTGGAACAACTGGACATCTATCCAAAAAGCTATACCTTGACTAAAATTAACCTTACATGGTATGCAAATATTAACTCAAAATGGATCAGAGACAAATGTAAAATGTAAAGCAATACAATTTTTGGCAAAAAATTAATTTTAAAAAGAAAAAAAACCCCATCAGGATCTAATGCTGGGCAAAGAATTCTTCACACCAAAAGCATGATCCATAAAGGAGAAAAAAATGATGAATTGAAGCTCAGCAAAAGTAAAAACTTTTGTTCTGCAAAAAATCCTGCTAAAAACAAATGAAGAAACAAAAACTCATAACACAGATAATAGTTTAGTGGTTACCAGAGGATAAGTGGGGAGGGGGTTGGTAGATGAGTGTAAAAGAGATCAAATATATAATGATGGAAAAGAACTGACTCTGGGTGGTGAACACAATATGATACGTAGATGATGTATTACAGAATTGTACACCTGACACCTATGTAACTTTATTAACCATTGTCACCCCAATAAACTTTAATTTAAAAAACACCTGTTGAGAATGAAAAGACAAACTACAGATTGGCAGAAAATATTTGCAAACTACATATTCAAAAATAGACTATTATCTAGAATATATATATAAAAAAAGAATTCTCAGAACTCAATGGTAAAAACAAATAATTCAATCACCAAATGGGCAAAGGACCTGAACACACATTTCACTGAAAAGGATAGAGATGGCAAATCAGCACATGAAAATATGTTAACCATCATTAGCTATTAGGGAAATGCAAATTGAAACCACAATGAGATATCATGACACCCTGATGATTACAAGGAAAAAAAACTGACAACACCAAATGCTGCAAGGATGTGGCGAAACTGTATTACCTGTATGCTGTTGGTGGGAATGTAAATTGGTAAAGATACTCTAGAAAATAGTTTGGCAGTTTCTTATATGACTAAACATGCAACTACCATACAATCCAAATTCACTCTTGGATGTTTATCTCAGAAAAATGAAAACTTATGTTCACAAAAATTGTACATGAATGTGCACAGAAGCTTTTTTTTCAATAAACGAAAACTGAAAACAGTGCAGATGTCCTTCAATGGATGAATGAACACTGGTAAGGTCCATCCCATGGAACACTACTCAGCAATAAACAGGAACAAACTACAGAATACATGCAATAACTTGGATGGATTTCAAAGGAATTATGTTGAGTGAAAATTCCAATTCCAAAAAAGTTATATACTGTATGATTCCATTTATGAAACATTCTTGAATTGAAAAACAAATTAGATATGGAGAACAGATTAGTGGTTGCTGGGGAACTGGGATTGGTGGGAGAGGAAGGTGGATGAGAACAGGAGAGATCCTTGAGCTGACAGTGTTGTCCTGTATCTACTTTGTAACTACCAATTTGTATCTCTGAATCCCTTCCCCCTTCACCTATCCCCCAATCACATTTCCATCTGGCAACTACCAAAATATTTTCTTTATCTATGTAGAAGCTAACATTTTTAAACTTCTCAAATTCTCTTCATGTAGATTATTTAAAGATAAATGGTGACAGATTTGTGGCCTGATGGCTGACAATATGCCAAATGTCAGTGACCCAAATAACAGGCCCAGACTACCTTCATGTCAACACCAACCCATGCTATTTAAACTGCTGTTTATCCAATCATCTACTGAAGGACACTGGTTGTTTCCATGTCTTGGCCACCATGAATAATGCTGCAATGAACATAGGGGTACATATATCTTTACGGATAAATGTTTTGAGATTTTTTTGGTAGATACCTGGAAGTGGGATTGCTGGGTCATATGGAAAGATGTGGTTCATATATACAATAGAATATTACTCGGCCATAAGAAAAGATGAAATAGTGCCATTAGTGACAACTTGGATGGATCTTGAGGTTATCATACTAAGCAAAATAAGTCAGACAGAAAGTCAAGAACCATATGACTTCACTCATATGTGGGATATAAAACTGAAAGCAACAAATGAACAAGACAAAGAAACAAAAACTCATAGACACATACAACAGTTTAGTGGTTACCAGAGGGTAAGGAGGGAGGGGGGGTAGAAGAGGGTAAAGGAGGTCAAATATATGGTGATGGAAGAACTGACTCTGCCTGGTGAACATACAATGTAATATATAGATGATGTATTACAGAATTGTATACTTGAAACATATACTTTTACTAACCAATGTCACCCCAATAAATGTGATAAAAATTAACAAAATAAATGAACTGGTATTTATGATTTTGGGTACCACGTTGGAACAGGGAGCCATGTCAACTAGCTGTAAAGCAATTTGAATATTTGAATTTCAGTGATAAAAATATATTTTTCTGAGTTTATCACTTTCCCTAGAATTCCATTTGACATATAAAACTTTACGGTGTTTGTCTTTTAATTTGACCTACCATTAAAATGTAGACATATGCACATATGGCAAATGTCATGGTTTTTGAAACTTTTTGACCTTTCATTCCTTATTGCAACTATAAGCTGAAAGACATTTTAATGCAATTTCTCAGAGCATTGGATCATAGTGTATATTTAAACACATCAAAGAATTGCAACCTCAGTGCTTTAGAAACTCAGATTACTAATGTGTATGCATCATTATTTTCCCATCAACAATACATAATGAAATTAAGTGTTAGGCTATGGACATTCAGCTCAATTCTAATCACAGATAAATGAGGACATACATTTGCCTCTCCTGAAGAACCACCACTGCACATGCATGAACAATCAGAAATAATGATTTTTTAAAAGAAATACAGCAGATGTGTATTTAAATCAAATTACTATTAGCCAAGTGAGAACAGCCAGTCCAAACAGTACTCTGACTGCACTAGCATGGCAATTATTTCTCAATGCCCATGCATAACCTCTACTTCTATTATGAGTTATGTTTGAACATACAAGGATTGGTAGCCCCTAAGGGAAAGAAACAAGAGTTGTCAAAGAAATGGTACACTTGTTCTTTCACAATCCAGTCCACATTTCCCCCCAAGCACAACTTTACTTGCATTCATTTATATTTTCCAAAATTAACTCTAAATATATGTTACCAGCGTTAACAATATAAATTTTGGTTTAACTTCTTTTAGGTGGCTTTCATCTATTTCAATGTCCTAGCATACCTGTAGCCATGTAACACACTCAACATAAAGATAATTCTTACAGGTGACAGTGAGGGGGCGGCACAATCCTTATGACAGAGGAGTGACAGCTGCCCATCAGAATTTCAGAACTGGAAGGTGAATTTTGATTCGAAAAAAATACAAAGTGATTCTGAAAATTTCTCCAAATTGAGAATCAACTTAATTCAATTTGGCTTCATTTCTCTTAATAAACCGAAAGACAGAGAAATCGATTTAAATACACCCTTTCTATGCCTATCCCTTCCTTTGCCAATGTTCTTATAGGCTAATGACATCCATAATCATTCATGCCGAGTGTGATTCACAATCCATGAAGGGCTAACTGCTTAAACTGCGATTTTTAACTGCTAATGTGTTACATGGATACTGTTTCAATGGATTATCATTAAACAAACTACATATGTCTCTTCCATAAGCAGACAAAGATGTGTGGATATGTGATGAGTTTCTTTGGGGATAAGGGCACAGACTTCAAGTTTTGTATTGACCCAGAGGGACCCATGAAAATTGTTGTATCGACCCAGCACTTTTAGTGAACAAAATGATCTGGAACACAGCCTCTGTGTGCCTGAACACGGCAGTACTTCTCTCCTATTCCTGTGCACAGACACACGTTACCTAAATCATCTTTGCAGATGTGTGTGAACCAAAGCTATCTGCGCTCTATCTGTCTGTGAAGGGCAATAACAAAATGTTACAACCCATTTAGCAATAAACCATGCATCCTTTCTGCAAATCTTTGCTTACATTTGATTTGCAGCATTTCACCTCCTCTATAAATTTTATTTCATAGTCTTTAGTAATTTCTGGCAACATAAGTAGATACCCAGATGGTATCTCTTTTCTCTGTAAGCCAGAAATAATGTCTCAATATAAATTCCAAAGCCATGTTTTTTTATGATTTAGATTCTAAATTTTAGAAAGTAGCAACACACAAATATCGAGACAATACCTTAGCAGGAAGGGATAGCAGCAAAATTTAAGTATAAGAAAGCAGCATGTGATTTGACTGAGTCAGCGGTATTAAAATTAAAAGAATACCTGATGACACAGGCGTAAAGACCACTGTCCTGTAGTAACGTTGGCCGGAACCAAATGGAGTCTTCTTCCTTGCTCATTCTACTTCCATCAAAGGCTATTGGCTCTTCAAAATCTCCGGGACCAGAGCTTTTGTACCACATCAAACTGAGTCCAGCGCTTTGGGCTACAGAGTAATTTGCTCTGATATAACCATAAAACAGTGCACATTTGATTCGAACAGGCTCTCCCACCAAAACTTGATATTTCTTAATATCGACAGACCAATCGGTGCATCCATCAGCTAAAGGGAAAAGAAAGAGAGAAAACATTAGAGAAAAATTTAACCAATTACTCCATTCATTTATTTGTTCATTCAACAAACATAAGGGCCGGCCCGGTGGCTCAGGCAGTTCAAGCTCCATGCTCCTAACTCTGAAGGCTGTTGGTTCAATTCCCACATGGGCCAGTGGGCTCTCAACCACAAGGTTGCCGGTTCGACTCCCACAAGGGATGGTGGGCTGTGCCCCCTGCAACTAGCAATGGCAACTGGACCTGGAGCTGAGCTGCGCCCTCCACAACTAAGACTGAAAGGACAACAACTTGACTTGGAAAAAAAGTCCTGGAAGTACACACTGTTCCCCAATAAAGTCCTGTTCCCCTTCCCCAATAAAATCTTTAAAAAACAACAACAACAACAAATTTATATTGCGCA
Source organism: Rhinolophus sinicus (assembly GCF_057876585.1). Lineage (NCBI taxonomy): Eukaryota > Metazoa > Chordata > Mammalia > Chiroptera > Rhinolophidae > Rhinolophus > Rhinolophus sinicus. The sequence goes on along the minus strand of NC_142518.1, from coordinate 20,938,458 downwards.
TCTCTAGGGAACCAGATTCCATTCTAGGCACAGAAGGTACTGCAATGGATAAAACTCAGAATGGCACTGAAAAATAATTTACCCCACTAACAAACAACATCCTGATCACTTCGTTTGCTTCTGCTGGTATTTATTCTTTGTTTATATCAGTGTGATGGCTATTGGTTTATTGCCTTTCCACGCTAAATCTACGTTTTCACATGTCCTTTGAAAATGGATCTGGACCTTTGAAATTATTGGTAGAGGATGCTGGAGAGACATTGCAGGAGGAAAGGGTTTTTGCTCCCTGGTTCCAGAATGCTTGCTGGGAGGGCTCTATCAGACTGCAAGGCTCTGGGGTCCCAGCCCCTGGCTCCTGCAGTGTGTGCTTCTCTAGTACCCAGCCCCTGCAGTGCATGGTAGCCAGCAGCTTGGCAATTTTTTAGTAGATCCTCAGGTGAGACACTTTCCAATGAATGGAATTCCCAGGGTGAGTCTCTGTCAAGTTCCAGAGGGCAGATTTGCAATGAGTTCTGCCAATGGGGCACCTCAGTGACTTTTGCCATTCAGTAAACCAAGCACTCTCCTGATGAGGTTTGGATCACTATGGAGGTGGGAAGATAGGGGCTTTTCCTAGGCGCTGTATCTCGGCCATAGAGGTAATAGCAGCCATTCTTCTGTTGTTCAGAGTTCTCTTTTGCTATGGACTGAATGTTTGTATCCTCCTAAAATTCATATGTGTAAACCCTAATCCAGAATGAGATGGCATTTGGAGAGGGGTTTTTGGTAGATAAGTAGATTCAGATGAGGTTATGAGGGCAGAACCCTTATGAAGGGGTTAGTGATCTTAGAAGAAGAGATACCAGAGCTCTCCCCTTCTCTTCCTCCCTCCTTCCATGTGCTCGCAGAAGAAAGGCCATGTGAGCACACAGTGAGAAGGTGGTCATCTGCAAATCAAAAAGAGGACCCTCACTGGAAATCAAATCAGCCAGCACCTTGATCTTGAACTTCTCAGTCTCCAGAACTATGAGAAATAAATTTCTGCTATGTAACCCACCTAGTCTATGGGATTTTTGTATGGTGACCTGAGCAGACTAATAGATCTTTCTTTCTTACTAGCCAATCCTTCATTACTTCAATACATTGTTACATTCAATAATTCTTTATAAAAACTTTCCTTGTTCGAATTAGTGTGTGGTTTTTCTCTCTGATTGGATCTACACTGATAAAATCAGGAACATTCCATAGCTAAAGAAGGCAGAAAGAAATACAACAAAAGTGGGTCAAGCTCCGGAAGTGGTTTCACAATCAGAGAGAGAGGTAGATGGTCACTTTGCTCTCATTTCTGGAAGCATCAGGGGAAGTACAAAAAATAGAAACCATGGTGGGAAATGGGGCTGATAGGGGTTGGGACCAGTTGAGTTTTCTGGGTTACCTGGAAGCACCATTGTCCAAATGGCATCTTGATACCATTTTTGTCACCCTACACACATACACACACACACACACACCACAAACAACAGGTCAGATACATCACTATTATCATCATCACAGAAAAGTTGTGAATTTCCTGCTTAGAGAGGACAGTTGCCCAATCCTTAGCAAGGTAATCAATGTAATAAGCTCGCAATATACAAATACCGAGCCACAGACAAAAGCCAAGAAAAGAGGACCTCTAACAGCAGTAGCATCTGAGTATTGCCAGCAGAGTTTAAGTCATTAAACATTAAAAAAAGAGTGCGGCAATTTATAAGATCTGAGAACTCGATGACTAATGTAGAATTTGAGAGAAGGAAAATTATCAAGATGAAAAGGAAGATGTACATTAGAGCAAAGAAGACACATAATCTATGGAATTATCATTATTTCATATCTTAAAATAGGTGACAGCTAATGAGCACTTAAGTATGGCTGAGTTTACAGGTTTTCCTTTACCCTTCACAAAACATCCATTAAGCCTTTTGAGCTCATCATTCTCTGTTTGTGGAATATTTCTCGCCAACCAACTGCGTGCCTGCCTTGCTCCCTTCCTCCAAATGTCACCTCCTTAAACAGGCCTTTTCTAACTGCTCCTCACGAAACACCAGTTTCCTATTTGGGTCACTTGATCCAGATTCTTCTTTGATATTTTTTCAGAGGACTTATTGCTATCTGACGTTACATTATGTACCCACTTTTTGTTTGCATTCTGTCTGCCCAATAGAATGTAAGCCCCTTGAGGTCAAGAACTTTGTCCTTCTAACTCACTTCTTTAGCCCCAGTGCATAGAACTGTGTCTGCTAACCAGCTGAACAAATATTTCCTAAATGAATGAATGACTGTGTAAATAAATTAACAACCAAATTTTACAACTGAAGAATCTCAACACCAGCTAATAAATGGAAATCCTAGGATTCTCACCCAGCTATGTCCGACCCTATAATTCATTCTCCCTACCACCATAATATTGTTTCCTGATAAAGGTATTTTTAACTTCGCAACATTCTTCAATTTAGTTAATTTCAACTACCAAATTTTGGTCTGAGATTCTTATTAAAGAGCTGCAGTTAGATATAGATGCAGTTAGAGCAAATGTGCTTGAAGCTTGGTGGACATCAATATCCAAGTCATTGCCATCTTTCTTATCAACGACTGCTGCAGAACTAGGATGACAAAACTATACATAGAAATGTCAGGGTTACATAATTACATGTGATATTTATCAAAACAATTTTGTACATTTGACCCATTGCATGAAATTCATCCTTGGTGGGATTTTATTTTAAACAGTTACAATTCTGGTAATAAGCATGAAATTATCTTGTTTTACCACTATATGAATTACAATTCCAGAATCAAGTAACTGAGGCCATCTGTCACAGAGGATATTGGTGCCAATGAAAAAGGCAGAAACACCTTCAAGGTAGTATTAACAGTGAGATGAAATTATTCAAACTCTCAAGAGATTTGTAAGACACAGCAAAATGCATGAAGCTAAAGGCAAAAATTGTGAGTCTAAAAAGTTATAAAAAGTTAGTAACAAATTATATCAAGAGAACAGATAGAGTTGTATTGGAGGTAGAGATATTAACACATACTTTCAGAATATGCTCACTGAGAAAAACATTGAAAGAAAACCAAAAATATTACTGAAAATTAAAGTTATTCAGTCCTTAACTACCAATCAGGAGAAAAGTTTCAAACAGCTCACAGTCACATACCAAGAAAAAGGCAGAGGTGAAGTGAAGGACTAACAGCCCACTGGATAGCACAGACACTTTATGTTCATTTAATATGGAAATAGATGTAGGATCTATGGCTTAGGGAGTTTTAATACCATTAATCCAATTGTATGATGTTCACAAATAAATAACAAAAATTTTAACATGTTTTAATACATTTTTGGGAAAGATGTCAAATAATATAAAGAACAAGTCAAGATGTTTTCAAATTATCTGGATAAACACATTTAAATAAATGATGGGCTTATGGCTTTTTTCAAGGATTAAATTAAACCATTTAATTAAATAAACTATAAGTGATATTTTTCCTTTGTTAACATTTTGCCTCATTTGGACACTCTCTCTCACTCTGTGTATCACAATTTTTTCCCTAAACCATTCAAAAATAAGTTCAAGTAGAGCCATAATGACATTCCACCCCTAAAGACTTCACTAGGCATCTCCTTATTAATAAAGACATTTTCCTTATATAGCCACAAAGTATTTTTAAATCTTGTGTAGAGAGACAAATCTTAAGAACAGATCTTAAGACAGTGGGATAGCTCCTTAACATCTTAACTCTTTAAAGAAAATGTCGTAACTGAAAACCTAACTTGGTGGCCAGAATGCTATTGACATGTTCAATGTTTCCTTACTCTGTTGGCTTAGAAACACTCATTCCAATAGCATATTTCTAGACACTGTTAATTCCATTATGTAAGTTACTAGGTAATCTTTATTATCATTATTTTTAAAATTATCATCAATAATAGTGTAAGCCAGTAGTATTTAATCTGTTTTTCTGTCTTTCAGAAGAAAATATCCTTGTAAAAGCCTGTCTCAGGAAGTTTGCTATTGGCATTTGCATTCCTTGATGGAAGGATTCCATGGAAGGACTCTAATTCAAAGACTCCTCGGCAGTATACATTCCTTCAGAATCAATGGGAGCCATAAAGATACACTGAGGGGTGGGAGTAAGAAGCCCCATATTTATTCACTTTCATGACCACCCATAATCTTCCCAGAGCTTATATGAAGACAGTGGTGGAATTAGATTCAGAACTGGTTCCTTTACAAGGAGTTCATACAGGTGTTCCATTTCACAAACAAAGGCTACCCAGAATGGATAATGTAAATATATTCAAATGAGATTAGGGAAGGTATTTTTAATTAAGTCACTAGTACTACATATGGGAACTCAGAGTAGTTCTAGCGTAACAAGATTGAAGGTTCCATTATACATTTTTTTCTGGGTGGTGAACTCACAATGTGATATATAGATGATGTATTACAGAACTGTACACTTGAAACCTATGTAACTTTACTAACCAGTGTCACCCCAATAAACTTTAATTTAAAAAAAGTTTCCATTATTTTAACAAAAAGTCTAATCATAGAGCTTATGCATATTGTAGCCTAATATGGAAATGTAAGACTTTACTTATAAAAGGGCAAAATAAATTATATTACTCTTAAAGTATCTACTTGGATAGGTACGTTAGAATAATAATAATTAAGACATCTGTGATAGTGTAATAGATGTCCCACCCTGGTATCCTCTACTAAACTGATAACTCTATTCTCCAGCTACTTTGTGCATCACCTCCTTCTTTTGAAAATTAGCCTTGACTGACAGGAGCAGCCCTGCTGGGAAACTTACACTCCCATTGGTCTACCCACTGCCAATACGTGACTCTTGTGAGTGTACAAAAGCCCTGCTCCTTTGCCTTAAGTAGGTACAGTTCTGTAGTGTGTTTCATGCTCCACACCACCTGTGTGTGTGGACCAGGCCAAACCTATAGTTTACCTGTGACCTTGCTCAGCTCTTCCCACTTTCCTGTCCTGCTTCCCTCCCTCCCTCTTAGGTTTTACAGGAAGAACACTCCTTCAATCAACTGTGTGCATCAAAATCCCTAGGGCTCTGCTCTAGGAAAGCTGACCTAACACAGATTTTTATGTTCATATGGTGAGAATTAGCTTCATTCCAGTTTCTGTACTAGAGGTCGAAGACATCAAGCCCTGCATATACAGCCTATGTTTCCAAGGAAGTCACAGTCAGAACAAACAGAGAGAAATTAAAAGCACAGCATGGAAATGCAATGATAAAGAAATGCACAGGTCTGGTCGGGAATGGATTGCATGAAAGGAAAACATCTGAGATGCCTGTCAAAACGTAGGAAGTTAGCCAGACAACGAATAGGCAGATAGATATTTTATTTGGAGGTGAACACAAAAGCAGGCACAGGAGTATGAGGCAGCATCATTTTGCAGGAACTACAAATGACTTTGTGATGCAGAAACAAGTTTCAAGCGGGAAATAGCAAGAAATGAGGGGAAAGAAGTGGTCAAAGACAGATCACAGAGGTATTTTTATGCGATGTAAAAACTGTTTGTGTTCACTGTGAAAGCAATGGGGGAAATATTGAAAAGTTTCAAGCAGAGAGGTTACAGAGCCAGTGTAATGGTTTGAGATATGCTATGTTGGATGAATTTCTGGTAGAGAGATAAGGTAGAAGGCTTTAGCCAGGAAAGTGATGTTATGTAAGGTCTAAAGTTGGGCAGTGCTAATAGAGAAGGAGAAATGGCATAGATCTGAGAAAGATTTGGGAAGTAATATTGGCAGAAGTAAGTGACTGAATACAAACAATGAGGAAGAGAAATAATGCTAGTATACTCTGAGACCCATATATTCTGTCATAAACTAAACTATCTTTCCCAGTCACCTAAACAAATCAACAACACCATGTCTGTCAAGTGGTCGGGTCTTTGAAATATTTTTGTAATTTTTTTGCAGGAATTAATTTATTTATTGGGGTGACACTGGCTAATAAAATTATACAGGTTTCAAGTGTACAATTGTACAACACATCGTGTATATATCACATTGCGTGTTCACCACCCAGAGTCAGTTCTCTTTCCATCACCATATATTTGACCCTCTTTACCCTCTTCTACCACCCCCTTTCCCCTCCCTCTCTGGTAACCACTAAACTGTTGTCTGTGTCTGTGAGATTTGGTTTCTTTGTCTTGTTCGTTTGTTGGTATACAATCTTATATTGGTTATATGTAAGTTTCAGGTGTACAATATAGTGATTCGACATTTTTATAATTTTTTCATTTAAAATTTTCAGGAAATCAAAATATGATGAATTTTTTAATGACTTACAGACAGACATAAAATGCCTATATATGTATGTGTGCTTATATATACATACACATATGTGTATTTAATCTCAATGATCAAAAATAAATACCTGGCACATTGGCATCATTCATTTCTACCCCTAGCGTGCTGAGAAAAGCCAAACTTGAGACATGAATGCAGTTAGGGAGTGTAGGCCATGCACAAAAGCTATCACAGAGACAGAACAAAAAGGCTGAGTCTAGATTTTAATTGGGTGAATTCTGCACTTTATCAGCACTGTTTGCTACTCTTTCCAAATGTGAACGTCAGAAATGAAAATTGGCAATGCTGGTATTGTTCCAAGGAGTAAGCAGAGATGCCCCCAAATTCGCAGCAGTAATGATAGCAGCAAAATGTGACACAAGTTAACCTTTATAGTGTGCACTGGTTCACGCACATTTCGGCCTCATCTCTATTTTCTGGATTATGTTTATCTGGAGTGGAATATCTCCAGATTCTTGCCTTTAAAACTGTATATAGTGTAACACTTTTGGAAGAGCTCTTTCAAATATTTTAAAGAGATATGTGTGGGTGGTAAGGATTGATGTTATTCAAGAGACTGCCAATTGTCAGGAACCCAGTTTCTCGAATACCCTTCCTCTCACAATGCCTGGAAGTTATCATCTATCACGCTCTCAATGTAGGTGATCTCTAGGTGTGTGCATGCCTTGGTGAGCTGTTATCATATTTCTTCTGAGATTAGGCTCTCTCTTCATCAGGGGATAGCTGGTGCCAAAGCAAATAGGACTCTGCAGTAGAGTTACCCCTCCATCATACCTAAGTCTCCAAATTCTAGCAGATATTCCTGGTACTAAGGTACAAAAACCTGTGCATTGGATAGCATGCACTTGGTGAGGATTTATTTTTTAAACTATTTTTTTCTAATTATAAAAAGAAAAAAGGGACACTGTAAGAAAATAAAAAGAGAGTAATATTCATAATCTGTCCCTTTGTTTATTCTGTTTCTTTTCTCAGTTGAATTTTGTGTTGTGATTTTTGGACTGAATATGCTGTAATAATTGCGTAATATCCCATAACAGTGCCACATTAAAATTTATTTAACTCTTCCGTTATTAGTCACCTATAAGTTTTCCACCTAGGTTTGACTGTTTCAAATAATTCTGTGATAAAATAATTTTATATACACTGCTCCGCAACCTTCCCCACAAAAAATAAAATTGTGCTTTTTCCTTAGGACCGAATCCCAGAAGTGTAATCACCAGATCGAACAGTACATTTTTAAGGCTTTATACTAATTTAAAAATATATTTTCTAAAACTGTCTCATAACCTCTTTACACAACAGCAATCTATGTAAGCGCCCATTTCACTACATATGCTAAGATTTTAATGCTTATGCACTGTTTCTTAAACTGAGCACCGAGTATAGTTTGCATATTTTGTCTCAAATTACAAAAATTCAGCATCAGCATAAATATCACTCATCTGATAACTGAATGGCAAAATTGCCACAGCCACCATTTATCAACCCTAAATCTCTCACAGGATTCCTCATACATATGTTGCTCTATTTCAAACTATTTTTACTCAACATTATAATTCGATCCATTCATTTCTGTATTATCTTGTCAATGAAAGATTGTGTTCACACAAGCTTTTGTATTTCCTTTGGCCCTACTCTCCAGGGAAGACTCTAACAGTTGAGGAAACCAGTTGTGTTTGTACCTGTCATAAACACAAAATAAGGTAGTGAAGTTCCCTGAGGAGCGGTAAAGAGATTTGCTGCCCAATTTAAGGCCTCCCTTTTGCTCAGCCATAGAGGTCCCTCAACTTCCTAGTACCTCTCCTCTCACCAGTAATGTTTCCTGGACCATTACAAACCACACCAGTGGTTTAACAGCATTTATCCTGTTCCCACTGCTGTTGTTACCTTTTCCTCTACTAGAACATGTCAGGATGATCTTCCCTCTTTGAAATACCTTCTAGAGCACAGCCTGTGAGCCAACAGCAAGCAATTAATAACACTGACCCAGTACTTGCTCATATTATCCACTAAAGGAAGATAAGCCATCTTTCTGAACAACAACAGGGGGTTCATGTAAAGCACGCTTAAAATCAGTTTTCAATGTTGACTGTTCCTCAGAGTCAACAGCCCATTTTCAGAAGGGTCACCAGAAGAAATGCTATAATATTCCCAGGGCTCTGAAATCCAGAGTAACTAGGAATATGCTTTTTATTTTTCCTGGAGAGGAACATCCAAGCCAAGTCTGAACAGCCTATAATTGGATTGAAGTAGAGTCTGACTTCAACAGTCTTCGTTGCACATAAATTTCTTCTTGATGAACAAATATATCTGTATATCTTTCCTGGTTAAATAAAATAAACCCCATGTCTATGGCAAAAGAAGTCCAGGAGAGTATATATATTTTCAGAAAGAAAAGGGGGAAGAAATAGAATTCCTGGGTTCTGCTGAAGAGTTGCAACACTCTCTCTTGGTTCCCTCTCCTTCTATTCTTTTATGGGTTTGGCTCCTGACTTCAGGGAACTTCCTATAATTTGAGGTAAATATTTATTGAGCGCCTTTGATCATAAGTTGACTGTTTTATGATCAACAGGAGGACTCGAGGTTCTACAATCATCCCAGGCCATAATGTCTCCTACGACTGTTGAACTAAAATAGTAGCCCTTCCTAGCCAGCCATGCACCCCAAAGGAAGTACAAAGAAAAATGCAACTGTAAATATAGTGCTTTTGGATATATTGCTTCCATAAATCAGTTCTACTTTAACATTATGATGTCATAATGTCACTTCCTCCAGACTTTTGGACCGATTTCTGAGCTACCTCATCTGTAGAGAGTCAGAGAAAAATCAGTCTTGAGTGCCAAACAGAGTTCAGTGAGGCCTTTGGAAATTGACAGTTAACTTCTTTGTGCCTCAGGCTACGCCATGCATTGAATTATTCAGCACCCACTGTAGGACAGGGAATATTCTAGGTGCTGGGGGTGGGGCAGGGTAGAGTCGTGACCAAAACAGAGTTCCAGCACTCACAGAGAACACAGACAAAAACCATAACAATATAATGCATTGGGAAGCAAAATGAAAGCATGTTAAGAGGCAAGCGTGCCTGAGGTGCTCGCAATATGGTGGCTAGAGAAGGGTTCTCTGAAGAGCTAATGTTTGAGTAGAGAGTAAACTGGGCAAATATGTGGGATCACAGGGTTCAAAACAAAGGTTCTGCGATGGGAATGCACTGGAAATGTTTAAGGGAGACCAGAGACGCTGGGTACTTGGAGGAAGTGAGTGGCAGAAAGAGTGGCCAAATTCTGAGCGCCTTTTCTCATCTGTAAGAGCTGGAGAATAATCATTATTTCCCAGAGCTGAGGTAAAAACTAGGAAGAGAGACATTCAATACGGAGTACCCCTTGTTGTTGTTCGAGGATCACCTGTGTATGTATATCTTCTTGTCTCTTCTAGTCAGTGTTACTCTTCCGTGGCTGATATCTCACACATTCACATGGCCATACTGAAGTCCAGCTTAAGTCTTAGTCACCACGTGCCAAAAAGCAGCAGTACTGCTGTAAGAAATTACCACAACTGAGAGGCTTAAACAACAGAAATGTATGTTTTCACAGCTCTGGAGGCTGGGAGTCTGAAATTGAGCTGTCAGCAGGGGTGGTTCCTTCTGGTCACTCTGAGATAGAATCTGCTCCATGTCCTTCTCCTAGTTTCTGGCGACAATGGTCAATCCTTGGAATTCCTTGTCTTGTGGACACATATTCCAAACTCTTCCTTCATCTTCACACGACGTTCTCCCTGTGTGTCTGTATGTCTGTGTCTCTTCTCTTCTTATAAGGACACTAGTCATATTGGATTTAGGGGTCACCCTACTCCAGTATGATCTCATCTTAACTAATTATATCTACAAAGACCCTGTTTGCAAATAAGGTCACATTCTGAGACTCTAGGAAAGGCATGAATTTTGGGGGGGACCCAGTACACATTTGAGTCTGGGTTGATTAGTGGGTGGGTTTTTCTGGATAATCAAATTGACCTGTAAAGAGAAGCATGATATATACTTCATATAAGGACATGGGGGAAAAATAACAACACTGAAATTCTTCTGAACATAATTTAACCAGAAGGGGCTCTGGGATCTATGTGTGATTCATTCATCACGAAAAACATTATCTGTCATTCCCCTGTAGACATGCTTGTTAATGAAGATAGAGTTGGAAAATGTATATAATAGTATAGTAGGGTAGTACATGATCTCTGGGCAAACCAGACCCAAGTTCAAATCCCAGCCATGTCAAGGTCAAGCAAGTCATTTAAGCTCTCAGGGCCTTCATCTGCATGTTGAAAAGTCTATCTGGAGGGCTTGTTCTGGTTTTGATACAGGAAATCACCCTGTGCCTTGGGCTTGGCCTTGTGCCTGCTGCATGCCCTGGAATGAGTGAGGTATGACAAACATTGAGCAGTCAGGACCCCAGAAGTAAGGACCAGAGCGATCACTTCTCAGATAATTGGTCATAAAAAGGGCCTGATAGTGAACTTGGATTGTTTGCAGTGTATGATTCAACTGTATTATCTAAGTCAACAGGTGGACTATGGATTCTATAATCACCCCAGGTCAAACTCCACTAGAACAATCAAATCCTGAACTGACACCCAAGGCTTGTTCAAACTCAATCACTTTTCCTTTTGAAATCATCTGGCTTTGCCTTTTTTAAGGCCCACAATTGCCTCTGGCCTGGGGAATAGTCTTCATAGGGGTTCTTCCTTGCATACAGATATGTGAGCAAATTCTCTGTGCTCTAAGGAAATTTTTTCTGTGCCATTCTTTGAGAGTTAATTTGAAAGTCCCATCCCTCTCTGTTGGATCAGGTTATCCCTGTGTTGCCTGACAGGAAATTCTGCTTAAGACTCATATTGCCTTTAAATCTTTTTTTTTTTTTTTTTAAATGTCATTAATGTTTAAAAGTGATATGAGAACATGCCTACCACACTACCTGGTATACAGTGGATGTTCCCTTTTTCTATTCCCATACTGAACAGGAGCAGGAAAAACTCCACTGTTTGGGTGAACACAAGCAGATACATGTTATACTACAAGAAAATCTGGATTTTTTTTTTTTTTGGTTGTTCTTATTCTGGGCATAAGGAATCCATATAGATATGTAACACCTTGATGCATATGATCCATCCTTTAAGAGTAGAGCATTTCAAATTACTTTAAAGACTTTTTTCATTCTTTCATTTATTTTTTCCATCTTCTCTATTTAATTTATACCTTTACTATCATAAATATTTGAATTAATATTTGCTTACATATATTTCATTCATCACTACACTGTGGTGACTTTGAGAATTGGTACTTTACCATATATCTATGTATGCATGCATGTCTGTCTGTCTGTCTATCTAGCTATCTGACTACCTAGCTACCTACCTATCATCATCCATCCATTAAATCTAATCTATCTTCAATTATATATCTATACTTATTTCCATATCTATATCTATTTGCTTTAATATTCTGATTGACTGAATAAGTGATCACTTAAATTGGTACCAAAAATGTTTATCTTGGGTATCAGCACAATTACTCATAACTATTATTTCTAGATATTTTTAATCTTACAAATTTTGAAAAAAATATGCATTTTCCATTCTTTATAATATTGCAAAGCAATACAATTTTTGACTCAGAATTTTATTCTACAAAACTGACCAGAGTTCAGAACTCAGCAAATCTTTGTTGATCTATTAAGCATAATGCACTGTCTTACACTCATTGGGTGTACTACCATGTTTCCCCCAAAATAAGACCTAGCCGGACAATCAGCTCTAATGCGTCTTTTGGAGCAAAAATTAATATTTAACCCAGTATTATATTATTATATTATATTATATTATATTATATTATATTATATTATATTATATTATATTATATTATTATATTATATTATATTATTTATTATATTAAACGGTCTTATATTATATAAGACCAGGTCTTATATTATAGTAAAATAAGACTGGGTCTTATGTTAATTTTTGCTCCAAAAGACACATTAGAGATGATTGTCCGGCTAGGTCTTATTTTGAGGAAAACTCAGTATTATGCTATTTATTTAGTTTATGTGTATCTCCACAAAAACCCTCTAAATTTGGACTACCAAATGGATAAGGTAAGGGGATGTGCATACAAATAGGATAAAAATTATTGCCAGCTTCAGGCATTTTATACCTTTGGGACATTTGTTAGACACTGAATTAAATGTCAACATGATAAGTAACAGACCAAACAAACAGTGATCAAATTTAATCTCTTTCCCAATTTAGAGGCACCTCACAGGGAAAGGCGTGTTGGATAGCAGGACACCCATCCTGCACATTGATCCTTTAAAGAGAGTAACAGGGCTTAAGGCACATATTTACTTTCATTGTGTGTTAGTGCATACAATGGAAGAGAATTCTCTTTATAAAGATTGCAAGTTATAAAAGGTTTTTATAGTTTAGAACAATTCCAAATGGACAGTTGTTTGCAGCAGTGAACATATAAAATAATCATGTATTGAAGTTCATACCCTGTTTCATTGTGATTCTACATATGTCATTGACCTCCTACTGTATGAAACTCACTGTTCTATCATAGAGATTACTGAGATTAGTGTTGGCTTTGTGGAGATCATCTTTCAGTAGGGAAAGACATGTCAACAACTACCTATAACACAAGGCAGATTGGAGAAATTCTACGAGTAAAGACATCCTTGCTGCAGAAACACAGGGCAAGAGGTTTGTTGTATTTCAATGCAGAACTGTTTTCTATTTTTCAGATAAACTAATGGAGCAGAAATATGACTGGGAAGATCAAAAATAATTTAATAAAAAGATGGAACTTGAATTGTGCCTCATTTTAAAACTTGATAATTAGAAAAAGAAAATACCAAGTCAAGGGGATATTCCAGTTAGATAAAACAGCAAGGGGTAGACGGTTCTGCAAGGGTGGGCTAGGTTGGGGAGGAGAAGAGTGTATCCAGGTGAAAATAAGATCAGAAAGGTGAATGTGCAGAACACGATGCCAAGGAACTTGAACTTAATCCCGGAGCCCAGTAGTTCCCAAAATTTCATATGCAAAAGAATCATCTGGAGTTGTTCAAAGACAGTTTTTTTGCTTCACCATCAGAGTTTCATATTCAGAAAGTGTTGGTTGGGACCTAAGAATCTACATTTCTAAAAAGCTCCCAGGTGATGGTTCTGGGATGACACTTTTAGGAAGCACTGCTCTTGTCAACGTAGACAGTGGGAAATGTCTGCAAAGAAAGTGGTATTATTCGATCTACACTTTACGAATATCAATCTCGTGGCAATATCAAGGATGGATTGGAAGGAGACAGTTGGGAACAGGAAGACCACTTAGAAAATTCTGAAAACAGTAGGGGAGAAATAAAAATGTGGCGAAGAAAATGAGGGGACATTTTAGAGATAGAAACAACAGGATGGAGAGATTGATCAGACTGGAGAGATGAAGGAGGAAGGATGACTCTGAGGTTTCAAACCAGGATTCCCAAGAGGATTGTGACACCATCAATGGAAATAAGGAGCAGAAACAGGTTCGAGGCGGAAAATGAAAAATGTGGTTGGGCTAGAAGGCTCCTTTGTCATCTCACAACCCTTTTCCTGACTTTATTACATGTGTTCATACAACAAACATTATTGCTTGCGCTGTTTGATCTGTGCAACAAAAGCACTTCTGTGTATCTTTTTCATGTTATGATCTCGGCTGGGATTTCTAGTCTCACAGAGTTAGAGAAAAATTAAAGGGAAACGGGAATGAAGTCTGTTGTGTATTTTAATATGCATTTGCTTTCTTTTATATGAATATCATGCAGATTAATTGTCTACTTGAATAACTTCTTGCAGAGATTGTGAGGGAAATTATACACACACAATTTGTGTATTGCTCCTTCAAGTGAATTTGTAAGTGAGGAAAAAAAAGGTTAGATCCTTTTATTAGGGAAGCTAAGTCTATTTTTATTACTGTAGGAGAGGTCTCATGAAAATACATACTATACTGTACACATATTAGCTTTACACACAACTATTTGGGCATTTACCTACATCTATATGAGTAACCATACTCGTATATCTACTGCAATGGTTTCTCATTTTTGTCATGGGTGTAAAAATAACAGTTCATTATATTTGTGTAGAACGCCTTCATTTACATAGTATTTTCACAAACACTATCAGACTTAAGCAAGAAAAAAAAAGTGGTAAGAAATTCAGAAAAAATAAGAGGGTGAATTTTTGTGTGCATCTTTTCATGTTTAAAGAGCCAAGAACAGAAAAAAATCAAATACAGGTTTTCGTGAACTTTAAACTCTACTTTCCAGAGGTTTTGTTGACATGCTTTTAGGTAATCCTTAAATAATCACGGCAAGCAGAAATCTATGTTTAGACAGTGGAAAATTACATTGATTCAGACTTTGTTGTTTTTGGTTTTGTTTTTCCCTGTCTTTGAGAGCACAGCCTCTGGGTGTGGGGAAAATTTGTATACAGTTTTTGAGGGCTGATAAATTTGAGAGGATGCACTCATGTGAAAAACTGTGCTGAACAGTTGTTAATATGGGCATCTACTAAATTTAAAGCAAATTCAGGTTGTTTCAGTGTTACTTAGCAATTAAAAGATCCTCAAGTGCTGGCTTAAGGGAGATTAGCTTCATAGCACGTTTGTTAATACTGATGGAACTCAAACCTAAAGGGATCTTCTGGCCTAGCAGATGCTACCTCATGATACCATTTATTGCTTAGTTATTGTTGTTTACATAAAACTTTAAGTTCTCAGTGAGTGGCAGTTTGCTTTTTATATGGTTAACTAGCAAATGCCTTTAAAGAGGATCATATAACTTTTCATGGCTCATCCAGCTCAATATCCTGTCTTCGGCTGCTGGACCAAAAAGCTGTGGCTAGGTTCTCTTCTATACCTCTCAAAGGTTAAGACCCTAGACCCTTAGTAGTCACACCTTGACCCATTCTTTTGTATATTTCAAACAGATAATATTTTAATGTTGGGGGGGGAGGAATGATTTTACAGTATTTAGTCTGAGCTACCTCTGGAGGGAGGCATTCATTGATTCAATCTTTATTTAAACAAATGTTTATGGGGAACCTGCTGTACCCTAGGCACTGCTGGAGCTGGGATAAAGCATTTGATAAAATTACTGCATATCCCATTAAGCAGGGTTCCCTTCCTTTATTCTAAACTTACAGCTTACCTTGTTCCCCGTGTATTGTCATGGGCAAGAGGGGACATTTTTCTCAAACCTTAGTTTACTTTTCTGACCAGGTATTCACGGGTATTTTCAAAGCTAAACAAGACAGTGTTGTGGGTTCCTTTAGGTGATTATTGATTAAGGTGTTTTTAAAAACTTTCTTCTTTTATTGTTCCCTAGCTTTCAAATGCAAGTTCTTTGCATTTTGACAGCAAGGGGCCATATCAGCCTATATAGAGACCCAACTGGATACCATGTAATTCTGAGAAATAAATATTTGCTGTGAAATGTATAAAGCTTGTGCATTATCTTTCTTTATTTCCATCACTGTGCAATGAAACAGTCAATCATATATTCTTCTATTCTATAAATTGGAAAATACTGAATAATTCAACAGCTTTGAAATTTCAGAACTTCATTCAATGGAGTAGCTGTAGTCCCTGATCTCTATTTTAATATGCTGCCAGTTATTGCAAGTCATAATAGCACAATACAGGGCCCAGGATGAATATCACTCACTCAGTTGTTTCCTTGAATGGCTTCAGGGTATGAAGTAAACTATACTACATCACTGTCTTCATAATGAGATCGTTCTGCTGGATAAACAAGCTCCCCGCAGGCCCTACCTGCTGATAGGACCCAGTGAACCAAATATTTAACACTTCACAGAGGCTCCTCCCTGCCATTCTTCAATATTGCATTCATCATTTTCAAGAGAAAATTTGATGCAAAGAAGTAGAAAATTGAGCTACTGGCTCCTACATCCATTGCTACAACCTGGCTTAGTAACAAAGCCTCAATTCAATTTTGGATCCTGTAAGATAACCAGAAGTGTCAAAGCTCTCAATAAGATTGTGGAAATCTAAATTATTGTTCTGTCTGACCAATTTACACATGGCATTTGGTGAAATCAGTCCTCCCAAGAAAACCACTGAAACAAAATGGAGTGCTTGTTCATTTGCTTGCAATAGTCACTGAAAAAATGGAGTCATGCATGAACAAACAAGCAAAAATTCTTAGAAACAGGCAACAGTTTAGTAGTTATTAGAGGGTAAGGGGTGAAAGGGGTGGTAGAAGGGGGTCAAATATATGGTGATGGAAGGAGAACCGATTCTGGGTGGTGAACACACAATGCAATAGATAGATGATCTAGAATTGTACACTTGGAACCTATATAATTTATTAACCAATGTCACCCTAATAAATTTAATAAAAGAAACAGAAACCAGTTAAGATTGTACTATAAGACTACAAGAAGCAGGTTTTCATTTTCTATGTTACCCGTTAATATTATACAATAGGCATTGTTCTTTAAACATAATTTGTAAAGGTCACTGTTAGTGGTTACATATATATTCACTCTAAAACTGCACCATAATATTATAGATATTTAATTTGTTTCAACTTTCATTTTAATATAGAGTATTGTGATCAAGTCATTTTATACACATTTTGTTTGAATTTCCAATTTTGCCTTTAACTTGAATATCTAAAGGAGGGTTACTGGGTCAAAGGATATTGTATGTTTTGCCAAATTGCTTCCAAAGAGTTTGTAGCAATTTATATATCTGAAGGTAATATATGAGATGACCCATTTAATATCATCCTAGTTATATGAACTGTATTTCTACACCATTGCATTCTCCTCCATTCAGTGCCCATCTACTGTCTGCATACTTGCTTATAAATCCACAAACCATGGTGACCCTGATCAGATTTTCTCCAGTGCATGCATTTTTGCACACTTTTCCGTCAATTTACAAGTATACAGGGATGACTCCGAATCTACATATCCATCTGTGCTCCTCTTTGGTGAGTTTCTTTTTCTTTCTTTCTTTTTCTTTTTGGTTTGTTTCCACAGTATTTTTTTTTTTTTATTTAATTTACTGTGGTGACGATGGTCAGTAAAGTTACATAGGTTTTAAGTGTACAATTCTATGATACATCATCTATATATCACATTGTGTGCTCACCACCCAGAATCAGTTCTCCTTCCATCACTCTTTGGTGAGTTTCAAAATCACCATCCACTTGTTAATTTCAATAAGCCATAAATGCAGTGAATTCTTATTAATGGTGGTGGCTAATGGGAGCAGGGCTTGCCTGCTCATGTATGGTCTCTGTGTATTTTACTGCAGTATGTCAGGTCATACTTGGGGTTCTCTTCTAATACAATTAACCTTTATTTCTAATGAAAATATTTTGCTATCTGTCATATTTCATTAGTACACACCGAGAAACAATTTTAATTCGCTAAACTTACACATTCACATAATAAAAATACAAAAAAAAGATACCACATTTTATCTTTATTTGAGCATTTCCACATAACAGATAAATCTAAAACCTAACCAAAAGTCAAATGTTAAAAATAAATCAATTCTTTTTCAAGAAAGGTGAATTAAAATCAAGTTATCCTATAACAATGGCAAATTATGAATTAATGGGAAAGATAGGTCTCTGCCTTAAATTATGAAATCCAGGTATACTTGCAAATGAAAAAAAATGTATCACCTGTTATTTTGAATTTCACCACAGAAAAATATCACTCATATATATATGGAGCGATGGAAGTAGAGGAAGAGACCCAAATTGCAATATTCCATATGAAACACGGTGGTTTTACTTACACAATTAACCTTGAGAATAGAATCATGTGGCAAAACCATGATGAATGTACTTGCTACTTGATTTCCTCCTTATGGCCTCTAGCCTTAGCTGAGCCAAACACGTGCAGTAAAAATAAGACAAATGAGTAAATCCATACAATACCTATCTCTTCCAACTTTAAGTCCTTCAGGTTGAAACCTAATTGGTGCCAACTTCAGCAGTGCCTCATTCCTACTTTTTTCCCTTAGAATTATCTTGAGAACTTTTACACTCGATCCACTTCTGTTCTTTTCTTGTTGAGCGCAATTCAAAAAGATGAAACAACAGGGGATGTTTTGTGTGCCAGGGAATTGAGTTCTTGGTATATTAAAACACACTCTGACTTGTTCTGTAAGAAAGGAAACAATAATTCCCTAGAGCTATCTCAGAATTCTACTCTCAGCTGTCTTGCACCTCTGTACACGTACTCTGATTAGTGGTATAAGGATATCAGCATTGACAAGTTCACTGAGTTTCGGATTAACTGGTCCAACTGGGGCAGTCTGAGATTGTACCATAAACAAGGACTGCAAATCCTTGGCTCTCGCACAGAAGTTCGGGACTTCAGAAATTTAAATAGTGTTGGTAATCCATGTCCACTAATGGCCTCTAATTAATGCACAACCTTTTTAAATAAACAGACAAGTAGTTATGTTAAGTATAAACAAGATAATAATGCTTTAATGGGCTTTAGTCCAAATTAGTTTCAGTCTTAGACACATTGAATAGTCTCTTCAATTCAGTTACATGTACTGTTTATGTTTACTTCAAATTTATTTAAAAACGTACATACATGAGGTCAGATAATTAAGTTGGAGAACTCATCCTAGAAAAAGTGCTACATACCTCATTTCTGAATATCACTATGGTCACCTTCGAAGTACTCCCCTTGGGAAGCTATACACTGATGCCAGTGCTTAGTCCACCCTTCAAAGCAGTTTTGGAACTCTTTTTCTGGAATGGCCATCAGACCTGTCGTTGCATTACTCTTGGTGTCCTGAATGTCATTAAAATGTCTTCCTTTCAATATTTCCTTTGTCTTTGGATAAAGAAAGAAGTCATTGGGGGCCAGATCAGGTGAGTAGGGAGGGTGTTCCAATACACTTATTTGTTTACTGGCTCAAAACTCCCTCCCAGGCAGTGCTGTGTGAGCTGGTGCATTGTCGTGATGCAAGAGTCATGAATTGTTGGTGAAAAGTTCAGGTCGTCTAACTTTTTCACACAGCCTTTTCAGCACTTCTAAATAGTAAACTTGGTTAACTGTTTGTGCAGTTGGTACAAGTTCATAATGATAATCCCTCTGATATAAAAAAAGGTTAGCAACATCATTGCATCAAGTTCGCGAACTTAATTGTCACACCTCGTACATTCAGTGGTAATTTTTAATTGCCTCTCTTATTAAATATGTATTGTAAGAAATGGGGATAAATAGTATTGTTTAAAAGATAAATACTGTTTTCCATAGTGGCTGTACTAATTTACATTCCCACCAACAGTGTATGAGGGTTCCTTTTTCTCCACAACGTCTCCAACAATTATTATTACTTATATTGCTGATAAGAGCCAATCTAACAGGGACGAGGTGCTATGTCTTTGTGATTTTGATTTGCATTTCCCTAATAGCTAGTGAAGTTTTCATAGAAAACAGTATGGAGTTTCCTCAGAAAACTAAATATAGAGTTACCATATGACCCAGCAATCCTTCTTCTGGGTATCTATCGCAAAAAATTGAAAATATTTATTTGTAAAGACATATGTACCCCTACGTTCATTGCAGCATTATTCACAGTGGTCAAGACATGGAAACAACCAAAGTGTCCATCGACAGATTACTGGTTAAAGAAGATGTGGTATATATACACAATGGAACACTATTCTGCCATAAGAAAAGATGAAATACTGCCATTTGAGACAACATGGATGGACCTTGAGAATATCATGGTAAGCAAAATACGTCAGACAGAAAAAGTTGAGAACCATATGATTTCCCTTATCTGTGAGACATAACACTGAAAGCAACAAACAAGATAAACAAACAAACAAACAAACTCATAGACACAGACAACAGTATGGTGGTTACCAGGTGGAAAGTGGGTGGAGGGTAGAAAAGGGTAAAGGGGGTCAAATACATGGTGATGGAAGGAGAACTGACTCTGGGTGGTGAACACACAATGCAATATACAGATGATGTATTACAGAATTCTACACTTGAAACCTATATAATTTTATTAACTAATGTCACCCCAATAAATTTAAAAAAATAAAAAATAAAAAATTTTAAAGTAAAAAAAATAACTACTAGCAACAATGTCAATTTGATCTCCATGAAAACTTGCTTGTACATTCCCCAAAAGGAGATAAAATATACTCATTCAAAACTATGATACAGGTTCTCTTTCATATTTGATCTGATTATGATATATATACAAATTATTTTCTCCAATATATAAGTATAATTATATAGTGTATTCCACTTCTATATTGTGGAAAGTGCTCAATACAGTTGTATTCTTCCTCCAGGGTTCCACTTTGCTAGTTGACTATTATAAAATGCAAAGGAACAAGTGCCAAGCGAAGTAACAGAAAATAAAAATTTCAACAAGCCAAAATAAAAGCAACAATTTGGGGTCAATCCAACCAACTATATTCTTTGCATATGTAGCATTAATGGATTCATCACCTTTCTGAAAAACTGCTACACTGTAGTTCATTTCTCATTGAAGAGCTCTGATTTACAGACACATATTAATTCATGATTACTTCTCTGCATAATTGAAAACTATGCATCTTAGACTCCATTAAATACATTTTAAATATAGGTAAAAACAACTGGACAATAGAGAAAATCAATGAAACCAAAAGCTGGTTCTTTGAAAAGATCAATAAAATTGACAATGCTCTAGTAAGGCTAACCAAGAAATAGAGTTTGATTAAAAACTGCGGTGTAATAATTAGCTTGACTGGTTTGTGTTTTATAAACAGGTACATACATGTACAGTAATCGAGAATCACGTTACTGAGAACAGAGTATATGTTTTTCAATGCTTAGGTCAATGTTATGTTATAATATTACATTTATATCTAAAATGATAAATTTATATATATCATATCATATATCATATTATATTATATTCACATTCTTTTTAGGGGTGTATTACAAACTATCTACTGGAGCCAAAACAAAACAAAACAAGACACCCTAAATCTTTCCTTGTCTTCTACTCTTCTATTTCAGAGAATGCGCACTTAGAGAAGGAGCTGTCACCAATCTCAGTCTGCAACCACAGATGGCTTCAGAACTCACAGAACAACCTCATCCAACTTCCTCCGTGCTCGAGTCTCCCAGTGCTTCACTACTGAAAAGGCACGTTGCTTATAGAAAAATTCAGGTACACAAAAATGCTAACACATATTCCAGAGACTGTAGGGGAAATATGACCCCCATCAAAGTTCTTATAAGAAGAAAATTCTGATTCCTGCCTCTATAAAAATCATAGTTAAGCTTAGGGGAAGGGGTGGAGAGAAGGCACATGGTACATTTTTTGAATTTAGTACATTTTGGGGCCAATTTGTGTTGACAATGTCAACATAAAATAGAATAATATACTATAAGAGAGAGGGAGAGAGAGAATAATGAAAAATATTATAAATATAAAGAAATTAATACTGGTGAGCCAATTCTAAGGTAGTTTTAATAGAGACCAAGTACTTACTCCCTGGGCTATCTCTTATTCCTTCCTCCTCCAGTGTCTCTTCTGTCCCTAGCCTAATAGTGATGATTGGAAGTGATAAAGAGTCTTAATGCCTTTTTACTTCTGGTGAAACCACAAACTTGTCTTATCCCTGTAATCTAAGCCTACGATTTCACTAGGGTTATTTTATTTTGATTCTGTACTTTGTACAGCATGCCTGGATATATTAAAAGATGGTCAGAGTCAAAGCAGCCAAATATTTTAGGAGTAATCAAGCTTTGTGATCTGGATTCTTCCCTCATTACCTAGAGAGAATATTTTCAGTATTCTTACTGAAAACTGTGTCAAAGATAACTCAAACACAAACACTTCTGCTTCATGGTAACTAAGTATTAACTAGTTTGCTACTGCTGTTTGCCCAGTTTATTTTCATTATAATTATTTTATGTTGGGGAAAATGATAAAGGTAACATCATTAGTAACAAATATACAATATTCAATCCTTCATACTTTATTTCCTTTCTTCCAGATGCATAAAGAATAAAACATGATTCTCCCGTCAATGAGCTCACTTTTTAATGGTAGAGGTAAACACAAAAACAACTGTAATACAATATGATTTGTCAGTAATGGTGATATGATATGAACAGAATATTTTGGGACCACTGATAACAGATGAAGGATCAATGACCTCTAATCTTACCATGTGTTCCTAGAGCATCTGGTAGAGAAAATAAAATCTCTAAACTGATACCAAATTGCTCATCAGCAAAGGATTGTATTCATAGCCATTCAATCTTTTGATAACTGGCATTTGATTCACTTTGACATAAAAATTAAACTTTATGTGATTTAGTTATTTTGCAGAGGAAACTTAATCTGGGTTATATTTCTGACTGCTCTAACTATTGAACCTGTTCAACATTGCATTGAACAGATCTTGAAACAGCTACCGCCACAATTAAAATACTAATGAGGGGAAAAGAAACATGGATTGTTTTGCAGAAACTCATGTAGATGGGAAAAGGTTCCACCTCCAATAATCGATAATAAGGAAATTAAAATCACTATTATTGTTACTACTATTTTGCCTATTCATAACTTCTTAAAGAATGACAATCAGTGCAATAGAAATTGTGTTGAAAATGACACATTCATGCACATTCATATACTGAGGAGGTAATTATCTAGTTATTTATATCATAAAATGAATGAATTCCTTCATTCACTCAACAAGTATTTAACGACTGCCCATTAGAACAACAATAATAGTAACTAATATGTACTGAAAACCTATACTATGCCAAGCACACTCATAACTGTGTATGAATAATTTCATTTAATACTAGGAAATCCTGTATGTTAATATTAGGTTGTATTATTATTATGTCCATTTTATATTTGTATCCCAGAACAACAGTTAATATATGTCAGAATCAGGACACAAACTCAGACAGTCTGAAACACTGTAATTCAATGTGCCAGGTAATATGTTTAGAATGGCATATACACTGGTAAACAAAACAGACATGGTAGCAACCTTCATGTAGTTATATCTTGTTGTGAAGAGAGATGTTTATCAAGTAAACCAACAATGCTTATTTAGTAACATTACACATTGCAAAATGGGCACCAAAGAAAGGAACAGTACCACGCAAGGGAAGAATAGCTACTTTAGATTGAGGAGTTGAGGAAGGCCTTTCTAAAAATGGAACATTAAAACTGATCCCTGAAAGATAAGAAGAATCCAGATAAGGAAAGTACAGGAAGGAGAGCATCTCACACAGATGAAACAGTGCGCATAAGAGAGTTTACTTGCTCTGTAGGGCTGGGAGTTAGAGAGGCCCAGTTAGAGAGGTGGGCAGGATGGAGATCATATTAAGAAACATGGATTTTATCCTAAGTGCAAAGGAAGTTATTGCAATGAAGTGGAAGGGACAAAATAATGATGAGTTAGAAGGGCATGAAGCAGGGGTGTGGAAGGCGGGGAAATCTTCAAGTCAGATGTTTGAGTTGAGCAGGAGGGTGGATAATGGTACCATTTACTGAGTTGAGGAGGTTCTTCTGAAGGAAGAAAGTGTCTCCAAGAAAGATCAAGAATTTAGACCAAGACATGGATTGGGTTGCAACTCTTTTGAAAAGTTAGAAAAAAGCATTTGGAAAGAGCCTGAAGGGGCACCTTTTGGCTTATAATTTATCCCCCATAAGTAATTCAAACATTGAAGATGCCACCTGCATATAGACGGTTATAGTGAGAATGTCCATTTCCATCTGAAGGGCAACAATGGGTAATCATGGTGGGACATGCATATAGAACCATTAATACCATGCTTACAAAGGTCCATTTCAAGTTGGAATAAAAGTTTAGGGTACTTAAATGCAATAAAGATTGATTTCTTTATTATATGGATTTATTATGTATTTTAACTATTTGTACATTTTTATTCCAACTACAAAAATTAGCTGTATACATGGAGTAAGAACAGTAGTTATAATATAATCAATCAATAAATAAATCTAAAATAAAAGGATATTAACGAAATTTTTCATCTTTGTCAACATGCTTTAATCTTGTGGCTGTGTTTATGTCTGTGTACACACGCATACACACACACACACACACACACACAGACACACACATCTTGCAGGACATGTACTTTTGAATGAATACTACCCATTTAAGTACATTTTTGTGTGTGCTTTCTCCCGGCTATAATCTTTTACTAACATTCATGTTAAGTCCAAAGGGTGACCACTTTCAACCTGAAGACAGGTTGAAAAATCAAGGAGTCTTAACTCTAAATTTAATGTCTTTATCCTGGAATGTAGAAAAATGATGGAGGACCCACTGGAATGGAAACTGTGTCACCCTTCCACTTAGTTTTCTTACCTACACTCTGGTAAATTAGGTTAGGGCGTTGTTCACTCACCCTTTATCTATGCCTCTAAAGTCTGCCCAATTAGTTTTATCCTCAGTTAGCTCTTTTAACTCTATGTCAGTTTTAACTATTTGTTCTTCATTTTTCTGTTTCCTCTGCTATATGGTAAAATTCATTACCCCAAGTATTTAGATTCCAATTAGAATGAACTGGGACAAAGAAATGGAGAACAAGGAAAGTAACTGTAATAATTACAAGTGTCCACCAAAGAAATAGACTCTATGTCTTAAGAGTTATGCCTTACGGAACTATTAAAAAACAGCTGGATGAATAACTCATCCGGAGCTATGGTTCCCAGACTTTTGGAGTTCCAATAGTCGTAAAATGTAAAATAAAATAATGGGAGGGTGGGCCAACTTAAACTTGCCACCTTCAGATGGCCTAGAAAGTGTTTATAAACAAAACATAATAAAGCAGAAATACAGCCTCCATCTACTACCATTATCAAGTAAACTAAAGAGAGTGTTAATAACAAAAGTGAATGTATTGCCACAGGATATGAAAGACAGTTTGGGGAATATAATCAATCATGCGGTAATGATTTTGTAGGGTGTCAGATGGGCACTTGTCTTATTAGGGAGACCACTTCATGGATAGTGTAGATGCCTGACCACTGTACCCCTGAAGCTGAAGCTGAATAATATTGAATGTCAACTATAATTTTATATATATATATATATATATATATATATATATATATATATATATATATATTCACAGGATGTGGACTACAGCACAGGGAATAGAATCAATGGAATTGTAACAGCTATATATGATGTCAGAGGGGTAGTAGATTGGGGGGTGTTACCACTTTGTGAGAGGTCTTAATGTCTTAACTAGTACATCGTTTTGTACACCTGAAACTAATAAAAAATTTAAAAAAAGAATGTAAAACCATATCAGAATAAAATCACAGCCCTTTAAATATAGCTTTACATTTTTAAAAAATCACTATTATCCTTCTTGTTCTTGTAGTTCCAAGAACCAGTTTAAAATATGTATCTACGCATAGAGGAAAAACTGAGGGTTGCTAGATGGGGTGGGGGTGGGGATAAGGGGAAAGGTGAGGGGATTAGAAAGCACAATCGGTAACCACAAGATTGCCATGGGGATACGAAAGTCAATTTGGGGAATGTAATCAATAATGTTGTAAAGATTTTGTAGGGTATCCGATGGACATTTGTCTTATTAGGGAGACCACCTCAGGGATAATATAGATGCCTGATCACTGCACTGAACACCTGAAGCTGAACAATAATGAATGTCAACTATAATTATACACACACACACATATACATATACATATACACATAAATACACACACACATATATATATATATATATATATATATATATAATTACGAGAAGTGGAGTACAGCATTAGGAATAGAGACTGGAAATGTAATGGCTGTATGCGATGTCAGAGGGGTAGTAGATTGGGGGAGGGGTGTTATCACTTTGTGAGGGGTATAAATGATAAATGTCTAACTATTACATTGTTTTGTACACCTGAAACTAATACAAAAATAAAAATAAGAATAAAGTAAAATAAAATATATTATCTGTCTCTATTGAGAGCCAGTAGCAGTCAGAAAGCTGCAGAATATTTGGGAACCACGACATGGATTTCCACAGGGGTTCTTTTGCCACCCCCAATAATAAGAAACCTATCAGTTTATATTTCCTGGGTGTTTACCATATGCAAGACACTATGCAAATAATTCACATTCATTTAATCATCAATGCAACCATTGAAATAGAAAGGTAATTTTATCCTCTCCGTTTTCCAGGAAACCAGAGTTTCAAGGGTCACAGTGCAAAAAAGTACCAGAGAGATAAATTCTGGTCTGCCTGATTCAAAATGCATACTCTGCTTTACCCATATATCTATAGGTTGCTTCCATATATTGGCTATTGCAAATAATGCTGCAGTGAACATAAGAATACATAAACCTTTTTGAATTAGTATTTTGATTTCTTTGGATAAACACCAGAAGTGGAACTGCTGCATCCTACAGGTGAAATAGATGAATGGGGATAAAGGGGTACAAACTTCCAGTTATAAAATAATTAAGTCACGGGGATGTAATGTGTATCACAAGGAATATAGTCAATAATATTGTAAAAATTTTGTATGGTGACAAGACTTATCATGATGATCATTTCGTACGGTATATAAAAATGTCAAACCACTGTCATACACCTGAAACTAATATAATATTGTATGTCAACTATACTTCAATAAAAAATGCATACTCTTAACTCCCAGTCTGTAACTTCCCTTTGTTTTTAACACAAATGTAACTGTTGTGGAAAACAAACCATTATACAATGTCTTCTCCTTATTCCAGTTTTTATATAATGTGAACAAAGATAATACCCTTATAACTTAACATCTGTTTTTGTTTTTGCTATTGTTTTATCTGTGTTGCTATTTTTATGGACCAAATAAGAAAACAAATTCTCCAAATGGAATATCCCAAAACTAGCCTTGCAAGAGTTCATTTATTTTTTAATTTTTCTCGGCAATATAGTGACATTTGATTTTAATCACAGTTTACTCAAAACCATGCCTTTCAACTCAGCATTTGTTGATCAATATCTTACTGGTTACCCTGGTATTCCTCTAATGAGACATGCAACATGCAAAATGATCCATGATACCATGTGTAGGTTATAATTAAAAAAACAACCATACACTCAATTTAATGTTTATTTACCAAAGTAATACAGGCAGTGTTAAGCATTTGACTACATTTTGATATATAGATCATACGAGAATTTACAGTAGTAATATAATTTTGAAATTTGATTTCCTAAGTTTATATAGACTCAATTACATTTAAAAACCAGGATTAATCTTACGTTGTTTTTTTTTAAACTTTCTTTGTATAATTTAGCCAATGAGGATAGCATTTAAGAATTTCAAATTCTACATCATCCCTGAGGTGGTCTCCCTAATGAGACAAGTCTCCATCGGATACCCCACAAAATCTTTACAACATTATTGATTACATTCCCCAAATTGACTTTCGTATCCCCGTGGCAATCTTGTGGTTACTAAATCCTCTCACATTGCCCCTTATCCCCACCCCCCCATCTAGCAACCCTCAGTTTTTCCTCCATGTCTCTGAGACTGTTTCTGATTAGTTCATTCATTTATTCTTTTCTTTAGATTCCACATATAAGTGAGATCATATGATCGCTGCACTGTACACCTGAAGCTGAAGCTGAACAATAATGAATGTCAACTACAACACTATATATATATATATATATATATATATATATATATATATATATATATATATATGGTTACAAGAAGTGGAGTACAGCATTAGGAATAGAGGCAGTGGAAATGTAATGGTTCTGTGCGATGTCAGAGGGGTAGTAGACTGGGGGGAGGGGGGTTATCACTGTGTGAGGGATATACATGATAAATGTCTAACTATTACATTGTTTCATACACCTGAAACTAATAAAAAATGTTAAAAAAAAGGAAAAAAAAGAACTTCAAGTTCTGTTAAAACCTGTGCCAACTTGAATATATACTAAATAGCTAAACGTAGATTTTGCATCTTAGTTATAAGTAACAGTGGCTAGAAGAAATATAACATGTATTTTATAATACAGCAAATATTTTTATACTGACTCTGCTGTAAATTTGACTATGAAGTCAGGTTATGGAAAGTCATAATATATATAATTTTTAAAGCAATAGACTTTTGCTCCAAATTCAAATGTACTGATTACTCAGTGTAGAAACAGTAGAAATCACTTTTTAAAATGAGCTCAGAAAGTGTGGTGTCTTTTGGAAAGCCAAACTTCAAACAGAATTCATTATTGTAAGGCGGATTTGATCTGTACTTTTTGTTAGAAATAGAAAAGGCTTACACCATAAACCCCTTGAAGAGCTGCCAAATTAGGGGCAGAGAAGTCTGAGCCTAGAGCTGACAGCAAAGGAAATCCAACTTGAGTCTGACAAAGAGAAGCTGAGGTCTCATACGTGTAAACTTTATGGAGTGGGTGGTGGGAGAAGGGAGAAGCAAATGATTTGCTATTTACCATTAATATATTGACAATGGTGTTATGACAGCAAGGAATTCCTTTGTTTGCATCCCTGCATTTATTAAGTCCCACAGAAGAACTTAAAAAATGGCACTTGTGCCATGACCAATAGGCTTAGTTTAATAAAAATACGCCATTTGCAAACCTGACACCCACTTCTGCTATATATTATAATAGGAAAGAAACCCAAAGAGCACCTCTGGAATCGTGCCCACGCATGTTTATTTTTCTTCTTACTATAGTCCCTAAATGCTAGTAGCTTCTCTGTGGGGGGAATATTATTACAATTAGAGCACTTGATTGGAAACAGGGCACATAGACTTAGGAACAATTTAATTTCTAAAAAGAAATAACTCTGGACTTGTTATATTTGATTACTTAAGTCTAATAAAGCTTGTAGCGATGACTGACTTGTAAAAATCGAGTATCAGGAGGCCAAAGGGGACCCCAGACTATGTGAGTTAGGTGAACAATGTTGTGTAAAATTTCAAGGATATTATAGGATTTAAAACTAAAGCACCACACAGAGGAACATGAAGGTAACAAGATCTTGATTTTTGGGGTAAAGTTTTAATTTGAATTGAAAATTACTTCAAGCTGTCCTTCTTTACTTAACAGCATTCATTGTTACTCACTAAGTTTTAAAAACAAAAACATGGAGCAAAGAAAATTCTTCTCAGGGTAATTACACCCAGGTTTCTGTTACTTGCTGTACGTCATGTGTACTTAATATTATTACTAGAACAGAATTGTTTTCCCTAACTTGGCTCTTCTGCGTAAAGTGCTATCATTGAAAAGTGATATAGGACCCAAGAACTATTCTGAAATTGACCCTTAAATGATCTGAGAAAAACCCCAGTTCAGGGACTGAATTTCAATGCTGGGTATAATAAAGCCTTTCACAAGTGCTGTCAAAGGAATTTTTGTTCTATTAAAACAACTGAAGGATCCATTGCTGTCTGGAAATATTTCTATCGTTCTCCATCACCATTAAGCATACTGCTCTCAAATAAATTCCCCTGGGACTAATTTTCCTTTTAAAAATTACAGCCAGAGAAGTTATAACAACATGTTATTATATCATAAAATAAACCACGAAGCTCTCTGCAAAGGAATAGTAAGTCAGCACACCAGCAGTGAAAACTTGGCAGCAAAAACATATCCCCTGAGGAATTGTGAGAAATTTTGATGAGATTAAAACATGCTGCATTACATATGGTATATATATTTTAACACATATAATAGGAGAAATAAATTGGAAGAAGCATCTAAGCATTAATCCCCTAACTCCCACATCTCGTCCCATCCGTTAGGGATTTATCTCTTTCAGTTTGTCATGGTAATGTAAGCATGAAACGATCTTTCCTACCTTCTGGAATTCAACTTTAGAAAGGGAAATAAAATGTCACTATTATTTATCTGCATCGTTTAAGATGCTGCTTTTCTACAGAACAGAGAGATGCAAATAGATAACTGCAGCAGATTGTTGAACTGAAATCAGTTTTATTAACATTTCTTATAAGGGGCTAATATCTTTAACACACTCAAATGATGTAGCACATTGGGGCAGACTTTGCAAAAACATTTACTTCTGAATATATTGGTGTTAACAATATAACTAGATAAATTGCAAAAGCTTTCAGAACACGCTCTGCTTGTTCTTCCAAAAGGAGAGAAAATGAAAAGCAAAAATATGTTTTGCTCTCTATATTTTCAAATTATTTATGTAAACTGTTTAAATGTTTATATGTTGTAAAAATGTAACTCTCTTCCTCTTCTGAATTTATTATCCTCACATTTCATTCAATTAAAAACTTACACTAGTGGGAGTAGGTAAGGAAACAGGGCAATTCTCCCACATTTATCATTATGGGGCCAACATACAACACATGCAAATGTATTGCAGATTCTTAGTACATGTGTGAACATGAACTCACTCAACCTCTCTAAGGTATCCTCAATATAAAATGGGAATTTAAAACGTACATTTTTAAATTCTCACAGTGTTGTTTTCAGGATTAAATCATTTAAGCCAGGCAAATACTTAACATAATATCCAGCATCATGTAAGTTGCCAGTAAATGTTAACTATCATCACCATCATCACCATCACCACCATCATCATCTAAACAAACGAGGCCTTGTGGAACTGAGCTTGATGCAAGGGAGGTTAGTTCTGTATAAATGGCCCAGTGTTCATCATGCTGAAGTATTTGTGACCAAGCTATTTATAATAGTGCTACAAGGTCGGCATTATCTTCATTGTAGAGATGGAAAAACTAAGGCTTTGGAATGAAAGGGTTAGGTCCAATTTAGTGTAATTGGTGATTGACGCAACTTCCTCTCTGATGCTGAGTCTTACATAGTAGGCTATGTCTTGCTTTTTATATTCACTAGTAGGAAGTTAAAAAATAATATTGAGAAAAGCAATCAAAACAAAACTGTTTTGCATCACTTATTTGCATCATTTTTGCCCTTGGTATTATTGTTTACTATTTAATCATATACATTTTTAATGTAAGCAGCCAGAAATTGTTAGTGAAAGAATACATTAATTCATTAGTTAATCAAACAATGTATCTTCAAAGGAAGATTATGCTGGCCTGTAAAGTAAAATGTAGGAAGTTCTTAAAGAAGGAGAGATTAGAAAATAATTAAAAGATTATTCAAGAAATTGTATTGGGTTGATGTGGGAGTAGGTAGGCTGGGAGTCACTTGAGACCCTTCAAAGGTAATTAATCAGTTTCTGGAACACTGTAGGAGCTTAATGAAAGTTTGGTAAAGAAAGGAGGGGAAAGAGCAATGATTCAGTTAGGATTTAAATGGGTCATGAAGAAGAGGGAAAACAAAATATTGAAAATAATTTCATTTCCACTCTTAAATAACATGGGGAATATGGAATTCTTCTCTAACTAGAAAAACTGGAACTAAATTACTTTAGAAGAGCAAACATGAGTGTTCTTAAACACACACACACACACACACACACACACACACACACACACACCCCAATCCCTTAGTTTTTTAAAACTCAAAAGGTTAACTTCATTTCTTAAAAACTCAGTATTCTAACAATAAAAACAACTCCAATATATATATATATTTTTACTCTAATGACATAATCTCAGAGGGCATGAAGTTCTTGTCTATAAAACCTAAGATTCATTTTCAGAAATTACAGATAAGATGAAGTGGGAAATTATAATACTTTTATTATTCTCCACATGAGGATAAAAAAAATGAAAAGCAGTCAAGTCAGACATATATCAACAGATACACTTTTATTTTTAAGAATAATTCCTAGTTTCAGGCTTTCTCCTCAGACATGATATTTTAGATTAAAATATCAATTGCATCTTTTGTGCTTTCACAGCAGCATATCTTGACTCCTGTCACTGTCAAGCTGCCAGCATCAATTTTATATTTATTTCAAGGTGACTTTGGAATATTTCATCTGTCTTATATGTGATTATTCTGTTTTCATTCAAGTGTTTTGACTTGTTCCCCAGTCTCATCATACTAGTAGTCCACCATATAAATGCATACTCCTTGAACGAGAACATTTCTTTTTTCCATGAATATAATCTTATAACCATCCTATAGCATTAAAATTTAAAATTTGATTTCTCTCTCTCTTTCTCTCTCTTTCTCTTTCTCTCTCTCTCTCTCTCTCTCTCTCTCTCTCTCTCTCTCTCTCTCTCTCTCACACACACACACATACACACACACACACACACACACACACTCACATATACACAAACAAACATTCACTCAGAAACACTGGTACGTTGGTTATTATTAAACATTGGTATATTCCATTTTGCAATGCATATGATAATTGCTTCATACAAGATGACTCTTCATAGAATATCATACCCATAAATAAAAATAATAAATTGTAGATTGAAAAGATTACATTTTTAAACATGGTGGCAATTGTTCTATTTATTCCTTGCTTACTAAGAGAGGATCCTGTATCTTTTCCCAGGAAATATACTGTGTTTCCCTGAAAATAAGACTGGGTCTTACATTAATTTTTGCTCCAAAACACATATTAGGGCTTATGTTCAGGGGATGTCATCCTGAAAAATCATGCTAGGGCTTATTTTCCGGTTAGGTCTTTGGGGGAAACACAGTAACAATATAAGAAGCTATTCTTAAATAGTCACCGGGATATAAAGTACAGCATAAGGAATATAAGGCAATAATATTATAATAACTGTATAGTGCCAGGTGGGCACTAGACTAGTCAGCGGGATCATTTTGTAAATCATATAAATGTCAAACCACTAACCTATTCACGTGAAAGTAATATAAAATAATATTGAAAGTCAACTGTAATTGAAAAATTAAAAAAAAAAAGCTAGTCTTTATTCCGATTCATTTAAATTTTTGGTTCTTTAGTTGTCGGATTTCTTTTTCTCTAGGATCTCTGTGCTCATGGAAAAACTATGGGTAAATGCAAATGGATCTGTCTACTCACTTCAGCCCATTCATATCCAGCCTAAGGTCAATTATATTTTCCCATCGTAGATGAGATTGTTATCAACCTACCATCTAAATCATCCACTGAATACAAGCCCGACTGCTTTTTATCAAACAATTCTAAATATGATTTTCACTAATACCACATATTCAATAGGTTCTTTTCACCCATTTACCTTCTGCCTAACTGCTTGCCATGTCTCCTAAAGCATTTACCCACCTTCTAAATCCATAACTTCAGTTTTAGTACCCGATAAATTTCCTGGGTGCTTTCATCTTGATTTTTGAATCAGCCCTTTTCTGGTCCCCTGAGTGGACCCACCTACTACAATTGATATGAAATAATGTACCCCAGACCACCAACTTGACCAAACAGTTTAATCATTAACAGAGTCAAATGCTTTTAAGTATTAGGATCCAGTCAATCCTCTCAATACTCTGTTTCCTCATGTGTAAAATGGAAATAATAATGATACCTGGCATAAGAAAATAACTTTTGTACTTAGCCTTTAAGACATGCATTGTGTCAGAGCATGCAAAGGATATTTAGTGTCTGAGAAAAGAAAGCCTCTTCCATAAATGCTGCGGGAAATGTGGAAAGCCATGTGCAAAAGAATGAAACTATGCTGCTATTTGTCACCATACACAAAAATTAACTCAAAATGGATCAAAGACCTAATTATAAGACCTGAAACAATATACACAGAACAAAATATAGTTACTAAAGTTATGGACCTTGGTCTTAGAGAAGATTTTATGAATTTGACCTCAAAGGCAAGGAAAGTAAATGTGAAAATAAATGAATGGGACTATATCAAACTAAAAACCTTCTGCACAGGAAAATAAATCGTCAACAAAACAACAAAATAGTGGCAACCAACTGAATGGGAGGAGATATTTGCAAACACCTCTGATAAGGGACTAATATCCAAAATATATATTAAAAAAACTCATACAAATCAACCATAAATAAACAAACAATTCAATGAAAAACTGGGCAGAGAACCTGAACAAACAATTCTCCCACGAAGACATACAAATGGCCAAGAGATATATAAAAAATCTTCAACATCACTAGTTATTAGGGAAATGCAAATCAAAACCACAATGAGGTCAGCCCAGTGGCTCAAGCGGTTGGAGTTCCAGGCTCCTAACTCCGAAGGCTGCCGGTTCGATTCCCACATGGGCCATTGGGCTCTCAACCACAAGGTTGCCAGTTCAACTCCCACAAGGGATGGTGGGCTGCACCCCCTGTAACTAGCAATGGCAACTGGACTTGGAGCTGAGCTGCACCTTCCACAACTAAGACTGAAAGGAAAACAACTTGACTTGGAAAAAAGTCCTGGAAGTACACACTGTTCCCCAATAAAGTCCTGTTCCCCTTCCCCAATAAAATCTTACGAAACAAAAACAAACAAACAAACAAAACACAATGAGATACCACCTCACACCTGTGAGAATGCCTATTATCAACAAGACAAGTAATAACAAGTATTGGAGAGTATGTGGAGAAAAAGAAACATTCATGCACTGCTGGTGAGAATGTAAATTGGTACAGCCACTATGAAAAACAGTATGGAGGTTCCTTAAAATTTTAAGAATAGAGTTATCGTATGCCCCAGCAATTCCTCTTCTGGGTATCTACCCAAAATGTTTGAAAACATTTATTTGTTATATATATATATTCCCCTATGTTCATCGAAGCTTTATTTATGGTGGCCAAGACATGGAAACAACCAAAGTGTCCTTTGATAGATGATTGGATAAAGAAGATGTGGTACATATGTACAATGGAATAGTACTACTCAGCCATAAGAAAAGATAAAGTACCTGCCATTTGTGACAACATGAATGGATCCTCAGAATATCATGCTAAGCAAAATGCCAAATAGAAAAAGATAATAGTCATAATTTCACTCATATCTGGGATATAAAACTGAAAGCAACAAACAAACAAGACAAACAAACAAAAACTCATAGACACAGACAAGAGCATAGTGGTTACGAGATAGAAAGAGAGCGAGGGGTAGAAAAGGGTAAAGGGGGTCAAATATACGGTGATAGAAGGAGATTTGACTTTGGGTGGTGAATACACAATGCAATATACAGATGATGTATTATAGAATTTTATACTTGAAACCTATATAATTTTACTAACTAATGTCACCCCAATGCATTTAATAAAATTAAAACAAAAGAATATTTAGCATGTGGAGGAATCCTCATTATATTTACCTGAACTGTGTTGAGGTCAATGTGTCCTCTCACAGTGGTTATTATACCTATTTTTTGAGTTTGAAGCAAGCATGATATTTACCACCATAACATCTTTAAAAACCTCAATCTTCACAAATTCAAAAAAAACATGAGAATGTTCAACTCTATCAAAATATATCTCATCTTATTCTACATATAGGTAGACCAGTAGTTTTCCAACTCTTGTAATTGAAAAAAAAAGAGAGAGAGAGACACCAATTGCATCGGGTTGTGGTCCCAATTAAATGAGGAGTTTATATATACATATATATTAGATACGAAGTTGAAGTCAGACAATTAAGTGTGCAAACTCATCCCAGAAAAAGTGCTACATACCTCATTGCTGAATATCACTACAGTCACCTTTGAAGTACTCCCCTTGGGAAACTATGCACCGTTGCCAGTGCCTAGTCCACCCTTCAAAGCCATTTTGGAACACTTATTCTGGAATGGCCATCAGAGCTGTCATCGTATTACCCTTGATGTCCCAAATGTCATCAAAATATCTTCCTTTCAATATTTCCTTTATCTTCAGGTAAAGAAAGAAGTCATTGGGGGCCAGATCAAGTGAGTATGGAGGATGTTCCAAGAAGGTTATTTGTTTATGGGCTAAAAACTCCCTCACAGACAGTATCCTGTGAGCTGGTGCATTGTCGTGATGCAAGAGCCATGAATTGTTGGTGAAAAGTTCATGTCGTCTAA
Organism: Rhinolophus sinicus; assembly: GCF_057876585.1. Taxonomy (NCBI): domain Eukaryota; kingdom Metazoa; phylum Chordata; class Mammalia; order Chiroptera; family Rhinolophidae; genus Rhinolophus; species Rhinolophus sinicus. The sequence continues at coordinate 20,902,068 of NC_142518.1, read as the reverse complement.
CTTTTTCACGCGGCCTTTTCAGCACTTCCAAATAGTAAACTTGGTTAACTGTTTGTCCAGTTGGTACAAATTCATAATGAATGATCCTTCTGATAAAAAAGGTAGCAACATCATTGCAACAAGTTCGCAAAGTTAATTGTCAGACCTTGTGTATAACAGGAGTGCCCAAAAAATGTCTACAAGTGGACATTTTGGTCAACGTTGCTCAGTGCGGTAATCAGAAGTGTCTGGAGGCTGATGGTAACCACTTTGAGCACCTCTTGTAATTGCAGAAGTCAAATGTGACTTGTATTCATCTTTTGTTATTGGTATACATTGCATACTATAATTTTAATACAGGCTTCCTTTCTTAAAATGTGTATACATTTTTGGTACCCTCTGTGTATAACATATTATATATATGATATGATATATATATATATATAATCTTGATATATATATATACATATATATGTATATATATGTGTATATATATATATATATATATATATATATATATATATAGAGAGAGAGAGAGAGAGAGAGAGAGAGAGAGAGAGAGTGAGAGAGAGAGAGAGAGAGAGAAGGAGATTATCTTCTTAACATTAATTACTTTAGGCTTCCTAACAAGTATCCACGGAATACATATCTTCCATTGACATGCTTGTATATTCTTTTGCTTTATCTTCTGATGTTTGTTATCCAAATCTTAACTTTCTACTCAGTATGCTTCTTTTACTATTGCATTACTTTACACTATTTTCAATTTGTTTACTTAAATCATTATCAATTTTAGAATATAATACCCAGAGAATTTTGAAATCTTACTACCTCCTTATCTAACAGGAGTTGTTTTAAGCATGAGGGTAATAGTTTCCTCATATGATTCTTTTCATTTAATTCACACTTTTCTATATTTAATTGGGTTTATCTACTTTTATAAACATTAGGTAACTAATAACTGCCTTAGACATGTTAGTTAACTTTCTTGTTTTTTCCCAGAGAGGTAAGTTCTCTTGGATGATGGTCATTTTGAATTACTTGTTATTATTTTGGATGAGAAAATATAGTTTATTTCTGGTTATCATAGTGTACATTAACTTGAAATGTTACAATGCATAAGAATGTATTTAACCAGCTCAATAAGAAACTGCATTACTTCCAAAGTAAGTGTTTGAAATTTAAAAGAGGCAGTAAATACAGATAAATAATTAATATATTAACTGAAGTAAGTTTCTCTTGGTACGTGAAGAATTTAATACGTGATTTCTATTTAAAATAAAGACTGAATTTGTCCACTTGCATCTTGGGTTTGCCATAGAATTATATCCATGTATGCAAGGCAAGTTCATCAAAATTTCAGTATGGTATTAGATAATTTTAAAATGTAATAAGATTTTATCACCTACAACCTTGTTTAAAATTGGATGGAACTACAAAGCATCTCATGTGTGGAATTTTTAAATAAAAACTGAAGAACCAAAACAATAACAAATAAAAAAAAAGAGAAAAAAAGGCATGTGTGGCAGAAAAGACAAGCAAGAGCAATAATTTTTTTTTTAATTTTTAGTTTCATTTCTCCTAAGTAATTGGTATGCTTCATTGCTTATTTGTTTATGTAACGAGACCTATGAAATTTTTATTTCCCTTTATGCCCTGGCTATTAGGAAACTCAGAGAGAAATTTGAGGCTCAACTACAGACACCATATTAGCATTCTTGTTCATTTTTTCTTTTCAAAGATTTTATTGGGGAAGGGGAACAGGACTTTTATTGGGGAACAGTGTGTACTTCCAGGACTTTTTTCCAAGTCAAGTTGCTGTCCTTTTCAATCTTAGTGGTGGAAGGTGTTGGTGAGCGTCAAGTTGTTGTCCTTTCAGTCTTAGTTGTGGAGGGTGCAGCTCAGCTCCAGGTCCAGTTGCCATTGCTAGTTGCAGGGGGCACAGCCCACCATCCCTTGCGGGACTTGAGGAATCGAACTGGCAACCTTGTGGTTGAGAGCCCATGCTCCAACCAACTGAGCCATCTGGGAGGCAGCTCAGCTCAAGGTGCCATGTCCAATCTTAGTTGCAGGGGGCAGAGCCCACCATCCCTTGCGGGACTCGAGGAGTTGAACTTGCAACCTTGTGGCTGAGAGCCCACTGGCCCATGTGGGAATCGAATCGGCAGCCTTCGGGGTTAGGAGCACAGAGCTCCAACCACCTGAGCCACCGGGCCGGCCCCTCTTTTTTTTTTTTTTTTTATTAGTTTCAGGTATATGAAACAATGTAATAGACATTTATACCCCTCACCAAGTGATAACCCCCCTTTCCCAATCTACTACCTCTCTGACATTGTATATAGCTGTTACAGTTCCTCTGTCTCTATTCTTTATGCTGTCTCCACATCCTGTGAATATGTATATATGTATATATTATGTATGTATACATATTATATATATACATATTATATAATATATAATATATAATATGTATATATAGTTGACATTCGTTTTATTCAGCTTCAGCTTCAGGTATACACTGCAGTGGTCAGGAACCTACACCGTCCATGAAATGGTCTCCCTAAGAAGACAAGTGCCCATCTGACACCCTACAAATGTGCATTATTTTTTGCTTCTATCCTTTCTCCATGGCTCTAAGTTTCTATTTTAACCACCATATTGCATACATGTGGTTTAAAAGAATCCATTCTCAAACCATCCAGAGTCACCAAAGACCTACCTGACCTGTTCTACTCCCACTCAGTAGCTCTTATCTCATCTTCTAGGATTTCCCCCCAACCGACATCATTCCTTGCTGTTCCTGAAACACAAAACATGCTTCCACCTCAGGTCATTGCATTTCCTGTGCCCTGACTGTAAGTCTGTTTTCTCCATATAGCTACTGGCTTGCCCCTTCAGCTCCTTTAAATTTTCTTAAAAGTCAACCTATCAAAGGGGTCATCTTTGGCATCCTTTAATAAAACGTATAATCTACATCTATGTACATATGTATGGATATGGATAAAATATACATAAGATAAACATATCTGCCCCATCTCCACATATACACCGTATTCTCCTCTTCTATACATTATTTTTCTTCATATGATTATCACTATCGAAACTATAAGCTCTATTAGAGTCAAAACTTTCTTTTGTGTTTCTTTGTTGATTTCTTTGCCTACTCTTTGTAGTGCCTTGAACACAGAAGACACTCAATATTTGTTGAATGTAAGAATAACTGAATGGATAAATAAAAGATACAGAATCTAGACACTTGAATTATATACATTGATTTATTGTAGAAGAAAACAATGTAAATTCAAAAATAGCAAATGTTCTAGGGCTTTGTCTTTCAAGATACAAATTAACATCATCCTAGTTGTAAAACAGAGGTTATAAAATCCAATTTAGTTTTGTCTCCTTGCTATTTCAGCTTAATTTAAATTCTTCCCCAATTTTACTTTCTTGAACTTCGAATCATTCCAAAAAAGAAATGATCCAAAATAAATGTTTCCTGGTGTAGAATAGGCAGGGTTGTTAGGAAAAATAATGCATTTCTCACAAGTAAGATGGGATCGAGGTAGCTCAAACCAAGCATAATGCCGGGAAAATGAAGGGATTCTCATTAAAAGTCTTGTTTTGTCTGATGGGGAATTTTAGAGTCCTGAGATTCTGTAATAACATTATCTGTTATAGGAGATTAGGCAAATGAGAGCCAATTAAACCACTGGACAACAGCCAAGGTACCATTGCCGATACAAACAGGAGTTTACTTTAAAGTATCAAAGAAAGGCCCTGGCCTTTTCTAAACACCTTTCTTTTTCCTTGTGGAAAGCTTATTTTTAATGATACAATGAAGAGAAATAAATCTTAATATTTTAGATATGAGGCAGCAAAAAGAATGAAAGAACAATACTTCAGAAGAGACTTGAAGTGAAAATGAAATAGCCTCTGATGTTATTTGAGGGGAAATCATTCTCTACTTTGGGTTTCAAACGCTAAGACGGAACGAGAAGCCTCAAAAGAATAGAATTTTCAGCATTCAGTACACTGGCCCTCTGAGATTTTATCTATAAGCCATAGGTCAATGCTTTAATAGTTTCTTCATTTTTCCAACAGGTTAGAAGCACACATTAATGCCCATCATATTCTTATACAAGTTCATTAACTTAGATATCACCAGAATACTCATCAAATATTGTTAAATATTCAGCCCAATTGTGGCTGTTGTTCCTATTTCTTAATTGTGGTTTTCTTTATTATACTCTTGAGGACTTCTTTTTCCTTAAGTGGCATGGTGAATGCCAAGTGTCAAGTGTGGTAATGAATGAAGTTCAATGGAAGAGAGACATGTGATATTCCCATTAATAGGTTAAAGGTTGAAGTACCTTGAGGAGAAAATTGAATCAGCAGTTCTTATGTACAACTAGAGCCTACATATCTCAGTTACATTGCTTGCACATGGTTTTCTAAATTATTATATGAAAACAATCACCTTAACACCTCAAGGAAAGAGATGCCATATATAAAAGTGTGTAAAATTTCCTATACATTTTACACTACCAATTAAAAAACGTTTTGATATAAATTGAGTAATAAATGGGAATTCCTTTATCTTTATTTCTTATGCCTTTTCTCCATTTCATTGTTTTGGCATTTGCTACGTTAAGTTATACATACTTCTCGAAACTATTACTCAGCATTAATGAGGACAACTAGGCCATTAGTGCCTTCTAAATATAACTAAAATGTTCTCTCATACTCATAATAAATGTTGACATGTTCTCCATTTTTTTCATACTCTGAAACCCATTTTTCACTGTTGTAATCTATAATTGCTATAAGATATACATATTTTGATTTGTATTGTTCTCAATACAAAATGTGAGTCTGATTCATATATTGCTTAATAATTGGGAAATGGTTAAACAACTAACATTCTGATGTAATTTTTTTTTAAGTTAACAGAGTGCTGCCACTGTTAATAGGATGTAAACAAGCTGCTTTAATGGATTACGTGTATTGCACTTCTGGGACACAACATCCTCTCCATAATTATTTACAAATATTAATAAAGCAAAAAATTTCAAATGTCTCAGTTTGATGTCAAAATATCTGTGAAAGTTTTTCTTCCTCCTGCTTCATGTTCACTACTATCAGATTGCTAATGCAGCAAAAGTGTTTCTAGCTAAATGTACACTTTTATTCCCAGACAGAACATATTCTTACAATCCCTAATTTCCTCTAATCCCTTTAGTTTTTAATTATTTTTGTCAGGAGGCCATACAATAAGATATAAATTGTAAAAGCTATGAAAGTTTCTAAATTGAAAATTTAATCTTTTCACTCCAATCTCCCCAGCCCACCAGTGCCCCTCCCTAGAGGCAATCTCCTTAACCAGTTTCAACTAAAAACAGGCTAGAGATATTTTCAAATCATCCTGGTGTGTGTGTGTGTGTGTGTGTGTGTGTGTGTGTGTGTGTGTGTGTCTTTGTGTTATGCATGAGCATATTCATTCCCCCAGCAGTAGCATACTACTTGTATATTCTTTCGCACCCTCTATTTCTTTTCATTTAAAGATACATTTCCAAGATCTTTCCATATTAGTACATATCAATTGTCTCCTCTTCATAGCTGAATGGCATCCATTGTGTAGATAAACTAATTTTCTCTACCAATCCTCTACTGATGCATATTTAAATAATTGCCAATCTTATGCAATTCAAAAACAATGTACACACACACACACACACACACACAATGTAGAATATGAATGAGTGTATCCACAAGATAAATTTGAGAATTGCTAAGTCAGAGTATGTGCCTTCCATATACTGGGGGTGCCAAAATTGCCTTGACGGGTGGACTAGGCGCTGGCATCTGTGCATAGCTTCCCAAGGGGAGTACTTTGAAGGTGACCGCAGTGATATTCAGCAATGACGTATATAGCACTTTTTCTAGGATGAGTTCGTGAACTTATTTGTCCGACCTCGTATACCTGTTTTGTTTTATAAGCCCCCCCAATATCTAATATAATTTGTGGCATAGAGTTTAGATGAATTTAAAATAGCCATATATAATTTTAGAAAATTATATGTTACAGTAAATATCTAGGCATAGCTGACAAACTTTCAAAGCTAATTTGTGTTGTATGTAAAACAGCTTATATGAACCCAATTGAGGCATGATTGTATCACTGGTTGTTGATTTGTTCTTTTCTGCTTGATCTAAAACAAATTAATTCTTTACGCATCTTTGACATAGGGGTTCATTTCTGTGCTTCTCCTTATGTTAAAAATAAGCAGCTTTATGTTAAAAATAAACAGCTTGTCAAATTAATTTAACATATGCCAACTACTGAGCAAGACAATACGTGTATATGTACATACATATGCATACACACTACTCTCTTCCAAGCCTGAATCCAAAATTTCAGATATCTCAAATTTTGAGAACAGCTCTAGACTTCAAAACACCTGTGGTTAGAGAAGGAGGGGCTGCAAACCTTCCTCCTTGGGCAGAATGAAGCCTCCCTTGTGGGTGCAAGCAATAAATAAACAACATAGAAGAGAGAAGCATAAAAATGGTACCCACCATCCTGTGATTATTTGATTTCCCATTTGAAAGGAAATGTATTCTCTGATAGGTTGGTAGTCTATACATAAACCAACATTTTACAGAAAATTTGGAGTAGCAACAGGAAGCAGAAGAAAGAAAAAGGGAGGGAAACTGAGGGAAGAAGAAGTAATTGAATGGCAACCATTCAATGCTGTCACACTGGCTGTTACTAAATCCTCCCATCAGCTGCCTAAGCAGAATGATGGTGATAGAGATAGGTAAACTATCAGGAGTAGGGTGGGGAAACAGTCACCTGTACCTCATCACTGTGGCACCTGGAGGCGTAAGACATTTCTACTAGATGTGGCAATCCAGTTTGAGAGTTCCTATGTGCTGGTGCTGAGATAAGGGCTAATTAACCACTTGTATTTGGCTCAGTTGCCCTTGAGGCACTGATTGCTAAAGGCAGCTTGCACAATGTCACTGTCCTAAAAAGGGAAGAGATGTTAACAATTCTGATTCTATACTTGTACCTACACAAAAGCACCAGGAGATCACATTCACTAACATACACAAAATATTTTGAAGAATCACCAAGAGATAAAAGTAAATTTATATTTGAGATACTCCATATATTAAGACGGGAAGTACATCCTTGAGGAATCCTATGGGGGCTAAAATGTATATGAAGGTGTTTTTGTTATGTCATCTGAGGATTGCCACGTTTGAGTCATCTGTTAAAGATGGAAATTATAGTGGTTAGAGGGACCTCAGTAATGGGAATACTCGGGTAACTCATTCACTACGGAGACTGGATAGTGAAGTTTTATTGCTTGCATTATATGTAGTGAATGGAAATACATCTTCCTCAATACATAAAATGTGAATGCAATGGCATTTGAAATGCAAAAATAATCATTTAACAGTTTTGTAAATGTTTATTTGCTGACTGTTAAACATTGACTTCTGAAATTGTATGCCAGTTTTGATTTAGGAATGGAAGATGAGAAGCTTAATTTTTTTAAAGGCATAAAATATAACCTTTAAATCATTTCTGAGGTGAGCTGAATGCTCTAGGGAGTAATTTTTCCACCAAGTACTATTAACATCTAAAGAAAGTCTTTTCAATGAATTTAAGAATGCCAAGAACCAATGTCTTTTTTTTTGAAATAGTTAAACTCGGCTCAGGTGCTTAGAGATTCAAATCTTGAGGATCTGAAAGGGTCTCTATAAAATTGCTTTCTAATTTATTTCGCTTTCCGTGTCAAAGATTCACCAAGCATATCCCTGAGATGTCATATTTCAGTGCAAAGTCACTCTTGCATTGGTTTCTATGGCAGCCAATTGCAAAAACTTTAATGCAGCTATCAACTTTCTATTCCAGTGTTGACTGCAAGCATCAGTGTCAGGGAGACTGTATTTGTCTTGACAAGTCTCCATCTGAATATAATACATATATAGTTACACCCCTAAGCTGTAAGTTGCCATAATACGGAAACAAATAGATAACAGGGGTGGATACACATGGACTCACACAATGTTGATGCACATGTGTGAGAGAGAGAGGAGAGACGAGAAGTGAAGAAGGAATCATTTCATAGTTGAAGACTCTAAAAGGTAGAGATGTCATCCTCCTTTTTCCAAGACTGTCACTATTAGGCATAAAAAGCTGAAACCACCTCATTATTTGGTGAAAGGAGAGAGACTGAGTCCAGTTTCTAAATGAGTGACTGAATCAGGGAGCACCAGATCTCAGGGGGAGTAGATCTTCAGGCAGACAACAGAAATAATATTGGGATAATGGGAAATAAAGTAGAAGAGCAGCATGAAAGGGGGGAAAATAATCGTTACTTTTTAAGTTAAAATCAGATATTTAGAAAGTTAGTTGCACACCTCTATTTGCATTCATCATTCAGACTCCTAAAACACTTGGTAATATTGTGATCTTAAACTTAACTCGTGGGCAGAGCCTAAATAGAAAGGCTGGAGTGAACTCTAGGATTTCTTCTCACTACCATGTGTGGGGAGATGATGAATACCCCCAGGAACCTATAAGATCAGGAAAGAGAGGCCACGGAGGATTCTGGCTGAGCATTCAGAAAGAACATTCCCCCAGCTGGGCCTGGAAAGCAGTACTACATGCTCTTTCCTCAGGACTGGGTTATTAGATTTCGAACAGAGTAGTATACATAAAACGGGATTTTCATTTACACAGATCTGAATTTGAATTCCAACTCTGCCACTTCCTTTGTGATCATGGATAAGCTGCCTACTTATTCAAGCCCCAGTTTCATCATCAGTAAAATTGAGAAATAAGATTTGCCTTCAGAATCTGATGTGAAAATTACATGAGATGATATATGCAAGGCATCTAGCACAAAACTTGACCCACATTAAATTTGGATATGTGATATCTAAGAATGGTTGTAATCAATGCTATTTATTATACTTTGAATTACACTATTTGTCATGCATGCTATCATTTTGAGTTATATTATCCTTTGTAGCCCCTAAAACACTTGGGAAAGACCTGTACATATGACAAATGCTCAGTCATTACATGTGAGTGAATGAGCCTCAGTTACAGAGAAAATTCAAGTACAAAACTTAAAGATCCATGTAACAAAGTGGTTCAGCTCATAAGATTGTGGTCATGAAAAGAATACAGGTCCAACAGGGCAGATTAATTTTTTTTCCAACATTTAAGTTCAGAGCTATCATAGCATAATTGAGAATACAGCATTTGGAGCCAAACTGTCTGGGTTCAAATCCCATCTTTACTATTTATCAAAAGTGTGAACTGTGACATAGTTCCCCCTTCTGTAATATAAGAGTAGAAACAGAATGATCTTACAGGATGATTGGGATGATTAAGTGAGGTAATAAAACTGTATGAGTAAAGCACCTAGAATAGTGATTGGTACTTACGAAGTACTATGGAAGCATTGACTATGAGTAAAATGAGTGACTCATATTAAATACTATCAATATTTAACCAAAAAAGTTCCCCCTTTAATAGTGTATGTGATCATATGCAATTCAAGTATAAAAGGTTGAACATAGCTGAATGTGTGAAAGACCCAATCCGGTCTCCATCGGGAGTCTGTCATTAACTGACATCATCACCCTAAGTGAATCATGACGCCTCTTGCGTAGGCTCATCATTTAAATGTGGGCATGGGCTAGATTTTGTTGGTGATGCATCCTATCTCTACTATGATAACATTCTCTTATTTTTTACTGCATCTTGTAGGACCTTTTATCTTCCCCTGGAAGTGCAGCTTCAGTGCTACAAAAGAAGTCAGTTGGGGAAAAAAAATCTTACACAGAGAAATTCACTTTCCTATCAAGTTTCTAGTATCAAGTCTATTCCATACACAATAAGGCAGAACTATAGTAAAACATCCTGATGTTATTTCCTTTTAAGACCCCTTCACATTTACCATTGCCATTGGGATTGAACTGAGAAAACTGTAAAGGAGCAAGCAGATGTGTGAAAGAGCCCTTTTTAGTTCTCAGCATTTCAGTCAGCTCTCTGTTTCCAATACTTGTAGTTGCAAGATTTTTGCCATATCACATCTACCTGCTGTATTTCCTGTTTTGAGCCCAATCTTCTCTTCCACAAGTCACCGCAGCATGTGGAGCATGTGAAGCATGTGGAGGCCATTTAAAATGGATTATAACACAACCTCACAGAAGCTTTGAATAATACAGGACTTCAGCTGTAATTCCACCTCACCTCATTTTTAAAACGAGGGAAATGAGGCAAAAAAGAGGTTCTTTAATTTGTTCAAAAGGATGCAGATAATGAGGGACAGAGCCAGGACCAGAAACTAAGCGTCTTGTAGCCTAAGCCACCATTTTAACCATTGCATCATCATGCGTTTTTATAAAGAACGGCTTGATTCAGTTCAAAAGGGAGTTCCCTAAATTAATTTCCCACCCCATTTGATGTCATTATACACAATGTATGCCTTAAGAACAGGTCCCTGTATCTTATGACTGCTAGTTCCTATTTCCATAAGAATCATCTAAATTATCTCAACTCCTAACCCCCAAATGCAAAATATGCCTGCACTGCAACTGCACACAAAGTTTCATGGGTACTCACTCTGTGTAACGATGCCAAATAAATTCTGGATGCGTGATTGAGAGCTTGCTCTCAGTCCCCCAATTTAGGAATTTAGAATTGGGCCTGACAAATTGTACCACTTGACAGAAAAAAAAATGATAATAAATGTTTTCTCCATTTGTGGAATATAGTATTCATGGGAACATTATATGCTTATTGGCTCATAGCCAATGATTAGTGAAAAAGTTTGGAAATGTTAGCAATTTTCTGACTTCAGTCTTTCTTAGGCTCTGCAGTTACATTCTGGAATTTGCTTTATATATTAGTTCCACAGAGCATTACTTTTAGTTGAGGCAAATTCCATTATCTTATTCTTAAATTTCATAAGCCATATATGTATTTATATTTTTAAAGTTTACTGGGGTGACAATTGTTAGTAAAGTTACATAGGTTTCAGGTGTACAATTCTGTAATATATCATCTATATATCACATTTTGTGCTCACCACCTAGAGTCAGTTCTCTTTCCATCGCCATATACCCTGTTTCCCCGAAAATAAGACCTACTTGGACCATCAGCTCTAATGCGTCTTTTGGAGCAAAAATTAATATAAGACCCAGTATTATATTTATATTACATTATATTATGTTATATTATATTATACTGTATTGTATTATATTACATTATATAAGACCCGGTCTTATATTATTGTAAAATAAGACTGGGTCTTCTATTAATTTTTGCTCCAAAAGACACATTGGAGCTCATTGTCCGGCTAGGTCTTATTTTCAGGGAAACATGGTATTTGATCCCCTTTTACCCTCACCTACCGCCCCCCTCGCCCCTTACCCTCTGATAACCACTAAACTATTGTCTGTGTCTATGAGTTTTTGTTTCTTTATTTGTTTGTCTTGCTCCTTTGTTGTTTTCAGTTTTATATTCCACATATCAGTGAAATCATATGGTTCTTGACTTTTTCTGTCTGACTTATTTCACTTAGCATAATAATCTCAAGATCCATCCATGTGGTTGCAAGTGGCACTATTTCATTTTTTCTTATGGCAGAATAGTATTCCATTGTGTATATATACCACAATTTCTTTATCCATTCATCTATTGAAGGACACTTTGGTTGTTTCTAGTCCTCAAATTGATTCAAAGTATACATTGCACCAGGGTTGATTTTCTTTCATTCTATAGGTAAATATCTAGTGCCAAAGTAAAAACAGGAAAATATTTACTGATGTTTGTTTTCATGGGTAGACTTTGGAAAAAATATACATATGTAACATACATATTATGTATATACACATATATGTATATATATTTTTTCCATACCCATATACTACTGTGTGGTAGACAGAATAACACCATACCCCCAAAGCAGTCCACATCCTAATCCCCAGAATTTGTGACTATGTTGGATTACATGGCAAAGGTGAATTAAGGTTGCAGATAGAATTGTTAATCAGATGACCTTGAAATAGGAATATTACCTTGGATTATCCAGGTGGGTCAGGGTAATCACAAGCACCCTTAAAATTGGAAGAGAGAGGCAGGAGAATAGTCAGAGAGGGCGATATGCCCACTGAAGAATCATCAGAAATATGAAACACTGCTTTGTCTGAAAATCATGAAAGAGGGGCATGAGCCATGGAACGTGGACAGACTCTAGAAGCTGGAAAATACAAAGAAATGGATTCTTCCCTAGAGCCTCCAGAAAAGAATGCAGCCCTACCTACACCTTGATCAGTAAGACCTGTGTCAGGTTTCAAACCGCAGAAACAAGATAATAAAATTGTGTTGTGTTAAGCCACTATGTTTTTGATAATGTGTCTCAGCAGCAAAAGAAACACTACGCAGTTTTCAAAATTACCATTGAAAACTGGAAATTTAATGTGCTGTGATGTTCAAGGTCTTTGTGTAAAAAATGGATTATTTTTGAAGTACTGTAATTTAGTTGTAACAATTTTCTATCATATACGAAGTCAGAACTAATGACAAAGAAAATAATGATTCCACTTTCTGCAACAGAGATTAGACTAAACAAGATAAATTCGAAATAGACTACTATGAATGAGGGTACCCGATTTTAACACAGACCATGAAGAAAAATGTTTTGCTAGATTGAAAGTTATACATAGTATGTAAATCTTTTTAAAGATTGTCGTGTTTTTGAATGAAAGCTTTGTAAAATATAGAGAAACATAAAAAAGATAGTTTAAATTCAGATTTCTTAAACTCCTCTGTAAATCTTACTTTGCAGTACTAATTCAGTAGATATTAAGAGGTCATTGATGAGGAAAGGAAGGGAATATGAATTCTTCTTGTTGTGAAAATGAAGTGCTAGGCCATATCCCAATAATAAGACTCTACTCCAAAGACAGCTACGTCTGACTCTCACTTCACTGACAATTTATGCTCCAGATTACAGATGCCCATATCCACCCTCTATGGATGACGCTGCACCTGCCAACACCCGTAGTCAATTGAGTACTACAGGTGACTGTAGGTTCATGATGAACAACTGTGAGTCACTAAAGATATCAACAAAATGATGTTTCTACTCTCCCAAACCCAATGGACACAAAACTGGGTCTTGGTGATCTGTAATAGTTAGACAGAAATTGAGACAAGCTAGGAGCAAAGAAACCACGTGGAGGACTGTTGCCATGTAGAACAAGAGGGTGACTCCCAGATTCCCATGTGATTAAATAAATAGCAAAGAAAGGATGGGCTTAAGAAATGGCATATGGAAAGAAATTACATAACTGTGAGGTTGAGGGGAAGCAATGTCAAACAATGGCAAAAAGTGTGTCATTATGACTCTAGGTAACAGGCGTAGGGAGCCAAAATGATCCGTATCAATAGATGGTGAGGGCAGAATAAATAGAAACTCTGAAGAATAGGATTAAAGATGTTGAAAACATTGTATCATCTAAAACTGTCAACCCAAATCATCCGCTTTCATTTGTGGAACCCCCGTTGCATGGTATAACAATTCCAGGTGATATTTTTGATAGCCAGATAATCTACCTTCTCCTGCATATGAGGAAACATTAGCAAAGAGGAAAGAAAGGCCATTTATAAACTCTGTAATCATCATTCAGCTTGAGAATAACAGAAGCAGGTGTGTAGGTCTTTCTGTAATACTCATGAGCAATAGGGATCTCCTGTACTGAGAAAACACAGCTTGCTGCCAAATCTGGTATACTGTGCTTTTGCACTCTTTTCCATTCTCAACAATAAGGAAGGCTCCACATCATAGCTATTGAGTTCATTCAGCTGTTCTCATATCATTTCCTCCACAGTCTCCCCATAAATTTATATTGTGCCAACATGCAGAGAATTGATTACATTCTTTTCCAGTCTGTCTTGGAAACTTGCAATCAAATTATGCTATGCAATTAAAAATGCATGAATATATTCTTCTTTAGTAATGAATACCTCTCTACAAACCCCTTCCGGCTCCACACTCTGGTCATCTCCCACCCCCTTCAGAGTTTCTCTACAGCTGGTTTAGAAAATAATCCACTTTATGTGTATAATTTATTGAAGCAGCATCACCCATTACCAGTCTAACACATTTGTTTCACAATAGCTAACAACCACAAATCATGAAATCAGAGGTGATGTGAGTAAAGACATGTTATTATGCAAAGTAGTAATCCTCGAGACCCTTAGTATGCAAACACTAAGGGCTCTGAATAAATACCTATCACTGCTTCTAGAAGTTCTATACTGAAAATATTTGCAATTCAAGCTCACATAATAAACATTACATTAACAAAAGTACTTCTCGATTTCTATATTTGAGAATGTGCCATGAACAAAGCACAGGGTGAGGCATGCTGCTTTATCAGTGCATACACATTGGGGTCCCGCTTTGACATAAGGGATAGTCTGATGAAGACGTGTGCCGTTTCATAGCTAAAAACACTAATTGGGCTTGCTGCTATGTAATGATTGGGTGCTGTATCTAATTAATGCTCCTTTCCCATTAGCAGAGCCTACGGTGTCTATAAACCTAACTTAAGTGCAGGAGGAGTAAGTATTTTTTCTGTAAGACTGACAGGACTCTATCTGATAGGGCTACTGGTGTTTTATTAAATAAGCAGCAATTCTAAATTAGGTTATGTTGGTTTTGACAGTTTCTGCAAACTGACATTTCCATTTGCTCAGTTTCTTGGAACAACCCATCATGCAGATATATTACTTGTTGAAACCTCATAAAAACTCTGTTTTTCTCTGGGCTGTGAGCATGAATTTCTAATGAACTTGGCTCTAGGTGAAAGGCAAGTCCTCACCCATTCCTGCAAGGGATGGCTTTATTTTACTGAATAGCATTTAACAATATCAATGCATTATAGATGTCCACATTTCTAACGTTGGATATACAAGGCACTGCAGTTGTGACCTTGAAATGAAAGTAAATACATAAATAAATAAACAAACAACCAGAAGGAATAAAAAGATAATCATCCTAAGAGGGTTTGCTATTTGCTGCTTACTCCTACACTTTCTTTTTTGGTGCAAGTCAGTGATGGTTAATACAAAATTCAGCCATTCTAAGCTAACAAGAATACAGCTCAATCATCTAGGTAAAGATCGCACAGAATGGTCAACCTCTCCCCAATCCAATATACAGTGTGACTCTGGTATTATTTACCCTATCCTTGTTCAATGAAGTCATAAACAAGTTATGTACTTTCAAGTCTGAAAATTGAAGCAGCATTTGAATATCTTATAAGAGAGACTACATCCACAAATGTAGTTTTACTTCAGTCAAATCTCCTGATTATATTTCCACAATGAAGTCTTAGCATATCTCCATACAGAAGCATGTTGATTAGAAAATAGCTACCCAAACAATTGAAAAATTAGGAAGTTCTCAGTCAACTGTTTTTCCTACAGAATTGTAGACAAATGATCTGACCGATATTTCCATTGATGTGTCTGGTTGTTTGGTGCTGCTTAAACACATCAACGGAACACTGAAATCTTGCTGCTCAACATAATGTTCAATGAGGCATCGGGGATGATTCACCAATTGACTTTCAAATAGAATCTGGTGGAAACGCAGCGGGCTAAAGCACAAATTCAACTGTACCTCAGGGAGGGAAGAGAGTACCAGTTTCATTATCAACATCAGTTCATTATTCATAGGCTGCCTAGCACATGTGCTTTCTTCTGCTACAACATTCAGGATATTTTAACCAAATAAGTGATGTAAGAATCACTGTATTTGCCTTTTTATGAATTGCATCTATAATGTATTCAATGGCAAGAAATGGGACTCATTTGACAGGATTTCATAAGTTGCTTCCTTATCGGTTTTCCCATATCAGTTTTTCTGACATGATTTGTTCATTCTCACCACTGAAACACTTACACATACACTCATAAAAATGACACTTGAACAGTGTTTGTTTTATATGTGGCAACAGTGGAAGATATTTATATATTTACTTTTACTCTTCTTTTTTTTTCAAGAATGAATTTAAAGATAACTTACCTAAATATAGCAGGAAAACATAAATTAGAAATTGGTAAGGGAAAGCAAAGGAAATACAAGGGCACAGATAAAGAGGAAGGTGGCAACCAAAGCAAATATAGATTTTCTTTTTCAGTTAGCAGCTAATTGAAAGATGAAAGTCTGGTCAGATGAACACAACGGCAACAACACATGGATTATTCAAGAGCAACAGGACTATTTCTAATAGGATGAGAAAAAGTTTCCTGAGAGTATTCAAAATGTTATGAAAAACATCTATCATATCAATCTTACAGTAAATGACCTCACTGACCAATTTTTAGCTGTGTTCAATGTGACTGATTTGTGGAGAAACAGAGTCGAGAAAAATTCTCAAACTATATGTCACAATGAGCCCCCTTCCACAGATAGCTAAACTAGGCTGTGAAGAAACTTGCTCAAGGTTGTACAGCCAGGTCAGAGCCTGAAACTGGCCTAGTAGCCATGCACTTTACTGTACACCATACTGTAAATGCAGAAGACACAGGGGTGCCTGCTTCATATGGCTGGAGGACTGGAGGGAAATGTAGATAGTAGAGGGCCTCACATTTTATACCATTTTCAACATTCACTGATCTACTGCATAGGCCGGGCACTGTGAAAATATGTCTCATCTTCAAAACTGTCTGCCATGGCAATATTATTTGTCATGTATTATGAATGAGAAAACGAAGGTTTAGTGAGGTCACAACTTCCAAGAGATCACAAAGCAAGAAACTATTAGAGCTGGAATTTGAACCCAAGGTCTTTAACTGTAGAGTCCATATACTTAAGCACTTTATTATACCACCTTCTTGTAGCAGAAAAATGTCTCTTTACATAACAGAGGACCATCAAAGGTTTTGGTGTGTGTAAATGTGGATCGATATTCATTCATTCAGTCCATCAGTCAATATTTGTAACCTGCATAAAACAGGCTACAGTCTTCTAAGATAAAATGTTCTACGATGCATACAATATGCTAGCATTCTTCTAGGGGTACAGCTTTAAACAAGACAAATCCACTAATTCTGTGTAGAGGAAGATGATTCAGGCTGCAGTATGTAGGACTTCATGGCGATGGATGAGATAAGAGAGCTTAGGTTGAAGGTTATTGCACTGATCCAGAAAAAAAAAGATTATAAGAACTTGTATCAGTTGTCTATTGCTGCATATCAAACAACCAACAATCTCATGGCTTAAAACATACAATTTATCTTTCAGTTTCTGTGGGTCGGGAGTCCAGGTATGGTTTAACAGGGTCCCCTTTTCTGGGTCTCACAAAGCCACTTCAATAGTGTTGGCTGGGCTTCATTCCTTTATGGAGCTTGGGTCCTCTTCTAAGCTCAAATGGTTGATGACAGCATTCCGTTCTCTGTAGTTGTAGGTCTCTGTTTTCTTGCTGGCTACCAACCAGGGAGTGCTCTCAGCTCCTGGAGGCCACTTGAAGTTCCTTGCTACATGGCCCTCTTGTAGGTCCTCTCACAACACGGCTGCTGACTTCCTCAAAGGGTACTTCATTTCCAGCAAGAGAGTATCCCTCTTGAGGAAGGGACCAGTCCCTATTTTAGGGTGTTCTCTTGATTAAGTCAGATCCACCAGAATAACCCCCCATTTTGATTAGCTCAAAATTAACAGATTTGGGACCTTAACTATGTATGTAAAATCCCTTTCACTTTTTCCCAGACATGCAACTGAGTCAGGGGAGTGGCATCCATCACATTCACAGTCTCTCCCACATTCAAGGGGAGGAGATGATACAGGGCATGTACATCAGGAGGGAGGGAAACTTGGGGGCCCTCTTAGAGACTGCCTGCCTTCCACAGAATCTGACTTCAAAAGCCCCATTTTGCGCATTGCAGAGTATCCCAAGTGAATGATGCCAGAAGATTTTAGAGGTAGACCTAAGACGGGGAAAGGGGAAGAAGGATTAGAAAGAAGAATAAAGAGGACTAGAATCGTTTTTTCTTGTGAGGACAGTAAAAGCTTTTCATTGAAGTACAGAACTAAAATAGCAGAGGTGCAAAGATAACTTATTTGATGTGACGCATTTTGAGGCGGTGGAAGAATATCGGGAAGTGATGTCCAGCAGGCATTTGGAAGCCTGGATCCTGGAGGGGAGGTGGGAGGAAAAAAGCAACATTGGGGGAGAAAACTTGAAAGTTCCTTGAATAGCAGTCAGCTACAAATGGATGAGATCCCAGAGGAAGAAGAAATGACCCAGTAGAAGAACTTGATACAACGTGAACTGTGATAGAATATTTTCCATTTAATTTAAAATGTTAAACTTTTAAAATGCTTCTTGTGAAAATACACTTAAAATGTGGGCTTGGGAAAATGAATGTTTTGGGCATCTTGCTTTCCTATAAACTTGTTTTTCTCTATGTGTGTAAAAGATAAACATTCTCACTCAAATGTCTAACTTGTCTTTACTGCATTATAAAAGTAACATGCACAAAATCAGGAGGATGTTCATTTGAGGGTTGAATACCTGATGGCTGTAAATGATTTGCTAAGTGGCATGATGTATATTTTTGGTAGTGCCCTAATCAGCCCAATGTATTTGTTATGGACTGTTAAAAACTTCAGAATATATAAAAATGGTAATATTGTAGACTGTGCATCCATCACACTATGTCTGCCTTCTCTAATTGCATAAACTATTTTTAAGTCCTAAAACCCTTCCTACATTCAAATCCAGGGAATATTTAGTGAGAATTTTAAAAATAAGTTTTAGTTACTTGCATATTTTTATGTCCTTACAAATAGAGTGTGTTTTATTTCATGGAAAAATCAAGTCTTATTTCTGTATTCACATTTCGTAAAAGGTTTAAAACTACACAAAATATAGGCTGTTATTTATAAAATGATGAGAGATTATTTTCGAAACAAAAAGCAAAAATACAAAATTTTTAAATTTAATACATGTTTAATATAAATATGATATCAAATGTATAAACATACATATTCAATGTATGTATCTGTACATAATTAGATATATATTGAAATCTATATGCTGACTAAACCCATAAGGCAAAGACCTTCAGACAAGAGGCAACAGGTCTATATGTTTATCCACTAAAGGACCCCCTTATAATTTGAATTTGTAATCTGGTCATTGTAAGGAAAACTCAAAATTCACTCAAAATATACTATGAGCAATCTTAACATTTGCTTCTAATGCCATCCATAGCAATACTATTGAACCAAATAGAGAGAAACTCAAACTATCTTATGGTAAACCAGAAGAGTCATGTCTTGTACACCTATATTACTTAACAAAAACTTAGAAAATGACTACAGGGTATAAAACAGGATTTATAAACATGAGATCAGCAGATCCAAATGGCGGAGGCAGTCAGGGTGCTTATTAACAACTTGGAGTTTGGGTGTCCATGTCATATGTCCTGGATCAGAATCACCTGGGGAGAGGGACAACCAGGACTCTGTATTGTTAAAAACTTTATGCACGAATTTCGAGAATGACAGTATAAAAACTATACTTTATAAAACACATTTGGTTTTGACTATTCCTGTGCAGACTTCATGGGCTGATTGAGTAATATACTTGTCTAGTTCAATTCATATGTGTAACTCTAAAGATAGAAGAAATAATAACCCAAAGATTTGCTAAGAGATTAGAATCATACAGGAGTTTAGAAATCACCAAACCCATTGGTTCTTAATCCTGACTGCATATCACAAGAACTTGGGGAGCTTTTAAAATCTGCCAATACCCAAGTAGTCCCTCTAGAGATTCCTTTTTCAGTTAGTCTAGGTTGAGGGCTGGCTATTGGTGTTATTTCAAAAAGCTCCCCCAATGATTTTAATATGCAACCAGGGTTGAGAACCACTGATCCAGATAAAGCTCACTGTTTTATATAAAAAGAACTGTGGTCACAAATAAGTTCAGGACTAGAATTCAGGTCCTCTGACAGGTATGCCATTCCTGTTTCCACAAGATTCCAAATAGCAGGAATCTTTTTGTGTGCCTAAATGGTGCTACAAAGTATGATAACGGCCCTTCCAGAAAGAAAAATGTATTCAAATATATATTTTAAGATATTGTATTTATTGGGTATCACAGTAGAAAAATCATGTTGCTATGTCATCCTTTCTTTGCAATGTTGGAAGGAAATTTAAACCAAAGCCTTAACAGTTCAGAGCAGATAACAGACATGTAATCTGTTCCCAAAGAGCAGCTGTCGGTGGCTCCTGATACTGAATGAGAGAGATGGAAGAGGGGTGTCCACTGGGCCTATGAGAAACAAAGACTAAAAAGAAGGCAGACCATGCCCAATATCAATTAAGAGGACACCCAAGGGATGGATTATCCTTTAACTGAAACAGATGCAAATTCATTATAAAGTTAGATAAAACCACCTACAGAAACAACCTCAAAGACTGAAAGCGATGAGAGAACAACCGACAGACATCACAAAGTTTTGTTGTAAATAAAATCGATTTTATGGTTTCACTCAGCCCTTAATTTGCCAAAATGTTCAAACTAAAACCAATATACAAGCTTCAGCAAACTCAGCAGGGTGGATGCTTTTTGCCGGAACTGGTTGCAAACTGCCGAGCAATATGAGATAAGAGCATTTGCACGGTTATACTCTCACCCACAGAGAAGATGTTCCTCATTTTGAAGGTCAGGCCATACATCACTGGCCCATCCATTGTCAGGAACTATGCATCGCCTCTGTCTATGCTGTGCCAGGTCAGTTAGAAAATAAACAGAAGCAACTGAACGGAGCAGCTATCTGTTGAAATTTCCCATCCTTCTCACCCATTCCATGTGCAAAGCAGTAGCCAAAGGGAAGAAGCCAAGCAGTAAAAGTCAAGTCTTTTGCTTACGACACCAGCACTTCTACTAGCTAGCAGTAGAAAATTTGATTTTTTTTTCTGAGAAATACATGACAGACCGAACTGGTAATAGTACATTATTTACAACATCTCTCTTAAAAACGTCATTGGGAATTTACAAGGCTTTGCCTATATGTCTATTTCAGACTGCCATGAGTTAGAGGTTCTCAGATTCCCTCTGTAACCAAAAGTCTCATGTATCAATCATCAGGCTGATTGGGCCGCATTAGCCATCGGGCGGTCATCCCAGAAATGTCTAACTTCAAACTCCAGTCCCCAGTATTGCCTGTGGAGGACCACTGCTACACTACAATTAAAACCTGAGTGGTTGAAGAATGGCCTTGCCTAGTGGTACTTCTTGTTAACCATTTCACTATGAATCAGTTCATGAGATTAGCTTGTCATTTGACAGACTCAGAAAGAAACCTTGGCAGGCCTGGAGATCCAGAAGAGAATGGGATATAGTCAAGTTTCCAGTGGTGTAAAGGATTGTAGGACGGTGTGGTGGTGCAGGAGGCTGACCAAAAGCCCTGGTTGCCTAAGAGACAACAACATATGTTTTTTTAAAGGAATATAATAGAGCACCTAGAAGAACCACAAAAAAGGGGATGGGCTTGGAAGAAGATTTTGATATTATGAGGAGCAGATGGCCTGGGGATGCTCAAGTCACACCGTCTAATTAAGAGTGCCAATTTGTCCATAGGACTCAAAGTACATTTTCAAACAATATTAACCTTCAATCTGATCCGAAACTCCTAATTTAAAACCCCTGTATAACACAGTCAGTTCTAAACCTTTTCACATGTAGTCTCTCATTTTTAACAGTTGGCTTCATCCCATTTCCTTAACACAGACTTACTGGATTATACAGACATGCTTTGAAATCCATAGCGGAGGCTGTCTTTATTTAAAATGAAGGTCTACCCTCTCAGACATTACAGCCAGTAACTTCATGACAAATCAATCTCATGAGGACTAAACAGGTGAGTTATAGGCCCAAAATAAATTTCTTCTGATGGGTTGAGTCATTTAGCTCGAAGACAAAACGGCTTTGAGCAACAATACAACATTATATTCTATGCGATGTCAGCCAGTGGCCATGGATGCTCAATACATAGCAGGAGGCTATGACTGATCTTGTACCAAACAGTGGGCGGGTACTGAAGTAGTAATAAGCTAAGTCAGGAAAGCAAGGAAGTTTGGATTGCCTTTCTTCCACTCGTATAAAATCCCAGATCACTCTATTGAATACGTACAGTGAGGAGCATAAACAGAACTGGCTAATTTTTAAAATGATTTCTATAATTTAGAATATCTTCCCCAACAAGTATAGCTGAGAATTCATGTTGGCTTTGCTGGCAAGGCATGGACTTTCAAGACAGCAGGTAGTGTGAACGGAAGCAATCCGACTAAGGAACAGATCCAGAAATGTCCATAGGAGAATTATGAAGCCACCTTTCTCGCCACACCTTCCATGAGATGGCCTTTTAAGTCTCTTGCATTAAAAAAAAAAAATGTTGCTTTTCTCTTTTCCAAAAAGTGGGATAGCAGTTTTAGTGGTGAACTACATTTGAGATAGAATCAGTTTTATTCAAAAGTTTACACAAATCACAGGTGACTTTCCTCAAGGTAGACTTCAGAATTTTTAAAAACATTTTTATCAAACAAAATTGATTAAGAGCAATAATATTTTTATGAAGATTAAAAACTATAATTTTCTGCAGGACTGTTAGCTAAAAAGTGTTTCCAAAACTTTTGAATTTTGTAAATCAGCAAAATAAAAAGAATGAAGACTGACATTGCATTCCTAACTTCTTATTTTATCAAAACAAAAACACTGTGTTTCCCCAAAAATAAGTCCAACCCCAAAACTAAGCCCCGGTTAGGATCGTCAGCCAGATGGACGCATTTAGTATGTTATGACGATGTTCTAGAAGAAGATGAAATGACTGTATTTGAATAAATGTAGATTGTTGTACATGAAAAAAATAAGACATCCCATGGAAATACAACCTAATGTGTCTTTTGGAGCAAAAATTAATATAAGACCCGGTCTTATTTCGAGGAAACACGGTACAAATAAAGCAACAACAAAAGGAAAATGATGACAGTAAAACAGTAGGACAAGTAAAATTTCACCTTTAAAAGGGAAAACGTTTAACTTTATAAAAAAAGTCTTCCTTATTTTTCTTATTCTGCCTTGAACCCATGTATACTCTGTCATCCCTGGAACTTGACTTCTGATGGGCATTTAGGAACCAGCACTCAGCATTGAATACATGGGAACTCATCGCTCCTACTGGAGAAGCAAGTGATTGCAGCTCAACTCTTAGCCATCACTTACATCCAGAGTGGACCAGAGTGCCGCAGGAACACAGAAGGAAAGAACTTGAAGCTGAGTAATTTTCAAGCAAAGCAAGAGAGTAGACAAGAAATACAGAGGACAGTGGAACAAATTAAACTACATCACAAAACACAGGCAGCAAAAGCCAGACCATGGAGAAATCCATACTGCAAACAATCCAGCTTCTTCAACAAATAAACTGTTTTTTTTTAAAAAGAGATAGGGGTGTGATGGTTAATTTTATGTGTCATCTTGACTAGGTTAAGGGATGCCCAGCTAGCTGGCAAAACATTCTTTCTGGGTGTGTCTGGCAGGGTGTCTGTGGAAGATATTAGCATTTGAATCAGTAGACAGAGTAAAGAAGATTTGCTCTCACTAATGTGGGTGGGCACATCCAATTCACGGAAGGCTGAACAGGACAAAAAGGAGAAGGAAGAACAAATTTCCATTTCCTCTAGAGCTGGGAGACCTATCTTTTTCTGTCCTTGGCCACTGGAGCCACTGGTTCTTGGGTCTTCAGAGTCTGGGACTTATACCAGCAGTTCTCTGGTTCTCAGGCTTTATAGACTCTGACTGATTCACACCACTGGCTTTCCTGGGTCTCCAGCTTGTAGATGGCAGATTGTGGGACTTCTCAACCTCCATAACCACATGAGCCAATTCCTATAATAAATAGCCTCTTATATCTATATCTGTCTATATGTGTCTCTATCTATCTATCTATCTATCTATCTATCTATCTATCTATCTATCTATCTATCTATCTATCTCTATATCTATATCTATGTATATAAGATAAATATGATCTAAGGTAAGAGATAGATAGGTAGGTAGGTAGGTAGATAGATAGATAGATAGATAGATAGATAGATAGATAGATAGATAGATAGATAGATAGATAGATAGAAACATATACAGATAGAGATAGAGATAAAGAAAGAGATATCTCCTTTTGGTTATGTTTCTTTGAAGAACTCTAATACAAGGGGGAATCCTACATATTAGAAGAGACTTAAAAGATTTTAAAAATTAGACAAGACTAAACTACAGAGCTTAGGGATGCATATTCAGGTGATAAAACTATGAAGAAAAGTAAGGATGCAATTCTAGAAAAGTCAGTTGTGTACTGTGGGGGGTGAGTAGAAGGAGACGAGTGGAAGTTGCCTGGTGTGGCTGGCAAGGTTCTATCTCCTAACACTGAGGGTAGTGAGAAGGTTGTTTATTAACTGTACACATGTTTCATAAATATTGTCAGTATGTGTGTTACCTAGAAAAATAAAATAAATAATATTTTTAAAAATGAAAATGATACAGTCAGACCACCTCTTTGAAGCCCAAATTCTGGCACTTACTACTTATGTGGGCAAAGCCATAATTTGGCCTCAGTTTTCTCACTTGTAATATACAGATGTTGATGATGGTCCCAATAGTACCCATTTAACAGAGTAATCATGAAGATGAATAGATGAAAGATTCTAGAAAATTGCAGGTTCTAGCTATAGGAAATGGTTCTGTCCAGGAAGCAAGAAGACACAGCAAACCAAGAGATTAGGAGGAAGTGTTGCGAATGCAGAAGGTTTTAGTGATGTTCTGCATCATAATTTCTCTCTTATTCAATTTTCATTTGAAATGATTTATTCTGGAGCGTGTTGTCTGATGTATGGAAAAGAAAATCTAAAATTTTACAATGCAAATCAATGGAAAATGGATTTCACCTGATTATCACTTTACATTCAAAATCATTGGAACTCATTCATTTTATTAACCAAGGCCAACTAAAGAAGTAGATCTACCTGTTAAAGAGGAGGCTGCCAAATTGAATGCCTTTGTCTGATTGAACCTCTTGTGAGTATAAATTAAAATGTTAGGGAGTTTTTGTTTGAATCCTTAAACTTGGATTAGGCTTTGAATGGATTAAAAACTCCATTCATGTAAAGCTAGTCTTTAAAAAAAAAAATCACATTTTTGGCTTTTTTATGAGAAGAAGGCAAAGCTTTCTTAATCGTATTAATTCATTGATTTATTTTCTTCAGTTTGAATTAATTGTGTTTTTTGAGCTTTGGATTGAGTTATGTAATTATATACTTTTAGTTTTAGCAATTTAAAGCTTGTGTTTTTTTTTAGTGCATTTCACACCTCACTATTTTCTATGTAAAATATGTTAGTGAACTGCATTTTGGAATGTTGATTATTCTAATTATTCTAGCTTTAAATTACCACATCAAATTTAATAAAATAGAAGCCAGTGTCCACGGACAGACTCAAATGTCTTGGAAGTCTTTTGACTCACATAAAAGAAGAAATCCTCCATTCTAATGCAACTAGGGAAATTAGCTTATGATAATGTCCTTTGGAGAATTCATTCTTTAAAAAGTCCCCACAGTATTTTATTATTCTATCTTTAAGAATTTTTTACAATTTTGACATACCTACTCTAGTTTAGCTGATTCTTTAAGAACTTGACTTGATCAGGTAATAACTATTTGTAGAATTGAACTGTACTTTTTACACTGTCATTGACCAAAACTTAATACAGTTTTTTTTCCCATTTGTTAAAAATGTATGATGTGACCTATTTGTAAGTAACTTAGAGAAAATAATTAAAACAAAATATAGCACTAGAACATTATAACATTCTTTTACTCATAGTAAAATGAGGTACATATCACACGTATCCTGGACCTGGGAACCTGCCTTATTCCAAATTTCATCTCATGGGGAGAGATGCTCAGGAGTCTTTAGTACGTCATCTAGACAGATCACGACATTGACCATTTCAAATTCACGCTTCTATACATGCTCTAGACGCTAAAAAACTAAGTTATCATAACTCATCCATACTGAATATTTCCTATATATCAGTGCACCAGTGCATACCTGTGCTACTCAGTATGGTTTGCATACCAGCAGCGTTGTCACCACCTGGGAGTTTATGAGAAATGCAGACTTTTCGGGGGGGAGGGTAATGTTTCCCTGCACTTGACTAACCTTTAGACAGGTTTCTTCCTGAGGACAGATGCCTGACCTTCCTTTTCTCAGGGCATTTCCTTTAGAAAACTTGCAACTGTAAATTCTTTCTCTATCCCTTTGAGGTGTAAATCTTCGATGACCCAGGGATGTCTTTCGTGAGCACCTGAGGGCTATCCCTTTCAAATATAATCCTCCCAAACGATAGGCCTGACCACTGTACTGTACACCTGAAGCTGAAGCTGAGTAATATTGAATGTCAACTATAATTTAATATACATACATATAGTCACAGGATGTGGAGTACAGCATAGGGAATAGAGTCAATGGAACTGTAACAGCTATATATGACGTCAGAGGGGTAGTAGATTGGGGGAGGGGGTTATCACTTTGTGAGGGGTGTAAATGTCTAACTATAATATTACATTGTTTTGTACACCTGAAACTAATAAAAAATTAAAATACTACTATTAATAAAAACAATAGGGCCCCTGTTTCCCAATCTCTGTGGGAGGGTAGGAGCCGAACTTTGATAAGAGGTAGCGCATCTGATCATTATTAACCCAATGTCCTCCAGTACCTTTCTATTTACCGCAGCATTTAAAACTCCTCTAACCCTTTGTTTCAGTGGAGTTGAGTTCAACATCTCTCCCCTATGCAATCGTCTTGAATAAACTCTTCCTTGACTACTTGACTGGTCTGGTGCCGTTTTTCTTGTACAAGATTTCAGCACCGCCCCCTCCCCATCAGAATCTGTATTTTAAGAAGATACACAGGTATTTTCAGTGCTCAAGAACAGCTGAGAAGCACTGCTAGGAACCTAAACATTGATCGGGAATTGCTTGTAATCAATGGGGCACAAGTACAAATAAATGCGACATTAAAATGTTAGATAAGCACCACCAGTTCAACCACATTATAGTAAAACCCATTTCTATTTCAATACCTGATGATTTTGTTCTGTCTTTAACTGACTGCTCTTTTTGTGTGTACGCGTACTCTACAATAATCTCGGTTCTATTTTCATTACTTACTGTTTTCAATTTAAAAAAAATAAGCGAATGCTTTAAAAAAGACATGTATGAACAAATCCATCACACCATTAAGGAATATCACAAGGCCAAGGGTGCACAACACCTGTGTGACCATGCATCTATGAGGTGCCAGGCAGTCAATGCATGTATGAATGTTTCCCTTATTCACTGAACAAACATTGACCGAGTGCCTGTTAGGTACCAAGTATTGCACCTGAACAGTCATTAACACCCTGCCTTCATCATTCTTACAGTCTTTAATCTTCACAAGAATCTACTGAGGCAGGTATCAGTATCACAATCAATGAGATTTGTCAGTGAGATTGTTAAGACTCATTGAATTTAGGCAAACATAAGATTTGAACTAAGGCTTGCAACATCAAAATGAGTGTGTGTGTGTGTGTGTGTGTGTGTGTGTGTGTAGCACATTCTTTCAAATATTCTTAATAGTGACAAAACTGAATCACAGCAGGTGAATTTTCTGTTGGAAATTTGGAAACAGGCTAGTCTTCTTGTACCAGGTGAGAACGGTAGATAATACAGCTATAGGAAAATAGTGGGGGGCTATTTAAGAACACAGTGTTGCTGTGCTTATGCTTGGACTTATAATTGGTGAAAAAAACATGTATATGTGTGCAGCTTTTATAATGCATTTTTATAGTTCCAATAGCTGAAGAAGTATGGTATATATGCTATACCGTATCTCTTATGGTATACAGTATGCATATGTATGTGTGTTTGTTACTCTTTTGACATGATGGCTATAATATATGTAATATATAATCCCTTGCTTTAGGGATTTGGGGTTTTTAAGATAAATGTTCCTCCTACGTGACTTCAGCCATGCCTTATTTATGAGACCTTCACGAGGTATATAAAAATGCACTGTCAAAATAATTCGTTCTACTGAGCATTAGTAGTCCTAGTCGAGTAGATGTGAAATCACAAAAGACAGAGTGAAATATATTTCTATCTGCTTTGGCCTTCATTTCATTTATCTTTGGAAGATTTGTTTGGCCAATTTCATCATAAAACTGCAGGTAGCCAGCTTAATTTTTGTTAACTACATCACTGCATGATGGTTGTGCAAGGAAAATTTCTGATAAGATTGGATACATT
Source organism: Rhinolophus sinicus (assembly GCF_057876585.1). Classification (NCBI taxonomy): domain Eukaryota; kingdom Metazoa; phylum Chordata; class Mammalia; order Chiroptera; family Rhinolophidae; genus Rhinolophus; species Rhinolophus sinicus. The sequence goes on along the minus strand of NC_142518.1, from coordinate 20,873,635 downwards.
TGCTACCTTATTAATCATAACTGAAACATATGAACTTTATGTACATCTATATCAACTAGTGATTTTCAACCTGAGTTGCACAGCAGAATTAGACATGGTCCTTTTTAAAAAAGCAATACGAATGCCTAGGCATCACTCCAGATAAATGCATGCAGAATACCTGGCAGAGGGGCCCAATGTGCGTTTATTTTAAAAGCTCCCTAAGTGAGTCTAATGTACAGCCAGGGTTGAGAAACCCTGATTTATACACTGCATCTTGACCTTTATTTTTCCTACATCGGATTTTAATTTATGGGTATTTTTTTAAAAAACAAGAACCTCAGAACATCTAAGTATTAGCAATATTATGTTAGATTTTCTGTTCCGCCAATATTTGCACAGCTGTTTAATACTCAGAATGAGCTACTGCATATTTCCACCACAATTAAATGGAGATCTGACATTTACAATTTCCACACAGCCACAATGAGTTCCCAGACTCCCTTTTGCAACCACGAGTAGCACTCTCATTACCGTAATGAAGCCACGTTTTAAAGGTTCTATTATCAGCAAAGATTCAGCATTGTTCCAAATTATAATCTGATCATTCTATTTCTCTCCTGTATTCAATTTCAACTATGGCTGTCATCCTTTAGAAGATAAGGTAAAGATAAGAGTCTCCAAAAAATTAATAATATTTTATACAATTTTTAAAGCTATTTAGATACTGTGTTTCCCCAAGAATAAGACCTAGCCAGACTATCAGCTCTAATACATCTTTTTGAGCAAAATTAATATAAGACCCAGTCTTATCTTATATCAACATAAGACCAGGTATAATACAATATAATATAATATAATATAATATAATATAATATAATATAATACTAGGTCTTATATTAATTTTTGCTCCAAAAGACGCATTAGAGCTGATGGTCAGGCTAGGTCATATTTTCAGGGAAACACAGTATATTGGATATGCAAATATCTTTAACTTCAAGCAGGTTTTTAGTTGTAGAGAATTATTATGTCAAATTCCACTGGCACAACATGAATAGCAAAATATATCAAATAACAAAAACAAAATAATTATCTTTAAGATCCAAAAGTGTTTAAGTTTCAATCATGTGGGCAGTTTGTAAGGTAAGTTTGAAACATATTTTTCAATTAACTTAGTTGTCAGTTAACACAGGATTAAAGCCATCATCAAATTACAGTCTCTTTTAAAAGTAATTATTGTTGTAAATTTTCTTCCCACATAATTAAAGCAGAAAAAGAAACTACCAAGAATCAAAATAGACTTTTCTTTTTAATTATCGATCAAATTACCTCAGTTCTCCTTTCATGTTGTTAATGTTGAACTGGCCAAAATTGGGTATTTAAAAAAAAATGAAGGGCCCTTTTTTACACCCAATTTAATAATTTCATCTCTAGAACCTTAGTTGCAGATGGGAGAAAACAATTTAGTATATATTTTAAAACATTCATTTCAAGTTTTCAAGCTAAAACATGGTTTGACCATAAAGGATTAGAGAAATGAAAGAACTTTTAACACTAAGCTGTACCTTACCACTAGTGACTAACGGTCCGGTCCCATGTCCCTATCATCTCGGTCACTATTATCAACTTTCACTTTCCACAGGCCTCCTACACTGCCACATTCCCTCTTATTTTCTAAAGATTACTTTGCTTCCTACTTCACTGATTTATAGTGACCTTTGGGCTAGAATGCTACCAACTTTGTCCACCCCTGCCTATAGGTAGTAAGTAGTTCTATGCTGCTGAGCCAAAGGATGTTTCTGGAAGAGTAGCAGGAAGTAAGGCTGGAGTGACTAAATCCAGATCATGAAAGGCCTCATGCTAGGATAACATATTTGAACTTCATTTTGAAGAAAGGGAGGGTCATTGAAGGCTCTTACGCAGGCGAGGGCTCTGATCAGATTCCAGATATCAGAGAGACTACCCAGGCAGCAATGCAGAGGACAGATCTGAGGGAAGGTCAAAGTAAAAGAGGGTAGATCATTATAAAGGCAAAAATGCAGTTAAGACAGGATGCAACTCAAGTGAGACCTCTACCTTACCCACCAAAGGTACTGGGCACAACCCTAGGATCCTGTGATGACTTTTAGCACAATTGCTAACACACTCTACCATAATAATGGCTTTTTCTTCTTCCTATTTTTAACTCTCTCCCTCACTGTAGGCACAGTCTCTCTAGATGGCAGACCCTTGTTTTTTCTATTTTGACCCCCACGTCCTAGCACAGGGCCTGGCACATTGTAGATGTTTGAAAATATTTATAGAACATTCAGATGAATAAATAAATAAAACAATTATTTAAATGACGTTTATTTGTATAGTGGAATAATATGCTTTACCTAAATTTAAGTATTAGCTCTCTTAATAGCTAGCTGGGGTACTTCAGTCATTTCACTTATTTCCAGTTTTCTTATGAAGGGGTATGAACTCAACTATTTCTAATATATGTCATGACTCTAATATGCTATAGGACTTAGTTTCCATTGAAAACATATCACGTAACAGGCAATTATAAATTGTCACAGGTTGACTCAAAGACTGCATTTCATATAATCAACTGTTTGTCACCCGTGTCCATTTTAATAGGTTCAAAATGATTTCATGTCTACTCAGAAATATTAGAACTATGTGAGGTGAAATACAGATGGAGTGTCAAATCAATACTTTTTCCATATGAAATCCCAGATTTCTAAAATATGTATTTTTCTCATGAAATTATTTTAAGTGACTAAAGTACAGAATATTAAATTTTTATAGTTTGATACTATTAGCATGAGTACTAATACCAAATCCTATTTTCCTTAATATTCTCCAATATTCTTTGCCTTGTTTGACATCAACACTGCTTCCTGAATAAAGATGAATAAACCAAGTTTTAAAAAACACATAGCTGTATGTTATTGTTTTCTTTTGACAAAATAAATTTTGTCTGTACTGTTTTCATAATGACCTTGACTTTATCCTTAGGTAGTAGTCAACATTTTCGGTTTCTGTTTCTGGGCTTTTAATGATTAAGACACAGACATACCGGGGATATACCAGAGGGTCTCATTACTCAACTCCAAGTGGATGGTAACCTCCAAATATTGTAATTATACAATGCTTTAAGTATTTCTCAACAAGATTTACAACAAAGAAGGGTTTTATTTTGTCATGCTTTGGATATTTCAGGCTTCCATGTTTTTCCACAGACTACAGAAATAAGCTAGCATGATCATTTACAAATAACAAAGGCAAAACACTCACTAGTTAAGCCAAATTACAAAATAAAAATTATAGCCAAATGTTCCTAGGTTGATATGCATGTAAAAATTTGTCATACCAAACCAATTTTATTAGGCAATAGCTTCATGTACATTCTATCACGACCCTGCACAATAAAGTAAACTGTGTGTTTATTTCACATTGTCATGGTGCTCAATCAGTAGAGGAGACAAATGACATTCATTTCTGTGCAAATAAAAATAAATACAATATTTTGACTTTTTCTTTAAAGATTTTAACTAGAAAATTAGGAAAAATTAAGTAATAATAATTACACAAATTTTCAAAGTTGCATATAGTATATAAGGCAACAGAAACTTATTTTTAAAAATCTCAGAGTGGTTTTGTTTGGTTTGTTTTGGTTGTTGCTTTACTGGGCTTCAAATCTGTTTTACATTCTATTAACTAGCTAGGGCGTAGTACAAGTTTGTGTGTATGTGTGTGAGAGAGAGAAGTAATTTCTGGGTATACATGATTTGTGTTTTCTAAGTTCAAGAGTTCAGTCAATAATTTCATGCAGTTTTTAGAGTACCTCTTCAATATTTCCTTCTTTAACTTAGGTATAATTTTTCACTGCAAAGAAATCCATGGAAGTCAGATTGTTTAAGACTGATGCCTGCCACCTACCAGGCATTTTACACGGTGCCTTACCTACAGTATTAATGTTTTAGCTTCACAAGGATAAAATAAGGTAATAAAAGATAAAGTACTAAACAATGAGTAAATATGTAGCAAAATGGGGACTTAAATTGCGGTTAGTATAAAGCCCATGATCGTTTTGCTATAACACTGCCTATTGAGCACTGAACACACCGTCTGGCAAATATTTAGCATTTAATAATGGCTTATTGAATCAGAATCTGCAAGGCATGTACTAGGTACAAAAGGCAGTGATTTTCTATTGTGAATTGTATCTATTAGTGGGTCATAAAATCAACTGATTTGGTCTTGACCAGCATTTTATCAAAATGGAATAATTTAAACAACAGCGTACTTCATTACAGGTTTGCTGGGAAGGGCAGTCTGTCATGGGTAACACCCATCAATGCATGCCCTTGTTGAGTGTGTCAAATTGCCAGGCATAACCATCCCTTGTGTTGACAATTAATTAGGTGAAAGTGAGCAAAACATGACTGCCATGCTACTGCTTGCTTCTCAGGGGAGGGGACTATCTTGCTAGTTGTTTATTCCAAAAGCACTGAGCCCTTGACCCTGGTTTTCTCAGCCGCGGTATAATCCACTGAGAGTAGTCACCATTTGGCCTATTGTGTCACATCACGGTATTTAGGACAGAGGAACTGGTACTACCATGTTGATGCTCCTGCTATTTGCTCTATTCTAAGTACTAAACAGTCATGCTCTATCACATTAAATCTCACTGTCTGCTTTCAGCACCTATGGTATTGTGACAAGCCAACCTCATGCTTGCTCAGTCATCCCCTTTGGAATCCCTCTGTTTGTTGTCATTCTCCATGAGGTTGGGGTCCCTCCCTGAAAAGGTAGTAAGAATAAGTGCTGGCAGAGGGAACTTGTGTTTGCCTTGAAGGCGTTGTGTAAGGATGTGTAGGCCAAGCACTGCACACACAACTTCAGGGGGGAACCACTTATGTAGCAGTTTGGTATATATGTCAATGTATAAAAAAAAGTTTGAAAAACACTGCTTTAGAAAATACAAAGAAACAAGCAGAAAGTATTGGTTGAGAGAAGTAATGTTTAAGGAGGACATGATCATTTCTAGTTAAGCTTAGGTGACATTGTGGGATGTGATTCAACTTTGAAGATGAAAGGAGGGGCCGAGAGATAGCATTTAGTGTGGTCCAGGTGGGGAACAGCCAAGGTCAAACTCCAAAAACTTTCAGGAGATTATATGGAGAAAAACAAAATAAAACAGTTTACAAAACACAAGCAAAAAAACAATAGCAATAACAAAAAAGTTTGAGACCACCAAACAAATATGACACTATAGAAACACAAAAAGCTGGTCACTATCTATAAGATTTTTTATGATCTAATTTTGTTCCTCTGTATCAGGATGCTTTCTCATATCAACAGGGAGTAGCCTCATGGCATTATGATTCAACTACTCAATTGTTGTTTTCCTTATTTTCCCTAGATTTTCAAAGATTAATAAGACTATTTTGCCCTTGTACCAAATCCCAAATATTTTTTTCTTCACTTAACTGTCCTATTTATAATGTTCTGCTTCTGTGTATTTTATGGGATGAGACCATTTTCAAAAAAAGTTATATCCATGATCTCATCTCTGTCTCCTCTATGTTTTATCATCAAAATGACTCATGATTCTGAAGTTATTCATCTAATGGTGTTTTACTGCTTCATTACACAATTATATATCTATACATTATTTATTACACAGTTTATATCTATACCTGTCTCTCTTCTCTATGTATATGTACACAAGATTTATATCTATACCTATCGATATATATATATATATATATATATATATATGCAGAAGATAAATTAATACAAATCCTTTTTTTAAAAAATCTTGAGTCTTCAGTATTTACATTTTTAATGATACATATAGTAATATATAGTTTAAAAGTTTAATGCTCAAATTGCATAGTTATTCCTATTTAAATAGATTTTGTTAGGATTTATTTAGAAAAAATAATATGCTCCATTTTGCTAATGCAATTATAGGGCATCCATTTGTGCAATGATTAAATGTACAGACATAATTTAACCAGTTATTTACATTAATTAATAACAGTGAATGAAAACGTGCTTAAATTTTTTAAGATACAATCACAGTTTAGAACTAATATTTTCTACAGTTGAAAGTTAAGTTTCATTTTTAAATGAGATTAAATTGATTCTGTTTTTAATGTCTTCCATTGTTTTTCATGTTATTTTGGAATGATCTTTTTTTTGCCTTGGGGTTACAACTAAACCTCGTAATATTTGTGATACAAATTATCTATGTACAAAATTCTGTTTCCAATAAAAATATTTTTAGTAGGGAAGGATTTCAGAGACTGTATGTTTTTAAATTTTTATTATAAAATTCAACTATACACAAAATTAGAATAGTATAATAAACCCAGGTGCCTATCACTGCACATCAATAATTATCAATATTTTGCCAATTTGGTTTTATTTATTCCTTTCATTTACTTTGTCCTAGATCATTTTAAAGAAAATCCCATTTCTCATTACAGTTCATTTCTAAATAATTCGTTTTTTATCTCAAACAGATAAGCCCTTAAAATTTACCAAAATATATTATACATATTAATATTAACAATAATTTTTATAAACAATGAAATATCAAGCCATGGTCAATATATCCTATGCCTCCAATTTTTTTCTTATTTTTTGATTTCTGAATTTCAATCCACATAAGATTCACACATTTGCATTTGGTTGACATGTATAGACCATTTTATTTAATCCCTTTAGTTTGTGCAACCTGGAATGCAGAGCAAGTAATTCATTTACATGATGTCACTGGGCTTTTCACTTTATCTATTTATTCTGCAAATATTTACTCAGCATCTAGTGGATACTATTCTATATACTTAGAAACTATTTTTTAAAAAATGACAAAGATCTCTGCCCTTATGGAGCTCGATTCCTATTGGAGGAATCCAACACAAACATTTAATAAAATCAAGCGCAGACTATATTTGAGGATGATAAATGATATGGACCAAAGGATATTATAGTGGGGCTGGGTATGTGCCGGGGTGGGGAGGAGGGCTGCTTGAATTTTAAATTACCTTCACTGAAAAGGACACATTCAAGCAAATACTTAAGGTGAAGAAGTTCACTTTGGGATACCTGAGAGCTTACAGAGGACAGAGAATAATACATGCACATATACACCCGTGGGAAGCATTTCTGGCTCAAGTGGACTGAATGCAGATGAGAATAACGGATGCGGTAAGAATGCTAGCTTTTCCTCTGAGTGAGCTACTACAAGGTTGGGTGCAGAACAATGACATATGCTAGTCTTTGCTTTAAGGGGAACATCCTAGATACTGTGTGGAGACTAGACAGCTTGACACATGGATAAGGAGCACTGGTGTTCAGACTACTTGTGAGGCCAGCACACTAGTTGAGTTAAGAGATAATGGTGGTGATAACATCAGTAATGAAGATTAGTCATGGAGATGAGTAGTGGTCTAATTCTGGATATATTTTCATGTGAGAGCTGACTGATCAGAGGTGGGGTTTGAAAAGAGAAGTTGGGATAACACCAAAGCGTTTGTCCTGAGCAAAGCATAGGATGAAGTTGGTATCTATTAACAACGAGTTGTTATTTCCTCCAGGTTTGAGGCTGGAGGAAAGCAAGAGCTCAGGTTTGGACATGTGGAGTTTTCGTTGACTTCCAGTTAGAGACATAGAGTAGGAAATTGGATATACAAGTCTGGAATTGAGTAGAAGAATTTGGGCTACAGATATCACTTTGGTGGTCATCAGTATATTGATGTTTTATTTAAGGTCATGAAAATTTTCAGAGAATTCAAGAGTGTCAACATAGAGAAGAGCAGAGAGGCTCAAGGCATGAAAGACTAAGCCCACGGCATGCCAATAAATAGAGATCAGGCAAACCAGGAGGGTAACAATGTCCATCACTATTGTAATGATTGATTTCTTCTAAAATGTTATATTAAAATTGTCAATGTTTTGCTTGTGGAGAACAAGTCTCAGATGGATTAGGAATTCCACCTCTATTTCATACTCTCCCCACCTCTGCATCATCATTTTGCTCCCCAGTTCAGCATCATATAAGCTTTATTCCTTCTGGTTACGTTTTCCTTCACCACCTTGGCCACTTTTCAGGGATGTTCCAATATTTCTGTATCAAGTACAGAGGCTTTCTAATCCCTCAAGTCACTGTGGTGGTAGAAAATTTAACAGTCACTCTTTTTGATGTGTCCTGAGAATGGGGTTAGGCTAGATCTTGCTTCACCCTTGTTTTCGACAAAATTATGAATAGGGAAGAATGCCCTGAAATGCACAATACTTTTTATGGTCATCTATTTAAGGACACTCATGGCCAAGTGTAAGCAACAGTACAGTAAACAGTATGCCATTGCTTCTTTAGAACACAGGAAGGTTCATGTCCATGGTATTGAATGAATAATCTGGGAAGAGATGCGTACTCTAAGCCATCGATTTATTGCAATTTATTGCTGTTTTGCTCAAGTTTTGCCTTTATCTCAGTCATGTCCCAATTGCCCATCCCCAAACAGCTACTAAAATTGGCTACAAATATTTAAAAGAGAAGAATGTGACAAAATATTTTATTTAGGATTTGTGTGTCTGTGTGTATCTATCTATGTGTGTGTGCTTGGCAAAGCATCAAAGATAGAGAAACTGTTATAAGACAGAATACAACTAATCTATCACTCTCAGTTTATATTCTTCGCCAGTATAAACAGCTGAACAAGAAAAACAAGACAACAGATGGCATAAAAGTGGTGTGTGCACATATAAGTGTAAGGCTGCGATGTGGCAAAGCATCCAATGAATCGCTGGTTTCCATAAAGAGCTTTAGAAAAACAGTTTCTATACACAGTCAAAGAATAGTAGAAGATCTTTTTATTTTTTCAAATTAGTCATTTGGTATTTACCAAGTTCCTGCTATTTACCCAGCATTATTATAATGAACAAAGGTAGCACAGCTCTGAAGCACACCTGAAATGAGATTTTTCTGATCCAGCCTTGGAGAAAAAACAATCCCCAAAGTACAACGAGTGGACCAGTCAGTGTCACCCCTGAACATTGTACTTTCGGGGATAAAATGGCTGAATACATGCTTTTCTGCAACTGTCTGAAGTCAGAGCATTGTCACTTATTTTATTAGGGAGGCAAATGACTAAAGAGTAAATTAAATAAGCAGATCAAAATATCTAAAAGCACATTTAAATGATGCACATTGAATATCCCTCCGTCAATAAATGCCTAAAACATTATCAGATCAATGGGAAGACCACTTACACAAAAGTCACATCTCTGAGCTCAGAGTGACAACAAATACTGTAAGAGTATCACCATTACTATTTCACTAAATTCCCAAAATGCACCAGTAAATCTGCATAATCCATGCCATTCATACTGGGCAGATGTAGAAGCATAATATTTATTTTCACCATTTTAATTCTGTCTTAATTATAAGAGCAAATAATGGATAAAATTAAACAATTATATTTAGTTGGATGGCATTAAGGAAACAAACCATAAATAAAAATCCACATAGGCATTTTATGGGTTTGACGAAGATCATTGCTTAACTCTAAAACCATTAACTAAATATCAGTGGTACCTAACGAGACATCTGATTCATTGGAACTGCTTTGACTGTTGGTTGATTTTCAGCTACCAGGATTAAAGTGTTATCACTGCTAGTTTAATAATTCCTAGGATTTCGAGTCAGGGCCATATTAAAAGTATGAAGCATGGTCCCTTCCTTCAGTATTGCTGGGGAGACAAGGGAAGAATACATGACATATAAAAAGAACCACGTGGGCTATGGAGGCATAGGAGCTTTGGCGCTCTGCTGGAGGTGCTGTAGACAGCCATAGCAATCTGCCTAGCCATCTGCTACTACTTAGTCAAATTAAGTATAGACATACCCTTTGACACAGCAATTCTACAACTGGCATTTATCCCAAGGAAATTTTCACACGAGTCCATAAGACGTATATAGCAGGGTGTTCGTTACATTGATATTTGTAATGGTGGGAGTTCAAAGTAACCAGGATATCCACCAGTGAGAAAGAGGTAAAATGGACCAGATACACAATCATGGACCTCATTACAGATGTGTACAGATGGGTAACTTGTGCATGTGCCAATGCACTTAGCCAACGGGATGGGAATTTTCTGGCAAGGAAATGAATAGCTGGGAAAATAGTTTTTCCCCATTCTCACAGAGAGTCAGGAGGTACACACAACTAAGTGAGAAGTTGTAGGGTAGATGTACACCTAGCAATGTGGAAAGATTCTTACAAATAATAGTGTTTAGTGGAAAAAGGGATAAAAAATGGAATATTAACAGCATGCATTTTACAGAAATGACAATTCACAAACAGAAAACAATTCACATTTTGAAAGGACACCATTCAAATAAAAAGATATGCCTTAAACACAATGATCATACTGGGTGGAAGTGGAAAAATGGAATGTGGGCATATATGTGCAGTCACACACAGAGACATTAAAGAAGCTAACACAGACTATGTGTCATGGACAGTATGGTTACCTCAACTCACTGCATCTTACATCAAAGCAATGACAAAAACATGAAAATGGATACTTTTTAGGCAGTGTTATGAACATGGTTTCTGGGAAAGAGTCCTGATTAAAAGGTAAGAGATTGAGGCTCTACTCCTAGTAGTGTCATTTTTTTCTCACTGTATCACCTCCTTAAATGATTTAACATTTAACATTTCTGAGCCTCAACGTTCTTATCTGTGAAATGGGAAAGAAGTGGGGTGACCGGTTAGCTCAATTGGTTAGAGTGCGGTACTCGTAACAGCAGGGTTGCCGGTTCGATCCCCGCATGGGCCACTGTGAGCTGCGCCCTCCACAACTAGATTGAAGCAACTACTTGATTTGGAGCTGATGGGTCCTGGAAAAACACACTTAAATAAATAAAAGTTAAAAAAAAAATCCCTAGTCCCTAGATTCATGTATGAAAACAACATAAAGGGGAGGAAAAAAAAAAGACTAAATGTCTTTAAAAAAAGGTGTGGGGGGGGATGAACTTGACTTTTTTGTCATCAAGTAGGAAGGGGGTGAGAAAATATTTGAATGGCTAATGTGAGGTGACTACTGTAAACAATGCATTCCATCTCTTAAACCCCTCGCCCTTACTTAGAATGTATTCTTCCTATGCTCTGCTAAGTACTAATGAAGAAATATTAGCTGACACCTTTACATCTCTAACAAGCAGAAAGTGATTCTAAGTCAGTAGATTCTTGCTCTTTTTGCTCAGTACTGTTTCTTAAAGCTCTGTTCCTCATTGCCAAATTCACTGGGGTTTTATGTTTAAGGATTTTGTATTAGTCTGTTGGACGTATTATCACCAGTTCAGAGAGATGTCACTTCAACGGGGATTTGGGAACCTGTGTACCCTGTGTACCTTGTTTTTACCACTGACAAACCAGAATCAAGGCACAAGATTTAGAAGATGAATGTAATTTTCATGATTCTGCTCATATCCTGTCTAATCTTGCAAAACATATCCCCATTGCTTATGTTAGATATATATTTATTTTGTACCAGATGTAAACCAATATAAAGCTTAATAGTCCACTGAAAGGTAGGTAAAGGTCTCTCTTAAATTTCTAAAGGGAACAAATGTGATTTTAAACCAGTTGAATATACCTGGCTACATCAATATTTATAAATATGTGTGCATTTATAACACCCAAGTTTTGTATTCTTAAGTTGTTTCAACTGTTTTTTGAATTACATTGCTAACGTGTTGATGGGAAATTTTGCTTTAATATCAACATCACCACTCATTTGTAATCTAGTATGTTAGTCCACTATTCTTTTTGGAATAAATTGTTGCCTTCATATATCCATGATTTTTCAGTTTATGTAAGGTATCTATTTAGAAGCCAAAGAGGTGAGATAGGGGCAAATACTATTAAAGCATACTTTTTTAGATAAACAGACATATTCCTCCAGGATTTTCCATGCTAGCTCAGCCTAGGTAGAATGGTTCTCTTGAGAAACCAGACTAGAAGTCATAAGAAAGTAAAATATTAAGATAAAAGTTATCCACTGAACTGTTCAGAGGCATTTCTCAACATAGCATTTAGCCACGTGTAATGGAACACTCCATAGTGCAAAAGATAAAACATGGTCATTGCTCTTTCTACTTTAATTGAGTTAGAAAGCAGACAAACAGCGTCAAAATCTGATTTTTGACTAATAGCAGAGTTTTAAAACAGTTTAGACCTTGACTGCTCCATTCATTTTGTCATCATGACCCAGGGCATGGCCCAGTGGAAAGCACGTTTGTTCTTTTTGGAGATAATTCAACCTCTACCATTTTCATCTAATTTTATTTTTGGTAACTTAAAAACAATCTCTGCAATTCTAAATTTATTCTAGGAAATGGTTTATGACATCTCTTGGAATTTAAAAATGCAGAATACATTAAAACTTCTACTTTCAGAACAAAATTTTGAAATGTAGCCATACAGTAACATTCCCTCTTTCAAAGCCGAATATAAGCAAAACTCCATAAAAACACATTTCTGGTCCATGGGGTGAAGGGTTGGGAGGCACAGGGATTTTCCTCAGTTTAGATGATACCCAAATTTGGAAAAATGTACTGGTTAAATATCTATTAGGTTAAATACATATTGGCCAACTGGAATGAAGTTTACAGGACCTTATGGCTTAGAATTTGTGTATTAACTCACTACTATGACCTTATTTTTCTAATCATTATCCCTTTCAATTTTCACGTCTATTTTTAAATCTTTTTCCCCAGATATTTTTGGAGGAATAAATCCATCTGTTTGGTAATAAAACTGGGTATAAATATATACATACATGCATACGCAGGTATTATTATTTTCTTCAGGGAGAAAATATGTTCTATTCACCTCACAAGACTTTTGTAACAATACAAGGAGATAACCCATGTAAAGAACTGTCCAGTTACATTTTACTCAAAGGAAATATTATAATTACTGCCATTATTATTTCTCTAGAAAGGGAATAAAATCATTATAGTGGGATATTAAACGCAAATCTAACATCACTTGACAAAGAATTCGGAATTGTATGTAATCAAGCTGTTCTGACCCCAAAATTAACACTGTCAAATGTTATTTGTCTTGTTATATATTCTGTTCAATGATAATGTAAATACACATCAGTCCATACGTAGAATATATATTCTCCGAGGTCTATTCTCTCAGCTGACTTAATCGGCTTTCTTGGCACTGTTTCCACTAGCCAAAAGTAGATATAACCCTGGAAGTCGATATAGTTCTAGGGAGGACATTAGGTAGAATCATCAAGCACAGCAAATGCCCCAAACATATGTTGTTGTTGTTTTTTTCAAATCTCTCATAATAGAGTTCAGAAAGACAGAGATTTTCACCTGTTCTTGAAAACAACAAATTCACATTGAACGGATGGATGTTTGCCTTTTAAATATGACACATTTTCAAATAACTCTCCTTTACATAGAGGAAATAAAAAAGAAAATGGGCTAAGAATAGCAAGTATACAGAGCAAATATTAATAGTAGAGAAAAATGAAAACAAAAACTTGAAATCTCTTATTGCCACTAGTTTTTGAATAAGTTAATGAGATGGATCAGGTAACTTCTACCTCCACTTGTACTTATTCAATACTAGTAATATCTAGTAAAATTTGTAGATACTGACAATTATCGAGTTCCAAGTTCCAGGTATTGTCCCAAGGACTTGTATCGTTTAATCTTCACAGTAACTTTATGCAGTAACTATTATCTATTATAATTTATTATAATCAGGAAACTGAACACAGTTTCCTCAACTTGACAAGTCAACATACAGCTGCTAAGAGGCGAGTCAGCATTTGGGATCATGCAGTTTGAATCTAGAATCCATCACACCTATCATGCAAAAAGAAGTTGACAATGCTGTAAGTACTATCAAGATGTATACTAGGTAGATGCAAAAGTAATTGCGATTTTTGCAATTATTTTAACCTTTTAAACCACAATTACCTTTGCACCAACCTAATACAGGATCTGACTTGCACTGTAATTGCGTACATTTTGAGAGAATCTCACGGAATTAATAAAACCAACTATTTTAGTCTAATTATATATCTTACATCTTTAATTGGAATGTTTGAATTGCAACTGTAAGTTTGGAAAAGGAAAACATTTACAAAATGTATATTCACAAATAAAAGGCATCACTTCTTGACAATTCTCCCACGATCGTGGAGAGATTGACAAAGACATTCTACTTGACCAAACTTGAATCAGGCTCCTCTGAGCAATCTTCTCAACTAGGCCTCAACCTCAGTCTTTAAGAACTGCAACTTTCAGCACAAACAATTTCCTCTACCTCGGCCCCCCAAAACTAAGAGACACAAACAAACAGTACAGTTTCTAACAGCTGAAGGCTCTATCATGTCACTAGGCTGATGACCCCACCCCCTTAAGTTACAGACTGAGAAAGCTCAGTAGTGTCAAAAGAATGGATTCTTTGTCCAACCCTCAACTTCCTATAGGACCTTGACCTCCCCTTTCTTAGAGCATTTACTTTAGAAAACTTGCAATGGTAATTCCTTTCTCTGTCTACTTGAGCTGTATCTTCTATAATCCAAGAATCCCTTTCTCAAGGCTTGTGAGCCATCACTTGGAAATGTAATCATCAAGAAAGAAAGGGCCCTTTCTTTATCCCAGTCTCTGTGGGACGGTGGGAGCCTAACTTCCATAAGGGCCAATTAACCAAAGCAGGTGGCCTTAAATCATGTTGACTAAACCTTCCTCTCCAAAGTCCTTCAGTATATTTCCTATACGGTGTTTCCCTGAAAATAACATCTAACCAGAAAATAAGTCCTAGCATGATTTTTCAGGATAACATCCCCTGAACATAAGCCCTAATGCATCTTTTGGAGCAAAAATTAATATAAGACCTGGTCTTATTTTTGGGGAAACACAGTAGCACTCCTGAGTCTTTAAAAAACCTCTCATCTTTTGTTTCAGTGGAGTGGAACTCCATTCTATACTGAAGTCTCTCCCGCCCACTGCAGGAGTCTGAACAAAACCTGTCTTGCTGTTTAACAAACATGTCCGGTACAAAATTTTTGTTTTATGGAGTAGGGGAATTTAAACAATCATATTTAATCCTAGAAACACGGCAAAAAAGAAATCAATAATGACTCTTACTTAAGTCAAAATACTAGTTTAATGCAAATTGAACTGCCTATAAATATGTTCAATAAAGAAAATTAAAAGTAGTATCTTCACCAAGGTTCCATGTCATTTGCATATGCATAATTTTTTTCTTGAGTATATTACTGGGATGAAGGTCTCTCTGGAAGGGATTCTTTATATTATGACTTTCAAATAATATAAAAATCTTATAGATGGATAATACAAATTGCCTTAAGATAAAGAAAAGGCACAATGTCATATTTTTACATAAAGGTTATAATGACTATAAAAAATGCCAAAATTCTCCAAAATGCACAGAACTAACTACAGTGAAAATTACAGCAATAAAAATAAACTTTATTTTAGAAATTTAAAAAATAATTTCCAATCTAAAATAGGCCAATAGAATATACAAAACAAATAAAAACACAAAAACTTACGGAAAAATTACTAAGTCAAAAGTATAGTTACTTATAAAGTAGTTAATAAGGTATTAAGTTTGTAAATAACATAATATTCTATACTGTGATATGAAGTAGGGTTCCAGATATAAGTACAGACTCTAGAAATTGCAAATTGTAAGATGAAAAAGGTTATTTTTATTTTTCCTTGTTTATATTCTTGCTCCTAATCAAATACTACACATCATAAAGTAGGTAAAAGAATGAATAAAAAATCTCCATGTAGTATAATATACAACCAGTATAATGATCATATTGCATAGTAGTAATATTAATATGAGCTTAATAGTATGAATATGTTAAGCATTAATGAGCCTAATATCTTTCAGAATAGAGAAAGCAATTATTACAGCTCAGATATTATATCCTGCCCAGATACAGTATAAAAATGGTACTCTTAACACACACTGAATTTATGATAAAACACTATTTTATTGGGGAAAAAAACATTGCTAAACCTTAGTTCCTGGCAACATTGAACTGTGGCAGTTTTCTCTCCACTTTTCAATGTGATTTTAAATTGAGAAAAATAACCTGTTAAAATTTCAGATGAACCACTTGCAATAGTCACATATTCAAAGACGCCAAATAATGTATTATTAGGAAGAGTGATCATTCCATATTCTCAAAATTTATTGCTGCATCATTTTCCTGAGTGGCAACTGCTCAGCCCCCAGGTGGAAGGAGAGATACTAAATGTAATCAATGGGGGGGTCCTGCCAGAATCAGAGAAGCAACCCCCTCAAATTGATAGCTTTGTCTCTGAAGGAGCTCTGCCTCGTCCAGTAACATAATGGCAATGGTAACATCCAGGCACCGCAAAGCAGTACAATTTTCGGGGAATGTTTTCTTTATTATAACATAGAGTTGCTTCTTCAATTGTCAGATTTACTTTTTCTGAACAGGCATTTTACTCTCAGTCCTATAGTCTAAATGTACAACTTTAAACTCAGAGCATTATTTAATTAGTGCATAGACTTATACACTTACATTAGCGTAGTGAAAAGCTATATGCAGATCCTGAGCAAACAGTAGGTGCTTAGCGAATATGAAGTGAACAAATATAAATTGCATTTGCTTCACCAAAGTTTTAAAAGGAAAACTTGGAACATATGATTTAATAATCGAATTTTATGACAGTCTGTTGAGATCCAGAAATAATTTTCCCTAAATCCAGTCTGAATTTACTTCCAGTTTCTTTTATACCATCTTTCTTTGTATCGGCCTACATGAGGAAAAATCATAAAATTGTTTGTCATCCAGAGTATACTTTATTCTTTTAGGTAATTTCCTATTTTTATTAATGTTGAAAAGTATTTGAACTATATGAGAAAATATTCACTAACAGAATATTTTACCACAAAAAGGGAGGGGGTTGCTATAACATTATCCAAACAAAACCACTCATCTCTTTGGTGTTTTTTATTCTGGTGCTCATCAATGTGCAACTTAGTTTTAGACAAAGTATTTGTGCAATTTTATACCTTAATCTTTCTATTACTATATCTTCCTAAGGCTCTCTGTTAACTGCTAATAGTAATGGATATTTATTGGAAATTCATGAATATTAGCCAAATGAATAACTGTAATTTAGTTAATTGTTCAATTATATAACAAATCCGTGAAGGCCCCTCTGATCCTTCTCTTGTCGAAACAAAAATATTCCCCTCTCTCCATACATTCCTCATGGACATAATTTAGTTCCACATTTTCCTCATAGTTGCTTTTTGCCTGAATGCAGCTGACATTTTACATCTCTCTTAAAGAATAAGCACAAGAATAGAACACAATTATCCTTGAGTGATAAAATAGTATAAAACACAGTCGTATCATAATTGCCCTTAGTCTATTTCACTGGTTATTAAAGTTTAATTTGCATAAGAATTGCCTAGGGAGGTTTTAGCTTCTTCTTCCTCTTTTTTTTTTTTTAGTGCAGATTTCTGGGCCTCAACTTTATTCTATTTCAGTAAATAACTTGTTTGGCCCTGGAATGTATACTTTAAAAACCTTCCAGGTGATACTGATGCCACAGGCCACACTTTAAAAATACTGACCCAGGGAATATATTTATATAAAAGTGGCCAACAACTGCCGTTGCCTTTTTAACAGTCACATCAAACTGAAGATTTACACTGAGCTTGCTGGTGCATCAAAATCCTAAAATCTATTTTGCCTAATCCAGCTGCATCTTCCTTCTTCTTTCCTTCTGCAGTTCTTTATTGGGGCCTGAGTACAGAACTCTTTGTGTATCCTTATTATTTTTTAACTTGTTACACTGGCAGCTCCTTCTAGTCTGAGGGTATTTTCTAAATCTTCATCCTGTTACTTTACTTTGCGTAATCCATAAATGTGATAAGCCTGTCTTGTATCTTTATCTAACTCACAGATCCAAAAGAAAAGGGTGGAAACATGATCATGATTGTGTTTTACAAATGCCATAGTTCCATCTAGACTATTTTTATCTCAGAGAAATATACCATCATGTTTTGGGCACTATTATTTACCTGTAGACAGACTAAAATAAAAGCAACATTCCTGTAATGAATTTGGGTTTAATGTACATAGCAACATTTTCATGGCATATTATAATAGTTTGACCTCTAATGAATATTTATTTTCAAAATCTGTATTTCAACTTTAAAAATGTCTGCTTTATACCTTCTGATATAATAAATTAAACAAATGTATTGTCTGTTATGTCTCAATTCCAAAAATCCTTAAATTTTTTACCGTTAAAAAATAAAATATTAACACTCACAATATCATTTGATTATAAATTTCACTCATCTAATCTGCTTTAAACAGAAGAAATTTGTTAACTATTTATTTTTGTTAGATTGATCTTATAGTTCAACGGACCTGCATTATTAACATTTCATGGGGGAAAAGCAATGGAACCTCAAGGGCTATCAAATCATTGCCCTCCATTGACCATTCAGTATGTTCTGGAACTCTCTTCCCATGGATTTCATGGTGGCATTTTTTTCTTGCTTCAGTCCACTATTATTATTATTATTATTATTAATCATTCTTTCTTTGTCTCTAGCTTCACTTACTTGGATCCCCCTTATATTTTACAGACCCTAGATTTACTGACCCTAGGATTCGCTCCTGAATACTTTTTTTCATATTATACGTCTTCTATGTTCACAGTTTCAACCAAAGACTATTCCCAAATCTATAACTACAATTGAGATTTACCTCCTAAACTCCAAATCCCTACACTCAACTTCATAGTGGATTTTTCTACCTGAATGTACTACTTCAGGCACCTTAAACTGACTATCTCCCAAAGTAAATAAGTTGTTTGTTCCTTCCCTTTTATTTGGCAATATCATGATTCTCCTTCCATTAACCAACGGCACCATAATCCAACTAGTAAACCATTCCAGTAACCTACAAATTATTCTAAACTCTTCTCTTTCTCTCATATCACTTCCATCCAACCAGTCACCGACTATGTTGAATCTACTTCCAAACATCTCTGTTTAGCTCATGTTCTCTATTTTTGACCTGCAATATTTCACTTCTTTATCAGTCACTGTCACTAATTCCATCTTCTCCTGATCTTCCTTCATGCCATCTCCAGAGCAATTACAGTGGGAACAAACTCAAATTTACAAAAGTATGTTTCCTTTTATTTTTGTACAACTAAATCAATATGCAGTGGGCACCTAAACTGGAGACACACTCTCACCTGCCCCAAGCTTGCATCTAAATTCCAAGGGATTTAAATGGTGTCAGATGGAGCAGAGTTCATTTAGTTATTAAGAAAATAATTTACCCCTACTTGCATCTCATGAGATAGTCTCATTGTTGTCTGGTCTGAGGCTCTTGGTTCCTTGGAACTTGCTTTTGGGTTCTTCTCCTCACCATTACCATTTGACAACTAGTCCCAAACCTGTACCACTCCCAGGCCTATACGAATCAAACTAGTTGCAGGCAGGTAGGCCAAAAGAAACACAGTCTTTCTTCTGCAAAAATTTCCACTAAAATACCTCTCTAAAACATTATGAAAATACAATGTTGATATTCAGTAAATGTAGTTTATTAATGGTCCAAATTGCCCATTTTAAAAATGAGAATGTCACTCATTCGCCATGTGATGCAGGAAACACTTCAAAGATTAGCAGTCTTTCTAAGAAACGTTGCTGAGAATACGGAAAGCCTAGGCATAATGGAGAGCGGAGAGATTTAGGTGGGTCATTTGTACTAGTACCGGGTAGTGAGGCAATCAACAAAATTAGGCTTGATTTTAACTACAGTGTGGGCTGACAATGTGGTTTGGAGCTGGACAGTGTGAAGTCACACATACCAATCCTTTAGTTTCCCCCAGAAAGTCAGCGATAAATCCCCAAACACAATGGGACATACAAAAAACTATGGAAAATTTTTCTAATTCATTTTTTTAATCGAAACCAAGCCCTAGTTGTAATAAGACATTTGCTTCTTGAGAAATGATGTCTACATTTCTATAATAAGTACAAAGCAAGAATTTTAACTTCCAGGCAGCCTTCAGACTTGAACTACTGTTTTTGTTTTTGTTTTAACTTTATTTAACAAAATAAAAGTAACCTAAATAACTCAGTTCAGTAAAACTCACTTTGAAGAACCACAGCTTCCGCAAAGTATAGATTCAGGCGTGCTGTTTATACACTGTAACCTAAAGGGCTAACAAGACTGAAGACACAGAAGCTGAGGGAAATTACTCATATATGGCTCTAACCTCTAAGAAACCTAAAGTCATGTGTAGAGGGGAAAGATGAAGTTGGGCTTGAGCAAGACTGGCATTGTTATCCAAGATCCTGTTCCATGGTTAGGAAAACATACATGAGATAGAAAATTAGGCAGGATACAGTATGATTGCTCCTTTTGGAGCAATACCCTTTCCACAAACCATGAGCTGGTGTTTTAAGGTGTATGAACTCAGTGCCCCTAGGAGAAGAAAGTGGCCTGACCTAAGAAATGAGTCATGGCTCAGCCAGTCAAGTGTTAAGTTCCCTGCAGAGTTCTAGTTAAAATGGGAGGAGGGGTGATGGAGGAAGACTGCACTGGTAATGAGAAAGGTGAGTCTGATGCCAGGTCATAAAAATAAAACAATCAGGATGGGTTAATGAGAAGCATTCATCTGGTAACTGATAAGAGACTATTCTATCCTCCAACATCCCCCACTGTCAGGCCCATAAACCATTAGCATATATATGGATAAGACCAAATGTAATCTAGGAATTTCCTTTTCATGAGTTTAAATGACATTATGTGCAGTCATTGTCCATCATCAAGGCAGTTTTAAATAGGAAAGCCACATAGAAAAATGTTATCACTTTACATGTGAATTTATCTGAACTTATATTTCAGTTAGTTCTCCAAAGGACATACTACAATATTATTGTATTACTGAGCTAGCACAAATCAGTTGTAGGCTATTCTTTTTTTTTTAATTAAAGTTTGTTGGGGCCAGCCTGTGACTCAGGCGGTTGGAGCTCCGTGCTCCTAACTCCGAAGGCTGCTGGTTTGATTCCCACATGGGCCAGTGGGCTCTCAACCACAAGGTTGCCAGTTTGATTCTTCGAGTCCTACAACGGATGGTGGGCAGCGCCCCCTGCAACTAAGATTGAACACAGCACCTTGAGCTGAGCTGCCGCTGAGCTCCCGATGGCTCAGTTGGCTGGAGACCATCCTCTCAACCACAAGGTTGCCGGTTCGACTCCCACAAGGGACGGTGGTGCTGCGCCCCCTGCTACTAGCAACAGTAACTGGACCTGGAGCTGAGCTGCGCCTTCCACAACTAAGACTGAAAGGACAACAGCTTGAAGCTGAACGGCACCCTCCACAACTAAGATTGAAAGGACAACAACTTGACTTGGAAAAAAGTCCTGCACAGATAATAGTTTAGTGGTTGCCAGAGGGTAAGGGGGGTGGGGGGTGGGAGATGAGGGTAAGGGAGATCAAATATATGGTGATGGAAGGAGAACTGACTCTGGGTGATGAACACACAATGGGATTTATAGATGATGTAATACAGAATTGTACACCTGAAATCTATGTAATTTTACTAACAATTGTCACCCCAATAAATTAAATTTAAAAAAAAAAAAAAGAAAGAAAAAAGAAAAAAGTCCTGGAAGTACACACTGTTCCCCAATAAAGTCCTGTTCCCCTTCCCCAATAAAATCTTTTTTAAAAAATTAAAGTCTGTTGGGGTGACAATTGTTAGTAAAGTTACATGGAAATGACTAAAGTGTCCTTTGATAGATGACTGGATTAAGAAGATGTGGCATATATACACAATCTAATACTATTCTGCCATAAGAAAAGATGAAATAGTGCCTTTTGTGACAACATGGATGGATCTTGAGATGATCATGCTAAGAGAAATAAGTCAGACACAAAAAGTCCAGAACCATATGATTTCACAGACATGTGGAATATAAAATGGAAAACAACAAAGGAACAAGGCAAACAAATAAAGAAATAAAAATTCACAGACACAGACAATAGTTTAGTGGTTACCAGAGGGTAAAGGGTGGTGGTGGTAGGTGAAGGTAAATGGGATCAAATATATGGTGATGGAAGGAGAACTGACCCTGAGTGATAAACACACAGTGTGATAGATAATGTATTACACACTGTTCTTATTGCTAAGGGAAACCTTCCCTGGTAGCTCACTCAAAATGCGCAAGCACATTAGTTACTAGTTCTTGCACCTTACTTGTCCCTTAGTAATCTTCAAAGTACAAAATAAGTCTGCTACCTATAATTTACATATAAAAAGTCTTAAAGGATGGGGATTTATGTACTGTTGAAGATAATATCTACTAATCTAGCAATTTCTTGAGATCATCATGGTGATGACATAGGATAAATCTCGACATTTTGGTAGCTTCATGTTATTTTGATGGTATTGACAAGTTTTACTAAAGAAAATTTGGTTAGCGATATTATTATGTTGGATATTTAATAATCTGGTGAACTATTGCTAAGCAAATTTATAGAAGAATATGGAGGATCAGAGATTCAGACTTAGAAATTAGTTAAATGAGCAAACTATTTGACAATATTGATGTATTTACTACATTGCAAATATAAAAATATTTAACCCTAGTTCAACCTTGGTTCTACTGCCACAATCCTCCCAACTCAATGCCTAAAACAAAAGCCCCTTTCTTTGGGAAACTTTCTTGTGTCTCTGGAAATGGATATCATTGGTCCTTCCATGGTCTTCCATAGCACTGCATCTGTGCCTTCCTGATGGCACTCACCACTTTCTATCATCTATTATAATCATTGGTGTGTGTGTCTTAGCTCTAGTTCAACAATCTAGGATTAAGGTCAGAACTCAGGTCTGAACCTTCACTGTATCTCTGTCCTCACCTCTAGCACCTAGGATCTATGCCTTGTATGTAGAGGGTGCTCAATAAATATTTGTGGAAAGCATATATGGATAGAACTCTGGGAGAATGATGTTGAGAGTGTTGTGCTAGAACTATTTCAAAAGGTATCGAGATAATTATTACCAGATCATTATTATTCTGGATTTGGAATCAAAGGACCAGAACTAAGATTCATCTTTGCTACTTGTTGATTACATGGGTTAAAGTAGATTAACTACATATCAGCTTTCTTGTCTATACTGAGGTGATTGTGTGACGTGATTTCCAATGCTGGTGGGCCCATTTCTATAGAAGCAATGACCAAAAGGATTAATTACGATGCATTCAAATAATATACAGGGAAAATTTCCTCTGGTGAGGAAGTGTGCAGCATTTGGACATAAAAACCATACACAGATTCTGCGCTTGAAATCCTCTAAATACTGAACATAATGCTAACACTACATACTAGGTTCTAATATTAAATATCATTACCCTAATTTTATATCTCAGTAATTCTTCCTTCTTTATTAAATACTAATGCCTTTTAAGCAAATTTAAAAGATCAAATATCCTTATTTCAGATATTTTTACAACAAACATATATATTTATTTTTCTGTCTCCCCAGAATAGAAAGCAAACTCCTTAAGGACACATGTTTTTCCCCCCTACATGCTATACCACCAGCATCTATAACAGTGCCTGACACATAGTAGGTACTGATTAGATATTTATAAATGAATGAATGAATGAATGAATGAATGAATTTGGATCTCAAGGTCCTATTTGCTTTAGATACTCCTTAAATATAGAACTGAGCTTTGAATCAATTGTAGAAATTCTCATGTTAATGATTAAAAAATCTTGAAGTCCGAAAAAAACAGAAACATTGGTTTTTCCTAAAATGACGTGAATCTACTTATGATTTTATTATGGCTCCCAGCACACTGTTTCTATTACTCACAATTGTATGTTGTGATATTGGTAGTTTTGTCTTTGTAGTTGCTTTTATAATTACCTCAAAACCGTCTTTCTGTGAAATTTTTTTGGCATTTTTAGTTTGTATAAATATGTAAAATTGGGTGAACTTAAAAACAAATAAGCCTTCTCATAATGTTCATAACTAAGTTATATCTTTACATAAAAAGATTTTCCTTGATTTGTATTTTCTGTGGATTTCTCGGAATAAAAGATATAGAAGGGGGTAAAAGACATGAATATAAAATGATATTGTTCCTGAAATGAAGCCCTGTCACGGCCAGATTTACTTTAAGTAATCATAATGAACTTTTCCTAATTTGTATATAGCAATACGTATTTCTCTTCCATAATTTGATTCATAATATTCCAGTTCAAAGATTTTTTTTAAATGCTCTTTCAAACTATTTTAGAATATTTGACATTAATTTTGTACCTAACATCTCAGGTCATTATTTAACTATAAGCAATCCTATTGTGCAAAATAGTCATATCTTTTAAGGGAAATAAAAAACTATGACTTTGGTTAAGTGCATAAAACTCTAAAACACTGAAGAGGTTACACTTTTTAAACTTTATTTTTAAACAATTGTAAATTCACAAAAACTTGCAAAAATATCAGAGAAGTCCCTTGTACCCTTCAGCTAGTTTCCTACAATGGTAACATCTAATATAATTCCAGTATAATATCAAAACCAATGTCAACATTGGTATAATCTATAGCTGTTACTCAGGTATTACTGTTTTTATATGCATTAATTTTGTGTCTGTGCTTATAATTCTATGCAATCTTATTATATGGACACTTTTGTGTTACCACTACCAAAATCAAGATACAGGCTATTTTATTCCATGAAGGAACTCCCTCATACAACACATGTACAGTTGCACCAATCTCCAACCTGCCCTTACCTTTGAATACTCTATATTTATAGAAGAAATCTGTCTATGTTTCAATTGGCTTGCTTTTCCATAAAGGACCAATTTTTCCTAGATTCATGATACATGTATTGGGGAAAAGGGAGCAATTTTTCTTAAAAGGCTGTATATCTTGTTTTCTGCCAAAATCTTAAATGAAAGAGTTATCATAGACTCTGTTTTCTGTCACACTTTCTATTGAGGACTAGGACTTTAGAAATTAAAGAACAGAAAATGTTATTTGAAGCGATGGCAATGTGGGAGTTCTGAGAATTTGTATTCAGTAAGATAACAGTTTAATCACTAGCAATTAAAAAAATAGTGGAAATACTAATATGTCTTAGTAGTTCAATTTACCTATAAGTATCTATCTGTCAATATCAACACCATTGACAACTGGAAAAAGCTAATACTAAATTCAAAATAGAAAATTATTATCAACAATATTCATATAAGTAAGGATTACTACCTCAAAATGAGCTTTAAACAACAACAACAACAACAACAAAAAAACCACAAGAAAAAGGTTATCTTCAGTCATTCAATTTTCCTTTCAGTTGTACTGTATATGAAGAATATCTATAGGCATGCTATCAGATACAAATTCTATCATGTAAATGTAGAACAGTCAACAATAATGATAATGATATTCTTTGGCTAGCATATAGACTGCTCTTGGAGTTAGGTATTTTACATTTAAATAGCTAGTGTTGCTAATATTATAGGAATTTCACACATTAACCTTATCTAGGTCACTCCTAGTATACTTTTCCTTCTCATTTTCCTTATGAGAAAAAAATAAATATATAGATAATAAATTCTGAATCTAACCATAACATATTCATACACACATGTCATATATCCAATAGTTTTATGACAATGGTCAAGGGAAACAGATTGCTACATACATTTTCTGCTCTTTTTTTCCTTAATAAAATGGATTTATAGTATCATCAATGTTTTTACTAGAATCACATTTTATTTGGAATATATCATCAGTGGAAACATTTAGTTATTATTTCAAGCCAAAACATTAATCTTATAATGATATTTAACATTGAGAATATAATCATTCCTCAATGGATATAAAGTGATTTTATTTTCTAGCTTATAGTTCTTTTTAGTACATTACAAAGGAAATGACAGTATCTAGTTAGTTGTAATAAAGAATTCAGAGTTTAGGTAAATGCTTCTCCATTGGAAAATCATTCCATCTAGTAAATGAGGTCACTGGAAAAAAATTGTTGGCCCACCAAAATACATGTTAGGGAATCTGGATGCCAAGTTTCAACAAGCGCATGTTCTTTTTAAGAGCTAACCATGTGTGATAAAGAGCTGGTGTAGGTTCATCTTAGGTCCTGACCAAGAAGACTCTCCGGGAGGGCCACAGACATCAGCAGAAAGACTTGAGAAAACCTACTGTGTGCCTGGAGGCTCAGGATGGAGACTGCAGTGAGCTAAAATAGAGCTCCTCTGCCCAGTGCAGGAAAGCACAGGTGAAAGATTTTCCTACATGGCAGGTAGGTGCTATTGCTGAAGGAACCTGTGGACCATCACCAGGACACCAGTTAGTAACCACTGAGCTGCTGCTCTAACCTTTTTCTCCCTCCCAGCACTCTATGAGAAATCCAAAACCAAGTGAGCAAGTTGTTGAAAAATGTATAAAAGTACATGGCAGAGAAAGACAGAAGAAATCAAACTGCATCTTCCAGCTTGCTACTGAGCCACACTGGAGGATAGGGAAGAGATAGAGAAGGAACTTAAAAATAACTTTAGAGTTTTGGTTATTACTGGATATAGTAATTACTGAGACAAGGATCTTCTATCTTCTGAAGGTGATCTAAAGAGTCATGGGATGTGTACTAAATTTCATGGAGAATCTGAGTTACAATAGCCCAATACTATTAAAATAAAAGCAGGAGTTAAGTTTGAATTATTATTGCATTATACAAGTAGTGCTTGTTTGTTTAACCCTTACAATTATTAAATCATTATCTTAATAGTTAATGTACACCATAATTAGTTAGATACATAAGCAAGGAAGCGAAACACATTTAACCTTCTTCAATCAGTGCAAACACAAATACATATCATATAGTTAATACAAGCAGAGCTTATCAAATTTAAGTATAGTTGAGTCCAAAAGGGATACCCTTTACATGATTGCGCATTGGAAAATGCACGTACATATGTTTTGCTTTGTAGTCATTCATACCAAAGAAGAACTTTTGTACAGAAATTCCCCAAGAGGTAGACGTACCTGACAAATTAAAAATACAAAACATCTAAACTCAACTAATCTTGAAAAGGATCAAATTGGAAATTAAACCCCACTATTTCTAAATTGCTCTCGTCTTATGGCTCATAGCTGTATATTAAACTCATTACAGAAATAACACCTCACAACAAATAAGACTCTTAAGTTTCAGGGAGAAAAAAGTACTTTAGAAAACATGACCTGAGATATTGCCTCAAATAGTGTATGTTTTAACTCACTTACAGTACTACAGAGCTCTTTCAACTTTTAAGAAAATTTCAATTTTGCTGCACCCCTCTTTCTCACGCAATCCTATATATTTCAGTTTTGTTCTACACTAGATTTCTGTTTCAGCTAAATAATTCAAGCATTTCTAGTTTGAGAAATTATACATAATTAATTATTCTCTGTCCCTCCAGATTGACTTAAATTATCACAGAAAATAGGATTCAAAGTTTTTAATGTGCACTAGGGGAAAAATCACATTGGCAGTAATTATTGGTAATTAAATGCTTTTAAAATTAGGAAGATAAATATATTGCTATCCTGCCAGTCAAATTCCTCAGAGTCACAAAGAGAGAGACATGCAGTGTGCTGAAAGGAATGGAAGTTTATTGTAAAGACACAGAGGAAATTCTGTGGAAGAAGAATGATCCCAAAGACATGCACTAAAGCCTCAAGCATTGCTGGCTCTGGGAAAAGCAGCTCCAGTTTCAACAGGAGCTGAATGACCCACCCTCATTTAGCACTCACTTTGCATTTACAAAGAGAGTAATACGTATGGGAACTGCATTTAAGTGGTTCCTGTTAGCATTACACCAGAGAGCAGGATTCTGGAGGCAATGGAGACCACCTTTTCAGAAATGGCCGTGTTCCCAGTACACATATGGTTTCCTTCCAATTTCAGGCTGGTAAATGCCAGTATGCCTGGACTGCTAGCTAGAGTTTCCCTAAGGAAGCAAACTGGTATCTAAGCCCAAAACTATGAGGGTAAAAGAACTATGGGTGAAGATGGGACAGGTTGCAAGCATTTTCCTAAGAATGTATTTATGCAAATGAAAGGTGTTGGGGGACGATTCTCTATGGGTCTCTCACATTTCTGTCAATCTTGTGAGCAAAGGCACTTTGTCTCAGACTGTCTTTATAAAGTTTGTGTAGCAAACAACCTTGGGAGATAAAGATAGTTCCTCCCTCCTGAGCAATGAGCAGGAATGCTTACTGTCCAGTATAAAAGATATGGTTTCCGTTAACACAGGGTTCCTCTCCTGTAATGCAACTCACTGTGCAAACAGGTATCATCTGGCTTTCTTCATGCTGCATGAGGGAACGGGGTTTTGGAGAACTGCTAACTGCTGTGAGTAGTAACTCTGACCCCGGAGTCTGAGTCTTCTGTCAGTCATCATAAACCTGTGGTAGGCTATCTTGTTAGCTTACAGATAAGGTCAAATCTCAGCCTGGTCACAATTTGTCATGATTCTTAGGAGAAGGTTATGAAGATCAGTAAACATTTTAAAAAAACATTCACTCCTCATTCACTCCTCAATTTATAAGCCAAGAACCATGCTTGACCCTGCAGTCTAGAACAGTGGAATGTCTAAATGCTTTTTGCCATAGAGAACAAGCTTAAATTCTGAATGTCATTTACTTGTCTCAACTTCCTTACTTATAAAATGGATATATTTTTTAAAAGCTACCTGGCAGTGTAGATCATGTATACAGATATCTAATATATTACCTGTCATATACTCATGAATCAATAAACAACTTAACATGATAACTATTAGTAGTAACAGGAATATATATATTAAAGATATTATATACAATCTAACTAATATATGTCACTTTGGAGAGGAATTTTCATTTCCAGGCAACCATGGTAACATAACAGCTCAACAATGGGAACAAGCTTACAAACACAATTGTCTTTCCTCCTTCTCTTCCTTATATAGGAATCTTCCACTTTTGGAAAGGTTGCGTTAAACACTTTGCTTTTACAGGAGACCTACATGACTACCCGTTTTTAGCTAATTGAATGAAATCCAAAGAGGTTTTTGCTTTTATGAAGAAAAGCGAAAAGCAAAAACAACATTCAGTGTTCGTCTGGCAGAGCTGTCACTGAAGCAGCGCATATACTGAGCAACAAGTGTGACCCCACCAAGGTTCTTCCCCAGGAATTACACTCAGTATTTCAGCATCAAGCTGCCATAGCTTTGAACTGTGTCTGTGAGCATGTGTGATTTTGATTTCTTTTATGCATCCGTCAGCAAGATGTGTCCTAAGGTATCAGAAAAATCTGAGAGAGCTCCTAAGGGTGTTAGGCTTAGCATAACACTGGACATAATTAAGCATGTTTGATAAGATTGGTAATTTTGGGGGTCTGGGAATACTCAAAACTTCTTCATATAAATTAATAGGAATGGCTTCTTTGCTTTACACCACTTCAGCTTACTAAAGGTTTCCTCGCTCTACTTTTGGATAGCAGGGGAAATCTGCATTTTCTCTCTTTCCTTTTTGTTAGGCTGCTTCTGCAAAAAGGTGGTTTTTGTTTTTGTCAAGCATTTTCCAACCTGACTCCTTAATATTTTTATTATTGTGGAGTTCCTAGCTGTTGTCACAGACTGGACTAGAGGATTGTACTCATGGTGTCCAATGGTTTTTCTGGCATCCTAACATTTGAGTTCTGCAAAACCAAGAACACTGGCCAGCCA
Organism: Rhinolophus sinicus; assembly: GCF_057876585.1. NCBI lineage: Eukaryota > Metazoa > Chordata > Mammalia > Chiroptera > Rhinolophidae > Rhinolophus > Rhinolophus sinicus. The sequence goes on along the minus strand of NC_142518.1, from coordinate 20,843,776 downwards.
TTCTATCCAAGCTGGTCACAAAGAAGCTTTATGAGGTCAATTACATCATTTTCCATTACAGTATTTTTGTTATGTGCCTTAACCTCTGCTGCATGTACCTAACTATTAGGTTGGTGCAAAAGTAATTGCAGTTTAAAAGGGTAAAAAAAAATGGCAAAAACTGCAATTACTTTTGCACCAACTTAATATTTAAACAATGGATATGATAATCATTCAGTGTTATAGCATCATTATATTGTGGATGTGCCATCAATTTTTGCAAATGAAAACAAAAATTTCCACATGTCAACTTTAAAATAAATTCTAAACGTTATTCCAGACTGTTATGAAAAAGTCTATTAACGGTGAGATTTTAAAGAGACGCAGGTGGCAAAAATGCTAAAACAGTAGGGTGGGTGATCATTTGGACTAAAACTAAAATTATTTCTTTTATTTAAGGATTCCCATTCTCCCTCTTAGTCATTTTCTGATCCTTGCCTACTATACCTCTTTATTGCCCTTGTCAAAATTAGACCCATTCTTAAATACTTAAATAAAGCATTTTCATGCCACCGTCACTTTGATACCTGAGACAACTGGTGAATGTCATCTCTCCTTTCTTCATACACTTGTCACACATTTTACCTTCTTTGGTAATTAATCAAATTGTTCTTTATAATTAGTTGTAGATTTGTCATATCTCCCTCTGTTACACAGTAAATCATGTTGGGATCAAGGTTGGTAGTTTAATTATCTGTTATGATTTAAAGTAGCAAGGAATCAGCAATATTCATAGAATGTCTCCTAAGTACAATATATTATAAACAATAAAGCAATAGGGGTCCAGAACTGATACAGATGCTTACAACTTATCCTTTATTGAGAATTTACTTTGAGCCAGGCATTGTGCTAAATGCTTTACCTGCATTTTCATTTGATATTCACAACAACCCTCTGAGAATACCAATACTATTATCCTCATTTTAGAGTTAAAGAAAGGGAGGCTTAATCTAAGTGTGTAACTTCCCCCAAAGTCTTACAGAAAGTTAGGGGTAAAGTCAGGTTAAGAGCCCATGCCATTAAGTAACTCCGTGACGAATCAAAAAATAAGAATATAGACAACATTAGAAATTTATCACCATGCTTCTTTAAGAAGAAAGCTCTAAAGAATGCTTCCAGCCCATTAAACGTTCTATAACTGTATGAACGATAAATGCAAACTTTTACTTAGTGAGTCACTTGAGAAAAAGCTTTTCTTATTGCATTGACAACAAAAAATTTAATTTTTAAAATCACAAATTACCCATGATCATTTAAAAAGTCTCTTTAAAAGTGGTAAAGTTGGAAGGTTTTTAATAATGTACAATTAACCCAAAGTACGCTTTATTAGACCTTTATGGAAAAATAAAAAACATTATGGCTTTAGGAACAACATAATACATTTTATATAGACTAATAAAATTTTCTTCTATTACAAGTCCAGCATAGCAATAGGAAGTGAAATATGTAAATTCATTTTGGCATGAGAACATTGCTTTATTTACATTCTCAGAAGTGCTCATCAAGAAACTTGAAAAAAAGAAGAGTAAGATCACAGTCTCTATGAAGACTATAAAACATACTCGTAAATGGCTCAATGTCATTCTACAGGGTTATATTAAGTGGTGCCTTGCAGGAAACAAACCTTGGCCTAATAAAAATTTAAATATCATTTCTTACAGCTTAAATCAAGGTATGATGTTCATCAAATGTCATGATATGGGTTCCGATGAGCATTGGTTAAATTAATTCATTCATCAAATAGGTACATAATAATCTCTGAGATAATAATTGCTGGGAACACAACGACTAGTAAAACGCCATTCCTGCTGCTTAGGCACTTGTGGTCTAGCAATGGGAACTACAAGTGCAACTAAGTCATTTTTGTTGTGTTTCACAGTATTGCATTTCATAGACGTTGTGTTTAATACAAATTGAAGGCAAGACTTTCCACCAGCAAAAAGATTAGGACTTGCTTTATTGCAACACACACAGCACTGAGGTAGTCTGGAAACACGCCCACAGCATCTGTCAGGTATGCCTGTATGCACAGATTGACTTGAGTATATTTGTGCCTATGTACACCTAGACACACAGACACACAGACACACACACACACACACAGAGCTACAAGAATCTAAGACTCCACTGTAACATTAAATTCTAAGTAATAAAGCAAAATACAAGAAAGGAAATATGTATGCATTGGATGATGTGGATCAATTGATAAGAGCACAAGATTTGGAAACAAAGAACACAGCCTAATTGAGGTCCCACTGCTCCCTTCAAAAAGAAAAATAAATTAATCTCTTTCTTCTTGAAAAAGAGGAAGAAATAATACTTAAATCTTGCCTATCTCAAGGGGATGCAAGAGGATTAAAAATATTTAAAAATAAACCTCAAATATATCTGCAAATTTTCAGAGGTACTTCATATAAAAAACATTCCCCATTGTTGCTCAACTTATTTCCTATTTTAAAGACAGTAGTTCTTATGGCGCTGACAACCATGGTTATATTTCAAGTTCCCCATTGTAACATGGATTATTAAATGACATTTTTAACGAAGGGCATCAAATGCTAAGATCAGTAACATCTTGAAAGAGAAGGAGAGGAAGAGGGGGAGAGGGGAAGAGGAGGAGAAAGAATTGCTTTCTTATTGTTAACTTTATCAAAAAGCCTAAAAGAGACTTGTTTCAATTACCTTCAAAGATGAAACCCTGCTCTGGGCCACTAGTGCTCATGAATGAGTTACAGAGTCCACTGTTTCTCAAATTATAGTCCCCAGAACAGTAGCAGCAGCCTCAGCTGGGAACCTGTTAGAAATGCAAATTTCTGGACCCCACTCCAACCTTCGGAATCAGAAACTCTTTTTTTAGCAAGCCCTCCAGGTGACTGTGGTACAAGCTAAAATTGGAGAAACACTCTCCTAGTCAGCAATGAGGTAGAAACATATTCTTCTTTTCCACGGTCTAATAAGGACTCTACTGAAAGCTAAGAAGAGAATTCCATTCGTGTTTTGAGGTTTTGGAAAAGCGGAAGGGAAGTCACAACAGATCCTATTCAAAGTCAGCATGTCTTCAATAAAAACATCGATTACCAAAGCCTTACTTAGAGCTCCTCCTCTGAGTCTTTATCTCAGACTCTCTGGCCTCCCTCTAAGCATCCTTGTGATAATATTAGGCCCTCTGCCATCATCCTGGATAATCTGTCCATCTCAAATCCTTAATTTAATCACATCTGCACCTCCCCCCCCTTCGGCCATGTAAGGTAACACAGTTTAGGTTCTGGGGATTTGGACATTTCTGAGGGGTCATGATTGTGACTGCTCCACTGACTAAGCTAGAACATACAAAAGATAAAAACTGACTACTTACAGAGAAAGTTTATTTTTTTAAACAAACATTACTTTAGTTAAACAATGCAATACTTTTATTTTAAATGTCACATTTTGTGCAAACGTGTTTATATGTGTAAACACTGACTACGATATTATTTTAAAAATCAAGTATATTTCAAAGAAAACCCACCATTTCTACTCTGGAAAACAACAGAAGTGTTTTGTGAAATTTTTTCAGTAAATAAAATAGGTGTATTCAACTAAAGCACAATTCAGCTCAGTTGACTCTACAGTCATCTCTCTTTTCAGGCCAGGGAAGATGCATACTACTTGACAGAGCCCCAGTTCCTCTGGAGCCAGCCTTCACTTTAATTGTAAAGAGAGTCAAGATGCTGAAAAGACTGATGAGCCAGGAACTACCAAGATCATCACATCCAAAGAATAAAATGTGGAGTCATTATGGAGTCCAGAAATGGGATGCTTTCTGGTTTTCATCATCATCTGAATCACTGTCGAGCCTTCTTCTCCTTGTCAATGACAGAAATCTGAAGGCACACATTGGCCAAAAGTATTGATGACTTTGATAGAGAGGGAAAAACACAATACAGCAGAAAGTGTGCATATTTTCAAACGAACGTCCATGTACCATACAGAAAGGCTATTCACCACAAACAGAGCTGTATAGTGTATTTGTTTGCCTGCCCAGATATGATCACCACATTTAAGCATGGATCCTTAGTTCAACTGCCAGAGAAGAAAAAAATAGCAAATGAACTCAAAGTTCCTTTTTCAGTAATTCCCACAGAAGTTCAAGATTTTTCATTTAAAATAATTCAAGGTAAGAATTCATAATAAATACATTTATAACAATTGAGGAATCCCTTTGAAGCTGTTTTTTGTTGTTGTTGTTGGTGGTGGTGGTGGCGGTATTGTGTTTAGGTTTCAAATTTGCTTGTGACAGACTACTAGGATAGTGCTTCTCAAAATGTGGCCCATGGACCAGCAGTGTCAGCATCACGTAGGAACTGGTTAGAAAGTCTCAGACTCTACCCCAAACTTAGTGATCAGAAACTGCAGGCCTGGGTCCCAGCAAGTTGAATATATCTAACTTCCCAGGTAATCATAATACAGGCTCAAGTTTTAGAACTACTGAGCTACAGGAAAGAAAAGCATTATATGAGGCGATATACTATTTCAAGAAACATTTTTTAAAATGTTCCCATTTCTACATGGAATATATACTGGAATCTCATTAAAAAAAAACTGCTCACATGTTATTTCCAAATTCTAGCAACTATCGTTTTTCTATTTCTCCCGCTTGCACGGGAAACTCCAGGGGGCAATATGTGGCATTTTCAATTACTGAATTGCATTTTGCTTTTAGTTGTAGCTACTAAGCTCAAGAAATAATAAACTGATTAAGCTCAGCCCACTCATAACTCATTTGGTCGGCTTTCCAAAGCACTTGGACATGTATTTTATATGACATACTGTGTTTTGCAATAAGGCAGTGGACAAAAACAAATTTGACTTCAAAACATAAATTAGTAGTGGCTTGACACTGTGACAAAAGTATCACCATCATGTTTTAAAATTAATTACCCTAGAACATTTTAAGCATGAGATGACAACCCGTATTAATTTTGAACATGAGGTCTATACTTGGTAGATAAGTTGAGATTCCAGGAACTTTGTTTTACATCCCCTTACACTCAGCATAGAACTTTATCTCTTTCCAAACTACACTTCCATTGGGTTCACGATTTCCCTAGTAAGAAAATGCTCCTGGTGCTTTTCTCCAAAAGCACCAGCAGGAAGGATCTAGCAAACTGTTGGTCAAGTGAAAGTTATCTCAGAAAGGTCCAGAAAACTGACAGCTACAGCTTTGGTTCCTTTTTCACCAATGTTGGCCACAACCTGGTTTCCAGAAATAGTGCACCAACCTCTCTGAAAGTGCTTTCTGCCTTGAAAAATGTCTGGGCTCATCCAAAAAGCTTTTTGACCCTCTCATGGGAAAGCCAGCTTGACATCAAAAGCACAGGCAACACAAAAACACATTAAATTGGACTACATCAAAATTAAAAATTTTGTGCATAGTACATGTGCTATGGACTGAAATGTATCCCCTCCAGATTCATATGTTGAAGCCCTAACCCTCAAGGTGATTACATTCAGAGATAGAGCTTTAGGTGGTAGTGTAAATGAAGACATAAGGGTGCAGTCCTAATTCAATAGGAGTTTTGGCTTTATAAGAAGTGGAAGATCTCTCTCATTCTCTCCCTCTCTCTCTCTCTGTCTCTCTCTGTCTCTCTCTGTCTCTCTCTGTCTCTCTTTCCCTCCCTTCCTCTCTACCACCCTCTCTTTATCCCTCCTGTCCCTCACCCCCCCATACATGCATTGAGGAAAGATCATATGAGGACACAGAGAGGAGATGGCCATCTGAAAGCCAGGAAGAAAGCCCTCATTAGAAACTGAATGCTGAATTAACTGTACCTTGATCTTGGACTTTCCAGCCTACAGAACAGTAAGAGATAAAGTTCTGTTGTTTAAGGAAAAAAAGAACTCTGTCTACGGAATTTAATTTTAAATGATAGTAAAATATTAAATAAAACCACCAACTGTTTGTTACTTCCCAATGCAAAGATGGTTGTTAGGTCTGACTATAACTCAGAAGGTTTCATTTGATATGTACTATAAATTAGCCATGTCTTCATAAAGAAGACAATTTAATCTAAAAATCCCATGCATTTTGGAATAAAACTTTAATATACTTCATTTTTCTTTGTAGTATGTTTTCCCCCTTGGCTCCGAGTCACATCACAAGTTACTGGTTACCGTCAGACATGCCAAAACCATTTAGTAAACATAGAATATGTTATTATAGTCCCAAATTTGCAGTATATCTCTCCACAACCAATTTATTCTCATAGCTTGAAAATGATAACTGAAGTAGCCTCAGCTTCCAAGCTGCTTGAGCAAATTTACAAGAATAGAGTGGTGTTGTAATCACCATTAGCCGTGATAAGGAAAGTGCAATCAAATCAATCAAATACAACAGATAAATCAAGAAAAGACTTCACTTAAAATAGCTACTAGACCATAAATGTATGAAGTTTCTATTCCTTTCATTAAGCAGAACACTAGAAAACCATGGACTGAGCAGCCATTCATTGTTATTAACAATATAAAAAGTCCTTATGTACTAATTCTGTTTAACAGTTCATTAAGTGGGTAATACTAGAAACTGACAAAAAGAATTCCCCATATGTGTGGATGCCTAAAACAAAGAGCTTTCTTGAGACATTGTATGTGAATATTTGTATTTCTTTTTTTTTTTTCAAATGAGATGTTTCTCAACACAACAAATAATACTGATTTGAACAGGACATCTGAGTAAAACCCTCTGCCTACCTACAATGAATGCACAATGCTTTAGCACTTTTTTTTTTGTAATTAGGGCTGTCGTGCGGGGAGTCATGCGGGATCTCTGCTCTCGCTCCCTGCACAAGAACAGAGGTGTCGTGCGGGGCAGCCTGTGGGGTCTCTGCTCCCGCTCCCCCCATAAGAACGCAGGATGTGGCCAGGCCCAAAAAGGAACACCCACAGAGCCATAAGTAGGGAAGTCATACCACTATGGTCTCACTGGAGGCTGGGTTCACAGGACGTGCGACTTGCTGTCCGCTTTTCTGCCAACCGACCGACGACTCTCCTCCACTCTCCTCGACTCTGCTCCTCTACTCTTCTCAACTCTCCTCCGTAGCCGCAGCAGTTATATTAGTGGCCAATGGCTCAATGGTTACAGCTGACGGCCATCCAATCACAGTTGATGGCCAGTTACTACCTGAGCCAGCAGCTTTCTATGTGAGGTCGAGAGCCTGAAAACTGCTTTCTGGGGCTCTGTCCCCACAATGGCCCCTGGACTTCTTAAATCACAATCTCTTAATAAGAGGCCCAGGAATATGTATTTCAAATAATTACTCAGGGGATGATTAAATACACTGGAAATTGAGACCACCACTCTTTTGGGATAAAAGCAACCTCAAGCCTTGGTTGGTTTTATCAGCAAGCTCAAGATCTTGCTCTGCAAGGAATATGAAACTAATGGGAAAATACTGATTTCCCTCCTCAGCTTGTGGCCAAATACATGTTACCATGTCAAACCCACCAGATCTTCTCTCAATGCCTCCACACTTTGTTTTATCCATTATTTAATGAGTTCCTGAAAAAAGTTATCCAATGATTTTCAGATGACGCCAACGATTCATAACATGATTCCTCAACTCTTGGCTTGTTGCTGTTCAATCTCATAAGACACATTATTCTTCTCTGATCAGGGGTCTCACCTTGCAACATTCACTTTATTGCTGTCAACAGTACTGTATGGCATTTGTCATGCAGGGTCTGAGCTCCCGCTCCCCGCACAAGAACACAGGATATGGTGAGGCCAAAAAGGAACACCCATGGAGCCATAGATAGGGGAGTCATACCACTATATTCTCACTGGCCGCTGGTTGAGACACTAAAGCAAACATCGGCCAGCACCCCAACAAGGGGTCGTCCTGTACCCCAGTCTCGCTGACAGCTGGTTGAGATACAGGAAGTAGGACCTACATGATCCGCAATCCGCGATTCGCGCTTGCCAAACGCAATCCGCCCTCCACTCCTCTGGCAACCAACCTACCCCCTAGTGTAGCCACGGCAGTTATATTAGTGGCTAATGGCTAACCAGTAACAGCTGATGGCCACCCAGCCAAAGCGGATGGCCATCTGATTATAGCTGATGGCCATCCAATAACCGAGCCAGCACCTTTCCATGTGAGGCTGAGAGCCTGGAAACTGCTCTCTGGGACTCTGTCCCCTCAGCATTAAAGTGCCAGATATGAACTGGATATATTTTCTGTATACATTAGAACGATCCAGAGGAGAATAAGAATTTGCACAGCTAATAAGTTCCCAGATGATTATTATCGCTTACACCATATACAAAAATTAACACTGAGAATCATTACTTTAAGCAATGATGTGAAAACCACGGATACAATCTGGGATCACACAATTCCCTTTACAAACAAATTATTTAACTAGGCTTTCACTATACCTACATAGTATTAAAGAAACTTTTAATTCAATTTTTTATTGAGGTGAAATTAGCATATAACATTATATTAGTTTCAGGTATACAAGTTAATAATTTGATATTGGGCATACACTGCAATGTAATCACGCATTAAGTTTGGTTACCTCCATCACCATACAAGTGACCCTCTTCACCCATTTCTCCCACTCCCAACCCCCTTTCCCTTCTTGCAAGTAATCAAAACAGTATGGTACTGGCATAAAAACAGACACATAGATGAACAGAACAGAATAGAGGCCCAGAAATAAACCTATGTCTGTATGGTGAATTAATTTATGACAAAGAAGGCAAGAATATACAACGAGACAGGACAATCTCTCCGATAAATGGTGGTGGGAAAACTGAACAACCACATGCAAATGAATGAAACTGGACCACTATCTTACACCATGCACAATAATTAACTCAAAATGCATTAATGACTTGAATGTAAGACATGAATCCATAAAACTCCTAAAAGAAAACAGGCAGTAATCTCCTTGACATCGGTCTTGGCAATGATTTCTTGGACAAGACTCCAAAGGCAAGGGCAACAAAAGCAAAATACATAAACGGGACTACATCAAACAAAAATCTTCTGCAAAGTGAAGGGAATGATCAATAACAAAACTTTACATTTGAAACATTTCAGTCATACAGCTGACATAACCTTTTGGAAAAAATAATGTAGTAATTTTCTTGATGCTAAAAGGAACTACATGTGTGCTATTAAGCTGAATTCAGTCAACCCAGTTGAATGGTTCAGAAAACATTGAGTAATTAAGCACATCTTGAGGTTATTGTTGGTAAAATGAACCATTATTTTCAATTTTGTAAGAAACTTAAAGAACAACTTGAAAAGCACTATTTGAACACAAATTCATATTCTCTCAGTTAAGAAGACCCTATTGTACCCACAATAAACATTCCCAAGCATGTGGTGCTATTGTGAAAGCAAAATAAATGTTCTTTTCTTCTCTCCCTCTATTTTCCATTTGAGCTGACATTTAGAAACACAGACATGATATTTAGTTTGTTCTTGGATAATTATTTTTCTATGTCTACAGTCTTAATTTTGCATGCCTAATAAATTACTGATTGAACACTGTATTTCCTAAATTTTAACTAACATTACTTCTATTTATGTACTTCATAATTTTTATAGTGCTCACTTATAGCTATAGGACTTATCTTCACCGAGTTTTCAGAAATTTCATTTGTCTGATGAAATGCTCTTTTTAAACTTTTGTTCATGCTTACACAAAGGCAACTAAACTAATTTTAACTTAGCATTTTGAATTATCTAGATATTGTGGTTCATGACTTATATTTTTTGACTTTAAGAAATAATCATAAAACTGTCCCTATTACTTGCTGGAAAAGCAGGAAGTCTATCACCTACTTTACACATAAAAAACTGGATAAAGATGTGGTATATATACACTATGGAATACTATTTTGCTATAAGAAAAGATAAAATAGTGCCATTTGCTACAACATGGATGGATCTTGAGATTATTATGCTTAGCGAAAAAGTTGGGACAGAAAAATTTAGACAGAAAAAGTCAAGAACCATATGATTTCACTGATATGTGGTATATAAAACTGAAAACAACAAAGGAAAAAGACAAACAAATAAAGAAACAAAAACTCATAGGCACAGACAACAGCATAATTGTTACCAGAGGGTAAGGCAGGAAGGGGGTCATAGATGAGGGTAAAAGGGATCACATATATGGTGATGGAAGGAGAACTGACTCTGGGTGGTGAACACACAATGTGATATATGGGTGATGTAACATGGAATTGTACACCTGAAACCTATGTAACTTTCCTAACAATTGTCACCCCAATAAATTTTAATTAAAAAAAAATTAAGGCCCAGAGTAATTCAAGTCATTCACACACATCTGCATTTTAATCCCAGGGTCCATCTTCCTTCCATTTTACCATGTGACTTCAATATAAGGGATGTAACATTTAGTAACAGGAAGTAAACCACCATCCGTACAAAATTCAAATCATGGTCATGCATTGTTAAATATAGTTTCTAACCATTAACTTAGTACAATAGCTGGAAGCATAGGACACTTTTGATAACAGAATTTCCCTGAAGTTATCTGAGTTCATATAAAATGAGACTAAAAAATAAAAATAAAATACATATGTCTAATTCGAAAAGTAATTATATGGTCATATTGACTTCAAAGAAAATTTTTCAAGAGGTTGAAATATTATGCATTTCTTCTCAACTTATAGTGATTTTTCAATTCGATTTCTTACATTGCTATCAACATTGCATACTAATCACATCTACATGTATGTTGCATATTCACTAATTATATTTCTAATTTTTGTAATAAAGGACGTTTCCAATCTATTCACCAAACAACACTGGGAAGGTTTGTATAACCCCAAATCATATAGTTATATTAAACTTCTAAACTGAAAAAAAAGAAAATACATTTGCAATTCACCTCAAATACCAGCTTTCAATTTCATTATCTTCACCAAATTCCCATAGCAATCCTAGAAAACATATTTATTCGTGTCTTTCTGAGGAATAATAAGATGCACAGGTGATGTCTAATATTTTTCTTGTCAAATTAAGGAAGGTACTGTGGGGTACTACATGGGCATACTCCAAGAAATACTGGCTGTTTTCATGCAGGTATGTATTTCTAGAGGAACTGATTTCTATATGGATACAACTTTGTAAATATATTAGAAAGAGGAATTCTGCAATAAGTTGACTAGAAAAAGAAAAAAGATCATTGTTAATAACATAAAAAAGTACAAATATCCACAATGTACAATGCTTTACTTCTATCTAAAAAATTATCATTGTCCAATAATTTGTTGAATGATATATAATCTGTGCAGAATTTTGTTCTACTACTAATACTATGGTATAAATTTAGCACATTCCTTGTAGAATTCCCTTGGTAGAGTAAAACAGTTTCTGCAGGTTACATGGGAAACACAGTTTGAATTACGACCTATGGTATACAAGAAGGCCTCCTGAGACTCATTTATATTGTTTCTTTTAAAGTTTAACTAATGATATTACAGGGACAAAGTTTGAATGTGACATTAGTTTTCTGCCATGAACTGCATATAGACACTAAATCTAATTAATTGATCATATATTTTCTTCCACTTTATTGCTTCATTTAAATATGTAAAATTCTACTAGTGAGACTTTGGGAACCTTGATAATGTTTTCAAGGTAATGGTCCAGCTTCTTGACTCAGTTTCCAGATAACAGAGAGATTTTATAATTATTTTCATTAAACTTAAGGAAGGCAACAATGAGTGCTCTTTTAGAAACAATGGTAAGAATAATTAAATTAGACCCTACCAGGTAGATTGAAATTGCTTTTCTACCTAACTGATTTTCAATATAGAGTCATTCAAGATGTTTCTTTCTCATCATTTTTCTCTCTTCTTAGTCACATGAGCTTTTGGCTTTTATTGTTTTTGAGGAAGTCCTCAAACTCTAATTTACAGATGTCAGGCAAATAAATAAAGATTTATTATCTTTATACATAACTTGTTATTTTTGTTGTTTAAAACACAATGATACCACAAAATGAGAGTGCAACAACCTCCATAGTTAGGAAATGACTATACCGTGTTTCCCCGAAAATAAGACCTAGCCGGACAATCAGCTCTAATGTGTCTTTTGGAGTAAAAATTAATATAAGACCTGGTCTTATTTTACTATAATATAAGACTGGGTATAATATAATATAATATAATATAATATAATATAATATAATATAATATAATATAATATAATATAAACCGGGTCTTATGTCAATATTTGCAAGGTATGTGCTTTCATGGAGGGTAAAAGTTGAGAAAGGAAGAGGGGGAGGAGAGATGGATGGGATGAAGATAGGAGAACGAGAACAAAGCAGACAGGGATCTGCTGGATACAGTAAGAATTTGGAAGCAATGGGAAGTTCCTGAATGATTTTAGGCCAGAGAGCGACTGGGTGAGATTTGTACTTTGAAAACAGAGACTTGAAATGCTGAGACACAATGGACTCAAAAGGACAAGAGTGGATGCAGTTGCAATTGTTCAGGTAAAGGTGGTTTCAGATAGGCTGTTGTTGGTGGAAATAAAGAGAAATAGAGACTTGAAGGAGACTTAAGAGGTTCTGGGTTCCTCAATCCACTAAGATTGCTTTATGATGGTAAATACTGTGTTTCCCTGAAAATAAGACCGGGTCTTACATTAATTTTTGCTCCAAAAGACGCATTAGGGCATATTTTCAGGGGATGTTTTATTTTTTCATGTACAACAATCTACATTTATTCAAATACAGTCATGCCATCTTCTCCTGGAACATTGTCATAACATACTAAATGCATCCGTCTGGCTGACAATCTTAATTGGGGCTTATTTTCGGGGTAGGTCTTATTTTCGGAGAAACACAGTAGGTAGAATTGAAGTCAATGACATATTGCATGATAGCCTTCTTTGAAAATGGAATGAAATAGGTTGTGGAAAAGGCTGCTTCATGCAACTTGTTACTGCCAAGAACAGAGATATCAAAAGAACCATGGGCACTGGCTTTGCACTATCTACCATTATCCTATGAAATGCCAGATTATGAGCAATAACAGAAGTTATATTCTACATACCAATGACTGCCATCTAGCACAAAAACACATGATAGCACAAATCATAAGCCAATTATTGAAATGTGTATTTAGAACAATAAACTTTCATGCTGAACTGAACAGTAAAATCCCTATGCAGATTCAAAGTTATTTTATATACAGACAAGGTGTAGTGACAACATTTTGAACTGACGTATCACATGACTAAATATTACTCTTACTGACAAAGCTTAGAAAATGAATCTAGAAATTTGGTAAGTCTTTTGGAACATCAGTAAACTGGGAGGGTATCAAAAAATTCCAGTCCAAATTTAAGACATACAAAGGTCGGACAATTAAGTTCGTGAACTCATCCTAGAAAAAGTCCTACATACCTCACTGCTGAATATCACTATGGTCAGCTTCGAAGTACTCCCCTTGGGAAGCTATGCACCAACCCCAGCGCCTAGTCCACCCTCTAAAGACATTTTGGAACTCTTTTTCTGGAATGGCTATCAGAGCTGTTGTCATATTACCCTTGATGTCCTGAATGTCATCCAAATGTCTTCCTTTCAATATTTCCTTTGTCGACAGGTAAAGAAAGAAGTCATTGGGGGCCAGATCAGGTGAGTAGGGAGGGTGTTCCAATACAGCTATTTGTTTACTGGCTAAAAACTCCCTCACAGACAGTGCCGTGTGAGCTGGTGCGTTGTTGTGATGCAAGAGCCATGAATTGTTGGCAAAAAGTTCAGGTCGTCTAACTTTTTCATGCAGCCTTTTCAGTACTTCCAAATAATAGACTTGGTTAACTGTATGTCCAGTTGGTACGAACTCATACTGAATAATTCCTCTGATATAAAAAAAAAAGGTTAGCAACATTGTTGCAACAAGTTCGTGAACTTACTGTCATACAGAAAGTGGTTTTTCAAAATAGGGTTTGCTTTTATCATATCTAGGTTACCAATAGAGCCAGTGAACGCTAACTATGAATCAGGCTTGAACAATAAATACAGCTTCTCTGCTGGACACAGACAAACTATAAAATCCTTTAATGATGTAGTACAGCATAAGAGAAAATAAGAAAATCACTGTGCTGAGGATTTGGGGAGTTTTCATTTTTACTCAGTTTTTGTCAATAATCAGGTACGTGTCCTTTGAGAAGTGGTGTAACCAATATAAGTTTTCATTTTACCACGCCTACCACAAAAGGATTCAACAAGATGGTCTCTGAGGCTCTGACCATATCTATGATTTTTGAAGCTATGAACATTTAAAAGAATAGTGAAAATTAATATAAAACAATATGCTTTAATCTTCGAAAGTTTGGAGACAATACAGCAGCGTGAGTAACTAACATGATACAGAAACCAATCTGAATGTAGGGTGCTTTTCAGCAAAACCTGAGTCAGCTGTGAGTTTAAAACTTTATATCCCAGTGACTCACAGTTATAATCACAAGTCAGAGACTGTGCATGCACAGTGCAAAAAGAACTGATGATTACAGTCTTCTGTCCTACCCACCATGTTTATGCTCACTGACAAAGATTCCCACATTATACTAGCGAGGATAGTAATAAAATGCCCACCAAAGAGGTTAGTGTTTTTCCTAACACACACACACACACACACACACACACACACACACACACACACACACACACAACAATAATGGAGTATAATGAAACTACCTTTTTTTAAAGGGAGGCTTAAAAGGATGATGGAAAAGTCTATGTGAATGAAAAATGGTAAATTAATTTGATGTTAAGAAATGTAACATATTTGAACTAGACTATAATGCAAAGCACATTAATTACTGGCCTATAATAAAACAGATTTAGTCTTCTGTTTCGAAGTCACTATATAATATGAGGGCTACTTATAGTACATGAATAAGGATAAGTGAAATATTGATTGTACACTTTGGGTTGAGCAAGATTGGTATTTATCTAGCAATAAAGAAAACAGAATTTGGAAATAGCCATTCTAAGGGCTATGTCTACATCCATTCCTTCACTCACCCATTCATTTATTCATTCATTCACTCATGTATCCATTTCAAAAGGAATTTTCTCTGGGTTCACATTTGTGTTAGGTTCTGGAAAAATTCACTCATCACTGAAAGTCAGTTTCTTCATCATCTGTGCTGGGATCTAGGGATACAAAATAAGTAAGACACAGTCTTGGTTCTCAAAGAACTTATTGTGCAACAGGGGAAGCCAGAAATAGACACATACAAGTAAAATGAACGTAATGTTCTCTATGATTGATAGTGTGTGCAGCATAAAGTCAGGTCAGAAAGAAAGAGGTGGCCAAATAGCAAAAAACAGCTATGGAAATTCAGAGCCTATAATGATAATACATTTCTCCCTGCCACCTCCACTCTCTTTATTCTTCAAAAATTTCAGGGATTTTTATGTGGACATTGATGTTTTTTCACCTGGAGGCAGATGAACAGCAAACGTTTGCTCAATATGGGTAAAGCACTATTTACAATCATTGAGATTTATTGGACCTGTTTGGACACATACTGCCAGGACATGTGGTTCTTTCTGAAAATAAAGATCAGAGAAGATAAACACACTCAAAGCAGTTGTCCATTTGCAGTATTTTGATTTTATTTGTGATCTCCTCTACCAGAAAATTTCCTGTGTTTAGCTAAATATATAATTTTATGCATATGTATTCAAATTTATTAAAATTTAAATTTCCAAATTACTACCGTGTTTCTCCGAAAATAAGACCTAGCCGGACAATCAACTGTAATGCATCTTTTGGAGCAAAAATTAACATAAGACCTGGTCTTACATTATATTATGTTAGCTAAGGCCCGGTCTTATAGTAAAATAAGACCGGGGCTTATAGAAATTTTTGCTACAAAAGATGCATTAAAGCTGATGGTCCGGCTAGGTCTTATTTTCAGGGAAACACGGTAGATGAACAGAAAAGGTCAGATTTTTCATGAGTTTTTCTAACCCTCCATTTAATCTATTTTATGTATTATACGTGCAGTAGCTTGTTATCTCTCTTCAATTCTATCTTCTCCTTTCTGTTTCCACTGCCAGTGTCCTAGTTCAGAGGCGTTATTACCTCTCACCTGTACTATTGTAATTGCTTCCAGACATCTCTCTCTCCCTCCAGTCTCAGCCTGTTCCTTTCCAATCTAGAAATTACTGCTAAGTGAATTTTGCCTAGAGTGCAACTTGATCATGTGGCCCCCAGCTGGAACACCTTTAGAAGCTGCCTACTGCCTACCGAATTAAGTACAAACTCCTCATTTTAGATGTGGAAGTCCTGTAAAACAGTTTGACGCAAAGTGGAGGCTGCACACCAGCAATACCCATGTCACCTGGGAGTATGTTAGAAATGCAGACTCCGGGCCCTAGCTCAGGTCTCTGATTGACTGGCTAGTACATCAAATTTTGAGAAGCTCTGCTCCAAAGTACCGCCACGCTGCATTCCTGTCTCTGTTGCCCATGACCCCCTTTCTTGGGCCCCAATGTAGAATTACATTAGTCCTGAAAACACCTTTCTGACTTTGAACTACACTGATCTGACTTCGAATACCACAGAACACAGTATTCTGCTTTGGTGAACTTGTCATATTACCATCTTGCGGCCTCTTTGAAGGCAGACGTTAACAGATTATTCATATTTGTCCCTCCCAATGCGAGGGTATGCAAAAAAAACTCCCACTCCCCGGTGATATCCAAGACTTGTTTATCAGGGCCATGAGAAGAAAATATACAACCTCTCCTTCTATTTATTGTTAGGCCATTCTTTTAATTCTATGTGTTACTTAGGTTTTTAATGTGCATTATGTATTAATATAGTAATGCATGTGAATTCCTTGTGAATCGATAATACCAGGGGTGTCAAAAAAATGTATACAAATGACTTGTATTCATCTTTGTTATCATATACAGTGGTACCTCGGTTTTCGAACGTAATCCGTTCCAGAAGACTGTTCGAGTTCTGAAACGTTAGAAAACAGCCGACAGCTAGGCCTCAGGATCTTGCACTCAGCGGAAGCTGCATGACATGTTCGACTTCCGAAGCATGTTCGAAAACCAAAGCATTTACTTCTGGGTTTACAGCGTTCGTAAAGTGAAATGTTCATCAATGGAGATGTTTGAAAACCGAGGTACTACTGTATATTATTACAATTTTAATAGAGTACTACAAATTTAATAAAGATTTTTCCTTTTTTAAAATGTGTATATGTTTTTTGGCACCCCTGGTTTACATCTATTGGAATGCTTATTCAAAAATATTTTGAATGGTGATTGCATGATCAAAAATGGTTTGAGACCACTGCATGACACACCAAGCACATGGTTTTCTGCAGAAATAAAGAGATATTTGTGAATTGCACTGATACTTACAACTGGCTCAATTATAGCATGTGTAAGACTATTTGATGCAGGGAAGACTTTTTTAATTTCTTTATCAGATAAAAGTTTCCAAGTTTGGAGAAAAACCTACTCCAAAGTATTAAAGGAAACAGCATATTCATTCACTTATTAAACAAAAGGTAAGCCTAAAGATGTTTGTCAAATTTCAACTGGGTAAGTCATTTTAACGCAGCAACAGAAAAAAACTATTCAAAATATATTAGCTTCAATAATCATCAAGCAATGGGAATATTACAATTTAAGATTGTTTCCCAGATGTTGATTGCTATTTTGAATACAGTTTTTCTATAATTCAGTATGCCCTTGAAATATAGGTTAAAAATTTTTCACTATGGACTAGAGTTCTCTATACAGGACCTACTCTCCTGCATCATGACTAGCTTTTTGCCTCAGTCCATAGCTACATTTAAGCACCTTCATTGACCTAATAAGAAGCTGTCGATGCCCTCTCTTCTCCAAGGCTAAGTCTCCATGCTGCATACTCATATAGCAACTGTCACTTGCCTTATCAAAATACTTATCGCACATCTTTATAATGTCTTGGCTAACATTTAAAATTCCTCATGGACCAGAAGCTCTCCAAGGGCAGGAGCTATGCCTACCATGTTAAATGCTCTACTCACAGTCCTTGGCATAGTAATTAGGACATAGTAGGGACTCCATGAACATTTGTTGAAAAGATAAATGAACCAATGAATACATTCATTATAAGATTTATAATGGAAATTTCGTCTCCTAGCTTAATCTTACAATTAGTTATCTGTAAAATGAGATAATACTGACTTTGCAGGAGTCTTTGGAGATTATATGAAACTAGGTATGTAAATCATGGCTCTAGCTCAGTGCTTGGAAATACCGTGTTTCCCCCAAAATAAGACCTAGCCAGACCATCAGCTCTAATGTGTCTTTTGGAGCAAAATTTAATATAAGACCCAGTCTTATATTATGTTAGATAAGACCCAGTCTTATAGTAAAATAAGACTGGGTCATACATTATTTTTTGCTCCAAAAGATGCATTAGAGCTGATTATTCGGCTAGGTCTTATTTTCAGGGAAACAGGGTAGTACCATTAAGAAATTGGTAGCTATTATTATGAGTAATATCATCAATATATTATTACTATCAATTTAGTAAAATTAAGAAAGCTATTCACAATGCTTTCAAAAAGATGCTTCAACAGAACACAAAATTATAATTAAATAAAACATAAAAAACAGCTATCGCTATTAAATCAAAGTGACATGTCTAATGAACACATTTTACAATGATAATACATTATTCATTTTAAAAAATGAGATGCAGTGTCCATATCATAGTAGAGTTACTTTCACCTCTACCTCACTATAAACATGGCAGTAGTTTTGTTATGAACATATCGAAGAAAACTAACAGAAAAATTAGTCTATGCAAAGACCAAAATAAAAGAAATATATTCCACACAGTTGACACACACTAAATTAATAAGCAATTTTTCAGGAAATGTAATACTTTACCACATGAGGACATTTGGTCCCAAGAGCAATACTGTGATAATTTCTTTGAGAAAGACTTAGAAAAGAATGTCGATGTACTTAAAAATGGAATCTGGAAATTTGTCCTACAGTAGATTTATGGAGGGCTTCACTGATGAGCTATGCCATGTAAATCTTATAAGTATGCTTGGCTGCCCAGTTGATGTGCTATCCATTATAAAATGGCAGTTTTATTTCAGAAATATACGTCACTTCAGAAATTCGCAAACATTTCTAGACTGTCTGACCCTTGGCATATTAAATTATGAACACATTGACCTCTGATCTGGTAAATAATGCATCTTTTATATAATGCACTTAGCCACCATCTGACAAAAATTATGTACACTGTGCCACAAGCTGTAGGGCAAATACTAGTAGAGGAAAGTTAAAAAATGATTTTCATATAAATTGAATTATAGAATGGAGACATGCCACACATCAACTTATCCAGTGAAAAACAGCAATGTTCACATCATTGAAACAATGTTATAAGTGATTTTATCAACTCCAATTATAATTGTAGTGGTTAAGTAACTAAAACAAATTTTTGGGAGGGACTAGATTACCACTTTCTCTGTAATAAGCACTCTAGAAACATTTCAAACTGCATTCTTCAGTTAAAATCTTGAGCATAATTCTGTGAAGTAGACATTTTTATTCTCCTACAGATGAGAAAATGAACTGAGAGATTAATTGACTTATCTGAAACCCCAAGACAGTGGAAAATGGTGTTCATTCTCTAGGATAGGCATCTTTGAGATAAAAGAGCGATAGACAAACAAACAGATTTCTCAAAGATGTGTGCCAAGTGCAACGAGGCTCTTTTAAGCACCATTTTCAGGATCCCCCCCCCCAATAAATACCGGCATCACAGATTCAATGTTGCTTAATACCAAATTAAAACTGTGTATTTTCTAAACAAGGATCAGTGATGGCTAACTGATAGATGAGGTACCCCTAATGTAGTCAGCAATCAGAATCATTTTCCAGTGACTCCTAATTGAGTTTCGGACACCAGGTATCCTTTCCTGTGTTTTCCCATAATAAGACAAGGTACAAGTGTTTGTAAGAGATATTCCCTAGAGTCCTTTAGAGTGGGAATGGGGAAGGGGGTGCAGAAATGTTTTTAAAAGTGTATCATTGTTCATGAAATAAGGAAAGAATCCCTCAGGGTCATGCTAAATAACTAAAGGATTCAGGGTCAAAGTAAGAAATTAAAGTCACGGGTACACACTTTCTGCTTTTAATCCATTATTCTCTTTCTTCTCCCACATGGGACTCTGGTCATTATTACATATCTTTTATTTCAGAAAATAACTGAACACATTACTCTTTTGACTTTCTTTTATCTCTTCATATTAACCTACCAAGGGGAACTAATTTTTTCTTTAAAAATGCAATTTAATATAATAACAATGACAGCTAACGCTTATTAAGCATTTACTAAACCAAGCACTGTGCTAAACTTTTCGTGTGAATTATGACGTTTAATCCTGACTCCAATCCTGTGAGTAGGTAACATTGGTGTACTCACTTCTTAGGAGAGAAATTCGAGGCTTAGTGAAGTAAATTAATTTGCCTGAGATGATGCAGCTAATAAATGGAAGATTTAAAATTCAGATCCATTTCTGTTATGCTATCAAAAAAGATCCCCCAAATAATAATCCACCAACAAAGCTGCACCATGTTAGCCCCTATATTAACACTTATTAACATTCCCTATATCAATATATTATTCCCTATAGTAACATATTTTCCCCTATATTAATATAAGCAAGGTGCTCGTTCTTGTGTTGATTTATTACAAATCCTAGTTACACTCACAACTGATCTGCAAAATTGGTATTGGGCACACTTACACAAACATGACAACATTTAAAAATCCATATGTAAATTATGTACTTTTTTGTTTTCTTACCGTTGAATAAATTTGTTTGAATATTTCAGAACACTTAATGAATTATGAAAATAACGAGATAGAATAGGTATTTTCCTTGCTTCCAATTGATTCTTCCCAATGAATTGTCCTCTCCTTTCTCCAAAAGAACTCAGCTCCTTTGAAGCCCATGCCATCAGATCCATCACCCACTTTTCCTCAAAGCCATAGTCATCTGCAGACCTCCTTGTCACTTCCTCTCCTTTAGTAGATCTAGAGTCAGCGTCACTGTCCCATTCACCCATCCACATTTCGGTTTTTTCAACACACACAAAGATGCTCCATCTCATACCCTGATCTCTCAGTTCTTTTATCTCCTCAACTTCAAGGATCTTGACCTCCACACCATCTCAGCCATCAAGTTTTGAGGCCATACCCAAATCTTGTCATCCTTAATGACAGAACTAGTTCCAAAATCTACTTTTCAAGAACCTCGCTCTTTAAGTATTTTGGGTAAAGTGTTATCAAAACCTCTTTGACCTTCTGCAATAAAATCTGGTATTTGGCTAACTTTCCAGTTCTGATCCTCTGGAAACTGATAAAGGTAGTATATCAATATGTTGTAACTCTACATACATACGATAACAAAGAGCCATGACTGGTAAATCTCATTGACTAGAAGAAACTATAAATGAACTATAAATGCCTAATCTGGCTGTCACACCTTTGGACTTCCCCCTGTGTGTGATGACTTGGAACTGGGCACGTTCCCAGAGGCTGAGACTACAGATTTCATACAAGAGATATTAGCATAGGCGAATGAGGCTTTTAAGCCTGGGTGATTCCCTTATGTGCCCAATTCCTGTTCCACGGTATAGGGAGTAAGGGGAAGGGCTGGCTAAAATATAACCCTATCAGGTGGCTGTGGGGACTGCTACACAGACTGCTGTGAGGACAAACTCTCAAGGGATAAGGGCATTTGATGCTAGTTCTTGTTTTACATCCTTCTAAGTGAATATAATGCTAACTGTGGCCTACAATAGGCTTCTGAGTCTAAGTCTTTAGTTCTAAGAAGATACCTCAATAGGTGTCGTAATCACCATCTTCTCTTTCCTATCTCATTTACTGTTGTAGGTCCACCCCACAGTATGCTTCCACTCAACAGGGTGCACTGTGCTAGGCTCATGGAGAATTACAAGCAGTGTTGCACACTAAAAACAAAAAAATTATATCCATCTTTGGAGTCAGACAGACCAAGGTGCATTGACATACAATTAAACTAATATTTTGCATGTGGTCATCACATTATAATGCTGAAAAATGAAAGCAAAACTAAAACAATGACTTATAAAGAGGCTAGAAATATAATACATGCTCTGAAATAGAAACTGCTGATTTCATATTAGAATGAAGGTAGAATACAACAAAATCTTTGGTTGAAAAAAACATAAATCCACTCAAAAGCATGCATATTTGAAATTACTATATTCAAGGTGCTTTTTAAAGGGAAGACTCATGACATGGATCACTATGCCCAACTTTAGTGAAAAATCTCCACAATTTTTTACAATTCAAAAATCAGCATAAGTAAGGTCATCCACTTCTGAGTATTTTTGGTGGACATATTGTTGTATGAATGGTGTTTCTAACAAAGGCCATTAATAAAGACAATGAATGCTCCTGAGGGCTCCTGTTAAATTGGGCTTTTAGCCAGTGCTGGAAGAATGGATTTATTTTCAGACAACAATGGAACTTTCACCATAGAGGGTCCAAAGTTATTAGAGATGTCCAAGTGTAGAGATGCCTCATTCAGTTACCTTCAACTCAACAAACACTTTGAACTCTTGGTCACTAAGAGTGGGTTTTATTTTACATGCATATTTTTTATAGCACAGCTCATCTCAGAAAGCATTTCAGATTGCTATAAATGTGTACAGAATGTATAAAATGAGGAAAACCTCTTTTGGCACTAAGTGGGTGAGCAACAGGTAGATTTGATTAAAGATATTACATTAATGTCAGGGTCACTGGAATAAGAACTCGTCTTCTGAAAAGGACTGCACTGAAGATGAAAACACACTAACATTACTATTTAAGTTCTAATCTTTCTGGTTTAAACACTTAATCATTTTACAACCATACTTCTCCAGAAGGCAACTGGTAGTAAGCATTCTTTATATTGTTAGAGCGAGGAAGAACAAGACAAACTATTAACTTTCCATGAAATAATTTTCCAGATTAACTGGTAATAGTTTTGATTCCAAGAAGTCATAAACTAGCCCTTGTTTTTATTTTTTCCTTTTTTTCTTCATTTTTTTGACATTCAGAATGTCCAAATTTTTTTGACATTATTTTATATTAGTTTCAGTGTACAGCATAGTGGTTAGACATCAACTAGCCATTCCTGATTGAGAGATCTAGGAATGTCCAAATCATGAACAATGACTGGGAGATGAAGACACAGTTGGATACCACAGGAAATGCATGTGGTTGAGGCCTTGTTGGAAGGGGGAAGTGCAAAGAGAGATCATAAAAAATAAATCTCCTCTAGTAGATGTGGATCATAAACATGCAAGGCCTAACAAATGCTGTTTCTGTGAACAGCAACCACTTCCAAAGAAAAGCAAAGAGCTTATGAGAGATGGCTTTCAAATTTTCTCATTGTTCTATATTGTACATTTCCTCCTTGTGCTCAGTTTACATGTTTATATTATGATTCAATTTCTGGACTGCTGGGTAAGGTACCGGTCTAATGATGAACAGCATATCCTTCTAACATCCTTTAACCACTACTGGAATCAAGTACAAATGTAATAGCCACACTCTATGACAGACTTCCATAAGTTAAATGGCTTAATTTACTCTATGTGGTCGGTATAAGTAATTTAATTTGTAATCAGCTATGATAATGACACAAATGACAAGTTTATTTTGGAAATCTAAAAGTAGGCCAATATCTGAACCTTGAGTAGCAAAAGTATCCTGTGTACATACAGAAGTTCTAATTTTCTAAATTAACTCTTATCTTTCTAAATGAAATCTCCATATTGTTTTATGATACATGAGACCCCATCTGTTGAAAGCATAACTCAATCTCTAGCATCAAAGGCTTTCAGACTACGCTTCAAATATTTTACCAGATAAATTCAAATGAATAGGATTATTTCATTAAGTTGGGGTGGCGGGGAGTGTGACATCCCAAGTGTAATAAGCTGAATAATGGCCTTCCAAAGATGTCCTTGTCCTAATCTCCTGAACCTGTTACATTATGTGGCAAAGGAGAATTAAGATAGCAGATGGAATTATGGTTGTTAATCAACTGACTTTAGGATGTGGAGATGAGCCTAGATTATCCAGGTGGACCCAATGTACTTGTAATTACATGGGCCTTAAATATGGAAGAGGGAGGCAGAAGAGTCAGTGTCAGAGCGATACAATGTGAGAAAGACTTAACCAGGTCATTGCTGGCTTTGAAGATGGAGAGTGCCAAGAGCCAAGGTCGATAGACAGACAGCCTTTGAAGCTGGAACAGGCAGGAAAGCAGATTTTCCCCTAGAACTGCCAGAAAGAAATGCTGACATTTTTATTTCAGTCCAGTGCGATCCATTTTGAGCATCTGATTTCCAGAACCATAATAAATTTGTATTGTTTAAGCCACTAAATTGGTGGTAAATTGGTATAGCAGCAACAGGAAACAGATATGCGGACCAAAGATTATTTTACTCTAAGCAGTATCAGTTGTCAGATCCTCATAACAGAAAGCTACTTTGAAGTACTAAATATTGTAATTGACCAAACTGATTTCTATTATTCATTGGCTACTATAGATTAATTGCTAGATACACAGCTAGTTTGTATGCAGGAATTTCAGAAAGTTACATATGTAGAATGTTTCTGATTTCTTTGAGCAATGAAAAGTGCACAAGCTGGTATGCATTAAGTCCATGAGTACACATGTATTAAGCCTCTATGAGAGACAAAACATTGTGCCAGTGGATGATATGAAACCATGCTATCAAAACAAATGCCTACAATACGTATCTTGACAAACAGGTAACATTTGACTACATGGATTTGGGAGTGTAGGTGAAAACAACACTCGAGTAAAGCACGAGAAAAGGCATGAAGGTTGGAAGTCAGAAGGCCTACTGTGAGGACCATAATGTAGCTTCCTCCAGCAGAGACATCCACTAAAATAAAGGCTGGGAGAGCAAACGTGGTCAGGGGCCCAGACACATTCTCCTGGCTGGTATCTTTTCAGTGTACTCTGGCTTGACTTCCAGACCTGGGCCTTCAGCCTGGCTGCCAGATTGGCTCTTTCCACCTGTACTATAAACAAAAAGAGCTGCAGACTTAAAGCCCCTAGGGAGTAGCCCTAAACTAATGCCCAACAGGAAATGAATGAATGAAGCTTTGTGACTCACAGACAGAACAATTCTGAAGTGGATGCTCTCCTCAGGTTTCTCGGGTTCCCCAATAGGAACTCCAGCTGTCCACTGGGGTGACTTTCTTAGTAACATACCCCTCTTGGCAGACTTCTTTTAACTGTCTCCCTTCTCCACTCCTTGACTGGTGTGTCTGGGAATCGTGTTTCAAATTAACTACCAGCACTTGAAGCCTTGTCTCATGGTCTGCTGCTGCCGAGATGCAAACTAAGACAGATGAATCAGGCTGGTGAGGGATCCAAGCCAGGGCTGGCAGTTAGATTTGGCAACAATGACTAGAAGAATTAGCCAGGTCAAAACCATGCAGAAGCAGCAGGATTAAAAACATTGTGAAAGTGAAACAGATAGGAACTGGCAACTTATTTCACATGAGGTGATAAATATGGATGATTCATCTTTGATTCTTAAGCCTGATGAGCTAGGAAACCATTCGTTAGCACAGCAGAATCAGAAAGGGGAGTGGCTGGTGAAAATCTGCTTCATGGGCTACTTTGGCTTGTTCGTTGTTGGTACTGAAGCTGTTGCTTCATGTCCTGTGTGTGGCCAGTATCTTACGACGTGAGGAGCCTGGTATAATGAACATACCCCCCGGCTTTGGAGTCAGGGTATCCTGGAACGGAATACTTGCTTTTGCACTCAGTAGGTGTGCCATCTAGGGCAGGTCAAGTGGTGATTTTAAGCTATAGTTTCTCAGTTTATAATATCTGGATGAAAACATGTACCTTGTATTTACTAAAAGGAGCTCAGTATGATGCTTATCACCACGAAATGCCCAGATGCTTTATTTGCTTCTAGTGTTATGGTTTCCATTGTCCCCATCTTGGCCTTGTTTCTACTCTACCACATAGTTGCATTTAAACAACCTGAAATTCTTCTTTTACATTCAAGGACTAGAAATGTTAATTGTTGTTGTTTGGTTGTTATTATTGCTTGACCTAGGCTGTCTCCCTAGTACTATTGTTAAGCTGAAGCAGGACAATGAATAAAAATACTTCAGGCAAATTACACAATGCCAAACCTAAGCAGCCATTTTATAAGAATAAAAGAAAATCCTTAGTTGTTTTTAGTTTTATAAACAACAAAGGAATAAGACAAACAAATGAAGAAACAAAGACTCATAGACACAGACAATAGTTTAGTGGTTACCAGAGGGTAAGGGGTGGGGTGGTAGATGAGGGTAAAGGGATCAAATATATGGTGATGGAAGGAGAACTGACTCTGGGTGGTGAACACACAATGTGATATATGGATGAGGTATTACAGAATTGTACACTTGAAACCTATGTAACTTTACTAACAATTATCACTCCTATAAACTTTAATTTAAAAAAATCCTTAATGTATGATCATGTCTATTTTATTCAGTACAATATTCCCAGTACTTTGTACAACATGTGACACAGATGAATGACACAAAAAATGTTTATTAAAGTGTACTACAGCAGTCCCCCTTATCTGTGGTTTCACTTTCCATGGTTTCAGTTACCTGGGGTCAATGGTGGTCCAAAATGTTAAATGGAAATTTCCAGAAATAAACAATTCATGAATTTGAAATTGTACACCATTCCGAGTAGCGTGATGAAATCAAACAGGGTCCTGCTCCATCCCACCTGGGACATTAAACTTCCCTTTGTCCAGCATCTGCATGCTATAGACACTCCCTGCCTGTTAGTCATTTAGTAGCTGCCTTGATTAGCAAATCTTCTATGAGAGAGTGAGAGAGAGAGAGAGAGAGAGAGAGAGAGAGAGAGAGAGAGACAGAGAGAGAGAGAGACAGAGAGAGAGAGAGACAGAGAGACAGAGACTACATTCACATAGCTTTTATTATAGTATATTGTTACAATTTTTCTATTTTATTATTAGTTATTATTATTACTCTCTCATTGTGCCTAATTTAAAACTTTAAAACTTTATCATAGGTATGAACATATAGGAAAACACATAATGTGTATATAGTGTTTGGTACTATCTGTGGTTTCAGGCATCCACTGGGGGTCTCGGAATGTATCCCCCATGGGTAAGAGGGGACTACTGTACTTCTTTACTTCGTGTTCTATACATATTAACAAAGTATTTTCAAATATCAACTTTGACTCCCTCAACTTTCCTAAATGGTAGGCAGAGAATGTATTATTATTCCTATTTTTACAGTTAAGGAACAGAGTGTCAGGGATATTTAAGGTATATGCCGTAGGTCACATATGTGTTGGAGGTAACACCGAGAATTAAAAGAGCAATTATGACCCCAAATCCAGCGCTCATTCAATCACAATCTCCTTTCCACTTCTGATGTGAAGCCACATGCTTGTGTCTCTAAAAGTGCATAGAATACATTATACCAATGACTCCCTATGTTGTGTGATAATTTCAGTCTCCGCATCTCCATCTTCCAGACAATTCTGCAACTGACTTACCGAATACTGTTATAGTACTTGCTATATTCCAAGATGCTTTCAAAGTTTGTGTAATTCAGCTTTAGGCCTCACTTCACCATCAACAACTTGTGTGACTTTAATGTGTTACTTAACCTTTTGGATTATTAGTTTAAAAAAAGGGAGGATGGGCTATATGATTCCTCAGATCCCTTTGAAATCTGACATTTTCTTATTATTCCACCTCTATTGGTCACATCTATTTCCCTGTTTCAATGGTCTCTGGTCAACATTGAGTCCAGAGAACAATTAGATGTGACAACTGGTGACAGAGCAAGTCTTTCTTATTTTCACTCTATCACATTTCTTTGGAAAATATATGAAATATCAAATAGGGTAGGTCCTGGGACACCTAATGTCACCCACCTGATTATCAATCATTGTGAACCACTGGTACTCATGCTTCAATATAGAGATGTACAAAAGAGCAAACTAATTATTGAAAGGGTTCTGAAAACCCAAACATACTAAATAAATAGCATGTATAAGTATTTTTAAACATGTGTAGATGATATAGTATTAAGGCATAATAAGTCTTCGTCATTATGCATTTTTTACCCAATAGTTACTGCAAGTATCATAATTATCCTATGGTGAGACTACAAAGTATTTTGATCGTCTAAAAACAGCCATCATCGTTTGGTATCTTCTAGTCTTAAACGATTATTTACTCTGTTCCTCAGTAAAGCAGTGATAAAGAAATTACAGACACAAATGATTATCAAGCAGGGCCAGCCTCTAGACTACTGGTATTGATAGGAAGGAGACAGCAGTGAGCAACTGAAATTAAAGGATTATACCAAAAAGAATATGGATATGGAATTAGCCAGCTACCTAGAACTACAGCCTGTTCTTTTCATGAGAATGTTAGCTCTATGCCTGTCAGAATAAATATAAGCACCTCAAATGCTTCAGAAAGTCATTAGCTTGGAATAAACTGCATCCCAGTTATCATTATACAATTACTATCTCAGGTTATTAGAAGAGGTTGACACCTCCAAAGATTTTAGCTGACACAGACTGACAAAAGGGAATATAATTGTTTAAAATGTATGTATTTTTATGGCTAAGTGGGGAAGAAGGTAGCCTGTTAAGAGAGTAAGAGCGTTTTAATAGACTCTACAAACAGTATTCTTCAAAAACAAAGAACCATCTTTGAGTCTTTGAATGGACAGTGATATGAAAAATTCAATTTTTAAACCACTGAGATATTGAGTAAAACATCTCTGCTTAATGACTGACGTTTCGTTTAACTCCAAATAGGTGACCTGATTGATTGTGTCTTTGCCTAGGAGAATGTGGCTTCACCTTGACAACAGGTGACATTAGTGAGCTCATTTGAGGATGTGCCATGCTTTGGTGACTGAAATATTCTCTTATTCTCATGAGAGTAGGGGAATGATCAATGATTCATAAACTCATAATTATTTTACCAATAAACCTAAACAGTCACCAAAACAATTAAAATAATTTCAAAATCTGGAGGGTCCTTATATCTTTAAAAAATTATATGTAATATATAAATATTATGCATAGAATATATATGTATGTGCATATATTATATATGTATATATACACTTTATAAACATTTAATATATGCATATATCATAAATACATGCATGTACACATGTATATACATGCTTACATATATGTGTGTATGTATGCATATACTCTCTCTGAGACAAACTCCCAAATGGAGAAGTAATTGAATAATCAAATAGCACTATAAAATGTCTTACACAATTCTACCATCTGGTACAGTAGTCCCCTCTTATCGTGATGTGGGGGGAAACATTCCAAGACCCCCAGTAAATGCCTGAAACCGCAGAGTACTGAACCCTGTATATACCATGGTTCCCTGAAAATAAGACCTAGCTGGACAATCAGCTCTAATGCGTCTTTTGGAGAAAAAATTAATATAAGACCCGATGTTATATTGTATTATATTATGTTATATTGTATTATATTATGTTATATTGTACTATATTATACCCAGTCTTATATTAATTATTGCTCCAAAAGACTCATTAGAGCTGATTGTCCAGCTAGATCTTATTTTCGGGGAAACGCGGTACTATGTTTTACCCTATACATATCTACCTATGATAAAATTTAATTTATAAATTAGGTGCAGTAAGAGATTAATAACAGTAAATAATAATAAAATAGAACAATCATAACAATATACTATAATGCAAGTTATGTTAACCTGGCATTATTAAGGAAAATAAGAGTGACTTGAACACAAGCACTGTGATACCACAAGAGTCATCTGACAACCAAGATGGCTAAGTGACTGTTGGGAGGGGAGAGTCTAGAGCATGGAGACTCTGAACAAAGGGATGATTCATGTCCAGGATGGGACGGAGCTTGACGACGCAAGATTTCATCACACTATTCAGAATGGTGCACAATTTAAAAACTTATGAGTTGTTTATTTCTGGAATTGTCCTTAATATTTTTGGACCATGGTTAACCACAAGTAACTGAAAAAGCAGAAAGGAAAACCACAGATAAGGGGGGGGGTACTACTGTAATTCACAAAAAGGTGCCTTATGTTTGTTGTCTGACATACCTCCATTGAATGTAAAAGTAGTGCTGCATTGCCCCTGCAAAGTTCTGCTCCATTGGCATGGATCACATACTTTGAGAGACTTCTTTCGTGGCTGCAGTATATATCAGTAATACTTAATGTCTATTTTTCTAAGTTGGTAAGATTAATAAAAGTACTAATTGGTCTCTCTGAAAAAATATTATCTGTATGAGGTAGACTGATGTGAACGGCTTTTGAATGTGCCTATAATCTACAGTCTTATGGTTCTGAAACAATAAACAGCTTATGATTGATGAAGCCACAGGGCCTAAAGAACTTCCGCTGAATGTAGAAGAGAATAAACTGGGGCAAGAAAAATAACAATGATGAATTTGTTGAGGCATTTTTTCATTTTGTGGTAGACAGAGTACAAACATTACTCAAATAAATGGGAATTTCATCATAGTTTTGGTCACTGTGGTAATACCACCCCAATCCTGGCAACAAAATATACACACACACACAAATTCCAATCTCGGCTCTCTAGGAAAAGGTAACAAAGAATCGCAAAGCAAAGATTTCTTTATTAATACAGACAAATTTTTAAAAATTTATTGGGGTGACAATTGTTAGTAAAATTACATAGATTTCAGGTGTACAATTCTGTATTACATCATTTATAAATCCCATTGTGTGTTCACCACCCAGAGTCAGTTCTCCTTCCATCACCATATATTTGACCCCCCTTACCCTTATCTCCCAACCCCACCCCCCTTACCCTCTGGTAACCACTAAACTATTGTCTGTGTCTATGAGTTTTTGTTTCTCATTTGTTTGTCTTGTTCTTTTGTTGTTTTTGGTTTATATAGCACATATCAGTGAAATCATATGATTCTCTGCTTTTTCTGTCTGACTTATTTTGCTTAGCATTATACTCTCAAGATCCATCCATGTTGTCACAAATGTTCCTATATCATCTTTTCTTATCGCCGAATAGTATTCAATTGTGTATATATACCACAAATTCTTTATCCATTCATCTATGGAAGGACATTTTGGTTGTTTCCATGTCTTGGCCACCGTAAACAAAGCTGCAGTGAACATTGGAGCACACATGTCTTTATGTATAAATGTTTTCAGATGTTTTGGGTAGATACCCAGGAGAGGGATTGTTGGGTAATATGGTGATTCTATTCGTAATTTTTTGAGGAACCTCCACACTGCCTTCCATAGCGGCTGCACCAGTCTGCATTCCCACCAACAGTGTATGAGGGTTCCTTTTTCTCCACAGCCTCTCCAACACTTGTTACTATTTGTCTTGTTGATGATATCAATTCTAACAGCGGTGAGGTGATATCTCATTGTGGTTTTGATTTGCATTTCTCTGATGATTAGTGATGTTGAGCATTTTTTCATATGTCTATTTGCCATTTGTATGTCCTCTTTGGACAAATGTCTCTTCATGTCCTCTGCCCATTTTTCAATTGGTTTGTTTGTTTTTTTATTGTTGAGTTTCATGAGTGCCTTGTATATTTTGGATATTAGCCCAATATCGGAGGCACTGTTTGTAAACATCTTCTCCCATTAAGTTGGTGGCCTCTTTATTTTGGCGATGGTTTCTTTTGCTGTGCAGAAGTTTTTAAGTTTCATATAGTCCCATTCGTTTATTTTAGCTTTTACTTCCATTGCCTTTGGAGTCAAATTCATAAAATGCTCTTTGAACCCAAGGTCCATAAGTTTAGTACCTATGTTTTCATCTATGCAGTTTATTGTGTCAGGTCTTATGCTTAAGTCTTTGATCCATTTTGGATTAATTTTGGTACAAGGTGACAGAGAGCAGTTCAGTTTCATTCTTTTGCACGTGGCTGTCCAATTCTCCCAGCACCATTTATTGAAGAGGCTGTCTTTTCTCCATTGTATGTTTTTAGCTTCTTTGTCAAAAATTGTCTGTCCATATTTATGTGGTTTTATTTCTGGGTTCTCAATTCTATTCCATTGGTCTATGCGTCTGTTTTTCTGCCAATACCATGCTGTGTTGATTATTGCAGCCCTGTAGTACAAGCTAAAGTCAGGGAGTGTAATACCTCCAGTATTGTTCTTTTTTCTTAAGATTGCTTTGGCTATTCGGGGTCTTTTGTGGTTCCAAACAAATCTGATGATTTTTTGTTCTATTTCTTTAAAAAATGCCATTGGGATTTTGATGGGGATTGCATTAAATCTGTATATAGCTTTGGGTAATATGTCCATTTTAACTATGTTGTTTCTTCCAATCCATGAGCACGGAATGTCTTTCCATTTCTTTGTGTCTTCTTCAATTTCTTTCAAAAAATGTCGTATAGTTTTCAGCATATAGGTACTTCACATCCTTGGTTAAGTTTATTCCTAGGTATTGTATTCTTTTTGCTGCAATTACAAAAGGAATTGCTTTTTGTATTTCTTTTTCTGAGATTTCATTGTTAGTATATAGGAATGCAATGGACTTTCGTATGTTGATTTTGTAACCAGCAACTTTACTGTATTCGTTGATTGTTTCTAATAGCTTTTTGGTGGAGTCTTTAGGGTTTTCTATATATAGCATAATGTCATCTGCGAAGAGTGATAATTGAACTTCTTCATTCCCAATTTGGATGCCTTTTATTTCTTTCTCTTGCCTGATGGCTCTGGCAAGGCTTCCAACACTATGTTGAAAAGCAGAGGTGATAGGGGACAGCCCTGTCGTGTTCCTGAACGTAGAGCAAAGGGCTTCAGTTTTTCGCCATTAATTATGAGATTACCTGAGGGCTTGTCATATATGGCCTTTATTATGTTAAGGTATTTTCCTTCTATACTTATTTTATTAAGTGTTTTAATCATAAATGGATGTTGTATCTTGTCAAATGCTTCTTCTGCATCAATGGATATAATCATATTATTTTTGTCCTTTATTTTGTTTATGTGATGTATCACACTGATGGATTTGCGTATGTTGAACCATCCTTGTGCTCTGGGGATGAACCCCACTTGGTCGTGATGAATAGTCTTTTTAATGCATTGTTGTATTCGATTTGCTAGAATTTTGTTTAGGATTTTTGCATCGGTATTCATCAGAGATATTGGACTGTAGTTTCCTTTTTTTGTGCTATCCTTACCAGGTTTTGGTATCAAGGTAACGTTGGCCTCATAAAATGAGTTAGGGAGTACTGTCTCTTCTTCAATTTTTTCTAAGAGTTTGAGCAAGATTGGTGTTAGATCCTCTTTGAAGGTTTGGTAGAATTCACTAGTGAAGCCATCTGGTCCCGGACTTTTGCTTTTGGGAAGGTTTTGAATGACTGATTCAATTTCTTTACTGGTGATCGGTCTGTTTAGATTTTCCAGTTCTTCATGGTTCAGCCTTGGAAGGCTATATCTTTCCGAGAACATGTGTATTTCTTCTAGGTTATTAAATTTGGTGGCATATAGTCCTTCATAGTATTCTTGGGTGATCCTCTGTGTTTCTCTGGTGTCTGTGATAACTTCCCCTTTTTCAATTCTGATTTTGTTAGTGTCTTCTCTCTTTTTATCTTAGTGAGTCTAGCCAAGGGTTTGTCAATTTTGTTAATCTTTTCAAAGAACCAGCTCTTTGTCACATTAGTTTTTTCTATTGTCTTTTTATTCTCTATTTCATTTAGTTCTGCTCTGATTTTTGTTATTTCCTTTCTTCTGCTGACCTTGGGTTTCATTTGTTCTTCTTTTTCTAGTTCTTTAAGGTGTAACGTGAGGTTATTTATTTGGGATTTTTGTTGTTTCTTGAGATAGGCATGTAATGATATAAATTACCCTCTTAAAACTGCTTTCGCTGCATCCCAAACATTTTGGTAGGATGTATTTTCATTGTCATTTGTTTCTATGTATCTTTTGATCTCTCCTCTAATTTCTTCGTTGACCCAGTAGTTCTTTAAAAGTATGTTGTTTAATGTCCAGTATTTGTGTTTTTCCCTGCTTTCTTTTTGCAGTTGATATCCAATTTCAAAGCCTTGTGATCAGAGAATATGCTTGGTATGATTTCAATCTTCTTAACTTTGCTGAGGCTGATTTTATGTCCCAATATACGGTCTATCCTTGAGAATGTTCCGTGTACACTAGAAAAGAATGCATAGTCTGATGTTTTAGGATGA
The DNA here is from genome assembly GCF_057876585.1 of Rhinolophus sinicus. Classification (NCBI taxonomy): domain Eukaryota; kingdom Metazoa; phylum Chordata; class Mammalia; order Chiroptera; family Rhinolophidae; genus Rhinolophus; species Rhinolophus sinicus. The sequence goes on along the minus strand of NC_142518.1, from coordinate 20,809,346 downwards.
AGTGCTCTATAAATGTCAATTATGTCCATTTCATCTAATGTATCATTTAGGGCTGCTATTTCGTTATTTATTTTCTGTTTGGATGATCTATCCATAGCTGACAATTATGTATTTATGTCCCGTAGTATAATTGTGTTTTGGTCAATTTCTCCCTTTAGTTCTGTTAGTAGTTGCTTGGTATATTTCGGTGCTCCCTGATTGGCGGCATAAATACTGATGACCGTTATGTCTTCTTGTTGTACAGTCCCCTTCACCATTATGAAATGTCCATCTTTGTCTCTTGTTCTCTTTTTTACCCTGAAGTCTGTTTTATCTGATATCATTATGGCTCTACATGATTTTTCTCTGGATACCATTTGTTTAGAGTGTCAATTTCCACCCTTTCACTTTGAATCTATGCTTGTCCTTGTAGCTGAGATGTGTCTCTTGGAGACGGCATATGGTTGGGTTTAGTTTTTTGATCCAATCTGCTACTCTATGCCTTTTTATTGGTGAGTTCAGTCCATTTACATTTAGGGTGATTACTGATATGTGAGGATTTCCTGTCAATCTATCTTTAGTTTTCTGGTAAGGCTGTGTCTCCATTGTTTCTTTGCCTTTTTGTTGTTGTCTATTATTTCTGTGTGGTGGTATTCTATGATGTTTCCCTCTGTGTTTTCTTTTATTACAGGATATATTTCAGTTCTGGATTTTTTTTTTGAGTGGTTACCCTTAAATTTATGTAAAAGGAAGTGTGATATTTAGAGTATTCCATTTTCTTCAGCACTCTTACTTTCTCCATTCCCATATTCCGGTTCAGACCTTTACTCTCCCCCTTTTTATGTTTTGGTTGCCACAAATTGTCCCTGTTGATGGTGGTCAAATTGCCTCCTTTAGTATTTCTTGTACTGCAGGTCGTGTATTAGAAAATTCCCTCAGCTTCTGTATGTCTGGAAAGTTCTTTATTCCTCCTTCATATCTAAAGGACATCTTTGCTGGATAAACTATTCTTGGCTCCTAATTTCTCTCTTTTAATAGTTTGAATATTTGGTTCCACTCCCTCCTGCCTTGTAGAGTTTCTGCTGAAAAATCTTATGATAATCTAATGGGCTTTCCTTTGTAAGTTACCGTCTTCTTTTCCCTGGCTGCCTTGAGGATTCTTTCTTTGTCGTTGATTTTAGACAGCTTCAATACAATGTGCCTGGAGAAGGCCTGTTGGGATTGAGGTAATTAGGTGTTCTATTTGCTTCTTGGATTCGAGGTTCCAGTTCTGACCACAAGTTTGGGAAGTTCTCATCGACTATTTGTTTGAATACATTCTCTGTTCCCTTCTCCCTTTCTTCCCCTTCTGGTATGCTCTCCTTCTTATATTTCTCTTTCTGATGGAGTCAGAAAGTTCTTGTAGAGTTCTTTCATTTCTTTAAAGTCTCAAGTCTCTTTCTTCTTCCATCTGTGTCATTTCCAGGTTTCTATCTTTGATGCCACTGATTCTTTCCTCCATCTGGTCAACTCTACTACCTAAGCTGGTTATTCCATTTTTAATTTTTTCTATTGAGTTCTTAATCTCCAGAAATTCTATTTGGTTCTTTTTAAAAATTTAAATCTCTTTCGTAAAATGCTCATGTTGTTCTTTGATTGTGTTTCTGAGTTCATTAAACTGTCTTTCTGTGTTTTCCTGCATCTCGTTGAGTTTTTTCAGAACTGCAATCTTGAATTCTCTGTCATTTAAGTCACATATTTCCATATCTTTAGGTTCCTTTTCTGGAGACTTTTCACTTTCTTTCTGAGCTGTCATGTTGCCTTGGTTATTCATGGCAGTTACTGATTTATTATTTCTCTTCCTAGACATCTACAGGAGTGGCTTCTGCAATAGGTCGATAGGAAGATATCTTTCTTGTGTTTTCCAGTACTTGTTGGTAGAATGTTTTATTTTCTCTCCGACTGCAGCCTTTTTTTCTCTCTCACACGCTAGTGCTATGTTTTCTCTGCACTATTCCAGCTTCTCACACAATGGGGGGATTCCCTGGGAGATGGGCTTTTCCTCTGTTAATAGTTCGCCTGGGTCACAGGGCGCAGTGTCCCTCTGTGTATGCGGAGAGCTGTTGAAGTTCCAAAGCTCTTCCTGCACCAGATTCAGAGCCCGTATGTTTCAGCAGTTCTGTTTACTCCCGCAGGGATCCGCCCAGATAGGTGGGGCCAGGGAAGGGGTGAGTTGTGAGAGGTGGCCCAGAGCAATGGTGGCGACCACCACCACAGCCGGTCCTGCTTTCACAGCTCCCTCCCCTTTGCCGGAAATAGTTGGGCTGCAAATCTGTGTCTGCGGTCCACAGTTCTCAGAACAGCAAATGTTCTGGTCTTTTGATCTGACACTGCTACTGTTCTGTTTGTAGCACCGGGCAGTTGTGGGCGGGGCGAGCCTGGGAGGGTAGGGAGGGGGCGGCTAGTCTCAGTGCCTAAGGCTTCTGTTCTCTGTTCGGCAATGAGGGCTTAAACCACTGTTTTCAGCCTTTTTCCCTCAGTCTTTTCTCCGAGGTCTCTGCCGTGAGCGTTGGGTTCAGCCGTGTTATATGCTGCCCCCTCAGCCCTGTGGGCCATAAGCAGAGCCCTAGCAGTCTGAGTTCTTCCCTCTACCGGAGCTGCAGTGGTTCCAGGATGCAGCGAGCTCGGAGCACTGAGCTAGGTCTGTGTCATGCGCCCGTGCGTCTGTGTCTCCGCACTTCTCCCTTCCCTCCTCCCCCGCTCGCAACATTCGCCCACCTTTAGGTGAACTCAGTAGTGGGCCTCTTCGTCTTGCCTGTCTGCTGTGCAGGGAGTCCTTTGTGGAGTTATTGTTGTTTGATTAGTTGTAAATTCCAGGGGGAGCTTTACAGAGGCTCACCTCACGCCGCCTTTTGATAACATGTTCCACAGACACAAATTTTAAATGGGTACACTATTTTTGTTTGTAAGCATTTCTGCCCCATCTCTTTCCTACCTACAGATATTTGAATCAAAATATTCCTGAGCTACAAATAAGACAAATCTTAAAACGTCCAAGAGATTTCAACTGCTAGTGTTGAGATGGGAAGGTGTCCACCATCCATAACAGCCAACTTTGCTACTTCACAGAATCCTTGAGCAGTGGACTGATTCAGAAGAAAATGAAAGAGACAGAACAATGGTTGCCAAGATATTCTCATTCTGTGTCTCACACACTCTAACAGAGCCTGCTTATGTGAAAGAATTGCCAGAACTTAAGCCTGAAGAAGCATCATTAAGAATTCCGCCATACTTCCTTGGAATGGCTACTTGTCAGGGATCGTGACCTGCCTTATAGCAAACTACCTGAACTGGAAATAGAAAAGTGAGTTTATTTTATCACTAAGGCCTCAAACGGAACTGAAGATCATAGCCTTGATTTTTTTCCTTCTTTGTGTGGGGTTACTCCTGCAACGCAAGCTGAGTAACGTCATCCAGTTGGTCATTTGTTCCTCTGTTTCTACAGGGTGGTACTGGCAGAATGACAGTAAGATTAGAGGCTGTGACATATCTCCCTGTGGAAACTAGAGAGCGTAAACCCAGAGTTACCTTTTCTCTTATAACACTGGAGTGTATCTGGTTTCATGCCTGTTCCCTGGGAACCTAAGAGATCCTAAAGTGCATTGTATACTTAGCTCCAAGTCCTAGCACATGAAAAGTACTCAAAATAATTTGTTTGGTTAGTGCATTAATAAGCAGGCCTGGCTCTAGGTAATATTTCCTATTCAATTCATTGAACATATATGAATGTATAATATATTTAGTATAGAGTCATTAAGAACAGAAATTGTTGCCTTAATGGGGTTTACATTCTTATTGGATGAGTACGTGAGAGACAAAAACAAAAAACAAAAAAACAACAACCAGAGAAGCAAAAACTATACTAAGAGTGATGGTGGTAACTGCTAAGGAGAAAATGAGGGAAAGAGTATTGGAAGTAGGTTTCAAATTTTAGCTTCAGTGGCATGGAAATGCCTTGATTACAGGATGACTTGACTCGAGACTTGAAGGAGGTGAAGGAGTGAAACATAAGGATATTTGGAACAGCAGTTCAGCCAGAGGAAACAGCAAGTGCCAAGTCCCAGAGACAGGGATATTCTCGAAGTGTTTGTGGAAAACCTAGGAGGCCACTGTCACTGAAAGAGGGCAAGCAAGAGGGAGAACGGGAGTAGATGAGATCAGGCCCGATCAAAACTTTGTAGGGCCTTATTGACCCCTGTATTTTGGTAGCTTGGCTTTTTCTCACAGTAAGATTAGAGGTCCTTGGAGGGTTCTGAGCAGAGAAATGACAGCATAGATCTCTGCTTTAACACAATCACTTCAGCAGCTGAGTTGAGAATGAATTGATGGGGAAGAAGGCAGAAGTTGGGAGTCACTTGGCAGGGGGACTCCTGCTTTCATCCAGGTGAAATATGATGGACCAGGATGCTAGCATTGGAACTGGTGAGAAGTGGTTACATTTTGGATATGTTTTTAAGCTAGAGACAATAGAATTTTCTTATGGATCAAATGGTGGATGAGAGAGAGAGAGAGAGGCATCAAGAATCAATTTAAAGTTTTCATGCTGAGTACCTAGAAGAATGGTGATTCAATGAAATGAGATGGGGGAAAAAATGATGTGATAAGTGGTTTGGGGGTGATGATCAAGAGCTTGGATTTCAATATGTGAGGATGAAGTTGAGATACTCAGAGTGCAGCAGGCAGCTGGGATTATGAATCTGGTGCTTCTGAATGACTGCCATTGTCTCCCCTCTAGTCTTCTGGCTACCGATCTTGCCTCACTACAATTTTCACTACATACTGCCATTAACTTTATGAGAGGCAGGCTCACTCGCTCAAAATCCTTGGATCAGTTAAGAATGACTATACAAGGGAGGCTAAATACCTTAATATGGCATTACAGATTGGCCACCATTGGATTAATATGAAACTTACTTCCTGATATTCATACTCAAGAACTCTAAGCAAGACTCATTAGTCTCCATAATCATGTGAATATACCATCATTCCCCCAAACCCCAAGTAAAGTGAGAGTCTCCTCAACGTTTTGTTTGTATGGATCTTCTAAACTCTGCAACCATGTGTTCCAGATTCAAATACTCTCTTTGATCAACATTTCAGATAGCGTGATCGTTCGTATCTTTCAATCTTTGTGTTCAGATACTACATAATTTTAGACTTTAGCATATGTCATCAATGGTACTTGCGAAAATGTCTTCATTAAAGCATTGAAAAATACATTTTCTCAGGTTTTCTGTCTCATACAGCACTTGGTAGAATGCTTTGAATAGTAGACACTCAGTTTTTGGACAACAATATGCTCTATGTAAGGTACAAACACCTTCAAATGAAAATAAGTTTTCATTTTTGCTGTACCAGGGGTTGTAGTTTTATGTTTGTTCCCAAGTTAAATAAGTTTCTTTAGTTTTTTTGTCTGTCATTATTTTATATAACCATAAAATAATTATTAAAGCCAAAAAATTACAGTTGATACAATATGATCAATGAATATACAGATCTTATTCAAATTTCACCATATCACCCACTAAGTTTCTTTTCTGATCCAGGGTCCAACTGATCTCACATTGCATTAGTTCCCATGTCTTAGTCTCCTCCAATCTGTGACAGTTCCACAGTCTTTCTTTTGTCTGTCCTGGCCTTGAAACTTTTAAAAGTCCGGGTCAGTTATTCTGTAGCATATTCCTCAATTTAGATTTCTGTGATGTATTCTCATAACTAGGTTGAAGTTATACATTATGACAATATAATCACAGAAGTGATGTGCTCTTCTAAGTGCTTCATATGAGAGAGCCCAATCTATTTTTCAGTTACATTTTATCTTAATAAAAGTTACTTTTTAAAGAATAAAAGTTACTTTTTAAAGAATAAGACTGGACAAGATTACTAGACATATTATTCTAAATCATTTAAAGATTTTACATAGTATAAAACCAAACTGACAAATTAAATACTGTTTATCCATACTCTTTCAGAGGCAAGTGAAATAAATATATAAATCAAAATCTTATTTATTTTAAGCTCTCCTGTTCTAACTGAATAGACGCTATACAAGGGTTTTTAAAAAGTTATTAAGATTGGTATTTTTTAACTCAAAACTAAAAAAAACACAAAAAACTGTAAAAACAACTAGAAATAATCTCCTAATCTCCCTTCACTACACAGTTTTAGTTTGTGAAATACTAGCATATTCCTTAATGGTTTTGTTAATTTATTAGCTAATGATTGTCTGTTGTCTTTCATCATGCATATATGATATTGACAATATATTCCAAACAAAGAAATTTGTTCTTTGTAGAGAACAGAGATCTAACATTTGCAAATTAGAGAAGAGTTTGCTGCTTTAGAACAATGGAATATTTACAAAAAGACATCAAGGGTAATAAATACATAAATGAACAATGATTAATTATACCACATTTTTTCCTGAATATTATTTTTCACATAGAGGATGCAATGCTCAAATTTTTCTCATTAACAAAGCGTTATGTAGAAATCTTTGTCTCCTTACATTTTTTTTTTCCCTTTAGAATTCTCTCCTCACATTCAGGATATAGGCAAAGAGTGCCAGTAGGTCCAATAGGATATGATAGAGCTATCCTTTAATCATAAGAATAAAAGTATCAGAGTGTCAAAATATTTACTAAAACACCATCAATAGTCATACTGCTTTACTTTTCCCCTAATGTTTCTTACAAAGAAATGTAGCAGTTTATCAATTGATTGTACCCTTAGGACTCATGTTTGTAAGTTTTATTGAGATTGCTTTGCAAATAGCCTTTGATTGCATCTGTCGGAAAATGTCTTTTGAGCTTAGGCTATGGGAACATTCACATAGTTGCAAGAAAACAGGCATGGAAACTTTTCATGTGTATATATAATTATGTAAATATATATACACACACTAATACAAATATTAATTATGTATTTTACAAACATCTTTTCACTTTTGTGTTTCACTTAATCCATCCATGCTGAGTAGATCTTATAAATAATATGTCTCTCATATGTCTGTATTTGTATTCTTATATGTAAAATGAGGATAATTGTACGCATGTCAAAAAATTTATCGTGAAACTACACTGAAAATGTTTAAAGTGATTGATAAATAGTAAATGCTCTATAAAGCTCATCTATTATTACTGTATCATTTTTACTACTATCACCATCTAATAGATTTTCACATAGAAAGTATCCTAAGTTTCAAGAACTCAGTGTTTTAAAGTTCATTGAACTCACTTTCTGCAAAGTAGCACCTCTTTTATGCCTAAAGAAAGCACTCACCAGCGGATGCATGTACATCAGTTTTGTATATATTACTGTATTCCTCATTGAAATGAGAGAATTTTAAATGTAGCATACAGGTATTTATTAACTTTTGCTTCTTTCTAGTGTCTTCTATATTGCAGATGCTCAATGATAATTTAATAAACTAAAACCATCCCCACGATTATTTATTAAGTTTCTAGCTTAATGGTATCCCTTTACACACATCAATTTAAAGTTAATGTTATTATACTACATCTTATTCCAGAAAGAATTTCGGTGGTACAGTAGATTATACAATTTTTTCAAGTCATGCGCAAGCAAAAATTTTAAAATCTATTTCATGTTCCCACCATTGTTCTTTTTGCTATGCCATGAAAATATCATGCCCCAGATAGTGGTTATTCCTTTACCCTGGATTGAAGGATGAAAAAGGCACAGATCATGACCACAGCTACCACAGGGCATGTAACATGAGAGAGAAGTAAACCAATGCCATTAAAAGGCGCTGAGATTTATATCACAGTATAACTAAGCAAAACCATACTGACACAAGTGGCTTACAAAAATCTATGAGATTTTTGAGAATAACATGAAAATAAAAATAGACAAGTCAAGGTAAATTGAGAATAAAGATGAAATCATAAGATAAAGTCAGGACCCAAAGTATGCAGAGTTGCATATTATTGAGTTCTATTAAAAATTACAATATTATTCTTCTCTTTAGTATGGCTGCCCTTATTTTTATCATTTTTCTAATTAGTAACTCTTGAGACTCTTCCTTTTCCCTTTCCACCTGTCACTCTTCCCTCCTGGCTATTTTCATGCTCCAGAAAATTTTCTCTGAGGGCAAGAAGATATTGAAAAAAGGACTTCCCCTGTGACACCAGGTTTTCTGGACACCTTTGCTTTCCTCTTCCTCCTATACTGCACATGGAATCTGGGAAATGGGTGACCACAGAAATCCACTGCTGCTGCCTGCCCTTCTGTAGCTGGCTGCCAGAGATGGAAAATACACAACACCTTCTCCAGAGTTCCTTTGCACTGTCTTGAGACTGGAGCCAGTTCCAGGCTGGGAAATTATTCTCCTCAATTTTCCATTATGTTTAAAAGGCTACTACATAATGCTGCTGGAAAAACTGCTGTTATTATTCAACATAGCCTCAATAATTTAAACAGCAAAATAAGTTATAATATCAAAAATACTAAAGATTAAATGATGACATTTTGACATTTCTTAATTCTCCCAGTCTTTTTAATGTCTTTTAAATGTTAATCTGGTATTAGCCAATTATTGCAGGAAATTGATAGTTTTACCTAGCTGTCAACTGTCAGTTCTCCTGTTAAATATTTGTAAGTGAAGCTAAAATGCAATTTAGCAACTGGAGAGTCATTTATGGACCAGCAAGATTTAACCACTGACGTTTTTTTTTTCTAGTGTCATTCTGACACCATTCATTGAAGGGTGACAAGTTCTCATAATATAAAAATCAAAGATTATTTTTAAAAGAGCTGAATCAGCTTTGGAACTAATGATGCCTGGTTGAAGGGATGTTTTAGTGCATTCTAGTTATCTCAGGGAAAACTTGCTCGCTTATGGATTCAGGTTGGTGTGTATCTGTGTTTGCAAATGTAAAGTAATACAGTATGGAAGTACATGAAGGAACATTTTAAGGAAGAGTCAGATATACAAATTAAAATTGCTTCAGTGTTTTTATCGAAAAAGCTAAAATATAACATTTCACAGTCGCTTTAAAGAATTCTTATTAAAAGTCACCAGAAACATTAGGGTAGTCTAGTCAATACACTATGTAGATTCTGGCACATTTAATTTCAAAGGGCCCAGCGACTTATAAAAAGGTCACAAATTATATCAACATCATCATCATACATTTTAACTTTTAGCTTTGGCAAGCCAATAGCAGTTGGTTTTGCTAATCACGCATACTACATTTAAGAAGCTATGGACAAGAAGTTATTTATTTTTTCAAACAATTTAAAATTTTAAGTTTGTTCATTAATAAATAGATTCAGTCATTATTAAATAAGATAGAAATTTAAAAGTATCCTCACTTTAGAGTAGAGGAAGTACTAAGGGAAGAGTCAATCAAGTAAAGGAAGAGTAAAGTACATGTATCTGCTACCTACTCAGGAGAGAGAACTCAAGTGAAGAAAATACAAAATCGCAAGAAAATTTTAGAACAATTTAAACTTAATTCAGTTATGGTATCGCTTGATAAATGTGTTTCAAAGGGGGAAAAACCCTCTATGAAGTGCTTTGAAATCTCACCCCATTAGTAGTGGATATTATTTCCGTTACTTAAATCTCACCACAAAGAATTATGTCTTAAGTATATTGTACATATCAGCATTATATGATTGTGCAGAAAAGGGAAAAAAATACTTATTTGGTGTTTTGGCAATGAACCCCCCATATATGTATGCACATGTACACGTGTGTATGTGTGTAATTATTTTTTGAACAAAATTGAAACAAGTTCATTCTAGCTGAGGCCAAAGTAAGCACTAAGCAGTCTGGAGTAGCCTAATGTTTTGTGGCTGTGTGCAACTGAATAATGAGCGTTACCATCAACTTAAGATTCAACTCAAACTGCCTGTTCCTTCCACACAGTCTAGAGCCCTAGACCTAAGTAGGTTCCTTCCCTCGCAGCATTAGAGATACTTACCAGGTCAGCTCTGATACAAGAGACAAGCTCTCATGTTAAGAACAAATATATTACATACCAGCTACGGAATATTAGGTCAATCTCCCCCAATCTTTCTTTACGTACTACAGTATTCTCTTAACAAAACTTCCCTTGCCTATAGTTCCCGACATTATGGAACATTTCCTATTATACCCCAGGCATTATACTAAGCATTTTTCACACATTATCTTTATTGAATAATCAAAGCAACTCCATAAGGTTATTACTGATAAAAATCCCACCTGGCAGGCAGAGAAACTAGGTTCAGTAAGTTGTTCCAGATCACACAGCTAGCATCCTAATTGGGATTCCTAGTTAGATGTCAGAATATAGAGCCCAAACATTTTAACTACCAAGCGACATGATTATGCAATGACAGGAGTTAGATGATTCAAAGATATATACAAGTGTGTGTGTGTGTGTGTGTGTGTGTGTGTGTGTTTACCAGAACAGTACACAGCAAAGAGAACATTTTGCAAATGCACTCTTTGGTTTGCTGCTGTGGGAAATTTACAATTTATAAAGAGTTATGCTATTTTCAAACAACTAACCGAATGCTTAGGGAGAAAAGGAATTTGATTTCCATGTCTGGAGTCCAGGGTTCTAGTCCAGCTATCTCATGAACTAGGTGTCCAACAGAGTGCAAGTCTTAACATTAATTCATCTAAAACTTTATTAAAGATTTCAGGATTAGTATACACTGATATGCTGGTATGCCCTCTAGGGCGAGGTTAGGAGAGAATTAGTAATGAACTGGCATTATCACAAAGCAAAAAAAAAAAAAAGTAAGTTATAGTAGTCATGTCAAAACAAATCAAACTTGTATAAAGGTTCTACTGATTTAGAGGAAATACAGAGAAACATGTTAAACTGCATCTCAGGGATGCAATCAGTAAACATCAGATTATGGGAAACTTTACAGGACAAGTTAGTTTAATTCTTCAATAAATAAACTGCAAAGGTGCAAAAAGATGGAGAGGGAGCAATGTGTTAAAAGAGACCTCAAATATCAATCTACCAATCACAATGTATGGACCTTATTAGATCCTAACTTAAATTTGAACATTGTCTAGATGTTTGAAGACAAATAATAATTATTATTTTACGTGTGATGATCACTTTACGTTTATGTTAAAGAAGAATCCATATGTATTCATATATGTGTGGAAAATAATATGATGATGTCTGCGATTTGCTACAAAATAGTACAACAGTGGGAAAGATGAACAGGGGAGCAGATGGGGCAGGAGTGGCCATGAGTCGGTGATTCTTGGAATGTGTGACAGGTACATGGTTGCTCATTACATCATTCTTCATACATTTTTGTATGCTTGAAATTCTCCATATCATAAAAAATAGATAACAGACCCAGAGAATTAGAAAAACATTACCAATGGAGCCTAAGAGAGGAGACTCATTTAGGAAAATGGAGTTCATTTATGACTCACTGACATCTTAATGCCAGTTTTTGAGTCTCGAGAGAAAGGAACATCATCTTGGGGCTCACGCTAGACACTAGAGAGACAAACACCAGAATGAAAATTGAATGTGGGAGTACAATGAGCTGGCAAGACAAGCATGGCCATCCCCATACCTGTTGAGGGAAGAGAGAACACTGAACTCTGGAGGGGCCAAAGGTGGACAAAATAAGAAGAGCAATGATCATATATAGCCATGAGGACATACATCAGTAATTAGAGGGAAAGAATGTTGTGAATACAAATTCACTATTGGTTAAGTGTTAAAAGTAAAGCATGGCACACCTACTAGAATGTATGAAATCCCAACTGACAACACCAAATGCTGGTGAGGATGTGAGCAACAGGAACGCTCACTCATTACTGGGGGAAATGCAAATTGGCACAGCTACATTGTAAGACAGTTTGGCAGTTTCTCACATAATCTCCCCATACCATTAAGCAATCCTAAATATTTACCCAAATGAGTTGAAAATTTATGTCCACACAAAACCTGCACACAAATGTTTATAGCAGCTTTAATCATAACTGCTAAAAATTGAAAATAACCAAGAAGCCCTTTAATAAATGAATGAATAATAAACTATGGTACACCCAGACAATAGACTATTATTTAGTCATAAAAAGAAATGAGCTCTCCACGCTGGGTAGTGAATACACAATACAATATATAGATGATGTATTATAGAAATGTACACTTGAAACCTATATATTGTCACCAATGTCACCCCAATAAATTTAATAAATAAAAAACAGAAATGAGCTACCAAGCCATGAAAAGATATGGAGGAAATTTAAATGCATAAAGTGAAAGAGCCAGGATGAAAAGGTTACATACTATGTGATTCCGACTATATGACATTCTGGAAAAGGCAAAACTATAGTGACAGTAAAAAGAGCAATGGTTGCCCGAGGTTGAGGAAGCAGGGGGGGGGGGCAGTGCTGAACAGATGTAACACGGGGGATTTTCAGGGCAGTGAAACTCTTTTGGATGATATTGCAATGATGGATACATGACATTATGCATTTTCAAAACCCATACAACTGGACAACAGAAAAAGGGAACCCTAATGTAAATTGTGGGCTTTAGTTAATAATAATGTATCAATATTGGTTCATAAATTGTGATGAATATACCACACTAATGCAAAACGTTAACAGGGGAAACTGGGATGATGAGAGAAGGAGCATATAGAAACCCTCTGCACTGACTGTCCAATTTTTCTGCAAACCTAAAACAGCTCTGAGAAATAGTCTGTTACTCTTTTCTAAAAAAGGGAAAGCCCAGTAACTACTGAAATATGCAATCAAAATTGTCTGCCATTCAGGCTGATCATTCAAGACCTGAGGGAAAACTCAGTGATCTGTCATTTGTCTTCTTCCTCGTGCTCTGAGCCAGTGACCTGGACCAGGAAAGCAACACGGTGCATGAGTTTTCTCTTTGGAATCCTCGTATTTCCCAGAGGAGCTGGCATTGCTGTTGAGGGTGTGTCATTTGTCATCAAACCACTCACAGCAGAAATAACTTTTAGAATCTGAACCACAATGGGAAAGTCTGGAATTCTCCATATGGGAGGGAGTTAAGTGTGTTTGGTGGATAGATGCTCCTGGAGACTTTTAATGGAGAAGTAGAGGGTTGGATTGCTAATACCGGCTCTGCCATCTACTAGGAATCTGACCTAGCAGGATGTGCATGCTTCTTATTTCACCAGAAAAGCTACCCTCAGAATTAAAGGTCATTTTATTATGGAGAGAGAGAGAGGGGGGCAATGAGGGCAGTTATGCCAAATGTTCCCCTGCCCCAGGACCAGTAATTTATCTATCTCAATCTATCTATCCAACTACAGGAAGAACTAATTAAATTATGCACATTCCAATTAATCCTACAATGTCATATTACAAAATGCATTCAGCAAAAGAATTATAATGAATAATAACAACAATAATAGTAGCTGAAGATAGTAACACAAATTAAAAATGAGAGAGTTAGCAATGAAGGTAGACCAGCAGTGCAGAGCTCTTGATCAAGAGAGACCAAAGTCTTGGATTAGAGCTTTCCAGCAGCCATACTTACAGGACAGCACGCTCAGTCACGTCATTGGCAGTGTCCATGGGCTAAAAACAAGCCAGTTGAAGCCCGATCTCATTAAGCACGCTGTTCATAAAACTTTTCTAAAATGTTTGGGACCAAGATACATTTTTGAAAGCATCCTTTTGGGGTTTTAGAAATTAATACAGTGTCTATACCAAATATTTTGAAATTTGCCTAGCAGGCTCTGGGAAAACACCCTAGAATTAAACATACTAACATTTCTGCATTTGAACATACACATATTGCAACTGCAGGGGATAAATACATTTAGCTCAAGTGACGCTCAAAAGAACTTTGGCATCAGACTTAGACAAAGTGTTGTTTTGAGACATTTGTGGATTTAAGGATTGCAGATACTAGGAGGGCTGTTTCTTATCCAGTCTCCTGCCAGTAAACCCATAAATCCCAAAGGAGTTCAGTAAAGCTCTACCACAGTGGATGGTGGTCAAGGACAACAGGCCACTGAGACAACTCATACTCTCTGAGTTTCTCTTAGTCAAACAACGTACCTTTTTTTCATTTTTATTTGATCATCTAGAGAAGTGGTTTTCAAACTTGAGTGTGTTTCAGAATTGCCCACCCTGGAATAAGACGGGGTCCTGACCTCTGGATTTGTACCAAGTCTCCCAGGTGACTGGTGCTCACCAAATTTGAGAGCCACTCATCTAGAGGAATGGAAAGACTGCATAACCTTAGGGCCACCCCACCTAAATCTTTTTATTAGAGACATTGAATTCAAGGCTGTTGGGCCAGAACACTCCCTGAAGTGCTGATACTCTGGATCACTCGTTAAACGGAGAGGTGAAAACAGCCATCAGTGTGGTTTGCCTTCCCTCCTTAAAAATGGAATGAGAACTGACTCTGGGTGGTGAACACACAATGCAATATACTGAGGATGTATTATAGGAATGTATACTTGAAACCTATATAATTTTACTAACCAATGTTACCCCAATACATTTTTAAAAATTTTTTAAATTGAGAAACTTTAATGAAAGCATGAGCCAAAATGTCCCTCCTGATACTTTAGAGGGATGGGAATCAGAGGTATTACCTTAAAGCAAGGTAAAAAGAGACAGAAACATATGGTATTTGTCTTTCTCCGCCTGACTTATTTCACTTAGCATAATATTCTCTAGGTCCATCCATATGGTTGCAAATGGTAAGATTTTATTCTTTATGGCTGAGTAATACTCCATTGTATTCATGTACCACAGTTTCTTAATCCAGTCATCTGCCAATGGGCTTTTCAGTTGTTTTCACATCTTAGCTATTGTGAACAGTGCTGCAATAAACATAGGGGTGCATATATCTTTTTTCAAATTAGCGTTTTGGATTTCTCTGGATAGATACCTAAGAGTGGAATTGCTGAGTCATAAAGTAGTTCCATTTCCAGGTTTTTGAGATAACTTCATACTGATTTCCATAGTGGCTGCACCAATCTGCAATCCCACCTACAGTGCATAAGGGTTCCCTTTTCTCCACATTCTCTCCAGCACTTGTTGTTTGTTGATTTATTGACCATAACCATTCTGACTGGGATGAGGTGGTAGCTCATCGTGGTTTTTTTATTTTTATTTTTTTAAGGATTCTTTTTTTTTTTTCCCAAGTCAAGTTGTTGTCCTTTCAATCTTAGTTGTGGTGGATGCTGTTCAGCTTCAAGTTGTCCTTTCAGTTTTAGTTGTGGAAGACGCAGCTCAGCTCCAGGTCCAGTTGCAGTTGCTAGTTGCAGGGGGCGCAGCCCACCATCCCTTGCGGGAGTTGCACCGGCAACCTTGTGGTTGAGAGGACACACTCCAACCAACTGAGCCATCTGGGAGCTCATTGGCAGCTCAGCTCAAGTGGCCATGTTCAATCTTAGTAGCAGGGGGTGGAGCCCACCATCCCTTGTGGGACTCAAGGAGTTGAACTGGCAACCTTGTGGTTGAGAGCCCACTGGCCCATGTGGGAATCGAACTGGCAGCCTTCGGAGTTAGGAGCACGGAGCTCCAACCACCTGAGCCACCAGACCGGCCCTCATTGTGGTTTTTATTAGCATTTTTCTAATGATGCCTGACCACTGTGCTCTACACCTGAAGCAGAAGCTGAATAATATTGAATGTCAACTATAAGTAAGTATATATATCACAGGATGTGGAGCACAGCATAAGGAATAGTCAGTGGAATTGTAACAGCTACATATGATGTCAGAGAGGCAGTAGATTGGGGAGGGGGTTATCACTTTGTAAGGGGTGTAAATCTCTAAGTATTACATTGTTTTGTACCCCTGAAACTAATAAAAAATGTGTATTAAAAAGAAAAGAGAGAAACAATCACACTTCCAAAATACTAGGTGAGATCCTTTGATTAGTCTGTCCAGGATGGTCAACTTATCCATATCACCAGCGTATATAGGCACATAGAGACTGCACACGATTCAATGCCCTTCGTGAATTCAAATTCATTCAATAAAATGGAAAGCCATATATATTTTTCTGCTACTCTGAAAAATGACAAGAGCCTAGCACTAAGATGTACTGTGTGAAGATGGCAGTGGGCAGCTATCTGTAACACAGAATGCAGCAACACACCACGCAGCCCTGTACATGCATGTAGAACACTGCTATCCTCTCAGCAGTGACCGACGGTCAAATACTGCTCTTAATTATCACGGACTCCAATGCAAAGGTACATCTCCCTAAGCAGCCACAATCCCCAATTACCACCCAGACATAAAAAATCCGTTATGAATACTTTGCCTTTTTCAGAATAAAATGCATTTTAATACACTAGTAGGCAAGTAAGTCTTTAAAATAAAATAGTCTGAGTAACCAAAGGAGGGAAAGGGGAATGAAGCAAGTGAGGGGAAGGAAATTAAAATCCACTGAGCATCTGTGAAGAGTTACTATTCTAGATGCTGTGCATGTGAAAGGTCTCTTACTCCTCAAGTGACTAGGCAAAGGTCCACCTGATTTGGGCCCCTTACAATGGAAAACACTGAATGTAACTGGAAATTCTTTATCTTAGCCCAAGAGGGTGAAGCACAGTGCTGGAATATTCACTCAATGGCATGATCAAGCAACAAAAAGGAAAGGAAGGCAGTTTCAATTATATGAAGAATAAAATAGCCTGGAGTTCTGATGTTGCAAAATGATTGTGAGCCAAATAAGAAATTTATAATCTTTTGGCTATTTTCTTAGTTGTTGATAAGTGACAATGCTGTGACTCATTAACATTCCTTTGCCATTGGATCAACACAGATAAGTGTGGATAAAGCAGAAATATATTCAAGAGTAAAAAAATCAACTACAGATTGACCTTCAAAATGAAATCATAAATGATGTCTAGAAAGTTTTAAATACTGATAAAAAAAAAGTCAACACTTTCCCCTTGTATCACCATTATGTACAAAAATCAAAGCAATGTACTGCTGTATCTTGGATACATTCATGTGCCGTGTGATATTTTGTTCAACAACAGACTGTATATATGACAGTGGCCCCATAAGATTATAACGGAGCTGAAAAATTTCTCCTATCACCTAGTGACACAGCAGTGCAATGCGTTACTCGTGTTTGTGTGATGCTGGTGTAAAAAGACGCTACTCGCTGCCAGATGGATAAAAGTACAGCACATACAATTATGTACAGTACATATTACTTGATAGTGATATCAAACAACTACGTTACCAGTTTACGTATTTACTAAACTATACTATTTATCATTATTGTAGAGTGTACTCTTTCTACTTACAAAAAAAAAAAAAACTTTGCTGGAAAACAATATGCCCTGTTACACTGGCAGCAGCCTCATACATCTCGTGTTTACTGTGTCTCTTGATGGCATCATTTTCTCTTGTGCTTGATTTAATCTCATGTGGTTCTGTACAGAAACATGCTGTACAGGCTTGTAGCCTAGAAGCAATAGGCTATATGACATAGCCTAGATGTGTAGTAGGCTATAGACCATCTAGGCTTGTGTAAATACACTCCATCTTGTTTGCACAACAAAAATCATCTGAGGACTCATTTCTCAGAACATATCCTCATCATTGGTAAGTAGTGCTTGATTGTAATTAGTATTTCTAAACACATTGTTATCTCTTAAATGCTTGCAAGCACCGGAGACTACTGGGAGGGCAGTCTCCCTGTATCATACCAGAGCTTGAAATGGTTAGTAAATTTTTCCTGAAGATTTTGTGAATCAATTCATTTTAAGGCCACTTTACATCTGAATCTGCATTGTGAGTCACTTTACTTTAGAGATGTAATGATGGTTAGTCTGAAAAGGCTAGAAAATAAATTTCCCTTTCAAAGAAAAATAGAAAGCATGTGAGTTCTTTAGAAAACTCTATTATCCCTAAACGTTGGCTATTAAAAAATGCATTATTTCTTCATATAATATTAATTTACATTAACAATGTAGAAGAGAGAAAATAAATGTGAAGATTAATTCCACAACCTAGAAATAAAATTTATTATACATATCTTTTTAGTCATTGTTTCTTAATTTTCCCTAAACATACAAACACAAAATCATGATTATATGCATTTATGACTGTTTAAATTTAAATATTATGGCTTAGTAAATACATTATTCATATCTAAAACATTCATATAAAAAGATTCTATATGCAAGTAAACTATAGTTTCCCCAAATTTTGCAAACCTCCTTAAATAGTGGAGCAGAGAAAGGTCCCCACAAGTTGTGATTTTGAATTGCAAATTAGATGAAGAACATGGAACAGATTCAATTGTGTCTCTCCAGTAGTGACTGCCAAATATAAAACTAAACATTATTGCTCATTTCTTGAATCAGTGTTCTACCAAATAAAAATGAAGATATAACCACTGATGTGTGGCATTTAAATTTTTTTGATCCATTCAAACATTCAGTATCCTCATTAAGAAGCTATTTCTTAACTAATACTGTTTTAGGAACTGAGGAAACAAAAATGAATAAGACAGTTCCCATCCTTCAATAACTCACAGTGAAGCCAGGGAGCTGGAGAACTGAGCAGGAAATTATAACACAGCGCAATAAGAGCCATGACAGCCCTAAGTTGGAGAGAGCTACTAAACCATCCATTAAAGGGAAATCAGCAGGGAAGTTTTCCCAGAAAGGGTAACATTAATTTTAGTCCTGAGGACCAGGTGGCTTTTACTAGGCAAACAGACAGAAGGTACTTGGGGAGGAGGAAGGGTGAGTCAAGCAAAAGGAGCAACAAGAATGAAAACTCACAGACAAGAGTGCATCTGGCATTTTCTTTACTATTCAAGTAAGTTAGTAAGATAGTAAAGCAAACTGGGAGGTGGGAAGTGGGGAGAATTGAGGTTCAGTAAGTTAGGCCAAGTGCCTTATGTGCTGGGCCATGGGTTTGAGCAATGTTCAAAGAGCAATGAGGTAATGTGTTCTCAGAGAACCTCCTCTATGGACACCATTGGCCCCCTTGGTGATGCCATTGTTGATCACCCCATTCAAGGTGCTGTTCAAGTTCTCCAATGTATATTTAGTATAATAGTTATTTGTCCTTTGCAACTATAATAATTTGTGGGAAGATCACTTAAGACCATATGTTATGGACCGAGTGTGCCCCTCAAAATTCCTATGTTGAAATCCTAATCCCCAATGAGATGGCATTAGGGGGCAAGGCCTATGGGAGGTAATTAGATTTAGATGAGGTCATGAGGTGGGACTCTCATGATGCAATTAGTGTCAAAGAAGAGACCTGAGAGTTTGTTTTTTCTCTCTCCACCATGTGAAGACACAGCAAGAAGGCAACCTCCAAGCCAGGAAGAGGGCTCTTACCAGACCCCAAATCTGCTAACACCTTGATTTTTGGACTTTTGAGCCCCCAGAACTGTGAGAAGTAGATGTTTGTTATTTAAGCCACACAGTCTGTGGTATTTTGTTATAGCAGCCTGAACTAAGACACCATGCAAATAAGCTCCTCATGAAAATTTGATGATTCTTGACTGAAACGATATTTGTAGGGTTGACTTATGAGTTCCAATTTGGGCATGTTAATTAAATTTGAAGAGCCTGTAGGATCCAGAAGTGGAGGTGTTCTACAGTAGTTGATAGAATGGACTGACCCTGAAAGGTCAGATCAGGGCTGGTGATTTATTTTGGAAGTCCACAGAGATTGGTGCACAGTGAGGCAAAGAGCAGTAACATCATACCTTTGGGTACATTAGCATTAAAAAGATAGACAAGGGGCAGGGAAAGAAACCGAGGCGTTTGCCAGAGCAGTGATCCTCAAAGTGTGGCCCCTAGACTAGCAGCAACGGCCTCACCTGAGTACTAAGGGCCCATCTCATATCTACTGAATCAGAAATCCTGGGGGTAATGCCAAGCTTTCTGTGTTTTGACAAGCCAACCGGGTGATTTTGATGCCTCTAGAGTTTGAGAACTACTGAATTGGACAATTGGTATAAAAGCATTTTGTCTGTATCTAGAACATTTAGATGATGATGATAAAAAAAGAAGAAAGAGGAGGTGAAGGAGAAGGAAAACACCACCACCACCACCACCACCACCACCGTCAATTATAGAATAATAAGCCTAACTTCCAAGTTATTTTAAAAACACTGTGCATAAAAAATAGAATCTACTTATAAAATGAGTCATTTGGATTATCCACATATTATATTGTACAGTTTCACAAGTATTTGAATTACATACTAGAGATTAAGTTCATTTTGAGGAATCACAGATAATAATTACACATTGCCATGTGTGACCAAAGGCACAGTTTAACTATTGTCCTTCATCCTTTAAAGAACCATTATTCAGTATCACAACTAGACAGATATTTGTAATTTGTCTATTTCATGTGAGAAATGAATTATTCAAAGGTTCACACTATAGCTGATGTCTATAAAAACATAAATTTTCTACTTAATAGATACAAGCAATGACTTACTAATTATATTTTCAAAATGCCTCTAATTTAAATTCATGGGTGACTGATGTAGTTAAGACAAGCAGCAAGCACAGGAGATAATTTAATCAATAAATGACCCTGTGAAAGGTGGTGAAGGTAAAAGTTTTATTTAATTTTATGTCACTGTTTCACCTTCTAAATTGTTAATTTAGGTTCTGTTCATAGATGGGCTTTCAACTTGTTAGTTGTATTCATTAGAAAATAAGTAACCACATTAAAAGGTCTTTTAAGAACCATAAACCATGTTTCACTATCTTCTTATCCTTTTATTTTCCTTTGAGTTCTTGACCACTTATGAAATTCAACTTTTTCTGCCTAGTTTAATATGTGAAAGTGTAACTCCCAAGATGCCTTCTGAAATTCTAATTATATTTAATGCTGCACATTATTGAGAATAAAAATTTTAAATGGGAAAAATTAATCACAGACTTTGTGAAAATGTTTTTAAATTATGAAACATAAGAGTGGTTATAATCAAACTTTTAATCACCTCTAAAAATGAGTTCTCTGTAAAAACATATTTTCGACTAAAATGGGCACTCAGCTCACAAGGCCATGTGTGGAAAAAAATTGAATCTGAAATCACTCCATTCGCTCTTGACAGTCTGTGTCCATGTTATTATACTGTAAAATTAGCTGTTCCTAGAAGCAGCCACTCTAACAACAAACTGAGAATTAAATATATATGCCGGGCACTCTGTTAAGTGAATTAACTGTATCATGCTCTTTAATTCTTCCAACACATAGATGTATGTGGAATTACCCACATTGTACAAATGGCATATTTGAGTCATAAAAGTTATATTGTGACTCCCAAAATCTATACCCTCAGCCACCTTGCTCTACCAAACTCACTTAACTCATTTATGCCCCGCCTTTTTCTGAATATTCCAGAAATTTATTCAAAATAAATACCATATACATCTCTGAAGGGTTTCTTACTGAGTACCTCTTTGCTTGATCTAATCCTTTCTCCCTTACCAAGTGATACACAACAAAATGATGGCAGTCAGAACAAAAACCCGTGTCTCTGAACTCCTGGTGTTATATTCCACAGAATAAAATGATCATGCTTTGCACAGCCCTAATCCCAAATTGCAAATAGTGATTAAGGGACCAGAGAAAGCAGAGATTTCCTGAATCTATTCACATATATTTCTTTGACACATTCATTCTAAGGTGTTACTAAATTCTTTCAAAATGCAGTATACCTTACACAATATTTGGCATAAAGAAGACCTTTATCATCCGCACTTTCCTGCGGAATGTGTAATATAATAATGATGAACACAACAAGCAATCCACTTTAAAACATATGTTAAGCTGGCCATGACTCTTTCTAGGGAAAGAAAAGGCTTTCAATAGTCAATTTTAAAACTCATTTGCTTACGACAGCCTTTGTACATTCTCTGTATGATGCTTTTAACAACTGAAACCTACAAAGCTTGAAATTCTACCAATTAACTGCAGATTTTGGTAGGGGGTGGAACTAATTATCAGTGTTAGAACAGCAGTCTGACTAATTTCACTTATGATTCTTAGAAATGGTGCAGAGACCCATTTTATAAAAATGTACTACTCAGCCCGAGCTGCTTTTAAAATAAGGCTGGGTTAAGAAGGCAAGGGAAGACTACAGGAATTCATGTCAGAAAATCTAAAAGTCATGATGAATAAATCTTGGTCATTTTTAGAGGAGCATTAGAATTATATTCTCTTTCTCCGTCTTCTCTATTCTCCAGCTTGTCTCTGGATATTTAGTTTGCATATATAATACTAGCCACTGACTTGTTTTTCCCTTCCACAGAATGCTGAGCATTGGGTTAGGCTTTGAAGATACACTAGTGTGTACAGTACACTACTCCTGCCCCAATTTTTTGAGCAATTTATTCTTTATGCTTATCATTCAGTATGAAATCCATTACCATAAATACCTGTCTATTTAATTTTATCCTGTTTTGTTTTATCATTACTTTTTTATTTTTTCATAGGCTTTATGCTTTTTTATGGAAATGGTCTGTTTTTCACACAGGAAGACAGGTGACATGTGGTTTGCCAATTACACTGACATTCCCATTTCAATGATTCATTTTGTAAGATGAACAATTCCAAGCGTCAATTCGTGGATCAAACTACAAAACACTTCTCAGCACCTGTTGTCAGTTTACTAATTCTTTCCAGCAAGTCTTCTTTTTGTATTTAAATTATGTGGTCTACAAACAGAGCCTGTTTTGTGGTCAGAGTGATTAGAGTAAGTTAGCTTTCACATGTTCTAAAAAACAAACAACAACAACAAAAAAAAACCCAAAGTTGATAGTTAATTCCTTGCAAATCTTTTTGATGTAATTTACTTTTCCACAGGGAATTCTAATATAGCAAATTATTTCCTAAGACCTACAAGAGAACTACCATGTTTACCCAAAAATAAGACCAAGCTGGACAATCAGCTCTAGTGCATCTTTGGAGCAAAAATTGATATGACCCGGTCTTATTTTACTATAATATAAGACTGGGTGTATAATATATAATATAATATAATAAACATAATATAATATAATATAATATATTATAATATAATATAATATAATATAATATGTCTTATATAAGTGTCATGCGGGAGACCCTGCTCGCCGGGCCATTTGTCATGCAGGGAGGCCTGCAGGGTCTCTGGTCCCGCTCCCCACATAAGGCAGGATATGGTGAGGCCAAAAAGGAACACCCACGGAGCCATAGGTAGGGGAGTCATACCACTACGGTCTCACTGGAGGCTGGGTTCACTGGACGTGCGACCTGCTGTCCGTTTTGTCTGCAACCCACCGACGACTCTCTTTCACTCTCCTCCACTCTCCTCTCTGGCGGCACTATACTCTCACTGGAGGCTGGATCCACACTGTCCGCAAACCGCCATCCACACTCGCCAGCCCAGCCGCCATCTTCTTGCTAGCCCCATTCTTCTCTCTCTTCTCCACTCTCCTCCGTAGCCGCAGCAGTTATATTAGCGGCCAATTGGCTAACTGGCTACAGCTGACGGCCAATCAGCCACAGCTGACGGCCATCTACTACCCGAGCCAGCACTCCTTCACGTGAGGCCGAGAGCCTGGAAACTGCTTTCTGGGGCTCTGCCCCCACAATAAGATCCAGTATAATATAATGTAATATAATACCCAGTCTTATATTAATTTTTGCTCCAAAAGACGCAGTAGAGCTGATTTTCTGGCTAGGTTTTATTTTCGGGGAAACATGGTATTATGTACTAGTGACAGACTTTTCTGAATAGAATAAGCTGGAAGGAAGGATCTAATGCGTGGGGCTCAAATATCTTCTCCCTCTCATTTTTGATTGGTGGACACATGTGTAAATACCCTTTGGGCCAGTTCTCTTCTATATAGCCATTCAAGAAAAAAAAATCAATGAGGAAATTTGACATGCTAATTTTAGTATTCTAATATTTACCATATTTTAAGTATATTTCTTTTTAATTTATAGTTTTATAATTAACTTATAAATTAAGATTTCATCCCAGATTGAACAGGGGAAGTATCTCAATAATTAGGAAAGACTGGAACAACACTTTCTATCACATATATTATGCAAACCACAAATGTGAGCCACAAATATTAAATGTTCTAGTCATATGCAAAGAGGAAGAAGAAATGGTTGAAACTAATTTTAATAAAAAATGTAGTTAATGAAATATATGCAAAATGTTACCATTTCAACATGTAATCAGTTTAATAAAATATTTTACTTCTTTTTCATAGTAAGTCTTTGAAATTCAGTGTGTGTCACCCTTACAGCACGTCTCAGGTTGGACTAGCCACATTTCAAGTGTTCAATAGGCACACTTGGCCAGTGGCTACCGTATTGGAAAGTGTAGCTCCAAAACAAACCTTAATTTTAAAATATATTAGTCATATCTCTTTAAAAAGCATTGCATTTTCTTTCTTGCTTGATACAGTTGCTCTTCGTTTGCATATTACAAGTAAAAATAATGCTATAATGACATAGCAAATAGTAATGCGATATCCCATGATTTTAAAACCACGTCCACACACATTGCCCACAGTTTACCACAGAGTGTGTCATAACGGCATTTATTAGAGAAGTCTTCATCATGATTTACAGTTGAATATTTTTATAGGTATCGTCTGAATAACTATTTTATTATCAAATCTGTTTACAAAATTTCCCTCTAAACTTAAGATTTCAGGAATCTTTTTTCTTTTTCTGTTTCCTGAACATAAAACCACTCTCGAAATATGCTATTCTATACTTGACATTATACATTTGCATTTATAAACCGAAAATGTGAAACTACACATATACTGCCAATACTGCCTACTCTTTTCTTTTACATTGCCCCTTCAAAATTGCTAGTGCTTAGCTCAAGGGCATATCTAGGCAGTAAGAAAAGAAGGCTCTTTCTGAGCATGTCCTTCAGCATAATGTCAGAGCTAGGATCTATTTATTTGAGAAATGTTTCCAATCATTAAGTCGGAGTAATATCAAATACTAGGAGGTGCTACAACGAGTAGTCTCTTGCAGTGATTCTATTTCATGATCACCTTAATCCTGACACCTTTTAGACTTTGAACTATTATTGGTACATGTTTCTGACTTTGCTATTTTTAAGTCATGGGTATTACCAAATTTTAGTAAATGAATACTACAAAATGTTTCCTAAGGAATCTTAGATAATAGAAATATACAATGCTTTCCCTTTATTTTTTTATTTTTATTGGGGTAACATTGGTTAATAAAATTATATAGGTTTCAAGTGTACAATTCTATAATACATCATGTGTATATCACATTGTGTGTTCACCACCCACAGTCAAATCTCCTTCCGTCATCATATATTTAATCCTGTTTCTCTTTATGCTCATGATGGAGTATGTAAAAGCATCCAACTTACAGCCAAGCAAGAGACAGCTTAAAAGAAAAAAAAATTAATTCAAGTAAACCAATCTTTAAGAGTATTTATTGTGGAATATTCATGGTAATTAACTGTCCTAAGTAGAAGATAATATTTCATCTAATCTGTTATATAGGTTCACATCAGAAGTGATGCATATTGTTTTATAATTAGAAATGGTGATTTTATTATACTGATAAATTCACATATAAAGGTGTTAATTAACTCTACCTTATAAGAGTTTAAATAAATGGTGGTCCACTTCTGAACAAGTCATATTTCTAGTAGAATTTCAAGAAAAATTATTTCCCTAATGAATAATTTCTTGCATTTGGAATCAAAGGGCTTTATAGAGAATAATTATATAGAAATACTCATATAGAGATAAGTTACTTCAGTTAAATAATGAGTGATAACACACCTCTTCATGTTTTTTAAAGATTATATAAGTAATTACACAGGATATTTGAAAGTATTAAATATCACCTAGCCAGGCAAATATTAAGTGCTCTATAAATCAGTTTTTAGACTGGAAGTGGTGGGCAGAATAATGCCCCCTCAAAGATGTTCACATCCTCAGCGTGGAACTGTGTGAACATGCAATTTTACATAGTAAATGTGACTTTGCAGAGATTAAAGTTAAGGATTTGAGAGGGGGAAATTATCCTGGATTCTCTGGGTTGGCCCAACCTTATCACGTGACTCTTTAAAACTGGAGAACCTTTCCCATCTAAGATGAGAGGGACATGAGATTACAGAAAGAAGAAGGGTCAGAGACATGTTGACTTTACTGGATTTGAAGATGAGGGAAGGGGGCCACCAGCCAAGAATTGTTCCTCATAACCTATTTGTTATCCTACGATATTATTTGAACTGGAAAGAGAGAATGAATACTTGGAGTTTTCATCTTCACTTATGAAAGAATAATAATTTAGTTTTCTTGCATTCTTCAAAAACATCCAATTCATTTTTAAGTGTCATTAGGAATTTATAGAATTAAATTTACTTTTTGTATTTAATTTCACTGACGATATAAATCATTTTGACGTGGAACTATTTCTGCAATTGGTTAGTGTGAACCCCTTCAGGTTGGCTGCTTCACTTTTTGCAATAAACCCAATAGTGTTTCATAGCTTTCTCGCTTTCTGGTATGACCAGATCTTGAATATTTCTTGCCCCAGACCTAAAATCAGCCATTCCTCCAAATACATCTTGCATCTTTTTAGTAGTAAATGCGTTGGTGTTGTATCTAAAAGGACACTGGCATACCCATGGTTATCTAGGTTTTCTCCTAAGTTATCTACTAGGAGTTCTGTTGTTTTGTATTTTACATAGGTCTATGATCCATTTTGAGTTATTTATTTATTTTATTTTTTTGTGAAGAGTGTAAGGTCTGTGTGTAGATTACTGTTTTTGGCATGTGGATGCCAAGTTGCTCCAGCACTATTTGTTGAAAAACTATCTTTGCTTCATTGTATTGGCTTTTCTCCTATGTCAAAGATCAGTTGAATATATTTATCTGGGTCTATTTCTGGGCTCTCTATCCTGTTCCATTGACGAATCTGTCTACTCTTTCTCTAACTGCTACAACTTTACAGTAGGTCTTATAGTTGGGTAGTGTCGGTCCTCTGACTTTGTTCTTCCCCTTTCAATATTCAGTTGTCAATTATGGGTCTTTTTGCCTTTCCATATGAATTTCAGAATCAGTTTGTTGATACCCACAATTTACCTTGTTGATATTTTTATTGGAATTGTATTAAATCTATAGATCAAGTTAGAAAGAACTGAAATCTAGACAATATTGAGTCTTCCTATTTATGAACATGGATATATTTAGTTCTTTTTTGATATCTTTCATCAGAGTTTTGTTTTTTCCTCATATAGAATTGTACATATTTTGTTAGACTTATACGTAAGTATTTCATTCTGAGGGTGTTATTTTAAATGGTAGTGAGTAGTGTATTTTTAATTTCAAATTTAACTTGTTAATTGTTGGTATATAGAAAAGCAAGTGACTTTTGTACATTAACCTTGTATCCTGCAACCTTGCTTTAATTGCTTATTAGTTCCAGGAGGTTTTATGTTTTGTCGATTCGTGTAATCTGTGACCAGTTTTATGTCTTCCTGCTCAGTTATATATCCCTAGTCTTTCCTTTTTGTCTTATGACATTAGCTAGGACTTAGAGTATGATGTTGAAAAGCAGTGGTGAGAGAGGATATTCTTGCCCTGTTCTTGACCTTCGCAGAACATCTTTGAATTTCTCGCCATTTAATATGATATTGGCTGTAGGTATTTTGCAGATATTCTTTATCATGTTGAGGAAGTTTCCCTTCTAATCCTACTTTGCTGAGAGTTTTCTCGTGAATGGGTGTTAGACTTTGTCAAGTGATTTGTCTGCATCTATTAATATCATAATATAATTTCTATTCATTGGCTTGTTGATGTGATGCATTACATTAATGGCTTTTTAAATGTTGAAGTAGCCTTGCATACCTGGGATAAATCGCAGTTGAATGTGGTGTATAATTCTTTTCATAACACTGTTGGATTTGATTTGCCAATATATTGTTGAGGACTTTTCCACCAATATTCATGAGAGATATTGGTCTGTAGTTTTCTTTTATTGTAGTATTTGTGTCTAGTTTTGGTACCAATGTAATACTATTAGCTAGGTTGGAGCAAAAGTAATTGTGGTTTAAAAGGTTAAAAATAATTACAAACACTGCAATTACTTTTGCACCAACCTAATAGCGTCATAGAATTAGTCATGTAGTGTTTCCTCCTCTTCAATTTTTTGGAAACGTTGAGAAAAACTGGTATTAGTTCTTTAAATGTTTGGTAGAACTCACCAGTGAAGCCATCAGGCCAAGGGCTTTCCTTTGTTGAGAGATTTTTTCATTACTGATTCAATTTCCTTACTAATTATAGGTCTATTCATATTTTTTATTTCTCCATGATTTAGTCTTGGCAGGTTTTGTGTTTCTAGGCATTTGTCCATTTCATCTAGGTTATCCAATTTGTTGGTGTACAAACATAGCACTGTCTGAAAATCCTCATCATGTATTTTTAAACAGTCATGTGCTGCACAATCACATTTTAGTCTCCGGACCTATTATACCACAGGGGGCCCATAAGATTATAAAAGAGCTGAAAAATTCCTATCATCTAGTGACATCATAGCTGTCACATCATAGCAAAATGCGTTACTCATGTGTTTATGGTGATGCTGGTGTAAACAAACCTACTGCGCTGTTGGTCATATAAAAGCACATACAAGTATGTACAGTACATAATAACTGATAGTGATTATAAATGACTATGGTACTGGCTTATGTATTCACTATCCCATACTTTTTATCATGATTTTAGAATGTACTCTCCCTACTTATAAAAACAAAGTTTGCTGTAAAACAGCACACAGTGTTACAGAGGCAGCAGTGTCATCTATCTCTTGTTTACCACATCTCTTGATGGCTTCGTTTTCTGTCTTTTTTTTTCTTTTTTGTTTCACTTAATATAGTGCTGTTTTGTATGGTAACATGTTGAACAAGTTTGTGCCATAGGAGCAACAGACTATACCATACAGCCTAGGTGTGTAGTAGGCTATACCATCTAGGTTTATGTAAGTACATTCTGTAATGTTTGCACAATGACGAAATTGCCTAAGGATGCATTTCTCAGAATATATCCCGTTTGTTAAGTGTCATATGACTGTAATCATTTTTATTTCTGCAGAGTCAGTAGTAATGTCCCCACTTTCATTTCTTATTTTCGTAATTTGATTCTTCTCTCTCCTTTTTTGATTCTATCTAAACAAGATTTGTCAATTTTGCTGATTTTTCATTGATATTCTCCATTGTTTTTATATAGTCTTCATTTATCTCTGCTCCAACTTTTATTATTTCCTTCCATACCCTAGCATTGGGTTTAGTTTGTTCTTCTTTTTGCTGCTCCTTAACTTGTAAAGTTAGGTTGTTGATTTGAGATGTCTTCTTTTTAATGTAAGCATATATAGCTATACATTTCTACTAGTATCACGTTGCTACAACCTATACATTTTAGTATCTTGTATTTTCATTTTCATTTGTCTCTCAGTATTTTCCAATGTATCTTGTGGTTTCTTCTTTGGTCCATTGGTTGTTTAATAAAAATGTGTTACTTAATTTCCACAATTTTGTGAATAGTACAGTTTTCCTTTTGTTACTGATTTCTAACTTCATCTCATTTAGTTAGAGAAGACACTTTGTATGGTATCTATATTTTAAAATCTATTGAGACTTAATTTGTGACCTAATATATGGTCTAGCCTAGAAAAAGTCCCATGTACACTTAAGAAGAATGTGTATTGTGTTGTTGGGTAGAATGTTCTGTATATGTCTGTTAGATTTAGTTGCTTCATTGTGTTTAAGTCCTTTAGTCACTTGGTTGTTCTATCCATTATTGTAAATGGGATATTGAAGTCTCCAACTATTAATGTAGAATTATTACTGTAGAACTTTGGGGCAACGTTTTACCCTATGACTTTACTTTTGTGATATTTCTATAAACAGTGTTTCCTTTTCAATTTGTTCAGCATTTTATATACTGTTTGGAGTGAGTGGCAACTTCTAAGCTCTGTACTTGCCAGATCAGAAACTGGAAGTCCACCTAACTGTTGGCTAAGTCTCTTGTTAGTGTGGCTATGAAATTACCTTTGAATTTTGGGGCATTGTGGTCTATAAACCATCTTGACAAGAAGACAGTTCCTACCTCTGGACACTTGTAGAATATAAATAAGTATATACACAATGTCTGCCTATGAGTTCCTTTATTATTTTAATATGTTAAAGATATATTTATTCATCCTTTCATAAATATATTAACTATATTTGAAGTGCAGTTAACATATTCACCTATATTTGTGATTAAATATAACATATTTAAGAAATTTTTTGTGAGGGCTCAGATTTGTGTTTTTTTAAAAATGGTTTTCTTATTTGTTTGCTTCAACACATGTACTCTTAGCATGGAAATATAATGCTCAATGACCCTTGATTTACATATTCTGAAAATAGTCCACTATGAACTAATTACAAAATATAATTTTATATGTGACAGCATATCACATACATGTATAATCAAAGCTAACGGTATTTACTATATTCTGTTGCAAACCTAGGGCAACTTAAGTAACGCTCTCTTCATAATTTTATAGTTTTCTTCAAAACTAATCCATTTTTTAAAATAGTAGAAATAGCATACAAAACATAACCTAAATAATAATGCTACCACCACCTGAGCATAATAAGTTTTGGTACCTGTGTATATGATTCCAGACTATATAAGCGTAACTTGTTTTTACATGTAAGCAGTATATTATGATATACACTCTATGCTTACATGACTATTTCTTATGACATAATCATAGGAAGGGAAATCTGTAGATTTGTTTTTATTCTGGAAAACAAATGGTTCAAGATAGAAACTCTTCTCAAAACTTCTGCATCTCTGAATTTTAACTAATATAAAAATCACAATATATTATGTTGATTAGACAGAAGATGTTGGGGTGAACATGCAGGGCTTAGAATTTCAGCTCCAGAAATTCCTGGCTTTGTAATCATGAGCAAATTATTTGAACTTCTCTGTGTCTTTGTTCACCCTCCTCCCTTTCTTGTAAAACAGGAATAGCAGTATCTCCCACATATGTTTATTTGAGTGTTTTCTACAATGATACCTATAAAGCATTTGATCAGAGTTTGGCACTTGATAAGCAATCAGTAACTGTTTAGATTGTTATCATTATCAATATCACATTGCTACCACATTTATGTAAGTATATAGAAAACACACTTTAGTTACTCAGTACTTATATAGAAAATAAATACGCATGGAAATATTAGGTTGGTGCAAAAGTAATTGCAGTTTAAAAGGTTAAAATAATTGCAAAAACCCCAATTACTTTTGTACCAACCTAATATATTATACTGAATAAGACATTTATGCAGCACAAATTTTAAAGTTTAGATTAAAATCTGAAAAACAGAACACATTTTGGCATGATAGCCCATCATGCAGTCGTTGATATTTGAGTCAATTCCTTCTTTGACAGTAAGACATTCACATGTGTCAATGAATTGTTATCTTGCTAGGAAAATCACTTTCAATAATGATGACAATGCTGAGATACAGAGAAAAATCAACCTGGACAAAACCACTTTGGGGACTTTAAAAGTCATCTGGAACAGGCAACTTTAAATGAACAACAAATAACAGTCATGTGGGACCTCTAAGTGTTTGGTATTATGATTGGGGAAGATATGTTTTGAAAGTCAAAGATAAAAAGATGCTATTAACATTTGAGATGAATTACAAAATGCTATATTGGGAACACCTCTTCTATGTACATGCACACATGTTTCCATGTAAGAATCTATCATTCATCAAAATTCATTTCTCTTTGGCCTTTTAAATGGCAACTGCTAATTGTTATTAATAGCAAGTTGCCATTTCTTAAGTAATGCTTTATTAGTGCTTGCTTGATTTTCCTAAACTTGCTGTGCATTTAAAAACATGTACAAAAAAAAAAATCACAAAATGCCCAGAGCTTTATTTGGATAAATTCACAAAGTTGTGTTTCACATAGATATTGTTAGAAATTTAAAATCACATAACTTATCAATTCAGTACATTTCAATTGTTTATCTGTCCTTCCCTCTGGATCTGGTTTTTCAAACTCTGAACATTTAGTTTTTCATTCAAAAATATTTGTTGAGTGCCTGCTATGTATAGACAGTATTCTCATCACGTAGCTTATCTTTTCCATTTTAAATCAAAAACATCTTCTCTCAGCCTTGCTACAATCCTTCGCCACTGAATTATTAAATCTTGTTTGCATTTCAATGTTCACTTGCACAAGATTCATTCTCCTATCAAGTCCTCACAGTTTTGCTTTCATCTTTCTTAATTGGAACTTATTCTCTGCAAAACTCATCAATTACATTCTAATGACACAAGACCTCTTCCTTAATTCTAATTCTCTTCTGATTGCTTCTGCATCATTTGACACATCTGAACATCTTGTTCAGTTTGAAACAGTCTCCTTCGCTGACACCATTCCTCCACCTCATCAGATAGATACCTGAGATAATAGACATATGAAATACCTGACTCAGTACCACATATAGATGATATTCCACAGGAATGAATTCTCCCTGACCTCAACTCTGTATATGCAGGGCTGACTCTCCTTGGGCTTTCCAAATGTGAATATTTTCTTCAGGGTATACTTATAGCCAGTCTTACATGAAGCACTTTCACTTGGCACATTCACCCTTCCCATATCTGTCTACAGTTACTACCTGTATATATTTAACTCTATAACATCTGTTTCCCCAGTCTTAATTTCTCTCTCAAGTACTCTATTTTATTTGGAATTCTGTTAAATATATCATTGGTATGTGCTATAGGCATTGTTTTATCTTTATCCTCAAAGGGACTCTTCTCCCTGACTTGCCCACTCCCTAATATTTCAGCCAACCTTTTAATAGACTGGATTCTAAAACCTCATCATCATCTTGTTTTCTTCACCACTTCATGGCAAACCAGTTGTTAAATAATTTTTATTGTTTCACAGTGACTTTTATTTCTGGTTATTACTCCCTTTCTCCTTAACCAGTCTACTAGAGTTCAGGTCATTCTTTCAAATAGCTGAATTGTTGAAATAGCCTTTAATTTGTGTTTCTATTTTTCATCTCCACCTCCATCCACTCTTTTTTTGACTGCACAAGATTAGTCTCCCTTAAGTATCATTTTGATCATAGCTTTCCTCAGATAAAATATGTACATAACTCCTCCCTTCCTACTGGATAAAATCTCAGTACTTATCTAAGCATTCTTAAAATGGCACACAAAGAGTATGGTAACCATGTGATTAAATTGAAATTAAACTCATCATATAAACCTTTAGCTATAATATCTAAAATTTAAGACTAATGTAAATAAAATAGAACTAAACACTGAATAATGAAAACAGGTAAGATGAGAGGAAGGTGAGTGATTATAAAAGTTCTTTATTTATGAGGAACAAAGTTAAACAATTGGCTATTTTTTTGTTTTTTAAATAACCCATTTTAAGGATAACCACTAAAATAATACAAGAGTGCATAAATTCCAAAATGGAAGAGGGAAAATTAGAATGACAATATAAACCAATATAAAACTCAGTCATTCCAAAGGAAGACAGGAAAAAAAGGAGCAAATGAAAGTAAATCAATAGCAGAAAATATTATGCTACAAGTAAACTCAACTATAACAGTAATCATGAAAAACATACATGAGAATAAGAGTGAACTAAACTCTCCAGTTAACTGACAAACATGGTCAAACTGGATATCTATCCATCTAAATATACATATTTCAAAACCTACCAATATACTATTTAAAGAGACAGAGACATACCTGGATACAAAGAGCAGAAAGCTTGAAGAGAAAGAATTGCCAAGAAAATACAAACCAAAAGAAAGCTAAAGTAACTATATAATAATGTATTTAAAAAAGGCATTTAAAACCAAAATCCATTATTAGCAAGACAAAGGTCACTATATAATAATAAAAGGATCAATCCTCCAGGTGAATAAAATTATTCTAAACTTTAAACTTCTTAAAATAGCCTCCATATATAAATAAAGGGCAAAAAAGGCCTCAACAAATTATAGGATAAATGTTCAAACCCACGAGCTTAGTGGGAAATTTAAATATACAAATATGGAAGATTGCATCAACCCAATCAACAAGCCAGATTTAATGAACATGTGAAAACCATATTCCCAAATGTATTCCAGCACATTCTTCTTAAGCTCATCTGAAACAGTCACAAAAAGCTGCCATGTACTGTGCAATAATGCAAATTTCAAAAATTTTATATCATGTAACCCAATCAAGTTAGACAGAAATAACTAAAAGACAACAAAAAAATACATTTGGAAATTTAAAAAACACCGTTCTCAATAATTCATGGGTAAAAGATAAAATCATGATGGAAATTTAAATATAAGTAAATAAACACAGTACTTGAGGTACTTTGTAAAACTTGAGATTGTTAATATTTACAGTAGAAAATAACCTAAATACACTAAATACACATCATAAGGAGAAAAAAAAACATCAAAATAAATTTTAATAAAGTAGAAGAAAAATGGTATGAAAATAAGAACAGAAATTAAAAGAGAACATCAAAATAGCCAAGGTTTGGAGAGAATAAATATTTTAAAGTACATGGAAAATTGATCAGGACAAAAAGGGGGGAGACGCACATGAAGGAAAGAGGCACACAAATATTTACAAAGGAGATTTTAAAAGATATGAAGAAAGTATGCCCATAAATTTGAAAGCTGAAATACATTAAACAAATTTCTTGAAACTAAGAAGTTATAAAAACTGACCTGAGAAGAAACGACAAAAAAACCGAAGAGTTCCTTAACTATTAGAGAAACAAAATCGATAAAGTATCTCCTGGGGTGGGGAGAGACACTCAAATAGTCTTATGTGTAAGTTCTACCATACTTTTGAAAAACAGATGATTCCAAACGTACAGAAACTCTTTTAGGAAATAGGAAATGGTAAAATAACCCCAAAATGAAGCTAGTATAATCTTCATACCACCCAGAGTCAGTTCTCCTTCCATCACCATATATTTGACCCCCATTTACCCTCGTCTACATCTAGATGATGTATTACAGAATTGTACACTTGCAACCTATGTAATTTTACTAACCATTGTCATCCCAATACATTTTTTTTTATAATTTATTTTTTAAATTTATTGGGGTGACAATTGTTAGTAAAATTACATAGATTTCAGGTGTACAATTCTGTATTACATCATCTATAAATCCCATTGTGTGTTCACCACCCAGAGTCAGTTCTTCTATCACCATATATTTGATCCCCCTTACCCTCATCCCCACCCCCCAACCCCCCTTACCCTCGGAAACACGGTAGCTGAGAACCACAAAATCCATACTCTTCTGTAAAGTAAAAAGGCCTCTGGGAAGCTGTTGTGCATCAGAAAACAATATTTCCCAGAACTCTTTCCATCTGCCTAGGACTAAGTGACTAGTTTTCACCAAAGGAATATGAGTTGTCATATGATAATTTTCTAACCAAGGTGTTTAAGGAATTGGCACCTTAACCCTTTCTTCCTCCATCTGCCAGCTGGATGCAGACAACTAAAATGCCCTAGTGGATGGTAGAAATGCAAGAGGGACGGAGCGTGGGTCTTCTAACAATCAAGTGGAGTAAAGCAATGACCCAAACCAGTCACACTGTATTTATTAGGCCATTGAAATTTGGGAGGTTATTTTTTATAGCAGCTGGCTTTATTCTAAAACATTTGCTATTGGACAGGTGTAGCTACTGCAGTTCAGTGAAGAAAGGATATATTATTCAAGATACAGTGCTAGGATAACTGACTATATTGGGGGAAAAAAAGAAATCAAATTGTTCTCTCACACCATTCAAATACTCAATTCCTGATGGATTCTAGATTTAATGAAAAAATTCAATTATTTTTGAAGAAAATGTTGGAGAACATCTATATCATCTTATGGTAGGGAAGAATTCTTTAAACAAGATTCAAACACAAACCATAAGAGAAAGGTTAAGAAATGTGACTACATTAAAATTAGGAGTTTCTAATTTTCAAAACACACCATTAATTAGGTTAAAATACAACCTACAAACAAGGAGAAGATATTTATCAATGCAAAGCTGACGAAAAAAAAAAAAATTACAAAAAATTTAAAGGACAGCCTGTTGCCTCACACCAAGGAAGACAGGAGTGAAAAATGCAACAAGATATTCAATGTCACTAATCAGGGAAATATAAATCACATGAGACAGTATTTTATTAAGGCTTTAGACAATACTAAGGGTTGATAGAAGTGTGGAAATATGTGAACTTTTATGCACTAATGTTTTTAGGGTTATTTGTGGACCATTTTGGAAAAGAATATTGCATCAATTTGAAGTTTGACTGTGCACCTACCTATATGATGACCCATCAATCTCACTCCCAGTCACTGACTCTGAAGAAATTCTTGCTCTTGTGCACCAGGAGACATATATCATAATTGTCATAGGCGTATCGTTTATTAGAGCAAAACACAAGATGAAGCCACTTCCCATCAACAAGAGCATAAGTAAAAAATGCCACATGTTAATATCACTGAATTATAAATAGCTGTCCAAATGATGGGACCACAGTCAGTGTAGAGGAACGTCAGAGAAAATGTCAAATTATAAATATAAGTCAGAAAAGATGACATGTATTATAACATTTATATAGAAAATACACAAAAACTATTTGTGGTTACATATGCATATACTAAAACAATATTTTTTAAAGGAAGAGAATGAACAATAGATAGAAAATTTAGATGAGCAGTCATCTTTACAAGAGAGGGAAAGGATTAACATTCATAGGGACTCATGGACTCATGGGACTTCAATGTATCAGTACTATTCTGTAAGCTAGATGGTAATTACAGGGATGTTCATTTTATTACTCTTTATATTTTATATATGAATATATATATATATATATATATATATATATATATATACACTTTAGTGTATATGAAATATTATATGGTAACATATTTTAAAGCAAGTTATAAAACAACCTGTAAAGCACAATGCCATTTTAAATTTCAAAATATATAACTCTATATAGAAAGCATATATGGGAAAGATATATTCCCAAATGTTAATAGTGGTTATCACTAGAATGCAGGACAATTTTAATTCTGTACAACTCAGAAGAAATTAAACACAATACAACTCTGCTAACTAAGTACAAACAGTATCAGATGAGGCTGTTAGAATTCTGGCAAAACATAACAGAAGAAGGTATAACTAGAATAGCAATGAAAGGAACTTAAGATTTTGGCAAAGAACTCAGTGTCTCACAGCAACTACACAATCATGTCCGTCCCATGTGTGTAGTGCATTCCTCAGGACTTAAAAAAAAATAGAACTGTTTGTTAAATCACGCCCAGAAAAACTCATTTTGAAGTATGTGAAGCTCCAGTCAGCTCAGCATTACAATTTTAGCAATATTAAATCAAGGCCAAGTTGATTTGGCACCTTGAGAAGAACCGACACTTGGAAAATGTCTCGAAACCACCTTACAATACCTAAACCTAATCCAGTCTTTACAGCATTTTAGTGCAATCCTCTCTCAGGACCTGCTGCATAAAAACCAGCTTATCAATGTTTAACAGACTTCAGTACAATGTTGAATATAGGATTACAAACAAATAGAATCACATGCGGCAAAATCGTTAAGTTCCAAACCATTGGCAGCTAATTGAGGAGAGGGGAATGGGAAGACATCATTTCTATATTTGGACCAACAAAAGTAAAAATAAAGACTCTTTAAAAATCAGAGACTACATATAAGATTTTTGTCAAATTCTTCTTTAACCATATTTTAGGAAAGGATTCAAGAAAATGGCTCAAAAATATAAAGAAGAACATAAGAGGAGTTGATCATAACAAAAAGGCAGCAATATTAAGTACTTTTTTTATTGTCGTTAAGGCCTGAATTCAAATGTAAAGAATTTTACCAAAGGCCTTTTTAAACAAAAGACTTCTGGCAATACAGCCGAAGAGTACAATGCCTCAGATAAACGCACTGAGGCTTAGAAAGTTGCTTAAAGGAACATCTTAGACAAAATGGAAGAGTCGTATAATAGTTCTGTGAAAGCTTAAAGGGATAAAAAGGCAAAGATCTTCCAGTAAAACTCTCTTTTATATTCCTTTTTGGTCTAATCTAATATTGGAAATTATTTTTCCTTCTCATCAAAGCAAACTAAACTGCAGTTTTCTTCAAGCCAACCTTTCAAAATACCATTGATTTTCTCACTTAAAATGACATTGAAGGAGACTTTTTGACAGTGAGAGATAAACTAAAAGAATGTCACTGAACTAAGATTTTTAAAAAAAAATTTAACTAAATCGATTTAAGTACAAACTGGCACTTTGTACTCAATGTAAACACCCCCCACAGCCCCAGAAAGGTTAGTATGCCAGAGATAGCTCAAATTAGTTCATTCAACATCTATTAAAAACTACACCAAAATCTTTGATGTTTCTTACAACAAGATTGGATGTCCTAAAATAATTCAACATTATTAAAAATTGAAACATAGTAAACTTGAATATAGCTACAAATATCTTAAGTTAATGATCTAAATTTATGTTAGAAAATCTATCAAAATAAAATAAAATAAAATGCAAATCGTGTTTGGGTGGCTAGAGTTATCTTTCATCATCTACTCCAAGTTTAATCTTCATGTTTTATAGGAGGGTTTTATTTTCTACAAAAAAAAAAACAGGTACACTTTCTGAAATGACAAGGATTTATTTTACCCTCAATGACCTACCACATTCTTTAAAGGGGGGGGGACTAAGTCACTTTTCAAAAACTTCACTTTATCATTTTTTAACTCTCTAATACACTCAAGGTACAATTCTTTCCTTTTTTGAATATATTCTTTTATGAACTAATATAAACATACTCTTACCACCACCCAGTTTTCACATCTTCATTTTTACTTAAATGCAATTCATTGCACACTTGCTTTAGTTTACAATATTATATTTTTCCTGATGATTGAGAAACATATTTACAAAATTCAAAACAGGATCCTCCGAGTGAAAAAAAATGATGTCTTCCTCTGGAAAACTGGTTGTTAGTATCTATTGAAACTCAACATATGGATGCCTTATAGCTATGTAATTCCTCTCTTAGATATGCAACAAATAGAAGAGTGTATCCATGTTTTCTTAAAGATATATACTAAATGTTTACATAGAGAAGGCTGATGGTAACATCATGAATAATACCTAAAACTCGAAATTACTCAAACAGTACACTATAAATTACAGCATATTTCCCACACTATAATATTACATAGTAATGAGTACAAACAATCTTCAATTACAAGCAATAACATAGGTAAATCTCACCAGCATAATATTGAACAAAAGAAACCAGAGACAAAAAATTACATCACGGATGATCACATTTATAAAAAGTACAAAACGGAGAAAGTAATGTATTCTGTCAGAAGTTTGGACAGTGGTTGCCTTTGAAAGGTAAAGACTACAACAAAGCAAAAAGGAGATTCCTGGGGGGGTCCTGATAACATTGTTTTTTGAGTTACATGCTAATTCCCTAGGTGTGTTCCATTTGTCAAGAATCAGGGATCTGTACACTTAGCATATGTGTACTTTTCTAACCATGGAAACACTTACCCTCGGGTTTATTTTACCTCTGATTATCTGAAAACATGTCCTAAATACTTCTTGTTACTATTTAACCAGTCTAAACTTCTAAGAATAGACTATTCTAAGAAGCCAAATGCATCCTGATAGACGGATACATGTTCTCTGTGAAGGATCCAAGGATTAAAACCAGTGGCCCACATTATAGCATTAGAGGTTAGGTTACTCTGAATAAATTCAGTAATATTCTGAGTGTAAGTGGATCAGATAAGATGGAAAAGTTTCCTGAAGAAGACTACTACATTTTCATATAGACCAGAGGATCTGTGGATCCTTAAAAAAAGGAAGAAATGCTCTTATAATGTTCCTTTGTTTTAAAAAAAGTGCATGAAGGTTCAACGTGGCTGCAGTTGTTCTTTTTAAAGTACTCAGTGCTAAATCCTACTGAAACTTCTATTGGGCGCAAATGCTTTCTTTCTGTTCCTGCAGAGAACTATAAAATGAGTTGAAATGTCCCAAGAAGGCAGGGAAAGTCTGTCAAATGCAAAGTGTTTTCAATGTAGATATCACAAGGAACATATGCCAAATCAAACAGCATCATAAAAACTCAAATTCAGTAGCAACATTCCAACTTGAAAAGTTTATTTTTAAAAATGCTCTCAAGCCAAATGTAAGTTTGCATACATTAAATGCTTTCAGCAATAAGAGAAAGGGTTCTGTCATTCCAATGAGTGAGATCTTTGAGCGAACAGAGCATGAATAATAATTTCAGATTCAAACACTGGCAAAGAATCTAACTTCTTGGGAAATATTACAGATCACTGAAAAAGATTACCTTATTATGGAAGGAAAAAACTACTTACTCTTAAATAATATGAAAAACAATAATTTAGAGTTTGACTTGAATAACTACATGTTTACATAAAAGAACACATTGTGAGCATTCAGTTTTCACCCAAAGGTGTAAAAGGAGGTACTCTTTATGTGTCTAAACATGAACTAAGATACTGAGTTAAATGTTTTTTTTCTGCCTGGGTTTTAAAATTTTTTTTTCAAATATTTTTGTCAAAGTTATGACTTGCTAGATAAGTAATAGAGAAAAGTGCATAAAGGTTATTTACATGAGTTCCAGTAGCTACCAGAAAAATTACTCACTACATCCCTCTTTTACAAGAACATCTGAATTTTCTCCTTTTTTTTCTTTTTTGAGACCTATGAAAAACAGATTTGATGTTCCTGCTGGCCTACATGGATTTTGACAAAGGGGCATTATTATGCAGTTTGCCTAAGAAGCAGAACCACATTCATTGTGTCAGCTGGACTCATGATTATATCCTCACTCTATTTTTAATTTATTTTTTTTTCAATTACAGTTGACATTCATTATTATTCTATATTAGTTTCAGGTATGCAGCACAGTGGTTAGGCATTTATATAACTTACAAAGTGATCCCCTTGCCTCCCCCATGCCATTAGTCTAGAAGAAAACATAGGCAGTAAACTCTCTGACATTGCTCTTAGTAATTTTTTTTATGATCTACCTCCTTGGTCAAGGGAAACAAAAGAAAAAAAATAAACAAATGGGACATCAAACCACAAAGTTTTTGTACAGCAAATGAAACCATCAAAATGAAAACACAACCTACCAAAAGGGAGAAGATATTTGCTAATGATACATACAATAAGGGGTTAATATCCAAAATTTATAAAGAACTCATGCAACTCAACACCAAAAAAAACCAACCCAAAACAAAACAAAACAAAAAAACCAAACAAACAAAAAACAAACCAAACAATCCAATTTAAAAATGGTCAGAGGACCTGAATAGACATTTCTGCAAAGAGGACATACAGATGGCCAATAGACATATGAAAAGATGCTCAACATCATTAATCATCAGGGAAACGCAAATGAAAACCACAGTGAGATATCACCTCACACCTGTCAGAATAGCTATCAGCAATAAATCAACAAACAACAAGTGTTGGCGAGGATGTGGAGAAAAGGGAACCCTCGTGCACTCTTGGTGGGATTGCCAATTAGTGCAGCCACTATGGAAAAAGGTTTGGAGGTTCCTCAAAAAATTAAAAACAGAACTACCTTATGATCCAGCAATTCCACTCCTGGGTATTTATCCAAAGCAATCCAAAACACTAATTTGAAAAGATATATGCACCCCTATGTTCACTGCAGTGTTATTCACAATTGCCAAGATGTGGAAACAACCCAAGTACTCATCAATAGATGATTGGAGAAAGAAGATGCGAGATATATATATGTATATGTACATGTATATGTGTATATATGTGTGTGTGTGTGTGTGTATATATATATATATATATATATATATATATATATATATATATATATATATATATATACTTAGCCATAAAAAATAAAAAAAATAAAAAGAAATCTTACTATTTGCAACATCATGGATGGACCTAAAGGGTATTACGCTAATTGAAATTAAGTCAGACAGAGAAAGACAAATACCATATGATCTCACTTATATGTGAAATCTAAAGAACAAAATAAACAAAACGGCAAAACAGAAACAGACTCATAGAGAATAAACTGATAGCTGCCAAATAAGAGGGCAGTTAGGGAGCTGGGTGAAAAGATGAAGGGATTAAGAAATACAAATTGGTAGTTACAAAATAGTCATGGGGATGTAAATTAAAGCATAGAGAATATAGTCAATAATATTGTAATAACTATGTATAGTACGAGGTGGGTACTGAGTTATAGATCTTTTTAATCTAATACCCCTCCAGGAGCAAAGATCAACATAGGCATAATAACTCTATAGTGGCAAATGTGTGTTTCAAAGAAAAAAAAATCAGAGATAAGATGTTGCAAGAGAAACAATATGGAAAAATAAAATTCTGTATGAGTAGAAAATATCAACTGATACTTATTTTTGATAGATTTTGAAGAACATGGCTTATAGGAAAAACATAGAACTAGGGAAAACAATATTTTCTGTCTATTTGGATTATGTTCAAATTTCTAGTCTGCTACCAGGTCATTTAACAACCTCATACTACATACATGCAGACACAGGGAAAGGTTCTCATGTCTATTATTTTTTAAATTCTGAAGTTAAAACAATGTATTTTTCATAAACCCTCATTGGATCACATTATGTTGGCATTTTGTTGTTATTTTCTCACAAGTCAAGAAAATAGTTTATCTTTATCTCACTCCATCTCATTTTTTTCATATTATTTCCCCAGAATATTTCAGAAACACTAACTTTGATTAGGATCCTACTGTGTGCTTGTGGTAGAGACTGCAACACCAAAAGAAAGAGGTAGAATGAATCCCTCTTGCCCTTAAGAAACTTTCATATTAATGTGTGTGTATATTTGTGGGGTGCGTGGGTGGTGATAGAAGGGAAGGCTGAGGGGGTTGATCAACTGCAGCTCAAGACTTCCAAAAATCTAGAAGCTATCCTAATAGTAGTATAAAATCATTCATCCCAATAGATTGCAACCTCCTTGAGAACACATCCCAGCTTCTTTATTTCCATAAATCCAATGTTTAACAGAAGACCTGGCACACACTTGCTACTCAAAAAGTATTTGCTCGTGAATCAAAGGCATCAGTAAAGACATACTGGCAAGGAGGAAAGAATGGACAGAAAAATATAATATGGAGTCAGTTTAGTTTAGGTCCTCTTGCATTAACAAAACACATTCTAGGTCAAGGGTGTCTCTTTTTTAATTAAATGCATTGGACTCATAATGGTTAGTAAATTACACAGGGTATCTCTTTAAAAGTAGAATGACAAAGATTTTTTGTGAGGATAGAAAAGAGAGGGTCTTCATGAAT
Source organism: Rhinolophus sinicus (assembly GCF_057876585.1). Classification (NCBI taxonomy): domain Eukaryota; kingdom Metazoa; phylum Chordata; class Mammalia; order Chiroptera; family Rhinolophidae; genus Rhinolophus; species Rhinolophus sinicus. The sequence goes on along the minus strand of NC_142518.1, from coordinate 20,765,840 downwards.
GTGAGGCTGCTACCAGGTTGTGGAACGGGGGAAAACAGTGAGATCACACCACATTGGGTACTGCCTGTTGATGGCTTTCAGGATTAAAAAAAAAAATCCACAGAAGAAAACTGAGACAGGAGTAGAAAGCATATAGCAGTGTTATGAATGGATCGCATCGAGGAAGATTGGCAGAGACAAAGAGGCCAGGTAAGAATGTCCTGAGATCACAAATCCACAACTGACAAAAGTTGCAGTGGTTACTGAGATGAAACTAGTGATGAGTGAGCTGTCACAGATACAATGCAAAGAAAGAAGCTACAAAGTGTGACAACAAGACTATGTAGGTTAAAAACGAAGCAAGATCTCTCCAACACTGCAATGGAGAAAGATTTGTATTTATCCTTTGCACATTTTAATTTCTGGCAACTCCTGTGATTATCTGTAGCAGCAGAAACACCTCCAAGTATTTGCTGAGAGCAGTTTTTTTCAGGGTCTGTTCTAGGGACAATTTTTTTCCTATCACCATGGCAACACTGCCAAAATAAATTATCTGTGTAAAGTTTCATTCCTTACTTCAAACGTTTTAGTGGCAAGATACTGGATAAAAGGAATCGTATTTAAATATATATGGATGTCATTTTATATAAAAAAGACTTGATGCATTCTATTTAAAGGGTTTCATGTTGACTTTTTTCTTTGGTTCATTGAATGACTGATTATTGAGTACTAGAGTGGATATTTTGGATCACTTAACCCAAAGGCATTCAGGACCCTCTTCTACATTGTGTTTCTTTGTATAGAGGCTACAAAGCTAAAATATTTACCTTCCTAGACATTCTTGCAGCTAAGGGTAGCTATATATCCAATTCCTTGCCAAGGAGATGCAAGCAGAAATTCTTTGACAGGAATACCAGGAAAACATTTTAACCTGGATAGATAGACTCAGCTAGCATCCCCCACCAATATCCCCAGCCATTTCATTTCATGCTGAAACAATTCTGTGAACATGAGGATAAAACCCACAAACTGAAAAATGGCGGTATGGAAAGAGGGAAGAAACTTGAATTCTTAATGGCACATCAGTGCTCAAATGCCGGCTTCTGGATTTCTTTTTCTATGAGAAAAATATACCAGTATCTGTTTAAGCTACTGATAGGTTTTCTGATGCATACAGCTCAACACATTCCCAAAACTGCCCATCATATACCAGAAGCAATACATAAAAGGATGAATATGATAAAATCTCTATTCTCAAGCCATGACAATCTAATATTACAGATACTATTTATTGTGTGTTTAATTTTTGTATGGCGATGTGTTAAGAAACTTATGTAAATTACCCAACATAAACTTCAAATTAACACTGTGACATAGATGCTCTTTTACTTCCCCGTCTTAAAGATGAAATTGTTGAATGGGAGAAGACTAATATGCATGAGGTCACATATCTTACAAATGTTGGGGCCTGATGAGAACTCAGAGTTGGACTCCAGAACTAAGGGTTTAGCTACCAGGTTATAATAGGGAGGAGAGAAACCAATATACAAATATTTACAAAGTTATAAAATAAAAATATTCATAAATAATAATACATGAGTAAAATGTTTTGAGGATTTTAGAAGTTATGTCTTCCATTAAAAGACTAAAGAGAGATAACTGATTCTACTGTGGTGATTGAAAGAATTCCAACCTTCCATTCTAAAACCTTCACAGAGGCTATGATTTGATGCTATCATGATATAAAATGTTTCTTTTTATTGCTAATTCAACTTATAAACCAAATCATGCATTATCTACTAGTTATGGCAGTATAACATGAAGTTTAAAAAATGAAGTTCTAGCATAAGATGGACTTGGGTTTAAGTCTGAGCTTTGCCACTGAGACTTGGTTGGCTTCAATTTCTTTTTCTGAAAATGAAAATTGTAACTTTGTGATCTAGTAATGTTGTTGTAAGTACTAAATAAGCGAACTTCCATGAAGCGTTTTTGCACTCTGCTCGTCAAATTGTAAACTTTCCACAATCGGTACCTATAATATAATTATTAATAGTCAAAAATACTGTTTTATCACCCAAACATAAACATAATAAAATTTATGGCCTGCAGACTTTGAAAGATATAACTGAAGCTTGGTTTTCACCTGTTCCCTTAGTTTATATACATATGACAACTCTTAATGTTTTCAATAATTACTGATTAAAAATCTTCCTAGAATAACAGCTAATATTATAATATTTTAAAGTTTTTAAAAACATTACTAAATACTTAAGAAGAATATTTCTGTCCTTACAAAACTTTCATTGTAAAAGGAAAAAACAACAACACCTAAACTCTTTGAGTCCTTTTTGCACCGTTGTAAATTACAAATAACTAACACTATTTTGTAAACCCTTTTTTAATGTTACTTTAGTATATGGGCAATGTATTGTAACTCAGTGCTTCTCAAACTTTCAGGTACACTCCAATGACTTGGGGATCCTATTGAACTGCAAATTCTCATTCAAGATCTAGGGAGGTATTGCATTTCTAACAAGTCCCCAAGGAATGTCCAAGCTGCAGATCCACGGGCCATATTTTGAGTAACAAAATATGAAACTTGGTAATGAAATTTTTAAGTCATGATACACTATAACAATTTAAAAGTGATGAATTCATATCCAAGGTATCTAGGATAACCATGGAAAATACATGTTTGAACTACAATGACAATTTAAAAAAATACAGAGGACACAGGGAGAAAGTGGATGAGGCTAGACAGAAGAAAAGGAGAAGAGTAAGAAAAGGCAGAGAGGTGGGGGTGGCAGGAAATACGCATGTGTAGCTGGGTTCAAAGGTCAGAGAGCAGAGGTGTATGAGGAAGAGAAAAGAGAGCACAAGGGAGACAGAAAAAGGGGAAAGATTCAAGAACTGTAGACCTAACTCTTACCCAGAATTGATAAGCTCATCATTAAGTACTAGATGGACAATTCTGAAGTCTCATTACATCTTTCTAGCCTTTCTAACAGACTGTAATTAGCCAGAAAATTGGTGTCCTTTCTAGTAAATTTGATACAGAGGTTTCAACTTTCATTTGACAAACTTTCATAGATCCATAGTTATTAGGTTGGTGCAAAAGTAATTGTTGTTTAATTTTACTAACAATTGTCACCCCAATAAATGTAAAACATAAATTAAAAAAAGAAAGAAAAAAGCCCTGAAAAAAAAAAGGTTAAAAATAATTGAAAAACCACAATTATTTCTACACCAACCTAATATATCCCAGAACAAGAGGACAGCAACTCTACCCGTGATCAAGAGAAGAGCTTAGAAGTCAGCAGGTCATTACATCTAGGCCATTCATCTCTAGCAGGTTTGCTGAGCCTATGATCAGGTTTCAGATAGTTTAAGAACGTGATTAAGTCCATCACATCTGATCAGTTCAAAGGCAATTGCATGTAAGAGATGGAGTATGATCAGTAGAGATTGAAAAAGTAATGAAAATGGTACAAAAAACATTGCTACCTATCTACTCTTATGGTGAAAGTGCTTTTGCTGACACTTTGGCTGCAAGCCACAAGTTCAAGTTCTATTCCACCTGTACAACACCAATGCGAGCGATGAGCTGGAGTGTGTGCATGCTGAGCTATACGGTAATTGCGGGAATCAGCCTCTGAGTATTGTGGAGTAGGATGCTTACCTCGAATCAAGTGATTTTCAGTGTAAATGAGAATGTTCTAGAACTGAAACCCAATAGAGACCAGCAGGGAAGAAATAGGGATGACTGGTCTTAACTACTGGAAGGACCAATTTATATTCCTACTTGATGGAATGCATAAGGAGCTGAAGAATTAAACAATTCCTTGGATACCTTAGGAGTATGAACAAGTGGCCTTAATATAGATTTTTCTTCTTGTTTCTAAGTGGAAAAGCTTCAGAACTTGCTCTGCACTTTTGGAAGAGACCTTGTCTTAGGCATGTATTTAAGGCACTCGAATGTGTCTACAGTTATCACAGTATAAAAATGAGAATATTCCTTTTAGTTTCAAGAGTTCATCTAATAATCCTATGGATTTATGATAACCTTATGAAAGAACAATCAAAGTAGATGTAAAAACAACAACACAAACCTTGACAGGCAAGGCAGCTTCCCATGACACATTTATGATAATTAGTGAAAGTGAAAGAACAGACAAAGTATGGGTGTTCCAGTGCTTTCTCAGTCTTAAGGGGAAGTTGTAAAGTATATTACTGATATTCTAATGGAATAAATTAACATATCAAAGTTACACTTAAAGGTGAGCTTATTGACAAAGCTTATAGCCGAAATTAGTTGTTTCATATTTATGTTACACTGATCTCTCCTGACATGGAAATTATGGAATAGAAGGGAGGGTATGTACAATTTGCCCTTCCCTTTTTTTTTTGGCAGAACCAATACTAGAGTTGAAGCTTTCTCACCATGTTATACTTTTCTACATGGTCTCTGAATGATCTCAAAGAATTCTGAAATGACCGAAGTGCATGCTTTTGAAGTTGAAGACCGAAATATCTTAGTCCTTCAGCTCATGTAAAGGCATGTATGATTAATCTCTTTCATCCTAACACCTTGAAAATCTGTATAACATTACTTATTATGATATATATTATACATATGTTACCATACATTACATTACATATGTATTTACTATAAATATATACATATTACATGCATTGCTTACATGTTTTTCTTGTTTAAATCATTTACTTTCTTCAAGGAAGTATGTTTAGGAAAGGGACATTTTGAATTGAATATTAGCATCTGAATAAATTATTGAGAAACAACTTGTTTAAATGTCATTGGGTAAGCACAAGTAATAACCACCGTGGGTGAGTATTCTGGGTTTTCATCTAAACAATGCTTTTGATAACTGGCAACTGTCCTTACATTACAGGCATTTTCCCCCAGGGATTGGCCAGTATTTGAAAAAAAATTATATAAAAATTAGATTCTTTATGGGTAGGCATATCTATAATGTGTATTTATATTAATATACATATATATACAAACTAACTTTACAGCTACCCTAGCTGCACCAATACACCAATACTCCCTCCCTATCAGAAGACTTACATGAACAGCTGGATTGTAAGAACAACGGCCATATTTGAAGGTGTTTCATTAAACTTTATCTGTTGTTGTTGTTTTTTTCAACTTAAAAACGAAACAAAAAAATCCCTTACCAGGGCACAGTTATATTAAACAATCACAGGACTGTTTGTGTGTGTGTGTGTGTGTGTGTGTGTGTGTGTGTGTGTGTAGTAGTGCACTGAACAGTATATTAATAGACAATGGCATTCTAGTTCTAGTTTCAAATAGACAAATATTTTTCAAGTGAATTCTAAAAATGTTCATGGTGATAATCAGGGGGATTAAACAAATAGCACTGATACTTCTTTCAATGTAAGAGAATTAAAGTTTGTGTTTTTCAACCTATCGATCCCATTTCAAAGTGGTACAAACAAAATGCTTGAGGCATTTACTTGCCAAATAAACAACCAAACTTTTATCAGACATGTCCAAGATATTTGGATTTTATTTGCATTGCCCTTAAAAACAAAACTGCTCAAAAGGTACTGGCAAAAATACAAGATCTACCACTTAAGCTCTTATCTCCAGGCAGGTTTCTTAAAAAATATTAAAAGAAATGGCAAATGCAGTATTGCCATGAATTCAAATTTCATCTAAAAGTTCACAGTATAAAAACAATTCATTGGAAGGGGACCATTATTCTTGGAGAAAATTGTGAACAATATATAATTTCTTTCTGTATAAAAGATTAGGGTCATTAAATAACAATGCTCTATGTACTTCCTACTTGGGTAAATCTTGCCAAAATTCTATTCATTTAAAACATACATATTTATTGAGCCTACCATGTGCCAGTTACTATGATTTCATGTGGGTTTGTAAGATTGGTTCAATCAGGGGGTTCTCAGCCATGAAGCATCAGGAATATCTTGTGGACTGTGGTTGAGGTGTAGCTTACATATTTGCCGTCTTTAGAATGCTAAACATTTTAGTTGATTCAGTTATTCAGCCAGGTTTTGAAAGCCACTGAATTACACCAATGCAAAATTACTGAGAGGGTCTCTGCATTTGCAAAAACTATCTGCAAGTAACTGATACAGGGAGAACTGCCTTACTTATTGTGACTCTAGGTGTTAACAAGAGCAGCCTGGCAAGAAAGAAAAAAACAGCATTCTCCAAAAATTGCAGGGAAGAGAAAAGATAAACAAGTCTTTGAGGACGAAAAAATAAAACATTGAAATCTTTTGTATGAAAAATAAGCATCATACTTTCTTAAAATATATGATTTCTATACCTTCTTGGAGAAGGAAGAATATTTTGTCTATTCTAAATACAAAAATAACAGCTAGATAAAAAATAAGGACCTAGGAGGAATGAATATCATATTCTCAACTAAGGTAAAGAAAACTACTCCCTTAAAGCAAAAGCCATAAAAAAGAAATGGAGTTCTCATTTAATTGAAATTAAGAGTCAATGGAAATGGAGACAGATATACACAAAAAAATCTCAAAAGTTGTTACCGTGTTTCCCCGAAAAAAAGACCTAGCCGGATAATCAGCTCTAATGCGTCTTTTAGAGCAAAAATTAATATAAGACCCGGTCTTATATTAAGTTTTGCTCTGAAAGACGCATTAGAGCTGATTGTCTGGCTAGGTCTTATTCTCGGGGAAACACGGTATCTCTAGGCAGTGAGATGAATAGTGATTTTATTTATTTTTTATTTTAGCATAGGTGTGTATTCTAAAATTTCTTAAATAAATGGGAATTTCTCTTAAGTAAAACAAAAGTAAATCTAGAAATATGAAAGAAAACCAAGAAGTTGTCAATTAAGATACAAGTAACCACTTACTAGTACCATAATGACATATTTAATTGATAGGCATTCGCTGTAATTTTCAGAAATGCATTACATATTTTAACATTTCTAGAGAACTAGTTTTTATATTTTCAAATGGGCACATAGAAACAAATATATGCATGTAGTATTATATACGTTTATTTTATATATATATATATTTACATATAATTTATACTATATATATATATATATAATTTATAAGGAAGTCAAACATTTCTCAGCAGACTTGTAAATTTGGAACTGGTTTTACTGGTCGGTGTCCCTGAAGTGGGTATGCACACTCATGATACAAGAAATCATTTTCAAAATTATTGAGACTAATGTGTAGGTGCTTAGGCTGTGAGGGTGGTGTGAAGCGGAAGATTGGACCAGGTGGAAGAGACATTGCACAAGAATTAGAGAAAGCCTGCCATTCTTTCTTTCCCTGACTCCTCCTAGTCACACTGATACATTCTGGATCAGACTCTCTGCCACTGGGTTTCCAAGGAAGGGCTGTGCAGAAAAGGCCACGTCCATACTTGGGGATGATTTCTCAGGGCTGGGCTAGCTGGAATTCTGGTTCCTGAGGAGGTTGCACGGGCCAAGCCTGGAGCCAGAGGCCAGGTCTTTTGGTCATGAGGCAGAGGCATAGCATACGACATCTTTGTCATTGCTCACTGAGGCAGGGAGTTTAGCTAAGAGACTTTATTCAAATCACTTTCACCTATGTGATCCTCAGCTTGTTAGCTACAAAATGGGAGTAATAATAATACCGACATAGGAGGGTTGTAGTGGGGGTTAAATGAGATGCTAACAAACACGACACATTTAGCACAGCACCTGACATATAATAAATGTTCCCTTCTAGAAGGTGATCATTCTGCATTATCCCAGCCAGCATCCTGAGAACATGTCTTCCTAGCATTTATATATTTAATCTACCAACAATTATTGGTAACCCAGGTTATCTGAATGACCTGGTTATGGAATTATCTGAACACTCTACTGAAAATATTCTGTACCGTATGAAGAGATGGTTAAACAATTTGATATAATTTTTCAAAGTCTTTTTAAGCAAAATGGCAGCAATGAGTGGTTAATCCAGACTCTTTCTTAAGAGCAGATGTTCATCAAATGGCTTCTTACACAAAAGCTTGACACAAAGGTTTGTTGAACCAAAGTGACTCGTATGTTTAGAATTAATCTTACTGTCCAACACTGTCAGAAAAACTAGTTAAATGATGTTTACCCTTTCCTAGAACTTACATCCTCAAGTTGTGATTCCACTACTAGTTACCATTAGAACTGAAAAATGGAAACTTCCCATTGACCAAGAATCTTACTTTAATGAATAAAACTAAATATGCCATTATTACTAGCTGATGAAATATAGTTCAATTCAATTTTTCTACCTAAAAGAGTTACTTCATTTTTGGCAAACCACTTAGATGCAATAATGGTTTACTTGTTATATTAATACAACAACGTTATGATTTTTTTAAAAGAAATTTAAATAACATACTATTTATGGAAAGTCTAGATTTTCATTTACGGAAGTATTACAAACTTTCCTTTTAAAAATATTTTTTAAATTTTCTTTTAAAATAAAATGAGAGTCAATTTAAAGAAAGATATTAAGTATAAAAATCAATATGGCAGACATAGACGAGCTGGGGCAAACTTAAGTTTGGAAGACCATGTAGAAGTTTATATTTTTACTCAGGTGGTGGAAACAATACAATAGGTCTTAATTTATAAGTTAATTCTTTCAAATGAGCACAGTATTCAAATAAACATTTGTTTGAATAGAGTTTTATTAGTGTAAATGTTTTAAATGAGAAGACTTAGTCTTTACTATCCTCAAGTAAACACTTATTTTGCATGGCAATAATTACAATCTGACAATCAATTAGCCAAATTACTTATCAGTAGTAGTCAGGTGAAGTGCCACATAAAACCCCCAAGATTTAAAACAAGTGATCAGATTAATGAAAATGAGGGGGAAGAGGGTTATTGAAATAAAAATGTTGCTTTTTAAACAGATTTTTAAAATTTGCAATGATTTCAAAAATTATATTACATATGTACAATTATTAACATAAAACTAAATATAACAAGAATTCCTTGAACCGATTATCTTGTTATATATTTTTTCACCATCTTTGAAGAAATCCAGGAAAAATTTGTCCCAATTTACTGCATGTCAAGATTCTTATTCTTTTCCACTTTCTGAATATTCAAAAACAAAAGCACTGGGAATTAATTACTTCTTTAACTTCTAGCTCCATTTCAGGCAGACAATTTTGATATCGTCATTGTTTTCAGGTTCCGCATTTCAGTGCCCCTTAATATTATTTCAAACAATATGTGTGCTCCCTGTATATTTTCTGAACCACGTGTAAATATTAAGCATGTGTTTATTTTATAATCTAGACTCCATCTTTCAAAATGATCACACATTTTTACAACTGATTTTATAGGACATATCTTTTAATGATCTTCAAAGGCAAAGAAACTAAGATAGCCACAATCAAATGTTTTATTCTTTCCTCGGGCAGCCAAAATTTGTCGTTCACACTCTGGGTTATAATATCTGTATGTAGAATTGCTTCAGTTCAACCGAGAGAATTCCTATGCTGCATGCTTTTCCTATTCTAAGTCTGCCTAGATAGAAATTAAAAAAACACACAAAACTTGGGATTGGGAGGGTTGAGAGACTAAGTACAATACTGAAAAAAAAAGGGAGTGCTGCCTATTCTGATAAAAACGAGTCCTCCTGTATGACACCTACTTGTCCATAGGTAGAAAAAATACAGCTACTCTGAAAATATAAGAAAAGCTCATCATCTAGCACAAAGTTGATGATATGCATAAGTATATCCACATGTATTCCATTTATATGTGTATAACATATGCAGCACGTATAGTTCCGCATGCAAGAGTAAAGCACATGAGAAATAGCATCTGTTCCTTTAATGAGCTTCTATTCACATGTTCCCAACTACTAAACTCTCCCCTTTACTGACATTACAAACAAGCTGTGGTCAGTGCCATTCCTTGGAAGCCAATAGATGGCATTGTTGTATCAGGCAGTCTGTCCTGCCTGGGACACAAGATTTTTCCAACATTATCCAGGTCTTTGTGAATTTCCCCAACATCTTTATATAAATCGTTTGAAAATACTTGCAGAGAAACTTCTCAGCCTCTATGGTTTTGACTTGCTTTGCCACTAAAACTGGAGAGGAACTGGGTTTTTTTTCCTTCCTGAGTTATGTAAAAGTGAAAGATAAAATCTTTCAACCTTCAACATATTCTAATTTCCCACCTTATTCTTTTCATTTTATTTAAACCCTAAGCACAATCGTTGTATGAGATGTAGAGGAGAGTTTTGGCTTTCCACAGCCTGGTTTCTGATAGAGAGAACGGCAGCCAATTCTATAATGCTGCAGGTCATTTAGTCTCAGTGAATAACCCATTTCCGTTGAATTAAATACAGTTATCTTTAATAGCAAATGTATGGTCAATGTTTTTGGTCATTTTTGCATTTTTTCCTCCCTAGATATGGAATCATATTATGTGAGTTTCAAAATTCATCAAACTTTTAAATGGTTGAATTCTCATTAATTAAATGTAAAACTTTTCCTCTGAGCTTTATAAAAAAGCATTTAAGGGTTTCTCCTACTTGAATTGCTTTCCTCCTATGGGTATAATTTGGGGAAGTTTCAAGAATCTAGGTAGTGGGGGACAAGCAAAGAAAATATGATGAAAATTTCATATATATATATACATATATTTTTATGATTATCTTTAGTATTATTATTTTTATTAGTTTCACATGTACAAAATACTGTAGTAGTGAGTATTTATCATTTATACCCCTCACAAAGTGATAAACCCCCTCCTTCAATCTATTACCCCTCTGACATCATATATAGCTGTTATGATTACCTTTTATTTTTTACATGTATATATGTACATATATATAAGTATGTATATACGTGCATGTATGTGTATATATATACATACATACATATATACATACACACACACACATACATATGTATTTCTCTACCTTCAAGAAGAAAAACTGATAATACCCATGAGGAAACTACAAAACAAGATTTCAAATTAAAATTAAAATATACATTCAAGTAATCCAAACTATGTCTATCTACCTACCCTAATTCCAGCAGTGTTTTTTCCTACCCTTCCCTCTGCTCCCCTCTCCTACTGCTCTCACCCCCTGCAGAATAAACTGAGAAAAATAACCAGTTAAAACAAAATGATCCAAATAAGAACATTCATAAAATGCAGGTACATTTCTAGGACAAAAGGCATCAATATCAATTTGCTTACAGGTAAGACTGATCTCATTTTCTCCAGGGCACAAACATTTTTCCCTGACAACTGGTGAACACTGAAGCATGACATGCTGAAGTCAGTAGAGAATAATAGCAGTGACTAAAATTTTCAGGGCCACAGACTAAGATTACAATGCAGACTATGCTATTTCTTCATAAAGATATTCTATAACCCTTTGTTACATTGAATATAATTGTTTAGGAAATTGTGGTTGCCAGATGGGAGAGGGGTTGGGGGGCTGGGCGAAAAAGATGAAGGGAATCAGAAGTACAAATTGGTAGTTACAAAATAGTCATGGGGATCTAAAGTACAGCACAGGAAATATAGTCGATCATATTGTAATAACAATGTATAGTGCCAGGTGGGTAGTAAACTAATGTGGGGGGAGGGCGGGAATAATTTCTTAAATTATACAAATGTCGAACCATTATGGTGTACACACCTGAAACTAATATAAAATAATATTGAATGTCAACTGTAACTGAAAAATTTTTTTAAAATGTATTTACAAAAGAAAAAAATAAATTGTTTAAGAAATTATTTTTATTGCATTTGCAAAGAAATATGTGTTAATTGGTAGTTACTTAAAATCTACTTCTTCTAAAGCAAAGTAGAATTTTTTTCAATAGCCTAGTAGTTTCTTAAGGTGCCACCAATACCACTTAAATCAACATTTACCTTCCAGTCACTTTGTAATATACCCCAAGCCAGACCTATATAGTGCAAGTAAATAAGTGATTGAATATTAACCACATAATTTTAAATAAAAATTTTTTTCTTGAGTTATCTTAAATTGTCTGATTTTCGTAGAAGATAGCCACAGCCTTTTGATAACATTGGCTAAAATAGTGAGGCTAGTGTATTTTGGACAATATTACTAGGTACAGAGCACTGAAAAGCAGACATAATGTTCATGCATTTTAAAAGCTTTATGGAAGACCCAAGCAAGAAGAAAGTGCTATGAAGACTTTTTGAACTTAGAAATAAAACCACCTGATATAACTAATCAATGTATAATGTGAAAAAATATATACTAGAGGGGAATAATTATGGAAATATTTGACATTTTCTTACATTTTTCTCTACATGTATCTGTTTTGTTACTCAATCATTTGTTATTTGACATATTGAGAAAATCGAAAGTATGACAAGACAATATGACATTCATACTTTTATATAGCAATGAACCATGGGTCTCTATTAGTGTTGCTATATGATGTAATCTGTTTTAATGTTTATAGTTAGTTTAGATAAAACGGTTTCCTTTGGAATATCATAGAAATCATCTTCAATGATGGCATTACTTTATATTAATAGTTTCTCTCTAGACTTTTTGAGAAAGAGCATATATTTAGAGGTCAACTTGGCTCTAACTGTTAATTTAGGAACTTCCAATGACTCTCAACTGCTTTGGAGGTATCCACTACATTATTCAGGTAGCACTCTTTATGGACAGATATGTCATATGTTAAACTAAAATCCACCTCCCATAGCTTCCACACTTTCCAAATCAGAATGAGCTTTCAAATTGGCTAAACGCCAGAGCTTTTTCACTGCTGATCTTCTGCGTATTTCAGAACAGCTATCATATTTCCCCTAAATAATCTTTCTTTCTTTCCCCAGCTTATTTAAATATTCCTCATGTGGTATGGTATCAAGACTCTTCTGCCTTTACATCTCTACCCAGGACATTTTGTATCTTGTCAATGTTTTTATCATCTCAATCCCTTATTTTGTGAAGTATCTGGTGCCAACATAATGATGCTATGATTGGATTAGAGATCACAGATCACAGTATTAAGAACACACAAAACACAGAACCTGAACAAATGGGGTAGGAGAAAAGGGAGAAGAGAAGGAAAGGAGGAATGAAGAAGAAAAGCAGGCAAGACAGCAAGGAAGAAGACATGTGGAGTATGTGTCAAGTCTTGCTGAGATATTTCATGGCATTTGACTTCATCAGAACTATGAGCCAAACTCTACCTTGAGATTCCCTGGTAAAAGGATTTCATATTGTCATATGGGTTTCTAACAGGGCTTCCTAACTTATTCTTCGGACAGAAGATGTTTCTTTTTTCCAGTGACCTTCATAATCTGGTGTAAGAGGCATGGACTGAGACAGCCAGAGCTCAGGAGAGTTAATCAGAGTAAACCGAGGGATGCTTACAAAGTCATAGCATGAAATCTAAGGGAACAAACCACAAATATGTTGCTGAACTTTGATTTTTACACGCTCCTGTGTTTACTCTTAAAACAAATACGTTAGCACTGAAATCAACTCACCAAGCAATTAGGAATATTACTACAGAATGAAAGTGACTTTTAACTACTGTGTATTTTGTTCTGAGCTCAGACTACCTAGAAACTTGGGAAAGTCAGGAAATGCCTCTGCAGAATGATGGAATGGTGCAGTGGTGGCTCCCGGGTCGCCTCAGGCTCAGTGACTAATGTGTTCTTGGAGCCCAACTAACACTTTATCTTTAAAAATTCTAATGAATTGCCAATTATTTAATAATTTGGAAGTTTCACTTGCCTAATATTTAATCATCTGGAGAATTCACGTATGAATCCAGATTTCACATTCTTGACAAACTTGGATGATGTGGTAACATTGGGGCAGCATTGCTGGAGGGCTAGTCAGCTGGGGTTCACTTGCCACATGTAGATGGCTTGTAAATTCTCCAGTTTATCATCTGTCCTTTCTAGAATGCCATATCGTCCACCTACCCTTGCTATGCACCATATTGTATGCACGTTTCTGTAGATACTTGAGTGATGTCAAACCATCAACGCTTTGGAGTCCTTCTCTGAAACATTCACACTCACATTCCATGGGCATACCCCGATTTTAACAGCAGCCAGACACTTACCGATTGTGTGACGTTGAACAGGCTAACTCCTCTGATCCTGAATTTCCCTAACTGTAGAATTAGGCTGATAATACTATACATTTCAAAGGATTTTTGTGAGGATTAACTCAGTTCATATATGCAAAGAATTTTAGAAAAATGTCTGACACAGTACACTCTATAGTATTAATTAATATTCATTTCCGTTTTCGCTGCTTTTTTGTCTCATTATCACCCTCATCATCATCATCATCAGTACTGCTACAGCGCGTTCATATGCACAGTTCCCAGCTGCCCATTGGTAATTCCACCCTTTTGTACATCTGACCAAAACACATGCGGCTTATGTAGATTAATTCTGAAATTCTTCCAAGTTCTGTAGAACGCAATATTATGGCTCGGTATGTTATATAGTTACGTTACATATTAATAGGTATTTTCATTTTAGAATTCTGTTGCAATTCTATTAATCTATTCTAATATAATTCTATTATTTCACCACTAACGTTAAGTTTCTCGAGTGCAGGGTCTGTATTTATCTATATATCCATTCAATTTAAGTGGATTCTCAATATATGCTTATTGAAAAAATAAATGGTCACTGGCTTTCCTCAGAATGCCAGCTACTGTTGCACAATATGGAAATAAGCCCTCATTATCTGTACTTCTTTTAATTCTATAAAAACTATGAGGACTCCCTAGGTGTTTGTTAAATTAATACAAAAGTAAAAATTCTCATGTATGAATATCCTAAAATAAGATTCTATTGATTTAAAAGCTTTACATGGAATAAGATAGCCCAATTCTTTTGTTTCCTTTAAGTGCATATTTTCCATGGCAGATTTCCTTATTTTGGAATCCAGGTCCAGTCATTTCTATAAAATGTGACTATTCTGTTATACTGAGCCTAACAAGCTCTCTCACTGGTTGTTAAATGACTTGAACAGTTAGGTTAGTTTTATTTCATTGATAAAAATCATACCTCTATTCATCCAAGCACTATTTCATCCTCAATTTTGTTCTATAAGTGAATAATCTAACAAGACAACTTGATTATCTATTGTATACCCCTTTTATTGGATCGGCAGGTATAGGTTTTTTAAAAAGTATTATTTTCCCAGGGCTCAGGAGAACAGCGTTGGTAATGAAATGTGCAGTCATGCCCCAATTTCAGGGCTCCCATGCTGAAGTCAGCACATCATAGCTCAAACAGAAGCGAGCGCTGAGATGCAAGCCTGTCAAAGGCTAACCCAGGGATTATCTCAGCTATGCACCCATCCCTTTGAAGAAGGCTCCCTTTGGTGGCTTTTCAAGTAGTTGCTTGGCTACCTGTTTCCCAACTAATATGAGTCCATCTGGTCTGTCTCTTTCTCTCTGAAGTCATAAGCATTACCTTCAAAGGTTTTAGCCCAGTCATTCACTTTGTTTTCGTATAACTTTTGTCAATTATCCCTAGAGAAAAATTCTTAGGCTACTTTCTGTATATAACTTTTATCTGAATCCCTAACTGTATACATTCACCACAGGACAGGCTTAGCATTTTCTTTAGTACCATGTTTCCCCGAAAATAAGACCCAGCTGGACAAACAGCTCTAATGCATCTTTTGGAGCAAAAATTAATATAAGACCCATTCTTATATTATATAGGACCCGGTATTATCTTATATTATACCCGGTATTTTATATTATATAATATTATATTACACTATATATTATATTATAAAGATCCAGTCTTATAGTAAAATAAGACTAGGTCTTATATTAAGTATTAGCTAGTATTAATCATATTGTTATGCATTAAGAAGATTAAAATATATTTAGTGCAAATCTCTCCTCTCATAGATTACTGTAGTAACAGGGGGATCTGAGGGGTCTTCCCAAGTTTCCTTGGCTGATTGGTGGCAAGGCAAGACCTCCAACTTCCTAGCACAGACAGCACTCTGGCCACGACTGCATAAATATGGAGTGAGTGCTGAATAAAAACATGCCAAGCAGCAAAATTCTGCCCCTCCAGATACATGCTTCTGCATTTAACTTGGGCAGCCCCTCACTTTGATGCTGGCCATGAGTATGTTTAGAGATTTATTAGAGCACCATGATCTCCCATGCATTATAACTGTGTGCTAAATGGGTTTCTAATTTGGTCAACCAAGATGGAATGGGCTGGTGCTTTTATTATCAGGGCTTGCTGATGCAAGCGCTATTTGTTAAGGAGACTGCTTCTTCTGGTATTTAGAGTTATAGTCCTTGTGCTTTTTCATGCAGTTAAATTTGGATATATGCATCACTAATACATAAAGAGATCAATATAAATTTTCCCGATAACATGTGTATCATTCCCCACACAATGTTTCCACTCCTGATATACTTTCTCCTTTTCTTGAATCGATTTCTACATAAGTAAGCAAATGCAAACCAAAAACCTTCCTGAAGAAAATGACACAGTAGCATTCACAAATACAAATACTGTCTCCTACTTGGACTCTCCAAATTACAGCTGAGCCATATCATTGCCAGCAGAAGCGGGCAATGACGAACTAGATCCACTTCTTAAATGATAAGAATATAGATGGAGAGTTGAAATTTTTCAGAGGCAGAGGAAACTTCTAAACTCAAAACTAAACAATTTAACACCAGAGCCATAATCTTTTCCAAACATGTGCACATTTTCTGGAACAGCACAAAGACAATCAATGACTCAAAGAAATTAACAACTTCCTCTTAAAAATGAGCTCTATTGATCAGAAAAAACCTAACATGTTGCTTCTAATGTCGTTTCCTAGGGAGCAAAAGCCTGCTGGTCCCTTGGACAATATAGATTAACTCTTATACAAATTAAGCAAGATGTTCAAACCAGAAAGTATTTGCTCTAAAGAAGAAAAATTGAGGGAAAGCAGATTCTCCTTTGAATGCTACATAAGCACTTTTTAATGTTCTTTACTGCATTTGTTTTAAATGTCTTTCTTCCGATTTTAAGTGAAAAATGTTAGGAACTTTCTGCATGCATTTATATCAGAAGCCATGCTTCCCTCCACTCTAACTCATTCCTGCTTCAGATAAGAACGGACCCTTTATCTCATTCATAGATCAAAGCCACTTACTCCTTCTTTGCTCTGATTCCTGTTTTTTCTTCAGGTGAGGTTTCCACCATCCTTCCCTCTACTGTATATAAACATGCTTAAATACTTAGCATAGGAAACAAAAAATAAAACAGACAATAAAAAACCTAAAGCAAACAATAAAAGACACCGAACACCACCTCTTTTTCCTTCACTATGAGGGCTCTCGGAAGAACTGCTTTGTCGCCTTCTCCTCAACGTAGCTTTCATTTATTTGCATATCTTTACTGCACATGCTCTCAGTAAAGCTGCTCATGACTTCATTTTCAAATCCAATGGACTCTTTTGCTTTCACCTTACTTGAATTCTGTGGAACACTTGGCCTTGAATCTCACCTTCACATTTAGAAAAAAACATGCTTTTCCTTTACTCCTTTTCTGCCTTGACTATTCCTTCTCATTCTCTTCTTATAGGTTTTTCTTCTGCTGGCCCCCTAAATATTGATACAAATGCCAATAGATGCTTTGGCTTAATCTCTGTCGTCTTCTCAAATCATATCCTCTGTAGACAAACGATCGATTCATTACTGCCTGTATGTTGATAATCCCCTAACCCATGTGCCCAACCCACACCTTTCTCTAAATTTCAGATCCATGTATCCAACTTCCTCTTAAATATCCTCACAATCAAATATCCTAACTTAATTTATTATCTTCTCTTCAAATGAACTCCGTTCGCCCTACCTTCTCAGTGATTAACACCACCATATATCTAAGCCAGAAACCTGAGAACCACCCTTTGTTTTTCCTTTTCCCTTATCCTCATATAAAATGGATAACCACATTCAAGATATGAACTGCCAAGGAATGAAAAGTTCTCATGTTTTTCTCATATTGATCATTGGCCCTTTGACTTTCCCTTTTCAAATATTTATCTTATGACACTATAGTTATTTTTTAAATTAAATTTGTTGGGGTGACAATGGTTAGTAAAGTTACGTAGGTTTCAAGTGTACAATTCTGTATTACATCATCTATATATCACATTGTGTGCTCACCACCGAGTCAGTTCTCCTTCCATCACCATATATTTGACCTCCTTTACTCTCATTTACCACCCCCACCCCTTACCTCTGGGAACCACTAAACTATTGTCTCTGTCTATGAGATTTGGTTTCTTTGTTTGTCTTGTTCCTTTGTTGCTTTGATATTTGATAAAATAAATACTTATATTTCAATCTAAGGTCACATAATACTACCTATTTCATAGAATTGCTGTAATCACTAAATGGAATAATACAAGTAAGCATTAGTAGAACGTGTGTCACACAGCATAGGTCCAGTGCATGTTGGTTAATATTAACTTATTATTGATACACTGATCTTGTTGCTTCCTTTGCAGTACTGCTAGAGTAATCTTTCTAAAATACAAAATTAAGTCACCTTCTTATGTCATGCACTTTTAATAGCCCTCTAGTACTTACAAAATCATGTCCAAAATCTTAAAATGAGGTAAAAAATGCTCTTGGTGATTAGGCACTTGTCTTTTGCTCTGGCCTTATCCTTTGTAGCTGTCTGAATAGAAAACAATTACTTTCACATCAAGAAGAATCACACCTCCCAACCTTGGCTCACACTGCTCCCTCATACCATGCTTCCCCGAAAATAAGACCTAGCCAGACCATCAGCTCCAATGCATGTTTTGAAGCCAAAATTAATATAACACCCGGTCTATTATACTATAATATAAGACCAGGTCTTATGTAGTATGACATAATATAAGACTGGGTTTTATATTAATTTTTGCTCCAAAAGACACATTAGAGCCAATGGTCCGGCTAGGTCTTATTTTCGGGGAAACACAGTACACCTTCCACGATGGGCCTTTGAACAACAGAAAAACAAAACAAAACTATGGTCCAGAAAAATCTATGAGAACACCATCAATTCATTCTGACCATATATTAACAACAGCCAGTCTTCACATATGTCAGACCTTATCTTGGGTAATACTGAGCTATACCACAATATTATTTCTTTGTATGAATGCAAAAATAGGGTAAATATATCTTTAAACTCTGAAGTCTTTCTAATAAAAATACATTTCAAATTCACCCTTATTTTCTTTTGCTTTTGGAAACTATTGCTATACTCCTCCTGAGTTCTGAAAGTGACTGTTTCGTGAAAGGAGCTATTAAACTACTGAGTAAATAACATGGGCTTTAAAATTATCATAATTACACATATTTACATAACAGACCACAATATCTTCAAGGAATTGTTACCATAATTACATAAAATCCCACATATAGAGTTTCTATTTCCGTTATTCATGAGCTATTTTTAATCTTCATGGTCTATACTCAGTAAAAAATAATGATCTATTATCACTCCATGAAATTTTGGTAGGAAGTAAACTGTTACCATGAGTAAAATAACTTAACACTTTGATTCTTCGTGGAACAAAATATGCTTCCAACTAGGTAACAGCTAATCTATGGGACACTGACTATACGAGGTCGGACAATAAAGTTCGCAAACTTTCCACCATGCGTATAACTCTTGTTGGCCTTCAAATCTATGTCATGCATTATTTTTTTCTGGGTGACCAAACTTATCTGGTTGTAATCATTTGTGATTAGGACTCTATTTGCAAATGTATGAAAGGACAGGACAACTTTCAGATGGACAAAATATTAGTTATGTATCCTTAGTTGCCTTAACTTTTTAAAACGATGATTGACAAACCTCTCTCTTCGCCTGCTGTTCATTATGTTGAAGTTCTGCAGGGTCATATGCTGGGACGGCTTTTCTTCCTCATCTACATGCTTCCTCTCCTCTCACGCCCAGAGCAGACATTCCCCTGGATTAGCCTATACCCCTGTGACTCCCAGGTTTATGACTACCACCTTCTCTTCCTAAATGATCAATACTTCTTTCCTCAGGCAGTTCAAATGCAGCATGTCTCAAACTAAACAGTATTCCTCCCTAGATTTGTCCTCTCTTGTGATTGCTCCAATATTGTCTGTTGTCTCCATCAGCCATCAAACTGGCTACCTCGGCCTCTCAGTATATCCTGGTTTGCTTCATATTCTTTAGTTAATCTCCACTCAGTTGGTAGGTTTTCTTATCATTTCTCACTGCACTATTTCAACAGCTTTTAAACTGCCCTTTTTATCCATTAGACTTTTTACCCAGTCAATTCTGCTCACTCCCACTAAAATAACCTAATTGTGCAGCTGCTCAAAGTCCTCCATAATCTGTTAGGATGCAGTCCAAATTCCTGAACGTGGGCTTCAAGGCCATTCATTATCATCTCTGTATTTACCATTTTCTTCACTTATCTCAACACTTCCCCTCTCTGGAGTCAAGATGTCCTGAAAAGTCTTTTCACACCAAGAACAAATTACATGTTTGAAAGACCCTTTCACATCACCTGGACTATTTCTGCCTATGCCTGCCCCTCCAGCAGTAGCTGCTTGGAACACCTTCTGTAATCCATCAAGATCACCTCATCCATGAAGACTTTCCAAATCCACAACGCGGCTACAAATGGTCTCTCTCCTTTTTTGATTTTCATTTCCCTTTTACACACTTAAACAATCCAATTTATCACATTGTAATTTAAATGTATATTTCTCTGTATTTTCCCTTGACAACATGCTTCAAAGGAGAGAGAATGCTACGGATTTTTACATATACCATGAATAAAGAAGTTCATGATGTATAGTATGTAAATGGTAGTGTTTGTTAATGAATGAGTGAAGGAAGTGAAACCCATGAGAAAAAAACAATAGTCAGAGTTAGATCTCCAACTATAAAAATAAGGTTTCTCAAGGAATGGGAGGGGAAAGTTCCTTTCCAGGTTGAAAATTATACACAGCAATTTGAAATAAAGAGAAGTTGAGTGGCATAAGTTATGAAAATACAGTACAGTGCACTCCAGGAAAAATACTGAATTTGTGATAAGTATCATGTGGCTTTATACCTTCCTTGGTGGTAATAATAATTGTTTGGTGCTAGGTATACACTGAAATTTTCTTTTATCTTTCTGACCTTTTCTCCTGTGGTATCTTGGTAGACACTTTTTTCTTTTTAATAAAGAAGAGTATGTATAGAAGGGTGGAAGAAGATAAATTAAGGAAAAGATTATCAGCAATATACAGTGTTAATATCAATTATTAAAATGAAGTTAGAAAGAATTGTAAACAATGACTATGAAGGAAGATAAAATATTTTCTTTTGAAAACTAGGAACTGATGTTTGGCACAGGGGAGGGTTGTGGGGAGAGGGTGAAAAAGGTAAAGAGGAATGTAGTCAATAATATTGTGATAAGTTTGCATGGTGATAGATGATTAATAGATTTAGTGAGGTGATCATATTGTAAGGTATAAAAATGTTGAGTCACTATACTGTACACCTGAAACTAATATAATATTGTATACCAACTATAAATAAATATAAAGAAAATTAGGAAAGGAAGAGTAACACTTTTAAGCATTCCAATATGATTTTTAATAAATCTTTCCAATTGATTCAATGTCTCTAACTGATTCAATCTCTTTAGTCTTATTAGGCACTTTCAAGAAAAAAAAATGTTTCTTGTATTAGCAGTAGCCACATTTTTTCAATGGATTAAATTATTAAGTAATTGTAATGTTTGGATATGTTTGTTAAAATATGTAAGATGTACAGTTTCAATTATACTCCAGTGAAAATAATTTCTAAAAAGCAAAAATAAGTCAGAAAGAAACGTCGAGAACCATATGACTTCACTCATAAGTGGGATATAAAACTGAAAGCAACAGGGTAACAAGACAAAAAAAGAAACAAAAACACATAGAAAGACAACAGTTTAGTGGTTATCAGAGGGCAAGGGGGGAGAGGGTGGTAGATGAGGGTAAAGGGGATCAAATATATGGTGATGGAAGGAGAACTGACTGGGTGGTGAACACACAATGGGATTTATAGATGATGTGCAGAATTGTACACTTGAAACCTATGTAATTTTACTAACAATTGTCACCTCAATAAATTTTAATTAAAAAAGCAAGATAATAGGAACGATGGTCTTTTTTATTAGACGTGTACCTAGAGAGAAAAGACACTAAAACAAACAAACATATATATATCTCAATATATCAATAAGACAGATTTCTCTTCAATGTATCAGTCCTGGGTATGGCCAAACTCAAGGATAAGCACACCTATTTTCTTCTTCTTAACAACAATAGAACACATTTCAAAGAAGACCTGTGTATCCAAATATTAAGGCAACAGGCTCATTTATACACTTTTACTATGCGGAAATTGAACCTGAACATTTCATCCTGGAAAACAGACACTCTTCTAATACTGTCAAGATTGGTCTAAATTTCATGAGAAAATGGCATGCCTATGCCAATAAATTCAACATTTACTGGTGTCCCCCCCACCCCTCCGCCCCACCTCGGCATTTTCTTCAAAATCTTTGGTTTAGTTTACAACTAAAGAACATCTTAATCTGAGAGCAGACAATTAAGTATTCCTTCATAAGGAATGTATCATTGCTGTTTTTCAACCAAAGCAATTTTTGAATACAGTAGTTACCCCCTTGAATCAAATAGGTACATTTCTCTTTAGGGAAATTCCTGTACTAATGTTAGTTGGATTCACAAATGTTGTTGCTCTGTAACATCCAGACATATTTAGGCATGGAAAACACTTTACCTTTTGGACAATAAAGATATTAAGTAACCTGTTTTTGTTTCAGAAGTTTCTGTGGACTGTAAATAGAAACAGCTCACAAACTGGTACACTGATCATATAACTACAGAATGTCACAACTTAGAAAGACACAAGACATCATCTAAACCAAACTTCTCATTTTATATACATAAAATCTAAAGGTAGTGTTGCGTCTAAATCCTTAGAATTTTTTAAGAAAACTATTAACATGGCCATTAATTCAAATAAAAATCCTTGATGATTTACAGAATCTACCAGATCTTGTTTGCTTGGGTTCAAATCTTTGATGAACCATCTGTTCTAAATAACTCTAATTTTATTATATTCTTGTCAGGGTGATTTAGTTTAAAACTAAATAATGAGAAATTGACTCTCTTCAATGACATCATATAATTATGAATGCATAAACATGGTCAAACTTGAGAAGCAGCGTGTTTCAAATATTATAAGTTAATAATGTAGATAAAATGTTTGAAAATGAACACCAAAAATACTGCTTTATAATTAACTGTAGACTTATTAGTATTTTGTAAATAAAACTCTGCACAGGCAGTTTGGATCACAATGTAATTAAATTACAGTACTGTGGAACTGACATAATTTAAATTATAATAGTACATGCTTATTAATTAAAACATAGAAAATAAATCTCAATAACAGCATAAAAAAGCAATGCTCTTATCATCCAAATCCATGTTTTTCTGTATGTGCTTTAAAAAAAATTCCTATTCAATTTTGTTTAAAAAAATAAGTATTTAGTGCTCAATACTGCCCATTAAAAACTGTGAAAGCTGAAGAAAACAGTAAATATAATTCTTTAAGATGCTTCCAACTGAGTTAGGAGAAAACTTATGATGTCACTTCAAGATATGTTCTACATAGTAAATTCTTTTGTGACCCCTTAGAAATAAGTCCAGTTATGGCGAGAGTCAAGTTTCACTCAGGTGGGTCTAAAGTGAGGCTCTGAAGAAACAGACAGTGCTGGATATCTTATCAGTAAGGGGCAATATGATAAAGTCAGGAGAAAAGGAATAAACGTAGGGACATATCCCTATATTTATTTCTTTAAAACTCAACAGGCATAGAACTGAAAAGAATACTGGGTAACTGATGAGACATAATTCTAGAGTGTTTTAAAGAAAAAAAATGGTATTATCAAAGCAGAGCAATTAGAAAAATAGTCTGGCAACAGAATGCAAAATAGCCTGGTGTAGGAACAGAAAAAGAGGCAAGAGACATGTTAAAACTTATTTCAATAAATCCAACATAATAGATTGAAGCCTAGTGAGAGTGAATAAGAGATAACGGTGATAGATACCACAAAGAAAAATAAATATAGGTGATGGAGATGCATATCTCTATTTCCTCTTTTTATGTTTCAGTTGAGAAGAAGTATGTTTCCTAAATTATGAGAAGTAGTGAGGACATTTCTGCTTCCATTTTGAAGAGTAGAAGGAAACTGCTGTGCAGGATGACTGTGGAAACACAAGAGCTTCTAAGACAGCTTATGAAGCCCACTGACGTGATTAGGCACAGAAATGACATGATTTGCCCTCCCAGGCCTTCCTCAGTTTTTACAGGCCAGTCATTGGACTCATTGTAAAGAGGGCCTGGTAACCTTACAACAGAGAAATAGTCTTTTCTGAAGAAAGAAAGAACGACAGGGCACACACGTTTAGGGATTGGTTGGTTTACCGTGGCTGAATAAGCCGGGATCTTTAGAAGGCCTTAACAGAGCTGAGATTCTGAACTATGAATTTTACCAACTGACAATTTCAATTAGCAGATGCTAGCAGAATACCAAATGGATGGATTCTGCCATTAATCCTTCAAGTACCAGCATGAGGTAAGGTGATCTGATTCCTGTCAAAAACACAATGTCATGAAAGCAACTTCTCCATACCTCAAATGCTATTTTAGAGGGAACTACAGGAATCTCAAAAGAGAAAGCAATTTTCAAATGAGACTGAGTGAACACTAAAGGGACTGATTACATTATAGGAGTAGAATGAGTTTAGATCAGGTGAGATCAAAATTAGCTTATCTCATACCCAGCCAGAGGGGGATATCAGAACAGTTTCTGAGAAGAAAGGATACTACATTGCTCTCCTCAATTATGAGGGAAGTGTCAGTAATTTGAGACTCTATTACTAAAACTGTAACTACAATTTTCCTTGTATGGTTAAGGCATTCTGATATCGTACACCAGTAATGATAAGTGTCTAGAACAATTTTCTTTCCTTAATGAGAAGTCAGAGAATCTATGTAAGTGGGAAAAGATGGGAAAAGTTCTACCTTTTTTTTTAATTTTTATTTTTTTGCCTATAATACCTATTTTAGTTAACTATCCTGTTGCAGATCACTGGATGGGAATCATACATTTAAACAGAAGTTGGCTTGGAGCAGAGAAGAGACTACGAATGAATAGACACCCAAGCTAGTGAAATCCAGTATTTGTATCTTGTAAGACTACACTGAAGACAATGGAAAGAAAAGGGGAGTGTCACTTAAGGACAGAACTAGAAAAACTGGTGAAAGCACTCCATGGAAACAAAATGGCAAAAAGATATAGCTTCTCTTCTTCAGTGTCCTAGTGACCAAAGAAAATGCCTACAGTCCTGGGCACTGACGTGATTAGGCACAGAAATGACATGATTTGCCCTCCCAGGCCTTCCTCAGTTTTTATAGGCCAGTCATTGGACTCATTGTAAAGAGGGCCTGGTAACCGTACAACATAGAAATAGTCTTTCCTGAAGAAAGAAGGAAGACAAGGCACACACGTTTAGGGATTGGTTGGTTTACAGTGGCTGAATAAGCCACTTTCCAGCTTATTCCAATATCTTTCCAGTTATAACAACTAAAATATCCACTTATCCACATCATTCTTTCTATTTCTAGAATCACTGGCCTACCTAGGTCTTCATCTCCACTTACCTAAAATACTACGGGAACTTCCTTACTAGGATACCAAGCTCCAGTCTTTCCAACTAGATTATGATAATCTCCACAAGGGCTGGACCACATTAAGTTTATCATCTTAACCCCTGCCCCCATGTCTAGAACAGAAAACAACAGGGCATAGAATCTGTACACATACTCCCTTTCCTCATTCATGACAGTTGCTGTTAATTGAGTCTAGTGTTCTTTCCCTCTCAAGTCTCAGCACCACACACCATAGCCTCTACTGATTTATCAGTGTTGGCACATATGATAAAAAAATGTTTACCATTTCTGGACTGACACATGGTAGGCCCAAATAAATGTTTGTGGAAGTACTGCACAGACTCTGAAATGGAATTGGAGATGTGTGTGGGGGGGTGTTCATGAAAAGGAATCCTTAAAGATAGCTAGGAATCAGATTCAGATATGGAAGAAATATTCAATCAATTCTAACCTTGGTACCAACACAAACATACCTCTGGAATAACAAAGCAAACAGAGAGAAGAACTGAGATGACAAAGCCTATTAGCATCACTTGCTTGTTTTTTGATGATCATTTGTTTCAGTTTATAAACTCCTAAAAATACAAAAGCATTAAGTATTCATTTCAGCAAAGAAGAAGTTCTGTTGCTGCTCCATTTGCGGATAGGCAGAGAAGAGACTCAGGCAGGATGTAATTCAGCAGTTAAAAAAACAAACAAACAAGCAGACAAGCAATGCCATTTCTCAATTAATGGGATCCTATTGGTAGTGTCACCGATAGTGTCCCAATGTCGGGACAATGGGCATGCATGAGAACCAAACTCGGCCAATCAGATACTCCTCTGAAAATTTGGAG
The DNA here is from genome assembly GCF_057876585.1 of Rhinolophus sinicus. Lineage (NCBI taxonomy): Eukaryota > Metazoa > Chordata > Mammalia > Chiroptera > Rhinolophidae > Rhinolophus > Rhinolophus sinicus. Next base: position 20,739,199 of record NC_142518.1, on the reverse strand, counting down.
GGAAATGATTAGAACATATCTTTTTTTATAAATTTATTTTTTTAAATTTATTGGGGTGACAATTGTTAGTAAAATTACATAGATTTCAGGTGTACAATTCTGTATTACATCATCTATAAATCCCACTGTGTAGAACATATCTTGATTAGAATGTTCCAGAAAGACTTCATAAAACTCTGTTATTGTATTTCCTAGAAATATTCTTTTCTTGTCCTTCCTGAGGTCAGTGATAGACACCCAACAACTCTGTGACTGACCTGATGTCTTTCTTGTTATAGTCTACCTTCTTTATTAAGGTGGGCAGAGTCTGGTTCTCTTTCTTACAACCCAAACACAAACCCAAATAACACAAATGGAAAACTTGCTTATGGTGGGACTTCGACAGGATTACTCTGTAGGAGTTCTCAAGACCTAAAAAGTTTTAGTACTTCTTTTTTCAATTTTCATGCACCTCCAGTCTGACTTAAGTATATTTTATGGACTGAGTTCTGGTTATATCTGTTAAAGTAACTAATATTGTCTATAAAATTGTAGGGCCCTGAGTTTTTGTGAAATATGGTTAGATATGTAAATAAAGACATAAGGAAAAGCTTTGAGTAACATTAAACTATTATTAATTTCATGAGTCAATATTTTACAACTTTTTACTATATTAAAATCATTTATAGTATTTTTTTTCACTATTTTACAAATTGTCAACCACCTATTTTCCAGTTCACCAAGTATACAGCAAAACTATTAATAATCCTGAAGTATTCAAATACTTCTCTCTACCCACCACAACCTCATCCCACGTTAAACGTACCAGGAGAGCCAGATTAATGTGACTACAGGCTAATTTTGGCACATGATGCCTCAGGTTTGAGCAATGAACATGGGGAAACATGGCACTAGGAGATGGGAAGCAGGATTCAAAGGAATTATTGTACAATGTAAATTTGGAAGAACCCCAAGGTCATGTAAGACAATTGATGTCCATCTGTGTCAGGTCCATGTTTAGTATCTTAGCCTCTGTTCCATTTGCACTGCTGCCAAATTCTCAAGTACAGGAGAGAAATGGTGAAGGTGTTAATTAGGGTGCTGATGTCTTCTGCTTCAAAACAAATTATAAACACTCTGAGGCTCATATAGGAAATACAAAATTATGGCTCTAGAACCAGCAGTGTCAGCCAGACAACAGACTACTCAGTATGGAAGCAATCTATATCATGTTAGTGCTTTTGACAATTAAAAGTAGGATGTCAAAATGAAAAACATGTTGTTGTTTTTTTATTCTAACAGTGTTCAGAAAACATGAGAATATAAAGAAATGTTTTATACTATTAAGCATTGAAAATTATTTTCTTCAAAGATAACAGAAGAATTCATAAATGTCAAGAGAATCCAGTATCTGACAAAGCTTCTAAGCGTGGTTCACATCTCATATACTTTAAAAAACACTAATTCCTGAATTATAAGTGAAATGAACTGGTACAGGACCAGATGGTCATGGGGTGATCTGTTCTTGAGCAATGCAAGAGCTATTATCTCTAATAAAATTTCATTCTTACTGTAAATTTACACACCCCATGTGTTAACTTGATGGGAACATCCACAATGGCTAGTGAGGCTGATATTGGTAATGTTTGGGAAAACAGAACAATTTTAAAAGCACCCTCCAGCGCAGGAACAAAGGTAAGAAGGGAAAATTATTTGATGTAAAAAAACAGATGTCATAATAGAATAGCATGACAGAAGATCACAGATTTTGCTAAAAAATCACAATAGCAAGGAGGGGTGTGTGTGTGTGTGTGTGTGTGTGTGTGTATGTGTGTGTGTTCTGTAGGAAAAATCTGAAGAAGGGCATGGTGGGTGAGTCTGTTTAGTGTGCCAATTAGTGACCTTGGCAACAATCTGTAGCTGAAAATACCAACAGAATGGATTAGGAATAGCCATTGGAAATCATTTGAAAAGACATAACATAAATCTCAACCACCAAATCAAGTAATTGCCACATGTATGCATCAATATATGTTTCTCATTAAATTTCTTTATTTGGAAGAGCTCACTTTGAAACAACCTACACATTAGATTAAGTTCCCAAATATTTACCATGTTCTCTTATTAGTAGGACAGAATAAACACAAAATTGACTTCATTTCTTCTAAATGCACATTCCATTATGTAGGTAGTAGATAATATCATTAGCAACAACATTTCAAAACATTTCACTATGTACTTCAATTTCCTCATTGTACTAACATGCATAATTTCAAAGGCATCTGATATATATATATATATATACATATATATGTACATATATTATGTATATATACACACATATATATATATATATTTCCCAAATTAGAATATGCTTCCCTTACAATATGGCTAAGCAAAGAAAGATGGGTGGTTGAATTTAATAGCTTTACCAATTTCATAAAACACGAGTACATGTGTTTGCTGGGGAAGCAGAGGATTAGGAAGGAAACACTGAATTGCATGGAAGAAAAGAGCAGTCATGTATCTGACTATTTTTATCCCGGTCTGACCTATCTGACCTAGACCATTGCAATAAAAATGTAAGTACCATGCCCCTCAATCATTCACAATGCAGCCAGAGTTACTATTCTAAAGACCTAGCTGAGCATGTCATTCTTACTGGCCTCCCTTTGCCTACAGAATGAGGTACAAACTCTTTAAAATAGCCCAAAAGTTCATTACAACCGGGCGTTCACATACCCCTTCTTTCCCATCCCATTATCGTCCCTCTCCCATTCACTGGACTTTCCAAATACCTGAACTTTTCAGCATCTCTTGAACAACACGAGCACTTAAATTATTTCATACTTTTCTATCTGTTTTTCTCTGTGCCACAAATGGCCTTCTTGCATATAACCATACCTAGAAAATTCTTCACTGGCTCTGATAAACAACCTCAGATGTGTTCTCCTTCCTGCTCTCTTTGAAGCTTTTTCCCAGGGAGACTTTGCTTTTTGTGTCCCTACAATACTTGGGAGGTATTTCTCCAACAGTACCTATAAAAATGTATCCTAGTGGTTTGCTTTCATGGCTATCTCCCTTTTTCGGCTGAAGAAACCATTTCTCACTCATTTCTGCATTCCAAATGCCCAATACAGTGCCTGGCACAATAGAAGGAGCTAAGATAAAAGCCACTCAATGAATAGCAGATGGAAGAAAGCCTTGTATAAAGATTCGTCTCATTTCAGGTACTACATGGTGGGTGTATACAAAACAATTTGAGTTCTTAAAAAATATGTGACTGATAGAAGTGAATGATTTGATAAAAAATTACTATGTATTCTTGTAGAGAAGGTATCATTACAAATATAAAAGATTTAAGAATATCCAGTAAAGTGAAACCAGCGAATATAAGAAATTTAAAAAACGCTTGTCTATTAATCAAATCTATAGTTCATTAAACAGTAAGGTTTGTAGACTTCAATTTTCTGTTGATTATGTCAAGCTGCTAAGGAGATAATTAATTTAAAATTTTATGATTTCTCATTTTATTACCATATTAAACTAATTATTATACATTAGACATTATTATCACATATATGTATTATTAGACATCAGGAATTGCTTAGCACTTTATACGAATCATCGATTGCCCACAATCCTCATAACGACCCTAAAATTATCTTCTATTACTACTTCCATTTTTTTTAAATGGGAAACTGAAGTTTAAAGTAACTGTTTCAAAGGCCACAGCGCATAGTGGTGAAACCAGGATGCAAACCCAAGCAGTCTGATTCCAATATTATGCTGTGCTCTGAGTGAAAGCTGGTGAAGGTGAGAAAATTATATAAACCGTTGTCCCTCCCACCCTGTTATCCGCATTAGAAACACTGTTATTAGCATTCATCTGAAATTGTAGCTAGGTATTTAACTGGTACGAAACAAGTGGTTTGGTGGAACATTTCAATGATGAAGAGTTCCAGTTTAACAATGAGGGAATTATTTTCTTTCACTTAAACAACCACGCCCACATTCAATGGTGATTGAGAAGTTAGCATTTTCCTCATTTCACTAAAACATTAATGTTTTGTTTTGAGTGTATAGTATTTCTTAATCTGAGTCAAGGTTGACAGGAAAACATTATTTTTCTTCTTTTGTTGTTATTTTTCTTACTAATAGCATGAAACATACAGAAATATTTACACTAAAGTGTTTTTATATTGCTGTAACAAGGATTCGAGGAGACCTTTAAAATATAGCATGGAGGACCTTCCACTTCCAGAATGGCAGTATGAGGAACTCTGTAGTCCCACTCTCCAGGAAACAACCTTAACTGGTGAAAATTATTAAAACACATGCAAAAAAACAACCATTTAAATTGTCCTAAGAGCATACAGCAAATTATCCTAAGGGGTACCACAAATGAAATATTTATTCGGGAAACTTTACTAAATCCCAGTAAGAGCAGGGAGAGTCTGTGGCATTTGAGCCACCACCTGCATCCTCCCTCCAATTTGTGCAGACGTGGACAACAAAGTGGGGCCCCCTTTGCCCCCGGCTCCTAGGCAAGGGTTATGTTATCTTCTCACGATGGGCAGGATACCAGCATTCTCATCCCCTGCAGTCCTATGTTGCAGTGGTACCGAGGCTAAATTCCTCGTGAATGCAGCTGAGACAGTGGGGTTTCTCTTCCTCCACAGGGTCCCCACTCACAGGGCAAAGGCTCTGGTCCAGGGGTGACAGGCTGAGACTATTGGAGTTGGGCTCTGACCACCCTCATCCTATCTCATTCAAAGGCCAGAGGTTCCATTCTGGGAAAGGTGAAGCGAGAAGACCAGAGACTACAGACCCTATCCACCGTGTTGCTCATACTGTTACAAAACACTGGGCCTACACACAGCTCTTCCAATTCCAGGCTCAGGGAGCAGAGCAAGAGGTGCCTAGAGACATTGTCTGTATCCATATGGATACAGTCATCTCAACGCTTATAAAGTGAACAAGTCCTTGAAATTTATTCCACAGAAACCAGAGAGAATTGTAGAAAACTTCCTGATGCCATCCACAAAACACTAAAATGGGTGGACTTGACAAAAGAATGTGGGGTCAGGGGTATTATAAGAGGAAAAAGTTAAGGCAAAAATTAAAAGCAAAGCTCAAATAAATAAAACATGAATGTGCTAAATATCCAAAATGTAACAGATTGATGAAAACACACAATAGAGTTGTAATGAAAATTTATACAACATAAAATCAAATCAGTATGAAACTGCTTAACATTTTATTGCTTTTATTATTTCTTTACAGTAAGCGCACTTCCTAGGACTGTTAATTATTACTTTAAGAAAAGGCCTCTGCATATTTTGCATCTAATTTCCATTGTACTATCCATATACTAGAATCTCACAATCTCATACCTGAATCATTGAGGCCACCTAGTCTCTGACATTAGTGCTTAATTATATACTACCTTGTATTTGGTGAAGGGATTTATATTTATCATTATACATAAATGTTTCCAAAGCAAATACTAAATTAATACTTCATTATGATCTTCAGTATTAAGAAAAATTTTCCAATACTCGAAAACAAGGCCTTTTCAGGAAAACAGAATGCAGGCATGGCTGTTCTTTGTCACATCACAAGTCCACTCAAGGATTATTTAATTTTCTGGAAAAAATATATTTGTGTTTGATTTCATACTTTCACTGATGTAACAAAATATATTCAAACTACCTGTAATCAATGAGGTAAACTGAAATTCACTTCCGTATCATTGCTATTAACTAACTAGTGTAATGCCATTGTCTTGTCTGAAAACATAGTAAGATCATATGAATTACATATAAAAATATGCATAACACAGATTATGGAATGGACCTAGTTTTCCCCTTACATCACATATCCCTTGAATTCAGAATTCCTGCTATCACGTATCTAAACTTCAAAAGGACTCACTTTTGAAAACTGAAAAAAGTCCCAGTACTTGGCTGCACCTGAATCCACAATGCTGAGTTTTGTGCACAGACTAATTAGATTAAGTTACTTTTTTATTTTCTAGTATTCAATTTAGATTTGGTTTTGATTGACAACTGAAGAACCACCACACAATACTACCAACAAAAAGCACAACTGTGTCTTGTCCACTTTTCAGAAGCTAGTTTACAAATAAAATTTAAAACACATGAAATTATACAGTTCCCTCATTGGGAGAAATGAACAGAGCTTAGCTACCTTCACTACATGGCTTGTAATTGCAAGGAAATCTATTCACTCATAACTTTAATTTGGTATATCATCACACTGCATCTGCTCCATTTAAAACAAGCATGCTCATTAGACCAGGTGTTAACATTTCCAAATTGATTAGTAAAAGCACTTTATAGTTTGGTATAGTGTTTTATACTTTGTAAAGCACTTTCAGAACTATTGTTCAGTGGGTCAGTTAAAGTATTATATTCAAATAATAAAAAAAATTGTGTTAATGTATATAATTTAAAGTATGGATTAGCTTTCTTCAGAGACTAAATTAAACCTACATTTATTAAGAATGTGCTGCCATGCTGAAATATTTCGTATATACAATATAAGGACTTGACAGATTTAACTCCATTGTAAAAATCTGGAACCCATTCTGGAATAAGCCAATCATTTTCATTTCATCCTAAGTGAAAGTAACCTCATACAATAGCTCTCTATTAAAAATAGTTAATGTTTATAAACAACTACTATCAAAATCAGTTTAACATAAACATATTTTTTTTTTAAAAAATTTTTATTAGGGGAATATTGGGGAACAGTGTGTTTTTCCAGGACCCATCAGCTCCAAGTCAAGTCATTGTTTTCAATCTAGTTGTGGAGGGCGCAGGTCACTGACCCATGTGGGAATAGAACCGGCAACGCTGGTGTTGTGAACACTGTGCTCTAACCAAATGAGTCAACCGGCCACCCATTAACATTAATATTTAATATGCACTATATTTAATGGAGAAATATTGATAATACCACTATGTAACATATCTATAGAATATTCCATTTAAACCTATTTTAACGTTTGATAGTATCTTATTTAATCCTTACAACAATCGGAGGAAGTTAATTGAGGAGGTATATATGGATTTGGTTAGAGTTAAAAATTCAGGCTCTTGAAGTGAAAGAATTCTGGGAGATGATAGCTTTCAAATGTGACCATCAGATTTAGTCTTGAGGAAGAGCAAAAGAGAATGAAAACAGAGGATTTGTGGGGGCAAAGAAATGCATTCATTCACTCTTTCATTCAATCACTTATTACATATTGAGAAATTAATTTGCATCATGAACTGTGCTAGATTTCTTGCATTGTTACAGTGAGAAGAGGACTTAGGATAGAGAGCTAAGGTGCATTTAAGGGGAAGAAAGAGAAAATGGATCCTGGAAAACAAACTAGGAGGTGGGATCAGAGACTTGAGCATGAGGTTCTGTTGAAGTCAAGGGAGGACACAGTTAGGATGCGGAAAATACATTTTTCTTGTTAATTTTATTATCCTAGATGGGGGAGATTTGAACATGTTCAGGTGCTGGAAAAAAAAAAAAGAGGCAGTTGGGAGGGAGGATTTGGTGATGGACTCCAGACCCAAGAAAGAATACCTCAGTTTAAACCGGAGAAAGTACGCCAGAGGGGAGATGATAAGGATGAATGAGTGTGTGGGTCTGTGAAAGAAATGAAAAAATACCCATCTGATGGCTTCTATTTCCTTTGAGAGGTTAGAGGTTAAGGTTATTTGTTAACAATGAAAGTGGGGGAACAGGGTCAGAGGCTTGAAGAACCAAGGAAGTAAAAGACCTGTATTCAGAGAATTATAAGACTTTGAAGAGAGAAATTAAAGAAGCTACAAATAAATGGAAACATATACCATGCTCATGGATAGGAAGAATTAATATAGTTAAAATGTCCATACTAAAGGCAATATATACATTCAATACAATCCCTATCAAATTACCAATGACATTTTCCCACAGAACTAGAACAAATAATCCTAAAATTTATATGGAAACATAAAAGGCTTCGAATAGCCAGAGAGATCCTGAGAAATAAGAACAAAGTGGGAGGTATCACGTTACCTGACATCAAATCATAGTACAAGGCTATAGCAATCAAAACAGCATGGTATTAGCATAAAAATAGACATACAGATCATCAGAACAGAATAGAGCCTAGAAATAAATCCATGCCTATTTGGTCATTTAATCTATGACAATGGAAGCAAGAATTTACATTGGGATAAAGACAGTCCATTTAATAAATGGTGCTGGGAAAACTGGACAGATATATGCAGAAAATGAAACTGGGCCATCTTCTTATGCCATATACAAGAATAAATTCAAAATGGATCAAAGACTTAAATGTAAGACCCCAAACCATAAAACTCCTAGAAGAAAATATAGGAATTAAATTAACAGACATTACCCTTACTAATATTTTTACTGATATGTCCCCTCGGGCAAGGGAAGCAAAAGATAAAGTAAACATACGGGATTACATCAAACTAAAAAGCAAAGGAAACCCTCATTTAACAAAAAGACATCCTACTCAATGGGAGAAGATATTTGCTAACGATACATCTGATAAGGGGTTGGTATCCAAAATTTATAAAAAACTCATACAACTCAACACCAAAAATCAAACAACTCAATTAAAAAATGGGCAGAGGACATAAAGACATTCCTCTAAGGGGACATGCAGATGGCCAACAGACATATGAAAAAATGCTCAATGTCACTAATCGTTAGAGAAATGCAAATAAAAACTACAAAGAGATACCACCTCACCTCTGTCAGGATGGCTATCATCAATAAATCAACAAACAACAAGTGCTGGCGAGGATGTGGAGAAAAAGAACCCTCATGCACTTTTGGTGAGATTACAGATTGGTGCAGCTACTATGGAAAACAGTATGGAGGTATCTCAAAAAATTGAAAAATGGAACTACCTTATGACCCAGCAATTCCACTCCTGGGTATCTATCCAAAGAAACACAACACACTAATTACAAAAAATATATGTACCCCTATGTTTACCGCAGTGCTATTCACAATAGCGAAGATATGGAAATAACTGAAATGTCCATCATAAATGATTGGATAAGGAAACTGGTACACTTGTACAATGGATTATCACTCTGACATAAAGAAGAATGGAATCTTACCATTTGCAACGACATGGATGGACCTAGAGAACATTATGCTAAGTGAAATTAGTTGGATGGAGAAAGACAAATACTGTATGATCTCACTTATATGTGGAATCTAAAGAACAGAATAAACAAACAAACAAAACAGAAATGGACTCAGATATAGAAAAAAGAATTGACAGTTGCTAGATGGGAAGGGAGTGGGGATGGGGGAGAAGGTGATGGAATTAGAAAGTACAAATTAGTAGTCACAATACAGTCATGGGGGTATGAAATACAGTATGAGGAATATAATTAATAATGTTGCAAAGACTATCTAAGGTGTCAGATGGGCACTGGACTTATCAGGGAAATCACTTCATACTCGTAGACTGTGTAGATGCCTGACCAATGCGCTAAACACCTGAAGCTGAAGTAGAATAACACTGAATGTAAAGTGTTACATACATACACACACACACACACACACACACACACACAGGGCTTGTATTCATCTTCTGTTATTGGTATATATTATTACAATTTTAATACAGTTTTTTCCTTTCTCGAGGGTGCCAAAATATGTATACACATTTTAAGAAAGGAAAAAATGTATTAAAATTGCAATACTCAATATATACCAATAACAAAAGATGAATACAAGTCACGTTTGACTTCTGCAATTACAAGAGGTGCTCAAAGTGGTTACCATCAGCATCCAGACACTTCTGCTTATGGCGAATTACTGCTTGAGCAATGTTGATCAAAGTGTCCACTTGTATACATATTTTGGCACCCCCAGTGTGTGTGTGTGTGTATAGTCACGGGATGTAAAGTACAGCATAGGGAAGAGAGTCAATGAAACTGTAACAGCTATATATGATATCAGAGGGATAGTAAATTGGGGGAAGTGTGTTATCACTTTGTGAGAGGTGTAAATGTCTATTACATTGCTTTGTACACCTGAAACTAATTTAAAAAGAAAAAAAAGAAAAAGGAAATACTGTTGAAATATCCATGACAGAAATGAGGATGGGCTAGGAGAAGAATGCCAAAGAAACCTACAATGGCTGACCGTATTGAGGACACAGATGAAGGCAGTGACTACAATTTACAGGACATCACTCTTCATGGTTGTGCAGTTTCTGTGTCAGTACTCAGTTGCCAGGGTGTGGGCCTGGACAAGTCGATACTTTTATTTAACTTTGGTTTATGCAGATCTGTGCAATTTGATGTGATGAGAAAAAAGGGGAAAGTTTTAGGAAATTTGTTTAGAGGTTGCTATCCACATGCAAGGATAATATAGGAAAAAGAACTTGAGTCCATGTTGTAAACTTTGCTGAATAAAAGCTACCAGCAGGAGGTCAGTTGACTACAGCACAAGGAAGAGATGTCAAGAAACTCAAAGCAGGATGGGATATTGCATGCTGGAAAGAATCCAAAAGAACAGTGAGAAAACCACAGCTCCTTATGCCACTGAGGACAAGAAGGAATAAGAGATGTGACTACTGTCTGACAGCTTCAGAAGGCAAGGACTATATACAACCACCATTTCACAAGTTGAGTATTTTGAAGTATTCTCTATTTATAAAGAATTGACTTACCTTTCCTTACATTACCTTCTTGTTACTCATGCTGGCAGGTCCAAAGAATGGATCACGTGTTATTTCTTTTAGCAAGTTTAATAAAGTTATTTTATATATTTGATCCCCTTTCCCCACGTATTATAGAAATGCACACTTGAAACCTGTGTAATTTTACTAACCATTGTCACCCCAATTTAATTTAAAAAAGAAAATATCAAAAAAAGAAAGTAATTTTATTTCATATTAAGGAACAAAAAAGCTCATACACAATTTCATAAGACTAGATGTGAAAAAAGTTTTTATTTTTTCTTACTAGAAAATTGTACCTTTAATTATATTTTACAATGTCCAATCTGTTTCTATAGTTTATTTCCAAACTTGAAAAGTGTGAAGTGTGAGTTATAAAAAGTCCTTAACTGATTTTCATATATTTACAATGACACTTTGTAAATTTACTTTAAACTAAATTTGAAAATTTTACATTATGTCTAGGAGCTGGTACTTTTTTTTACATGATGAAGAAAAACAGTTTCCATAGTGAGTGAGAAAGATATTTTAAAATATATTTATGTCATTTTTGACTTCCTTACTTAATTATTGGACAATAATAATACAGATGCTAGCATCCCTAAAGTAGATTCACAAGGATAATTTTTAAAACAGCTTCCTTTTAAAGACATCTCTTATTCAAGTGTTTATGTTATATACTATATTGAAAAACTAAATTTAAAAATATGTATATATCTGGGGCCGGCCCGGTGGCTCAGGCGGTTAGAGATCCATGCTCCTAACTCCTAAGGCTGCCGGTTCGATTCCCCCATGGGCCGGTGGGCTCTCAACCACAAGGTTGCCAGTTCAATTCCTCGAGTCCTGCAAGCGATGGTGGGCAGCAGCCCCTGCAACTAAGATTGAACACGGCACCTTGAGCTGAGCTGCCACTGAGCTCCTGGATGGCTCAGTTGGTTGGAATGCGTCCACCTCAACCACAAGGTTGCCGGTTCGACTCCCGCAAGGGATGGTGGGCTGTGCCCCCTGCAACTAGAAAAACGGCAACTGCACCTGCAGCTGAGCTGCACCCTCCACAACTAACACTGAAAGGACAACTTGAAGCTGAACGGCACCCTCCACAACTAAGATTGAAAGGACAACAACTTGACTTGGAAAAAAGGCCTGGAAGTACACACTGTTCCCCAATAAAGTCCTGTTCCCCTTCCCAAATAAAATCTTTAAAAATATATATATATTTTTTTCATAGTCTCAGATTCAAACCTTCAACCAACTTAAGTATTTTCAAATATGTTTAATTTAGATAGTTGTTTCAGTTTCCTCGGCAATGCACATAACATTAAAAAAATTTAGAATGATGTAATTAATATTAGTCATGCAGACATTTATCATGCATACTCAAAAGTAAGCAATTTATAACCACATTTATAAAGTAAATGTATGTGCTGGGTAAAGCTGATGAGATTAAAGAGACAATTCTGTAGTGTTGGTCCAACTAACTATTTCCAACAAAATTAGAAATATGAAGAGAAACTTGTTTTGCCCAAATACTTTGGTTATAATTTTGCATGCCTAATACCATCCATATTCGTGGATTTTATACTAAAATCAGTGATAAATGATCTTAAGTGATTAACAATACATACACTTTCTGATCTCAAAAGAACGGAGCTTTTACTGACAGTATAACATGTAACTGCTTGTGAATCTATTTAAACCTATCTCTGACATACAGTCCACCAATTTAAATCAACTTGACAAACATTTATAGTCTCCCCTTTGTAAATGGCACTGTGTGTAGCACTGAGGATAACAACATGAAAAAGACCACTGCCCATGCCATCACATATTTCACAATCTAGGAGAGGAAACAGTCAGGACATAATTGTTCAAGGCAGACAGTACACCAGAACAATAGGCAAAAGGCTGAGAAAACAAAGGGAAGGATACAGACAATTCTGACTGGAGGAATTGGGACATCAAAGCTGAAAAACACTGAAATTTGAATAATGAGAAAGAAGAGAAGGAGTGGAACGGAGGAATCTCAATCTGTAGCATATGCTGAATACTGTGATATAAGATTTGAAACGAGGATAAAAGTGATTTTAAAAGAGTGTTTTAAACTTTCTCTGATTTCTCTGACTTTGGCGGAAAACAGTTCTTGCTTGTAGCGTCAGCTCCTGAGTTTTCCTTCATTGTAAAACAAAACAAAACTAAAAATGGAGTAATGAGTAAAGCAGTGGACAGAATACTAAAAAAAAACAAACATCCTAACTGATTTACTACGACAATGTTAAGACGCTAGAATAGAAAATAAAGTAATAACTGCAGAGTATGAGAGAGAAGAAAGATTGTTGTGGAACAGAATGAGAGACTGTCCATCCAGTCAATATAGGACTCGGGGGTGACACTAATGGTGGGCAAGAATATTTAAGATGTTAGCTGTGAACTATGAATATTTCTTCCCCTTTCTACCTTGGTGTTACACGGTGAGGTAGATTAAATAATTTTAAAATACTTTTATTTACCCTTTGGATATCAGACTGCTTCCTTGAACTTGATACCATTCAAAGACCATATCTCATGAAGCCTAGGGATTATTTGGGTTATACAATATTGGAGGGACAAGAAAGGGGGGTGACAGAGAAAAGAATGGACACATATGAGTGAGACAGACTGTATAATCTTGAATGCCATTTCAAGAAGCTCATATTCTATAGGCAATGGGAAATCATGAAAAATGTTTAACTATCAGTAATCATATGACCAGATATGTGTTTTAAAAGAGAAATCAAACAGCAGTATGCAGGATACAACAGAAATAAGAAAAATAATGGAGGTCAGGGAGGTAAATATTAGAGATAAAAGGTGACAGGGATTCCAGATACATTTTAGAGTTGTTTATAAACAACTGGTTATAGCAACAGGTAAGATTTCCTTGATGAAGGAGAGAGGAAAATAAAAAAATGACTATTTGAGTCTCTCTAACTGAGTACAGTTCATTCTGGATGACCAAGCATTATGAAATTATCTTGGGAAGTTACGAACCATAAATCTATAAAAACTATTGTTCTGAAAATTGAATATTTGTCCACTAGCTCTTACTCCATCCCATTCAGTTTTTGTCATAAAGACAATCCAAAAATCCCACCTTATTTTTTTGCAGCATTTCTTAACATGAAAAAGGAGCGGAATCTTGCTTTGAAAAATAATAAATAGAAATCTTAATTTCCATTAATACATACTAGCATGTGGATGGAGAAAATGAAAATTGTAGATTAAGGCTTTAAATCTGGATACCAATTTCAAAATATTCATTTCCCTTTAAAGTAGAATAACATTAGCATGTAAGTTATCTATATGTCCCACCCACTCATGGGCAAAATTCCTAACCCTCAAGAGTTTAAGACCTAGCTCATATCAATCACACAGGTTTCACTAGTATCACCAGTTAGAAATTTCCTTCCCCTACTCTATATTCAGAAATCTTTACTTTCGTATTCTTGCATCCATTCATTTGCTCATTAATTCAACAGGTATTTAAGTGTTAATATCTGACAACACTGTGGAGTGTTAGTCATTAAGAAGGTGGATGGTAATGGAAAGATATGTGAATAAACAAGTAAAGCAATGAATTATGTGAACAAATTAGGAGATGGAATCATAAGATTTGGTGCCCAAGTAAAGAGGTCAATGGTGAGAAATCAAGAGAATGAAGGTAAAGAGAATGTCAAAATATGCCCAGGATTATTAAGATTGAGAACTTTTAAATTGTAGGATGTGTTCTATATCTTTCTGTCTTTTGAGGCCTGTTTGTAACACTCAGGAAGCACTTGTTAAACAATTCAATGAATAAATTTCTACCTCTCCCTCACCAGAATGTAGGCCTTTTGAAAAGAGGAAGTGTGAATAAGTTTGGAATCCTTCACTGTGGTTTTCAAGATATGTTGGCTAAATATGAGTAAAATAAATTTAATAACTAGTGACTTTTGGCATCCTCTTTCTTTTGGTGGTTTAGTTTCCTACCTGGGGGTTCAAAATGTCCAAAGTCTTACTTCTTTTTTGTTTTTTCTGCAAACTGTCTCTTAATGCCCTTTCTTTATAGCTTCATGCTATGTAACATGTTTGTTGATGGATTGGTTTTACAAGCAGTTTATGCATACAAGATATTAATCATTTGTAAAACAAGAGATCAATGCATTTCATTTAACACACTGTGCATTGGGCTGGCATTAGATGATGTTTTATAATTTATTAATATTTGTTGTGTATTTCCCCTTGGTGTGTTGGTTATTCCTAGTCCAACCCCTCTACTTACCTTCTCCAGTCATTGAAAATATCTGACTATATTGTCTAGAAATAAAACAGATAAATGCAAATTTTGAAAGTAATAGTGAAGCTTTTAAATAATCTTGTAATTTAGTTGTGTAGGGATGGAACAATCAATGAATCAGAGTAATTCGTGAACAGCTAAAGTGAAGCAATCTCACTGAGATCAGGGGGAAGGTGTTTTAGCAGACAGATCTAACCCCTTGGTCATTTTTCTCTCACACACATGATCCCTTCATACTTCTAGCTAAAATTAGTCTAACTGTCATGTACCACCTGACATCTTAGTGAGGTATTCTCCTGGCTCCTTAAAAATATGCCAGTAACTTTTCAGGCAATTTGAACATTTATAATAATTAACCTACTGGAATGAAAGTTCTAATCAAAACTTTCCTGTAACACTTAACTGATAAGCTAAATTGTCGACATGAACATTTTCATCAGAAAAACTGGAGAGGGAATTTGGTGCACAGAGTACTTTGGTAGGTAGAAGTGGCCTGGATCAGTAGACATCGGTATTTTACATAATTGTGGGCTAAAAATGTAAAGATCAGGCCTGAGTCACGGAATGACTTACTTTTGATTGTTATACTTACTAAAAGTGTGTGTGTGTGTGTGTGTGTGTGTGTGTGTGTTCCTACTTAAATATAGCTTTATGAACTCCAAAAATTATAGTTATGATAAAATGTGCAATGATTCTTAACTACTCAAATTGCCAACTGCTTATTCAGTTGCAACCTCCTATCAAGTCTATAATTATATTACTTCATCTGTCTCTTCTTTTTCTCCTATTTAAACAACTAGACTTTAATTTGAATGTGTAATTCTGTATGGGAAGCCTAAGTATTATAGGATTTTTTACCTTTGAGATAAACTAACATTATCGAACAAAATTTAGACCACTTTTAGATTTCCAGGAACGCGGGAAGTTGCTACCACAGAGCCATTTGAAACTCAAGGGTATAGCATACTAAAATCAGGAATCAATTAAACCCCTTTGCTTTGCCCTGTTCATTTTTTTTAAGACTATGGATGCTGTTCGTGATAATAAATGCTCATATAACCCTTCAAAGTCGACGAGTAGGTACACTGAGATTTCATTTAGACCATTCATGGTGTGGTAACGAGTGTCTTTTCACTTTGGTAGCTATTACGACTAAAGATATAAGCTCAGTACTAGAAGTCTTACCAAATTATATAGACATCCCAAGAACATTCTTCCAACAGGCTAATCAAGCTTCTTTATGCTTGATTTTTCAGTTGAAATCCCAGAAGTTCAAGTTCAAATGCTCTATTGTCTTTCCCCAAAAAACAAGCTTCAGGTAATACTCTACTATTTTATCAAAGATTTTTTGCTTTGTTTACCTTTTTACATTAAGCTCTATGAAAAGCTCATTTTATACATATGAATGAATCAGGCTACCATTTTCGTTTCTTTGATTTTGAAAATGTCTTGCTCCCATTTTATTTATTCTACATGTTTTCATATAATGAAAATACTGCAAATAACATTTTGGGTGTTGAAGTTGAGAGGAGGTTCTAAAACACACAGAAGTTTCTGTTGGCTCTGGAGTTACAATATATAATCATTGTTCTGGCTTTCTATGGTATAATACAAAAGTATACTAACCTGGGAAAATGTATTTTCCAGTATAAAATCTGCAGACCATAAATCAACCATAGAGAAAAAGAAAAGTCAACCTAATCCCCATTAACATAAAAGAAAATGATGGTAGCCTTTTATAACTGGGTTGCACAGTAAAAATTTCCCTGGTAAAATTTCTTCATAAGCACAGCTTCTTCCCTGCCCCCCACTTTTGAAACAGCTCCTTAGCATGTTCACAGGTGTGGATATTTCTCTCCTCAAAACATTCATGGACACATTTCTATATTCTACAGTTCAGATTCAGGACTGGCCACAAGTAATATTCCAAGCCCTAAGAGAGTTGAGAAAATCAAAGTAATAAAGGAGCTATTGACTGTCTTTTTGACAGGGACACAAACTATGAGTCAAAGAGTCACATTCTGCCTAGAAAGTGGAACAGCTGTAGGTGACATATGGAGCTGCTGTGGAAGAGAAGCCGCCTGGTTCATGGAGTGAGACCCTAATCAAAGTGATTGATGCTGGAAAAGATGCCGAAATTCAACAGATTCTCTTGTGAGGAGTCACTCTGCAGATAAGCACAAAATGTTCTAATGAATGGGACAGACTGTAGTACCTGGAATGCCCCTAGGATAAATGTTAAATTTACTTGAATGTTATTATTAGCCACAAATCACTTTCTTCTAGTACTATAGAATGCAAAGAAGAAATGATTTTTTTAAGGTTGTTATATTCAGAAATGTACGTCTAGAACTGCAATTCATATATTGTTTTCATTCAAACAGGCGTCTTCAACTACTATAGATGTGACATTTTACCTATGAATCATGTGAGTGTTCTTTTCTTTCATATTTTTAACATTAATATTTTGGTCACGTTTCATGGACAGAACATGCTTAATAGTCACATTGAGGAAAATAATAAGAAATATAACATATAAGTCCTGGTCATATATATCATGAAATTGATTAACTAATACATAACTGTATCAAAGCTCAGTAAAGAACAGGGTTTTGAGAATTATCAGCTAACACCAAATGTTGACTCTCAGTGTTTATTTTAAATATTTTTTTGGCTTCGACTTTTATTCCCAGAAGTTGGTTCTACTGCTACTCTCCAACTTTCTATTCAAATCTAAGACATTCTGAACTATCCATCCATCCAGAATCCCTTTAATGAATGTGAATCCGTGATAAAATTAGGCTAAACAAACATGATCTGCTTCAAACTATCACAATTTATTTCTAAAATTCTGGGTTAGCCACTTCATTAGATTATATTGCTACCCTTGCAGTCTGTTAGTATAGATTATCAAACTATATATATATATATATATATATATATATATATATATATATATATATATATATATAGTTTGATAATCTATATATTATACACACACACACACACACACACACACACACACACACACACACACACATATATGCCAAGGAGACTTGACTGAACTGCATGAGGTAAAAAGCTACAAATCAAAAGAGAAATGAATAAATGTGCTGTGTGAATACCATGATGAGATCATCACTTTTATTTTAATCATTGGCTCCTGAACAGATCTCAATAATGTGCCATCAATTTACTTAGACATAATAACCAAGAAATAAAATGAGAATCCTTTGGCACTTTAATTGTCCTAATGTGCACACAGCTGCCAGGATGGAAATCACCCCCTGAGTATAATTTTGGGAACTTCAATTAACATTTTCAGATTAGTAGGGTAACACTTCTTATACTAACATGGCCATTTATATAAATGAACCCTACTTGCTTAAAAGAATTAATGGGATGATTTCACTTAATTTACTTCAGTAAATGAAAAATAAAACTTTCTACTCATGTGTATAGGATTTTGAAATACTCTCACAGTCTAAAAAGTAATGGATTATTTTTAAGCTTCAGAATGGTTAAACTGTCATGACTAGTAACTAATGTTTGTCCATGTCTGACAATAAAAAGCAGGTTTGCAAATGAAGAGAAAAAACTTATTCAGTGGAAGTAATGTATATTCCATTAACAGATGATATAAACAATTGTTCTTTTGTTAATATCTGTGCCCAGCATTATTCAAAGAAATTTAGAATACACATATATATTAGAGACTTAAACTAACTCAGCACTAGTGTTTCATTGACGTGAAGTGTTTTGGTTACTGCAAGCTGTAGAAGAATGCACATGAAAATGCAAAAATCTCTATTGTTAATATCATATAAATATATATATATATATATATATATATATATATATATATATATATGACACGATATCCCCCTTTATATCACTCTGTAATTAAGATAAATTGTAAGTTGACCTAAATCTTCAATAATATTAATTATCCTCAGCTATGAGCTTGAAAATATATATATATATATATATATATATATATATATATATATATATATATGATCAATGATTCTACTTGGAGACTGATCAAAATCCCATTTCTAATGAGCTTATGCCCATATTGAAGCATCCGTTTCTATAGACTCTAATACAGTACCCAATATGGAAAAGAATGACAAATAGCTTGTCAATAGATTGTCTTCTAGAAAAAGAAAGAAAAAAGACTAGGCAAAATGGCAATACAGAGCATTAAATGATTCCTTGAGACAAAGTTCTTATTTATGTGAACTAAATTAACTCCTTGAAACACCTAAATTAATTACTCAAGTGATTTCATTCTAATTTGCTCAAGGTAAAATCATTTTATGATTAAATCTATCCTAAAATAGACATGAGAAGTCAAATGCATGCATCTAAATTAGAATACCAATTTCCAGTAAGTTAAAAATTCAATCTATTAGCTCAATGACTTCTAAGCAATATACTGTGTGTATACAAAAATGTCTTTAAACTTAGCATATATGTTGTGTCAGTCTTGTTATTTTTCTAATTTTAATAGCATACAAAACTTTTTAAAAAATCATCCTTTTGCAAATTTTAGTTGCTTTGAGAAAAGTGAAAAAGCAAACAGACATGAAAACTGTATTTTGCTGCTCAAAATACATTAGGGCATATCTTTGTTTTCTAATTCGTCTAGGCCATGTTTATTTCTCCTATTGAATGAAATGACTGTTTTTTGCATAGCATAGTTAATACTACATTGTGACCAAAAGTATCAATCGAATATCATTAAATGTTTTTACAAGTTCTACTCAGAGTGCATTTGACAATGATGATTGAAGCAATAGAAGCATAGCTATAGTTTCCCCATAGTAAAATCACATTTAAAACTGCACTAAAGAGAATGTTCAGTAAGAAAGAGCTCCTATATCTATTGTAAAAACAAAACTGAGGAATACTGAATGTTCCATATAGTTTCTCAAATGTCATATGAGTTAAAATAATTGACACCTTATTTCCTATAGCACTAAATATTTCTTTTTAGAAAATTTTAAAATATGTTCCAAGGCTAGATATTGAATATGTGTAACTATAAACCATGCTATATACTACTGAAAGTTGTTCTATATATTTATTTGGCCTAGTCCAATTTAATGATAGTCTATCTTTGAACCATATTCATTCATTCATTCATTCAACAAGTATTTATGATCTCCTATTATGTTCCATGGACTACTCTACACTTTAGTGATAAGACAATTTAAATGAACGGATACATTCCTGCTCTCATGCAGTCTTATATTCTAATAGGGGGCAGGAGACAGAAAATAAAATGTTAGGTGGTAGTAAACGATATGGAGACAAAGTATGATAAGAAGGGTAGGGAGTGAGGGGTGGATTGGAGATGGTGGTGTTTGGTCTGAGGTAATCAAGAAAGGCCTCTCAGATGAGGTGATGATACAGGAACAGAGGACCATGGAGGAAGGAAGGGCGTAAACCTTGAGGATGGATATCTTACAGAGGCACATTTTGGAAAAGGGTAACATTAATTTCAAAAGTTCTGAGCAGGAAAGTTATGGTGTATTCAAACACAGTAAGGTGGGTGGTGTGGCCAGTGTGGAGGGAGGGGAGAGAGGAAGAGGTGATGCTGTCAC
This sequence comes from Rhinolophus sinicus, assembly GCF_057876585.1. NCBI lineage: Eukaryota > Metazoa > Chordata > Mammalia > Chiroptera > Rhinolophidae > Rhinolophus > Rhinolophus sinicus. The sequence continues at coordinate 20,718,555 of NC_142518.1, read as the reverse complement.
CCATGTAGAGGGAGAAAGATTTTCTACATATGGCTTGGAATCTGGAACCTGATCTGAGATGGAGAGATGCATGGTTTAACTTACACTTTAAAAGAATTACTGTGACTGCTTGTAGAGAACAAAACACAGTTTGGCAAAGTGTTTGGCAAAGCTGGACACAGGCTAGGTAGAAAATTCTAAGAGTAATCCAAGAAAGAGAAGATGGTGGTTTGGACCAGAGTGCTGGTAACAGACATGTAAGACGTCATCCTATTCCAGACATATTTTTGAGGTAAAGTCATCAGGATTTGTTGATGGTTTAAATGTGAGGTATGAGGGGAAGGGAGGAATCAAGAATAATGCCAAGGTGTGGTGAATACACAATGCAATATATAGATGATGCATTATAGAATCGTACCCTTGAAACCTATACAATTTTACTTACAAATGGTACCCCACTAAATTTAATTTAACAAGAAATAAAAACATATCCACAGAAAGAAAGAAAAAAAAACAAAAGGTTTTTGCTCTGAGTAACTGAGGGAACAGAGTAGCCTTCACTGACTCAGAGAAGATTGTACGAGAAGCAGGTTTAGCAGTGAGAAATAAGAAGTTCGAGTTCATTTTGGTGGACCAGAGAAATAAACATGCTTGATTTGATACAATCCAGCAAAGACACAGAATGAAAGCCTTGTGAAGGATTAATAAAGGAACTAGAATCCCACTTAAAATTGGACGTACATTTCCTTCCCTCTGATTTGGAGGGAATACAGAGCAGGTATCTACAGAGTCTTACTCATTTACAAACATGGAATCCCAGTATTATTTCGTAGACATGTAGTGAGAAATCCAAGCAAAGAAATCATGTTTTCCATTATTTTATTGCTTGGCACTATTAAGAGAAACCTGAAAATATGAACTGCGAGACAAGGTCAGTTAATCACAACTACACCCGTGATAGGCCACTGGGGTAGCATCACATGACTGATGCTGAATAAAGCCTAGTTACTGATCTTTCCAAAGTGTTAAACAACAGCAGGAAGTCTGACTTCCAAATCGTTGAACTATGACAGAGCTTTCTAATTACAACCAGGTAACTTAACATCAGAGAAACAGGACTATGGAATTGGAAAAGACCAGAAGCTCGCCGAAGTCAATATCCCACCCAATGAAGCCATCTGCTATGTGATCCCCAGCCAAGCTGCCTCCTGTCTCCAACTTGGGTATTTTCTTATGGTTCATGAAGTTTAATTTTCAATATTTTAGTTCAAGAGCGCCAATAGTCCCATAAGAGAAAATACCAAGCGTTACAATCTTTCGGAAGAAAATTCTGTATGAACTATAAAAGTATGATCTAGGACATAGCACCAAGAAAAGTGCCCCACCCATAGTAGGAACTATGTGAGATTAGAAACAGGGATGGCCAAGGTCGACTTGGTAACACCATTTTGGAGTAACTTTTCACGTTGTTTTGTTTTGTTTTGCTTTGTTTTTAAATAAAATGAACACGTCTCATAGCTATTTTATTTTCCCTCACTTCTTACTTCAGGAAAAGACATCCACACTTGCATGTAGATGCTAACCTATGAGACGTTTTCGAGTTTGAGGTGGAGGGATTAGCATTTAATGTTACTGACATAAAAATTCTGGTATTGCTAACTGCCAGAGTATGAGCTTCCAAAAAGCATGTATAAGCAAATGTACAGACACAGTCTGCTACCCTCAAGTTTTTGGAATTTTCTTCAGTGTTATTGGTTTTTTTTATTACTACAGATTAATTCGGAAAGTTGTCTATTCCTAGGACTTCTAAAAGTTCATTGGGAAAGTGGCTTTCCTTTTTTCCATTGATCCCAAGCTTGCAGGGAGTATTAGGGTATCCATCTTTTCTTCCTCTGGACATGGATTTCTTTGCAGAATTCACAAAGCACTTTCTCCCTACAAATACGGCACATAAACAGAGTGCCGCCACACCTCATTTGAGAACTGTAATTGCACAGCTAACAAAACTGACATAGCTGACTTCCTGAAAATAATGGCAATACTAACAGTGAACATGTGTACTGTTTCACAGATGACTAATCTGAATCCCCAAAATATTAGAAAGAATGTAAGTACTAAGTCAAGACTCAAATCTAGGAATTCTGACTCAACATAACATAGTGGTTAGGAGCTCAGAGTTTATAACCAGACTTTCTGCGTTCCAACCCAGGCCCTCAAGTTACACAACTGTTCTTTACCCCAGTTACCTCATTTGTCAAATAGAATAATAATAACATCATCTTGTCAGTTGAGAAAAGTGAATTTGTTACTCATAACCCCAGTCTAATTATTGGAGGAACAGCAGGCAAACCCACATTGAGGGACAATCAACAAAATAGCCAGCAAGTACTCTTCAAAGGTATCATAGTCATGGAAAACAAGGAAATACTGAGGTAAAGGAGACATGACAACTAAATTCAATGTGATATCCTGTTTTGGATCCTAGAACAGAAAAGGGACATTAGTGAGTAAACCGCTGAAATCCAAAGGAAGTCTGGAGTTGAGTTAATAGTAACGTACCAATGTTAACCTTTTACTTTCGACAAACAAATCACAGTTGTGTAAGATGTTAACATTTGGGGAAACTAAATAATGTATATATGAGAACTCTATTTTTAACTTTGCTGTAAAGCTCAAATGAACCCAAAATATAAACATATTTTTAGAGTCAATCTGTTAAATTGATGAAAAGGTGGGAGACAGAATAGTGCCAGGCACATAATGAATGCTAAAAAACTATTAGCTCTTAGTAGTTAGTAGTAGCATGTGCGAGACAGTGAACCCATAGCAGAGATTATGATAAACTTGGGAGAGAAAGGAGACGAGACAGTAATTACAAAGGATCACAAGGATAAAGCCTGGGCAGTTTGCTGCCCTGCGATTGAAGAACTGAAGGTCAAGGTCAAATACCGTGTTTCCCCAAAAATAAGACCTAGCTAGACCATCAGCTCTAATGCGTCTTTTGGAGCAAAAATTAATATAAGACCTGGTCTTATATTATATTATACCCAGTCTTATATTACAGTAAAATGAAACGGGGTCTTAATTAGTTTTTGTTCCAAAAGATGCATTAGAGTTGATTGTCCGGCTACGTCTTATTTTCAGGGAAACACGGTAAGACCTAACTGGAAAATAACCCCTAGCATGATTTTTTCAAGATGACTTCCCTGAACATAAGCCCTGATACGTCTTTTGGAGGAAAAATTAATATAAACCCGGTCTTATTTTCGGGAAAACATGGTATGTGTAGAATAGCAAACAGCAGGGTTTAGGTTTCCCTTCATCACAGTCCTATTATACCTCACCCTTCTTAGCATCCTTCTCACTCTAATTGCTGAGATGTGTGAGTCATACTCTCATTGGATGCCATTAAAATTTTGGGGGGGTTTTAAAAATGTTTTGTTGCCAGCTAATTGAAAGTTAAATGCTGGTAATAGAAAGTTGCGACATTCTAGAAAGAAGAGGGGAGAATGTTATATTAATGTTGGTGAAGGTTTTTATAATGTTTAAGAATATTTCACTTTCTGTGTAGAGCAAACTGCTTTGAGTTAACCCGCCATCAGACAGGCCAATGAATGCTATGAAAAGTTTTGTTGACCACTGTCACCCCAATATTTTTTAATAAAAAAGTAAAAATGAAAATAAAAATAAACTATAGAAAAGTGCCTAAGAAAAGAATATGAGAGCTTCGTGACATAGATGTTACCTTCCGGAAAGCTGTGGCAGCATATGCTTAGAGTTTATATGTAAGAATCTGAGATAGTGGACAGATCTTCACACATGCAGAAATTAGAGTTGCAGTAACAGGTCTTGCAAAGCATATTAGGCTATACATAGATTTCTAGAAGACTATGTGTCATGAACACCCTGTACATCTCCACCCTTCAAAAAAGGATATCAATGTTGAAAGTATACAGCATTAAATATGCACTATATAAATACATCTAAAAAATACCGTATTTCATCTGTTCTAAGACCCACATCCTTAATCCATTATAATTATCTCTGAAATCAAGATAAAGCTCACAATCAGCATCATTTTTTCATTTGGCAGCATTTTTTTCTTCATCCATGGGTCATACAATAGTGGTGTATTTTGAAATTGATGGCATTTTACACGTGAAAAAAAAAGTGGTGACCAATTCTTTATGAGTAAGCTGGTACTACTACAGTTAGCACTAATACAGAATCACTCGGGAGAAAATGATTAATGCAAATTCTACTTGTGAATGACTTCCATTTTTGTCTTACACATGGGATTGGCATCCTTCCCTAATTTTCCTCTCTACCTGAACGTTAACAGAGCAGCAAAGTTGAAATTGGTAAGATATTACTTTGAATATTCAGGAAATGCAATAAACACTATTTTCTTAACAAATTTGCTATAGGCTAAGTGGGTTGATAATAAATAAAAGATGTGTATGCTAAAATTGGAATCACATTGAGAAGCACATGTAAAAGCCTGGGAAAGACTCCCTGAGCACCAGGACACTAATATTCAACATCTGATACATACACTCGGAGATTGAGGGTAATTATCATTGAAATAAATCATTGATGAGTGGAAGCTTTTGGCAAGAGATGCTAACTAAACATTTGGCTAGCGATTCTAGCACCTCGATGCAAAAAAATCCATATTTATTAGTAGGATGGTGGTTTTGATTCAAACTATAAAACTAAGCTTTCATGGCCTACTTCATTTTTGGTTCCATGTGGTAAGTTAAACTACATTACCCATGTAATTCATCCTTAAATTCATTTCTTCATTCACAGAATGAGACACTAATATAAGACAGTCCCAGTAGTCATATGTGACAGTCATATGTGCTAGACGCTAATGACACACATACACACACACACACACAAACTGCATAAGCCCTTCCTGCATGGAAAATACACTTTTCTTAAGGAATGGGGTTATTGGAAGGATAAAGAAGTGAAAGGGAAAGATTGATACATAAGCAGTTCCAACACAAGGATAAAATATGATAAATATGTAAAAAGATGCAGGATGCATTATGTAAGAGATTAGAGGAAGAAAAATAAAAGAGGATTCCAGTTCAGTAAATGGAGGAAGCTTTAAGAAAAAGGTTCAATTTCTACTGAAAAGGTTAAAAGAGAGTGCCTTCCTTAAATATTAGGCTCGATGATCACAGCTAATGTTAGGTGTTCACTATTCACTATTCACACCCTGTGGAGTTCAAGAAGTGTTAGCTGACTTTAGCCTTATTCCCAAATTCCTCCTTCCCATCAGAGACTGTTAGCAACAAATGTCCCTGCCATTTGGAAAATGCTGGTAATAAATGCATCTGTAACTCTCAAGTGGTTCATCCTAACAGATCGAGAGCAAATGAGATATTTTCATCCATGGCAGCATTTGACAATGTGCTATCTGTGTTGTAACACTGTTACAGGTTGTTAGTTTGCAGTTTTAGTCAAAAGTACTCTGTACTAGACACACCAGTGAATATCTAAAACCCTGTCAAGTCAATTAGGCGTAGTGGCAGTTGTGTGATACCGTACTGTCATTCTTTAAACAGCTGTGGTTTGGCCTGCAAAAACTTCACTACAAGGCTTGTTTTGTTTTGTTTTCCCCTGCCATTCTTCATTAATACATCATGTAGGGGACAAGCCTTTATATAAAGTACCCCTTTTGATGGATTAAGAATGTATCTGAAATGAAAGATATTCTGAAAAATGGACAACCAGTTTTTATTTTCTATTCAAAGATATTAGCAGCCAAACAACGACTCCAAGAGTCTCTGGCCATGTGGATGGGTGGAAAATTTAGGATTAATTTTTATATCTAAAAGTCAGATAAACTGTGGATGACACCACCGTTATCATAGGGGCATGTGGCTTCAGTTCCAGGCTCTGCCATACAAAAGTTGTGTCTGCTTGGATACACCCCTTGATATCTCTTAACTTCAGTGGGTTTTGTAAACTGTAAAGTGACAGGTACTTTTCCCCCCTCATCTCTAAATGGCAGCAATTAGCAGGACAGGGTAATGGCCATGAATGCTTCATCCATTCAAGCCTGTTCAGCCTGTAAAAAAATGTGGGTCTGCCCTCTGCCCTCTTCCATTTTAGGACAGTCAAAATCAAGGATGCAGTAACAGCCTTGCTCCGAAGATGGCGGTGAGACCGAGTCTGATGACACCAACTGCTGTATCTGACAGGGCTGAGCAAGGCTGAGGCCAATCACTACTTCTAGAACTAGAGCTAGGGACATGGTTGCTAGCTGATCCGACTCAGCCATCAGCGCACAAAATCAAATCTCAGTTCTGTGGCTCTGTGATCCTGGGTGAGTTACCTCGCTTCTTGAAGAATTGGTGTTGTCATCTATGAAAAGGGGGGATTTAGTGGATCCCTGTTGTGAGAATGAAGTGACAAAGTGCTTGGTCTGGCACGTCAGGCACTCTTAGGAAGCACGTGCTGCTGCTGCTGCTGCTCTCTATCCCTGTTCCCACCTGTTCCATAAATACATTACTCCAAAGATAAGCTAGCAAATCAAATGACATGTCCCTTGGGAACAAATTTTTAAAATGACCAGAGGAGTAATTGGATTTTAGGAACATGATAGACTAGCATATAATAAGTAGCATGCTGAAAGCCAGTCTTAAAAAAAAAAAGGAAAAGAAAATTCAGCTGGCCTATGGTTTTAAAATGTGTTGTCATATGAATATGTGGACGTAAAACAAATAGGAACTTAATAAAGAATAATAATTTTACTTGGCAATCACACACTCTGCTAACAAAACAGCTCGTATTACTTTGTATTATTATGCTTTCACTTACCCATTCAGTTACCATATTTTGAGAGCCTACAGTGAACTAAAAAATACAGTGAATTTTGAACTGAGTAGCAGGCCCAGAGACCCGAGCCATTGAAGTATCCAAGTTCAAAACAAAGCTTTAGCTTCTGCATTTATCTATACCCACTGTACATGGCTATAACAAAGGTTTTGCCTGGCCTGTCCCATTGCAATGTGGTCTATGGTGAGACTAGAAGCCCAAATGAGGTGTCTTAAACCATTCGAGTTACCCTGCCCAAGTTCTATCTACCGTCTTTCAATCCTTAACATTGAATAATAGCTTCTACCTCTTCTATTAGGCTGCCTCTAGAGGGCAAAACATTCCCAATCTATCAACTATCTTAAGTACTTTATTTATTACATACACACATCTGCACACATCATCTGCTGCAAATTGGAAAACTACCACATGTCAAGTACAATATGGGTAATCTTGGCAATATTGAGAAAAAATAATACATGTTCTAGCTAATCATTATGAAAAGCAATAGACACTAAGATTGTGCTGGTGGTATTAGTTCATTTCAATTGCTAAACTTTCACTGTACTAACAAGTTTCCAGACTTATTGTGTATTCATTGTCCCATTTAAAAACAATCTATTACATGTGAATTATCCCAAATACCGCCTACCTATCCTCCTCACATTCATTATGAAGATTAATAAAACAATGCTGGCAGCATTTTCGATTACTCTGAAGAAATAAGGTCTGCAAATACAAAAGAACATCGTTCATTTGCATATGCCAGTTTGACTGAAAGATGCTCTGTTATTAGCCACATATTAATCTTGAGGGTTAAAAACAAGCCATGAGATCTTTCTGTTTTTTAACTTAAAATAGGAAAAACCATCATTAATATCAATATCTCTTTTTTCTTTTTTTTTATTTATTTTTTAAATTTATTGGGGTGACAATTGTTAGTAAAATTACATAGATTTCAGGTGTACAGTTCTGTATTACATCATCTATAAATCCGATTGTGTGTTCACCACCCAGAGTCAGTTCTCCTTCCATCACCATATATTTGATCCCCCTTACCCTCATCTCCCACCCCCCAACCCCCTTACCCTCTGGTAACCACTAAATTATTGTCTGTGTCTATGAGTTTCTGTTTCTCATTTGTTTGTCTTGTTCTTTTGTTATTTTTGGTTTATATACCACGTATCAGTGAAATCAATATCTTTTAAATGGTTTCTATAACAAGACTCAACTTCTAAGTCCTTAACAAACAAGAAAGAAAGTTCTTTCAAAGCTCCATCTGGTTGTTACTTTACGAAAAAATACTTGTCTAAATGAGTTTATGCAACTGTCTTACCATGGTTCCACTGCTATAACCCAGGGGAGCTGTCTGTCACCAGACACATTCCAAGCTCCAGAAAGATAACACTTAAAACATGATACCCTCTGAGCTCCCCTGAGATAAGCATGCAGCTTGACAGTTTACAAGACGTTTGGGTTTGTTTCCTCTGCTAACCCTGTCACAAAAACCAAGGGAAGCCTAAAATTAAATAAATACAAGCCCTATTAAGGCCAAAGCATATCACTTTGAAAGAGTAGGTTTTAAGATTCCATTGGGTTATTTTTACATTCATTTTCAATTAGTCATTTTTTAGGGAATGAATTTCAGGAGGGTTCAGATTCCTAAATGAGCCAGGCTAAGGAAGGAAGGCGTCTGGTGTTCTGACACAGTCATGCTTTCATGAGGTAAAGGGGAACACTTGGGGTGAATCTGTGATTCATGCCCAAGTGAAGAGATGCCATGGAGAGGAAAAGATTTAAAAAATAGTGGTGAACTCCAGCAACTCCGGGGATGGATTTAGACCCTTTCATTAAACCAGCGAAAACTTTCAAGAAAACAGGTGGACTAGGAAAATACTAAATAAATAGCAACACAATATGTTGTCATTTCAGGACAGAATTTGGTGGGTGTAGGGACCTGAAAGAAAAGAGTCTATCTGACCACACCCTTGGTAAGAACAGGAAAAAGAATGGATGAAGTTTGAAAATGAAATCCAGAAAATGGATTTTCAGAAGAAGGTAAAGGAAATTGGTTTTACAAAGAGATCACAGGGGTAAAAATATCTGAAGTCACTATAAGGTGCCACGACAGCCACAGAGAAGCATAAGTATTTTGTCAGCGATACTGCTGGTTTACTAGAACAAGGGTTGTAACAGTGCTCAGTGACCAGCTCTGATTCCTTTTAATACCATGCCTCCCACTGAACTGTTTTAGGGAGAAGAACGAGTGTGTGACACCCATGAGAACATTTATATCAATTTGCCTACTTCTACCAGGTAAGGAATATATCCTAAGGCAATCTGTAGCTTTACATTAAATTACTCCTAGGAGGGTTTTTTGTTTGTTTGTTTTGCTTTTGCTTGGAATCAAAACCTTAATTAAAATATATTCTTTCCCTAAGTTTTTATAGAAACTTCAGTAGTTACAGATTTTCTAATTGATTAATTTTTATACCTAAAAGTCAGATAATCTGATGAGAGAGATCCATTTTTAGTGTCTCCTATATTACACACAAATCTAGAAAGGGAAAAGATAAGTCTTATGTCTCATCTGTTGTTCTCCAGTTCAGTAAAAAATGTCATAAATAAAACCAATAATATCATAATTACAAATATAATGAGGGCTGAAAATGTACTGGTCACTTTACTAGGCGCTTTATATACATGAGTTCATTAAACCCTGAAATAGGTCTATTCCATGTTTTAAATGAGAATCTGTGAAAAGAGAGTTAGGAATCCTGCCCAAAGTCACAAATTCATTGAACACATTTATATTTAGCTTCAGAGCCAATGGGAAAATGTCCTCAATGCTCCTTTGAGTCATTCTTACAAGGGAAGTTCCAAAGGGAATTAGAGAATGGAGGTCGGTCACAGTTAAAACATTTGTGTGCCTAACTAGTAGCTGTCTTCCTAGAGGAAAGAGTAGAAGAAATCCTTGAGAGGCACCCATTACACCAAGTTCCTATGGCCTTAGACTCCAAACCCATTGGGTTTTTATGCAGTAAGAACAAGCTGAAACATAAAAACATAGTTTTTCTTCTCATGGCAGAAATGGGCACGTGGGTCTTATGTTCTAAACCCCAGCTATTACTGGACTGACACAATGAAAATTGCATCTTTTTGGGGAGGAGTGGGGGGGTATGACTCTCATAGTCAGGGAAACTACAAGTTCAATTCCACTTCTGATACTGTTCCAGCAAGTCATTTTAAGCTCCAGCTCAGAGTTTTTTCACAGCTCCCTTCTCTTCCCTTCTCAGATATTACTGAATGGAAGGAAAACCAGAAATCACTTGTTTCAGCTTATTGTTTTCAGATACCCTTCCAATGAGGCAGCAGAATCTCAATGTTTCAGTGAACTTCTTATGGAGACAACATTCTTATACTGTGTCCGAAACACACTGTTATCATAAAACTATGATGTTCTTGGTTGAAACTAGTAGGTACACAATAAATGTTCCTGGGAGAAAGGAAAAACTGGTGTGTGGGTTATTAGAATTCCCATCACCTCTACCCGAGTGTAGTTTATCTTATCCTTCAGCACTCTCTCTCTCTTACTAATTGCCTAATCTATACTGTTTAATTCTTCTTTTTTTCCCCCAGAAATGTTAATGAAGACAAAAGTGGCAATGAATTGTGGAAGTACTTTCAAACTACACATATTATTCTCTTTTATCTGGATAATTTTCTGCTCAGTTGCTCAGTGTAAATTGAGACAAACTGGACTATAAGCCCCTTAGGGGCAGGGTGTCTTTCCCGGATCTTTAAGGCTGTATCTGTGGGCACAGCACACTGCATAGCATGAGTAGAGCCCAGAAAACATTGATAAATAAAGTTTGGTATCTACATGCAAAAAACATTAGGTACCATGTTTCCCCAAAAATAAGACCTAACTGGAAAATAAGCCCTAGCATGATTTTTCAAGATGACATCCCCAGAACATAAGCTCTAATGCGTCTTTTGCAGCAAAACTTAATATAAGACCTGGTCTTATTTTCGGGGAAACACGGTAGGAGTGATGAATACAAGAGAAAATTCTCCCTGGTTGATATTCCCCACAGGATCTCGGGGAAAACAGATTAGGATGTGAGAAAGGTTTACAATTTTCATTGCATTATATGCCTTTTTATAAGTGAAGAAAGAGAGTTTTTCCTCCATACACAAGGGTGCAAATATTCACTGGGCTGCATGAAGATAAAATAGTGACAACATTCACTAAAATATTTATGCTCTTTGAGGAAACAGAGGGACACTGTTATCTCTGAGAAGGATTCATGCACTCTAGATTAGAATTCAGGCCAAAACTCACATTTCACTATAAAAGAGCAAAATTCCTATTACATTAGAAATGCTACACCAATGATAATACAGTGAAAGAAAGGAGAAAACACCTCCATTGGTTCCACCATGTTTGTGCATTCATACTAACCAACCATCTACAGTTAAGAGTTAATGCTGAAACAAGTCACTGGCCTTTTAGTGGTGTGAGCCTGGAGGGGAGACCTTTGCAGGTGGGTAGCTCTGGAGATTAGTTGCTCTGATCTCCTGGATCACAGAGAGCTGACCCAGTTCCTGTGTTCACAGGAAAAGAGCTGATACCATCAACGGTCCAGTGTGAAAACAACCCACACTTCCTCTCTTCATTTAAAGTGATAAAAAGGCTTATGTTTCTTTTCTTTCCCTTCCTTTTCTTTTTCATGGAATTCATTCTTGGATGGCAGCAAAGAATTTTTAGCAGTTATAAATGGAAAACAAATATCAGAGCACGCAGACAAAAATGTTAAATGCCAAGAAGACACAGCGGTTGAAACTCATGGGTCACCATTGCTTAAACCCTGGCTGGCTATACAGTGTGATCCCTGAACCAGAAGTAACGTCACCAGGAGGCTCATAGGCACAATCTCAGGCCCCAGCTCAGACCTACCGAATCAGCACCTACATTTGCACCTACATTTGACAACCTCCTCTTCCGTCTCCCACCCCTACCCCAGGTGATCTTTAATGCTTTGAGAAGCAGCTAGTTCAAGCAAGAATACTCCTTTGTCTTCAGAAGGAACAGCAAAGAACTTCGGAAGACACTTAAAACTGGAGCAGAAAAGGGGGCAAAGTAGAGAAACAACACTAAGGAGAGTTTCTGCCTTGGTCTGGCCTCTACAGTGCCCAGCTTGTAAACTCCTGGGAAATCAGGAAGTGATCCTCCTCCTTAGTAAATAGGGCACACCAGTGGGCTAAAAATATCCACAGATTTCTTTTTTTTAAAAGAAGAAGAAATCAATTCGTTCAAGAAGACGGTGGTATTCAACAGTTGGTATTGACTGATTTAAAGTGGAAGTTCCCCCAAAAATGAAGAATCGAATTACCATATGAACCAGCAATCCCTCTTTGGGTATCTATCAAAAAAATCTGAAAACATTTATCTGTAAAATATATGTACCCTAATATACGGTGATGGAAGGAGAACTGACTCTGGGAGGTGAACACAAAATGTGATATATAGACGATGTGTTACAGAATTGTACACCTGAAATCTATGTAACTTTACTAGCCATTATCACCCCCAATAAAATTAACTAAAAATAAAAAAGGGGGGAAAAGATATATGAACCCCCATTTTAACTGCAGCATTATTCACAGTGGCCAAGACATGGAAACAACTGAAGTATCCTTTGATAGACGATTAGACAAAGAAGATATGGTACATACATACAATGGACTCTTACTTGGTCATATTGACATTTGCAATAATTTGGATGGACTTTGAGATTATCATGTTAAGCAAAATAATCCAGACAAAAAAAGTCGAGAACCATATGATTTCACTTATATGTGTGATATAAAATTGAAAGCAATAAACAGACAAGATAAACAAAGAAACAAAAACTCTTAGACACAGACAATGGTTTAGTGGTTACCAGAGGGTAAGGGGGGAAGGAGGGTGGTAGAAAAGGGTAAAGGGGTTTAAATATATGGTGATGTGAGGAAATTTCACTTTGGGTGGTGAACACACAATGTGATATATAGATGAAGTATTATACAATTGTACACTTGAAACCTATGTAATTTTACTAACCAATGTCCTTCCAATAAGTTTAATTAAAAAAGTAAAATAAAGTCTTGTTTCTCAAAGAAGCAGATGAGTAGAAAGCAGAGCAGAGGACAGGAAACTAGGGAACTAGAGGAACTTATGATAAACTCCTGGAAGGAGGTTTTGAGAGTAGGAGCTTTTTCAGAATAGACTTGCTAGATTAAAGGGCATCTCCATTTCCTCAACACTGCATGCTTTCTTGACAGGACAGTTGTCTACTCAATAACAGTCTCCTGTGTTTGTTCCAGAACCTATATTCACTAGTTTACTATATAATGTAATTATGTAATTATAAATTATGCAAAAAGACAAAATGAGTGAAAAAACGGTTGTTTCTATAAAAACTAAGTTGAAAGTTTTGAAAAGACTAGATTAAATTGAGTAACTACATATGCATAAGATCATATAATATTTATCTTTCTGTGTCTGCCTTGTCTCACTTAGTATAATATCCAGGTCCATCCACGTTGTCACACATGGTAGGGTTTCCTTCTTTTTTAAGTTTGAATAATATTTCACGGTGTATATGCCACAATTTCTTTATCCATTCATCTGTTGATGAACATTTTGGTTGTTTTCATGTCTCGGCTGTTGTGAATAATGCTGAAATGAACATAAGAGTGCAGGTATTTCTTTAAGATCCTGATTTAAGTTCCTTTGGATGGGTACCCAGAAGTGGAATTGCTAGATTATACTGCTAAGAGGGTAGCACATTTATGTTTTATTCCATTTTAAAGGAAGTGAAATTGGAAGTTATAGATGATGCATTAAGAATAGTTTTTGCAAAGAAGACCCAGAATCTCAATATGGAAATATTTAAGGAAAAGTTCTCGGCTCTACATGAAAAATGGACTTGTATATTTTATTAAGTGAAATGTTTATTTCAAGTGCATAATGTATTTTTATGATTTCCTGCTTTAGTCTAAGAGTCTTTGGTCTTGATTATGTCTGGTAAGTAAACATTACTCTGAAAAAACTTCAACAATATCTTTTCCAACTTCATCCACCCCCAGCCACTGGCACCAATGGCCTTCATTCTAGAAGCACAGTGTTGAGAGAGTCTATTACTGATGGAAACACCCTGGGTCATGGTAGTGTAGTGAGGAAGAAAACAATGGTGAAAACCACTAATTTAAAGACAAATGCATGCTTATTTCTCATATATATATATATATATATATATATATATATATATATATACACACACACATACACACACACACACACACACACACACACACACACACACACACACACATATATATATAAATGTTCCATTACAATTTGTAGCAAATTTAAATGGCCATATATGTAGTTTACCATTTACTGATGATATAGATCCAAGATGTATGTTTTCTAGAAGCAGATGTTTACCTGTATTTATGAGGACAGTCACAGCAAATTACAAATACCTGCAAAGAGTAAGTATAAAATCAAAAAGGTTTTAATTTAGACTGTCTCGTGCTGCCCACTAACATTGAGCTAGGATTAAAACATTACTTTCCATAAGTTGTCAGAAAAATCTCCCACCTGCACTACTTCGATGTGTGTGTACTTGACAGGCCATGAAGTCTCCAAGTACCTGAAACATTGCTCCTCTGAGAGAAAAAACACATGTGAAAATCTTTCCACTGAGCAGCTCTGCCTGGATGTTGTTCAACGTAAACAGAGAGAAGCTATCCTAGGGGCTGTTCTTCGATGACTGGTCCCAGGCTGAATACGTGCACAAGCCAAAGGGAGGTCAGGTACCAGGAGGCCAATTGCTTTTGTGAGATACCTTCATTTGAAACCTTGTTTATCAGAGGTGTTCCATATTACACCACAGGAAACTGACCCGATCATGTCTTCTTAATGGAAACGTGTCGGAGACAGATGAACAATGAGGACAGGGGTCCCTTGAGCTCATGTTATATCCCAATAAGGCACAGCTATAATTTTTAGTTCTTCCTGGCAGTTTATGTACATTCGTGTCTTAGAAATACTATGCCTTCCTATCTCAAATTCTCAAGGTAACCCGTCTTCATCTGTACACTCCTCTTACTTGCAGGCAATGTGACATCCAATTTCTTATAATGTGAATATTATCCTTCACTTTGAACACATGTAAAATATAATTAAAAAAAACATGGTACCTACTTTGCAGATCATGGAAATCACAATTTGATTCTGAGGAGAACTGATTTCCAAAATAAAGAAGGGGATTATATTTTATAGATTTCTTTTTCATGAGTGCATTTCTAATACTGTGAAACTCACATAAAAGAAACGCCTAAGAAATTAGAAACATGTTAAGCAATAGGGAAAAACTCTGTGCTATTTAGGAACTAACCTTTCCTATACAACATGTTGGAAGTGGCAATAATCAAAACATATTAATATAAAAGACATTGACATGAATTGAGACTACTTACTAGTCACATACACAGTGGTGAAAAAAGAGGCAGGACTGATAAACTGTCTCTTTCATTAAATAATCAAACATAAAATACCATCTTTTACATGGTATGAAATTGCCTTACCTGGTCATATTTGTGTTCATACATGAAGCATTGAATGTAAGCCATAGTATAAAGCTGAAGCAGAACAGAATTCGAGTTACAGAGCCATTCAGCATGGCACCTTCAAGGGACTGTCCTCAACAAATATTGCTTAGATGAATTAATAGCAACAGCTATTGTTATGTGATGTAAGGCTTTTTTCATACTGCATATTCTAGAAGGCCTTGCAGTAGCAGTTTCCAAATGATATTCCATATAACACAAGTTTCTTAATAGAGATCAATAGATATTGTGTGCAAGAAAAGGTTGTATGTTCAAATGCTTGTAGAATGCTATGAGCCTTGGAGGAACCTTGCAGGATCTGAATGCACATTATAAAAAAAAATGTTCTGAGAAGTCCAGCAGGCATTTATTAAATGTACCTGCATTAATTCCAGTTTTTCCTAAAATTGTTTGGCCATGGGACTGTTTACAAAAGAATACTTATTAATACCTTATAGAATATTGACATTCTGTGATACAGTTTGGTCCACTGCCCTACAGACATGTCTTTGATCAAATGTTGGTGAAGTAGAAGAGCAGTCACATTTTTGCAGGTAAGAAAACTAAGGGAATCATTAATTCCCAATGCTTACACAAAGATTAAAAAAAACAGTAAATGATGACTCTGTTTCTACCTAATGCACTTCAAATTTTAATATGGTATACTTTGATTAAAAGGACTTTCCAAGCTTGACAATGTTTTCTAGCCATAATTAAGAGAGTTAAGAAAATCTAGAAGTGAAAACACATTGTTTTAAGTAACTCTTAAAACCAAGAGAATTATAAGATTTTGCCTCTGATTCATGCACCGATGGCTGGAAATGGCTTCAAATTGCTCTTTGGAGAATTAAATTATTATTGAATGCAGATTCTTAAATACGCTATCTAGAAAATCGATGTTTTTGCCCTCTTTCTCAATTTCTGCAGGATTCTTTTTTTCTCATTTACAAGCACAAAGAGTACACGAACTTAGTAATCATTTTTATGATGTTTGTGAATACTGTGTAAAAACAGGAAAGGAAAACAGTATGTGTTCTCTAGTTTAACATGACCTTCTTCACATGTAACTGGACAATATTATGTCTTTTGACTAAATTGTGATTATGTTTCCCTGCCACTTAGATGCCAAAGATAAAGTGTTGACAGCTTCTGTCTCAAGGCTTCTTGTAGCTAATAAGAGAGTTGATGCCAACTTGGCAGTATCAATGCCCTACTGAATAGTCGACGAAAGTCCCTGAGTCTGGGTGAGAAATTTGGCCTGGAAGCTGGGGTAATTTCCACAGAAAGCAATCAAAAGCAGAAAAAGGAGCTGCATTTTGAATTGCTGAAACAAAAACCTATTGTTTAAATATGACAGATATATTACAATAAAGATGAGAATTTCCATCATGGACTGCTGGCAATCTTGGGATTTAATATCAGTAGTTCAAATATTTAAGAACAACCTCTAAAGGTTATGATATAGTTCAACCCATTTGTCTTTTTCCAGTATGGCTTTCTTCCTGGATGCTTGTATTTTTAAAAGCATTTTCTATCCCAATTTTATATAAATATTCACCTAAGATTTTCTCTAGTACCTTTATAGTTTTAATTTTACATTTACATCTCTAATGTCCCAAAAGTTAACTGTGGTGTATGCTATACAGAAGGGATCCAACTTTTTTCATTCCAAATGGCAGTATTTGTCCAATTGTCATTTAAAAAATAAATCATTTTTGCCATTATTTGAAATGAAATCTTTGTAAAATGCTGCATTTGTATTTAAACTTTTTCAGTTCATGTACTCATTGTACTGCTTGATAGCTGTGTCCGACGTGTCTGCCTATAACCACTACAATACCTTAAAAAGACTTACTGGTGCTTTGAGATGTATTTTAATATTGGAATGTAAAAGTGCATTTTATCATTATTATTTTTTAAATTGAACACAAGATTTACTCCAGAATATGTTTTTACTACATCTTGGGAATTGGAATCACTGGTGAAAAAGTTCCTCTAATAAAAGACTGGGCTTCAATACATTTAACAGCAAACACTTGGCAAGTTTCCAGAAACAAAAGATTCCAAAGCCAATTAAATGATTGCAAAGCATGAAGAAGAATGAACTACCAACTTATTTTGTAAAACTAATATAAATGTTATACTAAAAAAGATGACATAAAAAATAGATCAGCATCATGTCAAAATATTACAGATCTATTAAAAGCACTTTAAAATTCAATGTCTATTCTGAGAATTCAAAGCAAACTAAGAGTACAGGTATCCATTCTTTGTCAAATAAAGATAATCTAAAGCATCCTATTTAGAGAAAGACAGATTCTGTATGATGTCACTTACACGTGGAATCGAAAAAGGCCAAATTCATAAAAACAGAACAACAGTGGTTACCAGGGGCTGCAGGTTGGGAGAGATGGGGAGATGTAGGTCAAAGGGTATGAACTTCCAGTTACAAGATATGTTTTGGGGATCTAATGTACAGCATGGTGACTATAGTTAATACTGTATCGTATCCTTGAAAGTTGCTAAGACGGTAGATCTTAAATGTTCTCACCACAAATAAGAAAAAGTTATTATGATATGAGGGGCGTGTGAGCTAAGGCTAATGATAGTACTCATTTTGCAGTATGTAACAGTATCAAATCAACAGGTTGTACATCTTACACCTACACCATATTATAGGTCAGCTTATATGTAAAAAATAAATAAACAAAATCCTGCTTAACGGTAAAAGACTAACTTGCACATGTGTTTATGGTTATTGTTTAATGTTGCTTTAGAAGTCCTGGCCAATGACATGACACAAGAAAAATCAGAGGTATATAAATTGTGGGAAGATGAGTGTTTCCCTGAAAAAATATAACTATCAACTGAAAAACAATCGGGGCTAATTAGAGAACTCAGTTTCAAGATAAAAATATTTAAACAAATCAATAAATTTCTTCTACATCAGCAATAGAAAATGAGAGAGAAATCCATAAATCCCTAAAAATCTATGTATAAATAAAACAAAATACTTTGAGACAAAAAAGGTGGCACAAATAAATGGAAAAGTAGGCTAAATTTTAATGTGAGAAGAGTCAATATTTTGACATGTGTGTTCATTTTGTCAGAAAGTGTTTTAGATAATAATATAAAAGATTGCTGTAGTTTCCAAAATAGCCTTGGTCATGTATTTGGAATAAATTTACATTATTTTTGTAGGTATTTTCATTTCTTTTTATGTTGTATTGCCATTAGTTAATCCAATGATATTGTGTGTATGTTTGTGTGTGTGTGTGTGTGTGTGTGTGTGTACACCCTCCTTTCTTTCCTTTCCTTTCTATTCTCACTGGTACTGTCCTAGTTCAGCACCAGGGTTCCTTAGTAGCTTTGGAACATTCTGAGTTTGGAGGGATAGTTTTGCACATTTTTTCCCTAATCTCTTTTTCATGCTAATTTTATTTTTGCTAATATTATGAAGAACCCCATAAATGGTGCTTCAGTTAGGGTGGTACAAAAGCAATTGCGGTTTTGCAATTATTTTTAACCTTTTAAACCACAATTACTTTGCACCAACCGAATAGTTCCTATCTTTAACACCTTGAATATATATATACTCTACATACTGTTAAAATTACTTTTCTTTTTTTGTGTGGGGGGGAGGTGAACAGGGCTTTTATTGGGGAACAGTGTGTACTTCCAAGACTTTTTCCAAGTCAAGTTGCCGTCCTTTCAATCTTAGTTGTGGAGGGCGCAGTTCAGCTCCAGGTCCAGTTGCCATTGTTAGTTGCAGGAGACACAGCCCACCATCCCTTGCGGGAGTCGAACCGGCAACCTTGTGGTTGAGAGCCTTGCGTTCCAATCAACTGAGCCATCTGGCACTGGCCCATGTGAGAATCGAACCAGCAGCATTCGGCATTAGGAGCATGAAGATCCAACCACCTGAGCCACCGGGCCAGCCCCTAAAATTACTTTTCTAAGGTACAGATCAGCTGATGTCACCGCCTTCCTCAAAAATCTTTTAATGGTTCCCAGTTGCCTACAGCATGTGATTCAAGGGCTTTGGCATTTGATACTCAGGCATATCCCCCTATACTTTCCACCCTGCCATCCATTCTTGCCAAACTATGCTTTCCTTTCTCCACAGCCACATTTTAAACATCCTTGAAGTCAGAGACCAAATTCTACCTTCCTCTTCTGTGAAAATGTGACCACATCGCTGTCTGAAATTTAAATTCTTTCTCCTCTGTGTTCTGATCATTTGTTTGCAAATCTACACTAGCATTTATTGTATTGTTCCATTATGAAATATTTATTGTACATGGTTATTTGTGAACTGATAAATGGCAAGGTCTTTCAGGGAAGAGCTCATGTCATATTTACCCTTATGTTCCCTACCTCACCACATGCACCGTATCTTGTATTTAGTAAGTCATCAATAAATGTTTGATGAATTTATTAAAATTAGTAACTGTATGGAATACAAGGGGTACATATTACTGTCTCCAATTTAATTATAGCTACCATTTTCATATGTTCAGCACGTTCCACGCAATATGCTAAGCAACTTCTGTTTTATTTTCACACAACTTGATAAAGTAGGTATTATTAGCCTCATTTGTCGCATGTTAAACTAAGCACTTCACATTTCATTGCATTTTATTTTCATACAACTCTTTGAACCAGGTACTTAGTGGCTGCATTTTTCAGTTAACCAAGAGAGTGTATCTTGCCCCAAAGTGACAGACCCACAGTTCAAACCCAATTCAATTTGACTCCAAATCTGTGTGCATATGTGCGTGAAAGCTAGTAGAAGGAAAGATAGATACTAAACCCTCAGGACGAAGGAATGTGATGAAAGTTATAGAGGAAACAAGTACAATGCAATATGTACAAATACCTGTTACTGCAGATCCACAAAGAGTTACGGAGAAAGAAAAGGTCAGGGTACACATTTTTTTTTCTGGCAAAAACTAAACTAGGGAACTAAAAGAACAAACACAGCAATATGGATGGACTAGAGGGTATTATGCTAAGGGAAACAAGCCAGAGAAAGACTAATACCATATGATCTCACTTACATGTAGAATGTAAAGAACTGAATAAATGAACAAACAAAACAGAAACAGACTCATAGATACAGACAACAAACTGAGGGTTGCCAGATGGGAGGGGGTTGGAGGCTGGGTGGAAAAGGTGAAGGGATTAAGAAGTACAAATTGGCAGTTACAAAATCGTCATGGGGATGTAAAGTACAATATAGGGAATACAGTCAATAATATGGTAATAACCATGTATAGTGCCAGGTGGGTGTTAGACTAATCGGGGGGATCACTGCATAAATTATATACTTGTAAATGTCTAACCACTTTGCTGTACACCTGAAACTAATATAAACTAATATTGAATGTCAATTGTAACTGAAAACAATATTTTTTTAAAAAGAACAAAGGTTCAGTATGCTTAAGAAAGACTTGAGAGAAAAGTCTTGAATTGTATGGTATATGAATTATATCACAAGAAAGCTATTCAAAATAATTACCTGGGGAGCCTTTTAAAAGCAGATCTATATGCTCTTCCTCAAGAGACTCTTTCTTAGGTAGATCTGGAGAGGAACGCAAGAATCCGGATTTTCAGAAATCACTTCTAGGTAATTCTGAGGCAGGTATCTAACTGCTTCCATGTTGAGAAGCAGTGGGTTAAAAATGTGGAGCCAATATGTTTAGTTTTTCAGGTCACATGCTACAAATCTCCACTGGTGCCATTTGTATTATTTGCTACATGAACATCACCCTCTGAAGTTGTGCAGTACACTACCTGTACAAACGCAAGCTCCATCCCAGTAAAAGTACAGGGTATGATGGGATAAGGGAGGATGGGCATTTCCTCAGTGCCTGCTGCTATGCTAGGCATGGCAGATAGATGATGGATAGATGGATGGATGGATGGATGGATGGATGGATGGATGGATGGATGGGAGGGAGGGAGGGAGAAAGGAAGGAAGATAGAACTTATTATATAAGTTATATATCGATCTTATCAACATCATTAAAAGTTAAGTATTATCGCCTCTGTTGTACATATGAAGAAACTTATGTTCAAGGAACTTGAATAACATTCCCCCACATTGTACAGCTAAAAATGATTCCTTCATTCATTCAATTTATAAACAGCAATCAAAGCTCACTATACATCTGGTGTCAAGGGAATTAAAACCAAATAATAAAAGTTTATTAACGGAATAATATCACAGGGAGAAGTCCAGCCTGGTCCTCCATATGGCAATAGGTATTCTCCATAGAATACAGGCTGAATAAGTCACTTGTCATCAGGTGGTCCTTTATATTGATATTAGAACCAGTAATGTCCTAAAGGGATCCATCTGAAGGTATCACAGTATGCTCTCACCATAAATACCATCTTCTTGCTGCAATGACTAAGATATTCATCGAATAGCATTTCAGTTTTTTTAAACCCACAAACTTTCCTTTAGTAAACACTGTGTGCCAAACCCTTGATAAGGATGACAAGAAAGAGCACTGTATTTTTGATGAAACCTCAAAGGACTCCTCTTGTAAATTAGAACAGCCTGGTAAGTGGTTTGATAAAAATCACAAGACCGAAAAAAAAAGTTCATTTTCACTAAAAGCCTAACCGATCCACAGTGGCCACTCTTTTCCTGAGAGAAGTTTCGCCTTCTCCTCCACTCGTTCTCTACATCATTAAGTAAACACAATACCCCCGAAAGCAAACTATCTTCTACAGACACACATTGCCGTGGGCTTCTGATGGTAGCTTTTAAGGATACTTAAAAGATTTCTTGATTTGGAATAGAATTGGCAGTGATTGTGCTGAACCACTTCTCGGAAGTGGTTGGTAAAATTAGAAAGGGAAAATCAGTAATTTGATTCTTACATCCATGGGCCCCGCCATTAAAAAAATAAGAAAGCATATCTCTGCTTTAGCTTCATAGGCTTTATAGTGTCTTCCTGTTTTCCTAAAGAATATGCTATTACCTTCATTAAGAGCAAACCATTAATAATCAAGAGATGAAAAAATACATGTAAATATTCTATGAGCTCAAAAAAGAATATCAGGAAGTGCTATTCACGCAAAACCAAAGTAAAATAACTACCAGCTTTAAACGCATCATTTAAAAAAGCTAGCACTTAGCAAAAAAGTTATGCAAGATGATGAAAAGAGAAGAAAATATGATGGCGCACTTGAGAAAAAAATTTGACACTCTGTCACCCAGAAGGACTCGAGTCACTTTCAGTCTCATCAGTACGTTAATATAATATTCAACTTGTCTTTGGCATTCTCTTCTGAACACTCCGTAAGCACATTTTTGCTCTTCAAATAGGAGTATTTCAAGATCTCAGTGAAATTATCATTACACTCAATCTGGTCTCTCTGTCAAAGCTCTTTATCACCAAACCACCACATGCAACATTTATATTCAGTACCCCTACTAGGAGCTTTGAAATTGAAAATTCAAAATAGCAATGTTCTATTTGGCCTTTTGCCCAGTTCTTTAAATAAATAAATTAATTAATTAATTAATTAATAAAATGTAAGGCAAAAACACAAATAGTTTAACACTTTATCATGGAAAAAGTCAGACGTATAGAAAACTAGAGAAAGAAATGAAATTAACGTCCATGTACCTGTTACACAATTTCAAAAAATAACCCATAGACAATCTCCTTTCCTCTCTACTTCCATTCACCCTCCCCCATATTATTTTGATACAAATCCCATATACACATCTTTTATCCATAAACTATTTCTGTTTATATTGCTAAACACTAAGAAGGCCATTTTTAAATAAAACCGTTATACCATTATCTCACCTAAAAATAAGTCATGAATATAATCAAATAACCATATATGATCAAATTACTCTGAAAATACAAAATATTTGATGAAATTTGTACGCTACACTAATTATACTTACATGAATAAAATTGTAATATAATTGTGATAAGCTCTGAAAAGCAAGTCTTACTGGGGATTAATGGCTTTTAGGATTTGATACAGAAAAAAATTTTATCACATCTTCTGATAATCAAATAATTTCAGGGGCCGGCCCAGTGGCTCAGGTGGTTGGAGCTCTGTTGGAGCTCCTAACTCCTAAGGCTGTCAATTCAATTCCAACATGGGCCAGTGGGCTCTCTACCACAAGGTTGCCAGTTCAACTCCCACAAGGGATGGTGGGCTGTACCCCCTGCAACTAGCAACGGCAACTGGACCTGGAGCTGAGCTGCGCCCTCCACAACTAAGATCGAAGGGGCAACAACTCGACTTGGAAAAAAGTCCTGGAAGTACACACTGTTCCCCAATAAAGTCCTGTTCCCCTTCCCCAATAAAATCTTTTAAAAAAATAATAATTTCAGTAGCCACACTACCTATCCTTTGACTCAATACATTTAATTTAAAGTACTACAGCTATCAATAACATTAGAGTGTTGGTTGTAGCCAAACAGATGAGAAAGGATAAAACATTAATCAGGAAATTGGGACCTTTCCCAGTGGGATCACAGAGGCTTCTAAATCTTTATTTACCCACTCCCTATTTTTCCTTCACTTGGTAAAAGTGAAAATTAAAAATTAGTTTATAAATTTTCCAGTGATTTTGTACTAAGTTTGGACTTAACTTCAACAGACATTTGTCACCTTTAAGACAGCAAGCACTGTGCTTCAGGTTACTTATCAAGTCTCAACATTTCTACATTTAAGATATAAATGAGTAATCTGCCATGCCCCCTTCACAAGGATGTTGGAAAATTCACATAAAAATATCTCTGCAAGGAGACACGCAAATACAGCACATTACTATTATTCTATGACTTAGAATAATTTGCCAACAATGAAACTTGGAAAGTGATATAATTGAGTATCTTTTCATGTTTATCTTTATTCCTAGGCACCATGGTGTAGTGAAAAATACACTGAAGTAGAAGTCTACTTTTTATTATCAAAGTACCTACAAAATTTTGATTTTGAGTTTAGTATGAGTATATTTTAATGTGGCCTGATGGCAAGGGTGATCCATGGTGGTGCTACTTATAATTGTCTAGTATTTCGATGTTGAAACAGTTTTTTCAATTCATTCTTCCAGGAATTATTCGCCTCTTGTTCTGGCAACATACACCATAGAGTCCGTTAAGGTTCTTCCTGTGGGTGCTCACAGTCTAGTGGTAAATCCAAACAAATAAATCATCTATTATAATGGGATATGTTGTGGGCTCTGGTGTGTGGTTAAGAACATGCTATGGAGTCAAATATATGGTGATAGAAGGAGAACTGACTCTGGGTGGTGAACACACAACGTGATATATAGATGATGTGTTACAGAATAGGACACTTGAAACCTATGTAACTTTACTAACAATTGCTATCCCAATACATTTTAATAACAAAGAATTTAAAAAAAAATAACATGCTATGGGTTGGTTGAGAAGACGCATCTAAATCTGAAGGGCTGAGGATTGAAGGAAGGGATCTGAGTCCAGGAAGACTTCTCAGGGGTGGTAATAAGTCAGTTTAATTTTGAAAAACCTGGAGGTGTTAGCAAATTGAAGATAGAAAAAAGGCCAAAGACATAGCGGAATGGAGATGATGAGGGGCAAAAAGGTAAAAATGTTGAGGCAAAATGAGGACATCGCTCACAGGTCCCTTCACTAGAATGTGGCCTACATTAAAGCAGAGATCTTTGTTTTGATTGCTGATCTACCCCCAAGAAAGAAAGAATAAATCAAGGCCTGAAAGGTATGGTTCAGTAGGTACTGCTATTAAGAACATTGTGAAGCTAAATGGGAGATTTACTTCCATTTATGTAAAGAAATATATGAGCTGGAGACATTGCTTCTTAAAATGGTGAGAGACAGCTGCTGTTTACTAAGCAGTTACTGTATTGCAGTCCTTGTTTCAATTGCTTTACATTTATTACCACATTTAATATTCATAATAACCCAATATACCGTGTTTCCCGGAAAATAAGACCTAGCTGGACAATTAGCTCTAATGCGTCTTTTGTAGCAAAAATTAATGTAAGACACGGTATTATATTATATTACATTACATTATATTATAGAAGACCCGGTCTTATGTTATAGTAAAATAAGACCGGGTCTCATATTAATTTTTGCTCCAAAAGACGCATTAGAGCTAATGGTCCGGCTAGGTCTTATTTTGGGGGAAACAGAGTAATTATGCTTATTTTACAGGTCATTAAACTGAGGCACAGAACAGTTAGGTAATTTCCCTATGGTCACACATCTAGAAAGCATCAGTCATAATTTGAACCCGGGCAGTCAGTCAGCGTCTAGAATCTGTGCCATTAATCACCATGTGATCCAACCTACCACGTTCTGTATAAAAGAATTGCCTGTCATAACTCTAAAAAATAAATATGAGATTTCATGAAAGTAAATACCCCAACCTTAATTAAGGTGCTTAAATGATTCAGGTAAACACATCTGACATCTTTCAAATTAAAATCTAGGAAGATTTTCCTTGAGCAAATAATACTCTAAGAGGCAGTGCAACCCAATGTATAATGGCTGAGATTTCTGAGCCAGACACACTCGGGTTCAAATCCAAGTTCTATGACTCACTAGCTGTGTGGTATTGAGAAAGGCATTTAATTTATCTGTATGATAATATATACCTTATACTGTCTTTGATAGATTACATGAGATAACATGCAGTATCTGACATAGGCATAAACACAAGAAATAGTGATTTATTATTAGTTGGGCAATCAGCCTTTGTATCTTCTGGAGTTAAACTATTTTCATGGTTAAGCATCTGATTTGCTAATTCCTGGAGGGTAACTGTCATTGAAATGCTAGATAAGCAGGGCACATTATTTATGCGTTGGTTTTAACTAAAAACCCTATAAAGGAGAAAAGATTTTGGAGCATAATCTGATGGACATAAAACACTATTATATCCAGCTTTAATTTGAATAGTCACCTAATTAATATAGATAAGTCAGAGATTCTCCATAGGAGGTTTCAAGACATAAGTGGCAATTTAAGTCAAAGAATAGACACTATAAATGTAATTCTATTTCATATCCACTGTAAGTAATATCCCTCTTTTACATAACACATCAGTGACAGCATCTGAAATTAAAATAACTGTCTAAAGGTTCATAAAGAAAGCTTTTCAAGATTCAAGTTTTTTATTTGTCTAGAAAAAAATGAGTTGGATGTTCTGTTATTTCCTATTTGCAGATGCATAAAGCAATCACTTTAGAAAATGAACACTTTGTTAAATTTATAGCTGGTGTGTTCTCATTTAGACTAATCTATGCTGGCTCAGCTTAACTACTGCATTGTCAGTGCCTGTTTTGTTAAACACACCCAGCAAATTTCACAATGGCCAACATCTTAATAATGCATTATATATTTTTTCCAAACATTACATGTAGCTGCACATTTTATAGAAAGAGAACAACAGGAGAAAATTAAAGAGGGAGAAAGATGCAATAAAGATGAATTTCCATTAACAGCTAGGCACCTGAGCATTGATGTGGTTACTCATTTCCTCACTTGCAGATTAATGACAGTGTTTACCCCCTTGATATTGACAAGGACATAATACATCCTGACAAATGATTAAAGAGGCTGCAGTAGAGTTTATTTCTTGGTAGTGTCAACTGCCCTTCCTTTGGCATGATATGAAAAGCTTACATCAGCGGTAATTTTTAGTAACACCCTTCTGTGGGGTTCTCATACAACTTTATAAAATGAGTGTGATAAATTGATTATGCTAACAAATGTGGGCTGCAGTGAGTGGTTTACTGGAGATGGCGTCTGGTTTCTAAGTGCAAAGAGTGATTACAATGTTATACATTAAAATCAATAGTCGGTTAATATTCCTACAAAGCCTAAAGGTTTGTGATAAAGATAACCTAGACTGTCTTGTAATACTTGTTTAAGCAAGACTGTTGCATTAAATTACTCTTCAATAAGGAAACAAGTATTCAAATAGAGTTTTGGGTATCAGCTGAGAAAGAATAATGGCAACTTTAAGCATAAGTCCTTTTGATGTTTGTTTTTTAATTTCAAAATGGGATTTTCTAAGCTAATCATCCACTAATTAGGACTCTGATCATTCAAAATAAGCAATGATAAACTTTTAATATCAGTGGCACATTTACATTTTAAGACTAAGCTATATTTGGAACTAAAAAAGAGCATTTCAGAAGAATTTTCGTTTTCTCTATTATCACTTTTTATTCTGCTTTTCTATATCCTTATCAAAGTCTATTGAAATAATACCTTTCTGGTGCACATTATGATATGTGATGAAGCAAGAAATCTACTTATCTATCAAATACAGCTTTGGGCATATCAAATGTAAAGTCACAGCAGGAATGATAAGCAAAGGTACTTAAGCAAAAGTGCGAGAGAGGGTAGCCAAGGGTCTAGAAGGATGCAAAGACTAGGGACAGATACACATTGCAAAATTTGTGACAGAGAGGGTGAGAAATGCCTTGAGAATGCAGGGGTGGGGCAGTAGACTGAATAGAGAGAAAAGTGCAGAGGGTAAAAGCTGTAGCTTTGGATATACAGACATGGAAAGAGAGACAGAATGAAGAGAACCATTGAAGGAGCTGGTGGAGGTGCTCATGGAATGCAGAGAAAGAATCAGGAGATCACAGGGCTAAGAAAGTCTCTATTTTTGCCTGAATTTCAAGGAGAATGAAGATGTATAAATTGCCACTACATTGATAATAAAGAGATCACTGTATTTGAAAAGCACAGTATAATGAAGAGTCGTGGGCAGTGAGTTAAGGAGTGAATATATCCTGGGGGGGGGGGGGGCGGGGAAGAAACAACAGTTGGAGACAGAATTCTGGAATTCCCTACCCTGAAAGGAAGGGCAGAAGTTGGAATCCTGTGAAACGTTCAAATAAAACTTGCTGTTGTTGCAAAGTCAATCCCCTGCTTTCAGTCACAGACAGGGAAGATACTGAGTAAAATGGATTACAAATTTTTAAATGATAGAGAAAAAGGAACGATCCAGGGAAGAATCAAAGAAGATGAAAGCACAAAGTAGGAAAGTGAAAAGGGAACGTCTCTCTAACAGAAATGCTGATAAAAATAAGTGTGCTTAAACAGTGCATAAGGAAAAGTTTCTAAGTGTCAGTTTGTACAGCTTTTATAACAAATACCTGCAGAACTTTTATTCCTATGGTTTAAAGCAGAGATCTGCCAAGAATAACAAATGGGATGAATAAGAGAGACAGCTGCAAAATTACTAACAACGGAAATGTCATCAACTTGTGACATGCCTCTTACAGATATGACACTACTGAAGTATCAGCTTTTGCCAGTAAATTCTACACACAGATAAAAAAAAAATGCTATGTGAAATTTCCCTCCAACTACAGGGTAAAATGGAATAGAGAGAAGGATGATCTCCTAACTACCTCTAAATTACACAAATTAAGAAACAAAATAATCAGAAACTTGGGCACAGTTTAATTGTGGTGTCATAGGAAACTTAAAAACGGGTTAAATAAGATTCCTGAGCAATATCATAAACATTTTTCTATACGAGAAGAATGACGTGATATCGGAAAAGCAATGTTAAACCTGTCTCCTCTTTTCCAGAACGCTGCTAGGTTCTCAGTTCCTCTCCTTTATCATCCACATTCCTGAAGAGAGTAGTCCCCACCCATTGCCATCCTCCCGCCCAGGCCCACTAGTTATCCCTGAAATTCAACCTACTAAAGTCAACCTAAGCCCTCCTAATTGCCAAATCCAATGGACACATTTCAGATTTTACCTTACTGAATTTCTCTCATGATTTTGAAATACCTGATCATTCTACCTTTCCTAAAATTCCTCCATTGGTTTCCTTGAAATCACACTCATTCACTTATTTATTCATTCACTCAATAAACAATGATTTTAAAATGATGATTTGCCAAGAATCTTTCCTACCGTTGTTCTTCATTCTTTATTTGAGCATGTTGGTCCCGCTCTTACCCCTTAAATGTTCTTGGCACTTGATACAGAACTCTAGGTGCTCACAGCTAACCTCATGGCATTAGCCATCACTAATATCAATAATTTCCCATGGAGGCCATGGGAATCATGGAGAAAAATTATCTATGGAACACATCAGCATCTGTGGTAGTCTGGCTTTTTAAAAGTATAATCCTCAACATGGTAGAGTCTAATATCCCCCACTCCTAGAATGAGAGTTACTGGCATGCAAAGAGGGATGCTACTAATGAGATTTTGTTATATTTCTGGAATAGACGGAGGCAGAAAAATTTGAGGACCCACTGAAACTCTAGGACAGGTGTTACTAAATGCATATCTATGGAGTGGGCCAACCACCAGTTCAGGTACAAGTGGATGTTACACAGACCTCTAACTCTCTAAAACTAAAATCAACACCTGGATCCCACCCCACAATGTCTCCTTCTCTGGTGTCCTCTATCATACTAATAACACAACAATCTATCCAGTCACCAAAGAAAGAAACTTGGCAGTTTCCTCAGGGATCTCCATCTCCTTCCATTTTGCGTTCATCACTAAGTGCTTTGTTGTTGTTTTTATCTAATGAGAGCTTTTTGGAAACAGAAATCAAACACCATAAAATTCACTCTTCTGAAGTGTGCAATTCACAGGTTTTTAGTATATTATTCACAATGGTGTGCAATAATCACAACTACCAAATTCCAGAACATTTTCACTATAGAAAGAAACCCTGTACACATTAGCAGTCACTCCAATTTCCCCACTCCCCCCAGCAGCTGGCAACCACTAATTTACCTTCTCTCTCTATGGATTTGGAGCAAATATGTGGTCTCTTGTGTCTGACTTAGTCCTGTTTTAATGTAATCATTTCTAGAGTCAAATTTTACCTCCATCCCTGCTTGTCTGGACTATTCTGATGATCTCTTAACATATCCATGTAACATACAACCAGTAGATTTATCTCTTTTTCCTTTAAAGTTTTTTTTTTTTTTTTTTGAATTAAGGTTTATTGTGGTGACAATGGTAACGTTTCATAGGTTTCAAGTGTACAATTCTGTAATACACCATCTATATTACGTTATGCCAGTAGATTTACCTAAGGTGGAAATGCGACCAGATTACTTCCCTGCTTTAAACCCCTAAGTGGCTAACAATCACCTACAGATGGAGTCCAAGATCTTAACATGGCATAAAAGTCACTCTGTGACCTGTCCCCTGCCTAATACACTTGAGTCTCTTTTGACATTGAATGCCTCATGTTTTAAGCTCGCCTACACAGAATTATTAAGTTCCCTGGAATCTCTTCCCTTCTTTGCTTTTGCTCAACTCCCTTCATTTCAGAATGTTCTCCTCACCTGGCCAACACTCATTTGTCCTTTAAAACCCAGCCTTTGATACTCAAGAAGTTCTTCCTGATACCCCAGGATATGTTCCTCCTGAATGCATCCAGAATATTCATGAAGATGCCTATTACTGAATTTATCACATTATTGTATAATTATCTGCATGTCTCTTGCTCTCCCAACACTGTGAGGTCTTTGGGATGAAAGACCAACTCAGTCATCTCTATCTTCCAAGTTCTCTGGAGAATTCTTAGAATATGGTAGCCCTTCCAAATGTATTTGGAAATGCAAGAATGAATGGGTGCATCAATAAATTAATATTCTACATCCACTGGGGAATGATTAATTGAATGACTTTAAACATTACTGGACATACTATGAAAAACTGGTCTGGTCCATGAAGCAATAAAACCAAAGACATAGATCAATTGCAGGAGGAAAAGAAAAATTTGGAAACCAGCACATTGTGAATTTTCTTTAATCAGAAAATTTCAGTGCAAGGGTACATAATCACGAATTGGAAATGGTGAATGGGGAAAATTATACAGAGAACTGAGAGATTCAATGATTTCCATAATCATGCAAATCAGGATCCTATTACTTTATTATAGAACAATAAATGATATATCCACATAAATACAGGCAATTTTGAACTGAAAAAAATGGAATGTAATGAATGCCAAAGCAAATTGCTAACTTGGACAATCAACAGGGTCCTAATTAGAAGAAAGGAGATCTAACATATTTTTAAAATACATTAACTGTTTGTTTGTTTTTTAATGAACTCCATACCTACCATCATTGATATGATGGGTATACATCTTCCAAATAGCATATGTCAGAGAAAAGTGAAACCCTGTATGAATACTATATTTCTTCAATCACCCAATACTGTTCATTATATACATGTGATAATGGTTGCCCTTAATAAACACATTGAGATATTCTTTAAAGTTTGGCATTTTGGTTATACTTAGATTGTTTTGTTTTTTTCTGGCAGATACTAAAGGTTCCTTCATTTCAACATCCACCATGGCTATGCTGACACTCTAGAAAATCCTAAGAAATCCTTCAAGCCTGGCTTGGTAAACCTCTGCTGCAATGGAAAATAAAGCAGAGGTATTAAAATCTTATAAAAGAAAGTTCCTTGTTGCTATGGTAATGTCTAGTTCCTAAAGGCTCAAAGGAAGAACACTTTCCTCTGATTTACCTGGGTCCTGTTTTTGCATTGATGATATTTAGATGATTAAAGGTTTTTGAGAGAGAAGCATTTGCTATATGCAGGTAAAGACTCCACACTTATTTTTAGTCTATAGAAACAGATTGTGAGCACACAAATCCATATTCAATTAATTCATTGAGGCAATATGCAATGTGTGGTAGTGATTCACCACTCACTCAGAATGCTCCTTCCATGTTTTCTCTCCTCTTAAAATATCTTAGTACAAGTAAACACTGCATCTGTTTTCATTATTCTGTTTGCTTCTAACAGATACACACTGAATCATATCATTTGGTCAGTTTACAGGGAAGAGTCATATTCATTTGATAACAACGTCAAAATACAGGAAAAAGCAAAGCATTGATTTACTATCCAATATAATTTACAAGCCCTATTTTTTTAAAAGTAAAACATAATACTTTTCCTTGTTTCCAATTCACCACTGATTCTAATACAATGAACATATGACTCTAGGAAATATATGACTTTCAGACACCTATTGGAAATATATATATATATATATATATCTGTGTATGTGCATACAGGTATGTGTATATGTAGTGTTCTGTTTAAAATATTTTTAAATATCACAATGAACTGTATAAATATCTGCTTAAAAGAGAACTATATTACAGAGTTACTATACTAATGCTATAGGAACACACACACAAACACAATGTTTTCTGAATACTTGGTATTTAAAAACCTCCACAGCAAATGGTACATTGGCATATGCTGAAAGGACCGATCACTTTCCAAACTGTACATTTTGTTCCTTTTCTGTATAAATATACATAAAAACCTTCCTATGTTGCCTAGAAATACAACCTTCAAGAGTTACAATGAGATGTTTATTTTTAAAATTATTTTGAAGGGTGTATAAAGGCTGTTCTAAATGAAAAAAATGTTGCTAAATTTTAAGAAGAAATACATAAAATTCATTTATGGTGTTTTGACCCAACTGATCTTATTGGGTTAAATATCCACCTTTGTTTCCTCAAAAGAGGAACTATAATGCAATAATGTGTCATATCCTAAATTATTGCCTCTGTTGGGCTTCTTACTTTGCAAACACACCCGATGAAATAGCCAAAGCCACTAGAAATTCCTCAGGAACTTGCCACATCTTCACAAAGGCAATGGGATGTGTCTGCCTCCACGTTTCCTGTGAACCTCCTAGTATAGACTGGATAACTCTATACTATTAGGTTGGTGCAAAAATAATTGCAAGTTTTGCAATGATTTTTAACCTTTTAAACCGCAATGACTTTTGTACCAACCTAATATATGTGTTTATCTTCCACTTTACACTGTGAGCTCTGTGAGACCAGGGCCCACACTTTAGGCACTTTGATCTTCTCAGCAGTAGAGCTCAGCTGTAAATAGTTATTGAATTTATAAAAGGTAATAAAGGAATAGCACTTACCGCAATTGACTGTGTATTAGTATCAGTTACGTACATGTCTAATGACCAAGATCTCTATCCACTAAATAACAGCCTTGAGACCTGCAGGACTGTTCTAAACATATTTGCATACTTTGTCCCTAGCACATTACCTACATGTTTGGTAAATGTTAAATTTTAATTTGGGATGTGTCAAGTTTAAGAGCAGTAAAAGTAGAACGCACAGATTTTTCTATTGTTTCAATTTCTTTAGACTGTAACAATTACTCCCTTGTCTGGGTTTTCTTCTGAGTTATGGTAGAGAAATGTTGTCCCCTGAAAGCATTAGGCTTTTGATACACTTGGCTCTAGTTTCCAAGATGAGCTTTTTTCTGAAGATAATACTTCTTGTCCTTTTTTGGGGGGATGGATTTGTAAGGCCTGACAGACATACTGGATACTGCTCTATTTTGAAACCTCAGGAATATTCCCCAAATGGATTACAAGTCCTGTGGTATCAGTAGAGATTTAAATCTAATATAAGGTCTTTCTTAGTCCTCACTTTTAATTATCCTGTTGAGACATTTTCTTCTAATAATACACCATTCAACTGAATCATTGTGGCATCTAATATTGGTAGAATACTTCTATAATACTGTTCAATTTTTAACATACTTTTTATACAATTTACTGTGATACTGAGAAAATGGTTTTAAACAGGGTAATATGACCAGAACTAGTTTTCAGTGTCAAAGCTCCAATGTCATACTAACCTTTGAAACTTAGGAGACTTATTTATAAAAGAACATTAATACTGTATGAAGTTAAAATAATGGCACCCATTAAATTCTTTTAGAATCCATAGTGGATTACCAATATGTAATTCTTGAGAATGATAAACACTTCAGATATTCAGATACCAATCTCACATTGTTAGCTACAGCTTAGAATCAAACAAAGCATTTTATTTAGAGTTCAAAACTCACAAAGCCTTGTGAACAGGTCAAGCAGACTCTAATATGCTACATCTGCTCCTGGGGTTGCTCCATTATTTTAGATAAAATGTCATTCAAACAGCATTTTCCCTATTCCCACATGAGTTCTTAGACTGTTCACAAAACTCCTGGGGAGAAAGATTACTTATTCATGAAAGCAGGGTTTCTTTGGTCATCCTAGACTTGATTGGCATTAGCAGCAACTATGTCTGACTCCAAAGATTTAAATATTCATTATAGCATAATCATGGCATTTAAATATCTAAGCATTAGAAGTTTCAAAGTAATTTTCATTTTGGAATAAAGGTAGCCTATTTTATATAGATGAACTAGCATAATGACAAAGCATTACATTCCTGACAACTCAATGTTTGGAAGACTAAAATATAGACTATTTAGAATTCTGTTAAAATATTCCACCAAAGGTTGATTAGATTACGAACTAATTTTTACCTGAAAATTGATAAATAAATAAGAGATGGCTCCTTACAGTAAATGTATGCATGTTGCTTCCTTTGAATGAATTAAGTCTCCCTGTAATTATATGCATAAATTAAAATTTTATGACTGAAACACTGTATATAACATCAAGGGTAATTCAACCACTCTTGGAGAATGGTTTCATAAACTGCTCCCCTCTCCACAGAATTTCAGTATAGCTGTACGTGTGGGGGTGGACACATACACACACAAATAAATAGTGGCATACATTGAGCTTGCTGAAATCTGTACATAACAGACACAAAACACTCAACTGAAATATTGTCAGATAAAATACCACTCTCTAGTTTCTAACTTACCATATTTCCCAGAAAATAAGACCTAGCCAGACCATCAGCTCTATTGCATCTTTTGGAGCAAAAATTAATATAAGGCCTGGTATTATATTATATTATATTATATTATATTATATTATATTATATTATATTATACCTGGTCTTATATTAAAATAAGACTGGGTCTTATATTAATTTTTCTCCAGAAGACGCATTAGAGCTGATGGTCTAGGTCGGTCTTATTTTCGGGGAAACATGGTATTATGGGGCATAAATAATGTCTTACAGATTGTAGGACATCATTTGACAGTGAACCTAAGCTGATGTTTAGATTTTAGTGAGAAACTCCAGTTGAATTCAATATTAAAAACGCAATAAAACAACCCACGAAAATGTTAAATGCCTATATTAATTCAGTTTATGGAAGAAATGTATTTTTAAAAATAGCTTTGAGTTATAACTCACATACAAATATAAATGTCATACATATTTAATGGGTAGAATTTGATAAGTTTTTGCACACACATATGTATATATATATATATATATATATATATATATATATATATGCACACACATGTACACACACTCAGGAAACCATCACTACAATAAAGACAAATGAACATATCCTTCAAACCCAAAAGTTTCCTCAAGCTGCTCTGTAATCTCTCCCTTCCCACCTCACTTCCAGTGTCTTTAAGTAACCACTGATCTATTGTCTATCACGATAGATTACTTTGCATTTTCTAGAATTTCATATAAATGGAATCACAGTGTGCACTTTTTGTTTGGCTTCTTTCCCTCAGCATGACATTTTGAGATTTACTCATATTCTTACATATATCAATAGATCATTCCTTTTTATTACTGAGTTATATTCCATTGTATAGATAAACCACTATTTTAAAAAAATCAATTCATCTGTTCATAAATATTTGGCTTGTTTCCAGCATTAGCTATTGCAAATAAAGCTACTGTGCTCATTTGTGTACAACTCTTTATGAACAGACGATCATTTCTCACGGGTAAACACCTAGGAGTAGAATGGTTGGGTTATATGGTAGGTGTATTTTTAACTTTTTAAGAAACTAACAAATTGCTTTATGACATGTCTATACGATTTTATATCCCCATCAGCAGCTGGTCCTATGGGTTGAAGGTACATTTTTGGGGACAGAAGCATCCCTTCACTGTGCAATGTATGCTATATATGGTGAGGTCCATTTTATAGGAACTGGAATATAGGCTCACTATTCTAAATAATTATAAAAGTAGATTTTCTCTTCCCTCTCACAAATAACAGATTATGATGAAGAAACGTACATAAATAAGAACAACTGAAATTCGTTGAGTGCTTACCATGTGCCTGCCTCTATTTCAAGTGGTTAATATGTATTACATTATATAAATACCTAGAACAATCCATCTTATAGATGAGGAAACAGAAGGGATGAATAAACTGCTCTTGATCACAAAACCACCTAAGTGGAAGAGCCAGGCTTTGAACCTGGCAGTCTGAACCCAGGGTTTCAGCTCTTAATCATAATATGATACTCCATCATCTACACAGTACTAAATAGTTTTAATTTATACTACAAAGCTACGAACTATAACTCAGATTACTGCATGCCTTTGATCAATTTCAAAAGTGCTGAATCAATGCTTTTCATCAATTTTTTTTCTAGCTTTATTGTTATTATTGAGGGGAAAATGTTTGCTAAATTCCATACTTGACCATAGCCAGAAATCTTGTCTCCATAAACGTATTTTTGAACAGACACTTTATTATGACATTAGATTTTTATTTTTAAACTTATTTTATTTTTCTAATTTAGTTTTAGTAGTAATATTTCTGATATAAAAAAAGTTAAACATCAACATCATGCTCCAAACTCATTAGAAACTGCTAAACAATTCTGAAATCTTGGTCCCTGTATAATTTTTCACATATAAAGAGAACTCTAATAATTTTAATTTAGTGTTACTGGTAACAGGAAAAAAATCACCTACTACCTTCTCTCCAATGGTCACAGCAAAATTCAAATTTCCTTTCTTTAGTCATTACTTGTACAATTTATATACATTTATTCTACTGGAAAATTTGTCAGTGATCTTGAATATACAATTCACAAATGTTAAATCTAATTCTGAGATCTTTAGCTAAAGTAAATTTCACTAGTTGAGGGTATAATTCTTTAGTAAAACAAAAATCAATTTCTACATACAGAGTCAAATTCCAAATTTTTGAAAGAATCCACATAAAACCTTTTATAAAGCAGCAAAATGAATGGTCTTCTTTTAAAACCACTCCTCAACTGCATGACAGGTATATATTTTATTATGATTAAACATGGATGAATATAGGCATTATATAAATATGTAAATGATATAAATTTAAAGTTTCAATGTATTCGAAATTGAGCCTCTATCACTGTAAGATTTTCAAAGCCAGTTAGAAAAAGTCGGTATCAGGTATTTTTCTGTCCCCAGGAACAAAGAGCATAATTGAACTGGGATATTTGAGAAGAGTTTAATATAAAGAACAATACACAAATGTTGTCATGACAAAGCAGAGGGGTGGAGCAGCTATCAGAACCCAGAGATAGAGGATGAACTGAGTTGAGAAGGTTTTCTGACAGGTGCTGTGATTTTTTTTTTTTTTTTTTTTCTCATCACCAGTTTACTTCAAAGGCCACTTGGAGGAAAGGGAAACAGGAAAACAAATTATCCCACACTCAGTGTCTCCCTCTCACTGATCTTCTGTTGTTGTTCACTGGCAATATCCAGCTGAAAGACAGAGGACAGGGAGCCCCTGATACATTCCTTCTAGTCCTCCTCCCGTGCACACAGCATTTGGGAGAGTGTAGGAATTGACCTAGGGGGTGGGAGACACTGGGAAAATACCCCAGATATTGCCTTTGAGTTTAGAGCTGAAACATGACTATCACCTCTTTTTTTAATACATATATATGTATGCATAAGATTTATTTAAGAGTGTATTGTAGCAAATTCATTTGTTAAATACGGTCCATTTATAAGATTTTATTTTAGCAAATTAGATTTTTTTAAAAGGCTCATGTCAAGACATATGACTGTTTCTTATGTTTTTACCTTATTGTGAATATGTACATTTAGAACCAGAAGGGGATGTATGATGATTAAGAACCATATTACAGAAGTTTGGGGTCCTTTATTGTGATTTTTCCCGAATTTATTTTAGTTACACATTTAAAACATTTCGATTAAGATATGTCTTTATTCACAACCATGGGCAAATCCAAACAGGGAAAATGTGGCTCATTTTCCCCCCCTTAAGACTTTAGTTTGAAAAGTTAGCAGCTACTATAATAGAATAATGTTCAGACATCTTTCTTGCTGCTATAAGACTGACTTGGTAATTTTACCACTCTGTATCTACAATGAAAACTCTAGAATTATAGAATTGCTTTCTGAAATTGCTTTTATGGAATTCTCAACACGTTAAGTTTACTCTTTGTAAATGAAATGATAAAGTGTGTCACAAAAGGCTCATTTGATAAGGCCTTGAAGGAAAATACTCCAGTACTCATCCTTGGCAATATTACCGTAGGTTCGCTAAAATTTCAAGTGGGAGAAAAATACCTAACTCCAATCTCATATATTCTATAGTAATGTATACGGTATGCATTTAGCTTCACTTTAAGGGATACTTTATATATATATATATATATATATATATATATATATATATATATATATATATATATATATATATATCACACTATAACTTTGGACTTTTACCACATTTATTTTACAATATTCCTTATCACTGGCAAACGTGAGGGACATCTTACTACCTTGTTTTTAAAATGCCATGTAAAACACCAACAATAATACATTCGTAAACAAATTATGTGAGTAAAGGCGTCATTTTTGCACAATTATTTCTAACGTGGTTTAGTGTACCAAATTTCTTTTTTGTTTTAATGTACTGGGGTGACAATTGTTAGTAAAATTACATAGATTTCAGGTGTACAATTCTGTATTACATCATCTATAAATCCCATTGTGTGTTCACCACCCAGAGTCAGTTCTTCCATCACCATATATTTGATCCCCCTTACCCTCATCTCCCACCTCCCAACCCCCTTACCCTCTGGTAACCACTAAACGATTGTCTGTGTCAAATTTCTTGATCACGTGCTATTCATAAGTTTTAAGTTGGTTTTCTCCAAATGACTAGAAGAGTTCAAAAAATCAATTGATTTTAGATGGATCATATTAACTCACAGTTCAATATACTATTAATAGCTCTATTCCCTATGTCCTTAAGCAAGTTCAAAATGTCAAATGGAACTCATCAAACAACATGATTTAGCTCACTTCGATGTTTCAATGGGGCATCAAGACGGCACCTGTCACTATCACGAGGGATACCACAACAGGCATTGATAGCCATTTACTCTTTATGTTTGCTATATATCTTATGAGCTTTGTAAGAATTTCCCCAAAGGTTTTAACTAAAATTGAATGTATGCTTCTTACTAATGCTTCATGGATTATCTCATCCCTTTACGAAGACTTCCTGGTGTTTCCACCAAATACTCAAAAGATAATTTATTTTCTACTAATGTTCACTTTGGTAAGACTCAGATCACATTCTTTATGTGTTCACTGCCTAAGAAAATTAGTTTGTTACAGATCAATTCATTGTAAGACATCAAGTGTATTTTCTGTCAAGTCCTTTACCTGCTCTAATTTTTAGCATTCGCAGAAAATTCCAAAGCACGTTTTTTTCTCTTTCTACTTTATAGAGTACACACATGAAATTAATGGTTTTTTTCTACAAAAACTTTGATTTCTAAGATCTGCTATCATTTAAAACTCTGTTAAAATACTTAATGAACATGTATGATGAGCACAAAATGAGCACATTCATTTTCAAACGTGGTAATACACATTCACCATACACATTTGTTAAACCAACTGTACCTTATATATGTCACATAGGGACTTCTTTCATAGTATACAGTTTTGTTTTTTCCCATTTCCCAAACCTTATATATGTCACATAGGGACTTCTTTCATAGTATACAGTTTTGTTTTTTCCCATTTCCCAAATGAATAGGTATGATGAGACCTATTATCTACAATACTGTCAGATTAGCATGTACATAAATCAGCGTACTGTCAGGCATATTTTCATTTTCAATTAACTGAACAAAATAACAGCATGTATTGAGGCTGCAAAACTAAATAAAATCACTACAGTTTCAGTCTATTTTGGATTTCATATAAACATGTTGAGTAAAATTTGAGAAGAATCTAGATCCCTTTAAATCCATTTCCCCATTATGCCTGTGACATATCATGTACAAGTACTGGAAAAGAAAACCTTACAAATCACTCTCAATAGTTTCCCTGCTACCTTTCATCCACATTCTTTCAAAATACAAGTTCCATCAATTTTATTGTCTAAATGTCTCTCAGATGTGTCTTGGTCATGGCAACACTACAACCCTTCCCTTGTTTAAATTCTTCTGGAAAGGTCTTCATGCTTGCAGGTACTGGCCACCTTGATGTTCCTCCCTTGATTCAAATCTCTCCAGATCTCTGAGTCTCTGAACAAATTAAGCCTAAACTCTTTAGTAAATTATGCCCCTCCCAATCACTACCCCCTCCATGTTCCCAGCAGTAATTACTATCTTGACTTCTTACCACATAGATTTGAACTTTATACAAATAGAATCACACAATAAGTACGCCTTTGAGTCTAAGTTCTTTTGATTATGTTTCAAACTTTATCCCTGTTATAGCACGTAGTTATAGTTCCATCATTTTCATTTCCAAATAGGTCTCTATTGTGTGAATTTACCACAGTTTCTTATCCATTTTACTGTTGATGGACATTCAAATTGTTTCAGTTTGGTAATAGGAAGAACAATGCTGCTAAATGCATTGTTTCAATATCTGATATCAGAAAGAATTTGCAATGAATGTCACTTTGAATAAGTTTCCTCATTTTCCATCAATTCGCAATGTTTTTTCTGTCTTTTAAATGAACTTTTAAATGTCTTTTAAAATACACTTATTTAAGCATATTTTCCTAAACATTTCCTTAAAAAAAATTCAAGTCCTCTAAGATATTTAAATGTGAAAAATAAATGTATGTACCAGAAAGTATTCATTCATTTAAGCTGTACAAACACCACCATTTTT
Source organism: Rhinolophus sinicus (assembly GCF_057876585.1). NCBI lineage: Eukaryota > Metazoa > Chordata > Mammalia > Chiroptera > Rhinolophidae > Rhinolophus > Rhinolophus sinicus. The sequence continues at coordinate 20,677,175 of NC_142518.1, read as the reverse complement.
TTTTCTGTGATACTCCACACAATTAAAGACAAGGTCAATGTGACTAAAGACATGAGTTGCCATGACCGATACGTAGCCTTATAATTATGCCAGAAGATCTGGGCTGTATAGTCACTCTGCCACCGACTACTGGCGTGAACATGGAGTCATTTCCTACCTTCTATGTATCTTATTTATGTGCCAAGTAGTCTCCCTAAGGATCTTTCCAGATCTTGTATTCAAAGATTGTATTTTGTCCCTTGTTAAGTGAGGGCATCTTAGGTACCAGAGAGGCCTGAAAAATTATGATAGTAAATAGGATTTAAAAAAAAACACTTTTAGATTACAATAAAATTTATGGAATTATTCCTACATATGGTTTATTTTCCAGAGCACATAATGCGTATTATGTCATGTGTGACACTGTTCTTAAGGAGAAGGCCATCTAACTGTAAACGAAAATAAATGTGTGTCTCACCTGGGAAATATGGAAAGTAAAGGGGAGTTGGTAAAAGAGTGTAGGAGGCTGAGAGCAATGGCACTGCAATGCACAAATCCTATGACAAGCTAAAGACAATCTAAAAAGAGGACAAAAAAGGCATGAAAGGATGCTGTGGAGCTCAACCTCTACAAAAAAAGAAGTGAGCAACAACTATTTACCAAACATCATGCTTGGTTCTGGGAACAGTGAGAAATAGTGTCCCTCTGGGGGGAAAAAACGGATAGTCCACTAGGAAGACAAACTTATACAATGGAACTACCATAAAATGGGATAATTGCTTTCCATAAGAGAGATATAATCAATGTCTTTAAGACTAGTGCAAAAGAAGAAATGATGAATATCTGAGCAGCTGTGTTCATCCACATTTTCTGGCCTGATGGAATAGCATGCTGTATTATGAGTGGTAGGACACTGGAAAGGAAAATTAGGATAGAAAATCTATTTGTAGAATAAAAGGAAATCATCAGAATCCATTATATAGACTAGTTTTTGAAAATGACTCAATTCTGTTCAGTAAACAGTTATTGAACACATGTCGTGTGTAAGGCAAAGAGATAACTGCAGGTACGTGCAGGTAAACAAGACATAGGATCTGTGTTCAAGGAGCTCAGAATTTAGTAAAGAATCAACAAGCAATGGAGAAGAACGACAGCATCATATATGCACAATGCATGTATGGGGCTTCTAGGGTGGGAACAAGAAAGAAAAATAATTGTAATTTGCAAGATGAAACATGGGATGTGAATGCAAATCCCTATTAGCTTCACCAGACAGTGCCTTTCTTCTACAGTGATGTCTAATCCTTTTTCTAGTCAAAAGAACACTCCATATGGGAAGGACGCGAAGCGGCAGCATGAACAAGCATTGGTGGGGGATGGACATTAATTTCTCCCACTTCTTCGTTTTTAATTTTTTACTTAATTTTATTGGAGAACATTGTGTTTTTCCAGGACCCATCAGCTCTACGTCAAGTCATTGTTTTCAATCTAGTTGAGGGGCGCGCAGCTCACTGGCCCATGTTGGAATCGAACCGACTACCTTGGTGTTATGAGCACTGCGCTCTAACCAACTGAGCCAACTGGCCGCCTAATTTCTCCCACTTCTTGATCATATCATTGGAAATGTTCTCTTTATTTGGTCAGTACATGGTTGTCCGCACAGGTATTAACCAACAGACTACTTTCTGAAATCTTTTAGCAAGCACCACACTCGAACTTTTCAATGGCTTATAAGGAACATAATTTCCACAAGTACTCTAGAGGAACTGGGGACTGCTGTGGGATTGCTGGAAGTTTAGAATTTGTGGTTCTTCACTTCATCAAGGTTGCAAACTGACCTGCTTTGAATTATATTTGACAAGGCATCGGATACCAACTGTGTATACAGCAGAGTACCCATTGAAAGAGTGAAGATGAGCTAGAAGTTTTATTTTCCTTAACTAAGGAGCCTAAGACACAATTGGTATTATCGAATGAAAACTTTGTAAGCAGTTTAGAAGAATGTACCCTCCTCCCCCGACAAGATGAGAGTATGATTACTAGGTGAGGCTGGTCTAAGAAGGATTATCAAAGATGCTTTGAAAAGTACATCTTGATGGTAATAATTGTTAAGTTTGAGAATGAAGAGATATCTGTATTAGAGAGAAAATAAAATGTGCAAGCCTGGATGCGGGGCCAGACTAGAGACGATATAAGAAATCACTAGGATGAAAATAAAGGACATAGGAAAATAAAGATGTTGCATGATCTGAATATGGGGAGAGGGTTTGGAGCCTCAGGGATCAAAATAACATAAACATGAGATGGCAGGGAGAAATTAACAGAGGAAAGGAAAAATCTATAACATATTTTGACAAAAGAATCAGCAGGCATGATTGACTGGCTTTATATGAAGAAAAATGTAAGAAACAAGATTAAGTAGAGTTAGGCTTTGATTCTGGATTATCAAAAAATAGAAAATAGACTCTCTCTCTCTCTCTCTCTCTCTCTCTCTCTCTCTCTCTCTCTTTGCGCACAGGAGTGTAGGGTGCAGGAAGGAAAACAAGAGAGAGGGTGTGGAAAATATTTTAAGGTTTGCCTGTGTAATATGGGGAGATGATTTGTCCTCTTCCCTATTTCTTTCCAGTTGGGGAGAGCTCATAATTGTGAACACGTCGTGCTGTAGAGCTCTCACAGCCTGTTTCCTTCTACGTGGCTGAAGAGTGAAGTTCATTATGTCTGCAGGGACTTGGAAAGCTCACAAATAACAGTGGTCATTAATCATACTGGCTAAATTTCTGAGCTAGAGACAGGAAGGTATGGGAAAGTGTGAAATTCTAGGTTTTCCCTAATGTTATTTTAACTTACTTTCTGACAGATAAGTTCGGGCTGAGTTTATAGTCTGTTGTCAAAAGAAGGCTTGGAATAGCACCTGCTTTGTCTTCCACACCATAAATCTCAACAGCCCAGAACACTGCATGTTTCACACACAACAGAAAAGATACATCATAGCTATTAACCTTTCCCTTAGGTGCTGATAAAGTAAAATAGACCCATTCTTTACAGAAACACTTAGGTATCTGTTCAGATAAATATTCCTGTAGCTAAAATAAAGCCTATAATTTTACAACTCCAAGATTATTTTTACAAAAATATTGCATGTCATTAAATTCTACATCATGAGAATGCAAAAATAATACCTTAAAGACAACAGTACAACAGTTAATTATATTTAAACTTATCATGTAAACAGTGCAAGTTCTCTCTCTCTCTCTCTCTCTCTCTCTCTCTCTCTCTCTCTCTCTCTCTCTTCCATAAATATCAAAGAATTAAATGCAGGATTCTCATTAGTAAGTTGAGGGAGATTTCAGATGACATTTTGGAAAAGGAGAACTGAGCTGTCAAATGACTAAAGCTGGCAGAAGTAATTCTCCTTTGCAATGCTTTTTGAATCCAGGAATTGTGTTGAAGTTCACTTTCTCTTTTGGAAGAGTGCCATTTTTTTCCCCCTGAATAGTCTCAGTTGTTATTTCTGATGCTAGACAGGAAAGACCTGCTAAGAGGTGAAAACTTAAAAGAAAAAAGAAAAAAAAGGCAATTAAGCCATACTGAAATAAAAAAACTTAACATTGGGTCATTTGTGTTTTTTTTGTCAACTTGGTTCAACAGAACTCGTTTAACTTCTCTAAGTACAACACACTTGCAAACGCCCAACGCAGAGAGAACACTCGCCTGGGAAAAGCCTTCCTTAAACAAGCCCAGCTGCACTGAGGGAAAAGGGAGATTTTTTTCTGCCATGACAACTTTTTCATTGCAGAGACCAGCTGCTTTAGCCAAAGTAATCATAAACTTTGTAGAATGGTCTGCACACCATCTGGCTCCCTTCAATGTCTTGGAGACTCCTTCAAAACTGGCTTGAAAAGTGAGTATTTTCCCTTGCATACCAGGTGTATTTACCATTGCTTGGAATAAATCTGGTAGGAATGGCAGGGGGGTGGGGGTGCTTGGGATCTTGGAAAGGACTCAACTTTTTCAGAAATAGACTGAGAAACTGCAAATTGTTAGGATAACCAAGATCTTGGTCTTGCCATCACTTCCTTTTCAGCTTAACAGTAACTGTACATACGTATCTGTAGTTACCCATTGACAAATAAAATCCCACTCTATCCCACTCTCTTGCTTGGCTAAGTCCACTGATTATCGTTTATTTAGTATGCTGCATAAACTAAGCATGACAGTATGCCAATAAGATAATTTCTTCTTTTTGAAACCCACAAAAATAAATGATAAATGCAACAGGGGGAAAATGTCCATCATATATCTTAAATCGCGTCTTGAAACACATTCCATATAAACTGTGGAAATAGAAAATTCCATTTAGCTCTGACAAACTATAAACCAAATACCAACACATCAACTACTAGGCATTTTACTAATAAGTGCATCCCTATGAACAAATGTGGAATAATACCTGTTTATCTTATACTTCCCTCAAGAAAATGATTTAAGAACGATCCTCTTCAAAGCACTCTCTGGTAGTTTATAATAAAACAAATGCACATCCTAGAAATTCGTGTTATACAATAAAAGCTTCTGTCGTTTAACATATTTCTTCATATTTGTTTTTCAGAGATGGAGGTTCACAAAGAGAAGGGTGTGAAAGTATTTGCTTATTGTACAACTTCTTCAACACTCCATAAATGCAGGAACCCAACCTAGATGTTCTGATGATAAAAAGATGCCCTTATATAGAGTGCGCAAGCCCAGGATCAGTGACAAATACATTTAACCTGACAACATGGGATGGTTGGGGTTTTCATGAGATACAGTCATGGTTAACTTATGAATGAGTCTTTTTGCGATTATCACTCAATAAATGAAAAGGAAAATAACCCGATTTTAAAATGGGCAACAGGTCTGAATACACATTTCTCCAAGGAAGATGTACAAATGGCCAATAATTACATGAAAACATGCTCAAAATCAAGGAAATGAAAATCAAAACCACAACAAGATACTAACTTCATACCCCCATGACAGTTGTAATCAAATAATGAAAAAGTTCTGGAACTGGATAATGGTGACAGTTTAACAACACTGTGACTGTATTTCATGCTACTGAATTGTAAGTTTTAAAATGGTAAAAATGGTAAATTTTATATTATGTCTGTTTTACCACATCAAAAAAGAGAGAATAATAATTGTTGGTGAGGATATAAAGAATTCAGAACCATAGTACACTGCTATTTGGAATGTAAAATGATGCAGCCACTTTGGGAAACAGTCTGGCATTTCCTCAAAAGGTTAAACACAGAGCTATCGTATGATCCAGCAATTCCACTCCTAAGAGTATGCCCAAGAGAAATGAAATCATATGTCCACTCAAAAAGTTATCCAAAAATATCCATAGCATTATTCATAACAGCCTGAATTAGAAACAACTGAAATGAACATCAACTGATAAACAGATAAACAAAATGTGGTATACCCATATGGCAGACTATTATTTGGCAATAAAAAGAACGGAAGTACTGATGTATGCTTCAGGGTGGGTGGATCTTAAATACCTCTTATTCAGTGAATAAAGCCAGTCCCAAAGGACAGCGTATTGCATGATTCCATTTATACAAATGTCCAGAATAGGCATAGCCATAGAGCCAGAAAGTAGACTGGGGGTTGCCTAGGGCTGAGGCAAGGAGGGGGACTGTTGTGGTTGAAATGGGGAGTGACTGTTAATGCCTATGGAGTCGTTTCCTGGGGTGATGAAAATGTTTTAAAATTGATTGTGGTGATGGTTGCACAACTCTTGTGTATATATAAAAACAATTGAATTTTACATTTTAAATGGGTGAATTGTATGCTGTGTGGATTATATGTCAATAAAAATGTTATTTTTAGAAAGAGAATGATCCTTTTCCGGTGCATAGAAGATAAGTGTGTGTGGGAGCTTGTGTCAACACAAAGGAAGTTGTGGGGGTTTCAACTGCTCTATTGACAGTCCCCAAAGTTAGCTTTCTATGTTTATCCTCTAGTTGATAGTCTTTTTGCCACTACGTATTCCATACTATTGCACATCTGAGAAAAGAAAAGATAATCAAAGTAAGAGGACAAGAAATTGCCAGGTACATGAAGGGAACTGATAGTAGCTGAGTAATTTGTTTGGTGTTGAGATGGTCTAGAAGGAGAAAACTCTGATCCACCATTTGTCAAAGGGGGAAAGGGCAGTGGACCAGGTTATTTATGAGTTTGCCTGTCTTTCTAAATCCCTACCCTCATAATTGATAAATCAAACTACTCTGACAGTAATGACACAAATATTAGCTGAAGGATTCTAAGTGAAAAGTTCAGAAGAAACTCCTTCATTTGATCAATGCGAAGCAATCCCTAGGTAAGTCATTTCTCCTTGTTTCCCTCTTTTCCTTCTACCTCTTCTTTCCAAGTTATTATATCGGTGCTTTTAAAAATGATTCCTATTTGGAGTACGGTTCATAATATTGTCCGTCTCTCCAATCCTTACTTAAATGTCTAAGCTTCTTTATTTTCAAGTAATATTCTTTCCTGGTAAATAAAGGTTGATAAAGACAAAAATAACAGGCTTGTTTTTTATAAAGTATAATTACATTGAAGAGTTGAAAACATATTCACATTTATAGGTATACAGCATTATTTTTATTTTCAAACTAATATAATAGCTGGTGTTATTGCTTGATTACTTCCATGCATTTAATAGGAAAACAGAAGGAAACACATGGCTTGATGGCTATCTCAGGTCACGTTCACATGCAGAATTTAGTCTCTCTATATCATTTACAGTGTTTAGTAGAAAATTTCCGATCAAAAATAATCCAAACTAGCATGACATGGTTTCATGAGTTTCCTTATTTCATTGCAAAATAGCATAAACTGGAGTGATCTTAGTTTTAGGTTTCCACATTCTATTAAAAATAAGTGCAGACACATTGAGCCGGGGGCCGGCTGATTCAGGGGCTTGTTTAGGAGTCAGCAGCATGGCAGAAGACATCAAGACCAAAATGAAGAATTACAAGACTGCCTCTTTTGACAGCCGCTTTCCCAGCCAGAACCAAACCAGGAACTGTTGGCAGAACTACCTGGACTTCCCCTACTATGAGAAGGCAATGACTGATAAAGGGGACGATATCTCCTTGTGCAAATGGTATGGGCGTGTGTACAAGTCCCTCTGCCCCATAACCTGGGTGTCGGCCTGGGATGACCAGTGAGCAGAAGGCATTTCTTGCATTTCTTGCATCTTCACATTTCTTGGGAAGGTCTAAACTGGCTCCACCCCTTCTCCTCTGTCCTCCATCCTTCTCCCAGGGAGGTGAAGGGGGACCTGGGTACATCCCACCCTGGAATCCTGAATCATGGCTTAAGTAATAATAAATACTTGTTGGAAAAGTATGGGGGGAAACTGCTGATAAAGACATACAATTTGCTTTAAGAAAGAAAAAAGCCCCCTATTCTGATCACTCTCCTATAAGACACTACCATTTTTATTAAATTTACCACATGCTTAAGTCCCCATTCTTTTAATAATATTAATGCAATTAAGCTGTGTTTGATCTTCCAAGTTCTTTATTAAAATAAAATTATTCTGAACAAAATTCTCATAAGAATTGAGGAAATCAGTCTCAATACATTTAAACCTAAAAATAAGTTATTCTTGTATATTAAGTTCCTGGCAACAATACCAAAACAAAAGCCACTTGAAATATAACTGCTAATTCAGTGCAGCAATCTCTGCTATTCAGAGATCTGGTCGTCTCACTTGGCCTCTGATTACTCAGAGCTTACTGCCTGCCGACCTCTCCACATGGAAGTCGAGGGAACATATCAAGCTTATCAGGTCCAAAATGACCTACTGACCACACCCACAATCCAGACCTACTTTTCCTGTCATCTTTTCTAGTTCTTCAGGTCAATCATGAGGTCATCTTTGAAAGCATTCTTTCTTTTACACCTTAAGTCCAACCCATCAACAAATCTTACCTGCACTACCTTCGAAATATATACAGAATCCAACCATTTCTTACTGTCTTCTACTAATACCATTCTAATTTAGATAATACTGTCTTTGACCTGAACTTCCAGAATAGTCTTGTAACTAACTAGCTTCTTCACTTCAGCCCATGGCCCCCTATAGCCTAGCGTGTTAATTTTAAGTCTGCCAAATCATGTCATCGTCTCATATTCCCCTACTTCTCTGACCTCTTCTTACTCTGCCCATCCTTCACCCTGCCCACCAGCTAAGGGACATTTACTCTTCCTACTGTCAAGAATGTTCTTTCAACAGTAATCCTCATGGCTCTCTCCTTCAACTCCTAATCAACAAGGTCTTTCCTAAGGACCTTATTTTAAATTAAAATTCCTTCCAGGAGAACTGACTGTAGGTGGTGAACACACAATGTGAGATATAGATAATGTACTACAGAATTGTACACTTGAAACCTATGTGACTTTACTAACCTCTGTCACCCCAATAAACTTTAATTAAAAGAAAAATCCCTTCCAGACCCCAAACACTTTCTTTCCCTCGTATTACCAATCCTTCTTCTCTGCCTTATTTTCTTCATATGCTTAGTATCATCTGACTTAACATTCATATTACTTATTGTCTAAACCTTCTATTTCACCCACATACCATTCATTTACTTATTTTTCTTAAGTTGTATGGTTCACCTCTACTAGAATGTAAATTCTATCAGGGCAGAAATTTTGATCTGTTTTGTTCAATGGTATATCCTCAGTGATTAGTGCCTACTACAAAGCAGCCACTCCATAAATATCTATTGAGGAAAAAAAAGATAAATTACATATGGAGGTAAAAATTCCTAAGAACAAATTAAGAATACCTGTTGGTATTGTTAATTATTTTCTTTAATATACTTCACAATTTCATGTTTTCAAAATGCATTCAATTAAAAATCTCAGGATAAATATGAGACTACCCAAGCGAGTTAATTTATTTATAGTCAATATGTCATTCATCAAGCTAAATTAGTGACAACTTTAATGATATTTAAAATGAAATAAACAATGCTCATAACAATATTGAAAATTGTCTATTAAGATGTACTTTAATAATTTTCTTATAAAACTAATCAAGTGTCATTATTTGCCGAACTTCCACTTCAATCTTTGCCTTCTCAATAAATCATTCTAATTGCTCTGGCCTGAAACTTAGGTATCTTTTGATTTTCTATCTCTGCCCCTCCAATCCAACCAATCCATGCCTTTTAAGTTATTACTTCAAAGACTACTATCATGAATTTTCCCATAGCTCTTACCACCACTACCATCGTGCTATTCCCAGCCACACAATTTCTCCTCTGGAGAATGGCAACAGTCCCTCCATTGATCATTGCACATACACTGGTTGTCTCTTCCCACCCATTTTCAACACCATAGCAAGAATATTTTTCTTAAAACACAAATTATATCACAGCATTCCACTGATTCCATTGCTTAAAACAATTCATTTTGATTTATAGTAGCTTGCTACTTTTCTAAACTTTCATTTTCAAATATTAATATTTTCAGACTTACAGATGAACTACAAATATAGGACAAAGAGATCCTGTCATATACTCTTCATTCAATTTCCCCAAATGTTAAGGATATACTTAACCACAGCATAATTTTCAATTCAAGGATTCAATAAGAATATGATAATGACTCCAATAAGGAGCTAATATCCAAAATATATAAGGAACTCATAAACTCAACAACAACAACAACAACAGAAAGCAATCTAATTAAAAACTGGGCAGAGAACCTGAAGAGACACTTCTCCAAAGAGGACATACAAATGGCCAATAGACATATGAAAAAATGCTCGACATCACTAATCATCAGAGAAATGCAAATAAAAAACACAATGAGATATCACCTCACCCCAGTTAGAATGACTATCATCAACAAGACAAATAGTAACAAGTGTTGGAGAGGCTGTGGAGAAAAAGGAACCCTCATACACTGTTAGTGGGAATGCAGACTGGTGCAGCCGCTATGGAAGGCAGTGTGGAGGTTCCTCACAAAATTACGAATAGAATTACCATATGACCCAGCAATCCCTCTCCTGGGTATCTACCCAAAAAATCTGAAAACATTTATACATAAAGACACGTGTGCTCCAATGTTCATTGCAGCTTTGTTTACAGTGGCCAAGACATGGAAACAACCAAAGTGTCCTTCGATAGATGAATGGATAAAGAAGATGTGGTATATATACAATAGAATACTGTTCTGCCATAAGAAAAGATGAAATAGTGCCATTTGTGACAACATGGATGGATCTTGAGATTATAATGCTAAGCGAAATAAGTCAGACAGAAAATGTAGAGAACCATATGATTTCACTGATATGTGGTATATAAAACTGAACACAACAAAAGAACAAGACAAATAAATGAAGAAACAAAACCTCATAGATACAGACAATAGTTTAGTGGGGAAGGGGGAAGGGGGGTGGTAAATAAAGGTAAAGGGGATCAAATATATGGTGATGGAAAGAGAACTGACTCTGGATGGTGAACACACAATGTGATATATAGATGATGTATTACAGAATGGTACACCTGAAATCTATGTAACTTTATTAACAGTTGTCACCCCAATAAACTTAAAAAAAAGAATATGATATTATTAACTAATTGAATACAGAGGCTACTGGTCTGGTAATCGCACTTTGAGCGTGACTGCTCTTGTCACATTTGATTTCTCTGGGATCCTTAATCACACAAAGCTCATTCCAGCATCAGGACCATTGTGTTAGTTTTTCCCTCTGTCTCAATCTCCTCCCCACATCATGGCATGGCTGGCTCTTCTCATCATTCAGGTCCACTTGGGAACACTTCCTGACCATCTAGTCTAAAGTAGTTTCCCTGTTTTATTTTCACCAGAGTGCTTATCACTACTTGACAGTTTACCATATATATAGTGTGTGTGATCAAAAGATACAGTTAATGTTTAAATTAAAAAAAATTACAGTGAAAGATACATCGCCATTAATCCCCCTCAAAATATTACCTGTTGCTTTGAACACACTTATTCCATCCTTCTTGCCAATTTCTGAAGCAGTTCTGGAAGTCCTCTTTTGTGAGTGTCTTTAGTTACACTGTTGTGATTGCCTCAATATCCTGAATTGATTCAAAATGTTTACTTTTCATGGTCATTTTGACTTCGGGTAAGAGCCAGAAGTCACATGGTGCCAGATATGGTGAATAAGGTGGGTGAGGACACATCATAATGTTTTTATTTGATAGAAATTTCCATACCAGGAGCTATGTGTGATATGGAACCTTTCCGCTGTGATCACAAAATACGGTGAATGCTGCTGCCGAGTGCCATCCAACGGAAAGGCAAGGATCTTCAATATGGGAAGCAGCATGTCGAACCGTAGTTACAATGTGTGGTAAGTTTATACTTGTTCAGTGCAGTCAGTTGGGTGTGAGCTACGGTTGAGAGATGGTGTGTTTTAAAGTGTGCTGTAAATCATTCTTCATCATCACAATTCATGTCACACTGAATTCGACCTATGTTTGGTTGAAAGAACACCAAATTTTGTAGTACCAAACTCTAATGCAAGCCCACGGTCAATAATTGTGTCTGTTTTATTACTTACGTAATTACTAGTACTTACTATAATATCTCCCACAGAAGAGATACCCAATAAATACTTGTTAAATAAAAGACAAACACTACTAATCATACGGTATTCATCTATGTCATATTTGAGGTTCCATATTCCACATTTTCATTTAATTTATTAAAAAGGTATATGCTTGAACATAAAATTCTATCTCAGTATTCTCATTAACAATATTTTGTTCTTAAGTTTCATGCTATCCAAATAGATTTTTGTCTTGATATCGCTCTTTAAAACAAGAACTTCAGTTAAATATCACCTCAGTCCTTGGAAAATAATTAGCTTTTGCCAAAATACTTGCATTGTATCTATCACATATCAGGACTTTTTATGTTAATATATAACATTTCAGAAAGATCAAGGATGAGATATACATATATCATTGAACTTTTATTTATCATGGAATCAAAGGTTAAGTTTTAATAAAATATAAGGTCGGAAGAACAATAATCTCCGCCCATTATGTAAATTCCTTGATGCACTTTTAAACTATCTTAATGGGATCCAGTTACATTTTTATAACACCGTTTCACATTTTATCTGATATGCTTAAAGTTCTCAGATTTTTGAAGCTCTTGACTGTCATGTTTCATTATTCATCGGTTTAATATTTTCTGAGAATCTAGTTAAAAAATATATTTTGTGCATGCTCTCATACATAAAACACATACAGTAGACTCGCTTTTTTCTTTTGATATATGTTACCATCTCTTTAAAAGACTCCCATAAAATATTCAAAAGGAGAAGGATTGTTACATTTAGAAGAAAATCATGGTCAAATGTAAATTGATATAACAGCAAACTATGTATTTCCGATTTCTATGAACAAGCATCCATTATCAAAGCATTTGTATGTGAGGATATGTGTGTCCACACTCATTTGTTTAGCTGTCTCTTTTTCTAAATTATAATTTGTGTCCCAAATTGTATGAGAAATTAAAGCTATGAATTTCACACCTCATTGGCATTCAGGTGTTTGAAATTATGGAAGAAAAAGGATCCCTATTCCAAAGGTCTCCAAAGAGATGATATGAAAATAGTCCAAAATAAAACCATCCTTCTTATGCATATCATCACTATTGGGTGAACCACACAAGAATGCTCAATTTTGGCATTTTGATTCTATAGTTGGAGATATACAAATGTCTGTCTGTCCTGGTATCATATATCTTTGCAGTTGGTGCACTCTGCACATGGAAGGATCTAAATGGATGTTCACTGGCAGAGTGGCTGGCCTCAGATTCCACCTATTCTGTTTGTCCCCTAGTAACTACGTGGTATAGAACTTTAGCTTCACTCTTACACATGGGTCAAAAGAGAGAAACAGAAAAAAATAGTGGGAAACATAAGCTTGAGATAACAGGTTAAAAAGAAATACTGAATACTTGTCTGTTTCACTGAAATAGAAAACTATTTCATATGTCAAAGGATTTTAGATTAATTCTCATTTGATGCAGATATCACCTATCCAGATCTATTGAACTTCACTTACCAATGATACTATTCATGATTTAGCTTTAAAAAACTTCTGAGATCTAATACAACAAGGTAAGCTTATCCTAGATAAGATCTCAAAGGGAAGCTGGAGGATTTGGCTCAGAAATGAGACAGACTGAAACAAAGACGGATGAAGTTTCAATATAATGCCTAAAGCAGATTAAGGTTATGTCCACTCAGGAATGAAACAACTGATCAATTGGAGAGTGAGGGTGCTGACTTGGTGGCTACTGGTCCATTCATTTTTTTTTAATCTGTGTTTAACTTTGGAGAAACAACGCTCCTTTGAGATTTTTACCTTTGTTTGGTTGCTCAGATGTAGGTTCAACAAATTATAATTCTGAACATAAAGAACAATATCAGAAAAGACATCTGCTTGTTAAAATACAAGAATGAGCCAAATCACCAAGTGTCTTGAAAATATTGTAAACTTGATTTGTTTTACCAGACATTGTTTTTTGTCATAACTGTTTAACATAACTACCTAGGAATGATTTTTTTCTACCATAAACTTTATTAGAATAGAGTTATACATTTGTGACACATTTTAAGAAAATTTTAGCTTTTACAACCATAAATTTGATTTCTCAAAATATGAACTACACAAAGAACTGATGGAAATTTCCAGAAGGAATAAACATTGACTATTCTAATTTTCTGTTCACATGGAAATCCTGATTAAATTACCTAAGTACAGAAATGATATTAGTTGTGTTTACAACTTTGTCTTTATACACATTTAGAATATATATAATTGTTTGATACAAAATTTAAATGTCACAGCAAATACACTACTGCAGGAGTTTCATTGATTCTTGTATATGTATCAGTATATCAGTACATGTATAAGTCTTCTACAAAGACTATTAAGGTATCTTAACGTGGCATCTTGAACACAAATGAACACCTGACCTGGCTTCTCAGATTCAAAATTACAATTCTTTTCAGTGTGTTGAGGCAGCTTGTTTTCTACATTAATAATGAAATAATGTTTTCAAATTTATTTTCTGCCATTTGTCATCTTAATAGAACAACAAAAGAATGTTTAGGAGCAATGAGTAGGTAATGGACAGAATGTAAAGGAAGTAAAAAGTAAGTGGCTTCCATTACAGCTAATAAGAGATGTAATGAGATAAAGCCACAAAAACAGTCAACAAAATCCTGGCCTTGTGACCAGCTGTTCCACTAGCCAAGAATTCTGTGAAAATTTGTGATGGTTCTATCCCAGCGCATCTCTCTTTTGCCTACCGAAGTCAGTGATAAATCGAAGACAGTGGTGAAACATGCCTTTATAAGAATTATCTCAGTGATTGAATAAAACCCAGAAGCCAAAATCAAACCTAAAGCATATGCACAGAAGAGATAGTGTTTCATTGGGCAGAAAACTACAACAAAACACTTCCAGCTGTCTTGAACAACTGGTGCCCCAGTGTACTTATTCTGGATGCCTTGTGAAACTTTCTTTTTTTATATCTCAATTACAAGGTGAAGTGAAAATTACATATGCAGCCCAACCAGACAAATCACTCATTGATAAATTTGAGATACGGTAATCACTTGCACTGTAAAAGTAAGAATAATGTCTTTGAATTTTGAAAAGCATCTTCCATATGAATTTACACACTCATGCTCCAAGATGAATATGTGAAAGACAGAGATCTGGCTTTTTCAATCTCCATGCTTCAAATGCAGACTAGTTAAAAAAAGCTAACCACAGGTGTTCCGCAACTTCCGCCCTGGTCTCCCGATCCACAGGACACTAGCAGCTCTTTCCATTAAACATCTAACAATGACACATATGTAGGTTGTAGGTGAGAAATTCACCCTGAAGTGGCTGCAACTTCAAGTATACTCCCTAGCACCCAAGCTGTGAAATTCTCCAGCCTGCTTGCAGGAGGTCCTGAAGGAGCTATATGTGGGGGACAGTGAGAATGCCAGATGGCAGTTTGTGAGAAAATCTGGGATCAGGGCAGTCAGCCAAAGACAGGGGACTGGATAAAAAAAGATGATCACCAAGAATATACCCTTCCCCCAACCACCACAAATGAATGGAAGGTGAATTAAGGCTCTCTTCCTCATACAGGTAAAAAATACTTCATGCAATGTTTCATCCATGTGTGCAATAAATAAAACAAGAATTATAAATGTATTGTGCTGATTTATCTTACTTTCATCTTTTGCTTCATCAGTAATAAAAAGAAAAAGCAAGCCCATTGACAAGGAGTCTGCGGGCGAACTTACAAATAAAGTGTTTGAAAAATTGTAATTGTATCACCGGAAGTAGATGAGAATGCTTCAAGGAACCACTTTCTACTTGATTTGTGAGTAACAGGGGCATGTGCATTGTATTGATTATTATTGTGCGCCTTTATCACCTTTATTGTTTGCTGCAGTATAGCCCTTTGAAGGTCTGCCAAACCCCTGCGGCTTGCTCAAAAGCGGGGCTGAATTTTAATTAAGCCGAGCCAAATAGACACAGAACAGTTGAACTTGATTAGACCACTTGTCCTGATGCACACACAGAGGGCATTCAGCACACTTACTCCAATAACTGACAAAGTCAGTTCATATGTTTGGTGAAATTATCAAGATAAAAACCACTGTGTGTCAAAATACTCCTTCTGTGTAAGATTTCTGCTTCTCTATTTTAATCCAATAAGCCACCAAGGAAAGCTGAGAGGGAAGGTAGCCAGTGAGGATATATGCAGCATAATATCTTGATAACAATAATATTCTATATTCCCTAGGAAGAAAAATATATGAGTTTAGTAATTAGGATTCAATTGCATTGTTTAAGTTGAGAAATTAGTGTGTGTGTTTGTGTGTGTATTGATCTTATTTCTAATATTTCAACCTGTAGAAAAGTTTACCACAGAATTTAGCCCAGATAAGGGAGTAGGCAGGATGTCAGAATTTCATGATTTTTAAAATTTTGATATGTAAGGAAGAGCAAAGCATCCAGGTTTTTGGCTTGTGCAGCAGAACTGTTCCAAAATGTGTTCTCACAGTAACTTCTGAAATCAGCCACTGTAATTTTCCCACAAAGCATGGAGAATTGAGTTTCTGATAGGGCCACGATTCTGCAAAGAAAGTTACTATATAAATTGACTTTGTTGCTAAATTAGACTAACTAATCTCTGGAATATTGTCTACAACAACTTTCCTGTGTAGGCTTTGACTTTTAGCAAAAACCCCACCTTCTCTAAAGTTGGAGAACTGATCATAGGCAATATTTCAACGTTAAATGCACAAAGGAGATACTCTTTCTATATACGTGTACCCAGGGTGACAGAGAAATAAATCCTAAAATATGAATGAGCTAGTATTTCTGAAGGTATCAGTGAAAATTCGAAGATAAGGTCTAAAAGTTGAAACAGAACTTTGCATATACATCAAGGTACAAATACATTGGAAAGAGTGGTTCTTCCTCTGATAAATTCAAATCGATAAGTTTTTAATAGAATTTTGCACTTCCCAAAATCCTAATACCAACTGACTACACTTAATCCTAAAAAATAATCCTTCCCTCGGGATTAGCAAAATAAAAAATTAGTAAATTTCTCAATATCAATGGATGCCTTTTCTGTGCAGGAAAGCAACTCGGATTTTAAAAAAGAAAACAGAATCTAAAGTTCTCATCCTTGACAATGGCAAGAAAAATTAGGTATTTCAACTACTTTTTTTATCTGTTGCCATTTCACTATTTATTCCTGTCCACATGAAGGACAAAACAGTTTCTTGATAATTTAACTAATATCCCTGATAAATATACTTTTAATAGTAAGTCATTCACTAGAAAAAACATGGACTTTAAAGCCAGATCTTTCTGAATTTGAATCCTACCTATGTAATTTCCTAGCTACATTCTGTTCCTCAATTTACTTAACCTCCATTTTATCAGATATAAAATGGGAAGAAATAACACCTTGGGAGCAAACATAACATATAAGAAATATTACATTTAATTTCTACATTATGAATTTTTAAATAAAGTTTTTAATGTGCAAAAGTTGAATAGACTCATATGATAGGAAGCCAGTTTCCATTCCACGAGACCTACCATATATTTTTAAAATATTCAATTAGATCTTAACTTTTAGGCACAACAACCTCGAGGGTGTTAAAGTATTGGCATGTTGAATGTACTCTTTGATTCTGTTATTTTTCTTCTCAATGGAGACCGCTAGCTACCAGTTTATGTCTAATGTGTTCAGATCCACACAAGGCTAATGGGACATGTATGATTTCCTTGTGTCCATATTATCAACATCGGCATTTCATTTGGGATTTCTACTCATTTTCATAAAATAAATGGACAACTCTTTAAAAAGAAAATAACTGCACCAACAGTGCTCTTTAGGATAAGAGGGGAATATTCCTGAAACTCAACTGATGATTGGCATTTAGCACTTTGATGAAATAACCTGAAGTCTTCATCTCACATCTGCTATTCAAAAGGTCAGACTGTGATTCATCAAAGGCCATGTATGAATGCCTATGTATACTACATTAAAGGATAGATTATGCCAGTCAAATCTACAGAACATGAAGGAAAATCTCTGTACATATGTGTTACTCTGTATTTTCTGTAGGACTTAGTTTCTAATGACCATGCATTAGTATACCATCCCTATTGGGGTTTCCAGGTGGGAATTCCCATCCGTTCTCAGGAATTTTTTTCGCTTTCCCATTCCCAATCTCAAGATAAATTGGTCAGAAAATCGGGAAAATCGGCTTCTTGAACCCAGGTGGTTGGTAGTATCAGCCGTCACTTTGTGGAAACGATTCATCATGGAGAACAGAAAACAGTTTATATCTCGGGATTCAGGAAAGGGAAAGCGAAACAAATTCCTGAGAACAGGTGGGAATTCCCGTCTGGAAACCCTAATCCCTATCCTCCTACACTCTGTCTTTCAACCCCCTTCATTCCTCTATTACAGTGATCACAATTGGTATTTTTTAATTTATGTTATGGGTTTTATTGTTTTCTCTCTGCCTCCCTTATACTTTGTGGACTCCATGTGGCCAAGGACCTCCATCTTTTTAAATTAGCAATGCATATAAACTGTTTTTAAAACAGTGCCTAACACACAGTCAAGGCTCAACAAATATTTGTTGAATGAATCCCACATGAATAAAACCTGAAGTCTAAAGGATAAGCTTCCAATTCAGGAAAGATGAAGGGCATCTGTTTTTTGTTTTTGTTTTTGTTTTTTCGTCTTTCCCCCTGCTAATTACTTTCACTTACAAAGTAATATGCGCATTAGATTGAATCATATCCAGTGTATATTTGTTACTCTTTCTTTTTTACTAGATCACAGAGGTGGAAGAGATCTTGAGATGTTTTCATGCCTTGAGGTACTGCTACTACTCGAAGCACTAAGTAAACATTAGATTTTTTTTAAAACTCTAGAGGCCTCATGAAATTCAGATTAGAAATAATCTTGCCTAGAGGGTAGAAAAAGGGTGACATCTACAAATGATTCTAATATATAACCCAAATTTAGACCTTACAAATATTTATTCTCATGGCAGATAGTAAATTTTGAGCTTATAATTACAGTCTACCCCATCCTCTCTCTGGGAATGAGGGTTTTGTGTTTAGTGTTCTTGGTCAGGGACCTGTTGATATAATGGTTGGAATAATGGGTACAGAGGCAGAGCTGAAAAGGTCTACTGAAGAGGTGGGACGAGGGGGCCAGTAAGAGAGGGGAGGGTGCACGATATGAAAAGATTGGTGGCGGGAAGTGTTTGGAGACGAAGGGAGAAGAGAGCACTGAAGCATGGTAAAGATCTTCAAGGAGAGAAATGAGTAAAGAGGATCCCTAAATACTTTAGCCATTCTTCCAAAAAACTCGTAAATACCAAACTTATCTTTCAAAGTTTGTTTTGATTGTTTTCTTTTTCTTTGGTTGTTGGTAAATATAGGATCTGTGTTTCTTTGTAGTGTGGCACTGGCCTGAGAGTGACAGAGTGATCTAGTGTTGTGTGAGTTACCATCTTAACGGTAGTTGGCCAGTCTCTAAAGTATTACTGCTCTGTCCAATACGCTGTCCAATTGCTACATGGTGGTTATTTAAAATTAAATTAAAAATGTAAATAAAATTAAAACTTCTGTTTCAGGTCAGTTTCACTAACCACATTTCCAAGGTTCAATAGCCACATGTGACTAGTGATTAATGACTTCCATATTGGAAAGCAAAGATACAGGAAATTTCAATCATAACAGAAAATGCTATTGGACAGCATTGTTCTAGAACTTTGGGCTTATGTCTCACACAGGCTATTCAATATATTTTTGTCCACTTCAGGGATGGTGTAGACGCCTGATCATGGCACTACATACCTGAAGCTGAAGTTGAAGAGTAATGAATGTCATATATATATACATATATATATATACACACACACACATATATATACATATATGTGTGTATACATATGTATATATATACATATATACATATATATATATATATGTATGTATATATATATATATATATATAGTAACAGGAAGTGGAGTACAGCATTAGGAATAGACACAGTGGAAATGTAATGGCTCTGTGCGATGTCAGAGGGACAGTGGATGGGGAAGGGGGTTTATCACTGTGTGAGGGATATAAATGATAAATGTCTAACTATTACATTGTTTTATACACCTGAATCTAACTAAAATAAAAAACAACTTTGGTCCTATTAGCAGCATAAAGAAGATATTTTATCATTATTCATTCTACTTAAAGTAAATATAAAATATTGATAATAAAGATACATTTTTATGTCTTCAGTATACTAGTATCCAGAGATCTCACAGTCATTTCCACTTCTGTTGTTGAAACTATTATCACACAGATTTTTGTGATATAGTCTTGTTCCCTCCCTATATTAATTGGATACTTTATTTATTCAGGATTACACTTTCTTAATCTATTAAATCATGTGGAGACTTTTCAAAATGACAGTAAAGCCGCTCAGTAGATAAGATAAATATCAAGAAAATAGTAATTATATTTTGGCTAATAATTTTGTGTTAATATCAGAATAACATAATATGGGAGTAAAAGGCAGTGCCGATTAAAATATAAAACAAATGGATGAATAAAAATGCCCTCAAAAGATGAACCCCCAAGTTAGTGTGAATTGGAACTTCTAAATGTGGCTGGGACAGAAGGAAGTGCATTGCTCCTACGCTAATGTTAATCCTTAGTAAATCATAAATCATGCAGGAAGAGAACCCAGGGAGACACACTTTAGATTAGTGTTGTTGCTAGAGGAATATCAAAAGTAGAAACACGAACAAGTAGCCGTGGAAGGAAAGTTAGAGATACTTTAGTCTGATTACCACTCTAACTGTCTAAGTAATTTAAATAATTCTACGGTGGGCAGGATGACGGAAGCTTCAGCAAAATAAATAGCAGTCAAGGATCCAGTCAAACCAAATGATATGCACGTTTATTTCATATATGGATAAGTTACTTAAAATGGTTGAAACATATTTACATTATATGCAATAATAGTTAAATTCAAGATTCTTTATGGTTAAAATGTATTGCTCTCTAGTTACATACATGATGCTGCTATGCTTAAAAACCTTTGAACAAAAGTAACTAAGTAGAAGAATGCAATAACTGAAATAAAGAATACAGTAAAGGGAATCAACAGTGGATTAGATGAAGCAGATAATCAATCAGTGATTTAGAAGATAAGGTAACAAAACACACCCAATCAGGAAAGCAAAAAGAAAAAAAGAATGCCAATAAAATAAGGATAGTTTAAGGGACCTCTGGGACAACATCAGATGTAATAACATTCACATCATAGGAGTACCACAAAGAGAAGAGAGAGAGAAAGGAACTGAAAACCCATTTGAAGAAATAATGACAGAAAACTTCCCTAACATGGCAAAGGAAATAGGCATACAAGCCCAGATAACACAGCCAGTCCCAAACAAAATGAACTCAAAGAGGCCCACACTAATACACACCATAATTAAAATGCCAAAGGTTAAAGACAAAGATAGAATCTTAAAAGTAGCAAGAGAAAAGCAGTTAGTTACCTACAAGGGAGCTCCCATAGGACTGGCAGCTATTTCTCAACAGAAACTTTGCAGGCCAGAAGTAATTGGCACGAAATATTCCAAGTGATGAAAAGCCATGACCTACAACCCAGATTACTCTACCCAGCAAAGCTATCATTTAGAATCTAAGGATAGATAAGGAGCTTCCCAGACAAGAAAAAGTTAAAGGATTTCATCACCACCAAACCAGTATTAAAAGTAATGCTAAAGGGACTTAAGAAGAAAAAAAAACAAGAGATCAAAAATATGAATAATAAAATGGCAATTACTACATATCCATCCACAATTAATTTAAATGTAAATGGATTAAATGCTCTAATCAAAAGACATAGGGTGGCTGAATGGATAAGAAAACAAGATCCTTACATATGCTGCCTAAAAGAGACTCACTACAGATTGAAAGACACGCAGACTGAAAGTAAAGGTATGGAAAAAGATATTTCGTGAAAACAGAAATGTTAAAAAAAAAAACAAAAAAACAGCTAGCGTAGCAATACTTACACCAGACAAAATAGACTTTAAAACAAAGGCTATAACAAGAGACAAAGAAGGACCCAGAAACCCCACTTCTGGGTATTTATCTGCAGGAACCAAAAACACTACTTCGAAGGAACATATACATCCATATATTCATTGCAGCATTGTTTACAATAGCCAAGATGTGGAGGCAGCCTGCATGTCCATCGATGGAAGAATGAATAAAGAGGAGGCGGTACATTTGTATATACAATGGAATATTGCTCAGCCATAGAAAAGAATGAAATCTTGCCATCTGCAACAACATGGATTGACCTAGATGGCATTTTGCTGAGAGGAGTAGATCATACAGAGAAAGACAAATGCCATATGATTTCACTTATATTTGAAATCTAAAGAACAAAATAAATGAACAAACAAAATGGAAACAGGCTCATAGATACAGAGAACAAACTGACGGTTGTCAGATGGGAGCATGGGTGAAATAGGGAAGGTATTAAGAAGGACAAATTAATAGTTACAACATAGTCTTGGGGATGTAAAGTACAGCATAGGGAATATAGTCAAAAATATGGGAATAACTATGTATGGTGTCAGATGGGTACTAGATTTATCAGCGTGATCACCTTGTAAGTTATAGAAATGTCTAATCATTATGTTGTACACCTGAAACTAATGTAATATGGTATGTCAACTGTAATTGAAAAATTATATATATATATTAAAAAATTAGAAACTTAAATATATACATACATATATGTATATATATAGTGATAAACACAAAGTTACTATTTGACCTAGACATTCCACTCCTTGGTATATATATCAAAGAGAAATAAAAGCATATGTCCACACGAAAACTTGTTCATTGATATTGATAGCAGGATTATTTATTATAGCCAGATGATGGAAATAAACCAAATGTCCATTTGGTGAATAAATAAACAAAATGTGTTCTATCAATACAATCGAGTATGACTCAGCCATAAAAATGAAGTACTGATCCATGCTAAAACATAGATGAAACCGTAAACATTATGCTAAGTGAAAGAAGCCAGCCACAAAGACTACATAATGTATGATTCCACTTCTAAAATTCATCCAGAATAAGTAAATCTATAGAGAGAGAAAGTAGATAATTGGTTGCCTAGGGCTGGGGGAAGGAGGACTTGCGGGTGATAGGTAAAGGGTATGGGCTTTCTTTACAGGGTGATGAAAATGTTCTAACATTGATTGTGGTGATGATAGCTCAACTGTGAATATACTAAAAACCATTGAATTGTACACTTTAAATGGATGAATAGTATGGTATGAAAATTATGTCTCAATAAATCTGCTTTTAAGAAGGAAAAAAAAAGAGTAACTAAGTAAAGAACTAGGAAAGTTGATGACACTCAGGTTAAGTGTGGAAGTACTGACCTTAGGATACAGGGTGTATAATTTAATGTATTGGTGCCTCTATTTGTCTTTAGGAAACTCTGAAACACATCTCAAGCTCCCTCAAAAGTGAAATGTTAAAAATAAATGGAATACACACTCTTATTTGATTAGAAGCTTCCATAAAAGAAAGGTACTGAATACAGTGTGGTGCTCTATCCTGATTACTGAAGAACACCATATGAATAATAATATTTACTGACTGCTTCCTGTATTCTAAGTGCTTTACATGTAATGACTTCATTACTCCTCACAACTCTGTCAAGCTGGAAGGTCAGCTGGAAATAAGAAATACAGAGGTGCCATCATTATCCCCGTATTATAAATGAGGACATTGGAAGACTGAAGCCACGTTCTGATCCCAGTGCTAATAGGTTGGTTCCGGAAGAGCTTTCTCACAAATGATTAGAGCAGGCTTCCCAGAGGACCTAGTGAAAAGTATAGATATCAGCAAAGAGTCAAGCAGCACTACAGAAAACAACCGCAAATCTAAGGAGGCAACGGCACGTATGCTGAACCTGCTGCTGTATTTGGAACAATGAAACTGGAAGAGAAACCAGACACTCCACAATCCCATCAGATTTGACCTGATCAATTTTTGAGAAAAATAGAGAAGTGCCCTCAAATTGGAAGGCTATCTGCTTTATCCCTAAGATCTTATCAAAGAGCCTGATGTATTATAAGCTTTTGATAAAGGTTTAATGCTTATATACAGAAGGACTGCATAGGACAGGAGCTAGGAAGAATCCCTGAAGCAGTCATGCAGAGGGGTCTGGGGAGTGAGACAGACAAAGCGGGAGGGAGGGCTGTGTGAAGGAGACAGCATTACTGCTGGGCCTTACATAATCAGCAGGGTTTCGAGAGCTGGAGAAAATTAGGGGTTGAGTTGGGATACTTCAAGACTAGGGAGGAACGGGCACAAAAGGGAGAAGGTGCAGCTGTCCCTTTGGACCTTCCTCTGACTGCAGTGAACACCGACTCTGGGCCAGGCCCTATCACAGCACTGGGAAGAAGGGCAGATCAACATTTTCATCACATGCAGGAGGTAAACGGGAAGAAAAGACTAGAAGAGAAGAAATCACAATATGGCGCATCATGCAATATAGACATCCTGCTCAGGAGTGGGGAGAGGAACAAAGAGTTTGTGTATTATCTTGCCAACTAGAAGTGAAGTGCCTTGAGAAAGGAACCATATCTTTACACACTTTAAAGGCCATCATATGCTCTCTTGCATATAGCTGGTAATCAGCAAATCATTATCTGAGAAGTAGTAGGACATAATAGGAAAGGTATTGGTTTAGGATTCTTGAAATAGAACTGTTTCAATTTCCTTGTCTGTGAAAAACAAACAAAATGCTTGTTAGATCGTGTTAGAATTCTTTTCAGATGTATTCATTAAAAACCCATGTTAGGATTGTCAATTGTTTAACATCACCATTAATAGGGAGTTCTCCGTCAAGGGGCACGATGTGCTGGTTAGAAAGCAACCTGGCCTTCGGTCATGACAGCCTAAAAGCAGCCCAGCTCATTCAACCTGCGACATTGGGCTAAGCACAGAGTTCTATCAGATTTCAGATTCTTGACCCCGGATGCTTAAAAAAAAAAAAAAAGGAGGGCAGGGAGGGGGAGAAACTACCCAGGTAAGTCAGATACACACTTGTCCTGAACCCAACTGCAAAACTCCTCTTGACAGAAAATTTGTGCGCTTGAGTATTTCAGCTCAAAGGTCATATCTACGAATCAATTACAATCATCATAAATGGGCAGTGTAGTGGAGGATGTACAGAGTGAGATTCATCATCTTTATTAAGGAAGTCCGACTCCAGGTTGCAGGCATTGGATAAAGCACTTCTGTGAAAGAATCATGTCAAAAATGAAATTGTGGCTACAGTTAGAAAATTTAAATAGAGGACATAGCACCGGGTTAATATAACAAACGTCACACAGGTTAATAAACATTTAACATGATATATGCATGCCTTAGACTGGTCAGTTACATTCAGTGGAGTGGGAATATACCTAGGTTAATTTGTAATGAGGTGCTGGAAGAGACAACAACAATTAGAAGAGGTGAGAAAATTGGGGGGGGGGGCAGAGAAATTGGTTTGTTCACATGAAACAGCCTGTGGAAAGGATTGGAGATAGGAAAAGAGAACTCCCTGCAAGTGACAGAGAGCCATTCTGTCTCAATGAATCAGCCATTGCTCTCAAGGGAGTCGAGACAATTTGCATGTTTAGTGATTGATGTGGAGCGAGATCATAAATCACATCCAGTCGTAGCTCAAAGGCTCTGCTATCTCAGACATAGAAAAATGAACATTTGTACTCTATACCTCAAGTATTCACATTGTTCAAATGCACTATAATTTCAGGAATGATCTGAAAATATCCATCAGTCAGCACTGCTGAACTTGGAGCACATAGAACTCTATCATTAGGAATCATTTACCATTTAATGTGGTGGATTGAGGGCTTCAGGTATTTTCAACTTTCGAAAGATTTAATAGTCTTTTTATCAACATGCTGCTTTGTTCCCATAACCAAGGGGAAAACAAAAACAACCACCACAACAACAAACTTGTTACCCAGGAGATAGAAATACATATTCAGTGTACTGGTAATTTTTCTGACTCTGTTTTCAGAAATACAATTCTTTTCTTTTTGCTTTAGGATTGTTGATTTTGCTCTCCGATTAAAGCTAATGTTAAAAGTGAGAGCAAGAGAAACAAAATGTATTCTCCATGGAGAGTAATTCTATTACCATTGCTGGAGCAATCTGGTAGCTAAGAGGTATATTCTTTCAAGAAGAAAAATTGCCTCTACCCAAATAGTGACTGCATATTCTATCTTTCAGTATAAAAAGCAATGATGACACAATTAGCCTTAGAAACTAGTGAATTACTAACAGGGAGCATAAAACAGGGCAAAAAGGAAACTGCCAATACCTTGTACTTTATTCAAGATACACAAGAAAGTATCTTGAATAAAGTACAAGAAAAATGATATTGTTGCATTATTAAAAACTGTCTAAAAAGGAAACAATCTCTTTGAAAATGGGAGGATGAGGAGCTATCCAAGTGAGTTCATGATGCTCCCTCGTTCCAAAGATGTTAGTTCCTGCCCCACTGTCACTCTCTCCAATAAATGACTCTTGTCATAATTTATGGGATTTTACGTATCCACTGAAAACAATTCTCTCACCGTTTTGACCTATTAATTCATCGAACTCCTTCACTCCAGAGATCTTTTCCTCCACCCTGCCCTGGCCACTTGGCCTCATGGTCGTACCCTAGATTTTGTCGCAAGATCAGCTTTAAGCATCACACTTCATAACCTCCACCTCCTAAGTTTCTGGCTGACTCTATCTTGGTACCCTGATTCCCACAATTCCTTCATATCACCATGTCCCGCAATTCATTCATCCTACTGGCTCCCATCCTGCATATCCTCACTTTTCTTATGAAGCATAAACTCTATGGTTTGTCATTGTAACCACTTTCTTGTGCTCATATCCCTGTGTCCTCTCTCACTTCCGGACCTTATTTGATAAATCTGAAACCCTGCTACAGCTAACTGAATCTTCTGGAGGAAAACACACAATCATTCTGACTAGTCTCATTGTAAATTCATGACCACTACATTCAAATTGGCTCTTAGCATGACCCGGCAATCTTACTATATGAGGTCAAACAGTTAAGTTCGCGAACTCATCCTAGGAAAAGTGCTACATATCTCATAGCTGAATATGACTACAGTCACCTTCGAAGTACTCCCCTTGGGAAGCTATGCACTGATACCAGTGCCTAGTCCACCCTTCAAAGCAATTTTTGGAACTCTTTTTCTGGAATGACCATTAGCGTTGTTGTCATATTACCCTTGATGTCCTGAATGTCATCAACATGTGTTCCTTTCAATATTTCCTTTATCTTCAGGTAAAGAAAGAAGTCATCGGGGGCCAGATCAGTTGAGTAGGGAGGTTGTTCCAATACAGCTATTTGTTTACTGGCTAAAAACTCCCTCACAGACAGTGCCGTGTGAGCTGGTGCATTGTCGTGATGCAAGAGCCATGAATTGTTGGTGAAAAGCTCAGGTCATCTAACTTGTTCATTCACCCTTTTCAGCACTTCCGAACAGTAAACTTGGTTAACTGTTTGTCCAGTTGGTATAAATTCATAATGAATAATCCCTGTGATATCAGAAAAGGTTAGCAACATCGTTGCAACAAGTTCGCGAACTTAATTGTCAGAACTTGTATTTCTTAGTTGACAGTTTCTCCTGTACTTCTACATCAATGGTTCTCAAATTTACCTGCATTTGGGGGACATTTTTAAAAGTGCTTAAGCCAGCCCTTACCCCAATTCTGACTAAAACGGTCGGGGTGGCAGTCTAGCCATTGGAATTTTCAAATGCTCACTCAGGTAATTCTAATGTGAAGCAAAGTTCAAGAACCCCCTGTCCTGATAACTGTTTTATTCTCTTCTTCCTCAAACCATCAAGACCTCCTTCCCTATTCTCAGCTGATGACACTGTTTCCCATTTGCCTAGAAAATTTAAGCAATCAGTAAAGCACTGCTCCCCAGCCTCTTGTCACCACATATGCCCACATGCCTGCACTGATGTCCAACCCTGTGGGTCACCAGTGTGTGTTCCTGTTACAGGCTTATCTCGTGTGTTCTAGATTCCATCCAATTTCGCCTACACAAAGACAAGGTTCCAGCAGTCAGCCTCACTGTCCCCTGCATCACCAATTTCACCCTCACTTTGGGATCACCCCCACAAATATTCTATGCTGTCATTTTCCCCCTTACAAACAAGCTCTCTTCACCCCATTCCCCACCCACAGTGATAACCCCATTTCTCTGTTACCTTTAAAAATGAACCTTTAAAAAATTTTAGCAGTTGCTATTACCTCCAATTCTTCTCCTTAAGTGTTTGTTGACTTAAATATTTCTTTCAAAGATGCTTTCACCTCCAACATTCCCTGAAATGGCTCTCATCAAGGTCACTAATGCCTACCCAGTAAATCTACTGGTCAATTTTCAGGTCTCATTTCTTTTGACAAATCAGCTGCATTTGATATAATCAATAACGCCTTTATCCTTCATTCAGTTATTTATTTGAATACTTGAATAGGGATCTGCAAACTACAGCCTATGGACCAAATCAAATCTGATCTCTTTTTTTGTAAATAAAGTTTTACTGGAACACAGCCATGCTCATTTCGTTTCCTTGTTACCCATGGCTGCTTTCTGCTAAAAGAGCAGAGTTGTGTAGTTGTAAAAGAATCCTTTTGGCTGGCCTTTTACAGAAGAATTTTGCCAATGATCCCTTCCCTTATACCTGCACCTCCTGGAATTTTCCCCATCCCAGTAAATGACAACTGTATCCTCCCAAATGCTCAAACCAAACATCCTAGATTCTTGCTTGACTCTGTCTTCTTTCACACCATACATAGAACTCCTCAGCAACTCTGGCCTCTGTATCTTCAAAACATTCACATTCCAATCACTTCTCATCACCTCCACTGCTACTGTACTGGAACAAGCCATCACCATTTCTTGCCTGAACTATTTAATGGATTCATAACTGGTCTCCCTTTTTCCGTCCCTTTCCTCAACCTGACATATCACCCTCCCTTAGTTTATACTTTTTTTAAACTTTAAAAAAAATTTTTATTGGGGAACAGTGTGTTTCTCCAGGGCTCATCAGCTCCAAGTCATTGTCCTTCAATCTAGTTGTGGAGGGTGCAGCTCACTGGTCCATGTGGGAATTGAACTGGCAACCTTGTTGTTCAGAGCTCACACTCTACCCAACTGAGCCATCAGTCCACCCCAGTTTATACTCTTTATAGAAGCCAGGGTAGTCCTCTAAAAATGTTAAGTCAGATGACATTATGCCATTTTCAAACCCTTCAAGTCACTTTCTATTTTACTTTATTAACTAGCACTCATTTAACCTACAAGACCTACATGATTTTTCTGATCTTGTATTCTATTCCTCCTCCACCCTTCACTTTGACCCAGCCACTGGATCTCCAAGCTGTTCCTTGAACTTGCATCTTCATTCCTCTGACATTTTCCTGGGATGCTCTTCCCTGAGACTGTTTAATGCCTTGATCCCTTATCTCCTCCTATTCTTTCCGAAATATCACCAACTCAGAGACGTCCTCCATGTCCATCCTACTTAAGCCCCAGGCCCCTCCCTGTATTCTATATCCCACCTTCCCATTTTATCTATCACCAATGCATTTATCACCATGTAAAATATTTTATATTTTACATGTTTATTTTATTTACTGTATATTTTCTTACATTGGAATATTGTTTCCATGAGGGTAAAATTGTTATATATTTTGCTTCTTGCTGAATTCCTGATAACAACAAGTCACTTAGGAGGTACTCATGAATATGAGGTCTCACAATTAAGTTTGCTAACTTGCCACCATGTGCTTACATTGGCACCACTGTACAAATAGCACGGTGAGGTTCATAACCTTGGTATATCAGTGTCTCACAGGTGTGTTCATGTCGACAAGGGGTGGTATCTTGCTGAGTGGTGTTCTTATTCTTGTTGCGTGTTTTTGTGTGCCATCGCGAGAATGTCTGAGCTTGAATTCGAGCAATGAACACACATTAAATTTCTTGTTAAACTTGGCAAGAGTGGAAATGAAATCAGGGACATTTTAATCCAAGTTTATGGGGATAATGACATGAAGAAAAGGGCAGTATACAAATGGATTAAATGTTTTTCTGGAGGGAGAGAACGTGTCACTAATGAAGAGAGGTGAGGGTGGCCAATAACAAGCAGACTGATGAAAACATTGCAAAAATTCATTGAATTGTGTCAAAATCATTGGCTGACTGTGAGAAGTAAACAGACCAAGTAAACATTGATAGAGAAACAGGAAAGTCTTAACTGAAAACCTTGGCATGAGAAAGGTGTGTACAAAAATGGTCCCGAAGGGGCTCACCAATGAACAAAAGCAAAGGAGACTCAAAGTTTGCCAAGACTCATTGGAGAGGCCAGATGATGTTTTGGGCCATGTTATCACTGGTGATGAAACATGGGTGTACCAATACAACACTGAAACAAAGTGTCAAAGTGCACAATGGAAGTCAGCCAATTCTCCATGACCAAAAAAATTGCGTCAGTCCAAATCAAGAGTCAAAATGGTGTTGCTAACATTTTTTTGATATCAGACGGATTATTCATTATGTATTTGTACCAACTGGACAAACAGTTAACCAAGTTAACTATTTGGAAGTGCTGAAAAGGCTGCATGAAAAAATTAGATGAAAACAACCTGAACTTTTCGCCAACAATCCATGGCTCTTGTATCAGGACAATGCACCAGCTCACACGGCACTGTCTGTGAGGGAGTTTTCAGCAAGTAAACAAATAGCTGTATTGAAACACCCTCCCTACTTAAATGATCTGGCCCCCAATGACTTCTTTCTTTAGCTGAAGATAAAGGAAATATTGAAAGGAAGACATTTTGATGACATTCAGGACATCAAGGATAATACGACGACAGCTCTGATGGCCATTCCAGAAAAAGAGTTCCAAAACTGGCCTCTTGCTGGCATCGGTGCATAGCTTCCCAAGGGGAGTACTTCAAAGGTGACTGTAGCGATATTCTACAATAAGTTTGTAGAAAGAAACCTAGGCTGATGGGCTCTGCAAAACTACACAGAACCATTCAATTTACAAGGTGGATATTTAAAAAAAAAAAAATCAAAAATCTTGAGCGAAAGACAGAACTAGCATCAACAGTGTAAAACAGAAGAAAATTATTGAAGAAATGAGAGTCCAGCTCTCACCGTTTACCTAATCAGTCAGAGAAGGTCCAATCAAGCATATCTGATCTACCCAAGACCAGAATTAAGGTGTTCTTTACCAAAAAAAGCTGATGAGTTGTAGTGGAACATTTTCTAAAAGGGAGCTGTAGTGGTTAGGCAGGAAATAAATCTTAGGAATAACCCATTCTCAATGATTCTAACACATGCAAAGTGACACTATTAATGAACATGAAGATACTTTTGGTTTAATTTTCTAAAGAGACTTACAAAAACAAAGAGTGGTGTGTATATTTTAATGCCATTGTCAAAATGCATTTGGTTGAGGTGGATAGAAAACCCACTCATTCGGGGCCGGCCTGGTGTCTCAGGTGGTTGGAGCGCCATGCTCCTAACACTGAGGTCCCCAGTTCGATACCCACATGGGCCAGTGAACTGCACCCTCTACAGCTAAGATTGTGAACAACAGCTCTCCCTGGAGCTGGGCTATGGTGAGCAGCCGGAGGTCAGTGTTGCCTGCTGTGTGCTGCTGTGGGCTGCTGTGTGCTGCCAGGAGTGGCCGGCAGCCAGCGTGAGCACTGGTGGGCTGCTGTGTGCTACCGTGGGCTACCATGTGCTGACAGGAGTGGCCGGCAGCCAGCACGAGTGGCCAGCAGACAATGTGAGTGTCCAGCAGCCAGCGTGAGAGGCCCGGCAGCCGGCAAGAGCTGCCATGAGCTGCTATGAGCGGCCAACGGACTGGTGACTGCCTCAGCGGGGGGGGGGGGGGGGGGCGCAAGGCTCATAATACCAGCATGGGCCAGGGAGCTGTGTCCTGCACAACTAGACTGCACACCAACGGCTTGAAGTCGGGGGGGGTGGGGGGAATCCACTCATTCAACAAGTATTTATGAGTAGGAACAAATGTGTTGTGAAAGAGAAAGTAAGAAGACAAGTGCTCTGTTCTCAAAAAGTCATGGTAACTTTTGAACTCATAAATGAGTAACTATAATAAAATGGGACAGGTATAGTAATCGAAGTATGAACCACGTGCTCTGAAACATTGCAGGAGTAGAAGACAAACTCAACAGGGTGAAAGAGACTTTAGAGAGAAAGATATTTAAGCAGAACCTAGATGAATGAGTAGATGCTAACTAAATAAGAAATTACTACAAAGGAAACACCAAGAGAGGGAAGGGCATGACCAATGGGAAAAGAGTGTAACATATTTAAATCATAGTGGGTAGGTCTGAATGTGTCAAAGACGTACAAGAAGTTAATCATGGCAGGTGATGAATCTATAAAGGTAGGATGGGTCAAGTTTAAATAGAACTATGTTGTAATGAAAAATGCTTGTGCTCTGCAGTCATAGGACATGTTTTGAATTCTACTTGTTCCTTACACCTGCTGTTTGAACTTGGAAAGATATTTAACACCTCTGTGTATCAAATTCCTGTTTAGAAAAACAAGAGCTAACAATACTCCACATCCAAAGGTTAGTTTGGGAGTTGGAGATAATTATGTTATGTGCTTAGTAATATGAGTTTCTTAATAAATAATAAGAACAGCTATTAAGTGCTTCATATCCGCTAAAATTTTTTTATTTCACTGGGTAGACAATGGAGAGCTCTGGACTATTTTTAAACAAGGAACTGACTGTTTTAGGAAGATGTCCCTGACACAATATGAATCATGGACTGAGGAAAATGACAGAGAACCCAATCATCAGATTATTAGAACACTTCAGGCAAAAAAAAAAAAAAAAAAAAAAAAAAAAAAAAAAAAAAAAAAAAAAGCACAGGTGGTTTGGAAATAACATGCCAGCAGTAAGCATGGAGAGAAGGGTGAAGGCACATTATGATGTGATGGAACAATTGACAGGCTGTGGTGACCAATTAAATGTGAGGTTATAAAGTTGATTACACTGATTATGGTTTCTGGGGAAAAAACAGAAACTTTGAACTGTTACAGAATATAGATATAAAAATATAAAAACAGAGTTGTTTTCTGTCTATGCCCCTGTTGGCAGCCATTAGTATAACCCCACCAACACCAACACCAACATCAAACCCCCTTCCATCCTCAAATTAAATAGGTTCAATTTCCATCCTGAAACACAGATAGATCCCATTAAGTCCTATGCTAAACTTGCAATTCTTCCTACCTCCCTCTTCAAATGCACACACACCCTTTCGCTTATGTCTCATTGATCGTTCTGCCAAACCCTAGGTTTTATTTTTCTTGTAGCTTAAATGATTCATGAGTTCTTCCAGGACTAATGAGCTCGATATAAGAGAGATCTAGTGTTGCTCGATAATTTGGTACTCTACCCATGTATTAGTGAGAAAACACAGCCTTGCATTGATTATTGCTAATGATACCATGTTGCCTGAGCACCTGCAGTCTTTGTCTTGTGCTCGTAGGTCACGGGGATTTATAGATTACCTGCTAGAGATTACAAAGGAGAACCTTGAGGGGCGAAGGCAGCACATTCCCTTGGACTCCAACGTATTGTTTTATAGAGAATTCTGAATTTGTTTCACCAAAAACATTTGTCTATTTTGTCCATGCATTCTAACAATATGGAAAAAAAAATCACTCAGAATTTTCCAAGTATGTGGTATGTTATGAAAACTTTATAAATAACTTAGAGGTGAAGATGGGACAGGAGGACAACATCTTGGCTACCTGTGATAGTTCTGCAGTGGTAGAATGATGTCGTCCTGCAGCTGGCAGTTGCTAATTAGTGAGATGCTTGTTAAATCAGGCAATCCATCACTCCATCCAAGAAAATAAGTTAAACCCATGTCTTGAGGGATTTTTCAAAATCAGAGAAAGCAGTGTAGCTTAATTATATTAAAAATCCTATACTTCTCTCCTTTGATTTGCTTTTTGTGGGACTAGATATGCAAGGTACTTGAGTATATGTACCACATATAAATATTCAACATGTAGTCTTTTAGACTGGTGTTACATAGCTGAAAAACAAATAGGATGATTGGGAGGGATGAAAATAGTATATATAAATCGTTTTGATAAAATACGTCTGAATAAGTAAGGTTTTTTAAGGATAAATCTTTGAGAACGTTATCCTAAGGACTTATAACGTTGATGCTCTTATTGCTTTTTATTTCACATCCATAAGATCATACAAGCAAACGGTATTTAATTGTTATGATATTCAAAATTATTTAAAGATTGACTAAGGAGTTACAAATGTATGAACCACAAAAGCTAAGATTAGAATACCAATAGACAAAATCAAAATTTCTATTTTCTACTATAATTGGCATGGTAACTGACACAGAGTACACATTCACCATTTGTTGAATGAATTAACTAGCTGTTCTTGGTATACGAATTTGGTTAATTTCTATATTCTTATAAAGGAATGAAGTGTGCTTACATAGTTTAGATTTTCATGTTGGTAGAAAAACAAAGTATTAAAAGATTAATGGAAATAAATAAAATAAGCAAAATACTGTCTGTCCAAAGTCCCAAACATACAGTGCTACATAGAAAATGGTACTCCTGAATATCTAAGAATAAAATTTCACAGTTTGATAAATAAATTAATGCTAGAGAGGTAAACACTTGATGCTACCACTGTGACAGTCTAATAGCTACTTTTTTTTCATCTGCCTTACCAAGGCCAGCCAAGATTACAAACCTAACAAACATCATCACAGAAATTAAAGTACATGAATAGGTGGGATTAAGAAATCAGTATGTGGCTATTGAAGTGTTATGTTCTAAATCTTCTAAAAACTGGACAAAATGCCTACACCGAATAAAAGGGTTTCTACATAAGGACAAGCTGGCTCGTAACAACACTTTGAAATTCAATATTTTGCCTGAATAACTCAATTTACATCTCGAAGTCTTCTGTGATTGAAACTACAAAGCATGTAACTTTAAGAAGAAAATTCAGGAAGCCAGGTTGAGCAACAGCATGCTTTAATGGTACAGGGAAAGTTCTAGAATACCAAAATTAATTTCAAAAACACATTTTCTCGTAGGTTTTGGTAAGTAAGGTAAACCCAAGCTTGGAAATCTTTTTTAAATGATAAATAAATAAATAAATCTAAAAATACACCAACATCACACCCAGCAATATATAGTTTAAAGCAAACTGGAAAGTATGTTTTAGACTTTCTCCTTACTGCATAATGTATTCTCAATTAGTTGGCTTGGCTATATAGTATATTGCCTTGATACAAAAGCCAAAGTATGTTGGATGGATAGAGGGATGGATGGATGGACGGCCAGATTTTATGAGGAAAAAAAAGAAACAACCTTTCCATTGTTATAAATGACTTGTTTTTATTGAATAATTAGTCAATAAAAACACATAAAATACCTATTCAGTTTAACAACTAATTTCTTCTAAAGACACATACAAATAAGAAAATAAAAACTGGTATTTCCACTATTGTTACTGGTTTGGCATTACCGCTCCAAATTTGTCTCTTTCCGTGCACATGCACATACACACATAAATTTGTTTAACATTTGTAGAATTTTGATTCCTGCATTTTCCTCATAAAATTGAATTTTGAGCACTGCCTCCATAATTATTACATACTTGAACTTTATTTTCCTTCTACATAATGCTTAACTCTTATTATGTTCTAGAAATAGTGTGATTTAATAACCATTTCCCTTGGTTATTATAGAATTTTCATAAAATTGTACTTTCTAATTTTATTCTCCCAGTAGGACTGTAAAGCAGATCTTATTATCCCCATTTTGCACTTAGGCCAAAAGAGGATCAAGGACACAAATAAATGCCTGCCTAAGGTCGCAGAGTCAGGAAATGGCATGATCAAAAGCTCCACACAATGAGTTATAGATATGAAGTAACTCAAAATTTGTTTTTCTGAACTTCCATAAACTTGTTATACCTGAAATAGTTTGTATTTGCACCCCCTATATTAATGGCAAACTACACATCATTACCTAACTAATACTTCTATACAGTAATAATTAACTAATGACTTATGGAACTAATGGCTCCTGACTAATGGTTGTCAGTATTCTAAGTACATCCAAAATAATCTATGGGATTTTTAAAAAGGCCAATAGCTTCTAATTATGCGTTAGGGCTTTATACAGGAAATCTTTGCCTAAGAGATATTCAAAATTACATTTTAGATACCGTTGATAAAGAAGAAATTCCCCCTTTTGTTTCTCCACAAGCAGAAAGCATGCCATCCGGCCTCACTGCCCTTAGCAAAACCTGAGAAAAGAATGTGGGAATCCACTTACAGTAACTGAGAGAAGACACACTACAGGAACCAAAGGTGCCTGCCACTCTCCCCCTGACACAAGATTTCTGTGTGTTTCCTCAATATTTTTGTTTCCTCTTTAAAAATTAAGATGTAAGATGGTTTTACTCCCATGAGGGGTTATTTGAAATAACCTTTTAAGTGGAGGACATTTTATTCACTACAACAGATTTATTGAATATCTCTTCCTTGTTAAATTTAGGCTATGCATACCTCACTGTAGTACTCTCAATTACACATGTTAATATCTAGCCAAACAACTGCTAATGTTCATCAGGGAGTTTGAAATTGAGCTATGGAACTCAGGAAAGGTTTGACCTAGGTGTTTGGAAGTGTACTGCTCATAGTAAGACTATTAGAATAGATAAATCTCCCAAACTGTATGCCCAGAGACAAGATTTTAAAGATAGAGGCTTGGGAGAAGGTCTTTAATTTAAGGGACAAGAAAAAAATTATTTACCTATTAGAAGTAGAAAGTTTTCAAAAATGACTTTTCTCATTGACCAAGGAGTTAAGTTAAAGAGTTTTGACTTAGTAAGTAGATATAAGGGTACAAAGAAAAGGAACCGAGTTATAAATCTAAATGCCAGATTTGATACTGAACATTTGTGAGGCTGAAAGAAGAATGTGAGACTTAAAAAAATGATTCTTGCCATTTATGCCGTCACACTGTAGAGCCTGTTTTATATACATTCAGTGATGAATAGTTGGACCGTGTCCAGTGGAATGGAGCTACCAAGTGATGTGTGTAATGGAAGCTTCATCGTCAGCAGGGAATCCCCACATATTTTGAGTGGTAGAAATCGGATACTATGAAAGTGTTCATGGAACTGACCCAAATAGATCATTGTTTGGACATTGCTTTGGACTAGGTTTTTTACACATTGGTGGCTGTGGTATACCACAGCAACAATAAATTTACAAACCAAAAGGTGGAATTTGCAACCAAAATAATGCTGACAAAAACTGGATAGCTCCTAACTGAACGGCCGCCTCTTGTAGAAAACCATTCAGAAAACTTCCAGTAAATTATAGTCACTCGATTATAATTCAAATGTTGTTGTGATTGATACCTAAAGGGATCACTGGCAAAGCATAAAGAAACCATACTTAAGAGTAAGTATTACTAATCTCAGGAGAAAACTATGGAAAGTGTTCCCTCAATTCAGCTGTAATTGTTCCAGCAAAAGCTTTATGTAAATGTCCACAGTAAAATTTTGATGATGACACTAGAACCAAATACTTGATGAAACAGTCTTTTAGTATTCAACATCTGCAGTGACATCAATGTAACTTTTGGATTTACTTAATTGATATACTGCACCATGATATTTATACAAAAGAATGCCCAAAAAAGATTTTAAAATAGCACATACAGACTTAAATCTAAAGGGTGGGGGGAAGCAGAGCTGGTATCAAATCACCAGTTTGAAAGGCCATGTAAGGAAGCCAGAGCACCGACTATTAGAGTGAACATGAATTATTCAAGAAAGAACAACCTTCTGCCTTCCAGCCCCAAAGTTTGGTACTCTCTCAGTCACCCCTCTTTCTAATTTTATATGGAATCTGAATACCTCAGAGTAATCCCTTCTTTAGAATTCTTGTTCTTTCAGTTAATTGGAATAAGAAAAGCAAGAGTAGTAACTTCTGTTTACTAACAAGTGGGTAATAAAGAATATACATTTATGCTTTAAAAACACAAAGCATAATCATTTCTTTTTCCAGAAATATAATTTGGCTGTTGAAATGCTAAAGATTTGGTTAAAAAAGAAAAGAAAAACAATATTACAAGTTTCTTTGAAAGCCTAATTATAAAACACCAGGGTTTGCTCTAAACTGGGACCTATGTGTACATATGTTTGAAAACCAAGATAACTCATCTTACTTAGCTTAATATTTATTTCCTATCTGTGCCATTATGTGGCCCCACCACCTACCCTATTCCAAATAGTTACGTGGGTTATGCGGGTCTTTTTAGCACATGCCTAACATAGTGCTCCTAGAATAAAAGGCACAAAATAAATGTTTATCAAGTGAATGAATTGTTATGAAAGGTTATTTTTACGTCATTCATCATGAGAATATTGAACTTCCAACACTACTCTTTATGATAGATGGCTTTACTAAGTAACTTCATGGTATAAAGGAAAATGAAATCTCGCAAGAACACAACTGCTAAGAGCACACAGATCGCTTTATTATTTTTATTGTGTTAGCACTCGCATTCCTGATAGACAGATATTGCTACCCAGGTCCATGTGAAAGCTACACTGAAATCGATGTGAATCCTACAGGCAAAGAACTAGAGGATTTAAAATGAAATCAAGTGCAAGCTTCTCTGGTATTAATGCCAGTTCAATGACTTGTGAAGTTTTGAAGCTGTCCAGAGAGACTATAAATTAATTCCTAAGGATTATCCTCCCTGCTACGTAAAAGGCAGAACTGAAATTGAGGGGGGGAAACTTTGTTCAATTAAGTAAATTGCTTCATGCAAAGGTTTTTTTTTGTGTGTTTTTTTTTTTTTTTTTTTGCCAGAACTTCAGAGTTGTCAACTGGGTTCTGAGAAAGAAAAAAAGCTCACTTTCATTCCACAAGCTCAACACGTTCTTCAGTAATCCAGCTGGAACCTGCCTAAAATCTGTATCTCAAAATGCAGGTGTAGGTTTCAGGGTTTGAAATACCAAAAATAATAATAATAATAAAGATACTGATACTGATACATACATTAATAGCTATCTTACTAAGTCAAGTTCAATTCTATTAAAAGGGCTGTTTATAAAAAGTAATTTTGAAGTTCTTTCCCAACTCAAATTAGGAAGAATGAAAGTTATCTAAGTATGCATGGAAAAGAACTTGTTGTTTACTATTTTTCTGGCTAGTTCTTAATGGACTTTGAATTCTGACCTTATGTGAGAACATGAACCTGAGTCTTAGTGGCTTGCCTTTTTTTTTTTTAACATTCTCTTATGATTCTACACAAGTGGAGAGTGCACACTGCCCAGAACAAGACAAACAGGCTGTCTTGTGATGAGCACCAAGCCAAGGTGTACGTCCTAGGAATAATAAAAAGAATCTCTCTCTCTCTCTCTCTCTCTCTCTCTCTAAAGAAACTACAGCAGAACCACAGAATGCGACCCTCATCCCAAAACTACATGGCTACCGTAATGGAATGTGAGAGAAGACTCAGGTCCCACAAAAGAGGAACTTTCTGAGATGCTAAAATGAAATTAAAATTCACTGTAAGATCAAACGAGGAAATTTATACCACGCAAATGAGTACGATCCCTTAGGAAAGTAATTTGGCAATATATAGAAACATAGAAGATACATACTCTTAGCACAAGAAAGTTGACTACTGGAAATTTATCCCACAGGTAAATTTCCATGAATACGCAAAAATATGTGTGGAAGTATGTATATCAGAGCATGCTTCATTATAACAAAATTTATACACAAACCAACCATTCATGAGGATATAAATAGTTAATATAGTCATTAGGTGGAAAATATATCCACTGTATAAATCACTATGTAGCACATAAAGGAAAAAAAGAAATCTATATGTGCAGAGATAACTCCATACCATTATGTGAAAAAGAAGTGAGTTGGAGAACAGATTGTTGTGCAAATAAAGAAGGACATATTTCTGCATATGCCCAGAAAATTTTTGGAAGAATAGACAGTCAAGTCTCAACTGTTTATTCCCCGGTAGCGAAAGGTGGTAGCAGATGTGGGTGGAAGTTTAAGATAGCTTTTTCTTACTTGACACCATCCTGCAGTGATAAATTTTTTTTAACCAGTACCATTTATTTATAAAATTATAAGTAGTATTAAAAATACTGTCAAACTTTTCTTTAAATGATCCCATATTTAAATATATACTCATGAAAAGATTTCCTAGATGTATTATTGGGACACAATAACAAGACACAGAAAAATATGTCAAGTATAATTATATAACATATATGTGTGTACACATATATGCACAAATACACAGAGAAAACTATACTGAACTCTACATACAAAAATGTCATAAACTGTGAAAGAAATAAGATTGTGGCAGAAGTGGGGGCAGGGTGGGTGGAGTAAGGTGAAGTAAGTAGGGTGCAATGCATGTTTTATTCTGTGATATTTCCCTATTTTGAAAATTTTATTTATAAGGGACATAAATTCCTGCGTTGTTTCTATAATTTTGAAAAATTAAATTAAAGACAGCACTGATACGTACGAATGCTTTGATTAAGCTTCTAAAGCAAAGAGGAAAAAACCTGTCAAGCAATAAGAGACGCAGCAATTCACTATACCCCACAATACTGAACTGTATACTTTAAAATGGTTAAGATGGTAACTTTTATGTTATGTGAATTTTACTGCGATTAAAATTTGAAAAAAAAGAAAAGAAAGGAAGGAGAAACAAGAGAAGATGATAGAAGCAGCACAAAGAAAAATGAGCCAACCTAGGGATTATACCGTGTTTCCCCGAAAATAAGACCCAGCCGACAATCAGCTCTAATGCGTCTTTTGGAGCAAAAATTAATATAAGACCCGATCTTATATTACATTATATTGGATAAGACCCAGTCTTATCGTATAGTAAAATAAGACCGGGTCTTATATTAATCTTTTGCTCCAAAGGATGCAGTAGAGCTGATTGTCTGGCTAGGTCTTATTTTCCAGGAAACACAGTAGGTTTTGAAATGATACAACATACTATTGAAAACTCAACAAGAAAATAAAAGGATCTGAACCTGTGTATTTAAAGATTCTCCATTATCCAGAACAGTGGTCTTCAAAGGAAGACGAGTACATTCCTAGAGGTGCTACTGATCAATCCCTCGCAGCATAGGAAGAAAACTGGAAGTTCTATTCACATTCATTTCAATCATTATTGATAAGATTTATAGCTATATTAGAAGAGCAAAACATGCACATAATTCATAAATAACTATACATATATTGGAGGCATGATAAGGAGCACAACATGTAAAATATTTAAAGATCACCTTTTTTAGGCACCACTTCTGAGAGACAATGACAAATGAACACATTCTGACTGGATATTTAAAAGGAGGAGGAGGAGGAGGGGGAGGGGGAGGGGGAGGGGGAGGGGGAGGGGGAGGGGAGGGGGAGGAGGAAGGGGCTGGGGGGAGGGGGAGGAGGCGGAGACTTCCAGACAGAAAAAACAAGTCACATGCAAAAAAAAAAAAATCAAAATTGTCCTCATTGTCCTCTGAAAAATTACATCAAATAATGTTGAAGCAGAACCTGCATATTCTTCAGAAAGAACTGTGGTGATTAAATAATTGCTTTCCAGCCAAGAAATTACAGAAGAGGAATATATGTTCTAATTTACAGCATTTTACAAAATAAAAAGGTTGCCAAAAAAATACATACACATTTTTAAGAAAGGAAAACACTGTATTAAAACTGTAATACTCAATGTATGCCAATAACAAAAGATGAATACAAGT
Organism: Rhinolophus sinicus; assembly: GCF_057876585.1. Lineage (NCBI taxonomy): Eukaryota > Metazoa > Chordata > Mammalia > Chiroptera > Rhinolophidae > Rhinolophus > Rhinolophus sinicus. Next base: position 20,635,530 of record NC_142518.1, on the reverse strand, counting down.
CATGTGTATACATTTTTGGGGCACCCCGGTATGTTATCCATGTATTTTTCTTGAACAAAATATTTGAAAGAGTACTCAAAAAAACTGAGAGAGTTATCAGAATTATAGATTAAAAATGCCACATTACAAAAAGCTGATGGCAGCTTATAATGCCAAAAAACAATATGTATAAAATTAAAATCAAATGCAGTCTTTGGGAGAAAAAAATTAACAAGTCTCAATAAAAGAATCTGAGTCTTAAATGTCAAATTCTACTCACTAAAACTTTGAAATGAAGAATTCAGGAGAAAAGAAAATGATCTAAAAATATAGTGGTACTGCCAGGAAAAGAAACTAAAATTTTAAAAAAACTGGAGTTTTTGTTTTAAACCCAAAAAACCTTCATCATCATTAAGGACTATATTCATAATGTGTAATATATTAGAAATCAAAACATGGTGATATAACTTTATTCAAGCCTCACTCATTTCACTGCATACAATTTCCAATATAAATCTAAGTTATCTATCATCAAAACTGAATTTGTATCCCAAAGAACACAGGCATCATTGAAAAAAAATTGACGTTCCTAAATTTCAGAACAGAAAAAGTATATATCTTATTATGCCATTTCAAAACTGTCTTCCTTTTTCCCCAAGGCTAAGACTTGAGCACTAAAAGAATGTTAATATGTGTTTGGACAGTTTATGCTTTTAAAGTAAAAGTAACACCTTATATTAGAAATATAGGAAACAAACTCTAGTTTATGTTTTGGCTGAAGCAAATATCTACATGGATAGATATGTTTATAACATTTTCTCAGAAAACATGAAAATACATCTATGTAGATCAGTGGTTCTCAATTTTACTCCCCAGGAAACATTTGGCAATATATAGAGACATTTTTGGTTGTCACGAGTGGGAAGGGGGAGTGCCACTGGCATCTAGTGGGTAGATGCCAAGGATGCTAATTATCATCCTACAATGCACATGACAGCTCTCCACAACAAAGAAAGTATCAGGCTAAAATTATAAGTAGTGCTGAGGTTGTGTAATCCTGATCTTGGTAGATGGATATAATTTCAGTATTTTCTCTATCTCTATTACACATGCATGTGCACGTACACGGTAATTCATGCAAAAAGGATATTCTTTGGGAGGAGGAAAATCATTTTGTATTATTCTAGTTATAGCAACAAAATGACTCCTACACTTATTAAATATTATATATATATATAAATTGTTATTTTATCCCTATCAGCATTGTCTATTAAGCTATTCTTATACGTATTAATGGAATAAAAACTTTGATAACTTTGAGTGGATTTTAAACGGCCCCAAAAGATTGAAGTTACAAATGAGGTAGGGCTCTAAATGGTATCCCACTAAATCATTTTACCTTAATTTCAAAATGAAGCACTTAAGTAAAACCTTATAACATAAGTAGGATTTAGATTTGAGATATCTATATAGCACTGGAAACAAAAGCAAAAAAATAGTGAAACAGTATGACAGGCACTAGGAATATAGGAACCATGAATAATCCAGGTGATTAGAAACCAAAGTAAGTGAACACTTTTAGAGGCAACAGGCCAAAATTTTAAGGGCTATATGCAATGATAGAGATTAGACTTAGGCTTCAGAGCATTTAAATGCCAAGCAAAAGCAATCATGAATGATTTGGGGGACAATGGAAAGTCATCTGGACTACAAAATCAGCCATAGACAAAAGCTTCCCAAACTTCATGTACAGTTAGTTATCTTTAGATTCTATTTTCAATCACTCTTACTGAGATATATTTGCACTGTTATATGGTCCCTGTAGAATAACAACAGTACTAAATGAGCATGTACAAGAAATATGTTTACAATATTCTTAGTAGACTCAAATTCTTCTCCATTTCTCAAAAAATGCAGAAAATCAAACCACTGATTCAGAAATTGAGGAAAAGACAGAAGAAAAAAGTAATTTGTAATATTACAAATAAAATGCATTTAGAGGAGAGATTCCAATGATCCGATGTAGATATCACAGAATTGTTTATGCATATAGTAAATAAGTATTGAATGATTCTCAAATAAATAAAAGCATATATAAATGAGAAAATGAATCTTTGCTGGATAATTGAACCCTGCATTTCAGACAAAGTAAAACATACAAACAAGCAAAACATCATATCAACAGAAGGGCACATTCTGTTATATTTTTACTATTTCTAAGGTGAAAAATCTTAATATTTACAGAATGTAAAATGTTAATGTCCTTAATATATAAACAATTCTCACAAGTCAATAAGAAAAATATGAATAAAAATGCAGAAATCTGAATTCTACATAAGAGAAATACATTTCTATTAAACCTGAAAATATGGTAAAATTCAAATGAACTACTAATCATGTGATAAAGAATTATAACAAAGTACTATTTTCTTACCTGCTGAATTGACAAAGGCTAAAATAATATTGATGATAGTGGGATGAAACACAATCATATGGTACGGGGGAGTACAGACTGGTACAACTTTTGTGAAAGGATATTTAACAAGAATTAAGGGTTTCAACTACATTCCAAGGAATTTTCTCTAATAATCAGGGATTTGTGCAAAGATTTATAGATGAGAATATTCATATTATTTACAATAGGGAAAATGATAAAAGTATATTACTAAGATGAAAGACTATACTCACTATAAACAAGGTTCTTAAAATATTTAAAGGATTTAAAGCTCTGACATATAAAAAGAGCAGGATATGAATAGCTTGCACTAAATAATTAAAATGTTATTTTTTAAAAGGTACGCATAGAAAAAGATTTAAAAAGATATACAATAAAACATAATTTTTAAAAATCTCTGAAGAGTAAGATTATGAGTGGTTTTTATTTATTTATTTTTTTTACTTTTCTGTTTTAAAAATGACGTTGTATTGTTTTATAGTTACAATACGATGGTTATCATGTTTCTCTACAAACATCAAAGAGGAAAATACAGGTTAATTTTATAAGAGCTGAAGATATTTACTCTTGGATGTTTTTCTCTGTAACAAAAAATGACAAATGATAGCAAATGACATTAATTTCCCATCATATTAGCAGACAGACTTTTTCTTAACCACTTTTACTATCTTTCTTCATCATCCCAGAAATTAATGTTGGCCTCCTCTAATACTCATCACTTCCTCTCCTTTATTTCTAAGGAACAAAGTACAGACATTATGTAGCTTACTTTTCTCAGTATGGATTTGGAAGCATACGCATAGCATTTTGCAAGGAAATGTTACTACCCAATTATTTATATACATTCAGGATTTTAATCATGCTCAAATAAAATGAAAAGACACTTATATAATAAGATGTGCACAGCTTCAGAAGAGTTTTCATTCAAAACCATATTCTACAAAAAATGATCAGAGATAAACTCAAAATCAGTGATATACTAACAAAAAAGAATTAATGAATTAAGGATGATTTCGTAGAAAAGAAATAGGAATGAGCATTGAAATCAGCAAAAGATACAGGAATAGGCAAAATACATGCAAATAATGGTTATATATTTAATAAGAATAAATATGTAATAAAATTATAAAAGTTAAACATCTCTTAAAGGATGGATTAAAACAAAAAAAGATACTTAAATCTCAGTTATAGTTAATGAAGAGTAAAAATGAAATATCAGGTGGAAAATATCAATAACCAATTCAACACTAGGTTAAATTATATGAAATTTGTACTCTGACAGCTCAAAATCAGTTGAATGTTAGCAATTTCAAATGATTCAATCTATTTTTTTGAAGAGCTAGCTTATTAGATAAATGTCTAAGATGTGTGAAGTGCTTTAATAAAAATTTAAAGTGAATGTAAAATAAATTGACTACTCTCCAAACTATCACACAAGAAGAAAAAACACAATTTATCAAGAAGAAAATAAAAACAGCACACAGTTCGAAGTTAGGGTTTAGTAGCCTGATTTGATTGTTAAAATGTCTCTGTGGTCATACATGAAGAGATCATTTCAATTATAAGTATCTTTCACTATCCCAATATAATCCACTCCTGTCGTGGTTGGATGAAAATTTTTGGTTACTGGGAGTCTACATTTCATTATTTTAAATGATGAAAACAATAATGCCTACCAAGATCATCCAAAAGACCCGATCGATTTTTCCAAATATCACAAAACACTTCTTAACACCTACATAACAACCCAGCAAGGTTGCTGCACAATATAGAATATTTAAAAATAAATTACATTTAACATCAATAAGAAGCTAAAATGTTTAAAACATTAATGCATTAATTAGTATTTATGTGTGGTATGCAATGACATAATGCAGTTTCATTGCAATGACCATATACTCTACTGTAAATAAACCAAGAAAATACATGACTGTAGGGTAAATGAGGACATGTGAATTGACATGCTTATATCCTAATTTAATTTCATTCAATATGCTGTATCATTTTCAGCTTTACTTGCTATGCATAGACATTTTCAGGATTCATAGGAGCACTTACTTTCTTCATAATCTTTTCCATTATCTTTGAGGATGTTTTCTCTTAATATTGTGGGAAGATTGCACATGTTTAAATAATACGAGTGTGGCATGTTAACCTATTGGTGAACAGCTGAGATATTACTGCAGACACAGTTCATTCTTTCTTCGAACTAGCAGGCAACTTAAATATTCCTGCTGGAAGGTGGGTGAGAATGGATTATATACAGCAGGTTACTGATTCAGATTTGAGGTATTTTTGCCGATCACTATAGGTAATACTCAGAGACCATTTCAGGTAGCAATGGATGCCTTTTCTTTAAAAAATAAAAATTTAATTATATGCAAACAAAAATCTGTAATTTAAGCATTCTGCAATTAAGTGAAAATGAAAATTCCGTTAATATGTTCACAGAAACATTACATAACTTAGAATACCTATTTTTTGAGAAAGACATGATACTTGAGAAGAATAAAGTGGAAGCAATTCAGTCACACACATTACCACATTATCTCAGAGGTAGAAAAAAATTAGAAATTATACGGGTCTCTCTCCCTCTAATGGCAAAACTTCACTTGACATAATTCAACTTCTCCCTCATAATTTATGAAGTACTTCCAGATATTGAGATAATATGTCAATTATTTTTAATATTGGTTTCTTTAATCCATAGATGTGTGGAAACTGTCAGCTGATTGGCAGGTGTCTTGAATGAACTCAAAATGAATTTATTTTCAGAAGATGCACTTTCAAAATAACTGCCTTTAAATAGTCTGGCATTAAAAATAAACTGTTTTTGTTTTCTAGAATGGAAGATTGGAGATCCGGTAGTGTATATAGGGGATAAAATAGTTCTAATTCATGATGGTGGACTCATGTTAGTATAGTGCTTTTTAGCAAGAACTAAACAGCTCAGGCCAGCTTCACTTCCAACATCAGCTTTTCTTCAAAACACCTGTCCCCAAATCCTCATTTACTTATTGTTATCTTGTATTGTGTGTGTTTTTGTGTGTTTTTGTAAGGATCATGAAATCCTTACAAATGAATAAACAGTCAAGCAAGCAGTAAAAATCATAAATGCACATTTTCTTTGGTCTTTATAAATTCAGAAATATCTGCTACTCTAAAGAAGTGATTCTATTCCAAATAGAATAAAATATTGGTTTGGTCAACTCAATGTTAGTATAATTGCATGCCACACAGATTAATAAACTTAAATCCCGTTTCTGCTCCCAGGGAAATCTACTAAAACATGATTGGGTATCTGATTAGCCCAAATGGTTGTAGTATAAATTATTATGAGATTTATCTAGAATGTGGCTGAAATTTTGCACATGAAAGTTTAATTGAGTAGATTTGGATTTTCCTTGTATTATTCATAACATGTAAACATTATCAATTTCACATAACTGGCTGCTATACTCCATATTCAAGAATCCACATGGAATACAAATGAGCTTTCCTGAACAATTCAATATGCCCACACTATAGTTTTTTGAAGTATTAAAATACTACTTGAATTTTTTATAAGGAAAATGAAAACCCATTAAATGGACCAAGTTTTCAATAAATTAAACCATAGTATTGGCCTTTCGTTATTGTATAAAATTATTCATAATTCTAGCAAAAGTATATCAAATTTATTATGACCCTTGTTTTACCCTACTACAAACACATCTATGCATAGACCCTTGTTAATACCCAAGTGAAAGCCAAAAAATAAAATTGAGAGAGATGTCAATTTATAGAAGATTTGCCTTTATCTTTTTTAAAAAAACACACCAAATGTCTTTTATCCTAAGAATGTGAACACCTACATGCTTCCACGAATTGTTTTCCTTTTTATTAAAAGATGGTCGTAGTCCAAAATGATTTTGTTTTCTTCAAGTATTTCAATATTAGTTTCCTTGTTTTTAGTGACATTAGCAGATTGTATTCCCTAATATGCAACCTGTAATTTCTCCAATTGGAACAATTTACAAAAATAATAACTTCCCTAAAAAAATGAGTTAGATGAGAAAAATCTGTATTCTGTACTTCCAATTATGTTCATAGTTGTTAATGGCAGACAGTTGGCCTATGTATCCGAAGAAAGAGCATTTCTCAGGGTTTTCAGAGGATTAGAAAGGTTGAGAAATAAAATTTTAGGTTGTCTTTATGCATGATACACTTAAAAATCTCTCTATGTACACATAACTACAACACCTAAATTTAAATTTTGAACCTGCCTGTTAAGTATTCTAAATTCCAGATTTCCTTCTTTTTTTATTTGCTTTGGAAGATACATCAAAACCCAGGATATGAACAAACTCATTAAAAGCCAGATTTAAATAAAAATAATTTTGTAGAAATGTGTTTTAGCTTCAAATAATCTTTAAATATATTAATATTTAAATGAATGTTTTCTTTTTTTTATTTAAGTATAACTGATGTGCAATAGTATATTGGTTATATTAGTTTCAGGTGTACAATATAGTGATTCACATTTTTATACCTTACAATGTGGTCACCCCACTAATTCTAGTAATCACCTGTCACCGTGAAAACTTATCACAATACTATTGACTATATTCTCCTTCCCCTTTTCAACCATCTCACACCTCCTTCCTTCTGGTAACCATCCCTTTGGTCTCTGTTTCTATGAGTTTGTTTTCAGTTTTAATAGGCCATCTCGATATAAAGGGGAAACTCTATGATGTCTATTTCTTACAGCTATATGGTAGCTGTTATGCACAAATCTTCTTGAATTGGTATCCTTTGCCTGAGTCTGCTTCCTGGCTCTAACACTCACTGGCCTTGTGACCTTAGAAAGGTATTTAATCTCTGCCTCAGTTCAATCATCTATAAAATGAAAATAACAATAGTATCTACCCTCACAGTGTTTTCAAGAGTCAACCAGATAATGCATGAAAAAACTTAGAAGTAGGCACAAAAATAGCCAAACTTAATAATTATTAGCTATCATTATTTCAATTTATACCTTCCTGGTCAATTTATACCTTTCTGGTTTTTGGTCTTTAAAGATATTAGGGGAGCATTATCTCAATCCGTTCAGATTTTGCTTCCCGGCAATTGTCATCAGTTTGGCTGGCTCAAATAAAGTCTTATAAGCTTTCAAAAAAAAAAAAGATATTAAAGTATTTTTAGGCATTCCAAATTAGGACACAGTCTATCTTCACTGCCTTCTAGGTTGTACATCATCCAAAAAACATGTAGACTGAAGAAATTGAGATAATAGAGATTACATTATTATATTTCAGAATAAAAAATACTGACTTAGAGATATTTTATTTCTATGTTTAATACATAAACAACATGAAAGGAAACTTTGTTTACTTCCTATAAACATCAAAGCAAACACGTCCTAACACTTTACTGGTAATTACCTCTAGTTAATAATTTTAATTAAATGTTATTAATTACTTTTAGTAACAAATACATTTGCCACTGCTATATTTCATCATCAATTAAGTACTCTTACATACGTGGGTGTCTCTTTTTTCTGAATCTTTCAAGTTCAAAATGTTAAGGGTAAATGTCAATAATGTCATTTATTGATCAAGTAATATTTAAATAAGGTTACTGATGATAATAATATTATGAGGAAGACAGACATAGATTTGAACATTTGTTTGTAAGGGAAGATTTCAGGAAAGATATTTAAGCACACTAAAAAACATACTGGCTAAAATTTACAGGCTTTATTCATTCTCAAGAGTCTCTGAGAAACAATTTAAACACCACCACAATATAAAAATGACCATGCTGTATGTAAAAGGATATTATATGCAATCGTTCATCCTTTTCTCACAACAATTCTAGACATAACTGAAATTATGAGAGGATAAATAAGCTGCCCACAGCCAGGGAGTATGTAAGTAGTATAACTGGGATCCAGTCTCAAATCTCCCTGACACAGATTTTATCCTTCTGAACACTTACCATATACTGCCTCCCAGCAGCTCATCTAATAAATGTCATTAAAAGCACCAGAAAAAACTTTATTTAATTGTAACAATTGGTATTAATTTCTATTCTCTCATGATAAAAAATTATTTCACTTATTTCTCCATTACCATCTAGCCTGCCAGAGCTCAGATGATCAACTATAGTGAACTATATTGTCCTTGTCAACCACAATTTGATACTTTTTCAATTGCCCTAGAAAGGCAAGACAACTTAATTGACACTATGGTGCAAGTGATAAAAGTAGAATCACAATTTCTGAAACTTACCATGATATTCACTCTAATGAGACTAAATAGATACCAACTCTGTCCCTTAAATATTCAAGTGCAGTACATTTACATTAATTTTTATTCAGACATTGCAATGATATTTAATATTCACAATTACCACCAGTAGTCATAAAATGGTGATATTCTGTAAGACACTAACTTTCAAAACACTGATTATCTGTAACACTGTAATTGCAAAAGTTTGTTAGCAGTTAGCAAACTTTTTCTGCAAAGACCCAGAGTAAGCATTTTCAGCTTTGTGAACTCTCTTGTAGCCTGAATTCAGCCACAAGCAATAAATTAACCAATGAGCATGTCTGTGTTCCAATAAAACTTTACTTACAAAAACAGACAGTTAGCCAAACAGGACTGCAGGCCCTAATTTGCCAGTCCCTGGCACAGTCCACTAATACTCTGTTGACAGTCTACATACCTTCACATAGACTCTGCAAATGAAAACACACAAGGCTTATTCATGTTAAGCAAAGAACAATACTTTGTCCAATTAAGTTTTTCAGCAGTTATCCCTGAAGAAAGTTCAAGCAGGATGGGTATACAAAATATAGCCCAAATAAAGTAGATTTGTTTCTTTTTTTAAAGGCCATTTTGGAGACCATCTGTCACAGTGTTAATTGTGTTCACTCCTAACCCAGAGCACTCTGGTATTCAATAAAGATCTATTTACCAAGGCCTATTAGAGACTAATTACTTTACTGCATTAGTAGCAGTAGTAGTAATGATAACAATAGCAACTTCCCTTTAGATGTGTTGAATGTTCACCACATTATTGTTAAGGGTGCATAATGTTAGAGCTGTTTTACATGTACTACCTCAAATTCCGACAACAACTGAAGTAGACTGATGACTATTCCATTTTTTCAAATGAAGAAATTAAAGTTCGGTACAATGACCAACGCCATCCAGCAAGGAAGTGCCACAGTTCAATTCCACATCTCAATCACATCCCGCTGCCTTCTATCTGCATGGCAGCCAATCCTCTCTGTTTCTGAGGTTTGGGGAAGGGGACTCTGGGTCCAGACCAAGTCAGGGACAGTGACCTATTCTCAGAGGCTGAGCGAAGAATGAGTCTGAGGAAGAGGGTTGAAAAGAGCAACCCTCTTCCTGAGATCTGAGATCTGAGGGAGTGAATAGCATGAAGCCTGTGTGCTCAGAAGTAAGGTCTTGGGTAATTTGGCAAAAATCAATGGAAAAAGTATATCCATTAAACAGTTTTAAATAACTTCTAAAAATGAGATGCTGAATCACAACTGAATTTCTCATTCTCATTTGAACCTAAGCAGCCACTATAAATGCCATGGTTGTGTATACACTGTAACAGTAGAGCACTATTTAGTCAGAAGTCATACTTCTGTAGATCAGTCTTTTGAAGTTAATGGCAAGCCAATTAACTCTGGCTATTAATTACTTAATGGCTGCCACATCTCACAAGAAGGGTGGTGGTGGAGGAAACACTCACAGCCAGTTTAATGTTGCAGCCATGTTCTCTTGCTAGAATTTCTTCTACACCATTTCCCATTTCCAAATCTTACCCCATGCCTTTCCATTTCCAGCACAAATGCTACATTCTTCATGAAGCCTTCTGTGAGCATCAAACACAAGCATTTCCCCCCCTACATTTTTACTGAGAATATTTATCTACATTGTTTTCTCATTTCTTATAAGTAGTAATTATAAACACTTGTGTGCCTGATTTATTACTTCTGCTAAACAATCAACCTTTGGGAGGGCTTTCTGAGGGAAAGGACCATGTTACCCGCATCATTTTACCTCTCACAGCACCGAACATGTTAGCCATAGTGCACACTTTGAATAAGAGAATAAACTAGTATACACTCTGGTATGCAATGATGTCAACTCTAATGGGGAATTAAACTTCAGAGTGATAAAAATTAATGCCCAGCTCCCCAGAAACCTCCCGAAACACGTATTTGTGTGTACACACACACACACACCCTTAGCATTACTATGGGACTCTATTCCTGTTATCACACAAAATTGAAGTTTGAGACATACAAAACAGACCAGAAAGAAAATCTGTGTAAGGGTATCCAACATTGCATGATAAAAAGAAAAATGGAATGACTTGATCACCCTGGTTCCAATTTATGCTTATCTGGCCTGCAGATGCAGACACAACTTTGCCAAATGTTGTGAGCACTTATTAGCTTTCATTATTTTTCCTTTACTGTTCCTCAGTGTTCGCTATTGTTAAATGGATAATAGAATTGGAACTGATAAATACTAATTGAATTCCTTAGAAGGAAAAAGACATCATGATAAATATAAGCAACTAGCATTGTGCTTTTATTAAGTGTTATGCCCATGCTCTTTACTACATCAATTGCTACATATCATCAAAATATATGAACCTTGGCTTCAGGGAATATATTAACTTGAAAAAATCTCAAAGTGGAAAACCTCTGTTACTCATTTTCAGGTTCCTAATCTAACACAGTGCCTTGAATATAATGGACACCCAATAAATATTGTGAGGATTAAAATGGGAAAATCTACTGGGTATCTATTGCTCCAGAAGTATCATCCTCTGAGAGATAAGTTTATTCTCTTTAATAATTATGGGTAATTATTATTGATAACCTATTATTGATAACCTGAATGCTCACCAGGTACCAGGTGTCCTCCAAAACAGTTTATAAAGGTTTTTCTCACAATGTTTTCTGATATTTTAATTTTCACAATAACAGGTGAGGAAAGTGAGTCATTGAGAAGGTAAGTAATTTTCCCATAACTGTATAACTGTATACTTAATTAAGCAGTGGAATCAGGATGTCAAATGAGGCGGCATCATTGCAGAGACTGTACTTTAAATCACTACACTTTCTTGCCCTCCCTTAAAAACTTTAACATACAAAAAAAAATGTTGTTTAATATTAAATAAGGTAAGTAAATTATTAAACTTGTTATGCACACAGAGAAAAGGCAGCATAAAAATGCTTATGGTACAGATTCATTAATCAAATCATTCTTTAGAAATCTGACTAAATATTTTAACAAAAGATATGAATTAATGATTTAATATTCACCCTGATCTATTTTGTACTTGTGTAAAGCATATCGGGATTAGATTAATCATATACCTCATATTTTATCAAATCTTAATTGGCATGCTATCTATGTTTGTATTACACTACATCAGTTAGAATGTCCTTCTACCCCATTTCCCGTTTCCACAGCCTCTCAATTATTCATAAACACTCTTCATTTAATAATATTTTAGACATTATAATTTCTTTTTCTACTTACTGGGCAAATATACTTTTTTAAGTATCTGAAAACAGTATCAGAGGGGAAGGGGGTGTTAGAAGAGGGTAAAGGGGCTCAAATATATGGTGATGGAAAGAGAACTGACACTGGGTGGTGAGCATACAATGTGATATATAGATGATGTATTACAGAATTGTACACTTGAAACCTATGTAATTTTACTAACCATTGGCACCCCAATAAATTTAATAAAAAAATAAGTAAATACCGAAAACAGTATGTGCGTGCGTGTGAATATATATATATATATATATATATATATATATATATATTTATATATATATGGAGTATGGACCAAAATATATATATGTATATATACACACATACATACACACACATATACAGAGAGTGCCAAAAAATGTATACACATTTTAAGAAAGGAAAAAACTGTATTAAAATTGTAATACTCAACCTACAGCGATAACAAAAGATGAATACAAGTTATATTTAACTTCTACAGTTATAAGAGGTGCTCGAAGTGGTTACCATTGGCATAATTTTAATACAGTTTTTTCCTTTCTTAAAATGTGTACATATTTGTTGTAACCCTCTGTGTGTGTATAGATAGATAGATATAGATATAGATATAGATATAGATATAGATATAGATACAGATACAGATATAGATATAGATATATACATATATAGATATAGATAGATATATATCCCACTATCTTATAATTAGTATCCAATACTTCCCAAAACCTAGAACTTGGGTGGGAATACAGCCTGCATAAACAACTTACTAAACTACATTCAGCCAAAAGCTATCGATAAGCAAGGAGGTCTATAAACACGTACATATATCAATGCCATATACAGACTTAGTGAAAATGCCAATCACAGGCTTTCAATATGTTTGTATATGTATAATAATGAAAATAACCTGCCATGCATTTATTAATTGAACAAGATTAAGAACTACAGTCAGATAAAAAATGGTCAGCTTTTGTCTTAAATCCTTCTATCCCACATTAAAAGTATTTTTTTCCATTTGAAGATTTTAAATAAAAATCCTATGCAGTTTGTTTTTACTTTGACTTTAGTCTTCAAATTAAATTCCAAACACGCTAAATGTTTGATGTAAATATTATTTGTGTTGGAAAAATTTAATCTTTTAGTTACAGTAATCGTTTTTTACACAATTGGAAACAAAATCTAAGAATTTCCAGAAATTTCTGCTTTATCACTGACATCACCAAAAAAAATTTCAAATTCCATGAAAATAGATTTTTACTGATTTGTCATTTGTACATATAATGCACTTCTAAAAGCTAGAAAAGAAAGTACACTGTAAAGTCATTTAAATTTCAACTGAATTCTCAGTGGATACAAGGCAGACTCATAAAAATGGTGCGGGAGCGCAAGTATAATGAGATTTTCTTAGAAACTTTGAAATAAAATCCGAAAATGACATATCAAAAGAACATTTTCAAATCATTATCCTAATATCTCATTACCTGTGACACTAGATACAATGTTTTAAAAAGTATCATAAATTGTCACAGAAAACTTAACAAATCTTAACCTGCCTCATCCATGATTACTTAAAAATAATAATATTATGATCTTCTGCTATCATAACAAAAATAAATACAACTGATTTATTCATGATTATTAAAAAACAATAAAATTCTGAGCTTCTGGTGCCATAATTAAAAATAAAAGCAACTAAATTGACTTACACTTACAATGTATATCAATACGAGTTAGTTTATTTTACCTTCACAACTAAGAAGGATTTGAGCTCACAGACTAGCTGACTTGCAGCGGTTGCAGAATTTGCATGCAAGTGCTCTGATTTACAAATAAATGTATTATGAGGTGAATGGTGAATCAAATTCAGGAAATACATGAAGCTAATAATAGTTATGATCACTGAGGGAACTGGAAAGAGGAATTATCAGTCTTTCAGCTGCTTGTGGAGTTCAAACTAAGGTATCAAAAGTATTTCACCGGGCCATTAGAATTAGTCCTTTCTAGTTGGTACATTAATTATACCCAGTGGCTTCACTGTTGTTTTACAGTAGGACCTAGTATCAGTAATTTTCATTCCTACCAATATGCTTAGCAACTCTAATATATATTAATGAGAAATTTTAAGATAACATGACTTCCTCTAGAGATTGGGGAAACTCCAATAAGAGAAAAAACTACCCCCCACCTCCCAATTTCCAACCTTCCTCTTCATTTCAGTGTAGTAAATCATGAAATTATGTCAGTTTTTCCTCCATGATGCCTCTAATTGCAAGGTTTAGGGCGATATCACTGGTTTCTTAGTGCTCAAAACTACTTCCATGATTACCTCCTTCCTTTTAATGGTTAGTATATATTACTGATGGATTCGTCTTACTTTTGGAACCTTTGTCCTGATCGATACCTCACAATATTGCTCACTACCAAATTCAAATTCTTCAAAATGACACTCACTATTTCTTTAACTGACCCCACCTTAACCTTATTTCTGTCTTCCTACTCTCCTGCCAAGGTCTCAGTATGCATTTAAGTTTATGGTATATGTTCTTACATGCATAAAAATGGTATAACACATACAATATGAATTTTATTACATTTCATTTCTTTATAATCAAGTCAACCTCACTTCAATTAGATGATTACATCCTCTCTAGAAAAATCCTCTGAAAAACTTGTCTGGGCTGATTGAACACTGCTAGTGGACAGCAGGCCAATATGTCCCATGACAATTCATTATGGCTTTAAGCATACTAGATTTCATTTCAGCATAAGAAATCCTCATGTGTCATCATATGCTCTTCCCCATCCTCTGTTCCTATTTTATTTTGAGTCTTTAGAGCATTGTTTCTTCCTTTTCTATACAATAATCCTTCAAATTGTGCAGATTCAAGTACTTAGTTTCAGGAAAGTTAGAAACAGAAGTTAGTACTGCTCTTATTAGATTTCTTAAAGAGCTATGGACCTATGACATGCAAGTTGATGGAGTAGTTACTCTTTACAAAATTAAGCTACATATAAATCATGGTGTTTCCCTAAGGAATTTAAAATCTAGTAGAGATAAAAGGACTTCTATGCAAATTATATAATCATACTCTTAAGCATTGGGAGAAAGCATGTGATATACTCATATATCTGAAAAGTTGAATGAAGCCAAACTAAATATTGTGCTTACTTCCATAAAAAATATTAATAAGCTTTTAATTTTTTAAAAGCATCTTTCTTAAGTGTTTTAATCATTTCTGCCCCTTAATGGTGTTTATGTTGATGAGTACAGATGAGTTTTCTCAGTCCAGAGCATGGATCTTTTCTACAATGAATAAGATGGAGGACAATTGAGATGGAGCTATATTATATGGAAGTGCCAAAAAAGGTGGTACCAAAAGGTGACGTCAGAAGATTACAAATTGTCTCCTCCCTCATAAATTTCCTTAAACCTACCAGTTTCATTAAAATCTAAGTAATCATCTTGCAAGGAGTTTGTAATAAGAGAGATACATCAAAAACAAAACAAAATATGTGAGCCTGCCCTCTGAAAATGCTGAGTATTCCCCAGAGTTTTGTACACAGCCTTGTACAAATATGAATAACTGGTGATTAAAAGGAAATAATAGCCTATCGATTTCTAAGGCTAGCATACATCTAAGACTGTTCATTGGAAGATGCAAATCACTGAAGCCATATTTTCACATTAGAATGGCATTCTAAATTTTTTTTTTTCTATTTAAAGAAACTAAGACTATTAATACTTCAAATATTTGCTTGAGTCAGTACCATGAATAAATTTGAAATAATAATACAAAACAATAGAAAAAGAACTAGGGGTCAAATATATGGTGATGGAAAGAGAACTGACTCTGGGGGGGTGAACACACAATGTAATATATAGATTATATATTATAGAAATGTACACTTGAAACCTATATAATTTCACTAACTAATGTCACTCCCAATAAGTTTAATAAATAAATAAAAAAGAAGCAATGTATTATCTAAATAGCCCCATATGTAGCATATATATAAAAAGAAAAAGTAGAGAAAAGGTTATATTGGCTAATCTTTTCCATAGTGGGGGAAAAAAAACAACAGTTCTCACGCTCAAATCAATTATCCATTCATGAATTAAGGCATTTATAAAAAACCTCTGGTACAAATGATTGGGCATATCATGGCAATCTCCATCACCAGCAGATATATCCAAAAAGCAAAGGGTAGGGTTTATCTGGCATAGTACTGATGTTTATCTGCTCCTTAAGATGGCAGAGAGAGGGCCATAGGCAAGCACACCACACAATCAAATGTGACTGGCAGAGATAGCATTATCCTGGCTGTGATTTTCCATTTCCCCAAGCAGGGCATAATATAATCAACACGTTACTTCTTTCCTTGGAGATTTCTAAAACATTTAAGCCAGCCCCACCTTATTTGTCTAGAATGACACATAATGATATCTTCTAAAACTTCTAGAAAGAAAACGATCTCTGATATTGCAACGGTTTTATTTGGTAAGAAGATCATATTCCAGACTGTTCATAACAAAAGGAACACTTCTTAAGAAAACAGTAAAACTAGGGGGGAAATCTTAGAAATAGGCTTTTATCGATAAATCATTTTTATTTACAGTGATTTAAAAAATCAATTCAAATGAGTTTCACAATTCTTTGGCCAAACACTACTTGATATTTTTGCTCTCATAAATATATGACTTCTTTGCTCTTATTACTAAACTTCACAATAATTTACTGTTTCTCATTTTACCCTTATGAGAACAGTACCTTGAGAGCCACATAAAATGAACATTCCAACTGGTTTCATATTTTCTGCAGAGCTGGGGAGAAGGTAATAAGAGGTATTTATATGAATGCAATTTTCTTTGCATTTGGAGAACATATTGTTCTTTTTCTATTATTTCTGTATCCACATATTAAATATAAAAAGATTCTCTTTTAAAGTGAGTCTTCACCATGTGTGTTGAATACATGCTGTGCAGCTGCACCTGATTTAAAGAAAGTAAAAATGCACATGTATGTATAGTCAAACCTCAGTCATGAGTGGATTAATCAGTGGAATTTTGAGAACTGTATTGCTATTTGAAAATCCTGAGACATAGTATGAAATCTGAGGTGTGTCATTTCCTGTCTAAATTTGCCTATGGACATAACCAATTTGTCAGAATCCAAGGCACACTGATGGTAAGATTCAATGTTATTTATGTTCAAGTAAGCAAGAAAGGCACTACAGATTCACTGTAAAATAAGGTAGTTCCCAATTTCAGAGATGTTACAATGTGAGGGGGGAACATGCATTTTAGAACGTATGAAATACATGAAGTGTCCTCTTTAGCCTGAGAAACGTGGATGGTGGTAGCAATCATGAGTTTATTCCAGCTGAAAGACAGCATGTAGACACCGAAAAAGATTGCACGAATGAAAGAGTTGTTTTCCTCCTGCCTCTTCCTGTCTCTACCATTATTTTTTAACGTTTTGGAGAGAGTAGCTACCAATACCATCCAAAGTGGCAATGACATACCACCCATTGTGTTTTTAGATCAGTCCCTTTCATTTTTTTACCTTATAGGATTTTCCTTATTCAAGTCGGCAGAAAAATAAAGCCTGCTCAGTTTCACAGCCTAAGGACCCAAGCAAAATAATGGATTTTACCTTATGTTGAGATACGACATAGCTGTAAATCATGACACATAATAACTTTGGATGTTCAGCATAGGTTTCTGTACTCTCTGATGTGAGGGAAGAACTCAGAGTAATTATTCAATATAACCAGGAACACAAGGGGCCAAATGTTATTTACTGTTTTCAGACGGTGAAGTTTTATGCAGATATATACATGAATACATTTCCAAAGACATGATAATAAATGAATAAAAAAGCAACCTGGAAATTCTCAATATATTTCTTATTGACAGAATTTTTCATCAGCCTTACAGAGGATACAGCATAAATGACAAGGTCAGACAAAGAGGCTAAGATTAATAGTGTTTGAGCCAATAAGGAAAGGAAAACATCTATAAAAGAATGTTTTGGCAGAAGCAGAGCTTCTGAGAAGAAATGTCTCAAACATTTAATTTGGCAAATTCTTTGCAAATCTGTACTGAAGCCACCACTTGTTTTTTGTTTGTTTGTTTTGGCCGAAATAGTCAAAGCAGCATGCATGGATTGAACAATATGATATATTGAAAGGAAATTGAATTCTTGAGATGCAAAATTTTTATTGTGAAGAGGAAGAAACTGAATCTCAAAGGAATGAAGTGTGTATCACCCATTTTCATACATAAATCTAGCAGCATAGCCAAACTTAAAACCACTTAGTTAAGGTCTCCTTGTCTTTCTTCCAAAAACACTGCCAGAATATGATATATAAGCACACATGCTCACACACATATATAGTTATTCTATTATTGCATTATATTCAGGAACACACAAAGCAGGCATTTGCAATACTCACAGTTACAATTACAATGATGGAAGTATATCCTATTACCTAGTCTGTAGCCCTGAGAAAGTTTTCTATTTTTTTCCACAGAGGAAATCATCTAAAACACCTCATCTTCAGGTGTGTAAGAAAGTATCAAACTACAGTGTTAACAATCTTATTAAAGGCATAGAATGCTCGATTAGCTATAAACCAGAGAATATCTATTACAATATTCTCCTTTTTACAGTTGAATTTGCTCAAGGTAACTCAATGTTCAGAGTAAATCAATGCAGGTGACCCACATTTGGCTAATTATAAACATACTGTGCAAATATATGTAAGATTGCACTTTCTCCCAGACAAATTCCAAGCAGCTTAAACTATGTCATATCCTGCTTCTATGTCTAGGACCAAACTCAGCCTGCATCTTTGGTGCCGCTGCACATTTAGGCACACGAGACCAGCATGACCCCTACTTTGTATCACGTTCATTCACAATATGAGACAGGAGCACAGCAGGCTGGCAGCACAGCATGAGGCACTACTTTTCAGTAAAAGTCTCTTAACAATTCACATAGCCATCCATAAGATATTCTCTTTGACCCTTCAGAAGAAATCCAATGTCCATACTGGCCAGGTGTGGGCATCATCCTGGTTTAAAAGCCTCGTGTCATATATGAGTCAGTATCTCCTGTAACAGCTCCAAGACAGAGCTTCCAATTTTGAAAGTCACAGCATCGAGGGAAGCCCAAAGCTATTGCCTCCCTATAAGCTATTTCAAGTTCTCTCAGTCTTGATAGGACTTGCGAATCATTGATCATTTTTACTATAATCAGTGTTGTCTTCTAGTATACTTGGCATATTATCATTATCAGGTTTCCAGGTCAAATTGTTATGCAGAAGATAAATTTCATTTTTAACTTTGCAATGCATCCTCATGACCCTTAAAGAAATAAAATCCTTTTGAAATATTTCGTTCAATCTCAAGATTGTATATTACTCAAAAACAGTTCTATTTAAGCCTGAAGAATATAGTCAATAATATCCTAACTTTGTATGGTGACTAGTGGTTACTAGACTTAACATGGTAATCACTTTATAACTTATATAAATGTCAAACCACTATGTTGTACACCTGAAATGAATATAATACTGTATTTCAACTATACTTTCATCAAAAAAAGAATCTTTAAAATAAAGTATTGTTTATAGCTTCTGAATAGGTGAAAATCCTAGAGCATTCATTAAGTCATCTTCTATTAAAAATTATTCAATGACTAAAATGTATCTGGCACTATTCTAGGCGCAGTGGAAAACACATAGACACATCCTTCTCTCAGAGAGCTTATAGTCTAGAAAAGCGGGGTAGTGTGCATGCATGCATGCATGAATGAATGAATAATATACTATGCTAGAAAATGATGAATACCAAAGAGAAATTAAAACTATGGACATGACAAGATGAGTCCTTGGGGGGATGAGAAGATGTTGCAACTTTAAATAAAGTGGTATGGTTTTTCTTCACTGGACTTTTGAACAAAGATTAAATAGATGAGAAAGAAAGCCACATGGATACCTATGGCAGAATAGAGTTTTACTAAGGCCCTGAAATGAGAGTGTACTTGAAGTCAAGGAACTGCAAGTCAGTATGATTGGAACAAAAAGAGCTAGAAGAGTAAGGAAATGGGGTCAAAGGGGCAACCCATTTTCCTGAGATTCTTCCCTTCATTTTAGAGTATCATTTGATTATCCAGTTCTTTCTCTTCGATCCTTGATGGAAAAGACTGCTTTTAAATATGAAAAATTTCAATGAAGGACATGAAATTCAAATATAGCAGAAACAAAAGCATAATTGCCAAGTAGAGAACTTCTGATAAAGGTACTAAAAAGGGATATATATTAGGTTGGTACAAAAGTAATTGTGGTTTTTGCAATTATTTTTAACCTTTTCAACTGCAGTTACTTTTGAACCAACCTAATATATCATCATACTTACATGAAGAGAAAGAAGTTGAAAAGATGAGAAGGTTAAGTTATTCACACATGTACACTTAGAAGCGATGATCCCTCTTCCCAACACCCTGGTTTTCACAGGATATAGAAAAACAGTTTAAATTTGTGTTTTTTTAACCAGTTATCCTATATATAAGACTGTATCATGTAATTAGTATTAAAAATATCAAGGAAGCAAGGAAAAATGATATTTTGGCTTCTAAGATGAAGCAAACTCAAATCACATAAATGGAATGAAGGGGGGGTCTTCATTCCTTACTGTTGGCCTTACAGAAATAGAAAAGGATTATAAGGAATACGATGAACCATTGTATGCCAATAATTAGAAAATGGAAAAATTCCTAGAATAATGTAAACTATCGAGCTATAAGACACACTGAAAACTATAAAAATTGCAGAAAAAAATAAAGAGCTAAATAAATGAAAAGACAGCCTGTGTTCATGAAGGTTTAGAAGACTTAATGACAATGCTCCCAAAATTGATCCATGCATTCAATGCAATCCCTATCAAAATTCCAATGTATCTTTTTAACAGAAATGAAAAATGACAACATAAAATTAATATGGAATGCAAAATTTATATGGAATGCAGTAGCCAAAATAATATTGGAAAAGAAAAAGAAATTTGGAGGACTCAAACCTCTCAATTTCTAAAGATACAGTATTCAAAATAGTGCAATATTGATATGAGAGGATATAGATTAATAATTGGAATTAAGAATCCAAAAATAAACCCTCACTTTTATGGTCAATTGATTATTGACAAGAGTACTAGGAAATTCAATGGGGGAAAGAATAATCTTTCAAAAAATAGTCTGGGACAACAGGATATCCACATGTAAAAAAAAATGAAACTGAACACCTCACACCATATACAAAATTTAACTCACAATGGATGATAGAGCTAAATTTAAAAGCTAAAACTTAAAGAAATATATGAGTAAATGTTTGTGGATTAGTCAATGATTTCTTAGATATGATACGAAAATTACAAGCAATAAAATATCAATTATATTACACTTCATCAAAATGTAAAAACATTTGTGCTTCAAACAACATCATCATTAAAGTGAAAAGACAACCCACAGAACTATTGGAAATATTTTCAAATCATATATATGGGACCTGTGTCAAGGATATATGAAGAACATTTACAACTTAATGATAAAGACAAATAAACCAATTTTAAAATGGGCAAAGCATACGAATGGGTATTTCTCCTAAGAAAATATACAAATGGACAATTAACACATAAAACCACACTGAGCATCATTAGTCACCAGGGAAATGCAAAGCAAAACAGCAATGAGATACTGCTTTACATTCACTAGATGGCTATAATATTAATTTAAAAATAATAATAATT
Source organism: Rhinolophus sinicus (assembly GCF_057876585.1). Lineage (NCBI taxonomy): Eukaryota > Metazoa > Chordata > Mammalia > Chiroptera > Rhinolophidae > Rhinolophus > Rhinolophus sinicus. The sequence continues at coordinate 20,613,731 of NC_142518.1, read as the reverse complement.
TAAAAAATAATTAAAAATAATTTTTAAAAAACGGTAACAAGTATTGGTAGAAAAGGTAAAGAAATTGGAATCCTCATACATTACACAGTGGGAATATAAAATGGCACAACCACTTTAAAAATGTTTGATAGTTCTTCAGAAGGTTAAATATAGACTTACAATGTGACCCAGCAATTCTACAACTAGGTGCATACTGAAGATAAATGAAAACATACATCTACACACAAAAAAATGTAAATAAATGTTCACAGCATTATAATACCCCAAAAGTAGAAATGACCCAAATGGCAATCAACTGATGAACAGATAAATAAAATGTAGTATATCCATTCAATGGAATGTTCTTCAGCAATAAATGGAATGAAGTACTGATACATGTTTCAACATAGATGGATTTCAAAAACATTGCAGTGAGTGAAAGAATTTAGTCACAAGACATCACACATCATAAGATGCCATTAATAGACAATGTAGAGAATAAGCAAATATACAGAAACAGAAAGTACATTAGTAGTTGACTATGGCTTGGGGGTGTTGGGAGCAATAAAGGGTGAATTTTTAAATGGGTAGTGTTTCTTTTTGTGTTGATGAAAACATTACAAAATTGATTATGGTGACAGCTGCACAACTCTGCGAATATACTAAAAATCACTGAATTGTACACTCTAAGTGGGTGAATTTTATGGTATATGAAATATAACTCAGTAAATCAGTTACAAAAAAGGAGCTTTTAATGTCAAGGAAAAAAATGTCCACAGCAACAATCAAGCAGACTAACAAAAGGATTTCATATAAACCAAAAGCAACAAAAGAACAAGACAAACAAATGAGAAACAGAAACTCATAGACACAGACAATGGTTTGGTGGTTTCCAGAGGGTAAGTGGGGTGGGGGGTGGGGGTTGGGAGATGAGGGTAAGGGGAATCGAATATATGGTGATGGAAGAACTGACTCTGGGTGATGAACACACAATGGGATTTATAGATGATGTAATACAGAATTGTACACCTGAAATCTATGTAATTTTACTGACAATTGTCACCCCAATAAATTTAATAAAATTAAATTTAAAAAAAAAAAAAGGATTTCATCAACACTTTTAGATATAGGGTATGTACTATGCTCAGAGTACCATAAAGATTAATTTTTTCAATGTAGTTTGACAGTGATTTATTTATACTTAGAAGATTTAACTGTCAAATCAATTTCTTTGTAGAATTATTTTTCAATGATGGGAGAAAATAATCCTACTGACTGATAACACACAAGCTATGTTCAATTACAGGATGAGGATATTGGCAGAAGACAATCTCTAACACTGTCTCTACATGGTTTCAGAAAACTGAACATTCAGACAGATAGCATGGTGGTCACTGAGAAATAACGGAGGAGAAAACTCCAGTGGTAAAGGCCTGAAAGTTTGCTTCTCCGAGCTCTGTCTACACAGTGAAGGGTCTGGGACCATGAAAACAAACCAATGAAAATTAAGATGACAAATCTAAGCTGAAAATCCACTGACACTTATACCAAGTCCATAAACATTGAAGAGGTTATTGACACATGATTAATACACATTGGAAGAAAATGTGCTGGCTCATGGAAATTAAAAAAAAAATCAATTCTTGGAATTAATGATTTTAATTAACTCTATGTATTAATTCATCCAACAAATCATACAGAAAAAGGCATATGATGGTAGGGTATAAACAATAAGGAGGTATTTGGACCAAGCATTTAGGAATAAAAGTTTAGGAGAACCGCATAAGATTAGCATTAGCTTTAAATTTTGAGATAATTTTGACACTTTGAATATAAAAATGTCCCTATGGTATACTTTAATTATTATAAGAAAATAGTCCAAACATGTATGCTACTATTTTAGGACTGAATTTCCCCTTTTTCACTTCTTTCCCATTGTTTTTCCTCAAAAGATTGTTTCTTCCTTTACCTGTTAGTATTACAAATAACAGAATTGCAAAAAGAATTATAAAGTTATATGCGTATACTCAATGGTAAAAATTAGAAACATAAAAAGTCTAAATAGCTCTTTCTCAAGGTATCCATACAGAAATTTCCCCTTCACTACACTGTTTTATATTTAGGTTAATTGTTTCTTTCATTACTAACATTTAAGAAAAAACAGCAAAATCAAAATATTATTTCTCCAAGATACTAACACTTGAATTTGAAGATGTATTTATCCATAACAATTAAACACAAAAGCACACATTTCTTTTCAGTATAACAGCAAGAATCAAGAAAAATCTTAAATTACAAAATTTTCTGCATCAAATGAAAGGAAATTATGAAACTGTTGGCTGTTAACAAAAAGTCAGCCAGATATTTCTCCCAGCAAAATAGATTTATTTGGGAACAACAAGTAATTGCAATCCAGAACACACGATTCCACTAAACAAAGGAGTAGAAACTTTTTTATACAGGGGAAGGGGAAGTTGGGAAAGCTATTACAATGAGTTTTTCCTGTTGTGCTTTGCAATCATAAGACCTGAGAGCTCCCCCTTCTGACCTCCCTCCTTTATTTTATTTTATTTTATTTTACTTTATTTTATTTTGTTCAGTGGTAGTTTGTTATTCAAAAACGTTTCTTGAACTGCATTGAGTAGAATTTAGAGGAGGTTGGGACTGTATGTGAGTGTGGGCAGATCGTCCTCTGAGTCTTACTCAATGCACTTATATATATGCACATGGGTATAGTCTAGTGGTTAGGATTTGGCGCTCTCTCCCTTCATTTTAAATGAGGTTTCTGTTTACTAATTTTTTTACAAAACATTGTTTTAAAAATAAGAAATTCTTTAGAATTGAGATGGGAAGGAACCCTTGAAGAAAAATATTTGCAAACAAAGAACAAAATATAATAATTTTAATATGACGAATGCAAATAAGAATACACAAGTTGTATATTTCATTAACCCCTGTCTAACTCAATTTATGTACATGTTGCATATAAATGGGCCTTAGACTCAACCTATGGGAAAAATATATTGTAAAAATTGCTATTTAAGGAAAAGTGTTAAATATTATCAGAAGTCTCTCTCATATAATTATATATACTCACATATGCAAATCCAACTTCGTGTTAAATGTAAATATAAAATATAACCCTGAAAAATAAGTTTGTGTGGCTATTATTTATTCTGATAGGCAATAAAATATTAAATAATGAATAATAGTTCAATTACATTTTAATCATTTTCAATGAACTATATAATATTTTTCCAAATAAAATGTCCAAGTTTGATTTAATAATTTATACATCATTAACTAACTGATTATAATTAATTTGAAATAGTGTGCTTAAATACTTATTAATGATAACAAATAAATTATTGCTCAAGGTATATTTTATATTTACTGATTTTAATAATGGGATTTGGAGGAAAATATATTAATAACTTCAAATTGAATAAATTATACATACTAGGAAGTGCATTAATAATAAATCAAATATACATGATTTTATCTGTAAAGAGAAGTACTTAAATTCTAAATATTTTCATACATAGCATTTATTGCCCAATTGAATTGAAATTTTTCCCATAGCTTTCCTCTTTAGAATTAAAAGAGCTTAATTTTCTTTATTTTTTAGACTGTGTTATGCCTGAACACTGCGCTGTACACCTGAAGCTGATATAGAATAATACTGAATGTCAACTATAACTAATGTGTGTGTGTGTGTGTGTGTGTGTGTGTGTGTGTGTGTGTGCGAGATGTATAGTACAGCATAGGGAATACAGTCAATGGAATTGTAACAGCTATATATGATGTCAGAGGGGTTGTAGATTGAGGGAGAGGGGTTATCCCTTTGTGAGCGGTGTAAATGTCTAATCGTTATGATGTTTTATACACCTGAAACTAATATAAAAAATTTAATTTAATTTAAAAAAAGCTCAATTTTCAAACTTTCTAACAAAATAGGGGTCAATCACAAGTGATGGGAGGGGAGAGATAAAGTGCCTAAGGTTCTAACACTTAGAATTAACTGTAAAGGAAAACACTGTTTAAAATAGAGATGATGGAGAATGCAGGCTATTTCCTTAATTTATTTTATATTAACGAGGTTTAAACAATTAATCTAAATAGTGACAATACCTATGCCGTATTACTCATTTAATTATACATGTATTTTAAAATAACCTCCCCCACCAAAATACCCAATGATGTTACAGCAGAGCTTATAGCTGATATTTCCCTAAAAACCCAAACACCTTTCTCAGTTTGCTTTCACAGATGAAATTCATGGTCAAGTTTCTAACTTACACTCAAGAGTTTTCAATATTTTTCTTACACATAGAAATTAATTTTTGGATATGAGTTGAAGCTAATATCTACCTCATACACCGTGCCCAGGAAAAATGGAAGGACTATGTTATTGATTTAATGCTGAAGTCAAAGTACCATTATATACTGAATCTATAAAGTGTACAAACCATTAACTATGGAAAGAAGCAAGATGGATAAAGGGCCTAGTGTGGAGCTAAGCTGTCCATAGAATACTGACTCTCACATTTGTTACTTAAGGCTTTTATTAAGATACTACTGCAAGAATATGAATAACACTCTTGCTTTAAAAAGCTCAACCAAAATACTCAGTCTTTTTTCCATTTTGTTGCACAGGAACAGAAAGAGGAAAAAAACACTATTTATGAGGTTTAGATGTGAGAAATCCTCTTCTAATAACATAGCAATATTACAAGGACAGGACTATTTTACAAATTGTTCCCATTCACCATAAACATGATTTACTATGCATTTTGAAATAAATAACATAAAAATCATGATTGAAAACAGTTGCACATCAAAAGCAAACATCTGCATATCTGCAAATGTGAAAATCATTCCCAGGCCTTAATTCTGGCGGGGTTCTATTTATTTCTTGGTGGCAGAGAACAAAGGTATTATTCACACTTGTTCAGTGAAGAAAGACGGCTACTAAATAATTATCGGGCTGTCTAGCTGCCTTTCAACACGTTTCTCAAAATAGTTATATATACCAAGTGGGATGTGTTATAAATCTGATTCAGAGATCCGTTACTGCCATGGTGACTGCAGTAAAAGAGGAAGAGGAGAGGAAGATGATACACTGGTTATAGCCACATTAATGTAAATGATGTAGGATCTGCCAGCAATTTCTGGGTGTGGGCCGGGATCGTGTCTCGTGAAGCTGAAGAATGGACACACGGACCAGGGAGAGGCAAAGTTGTAAAGGAGGATAGTTTAGTAGAGGCAGGAGAAGAGGTTGCTGCTCCCGAGCGGGTGGGGGTACCCGAAACTGGGAAGCCCAGTGACTAAGGCAAAAGTTATTACTTTTATACCTTCCCTTGCCTGTTTGGGGAAGGAGGCTGGAGGCTTTGAATGGAATTTCTCTATTAGGTTTGTCCTAATCCCGAAGGGATTAACGAACCAACCCATTCCTATCTATCAGATCAGCTCCTTTGTCTGGCCAGAAGGGATGTGAGATTATTTATTAACCTCAAGGCGTATTCTCATGTCTCTGTTCTGGAGTGAAGGAGACATTCCAGGACCTTGAGTTTCAGGATGTGGCTGCTTTTTTGTTTATTCCACCAGGGATCCCCCTGTCTACCTAGCAACATGCTAACTAACCTGTCTCAACATCAGGTCCTAATGTAACGTTTTCATATTGCCATTGTTTGTCTCAGTGAAATGTCCACCAGAATGAGGATTTCTGGTAGCCCCACAATCTCAAATAGTTAAAGATCACCTGGCACGTGAAAACCAACAGTGTGGCTTCTACTGACTTCATCCTTCAGACATTCATTTATTGCGAGTTCTAATTCTGGGACAGGCAAAACTCTAGACCCTGGGGATACAACGTAGATTATTTTTACAGATGAAGATAAACAATCAACCTGGAAATACTAAGTAAACTGAGAAAGATTGTGCAGAGTGTAAATTCCCCACCAAGGATTATTATAGGTTGAAGTAATTAAGAGTAACAAGTATCTACTTTCGTTTGGATGGCAAAGTCATTGCTGAGAAAGGTGGGGGGAGGATGGTAGAGGAGGGTAAAGGGGATCAAACAAACAGTGATGGAAGGAGAACTGACTCTGGGTGGTGAACACACATTGTGATATATAGATGATGTATTACAGAATTGCACACCTGAAATCTATGTAATTTTACTAACCATTGTCATCCCAATAAACTCTAATTTTAAAAAATTAAATTAAATTAAATTAAAATTAAAAAATGAAATGAAATGAAATGAAAGTGTCATTTAAGCTAAAATCTGCAAAACAAAGGGAAGCCCACATCAGAAGTAGCAACATTTCAAGCAGGGGAACAAGTTAGTGCAGAAAGACTCTAAGGCAAGAGACAGCTTGGCCTGAGGCTAGAGTGAAGGGATGTCACAGTGGTAGTATTTGTTCTGACTATTAAAAAATTATTTCAGCTGTAGGGGGAAGAAAGGAAATTTTATAGGGTGACAAAAATAGAAAGATCTTATAAGAAAAACTGCAATAATCTAGGAGAGAAACATTGAGGGAATAAGGTGGTGATCATAAAGAAACAAAAGTGGAGAGATTTGGGATATGTAAAGTAGAGACAAGATTAATGGATAGATTATACGTGAAGTTTTTTAAAGTATATATAAATTTGACATTAGTCGTGGTGTTATATGCACTGTACTGAGAGGGAGAGCTTGGAAAAGTAACAGGTTGATGTAGTACAGAATTGTACACTTGAAACCAATGTAACTTTACTAACCATTGTCACCCCAATAAACTTTCATAAAAAAAATTTTGTTTATTGTGAAAAAAAAAGAAAAGTAACAGGTTGAACAGACTCATCTGTTTGTTATTTATTTTCAGAGGGCTGTTGGGAAAAAATCAAAAGTTCTGTTAATTTTGAGATTCATCTCGGATACATACTTTAATGGGTATGTCAAACAGGCTGTTTAAGAAATAAATTTCATGTTCAAGAAACAAGTATACAAAATTCTGAGGTTCATTTGCATACAGTTGGCATTTAAAGCCATTAGATTGGGTGAGTTAACCTGGAAAAAATATGAAGACTGGACTCCTACTAACATTTTGAGATGCAGAAATGATGAGACAAGGAGACTGAGGAGGAAAACTAGGAAGATTTTATGCAATTCAGACGAAAGAGTTCTTCCAGAAGGATCAAGTGGTCAAATGGTCCAAATTCTGCTCAGAGATCAAGTACAGGAAGACAGAGATATGGCAATTGTATTGCAACACAATGGTCATTTGCCTTTAGGATATTAAAAGAAGAGATAAAGAAAAAGAAAAAAAAAAACACAATCTTTGTGAAAAAAGCAGACCTAGTGAACCAAATTGAAGAAAGACTATGAGGTAAATTACTGCAATATAAACTTGAGGACAGAAAAGGGGCCACAGGTTAAACCTGACAAGCTCAGGAGACTGAAAATAATCACATAGGATGGCATGAGCATAAAAAATTTCATAACTAAGTGGGCCGTGGCGGAAAGTCACATCTTTAGCCAAAAGCTTCCTTCATAAAGTTAATCTGTGCCTTTAACTGGTTCTGTCTATTGTCTTTTTGAACCTAAAATTATACCCTTGGAATGTCAGTAATCCATTTTCCAGACCAGAGCAGGAAACTACAGAATCCCTCATTATGATGCTTATCTCCTGATTGCCATCTCTATGTGCCATAAAAAGCTGTTAACTATCCTGCACTCACCTATATAAAAGAAGTACCTGTCTCTCCAATTTACTTTTATCCAATCCCAGAGATGTCCCTGCTTTGCCTTCTCCCACCCCTTTAATCTGTCACCAGTGGATTTCACTAACCCTCCTCCTTTGATTCTATGTATAAAATAAGCCACAACCATCATTTTGTGGAGCATTTTCTCAATCTGTTGCGATTTTGCTTCCTGGCAATTGCCATCAGTTTGGCTCAAATAAACTCTTAGTGTAAGCTTTCTCTTAGGCTGGATGTTTTTCATCGACAAACTATAAATAATTCCTTCAAGGTTGTGAGTTAGTGTGTCTGTGTGTCAAAAGTTTAGCTAAGCTACTCTGTCCTGACAAGGCTGCCTTGGCCAAGGGATCTGCACAGACCATAAACTGACATTGGCCCCAAGCGAGCGCAGGCCCTAGATAGCAGCCCACAGAGTCACAAGCAAATCTAAGCTCTTGATCTGACTTCCACAGCAGCCCTCTTGATCAAGTCCCCCTTGCCTCCTAGAGCCTGTATGCCTCATGATACCCCTCAGATAAGACCTCCATGGGACTTACCAAAACTCACCACTTTGGGTTTGAATTGACCAATCTGGCCCGGGTCCAGGAACCTCAAAGCATTCTACCCATAGACCCTAATGTGACCCTAAAACATATGTCCCTGGATCTCCATGTGCAGTCTGCCTTGGCCTCCCTGACATGGCATATGACCATGTACTTCCTCCATGGCCTGTAATAGACTTCTCCATTTCAATTTCTCTGTGGTCTGTTGTTGAACCGTGGCTCACCATCAGGCACCCTGTGTTATACTTAACAAATGTTAATTTAACACAGTCATAACAGTGTGTGTGTGTGTGTGTGTGTGTGTGTGTGTGTGTGTGTGTGTCTGTAAGGAGAGCGTAAAACCAAGGCAACACCTGGAAAAGAAAGCAGGATCAAGAGAATTTATTTTCGTTTTGATTTTTTAAGTTAGAAGATACCAAAACATATTTGTAAGTACAGAGAAATTGATATTGAAGGAGAAGAGAGACAACTTCAGGATAAAAGGTATGAATAAGTTGAGAAAAAATGAACTCCAGAGCCCAAGTGGAAGGGCTGGGCTTGAAATGAGAGCAGGTAGACTGTCATCCACACTCAAATAGCACAGCAGGTCAAGCATGTAGATTGAGAACCAAATGAGTTGGTAGATTTGCAGGTGGATGGATGAGGGAACTCAGGTATGATAACTACTTTCCTCAATGAAATAACAAGTAAGGTTAGCCATGTGGGAAACAAGATCTATTGTGAAAGGGAGGTTTGAAGAGAGAGGAGAAGGTATAAAATCATTTTGGAGAACAGGAAACAGAAATAGAATAGGGTGCCTGGGGATGTTGAGTGCTCATTTGAGAATTGTGGCTATGAATTTAAAATGAGATCAATGATATTTAACTACTTACATGCAGGCATTCAGATGGGTTGTCATAAGCAAGGCTGTAAACCACATTTACAAAATATTTTTTCGATCAAATATATGGTGATGGAAGGAGGACTGACTCTGGGTGGAGAACATACAATGGGATTTACAGATGATGTAATACAGAATTGTATGCCTGAAACCTATGTAATTTTACTAACAATTGTCACCCCAATAAATTAAAAAAATAGTAACAATAATTTTTACGAGAAAAACGCAATTTATCATGAGATTATACAGTGGTCTCCTTCTACTAACCACATTCTTTTTAACAGCACGTAATGTATAGTGTCTGTACCAGTAATTCCTATTCATGAGTGCTCTAGTTTTAAAATATCAATGGAATACTTTAAGGAAAAACAACAACTAAACTATAAAATGGATTATTCTGACAGATAACTTGGATCTCAAATAGCTTTTAAAATTCTCAAAACAATCTGTTATGTTTTTAGAAGTTTAATCTTTAAACAGAATGGAGAAAATCCTGGGAGAATCACTAACACCTGAGAACAGTGCAGCACTGATGGAACTCTCTTCTTGTGCTCTTCAGTAGGTAGCCACTAGGCACACAAGGCTATTGACCACTGGAATGTGGCTAACGTGACAAATGAAGTGAAATTTCCTTTTTATTTGATTATAATGAACTTACATTTAAATAGCCACAGGTGGCTAATGGCTACCTCACTGAAAGCTCAACTATCCCTGCCCCATCCACCACTAGATGTTTGCTAGCTATTTGAAAAGCAGAGTTGAAATGTCCAAACAGCTGCAAGAGACAATTCTTTTGCTTTGTTAGTTTAGATGAGCAGTTCCAAAACTTCAGTACACTCCATAATTACTACACAGGGTTTACATACAAAACCTGTAAAAACTCAAAAAGGTGATTCATAAAATTCTCTATGGTAGTTTTAACAATTGGAAATTTTCACATTTTAAATTATAAATTCACATTAAAACCCGATTCTCTAATACATCATCTATATATCACATTGTGTGTTCACCACCCAGAGTCAGTTCTCCTTCCATCACTATATATTTAATCCCGTTTACCCTCATCTACAACTCACTCCCCCTTTACCTTCTGGTAACCACTATACTATTTTCTGTGTCTACGAGTTTTTGTTCTTCATTTGTCTGTCTTGTCCCTTTGTTGTTTTCAGTTTTACATACCACATATCAGTGAAATCATATGGTTCTCTACTTTTTCTCTCTGACTTATTTCACTTAGTATAATAATCTCACGATCCATCTATGTTGTCCCAAATGGCACTATTTCATCTTTTCTTATGGCAGAGTAATATTCCATTGTGTATATGTACCATACCTTTATACAATCATTTATCGAAGACACTTTGGTACACCTGAAACCTATGTAACTTTACTAACAATTGTCACCGCAATAAACTTTAATTACAAAAAAAAAAGCCTGATTCTCCACTACCTCACCCATTTCAACAATATAAAGTAATACATGCTGAGAATTATTTTCAAGAACTAATACAGGAATATATGGCAAAAAGTGATGACTCAGGTGGACAGTACTGTCAAGGACCATGAATGACTGAGCCCTCCAAATTATAACTACATGGTTAATTTTAAATAATTATCTTCTCATTAAGGAATTTAAATATTCATTCAAATGTATTAATCTGCTTTATCTTTGGTATTAAAATTTATATTTAAATATTAACGCTTCCTTCTAGCTATCATATGGAAATTTTAAAACACCATAATAACACTTAGAAATGTAACAAAAATTCAAGTATTTGGTGGACCTGCCAATTACCTTTCTTGTTCATATCGATTGTGTAAGTTTCTCCATAATGTATACAATGGAATGAAAAAAATTCCTTCCATCATGCAGTCTTCAAAAAGTCAAAATGACAGAAGTAATCTATAGCAACATTTTTTATGATAGACAAAAGCCTGACTAAATTTCACTATAAAGGAAACCAGAAAATGAAACGACCTGGAAAAAATTTCACTTTCCTTTGCTTCTTTTAGTTTAAAAGCAATCTATTTCCCTTATTTGAATATTCCAATAGTATAAGTAAAATTTACATTTCCACTTGTGTTTTCCGGTTCTTCTTGTTAAAATCTTTGTTTTCCAAGTATGTCTCTAATCTAATGCCAGAGGGTGTTTCACATGAAAGCTGTATTAATCTTGCCCATACAAATTTAGAAGACCCCTTTGTTTTCCAGGATCCACATTTGGACATTCTTTGGAAATTGCCTAGAATAGGTACCTGTATAGGCAAAACGGAACATCATGTTTATCAGTTGGTAGCCTGGGGTCTCTAGGTACTTTTGGGAAAACTTCATGAGTCCCTCAATTCCATATGTCACTCAGCATTCATAAAAAGAATAAAACTATGGTTCACATGCACTTCTGTTCACCTGTACTCTTTATCAGATGTGTGAATCCATATTATAATTAATGACATTTAAATTAGTTTTAACTGTTACTGAATTGCTTTCTTTATAGATTCCCTCCATTAATGGGTATTAAAATTTAAGCTATTAATATGTGTAATCTTTTCTAAAAAATACTATTAAAATGGAGCTTTATATTTAAAAAAAATCGGTAAACCTAATGATGTATCAGAGCTTTCTTTTCAAATGTTGGCATAGCAAATGGATTAATGCCAAGATGCAGTCTAACTCTATTTTACCAGGATTTTGAAGCAAACAGTTATGCTTCACTGTTGTTGATTTTAGTGAGGGAGCTATGAATTGAAGTTTTGTATATATGAGTCACTGAAAGAAGACACCATGTTCAACTAGAAATCTCACCCCAAAGACCAATAATAGGAACAGTGCCAGGTGTTAGCTTCACTTATTGGACTATTATATAACCTCTTTGCACTACCCCTCCAAATGTTCTAGTGCCTGTGAAGTGAATACATCATGTAGAAATTTAAGCCAATTGTTCTCAAAAATTAAGTTAAGGTTACTTAATAAATATCAAGATTTTACTAATACATTTTCATTGATTATCTCTTGAATTCAATGAAAAACTTAATTATGAATCTAAAGATAAAACTGGTTCTTTACAGCTTTCTAACTGAAAATGGTACTGAAAGTCCCAGGATGTCTAAAGCATTAAAGAAAGTGTTCAATAACAAGTGGCAGATCACAACTACATTAATAGCAGAAACTAAAGAACAATGCACCTTTAAAGTTTAATATTCTGCACAATATCTTAAATTTAAATTTTTAACAAAAGTTCTATTTTTAAAAAATGTTCTATTTAAAAACTTAATTTTTAAATAATCATCATTACATGTTTTCCAGACAACAAAACTAATAACTATTGTGACTGTAACAAACTTTGATGAAGCATGGCTACTTACATTATTTTAATAGTTTCTACAGAACTATAATTCAAGCAGGTTTTAAGTTTTTTCCTCACATTCAATTACGGAGATTTTCAAACATATGGAAAAGTTGGAAGACTTGTACAGTAAACATCATCTAGGTTGTACAATTAACATTTCATTACACTTACTTATCACATATACATATATACATCTATCCATACTTCTATCCACCCGTCATTCCATTTAATTTCAGTATGAGTTTCAGGTATCGGGTTTGATACTCTTCACCCTTAAATACCTCAGCATGCATGTCAATAACTAGAGCTCAATAATCTTGTTTTTCCATGCACTTTACATACAACCAAATGCATAAATCTTAAGTGAACCATTCCATGAATTTTGACAATCTAGTATGATTTTTATTCCTTGGCCTTTGGATGGTATATAAATCAAAATAAAAGCTAAAAATAAATAATATTATGTTATTGATCTGCTAGTTTGACTTCTGTGGTTATCCAAATGTTTCCACAGAAAGTAAAAGTAAATTTGATCTCAACCATTTAACAGATTTATGTGTCATATTTACCATGGAATACTTAAAAAATATATAATAACCACAAGAAGTTCTCTCAAAGTTTAATTACAATTTACAAGAAGTTCTCTCAAAGTTTAATTACAATTTACGTTTTGCAAATGTCATGAATTTAAAATACAGCTCAGAAACATGGTGGTGTAAGGGGTCCACCTTGACCTCTGCCCTTGAAGTGGCAGCAATCTGAACAGCTATAATTCAACAAAGGATTCTCTGTGCAACATGCAAACATGACTGAGAGATCTGCACATTGAAATATCTGAAGGTGGGAGAATCAGGATGAACAGGGTAGGAGGGGAGGGAAAAGTGCAGAGACAGGGCTACCAACACAGCCTGGGGCTCACTGTGGTCTGGGAGGAGGGAAGGACTGAGACTGCAGGTGCATTCTCTGTGGCTCCGAGGAATCCTGCCTGAGTGGTCAGCATATAATACAGCTTAACCCAGTGACTGGGGCACAGATATCAGGGCCCATCAAAGATTGAATGCAGAAGTGCTATAACTGTGGTCTAACAGTCCTCACTTCCTGGAAGAATACAAAGCCAAGGAGCCTGGCTGCCTCCCCCCACCCTCACAGAGCTCATCTCCCCTATACCATCCCAGTGTTAGTGGCAGGTCCTTAAAAATAAACAACAAACAAACAAACAAAAAAACACTGTAGCAGTGTCAGATTAAAGAGCAGAATATCTACAGCCCGGAGAACTTGACAGACATGTCCTGAGTGGCAGAAGCACACTGTGGCTAATCCCCACTGACAAGGAACAAGATATAGGGGCAAGGGAGCAATGGTCTGATAGTCCCCATTACTCAGAGGATAACAAAGACACAAACGCACCATTGGTCTCTCCAGCACACCCCGCCCTCACCTTTCACCTGTGATCCTGGAGTAGGCACCGAGGGCTGCTGAGGTACACAGTTCTATATCTGGCTGCAAGGGATGCAAGGGGATTTCAGGGGCTCAGAATCCCATCACCCACCACATCCTCCCACGGGGGTGGTGTCCTGAGACTGAGGTTACCTGGTCCAGAGGAAACACCTACCTCCCCAGGAAATCTTTCACTGCCAGAAGCCAGGAAAGGTCAAGAGAAAATAAAATGCTAAAGTGCTACCTACTGTAAAACAAAAGAAAGATCTCTTTATACCAACCTGCTGCAAAATTCATTCCAGTAGATGTGCAGGAAGAGAAATAATTCATCAATTACCATGAATAACCAAGATAGCAAGATAGCTCAGACAGAAAATAAAAAATCTCCAGAAAATAAACTTAAAACCATGGAAATATGTGACTTAAATGACAGAGAATTCAAGAGTGCAGGTCAGAAGAAACCCAACAGGATGCAAGAAAACTCAGTTTAATGAACTCAGAAATAAAGATCAATGAACAAAATGAATACTTTACCAAAGAGATTGAAATTTTTAAAAAGCACCAAATAGAAAATGTGGACTTGAAGAACTCAATAAAAGAGTTGAAGAATGAAATAGCCAGTTTAGAAAATAGAAATGACCAGGTGGACAAAAGAATTAGTGACGTCAAAGACAGAAATCTGGAAATGACACACATAGAAGAGACAAACTTGAGTTAAAAGAAATAACTCTAAAAGAACTATGTCTTCATCAGGAAGAGTAATAAAAAAATAACAATGGGTATACCAGAAGGAGAAGAGAAAGAGAAGGGCACAGAGAGCCTATTCAAACAAAGAGTCAACGAGAATTTCCCAAACCTACGGAAAGAATTGGATCATTAAATCCAAGACACAAACAGAAAACCTAATTACCTCAATCCTAAAAGGCCTTCTCCAAGGCACATTATATTGAAACTGTCAAAAATTAATGACAAAGGAGGAATCCTCAAGACAGCCGAAAGAAGGAAGTAACCTACAAAGGAAAGCTGATCAGATTATCATGATTTTTTTCCCCAGAAACTATACAATCCAGGAAGGAGTGGAATCAAATATTAAACTGTTGAAAGAAACTATCAGCCAAGAATAATACATACAGCAAAGTTATCCTTTACATATGAAGGAGGAATAATGACCTTTCCAGATACACAGAAGCTGATGGAATTTTCCACCACAAGGCCTGCATTACTGGAAATACTGAAGGAGGTTATTCTACCTGAAACAAAAAGACGAAAGAATACAAATCTATGAGTAAGATTACTAACAGACAGACAGAAGCAGGAAATGGCAACCCCCACACAGAAAAGGTGAAAATACATTTTTAAATAACAGAAAGATAAAGGAGATAAAAACATAAAAAAAGAAAAAGAGAAGAAGACAATTTGCTACTGAAACTCTAAAATGAATTCACAACATAAATAGTAATAATTTGTGACAACAGAAACATAAAGTGGAGGTGGTAAAGGTCTGAATCTGCAAACGGGAACTGAGATGAGAACCATGCTGAAGTACAAAGACTACTCTATATAAGAAAGTTTCTTTTACATAAACTTAATGGTAGCCACTCAAAAAGAAAAAAAAAAAAAATCCAGAACTGAAACACATAGCTGAAAAAAGATGAAACCCAGGAAAAAAATTGTACAATACAACTAAACTACAATAAAATACATAAACACAAAGGCAAAGACAAAATGGAGGCAGACAGCTACCAGAAAACAAAAGATAAAATGGCTATAGGAAATCCTCATATACCAAGACACAAATAAACAAAATCAGGAATGAAAGAGGAGAAGTTATAACAGATGCCACAAAAATACAAAGGATCATACAAGAATGTTATAAAGGGATATATGCCACCAAATTCAATAACCTAGGAAAAATGGACAAGTTCTTAGAAATATGTAACCTTCCTAGACTGAATCATGAAGAACGGGAAAATCTAAATAGACCAATCGACAGTAAATAAAGTGAAACAATCATCCAACACTCTCCCCCGACCCCCGCCCCACCCCCCCCGGCAAAAGCAAAAGGCCAGGACCAGATGGTTTCACCAGTGAATCCTACCAAACATTCAAAGATGATTTAATACCAATCCTGCTCAAACTCTTCTAAAAAATTGAAGAAGAGGCGATATTTCCTAAGTCATAATATGAGGCCAACATTACCCTGACACCAATACCTGGTAAGGATAACACAAAAAAAGAAATTACAGACCAATATCTCTGGTGAATACAAATACAAAAATCCTAAACAAAATACTAGCAAATGGAACACAACAATGCATTAAAAAAATTATACATTACAATCAAGTGGGGTTCATTCCAGGGGCACAAGGATGGCTCAACATATGCAAATCCATCAATGTGATACACCACATAAACAAAATAAAGGACAGAAATCATATGATTAGATCAACAGATTCAGAAAAAGCATTTGAAAAAATACAACATCCATTCATGATGAAAACACTTAATAAAATGGGTATAGCAGGAAAGTACCTCAACATAATAAAAGTAATATACGACAAACCCTCAGCTAAAATACTGAAAGCTTTTCCTCCAAGATCAGGAACAAACAGGGATGCCCCCTATCACCACTGTTATTCAACACAGTATTGGAAGTCCTCGCCAGAGCAATCAGGCAAGAGAAAGAAACAAAAGGCATCCAAATTGGGAATGAAGAAGTTAAACTGTCACTTTTTGCATATGACATGATTCTTTATACAGAAAACCCTAAAGACTCCACCAAAAAAACTATTAGAAACAATGAACAAATATAGTAAAGTGGCAAGATACAAAATCAATGTACAAAAATCTATTGCACTGCTATACTAACAATAAAATTTCAGAAAAAGAAATGAAAACGATTCCTTTTGCAATTGCAACAAAAAGAACAAAATACCTAAGAATGAACCTAACAAAGGATGTAAAGGACCTATATACACAAAAAACTGTAAGACATATTAAAAGAAATTGAAGAACACACAAAGAAATGGAAAGAGTCTATGTTCATGGATTGTAAGAATTAACATAATTAAAATGACAATATTACCCAAAGCAATATACAGATTCAAGATTCAATGCAATCCCTATCAAAATCCCAATAACATTTTTTAACGAAATAGAACAAAAAATAATCAGATCTGTATGGAATCACAGAAGACCCCGAAATAGCCAAAGCAATCCTAAGAAAAAAGATAAAGCTGGAGGTATCGCACTACCTGACTTCAATTTATACCACAAAACAATAATAATCAAAATAGCATGGTACAGGCAGAAAAAGACACACAAAGAATTGGAATAGAATTGAGAACCCAGAAATAAACCCACATATGGGCAGACAATGTTGAACAAAGGAGACAAAAATATACAATGGAGAAAAGAAAGCCTCTTCCATAAATGATGCTAGTAAAATTGGAAAGCCACCTGCAAAAGAATGAAGCTAGAGTGCTATCTGCTACCATATACCAAAATTAACTCAACATGGATCAAAGACCTAAACACAAGACCTAAAACAATAAATTTCATATAAGAAAGCTTAGGTACTAAACTTACGTGGTTTCAGAGAGGGTTTTATGAATTTGACCTCAAAGGCAAGGGAAGTAAAAGCAAAACTAAATGAATGGGATTATCAAATTAAAAAGCTTCTGCACAGCAAAAGAAACTGTCAACAAAAAAAGAGGCAACATACCAAACGGGAGAAGACACGATGTGTAATCAAAAGATACGGTGATGTTTAAATTTAAAAAAGTATTACAGTAAAAGACACATTGCAATTAATTCCCCTCAAAATATTCCCCCTCATTTCAAGTCACTTATACCATCATTCTTGCCACTTTCTGAAGCAGTTCTGGAAGTCCTCTTTCATGACTATCTTTATCCTCCATCACGACAACGCACCGTATCACACATCGCTTCTGGTACGGCAATTTCTGTCAAATGAAAACATTATGGTGTGTCCTCATCCACCTTATTCACCGAATCTGGCACAATGGAACTTCTGGCTCTTCCCCAGAGTCAAAATGACCATGAAAGGAAAACATTTTGAATCAACTAAGGACATTGAGGCAGCCACGACAGCACAAGTAAAGACACTCACGAAAGAGGACTTCTAGAACTGCTTCAGAAAGTGGAAGGAACGATGGGATGTGAGTTTGAAGAGAGGGGGAGTATTCTGAGGGGGATTAGTGGCAATTTGTCTTTTACTATAATAAATTTTTTTAAATGTAAACATTCACCGTATTTTATGATTACACCTCGGATTTGCAAAACACACCTCTGATAAGGGGCTAATATCCAAAATATATAAAGAACTCATACATCTCAACAACAACAACAAAAAACAATCCAATTAGAAAAGGACAGAAGACCTGAACAGACACTTTTCCCAAGAAGACAAACACAGGAAACAGACATATAGAAAAGTGCTGAACTTAACTAGCCATTAGAGAATTGCAGATCAAAACCACAATGAGATATCACCTCACCCCAGTCAGAATGGCTATCATCAACAAGACAAGTAATAAGTGTTGGAGAGGTTGTGGAGAAGAGAGAACCCTCATACACTGCTGGTGGGACTGTACATTGGTACAGCCACTATGGAAAACAGCATGAAGGTTCTTCAAAAAATTAAGAATAGAATTACCATATGACCCAGCAATCACTCTTCTGGGTATCTATCCAAGAAATCTGAAAACATTTACCTGCAAAGATATATGTACTCCTATGTTCACTGCAGCATTATTCTGTGGCCAAGACATGGAAACAGCTGAAGTGTCCTTCAGTAGATGACTAGATAAAGAAAATGTGGTACATATATACAATGGAATATTACTCTGCCATAAGAAAAGATGGCATATTGCCATTTAGAACAATATGGATAGATCTTGAGATTATAATGCTAAGCAAATTAAGTCAGACAGAAAAAGTTGAGAACTGTATGACTTCACTTATACAAGGGACATAAAACTGAAAGTTCAAATGAATGAGACAAACAAAAAAACCTCATAGACACAGACAACAGTTTAGTGGTTACCAGAAGGTAAGGGGGAGTGGTAGAAGAGGGTAAATGGGTTCAAATATATGATTGACAAAGAAAGAATTGACTTTGGATGGTGAACACACAATGCAATATACAGATGATGTATTATAGAATTGTACACTTGAAACCAATATAATTTTACTAACCAATGTCACCCCAATAAATGTAACAAATATTAAAGAGGACAGAAAAATAAATAAATAAAAATAAATTCCAGGGAAGTACACTAGAATAAACTTTCCAAGTACAGATTTCACGGTTAATCTAATGTCCTTATATAAATAGTATAGTAGATAATATCAATTTAGTCATTCAAGAAAGCACTTTAATTCATGATAATTGTCTTCTCTGGGTTTCTAACTCTTAAGAACTGATCCAACAGACACTGTTACTAAAACTTTAGGGAGGAAAGGGCCAAGATTGTTGGAAATGATCAATTCGTGGCCAAAATATTTATTTTTATTTAATTCCAAAGGAATACAGAAAAGGCAACCCATTTCTGAATTGAATGAAGCAAGAATTGTACCTGGCAAAGGAAGCAGGTTTTCATAATTGAAAATAGTGACCAATATGTTAAATTAAACCAAAAAAATGATTTCATTCTAATTCTTTACTTTCTGCATTGGCAAAGGTATTTCCAATGTGCTGAGGATGGATAGTTCTTTCTTTTTAAGAAGGAATGCACCATGAATTTCACATTGCATGACCAGACTGCCCAAGTGACAAGCACTGAGTTTGTCACCATTGGAGGTCGATGATCATTTTTCTGTTGCAGTTTGACACTAGCTTTTTGAAATGCATAAATAACAGTATTAGTTTTGATCCTTTGAATTCTACCAGGGTAGAATGAAACTTGACAATCTAGTTTCAAACTACTTGTTGTACAAGAAACTGAGGTTGTGAGGGCATATAAGTAACTCAACAGAGTACCTCCTCAGGTAAGAACACAATGATTTACAATCTGACTTCTGAGAAGTGTTTTTCTTCTATTACAATGCTTAAAAAAAAGCTATCCGGGCCCCATATCTTAAAAAGAGCAAAGGCATAGATGCCACATGTCAGACTTTTACAGGTTTGCTTACAAATTAAATATGTACAGAATATTTGTCATGTACAAGTATTGTGCTAAGCAGCAAAGGGGACATAAAAATGTTTAATGGCCACATTTTAGGTGAGGTCAAATGCATGCATATAAAAATGCAAGGAAGTACATACAAAAGTTAAAATCGAAAAACTATAAAGAAATTAAGGTTAAATGCCTTCGCAGAGGATTTAAGGATTTCATATTATACACAAGTAGTACTTAAAACATAATTTACATCCAATGAAATCTTAAGACAGAGCATAGACTTAATTGTATTTGAAAACCCAGGCACATTTAAAATAATGAATCTTCAATGAATACAGCAAATGTTTTTAAAAGCTCATTTAAAATATAGCAGACTATTTTCTTTTTTAAAAAAAATACTATACATATTCTGGGTTATACCATCCTCTTAACAAAAGTGCTATATCTCACTCAACATTACATTATTTCCCACATGAAACATTGAAGTGTGGGAAAAGTAAAGATGGTGGGGGGAAGCAACTCCTTCTTTCTTATTAGTTATTGAGCATTATATTAAAATCTAAGGCAAGTTTTCTTCACCCAATATCAATTACCATGATCATAAAATCTCACAAGTACAGTAAATCCTCACTTATCTTTGCTAGGTTCTGTGACTTAAAGCCAAACAATGTATAACAAAACCAATTTTACCCTAGGCTAATTGATATACGAGGTCTGACAATTAAGTTCACGAACTCATCCTAGAAAAAGTGCTACATACCTCATTGCTGAGTATCACTACAGTCACCTTCAAAGTACTCCCTTTGGGAAGCTATGCACTGATGCCACCACCTAGTCTACCCTTCAAAGTAATTTTGGAACTCTTTTTCTGGAATGACCATCAGAGATATTGTCGTATTACCCTTGATGTCCTGAGTTGTCATCAAAATGTCTTCCTTTCAATATTTCCTTTATCTTCGGGTAAAGAAAAAAGTCATTGGGGGGCCAGATAAGGTGAGCAGGAAGGGTGTTCCAACACAGTTATTTGTTCACTGGCTAAAAACTCCCTCACAGACAGTGCCGTGTGAGCTGATGCATTGTCGTGATGCAAGAGCCATGAATTGTTGGCAAAAATTTCAGGTTGTTTTCATCTAAGTTTTTCACTCAGCCTTTACAGCACTTCCAAATAGTAAACTTGGTTAACTGTTTGTCCAGTTGGTACAAATTCATAATGAATAATCCCTCTGATATAAAAAAAATGTTAGCAACATCGTTGCAACAAGTTCACGAACTTAATTGTCAGACCTCTTACACAAGCGTGAGGTTTCTATAGCATCTCATCAAAGGTATAACAAAAAGATCTTAAGTGAAACATTATTTGAGGACCTGCTCTATAAGGATTTGTTCACACCAAACCAAGTTTTTTACCACAGGAAAATTGTTAACTTGTCTTAATGGACACCAATTTGATACATCAATTAGTGGCTGAAATGCCACAGGTTCCACACAAATCAGTTATCTTTTCAACAGTGCCAGTGGTGCTTCTTCATTTTTTGACATTATAAACTTAACCAAAGGATTAAATGAAAAGCATTAAACCCACAGAGTGAACCCAAATATGTTTTGGCAGAATACTTGGCCAGAAGTAGGCAGGATAATGCTCTTACTTCACTTGAAAGGTTCCCTTTCATTTTCCCCCAATCTGCTTCTCTATAATTGGAATCTAATGCCAGCTTGTTTCTAGGGCAGGTGGTGTCCTTGCACTAGCTGGCCACAGTGAGGTGGTTTTTAGTGATAAGTGGTAGAATGGAGAGAGGGCAGAGGGAAGAGAAAGGAAAGAGGGAATAAGGTCCCACCAGACAGGACATATACTGCCCAGTAATTTTAGAAATCTTTCATTTTAACCTTGCAATACCCTCAAATTCCCTTATTCCAAGACTCACCTTTTAATTTTTTCCATTATTACCTTTTGAAAGCCAGGTTGTATTTGTAATTAATATCTATTATCTAATGTAATGATTATTTCCCTAAAAATTATAATTTAAATGGTGGTGTGATCAAATTAAAGAACGGTGGGTATTTACAGTCTTTAAATTACAGTCTAGATCAACTTCATAGACTTTAGAAACTGTAGTTCCATTGCTCTATTTTTGACTCCTGTTTCCAGATGAATCCACAGAACCTTCAGTTGTATAGATAGGATGCTTTCTGCTCCTCTCCTCACATTCTAGTTTTAGTCCCACCCTCAGGCAGGATTCTTCCCCTACCCTTAACCTCCATCTTCTCACCTGCCACTCTCAAGAAGGCAGCATACCTGTTCTTACCAGTCATAATATGACATGCAAGGAACTAGAATGTATTACTGGATTGGGTTGACTTCTCTCAAAGTCAGAACCAAGCCAGGAGATTTCTCCTTCTGAAACACATACAAGGTAGTGCCTCTGTGTGTAAAACTCCAGAAAAAAAACTGCTAGGAATGACAGCTGCCTATTCATTGTTTGTGCTTTATCATCAGCCACGGCTGGCCCACTTGTCCTCAACGAATGGGCAGGCAGCAGATGGCCTTATTTTAGGCTCAGGCTGAGCAGTTTGTTCTTGATCCAGCTACTGTTAACAGAGAGTCTTGCATTCTAGTGGGTATTGGATGACTGCCAGACATTAATCAATCGAGAGCTTTGGTCACCATATAGCTATCAGCTCTTTGTATACAAGTTTTGAAGGAAGTATAGGTAAGTCTTAGTCTGGAACTTCCAAAAGCTGCAAGTCTCACTGTTTTTGCTGCTGATGATGTCAGAAGAAGGACTTTTTAGACATTTATAGCTCTGGGTGAGTAAAATAGTACTTTTCAGGCAGAATGAGGTCTGAAAGACAACAGCATTACTTCCTTATTAGGAGCAACTCCACTGAAAACACTCACGTCATTGAAACTGTCATCACTGGAGCAACCAAGGAAGATTCAGAGCAGCAATATAGGTCAGATGACACACTTAAATCAATCCTCAACATATCGAAAAAATGTGGTCTTACAGTATAACAGAGTACCATATTTTAAACCCATTTAAGCTTGATTTGCATTTTAAAATATAGGTGTTGAGTAAGCTGTTGAGATTTATCACAAAGAAAGAAGTTCTGTGTAAAAGTTGACTCAAAAAGAAATGACAAATATGTGGTTATTGAAGGAGAACTGATTCTGGGTGGTGAGCACACAATGTGAGATATAGATGATGTATTACAGAATTATACACCTGAAACCTATGTAACTTTACTAACCATCATCACCCAATATACTTTAATTAAAAAAAAAGAAGAAAGAAATCACAGACCTAGTAGATGCACAAAGAAAGAGAAGGCAACAGAATACTCTGATATTGAGCATTGCATCTCCAAAAAGATTAGGCATTAGAATTAAATGATCTTTTTATTCCTTTTCACATTTTAAGTCTGGATTATGCAGTTTATTGCTTGGCAGTTCATTAATATAACATAAATTTGAATAAGTATACATGCAAATATATACGCTAACCAGTAAAAGAGAACTATACTTAAACTTAACATGCTGAGTCTAAAAATCTGACAGGCATTCTGGCTCCTAGTATATTCATATGTTCATTTAGATATTATATTTTATAAAAATAACTTTCCCTGTAGACTTTAAGCACATTTGTAAGCTATAGTACCCTTTTTCATTTGTGTTATTTGTGCATCTGTCACTTATTAAATGCTTATTATGTGACTCACTAGTCCACGTCTTTTTCATAGATCACTTTACAGAAACAACAGCTTTACAAGGTAGATGTTTTTATCCCCATTTCCCGATGAGGAAACTCAAGTTCAAATAGCTGGCCAGTGGCAATGAGAGAATTCAAACACAAATGTGATTGCAAAATCTGTACTTTGATGAGACTATGATGTTAATTATCTGGGGAAAGAGGTGTTGTCGAAGATAAGATACATGTTTTAAATTTCCCCTTTGTAAACTTTGACTCCGGATAGCCATGGCGTGTCACACAGTCATGCACAGAGAGCACACCAGCACTGAGTGGAGGGATCACAGTCAGATAGATAATGCCTTACAAAATAAGTTAATAGGGGCTGAAACACTGTATGCTTGATGAAATAAATTTCCTAAGGGCAACAGATATTAACAGCTGTTCAAGTACTGTTAATATCCCTTTCGGCAAGTATATCACTCCCACAGCTACTGAGCACATGTGGTATTCCAGTAGCATCTTTCATCTCCTTTACACCAACAGAGAGTAAATAAGCATTCTTGGACTTCAGCGAGAACTCCCTAACTTTAGCTCCATGAACATGCTTGCCTCCTATTCACCACTAAGCAGCAAAAGCTATTTTTCTAAACATAGAAATGGAAAAGTGTTCATTTCCTGCTTAAAGTAATTCAGTGGCTTCCCACTGTACTTACAGATCCAAAAAGTTTAAAGCCTTTTACAAGGTTTTACATGACCTGCTACCTATGTGCAGCAGACCAAGCTTTCCTTTCTGAGTCAAACGCTGGCCCTACTAACTTTCCTTCTGTTGCGTTCCTGAGTCAGGGTTTTGGATCAGGTCTTCCCTTTTACCAGGAAATATCTATTTAGCATCAGGTCTCTGTTTGGGGGAAGTTTCCTTGATCCTTGGTAAACCCCTGATAATTCCTTTGAAATCTTGATAAAAGGTTAATTGCCAGTTTTCACCTTCATAGCATCTGGTCCTTTTCCTTCCCTTCCCGGAGACTACATGAAATACAGTTGGGGAAGAGGCTGTGATCAGCCTTTCAACTAACTGAAAGAGTTGCTCCATTAAAATAACAAATACTTTAATTTCCTTACACTGTAAAGTATTTTGAAAAGCTTAATTTGCACGGGGGTACTGGCCTTGTTACTTCAAATTCCCACAATTTTATTGGTAGCATGCCTTTCAGATGAAAATTTATTCATTTTGTTTACTTTTCAATTTATTTAATTGGTTTGGCCACTTGTAATTATCAAGGAAAAAGAAGTTGTTCCTTTTGGAGTATGGCTTTGGTTGTCTAATTTTTGATTCAATATGATTTTTTATGAGAATTCTCAGTCAAATAATTTTACATTATCAGTGTTAAAAGGAGATACTCAGTGTAATAAGATATGATGACTAATACAGTTTGTAGAAAGAAGAAAATTACTCATGGAAAAAGTAGCATTTGCCAGAAGTGACAGCTTGTCAAATTGACTGCGAATATGTTTAAAGAAAACATTCCTATAAAAAGGAAGTCACAAGGAACAACAGCAAAACAGAAACCATATTTTTGAAAGTCGATTTATTTTCAGTGCCCTCAGACAGATGGAACTCAACTCTCCCGATTAAAAAGTAGTCTCATAAATTTAAAATATGTATACATTTAACTGAACACGGGTAATAAACTCTAGAAAAGAAGAATCTAAGTGAGAAACATCTAAAACAGTTCAGTCACTTCTGGAGATGGATGGTGGTGATGAATTCACAACACAGTGAGTGTACTCAATGCTATAGAATTCTACACAAGAAATGGTAAAAATGGTAAATTTTGTTATATATATCATACTTCAGTTTTTAAATTAAATTTATCGGGGTGACAATAGTAAAATTACATAGGTTTCAAGTGTACAATTCTGTAATACATCATCTATATATTACATTGTGTGCTCACCACCGAGTCAGTTCTTCATCTATCACCATATATTTGACCCCCTTTACCCTCATCTACCACCCCCCTCCCCCCTTACCCTCTGGTAACCACTAAACTGTTGTGTCTATGAGGTTTTGTTTCTTTATTTATCTTGTTCCTTTGTTGCTTTCAGTTTTATATCCCACATATAAGTGAAGTCATATAGTTCCTGACTTTTTCTGTCTGCCTTATTTCACTCAACTTCGCTAGCTCTTAGGGTAATGCAAATCAAAACCACATAGGATATCACCTAACACCAGTTAGAATGGCTATCATCAACAAGACAAATAATACGTGCTGGAGAGGTTGTAGAGAAAAAGAAACCCTCATACACTGCCGGTGAGAATGGAAATTGGTGCAGCCACTATGGAAAACAGTACAGAGGTTCCTCAAAAAATTAAGAATAGAACTACCATATGACCCAGCAATCCGTCTCCTGGGTATCTACCCCAAAAATCTGAAAACATTTATCTGTAAAGACATATGTACCCCTATATTCACTGCAGCATTATTCACGGTAGCCAAGACATGGAAACAACCAAAGTGTCCTTCAATAGATGACTGGATAAAGAAGATGTGGTATATATACACAATGGAATACTACTCTGCCATACAAACAAATGAAATGGTGCCATTTGCTTCAACATGGATAGATCTTGAGATTATTATACCAAGTGAAATAAGTTATACTTCCATTTTTAAAAATACAGTAACTCCGTAACTCTTTATTATCTCATAACCATCTGGCAACACACAGGCAGAGATTTCCAACCCAGGTACAATGTATCTAAAACATGGCTGGTGAGGGGCTCAACGACAAGCAGTGACTTAACCTTGGAAAAATGTACAGAGATAACTTTGGTTATGCCTCCTTTTCACCCCTACCAAGAATCACTGTAATTGAACAATCACAACAGTCCACAATTATGCAATCAAAAAGTGACCTGGTCTCAGAAACATTTCACATAGGCACTTGGTTTACATGGAACTAAAATTCAAAACTTAAAATATTGTTGGCCCCAAATTGTTACAAATCATGTATCACATCACAAGTGGAGTTAATTTGATTTTAAGATAAAGCAAATGGGAATCTCCAAAATTACGATTTATATTGAAAACATCTTACAAAGATGGTAAATGAGTTTTGTTAACATTTTCCTTGCTACAATATCATTAAAGAAAGTTGGCTCACATGGAACTGATTTCATCTTAAAGATACAGTAGCAACACAACTTTTATATTATCTTTATCAAGAAACAAAGTACATGTCACTAATAATGCATCCTCCCTCAGGCACTGAAGAGAATTTTGTTCAAGTTAAAATACATTCCAATAAGGTTATGATCTTGGCTTCGTGCTTCAGTACTGAAGTACTATCATTCCATTGTGGAAAAAATAATGGTGTTTATCAGGAAGGACTCAAGGAAAAGGAGTTTTTCAGCAGAGATAACAAACCCAAAATTCGAACGCTTACACTCTGTGATTCAAGCAATAATGACAAACATGGTTGGTGGGCCTGAGGACTCAGTACATACACTGGGAATCACTTAAAGAAAAAATTTTCCAGATATCAATTATAATAAACAACGGGTCCCTGAAATACACATGATAGTTTCAAAAAACAGAACAACAGAGAATTAAAAATCTAGTGATTGGGCTCTGAGTATCAGACAAGATTGATCTTCAAAATTCCTTTCGGTTATATCAAACTCACCTAGGTAATGCATCATCTGGGCTATAAGGCCTTGCTATTCCGAGTATCTTCTGCTGCCCAGCTGTATGGGCATTATCTCATAATTTGTTGAAATGCAGATGGCTTGGTCCTTACCACAGGCTGAATGAATGACATCCCCATAACAAGATCCCCAGATGCTTCCTACACAATTGAAGCTTGAGATGTACATCTTGAGCACAGCTCTAAAGAACACATGCAGAGCATTTTCATAGACTGTTCGAATTTGAGAATGAAGGGTTATCCTTTGGAGTGCTGGAGGTAGTCTCTGTCTCCAGATTCAGGGTACACTGGTTCCTGATTATGTTACACCCAGAGGAAGAGGTGGCCCTGGCTAATGCTGAGCTAGGTACCATTCCCTTTCAATACACATTCATACATTGTTAATTTACAACTTCCTGAATGGTGACATCAGCCCTGACAATAAAAGGCAATGTCCCAGCAAGAACTGAACTTTCTAAGAATGGTGAGACAGTGTTTCTTGGAGCTATTTGTCCTCATTAGAGACACTGGGTGGCAAGGTGCATGCTACATCCACTCCTGCTCTCTGCTGTTATTCTAGATTTTACATTCTTGACTACAATTAGAAACTTCAGCTAATTTCACAGTGTTAGTGGGGAAGAAATATAGTCTCTTACACACTAACAATCAGCCCATCAAAAACACTACATCTTTTTAAGTTGTACTCAATTTTTCTTTTTTCTTTTTTTCTTTTCTGTTTTCTTTTTTGTGTGTGTTTCATTAACATTTATTGGGGTGACAATGGTTAGTAAAGTTACATAGATTTCAGGTGTACATCCTGTAATACATCATCTATATATCACATTGTATGTTCACCACCCAGAGTCAGTTCTCCTTCCATCACCATATATTTGACCCCCTTTACCCTCATCTACCACCCTCCTCCCCTCTTACCCTCTAGTGACCACTAAACTATTGCCTGTGTCTATGAGTAATATTTTCAATCTACTGATAAGTAACTGATTTCATAGTTCTTCATTAACTACATGAAATGAGCAACTATCTAGATATTTTTTTTCTTTTGCACTGTTCAGAATTTATGCCAGTTGTTATAATATCACTACCCAAGTTGAAAAAAAATAAACATATAGATGAATAGATGTTTGGAATATACCATTCTAATCCTATTTTTGAGTGCTTACAGGGTGCTGCTAAATTGCTCTTTATTCATCAGCTATTGTCTTAGTTAATGCTTAACTTATAAAATAGACAGACATGATCTCTTTTATAGATGACAAACTGAGACACGTGGTGTAATGGAAAAGAGCAAAGGCCCTAGTAAACACTGTTGGGATCAAATCTTGTCTCCATCGTTTGTTACCTGAGATACCTCATCTATCAAATATGGACAACAGTAATTTACTTCTAGCGATGCTGAGAAAATTAAATAACCCACATACAAAGGGCATTTGCAGCAGTGCGTAGGATATTACAGGCATTACGAAACACATGCTATTTTTAAGCTACTCCCTCAAGAAAGGAAGTATTGTTAGCATTGGGGCGAGGATGCAAAGGGAAGTCTATTGGACTTTGGAGCCTGAGGGCTTATAATTACATTGTACTTATCACATACACTTTCCCTAACTTCCTAAAACACCATAAAATACCAGAGAGCTAAAGAAAGGAACAAGAATCTACATTTTTCACCGTAAACCTGGATTCTCATATGACTTTAGTTCATATGCTTAAATTAGTGACAAAATAGAAGAAAGAAGAAACAAACAATAGTGTCCTTAAGTGATTCATTTTTATTAATGTAAAGTTCATGCTGTGAATATTTTCAAAGAATATATAAAGAATCAATGTTGTTGAGCTAACACGTTTTACTGGCAGGCACCAACATTGAAAATATCCATATCAAGCTGGACTTAAAGAGTAATCCAGTATTTTCCGTGTATTACAGTTTCAAAGTGTTCAAATAACAACTTGTGATATAGGTTGTATAGACATTTTTACCCCTATTAAGTATATGAAGACATGAAGTCTCAAATATTCAAGATAACTTAAAAATCTGAAATAACACAGCGATATTATGAAACAATTCATTTCAAATTTTACTCACCAAATGTCCCTTTTGACATTCAGTGATAAGATATAAAGTTGGTGGAGTCATTTAAGGTGATCTGGAAAATAAAGTGACTTAATAATGAGATCATCTAAAATTAGTCAATGGTAGACATCTGTACGATGAAGATTTTACATTTTCAAATGATTTATAACTCTGTACATGTCCTGATATTCATGTTCTGTTCTCTTTTGCATGTTCATCCTAAGTTTTCTGAGGGTAGGGACCATGTTTACTTTATTTATTTTTTGTGTACTGACCCAACTAGTGCCTAGGTATTGGCTGTCATTCCACTGAGTTTCCTAGGTCTTCAATCAGCATCAAAAAAATGTAGAAACACTGCAAATTTTTAGGTCAGATCTCTGAAAATCATCTTACACAAATTATTGTCCCAATGATTTTTCTATTCTAGAATTTTCTGGGTACAAAAATGCAAACCAGTGTTGTCCAACTTCTCTTTAGTATACACAGGATGCCAAAAAAATGTATACACATTTTAAGAAAGGAGAAAACTGTATTCAAATTGCAATACTCAATATATATCGATAACAAAAGATGAATACAAGTCAAATGTACACATTTTTTGACACCCGCAGTATATCACATTACAATATTAGGAAAAATTAAAATAGCAATAACATTCTCTCAAAAGTACCTAAAACTCATTTTCTCATAGCACACAACTGGTACACTGTTTGATGATTACTATTTTTTTATTATTAGTTTCAGGTGGGCAAAACAATGTCATAGTTAGACATTTCACTCCCCCGCCCCCAATCTATTGCCCCTCTGACATCATATATGTCTGATTATTACTATTTTATAGGTGAAGTAACTGAAGTTGCACATGGCTTAACCAGAACATCAACTAGATTGTGCCATTTCATCAGATTTCCCCCGAGTTGTCTGAAAGGAACAGATATCCCCTTCTTTCTAATTACTAGAGATGCTGTCCTCACCAAATTCCCTAAGAAATATTTTTTATTCTTTATTCAGCTTATCGTTAGGCATAGTACAGAACGTAAGTATTTGTAGAACATGTATGCAGGCCTTAAAGGAGGAGCTTGCATCAGTTTGAAGAAATAAGCCATGGTTACATTGAAACTGAAATATCTTTCAAATGCAACACATTATTAAGCATGAGACTATGAGGTACAATATAAATTATATGTGTAATTCAAAAATCGAAATATTCAGCACAGACTGTTCAGAACCAATATTCTAGAGCTGCAGCACAAGAATTTACAAGGATGGACAAAATCCCTTCTGGCACATGTTCCCTTCTGGTACTTTTCATTTTCTCCATTCTAATGTGAAATAATCACCTCTTAAATACTCAATGATTTATGATTTTAATATACTCCTACAGAACTATCCTTACAGTCAATTTTCAATTATTAAGTCCTCTTTCTCATCTTCCTGGATCATTACATTGCTCATTAGGACCTGCCATTAGAAGAGAAAGAAACCCACAGTATCAGAATTGGCACCTTGTAAACAGCTATTTTTAAAGGCTTTACGTTATCTGTCACCACAAAAACAATCTGATGGAATACATGAAACATAAATAAAAAGGAGAAGTTTACTTTTAATATAAAGTAAATAAAATAACCACAAGACCTTTTCAATGGAAAATTCTGGAAAATAAAACAACCATAACCTTTTACTGATGATTCTTATTTTTTCAACCTTACCTAGGAAAGAAAAATTCAGGAGGTTGGGGTTGCAATTCCCTTCACATGCCCTCCTATGGCTATTATTAATCTAATAGAATTAAAATTTAGCAAGGTAAGTTTTTATAGCCGTTTGAGATTATTTTAAGTATATAAACTTTATATGAAAATCAATTGCTTATTTCCAACTTCAATATTACAATCTTGTCTCAAAATTCTAACCACCTGCTGAATATCCATACATAAATTTGTTTCAGCTTCTCAAATGGAACATATACCTACACACACATATATGCATACATATATATAATTATATATACACATATTACTATAATGCTATGCTGTGTGTACATGTATAGTTTCTAACATTTATCTATCTTAGCATCTTATCCTCTCTAATATGGCATAATGGTACCAGCATAAAATCCTGAATCAAATCCAAATTCTGGCACTTCCTAACTGTGTGACTTGAGGCAGGTTTCTTAACCTCTGAGAAACTTACCTTCCATAATGGTTAAAAAGGAAGAGTAATATTGGATTACTGTGTGAATTAAGGACAACATATGCAGTGTCTTTGATAGTACAAAACAGAAAGCTGGTTCTCATTGAGGGTACTCATTACCTTTATCATTGGGGTTATTTCTCCCGAAACATGTTATTCCTCTTAACTTGCCCTTTTTTTTTTTGAGTAATGTCATTACCAATCATCCTTTCCCTTGGCTTGAAACTTTGAAATTATCTTAGATAATCCCTTTCTACAATGACTCAAAGGCAAAGTGCTATCAATTCTTCTCTTAGAATATATCATGTATTCATTTCCAGTGCCAACATATTTTGTGTCAAGGTTGCCATATCATCTTCAAGGTGAACTGCTATAAGGACTCTGATAGGCTACTTCCCTCCACTCTTGCTTCTCCTAAAAGCTTTCTACACATAATATCTGATGATAGTTCTGCTTTCCCTTTGTCAAACTACTGCTACAAATTTTCCATGGCTCCTCAATTGACTAAAGAAAAAATGAAAACCATAAAAACAAGAAAAACTCCAAGTCCATCGTGATCTGAATCCAATATACTTTCTAGTCTCTCTCTTTTTTTTTTAACTACTTTTTCAATCAATCAAACAAACATTTACTGAGTGCACAAAATGTTCAAAGTCCTGCTTTTAGCCATAGGACTACAACTGTGAACAATGTACTCATGGTCCATGCCCATGGGAGCTTTCTATTACCTGGTGATAATGAACACAATCAAACAACTAATCTTTAATTCTAGATATTATAAGTACTAGGTAGAAGTGAGTAAGTACAGTTTAGGCCCTGACCTTATCTGAGAGTCTAGGAATGCTTCCCTGAAAAAGTGATATTTGAACTAAAAATTAAAGATGAATAAAAGAGAGGGGAAATGATGGATAAAGACCAATTCTAGCAGAGAAAATGGCACAGCATGTGGGACCCACAAACCCTATGCTGCAAGCCAAATAAAGTATTGATGCATGCAAAATCTGTATTTTTCTGCTCCCAGAACGTGTGCATTATTTTCTTTTCACCTAGATTGTTAGCCATACCAAAGACACTGCTATATGACCCAAACTACTTCCACAAAGTGCTTTATTTATCAAGTAAAATCTGAAAAATACTTTTTAACCCCCTAAGCAACAGATGACTTGACTTGATAATATGTGCCACAATGCTAAACTGAAAAAAATCAACTTACTCTATAGTGAAAATATTAAGGATTCATGGGATTCTCTGACTAAGAAACTTCTTCATTTCAGATATTCATCCTCTGGTTTTAGTATAACATTCACTCAATTCAGAATCCATTTGCATTTTCTTTGCTAAAAAAAAATGCACCCATTAGTATTCCGTACTACCTTTAAGAAATTCTTGGTGTATGACTGCGTCAAGAGATTGATCATCAGTAAGTAACTTTGATATCGAAAATTGCTTTGAGGAAGGCATTTTTAATACCATCAGATACCCTTTCCCAAGAAATTCTACAACCTATATCAAAATAAAATTATATTTTCCATTGCCACCATGACAAAAACAAGACAGATTATTTTTTTAAATGCACGTTTTTATAAATGTAGCCACACTAAATCTATTAACTATTGGACAGTGATGAATTAGAGTTTCATATAAGCACACTTAAGCAGCAACCATTATCTACGTTACTCATCTATCTTAGAATTTCTAAGGTCAGGCATATTCACCATACTATACAAAGACAAGTGTAGTATATAGTAAGACTCATTCCAAAAGCTTTTAGAAATACTTTCACTTGTTAAATGAAAATCATTTTTTTCTTTTTTAATGAAAAGATAGTGCTGAACTGATGATGATTTCTGCCTTTTTTAAAAAAATTAAAGCTTATTAGGTATTTCTGCCTTTTCATAAATATTTTTTATTTTCCAATTATAGTTGACATACAATATTATATTAATTTCATGTACACAGCATTGTGGTGAGACATTTATATAAGTTTGACTAGTCTAGTACCCACCTGGCACTATACATAGTTATTACCATGTCATTGACTATATTCCCTGTGCTTTACTTTACATCCTTGTGACTATTTTGTAACTCCTAACTTGTATTTCTTAATCCCTTCATTTTTACCCTGTCCCCAACCCTATCACCCCAAAAAATTTAGTACCCATCTGACACCATACATAGTACAGTATTAATGACTATGTTCCTTATGCTATACCCTACTTCTCATGACTACTATGTAACAACCAATTTGAACTTAATACCATCCCCTTTTTCATCCACCCCACCAACTCTCCTCTATTCAGCAACCATCAAAATGTTCTGTGTATCTATGAGCATGTTTCTGTTTTGTTTATTTTGTTCTTTAGATTCCACTTATAAGTGAAATCATATGACATTTGTCTTTCTCTGTCTGACTCCACTCAGCACAATACCCTCTATGTCCATCCACATTGTTACAGATGGCAAGATTTCATTCTTTTTTATAATTGAGCAATATTCCATTGTATATATGTACCACCTCTTCTTTATCCATTCATTCACTGATGGACCAAGGGTGCCTCCATATCTTGGCCATTGTAAACAATGCTGTAATAAACATAGGGATGCACACGTCCCTTCCAAGTAGTATTTTAGGTTTCTTCACATAAACAGCCAGAAGTGGGAATACTGGGTCCTTCTTTGTCTATTGTTTTAAAATCTATTTTGTCTGGTATAACTGTTGGCTACCCCAGCTTTTTGTTTTTTCCATTTTGATGAAATATCTTTTTTCATCTCTTGACATTCAGTCTGTGTGTGTCTTTTGATCTGAAGTGAGTCTCTTGTAGGCAGCATATGTAAGGGTCTTGTTTTCTTATCTATTCAGCCACCCATCTTGATTGGAGCACTTAATCTTTTACATTTAAAGTAATTGTTGTTAGATATGTAGTTATTCCCATTTCATTATTCATATTTTTTCATCTTTATTTTTAAGTCTTAGAGAAGTCCCTCTAAGATCCCTTGTAATACTGGTTTGGTGGTGATGAACTCCTTTAGCTTTTGCTTGTCTGGGAAGCTCTTTATCTATCTACCCCGCAATTCTAAATGATAACATTGCTGGATAATCTTGGTTGTAGGTGGTCCTTACTTTTCATCACTTTGAATATTTCCTACCAATCCTTTCTGGCCTGCAAAGTTTCTGTTGAGAAATCAACTGAGAGTCTTATGGGAGCGCCTTTGTATGTAACTAATTGCTTTTCTTTTGATGTTTTTAAGATTCTCTCTTTGTCTTTGACCTTTGGCATTTTAATTTTGATGTATCTTGGTGTGGGCCTCATAGGGTTCATCTTGTTTGGGACTCTCTGTGCTTCCTGGACCTGTATGTCTATTTCCTTCACCAGGTTAGGGAAGTTTTCTGTCATTATTTCTTCAAATAGCTTTCGAAGTCCTTGTCCTCTCTCTTCACCTTCCAGCACCCTTATGATGTGAATGTTGTTTTGCTTGATGTTGTCCCCGAGGCCCCTTAAACTATCCTCATTTTCTTGGATTCTTTTTTTATTTTGCTCTTCTGATTGGGTGTTTTCTCTTGCTTTTTCTTCCAGATCACTGATTCAATTCTCTGCTTCATGTAATCATTGTTGAGTCCCTCTAATGTACTCTTTTTTCAGTTATTGTATTCTTCATTTCTGACTGGATCTTTATTATGTTTCCTGTCTCCATTTTTATGTTTCTTATTTCTGCCTTGTGAAACTCTTTGCTCTCATGCCTCTGTGACACTGTACTTAAAGCCTTAGTATATAAATATCAATACTCCTTTTTCTATATACACAGCAGGAATTTAATAAATACCTGTTGTCCTATAAAATAAGAGGAGCAAAACAAATCCTAAGATTCCATATATTGGTAACATCAAACAAGTTTTTCTGGTTGAAATCATGACACAACCCTATGGTATATGTGTTCAGACTGGGTTGAGGAAGGCAAAAGTGTCAGTGATTCTGAGATCAAAAGAAGAAAATCCCTTGAAGGAGGTAAGATTTAGAGATTTAGAGAGGCATGCTTCTTTTCTGGTGGGGGAACCAAGAAAATGAATAGCATTAATTAATAGTTCAAATAATAGCATTCTGAATTGTCTTTCTATATGATTACTGTCTGACCCACACATTCTCAGACTATACAGAATGAAGAGATAATTAGAGTTATTTTATTTATTTATTTTAAATAAGGATACTGCCTTGTGGTTGATAGAAAATTGGTAGAATTGGTGATATTAACCTGGTTAAAACACAATACTTCAAAATTTTCAGGTAGTTATAAGAGTCAAGAAAAAATTTAAAATACAGTAACACAACATAAATCCAGACCAAATCAAAACAGGTTTATTAAAAACAATCATACTGTTAAGAATTCAACAGCAAAGTTCTATTACATCTCTCTGGAAAAACAGATTGAGAACCTTTAGTGAGTTTGCAAATTTGTGACGGGAAATGAAGCAGTTTTTATTATAACTAGAAAAAAAACCTCCCCCAAAAGAAAAAGCTGTTACTGATAATACATCACAATATTTTAGAAAAATCCTTTAAACTCTACATATAAATAATTGTGTTTTATAAAATATAAGCATGAGTGGTAAGTAAAGAGAATCATTAATCTTCTCAAATATACATTATTGGGTAACAAAGGTTTTCAGAAATTCATTATTTTCCTAAAAGGTTTGATTAACCTTTGGAAAGAAGTTCAGAATCAAGTTAAATATAATGTTTAGAATATTAAAATGTTAATAGAGAGGAAAAAAGGAGGTTAAACAAAACCCTTTCAATGTGAATAATCTAAATACAACAATTAAAAGACAGAAATTTTCAGAGTAGGTAAAAAAAATACTCAACCATATGTTGTCTCAAATAACTTCACTTTAAACATAAAAACTTAGTTAGGTTCAACGTAAAGGAATGAAGTATAACATACAGTGTTAGCACTATTTTTTTTTTTTAAGCTGGAATAGCTATGTTAATTTTAGACAAAGCAGACTTTAGAACAAAAAAAATGAGCAGGGATAAAAAATGGCACCACATAATGATAAAAGAGTATATTCTCCAAAAAGATGCTGGAATCCTAAATGTATATGTACATAACAAGAGAGAGTCAAAACATGAGGTAAAAACTAATAGACTTGAAAGGTGAAATAGATAAATCCACTATTAAAGCTAAAGATTTCAATTCGCTAATTGATAGACCAAGCAAGCAGAAAATCAGTAAGAATATAGTAGACCTGAACAGCACCATTAATTAACTTTGCCCCATTTCCACATTTATGAAATATTCCATCAAACCAGAGCGGAATACACATTGTTCTCAAGCTCACATGGAACATTCACTAATATATGCCGTATGTGGGGCCATAAAATGCACCTTAATAAATTTAAAAGACTAGAAATCATATGGAGTGTGTTTTCAGACCATAATGGAATTAAACTAAAAAACAGTAACAAAAAGGAAGCTTGGATATATCCAAATATTTGGAAATTAAACAACACACTTATAAATAAACCATGGGTCAAAGAGACATTTCAAGAGAAATTTAAACATATGTTGAATTAAATGAAAATGCAATTTATCCAAATTTATGGGATGCAGTGGAAGCAGTGCTTAGATGGAAATTTATAGCATTAGGTATATAAAAAATTAGAAAAGAGAAAGTTCTAAAAACTGATAACCTAAGCTTCCACCTTAGGAAAATAGAGACAAAAGAGTAATTTACACCTAAATCAAGTATGAAAAACTAAAATTTAGAGCAGAAATCAATGAGATTGAAAGACGGAAAAATAGAAAAAAAAATCAACACCACCAAAAGCTACTTCTCCGAAAAGATTAATAAAATTCATAAACCACTAGCCAGGCAAAACAAGACACAAATTATCAATACCAAAAATGAAATAGGGTTCATAACTACTGACCCTCAGACATGAAATGATAATAAAGGAATATTATAAACAGTTATACGCCCAATAATCTGATAAATTATATGAAGTGGACCAATTCCTTGAATGACACAAACTACAAAACTCACACAAAGAAAAATAGATAATCTGAATAGGTATATACTTAAAATGAAATGAAATCAAGTATTTATTGTCTTCCAATAACAAAAGCACAAGGCCCTGATTGTTTCACTGGTGAATTCAACAAAACTTTAAAGGAAGAAATGATATCAATTCTCCAATCTGTATCAGAAAACAGAAGCAAAGGGAACAGTTCCTAACTCATTCTATGAGGCCAACATTAACATAATACAAAAGCCAAATTGACATTACAACAGAGAAAGACTATACATCAATATCTCTCATCATATATGTCAAAATTTTCCATGAACTGTTAGCAAATAAAATCCAATAATGCATAAAAAAATAATATACCATGAACAAAAAGGATTTATTTCAGATATGCAATACTGGTTCAACACTGGAAAATCAATTCATTGTCCACCACATGAAAAGGCTAAAAAGGAAAAACCATACAGTCTTATCAGCTGATGTAGAAAAAGCATTTGACAAAAGCCAACAGTCTTTCACAATAAAAACTCTCAGTAAATTTGGAATAAACAGTGACAGCCTCAACATGATAAACATCATCTACAAAAAATCTGCAACTAATATTCTACTTAATGGTCAGAAATAAGATACTTTCCTCAAAGTATCATCAGGACTATTTTCAGAACTAGTGTTGATATTTGCAACATTGAAAAAATAACTTATTTCACTCTCTAAATTTTATCACTTTAGGTTTTCTTTCCAAGTTTTATTTTAAACAACTCTAACACTTATTGCCAACAAAATGAATACTAATCTAAACTTTGAGTTAATTATTAGATTTACATTGCATACTTTTTTGGACTGTAGGCTTGAGGGTATGGTGTGACATTTTTGTCTTTGTATTTTGCTACATAACATATTCATGAAATAAATGAAAAAAAAAAGAGTGAAAGATTGCAAACCATAAGAATTTATTAATTGGTTTAAATCAAATTGTTCATCTAAATAGATTGGATATATAAACATTTTATGCATAATTTTTTAATTTTCCTAAAATTAATTCTGCTATCTGGGTAAAAAACTAGTATTTTATCTATTCCCAGTTGCTCTTTCCCTATAACATGCAATTTGTGATTTCAGGAGTTAAATTAGTGTAGGAATTGGAGATACTCTTCTTAGTATTACTGCGTGTTTAGGTAGTTATTACAAAAATGCAAAATCATTCAAAATATTCTAATTCAGATGTACATAAGGTAGAAAATGAAATCCATTCTGAATCTACCCTTCTAGTCCCATCCCAATTGCAGGAAAATCATTGTAAAACATTTGGTAGATTTTCTTCTATATACTTACTTACCCCCACCACACACACACACACACACACACACACACACACACACACACACCAACCATACTGTGATTTTTCTGTTTTTTAGCAAATTCTCTAGCAAAAAAGATTTTTTCATATTCACATGTTTTATATCCATTATAAATAATATATTCAAAACTCATTGAGATGAAGGTCCCCAGGAAACATAAATAATTCTATATTCTGATACTTTTTGGATATTCACTTAACTAGAAACCCTTTTTTTCTCATCATTGTTTAGATAATATGATCCACAAACTTGGAAAAATACAAGTACATACAATACTTTGAAAGCACAGATTACTGATGATAATTACAATTTACAGAAAAATGACATATTATAACTGATTTGTAAAGCTCTGTTCAAACCTATTATAATACAGTTATAAATTAAACATGTTTATCTCAGAGACTATAGAAGAAAAGCATAATAAGAAAGAAATAATCTGAAACTAAATGTAAGAAAAAAACAAACTTCAAAAAAGTAATGGATACTTCAAAGCAAGTCAAAAGAGAATCTTAGGACAACATACTATATAAAAGTCTCTATTGGTTTAATTATTGTATTCCTTAGAAACAACTTTAATTCCC
Source organism: Rhinolophus sinicus (assembly GCF_057876585.1). Classification (NCBI taxonomy): domain Eukaryota; kingdom Metazoa; phylum Chordata; class Mammalia; order Chiroptera; family Rhinolophidae; genus Rhinolophus; species Rhinolophus sinicus. The sequence continues at coordinate 20,574,041 of NC_142518.1, read as the reverse complement.
TAGGTCACAACCCATGATTTTACTTGAATGATAAATATAAGGAGTCTTATATGCATGTATGCATACAGGCTGAAATGTTATGAAAAAAGATATTTCTCTTTCTACAATATATACATATTTATATGACAATATAATGTATAATATTACTTGTTACCATATCTTATACATTATATTGTTGTATAATATTAATTATACATTATGTATTTATACAGAGGGTGACCAAAAATATATACACATTTTTTAAGGAAAAAACTATGTTAAAATTACGCTGATGGTAACCACTTTGAGCACCTCTTGTAATTGCAGAAGTCAAATGTGACTTGTATTCATCTTTTGTTATCGGTATATATTGAGTATTACAATTTTAATACAGTTTTTTTCCTTAAAATGTGTATACATTTTTAGGGCAGCCTCTGCATATACTTATTTTCTATTTTTTTCTCTATAGGTCTTCTGGATTTAATGCAATCGAATAACCCATTGGGTTTAAATCTTATATTCTGCCAGCCTTTTAGAGAACTAAGTTTGGTGATGAAATGTTAAGTAAAAGGAATCGCAGCTTTATAGAAATTATAGAGCTAAGGATCCTTACACATCGAACAAATACCCTCATTTTACAAATAAGGCAACTGAAGCTAAGAGATGTGGCATACCAAAGAAAACAGAAATCTAAAAAACAACCTCTTTTATGTAAATACTTAAATTTTCACTCATTTCTAACTTACTGAGTTAAGAATGTGGTAATGATTATTGTATCGTGCTAGTTACAAAGCTATGGCCTGTCAGATGCATAGCTACCTTGTCTACTGTACTCAGTGACAGTGGGGCAGACACTCATGCTTGAAGCTCAAATAAGCACCTATTGTGCGAACTACTGATACAATGAATAGTAGTAGTTCTGAGCTCAGCACACAACGTTATAGACACTGTTCCAACTAAGAATGCTGGGAATTTTGATCTGGAAATTCCGACCAATTTTCATACCATTTTTCTATCTCATTCACTTATAAACAGTGTGGCCTTGGGCTTACCTGTGCTCAATACAGTTTATAGTTTTTATGATTGTTAAATAAATTAATTATTATCAATCTCTTAAATTAATGCTTGGTATATAATAACAGCACACTAAACACTACCTATTGTCATTGCTGTGATGATAATTATGATTATGATACTGCTTGAATTTAATAGCAAGATAGTGTATCCTGATATTGGTGGAATTTTGTGTAGAAAATTCTATCACTGTAGGTCTATTTTATGACAAAGAAAGAAGTAATATCCATTATTATGAACTTGCACTACTCTCTTCCTAAGAAACCAATTTTCTTTTGATACCATGTGAGGTAAGTCTCATTATTGCATCTCTGGTACTACCTAAGATGCTCAATAGATGATGAGTGGACAAATGGATTAAATTCTAGAGGCTGTTGATTAGCAAATTTGTTTGCAGGCTAATTGGCACTGTAGCTATTTATTCTTTAGACACTGAAAGGGACCTGGTATATTTATATTTATTGTGTGATATAAAAGTCAATATCCTATCAATAAGTTAGTATTTGTTCACTCTGCTTCACTAAAAACTACTAGTTTCCATTCATATGAAACAGAGAGCAAGAGTGAGCAGACATAAACATTAGATAAATGAGGTAAAATTGATTGTTTAAGTGGTTCTAAATTAAAAACCCCAATCTTGTGTCATCAAATGATCAGATAGGTAACTCTGAAGAGAAGCCAAATTGAGACAATCAATATTTAAAAGTGGAAACAGAGTCCAGGGGTAAATATTCATTTCTCTAAAATCTCTTAATTCTTAGATCATGTAAAACTACAAAAAAGCTATATATTTGCATTCTATTAATTAAGCTCCTTGAAGAAATGTTTTACACAATCAGAACTAAATATGATACTCACAGATTTCATCAAGGAATAGTATCATAAGTGGTCATTATGGTACATAGAAAAATGTAACTACCCCCCCCCCCAAAAAAAAAGAATAGCCCAGGTCCTAATCCCTGAAACATAATGACTATATTAGTTTACATAACAAAGGAGAATTAAGGTAGAAGATGGAATTAAGACTACCAATCAGCTGAATTTAAAATAGAGAGATTATTCTACATTCTGAAGGTGGGCCCAATGAAATCACAGGGTTCATAGAAAGAGAAGAGGGAGGCAGAAGAGAACCAATAAAGATGGCAGAGTGATAAGGACTAGGCTGACATTGCAGGTTTTGAAGATGGAGGAAGGGAACCAAAAGCCAGTGAATGCAGGCAGACTCTAGAAACCATAAAAGACAAGGAAACAGACCCCCTAGAGCTTGGAGAAAGAACTCAGCCTTGTAAATACCTTGATTTTAGCCCAGTGAGACCCATTTTAGACTTTGGATCTCCAGAACTATAGGATGATACACTTGTGTTGTTTTAGACCACAAAGTTTGTAGCATTTAGTTACAGCAGCAGTAGGAATCTAATACAGATTTGAGTACTACAAGCAGCATGCTGATGTAAAAAACACCTTTTTGTTTGGAACTGGGCAGTGGGAAGAGGCTACAAGAATTTTATGGACCATGATAAAAAAAAAATGTCTATCATTTGATGTTTTTGAAACAATGTCAATTAAGTCTTTCTATTTTTCTTCTTAGCCATTGTAAATAATTAAACTTAAATTTAATGTTGAGAAAAATATTTTCTTTCTCCTAAAGAAATTAGTTAATTTTTATAAGTCTCTGAGATTATTGCTTGGTATATAATAATAGCTCAGTAAACATTAGCTATTATCATTGTTGTAATGATTATGATTATCATGGTGTTTGAATTTGACAAACTAGGATGCATTTTTCTCTTTATCTGTTAGGAGCCATTTAATTGCTTATGTTTCCTTTTTTACCATATTTGCCAAAAAGCTAAATTTTTATTCAGCTTGAGTAACTATCTTTTGCCTAGATTTCATAGAAACACTACGTTCTCTTTCCATTAGATATCTCTTGTTTTATCCTTAAAATGGCCCTATTATACTTGGTCATTTATATGTAAATCACAGAAAATCTTTCCTGGAAGTAGGAAGGCAGGAAAACTAACATAGATTCGGCACCTACACTCTGTTTCAGAAACAAAGTCATTAAAATGTCTCTGCAGAACAGCTATTATTCTCAGTCTATAAATGAGAAAGCTTGCACAAAGACTCAGTACCTTACCGGGACAGCCCACATCCTAGGTTTCTGCACCAGGATTACCTGTATTCCAATAAGAGCCTTTATTGGAATCATACAAGCCACCCAATGTTGCTAAAGATAAAACGGGGAGGATAACTGGTATTCAAAGAAAACTCTATTTTCCCCTTCTCAGCCCAGAACTACTCATTAACAGTGATTTGAAGATTGTCTCACTCTTACTAATTACCATTTTGAAATTCTCAAATTTAAAGGTTAAAAAAAAATATTCCCAGATATCTCTGAAATTAGATTATTCAGTCTCTGGCCAGCCTACAACAGTCTTCTCTGAGAACTGTCACCCACACCCCTTGCCATTAGCCGATGGGTATAAGATGATCTCTGCTGGTTAAAATGGAAACACAGACTTAGTGCTGCTACTTAGCAACTCTCAATCTATGGCTTGACCTAATGGAATTTGATCTTGTAATAATAATGTACTGGGAGTAGTAAAGCCAGCCAGTCCTCAGGTGAGATCAAAGCAGAAGCATACTTAGAATGCATTTGCAATTACTTGTCAGTTCTTGGCTATCTCCTTGCTGTTCAAGATATAGTCCAAGGACCACTATCAGCGGCATCACCTGGACCCTTTGTGATTCTTTTTCACATTTAAAGAACAGGCATCAAGCTGAGAAAACTGAATAGCCACATGTAAAAAAATGAAAGGAGACCCCTCCGCCGCACCAAATACAAAAATTACCTCAAAATGAATCACAGAAATAAATGTAAGAACTAAAACTATAAAACTGGCCATCTTTAACAATAGGACACAGGGAGGATTCTGATCAAATGGTACTTGCTCCTTTCCTCCCCGTGTATCACACCTAGTTCATAGTAAACTACAGTTATCTGTGATGATAGCTCCCTTCCTGGAGCAGGTCCTCTATCTAAATTGCTTTAGGCAGTTAGGAGGAAGGTCAAAGGTTTTCTCCAAGTCTTTTGTTTCTTAAAAATAACCAGCTCAAAATAATCAGTATCCCAAAAGACATATTTTGTAGTGGCAAACTCTGCTTCCCCTCAGTTGCACAACTCTGTACATAGTATACTAACAACCACTGAATTGTAGGCTTTAAAGGGGTGAATTGTAAAGTATGTAAGTTACACATTACATTTCTTAAGAAATCAGATCTTTCCTGTTCCATGATGTCGTTCCAGCACCAAGTCCAGACACATGGCTCTCAATAAACACTTGTTCAATAAATAAATGCATAAAATAAAGAGGCCAAGTAGCCCCTGAGACTAGACTGCGAGTTCTACCTTAGTTTCTGACAGCATTCCTATTCCACCTTCTCTCCTTTATGAATCCTACCTGTGTTTGCTAACTTTGGATTCCATACGATAACCCAATAGCCTATCCTGATGATGGATTTTCATTAAGCATTTTTTAATTGGTTATTCCTAGATGCCACCTAAAGGTACTTAACCTAGACGAGTGCAACACCCTTAATGAGTAGTATTTGCAGAGAACTGATTCTGTATTTTACAAAGGAGTGCTGTCAACTAGGAGTGCAAACACATTCCCTTTTTTTCCAGATTAATTACAAAAGGAACTATTGTCATTCATTCATTCATTCATTCATTTATCAAAGAGCCACCACAGGGCTTTCCATGAAGTTACAATGACTATTTGTTGCTTGACTGATGGACTAGAATTCTTGGAATTACACTGATAGGACCAATTTTCTTTCTTTTTTTTTTAAATTAAAGTTTATTGGAGTGACAGTTGTTAGTAAAGTTACATAGGTTTCAGGTATACAATTCTGAAACACATAATCTATATATCACATTGTGTGTTCACCACCCAGAATCAGTTCTCCCTCCATCACCATATATTTGATCCCGTTTACCCTTGTCTACCAGATAGGACCAATTTTCAACTCAGTATCTCCTATGAAAGACTTCACTATAAAATAACTACAATGGATATATGTAAAGTACCCAATGGTTCACTAATTATTCAGTCATGATTCTAACATGTCTTGATACCAAATACAATGTCAAATAAAGGTGTTTTTCAGAATTGTGAAGCTAATGAGAAAACTTACCTGATTTAGCAAGGCCATAATACCGTGTTTCCCTGAAAATAAGACCTCACCGGACCTCATGCGTCTTTCGGAGCAAAAATTAATATAAGACCTGGTCTTATTTTGCTATAATATAAGACCAGGTCTTATACAATACAATACAATGCAATGCAATGCAATGCAATGCAATGCAATGCAATGCAATGCAACGCAATACAATACGATATAATACAACATAATACCAGGTCTTATATTAATTTTTACTCCAAAAGATGCCTTAGAGCTGATTGTCCAGCTAGGTCATATTTTCGGGGAAACACGGTATATAGTAAATAGAAAGAAAAAGGTTTACCCAGTAGAAAATATAAGTCCATTCTATATTACAGGACCCCAAATCAATAATAGAAAGTTATTCTCTATACTTTTCCTTGGTGCTTTGACTATTTGAGAAATTTAAATATAATAAAACTCTTTCTAAAAATAAATTTAAGCTACTAAGTTCAATAAATTCTTCTATATTGAAAATTACCTATTTCTCTCTTGAAATTCAATTGCACTTAATATTGACTGAAAAAAATATAGTGACAGATATTTTATTGAGGAGAAAAGGGGGAATAAACAGCGCTGGAATCAAACACACTCTTTAACAATGCATAATCAGAAACAAAACGTATTCTAAAAATGCCCAAGAGTTTCAAGTCATACTCAATTCAAGACTGTGGACAAGTGTTCACACACCAAAGAACTTAAGTATGTTAAGTGGCAGGGACATTTAAGCTAAAGGTGTTTCTTCCAAACAGAATGAGGATTTCATGGCCTTTCAAGGTTTTCTTTTATCCATGTTCCCTCATCACTTACCATTGAAGCTTAACAATTGAACAAAGCAAACAAAAAAGGCAAGTTCTCTTCAAGCATCTGTCAGAGTTTATAGAGATTAAGGAGAAAAAAACACTCACAACTAAATTCAATTACTATGGCATTGGAACTGGATTCCTAATATAATCTGTTCTATTTAAAAAATAGAGAGAGAGGATTTATAGCAGTGGGAAAGGAGTATAATAGATGCTGATAAAAGGCTTCTTTCAGTGAGGAAGTGTCTAGCTTAAGAAAAAAGGAGTCAGACCTCCCTAGATATTGTAAAATCCCTGTAGGAAAGCTTCCTTACAATGCCTCCTTCAGAGGTGAACAAAGAGGGTGAATCTACTAGGAAAGGTAGGAAAACCTAAAGCCAAGTATGAAAAATACCTAAAGAAGTCATTACTATTTTTCAGGAGATAGTTTCTCCCTTAGGCAATCTAGTTAATAACTTGAAAGATGTTGGGGAGAGGAAATGAGTGAATAAAAAATATCTTCAGGAAAAGAAAAAAGAAAGATTAAGTGTTTCATTCCAAATAGTATCAACTAGCTAATTTCTAGCCTAGCCTTTCAAATTCAGATGGAAATGTTTCAATTACCAATATAAGTTTCTTCAATGTAGACAGCGACATTGTGCCAAAAAGCCCCAAATATATTAGCATTAATAACATATCATTAAACATTCTGTTCTCCAAATCATTTATTCACTGCAAGCTTGTAGATGCGGACTCTTCAATATATATTCTCATTTGAATATAGTTTTGCCTTACCATCTGAGAAATATTAGGACTTGCAGTAATATGCTCCTTATGCAAATATGAAGTCAAACATATGTTCTAATATCTATAGGCAAAAAATTAAATCCTAGTATTATATTATTAGCATAGTACTAATAATATAGTAAAATAATATTGCATTTTATATCATGTTATTTAACCCAGAAAACACCAGAATACCATTTTCTGTATAATCAAAAATATTGAAGTTAATAGAAATAATTTACATTTTTTTAAAAAGTGAAGGCAAATACACTATGAAAAGACACTCTGCATACAGAGTTTTTGCTACTTATAAAATAAGATTGCATTTGTCAAATGGTAAATAAAATGGAGGTTGTTTGGGAAACAGATAATAAAAGAGATGCATTTGTTAACTGTTGTAGTTCTGGTTTTCTTTCCATGACAGCATACTAATAATCACTACCACATAAAACTCATGACTGAAAAAAAGGAAAATCAAGTTCCAGTTAGATTGTAATACAACAGAAATAGCTATTCGTATACTAGCATAGAAACATCAATAAGTACTTCAAACAAAACTGAGAAAGTCTTCTAGGTAAGAAATGACTTACACTGTTAATAAACGGTATTTGCATAATGGCCAACATTCACGAATATCCATGACTCAGATCTGTGATATCTCCAATGATGGAACATGGCGGAAAGAATAAATGTTCTCACTGTGTTGTACTCACTCTTGCAGTTTAATGTGCATTGTTTTACACGCTTATTGCCCTCTTTATTATAAGAAGACCATGCGTGGCATGCCAATCAGAACTAATTAGTAGCATGTACTCTTACACATTTTGTTTCCCTACCTGTTAAGGCTAACGTGGAGTAATGACCAAATGGTGAGAAACATTTTCTAGGCTGAGTGCTCACTGGCTAACAGATTAGCTTTTGTGAGATATCATGATGATTAACTTGTTTTTATGTTTTTCACCAATGTGTAGCCAAGTAAGAGGACACAACTCGTTAAACAGGGTCCTTAGGCCCATCGAACAAAGCCACTTCATCCTGCTTGACACCAGAACCTCACTAAGCAATCCCCAACCTATTTTGCAAGTTCTCGGCCTCACATCACTAATCAATCCTGATACTCTTAGTTTTCCTACTTCATGTATTTCGTCCAAATTAAGTAGAATTGAGGTACACAGCACCTTACTATTGAATTAGCACACTATTTATTTATTTTTAAATTACTGGTACAAAGGCCATAAAAAAGCTGATTTATGCTTATATTAAATATGAATACTTCTTTTCCCTTGCTACCTGATTCATAATAAACTTATTTTAATAGTCCTGCACGTAATTAGAATAATTAGAATATGGTTCAACTTGGGTTTCTCACCACATTCTTTCAATTGACTGGACAGGCAATCATTTGATAATAAATGTAGACTAACAATGAAGTATCACATAACACTGATAATGAATAAACTAGAGCTATACATATCAACTTGAACAAATTTCACAAGTACAAAGAGCCACACAAAAGAATGCTGCAGAATACCTATTTTATCATGACATTCATACAAAGTTCAAAACTGCCAAACAATACTGTATATCATAGGGATATACACCTGTAATTAAAACTAACTTTAAAAAATGCATGGAATCATGAGCGCAAATTTCAGGATGGTAGCTACCTCTGGGGGAGAGGAGAGATGATCAGGGAAGGGACACAGAGGAGGGAATATAACTTCTTTGGCAATATTTTATTACTTAAGATGGGTGATCACTACACCCATCTGCTTAAGAATGCCCTAAACATGGCATATCATTTAAAACCTAATATGTATTTTGAAGTAGCATCCTTCATATTAAACATGCTAATCATTATAAATTAACCCATGCTTCTTCTCATTAATACATTTTTTTCATTACTGAGCTACACAAACACTTGAAAACTAAGTAAAATCAAATAAATTTAAAACTTTGTCCAAAATTTGATAGAACTGTGAAAGACCACTAGAATTCTTTTTCTAACCCCATATACTTTAGAGGCATTTTTCAAGAGATGCTCTAACCAAAGCAACATTACTCCAAGGATCCTATTCTCTATCCTATTTACGTGTCAGAGATTTTCTACATAATTTGCAACTTCTGTTGTGCTCTGCAGACGGATACTCAATTACACACACAAAAATAAGATTTAAATAAAACCATCTACCTTCATGTAAAAAGACTTACTATTTTAAAAAATGTCAAAAGAAATTCTGCTTTACAGAATGATACACTGCTAAAGTTTTGAAGAATCAGATCTAAAGGAAAAGAAGCAATGTGAAAGACTATAATAACATTCAGAAATATTCCAGTTCTTGAATTTAGAAAAGGTTGGATCATTATTCAAGTGGTGTGTATCACTTAATTCACACTCTAAAACTTCTCATGTTTTCATTTTCATGTTTTAATTCAGTACTGAGTTTCTTTTATACTCAGCTTAAGAGTAGGAATACAACATTTTTATATTAAAATAGCTAGTTGGGTCAAACAAATAACAAATAAGTTGAACAGGTGATATTTAGTTTGGAGTGATGGACACTAGGGCAAAGTGGGAAACCTGTTTTATGCTTATGAGGTTTATAAGGAAAAATTGTGAACGTCCTTGAAATGGGCAAAAAAGTGTACTGGGTATACTGTCCAGAGTACTCTTCCGGGTTATCAGTTTTTCATTATTTTACAACTGCATAAATTGTAGAAAACTGATTATAATGCAATGATTCTTGTCCATAGAAATGTAAATGAACAGTGTCTCCTAGAGATGCAATTGATTACTAACCTATGTAAAATGAGCAGTTTTGAATCTATTTATAAATTCATCTCAGAATTCCTAACTTCATTAGGAATTCCTAATTCCTGTATCTGTTTTTTTGTTTTGTTTTGTTGATTTTCTTTTTCACCAGTTGTAACATCTTACCAGTTTCTTCATTAATAAGTGAGTTAAACACAATCTTTGAACCATGTTCTTTTTACATTTGAGTCATAATTTTACCTTTTCTAAAAATTAATTTTAATGGAATCTATATACCATCTGGCAGATAAATCACATTAGGAAAGATCCACACATGAATTTGGGGGAGGATTATTAAAATGTTGCAGGTGTAAAATAACTACACTTTAGCAAATAATTTATAAAAATTATATCTTGTGTCCTTTATCATTCATTCAGCTCAAGTTTAAATGATAAAATAATAATGTGTTTTATGATTAATCATAAAAAGCTAGATTAAACAATGGATAAGGAATATAGTCAGTGGTATTATAAAAGCTATGTACGATGTAAGAGGGGTAGTAGACTTGGGGGTTATCACTTTGTAAGGAGTGTAATGTCTTTTGTACACCTGAAATTAATAAAAACATTATTCAAAAAATAAAAATGGATGCTTTCAAATAGTCTCCTTTTTATTTAATTAAATTCAAGTGTAAATTGTCCAAAATAATTTTTTTTTTTTTTTTATTAAATTTATTGAGGTGACAGTTGTTAGTAAAATTACATAGATTTCAGGTGTACAATTCTGTATTACATCATCTATAAATCCCGTTGTGTGTTCATCACCCAGAGTCAGTTCTCCTTCCATCACCATATATTCGATCCCCCTTACCCACATCTCCCACCCCCCACCCCCCAACCCCCACCCCCCTTACCCTCTGGCAACCACCAAACCATTGTCTGTGTCTATGAGTTTCTGTTTCTCATTTGTTTGTCTTGTTCTTTTGTTGTTTTGGTTTATATACCACATATCAGTGAAATCACATGGTTCTCTGCTTTTTCTGTCTGACTTATTTCGCTCAGCATTACACTCTCAAGATCCATCCATGTTGTCACAAATGTTCCTATATCATCTTTTCTTACTGCCGAATAGTATTCCATTGTGTATATATACCACAACTTCTTCATCCATTCATCTATCGAAGGACATTTTGGTTGTTTCCATGTCTTGGCCACTGTAAACAAAGCTGCAATGAACATTGGAGCACACGTGTCTTTATCTCTAAATGTTTTCAGATTTTTTGGCAAATGGCAAATAGACATATGAAAAAATGCTCAACATCACTAATCATCAGAGAAATGCAAATCAAAACCACAATGAGATATCACCTCACCCCAGTCAGAATGGCCATCATCAACAAGACAAATAGTAACAAATGTTGGAGAGGCTGTGGAGAAAAAGGAACCCTCATACACTGTTGGTGGGAATGCAGACTGGTGCAGCCGTTATGGAAGGCGGTGTGGAGGTTCCTCAAAAAATTACGAATAGAATTGCCATATGACCCAGCAATCCCTCTCCTGGGTATCTACCCAAAAAATCTGAAAAAAAAAATCTGAAAACAAAATAATTTAAGATAGAAAGTTTCTACTAGAGTAACATAATTTTTAAAAACTTTTTGAAGACAGGTTTCTTTCTTCTGCCATTAGAAATATCTCCAATTTTCATTCTTTAGATCTACTCTGTCCAATATGTGGCCACGTGTGGCTATTTAAATGTAAAGTATATCAATCCAGTTTCTAATCACTATGTTCAGCTATAAAGCACTTGCTAAACATAGTGATTATTCTATTTGTCAGTACAGACATAAAATACTTCCATCATTACAAAAAATTCTATTGACCAGAGCTATACTAAATCAACCTATATTATTAATATTAAACTTTAACAAGATCAAACACCAATATTTTCACTATAAATGACTGTTTATCCAGGATTACTTCATTTATTCAAAAAGGAAAAGAGTCTTGAATAGGGTTGTGAAAAGAGAGAATCTTCAGTAAAAGGTAAAACCATGACTCATACAGATACAAAAATGAACATATGTTCAAGATTCTATTTCTAATCATTTAATGAGGAAACCTGGCACGTTATAACCAGTTTATAGGACTATCATCTATAGGTATTTTCTTTGTGTTACCAGGGTGATTACATAATATATATTAAAATTTTAATACACTATTTTAAACTGATAACAACTTAACTTCAATTACATATAAAAACTCTACTCCTAGATTTTAAATATCCTCACCACACACACACACACACACACACACACACACACACACACACACACAAAACTGGTAATTATGTGATGGAATGGAGGTGTTATCTAAAGCTATGCTGTTAATAATTTTCCAACATATAAAAGTATCAAATCAACACATTGTACACAATGCTATATGCCAATTAGATCTCAATAAAGCAGGAAAAAAATCTCTACCTCATTACATTTCCAACCCCCACTTTGTTAGTGATGTCACAAGTTATATACTTTCACATTGTGTATCTATTAAAATAGATTTATAATTATATTCAATGTTTTTCTTTTAAATTCTATGTCAGGATTAAGTGACTACTGCACCAATATTACAATACTATAGCATTCTATATCTGTCTGTATATTTACCTTTAGCAGAGAGTTTTATATTTTCATATCCTTTAATGTTGCTATCTAGCATCCTTTTCTTACAACTTGAAGAACATGCTTTAACATTTTTTATAGGGCTTGTGTAGTGGTGATGAACTCCCTCAACTTTTGTTGATCTATTCAAACGAATGTCTCTTGTTTTTGAATGACAGTTTTGCCCAATATAGTATTCTTGTTTGGCAGTTTTTTTTCTTTCAACACTTGACTATATCATCCCTACTCTCTTCTTGTCTGCAAGGTTTCTGCTGAGAAAACCACCAGCATCCTTATAGGAGCTCTCTTGTATGTGCTGAGTCACTTTCTCTTGCTTTCAAGATTCTAATGTGTCTTAGTGTGGGTCTCTTTGAATTCATTGCACTTGAACGTTGAACTTCTTGAATTTGTATGCTCATTTATTCAAATTTGGGAAGGTTTTGACCATTATTTCTTTAAATCAGCTCCTTTACCCTTTACCTCTTTCTTCTCTTTGTGAGACTCCCATAATTTATATTTTGGTGCACTTGATGCTGTCCAATAACTACCTTAGGCTCTCTTCACTTTTATTCATTCTTTTTCTCCTGTGACTTGATAATTTTAAATGACCTGTCTTTAAGTTCACTGAGTTCTTTTTTCTACTAGCTCAAATTTGTTTTTGAATGCCTCTTGTGAATTTTTCAATTTATTGTATACTTCAAATCCACACTTTCTCTTGGTTCTTTTTTTTACATATATAGTTTCCATCTATTTGTTGATATTATCATTTTGTTTATGCATAATTTTCTAGATTTCAGTTAGTGTTGTCTGTTTTCTCCTTCAGCAAAGTAGGCATCTTTAATAAGGTTACTTTGAAGTCTTTCTCAGGTAATCATAAATCTCTGTTTCTTTAGAGTTCCTTTCTGGAGATTAACATTGTTCCTTTGATTAGGTCAGGATTCCTTTTTCTTTGCATGCCTTGTGATCTTTTGTTGATATATAAGTGTTTGAAAAAACAGCACCTCTCCCAGTCTTTATGGATGGGCTTCATACAGGGGAAGACCTTCACTAACCAGCCTGATAAAATTATGGGAACCTCTCAAACCTTTTCTGGGGATGTGTCTTCTCTGGGTTTGCATGTGTAATTTCCCAGTTAAAGAGATTTTTCCCATTTCTACTCAGGAGCCTACAGTCTCTAACTCTTCCTAGTGTCTTTCTGCAGGACTACAGTCTCTGATATAATAACAACCTATGATGCTCACCTTTCTTTTCAGCAGCCCCAAACCTGATGTTCAAATTGCTGTTCCCCAAAGCACTCCAAGTTGGGTAAAACCAAAAACAGTCCTTCAGGCAGCCTGCCTGAAAGCCAGAACATTGGATTCATGTTCCACTCTTCTTTCCTCTTGAGGGAGAAGCCAGGAGTTCACAGTTTTCTCCCGATCATGCTGCACTGTGCCAGAGAGGATGGGGCTAGGGCATGCAAAATGCCACTAATTTTCTTATCCATTTAGATACAACTCTTCTTGGCTTGGGCTCACTTGGGATGCTACAACCTTTTAACTGGTTTTAACAGTACTCACAAAAGCAATTTTGTCCATATATTATTGTTAAGTCAATGTCTCTATGGAAGAATAATGGCCTGGGCCTTCCTATCCCACCATCTTCCTGCACTTTTAATAATTTTAAACATTTAAGTAAAACTAATGCTTGCTATTCATCATCAAACCTCATACATTAGGAAGAATACATTCATGTAGATAAATAATGTGTACTTGTATTATACTTACTGCTGATAACTCAAGAGAAAACAAAGCTTGTTTTTAGTAAATAAAAGTAGTCTATACTAGTCTTAAATGCCAAAAATTTACCTAAATTATATGAACTTAAAATTTTAAAATGTCTCCAGTTGATTTCTGCAAACATACTTTTTTTTAGCACATTGAAGGTATTAGACATTCAAATTCTTTAATTTCTTGGAATTTCAGGAATGTTCTATTTATACAACCAATTGTTTATCTCTAAGCTTATCAGAACAGAGCTCCTTTAAGAGATTTTCTAGTCTAATCTGGGAATACCATCCATAGGTAAGAAACTATTACACATTCACACAATGAGAGGTAAAAGCCTTTCAGAATTAGTGACATATAAACTTGTAGACACACAGAGAAAGCTTATAACTTCAACTCTAAAATTTCAGCCATGGTTCAAGCATAAATAGAAATATAAAACTCACCAGTCTAGATATCCACTCTCTAGGGTGGGCATGAAATTCCCACCAGCTCCAACTAGACAAATAAGACAAACAAAGAAGCCTAACAAACCAGATTCTCTGTCATCACCCACCCAACAGAAATAAGATTTCTATAAACCATTAATATCTTTACAAAGCTCATTGGGTGATAAGATCCTGAAGTCAAATTACCAACCAGTGTTGCCAGTGATGGGGAATAACTTCACTAAATGATCAGATCGTAAAACAAAATTCCCGAACTGTCCTGTCAGCAATGAGGATAACTTACTGGCCAAAACCAAACCAAAATACAAAATTAGTAGAGCTGGGGGGAAAAAGGCAAGAAAAACAGAGCAAACATATTTCTACTGCACTAAAGATCCACCTTTGGGAGTGGAGAAAAGGAACAGCCCCGATTTAAATCGCCCATGAGGACCCCTTCTCCAGTGAGGTAGTTTACCTGGTTCTGGGAGGTAAATCTACTGAGCATCTTGTGGGAAGACTTCCCAAAGTTTTTAAAGATAATTTTCAGGAAAATATAATGATTAATACAGATATAAAAATGAAAATGAACACATACTAAAAATTTTAATTTTACTCATTAGATGAGAAAACCACACAGATGTTATAACTGGTTCAAACGAAAAATCCAAAAGCACAAATCTGTATGGAGTAAGTGAATTGAATTGCAAATGAAAGCAAAACTGTTCTTTTTTCCATAGTTGGGAGGGAAGACAGAAATTCTGTCCCTGGACCAAGACAGAATTTACTTAGTGCAATAGTGCAAAGGCAGTAGAAGGCCAGAAGTTGATGCTATTTGTGAGAATGCATACTCTTCCATTGAAACACACCCCTCCCTGCAGTTTATTTGCAACTAATATAAAACAGGAAAAACCTATGATACTGACATTATACTTTATGAGGGAAGCAGTATTAAGAGTCACTGAATAGAGAGTGAGACCAGGATTAATTCTGCCCCCTGGAGCTAGTATTCAATTAAGAGATTATTTGCTATTTTGTATTTATTTGCTTGTAGATTTTCAAAGCAGTGGTGCAAATGAATTACTCTTCTTTTGCTAGGTAGCTATCTCTCAGTCCAGCATGAGAACATTTTCAACAATTAGGGCTATTCAAAAATGGCATGTCAGCCCCTAGAGTGACATTCCCAGCACTAAAGATGTTCAAACAGTGCTGGGATGACTAGTTACTAAGAATCGCTTACAAGGGAATCCCTGTACTGTGTGGGAGGTTGGATTCCATGACCTTTAAGTTCTCTGGCAAATCTAAACTATGATTAGATGATAGCTAGATGTCCTAATAGCACATATTACTTCCCTTAAAAACAATTTCGCTTAAAGTTCTACTCACATTTTCACTTCATTTTTAATTCAAACCATTCAAAAACATACTCTGACAAAAAATACAATCTGTAAGTCTGAATATGATATTCTCATTATATGTGAATTGAATCATTTCAAATTCCACTATAAATGTCTGTTAGCAGACTGCAGAGAGAACTTTCTCAGTATGATCTCACAGCATGGTCCAAAGGAAAAGAACAGAGCCTGCCATCATGTTTAAAATTAAGAGAATCAGAGAAGTTCACTTGGGAGGTGAATTCCTCCACAGACATGCTTTCTAAAGATTTCAGCCTTAGGGTCCTGTTCATTCGTGCCTCTCTCAATCAATCCCTGTACTTTGGAACACAAAATACTGATCTGTTTAAGGTTTCAAAGAGCATTTTTCTTTGCCTCAATGTTAAAGACTGTGAGCCTTTTTCGTGAATATGTATTCCAGGGCCTCCAACTGACAGTGTTGAACTTTACCCAAGCCCTACATTCCTTGAAAACGGTGATGGTTAAATAATTATCTCCCTGCATCTTTGTATTCTGGAAGTTCACGGCCTTCCCCATATGACTTGGATAAGACTCATAGGTGTCTTGTTTTCCTATGACAAGGCCAGACAGACACAGACTATCCAGATTCCCTTTGCCTAATAAATTAATTAGTTGAACAGTTTGTACTCACAGACCAATCTGGATAAAATACCTACTACCTTGGTAGACCAACCTAACTCAAGTTTCACTCCTTTTCCCAGACCTCTGAATTTTGACACATCCTCAGCCTGAACCAGCATACACCCATTCCTTAAGAGTCTCTTCAGAGCACTGACTGACCTTGGGGAAAAACATTCCCTAATCAACTGCATGACCATGCGATCATGCCACCCTCCCACCCTGCTTTCCCACACCTAGTTTTTTCTAGCCTTTTTCACCCCTCCCTATAAAAGAAAAGATCTTTTCTGCCTGGCCATGGAAATACTTACAGATCTCATGGTTGGAGTATTCTCCCTGTTGCAATAGACCCTCTTGTGATAATTCTTTTAATTTTCTCTTTACTATGTCCAGATTTCTTTGTATTTGACAATATATCAGAATTATGTGCCTTAATTACTACTTATTTCTATTAAATGCTCCTCTACATAAATTGAAGACTATTTTGCATCAAAGGGATGGATAAGTGTAAGATTCATTTGACATTCTTTCACAGCATGTGTATTTTATCTTACACTGAACTTTGGACATCAGAATGATATTCAGTCTTATTCACTTTCAAAATGACATGCCTACAACTGGTAGCCTTGAAAAAAATGAAGCAAATGTCCTTTTAAGAAAGAAAGAAGACATTTATTACCACATAGACTCCTGTAATTAGTGGCTTGACAATTGGACTTACCATTGCTCTCTCTCTAGGAATCACTTTAACTCTAGTTACCAAACTCAAAATATGATTTAAAAAATGTGTGTCATGTTTTATTGCAATCTTTTAAAAAAAGAGATTAGAGCGGGCACATCAATTGTTAGTTATAACATTTTTCCATTATTTTGGTTGAATCATATATTAGGATAACTATGCTAATAGGATATTTATGCATTAAATATGACATTGTGTAGTACACTCAGGATGGACATATTCCCCAGTTGACTGACTTATAAACCATAATATGAAACATACAGAGACTGACAGGATTCCAAAACACTCCATGAATTACGCAATAATTTCAGTGTTTTCCCATAAGAAGTGATCCAGAAACATTGCAAACATGGATTCTGTTTTACTAAATGGATGGTCTTATTCTTAGGTTGAAAGATGTTTGACAAAATGAGATTTGGGTAATTAGTTGTTTGAGAAAACAATTTCAAAATAAATACGTTTCTCTTACATAGCATTTCCAGGAGAGCAATTCTCACTTTTGGTTGCCCATCAGAATCACCTGGTGATATTGAAAAATATTGATACTTGGGCCTCACCCTAAACCTCATTAATTGGAAAGTCTGAAAGTAGGGGCCAGAAATTTATGTATTTTACAATCTTGCCAGGTACTTTTTATTCACAGTCACAATTAGGCAACAGATAGGGCCACAAAGTATTCATGGCCTCTGATACTCAAAAAAATCAGGTTACTATATTCTTTAGAGATACCTACACTTCTCTTGCCTCTCAGGAAAAAAACTATAGTGCATAGTTGATCTGCTCTCCACACTCAAAGTATCAAAAACGAATCACTGAAAAATAAAATCAGTTTCACGCTTGTGCAAGGACAGGCAGAATTAATAAAAAATCTTGTAGAAAATCTTCATTTAATAGGTGGACTAGCTTTGATGTTGTCATTCTTTTTCCAACAAGAATAAAATGAGTGCACATTTCATTCAATGAGAATTCAATTAGGCATTACACAAAAGGGCTGCAGTTTGCAGGTTCTGCTACTGCCAATACTCAATTGAGTTCTGACCAGAGAAGCACTCTCCATGTTTGCAAAGCCACAGCTGCCAGCTTGGGGTGAGCAGAGGGAATAAGGTCAGTGTCAGCTCAGAATCGGTGGCTCTAGGGCTAATCTAAGCTAAGGTGGGATGCCTGGATCTTTCATCTGACAATTAGTTCATTCCTCAGATGGGGTAGAGATGTCTGATGCTTTTCTAAGTCTGGTTCTTTTCCTCTTCTGGCCACGAGAGAAAATTATACTTCTTTGCCACCTTGCCGCTGATAGGATCGTGAGAATGATTCTGGCCAAAGAGTCATGGACAGAAGTGTTGCAGGTCACTTCGGGACTACAGCATTTAATGTCATTGCAAGATATTCCAGCCCTGCCCTTTCTCCTGCCATGGTGACCACCAGCGTTCTACTTGGAATCTTTGTCGGGCCTGAGTCTTGAGTGAAGACAACATGCAGCACAGCCCCCTTCCCCATCCTCATCCTGACAAGGACAGGTAGCCAGAACCAAGAACAAATACTTCCTTGCTTGTTTACTCTTAGCCCAGTGATATTTGGGGACTATTTGTTACTGCAGCGTAAACTAGACTATTCTGACTGATACAGCAAGCCAGGATGATGGAAACCCATTACATGATGCAAAGTTATCAGGAGCATGTGTATCTCCTTTTGGAGCAGTTGTCTTTACTGTTTTTGGAGAGTGGGGGGAGCTATTCTTTAACTCTCCAGAGGCATTTTCCCTCCAAAATGAAACTAAAAATCAATGTTAAAGGAAGGACTGGAAATTAATCATATATGCCTCATCATGAGTTAAAGCCAATGTGTTCTTTCTCATCACATATTACATTTTATACATTATTCATAATTTTAATCAACCCTATTCCTAAGAACTGCATGATTAGTGATTCTTAGAAACTGTTTTCTAGATTGAATGAAATTCTTAAAGGCTGAAAATCCACCATCATTAATCTATGGAAATATCACCATCTCCTTTCCTTACTACTCCTTAATCAAAGTGTACACCCATCAATAAGTTGTGAAATCAATATGGTCCCTTCTGATTACATGCTAAGAAACTTGGCTTGATGTTTGGATATATGAAAAACTTGTAGCTACATAACCACAATCAAAACTGATCACTGTTCTGAATTTTCTCCATTCTTTCCCAAGAGGTATGTGAGAAGTAAAATTTAACACAAGCCAACAGATTCCTATTTACTGCTAATTCATGCCAACTTGGAAATGAAACCAAGAACATCTTAAATCTAAATGAAAGCATGAAATGAGAAAGCACAAAGTACCACTTGTACTGCCAGCTTCCTTATAAAAACACCATGTTCATTATAAGGATGCTGGTTCAATGAAAAATATTGCAGTGGATGCAAACATTACTGAATATGTGGCTTACACACCAAAGATGATTCTCACAGTCTCTTAACTTTGGCACAAAATACTTAATTCAAGATAATCTATGTGTGCATGACTGTCAACCAGATAATTGATGCTTGAAAGTTTCTTTCATTTACCACCATTTGCACATATCTGAAATATATAATTGTAACATGACAGCGATGAAAATTGTAATTTCTAAAAGTAATATCCGCAGAAGTCTACATTTTTAATTTTCTTCTGTATTTTAAATATCAGTATTACATAAATAAATATTATGGAGGATACTACAGAATTAATGCTATACTATTTTTTAAGACTTTTTTAGAGCAGTTTTAGGTTAACAGAAAATTGAGAAGTTACAGAAATTTCCCATATAACCCCTACGTCCCACCCCTACATTCACAGCCTCCACCATTATCATCATCACTCAGCAGAATGGTATACTTTTTATAACTGATGAACCTACATTGACTCATCATAATCACCCAAAGTTGACAGTTTATATTATGGTTCACTCTTGATGTTGTACATTCTATGTGTTTGGACAAATGCATAATGACATGTATCCATCATTACAGTATCATACGGAGTATCTTCACTTCCCTAAAAATCTGTGTTCTGCCTATTCATCCCTCCCCCTTACCTAACCCCTGGCAACCACTGGTCTTTTTATTGTCTCCATAGTTCTGCCTTTTCTAGAACATCATATAGTTGGAAACATACAGTAGTTCAGACAGGCTTTTCACTTAGTAACATGCATTCAAGTTTCCTCCACGTCTTTTCATAGCTTGACAGCTCATTTCCTTTTAGTGCTGAATAAAATTCCATTGTCTGAATATACCATGGTTTATTTACCCGTTCACCTACCCTGTTTCCCCGAAAATAAGACCTAGCCGGACCATCAGCTCTAATGAGTCCCCCTTGGAGCAAAAATTAATATAAGACCCAGTCTTATAGTAAAATAATACTGGGTCTTACATTAATTTTTGCTCCAAAAGACACATTAGAGCTGATGGTACGCCTAGGTCTTATTTTCAGGGAAACACGGTACTGAAGGACATTTTGATTGCATTCAGGTTTTGGTAATTACAAACAAAGCTGCTATAAACATCCATGTACAGATTTCTGTGTGGATATAAGTTTCCAACTCCTCTGGGTAAACACCTAGGAGTGTAATTGTGGAATTGTGCAGTAGGAGTATATTTAATTCTATAAGAAACCCCTGAAACTGTCTTCTAAATTGGTTGTAACATTTTGCATTCCCACCCGCAATGAATAAGAGTTACTGCTGCTCCACATCCTCATCAGCATCTGATGATGTCAGCGCTCTGGATTGTGGCCATTCTAATAGGTAGTAATGGTATCTCATTGTTGTTTTAATTTGCATTTCCCCAGTGACATATGCTGTGGAGCATCTATTCATATGTTTATTTTCCATGTACATATCTTCCTTGCAAAGTGTCTGCTCCCATATTTGGCACAATGTTTAATTACTGAGCTTTGAGAATTCTTTGTGCATTTTGAAAAAGCTGTCCTTTATCAGATGTGTCTTTTGCAAATATTTTCTCCCAACTCTAGCTTGTCTTCTCATTCTCATGACATTGTCTTTCACACAGCAGAAGTCTTCAATTTTAATAAAGTCCGGCTTATCAATTATTTCTTTCATAGATTGTGCCTTAGGTGTTGAATATCTTTCACTATACCCAAAGACATCTCGCTTCTCACCTATATTATCCTCTAGGAGTTTTATTAAGTGTGTGTGTGTTTTTTTTAATTTTTATTTATTTTTGACAAAAAAAATTGTATATACAGAGGGTGCCAAAATATGTATACACATTTTAAGAAAGGAAAAAAACATATTAAAATCACACTGATGGTGACACTTTGAACACCTCTTGTCATTGCAGAAGTCAAACATGACTTGTAGTCATCTTTCGTTACCAGTAAATACTGAGAATTACAATTTTAATACAGTTTTATCCTTTCTTAAAATGTGTACACGGTTTTCAGCACCCTCTGTATTTAAGGTGTACAACATGATATTTTGATGAATATATACATTGTAAAATGTATATATTAGCAACAATCAAGCTAATTAACATACAATCAAGCTAATTAACATATCCATCACTTCACATAGTTTCCATTTTTTGTGTGCATGAATGATAAAGACACTTGAGGTCTATTCTCTTAGCAAATTTCGAGTATATGGTACATTTTTATTAACTATTGTCACCACGCTGTACATTAGTTCTCCAGAACTTACTCATCTGTACTGAAATTCTGTATGCTTTCATTAATACTACCCCTTTATCCCCAACCCTCTCAAACTCAGGTAACCACCATTCCACTATCTGTTACTATGATTTTGACTTGTTTTTTCAGATTACACATATGAGATCATGTAGTTTTTTTTGTTTTTCTTTCTGTGTCTAGCTTATTTCACTTAGCATAATATCCTTTAGATTCATCCATGTTGTCAGAAATGCGCATTTTCTTTATCCATTCATTTGATGAAGGACACTTAGGTTGTTTCCGTACCTTGGGAAACTTAACACATTAAAAAATTAAGAATAAAGTAAAACAATAGTGAATAATGAACACGGCGGTGAAGCTATCTCTTCAACATAGTAATTTAGGAGTTTTTGAGTTTTGTATTTACTATTTAGGTCTATGATCTATTTTGAATTGATTTTTATGAAGGGTATAAGGTTTGGGTCTAGATTCATTTTTTGCTTTTTGCATGTGAATGTCCAGTTACTCTAGCAACATTTGTTGAAAAAACTAACTTTGCTTCATAATGCTATACTACTTTGAATGTTTTTATTTCCATGTTAACCACAAAAGTCTCCACATTTCATTGAGAATGATGCCTTCATTGGAAGTAGAATACAAATATTTTTAGAAAGGCAATGAAATAAGGCCTTGAATATGAACATCTCAACCACTTATTGGCATGTGTGGACAACCAAGCACTCCAAAACACAATATATATCTGCTGTGTCACTTGACCTATCAATTCTTGAGTTCCTCTTAGATTTGCAGATATGATTTATTTTTTCTCCTTATATTATGCTATTTGTTCCTTTTTGTCTTTTCAGAAACAAGACCAATAATTACAGAATAGAGATGTAAAAATCTGAATATGGTAGAAAGAAGCCAATGTGCCAAATATACCCCCAGGCTGCAGTCTTCAAATTTACTGCCCACACAATTTTAAGACCATCTTCAATCTTCTTTTTAATAGTGGCATTAAACAATAATAACTGAGAACAGAAGCACATTACACTGCTAAGAACTATATGTGCCTTGTCTCTCATCTTTACAGCACCACGATGAGGCAGACACTAACAATGTCTTTATTTTACTGATAAAGATCAAAGACATTAAAAAACTTTCCCTTCAGGTAAGTGGTTGAACAGGGATTCAAACATAGGTCTGGCTGGGTTGAGAGTCCAGGATTTTCATCTATAAGATGAAACAAGAACAACCCTGAACACCTCTTTCTCCTTGTTGAAACATACTTGCTTGGAAATGAAAAGCAAATGGAAGACAGCATAATGAGGTTTTCCTATCAAGAAGTTAATAAGAGAAGAATAATGCTGTATTTGTCTTTTGTAGATAATTGGGCTTATAGACAGTATTTTTTTGTCGTGTTAGAGTTCTACTTTAAAGACTTTTATTATCCTTCTCTTGAATGTATTTTTTCTCCGAAGTCTCTATTTCAAATGCCTTTTAGCACAAAACAATGCCAACTGGCATAACCAAGCCAGTGAAAACAACAAGACAAAATGACTTAATTTAAGGACCTTTCTCCACAGAGGCCAAAACTAACCAACAATCAATAATCAGTGACTTTCTTTCCATGAAAATCCATTTTTTAAAGTAATTAAAGCAGTAGGCAATTCTGAGTATGGTGTTAAGATATATAAATAACCGCATATTTTATTTGCTCTATTAAAAATAGCATTATTTATAAGAACATTTATTAAATATATATTAGCTGCCAATTGTGCTAAATCAATTACATAAATTATACCATATAATCATCACAAAACACTACTACATAGACATGCTGTACTGATCATATAATTTATAATCCGAAGTAGACTCATTTTGAGAATGAAGATGCTATCAATAATTGGTTAGCACTTAAATCTCTACTCTCTCAAGCAAATATGGATATGGTCACCTTTTTTCTCAAACTTTATAGCTAAAGAAAGTAAAGTCTGGAAGAATTTAAGGGGCTTGTCCATGGTTATATCATAGTGAAGTAACAAATCTGAGACTGGCCCTCAGATAAACCTGACACCAAAGTCCATCTTGCTAAACTGTACTCACTACAAGCCGAGTGTACAGTACAGTCTAGTGGTGGTTCTCAAACTTTAGCGTATGTGAGGTTCACTGGAGGGTAACTGATAAAAGTCACATTCCTGGGCCCCACCCCAAGAGACTGTGGCCCAACAGTTATGGTAGAGAGCTCAGGAAATTTACATTTTTGCAAGCAGCTCCTCTTAGGAGACTCTGATGAAAGTGAGCTGTTGCTAAATTTGGAGATGCATTGTTCTCCTATCTGAGCAAGCATTTAAATGAGCCAAGAGTGTATTTTTACTAAACTCAACATGGTCAAAATAAAGAATAAAGGAAAACAAAAGATGACAAGGCAGTAAATACTTAGTCTGTTCCTACTGTAAAATACAAATGTTTAAAATGAAAAGATACAGTATAACCAAAAGGGCCTTTTCAATTGGGTTAGCTACTCTGTGTTACCTCATTTCATTCCGGCATGTTCTGAAATATTTTTTAAAATAGTTTATGGTCTCCCATTCAGAAACTTGTTGTTTACATTTCTTTTACTATTATGTTCCTTCCATTCACTCCAAGCAGAATCAAGCTGCTTTTCTCTTGCCAACTTAGCACTGGAATTCTTTCCTTTCTTACGTAAAAAGATTACAAACTGTGTTATAAATCATAAACTCCAACTAATGCCAAAGAATAACATTTACATTCTTAAAAGACACAAACTAAAAAAAAATACAAACTAAGGCACTTTTCTTAGTTCAGTGACTTGCGTGACACAGTAAGTAGGTACTTTCCATTTATTTATTTATTTATTTATTTATTTATTTATTTATTTATTTATAACACAAATTATATGTTGTCAGGCAAAATAAAAAGCAAAGGCCAAGAGCAATGGAACAGATCCATATTTTGACAAAGAGTGTGTCATTCTTCACTCTGGTAACTATAGTTTCTTTGTAGTTATACTGTTAGACATGGAAGTAACTCTTTCAATAGTGGATCCTGAGAATACAACAAAGTGAGAGAAGGTAAATATAAGCCAGTTTTATATTTCCTGTGGTAGGTAGCAGTAAAGTTAAATAGTATTTGAAGGATCTGACAAGTCCAAAATTTTAATAGTTTTTTAAAGTTAAATACGTCTCTTGGGTTTAGTATATCAGAAAAGAAAATGGGAGCTGGATGAAGCTGCAGAAATATTAAGTGAAATACCTGAAAGCAGTTCCTGAAAGGGAAATTTGCTAGACACTGACATGTTTTACGAATTGTGGAATCTGCTTTTCTCTCTCCGTTTTCCATACCTGAACAAAAACCCAGGCATATTTGAAATATTATTCCCCATATTCCATGCGTACATCAGAACAGTGGCGAATGTCAAGAGATTCTGCAACATCTGAGACTCGCTCTTAATCACATGTTTCACTCCAGTAAACCCAAGTCACATTTATAGGTTTCGTTCATTTAGCAACCATCTTCTAGAAACAAATCCTGGATAAGTTAGGATTAAGACTCCCAAACAGGCTTAGACAAGACAGAAGTTGATTTTTCACTTACATTACAAAAGTTGACAGGCAGAGTCCAGAATTGCTTTGGGACTTTGATGAAATCATCAAGAAGCAAACTTCTGTCCAGTTCAGTATTGCACCACCCCAAGAGTCTGGGACTTATATCTATGATCTAATATGACTGGCAAAGTTCCAGCCATCACACCTCCATCCCAAACAAGGGGATAATGCATGTAAAGATGAAGGGCATGCTCTCTTCCTTAGATTGCCTATAAGTTCCACCATTTATACTTCACTGGTAACACCTTGGAGCAAAGGTGGATGGAAATTAGCTCTCTGCCTCACATACTGATGCATCTCACATTAAAATAATGACAAAAATCTCCAAGTCTCCTTGGCACTGGCAGGTACCACAAATCATTTCTATGGCCATTTTAATCCTGTACTTGACAAGTACCTGGTATGTCAAAAAAATGTATACACATTTAAAGAGATGTTGTCTATTACTTTTCGAAGTTGAATTGAATTATGTAGCAATGTGCAGTATGACGTTCACTCAAAAGATGGCGTTAATCAAATGAATGCTGGTGTCATTCATTGTATTACACTTTTCATACAGTTTTTCTCCTATCTGAAAATGTGTATACATTTTTTTTGGTACCCTCTGTATTTAACTTTTGTCTCCCTCAAATTACCCTTAGCCCATCTCTTGTCCTCATTCTCAGATGATAATATTGCTTTCAATTTTAGTGAAAAATAGAATTACCAAGAACTATACCATCTCATGTTGTTAGGACAAAATGTAAAAAAGTCCCCTAATGTAAAAAGTCACCTGTATAGTCAGTCTTTTGGCCAGCTATAATGTATGAACTCTCTAGAGTGGTCAAAAGTATAGACTCTGGAGCCAGATAGAGTGGGGTTTGGAAAACAGCTCCCCCACTTCCAAGCTTAATCCTCTGTATTTTAGTTTCCGTCCATGTAAAATGAAAAGAAAAATAGAACCTAGCTTATATTGAGGATCAAATTAGTTGATATATATATTATATATATATATATAATATATATATATATATATAAATGATTTAGAAAATGACGTGGAACATATTAAAAGATGACTATTATTATCTGAGGCCAAACCATACACTCGCTCAATAGATTCCATTCCTTCACATCTACTCAAAAAATCTGCCATTTAAAAATCTCCCCTTTTTCCTGCATAACAAATTTCTCCCTCTTTACTGGAACATCTCTGTTAGCATAGATATATTGGAATATGACCATTATAAAAACAAACTTCTTAGGTTCTATTTGTTTTCCATGCTTTGTGATATAGCAAACTCCTTAAAAGATCGGTTTATACTCCCTGCATCTACTTCCTCACCTCTGTTTTTTTCTTTAAATGTAATGCTCAATTTCTCCACTGAAACCCTTCTTCTCAAGACCAGCAATCTCCTACATCTTGCCAAATGCAATGTTCAATATTGGCAATTCTCACTTATTATGCCTTCCATCCTAAAGCACATTCTATTTGACTGGGGACCAAAACACACTCCTACTTTTCCTTTGAACTCCCTGGCCACTCCTTGATCTTTTGTGCAGGTTCATTTCTTCTGCAAAACATCTAAAATGGAAATACACCAGGACTCAGTATTTGTACTTCTCTGTCTGCACTCACTATCTTGACAATATTACACAGACTCATGGTTTTAAATATGATTACATCCTGAGGACTCTCATATTTACATCTATACTTCAGACCTCTCCCATGAATTCTACATTCCAATGTTAGCCCACTCAACAGCTCCATCTGGATATGGAGAAGGTACCACTGAGCTGAACTCTTAATTTTTTTTTTTTTCAATTTTTCTATTTGGGAACAGCAGTTTGTTTTCCAGGACCCATTAGCTCCAAATCAAGTCGTTGTTTTCAACCTAGTTGTGGAGGGCGCAGTTCACTGGCCCATGTGGGTATCGAACCTGCGACCTTGATGTCATGAGCACTGCACTGTAACCAACTGAGCCAACCGGCCGCACCTGAACTCTTAATTCTTGACAAAACCCTCTCCTCATAAATTTCCTCATCGTAGTAAATGGCATCACAATTCACCAGATGCACAGACTATAACCTAGGAAACATCCTTGAATCAGCTCTTTTTCCAGCACCCTATATATACCTCAACAGCAAATCCTATTACCTCTACCTCTACACATGTTGTAAATCACCTCTGTCACTGCTTCTGCTCTAGTCCAATGACCATCATTTCCCAATGAGACACGATAATAGCTTCCTTATTAGTAATATCTGTTACCACTGGAGCTACTAGAATAATCTTGGAAAGCAATTAATATACTTCACATCACTGCCTCACCTACAATCATCTCAAGTCTGCCTAGAGTTCTATGCATATCTAACAGTGGCTCACCAGGCTTTACATGATCAGTGACGTTATCTCAGATCACTAGCTCCCATGCTCACCATTGGCTGCCTTCTGTTCTTTAAATTTACCAGCTCTAATCCCATCTCAGAGCATTTTACACCGTGATTCCTACTGTCTGAATACTCCATGACCAGATTTCCCTATGACTTGTTCTCTCACTTCATTTAGAACTCACTCTACTCCTATGCCTCCTACTCCAAAAACCCTTTTGAGACCACCCTCTACCTAAAATAGTTCTGAGGGTGAAAGGGATCAAATATATGGTGATGGAAGGAGAACTGACTCTGGGTGGTGAACACACAATGCGATATATACATGATGTATTACAGAATTATACACCTGAAACCTATGCAATTTTACTAACCATTGTCACCCCAATAAACTTTAATTAAAAGAAGAAAAATAAATAAATAAAAACAGTTCTCCCCTCTACATCCCATAACTCTTGCCTCTACCCTATAGCACTTCCATAGTGAAAATCATAGCAAACAAAAAAAACTTTGTCTGTTGTCTTACGCTATGAAGATGTAATATGCCTAGAACTTAGTCTGGGTATGGCACAGGCACTCAGAGATTATCTTGTTGAATTCACAAATTCAAGTATTTTATTTTCTATTTAATCTTACCTACAAGTAAGAAAATGGACCAAAGAATCTTAAATGTCAATAAGACCTGTGCATTCCTGAAACTTGATCACACTTAACTAAATCACTGCTGTTCAGGCCACTAAAGTCAAATTTCTATATTTTTGTCTTTCATAGAGATAGAGAACAGTGGCCCCCAAAAGTGGAACATTTTAGGTTTCGAAGATTTTAAAATTCTGGTTAAATCAATAGTGTATGAGGTAGAATGGTCATTGGATGTGTTACTGTGTGAGAGAAGCCTATTTAAGAATACTGGTATTTCATTGTATTTTTTTTGCTCAGAAACACATATTTATATCTATATAATGCAAAAAATCTTAACGTAGGAGTATAAAAAGGAAACTAAAATATGTCAGTTGAATGAGCCAAGTTTTGGGAAATGGTTAAAAATATAAAGAACATATGAATGGCAAATGAAAAAGAAGACATAGTATAAAATATTACTGAATCTCTTCATATCTATTACTAGAGACAGCCCAAATATATGCAACTGAAACACTGAACCATCTGAAGGTTTTCATCCACAAAATACCTTACACCTTGTATATGAATGGTTGATACATTGAAACCTAGGTACAGTAGTGGTCAATAATACAGGTTTTAAAGAAATATATATGCAAGATATAAGTCCTAGAAATGGACTGGGTGTGTTTTTCTATTTAATTAAAATAATAATTTCTTTTTTAAAAAAAGATTATATTGGGGAAGGGGAACAGTGTGTACTTCCAGGACTTTTTTTCCAAGTCAAGTTGTTGTCCTTTCAATCTTAGTTGTGGAGGGTGCCGTTCAGCTTCAAGTTATTGTCCTTTCAGTCTTAGGTGTGGAGGGCGCAGCTCAGCTCCAGGTCCAGTCACAACTGCCAGTTGCAGGGGGCACAGCCCACCATCCCGTGCGGGAGTCAAGGAATTGAACTGGCAACCTTGTGGTTGAGAGCCCACTGGCCCATGTGGGAATCAAACTGGCAGCCTTCGGAGTTAGGAGCACGGAGCTCCAACTGCCTGAGCCACCGGGACGGCCCTAAAATAATAATTTCTTATTGCTACTATTAGCGATAGCAGTAGTAACACATTTGCTACATGCCAGACATGGCTCTAAGCATCTTACATATATTAAATTACATAATCCTCACAAAAAAATCTTTTTGCTAGCAGGAAACCTGCCATGTCCATCCCTTCATCCAGAGGTCAACAAACAAAAGCCTGTGGCCAAATCAGGCCAGCCATCTGTTTGTGTAAATAAAGTTTTATTGCAATAGAAACACACTCATTCACTTACATAATGTCTATGGATGCTTGCATGCTACAGTCGCAGAGCTGAGCAGTGGTAACAGAGATCAAGAAGCCTGCAAAGCCAAAACTATTTACTATCTGGCCCTTTAAAGAAATAGCTCACCAGGCCCTGGTTTAATCTAATAATACAAGGCCTGGCTTAATTTTCCATGTGCTAGTTGTTTAATGAATACTTGTTTGATTGGTTTTAATAGTATTATGGAGGTATCCGGAAACATCCCTTTAGTGATGATCCTAAAAGTCACTATCAGATACTAACTTTTGGTCTTTTTATGTTCATAGCTTCAAAGCTAGCCAAGACAGTTAAACATACAAAATGTCAAATAGATTAAAGAAAGCATTTTTCAGTTTTAACAATTGGTTGGGCAAAGCAATGCATGCCTCTTGCAAAGCGGCAGGTCCCAGTGGAGGCTAACCTGTCCCGTGGCTGGTGTCAGCTTTACATACGAGGTCTGACAATTAAGTTTGTGAACTTGTCCTAGAAAAAGTGCTACATACCTCTTGCTGAATATCACTATGGTCACCTTCGAAGTACTCCCCTTGGGAAGCTATGCACTGACACTTGTGCCTAGTTCATCCTTCAAAGCCATTTTGGAACTCTTTCTGGAATGGCCATTGGAGCTGTCGTCATATTACCCTTGAGGTACTGAATGTCATCAAAATGTCTTCCTTTCAATATTTCCTTTATCTTTGGGTAAAGACAGTAGTCATTGGGGGCCAGATCAGGTGAGTAGGGAGGGTTTTCCAACACAGTTATTTGTTTACTGGCTAAAAACTCCCTCACAGGCAGTGCCATGTGAGCTGGTGCATTGTCGTGATGCAAGAGCCATGAATTGTTGGTGAAAAGTTCAGGCCATCTAACTTTTTACGCAGCCTTTTCAGCACTTCCAAATAGTAGACTTGGTTAACTGTTTGTCCAGTTGGTACCAACTCATCATGAATAATCCCCCTGGTATCAGAAAAGGTTAGCAACATTGTTGCTACAAGTTGTCCGACCTCGTATCTTTGTACCACCGGCACTTAACACAGCCCATGGCATGAAGCTGGACCCTATGAACATGTGCCACAAATTCACCAACAAAGTAGATACCTTTCATGTAACTGGAACTCTGTTCTCCATTCAACTTAATCATCAGCTTGCACAACTGAAGGGTACATGATATACTCTAGGGCTCTCATGCCCTGCATGCTTGCTTATAAATTTGGATATAACTAAGCTTTCCTGAGAAAAATTTAGTTTTTACAAGTAAAAAATGAGTATGGCAAAGCCTTGAGAAACAAAGACCAAAGGTTCCTAAAGTTCAAGGCATTATACAATATTCTCCTATCCAACTTCACATATAGTTTGCATGAAGATATTTATAAGCACAAAATCAATTGTGTGACTGTTGTAAAATGATATCCCTTGAAGTAATAAAACCAAAGCTGTTGATTAATCAGCTTTTTTAAATTCTTGCAACATTTTAGATATAAATTATCTTTCTAAAATTATTCTTCAAATTTTCTTTTTGTCCTTTATATTTCAAACTCATCAAAAATTAATCAGTCTTAGATTTTTTTTTAACAAAAAACTCTTCATTAATTCTATTGCTCCAGGATACTGTGAATTCTGTCAGTCTTTGCCAAGTCATTTCTAACAAACTGCATTTAGAAAAATGCCCCCTTAGAATATAATTCCATGATCTAGGTCAAGGAGAAAAAACAAACACAGAGGAAAAAATAGAAGGCTAACTGAACACTAAAAATAGTAAAACATGAAGAAGTTCTAAAACCTCAATAAACAAAGTTGGGGACCTCTTTGAGACCACGGAAGGGATGTTGAGCGTCTTTCTATTTTAGAAGTCCTAGTGAGGGTATGTGTGAGGAGAGACGGAACAAATTGCTCAATGAAAGTAATGGGGTCATCCCCTTGGCTGCCTTCAGGGATGCTGTAAATCTGGATGTTCTTCATTCTGTTTCTCTCCTTTTCTCTTCCTTATGTAGCTCCCAGCAGCTTCATTTTAGAGCCCACCGCAGTTAACTATAAGGTGCATTTCTCCTTGTAGACTACAGTGTTCTTCCAGCCAACCCTCACAATCTGAGTTTTCTGTTTTAAATGCCTGCATTTTTCAGCTCAAAAATCCAAGTCACATGCTAAGCTAAATAACTCAGACAGAAAAAGTCGGGGAATCATATGATTTCACTCATACGTGGGACACAAAACGGAAAGCAACAAATGAACAAGACAAACAAGCAAAAACTCATAGACACAGACAACAATTTAGTAGTTACCAGAGGAAAAGGAGGGAGATAGAAGAGGATAAAGTGGTGTCAAATATATGCTGACAGAAGATCTGACTTTGAGTGGTAAATACACAAGGCAATATATAGATGATGTAGTATAGAAATGTACTCTTGAAACCTATATAATTTTATTAACCAATATCACCCCAATATTTAAAAAAATTTAAGTTAAAAAGAGACAAAAATACAAAAAAATTCACAAACCCAAAGCAGCTTTGTTCAATAATAATAATAATAATAATAATAAAATCCGAGTCATATATCTTGAAAGAAGTTAATTCCTTTAAATAGGAAATGGTGTCTCTTTATTGGCCCCTCCATGCTTTGCCCTCTTTTTATGTGTTTTAGTCATTTTGAATCTTAGCAATGGGTTAATCATGCTGGCTTACAACCACTGGGAAAGTCAAAGAAATAAAGAGTGTAAACAACTAAATAGTCTTCCTGACCTAATTATCTGTAGTTACCTGTTCTCTTCCAGAGAGCCTTTTGTGAATGTAAGGCTGATGTTCTTCACTTTTTAAGGTGTAAGAAGACATAATGAGAACCCTTTTGACATGTTTGGCTTATGCAGTTACACCAAGTGGCTATCTTGTTTTCTCAAGGAAATATATTAATATTGCCTTTCAAATGAAGAGGGTTAGTTCCTAGTGTAGTTAATGCTTTGCTTGGAAGAAATCTTATTTTCTTCAGCAGTATTATTGAGAAGCAATCTTACATATAGAGTTATACAAAATCAATAAAAAATTACAACAGGGAACAATGTAGTTAACATGCTTTATACACTTATACTTTAACACTGTAGAAAATATGGCTAATGCAAATGTTCAAAATATTGTTGCTTTAAAGTATATCTAGATTTGACTTTACTATGACTTTCTCTGTCAAAATGATCCACATTAGTAAGGTCTCAGGGACAATTAGGCTAAATATGGGACATCGCTCACTTTGCAACACAGGCAAAGAAAAGGAATAAATAATTTGTATTATATATTCTTTCCTAAAATAACTTACGCATATTGAGTGTTTACAGTATACTAAACACTGTTACAAGAACTTTCCATGTGTTCTCTTTTTCAACCCTCAAAACAACCTAATGAGCTATGTAATATTATTAGCTCCATTTGACACATGAAGAGACTAAAACACAGAAGTTAAATAACTTGCTTAGTACAACAGACAAAATATTATCTTGATCACCCTTCACCAGAGTCCATGCTTCTTATCATTATACTAACAGTCTGAATTATGTTTTCTGCATTAAAATAGACTTGAAAACAGTGACGATGTAATCATAGTCTGGGCAAAGCAATTTAGGTTAATATCTAATTGACATCAGTTTCCTAGAGGATAATTCTTTCAAAGAAACACACACAAATAGTATGGATAAACTGGGATCCACAATGGAATTCAATAATTTTTAAAATAGAAATACCATAAGTTATTCATATTTCAGATTTATATGTTAACAATGATCTCAAACTAAGATGGATACTAGGTAATTAGAAATTTTGAAATATATTATTTAAATAACTGAGATTTTTTTGTAGATTATAATTGTATATCATACCTGCTTTATGATTAACACATTTAAAAATGCATTTCTGTGCACTATAAACTACATAAGGAATCAAACCTAATCAACAATAAGGTACCTTGTCTACCCTTCACAGAATGATCCACGCTTCTAAAAGAATTCAGGAAACATGCGTAAATAATATTAGAAAAGATGACATGAAGGTTTGAGATCCTTCATATTTTAAGAATTTGAAAATCTTTAACATCTTTATTCTCTTAATTTTATCAGAGGAAAAAGTTTAATTTTGAAAAAGAATGTCAATCACTTAAAGAGAGGTTCTTTCCCCCTAATAAAACGGTAGTTTCAAAGACCAGGCAGATGGAGCAGGCAACAGCACAAGTATTTTCTGTAGATAATTTTAAAACAATAACAAAATCTACTTACAGTCAATCAAGTTTTATTATCACTGTGTGCTGGCAATTCTAAATAATATCCATGTTAAAATATTCCTCCTTGAAAACAACCTTTGTTGCTCCAAGTTCTCAGCAAGTTCTCCAAACTTATGGACCTTGGATTCAGAGAAAACTTTATGAATTTGGCCTCAAAAGCAAAGGAAGTAAAAACTGAAATAAGTGAATGGGATTATATCAAACTAAAAAGCTTCTGTGCAACAAAAGAAACCATCAACAAAATAAAGAGGCAACCAACCAAATGGGAGAAGATATTTGCAAACAACAGCTCCAATCGGGCCTAATATCCAAACTACATAAAGAACTCATACAACTCAACAACAAAAAAACAAACATTCCAAGTAAAAAATGGGCAGAGGACCTAAGCAAGCACTTCTCCCAAGAGGACACATAAATGGCCAACAGAGATATGAAAAGATGCTCAACTTCACTAGCTATTAGGGAAACGCAAATCAAAACCACAATGAGGTATCACCTCACACCTGTGAGAATCACTATCTTCAACAAGACAAATAGTAACTAGTGTTAGAAAGGCTGTGGAGAAAAAGGAACCCTCAAACACTGCTGGTGGGAATGCAAACTGCTACAGTCACCACGGAAAACAATATGGAGGTTCCACAAAAAATTGAGAATAGAATTACCATATGACCCAGCAATCCCTCTCCTGGGTATCTACCCCAAAATTTTGAAAACATTTATCCGTAAACATATATAGGTAAACCTATGTTCATTGCAGCATTATTCATAGTGGCCAAGACACAGAAACCACCAAAGTGTTCTTCAATAGACGATTGGATAAAGAAGATGTAGTACATATATACAATGGAATATTACTCAGCCATAAAAAATATGAAACTCTGACATTTTCAACAACATGGATGGATCTTGAGAATATCATGCTAGAAGAATTAAGTCAGACGAAAAAGTTGGGATTTTTTGTTTTTAATGTGTACCACGCTTTTATAGTTATGACTTCTCCTAACTACATATTTGTATATCTGTATGTTCATAGGAAAGATGCTTTTCAAAATGAAAATATAAGAGCTCCTCTGACAAAGTAACTGGCAACTTTGCAGAAGGCTTAAAACTACACACCTTAATATTATTAAATACTACAACAGATCAATAAATAGGTATATATTTTTGTCTTTATTCAGAAAAACATATAATGCAACTATTATTCCATTAATTTCTACCTCTTTGAATTTCCACCTTATTCACTCATTTATTTTTCTGTAATAATCATATACATGATCATTTCTATTTTTTGTCCATTATTATTTCATTTCATGATTACCACTAAAACTAATGTTTCAGAGAAGAGGAGAATAATAAAAAATGATACACTGAATATATGTGTCAAATACACTAGGCATGCTGCTACAAGACAAAAGGATCTGAGACAACTTCAGCTATGAGGCCATAAAGTAACTGTTGACTTTTGAGAAATGAAGAAATAATGTGCTGGATACCACCATCTACACTTGCTGACTCCACTTCCTGTCATCTCTCCCTTTTCAAGCACAGACATCAGATGTGTGCCTTCTGCTCCCCAGAACTGGTCTTGCCAAGGTCACTAATGACCTCATTTTATTTCATCTCTCTGTAGCACAACTCTCTCCACCTTTGATTTCCATAACACCATTCTCTTATCCTGCGTTTTCTCATATTTATTTGACAAATCTCTTCTCTCTCTCTCTCTCTCTCTCTCTCTCTCTCTCTCTCTCTCTCTCTCTCTCTGTCTCTGTCTCTTTCTCTCTCTCTCTGTCTCTCTCCCCCCCTCTCCTTCTTTAAATATCAGGTTCCTTTGATTCTCTATTTAGTCTCTTCTCTCTCCAAACACTATTGGTGCAGCATTACATGCATTCTGATGGCTTTAGCTACTAATTATTATGCTGAAATTTATATATCCATCCATATCCCTTGAACTCACCCTCTACCCCTAATATCTATGCCTCAGTAACACACAGGTTCCTTAAATATAGCATAATCAAAACTAAATCTCACATCTTCCACCCCTAATTACTTTTGTATTCCCTAAACCAGAAAATCTAAAGGCACCCCAGATTCCTTTTTGTCTTCATTCTGATGTGCAATTGAAATTGATCAAATTGTCTTGATTCATTTTCTTTTCTTTATTTTTCTTTTTTCTTTTTGCATTCCCCTTACCACCACTTCCTTTCCACTGCTATCACCTTAACCTCATCTTCTTTCACCCGAATTAATTGGTATTGCCATCTCCAGTCTCAAACCCTTTTAAAGGAATTTTTCAATACATGCCCAGGGTAATCTCACCAAAGTGCACACCCTATTAAATTACCTTTATGTGTTTGACTTCCCACCATTTCTGTAGAAAAATCAGCACTCCTTGGTAAGGCATATGATCAAACTCTGATCTCACACTACCACTTGCCATACCACTGAGAGTGCCCAATGCTTAACTTATGTCAAATTATTGGGAGTTCTCTGAGTGATCCTGTATGTGTCATATCTCTTTAGCTTTACTTCTGTCCATGCCTTTCCATTGTCTACTCCAGGAAAACCTCACTATTCTGACGATCAGATCAAATGGTACCTTCTCTTTAAAACTTTAATTAACCACAATTTGTAAAATTAAACATTCCCACCTTACAAAGTTTCTATGACAGTCTGTATTACACTTTTAAACTTACAGTTACACATCTTCTAACTCTTTCTAAACTGTAAGCTCCCAGAGGACAGCTACCCATCTTAATTATCTTTACATCTCTAGCACCTGGTATATTTAGTAGATACGTTATACATGATTTCTGAATGAAAAAATAAATCATTTGTTTCAGCCTTATTTTTCTTTCTAATTTTACTCTTTATTTTCCTCATTCTTGTTATCTCTATGGACATATTTCATTTCCTCACACTAATTATAGGCTAACAAACATGTTATAGCTGCCTATGTTTAACAATTTACTGAGAATCTTTATTGTAACAACATACTTTTGTTAGGGGTGCATGTGTGTCTGGTGTCGTGTGTGTGTGTGTGTGTATGTATGTGTGTGTGTGTGTGTGTGTGTGTGTGTGTGTTGGAGAGGGGTACACCGGATATAAAGGTATAAAAATTTGGTCCCAAATCTTTGCTCATTAATCTTGGCCCTGCTCCTCACCACCTCTATACATTTATTTTACAGGCAAGGCAGATAACTTCAATGAGGTTTGCAAAGTCCCTTTTCAAAGATAGATTTATTGAGGTCAATGACACATAAATTTTAGTGCCCTTTCACTAGCATGGGCCCTTCCCATGGAAAGTGCAGGGTTTTATAATCATAATTTATTGTATGTAATTGCATTCAAGTTGATGTAGGCACTTTGCATTCATAATTTTGTTTTCTGTTTTATAAAGTGCTGCCCCCACAAAAAAAAATGTAAAAGCTTCAGGTACTTAGAAAACCTGGATCCATCCCATGCCTCTATTTTTAGCAGAAACTATTATTTATTGAGTGCTTCCTATGTGCCAAGCACTGTTCTATGATTGACATGTATTTATGTCTATATATATCAAGATATTCAGCAGCCCATAATAATCGTTGAGTTCTCAGTGTACGACATGCACTGTGCTGCTATTCAAACATCAATGCACTGAATTCTCATAGAAACCCTCTGAGGAGGTGTTGTCATTGTCCCTTCCTTTCAAGCAAAGAAAGGGAAGCACAAAAAGATTAAGGAACTTGCCCAAAGTCATACAGCCAAGATCTGAAAGCAAGAATTCAGGTACCAATACTGCATACTTAACCATCACCGTAAATAGCTTGGGTCATAACTCATCCTTTCTGTGGGTTTTGATGACTGCGAATCCAGGAAGAAAATGCCTTTCACTCTTTCAGTATCTTACTTGAGACCTCACATACAAATACCTGGACATGCACCAGATCGTGTCCATGTATAAAAGTTAAGAGGGTGAGAATATCAGTACCAAAGAAATGCGGAATGGATAAAAATGCCAAAATGCAATCTTTGCCAACTTAATCATATTAAGTAGTTTTGGTCCAGAATGTTGAAAATAGCAAGCTGTCAAGGTTAATAGGGGAGCAAATCAAAGCTGTCATGAGACCACAGAGAAACTTTCCACTGTAAAATACAAATTTGTTACATTCTTCTAATTTTAGGCAATGTATTACAAATACCAGCTGCTACTATTTAGCAACTTAACTCAACAGTTATGGGCTTGCCTCCTCTTGGGAATAAAATATTTTAAATGGTCATGAATACTACATATCATTTTGTCTTAATAGCCTAGTTTGTATAAAACGCCATGCCGGTGTCTATTTTAAAATGTGTGTATTTTCTTCGCCAAAAGTCTAGTATCATTTAGTTCTTATATTTAGCTCCATTTTAAATTTTACTTAGTGCTTCGCCGAAATGCTCGTGTGTTCCTGTTCTCTGTTGTAAGCTAGCTATATTGCGATTCCAAAGGTCACGTGCAGCAACCGAATGGAACAAAGGTTTCCAAATACCTCCCATTGCCATTTTAAGCAGGTGTCACTATATAACTATATTCCCAGCTGCCTCAGTGTGTCAGATTAAGGGAGATAATTTTCTTAAACTATAATAGAATTTTCATCGAGGTCATTTGTCTTCAATGCATGCGATGTGAATTGCTCAGCTATCCCCAGATTTTGTCTGAGAAATCAAGCAATGATACTGTCAAATAGTGGCTTTGACTAGTTTGATCATAGGTAAAAAGCAATAGGATGATAGTGTCATTTGGGGGTCCCATTTACATAAAACAAATTTATAATTGATGTGCCACTTTGTGGTCACCAGAGTTAATGGACCTTTTAAAAACCTCTACTTAATAACAATAAAGTACCATTTTTACAAGATTTAATGTTGGAAGAATTAATGCACCTCATAGTCTGACCTTCAACTGCTCCTTTGATGGCAACTATGGTACCGTTTCATTCTGAGTCTCCAAATTTAAAGTTGACGTTAATAAAATCAGCATTCTAAGATGTTATTAATAAAATTGGGGTATTAATTGCCAGTGGATAAAGCAGACTGTTTTAGTATGCAAATAACACTTTCAAAGGGAGGAATTTTCACCATGATTTAGATAATGTTCAACCTCCAAAGCACCCAAATAATTTGTATTAATATCCAGGTGTTAGAAATGATTGTTAATGCATCACCATAACTGACCTGGGAGGCTATGTACCAGTAAAATGTCTCTTTTTGCAAACTAAGAATGCAGTTAAAGAGTTAATCACTACCACCTCCTTTAGCTCCCTCACAATGACACATGCCAAAATGAGATGCAGGGGACCTGTAAATAACCCATTGCCCCTGATGGTGGACACATACAACCAAACAAAGCACAGACGTGCTCATCCTAAATAGCAAGGTGTCAAGACTCTTCCTAGGCAAGTGTGAGTCTTTAATCCAAGCCTGTGTTACAAAATTGCATAACAGGGTCTAGTAGCCTGTGAAAGTGTTTTCCGACATATCAGCATCACAGGACACCTGGCAGAGTCACCAAGTCATCTTGATTTGCCAAATAGGAAAAACAAACCTCCTTTGACTGGCAGATGCAGGAGAAACTATACTCATCTATACTGGTAGGCAGAGTTCAAATTGAAGGGGAGTGAATACTAGGTTCAACAAGAGCAAATTAAGAAAAGATTCAAGTTTATCTAACAGTTCCTGGAAAAATATAGGGAAACGTAAGTCTATGATGAAAGATCAGGTTTTAAAACTTGAGACCAAATATGAATAAAGGGATATGAATATGTAATAGTTTAGGAAGAAGCATCTTTTTTTTTTTTTGCATTTGTTAATGCAGGCCCCCTTCCTGAAGCAGACACAAAGATGGAATTAGACAGGCATGAGTTGTTGGGGGAGGGGAAAGGTGAAAGAAAACAGGAGGAAGCCCTAGGGAGCTGGAAAAGCTATCGTGCTGTGATGCATGTGCAGAAAGGAAGCAGGCTTTGCATTGTAGTGCACTCTAAGAAAGTTTGGAACAAGCTGATTGGGGAGTCATCAGGCCAAAGTCACCATCAGAGAAATCCCACATCTCACGAGAATGAGCCTGCCTTAGTAGCCCAGCTGCACTCTGTCATAGGCTGGGATTAGCTCCTGGGAAGGGGGACATCAGCGCGGGAGTCCTGATGGACAGAGTGCAGCATCTGGAGCCAGGAGTCAATTACACTCCCCAAAGTAGGAGATGTCAGAGGGCATTTTCATGACTGTCACAATGAATTCGTCAGCTACTATGTCTTCATGAGACTAACCATTTGAATGTAAGTCTGGGCTTCACCTGTGTAAACAAACATGAGGGATTTTATTTCAGACTTATAAAAATCAAATACTTTTCTTTTGCAGATAAATAAAAATTACCATAGAAAGTTAAGCTAGAAAAGATGTCAACTGACCATACAAATACAAAATCCTTCTCATTAATCAAACCCTTCAAATGTATTCCTTGTTTGTTGACATCAACTGTTTTTAATACATGTAAGCACACATTACTTTTAAGACCTTAGTGCAACAAGAGAGCAGTGGCATCAATTGAGTAAAGCCAGGAGAGCACATCAGTGACTGCTCAGATAATCGAAACAGAGTTTCACAGGACAAGGAACAAAGGTAAACAGAAATGTGTGGAATTAACATGGGGAATATAAAATGTGTCATGTGACTATACTGTCAGTTTTACGAGGGACAAAGATGAGCAAGAAAAACCCCTAAATAGTAACCTAAGCATAACAGGGGAGCTCCCCATTTTGCTCTGATGTTGCAAGCTGTCAAAGCAATTGGTTTGAGCTGATGACATCTGTGTATACTGGTGGAACAGATGAGCAGTTTGCATGAAAAAGAGCGAATCTGGAAATCCTATAGTATTTGTCTTTTTCTGTCTCACTTATTTCACTTAGCATAATACCCTCTGGGTCCAGCCAT
The DNA here is from genome assembly GCF_057876585.1 of Rhinolophus sinicus. Classification (NCBI taxonomy): domain Eukaryota; kingdom Metazoa; phylum Chordata; class Mammalia; order Chiroptera; family Rhinolophidae; genus Rhinolophus; species Rhinolophus sinicus. Next base: position 20,533,042 of record NC_142518.1, on the reverse strand, counting down.
ACTGTGGCAAATGGCAAGATTTCATTCACTTTTTTTTACTTAAATATATAGTGCACTAGGTTTAAGCATATTTGCACTGTTGTACAACCAATCTTTTTACTTTATCGTAGCCCTGAATGCGCCTTAAAATTTCTTTTATCTTCACTCTTTTCCATGCTAAACAAACAAACAAACAAAATACACTCACAGAAACAATGATGAAAATGATGGTTGCCATCGGGCGGTGGGGGGGGGCGGTTGGGGAACGGATGAAAAGTGTAAAGGGAAGTGTAGTCAATAATACTGTGATAACTTTGCACAGCGACAGATGGTTAACTAAACTTACTGTGGTGATCACATCATATACCGGAAACTAATATAATATTGTATGCCTACTATACTTAAATTAAAAAATAGGCAAACGAACTGTACTGTTTAGGGATGCAAACACAAATGTTATGACTAAGGAAAAACAATAAAGTGGTTTCAAGTTTTTTAAAAAAAGAGCTTATCTGGGACATTCTTTTCGCTGAGTACACAGAAGTAGCTCTCACAATCTTCATCGGAGCTGAGTGACATGCATTGGTGTTGATATTGGTAGTTTAGGACTTTCCAATAAATCTGCTCACATGTTTTTGCTACCTACTGACATCCAGGTTCTGTGATACCCAGAAATCTGGGCCAACGGGCCTCTCTGATGTCACTGGTAACCATATGCTGTGGGGAAGCATCACCTTCCATGTAGAGGTATCTGAAGGGGGTTTAGTGCAAAGAATAATCAAGATAGAGGATTTATTCCCAATCTTTCTGAATGATCTTTCGAAAAAGAACTGTCATGCCATGAATGTTAGTTGCCTGCCCACAATAAAATGAAGAGATTAGGCTAGATACATTTTTCAAGCAGCTCCACAGAGCCCTAGAATTTCCCAGCATAACTCACAGGACCACTGTGGAAAGAAAAAAAAAAGAGAGATTTGGGGGCAGTGCTGTTTCCTATTTTATATCTGTGTTCCATAAAAAATTTCACCTGAAAAAAACACTGAGGATTAAAAATATCTGCATTATTCAATTTCTACAGAATCTGAAGCAATACAATTCCAACCCTCTGATTAAAAATGTGAGTAGTGGCAAATTTACAAAGAGTGGGGTGAGGAAACCCTAGAAAATAGTTTTGCTACACCTGGAGATTATTGTGTTACATGTCCCCAAAGAGCAGCCATTGGTGAACTATATAGTATCTCATTTATGTCCCACTGAGTATCACATAGTTTGGGAAGCTGAAAAACGTCCCCACAAAAACCTAATCCCTGAAACCTATGAATGTTACCTTATATGTAATAAAAGGATCTTTGTGTATGTGATAAAGTTAAGGTTCATGAGATGAGGCGATTATCCTAGATCATGGGAGGGGGGGCAGAAATGCAGTGACGTGTATCCTTGCAAGAGGGAGGCAGTGGATGATATGACACACAAAGGAGAAGATGGAACAGAGACAGATTGGAAGATGCTGGCACTGAAATTGGAGTGATGTGGCCATAAGCCAAGGAATGCCGGCAGCCACCAGAAACTGGAAGAAGCAAATAGCAGATTCTCCCCTGGAGCCTTCGGAGGGAACATGACCCTGCTGACATCTTCATTTCATCACAGTGATATTGATTTCATGATTCTGGCCTTCAGAACTGTGAGACAATAAATTTCCACTCTTTTAAGCCATGAAAATAGTGGTAATTAGTTACAGCAGCCAAAGGAACCTAAGACACATGGGAAAGGCTTTCTGCGAAGCCTTATTGTACATCTTCTGAAAACAACACAGGGTGGTCACAGGTAAGCAGATTTATGCAAGACCACCTAGAAAAACCACTGAATGAGTCATGTGGAACACATGAACTGCTCGTTTGTTGCAATCTCTAGTAACCTTGAAGAGAGGACTTTTTTTTAAGTAAACACTGTCTTGAAGCAAATCACATATACAGAAATGTAATGAAATTCTAAGTACAGCACTCAATGAATTTTCATAAAGTACTCATAAATATGCCTGTATACAAGTTCTGACAATTAAATTCACAAACTTGTTGCAGCAATATTGCAAACCTTTTTTGACATCAGAGGAATTATTAATTATGGATTTGTACCAACTGGACAAACAGTTAACCAAGTTTACTATGTGGAAGTGCTGAAAAGTCTGAGTGAAAAAGTTAGACGAAAATGACCTGAACTTTTTGCCAACAATTCATGGCTCTTGCATCACGACAATGCACCAGCTCACATGACATTGTCTGTGAGGGAGTTTTTAACCAGTAAACAAATAACTGTGTTGGAAAACCCTCCCTACTCACCTGATCTGGCCCCCAATGATTTTTTTCTTTACTGGAATTCTTTAAAGGAAAGCAAATATTGAAAGGAAGACATTTTGATGACATTCAGGACACCAAGGGTAATATGACGACAGCTCTGATGGCCATTCCAGAAAGAGTTCCAAAATTACTTTGAAGGGTGGACTAGGTGCTGGCATTGGTGCATAGCTTCCCAAGGGGAGTACTTCGAAGGTGGCCATAGTGATATTCAGCAATGAGGTATGTAGCACTTTTTCTAGGATGTGTTTGCGAACTTAATTGTCAGACTTCGCAGGCAGAAGCAGAAATAATCCTCCTTTTCCTCCTGATCAGTAGCCCTCCTAAAGTAACCACTACCCACTACCTTGATTTCTAACACCCAGTGGATTCACGTTCCTTTCTTTTGTACTTTACCTGTGGAATGATACAATATATACTCTTTGGGTCTATCTAGTTGCTTAACAGTTTTTGGGGCATTCTCCTATAGTGTTGTATGCAGTAGTTGACTATTCTTATGGCTATGTAAGATGTTAATTCCCATTAATATCTTGTATGATGACACCACAAGTATTTATCCATTGGTGGTCATCTGGATTGTTTCCACTTTTAAGCTATTATAAATAGCACCACTATGAACATTGTTAGGAACAAAAGTACCTATTACTTTTGAGTGAGCGGTGCCAGGGTTGAAAATGCAGGAATACGGGGCATGCATATTTTGAACAAAGGATTTTATAAGAATAAAAGTATAATTTTAAAATCACCCCCATTTTATTATGCAGATGTTGCTCAATTATCTTTCTATTATTTGACCTTATGAACAACCTAAGTCCTTTGATTAGATGTTCTCAGAGAAATTGGCTATGCTCTGAAATCGGTCTTATACTTATGTTTATCATCTTTTTTAAAGGTCACCTTAATGTAGTGGTCTTTTTCAAAATCAGAATTAAAAACTCAAACTTGCTACTTGGTGCTTTTGAAGTTTCTCTTTCATATGATTTTCGAGGTGAGAGAAGTTCAGACCCAGCAAAGTCCTCAGGAAAGGTGATATGTCATCCCTAGAGGAGCACGTAAGGCATCTTGAGCATCTTGCAACTTCTCATATAATCCAGAAGGATGTAAAAGTACAGTGAAGTTCATGTTCTCAGACGTGAATGGATGCAAAAAGATGAAAATATAATTAATCTAATTGTGTTGCTTTCAGACATTTTCAACACGTCCAGCCAGCAGAATAATGGTGAATGAACTTTTTCCCTTCTCAGCAGAAATAGATTCTTTTCTAAACATTCTACTTTGAATATAGTTTTGGGGGGTTGTTTTTTTTTTTTTTTTTTTTTTGGTGGTGATTGCCTTTTGCTCCTCCTCCCTAGGATAATAAAGCTCTGAGCTCTATATAGAGGTGCAGAACAGACTTTATAAAACACAAAATGTTAAAGTTACAGAGAAAAGACCTAGGTTTTAGACTATAATACAATCTGCTTGGGGCTGAAAGAAACAGAGGTCTAAAAGGTTTACAGGCTCAGAATGAAAGCACATACAACACCTAGCTGTGAAAATTAGGTCACGTTAACAGAGCCATTTGACTGCTCACTTTGCATCTGGAAGTCCAATATTTGAGGGAATATGCTATTTTAATTACAGGCTGGTGTCAGCAGTTATGAAAATGAGGCCTGATGCACTGAACATAGTCTCCTTTCTTTGTTGTCTTTGTCCTTCTAATTATTCCGAATTGAGTTAGAGTTTCTGTCTTCATCCAACACCTTACTTCTCATCCAGCAGTGGTCCTTGATTTAGAACTAATTTGTAAAGGTCAAACTAAACTCTGGAAGCAACCCAAGTCCCCATGATTGAGCCAATATTGCTGAGTAGTTTAAGAGTACATAGCTTTTGGCTAGGCACCGTGGATTTTCTTTTTTTTTTTTAGTAAACAGGTTTAGTGAAAGGGAAAAAAATAAAATAGATGAATCTGTTAAATAAGAAAGCCCAAATTAAACACAAAAAAACCTATCGATTGCTTTCTCGACTATAAAAGTACACAGTTGAGATAGGATTATACAGTAAATAGTTCCCTAGTATTTAAAATGTATTAGAAATAATTCATTCCATCAATCAACATTTATTAAGCAAGACACTATTCTAGGCATGGGTGATACTGAGCCAAACAGACAAAAATCTCCCCCGTCATAAAGCTGACATTTTAAGTGAAGGGAAACAGACAATAAAAAATAAATTATGTGTCCTATGTCAGTAGTGGGAGGGCAGTCTGCAGTTTTAAACAGGTGTCCAAGGAAGGCCTCACCCTCAGTAATACAGGGTGTGACAATTAAGTTCGTGAATTTGTTGCAACGAAGTTGCTGACCTTTTTTGATACCAGAGGGATTATTCATTATGAATTTGTACCAACTGGACAAACAGTTAACCAAGTTTACTACTTGGAAGTGCTGAAAAGGCTGCATGAAAAAGTTAGACGACCTGAACTTTTCGCCACCAATTCATGGCTCTTGCATCACGAAAATGCACCAGCTCACACAGCATTGTCTGTGAGGGAGTTTTTAGCCAGTAAACAAATAACTGTATTGGAACACCCTCCCTACTCACCTGATCTGGCCCCCAATGACTTCTTTCTTTACCCAAAGAGAAACAAAATATTGGGAGGAAAACATTTTGATGACATTTGGGACATCAAGTGTAATACGACGACAGCTCGATGGCCATTCCAGAGAAAGAGTTCCAAAATTGCTTTGAAGGGTGGACGAGGCACTGGTGTCGGTGCATAACTTCCCAAGGGGAGTACTTTGAAGGTGACTATAGTGATATTCAGCAATGAGGTGTGCAGCACTTTTTCTAGGATGAGTTCGCGAACCTAGTTGTCAGACCTTTGTATATGAGCAACGATCTGAAGGAGGTTACAGTGTGATGGAGGTTGGGGGCCGGGGTTGAGCCAGGAGGTCAGGAAGGGGGAAAAGCATCCTAGGCAAAGGGAGTAGCTAGTGCAGACACTGACACAGGAGGAAGGGTGTCTGGTATCACAGAGGAGCATTGTGCTCTGAAGTGGAACAAGCACGAGGGAAGCACTAGGAGATGAACAGCAGCCAGGAGGACCCACCTGATTATACACAGAAGCCTTTAAGCAACTGTGGACACTTGGAATCTTATTGTTAGAGAAAAGACAAACCATTATAAGTAGATGCTGAACAGAGGAAGTTATCACAAAATTAGTATTTGAAGGAATCAAACTGGCTGTCATGTTGAGAGAAAAAAACTGACAATGGTGAAAGCAGAAAAGACAATTGTAAGACTATTGAAATAAAATAGGTAAGAGGTAAAAGGGCTTGGACCAAGATGCAGCAACAGATGTGCTGAAAAGTGGTCAAATTCTGGATCTATTTTCAAGGCAGAATTGACAGAATTTGCTGATGAGCTGGAGTAGAGAACAAAGGGGACTCAAGACAAATTCAAGGTTTTGGCTTCAGCAGCTAAGCTGGAGTTACCATTGAGGAAGACTGGGAAGGCTCAGGAATGGGAGGGAAGGTAAGGAATTTGGGATTGGCTAAGTGTGATGTGCCTATTTAGACCAAAAGTAGAGAAGTGCACTAGGCAGATGGATATGTAAGTCTGGAGTTCAACACAGAGATCCAAGCTGGTGATGAAAATTTTGGAATCAGCAGCATATAGATGGTATTTAGAGCCATGGCATTGAACAACATCCCCAAGACAGTGAGTATAAACTGACAAGATGTCCAGGACTGAGCCCTGGGGCCATCCAGTGTGTAGCAGCATACAGTTTATAGGGAACCCACGACAAGAAGCATTCCACGGATGGTCTCAAAGGGATGCTGGACAAAATGATCCCTTAAAACAAAATATTGCAAAATGAGGTCATACACTGAGTGGTGATTTTAACAAGAGGCTTTGTAAAATTCCTTCCCAATGTAGGATTTTTATAACTAGAAGTGAAATCTTCTTTTATCCCCATAAACTCTAATATATGAATATTTAATGTAAGTATATATAAGTATGATTTATGTACATATCCCATAGGAGGACCAATTTTCTATTTTTCAGATAATATCCTATAGAAAAAAAATTGCTGCCTGGATTTGAAATTTAAGCATTTGGTGAATGTCTCAACAAGGTGTCAGTAGATTTATAAGAATCAGTGACTTAAATATAAAAAGGATATTAATGCACCTCACCAAATAAGATATATAGCTGGCATATAAGCATGTGATAAGGTGCACCACATGATATGTCATCAGTGAAATGCAAATTAAAACAATGAGATACCACTGCACACCAATTAGATTGGCCAAAATCTAGAACACTGACATCAAATGCTGGGGAGAATGTGGAGCAACAGGAATTCTCACTCACTGCTGGTGGGAATACAAAATGGTACAGCTACTTTGGAAGACAGTTTTGCAGTTTCTTACAGAACCAAATATATTCCTACCATACAATTTATCAATTGTGTCCCTTGGGATTTACCCAAAGGAACTGTAAATTTATATACACACAAAATCCCTGCACATAGACATTTACAAAAGTTTTATGCCTGATTGCCAAAACTTGGAAGCAACCAAGACAGCCTCCAGTAGGTGGAGGGATTAATAAACTGGCACACCCAGAAAACTGTACATTATTCACTGGTGAAAAAAATGAGCTATCAAGCCACAAAAGCACCCAGAGGAAACTTAAATACATATTACTAAGTGAAAGAAGCCAATGTGAAAATTCTACATACTGTATAATTCTGGACAAGGCAAAACTATGGAGTCAATAAAAAGACCAGTGCTTACCAGGGGATGGGGTTCAGGGAGAATAATGAAAACGCAGAGGATTTTTAGGGTATCGAAGATACTCTGTACACTACTATAATGTTGGAAATGTGTCATTATATATTAGTCCAAACCCATAGAATGTACAAAACTAAGTGAACCCTAATGTAAACTATGAACTTTGGGTGATTGTTATGTATTGATGTATCAAAATAGGCTCAGAAATTATTTTAAAAATGTCCCACTCTGGTGAATGATGTTGATAATGGAAAAAGCAATGCATGTGTGGGGGCAGGGAGTATATGGAAACTCTGTGCCTTCCTCTCAATTTTGTTGTAAACCTAAAACTGCTCTAAAAGAAAAATCAAGTCGTGTTTTTTTTAATGACATTAATTAGACCAAAAGTACCCTGTGTTCTCTTAGCTAATTCCTGAGATGGTTTAATCAAGAGATGTAGAGATACTGAATATTCTCCTTTTAATCTGACATAGCTAGATTATTTTAAACCATGAGGAGAGATTTTAGAAGATCGATATTTTGATAAATGTTTATCTTTTTCATAAATAAAATTAAAGTCATGTGTGAGAAAAATATTAAAAATTGAGAATTTAAGAGAAAAAAATTAACAATATTTAATACTATGCATACATATCAATTTCAACATGGCACCTTCAGTTTGGACTATGCATATCTTTTGTTTGTGTGAACGTTCTGTAACCTCTATAAACTCTAAGAGAAAACATCTAACATACAAGGCCCCCACCCTATTCCTCCTGTAGGAATTCTGACTTTTAGATTATTTTTTAAATTTACTTTTCAGTTATAGCTGACATACAATATTATATTAGTTTCAGGTGTACAACGTAGTGATTAGACATTTATATGCATCATGAAGTGATCACCCCGATAAGTCTAGTACCAATTGGAGGGATGGACAAAAAAGGTGAAAGGGATTAAGAAGTACAAATTGCCAGTAATAAAAACAGTCAAGGGGATATAAAGTACAGTTCAGGGAATACAATCTGTAATATTGAAATTACTATCTACCTGATTTTTTAACTTTAGGGATGTTCTTATAACAACATTACAAATAATACCTTTTACCCACTTCCATCTTTAGAATTCCTAGTCATCTTTAGAATTAAATTCACTAGAGAAGACTGCTGTAAGTTTGTGATATTCTGACTGCAGTGTACACATCAAGAACATCTTCTCTATCTTTTCTTAGCACTTACTTTCAAAATTACTCAAGCTATATACAATCTTAAAATGAGAATCAAAGCTTTTGTCAGGAACTGTAGGATTAAAAAGTCAACACCTGAATGCTGTCAAACTGTGCATAATGCCATAAGACAACTTCATTAAGAACTACACCTCTGCTTTCTCAAGGAAACACAGTATCTCAGTCAAGTAACATGCTCTCTCATTATAGCCAGTTTAAAACACTTTTTTCAGACATAAAAATACTTAATCCTAAATAATTAAAATAGTCTCTGAGAACGTAAATTACTTACAGAGAAAATGCTCATTTTCATTTCTTTTGGTCCTTAACTTTATCCATGTGTTTATTTTCCTTTCTTAAAGATTTGTATTAAAATATAGCTACAATATTATATTAGTTGTAGGCTTACACCATAGTTACTCAACATTTATATACCCAAAAAAGTGATCACCATGATAAGTCCGGCAACCGTCTGACACCATACCACGCGATCACAATATTATTGACTATATTCACCATGCTGTACATTATATCCCCGTGACTTGACTTATTTGCTTTATATCTAGAAATTTGAACTTTTTATTCCCCTTTACCCTTTTCCTCTCTTTTTTAATTTTTCAATTACAGCTGACATTCAATATTATTTTAATTTCAGGTGTACAGCATAGTGGTTAGACATTTATTTATATAATTTAAGATGTGATCCTCCTGAAATCTAGCACCCACCTGGCACTATACAGTTATTATCATATTATTGACTATTCCCTATGCTGTACTCTACATCCCTATGGTTATTTTTTAACTACCAGTTTGTATTTCTTAATCCCTTCACAGGTTTTACTCTGCCCCTCCAATGATCCTCCCACCTATCATCCCAATAAATCTAGTACCCATCTGACGCCACATATTGTTATTACAATATTATTGACTATATTCCTTATGCTATACTTTACATCCCCATGACTACTGTGTGACAACCAATTTGTACTTCTTAATCCGTTCCCCTTTTTCACCCAACCCCCAACCCCGTTACCATCTGGCGTTCAAAAACTTCTCTGTATCTTTGAGTTTGTTTCTGTTTGTTTGTTTTTTCTGTTTAGTTTCCACATATAACTGGAACCCAAATCACACAGCATCTGTCTTTCGCTGTCTGACATACTGCACTCAACATAATACCTTCCACATCCATCCATTCCACCATAAATGGTGGGAACCCATTCCACTCAATGTCCGAGCAATATTCCATTGTATATATGTACCACCTATTGTTTATCTATTCATCCATTGACGACACCCAGGCTGCTTCCACATCTTGGCCACTATAATGCTGCAATGAATATATGGATGCACATGTATCCTTGAAGTAGCATTTTGGGTTTTTGTTTGTTTGTTTGTTTGTTTTTTTGGATAAATACCCAGAAATGATATTGCTGGATCCTTCTTTGTCTCTTGTTTTAAAGTATATTTTGTCTGGTATAACTGTTGCTACCCAAGCTTTTTTTTTAGTTACTTTCATTTTCATGAAATGTCTTTTTCCATCTCTTTACTTTCAGCCTGTGTGTGTCTTTCCATCTGAAGTGAGTCTCCTGTAGGCAGCATATGGAAGGCCTTATTTTCTTATCTATTCAGCAACCCTATCTTTTGATTGGAGCATTTAGTCCATTTAAACTCAAAGTAATTGTTCACAGATATGTATTTATAGGCATTTTATTATTCATATTTTCTATCTCATTTTGTCATAAAGAAATCCCTCTAACATTCCTTGTAATACTGGTTTGGTGGTGATGAACTCCTTTAGCTTTTTCTTGTCTTGGAAGCTCTTTATGTCTCCTTTAATTCTAAATGGTAGCTTTGCTGGGTACAGTAATCTTGGTCCTTGCTTTTCATCACTTTCAATATTTTGTGCTAATCTCCTTTGGCCTACAAAGTTTCTGTTGATAAATAATCTGACAGTTTTATGGGAGCCTCCTTGTAAGTAACTAACTACTTTTCTCTTGCTGCTTTTAAGATTCCCATTTTGTCTCTAACCTTTACGTTTTAATTGCTATGTGTTTTGGTGTGGGCCTCTTTGGGTTCATCTTGTTTGGGACTGTCTGTGCTTCCTGGGCTTGTATGCCTATTTCCTTCACCAGGTTAGGGAAGTTTTTTATCAAGATAGCATATTTTATCTTCAAATTTAACATATTTTATCTTCAAATATGTTTTCAATCCCTTGCTCTCTCTTTTTTCCTTCTGGTACCCCTATGATGTGAATGCTTGTACACTTAATGTTGTCCAGAGGCCCCTTAAACTATCCCTTCTTTTGGATTTTTTTTTCTTTTTGCTGTTTTTTTCTTTTTTCTTTTTCTTTTTTTTTTTTTTTTTTTTTTGTGTGTGTGTGTGTGTTTTCTGCTACTTTATCTTCTAAATTGCTGATTTGAACCTCTGTTTCATCTAATCTACTGTTGATTCCCTCTAATGTATCTTTCATTTCAGTTATCATATTCTTTATTCCTGACTGGTTCTTCTTTTGTTTTCTATGTCCATTTTTGGGTCCTATCTCTTTGCTGAAGCTCTCCCTGAGATCACTGACTATCCTTATAACCAGTGTTTTGAACTTTGTGTCTGGTAGATTGCTTGTCTCCATTTTGTTTAGTTCTTTTTCTAGAGCTTTGTTCTGTTCTTTTATTTAGGCCATGTTTCTTTGTCTCTCCATTTTAGCTGTCTCCCCATGTTTGTTTTTATGTATTAGGTAGGGCTGTTATGTCTCCTGGTCTCAGTAGAGATTCCTTATGTAGTAGGTGTCCTGTGGGGCCACCTGGCATGAGCCACAAAGCAATCCACAGATGGTCACCACCCACCCATGCTGGGCTTGGAGGTGCCTCGAGAAGCCAAGCTGCAAAGGAAGGCTGTTGCCGCTAGTGTTGGACCTAGGGGCTGCTCAGGCGGAGGACTAGGACATGCCCAAGCTAAATGCTGCTTGTTTGGGTTTTGTGAACATTTAAGAGATTTTAGGAAAGTCCGCATAAACCAAGACAGGCCATTTGTATGGAAAAGCCACTGGAAACAGTCTGGGTATACCTGAAAGTTGGGTGGGGTGAAGTCACAGGGAATCTCCAGGGAAGGAGCAGAGAAATAGTGTTAGCCAAGTTGATGGACACTCAGATATGTTGGCTGCCTGCATCTGCATGCAGGGAGGTGGGAGGGCTCAACAAAGAAACAATAGATTTTGACGACACACAGAACAAGCCATCTCGAGACTGGTAGTAGAGTCAGCGATGCAGAGCAGGCTGATTCCACACCTGCATGTGACAACTAAAACTTGGGAGGGATATCTTGGCTTCTGATTGCCTGCCACGTTTTATTAGAATGTTTTGTGGGTGCATTTTAATTTCTCACAGGAATCACAGAGGTTCAAGAGTTAAGCAATTTGTCCAAGGTAATTGCTAAAACATGGCAGAGCCGGAATTAGAACACAGACCTATCCAATGTCAACACCTATATTTCTCCAACTGTACATTTTAAAATACATGTTGGCCAGTTAATACAATAAAGGTAATAAAAATTATTTTTATATAACCTTTAAAACTATTTTTTTATTCACACCATAACACATATCCCACAGCTGTGTTACTTTACCTCTAGGCTCCACACTTGTAAGGCCCCTCAGTTAAATATGCAAGGTTCTAAATTATGGCTAGAAAAATTGTAAAGTATTTCTAATTATTGATAAGTATCATGTAAGTGGTAAGAAACTAGAGTAAGTCATTTCTCAGCTGAGAAAGATTTGGGAAATCAGGTCATTTCGTTATCTAACACTTTTGAATCCTAGGGCAACTGAAGCTCATTGGTATGTCTAGAACTCAGATTTTAGGTAAATTTGATCACTAAACCGTTGTACATTATTTTATTTCCATAGTCATAATAATCTCTATTGAAATATGTAGTCAAATTTAATATAACTAGTTAGTAATGCTTTTAATTCTTATTCATCTACAAACCAATCCTAGAAAATATGCACTACACAGAAACCGATGATACCAGACTTGACACTTTCGTCCTGTTCTAGAAAAAAATGTGTCTATCTTATATGTTTTAGACTACCACTTACCAGGTTTTATCTGATGTGTTCTGAAATCACTCCCAGGCAATTATGATGTGCATCAAAGGTAAAGACCCAGGGCTTATATGATGGTTGTCAATTTCATTGTCATTTCCTTTCTTTTTAATTTAAACTACAAATGAAAGATTTTGTGAGCATAAGGCTTTTCTCTGCCTATGAACCTTTTTTAGGCAAAGTATTTTTGGCAATAATCTACAAAGATAAATATGTATATTATTTGACCTTGTTTTCTTCTACTAACCTTATTTTTGCTGTAAAAAGCTATTATCTCTGAAATGTGTCTCTGATTTCTAACTTTACAGCTGTAATACATAATTCTTGGTCATAAGTTTAAGTTTAGTCTATGAGTTGGATATTTCTTATGTAAATTATTCTGTTAAGTTATGCATTATGGTATAGTACTTATAAGAATTTCTCAGCTTCCTAGTCATAAAAGGCTTTGTGGTGAACATAATGAGCGTAAACGTATTTACTGGTAGACTATTGGAATATAAAGCATTGCATGCTTTGCTTCAGTAAAAATTGGAAAAGACATTTTCAAAAAGATTTATAGTTTCCCTTCAAGTTTAAGATATTAGAATATTCAAATACTCACATTTTGACAAACATTGGCGATACTTTTCATATTACATTGAAAATTATTTTCCTCTGAAATCATCCACTCACATTCAAGACTTAATATTCAATATATGTAATGTTATACTGAAGTAGATTTGTTCAGAAACAGGACTACTGTACAAGAACACATATAAAACGTATTTCCATTGCAAATTAGGTTCTATGCCTGTTGCCATTAAGAAGCTGATATGAAGAACATAACCTAAGGTTTCCCCACAGCTCCTATTACTACTTTATCTGTCTCGTTCTAGCTTCAAATGGTTTTATTCCTGGTGGTGACCTCATTGGGAAATACAACTTGGACACAGCACTCTAAGTCTTTCTAAGACATGGGGAAAAAAGATGAAATTCAAAGATACTGTATCCCATATTCAGATAATTAATAAAGAAACATATATTTATTTATAATAAAGCAACGTAAATTCAGTTTATGTTTTTTTCCGTATATATGAAAATAAGATTTCTAAACAAGATTTTTAAAAATTCCTTTAAAAGTTTTAGTGTTAAAAATGTGTGTTTACTGTTGAAATCCGAATAAAGTCTGTATTGAGTTAATACTATTATACCAATGTCAACTTCCTGGTTTTGATATGATAGTTACCTAAAATGTGATCATCAGGGGAAAATGAGTGAAGGGCACTGGAGAACTCTAGTACCTTTACAACATATGTGAGTACAATATTATTTCAAAATAATGAGTTGTAAGATGTGTTTTGTGAAATTCACTCCAATATAAAGTTGCTTTCGGACTTCCTATTATTCTAGAATTCTATATGCATAAGTCATCTTCAGGTGATAAATAATCAGGGCTCCAATACCCAATGTCATTTTGGTGCAAAAAGATGTAACTAGCACTTCTTAATTTGTATAGTATTTTTTATTTTCTATTGAAGCAACACTTATAAGCAAATATTTCACAGTTTTAAACTCTGCTATATTTTCTAAAATGCCCCTTTACTCAGTGGGTGTTTTCAGAGGTTTACTGAATAGAAGTAATTGATGTCATCATTACTTCCTTGTGTTTTCCTAATGAGTTAATTCCTTCAAGCTCTCTTTCGGTGAAAGACTTACAACCTGAATTTCCATTATGAAGACAAGTTGTTGAAATATGCAATGTAAAACATTAATAAAATATTCAATTTAAATAGAGTAATCATAAGTTAGACAAATACACACTGACACTTTGTAATATTTGCCATCTATTTGTCACCATCATTACAGGTCAATCCTGTTTCAACTTGATGTACGGACATAGTTTGTAGCTGTTACTATAGCTATTCAATAAAAATTTTATACATAATTTGCTATTGTGTATAATTAAAAGCAGCTATTGTTTTAAGATATTATCTCAAAATTGTATCTGATTATTAATATTTTGTTTTACTATCTTGGGTAATACTTAGCACCAATATTTTATACCCATCTTAATAATAATGAAATTTATTTCATTAGTTTTTAATATTTAGAATGGTATTGTAATATTGTAAATATAAGAAAATATATGGGTATATTAATTTTACTTCTAAGCATATTTTCACTTAGATACAGTCTATTTTGCCTACCACTGTCTAGTATATGTGCTAATGTATAAGATGATTCCGTTTAAATTTTAGAAATATTGTTGAAATTCAGTAAAATAATTCACTTATGTCCTAAAATTTGCATTTACTAAACAAATCCACCTGGTTTGTATTTTGTTTTACTGTTTTCAGCTTTAAGGACATGTAATAACTGCAAGTGGTCACATGGAATAACAAGATAGAAGAATGTAAGTCAAATTCTTTTCCTCACCTTTATAAGCAATAGGCTAACTTGCTTTATCTCAAATCTACTGGTTAAATGCAGGATTCCATAATATTACAAAGATTGGAGACGTGAACTCCATCTGAAACAAGCTCTAGTGATTTGAAACCTTTATAAATTTACTCTCAAAATGAACATGTATAGCTGAGTGTGCCTGTGTCAGAGCTACCTGTATCACTGGGATTTCTTTGAATAAACTTTTGAGTAGAATCCAACATTTATTCAAGCATCTAAGTAATAAATATATGTTAGTTGGAAGCTTATATATGTATTATTGAACATCGATCACAACTGTGGCAATTATTTAGAATTTAAAACAACAGAAATGTTTGCAAGGAGGAATAATTTATCACAGGCATTGTTTGGAATTGCCAGGTCATAGCAATAGTAATAAAAAAAGAAGTAGAAAAAAATTGAGTTGGTTTTATTCTTGTTTTTCATTGTTTGACAAAAGAGCACTCCCCTTTATTTCCTTTCCTGATGTCCTTTCGCCCATCCTTAGTACCCCTGGCATACTGAACCATACACTCTTCCCTAAAAAGACTACATTCATTTCTCTTCTCTGTACCTGTACTTTGTCTATTTCTTATTTGGGGATTACTCACCCCTTTTACCTCCCGTGATTTCCAACTATCAAAATCTGATTTCTCATCTTTGTTCAAGTTGATCAAATACTATAACCCAGGATTAGATTCTGTGTGGTGTTGTGGAAAGTATTCTACATAGGTAATTACAAGACCTAATTTCTAGTACTTCCTGTCAAAAAAAATGTACTCCACTGCTTACCAGATGTGCAAACCCTCTGAACCTTAAGCTTCTAGAACTCTCAAACGAATGGTTTACACAAGATTGATTCTAAGATCTATTCCAGTTTTGTTTTGTTTTAAAAAACTGCAGTTCTGTGATATATCTACCCTTAAAATAGGTTTTCTCTTCTTTCCACACAGCAACTAATTGTGTGGAAATAAATAACTAATTCTTCCTAGAGTGATTCCAGGGCATTTGTTTCTGATGGTGAAGTAGAACTAACAACAGGAAGCCATGAATTATCTACAGTTGGTGATTTGATGGAGACAACAACACCTAAGAAAATGTAAGGTTGAGAAAGTCAGAGTAGTGTGTAAAAGTGTCATCAGTGAGAGCGGAGTCCAACTGAATCCAAAAGAATAACAAAATTTGTAATGGGACTTTAAGAAAGGAGGGGGTGTATAGTCTTAGTATGTGCAAGAGGGAAGAATGGCCGTGAGCAGGAGTACGAGAGTGTTCAATAAGGAATGAAGGATCAAACTGTGGTGAAAATGGATGCTTGGTAAACCAAAAGCCTAGTAATCAAATAAGTCTCAAAAAGAAAAGTGATGTGAATTATCAATTAACTGCAGTAGCACTCTGTGAAAGAACAGCGCCTCGTGATCCATCAGGCCTTTCCTGCCTCCCCTGGGAACTCTTCATCTTGTTACCCTGTTTCCTGTAAGGGGCACGGCATGAAGACACAAGAAGAGTATTTCCCATCTGTTCCCTGTCCCAACTGTAACCCTCTAATCAATCATTTTAGCCATTTGCAAACTACAGTTTATTTTCTTTAAAACAAACAAACATATGTTCCGAAAAACACCTAAAAATTGTTTAGATTTATACGTAGGCCATTTGTTCCCACTTCATGGCCCTTTTGAAAAAGTGTGGCCAGGACTTTGAAAATGAGGAGTGTTAGCCATCTTCTTTTCCCAGTTCATGCTTAATAGACATGGAAGAAGGTTTAAAACACTGCAATGCACAACAAATGCAATCACACACCAAATTTCCAGTCTCGTAAATAAATTAACCTCTCTGAGTTCAACTTGTAGTCCTATTAACAAAGAAGGAATGATCACAATTTTTTATACCTACATTCCCCACCCCTATCCCTGTCTCCCACGGGCAACATTGGTTAAAGAGAATAACATAATTTTCCCATTGCTAAGTGTTGGTTAAGACACTCCCAATCAGTAAAGTAGTCAAGAGAACTAAGCAAAGTGAAAATGAGATGAAATGCCAGGCAAGCAGCCTTCGAGGATCATAATGATGGTGGTGGTGATGATATTGATCACAGCAACCAGATACTGAACTTGTTCCATGTGGTAAGTATAAAGTTTCTTAAGGATTTAAACCCCTCACTAGGAAATTTTCTTGAGTTTTTTTCTTGTAGATACATGACCTGGGTGAAACATCAACTTCTTTTATTGGAAGACTTGTATTGGCTATGAGAACTATTAATATAAAAATGAAACACAATTTATCTACTGGATTGTAATACTTTGGACAGCACCATCAAATAAACCCTTTGCTTTCTAAATCAGTTTAAGTGGCCTGTTTTCCCTCTTAGCCAATCAACTTCAAAAAAAGAAGTTGAATACCCCATAATTCCAGCAAATCATTTCAATTTTATTTATTTTTAATTTCTATTAGGGTGTGTGTTTATATATTGGATATATAGTTATAGTTATAGTTATAGTTATAGTTATAGTTATAGTTATAGTTATATAGAGATAGATAGATGATATATAGATATAAAAAAAACTGGGAAGGCATTTTATAACTTTTGAGCCCTTTGGCATACTTCCTGGAAGTCTCAGTAATGACTATAGTTACTCTTAATTGCCTTCAACACACTTACATGAATGCTACATTCAGTTGAATTATTTCCTGGATTCCCTCTAATTAATCTGATAGCAGCTGTTTTCAGGCCTGTAATGATTAACAGTTGCAAGACAGCTAAATGCCTAGTACAAGAAAAGCTCTCTGAAGCTTACGCATATTCATCCACATAATTTTGTCTTTTAAGCATCAACACTTCAAAGAGAATCTTCTGTTTTTAGTTAACTGTATTATCTGTTTATATAACTCAAATGGTTCCATCCTAAAGTACTGAAATATTATCTCAATATATTTAAGAAATATTCTAAGAGATATTATGGAAATTCAACATTTCAAAAACAAATATAAAAACATGTTTTAAAGATTTAAATGAAAGAAAACAGCAACTGAGGAGCTTTGACAGTATGTTTGTTCTGGTTTCCCTGTCCTGGTTCAGAAAATAAAAATGAACTTTACAATACAAATGATATATTAAATAAGTGATTCGTTTACAGTAAAGTGACTAGGCAAACTTTTAAGGTCAAACTGTACATACTCCTTGAGATTTTATTCCTTTTGACCTACAAAAATGGCAATTTGGTGCGTTTCAGCCCTCTGTTCAGTTCAAATAACCACAATTGAATGGCATTTTCTGTAACCAGCAATTTTAGGCTACCTTTTGTGCGTTAAACGTTAAAGCTCTGCTTCCGCATTCCTTTGTAAAAGTATTCAAAAAGCGAGATGTCCGAAAATACTGAGGCCAGACTTCAGTCTGCCGTAGCCCTCCGCTTCTTCCTGGTCTTTGGCCAATGCAGGTTATTTCTGCCTAATTCCCATTCCTTGGGTTCACCCAGCAAGTATCCTTCTTTCTTTCAGTTGTGCTATTTGCTTACTCAGCCTGGAAGAGCCTGTTGGAAGCCTTCAAAGGAAAGCTCAAAGCTACTTACTCCAAAAGCTATGTCAAGATTCACAAACACAAACACCTCTCTGCTGGAAGCATACATAAACTCTCAGGGCTGGCCTTAGGCCCAAAGGAGGTGGCTTGCGGGCCAGCTCCAGATCACTACAGTGGGCAAGGTTTTCAGATATCCTGATCTCATGGAATACACCAGAAATCTAGTATTTAATGTGTGACATCCTGATTTTTAAATGCTGGCAACGAATAGAATATAAATTCTAAACACTTTGGAGGTCTAACACTACACACCTGCTGACTGACTGGCTTTTGCCTCTTAATGGTCAGTTGGTGGCCTCTGCCTTATATAATCCTCTGAGGAAGAAATGACCTCTACATGGTATATTCGGCTAATCTTTACATAGACTATCTGTCTACATTATAGTACAGGTATGTAGGGGTGTGTGTGTGTGTGTGTGTGTGTGTGTGTGCGCGCGCGTGCACGCGCGTGCACGCACACACATACCACTGGTGCTTGGCATAAAGCAGAGTTCAATAAATATTAACTATTAGGCAACAGAGCCATAGTATAAGGCTTGACAATGCAAAAACTAGAATTCAAATCCCTACTTGGCCACTCACTAGGTGTGTGATCTCATGCAAATTGCTTATCCATTAAAATTTCCAGTTACTTGTCAGAGATATCATAACCTACCTACTTTGTTCAACTGTCTTGAGAAGGACATGGGAAAAATCATGTGAAGTACTCAGGAAAGGGCATAGCACAGGGATATTCAAATGCTAACTACCATTATTGTAACTATTATTCTTATTACATGTGTAGCACATGCATGTGTGTATATTTTTAATGCATAATACACATACATTTAACAAGTGTTTACAGAATTGTAAGTGTGTCTTGTGTTCCACTTCATGCCCCTTTTGAGAAATCATGACCAGGGCTTTCTTTATAATACTCCCAAACAAAAACCAACCTTCCCAAAATTTCCACTCCAAGACAATGAATGAAAAATACTTCTGTGTTTATGTGGAAAAAACTCAATAAAGAAAAAATAAAAATAAATTACTTACATATACAAGAAAATAGGTTAATTTAAAAAACGTTATATTGAACCAAAGAAGCCAGAAACAAAAGATTACTTACTGCATAATTCTATGGATATGAAGTCCAATAACAGTAAAAATTAATTGATAGTTAACAGAAATCAGAACATAGGTTACTTTGGTATGTACGAATTCACTAGAAGGGGCAAGAGGGAAAGATGTGGATGACAGAAATGTAATCTTTGATTAGGATGTGAGTTACACATTTAGCAAAACAAAATAAAAATCATTCACTTAAGATCTACATTTCATAAAAAGGAAATTTAACCTCAACACAAGAATTTAAAAGGTTGTTATTGTGTTAAATACTTGCTACATTTTCCTGAAATACACTATCTTAACATTAACATAAATGCATATTCAAAATTAAAAAACAATATTTGAACCCACAAATACAAAAACTTCTTTAATCTCATTACAATATGCAAACATCACTAATAGGTTTTGAATCAGGGCCTATTTCTCATTTCATTAGTTGCTTACATGAATTATTGGTGAAAAAGAACAATTATTTTTTAAGTCAATCTGCTATCATTTATTAAGTTATATGTTGTAGACAAAATATAATATGCAGTTAAATCTTTAAAATATTGAACATACTGTGTGGATTGTGAAGAAACTCAATGGCATCTTAATATACAGTAAATATAGGTGTTTCAAATTGGATTAAATTGGTATTGATCTAAAAGTACATGCTGGAAGTTTGAATACAAGAATAAAATTATAAGACTCAATTTATTTTAATTCTCTACAATAGAGTGTAGAAAAAAATAAATCAAGTTGTATTCTAAATAAAGGTAACACTGCAGTTTACTGTCATAAAACTCTACTTTTCAAAATACTTCTGATTTAGACTTGACTTTTCTCAAGTTCAAATGAACTTGGAATATTTTTTTCAGATATTCTATTTCTATTTTTATTGAATGACAACAGATGTTTAATTTTGGAAAGAAAAAATTTTCATAACCAAATGAATAATGATCTTAACAAGATTCTGAAAAGCATATTTAGAGGAATTGCAAGTCTATGGTAAAATGTAATAAGTAATAGAAAACAATCAGCAAGTGTAGTTCTTAAAACAATTAAGTCCTAAATTTTTTAAAGTATGCCAAGTACACCCTAATGTACTGGAATTATTTTTTTACTGAAAGAATAAGTTTTTTAATTAAATATGAAGTGATGAAAAATTGCACAAAATATTGAATCATAAAGAAAATAAAAATATGCAAAAGAGAAGCACCTCCAGAATGGTGAAATATCACCCCCTAAAAATCCACTCCTACATGAAAGTAAAAAGAACACTCAAGAAAACTGTCAAAATCAATTTTTTCAGACCTCTGGAAATGAACCAAAACTTGACAACAATCTAAAGAATTCTTATTTAAGAAAAATGGCTGAGTCTCAGCCAGAACAGTGAGCTTTGTGGCATTTTAACTTTATTCCCATCCCCCTCTTCCCAGCTCTGTGCTACCCTTGGGGGCGTGGGGGAGAAACAGCAGTCTAGTACACAATGAAGGGGATAGACTGGATTTGGAACTCCCCACAAATGACATGGATGGTCCTCCATCTCAAGAGGACTATCACTATTGCATCTGCCTTACAGCTCCTTTAAAAAGCCTCAACTTCATTAGCTAGTATGAAAATGCAAATCAAAACCACAATGAGCTATCACCTCACACCTGTTAGAATGGCTATCATCAATAAGACAAATAGTAACAAGTGTTGGAGAGGCTGTGGAGAAAAAGGAACCCTCATACACTGTTGGTGGGAATGCAGACTGGTGCAGCCGCTATGGAAGGCAGTGTGGAGGTTCCTCAAAAAATTACGAATAGAATTACCATATGACCCAGCAATCCCTCTCCTGGGTATCTACTCAAAAAATCTGAAAACATTTATACATAAAGACACGTGTGCTCCAATGTTCACTGCAGCTTTATTTACGGTGGCCAAGACATGGAAACAATCAAAATGTCCTTCGATGGATGATTAGATCAAGAAGATGTGGTATGTATACACAATGGAATACTATTCGGCGGTAAGAAAAGATGAAATAGTGCCATTTGGGAGAACATGGATGGATCTTGAGATTATTATGCTAAGCAAAATAAGTCAGACAGAAAAGTCAAGAACTATATGACTTCACTCATATGTGGGATACAAAACTAAAAGCAACAAAGAAACAAAGCAAGCCAACAAAGAAACAAAATCTCATATACACAGAGAACAGTTTAGTGCTTACTAGAGAGTAAGAGGGAAGGGGGTGGTAAAAGAGGGCAAAGGGGGTCAAATATATGTTGATGGAAGGAGAACTGACACTGGGTGATGAACACACAATGCAATATATAGGTAATGTATTATAGAAATGTATACTTGAAACCTATATAATTTTAGTAATCAATGTCACCTCAATAAATTTAATTTAAACAGGAAACAAACAAACAAAATAGATCCACAGAAAATCCAAATATCAGAGTTTCAGATAAGAACTTTGAAATTAATATTACTATGTTCAAGAAAGTAGAAGATTGATCATTTCACAAAACTGAGAGAATAATTGGAATGTTTTTAAGATGCTGGTAGTGTTTTGTTTTTTGATCTAGGTAACAATATTCATCAAGCTGCACCCTTTGATTCGTGAGTATAGATTATAATCCAACCAAAAAAAAGTATTCTTGAAAAATTAATTTAAACTAAATTAGAAAGCTCCATTCAAAAACTTCTCTTTATTTGACCTGACTCAGAACTTGCTCAGTGAAGAAAGTGTTATCACCTAGAGTGTTTTTCAAAATAATCAGCAACAATTGCTTCATATTTTCAGCTTCCTGAGGTGGTAAAACAAGATAGGACTAACAAGAAGATAGACAAAACACTTAAAACCAAAGTGTGGGGAGTAAGATGGCCATAATCAGCTTTCAAAATCTAGCAAATACAACCGGGAAATTAGTCGGCCACATGCACATGCAGGGCTGTGTACACGCCCAGAAAGATTTGGGATAGCCCTAATATCTCACCTCTGGCTGACCTTGAGTTTCTGCACAAACCAGAAGTAAGGGCTCAGTCAGAGCTGTCAAATGCCAGAGCGCTGAAGATGTGTTTCAACACACACACAGAACAACTGGGCAAAGGTTCGGACATTTACCAGTTCAAAGCAATTTTTTAAAAAATTTGTCCAATCACTAGCTGACCAATAAGCTAACCAAGCAGAGACTTAAGTGGAATAGTTGAAGAAATAATGGCTGAAAACTTCCAAATGGCTGAAAATTTCAACAAATTCCACTGACAATAAACTAAAAAATGTTCACACATAAACACGTTAGTAAAATTGCCAAAATTCAAGGACTAAGAGAATTTTGAAAATAGCAAGTAAAAACCAACTAGCACATACAAAGGAGTTTTAACAAGATTAACAGCTGACTTATCAGAAATGTCAGAGGCCAGAAAGCAGTGAGGTGAAATATTCAGTGTTGAAAATACAAGGAAGTCAACCAAGAAATTCTATATCCAGCAATATAATCCTTCAAAAATCAAGGACAAATTAAGACATTTCCAGATAAACATGAACTGAAAGAACCTGTCACTAGCAGACCTGTACAACAAGAAATACTAAAGTAAGTCCTTTGGGCTAAAATAAAAGGACACCAGAGTAACTCAAATATACATGAAGAATTAAAGACCTCCATTAAAGATAACCACGTAGGTAAATATAATGGACAATTTAAATGTATTTTTTGCTTGTAACACTTTTCTTGTCCAATCTCATTTAAAACTGCTTAAAGCAATAATTATAAAACTGTTTTGATGGGCTCACAAGGTATAAAGACATAATTTGTATGACAAGACAGCACAGAGTGGAGGAGAAAATAGCTATACTTAAGCAAAATCCTGTACAACATTAAAATTAATTTGACTTAATCCAAGAAAGTTTGTTTTAATATGTTAACTGTAATACCTGTGTCAACCACTAAGAAGATAGTCCAAAATATATAGAATAACAGTAGAAAAATAATTGAAATGCTCAAATTTCTAATATGACACAAATGACTGAAATTGACTCAAGAAGAAATAGAAAATCTAAATGACCAGTAACAAATAAAGACATTGAATTAGCAATGTAAACTTTCCACAAAGAAAATCTCAGGCCCACATGCTTCACTGGTAAAGTCTACTGTATATTTAATGAAGAATTAACACCAATCCTTCCGACTCTTCCAAATAATTGGAAGAGCATGAAACACTTCCCATGTCATTCTGATTCCATGATTACTCTAAATACCCAAACCAGACAAAGACATCCCAATAAATAAAAACTACTTATTAATATCACCTATAATCATCCTCAAGAAACACAAATTAAAAAATCAAATCCAGCAGTACATAAAAACAAGTATACACCACCAACTACTGGGATATTTCCCAAGAAATCAAGGCTAGTTTAATAATCCCAAAATCAATCAAAGTAATACAACATGTTAATAGAATAAAGGACCAAAATCACATGACCATATCTATTGATAAAGAAAAAAATATTTTTTAACCCAATACCTTTCATGATAAAAAAATATGTTCAGTGATATAGGAATAGAAGGACACTACTTTAACCCAATAAAGTGCATCTACAAAAAGCCCAGAGCTAACATCATATTAAATGGTAAAAACTAGATGTTTTCCCCTTAATCTGAAATAGGACAAGAATTCCCACTCTTACCATTTCTAGTCAACATTGTTAACATAGAATCTAGCTCAGGAAATTAGGCAAAAAATGAAATAAAAGGCATCCGAAATGGAAAGAAACAAGTAGGATTATCATTATTTGAAGATGATATGATTTTACATAAATAAAATCCTAAAATATACTCACACAAAAATATTATCAAAAATAATAAATTCAGTAAGGAATATAGGATTCAAGATCAATATATAAAAACCAATTTGAATTCTGTATACTGGCAATGAACAATCTGAAAACAAAATAATGAAAACAATTCCGCTTACAATAATATGAAAAATAATAAAACATTTAGGATAAACTCCACAAAAGAAGTGCAAGTCTGATATACTGAAAACTGCAAAATATTGTTGAAAGAAACTAAAGAGGACCTAAATGAACAGAAAGATATCCCATGTTCATGGATCAAAAGATTTAACATTGTCAAGATGACAATACTTCCCAATTGAACCTACAGATTCAAAGCAATCCCTAAAAATATCCTAGCTTTTTTTTTTTTTGCAGAAATTGACTATCTGTACCTAAAATTCATGTGAAAACACGAGACAAAAACAGCAAAAACAATCTTTAAAAGAACAAAGTTGGAAGACTCACACTTCCCAATTTCAGAACTTACTAGAAAGCGATAGTAATAAAGAGAATGTGGTGCTGGTATAAGAATAGACATTCAGATCAGTGGAATGGAATTGAGAGTACTAACATAAACCCTTAGATTTACAGTTAACTGATTTTTGACAAGGCACCAAAAGAGTTCCATGAGGGAAAGAATAGATCTTTTCAACAAATGATCCAGAGACAATTGGATATCCACGTGCAAAAGAATGAAGTTATATCTCTACCTCAGATCATATACAAAAGTTAACTAAAAATGTATCAAAGGCATGAATGTAAAAGGTAAAACTATAAAACTCATAGTAGAAAACATAAGTGTATATCTTCGATACATTGGGTTAGGAAATGGTTTCTTACATATGACACAAAAAGGACAAACAACAAAAGAAAAAATAGGTAAACTGGGCACCATCAAAATTAAAACCTTAAAAAAAAATTAAAACCTTATATTCTTCAGTGGACACTCTCAAGAAAGTAAAAAGAAAAGTGACAGATTGAGAAAAGATATTTGCAAAACACATTTATGATTAGGGACTTCTAACCGGAATACATAAAAAAATTCTCACCAGTCAGCCCAGTTAAAAATGGGTGAAGGATTTAAAAAGACATTTCTTCAGAAAGAAGACAGACAAATGACCAATAAGTACATGGAAAGAAGCTTTTCATATTCTAAATTAATCTATGTTGGAAAGTTTATATTAAAAATGTACTTGAAATAAAAGAAGTGTCCACTAACAGGCAATATTTTATTAGATATTTCACTGTGATGGGAACTTATGTTTATAATGACTGATGTTCAGATACTAGGATCTTTTTAAAGATATTAGTTCATATTTAATTTCCTCACACTAAATGCTGACTTTGACTGATCTCCTTCTTGTGTGAACTCATTGGCTGGTACTCGGCAATGATTAATTCTAACACAGTCTCTTAATTTAGAAAACAGAAACAAGGATGTAACTCTAAAAGTAGCAAAATGATTAGTATTAGTAAATGTACAAACCAATCTAAGATCTAGTCACAGGCCAAATAGAAGAGTGAACTGGTGAAGATATATAAACATTGGAAACTCCCAGGCCTTTTGTAAAATTATAGTGTCAAAGAGAAACAACCTGTACATATCAAGGTGTCATTTAAGAAAATAATGTGAGGTACTACATGAAATGAAAAACATATTTTACAGGTAAATTAAGCTTTTGGAATTACTAAAACATACAACTGTTGCTTAAAATAATTCAACTCTTAATTAAGCTAACAGAAGAGATACTAAAATGTTAATGACATTCAATATTTGTAGGAGAGCAAAACAACCCACATCTTAATTACTTCTCTAACTTCATCTTTGTTGCAAGTACTAATAAATGAATAAAATTTTTCAATACTGCTGACAGGAAAAATTAATTAAATGTACAAATAGCTACCACATAATAAAAATCCTCTTCAAAGCCATTGTAGATGAAGGTAAAATTTAATTGTTCAAATTTCAGAAAAGATCAAGACATTAGGGGTTTCTTTATATGAATCAGAAAATATGCTAATCAGGTCGGAAGAAAACCTTTTTATAGCCTACATCAAAATCTCTTCCTATTTCATATTAAATATGTTATTTGAAAATATTCAATTTTTATCCCATCTGTGATATTTCATAATGAGTTAACACTCATCTTAGTCCAGTATAGTCTTAATTAGACTAATGAATTAAAACCCAACAAATTTTCCTATATATGGCTCTTATGTTTTCAACTTATAAATTGTTGTTTATAATACATTTCATGAGATTAATTCAAGTTTTTAGATAATATACATATTTAGGAATTTAAGAAAGTGAAGCTTATGCAAATGAAAAGATGTAGCTAAATAAAATATTTATGCACCAAATATATTTCTACTGAACATGAAGATATGGTCCATGTAAAAATCTTAGAAAGCATCCTATTAGGGATTTATTTTTTATTTTTTTGCACAAACTGCAACTTCAACAGCCAACATAAACACTACCTATGTTCAAATAAATTCAATTTAATTATCCACACTGCTCTTCTCCCACATTTACACAGATAATTAATACCCTTCTCAGCCAATTTAGGACCACAGACCTGTTTCTTATAATTGGGCTGCCTCTCCAACCACCTGAATATGCAAAGAAACATGTCATGCAAAATTCCCAGCTTTCTCTCACTGTCCCCACTGCTCTACTATTATGGTGAAGGTAAGCTCATCTCCACTGATAATATTCATGCCTGCAGTAGCAATACAAGTATAGTATCTGGGAGTAAGAATATTGCTGTTCCTGGAGTAGGGTTACAAAACCAGCTGAGTTATCCCCCAAATAATTTGACCCCATGGCTTTGTGAAGAGGTTCTGGTAATGTCAAATTTTTAATATGATGTAACCTTCCCATAAGAACACCCTGTGTCACTGAGGTATTGATTGTGTACCAGATAATCACAAAAATCAGGGCATCTTTCTCTGTTGCCAACGGGTGGCAGTGTCTCAAAAATGACTGTTCACCTTGAAAGTTAAGTGAACTTCAGAGTAGGTCTGAGACGATACACCATGTACTCACAGCATAATTCAATAAGGTATAATACAATGTTTCATGTACAATGCTTACATACAAAGTATATTATGAGATATACACATATGATATACTGTGTTGAAACATAATGTTCTCCAAGTTAAAGACCTTCACATGTATTTTGTGAAACACCTATCTTACATATAGCCAGTGATCGTCTCTTTTTCCCCCAAAAAACTTTTATTTATTTTAAGTGTGTTTTTCCAGGACCCATAAGCTCCAAGTGAAGTAGTTGTTTCATCTAGTTGTGGAGGGCACAGCTCACAGTGGCCTGTGTGGGGATCAAACTGGCAACCTTGGTGTTATGAGCACGGTGTTCTAACCAACTGAGCTAACCGGCTGCACCCAGTGATTGTTTCTTAAACAGCAAATACTCTTGAGTTTTAAAATTAAGTGCTATCCCTTCTGATCAAAAATGAAATCTAGGTTAAATGTTCCTGATATAAATTTGTACCTACAGTACCCACATATAGCCTTTCACAGAATTTGTTTTGAGAAAGTTTCTTTTATTGGTCCATAGCCTCCTTCACACTAAACACTTTGTGAGGGCAGATAATTTGTTTATTTTATTTACCTTTGTATCTCCAGAGAGGAATAATGGTCTACAGGACCCATTCAAAAAATAATTCTTGGGATTTATAGATGATGTAATACAGAATTGTACACCTGAAATCTATGTAATTTTACTAACAATTGTCACCCCAATAAATTAAAAATAATAATTCTTACATAAATTAAATCCCTTTAAACTACATGAGAAAATATAAGTTCACAACTTAGTCTGCAAATGGTTATTCTTGGAGTTCCCTCTAAGTTCACTACTGTTGTATTTCCAAGTGAAAAGTATCAACCCTACAAAGATAGCCAAAATGGTATAAATTTTATTTAATAATTGAATGGATAAATTAATGTGTTTTTCCGTCTGACAAATCAAATAAAATTCTACTTTCTGAACACTGTACATTCTTAAACATACAGAGAATTTAAAACCAATAAATCTAAGTGGTGATTTTGATGACAGTGTAATATCGGTGATTTGTGTCTGTAAATATGCAAACTCATTCTCTCTCAGCATTTCTCTGGTATATTTCCATAATGGAACATAGTATCAGTACTCAGAGAAGTTGAAATTTAAATGTCATACTATATTAAATCTATGTCACTCAATTCAAAGTCTTACCAATTCAAATAATTTGCAAATAAATAATTATTGAAACATCCATAGGTTTACAGGAATGCAAATAAACCTCATTGATTTATTGCTATTGTATTCAAAATAGTACACTAACACAATCTATTATTCATTGCTTATTATCAGAAAGCCTATACGGTTATTCAAAAGTACAATTTCAATATCTGTGGCATTATTAGAATATACGTTATATATTCAAATGTCAAAGATTCTTAAATATGCTGGTGTGTGCTTTCAAATGAAATGCTACCACAATAATAACTTAACCTCTTAAGTGTAAAGACGACACTGTTGCTCTTGAAAAATAAAAGGAAAAGTGACTGACACAGGTGATTATGAAGTTTGGAAAGGGATTTACATACCTAACAATACACAAGAAATGGCATATTCCAAAACTTGCATAGATATTCAAGTTTTAGGGGCAGTTACTTTTCCCCAATGTTTAACTAATACGGTAAGCATCATGATGACACCACTGATCAAAAACATCTTTAGAGACAGCTCTGCCAGTTCCCATGCTGTTGTGCCATTTTCTATCGATGGCAATGCCTGATCAGAATGCCCACTGAGAGGCTACCTTACAGCAGCATATAGAAACACTCGTGCCATATCAACAACATTTTTAATGCTGCTCTGGGAATTTACTTCTCTCTTGTCAGACTGTTTTTTTTCTGTCACTAATCTGAACATATTAATATTTTAAAAATGAGCTCAGAAGTCATTGACTTTCATTGGGTTATTTGTTTTCTTATTTTTGAGTTCTGTGAACTCTTTATACATTCTAGATACAAGTTCATTATCAGATATAAAATTTGTAAATATTTTCTCCTAAAAAAATAAAAAGTCATGACTTTGATGGCAACTTCATTTCTGATAAGTATCAAATACAAAAACATTTTTAAAGAAATATCCTGACATACACTAACCTCTCATTGGCTTCACAAAAGCATTTTTATTCTGCTAAGGAGCTGGGTTAGATCAGATACTATGTTAAACCTACTAAAGGCTAGAGTTCTACAGTTGTGTAGTTGGAAATCACAATGGAATGCATCCTCCAGAGATTATACTTTTAGAAGATAGCCACCTTAACATAGATATCTTCGTATCCTTCATAACACTTGGCACGGTGCTTCTCAGCTAATATGGAGGTAATTAATGAACACACAAATAAAGATACATTGCCTCAAATACCCAGGAGTTCTTGATCTCTCCAACCTATCCGTGATTGGTATTTTAAAAATAATTCACAGGTTGTATCAGAAAATGTTTCCTAAGATCGAAAAATAAAAGGGTTTCCTAATGAAAATGTTCAGGAAATAGTCATTTAAGCATAGTTTGCTGGCAGCTGATTCCTTCAATATACATCTTATATCAGTGCAGCCCTGTATATTGTAATTTTAAATAAGATCATGGTAATGCTACTATTGAATACTTTCTATGTGCAAATCATGGCTACAGGACTTAGGAGATACAATTGTGAGCAGGATGTATTTTCTGCCCCCTAGGTAGTGGTAGGAGGACAGGATATGATACTACACAGGTATGTAAAACACAAAGCAAAGGAAGGTAATTTAGGCAACTTTTAATTAGCGTATACTAATAGACCAGATGATGAAATTGGGTGTCACAGGAAATTTTTTGAATGGAACCCATTCAAGAGCTAATATGAGCTTAAATTGAGATGCAGGTAAATTGAAATAAAGATTTGAATAGTTTTGCAGATAATGAGCTTGAGATGCAAGACAATAATAACCTGTAAGAATTCAGGCATACTTTTGGAAGATAATGTACATTTTTCTGAAGAAGCAGAGGGTGCCCGTAATATTGAAAAACCAAATGCAGCTGAGATCCGATGGTAGCAACCTACATGATGTAGGCAGAATAATGGCTCCTAAAGAGGCTCACGTCCTAATTCTAGGTGCCTGTGAAAATGTATCTGATGTGCCGAAAGGGACATTGCATGTTTAATTAAGTTAAGAATCTTGAGAAGGGAAAATTATCCTCGATAATTCTGGTGGGTCCAATGTGATCACAAAGGTCCTTAAGAGAGGAAGGCAAAAGAGTCAAAGTTAGGAAAAGGAGATGTGATTACAGAAGTAGAGGTTGGAGTGATGCACTCTGAAGATGGACAAAGTGACCACAAGTCAGGTGCACAGGCAGCGTTTAGAAGCTGGAAAAGGCAAGGAAATGGGTTCTCCCAGAAGAGACAGAGCCCTGCTTAAACCTTGATTTTAGCCTGTAAGACCCAGCATGAACTTGTAGCCTGCAGAGAAAAAATATAATAAATTGTATTGTTTGAAGCCACTAAGTTCATGATAATTGGTTATAGCAGTAATAGAAAACTAATATCCTTAAGGAGTGGAAGGAGGAATTAGAGCCAAGGAAAATTTAAAAAGAAACTATCAGAAACATCAGAAGGCAAGTTGGAGAGAGAGGTGTCATAGTATATATCAAAATTGGAGAGCTGGTTAATAGTTGGAACGAAAGAGAGATATCAAAAAGAATGAGAGCTGAGAAAATTAATAAATTTAAGGATTTAAACAGGCTATCTTTGAGTAAGCAAAGAAGTTACATTCATCTTCTGGCACATTTTTTTTTTTGGTACCACTTTCATTTAAAAAATTAAATAAATGACAGAATACCACCAAGCCATCTGAGAAAGCAGCCAATGGTGGCTAAATGAATCTAGGGCTACTGAAATACAACTACTGAGGAAGAACATAGACAAAGCATTAAAAGACCAGGAAAATCTCAAGAGGTTTTTATGAGCTGGGCTGAAGAAAACACAATGAAAAAGAAAATCTCTCTAAGGAAGTTCTTGACCACTCTTTCCAGCAGTAACTATGGACTGCGGGGAATCTCTGGAACAGTCCTGACATGGATACAGCACTGAGTGTATGTCTGAATTGGTTGGAAGTCAAAGATGCAGCACCAAAAAAATAACAGGAGTTGGTGAAAGTGGTAATGGACCACGATGCTAGGCCCTGATGGTATGTCTTAGCAGTTGACTTCCCTTCCCAAACCCCTTCTATCCTTTGGCCTTATCGCCCTTCCTGTAACAGGAGGCGACTGAATACAGTCTAAAGTCCTTCTAGTGCTCAGATCCTTTATCATGGGTGACAATTCCATCTCCTCTCTTTCCACCAACCACCTCCTGCAAGTCTTCCCCCTCCTAAATTAATAAACTCTTTCCTGGCAACACCTCCTCCTCAAATAAGAGGAAAACTTGACTTAAGAGGGTAGATGGGAAGAACTGTTTAAAGATGTGAGTGCTATGTAGAAAGAATTGCATTAGGTACAAACAGGAATGTGTCTGAAAGAAGGTTTCTTTTATGTGTCACATAACAGTCTAACACAGGGGTTGGCAACATTTTATATAAAGGGCCTGATAGTAAACAGTTTAGGATTTGTGGACCACATAAGGTCTATATCGTATATTCTCTTCTTTGTCTCTACAACCCTTTAAAAAATGGAAAAACCATTGTTAGCTCATGGGCTGCACAAAAATAAGCTGTGGGCCAGATATGGCCGACAGGTTACCGTTTGCTAACCCCTGGTCTAACAGGTCATGATCACAGAGAGTAAACATGAAATGTAATAGAAAGGCAGTTGAAGGAAATGTACACATGGTACCAGGAGACTGCATATGAATCTGTCTTACAGGAGTGCTTTGATATGCATGACGAGGAGCTGTTGGAAGAAACTCTTCCTGGGTACAATGTGGCACCTGTATCATCCCCAAACAAACCAAGTGTGTGGTGCGAGGGGGTGCAGAGCCAATACAATCACAGAGGAATAAAGCTGGAGACCTAATGCAATCCAAACCTCTGGCTCAAAATTTGAACAATACTTGAAGCCTACCCTATATCTGCACATATTGGTTACATCATAAATCTATTCATTTGTCATAATTTAAGCCAGTTTGATTTGGATTTTCTGTTTCTTTTGATCAAAAGCACGCTAACTGATGCAATGTAAAAAGAGATGTCTCCTTCCACCATTAAACCTCACCCAATTGCTGGCCTCCCTCTTGTGGCACGTATCATCTTCAGATATACAACCCATCAATTACCTTATCCTGAGGCCTAAGAAAGCCAGGGGTATGGTGACGCTTAGCGATAAAGCAAAGTTGAGAAATATCTTGGTGATAATACTTGCAAAGGGGAAAAAGTTCCTTTTTGCCCAGGCAAAATGTCTCAAAATCAAAATAACCCACATTATAATACACTGCGTTATTATACAGATCGGGACTTCTGTATGCATTCATAACACTGCTTAGAAGGTATTAGTCCTCTGAGAAATTTCTACCTTTTAGAAACGTAAAGGACTTTGCAATTTTAGAGAATAGTATTGAAACTACAAATTCTATAATAGGCTAGAAAATGGCCTTTTAAATGTGTCCACATCCTAATCCCCAGACCCTATGAATGTTACATTGAATAGCTATTCTTCTGTTAAAAAAAAATCCAAAATGTTCAGAACACCAACAATGAGAAATGTAACGGATCTTCTGTAGCTTTTACATATACACATGCACAGGCATTAATCATACCGGTTACAGTAAATACCTAACCCTTCCTGTTTAGATAGCTTTTAATCAGTTACAATGTCTCAATTATTCCCAAGTTTTGTTTTGTTTCAATTTTGAAACAAGACAGGGCATGGGGTGTAGCCGTACTGCTTTTCTAATTCTTTCTGTGCTTAACAGCTTTAAGCATCATCTTTTTGTGCTGGATTATGTGTTGCCTATTGTCAACCCAGCATCGTCATGGTGGCTTTGCATGGTTCACTGTTTCACATGGGGAAACCTGTAATGCAATTGTCTACAATCCCTTTCTCCTCTATGTTCCAGGGTTGTTTCAGCCAATTAGAGGTGCTTGCACTTTATGCGGAGGTTAAAGAGAAGGAAAGGCCGATAGCCTCCACAGCAGTTGCAGCAAAATCAGTCGGCAGATGTGGAGTTTGAGGTGGCTTCTGAGTGAGCTGCTCCTGTGAATCACCGATTTAGGTGCACGGATAACCAGCTGTGGCTTCCCTCCCAACCAACATTCAGAGTCCGTGAACTCCAACAGTAGCTTCCCTGACTCCTCTGTCTCCATCCTTCCTACGATTGTCCAGTCCTCTAATTCCGAGTTGAAACCCTTCCAAATTGCAAAATCTAGGGCGGCTTCTTCTCCTGATCAAACCTATACTAATGCACACATTTAATATTTCTATTAGCCCTTTGAGATGGTGTTTGGTTGCTATTTGAATAACAAAGCAGCTGGATCAAGCAGTGAGTGGTGTAACTCAATATTGCACTAAACGATATAGATCACTAATACTTAGGTAAGGGAAAAACATAGAAAGTAATAGACAATTCTAATCCAGGCTCTGCAACCAAGTAGTAGCTCACCATTAAGAAAGATGCTTCGGGGTGGCCAGATGGCTCAGTTGGTTAGAGCACGAGCTCTCAACAAGGTTGCTGGTTCAATTCCCACATGGGATGGTGGGCTGCGGCCCGTGCAACTAATATTGAAAAGGGCGACTGGACTTGGAGCTGACGGCCCTGGAGAAACCACACTGTCCCCCAACATACCCCAATAAAATTTATAGAAAAAATAAAGTGCTGAGGTCAAATTTATTATCTTAAAAAAACAAAAAAACAAAAAAAAGAAAGACGCTTCATCACCACAGACATCAGTTCCCTTGATTATAAGGCAGGGGCAGACATAGCTTATCTGAAGGGTCATTTCCAGGACGAATAATTTCTTTATGTATATATCAATGAACTGTCAGTGACAAAATTCTCTTGATTCCCCAGGGGAATAAAGTATCCATTTGGGCAAAATAAAAAAAACACAATCCCAAAATTC
Source organism: Rhinolophus sinicus (assembly GCF_057876585.1). Lineage (NCBI taxonomy): Eukaryota > Metazoa > Chordata > Mammalia > Chiroptera > Rhinolophidae > Rhinolophus > Rhinolophus sinicus. The sequence goes on along the minus strand of NC_142518.1, from coordinate 20,498,614 downwards.
TTTAATGTTTTCATACATTTTTGTAGAAAAAGTCAAGTCATTGTGTTTAAACTGAGATTACACATGAGAGTAATTTGAGTAGGTAGTAGTTTATCACACATAGACTATCCACTGATAAAGTACCTTAGCTCCACTAAATGTATTTTCATTTCTAAATATAGACTATACATTACTATGGTTATGTGTTAAGTCCAATGGTAAAAATAGAGCTAAAGTTCTTCATTCATAGGGGAAAAAACTAAGGAATCAAAATTTGATGAAAGACAGTCTAATCCTTTTCCTTCATATAAAGCAAATTTAGTAAATCATAATTACTGAACAGTAATGCCCAACAATTATTAACAAAGTAGAAAAGAAGGCATGCAGTTCTTATTGCTACATCCACATATAACTGAACATATAGAACCTAATAATAGGTATATTTCATTTTGGCTCTGGAGTTATCCTTAACCAGTAACCCTACAACCTAGGTTCCTGGGGACAATTATGATCTTACACAATTCTTTCTAATTTTCTACAAGGATGATTCACTATGCGTATAACTACATAGAATTTGAAATACCTGTAAAACTTTCATAAATGTTCACAGCTAAGAAAATCTCTTACCAGCGACAGGTTCCTTTTTTTTTTTTATTACAGATATTTGGAATTCATAACAATATGTGTCCAGCTTAAACTTTACTTTAGTTTATCCTAAGATTCTTATATTTGTTTTAGCCAGTTTACTTACACAGGCTTAAGGAAATCTTGATAATTTTAACAACATATTCTACAATATATTTTTAGTTGTAATATAGATATTTACTAAAAATTCCTTCATAAGGAAAGAAAATATTAATCAACAAGAAAAAATAAATTCATTTGTGCCAAAGCATATCTTATGTGCAACACATACATATAGGATGCATTTTTAATTATGCGATATATATCAAGATTATTTAAAAACAATCTTTCAATTACAGGATCCTAAAATGTATGTGTTTGTATATTCTCAGACAGCAGACAGATTTTTTTTTGGCTGGGTACAGTGTAGCTTACTGATGGTGCATGACAAGATAGGGCTCCCTAAGCCACTCCCCTTCTTCAGGCCTTCCAGAATGGAAATTATCAAAGTTGGGAGATTTTCAGTGTACTGGGGGATCAAGCATGGTGACTTCCCAACAGCTGAGGGTCTCTCTCTTCCTGTCACTGGATCTGACAGTCCAGGGGGCTTTTATTCCTTGGAGGCCATGTGGACCATGAGGTCCATCACCTGTTGCTGTAGCCAAATTCATTGCCAAAGCAGAAAAAGAGCCTGCTAAAGTGGTAGTTGATCACAATGCCAGCCCCAGCATGGAAGGAGGGAGAGTGGGTATCACTGTTACAGTCGCAGAAGAGAATCTGGTCCTCATTGTAGCCCAGGATGCCTTTGAGGGAGCCATCCGATGCCTGCTTCGCCACCTTTTGGAAGGTGGTTCCTATCTCTTTAAGGGACTAACTAATTTTTATAGTACTATAATATCAGAGCAGTTTTAAAATGATGAACATGTCCAGATTTATTTTCTTTGGGGCCCTGACCTACAATTCACAGACAGACACCGATGTGGTAGCATGCTCCCATGGCTTCTGCAGAGTTCCTGGAGCTTTGTGGTAAATAGTAAGGAGGCAGTGAAAATAGGCACAGCACCTCGTTTGAAAATACTTGCATTGATCCCTTGATCAAAGAGAACTTTGTACATATTCAGTCTTACCTTCAAAATGTTCAAAACTACTTGGCCTATAATTTCTAGAGAAACTAAGGAGTACTGGGGGGCCAACTGAAGCTCAGAAACTAGAAGTCATACTCAAGACATCAGTCAGGCTATAAGTGAGAAGAAATGTAGTTTATTTAGCTCAGGAACTTAAACGTAAAGCTTATAATCACTTAAAAATTCTATGAGACATTTGGATGTTAATCTAATTATATAGATAATTTATGAGAACCAAGCTATAAATCATTAGCCCTAAATCATATTAGAAACAATAAACCTCACTTAGGACTCAGAAATTGTCAGGCCTTAACCAACTTTCAGGGTCCTCAGTGAAAGCACACTTGATGTACCTGTGACCATACAGTCCCATATACAACATACTTAATATATTAAATGAAATATTTTGTTTCTGGCCACTCATTTTGGGAAATTATTTTATAGAAATATGCCCATTCTTACTGCAGTTTTCCAACATAGTCTATTGTTATCAACCAGTGTCTTTCTCTGCCCATAACTTGGTTTTGCTGCAAATTATGAACTTGTTACACACCCCTCCAAGCTCTGAAACATTTGTTTGCCCAAATAATATTAATCACGCTTCTCTAAAATGGAGACTTTTAAGGTTCCATGTTCAAAAACAAGCCTTCCGCAAATAACAATCCCTCTTGTCCTTAAAGTTTTGCAAATCCAAAATGATGCCTGCAAGTGAGTTCTAAACAGGTAAAAACTTTTCTTTCACAATGCTTTCCCATTTTAAGTCAACTTCCCCTCACTAAAGCTAATTTGAACCTTGCTGGCATGACTAAGCTATGCCTCTGGCATCATGATTTATCTTCCTATCATTTGATTTGTAATTTAGGAGTCAGCAGTTGAAATCATGATCAGACGTGAAAAGGTTCCTAGAGTTTTCAGGCCGTCACGATAATTATGTACATTACTAAACTGCTCAATAATACCTAGACTGGAAATCCTGCCACCATTTACATGTCCAATGATCTTGAAGCTCTTTCCCTACCAAGAGAAAATTGCTTGCTAGTAAATGGCACATCCATCATTCAACGATATGACAGTTCAACATTACAAAAAGGTCATCTTCCAGAGGAGGCTTAGCAGAACCTCTATGGTGAAAATGAACTATTTAGGTACTTGCCTAAATCCTCAGATGGAGTAACTAGTAATGTGCACTAGGAAAAACAGTCATGACTCTTAGACTATTGGCTATTCCAAACAGTACCGGCATGGACCCTAAATCTTGTCCAGTTTGTATATTCTGGTTTAAGATAACACATCTCCTGTTTCACAGTAAATGTTTACATTTTATTTATCGTGTGCCTGGTGTATGACTGGTAAATTGGTTTAGAGATGTCTCTAAGCACATTATGTATTATGTTGATTTTGCTAATAGTCTCCTGTTAGTGTTGTTCCAAGAGATTATGGCAACCTACTGTTCTCTCAGCAAGGTGGCTTCTAAACACACTCGTTCTATCCATCATTTTGAAAGCTCTCCCTCCCATATATATGGGTGACCCACTGCAAATAAACTAATATTGGGAGTTCATGGTTACTGACTCACAGGTTAAAGTTTATGAAGTCCAGTATCTAAGGTCTTAGAAGTGATAGAGTGAGAGGACAGAAGGTCATAAAGCAAACTTGATTTTTTTTTCTGTGTCTTCCTTACACAATTGTCGTTTATAATACAGTTCTAGAAATATCACTGAGTATATATAAAGAAAGAACAGTGATCTCTTTATCATCATCATAATTCCAGATAAAAGGTTTTAAGTTTCATGAAGAGCTGTCTGATCAAATTCCATATATGTATAATTAAATAAATGTCTCTACATGATCTTAGGTTTAGATATCAAATACTTTACAAAGGGCTTAATTAAATTATTGTTATTGTTAATAATATAATGGCTAAGATTTATTGAGCTCTGAATATGCATCATATGCTGTGCTACATGCTTTACTTGTATTACCAACAATGCAATGAGAGATGTACCATTATTGTTCTTACTTCACATATAAGAAAACTGTGAACTATGGAGTCTTAACTAATTTTTCCAAAGCCTCCCAACTAGTGGTGGAGTACAGCTTCAAATTTAGGTGTGTGTGTGTGTGTGTGTGTGTGTGTGTGTGTGTGTGTGTGTGTGTTTTAACTGAGAGCTCTAGGATAACTTTTAAAAGAATAACATTTGTCCTTGAGCTCACTAGGTGTTTCGTGGTGTGTGTGTGTGAGTGTGTGTGTGTTTTTTCCATCATCCTCTACCCCAACTATTGACCTCTCTGTTCCCATAATGCCTTTCTTCCACTTGATATCCACATTCTCTCTTCTTTGCTTCTTATCAAAACTGTCCTGGACATAAAACATCACTCTTCGAAGAAGTATCTGCAGGTTGTGGAGGGAGTAACCCTTTGGCCTGAAGAATAAAGGTATAATTTTAGAACTCCAGTCATTGTTGAACCTGTAGCAGGCTACAATCAAAAGTAAGGAAGACTTTCTTGGAGTTCACTGAATGATACCAATTAGGCCACAACTTGAACAAAAGACAAACCTAATGCAATATACCACAGTACTATTTCTTTGATAACGTTCCTGAGAACACCATTTCCAGCACTAAGAAAACACTAAAGGATTATATAACAAAAGATGGGGCCCAAGGAGAGGAACTATAACTGTCTGTTCTTGGCTTCAAATCTACTTTGTTGGAAATTAACTCTATAGACTAAAATATGAACTCACAGAGATGATACACTTGAAAATTCAGTTGGAAAACTATTATTCCCTTAATTTCAGCAATTTGGTTAAAAATTGGTCTTAAACATGAGATAAGTCAGGTCAGGATGGTGGCTGACCATCAAATCTAGGGTTTATAAATAAAAGAATGGAAGTGAAGTCCTAAGAGCAAATCCTGCCAAAGAATCCTGGATGTCAGACCAATATTTAAGATGTGGTCTACAAATGCTGAGTTACAGACTGCATGGGCCCTGAGATACATCCAATCACTGTGTTGGCTAAGAGGACACAGAATCATGGCTAAAGATTATGATTCATGAATCATCTTTGAGAGGCCTAAGGGATAGACAGCAGGAAAGCAAAAGTCTGGTACCCGTGTAAAGGATTCAGGACATAAATAAGGCAAGAAAAAATGAAGAGGCAATAGACTAGGGCCTGGCAACTGTGTCCATAAATCTGAGACAAAAGGTTTCAATAACCATTACCTGGTGGAGGGCATCTATTATTTCAAGGATGGGAATGTAGATCCTCCATACTGGCTTTGAGTCACTTTTGTGGTTTGAGTGAAATAGCACTTGGTGGAAGATTTGCCCACTCCCACAAAAAGATACAAGATTCTAAAGTAATTGGCAATTTCAGTTGAGGGACAGTACTCCAAAGAAGACTTTCTGTGTAATGAAATGTCACCATAAGTACTTTATGTTTGTTTAAGCCCAGATCTAGTAGAGTTCATAAATGCTGTATCCACAGAGAAGGTTGGGGAGGGAAAAGTAGAGAAAAAAGTCATTTTGATTATGTACATGTTTGTGACATGGGCCAAACTATGCTACTTATGTACCATATCTTCTTTAATCCTCACCACCATCATAAGAGGTTAGCACTATTAACTACAATTTACTCAAGAGGGAATCAATGTTCCAAAATATTAAACTTCTTGTCCAGAGCCACACAGTGAAAAAGTAGTAAAAATCAAGTTTTGGACTTGAAAATGGCAGAACCACTTCAAAAAAATAAAGAGCCAAAGCAAACAAAAAACAACAACAGCAACAACAAAACAACAACAAACAAAACGCATTCCAGGTGGCCAATCTGGAAAAATAAAAACTTCCTCTATTCAATGTCTAACTGAAATGAATTTCTGGTTTTTCCTCCTACATATAGAAGTCATCACTCCTGGATGTACAACAAGATAAAGGTTGACAAGGTGAAAGTCATTGACTTTTCTTGGACCCATCAGAGAACTCAGGGAGCAGGGTAAACCGCCACCCTGAATTCTGGACAGGCAGGCACATACAGAGTCTCAGGCAACATATGATTATTTGGAGAAGCCAATGGAGCCATAAACTGGCAGGAACATTTTAAATGGTAGTTTTGACGATGGCTGGAGGCTGTAGTGGCCTGGAATAAGAGTGAGATGCTCCTGGAGGGCCAGAGTTTTGCATGGACTCCCAAATTTTTGTGGGCTTTATCTCCAGGAACTCTACAAGAATTCTTCTACTAAAAATCCAAGAGAGATCTCGTCATGGCTTTGACAGGGAAAGAGGAAGAGTATCCATTAGGAAACATGCCCAGAATCTTTTCCATAGCAAAGGCCTATTCTCCAAAGAAAAGATTTCATGAGCTTTATCTCTGCTAAAGGAAGGACATTCTTCCACTCTGGCTATCTCTAGAAATCCTGTCTCAACTACAGGGGGAAAACAAAACACAGCCAACAGGAGTCAGGATTTCAAGGAAATAGATTAGAAATGCTGTAGCCATGGAAGGGAGTAGGGGACAGGAGGGGGGAAAGACTATGACATTAGAGAAACGCTTGTGAAGATCACATCCCAAACAGGCCCACTAATAGAATGAGATTTCATCAGAAGATTATGGAAGGCTCTCCCTTCCCCATACCATATATACCACCACACCAACAGGGTCTAGTATAATAACATGAGATTACATCTGAAAGATTTGCAAGATGCAAACTTGCCCTGAAGAGGAGCACTTAGGGAAAATTAAAGGTGAGACAGGAAACAAGACAAGGACACTAGAGGAATTTGGAACCTTTGGCACCTATAGCTACAACTAATGTGATCCACACACCAACCATTACCCAGATTAGCATAAATCCTCATACTAGGCCTGTTTACCTCCGCCTCAGTTCCTAGTACCTGATACAACATGTCTAGCTAGCTTTCACCAAAAATGTGCAAGGCATGCCAAGAAGCAGGACAAAAAACAGTCTGGAGAGACTGCAGCAATCTGAACAGGACTCAGATATGACACAGATGCTGGAATTATCAGACAGGAAATTTCAAATTACTATAATGAATATGTTAAGGTTTCTAAAGAAAAAAGTAAACAAAAGCAGGAACATATGGGCAATGTAAATACTGACATATGAACTCTAAGAAATCATCAAATGGATATAGTGGAAATCAAAAACACTGTAACAGAAATGAAAAGTGCCTTTAACAAGCTCATCAGTAGGCTTGACAAAGCCAAGGAAAGAATCACTAAACCTACAGACAAATTAACAGAAACTTCCCAGCCTAAAACACAAAGAGAAAAAATATGAAATAGAACATCCAAGAACAAGGGGACAATTTCAAAATGGGTAACATGTAATTGAATTACCAGAAGGAAAAGAGAGGATGGAGCCAAATAAATATTTGAGGTAATAGTGGTCAAGAATTATCCAAAATTAACGACAGATATGAAATCATAGATCCAGGAAGCTCAGTGAACACCAAATATGTATCAGAAAAGCTGCACCTAGGTACATCATATTCAAACTGCAGAAAACCAAAGACAAAAAGCAAATCTTGAAAGAAACTATGAGGATTGGGAATTTCTTATAGGACCAAGACCAAGAAATACAGCAGAGTTATCATCAAAAACCATGTAGACAAGAAGAGAGCGGGGTGAAATATTTAAAGGGATGAAAGGGGAAAAAAACACCCAACTGGAATTCATTATCCAGTAAAATTATACTTCAAAATTGAACGAGAAATAAAATCTTTCTCTGACAAACAAAACATGACAGATTTCACTGCAGCAGGCCTTCCCTGTAAAAAACATTTTTCAAAGTTTTTCAGGCAGACGAAAAATGACAATAGGTCAAAAACTTGGTTCTACATGAAGAAATGAAGAGCATGAGAGGAGGAGTAAATGAAGGTAAAATATTTTATTTTTCTTATTCTTATTTGATCTACTGTTTAAATTAATAATAATAACAATGTAATGGGTGATTATAACATGAGGATAAGAAAAACGAACGACATCAGTGTCATGAGGGATAGAAGGGAAGAATTGGGAGTACTCTGTCATAAAGTACCAGCACTATACACAAAGTGTAGTATTATTTGATGGTACACTTAGGTTACATTAAAGTGTATATTTCAAACACTAGGGCAACAACTAATTTTTCATGAAAAGTATCATTGATATGCTAAGAGGAGATAAAATGGATCATATACGTAAATGTTCAACTAAAACCAGAGAGGTAAAACACAATATAGAGGAAAAGTGAAAAGAAACAAATGCAACAAACAGATAACAGTTACAAATATATACGTTTATATTAATCCAACTATTTCAATAATTATCTTAAATATGAATAGTCAAAATATACCAAATAAAAAAAAAACAGAGATTGTTAGAGTGGACTTAAAAAACACACACAAATATATGCTGTCTACACACAACCTACCTTAAATAGAAAGACTCATACAGGTTACTACAGGGATGAAGAATGATACAGGTATACCTCGGAGATATTGTGGATTCTGTCCAGACCACTACAATAAAGCGATTAGTAATCTTTTTGCTGGAGGAGGGTCTTTTCTTCGATTTGTAAAAAATGTAACCTCTGTGAAGTATATTAAAGCAAAGCAAAAGAAAGCAAACTATGCCTGTAAACCGTGCTAACACTAATCAAAAGAAAGAGATTTCCACTTCTGGGATGATAGTGTGAGGAGGTCTATAGACCATTCCTTAGGGAAGCAAGAAAAACTGGTGAAACTATTTTAAAAAAACATTTGAAGTATCTGGAAATTGTCCTGAAGGAACACAACAAATGAATAAACATTAATTTATGAAAATATACCAAAACAGGGTAAAAACAGCAAGAGTTAATGGTATTTGAACCATGACCTGCTCCCTCCCCCCACCAGTCTCCTGACCACCTCCGCTAGAGAGAAGCTCCATTCCAGAGGGGTGTGGCCAAGAAGAACGTGGCCCCTCCCTCCTCAGCTCCCAATCAAAGGTTACCATAGCTCACTTAGAGGGGCAGGCCACCAATATTCTCATTCCTTCCAATTCCAAGATGAAGCATCTAAATCGCTTTTTAGTACAACTGAGAAGTTGGAGCAATCCTTTCTTCCACACATCCCTCCTCTCCTCATTGGACAGAAGCTCAACCCCAAGAGCAACAGATCAAGAATATGCCATCCTGATCACTCTTGCCCCAGCTCATTCACAGGAGAGATTCCACACTGAGAGAGGAAAAGGCAAGGAGATCAGAAACTATTGGGCAGTCCAGCACTTGGCAAGAAAGCTGGATTTTTAATTTTTTTTTTTTTTTATAAAATGTAATGTACGAGTTTCAGATAATGCAGACTTCCAAATATAGAAAATTATCAGTCATAAAGAAGTATATGACTTAGCTATAAAGGGGTCAATTTCTCAAGAAGACGTTACAATCCTAAACATATCTATACCTAACAACAGAGCATCAAAATACATTAGTCAAAAACTGACAGAACTGAAAGGAAAAATAAATCCACTATTATATTTGGAGACTTCAATGCCCCTTATGTTGGTAATTAATAGATTAATGAGACAAAAAAACAATAAGGGTATATATGACCTCAATTATCACACTATCAATCATTTTGGTCTCATCGGCATTATAGAACATTCCATCCAACAGCAGAATATATATTTGTCTCAAGCTCACATGGAACATTCACCAAGACAGACCACGTTGCAGGTAATAAAACATGCCTTAACTAATTTAAATAGAAATCATTCAATGTATTATCTCAGACTATAATGGAATCAAACTAGAGCTCAACAACAGAAAGACAGCTGGAAAATCCCCCAGATATCTTGAATGAAATAACACCCATAAATAATCCATGATCAGAAAAGTCTCAAGAAATTTTTTTAAAAATACTTTAAATGACAATGAAAATACAACTTTTCAAAATTTGTGAGATGCAAGGAAAGCCGTGCTTACAGGGAAATTAAACAACATTAAATGCACGTGTTAGAAAAGAAGGTCTAAAATCAATTGAAAAGGATTTGGATTTTTTAACTGAAAATTACAATGAAGAAAAATGTTATCATAAATTCATTGATATTTATCAAACATCTAATGCCAGGCATTGTTTTAGGTGTTGGGGATATAGGAGTAAACAAGAAAGGAAACCCCTGCTATAACCCACCTTACGTTCTAATGAGAACAGTGGAACATTAAACAAGTAAACAAGTTAAAAAAAAATGTTTTCAGAGGGCCGTGAGGGATGTAAAGAAAACAGAACTGGGTAATGTGACAAGTGTTAGGCAGGAAAGGTAACACATGGTGGTGTGACTAGGATATAATTGTGCCTGAGTATATGACATTCAACAGACTTTCATGACAGTGTTAGGACACTGTATGTATAATATTAGCCTTAAGCCTCTCTTTCAAACTGCTGAGGTGTTTCTTTTTAATCTTAGGGGATACGTTAGTCTTTCATTTTTTTTCACATTCCATTTTATGAATACATACCTATTATACACTTTGAGGTTAATGTGTATTGTACTATATTTGCTTACGGGCAGACACTTCTATGTTTGCCTGAGCAAACCTAGACATATATGAAATTAAAAAACAGTTAAGTGCTTTTTGTAAAGAGGAAAAAAATTAGTAACAGAGATATGTATTTTAACAACTTGGAATTTGACATTTCAATTACAGCAAGCAAAAAGTAAAAAATAGTCGAGACATAGTCCAAATCCTTTATAGTCAAGAGAAGAAACTGGTAAGCATCCAAAAATATGTGGTAAGCTTGCCCAAAATTACATCTTTTGCAAAACCCAGAGGTTTGACACTTTAAAATTATTTATCAGAGAATGATGCCATAGGAAATCAATATAAATGAATTTTAAAAAGAAGGTTAAATTATGTGGTTTCTGATTCCTGAAATTCAATGGGGCACTTGCTTAAACAATATGTACATAATAGGTTGTTTCATTTTGTGTGGACAAAATTAATAGTAAGAACTAAATAGGTGGGCACACAAAGAGTTTCTTTGTATATGAATTTTCATGCAATAGCTATATTGTTTTTGAGCTCTGTAATTCACATATGCCACTTAGTCAACAGTAATTTTTTTCCTTGGCCTCCTGCGGAAGGAGTAATGCACAAAGGTTGGTCTCTAACACACAGCTGTGACCTCGTCTTTATACCACACATAATTCTCCTAAACAGTTCGTACACAGAGAACTATATTATCTCTGACAGTCTAACCTAGCAGGCCACATATCCAGCTGAACAACTTTAAGTTATTTCACCTCATCTGAGGGAATTAGACCAGATGACCTGCGACATTCTGGGCTTCAACATAATTTGGGTCCACATGATCTTTAGAGATTTCTTAGTATGTTTCTGCTCCTCTCTCAGCTTGTGGTCATGTTCAGCCTTGCATATCTCGCCCCAGCTTTCACAATGAGATGTCTGGTATCCACTGCATTTGATACATGTGTAGGTCTGAACGGATTCCTAATCACTGTATTCCTCCTCTCTCAGCTTCATTTATTCATATCTAATTACTTTATCCAGTTCAACTTATTTTTCATTCACCTCCTCAAGTAACAAGTCAAGTATTTGTTTCTCTATTCTGTCATCCTGCCTTTATATGACCATGTAGTTCTCTCTGGACTCCTAATTTCCAGCCTGCATCTTCCCACAGCCACATCTAAATCCTGATTTTAACAATGCTCAGATTGAGAATACTGGCAACTCTCTATGCAATGAATAGGATTTTGACCATCATAACCATGTTATTTTCTATTACCTTGCCCGGATAATTAATGCATTACAACTTGTCAAAGGTACAGATTATTAATTATAATAAGCCACACCTTTTCTATGAGTTGCATTATAATACTGCCAGATTTATTATTCACCAGTATATACCATATTCTAGTCTTACTTTACATACATCCTGAGATTCAAATGTATTTGCATAAAATTTACTGAATTAAATTGGGTGAGGGTTGTCAGATTTTTTTTAAGTTGAAATAATTTAACTAGGTTAAACCTCCACCAAACATAGTTTTAAATTACAATGTTTCAGCATGGTATATTTGATTGTATATTGTTTAAGCTCTAAATCTAAATAAAACAAGTTTATTTGGGTTTGAGGAAGTTGTCATTTGTGCTTATTATCCACACTTATGGAGAAGGCTGGTAATTAATTTCATTGTCTGAACATTTCTAACTTACGAGATTTGACCAGCTCATGGGGGGAAAAAAAGTAGTTTTTGTTTTCAAATGGCCATCTGTATCTATCAGAAATTTCACATCTAATTTCATTAGATGCAGGTGGCAGGAATAATTAACATAGCTCTTCATTATATAATAGATCTAACAGGACAGTGAGCCTGAGGAATATGGATTCGTGAAATAGATTTCAATCAATTTGATGTTAACTAGGTTTTTCTCCTAATATAGTTTGAGCTCTATGCTTCCATTCTCTTCACTTCTCCTTTTGACCTACATACTCACCTTGGGATATCTAGTAGCACATCTTAACCTCCACAAGCACGTTATATACAGTCCAGGACTTTACAGTAATTGCAGCATAACACCAGTATTGTAAATAAGACTTCGAGGTGGGCTCCCTTGGCCTGTGCCTAGCCACCATTCTCTACCTGTCTCTCACATTCATTCATGGCTTTTCATCACTAATAGTTGTGCATATATCCAAATCCAATAAACGGCACTCTATCTTCATCTTACGCCACACTTCTCAGCTTATTCAGTACATTTGATTTCATCTTCTTGAATCACTCTGGGCTTCCATGCAATCACTCAGTTTTTCTCCTCTCTCACTTTTCTTGCATCTCAGGTCTCTATGCCAGCTCCCGAAATGTTGCAGCACCCCAAGGCCCCATCCTATAACCTCGATTATTTTTTATGCTTACTTAGACTCAGCTTGAGTGATCTCATCCAGGCAAATCCTCATCCCTCAAATCTAGTCCATTATCACATCCTGTTTAGTTCTACTTCCAAACTGTCACCCAAACCAGTCTTTATCCCTCCATCTTCCATTTACCACCCTAGACCCAACAATTGTCCTTTCTTGCTAGGATGACTTCAATAACTTCTTAATCCACAGCCAAATTCATCTTTGTAAAAAGAAAAATGTGAATCGGAACTTATCATTTGTCCATTTACTAGATTCCAGTGGTTTTGCGTTACACTGAGAATAAAATGCAAATTCCAAATAATGACCTACAGGGTCACAGCTAGTTCTCCAACATTTTCCTCCACTTCACCCCTCCACTCATTGCTCTACAGCCTTTGAAAACTCCACTGTTTGCTCCACTGTGAATCTTGGTCACAACCTGACAGCCACAGTGACCTTCTTTCTGTTTCTTATACATGCTGTGTTTGTTCCTGCTGCACGTCTTTGGCAGTCACTTCTGCTTGGAATAAGCTTTACCCAGATTATTATATAATGGGCTCTTTATTTGTAGTCAAGTCTCAACTCAAATGGTATCTCTTCTCCTGACCACCCTACCTGCAGTAGCTATCTTTGCCAATCGCTATCACACTACATTGTTTTATTTTATTCACAGCATGAGGCATTATGAAATGCTCTTGTTTATTTAAGCCCATTAGGTTGTACTCTCCATGAGAAAAAGCACCTATCATTTTATCCCATGTCTGTAACAGTAGCTGGCACATAGCAGACAACTCAAAACATTATATGTTGAATCAGTAGTCAATGAAAAACAATCACTAGATCTTCTACATTTTGAAGAAAATAACTAATTCATACTTTATTCACACCCCCAGCATGTTCTGTTAAACACACAACCCAAACAATCACTATAGAAGCAAATAGCTGTAAGACTCTAAGAAGAGTTTGTACAACCTGATAGAAAACAGATTTACTCCTTTCATTTGATCTCTTCAGAACATTTTCTTCAAAAAAACACCTTTTTAAAATTGTTATCTCTGTAATGACTTAGAAGGCTATTCAAGAGCAAAAACAGCACCAACTAAAAGCATTCGAGCCATCGATTCCCTATTGCTGAGAAGAAACAACAGTAGTAGTGAAATAAATATCCTCTTACTTCTATAAACAGTAATTACAAAAGGTAATGGAACCTCTTTTTTGGTTACAAAGTAGAGTACAAATTTAAAAGACTTCACACTTATATGCTTCCAATGAATACCAAATTTGTTTTTCAGAAAATATTTAACTTTTTCTTATTAAAAGCACATAGCTTACTTAATACTCGTTCCACTTCAAGTATCATATTATATAAATATGTAACTACATAATCATATAAATAATATTTAAATTATCTGTATAAAATAGTAGAATATGCATTTGTACTCATATACACAGGGAAACAGATTCTCATTAACTCTTTATGTATTACTGTAAGTTCACTTTTTTTATGTTTGCAATTCCCAGAGATGTAGGATCCAAATTAAATATAACCATTAGTTTGAATAGAAGTTTTAATAATTTGCCATTGAACACTAATTTACAGATGGTGTGGCATAAGCACATGGCAACATGAACTAAGTGGTGTCATTTAAAAATAATCTCAAATGGCATCTAGATATTTTCCTTAATTCAAAACATCTGGTTGTGACATCATTTTTCCTAGTCTAGAACTTTTTCTCAAGTTTCTTCACAAAAGAAAATTGTTTGATTTAAGCCATGTTATCCATTCACATTTTCCATTCTCTTCTTCATCATTCCTACCTCATTCCACTATGAGGAAAATTGGTTTGATTTTTGTGACAAAATGGTATAATAGCAAAGTGTGGCCCTGGGCACAGAAGGGAGAGGTTGGAAGACACAGGCCTCTCTGCTCTATGCTCACCTGTTACTCAACACTCTGCCTCAGAAACTTTCCCTACCCAGTGCTCTCAGCTGCCTCCTTCTTGGGACTCCTCTCCCCCTCTTCCACCTGAGGGAGTTTTCCTCCAGAGTTGTCAGGTATCACCAGATTTGTAGACAAGAGAATTTGACACAAAAGAGCTTTCCAGCAAAACTTGCAATCACATCCAAAAGGTGTCAATATGATTCAATTTTTCCCATATACTGAGCTAAATATTACAAACTATAAATCAAATTTAGGATAATAAAAAAACTAATGGCATGTGTCGATCAAGTTTAAATACTGTTCCTCAGATACAGTCAAGATGGCGGCATAGGTGAACACTGTGCTTACCTCCTCTCATAAGAATGAAGGACAGATAAAGAGCTTCCCAGACAAGAAAAAGCTAAAGCAGTATTACGAAGAATCTTAGAAGGACTTCTTTAAGATGAAAAAAAAAAGGTAAAAAATATGAATAATAAAATGGCAATAACTACATATCTATCAACAATTACTTTGAATATAAATGGGTTAAATGCTCCAATCACAAGATGCGGTGGCTGAATGAATAAGAAGACAAAACTCTTATATATGCTGCCTACAGGAGACTCACTTTAGAACAAAAGACACACACACACAGGCTGAAAGTAAAGGGATGGAAAAAGTTATTTCATGAAAATGGAAATGAAACAAATTTAAAAAAAGATGGGGTAGCAATACTTATACCAGACAAAATAGACTTTAAAACAAAGGCTATAACAAGAGCCAAAAAAGGACCCAGCAAATACATCTGGGTATTTATCCAAAGAAACCCAAAACACTACTTCGAGGGGATGTGGGCATCCATATATTCATTGCAGTATTGTTTACAATGGCCAAGATGTGGAGGCAGCCTGGGGATCTGTCAATAGATGAATAAAGAAACAGTAGGTGGTACATATATACAATGGAATATTGCTCGGCCATGGAAGGGAATGGGTTCTTGTCATCTGCAGTGGCCTGGAGGGACCTGAAGGGTGTTGTGCTGAGCAGAGTATGCCAGACAGAGAAAGACAGATGCAATGTGATTTCACTTATATGTGGAATCTAAAGAAAATAAACAAACAAACAAAACAGAAACAAACTCGTAAGTACAGAGAACATTTTGATGGTTGCCAGAAGGGAGAGGGATTGGGGGGTGGGGTGGGTGAAAAAGGGGGAAGGGATAAAGAAGTACAAATACTCTTCCTCAATTATACTGAGTCTGACTTCTTCAAGTTAGGATAATGTGAAGTCTGCATAATAAGTTTCCAAGTTTCAGAGAATTCTTATTTTTTAAGTCATGAAGGAACAGATTTGGGGAAATATAAACAACATAAAACTAAAACCAAAGAACATAATTAAAAATTAAAATAACTGCACAAATGAAATTCATTATATGCAAGTTTCGATGTAAGGCATCAATTTAGTCAAGCATATGTTCTTGTCTAATTCAGAATATGTCAACAGTGTAATCACTCAGGTGGTTATCATAGGAAAATGTGATAAATACTATTCTGTACCTACCAGCTGTAATTAAGAACATAGACATTAAAATCAAACAGAATCTGATATCACATGCAAGTAAAGTGCCAGGAGATACAATGTTATCAACAGTTTACTAATGCCATATTAAATAAAAACAATGGATATGTGTTTAGGAATATCATGCAGAATTTGAGAAGGGTGGGCACACACACACACACACACACACACACACACACACACACACACGGTATATGTAAACCCAAAGCCTGAACCTTATCATTGGAAAATAAGTAAAATTGAGAAAAATTTCTCTTAAAAATACTAAGTACTGAAAGGAAAGGTGGACCAAATAAACAAAAATACCCTCCAAAAAAAAAAAAAGGTAAAAAAGTGATTGTTGTATCCACACAAAGAAGCAAAATTGTTGTATAACCCTATGCATGCTATAGAATAAGACTCTGTCCGATTAGCTTCTGCAGATTGTCTCATCTCAGACAATTAGAGCTAGTTGCACAAAAATTGTCTCATTCAGAATATGCTTTGAGAGGGGTTTACAAGATCCCAACGGAGCTTCCAAACTTGCTTTGTTTTCCTAATTGAAAACTTAGAAGGTAATAACCTCCTCTCAATTCAAAGAAAGCCGGAAACCCTAGGACACAAAGCAGTTTCCAAAGAAATGTAAAATAAAATCATGTATCATTAAAAATTGAACAAAACAAACCAAGCACGTCTTCCAAAGAAGCGAAAACATGCCTTTGAAACAAACAGTAAGTCACCACTGTTCATTGCAGAGCGGCATGTCAGTTACAGAGTGGCAGAATGAATGCGCAAGTTGCTAAATTGAACTAATTCATGTTCTCAATTAAAATAAAACACCCTCAATGTTGTAGGCCACTTCTATTCACCAGCAGTCCTAGGGTTTGCTGTGATCTGTCCTCGGAGACATGGAGGCATTGAGCAGCTGCTTTGTCTCATGCCCCACTCCTGGCAGGCACCCTTCCATGCAGGATTCCTTGTATCTAGTCCTCCTTCATGGAATGACCTACATATGCACATATGTGACAAAAACAACAAAGATAAGGAGGGAAAAGCTACGCAATTCCCATTACAGTGAAGTAACTGAAAAGCTGCCCTTCTGAGCAAAAGAAGAGATGTCCCCCCAAGAGCTACTTCCCAGGGTAGCTTCAGTGCTTCTGGCTTCAGCTCTTGCCATTCCAGCAGGGAATATACACAATAAGCATGTAGGGTCAGGTCATCCTGACAGCTAGAGATAAAATTTAATTCTCCCTTTCCAGAGAAATGTAAACTCCGGTAAAACTATTCATGTCACCTAAGTTAAATTTCATTCATTTGCTCATGTTACGTTTCATCACAGAATGCTATGTGCCACTTCCTGGGTGAGTGCTTGTAAAAGTTATGAAGTTAAACTATATAGAGATCATTCCTCAAGGAGCTTCCAGTACTGGAGAAGGGTTATGACTTGCGCATAAATCGCCACGGGAAAACACAGCATGTTGTGATGGGATTAGTCAACGTGCTTAAACCCAGCAATCAAATACAAATATGTATTGAGCATTAATTATGCGATGACTGTTTTAAGCACAGTGATTCTAAAACACATATACATAAACATGTATAAGATATTTTTATAGTCAATGAGCTTATACTATTTAGTTGGGTAAATAAAACACAGATGTTAAAAAACGCTGTAATCACACATCCTAATCATTTTTGAATCCTCAGCACCTGGTGCATAGTGGATCCTTGATAAATGTTAAGTTTGTGAATTAATAGTTAACCATGTGTATGTTTGTATGTATATGTATGTGGGGGGTGTATTGTATGCGCATGTAGGTATTCATATATATGTTACACTATATTTTAGAAGCCTAACACCTGTTAAAATGCTTCTCCTTACGTTTGTTTGAGGTATTTCTCTGAAATTAGCAAAGGAAGACTCACTGACATAATCTTTCACTACAAGCATACATGATAGAAGAAACTTGAAAGACCTCTGAGGAGGAAATACTGACACTAGGAAAATTCTCTGTGTGAGAGATCTACTACGAGAGGGATTTAGGAGCAAAACCGAGACTTGTATGTCAGATGTACAGTGGGCCAGTCTGAACCCAAACCACAAAAGATACATCATATTGAAAACCTAAATATATATTTGTCCAGGAGGAATACAGACTCTAAATGCAACATTGATTGTCTATTAATTCTCAACAGATTTTTAAATTTAATAAAAGCAACTGCAATCACCTTGTACCTCTCCCTCTTTCCATTGTACAAGCAGCCACTAGTTTTCATTAATTCCATCTTCTACTAGAAATCAAACCCATCTCTTCCTTTCTATTCCTAATGCTACTTACTGCCTCAATTCATGACTTCCTTGTCTGGACTACTAGCCTCATTCCACACTCTCTGGCCTCACACCTCTTTCCAATCTATCTGGTCAGGCTATGCCTGCTATACATCTGCTTAAATTTCTTCAGTTGTTCCCGATTTCCTACAAGACAATAGTCATGTTACTGGTTATGTAACACAAAGCCCTTTGTGACATGGCTCCCATCTAGCTTTTTCCATCTTTTTTCCTGACATACTCCTTCCTCCTGTCACCCATACTGTGCCCAAATGTACATGTATTCCAGCAATATCAAACTCTTTCATCTAAAAGCTCCTCTAGTGTACTTCTGTGACAGACAGAATAATGCTCCACAAAGATTTCCATGTCCTAATTCCTGGAACATGTGAATATGTTACCTTACATGGCAAAAGGGACTTTGCAGATGTATGAGCAAGGATCTTGAGGTAGGGAGATTATTCTAGATTAACCATGTGGACCCTAAATGTAATCACAAGGATCCATATAAGAAGGAAGCAGGAGAGTCAGAATCAGAAGATGTCACAATGGAAGTGGAGCTCAGAGAGAGAGCTTGGAAGATGTTATGCCTCCGGATTTGAGTTCAGGAAGGAACGACAAGCCAAGGAATGCAGATGGCTTCTAGAAGTTGGAGAGGGCAAGGAAACAGATTCTCCTCTGGAGCTTCCAGAAAGAATGCAGCCCTGCTGAAACCTTGATTTTAGGACTTCTGATGTCCAAAACTGTAAAACAGTAAATTGTGTTGTTTTAAGCCACTGAGTTTGTGTAATTTTTACAGAAGCAATAGAAAATTAATACACTGCACTGTACTCGTATGTCTCATGTCCCCTTTTTTTGCACAATGTGCACGATGTTTAACAATAGAGATAGTAGACAGTTCATTTTTATAATCCTCCAGAAAACTCGGTCCAATTTCTTGTTTATCGTATGTTTTGTTTGAAAATATTCGCTAAATATAAAAGAGTAACTAGAACTGACTAGTGAATACAAATGGACAATGCCTTATAGCACCACCAGTTTCAAAGTTATGACAGATATATGGTTTTATAATTTGAAAAAACATGCAGCTATACAAATAAGCACTCCATTTTTCCAAAATAATAATTACCAAAACTATGGGGAGACTGTATAAACAGTTTTCAGAATACAATTTGTGGATATGGAAAACACAGAAGAAAGTGATCAAACCTAACCAAGATAAATCATGTGACATTGTTTCCTTTTCTAAAACGTTTTATAATTTTGATTTTTAAATAAGGAATCCAAACGTCAAATCTCTACCAACAAATATCTAAATATTTTAAACATTTTATACCCAGATATAGCTGACTGATGTCAGTCAAGGTTATTGAGCAGTTAGTACAGTAGGAATTCAATAAATGCTTGTTAATAATTGTATACAGAATCTATTAATTTGTCCTTTGGGAAGATGAAGGTGCTTCCATGTCACATTAGGTCAGAAGTGCAAAAAACCCTAAAAGAAATTACCATAAACAAACACAGCTGTACACATCATATATAAGTACTCATAACTGGAAACAATTGGAGGTTCTGGTCAAAGTTTGGAAAGACTGTTGTGTGTGTGTGTACACACGTGTGTATGTTTGTGTATGCATATCACATGCCCTTTATTTGGAAAGAGATTTATAACAGCTAAGGCCCTTTGGAAATTTTTATTCTTTAAAAAACAAAACATTGCCGACCAAGAATTTCCCTTCAACTTGGACCTCATTCTTTTGGGATATGCAGATAAGGGCAATTGCTTTTTCAAGGTAACTTTGCTTGGTGACTAACACTTCACATTATCTTGACTATCCTCTCAGGAACCCCCGCCTTCTAGTCCTGGTCCAGTCCTTTGATTAGCAGGAAAATTTAAGTGGTTTAGCACAGATCCATCTTCACTTGATCTTCACTTTCATATTTCTACCAGCAGCTCTTACTTACATTAGTGAACAATTGAAAAATCTTGAATGACTTTCTCTTCTATTGATATTTGAATCATTACAATGACATTTAATAGCAGCAGAATATTAAAAGAAGGGATTTTTAAAATAGTTTGTAATATGAATAAGCTTGTCTACATAATTTGAACTCTGATAATACAGGCCTATAAGCTGACATGATGATGCTATTATGAAAAACAATATTTTTGTCTCCTTAAAAAAGTCAGTGAAAATTTCTACTATTAAAAATACCCCCAAAAGAACAGAAACCTACACACTTTTTTAAATCCAGGGAAATTAACTGGAGAAAATAGAATGTTTGGAAAATATTAGGATCAATTCAAATAATTTCTGAACAATAATTTATCAGAAGTTTTCTTCCCACTCTTATTTTCTCTGCTTTCTGTATTACTAAATTTTCACCAACTCAGAAAAGCCACCAGATGGCAGTGGAGAGTTCAATTATTTTACAGAATGTAGTTCAAGGAAAAACTGGAAGAATCCTCTTTTCAAGTTGAAGTTGTTCTTTTTCTCTGATATGAAAATATATTGAAGGGAAAATGTTAATTCACTAGTTTATGGAGACCTTTTCTCATCACTGATAAAAATAATTTTTCTTTATCATTCACAACAAATGTATGCCATATATGGGATACAGACTAACTGGAGTATGGTTTTAGAGATACAAGTCAAATGCCAGTGAAAGAACTTTACTGAAATCAAGGTAGCTGTGTTAGTTAGGAAATATTTCAGTACAGGTAGTGAGATGTACATGATAACTGAATAGTGTTTAGGATACCCACAAGAGGCTTACTGACTCTTTTTAAAGAAATGCTTATATATAACTGGCAGAGATTTTAAAACTTGGCAGTTATCCACTGTCATTGCCTTAAGGCAAGATTTTCCAAGCAAGGCAACAAACACTCCAGATGTCTTAAGAGACTACAACTCTATGAATTGAAATCTGTCGAAAATAAGCAAAAATGGGCTAGGTAAGACACAGTTTAGTATTTTGAACAGTTAAACCTAATTTCACTTAGACTTGTCACCATCTGCAAGGAGAAGTACCTTATTTTTACTTTAGTTTTGTAACAATATAGCATGTACTTTTCAACAAGACTAACAATCGCATGTTTTTTTCATCAAACCTCTGTTTTAAACTGAGTAACATCCTCTGCTCCCTGGCATTAGGACAAACTGTGTAGCATAAAATTAAATGTAATCAACGATGGGCCTCAAGTACTCTGGCTACAAACTTTAGCCATCTAAATGTGTTTGATCAATTTGCAAATATGTAAAATACGTTACAGAAAAAAAGTGTCACTTTATGTACTGAAGGTGTTCAATAAATGCTTGTGAAATAAACATAAGGATAAACTTCTATTTCTACTGATGCTGTTGCAGCTCAAAACTTTTGCTAATGAAAAAGGAAACAGGTCCCGAAAGGCTCAGGGACTTGCCTCAGTGAACAAAGCTTATGACGGGCTGGATTGAAACCCAAGTATCTTAATTTCCAATTCTACGGGTTTCATAATACTCATCAGAACCACCTAAACCATTTCAGGAAAAAATAATTAAAATCGAGAGTTTTTATGATCATCATTGTAGACAAAAGTCGGCATGTCAATATTAGTTGTCTGTAGAAATGTCCTGCCAACTACCAATCGTCAGCATGAGATTAACCATGGCAAATTTTAATACACTATAAGCCACTTTTCCCATCTGTATGAAGGGAACAAAGATTGAATAAGTATTCTCCTGCCTTCAGGAGATTAGTCTATGGCAAATATATCTCAAATCTAAGTAAAAGAATTTTTGATTGGCTGAAGTTTATCCTTTCGATAGTACAATTATTCTCATTATCATGGATGACTAAGAGTTTTACACTTGTTTCACCAAACAGACAAAATAATAAAAGTAATAATTTCTAAGAGTTAAGCAAACTTTAAAAACTAAGTGGCACTTACACTTATTTTGTATAATACAGAGGGTGCCAAAAAATGTATACACATATTAAGAAAGGAAAAAACTGTATTAAAATGATTATACTCAATATATACCGATAACAAAAGACGAATACAAGTCACGTTTGACTTCTGCAATTACCAGAGGTGCTCAAAGTGGTTCCCATCAGCGTCCAGACACTTCTGATTACAGCGAACTACTGCTTGAGCATAGATAGTATCTCTTAAAATGTGTAAACATTTTTTTGGCACCCCAGTATATACTTTAAAAAAAATCAGACAACTTCTTTCAGATCTCAAGATGAAATCACCCTGGATTACCCAAGTGGAGCCTAAATCCAATGACAAGTGTCCTTACCAGAGAAGGGCAGAGGGAGATTAGAGACAGAGAGGAGAAGGTCATGTGAAGATGGAGGCGGAGATTGGAATAATGCAGATACAAACCAACAACACCTGAAGCCACCAGAAGCCGGAAGAGAAAAAGGAAGAATTCTCCCATAGAGCCTTCAGTGGGAGTATAGCCTTGCAGACACCTTGCTATTGGAACTCTGGCTGCAAGAACTGGGACTATCACTTTAAGTCACACCATTTGTGTTCATTTATTACAGCTGCCACAGGAAACTAATACAACTCCAGACCAATGAATCCATCAGCTCAATACGTCCCGTGATTGCCACAGCTCATACATTCCAAACTGAACTCATCCTATTTCCTCTCCCTGAGAAAAAACAGTGCACCCTCCATTCTATGTAATTGGTAACACCATCAATATAATTTATCTTCAAATTATTTCACAATCCATTTCGAAACATTAATTTGATCCCAGTTATTCTTCCTCAGAAACATGTTTTCAGTTTCTTTGACTGCTTTTCTGGCCTGTAGTATAGCCGAATGATTTTCATGGAGTCCCTGACTGGTCACTCTGCAATTCACTACAGTCTTTCCTACAAGGAGTGTTATATGTCTGAAAGCAGATGTGACCATGCCTCTCTCGTGTGTGACCCTTTATAGCTTGACTGTGTCTTTCCTTCCCTATCAAGGCAGCTTTACTTATGGATTGGCACAAGCATTTGTGAAGCACTATCACATAAACACCAAGGAGTTTCATCTTTATGGTGTATAGAAGACACCACAATGAACAAATCTGCCAAGGCAGAGGCCCAACCTCAAAGACTCTATTTTCTACTAAAGGGATTTTCAAAGCAATTAAATATTTCAGCCCAAACTTTTTGTTTTACATGTTGAAATCCAAAATTCCTTGCAAGACATATGAAACCCTTTATATGCTATGCCCAGTCTACATTTTGGGTTTCATCTTAGTCACTAAGAACTACCCTACTGTTCTCTTTAAATAAGTGATCCTTTTCAAGTTCTGGTTCTTTAGAGATCTTTAGTATGACTGATGACATCACAATTCTCCTATTACAGAATTCTGTTCTCCACCGTTGTTGTTGTTGTTTTTCCAAACATCCCACATGTACTCATCAAACTCAATAGATTTTAACTTCTGTCTTCCCTGTTCTCACTGCTGTTACTTTCAGTCAGGAAATCACTTTTATGTCAGGCATTTTTGGTTGAAAGGAACACAGGCTCCTTTAGGATACCACAAGGAAAAAGGGATATTTTTGAAAGTGTATTTGTGGATTGCAGATGAATATTAAATTATCAAAATCCAAAACATCATTAGCGTCTATTTCTTCTTGTTCTCCTTCCCTGTCTCCCTGCCTCTTTCTCAGCCCTGTTTTCTTTTCCTTTTTTTCCTTTTCTCCCCAACTCCTTCTCTCTCTCTCTCTCTCTCTTTTAATCATGGACCACAGATCACATGGTCCCTTCAGCAAAACTTTTTAACTTCCTTATTCTTATCTCTCCCATTCCCATCTAGTTCCTAACTGACCATACTTCTCTACTGTCTAGTCCAAATTCAATAATGTTTGACTGACATAGCTAACTATCACTTGTAGTACGAAGAATAATGCCCTCACCTCCTCGAAGATGTTCACATCCTAATCACTGGAACACGTGTTACACTACATGGCAAAGGGTACTTTGCAGATTTGATTAATTTAAGGATCTTGAGATGGGGAGATTTTCCTGGATTATCTAGGCAAGTCCAACGTAATCACAAGGACCTTCATAAGGGAAACAGAGAGGCAGAAGAGTCACAGCCAGAGGAGAAGTTATGACAACAGAAGCAGAGGTGAGAGTGATGAGGTCTATGAATCAAAGAATGCAGTCATTACTAGAAGCTGGAAAAGGCACTGAAACAGATTCTCCCCTAGAGCCTACACCAAAAACACAGCACTATCAACGTATTTCAGACACGTGATCTCCAGAAGTGTAAGATAAAAAAATGGTACTGCTTTAAGTCACTAAATTTTTGGTGTTTTGTTGAAGCAGTGATAAGACACTAATACAACAGTGTACCTAATTTCCACACCACCTCATGGATCACCTTCAAGCTATTAGTAGATCGCCCATGGATCAGGGGTTCATCCTCTGGTCCAGCAGTGGTCCCCTCTGTGCTGTTGCTAGAATGAACATCAATTCTTCAACATGACTTAAAATGCACCACCATTGACTGGCTCTTTACTGTGACCCTCTACCCCTCACTTCTCCCTTTAAATATATAGAAGAATATATCTTTTATCACCTCCATGATACAGTGTCACACTGTCATGTTTATTAACTTGAAATATTCCCCTCCCCGCTGAAATCCTATTCAACTTGCAAGGTTCATCCATATGGACTTTGATCTTCTCCATGTACATTCACCACGAACAAGGCATCAGTCTGCACAATTAACATTCATCTATACCAGCTGTATATAAAAGTTTACTGACAACTAAAATGGAACAAGTAAGTTTATGGTGAAATTTCATAGGCATAACAGATGATTATTAAACAAAGATACTGGATAATTTTACTTGTCAGGAGTAAGTTCTATTTGTTTGTTAGACTTATTCTAATTAAAGACAATTTCAAATGAATATTAAAATTCTTCTAGACCTAATGTCAAAACTTATTTTTAAAAATCAGGATAAGTAGAAGAGGGGGAATATTATTTTTTCCCCTAGAAAAATTAAACTGCATTTTTTTTTTTCACTTCAAAAAGTAAAGAAACAAAACCTCAGAAGTTTGGTCTTGTTAGCTATCCCAAAGGAAAACAAAGGAAAAATGCTTCATACTTTTTGACATACTTGACAAACTGGGAATAAACATATGGCAACATAAAAAAAGGCAAATGCTGAGGGACTAACTAGTTTGTCTCTTGCTCATGTGGAATTAAGCGCATTGACGTCCAGGAATTCCCAAAAGAGCGGAAGCACATAAATCACACTGGCATGAGATGTCAACACCCCCACTAGTCTTTCTCACTCCTATTCGGTGGAATCTCACTTTCCTTGCACACTAGCATAATTTCTTTTACTTAAAGAATGAGCCAGAAATAACAAACACAAAGATTAGATCCTAAACTATCCTTATATTTTTTTTTCACTTAAAGTAAAACAAAACTTTGTTTTAGTAACATATTCTAATGGCTACAAGTCCTTACAGCCATAGTATTACACATCCAATAAACTCTCAAATGCTTAAGAACTGGATATTCTTCCTAATGGCTAAACTAAATTATTCTTCGAACAATTCACTTTTTTTGTTTTTCGTTCTATTCTTCAGAAATAACAACAACGAAAATTAGAACCTAAACTACCCTGAACTTTTATAAATTATTTGTGCTTAGAGTTACGAGTTGAGAAAAACCTCTTGAGAGACTTGCCTTCCTCTTGCTCTCAGGAAGAATGGCATTTAAATCATTTTACACAAACAAGCGTCCATTGTCAGATTCTAGAATGAAGAGAATATCAACCCCCTGTGGTAACCTTTTTACTCTCGAATAGCTGGCTACTTAAGGTAGCTTTTATATATCTTAAATACTTTCTAGAATAAGATGTATTCTTCTGCTGTAATATTGCCTCTTATTCTTCTCTAATAATTGTGAATACTTTTCTTCTATACTAAAGTCACTTGCTTATTTATCACGTTATCAGTAATCATGAATGACACCCTTTTCATGGTGATCTGTATTGAACAATATTATTAAAACTAAAATATCTGTATAATCACAGTCCTTCTTTAAAGCAGCAATAAATGTAGGAAAATTTAAACACAGTAATATTTAAAGAATCATATTCCTTTCCTTCTAACAGATTTTGACATGCATTTCAAGCTCATGAAAACATTCATGATTTGCAATGGTTCACTGTCTTCATATAAACTCTTAGCATGTCTTAGATGTTGCTTATTCTGAGTTTACATATTTTGCTTCAGTAGTCTCATATATTATACTAATTTCTATTTATGTAAAAAAACAGTTTTTCTTAAAATCTCTATTTCATTTTACCTCTATTTTTCTAAAACTGTGTTGGTCATGTAGTATCCTCACTGATGCAACTCAGCCTGAACAATAAAGCCACACTTAAATTCATTCATGTAATCATTATTTCATTAAGATGTTTCACTGAACCCTGACTCTGAAACACACACCATATTTGGAACAGTAGAGGTTATACGCATATATAAATCATGGTCCTTGAATTTACCATCTTATATTCTAAGGATGGATATGAGAGCAAAGAGAAACAGACAAAAATTCTGGATTCCTTTCTCTTCCCTCATCTCTATATCCAGGTCCCTCTAGCTTCATGTCTCTTCAGTATCCCAAATTCTTGGGCCAAATCACAACTTACACTTTAGTTCTCCAGAAGTGCTATACTCATACTTTGTACACAATAGTCCCTGTCGTGCGGGAGACCCTGCTCTCTGCGCCATTTGTCATGTGGGAGACCCTGCTTGCTGTGCCATTTGTCCTGCGGGGCGGCCTGCAGGGTCTCTGGTCCCGCTCCCCACATACGAATGCAGGATATGGTGAGACCAAAAAGGAACAACCACAGAGCCATAGGTAGGGGAGTCATACCACTATGGTCTCACTGGAGGCTGGGTTCACCGGACGTGCGACCTGCTGTCCATTTTTCTGCCAACCCACCGACGACTCTCCTCCACTCTCCTCCGCTCTCCTCGGCAATCCTCGGCTCTCCTCCATAGCCGCAGCAGTTATATTAGCGACCAACTGGCTCACTGGCTACAGCCGACGGCCAACCAGCCACAGCCGACGGCCATCCACTACCCGAGCCAGCACCTTTCCACGTGAGGCCGAGAGCCTGGAAACTACTTTCCGGGGCTCTGTCCCCACAGTCCCTCAACAGTTTACGTTATTTCCCTGCCCTTAAATCCTACCCCACATTCTTAGTTACACAATATAAAAAGAACTATTTAAGAATAGCCATTATTAACAGAGACCATAATACCGTGTTTCCCCCAAAATAAGACCTAGCCGGACCATCAGCTCTAATGTGTCTTTTGGGTCTTATATTAATGTTTGCTCCAAAAGACACATTAGAGCTGATGGTCTGGCTAGGTCTTATTTTGGGGGAAACATGGTGTCCTCTTGGAAAGACCGAGCATTTCATTGACTTTAACCCTTCAAACAAACTAAAGACAATATTTTTAGTTCAAAAGTTCTACAAAGACACAATGGAAATATTCAAAACAGATTCTTTAATTTTCATACAAATACACTAATAAAGAAGAAGGAAGGAAGGAGGAATGGAAGAGAGGAAGAAGAGGAGAGGCAAAGAGGAGAAGAGGAGGAAAGAGGAAGAAAGGAAGCAAGGAAGGAAGGGAGAAAGGAAGGAAAGAAGGAAGGAAGGAAGTGAGGAAAGAAGAAAGAGGAGGAGGGAGGGAGTGAAGGAGGGAGGGAGGCACGGAAAGGATAGGAAAGATGGGAAGGAAGGAAAGGCAAGACAGACAGACACAGACAAACCAACCAACAAGAACATTAACCTAACCTTTCTAAACTGGTTAAGATAAAAGACTCTCCAAGCAAGGATTTGCTTTACAGGTGGTTTTTGTACAGAATTCTACAAATGATAGCAACTCAAATGTTTACTCAGTAAATTGCTACAATGCTTCATACACTTGAGGAGAATGGGTAATATTGATAGTCTTTGCATTTTTCTTCAAGGGCTGCTTATAAAACCTAAAAAGAAGGTATAAAATTGTTCCAGGGGAAAACCTATCATGTAACAAAGGCTGAATATCTGCTTCCATAGATTAAAGGCCTTGATGCTAAATGTATGCAAAACTTTAAAACATTACCTAAGAGGCCAGATTCACGACTTCAATCCTTAATTGTTGTAATCATATACATACCCAGAGTGATATTTAAAACAAAACATTGTAAAGTTTATTTTTAATATTTCAATCAAGGATAATATGATGATATAACTGCCTTATTATATTTAATTTGTTCCTTAAATTAACAGCAATGGGGTTGTAAGCCAACATGATAAAAATAATATATCTCCAGTTTGTGTATAAAGAGCTCCTATTGCTTTCAAGCTAGTTCTGTTAATGAGAAACAAATACCTACTTCTAAATTTTTATGGAATGACCATATGTGTTTATCTAAAGTAAACACTATACACAATTGATATGCTATAAAAAATTTACCATTACTCTGTGCATTATCATATTTAATATGTACTTGCTTATTAAAATATCTAGTTCTGCTTTTCTAGTGGCCACAGGGATCTAAACCACAGGTCTAAAAACAATATTCTAGTAAAAGACATAGGAAAAGCATTGGGCTTCAAATCATGTTTATTGAACTTCCAAAAAATTTATAAAACTGAAAATAAAAAGAGAATTAAATGATAAGAACAAAGATAAGTAGCCCTCTGGGTGAATATGCGAGATTGAACATCAAAAATTGATTTTTTATTCCCTGGCCTTGATACCACTGGTTTTATAGGTTGGGCTGGGCGTGAAGAAGGAGCCATTAATCTTTTGAGGAGAAGATGACAAGTGCGTTCCTCTCCTACTGAATCTACGGCAATCAGTAACAGAGCTCTTTAGTAAGCTACATATCTACTTCTCTAAACAAAGGTGCCATGGTCACAGGTATCGGCTGAAATGAGTGCAAGCTGTGAAAGTGTATGCATAAAGTAATATTACTTATTCCCAAATTGCACACTTAAAATTCAAGAATCAAACAAACTTCCATCAACCTGGGTTTTAACAGATACTGGGGGAAGCTACCATACTTCAAAGTATACAGAAAAGTAAAGAAATCAAACATGCCGCTAAATCCCAGTACCTGCCTTATTTGTCATTTTTACATAGAAAACACGTGGGGTTTTTGAGAGGTATGAAGTAGGTATATGACAATTATATTCATAAACAGAAGAAAAGAAGATCTCAGAACTTCTGCCAAACTTAGGGAAGCATTTTATCACCACCCTCCTAAAATAATTATGTCATTAAAATAAAACTTGAATTTGAGACAGGCCGTTGAGTTTTCTCAGGTATCTGGAGCAAAAGGAGATACGAATTTTCCAAGTGTCCCACATTTCCACCTCTGCGCCCTTGCTTCTCAAACATACGAAGTTACGCCCCAATTTCATAAAAGATTTTTCCCCAAATTAGAGTTTATGTAGAATGGACCTGTCACCACTATTTGATGATGGAAAAGTCATACTTGCATTTTGATAAATAAATCATAGATCTGATATACACAAAACTGAAAAAGAAACAATTTTATGTAATCAAGTATAATAACCAGAAAAATGAAGTTTTTAAGATTCAATCAATATTTCTATTTGGGATAGTTTCATTTTGTTATAATATTTGTACAGATGAGTATTTCTCTTCTACGTGGCCAGTATCTCAAGATCCATGTTAAATACTTTTAACATAAATTACTATTCTAGAAAATATCACTGTTGTAGAAATTATCAGCTTGCATCACGACTTACTCCTCCTTCCACCTACTCTAACTCCCAAGGGTATGCTCAAATTTCCTTGCAAGTGGCAAACAAAGAAATCAAGATACCTGCAATTTGCCACTAATCCATTCATATTACAAAATAAAACACTATATCATAATCTTGCCTTAGAGTTTTCTCTCGTTCAAAAAGACCCACCAAGAGGAAAAAGTCAAATAATGTATAAACATAGAGACGCTATTTTTTTCACGTTGCCTACAACCACATCAATGGCAGATACAACAGCTCTACAATAATCAAAAAGTTCTACAGCCAACAGTCTCAGTAAAATTCCTTTTACTCTCAACCCTGTACCATCCCCTTGTCCATGCACAAAGTAAGCCTCAATCCCTCCGCAGACTTAAGACCAAGATGGGGCTCATGAGAGCAGACTTGCTCTCTACTTTCCTTGCATGGGGCCTTTTTCATTAGGTAATCAGCGTGAGTTTGAAGTTTCTTAATCTAAAGGACTGAGAAGAGTTGCTGCAGCCCCATCTCAGCCATTTCATTCCCTCTCCTTTCTGAATTCCTAAGATACTTTTGTTCGTACAATTCTTGATATCACAACACTCTACAGTCTCTTGCACATTATCTTTTCTTTAGCCCCACTGTCTATCTAGAACTAATAGCTAACACATTCTAGTTCTATCAACTAAACACAATACATTTCTTCTGACATTATATCTAAAAACTATGGCTACAAAAATCTTGTAACCCCACGTAAAATGTGAGTGTGGCAAGTCTTTCTATCACCAGTGACTTATTAGACAAGAAACAACTTCAGTTAGATAATATTTATTCAGTTGTCTTGTACATTTCACAAACGCCATGTATCAACAGCCAACTGAAAACCAAGATGTCTGACAACATGTAAAGTTTTCCATAAGTTTCAACATAATTCTATTTAGCAGCTCCTTTGACATCACCATTCTACTTTACCTCTATCCTTCCTACTAACATATTAGGATGTTTCTCCACGACATTTTTTTAAAGAACGCTGGTGTATTCTTTAAACATTTGCAAAATACCTGAGCGGATCAGCTGAAGTACAACCCTAAAAAGAGTCTGCCCTAAGCAAAGCTGACACTGAAATGGTAACAGTAAAAGTTAACGTGAAAAAAATTCACAATATTTCCATGTAAAAATTAAAATAGCACCCTTTATAAATGAATGTTGAAAATCACTTATTAAAATGAAATCAAACTGCAAGGTTTGAGTACAGAATCCATTCTAATTCATGGTAATTAACAAAACAAGCCACATTTTTTTCCAACTTATTTCCACCTTTCTAGTTCCCTATGAGTATGCTCCACTCATTTAAAGATATAGCTACAATGTTTCCACAATAAGGATTCCCGTTAACTCTCAACCTCTCTACAAATGGCACATGTGTAAATATAGCACCATCACTTCAAGCCATAAAAATGAGAGAAAAGGAAGGAAGGAACACTGCTTACCAGAGCCTCTTTTGGTCACAACCTTCAAACTCTGAGTAAAAGTAGCATATAAGAGAATCAAGTGCGGAATCGGAGCTTTCATCTTCCAGCTCTTATAGGCTGTTCCCTAAAACAAAGATAAAAAAGAAAATATATACTTTAATATATACATATATATATATATATATATTATTTTTGTTAGAATTCTGATCATGGACAAGTGGGGCAATGAATTCCACAAAAGGGAAGAATGTGAACAGGATCTGTATAGTCTCTATTCCCATATGTTGTGGTTCCTAAGTTAAATCAAAACCAGTAATGTCAAAATTATGTCTCCATAGGCCTCCCAAACTGTTTTAAAATCTTATGGTCGCTTAAAGTTTAAAATTTCTCTCTATTGAGAGGATCCAGTTGTGTTTATTTATTTATTTACTTATTTTATTTTCACATTTTTATTGGGGGATAATGGGAGGGGGCTCGTCCCTGTCAGTGGAGCTGCTCAGTTTCTTCAGCTGGCCCTGGGGGCCCTTGGGGTGCTGAGCACATTGAACATGATCCCATCATCTCAGACGGGCACTGGATAGTTGTAGGGTGTGACCTGGTTGATCATGGCAGTGTACTTGGTGTAAGGGCTGGTGGGGAGGCAGAATTATAGTCCTGGCCATCTTGGTCTGGGCGGCAGCCTAGAGAATCTAATTGTGTTTAAGTAAGTGGAAACAATCCCTTCAAAAAGCCTATTTCACTAACAATTTACTTTTAATATAAATTGCCAAACATTAACATTTTTAATGTTCCATGCTGCAACAGAATATGGTTGTATTCAGTATCACTCTTTCCAATTGAGAAGAAATCACAAAATCTCTGCCTCTAAAGACTTAATTATAATTTTGCAATTCTCTTTCAAAAAACTCTAAAAGATACTTCAAGAGAATTTAAGACTATGGCTCTATTGAAAGAAAGTACACTGTCTATGAAAGCTACAGGAAGATACATCATTTCTTCCCATTACAAGGCTTTCAGAAGGATACAATAAAGGACACTAGCCTAGTGTCTGGATTTCAAAAGCGGGAAATATTTCATCTGAAATTAACTGAAATGAACATTGTCTTTCTTAGAAAATCACCCCTCTTTTATTTTTCTTATAAGACTGAGATAGTAGAGCTGAAAGACTGAATTTCAAAAAAGTAGCAAGTCAGAACACAGTTCAAACGTGGACATGACAGCACAAGTTCTTTTGCAAGACAGTTGAGGACTAATCACACTCCGGTTTCCATCACTACAACTTTATTAAAGATGAGGAAGCTGAAGCGGTGATTTCTGAGGCACATTTTTTTTTTCTTTTTTTCTTTTTTTTTTTCTCTCTTAGAACCTCAGATACCTCTGAATACTTTTAAATGACTAATTCACTCATATTAATAAAAGTCTGTTAAAACACATTTTAATTCACAAAAAAATCCAAATCCATTCATTTGCAGTAAAGTGTCACCATCATCATTTTAGTCAGAAAGTCAGTGAATTCTTAAAATAAGCATTGAGAATAAGCTATTTTAATTCCAGTTCCTTTAAAATGATTATAGCCTGTTTCAGTTTTCCAACCAAGGACTTTGAGTCCACATAAAGACATAAATGACACCTAGTCCGAAAAGCCGACTCATCAGCCACATCTGACAAACTGTCACATTAAAGTGCAAGCCTGATATATGGTGATGGAAGGACAACTGACTCTGGGTGGTGAGCACACAATGTCATATATAGATCATCTATTATAGAATTGTACACTTGAAACCTATATAATTTTACTAACCAATGTCACCCCAATAAATTTCATTAAAAAATTAAATTAAAAAAAGTACAAGCCTGACTCATGCATTTTTAAAACCCGAATCTCATTTCCCAGCCAACACACTAACTGGAGCTGCAGGAAATCTTCAAGTTGATATCTTCAGCCTTCAGGTTAGCAGTGAGAATCAGATCTTCTCTCAGTGTGACTTTAATCAGCGCTGCCCAAGAATCTCCAGGATCCAACTATACACTACAAGACCTTCCAGCTTAACTACTTTAGTACTTTCCTCTAGTTCAAAATACTATTCCATTACTCATTTCATTTCTATAAGGCATAAAAGTTAGTTTGCAATTCTATTTCTTAAAATTAAATCGGTTTGGAAAGCATCAATTTGGTAGCATCAAGATCTTTAATTGAATCTCTTGAAACCTTGGGTATCAGGGAAAACAAAAAAGTATTACATAGCATTTCACAGATTTAACATCTTGGTCAATCTACAATAATCTTTACAAACTTCTTTGAGGTAATTTATTGTATCTTAAAAGATTAAACATGTGTAGCCATAGACATCCAAGCTTTGCCATACTTATTGCATAATTAAAATTCTACTCAGAAACTATAATGCAAACTATACACCGGGAGTGCCCAAAAAATGTATACAAGTGGACACTTTGGTCAACATTGCTCAAGCAGTAGTTCATCATAATCAGAAGTGTGTGGACACTAATGGTAACCACTCTGAGCACCTCTTGTAATGGCAGAAGTCACATGTGACTTGTATTCATCTTTTGTTATCAGTATATATTGAGTATTACAATTTTAGTGCAATTTTTTCCTTTCTTAAAATGTGTATACATTTTTTTGGCACCCTCTGTATAAACATTTACTGAGGTTCTCATGTGTTTTCTTTTTGTCACATTGTAGCTCACACTATCAGTGACCTAATTTCAAGAAGCTTTCATTTCTGGGTGGATAGACCTAACATTATTTGTCTGTTTCCTGTTAAAAATAACATTGACCACTTGGCTTCACTTAAACCATGATTAAATCTTATGCATATCACAACAGTTATAAGCAAACAGTCTGTATGGGTACTTAACCCAGTTTTACCACCTTTGAGCTGTGTGATTTGTTGCACATAACCTCTCTGTGACTAGTTTCTTCATTGGCAAAATAGGTATTATTACAGTACAGATAGCACAGTGCCTACCTAGAACAGCACAGACACCAAGAACAAACTAAATCAATGAAAGCTGCTGTTTTATTGTTTTATTGCAGTTGATTGTTGTTGCTGTTATTAACATTGTTACAGACTCAACTCACATCCTCTCACCTGTGAAATTTTCTGTATATACCAGCTTTCTTTACATCCTAACCCACACTATTAGCTTATCTCTTAAATTATATTCCTAGTCTACCACACTTGAAGTCCCTCCAGTGTAAATGTGTGTTTGATTCATCTTTTTTCATATGGAATAGTCAATAAATGTTTGCTGAAAAAAATAAATGAATGAAAGACTGAATGTGGCTGCTAGTACATGCAGTTGAATTTTGGCATTCAAACTCATCATTTGATAAACACTTATTAAGCATATACTAGTTACAAGATGCTGTGCTATGGTGCAGTGGGGACACAAAGACAATGTAATGTACTCTAATAAAGAAGGCTCACAGACCAATAAACGAGACAAATGCTCACCTACTTAATTAGACTGGCCCTATTGCCATATGGTGAGTATAATGTGCTGAGGGAGTAGAGAGAGGAATCTATTAATTTTGCTCCAGGTTGGGTCTGGTGAAGTCATAGGGAAGGCCTTTCAGAAGAAGAAACGTTTCAGCTAGATCATAAGGGAGGGACTTTCTAAGGGAAAGAGAATTCTGTGTCTAGGGCAAAGGATAAGGAAGATTGTCAGTCTAATAAGCAGAATAATGCCCACAGCTAAACATGCCCATGTGAATTTCTGGATCCTGTAAATATGTTACTTACATAGCAAAGGGACTTTGCATATGTGGTTTAAGTTAAGGACTTTTTATTTATGTCTTTTTCTTTTCTTTTTTTTTTTTTAAGGAGAGCGCAGCTCACAATTGCCCATGTGGGGATCGAACCAGCAACCTTAGTGTTATTACCACCACGCTCTAAACCAACTGAGCTAACCCGCCACCCAATAAGTTAAGAATTTGGAAATGGGAGATCATGTTTTGAGTAAGCCCCGTGTAATCAGAAGCATCCATATAAAAGGGAAGCACCAAAATCAGATGCAGAGAGAGAAAATGTAAAGATGAAAGCCAAGGTCAGATATTAGAGTGCTGCACTTTGAATATAGAGGAATGGGACGTGTGCCAAGGAATGTTTGTGGCCTCTAGAAGCTGAAAAAGGCAAGGAAATATATTCTACCCTAAATCCTCCAGAAGAAATGCAGGCATGCCAACACCTTGATTTTATTCAATGCATTTTGGACTTCCAACCACCAGAACTGTAAGACGAAAATTTGGGGTTGTTTTAAGCCACTAAGTTTGTAGTAATGTGTTACAGCATCAATAAGAAACTATTACATCAAGGATGTGAAATGACAAATTTCAGGAATGAAGTGCAAATAGACCACAGGTTGGGGGCTGTCATGACAGAAGTTGAAGATATCAATGTAGAATTGTTAATAACAGGATATGCCAGGTAGGAAATTGGGACTTTCCCCTCAGGCCCCCTACAATGGTTTTTACTCATATTCTAACTTCATCATCCAATAATATTTCATGCAGCTTCACTTTCTTTACCATTTTTTTAAATAATGAAAACAATATGAATATTGAATACATTTCCACACACTACCCATGATGACTCACCCGAGATTCTGACCCGCACCCTTTCACACATTCCTAAGATTCTTCGAGAATACACAATGGAGAATCAACTGATGCTCACAGGTGAATAATATGAACTGTTTTAGAACGCAAAGTTTGAAGGTGGAAGAAAGTAGTCAGCAGGCAGTGGTACAGGAAGATGAGGAAGAAGGTCCGCTTTAAATGCAGTAAGTGGTGAATACTGGAAGAACAGAATAGACTTGGGAATAAATAGAGCTTAGTGATATTGTTTAAAGTGGCATTAAAAGGAAGCTTTGAAAGTAGAGGCATATAGTCTGAGAAACTAGGTCTATTATGACACTATTTACCAATAGATAGAAATAGAGAAGATACGTTGGGCAATGAGGGTGGAGAAATACATGAAAGTATATTTGAGTCATGTAGATTTTAAATTGCCTGTGGAATCTCCTGTTCGAACTCTTTTGTAGTTAATTGAAATTATTAGCCAGATGCTCAGTAGGGACATGGCAACATTGTAACTGTAACTGAAGTTCAAGACATGGACTGGGATAAACAAGGAAGAAAGTATAGAGAAGAAAGCTTACACTTTCAACTCTGGAGCTTACAAATATTTATGAGACAGGCAAAGGGACTCAAAAGGGAGAAAGATCAGGTATTAAAGGGAATGGGAATCAGGAAGGAGTTGAGTCAATGAAGCAAGCAAGGATATCTAAGGATACAATCAACAGAGTTTATGCATTATAAGAATAAAGAGGCAACTGCTTTATAAGTACAGTAAGATGCTGCTGGTAATATCGACCAGTCGTTTAGTTAGACAAATGGGGGCATCATCAAAATTTTTAAGGAAGAAAATTAGCTTTGTTTGCTTGTTTCTAAATGGTAGGTAAGTTTGCAAGTGAAATGGAGGGAATCTGTACTTATTTGTTTTATTCCACTTATAAAGCAAAGAATTGGTTTTAGAATGAGAATGAACTAGACTCCTGGCCTACTGTATGTTACATTAGGCAAGCTACTTCATCTCTGTAAGCCCCAGTTTTATTATCTACAAAGCAAGGAGACAGTATGTGCCATGTTTACTTCATTTTAGTTTACTTCATTTCTGACCTATTTTCCCCCAACATATTGAGGTAGTACATACCAACTTCAAGGTTTTACAATCTTGAAATAAAATAATTGTCTTTATGGTGTCTACCACAGTATTTAACAGTGACATTTAACTGCAGACATTTTTAAATGCTAGCTCTTTTCCTCTGTCTCCTAGCTCTCCATTCCTGGCTGCTATGTAGTAATTATTTAGGCTCAAAAAATGATCCATTATATTTTATTTAATCCTTAAAGTTTTTACATTACTAAACACAGGATTATACCAATCATTTTCTTCACTTTAATCAAAATATAATTAAAATATCCATTTGTGCATGAAACAAAGTATTTTACCAAGTGCACAATTTACATAAGCAATGTCTGTTAAAATTGTGGAATAGATTCCCTATGGAGACGATAAACACATGCTCATACAGACTCTGCAACTAAAAGTTACCCAAAATGCATGATATTTAAATTTAGTCCCAGGGAAACGTGTTTCTTTTTTCATGAACCTATGGCAATTATCTTGGGGAAAATCAACCGCCCACAAATTAGGAAGATATCTATACATTTGTTTTTTAAAATTTAGTGCCTACCATGTTTCTGATACTGTTCTAAGAACTGGGGATACAAAATCATTAGGAAATGGTCACTGTGGCAAGGATCACATGGGAAAGAAACATGAAAATCAACGATTATAGCAAAGGGATAGGTATTATAAGAGAAGAATTATCAAGTCTATGGAGAGTGCTCAGTGCTGCCCAGAGAGGTCATGAAAACATTCCCAGAGGAGGGTAACATTTGGGCTGACTTTGCGCCAGGGTGGAAAGGGTTTAAAAAGTGATAGACAGCAGATTACAGATAGAGAAGAAGAAAAAAAGTGCATGAGGCATTTGAAAAACGACTGGTGGAAATAAAACTATATACTTGACAATGTATTCAATACAGGTTGGTAAGTAGGGAGGGGTATATGTTTAGATCATGAAAAATAACTTTTAAGTCACTAGGGTACTTTTTTACAAATTGGCCCGGACACAGTTTTTTGTTCGTTCGTTTGTTTGTTAACATAGTCCTAATCAGAAGACCATTCATTCCTCTAGAGCAGGGGTGTCCAAACTTTTCTCAATGTTTTTCACCAAGGGCCATATGCGATAAAATACACAAACAGCAGGGCCACTCACTCGAGGTGAAGTACGTATTGCCTCACCTGGTTTATTTAAGTAAACTAAATATATTTTTGGAATTTGCTGTGGGCCAATTAAAAATGGATTGCGGGCCGCAGTTGGCCCGTGGGCTGCAGTTTGGACACCACTGCTCTAGAGCCTGGCTGGCAAAGGAATGTTAAGGTTCCAGATCTTGTAACCCAGCTTTCATACTGATCTCCAAACGTTAATTCATAATCTGACTAGAAGATGTCAATAAAATCTTCAGCCATATGGTTCTTGAAAGATTCCCCTACAGGATGCTGAAGAATATAATACTCAATAGTCAAATAATTCTGTCCAAAATGCATGTGTTCCTTATTTAAATACTGTCCTGAGAATTACACACCATAGTAGTTTGCTGGAGAGCAACCTGGCATAAAATGTGGGAATGTCCTGCAAACCAACAGACTGCAGTAGTAGCTGCACTTACTATGAGATAATTGTCACACCTGCTGGGTGGCACCAGTTGAGGCTCAAAACTTGTAGAAGAATCCTGTAAGGAAAGGGCTTGCTCAGTTCTCATGAAGTCTGGACCATACCCTTCAGTGAATGGAGAGCCAAAGGTGTTTAAGTAACTGAGTGTCATAACCAGCTTTTTATTATAAATAGTTGACCAACTTCTATCTAATCTACTAGGAAAATAAGAACAATCATATAAATAAAATCAAGAGTGAAAAGAGAAGATATAAAATATACAGTGACATAAAAACTTAGATTACTTTGAATTTTACTAAATTTGAAATTTTTACAAAATGGATGGTTTTCTGAGATTATAAATTACTAAAATTTACTAAACAAAAAACAAAATGAATCAAACAAAAACATTTTAAAGTTCTAAATACCATTAAGTGCAAACTCCAAAAAATTTTCACTACAGAAAATAACACAGATAAGTACTTTCAAACTTTCAAAGAACACAATGTGATACAAGGAACACAAAATCATGGTTATGGTGGTAAAAACATAGAAAATCTTCAAAAACTGACAAAATAAATTATTAAAATATAAGGAATTTAATAAACTTTATAAAACTAGAGAAAACACTGGCAAGGGTAGTTAAATGTAACCAGTATTACTTAGCTTTTATCTAGAAATCCGCAGCCGAGAAATGACCCAGGAAGTATGAATAACAGCTATATATATAAATATTAGAAAAAGGGAAAGGCGAAATATTTATTATCCATAGGTTATGGCTATAAAAAACATAAAAAAACTATTCCATTATAAATGGAGAAAAAGAACTTACTCCAACATGAAAATATTGAGCACTCTGTCAATATTGACCAAAAAAAAGTCAAAATTTTCCAAATTGACATTATTCACTTCTAGTCAAAATCCAAATGGAATTTTTATTTTCTTTCTTGAAAAATTAACTCTAAAATTGGAATGGAAGAATAAACAAGAGAAAAATTTAGAGAAAAAGGCAAGGAATTAAATAGGACTTGCCCTGCAAGATACCAAAATGCATTTCAATTCTAGTTGTAATACAATCACAAAAGTTGATAGACTTATCAGGGAAAGGTGTATACAACACTGCATCAGATATCAGAAATACATAAGAACAATACATGATAAAGGAAGCATATGCCATTGAACAGAGAAATGAAATCTGTGGCAGTGAAAATTCTGAGATGGCCCCCAAGTTTCCCACGCCATGGTATTCATCCCTCTAGTATCCCCGCCCTTTAAGGTTGGGTGAGGCCTATAAGTATGATGGGGTATGGCTCCCATGATTAGGCTATGCTATATGGTAAAAGTAAAGATGTTTATAGTTTTAAATAAATCAACTAGTCTGTTGATCTAAAGTTAATCAAAAGGAAGACTACCCTGGGTGAGCCCAGCCTAATCAGGTAAACCTTTACAGGAGGGTCTATCTAGAGGTCACAGATAGAAAATGTCAGAGAAACAGGAAGCAACAGAGATGCTCTCCTATTGGCCTTGAAGAAAAAGCTGCCATGTTGTGGAGAGAACCACAGTCATGGAATGGTGTGTGGCCTACTAGCTGAGGGCCTAGACCACAAGGAACTGAATTCTGCCAATAATCACATGAACTTGGAAGAGGACCCCAAGTCTTAGATGAGTCTTCAGGCTAGCTGATACCTGGATTTCAGCCTTGTGAGACCCTAAGCAGAGAACCCAACTAATTTGTTCCCAGACTCTTGACCCACAAAAGCTGTGTGATAATACATTTGTGTACTTTTAAGCTGCTAGATTTGTGGTAATTTGTTATGCAGCTACAGGTAACTAATACATCACCTTAAATAATCATAAATCCAGACAGAGATTTATGCAAAGAGAAATTTGATAAAGTATTATTAAAGTATCTTATTAAAATAAATTGTAGGAAATACCTACCTATAAGGTGAAATATTATTTAGCCTTCACAAATATTTTTGAACTTAATCACTTAGAAAAAGTCACAAAATGTTGAGATAAAAGCACAATACAATGCAATATTGAGAGCATATTTCTTATTATGAATATACATGATAGAAGAAACTCTATCATAATATATAAGTATAATATGATCTTTAAAATCTTAAGTAATTATACCGATTTTGTTCTTCCATATAGCTATATGCTTGCCCAATTAAAAAAAAATGAACACGAACTGCTTTTCATAAAAATATATATGTTTTTCTATCATTTTAATTTTCCTTACAAAAGTTTTAAGATTTTAAGTGTATATTAACAGGTGAAAGGGTAAAGAAAATGTGAGACACACACACACACACACACACACACACACACACACACACACACACAATGGAATAGTGTTCAGCCTTAAAAAAAAGAAGAAAATCTTTTAATTTGCAACATGAATGGACTTTGAGGGCATTTTGCTAAATGAAATAAGCCAGGCACAGAAAGACAAATGCAACGTGGTCTCACTTATATGTGGAATCTGAAGAATTCAAACTCACAGAGACAAAGTAGAAAGGTGTTTCACCAGAGGCTGGAGGGGTGGGGGAAATGGGGACATACTGATCAAAGGGTACAAAGTTTCAATTATACAGGAGGAATAAGTTTGGGATATTTAATATACTATATAGCGACTATAGTTAATAATACTGCATTTTACACTTGAAATTTGCTGACAGAATAAATCTTTTTATTCATTTATTTTATTTATTATGATTATTTTTTAATTGAGGTAACATTGGTTAGTAACATTATATGATTTTCAGGTATACAACATTATAACTCGGTATCTGTATACACTATAGCTGTATATATCTAAACTAATTTCCATTATGTTGCCATACATTAGACCCCCTTTTACTCATTTTGCCCTTCCTCTAGCCCCCTCCCCCTCTGGTAACCACCAATCTGTTCTCTGTATCTGAGTTTGTTTTTGTTTTATTTCATCGTTTGTTTCTTTTTTGTTTTATATTCCACATGAGGGAAATTATATAGTTGTTTTTTCTTCTGACTCATTTCACTTAATATAATACCTTCAAGGTCCATCCATGTTGTCATAAATGGCAATATTTCATCTTTTTATGTCTTAGTAATATTCGTGTGTGTGTGTGTGTGTGTGTGTGTGTATATAAGTACATCTTTTTTACCCAATCATCCCTCAATGGACACTTAGGTTATTTCCATGTCTTGCCTATTGTAAATAACACTGCAATGAACATAGGTATGCATATATCTTTTCAAATTAGTGTTTTCATGTTCTTTGGATAAATTCCCAGAAGTCTAATTCCCTTTCTTTTGACTTTCTAGTCAGGCAATAACTTCGTGATAATTAATTAGGCTTATCAAACACCTTGAAACAAGAAAAGGGAAACTCTATTTTGCCATGGTAATCCCATTATAAATTGATATATTCAATTTATCATTTATAAATCAGCACTGTTGTGAGTCTGACCAGTGGTACTCAAATTCCCCATGCTTGATCGTCCCGTTAACTGAAAAAACAAAGTTTTGAAATAAGCAAAACTGAGGAATGAAGTTCAAAGTGGAAGAGGTATGAATTGTTTTTATTGGGGGCTTCATGGGAATAGAACACTAAGTTTTGACCTAGAGATCGTTTTTTGTTTTTTTTGTGTGTGAATAGGTTACAATATGAACCCGTTCTGATGTAAGACCACCTTTTCTCAGCGTTAGCAGATGGTGTTTTTCTCATTTCCAATATACATAGCTACTATTAGCTTGAACCAGAAACTGTAATAGGGCCACATCTCTGGCCCCTTTAAAATGCCTCCTGCTCTTCCCACCCCCATTTATCTCAACAATAGTAAGTTACCAAGGAAGAGCTGGTCTTCTGTCCCAAGAGAAATTATAGGTGTTATTTCTTCTCCCAAGTGGGATTTGAAGTAAGTTGTATATAAATTAGCATTCTTTTCCACTCACCATGAAAGGCTGGTAGTTTACTTCTGGGCAAATACCCTAGCTCTTTTTTGTTTTTTGCAATATTCACAAAAGCAGTCAGCAGGCACTTACTAAATGCATGCTCTATGAAGAAAAGTTAAGCGGTTTCCCCAAGACCACACAAATGGAACAAGTGGGGGGAGAGGGACTGAACGTGCCTGTTATATCCAGTTACAAAGGAATGCCCAGAAGTGAGAGCCAGGAAATCAGGAGAGGTGCCTTTCCCAGGATGCTCTGCAGCACATCCAAGGGCGATGGTACCTGGCTCCTGGAGGGGCAGCTTCCTTAGTTTTGTGAGTAGGTGTGAGATTCCTTAGTTTTGAGACCCTGCTTTCTCATTTTCCCTTTGTGAATGCAATCCCCTAGTGGCAGAAAAGGAGGTCCTCTGTGAAAGAATAAGTCTTAAATGTTCTCACCATACACACAAAAATAATGAAAGCTATG
Organism: Rhinolophus sinicus; assembly: GCF_057876585.1. Lineage (NCBI taxonomy): Eukaryota > Metazoa > Chordata > Mammalia > Chiroptera > Rhinolophidae > Rhinolophus > Rhinolophus sinicus. The sequence goes on along the minus strand of NC_142518.1, from coordinate 20,455,219 downwards.
TGAGGTGGTGGATATGTTACCCCAATGGAGGTAATCATTTCACAATGTATATGTACAGCAAAACATCAAGTGGTACACCTCAAATATATACAATTTTTATTTGTCAACTATACCTCAAGAAAGCCGGAAAATAAAAATAAATAAAACAGTTTTTATGAAATCAAATTATCTCTAATTTGTCAAGAATCTGAATGATTTACTATTATCTTAATTCTACAAATCAAAAACACATTTCTCAATCCAAGAGTCATCCAGATAAACCACATTGTGCTAACTATTTTGTCACTACAACAGTTTCCAATATTACCAGTCATAAAATACACTTTAATAGGTCACTAATAAAAATACTAAGATAGCAATCTGAATCTAATTGAAATATATTCTGGACACACACACACACACACACACACACACTGCTCTGTTTACAATACCCATTAAATTGTTCCAAGTAGACAATAGGCCTTAAATATTTCTTGGATAATGGAAAGAATGAAATGTATATTGTGGAAGAGTAATTCCCATAATGCGTGCACGTGGTAGTACTTTAATGAAATGTTTGAGACTCTGGAATGTGCAATAGAGGTTACTGGATATCCTTTTGATGGAAAGTTAGAGTCTCTGGGGATTATCTGATCCTATATGTACACCTTTGTCTCTGGATACGCTATTTTACAACTCTGTAAAGATAAACTTCTAGAAAGCTAATAGCAATGCAAATAATTATTGTCCATAAAAATGCAAATTATTTGGGTATGGTGGAATACATTGATTATTGCCCGATGTATAGCCTAGTTGTGGTAGATCCATTCAAAAATTTCTTTACTGCATATAAATTTGAGGTTCTTTCAAATTGGTAACTACAAGATTGTCACAGGGATACAAATGATAGTTTGGGTAATATAATGAATAATGTTGTAAAGATTTTGTAGGGTGTCAGATGGGCACTTGTCTTATCAGGGAGATCACTTCAGGGATGGTGTAGATGCCTGACCACTGTGCTGTACACCTGAAGCTGAAGTTCAATAATATTGAATGCCAACTATAATTTAATATATACTATATGGTCACAGGATATGGAGTATAGTGTAGGGAATAGAGTCAATGGAATTTTAACAGCTACTTTTATATGATGTCAGAGGGGTAGTGGATTGCGGGAGGGGGATTATCACTTCGGGAGGGGTGTAAATGTCTATTACATTGTTTTGTACACCTGAAACTGATTTTTAAAAAATTTGTGGTTCTTTGACTTTTCCTCTGGACCAGTTGTAACATCTCTTCCAGTTTATTCATTATTAGTAAATTAAATAAATCTTGAACGTGTGTTCATTTTATACCTTTATGAGTCATGACTTTTTTGAAAATAACTTTATAACTCCATTCATTTATGATAATAAAGTTAGTCAATGAATGCTTTGAGATAAGGAAAGCGTTTTTCAATGTTTAGAGAAGAAACTACAACAAGCTATCTTTGGTTAGATTTTGTATTCTAGTGAGTGCTTCATATCATGGTGTTTTAATCAGAAACCACATGAACAATAACATGAAGACACCTTCAAGGCAGTTAAATAAGAGATTAGTGGAATTGCAAAGGTGCACAGAAAGAGTCTATTTCCATGACATTATCATCAATAAGAACTAAATACATTTTGAGACACTAGGCTTTTCCCTCAGCTTTGGAAAGGTGCAGGAGCTACAGTATCTATGGGAATGGTGGCTGGGACTCAGTTTCCTAGAAAAAGGCTTCAATATCAAGGTCATTTGACATTTATGCAATCATCCCTTGCAAAGTCTAGAGTTGCTTAGTGTAACCAGTCTTAGCTTAGAAAATCCCTGCCACTAGCTGATGCTTGTGTGAGAAGACAGACCTGAAGAAATAGACAATGAAGGTGGCTAAGTGCATACAATCAGGACTAAACCTGCCTGTGTTAAAAGCCCAGTTCAACTTCTTACCAGATGTGCAAAGTTGGACAAATTAATAACACTTCATATCTCTATACCTCTGTCTTCTCACCTGTGAAGTGTGCAGGGGAGCAGTCTTCCCCTCAGAGGAGTACTACAAAAATCAAATACAACAGTGTCTGATTAGCAGTAAACATTGGTGCTTAGCTGGGTGCATATTATCCTTTACTGTTATAAGCTACTGAACATTTACAGGGCCGTACTGATAATTACAGCCTTCACTGAATTAACTGCATATGTAATAATTCCAAACTGAAATTAGTGGGAATTATTGGAGAAATGGAAAGATTCCATATGCTGCCAGAAAATTCTATAAAACTCGGTATAACTCATACTTATTTGGTGACAGGAGAAAATCCAGTCAATGGATGAACCTGACTAGCTAAAATGGAAAGCGAACTGTGCACCAGAATAGAAAGCATAAATAAAAACACTACACAGTTTCCATCTGCCACCTTTCTAATTCTCCTTTCTTACGCCTTCCGTATTCATCATGCCCTCCACTGGAATTCAGCTGCAAAAGCTCATACCAAAGAAATTTTCTGGGTTCCAAAGTCAGCAGATTGGATGAAGCAAGTGACAAAGCCAGGGAGGAAAAGCAAATATATTCGAGGCAAGTGACAAAGCCAGGGAGGAAGAGCAAATATATTCCATCGTCGCTCTTGTGGGCTGCAAATATGATCCTAGCTGAGTGAATTTGCCGTCCTTTGTGATTTCTTCCTGCCAATATATTTAACACAAAGTTGGATAAACCTGCCTCTTATCACATTTCAGTATGTTTAAAATTCAACATACTGAGGAGACCGCAACTCTCAAGAAAAAGTGGCTTCATGTTCATTAGAATTCCAATATTTGATGTTTGTTATATGTGACATAAAGATTAGAAAAGTTAAACTCAATAATAGCCACACCATAACAACTTCTGAGGAGAGCAGGATAGTGAGAGAAAAACTAAGGAAAGCAGTGCTCCCCAACCTTGGACACATCTTGGGATCACTAGGGGTGCTTTCAAAAGGACTAATAACCCAGGTGATGCCCAAAGTGCTGCTCCATGGCATACCACACTTTGAAAAGCAAAGGTCTAAGCAATAGTACTTTTTCAAGTCCCCCATGACAAGGTTTCTCAACCCCACTGCTACTGTGTTTCCCCGAAAATAAGACCTAACTGGAAAATAAGCCGTAGCATGATTTTTCAGGAGGACATCCCCTGAACATAAGCCCGAATGCGTCTTTTGGAGCAAAACTTAATATAAGACCCGGTCTTATTTTCGGGGAAACACAGTATTAACACTCTGAGCCAGGTAATTCTTCATTGAGGGGCCTGTGTTCTGTCCAATGCAGGGTGTTCAGTGGCATTTCTGGACTCTGCTCACTACATGCCACACACGTCAATTATGTGTGGCATGACTGGTACCTCCATAGCACAAGGTTAACCACTAGTTAGCATAATTAGCCCTATCAGACAGAAAAAAAATCAGTTTGGAGGCCATGAAACACAGCAAAACTTGTTAGCTTTTATAAAAGTGCTTAGTACTCACCCTGGGTACTCAGTGAGAACATGTTGACCGAAGCTACCAGAAAAAGCAATATAAGCATTTGTCCTGTGGGTCAATAGGTCAATAGAATCCTCTTACAAAGGAAACAAAGAAAAAAAAAACACCAATGTCAAGCTTTGTATTTGTTTTAAAATAATTGCTAAAATTCAAATACAAGAATGCATTTGTGCGAGACAGAATAATAGCCCCCAAAGATATCCATGTCCTCATCCCAAGGATTGTTGACTGTGTCACCTTACATGGGAAAAAGGACTTTGCAGATGTGAATCATTTAAGGATTGTGATGACATGGGGAGATTATCCTGGATCCCAAGGTGGGTCCAATGTAATCACAAGGGTTCTTTGCGAAGAGTATTCAAGTCAGGGAGAAGGCCATGTGATAACAGAAGCCAGAATCTGCTTGTTGAATTCATGAGCCAAGGAATGTCAGCAACCACTAGCAGCTGGAAGAGGAAAGGAGCGGATTCTCCCCTGAAGCCCCTGGAACAACCAGCCCCGCGAACACCCTGATGATAACCCTGTAAAACACATTTCATAAATGTGTATTATTTGGAGCCACGAGCCTGGTGATAAGTTGTTACAGCAGTAATAGAAAGCTAGTACAACACTGATGAAGCCAGAAACTTAAAAGGAATAATCTGCTTTATCATTAGCATTTGTAGATAATCATGGTAATTATTTATACATTCCTATCAGATTTCCAATATTCTGTTTTCAACGGTTATTAATAACAACTGTTAACCTTTGTTGAGCACTTACTTCGTGTCAGGCATGTATCTAAGCACTTTACATAGATCATTTTGTTAATCTCTACCAATTTTCATTCTGGTAGATGCAATTGTTGTCTATATAAATGACCTTTCCCAAGGTTGCACAGCTAGAAAATAAGTTTCCATGTCTTCTGCTGACAATATTTTAAATAGTCAATAATAAGTAAAACAGAGTTAGTTCTGGGAACTTTGATGCAAATATATCAACAAGAACACATCCAAGCCAAATCCAATGATCCACCTTCAGGCAGTGCTGGTATTTCTTTGGACAGCGTGTGCTTACAGCACCTGTGCATGAACTGAAATCCTTTCCATGTGATATTTATGTGGTTTGCAACTATGTATTTGCTACAATCACTCAACTCAAAGGTTTTCACTATCTGAGGCACCTGCTTCTTTATCGCCAGAGCTGCACTATCTCCTCAAAGAGAATATAAATTACTTTATGCCTGTCTGATCTGGTTGCTTCTTAACTTCCCAGCACTTAGCATATAGCTTTCCTTGCTTGGGGTTCTTCCAAAACTTGAATTCTAAGATTGACTGTTCTTCTTCCTACCACATCTAGAAACACGACACTTAAATTCTTGCCACCTCCATAAGTTCAGAAGATCAGAGGTCAATCAGCATTTGGTATCAACTATTTTCCAGAATCTATTTAGCAGTTCTGCATATCATCTTCCTCTCTGAGGTGAATGGGTCTATAAATTCATTGAACAACATATGGCATGCACTGTCCAGATATTGGGGACATAACAGTAAACAGACAGTTCAAGACCCTTCCTTCATCAAGCTTACATTCTTGCCAGGCAAAATGCAAGCAGACGAGTAACATGTTTCATTCAATGATAATTTTTGTGAAGAAAATGAAATAGAACTATAGGATAGAGAGTTATAAAAGTTACTGTTTTAATTTCTCCAAGGTCTTGCCTCCTATAACTTGGGACTTAAATCATGAGAAAGAAGCAGCCACATGTGGATATGGGGTGGGAGGCGGGGGGACATCCCAGGAAGAGGAAAAGCATGTGCAAAAGCCATTAGACCAGAACAAACTCAGCACAGTTGTATGGCAGAAAGAATACAAAAAGAATATGTCCCTTTGTCCAATCTGGTTGGGGCAGGTTGGACAAAGGGACAATAGACCAAAGTAAGGCCTGAGGAACATGCTGAGGTCGATTCAAGTAGCAACCTGTACTTAATTTTATTTGTAGTAAAGTCATTCAACATTTAAAGAAGGGGGTTGTTGTGGGTTGAATTGTCACCCCAAAAGGTATGTTGAAGTCCTAACCCTAGGTATGTATATATGTACATATATATATTTGGGAATAGGGTCTTTGCAGATGTTACCAAGTTAAGATGAGGTCATACTGGATCGGGGTAGACCCTAAATCCAATTACTGCCATCTTTACAAGGAGACACACACACTTACAGAGAGGAAACGCCATGTGACAATTGAGGCAGAGATTGGGGTGATGTGTCTACAAGCCAAGGAAAGCCAAAAATTGCCAATAACAACAAGAAACTAGAAAGAGGCAAGGAAAGATCATCCCCTAGCCACTTCAGAGACAGCATGGCTTGGCCAACACTTTGATTTTACACTTCTAGCCTCCAGAACTTTGAGAGAATAAATTTCAGTTGTTTTAACCCACCCAGTTAATAGCAACTTGTTGCTGCAGCCAAAGGACACTAAAACAGGTCCTAGTAAGATAATGTACTCTATGTAAAAGTTCACCTTGGCTACCATGTAAAGAGTAGACTATAATGGAACAAAAATAGAAAAAGCAAAGGATACTAATTCGGTTGGAAGTTAATGGAGTAATTCAGACAAAAATTGATACTAGTTTAGACTAGAGTTTTAACCAAGGTAATGATGGAAATTATCAGACTTGTACAATTTGGAGATAATAGTGATAGAAGTTACTAATTTATTGGGTGTGGTTGGTGAGTAAATATGAAATCAAAGGTCACTCCCAGGTTTGCCCAAAGAATAGAGATGGATTGTGCTACCATTAACAGAGATGGGGAAGGCTAGGAGAATAGCAAGTTTGAGAAGTTGTTAGGAGGACGTTATCCTTTTTGAATACTTTAAATTTGAAATGCCTATAAAATATCAAGTTAATCTGATACATTAGGCATCTAATGAGGTAGGCCTCAAATGTTCCCTGCCTCTTGTTATTCATGATCTTATATAATCTCCTCCCTTTGAGTGTGGGATGGACCTAGTGACTTGCTGATAAGGTAAAAGTGATGGGAAGTCACTTCTGAGATTAAGTTCCACAATCTTATTTCTGATTTGCTGACACTCTCTTACTACTCAATTTGGATGAAGTTGACCGCTATATTGTGAGCTGCCCTATGGAGAGGCCCATGTGGCAAGATGCTGAAGGTGGCCTCTGGCCACCAGTCACAGAAAAACATGGTACAACAACTTTGAAGAAATGGAATCCCAGTGGCTCAGTTGGTTACAGAGAGAGCTCTGGGAAACAGGGCTGCCGGTTCGATTCCCACATGGGCCAGCGAGCTGCGCCCTCTGCAACTAGAATGAAGTCAATGAGCTGCAGCTGAACTCCCGGGTAGCCAGACGGCTCAGTTGGTTGGAGCACGTGATCTCAACCATAAGGTTGCTGGTTCGACTCCCGCAAGGGATGGAGGACTGCGCCCCTTGCAACTAACAACGGCGACTGGACCTGGAGCTGAGCTGCACCCTCCACATCTAAGACTGAAAGGACAACAACTTGACTTGGATGGAGCTAATGAGTCCTGGGAAAAACACACTACTGTTCCCCAATGAAAAAAAAGAAGAAAAGAAATGGAATCCTGCCAACAACTATTGAGTGAGCCTGGAAGCAAATGCTTCCCCTGTAACACCTTGAGATGACTGGTGCCCCAGCTAGCATCATGATTACAGCCTTGTGAGAGACCCAGAGCCAAAAGACCCAGCTAAGTCGTGCACAGATTCCTAACCTACAGAAACCATGAGATAATGTTACATTTTAAGACATTAACTTTGGGGTAATTTTTTAATGTAGAAATAATTAATATTGATGGGAAGGATGTATGAGAAATCTGAGTTTCAGACATGTTTAAGAACCATCAACATATAGATTTTATTTAAAAGAAACTAGATATCGTCACTATGGAAGGGAGATACAGAGCTCAGAGCCCACGATTGAGGCCTTGAACTACAGTTTAATGAGGCCAAACAATAAAACTGGAAATCAGCAAAGTAAACTAGGAATTGATGAGGTAAGAAGAAAACCAGGAGAAACTATTTTGCAATGAAAGTTATGGCCAACTGCGTCAAATTATGCAAGGGGTCAGGTAAGATGAGAACTGCAAATTGACCATTGGATTTGGTAACAGAGCATTCATTAGTAACCTTATGACTGCTTTTCTGTGAGTTATTTAATTAGAATCTGTGGCTTTTGGCAGGAAAATAGTCAACCCAGGATATTTCTAACAAAATACAGCCATTTTGTGAGGAATGAAAACTTCATTGGATTGGGCTAAGGAGAGATTGGAAGGTAAGACAGCAAAGGCACCATCCTGAAAACTCTTCCAGAAGTTTTCTGTGAAGCCAATAGAGCCACAGCTCAAGGCAATGTTTTCCTTAAGATGTGTGAACAGAAGCTATATTTGTAGGATCATGGGAAAGATCCTCTATCGAGAGATGCATTGGTGACGCTTGAAGGAGCAGTCTTTGAGGGAGTATTTGAAAACATAAACGTTAGGGTTGGCTTTAGATAGTAGCAAACAGATTTCCTCTACTCTAAGTGGAGGAAAGCAGAGGCTGATAAATTTAGGGATAGAAACGTGAGCTGGTTCTACTCCAATGCATCTTTTTTTTTTTTTTTTTTTTTTTTTTTAAAGAAATTAAGTAGCAGGAAAGGTAAGCTGAGTGTTTCACAGATGAGTGTGAAAGGTGCGGAGGACAGGACAAAGTTTAAAGACAGAGGAGAATGGACAACATAATATCTCAGAGCATGGTGAAGCGAGTATCCTAGAAAAGGACTGCCCAGCACTGTTGCGTGTTCACTGGGGGATATGTGATCCTAAATATAAAGTCAGAAACGTAGTATGATTTACGTCGGCAGTGCTCAATAACGTGGTTCAAGTCAGGAAGCAGGTGGATAGTTGGACTGAGCTCAGTTTGGTGTGGTTTCCAAGCGACTACAATAGAAACTAGACATACAACAGTTTTAAGGGCTTAACAGGTTGTAATCGTGTTGGACCATAAAACTGCACCAATAAATTGTTCATGTATGTGATGTTCATGCCAGAACCATATTTTTTCTAATAGGTGAGATCTGCCAATAGACTGTCATGCTAATTGAAAGCTGACTTGTCTAAGGAGTCCCACAGAAAGGCTTCATGATCATGATTAAGAAGCAGACACACATAATTTGACAGATTGAAAAGATCCAGTTCCCTTTAGCTGCCTATATTTTAACTCCCTGGGTAATATATCCAATGTCTGCACTTAAGAAAAATGCTTTCAGGCATGATGGGGTCTAAATACTCTCACACTGCCTGTCAGGAAGCTAGTCTATTGTTCTCTCTGTTAACGCCAATGCAAGCTATGGGTTTGACATTGCAATTTAACAGGATCTACAACTTGTTCTTGGAAAAATAGGCACAAATTTAAACAACTCCAGTAGATATTATTGCAATCAGGCCAGCAGAAATCCAAATTTTGAGAAACCTATGGGCTTCAAGGAAAATAGATGAAAAAATAAGTTTCTCATCAACATCCTGCAAAGAACCATGTCATCAAGTATTTACTAGACAAAATATGTACCTGAAATGTTTTGTGGGGCCACATGATGAAAACCTGCACTGATATTATTATCCCAGGAAGAACAGGATCTCATCTTCCCTGTTGAGGGCATTTTTCACTAGACTTCACCATCTCTCTGTTTTCCATCTACCAATAATGAAATGCTTTGAGCCAAAGGGGTAGAAAACCCTCTTAATCCATGGTTGTCAGTGCTGCTAAAACCATTGTTTTTTCCCTAGTATTTAACATTTATCTTCTGTAACAGTTCATTCTAATAGCGAAACTATGTTTCAGAAGCAATATTCAACCCTTTACAATGCTCAGTGGTATTCTCCATTGACCTACATTAATTTGATTTTTTTCTTAAATGGCATATATATTCACTACTGCTTTTAAAATCTTATTTACCTAATAGAAAAGCTTTTCAAAACATCAAGTCTGAATAGGAATGTTTAAAGGTGCCCTTGGAAAGCATTTCCCAAGATTATTCTATCAACACAGGCCCCACCTTTGCTCCTAAAAGTTCCTCCATTAAAAAAATGACAAGTTTGGGAGAATTCCAAATCTTCTGTCCTATGATATGTGTGCTCTGTTCCATCCCATTCTTGTTTTTCAGGCCACTTCACTTAAACATGTAATTTATGGTGACTGACACTCCCACTGACATTTGTCTACAACTAATATATTCTAGCAGCTACTATCATGTATTCCTTCTATTCGCTCACTTGGACTTCCTCCCCTAAAGACATTGCTTGTTAGAAATATGCTGGGCTGACTATTTTCCTGCCAAAAGCTGCAGATTCTAATTAAATAACTTACAGAAAAGCAGTCACAACAAAAAGCTAAATGACAAGGCCTTGGGAATGCAATGTTTTCCAAGTGGGGAAGGGCAGTGCGGATAGCATGAACTTCCGCTGGCCTCTAGGAAGAGACAGAGTGGCATAATGAAAAGCCTGCTGGCCTCTGTGTCCTAATCCTGGGCTTGAATCCCAGTTATGTTACTTCAGGGAAAATAAATCCATATCCTGTAACTGATTTTCTTTATAAGAATAGGCAACATAATAACGACCTTGCCTAACTCAAAGCCCTGTACAATGTAAAATAGTACCCTTATTTCCTCTGTGCCTATTACTGTGTTTCCCCAAAAATAAGACCTAGCTGGACAATCAGCTGTAATGTGTTTTTTGGAGCAAAAATTAACATAAGACCCGGTCTTATTTTACCATCATATAAGATCAGGTCTAATATAATATAATATAATATAATGTAATGTAATGTAATGTAATGTAACATAACGTAACGTAACGTAATGTAATGTAATATAATATAATAAATACCGGGTCTTATTTTACTATAATATAAGACCAGGTAAAATACAATATAATATAATAATATAATATAATGCCGACTTAGTTTACTATAGTATAAGACCGGGTCTTATATAATGTACTGTAATATAATACAATATAATAATATAATACCAGGTCTTATATTAATTTTTGTTCCAAAAGATGCATTAGAGCTAATTGTCCAGCTAGGTCTTATTTTCGGGAAAACACGGTATGCATTCCACGCGTGGCATACTAACACCGGAAACTGAATGAAAAATACAATTTTGCAGATGCATCATTTTTTTGAATTCTTTAATTGATACCACTCACACCAACCTATTGTTTAACACACATGAGATGGTATCCTCAGTTATCATAATGTAAATGAAACTGAGTTCAAATAATTTACAATTAGATGACTTCCAAAAATATGCAGATGCACAGGATTACTTTAACATACCAATTTAATGCATCCTTCCCAAAGTTAGCCCTCATAGATCAGCAACACTGCTTCCTACCTAAATGTTGGTAACTGGAGTTTGTCTTTTTTTAAAAGCAGAGCCACATTTTCTAAATCACTATACAAGAAAGTATCATTTTTAGAGCTAGAAAGCATCACCTGAATTTCCTTGCATATGTTCGTACATATAAGCAAGAGTACATTTGATACCCATTGTAAATGTTGAAAGGATAGTACTTTAAGTCCAGGAAAAAAAAAGACCATCCTTCAGTTCTGCTCAGTAACAACGCTGCATCTGGAACGACAACATGTTTTTCCAAAAGTCCAATCACAACCCTATTATTTCAATTAAACTAATTGAATTCACCACCGGAGGCTGATGAGGCATGAGCTTGAGGACCCTTAAATTACACAGGGCTTTTAAAAAGCCCTGTACAATAAGTCCTCACTAAATGTCATGAATCAGTTCTTGGAATTGTGGCAAAACCACATATAATGAAACAAATTTTATCATAGGTTAACTGATATAAACAAGAGTTACGTTCCCATGGCATCTCATCAACGCTATAAAGAAATGATGTTGAATGCAACAATATTATTTGAGGACCTGCTTTACTTAATTTTGAAGGTATCATCTTGCATTCTTTTTTTCTTATTTTGAAAAATTGTATGAGCTTTATGGCCCAAAATTGTATAGCTTTATGGCCCATCAAAACAAAATTCTCCCCAGCTCACCATATGCACATAAATTACTATGATATTCCTGTCAAGTTGACTAAACATTTTCACTTTTCTAGAGACCCCAAAACATTGAAAATACAATGAAAAAAAAAAAAGAAAATACAATGAAATAACAAGCTCTTATTCATCATTTGGTGGATTACCAAATGATAATTAACAGCACAGAATTTAAAAAGGAGTGTTGATCCATGGAATAAAATAAAAGGAGGAGCAATCACTTGGCAGTTCAAGAACCCAGATTCAAGTCCAGAGTGTGCCACAGCACCCACTAACACTAGATCTTTGCAAAGTTACTTAAACTCTCTGAGATTTAATATCCCTAACTTTGTGATGAAATACTGGACAAGGTTATCACTACAACTTTTTCTTGCAACATTTGAAAGTGTATAATTCGGTAATATTCTTCAAAATCATAGCAATTTAGACTCAATCTCATATTGTAACAAACACATGCCATGGAAATAGGGAACGCTCTCCTCCTAGTTGCCTACATATACTCAGGACCCTCAAACTGGGAAGTGTGTCCCAGAACTTTGGTCTGCCTGCTTCATCAACTTAAAACACAAGAACACATACTCACTGTGTCACACTATGCTTCATCAAGTGGTCAAACACAGTCTCTACGTATAACTTTAATTATGGGGATAAGAGAGCAAAATGTCACATGTAAATTATTTTTGATGTTTCCTTACTTGTTCTCATGATAGTGGTATTCAATATACACAGGAGTCATTAAAAAATGTTTACTTCTTCCAAGAAGATAGCTATCGCTAACATGGCTCGTCAATTTCATCCCTTCCTTATGTCCATGGCATTCCTCCATCGAAACTTGGAGTCTATTCCTCCGATCCTCTCAAATCTGGGCTGCCCTTGTGGTTCATACGATCAGTAGAATGCAACAGAAATGACATTCTATGTCCCATGTTACACAGCAATAAATAACTAGACAATTTTCTATGCTATCACAACCCATTTTACTTTCTTTTTCTAAATCTCTCCGTACAATATAAATACAGGTTGTAATTCAACTCAGATCCTATACTGTCATCTCTTTTCACATCAGATGTAAAGGAAAGGGTCTCTATGGTATTTCACTTCATATTCAATGACCTAATTTAACATAGCAGATTTTTTGTTAACTAGCAATGACACTCTTTTCTTTCTCTCTTGCTTTCTTTGTTTGTTTTTAAACATTTGTTCGGGTTAACCTCTCATCCTCAGGTCTGAATGAATATATGATCTTTATCCTCAAAAAATGATCTGTCATATAGTTAGATTTCTGTATAGAACAGACAGCCAATTCAACAGCTTACAAGAGCTTTATCTTAAAAGCAATGTTATATTGATTAGGAATTTCAATGAACTGATGATTTGACATACAGACAACAGTCATGCAATTCCTAATCACAGTATAAAATTGACATTAACACTCCAGAATTGAAGGAAATACACAAACAAAATGAAGACCCCTTGTTCTTCATACAATTTCTCACAAACACAATTTTACCCTATATACGAATGTTAAATTAGAACAAAGGGAGCTTCCTCCACATAGCTTTTGGAATTCTTCATAAGGTTTATGACTGGAAAGTGCTGACAGGAGCACACAGTACCAATTCTGAGTGTCATAATTGTGCTTGGAAAGAGAGGCAGTTCTAAAATAACTACTGTCCAAACAGCAGATGTGTTTGTAGATCAACATACTGACTTTTGTGTAACACAAAATAAAGATCAAAGTGCACAAAATCAATGTAGTCAGGATGATAGAAATCAGGATTTTGTAGAACTAGACCTGTAGTTAGAACTCTACCTAAACTGAGTTATATTTTCATGAACATAAAATCAGAGATGATAAATAAAAATTTATATCAGATGTTTTATATTCATGGACTATTTAGGACACTGGAGAAATTAGAGCCTATTATGTCTTTTTAAATACAAACTGCATCAAGGGATTTATTCAACATCATTATGATCTTCTATGTAAAAGATATATTCTAGGTACGTATATTTGCATGATACTAACACTGAGCCATGTTGTTTAGTTAATTCAAGGTTATATGGAATCTAAATCCTAAGACTTCCAGAAGAGCAAAAGTTGGCCTATGACCAGTAATATATTTTTTTAACTTTTTATTTTTTTAAGATTGTATTGGGGAAGGGGAACAGGACTTTATTGGGGAACAGTGTGTACTTCCGGGACTTTTCCAAGTCAAGTTATTGTCCTTTCAATCTCAGTTGTGGAGGGCGCAGCCCAGCTCCAGGTCCAGTTGCCGTTGTTAGTTGCAGGGGGCGCAGCCCACCATCCCTTGCGGGAGTCCAACCGGCATCCTTGTGGTTGAAAGGACACGCTCCAATCAACTGAGCCATCTGGAAGCTCAGCGACAGCTCAGCTCAAGGTGCCATGTTCAATCTTAGTTGCAGGGGATGCAGCCCACCATCTTTTGCAGGAGTCTAGAAGTCGAACTGGCAACCATGTGGTTGAGAGCCTGCACTCCAACCAACTGAGCCATCTGGCCACCAGGGAGCTGAGCGGCAGCTCATTGACTTCATTTCAGTTGTGGAGGGCGCAGCTCACTGGCCCATGAAGAACTGAACTGGCAGCCCTGTTGCCCAGAATTTGCGCTCTAACCAACTGAGCCACCCGTCCGGCCCTTTTAAACTTTTTTGAATTGTATTTCAGGAACTTCTGAGTGTAAGGAATTTTATAGGTCATTGCATGAAACACATGCGTAACTCTTGAATACATGTACCCATCAGCATGGGCACACACACACACCACACATAGTCAAGCAATATACAGAGATAGATGATAGATAGATAGATAGATAGATAGATAGATAGATAGATGGATGGATGGATGGATGGATGGATGGATGGATGGATGGATGGATGGATGGATGGATGGATAGATAGATAGTCACTTCTGAGTTCTTTCCTCTGTACCCTCTTCCTCAGGTAGTTCAAATGAGAAGACACTGAAAAGTTCATAGAATTATTCAATTATTCACGTATTTTTCCCTATCAGCCATTTCAAGTGTCACTTCACACTTCAAAAAGTGTCAAATTGGACTACTGATGATGATGGGTTTTTCCGATACAGAAAAAGCCACATTACTCATTAGACAGCCAACATCAATGATGTTGTTATACTCAAGTCAAGAATGGGACATTTAAATCTATTTAACCTAAGACAAATCAATTGCAAATGAAATCTTAGTGACTGTAGGACAAACTTTTCATTGATTTGATTTCTAGTTTCCTAGAAATTACTAGTATTTAGGTCAGATACGTAGACATGCAGGGCCACACTCTTGGACTTGGTCTCTCTCCAAACCCCTTTTCTTTCCCAGTCCCTGCTTAGAGTCTTTCTGGAAACTATAGTTTTCTGTAGCTTCTATTTGTTGAAAAGTAGAATGCATTTTTCCCTTGCCCCCTCACAGGAGGGGGGAAGAATTACAAAGGGTCATATATCAGTAAAAATTTTCATTAAGAAGATGAATATCCAGATACGTATTTTTCTTTTTTGTTCACTAGTTTTTTGAACTCTGCATCAGATAGTTTGATTGTCTCCATTTTGTTTAGTTCTTACTCTGGAGTTTTGTTCTGTTCTTTTATTCGGGACCAGGTTCTTTGTCTCTCCATTTTGGCTGACTCCCTGGATTTGTTTCTATGTATTAGCTAGAGCTGCTATAATATGTCTCCCACTCTTAGTAGAGTGGCCTTATATAGTAGGTATGCTGTGGGACCCAGTGGTGCAGTCTCCCTGGTCACGATAGCCAGGTGCTCCAGGTGTGTCACTTGTGTGGGTTTTGTGTGCCCTCCTCTTGTAGTTGAGCCTTGGTTGCTGTTTGTATGTCAGTGGAAGGGATTGACCTTCAGGCTGATTTGTTGTGAGGACTGGCCGAGACTATAGTGGAGAAGCTGTTGGGCAGGGGCTGACCCTACAGCACAGCATTCGCTTTAGCAGAGCTCTGGTGGCTGCCCAGTCTGCCTTTGGGTGTGTTGTTTGTGGAGGCAGCCTGGTTGTGCTCATGTGCTGTCCAAAACCTTCTACTGGGCATGCCAGACACAGGGCCCCTTGGGATGGGTCCTGCTACAGAACAAATTTCGCTGCCACATGGCTGGCATGTATTTATCTTTTAGTTATAAACATGGTACATTACGGTGGTGAGATCTTCCAAAGAAATATGCAGAAACCTTCTCAAATGAGAGTTTTGCCTGCCTACCAATTTTTGATTTTTTTAACAGTTTTAAACACCTTTATTTCAATTTTCCTCAGATGTACCAAATAGGAATACTGGGGGAAAGAGAAATTAATAAATTTGTCCATCTTCTTCAAATTATATTCTATGACATCCTGAATCACCATGAAAATATAGCTATTATTCCATAGTATTTTTCAATACGAATACAGAGCTTATGTGAAATTACCAATACTTTACCATCTTACGTGCATGTAATATTAATTTTAAAACATTCAAGTTACATCCTCATCTTCATTTTAGAAATGTATATATTATCCAAAAAGCAAAGAAAAATACCAGAAAGTGGTACCAATTAAGTACTGTCACCATTAGCTGTTTTCTCCCATTTATTTTCTTCTTTCACTGGTATTATTTTCTTCTATAACTTGAATCATTGCATCAAGCTATTTAAATTTCCCTTCCTAAAGATCACTAAGTCATCAATATTTGATCAATCTTGCATAATTAATATATTCACAATTACTTTAATTGTAAAAACATTAGAAAACCAGCAAATGACAGCCCACAGGCCAAATCTGGCCCACTGTCTCTTTTGTAAGGCCCACAAGCCACAAACGGTTTTACATTTTTAAATAATTGGGAAAAAAGAATATTTTGTGACACCTAAAAATTATATGAAATTCAATCCTCAGTGTTACTAAATAAAGATGTACTAGAACATAGCCATGCTAAGGATGACTTTCTATTTGTGAATTAAAACAGCTTTTTGAACCTTTGATACAATCTATACATTTTTTCTAGATGAACAATTTTCAGAGAACATGTAAATCATAGAAACAGCACGTCCAACGGCTACATGACTGAGACAAATAGTGGGTTTTTCCACATATATGAAAGTTTAATGACTTTTATAAATGGCATAATCTTTAAGAGAAAGGTTTATTTATGCAATGTTGGGTAAGTATTATAAATTACTGAGGATATTGAGCAGTTCCCGAAGGAGTTTGTATTTGATAATTGAGGAGCATGTGGCAATCTTGAGAGCAACTACCTAATTTTTTTTTTTAACTCAACCACCTCTATGGTAGTAATTGGAGTACAAAGGTGACATTGCTGATTTTCAGCATGACTTCAGATAAAATTATTTAGGACATGGTACTGAAAAGTCATTCTTTAAATAGATACTATGATTGAGAAGTTGACAGTTTTGTGCCTCAGCAGGTTAGATCTTTACAAGAATACATTTCTCTATTCATGTCAAACCACAAATCTATCAGAAAATAAAATTGTTACAAATTATAATCCTTTATCTCCCATCTATAGGATAGCTCAGAGAACATAGCAGCCACTCGAAACAACACAAAACAAACAACTTTCCTGACCCTCACCGTGTATACCCCTTCCCACCAAAATGAGGTATTTTATTGCTTTCAATAACAAACTTCAGATTACTACAACACTCTCTACAGCTCTGACAATACATTTTCTTTTCTCAAAAAACCTACCCCTTTCCTTAATAATCAAAGCAAATGTTTACTTTAAAAACTTGGATCCTGTCTTTTTCTTTCTGGAGGTAATCTAGTGTCCAGGGGTTACTGAACTATGGATTCAACCTATCTGGGTATGAATCCACCAGTGATTGGCATGAGCCACTGAAGTCCACTAAGTCTCAATACACTCATCTGTCAAAAGGCGGTAACAAACAACCTACTTCATAGCGTTGTTGTGGAGATTAAATGAGTTAACACGAGTACACAGAATAGTTGCTGGCACTTGGTAATCAGTATGTGTTAGCTATTACGAGTATCTATTATTTTTAAGAAGTCATAAAAAGTCTTCCTGAAATTGAATCACTCATACAATTTCCCCCATATGAGCTAAACAAGAAAATTCCATGCCCCTTGTCTTTACACAAGAAGTCAATCCATTTTCCTTCAGTAGAGGCTTTCTTCTACCATATTCACCTCTTTATGTATGATCATTCTAACAACTGCATAGCTCGATTTGGCAGGGAGTCCTAACCCAATATCATACTCTCCTATGGTAAAGGGAAACTGTACCTCCCTTATTTGGACAATTGTTGAAAAGGTAGGTATATTTGGAGCTCGGGATGAAGATGAAGAGGAGGACAGGAGTAAAGGAGGAAAGGTTTTCATCTTTGTCTCTTAGAAAAGAAAAACTTTGTCATTTGTGTCATGTTATTTATTTCAGCTTTGTTGAATTATGTGTTTTAACTTTGTTAAAATATCTGATATTTAAAAAAACTGAAAATTATCATGTCTTACTTTAAAGGAAATCAGCCCTTGCCTTTACTACTTTAGTACTTTAAAGTATCAAACAAAATGAATTATTCAATATGCAATTTATTGCATTAAATATTCTACTGAAGCAAGCCTACCTTATCTGCAAAAATAATTACCTTAATGGAGTCATCTACAAATGAGAAGGATACCCCAGTGTTGTCCTCTAAATGTTAAGATCATACTACACAGACTTTTACAGAAAGGCAAACTGACCTTATCAAGTAGAAAGAGTGGCCACTAAATGCTACTTTAGAGTGAATCAATGTATGCAAGGATTTTCATAATGTAATTAATATGCACATGATTGAAGCATCAGTGGTTTGCACTGTTAAATAGTTACCTTTCTAAAGTTTATTACATTTTTAGGAAAAAATAATAGTACAATCAAATTATAGAACTGAAAACAACAAAAGAACAAGACAAACAAATGAAGAAACAAAAACTCATAGACACAGACAATAGTTTAGTGGTTACCAGAGGGTGAGGGGGGTGGGGGGTGGATAGAAGAGGGCAAAGGGGGATCAAATACATGGTGATGGAAGGAGAACTGACTCTGGGTGGTGCACACACAATGTGATATGTAGATGATGTATTACAGAATTGTACAACTGAAATCTATGTAACTTTACTGACAATTGTCACCCCAATAAATTAAAAAAAAACAAATTTGACTTTGGAAATTAAATTATGCTAAAGTTTCCAGCATACTAGAAGCATCTTGATGGACCTGAGATAAGTTTAGGTATATTAATATAATACATTAAAGAATAGATATAGATGTTTTCTAGAGTTGTTAAATCACTCTACTATAATACCATAAGATGCTGGAGTATTTCTGAGGATCCGATCCCTATAAAAAATTAATCAACTTTGTTGATATAATGGTTCTAGGCTTCCAGGTGAGAAGAAATTAGCTATTTTATTTTCATTTAGAGAAGTTGTGATTTAATGGCAGTCTCACTGCTATATTTCATAAAAAGGAAATGTGGCTGGCCCAACTTTGTACTTGTTAATTATATTAACTAGTTCTTTTCCTTGTATTAAGTAGATACCTTTCAAACTGACTTTTGAAAACTTCTGCCCAGAAGAGGAAAACGATGAGGTGAAATGTGCTTTTCCATACCCTCTGGTGGGAATATAAACTAGTATAAATTATCTGATAACAGTAATTTAGCAATATAGCAGAGTTGCATCTCATTGGCAAGTTAAGCTTTCAAGTTGGTGCAGAAGTTGAAAATCAGGCATACTCAAAATTACCTTTGAGAAACCATTTGAATTATATATATATATAAAAAAAAAAAACAGAATACAGACTTGTTAAGTAGAAGACAGTCAGGTTTTCCTCTAGTGTTAAACAGACTGCTGCTTCTTTTGGAGGTATACTAGATGAAGTGGTTGCCATGTATTTAGGATCCATGTACAAAAAAAAGAAAATCTAACTTTAATCCCTACAATGAAACTCAGCTACAAGAGCCATGCCAACAATCAGAACTGAGATAACACAGAACTAGAGGATCCTAGCTCATGCTGCTCCATTTCAACAGGAACATCATTCGCTTTGAGGTAAGTGCAGCCCAGCTATTGAATTACACTTGACTTTTCTCACTTGTTATCTCTTGCTCATTCTTTCTTCACTATTGTTTTCTTCATTTCTCTTGTTTCTAATTGTTCCTGATTAGACATACTTGAATTTATCTAAGTGCATGAAAGATGTGGTTACAATTTATGCATTAAAAGCTACACTGTGACAATCACTGCTTTTGTCTGCCCAATAGCTTTCCACTCTCTTCTTGTCATAACAGACTTTCACAGCTCGCTCCTGGATTAACACAATCTGGACTACTTATTATATACCCCTGGCCACATAACTGGTCCAGGAATAAGCAAATGACCCAAATGTCCAACAGAGATCTTCCCTGGAATTCCTCTAATAGAGTTAGAAAAGTAGGTCTTTTGTTCCCTGAATATAAAGACATGAGGATGCTGGACTGGACTTATTTGTGTCCATGTTCCCTGCTAAACCAGGAAAAAAAACCTGTCTACGAATTTGAAGCTGGCATGACAAATTCAAAAAGAGTGACTATTGATGATGTTGAGGTCCGTCGTTTCTATAATTCCTAAGGCCTCTTGCATAACATTTCTCATCTGCTTTGGTTCCATGAATCAATCTGTACTGAATATTTTTGAAATCTAATTCAAATTGACTTTCAGAAAGCGAAACCAGAAATCTGATTGATATACTAATATTCTGTAGAGTCAAAAACCATTTTGAAAACTATTCTGAGACCAAAAAAAAATCATGGAATAATGAAAAAAAGCAAAAAGTAGATAGGATACAGATCGTGTGTGTATGCAGATGTGTCTGGAGGAGACTGTATCCAGTTTAAACAGCAGCTATCAATGAAGCATTGTATTTTGTTACATTTTAATTCTTTACATTTAAATGTGTAAGTCATCTGGAATTCATTATGATGATAGATGCTAACCATAAAAATTACCTTTTTTTAAGTTTTACAATGTGTAAGAACTATGCTAAGCCATTTACATAGGAAGTCTGACAATTAACTTCGAGAACTCATTGCAACAATGTTGCTAACCTTTTTTGATATCCCAGGGATTATTCATTATAACTGGACAAACAGTTAACCAAGTTTACTATCTGAAAGTGCTAAAAAGGCTGCATGAAAAAGTTAGATGACCTGAACTTTTTGCCAACAATTCATGGCTCTTGCATCACGACAATGCACCAGCTCACACAGCACTGTCCGTGAGGGAGTTTTTAGCCAGTAAACAAATAGCTGTATTGGAACACCCTCCCTACTCACCTGATCTGGCCCCCAATGACTTCTTTCTTTACCTGAAGGTAAAGGAAATATTGAAAGGAACACATATTGATGACATTCAGGACATCAAGTGTAATACGATGACAGCTCTGGTGGCCATTCCAGAAAAAGAGTTCCAGAATTGTTTTGAAGGTTAGACTAGGCATTGGCATCAGTGCATAGCTTCCCAAGGGGAGTACTTGGAAGGTGACCATAGTGATATTCAGTAATGAGGTATGCAGCACTTTTTCTAGAATGGATTCGTGAACCTAATTGTCAGACCTCGTATATTTTCTTCCATTTATTTTTTACATCAAATTAAGAGCTGATATCATTATTAGACTCATTTTACAGATGAGCAAACTGAGGCTTAGAGATATAACATGACTTGTTAGTAAGTAGAAGAGCCAGAATTCAAACCCAGATATTAATGACTCCCACAACTACACTCTCTGGGATATGATCCAACTACCTCCTTTTTCTGATTCACAAATCTCCTGTTTTAAAGTATGAATGGGGACCTGTATTTTTCTGAACATATTTATATTTAAATATAAAATGAGATTTTTTAATGCATTTTATGGTACTTTATAAGACTTATTCTTATAGAGCTGAACTGAAATTTCCTACCTTACTGCTTTTCAGACCCATCCATATGAGCTGATAAAGGTTTGGTGCCTCCTGGGTCTTAAGAAAGCATAGACACTCTTACACCCACAAATATAAAATGAAGTTGTTCTTTATTGGATGGTGTAATGTTCCATAGCTGAGACTTTTGGTTGGTTGATCTCCCAATTTTCAATACCCGCTGCTTCCTATTAATTTTCCTGTGATTATTTAAGGAAGGGATATTCTATGATCCAATAAAAACCAAGGACAGTTGGGGCTAGATCAAGACCTAAGAGTTTACACGCCAGTTATTGTGTAAGTTTACAATCATTAATCATTTCTGACTTATAAATATTTGGTTACACTAATATTCAATATATGAACACAGCATTTTTGTTTAGTTTTTCACCAAATAATAATGAGCATCATACTGTCACAAGGCCACAACCACAAAGCAAAGGACAAAAGGAACACAAAAGGACAAATAGTATTCAGAAGATGACTAATATAAAGAAGAAAAGAGAAAATCATCTGTAATCTTACCCCTTATTAATAACCACCATTTAAGCCCATGATACTTAAAAAAACAAACAAAAATGTGAAGCTGGCTTTTCTTTCCCTCATTATAACCTCATTTTCCCATTCTGCAAATCCTCAAAGGAAGTGAGAATTCAAAACACAATTTAAAACTTTTCTCCTTAAAGTTTTTAATATTTTATTCATTTGAATCATAAAATCACAGAAGAGAATTGTTTTAAATTCCTCATGAAAAAGAAGGCTAATGTAGCTAAGGAAGGTAGGCATAAAAGATCTAGAGTACATTTATGCTTTTTAAAAAATAGGCAAAAATACTTCTAGGCACAAGACGTAATGGAGTCGCTGATGTATGGTTGTACCACCTTAGTGAGGCCAAAATTCATCAGTGATTCAAAAGGTTTCAGCCTGATCCCTCCATATTGAAACACCCCATCAATCTTTAATCTTGTTGATCACTTTATTATGGGATACAAAATGGTGATGTTCTCTCAGGCCTTCTGCATTTATTAGCTGAAACTATTGTTCAAGAGTAAGTTTTCCTTATTTCCAATGTGTTTAGTCTAAAATACAATTGGTACAGAAAAAGCAGGTCAAATGTGTGTTTCTTTCCCATTGTTTCTTTTCAAAAGACTAAGTCAGGGTCCTAGTAACCTCCAATGATGACTAACAATATTTTTAGTATTTTAAGAACTGATGAGTTTTAAAATATTTGACCTGTCCCAAGAGTTGTTACTCCTACTCAGGCTCAAATTTTCTCAATTTATGCTCTGTCCTCACTTTTAGTTGAAGACACAGAGCATTGCATGCAAAGCTCCTTCCCTGCAGGAGATAAATGGGGCGCTGATGAATCCATGTGATGCTTTAAAAACAAAAACAGAAACAAAAAATATATTCTGCCTTAATGCATAAGGAGAAGGTATATTTTTATACTTATGCGGTGTGAAAGGCATTACTTTTAAATCTAATCTCTCTGTTTCATAGAAAGAGGCCAGGTTAGAAGAAAAAAAAAGGGCATTTGGGAGTCTTCCATCTAAGGAGAGATATAAAAAGACATTTTTGGTGGGCTCTCTTAAAATGAGACGCTCTCATGAGGGTTTTAATTGATAATAAGCAGCAATATGTAATAAAAACTATGACAAATCACCAGGGGATGAAAGCAGAATACTTGTAACAGTCCTCATTTTAATTTATGAGAAACCATCACCAATCCTGAACATTCCTTTTTTCCTGAGAACTTTGCTTTAAATCACATGCTTGCCCATCATCCTTCCATTTCCTCCTGCAGGGCTTCCCCAATCTGTGGCACCTCCACAACGCTAGCCTCTCTCTTTCTTCTTGGAAAACTGTACGCCTTTGATATCTTTCAAAAGCATTTCTATTAAGTAATATTTTGTTCCAATTCTAATTTTACCCCCATTTCTTGTCCCATCTTTCCATCACCTAGATGAAATTTCCACTACAAGTTCACCTCTCCCTTCAAATATTTTCTTTTCCTCTGAAATCTGTTTTAATTTTTTTCTATTTCTCTAGATGACAATCATCAATCATCTCAGTTATCTAGACTCAGAAACATCGTCTCATTCTTATTTCCCTTCTTCTCTTATAGTCCTCCAACCACAAACTTTTTCAATTAGCTTCTTCAGTGAGCCCCTTATATAAACCCAGTCATCTCCATTATGAATTTGTGGTATGCCAACGCAGTTTCTCATGGTCTTCCTGCAATGACACCTGCAATAGCCTCAGTCACTTTCATTTTTTATCTACCATGTTTCCCCAAAAATAAAACCTAGCAGTACCATCAGCTCTAATGCATCTTTTGGAGCAAAAATTAATATAGGAACCGGTCTTATCTTACTATATGACTGAGTATTATATAATATAAAAAATATAATACCAGGTCTTATTTTACTATAAGATCGGGTCTTATATAAGACCGTGTCTCATTTTACTATAAGACCCAGTCTTATATAACATAAAACCGGGTCTTACATTAATTTTGCTCCAAAATATGCATTAGAGCTGATTGTCCGGCTAGGTCTTATTTTCGGAAAAACATGGTAGCTATCTCACATTAACAAATAACCTCTCTGTATTGTATCTTCCCATTTATAATGCACCAATCATCCCACATAACCTAGAATGTAATCACATACAATGATGGTTACATGGCTTTTCAACAGCTTGATATGCTGTTTTTTGTCTTCCCAAATGAATTGTAAAGCATCTATTTTTCTATATGACAAAAGGAACAAATGGATTGTTGAGGGAGGGAATGAGTGATAAATAGAGAACACAAGGAATTTGAAAAGGGGAAAATAGTAATCTGTGTTGCATGGAATGGTGAATAAACTATAAAGCAGCCTGTATGTGTTGAGTTTTCAGGGCCAGTGAGGGCCCCTTTGGCACCTTGGGGCAAACTGGAAACAGGAACCTCTCCTTAAGATGCTGCTGGAAACCATCTCAATATATAAACAAGTCTGTGATGTCGCCAAGGTGGAGGCATCCCTTCAAACAAGTGTACCACCTACATAGCCCTGAACGGCAGCCCTTTTTCCACTCTATGACTATGCTATCATTGCTAAGTCATGTCTGTTATTTGGGCCTCACATTCCATATCTGTAAAAGAGGCATAGTAATGCCTGCTCTAATTGTTTTACTAGGTTATTGAAAAGATGACAGTAGTTAGTTACCTCAACTGTCATGGAGTACAGGCTGGAAAGAAATCAAGCTGTGATTTAAAAAAAAAAGAAAAAGAAGAACTTAGGAACATTTGGAACTGTGAGAATTAGAAGTACTGAGTTGTCTGCTATGTTTGTTTTTTATTTTGCTGTGGTTTTGTGTTGTTCTATGTCAGTGGTAAACCAATTATGAGCAAAAGAGGTAAAGGCTATAAAAACTGAGATACGTGAAGAAAAGGAAAAAGACAAGGATCGGTCAAATAAAGATGAGGAAATCTCTATTGCAAATTTGTCTGCTAATTTGTCTATTGCATCTTGTGCAAGATAAAGAAGAGAGAAAGAAATGACATTTCTCATGGGAAGATATGATTATACAACAATATAAGTAATAGCCAAGATTTACTATTTACATAAACCAGGCATCGTGCTAACTACCTTCTTTCATTTGTTCTACTCAATGATTCTATAAGACAGATGCTAATACAAGCCCATGATGCAGATGAGAAAAATGAGCAGAGGCAGGATGTGGAAAGAGATTGTCTAACTCTAGAGGCCACTCTCTAACAATACAAGGTTGTATCCTAAAGAGTTGCTTTCACAGGGGAGGAGTGTTACAGTTTAGCAAGAAATAAAATTGAGATCTGCTTATTAATTCAATTGGAATGAATCCAGGGTATCCATATGCAGTAATGCAAATGCTAGGAAGTGAAAAATTTGATGTAAGTTCCAATTTGGCACAAAAACAAAAACTATTTAAGAGACTATACTGTAAGAAAAAGGGTCAAGCTTTAGAAACAAAAGAAAAAGGGCCAAGCTGTAGGAACAAAATAGAGATACTGCACAACTGTTTTTAAAAGGTGAATGAGCATGAGCCCAGTCAGTAAAAGTTGGAGACAGCTGGAAATTTAGGCAGCAGAACACAACTGTTAAGGAGAAAGAAGGGAAGAGAGTGCTGACCACCTGCCAAGAGATTTTCATGAAGTTATGGAGAGATTATTACTACCATATCAAAGACAGCTAAAGATTTGATATAGCTGTTACTTGCTAGGTCACTTAAGTGTAGAACAGAATTAGGAAAGGTGGTTTTGGTCTGGAGTGCAGGGACACCACAGGGCCTCCTGATAAGAGAACCACTAGTAAAAATAAAAAGGAAATGCCCAGGAACATGTCACAATAAAAGGGAGGCGAGCACAGCTGGGCCACCTTCAAGATCCAGCATGCAAGAGAAAAAGGAAAGAAAACAAGAAACATCTGTACAAATGCAATCTTGAAAGTCTCCCAGGGAAGAAAAACAAAAGAGAGAACAGAGGGGGTGTGGGGAGACTTAGGTACAGTTAACAGAGATGTATTTCAAGTTATGGGGAAAACACATGATGATTAAAAAAATGAAACAGAGGTAGGAAGGAATAAGTTATACAGAAAAAATACTGAAGTATGTGAGGTGTGTATGAAAAACAGTTCTCTGTGTAAGAAAGTAGGCAGATGGAAGCAGAAACCTTCCCTAAGCAATGGTTCTCAAGGTGGGGGGGTGTCTCCAGACCAGTAGCAGTAATACCACCTGGGAACTTGACAGAAATGCAAATTCTCTGGCCCCATCCCAGACTTACTGAGTCAGAAACTCTGGTGGTAGAAGCCCTTCAGTCTGTGTTATAACAAACCCTCCAAGTGATTCTGATGTACATTCAAGTTTGAGAACCAGTGGTCTAAGGAACAGAAAGAAAGGAGAATGCAAGAAAAGGATATTCTACTGTATTAAATGACAAATGTGGGTAGAGGACACAGAAACAGGAGTACATGATACAAGGAGAAAATGACCACTCAAGTTTAGAGTTGCAGATAATGGATTCTGATGAAAGAGAAACCAAGGTTACACAATCTTAGTACAAAAAAAGAGGGCTTAATGTGATTGGAAGAAATATATTAAAAATGAAGCAATTGCATTCTCAACAATGTAAGACTACCCAGTGGAACTTCCTGCACTAAGGAAGTGTTCTATATCTACATTGTCTAATGTGGTAGCTGCTAACCCCAGGTGCTTACTGAGCACTTGAATTGTGACTAGTTCACTGAACTGAACTTTTTATTTTACTGAATTTTAATTAAAATTAAATAGCCACATGTGGCTAGTGGCTACCACATTTGACAGTGTAAATTTAAAGCGAATTTCATATTGGTCAATGGGACATGAATAATGCCAATGTGAACTTTTATTTGTGAAGATATTTAATAATATAAGATCTACATGAGAAGATATGTAATTATGAAAATGAATTAGGAAATATCACATTCACATATAAAGCTGCCCTACATCCAAAGAAATATAAAAGGAGGAAGCATTTAATATCTGTGCTTCACTGATTTTATATCTTGGATGGGTTTCCGATGTTGTCCAGAACAAGATGATAAGGCTGGAAGTAACTGGAAGTTATCCAACAAAACACACATAGAATCACTTTGTGAGAATATAGGATTGGAGATTTTATATTTAGATATTTGCTATCAAAATTATGACAAAAAACAGATATAGATAGAGATGGCCTCCAGAACGACTGGATAAACATGAAGGTAAAAATAGACAAAGGTAATGTAAAGTGAAAGCCCATGTCTTGGTAACAGTTAAATGAATTTCTTAAAACTTAGTTAATGTTTCAATATAGTGGACAGGGAACAAATTTTTGTTAACAGGAAG
Organism: Rhinolophus sinicus; assembly: GCF_057876585.1. Taxonomy (NCBI): domain Eukaryota; kingdom Metazoa; phylum Chordata; class Mammalia; order Chiroptera; family Rhinolophidae; genus Rhinolophus; species Rhinolophus sinicus. The sequence continues at coordinate 20,427,781 of NC_142518.1, read as the reverse complement.
AAAAATTAATAAAAATATATATATTCAAGAGGGAGAATGAACTATTCTCCTTTCAAGATTTCAGATCATGAAGGAGGACGTGAAAATGGCATAAGAAATATACTCAAGGGAAGGAGAATATTGAAATGTCTTAAAGAAAAAAAAAATGGATACTTCCATCCATAGAAGCATTTAATAATAAGGAGAAAAGATTATTTTTTTTCAATAGAGGTTAAGAAATTGTAAGAATTGGAGCAAAAATAGTGGAAATCAAAAGCAAGTGAGTGAACTATGTAGAATAACAGCCAAGGTGATAAGCAAAGAAAGAGGTCATACAAAAATAAAGCATTACCGAGAGACAAGTCACAATGTTAGAGAACAAAGCATTCTGTTTTACAAAATTAAAAAAGACAACTGAAGGAGAAAAAACTGATAACAGATGATAAGAAATAATAATTGATAATAGCTAATAAAAAAGTATTTAGGGTTCTCTCTCTCTCTCTCTCATTTAAATGAGTAATTCAAAGACAGGAAAAGATACAGCAGATACAAGAGGAAATATGTGGGTGAATTCTCAGGTGGAATGAAAAGGCTTTGACATATATGTTGTCTTCATGGCTCAAAACTGACCAGTATGATCAAGATGCTTTATAAGATTAAAGGCCTAATTACTGGAAGAGAAATAGACTTACTAGCAGATCATCGTTTTAAAAATGTATTAAGGTGAAGACGTCATTAAAATGGCAGTGTGAGGTGAGCCTCTGTAAATCTCCCCTGGAATTTACAACAAATGGAACAACTGTAACTCCACAAAGGACTCCCTGCCCAGCAGACAGGCAACACGAAGAGGCCCACTACTGAATTCACCTAAAGTTGGGCGAATCGCGCAAGTGGGGGAGGCGGGAAGGGAAAAGTGTGGAGATGGAGCCCCATGGGCGCAGGAAGAACACCTAGCTCAGTGCTCTGAGCTCGCTGCATCCCGGAACTACCGCAGCTGTGGGAGAGGGAAGAACTCGGACTGCTAGGGCTCCACTTATGGCCCACAGGGCTGAGGGGGCAGCATATAACATGGCTGAACCCAACTCTCACAGCAGAGACCTCGGGGCAAAGACTGAGGGAAGAAGGCTAAAAACAGTGGTTTAAGCCCTCACTGCCGAGCAGAGAATGGAAGCCTTGGGCACTGAGACTAGCCACCCCCTCCCTACCCTCCCAGAGCTCACCCCGCCCCCACCTGCCCGGTGCTAGAAGCAGAACACTAACAGCGTCAGATCAAAAGAACAGAATATTTGCAGTTCTGAGAACTGTGGTCCGCAGACACAGATTCGCAGCCCAACTAGTTCCGGCAAAGGGGAGGGAGCTGTGGAAGCAGGACCAGCTGTGGTGGTGGTCGCTGGCATTGCTCTGGGCCACCTCTCACAACTCACCCCGTCCCTGGCCCCACCTATCTGGGCGGATCCCTGCAGGAGTAAACAGAACTGCTGAAACACACAGGCTCTGAATGTGGTGCAGGAAGAGCTTTGGAACTTCAAAAGCTCTCCGCATATCCACACGGACACTGCACCCTGTGACGCAGGCGAACGATTAACAGAGGAAAAGCCCATCTCCCAGGGAATCCCCCCATTGTGTGAGAAGCTGAATAGTGCACAGAAAATATAGCACTAAGTGTGAGAGAGAAAAAAAGGCTGCAGTCGGACAGAAAATAAAACATTCCACCAACAAGTACTGGAAAACAAAAGAAAGATCTCTTCCTATCAACCTGTTGCAGAAGCCACTCCTGTAGATGTCTAGGAAGAGTAATAATAAATCAGTAATTGCAATGACTAACCAAGGCAACAACACAGCTCAGAAAGATAGTGAAAAGTTGCCAAAAAGGAACTTAAACATATAGAAATATGTGACATAAATGACAGAGAATTCAAGATTGCAGTTCTTAAAAAACTCAACAAGATGCAAGAAAACACGGACAGGCAGTTTAATGAACTCAGAAAAACAATCACAGAACAACATGAACCTTTTACCAAAGAGATTCAAATTTTAAAAAAGAACCAAATAGAATTTCTGGAGATTAAGAAGTCAGTAGAAGAAATTAAGAATGAAATAACCAGCTTAGGTAGTAGAGTTGACCAGATGGAGGAAAGAATCAGTGACATCGAAGATAGAAACCTGGAAATGACACAGATAGAAGAAGAAAGAGACTTGAGACTTAACAGAAATGAAAGAACTCTACAAGAACTTTCTGACTCCATCTGAAAGAGCAATATAGGAATTACGGGCATACCAGAAGAAAAAAGAGAGAAGGGAACAGAGAATATATTCAAACAAATTGTCGATGAGAACTTCCCAAACTTGTAGACAGAACTGGATCCTCAAATCCAAGAAGCAAATAGAACACCTAATTAACTCAATCCTAACAGGCCTTCTCCAAGGCACATTGTATTGAAGCTGTCTAAAATCAACAACAAAGAAATAATCCTCAAGGCAACCAGGGAAAAGAAGATGGTATCCTACAAAGGAAAGCCCATTAGATTATCATCAGATTTTTCAGCAGAAACTCTACAAGCCAGGAGGGAGTAGAGCCAAATATTCAAACTATTGAAAGAGAGAAATTATGAGCCAAGAATAATATATCCAGCAAAGATATGCTTTAGATATGAAGGAGGAATAAAGATGTTTCCAGACATACAGAAGATGAGGGAATTTTCTAATATACGACCAGCACTACAAGAAATACTAAAGGAGGCTATTCGACCACCATCAACAGGGACAATTCGTGGCAACCAAAACACAAAAAGGGGGAGAGTAAAGGCCTGAACCGGAATATGGGAACGGAGAAAATAAGCATGCTGAAGAAAATTGAATACTCTAAACGTGAAAGTTTCTTTTACATAAACTTAAGGGTAACCACTCAAAAAAGAAATCCAGAACTGAAACATATACTGTACTAAAAGAAGAAACAGAGGGAGACATAATAGAATACCACCACACAGAAATAGTAGACAACAATAAAAAGGCAAAGAAACAATGGAGACACAGCCTTTCCAGAAAACTAAAGATAGAATGACAGGAAATCCTCACATATCAATGATCACCCTAAATGTAAATGGCTGAACTCACCAATAAAAAGGCAGAGTAGCAGATTGCATCAAAAAACTAAACCCAACCATATGCTGTCTCCAAGAGACACATCTCAGCTACAAGGATAAGCATAAACTCAAAGTGAAAGGGTGGAAATGGACACTCCAAGCAAATGGTACCCAGAGAAAATCAGGTGTAGCCATAATGATATCATATAAAACAGACTTCATTGTGAAAAAAGTAACAAGAGACAAAGATGGACATTTCATAATGGTAAAGGGGACTGTACAAGAAGAAGACATAACAGTCATCAATATTTATGCCCCCAATCAGGGAGCACTGAAATATACCCAGCAAGTACTAACAGAACTAAAAGGAGAAATTGACAAAAACACAATTATACTACGGGACTTAAATACATCATTTACAGCTATGGATAGATCATCCAAACAGAAATAAATAACGAAATAGCAGCCCTAAATGACATATTAGATGAAATGGACATAATTGACATTTATAGAGCACTTCATCCTAAAACATCGGACTATATATTTTTTTCTAGTGTACATGGAACAGTCCCAAGGATAGACCATATACTGGGACATAAAATCAGCCTCAGCAAATTTAAGAAGAATGAAATCATACCAAGCATATTCTCTGATCACAAGGCTTTGAAATTGGATATCAACTGCAAAAAGAAAGCAGGAAAAACCACAAATACATGGAGATTAAACAACATACTTTTAAAGAAGGACTGGGTCAAAGAAAAAATTAGAGGAGAGATCAAAAGATACATAGAAACAAATGACAATGAAAATACATCCTTCCAAAATTTTTGGGATCCAGCGAAAGCAGTTTTAAGAGAGAAATTTATATCATTACAGGCCTATCTCAAGAAACAAGAAAAATCCCAAATAAACAACCTCACATTACACCTTAAAGAACTAGAAAAAGAAGAACAAATGAAACCCAAAGTCAGCAGAAGAAAGGAAATAACAAAAATCAGAGCAGAACTAAATGAAATAGAGAACAAAAAAACAATAGAAAAAATTAATGCGACAAAGAGCTGGTTCTTTGAAAAGATTAACAAAACTGACAAACCCTTGGCTAGACTTACTAAGATAAAAAGAGAGAAGACACTAATTAACAAAATCAGAAATGAAAAAGAGAAAGTTGTCACGGATACCACAGAAATACAAAGGATCATCCAAAACTACTATGAAGGACTATATGCCACCAAATTCAATAACCTAGAAGAAATGGACAAGTTCTTGGAAACATATAGCCTTCCAAGGATGAACCATGAAGAACTGGAAAATCTAAACAGACTCATCACCAGTAACAAAATTGAATTAGTCATCCAAAGCCTTCCCAAAAGCAAAAGTCCAGGACCAGATGGCTTCACTAGTGAATTCTACCAAACCTTCAAAGAGAATCTAATACCAATCCTGCTCAAACTCTTCCAAAATATTGAAAAAGAGACAGTACTCCCTAACTCATTTTATTAGGCCAAAATTACCTGATACCAAAACCTGGTAAGGACAACACAAAAAAGGAAAACTGCAGATCAATATCTCTGATGAATACCGATGCAAAAATCCTAAACAAAATTCTAGCAAATCGAGTACAACAATGCATTAAAAAGATTATTAATCACGACCAAGTGGGGTTCATCCCCGGGGCACAAGGAGGTTCAACATCCACAAATTCATCAATTTGATACATCTAATAAACAAAATAAAGGACAAAACTCAGATGATGATATGAATTGATGCAGAAAAAGCATTTGACAAGATACAACATCCATTTTTGATTAAAACACTTAATGAAATAGGTATACAAGAAAAATACCTTAACATAATAAAGGCCATATATGACAAGCCCTCAGCTAATCTCATAATTAAATGTGAAAAACTGAAGTCCTTTGCTCTACATTCAGGAACACAACAGGGCTGTCCCCTATCACCTCTGCTTTTCAACATAGTGTTGGAAGTCCTTGCCAGAGCAATCAGGCAAGAGAAAGAAATAAAAGGCATCCAAATTGGGAATGAAGAAGTTAAACTGTCACTCTTTGCAGATGACATGATGCTATATATAGAAAACCCTAAAGACTCCACCAAAAAGCTATTAGAAACAATCAATGAATACAGTAAAGTTGCTGGCTACAAAATCAATTTACAAAAGTCCATTGCATTCCTATATACTAACAATGAAATCTCAGAAAAAGAAATTAAAAAAAAACAAAACAAAAAAACAATTCCTTTTGCAATTGCAGCAAAAAGAATAAAATACTTAGGAATAAACTTAACGAAGGATGTGAAAGACCTACATGCTGAAAACTACAAGGCATTTTTAAAAGAAATTGAAGAAGACACAAAGAAATAGAAAGACATTCTGTGCTCATGGATTGGAAGAATCAACACAGTTAAAATGGCCATATTACCCAAAGCAATATACAAATTTAATGCAATCCCCATCAAAATCCCAATGGCATTTTTTAAAGAAATAGAACAAAAAATCATCAGATTTGTTTGGAACCACAAAAGACCCCAAATAGCCAAAGCAATCCTAAGAAAAAAGAATGGTGCTGGAGGTATCACACTCCCTGACTTTGGCCTGTACTACAGGGCTACAATAATCAAAACAGCATGGTATTGGCAGAAAAACAGACACATAGACCAATGGAATATTATTGAGAACTCAGAAATAAAACCACATATATATGGACAGATAGTTTTTGACAAAGAAGCGAAAAACATACAATGGAGAAAAGACAGCCTTTTCAATAAATGGTGCTGGCAGAATTGGAAAGCCACATGCAAAAGAATGAAACTGGACTGCTATCTGTCACCATGTACCAAAATTAATCCAAAATGAATCAAAGACTTAAGTATAAGACCTGAAGTAATAAACTGCATAGAAGAAAACATAGGTACTAAACTTATGGACCTTGGGTTCAAAGAGCATTTTATAAATTTGACTCCAAAGGCAAGGGAAGTAAAAGCTGAAATACATGAATAAGACTATATCAAACTTAAAAGTTTCTGCACAGAAAAAGAAACCATCGAGAAAATAAAGAGGCCACCAACTGAATGGGAGAAGATTTTTGCAAACAGTGCCTCCGATAAAGGGCTAATATCCAAAGTGTACAAGGAACTCATGCAACTCAACAAATAAAAAACAAATAACTCAATTGAAAAATGGGCAGACAACCTGAAGACATACAAAAAGAGGACATACAAACAGCAAATAGACATGTGAAAAAATGCTCAACATCACTAATCATCAGAGAAATGCAAGTAAAAACCACAATGAGATATCACCTCACCCCAGTCAAAACGGCTACCATCACCAAGACAAATAGTAACAAGTGTTGGAGAGGTTGTGGAAAAAAAGGAACCTTCATACACTGTTGGTGGAAATGTAGACTGGTGCAGCCACTATGGAAGGCGGTGTGGAGGTTCCTCAAAAAATTTCGAAAGCAATTACCATATGACCTAGCAATCCCTCTCCTGGGTATCTACCCAAAATATCTGAAAACATTTATACATAAAGACACGTGTGCTCCAATGTTCATTGCAGTTTTATTGACAGTGGCCAAGACATGGAAACAACCAAAATGTCCTTCGATAGATGAATGGATAAAGAAGTTGTGGTATATATACACAATGGAATACTATTCAGCGGTAAGAAAAGATGAAATAGGACCATTTGTGACAACATGGAGGGATCTTGAGAGTATAATGCTAAGCAAAATAAGTCAGACAGAAAAAGCAGAGAAACATATGATTTCACTGATATGTGGTATATAAACCAAAAACAACAAAAGAACAAGACAAACAAGTGAGAAACAAAAACTCATAGACACAGACAATAGTTTAGTGGTTACCAGAGGTTAAGGGCAGAGGGTGGTGGGAGATAAGGGTAAGGGGGATCAAATATATGGTGATGGAAGGAGAACTGACTCTGGGTGTTGAACACACAGTGGAATTTATAGATGATGTATTACAGAATTGTACATCTGAAATCTGTGTAATTTTACTAACAATTGTCACCCCAATAAACTTTTAAAAACTAATAAAAAATAAAGAAGAATCAATAAAAAGAAAAAAAATATTAAGAAAGTTATTACAAAGCGAAGATCATTGGTACCATTCAACAGTGACCTCAGGTTTTGAGAAAGAAGAGAGCTTCCCTGTGGAAATCAAGATGACATGGTACCTATTAGAAAACATATATTTGGAGAATGTAAGTGAGATAACAATCCCTAGCACTGGAGGAAGATTTGGAACATATTCACTGTTTTAGTTCAATGAACACTTTCTGGTGGACAAATAACATTTTTATTTTTAAGACTGTGGACAGAGCTCCACACAAGTACATATAATTTGATGACACCATATACACAGGAGATCAGAAAGTCTATTTTCATTGAACTGATTATGAAAGAAATTCAACAGGCAAGTACATAAAAAATCCACCCTTGGTGTTCCCTTTCTTTACATACTATCTAGAGCAGTGGTCGGCAACATTTTCCTATAAAGGGCTAGAAAGTAAATGTTTTAGTCTTCGTGACCTCTGCTGCAAATATTCAACAGTGAAGTGTGAAAGTAGCCACTGACAATACGGAAACAAATGTGTATGGCTGTTCGCCAATAAAACTTTATTTGCAAAACAGTTAGCCAGCAGGTTTGGTCTGAGTGCCACAGCTTGTATCCCTCTGGTTGACAGACATTTTAAAAAAGGATAAGTTTCTGAGAGAAATAGATATAAAGATGCCAAAGAGACAGTAGTATACATACTAAACATAAATAAACCTCTTTCTTGAAGCTAATTACTTATTCAACAATCATTATTGCAATTACAGGAAGACTAGAGACCAGAATCAAAATCGAGCATACCTGAGAAATGAGAATAAAAATGAACAGTGATATACAAGGAAATTCCATGGGCTTGCTTGTTGGCAACTCAAAAGCAATCGTCCTGCAATGCTCTCTCCCTGAATCAAAGGGGCCAGAAGCTTGGGTATCTATCACATTTTCCAGAATCTTGTATCAGATTTGCAAGCACAGGAGAAGCTGAAGATTTATCGTGGCTTCTCTGGCGCTGATGGGCAGAGGTGTTGGCTTCTGCAGGCATGAGATTTTTAGAGCAGCCATTGGGCATTTCCCTACAAATCACCTGCTTTGATGATACAAGCAGTGGTGAAAATTGCTGCTAGTTTCCTGTGGTCTATCAATTTTCTGAGTCTCTGAAAGACTGTGGTTAAACGAAGAGCTAGTGGCATCTTCCCCTGAATTTCATTCCACCAGCCTTTCCAAGTGGTTCTGTAAAGCACTTAATTCTTTGTATCAAATCCCTTCACTGCTTGAACTTTATAGAGCAACACATCTTTTTGTGACCAATCCCTGCCTGATACTGTGTTAGTGTAGAACTGAAGATATAAAATAAGAGGATGAGCTAGGCAAGAGTATTTTCTTATGCTCCAGAGAGAGGGAGGTGTGCAAATAAACTGGGATATGAAAGTAAAAATAGCACAAACAAGAAAATGTAAGAGAATGGAAAAATATATCATTCAAATATTAAGTAATGGTGAACAATTTCCGAGGCCAACATTTTTATAAATTAGTTATTTTTTTAAATGTGCGTGCTGGTTTATGTGGATCACATTATCGCACAGTGTAAAATATAAAAGCTAATAAAATATACTGAGCATCTTCTTGGGACACTGCAATTTTTTCACTACTATTAAAACCACCCTGCAGGGAAGAGATTGTTATCCTCTTCTTACCTATTAAGAAACTTTGGCTCAGAGAAGTGAAAGGACTTGCCTATGGTTACACAATTATTGAATGGCAAGGCCAGGATATGAAATAAGAACTGCCTGGCTCCAAAGCTGGCATCCCTTCTGCTCTCCCATGCCCAAAAGCCCACTTGCACCTTTATAGCCAGACTCAAACAGGGTTAGGCCGGAAGAGCACGGGAGAATTTCAGTTAGATATTATTATGAAGATATATTGTGAAATTGAACTTGGGCTCACATTCATTTATTCATACAATATAATTATTCAAAACTGATTGTATCAGGTAAACAAGGCTAATATGGTCACCGCCCTCATGGACCTTATATTCTATCTATAGCTGTAGCAACACAGATGATAATGGAGTATCTCCTGATGTGAAAACAAATGCACAAAGAAATAAATGTGGGAGACAACCAACATGGCACAGTAGGTAAATGCTGTGTTTACCTTCTCTCACAACCACATCAAAATTACAACTAATCTACAAAACAACCATTTTTGAAAATCACCTAAAATCAAGCTGAACTGAAGCCTTTCAACTAAGAACTTGCAGAAGAAGCCACTTCCAGACGGGTAGGAAGGTCAGAGATGTGGCACGGGCTGACCATTAAAAATCGTGTGACCATTAAAAATCGGGAGGGCTGTTTCGGCTTTGGGGTTCACCCTTCATTCCCTAGAGGAGGGAGGGATCCAGCCCCACCCCAGCCCAGGGTTCCAGTGCCGGGTAGAGAAGTCCCCATAATTTTTGGTTGTGAAAACAAGCAGAGATTGTGACTGAGTGACATTGTGTGCAGATGCACTCCCAAGCGCTCCCCTTAAAAGGCCCTTGCGAGGACTCATCCACCAACAGAATCACTTTATCTGACCTCCAGCACTGGGGCCACAGCTGGAGAGGTGGCAGGGACAAATGGTGGGGAACTGAGTTGTCTGGCTTGGGATGGGGGCTGGAGAGGTGGCTTTCTCCTGGACAGAGGAGCTGACAGAGGCCATTGTTTCTTTGCTGAGCCCTCCCCCTTCCGGGCACGGGAACACAGGCATCTGAGTTCTCTGAGTCTCTGCTGTTCATTCAACATGCCCTGGCGATTAGAGACCTGGCCCCATCCAACTTTTGGGCACACCCAGGCCGCTATCAGTGGCTTTTTTGTACACATCACCTGCCTTGGCTTAAGCTGAACGCTTTCCTAGGGCCTCTCAAAGGCTCATGGAACCCAGACAAGCAGCTTCTGGATTGAGCATGTCCTCTACCTCTGGCTGAGCAACCCTAAGCCAGCACTAGCAGCAGCTGGCCTTGGTTCACAGCTTGGCTTCTCAAGACGCTTACAAGCATAGCACAGGCAGCAGCTATCTGTGGATTTCTTGCTGGCTCCCACTAGGTGGCCCAGGATGGAGCACGAGATGTGGCTGAAGTAGACCTACAGTGGATCCCCTCCAAGGTGGTCCTGGTGCTGGCGCTCCCAGTGGCCAGCTTCAAAACGAGCTGGAGCATTGCCCAGCCACCTCCGAGAACAACACACACAAGGGGCAGATTGGGCAGGCACCAGAGCCCTGCTGGGGCAGATCCTGCTCTGTATGATCAGCCCCTGCACCACAACTCCTCCACTGTAGTCAAGGCCAGTCCTCACAACCAGTGAGCCCAAGGGTCAGTCCCTCACATTGATGTGCAATTATCAACGAAAGCTCAACTCTAAGAGGAGGGAACACACAACCCACACAAGGGACACACCTGGAATACGTGGCTCAGGTGACCAGAAAGACTGCGCCACTGAGACCCACAGCACACCTACTACATAAGGCCATTCTACTAAGACCAGAAGACATAACAGCCCTACCTAATACATAGAAACAAACACAGGGAGGCAGCCAAAATCAGAAGACAAAGAAACATGTCCCAAATAAATGAACAGAACAAAGCTCCAGAAAAAGAACTGAACAAAACGAAGATAAGCAATCTATCAGATGCAAAGTTCCAAACAGTGGTTATAAGAATGTGCAGTGCTCTCAGGGAGAGCTCCAACAGATACAGGAAGCAATAAAATAGAGATGGAAACCATAAGAAAGAATGAGTCAGAAATAAAAGATACAATGATGGAAACATGGGATATATTACAGGGAATCAACAGTAGATTAGATGAAGCAGAGGATCCAACCAGCGATGCAGAAGATAACGTAGCAGAAAACACCCAACAAGAAGAGCAAAAAGAAAAAAAAAGAATCCAAAAACTTTAGGACAGTTTAAGGGGCCTCTGGTACAGCATCAAGCGTACCAACACTTGCATTACAGGGGTACCAGAAGGAGAAGAGACAGAGCAAGGAATTGAAAACTTATTGGAAGAAATAATGACAGAAAACTTCCTTAATCTGTTGAAGGAAATGGACATACAAGCCAAGGAAGCACAGAGAGTCCCAAACAAGGTAAACCCAAAGAGGCCAACACCAAGACACACAATTAAAATGCCAAAGGTTAAATACAAAGAGAGAATCTTAAAAGCAGCAAGAGAAAAGCAGTTACCTACAAGGTAGCCCCCATAAGACTGTTGGCTGACTTCTCAACAGAAACTTTGCAGGCAAGAAGGAAGTGGCAGGAAATATTCCAAGTGACGAAAAGCAATGACATACAACCAGGAGTGCTCTACCCAGCAAGGCTATCATTTAGAATTGAAGGATAGATAAGGAACATCCAGGACAAGAAAAAGCTGAAAGAGTTCATCACCACCAAACCAGTATTACAAGGAATCTTAGAGGGACTTCTTTAAGATGGGAGGGGCGTTAAGGATGGTTGAAAGGGGAAAGGATTAAGCAGTACAAATTGGTTGTCATACAGTAGTCATGGGAATATAGGGTATAGCATAAGGAATGTTGTCAATAGTATTGTAATCTAAGTATGAGGCCAGATAGGTACTAGATCTATCAGGGTGATAGATGGGAATGGGAATGGGGTTGGGGACAGGGTGAAAATGGTGAAGGCATTAAGATATACAAATTGGTAGTTAATACAGTATGGGGAATAGAATTAACAATGTTGTAAAGTTCATGAAAGGCACCAGATAGACACTGGACTTATTAGGCGGATCACATCATAGACTGTGGACATGCCTGACCACTGCGCTGTACACCTGAAGCTAAACTAGAATAATATTGACTGTCAACTATAACTAAATACATAGGTATATATAGTAACGGGATGTGGAGTACAACATAGAGAAGATAGTCAATGGTATTGTAACAGCTATACAAGATGTCAGAGGGGTAGTATCTTGGGGGTGGGTTATCACTTTACGAGGGGTTTAAATGTCTAATTATAACATTGCTTTGTACACCTGAAACTAATTTTTAAAATAAGGTAAAAAAAATAAATGTGTATAAAACTTATAGGACAGTGGAAATGAAATATTAAGGGCCAAAGAAAGAATGACCAAAAATTACTTTACATGGAAAATTAAAATAAATATTTAATTATAAGGTAAAAACTTATAAACATATGAATAAAACCCACACTATTTGAAAAAAAAAAAACTCAGGAAATTGATGGCATGTAAAAGTCTTTCTACTAACAAGCTGCTGGTTATAATTATTATAGGCTGTGGGGCAGAAAAGAGTACCTGTTAAGTAGGAGACCCTACAGCCTAATTAATTAATAAATATACTTGCAAAGAAAACATTTATAAGCACTTAATCAAAGAAAGATAAAAAGAAAAGTAGCAAGAAGTAACAGGTATGTTATTGCTAATGATAGTCTGTGGTAGTGTAAAAAGTCTATAAATATTTAAGGATCAAAAGGACCTCTGGGAGAATAAAACATACTATAGAAGAGATTAAGTGAAACAGGTAAAAGGAAAAACAATGAAAAATTGAGGATGTTAAATTTGTAAGAAATTGATAGGCCCGTGGAAATAGTGCCTTACAATACAATGCAACACAGAATCAGAATTGAATTGAGGTCTACAGCCAGAGACCAGCAATCTGCTAGTATACCTTGAGGCAAGAGTTAGCTCTAAATCATGCACAGTGCTAAGAAGTCATCCTCTCACTTACAGACTGGCAAAGCAAGAAATATCATTTCAGTATTTAAAAAGTACTGGCAGCCTTTTTTTGGTTCAGTTTCAGATAAGTATTCTCATATATACATAGCTACTTCTAAACATATCTGTCCTAAGTCAGTATACATATCAAGCGAAATAAACACACACACACAGTTTGACAATTAAGTTCACGAACTTGCCACGTGTGCTTACATTGGCAGCACTGTACAAACAGCTTGGTAAGTTTTCATAAGCTTGTATATAAGTGTCTCACAGCTGTGTTCAAGTCAACGTATGGTGGTGTCTTGCTGAGAGACGTTCATTATTCTTGTTGCGTGTTTTTGTGTGCCGTCGCGAGAATGTCTGAGCTTGAGTTAGAGCAACGAACAAACATTAAATTTCTTGGTAAACTTGGCAAGAGTGGAAGTGAAATCAAGAACATGTGTGTCCAAGGTTATGGGGATAATGCCATGAAGAAAACGGCAGTGTACCAATGGATTAAATATTTTTCTGAGGGGAGAGAATGCATCACTGATGAAGAGAGATCAGGACAGCCAGTAATGAGCAGAACTGATGAAAATATTGCAAAAACTAACCGAATTGTGCGTCAAAATCCTCACCTGACTGTGAGAAGCCTAGCACACCAAGTAACCATAGACAGAGAAACAATTAGGAAAATCTTAACTGAAAATCTTAGCATGAGAAAGATGTGTGCAAAAATGGTCTCAAAGGAGCTCTTGCATCACGACAATGCACCAGCTCACATGGCACTGTCTGTGAGGGAGTTTTTAGCCGTTTGTATTTTTTCTTGAAAAACATTTTCTGAATATATTTCAATAGTTCAGGCTATTGGGCAACTGAATTATGTTGACTGTATATCTGTTCAGGTAATAATCCTAAAATATTCGATAAAAATTCACTCACCATTACTTTAGCTGAGAATGTATTGATAGAATAGATTACAAGTTAAAAAAAAAAATCTTTGACCAACATGAACACCTTAAACTTATACAGTGTTATATGCCAATTATATCTCAACAAAAATAAATTTTTAAAAATCCTTCAAAGTGGCTAACTGTATTTTTTATTTTGAATTAGAACTATATTAAGAAAGAAATAGCTTTTTAAAATACACTTGAAGGTTTACTTTATAAATTAAATTTTTTCACAGTAATTCACAGGTCAGTCATTTTATATTTGTATAACACTCTTGTGAAAAAGTTTATTCCATCAAATTTAACAACACATTGTGTTGAATATGGAGTCCTGAGCAATTGTTATTTGTCAATCACATCTCAATAAAGCTGGATGAAAGGGGTTGGGATTATATTCAAAATAGGCAAACTAAAAAGCAAGAAAAAAAATGTGAAGATACTATTTCAAATCCATCCACTTATTCTATTATTTTGCTTGTCTCATTCTTATGCTTTTTTTCCATCTTACTGAATATCACATGTTTTTTAATCATATTTTAATTTTATGGATACCATAGAATTAGATAAAAATATTTTTTCATATAATTCATGATATGTATGTGATTAAAATGTCCAAAGAGGCAAATAAATAGAAAATAAAATTGGACAATATAAAATATGTAGATTTGAAAAGAACCACATTCTAAAAATATTTCAAAAACTTAGAAAAAGTTCTCAAAAGATGTGATAAATCATAGATTAAATATAGCTGAAGAGAATTGGTGAATTAGAAGATATTTATAAGGAAATTACCCAGGTACTAGCTTGCACATACACTAAAATTGTAATGACACAGAAAAGATTAGCATGACCCCTATTCAAAGAAATTATCCAGATGTTACAAAGAAAACTAAAGAGGGGGTATATAAACAGAAGTTAAAAGACATGGCAATATAAAAGGAAAATATTCAACATACATACAATGGAGTCATAGGGGAGATATGGGAAAGAATATTTGGAATGATAATGGTTCCTGAATTGTAGAAAGACAGGAGTCCTCAGTTGAAGGTCCCTACGAAGTGCCAGTATTTACATACTCCAACCACATAGTTATGGAAATACAGAACATAAGAGGCAAAATCTTAAGAGCAGCAAAAAGAAAAAACAGATTATCTGCAAGAGATAAACAATTGTAAAAAGAACACTACGCACAGAATACAAAGCCCACCTAAACTATTATTCAAGGATAAGAATGAAATAAATTGCAAAGGTAAGCACTAACATGTGGACTTAAGGAAGGAGGAAATTCAATCCAGAAGGAAGGATTAGAAGCCATCAGAAGAAAATGGTAAAATATTTTATTACTATAAAAACGTAATAATGACTAATGGGAGGCATAACGTGTAGGACCAAAATACCAAGCAAAAATAATATGGAATATGGGAGGAGGGAAACCAGAATTTAAACATTCTAGTGTTCTTGCACTGTTGAAAGGAGAATAATGACTTCATTAACTATGAATGGTACAATTTAAGGATAAGAGCTCAGAAAGAAAAAGTAGACTATGTAACTATCCAGCCAGAAAAGAGATGAAAAAGAGAATAAAGAAAACATGAGAGTTCATGAAGAAGAAGACATTAGGAGGAAAGAATGGCATTATAAATAAATTAAACAGCAAAGTGAATAAAATTAGGTCAGTAATTAGGGGAAATTGAAACAATAAAGTTAGACATGTGACCCGAACAAAATTCAACTAGAATAAGAACTCTGCAGGAAAGTACTGAGATTTGATATTGAAAAGTACTTTGACCTTATCATATTAAGCTCATCCTTCACTGTAAATAAATGTTCCATTAAATTACTTATGAAAACATTTATAAAGCATTGCTCTTCACACATGGGTATTGTAGATCTTTATCAGGTATAACAGTTTTAAGGAAATTATAATCTATTGAGAACATTTACTTGTAAAATTTTTTGCACAACAGGAAAAAAAGTCATATTCTGTCAGACTTTCTCTCTTCTAATCTTAGCTTGACACAAGATTTTAGAAAAGCTGGTTATGAAATGGGATATCAAAATAAATGATTAGCGATGTACCACTCATCAAAATACTCCATTTCCTTAAACAACCTATTGCATATCGATTGTCCGTGAACTGCACATTTTCAACCTATTCTCCCACTTGTAGATAACTATTTATCACTTAGAAAGAGTTTCATAAGTTTATCACTCACTGGTTAAAATAGAACCTTTCATTTTGTCCTCAACATAATTCTATCAAGCCTCAGAGAGTGTGTCTTAGTTCTAGTATTCTGACTTTGGTAAATAAGAATATGTTGATGCTATTCATACAATTTTTGATTTTATAAGCTCTGATCACATCTCTTAGGCTCATTTTTTATAACAGACAGTGTGTTTTTTTTAAGTTTGTCCTAGTATAGAAGTTTTCTTCCCCAACATGTTCAATCCATTTTATCATTTAGAAGATTATTCCCAACTCTAGTTTTTTCTTTTATGAATAGTTACAGATATAGAAATGCAATGGTTGTATCAGCAGTGTTTCCCAGATTACTTCTAAGGTATTTTGTGCCCAGGATTCTGTACCTCCGCTATCATTAGACTGCTCTACTTCAAAATGTTTGAGTGTTTAAAGATTCAGTCGTAAAATCATTTCTTCTTGTCTACCTTTTTTCCCTCAGTAATTGCATTATCCCCACAGCTCTAAATACCATCTTTATGCTGATGATGCCCAAATTTATATTTCCAAAATAAACTACCCTTCTGAACTCAAATCTCATATAGCCAACTACCTTCTTAACATCTCATGTAAAAGACTATTAAGCTTCTTAAATTTCACGTCTAAAAAAAAATAAAACCCTTTGATTCCCCTCATTCTACAACCTGCTCTCCCCCTGCCTTTTTCCATATCAGTAAGAGGCACCATGAGTCAACAAGAAACTCAAGCTAAAAACCTAGGAATCCTCCTTGTTTATTTTCTACCCCACATATTTCAGGCAGTGCTGTAGACCAGTGGTCCCAACCTTTTTCACGTCATGACACACAGAAATAAACTAAGGAGGCTGCTCAAAGTGGAAGGTAACCATCCTGGGACTTTGGATTGCCCCAGTTCTCACCCAGCCACCCTTAAGACTAAGATGATCAATATCATGGTGTCCCATTAACCTGTTTGTTGCCACCAGTTGAGAAACTCTGTTGCAGACTTTATATATAAAACACATACTCAACTTAACCCCCTTGCCCCATCTTCATTGCAACCACTCTTACAACCCTCCAGTTCAAGTATCTCAGGAAGCTGAAGTTAGTTGGGAACCCCAAGGATCAGTGTTTTTCCCAGGGCATATGGTTCTTGGAGCTCTGATCCTTATTGTGAGGCATCCAGGCTTAATTTTCTGACACTCCTAGCAATGCCATGAGCTATCTAATTGACTTTAATGAGTCTCCTTTTGCTTAAACTAACTAGAATTATTTTCTAATACAAAGGTCTGAGCTGAGCAGTCCCTAATCCAACAGGCCTTTCCTTACCATCCAAACCAAAGTATAAATTCAAGTCATTCCAACCCGGTACCGTGATTTATTTTCTTGCAGCACTTACCATTACCTCATATTTTCTAATTTATTTATTTGCTCACTGTCGCTTGCCAACTAGCTTTACAAATTAAGAATCTTTCCTGTTGTGGTCATTATTTCATCCCCAGTACTTAGAACAGTGACTATGAATCCATGTTAAATGAATTTGTAGTGATCATTATTACCATTCTGAGCACAGAAACACATGGGACCATTTTCCAAAAACAGTATCCAGTATTATAAGGATCTTTGTTCCAAGCTGCGTAAGCATCAGGGTAGTTTAGCTGTTAAGAGCAAAGCCTCTGATGTGAATGTGCTTGGGTTCTTTATCCTGCTTCTAGAATTTACTATCTGTGTGACCTTGGGCAAGTTACCAAACGTCTCTGAGCCTTAGTTTCTACATGTTATAGAATCTTCATGCAGATTAAATGAGTTAATCTAGGTGAGGCTAATTAGGACCAGGAACATTAAACACATGTTAGCTTCTGTTTTTTAACCAGTAGTACAGAGGCCATTAACTACATTCATCCATCTGCCATAGGTATATGGTAAGATGTAAACTCATTTCTCCCTTCAGGAACTTATAGTATAGATATAAAGAAAAGACATGTACTTTGAAAGGGAACATGAAGCAAATGAATGAATGAATGAATGAATGAATGAATGAAGAGAAAGAAAGAAAGGGAGACTGACAGGGATAAATGATAAGGATCTAAAAAATGGTTGATAGTTAAAAAACAGTTTGAGTTGAAAGTAGTCATGCTTATTGAAAAAATACCAGGAAATATTGGGACTTGAACAATTGATAAGATTTACATAAAGCAAGATATTGTAGTTCTCCATGAAAGCGAGTAAATAGGTGTAGAGATTTCAGAAAAGTAGATAAATGGGATGAAATAAAAGGTTTGAGCAGGCAAAGAATCAATGATAGAAAAGACTAGAACAATTTGGGAGTATCCGGAATCACAAAGGAGTTTATGTTGTTATATTATCCCATCAATGATATGACACTGAAAGTTGTAAAATGAGGCAAGACTAGGTGTTAGAGGTACAACTGGAACATTTCTCTAACTCAGGCTCTATGAAAATCATAGACTTGTTTGTTCTCAACTCAACTGTAGAAGACAGATTCCATTATTCACAGATAAGTAAACTAAAGTGCAACAACTAAACCACTTGTTCTAGGTCTTACAACTAGTAAGAAATAGGGCTTAGTTTTACGCTGATGTCTGTATGGACATCATATACACAGATATTTTCTGCAATACTGTGAAAATGATACTTTTTAAAAATTATTTTAAAGACTATGTGCTTAGTAATTTGAAAACGGAGAATATATAGAAATGGAAGTGATAAGTATACCATAGTAAGATTTAAAATATGAAGTGTTAAGTACTTAAACTAGGGTAATATTGATGGACACCAAGGTATAGTGGGAAGAGAACTAAATCGGACATACAGAATCATAAATTCTACTTGTAAAAATATTTGATCTTTAGGGTTTATTTGAGATTCAAGTTTTGATTCCTTAGGCTGAAAAGGGAAGGATAAATTAAGCAATGCTTTGAAAGGTCCATCAAACATAAGGAAGAAATCACACACAAAAAAAACAATTAGGATCTTCCATTAATAATTACAATCTTCCCAGGAATGCTACCTTACAGAAGAGAGTGTTCTAATATACGAGTATATTATTACATTTGATTTGTACCAAAACCCTAAGGTAAAGAGATTACTGTATCCATTTTACAGAAAAGCAATTGAGGTTCCCAAAGATTAAGCAATGACTGAAGAAATAATAGAATCCAGGTCTTCTCACACTGGTATTGTCTTTCCACTCTTGAATATGCTGCTGCCACTTAAACTGTGCTGCTGTTTACAATGTGGTGTTATAGAATCCACTGATTTGGTGTCTTCAGAAGTAAAATTATTTATCTGGACACATCCACTCTCCTTAAGTGTCTGTTGAACACTTATATGACTACCTATTATTCCCTGTGATAACATATATTTGTAATATGTACTCTAGACTTCTGGGCAATGAATATGCAATATATCTCTTGCTCTTCTTCTCCAAAGAAGACTCAGATTGACTCTGCCAACTGTAGCTAGAACATCCACTGTGTTTTCTACCACACATAGAGTCCATCTGATTTGACTGCTTTAAAATAATATTTTTGAGTAGAAATCTAAATGTATTCCAATGAAGACTACAGAAAATGAAATTAGGAAAATATATTTTAACCTTCCTCTTCCTTGTATCAAATACAGTGCTAACATATGCAAATACCTAAAACCCACTGAATTTGTTGAATTGCAGATCTAATGTCTCCTTGTCTGCCCAGAGCTTGCACCGAACAGCATTATTCTTGGTCCTATCTTTGGTTGTCATCCTGCCCAGGATTAGCTTTGAGAAGTCAATTATGGATTTGAGTGCCCTTTACTGGTATTTTAATTTGTTTGGTCCAATAAATCTTAGTTTAACCATCTTCGACTAGTTGTTACCTACCTTCTTCTGACATAGTTTTGCATTTTGCAAAATCTTAACTTTCAGATCATGTTTAAATGGGGTATTCTGCCAGTCTCTGCATAGAGAACTGAAATTTGCCATTACTACTACCCAACCTAACTGTTGACATACACCAATTTAATTTTAGTCTGAATATTCTAATCAGATAGTCTAAAGAATACCCCATTTTGGAAACAAAGAATAGAAACCCCCTACTTAAGAAGGGAAAATAGGGATTCAGAACTATGAGTGTCTCGTGAAGAACAGAATCAGCTTTAACCAAAAAGAAGTTATGAAACAGCTATTCGAACCAAAGCTCTTTGTTTATTCAAGAACTGTGTTAACATAATTTCTTCCTCTGTGCTGACAGGAAAGCTAAAGGACACAGAATACTTATAAAACAGAGCGAAAAAGAACCTGTTTGCTAAGTTGAGGTGAAGACCTCAAGTACGATTGGATTTGACTGTGTTCTATTCTATATCACAAATTACAGATCTTCATTTTGCTTTGTGCCATTCGACAAAATGAGATAAGGAATCTCTTGGTAAATTGTTTCACTAGAGTCTATTTACCCAACTAAAATATTTGTAGAGACGTCAAGGTTTGTGAAGCATATTTAGATAATTACTTGTAGGCACAAAATATGACTCCTTCCAGAGATATCTTCCTTAGGCACTATAGAGAACTGCAACAATCAACAATCCTACCCAGATACTCCTTATTGCTCGCCTCACTTTTTTTTTTTTTTTTTTTGTTGGTCCTTTGCACCGATCACCCACTAACCTACTACATACTTCACTCACTTCTTGTTTAGGTAAGATCCATGAGGTCAGGGACTTTGTTTTGTTCTCTGCTATATCCCTCAAAGAGTGTTTAGCACATAATAGGTACTTAATATGGATATGTGAGATAAGTAAAATAATGTTAACATGAACTAGATTTCTGAAACTGAGTTTTCTGAATCCGATTTTTATGTCTTGTAGGACATTCTGGATCCCATAAGCTACTTTCTGATGATATTCTAAGATTTAAGAAGTTTGGATTTTGTAAACACGTAATATACAGGAAATGATACATGTGATAATAATTTTCTGGCTGTAAAATGCTATTCACAGCACTATGTTTACTTCTACTCTCTCAATTATGTGAATGCATTTTTTTCCCTTTTTCTTTTCCTTTGACTTCTTTCTCTCTCTGCCTCTTTTCTTCTTTCTTTCCTTTCTATTTTTTAAAATGTTTCTTACACTTCCACTTGACCATGAACTAACTATATGAAGACTGGGACATGGTCTACCTCATTCAATTTGTATAACCAGCAGAATGCCTGACATACAGGAGGCATTCCATGTTTTAAATTAGTTGTTTAGTAATAAAGGAGTTGTACATATTACGTATTTGCTGAGTCCCTAAGAACAAAAAAATGTATATATTTACTGAGTTCATAAGAACAAAAATAAAATACTCAAGAATAAATCATATTTTACCCAAGAATCCCTATATTAAAACAAAATGTTAAAGTTTAAAAAATATTGTGCTATAACCCTTCATGTAAATAACCAATTGACTGCGTGCATTATTACTTTTTAATTTTTTTGCTCTCTTAATAGAGAGATGCTCTCCCATTAGAGAAGTGAAAGGACATCAGAAGACTTGAGGGCTCAGCGACCCCTCCACATCTCCTCCTTTTCTCTAAACACCCCAGTCTCTTTAGTTAAGTGTTTCATAAAACTCATTCTTCATAATATTCAAAGAAATTAATGGGACGGAAGAATCCATGACATTTGGTAAAAGAAAATTAAGAAAATCCTCTGGTGAATATATATCACAAAATAATACCCATGCAAAGCTCATTCCCACAGGGGAAAATATTGAAAAAATAATAACAAAATCAAAATTTTCTCTCTAATCTGTGAAACGAAATATAACCTGACTTCAGTCAATGTTGATATGTCATTTGTTTTGTGTTTTTTTTCTCCAGAGAATGTTTGCACTCCTGGGATACTGAACAATTGTACAGGCTGGCTTAATACTGATGGTCATTAAGCACAATGGGGAAAGTGAAAGGTCCACCATTAGCCCAGACTTAAAACTAAGCCATTTTAATGTTTAATTTGCATATGTTCTATGCAATTGTAGGAAATGAACTGTGTAAATTAACAGATAAGTAAAAGAATGTCAGAAGGAAGGCAAACCTTTTCATGAATCTCCTCTATGAGCCATCATTTTAATGAACAAGGATTATACACATTCTAATTGGCCATCACTTCTTTCCAGTTTGATCATTTGATTCAGCAAATACATGAATGTTTTCTTGTCATATAATGCCTTAAATTTTTTTTAAAAGCATAAACGGGCATATTATTCTATGGACAACCAATAGCTAATATTTATTAAATCCACAAAAAAACATACTTGATAATCCATATTGCTTACCCATAAGGAAGGAGACATGAAAGAGAAAATCCTTTAAATCATTAATTCTACAAAATTGCTTTTTGACGTAGTTTCCTATTATATATTATAGTTTGCTTGTGAGACTGTTTAGTTCAATTTGTTTTGTCTCTTAAGGGAATTTACTCACAAAGAGTCTGAGGAATCTTCCTGAAAAATTATGTCTATGTAAAAATGCTCTGACAAATAGATCGAAGCATGAACACTTACATTGATTTGTCAGAAAGCATAATATATGACTTCTGCCTTTTAAGACTTAGCAAGCTAGTTGAGGAGATAGAACGTATTCACATGAGGCAATGAGACTTATTATAAAATATAAAAGTGATGGCTAAATTGTACAGTAGAGAAAATAAGTGTTACACCACTTCTGAGGTACTAGAAATCACAATAGTGAGAATGGAGAAGAAAAACTTCAGGGATGATGCAGAGCTTGATGGGGAGGCAATGTTTAATGAGATTCAGAGAAGGCATTCCAGGTGAGGAGAGCAACACTGGATGTTGTGCTCAGTAAATTTCATGTTGACCTATGTCTATTAAATTAGCAAATGAAAGGAGTAGATGATGTTTGCTGTTAATGGCATGTATGTATCTTGCATAGTGTCTGCATTTATAGAAAGCCCTCTTAAATATATTTGTAGGGGAGAGAAAAAAAACACACAAAAGAATACTTATTTATTCAACATATATTTATTGCATGCCTACTACATGACAGATACTAATCTAACCAGTAAATGAAAAATGTTCCCTTCCCTAAGGGAGCTTACTTTCCAGTGGGAGAAGACAAATAAAAACTAACAAACATATTAAATAAGTAAATTGCACATGATGATAGAAGATACACCAAATTCTAAAGCAGAATAGGGGAACTTAGAAGTGCCAGAGGTGGGAATGGAGGGTTGAAGGGTTATAGTTTAAAACTAGAGGATTAACCACATTAACAAGATAATATTTGGGCAGAGACCTGAAGGAGGTAAAGCAATTACAGGATTCTATGTGGGAAAATTGTTTTAAGCAGAGGAAATAGTAAGTGCAAAAGGTGGGACTGTGCCTAGCATGTTCTAGGAACAGTAAGGAAACACTGTGGCGATAGTAGCATGAATGATGGAGAAGTAGCGTGAGATGACATAAGAAAAACAATGGGGGCCAATTCATATAAGGCCATGGAAGCCATTATAAAGACTTTGGCTTTTATTCTGAGTAAGCTGGGAACCCACTGCAGGATTTCAAGGCAGAGGAATAACATGATTTTACTGACATTTAGCTTCTGTGTTGAGAACAGATCAAAAGGAGGGAAGAATAGAAGCCAGCTGATCATATACCGTGTTTCCCCAAAAATAAGACCGGGTCTTATATTAATTTTTGCTCCAAAACACATTAGGGCTTATGTTCAGGGGATGTCATCCTGAAAAATCATGCTAGGGCTTAATTTACAGTTAGGTCTTATTTTGGGGAAAACACAGTATCACTACAGTAATCCAGGAGAGAAATAATAGCGATTTTGAGTGGAGTGGAAGCAGTGGAGATGGTAAGAAGCAGTCACCGTCTGGACCCATTATGAAGGTCAAGCCAATAGAATGGGAGGACTGACTTGGAGCAGGGCAGAATGAGAGGAGTGAAGGATGACTCTAACGTATTTGTCCTGAAGAACTGGAAAGGCATTGGTGCAACCAACTGTGAGGGGAATATCAGCTGTACAGCTTTTGGACATTTTCAATTTCAAGTGTCTATTAATCCTCTAAGTGATAATACTGAGAAAGGAATTAGATGTACAAGTCTGGAATTTGGGAGAGGAGTCGGAACAGAGCTGTCAATGAGCCAGGTGTCAGCAATAATACAGAATGTAAAACCATAGTACTGGGTGAAATGACCAAGGAAGTGAGTTGAGAAGAGGACCAAGAATGATCCAGCTTCTTCCATCATTAAGAGATTTACAAGAACAGACAAAATCAACAAAGAAGACTGAGAAGGAGCAACCAATGAGCTTGGAAGGAAACCAAGAGTCCGTGGCTTCTGAAATACAAGTAAAGACATCATGTTAAAGAAATAGGTGATCAAATGTTGCGGATAGGTTATGGTAAAATAAAACTTAAGAATTGGTTTGGATTTAGCAACATGGAGATCATTGTATTCAGTGGCAGGAACAGTTTAGTTGGTGTGGTGGTTCTGCAATGCAGATTGGATTAGATTTAAGAGAAAGGGGAGTAGAGCAATTATAGGCAATTCTTGTTTTAGTGCAAGAGGAGCTGAGGGATGGTATGCAAAAATATTAAGATCATCATTAAGATTAGAATTGGATGATTATTATTACTATTATTCGTATTGTTTGTATACAAAACTATTGCTAGGAATGCTAATAATAATATTTAATGAGCACTTTCACTGTTTCTGGTATTGTCCTGAACATATATATGCACATGTGTTTATATAATAAATTGTTACAACCACTTTATGAAACAGGCTCTACTGTTGGCCCATTTTATAGGTAAGGGAAGTGAGACAAACATACAGAGGCCCAGTGTCCTCACACAGGCACAAAATGGCAGAGACAGGATTCAGTCCAACTAACTTGGCTCCAGAAATGGTGTGCTTAAAACTATACGAACAAGACAAACAAACAAACAAACACTCAGACACAGACAACAGTTTAGTGTGTGCATGTGTGTAGCCACGGGATGTAAACTACAGCATAGGGAATAGAGTCAGTGGTATTTGTAATAGCTATGTCACAGGGGTAACAGACTTGAGGCGGGAGTATCATTTAGTGGTTACCAGAGCGGGTGGAGGGAGAGGAGTGGTAGAAGAGGGAAAAGGGGATAAAATATATGGTGATAGAAGGAGAACTGACTCTGGGTGGTGAGCACGCAATGCAATATGTAAATGATGTATTATAGAATTGTACACTTGAAACCTACAATTTTACTAACCAACGTCACCCAATAAATTTAATTAAAAAAATAAAACTATCCTATACTGCTGCTGCATTATGAAACAAATAGTTAACTCAAATGAGGTATCAGAAAGGATACTTAAACTGCTTAGGATAACAAATTGTTCTAATTACCTGAATAAAACAGGTGTTTATAAAACCATTTTGATATATATTATACTTATCAATTAAAAAATCCTCTAAGAAATACTGTAAAGGATTTCACACAGTATAAAAGGTTAACCGGAGTCTCCTCATATATTTACAAGAAGTAAAATTGTACCTTTCAGAATGTTCATGGATTTTGAATGTTTTCCCAAAAAAGCAGTCTAAATGAGGTTGTACTACACGATATAATGCAAATTAAAATTTGATATATGAAGAACAACTCTCCTAAAAATAAA
Organism: Rhinolophus sinicus; assembly: GCF_057876585.1. Taxonomy (NCBI): domain Eukaryota; kingdom Metazoa; phylum Chordata; class Mammalia; order Chiroptera; family Rhinolophidae; genus Rhinolophus; species Rhinolophus sinicus. The sequence continues at coordinate 20,402,106 of NC_142518.1, read as the reverse complement.
ACTTAAAAAAAAATCTAAAGAGGAAATGTCCCTGCACATGACTACTTAATTTAATGTCTCCTCATAATTCAATATAATTACAATTTCTTGTTTATTCAGAACAACTTCCACTCAAACAAATGAAACCCACTCTTGGGCCTTCTGAGCTATTTCCCCTCCAGTCCAAAGTCTGGCTGTTGAAAAGATCTTTTTCTAAGTAGGTCATCCTCTGCCTTAAACCTCTTAACCAGCCTTGCCTTTCTTCCTACCTCAGACTGCAACTCCTTATGATTATCTTCAGGGCCCTCATCCCTGCCTGTCGTGTTGCTTTGATTCTTGCCCCAGTTTTCTAGGCTTAACTTCTAAACAGCACCTTTATCACCTTCCTCCACTCTGGCCCCATGCTGCCCCAGTACCTCATTCAACAATTTCCTTTGACATCTTTCTTGAAAAGTTCTATTTTCTTTGACATCTTTCTTGAAAACAATCTTTTTATTAGGAGAGTTGTCTGGGGTTAGGAGGTGGGGGGGGAGAAGGGAGAAAAGAACATAGGCAGGGGACATTTGGAGAAAGGACAAAGGCTCCGTAGTATTCTCTGCTCCATAACTCCTCACTTAGCAGCCACCTCACACTCTCTTGATCTAGGACTTTGCCTGTCTCTCCCTCAGCCAGCAACCCGTCACACACTGATATGACATGAATGTGCCATCAATTTGGCTTTTCTCACCGTTCAGCTTCGTCACATCATCTCAGCTTTTTAACCCATCGTTCAGTATATCAGAAACTCCTCAAAGGAGAAGAAATGTAATGGCATAATAGAAGCGCCTTTCTCCTTTTTTTCCCTCTAGATTTCACCGTCAAAGTGAAGTTAACATGGCAACAAAAGCAGACTTCACTGACAGCAGAGAAAATGGAAAAATACTAGCTAGTAGTCAGTTATTGTCTTTTTAATACAGTCACTTGATTTTCCACACCCAGGCCTACCAACACAGCTCAGTGAGAATATTTCAAAGCATAAAGTAAAACAGTTGTATGCTTCGTCTAGAAGGTTTCTCTTTTTTTTAATTATGAAAAAGAAATAAAAAACTACAATTAAATGGAGGACAGATGAATGTGACAAATATTCTTTTAAAAGAGTATCTCTGACATAGTAATTGTATACAATTAAAATCTTTGAAGTTGGTTTTCCTATTTTGAGATCTCTTAATATGAGGATATCATTATTACATCAGCCACCTACTAGTTTATCACTAATACACCAATTAATCTTTCTAGTGGTGAGCATTCTTACATCTGACTCACTTCCTACTTGCTGTCATGTTGCCAACCCTTAAATTGATCTCTGTGGCCCTGAGATCAATTACACTTAAACCAATGTGTAAAGCTTGGAACGTTCATTAATTAGAGTCAAATTTACACTTCTGTAATTGAGACTAATTATTTGTTTGGTTTAAGTTAAGTTGTTAGGCATTCATTGAAACCATCGGTCATGGGCATTAAATGAACATAATTTCAAAGTTTATATATATGTATGTTGAAACATCAGGCCTGGGATTTCACAGAAAGGAAATCTTTCTGAGCTGACATCTATAAATAAATCTTAAGCTCTTACTCAAGTTAATGCAGGGATATATAAAAGAATGAAAAATATGGCATGACTTAACATTTCCTTAACGTAAGCATCACACATCACAGTCCAACCTATATAATTCATTATCCAAGAAACTGTAAAATATCATTAGCTTTTTCTTTGTTCATATTACTTATATGGTAGTTTGTCAACAAGACATACTTGTCAAATAAGTATATTTCTTCTATGTTAGATAATGTTGCAAAAAATATAGCCAAAATTCTATTTCAATAGTCATTATTCTGAAGTACTTCTCTGAACACATAACAGCTACATCCCCAGTAATAAAAAAAGGGAACGAAATCACAATTTAAAAATAAAAAGGTTCATAGCCCTAACTATACATAATCCTGTGTGTGTAAGAGATACCTATGTTAAGAACTGATACTTCAGGTCATCTAAAGTATTGAGGCCAACATGTGCTGATTAAGTGAAGCAGGGGAATTTCCAGTGATAAAAAATTGTCACTATTATGCTGCAATCTTAAAGTTCTCAAAGGAAAGCTGAGACACCAATACAAACTTCAGCAAATGGATGCGCTTTCAAAACAGCAGTGTGTCACTAGCTTTACAAATGACACAACAAATATAAAACTGATGTTTTTAAAATCATAATTGAAACAAAAGAGGAAAATCACCTTTAGAACGTATTATAAAACAATTTCAAGTCATGACTGTATAGTTTTGTTAAGAGAAATATTAAATAAAATAGAATAATGCCTAAGAATAAAAGTCTGTCACTGGATTTGACCTATATTAAAATAGCACACCACATCACACATATTTAAAATTAATCTCTTTTTAAATGACTAAGATTTTATTCTCACAAAGACACAGGTCCTTATTTTAAATTTAACTTTTTCCCTTCTTTTCATTAATCTAATTTTTAAAAAATTATATTCCATGAATTTTTAGACTAAATTTACTCAACACACTCATTGAAAATATAAAGTGCTAAGATGGGCTACTGCTACAGTCAGTAGTTGATTTTCAAACAACCCATCCCTTTGCATATTATGTAATCTCAACCTAAAATGACCATTCATGTGCCAAATTTAGAGCTTCACATATCAGCTGAAGAACAAAAATTTCAAGCTATGGCTTGCAAGCCCCATTTACCCACAAATAATTCCAATGGTAATGTTGCCATTTTTACTGGGAAAGTGGTGATTTCCAATTACTTTAATGTTTTATCTCAGTGGTTTGCAAACTGTGACCTATTGAACATTGGAATTGCCTCTTGGAATGGAAAGAGAACCGAGTTAGAGGCTCCCAAACCAGTATTTTAACTAATTATACCCCCTTTATCTGTGAAGTTTACTGTGAATCTGGTAGACTCTCTTTGAGGAAATTATTCCACTGCCTAAAAAAGGGGGGGGGGAGAAAGAAATAAAAAAGAAAAGGGAGGAGGGAGAGAAGGATGAGGAAGAAAGGGAGGGAAGACAGGGATGGAGGAAAGGAGGAAAGGAGGCAAAAGGGGCAGGAAGGGTTTATAGAGAAGTCACTGATTTATGAGTTACCCTCATTCTTTTATAAAGTTAATAAGAAAATGAAAAGTGCTACTCAAAAAATTAAAAATAGAAATACCTTATGGACCCAGCAATTCCACTCCTGGGTATTTATCCAAAGAAATCCAAAACATTAATTTGGAAATATATATGCACCCCTATGCTTACTGAGGTGCTATTCACAATAGCCAAGATATGGAAACAACTGAAATGCCCACCAATAGACGATAGGATAAAGAAACTGTAGTACATTTACACAATGGAGTATTACTCTGCCATAAAATAGAATGAAATCATACCATTTGCACCAATGTGGATAGACCTAGAGAACATTATGTTAAGTGAAATAAGTCAGACTGAGAAAGACAAATGCTATACGATCTCACTTACATGTGGAATATAAAGAACAGAATAAATGAGCAAACAAAATAGAAACAGAGTAAGAGACACAGAAAAAAACTGATGGTTGCTAGATGGGAGGGGGTGGGGATGTGGGAGAAGGTAAAGGTATTAGAAAGTACAAATTAGTAAGTCATGAAATACTCACAGGGGCATGAAATACAGTCTGAAGAATATAATCAATAATGTTGTAAAGACTATGTAAGGTGTCAGATGGGCACTGGACTTATCAGGGAGATCATTTCATAGACTATGTAGATGCCTGACCACTGAGCTGTACACCTGAAGCTGAAGTAGAATAATACTGAATGTCAACTATAATTAAGGGTGTGTGTGTGTGTGTGTGTGTGTGTGTGTGTGTGTGTGTGTAGCCACAGGATGATGGGATGTAAAGTGCAGCATACGGAATATAGTCAGTGGTATTGTAATAGCTATGTACCATGTCACAGGGTAACAGACTCAGGGGCGGTTATCACTTTGTGAAGGATATAAATGTCTGATCATTATGTTGTTTTGTGAACCTGAAACTAATATTTAAAAAAAAGGAAAAGTTAAAATGAAAAGTGCATCAGCAATAAGATATATGGCTTATAAGCTTGCTGCAATTCATTCACTGATTCATTTAGCAATTACTGATTAAAAGTCTATGAGGTGCCAGGCACTGTGCTATGCTCAGATGAAACGATTAGGCCCGCCAAATCCTTGGTCTCTAAAAGGCAGTCATGTATCCAACATCAAAATCAGAAATCAGCTATCAAACTTAGAGTTTCTTTATCCTCCAGCAGGATGTTGAAAGCAGCACTGACTCAAGGGGAACTTTTAAACATACATGTGTTGAGGTCATTTGAACCTACTAGTAGGTCAAATCCATAGCACTCCACAGCAAGCTAGACATTATAGATAAATTTTAAAAAAAAAACGGAAATCTTAGTCACAAAAAGAAATTCGTGTTAGCTTCTGGTTCCTTTCATCCACACTACTTCCCTCTGTGATCATTCCTTCTGTTCTATATTGTTTATTCTTACCTAGTATATAAAAATTCCCCATGTCTATTTCCCTGGCTAGCATGGCAAGTCCTCAAGAGAAGAGGACTAGATTTCATATGCACATGCCACACTGTGTATCACAATATGAGTGCTCAATAAATATTCATAGGACATACAAGTAAACATCACTTTACAAGAATCCAAGTCTTGGAAGCGGATGTGGCAAACAGGCAAAATAAAATTCACAAAACGGAGTCAAGGTATCTTCCAAAACCCCAATTCCTGCGCAAGAGATTCTGGTAAAGGGTTAAACTCCCAAGGAAAGTAATTCTTCTGTCCTACTGCCTAACAAGGTTTCCACCCCCAACATTCCACTCAGAAAAGACATAAATTGACCCGCGTATGTCATTTTTAATATAATCATGGATATGAAAGGGTCAGATAAATGAGGACTGATTAAGATTTATCATGTTTCCTTTACTGAGGGAGATTTAGAGAAAGACACTATCCTACTCTGTGGTGGACACAAGGGTGGGCAACCCAGCCCTCCCTTCACTGAAAGACTTGGTGCTCCAGCAGTGGGGAGTGCTGTCACCACCAGCTTCAGCTGTCAGCCCCTCCAGAGTTTACCTCAGCTTTGGAAAGCTGCTTTCACAGGATGACCTGTATGCAATCACTGATGAATCCAGAATACAGAGGCCTGGTCATCTTGGCACTATTCGGGATAACCCTGAAGGGTCATGCTAGCTCTACAGCATCCTGTGGGGTCACTGGGTTAGTCTTTGGGCCTTTTGGCATTATCTTGTTATCTCTCTCTCTCCACTGTTGCTTCCTTACCCTCCTTCTCACCAGTTTTGATCCCCAAAACACTTTCTAATCAACATCCTGAACAGTCAACTCCAACATAGAGTCTGTTCCCTGGGGAACACAACCTATAATATATCCTTTATACAGATAAACACATATGCATATGTAGTTCTTATGACAGAGTATGGGTTCTAGTATTATTCAGAAAATCATTTTTTTTAATCTTCAGGAAGACCCAGGTTAATGATTCTTCAGACAGAGGAAATATTTCAAATTGTTCCAACTGTTATTATTTGAGCGCTGACTAATCAAAACAGACACCAATATAACAGTGCCAGTATGTAGGCACTGATTACCAACCATGCTCTCAGTACTTTTATGTACAGGAACTCAAGCTCAGTGCATCTTCTCTGAGTCGAGAGTTCAAGATGTTCAACATGTAGAAAGCCAGTCCGTCACTGCTGTGGTCTATCTGGTTATGTTGTACACAGACCTGGTACACATCTGGTATGCCATCCGGTTGTTTATTCTGGTGGGTCAGGTCAAGCTATACCACCTGATAACTATTCAATCATTCCTGGTTAGATGTTACCACAGCTCAGGAAAAAAAAAGTCATGTCACATTTAGTAAAAGTAAAACAAATCACAAAACCTATCACATTCATCGTATTCATTATTTTAATGATGTTAGACATAACATCATGAAAATTTCACTTTGAATGAATATTTCAAGGACCTAATACCTCTTTGCATGGGGCTATTTTCATTCCTAGACTCTAACCTAAAAAATAAGTCATCTTCTAAAATTCAGATGAGCTTAACTCACTTCCCATTTCCAGGTCATTTTCTATAGTATCTTTAATTGGGCAACCATAGCTAGAATGTTCAGGTGTTTCCAATCCTCATTAATCAGTGGGTAAAGCTTCTTGAACCTAGCCATCTCCTTAGCATCTTGGCATTAGACAGATTCCCCAGTTATACAGTATTTATTAAGATCCATTTTTCTTTAATAATTCATCATAAATCAATCCTTTTTGGTTCCTAAATAATTTGGGTTGTTTCTATGCTTTCGTCTGGATGCTTTTATGCACCTCTATACTTTATAAAGGCATATATAACCTAATTCAATGAACTCTTCACACAGATCTACTATGTTCCCTTCATGCACTAATTCTGGAATCCTACCTAGAAAAGCTATTAAATTTGTACTCAACTGGCACTCCCTTGACTATTATGTAATCATAATGGAACCAAATGGAACCAAAGCTTTCCCAATGGAAACACTATACACACACACACACACACACACACACACACAAATTTATATAGAGAGATAGATAGATAGATAGATATAGATATATAGATATATGAATTTACAAAAATAGTATATTTCCAAAATATAATAAATAGAGCCTCCCCAAAGAATTTTGGTCAGAGATTATTTGCTAACTGCAAAATAAAAACCAGTCATTTAACATTTCACAAATTACAGTTAAATTTTAGAAATGATATAATTATAGTCATTATAGTAGCATGCAAAACATATGAGACGAGCAGATTAGAATATATGATAAGGTGGCTAGATTGGGCTATAAAGTTTAAGTTTAAAAAAATTAAAAATAATAAAAAGACAACATGAAAACTTTCTCAGTGCCACGTCAGGAAATAGACTTTTAAAGCCGCAAATATCCAAATACTTACAATAGCTATAATAGCTACAAGGACATCAATGTAATGCGGTATGCAGGGGCATGATTCCTGAGGATTTGAATGAGTTTGCTACTTAAGTTGTTTGCATCTCAGTTTCTTCATCTATAAAATGAGTTGATTCATTATGTGAATTAAAAGCTATTCTAAAATGAGGCATTGCAATACAGGAAGTTTCCAATAAATATATACTATTACAATATTTTTGGAAAGTATACATGTGGAGATACTATGTTTATATTTTTCTACAAATACTACACAATATTGTTTGCTAAGGCCACGTGGTTTGAGGTTTGAGGCTCTTTTGCAACGTCTTAGAATAAAACAGTAGTGAAGTTTCCCTTTCATAAAAGGTGGAATAATATTTTTTCTGAAGAAACAAGTTCTTTTAGAGACACCTCCATTGTAAACACAGTTTGAATTCCCTAAATAAGGAGCCTACATCTCTGGACTGTATGTTGGGCTGTGGGTGCGTGAGCAATGAATTTCTGCAGAGAATAAATTCTTCTCCCTCCCTCTCTGAATAAAGGTATTGCCAGAAAAAACGTACAGAACTTCGGATATCAACTCTTTATTATATTTGTGATTTCAGAATGGTTTAATAAACTGTTGAAAGCATAATCTTTCTGCTTACTTTGAAAGGAAAGACCATTCAAATAGTAAAACAGAAATTGACTTGTGGACGTTTCTACACATCAGAGAATGACATTCAACAAAAACCGTATGGTGTTATCTGAATTCACCAAAATAGTTACTTCTGGTGTAACAGGAAATTTGTCAACATAATCTCGTATGCCCTGTAATGAAGATCATTTTCTTTATTAGGGGGTTGGGGGACACAAAGAAAGAAGAAAGCTTATCAGTCCTATAGATAATCCATAAAATGAAACTGAGGATGTAAGAGTTCTGGTCGCAGTACTACTATTTTCACAAGGACTTGAGGTAGGTGTGTTTGCAATCATATCCCTCTGTTTCTGCAATATATCTAAGGGAAAGCAGCAGTACAAACCAATGTATAAGCATGTGGGCTATAGAACTGTGGGTTCAAATCACACTCCGTCATTTACCAATTTTTAGGAGGTTGGGAAATTTATTTATTTCCTGTGTACCTGTTTCCTCATCTGTCACCTGGGGAAAATAACAACATTTACTTCACAGGAACAATATGAGGATGACATGAAATAATGAGTATCTGCAGCGCACATGGAACTTGGCCTAGGCATGGTACATAGCACTAGGTAAACAGCACTTATTATCTGTTAAGTGGTAGAATTTGTAAAAATACTGTTTAAATTTAAATTTCTGGTTCTATTCATTGTGAAGGAGTTTTTATAATAGGCTTTGCCATAAAGTTTTTAATCCATCACAATGCTCTCACATAATAGGCACTACAAAAATATCGGTTGAATGAATGAACACTATCATTAAAGACAGGTATACGTTTGAATTCAAGCATCACAGTTTCCATCTGAAGTAAATGAGGTGCATGGACAATTGTGTGTAGTGATATGAATAATCAAGTAATGTGTGTCACTAAATAGAACCAAATTATAGTTGATTCTCCCTTGTCCCTATTGATTTCTTGAGCATAACGTCAATATGTGCATAACGTTAAAAATTTGGACTCATCTCAGACCCCATTTTACACATGAGAAAAAGAAAACCCATGATCAAACATACCATAGTCCTATCCTCAATAGAATGATTACAGAATATGTTTTAAATTCATTTAAATGCACTCTACAAATATCCCTAATTCTTTCATCCCAGTGTTTCTAACAGTGAATCAAAATACCTATCTGAAACTAATATTAACCACATTTTCTTCACAGATTATTAAAAAAGAAATGAGTGAATTGTAATGGTTGTGAGAATCAACTGTTATTTCACTGATATAAATAACTCTTAAAATAAGTACGGACTTTAAAGAAAATTACCACCTGATACAGGAAGAACCTTTCTCTTTATTTCTTCCACTTAACTACACAATGCTTTTCTGAATACAACAAAAATGCATAAATGGTCTCAATTTTTAAGTGTGCTTTTAAAACTGTCATAAAAGAGATTGCCAGAATATTCCCTCAAGAGGCCCAGGGCACCTATACAAACTATTTCATAACACCATCATAGCCAACATAGTTTACTTTTGTTTATGGTTTGTTCTTAGAATATTTCACCCCACTGCTCTATCTTGCTGATTACCCTCATGTTAGCATTTTCACCAAGGATTGGGGATTTCCTGATCCTATGAGCAAGAAGGTAACAAAATTCGGGCTTTTGTAAGATTTTGTCAACCTTTTTAAATGTGTATAAAAATTCTTCTCAACAAGATAGGCAGGAGTGATCTCGTCTTGGCATGGAAGCTTCCAATTTTTCTAATGGTCCTGTCTACTCCAATGACTTCTAGGCTTTCTGCAGGAGTTCTCTGTAAATGTTTATGTACCTGACTGTATTATTGAAACCAAATCTCATTTTGGATCACCAAAGCAAAGTTTACTTTTCTCAAGACACACAGAGATGGAGCTAGATGCCAAATTATGTTCCATTTACAGAAAGTTGGAAATATATGTTAAATGGTTTTGTACCAAATAATCAGCAATTTACCTTTTCATAAACATTATTAGTTATTTCATAGAAGCATGGACAAATCTCCAACAATCAGTCATTCTCTATTTTTATATGGATTGAGTAATATTTCAAAACAGAAATTAAAATGCACTACTTGCACTAACAAGTAGTAGGCCATTTGGTGTGCTTTAAATGCAATAAACTAGAGAAAGACTAGAGAGAAAAATATGTGACTGAAAAGATATTACTAAGTTACACCATTTCTCCAAGATCAGCAAACATGTATACCTACAATTATTATCACAGTAGCATTGTTTCCCTGTGTCATTAATTTCACAAATGGCACTTAATGCTGACAGACTGACAATTCCTGTCGACTATATAATAGAAATCAACAGGCGCATATGTGAGCATGTTACTTATCTTGGAGATAGCTATCAGCAGCTGGGTAGGTGGAACAAGAAAATTCAATTCTGGCCTCTCTTTAATTCTTCATAAATCCGTATCTTACAATTACATGGCGGAGTGGTTAAAAACAAAAAGGAAAATAAAAGATAATGACTCCAGGTGCAGGGATTTTTTTTCCCCTTGCAAATGGATACATTTAAAGAGTTTAGGAACAAGGAAAATCACAAATCACCTGGGAATATGCAGAATTATTATTTTCAGTTTTCTTCAACAATTTCTTTTTCATCAAGTTTCTCAATAGGAAAAAAAACACCTCTACGATTGAAGTCAATGAATAAAACTGAGACAAAAAAATACTTCTGATACAATGCTCTCTTTTGATTTTCATGAACAAAGTACATTAAAAATCTCTCCCTCTCTCTCTCTCTCTCTCTCTCTCTCTCTCTCTCTCTCTCTCTCTGTCTCTGTCTCTGTCTCTTTCCTATTAGAGGAGCAGATCTGGCATGCTGTCCTGACCTTTCCTTTAATCTGCTGCACTTGGCAGCAACAAGATGTAACACGTTTCTACTGTTCAAAGAGAAATAAACTGGCAAATTGAATTTCCTCTTGTTTTTGTTTCCTCAAGAAGCTAATAATCAATACAAACTTTATTGAAGATCATCTACGAGTTTGATTCTCCTTAATGAACAGTATAACTCATTAGTATTAGTGAAGAAATTTAGATTTTTTTCAGGACCATTTATAATATTTATGTAAAAGGGAATTCAAAGTTTATACAAAATTTAAAAATTCTTTCTATTCTCATCCATACCATTATTTTGATTTTTAGTTATTACCTAAAGTGTATAGTCCTTAGCGCCCCAACTAGAGAGGTTATACTTGAAACCAAAGGCCAATCTAATATTCTGAGTAATATTCTCAAGCCAAACACATAGTAGGTGCCTAATAATAATAACATTATCTTACTGATTTCTAAGAACCCTGTATATTAAATATTTTTACCTTCAGGTGGTAAATGAGAAAACAGAGCCAAAGAGAATAAGTAGGTATGAGGGTTCACAGTTATCGGGTGCAGCTTGGTTAAATCCAGGTTCAATGTGATTCAGAGCTACTGTTCAAAGCCATTATCAACATTTCCTAAATTCTTGTGAGCATATAGTCCCATTTCGTGAAAAAAATTATTTTAAATTATGTCTGATTCCACCTCCACACAAAAAATAAAAAAGGAAAGGAAATTTTGGCTGATTTTTATGAAACACATACAGCTATTTTACAGAAAGTTTTTTGCAAACGAGAGTGGGAAAGGATTCTCATCCTTGGTTCAAGAATATTCCTGAAATTTAGCACAGAAAACACATCTCTAAAAGCCCAAATGGCTTGACCAAATAAGAGTCAGATGAATTAATTTTATATATCTATCCATCTAGCTGTATGTGTATATTATTTTTCTCTTTCTTTGCAAAGAGCTACGTACTTTCTCACTCAAACCACAGACTGCTCCAAGCCAACCAGCCAGCCAGAGAAGATTCTATGTCATGTTTAGCCTGATAAAATGGGAGATGCTACATTCATAGTATTTATGAAATTCCAATAAATCATGATTTATCAACATACGATTTATCTAAGTTGTATGTAAATTTTGTCTCTTAAATTTATTTCAGAATCGGCTATAACTTTTCCATGGCAAGTGGTTTTCCCAAAGAACTATATAAAATAGCTTTTGCTTAGTACAAAGAAATTTCATGTGTGGGTTGGCCATCTCCTGTTTGTGGTACTCTTTTAACTCAAATGCATTGAAAAAAATCTCCAGTGTTCACATAAATCCACTCATGGGTTTTATAGCGCAAGAAAAAAAAAAAAAAAAAAAAAACTTTGAAAAGACAGTGAAATGAATCCTATAAGAAATGATCGATACCTAATTTATTTTTAACTTTATACATAGCATGATTTAGATTCAATTAATTCATTTATATTTTTTATGAAGGATGAATACATGAAAACATGATAACGTAAGATTAACAGAAACCAGCAACCATCAAGTACAAGATCATTTATAAATGCTGCAGAATTAAAGTCAGGTATTAACGTATTCACTGATGTACCTCAGGCACCTACAACAGTACCAGGCATGTAACAGGTGCTCAAAAAATATTTACTGAACAAATTAAAGCAACGAATGATTTCTCATTCTCCTCCTTGGCATTTTTGAATACATTCTATTTCTAAAGAAAAAAAGTATTACATAAGAGTAAGGACTATTTAAATTAGTGATTTTCTCACATGCAGTTTTTAATATATTTTGAAAGAAATATATTAAATGTCCTTAACATTGACTTATTTATGAGTTTTACATTGACATTGCCAGCATTTCAGGGAGTTCCTTATGGAAAATGCCACCTTAGATGATTTTGCCTCTAGATGTAATGGAACGCAACTTGAAAATTCTTCAGAGAAAGTATTTTGAAGATCAGTGAGTCCCCAAACATCACGAGAGAGAGAGAGAGAGAGAGAGAGAGAGAGAGAGAGAGAGAGAGAGAGAGAGAGAGAGGAAATATGTACTTTCTTTCAAAGTTGCAGCTGCTTTCTTAACTCTGAAAAAAAGCCCTCCACCCCCCACCCTTCAATTTCTCAATCCTGAGGCTCAGGCATGAAGATTTTGTGAAGCTCCAAGGATGATTTTAATAAGATCTAATGTTTATAGCTGGCAGGTAGATGGGGCTAATGGTGGGCTGGAGCAGGAACAACATGAAGCATATTTGCAAAATACTGTCCCCTTCATCCCTAAAAATATCAAGCATCAGTACCACTAATTGTTTCTCACATGTCCTTGTGCCAGTGCACAAAAGGTATTGCCTATTTTCAGTAGGTTTTTCTGTCCATATATTAATCCTAACTGTTCTACTTGCAAAACTGCTCACGGGGGGAGGGTCTTTCCTTATGTAAGGATATTTCTCTGAATAAACTAGAACTCCCACACAAAGTCACTACGTAGATATTTGCACATTTTAGTGCGTGCATGGGCTTGTGCCTTAGTCTGAGTACATTATTTTTTAAATATACTACATATTATCATAAAGATATGAGACACTGAAATTGCAATTCAGAATTTCCTTCCTTCCTTCCTCCCTTTTTAAAAAATTTGAAGTCTATACTTTGCCCAGCTCTCTGCATGTTCTGGGCATGTGAAGACAGATGAAACAAAATCTGTTCTTGAGTTTTACAACTAAATAATCAAATACAGAAAAAAGAAAATAGTACCCAAAATGTTAGGAAGAAGTGAATGGCCTAGGAAGGTGTCTGAGCTCTAAAGAAAGGAAGATAATGATGTAGAGGGTAACCTGGAAAAGAAGACAGGTTTTAAAATAGTTAAGTAGGGAGAAAAGTTAAATTTTCTCAAGTAAAAATAAGAAAGAATATGAAATCATTGGGAGATTTCCGTGTATCCCTACTGAAGCGTTTGTAAGATAATCATAAAAATATAGCACTAAAGCAATAAAAATATGTATAAATGATAACATTGACCTACTTAAAATGTGTGATAATACTATTCAGAAATCTGTACAATCTCATTGAAATTCACTGTTACAAGATATGTCTATTAAGACAATATTGGCATTTCCTGCTGTGTATGTTACTCAGCTTCTTGGAAGCTGAAACTTTATATCTCAATCAAGGTTCTTCTTCAAATCAGAAGAAATTTCTGAGGAAAAGTAAGAACTTGAAACTCATATACATCTTTTTTTTTGGGGGGGAGGCCATATTTAATCTATTATCTGATGCAATCAACTGCCTTCCTTCTACTTTTCTGTGGAGTATCTTCCAGACTCTGGTTTGTCTATCAACCAAAATATTATATATGAATTTTGGAACAAAACGTCTTTGACTCGTACCTACTCTCAGTCATAGCTCATGAAAAAGGGCATTTGTTAGAAAATGAAAAATCTGAGGCAAGATAAGGAAATTCTAGACCCAATCTTTCTTGCTCTAGTTTGCCATGACTCACACAACTCAACATATATAACATTTCAGGGCTTCAGGTTCTTTTTCTCCCACAGAAAGAAACATTTTAGACACAGTATTAAATTGCTTTTTCAAAGACATATGGAACATGCATCAAAATTATTTCTGAAGCCAAAGTCCTTTTTTTATAAGGTAAAATCTCTAGATCCTTATCTAATTAAAAGGCCAGTAAGACTAGACATATATTCAATGAACAACTATTTTTAAAGGCATTATGGAAAAAGCATTTTTAATCTCTGTGGATAACAGCCAATAATAGAGAACTACAGATTTAGATAGTTTTGTTAATGATAGGCATTTCATTATAAAATGGATAGAGTTACTCAATATGAATATTCTTATGTTATTTTGCAGGAAATTATATAAAGCATTAAAATACTATTAAAATTCTAAAACTTATAAACATGCTTTTTAAAAAATAGCCTGAAAAATGCATACAGCTAATTCTATTATCTAATACCATGAACAGGATTCTGGTAATTATCACTTAATTTGGGTTCTTATTATTGTTCCCATTAAGTCACTTTAGACATGTATTAGAGCCAAAGGTAAGAATTAGTGCAGAGAGGAGAACATCTTTGCTGCACGTTGCTACTGGAATAATAGGCAAAGACCATGGTTTCATTTGGTAAATCAAATTAGTGTTCTCAAAAACATCCAATAATTTCCCAACCTCTATGTAACATAAAATATCAGATTTCCTCATGCTGGCTTTTAAGAATCACCATGATTGCACTGCTAACTTTTTGTTTTTGTTAAACAAAACAAAGCTTCTTTCTTGCACACACTGCATGTCCATCACAGGTTGCCAAGGTACTCTGCTCTTCATAGTCACTCAAGAGCTTGGGTGGAATGAAAAAAATCCTGCCAACCCAGAACTCTATATCCAGAGAAAATATCCTTTAACAACTTCTGCAATCACCAGGGAAGAGAGAAACGGAGTGGGTGGCTTTCTCCAAATTATCCCCAACCTTCCCAGTGAGAGCCTTGTCAAGTTCCTGGAGGAAAAGCCTTAAAAAGTGTGAAGCTCCCCTCAGTCATGACTGCAACCCCAAGAAGCAGCACACACTAATGCTAGCCCACACTCAGTCTCCAACAATTCACCAAAATTTCTAGTTTAATGCTCCTTACAGGCATATGAGGTCTGACAATTAAGTTCGCAAACTGTTGCAACAATGTTGCTAAACTTTTTTGATATCAGACGGATTATTCATTATGAATCTATACCAACTGGACAAACAGCCAACCAGGTGTACTATCTGGAAGTACTGAAAAGGCTGTGTCAAAAAGTTAGACGACCTGAACTTTTCACCACCAATTCATGACTCTTGCATCACGACAATGCACCAACTCACATGGCACTGTCTGTGAGGGAGTTTTTAGCCAGTAAACAAATAGCTGTATTGGAACACCCTCCCTTCTCACCTGATCTGTCCCCAATGACTTCTTTCTTTACCTGAAGATAAAGGAAATATTGAAAGGAAGACATTTTGATGACATTCAGTACACTGAGGGTAATACAACAACAGCTCTGATGGCCACTCCAGAGAGAGTTCCAAAATTGCTTTGAAGGGTGAACTAGGCGCTGGCATCAGTGCACATCTTCCCAAAGGGAGTACTTCAAAGGTGACCATAGTGATATTCAGCAATGAGGTATGTAGCACTTTTTCTAGGATGAGTTCATGAACTTAATTGTCAGACCTCGTATATGGTGGCTTCTGTCCCAGGTAAGCAAATACCTCAGTACAAATCTCCCTGCAGGCATCCCTGTCTCCAGGTTTTGGGATAGAAGGTTGCCCCGCAAACTCAGTTCTCTGATGGGTCCAAGAAAGTCACCGATATTCAGTTTGTCAAGCTTTTTCTTGTTGTAATGGCAAGAGTGATGACTAAGCCTCTTTACATGTCCCAACTGAAAAAGGAAATTCTCCCTGCATTGCTAGTATATTTTAAATCACAAAAGTATTATACATTTATTATAAAGACAGTACAGTTAGATATGGAAAGTTCCCCTTCTTTGCTAGGCTCTTGAAGTTCCCCTACCTAGTGATAAAGGTGATTATCAATATGGTGTAAATCTATCCAGACTAGTCTTGGTCCTTGTACTATTGGAGTTTTCCAAGGCTCAGTCCTCAGACCTCTTCTCTTCTCAATATACCCTCACTCCCTTGATGATCTTATCCAGTCCCACAGCTTTAAATATTTTGATTTATGCTGACAGCTCTCCAATTTATGTCTTCAGTCTAGACTTCTTTCCCAAATTCAGACTCATATATCCAACTGTCAACTCGAATTTCCACTTTGAGGTCTAATAGAAGTATCAGACGTTAAGTTTTCCGAACCAAACCTGCCTTGCCTACAGAATCACCACTTCATTTGAAACTGCATCTTTCCAGTTACTCACACTAAACACCTTGATATTATCCTTGACAGTCCCTTTCCTTTACACTCTACATTCAATCTGTCATAAAATCATGCTGGCTCTACTTTCAAAAGAAATCTAGAATCTGACCACTTCCCCCAATTTCCACTGCTAACACCCAAGTCTGAGTTACCATCATCTCTTGCCTGGATTGGCACAATAGCCTCTTAATAGGTTTCTTTCCTTCTATGCATCTTTCTTCTCTCCTTCCCCAACTTGGGTGTTTCTCGACACACCAATCAGAGTGATCCATTTAAAATACAAGATAGGAACCTGTCATGCAGGGGACCCTGCTCACTGCGCCATTTGTCATGCAGGGAGGCCTGCGGGGTCTCAGCTCCCGCTCCCCACATAAGAACACAGGACATGGTGAGGCCAAAAAGGAACACCCACGGAGCCATAGATAGGGGAGTCATACCACTATACTCTCGCTGGCGGCTGGGTTGGAGACAAAGGAAGCAAGAACCACACTGTTCGCTACTCTCACTGCTCCGTTTGCAGGCTCAGCCACCATCTTCTTGCTAGCCCCCATTCTTCTCTCTCTTTCTGCTAGCGTAGCCACAGCAGTTATATTAGTGGCCAGTGGCTCATTGGTTACAGCTGACGGCCAACTAGCCCAGCTGATGGCCATGCAATCACAGTTGATGGCCATTTACTACCTGAGCCAGCACCTGTCTATGTGAGGCCGAGAGCCTGGAAACTACTTTCTGGGGCTCTGCCCCCACACCGCCTCCCATGGTCTCCTCTGCAAATGGGCTCCATGGCCTAGTGCCCCCGTCCCCGCCACCATGATCTCACACCGAGACCTGGGAGGGCTCACCGCCAAGGTTTCCAGCAGCCTACAAGCAAGAGCATGGCAGCCATGCCGTCCAGCACCTCGCTTGTGGCCACATACAGTTACTAACAGTGCCACCTGGGGTCCACTTCCAATAACAGCTGCTGTGGAAGTGTCGAGTACCCTGGGGAAGCCATCCCCACTACCCTGGTCTCCCCAAGTCTGACCGGGGTCACTTACATTTATACAATGGAGTATCACTCGGCCATAAAAATGAATGAAATCTTATCATTTGAAACAACATGGATGGATTTAAGAGAATATTATCCTAAGTAAAATAAGTCAGACTGAGAAAGACAAATACCTTATGATCTCACTTATATGTGGAATCTAAAGCACAAAAAATGAGCAAAGAAAACAGAAATAGACTCATAGATACATAGAAAAAACTGATGGTTGCAAGATGGGGTGGGCATTGAGGGATGGGGGAGAAGGTAAAGGAATTAGGAAATACAAATTGGTAGTCACGACATAGTCACAGGGATGTGAAATACAGTATGGGGAATATAATCAACAATATTGTAAAGATTATGTAGGGTGTCAGATGGGTACTGGACTTATTGGGGGGATCACTTCATGGATTATATAAATGTCTAACCACTGCACTATACATCTGAAACTAACATAAAATAATATTGAATGTCGACTGTAATTAAATACATATTTATATAGTCATGGGATGTAAACTACCGCATAGGGAATAGAGTCAATGATACTGTAATAGCTATGTATGGTGTTAGATGGGGAGTAGACTTGGGGGGGTTATCACTTTGTGAGGGTTGTAAATGTCTAATCATTATGTTGTTTTGTATACCTGAAAAAAAAACAGCAACACAAATAAATGAATACATGCCACAGTAGAAAGAGAAAAATAATAATAATATCAAGTTACTCTTCTGCTCAGTCTTCTGCAATGACTATTTCCCTCAACATAGAAGCCTAACCCTAATGGTTACCTGCAAGTCCCTATCTCTCTATGGTAACCACTAGCCACCTGTGGCTACTGACACTTAAAATGTGACTAGTCCAAATTGAGATATGCTTTAGGTATGCAATATGCACCTGAAATAATGCAAAGTCTTCGTACAAAATATTTTATATTGATTACATGTTAAAATGATAATATTTCAGCTATATTGCCTTAAATATAGAATTACCATCAATGTCACATGCTTTTCTGGTTTTCTTCCATGAGGCTAGTGAAAATT
Organism: Rhinolophus sinicus; assembly: GCF_057876585.1. NCBI lineage: Eukaryota > Metazoa > Chordata > Mammalia > Chiroptera > Rhinolophidae > Rhinolophus > Rhinolophus sinicus. The sequence continues at coordinate 20,383,633 of NC_142518.1, read as the reverse complement.
TTAAATTACGTATGTGGTTTGCGTTACATTTGTATTGGACAGTCTTGCTGTGTGATAATGTACACCTCAAGTTAACTCTCCAGTCTCTTTTCATCTACTCTTGCCCTCACTTCCCCCACACCAGCCATACCAAGTTTGTTGGTGTTCTATGAACACCAAACATGTTCCCACCTAAAGGCCTGCGTTTTAGCAGCTGCTGTTCCCTCTACCCAGAGTACACTTTCTTTTGGTGTTTCAGTGTTTCAGGTCTTCACTTATTTCTCACCTTCTCGATGAGGCTTACCCTGATTATCCCATTTAACACTGTCTCTATTCCCCTTGTGAGTACACTCAATCCCGCTTATCTGCTCTTCTTTCCTTTTTTTCCATGCACTCGTCACCTCCCAATATATTATTTATTAATACTTATTGAGGCTGCTTAATTTTTGTTGTCAGTCTCCCCTCCGGAACGTAACCTTCATTAGGGCAGGGAACTTTATTTGTTTCATTACTGTATCCCATGTACCTGGACCAATGCCCAGCCTATAATGAGCATTCCATAAGTGTTTGTTGACTTGATTACACCTAATTTTTAAATTAAATTAGATTATACATATTTTCACCGAATCACTTTTTTCCACTGCACAATAAATCACAACCATCTCTCAGTGTCAATAAAAATAGATGAGCCTCTATCTTTTTAAATACTCCATGGGATGATAAACTATAATTTAACAATTTTCCTTTAGAAGGTCATTTATGTCCTTGTCATTTTTTCATTTTTACAGACAATTCAGTGTAATTCTGCATAACGCATTCCTAGATATGAAATGGCTGGGTCAAAAGCCATGTACATTTTAAATTTTAAGGTGCTACAAAATTGCTTGCCTGCAAACTTGCACCAATCTAAGTTCCTACATACCACAACTAATCTCCTACTCAAAATCGCCTAAATTAGAATTGCTACTCATTCTTCCACCCACATGTACACCTAATATGCTATTTTCATTTCCACCTTCAATCTGCTGCTTGAAACATTATTACTTATCACCATCTCCCCACAATCCAACTTCCAGATCCATACACTCCCAAGACCCCACCCCATTCCCTTTTCATTCATCTGCATCACATCCCTCATTCAAGATTACCACAATTCCTTCCTGTTCTGACAAAACAGGCAATTCTCTTCTGTGTCAGTGCAAACTAAGGTTTTAGGCACACAGACTCTGGAGCCAGATTACCTGGGTTCAAACCTGCTCTACTGTTAAACTCAGTGACTTTATGCTTGTTAGTTAATATCTCTATGTTCCCATTTTCCTTATTAGTAAAATAGTAATCAAGAGTACTTTCCACTGAATTTGTGATAATGATTAAATTACCACATGTGAAGCATTTGGAGCTGTCTATTTTCTATATGTGTACCCTAAATGCGCTCATTTTTATTACAACACACTTGACACTTACATATATTACCAGTTTCATTCACAGATTTTTTTTAAATGCTCAGATAATTGCAAATCCCTCAAGGATAGGGATTATGCCTTTTAATTAAATGCCTGACAACACCTAATACTGTTTGTCATACATAGAAGCAATTAATGCTTATCTGCTGATCCACTGATGGACTTACATTGTCTTTATCTTTGAGTCTTGCCATAAGGACATGTTAAGGACAATGCCTTAAGGACATTTGTTAGGTAGGGAAAACGGACACCTTTTCACACCTGACCAAGTCCCTAAATAATCTGCAAGGCCTTTTTCTATGGAAAGACGTGTCCTGTAACTAAATATGGAAATCTGGGTATTCTGAGGTTTTATCCAGCAAAAAAAGCAACACACTGGAAAATTCTTCATTGCCCGTACCTCTCCCATTCTCTTTCAATATAATTACACTTGCGGTTCTGTGTCAGTGCCTACAAGTCCACAGAAACTTGCCTTCATTCCTTAATGTTTCAGGATATGATCCCACTCCTACTGAAACTGGTAGGAACCTTGTATACTCCCTGGGTCAACGGGCTTTCTGAACAATACTATTATCATTAGCATTATTATTATTATTATTCCTGCTCCATTTCAAATATTCACTGAGACTTTAGGCTCAATCTTGATGCTTTGCAAAAAGACACTCTGCCAACTGCACTAACACATTTAGCCACACACATCTCATTAACGTCAATGAAAAATGTGCTAAATAAATCTCTATTCATGGCACCACATTCTGCCCTATGAGCATGTCATTCCTATTTATACTGAGTCAATGGAGAGGAGGAAAGACCTTTAAATATTTCTCTTTTAGTCATCAGCTCAGATTAGCAGTTTTATAAAAAGACTTCTCTTTGATTTTGGATTAAATATGCAGTGATATACTGTAGTTAAAATCATTCAGGTTGAGCTCACTCACAGTAATGTCACCATTTCTCCTTGGCTGCATTGCCACCAAGGTAGATTTTCAGGTGTTTGCCCTCTGAAATTATAACAGTTAAGAAAAGACCAGTCAGTGGTATGATCTGTTTTACATACTCTGAGTGACCCTGTGGAAGTTTGAAGAACTTCCTTTAAAATGGTAAAAATATGTTTATTGACTATTCACTTGTGTAACAATCATGTGGTGATATGCAAGCTCAGTAAGAAACTATATAATGTGTACTATTTGCACAGGTACTATCTGAGACACACAAAAACATTACACAGGCCTTGAGATCATGTTGTTTATAATTTCAGTGGGAAGAAAGGATACCTGTGCTAGAAAAAATAATCCTGTGGTAAACTGTCTTAACTGATTGATTGTCAAAGAAATCAAAAAAGCGACACGTGCTGTGAGAGTCCAGAGGAAGAAGAGGCCGATTTACCTGAGTATCAGGCAAACTATCAGAATGGAAGAAAGTCATCTTGCTGGACTTTGAGGATAGGATTGCTGAGGGAAATAAAATTAAGAGGACAATAGCCACCACCAGGGTGGTAGCAGTGGGTCCATATAAAAGAGATGGTGGAAAAAATGGAACAATGGCATTTGGTTTTTGATTGGATATGGAGACAAAGTTAAAGATTTTGGAAGTCAGTAAGTAGAAAACTGATTGCCAAGTTGATCCAGAAAACGAAGCTGTGGAGAGGAGGTGGAAGTACTTTGGAGGTTCAGAAAAGTTTGGTTTGAAACATGCTGAACCATAAAAGACAGTGAACTTATTTTCCTGATGTTCAATTTTTCACTCTATTTGTGATTCAGAATAACTGTTGGCACGAACCACAGCCAATATCCCTCTTCTCTCCTCTCTTCTCCTCTCCAGTCCCCTCCCACCCTTTTCTTGCAGACTTTGAGGTACAACCTCACAAGTGTGTATCCTTTAAATGTCCACTGACATCATCCTAGCATAAGAGTTCTTATCCAGGGCAATTTATTATCCAAAGGACATTCAGCAAATGCCTGGTGACATATTAGGTAATCTCAATTGCAAGCAGCAATATTACTTGCAGCCAGTGTGTACAACCCAGGGATGCTGTTTAACATCGTACAACGCACAAGGTGATCCCACACAGCAAAGAAGTAGTGAGCCCAATATGTCAATATTGCCAAGGTTGAAAAATCCTGCATTAGTCCAAGCTACCATTGTCTTACGCTTGCACCACTGCAACTGACTCTTTATGGGCTGCCCAACTTGTCCCACTCCAATCTGCTCTCCATAAGACACCCAGAGTGATCTTTCTAAAAGGTAAATCTGATGATGTCTCTTCCTCGCTTACAGGTCCTTTTGGATTTGCCATCGCTCTTCGGATAAAGACCTAAGTTTTCAACATGGCCTAAAAGGCTGTGTCTGCACTGGACTCTGCCAATTTGTCCAGCTTCACCTGTTGCCACCATTTTTGTTACTTCTTTTACTGCCACCTCCTTTTTAAAAAATCCCATGCTCTTTCCTACCCACAGGGCCTTTACACCATTTCCTTCAGCCTGGATGCCTTCAACTAATTAACTCCTATCCAACCTTCGAGTGACACTTCTTCAAAGTAGCCTTCATTGAACCCACAGACTTGACTTTCCGTTACACGTTTTTATAGCAGCCTTTCTTTTCCTCCAAGGAATTTATCAAAATGTGTTAACACGTGTCTTAGTTTGGGTTTCCCTAAAACACACACTGAGATCATTTGAGTTCAACTAATTCATTTGGGAAGTGATCCCAGGAAACATTGTTTGGGATTAGAAGTGAGGCAGGGAAAGAAAGCAAGTCAATAAAATGTATCCTATCAACTAAGTTACCACCATGGGTAACTGGTGCCTAATCCCTCTGGAGAACTATGGGAGAAAGAACGCATCTCAGAAGTCTCCCACATGAGGGGTGAGGAAGTTGGGGATTTTTCCACCATTCCCCATCCATCAGTGCTTGAGGGCTACTCCCAGGGGTAAGAATGCCTCAGCATGAAGGAATTACCCTGTACATAGGACAAGTATTTTCTCATTTCCAGAAACAAAGGCCCGCGGGCAGAGATATACAAGAATTCAAAGGAAACAGCCTTTGCCTCACAGAGTGCCAAGGGCATGTGGATGCACACCAAGAGCATCTGCCACACTATATATTTATGCAATTATTTAATGAATGTCCATCTTCCCCACTGAACTTGACGAAATATGTCTGTATTGCTAACCAATGTACACGTTGAGGCTAGCACAATGCCTTGAACAAAGATAACACTTTATAAATGCTGGTAGATGAGCAAAATCTTTTAGGAAGGGAATCTTCCACCTTTATGTGTATTATCAATCATGGTTCCAAGTTGGCAATTTGGCCCCCAAAATCTTATGCCACATGTGTAAATCTGGTCATGGTTCAAAACATTTGACAGACACGTCCACGCACATGATGAGTATTATCAAAATGACGGTGGTGGGGGGGAGTATAGGTAAGGATGTAGGGGAATTAGAACCCCTGTGTATTGTAGGTGATAATGTAAAATGGTGCAACCATGATGGAAAATAGTATGAGATTTCACAGGTTCAAATAAACCAAAAATGTTTACCAGGGAACCTGGGCTTTTCAAGATCTTTTGCTGGTTACACAACATCTCATCTCTTTCATCATATCATTCATTTATTTACCAAAATTCTACGAGTTTCAGCTACTGGATCATTATAATATGCCCCATGCTTTTGTACAGTGGTCCATGCTAGCCCTTTTTCTTTCTTTCTTTTTTTTTTTTTTGGAATTCCTGTGCCTAGCAGTGTAAGTTTCTAGAAAGGTATCCTGACCAGGACCCTCTGCCCTCTGAGATATATTGGAATATTTGTATTGTTGTTTTTATGTTGGCCACCCTATTGGAATAAGAAGTCCTTAAGTACAGGGAATGTATATTATTCACATTTATATCACAGAGCCTTTTATTGTGCCTAATTCACTTGTCACTTATGGTGCTTTCTTTATCCATTCTGTACCTAATGTCTTTTAAAAATGGAAATACATAATTGAATAAGAATTTCTGTTTTCAAAACATCAGTAATTTGTCTTTACATAAAGGCCTGTTTGGTCAAAGGATGCTAGTAAGTTTACTGGAACCTCTTGCAGACATTTTGAAGGAGAGTCATAACAATTTTAATGTTTTTAATGTTGACTACCCTATTTTTGTTTTGTTTTTGTATGGTAAGAATTTCCATTCAATATTTAAGTTCCTTATCCCTGAATCAAATTTGTCAGTGGCATTGTGGTTAGATGTATCAAACATAATTAGGGTAATTATATTGGATTATAAACAGAACAAAACATCAGTTAGCCCCACTGGCTCTGTCACCAAAATATATCCTGGATTTCTCAATTTCTCTCTAATTATAATGTCATCTGAGAGCAATCCAAAAGAATTGTAATAACCTCCCATCACATCTCACTATACCCACTCTGGATTGCTACAAAACATTTTTAAAAAGAAATCAAAGTGACCATTTAAAGCAGAAATCAAACCATGCCACACACACTACTTACAATCTTCCAATGGATTCTTATTATAGGAATTAGAACAAAATGTAAGCTCATTGCCACTCTATGTTTCTTTATCTGGCTCTTACTCAGGTCTAGGCTCAGATTTGACCTCCCCATGAATCCTTGCCTATCTAACCACTCTCCATTACATTACCATATTGAAAGTTAATCTGCTTGTAACATTTATTGTCAGCCCTTATCACTAGTTTTTACCTTTGCATGAACCACCTCTCTACTTGAATGCAAGTTCCACGAAAGAAGTGACCATTTTGTTGGATTTGCTGCTGGATCCCCAGCACCTACAACAGTCCCATGATACATTAAGAGGCTACGAGAGAGAGAGAGAGAGAGAGAGAGAGAGAGAGAGAGAGAGAGAGAGAGAGACAGACAGACAGACAGACAGACAGACAGACAGAATATAAACAGAAGTGGAAGTCATACTATCTTGAGATTTGGAACAGAGAGAGGGAAAAGAAAGGGAACTACGAGTATTTAAGGCAGGGATGTCCAAACTGCGGCCCACGGGCCAACTGCAGCCTGCAATCCATTTTTAATTGGCCCGCAGCAAATTCCAAAAATATATTTAGTTTACTTAAATAAACCAGGTGAGGCAATACGTACTTCACCTCGAGTGAATGGCCCGGCTGTTTGTGTATTTTACCGCATATGGCCCTTGGTAAAAAACGTTGAAAAAAGTTTGGACACCCCTGATTTAAGGTTTCATTCATTAGGTGGGGGAAAATAAATGGGAACAAAAAGGGAGGATATAATTAGACATATCATCCCCTGAAGGAAAAGAAATGTACAAGTAATATTACTTTCCATAATTTACTAGACTGAAGAAGGCTTAGAGCCATCCCAAGGTATAAGTAAGTAATGGTTAAGCAGTATGCAAGCATTTATGTGTAGAATATTTTGACATGAGAATACTTTTCACTTGAGCTCTCTATTATTTCATGGAAAGAGAGTTGGTTACAATAATCTTTTGGGGATACCTGATTATAGACTCCATTTCCCCACTTTTGCTAATAGGTAAGGCTTCACAGTCTCCACTGCCCACTGATAAGAGTCCCTGAAGCATGTGGAAACTTGAGTAAACAGAAAAGTGGGCAAGCTAAGTAGGGAAGATGGAAGGGGGGGTAGGGAGATCATTGGGAAGATAAAAATTGGGGAAAAGCTAGTGATTCTGACATTTATGGATAGTAATCGATACAGACAACAGTTCAGATGACCCCGACCTTTTCTTATGAAAAGATTGGCAAATTGGTTTACTTTAGAGCAGACAGATAAGGTGATTTTGATATTTGCTCTAATTAATGAGGGAACTGTGGTTTGCTAATAGCAGACAACCGTGGTGACAAAGGTATTATAATTGATCAGCCATGATTATGAACCACTTTGGGGTAACTGCTGCTGTGAGCTCTTAAAAATCATATATTCTTGGGGGAAGGGGAATTAAGAAAAGAACTGTACATTCCCTACATAAACCTCCACCATCAATCTCCTGTCCCAGGATCTATATATATTTTTTTTTAATTAGTTTCAGGTGCACAAGACAAAGCAAAACTTAGACATTTATCATTTATATCCCTCACACTGTGTGAACCCCCCTCCCCCCATCCACTATCCCTCTGTACGTTCCCAAAACCTCTCACCTTCCCCTTATCCCCACCCCCCCCCGCCCCTCTAGCAACCCTCTGTTTTTTCCTCCATGTTTCCAAAACTGTTTCTGATTAGTTCATTCACTTATTCTTTTCTTTAGATTCCGCATATAAGTGAGATCATATGGTATTTGTCTTTCTCTTTATGATCCAGGATCTATATTTATACAATGGAACCTATGCTTGTTCAAGAGGTTAACAATGTTCCCACAGGGATTGCAGAAATAACATTTTCTCTGAAACTATCATCCTTACCACCACCACTATCATCATCATCATCATCATCATCATCATCATCATCGCTAACGTTTATTGAACACTTACTATATGCCAGGCAATGGATCAACCTTTTCACATAGATTATCTCCAGAAATATTCACATCAACTTTACCAGGCAAGTACTATCCTTAAGCCTACTGAGGAAAACTGGTCTGCAACTCTAGCATCTTGCTCGAGGGCACACAGGTACAAAGTATGACTCCATAGCTGTTTCTCATAAGAGCTCAGCTTCCTAATTTCTTGAAAATTTTACCAGCTAAACTGAACCTAAATGAGTACAAGTATCCAAACTTCAGTTTGTCTGATACAGGGGGTAAGAGAGTTGGGCATAAAGAGGAGACTCTAGACTGATCAATTACAATCTGCAATCTTGGGTAGTCTTATGATGATCAGAACTGAAAAGGTTATTAGGATAATTCAGATCAAACAAATAGTAGCTATGAGTCTGAATAATTAGGTAGAATACTGTTTAAGTCTTAATTCCATTTTGAATGTCTGAAGCTACAGTCTTCATTTCAGGTAACAAAACCACAACACGGAGGTAGAGCACTTGAAGAAATATATAAGTTTAATGTGAAACAGTCATGTGAAATGTGATTAAATTGGTCAATACCACATGTCTATGACCACTTTACTTTCATCGGTAATATGAGGGGGAAAAATATTTGTTTATAACGCTGCTAAAATATAACACATTTCAACATCAAGTTAAAAGTATTCTGACTTCATTTTTCACTAACAATGACTTAGTAAAGCAACAATGTTATAAAAAGTACACAATGAGATTACACTATTTGAAATAAGTTTCTTTTGTTAACGCTACGGTGGAAATGATTACTTGAAAAGAAACAAGTGGTTTCTTGATACACTGGAGTTTCATCCTTTTGAAAACCTGTCAGTTGTATTAAAAGTTTTCTTAAAGTTTAAGGTACCAATTAGAGTACTTCCAGTTCATGCAATTATGCCATAATAACATTGAAAATTACCTTCAGAATAAAAATTTTAAATATTTTCAATTGTTTAATTTTTACAATTATATTTTACTTTCTATTATGTATAAACTAGAATAGATTCTTTAATTAAAAGGACTTAATAAGGAAATACTTAAAGTTCCCATTGTTTGTGAATCATAGGATTTTAGAGCATTAAAAACAAAACACAACAAACAAACAAAATGGTGAGATTGTGCAGTCCAACCTACTATTACATAGAAGGAATATCTACAGCTCAACATTTTACATAACTTGCCAAGTATCACAAAGCAACTACTATGCCAAAAGCAAATCCAGCACCACATTCTCCAAACTGTCAATCAAAAACTCAACCCCACAAGCACCATTTCACTGTAAGATACCAGGGCCTCCTAATTAAGTTTTCCTAATACAGGCAGAAGTATAAAGTGGTTGTTCAAAAATAAATATGCCTCGTTTTATAAAGGTATTTTATGTCTAATATGTGTTGTGAATTGTACTTTCATTTTTTGATTAAAACATTAGATTATTTTAATTGTCTTCTCTTTCCAGCCATGTGTAAATTTCCCGACCATTTCTGCTGTATATCTTTTCTGTATGAAAGTATCACAGTAAAATCATAAGACTTTAACACATGGTTCTGATCCCAAAAGACACAGATAAATCCATAGGAAGAAAGTAGTGGAAGTAGCTGGGTGCTGAGTCTCTCCCCCCGTGGGCTGTAAGCAGGGCGACCAAGTGTCATAATTTCTAACTCCTGCATAAACCCACGGGCTTGTCTCTATAAGTCTGTACATGTTTTATTTCCAAAATGGGAATTAGATCAAGTAAAATTCATTTATACAGCAAATTTCTTAGGAGGTCAATACATTTAACATATGTTGCTTTACAGATTTTCCAAAGCAGCCATATACCATTCTTGTAATTGATCACATCTTACAAATATTAAATTAATCTCTCAGCAGTATCATGTCAGAAAAAGAACAGCTTCCTGTGGCATATCAAAGCAACAGGGAATCCCCCTTTACACAGAGATGTCACACATTCATATTTCAATCATTCTTATATTAAATAACATTTTAGTAAGCATATATCATGTTCCATGAATGTCACTTGAATAGCTACTCCAACCATGGAAACAGGTTGTAAATTATGTAAAATCAATTTACTTTTAAACTATTTATATCCACCCAGTTTAGTACATAGTTTAGAAACCAGTTAAAACCCCCAGGTTTGTAACCTTGGCTAAGTTACTTAGTTTCTTTGGGCTTCAGTTGCGTTATCTATAAAAGAAGGATGATGATAGTACCTACTTCATAAAAACGATGAGAGGATGAAACAAGTAACGTATGCCAAGTGCCTGGCAACTATATTGACAATTATCATTGTTACTTTAAGAGTATGTAAGTTAAATATAAGCTTTAATCTCCTCTCTAAATTAAGTAACTATTTCTTCCCTATCGCAATTTGTAGAACACTATACTCTTATTAGGTAGTAAAAGGTATCCCATAGAGACAAATGGTTAAACCTTTTTAAAGTCTTCCCATATTCTTCATTTCATGTCTAATTTCTTCTACCCATGCAACCAAATTCAGAAACGTGTCCTTATCTTAAATAATACTTTTTTTTCCAAAATAGTTGGGGTTAGCAATTAATTTGCTGTTATTAATGACATTTTCATTAATGAAATTGAAAAACCAGGTCTCTGTGGGAAATACAGCCTGCTGTGTCAGGTTTCTCCACATCTAAGAAAGCAGAGTTTCTATTGGCACATCTGTTTTTCACTCTTAAACAGAGTGACAAAGGGTGACTGGAGGTAAAGGTATGATGACTGTGACATAGATTTAACAGTCTATTTTTAACTACCCTTTCTTAAAATAATTTTGAGGTTCTGAATCCCAGTCCAGCCATGAAGTCCTTTTGTTGCCTTCTAAGTATTCATCTGTCTGTCACTCTGTTCACCATTTTACATATGGTTCATCGACAGTTGATGGCAACTTTACCCATCATTGCATATGGTACATTAACAGCTGACAGCTGTCAGTAAGACAAGACTACTCAAGCCCTTCTCTAACCATGAGACTTCAACAAGCAGAGGGGAGAAAGAGCCTGAACCACCTGCTCAGGCCATCCTAATCTGGCACTAATTAACTTCGTTGGCCAGAGTCCTCCTTTGCGACCGGAGAGAGGATGCCGTTCAAGGAAAATGTTTGGCTGAAATGTCTGCCTGAGTCAATCCAGTTATGCTTTTAAGAAACATCACCCACATCCATATGTATCAGTTTATTCGTTTCAAAATGTTTTCACTATTCGGTAGATATGCTCTTATTGTGGTAACAACTTAGAAACAACCTCTTATTTTGGTGAAGCTTAGAAAACCTAACACTTGAATTTAAAATAGCAACACACACACCTACTGAACACCTACTTTGTATATAGCAGTCTGCTGAATGTGTTAAAGGTGTATTTTATACAACTAGAGAAACAAAAGGCATGCTCTTTAGAGAGATTAAACAGAATACAAGGAATACTAGCAGGTTAGGTTTCAGCTGGCTGCAAGGTAGTTAATTTCTCGTGGAACTCAAATAGGAACCCATTCCCTGGCTCAGGGGTCTACATGATCGAAAATGAACCATCTGGATAGGAGAGTGACCCAATGGGTTATACTAGAGACTTCAGACAATAAAAATGGGAGTGAGAAAGAATTTGGTCAATGCTTTAAAACTGGTAAACTCACTCAGTGAAAGAGGTTTAGAACAGAATTTGTACTCTGACATTCCCATAAAGTGTAATTTATGCACTTAAACATATTTCTGTGTGGTAGTCTGTGGCTTTGCGTGGCAGTGAAGCCCTTTATCTACTTGGCTAGTTTAGTTTCAGCATTTTTCTAAATATTTTTTCTTTCAATTACACTTGACATAAATATTGTATTAGTTTCAGGTATACAACATAGTGATTAGACATTTATGTAACTTATAAAGAGATCACCCAATAAATCTAGTACACATGTGACACCATACATAGCTATTACAATATTATTGATTATATTCCTCATGTTACACTCTAAATCCCCATGACTATTTTCTAAAAACCAAACTGTACTTCTAAATCCTTTCCCATTTTTCACCCACCCCCCAACCTCCCGCCCATCTGACAACCATCAAAATGTTCTCTGAATCTATGGGCTTGTTTCTGTTTTGTTTGCTCATTTAGTTTGTTCTTCAGATTCCACATATAAATGAATCATATGGCATTTGTCTTTCTCTAACTTACTCCCCTCAGCAAAATACCCTCTAGGTCCATCCATATTGATGCAGATGGCAAGATTTCATTCTTTCCTATGGCTGAGTAATATTCCAGTGTGTGTGTGTGTGTGTGTGTGTGTGTGTGTGTGTGTGTGAGACATCACTTCTTTATCCATCCATCCATTGATGGACACCCAGGTTGCCTCTGTATCTTGGATATTGTAAATAATGCCACAATGAACATATGAATACACAAGTCCCTTCAAAATACCATATTGGGGTTCTTTGAATAAATACCCACAAATGGGATTATTGGGTCCTTCTTTGTCTCGTTATAGCCTTTGTTTGAAGCCTATTTTGTCTGGTATAAATACTGCTACCCCAGCTTTCTTTTTTCATTTCTATTTTCATGAAACATCTTTTTCTCATTCCTTTATTTTGTGTGTGTCTTTAGATCTGAAGTGAGTCTCTTGTAGGCGGCATATGTAAGGGTCCTGTTTTCTTATCCATTCAACCACCCTATATCCTTTGATTGGAGTATTTATCCATTTACATTGAAAGCAATTGTTGACATAGTTATTACCATTTTAATATTCATATTCTTTTTTTCCTCTTCTTCTCCTTCTTCTTCTCCTTCTCTTCCTTCTCCATCTTCTTCTATTTAAAGAAGTCCCTTGAACATTTTGTGTAATACTGGTTTGATGTGATGAACTCCTTTAGCTTTTTGTTGTCTGGGAAGCTCTTTATCTGTCCTTCAACTCTAAATGATAGCTTTGCTGGGTAGAGTAATCTTGGCTGTAAGTCCTTGCTTTTCATCACATTGAGTATTTCATGCCAGTCCCTTCTGGCCTGCAAAGTTTCAGTTGAGAAATTAGCTGACAGTTTTATGGGAGCCCCTGTGTAGGTTACTGGCTGTCTCTTGCTGCTTTTAAATTCCCTCTTTGTCTTTAACCTTTGGCATTTTAAGTATGATGTGTTTTGGTGTGGGCCTCTTTGGATTCATCTTGTTGGGGACTCTCTGTGCTTCCTGGGCTTGTACAAGTATGTCTATTTCCTTTGCCAAGTTAGGAAACTTTTCAGTCATTAATTCTTCAAATAAGTTTTCAATTCCTTGCTCTCTCTCTCTTCTCCTTCTGGTACCCCTATGATGTGAATGTTGGTAGACTTGATGTTATCCCAGAGGCTCCATAAACTATCCTCATTTTTTTTTATTCTTTTTTCTTTTTGTTGTTCTGATTAGGAGTTTTCTGCTACCTTACCCTGTAAATATCTGATTCAGTCCTCTGCTTCATCTAATCTATTGGTGATTCCCTCTAATGTAGCTTTCATTTTATCGTATTCTTCATTTCTGTTTCTTTTGTATGTTTTCTATGTCAGTTTTTATGTTTCCTATCTCTTTGTTGAAGTTCTCCGTGAGATCACTGAGCATCCTTATAACCAGTGTTTTGAATTTTGCATGTGATAGATTGCTTGTCTCCATTCCATTCAGCTCTTTTTCTAGAGCTTTGTTCTGTTCTTTCATTTGGGACACGTTTCTTATGCTCCTCATTTTGGCTGCCTCCCTGTGTTTGTTTCTATGGATCAGGTAGAGCTGCTATGTCTCCTAGGCTTAGAGTGGCCTTGCGCAGTAGTTGTAAGATGGGGTCCAGTGGTATAGTCTCCCTGGTCCCCTGAGCCAGGTCCTCCAGGTGTGTCCCTTGTGTGGGTTCTACGTGCCATCCTGTTGTAGTTGAGCCTTGGTTGATGTTTGCACATCAATAGGGATTGACCCTTGGGCTAAATGGTTGTGAGGACTGGCCGTGACTACAGTGTAGTATCTGTTGTGCAGGGGCTGACCCTAAAGAGCAGGATTAGCTTTAGGAAGGCTCTAGTGTCCGCCCATCTGAATGGTGCTCAGGCATCATCTGAAGCTGGCTACTGGAGGTGCTGGCCCTGGTACCTCCTAGGAGAGGCCCTGCTACAGGCCAAATTCAGCTACAGCCTGTGACCTACCCAGAGATACCTAGCATGAGCCACAAAGCAATCCGCAGATGGCCACCAACTGTACTGAACTTGGAGATCCCTGGGAGAGGCCACGCCTCAAACTGAGGCCAGGTGCCGCCAATGCCAGGCTTAGGGCTGATTAGCAAGCGATATCAGGCACACTAAGACAAAATGCCTCTTCTTTAGGGTTTGTGAATCTTTGAGAGATTTTTAGGAAAGTTCGCAGCATGAGCAAAGACAGGACATTTGTATGGAAAAGCCACTGGAAGCAGCTTGGGTGGGATGGCACTTTGGGTGGGGAGTGGACTCAGGGAATCACCAGGCCAGGGTGAATGGTGTTAGCTAGATTGATGGAAACTCAGATATGGTACCCACCTAAGTCTACATGCTGGGAGGGGGAAGGACTCAACAAAAGAACAATGACTTCTGCCAGAACTTCTGTCCGAGAGAAAGCTACCCCTCCAGCCTTTGCCCTGAAGTCAGACAATTCTGTTCTTCCCTGTATGTTCCTGACACTGTCCCAGCTGATGCCCCAGGCTGGAGATCAGAGCGAGTGAATTCCTGAGCGAGGAAGTCCCTGCACAGACCCTTTAAGAGGAATGCCCGGGACTCTAGCTGCCTTCCTTCTCCTCAACCACAATCTCTGCTGGTTTTCACAGCCAGAATTTGTGGGGACTTCTCTTCCCAGCCATGGATCCCTAGGCTGGGGAGCCAGTTGTGGGGATGGTACCCCTCACTCCTCAGCAGGGAACTCCACAGTTGAGATATCCCTCCTGATTTTTAACTGCCACATGCAGGTTTGGGACCAGTACATTCTATGTCCACTCATCCTACCAGTCTTGACATGTCTTCTTCTGTATATCCTTAGTTATAGGATTTCTGTTCAGCTAGACTGCAGGCGATTCTCAACGATGGTTGTTCTGTAGTTTAGATGTAATTTTGATGGGGTTGTGAGAGGATGCAAGCACAGTGTTTACCTACTCTGCCATCTTGAAAAGAAATTCTAGTTTCTGTTTTTACTTCAAATATATGAGATTCCCACAGTCATTTATACAAACTTGAACTTATTTCTGTATGGTGTAAGAATTTTGCATGACAAAGTTCTTTGCATGACAGAGTCCTTTATGTCACTGGTTAACTCTGTTTCAAATATATGTCTATGTCAGACATATATATGTCTATGCCACTTCTTCACCTGTAAAAGACTGTACACTTAATTTGTGATTAAAAGAGACAGACTGTCTTTTACATTTTTTTCCAAGCAGTGATAAATTTTCATAATTTTTGAATAATGCCAAAAAACAGTATTAAAATGAGTCACTCTGATCATGCTGATTTTCATTAAAGTTGATTTTTTACTAAAGTTATTTCATCCCAAATAATGTAGCAAATTATTATTAAATCAAGAATGGCAGTTATAAAAAAGCTTTTCCACAGCAAAGAAACCATCAACAAAACAAAGAGGCAACCAAACAAATGGGAGAAGACATTTGCTAACAATGCCTCCGCTAAGGGGCTAACATCCAAAATATATAAAGAACTCATACAACTAAACAACAACAAAAAATAAACAACACAATTAAAAAGTGGGCAGAGGACTTAAATAGGCACTTTTCCCAAGAAGACATACAAACAGCCAATAGACATATGAAAAAATGCTCAATATCACTAATCATCAGAGAAATGCAAATGAAAACCACAATGAGCTATCACCTCACCCCAGTTAGAATGGCTATCATCAACAAGACAAATAATAACACGTATTGAAGAGGCTGTGGAGAAAAAGGAACCTCATACACTGCTGGTGGTAATGTAAATTGGTACAACCGCTATGGAAAACAGTATGGAGGTTCCTCAAAAAATTACGAATAGAATTACCATATGACCCAGCAATCCCTCTCCTGGGTATCTACCCAAAAAATCTGAAAACATTTACCTGTAAAGATATATGTGCTCTGATGTTTTTGCAGCTTTATTTATGGTGGCCAAGACATGGAAACAACCAAAGTGTCCTTCGATAGATGATTAGATAAAGAAGATGTGGTATATATACACAATGGAATACTATTCTGTCATGAGAAAAGATGAAATAGTGCCATTTGACACAACACGGATGGATCTTGAGATTAGTATGCTAAAGCGAAACAGGCCAGACAGAAAAAAGTCAACATGACTTCACTCATATGTGGGATCTAAAACTGAAAGCAACAAAGGAACAAGACAAAGAAACAAAAACTCATAGACACAGACAACAGTTTAGTGGTTACTAGAGGGTAAGGGGGGAGACGGGGTGTAAAAGAGGGAAAAGGGTATCAAATACATGGTGATGGAAGAAGAACCGATCTGGATGGTGAACACACAATGTGATATGTAGATGATGTATTATAGAAATGTACACTTGAAACCTATATAATTTCACTAACTAATGTCACCACAATAAATTTAATAAAAAATGAAGACAAAAAATGGCAGTTACAACACTCAACCTACACACACTCTATGTACTGCAAGTAAACTCTAAATACACTTTGTGAAGTCAAGGTTAGAGCTCGGAGGAGGTTAACTTGTTTACTTGTTTACCTGCAAAATATCAGGGTGTCCACTCTCTTCAGTAATTTGGTATCTGTTTTCAGCTATGGAGTGATTCACCTTTTTCATTAAAATGAGTTTTAAAACCCCTGTCCCACTGCCATAATTCAGCAAAGAAAGATGTCAGTAAGAAAGTGAAAGCAGGGGTGTCAATCACAGCAAGAAACACACAACTCAGAGCCTTCAATCTATGAAATAGTGATTAGGATATCATCAAATAGAGGTTGATCAACTCTCTTTCACATTTATTCCAGATTGGCTAAACTCAGTCTATCCAATTATTGATATTCATTCCCATTCATATTCATTCTCTTCATCTCTTTTTATAAGCTATAGGCTTTTGTTGTTTTGGCAGAAGCTAACTTGAAAGAGCTGGGTAGTGCAAGAGACTGAATGACCTGCTGTCCTATTTGAGGACTAGAAAGGGCTTTGGAGATCACTGGGGTCAACTACCATATTTTATATCAGAGGAAACTGAACCCCAGCACTGTTGTATGTGGGAACCCCATAATACTATTAGTGACAGAGCCATCCACAGACTTCAGGCTTTTGTGATTTCTGATCCCATTTGTCATCATCACAATTGAATGCTACATCTCTAAAAAGCAGTGACTGTGTCAAAATTGTGCCCTCTCCCCTCCACCCACACTCCTTTCAGTACTTCAGGAAAACAGGAGGTACTTAATATTTGTTGAATGTGACAACTTGACCAAATATTTATATGAAGATATTTTGTATCTATAAGAGAGGGATCATTTTTAATAAACTCCTTTAGGTTCATTCTGTGGGATAATGAAGAATTATGTTTTCAATCAATCTACCACACTGTTTCTCCATCTGGAAGAAACTTAAAAGTTATCTTCATTTTAAATCATGTTTTTAAATATCCTAATCTATCAAAGACTCACACATTTTAAAAATATTAAAAGATTGCATATCTTATAAAATGTCTAGAAGGCAAGATATAAAATCTAAGGGACAAGAAAGATCTTCTTAAACAAGACTGTAGATCTAGAAAATGGAGACATGTACTATACAAAAAAAGTCATCTTATGGGAAAAGATATAAAACACAACTTCAAAGCAAATGACAGATTTGAAAAATCATTTCAAATGCAGGAGACACAAATGCACTTACAACTGGACAACCCAACAGGAAAAAATGGGCAAGAGGTTTGAATTGGATCATTTACAGAAGAGAAAAACTAAAAGGTCAATAAACTTATAAAAAGAAGTTCAAGTGCACAAGTCATCAGGCAAATTCAAAGTAACAATGACTAATCACTCTACACCTATCACACTAGCATAAATTTAAACAGGTCTCTCACACCTCTTGCTTGTGGAAATGTAAGAAACTATCCACGTATACCTACCAGTAGAAACAAAAAATAATATACCTTTTTCTTTTAAAGCAATCTGTCAAAATCTAGTTAATATTTTAAAAGACTCATATCCTTTAACCAATTGTTCTCACACCTTGGACTCTATTACACTGATATAGAATTATACAAGGACATATATTCACGGATGTTTACTGCAGCAAGATTTGTAGTGTCAAAGCCTGGAAGCAATGTGCCTACAGCAAATAGGACACAGACAAAATAAATTGTGTCGCTTCACCAAGGAATATCATGCACCTATTAGCAAGACAAAAAAATTAGGGCTGTATCTGTTGACTTAGGTTCCCAAGCGTTATTATTGAGTGAGAAAAGCAAGATGCAGAAAAGCCAACATTATATAATCCAGTTTTTCTAAAAAGTGATAAAACTCCATTTGTGTGTGTGATTCCTAAATAGAAATATAAGAACATGCAGGGGGAAAAATGGAGAGATACACACTTGGTTATTAATATGGTTTGATTTTTGCTGGGGGGCAAGGGATGGCTGATTTGCATTGGGGAAAGGGATGGACAGGAAGAAACCCAGCAGAAAACAAGGAAAAGGGAAGAGAATGTTCTGACTAAAGTTATGTATTTATGTAAAATGATATACCTGTAAACAAATTAAACAAAAGATTGAAGTTAAATTTTAAAATACCTTTCAGAGAAAACTGTACTATCATTTTTTTGTCCCAGTCTCTGGTTTAAAATATTTTATTGATGGTTATACTCTTTAGACTATTCAATCAAATTACCTATATTTTATTTACAAAGCTACCATTTACTGGGGGCCACAGAATGCATCAAATGCTCTATATATACAGATGTGCCCAAAAAATGTATACACATTTTAAGAAAGGAAATAAACTGTATTAAAATTGTAATACTCAATATACACCTATAACAAAAGATGAATACAGTCATATGTATACGTTTTTTGGCACCCCTGGTCTATTGCTAGTTCGTTTTTAACAGTTTAATTTGAGGATCAATAAATTCCCATGAGTTATACCTTACTTCGGGGATGGGCCAATGTCCAATTTATATATGTAAACTGTATGAAAGGAGACTCCTTTTTTGTTCACTATTTAACCCCCAGAGCCTTCCATCATTGCTGGCATAGTACACAGCAAATAGTAGCTGCATTTGTGGAATGAATGACTATATGGGACTCTGTTTGTGTGTCATTAGTAATCAGACTTCTGAAGATGATTAAGTTACATAAGGTTTAGTTCAAACTTTCCTGTTATCCTATTTTTATACTCCTGAATGAAAAATAAACAATAAAAACAGAAAACAAAACCCTAGAAAATTCTAAAAATTCCAAGACCCTAACTTACACGGCACAGTCAACACCCCAAAAGTCTGAGAATGTAGTTTTATATATTTAAGGACAGATCCATGTGGTATAACTTCATGCAGTACAGTGCCAAGGATACAAATATGAGCTAACAATCAGACTGCCAGGAGCCAAATTCTTGTACTCCCACTTAATAATTGTGTGATCTTGGGGACACAACATAGCCTCTCTGTGCCTCCTTTGTCAAATGCTGTGAGAGTTATATGAGGTATGACACATAAAACTCCCAGCACAGGGTCTAGCATGTGGCAAAAGCTTAATAAAGTGTTTTCTAATATTATTAATAATGAGGTGAAAATTTAAAATGATAACAACAGAGTCATTATGTGTTTGCTAAACGGCAATGGCTTTTGTGTTTTGAGCAGTTACACTGCTATGGTCTATGTGGAGTACCTCGGTTATTCGACACACATTCTAAGGGCAGAGCTGAAGATGGGGGTCAGGACTGAGCCCAAGTGAGAACCAGGCAAGAAGTCAAAAGACACACAAATGGAGGGCAAGTTAAAAAAAATCGCAAGTTAAAAAACAGAAAAGCAAATTAAAATTAAAAAAACAGTAATGAGCAGACAAGGAGACACCAAAGGTCAGTGTGAAATAGTGGTTTCAAACCAGGCAGATCAAAAGTAGAATCCAGGAAGCTGGATACCCAGAGGACCCAGACAGGATAGGAAAACCGGGGCAGTGAACTCCAACATCTAAGAGATCTTGCTCTTGATGGAAATCTGGGATGGGTCAGAAATTTCCTTGCCTTTCATCTCCTAGCCAGCAAGACAGTCTTAATCTGCCAATTAAACCTGGATGTATGTATCCCTGAATTAGTTGAGAAGTAGAGGAATGAAATTAAATGAATTACTAACTGTCATAATATGAGTAACAACACACTCGTTCACTGCTTACCTATTTTGTTAATGTTTTATTTTGTTTTTTATTGTCCTAAGAAAGGTACAGCAGCACCCTCCATTTATCTCAGAGAATAAGCACAATTGTCATTGACAGTAGTGAATTCTTCCGAACCCAGTTAATATGCTAAAAGCTCCCCAGTTCCCACTGCCTATGTGTTGACCTGTGAAATATTCCTATTGTTTAAATTAGAAAGTAGCTTAGGAAGCAATAAACATGCCTGCCTGGTAGATTGGGCCAGAGTGAGTAATACGCTAAGTCAGTTTTCAGCGGAACAAAACAAGAGTGATGCTTAATTTATGAAATTAAAATACCTAGTCAGCCTCATCAAAAAGGAGTATGATCAAAACTCCCAAGTCTTAGGGAGAAAGGACAAAGACTGCTGATATAGGCATATACTGCAGAACTGAAACAAAGCAGCGTTTGGTGGTGGCTTACATGAGAAGGCAGGAAAGCCAAATGCAGCTAGGATGAATGTTCTTAGTTTCCTGGGTAATAGGAGTCCAAAACTGCAAGGAATGGAGCTGAGAAAGTTACTTACAGAGGAAAAGCATAAAACATGCTACCACAGGAGACTCTCTGCAGGAAGGTAATAGCTCACATTCCTTCAACAGGTGTAACTTGGCAGAAGTGGGAAAGATGAACTAACCCAGAAACCCTGACGAATTCTTTCTGGAAATACATTTCCTAGGCAGGTAGACACAGTTACTTAACCAGCATTCTTTGACTTGCATAATTGAATATTGATTGAAAAGCTGCATTTAGTGCCTTCAAAAGTAAAATAGGTGGGTGCCATATGCAGGGAAGGACTCAACAGTCGGGTCACAGAGCAGGGTTTCCTGCTGGCAAATGAAGGAAGGGTCTGAAGCATCTCGTCGTCGATAACACTGGCCCTGCTAGTTCCTTCTGTAAGTCATCATTGTTATTCCAGACACTAGCCAACCTAATAATCCTATCAAATTCACTTGAACTCAATTCAGTAGAAGAAAATTAAAAAGATTCATCCAATTTGATACTTGAAATACCTGCAAATGGGCAAAATGTGTTTTATTGCCATTCTAAAGCAGGGCTTCGTGCAAATGTTAGGTTCAGTTTGAGCCTTGAGACGACATTCCTTGGAGTTAATTGCTCCGTAAAATAGAGTCATTTTATGACAAAAGCATAATGAGGTAATCATAACAATTTCTAAAAATCAACACTCTCACCCTGGCAATTTGGACGGACAGCACATGGGCAGATGGCTTACGGCATAACACATCACTAAAGGTACATACATTTTTTTAAGTAAAAAGAAAAGGACAGTCCTGTTCATTTCCTGTCGGATGGCAAAACATTGTTTTGGCAGTGCTGCCTTGTGAAGGGTTGTTTACCGCTTGGAAAAGGGGTTCCTATTAGACATGTACTGAATATGTTGCAATGTCACAGAACAGTGTCAGCTGTGTCACTGCCAAAAATGACATCAATTCTCACCCCCACAAAGAGAGACATTGTTAGGGGTACCATTAATGAGCCACACACTTTTTCTTTCCTCTCCTTTTCCTCTAGGGAGTAAGAGATCAAAGCATTCTACTGGAATTATCTTCCCAGAGAATAGAAAAAAAACACTCAAAAATTTTTGGAACTACAAAGGTTTTAAACAATACACAATAAATGAAAAAAAATGACAGCAATGGATACGATCACAAAATTTTCACATGCAAATAGAAATACATGTGGACACAAACGTGTGTATATACTTACATACATATATACATTGTTCTCACAAAGTATTTACTACATGAACTGTATTTTAATCCTCTAAAATTGTACACTGCATTTGTCATCCAATTTTTATGTTTCACTGTCTGATTTAAGTGTTATATATGAACTATGGACACTCAGTAAAGATTTTCTTAACCTCTATGCTGCTTAATAGTTGTTAATAAAAACTACTGTTACTTAAATCATTTTTGAACCAAAGCCAAAATGACCATAAATTTTTGAGTAGCTTCTATATGCCAGATTCTTTCATTACACATATAATTACTACAATGCAATGCCTAAAAAGCTAGTTACAATTATCCTCTTATGTCACCGAGGAGGAAACTGAGTTCAGAGAGATCAATGGAATAGACCAGAGTCACCCAGCAAGCAAGAGGCAAAGATAGGACTCAACATCTAATCTTTCTGATTTCAAAAACCTGCACTCACTGTCTGCTATGACTGGCTGCCCATTACCACTGTGGAGGGGAGACTGTTCCATGACATGACCCTTACCTGACTGCCGTTGGACCCTTGTGTTAGATCCAGGCCACAACAGAGACTGCTTCCCTCAAACCCCCTCAGAGACTATTGGGCCCCTCCCGAGTGTCCTCCCCTGTGCCCCAGGAGTGCTGGTTCCTAAAACAGGCCGTGGACCCTACCCTGGGTAAGTATGTAAGGCGCTTTCCCCTTATCTGGGGTGGGTCACACCCCAGTGCCCCTATCTATCCTGCCTAGTCTTATATAACCCCTTAGCACCTGTCTGCCATGCAGCAGAGAATATCCATGCTGTCCTGCCGCCACATAAGACAAGCCTCATATGTAATTCCTTTAATAAACTCTTAGTGTAATGCTGAAGTTGTCAGCCTCTTCCTTCAGTCTCTTAGTCCCAGGAAATTTACATAACAACCACGAATACCCTATCTGAATAATTCCAACACCAACAACAAAAAAATTCTGCTGAGGCATTAATAATTATAGCCTAGGAATTAACTGTTAAATGAGTATCTGATCTTCAGTTCCCCATAGTAGATACACAATGAAAAAGGCTGGGAGGAAAAGAGGGAGGGAGAAAGGAAGGGAGAAGGGAAAGAGGAAAGGAGGCAAGAGGTGAGAAGTGCTTTCATTCATTTATCAAATATTTATTGAGTGCTAATTATGTCCTGGTCTCTGACAGGAGCTAGAGATACAATGTTTAGCAAAATCATTCACTGTCTCTCACCTCACGGAGTTTATAGGCAAGTGTGGGAGATTTTCATTGATCAAATTATCACACAATGCAATGTCAAGCCACCACTTTGTTAATGCTGCCGAGCAGAAATTCATGGCACGACTGAAAGTGTGTAACACGATATGTGACATAGCCAGGGCGGTCAAGGAAGGCTTGCCTGAGGATCTGATGACAAAGGAAGACACCTTACTAAATAGATGTGAACAGAAAGGGGATGGAAAATATTCCAGGCAATGGCAGGCTCAAAAGCCTGAGGTGGTGTTGGGAATTGAGAAGAATCACCAAGTGGAAAGAACTTAAAGCAGCTGGTGAGGCCGGATTGCAGAGACTGAGAGGGAGTATGGGGGGAGATAAAACTAGAGAGGTGGTTGGCGCTAGGTCTTCCAAGTTTGGTAAGGAGTACTGTATTTCTCCTAAGAGCAATTGGAAGCCATTGAAGGTCATTGAAGATTTAAAGGTCTCTGAACATGACTGACTTTAATTGTGAGAATCTGACCTTCAGAGCATGGTTAGGATGCTATTGCAATTGTGCAGCTTGGATTAGGGTGACTGCAGTGGAAAATTAGAGAAACGAATAGATTTGAGAGATTTTAGGACATTATAGCTATGGTTATGGTTGTGGGTATGGTTATAGTGATGGTGATGGATATGGTTAGTACAGTTATGGTGACAGTATGATTATGAGGGCTGAGGGGGAGTAAGGTTTTAAGAACAACTCAGGATTCTTGCTTGACTAACAAAACACATGAGGCTGTTCCTCATTGAAGGAGGGACTAGAAAAGAATGAGGTTTGCTGGAAGTTGATCATGTGTTGTGACCCTCACATGCTGAGTTTACTGTGCTTTTGAAACATTCAAAGGCAATATTGGTTACATACTTGTTTGGCTGTATGGTTGAGAGTTCAGAGAAGAGGTCTGACTGGCGAGAGGAAGATTGTGAGTCAAGTGTAAATATTATAGGTAGTATGGCAGTCATGCCAGCTGTTTGCCAACCATTTCCCACTCTCTGTTCTCTAGGCACATGGTAGGGTTGAACATCCTAACCTGGATTTATCAGTCAGGGGTTCCATCAAAAACAGAAACCACGTTAACATTTTAACACAGGGAATTTAAAACAGGGAATTATTTATGCAGATGTTGAAAGAGCTCAGAGGCCAAATAGAGGATGGAGAGCAATGGAGAAAGTTTATTACATCCTTAGAAGAGGAGAGTCAAAGAGGAAACAGTTTTACCAGACCCCAGAAGCCACTTATGGAGGCTGGAACCCCATCATGCCTGTCTTTTGGGAGCTGAAATCATAGAGAAGCCACTGCTGCTGGAGATGCCCTCCAAAAAGAAAACAGGGACAAGACAAAATAACCTGGTTTCTCCACTCCTCCCGCCCTCCATTCTCCCATCACTATCTCCCAATGGCTGGAAGCAATGGGTCGTCAGAGGAAGCAACATGGTACCTTCAGACAGAACATTTAATTACCAATGGGAGATTCTCTAATGCCTTTTCTTCTGTCCTAAGAACCAGTAACATTCCAGATAACCACTGCTCCATCAACCAAGTTCCGAGACTGAGGACAACATGGAGCAGAGGCCCCAGTTGACCCACAAAGGAACTGTACCGTGAAACCTGAGTGAGAAATAAATCTTTTGTTTTTCTTAAGTCACTGTAATCTGGGAGCTTTGGAAAGTGCTACTCACAGCATAACCTAGCCTATCTTGGGAGATACAAAAATTGAAAATGAGAAGTGGGGTGATGTCTCCTCTTAACTTGAGAGAGTTGGTTGGCAGTCACTGATGAAACTGATATTGAAAGCTAGGAGGATTATAATATAAATCATGCAGGGGGAATACATTAGGTAAATCAGTTGTCAACAACAGTTTAAAATGCAAATGATATATCTTGGGAATAGATAACTGTTTTCTAGATAATAATTTTTGGATTTCCCATATATCCTTACTTCCCCTTCTCACACTTTGCTTTCTTTCAATTAACAGTAGGTAACATCAACTTCTCAGTCCTAAGGATCCATATCTCGGCCTCAGGTAATAACTATCACACATTATGTAGAGATTTTGAACTTTGGGATGGGATTTATGAATTCGCCTTTGGGAAGTAGGTAGGTTTCTTTTTTGCTGTCAGGCTAAATAGTTGAAAACCGAAAAAGCTAACTGTGGTAGTCACCAAATATTTTCTATCTCTGCATTCCGGCTCCATGATAGGATTGCATTTTGGTGGAGTCATATTAGTTTTGTCCATAGAGTTCCAAGTGGAAGTGACGTGTGTTGCTTCCACATGGGATCATGAAATAGCTGGTGTGAAAACCAGAACTTTCTTTCCCTGTGACACAGAGACCAGCAACATTTCAGATACAAGTTGATCCATTAGCCCTGGTTTCATAGGACAGCATGATGGAGAGCTCGCAGCTGACCCACTGGGACATGTAACATGAATACAAAATAACCTTTTTTTAATCCATTGAGATTTGGGGTTGTTTGTTAGGATTATAACCTAGTCCATCCTGATTTATACAAGTGGCATTTAAAGCCAGGCATTTAAAGTGAATGAGAATGCCTGGAAAGAAAATAGATTGTGTTCTAAGAAAAGACACCTTCAGCAGAAGCAGAGAATGAAAAGAAAGACCTAGGAGGATTTTCTGTCTCCAAAGCACTCTGAAGAGAGCCCATCAAGGAGAGAATGAATGGTCAAGTGTCCATTACTGCTAAGTGATCAAGGTTCAAAGAAGAATGAAAATTTCCACTGGATTTAGCAAGGAGAAGGTCTTGATGATCTCAGCAAGTCTTTCATCAAATGAAGGAGACAAATGACAAAACAGTGTGGCTTGAGGATTGAGTGAAAGTTGAAGGAAATTGAGAAAACATAAACAACTCCTCTGGAAAGACTGGATGAAGGAGAGATTGAATAAAAGGACAGATAGCCCCCAAGCAAGCATCTTTAAAACAGGTTTTTCCAGACTCATGCCCAACATACCTCATTCTAATGGTATTATGTGTCATATAAAGCACAATTATTTGTAATTGTAGTTCCTGAGGTGGAATAACAATCACCTTTAATGCAAAATCTAAAGCACTTTATATTTGTGATTCTCTGAAAAAAAAATAAAAATCTGCTCTGTAGTTTTTGGGGTTTTTTATAAACAGAAATATATGAATCTGCAAGTTTACAGCTAAATTTAATGGCAAGACAAACAAAGAAACAAAAACTCATAGACACAGACAATAGTTTAGTGGTTACCAGAGGGTAAGGGTAGAGGGGGGTGGTAGAAGAGGGTAAAGGGGATCAAATATATGGTGATGGAAGGAGAACTGACTCTGGGTGGTGAACACACAATGTGATATATAGATGATATATTACAGAACTGTACACCTGAAATCTATGTAACTTTACTAACAATTGTAACCCCAATAAATTTTAATTAACAAAAAGAAAACATATATGCACAAGGATGTTTAGTGAAGCAGTTTTGGAGAACATAACATCAGCAAAAATCCAAATGTCCATCAATAAGCTAGTGCATAAATAAATTGTAGTGAATCCATAAAAAATAAGAAATATTTGCAGATTGTCACATTATTATTTAGACTTCCACATGCTTGCATCATGACCAAATTTGGTTCTATGGGGCAGAAACGTGTTTATAGATGGAACACATAGTTTATATATGGAAAAGACTGCACTGATCCCCTGTTTTAAAAAAATTGTTAGTACATAAAAGCATTTTTTTTAATGTTTTCACTTTTGTATTCCCTGTGTCTGATGCACTGCCTAGAATATCCACTGCACACCTTTTCACTATTTTCTGGTGACATCCTTCCAGTCAAAAAGTATAATTGCCAGTGAGCTAATTAGCAGTTCATCAATTGCTGATGAAATGGTTAATCCCTAAAATTTCAGATAATTTCTTATTCAAATAATTTTTTTGCAGCCCTACAAAATAGAGGCCACTATCCAAATGAAACATTCAGTCTGCACGCATAGTTTTGAATTTCAAGTATGCCTCTATGTCCACATACACATTTAAAGGCAGCAAAGGAAATACTTCAAAGTCAATAATAATAATAATAATAATAATAAATTTTCATCAAATGCCTCAAATGTGCCAAATCAGTATTGTGTGGATCTTAGCTCACACCCTTTCAATAAACTGAAGTGGTAGGTGTTATAATTCCTGTTTTACACACAAAGTATACCAGTGTAAATCCCTACAGGTGACCGAACCAGGACACTTACCAAACCGCTATGTTAACAAAGTGTTGCACATAAAATTGTGGGTATTTTTAATTACAAACACAAATATTCGATCTCCAGATTGTCAAGCAAATGTCAGGCATAAACTTTCACTCAGCTTTGTGAAAACTGTGGCATATCTTAGGAGTATTTTACCTAGAGCTAGAAAGTAGAAATACCTTTTAGAGTCTGATAAAGATTGTTATTAAGGCCCTGAAGTAGAGCTTGATTATGTAGCATTGGCAAAAGAAACTCTACAAGTAAAAAGCCTTATTTTCTGACATATATTACCTATTTATTTCAAAGGACTTTCTGAGTTCTCCCAGTAGATAAAATAATAGTAAAAATTATTTTAAACAATATTTACAGTGAGATAAATGAATGGGGGTGGAAAATCCTTTCTCATTCTATTAGTATTTATTCTTATTCTTATATTAAATGCTTTCAAACTTACAATTTGCTGAGTGAACTTAAATGTAAGATGATTGCGCTCACATTTGTATGTAGGACATATTCATAATTAAAGGCTATTTTCTTCCCGATCCCAACTAATATAAAATGATAATTTAATATAAAAATAGGGCATGCCTAGAATATGGTTCACATCCTAGCTTTGTCAATAACTCTTTCTCACCATAGGCAGGACTATCAAAAATTTACGGATGTTATTTTTCTAAAGCGGGCTAATGGAGACACTTCCTCTGAAATTCCAAAATTTGAAGTGCCCTCCGGAATGGCTGTACAATGTTATTGTTACATGGATAATATTCATTTATTATGTAGAGATTATATGTAGATTATATGTAGCTGATATGATCTCAACTGCAATTCCAAACATCAACCAAATAAGCAGCTTGATATTGGGGAAATGGAAGCACTTTTTTTTTTTTTTTTAGATTTTACTGGGGAAGGAGAACAGGACTCCATTGGGGAACAGTGTGCACCTCCAGGGCTTTCCTTCAAGTCAACTTGTCCTTTTCAATCTTAGTTGTGGAGGGTGCCATTCAGCCCCAAGTTGTTGTCCCTTCAGTCCTAGCCGTGGAGGGCGCAGCTCAGCTCCAGGTCCAGCTGCCTTCTCTAGTTGCAGGGGGCGCAGCCCACCATCCCTTGCGGAAGTCGAACCGGCAACCTTGTGGTTGAGAGGACATGCTCCAACCAACTGAGCCATCCAGGAGCTCAGGGGCAGCTCAGCTCAAGGTGCCATGTTCAATTTTAGTTGCAGGGGGCGCTGCCCACCATCCCTTGTGGGACTCGAACTGAACTAGCAACCTTGTGGTTGAGAGCCCGCACTCCAACCAACAACTGAGCCATCCAGGAGGCAGCTCAGCTCAAGGTGCCATGTTCAATCTTATTTGCAGGGCATGCCTAGAATATGGTTCACATCTTAGCTTTGTCAATAACTCTTTCTCACCATAGGCAGGACTATCAAAAATTTACAGATGTTATTTTTCTAAAGCCGTTATTTTTCTTTTCACCATCCCTTGCAGGACTCTAGGAACCAAACTGGCAACCTTGTGGTTGAGAGCCCACTGGCCCATGTGGGAATCGAACCGGCAGCCTTTGGAGTAAGGAGCACGGAGCTCCAACCGCCTGAGCCACCGGGCCGGCCCTGGAAGAACTTTTAAAGTGAGAAAATGTGGGTTTAAAGTACTGATAATGGACAAATATGATTTTTTTTGACAAGTCATTGAGTCCTTCTAAGCCCTATTTCCCGAGTTTCACAAATTAAATAATGATACCTAATTCAAAGAGTCACGATGAGAATAAAATGAAAATTTGCTAAATATGTGATGTAGTATGACATGATAAATATTGTGCAAAAGGTGGTTCCTATAATGGATAGCTGTGACTATATTTTGTTGAAGTAGTTGTTTACGGCCAAAGGAAACACTAATTTTTTGCCCATGCTAAAGCTGATGTTATTCTACCAAACATGAAGAAAAGTATAACAGGATCTCAACTTTTTCAAATAAAGGGAACTCAAAGCACAAATTCAGAAAGCTTAACTTTACTTCTGACATATCCTAAATTTGCTTCTGCAGATCTGCTTACCTAATAAACTTTAATACCATTATTGTTATCACTTCTATAAATATACAATGAATAAGGATGGTCTTGGAGGATATGGAGAATGATCCTGGGAAGAAAAAGAAAAAGGCTTATGGTACTTATAGGTACTAGAGGAATAATTATGCTGGAATGCAGAGGCATTAGAACTTGAATTCAATGAAGGGCATATTTGACCTCAGTACCTGAAGATAAAAATACTTTGAAATACATGACTATAAAGCCCAAGAAGTATTAATACTTACCTAAGAAGCCTGCAAATGTTTCCTTATAGATTCTAAAACTTCTTTCAGAGAAAATCATTTTATTATTTGAGAATGTGGGATTCCAGCCTATCAAAAGCTGTTCTACAATTCTCAGACTTTCCCAAATTCTGCAAATATAAATGCACAATGTAAATAAAAATAAGCATTATAATTACCCCAGCTTTGTCCATAATATCTTTTACTGTTCCTTGCAAGGCCATTCAGATAATATAAAATACAAAAGGGAGGGGGTAAGCATGCAGAGAAAATCCTCAGAGTCAAAAAAAAAATTCCTTAATATTTAAAATTAATAACTCCATTTTCATTAGATAATTAAGGTGATATAATTATATTTAAAAAACAACAAATGATTAGTATGTCCAATTTCGCTAAGACTACTGAGGTCTTTATTAAAAGTTGAAAATAATTCTGATCATTTTCTACTATAGTAAACAGCATTAATTTTGAGGTTGTCTGGAAAATCAGAGTATGTGGGTATTGTCTAGGACAAAGCGGAAGGTTCTGCAGCTAACCAAATGTCCACATGCATTTTCTTTTCCAAATGTTCACATTGTACTTTCAGTGTGGTAATCCCAAATGACCACCAATATTTTCAGTTCACCATGCTTAGAAATCTCATTAGAGAAAACTAGAAATGGTTAGAAGAGTTGCCTCTTTGGGGGGGTCTAAAAAAAGCTATAATGATGGGGTGAAAATCAATTCTACCGGTTTTCCTTCATTGTATACCCTTAATTAAAATAAAAATTATGTTTTAAATATCTTCAATACAATTCAGGGATAACACTTTAATTCATGAGGATGTCTTTTGTTTACTTCGATTCAATGTTATAGACTTATTGAGGATATATCGCCAAGGCAGAGTTGATATATAGATAGAAAGAACAGTGAGCAAGACATGCCCAGCCCCTGATCCCACAGAACTTTCAGGCATGTAGAATCAGTTAATTTGGTCAAGTCAGCCCAACAAAATCAACTGGTGCAGGATAACTGAGGTTCACTAAAGAAAATGCAAACTACATAAGAGAAGTCCCCCCCAATTACTGCTAGTGTCAAGATCCCATTGAATCTATTCATCTCTGTCAAATGCATTCCTTGAACTATGCCACATAAGCAAGTTCACTGCATCTTAGTTTTATTTGTAAATAACCAGTCATACTTTAAAAATAAAATTACATCAATGAAGAAAATCTCAAGTAGGAAAAGTTTGTAAACATTTCTAAAGAATTATGCAACTCAGAAATGGAAAATGTTCTTGCTTAGGGTCACCTAAATGATGAGATTTCATGAAAAGTAAGTTGCCAATGAATGTAAGACAAACCACCATTTCCTATGTACCAGTAAGAGAAAACAAAACAAAACAACAACAACAAAACTCGAAATGCTGCTAATTAAAAAATGACACACCATAGACCTTCAGATTAAACCCTGATTTCAGAACTGTTCAATGTATGCTTAGAATCAATGAAATATCGTAATATGGCAGTTTTTTGTTTGAGTACCTTCTTCATACAGAACATCCAAAAGCTGACCCAACGGAAGTTCACAAGTAAGCTCATTCAGTAATTTAAACCAAGCCTAGCTCTATAAATTAGAAAAGTATTAGGCAATTATTAATTCACCTATAAAATTCCAGAGAACAGATTATCAGTTAAGTATCATCACAACTGTATTATACTTTATTAATTCCAAGTAAATATCAGCCTAAATAACTAAATGAAAGTTGGTCACTGATGGGATTGATTGGTTAGCTAAAACTAAAGATGGCTTAAGATGGTGGGCTTCACCAGACTGACTACTAGAGGCATATGGGGTTTCACCAAGGAAGTAAAGAAGTTAATGTTATAATTAAAGGGAGAAAGATTGTTGATCCAGTCAAAGAAGCTGATTTTTGTCAACTAGTTACAGTATTATAAAAGCAAAATATTCCAACAGGACATTGTTTAGTTGGTAAAAGTCAACTAGTTTGGTGTTTAAAAGCATAGCTTTCTCTATTCCAACCAATTCCCCAGCTTCCCTATGTAAAAAACTCTGCCATTATCTGTGATTCTGGTTTAGTTTTTGTTCCTCATTTTAGAGACAAGGGAAAAGCCTTTGGGGACCCATGAAATGTCTCATTTTAAAATGGTACATAGTTAATCGTTATGCTTATCAATGTGAAATTAATTTAGAAATTAAATTAAAACCACAAATTTAAAACTTTCAGTTCTTCTCAAAGTGTAAGATTTAGTCAGTATTCAACAATTAAAATCATCACAAATTTACTAAAACCCTACTAAAATCCTATGGAGTATTAGGTACAGAGCTCATAGCTGAGGACCATAAAGTAAATAAAACATGATTCCTATCCTCAAGAATAATCCCAAATTTATGGCCTGATCAACAACTATATTATCTGGCATTACATACAATATTTATACCAATAATTTGGCTTCTAACAACTCACAATATGCGGAAAAAGAAATCAGTTTCCTTGCTTTTTTTTCTGGATAGACTAAAAGGTGTTAGAATTCAATTTAGTTTACAACAGAATAGTAACACAGTAATAGTACAGCTGTAACACAGTAAAAGACATCAGGAGTTTTACAGTATCTTACAACATAATCCATAAATCCATAAGAAGCAGTGCTATTTTTGTGCCTTTTGAATGGTACTGGGTATGTCGAACGTGATAAAGAATGTCCACAAATCAACCTATATATGACACTTTATCCTTCCCTTTCTTCAAAGTCTGAAGAAATTAAGAGTACTGAAAACCACTTTCATCAGATAGTGGGTAGAATGTTGTGAACATGAATTTAAACTTAAATATGTAGGACTCATATCCCAGAGCTACCATTTACTCAGAAAATTCACTTAATTTTTTGAGTCTTAGTTGCCCCTAAGGGTGACAACAAAATGAAATATTATACACAGAAGTAGTTTATAAATATAACAAATATGAGGTACCATTTTCCATGAGTAAAAATATTTGTCAATAAAGACATCTACAAAGTCCTCAGGAGAGGGGTGTATATTTTGTTTCTTTCTGCCTTTTTCTCCTTAAAGGAGTTGTCATGCTATAGTAGAACGATGGCCCCCAAACACACCCATGTCCAAATCCCCAGAACCTATAAATGTGTTAACTCACAGGGCAAGAAGGACTTTCCAGCTGTGATTAAGTTAAGGATCTTCAGATTATCCTGGATTCTCTGGGTGAGGCCACAAGGATGCTTACAAATACAAGAGGGAGGCGCGAGAGAAGTAGATGTAAGGATGGAAGCAGAAGTCAGTGCTATAACTGCAGCTTTGAAGATGGCAGGCAGGCCACAAGCTAAGGAATGTGGGCAGCCTCTTGAAGCAAGAAAAGGAAAGAACCTGCAGAAGAGAATGCAGCCCTACCAATACTTTGATTTTAGCCCATGAGACCTGTGTCAGACTTCTGCTCTCCTGAATAGAAAAATAAATTTGTGTTGTTTTAGCATGAGATCATTTGTTACAGCAGCCCTAGAAAACGAATACACATGCCATGGGAAAGTGCATAGTTAACTTGATTCTAGCCTACTGTGCTGTAACCACAAGGCTGTGTGACTTTAGACCAGTCCCTCCCTATCTCAAGTAGGGAAGTGGCAATAAAGTGATCTCTCAGATGTCCTCCATCTCAAAAACACTGTAATTAAACACATGAACTTCTCCTTTCTTTCTCTTTTTTCATCTTTCATGCTTCCTCCCCTCCTTGGATTAAACGAGCTATTTCTTCTCTGTTGTATTTTTATGCTTCAAGAAGAAGGCAATTCCTTGTGCTAGCTGGTCTGGTAGAAACCACTGAGGTATAATGAGGCCCACTTACCCTGACAAACCCTATCAGCTGCTTTCTGTCACTGACAATAAGTAGGGAACATCTCTTGCCTCCTCCAATTTCCCCTGAGTCTGTTTTCCAGGTTTCAAAATACACAGGCCGAACTTGCATAGGAATCCAATATGAACTCAAGGTCCCTAGAGAGTAGTTAGTTTCCTGAGCAATTATATGTAAAAATGTCCTCATCAAGATGATTCCTTTAAAGACTGTCTTCAGCACTAAGATTTTAAAAATTCATGATTTGTCATCCCCAATTATAAGCAAAGAATTTTATAAGGATCTATTGGTTCTCTGGATAAAGCCACTCACTAACACACTTGACCTTGAACCAGAAGGGTCAACTAAACTATATGTAACAATAGCCAGCAGCTAAAAAGTGTATTTGTGCTTTCTTCAATCCTAAATTATAACAATGTTAACAGAAATCTCGAATTCCAGGAATAAGATGTCTGGAGTTAGGGTTTCTGGGCAGGAATTCCCGCCCATTCTCAGGAATTTTTTTCGCTTTCCGGTTCCCGAATCCTGAGATATAAACTGTTTTCTGTTCTCCATGATGAATCATTTCCACAAGGTGACAGCAGATACTACCAACCACCTGGTTCAAGGAGCCAATTTTCCCAATTTCCCGACCAACTTTTCTTGGGATTCGGGAATGGGAAAGCAAAAGAAATTCACGAGAACAGGTGGGAATCCCTGCCCAGATACCCTATCTGGATTGTTAAGACTTGAATTCTTTTAAACATTAAACTTTGTCATAAGAATAAACTGGGTGGTTATTCAATATTTAAAAATAATAAATTGAAGTTTTTTTTTTGTTTTTAAACAGTAAGGCAACATTATATTACCATACAAGTATTCATACTCCTATGAAAGAAAGAGACAAGAGCTCTGTGGTTAAGATGACCCAGCAATTCCACTGCAAGGCATTTACTCGAAACAACTGAAAACAAGTATTTGAATAATTGTACATGAATGTTCATCACATCACTATTCACAATAGCCAAAAAGTGGAAACAACTTAAATATCCATCAACAGATGAATGGATAAACAAAATGTGGAATACCCATATAATGGAATATTATTGAGCCATAAAAATTATGAGCATAGATACATGCAACAATATGGATGAACTCAAAAACATGCTAAGTAAAAGAATCCAGGCACAAAAAGTCATGTATTGTATGATGCAATTTAAATAAAATCCAGAGTAGGTCAATCCATAGAGACTGAGAGCAGATTGGTAGTTACCAGGGACTGGGGGAGACGGAAATAGCAAATGACTTAATGCATACAGATTTTCCTTTTGGGGTGATAAAAATGTTTTGGAACTAAAGTTGATGGTTTTATAACACTGTGAATGTTCTAAATGATACTAAATTATACATTTTAAAATGGTCAATTGTATATTATGTGAATTTCACTTCAATTTTAAAACAAAGTTTTAGGGTTAGACAGAACTGATTTCCCTTTTGGCCCTGCCACTTATAATGTAGACTTTGGCAAGTGACTTAAATTCTCCACCATGAAGATTAATGGACAGAAACCTCCTTTAAATTGGAGTTGGGAGGGCCTATTTGGGAGTTCTCATGCCCTACCATTCATCCTCAATTACTCCATACAGAAAGAGAGTACATTCCATCTCCAACAAGATTTTTTTCTACTCTACTCCTCCAGCAGGAAGAAGAAGGATCTTCTTGTCCAGCAACCACTCAGCCAATGAAAGACTGTTACAACTCAGCCAATGAAAAGCCGCTACACTTCAAACTCCCAATTTCCTCCAATGGACTGTTTACAACAGCCCTTCTGAACTCTCCCTTTCCTGTATTTAAAAAAAAAAAAAAAGGTTCCTCTCCTTTGTTCTCTGGACTTCTGTGTGGTTTGCCATTAGACCACATAACCCAATTGCAATTCTTTGTTGTTCTGAATAAACCCATTTTGCTAGAGAAATATCTGCCTATCTATTTGTTTAAGGTCAACATCATGCAATTTTCAGGGTTAAAGTGAAGATTACATGAAATCAGTATTTACAGTATCTGATGCATAACAAATTAGTAGAAAAATGAAACTTCTCTACCTTTCTTTCCCTCTAAAGACTATTGGGACTTTAGAATACCAATTTATAAACACAAGCAAGCAATAAACAAAAGCAAAAAAAGAAAGAAACACAATATTGCTATACTAGTTCTAGAAATTTATCCTGAGAAAATAATCAGATGAAAGGATGATCTTTGAATCTTTTAAAGTATGCAGCACCCACACTCTCATAGACATTATACACATCTCAGTGTTGTTGGTACCAGAAAGAAAATGTTCATCAATAAGAAATTGGTTAAGTAAATTAGACTCATCAATTCAATAGGCTACTTTGCAGCCATTGTAACCAGGATGTAGACCTATAATTTAATGGCATTGAAAGATATCCATAACATAAAGGGGGTGGGGGTAGAAGACAGTTTCAAAAACTTATACTTAACATGACCCCTTTTATATCACATGCAAACACACAGAAAAAAGACTACGAATATACACATGCAATGTAAGCAACTTGAAATGCTGATATTAAGGATGACATTTACAATAATTTTATAAAAGAAAGTAAAAAAACATCTATTTTGAAAAAAAGGATGTAATGAAGAAATTCTAATAACATACTTTTCTCATTACATAGTATAAAATTAATTGACTTAGAAATGTACTACCTTCTGTTTCTGATGTACAATATTTTATAACTCTTATAGAGCATAATTTTCCTTTGTAAGAAATATACAATTTATTAGCTGTGTGACTTCTGAAAAATCACTTAACCTCTGCACATCAATATGTTGAAAAGCTGAGTTATATAATTGGTACAGGAATATCAGTCTGTCACTATGTGGAAGAGAAAAAGAACCAGGGTCAGGATCTGGGTCCTTAGACACAGTGAATGCTAATAAAATCCTCTAAAAACTTTACTAGCCCTCAAGAAAAGTCAAAATCATAAAGTCAGTGTTCTTGATATGCACACAGAAGATAAAAAGATCTTGTAGATTACAGCACATTCATGTGAAATTTTAAACCCTCTCCTTCTCTGGGTGTTTAATCTGTGATGAAACCGATATCTTCTAAAAGACCAGAAACGTGTACAGAGATAAATGCAGATGTGAATTCTTATAATGCTGCTACCATTCTTCATAATGGTAAATCTTGATTTTTAGATATTTTTAAAAATTAAAGGATGCTTTCAAATCATTTTAGCAACTAAATTTAGACGATGGAGTAATGAAATGAAAATGTGGAGGATTAAAAATTACGCGTGGTAGAAAAGAATTAAGTGTGGTGGGACCATTATCATTTAAGGTATTTTAGCAGTCAAAAATTTCCATTAACAACCATGAAGGTAAGTTGTAATTGATCCCTTCTACCAAAGCACTGTGTTTAACAATGATGATTAATGATTTTAAAAGTAGTAGCATGTTATACAAAGTCAGCTACACTCATGCAGTTGATGAATGGAATGTAATCACCATAATGTACCCCAACCAATTAAACTTCTGCAAGGCTTTGGGACCTGGAGCTGCCCAGGTACATATCCAGCATCACGAAGGGTTGAATCAGCACAATCTAAGCCCACTGCCTGTATATTTGTCCTTATATGGTTTCTAATTATTTTTGTATATGGCTGTTATCCTCAACAATAGGTCCCCTTCTTTATGCTTCTACTTACTACCCTCCTATCTGATACTGCCTTCCCCACCCCACCCCCATATTCTCTACAGTACTTAGCAAAATGCTACACATCTGGTAGATGCTCAAATATATGTATTGACTTTGGTTAAAATAGTGGGATATAAGCAGCAAATAGGTCTTATAATGCTGCTTGTCTCTCAGCCTAACAGCAATGCCTATTTACACTAACACACTGCGGCTGGGCAAAGAAAATGGCTGACGTGCTCAAGCAACCATTACAGGACATGTTAGAGAAGCAGTGATGGTTAAAAAGGATGCTTTGAGGATGCCCTGAAATGTACCTTTGAACACTATGATGTAACTTGGAAAGATTATAGCTGCAACAAAAAGTAAGTGTAGGCTACAGAAAGGAGAAGTGAGATGACTCATTTTCAGCATTTAAAGTCCAAAAGTGTAAAAGGAAGAAACAACAAGAAGACAACTGCTCACTGCTGCTATTGTAGGTCAAGAATTATCTTTACCAAATGGTGGCATAGATTATGGTTGGGTGTTTGATAATTTCAGCCACTCGCCATTTATACCCACTACAAAAAATGTGTCCATCTTCCCACCACATTTAATCATTACTTATGAATTTCCCTATATGTAAAAACCAGGCTGTTTTTAAAAATATGTTGTGTGCATTAAAATTAAAATGAGGAAATACTGATTTCTTCCTGTTTTATACCCATATTGCCAGTTTGGGAGAGGGAGAAAATGTTCCTCTACCCTTCTATGTTCTTTTGGATGGTCTAATAATCAAATTGGCATGAAACAGATTAACAAAATAACCAAATTTCATTACATACATATGTATGGGAACCCCACATACATGAATCAGAAACACCACATACATGAGACGTTCAGAGACAGAAAGGTAAAATGAAGCATATATGGCATCCTGAGCTAAGGGTGTGGTAAGGCACCTTGGGGCTTCAGAGGGTACAAAAGTCATTCTTCGGACAATAAGAGCAGATGTTCAGTAATGAGACATTTGCCCTGCCCTGTAGATAGGTCATAAAAAGTTATCTCTGGTGATACTCTTATTATGGGCAAGCCCCCTATTTGAATTCTTTAAGGGAGAGGTAAAAGTTTCCTGTGAGCCCATAGGGTCTCAATTTCCTTTAGCTAAAAATAATTCACATGCCAAAGTAGCACATCTTGGGGAGGCCTGTTCTGAACCCCTTCACCAGGCACACTGACCCAGGAATTTCAATGTATAAAATGTGCACACATGATGTAAAAAAAAAATGGAGTTGGACATTTTTCAAGTTCATTGAGTTAATTTTGGTCTAAAAATCAAGTTTTTAATAAATAATGCCAATCACATAAACTTATGTATTTGCCAACTTTAAAAAGGCTTGTTTTGAATTTTTCCTTTTATCAAGCTATTAAAAAATAAATTTACTTTGACTCAAAAAAAAAAAAAGTAAAATGCTGAAGTGGTTATTTTTTCCAAAATAAAGATATCTCCAACAGGACCATATTTCCCCAAACCAAAATTAGGACACGTAGCTTGAAATGTAGGTAGATAATTCAGACTATTTGAAAATCAGGCCAGTACAAACAAATCTAGGATAAATGACCATCACACCTATTTTAACTTAGATAATAAAAACCATTTATATATAAAATAGTCCTCCCTCAAAATATTTTGCTGGCACAAAATCAATAATAAACAAAGGAACCATGATACTTGTTTCCCTCACTATATCTACAGAGTCTATCCCCATAACTGACAGATGACAGACATAATTATTTATACTATTTCTTTGAGTGAATATGGGGGAGTGTGTGTGAGAGAGAGAGAGAGAGAGCAAGAGAGAGAGAGAGAAAGAGATTCTTTTCCATGACACAAAGAGAGTACCTTGGCCAAACGAAGACATTTAAATATGTGTTTTTTTTTATCTTACTGAGCCCTAAAATAATGAAGCAAATATAGTCAACAGAAAAGAAGAAAATATGTGACTAGAAAAATACTACATGTGTCAACTGTTGAGCTAAATAAGCTTCTACTTAGTTTGAGGAGTAAATTCAATTTTTAAGTAATGATTTAATTTTAAAAACAACTACATTATATGATTTCAAAACGAAATTCAAAGGATAATGGTCTGGTTCACTGTTATTCTAATACTATACAATGCACCTTCAATACACTGAAAGAAAACCTGTGCTTTTCTATTATGTCTCAGAAAATGAAGATTCTTATTTGATTATACAGACCCAACTAAAGATGTATTTGTCACAAATTTTGAAAACCGTGACTATTCCCAGAGCTTTCACAGTTTAAAACTGAAGTTAGTAGGCCAGTGAAATAAATAACTTCGATCTTTAAAGCCAATGTCAGTCTTAGACAATTTATGAAACAGGTACATTCATTTACTCATTGATGTATTCAACACTGCAGAGCGACAATGTTAAAGACATTAAGAGTGGGGCAGACAATAGTCAACAAGAGTCATGGATGATGACCTCAGAGACTTTACAATCTCAATTTGTCAAGTCCTACCTCACCTCTTCCCCTATTAGGGTCCCAGTACTCAGCTATCCCTAGCCCCAGAAGACAGTGATCAAGGAAATGCCCCTTTACACTAAGATACACACAAACGAATGTGCTATCCACACAGAGTACTGGCCTTTTAAGACAGGACCTTAGAAATGCAGACATAGAACGTGTATAAGTATGAATAATTTTCAAAAGGATTGAAGTGAGGCTGTCCAAACAGGACACTGGAATTAAGGGATTCTTTTCAAGTGGGATGGTGAGACTGGCAGGTAGCTGTAATACAGTAACTGCTGTAATAGAAAGTGTGTTGTGGGGGGGAGGCTAGATATGAGGAGCATGAGAGTCAGGAAACAGAAGTTAGATAGGGTGCCAGAGCCCTGTTCCAGGATGAAAACTGGACAAAAGTAAGGCAGGTGATACTAGGGGTGAATATCACTGGTGGACTCAGCTGTGAAAGGCATGAAAATAAGAGAAAGAGGAAACAGGGTTCCTATGCATCACTGCTCCTCCGTAGTAGGTGCTCATTAAATCTTTGCCAGAGCAAAACATTTCCTCAAGAGGAAGCTTATCAGCCCCCTTCAGCTTTTATCTTTTCATTGATTAATTTAGCAGCTTTTTTTTTAATTGAACGATCGATAATGTTATGTCTTTCATGGTAACAAGATTCCCTTCATTTATCATGTTTAGTAGTCAAATAAAAACCATCCTGACTTTATTTTTTTAACATTCTTTCCTTGCTTCACTAGATAAAACACATGGGAATGTGTCTGGCTTACAAAGTTCAATTATAAGGTCTGAGGGATAAACTCAGTATCATGATCATTCAGAGGTGTAATTTGTCTTTGGAACTGTTCTTAATACCATCATACCCATATAGCTACAAATGTTGATATTTAAGCCTGTAGAGATTATGCTCTGTGCAGGCCCAAAAACGCTACTGAATATAAATTATTTTCAGTAAGAAAAAAAGACAATAATTTTTCTTGGTTATAACAGAACATGTCAGAAAACAAAAAATGGAGAAAAACTAATCGAATTGCTTACAATTTTCATCCTGAGAAAGGTGAATCAATTTAACACTATGCTCTGAATACTACAAAACTCATTTAGGAAAGCACTGGAAAATAAATAAATACCAGTGCAGACCTACTGGTTTCAATCATATTTTGTATTCAATTGGCTAGACAGAGAAAACAGTTCAGCAGCTCCAATGCTCCTTCTACTGAAAGGGGCCCACGTGTGAAGGATCTGTAGGATGGCCTCAGATTCTCGTCTAGTACCTCTGGCAGAGTAAGTTTATTGAAAAAGAGGTGTTTCATTTCTCTGAGCAAAATAAATTTCTTTGCTGACCAGAAGTGTTGAGCTTCTATGGTTTGTTCATGCAGAGTACCCTCTTGTTCAATACATTTAGCCCAAACAGTGGTTCTTAATGATTCTTATTACGCTGCTGCTCAGCTGGATGGGATATCCAGACTTCCTTGTCATCATAGTTTCTTGGTAGACATCACAGAAATTTAGGGAAAACTAGTCATTTTAATGGGGCTATTAAGTCACACATGAACACTGAACTACCAAACACAGTCTATGTTCACAATATAAAGATTGCAAAGGACAAAATGTATTATTGAATGCAATCAATAGTATTTTTACTATTAATTATGCTTACATCCTTTTGGCTAGAAAGTGTGTTGGAACAAATTTTATAATTTTTGTTCAGCTTACAAACAAAAGTATAACCAGAATACTTTTGTTTAGCAGTTAACAAATACGTGGGGGCTCCTGAGAGTAAATTTCCATTACAATTTCAAGGCATAACTTGAAATTAGCATGTCCCTTTGATTTATTTGTTAATGCATTTCCGATTTCTAAGAGAGTCTTTTGAGGGACTTGAGGTTTAAAAAAATGTAATTGCAATTCATGAGCAATTGAGCTGGTGTGAGCATTTTAGGAGGCTAAAGACTTAAACTTCAGGAGAACTCAATTATACTTAGTGTTATTCACTGGGAATTTTGACCACAGAGGTGTGCTGTCTATGTACATAGATTTTATCCTTTTAAGTGTACACATGAAAAATATATATACAGTGGAATACTAGTCTGCCATAAGATAAGATGAAACAGTGCCATTTGCGACAACACAGATGGATCTTGAGATTATGCTAAGCGAAATAAGCCAGGCAGAAAAAGTTGAGAACCGTATGACTTCACTCACATGTGGGATATAAAACTGAAAGCCACAAAGGAACAAGACAAACAAATAAAGAGACAAAAACTGATAGACACAGACAACAGTTTAGTGGTTACCAGAGGGTAAGGGGGGAGGAGGGATGTAGATGAGGGTAAAGAGGGTCAAATATATGGTGATGGAAGGAGAACTGATTCTGGATGGTGAGCAACCAATGTGATATATAGATGATGTATTACAGAATTGTATACTTGAAAGCCATGCAATTTTACTAACCATTGTCACCCCAATAAATTTAATTTTTTTTAAAAAAGATCTTCTCCCATTTGGTTGGTTGCCTCTTTATTTTGTTGACGGATTCTTTTGTTGTACAGAAGCTTTTTAGTTTGATATAGTCCCATTCGTTTATTTCAGCTTTTACTTCCTTAGCCTTTGAGGTCAAATTCATAAAATCCTCTTTGAACCCAAGGTCTACAAGTTCAGTACCTATGTTTTCTTCTATGCAGTTTATTGTTTCAGGTCTTATGCTTAGGTCTTTGATCCATTTTGAGTTAATTTTGATACACAGTGACAGAGAGCAGTCTAGTTTCATTCTTTTGCATGTGACTTTCCATTTCTCCCAGCATCATTTATTGAAGGGAACCACTGTCACCCCAATTAACTTCAATTTTTAAAAAAAGGAAAAAATCTAACTTTTGTAGTTTAGTTCTTCTCAGTATCACACCTTGGTATTATGATTTGAACCATCTCAATTAGCATATAACTATCATTATTGCATCACTGGTAATTAGAATTTAACTAATCCTTTAATGTTTTTCAATCTATTTTATAAAATTATATGGAGCTGTTTACTATGAGGAAATTATTGTTATTATACATATGCCTTTGATTGAGGGCAATAAAGCTTTGAAAGTTTAAGTGACTTAACTCAAGTTTTTATATATTAGACAGTGCTAGCACTGGATTCAGTTATTCTGATTCCAACCCCTATTTTGATTTCACTACACTGGGATGCTTATCCTTAATTGAGTGCAAGGGACAATTTTACACTCCAAATAAACCTTGAGGGAAAATTATTTCTCCTCTCGTGCAGACTTTGCAATGCACCAGAAACTGTATAAGATTTGGGGATACACAAAGGTCAAGACATAACCTTATTCTTGCTTTCAAGAGTAGGATGATGAATTTGTCCTCGTTTGCCCGAGACATTCCCAATTTTAGCAATGAAAAGTCCTGCTTCCTGAAAAGACCTCAGGTTTGGGCAAATGGGATGGTTGGGCACCTACTTTGAAGGAATTTTGGTCTAGACTGGAGTCATGCATGGAAGTATGCA
This sequence comes from Rhinolophus sinicus, assembly GCF_057876585.1. Classification (NCBI taxonomy): domain Eukaryota; kingdom Metazoa; phylum Chordata; class Mammalia; order Chiroptera; family Rhinolophidae; genus Rhinolophus; species Rhinolophus sinicus. The sequence goes on along the minus strand of NC_142518.1, from coordinate 20,340,224 downwards.
ATTGGATAGTATCAAAGTGTATACTGGCCACATACTAAATAAAAGTACAGTGGAAACAAAGGAAAGATCCTCTACAGATGTGTGGGAAACCTTTTACATGTATCCATCAGGTCGATATTAGTACAAGTCTTTTAAAATCATGCCCTTTCTAGCCTCAACAATGTCTCTAAGCTCTGAAATTAACTCACTGTTGTTTCTCCATTCTTTAAACTTTCTGGGCTACATTTTTAGTGTTGCACTACCTGCAACCAACCCTTTCCTCTACCAGCCACTCTTAACTCTACCATGTCATGTTCCCTATTATTGTTTCTAATAAATTTTTGAGCCCTCTCACTTTAGCAGAGGTCTGGAATAAAGTAGCACTTAAGAGACAGTTTGTTGAACGAATGACTCAGCACTTTGAATATCTATATTTATGTAAGACATAGACAAAGTATGTTGGACCAAGTCCATCCTTGTTCAACATAATAGACGAGGGCAATTTTTATGAGTGTTTCCTGATTTTCAAGTATGTGTCAAGCACTTTAGTTTCCCCACTTAATCCTCTTAACCACTCTGTGAGAGAATGAATATTATGATGATCTTCATTTTATAAAAAGGCAACACAGGCACAGAAGTTAAGTAACGAGATCACTGGTATGAAAAAGAAATTCAGTTCCAGGTCTGTTTTACAACAACTCTCATGACTATACCAATGCTGTCCCCAGCCCTCAGTATATTCAATGCCTTGGTGACTGAAGGATGTCATTATAGGCAATGAGTAGTTTCTACAGCAAGAATTTGCCAACACATTCAACTAGGTGAAATAGGATAGCCCAAGAGTTGCATGGACATAGATTTTTGGAATCTAAGTCAATCATTCAAGACACACTTATTGGCTGCAGCTATTGCAATTCATATACAAAGCTGGGGACACAAAACTGAATAAGGAAACAGTTCTTTTGGATACCCAGCCTGGAATCCAGTATCACTGCCAAGGAATGGCAAAAAAAAAAGAATCCCCTTTAAGAATTTATATTACTGTCCTCAAGCCATCCCAAATAAATAAGCAACTTAAGTAAAAACACAGTAATCACAATGCAAACACAGCCTCGATGCAAATTGCTTTTCCCTTCATATTCAAACAGCTCCCTCAAGCACCACCTAATACAAAGAAATCATAAGGCTGCCACTGTATAAGGCTGAGGTCAGAATGTTAATCACCGAAAGTGGAGGACTCAGTTCTGGAGTCACTAGAAAGATGTGCAGAACCAGATATATGGGAGAACTAGAAGAGGATGGAGTTACTAGCATGGGGGGAACACAGACTTGTTCTCAGTAACAAGAGGAAAAGTATAGTTACTAGCATTAGGGCACAAGGTCCAAGTCACGCAGACAGCTGTGGAGGGGGACCTATAAGCAAAAGACACAGGTGAGGCAATCTGAATGAATACACACATGTATAAAACCTTTCTAATTAGAATTTTAGAAGTTGTTTCTTTTGGTCCTGTTGCTTTAAGTTTCTTTTTAAAAGGTACCCAGTTGTCCATGCTGCATTATTTTTCTTTGACAAGTTTTATTTTAGTTTAGTGTTGCAGTACAAACCCATGAAACATGAGATTTATACTTAAGATTCAGGCAGACCCAGTTTGTGACCCATTTTACAAAGATCATTTTACAGGGCAACAGTATTGTAAATCTAGGTAAGAAGCTAATTAGTCACCATAACTATCTTGGGTAGTAGGCACTGTATATTTCCCAAAAGTATTTTTTAAAAGTAATTCAGCATATATCATTGCCCAAGAATGATTCCATTCACTAGCTTAGAATTTAAAAGAAAAGGCATTTTTAAAAATGACCATCTTGAACATAGGTACACATTTTCTCAATAGAAATAAAATGGCTTTTAAATGAATTTAAAATTATCCCCAAAAGTCAAGTAGAATTGACATGTCATTAGAAGTAATAAATACCTTTATGCTACAATAAAACTGTCTAATTCAAGATGCAAATTGTTTTCTAGCACACTTAGAAAACCACTGTTAGATAAATAAGTGGTACTGGTAAAATTTAGCCCCCAATACATGGTGGAATTAAATATACTTTCTCTTAGAAAGGTATATTGACTGGAGAATGTCCCAAACATATTTACCAAAATCAATTAGCAATTTGTTACTGTTATGTGCCAAAAATAAATCAGTATCACCTACTTGATAGAAAGCTGTAATTCACAACAGTTGATTTTTCAACTGGGTACCTTTTTAAAACAAACTTAAAGCAACAGAACCAAAAGAAATAACTTTTTAAATTCTAATTTGAAAGGTTTTATGTATGCATATTCATTCATACTTTGCTACTCTTTTTGACCTAAATATAGTCCTAAGTACAGAACAATAGTTTCAGCTTGTAAAACAACAAAAAATTGTATTTAAAAACTACCGACTAATAAACTTTCTTTTGTACTTTGGAAGTAATGAATTAATTACCTTCTTACAAATCCAATTCATCTCTCTTCTTTGCCACGTTTTCTTTTGGGGTTTCTTTCCTCTTTGACGGTCTTAAAAGATGCAAAAAAGCTTTTCACCATCAGCTTCCCCATATCCGTTGTATTTAGCTCACTGTTTAAATTATTTCCATTAGCCCAATTCACAAATAGGTGGGGGTCCACTGTTTCTTTTTAGCAAGTTCAAAATCCATACAGGCAAGGATTGGGCCAGTTGTATGTAATTTTACAGAACTTTTCACTGGTTACCCTGGTGCACCACAAAGGAAGCATTTCTTAGTATATAATGCTACCTTCTAACTTCTGAGGTACCAGAGCCTAGTGCGGAGCAGGAACCCGGCTCGCAAGGAGAACCACTTTTGGGGCAGCAACTTTAATCCTGTGAGCGCTGGCACCAGTAGGAGAGCGCCAGGGAGCGTGGGCATCCGTGTGCCTGCGTGCGCCTGGCTCAGGTGAGCAAGGGCCTGCACCAGAGAGCACATGCGTGCTCCACAGCTGCCATCAATCATTCAGTCTAGTTTGTTATTGTTGTTGTTTTTTCATATTTCCTCTCACTTCTATGATCTTTGGGGGGTCTGGGGGTAGTCTTCTTAGTCACTAACCTCAAAAAATGTACTTTTTCAAATGATCTTTGTTGTTTATCAAGTATCACCTATCAATAGGGTTGCCAGATTAAGTAAATAGCAATACAGGACCCCCAATGGAATTAGTATTTCAGGTAACCAAAGAATAATTGATTTACTATAAGTATACTCTGTGTAATATCTGGTCATAATTTTACTAAAAAAATTATTCCTTGTTTTTCATCTGGGCATCCTGTATTTTATGTGAATGCTACTTATCAAGTTAAGGGTCTTGTTAAAAAATATAGCTCTCATGACCAAAAAATCTGGCTTGGGAACAGTGTCGCTCTCGTTGGCTTGGTTGTTCCATCGCCTTACAATCCCAATAGTCTGATTGTCGGTCAGTGATGCTTAGCTCCGGGACAGCATTTGGAGTACAGACTTGGGCAGTGAGGTAATTGCCTGTTTTTAAAGTTTATTCTAATAAATGTTTAACCATGTCTACTTCAATGACTCAAACAGATACTTTATCCCCAAATTAAATATATCTGTCTAAAAAACAAATGGAAATAGGTACATATTTATGCCTTATAGCTTTACCTGCATTAATGAAACCATCTGATAACCTGACTTGGAGTCTAACAAGCGGCCTGTAGCTCTGCTCTTCCTTCCCCTGTACTCAGGAAGTCCCTCCCTGGGAGTTGCCGGGTTCATCTTTCAGTAGCTACAACCTTGTGTCATGGCAGCAAGCCTGAAAAGTGCAGTTCTCTGAGTTCTGAGCAAAAGTTCATTTAATCTTCCTGATTCAGTACTGAATCAGAACCGAACATAGCTTACAAGTGGTGAGCAAGTGGGAGAAGAGGGTTTTGAAACGGGGACAATACAGTCTTGGACAAATTCCACAGAAAAGGGTAGAAAATCCAAGGAAAGGCAAAGACAAATACAGTAGTACTAGTGTTAACGTTTAAAAGATGAAGCCTCGGGAATAACTGACTGGACAAAGTCAGCAATATGGAATCACTTTGGGGGGGATCAAAAAGGAAATTCAATAGAGCTAAAAGAGATATGTAACCACGAGTCACCAACGCAAGCCAAGGATGGATAGACAGAAATAGCCCCCTGCAGATATTTTTGACAGTCAACTCTAAATAAAATCTGAATCCACAATGCAATCTTTACTCCCATCACATTTTCCCAAATCGCAGTACTCACATAGATATAAATACAGAAATTGAAAGTATTTTCCTTCATGTTCAGAAATTTTTAAAGATACATTTTTAGATGGGTGACACTTCAGCTCAAATCACAATTGAATTTGGAGGAACAGTTACAATGCAAAAATCAAGGTGTTCCGTATGGATTTATACTTTTGTTTAAAAAGTTAGTTACATTTGAATGCATTTGATTTGTTGTCTTTTCTATTGGTGTAGAAGAAACAGAAAAATGACTATAATTGTGCATACTTTGCAACGATTATGCATTTAATATGCAATAAGGTATTTGCTAGGGAACTATGTCTATGGTTAGAACAGAGACCAGGCTCCAGGGTTATGTCAAGCTGCAAAGTGATATGTATGCGAATGAATTCTCAGGCTCATTAATCATTTTTATACTTGAAGTGCTAAACTGCTAATGTTACACTGAGAGTGAAAATGAAGTAATTAAGGAGTTTAATAGCTACAGTCTTTTGAAGAGAAAACAAGTTGATAATGCTTCTTTTAATATGTTACATAAATTGGATTTTTTGTTACATTAGAAAAACCAAGTTCATCTATTGTGCAGCTTCAAATGACACAAATCATTTGATTATGTTTGTATATGATGTCAATAGATGGCTATGTGAAGGTACTTCACTAAACAATCACATTCGTAAGAGAAAGTCTGTGTTACCAAGAGCACAAAAACACTTATCAGGTTTTGACCTTTTTCCTTTTGATGTTCTAAAGTATTACTTCTCAGATCTGTGGTGAAGGGCCAGTTTTTGTTCCTTTATTCCCAATGCATCACAGATAAACTCTTTTATAAAATACAATACCAATTACTTGAAAAATGAAACAAAAAGGTAGAGAGAATATTAGCCTGTTTTTAAATTACTGGATTCAACAAACAACACTACTCAGTCACATTACTGTAAAAAGTTTCTAATGGCCTAACCTCGATTATACCGACAGGAAAAGAGTGTAAAGCCACCCAGCAGCCCACATTCAGATGCACTGCTCCAAAAGCAGAACTCTGGGGAGCGGTGGTTTGGTCTTACACTGACACCAATTCACAGTAGGGCTGTATGCGCGGGTGTCCCGCGGGCTAGTGAGGAGCTAATAACCCATGTAACTTGTCTAGGTAGAGGTAAGAACATCTCAGGGGTAACCGGCTCTGTTCAGTCCCTTTTATTGGAATTTGCTTCTTTCTTCTTTAGTAACTCTAAATACATTTTTTCCTGTTTTTCCCCTTTCCTTCCATTCTTTTTTCCTTCTTCCCATTTTAGAGGCACTTTTGATGCAGTTAAAAAACCACAGCCTTGGAGATAGGCAGAACTGGGTTTGAATTGTGACACTGCTAAAGTCTTGCCTATGAGAAGGCAGGCCAGGAACAATCCTGCTAAGTCAGGATTTCTCATCTGTAAAATGACAATATTATCCTTCATACAGTAAGAATACTATAGGATTCTAAAATTAGATAAAAGAGCATAATATCTGTTCATCAATTGCTCACCTCCTCAATTCCTTCCTTTTCCTCATGATTTTGGGGTGCCTAAAGGAGAAAGTAGCAATGCTGTGTGTTTAAACTAATGTATTAGCAGTTACGCTTGCAGCTTTATAAACATGACTCTTCAGAAAATTAAATAAAGCCTATCAATCCACCAATGAACCAGATAAACAATGGACACTACTCCATCTTTCTTCCTCTCCCAGGTAATGGTACTACCTTCCACTGTGCCCCAAGCCAGAATCCTGGAAGTCAAACTCATACCTACCCCAATTCCACAGGTCACCGACTTCATAAACTCTTTCCCCCAAATGGTTGTCTCATCCATTTCTTCACTTTTGCCCCCCAGCCACTACTTCAATTCTTTTCTAAGGTTTTGAAACCCATCCCCCTGTATCTTTTCTCAAAACCATGCTATCGATCATCTTCAACTTTGCTATCAGAAAGCTCTTTCTGAAATAAAAACCTCCTCAAGCCAGTCTCCTGCAAGAAGCCTTCCCCAGAGGCTCACTGCCTGTGACCTATGGGGAAAAGTTCAAAGGCCTAACGTTTGCAACTGATACAACTGTCACAGTTCTTAAATACCGTGTTTCTCTGGAAATAAGACCTAGCCGGACCACCAGCTCTAATGTATCTTTTGGAGCAAAAATTAATATAAGACCCAGTATTATATTATATTATTTTATATTATATTATATTATACCATATTATACCATATTATACCATATTATACCATATTATGCCATATCATATTATACCCGGTCTTATATTATATTAAAATAAGACCGGGCTATATTAATTTTTGCTCCAAAAGACACATTAGAGCTGATGGTCTGGCTAGGTCTTATTTTCGAGGAAACATGGTAGTTAAACTCTTTCAAAATTTGTTGGTAAATAACAACTTCCCTACACCCAGGCCATGCAGGCCACACCCAAGACACCTCCCCCAGATCCTGCCATCATCCAGCACCTATAGGATTAACGCTTGGTAGGTATAAGGGGACCTCCAACCCTCCTACGGAGCTGTCCTGATAGGTGATAGCCAGCCTTCTAAGTTGGAAATTATTTTGAATGTCTCTCTGCTTACAAGTCCTTCACTATCTAGGCTTGAAATACTTTTCACTTTTCCAAGCAGGAAAAGTAATGTATGGCCCTTGTCCCTGTTCTTTGGGCACATGATGCACTAAGGCAGGGACAAACATGCAATTTGGCTATAAGATGCAGCAAATATTGAAAGATAAGGTCAGGCTTTGTCATTCACCAAACTCAGAAGTGCACAGGTATAACAAATAACAACATTATAGAATGTTCTTTGATCATCAGAATGTTTTATTCTAATATGTCCAATGGGTATCACATGTGAATTGGTTTTCCTTTCTTATTATCAACTTATATTCCATTTTGCCTATTAACACTCTTATTGTTATAGTATTTTCATGGTAGATATAACTGTTCATTTTATATCCCATCACTTATAAAAGGAGCGGGTGTTTTTTACATATAAATATAAAATACTATAATTGTAAAAATCTAGCCTATTCAAAAGATTTTTCACTGGAATCAATTTAGTATAAAATATATTGTTAAGCCTTCTCAGTGATCCATTTAATTTCAAGACTACTTGATATAACAAATCCCCAGTATGTAAAAATATTTGGAATTGAACTTGACCTCAATTAGTAAATCCATCAGCATTTACTTGTCAAGGCACAAGTATATGAACTTTTATATGATTAGCTAGACTTTGTTACAGAAATGCTAATTTTCTATTGTCCTTTGAATGACACAGTAGTTACCCTCAACTAAACTTTCATTTCTCAATTACATATGAATTCTGAACACGTGTGACACTCTATGTAATTAGGTAGACAAAGAAATGCTAGTTTTTTTAATTTTGTTTTAAAGATAGATTTGCCTTCCTCAATTGAATTTTACTTTTATACATCAATTCCGTATTTGACTTAAGATCTAGATGACTGGTTTTCCTGTAAGAAAAAAGCAGACTTAAACACAGGAAACCTAAACCACTGTAGACTTGGAGCTGAGTATAAATCATAGCACCTTTTTTGGTAATATAGAACATTTTAGGATGGAAAGAGGCCAAGGTGTACATTTAGGTCTGGCCCATCTTTGAGTTATAAATATTATTATAGCCTACTCTGCTTTCTCCCCAACCTCATCTTGCCAAAACTATTTTTAAATTATACTTGCTGGCCTTGCTGACTTGTTCTTTGTTATTCATTCCCAGTGTGATGAATCTCTTTATATTTCTTTGTGACTCCTCTTTGATATAAGCTGGTGGTGTCTGCTACCAGTTGACATTTGCTCAAATAGTTAGGATCACCCGTCATATCTGTTCCCTAAGAACTGTGCATATGTGAAATAATCCTTTCTTAATCTCTTCATTCTCAAAGTATATAGTTGTAGACTTTCCTAGTTTTCTGTATAACTATGTTCTTGACTATACATACGTAGTTTTAGTTACTCAATGTCCTCTCAGTCATTTATAAAATAACAAGTTTATAATAAGCCAATTTGAACTTGAGTGTTCCATATCTAATATTTCATCTCTTACTTCATCCTTTATTTCCTTCATCTAATATAAAACTTGGCCTTTCCATTTTAGGGGGAAAACAATCACAGGGTCTTCAGGAATAAATATCTATATCCTTAATTCTTATCTAAAATACCTATTATTTAATGACCAATTTTTTGAGAGAAGTGGGAGAGGAAAACAACAAATAGTCCTTAAATCCATTATGAAACCAATGCACTAACAGATTTTTTTTTAAAGAAATCAAAAGTATCTGAATGCACTAGAGATTTATTATTTATCCTGGGCATGACATCAGAAAATAAAAAAACTAAATCAATTAAACTTAGGTGCAACCCCATAATCCACACACCCCCCCACACACACACACCATCCTCACTCTGCTTTGAAATAGGAGAGGTTTCACAGGTGAGGTATTACACAGTGGTTTTCCCTCGTAGAGATATGAAAAAGCCAAGCTAAAATAATGTAGGTAGGAATATTTCCCCTTCACTCCATTTCTCTATAATCTAAAACTCAGAGCACTGGTCCTCAAAGTAAATGCTTCTTTTTTTTTTTTTCTATGCAAATTCCTGAGCACCAGCCAATGGGGCCCAGGAATCTGTATTTTTAACCAAGCATCCCTGGTGATTATGACATGACCTAGAATTATTACTCTCTTCATTCTTTGCCTACCACATTTTTTTCCTTCTCTGGTTACTAAATGTTTAACTCCGTTGTTAGTGCCTTAAATGTCTTTACAAAGCCAATATAAGATTTTAAGAAAATATGCTTAAAACTAATTGAAGAAGGTAAGATAAATTTAAGGGACATAGGACTTCATTCAACAAATGTTTCTAGAGCATCTATTAAGTGTCAGGTACTTTGTTCAGTGCTAAATATACAAAAATGCAAAACAATATTTTTGTCATTCGAGGAACTTACAGAGTCTGGCAAAAGGCAGACCTAAAATGGATAAATGAAAACGCAATGTTGTTGACTGTTTAAGAAAAATTTAGACAAAACTTTTTTGGCCTTGTATGAAGAAAGTAGATACATTTTACTCCCCAAAACTCTACTCCTATGGGTTATCTTCCCCATAGTGCCAGGAATTCTAAAAATCTCCAGTCAGCCTCTCACCCACATGAAAACATGTATGAATACCAACCTTCATTTTCTAGTTCAAGTTGACTCATGACCCTGAACACTTAATTTCTTAGCTCTCGTATATGTGTTTCCCCTACTCTTACTTGTGATGCACAAAGTTCTACCACAAGCAAGGACAAAATTAGAGGAGTGGCATTTAGATGCACATTCAAATCGTAGGTTTCCAGCTGCCCTAATCCATCAAGCCAGAATTCTCAGCCTTTTTATGCCCCTATGAGGGTCAGATAGTTGATATTTACAAGCACTTAACTATTTTATGAAGAAAAAAAAATCCTTGAAATTTGACTATCAAATACAGGCACGTGCTTCTACTTAATACTTCTTTAATCAAGTTCCTTTTGAACCTCATTTTGGCAAGATAGTTAAGTCCTTTATATTGGGAATCTCTATCCCTTCTCCTCGGTTTCACTTCTTCTCCCCGGTTATTAGCCTATCTGCTGAAATGTTTCTAGAATAATTTAGGGAAGAAATAATGTAGGCCAAGGTGACTAAATCTGAATTTCACTAGAGTCAGACAAAAAGGCAAAAGTGAAATTTCAATATATATCTTTGTTACAGTGAAGAAAAATTAAGTGCAAACATCATGAACTATAAACCACTAATCATTAACCTCTACCTTTAGTACTTACACAGACTCAAATATACTAATATTACACAGCCCATATTATCCATTCATTTAACAAATATTTATTCAACATCTACTACATGCAAAGCCCTACACAATAAACTAAGGACGTAATGATAAGCAAATATAGACAGAGTATTTGCCCTCATGGAATTTATAGTCTGGTAGGGATGGCAGATTTTTTAATAAACAAATTTAAAATTGCAATTGTGCCAAATGCTAGGTACACAACACTATGAATGTAAGGATATCTGACCTACCAGTGTATTTGGGGAAGTCATCCAAGGCCTCTCTGAGATGGAAGGTGAAACACAAGTAGGAAATAATTAGACAAAGAGGTGAAGTAAGAGCAGCCAGCCCACACGGAGGACAAATCTGTGATGGGGCTGAATGTGACAAGGAGGGGGACAGAAAGAAAGCTGATGGGTCTGGAATTCAGAAAGCAGCAAGCCATACAAGGTGAAGCTAGAGGATGAGTGAGGGCTGGACCACTGGCGTAGACACTGAGAATATAAAAGCGGACAAGGCGAATGGTGTCTGGTTCCTGTCCTTCAGAACTCAGAAGGAGAGGTCCAACCTCCAACTGAAATGCAAATCCAATAAGTACCATAGCAGGACTAGAGGCAGCAAAATGGAACAATGCAGTCGGAAGAGCAGGATTGGTAGAAGATTTTGCCTGAGTGGACAATGTCCGAGTTGGACTCTGGAGAATGAGATAAGGGAGGAAAGGAAAAGCAACAGCAAGAGTCTGAGCCAAAAGGCAGAAAATACTTGACATTAAAAGCAACTGGATTACTAACTAGCTTGACATCTTATCCTAGAATTTGCTTTTGTAAATTCCTAATTTTTTTTTTCCGGTAGAATTTTAACAAAACCCTCATTACACAGCCTGGCCTTGTGTCTGTTTCAAAGAAATAAGGAACTTTTTACATGCTCCAGTATTAATCTATTCCACGCTACGTTTGGCCTTCATCTTTAAACACTCTGTCTTTGTTTCCAATTTACTTTTCATTTATCTTTTTCTAGAAGTGTCCAGCTGTCATTGGGTCTCCAGAAGCATTCACCCCAATGAAATGCACTGAATTTTGAAGTTCCATTTTTTTTCTTTCATTTCCTTTCAAATATAAAACATGCATGTGACCTCTCTGTTGAGGAAGAATGATTAAGATCTTCTCTTTAGGTACCACCTTCACTCAGGGGACTAACTGAGCACTTGTACCTTTCAACCAACTCTTACCACAAATAAAGCAAATACAGTGTTGATTTGCCAGTGTCCACCAGAAATTTTATTTTCAAACCTCTGCTTAAAATACATGTTGCAATTAAGATAAATATATTTAAATGATCTACTATGTCACAAATTATTAGGAAGTGTTAGTTTGGCATTCTTTTTGCTGGTGAGAGCATCAAACGGCTTTATTTTTTCAGAGTTTGGAATAGGAGATGTAATACCAAGAAGTTTTAGAATGCTTTGTTGATGACATTATTCTAAGATTAATTTTTAGCCATTTTTGTTCTTTTCCATGATGATGTTGATAGAACTATAATATGGTGCACCAAAGTAGTTTGCTGGCAAGTATTTTTCCCACCTGAACTTTTCTTACAGGAAATATGATTCCCTCATTTCATCTGCTATTCCTTTTCAAGGATTTCTTACATAAGAGTGAATGTCAGGTTAATTTATCTGGCTTCATTTCATGTAGACCAAGGTCATGAGTTTAATTTCTTTGGAGGCAGCTCAGTGTTTTAAAAGGGAACTAAATTTGGTCCCAAACAGACCTGATTTTCCATCTTGATTCATCCACCCCCATCCCTACCCCACCCTACCCTTTCCCCAGGTTTCAGTAAAAACAGTGCTCATCCAACTCAGCTTTACTGTTCTCCCTATAAACCCCTAAAAACTATGATTCAGCCAGTATATGGTACTTTCTTCTGGGTCAAGTTAAGGTATTTAGACAGATTTCTTAATTTCTATGAGCCTCAGTTGCCTCATCTTGAAAGATTTTTTTTTTTAAGTTTCTCACAGAGTCCTTGTGGCTTCTTAAGTATGTCAAGCACCGAGTGCAGTGTCTGGCACTTAGTAATTGCTGAACAAATGTTAACACTTCCCTTCCCTGTGCTTGATTTTTCTTTTTCTGTCTATGGAACAAATAGGTTACTAAATCATAGATTGCTGGCGTAATCTTTGCAAGAATCAATCAACTTCCATTCAGAATTGTCATCTTCCCCCAAATATACCAAATAGCTTTTGTATCCCAAGTGTATTACTGCCTAAGAGTCAAAAATGTTCAAATATATATGTATTTGAAATGATTTATGTGTATGTAAGGCTAAATCTTTAATCCACCCCGTAAGCTTTACATAACTATAATAAAAGACATTGGAGGATTGTTTTTTTTTCACTTCAAGTATTTTGTAAATGAGGATAATAACACCTACCTTGTAGGTTTATCACTAAAAACAAATAGGTTAATAAATGTAAAGCATTTAGTACCGTGTAGCACACAAAATTAAGTCCTCAATAATAGGTCATTATTATGATTTGTTTTAAAGAGATTTGAGTTTGTTTATTAGGATGCCCACCAAATTATAGAGTGCTGGAACAGTTTAAAAAGCAAACAAACAAACAGATCACAAACACAAGAGAGAGAGAGCAAGATAGAGAGAAAGAATGAGAGAGAAGAAAATTTCTGTTTTAACTATCTGGAACAGGAACTGCCTTTGCCGCATACCAGCCAAATGACCTTGGGCAAGTCAGCCTCTGAGCATCAGTTCTTCCTCATAACTCCTAGGATGATTCATTTCAGCATTCACCAAACATTTATTGAGCACATACTGCAGTCCAGACACAGTGAACTTTCATATGATGACAGATATCAAAGTGATCTGTACATTATTCTAAAATGCCATCCAAACAGATGCAGGTTCCTGTGCTTTGGTGAGAAACCTGGTTATAAAATGGGCTAATATTTCAGCTGCCTGATAAAGGAATTTGGATTTAATGCTCTGATTATCAAGATGTCATTTCTGAGAAGGCTCAGGAACTAAAAGGCAGGCCGGTCTTCTCTTAGTGCCCAGCACAGGACCAGGCATCAAAGTGTACTCAGGTGGATGTAGGATAATTGATGGGTCATTATGGTCAGCTTCCTTCACTTCTACTATACACTTACTAAATCCCAAGTCATGCAGAGAGCCCCATGCTTCTCTAGCAATGCTAGAGCATAGCCATTTATACATACATATATTAAATCCTGGTGTATAAGCTGCAAGGACTGTGATGGTAAAAATGGAGCTGCCAAGGGCAGCTTTTATAGAAAGGAATGTGGAATTAAAGTATATTTCAATCTTTATTATGCTATACTGAACAAATAGTTTATGCTATACTGAAAAAAAAAACATTATCTGGATCAAGCTTCCTTGAGCTGACTTAAAATACAAGTACAAAAATTCATGTGACACAATTAGGTTGGCACAAGTGAAAAGACTGGCTGTCCTTGCGTTTATTGTCCTCTTTTTACAAAATGTGGTATACTTCTTTACTCAGGACTAATTTATTAAATTGGTCTCCTATCTGGAACAAAAATCCATCTAAGTTAGTTCTACTTTAAAATGCAATCTCCCCTATGAACCACTAAACTCCAGATTTAGCCAGTGTGGTGAATCAACATATATTTTCTTCTGGGTTTTTTTTTTTTTTTTCTCTACTGAAAGAAATTCATGTCACAGTTGTGGAGCTGTTTCACAAAGGCTTAACCTTGTCACTGACATATAAATGGTATCATTTCCTTGGTCAAAATTTTTCACTGTTTTTTATTAGTTTCAGGTGGAAAACATTTTTTCTCACACTTACTCATCCCACCCCCCCACCCCACCCCGCATAATGTATCATGAGACTATCCTCAGAGATTCATTAGCTGGACCTGTCTTCTGCAATAAGACAATTGTGGTTCCCCCCATCAAAATTGCACTGGAGGTGGAACATAATTAGCACTCCATCAAAAAAACCACTTTGAAGAAAACAAACACTAGTTGGCTTCCAGTTCAGACTTCTGAAAAGAAGTGAATTATACAGTATAAATAAAATGCTAATTTATTCTCAATCTTATGAGGAAGTGCATGCACACACAGGATTGGTTGCTTTTCAATATAAATTATTAGATTAGATCCACCCTCTGCTTATCTTTTGAAATACAGACGCTTGCAAAGAGGTTGGGCAGAACATTCTTCACTAAACTCTGAGTGTGCTATGAGAGGGAAAAAAGCAATCCTGCTGCTATCCTTGAGGATTTCATAGCATGAAGAGAGGAACAGAGCGTGTGACAAGCGAAGTCTCCGAGTTTCCGCCCCTTAGTCACCACCCTTAGAAGATACCATATCAGAAGCTGTGCTTCCCCTGATTTAAGACCCTGGATTTTAAGAATGAAAAATCAAGATGTGAGTAGCTGGAAGCACTGTCCCATTAATAAACTATTTTAAAACGTTAAAATGGAACAACTCTAAACATCCTTTTGGTTAAAGGAACCCAAGGTACAAACCCTTTGACAGCTGATATACTACAAAGTAAGTGTTTAGAAATGCTCTCCTCTGGGTATTTTAAAGTCTGTGGTAAACCAAAACCTTTCCAGGATGCTTTAAGTGCAATTGTGTCCAGAAGGAGTAGGAGAGGTTAGATGACATCTCTAAGTTTCTTACAACTCTATAACTCTGTCATGCTAAAATAGTAACAGTGCAGGGGAGCCATGCTATTTTACTGTTACTTAATTTACATGTGATTGCAAAAAAGAAATGTTCAACTTAATAGAAAGTAGAAAATACCAAACACCATTTGGAATGAAGTTGAGGGCAGGTGCTAAGACATAGATTAGTTAGGCAGTGTATGTCCTAAAATAAGAATTATCTATGTAACCAAAAAGAAATGCATTTTATAACAGAGTGAAAGTGTCCTGGCTGGGTTCAATTTGCTTTGAGTGGGATCTTATACAGCTGGCCAATTTGGTTCCACAAAGATGAATAAAAGTCACACAGTGGTGGTGGAAAGGGATCTGAGTGATCATCTTGATGAGTGGTCAGCACACTTTTCCTGTAAAGGGTCAGATAGTAAATATTTTAGGTTTTGTGACCCCCAGTCACTGAGGCAGATACTCAGCTCTGCTGTTGATGCACAAAAGCAGTCATAAACAATACGTAAACAAATGGGGGTGTCTGCATGCCAAGAACACTTTATTTATGGACCCTGATTTTAGAATCTCATATAATTTTTATGCAACATAATAATACAAATAATGAAAAACATGAGGTCAGACAATTCAGTTTGTGAACTCATCATAGAAAAAGTGCTCCATACCTCATTGCTGAATTATCACTACGGTCACTTTAAAAGTCCTCCCCTTTGGGAAGCTATGCACTGATGCCAGTGCCTAGTCCACCCTTCAAAGCAATTTTGGAACTCTTTTTCTGGAATGGCCATCAGAGCTGTCATCGCTTTACCCTTGATGTCCTGAATGTCATCAAAATGTCTTCCTTTCAATATTTCCTTTATCTTTGGGTAAAGAAAGAAGTCATTGGGGGCCAGATCAGGTGAGTAGGGAGGGTGCTCCAATACAGTTATTTGTTTACTGGCTAAAAACTCCCTCACAGACAGTGCTGTGTGAGCTGGTGCATTGTCATGATGCGAGAGCCATGAATAGTTGGCAAAAAGTTCATGTCGTTTATGTCTAACTTTTTCACGCAGCCTTTTCAGCCCTTCCAAATAGTAAACTTGGTTAACTGTTTGTCTAGTTGGTACAAATCCATAATGACTAATCCCTCTGATATCAAAACAGGTTAGCAACATCTTTGCAACAAGTTCACGAACTTATTTGTCAAACCTTGTAGTGTTCTTTTTTAACCATTAAAAATGTGGAAACCTACAGTTGAATAATTATGATGTACACCTGAAACTAATATAATATTGTATTTTAGCTATATTTTAATTTTAAAAAATCTGAAAAAAAAAAAAGTCAAAACCATTCTTAGCTTGCAGGCCATACAAAAACAGGCAGTGAGTGGACTTAATTTTTTCTTGTTGTTGTTCACTGGTTTTTAAACTACCTTTGTAGTAGGAGATTACTCTCTTCCCATTAACAAAAATATGCTTTTGGGGATATTGATTTCTAAGCTGGTTATTAAGGAACAAAAGACTCAGGTAAAAAAGACTTTGACCTTTCCCCTAACGGCCTAAAAGGAGTTTAGATAGAAGACCTGTTTCAGGAAGGGAGCTATCATCCTATACAAAGATAGTTTAACATGAACTAGTATGTGACAGGGAGGAACCTATGGAGGCCCATTTGATCAGAGTCCTCTCTTTGTCCCTTTGTCAAAGAGGGCCCAGCAAACATTCATTTACCAAACGTTTGCTTTTCCATCTCCATGTGAATTGCTTTCCTTCCTTTTGATGTCCAAACTACAGTCCCTTTTTCCCCTTAGCTCCAGAATGGCACATAGGCCTCAACTGCCCAATCTGTCCTTGGGTCTCATTATGGCACCCCTGAATGTACACTCGTGTAATAAACCTTGGACATTTTCTCCTAGTAATCTGTCTCTGTGAATGTGAATATTAGCCCAGCTAGAATTTAGAAGGTGGGAGGAAAATTATTTTTTAGCCCTCCCCCGCCCCAATTTTCATCATCTTCCTTTTTATGGATGGGGAAACTAAGGCACAGATAGTCAAAGTAACATGCTCAAGATCCTATAGCTAATAAGTAGCAGAGCAAGGATTTGAACCCAAGCTGTCTAACTGTACAGGCCATACTTTTGTATAGGGATGAGTGCCATGAACTCTGAAATGAAGTGATGTTGAAGTCATGAGCGGATATAAATAGGTAGTCTAGAGACTCTTCTCTGAGGAGATATTCGAGGAAGACATGAATGCTGAGATAGAGGAAAGATAGACTCACTTGAGGCAGAGGCAACCGTGAAGTGCAGCAACGAGCTTGGTGTACTCAAGGAGGAGAAAGGCCAGTGTGCTTGGAACACAGAGTGAGGAGGAGAGTGGTATGAATTGAAGTCAGCAAGGAAGCAAGGAACAGCTTATCTAGGATCTTCAGAGTTTGGATTTTACTCTAAGTAACAGCATTAGGCTTTCCAAATATTATAAACGCAGATAGGAGAAGTTGTTTAAATACTCATGAAACATATTCTCCCTATGAAATTAGAACCAGGCATACTTTTCTGCCTCTATATTAAACAGTATTTATTTCAAGCAAAAATAAACTAGATACTTGATCTAAGAAACACCTGTTCTTAAAACACGACTGCGAATTAACCTAGCAACGTACTTGTCAAGACTCACTTCAAGACCCTTTCCTCGTGGTACCCACCAATCTAAAGCTACTATGTAATAAACTCAGTGCAACCTCAACCAATCTCAGCCTAGCAAGACCCACATTAAAATCACCTAGTCCAAGCTCTAAAACATAATAAACGCCCTACCCTAATTTCCCAGTGTTGAGCTCCTCCTAAGACTCTATCAAGTTATGTTCTCCCTTAATGTAATAAGTTCAAAATTTTTAATTTGAGTGATTGACAGATTACTTAGTGTTCTTCTGGGAAATCAACCAACAGCAGACAAGAGCATAGAGATCAATGAAGCACCTGCTGAATGAGTGCTAGAGAGAAATGGGGATAAATGCAGGCAGGAGCAGCAGAGAAGGAAAGAAGTGCTAGGACTTGGATGTATTTTACAGTAGAACTGTCCGGAGACTTATATGCACCTAAGATGTAGAAATTTAGGGAATGAGAAGAATAAAAAATGATAGCCAGATTTTTATTCCATCTTACTTTTAAATTTATCATTATTATTTTTAACCTGGGCACCCACGTAATGGTCGTGCCAAGTACTAAATGGAGAAGCTGGAGGAAGATCAAGTCTGAGAGTGGAGGATAAACAAGAATTCCTTTTTAGGCATGTTAAATTTGAAGAGCCGATTTGCCATCAATTGAAGCTATCAAATAGGCATTTGGAATTATGCTACTGTGGAGATGTCACAGTCATTCAGTTTAGAATTCAGCTAACTTGGGGGTTTTTCAAGGCTACTGGGGAACTAAGGGAAACAAGAAGTGAGAGATAAATTCACAGGGGCCATGCAAAGGCAGCTAAATGTTATTTTTATGTGTGAGCAAATGTTATCTTTGGGATATGAAATAGAAAGATCTGAGAATAAAAATTATGGAGTGAAAGGAGTAACAATTGGGAATACATATAGTGCAAGAGACAAATTGAAATTGCTACTAAGAAGTGCTCGAAAAGTATTACTTATAGGAATTTCTCTTTATATCCATCTGACTTGTTCCTGTCCCACAGAGGAGAAAATCACCAATTTATTGCTTTTGGCAAGCACATGTATATTCAGAACTGCCACATTGCTTAGCTCTTTAGAAAGGTAAAAGATACAACATTGTGTTGAACAAATCTACAACTGGAATTATTTTAGGAAGGATAAGTATTGTGCTGTGATTGTGGTATCACTTGAAATTAATGAAACCATCACATCATATTAGTTAGGATTCTTACACATATTAGTTTGTCTAAGTGAATTTTTTAAAATTAATTTTTTATAGTAATGTCAAGCACAATACACTCACAGGTTATATGCATTCACCGAGGCCATTTTAAGAGCTTCAATGTTTTAGAGCCTTAAGAAAACATACAGTTCGTGAAATTATTAGAAGGTGCCTTAGGAACACCAGTGAGGTAGAAGAGGAATTAGTGATTCTACAAATCAATATCATTATCATATTTTCAAAGCATATTGCACAAAGCCTAGATTTAAGAACTGCAAAGAAAAAATAGAACATAATTTGCATTCAAATATTCATGGGCTCAACTCTACTCTCTCATTTCCAAATTTCTGAGATTTTTTGGACTCACTCTTTCTGCTTCTAGTTTTCCCTTGCATTAATCTATCATACACAGGGTGCCTGGGGTAAACCTTCCCAAAAGCAGTATTTTCATTATGTCTCTGAGTCATCATGCCTCAAATAGCCTCAAATCCAGCGTTTGCCCTGCAACTCAAGATCCTGTACAATCCAGGGGCATCTCTTCCAGCCTTCCCTCTCACTACTTCTGCCTCTATTACATTCATATTTATCTCTGCAGTGACGTCTGAATAGATCCTTCCATATCTATCTTCCTCTTTTACTCATAATTTTTCCCCAAGAGATGACACTACCCTCAAAACCAAAATCCTTTCCATTCTTTTCAGCTCATTTCTGCCTCTAATTACTATATAAACAATATATCTCATATTTTATGGATTTGTATGAAAATGAAGCAGAAACGATGCTTAATTAAACCTATCCTTTCAAAACCGGTATCAACAGTCTGCAGTCATAACTTGGTGGTCTCCTCCAAATAAAAGAGCAAGCAGTTATAGGGCAAAAACATTGATTTTTTTTTTTTTTTATTGCTCAACAAACTTACAGGTTGAACTTAGCAAGATTTCAAGGATGGTCTCCCTTGGAATTTGCCAAATGTTATTTCAGTTTAAGAAAATTAAGATGAGCATCAAAAGTAAAGTAGAGCTCATTAGTATAGATTATGCAGGCAGACAAGCTTCTGCTCTCATTGCTCCCCTCAGCCAGGGAACCTCAGTCAATTAGAGTCAATTATCAGACATGTGAACTGTCTCTGCTGAGTATAGGGCACTGGATGGGGTGTGTATGAATGAGCACAACAAGGCTAGAACCCTTAAGTGGCATCCACTCATAACTACTCGTGCTCTGTAAGGGCAAAGATTGCATCTCCCTTCTTTCTACAATCAGGTGAACTGAAAATCAGAGCTCATGAGAATATTTGTAAATAAGATAAAACGGTGGCTAGGTGGTTTAGAAGTCAGCAACGAGAAAGGATGCAACAAATTCAATGGCAAAAACTTCAGAGCTGTAACTCCAAACAGGTATAGCTATTAGGTTGGTGCAACAGTAATTGCGGTTTTCGCAATTATTTTTAACCATTTAAACCACAATTACTGTTGCACCAACCTAATACATACTAATCAGCAAGACTAATCAAGGCTCACTATCATCCCTGGATCTAGAAGCCATAAGAGCATAATATGTATGAAATGTTTAGGGGGAAAACCCCTTATTTTGTGGACAAGAGAATGTTTGTCTCTTTCCTTCCAACCCAGGAAATAGGCCCTTTTGTTGAGTAAACAGCAATAAGCCACTTTGACCTCCATTTTCCATGATAGGGCAGAGATCCCTACATTCTAAAGAAAGTGAGATTGGCTGTCAGGATTTTGTTTTGCTGAGAATGTGCTAGTAAGTTCAGGACCAGAGCTGAATTATTTGGCACAACAGAGAAGATTTGGGGGCCTATGTGGGAAGAGATAGAGAGACATGAGATAGCTGGCAGCTGAAGAGAGGGATGTTGGGAAAGGAAAACAGGCAGATGTAAAGGAAATTTTAATGCTGTTTCTATTGACTGGCACATGATATAAATCCTCTTCTTGATCTCCTTTCTAAATATTCAGTAATATCTGCATTTCTTCCTAATGTGTTGAAGTTTATTTTTACTTAGCTACTTTTTTTTTCTTAGCTTTACTTTCATTTATTTCATTATTAGTGATGCTGGGTGTCTTTAAAAACATTTGTTAGTCATTTTAAAAATAGCATATTCTTAGTCATTTTACAGGACAGAATATTTTTGTTCTTTGATTTGTTTTTCAATTTGCAGAGTTCCTTATTAATTTACAAAATTAACCATCGCAAAGATATTTCCCCATTTTCATCTGTTATTCTGTTCTTCTCCATGTTACTTCTTTCTTTCTTTCTTTCTTTCTTTCTTTCTTTCTTTCTTTCTTTCTTTTCTTTCTTTTCTTTCTTTTCTTTCTTTTCTTTCTTTTCTTTCTTTCTTTCTTTCTTTCTGAATATTTTATATTATTTTCAGGTGCACAAAACAATGTAATAGTTAGACATTTATCATTTATACCCTTCACACAGTGATAACCCCCCTCCCCCCCATTCACTACCCCTCTGACTCATACTTAGCTACTTTTAATTAAGTTTTTCTTGAGTGAGTGCGGCAAAGTGCTTAACAAATCCTCAGTGGAGATGGCAGGACAGCCATACTTAGCTTAAAGAAGAAAAGAATGGTAGTATGGTAAAGATCCCCCAAAATGGCTCCCAGTGATCCTCACCCCCTGGTATATATGCCCTTGTTCAGTAGTCTCCTCAAACATTGAATAGGGTTGATCTTGTAACCAATAGGATATAGTGGACATGAAAATATGTGACTTCCAAGGCTAAGTCACAAAAGATATCGTAGCTTCCAACTTGCCCTGTCTTGAACCACTCACTCTGGGAGAAACCTACTGCCATTTTGTAAGGACACTCAAGCAGTCCTATGAGGAGGTCCAACTGGCAAGAAACTGAGGCTTCCTGCCAAGAGCCAGCACTAATTTGCCAGTAATGTGAATGAGCCACCTTGGTAGTAGATCATCCAGTTCCAGTCAAGCCTTCAGATGACTGCAGCCCTAGCCAACATCTTGATGGCAACCTCATGAGAGACAGCAAGCCAGAACTACCCAGATAAGCTGTTCCCTGAATCCTTGACCCACACAAACTGTAAGAATGATAAATGTTTGTTGTTTGAATTTTGAGAATAATCACTTGCACTGGAATCCTTGGCTGGAGGTATGCTTCTGAGAGAGTCCAAGCTAAGACAGAGAACTTAAGGTGGGCCTGCCTACTCACAGACACTTTTATTTTCTGTCTTTAGGAATAAATGCAACCGATCAACCTTGAGTTAATTCAATCGTTGATCTGATTATTTGGAAATTAGCATAGGATTAAAGGTGTTATTATTTTTTTGCAAGTTCAAAATTATGAGAAATGCCACTGCTTCCAACTTAGCTGACAATCAGGTAACTGAGTTGGAAGCAACATTGGTGAAACAAATATTGTCTCTAGTTAGATTCAAATTATATGCACCATGGCTAAATTACATAATGCAAATAACATACTCAGTGATAACAAAGGGACTAATGAATGAATATATAAGCAATACTGCATTTTATACTATTCTAAAATTTCTTCTCAACTAAATTACAAACTCTGAATCACTCATTGCTCCCAGGGGGAGAACGGGGAGGTGATTAATACATAATGAGCACTGGTTCCATGCCAGGCAATATGTTAAAATGTTTTATGTGTCTTTCAATCTTCACATTCACACTCATAAGAAAAGGAGTCCCACTTTACAAAGGAAGAATCTGACAGTCAGTGTTTGAGTAACTTGTCCATGGTTACAAAGCTGTACTAAGAGAGTAGATTAAAGCTTATGGGTAAATACCAAAACCAGGCTCTTGCCACCCACAGTGATCTGATGTCAATAAGAAAAATGTTGATATAATCACTCTTGCGGCACAACTCCTATAAAATAGCCACAGTTTTGAGTGAGTCTCATTCCTGGTGGACTTTTCTTAGTGTGCAGATTAAATAAAGTTTCCAAGTCCTGTTCTGAGTATTTGAGACCATTTAAATTCACTCTGATGAATCTGCCAATGAAATATTAGGATTCTGTGTGATATGCCTATATTCAGATTAGTCCCATGCTTAAAAATGTAATATAACTATTTTAATATGTTCATCTCTCTCTTACAAGAATGTCAATTTCCCATCCTATATTGATTATCTAACAGGTCTGAAATGAAATTGAGTGAGAAAGCAAACACCCCATTACACATTTATTTGTCTTAATACCCAGATTGTTTGGATTAAGTTCATTAGTAGATACATTTCCACAGCAGTGAATTTTCAGCCAGTACATTTACAGGGAAACCAAACAAGGAGATGCATTATGTGGGAAGATTGAGGTAAGAAAGGGTAGGTATTTCTCTTGAACAATTAAACATGAAAATGCTCTTGGAAAGCCAGGGAAATTCTGAATTATGTTGATGGAGGACTCCATACAAGTCACTTGACCACTCTCTTTGCCCTGCTTCATTCCTTGACTCATGAGGATTCATCCCACCTCTACGAACCCAGATTTCTTTCTTTAGCCCATTTCATATCCCTTTTTCTAGACGAGGCATATAATTTCACAATATACACCAAAAAGCCTTTAACGAAGGGTAAAGTTTGTAGAAAATTCTTTCCTCCAAAAATTCCTCTTCCCCTGTAGGAATTTTGCTTAAGAATTATCAAGTCATTGACCTGGAAACTTCTTCTCTCCATGTGGGTTATTATATACCCTGCTTAAACAGAGAATCTCCCAGCTCTATTCTGAAAAATACATATGACAGAAGAACTTTGCCTACTAATTCCTGAGCTACATATTTTCATAGAATTTACATGGCCTTAATATATATTTATGCCTTGGGGAATGAACACTGAAATAATGGTAAGTTAGTGAGAAGACAGAGGTGAAGGATTTGTCTCATATAATTAATCATTCATCAAAATGTGATCAAGTGGTTTCACAACCTAATCATTTCCCTTTCATCCTCTGACATTCTACATAAAGAATTCAAAAATACATTTACAAATACCATATGATCTCACTTATACGTGGAATCTAAAGAACAGAATAAATGAACAAACTAATCAGAAACAGTCTCAGAGATATAGCAAAAAACTGAGGGTTGCTAGATGGGAGGGAGTGGGGATGAGAGAGAAGGTGAGGGGATTAGAAAGCACAAATTGGTAACCACAAAATTGCCACAGGGATACAAAAGACAGTTTGGGGAATACAATCAATAATGTTGTCAAGATTTTGCGGGATATCCAATGGACACTTGTCTTATTAGGGAGACCACCTCATGGACGGTGTAGATGCCTAACCACTGTGCTGTACACCTGAAGCTGAAGTTGAATAATAATGAATGTCAACTATAATTTAATATACATACGTGTGTGTGTGTATATATATATATATATATATATATATATATATATATATATATATATGGAGCTGTTAAAATTCCATTGACTCTATTCCTTATGTTGTACTCCACATCCCGTGACCATATATATATATACACACTCCTTATACACGATGTCAGAGGGGTAGTACAGTGGGGGAGAGGGGTATCACTTTGTGAGGGCGTAAATGTCTAACTATTACATTGTTTTGTACACCTAAAGCTAATAAAAAAGTACATTTACATAGCAAAAAAGAGGAAGCAAGTACAATCCTTCTTTCAACAACTGTTATGTTGATTTTCAATCAGAATAGTCTTTGGGGCTTTTGTTTGCTGAAAATATCCAATATCCTACTGACTTGATATTCTTAGACATGAGGTTCTAAGAGAGGATGGTTCAGATATTAAATTTCAAGCATGCAATAAATATCTCAGTGAAGACAGAACATGATATATAAAACACTCTTGTGCCCCATTTCATACCCACGCAGCCCACCTTTTCTTCCACCCTTTGCTGTGATAATCAGAATCTAACCTTACTTGTTTGCATGGAGCTTATGTTCTCTTGGGGTCGGAGTGGAGAGCACATGATAAACTGGTAATGATAAACACTAAACTGAAAATACTACTGGTTAATGGTACAGAGTGTGACTGGGAGGGTATTTTGTGTCTGGTTGGATAGGAAAGATCTCTCTGAGGACCTTTTTTTAAAGTTTAAAGTTGATATCTGCCTATCTATCATATGTTAAGATTTAGGGGAACAGCATCCCTGGCAGAGAAATCAGAGAGTGAAAAGGGCTATGATTACAATAGGAAAAGAAAGATACCTTGTAGATGTGGCACAGGTAAAAGAGGGGGAGCGCGTGGTAGAAGATGAGACTTTTTTTGATGTCACCTATTTTCAATCTTAAATATTCATGTCTTATCTGTATTCTACTCCATGCTTGTTTTAGATCAAATGTTTTATTCAAATCTTCTAATAAAGGGAGGGTCCAAGAAGATGCCTTATATTTATCCTGTGGCTTCAAGAACCTCTTTCCCACTGTTGAATATCTCAGTGCAGCAAACATGGCTAGTTTCTAACCAATATCTCTTGTCCCCTTCTTATCAGATGATAAGTGAAGAGTGCTCATATACTCAGTTAAAAGTATCCATCATCTCAAATGTCCTCGCAACTGGGAGTGGTGACTGACTCAGCTCTGATCAATGAGATATATATATATAGATGTTGTTATATAGTATTTTGGGGAAAGCATTGAAATTGATAAGGCTCAAGTGGAAAGTACTTTGACCATGGACAATTCCCCTTTTTTCTCTCCCTTATCCCTTCTTCCTGCCTTGAACATGGCCATATGCCCAGAGGTAGATCAGGCCACTTACAATCATGAAGATGAAAGCTACACACTAACCATGGTGGAGCAGAAAACCAAATTTTTACTGAGTTTCTGATGAAATCATTACACTGCTGGACTGCTTGCCCTGTCTTCTTTTTGCTTGAAAAGAGAGAAAAGCCCTTATGTGCTTAAACTGTTATTAGTTGAGGAAAAAAGACACAGCTGCCCACCTTGGAAGAATTTACAATGCAATCAGGGAGGCAATGTAAAAAATTTGAAAAATGATAATATCTTCAAATCCAAATACAAATATGTCAACTTGAGCATATGTTAATTTAGAAAATACTAACTACTATTATGGTATTCAGGGCCTGTGCTGATTTGCTCACCATGCCTTGAATTTATTATAGGCACCCAATAAATATTAGTAAATGAAACAATAAAATATATAAATGCTTAATGACTAACGTAATTTGGACATACTCATGATAGCATGTGTACAGAGAGTAAGTTTTGAAAGAAATGAAGGCAATATATAGGTGGAAGAAAGAGATAACATTCTAGGTAGGAAAAGAATGGCACATTCAAACATCAGTTGGTGAACATTGCTTTATAGGTAAGAATTGATGTGCTGATAATGCTTTTAGAGATATGGGAACAATATGGATAGACTGATTCAATTAGATAAATGTGCTAAAAATAATATAATTTTTTAATGGATCTTCTAAACCTTATAATGAGATCTGACAATGAGAGGAAAGTAAAAGTTCTTTGGAGAAAGAAAACAAGGAAATATTGTAACTGAGAACGAAACTTGCTGCGTGATATGAACAGCAAGAACTTACAGTTGAAGACAAAATATCAGTGGATAGCCATGCCTGCCAAGCTACACACACACACACACACACACACACACACACACACACACACACACGATAAAACGACTGTGGATAAAAGTAATCCAGAAGATTTATCTGCAAATTCCAATTCATGTACATACCACGTTTCCCCGAAAATAAGACCTAATATAAGACCTGGTATAATGTAATATAATATAATATAATATAATATAATATAATACCATGTCTTATATTAATTTTTGCTCCAAAAGACGCATTAGAGCTGATTGTCCATCTAGGTCTTATTTTGGGGGAAACAGGGTATACATACAGAGGGTGCCAAAAAAAGTATACATATTTTAAAGGAAAAAAAACTGTATTAAAATGGTAATAATACATACCGGTAACAAAAGATGAATACACGTCACGTTTGACTTCTGCAGTTACAAGAGGTTCTCAAAGTGGATACCATCAGCATCCAGATACTTCTGATTACAGCGAACTACTGCTTGAGCATAGATAACATCTCTTAAAATGTGTATACATTTTTTGGCACCCTTGGTGTGTGTGTGTATGTGTGTGTGTGTGTGTGTATTAGACATGCATGCAAAAATCATTGTCAAGAACTGTGAAAGCACTGAGATTTTACTCGTAAGCTAACAAGTTAGCCTGCCAGTTTCATGGATTCTGACATAAGGCATGATGCTCCTGGGTCAGAGATAAAGAATGGCTTATTAATCACAGCAAAAGAATTAGCATGTGTTGTGCCATTTCCTTGAGCTCTAATTACCACAGGTTGACATCAAGAGGGCCAGATGATATCTGCACATGTAGTGAGACGCATGATAGGAGAGGAACTTTGATCTTAGGGAACTTAAATCTTTTATACTGGGCAATAACCATGTCTGCCTTTTGATCCAAAGGAAGATACTATTTCTCTCTTCCAGTACAGCCCAAAGGAGATATTTCAGAATAAAGGCAGTCAGTGACTGTTCTCACAAGAAATGCAGAAAGGTCAAGGCACATGGAAAATTGCTTCCGAACAATTATTTGAAAAAATCTGGATAAATGTAGGTAGATAAGCCACAATACAATAAAAAAAAATTAAAACTGGCAACAAAAATATTTATTAAAAAGTAAAGAAAGTGACTTTAGAAAAGATGAATTCAAAAGTAATAAGACGGAAAAAATGGCAAGGATAAAAGTGAGAGAAAACCAATATAAAGGTGAGAGAAAAACAGAACAAAGACTCCAGAATGAGAAAGATTGGAAATCCGGCAGCATCTTTACCATATAAAATATTAATAAATATTCTGTTACATTCAATTCCAGTATTGAACACCAACTCTGTGAAATTCAACGTGGCAGAAGTTGAGGAAATTAAAACTCAATAAACATGATTTATTCCGGTCCTTGAAGAATACACACATACACACACACACACACAAGGTCGGACAATTACATTCACAAACTCATCCTAGAAAAAGAGCTACATGCCTCATTGATGAATATAATAACAGCGGTCACCTTCGAAGGACTCCCCTTGGGAAGCTATGCACCCATGCCAGTGCCTACCCCACCCTTCAAAGCAAGTTTGGAACTCTTTATCTGGAATGGCCATCAGAGCTGTCATTGTATGGTATTACCCTTGATGTCCTGAATGTCATCAAAATGTCTTCCTTTCAATATTTCCTTTATCTTTGGGTAAAGAAAGAAGTCATTGGGGGCCAGATCAGGTGAGTAGGGAGGGTGTTCCAATACAGTTATTTGTTTACTGGCCGAACACTCCCTCACAGACAGTGCCTTATGAGCTGGTGCATTGTCATGATGCAAGAGCCATGAATTGTTGGTGGAAAGTTCAGGTCGTTTCCATCTAACTTTTTCATGCAGCCTTTTCAGCACTTCCAAATAGTGAACTTGGTTAACTGTTTATCCAGTTGGTACAAATTCATAATGAATAATCCCTCTGATATCAAAAGAGGTTAGCATCATCATTGCAAACAAGTTCGTGAACTTAATTGTCAGATCTTGTATACATATGAGTGTATGTGTATATACATACATAAACTATAACCAAAACTCTATAATAAATTTGATCTTTAAATATTTAGTATTTTTAATAAAAACAGTGAAATGTTGGGGACTTTTATTAGCCATTAAAACTTGGCTCAATGTGGTCAGTCATTAAAAATTTAATTGCCATCTACAAAAGAGTAAATGAATGGTCTGTTTCACATGATAGTGGCAGATAACTTTTCAATTACAGCAATTCTAGGCTGCAGATGGCAACCAAGCTTTTGAACATTAGGATGTAGTTCACTTAAAAGGTGGAATAATAGTGACAACCTGAGTTTGTTTAGCAGCAAAATGGATCCGCTATACCAAGACTTTCCTGGAAAACATTATTTGAACAAGTCTACTGAAGAATTGCCCAATAGATTTCACACAAATACTTCTGTGTTATCCTCATTGTGGACAATAAAGGAATATAAAGTGAAAAATCAAATTTAACTTGTAAGTGAAACCCATCTATTTGACATGGTTTTGTATTCCTATGAAAATGAGAAAAAAATCAATATGCAGTATTGTAATGAGAAGCACAAAGACACCAGGATGCAGTGTTGAGGAGTAAAGGAGTTGGGGCACTTTCCCGAAGTGGGACACCAAAGTGATGCAACTCATTAATTTGGGGGATATTCTTCGGCTCTAAGACAGTGGTTCTCAAAATATGGTCTAGGGACCCCTGGTTGTCCTCAAGAGTTTTCAGAGGATCTGCAAAGTCAATGCCATTTTCATAATAATGCTACCATGTTATTTGCCTCTTTCACTCTCATTCTCTCGATACTATACAGTGAAGTTCTGCAGTGGTTACATGTCATATGATATCATACCAAATTGTTTACAGATGCAGATTTAAGAACCCAGATGCTTCTATAAAGCAAGACATTAAAGAGATTTACAAAACTGAAAAAATGGTGCCATTCTTTACTAAATTTATTTTGTTTTTTAAAGTGCAGTTATTTTTCCTAAAATTATGTCAATTTGTAATGGGAGACATTATTGGTATTTTCAAGTGAATAAATGTTTTTAAAGCTTTTCAGTTTTAATGTTTTATATGGTAAATATTGATAGATATAACCTACATAACAGAAACTCTTTGGCGTTCTCAATAATTTTAATGAATGTTAAAGGGCTCCTGAGACCAAAGAGTTTTAAAACCTGGCCCTAAGGAATGACATTTCTTGTAAAAATTACAATACCTGTTATGGACTGAATTACATCCCGCCCCTCCCACACATACACACACATACAATCATATGTTGAAGCCCCAATCCCCAATATGACTATATTTGGAGACAGGACCTTTAAATGGCTAATCAAGGTTAAATAAGGTCATGAGAGTGGGACCTAATCCTATATGATTTGTGTCTTTATGAGAAGAGGAAGAGACATCGAGGTGTGCATGGAGAATAGGTCACATGAGGACACAGTGAGGGCGGCCATCTGCAAGTCAAGGAGAAAGGCCTCGGGAGAAACCAACCCTGCCAGCACCTTGATCTTGGACTTCCAGCCTCCAGAATTGTGAGAAATACAATTTCTGTTGTTTAAGCCACCCAGTCTATGGTATTTTGTTATGGCAGCCCTAGCAAACTAATACCCTGGCTAATAATTAATTGAGTGCTTACCATATGGCTGGCATTGTTCTAAAAGATTTAGCTGTGTTTTCTACATGCAAAAAAATGAAACTGGACCACCTTCTTATGCCATATACAAGAATAAACTGAAACTGGATTAAAGACTTAATTGTAAGACCTGAAACCATAAAACTCATAGAAGGAAAATATAGAAAGTAAACTCTCAGACATTACCCTTAGTAATATTTTTACTGATATACCCCCTCAGCCAAGGGAAACAAAAGAAAAAAATAAACAAATGGGACTACATGAAACTCTAAGGATTTTTCATAGCAAAGGAAATATCAACAAAACAAAAAGACATCCTACTGAATGGGAGAAGATATTTATCAATGATACATCTGATAAGGGGTTAATATCCAAAAATTTATATATTAAAAAAAAGTTCATACAACCCAACACCAAATAAAACACAAACAAACCAATTAAAAAAGGGGCAGAGGACTTGAACAGATATTTCTCCAAAGGGGACATATAGATGGCCAATGAACACATGAGAAGATGCTCAATGTCACTAATCATCAGAGAAATGCAAATAAAAACCACTATGGGAACCTGCACCTGGCTCACTAAGGTGGAAGCTGCTGAATTGCAATCCTGTCTATTCCTGAATAAATTCTTTTTGCGAAAGGAAAAAAAATAAAAAACAACACAATGAGATACCATCTCACTCCAGTCAGAATAACTGTCATCAATAAATCAACAAACAACAAGTGTTAGCAAAGATGTGGAGAAAAGGGAACCCTCGTGCGCTGTTGGTGGGATTGCAATTGGTGGAGCCTCTGTGGAAAACAGTATGGATGTTCCTCAAAACATTAAAAATAGAAAGAACTACCATATGACCCAGCAACTCCACTCCTGGGTATTTATCCAAAGAAATCCAAAACACTAATTCGAAAAAATATACACACCCCTATGTTTACTGTAGCACTATTCACAATAACCGAGATATGGAAACAACCAAAATGAGCATTAATAAATGATTGGATAAAGAAATTGTGGTAT
The DNA here is from genome assembly GCF_057876585.1 of Rhinolophus sinicus. NCBI lineage: Eukaryota > Metazoa > Chordata > Mammalia > Chiroptera > Rhinolophidae > Rhinolophus > Rhinolophus sinicus. The sequence goes on along the minus strand of NC_142518.1, from coordinate 20,309,371 downwards.
GTTTATACAATGGAGTATTACTGTGCCATAAAAAAGAATGGTGATGAAAAGAGAACTAAATTTGGGTGGTGAACACACAATGTGATATATAGATGATGTATTACAGAATTATACACCTGAAATCTGTGTAACTTTACTAACAAGTGTCACCCCAATAAACTTTAATTAAAAAAAAGACTGAAATCTTACCATTTGCAATAACATAGATGAACCTAGAGAATAGTATTTTATGTGAAATAAGTCAGACTGAGAAAAACAAATACCATATAATCTCACTTATATGTGGAATTTAACGAACAGAATAAACGAGCAAAGAAAACAGAAATAGACTAAGAGACACAGAGAACAAACTTATGATTGCTAGATGGGAGGGTGGTTGGGGGATGGGGGAGAAAGGTGAAGGGATTGGAAAGTGCAAACTGGTAGTCGCAAAATAATCATGGGGATGAGAAATACAGTATAGGGAATATAATCAATAATGTTGTAAAGATCTTGTAGGGTGTCAGATGGGCACTGGATTTATCAGGGGGATCACTTCATAGACTGTATAGATGCCAGACCACTGAGCTGTACACCTGAGGCTGAAGTAGTATATAGGATGTCAACTATTTTATATATATACACACATCCTATATACATCCCCATGGGATGTAAAATATATCATAGGGAATATAGTCAATGGTACTGTAATAGCTATGAACGATTTCAGAGGCGTAGTAGGTTGGGGGTGGTTATCACTTTGTGAGGGGTGTAAATGTCTAAACATTATGTTTTGCATACCAGAAACTAATAAAAAATAAAAATAAGATAACAAATAAAAGATTTATCTGTGTTTCCGTACTTAGTTGTCACCCAAACCCTTTGTGGACAAGTAATATGTTATTTCCATTTCACAAATAATAAGTGAGGTATAGGCTGGCAAAGTTCATAAGCAGCACCAATACTAAATCACAGTCTTTCCTGTACATGCTCATGACCTCTAATTTATACCTCTCTGGCCACTTACTTTAAACAAACCCGTAAGTACTTAGGCTTCCCAATAAGTGCAGCGTAGTAGTTTGGGGAAGCATTAGATCTAAAACAGTAAGAAGTCCCTTATCTAAAATAGTGTCGTTAACACTCCTCATTTTTGGAAAAAAATCTAGTTTGGCAAAGAGCTTAAAGATTTTAGGGATTTCATGTCGATCTAGGAATAGGACAGTTAAATAGTCAAACGAAAAATTGGCTTTAATCTTCAACATCTTTTGCTTTAGTAGTAGCACTACAAACATTTGGTCATGTCAAGGAACTATGTCAATTTGGAATGAGTTGTGCATATGCTCTTGTGGTCCCATTTACCCTTCAGCACTTATCCCAGTTTGAAGTTCTATATTTATTTGTTTGTTTTATTTTATTACTCTTTACCAGACTCTGCTTGAGTTTTTTTTTTTTTTTTCCATATCTTTTCAGCTCTCATTTTTACTCTAGCTGTTGATGCAGCAACCAGCTGTGTGCAGGTGTGGCCTGCAAGCGCCTTTCCTTGGATGTACTATTTATCTTTTGCTTCGTCTATCACCCCTCAGTGAGATGATTTCAGGAACCAGCTGACCCATTCCAAAATTTGGAATGACGAGGGAGTGAACAAAACGTGGAGCAGCCTGTGACCCCTGAGCTAGTGGATGTCGGAGGCAGAAAATCCGAGGTACATTCTATAGGTCTTCTCAGGAGCCTCCCAATGGGATTGAGTCCAGCTCAGTGACATATACTTCCTTCCTTCTGTTTCTCTCACTCTTACCCCTCTGCTATTCCTGATCTTTGGGTTTTACTCCAAAAATAAACCTGCACCTTATAAACCTTTGTCTCATCCCTGCTTATGGGGCACTCCAGGCTAAGACACCTATCTTGCCCAGTCAACTATAAGCTCCATGAGAAGAGGGGATTTGTTTGGCTTCCTGGCCATTAGCAGAAAGTAGGTATTTAATAAACATCTGTGAATTAATTAATTCACAGAAGCACCTATGACCCCACATACAATTTACATGTATAGTTCCATTAGGAATTCTTTACATTTATTAGATCATGTTATAAAACACCTCCCATACATGTGAAATCATTCACTCCCAGGCTAGTATGAATCATTTCAAACAGGAATTATGTTTACCTCCCTTAAAATTCTTAAAACAGATCAGTTGCAGTAGAAGAATGGGAAACCTGAATTGGGAAAGGATGAAGAATGAGAAAGAGGGAAAAATTAGGAGCCGGGGATTGGAGGAGGTCATCCAAAGGACGTGACCACAGGTTGACCCACAAGCTGGACCCAGGCAATCAGAGCTCCCCTGTCCTTGGAACGTACCTTCCCCATCACTCCCATACCTGGGGTCATTTCAAGGATGCAGCCTTGAGAGAGTAAGGTGTTGCTGAGAACATCTGGACAGTATACATGACTGAACTCAGTTAAGGCCTCTATATACTTTTAAGATTCTAGTAGGCAGGTGGGGAGATCTACTTGTGTTGCAGTGTGCAATACCCAAGTAAGCCTCATGTGTAAGTTCCCTTGCTTAATAAACCCGCCATGCACCAATCTGGAATGGCCTGCCTCTTTCTGTGGTCTCTCCTTGCGCTCCCTGTACGGGGGCCAGTTTACAAACCAGGCCAGAACCACTCTGAGGAAGGGAAACCACGGTGGCTGGCAGCGATTGAAGGTAGAGGGAATACACACAGTTATATTTGGGAGCCTAAGAGGGCAAGAAAAAAGGAAAGGCTTGCGGGTGTGCAAGACCTGCTTTGCCACTTTGTTTACCCGATGTCTAAGAATAAACAATTATCCTCTTGTTGAAGATGATCAAATAAGCCCTAGGAAGAAACTGATCAGACCTGTCCTGATTGGATTGTTGTGAAAGCTACACCAGTAAGAGAATGATAAAGAGAGTGGGTGAACTAGGGTTTGGGAAAAGGAAATAGATACTATCTGGGAAGGAAGCTAGGGGGAATGGAAACAAAAATAAAAGCAAGATTAGAGCGAGGAAGAGGACAAATGAAACAATAAAGCAGACTTATCACTGACTAAATCAGCAATGAAAAAAGGAAGACAGAAAAATGGGCCTGGAAATCTATTTTTTATGACTTTTTTTTCTGCAGTTTCTAGTATTGTTTTTTAAACTTCCTTAGTATGGCTCCCTGCTGTGACAGCAATTTCCCTAGAATTAACAAACTAAGTTTTGTGTATTTTTAACACATCAGATAACTGAAAAAATTTATGCGGTAATTTGCTATGGAGGAGAATAAAGTTTATGTGTAATGTTAAAATAATACTTCACCATGCTGTTCAAACGTGCCACAAGTTGGATAGGATGACTGCAGCGGAAGCACTTTGGCCAATTTAAAGCCACGGATGGCCAATTTGCCATCCATGCCTATCGTTAAAGGGCTTCTTGGCAGTCGCTCATTGAGGTCCAGGTGGTGTTTACGTAATGGGCCAGGGATGGAACTTGAGCTCAGAAAATGGATGTGGATTTAGTCTTGGAAAACTGTGAATGCACAGAGGTTTCTGGCATGCTCCCAGTAACCCTGATTGTTAGGTATTCCCAATTTCAATTGATAGCATCTACCATCTTTAGCTCCTCCTCCTCCACAATCCTACCTACATGGACTGTCACCAAGTTCTGGTCATTAAACTGAAAAATAGATTCACTTCATTCTGTGTCTCTACAGTATGTGTATATTATATTTTAGCATACGCCATATTTTGTTGTGACTATTGACATGTCCATCTCTTTAAAATACTATTTTTCATGAAGATAAAAACGGTAGCACACAGTAGGCTCTCCCATAGTCAGCTTTTGCTCAAACACCTCCAGCCACAATGACTCAATAAGCCACTTAGAAATGGATTTGGTTTCCTTAGATATAGTGACTTTCCCATCACTGGAGATTTCACGCAGGACTAGACTAGGAAATTCCTAAGGCCCCTTCCAGCCACACATTTTATTTTCTATACTAAAGCAAAGTCAAAAAACAAGGGCACATTCTCTTTGCATGCATTTCCCTTATCCACAGTAGTAAATCCTCTACTCTCCTATTCAGAGTGCTATCTAGGGTATAATAAACCATGTAGTCATGGTATATATTCACTAAATGTGTGTTATGAGAGAATTATGTCTCTTTGGCAATATCATCTTCTCTCAAATATAATGTGCTTGCTATTTAGTAATCTCATGTAAAGCATTTTGATTTTGTAAAATGGAAATAAGTATTATTTAATATCCATATTTCTTTTGCTAGTCTTCCTTCTGTGATGAAATGGTACCAGAAATGGAGTTGGCTAGCAATGACCTCCAAAAATCTTTAATGAGTTAGAAAATAAGAATGAAAAGGAAAGGTTAAAGGTATTTTCAGCCCAGATAATACAAGGACACAGGTCAACTCAATTCAAGTTTATGAAAAATAAAACTCATCAACCAGAGACATCTGTTTGCAAAGCTATGGATTCAGACGGCTGTGTATGATCTGTATTCCACATCAAGGTATTTATTTTGTCCACACGCGGTGCAGAATAAGCAAATGCATCACATTTTTTGTGCTACTTCATGCATTTGACTTGGAACTGCTTTAATCTGATGAAAACAATACTACAGTTGATTCTTGCAAGAGTAAAAATGCTTCACTTACGAATTTAAAGTGCCCATCTGCTTAAGGAGTCAGTGTTTCTTATTCTCGTGAACACCTATGATGCCTAAATAATTTTTCTGTGGTGCAATTTTCTTCATAAGTATAATGGATCAATATTCCCTGTATATCAGAACAGCTGCTCCCAGAAAGACAATTACTTGAGACAGCTACATCATGAGAGAAGCTGAACACACCATAATTTTTCACCCTTCCCTGTATCCACATCCTTTGCAATGTGATTTTACAATTCCTCTCACTAAAAGAGGCAGAGTTGATTTCCGTGAATCTGGATTGGCCCTGTGGCTTATTTTGGCCAGTAGATTACAGTAGAAGTCACAATATACCATTTCTGAACCTAGCCCTCGAGAGACCTTGCACACTCACTTCTGTCCTTTCTCAGAACCTATGCCCATCGGGAAAGCAAGCCCAGGCTAACCTGCTGGATTATGAAAGACACGTGACCCAGCTGACTGCCAGCCAACTCCCAGACATGTGAGTGACCAGCCAGATCAGCCCACCCGCCTCCAACTTGTAACTGACAGATCAGTTTAGCCTCGCCCAAACCAGAACTGGCCAGACTAGTGAGCTTCCTGTCTTAGCCATTACATTTTGTGGTGGTTTGTTACACAGCAATAGATAACCTATAAATGACAATTGTCTGAAAGAGTGTTGCTGAAAATAAGCAACAAAGAAAATGATTCAATCCAGTAAAGTAACGGAGTGCTGGGTGATTTTTTTTTAATGCCAAAATTCAATAACAAATTTTCCAATGTGCCACTGATCCTAGGAATTACGTATAGTACAAATTGATGTGGCTATCCGTTTTTAAAAAGGAGTTAGCATAGAAATTATTACAGGCAGGGAAAGAATTGAAAGCCTGAAGTACCGGCAACAGAAAGATCAGTAGAAAACAGAAGCCACTGAAGCTGTGATTGTCAACTGGTAAATATCGATTAAGGAAAATGGAAACTGAAAGTATAAAAAGCACAGGCTGAGCATAGGTGTTGACTGTGGGCCATGCTTTCACCCCAGAGATTACTGCTCACTGTTAGCGCTGTATTTAGGATGAAATGGCAGATTCTGTAAAGCTGTTAAAGCAGTGTCTTAATGTTTGTGCTTCCCAAGCAGTGAGGGCTTTCTCTTTAAATTGCCATCCCTCAGAAGAGCTGCATTTAGCAGGCAGCAAAGGAGGAGATCTAAGTAAACTTGCCATCTTGGATTTACTCCTTACCCTTCCATTTTTCCTTTAACATTGAGGTCTTCAATTTTTAAGATTATAAGTCCCTACCTACCTGAGTTATATTTTTTTTTTTATCTTTAACCCTAAATTGAACAGTCAAGGCCATTTTCTTGAACATTTGCCTCACCCTCCCTACCGGCTTTTTCAATTCGGTTAAAGAGAGTCATGAACCAAGAACTGTTTAAAATGCACAGATCATAAATCTTTTGATGTAGGAACAATTCAATACCCAAATCACATAGCTGCCAACTTCCACTTCTTCGCCCTTGTTCTGTATTTTGATTTGGGAAGACACAAAGCTAAGAGAACATGATGTATCCTAGGGCATGGGCAAGGGTAGCCATTACAAAATCGGGATACTCTAACGTATAATCTTAAGCCTGCTATTCATCTACCTTATTCCATTTTATTAACTTATTCCGTAGATCCACAAGCGAAGAAATGAGAAGAGTCGACCAAGGTATGAACAACAGGGTGCTTAAAAAAAGGTATAGTGTAAAGTCAATGATCATCATTGATCAGGGACTCTCAGAACAAAAGGCTAAGTAAGGTCTGAATGACAATTGTGCATGGTTTCAGGTAGTATATAAATGGCTCCTCCACACTTCAAAGTGTTATGCTAGAGACCTCTGGCCTTCAGAATAGGCAGCCCCAGGTATCCTTCCCAAGGGGAAAGAATTTGCACACCAGTGACACCAGATAAGGGGGACAGTTAAGTCTGACACCCTTTACAGTAGAACTGTTTTGAGCTTCCCCCTTGCAGGCTGCCTAAGAAAGTCAGGAGATGGTTCTGGAGTTAAGGAAGAAATTAGCTTCTGAAAGGATTATAAACCCTGTTTGCATTAAGTACATAGGAAACAATGGCAAAGACAGCTGGAAAGAAAGGCTTTAGCTGTATCTTGAACAGTCATTGAAAAAAAAGAGAGAAAGTTGGAGAAGATTCGACAACATATCACATCTGTTAAATCTGGGTGTTGAGATTCTTTTTTATTTTTCTATATTTTCTTTATGCTTAAAATGGTTTATAATAGCGCATGTATAATACAAAAGAAACAAAATGGAGTAGAATAATCTATGTGGGTCCACAACTGAACTACCATGTTTCCCCGAAAATAAGACCTAGTCGGACAATCAGCTCTAATGCGTCTTTTGGAGCAAAAATTAATATAAGACCCGGTATTATAATATGTTATGTTAGATAAGAGCAGGTCTTCTATTAATGTTTGCTCCAAAAGACGCATTAGAGCTGATTGTCCGGCTAGGTCTTATTTTCAGGGAAACACGGTAGCTGCCTCCTAGGAGTTGTTTAACGAGAACACAAAAAGAGACGTCTGTTAGAATAGCTAGGCCTATTTTTTGGCCTACTTCTGAATGCCAGGTTTCAATGAGATTTAGAAAAAGATCTTTATCTGGCAGGATAGTGAGTCTCCTAACAACTCTAACTCATATTGCCTATATCTTTTTTAATATAGATATGTTTTCCATGGTATGGACACAAGAACAATAAACTATAACAGCAATGGTTTATTGTTTATAAACAATATACTATGTATATATGTAGATCATAAATCATTCTCTGGGCATAATAAAGTTATTATGTATTTCAAAGCTAGAGAAATCATCCCAATTGCTCTACCTGATATGGTTGATTCCTTCATTATCAAAATGATAATGTGGATTGATTCCCTTATTATCATAAACTTGGTAGTATGACTAACTGGAATTTGAATGAACCCTCTTAATAAATGTATAAGAAAGCATCTATATAGATGCTTGGTGAAAAAAACAGACATTCTGATTACTTCCTATGTTTCTTAGTCTGCCGACATTTTACATATTTGTCACTTGGAAATGACTGCATGCTAAATCTGGATATTTGGTCTCCTTGCCCCTAAAGGATCTCTTCCTACAATCACATCCCCTAGGTGCCAGCAATACACCTGGATCTCTGCTCACTTGGCTGTGTGGTATTGCTTAGCCAGAGCAGGAGAGATTCGAAAGCAGCGAAGAGCTGCCCTTCCCATGTGTTTGCTAAACACAAAAGGGCAGGTGAGGAGCATACAGTTCAGTGAGCAAGAAGCCTTCTGCCTTACAAATATGTCGTTTGAAGCATTGGAAGGAACAAGGGCCCAGTAGGTGGCTGATCTGCTGCCTCTCTACTCTGTGTGGGCCCTTAAATCCTTTCCTTTGAGCTCCCTAATATAGCTCTTCTAAGGGATAACTATTTAAATAGAAAGCTCCTACTGTTTGGCAAGTCAAAAAGCATCAGTTCACTGTTCTAACAGCTCTACAGCAGCTCTGAAAACACAGAGGAGATGGGTGAGCAGGAATCCCCAAAATAGTCTATTTGATCTACCAGAAGTCACTTAGTTACAGCGCTGCAATTGAGAAGGGAAAAGTCTTTCCTCTGGCCCCTCCTTTTCATCATTAATATCCTCAGATATCCAAGTAATAAGTTACCTTGTAGACACTCTGCTTCTTGTTCACCTGCAAGTAGGACTTCCCAGTAATCCCCTCCTATATCAGGGCATTTATTTATGTTCCAAATGAAATACTACGCAATGCTCCACAGCCAAGAGGAAGACCCTTACTTCGTTCCTGGAGACATAATTATTCTAAAGATAGGTTGGAAAGTATGCAAGAATCAATCTTCAAAGACTGTCAGTATTTAAAAACTAACTAAATACAAATGGTTGGGTTAGATTCATTGGGAACTAGAAAAAAAGAGTAAGGAATTAGGTGGAAATCAACATATACACAACAGCTAACCAAATAATAGAACAAGTATACAATTTAGTACTCTGTGCTATGTTACAAATTGTAAATTCAGAGTTCAGCTAAGGGAGAGCTTACTGAGGGGCAAATAGACAAAAGCTTCATGGAGCCGATGACAAGCGAGTTGAGGATTATGTGAGTACCAAGAAAGGGTTCAGTAAGGTGGGAATAAAATGGGTGGTAGGAAGAATAAGGCATAACCAGCGAGCACAGAAGGTAGATAGGTGTGTGTGTGTGTGTGTGTGTGTGTGTGTGTGTGTGTGTGTGTGTGTGTTGGGTAGTTGTAGGGAGTGGAAAAGGAGGAGTGAGGATTGATATTTGAGGGTCAGCATGACTCAGCCATAGTTGTCTAAGGAAGTTTGGGCTAAAAATACAATGTGTTTTCAACAAAAGTAATGCAGTAGTAATTAGGAGACATAAGTTTTGAGAGTATCTTCACCTCTTGATAAATAAAATAGATAGTTGGAAAGAGTAGAAATTACACATGCAATATCATGTGTGGTTTAAAGCGTGATTTTTCCCATTTGTCTGAGGTGTAGTAGTGGAAGAAAAAAGTCAGAGAACCATTTATCTCTGATTCTACAGTAAATATTCACAATTAACTGAAAAGTACTAAAGGAGAACAAAATTGAGGCTAGAGAAAAGGATGAGGAGCAAGTGACATGTACAGATTTTAAAAATTTGACCCTATTATCTAAACTCTTCCTAAAATATATGAAACGTTCAAATGATTTTTTTCCCCTTACACAGTTGAAGGGAAACAGCTTAAGCCTGTGTCTTTGTGGTGACAGGGCATCACAGCAAGAAATGAAAGAAGTACCAAATGTCCCCGGTGCTAGTTGACACTAAAGAATTTCTAAATGCAGCCTCAAAGGTATTTTTTTCTTTTCTTTTCTTTTTTTTCTTTTTCTTTTTGTACTGCTTGTTAACTTAAAGGATATGTAAAATCATTCCAGCAACTGGTAAACGACCCATGACAAAGAAATAGATATATATTCAGGACTTATTTGAACATAAGACTTTGCAATTACTGTTCTGCTGTGTCATTTAGACACAGGGGCACTATCCCCCCAAGGCCAGGCTTTTCAAGTTTTGTGATAAAAAGGTTTGAAGGAAAGAGTAAAAAGCTGTTCCTTAACAAATAACCCAATCTTCTTTTTTCCCCCCATTCTCCTGTCTACCAGCACAGTGCAATATATGCAGATGATAAAGCCACACTTGAAACATCACGACTGTTTGAGAAAGTTGTAGACTTCTCAAAGTCTCCACCTTGATGCTGTTCTGTCTTGCTGCAAGAAACACACTGAGTAACATCAATCGATTTACTGAAAATGGCTCCCAACCTAGTGCCAGACCATTATGGAATACACTTGCAATAAATTCCTCAACTTTTGTAGCTGGCACAACACAATCTGTAACTTTATTCGTACTTAACAATTCTCTCCTTGATCTGTACAAGGACAATAAATGAAAACATCATTTGACAAGGACGAAGGATACATCGACAGTATAATGGCTCTGAGATTCTGACCTGACTAGTCCTGAAATGGTTATTTTTATGGCATGACCCATATAAGAAAACCCAGGGGATAAGTTTAGCATAAGGGCCACAACCCAAAAAGCAAAGGTGTTTTATATATATACATATAAGTATACATATGCATCTCCCCCTAGGTAACTAATGAAGTTAGGAATGTGTTTATTTCTCAAATAGGAAAAGAATGAAAGCTGATCATTTGTCTAGTCTGACAATTTTTTCATGGAGTAAAAAAATCTATTTTATATCTCATTGTTTCCTACACAGAAGTATTTAACTCTCAGTGCTAAGTTATAAACCCACTACACACTAGATATTCACTTGGGGATGATATTAACTCTTTATATATTAAAGTGATATGCTTTTCAAAATATGACTTAATTATTCTTTAAGAAACTGAGAGTCAAAGTCGAAAATTAAATGTGAAAAACTAAATTAACATCCAGTATAGTCTCAAATTTGATCTTCAACCACAAATGGAATTTTATCCTTTAAAAGTCTTTGTATTGTGATTGAGTTTTATTGGTGATTTAATTCACAGAAAGCAACTGTGATTAGAATCAATTCACCTGACTATACAATAGCATTTTACCCCCAAGTAGTGTTCATTGAAAACACACAAAAAATTTATATGTTCTATAGTTCCTTTTATAAACTTTGTGATAAAGCTATAATCCATTTTTGCTGACAGGATTACTTTTCTGACTTATTAATAAAAAGTATAAATGAATTTTATGATCACATAGATAAAATTTTAGAGAGAAATATATACTGCTACTGTTGGATTCCACTTGTCTTTTTATTTTAAACAATCCAAAAAAAATCTTTGTAGTTTAAAGAAATAAATGTGTTATACATTTAATAACCAGGGAAGATATTTCATTTATTTGGTGCAGTTTGATATTGTTTGAACTTATGACTACAAACATGAATTTCTTAGGTAATAATAAGTTCCAGTGTTTTTTTTTTAATCTGAAGAAAGGCCAGAACAGAATGCTTGATATATGTAAAATGTCAGTAAAATTATTTTTTCCCTAGATTATCAGAATAGTACATCCTAATTTCAGAATGTTAAAGATAGAAAAATATTTAAGAAGACAATTTACCCTACCCATGATTATATTTTTTATCTCTTTATTTTCTCAACATAGTTTAATATTCTTATACTACTTTTATAATTTAAAGATATATACTTAAATGTCTTAATTGTGGGGAAAACCATAATAGGAAGCAGCCCTGTCAAAAGAAAGCACATTAAAGTAAGGGGGAGTGTTATATAGAGATCTGCTACCTTCCTTCCTTCCTAACTTTAGTAATATGAGTAAATAATATAAGTGGCTCATCTAAGATCATTAATTAATACTGATGCTGTGTTTTTTAATATACATCATCTATCTATGGACATGCATGTATTTATTGAACAGTTGAAATATAATAAATTCAAGAAATGTCTTGTGTGCTATTAAAAAAAACAAATAAATGAAAGAAAGATATAGCATGGCTCCTGTCCTAAAGATGTTCTTAGTCCTCTTAATGACATAATATTAATAACACAATGAGCAATAAGAAAACAAGGATTTAGCTGGCAGTTTTTGCTAGCGCTGCAATAACAAAGCAGAGAACTGAGCGATAGAATTAAGCTATACTCGTAGGTGTCAAAGAAGACAATATAGAAAGGTTTTTGCCATAGAAGTAAATTTTAAGTCTAGGAAAGAATGCAGTCTCTAAGATAGTACAATATAAAGGGACATGAAAGATTAACTCAGAGCCTCCAAGGAACTACAGAATTAGAGATAAGAAAGGAAGGTGGACTATAATATGAAATGGCATGAGAGTGGTCAGAGTGGAAGGAGGAGGTTGAAACAATGCAAAGGGAGGCTGAACTTTTCCAGTTACAAAAAAGGCCAAGAAATAACCAAGAACGTAATACATATGAAAAGGCAAATATTGATTCACTCAGCAGTTATCTATGGAGTCTGTACTATTTTATTAGCCCTGTATTAGGCAGTGGGGAAGCAATGGAGAACAAGATAAAGTTCTAGCTCTCCTAAAACTTTGATTCTTTTGGGGAGAGAGAAAAGAATAGACAATATCAAATAATAGGTGCTATGCAGAGAATTAAGACAGAGTGATGTTACAATGAGGGACCAGGTAGATACTTGGGTAGTTATGGAAGACTCCTCCAAGGAGGTGACATTTAAATCTGAGATCTTGTATTTCAAGGAACAGTCAATGTGAAGAGCAGGAAAGATGCTGAAAGAGAGGACCACTAGGACAAAGGCCCAAAGGCAGAAAGTGAATTGAGGGCCTGTCGGGCTGGAGCTTAGTGGGCAAAGGGGACAGTGATATGACCTGGGAGACATAGGCAGGGCCCAGGATAAAATCATATAAAAGTAAAAGATAAGTGAAGGTGATACCTTTTCAATTATATAGTGGTCTAAAGATTTTCAGACTCTCTTAATGAAATTTTTAACTTTCATTTTTCTTTCCCTCTGGACTAAATTGGAAAGAGGGAATGGAAATCTGTCCTCTCACCTACTTGGGAGTTTTGGAGGATTAAGTTCTGTCTGAACACACAGAAAAGAAGAATGAATTAGTCTTTGGGTTAAATGAGCCACCAAAGTCTATGGTAAAAGAAATAGAAGGAAGGTTGGACGGGAGAGGCAGAGTAGCTTAGAAAGCAAGAATTCCAATGGTCTTGAGACCCACAGAGTTCTTCATGTCCAGACTCCTCATCATCCCCTCAGAGGAGAAAGGGATTGACTTTGAGGTGATGGACTTCAGGTGTGGCGCAAAGTCTGGAAAACCAGAGGTGGGCCTATTCCTTGGAAAGAAGTCACGACTCCAGAGAGGAAGGCTATGTGGTGACTATGATGGGGGTACAAGAGATTCTCCCAAGGTTGCTGGTAAGATGGAACGAACTCTAGTTAAGAAAACATAGAAATGCAATATATTTCTTGCAGACCTTACTTTATGCACCTAGATTCATTTCAGCAAAAATACGTAAGCAAATTGAAGTTTATACGATCGTGTTGGCATATCCCCAAATTCAGTGGGATGTAACAAGACATTATGGAAAAAGAGTGCCCCATGGTCAAATATACCCAGGAATCACTGGATTAAAAACTCTTCAGTGTTGTTTGTTTTTAACTGCAGGACTTCTCAGAGGCATTAGTCATGCTTATGTCTATTATGAATATCCAAATAAGAGACACAGAATTCAGCATTTTCCAACATTATTTGACCAAAGAACCTTTCACTTTTTTTCCCTCAGACTATTTCATAGAACTAATTTTCCAAGAAAAATGCATTGGTATGTAAATGTACTAGACTGGATCATCAATTATAATGTGAAAAGAGATGTGGACAGTGGAGACAAACACAATGCAAGTTAACTTGTAGAGTCCGGTAAGCACTGCATAATGGAATGGTAAACCTTGTTTAGCTCAATGTGATAGTCCTTATTGTAAATTAGGCATAAGTCACATGACAAGAAGCAAGGTTACATAATTAGAATTATTATATAAATATTATAGGCCACATTCAACTGTTAGTATTTATGTGGCACACAGCTCAGTTAAACAAAACCATCTTCTACTCTGACCTCTTTAAAAGAAATGAGAGTTGACATTTTATATCGTGTTCTCTATTTACCACCACCATTTTTACAGATTTGAAAATGTATTAAATAATATAAAGTATAAGAGAGCCATATGGTAAAGACTAATTAAATAACTTATATTGCATCTGTTAAAAATCAGATAAATAAAAGCTTTATCTTAGTAAGTAAAATTAACTATTGAGTCTCTGATGTGTAGCTCATGATCTACAAATGGACCTGCAAACTTCTTTGAGTAGATCCTGGAATCACATACCACTGGCCCTTCTCCACCACTTTACCTCTTCTTGCTTTCCTGGTATTCCCTCTGGGGAAAAGAAGGTGCAGCCAGCAGGGTTACATTCTTGCTGTGTCTGTAACTCCACATACTGTAAGCACCCTCCCTTTTACTACCCACAATATAATCTTAAACTATATCTTCAGAAACACGGGAAGCCCCTGCCCCTGTCATAGTCTACCCACAGAGCCATTCAGTGGCTCAGTGTGGATTCTGGCTTCAAAATACTCTGTTAATAAGAAATTGAAAAGTTAACTTTTCAATTTCAGAATATGAAATAGTTTCTAAAATTATTTTTTATAGACACAATGGAATATTACACAGCCATAAAGAAGAATGAAATCTTACCATTTGCAACAATATGGATGGACCTAGAGAACATTATGTTAAGTGAAATAAGTCAGAGAAAGACAACTACCATATGATCTCACTTATATGTGGAATCTAAAGAAAAGAATAAATAAATGAACTAATCAGAAACAGTCTCAGAGACATAGAGGAAAAACTGAGGGTTGCTAGATGGGAGGGTGGAGTGGGGATAAGGGGGAAGGTGAGAGGATTAGAAAGCACAATCAGTAACCACAAGATGGCCACGGGGATACGAAAGTCAATTTGGGGAATGTAATCAATAATGTTGTAAAGATTTTGTAGGGTATCCAATGGACACTTGTCTCACTGTGGGGACTACCTCAGGGATGATGTAGATGCCTAAAAATATTTTTTAATTAAAGTGTATTGGGGTGACAATGGTTAGTAAAGTTACATAGATTTCAGGTGTACAATTCTACAACACATCATCTGTATATCACATTGTGTGTTCACCACCCAGAGTCAGTTCTCTTTCCATCACCATATATTTGACCCCCTTTACTCTCACCTACCACCTCCCTCCCTGCTTACCCTCTGGGAACCACTAAACTATTGTCTGTGTCTATGAGTTTTTGTTTCTTTATTTGTCTTGTTCCTTTTATAATTAAGTTTCCCTGGTAATTTTGCTGAAAATGAAATTTGCTTTTGATCAAATATTCATTTGGTCCAGTCCAATCACAATAAATGTTCTTACCCAGATCACCAGAAAGTTCAGTTAGACCAAAGCCATGCTGGAGGACTGCATAATGATCACTCTTATAAAGATTAACTTGCCTGCACTATGCCTCCTAAGAGCTTTTTTGTTAAAATACATAATTGCACTATAATACATTAGAAATATAATAACTTTAGTCATCCATGCATTGTGTATATTAACTGACCTCAATATTCAATCTTCATTCTTTAACTATTCAAGATGAAGGTTGGGAAACAGTACTGTATGACTTCACTTCAGAATCATTGTATATCACGGTAGCAGGGAAAAATCAGATAGTTGTGTGTTTCACGCCTTGAACAAGTAAGATGTAACTATCCCCAAAGATACTCACTTTCAAATCTAAAGCATAAAGTCATGTTTGTAGGAACTATACCACTGAAATGTTTCAAAGAGATAAGTCGAATCATACACAAGAAGAGACAGGTGTGGGGGAAAAGAAATCTATTCTTGGAGTATTGGCATGGAGTGCTCACCTATCCCTGTAGGTTCCAGAAAAATGGAGATGTCAAAGACGTGGGAAGGTGACATAAACCACTTTTCACTGTAACATCTTTTAAGTAGGCTCCCAAGTGGAGTGGATGGTTGAATGGGATGAAAAATGCTAGTGATATAAGCATGTGAAGAGAGAATTGATAAACATGAGGCTAAACTGCCTCCCCATTTTGAGAATTCTGTTACATTACTATGCAAAATTTCAAGAGTGGAACAGAAAGATAATTTATCCACTGACTCCCCGCCGTGCAAATTACTTGAATCTATTAACATGAAATTTCAAAATATGAGTTCATTTCTATAACTGTTCTAGACAAAGCACAGGAAATGCCCTGCCTATAGTCATTTATATCTCTGAAGCTCAATTTGATAATAAGAGCCCATATCTGGTCAAACTACAATTTAAAAATAAGTGATGGCACGGAAAGAGCTCTCTCAACAACTGCCATTTATCCATCGCTTTCTATGAGCAAGACTCTGCTGAAGGTCCTTTAACTGAGCCAACTCTTTCAATTCTTACAGCAAGCCTTTGATGTCAATACTATTATTATCCTCATTTTAAAGATAAGGACATATTGATAATATATGGCAGAGCTGAAATATTTCAAGAATAGAAATATTAAAATTATCATATATTCATTTATTCAGTAGAATTCAGAAAGCAACTACAGATAACAGTGTGGTAAAATAGTAGGGATTTTTCAGGACGGCACCTTGTCCAAAAGGAGTTTGTAACTAGTGTTAGGGGTGGCATGGGGTTGGGGAGTGGTAGTTTGGGGCTTACTCCCAAATCCACATAACATCTTAGAAAAGCAGGCTACAGATGAATCAGCCCCTACAGCACCTGAGGATGTTACCTTTTTGTCCAGTCACCTTTGTTTTTCCTTTTGCGTCACACTGTGATTGTTTAAACGACTTTACACTGAAATCCATTCCAATTTAAGTTAGATACTTTTCTAAAGTGACAAAGAAGGGCTTCTGAGAAATGCTCAACTACGAAGAGAAAAATGCCTTCACTACAAATAGTAAACCATGCAGCTTTTTCATGTAAAGTCTAGGTAATAACAAATCAGTCAGGTTGCTTTGATCTGTACAAAGATCTAGGAACAAATTATCAATTTGTTAACACCAAAAAAAAAAAAAAAAATGGAGGTGATTTCCAATAGAGCCTGTGAGAAGTCTAGCTTATCAGAACCTTCTAATTTCATTTTATGAAAAAATGATGGGCCTGATAGACGTCAGGAAAACCATAAATGTAATCTAACTGAAAGTTCATAGTACTCCTAATATATTTCCATCTGATAGGAGGATCAAGCATCGCAAGTTCCATATGTGAATCTGTCAATTCCCCTGGGGGTGCTGCTTTCTCAAACAGTAAAAATAAGGGATGGGGGAAAGACATGCTCTCAGGAGTTCCACTTCCATAAAGATTTAAGTCAATAAAGGGCCATAATAACTATAACTTTAAACAGAATTATTGCTATTACTATGTTTTTTTAATTAAAATTTACTTGGGTGACAATGGTTAGTATCATTACATAGGTTTCAAGGGTACAACCCTGTGATATATCATCTATATCTCACATTGTGTTCACCACCCAGAGTCAGTTCTCTTTCCATCACCATATATTGGATCGCCTATACCCTCATCCACCACCCCCATATGATTATTAATTTAAGTACTTGAGATATTTTAAGTATAACCCAGCTTGAAGACCAGTGGAAAAAGGGACCTAGCTGGGGTCTCACAGTCAAATTTCTGTCTTTAAGAGTTGATGTTTGTGTTACCCTTTCTGCCTTTAATTGAGCAGATCTGAGTATAATTACTGGGTGTGATTACTACCTTTCTCATACTGTCATTGTTTCCAACGTAGATGTCTCATACCTCAGAGAAATGGACACAGCAACAGATCGAAGTGGCCTGAATGAAGAGTTAAATCTGGAGGTGACCCCTACACCTACAGTGTCTGACCTTCAAGCTTCCGTGGCCTTTGAGAAGGCTGGCTGAGCTGTTGGCTTCATAGGGAAACTCAGCAGGGCAAGGGCCTGTTGATGGCTTTTATCATTCTGTTGAGAACTTGGAGGCATGTTTATTATTTATAGGGCTGTTTCGAAAATGCGTTTATACTCATTTTTTATTAATTGACTTTAACCAATTAATGTATATGTTTATATGCACAATGGAGCTAAGGTATTTCCATTAAAGGACTACATCCTCATCCTTTGACAAGTGGTTTTTACAAAGGAAGTTAGGAAACTATGGTTAAAATATTGCTAATATCGAACACTTAACTAACCACTTACTGGTTACTGTACTGTACTAAGTCCTTTACACATGCCATCTCTCTGAATCCTCCTATCACCCTTACGAGTAGTTTCACTCATTCTTGTAGGTAAGAAAACAGACAACACAGTTTGTATGTGGCGCCCAAGTTCACAGAGCTGGGATGAAATCTCAAGCAGTGGCCTTCACCCTTAACTACAACTAGTTTAAGGAGGTCAATATTCCAAACATTAAAATTTCTATCTTACCTCAGATTTATTAGTATTTGTAATGTCTCACTAAATAATTTATTAGTATTTTTAAACATTAACACATACCACCATATGGGTTATATATGGCCCATTATCACCAGCCTTTTACATTTAATCTTCTATTTGCCAGGATTATTATAGAACCCATTACACTGGATATGATTCCACCATTGAAAATCTGTAATTTTTAAAAATCTATATTCTAATCGGAAGTACAAAAAGTCATTAATGCCAACTAGTAGTCTTATAATGAAAGAGAATATGGTATCATTTTAATTTCTCTATTTGAAAAAGTCTCATCGACATTTAAATTGCTTAGTATTTTAATGAAATATCTGCTAAAAGTGGGTGTCATGTGTATATGTATGTACTCTTAGCTGCAGGGAAAATAAAAACTATCACAGATGGAACAATGCAGTATTTGTGCCACCAACTTTTCTATTTGGTCAAATTTCAGAGCATTTGTTTTGTGGAAATGTATTTGAAAATGTATTTGATATTTCTTTAAGGTAAGTACTTCATCCAAGAAAATGCAAACAAGCACAAAGACTTAGAGTCTAACTCTGAGCCTACACCATATGGCTTGTTCTTTCCATTAACTTTCAATGTGATCTTTCAGGAGAAATTTGCTAATAGATGACCTCAGTGTCTCCCGCTGGCGAAGTCCTCTCTTCTCTATTTCTGTGATCAGAGGAAGAAGCAAAGGTAAGAATGACCAGGAGAAAGTATGAGGAGCATACATTAGTAGCAACTCAAAGTTTGAGAGCTAAAAAAAATTTCTGAGGACCTAACGCTTCTGTAATGTTCTGTGCCAGCCTATATTTAACTTGTGTTGAAAAGCCCATGTTCTCTCAGAGTTAAAATTAATCTGTCTCCATGGTGAGTTCCAATAGAACTGTGGCTGGTTAGCTCAGCGAGTTAGAGTATGGTGATGATAAAAATCCGAGAAGGTCAGAAAACTGCCAGTTGTCCCTTGATCAGAGGTGACTCCCTAACTCCATAGACCTCGGCGGAACTGGGCAAAATAAAGTGGATGGATCTGCACCAGTCAGTCATCTGCCTTGGAGAAATAGCTCAGGTCTTCATCATACTAAAGGCACTTCAGTAGAGAGGTACTGTCCAAAGGGACAGAAAGTACATTCTATTCCACTGCTTTTCTAAGTGATTCCCAAGGACCACCTTCATCTAAATTTCCACAGGTGCTTTCTAAATGCATGTTCCCAGGCCCTGTGCAGACCTTCAGAATCAGGTCACTCATTTGGTCAAGGAATCAACATTAGAAAGCTCACCAGGGGATTACTGTTTTCACCAAGATATGAAGACCACTAGTCTAATATACCCCCCATTTCCCACTGGTAAAATAGAGTTTCTGAATGTATATCTAGTGCCACATTGCTGATTATCGAAATCTGGTATAGAGGACAAGCAACACAGAGCCCAAAGTCATGAAGATTATTTTCTAATTCTAGCTCAGACACTAATTAACTATGTCATTTTATTTAAGTCTAACCTTAAAATAAAAGCAACTTGAGCCATTTTCTAGACTGAGCACTGGTTCTCCCCTTACAGCTGGTTCTTCTTTCCCTTCTCTCCCAAATCTCACTCCAACACATCTCAAGCCTATAACAAATTCCTATTATTAACAGCGATACCCTCCAGACACTTAAGAATCATAGATCTAGACTAGAACGGCCCCTGATCTTCCAAACTGACAGGTAGGTGGAAATACTAAGAGATGAAGAGCGGTGCCCAAAGTGGTTTTGGTAGCATTGGTGTTGAAACAAGCATTCAGGTTTCCTGGTTCCGATTTTAATTAATATATGATTTAATTTCTCACACTCACTCACTGAAAAGAAAATGTCTATACTGACCATAGAGATGGCTGTGAAGACAAAATGACATAGTATGTATTTTCATAGGTAAAAAATACCATGTTTCCTGGCCATCCCCCACTAGTGCTTAAAGCTTTTTTGTCTCTATGACTTGGCTCATGAAGTTTTCTCTCCTTGGAATACTTCCCTTCGCCATTTGTACACAACAAAATCATCAAAGCCTAACCTTTGGGTTCTGCACACCCCATTTTAATGTGGAGAGGGGGAGTTTTCCCCACGCTGGCAAGCAATTCTTGGACACCAGCTGGGTGTCCTGCAATCCAATTTAATTCTGACACTGTCTATCTGGAGAGAGTGTCAGATTCTACAGGTTAAGGGCTCAGTCTTACAAGACTGTCCCCTCACTTCCGAGGTCAATCACAAGCCCAGGTTGTCTATCACCTGTGCTTCTGACCCACAAGCCATAGATTTGTGGTTGCCACAACCCCCTCCTTGGGTTCTTTAATTTGCTAGAGCAGCTCACAGAAGTCAAAGACACATTTTACTTACTAGATCACCGGTGTGTTATAAAAGGATATAACTCAGGAACAGCCAGATGGAAGAGACGCGTAGGGTAAGGTATGGGGAAGGGGTGAGGAGCTTTCATGCCCTCTCCATGTGCCCCACTCTCCCCATGTCTCCACATGTTCACCACCCTGAAGTTCTCCAAACCCCATCCTTTTGGGTTTTTATGGAGGTTTCACTACACAGACAGGAATCGTGAAATCATTGGCCACTGGAAATTAATTCAACCTCCAGGCCCTCTTCCTACCCTGGAGTTGGGGAGTAGGACAGAAAGTTCCAACCCTCCAATCCTGTGGTTGGCTACCATGGCAACCAACCCCTAGGCTTAGGTGCTTTCTAAAAGTAGCCTCATTAACATAACAAAAGACCTTTATGACTCTTATCACTTAGGAAATCCCAAGGGTTTTTTGAAGCTCTGTGCCAGAAACTGGGGGAAGACCACATATATGTAGATTTCTTATTGATAAAGAACAAAACTTGGCTGAGTAAATCTGAAGATCTACTTGGCTTAATTAAGCAATTCAGGAATAGGGCTGCATCCCAAGTAATAACTAGAAGGGTGCTCCCAGAGGTTGTAGGAAAAGGAAGACCTTTTTTTTTTTTTTTTTTTTGTATGAAGGGTGGGGCAAGGTAGCTATTAACAAGAGAAAAGAATTATTTTTAGAACAGGGCATCATCTTTTGGGGAGAAGGGAACCTCAAAGGTTTTTATCATGCAGATTAGGTCTTCTTACTATGGGATGGAGAGGGCCAAGGTGTCAGATTACCTTGCTGGTGGTTGGCCACAAAATTCCAGACTGGTTGGTTAAGTTTATATTTCTAGTAAAGGTTGAAATAGCAATTAGGTCAGCTATTAAATCTAGGTTTGGTATCGTGGGCTTTATAGTACAAGGGATGCAATTTGGGGCCTATGGTTTTCTCTTTAACATTATAAATCATAATATCCCACCTAACTAAAACACTTTCCTAATATTCCCCTTGACCAGTTTCCAATTTAAGTGAGACTCCTTAGAAGAATCACTCTTCGACCCAAGCGGAGAGACCCCTGCCCTGTCCCTCCCTGTAGAGGGTCCAACTCTGGTGCTGTTCCTGTCAAGCCATTGCGCATGGGCAAGGAATCTAGGGAACCAAGGAACTGCACATACCCAAAGACCTTGTCTCCCACCTTCCAGACCATATCTGGTACCCCCAAACTTAGAATGTCCTGCCCAGCAGGTTCTGAGCCCACTACTAGGGACTCTTCTTTAGGTTGACATCCTGAAGACAGACCCCATGGTGCTTGTGTGTGCGCCCCCTACCCTTGAAAGAAGGCCAAGGTGCAGGTGTTTGTGAGGTGAGGGTGTGAGGGGAGGGTAGATGGAACTTGACTATGAATGGGATGTATAGGAGGCTTATCAAAGTGCAGGAGAGTCAGGAGCAGGCATAGCAGAGTGGTGGGCCACAGATGGAAGGCCTTTTGTTCTCTTGCCCTAACCCCACAAATATTAGTACACCTTAAACTTACACAATGTTAGGTGTCCATTATATCTCAATAAGGCAGAGGGGGAAAAAGAAGTGAGCCTGCTTCGTAGACTCTAAGAGGTCGCTGACTTTTTCTTACAGGAATAGATTTTAGGTACTGCAAGCCATACAATCTCTGCTACAATGCTTCAGCTCTGCGGTTATACCGTGAAAGCAGCCACAGATAATATGAATGAGCATAGCTATGTTCCAGTAAAACTTTACAAAGACAGGAGATGGGCTGGATTTAGGCCCTGGGCAGTTTGCTGACCTCCACATGATCTGTGTTTTACTTCTCTGGCCCTTACCGCATTCTATCTCATGTTCTACAGTTATCTGTTCCCCTCTGTCATCACTACGTTGAGAAGTTTGGCTGCATGGCCAAATTTCGTGGCTTTCTAAAGAGCATATACACGTTCACACAGAAACAGAATTAAAACTCCGGGCTGCCCTTTGTGATTTGACAAGCAGCATACTACTGGTGCTAGTACAGCATTTAGCCCAAGGCCACATTTCATGTTTAAAGCAGGATTAAGAGGTTCTGCTATCCATGGAAGTGGAATGTGAATGTCACTTGTAACTCTACTATCCATGCTGTAAATTTGTGTCACGATTTAGCCTTAAAAATATAATACATTCTCCTTATGTTAGTGTCTTAGCAACCTTTTGATTAATAAGCAATGTGTGTAGTTTTGTAAATGTAAAGACAAATGAAACACCCTTGCCCTCAAAAAGCTGACCCTTGAATAGACCAAATTTAAACTCCTTCAGGGAAGAGACTGTGTTTTGTGCTTCTTTGTATGTATATAGCAGGAGCTCAATAAATGACAGCTCTGCTACTGTTCTCTTAGAGTTAGGTGAAAGAGACCTGGTGGAACTTCACCGCCCCAAAGCTCTTGGCAACTGAATTTCACTTCTTCTGCAGCCAAGAGGTTCAAACCTTAAGAGAGAGATTTGCCCTTTTAATGTATGAAATCATTTTCATAAAGATTTGGTGGGGTAGCCAACCTCTTCTCCTTTTCATCAAGAGCTTAAAGAAACCTGCGTGAGGGTGAACACTCAGGGAGGCGTCCACAGTCAGTAACAATCTGCACTGACATGAAGTGGTGATGGGGAAACTGATTTCTCTTGTGTTAGGGCATGCTCTTGTCATCTTCTGGCTTTGTAGAGGCACCCAAGATCTACAACACATGCCCAAAAGCCAGCACTGCTTTCTGATGAACTCACTCCTCCCTCTCTATCCTTGCTGATCAATGTGAGGTCCACAGAGCAACAATGTCAGCATCATGGTTTCATCTCAGACTTTGTTAGAAAGGCAGGATCTTGGATCTATCCCAGATCTACTGAATCAAAATCCCCCGGGAGATCCGTAGGCAACACGAGCTTGAGAAGCATTGACCTATAGCACTGACTATATACCATTCGGTCCTTTATCCCTGAGCAGAGTAAAGCAACACATGCAACAAGGGTACAGTAGTTTCCACTAACATCAGCTCCTTGTTAAAACAGCAATTAAGGTCAACTATACTGGTGTTCTTTCATCTAGAACTACAAATAATGAAATAATGCCTACTGCTACCAGTGCCCTTTTCATGTATAATCTCCTCCTTTACTAGAAAGCACTGACAAAGTCAATTCTGCATGGATTTCCTTCCATGGCTTAGTCCTTATTGGCACTGGAATGCATTCACCTTCACTGCTGGCTGTGGCAGCATGCCCAGGTTCACCACTCAAATGCCTACTGTAATACAGGATCACCAGCAACAAGATGCTGGCAACTGGCCAGTCTCCTAGCCTTTCTTGTCACAGAGTTACTTGGATGGGCAAGGTCCACAAGGGGAATGGGTAACAACAGGATGTCCCAGCAGCCTGCTGTACAGCAGCTGAGAGAATGAAGTCAAGTAGGGAAAAAAAGTAAAACCCAGACACAGTGAAAAACAATTTTGAACACTGTAATCAAGCCAAGTACTGTTGGGAAAAATCCTATCAGTGAGGAGTGTACAACCAAGAATGTGTTGGCAGACCATAAAACTGACTGGAAGAGCTGCAAACAGCTTCCAACTATACACATTGAATTGGCACCCACAACTCTAGGTTGTGCAAAATCCACAAGCAAAGATGCATTCATTCAATGAATTATTTATTCATTGGGATCTGTTATGACAAGCCCTGTATGCTGGGCTAGTTTTTTCAGATATGGCTCACTCATGTCTTTGTGAAGCTTCCATTCTAACAGGAAAGAGACAGACAGATAAACTAATTACAGTAAAATAAGGGCTTTAACAGGAATTTGTATTCTGATCATTGGGGGTGATAGGGAGGCCTGCAGGAAGGGGTGTTCAATAAAACTCTCTACCAGAGAAGTTGAGGAAGGCTTAACACAGGAGACACCTAAGATGGGTATTAAAGGATGAATAAGAGTTTTCCAGGCAGAAATTAGTGGGAAACGCATAGTAGTGAGACCCTGTGCATGCGGGCATGTGTCTGTACTCAGCACTGTGAAAGAATATGCACGCTGAGAAGTCATTTTGACCAGACTGAGAAATGAAGCTGAAAAACAATTCTTATACCAGAATGTAAAAAAAAAACAAAAACAAAAAACGCCTGTCAGGCTAACCCTTTTGCAGCTAATCCTATAAGCACCAAGGACTTATGGGAGGATTTTAAACAAAGAAACAACAGGATCAGGTATAAAGTTAAAGCCTGATAAAGATCATTTTACACAGATAACAGTAGTTGTCAATAGTATCACCTACAGGTCATAAACAACACCAAGGAAAAGAACAACAGTGATCATGGGGACACTGCGGAACTTGGAGAGGGTAAAGGGAAAATGTATAATCAACTACGCCTCTCAAAGGGATATTGGATATTCCCGCATTCAAGCATCTACTTTGTGCTAGCCACTCAATAGCTTTTCTTGAAGCAATAATAAAGGAAGCCTTGTTCGTCATTGCAGCTGGCTAGATCTGCCCAATTTACAATTTCCCCAAACTCAATCACTACATTTTTCCCCTTTCCTACATTAAGGACTATTGCAATTTGCATTTTATATTAGATTCAAAATTTCAAATTAAAATATGTCACTTATTTAAAACATTCACATCTTAATGTCAGTCTGAATTTGGTACTGTCAATTACATGTAACTTTATTGCATTCTTTAAAGAACAGGGAAAAAATCAGCACTTATAGAAGTTGCATCACTTATAAAAGTGATAAAAGATAAAAGTATGCTTTTTTCCAAATCATTTCACATTTTCTCTACTTTCTTCATTCAAATGCACATCTTAAGTTATGTCCATTTTTGGGCTTTTTAAAATTTGACTTTAAAACTTGCCAATAAAATGAAAGTAAAATATTCCTTTAAATGGGCTCTTTATCTCAAATCATTTAGACCTTTAATTGTCCTAGTATGGTAAGGTTTTTGAATCATAATTACAAAACAATATGTATAATTTGACTACCAGCTCTCTACTTACAAAAGCTATACACATTTTATAGCTACCTAAATCCCATGCTTTGATAGTGCATAGTATTGTTTTAGTAAAGTGGGTTATGAACAGCAGCGATTACTCTGAAAATTAAGGTAAGTGGTAAAGGTTAAAGTAAAACATTTTCTCCACTACAGAAAAGACAGAAAATGAGAGTATAATGATAGCTATTTAGAATTTATTATAGTCTAAATATCAGTTTAAGTGAAGTCGTCATTCAAGAACAACTGGTGAAAATCTTCTATATTTTGAAAGACTTGTTATTTCTGGTGGCCTGGCCGTACAGAAAGTGTTCTCTAAATTTAATGGTGCTCTCAGCATCACTGTTCTCTACCACCTCTGTATGTCAAACTATAAAAGAACTGGACTTCAAATCAAAGAGAATGCACGCACTTGGCATCTAAGTAGATCATGTGACTACCACAGCTACCCACAATAGAAAGCCAAGCAACATAAATGTACTACATCTAAAGTTAAAGCAATGTACACAAGGCCTTAAAGCAGTGTGCTTGGATCTGCTGCAGTAGGATAACTAAGTCTTGACAGATTCATAGCATCTTGTACTTGTGTAGACCCAAAGGCATCCAGACCCATGTCATGCCCTCAGGAGAGAAACTTTGTCTACCAAGTAACAAAATCAAGTTTTGGAGATAAGAATCCCTGCACGCAAACACTTTACAGAAATCCAAAGCCCCCTATAGGATTCTCTTCAGATAATGTCAGTTCCTGTACAGATGGACTCTTCTCTGTGCGTGGTGAACATAGCCATTAAATATTACTCACTCTCAAGATTTTAATAGAAGGATCATTATCTGTATAAACATGGCTTTTTTCTCAACCCACTAGAGATTCTTGAACCCACCCACCAGTAACTATTCTGAAATAGTCAAACTTCATCCACCCACAACCAGCAGAGGAGTAACAAAGTGAAGTAAGCACGAGTGGCAATAAAAACCCTAGAAAAAGTGGTTCTTTCTGAAATAGAAGAAAACTTACAATGTTTAGATTTAAGGTAACATTCAGGAAATAATGTGAAGTTTGCTATTCTCTTTTCTCCTCCTTCTAGTTCTCCCTCCTTTTCTGGCGATAAAAAAAATTAATAAACTTTAGTGGGAATAGGTGAATATTTGAACATAATCAAGCTTGGAAGAAAGAGATGGAGTTGTATGGAGAACACCGGAGAAAATGAAAGGATAAGAAAAAAATAGCAAAACATTTATTCACAAATTGCCTGTTTAGTGAATTCCAGAGTCAACATCCTTAAAATATACTTAGTGGAAGAAGAAAAATACGTAACTGTACTATTTACCCCTGACTTAATGTAAGCCTCTGCATCTATAGTCAGAGAGCCACAGAATAAACTATGGGCACATTCTGTCATCTAGTTTAATTATACAAGGCTTGGCAGGCAGTAAAACATTTGTAAATTCTCTGGAAAAGACTAAGCTATATGAATGAAATATAGAAGAATGAATGTATTTTATTAGAATAGGCAACTGATGATTGGGAAAGAGACAAAATGAGAACATCCATTCAATAGTCAGAAATAATACTTTTTGTTTGGATTTACAAAAGGCTTCCAGTTATAACTATTTTTCAGTGTTTTTATAAATAAGATAGAAAATAAAGTATTTATTTTCTATTGAATTCCACACACTAGAACCTCCATTTTTGAGACACATAAGAATACCTCATTACAATTATTTTTTCTATTTATAAGTTGGGGAAATGAACCTAAAATTTTAAATATGTTGAACAATCCAAACTATCATTGGAAGCTACAAAAATAAAAAAGAAAGAAAATTGGTTATTCATTAAAATGCACAGTGGGACTATCATTCTTTTGTTAGCTGTTTAACTCTTGGGGAGTTCTCAATAATTTTATAAATTATCTTAATGCAATATTTAAAAATTTCCCCTTGTTAGAGAGTGTTTAATTGCCACCAACTTTTTAAATTACATGATGTTTAGTTGGTATAAAGTAAAAAGAACAGTTATGTTACTGACATATGTAAGCCATCAACTTTTTGTGTATCTTTGTCTTTGCTAGGTGAACCTAATAAAATAGGATATGGTTGTCTGTACCTAGAGCAGATATTCTCTTCTCATGGCAGTAATTAGTGAAACTTTAATTTGGAAAAAAGGGTTCATGTTGTAATACTTTTGATTTGGGGTATAAATCATGTGATTTAACTGCTGTGAGACAACAATAGCTATTATTTATTGATCTCCTGATATGTGTCAAGCCCTGTGATAAAATACTTTAACTGCATCATTTTATTTAAATCTTCACAACAATATCATTAGTTATTGATGATTATCTCTATTTCATAGCAATATTCATTTAACAATTTTTCACCAAATTCACATCACTTTTGGTGCTTGAGATACTTCAGTGAATTAAATGGACAAAGATCCCTGCTCTTGTAGAGCTAAAACTCTAGCGATAACAAATAAGCACAATAAAGAAGTAACTTATGAAGGGTTGTACATGGGGGGAGGGGGTTATCACTTTGTGAGGGTTGTAAATGTCTATTACATTGTTCTGTACACCCGAAACTAATAAATAAATATATATATGGAATATACAATACAGTATAGGGAATATAGGCAATTGTATTGTAATAGCTTTGTATGGTGTCAGATGGGGACTAGACTTGGTGTTATCACTTTGTGAGGGGTGTAAATGTCTAACTGTTACATTGTTTTGTACACCTGAAACTAATTAAAAAAATAAATAACTTATGAAAAATGTTACAAGGTAAGAAGTGCCTAAAAAATGTTTGAAAGTGGTAACGGGGGTGGGGGGTGGGGGGTGGGAGATGAGGGTAAAGGGGGATCGAATATATGGTGATGGAAGGAGAACTGACTCTGGGTGGTGAACACACAATGGGATTTATAGATGATGTAATACAGAATTGTACACCTGAAATCTATGTAATTTTACTAACAATTGTCACCCCAATAAATTTAATTAAAAAAAAAAAAAAGTGGACAAGGACATCAGGAGTGTAGAGGTGAGTGTGTTGCAATTTTAGAGGGTGTTGTCAGGGTAGGTCTCAGGGAGAAGATGACGCAAATGCCAAAATGACACATAACAGCCCAAAATGATGGCGGTGAGAAAGTTAGCTTTCAGCCTTATGGGAAATACAAGTAATGCTTCAGATAAAGAGAACAGCCGGTGCAAAAGTCCTAAATCAAGAACTTACCTATCATGTTCAAAGAATAGCAAGTTTAAGATGAAGGAAATAAGACAGAGGGAAAAGGCTGGACAAATAGAGGAAATGAAGTCAAAGAAGGAATGTAAGCCAATGTCTCTAGGCCATGATAAGTATAATATTTTGCTTATGTAAGGTGTGATCAAAAGATACGGTGAATGTTTAAATTAAAAAATTTATTACAATAAAGACACATTGTCATTAATCCCCCTCAAAAACGCCCCCTCACTTTGAACACACTTATCCCATCATTCTTGCCACTTTCTGAAGCAGTTCCGGAAGTCCTCGTTTGTGAGTGTCTTTACTTCATCCTCCATCATCACAACGCTCCGTGTCACACATAGCTTCAGGTATATGGCAATTTCAGTCAAATAAAAACATTACTGTGTGTCCTCATTCACCTTATTCAACAGATCTGGCACCAAGCAACTTCTGGCTCTTCCCCAAAGTCAAAAGGACCATGAAAGGTAAACGTTTTGAATTGATTCAGGACATCAAGGCAGCCATGACAGCGCAACTAAAGACACTCACGAAAGACTTGCAGAACTGCTTCAGAAAGTGACAAGAACAATGGGATAAGTGTGCTCAAAGCGAGGGGTAGTATTTTGAGGGGGATTAATGGCAATGTATCTTTTATTGTAATACATTTTTTTTATCTCAACATTCACCATAGTTTTTTATCATACCTCATACTCTAAGGAAAACCAGTAGCCTTTGTAGGGCTTTGAGTAGTAGAGTGACATGATCTGCCTCCCATTTTGAAAGCACAACTGTAGCTGCTCTATGGAGAGCAAACTGTAGAGGGCAATGGCAGAGGCACAGTCAGTTTGGAGGCTAGTGCAACAATTTATGAAGGAGATGACAGGGGTGATAGTTGCAGAGGTGGTGAGAATGGTTAAATTTTGGATGTGTGTGAAGACAATACCAATAGGGCTTGATGACATTAGATGTGTTATGTGAGAGAAGGAGAGGCATGATGGAGGATTCCCAGATTTTTGGCCTGAACAAACAGAGGGATAAAACCGGTATCAATTGAGATGGGAAAACTGTGAGTAGAACAGATTTGGGTGGGAAAAGAGAAGTTCAGTTTTGGACAAGCTCACAAGTAACAAATGTGAAGTAGGTAGTGAGATCAAATAAGCAGTTGGACATATGTGTTTGGATTTCAGGAGACAGAACAAGGTGGGGGTATAAATTTAGGAAGTGGTGACAAAAATTGTATTTATAATCATGTGAATGGATGAAATCACTAAGAGATGAGTGTAGACTGAGAAAATGACCTAGAGCTGAGCCATAGGGCATTCCGACATGAAGAAGAGGGAAGGGAAGAGATCGTCAAAGGAGACTGAAAAGGAACAAGCAATGAAAAGGAAATTAAACTACGAGGCTATGTTACCCACAAGCCAAGTAAACAAAATCTACCAAGGAGAAGGAATGACCCGTTGTACAAATGCCGCTCAAAGATTAGTAAAATGATCATGGAAAATTGACCACTGGGTATAGTGAAAAAGAATGTTCTTAACTGCTATGTTTTAATAATACAACACATGTTAAAATACTAAAGGAATAAGGATTACCATTTATTGTGTAAATACTATTTGTCAAGCCCTGCATTATATGCTGTACATATATTAGTTTTTTTTTCCCTAATAATCCTAAAGGTAGGCATTCTTTTGTCTTTAGAGATTTGGAAAACTGATACTCTGAAACACTGAGCAACTTGTCAAAGGTTCCACAGCTAATAAATGTTAAAACCAAAATTGGAACTCAGGCTTACCTTGATCCTAATGTCAATTCTAGTACATCGTGGTATCTTCTGCAATTAGGGGAGGATATATTAATACTAGGAAGGAAAGTAAAAATGAAAATCCTATGGCTTTTTAAAAACTTCATAATGGATACTTATATGTACAGAAAAGAATTGTAGGGAAAAAAGTCTCTGCGAAGCTAAAACATATGAGTTTTATCACATTATAATTTATAAAAATTCAGTAGCTGCCTAAATATAGGCTCCAGTCTATTCCTACTATGCTGACCTTAGAAATTATTGTCAGAATAATGGTTCTGAAACATTGTTTTCTGCATTATTGATGTAACCAAAACCTAAGTCCTCAGCTTGACATTCAGGCATTTGATCAACTGACCTGGCAGTTTAGGGCATGTGATAGGCCTGTGTTCTGACCTGAGTAATGAAACAGACAGTACCTTTACTATATAACTAACATTGCATCATGAACAAAACCTTTACAATGCAAATGGCCTGATATCTACCAAGCTGGACTCATTGTGTTATTTCATTAAACTCCCCTTTCTCTTCTTATCTTGCTAAGACCAGGACACCTTGAGAAATCCTCCCTTCCCTTATTTAATAATTATGAAATCATACTACAGACCAGGCAGTCTCCTAGGCACCAAAGATATGTGCTGAGCCAGACAGATGAGGTCCTACGTTCTCAGTCTTACATTCAAGTGGGGGAGACACACAGAAGTAAATGTTTTAAATGGCAAATTTGATGAGAAAAAGACATGGCTAGCAGTGGCTTGGGAGCACATAATGTTCTTAGGAGAAACAGTGCTTTCTGTGCTAGGGAACACTTAGCAATCAGGATGAAAGTTATTTCAGTTAGGACTTGGGTGTCAAGAGAAGTAAAGAGCTGCATAATGTTTTCGCTGCGACGTTCATCTACAGTCCAATGATATTTCCATGAAGCAGACTGTGGTGTGCGACTTTACCCCATGAGCTCAAACTATAAAGAATCTTGTCAGTGTTCCAGAAAGGAAGTTTAGGAAAGCAGATGTACATTTTTCTACATTTTTGTTTTTTTCAAGAATGAATAACAATAGGAAATTTTTATACTTTAAAGTAATCATTTTTTTAACAAGATGTAGCACCTTCACTGTATTTACTTTAAAATATAAATACTGTAATTATTTTAGTGGATTTTTGACACATTTTGGAGAAAAAAACTTGAAACAAATTAATGCAATGAAAGGATTTAAAGTGAAGGCAGAAGTATATCACAGGCAAAACCCATATACCTCACAATATTGCCAGGAGCCACAAAGTCCTTGGTTTGAGCTTATTATTCAGTGCCTAGTATCCTGGTCTATGTAGCCCTTTTTTTGAGTAAACACTAAGGTTAGAAAGCAACACATTTTGTGCATTGTCCTAGGTTACCCCACATGCTAGCTAATATTCCCAACATAAAATTAGAACAGGTTTCACACAAACAACTTTTCTAAGAGACTGGCCTTTGGTATTAAATAACTTCCCGTTACCTGTTGAGATTCTCAAAAATTAAATGTGTGGGGCGGCCGGACAGCTCAGTTGGGTAGAGCGCGAGCTCTTAACAACAAGGTTGCCGGTTCAATTCCCGCATGGGATGGTGGGCTGTGCCCCCTGCAACTAAAGATTGAAAATGGCAACTGGGCTTGAAGCTGAGCTGTGCCCTCCACAACTAGATTGAAGGACAAAGACTTGACTTGGAGCTGATGGGCCCTGGAGAAACACACTGTTCTCCAGTATTCCCCAATAAAATTAATAATGATAAAAAAGTAAATGTGTGTATATATAGTTCTTTCTTGGAGTGGTAAGGACTTAGTAATAATAGCTAGATCTTTTTAACATCTGTGACTTAACTAACGATTCCAGTGAAGTTAAATTGAATTTTCTTAGTATCCTTCAGGTTCTAAAAACTGGACTGAAGCCACACAATGAGTCTTTATCATACGTATTCTTCTTTTTATAGTTTTGTAATCATAGCCATTGTTACAGTAAAACAAAAAATAAAACTGATAAAATTGAGCTGGGAGGAGTTCTGAAACTAATAAAGGATAAGTTTCAATTTACTAGGATTTGAATCTTTGATTCCAGGAAATTGGGAGAGTCCACAGAAAATGCTTAGAGCAATAACCCACACCTTCTCTGATTATGATCCTAAGAAATTAAGGATAATTTTAACCTTGAAAACAGGAAATAGTAATTATTTTTTACCTACATATATATCTGAGGTTTCCAATAGGCATCACTCATCTCCCATACCACTTACATAGCTCTTGAGTAAGAAATTTAAGTAACGTGACTTACCTACTTTAAGGGATTTGACACTCTGTGTGGGCAAAGCTAAAATCAATTGACTCAAGTCTATGAGAATAAAAGAAAAGTGTATTGTGCACAAATAGCATGATGCACATAGTTAAAATAGAGCAACTTATGAGCCTGAGGCCTTGAAATTATATGGAATGAAAATATATAGTGTAAACATATAGAGATGTTCAAAACTTCCTAATAAGCTTAATAATACATATTTGAAAAAATAAAACATATACATCAATAAACACCAAGGGAGTCTTGTAGTGGAAAAGGAGTGTTATCTTCATTGAGTTCTTGGTCTTTTAAAAACATCATAAATTTTAATAGACTTGTTGGGGTTATCACTTGGTGAGGTATATAAATGTCTGATCACTGGGTTGTTTTGTACACCTGAAACTAATAAAAAATGCTGTTAAAAATACCATATATATTTTTTTTAATTGCAAAAGACACGCCAGGACTAGAGAAGGAACCAAACAGTTATTTTAGAGCAGCACTGGTGGTGATGGTGAGAACTACTTTTTCCTTTTAAGACAAATCTTTAAAAATACTCAGCGGTGCATATCTTTCATGGCTTTACATTCAGCATCCAGAAGGTAGATAATCTGGGAGTATTTGCTGAACTGAATTGAGTTGATCATATAGACAAAGGTCAGGTCAAGTGAGGGGACAAATAGTTAAAGTGGTTGTTTATTAAAGTGAACATCAGTTAATGGATAATTATTTGAGTTATAATAGAGAGATTTTACATATCTGCAAGGAGGTGTACTAAGTTCATTCCTAGTCAAATTTTCAATGATTTAATGAATGGTTACCCACTTAGACACAGCCGCTAGTTTTAAAAATTACTGGCACAAATGCTCTCAGTGTATTCCACTTGATTGAATATCTTTACAGGTGATAGGAGTGATGTACTTCCTACATCACCTCACTAGGGCTGAAGAAAGCATTTAAAAATCTAAGATAATGGCACTTCCCTCACATTAAGGAAATAAATTAATATTTTACATAATATTAAAGTGAATAGTGTTATATGAAACTCTTCCTTTCGGTGAAAATTAAACTCTAGGATATATTATTTCTATGATTTCAGATTCATCATATTCAAAACTACCCTGTCACTAGTCCAAATCACAGACTGACTAATGCTAATGAAACATTCCTTTTACTCTGTCTGTTCTGTATCAGTAAATCTACATTCAACTCATTTTACTACCACTCAAGTTCATCGAGCCTTGCCTTCTGCCAACTTTCACTATCCTTCTATAGCCTTGTCCCACACAACCCAAACAATTGTCTTATTATCTTTGGAATTCAGAGAACTTGTCCCAGAGCTCCTCTGCTCCATTTCCTTGCCCCTTCCCTGACCTCTCACCAACTCCTTCCCTTAACCTTGGAATCCAGCACACAAACCACTGAAGAAAAATGGGTCCTATGGGCCTGGATTTTCAACTCCTTCCTTTCTCCCTATGGAAGTCCAGGGTACATAGGAGATACTCATGAAATACTGATGGTCTGATAACTTATACCAAGAGTAATTATAATGTGGATTCAACTGTATTCCTCAGAAAACCACATTCTCTGAAATTTAACTCCATTGAGCAAGGCCTTGTACTCAATAATATTTACTGTCTTTACCCCATTAAACAAATATCTAAGATTTCCCAGTATTTCCTAAGTGATTTCTATGATATCATTGCAGCACGCCTCAAGGGCAAAGGAATAAAATGTCCTTGTCAGAGCTTCCCATTGCTTTCTATGCCTCTCTGCATGGCCCATGTACCCTTCCCACAGCTGACGGCTCACAGCTGAATCTCTCAGTGGTACCTGCCCTCAGCAGCTACGGGAAACTGTCTTGCTCAAGATTATACCCTCTCCCCCAGAGTAGCCCACAGCCAGTGACTGCCTGATGTGGGAATAAAAAGCCTTGACTCTTGATTCAATTTCAGACAATTTTGAAGGACCTGTAGGATCTGCTAAAGCCTCAGCCACAACCACATTGCAATCAGTTTCTCCCTCTGCCTCAGAAGCAACTAAACCTTCTGTTTCCAGGGATCCCAATAAAACACATCTGTCTTCCCCACTAGCCCATAAGCTTTTTTTTTTTTAAATAAGGCTGACTTTTTTTTTTTTTTAATTTTATTGGGGAAGGGAACAGGACTTTATTCGGGAACAGTGTGTACTTCCAGGACTTTTTTCCAAGTCAAGTTGTTGTCCTTTCAGTCTTAGTTGTGGAGGGCACAGCTCAGCTCCAGGTCCAGTTGCCGTTTTCTAGTTGCCGGGGGCACAGTCCACCATCCCTTGTGGGACTCAGGAATTGAACTGGCAACCTTGTGGTTGAGAGGATGCGCTCCAACCAACTGAGCCATCCAGGAGCTCAGCAGCTCAGCTCAAGGTGCCATGCTCAATCTTAGTTGCAGGGGGCGGAGCCCACCATCCCTTGCGGGACTCGAGGAGTTGAACTGGCAACCTTGTGGTTGAGAGCCCACTGGCCCATGTGGGAATTGAACCGGCAGCCTTCGGAGTTAGGAGGATGGAACTCTAACTGCCTGAGCCACCAGGCCAGCCCAGCCCATAAGCTTTTGATGGCAAGAACTGTATTTTGCATCTTCAGCCCATATTTAGCACAACACTTACAACAGACAGGGCCCTCAAATACTATTTGTTATTCATTCACGAAGGAGTTTATTAAAATGCCAAATGGAAGGAGTGATTCGAACAATTTAATGGGATCAAAGGATAGTGGTTACCAAGGGCCAGTGTAAGCCACACCTGCTGCACAATTATCCCCTGATTATTGTGGCAGCACCAGAATTTCAGCATAACAGGGTCTTAGCCGAGTTGGTAGGGCACTTTAGAGAATGTTGAGAAAGCATCCAATACCCATAATAAATTATGGTAGGAAGGGGAAGGGAATACTGACAGAGACAGAGGGTTCTGCTGAAGCCCTCCCAAGACACACCTCGGGGCTCCCAATGACTGCACACTTTTAATGTACAAATTTCTATGGTCCATTACACCACGGAATCAGAATCCTCAGGGCTAAAGGGGGGAGTTTTGACAAGAACTAGGCTTATGTTACTTCGTCTTTTAGCCGAATCCTAATGGTCATACATGTAATATTTACTTTGTGCCTAAATCAATTGCATTCCATTTCATTTTATCTTCCATGTTTGGCCATTTCCCAACTTACTAGAATTTCCCATATGGAGTGATCAGATATTATAAAAAAAAAACAAAACAATCTTTGCCAGTTTCGTTTCTTCTACTTATTAGAAGTGTAGATAAAGTATTTGATAAAGGAAAGAATTTAAACTCAGCTAAAATTAGCTTTTTTTTTTTTTTAGGCTCACTTTGTGATTTCCATCTACAATTCAAAATTATTATAATTACTTGTAGTTAACAGAAGAGTTCACACTTGCTAGGAATAAATCTTATTTTCTTATTATTGAATGTATATTATACTCTAAAGCATTATTCCTTTTCCATATGATCTTAATACCAAACTATTTTGGAATTTATATTTCCACCTTGCCATTACATTATATAAAACCCTTTCCTTTTTCTTTTTCTCTCTAGCTGCATTCTCCAACTTCCTTCCAAATGAATTGTTGCTTTGGATCATTTTGCTGTTGCTATCACTATAAAGAAAGAAACTTTAAACATTCTCATTGAAGAGTTACATTTAAACCACAGCAGTTTTGCTACAGCGAGTAGCAACTTCTTAACCAAGCAAAGATAGTTGGAATGGATACGTTCCACTATAGAATGTTGTCATATGCTTTAAAAAAAATAGTTAATTTTAACCTTTGGCATCTGTATTTATCTAGCACCAGTAACAGTGGTTCAGTCTCATAAAGGAGGAAAGAAGAAAGGAAATGAAGAGAGCCCATGATGACTGTTTGAGAGCAGAGGTTCAACATGAAGAAATTTGGAAAGAAGATGGAATTCAGGAGTCCTTGGGAAATTCAGAAAACTGGGAATCAAAGGTACAAACTCTTAATTTATTCCTCTTCTTCCTAAAGTATAAACCTGAGTAGGTCATAAAATGTTCCATTTTTCTCATGCTCATGAAACCCCATTTCATTGGTTCCTGCCTTCCTGACCTGGGGACTTGGGGGCTTCGGCCTTATCTTCTTATATTCTGCATTCCATACCCCATTCTCTGGGGAAAGGAGAACATCAACTCTTCCCTAAGCACGCTCCCTCTGCTCCTGCTTACAATATCTTTTTTCTTGATCTCCCCTCTACCTGGAATGTTATATCTTCTCCACACCAATGTGAAACCCTTCCAAGTCTAACCTAAACCTCAACTCCATTAACAACGTTCTCCTAATACCTCCAGGTGCATGTGTTCTGACCCTTTCCTGACACTGTACCATCCTCGACATCTTTCTTAGAAATACACATAGTAGACTATCTTGAATTATAGTTATATATGATGTTTTTATCACCCCTATCCCTGACTAACCATCTTTGGTCTTAGACATACCCTATTTCCCCGAAAATAAGACCCAGCCGGACCATCAGCGCTAATGCGTCTTTTGGAGCAAAAACTAATATAAGACCCGGTCTTATTTTGCTGTAACATAAAACTGGGTCTTATATTATGTTATATTATATAAGACCCGGTCTTATATTACATTATATTATATAAGACCCAATCTTATATTAATTTTTGCTCCAAAAGACGCATTAGAGCTGATGGTCTGGCTAGGTGTTATTTTCGGGGAAACACGGTTTAACACCACTCATTTCTATATTCCTTACAGGCCCACTTATAGCACCCTGCACACTGAAGACACTCAGGTATCTATGGTAGGAGTAGAAGGAAGGGAGATGGGAAGGAAGAAGCCACTGGAAGGAAAGAAATAAGGGAGGGAGGGAATGAGAAAGGGCCAGCCATTGCTTCTCCCTCAGTCTATTTGTAGGTTACAAATTACCTAATATTAATCCTCTCTCCTTTATTACTCCATTTTCCTTTTTTACTTTCCTAAATCAGCAGTTTTTGTCTCAGTTTACATGGCAGCATAGATTTGGGAGAACATTGATCAAAAACGGATCTGCTGTCACTAAATGCTTAAGCATCCATTCATGTAAAGGTGATGTGCTGCTGGCCTACTCTATGCCACGCACAACGCTGGGCGCTGGAAATACAAAACAGACAGGCACTGGCTTCCTAGAACTAAGTGAAGCTGCTCATTCCTTGCGATGAGCACACCCGCTGACATGAGGAGCTTGCTCTGTGACTGTGTTATTATGGGCCCTGGAGGAGAACCCCGACAAGGGAAAACAGCAGAGTCCACAACCCCTAGAGACCCCTTGAATGCATTTACTCTGCACACTATGTAGCTGGGAGCCTCTTGAGTGCCATTCAGGAGTTCTGTCATGGTGAGAACAATTAGGGGCTTTTAACAGGGGTATTCAAAAGCCAAGCACTGAGCCACCAGATTCATTTGTTACATTCAAATTTTCTCCCTTGGCCACATGAAGCTTTCTGTACACAAAATACTTGATACCATTCTACGTCTCTCAGTTTTCCATCTTTACTGCTGTGTTTAGCTCCCCTCTCTGTGTTCCTTCCGAAATAAAGTTGGCAGAGAGGCTGGGAATATCATAGTGTTCATAGCCAGTGTCATTTCTTCAAACAGGTAACTTAGGCAGCTGCCTGCCCAGTAGGGCTGGAGGGCACCGCGAGATCCAACCAATAAAAACATGTCCTCCAAAGCCCCCTCTCCACCTTACCATAAAAAATGCAGTGTCTTGAAGCCATTTTTTCTGGGTGGGTGGATGGAGGGATTAATGGCATATTTTCTCCAAATGTCACTATTATAATGTGAAAGGGAGGAGCCTATTATTCCAAACTTTTCCCTTTTGCATATTAACAGTGATTCATATGTTAAACGTCTTGACAAAAATCACACACACACACGCATACACACATGCATGCATGCACACACAACTGTATCTCCTTTACTTAGTAACCGTGTGGTGCTACCTTGGCAAACCTGATAAAAATAATACTGTCTTCATTATTCCCAAATTGGTTCATGACTGTCTGTGTAAACAGAGTGACCCTATTGATGAAGAAATAAAATCTGAAATTCCATCTCCTCAAAGTGGGATAAAATGTGGCCAAAAGATCATTTGATAAGACACCTTGGCGGATGACTTTGGAAACAAGAAGGCAGCACACAACACTGAGACAATGATGGCGGTCCTAAATGCCAGGGATGTCCAGAGTGGACATGAAGGAGAGCCAGGCAAAAGGAAGAGCTCCAAAGTAGAGCATTCCCTACCAGAGGGGAGATACAAAGCTAGTGGGAAAGAGGACAGTACGGAAAAGGCAAGGAAACCCCACCAGTGATCTATTTTCCCAGCTCTCCCTGTACTGTCTCCAGAGATCGAATGAGGTCAAGAAGGTAACGGTGTGCACAAAAGAAACATAAATTCCACAAATTCTGAGTGGGGGCACCATAAGAGTGATCCGAAGTCAATAAAGTGACTGAGTGGCCAAAGGATTAGATGCACTGAAATTAGCCTCAACGAGAACAATTACTTTTCTTATGCTTCACACTATTGAAAAAATATTTTATGCCAAGACTTAATGCTATATAACTAAAATACTCAACTGAGGGCATGTATCATATCAAGAAACCAGAATTGTGCATCACGGGAGAGCCAATGAAATCGTGAGATCTTAGAAATTTAATTTCACTCCTCTCGTCCAAAATGTCCTTGTTGGCTATAATGACATAATGGGGCATCCTTTACTCCTACACTGTATGTAACTATACTAGATTTTTATGAGGCCATTGTAATCACCTCTGGCTATATTTATAATAATTCATTTTCATTTTCACTGCAATAAAATGTTTATCTTTCCAAATGCAATTACTTTGCAATATCAGACAGATCTACATTATAATCGTTGAATCTGAAAATCTGAATGTGAATTTACCTGTCTTAGAACTTTAAATGTGTGTTCATAGTAAATTAAATATTCCAAGTCTATCCATCCAAAATCCAACTCCTTTGATCCATATTTCACCACCAGAAGCACTTGCCTTTCATTTTCTATGTAAGATAAACATGATTCATGTGCATAATGAAATGCAAGTATTTTGACTCTAGACATATAGGCCTTTTATTTACCAAGCTGCAGGATTTACTCCAAGGGGTCTAGAATCTATATACATCACACTTTCTATGTAGATAAGCAATGTATTTCAAAGCTATAAGAATAGACCCTGTTATGACTATACATGAATTAATTTTAAAAGAATTATTATATTCATAATTTACTATTACGCATTTTCTCAATGAACTGATACTGAAAGTACAACTATGATTAAATAGCCTTCCAAATTTTTTTAATTGAAAAGGGGAAATTTATACCAGAAAATTATGAAGATCACTACATTAAGTCACAGTTGTAATACATATAAATGTTGATAGGGTAAGAACCTAGCAATTAACTCATGTTGATCAGGCCATGAGAAAATAAACCACTGAATGAATAATTTTATGATTATTCATCAAGTGATTTATTATCATTATAATTCACATAAAGTATAAGCTACATAATTAACAAACATTTTGAAAGAGTAGAAGTCTATAATTATATGATCACAATTCCCAGTCCATTTCATTTTTTTTGGTGAGTCCAAACTCCACATACAATTTGCTGACTTAGGAAGTATTACAAAATAACAACAATCTAATTTTACTCTTAAATTTTCATTCTTAAAACATGTAGCCCTTGGATGAACAAAAAAGCTCATTTAGTGCCATTTATTGTATTTTATGTGTATGTACATAGTAACTACAACACACCCTTTGAATAGCTTGTTATGAAAAAGATGACTTTTAATGTTTTAATATGAAAACAGGAAAGAGCAGGTCTTCAGAAGAAAAATCTTAAAGGGCATTGCTGTCTCCCTCTGCTTTATCCACAGTTCACTGCTTGGCAATTTCAGATCGTTTGATAGGAAAGCAACACCAGGCCGGTCAGTCATCCCTTCTCTAAAGCTAAAAGCCTTAGGAGTCTTAGAGTTCTGGGGAACCAAAAAAGCATGCCAATTAAGGATGTTTCATTGTAATCCAGTGGTCAGAGAAGGCAAGAAGGGTATGTTCATCGAGCCATGCGGTTGGCCTGTAATGGAATGCTATCTTCAGTGTAAGATACTCTAGGGTGGCATTCTCTGGGTGAAAATTAAAAGCATATTTGTAAGGTGATTAGCAGAATTTGTCAAATAAACAAGCCTGTCTACATTCCTACAATGTTCCTTTGTAAATCTGCTAGAACAAATCTAAAGCATTTCCATGAGACATAAGGAATATGCATTTAAAAAAAAAATAGGAAACCAAGAAAATGCTTGCTATTTAAAGGCATCAACGAAGTCACAGAAACAGGCATGATCAAATTCATCTGAAACAAAGAAATATTGGGGATTCTTAAGGTAAAAGCAAGACACGGGGAAGTTAGGAAGAGGAGAATGCACTATAGCAGGAAAGTTCTTTAAGTCCACATATACTTTTATTTACAGCGTTCATTTTCCACTTCCCAATTCCACCTTACCCAAAATATAAAAACTTACTTTTTCACCTGATTATATAGTCACTTAAAAACATATATGGAAGGTCATATCACTGACTATGCCCTTTTCATATATGTAAACGTGTTTATGTTAAGATACAAGAACATTAAAGAAATGCAGTGTTAGTACCGACACATGGGGGATTGCCTCCCCCTAAAGAACGTTAGCAATTATTGCAACTAGCAAATTCCAAAACAGAACTATTATCTTTATATCCTTATGTCCTCTACTATGCTTAGTATTCAAACCCATTATGCTTTTGTTAATAAAGTGATAAACAAGAGTAGCTTTTTGGTCAATTGACCCGTTTTAAGTGGTACCATCAAGTTTGTTCGTGAACATTTGTTTGTGTACTCTTGTTACCAAAAACAGAAACACCTAAGTACTCAGGAGCATTAAAAAAAAAAAAAAAAAAGCAATCAGCTTAAAACATTCT
Source organism: Rhinolophus sinicus (assembly GCF_057876585.1). NCBI lineage: Eukaryota > Metazoa > Chordata > Mammalia > Chiroptera > Rhinolophidae > Rhinolophus > Rhinolophus sinicus. The sequence goes on along the minus strand of NC_142518.1, from coordinate 20,267,428 downwards.
CACATACAAAACCCTTCCTTACCATTCTTCGATTGTTATTCAAAAGCAATTGTTCTTTTAGTTACTTAAGACAACTACAATCCCATATGAGTACTGCTGAAAAAACTGAGTTACTGAGTAAAAATTAGCAACCAAAGCTTTAAATTTGTCTGTGTTGCTTACTCACTGAACAATATTACCTATCAGCTAACTGTAATTGGTACTAGCGAATGCCTATAAAGATTTACAATAAGGGCGTGAGAAAAAAATGCACTGTTAAATTCATACCACTTTGGAGAACCCTTAATAATAGTAATTCTATATATCGCTAAGGCATAGCACAATGGTAAGCACTTAGACACACATCTTGTTTCCTTAGTGCAATATGTAACTATTCTGCGCTTTTAAAATAATTATCTTGAACACAGAGAGGTAAAATGCGGGGTCAGAAGTCACAAAGCTAGTAACTAATAGAACCTGCAGTGCAACTCAGGCCCTCTGACTCAGCCCTGAATTCTACAGTGCCTGAATGTCTCAGAGCTGAGCTCCTTTCTCTTTGAGATTCCTGATACTACTAATGGAAACAGGATTGGAATTTAATAAGAAAAATGCTGACACGGCCTTATCCATAGCTGCCCAAATGATGCCATTATAATTATGCTTTATAAATTGAGCATTACACGAAAACTTGCTACTTTTAAGTCTTATCAATCAACACTTGGGTGTTTTGGTTGCCACATATTATAGTCTGCTTTAGAAAAACAAGAGGTTTGTCAAACACCAAAGATTGTACCAGTTGTAAAACAAAGTATATCCCAAACTCAGTGTACAACAGATTAAAAGATTCTGAAATAGAAATTTTAAATTGATCCTAAAAGTTCAGTTGCTCTTAAAAATGTTTTATCTGTCATTTTATCAATAACATGATTTATTCACATACCTTGCAAACATAAGAAAAAATACTTTTGAATTTTTCTCTAATTTTAGGAATAATGTGGTTACTTATCAGCTAAATCTCCTGACTTCGCTGAAGCAACTGGTCAGGAAACAAAATTAGTTCTTTCTATATTTATAAATGGGAGTTTTTTCTTCTATTTCCCTGAATATTTTCTAATCTAACTATATAACTTGGACTGACAAAATGGCAATAAAGAAATAGATAGTATAGTTTAAATTATTTACTGCCTTCACATTTAAAGGCCTTTTTATTAAGCAAAGCTTTTTATTGTTGATTTGTAGGATACTTAAGAAAAATGCCATAATCTGGCTGAGTTACATAATCCTTATCCAAAAGAAAGTAACAGGTTATAAAGTGCCATTAAAATGATTGAAACTATCTTTCCTAATGTGACTACATGCAGTCTTCAAGTGAAAGGATAGCAATGACATGTGTATGTATGTTTCACGGTCAGTGTCATTTTTTAGAGACTTTTTTTCCTTTCTAGTATTATTTCCATTCACTACTGAGCTTATAACGCCTCTAGAATATGCCATTTCGGTAACACATGTGTGGCTTATGTCAGAAAACAACTGAGGAAGTCATTTATAAAATATTAAAATAAGGAGTGCAGGAAAAATCATTGCAGACTATATTTCTGCACATAGTTGGAGATTAACAGCATGGAAGCAGCTGTAGTGTTACCCTGACCCCTGAAGGAAGGAATCAGGAGTTAACTTCACATCCAATTTCCTACACAATATGAACACCAAACCTCCAAATCCACTGGCACAATATATCAATGTTTGGGGCATGTCCTGCAGAAATAAGAAAGTCATCTCAAATATCGGAGCTCAAGATTTCATTCCACCATTCTGATTTGGGCTGAGCAGATCTTTTCAAAGTTACTTAGTGGATGTCTCGATCCTGTACCTGACTCCATAGGAAAAACCAAAAGAATCACCTCATCTTTACGATAAAAAAAAGTCATTTGGCCTTTTTCATAAAATAAATGTACAGGGAAATAGGAAATAGCACAACTGGGTGAGAAGAGAAAATGATTTAATTCAATAGGGTTAGGATTTGGGCAGTTTCATATTGAGGGAATATATTAAGGGGAAAAACACACCCTGAAACCATAGAAGGCCAAGAGGATCTGATGTGTATATTATTTTAAAGAAAATCACAGCTCTAAATAAAAGATCAGGGAAAGTGACATTTTATTCTGCAGTATCCCCTCCTCTGTACAGTGAGCATAGTACATTTATCTCTTCTCACGGTAAAAGTCACAGGCGGCTGCAACATGTCTTTTAAGCCATTCAATAAGTAAAACTTGAAAATGGATTGCTCTTGATTTCTGGGATTTGTATTAATAATGAATCCATTACCTTTTTTTTTTTTTCAATTTAGCAAGATATCATTACCTTTGAAAGGTTTTGCTTCTCTTTTCCCAGAGGGTTAACATGGCCCAGAAACGGGTTGTCAAGGCAAAGATAAAGGTATCAAACACTCATTTCTGACACAGTGTGGAGGCAAACATTTTTATTGAGGGAACCACCAGACTGAAATCTGCATCAAGCTCTAGCAGGAAAAATGCAAGAGAAGACCCTAAACAGTCATTCTGTTCAGTCTTCATTTCAGTGGATTTGACTTTCTTCTCAATTGGGGTCACATATTTCAATCACAGGGTACAGAACTGTGACCTTGGCTGGGATCATCAGCGCCAATTACTCAATGGGGCACTTGTGAAACATTGCGGACTCATTTCGACTCTCCACGGGTGTGGCTAAAATTGCTCCTGTCCAGCCCTAATGCTTACATGCTTGGCCATCCCTCAGAAACTCACTATGAGAAAACTCATGCTAAATTTGCCACAGAGATCAGGGTTTACAGGACCCTTGGAGCTAATCTCTGTCTGCTCTCCTCCTCCTCTGTTAGCTGTTACAAGCCTTCAAAAGTTAACAGGGTGATGGAGCCTCTCTCTATACAATCATTTCATCTCACTATCGTTGACTGAAGCTCACTGATGTAATGAAGTTACATAATCACCGATTATGCACGACTTCCATCCATCTTCCTACATATCCACATATCTTCTCCCTTTCCCTTCAGATCAATCTGCTGGGTGAGATTTATAACACATGTAAATGTTCCATTCTCTCATCATAGGAACTGAATATGGGACTTTAGCATTGCAGTACGGTGCACTGAACCACGTCATCAATATTGATTTTGTTTTATCCCTTTTCCGAGGCAGAATATGTTCAAGCATCCTTCGTGCTGTAGTCTCTAACTTTTTACCGAAAGGGTAAAATAGATATAGCAGATAAGACGCATCCTCAACTTAAGGTTAAGGGAAGTGTGTAATTGCCTGCATTTCCAAAGCTGGCTGCAATGCAATAAAAGGATGCTCTCAGGTTCCAGACCTTCGGCTCCCCTGCACGTGGGTCGCAGCTTTAGCTTTTTAGGGTATTGAGTAAATAATTATATTATGGGGTAATTGAACTTGAGAAAGAGAGCATTATGGTAACATTTAAAACAATATTGCATTATTTTTTTCTTTTTTGGTCATCATTTTCAGCTTTTTCTCTTCTTTACTTTTTCATTCTGAATGATAAGCCAGTGGATAAAAAAAGTAGCCCAGGGTACTTATAATCTCTGATAATCACAACCTAGAGGACAATTAACAATGATTATCACCTTAAAGTTTAAGAACTTGACAAGTGGGATGTCTCTGGTCCCATTGCGGCTGTGAAATGCAGCAGAATGCTGCACTGAGTTGAAAACATATTTCTTTTAATGAATAAAGAGTAGCTCGTTTCGTTTTAAATAGGGCTCTTCAGTAAGTGTTCCTTTCACTGCTGCTACCTCTTCCAGAACACAGGAGCCACAAATATTGCATCCAAACAAAAGAGTGACTACCCAGAATTAATTCAAGACACTCTTCCACATCAAAATAATTGGAGGGGGGAGTGATGCTTTGATTTATTTTCAATTACACTCAGAATACAGACCCACATACACACACGCACACGCACACACACCAACACACCCAACTGCAGTTATTCCATTCAGTGCCAATAACGGCCACATCACAGCCATCAGTGCGATGCAGCAATCATCCAAGTCACCCATTCCCATTACAAACGCCCAAGTTTGCCCACGCCACTGATGGGTTTGCATATATAAAATGACCTTACCCACAACAGTCTTCCAAATTATTCTCCTCCGGATATCAGTCGGTAAGGTAATTGCTGGTCATCACAATGCGTATTCAGAAAAATCCACGTTGTACTCCTGTGTTCTTTCTCTTGTTTTTGCTAGCAATTAATATCGTGAACAAGATACCCATTCACAAATGCCAAGTTCACCATAAAAGCAGATAATTCCATACAGCTCTTCCTACAAGACTGCCTCCAGTTAGTTCTCAAAGTGCCCGATTGTTTGGTGAAGATACAATCCAGGTGCAGAGCAGGGAAAAAAAGGAAGACGGGGGGGAAAAAAGAAGAGGCAGATAGAAAAGGAGAGACTGAGAGAGAGCAGAAAAAGGGGGAAGAAATTTAAAGAAAAAAAAAAGAAGGAAGGAGAAAGGCCAGTAAGTGAGGAAGTCTGTGAGCTCTATGACAAGAATCGGAATCTTGCTTGGAAATCTTCCGTATCATGTAGCCTTTCAGATCCTCTTAGTCCCCAAGTAAAATTTCCAGATCCGGGATGCGGCCATAAGAAAGAATCCAATGTATATTTCACAAGTATCCCGCAATAACAGATCCAACGGGGTTTTCCTTGTACAGTACTGCTATGTGAAAGCACACAACCCCTGCTGTTTGGGAAGGTGTCTCCTGGGTCCTAGCTCTCTTCAGCAGCCCCCAAAAATGATTTTTCAAAAAAGAGTGGGAGGGGGGGAGAAAAGCAGCTTTGCGTTTGCCTTGAATGATGCTAATCCTGAGCGAAAACGACAAGCAAACCACGAATAGCACAAGATCTTGATAAATAGCCACAATCCACTCAGAATATCCCAGGGAAGAAGGAGCAAAAACAAGAAAGAGAAACTGCAATGCATAAATGATTCCAGTGTTTCTACAAGATCGGTTCATTTGATTGAATGCATTCTCTGGTTTGCTGCAAGTCATAAAGAGGATAGTGTTACTGCCACCCAATGGATATTTTAGTACTAGCCAATCCACAGAATGCCACCGCTTTGCGAGTTTTAGTTTTCAGAAGACTAAAGAGGAAGGAGGGTAGCCTGGGAATCTTTTGGATAGGACCCCGAGAGGCCTCGAATGATGAGAATGTGTCCTTCCAAGCAAAAGTGGACCGGCAAATGTGGACGCTCCCAGTCTTGCGTTAGCCACCTTAAAATTACAGTTGCGTTTCTCTAGGAAGCAGAAAGGTACAGAGAGCGATGCCTAAACTGACACGCTCATAATAACCTCCTTTTCATCTCTCTTTAGAGCAGATATGTTATTGCGCGCGATCTCTCTCTCTCTCTCCCCCCCCCCCCCCCCCCCGCCCATTCTCAATTTCACTTTAAGCCGATTTCAAAAGGGAGCGGGGTGGCGGGGAGGGGGCTGCTACAAACCTCAGGTGCGAGGTGGTAATTGTTTCTAAAGGACAGTTTTGCAAAGTGCTTCCATCTGTATTGGTATGTAAACTATGAGCCCCTCAGGCAGTAACCCTCCCCGCAGCTGTTCTGTCAGTTTGGGGAGGAGCAGAATCTTCCCAAAGTGGGGCTTGGGAAAAGGGTGCTTGTGAAAGCTCTCTGGGAGGGTGGGGGCTACGCAGAGAGGAGGAGACGGAAGAGGATCCTCCTCCCATCCACTGTGTCATAGAGTTCGCTGCAGGATTCTGAGATGGAGTCGTGATGGGAAAAGAGGGACAAAGTAGGTGCTGGTCAAATAAATAAGGATATTTCCTCAGTTTAAGATCCCTATTCTTTATACTACCTGGGTATAGTACAATACTGAATGTGATCCTGTACTTGGCAAACTTGACCGTATGCACGAACCCCTGAGTGTCTTGTTAAAATGCAGATTCTGATTCAGGAAGTCTGGAGTGAGGCCTGCTGGTCTGGTAGGAGCTGGGCTACGGACCACACTTGGAGTAGCCAGACTCTAGGGAAGCGTCAATATGTTACACTGCCACCAGTGTTGTGACAGCAGGGTGGGCTGCACAGTCAAAGGACTGGGGAACACTTTTCCAATCACCACCCCTCCTTCTTCCCACTCTTCAACCTTCCCATGCACCACCTGTAGCCCCCATTCTAGAAAACCTCAACTCCCTTTACAGCATATTCCACATATTTTTGTAATGTACGGTTTAATAGGATAAACCAAAAATAGAACAATAAATAGGTAAAGCAGCCGTAGCCCTAGAGAAGTATATCTTCATTTAAATTAGGGGAGTAAAACACAACTGAAGATAAAGGAAACACTTGCAAATATTTGGTAAAATGCGAGCTAAACTCAGGGCAAGGGTGACACCGAATGGGGGCTGGGAGATTGGAAAGGAAGGTCAACCTGTATTTTTAAGGAAGTAGCAGTATATTGAACTTTCCAATCCAAGCAAATGGAATATCTGGTTAAAGTGTGTAGCAAGTGTTCCAGGGTTTCTTCCTGGAGGGAACTCACCCAGATTAACCTCTTCTGCGCCAGCGGTTCCCTACTCCTTGCTTCTTCTCCACCCACATGCTCCAATCCGAACCAAACTGAGAACCACTAGTGAAGGAGAACTAGAGTCTCTTCTCATAGCAGTTGATCCACATTTCAACACATATCACAGACCTTTAGCTGACCCATTTAACACGTTGCGTACGGATCACGAGAATCTTCACGAGGGATTTAAACTCCACCATACGCAACGTGTTAAGTGAAGAACTAGACCTCAAACAGACTGGGAGGGTGCACAATTAACCAATCTAATTGCTTTGAGCAAAGTTCAGAAGTGAAAGTCCTGGCCTGTAGGCTCAAATGTTAGATTTAAGTTTAATTTCGACTCCGAAGTTGCCATAATTACCCGAAGGAATCACTCTAATTTGTCTTGGTCTCAGTTTCCTTGTCTGTGAAATGACACGTTGAAATGAACCAGTTGCCAAGGTCCACTCCTGCTCCATATGGTACAAAAATCTAGGCTCCAATTTGCAAGGCCTCTGCCAGGCAGTTTGTTACTTTGCACAGAGCACAAGTTCTAATTATTACCTTGACATGGCCATGCAGAAGAGTGTCCAGAAGCTTTGCAAAGTGTATTAAAGACACAGGTGAGCATTTGACCATTTCGATCCTATTGCAAGAGATGATTTAAAACACTTTCTCTTCAGATCCAGGAAGGGAAGTAATTTGTTTGAATTCGAGGTAAAGCATTGTCTATTCCTGGATCTTACAGAGCCAACTGTGGGCCTCGCTGTTTGTTGCCATGGGATCCTCTTTGTGCGAACTGTCTTGAACTGTGTGGGAACATTTTCCTCTTGCCTCCGTTCAGTTCTCTAACTCCTCTGAAGATATGTGTCAGAACAAAATGTAGCTGCATTATTGCCAATTAAGACTAACAGCAGCTGCAAGGTGCATCTAATTAAGAATTTTAATTACTTCACTGAATTCTCATTTGCAGATGTTTGGAGCATTAAACAATGTATTGTAAATTTGTTTTAAAATCTGAATAAAACTGACCTCCCTTTAAAGGGGATGAAAAATACACAAATCAATGATAGGTGTAAAAAAAAGGCTTTTCCATGGGAAGTATATACCTTGGCACACGGTTTGAGAATAAGTGATATCACAGTCAGGATGAAAAAATAGTGTGCATATCCATAAATATGCCTTTTTTCTATAAAGAAAAAGGCAAATAAATATCAAATGCTCAAAAATGAATAAGTTACTATTCAAGTAGAATCCTTGCATGTTACATAGTACTTCTCAAATGTTCTGTTCCTTTGCTTTCCCAGTAATGGGATGGTTAACAATAAATTTGGTGCTGCAGTATGGGGCTTGTAGGCTATAATCCAAAGCATTATGGGGTTTGTAGTAAAAACTGGCTGCAGATCAATTCACGCTTCTAGCTTTTCTCAATTGAAAGAACTACTGTTTTATTTCCTAATAACAAAAAAGAAGAATGTCAGGATATTTTAAATGACATTCATTTTAATGAAACAAACTTGGTATTACTGGGAATGTAAAATTAGAGTTTGGCTATAATAATATTTTGACTGAGGAGATAGAAATACAAATAACATCCACTTTATAAGCCACAAAATGACCTGAGCAGGCTATTTCCTAACATTACTATCCTATAGCTCAGGTTTCAAAATCACTTTCATTGTTTTAGTACTAAAAAGTGAGAAAACAGCAGGTTTTGTATTTATGAAAAGAATTGTGAACACAGGGAATGAACTCAAATTCTTATGAGTCTGCCTTTAACTTTTGGTAGCCTACATTCAATTTTCCACATTTCACATCATTCCTCAGTGAAATGAGCAAGAGGTTAATTTAACATACCTTTTTAGATGTTTTGTTACACAAAAGTACTCTGAATATTCAGAGTAGCTCCTCTTTTTAATGAAATTCTTAAGGCTAGAGTATCTGGAAAATATGTCTGGTGTGGGATATTTCATTCCACTTAAATTTAATTAATTATGGAAATGTATAAATTAAGGAGTTATAATTCAGTTCCTCTTATGTATGCAGATGATTCTGTGTAAGTAAGTACATAATTTATAGAGGTTTTGATATAACTCTGTTGACAATTTATTTCGAAGTTCATTAAACTTTTTTTTATCATATAAATTCAAACTCTAGCTCCCCAGTAACTTGCTATGAAATCGGTCCTCCTTTTGTTATAAAGACTAAAATATGTCTATTCAAGGTCTCTTCCATCTGTGAAAGTCCCCATTATCATGCTAAGTTACTTAGAAAGTATTTTATACCTAAGGTTGCTTACTTTTTTTCTTTCTTAAAGAAGATTCCATCCATAAAAGGCAGCGCTAAAGTAAAACTAATAGAACAGACATGAATAGATGCAAATCAAATGCTGTTCATTTTCAGGCCTTTTGCCAGCAACATTCATTTGAACCCACCACCACATATCCTCAAATGCTGTATAGACAAAGACTTGAGCATTTCAGCAAAATTCCACCATAAAGTTCAAAAATAATAAAGAATGCTATGAAAAAGCAAAGAGCAACAGGAAAGCAAAATGCCATGCCTGCTTTTCTTTCAGATTTCTAAGTTTTGAATCATAAAAATATACAAATGTATATCTTCTTGAATGCAGTTTACATTATTGTTCATACTGTGAATATTTCTTTTATGGTCATAAAAATAAAAGCTATGCCCCAAATGAAACACTATGTACATAAGCGATGCAAATGCTTCCCCGGTGGAAAGCCGGCTGGCTGCTGGTGGGAGGGTATATTTATACAGTGCCTTTCATTTGGAAGGTTCCCAAAATGATTTGCAAACTGTATATAGAGGAATTGCTCACCATGGAAATTCACCCACTTCCAAGAGAGAATGCAGGAGTCATTCCATGCTGGCAACTAGTTTAAATAAAACCACAGAACAATATTTCAGGTGGGTCAAATTGTAATTGATTCAGGAAATGTGCATTGAAAAACCCACTACATGCCAGGCATGATTCAGGGTACTGAGAATATCATTGTGGATATAGCTAGTCAAGTTTCCTGTTCTGCTAAAACTTATGTTTTATTGAAATCTGAACAGAACTCAGGAGTTAAAAGCCCTGTTTCTTGGTGAATTTCTGACCTCTGCATATGGTTCTACTGAAATAGACCACTTGCTACTTTTTATGTGTATTTATATACTAGGCTTCATGATATCCAGGACATATGACCTGTGGCAATGCATTCTACTTCAAATTGATCACACACACACACACACACACACACACACACACACACACACACAAATAGCTTCAGATATTATGGTTGAAGCAAGTAAAATGGCAATAACATTTCCTGCACTGAATGATTTGGAGGCATTAGGGCAGAATTAAAAAGGTTTCCGGATTTGGGAAACTAAATGAAATGGTATTGCTGTATATACATGGGAGACCACTTCCACTGAGATGATTCAGGGCACTTCATGGTAACTAAGGCATATAAAATAATTTAGTGAAGATAGAGAACAGCATGAGCTAACGTTTCAGAACATAAAATATGGGAGCAAATACCAGTGTTTCCTAAATGTCCTAGATTTGTAATATTTTTCAAATGGAAGTAGAAGAGGAAAAAAGGATAAAGCAGGCATTGTCAAAGCTCAGCCCACATCGCTTGAGGTTCTAGTTCTCTGTGCTCACAGCCATCCCTCCCTTCTCTGTGCTTTGCATCCAAAGGCCAGCACCTGGACCCTCTTTAATTACTGCTCTTGGGCTGCTGGTGCTGTTTGACTTGCCTGTGGTCAGAGCTAGAAAAACCTGGAGTTGACAACCATGCACACCACGTTAGCCAATGACTGATTGACATAAAAGTATGAAACCCTAGGTCTTTTGACTGTAGTTCAGAGAAAACTCTGAGGCACAAAGTATACTCCAGAGGTCCCCTGTGGAATCAGGTTGAAGCTGGGACTTTGCCTGTAATCACACCCTTGCTTGGTGTCTGGGAGCCTAACATAGAGGGTAACAAGAAATTTCATAGAGGTCCCATCTCTAACTTTTAAATAGTCAACCTGTATAACTGGAAACAGAGAATTTGTTCCTTTATCCATTTGTCTATGGTTGATCCATTCCATGCTGTGTACCAGACAGTGTTGGGCTCTAGGAATAAATCAAGTGCGGTCCCTGTTTTTAAGGAGCTCAAGTCTAGCAGTAGAGAGACATAAATGATGCATGTGATAGACAATGTGACAAGTACCGTAAGAGAGATCTGCATTATTCAGCCTAAAAGAATCAGGGAACACTAAACAGAGAAGGAGTGATGGCAGTCAGGGTCACTGAAATCAAAACGAGTGAAGACCACGAATAAAGAGTAACATCTAAGGAGACCAATTTTCTTCTACCTAGAAGGAAATAGCATTATTGGTCCTGGTAGTAGAAATCAGAAGGGTTTAATGTCATAGAATCCATTTTCGAAGGGGGCTTTAGAAATAACTTTGACTAGCCTCTTTATTTTAGTCAGAGGAAATTGAGTCTCACTTGGCCAAATGACAGTTATTTAAGCTCACAAAGCTAGGAAGTGATACAAGTTCTCTACTGGCATGACTCAGCCATATTGCCTTTCAGCCTTTCTTTTAAAAAGATAAATTGAGGACATAATAGAAATATCTGATATAATAAGGTCTGTTTTGAATCCTGGCCTATCACTATATGGCCTTGAGAAAATTTATTGCCTTCTCTGAGCCTCAGTGTCTTCCTATAAAAAACGAACTTATTAGGATAACTTTCTTTTGGATATATTGTAGCAGGTACACCTAACAGAGTACCTAGGACATACGTAGCATACACGTGTGTTTGAGAAAAGTGTGCTTCACTTTAATTTAGCTTTTTAAATTTGTTTTAATTTCTTTTTTTCCCAATCAGAAAATGTTGCAGTGGTATAGATGGATATAGGATGTTTTTATTTTTGTTTGTATTTTGTTTTTGTTATACTAGCTATAGAGTTGAAGGGAACCAGACATTCAAGTAAGACAGATCTTTTCCTTTCCTTTCTTCTGTCTCTTCCCCCTCCCTCTCCCCTCCTCCTCCCCTTCTTCCCCTTCTTCCCGCTCCTCCTCCTCCTCCTCCTCCTTCTTTCTCTTTCACTCATAAACTGCATTTGTTTTTGGTTAGGACTAACCCAGTCTCTGAGTAAAACTCATGGGTATTATTGATAGATCAGCTCAGGACCAACCCAGCTTTGTTCAGTGCCAGCTATGTATGTGAATCTGCTTCTTCTAAACAGCTAGGTATAGTAATAATGAACACAATACTGAAACAGATATTTGCCAGTTGAAGGAGTCTGTTTTGCACACATTGCCAAAGAGGATAACCAAATGGCAAATGAATGCATGGAAAGGTGACTTCCTAAGACATAATGAGGGTATGCATTTAAACCACAATGAAATATCATGACACATTCATGAGAATGTTTGAAGTGAAATAATGGGCAATAGGAAATGTGGGTAAAGGGTTGGAATAACTGCAACTCACATCTAATGGTGAAAGTAAAAATTGCTTCAACAACCTTGGAAAACTTTCCAGCAGTGCCTATTAATTCTAAATATATGTACAGCCTATGATACCATCATTTCCATTCCTAGGTATGTAACCAACAGAAATGCATACATACGTTCACAAAAAACATGTATTAGAAAGTTCACAGCAGCTTTATTCAGAAGTTCCAAACTGGAAACTATTCGAATGCTCACCAACAGTAGAATGGATGAATACATTGTGTGTATGTATATACACACACACACACACACACATATATTTTAATTTTGGGGGGGAATATTGGGGAACAGTTTGTTTCCCCAGGGCCCATCGACTCCAAGTTATTGTCCTTCAATCTAGTTGTGGAGGGCACAGCTCAGCTCCAAGTCCAGTTGCCATTGTGGGAATTGAACTGGCAACCTTGTTATTGAGAGCTCGCGCTCTAACCAACTGAGCCATCTGGCCACTCCACATTGTGTATGTTTATACTGCCGGATACCATATAGGAATGAGAACTAACAATCTATGACTATTCACACAATATATTTGAATCTCATAAACATGACGTTGAGCAAAAGAAGGCAGACACAAAAGAGTACACCCTGTAAAACTGCATTTATAGAAAGGACAAAACTAATCTACACTGTAAAACATTATCATAGTAGCTAGCCTTGATGAGAGCAGAACTAGAAGGATGCACAGGGAAGCTTTGGGGTTGCTGGTAATTTTCTGTTATTTTTATTTTTATTTTTTCAGGTTACAAGGGTGTATTCATACTGTGAAAATTCATTGAGCATTTTTTTTATATGTGTGCACTTTTATACATTTCATGTTTCAATACAAACTTTTTTTAAAAAAGAAGTTTGTTTTAAAACCAGAAGAAAAAAAGGCTAGCTCTCACATCAATGATACATTGATAAAAAATAATTAATAAAAATGAATAAACTGCAGATATTTGTGAAAGTCAAATATTTTATCATATTAAAATAAGGGGTAGGGTCTTCCTGTGAAACAGATGTGAAAAGGCAAAGTTTGTTTATTTTAAAAGGTGTTTTCAGGAAATAAATGGGGTTCTCTTTTCGAAACATAATTTAGTATAATTTAACATAGAATAGGAACTAGACAATTAGATAATCATGTCTGACTTTTTAGTGTCAATCAAAGCTTTGTTCAATTCTTTTCTGAAATGATAATAGCTAGCATTTATCCAGGACTTATTATGTGCCATGCACTGTTGGTGGCATTCTATATGTGCTAATTCACTCAATCCTCCAAACAAACAGGTGCTATTGTCATGGCCAATTTACAGGTGAGGAAATCAGGGCACAGAGACTGTGAACAGCTTGCTCAGTCTCTCGCAGTGGCAAAGTTGGAAATAGTACTTTGTCTTAATCACTACTACCTTTATCTTCTGCTCTGCGTTTTGATTGTTTTCTCTATGCTGCATTTAGGTAACATCACCACTTTTATATTTAGTTTGTATCTTGCCTTTACTGACAATATTCCTTATATGGCAAGATGTAAACTAAAGACTTAGTAGCAGTTCAGCAAAAATTTCGAGTGCACTGTTTTCCCCAGCACAGTTATGTTACTCTTGGTTCTGTGCATCGCTCCGTTCTATTTATCTTTATCCTATAGGAGATCTAAGGGAATTATTATGTTTCTGTTAAATGAAGACAAATGATTAAATTACAGCTTTCAGGACAAAATGTTAATATTTCAACTTTTTAAACACTTAAGAATAGTACAATGGAGGGTGTGTTTACATTATATAAATACGAGTATGGCTTGTCGAACTGATTTTTACACTGAGAAAAACAACTATAGTAAATGATACAGGAGGCTGGAGAGATATTATAGATGATGTTAATAAATAGCTACCCATACTCAATTTGTGTGTGTGTGTGTGTGTGTGTGTGTGTGCGTGTGTGTGTATGTGTGTGGTGTGTACATGTATGGCAGATATTAGAAGGATATTATATTAGAATGAGATGATAACATAGCAGGTACTAGGTACTAGAGGGTGAATATAACATGGCACAATATAGGTAATAACTTAAAAATGGAATACTGAATATCGTTATTGTAAAAATATCTTGTGACAGAGTCATTGCTATGTGGTCACCAAACTTTTCGATTTCCTTCTTAAGTACTCAAAAACAGTTTCCCAGTCGTTTTGCATCTAGGTGGTGCCACAATAGATTGTGGACAGATATGTTACACATGTCTTCCAGACTGGATCCCTAGAATCTCCAGAGAGGGCTTCTCCCCTCCATCTTTAGTCTCATGTTTGCCTTCTTCATATGCATAGCTTGAAGGAAAGGGCTTCAAGATGGTGGAGTCATATGGTAGAAGGCTCCTAGCTCCCTAATCATTGCGAAGGAAGGATCTAGTCATTGCTAAGAGGAGAGCTGCCCATCCAAGAGCATCAACCTTGGCCTTGGTGTGAGTAAGAAGCACATTTTCAGGAGGGGGGTGGTAGATGAGAGTAAAGGGGATCAAATATAAGGTGATGGAAGGAGAACTGACTCTGGGTGGTGAACACACAATGTGATATATAGATGATGTAATACAGAATTGTACACCTGAAATCCATGTAACTTTACTAACCATTGTTACCCCAATAAACTTTAATTTAAAAAAAAGAAACACATTTTCATTGTAAGCCACAGAGATTTTAGGTTCATTTGTTAGTAACTTAATCTACCTTGATTTATAACCTCTGACCCACTCAAAGCAAGGGAAAAATTTTTTCTTCTTTTTTCTTTTACTCTTTTTCATATCTTAGGTGTACAAAACTGTATTGATCATGATTCTTGGTTAATAGTTTTTTTGTTAGTCTATGGGAAGCCCAGTTTTATTCACATACTTATTTAGTTGTTTTCCATGAAGTTGTAAACACTTGAGGAAGTACCACCCAAAACAAAAGCAATCATCTTGATAGTAACTAATTCAAGCATGTGGTATGACACCCCTCTCAACCTATCCATCTGCCTCCCCTCACTTCAGGAAACCATCATCCTGAATCCTATATGCACTATTTCTTTGACTTCTTTTTTACACAGATGCATCACATCTATAGGTATTCCTAAAGAATACAGAATTTCAATTTCAATTGTTTCAACTTTATAAAAGGATATCAGTTCCAGTTCTGGATAAAATGCAGTAAGCACAATTTATTCTTTCTCTTCCACTGAGTACAGCTTCAAAACCTGGACAGAATGCATGAGCAAATATTTGAAATCCCTGAAAAAGAAATTGTAGTAGGCAGATCAGGAATAAGCACCAGAACTTGAAGTATGACTGGATTTATACTGAATTTAATCCCCCCCCCACTTGATGTCAACACAACCAGAAACATGGAAATATGCTCAGAGGGAGCTTCAGGAGAAGCCCTCTGTCTCTGGGTCCACAACTGAGAAAAGGAAGCCTAATGCTCAGAGGGAGTGTGGAAATCTCCCCACAACCTTCCTCTTATTTCGCCATTCTCTTGTGCGCCAGACCCCAAGGAATCTAATGCTGGCAGTGGTGGATGTGGCAGTTGCTGTTACTGGAACCAGCAAGAATGAAAACTCTGAGAGAGGGAACTTTCTTCCCTATTCTATCAAGCTGCAGTTCCAGGAGGCTAGGACAACCCTCATTGTTTTGTTTTGTTTTGTTTTCTGCTGTTTTCTTTTGTGTTGTTTTCTTCCCTTCCCTTCCCTTCCCTTCCCTTCCCTTCCCTTCCCTTCCCTTCCCTTCCCTTCCCTTCCCTTCCCTTCCTTTCCCTTGCCTTCTCTTTTCTGTTCATCTCTTTCACTCTCTGTCCTCTTCCACTTGAGCCAGGACATGAGTCTAATCTCCAAAGTCCACAATAGAACATGCCAGTGTGGGGTAATCAGAACCTCAGGTTTCTGGCCGGGGAACCAAAAAGGGTGGGGGCAGAGAACGGAGAAGTACTAGGAAGATTGCAAGGAGCAGGAATTCAAGAAACAAACCCCACAAATATGTTCATGAAATCTAGGGCTCAGCCTCAAGTTATACATAAGAGGACCAGATGCTAACTAATATTTTCTTTATCTGTAATTGTATCCTCCATTCTAATCATAATATATTTTGTTGACCTTCTAATTGTATTTTTGACTTTTGTTTTAATTTCTGCTATTCTTTTTTTGAATTAAAAGTATTTTTTTCCAGCTTTATGGAGATATAATTGACATATAACATTGTGTAGGTTTAAGCTTACCACATGTTGATTTGATACACTTATATATTGTGAACTGATTACCACTGTAAGTCATTAATTTTGAGGCTTTTTTTCTTTTTTAACATTACTGTTTGTGGCTGTAAAGCTCCCTCAAAGCACTTTTACTGTGTCTCGTAGGTTCTGATATCTAGTGTTTTTCTATCATTTTGATTTGTTTTATTTCAAATTTCACTGTCAATTTTTTGTTTGATCTAAGAGTTATTTAGTAGTGGTATGTTTTAATTTTCCATATGTTCAGGGATATTTTTAATTTTTAAAATTAAACATAATTCTAGAAGAGGGTAAACAGGGTCAAATATACGGTGATGGGTGGAGAACTGACTCTGGGTGGTAAACACATAATGTGAGATATAGATGATGTATTATACAGAATTGTACAGCTGAAATCTATGTAACTTTACTAACAATTGTCACCCCAATAAACATTAATTTAAAAATTAACATAATTGTATTATGGTTAGATATTATGAGATGTGAAATTTTTTAAGAATTTCATTATTGGCTGGTACATGATCAACCTTTTTTTTAAATTAAAATTTACTGCGGTGACAATTGTTAGTAAAGTTACATAGGTTTCAGGTGTACAATTCTGTAATACATCATCTATATACCACATTGTGTGTTCACCACCCAGAGTCAGTTCTCCTTCCATCACCATATATTTGATCCCTTTTACCCTCTTCAACCACCCTCCTCCCCCCTTACCCTCTGGTAACCACTAAACTATTGTCTGTGTCTATGAGGTTTTGTTTCTTCATTTGTTTTTGATCAACTTTTAATAAATATTCCGAATTTATCCATTAAATCAGGCTTCTTAAATGTATCACTTATTTCTTCTATATCTTTACTGATTTGTTTGTTTTATAACCTGCGAATAATCAAGAGAAGTGTGTTAAAATTCCGAACTAGTGGATTTATTAATATAGTACTATCATTTTTTGCTGTGTTTTTATTTTGAGTCTGTTTTATTGGTGTATATATGTTTAAAATTGCTATACTTCCTTGATGGATTGAACCGTTTTGTTATTGTTATGTGTTGACTCTCTCCACTTCTAATATTTTCAGTCTTAAAGTATTTTATTTAATATAATACAGCTATCAACAATGAACTTTTTAAAATTTTATTGGGGAATATTGGGGAACAGTGTGTTTCTCCAGGGCCCATCAGCTCCAAGTTACTGTCCTTCAACCTAGTTGTGGAGGGCGCAGTTCAACTCCAAGTCGAGTCGCCATTTTCAATCTTTAGTTGCAAGGGGCACAGCGCACCATCCCATGCGGGAATTGAACCGGCAACCTTGTTGTTGAGAGCTTGCGGTCTAACCAAATGAGCCATCTGGCTACCCCTTCGGCAGCTTAGCAGCAGTTCGTTGTCTTCAATCTAGTTGTGGTGGGCGCAGCTCACTGGCCCATGTGGGAATCGAACCCACAACACTGTTGTTCAGAGCTTGTGCTCTAACCAACTGAGCCACGCGGCAGCCCCTCCACATTGGTTTGGTTAGTGTTTTCCTGATAGGTCTTGTTTTCCCATCCTTTTACTTCCAACTTTTGCATGTCCTAATGCTTTAAATGTTTCTCATTTAAAGCCTTTAAATCTGGATTTGGGCTTTTTATCTATTTTATTAATCTGTACTTTTGACTTGATAGTGTTCTAAGTATATTTATTGTATTTATTGATACCTTCGTTATTGTTGACACCATCTTAATTTCTTATTTCAATGTGTCCCTCTTTTTGTACATTGCTTTTTACTCCTGTCTTATTTTTTGAACTGAAGATATGTCTTACCCTGAATAAGGTCATGGCTCTTCATGCCTTATCTCCCCCTTCTTCCAACACTCATCATGTTCTTTGAACCTATGCCTCTGGCTTTTACTTAAAATGTGGTCCAAAGACCAGCAGCATCAGCAACACCCGGGAACTTACTAGAATTGCAGAACTTTGGGCCCCATTGCAGACCTACTAAGTCAGCATCCACATGTAAACAAGTGCTCTAGGTGTCGTATGCACAAAAAACTTAGAGGATCACTAAACTAGATTTTAAGCAGTTGGTTATTAGGGATATATTTTCCCTTTTTCTTTGATCTTTAGTATTTTTTAAACAACAACAACCATTATAAAGGTATTTATTTAATAACATTTACTTTATATAACTTTTGCAACATCTCCAGATTTGTGTTTCTTTTCTTTTAAGCATTTATCTAAAAGTGTTTTAAATGCATCTTTGTGTAGCAAAGCTTTTGAAATATTGTATGCCTGAGAATATTTTTTATCATGTTCTCTTACTTAAATGACATCTTATTGGATATAAAACACTGTGTTCAAAGTTATTTTCCTTCAATTCTTTGAAAACAACCATTTGCATCCAGTGTTGCTGAAAAATCTGACATCAGTCTGATTCTTTTTCCTTTCTATGCCATCTGCTCATTTATCCTATGTAGAATTTTGTCTTTGTATTCTAAAATTTCACTATAATATGTCCAGGTGTGGATTAAAAAAAAAAATTCTCCTCTTTGGCACTTTTCAATCTGAAGTCTTTAAAAATTTTAAACTCATTCTCCGTGTGTTTTCAAATATTTTTCTTACCTCCATTTTTTTCTCTTTCTCTGAGTTTTTGTTATTCTGGGTGATAACACTTTGTGTCCATCTTCCGTGTCTCTTGGCTTATCTTTTGTAGTCTCCTTTCTTATCCTTCTAATTTCTGTAGGATTTTCTCCATCTGGTATTCAAACTCATCAATTTATTCCTCAATTTTATATTCTGCTCTTTATTCCATCATTCTCTATTTCAACCATTTTTCCTCCCACACAATATTTTTAAAGTAATTTAAAATTCTTGTTTTGTTTGTTCTAATACTTTTTGCTTCTACTGGAATCTGTAATCCAGAATATGTTTTCCTTTTTTTAATTTTATTAAATTTATTGGGGTTACATTGGTTAGTAAAATTATATAGGTTTCAAGTGTGTACACGTCTATAATACATCATCTATGTATCACATTGTGTGTTCACCACCCAGACTCAGTTCTCCTTCTATCACTATATATTTGATCCCCTTTAACCTCTTCTACCAGCCCCCTCCCCCCTTACCCTCTGATAACCATTAAACTTTTGTCTGTGTCTATGAGTTTTTGTTTCTTTGTCTTGTTCCTTTGTTACTTTCAGTTTTATATCCCACATATGAGTGAAGTAATATGGTTCTCAACTTTTTCTGTCTGACTTATTTCCCTTAGCATGATAATCTCAAGATCCATTCATGGTATTGTAACTGGCAGGATTTCATCTTTTCTTATGGCAGAGTAGTATGCCACTGTGTATATGTACCACATCTTTATCCAATCATCTATAAAAACACACTTTGTTCCCATATCTTGGCAACCATGAATAATGTTGGAATGAACATAGGGGGACATATATCTTTACGGATAAAATTTTCAGATTTTTTCAGTAGACACCCCAAACAGGGATTGCTGGGTCATATGGTAATTCTGTTCTTAATTTTTTGAGGAACCTCCATTATGTTTTCCACAGTGGCGGTATCAATTTATATTCCAACCAACATTGTATGAGGATTCCTTTTACTCCACAGACTCTCCAACACTTGTTATTATTTGTTTTGTTGATGATACCCATTCTAACAGCTATGAGATGGTATCTCATTGTGATTTTAATTTGCATTTCCCTAACAGCTAGTGAAGTTGAGCGTTTTTTCATATATCTGTTGCCAGTGCCTGGCATGAATTTGAGTGCATAGTGAATGTTTAATATTCTAAACAAATTTTAAAATATGCATATATGCTTATGAAGACAAAAATTCTCTCTAGAGAATACGTGAAACTGCTGAGGTTGGTTGCATGGGGGAGAGAAGCTAAGTGCTAAGGGAAAGGTGCAGGAGGGAGATATTTCACACTGTATATAGTCTTTTATATCTTTGGAATTTTAAGCCATGTAAATGTACTGCACATGCAATGAAGCATTGAATAAATAAAACAGAAATAAAAGGCATTGTGTTTCACTTCCACTTTTCTATTCCCAGCTTTAGAAAGCTTATACTTAGAGGTTTCTTACAGCATTTTGTTAAAATATGGTGTCAGTGGTAAAGCCATCAACAAACATTTATTGGGAGCCTGGTTAAGTTCCAGGCATATGGTGAATAAGGCTTGGTCCCCTTTTTCAAGGACCATACAGCCCACTTATAAAGATAACACAATTATACCAAGCAAAAGGGCCAATATAAACAAGAGTTTAATTTAGAACTAAACTGTAAGGAACGTACATACCCATAAGCTTCAATGTTCAGGGATTACATAGGACTGGTGGACACAGAGCATGTTGGAGAAGGGACTGGAGCTTAAGAAGAGTATTCAATAATGGGTAGATGTTGTTATTATTGGTGGAAAGAGAGAGTTTTCTAATGAGAAATACCGTGTTTTCCCGAAAATAAGACCTAGCCAGACCATCAGCTCGAATGTGTCTTTTGGAGCAAAAATTAATATAAGACCCGATCTTATTTTACTATACTATAACACCAGGTCTTATGTAATATAACAAAATAAAACATAATATAATATATAATATAATACTAGGTATAATGTAATATAATATAATATAATATAATATAATATAATATAATATAATATAATATAATTTAATAAAATACTGGGTATAATATAATATAATATAATATAATATAATATAATATAATATATAAGACCAGGTCATATTAATTTTTGTTCCAAAAGGCGCATTAGAGCTGAGGCTCCAGCTAGGTCTTATTTTTGGGGAAACATGGTAAGGAATAATGTAATAGAAGACTAATGAGATGTCACCTTAAGTTACTAGCTGAAGCTTCCCCCAAAACCAGTTTTCCTGACTAAAAATAATAAGGAAAGGAAGAAAAAGCAGTTTAAACTGGTAGACACCGTTTTCTCGCCACCTTTACTCTCTTTTTTCTCTAGGATCCACACAGGATGCCCAGAGGTGAAGCCACCATGCTGCCATTCTTAGGACCAAAGACACATGCTATGGAGGGGGAGCTGGAAGCTTGAAGAAGCCTCATCCCTTCATTTCTTTAAATAACTGCACCTTCTCTGGATTGCTTCCTTGCAAACATCTTGTCATATGAGAAAATTAAAATCTTATTTCATTACCTCATTATAGCCTGGTTTCTTTTATATGCAGTGAAACACAATCCAAACTACTATGGCTATATTATTTCTTTCTTTTTTTTTTTTAAGTTTATTGAGGTGAAAATTGTTAGTAAAATTACATAGATTTCAGGTGTACAGTTCTGCATTACATCATGTATAAATCCCATTGTGTGTTCACTACCCAGAGTCAGTTCTCCTTCCATCACCATATATTTGATCCCCCTTACCCTCATCTCCCACCCCCTCCCCCCTTACCCTCTGGTAACCACTAAACTATTGTCTGTGTCTATGAGTTTTCGTTTCTCATTGTTTGTCTTGTTCTTTTGTTGTTTTTGGTTTATATACCATATATCAGTGAAATCATATGGTTTTCTGCTATTTCTGTCTGACTTGCTTTGCTTAGCATTATACTCTCAAGATCCATCCATGTTGTCACAAATGGTCCTATTTGATCTTTTCTTACCGCCAAATAGTATTCCATTGTGTATATATACCACAACTTCTTTATCCATTCATCTATCGAAGGACGTTTTGGTTGTTTCCATGTCTTGGCCACTGTAAACAAAGCTGCAGTGAACATTGGAGCACACGTGTCTTTTTGGATAAATGTTTTCAGATTTTTTTGGTAGATACCCAGGAGAGGAATTGCTGGCTCATATGGTAATTCTATTCATAATTTTTTGAGGAACCTCCACACCGCCTTCCATAGCGGCTGCACCAGTCTGCATTCCCACCAACAGTGTGTGAGGGTTCCTTTTTCTCCACAGCCTCTCCAACACTTGTTACTATTTGTCTTGTTGATGGTAGCCATTCTGACTGGGGTGAGGTGATATCTCATTGTGGTTTTGATTTGCATTTCTCTGATGATTAGTGATGTTGAGCATTTTTTCATATGTCTATTTGCCATTTGTATGTCCTCTTTGGAGAAATGTCTCTTTAGGTCATCTGCCCATTTTTCAATTGGGTCGTTTGTTTTTTTGTTGTTGAGTTGCATGAGTTCCTTGTATACGTTGGATATTAGCCCTTTATCGGAGGCACTGTTTGCAGAAATCTTCTGCCATTCAGTTGGTGGCCTCTTTATTTTCTCAATGGTTTCTTTTGCTGTGCAGAAGCTTTTAAGTTTCATATAGTCCCATTCATTTAATTTAGCTTTTACTTCCCTTGCTTTTGGAGTCAAATTCATAAAATGCTCTTTGAACCCAAGGTCCATAAGTTTAGTACCTATGTTTTCTTCCATGCAGTTTATTGTTTCAGGTCTTATGCTTAAGTCTTTGATCCATTTTGAATTAATTTTGGTACATAGTGACAGATAGCAGTCCAGATTCATTCTTTTGCATGTGGCTATCCAATTCTGCCAGCACCATTGATTGAATAGGCTGTCTTTTCTCCATTGTATGTTTTTTGCTACTTTGTCAAAAACTATCTGTCCATATTTATGTGGTTTTATTTCTGGGTTCTCAATTCTATTCCATTGGTCCATGTGTCTGTTTTTCTGCCAATACCATGCTGTTTTGATTATTGTGGCCCTGTAGTACAAGCTAAAGTCAGGGACTATAATACCTCCAGTATTGTTCTTTTTTCTTAAGATTGCTTTGGCTATTCGGGGTCTTTTGTGGTTCCAAACAAATCTGATGATTTTTGTTCTACTTTTTTTAAAAATGCCATTGGGATTTTGATGGGGATTGCATTAAATCTGTGTATTGCTTTGGGTAATATGGCCATTTTAACTATGTTGATTCTTCCAATCCATGAGCATGGAATGTCTTTCTATTTCTTTGTGTCTTCTTTAATTTCTTTTAAAAATGTCTTGTAGTTTTCAGCATATAGGTCTTTCACTTCCTTGGTTAAGTTTATTCCAAGGTATTTTATTCTTTTTGCTGCAATTGCAAAAGGAATTGTTTTTTGTATTTCTTTTTCTGAGATTTCATTGTTAGTATAAAGGAATGCAATGGACTTTTGTACGTTGATTTTGTAGCCAGCAACTTTACTGTATTCGTTGGTTGTTTCTAATAGCTTTTTGGTGGAGTCTTTATGGTTTTCTATATATAGCATCATGTCATCTGCAAAGAGTGACAATTTAACTTCTTCATTCCCAATTTGGATGCCTTTTATTTCTTTCTCTTGCCTGACTGCTCTGGAGAGGACTTCAAACACTATGTTGAAAAGCAGAGGTGATAAGGGGATAGCCCTGTCGTGTTCCTGAATGTAGAGCAAAGGGCTTCAGTTTTTCACCATTAATTATGAGATTAGCTGAAAGTTTGCCATATATGGCCTTTATTATGTTAAGGCATTTTCCTTCTATACCTATTTTATTAAGTGTTTTAATCATAAATGTATGCTGTGTCTTGTCAAATGCTTTTTCTGCATCAATTAATATAATCATATGATTTTTGTCCTTTATTTTGTTTATGTGATGTATCACATTGATGGATTTGAGGATGTTGAACCATCCTTCTGCTTCAGGGATGAACCCCGCTTGGTCGTGATGAATAATCTTTTTAATGTATTGTTGTATTTGATTTGCTAGAATTTTGTTTAGGATTTTTGCATCTGTATTCATCACAGATATTGGTCTGTAGTTTTCTTTTTTTGTGTTGTCCTTACCAGGTTTTGATATCAGGGTAATGTTGGCCTTATAAAATGATTTGGGGAGTACAGTCTCTTCTTCAATTTTTTGGAAAAGTTTGAGCAGGATTGGTATTAGATCCTCTTTGAAGGTTTGGTAGAATTCACTACTGAAGCCATCTGGTCCTGGACTTCTGCTTTTCAGAAGGTTTTGGATGACTGATTCAATTTCGTTACTGGTGATCGGTCTGTTTAGATTTTCTACTTCTTCATGGTTCAGCCTAGGAAGGCTATATGTTTCTAAGAACTTGTCCATTTCTTCTAGGTTATTGAATTTGGTGGCATATAGTCCTTCATAGTATTTTTGGATGATCCTTTGTATTTCTGTGGCGTCCATGAAAATGTCCCCTTTTTCATTTCTGATTTTGTTAATTAGTGTCTTCTCTCTTTTTGTCTTAGTGAGTCTAGCCAAGGGTTTGTCAATTTGTTAATCTTTTCAAAGAACCATCTCTTTGCCACACTAATTTTTTGTATTGTCTTTTTGCTCTCTATTTCATTTAGTTCTGCTCTGATTTTTGTTATTTCCTTTCTTCTGCTGACCTCGGGTTTCATTTGTTCTTCTTTTTCTAGTTCTTTAAGGTGTAACATGAGGTTATTTATTTGAGATTTTTCTTGTTTCTTGAGATAGGCATGTGAGAATATAAATCTCCCTCTAAAAACTGCTTTTGCTGCATCCCAAAAATTTTGGTAGGATGCATTTTCATTGACATTTGTTTCTATGTATCTGTTCATCTCTCCTCTAATTTCTTCTGTGACCCAGTCATTCTTTAGAAGTATGTTGTTTAATCTACATGTATTTGTGATTTTTCCTGCTTTCTTTTTGCAGTTGATATCCAATTTCAAAGCCTTGTGATCAGAGAATGATTGGTATGATTTCAATCTTCTGAAATTTGCTTAGGCTAATTTTATGTCCCAATAAATGGTCTATCCTTGTGAATGTTCCATGTACACTAGAAAAGAATGTATAGTCTGATGTTTTAGGATGAAGTGCTCTATATATGTCAATTATGTTCATTTCATCTAATGTGTCATTTAGGGCTGCTATTTCGTTATTTATTTTCTGTTTGGATGATCTATCTATAGCTGTCAATGATGTATTTAAGTCCCCTAGTATAATTGTGTTTTTGTCAATTTCTCCCTTTAGTTCTGTTAGTAGTTGCTTGGTGTATTTCGGTGCTCCCTGATTGGGGCCATAAACATTGATGACTGTTATGACTTCTTGTTGTATAGGCCCCTTTACCATTATCAAATGTACATCTTTGTCTCTTGTTACCTTTTTCACCCTGAAGTCTGTTTCATCTGATATCAATATGACTATACATGATTTTCTCTGGATATCATTTGCTTGGAGTGTCAATTTCCACTGTTTCACTTTGAGTCTATGCTTGTCCTTGTAGCTGAGATGTGTCTCTTGGAGATAGCATATGGTTGGGTTTAGTTTTTTGATCCAATCTGCTACTCTTGCCTTTTTATTGGTGAGTTCAGTCCATTTGCGTTTAGGGTGATTATTGATATGTGAGGATTTCCTGTCATTCTATCTTTAGTTTTCTGGTAAGGCTGTGTCTCCATTGTTTCTTTGCCTTTTTGTTGTTGTCTATTATTCCTGTGTGGTGGTATTCTATGATGTTTCCCTCTGTTTCTTCTTTTATTACAGTATATATTTCAGTTCTGGATATTTTTTTTTTTTTGAGTGTTTACCCTTAAGTTTATGTAAAAGAAAGTTTGACATTTAGAGTATTCCATTTTCTTCAGCATGCTTACTTTCTCCATTCCCATATTCCGGTTCAGGCCTTTATTCTCCCCCTTTTTATGTTTTGGTTGCCACAAATTGTCCCTGTTGATGGTAATCGAATAGCCTCCTTTAGTATTTCTTGTAGTGCAGGTCGTGTATTAGAAAATTCCCTCAGCTTCTGTATGTCTGGAAAGGTCTTTATTCCTCCTTCATATCTAAAGGATGTCTTTGCTGGATATATTATTCTTGGCTCATAATTTCTCTCTTTCAATAGTTTGAATATTTGGTTCCACTTCCTCCTGGCTTGTAGAGTTTCTGCAGAAAAGTCTGATGATAATCTAATGGCCTATCCTTTGTAGGTTACCATCTTCTTTTCCCTGGCTGCCTTGAGGATTCTTTCTTTGTCGTTGATTTTAGACAGCTTCAATACAATGTGCCTTGGAGAAGGCTTGTCAGGATTGAGGTAATTAGGTGTTTTATTTGCTTCTTGGATTCGAGGATCCAGTTCTGTCCACAAGTTTGGGAAGTTTTCATCGACTGTTTGTTTGAATGTATTCTCTGTGCCCCTCTCTCTTTCTTCTCCTTCTGGTATGCCCATTATGCTTATATTGCTCTTTCTGATGGAGTCAGAAAGTTCTTGTAGAGTTCTTTCATTTCTTTTAAGTCTCAAGTCTCTTTCTTCTTCCATCCGTGTCATTTCCTGGTTTGTATCTTCGATGTCACTGATTCTTTCCTCCATCTGGTCAACTCTACTACCTAAGCTGGCTATTTCATTCTTCATTGCTTCTATTGAGTTCTTAATCTCCAGAAATTCTATTTGGTTCTTTTTTAAAATTTCAATCTCTTTCATAAAATGTTCATGTTGTTCTTTGATTGTGTTTCTGAGTTCATTAAACTGCCTTTCTGTGTT
The DNA here is from genome assembly GCF_057876585.1 of Rhinolophus sinicus. Taxonomy (NCBI): domain Eukaryota; kingdom Metazoa; phylum Chordata; class Mammalia; order Chiroptera; family Rhinolophidae; genus Rhinolophus; species Rhinolophus sinicus. Next base: position 20,240,720 of record NC_142518.1, on the reverse strand, counting down.
TTCTTGCATCTCGTTGAGGTTTTTCAGAACTGCAATCTTGAATTCTCTGTCATTTAAGTCACATATTTCCATATCTTTAAGTTCGTTTTCTGGAGACTTTCCACTTTCTTTCTCAGCTGTCTTGTTGCCTTGGCTATGCATGGCAATTAGTGATTTATTATTTCTCTTCCTAGACATCTACAGGAGTGGCTTCTGCAACAAGTTGATAGGAAGAGGTCTTTCTTTTGTTTTCCAGTACTTGTTGGTAGAATGTTTTATTTTCTCTCCGACTGCAGCCTTTTTTTCTCTCTCACACGCTAGTGCTATGTTTTCTCTGCACTATTCCAGCTTCTCACACAATGGGGGGATTCCCTGGGAGATGGGCTTCTCTTCTGTTAATAGTTCGCCTGGGTCACAGGGCGCAGTGTCCCTGTGGGTATGCAGAGAACTTTTGAAGTTCCAAAGCTCTTCCTGCACCAGATTCAGAGCCCATATATTTCAGCAGTTCTGTTTACTCCTGCAGGGGTCCACCCAGATAGGTGGGGCCAGTGGCAGGGTGAGTTGTGAGAATTAGCCAGAGCAATGGCAGCAACCAGCACCACAGCCAGTCCTGCTTCCACAGCTCCCTCCCCTTTGCCAGAACTAGTTGGACTGCGAATCTGTGTCTGTGATCCACAGTTCTCAGAACAGCAAATATTCTGTTCTTTTGATCTGACACTGCTACTGTTCCGCTTCTAGCACCGGGCAGGTGGGGGCGGGGCGAGCTCTGGGAGGGTAGGGAGGGGGCGGCTAGTCTCAGTGCCTAATGCTTCCATTCTCTGCTCGGCAGTGAGGGCTTAAACCACCATTTTCAGCCTTCTTCCCTCAGTCTTTTCTCTGAGGTCTCTGCCGCGAGCGTTGGGTTCAGCCGTGTTATATGCTGCCCCCTCAGCCCTGTGGGCCACAAGCGCAGCCCTAGCAGTCCAAGTTCTTCCCTCTCCCGCAGCTGCGGTAGCTCCGGGATGCAGCGAGCTCGGAGCACTGAGCTAGGTCTGCGTCCTGCGCCCACGGGGCTCCATCTCCACACTTCTCCCTTTTCTCCTCTCCCCCCCCCCCCCCCCCCCGCTCTCGTGATTCACCCATGTTTAGGTGACTTCGGTAGTGGGCCTCTTCGTCTTGCCTGTCTGCTGTACAGGGAGTCCTTTGTGGAGTTGTAGTTATTCAATTTGTTTTAAATTCCAGGGGAGATTAACAGAGGTTCACCTGATGCCGCCATTTTGATCCATATTATTTCAATAAACATTTTATCAAGAAACTTTAGTTTTCCAATTTTTTTTACGTATAGTGTTACCAGATAAAATACAGGACACCCAGTTACATTTAAATTTCAGATAAACACTGAATAATATTTGTAGTATAAGTACATCTCGTGTCATATTTTGAATATGCTTACACTAAAAAAATTACGCCTTGTTTATCTGAAATTCAAATGTCACTGGCATCTTTATTTTGGTTTGCAAAATATGGCAACACTATATATTCGTCACACAAAACCTGTTCTTGGCCAGGCCATTCCTACCTGCAAAAGAGTCTTGAACACATGGCCCACCCCAACTGCAAAACAAATGGAAGTTCTTTTCCTAAGTTAAAGGGAAGAATGGGTAGGTCATTAGCAGTATCTGTCACAATAGACAACTAGGATTATTTTGATAGTCAGAGAGGAAAATGCAATCGGGGAAATCACATGCATTCCTCTCTGAGAGTATTCTCTACTCCCCCCCTTTACACTTTTGTTTATATTTTCATTATAAAGTAACAATGGTAGTTCTACCATTGAACATATTCATTTTAGTCTACTTCCTATAGTCCCCCCGACAATCATAGTGTCATCTGTTGTATATAGTTCTGATCATAATGTAGATAAAATTTTGAGCCTCACTTTTTCCTTCACAATAATCTCAAAAACATTTACCACTTTGTTGCATGCTCTTACTAAACATAATTTTTATTGTTGCTTTACCCTATATGTAAAAAATTTGGAAAACTGAAGTTTCTTGATAAAGTGTTTATTAAAATAATATAGCTATTGTGATGATTTTCTATAATTTACTTAATCTTTTCTCAATGTTTGATCTGTTTCATTCTTTTAAATATTTTTTATTTATTTTGAATCTTAAAATAATGACAAACATCTTCATTGCAATTATTTTGTGTTTTTATGGGTTGGAATTTTGAATTATGTATGAAGAACCATGTATTAGATTTGGAATTACTCTGTCAAATAATGGGATTATTTTTAGTCATGACATATATTTTTAGTTTTAATAGTTCCTGCTTCTGGGGTTAGCCTTTAGCAAAATTATAAAATTGGGTGACTTTAGATAGTCTTTGTTTCTGTAACCTTTTATTCTACAAATCATTTATTTTTGGCATATTCCAAATTCCTTCCCATTTTCAAGTATCTAGTGCTTTTCTGCTCCTTTCTCCCATTTGTATCCTGCTTTCAAAAATGGATCTAATTTTAATCATTTATGTCACTTTAAGTCAATATTTCTTGGCTCCCAGAGAATATTTGGAGAGGTAATGTAGAGACTTAGGTAAGGTACAGAGTTAATGTACAGACTTAGTTACAGACTTAGCTTAAATATCTGGTTTGTCCCTTCCTTGCTATGTGACTTGAAGAAGTACTTTACCTTTCTGAGCCTGGTTTTCTCATCAATAAAATAAAGATGTTAACATCTTGAAGTCAGGGTTATGAGGATAAAATGAGATAATTATGTAAGATTTTAACAGACTGCTAGGCCAACAGTAAGTATTTAATAGATTCTAGATATTATTAGTCATAATTATCATCTTCATTTTAACTTCATTTATAATCATGGAATAAAAATATTATTCCTCCATAAAGGAAAGGCAGTAATTCACCTTCGCTTGACTATCATACAATGTCCTCCTCCTAGTATCTATTTTAAAATATATATTTTTAAACTTTTATTTAAGTGTGTTTTTTCCAGGATGCATCAGCTCCTAGTCAAGCAGTCATTCCAGTCTAGTGGAGGGTGCAGCTCACACCAACCTATGCGGGAATCGAACTAGCAACCCTGGTGTTACGAGCATCGTGCTCTAACCAACTGAGCTAACCGGCCGTCCCAATTTTTTAAATATTTTTGATGAATTTTCTTCCTCTACCATCCATTAGAGGATTCTCTATAATGTCCTTGAAATTATATAGTGTGAATACTTATCAACTGTTGTGCAAAAGGTAGTTACCCATGCCAGGCTAAAGTCCTTAAGACACTTTCACTCCCAAAAATATTGACATCACTTTAAACACTTAATGTTACATAGAGATAATTAAAAAAAAAAAAAAAACACAGTAAAAATATTCTCACTTTTAGATGTAATGTGAATTGAGATAAATGGTGGCATTGCCAGTTCTGTCCTGAGTCATTAAGACATGTATTTGGTATAAATGTGAAAACAATGGTTTAGGAAGCATGCATCCATGAATTAACCAATGTAAGCAGTAAATACATTTTTTATATAAATTTTATTGGGGAATATTGGGGAATAGTGTGTTTCTCCAGGGCCCATCAGCTCCAAGTCGTCATCCTTCAATCTAGTTGTGGAGGGTGCAGCTCAGCTCCAAGTCCAGTCGCTGTTTTCAATCTTCAGTTGTGGGGGGCGCAGCCCACTATCCCCTGTGGGAAATGAACTGGCAACCTTGTTGTTGAGAGCTCACGCTCTAACAAACTGAGACATTCAGCCACCCCAACATTTTTAACACTGATGAATTAAAGAAAAAAAAATGCTAGCAGATTCATTAGACTATTAAAAATAAGTATTCATGACTATTATAACAATAAACTCCCTCTATCCTTTTGTTAATTGAAAAAAGGGGGACTCCGGCTTTCCACATGTGCTTCTTCAAAACAAATGGTACAAAATGTTCGCATGCAGAAATTGTCCATTTCAGCAAACATTATGTCCCTTAACAACCTCACGGAGTTAAAACATATCTCTAATCCAAGTCATTGCCTTTTGAAAAGACAGTACGGCAAGTCTAAAAATGCAAAGCAAATGCTACTGGCTTGTGTAGTTAGAGGGCCATGAGAAAACGTTGAAGAAGAGAGCAAAGTTAGACATAAACAAAAGCATATTTTTAGGTTGTGTCAGTATTTTCTACTACAGATATCCCATAGCTGGAGACTTATAACTTTGTTCTTATAATTCATCTGCAAATGGCAAAGAGGGTGGCAATGTGGGAATAAAATTGTGTGCGTGTTTTTATAGAAAGATTTATAACTACTGAATTGAAAATCACTTAGTTATTTCAGTTACCAAAGTCAGAACAAAATAAAATTCATGCTTGTGTTCAAAACCTCTGAATAGGTTGTGGGAATCCTTGTAATGAGAATAAAATTATGCATAAGAGAGATTAATATTTGGTATCTCCTTTTGCTATCTCCTTTGTTTTATTATGTCACCTGTTGAACAAATCCAATAAGGGACATTTAAAAAAATTCCCCACTAATTGAAATTTACCAATAGTTATGAGCTCAGACATAGTCTGAAAAAAGACTACCACACATGACACTGAGCTTTACTAACACTGAACTTGATGAACTTGACGTCTGCCTACTCTTTCTCAAGCCAGTGTCAGATGTAGGAATTCCTCTGACACTAGTCTTAGCTCTTCTTGCACATTAGGTTTTGTTCTCCTTGTAAATTAAATTTACTTCATGATATCAGCTACCACGGTGAATGTGACCGCTTTCCTAAAAACTTGCTGGAATAATCCCCAGCAGAATACATCCATTTTCTCATAGTAATTTAAATATCCCAATTAGAACCCATCATACTCTGTTACAGTTCCAGTACATTTTGACAGTGTCCTCTTGCAAACATCTGTGACTCCCCGCTTGGGCTTTATATTAGCTAATACATGCAAGAGACTGGCTGGGAGTGGCTTTCTAGAAATCCTCAGCCAATACGGGATGGGAGTTGGAAGACTCTCCAGCATTTTCAGCTCTCAAGGGAACTAAATCTCAGACACGTTTAATACCATTCCCCAGAGATTCCCCTGAGGCTTGAGCACAGTTGCCAGAGCATGAACCTGCTTATTCATACACCTTTCTTCCCTCTTGTTCTCTCTTTCTCATTCTCCTACTAGTGTTTCCTGGGAATCATCTCCCAAATAAATGACTTTCTCTTAAATCTTTGTCTCAGCATCTGCTTCTTAGAAATCCCACATGATAGTACCAGAAATGGTCCTAGGAAACAGAACCTTGGGGTGAGATGCTGGAATGAGATCACTTGCTGGCTAAATGGTAACAAAGATCCTTGATGGTGGTGGGAGGGGTATTGTTTATGAGTCTTGACCTGTTGTAGCATCATGATTACTAAGACTTGCACATGTGATGAACTGGAATAGAACACAGGAATAACTCATTTTTTAGTTCTTCAATTTATTGTGATTCACAGATGTGGCGTTTTTTACAAATTGAAGGCAAGATTACAACTCCACCAGCAAAAAGATTATGACTTGCTTTCATGCCATACTCACTTTACCGGGGTAGTCTGGAACAGAACCCACAATACCTCTGAGGTCTGCCTGTATAGATGTAATAGCTCTAATACCCTAGAGATATGGGGGGGAAAGCAGTTATAAGGGTTGTGGATTTGGCTGGCTATTGTTAGCTGTGCTTGGAACACTGAAGAAAGAAAACTGCAAGCTGAGGTCAGCCAACTATGAATTTAAAGGCACAAGGCGATAGTCAGGATGCTACTTGGCAGCTATTGAGAAGATTCTCCTATCCTACAGCCAGAAGGCAGAATGTGCTGAGAATCAGTAGCAAGATCTGGTTGTAAAAGTGGCAGGAGTTACGAAGACGGCTGAATGTGCAGCCTCAGCAAATCTCCTATGTTAAAGGTAAGTCCTGATTGGGAAAGAATAGAACTCTAAGAAATGGGATTGGGTACTTGAGAACAAGCCCTGGAAAAACCTTGAACCCACAAGTCTGCTCTCTTTTACGCCCATTGCTTCTAGCAACAACTAGGGTCAAGTCTCAGCATGACCAGAGCGGGGAGTGTTGTTCCTGCTATACCAAGTAGGTATGCACCAGTAGGAAATGGGAAAACATTGCTGGGGAAAGATCTTGTAGATGCTGGACTGGAGTGAGGGTCAGTGAACTAAAAGCTGAATAGAGGTGATTTTATTGAGGCACTCCCCTGAATCAGAATTTAACACCCTGACAAGGACACGGTGTCGTGTGTGGAGTCATGCAGTAGACCCTGCTGGCTGCGCCATGTGTCATGCAGGGTGGCATGCGGGGTCTCTGGTCCTGCTCCCCACATAAGAACGCAGGACATGGTGAGGCCAAAAAGGAACACCCATGGAGCCATAGGTAGGGGAGTCATACCCCTATAGTCTCGCTGGCAGCTGGGCCAGAGACACAGGAAGCAGGAGCCACACAATCTGCAACCCGCCGTCCTAACAGCAATCCGTGCTTGCCGGCCACCATCTTCTTGCTAGCCCCCCATTTTTCTGCTAGTGTAGCCACGGCAGTTATATTAGTGGCCAATGGCTCACTGGTTACAGCTGACAGCCAACTAGCCACAGCTGATGGTCATCCAATCACAGTTGATGGCCACTTACTAGCTGAGCCAGCACCTTTCTATGTGAGGCTGAGAGCCTGGAAACTACTTTCTGGGGCTGTGTCCCCACACACAGGCTAATCTTTTTCCCCCCTTTTGCGCCCTCAACACCCCCCCCACTCCGGTTCAAGCTGTTGTTTCTCAGTCTAGTTGTGTAGGACATAGCTCCCTGGCCCATGCTGGTATTATGAGCCTTGTGCTCCCCCCTTCCCCCCCGTTGAGACAGTCGGTCGCTGGTTGTCGGTAGGCCGCTCACAGCAGCTCATGGCAGCTCTCAGCGGTTGCTGGCCACTCACACTGGCCACTGGCGGCTCCTGGCAGCACACAGCAGCCCGTGGCAGCTCATGCCAACCTCTGGCTGCTCACGGCAGCCCAGCTCCAGGGAGAGCCGTTGTTCACAGTCTTAGCTGTAGAGGGCACAGCTCACTGGCCCATGTGGGAATCGAACCGGCGACATTGGTGTTAGGAGCACAGCAGAGAACGATGATGAACACTCAAAGTGGTACCATCCTTAAAGGAGAACAGTCACTTGGTAAAAGGTAGCTTACATTGGACCCCTATGTTAGTTTCTTATGGCTACTGTAACAAATTACCACAAACTCCGAGGCTTAGAGCAACAGAATTTTGTTCTCTCACAGCTCTGAAGGCTACAAGTCTGAAATCACTGACCCAAATTCAAGGTGTTGGCAGGGCTGTGTGCCTTTGGGAGGCTCTAGGGGAAAATTTTTTCCTTGTCTCTTCCATCTTCGGGTGGCCTGCCTTGGTTTGTGGCCATATCACTCTACTCTGCCTCTGTGGTTGCACTGCTTTCTTTTCTGTGTGCCAAATATTCCTTTTCTCTCTCTCTCTCATCATATATAATTGCATTTAGGGCCAACTGAGATAATTCAGGATAATCTCCCCATGTTAAGATCACACCCACAAAAGACCTTTTCCCATAAAATGTAACATTTACAGTCTCCAGGGATTAGGACCTGGAATATTTAGGGACTACTATACAGCCCACTACAATCCCTTCCACTCAACATGAGGCACAAATCCTTTCTTACTGGGGTTGACATGTATGGGTTTGGGTTTCCTACCTGTAGTGGTACTGCTGACACTAATATCTGAAGGCTCACAGAGTGAGTTTCTGTATTTGCCATCTTAGAATGCCGCATAACACAGCATGGGACCCAGGAAGCCCCCTTCTGGTGAAATTGAGAAGTATGTGCATGGGTCCATGGGATCCCCTGGTCCTACCATATACTTTATTACCTGGTCTATTTAGAGGTGGCTAAAGGGGAGCTTAGGATGACAACTTGGGACACTGTTTAAAATTCAAGAAATGTGTGAATCAACAGTGATTATATATGGTGGTATATTTTCCATTGGTACAATATACAGACTTGGGAACAAAAAAGTGGAAGTAGGAGTTAACTTTCCCACTATTACTCCCAGGGACCTGCTTTGGGAATTTGTGCTTCCCATTCCTCCAAACTTAGGTTGAGTTGAACTAGAAATTGTAGCTCCTGTGTGTGAGTGTCAAATCTACCAGGGGACATAGTAAAGTGCCACCAAAGCTAAAGTGAAAGTTTCTGACTGACCATTTTGAGTTGCTCATGTAGTATACATCATCAGGCAAAGGGAGGACTTAGTATATGGCCATGAGTGATTGACTCTGATGAGCATGAGCAGATAGGATTATTGCTATATTATGGAAGCAGGAAGGAGTATTTTTGGAATTTAGGAGACTCAGTGGAGTGACTCTTCTTGGTGCTTCCCTGACTGGTGATAACCACAAACAGGCAATTGCCTCAATTGTGGCCTGAAAAGGACAAGGTAACCAGGACCCCAGATTCTACAGGGCAAGAAATCTAGACCAGCACAATTACTGGCTAGTATGATGAGAATCAGGAATGGTTGATAAAGGAGGGAAATGATAAATCTTCATGCTGGTGTCAAGATCAACTGCAGTAGTGTGATGCTCCTGTTCAAAAATTTTAATTTTTTTTAAAGAAATGTGAACTGGCAACCATCTTGAAGAAGCAGTGCCAGGACAGAATATATTAATGTGGGCACAAGTGAATCAGAGTGGTGCAAAGATGGATTATAGCAGACACTGTCAGTGTCTCACTCATGTCCCCTTGGAAAAGAGTGCTTGCTTGAATGTTATATTCCACATCAAAGGTATGAGAAACATTATTCCATGGCTAAATACACGAATGACTACCAAACTGCTTGGTAGTATAAAGATACTCAGTAAATGTTTGCAGAATTGATAAATGGATACATGGATGCATTTTTTTTTTTTTTTAGTGCAGGTGCATTTTTATAACAGAGGACTGGTGGTAAGCAGAATTATAAGATGGCTCCCCTTATCTCTCTACGCTGTCTTCATGTTACTCCCATGATTATGTTAGGTTACACGGCAAGAGGAATTTTTAGATATCATTAAAGTTATTAATAATTTAGCCTTAGGATAGGTTATCTGGGTGGGCCTAATCTGATATGTTAGCCCTTTAAAAGCAGACTTTTCTCTGGCCGACAGCATTAAAGAAATTAGAGAGTTTCAAAAGGTGAGAGGGATTCACGGAGGTTCTCTGTCATTGGCTTTGAGATGGAGGTGGCCACAGGGCAAGGACCCGAGAGTGGCCTCTGGTTGTTGAGAACAACCCCTGGCCAACAGCCAGCAAGAAAATGGGGTCTTCCATCCTATAACCTCCAGGAATTGTATGTATTTTGCCAACAACGGGAATGATGCTGGAAGCTAATTCTTCCCCAGAGACTCCAGAAAAGAGCGCAACCTTGATTTTGGCTTTCCGAGACCCCTCCAGCAGAAAAGTCAACCTGGACTTCTGATGTTCAGAACTGTGAGGTAACAGATTTGTGTTGTTTCAAGCTAAGTTACCACTAAGTTTGCAGTAATATGTTATGTAGCAATAGAAAATTAATATGACCTCTGAATCTATAAGCCTAGTCCAGATCTAGGTTTGAGGTATAGTCTCGACGATACCACTGAGTGCCGGACTTATTGAGGATATTTTACTGTCATCTAAAATTCAATTGCATAAAGCAGTATCTATCATGGCCTATGACTTACTAACTCATGCAGAGACCCAGCCTTCTGGGAATTCCTAAGTGACCTCACAGTCTTTTCAATAAATACGGCTCAAAACCTCTGAGCTTTCACCCAATTCCAGGTGGCTTTTATAATTTACTGTCATGCTGTCAAACTCCAGTCATCTATCACCTTCAACATTTTTGCTACATACTCAAATTAGCTGCATTGTTATTTTTCTTAAATCCACTCACTTTTACTTAAATAAATGTATTATAAAAGTTAAGCATATATCACTACTATGTATGGTAAACTAATATCATTGACCATAAATAGGAGGTAACTGTAAAAACACAATGAATAATATAATGAAAATAAACTTTTAAATTTCAGCTTGATACTGCTGGCTGCTGAAGTCTCTGAACATAAGGCCAGCTCACTCTTTGTTTAAAAAAGGAGATTAGCAAATGTTAGAGAGGTGTTAAGTCAAAATAGCTCAAATAGCTCAAATTGAGAATTTCTTCTTGACATAATTAGAGGGATTGAAAGAGATTTAAAATGGAAATAGCATTTTTCCTGTGTGATAGTTATATTCTTTAATGCCTTTTCCACTGCAATTTAAATGATCTTAAACACTACCCATTGTCATCTTGGATACCTTGTGGCGACAGTTCCACACTTGGCAAAATATTCTTACAATTATTTTAAAATAGCTTTCCATCAAAGAGAACTGTGTAACCTTGGACAGGTATTGAGTAAATGTTCAAGACATGTCATTATTGCTTTTGTCATGAATACCATCATATCATCATCATCATCATCATCGTTGTCTCGATCCTCCTCCACATTCTTTATGTCAAATCAATTTTACTGGTGAGAGCTGATCAAAATGGCAGCGTGAGGTGAGCCTCTGGAAACCTCCCCTGGAATTTACAACAAACTGAAAAACTATAACTCCACAAAGGACTCCCTGCACAACAGACAGGCAAAACGAAGGGTCTCACTACTGAATTCACCTAAAGTTGGGCAAATTGCATGAGCAGGGGAGGAGGGAAGGCAGAAGTGTGGAGATGGAGCCACGCGGGCGCAGGACACAGACCTATCTCAGTGCTCCGAGCTCGCTGCTTCCTGGAACTACTGCAGCTGCGGGAGAGGGAAGAACTCGGACTGCTAGGGCTCCACTTATGGCCCACAGGGCTGAGGGGGCAGCATATAACACGGCTGAACCCAACGCTCACAGCAGAGACCTCGGAGAAAAGACTGAGGGAAGAAGGCTGAAAATGGTGGTTTAAGCCCTCACTGCGGAGCAGAGAACAGAAGCCTTAGGCACTGAGACTAGCCGGCCCCTCCCTACCCTCCCAGAGCTCGCCCCGCCCCCACCTGCCTGGTGCTAGAAGCAGAACAGTAGCAGTGTCAGATCAAAAGAACAGAATATTTGCAGTTCTGAGAACTGTGGTCCACAGAAATAGATTCGCAGCCCAACTAGTTCCAGCAAAAGGGAGGGAGCTGTGGAAGCAGGACCAGCTGTGGTGATGGTCCCCGCACTTGCTCTGGGCCACCTCTCACAACTCACCCCACCCCTGGCCCCACATATCTGGGCAGATCCCTGCAGGAGTAAACAGAACTGCTGAAACACACGGGCTCTGAATCTGGTGCAGTAAGAACTTTGGAACTTCCAAAGCTCTCCGCATCCCCTCAGGGACACGGTGCCTGTATGACCCAGGTGAACTGGTAACAGAGGAGAAGCCCACCATTCAGGGAATTCCCCCCCATCGTGTGAGAAGCTGGAATAGTGCAGAGAAAACATAGCATTACAGTCTGAGAGAGAAAAAAATGCTGCAGTCAGAGAGAAAATAAAACATTCTACACAAAAGTAATGGAAAACAAAAGAAAGACCTCTCCATATCAATCTGTTGCAGAAGCCACTCCTGTGGATGTCTAGCAAGAGAAATAATAAATCACTAATTGCCATGAATAACCAAGGCAACAAGGCAGCTCAGAAAGAAAGTGAAAAGTCTCCAGAAAATGAACTTAAATAAATGGAAATATATGACTTAAATGACAGAGAATTCAAGATTGCAGTTCTGAAAAAAACTCAACGAGATGCAAGAAAACACAGACAGACAGTTTAATGAACTCAGAAACACAATCAAAGAATAACATGAGCATTTTACGACAGAGATTGAAATTTTAATAAAGAACCAAATAGAATTTCTGGAGATTAAGAACTCAATAGAAGCAATGAAGAATGAAATACCCAGCTTAGGAAGTAGAGTTGACCAGATGGAGAAAAGAATCAGTGACATCGAAGATAGAAACCAGGAAATGACACGGATAGAAGAAGAAAGAGACTTGAGATTTAAAAGAAATGAAAGAACTCTACAAGAACTTTCTGACTCCATCAGAAAGAACAATATGAGAATAATGGGCATACCAGAAGGAGAAGAAAGAGAGAAGGGAACAGAGAGTATATTCAAACAAATAGTCAATGTGAACTTCCCAAACTTGTGGACAGAACTGGATCCTCGAATCCAACAAGCAAATAGAACACCTAATTATCTCAACCACAACAGGCCTTCTCCAAGGCATATTGTATTGAAGCTGTCAAAAATCAACGACAAAGAAAGAATCCTCAAGGCAGCCAGGGAAAAGAAGACGGTAACCTACAAAGGAAAGCCCATTAGATCATTATCAGATTTCTCAGCAGAAACTCTACGAGCCAGGAGGAAGTGGAACCAAATATTCAAACTATTGAAAGAGAGAAATTATGAGCCAAGAATAATATATCCAGCAAAGATATCCATCCTTTAGATATGAAGGAAGAATAAAGACCTTTCCAGACATACAGAAGCTTATAGAATTTTCTAATTCATGACCTGCACTACAAGAAATACTAAAGGAGGCTATTCGACCACCATCAACAGGGACAATTTGTGGCAACCAAAACATAAAAAGGGGGAGAATAAAGGACTGAACTGGAATATGGGAATGGAGAAAGTAAGCGTGCTGAAGAAAATGGAATATTCTAAATATCAAACTTTCTTTTATGTAAACTTAAGGGTAACCACTCAAAAAAAATCCAGAACTGAAAAATATACTGTAATAAAGGAAGAAACAGAGGGAAACATAGAATACCACCACGCAGAAATAATATACAACAACATAAAGGCAAAGAAACAATGGAGACACAGCCTTACCAGAAAATTAAAGGTAGAATGATAGGAAATCCTCACATATCAATAATCACCCTAAGTGTAAATGGACTGAACTCACCAATAAAAACGCACAGATTAGCAGATTGGATGAAAAAACTAAACCCAACCATATGCTGTCTCCAAGAGACACATCTCAGCTACAAGGACAAGCATAGACTCAAAGTGAAACGGTGGAGATTGACACTCCAAGCAAATGGTATCCAGAGAAAATCATGTATAGCCATACTGATATCAAATGAAACAGACTTCAGGGTGAAAAAGGTAACCAGAGACAAAGATGGACATTTCATAATTGTAAAGGGGACTATACAACAAGAAGACATAATAGTTATCAATATTTATGCCCCCAATCAGGGAGCACTGAAATATACCAAGCAACTTCTAACAGAACTAAAGGGAGAAATTGACAAAAACACAATTATACTAGGGGACTTAAATACATCATTGACAGCTATGGATAGATCATCCAAACAGAAAATAAGTAACGAAATAGCAGCCCTAAATGACACATTAGATGAAACGGACATAATTGACATTTATGTAGCACCTCATCCTAAAACATAAGACTATACATTATTTTCTAGTGTACATGGAACAGTCTCAAGGATAGACCATATATTGGGAGATAAAACTAACCTCAGCAAATTTAAGAAGATTGAAATCATACCAAGCATCTTCTCTGATCACAAGGCTTTGAAATTGGATATCAACTGCAAAAAGAAAGCAGGAAAAACCACAAATACATGGAGATTAAACAACATACTTTTAAAGAATGACTGGGTCAAAGAAGAAATTAGAGGAGAGATCAACAGATGCATAGAAACAAATGACAATGAAAATACATCCTACCAAAATTTTTGGGATGCAGTGAAAGCAGTTTTAAGAGGGAAATTTATATCATTACAGGCCTATCTCAAGAAACAAGACAAATCCCAAATCAATAACCTCATGTTACACCTTAAAGAACTAGAAAAAGAAGAACAAATGAAACCCGAGGTCAGCAGAAGAAAGGAAATAACAAAAATCAGAGCAGAACTAAATGAAATAGAGAACAAAAAGACAATAGAAAAAATTAATGCGACAAAGAGCTGGTTCTTTGAAAAGATTAACAAAATTGACAAACCCTTGGCTAGACTTACTAAGATAAAAATAGAGAAGACGCTAATAAACAAAATCAGAAAAGAAAAAGGGGAAGCTATCACGGATGCCACAGAAATACAAAACAGCATTCAAGAATACTATGAAGGACTATATGCCATCAAATTCAATAACCTAGAAGAAATAGACAAGTTCTTAGAAACATATAGCCTTCCAAGGCTGAACCATGAAGAAGTGGAAAATCTAAACAGACCGATCACCGGTAAAGAAATTGAATCAGTCATCCAAAACCTTCCCAAAAGCAAAAGTCCGGGACCAGATGGCTTCACTAGTGAATTCTACCAAATCTTCAAAGAGGATCTAATACCAATCCTGCTCAAACTTTTCCAAAAAATTGAAGAAGAGACAGTACTCCCCAACTCATTTTATGAGGCCAACATTACCATCATACCAAAACCTGGTAAGGACAACACAAAAAAAGAGAACTACAGACCAATATCACTGATGAATACAGATGCAAAATCCTAAACAAAATTCTAGCAAATCAAATGCAACAATGCATTAAAAAGATTATTCATCACGACCAAGTGGGATTCATCCCAGGGGCACAAGGATGGTTCAACATATGCAAATCCATCAATGTGATACATCACATAAACAAAATAAAGGACCAAAATCATATGAGTATATCAATTGATGCAGAAAAAGCATTTGACAAGATACAACAACCATTTATGATGAAAACACTTAGTAAAGTAGGTATAGAAGGAAAATACATTAACACAATAAAGGCTATATTTGACAAAACCTCAGCTAATCTCATAATTAACAGTGAAATGCTGAAGCCCATTGCTCTATGTTCAGGAACACTACAGGTCTGTCCCCTATCACCTCTGCTTTTCAACATAGTGTTGGAAGTCCTCACCCCAGCAATCAGGCAAGAGAAAGAAATAAAAAGGCATCCAAATTGGGAATGGAGAAGTTAAATTGTCACTGTTTGCAGATGACATGATGCTATATATAGAAAACCATAAAGACTCCACCAAAAAGCTATTAGAAACAACCAACGAATACAGTAAAGTTGCTGGCTACAAAATCAACGTACAAAAGTCCATTGCATTCCTATATACTAACAATGAAATCTCAGAAAAAGAAATAAAAAAAAACAATTCCTTTTGCAATTACAGCAAAAAGAATAAAATACTTAGGAATAAACTTAACCAAGGATGTGAAAGACCTATATGCTGAAAACTACAAGACATTTTTAAAAGAAATTGAAGAAGACACAAAGAAATAGAAAGACATTCCGTGCTCATGGATTGGAAGAATCAACATAGTTAAAATGGCCATATTACCCAAAGCAATATACAGATTCAATGCAATCCCCATCAAAATCCCAATGGCATTTTTTAAAGAAATAGAACAAAAAAACCATCAGATTTGTTTGGAACCACAGAAGAGCCCGAATAGCCAAAGCAATCTTAAGAAAAAAGAACAATACTGGAGGTATCACACTCCCTGACTTTAGCTTGTACTACAGGGCTACAATAATCAAAACACCATGGTACTGGAAGAAAAACAGACAAACAGACTAATGGAATAGAATTGAGAACTCAGAAATAAAACCACATATATGGACAGATAATTTTTGACAAAGAAGCAAAAAACATACAATGGAGAAAAGACAGCCTCTTCAATAAATGGTGCTGGGAGAATTGAAAAGCCACGTGCAAAAGAATGAAACTGGACTGCTATCTGTCACCATGTACCAAAATTAATTCAAAATGGACCAAAGACTTAAGCATGAGACCTGAAACAATAAACTGCATAGAAGAAAATATAGGCACTAAACTTATGGACCTTAGGTTGAAAGAGCGTTTTATGAATTTGACTCTCAAGGCAAGGGAAGTAAAAGCTAAAATAAATGAAATGGGACTATATGAACCTTAAAAGCTTCTGCACAGCAAAAGAAACCATCGAGAAAATAAAGAGGCAACCAATTGAATGGCAGAAGATTTCTGCAAACAGTGCCTCCGATAAGGGGTTAATATCCAAAATATACAAGGAACTCATGCAACTCAACAACAAAAAGACAAACAACCCAATTGAAAAATGAGCAGAGGACCTTGAGAGACATTTCTCCAAAGAGGACATACAAATGGCAAAAAGACATATGAAAAAATGCTCAACATCACTAATTATCAGAGAAATGTAAATAAAAACCACAATGAGATATCACCTCTCTCCAGTTAGAATGCCATCATCAACAAGACAAACAGTAACAAGTGTTGGAGAGGCTGTGGAGAAAAAGGAACCCTCATACACTGTTGGTGGGAATGCAGACTGGTGTAGCCACTATGGAAGGCAGTGTGGAGGTTCCTCAAAAAATTATGAATAGAATTACCATATGACCCAGCAATCCCTCTCCTGGGTATCTACCCAAAAAAATCTGAAAACATTTATCCATAAAGACACGTGTGCTCCAATGTTCATTGCAGCTTTATTTACAGTGGCTAAGACATGGAAACAACCAAAATGTCCTTCGATAGATGAATGGATAAAGAAGTTATGGAATATATACACAATGGAATACTGTTCGGCGGTAAGAAAAGATGAAATAGGACCATTTGTGACAACATGGATGGATCTTGAGATCATAATGCTAAGCGAAATAAGTCAGGCAGAAAAAGCAGAGAATCATATGATTTCACTGATATGTGGTATATAAACCAAAAACAACAAAAGAACAAGACAAACAAATGAGAAACAAAAACTCATAGACACAGACAATAGTTTAATGTTTACCGGAGGGTAAGGGGATGGGGGGTGGGAGATGAGGGTAAGCGGGATTAAATATATGTTGATGGAAGGACAACTGACTCTGCGTGGTGAACACACAATGTGATATATAGATGATGTACTACAGAATTGTACACCTGAAATTTATGTAACTTTACCAACCATTGTCACCCCAATAAACTTTAATTAAAAAATCAATTTTACGATTTATATATTTTTTGAATTTTATTAAATTTATTGGGGTGACATTAGTTAATAAATTAAATAGTTTTCAAGTGTACAATTCTGTAATACATCAACTATTTATTACATTGTGTGTTCACCACCCCAAATCAAATCTTCTGTCACCATATATTTGACCCCCTTTACCCTCTTGTCCTTTACGCGCCCCTGTCACACACTGTTGTCTGTGTTCTATGAGGTTTTGTTTGTCTGTCTCGTTTGTTCATTTGTTGCTTTCTGTTTTATATCCCACATGAATAAAATCATATGATTCTTTTTTTTTTTCTCAAGGTGCCATTTTCAATCTTAGTTGCAGGGGGCAGAGTCCACCATCCCTTGTGGGAGTCGAGGAGTTGTACCAGCAACCTTGTGGTTGAGAGGATGCGCTCCAACCAACTGAGCCATTTGGAAACTCAGTAGCAGCTCAGCTCAAGGTGCAGTGTTCAATCTTAGTTGCAGGGGTCGGAGCCCACCATTTCTGGCGGGATTCGAGGAGTCGAATTGGCAACCTTGTGGTTGAAAGCCCATTGGCCCATGTGGGAATTGAATCGGCATCCTTCGGAATTAGGAGCACGGAGCTCCAACTGCCTGAGCCACCAGGCTGTCCCCGAAATCACATGATTCTTGACTTTTTCCACCTGGCTTATTTCACTTAGCATAATATTCTCAAGATACATCCATGTTGTCATAAATGGCAGTATTTCATCTTTTCTTATGACAGAGTAATATTCATTGTATACGTGTATATGTACCACATCTTTATTCAATCATTTATTGAAGAACCTTTGGTTTCCATGTCTTGACTACCATGAATAATGCTGCAATTAACTCATGGGTACATATATCTTTACAAACAAATGTTTTCAAATTTTTCAGGTAGCTACCCAGAAGAAGGATTGCTGGGTCATATGGTAATTCTATTCTTAATTTTTTGAGGAACCTCCATATTGATTTCCATAGTGGTTGTACCAATTTAAATTCCCACCAGCACTGTATGAGGGTTCCTTTTTCTCCACAGCCTCTCCAACACTTGTTATTATTTGTCTTGGTGATAGTCATTCTAACAGGTATGAGGTGGTATCTCATTGTTGTTTTGATATGCATTTCCCTAATAGCTAGTGAAGTTGAGCTTCTTTTCATATATCTGTTGGCCATTTGTACGTCTTTTTGGGAGAAGTGTCTGTTTAGGTCTTCTGCCCATTTTTCAATTGGATCATTTGTTTTGTTTTGTTGTTAAATTGTATGAATTCTTCCAGATTTTAGATATTAGCCCCTTATCAGAGGTTTTGTTTGCAAGTATCTTCTATTCAATTGGTTATCTTTTCGTTTTGTTGATGGTTTATTTTGTTGTACAGAAGCTTTCTAATTTCAATATTTATAGAACATATCAGTGGTTTCTCTTACAATTATTGCTTCTCCTTATCTACCTTCCGAAGGCTCATTTGGATAATTATTTATTCTCTCCTAATCGATACTGTTGCCTAATAATCCTTTGCATTATACTAGCTACCTTTCCAAAACTCATATTTTATTATTTCCATTCCCTGAATAGCAGAAGATCAAAGTGTTATGTTTGGAAATCACGATCTGTTGAGTAAGGCAGATTCTTCTGTATCACCTCTAGTCACTAACAAGCACATCAACTTGTTTTGCTCGCCTTTAGGGCCTTTGTCATCATGTGTGAATGTTCTTCCTTATTTTTTGGTGGTTTTGTTTAAAGTCAGTCTTACTCAAACAGAACATAAGCCCAGGGAATGAGAGCACCTGGGTTGTCTTGGTGGCCAATTGATCTGCAGCATCTAGAATAGTGCCTGTCACGTACTAGGTTCTCAATGACCTTGGACAAATTACCAGGTTTAACCTCACTAACCTTGGTTTCATAATCTTCAAAATGGAGATAATAATGCCCACCTAACTGGGTGGTTGTGAGGGTTGAATGAGATAAATTATGTAAAGATTCTAGTGCATCAGCAGAAGCTATTATTAGTATATCTTCCTATTGTTGTTAGAATAAGGTCAATCTTAGACAAGTATTCAAAGAATTCTGGATTTATGTCATCAAATTTTCTATTTCTCAATACATTTCTTCACATTAACCTAATACTCCAGCTCTTGTTGTAATATTTATTGAGTGTTTATCTTAGGATAGGTTTTCGGTATACAAAATACAAAGATCTGGTTCCTGCCCTTACATAGATAGAAGATAGACTCATAAAGGAATAAAAAATATGATACTAATGAAATAATGCACAAAATGTACTGCAATCATCAGAGAGATAGTGACCTGGGTTACCTAGCTAGGAATGGGCAGGGGGTGGAGGAAGCAAGAGACGAACAAATGTGTGAAGCCACCACTTATCATTCCTACAATGCTCTTGCCACAGCTCCTGTCCTCTGGGATGCCTTTGTATCCTATTAAATGTCACTTTTTACGTGGAATTTCCTAGAAGCTCCCTATCAGAATTGATGTTGACCTTTCCTTTATTCCTCTACTCTTTAGCTCATACCTCCTTGATACACTCCTCCCAGACTCTAGGCTTTTATATTGAATTTTACATTTTTCTGTCCATGTCACAAGATTGCAAGTTTCCAAACCATGGTGAATATTTTTTTCTATTTGTTCATCTGTATAGACTTCATTGATGTTTTGGAAATTGTTTTGCTAAAACTAGACTTTCTACCTTTTCTTTGGGTCTACAGGTCCCAAATTCATCCCTTTGGTTTACTGCAAATACTGGTATTTTTGCCTCAGAGTATGTATATTCTTTTTTGAACATTATTTTTGTTTTCAGTTAAAGTTGACATTCAGTATTATTTTATATTGGTTTCAGGTGTACAGCATAGTGGTTAGACATTTATATAATTTATGTAGTAAATTATATAAATTAGTCTGGTGCCCACCAGGCACTATACATAGTTGTTACAACATTAGTGGCTGTATTCTCTGTGCTGTACTTTACATCCCTGTGGCTATTTTGTAACTGCCATTCTGTGCTGCTTAATCCCTTCACCTTTTTCACCCAGGTCCCCAACCCCTGCCCCTCTAACAACCGTCAGTTTGTTCTCTGTATCTATGAGTCTGTTTCTGTTTTGTTTTCTATTTTGTTCTTTAGAGTCTTATAAAGTATGAATTTTATGAGAGTAGCCATATATAACTCCTTTTCTAATGTGTTAGAAAGAGGATTTAAAACACAGAACAAGTCAATTAGGCACAACCCAGTGCAAACTCTCAACTGGCACTTGAGTTTAAATGAGACTGAATATGAGAAGAATAAATGTGGGAAAAGTAGAAATGAGTGAAAAATGGTTGTGGCAAAATTACCAGCTGTTATTTATAGTATGTGCCAAGTATAAATATGTCCTTGCAAACTTGGAGATGAGTCGTCAGTTATTTCAAGATAAATTTCTGACTTGCTTCATATTATTTTAGACTATTTTGTGAAGACAGTATTAAAAATTCTGTGTATAGAGGGCCAGATGCATGGAAGGACATTTTGATATGACCAGTGGGTCTCACCAAAGAGTCTATACTTGTGGTCACTAAACCTTTTTGGTTTCTCACAACTATGTAATTTTTTCTGAAATAACATGGAAATAAATATATTTGTTTGTAGTAATCATAGCCCCTCATAGCTCAACTCCAGTTTAGCAGGCAAATTGCAAAGAGCTGTTAGTCTGTAGCTTTTCAAAGATCAGGTCAAAGCAAAGGGCTTTCTGCCCTAAATATACCGATTTCAGCCACTATACAATACATATTTTGTTTTATGGTTGCTATTTCTTTTGTCCCTAGTAGTGATTGCACATATTTATTTAATGGTGGAGTCACAGGGGGCATGAACTCCCAATAAAAACCAATAAATGACTTTTTGCTCTCTTTATGCATTCAACACTGTCTGTTATGTGTAAGGCGTTGTGCTAGGGGCTGGGATAAACAAGAAGGAATACAGCAAAATCCCTGCCTTTAAGAAGTTTATAGAAAAGTAGAGAAGCTAATATAACATAGAAAGTATGGAAATAAAAAGATAGAGAATACCTGACAATATGATATGTGTCGTGCACAGTGGCCTGCAGGGTCTCGGATCTCTGGTCCCACTCCCCACATAAGAACGCAGGACATGGTGAGGCCAAAAAGGAACACCCACGGAGCCATAGGCAGGGGAGTCATACCACTATAGTCTCGCTGGCAGCTGGGTTGGAGACACAGGAAGCAGGAGCCACAAGATCCACAACCTGCTGTCGCTTCCCTGCCAACCAACCTCACTTGCTAGCTGCAATCCACCATGCTAATTGCAATCTGCTCTTGCTAGCTCAGCCACCATCTTGCTAGCCCCCATTTACTACTAGCGTAGCCACGGCAGTTATATTAGTGGCCAATGGCTCACTGGTTACAGCTGACGGCCAACTAGCCACAGCTGATGGCCATCCAATCACAGTTGATGGCCATTTACTACCTGAGCCAACACCATTCTATGTGAGGCCAAGAGCCTGGAAACTGCACTCCTGGCTCTGTCCCCATAGCTGGTTTCTATTATGCCAGGAGTGAGCAATGCTTTTGAGTTCATGACTTCCATTTGTGGTACAATTTGAGGCACACACTTTTCCCAGATAAGAACGTAAAGTCCCCTTTCCTGGTAGAATTTGAGGAATCTACCACTATGGACTTACACAATTTAGTCAAAGTATTTTAAAATGCAATTGCACTAGAGGCAAGATGCCCATAATCTGTTACTAGTCTCTCTCTCTCTCTCTGTCTTTCTCTCTCTCTCTCTCTCTCTCTCTCTCTCTCTCTCTCTCTCTCAATCTATTTTTCTCTCCTGCAAGATAAGAAGGGAGAATAACAGTAATCACTATAAGAGTTAAAGTTTGAGATTGAAATATGGAGGAAACTGTAAAGAGGAATGAGACTGATGTTACATATATTATGTCAGGACCTCACAACAATCCTGAGAGCTTTGTAAGGTACAATTACCCATCCTTAAATAAAAGGAAGCTGAGTCTCAAAGAACCTAAGTGAATTGCCTAAGGTTAAGCAGTTAATAAATAGCAGCAGTGGTCTTCTAATTCTCACTCTAAATTCTGGATTTTTTCCCCTATTATACTCCATTGTCACTTCAACATCTCTGCCATTTCCCCTGAGGCCACCATGCTGAAAGTCTAATTTCCTCTTTCCTATAACTATAACTCTGCCTCTGGAACTTAAAATCCTTCCCATAAGAATTGTTGCTATAACTTGGTGCCACTTAAAATATCCAAATTAAAATCAAACACTCAAAATTTAAAGATATTTCTCAAATTCAGTGCAGATATCCATTGGTCAATCCACCACTAATAAGCTGATAGCCACTAATAATCACTCTGTTTTATCAAAAGTGATATAGGATGTTGCTCTGTGTTGAATTACAGGTGGTACAAATCCTGAATTAAAATCACGCAAACCATGTTTTTCATGAAACTAAGTCTCACAATTAAGAATGTATAATAATTAGTTTCAAATTGGGGTAAATCATCAAAGAAAGTTATGTATCCTGGGAGTTGTTATTTACATGAGAACAGATGCCTATGGAAGTTAAATGGAGTGTGGAAATTTCACAGCATGCTGTAGTAGAAGAGATAAATTAATAAAATGATCACATCTCAAGTTATGTCTGGTATGAAATAAAATTTTTATATATTTTTCAAAGATTCCTATTTTTAGTAGTAGAAGACAGGAGAAAGTTCAAAATAGTTATTTTGATAAGTATGATCACAAAGAATACCAACACAAACAAACATATCTAACTTTCGTAGCAAGCAAAGAAGACTATATATACATACAGAGGAGAGAAATCAGTAACAATAATTTTAAAATATCTAAAATGATTGCTGCATGCACATTATCAATAAGCTACTATTAAAATTAAAGGTTGTTCCACAGGACACAGAGCCCCCACTTTCAGGTAGGATGTCACAGACACACTTAGACAGATGGTTACCATAATGGCGACAAACATCAGCGCCTATTAGGCACTTCTTTGAATTATACCCAGATCAATGAAATCTCAGTTTAAGCCCATTCCTCTGCTCTGTTTTCAGAGAATTCTGGTTAGGTAGAAAAAACCATCCTCTTACAGCCTTAGTTCAGACTTGTTATATTGTCTCTACTTTTGAATACCTTGGCATAGAAAGTGATATTTAATTCTATACTATCGGTCAACTTTGAAATGCCCTAATTAAGCTTTCACACTACAGGTGTGGCTAATTAGCATTGGGACAGTAATTAGAGTATGCTCTCCTGTTTTGGCTTCAGTTGTCTCAATTCAGAGCAAGGCAAGAAGGTTTATTAATTAACATATTAGCTCTTGGAAGTTATGTTTCATTGGTGCAATGAATAGTATTTCGATAGACCAGTATAGATACTGGTTAGAAAGAATGAACCTCTAGCCTACATGAGCAGGTAAAACTCTCTGCATGGCCACCATTGCCTGTGGTTCCATTTAGCCACGTGTACTGCCATTAACAACGATTCTGTGGTGTCATGCCCAAAGTTAGCTGGACCTGGCCACTGAAATGTAATTCATGTGCCTTAAGTGAATCTTTCATGCAGGCTTCTTGTCATGCAGAAAGACTAAAAAGGTGGAGGGGTAGAACTTCACGTATTTACAAGGACAGCCATGTTTGTTCGCTACTCAAAGCTTGCATGTTGGGCAGAATTTGGTTTGAGACCACCTGGAAGTGAGGATGCAGGGGAGACAAGCTGATATAAGGAGTGACTGACATTAGCCTTCCTTTGCTTAAGCCTTCCATTTTTAACAGACTTTGGATTTCATATATGGTCCATATTTTGATAAAAATGTCACCCAAAATATGCATAATAAGAATTTAAAAGATAATAGAATAAAAATCACTTATTTTAATAATCTGGCGGTATATGGGGGCTACTTACTCATTACTGGCAAAATATCTACCAATTAAAAAACCCACTCAATTGGCTTGAGTCTGTTTCAACACGGCCCTAGTTAATTCTGATGTCTCCTATTTTTATAGTCACTTAACTGATAGCCTCACCTCTACCTTCTCCACATTTTAATCCAGAATATTCTAACTAAAAATGTTCCCTGAATGCTAACTTATTTTCCTCAGATTAATTTCCTCATTAATTGGAGTGACAGTATTAATTTTCTAGGACTGCTATGACAAAGTACCACAAACTGGGTGGCTTAAAACAACAGAAATTTAGTCTCATAGTTCTAGAGACTAGAAATCCAAAATCAAGCTGTTAACGGGTATGCTCTCTCTGAAACCTGTAGGGTGGAATCCTTCCTTGCCTCTTCTACTTCCTGGTAGTTGCCAACACTCATTGGCATTCCTTGGCTTAGATGCATCACTCCAATCTCTGCTTCTGTCATCACATGACCATCTTCCTTCTGTGTCTGTGTGTCTTCACCTGGTGTTCTTCTCTCTGCATGTATCTGTGTCCAAATTTTCCTTTTCTTATAAGGACAAAGTCTTATTGGATTGAGGCACACCCTATTCCCTAATGACCTCATCTTAACTTGAATACACCTGTAAAGACCTTATTTCCAACCAAGATCCGACAACACAGAGAGTGCCAAAAAATGTACACACATTTTAAGAAAGGAAAACTGTATTAAAATTGTAGTACTCAATATATATCAATAACAAAAGATGAATACAAGTCATGTTTGACTTCTGTAATTACAAGAGGTGCTCAAAGTGGTTACCATCAGCGTCCAGACACTTCTGATAATGGCGAACAACTTCCTTTTCTCTCTCTCTTTTTTTTAAAATTGGGAAACAGTGTGTTTCTCCAGGGCCCATCAGCTCCAAGTCATTGTCCTTCACTCTAGTTGTGGAGGGGGCAGCTGAGCTCCAAGTCCAGTTGCCATTTTCAATCTTTAGTTGCAGAGGGCACAGCCCACCATCCCATGCAGGAATTGAACTGGCAACCTTGTTGTTGAGAGCTCGCGCTCTAACCAACTGAGCCATCTGGCTGCCCCTATGGTGAACTACTTCTTGAGCAACGTTGACCAAAGTGTCCACTTGTATACATTTTTTGGCATTGCTGGTATATGTATGTATGTGTATATATATACATATATATTAATTTTTATGAAATATTTTTTTAAATTTACATGGTTCCTAAGTTAATATGATAGAATGTTGTACACTCAGAGAGGTCTAGTATCCATTTCAGTCTCTTCACCCATTTTATCCTTTCCCCTTTTATAGACATTTTAATTGTTTATTAAACTACGTTTTAGCTTTGAAAATATAAATGAATAGGTAAATATTCATATTTCAATTTGTTATACAAAATCTATGTAATGAAAATTATCTTCTGATCCATTCTTTCTTCCTGCCTTTCTTTCTTCCTTCCTCTTTCTCTCTCTTTCAAGCATTAATATATCTTTGTCTTATAAATCATTCCATAGAAATGAATAGCAATCAAATTTATTTGTCCCCCTTTCACCCTATCTCTTCAACTTGCTACAGAGAGCTCTGTTGAATAGATGTTCCATGTTTATTCAGTGTACATCTGATGGACTTTTGAGTTGCTATAGTCTTTTTCTCTTACAAAGAGTGCTATGGGAAATATCCTTGTACTAGGATGTATCAGTTTGCCTGGAACTGATGGGTTTCCCGAAAATGTGACACTTTCCATGTTAGTACCAGGGAAATCCTGAGCAAATCTGGACAAGTTGGCTCTGCTGCCATATATACACATCTTTTCAGAGTGAATTGATATCCTATGATTTTTTAAATCAAAGAATGTGCTAAGTCTTTCTAGGTGTTCATATACACTTTTTTTTGTCCTTCAAGTGTGCTTTATGTGTGTTTTTTTATATAAGTCTTGAACATTTCTCATTAGGTTTAATTTCTAGGTCATTTTCGTTTTTTGACACTACTGTAAATGTGATCCTTTCTACCATTACATATTTAATTGATTGTTGTTTTCATACATTGTGTAAAAGCCATTGATTTCTATATATTTGATTTTACTTCCCACCTCCAAGTGCTGACCAAGCACCCAGGAGCCTTATCCTTGTAAGACTACTCCCCTCAGGGCATCCTTGGAATCCCTTACTGGATCCCCTCTTTCTGGCCTTCCAGTGAGCAAAGAGAAAGAGAGTGTTGGGCTTTGCAAATGACACATGTCATGTCTGCTCATATTCTGCTAGCTGCAATTCAGCTAATACCCTTGCCTAACTGTAGAGATACTATGAAATGCAGCCTTCACTTGTGACTAGGACAGAGAGGAGAACAATAAGTCATTACCTCAACACTCCACTAGAACATGAGTACCACAAGTGCAGGGATGTTTGTATTTTTGGTTCTTTAAAGAATCTCAAACACCTTGACCAGTATACATTACCGTGTTTCCCCGAAAATAAGACCCAGCCAGACATTCAGCTCTAATGCATATTTTGGAGCAAAAATTAATATAAGACCCGGTGTTGTTATGTTATGTTATGTTATGTTGTATTATATTATATAAGACCCGGTATTATATTATATTATGTTATGTTATGTTATAGTAAAAGAAGACGAGGTCTTATATTTATATTTGCTTCAAAGGATGCATTAGAGTAGAGTAGTAGCTACTCTGATTGTCTGGCTAGGTCTTATTTTCAGGGAAACATGGTATACCCTCAATCCAAATCCACCTGGGTCCTGGTTGTGTAAATAACATTTTATTAGAATGCAGCCATGCCCATTGGTTTATGTATTGTCTAGAGTGGAGTAGTTAAGGCAGAGGCTGTATGGCACTCTGTCAGTCCCTCCTTATATCATCAGCTTTCCTCCCTTGCAACATCGTTGCAACAAGTTCAAATGACCTGTGTATCAAGTTGGTAGCATAATCACAGAGAGAGGAATTATTTCAAGTAATTTTGTAACATAGTATTTTGATTGAATATCCCTAGTGGGATACATCCCAAGGCCAAAAAGAATATCAAAGACATCTTAAATTTTATTTAGTACACTTATTTTTGACAATAAAACTGGTATTGTTGTTTTACAATTACACACACACACACACACATACATACATGCACACGGTTGAATCATATGCAATTGCAACTATTTTGTAATATTGATATATAAAAATGTTACTTAAAGATGGTTCAGCCCAAATATACAGAAGGAGGAGGAGGAGAAGGAAGAGGGGGAGGAGGGAGTAAAGGGGGAGGAAGGGCAGGAGGAGAAGAAAACATCTCTGCAGATAGGTCAGATAAGATGAAGACTGAGAATTGTCCACTGGTTTTTAGAGATATTGGAGGTCACTGGTGAACTTGACAAATATGTTTTTGTCAGAGTGGTGGAGGTATAAAATCAAATGAGTTGGTTTTGAGAGAAAACTGGAGGAGAGGTAAGTACAGGGAGCACAGGCAACTGTTTCAGAGGAATTTTGCTGTCAAAGAGAGCACAGAAATGGGTAGGGTCGTAGCTACTCTGGGAGAGAGGCTCAGGGAAGCATTTTTCTCAGATGAGAGATAATCCAGCATGTTTCTATGCTGGACAGAGTGACCTAGTAAAGAGAGAAAAAGTGACGTTGTAGGCTACGTTGAAGATAATTTCTGGAAAACAAGGTTTTTGAGTAGGTGACATGTATGCTAGAAATTGGCCCTTTGTGACACATGTGAGACTCCTCTAAGAGACACCATCTGCTTGCTTTCCCAGACACTTGCACTACTGCACTCATCTGAGGCTCTTCTCACTCAATTCTCTCCTTCCCCCTGATTCCACTTCAGAGCTGTCAGGTCTGCATCAAGGTCTGAAGCCTCTCCCTGCCTTCTCTTGCTTCATCGCACTTTATCTTTCTCAGGCGATTCTCCAACAGATCTTCTGCACTTCAAATTCTGTCTTTACATGTGCTTCTTGGAGAACCCAGATTGACTCACCCTGTAAGCGTGACTTCAATAGTGCTTCGTGAAATAGCCATTGGATAAGTTTTCCTAATTCTTCTATGGAAATCCAACATTTTATTCGCTTTCTTTCTTTTAGATTAGTTTGTAAGTTTCATTTTCCTAGAAAATTATCTATTTCATCCCAGATTTTTTCATCAAAAAATGTTTTCATCAAAGTTATTTATGTCTGTCTGTCTGGTTGAGCAAAATAGCCTCTTGTGATTCTTTTAATGTTCTTGCTTCTTTCTTATTTTATTTATTTTTCTTATTTGTGCTCTCTACCCTTTTCATTATCATTATTATTATTATTACTGTTTTTTATTAGGTTCAGGTGTACAAAACTATGTAATATCATGTTTCCCCCAAAATAAAACCTAGCCGGACCATCAGCTCGAATGCATCTTTTGGAGCAAAAAATAATATAAGACCCAGTATGATTTTACATTATATTATATTGTATTACATTACATTATTTTATTATATTATATTATATTATATTATATTATATTATATTATATTATATTATAGACTCGGTCTTATAGTAAAAGAAAACCAGGTCTTATATTAATTTTTGCTCTAAAACACACATTAGAGCTGGTGGTCCGGCTAGGTCTTATTTTCGGGGAAATACAGTAGTTAGACATTTACACCCCTCACAAAGTGATAACCCCCCTGCCCCAATCTACTACACCTCTGACATTGTATATAGCTGTGACAGTTCCATTGACTCTATTCCCTATGCTGAACTCCATATCCTGTGACTATAAATTAATTATAGTTGATATTCAATAGTATTCTGCTTCAGCCTCAGGTATATAGCACAGTGGTCAGGCATCTATACAGTCTATGAAGTGATCTCACTAATAACTCCAGCACCCATCTGGAACCCCACATAATCTTTACAACATTATTGATTATATTCCCCAAATTGTCTGTCATATCCCCTTCTTTCTGCCCTTTTCTTGATTTGGTTAACTCAAAGGTTATCTATCTCTTTATTCTTAATAAAGAGATAGTTTTGAATTATTCATGCTATCAACATTGGCTTTTATCCTTATAATTCTCATCTTATTGTTATTATTTCTTTCCTTTGTCTGTTGTGATTTTTCTTCTCACATTTTAAGCAAAATAAATGAAATATTTTAATTATTTCTTTGTCTTCTTTCCAGTTATATCCCATAAGTCTTGATACATAATTTTTAATGATTATTTTCTAGATATTCTGCAATTTTTCTTAGCATGTCCTCTTTGACTCAACTGGTATATGAAAGTATTTTAAAAGTTTTAATAAATAAGGGCTTTTCGTTCTTGGTTTTCTTATTAAGGTCTAGATGTATTATCATCAGAGAAATGTTATGTTATTTGTCCTATTTCTACATTTTGCAGTTTGTTGAGATTTTCTTTGTGACTAACGTATTATTGATTTTAAAGAACAATTTAAGAATTTTAAGAATGAATATTTGAAAAGAATTTGAAAAGATCTCTTCTTTAGTAGTACTGTATTTGATGTACTTTATATATTTTATTAAATATTCTATTTTGATATGCTATATCCTTAGTGATTTTTTTGGTCCATTTCATTTGTTATGGCCCAAGAGAGGTAAATTAACATTTCCTATTACCAGTGTTAGTCTGTCTCTTTGTTCTTTTATTATTTGTAGTATTTGCCTTATAAATGTTTTTGTTATTGTAGGGACCCAGGGCATGCCTCTTCCTCTCCCTCCCCGCACCCACATGCCACCCCACAATGGCATATTGATTATTTAAAATCAAAATCACCTGAGAAACTGCAGGAGTGGGAAGAGCTCTTTGACTCTCCTCTGTCCCCCTAAAAGCAGGAGATAAATCATATGACAGATGCCCTCCCTTCTCCTGAGAATTGAGAGACACCCTTATCACAAGATTTATATTACGAAATCCAGAGCTGCAAAAACCTATATAAACAAACCTTGTGATGCCTTTATTAATTTACTACCTAAGCCCAAACCGGGCTTAGATTCCTTTCTTTTTTTGAAATTTATTTTTCAATTACAGTTGATATACAATATTATATCATTTTCAGGTGTACAGCATAATGATTAGACATTTCTATACAGATTAGCTTGATCTGAGCACTACCTTTTTTTGTCCTGTCAATTTCTCACAAGTTTATTGTTTATCTAAAAAATATGAGAAAGGTGCCTAGTTCGATCATTTCTTTGAGCCTCATTTTATGATCTGAGCATCACATTGTGATTCTCCCATGCACACATATTAAATTGTTTTTTTCTCCTGTTAATCTAGTGTCCATTAACAAGTCCAACAGTAAGAGCTAAAGAAGGGGGGTAGAATTCTCCTCCTCCCCACCACTATGTTATCTGATGTATAGATATTCCTAAGTATTATATCTTCCTTGTGAATTGTGCCATTTAATTTTATAAAATGACTTCCTTTGTCTCCTTTAAAACTTATACCCTGAATTCCACTTAAACTAATATATTAAGACTAGTATCCTGATTCCTTTTGTATTTGCATTTATTATATAACATTGCCATCCATTGCTTAGTTAATTAACTTTTGTGGAGCCTCAATTAAACAGAATTGATTAAACATATGTTCGGACAGAGTCCGAGTTGTTCCAAGATTTGTGCCTGAGAAGCCATAAGCCCAAAGAACACATCAGGTGGCTGAGTGCAGACATAGGCTTATTGAGACTTACTGACCGGGGAGAGTCTCCGGAGGTGGCCACCAGAGGTGTAGTGATCCCCACACAGGCAGAGAAGAAGCGAGGTTATATAGTACAGCAAAACAAAGAGCATTTCATAGAAGAAATCATCTGGCAGGCCCTGCTCATATGCACACAGCGTCCCAAAAAGCCAGGAGACCTTGACTGCCGGCGAGTGTACAGAATGGTCTGTCTGATAAGCAGCGTTCCCATGGAGCTGGGAGACCTTGTCTGTCTGCCAGCTCATCTGCCTGTGGGCCAGGACCCTACAACATAATTATTGTTTTATGATGTATTATCATTACTAATTTATGCTTAGTATTCATTCATTTGTTTGTTTATTACATAATGAATACCTAGGAACCTACCACCCAATCCAAGAAGAGATCCTTAAAATTAGCTTACTATTGATAAGTTCCTTCTCTATTGCATCCCCCTGCTTCTACCACTCCCCTCTATTCACTATCCTGCATTTGGTATTTATCGTACTCTTACTTTAAACACAATAATTTAAATATGTATTATTTAGTTTTGATTATTTTTGAACTTTTAAAAAAGAGTATTATGCTATTTGAGTTGTGGGTACACAGGGAGACATGAATAAATTGTGAGCCATTCTTCTTAATGGTGTACCATAGGTGGGCCACATGGTATGTGAACATAAGCTTCACTGAGGTATTGTGTTAGAATAATGGATTTAGAACCAGCCAGAATTATTTAAGCTCTTTCATGTTACAAGATGCAGAGACTCATTCAGATAACCCTTGTTGATGGAATTTTATTATAAAAATTTGGCGATTAGAAAGGAGGAAGTAGTGGCCAACATCTGCTTAGAAGCCCTAGTAGATAATTGCAAGATAATTCTGGATAAGACAAATCACTAGTGACTGGATTATGTTATGTTCCCTTCTCTAGTTCTCTGACAATTTTGTGATTCAGCTATTGTTTCCTTTTTACTATCAACCAACTGTGTTACTATCAACCAGAGTGATGAGCTCCAATAATCACCAGTTACAGTGGAGATTAATACTGGGTGGAGACTTTGTGGCTCATCAACCTTCACTATTGGTAAATTTATAGGTGACTGTTACTGGGTCAGATCTTTATCACTAATTCAAGTCAGTGTAGAGGGCCATTTGAATAGATACTAATGTGTGGTGGGAAGACATTTGGTTGACACTAATAAATATTAATTTTCTCCTTCAACCAGCTGGCTGGTAACTCTTCCTCGTTGAGTCCATTGAGTTCAGTGAAGCACTTAATTGTTTGCCCCCAGGGAAGGTAAAGCACAAAAGATCTCAGAAACAACCAAAGAATTAACTGAGTTTCTAAATAGGTTTTTAAAACTCTAACATATGTGGGGTTTTAAAGGCACAGATTCTTGATCTTCAAGACCTGAGGTTTTTGCGAGAGAAAAAGAGGATTTTGTTGTTTTGCTTTGCTTTGTTTTACTTCCAGAAGCTTGGCATCAGATAACAAAAGCCAAGGATCTAAAAAATAAGGACTTACATTTATTTTAGCTTCATAGATAAGAGCAAAGATGAAGAGCTAGGCTATTTCATTCTCAGAAAGAAGAATGAGATCCAGTGGGGTAAGGGTTAGAGTGATGGTATAAATGTTTTGAGGGGAAGATTAATGGGGCACTAGATAAGGGGTACCTTCACAGAGCCCGAGGTAGAGCTGCCATTTGCAGACTGTTTTTCTAGTTCTAGTTCCCCTCCTTATGGTCACAAATCTACAACACCTAGTCAAGCATTTGGTCAGTTGCCAGAGGGCATTCTTCCATTTAATGGTACAGGAACAATTAAACATCCAGGAAGGTTTTAGCGTGAGGACTAGAACATCTCGAGGAGCCAGTCTCCCATCTGTACTGGGAGGCACAGAAGGAAACAGGACTGCGCTTTCCTGAGATAACTAGGAGAGAGGTGAAACTCTGAAACAAATGAGAGGAAGAGAGAATTTTTGTGGGGTAGGCTTTGGTGTGTTGTAGATGCCTTTCCAACAACCAGAACCACCCTATGTGGCTCTTAGCCTGATACTCGTGCCTCCAGACCCTAGGTTTCCTCAAATATGTAACATAGAATGTATGTAATTATGCTTACTTCCAATTTTTGGTTATATTCGAAATATACAGAACTAGACCAGGTACAAGGAAAGGCTTACAGTAGTCCCCTCTTATCCGTGGTTTCAGTTACCCTTGGTCAACCATGTTCTTCAAATAGTAAATGGAAGATTCCAGAAATAAACAATTCATAAGTTTTAAATTGTGCACCATTCTGAGTAGCGTGATGAAATCTCATGCTTTCCCACTCCATCCTGCCCAGGACGTTAATCAGCCGTTTGTCCAGTGTATCCACACTGTACACTCTAGGTCACCTCCCTTCATCTCATCAGGTAGGCATTGTATCATCTGACATTCTGACATCATCACAAGAAGGGTGAGTACAGTCCAATAAGATATTTTGAGAGAGAGAGTCAGAAAGAGAAACAGAAAGAGGCCACATTCACATAACTTTTATTGTTGTATATTGTTATAATTATTCTATTTTATTATTAGTTATTGTTGTTAATCTTACTGTGACTAATTTATAAATTAAACTTTGTCATAGATATGTATGTATAGAAAAAACATAGTATATATTGGGTTCAGTACTACCCATGGTTTCAGGCATCCACTGGGGGTCTTGAAACATATCACCCACCAATAAGGGGGGACAACTGTATACCAGCCAGCCATTTTTAACTCACCGACTCTTCTTTGCTGCTTGTATATATAACTTGCTAAAGACACTTCACTTTTTAAAATAAATATATCTTAGAATTTATACATTTTTTTTAACTTAGGTGATTTTTAACTGTTCAAGTCACAAAATATGGCACTGACTAGTTTCTTATAAAGACTTTGCGGGTAAAGCACAGTTTCCAACTGCCTTATATATTTTCTTGGTGAATTGCTTTTTTTCCCCACAGAATTTTTACAGGATGGTTCAGTATATGAAATCAGAAATACTGATAAGGCTTTTATAATATAAATGTTTTCATAGAGATATGGAGGACATACAAATGTGTTCAATTAAAATATATAAAGTTTCCATATATGAGAGAATTGGTAGCAACAAAAAAATGTCATTTTATTTTCCATGAATTCTATTACTAGAGCACAAAACATCCCGTACCCCATACCACCCATAGACTGTTTTACTCCATGTACTCATTAAAATAGGTTGTTACATTGTACACAACTTAAACAATTCATAAAGTCTTTCCTCAGCTGGAGGTTCACTGGAGGTTTAATTTTAAAAAGAAATGTTTAAAAAATAAACCTTAAATGAAATATGCTATTAATCCATATAATAAAATAAGGACAGTTTAGTATAACAGTGCATCCTTAATTACCAGAGAGTACTTTAAAAAATAATTGGCATATTGTGCCATAGGCACAATTCTAGGTTCAGTTGAATTTCTTAAATTACCTAATAAACTCATAATTCTTGAATGTCCAATCAAATCAATTCTGTGGAGAGGGTGGGGGTGGGGAATGGGTGGATATAATGCAAATGAGTATTGATAGCAAATGATTGCCAAGAAGACCTAACTGATCATAGAGACCTCCGTGGCTGTTTGTTTTAATGACCCCAAGGAGAGGAAGAGAAGTGATTTTTAGGGCCAAAAGAGGAAAGAAAATCAAACTGAGGAAGCATGGGGAAGTAATAAAGAAAAAGGGAAGCAAAAAGAAGAGAGCCAAAACTGAAGCCAATAGGAGAAGAAATAATAGGAGAAGGTGTTGAGTGGCTGGCTGTCGGAGTCACTGAGAAGGGGAATGGAGTAATATGAAATTATGATACGAACACTTTCTTAACTCTTTAAGACAAGGAGCTCTAATTGTCTCATTTGACAGACAAGACCACTAAGGTCATAGACAAGTCATATGATGGAAGAAAGCATACACAATGCTGGGTTGGGACAAAAAGTGGGAGCAATAGAACCCTACGTTAGTACTCTTGGAGGAAGGGTTTTTCCCCCTTCCAGATATCAGTATAAACCATCTTGTCCAATGGCATTCAAAATATTTACAATGAAACCCAAATGTGTAATCTATTAGTCTGCACACATTAAAAAAGAAAAAAGTGTTATCTGTACATCTTGGGAAAGTTCAGAATAAGAAAAGAAAATTTGCCATAAGAGTATCGTATTTTCAATACCTTATTTTACAATTTAGGGGTTCAGCCCAAGTCTCGCCAGAATGTGCCACTTTGGCTTACAGACTAATTTGAGATGAAGACAATGGAGGTCTGGCAGACCCAGGAAGAGCTCTTTACCCCTCACCTTAGCTGCCTAAAAGAATTTATAGATTGGGGGCCTTTGCGAGGAAGAGAGTTGTTACCAAAGACAACTTGTTTTTACATCAGAAATACTTCTTTGCAGGGCATGGCAAACATTTGTTTACCAAACATTTGCTCTTCCCATCTCCCTGTGAATTGTCTTTCTCCCCTTTGAAGTGCCAGACTCCTACCCCCTTCTCCTTAGTTCTGGATGGTATGTAAACCTCAATGGCCTGGCTGAGAGCCTCATATCTTTGGGGTCTCTTCCAAAAAGAACCCCAAAATTAAAATTTGTTTTTTTCCCCTGTTAATCTGTTTTATGCCAATTTAGTTATTAGGCTAGCCAAAGAACCAAGAAGGGAAGAAGGGAAAAGTTTTTCTCTCTTACACTACAATGGGGTAAATTGTTCAACTTGAAAAGTTCTGGGGAACAGTGGAATGTTCTTTGTATGTTGCAAGTTAGACAATGTAGATTTCACTTGAAAGAGTACTTATATAAGAAATGATTATGGGTGCCTTTCTGTCTCTGTTCTCAGAGAAGAGGCCAAGTATTTTCTATGAGCCAATCTAATTGCATATGCCATATGGATTGTTTGTGGGGATGCTCTGGTGTTTTAAAGTTCCACCAGGCATTAGAAAGTTTGATGTTTTTGACTGAAAAGCATTAAGTTGACTATGAAATTATAGGGGGAAAGGTGAATATTTCAGAAAGTGAACAGCATAACATTCCCCCCGCTACAAAATGATGTTGAAAATGGTTCATTTGGTCAAATTAATTTCTACCAGGTGCAAATAAATCTAGCACTACTGATTTGGAGCTGGATTCAAGAGATAAAAATACTATATATGTCCTATTTCCCGTTTAGTTATAATAAAATTCCTGACCACAGAAGCTGGGCATTGGAGGACACAACGGTGACTAAGAAAAGACTTTTGCTCTCAAGCTCATTTTGCTTTCACTGTCTGGTGTCGACTGAAAAATAATACCAACTGGGTGTTTCATCACCAAAAAGGAGTCCTTCAGGGTTAAAAAAAGGTTGCAACCCAGTGCATGCAGACATGGCAAGCCACGTACACATTGTGAACCGCGTGCCAAGATGAAGGAATATTTATAGAAGGGAAAATGAAGTTAATGGAAGGGGAAGTTAGAACCATAGAATTTATTATAAACATACACTTCTTCCTGTAGGGCTCCCGCAATTTTATAGAGTAGAAGAACTTCCATAAGCCCTAGCTCCTCCTGTAGATCCTCTGGACTGATTATGTTTGCAGAAGGTTCCAGTTCATTTTTATAACTGACATCTGGAGTCTCCTCAAGTATTGTTTTTTTTTCATTAACAGCCTTAAGGAGAACCAGACAGACATTTTTGGAAAGGAAACTCACCCATGTACTTAGACTAGGAATGACTCTCGGAAATTTACTTATTTCTCTAATGCTCAGTAACTTTTGTGAAATGAAGATAGTAAAAGAACATTTACCATGTGATTGTTGTGAGAATTGAATGAAATATGCAAGTAGAGTGCTTACCATAGAGCATGGGGCATAGTAAACTGTAATAAACCTTCACCATTATTATTGGGGAAACGCTATTGTCAATCACTCTAATTATGTTTACTTGGAGATTTCATTGATCTGCCCTGCTTGTGAGCTTTAAGCATTCCCTGAAAGAGTGTACTATTCTATTTTTCTGCTACATAAAAGTAGTGGGAAATGAAAGTTGTACCTGGAATTAATTTCTGATAAAAATATCAACATCTCCTTGATGTCAGAGGCCATTTCAGCTTGGGACCACTCAAAAAAACATAGTTGGAATTCATGGTGGGCTCAAAAGGGTCTACGCTTGTCTAAGTGGCCACAAGAGGAATTTTACAATGTTAACAACTGTGATCTACCATTGACAAGAACCTGGGCATAAAGTCTCAGATGTTTTCAGAGATGGCATAACTCTGCAGTATGACCAAATATCTAAGGGAGAACGTGATATAATCTAATCAATCCACTCAGAGGAATTGTGGCACAATTTTTGGGCTAGATTTAAATAGATTTTGGAATGAATACTGAGGAGAAGCATTATTATTCTCACTTAACTTAGATTTCTGTTGGATTGTGGTGAAATTCGGCTTACTGGTGTGCTGGATGCATTAAAACAAGGCGCTGCACTTTGGAATTCATATACTACAAATAGGTAATTTATCTTCTTTGGAATCAAAAGTTCATCTAGTTATAGGACTCTAATAGTCTTTTTAAAAATGGAACCAGTTTAATAAATTTTTCATCTAACTGAGGGCTCCGATTTCTATTTGAATTCAATTCCCAGTTGTCTAGACATCATCAGCAACTTAACCCTAGAGCTTTAATCCCACGAATTCCTGAAATTCTCATTACTGAGGTCAAAAGAACTTAGAAAATAAAAATACTTTTAAGAAAACGCTAATGGAAATCAACATTATCTTTATCCTTTAAGTAAACTATTATATTTATCTGAAGACTCATATTGTCAAATCACTGGGAAAAGATATTTAAGAAACTGGCCTGAATTTTGTTGTTGTTGTATTGTTGTTGTTGTTTTGTAATTTGCATTTCTGCCTCCAACCCTCATCCCTAGTCCCTATTAATTCATCTTCCTATTCTGATAGATGAGAAGGATATGGTATATCTATTTCTCAATTGATAGCCTTTTTCTCTATACATTTTCTTTCCTTCCAATGATTTCCCTCCATTTATATTTAAAGCAAGTTTCACAGATAACTGAAAAACCACTTGCTATCTTTAGAGATGCTCTTATGCAGCTTTTCTTTTGGATTAACATGAAGAAACAAATGAGGAACTATAACTGTGTGATAACCACTTATAAAGAAAATAATCTATTAATTCTCCTGGGTTTTAGGGAACATTTTCACTGTATGTGGTAATGGATGGAAGTGGAGGGGGGGAACTTCATAGGAAAAACACTCAAATAGATAAAAGATAAAAATAACCTCAGTGTGAAATTATAATACCCTTCTTATCATTTCAGTCAAATTGGAATTCAATTCTCAATGTGACTTTGTGGTCTAGGGAATTAATGATGATGAAGAGTGAGACATCTACCTCAATGTGAAAACGACTGTATTCTAAGACTTTCGTTCATCTTTGAACTAAGGTACGCAAATGGATATTTATGGCTGAATAAATACCACTTAATGATCATTATGTTATTTAATTCATACGCACATGCTATACTTTATTATATAAATTTGCAAAATGTTCCACTGAAATCTGCATTAGCATAGCAGCTTTGTATGTATTCCAAAAAAAATTGTTTTGCACTTTAGTTCAGTTATAGAAACTTTTTTTTCATTTAAGATTAAGTATAAGGACTGGGGATCAATAAACAAAAGGTTTAAAACCTTGAAAACATGCCTCCTTCTCTTTTGGTCCCTTATCTATTGTATTAATTCCAATTCTGAAATGAGCTCTTAGAGACACTAAGAAGGTTAATATTGAATGAGTTCATATGTTCTTTGCACCTTTTCATTTTTGTTGTTGCAGTTAGTACTAGGTTAAAGATGCCTCCAAAGATAGGGATTTGGAAATACTGATTCACTTTTGATATTTGCCTGTACACTTTCCGAAGTAGCTTCCTTTGTTTTTTCCTTTTCCTTCCTTCCTTCCTTCCTTCCTTCCTTCCTTCCTTCCTTCCTTCCTTCCTTCCTTCCTTCCTTCCTTTTTTAAAACATATAATCTGTTTTTCTTTTTCTATTTTTTAAATTAAAATTTATTGGGGGTGACAATGGTTAGTAAAGTTACATAGGTTTCAGGTATACAATTCTGTATTACATCATCTATATATTACATTGTGTGTTCACCACCCAGAGTCAGTTCTCCTTCCATCACCACATATTTGACCCCCTTTACCTTCATCTACCACCCCCCTCTCCCCTTACCCTCTGGTAACCACTAAATTATTGTCTGTGTCTATGAGCTTTTGTTTCTTTATTTGTTTGTCTTCTTCCTTTGTTGCTTTCAGGGTTTTTTTTTGTTTTTTTTATTGAGGAATATCGGGGAACTGTGTTTTTCCAGGACCCATCAGCTCCAAGTCCAGTTGTTGTCCTTCAATCTAGTTGTGGAGGGTGCAGCTCAGCTCCAAGTTCAGTGGCCGTTTTCAATTTTAGTTTCAGGGGGCGCAGCACACCATCCCATGCGGGAGTTGAACCAGCAACCTTTTCATTAAGAACTTGCGCTCTAACCAACTGGGCCATATGGCTGTCTGTTGCTTTCAGTTTTATATCCCACATATTAGTGAAATCACATGGTTCTCGACTTTTTCTGTGTGACTTATTTCATTTAGCATAATAATCTCAAGATCAATCCATGTTGTTGCAAATGGCACTATTTCATCTTTTCTTGGAGAGGCTGTGGAGAAAAAGGAACTCTCATACACTGTTGGTGGGAATGCAGACTGGTGCAGCCATTATGGAAGGCAGTGTGGAGGTTCCTCAAAAAATTCCGAATAGAATTATCATATGACCCAGCAATCCCTCTGCTGGGTATATACCCTCAAAATCTGAAAATATTTACCGTAAAGCTATACATGCTCCAATGTTCATTGCAGCTTTGTTTACGGTGGCCAAGACATGGAAACAACCAAAATGTCCTTTGATAGATGAATGGATAAAGATGTTGTGGTATATATACACAATGGAATACTACTCTGCTGTAATCTCCTTTTCATTCACTTAATAATAGCTTATGAACTCATTCTTTCTGTTCCGTACTTAACTATGGTATCAGGCTAAGTTAAGCCTCACATTAATCTCAATACTCAAAACTTTGCATTTTATCACATTATCTTTATTTGTTGTCTAGGTTGGTGCAAAAGTAATTGTGGTTTAGAAGGTTAAAAATAATTGCAAAAGCCGCAATTACTTGTGCACCAACCTAATATTTCACCGATCCCCTGAAAAGAGTTTAACAGCATTTTCCTACTCTCCCCACAGTTAAAGTCTCATTTATTCATTGCTTCATTATAATTTCTCTGCCCTCATAAATAACCCATTAACTTATTATTATCATGTCCCGGCAGAAATTAAGGCTTAATTAGGGAAAGCTCACACACAATCTGAGTTCTTAGTGCTTATCTCTGTTTTCCAACTTGTGGCTAATTTGACCATAGAAGAAGTTGAGTGTTTTTAGTGACTTAAAATGTGATGGGTATCTCAAACCTTTATTTTATTTAATTTTTCCAATAAAATAATGCTATCAAAATTTGCTGCCAATGTAGAGTTTTGTGTGTGACTTTTAAGAGACATTAATTCCCCACTCTATGTTGTTTGCTAGGCTACCTGGGGCAGTTAAATCAGATAAAGAAAAGGGAGCAGTGAAGGCACCCGATGAACCTGCTTATTCTGAATGAGCTGTTTGCTAATCTGGGAAATGATCTCATTCAAATTCTCCCACCTCACTTCATGTTGCCTTTCCTATCAATATCAATCCCCTTTGGTTGTCTTATTATCCTAGTAATTCCCATTGATTCCAAATTTATATCTCAAAGTATGGTCCCTAGATCAGCATCGTCAGCATCATCTGGGAACTCACTAGAAATGAAAACTCTTAGGTTCCACCCCACACCCACCCCTGACTTCCTGAATCGGAAACTCAGTGGGTGGGGATGGGGGTCTGGCAATTTGTGTTTTAACAAGCTCTCTGTTTGAGAATCACTGTCAGGTCTTATGCTTCTGATTATCCACATTGCATAACATGGTATCTATAGAGAGTGGTAACTCGATATTGCATCCAATGGGAAAAACCTATGATGACTTCAATTCTTAATTCCCTCCTTATATTCATGCCCTCTACCATGAGAGTTTGTAGTTCCTCTTATTGAAGATGCATAGTCTATTTCCCCACCCCTTGAATCTGTACTGATTTTATGACTTACATCAACCCACAGTATATGGTGAAAGTGACTGTGTACCAGTCTCCAGAGCCCTTGTGTATTTGCCCTTGCTCCCTTTTGTACCTTAGCCATTGCCATAGGAATATGCCTGGGTTGACCTTCTGGATAATGAGAGACATGTAGACTAAACTGAGTTGTTCTGATCATCCAAGCTGAGGATGTAGATCCTCAGACAAGGTCAGCAGGTGACTCCAGACATATGAACAATAAACACTGCTGTAGGCCACTGAAGTTTTGTGGTGTTTGTTATGAAGTATTATTGTGGCAAAAATTAACTGCTACCTCTGTATAGTAAATTAAATCTAAACTTCTACCATTATCTGGCCCAGCCTTCACCAAAGTTGGTCCAAATATCTGCTCCTTACTGCCTTCAGCTGACAGGATGTGACCTAACCTTGCATACTAGATTTACAGGTGATTTTTGCAATAACTTTCTTGCAACTCCCTGAGACAAAATTCTTTCTTTTCTGACTCAGAATGATGTCAGCTGATTGCTCTGCTAAAGAATGGGCTGTTTTAAACTCATGAAAGACATGAAGACAATACATCTAAATCAATATTATTTTGACATTCTCAGTAATCTCAAAATATTAGAACATAATTCATAGAGAAGCAATACAAGCCAAGCACCGTGCAACAGGAAACTTCTTTACTGAAGTTTACACCAAGAGAAATATCTTATATTGTAAAGATCCCTCGGCCTATCATTTTGTTGAGCAGCAAATTGAGATTTGGCTATAATTCTTTAGCTAACTTTAAAGATATGTGATAATTTTTAAATTCAGTCATTTGTGACTCAGCTTTCATCCATTTGGCTTTTTATTTCTTGGTCTTATAGTCAAAGCTACTGAACTGAAATCTGTCTTCTTTCTGAATAATACTTTTCAAATTATAACAATGACTTATCTTGAATAGTGGCTTATGAAGCAGACAGAAATGCACTTTATCCAGCTTTCACCTCACATTCAGAGAGACATCTATTTTCTAATTAAACTCTACATTTATCTTTTCTAAAATTGACAGAGCTCATCATTACAGATGGAATATTTATTATGAAGTTGTGTCAATTTCTACAGTTTTTAGAGCACCAAGTACAGGGCACTGCACAGAAATATGTCTTAATGATAATTTAAATCCCATTGTTCGTTTTGCTTAGATTTGAGTTACTTGCTAAATGGTATGCTAATTGCCTTTAAGAGCTGTTGCAGTTTCTAAAGTCACAGAATTTGCTTTTAAGTTGCAGTGAGAACCCTAAATAAATCCAGCTCATTGTTAGGCAATAATTCTCAGCCTTTGGGATGTATAGCAACCCCCTAGGTGG
Organism: Rhinolophus sinicus; assembly: GCF_057876585.1. Lineage (NCBI taxonomy): Eukaryota > Metazoa > Chordata > Mammalia > Chiroptera > Rhinolophidae > Rhinolophus > Rhinolophus sinicus. The sequence continues at coordinate 20,198,538 of NC_142518.1, read as the reverse complement.
CTAAAATTTCAGATTCCATGACCTCACTTCCAGAGAGTCTGATTTATTAGGTTTAGGGGTAGGCCTAGGAATCTGCATTTGCAACCACATATAGATATTTATGACACATTAAAGTTTTTAAAAAAGTTATTCATAAGGTTCTGATATAGCTTTTCCAGGATCCACACTTTAAAACTCCCTAATATATTTCAAGTAGCTATTTGGAAGCCCACATTTTATAATAGAATAATAATATACTTAAAACAATCAAATTATCTCCTTAATGATATCATGTAGAACCTTACACAACATAACCTAAATAATTGTTGAATTGTTGAATAAAAATTGTTGAATTTTTAGGAAGATATGCTGGGGGACACTGAGAGGGCTAGGAAAGTGGTACAATTTGTGATGTATTTACAATTTTATGTCTCTCAGAGCAGATATGCCCAATGAGGTACTATATGTGAAGCCACTTTGGTAATTGGGTGTAACCAGCTACACACCAAGGTCTGCTACTGAAAATATGAGGATGAGGATGTCAGGGTCGCCGGCTGGCTATCCCAATAAGGTGACATCAGGAAGGCACTCAGAATTGCACAAGAACTGAGGACTTTTGCAGCTCAGAGAGCCGGTCTTGACTGAGAGGTGATCACTCTGCCGCTCTGCTCCGAGAACCCTCCACTATGCTCCGCTATGCTCGGACTGAATCTCTGCCAGACCCATCTCCCAGATCAGCCACCCTTTCTGGCTCCACCAGGACTCTGACTGATTTGGGGATTGGTTCATTACTCTATTTTACCTAATTATTGTATTATTCTATGTCTTTTTTATTTAGTTGTAAATTTATTTATTTTTTTATTTATTTATTTTTTATTTAGTTGTAAATTACCTTACAAACACATTCTTTTGAACTTTAGAAGTCATTTCTTTATCATTGAAATTTTTCATCTGTGGGTGCCAGTGGTGTGGGCAAGGCACAGGTGGTGGTGATGCAAGCAAGATATTAAACGGCAATAATTTCTGAGAAATATAACAGAATGTCTTTCTAAGTTATGTGTCAGGATGGATCTAAGATAGCTGTGAAATGAATAGCCCGAGGCATTTACTTTCAAAAGATTCTGAAAGCATTATAGCAAATATTGTTGAGAATCCTTGATACCTTGCTATCCAGGGTGACAAGGACTGAACTGTCTATAAAGAACATCAAGAAGAAAGGTTACAGCACATGAAAAGAACATCTATAGAAACCAATTTAATATGACGTGGCCATTATAAGCCAAGTTTGGGATGACGCACATGAAATGCTTTGAACACTATGTAGTGCTACAAAAAATTGGTGATGGCCATAATTATGAATTGTCACATTCACAGACTTCACCTAAGGTTTGGACTACTTGCCTTTATAATGTTAGATGATGTCCAGCTGAGCCACTCTATCAATTGATAGCTGTGGCATTCTGGGAAGTTTGCCCCTCTAGAATTATTTCCTTTTACTCATAGGGATGTGCTATTGTACTGTACTCTGGCTGACTCTCAGTATACCCTTAAAGTGTTCCTGAATATCCAATGTGTGTCAAATCTCACAGTAACAGAGATAAAGAGGTGATTATCTATCTGAGGTCATTTGTGGCCCACATTCCCCCTGCCCCCCGTGGGCTCACCCCTTTTTGGTTTGAGTAGAATAGAGTACTAGGTGAAATCAGACAAATGGACCAAATGTCTTATGTGCTTTCAAATTTTAGAATTATCCAATTCTACTAGCCAGGATGCACATTTTTTAAAAATCTGAAACATGACGATCTTAACATTTCCCTTCTTTACACTGATGCTTAATGCCACCAGAGTGTTACATGAACCTTTGAAGTAAGTATAACAGATAAAAGAAGCCTCACTGCATGATTCGGGGAAATTCTTTCCCAAATCAAATTCTATTATGTGGTAGAATATAGCCACAATGCAAACGATTAAAATCTTATCACTAAAAGTAATTATAATAAAACTAGAGAAAATATTGCCAATGTAAAAGGGAAGGCCACAAAAAATATGCGGGATAGGCTGCATTATCCAGCAACTCTTTTTCATCTTTAACTCATGAAGCAAGTAGGAACAATGTGCATTTGGTATAGATATGTGTCTTAAGCTTAAATTATGCCACTCTTTATTATATGGAAACTAGATCCCAATTTTGCCCCCTCAATTTTCCTGTAATTTCATTTACTCAGTGGATATTCAGTCAGTGCCTACATGTGCCACTTACTAGTAGGTCCTGGAGATACAGCTGAGAAGACGATACTAGCAGATAGTACTGCTATGAGGAATTGTACTCCAAAATGTTATTTTGCATCAGATGCTAAAAAGTAACAGTGATAGTTGTGGAGATAAGCTCTGGCAATACCACAATTTTGGGTATGACTATGTGGTACTGTCAACGAGCGACTGCGAGGTTCACAGTCCGTGCTGCCGTCTCTTCCTGCAAGTCAGGGGGACTAACCCCCGAGAGGCTCTCAGACCCCCAGGATCTACCTGGCACTGACTGAGGCCTCCGTGGTAGCCGTGGCACGAGCGAAGAACAGAGCACGCAAGATCTTAAATGCCTTTCAATATGTTCTTTACTCAAACATCAATCGTCAATACACCAGTGTAGCACATAGAATAATACAATAATTAGGTAAAATAGAGTAACGAACCAGTCCCCAAATCAGTCAGAGTCCTGGTGGAGCCAGAAAGGGTGGCTGATCTGGGAGATGGGTCTGGCAGAGATTCGGTCCGAGCATAGCGGAGCATAGTGGAGGGTTCTCGGAGCAGAGCGGCAGAGTGATCACCTCTCAGTCAAGACCGGCTCTCTGAGCTGCAAAAGTCCTCAGTTCTTGTGCAGTTCTGAGTGCCTTCCTGATGTCACCTTATTGGGATAGCCAGCCGGCGACCCTGACATCCTCATCCTCATATTTTCAGTAGCAGACCTTGGTGTGTAGCTGGTTACACCCAATTACCAGAGCAACCAGGCCCCTTACTGAGTGTTGTCTGCTAAGTTGTTTGCACATGTCCAAAATGGAGTTACTCTTGCTCATTCAATATGGAGTCACTCTTGCTCACACAAAACTCATTCTAACAGTTTTCAGGGGTGCTCTACACAGGTACCCAGTGTGGTAACAGAGGTGAAGTAATACACACTGGCTCTGTGGCTTGGGCAGGTGACTTGCTGTGTCTGTTATGGTGCAAAAGGTCCAGCTGCTTGCCACACAAAAGGCAAAACTCGAGAGAGGAGGTTGGTGGAAAGAAAAGCAGGTTTATTCCAAAACGCCAGCATTAATGGAAGACTCCCTGTCACAAAGACTGTCTTCCCCCTCTTAATATCACCAAAAGATTTTATAGGCATGCACGGAGAGGCAGAACAAACAAAAGGAGAGGTTGGTTAGGCAATTCCTGAGAAAAAGGAGGGGAGGGCTACCCAGAGGCTGGTAGACAGGTAAAGAGGCAGAACAAAGGAAAAGAGAAGTTGGCCAGGCAATCCCATGGAAGAGGCACTTCCTAGAGGCCACTCTGCCCCAGGGATCAGAGTGGATCTCATATGGATGCAAAAACTCCCTTCAAGTCACTGGGCCAGGTGTGCACATGGTTTGAAGCAAACAGAACCATTGAAACTGGGATGCATAGTAAATGTATAGCAGAGTCATTGAGGTTTGCGGGATGGGAGGGAAGCGAGAAGAAAAACTTTCAAAAAGTCCCAAGCCAAACCACACTGTCAAATAGAATTACACCAGAGGTTTAAATCTCAAAATAGAAGATACAGTGCCACCATTACATGCTCAATGGGACATGAGCAAACAGGACATAAGCAGGGGTGTGAAAGGTTATTGCTCAATGGGGCATATCCTCTCTTGGTAATCATTGGAACCCCAGTCTGCCATCTGAAGAACCCAGGGAAGTCTATTAGAAGATGAAACACCATGTAGAGGAACCTGTTGCAGAAACCATCCATCCCAGCTGAGGCCCACTGCAGGGGCTAGTCTGACAACTGCCAGACACATGAGTGAGGCCATCTTAGACCATCCAGTTTCAGCTGCAACAGAGCCTCTAGCTGATTGCAGAGATCAGGTGAGTCAGCCAAGCCCAGAACTGCCCATCCGACCCACAGAACTGTGAGAAACAATAAATATATATTGTGTTAAGCCACCAAGTTTGGGTTTGTCGTATGGGGTGTGACAATTAAGTTCGTGAACTGGTTGCACCAATGTTGCTAACCTTTTTTGATATTAGATGGATTATGATCATTATGAATTTGTACCAACTGGACAGACAGTTAACCACGTTTACTATTGGGAAGTGCTGAAAAGGTTGTGTGAAAACTTAAACAACCTGAACTTTTCACCATGGCTCTTGCATCACGACAATGCTCCAGCTCACACGGCACTGTCTGTGAGGGAGTATTTAGCCAGTAAACAAATAACTGTATCCCTACTCACCTGATCTGGCCCCCAATAACTTCTTTCTTTTCCCAAATATAAAGGAACTATTGAAAGGAAGACATTTTGATGACATTCAGCACATCAAAGGTACTACAACGACAGCTCCAATGGCCATTCCAGAAAAAGAGTTCCAAACTTGCTTTGAAGGGTAGACTAGACATCAGTGCATAGCTTCCCAAGGGGAGTACTTCGAAGGTGACCACAGTGATATTCAGCAATGAGGTATGCAGCACTTTTTCTAGGATGAGTTCGTGTACTTAATTGTCAGACTTGTATAACAAAAGCTAACTCATACAGGATATCCACACGTGAAAGAATGAGACTGGACCCTGAATTCACACCATATACAAAAATTAATTCAAAATGGATCAAAGGCCTAAATGTAGGAGCTAAAACTATAGAACTCTTAGAAGGAAAAATAGGCATCAATCTTTGTGATCTTGGATTAGGCAGTGGTTTCTTAAATATGACATCAAAAGCATAAGCAACACAAGAAAAAATATAAACTGGGCATGACTGATACAAGGAGAAGTGCTTTGGGGGGTCCATTACTGTACCATGTAGCCCAGCCACCTACGGGTTGTGTGACATTGGGCACATCACTTACCTCGCTAAGCTTAATTTTCATTATCCGTAAAATACAGATACCATTTATATCATAAAGTTCTTGTAAAGATGAATGATTATCTTTTAAAATTTTTTACATGTATTTAAGTTTATACCATTGACTATAAGACAGCAGCATATATTTCTTTCATAGTTAATCTTGGTCTATAGTCTTCATAAGTTGTATAGATATATATACTAGTACCTGTGTATTATCTTCAGAGTTGAGGGAGTCAAGGCTACTCTATTCACTATTGTTATAATTAGTATAATTGTAGTTATTATAATATAATAGTTATATTTATAGTTATTTTTAGTTATTATTTACAGTTTTCTACAATGGCTGTGCCAGGATAATTAACAGTGTGTTTGATTCCTGGGTTAGATTATATGTGTGAATTGATAGTACTAAGCATGTTCATACCCAAAGCCCGTTAAGTTTGTAAATAGATGAATAATACATAATTTATGTGTATTACATTGTAATATGTAAATATCATAACATAGAACCTATTGCTTTCCTTCCAGCATCTTATTTACCTTTGATAACGAATTTGTGAAACAGGATCAGAAATTAATATCAATGTTTTGTAAATAGCAGCAAATCCATTCAATACATTAGCATGAGAAGAAACAAATATCTACATTTTAAAGACTATGTTTTCTATATTAGAGTGAATAAAAGGATAATGATATTTAAAAGAGCTGAGGGGGAAAGAGCCGGTTCTGAGAGCACAAAGCTGGTTGAGGTAAAAAGAAGTGAGATATTTCCAATAGCTTCAACAGAGACAAAGCAGTAAGAGACAATTTCTACCTATAGATTTAATTCTCGTACTTGGACATTGGAAAGGAATGCTTGCAGTAGCAAGCCATGTAGAGATGAAGAACTCAGGGAACTACTTTTACCTCATGGATTGGTAGGAGAAGTTGAGTGACATTACATTTTTATGTCCCTACTCTTTTTTTTTTTTTTTTTTTAATTTTATATTGAGGAACAGTGTGTTTCTCCAGGGCCCATCAGCTCCAAGTCATTGTCCTTCAATCTAGTTGTGGAGGGTGCAGCTCAGCTCCAAGTCCAGGCACCGTTTTCAATCTTAGTTTCAGGGGACGCAGCCCACCACCCCTTATGGGAATTGAAATAGCAACCTTGTTGTTGAGAGCTCGCGCTCTAACCAACTGAGCCATCCGGCCACCCCTTCCCCACTCTTTTGATTGAACAGATTATTCATGAAAACTGGAATTACAGTGAGGATAAGAGGGGAAGTTTGGGATAGATATATTTTGCTGCCTTAGAGTGTAGGTCAATTTCATTTTGATGCAAATGTGCAAGATATCTTGAATATGAATTGTCTCAAGGAGAGATAGCATAAGAATTATTGGTAATTTAATTGGACATTTGACACCTCACTGGGTCAGTGCTCTGATGCTTTCCTCTTAGGCAGCTGGGCCAGCAGGTGATGATGATAGTTGGAGCAAGAAGAGCCTTTAATTAACTGCAGAGGTGAGGGGAAGATTGGTCTAATTCTATAATAAGTTTAAAAAAAAACTGGTAGAAACCTATCATAAAGACAGCACAATGAAAGATACTTTAGGATTTTCTAATGATTCACATTCTTTAAATTTTTATTTAAATGGGTACCTCCATCAAGAAATTTCTGATACAAATACTGAGATTTTAAGTTTTAACTATTTAGATAAAAAGAAAAAGTGAGGACCCTGGAGGTTCTACTGGGTCTACTAAGTCTTTACTATTTGAGGAAAGAAGTGACACATAGAGGAAGTGGCCTTGAATTTCAGAAGTAAGACCCCCAATTTTCTGAGGGAGGTATGCTAGAGATTTTTTTTTAACTTTTATTTATTTTAAGTGTGGTTTTCCAGGACCCATCAGCTCCAAGTCAAGTAGTTTCAATCTAGCTGTGGAGGGCACAGCTCACAGTGGCCTATGTGGGGATCGAACTGGCAACCCTGGTGTTAGAAGCATCATGCTCTAATCAGTTGAGCTAACCGGCCACCCCCTGCTAGAGCTTTAACAATTTTGATGGTATAATAAACTTACCTGGAATGAGAATGAAAGAGGAACACCCTGAACACATTGGAATCACATAGTACTGCTATCTTTCAGACAGAAGAAGTTAGTATGAGCAGGTCTTTCTTGGATCCTATTCAAGTCAGTTTGGTTGAATTGCCATAGTCACCAAAGACTTCCAATTAAAGACTTTTCCTCTAAAGAGGCATGATGGTAGCCCTAAAGAGAATATTCTAGCAAGGTTTCGGAAAATTCAATAATGGGTGCCCAGTGAATTGCAGAAGCTATTTGTAAAGTGGTTAGAATACTTTAGCTCTAATATTGGGAGAGATTAGACACTTCTTATCTGGCATTGACACCCGAACATCTTAATCAGGCACTAGTGAGTCACAGTAAGTTTTACAATTGTTGCATTAAAGGTTAAACATAATTGCTTATAGTCTAACTTTCCCAACCACCGCAGTAGCTTCTGCTATAACTAGCTCTAACAGTCTTTCAAATTCACGATCTCAGCTCTTATTTAGTGTTTCAATGGATAATTTCAAGTTGTTATGAATAACAATGTTAATGTGTCTAAAATTTTCTGGAAGAAAAAATAATACCTGGGAGGATCACAGTGCAATTAACTAAATATGGCTAGTCAGTACAGTTAATTTTAGTACTTTTATTTATGAAGAATCTTTCTCTCAGGAACAAAGTTTTTTTTAGAGGCTGAATACTGCTGTGCTTCTCTCATTGTCCTTGGTGTTATGGTTCTGACCATGTGAACCCCGCGGATAGGATTGGTTACTGGGATTTGTCATATGTTGTTCATAGCATTTGGGAGTTGCTCTGGATTTTTGGTCAAAAGCAGTTCCTTGGTTGTTGAGATAGGTAATGCTGCTTCAGAGAGTCAAGAATTATTATTTTTCACCTCTGTAGAACATTGTACCGAGAACTTTAAATTATTGTTGAAGATTTTAAAAATGTCTGTTCTTGATTGTCTTATGACTTAATTTAGGGATAAAAAATGCAGACCAGCAGCTTACTCTTATTTGTGTGCCCTCATAAATTTTTGTCTCAGGATTCCAAACCTCGAGTCTGGGGTCCACCTTGGGGGATGATACAGAACAATACAAATATAGTTGTCTAATACCAACTGTGCCGCAGAGTCTATGGGATGGGGTAGGAGAGGGTATAGAAAAGGATCCTGAAGACCAGGGAGGTCTGCCATATAGAGTAGACGTGGCTCTTTATCATATGACAATGTACCAGCCTCACCCATAAGAAGTGAAATGCTAATTCAAGTTACAAGAGACCTTTTAAAATTTATCAACTTGGCAGAGATAAAATGATTTGATTTGTGTTGGCAAGGGTGTAGGTAATCAGGCACCCCTTTACATTGTTCATGGTAGATTAAATTGCCTAATTGTATTTTTAAAAAATTGGAAAAACCTATCAAAACTGAAAATGCAAGAACCTTGGGAAGCAGCACTATCCCTTGTAGGAATATATTCGAAAGATATCTATACAAATATATACAGTGATAGTGATTGCAGCATTTGTTAAAAGGATAAAGGATCCGAAACAACTAAATGTCCACCATTAAATATATTATTGTCTGTCCATTTTATGTAACAATAAACAGTTGCATTGAATGAAATGAGGCAACTCCATATGCCCTGAAATGTAATACTCCCTGAGATATATCTTTAAGTGGGGAGGAGGTCAAAATATAGAACAGTGTGTCTGGTATGACACTACTGGTGTTAAAACATTTATTTGTGAATATACTTATATTTGCATATCATTTCCCTGGATGAAGACACAAGAAATGAGCAACAGTTTTTGTATCCAGAGGGGAACTGTATGACTGGGAACAAGGTAGATTAGATTCTTGTTCAGCAAATATTCATTCCCATGAACTTTCCACTGTAAGGTCGAGTATGATTTCCTGCCCTAGTGACTAGGTGTTGCTTTGGCAATAAAATAGAGCAGACATGACACCAGCATGTGCTTGAGCAGTTCTGGCTTCACCATGCACTTCTGTGATTGCCATGAGAATACCATGTCCCAGGTAGCCTGGGCCCTTCAGCCCGCAACCCTGAATGATATGTGTGAGTTATTCCAAGCTTGACCCAAAGCCTGGATCCAAGCCCACATAGCCCACAATCTGAAACAGAAGTGCCCCTGCCAATCTTTAGGCTTGGAAGTGAGACAAATCAGTGCTTGCTGATGTAAGCCACTAAATTCTAGGGTGGTTTGCTATATGTATGGCAGTATTGCAACAATAGCCAATTAATATAGTTGTCGACTTACTTGTTATGTATAGCCTTTTGTACTTTCTAAATGTTACATAATTACACATAATACCCATTCTAAAAAGTACACTAAAATAATTTATTAACTTCTGTCTCCTCAAAACCAATCCAAAAAAATGTACGCAAAACAAGAAATGCCTTTAGACTAAACAATGCTGAAGCCCATGCCTCAGTTATATTTGAACTGATCAGCTGACATGGTTATTTGTGGTTTGGGATTCCTCCTTTTGTCCTTAATTTGGCAATCCACTGAGGCACCAATTAGTCTTAGAAAGAAAATTTGCTAAAGTGGGAAGAAAGAATGCGTTGTCATATAGTGAAAGGATAATTGTATTTGTCTAGGAGAAGATGAGATGCTGATAGATGTTTTCATTGATTTAAAATATTTTTTAGTGTTTTGTTGATCTAATTGGGGTATACATGAATAGAAGCAGAAATGCTTCAACAGCATTTTGTTTGAGTCTTTATACAGAGAATTACACTGGAATACTAAAGTATTAAAAGAATGTGAAAGCCTCAAACAAGAGTGCATTTCCCATAGATATAGAAGATGGTAGACAAATGATTTTGTTTTTCAATTACAGTAGTACCCCATTTTTTGAACGTCTCTGTTGATGAATGTTTCGATTTACGAACACCATAAACCTGGAAGTAAATGCTTCAGTTTTCGAACACGCCTCGGAAGTCAAACATGTCACGCTGCTTCCTCTGAGTGCAAGATCCTGAGGCCTAGCTGTCAGCTGTTTTCGAATGTTTCAGAACTCGAACCGTCTTCTGGAATGGATTACATTCGGAAACCGAGGTACCACTGTATACCATGCCACTGGACCTGGAATTATAACTCAGTTGTTATATAAAACCCGACTGAAGGTCATTTACCAAAGTATATTTTTGAAGAGGACTCTGTCAACAGTGCGCATGTGTGCTAACCAGTTCCTCTTTGAGAAAGCTGATTATCTATCCCCTCCATAACTTATTGAATGAAGGTTGGGATCCACAGAGTGAGAAAGCTGGAAAAATTACTCTGACCAGTATGAATATTTTATACAAGTGAGTGACTTTAAATATCAGATCATCACTCAGGGTTTGACTGTATGACGTGAAGAGACATGGAGTTGGCAGTGGGGACAAAATGCAAGAATCCCTGAGATGGACGATGCCGTGACATAGACGAGAGAGTAGAAGGGGTTGTTGGGAGTGGAAAGAGCAGAAGAAGTAGTACGAGCAGTAGTTGGATCACCGTCATGGCAGAACACTAGAGTAGGGAGCATTGCAGGCTTACTGTATGGCAGCCAACAGTGTCCCAGGCACTGGATTTGCCTTGAATTCTGAATGCTAGTCTTAAAGAAGGCTTCATTTCCCTTCAGGCCAGGTTCTGAGATGGCATCTGATTTTCCTATCTTCCCTGCACATCCTTACAAATAGATAAGCATATCTCTGTTGTTTCAACAACCTGAAAAAGTCCAACTGACCTAGTGGTCAACCTCAAAGCCTCTTGTTATCTCCAGATAAGAAAAACTGTTTTGTAACAACTGATTATATCACCAACTCCAGAAATGGCACTTTAATCGGAATAAATCAGGACTCCAAGGTGGCTTCATGGAAATATATTGCCACTATTGGAAAAGAAAAAAAAAAATCAAAATCCTCAAACACACGGCTCTGTAATTGGTTTTCTTATTAGTGTTTTATGTGTATATTCATCTGAATATACACATGAAGATAATTCTCAACAATTTAAATCTTACTACCTGAGAATGATAAGCTTTTGAAATGATAAAATGACAGTGAGTTAGAAAGTTAAAGGATTCTGTTTATCTAGTTATTCTCATAATACACAAATTTCTTCTAATGTATCTGTCTATGGCACAGACATAATAGTTATTGTTGTCTGTTAACGGATACAAATTACATTATTTAAAGTGGAATGCATATTGTCCCAACTACATAGTTAAAGAAACATTAAATATCCTTCTCTCATATCCTCTTCATAAAGTCACTGATATCTCTGTACATTTTTCACTACAAAATGAGGCTTCAACTCTCACTAATAGGATGAGGATTGATGTGGTTAATTTACACTGACCATCTTCAAACTGATGAATGTCAACTTATTTTTGTTCACTGGTGCACAAGGACTCTTCTACAATAAATGCTCTAAAAGCTGTAAGCAAGTAGTTTCTGGAAAGCATTTGGCTGTATTCCTATTCATGGAAACATTGAACTCATAATACCATGCAACAATTAGTCAGACTACGAATTAACTAAGAAGCTTTACTCCTACATTACTGTGTTTAATTCTTGAAATCAGCTCTAAAAGAGTAAGAGACCCATTATCCCAAATCCAAGTAAGTGGGTTTTGTTTGTTGCCCCTCCTGAGGCAGCTACAATTTAAGTAATAATGTCAGCTACTTCACTTTAAGTCTCTAGCTGCATCATTTTTGTCTTAAGAAGAAAGCCATCATTTGAATGAAGAGTAACCCCCCCACATTCAAAGCATGTTATAGATAATAAATATATTAGCCTGTGGTTATGATATAGTTATGGAAAAATGTGAAACACCAGGGAATGATTTCAAAGTGATTTTTATGTTAAAAGTCTTTATAATTCCACAATGTGATATGTAGATGATGTATTACAGAACTGTACACCTTAAACCTATGTAACTTTACTAACAATTGCTACCCCAATAGACTTTAATTTAAAAAAAAGAAAAACAAAGTATAACTCAACACTTATATACAAAATAAAAAATGTCTCTGCTGATAAATTCTATTTCTAGAAGGGGAAGGTAATACTAAATATGTAATTCTGCACAAATATTTGAAACATAGGACTAATTTTCTATATGATGTTCATTATAATAGTATTTTTGCAGTTTCATATCATAATTAGCATGTATATAAACTGACATTAACTTTTAAATATTAACTGATCCCAACCAACCAAATGAAACGAAAGGTGTATCAGAAGCATTCTGGATGGCAGAAAAAGCTGATATAGGATTTTGCAATAGAAAATTCAGAGGATAATAGCTGAGTTAATTACTTGTACTTCACCCAATAATTTTTTCACCTCATACAATTCATATTATAAGATCAAAGATATATATCACTTCCTTTCTCATTTAAAAATAGTAGATGAAAAGTGGGTTTTCTAAAATGAGTGGTATTCATGTTCTTTTCTTAGGTATATGCTTGAGTCATAGGAATGTGTGACACAGTAACTCAGTTACTGAGGGAACATGTCTTCCAACGGTATCCTGTTTGGAAGTGGGGCGAGGAAGGATGCCTGGCGGTTGCATTCAGGGTGGAGAGAGACTTGCTCAGAGGGACGGAGTTCTAAAGAAAAGTCTGTATTTCATAGAACTTGTTTGGGGCTACATTCAGTAATGCTGTACAGACTTTCCCTAAAGAGAATTAATTTCCCTATTTCTGTTTTCCTAGTTGGTCATCTCAAGTGAAAATACCCTCAGCTTCCAATACTGACCCCTACTAAGTCATATATCTTCATTTATTTCCTTCCTCCTTGTTTCAAAAGATGAGCTGTTCCTTTTTTTTTTAATTGAAGTCTATTAGGGTGACAATGGTTAGTAAAGTTACATAGGTTTCAAGTGTACAGTTCTGTAATACATCATCTACACACACACACACACACACACACACACACACACACACACACACACACACAGATGAGCTGTTTCTTCACCACAGTGCTCTAAAATCTAGATAGAATCCCAGCCTCTCTCCTCTGAGATAGTGATCTATAATCACCTTTCCTCTAATATATATTTAATATTTCTATTGGCTGTTTCCTCTCTCAGCATATGCGGCAGACACTATTGGCAACCTACCCATGATTTTGACTTCACTCATTCTTTTTTGCTGGTTTTGCCATTCCTCCATGATAAAGACTCAAAGTGCCCAGATCCCCTATTTCCCAGTCTCTCATATGGTGGAGGGAAAAGCTGAGAAAAAAGCTGCTGAGTCTTTTGCAAAAGATAATCCTCACTGATAAGAGGGCGGCCTGTGAGGAACAAATCCCCTTCCTTCCCCTCCTCCCTGCTTTGGATGCTGACTTGAGAGGACACGTGGCTTGGAGCTGCAATCAGCCATCTTGTAAGCAGGATGGAAGAACATGGAGGGCACACTGAGGAATAGTATCTGGGAACAATTGAAAGAGCCCAGGGACCTTGATGACATCACTGAGCTATTGAATAAACTCTGAGTTCAACTATCCTTGGTCTTCTTCCTGTGTAAGAAAACAAACCTATTGTCTAAGCAGTATTTGATCCAATATTCTATCAAGTGTATCAGGAAGCATGCTGACTAATTTTGATTTAAGGCAGTTGCTTTAGTTGGATGACCCAGTTTTTTTTTGTTCTTTTCCCCCTTTCTTCTTCCTGTAGTTAAGAGCAAGTGTGATGACTGGATCACAGCACACATTTTGGTCCATGACGTGGCTTTGAAAATGGAAATCATGTATTAATTATAATAAAGTAGAAAAATATAAAGGGCCTCAATGTCTGATAACTATTACAGTTCTTGGCTGCCAACCGTGAAACGTCTTTTACGTTACAGACAAGTAAACTTCTGTCTTACTTAGACCACTTTTTTTGTTTTGCTTTGTTTTCTGTGATGAGTATCTGAAATGAATCCTGATATACGAGTATGTAACTTGCAAGTATAAGAAGACATGAATAAAATATTTAGATGCATATTTTTGGATTAAAAAAAGATGTGCTTTTAAAATTGTAGTAGTTACAAATTGTTCTACACAAAGTTAGCATCAATTTATAATTCTACCAAATTTATGATCTCTCTATATCTTCATGAAACCTGGTTATTATCAAAGTTTTTAAAGATTTGTCATCTGATTATTTTTAAATGATGTTTCTTGTGATTTATATTTTTAAAACTGAAAAAAGTTAAGCTAAGCATCTCTTCATTTCTTCCTAGACAATTTATATTGCTTTTCCTGTGAATTACCTGACACTTTCTTTCCCCCATTTTTATATGTATTGTCTTTTTGTTATCTTATTGATTTAAATTATATTAAAGGAATTTATACTTAGCTTGTCATGTATATTGCTGTATTTTTACGTTTTTCTGTTTCTCTTATCCTTTATTTTTTGATGTTACTTTGTGCCATGGAGATGACAAATATTTATTTAGTAAATTATCAACTTGTCTGCTTATGGCTTCTAGAGATTGAACCTTAATTGGAAAGACTTTCCCCATTCCAAGATTTTATAATTATTTATACATGTGCATGCATAATAGAAATATAACAAGTATTCATGTTTTTCTGGTATTTTGTAAGGTTTTTATTTTTTTGTATTTTGATGTATCTCAAATTTATTTTGAAGAATTACACAAGGCATATAGCATTTTTCTCAAAAAAATAGTTAGTTGTTCCAATACCATTTATTGAAAAAAATCAATTTTTTTTTCTGCACAAATTGAATTTCTGTTTTATCATACTTTAAATTGCATGGGTTTCTCTAGAGAGTAGCACAGTACTTGGCATAAAGTAAATATTCAATATATATTTGCTGAATAAATCAGAGAATTGTGAAAATACCACCACAAATTCCATTGTTGGTTTAATTAGGGTTATATTGCATTGATGGATGAATATAGGAAAAAGTTATATTGCACACAATATAGAATTTTCTAATTTAAAATCATAGTGTGTATTTTAATTTGTCTTTTTTATGCTGTACAATTTTAACTTTGTTTTTATCTAGGTTATTTCTACTTTTTAAAAGTTGATTTTTCCCATTTTCCCTTTCTGTCTTGTTATGTTCCCTCAATATATTTATACTCTTTGCTCTCTTCTTGTCCTATATTCCATATATGTTAAATATTCTCTGATATATGAAGTTCCTGTTATATAATCCATTCATGGGGATTATCTCAGTTTGAGAGGCTTGCACTGGCTTACAGAACTGGTTCTATAATTAAAATAATAAGTATTAGTAAGTAATAATAGGTTCACACACTGTCAAATCTAACTTCACTTTGAGGGATTTACAAATGAAAATGAATTTCTTTGAAAAGTTTGAATTCAAGGGATCTACGTGGTTTTTTTTTTAATCCCATAACTGCACAAGAGATTGATTGTTGGATACTCACTTTTTTTTTTTAATATTGTGCTTTGTACTGGGTTTAGGAGAGCTAGAGAAACATAGTAGAGCTATATGAAACAGTTTCTCTCTTCAAACACATTGCAGTCTAATTTTGGAGACTAGACAGAAAATCACAAAACAAGTACAAATAATCTTAATACTAGACAGAATTGACTCAAGTAAAAAGATAATGTCCAGCAGACAAATTACTTACAGATTTCTTTGTGATGACAACTATAGACACTTTCCCTAGGCAAGGGTGAGAGCATTAAAGTAAGTACAATGTTAAATTCAATCATATGTATCAGTCAAAGTTCCCACACAGTTCTAAGTAAAGATACTCTAAGTAAAGATACTGAGGAATGGGCAGTCTTGGGGGGACAAAAACTAAAAGGAAAGATTGAAGCATCTAAAGAGTTAACAGTGGCAGAAAAGTCATTACTATTCTTAGGCCCCCTCAAAGGGCTAGGGGGAAGGCTCTGAACACTGGAATCATGGAGGAGGGACTGTCCAATTGGAGGGCTGCAGCTGCTACTGGAAAATCAGCACTGAGCTGGATGGACTAGGGAAGAAATGTCTAGAAGTTTCTCTCCTCCCAACCTCCAGTCTTCTGCCAACGGGAAGCTAGCTACCAAAGGGACCCAGTGATATAGTCCATGGGAATCAGCCTTCCTGGGAACAGAACAGGAAAGCCTAGAAGAAGAAAAAGAAAACCTAACTATACCTCAAGGATCTAGAAAAAAGTAGAAAAACTAAGCCCAAAGTTAGCAGAAGGAAGGAAAGAACAAAGATCAGAGTAGAAATAAATGAATTGGAGACCAGAAAAACAATAGAAAAGATCAACAAAATTAAGAGCTCAGTTTTTGAAAAGATAAACAAAATTGATAAACTTTTAGCTAGACTAAGAAAAAAAAAGACTGAAGTAAAATCAGAAATGAAAGAGGACATTACAACTTATACCACAGCAATACAAAGGATCAAAGAGACTACTATAAACAATTATACATATGTTATATGTCAATAATATCTCAAAAAGATGGAAAAAATTAAAATTAATAAAACTTTTTAAAAAATTTAAAAGAACAAGTTTTCACTTAAATTTAACTTTATACTGTGTATTATTATTATTATTTCTTTCAAAGTTTATTGGGGTGACAATTGTTAGCAAAGTTACATAGATTTAAGGTGTATTAATGACTAAGAAATATAACTGTAGAAATATTCATCAACCAAGAGAATATGTGTTCAGGCTTCTCTTCATTTTAAATTTAGTATTTTCTTTGAGCATAGTATATTGGGCAGATTCACATTTAAAAAGATAGATACAATGTTGGAAATCTGAGTCAGTAAGATATGAAGTTAAAGGCAAAGTTAATTCTAGAGAGAAAAATCCAAGAATGTATTTATTGTCATTTTTTAAGGTTTTACATTATAAATTGTTTTGATTTGTATCACCAGAGACTTCTAGAAATAACTGTTTCAAACATCAGACTCCAGATGGATGGATGTACTTAAGCTGTTGCATTCTAAAGATAGAAAGATTTCTGTTAAATCAAATTATATTTTGTCAAAATCACAGGAATAAATCAATAAGTTGTTCAAAAATACTTAGGAATAGTTATTAACACTTGTAACATTTCTGTCAATAGATAATAACAGTTGGAATTCTTGAAATTTATTTACATTAATTTCATGATTATTGGCCATATTCTCCAGGTTTTGAATTTACTCTGTATCTCTAATATTTCTCTTTTTCTGGTTATAGGTTGTGGTAGTGGTTAAAGAAAAAAACATTCCCTTAGTCTGACTTTGGCCCCGTTAGATTGTCATTCTCTCTGACAGGGGAAAGAACGCTCAGCTGCCAGTTTTTATGACAAGAACAGCATTCTCTCATATGTATTCTAGTACCCCACTTCAAAGCAAACTTTCATTTCAACTGTCTCAGTAGAATAACACATTTGTCTTTTATTTGTCTCAATACTGAGTCAAGGAAGCTTTCTATACCAGCAGTTTTCCCAAAGAAGGGGTGGGGGAAATTCAACATTAAAAACAACCACCTACACAGTCCTCTAAACATGGCTTTCTGAGTTAAAGTATAAAAGATTTGCAATGAGAGAAAAATCACATAGAATGTCTATTTCTGTGTAGAGACAAGGAACTAAAGAGGAACCCCAAAATAGGAGAGATGGAAGCAGAGCAGCCAGTGACTCAGTAGGGGACCTTTAGTAAATCATTTAACCTGGTGTCTTTGCCTGTTCAAACTAATCCAGACCCACCCTCACCTACCGGCCCTTTCAACCCTTTGTCCCATTTATATTGCCTGCCTAGCTTCCTCAGGGGGCTCTGGTACTCCCCTCCCTCCTCTCCCTATGACTAAACATATTTTTTTCTTAATACCTTTCCTGGGTAGATTTTTTTTTTCTTCCCTCCTCATTTTGCTCTATATGCCTGGAATGATCCTAGTGAGTCAGAGGTATCCTTTTAGAATCCCAGTTCCTATAAAACCTTCCTGTAACAAGCTGTAAATTGATGCTCACCGTTTTTAGTTTAGTAATTATTAAAGCGAGCAGCAACTTTTCTTTTCTTTTCAAAAGTTTCATCCTATTGTTTATCAAGACTTATCAAACTTGCTAATAAACTGCGTTGGTAATATTTCACTCAGCAAGAGACGTGATGTTTCTTCGGAGCAATTACAATGTACAGTCTCTGCTCTCTGCTTCCTTGTTCCAAACCTGGGTCATGTGTACAGAGACAGGTTTTTGAGAAATGACACATTTGCCCTAGACCTAGATGGAAGAGTTGTTTATGTTTTGGATGAAGAAGTGGACAAAAAATAATGAAAGGTTAGCGATTGTACTCTGACCAGATTAAAAGTGCTGCTTTAACCCCACATCTCATAGTTATTTCCTACTAATACTATTATTGGATTTATGCAAAGTTTGGAATGAGATCTAACTGTATCTACACTGCAGAATGCTTGTAGAAATGCATTACAGAAACGCAAAAGATTATAAATACATAATCATGCTGAAAATTAATATTATTCTTAAACCCTATTTTATAAGCACTGAATTGAATTAATTGAGGAGTAGGAAAACCCCATAGAGCCACACATTTTTCTGTGAGAAAGTGCTTCCTCTGGAACTGTCTTTGGCTGAAAATTGTTAAAGGAGGTCATTGAGAGGGTGTGACCACCAGTTGACCTGTGAGCTGGACCTGAGCAATCAGTGGCTCCTCACCCCTCACCTGTGCTTGGAATGTATGTTCTGTCCACCATTCCGACTGTGGGAACCTGTTTCTAGGACTCAGCTTCAAGAAACTAATGTGTTGTTGAGACCTTCTGGACTGAACATGTGACCGTTAAGGCCTCAATATAAACTTTTGAGATTCTGGCGGGCGAGAGCAGAGATCTACTCGTCTTGAGGTACCCAAGACAAGCCTTGTATGTAAGTTCCGTTGCTTATTAAACCTGCCATCCGCCAATCTGGAGTGGTCTGCCTCTTCCTTCATTCTCCCCTTGCCTTCCGTGCACTCAATTTACAAACCAACAAAATTGATACAGAAGAATGGAAACTAAAACGATTGTGGTGTTCATTTTGGTTTCATTGTGTGTCTTGGTATACTTTTTCAATAATAATCACCAAGGAGAAAGGTGGGGAAGGCAACTTAAGGCATTTTCTCCAGACATTTAGCATTATTATGTATCCTACTTTACAGACAACAAACATCAGATGGGTGCAAGGTTGGAGAACTGCCCCAGGATTAAGATATCTGCAGCTTTCTTCACCCTGAGGCCAATAAAGGGAATCATGGTAAGCAGAGAATCTGATGACGAGTTCCACGTTCTGTTATTTCTATGCATTTCCAAGATGCTTCCATTTTCTGTGGGAACGATTTTGAAACTTCCAACCATAATGTGAAGGGATTCTCTTCTGTTTTTAACTGACTTTTTCTGTATCATTTTAATTTACAAACCTTTATCATTTTTGCAATACAGATTTTTAATCTCATATTACTTTGAAGTCATCTGCATGATTCCCCTTCCTCATTTTTTTTTAATACCAAAACCTTACCCATTTAAGTATCTGAATGGACTCTTTGTGGCTCTCTTTATTTTCTCTTTCGTAGTTCATGAAATCAGAGCTATTTTTAGATCACTATGCACTTTGAAAGAGGGTTTCACTGTATCAATTCTTACAGGTATTAAAATTTTTGGAAGATGGGGGTAAAAGGAGAAATGCTTTGATATTAGGACCTTTTCTAGGGAAAATGTTAGCAATGCTGACTTTTTGTATCAAGTTTTACTCGCACAAATGGGCTCTTTATTGTCAACCTGATTTTTAAGAAGGCCTAAAAATGTCAAATAAAAATTAATTCAAATGATGGAAGTTGACATATCACTTGGATGTCAGATCATACATATTTTTCCAAATCCCTGGATATAACACAACAAACGAGTATAGGAAAAAAGGTGGAAAGAAAAAGGTGGACTGCCTAGGGACCTTGAGCCTCTAGGAATGGCATGGTGGCGAATTCTCTGGGTTTTTGTTACCTCCCATATATCCTGGACAGGGCGCTCCAGAAACCTCTAATCCAGAACTGCCAATAGCCACAGACAAAACAAAACTGAAAAAAAAAATTCCTTTTTCCTAGCCAACAGACCAGGATAAGGGTAGCTTAACAATAAAAATTATCTGGGCAATACCCACCCTACTTCCACCAAACATCAATGGAAAAAAGCCTCCTACCTCGAGGGTTTCAATGGGGGCAGAGTTGGGATTTGATCTTCCAATGTGTCTATCTTGCTGTAAAAGCCAGTGGTGGCATTGTAAGTCCTTCCTTCCTCTTGGGCTGGGGCTAGGCAGGGACCTAACCTTCTGAGCAGGGAGCTTATCTTTCATTTCTTGTCTGGTGGAAGCAGGCAGCCCTCTAATTCCCCTGCTGAGTGAAGTTAGCAGGTTGTTCAGAGCAGCTGATCTTCCATCCCCTATCCAGTGCAACCAGCACATGCTCCAATTCCCCCAGCAGGGATAGTGAGGCTGAGCAAGGACCTGGTCTTCCATCCCCTGCCTGGGAGTAGAAGGTGGTGCTCTGATTTCCCAACCAGGTAGTGTCAATGGGATCCAACTGTGAGCTGAGCCTCCACTCCCACCCAGCATCAATGAAGCTAAATGAGGTGGTAGGTGATAGGGCTAGCTGACGTTCTGCTTCCTCTCCTTTGCTTTCCTGGTGTCAGAGGGGTCCATTGGAGAGGGAAAGCTTCTGCCCCCACCCTGCAATAACAACATGGCCTGAGTAAGTCAACTTCCCCCCTTACTGGTGTTAGCAGGGCCCAGTGGGAAGCTGAGGTTTCACCTCCATTCAGAGGTAATGAGGTGGTGTGAATCGGTGCCCCACTTTCTCCAGGAGACTCAACAGGGCCAAGTGACGAGCTGAAACTTTATCCAATTTGTTTGCAATGATGTGGTGTGTGTCGCTGCCCCACTTTTGCCAGGACAGTTGGTGGGACCCAGTGAGAAGCAAAACATACACAGCAATCTACTCTCACACTAAACTAAAACAGGGGACTGCCTGCTAAAAACTGGAGATTAAATAGGGTCCAGAGTCCCATAATTTAATATCCAAAATGTCCAGAATAAAATAGAAAATCACTTGTCATACCAAGAGCCAGGAAAAATCACAGCATGAATGAAAAAGAAAAGACAACTAACTGATAACACAAAGATGAATCAAATCTTGGCATTATCGAACAAGGATTTTATAGTTATTGTGTGTATGTGTGTGTGTGTGTTGAGAATACTTAAGATTTACTCCTAGTAAATTTCAAATACACAATACAGTATTATTAACTATAGTCACCATGTTGTATATTAGATCCCCTTGATGTATTAATCTTATAATTGAAGGTTTGTGCCCTTTGACCAACAACTTCCCAGCTCTTGGCAACCACCATTCTACTCTCTGGTTCTATGAGTTGAACTTTTTTAGATTTCACACATATGTGAGATCATCTAGTACTTATCTTTCTGAGTCTAGATTATTTTGCTCTAACAAAGATTTTAAACCAGTTATTATACAAATATATAAACAAGCAATTGCAGATTCTCTTAAAGGAAAAAAATAGGAAATTTCAACAAAATTAGAATTTGTTAAAAAGAGTCAGATGGAAATCACAGAGCTGAAAGATACAATAACCAAAATAAAAAATTCAATGGATGGGCTCATTACTAAAGTGGAGATTACAAAGGATGGAATTAGTGAATTTAAGGACAGATTACAGTGTTTCCCCGAAAATAAGACCTAGCCGGACAATAAGCTCTAATGCGTCTTTTGGAGCAAAAATTAATATAAGACCCAGTCTTATTTTACTATAATGTAAGACTGGGTCTATAATATAATATAATATAATATAATATAATATAATATAATATAATATAATATAATACCGGGTCTTATATTAATTTTTGATCCAGAAGATGCATTAGAGCTGATTGTCAGACTAGGTCTTATTTTCGGGGAAACATGGTATTAGAATTTACTCAATCAAAACATAGAGTTACCATATGACTCAGCAATTCCACTCCTAGGAATATGGCAAGAGAAATGGAAATTTATGTCTACACAAATACTTGTAAATGAATGTTTATAGCATCATTATCCATGGTGGCCCCAAAGTGAAAACAACCTAAATGTCCATCAACAGATGAATGGCTAAACAAAACGTGGATATCTGTACAATGGAATATTACTTAGCCATAAAAATGACTGGAATACTGATACATGCTACAACGTAGCTGAATCTCTTAAACATTGTGCTAAGTTACATAAGCCAGATAAAAAAGTCACATGTGTATCATTCCATTTATATGAAAAGCCCAGAATAAGCAAATTTATGTAGACAAGAAGTACATTAGTGGTTTCCAGAGGCTGTAGGTGGGGAGAATGGGGGGATACTGTTAATGGGTACAAGATTTCTTTGAGGAGTGATGAAAGTGTTATGAAATTGATTGACATGATGGTTGTACCACTCTGTAAATATACTAAAAGCCATTGAATTATATGCTTGAAATAGGTGAAATTTATGGTACATAAATTATGTCTAAATAAAGCTGGTAAAATAAAAATAAATGTAATATTAATGTAGTAGACTAGGTTAGACCATTTTGAATGTCTGTATGCCTTTTGTACATACATGAAATGGTTATTTAATACAAAAAGAGACATCCAGATTCAATTGTATTCAAATCTTATCGTTTTTGAGCAGTTGTGCCAGGCATTGTGTTAGGTGTGCTCTGAGGAATAAAAAAATGAGTAAGAAACAGGTCTTAACTTCAGAGAGCTTATACTCATTGAAGGAAGATTTTATATATATATATATATATATATATATACACACACACATATTTATATATATATATATATATATATATATATATATATATATATATATATATAATCTAAGATAGTCATTTTCACATAATTTGCTTCATTTATTCAGATATAGCATCAATACTTAAAATATAGCAGTTAATGACAAAATTAGGAACATTATACAGGTAAACTGTATTTTTCTCATGTTCAGCCCTGCATAGCATTTATAAGATAGAGCAAAACTGAAGCTTGATTCGTCAACTATCACTCTTCTTGATCCAATCGGATACTTTAAAGACCCTTCCTTTGGGCAATTGTTTGTGAAATCAACCTGCTCTACACTCCCATATTAACTTAGAAACAATCATTATTTCTAGCTCTAACTCTTGACTAGGCTAATAATGTCTTGAATTAATTGACTAGCTTGCAAATGTGGAAGGATCTACTTGATGTATCTGACTGGGCAATTTTCCATGTGTCGTGTTGGCTCATTTAAGATTCTGTGAAGAATATAATGATTGACAGAAAAGCTTCCCTAAAGCAGCATTTATTTTGGAGATACATTACCTTTTACTAGTGAACTTGGCAGTTCAACCTAATGTAAACTGATTGGAATTAACAACCACACAGCAAGCTACTAATGTCCACATTGAGAGGGGGTATTTATCCAATTAAACGCAGTTACAGTCTCTTGATAAATCACAAAGTTGAAACTAAACTTTACGTAATCTGAGGTGGAAGAAAATGAAATGCACTCAGAACATTGTTATCTATTGAATAAACTTCTAGCAATGCACATTTATCCAAACATTTTACTCGAACTCCACTCCACCTCAAATGGGAGGGAATTTGTGAATGAGGTCCATTTCTTGCATGCCACAAAACTAAGAAATGAAAAGTAGCAATCCAAAGATTGAACCCTACCTGGGTTCAAATTCTTCTTCCATTACTTAATAGTTTATTGACTTTGGGCAAGTCTCTATCCCTCTCTGAGCTTTAGTTTCTTCATCTGTGTAATGGGAATAGAAATAGAATTTATCACATGAGATATTTGGGAGTTTTGAATGAGCTAATACATACAAAATGCTTAACATATTGCCTGGTACTTAGAAGCACTTTGTAAATACTCATAATTATTAGTACTAATCATTATTTATTTCACTCACAGAATTAAACTTGGACATAGTTGGGATGTACCACCACCACCATGAGGATGAGTATGGACCACAGACATAATGTTGGAAACTAGATTTCTAAAGGCATTTGGGATCCGGTAAACAGAGTAGGTCACCAAGAGAGTTAAAAAGATCAAAAGGCTAATCCCACCGACCATGCTCTATTTTCTGAGGTACAGTCTTACAGATACCTACAAAAATATTGAAACTATCTAAAGGTACACCACTACCTCTTAAAGTAGAAGTGGTAAACTTCCCTTGAGAAGTCTAAATTAACAATGCTCTTCATTACATCTCTGCTAGGCAATCAGAAAGGAGCTGAGCTTGTTCCATTTATTTTCTATTTAATAAATGACTCCCACATTTAGTGGCTCAAAACTACCATTTTATTTGCTTACTGTTTTGTGGGTAAGGAAATCAGGAAAGGCTTGGCTGGTAGGTTTTTCTCTGAGCCACATGGTTTCAGCTGGGAGGATTTGTACCAGGATGGGTTTGTCATTCGCAAGCTTAGAGCCTGGGGACTCCTTGTTTCTCACTCTCTCCACATGGATCTTATTCTCCATGGCCTTTCATTGTGGCTTGGACTTCTTGAAGACATGGCAGTTTCAGGGTAGTTGGATTCCTTATTTGGCAGCTGACTGGTACCAGGGTGAGGTTCTAAGGGGTAGGAAATGGACATTCCAGTCTTTTAATGTCTGGACCCAGATTCTGGCACAACAATACTTGTGCAATATACTGTTATTCAAAGCAGTCAAGAACTCTCCCAGATTCAAGGGAAGGAAATACAGACCTCACCTCAATGGGAGAAGATCAAATATTTTGTAGCCATCTTTTCTTTCCAGCTTTATTGAGATGCAATTGACAAATGAAATTGTATATATTTAAAATGTACATTATGATGGCTTGATATAGGTATACATTGTGAAATATTTACCACAGTCAAATTAATTAACACGTCCATCATCTCACATTGTTACCTTTTTTGTGGTGAGACAGCTTAAGATCTATTCTCTTAGCAAGTTCCAAAAATACAAAATGTTGTTAACTATAGTCACCATGCTGTTCATTGGAGCCTCAGAATTCATTTTATAACTGAAAGACTTTTTTAACTTTTTACCAACATTTGCAAATTTTTCTCACACACCAACCCCTGGGAACTAACATTCTACAATCTGTTTCTATGAATTCACCTTACAAAAAATTCCACAAATGATATATCTGATAAGAGGTTAATATCACAAATTTATAAAAAACTCACTCAACTCAACTCCAAAAAAACAAACAAACCTATTAAAAAAATGGGCAGAGGACATGAAGAGACATTTTTCTAAAAAGGACATACAGATGGCAAACAGACATATGAAGAAATGCTCAACCTCACTAACCATCAGAGAGATGCAAATAAAAACCACAATGAGATACCACCTCACCCCAGTCAAGATGGCTATCATCAATAAATCAACAAACAACAAGTGCTGGCGAGGATGTGGAGAAAAGAGAACCCTTGTGCACTGTTGGTGGGAATGCAGATTGGTGCAGCCACTATGGAAAACAGTATGGAGGTATCTCAAAACTCTGAAAATGGAACTACCTTATGATCCAGTAATTCCACTCCTAGGTGTCTATCCAGAGAAATCCAAAACTCCCTTTCAAAAATCTTTATGCACTCCTATTTTTATTGCAGCACTATACACAATAGCCAAGACATGGAAACAACCGAAATGCCCATCAGTAGATGACTGGATTAAGAAACTGTGGTACATTTATACAATGGAGTATTACACAGCCATAAAGAAGAAAGAAATCCTACCATTTGCAACAACATGAATGGACCTAGAGAACACTATGTTAAGTGAAATAAGTCAGACAGAGAAAGACAAATACCATATGATCTCACTTATATGCGGAATCTAAAGAAAAGAATAAGTGAATGAACTAATCAGAAACAGTTTTGAAGACATAGAGGAAAAACTGAAGTATGCTAGATGGGAGGTGTGGTGGGGATAAGGGGGAAGGTGAGGGGATTAGAAAGCAGTCAGTAACCACAAGATGGCCACGGGGTTTTGAAAATTAATTTGGGGAACGTAATCAATAATGTAAAGATTTTGTAGGGTATCCGATGGACACGTGTCCCATTTAGGAGACCACCTCAGGGATGATGTAGATGCCTGATCTCTGCACTGTATACCTGAAGCTGAATAATAATGAATGCCAACTATAATTTTATATATATATATATATATATATATATATATATGTATATGGTTACAGGAAGCAGAGTACAGCATTAGGAATAGAGACAGTGGAAATGTAATGGCTCTGTGCAATGTCAGAGGGATAGTGGATGGGGGAGGGGGGTTCACACAGTGTGAGGGATATAAATGATAAACGTCTAAATATTGCTTTGTCTTGTGCACCTGAAACTAATAAAATTAAAAAAAAAAGACTAAAGTAAAAGTCAAATAATTAAAAAAATCATATTTAGAAAAAAAATAGTCCACATATAATACCATACTAACAAGTGTGAAGTGGTATCTTATTGTGGTCTTGATTGGCATTTCCCTAATGGTTAGTGTTGTCAGGCACCTTTTCATGTACCTGTTGGTCATTTGTATGTCTTCTTTGGGAAAATGTTTATTCAGGTCCTCTGCCCATTTTTAAATCAGATTATTTGTTTTTATGCTATTGAGTTGTATGTGTTCCTTATATATTTTACATGTTAACCCCTTAACAGATATATGGTTTACAAACATCTCCTCCTGTTCCATAGGCTGTCTTTCATTTTGTTGATTGTTTACTTTGCTGTGTGGAAACTTTTTAGTTTCATGTAGTCCCACTTATTTATTTTTGCTTTTCTTAGCTGTGCTTTTGGTGTCATACCCCCCAAAAAATAATTGCCAAGGCCAGTGTCAAGGAGCCTTTTCCCTGTGTTTTCTTCCAAGAGTTTTATGGTTTGGGGTCTTATATTTAAGTCTTTAATCTATTTGCAGTTAATTTTTGTGAACAGTGTAAGACAGGAGTCTAATTCTTTTGCATATGGATATCTAATTGTCCCAATGCCATTAATTGATTAGATTGCTGTTTCCCCATTATGCCTTCTTGATATCCTTTTCAAATATTAGTTGACCATATATACATGGGCTTATTTATAGACTTACTATTCTGTTCCACTGGCCTATGTGTCTGTTTTTATGACTACTGTTTTAATTATGATAGCTTTGTAATATAGTTTGAAATCAGGATGTGTGATGCCTCCAGCTTTGTTCTTGTTTCTCAAGATTGCTTTGGCTGTTCAGTGTCTCGTGATTTCAAATTTTAGGATTGTTTTTCTATTTCTGTGAAAAAAATGCCATTGTAATTTTGATAGGGATTTCATTGTATATGTGGATTACTTTGGGTTGTATAGACATTGTAACAACATTAATTCTTCCAATCTAAGAACAGGAGATCTTCACATTTATTTGTGCCTTCAATTTCTTTCATCAATATCTTAGTTTTCAGTGTACATATCTTTCACCTCTTTGGTAAATTTATTCCTAAGTATTTTATTTTTTGATGCAATGGTAAGTGGGATTGATTTCTTAATTTCTCTTTCAGATAGTTTGTTGTTAGTGTATAGAAACACAAGTGATTTTTGTATGTTGATTTTGTATTTTGCTGTAGCCATTTTTGATCCACCACAGAGCTACAGACCTGTATGGATGCCTTTTTTTCAACTTTATAATTTGTTTATTAATGAAGCACTGGCCTATGGAATATAGAAGTTAATATCCTGAGAACTATTTCTAAAGATAAAATTGAGATCAAATGTCATATTTAAATGTATAGATGCTGACAGTATTCTTTGGTTTTGAGTTTCTTCGGTAGCTTTCTTATTTCATTCAAGTGGTATACATATATAAATTTTCTTGAATGAAATGGAGACATATGCATATAAAGGAAGTTGCAGTTACGCTCTAAGGAGCAGCTTTAGTTCCATAAAATAAAATAGGTCAGAAATAATAGTAAATTCATTAAAACAGGTAAGTTTGTGAAAGCAAAATATATTCTGTAGCTGAAATATAGGTTCTTCATGCAGGTTGTTAGCAAGGAATCATTATTTAAGAATAATTATTTGCATCCAGAGAACACTCTTTTTAAGTCACATTGTTATTAACATAAAAATTGCTTATCCACCTAATTTATTTCTGTTATGTGGCATCTATTTCCACTTGAATCAGAAAGTGTTCATGTTTCTTGCTAATAAGAATTGTTCTGAGTATGGAAAATTTTCAATTTATATTCCATATTCTTGAATTTTACATGATATTGGTCTGTGTGCCTAATATCACTTATGTATGTGACTGACAGAGTACTTCTAAACATCTCTGGTCATAGGATGAAAGATACTAAAGATCCATCCTGTCTCTCTTCTGCTTATAGAAATTAGTATAGGTGATATTTGGCCTAAGACATTCACCTGACCAATGAAAAAGGATATGATCATTTCAGAGCTTTGGTCGTGTTTTTGTGTAACCAGAAACTAGCCATCAAAGGTGCAGGATACTGACCAGGCAAAGTCTTCAGTGGATGCTTACTAGAGAAACAGCTACCATGTTTCCCCGAGAGTAAGACCTAGCTGTACAATCAGCTCTAATTTTTGGAGCAAAAATTAATATAAGACCCAGTATTTTATATTGTATTGTATTGTATTGTATTGTATTGTATTGTATTGTATTGTATTGTATTGTATTGTATAAGACCCAGTAATTAATATAAGACCCAGTATTTTATATTGTATTGTATTGTATTGTATTGTATTGTATTGTATTGTATTGTATTGTATTGTATAAGACCCAGTCTTATATCACAGTAAAATAAGACCAGGTCTCATATTAATTTTTGTTCCAAAAGACGTATTAGAGCTGATTGTCTGGATAGGTCTTATTTTCGGGGAAACACGGTAGTATGATATATTCCAGTGACTCAGCTCTGCTGTTTCCCTGGGAACATGAACAGGTCTCATCTCAGGGCACCTGAGTCATCCTGAGCAGAGGTTGTCACCCCTTTAGGACATGCCAACACAACCAGCTCCTTGTTTCTGGGGTCTCTTAATAACCAGTACTTTTCTGCTTCTCTTCAAATTCCTGACCTAATTTTAGAATGGAGTAGTAATTTCCAACCTTGCTTCCATATTATGATCAGCTGGGGAGATTTAAGAAATCCTGATGCCAGGGCCTTACTACAGAACAATTAAATCAGGATCTGTGGAGATGGGACTCCAAGACATCAATATTCTTTTTTCTTTAATAATTTTTATTTTTCAATTATAGTTGACATACATTATTTTATTAGTTTCAGGTGTACAACATAGTGATTAGACATTCGTACAACTTACGAAGTGATCACCCCGATAAGTCTAGTGCCCACCTGACACCATACATAGTTATTACAATATTACTTACTATATTCCCTATGCTGTACTTCTCATCTTCGTGACTGTTTTAATAACTGGCAATTTGCACATCTTCATTCCTTTCCCTTTTTCACCCATCCTCCCAACCCCCTCCCATCTGGCAACCATCAAAATGTTCTCTGCATCTATGAATTTGTTTCTGTTTTGTTTGTTCGTTTATTTTGTATTTTACATTCCACATATAAGTGAAATCATATGGTATTTTTCTTTCTCTAAGACATCGATAGTTTTTAAACCCCCTGATGTGATTCCAATATGCAGCATAGGTAGTAAACAACCAATCTAGAGCCTTGCAACACAAAAATGCGATCTGCGACAAGCAACATTGACATCAACTGGGAACTTTTTAGGAATACAGAATTTCAGCCTTGTCCCAGACCTACAGAATCAGAATCTACAATTTAACTTGAGTGATTTTATTTGAGAAGCATTGGCTTAGAATAATGATTTTCAATTTGGGCTGCACATTAACATTAGCTGTAAGATCAGATGTTAGAGTAGATTTGAGAAGACAGGGAAATATGAGTCAGTAAAGAGGGCCCAAGGGAAGTAGGGCTGGACAGGAGGGAACAAGACAGCATATTGACTGATGCCAATAATCCAAAGATATGTCTGAGTATGTTAGAGGGCACAGAGGATCATATTTAATGTTTATTTGTCACTTTTAATTTGTGGTATGCAAGAGGATCCCCAGTGATCCATACCTCCTGGTATTCAGGTCATTGTGTAGTCACCTCCCACCCATACCATGTTTCCCCGAAAATAAGACCTAACCGGAAAATAAGCCCTAGCATGATTTTTCAGGAGAACATTCCCCTGAACATAAGCCCTAATGTGTCTTTCGGAGCAAACCGTAATATAAGACCCGGTCTTATTTTTGGGGAAACACAGTAGAAACCTAAAATGTGGCAGTAAACCTGGAACGAGAAGACAGCCAGAAGTTGAAAGAGCCTTGAAGAGATTGTTGTGGCCCTGAGGGAGACTGTCAATGCGATCTTAAGGGAAAGTGAGGAAAATATTGCTAGAAATGCGATAGAGGTTCCTTTCTTCTAACAAGGATCCTTGTCATGTATTGGTAGAACACTTAGCACAGTTATTTCTGATAACATGGAAAGTTGAACATGCAGTGAATGAACTGGAGGATCTAGCTAGAGATTTCCAGACAGCACGTTGAAGGTGCCACTTGGCTTCTTTTTACTGCTTACTGTAAAATACAACAGGAGAGAGAGAAACTAAAGGAACTACTATTACATATAAAAAGCCAGAAATTACTGGGTTTGAAATAAAGATTTCTCAGTCCCAGATTCTCCAAGATTCTTAAATTAAGAAAAGGTTTCAGAGAAGAGTATAGTTAAGATGGGATCCTAAGATACTTTATTAAGACTTCAGAAGGACCTATGATGGTGCCTTTGAGGACCATTCAGTCTCTTCGGTTAAACAATAAGATGAAGAGTCTAACAATCCTTAGGGCCTTGTTCCTATCCAATGTAGAAAGAAAGGGCTTACCTTGTGAAGATTTTTGAGTGTGGCTTTTCTTGGGTAGATCATACATTGATTCACAAGAATTGTACAACGTTTTTTAAAAGAATTATATCACTTTGGACTGAAAGGGATCAAGAAAGTACTAAATGAAAAGAGATCATTTGATCTCCAAATATCTGCAGATAGGAAACAAGCTGCAAAAACTACCAAGCTGCAAGTGCAGGGTACTTCTTTTTTATAGAAAGGGAAGGATGACTCAGAGGGTGGAACCAAAATCTCTGGGGGGCAGAGCCAAAAGTCATTCCCAGGCAACAGGACTGAGCACTCAGCAAGGAACTAGCAACATGTGCCTGGCTGGATTTCAGAATCAGTATGGACCTGTGACTCCTGGGTGCCTCGAATTTCTCCCATTTTTGAACTGAAGGGCCATTAGTAATTATCCTATACTTGTCCAACCATTGCATAGTGGCTGTGTAGTGGGGGCAGATAAATTGTTTTTAGTTTACAGATCTGCAAACTGAGAAAAACAGTACTAGAGGATCTGTACTTGTGGAGTGACACCTAAAGCATCCCATCCACATCTAGACCTGATCTAGATAATGAGATTCTTTCTGGACCTTGAGCCTGGCTGTGATATTATAATGGGGCATCTTTTGGCAAGGTATAAATGTATATCTCTCAAGGGAGGGATGTAAAATATTATGGCCAGAGGGTTCTCTGTAGCAGGTGAAACTTTCCATATATATGGTTGCACCTATGTCTACATGTTCTTTTTACAATGTGACTGACATTCTTCCCACCAAGAGATGGGAAAGTAAATTGTCTTTCCCCATGAATCTGACCAGGGGCCGGTAACTGCTGCTACCAATAAAATATGGTCCAAGTAATACTATGTGACTTTCAAGGCTAGATCAGAAAACATTACAGCTTATCCTGGCTTTTTGTCACTCTTGGGATGTTTGTTCTTGGAACTCAGCCTCCATGCTATGAGGAAGCCCAAACTAACCCATGTGGAGAGACCACAAGACAGCCCAAATGGAGAATGGAGGCTCTCAAACAAACAGCATCAAGCACCTTTGAGTGAGTGAGCCTTCAAATGATCCCAGCTCCCAAATTTGGGGTCTATTTGCTCTACATTGTAGAGCAAAGACAAACTCTCCCTCTTGTTCTCCATCCAAATTCCTGACCCATCAAGCCTTGAGTTTAATAAATGGTTGTTTTACCCCACCATGCTCTGGGGTGCTTGTTACGTCATCATAATAACAGGAATAGAGTTCTTAACAGTTTATTTCTTTTGGCCAACTGGAGTTGAGACTATAGGAAGTGAAGTTTGGCTCTTTAGTTTTCAGTTGTAATAAAGGTTCTTACTAAGAACCTAAACTCTAAAACTCTCCCCTCATTGCTCAAATATTTACAGTCATACAGGGAAGCTGAATTTATTTCAACATGATTACTATTTTGTGATGTTTTTGAGAGAAGAAAGCAGATAAGTAATTAAAAATTTGGTTTATATGACCTTGTCTTTGAGGTAATGCAAGAATAGAGTAAATAAAGATGTTATTTTTATAAAGAGATATAAGCAGAAAAGGTGACAATGTTAGAATATGAAAGCAAGATTTAGCATAGTGAAGCCTTCTTTCAATAATTTAGTGATGATTATGGAGATGAAAGGAAATGTAGAAGAAACTTTTTGGTTTGTTTCTTTTCCCACAGAATGTAGGCCATGAGGGAATGTGATAGAAACTGGAGCAGCAGAAATTTAAGTCATAAATTAGGAAGTATTTTCTGACTATAAGAATTGTGACATACTGAATATGTTAAGGTACATTGTGTCATCTAATAAAACTTAAAGAAACATTTATACAGCTTTCTATTTAATTGGAAAATTACTCGCAGTTCTATAAATTTGAAATTTTGTCACATATATTGTGTATAATGAATTTATTGACAAAAATAATTTTAGGTGAGGGCGTCGATTGCTCATTAGTTTTTTGCAACAATCATCTATGCCCACACATCCTAGTACATTTCAGAGATCTTGAATCTTTAATTCATTTTGCAATGCCTGGCATAGCAGAAAGCACAGTATGTACAGTCAGAAGTTGTGGTTTCTCTCTCTTTCTCATTCTTGAGCTCTGTGACCTTGGTTGCATCATTTAGCTTCTCAAAATTTGAGTTTCTCTATACATAAAACATGAATAATGCTTGCCCTCTTGTCTCATAGGGTTGCTGTACAAATCAAAGGAAATCATGAATGTTCCATGCCTGACACACTATACATAAAGGGAGAACTGCTTGTGAACTAGAATGGAATCAGACGGGATGTGGCCTGAAAACTTAAGCATATTAATTATTAATTCATGATTCTTAAGACACTGTAGCTGTGTTCTTGTACAAACTCACATCTAGTTTATAAATCCCTCAGTCAAATTTATGTTCTGAAATAAGCACAGATTTTGGACTCTGAGAATATGAATCTGACATTTATTATTAGTGCGATTTGGGGCAAGTCAAACGTAGTCTGTCATTGGAAACTGGGGGAAAGAATGAGAATACTTGACTTACAGGGTTAATGAGAGGTTTTAAAAATGCGTTCCCAGCTCTGCAGTGAATTTTATTCATAGTTTTCCTGATAGTTTAAAGATGGGGAACATGGTGCTTGTTGAAGCAGTCTGCTCCATTGATGAACAGATGTCGTTGTTGAGAGGGTCCTCAAATCCTAACAGAATTTATTTTCCTAAAAATTCCAAGTATTGGTCTTTCTTCTGCCTCCTAGAGTAACACTGACTAAAAATACTACTTCCTCCACAATATAGTACTTCAAAATATTTGGAGACAGTTATCATGTCTCTTTAGGCTTTCCTCTGAAGACAGAAATATCTAGTTTCCTCAAAAGTTCTTTATGTAAATGGATTTGTCTAGATTTTTTCTGGATGTTCTCCAGTATTCCTTCTAAAGTGTAGTGTCTAGAATGGGGCACAATTCTCTGGATACGTTCAGACCAGCAAATATCACCTCCCTTGAAGTAGACTCTACCTACTTTTGGTTATGTTTAGATTTTTTTTCTGCATTATAGCAATAATTATAGTACCATCAATGAATGCTTATTACATGTCGTGCACATTAATCTATTCCTCTAAAAACTCTGTAAAGCAGGATTTGTTTTCCTCACTGCATAGAGACACTTTAGAGATTAAAGTACTTGCCCAAGTTCCTAAGTTCACAAAGGCTGTATTGTATGGAAAAGCAGGTATTTTGGATATAGTTCTGCCGGAGGCCCTTCCACACTACCTTACATTGAAGTTGAAAGTATGTGAACTCTTTGTCCCAAATATCAAGATGCATTTTTCTTCTATATACAGTTAAAATTTCGTTACCCTGATTTGAAGTTATTTTTCAAGTATTAACAAGATATTTGAAAACCTATTTCTATCTTTAAATATACTGGACTTTATGTAGTCTGCGAACCAATGTGCATTCTGTCAATGTATTCATCAAGCTGATTGATAAAACAGAATTGACTGGACAGACCAGCAGAGATCCCTCTCCATGGTGACCAATCCAGGAATCAATACCTTTGGGACTGGTTGTACAACCACTATACATCCAACTTAACTGTATTTTTATCCAATCTATATTCCTTCATCTTGCCTATAGCAATACATGAGAAATCTTATCAAATACCAGGCTAGAATTAGGTAAGTGATGTCTATGATATGTCATTGTTGGCTAATGGCCCATGTTGCTTTATGGTTAATGATATTTATATCATTGTTTTTTAAATGACAAGAAATATATTAATATATTGTTTTTTAAATGACAAGAAATATATTAAAATTATCACCATTGCTATGAAATCACAAAGGAATGCTTATAAAATATTCTTATTCAATTCCAGATATAAAATGTCTTATGGTAGAAATTTTTTTAATAGTTACAACTATAATCTAAATTCAGTGGAAATCCTGTTATTATAAC
The DNA here is from genome assembly GCF_057876585.1 of Rhinolophus sinicus. Classification (NCBI taxonomy): domain Eukaryota; kingdom Metazoa; phylum Chordata; class Mammalia; order Chiroptera; family Rhinolophidae; genus Rhinolophus; species Rhinolophus sinicus. Next base: position 20,163,567 of record NC_142518.1, on the reverse strand, counting down.
TTTAAACATGTTTAGAAATTATAGGTGTGGGAGGCAATAACAGTTTTCACTTTGTGACATTTTCATAATGATACTAAAAATATTTTCAAAAAGTTAACAGCATTATAAAGATGTGAAAATTCATGCAATTATGAAAAACATGCTACCAAAATGATTAAATATTTTACTGATTAAAAATATTTCACAGGTTTAAATTAAATATAACAGATTTTTTATCTTTCAGAGTTTGGACTCATTCTGTCTGGATTATTCTATGTGTCTCTTGGTCATTCATTCATTCATTCTTATATCTAGCAAATAAATTATATTTGTAAATAGTGTGCTTGCACTTGGGAAGTCTCATAAAATATTAGACCCAATCCTGTCTCTTTTAAGTGGCAGGCATACTCTATAATTCAGTAAGGGAGAAAAGAAGTATATAAAATATTTAAATAGATTATGATAAATTCTATAAAAATAATTCAGGCTAAAGAGAGAAGGATCAGTTTTGGCCAAGATAATCAGCAATATTTCATGGAACAGGTAGAATATAATAAACTGGTTCTAGAAATACAGTGATATTTCAATATTTCAAGATGTGATAGATGGGGTAGGTCTAAAGCTGAGGACTTTAAAATGTCCCCATTTTAGTCCATTTTTATTTTGACAGTGTTTATTTAATCTCTAAAGGTAGTAGACGAGACATGCAATCCTTTTCCTGGTCAGGGATAGAATGGTATCTTAGTTAAATACAGGGAACACCAAGACAGTATCTTTTTGAACACCTAGTTAAGGCTCAGATATTGTGCTGTAAACTGGGTTTACAAAAGAAAACAGGAAATAATACTTCCTCTCTAAGAATTTATAGCATGGTAATACATAAGGACAATCTTTCAAGATGCCAAACGAGAGTACTGAAGTTCAAGTATTTTCATATCTTCTCTCACAGTGGACATTAGCCATCATTTTAATCTTGGCCAATCTGGTGTGGTCCTCTAGGAATAGCTAGGTAGGCCTTTCCTGTATGGTCACCAAGTAAACCAAATTGGGAAACAGTACAACATGTCATAGGCAAATGCATTATCACAGATCAACATAGAGCTAAACAGTGTAAGGTTTGAACTGTATCTAGTTTGAATTGAAACTACACTAAGAAACAATGATGAATGTTAAGGAAAGTTCATTTTAGGATGGTGAAGGATCATGGACTATAGTAATTTGTTGCATAATGTTAATGGTTGAAAGAGAGTTTATTATTCTGTGATCACTCCATAAAACATGGAGTTTCTTCAGACTTTTGTTTTTTGGAAGAAAAATTTAAAAACTATCCCTTTTCCTAGTATAGTTTTTTGGGAGTTTTTAAAATGATTTTTATTTAAAAAAATATAGCTAACATATAATATTGTATCAGTTTCACGTGTACACCATAGTTGTTCAACATTTATATATCTAAAGAAGTGATCACCATGATAAATCCAGCAACCATCTGACACCGTACCACACTATCACAATATTATTGACTATATTCCTTATGCTGTACATGACATCCCCATGACTTACTTGCTTTATACCTGGAAATTAGAACTTTGTATTCCCCTTCACCTTTTCCCCCTCTTTTCTAATTTTTCAATTATAGTTAACATTCAATATTATTTTGTATTAATTTCAGATGTAAAGCATAGTGTTAAACATTTGTATAATTTAAGAATTGATCTCCCTGACTAGTCTAGTACCCACCTGGCACTATACACAGTTATTACCATATTATTGACTGTATTCCCTATGCTTTACTTTACATCCCTGTGACTATTCTGTAACTACCAATTTGTACTTCTTAATCCCTTCACCTTTTTCACCCTGTCCGCCAAGTCCCTCCCATCTATCACTCCAATAAATTTAGTACCCATCTGACATCATAGTTATTACAATATTATTGACTATATTCCTTCTGCTATACCCTACATCCCCATGACTATTTTGTAACAACCAATTTGGACTTAATCCCTTCCCGTTTTTCACCTACCCCCTCAACCTCCCATCTGGCAACCATCAAAATGTACTTTGTATCTATGAGTGTGTTTCTGTTTTGTTTGTTGTTTATTTTATTCTTTAGATTCCACACATAAGTGAAACCACATTGCATCTGCCTTTCTCTGTCTGATATATTCCACACAGCACAATACCCTCCAGGTCTATTCATTCTGCCACAGATGGCAAGAACCCATAACCATCCACAATCTTCCATTATATATAGAGGGTATACACATTTTAAGAAAGGAAAACTGTATTAAAATTGTAATACTCAATATATACCTATAACAAAAAATGAATACAAGTCACGTTTGACTTCTGCAGTTACAAGAGGTGCTCAAAGTGGTTACCATCAGCGTCCAGACACTTCTGATTGCAGCAAACTACTGCTTGAGCAACATTGACCAAAGTGTCCACTTGTATACATTTTTTTGGCACCCCCAGTGTATGTACCACCTCCTCTTTATCCATTGTTTCATCAATGGACATGCAGGCTGCCTCCATATCTTGGCTATTATAAATAATGCTGCAATGAACATATGGATGCACGCGTCCCCTCAAAGTAGCATTTTGGTTTTCTTCAGTTAAGTACCCACAAGTGGAATTACAGGTTCCTTCTTTGTCTCTTGCTATAGCCTTTGTTTTAAAATCTATTTTGTCTGGTCTTAAGTATTGTTATCTCAGCTTCTTTTGTTTCTTTCTATTTCCATTTTCATGAAATATCTTCTTCCATTCCTTTACTTTCAGTCTGTGTGAATGGAAGACTCAATCTGAAATGAGTCTCTTGTAGGCAGCATATGTAAGGGTTTTGTTTTCATATCCATTCAGCCATCCTATGTTTTTGATCAAAGCATTTAATCCATTTACATTGAAAGTAATTTTTGAGAGATATGTAGCTATTGCCATTTTATTATTCATATTTTTTTATCTTTTTTTTTCCATCTTAAAGAAGTCCCTCTAAGATTTCTTGTATTGGTTTAGTGGTGATGAACTACTTTAGCTTTTTCTTGTCCAGGAAGCACTTTATCTGTCCTTCGATTCTAAATGATAGCTTTGCTGGGTAGAGTAATCTTGGTTGTAGATCCTTGCTCTTCATCACGTTGAATAATTTGTGCCAATCCCTTCTGGCCTGCAAAGTTTCTTTTGAGAAATCAGTTGACAATCTTGTGGGAGTTCCCTTATAAGTTACTAGTTTTCTTTCTCTTGCTGCTTTTAGGATTCTCTCTTTGTCTTTAACCATTGCCATTCTAACTATAGTGTGTCTTGGTGTGGACCTGTTTCAGTTCATCTGTTTGGGACTCTCTGCTGTTCCTGGACTTGTATGTCTATTTCCTTCACTAGGTTAGGAAAGTTTCCAGTCATTATTCTTCAGATAGGTTCTCAATCCCTTGCTTTCTCTCTTTTCGTTCTGGCACCCCTATGATGTGAATGTTGTTATGCTTCATGTTTTCCCAGTGGTCTTTTAAACTGTCCTCATTTTGTAAATTCTTTTTTTCCTTTTGCTGTTCTGATTGGGTGTTTTATGCTACCTTGTCTTTTTAATCATTGATTCGCTCCTCTGCTTCTTCTAGTCTGCTGATGATTCCTTCTAGTGCATTCTTCATTTCCGTTTTTGTGCTCTTCACTTCTGACTGGTACTATTTTAATGGTTTCTATGTCTTTTTTATGCTTGCTATCTCTCTGTTGAAGTTCTCACTAAGTTCCTTGAGCATCCTTATAATCAGTTTTGAACTCTGTCTCTGGTAAGTTGCTTGCCTCCATTTTGTTCAGTTCTTTTTCTGGCGTTTTCTCTTGTTCTTTCACTTGGGACATATCTCTTTGTTTCTTCATTTTGGCTCTCTGTTTCTATGTGTTAGTTAGCTCTGCTATGTCTTTTGCCAGGTGGTCTTATGTAGTAGATGCCCCATGGGGTCCTGGCACAGTCTCCCTGGTCAACTGAGCCGGGTGCTCCAGGAGTCTCCCTTGTGTGGGTTCTATGTGCCCTCCTGCTATATTTGAGCCTTGATTGCTATTGGCAAGTTAGTAGGTGGGATTGATTCTCAGGCTGACTGGCTGTGGAATTTGGCCACATCCACAGCTTACAGGATGCTGTGCTGGGGGTTTACCCCATTGAGTGGGATTTGCTCCAGTGGGCTCTTGTGCCTGTTGAGACCACCCTTTGTGTGTGCCACTTGTGGGGCTAACTCAGCACTGCACTGCTGTGGTATGAAGCCAGCCTCCATGTATGTTGGTTCTGGGGCCTCTTGGGAGGGGCTCCGGCGCAGGCCCAGGTCAGCCACTGCCTGTGGCTGGCTGGGGACTACCTGGTGGGAGCTACAAAGTGATTCACACTTGCTCTTGTCCTGTGCTGGACTTGGAAGCATGTGGGAAAGGCTATGCTGTGAACTGAGGATGGCTGCCACCAATACCAGGTCTGGGGAAGCTCTACAAAATACCAGGATATACTGATGCTTGCAGCCACCTGCTTCTGGTTGCTGGTTGCACAACAATGTGAATGTACTTAATGTCAATGAACTATAAAATTTTAAATGGTTAAAATGGTAAATTTTGTGTTATATATATATTTAACCACAATTTAAAAAAAAAAAAAAATGAGCACTGGAGGATTTTGCAGTCCCTATGGTTAAAATCCACTGCTAATGAAATAACAGCAGAGATAAACATATAACATAAACAATTAAAAATTTCAATGATTTCTGTAATGGAAATGTCTAAGATGACATGAGAATATAAAATATGGAGAATCAACTTGGTTTGGGGTATCAGGGAAGGCTCATTTTTAGTGAGCCTTAACATTTAAAAAACATATTTATTTCAAATGTGTATTAGTTATTTTTCACATGAAAATTACTTTTAAACTTCCTTCATTTTTATTTTGGTCCATTGTTAATTATTGGTAAGAGCTATTTGAATTTTTAAAACTACGGTTCTAATCCTGTAACGTGGGTTAAATGTTTTCTTTAGTTTATTATTTAAATATCTTTCTTTTTTTCTTCCTTCTTTTTCCCCTCCCTCCTCCTTTTCTTCCTTCTTTTTGTGATCATTAGCCTTTCAAATAAGTTAATAGTGTGTCATATCTCAACAATATAGAAATGCATAGTATGAGTTTTTTCTACCACAAGTACTATTTTAATTTTGGTATTACAATTTTTTTTTGTCAATTGGAATTTATTTTGATCTCAAGGATCCAGTTTTGTGTTATTTTTCACATAGGTTGCCAGTTGTCTCTATATAATTTATTTCATCATTCATGTTTTTCAATGATTTAAACTGTCTATTCCACATGATAGTCCAGAGGTTGATAAACTTTTTCTGTAAAGGGCCAGATAGTAAATAATTTAGGCTTTGAAGCCATATTCTCTGTTGCAGCTATTTAATTCTGTTGTGGTAGCATGAAAGCAGCCATAGGCAGTACATAAACTTAATGAATGAACATGACTATTTGAATAAAACTATATTTACAAAACCAGATGGTTGGATGTATTTGTCCTATAGTTTTCTGACATCTGCACTGTCTATTCTGTTGTATTGATCTCTATGTTCTATCATTGTTCCAGTACCTCAGTATTTCCGCTGTTACGTTGTATTTTAGTAAATAATACATATGTCTCCTCTCACCACTCTTCTTTACAAAACTATTTTTGCATCTTAATTTTGTGAGATAAAATTTATAGTAGTTTTTCTCACATTTAGAAATAATTCCATTAGGACTTTGGTTAGAATTACAATGAATGTGCAGATTAAAATGGGGACAATTGTTGGGGTGAAATTTATATTTCACATCATTAAACTTTTGCTATTTGAAAACACGCAAGAAACCTCCACTTATTTATAACTTCTTTGAGGCTCTTTCACATAATTTTGTAGTTTTCTTCATATGAGTCCACGCATTTCTTATTAAATATATTAACAGATATTTTGGTATTGTTTATGGGGTAATTTTCCATTTTATTATCTATTTTTCACATAAAAGAAAGGTATTGAATTTTCTTGAATTATTTTATAGTGCCAGTTTTACTAAGGTCTCATGCTTCCTTTCTTTTTAAAATGTTAATTAAATTTATTGGGGTAACATTGGTTAATATCTTTTATTAAGTTTCAGGTGTACAGCTTTATAATACAACATCTGTATACTCCATGCGTGCTCACCACCCAAAGTCTAGTTTCCTTCCTCTTTTTTTTCTTTTTTTTTTTCAGTTGATCCTCTTGGGCTTTACAGCTAGGCACTAATAGCATCTGAAAATCTTAAATTTATATGTTATGTATATGTGTATGTATGTACACATATACATAACATAAATTTTGTATATATACATAGATGTATGTATATACATATATAACCAGTATTTTACCATTTATTTTATTCTTTTATTTATTAATTACATTGGCTAATAATTCTGAAACAATGCTTAAATAACAGAGGTGCAACTTAGTATCTTCTTCCTGATACTAATGACAAAATGTAACTTTTAGTTTTTATGGCTACCACTGTCTATTCTTTTTTTGGATTTATGGATTTATGTATATGGCTACATCATGTAAAGGGATCATCCTTTACATCCTGTTCCTACTTAATAAGGTGTTTTTTTTTTTTTTTTAAATCACAGATTGACATTTAATTTTATCAAAAAACTTTTTTGTATCTACTGATATGATCATGTGGCTTTTCTTCTTTGACCTATGTACATGGTGAATAAAACCAATATATTTCCTAATTTTGAATCATTCTTATTTTTCTGGAATAAACTATTTATTATGCTGTATTATGTGTTCCGAATGGTGGAGACTACTTGTTAAAATGTTTTTAATTTTGAGTCAATTTTTAGCAGTCATTTTATGGCATAGTTTTTTATACTACTGTATTTATCAACTATGGTACTCAGATTTGGGATTGGTACCTAAAGGCAATGAATGTATTCTGAAACCACAGAATTATTCCATCCTTTTGTTTAGTGACCTCGGTGTGGATGATTTAAGTGTTGACATATTATGTGTGCATGATTATGTTGATATATCACGTTAGATTAATGAGGTAATTTCCAAGATACTTCCACACAGAGTTTTTAAATTTGCATTTCACATTCATCACCTTCACTGTAGTCATCATCATCATCATAGCTCTTATGGAGTTTACTACAATATTGTACTAAGCACTTGACATATGAGGTTCCTGAGTCTCACAAAATAGATCTGTTCATTTCCATTTCGAAGATGAGATAACCAAGGTTTGTATAACCTTTCATAAGTTTTACATAAACTTACTAAGTTTATGTAAATTGCCTAAAATAATACTCGTAGTTTCATTAGCCTGGGTTTCTCTGAAAGCAGAACCTGAGGTTAGGTTCTCGCATGCATGTGGTAGGTGATTCAGGCTTAAGTGGAGGGAGAAGCACAACAGGAAAGGATGAGAAGAATGAAAAGCGAATTGAAGTGTCTTATGAAGGTCACTGCTCTGGGAAACCAGGACTCCATTCTACCAGGACCCAAGAAACATACAGAATGCTGCCCCAAATTGTCAACTAGAAGGGTGGGAGTGGGTGTATTTATCTATTAACTCCCGTCCACTATTGGATGAGTGTTGCCTCTGGGGGCCTTAACCCTGCACTTGTGGGTTGAACTTGCTAGTAGACCTAGTGAATTCCTGCAGCATTAGAAAAGTTCCAGAAATGATGCACAGCAGAGGGGAGCTGGAGCTTGTGAGAAGCTGTTCTCACAACATTTTGTGTGTGGCTAAAATCTGTTGTGGGTCTAGGAATGTGACAAAAGAAAACAAATGCCTCTGATACTTTAGTTAACAACTTATCCATGTCGTATACATATATATGTGTCATTTGACTTCATAGTCCATAATTCAGTTTCCCTGAACACTCAGGGTTTCAGATGATACTGGAAAGATGAACTCCATACACCAGTTCTGTAAATGGCAGGAAGCTGGCACAAGAAAGACCAAGGTAGTTAGAGATATGAATCTCAAGGGGGTTTGGTCCCAGATTCTTGAGGAGCAAGGGCTCACCCACATTCCATTACACCATGCTGACACCTGCACCCCATGACAGTTAATATGCTGGTAGAATAATATTTATTTTACAGGCAAAATTGAATGAGATGTAGCAATTACCAGTCACTTATTAACAAATTGAGACTAGATTCCATTGTCTTGCTTTTTAACTGAGACTGTTTTCCCAAAGGAGGTACTTCCAGGGCTGCTTTTATTCAGTTTCCTTCCCTCCATGCCCTAGCTAGGTCAGAGATATCTTTTTCCCGATGGCATGATTACTTGACCCAGCCTATTTCACTCATACATTGATCACTTCTTTAGGCCTCAGACTACTCATCTTTAAAAAGAGGGAATATGTTTTCTTCTGTATATTTTCTTGTTTCAGGTCTTATATTCAAGTCTTTGATCCATTTTGAGTTCATTTTTGTGTATTGTGACAGATAGCAGTCTAGTGTCATTCTTTTGCACCTGACTTTCCAGTTTTCCCAGCACCATTTATTGAAGAGGTTTTCTTTTCTCCATTGTATGCTTTTGGCTCCTTTGTTGAAAATTATTTTCTCATATACATGTGGGTTTATTTCTGGGCTCTCAATTCTGTTTCATTTGTCTTTTCTGTTTCATCTGTTTTTCTGCCAGTACCATATTGTTTTGAGTATCGTACCTTTGTAGTAGTTTGAAGTCAGGGAGTGTGATACCTCTGGCTTTGTTCTTTTTCCTCAGAATTTTTTTTACTACTTGGGGTCTTTTGTTGCTTCATACAAAGTGCCTGAAATTTATATAGTGTTATTAACCAATGTTACCCCAATGAATTTTATTCAAAAATAAACTTAGAAGAGGGAATCTGGTTATTTCTCAGTTTCTATCTAGTTACTACACTCCACGTTCCTTTGTCTGCAAATATGCTATACATACTTTGCATACTCTGGTAGCAGGAACTTTGATGTGCATTTATAACAACAAACTACTCATATGCACATGTAAGTTGCTCACTATAGTAGGTACCTCATATTCTTGGTGTAAATCATATATTTAGAGGTAAATTTTGAGCCTTCACATCTGGAAATACATATGTACAGCGTTTATAGAAAGACATCTTAGCAATTTTTAAAAGTGAAAAATCTTAGTTTTCTGGTAAAACTGATTAATTTTGTCATATTTATTTTATTGTGAAAATCAAAACCAGCAATAATACAAAAATATGCAAAGGAATATTTGATATACCTTTTTTGAACTTGGAAAAATTAAAATACAAAGGGTATTTGACTGTATGTATATAATTATATATATCTAAAATAATATATATGGATTAACTATAAAAATATATTTACATATTATGCATCATTGCTATTTTTCTATTTGTAGTCAAAACATATGTAATGAGTGCAACTCTGTCCAAGCAACTGGAAAGGATATACATAGATTATATCTAGAACATAGATACTGTGAAATTTATATTAAGTCAAAGCTATGTGGTTTACATGAACGAAACAAAATGAGTTATTAAATAATTGCATACCTCAGTCTCTCAATCTGTAACAACAGAATAGCTGTAACTTTTCCTACCCTTCCTTCTTTCTGAGAAGCATTTTGCTGATAAAATAGATAATTATCTCTGAAAAGACTTTGAGTACATCAGTAGAAGGATATTATTAACATGGGAGGTAGTGTTACTTTGCTGTTAGATCATGGAGAAGAAATTGGTCACTTCCTACCATGTACTGTGGATTTGACACACAAGAAAGTCTGTTGTTTTATGACTAGAAGTGCAAGAGAAACCTTGATTCTTAAAAAAATAGCTCCTTAAAACTGCCACTAAGAAATGCCTTGCTTCTGGTTGCTTAATTGAAACACTGTCGCTAAAGTGAGTCCTGGGATCGCTTTCACTCAGCAATGTCTTGCATTTTCATCTAGAAAGCCATACTTTATACTAACATATTTTTTTTCAAATGCCTGGGAATACTGTACCTAATCTTTTGCTTGGATAATAAAAGACCTATGAAAAAATGGTTCTTAACTGTGGCAAGCTTATGGACTCATTGGAGGATTTTGTTTCTCCAACTGAAGAAAAAAATAGAGACGTGTATAACACCAAATAGAAACTATGATCAACTATACTGGCTATATATAGACACCTGACAATCATATCCCGGAGTGCCAAAAAAAAAGTATACACATTTTAAGAGATGTTATCTATGCTCAAGCAGTAGTTCGCCATAATCAGAAGTGTCTGGATGCTGATGGTAACCACTTTGAGCACCTTTTTTGATTGCAAAAGTCAAACCTGACTTGTATTCATCTTTTGTTATTGGTATATATTGAGTATTACAATTTTAATAGTTTTTTTCTTTCTTAAAATGTGTATACATTTTTTTTGGCACCCTCTGTACTTGGGATAGCGTTCATGATCTGCATCAAGCCTTACTAGAATTAGCCAATCCTCAAACACGGTTTTGATGAGTTAGCATGAATCAGGCCACTGTACTTTATCATTGCTGAGGGAAACTAGTAAACTGAATTTCTGCAACTACAAACCTGATGACCTAACATTGGAGCAGAAAGAGAATATCCAGCAAATGAAAGAGCCTAATCAAGGTGACATTTTTATCTATGGCAACGTAAGGGTACCAGACAATTTCCTTCTTTCCTTGTCCATGGCAGACAGTGATAATCAAACATGAAGACTAAATATAACTTCAGAATCCTCCTTAACACAGTGATCTTCAGCAGCAAACTTTTTGTTAAATGGTCAGATAGTACATATTTTATGTCTGTGGACCACAGTATCTATTGCAACCACTCAGCTCTGCCATTGTGGTGCAATTTGTAGCACAAAATCAGATCTAGACATTCTAAACAAATGGACATGGCTGAGTTCCGATAAAATATTGCTTACAAACCTCGGTGGCCAGCCTTTAGGCCATAGTTTGATGACCTCTGGTCTAGCGAGCCATTATGATTCAATCAGAGTTAGCACATGATAATTAACCTGCTTGCTACTCTTGGTTTTGAGGCAAATTTAATATGCTTGACCTTTTTCATGTTCAATTTAACCACATAACTCAAGGTAAATGAATCCTCCACCTTCCAGGTGCAGCTCAGCTCCTTGCTAATTCTGTTACCTCTGTCAGAGATTTTTTTTTAAATCATTCTGAGCCTCAATTTCTCATTTGGTAAAGGAATGTAATAACAATACAGGGTTGATGCAAGAATCAAATGAGAGAATGTAGGTGAAAGCATTTGTAAACCATAAGACACGAGTATTTGAATAAAATAACTGTACTTCTTAGGTGAGTGTGTCTCATAAAGATCAGTTTGAAAACCATTTTTAAACCAGATACAATTCACAATACGTCTTTGTGAAAATCTCCTTTTCTGTGTTTCCTTTGTTTAAATGGCCTTTTATTGCAGCTAAAAAGCCAGGGACCTATCTAAAATTGCTTGGCCGGAATTTGTGACTTCTTAACTTAGACCTTTTGTGATATTTCTTCCTCTAGGAGTCTTGATACAATGCAAGCTTGTGTTTGGGGGTAGAGGGAATCACTCTACCAAAATCCCTAGTTCGAATCCATGCATTTGAATCCTAAAAAGATTATCAAGTCAAGCAATATAGTGTCTTACCAACAAGGCAAATAGTGATGTTTGTTCTAGACTGCAATCCTGGTTATCAGAATAGGAGCACAATACACATGCATACAAAATATGTGAAGGGGGGTGGCTGGATGGCTCAGTTGGTTAGAGCACGAGCTCTCAGTGGCAAGGTTGCCAGTTCAATTCCCACATGGGATGGTAGGCTGTGCCCCCTGCAACTAAAGATTGAAAACAGCGACTGTACTTGGAGCTGAGCTGTACCCTCCACAACTAGAATGAAGGACAATGACTTGGAGCTGATGGGCCCTTGAGAAACACACTGTTCCCCAGTATTCCCCAATGAAACAATTTAAAAAAATACGTGAAGAAAATTTGGTAAGAAAGCTGAAAAGAAATATGAGTAATGGTCTGATTTTTTTTTGAGAGAATGCATGTATACTTCTGATTGTCAAAATATCCACTAGTCAATAGTTTCCAATCTTTGATTGATAATGAACAAATAGTTGGTTGACGATACTTGATATGATTGCTAAATCAGATCCTCTACAATGATAATACTTTTTTTCTGGATGATGGAAGTATAACCTTTTACATAGCATTTTAAATTAAGTTATTTGAGTGGAAAATATTTCAATAAAAATCAACTTTTCTTAATAAACACTACAATGAGCACAATTTGAGATTTTATTAATGAGTTGCAAGTATGTGATTTATTGGCTTGAATAACTTTAAGCCATAAAAGACATATAGAAACTATATTTTTAATTACCTACCTGATTTACTTTATAAGTATTTTTTTTTTTAGAAGAAAGCAGTTTAATCCCTATAATCTTTGGAGAGTATAACTGCATTATTGAACCAAATTATAAAACATTTTCCTCCAAAGTTACTTTTTCTTAGTTAAAAAGTACAGTGCTGCCTTTATTTTCTCTTTCAAATTTTCAGTAACATTTTGCATATTGTCTTACAACAGCAACAACTCTAGCTCTGTTTTGTTTCACCTCAACTTGTGTTTTGTATTAATTCTTCACTTCGGAGAATATCGATTGGGACTTCTCCTTTGCACAGTATCCTGTCCTTTTCTAAGGGGAAGGCTTATCATGAGCAAACCTCTAAAGATATTGCCGTGAATAATTGAAAGCAAGTTGTGTTTTGGTAAATAATGGGAAACAATTATACTCTGTGTCTCCTACTCTTCCCAGGCCTCGGTCTTTGACATTTTCTCTTCTGACTTCTGATTTCATCATGGTTCTGGAGGATGAGAGGTTCTAAACTTTTGAAATTCCATTGAGCTTATCTTTAGTCCCTAGTGATCTTTGCAGTGCTTTATATTGTAGAGGAAAGAGCTGAAGAGGAGATAGGTTTCTAATTTTAGAGACTTGAGCAAATTTCTGAGTGTCTCCGGGCCTCAGTTCTATAATCTTTTTAAGAACAGCACTACCAACCTTGTCTACTCCACAAAGTTGTTACGTGTGTGAACAAGGTTTGCAAGCTGAGAAACACACGTATGTCCAGCATTTTCATTATTAATAAAGTAAAGCTGTGGGCATTGATAAAAATAACTTACACATGCAGGTATTTTCTGTTCTTTAAAGAGAATCTATTTAACTCTGATCCTGAAGGAGATGCTGTAGTTAATAAGCAGTATTAGAGGAGAGATCAAACTTTTTGAGCAGGCTAGAGCAAGGAAAGCAGATTCATTTTTGTAGATCATACATTGCTAGCAAACCGTCATTCTGAAGTGTTCCGCTGTGGTTCGGTTTTGTCAAGGGGATGCGGCATTTACAAGAATAGGGAACTAAGATGCAGCAAAAAGCACAATGGGATAAGTTATGAAAAGATGTGAGTCTGAGAGAAAAGAAGAGCCTGAGGAAAGCCCAACCTGTTTCAACCCATCACTACAATCGCCACAGTGAGTAGCAATACAAAAAGAGTATCAATACACAAACTGTGTTAGTCTGTTTGAGTACTCTAATACAGAAGTCAGCTGGGGCTTGCCCCCTGTTTTATCAATGGAGTTTTGTTGGAGCTACAGTATCAATACAAACATTGATATTTGTTGGAGCTAGCCCTGCCTATTCGTTTCCATATTGTCCATGGATGCTTTTGCACTGCCAGGGCAGAGTTAGGGTGCTGCAACAGAAGGCAAAGGACCCACAAAACTTAAAATATTTCATCTCTGGACCTTTACAGAAAAGTTTGGGGGGGCCCTACTCTAGGAGAACAATGTAAGTGCTGGGCACGTAGGAGGCAATATGCATCGTTGTTGAATGAGTGAATATTTTAATCTACATTTCTGGGGGGGTTTGTTTTCTAAGAACTACTTTCTCCCCCCATCCCCACCAAAAAAAACAACAAAAAACACCCCATGGTTGTGCCTGTGTCTGTGAGAAAGAGAAAATGCAAGATAGATGATTGGTAGTTAGCAATGTTACACAGGACAATAACCTTTCATGAAAAGAGATGAGATTATAGTAAGCTCAACACTGTAATGCCATCAGTTTTAGTCATTCGTCAGAGGGACCCTTTTCTTAGCTGTAGGATAAACTCCATGCCTGCTTCTTAATAAACTTTTGTAGATATAGCAACATTTGTTCTGAGACTTGCTTTCACTGTTATACCACATGGCATGGAGGTTGTAAGGAAGGGGATATATAGCTATCAAAGTTTAATAGAACACCTTAATATTGACTGAATGAACAAATTGATTTGGGTCTGTTTTTTTACATGGGATATATCTGAGAAAGAAGTGAAAATGATGAATAACTGTCTAATCATTAAGATTAGATACACAGGAAAAAATAGATATGAAAGTGAGCAGCATGAGTTTAGAGGGCTACCTTTCAGAATGGCAGGAAAAACAGGAAAATAAGTTAACTATAACTCAGGTAAATTACCATAATAGTCGGTACAATAACCCCAGTGCTGTGTCCCTCTAGTGGAAGAAAGGAGTACTACAGCTTTCCTTTTAACCAGCTCACAAATACAGACTGGAGAATGTTTCAATGGGTTACTTTAAGTTCCAGTAATCTCTCCCACCACTTTAGAATCCACAGGATAGCAATGATTTGAGAGGACTCTGTTATTAGAAGATCATAAAGTTGGAGAAGGGGAAAGACTTATTTAGCTTAATAAAGTCCAGGAGAGCTCTACTAGCAGAAGGTTAACTTTACTGTGGAAAAGTTTTTATTTTGCAATTTTTATTATTGTTCCAACTTTCAATTTTGAAATAATTTCAAACTGTCGAAAAATGGTAAAAGTAGTACAAATAACTCTTATCTATCCTTTATCTTCACCCAGGTTATCTAACTGTTAATAGTCTGCTACTCATGCTTTCTCTCTCTCTCTCTCTCTCTCTCTCTATATATATATATATATATATATATCTATCTATCTATCTCTCTCTATATATATATATATCTATATATATCTCTCTGTCTATCTCTCTCTCTCTCTCTCTCTCTATATATATATATATAGAGAGAGAGATAGACAGAGAGATATATATATAGAGAGAGCGATATATACATATATATGTATATATATACATATATATGTATATATACATATATATGTATATATATACATATATATGCATATGCATATCTAATTGTTAATAGTCTGCTACTCATGCTTTCTCTCGATATATATATCGAGAGAAAGCATGAGTAGCAGACTACTTGATATATATACATATATATATATATATACATATGCATATGGTTGGTGCAAAAGTAATTGTGGTTTAAAGGTTAAAAATAATTGCAAAAACTGCAATTAGGTTTCACCAACCATATGTATAAAATAGAAATTGTATATCTCTACTATCTACTTAAATTTTCTCTGAACTGTTTAATTTATAGGCATCATTCCTCATTTCCCCTGAACATTTTACATTTCACTGTGTGGTTTTTATGAACAAAAATATCAGCTTATATAATCACAGTATAATGATCAAAATCAGGATACTCAATACTATAGTATCATTTAAACAGCATTCATATTCAAATCATTTCAGTTGTTCCTTTATAGCAACTTTGTTTTCCTGTCCAGGATCCAATTCAGGATCAGATTTTGTATCCAGTTGTCATTTCTTTGGCTCCTTTAATTTGCACAGTTCCTAAGGTTTTCTTTATCTTTCATGACACTGACATCTTGAAGAGTTAAGACCAGTTACTTTGTAAAATGTCCTTCAGTTTTGGATTGTCTAAAGTTTCCTCTTGATTATATTTAGGTTATGCATTTTTTGGCAGGGATACTACACATAAGATGTTGTATTTTTATTAGTGCCACGTATCATGAGGCATATGATGTTGGTTTACCTAATTATTGGTGATGTTGATTTTGATCACTTAGATATGGTGATGCCTGCCAGGTTTCTCTACGGTATGGTTGCTGTTTTCCCTTTTATTTTTAATAAGTAATATGGGGGAGACCCTTTGAAGATGTTTGAGTATCTTGCTTCCCTCTCAAATTTTTATCCATTAGTTTTAGCATCCATTGATATTTTTATTTGAATTAATTATAAATGTCATTGCTAAAAGTGTTGACTTTTACTCTATCATTCTTCCTATATTTCTTAGTTGATATTCTACAGTAAGAAGGCACTGTATCTTCCCCCCTCCTTCTCTCTCTGCTATCATTATGAACCCATAACTTCTTAATTTACTTAATGGGTTATAATCATCAATGTTGTTGTTCTGCCATCTTTATTATTGTTAATATCAAATTGTCCCAGATTTGGCCAGCGGAAGTCCATCGAAGCCAGCCTTTATTTCCTTTTCACTTGTTCGCATCACTCTAAAAATATCTTACTTTCTGGCACAAAAAGGTGCTCTAGATGTGTTTTTCTTTGACTTAGCCTTGGAATAAGATGTTTCTTCAAAGAGCCCTCTATAAAAAGTTTTGATTGTATTTCAATTATGTAGACTTATTCCTTCTAAAACTTCTCTTTCCTCCTTCCACCACTGCCTTGTTCTTGTTAATTCCTCATTCCCCTTCTCTGTAGTCACGATTACTATTTTGTCTACCCTACTGCATAGATTGACAGTCATTCTTTCACTCTACTCCGTTCCACTCTGAGATTGGGAGGATGAAAAGAAGAGAAAGCAAAAGTCATTATTGTGTATAATTTATTAGCATTTTTATTTGCTTGTCATGTCAGGTGTGTTGTTAATAGTGTTTTCTTTCTTTTTTTCTTCTTCCATGTTTGGGGTTATTAAAGGGTTGATAAAATTGCGTTCACCTCAGCAATTACATATAGGGTGGATAGTATGGAGAAAATAACATGGAACTGGAATTCAGGAAATCTAATTTATAACATTAATTCTATCTAGATCTTTGGCAAGTCAGTATGGTTTTCTGATCTTTTTTCTCAAGTTTCAAATGGGAATGACTTCCCTTTCACAGTTATCTCAGAGAAGTACTGTACATAAGGAATTATTTTAAGTTGTGAGATATTATCTCTGCCTTGAATATTTTTGCCCCTAAACAAATGAAAGCATTTTATAATGGAAAATAAATAAACATATTATTGTGTTAATATAACATGATGACATATTAAATGCTAATATATTTGTAGATGATGAAGCAAACTCAAAGCAGGATTGAGGAATCATTCCTTTCTTTGTATATACATATATATATATATATATATATATATATATATATATGTGTGTATAAGTATATATGTGTGTGTGTATGTATGTATGTATTTTAATTAAATGGACAAATTGTTGTTGTCAGGTTTTTATTTGCTTCAACAAGCATATTGTAATTTGACATAACACTGACACTCCATTGCATTAGATATGAGGAAAATTTAGTGATTGTTTAGATTCTACCATTCACATAATGGGCCTTATAGCTGTTGAATTTATTGAATGAAAGAAGAAATCATATCATGATAAAAATATCACAGTAATTTTTTCACCCAAGTAAGAGCCTGTATATAAAACATTAAGTCCAAGTACTTTGAGACTCATTGTTGAGAGATTGAATATACAAAGGGACAGTGGCGAGACCACATATAAAAATAGGCCTCTAGCCCACAACCTCCAGAGTAATCAGTCCAGGAAGCCAAACCACAACCTGTGCAGCAATCAGCCCCAAATGATCAGGAGTTGGTCAATGACTGCTGGCTTCCCTAATTTTGGTTTCCATTTACAACTTTGGACCAAGCAGAGACTGTCAAATATACTCCCCTCACCTATCACATACGATGCTCTACATCTAGCTAGCCCACCTCCAGCTTTCCCACATCAACAGCCTCCAATCAGGGCACACCTGAAGCCTTCCATTTTTTCCACTATAAAGCTTTCCTACTCCCTTGCCTACCTTTGAGTCTGCTACATTCGAATGATAGTGGCTGACTCCCTTGCTATAGTGAGCTCTGGCTAAATAATGTTTACTTGTTCTCATCTGAGTGGTCTTTGTGTATTTCCACATGACTATCTTTGTGTGTGTGTGTGTGTGTGTGTGTTTGTGTGCGTGTGTGTGTGACAGATCTCTTGGTGACTTCTTACATGACCTATGTTAAAAAGGTCTACGAGAAATTTTAGTTCTCAATTATATTGTCAGGTTCTTTTTATCTAGCCTTTTATTGTATTTACTAATGAAGGTTTGTCAAGCACTTTCCTGTTTAAAAATATAATTAAGAGTAAATATAGAGATAATCCACATTTCTAGTCATTTAAAATCTTCATTATGTTTGCCTATGAAAACAAAATATTTCTCTGTAAATGGTTTTCCGGGGTGAGGGTCAGAATATGTGGATATAATCAAACATCAAGCTCCCTTTTCTCTTTTCTGCAACCTTGGAAAGCAGCCATGTCCTAAAATCATATAATGCATCTTAACTAAGTTGGGGTATTCTGAAAGATGGATGACTAATTAAAGTGATAAATCTTCTGATAAGGAGTCATCTCTGGACTGATATTGGCTCACATAGGTAGTGTTCTTTTATGGATACTTAGATTTGTCAGAGCATAGTTGGTCATGACAATCATGGACAAACACTACTCTTTGGCCAGTAGGATCTGGGTGCCAGAAAATGAAAGACAAACCAACCAATTCATGGTTCACACTTTCTATCAAATCACTAGGCATCTCCGCACAATCTTTCTGGAAGAAGTTGTCAGCAATTAGGAAGGTACCACGAGATCCATTTCTCTTGTTCACTTTTCCATGATAACCTCTCACCATACCCTATCTACTTCATCCATTCAAATACCACCATTTTTTAAGATTAAACTAAATCCCCATTTACTTAATGAAATATTACAAAATCCCATTTGGGCTCAGTGATAGCTTTGTCTTTTAAAAAATCTATAGCACTTATAACCTATGCCAAATAGCATTCCTACAATCCATTGTTGGGAGAGATACTTCTTGAAGGCAAGGTCAATGTTGGTTTGGCTTTAGATCTTCCATGGAAATTACCACTGTCTCCCTGCATGTGTATTGAGTTGAATGGAAATTTGTTGGAAAATTGTTAAAATCACTGCATTTAACACAGGCTTACACTTGTCTGTGCCTCACAGGGCTTTGGGTGATTATTAATTCAGGGCAAGTACTCAGTAAAAGATCTTTTGGCTCATTATTAGTTAATTCCTACTTTCTTAGTCATAGCCTGGGGACTACAAAAGTGTGATAGGTAAAAGGTATCACAAAGTGACATTTTAATAATTATGTTCATTGATCTTTTTGTATGTATTCTAATTCTGAGTCTCAATTCCTAGTATTTATTCCTTATATTCCATAGTGGGACATAAGAGAGGGAATCAAGTGAAATGAGCTGAGAACATGTTTGCTGACTCTAAGGATCTCATCTTACAGATTGTTTCCTTTGTTCTGCTCTGTTAAGTTCAATCTTACCCATTTGTTCCCTAGATTCAACATCAATGACTTCTAGATTGTTAAGGATAATCTTTCATGAAAGATTACTGGTAAAGGTCATGCACAAGTATATTAATTTCTTTCCTCGTTTTTCACTTTTCTAAGGGGAAAGTAACTGTTCACTTGCAATTTTCACCATTATCCTTTGTTTGAATATGCGAATTTAAAAACAAATTTTTGTTGGAGAGGAGGATTGGTCATAAGCAACCAAGGAATCAACATTTATTGAACGCCTAATACATGCCAGTCATTGTGTTTTTTTAATCTCAAACAATTTTCTGATAGTCTTGTGAGGTGAGATTTACCATCTACCCTTTAAAGTAGATAAAATTGATACTTAGAGAGGTTCAACTATGTGAAATCAGGTTGTTTTCTTTTATTAATTATACTTGGTTAGATTGTACACATCTTTTAATTAATGAGATAATCAATTACTATGAGTATATTTATGTGTAAATAAATGTGTGTGCACCAAGACTTAGAAGTTAATGTATTACACAGAATTTCCCTTTAATGAGTTTAAATGCTCAATTCAAACAAACATGTTTCCTTTTAAATCCTCCAGGCCTAATGAAGAAAAACCAAGAAAACTATTTTCCTGCTTTTCCTTGACGGCAGTAGTAATCCCTTCTTCAGTGACAACTAACTCAACTTTGAATGGCACCACACAGATTATTATCGCACACACACAAACACACATATTAACATACCTTATAAAATCAGTCTTATAAATAACATGACAGGTTATAACTTCATTAACACACTAAACACAATTTCTCACCAAGTCTCTTTGACAGGGCACTAAAAAGGATTTTAGCATTAAGTGAACCACTACTGACAAACTCAAGATACATTGCTTACATATGCAAAAACAGGCAGAAAACATATTTCTTAATAGAGACCTGGCTTAATTATACAGGGTTATGTTTTTGCAAATGTAAATAAATCCCACACATAAATGATTAAAGGAGAATAAAATGAAATTCAAATTCTTAAATTATTTCACTATTAGGTGTTGCTATTTCAGTATTCTTTATCATATACATCATTTCCCTCTTTTATCAGGTCTCTTTATAATGTCAAGTAAAGGTGAGGTCTACTTATTATTTTTGTTGCTCTCCATGTAGAGAAGTAAAAGAGCTGTGGAGCAAAATAAAAATGAAGGAGAATCCATGGTTCTTTCCTTTTAGGAGTTGATAACCATTATGGGGAAACCAAGCTTATTATGTAGAGGTTGTGTAAAGTGAAGAATTGAATAAAAATCCATTGCTACAGAAATCCAGAAGTTGGGAAGGTGAAAAAGGGATTTAATAGAAGACCTCAAAAGTGAAATATAATGTACTAGTTATGATCAGGGACTCTACAACCAGAGAGACCTACCCATACCTGACTCATGAGGCTATTGTGTATTAGTTGTGCTACTCTGGTCACTTTCCTCAAGGGAGATAATGCTTACTTTCTTCATGTACAATGAGGATTTTAATAGTTACTTCCTAAGGTTGTTAAAAAGATGAAATAAGATAGTATATTATAAATACTTAATTTATGGCACATAGTAAGCATTCAATAGGGGTTATCTATTATTGTTACTTTGCCTATTGAGGGAATAATACTTGAAATTGGTTTTGACGTTGTCATTCGATTTACAATTACATTAGATTACATTAGATTTGGTGGAAAGAAAAAGGCAGGCAATCCTTATTCTGAAATAGCTTAAGTCTGGTGTTAGGAGGGAACACCAAATGTGGCAATTTGACATAATCACTTACCTTGATATGGTACTTTACAGTTTGCGAAATAATTTTACTGACGTCATGGTGTTACAGTCTTTCAAAAATTTCGAGATGGAAGAACTAGTACCTCCGGTTTAGAAATTGGGAAACTGAATCTCAGAGAAGCTAAGTCCCATGGCCAGGGCAAGAATGTGAATTTGTACCCATGTCTGGCTCTCTTTCAGCTGAACTACAGTTTGCTCAGTGAACAGTCTGGAGTTTAGTGTTTGCAGACAAAAATGAGTAAGTACATGATGGTTTGATTGCCAGGGATGCAGTATTTAACATTTGCCATAAAAAAGCAATGCAGAGTTAAACTAAGTGGAATAGTGGCATAAGAAAGCTGGATTAAAACTGTGGTCATGTATGCAAGGATGAAAACTATGAGAACAGGTTCCTCCTCCATGTTCTTCACTGCAGGATCTCCAGAGTAGGAACTCAGAAATGTGTGTTGAGTTAAATGTTTGTCAGGGAAATGGATAGTGGGCTATTAAAGTAATCTGACATGAAGTGGTTAGGAGGACACCATTGGGAACGAAGACAGATGGAATCCAATTGAAAATTTAAATGATGAATAGGAGAAGAAAGAGACAAGGAGAATGCAGGGTTATTAAATGATAAATAACAACTGAACACTTCTTAGAGAGAGTTATGTTCCCAATTTCTAAATAATAAATAGAATATCCATTTTTTTTGCTTTGAAGGGACTAGATCATTGAGTTGAGAAATGTATGTTCCGGAATGTGTTTTTCCTTGTCTCCGATTCTTTAGTGAGACTGAAGGTTTAATTGGGAGTCACTTACTCAAATCCCATGGGACTCTCCGAAGCTAGTACAAATTAACCCATTTGACGGCAATCCTCGTGATCATCAGATTCTGACTCTGGCCTTGGTCTCTCAGGTCCAGTTTCCTCTGTAGGGCCCATGCAACCCTCTTTAAATCCTTCCTCTTCCTTTCTGCTCCTTCCTTCCAACCTGCAAGGACACCTTGAAAAATTTCTCTAATCTGGGAGGAAACTCTGGCTCTCATTCATCATGATTTTTATTATTTCAGGTCATTTATAACAAACAGTCTGAATTAAGTTTATTCTCTCGGCGTGCTCATTAAAATTTTTCTGAAAGGAGCATGCCTTCAAATGGGGAAAATGTCAGACTTATGATTATATAGGGGATATAATGTTTCCCACAGATGTTGGGGAAATATGTAATCATAGGGGCTACAGCACTTTATTATGAGAAATATAATTAAAATTATCTAGTGCAATCATTGTCCTTTTTCTGTGTGTGGAAAGGGGTTGCTGATTTGAAAATAAAATAGACATCAAGCATTTCCCCATGCTTGCTTTATATAACATTGAGGTTTTAAATAATACATCACTTTATTTAAAATCTATTTACATGGTAATTGCCACTGTATAATGTATGAAAGATCACTGAGTTTAAATCTGGTTTGCAATGTGGGCTTGACATATATTTTATTATTTTACAAAAGCCTCTTAAATTACCCTTTGTGTATTTCTAAAATACAAGTAGCTATTTTTAGAAAAATAATCATGAACTTTAGCTGTTGCTAACCTGTTTTGTGATCCTTTCCTTTCTAGATTCAGTTGCCTCTTTGAAATGCCATTTTGCTTCTTTAGAAAAGCAGGCAGCAACAGGAGATTTAAATACCACCTAACAGAATGTTATTTTTTAAATCCTATTTCAAATTTCTTTCATGATCAAGCAAACTTTTAAAAGTTCTATTTTATACACTTTATTATGTATATAGACATAGCAATAGCTTTGAAGACTTTTTTTTTACCATTGTTAATTAGTTCCTCATTATTGGGCACTGTGTATTCCCAGCAGGAGGGACCGTTAATGATTGCTCAAGGATTCAGTGCATTTATCTGTCTCCCCATACTGCTTTTTGTTTCTCCTCCTTTTCTCTAGCCTTACTCCTACAGAGCCAACAACACCCCATAGTATGGGGTTTGTTTTTATCTGTTGCTGTCACCAGTGCTAGCTGTCAAATGTCCTATAATCTTTACACAGACCTTGCATGTAGTAAGGATTAAATTGATACATGTTCAGTAATTTCACCACTATGATTAGCAGTTAGGAAGAGAGGAATTTACCCTGATTACATTAAAAATGAAATTGAGAAATGTATCTGTTAAAGGAGGATCTAGTGGTTAACTCAACCAACGGTGATGCCACTTTTTTTGTGTGTGTGATGTCAGTTTTTTGTATTAAAAGGCATCAGGATGAAATTCCTAACACAGTAGTAAAAGAGATAAAGGCCATGATATAAATTGAAAATTTAACAGATGTAGAAAATAAAAGGACTAGTGCCATTGTAATTGAATCATCGTTTTCTGGTGCAGGTGGAATTTTGGAAGTTTAATGAATTTATCTTTAGAATGTGTTTTCCTGCAAGTGGCAGAAAAATGAATTTAAAGTTGTATAAAAATAAGAATTTCTATTGGCCCATATAACTGGAAGCATAGAAGTTGGGTGCATTTAGTATAGAAAGCAACGTAGCTCTCTATCTGTTCCTCTGTTGTTGTTTTTTTTTAAAGCTGTGCCTTTTATTATTTGTGAGCTTTGTGCTTTATTTCATTTCCTTTATGATGGTAGGATGGCTGCCAGCAAGCAGCCACTGGGATAATGTAGTTCCATGTTCCTACCCACCAGATGAGAGAGAGAGACAGACAGACAGAGACAGAGAGAGACAGAGTGAGATTGGCTTTCTATGGCTCTCCCGCACTCTCTCTTTTTTTTTAATTGGGGAATGTTGGGGAACAGTGTAGCGCTCCAGGGCCCATCAGCTCCAAGTCGTTGTCCTTCAATCTAGTTGTGGAGGGCGCAGCTCACTGGCCCATGTGGGAATTGAACCAGTGACCTTGGGGTTATGAGCATTGAGCTCTAACCAACTGAGCCAACTGGCCACCCCTATCCTATCTCTTTTTGATGTCCTAGGGGAATTCTGTGCTACCCAAAATGTTCTTTCAGCACAAATTGCAAAAGATCAACCTTGTCCAATGCTTTCCTTGTACAGGTAAGGAACCAGAAATCTAGAGGTGTAAATGGATTGGTCTCATAACTGTTTAGCAGCAGATCTCTGATGAAACCAAACTTTATTACTCTTCAATTGTTCAATTGTCCTATCACCATTCAGCATTGCCTCTTTGATGTAGTTATTTTCCTGTCAATTTTTTTTTCACAGAAAGAAACCAGGTGTTGATTTCTTTCACACAAGAACCACCTGGAAGCAAGTGGCATAGGGCTATCTTGGAGATTCTGTCATCCTCAGTATGTTGCATCTAAGTATACTCTGGTCATTGCCATCATCCTGATAACAGGATCAGGGAGAATAAGTCCAGAAGAAGTTCACTTTTATTACTTTCTCCATTATACATTCTGTGAATATTGAACAATTCCGTGCAATAATTCCTTACAGCATCGTTTTTATTATTGTGGTGAGAACATTTAACATGAAATCTATCCTCTTAACCAATTCTTAAGTATATAATACAGCATTATTAACTATAGACTCTATGTTGTATAACTGACCTCTAGAACTATTCATCTTGTATAACTGAAACTTTATACCCATTGAACAACAACTCCCCATGTACCCCTCCTTGCAGGCCCTGGCAGCCATCATTTTACTGTCTGCTTCTATGAATTTGACTTTTTCAGATATATCATATAAGTGAAATCATATACTATTTGTCCTTCTGTGACTGGCTTGTTTCTTTTATTTATTTATTTATTTATTTATTTATTTATTTATTTATTTATTAATTAACTGGTTTATTTCACTTAGCACAATATCCTCATGGTTCATCCATGTTTTCTCATAAGGAAGGATTTCCTTCTTTTTTAAAGGCTGGATAATAGTCCCTTGTATGTGTGTATGTATGTATGTATGTATGTTTGTATGTATTTGTGTATATAATACATATACTATATATATATATATATATATATATATATATATATATATATATATAATATACACACACACATATCACATTTTCTTTATCAGTTCATCCATTGATGAACACTTACGCTATTTCCTCATTTTGGCTATTGTGAATAATGCTGCCATGAACATGTAGTATACATATCTCTTTGAGATCCTGATTTTAATTCTTTTGGACACATACCCAGAAGTGTGATTGCTGGATCATATGGTATTTCTATTTTTAATTTTTTTGAATTCAGGAAAGCTACTTACTGAGTTTATTAATGCAATCAATCTAACACAAATACTATGAATAATTTTCTTTTGCACTTTGTTTAAATCAGAATCAAAATAAAGTGCACACATTGTGATTAGTTGCTATTTGTAGATTCTTCCCCCTGGCTTTTTGTCTTGTAATTTTAATTTTTTAAAGAGAATTTAGAATTTCTTTTATTTTACTTTTTCTTTTATTGTACTATAATTGACATACAGCACTGTATAAGTTTACTGTGTACAGCTTAATGACTTGCCTTACATATGTTGTGAAATGATTGTCTATTTTTAATTCTTTAGTGAACCTCAATACTGTTTTCCATAGAGGCTACACCATTTTATATTACCACTAAAAGTGTACAGAGATTCTAATTCTCCACATCCTCACCAAGACTTACCTTTTTTTTTAATAATACTCGTACTACCAGGTGTGAGGTGATATATCATTGCGGTTTTGATTTGCATTTCTTTTCCCAAATGAATGGTTATTTCCATTACTTTAAAAATCTTTTTTGTCATTTACAAAAAGCTCAAGTTGAAAAGGAGTTCAAGTTGACGTGTACCAGAATGGTATTCATTACTCTTTGTAAGATAACAACAAAAACAAAATTATGAAATTCATTAATACTAAATATATAATGGTTTTCCCAGGGTAGGATGATGATAATGTAGACTCTCTGTGTATCTGTAGTCTAAACAATAGCAAATAATACTTTTGATGGTTATGTCAATCATATCCATAAAATAAAATGAAATATACAACTAAGGACTTTCAGAGTTAGCCTTTTCATTATGTTCCATCTTTATTTTTTTTATTTTGGAGTTGGAGCATTTATTTCTGAATTAATTCCTACATGTGCTTCCTGGGTTAAGATCTGGCACTCTGTGGCTAAAGAAGAGGTGTGATGTAATGGTCTATAAGAATACTGAAAGTATAGCTTTTTATAGACGAGTAATTTGGGCACAAAGAAGCAAAATGACTTACTTGCCTGAGATAAAACAATGACTCAGGGTCCTAGCAGGAATAGAACATGAGCTCTGGATTTAAGACTGTTCAATTTTACTCCAAGAAATTATTCTTTTCCCTGTGCTTTCTTTAGTAATGTGCAATATACATTGACTCTGAGTGAGAGAGTTTATTTTTTTTTACTTTCTTTCTCTTCTGTATGTATTTTACTGCCGAATTATTATGTAAAGATTGCTCTTCAAGATTCTACCAACCTTCATTTGTCTTAGAGCGGCTAATTTCCTAAGTTTGCTGTGACATGTGAGAAGTGTCCCCCATATTTTTGCTGCTGTAATCACTTTTCTTTTTTAGTTTTATAATCCTGTATATAAACGAACATAAATATGGGCCATAAACAGAAATGGGGTGCTTTACATTCCCCCCATCCCATTTTGTCATTCATTGCTGTTTTAAAAAATACTTGAAACCTATGTAATTTTATTAATCAATCTCACCCCAATACATTTACAAAATAAAATTTTAAAAAGACAAAAAATAATTTAATCAAGTTCTATTTGCATTTGTGGAGTACTGGTATTAATCTTGTTTCCTGGTTACTTTTCCTTTCAGTTATACAGTGACAATTATACTTTAAGGGGCACAAAATTGTGTTTAACAGTTATATGCTTGTCGTTTTCAAAGTAATTGAAAACTTCCATTTGGGGGCACATGAATATACATTATAATGACTCATGGGAAACAATAGTGTTACATTATGAGAAACATGAAACAAGAAACAGAATCTCTAAAATTATCACTTTCAGAATAACTGTTTCTAAAAAAAGCTGTTTTAAAAAATTATCCAAAGTTATACTATTTTTATTTTGTGGGTGAAATGGGAAAATATATATTTTGAGCTAAAAACCTACAAAATCCTAAGTACAGGGAATGACAATACTGTTGCCTAATAACATATTTTACAATGTTCATGTGAGGATCAAATGATATCAAATTTAAAATCATCCAGTAGAGCACGTGACACATGGTAGCTACCGAGTAACTACTGGTTGTTTTCCTCCTTCCCTTTTTCTGCACTTGTTCAGTAAGGTTGTGGAGAAATTTCCTTTTTCTGATTATAAAAAAAATATGTATGTTCATTGTATAAACTTTGGATTTCAGGAAAGGTTAAGAAATGTTAAAATTCAAACCCTCACACCAACTAGAGATAAAAACTTATAATAACTTTGTACATCCTTTCCATTTTAATGCATATGTATTCATATTTTCACAATACTAAGATCATCTTTTCAGTTCTAATTTGCACAATATAAATTTTTGAATGATCAAGAACTAGATTAATATCGAACTTCACAAGAGAAATGCTAGGTAAAAGGAGACAATAAAGAGATCAAGAGAAAAACTTAGACCTAGAATTGTATCTCCATTAAAACAGCATATAAATATAAAAGTGTAAAAAACTTTCTGGGAAATAAAATGCTCATAACAGTTATTACTCAGATACACTATTTCAGAGCACTCCTGGAAGAAGCATTTCAGTGAAAAAAGAAATGACCAATATGATTGGAAGTGAATAACTTAGCATTCTTTATTGTCGGCAAATAATGATTTTAAAACTGTATTTCTCAAATATCTGGAAACAAAATTCTAACCCAGAAGTTCTCAAACATTTTGGTCATAGAATCCATTTTTACATCCTTAAAAATTGTTAAGAATGCCTAAGCGCTTCAGATTGTGTGGGTTATGTCCATTAATATTTACCATGTTAAAGATTAAAACAGATAATTTAAAACCACTTAAAATAACAAGTCCATTGCAAGTTAACATAAATGACATATCTTTTATTTTAAAAAATCTAAAACAGACACAATTTGGAATTGGCATTGCTTTCTGTTTTTACAAATCTCTTTACTATCTAGAATAATAGGAAACAGCTGGATTCTTACCTGTGCTTCTGCATTCAATCTGTTGTGATGCAACATGTCATGTGGCCTCTGCAAAAAATCCACTGTAAACTCATGAAAGAAGCAGAGTGAAAAAGGCAAATGAATATTCAGTATTATGATGAAAATGATTTTGACCTTGCAGATGTTTTCAAAGTATCTTGGGAACCTCCAAAAGGCTGTGGACCACAATTTGAAAACTTCTACTCTGATTGTGCAAAATTTCGTTCTTAATAGCAAAGCTATTCATGGGTTCCCAATTGATATACTGGTGATTTTAGGATCCAATTATTGAAGAAATAACTCAAGGCCACCCAGGAATCTATAGTCTAAATGTTGGGAACCAGTATTCTAGCATAACCTTCAAAATTCTCTGAATAGCTTTATCCATATGAAGATTCTTCTCACTGGCGGGAGATGCGTGCCCAAGTATTCAAAAGTAGGGTGGTTAAAATTCAACGTCACCAAGATTCCTACTGAAATAGGTCTTTTCTGGACTCTTCTAGATTTTCAGTTTCTTTTTATTGCTTCCCCCCACACCCAAGCTTCCCCCCACCCCATGTTATTTGTTTCTTCCTTCCTTTACTTACATTTGTTCCTACTATATATCTGATAATTGATTTCTGCAGTTAGAGTCAGAAGTCACTCTTATAAACCTCTCTAATAGATGTTGGCTTGGCCTGGAATGTTCCATTCTGCTTTCTTTCCTGGATCAAAGCTCAGTGATTGAACTAGGAACTAGTGGACCTCCTTACATGCAATCCATGCAATGTGTGGACACATCTCTATTCTGGTATCACATTGTTTGGATTGCTTCCCTAGATTTTCAAATTAGTTAATCTGAGAAATGTATTTTTGTTAAAGTAATGATAAGTCATGTTCTTGATTCCAAAAGGCAATATGTGGATATAACGAAGTTCTAGAAATGGTGCTCAATTAAATGACTAGTAATTTGTGCTTCAAATGAGGTAAAATGGGAGATACCTTTGAAGGCAAGATGAGTCTTTTGACATCTTCCCACGAAGTCTATTCACATATAAAGTCTGCCGTGGTTTGACATTGTGATTTTTTAATGTTGACATTCAAGCATACATTTACTGAATACTAGGGTGGACCAAGTGGAATGAGGTCGGTAGGAACTTGATAGTAAACTTATTAGTCAGAATCAGCTGAATGATTTATTCCCCAGCAAATATTTTGTATACAATTGTAAACATTTTCATTATTATCTTTCAAGAGCTATTTTTCTTCTCAAAACAGTGTTTAGAAAAGTAACCTTCTTATAAAGTGACTAATAAAGTTCTTCCAAAGTAACATTTGATTGTTACTGTTGAACAGTTAATACCCAAATCTGCATGAATCAGTCTCTTCCCAAGTGTCATCAATGTGGTGCAGCCAAGTCTGGTGTTTGAAAAATTCTTAAAAACAACATTGGTATAGCAGAATCACTTCATGTGGGTACGAAGATGGGTAATTCACCTTTCATGGGTCATTAGAAATACAGAACAAATGGTAGGGTAGGTCTGCATGGTTTTTAGTGAGATGACAAGTCCTTGATGTGAAATTAAATCTGCGATATGATTGAAGCTCTTTTTGTGTATTCCTCTTGGCAGAAACTACTGCAGCACAAAGAGAGTCCAAGAAAACAATATGGGAACAGAAAACCCATGCTTTGATTGACCTTTACTTAGGGTTTTCTTAGGCAGCTATTGTGATTCAAATAAATGAGCAATTGAGACTAAGCCTCCATTTAATATTCTTACACAAAGAGTGAATTGAGCAGAGCAGAGATTCATTAGCCTCAATGCTGAGGTGTGGTGACAATTTACAAGCCTAGGTTTTGAAATGGTAGCAGCACAACAAAGAGATTTTTATTCTGTTTCATTTCACTTTTTCTTTTTTTTTTTTTTCACTTTTTCAAGTTCAATAAAAATGTAGAATGATGTTTTGTAATGAACCTATAGGGTTTTTTTTACAATATAATACAAGGGACACTTGTTCTTGAAATTCCCATATGCTTTTTCAGAATCCACTCAAACTAAATAGTGAGAATGTGATGAAGAACATGGTGTCTCTGGAGAACTCATTGGTGAAATGTGAGCCCCCTTCAGGGTGAGTGATTTCTCTATTCATTTAGGAGGCTTTGAACTTAACTTACGCTGTTCATATTCTTTTCTAAGCAAATAAAATATGGTTTCTGGGGATGAAGTAATAGTAACTAAGGTAAATTTACATTATTTTAAGAAAGGAGTTATAAAGAAATTTAAAGATTATATTTGTGTTGATATATAAATAAAGAAGAAAAGAGCTAGAACATTCTCTTCCAATGAAATCACTGTGAATTGATTGAACATAGTTAATTTATATCTAAAAATGAATTGATCTCACAAATTTTGGATGAAAATATTACCTTACAATACTTCCTTTTAATGACCAGAAATTGAATTTATTTCATTATTGTGCCTTTAAAAAATACAATAGGTTTTACCACGATTGTGGAAAATGTATAACAAGTTTTCGAAAACCTTGATTTATTTCTATGGAGGTAATATGTCATATTCCACTTTTGAGTTATTGAAAGTCTTCTCTTAGAAACAGGTACACATTGAAGTTTACAGCCAACAAAATAGCCATTGATTTTAGAATGTCTGTACTCACTTATATCTGTTGATTCATGTCTACATGTTCCTCTCTCAAAAGGAACATGAATTTACAATATGCTCTATTTATACCACTCACCATTAATTTAACCTGTATTTACTAAGTGCATACTCTGTGCCAGGCTATTTTCTATATTCTGTGTAATCAGTGTTGAACAAGACAGATAAGATCCCTGCCTTCACGGAGCTTTAATTCCAGCAGGGCCTGGGTTATAGTGATGGGTGTGGTTTGGGAAGACAGAAAATAAAAATTCAACATAAAGTTACTTAAAGAATTCATCAAGAAAAAGGAGATTCAGTGTTTTGAGGACAAAAACAGGGTGATAGACTAGACATCCTACTTTATACAGAATACTCAGAGAATTATGATAATAATTAACATTTATTGGACACATTATGCACCAAGTACTTCTCTTTTGACCTTTACATGGATTAGGCTATTTTAGCAACTTTATGATGTAGGTACGAGTGTCATCTTAATTTTACATATGCAGATAATGTGATACAGATTGTTTACCTCACTCTTCAAAGATCACACT
Organism: Rhinolophus sinicus; assembly: GCF_057876585.1. Taxonomy (NCBI): domain Eukaryota; kingdom Metazoa; phylum Chordata; class Mammalia; order Chiroptera; family Rhinolophidae; genus Rhinolophus; species Rhinolophus sinicus. Next base: position 20,131,970 of record NC_142518.1, on the reverse strand, counting down.
ATTAAATTATGGAGATGGGATTTGAACCTATGTAGTGTGACATAGAGGCAGTGTAATTAATCACTGTTATTTTTGAAGAAATTACATGTTGCCTCACAGCACTCAGATGAGTTACAAAGTATGGGAAGGGGCAAATTAGAGACAGAGGAAACAGTAAGTGCAAATGCTTTAAGGCGAGGAAGATCGTGATGTGTTTGCAGAACAGAAGGTGGTAAGGTTGGAGTATAGTGAGTAGTAGAAAATGTCACATGAAAATTGCTTTCAGAAGCACCTTGGGGTAGATCATATAGGACCTTGTAAACCATGGAAAGAAGTTTGCATTTTATTGTAAGAGAAATAGAAAGTCATTGGAGGTCATTAAAATAAAGGAAATACATGATTTGATTGACATTAACCAGGTCGATTTACTGTATGGAGAATGGAGGACAGTGAGGTATGGAAACAGGGAGACCAGTTGAAAGGCTGTTGTGGAAGTCAGGAAATAAAATCAAGGCAGCTGGAATTAGGGAAGTGGTAGTGGAAATGGAGAGAAAAGGATGCATGCAAGATATATTTTGGATAGAAGTCAATGATACTTCATAGATTAGCTGTGCAGGACTGAAGACAATTTCATTTTCTTCAAATTTCATTTTCAATATGTTCCTTTTACGATGCTTGACATCTAAGTGGAGATACCAAATAAGTAGTTGGAGTCGAAAGCTCAGGGTAAAGGCATGAACTGGTGGTATCTACTGGGAATTATCAGCATACAATTGGTACCGAAGCCCTCCATATTTTCTAGGGCAGTGTTCCTTAATTCTGGTTGTACTGTGGAATCATCTGGGAAGCTTTTTACAACTACGAATGCCATACTCTGTCTCAGGCCAATTAGAATATTTGATGGGATAGTCCCTGTGCCATATTTTTAAGGTCTTGCTAAGTGATTTGAAAGATCAGCCAGGCTTAAGAACCACTGGTCTAGGAAGGGAACATAGATTGGACTTTGCTCTGGACCACCCCATCATGTGGAGGTAAAGAAAAGGTGAAAACAGAAAAAGAGGCTGAAGAGCAAACAATAAGATAAGGGTGTGGAGTCTGGAAAGGGAAGTGTTTCAAGAACTATAGACCTCTTTCAAGAAGGTCAACAGAGTTAAGGGATACAAAGAGATTCGATAAGATGAGAACTTTTGGATAAGGCAATAGGGAAGCTGTTAGAAGTCTTGACAAATGTAGTTTTGATGAGTTGGTGGAATGGGTGGTGAGAAAGTGGAAGCATCCAAAAATCACAATGCATTTAAACAGTTTTTATGTGAAGAAAAGCAAAGGAAAAGGGTGTTGTTTGGAGGAGGATATAAGAGGCAATTCTTCCTTTTTATAAATAGAAAGTTACCAAAGGTTTTTTTTCTTTTTTTTACATTGATGGGATTGGCCTTAAAAGAATTGACCTTGAGAAGACAGAAAGCATGCCACTCAGTGCTCAAGTGGAAAGGATGGCTTTGGATGAGAGCAGGGTTACTGTTCCCTTGTAAAAAAGGTGAAAACGCTGAGATGTTGGTCAACTTGGAGGATGAAAGAAATATTGATTGCTTCTCTTTTACTCATGAAGTAGGAGGCAACCTCAGCAGCTGAGAATAGGGTGGAGTATGAACAGAGGAGATTTGAAGAGAGATAAGGAGCTGTAAACTTGCTGTTTTAGAAAGTGGGAAAATAAACTTCCTAGGAAAATATATTAGGCTTCAGTGCCCTTTCTCCGATTGTTGTTATGAATTTAAAGTGGGAATGATCAGGAAAGTTGTGTGGATTTAATTTTTCCCAGAAATTCAAGCTGCTTGAAATAGTTGAAGGTTTGAGATTTGCCAAGTGAGAGCAATTAAGGGAGAGAGAGGGAGAGAGGGAGGGAGGGAGGGAGGGAGAGAGAGAGAGAGAGAGAGAGAGAGAGAGAGAGAGAGAGAGAGAGAGAGAGAGAGAACAAGGGAGTTGGGAGTATTTTCTTTAAGGAAGTGACCGCAATAATGAACCATAGAAACTATGCTGGGTAAGGAGAAATGTTTGGGTGGATCTTGCACTTTCTTTTATTCTTTTTGAAATAGGAATTGTATTTTGTCCTGGTTAGAGTACAGAAAAGGTCATATTAAGGTTTAGAATGAAATACTTTCTCATTTCTTGGCTTGGGGTTGAGGAGGGAGAAGCCAGCACTAGGTTGTGTCCATGATTCATTGGAGTAAGAGACAGATTATCCATTCTGGGGAGAGCTGATGGCTCAAGATCTAAATTGGTCTAAGGAGGAACATACCTGTGGGTGGCTGGTGAGTAGTGAATGCCAGAAGTGCCCCAGCAGGTCAGGGTCACATGATGTATAATTTTTTTTTTCATTTTTCTGAGTAGGGGAGGAAAGGAATAGTTTTCCTCTACCCATATTAGGTTCATTGGCTGGGGCCCTGAAATTTACTGTAAAAAGATTAACAGGAGAAGAACAAGCAAAAGTTTTTAACGCATGTATCACCCATACTCACTGAGGAGTAACTCAAAGAGGTGGTTAGTACTTGAGCTTATCTAGCATCTTAGCAAAGAACAGTAATTTTGTAGAGAAATGACAAGACAAAGGAAAGGGACCTTGAGCTTCCAAGGGCAGCAAATTTTGGGAAGGCACATATATGGGAAAAACTAATGGCAGATAAGGGATAATTTTAACAAGGTTTGTTATGTACCTTCCTCTAGTACTGTCTCTGGGCAAACAGAGGTCTAGAGTTGTCTCTGGTGATTAACTTCTGTCCTTCCTGGTAGAGAGGGGAGGAGGGGCACCTTTATAAATCTATGTCCTGCTTTTAGATAAATAGGTAGAGAGCAGAGAGCTTTTCTTGTGTCTGCTTCTCAATTGTCTTTAGTTCAAAATAATCAATATGCCAAGGTGGCATAGTTGGGGGTGGCATTTTCTGCTATCCTTCACTGCCAAGTTTCCATAATATGCAGTCCCTGCCAATAATAAGTTCAAGAGACATAATCGTGCTTACTTATAGGCAAGAACAAAAGGGCCCCAAATGAACAAAGATATACTGAGATATGCACTTTTATGGCACTGGAGTGAGTATTGAACATATAATTACTGAAGTTTTGATAGTTCTACAGAGAAACCAAACTAGTTTTTATTTTAAAATTTGAAAAGTATCAATTTTATTCCAAATTATATCATGGTCTTAGATATTTTCATCTCTAAAATCATTACAGTGCTTCCTTTTATGTGTTTTGCTGTAAATGCTACATATAAAATTCATATAACTTTATCACACAGGGGAAGATATCGAGAGGTCCTGCCATGAAACCTGTAATATTGCCATTTCTTTCCCAACCAATGAGACTTTGAGTTTAATTCTTTCCTGTGTGTCTAGGAGCTTTTCTCCCAAGATCCAGTGACAGATAATTGAATAAATAGATGGATATATTTATATTCATATCAGTGTTTATAATCCTATCAGTGTATATAGTCCTATAAGAATTTCACTGCACAGTGAACAAGTGAGAATTATGAGCCAGAACACTGGTAGTCTACAATAATGATGTGTGGACTGGGTTTCATAGCAGCAGTATCAACCTGAACAAATGGGAATTGAGGTTTTGAGGGGCAAATGACAAACATGAAGCACTTGCTCCTCACAAGGTATGATCCATCGATGACTTAACAGTAGCAATTACATTTAACCCATTAAAATGCATTTCCTGTTCTTCCCATTTGATCCTCACAATTGTGTAATTAAGTTGAGCATGTATCATTATTTTTATTGAGATTGAGGTCCAACGATGTCAAGTACATTGTGCAGAGTCATACATCCCAGAGTGTACAATATAAAAAGAAGAAGAAAAGTGACAGTGGTGGAGATTCTCCTAAGCACAACATTGACATTCTTGAGGTTGATATTTTTCAGGTATAGGTGAGCTCTGAACATTATAAATGTCACTACAACATACAGACCAGACCAGGCTTCAAGAAGGCCCAGTTAGCAGAAACTGTCACCCAACACTTCACAAGCATATTTGGGTTACTCACCAATGAGTCAGCTCTGACTCCTGGTGAACCTGTGAATGTGTGACGTCCACAGTGTCCTGTTCTCACAGCTCGGCTCAGCTCCTGTAGACTCATGGTGATGGCTTCTTTTCTGGAGTCAATCCATATCATGTTTGGTCTTACTCTTTTCCTGCTGCCTTCTATTTTCCCCAGCATTATTGTCTTTCCCAAAGAGCCCTGCCTTCTCATGATGTGCCCAAAGTAGTCCAGCTTCAGGTTTGTCATTTTTGCCTCCAGTGAGCAATGTTTCAGGCTTAATTTGCTCTAGGACCCACTTGTTTATCTTTTTGGTGGTCCAGGATATCCATAGCGCTCTCCTCCAACACCATATTTCAAATGAATCAAGTTTTTCCCTATCAATCCTCCTTCACTGTCCATCTTTCACATCCGTACATAGTAATTGGGATACATGGTGTGGATGATCTTTGCTTTGATCTCTAATGACCCATCTTTGCTCTTGATGATTTTTCCTAATCCTTCCGTTGCTGCCTTTTTGAGTCTCAGCCTTCTTTTGATTTTTTTGGAGGCAATCTCCATTTGAATTGATGACTGAACCAAGGGAACCGAAATCTTTAACAATTTTGATGTCTTCATTGTCTATATTAAAGTTGTGTATTTCTGCTCTGGCCTTGGTTTTTGTCTTCTTGATGTTCAAATGCAGTCCTGTTTTGGCACTTTCTTCTTTCACTTTCATCAGAAGGTGTGTTGAAACATTGCTACTTTCTGCCAGTAAGATGGTGTCATTTGCATATCTTATGTTAGTATTTCTTCGAAGTTTCACTACTCCTTCTTTTGAGTCTAGCCCAGTTATTTTGCATGATATGTTCTGCATACAGATTAAACAGATAGGGAGATAAAATGCACTCTTGTGTGACACCTTTGCCTAATAGAAATCATTCTGTCTATTCAGACTCTGTCCCGGCAGTGGCTTGCTGTCCACAATATACAAGGTCTGACAATTAAGTTTGCAACCTTGTTGCAACGATGTTGCTAACCTTTTCTGATATCAGAGGGATTATTCATTATGAATTTGCACCAACTGGACAAACAGTTAAGCAAGTTTACTATTTGGAAGTGCTGAAAAGGCTGCATGAAAAGTTAGATGACCTGAACTTTTCACCAACAATTCATGGCTCTTGCATCACGGCAATGCACCAGCTCACACGACACTGTCTGTGAGGGAGTTTTTAGCCAATAAACAAATAACTGTACTGGAACACCCTCCTTACTCACCTGATCTGGCCCCCAATGACTTCTTTCTTTACCCAAAAATAAAGGAAATATTGAACGGAAGACATGTTGATGACATTCAGGACATCAAGGGTAATAATACAACAGCTCTGATGGCCATTCCAGACAAAGAGTTCCAAAATTACTTTGAAGGGTGTACTAGATGCTGGCGTCGGTGCATAGCTTCCCAAGGGGAGTACTTCAAAGGTGACTGTAGTGATATTCAGCAATGAGGTATGTAGCACTTTTTCTAGGATGACTTCATGAAATTAATTGTCCAACCTCGTAGGTTACACATCACAACCATCAAGTGCTGAGGCATGCTCATTTCTTGCAGAGCAGCCTGTAGCTTTGCATGATCCATACAGTCAAAGGTTTTACTGTAAAACATAGACTAACCTTTTTCTGAAATTCTTTGGAGCAGTCCAGTATCCAGTGAATGTTTGCAATTCGATCTCAGGTGCCTTTTCCTTTTGTGAATCCAGCTTGAACATCTGGTATTTCTTGCTCCATATAAGGTAGAAGCCTTTGTTGCATCACCTTGGGCACCACTTTACTTGTGTGGGAAATGAGAGCAATGGTCCTGTAGTTGCTGCTCTCCTTGGCATCTCCTTTCCTGAAAATTGGGATGTATATTGAATATTTCCAGTCTGTAGGCCATTCTTTTGTTTTCTGTATTTGTTGACATATTCTTGTTAGGATTTTGACAGATTCAGTCTCTGTGGCTTGAAATAATTCTATCAGTATTCCCATCTACCTTTGGCGACTTATTTCTTCACAATAGTTTCAGGGCAGCTTTCACTGCGCTTTCTAGAATTACAGGTTCTTTCTCATAGAAATCTTCTTCAAACATCTGTCATCCTTTTCTCTTTTCTGTATAGATTTTCAGTATACTGTTTCCACCTTCCCTTTATTTTCTCCTGGTCAGATAATATGCTTCCTTGCTGGTCATTCAGTAACCCTAGTCTAGGTTTGAATTTCCCTTTTATTTCTTGAATCTTCAGGTAGAGATCTCTTTTTTCCTTTTTTGTTGCTTCATTCATAAGAATATACCTTTGAATGAAAAAGAGGCCGGCATCTGCTTCGTGTGCATGGTGAAGAGTAACAAGAGTAGGCTAAACCAGACGTTGGAGAGCAGCAAGCAGCTTGAGTGAGGATACAGCACATTTTAAGGGAATGAAGTAGAAAGCTTAATGTTCAGGTGATACCTGCTACATTTAAGCCCATAAAGACTGTTACATTTTTCCCAGTAAGTTGGAGAACCAAGACTTCCACCCAATGCTTTGTTTAACCATTTGTATGCCTTCCACTGTACAGTGTTGAGCTTTCCCTGAGCCCTGTGCTCCTGGAAAACAGTGACGGTTTTAAAATTCCTCAGTCTTTTGTCTTCTGGGAAAGAGCTTACCTAAACACAGAAGCACTCTTCCCCATAAGACTTAGATAAGACTCCAAATGCCACTCTTATTTACCTATGACAAGGTCAGACACAGACCCTTCATTCGCATTCTTTACCTCATAAATGATTAGCTGAACTGTTTGTCCTCACTGATGAATGAACAAATGCCTGCTAACTTGACATGACTAAACTTTAGTTAGGCTTCTCTCCTTCTCCCAGGCTCCTGAACATTGGCCCACCTTTGAGCTTAAGCAAGCATCGAATGTATGACCCCCTCCCCTTAATGTTCCCTCTCAGAGAATCAGCTGATGTCAAAAGTAAACATTTCCTGCTTAATGGCCAGATCGTTCAATCTGCTTATCCCATGTTCCCACACCCAGTTGTGTGTGGACTTGTTTACTCCTCCTTGTAAAAGAAAAGCCACGTGCCTGACCTTTGTGATGCTTACAGTTCATTAGGTCAGTGTTCTTCCTATTGCAATAGTTCCCCTCTTCCAATTGCAATTGACTTCATTTCAAATAAAGTCTCTCCTTACCTAAATCCTGATTTGTCTTATTTGACACCACACCGAGTCTCTGTTCTTAACTCAGTGCAACTTCTTATAAATACAGTGGTACCTCGGTTTTCAAACATAATCTGTTCCAGAAGACCGTTCGAGTTCTGAAATGTTCGAAAAGAGCCAACAGTTAGGCCTCAGGATCTTGCACTCAGCGGAAGCCGCATGACATGTTTGACTTCCAAGGCGTGTTCAAAAATCGAAGCATTTACTTCTGGGCTTACAGCGTTGGTAAACCGAAACGTTCGTCAACGGAGACATTCAAAAACTGAGGTACTACTGTAACAACATTTATGCTCACTTGTCCTTCCACAACAACCACATTTCTTTTTGCATCACTCTTTGGAGAGAAGAATATAATAAAGGAAAGAATCTGAGTAGGCATGAAGAAGGATATTCTATGCAACAATGGAGGACAGGGTACAGATATATCAAATAATTTTTTCCTCTTTGAAAACCTACTACACATTTATTTTAGCACTATGTTAGAGCCAAGTTCATATGTCAATATTGGACAATAAGGAATTAATTATCTTGGCTCTGTCTCAGACACTGACACCTTAGGTTAGTCTTTAATTTACTTTTAGCCTAAACTTTAACCTAACCTAATCTTATTTAAGTAAACTTGAATCTCTTGATGCACGTTTGTTTTTTTTTAAATGTGTTTCTCTGTTTCTCTCTTAATGGAACATCCAGAAAACTCAAGATTTGATATTATTTGATTAAATGTAATACTGGTTAGGATACCTAACAATGAATTGAGAAATATGTTCCATCCTAAAGAAATATCAGTCTTTAGCATGTTTCTATATAAGCAATACTGTACATGCAAAGCTGGCTTTTAAGTACATGGAACAACTGTGGTAAGATCTGAGGCATGAAAAAAATTTTCCAAGACTCTCCAGAGTCTAAAATCCTCTTAGTAATTCTTTTAAGTTCTGAAAGTCATGTTAACAGATTTTAATTTTAGTATGACTTCATATTCCACAGCTAGCCCTGGATGCATTTTTTGGCAAAACTTTTGTGCAATAACTTATATTGAAACCCCCCAGAACTTTTATAAAATATTTTTCCAAGCCATTCCACAAAGTAGAGAATGGGTATCATTGTAAAGCATATATTTAAAAAGAATCCTTCTCAAGATATTGAAAAGTATGATTAATCATCTTCTCTTGCAAATTTGAATGTTACAATTTATTCTTAAAAAGTCACCGTTTAGGTGGCCCATCAGATAATGCTATGTAGAATCATATGCGTTAAAATAATGTTTTTCTTACAACTTTAGATTGGTGGTAGTATTTTTTGTGATAAAATACATAACATAAATTTTACCATCTTAACAATTTTTAAGTGTACAGTTCAGTAGAGTTAAATACATTCACATTGTGCAACCAATCTCCAGAACTTTTTCATATTGTAAAACTGAAACACCGTATCTGTTATACAACTCCCCATTTCCCCCTTTCCTCTCACACCTGACAATAACCATTCTACTTCCTGTGAGTTTGACTACTCTAGATAATTCCTATAAGTGGAATCATAAAGTAGCTGTCTTTTTCTGACTGGCTTATTTCACTTAGCATAATGTCCTCAAAGTTCATCCATATTGTAGCTGTATCAGAATTTTCCTCCTTTTTGAGGCTGAATAATATACCATTGTGTGGATATAATGAATTTTACTTATCCATTCATCTGTTGATGGACATTTGGGTTACTTCCACCTCTTGGCTATTGTGATTAATGCTGCTATGTAAGTGGTAATATTTTCAGCCAAGGGTGGTGCATCCCCCAAGGACAAATGGAAATGTGTGAGAGGTTTGTGGATATCACAGTGACTTGGGTGTCACTGGCATTTAGTGCCCAACTGCCAAGGATACTAAATATCGTGCATTTAGAACACAGATGATTCATATTAAAGAATTGTCCTGCTCAAAATGCCAATGGCACCTCTGTTAAGAAATTTTAAAGAACTCATTATTATTAACATATTGGGCTCAATTCTTCCCAGAGTTCAGTGAATTTTAAAATCAATATAAGGCCTTCACTTAAAGTGCATACTAGGGCCCTTACCTACATACATGGATCTAAGCCTCTACTCCTTGTGGAGGAAAACTCTACAGCAGAATGTTTTAGGGCCAGACTTGAGTGCATCTGTGTCTCCATGATTTCTGTTATAATGGTAGTATATAACGTATGAGGAAAGGGGAAGCTGTTAGAACACTTCTTGATTGATTGCAAAACTTCTGTTTTACCTCTACACATAAGCACTGAATCATCAAACATGTGTAGGATCTGAAATAGTATAAACAAGTAAAGGAAACTATGGTACGTGGCTATGGTCATGTATTTGTGCTGTTCATATGCCATCCTAGATGTAGTATTTAAAAAATTTAATTTGTCAGTGGAAACATTTTGTCAAATAAATTCTCTCATGCGTGAATTTTATGATACATCATTAGTTGTCTTTATAATTAAATTTCATATGTGAACATTCATAAACATTCAAAAAGTTTAGTCTTACTTCTTTTTGGAACTGTAAAAATGAAATCATGCTGAATGTGTTTTTATGTCATGCTTCTTTCACTCAATATTATTTTAATAATATTAATCCTTTTTCAAAGATTTGTCAGGCAATTTTCACAATCTTTGAAAGCTGTGCTCCTTTTTTATGATTGGTTTAATAAGTAAGAGGAGATTAGAGCCTAGTATTGAATATGTAATTCTTGTGTTTCTCTCTAACTCCAATAAGTGGAGCATGATACATAAATCCAGTAAGAAAATTATCAAAAGCAAACAGGATCAGAAAGTTTCTATAGAAAAAAGATTTATGTTTCCAGGGAAAACTACATTGTCTATAAAACACATTTCTAGGTTGTCTGATTCTAGCCTCATTCCTTACCTTGGAGCTGTTTCACAACCTTTTATGCTGTAGATAACTGATACACATAAAAATTTTGTCCTCTCTGACAGAGATATAATTAATATCCTTCTCCTCGTCACATACCCTCTCCCCTCTACTCCTAGAAAAACTAGCTTGCCTCCACTTGCAATTCAATTCCTTTATACCACATGGATTTGTGCTTTTTGACTTTTCTTTTGAGGTAGTTGTAACATCTGCCTGATTCCCTCATATGAGTAAGATAGAATCTTTACCACATGTTCATTTTTATATCTGTATGAGAGTTATGGTTTCACCTTTTTCTGAACATTATCTTTTAATATAATCAAACAAACAAAAAGCATTGACTTTAACATTGTGAAGAGGGGATAATTTTCTAGAGCACTCTCACCTTTGACAAGACTTGAAGGAGTCCTTACCCATATCTGTGTTCTACCACTTTAGGGAAGATCATACATTTCTAAGGAGCAGAGCATAGCAAGTGTTCAAATCTCATGCTTTGTAGAGCAGTATCTTCCATTCAGATAGAATGAATGGAACACTGCTAACAACCACATTCTTGAATTGTTGAATGCTAACAGACTTTTCATATCAAAACTATACCTCAACCAATTAATGTAGATAAAATACTGCCCTACAACTCCCTGGCAAGACCCTCTTTTGTCATCACAAACGAGAACTCACTCAAAATATTATAGAATAAGTTTAGTGGCATATTAGGAAAGGTGTTCCATGACACATTTTTATAATCTTCATGTATAGACCTATGATGTCCAATGACAGGGGGAAAAAACACACGTAAGTAACTCCAGCATTTCAATATGACAAAAAAAAAAAATTGCAATTCTTAGTCTGATGACCTTAGAAAGACTCCGCATGGTGTCCTGAAGTCACTTCAGTGAAGGAAGGCTTTACAAAGTTGTTAATTAATCTAGGGCTGGCACCCTTTGGGAAGAATACCAGAAAATTGGAACAAAAAAGAGGTGCAGCTTACCTCACAGCAGGAAAGAAGAGACCTTTTAATTGGATTAAATCACATCACCACAAAATTTATGGATCCTGGCCACTCCGTCAAAGAGGTGAGAAAATTTTAAATTAACTCATTAGGCTGGTTGGGAGGGGTAAAACTCACTGTTCACTCAGAAATTTCAAAGACGAAGTTTATCAACACAAAGGCATGAATAGAAGCCATGAAAAAAATAAGTTCTGGGAGTTTTGTAACTTAGAATCTCTGAGAACATTTTTAGGGGGAAATTTCTCATGGAAGTACAAAAATAAAATACCAGTCTATTGTATATTCTCTTCCTATAAGACAAATTTTAATATGGTTACAAAATATGTATTGTACATAATGTATTAAAAAACAAGAAAATCCACTTTTTCTTACATTTCACTCATCATTGAAAATGTTGAAGACTTTTTTGACAGAAAAACTATGGAGCTTTGCTATGAATCTTCATAATCATCTGAAACTTATAAAATATATTTATATTAAAGATAATACAATATTATAAATTTCTAATTTCTCTATCCAGAGAACATCTCGGGAAACTTTAAAAATAATAAATTGTTATTAAACTAATTGTTCTGCAATCGAACAAATCACAAATTGAATTATGTAGAATCATAACAGAAAAAAAGATTTTCATAAGGCTAATTACTATTTGAAGAGTTGGAAAATAATTTAAGAGTTTTAGTTACATATACCTTTATTTCTTCAAGGACTGACAATTTATGTTTCAGATTTCCTTGACTATCTAATTTTTTGCTTTTCACCATTCTTCCTTATTCTCCTATATAAAGATAATTTGTCAAATAAACCATTTTTAAAATAAATTCATTCAATTAATTTTAATGTTATATGCATAGGTAGAAAACACATAGGCCTTCCAGTATTTTCTTTTCCTGGACTGAGTGGTGTCTGTAATTAAAAACCAGAATAAAGTGCAAATTTTGAAAAGACTGAGACCTGGCCTTTTGGGTTGAATTTCATTTTAGGTGATCTATAAGGTTCATGGAGTGGGCAAAAATGCTCTTCTTGAGTAGCAGGGAAATTGTAAAATAATTTGGCTGAAAATGACATTTACTAGTAGTTCAGTATAATATTAGTATTGTTCAAGGAGGAAGAAACTATATGTACATCTTGAACTTGCCAACTTATATTGTTAGTTTCTGTACAATGACTCCCTACTATGAAACAACAACTTCGGTTTTTCTTTGTCATAGAACCAAAATAGGAGTTTTTTAGCATTATATCTACATTATGAATTAAAGTATTGTTTCTATTAACAAGACAACAACCAACCATCCAACTTAATGGAGTTGTAAATCTGAAAATTGGTCCAAGTAGATCAGAATTTGTGACTAAAGAAATGAGAAGAAATTAAAGAGTTTAGTCCATAGGTACACTGTTAGTATTTATTAAGTTATACTATGTACATGGCATGATATTAAGGGATTTGTGATTATATACTAGGTAGCACCTTCCCAATCTGACAGAGTAACATGAATATTCAATGATAATTACAAATCAAATTACAAGTCAAAAGTAATCTGTATTTATATGATTTAATTTTTAATAGTTTTTAGAGATTGTAAATGCAGACAAAACTGTGGTTTTTATTTTTGGCTATGGGAGAGGAAGTCAATTAAATCTGTACAAGATAGGGAAGTTTAATAGACTGCTGAAATTTAATGTGACAATGTTGAACTTTATTTGAGACCTGTATCTGTTACCTACAGATTATAAAGAGGTGCAAACAGCTTCAAAAAAATGAACAAAACTAGACTCTGATTAACTCAGAAGGGTGTATTATATAAGATGTACAGTTTTCCATTGAAATACAAATTTTCCTGCAATATACCTGCATGTAACCTATAAAAAAGAAATAATGACATTTTACTATGTTATTTCAGATATCCTTTTTATTTTTAAATTTTTTTACATTTATTTATTTTTTATTAGTTTCAGGTGTACAAAACAACATAACGATTAGGCATTTATACCCCTCACAAAGTGATACCCCCCCAATCTACTACCCCACTGACATCATATATGTATCTGTTACTATACCATTGACTATATTCCCTATGCTGTACTTTACATCCCGTGACTATATATATATATATAAATAAATAAATAAATAAATTTATTTATATATTATATTATATATTATATTATATGACATATATAATATATTATAATATATAATAAATATATATTTATATATAAATATATATTATATATTATATAATATTATATATTATATTATGTAATATTATATTATATGATATTATATTAGATAATATATAATGCATTATATAATATAATATTATAATATATATAATAAATATATTTATTTATATTTTTATATATAAATAAATAAATATATATATTTTTTATAGTTGGCATTCAATATTATTCTACTTCAGCTTCAGGTATATAGTGCAGTCTCCTTTTTATAAAGAAATAAATTATAATAGACACAATTTAAGCCTCACACCCCTCTACTGCCACACGTTTCTGCCCCCAAATTACCACTACCCTGAAGTCATTATATATTCTATCTAAACACCTTTTTGAACCTTTACTACAAATGTAACTCACCCAGTTTATGGTACTTTGTTATGGTAGTTATAGCAAACCAATACACCAAGAGATGTGAAAATTTGACCCTACCACAAACTAAATCAGAGGGCTTCAGATTACAATGTAACAGAAGGTACCCTCTCCCCTTATGATGATTTTGTAAAGTCACAGAATAGCTTAAAGTCTTAAGAATACACTGAAGTCAGGTATTTGGTAACAACTGTACATAAATATTTTATTAACAAATATGTCAAATAAGGGTGCATTTAGTATGCACATATTTAAATTATTTTCATTTAACCATGCATTTGAACTCGATGTTCCTTGCCACTGACACATACCTAGTCAGAAAAGCTTTTAACTTTTTACTGTGTTTCCCCGAAAATAAGACCGGGTTTTATATTAATTTTTGCTTCAAAAGATGCATTAGGGCTTGTGTTCAGGGGATGTCATCCTGAAAAAATCATGCTAGAGCTTATTTTCTGATTAGGCCTTATTTTCAGGGAAACACAGTAGTTACAAATGAAATGTTTTTCAGTGAAGCAGCAGTTTTTCCTCATTAACAAAAAGACTTTTCACATTTACTTCTCAAAGTAAAAATTTTAGAGAAATTGTAAAGTAACCCAAAGCTAGAAGTTTGTTATCTGAACACAAATTAGGCCAAAGTGAAAATAAATTAAGCTGAGCACACTTTTATAGTAATGACAAATATGATTCACAGGACAATTAAAACAAGTCTGCCATGGGTCAAAATTTGAAAATTTGTTCAAAAATATCAAAAGAACTTTTAGTTACCAATAGATAATTAAGCTAAAATCCAGAAACATTAAAATTTCACTTAAGAAGCATTTTAGTTCTGATTACATTAAGCTGTAGTGGAACCTCTCTATCCTCGAACTAGAGAATGTTTCTCATCCTTGCCTTGAGAGATTTCTGTTGTAAAAATCTTGCCTGTAGACTATCAGATTTGTAAGTTGATGGACCAGTATCAAGGAGTAAGAGAGATTTTAATTAAGCAATGTGGATAATGTACTTTAAATGCAGAAAGATCTGGGGTCACATCCCAACTCAGCCACTTAGTAGCCACTTAGTAGCTGTAGACAAGTTATTTAAATCTCTCAGCCTTAGCCTCCGGTAGGTAAGGAACTAATTTGAAAGACTCTAATAATTATGACAATTAAATGTAAAATTCCTATTACATTTCCAGCTCATAGTAGGAGGTCAGTAAATAGTAGTTATTATTGTTATTAAGTTGACTTTTCTTCCAGCTAAATCTAATGTTACAATCCTTCCTTTTCTCCCATCTTGCTATATAATGAACTGAACTTGGTATTCATTTTTCTTCCCATATATCAATTTTCTATTGCTAATTTAAAAGAGGGAAACAATGTGGCTCTAATGGCTTTAAAGAAAAAGTAGTATGGAGCCTGAATGATGGTCCTCAAATATGCCCATGTCCTAATCTCCAGAACCTGAATATGTTGCCTTAAGTGGCAAAAGGGATTACGTTAAGGGCTTTGAGAAGTGGAAATTAGCCTAAAGTATCCAGGTGGGTCTGATGTACTCACATGCGTACTTATCAGAAGGACAGAGGAGTCAGATTCAGAGAACAAAGGGATGTGATGATGGAAGCCAAGATTGGAGGAAGGGGTCACAAGCCAATGAATACAGGCAGCCACCAGAACCTGAAAAAGGCAAGAAAATATTCTCTCCTAGAGCCTCCAAAAGGGACCAGCCCTGCCAACACCTGATTTCAGACTTCTCACCTATAAAACTGTAAGAGAATAATTTTGTATTCTTTTAAACCACTCAGTTTGTGGCAATTTGTTACAGAGGCAACTAGAAATGCATCCAGGGAGAGGTGAAATCATTTGAGGTCTGTATCTGTTAGTTGACTGTCATGTAGGGTGTCATGCGGGGTCTCCGGTCCCACTCCCCACATAAGAGCGTAGGATACGGTGAGGCCAAAAGGATCACCCATGGAGCCACAGATGGGAGAGTCATACTACTATAGTCTTGCTGGCGGCTGGGTTGGAGACACAAGAAGCAGGAGCCACACAATCTGCAACCCGCCGTCCGCTTCTCTCTGCCAACCAACCAACCTCACTTGCTAGCTGCAATCCACTGTGCTAACTGCAATCCGCTATTGCTAGCTCAGCCACCATCTTCTTGCTAGCCCCCATTTGCTGCTAGCATAGCCACAGCAGTTATATTAGTGGCCAGTGGCTCACTGGTTACAGCTGACGGCCAACTAGCCACAGCTGATGGCCATCCAATCACAGTTGATGGCCATTTACTACCTGAGCCAGCACCTTTCCACGTGAGGGCGAGAGCCTGGAAACTGCACTCCTGGCTCTGTCCCCACACTGACCTTATGTAGTAAACACCCCTAAATCACAACAAATTAAAAAAAACAAGCATTTATTTAGCTCACAAGTCTTTGGATCAGCTGTAGGGTTATGCTGGTGTGGTCTGTGATTAGCTGATCTCCGATGGACTTACTCGTGCATCTCAGGTCACACTGCCAGATCTGCTGTGTGCTGGATGGTCTAAGGAGACCTTCGCTGCGGAGGGGAGATTCTTCTCTGTTACACATGGTCCCCAACATTGCTCTCCCAAGCTTGCTCACATGGTGGGTAGACAGATTTCCAAGAGAAAGAACAAGGAAGGATCCTTGACCTCTTGAGGCTTATGCTCAGGATTGACAGTGTCATGTACACCAGATTCTGTTGGCCAAAGTAGGTCACAAAGGTTAGCCCAGGTTTTGGTGGTTGGTGAAATAGATTTCACCTGTTAATGGGAGAAGCTGCAAAGTCATACTGTAAAGGGTGTGGAAATAGAGAAGTAAAGAATTGGAGATATTTATGCAATCAGTGTACCACACAGCCACTCTCGGAAAGCCACGTATCTTGGTTTTCACCTGATTTCCCACCTCCTGCATTTGGCCATCCCCTCAACCTCTCATAATTTCCTCTTTCTGTATAATACCCACATGCTGACAAGCTTCTTTTTTTTTTTTTTTTCTTTTTAAAGATTTTATTGGGGAAGGGGAACAGGACTTTATTGGGGAACAATGGTCAAATTGTTGTCCTTTCAATCTTAGTTGTGGGGGTTATGTTCAGCTTCAAGTTGTTGTTCTTTCAGTCTTAGTTGTGGAGGGCGCAGCTCAACTCCAGGTCCAGTTGCCGTTGCTAGTTGCAGGGGGCACAGCCCACCATCCCTTGCGGGAGTCGAACCGGCAACCTTGTGGTTGAGAGGACGCACTCCAACCAACTGAGCCATCCGGGAGCTCAGCGGCAGCTCAGCTCAAGGTGCCGTGTTCAATTTTAGTTGCAGGGGGCGCTGCCCACCATCCCTTGCGGGAGTCGAGGAATTGAACTGGCAACCTTGTGGTTGAGAGCCCGCGCTCCAACCAACAACTGAGCCATCCGGGAGGCAGCTCAGCTCAAGGTGCCGTGTTCAATCTTAGTTGCAGGGGGCAGAGCCCACCATCCCTTGCGGGACTCGAGGAATTGAACTGGCAACCTTGTGGTTGAGAGCCCACAGGCCCATGTGGGAATCGAACCGGCAGCCTTCGGAGTTAGGAGTATGGAGCTCTAACCACCTGAGCCACCGGGCCGGCCGACAAGCTTCTTATAATGTAAAAAAAAAAAAAAAAAAAAAAAAAAAAAAGGCTGGCAAGCTTTTGAATATGTGATTCCAGGTTCAACAAGCCTCACCAATGGGGAATTACTAATCAGGTGTTATCTCAAGACATTTCTGGATTCTTTCTAACACAGCTTAGCTTGGGACACAAAAAGACCATGTGCTGCATGCTGCTTTTTCTACATAAGATCTTTCTTTCTGTTTCTTTATCCAGGTGTTACTTGAAACAACAGCAGCCACAGCAGTGGCAATGGTGTAGGCACATATGTGGATGCCCATTGGAGTAAAACAAGTTTATTGGGCCTGTGTCATGAAAGTTCCAGATTTCAGATTGGCTGGTATGGCAGCTGTGACTCCATCAGCTGCGAAGGTGTTTCTCCCAGGAAGCCTTGACAACAACACCAACTCCTTAAGGCCCTCTAGGTTAGTTTTCTAAAATTTATTTTTTATTGTTGGTCTTCTGAATTCTCAGCAAATCCAGAAAATGAACAGTGAGTGAATGGCTGAAGCTCACTATTGTCCTGCAATTGCTGAAATCTACTCCCTTGAAATTTCTGTGTCTCCTAGTACAACTTACATAATATGTTGAATCAACCTTGAAATAATCTCAAATCTTTCTCCTCTAGTCTCATTGCTACTTTCTTAGTTTAGTTCATTATCATTTAAAAAAATTATATTTAAATTCACATATAGTAAAAGGAACATTTATTTATTTATTTTTTAAATTGGGGAATATTGGGGAACCGTGTGTTTTTCCAGGATGTCAAGTCATTTTTCAATCTAGTTAGGGAGGCGCAGCTCAGCTCCAAGTCAAGTCATTGTTTTCAATCTAGTTGTGGAGGGCACAGTTCACTGGCCCATGTGGGAATTGAACCAGCAACCTTATTGTTAACAGCTCGTGCTGTAACCAACTGAGCCATCTGGCCGCCCCAAAAGGAACATTTATGGTCTATAGTTCTACAAATTTTAACTCACATATAGGTTTATGTAACTACCACCATACCTCAGAAAACAGAACAGATCCATCTGTGTATGAATATTTAAAGCAGCTCTATTCATAATCTCCAAAAATGGGAAGCAACCCACATGCCCTTTGATAGATAAACAAATTGTGGTACATCTATACAATGAAATACTACTCTGTAATAAAAAGGATGAGACTACTGATATAGGCAACAACTTGGATGAATCTCACACTATTATGCTGAGTAAAAGAGGCTAGTCTCAAAAGGTTGCATGTAGTATGATTTCATTTACATAACATTATCAGTCATTGCTCGAGCTTTCCTATCCCTTTGCATTTGGTTCAAATCCAGTATTGCTCCAGTTCCTAATGTAGTTTAAGACCCTTTTGCTTACTTCAGTGATTCTGCAAATTCCTGCATATGATTTAGAAAGCTCTTTATGACATGGGTCTTGTGTACTTCTCCAGCCTAATCCCCTGCCTCATCCATCTGATGACCAATGTTCTACTAGTCATCACCATATTATTACAGTTCCTTGAATGCATCATCCTCTCCAGTTCTTCTATATCTTTCCCTCTTGTCTGAAACTCCCTACATCTCCCCATCCACTTCATTGTACTTCTTAGCACTTAAAGTTCTAAGTCAAGCATTTAAGAAACAACTCTTTGGAAACAAATTCACTGATTTCTTTCAGGGAGTTCATGGGGAGCCTCAAGTTTCTCAGTTTGCATCTGTGATTATAGACGTGGTTTAAAAAGGAGGCTGCTTAAGAATCTATTAAAATGATTTGGAAGGGGTATTGGCAGGTGCGAAGCCTCTCTCACGCGAAGTGAATTTTGGCTTTTTCATTTACAGCTTCTAGAGATTGCAGTTTAGGGCTCTGCCCACATTTGCAAATGGAATACACTGAGGAGGCATAAGCACTTACTGAAACCCTTGTAGGAGCACATTTTGCCTTCCAGCAACACTTTGCCAAGCAAACATTTTGAAAACACTTGGACGATCCTGGATGCCCCAGTGTTTTCATAAATATTTCTATCCGGCAGTCACAGCAACCTTGCAGAAGAGAGTGGTCAACAGGAAAACTTGAAATGAAAGAGGTTCAGTGAGCAGCTGCTGAGTTGTGAAAATGTATGCAAAAGCATATGGCTGTCTTTAGGGCCTTAAGGCAAATTTTCATTTGTGTTTTTATTTTTTTACCCTGCAAAGATCAAAACATATGATTCCATTTCAGAAGGTTTTCTTGTAAACAAACTCTTCACTTTCTAAAAGAGTGCATAAATGTTTAGCATGCCATGAATATTGATTGATCTAAAATATGCTTTATTGGGAAATAAAAGTTTTGGAATAATTTGACCTATTGGTCATGATGGATTTCCGATAATCTCTTTGGCATTCTTGCCTTCTTATGCATCCACCTTTATTTGGGAAGATGTAACATATAATTTTCTACCATTTAAGCTGAATTGCAGAAGGATATCTAGGTGAAGAGCATTCAGAATTTCACGCTGGTGCAGAATGCTGCAATTTGCTTGCTTGAGTATAAATGCTGAGCTTTCAACACTTCCATATAGTCAGCTATGTTTTGCGTTTAATTCAAGTATTGAATTATATCTAAAAATATCTCCACCATTAAGGTACCAAATCTGCAGGTCATTCTTCTTCTTATATATGGGAATGGTGTTGGTTTAGCCACTAGGGAATAAATCCTCTGCAGTGTGTCCCTTTATGTATGCAAGAAATTCCCCATGGTCATTCCTTTCTTCACTTTGGGAGAGGTCAGTTTTTCTAACATGGGCGAGAAATCTTCTCCAGGCATAAGTGAATTTAAATTATGGCAGCTTTCCCCCTCCTGTTTTGTTAGGTACCTCACCTGAACACCAGTCCCTTGGGATATTTCACCCCAAACATATTCTATGGCCAAATAAATCTGGGTAATTTTGCAACTGTATCACACCTCAGTTCTCATAGAGTCTCAATTTCATGAACAATCTAAAGCCCCAATGAGCAGTGCATAAAGATAGCTCTTTTTCACAGGTTTAGCCCAGTATTTCTCAAATCGTTTGACAGTGGAATCAATTTTTAACACATAGCACTTATTACAATTTTAAGGAAAACTTCTTGGGAAATGTGGTTTTAAAGCTCTGATGGAATTTTTAATAAGGTGGAACCATCATCTAAATGTCCCCTTCCATAATGCTAACTTAGTGGCAGTTGCTAGTTCTGCAAAATTAAAAACAACTGAACAAACAAAGCAGCCAAAAGAAAATGACTAATCAAAATGATTACCCTTTTATGTACAATGAAGCTGATGATATGTAAGGCTTCTAAGCCACTGGAAACAGAATTGTAAAGCAGGCTGGGATGTGAAAGTTCTCCTAAATTACTCCACCTTCTTCAGACACAGATGGGAAAACAGCAGACGTGATGAGGTCAGACAGTGAGCAATAAAGGTGGAATAGGAATTGTCTGCATACCCAATCCATCATTCTTTTGATGCACGAGATAAAGGCCCAACTTAGATGTTTAGAAATCATAATGATCCTTTGTACTTGAACTCCATTCTTGTGACCTTCCCAACACAATCTGGAACTCTTTATTTTAAACCTCTAAATCCAGATATATTAACATATTTTAAGTTTCTGTTTTACTACTTGTATAATAGTTCAAGAAACATTTATTACCTACTTAATACAAAAATATGTATTTTGTCCTCTGTAAAGATGTTTCAAACTCTAGAACATTGAGGCATGTGTTTGTGTGTTCTTGACATATTTCTAAATGAAAGTGATTGTACAATCCTTAATACTTTCTGGTAGAAATTGGATTTTGTACATTCACATGCACAAAGGATTTAAAAAAGGGGGAAGGTACCCTAAAAGATATCAGGACTCTCACTTGGAAGGGCTTTTCCAGGGTAATGCTTCTGGCCTCATGCCCACACCCATTTCTCCTCACTTGAGGATCGCACTTTTACTACATTTTTTTTTAAATCAATTGAGGTAATTGACTAGGTTCTTGTAAGCACTAAGCATTCTGTCCTCTTTCCTTCATTCATGTGAGGCTGTCTGCCTTGATGTGTTTGCTCTGAATTTTTTCCTCAAAAACATTGTCCAAAAGTCTGAACTAGGGAGGAAGGAGTTAGAAACGGCCAGGAAGACATCTCAAGCCCCCTGGGCCATCACACTTCAGTCTCATTGGCTAAAGACTTATCAGTAATAAAAGTGACATTTTGTCAAAAGAAAAGGAAATGAGGAAAAAGAACAAAAATGAAAATATCTATGTCTAGAATTGAGAAGACAAAACTTTTTAAGCATTATAGAGCTTTGCCACAATGTAAGGCTTGAATATATAGTCAAAATCTCTCAGAGTTGAAAAGTTCTTCAAATATCTTCTGGTTTAAGGACCATCTTGCCAAATTTTCTTTTTTAATTTTAAAAATTTTACTTTTTATTATTAGTTTCAGCTGCACAAAACAACATAACGATTAGACATTTACACCCCTCACAAAGTGATAACCCCCCCAATCTGCTACCCCTCTGACATTGTATATAACTGTTACAGTTCCACTGACTGTATTCCCTATGCTGTACTTTACATCCTGTGACTATATATGTATTTTTTAATTATCATTGACGTTCAATATTATTTTATATTAGTTTCAGGTGTACAGTACAGTGATTAGGCATTTATATAATTTAAGAAATGATTTCCCCAATAAGTCTAGTACCCATCTGACATCATACCTAGTCTTTACAACATTATTAATTATATTCCCCATACTGTATTTCACATCCCCATGACTATTTTGTGACTACCAATTTGTACTTCCTAATCTCCTCACCTTCCTTACCCATCCCCCCAACACCTCGCCCATCTGGCAACCATCAGTTTGTTCTCTGTATCTATGAGTTTATTTCTGTTTTGTTTGTTCATTTATTATGTTGTTTAGATTCCACATGTAAGTGAGATCATATGGTCTTTGTCTTTCTCAGTCTGACTTTTATTTCACTTAGCGTAATATCCTCTAGGTGCATTCATGCTGTTGCAAATGGTAAGATTTCATTCTTTTTTATGTCAGAGTGATACTCCATTGTATAAATGTACCACAGTTTCTTTATTCAATCATCTATTGATGGGCATTGCAGTTGTTTCCATATCTTGGCTATTGTGAATAGTGCTGCAATAAACATAGAGGTGCATATATTTTTTCGAATTAGTGTTCTGGGTTTCTTTGGATAAATACCCAGGAGTGGAACTGCTGGGTCATAAGATAGTTCTATTTTTAACTTTTTGCAGTACCTCCATATTGTTTTCCATAGTGGCTGCACCAATTTGCAATCCCACCAACAGTGCATGAGGGTTCCCTTTTCTCCACATTCTCGCCAACATTTGTTGTTTGTTGATTTATTGATGATAGCTATTCTGACAGGAGTGAGATGGTATCT
This sequence comes from Rhinolophus sinicus, assembly GCF_057876585.1. NCBI lineage: Eukaryota > Metazoa > Chordata > Mammalia > Chiroptera > Rhinolophidae > Rhinolophus > Rhinolophus sinicus. The sequence continues at coordinate 20,109,203 of NC_142518.1, read as the reverse complement.
CATTGTGGTTTTTGTTTGCATTTCTCTGATGATTAGTGACCTGAGTATCTTTTCAGATGTCTATTGGCCACCTGGATGTCCTCTGAAGAAATATCTATTCAGGTCCTATGCCCACTTTTTAATTGGGTTGTTTGTTTTTTTGGTGTTGAGTTGTATGAGCTTTTTTTTTTTTTTTTTTTTTTTTTAATGGATTTTGGATATTAACCCCTCATTAGATGTATCATTGGCAAATATCTTCTCCCATTCAGCAGGATGTCTTTTTGTTTTGTTGATGGTTTCCTTTCCTGTGAAAAAACTTTTTAGTTTGGTATAGTCCCATTTGTTTGTTTTTTTCTTTTGTTTCCCCTACTCAAGGAGATTTATCAGTAAAAAATATTACTAAGGGTAATGTATGAGAGTTTACTTCCTATATTTTCTTCTAGGAGTTTTATGATTTTGGTCTAACATTTAAGTCTTTAATCAATTTTGAGTTTATTCTAGTATATGATGTACAAAGGTAGTCCAGTTTCATTTTTTTGGCATGTATCTGTCCAGTTTTCCTGGCACCATTTATTAAATAGACTGACTTTACCTCAATGTAAATTCTTGCTTTCATTGGCATAGATTAAATGACCATATAGGCAAGAATTTATTTCTGGGTTCTCTGTTCTGTTCCATTGATTTATATATCTGCTTTTATGCCAATACCAACCTGTTTTAATTACTATGGCCTTGTAGTATAATTTGATATCAGGTAGTGTGATACCTCCAGCTGTGTTCTCTTTCTCAAGCTTGCCGTGGCTAGTCAGATCTTTTACGGTTTCATATAAATTTTAGGATTATTTGTTCTAGTTCTGTGAAAAATGCCATTGGTATTTTGATGGGTATTGCACTGAATCTATAGATTGCTTTGAGTAGTATGGACATTTTCACGATATTAATTCTTCCCATCCATGAATGTGGTATATGTTTCCATTTATTTGTATCTTCTTTAATTTCTCTCTTCAGTGTCTTATAATTTTCTGAGTATGGGTTGTTTACTTCCTTGGTTAAATTTATTCTAAGTATGGTTTTTGTGTGTGTGTGTTTTTTTGCCATCTTGCCAAATCTTGTAGTCAGAAGCTGAACACACTTTGAGACCAGTGCTGCTCCAACTTTAATGTGAATTTGGCACATTTGGGGATCTTGTTAAAATGAAGTTTCTAATTTAGAGATCAGAGGTTAGGCCAGTTCTAATAAGCTCCCAGGTGATACCAATGCTGAGCAACACTTTGAGTAGAAGGGCCTAGAAAAGAGCTGAAAGGAACAAATGGACTTAATGAGGGGATTGTTAGGGCTTCATAATTGGCCCTTGAATCTTCAGAGCTATTCTTAAGGCAAAGTAATAGCTGGCGGTTTTCTCAGGCCTTGGTGTTTTGCAAGTCTACTGGCTCCCAGCACTACCGGTAAGTAGAACTACCGGAATGTATCCTGTTTGGGAGAAGGGGGTTTTCTAGTTCTTTTCTGTGGATTAAGGGGCTGGAAACAAAACCCAACAAAAAGCAAGTCTCTTGGGACCGGGGTCGCCTGGCTCCCAGACCATAGCGTTAACCTTCATTTGGGCTAGTCAGTTGCTATTTATTACGTCACTGTCCTCTCCAACTAAGGAAATTTTTTCGTTAATTTGAAAAGATTTCTTTGTGCGTGAGGAGTGCTTCTTTGAAATCTCCCAAGGTTTTGTATGTAAAGCCCAATGAAGGTACATCTCAGAAGGTTTTGAATTTCTGGGAGCAGTGGGATTGTAAAAAGTGTGAGAAGGAAATGGTATTTACAAAGGATTTTTCTTAAGTAGCAAGGTGGACATAGTGAGCTGACAACTAATGTCAGAATATAGGTTTTAGGTTGCACGTAAGATTTCAATAGAAAATGACATGTTTGGTTAGACTTAGTGACAGGAAATCAGAAATATTCTGATCAATGATTTTGATACTATGAATTGCACAGAAACTCCTTAAACAATGTTTTGCCTGTTTTATTGTCTATCAGAAGTACTATGCAAATGGATGGCATTTTAATTTCCTTTAATGCTCTAGGATATTATGGATAAAAAGGCATCAAGTATTTTTATGATTATAATTCAGATTCATTGCTCTATGGTAAAGTATCATTTGTTGAAAGGAACACTCTCAATAACTCACCTCTAAAGTAATTTTTTCTTGGAAAATGCTTATTTTCAGTATGGAATTGAAAATATCAAAATTTAAAAAGGCTCTCCGGCATTCAAATGAAGTAGAATGTAGTTGTTTGCCTTCCCTTTGGCAGATAGTGTTGTTAGAGACTAAACAAAAGAGAGAACATTTACTGGCGTTATGTAAAGACTAACTCTAATACTTCCAGAGCCAATTCCTTGCAACTAACCTTGTGCTAAGACGTAGGGGGATGACATGGTGGTGGAAGTAATTTACAAAAAAAAAGAAAAAAGATCCTTTTCATGGATATTTACATACATTGTCTTATTTTTAGCATCCTTCATTTTTTTGGCTATGTGTTTTCCAAAACATGTTTACCGACTCAAAGCCAGAATTGTTTTTAAAAAAATATCAATTGAATATAACTTAGAGCAGCAGTGTTTTGTCCCCTTCCATTTATGTTGTATAGAAAAACAGACTTCTGTGTGGTGAAAGCGTGTTCAAATGAAAGCTTTAAAATTGGTGGCTAGTAGCCCAGTTACGGAAAACTTGGCTGCTTGCTTCTCCTTGGTAATGTGTTCTACAGGCTGTTGTTTTCTGCTGATCGCCTATTTACAGTGATTTACTCCAAATATGTGGGCGTCTTAAGTATATGGGTGTTGTCCAAAAGAAAAAAAAAAGAGTCAGTTTATTCTAAATGATGAAATGAGAGGCAACACACAATAGCTTCTTTTGATGCCCTACTAATTCTCCAATTGAAAAAACTTGCCAGAGAGGCTTGGCGGCCAGCAGAAGAATCAGTTAAGAGGGAGGGAACCGGTTACAAGGAAATGGTCCCATAACAGGACCTACTGCACAGCCACTCTGGGCATATCACTAAGGTTAATGACGTGGGCAGAGGGAAAAAGGGAGATAAAACCTGAACCTTTAAGAAATTTATAAGTCTAGTTGCTGACGCTGAACAGCATCCAAACAAAATGATGACCTCAATTGCAAAGCAGAATAAAATATGATACTATACCGATTTAATCCACTATGACACACTGGCACAAGAAAAGGCAACACTTCTTTCTAGGATTAAAAATTTACTCAATTAGAGTGAAAAGGTTTGGGGGGATTCTAATTGATACATTTCATATAGATACATTAATATAGATAGATATTAATATAGCTACATGAATCAGTACATTTAAGGTTAATATTTTTCAATCATTTCTGAGTTTACCTAGTATGTCATAATTCAATATCAAATATTTGATTTTATTGAGCACACTTACATTATGACAAGCATTGTACTAGCTCTTAGAGTTATATGGAGAAATAATATGTTTATTGATATTCAGAAGCTCCTAATGTAGGAGGATGAGGGACAGATATGTGAAAATGTAACTGCAAACTAATGTGATAATGATTATATAAGAATAAACAAAATGATACGGGGACAGAGAGAACAGTTATCAAGTATACTTGAGTGATACAGGACGGGATTCTCCAAGGAGGTTCCCTGAGGGTTTTTTGTTAAATGCTTGCTGAGATTCAAATACACTATGAGTATGGGATTGTACTGGTTTTCTAGTATAAATTCTCCATTAAGAGACAATTCATGTTAGTTTGCCATGACATTCACCTAATGATTATGCTAGCTTTGTACGATCACTTTTGTTTTATTTTAAATGATCACAACTTCTTCATTTACCATGTTTCCCTGAAAATAAGACCTAACCAGAAAATATGCCCTACCATGCTTTTTCAGGGTGACATCCCCTGAACATAATCCCTAATGCATCTTTTGGAGCAAAAATTAATATAAGACCCGGTCTTATTTTCGGGGAACCACGGTAGTTATTGTTCCAGAATTTTGCCATGGCTTGAGTTTAAAGCTATTAGTCACTAATAGGAAAACTGACCACTTTTCCAGTTCTAGCCTTTTAAAAACATCGTGTGTATCTCTCTAAGTTCAATGCAGTGAACTGACAGTTTTAAGTATTTCAAGCAGAAGGGGATTTAATATAGGGGTTTAGATGTTTAAAAATGGAGGAATAACATTTAAAAATGGAGTCAGCAGCCTGCCATCGGACTCACCATAGCTGAGATTCAAAGATGAGGAAGATGCTGTTTGCGTTATCCCTGCTGTGTCACATCTGCCTCACATACCCAAGTTAATGACTTGTCAGTGGTGCCTTGAGTCAGGCCATAAACAGGCATGTCTTTATGAAAACTTTTAAAGCAGTGACAGCAGCCACAGCAGGAACATGGCCTCCAAGACATTTGACCCTCAGAGTGGGTCTCACTGGAGGAATCTCATTACCATTCAGAGACCTAGCTCGAGAAGTAAATGAGAACGTAATTTTAGCTTTCTACATTGTGGTATATGAAGTATATAGAAGGAGGTGGGAATAAATGACAACTACCAAGCCGTTGTATTAATCTCACTTTTATTCCTCAAATGTTGCTAACACTTTTCTAGAATTCCATCAGCCTTGACAATAAATTATGTAAGTATATTTGACCTAAATATGTTTTATGAGCAACTGGCTTCTTGTACTCATTACATACGTATATACTGAAACTGTGTGCTGGGCCACCTCCCAACTGTTGAGGATACAGCTGTGTATTGAATAGACTATAGTTGCTGTCCTCATGGAATTTACAGTCTATCAGGGAAGATAGGCTGTAAGAAATTATACTTAAAATGATTGTAGGGAAAAGTAGGAGGTAAGATAAAACATCAAAACATGAGAACATAATTTTGATTTGGATGGTCAAAAAAAGTTTTCTTCTGAAAAAGTAACATGAACTGAAAGCTTTAAAGATAGCCAGGGGATGAACTGAGAGAAGAAGGTTGCAGACCAAGAAAACAAGTGCAAATGTTGGACATGAGAAATATCCTGGAAGCTTCAGAGGATTGTAAAAAGACCTGTGGCTAAGGGAGGGTGGAAAGACTTTTCCAGGACATGATGAGTTCTGTTTATTTGTGATAAAATACACATAACATGAAACTTACCACCTTAATAATTTTTCATATTTAATTTTTTTTCAAATGTAAAATACATATAAAATTTACCTCTTAATCTCTTTTAAGTGTACAGTTTAGTAGTGTTAAATACATATGTATTATTATATAATTAATCTCTAAAACTTTTTCATTTTCCATCTTCCCCAACTGAAACTCTACACCCATTAAAAACAACTCCCCATTTCCTTTCCCCCCAGCCCCTGGCAACCATCATTTTACTTTCTGTCTCTATGAATTTGAGTACTCTACATAATCACATAAGTGGAATCATATTCTTTTTGACTGGTTTATTTCACTTAGCATAATGTCCTTAAAGTTCATCCATGTTGTAAGATGTGTCAAAATGTCCTTCCTTTTTAAGGCTGAATATTATTTCACTGCATGCAAATACCACATTTTGCTTATCTATTCATCAGTGGATGGATACTTTAAGACTGTTTTCAGTTATTTTGGGTATATATCCAGAAGTGAATAGCTTGATTATATGTTAATTCTATGTTTAATTGTTTTAAGAACTGCCATAATGTTTTCTAGTATGGAAAATGGCTGTACCATTTTACATGCCAATCCATAGTGCACAAAAGGTCCAATTTCTCCATATCTTTTGAATATATACATAGAAGTGGAATAACTGGATCATATGGTAATTCTGTTTTTAATTTTTTGAGGAAATATCATACTGTTTTCAATAACATCCACACCATTTTATATTCTCATCTGAGATGTATAAGTTTCCAATTTCTCCACATCCTTGCCAACATGGGTTTTTTTCAAATTTTGTTTTTTTAATAATAGCCGCCGTAATGAATGTAAGGCAGTTTTCATTGTGCTTTGATTTGTATTTCCCTAATGATTAGTAATGTTGAGTTTTTTTTCATGTGCTTATTGGCCATTTGTATGTCTTCTGGTAAAAGTCATTGTCAAGTCATTGTCTTTTTCTTTTTTTCCCCCATGGTTTTCTTTTTGCATTGTAGGAGTTTTTTATACATTCTGGATATTAATTCCTTATCTAATATATGATTTGCAATTTATTTTCTCCTATTCCTTGTGTTGCTTTTTTCAATCTGTTGATTGTGTCCTTTGAAACAGAAAAGTTTTTTTTTTTTAATTTTGGTATAGCCCATTTTATTCTTCTTTTGTTGCCTGTGCTTTTGGTGTCATAGCCAAGAAATCATTGCTAAACCCATTGTCATGAAGTTTTCCTCCTGTGTTTTAATTTAAGAGATTTATAATTTTAGCTCTTACTTTTAAGTCTTTGATCCATTTTGAGTTAATTTTTGTGTATGTTGTAAGGTCCAAGTTCATTCTTTTGCATGTGGATATCCAGTGTTCCCAATAACATACGTTAAAAGATGTCCTATCTCCATGATTGAGTTTTAAATTTTATTTTACAATAAATGTGAAGGTTTTGGAAATAGCTCTCTCTTTATTATTTTCTTTATTAATATTTGGCTTCTTAAATATTTATATGAGGAATCAGCATGGAAAGCGGAGTAGAAATAGCTGATGGGATGATGCATGAGACAGAATGGATGTTTTTGAAGAAGCAAATGTTTACAGATAATCACTGGCAGGGATATGATAGCCTTTAGGCAGGAGACTGAATCAAGTGTTTTCAAATAGAAAACAAAACTTACTTTTACTGATGTTTTTCTTTATAGGCAGGTAATGAAAATGTTTAATATAAACATTTTGAATATTGCCTAAGCAAAGTTGTTGGTGTTGATAGTTGCTTTTGTTTTGTTTTGTTTTTCAAATTTCAATTCATCCTTTGAGTTGTCCAATAGTGTTCTCAGAGGTACTGCTCACCCTGCTGTTCATTATTTTTACTCTTAGATCATTCTCATGCCATTTAGCTACTCCTTCCTCTATGGTTTCTTGTCTCTTTTCTCTACCAAAATGCTCAGATGCTTGGGTAACTATCCTTCCAACATTCAATTTGCAACATGGCATTTGTACATCTGCATTCTACTGAATGGGCATTCCTGAAGTTTCTTCTTAATGGCTTCTCTTAGGAACATTCCTTACTTAGTCTTCATTTCTGCTGCATTTGGCCATGACTCATTCCATTCTGAAAAACTTTCTACAGCCCCTCCCCATACTGACATCCTGATATTACATTTTTCTGGTTCAATGAATTTCAATTCAAAATGATTTAATACCCTTCTTATTTGCATGAGATATAAAGAAAAAAATCTAATACCCCTTATCAGTGATTTCTGTACCCCTCAGATTCTTCCTATGCTGCCTCCCTCCCTCACTAATTCTTCTACTTTCTCCTGATATTTCCAATACAGTCCTTAGCTATCTGTTCTTTATCCCCATTCTCCATATTATAATGATATACATTCCTTTCCTCCATCTAGGGCTGGGACATGTATACCTCAGAGTTTCTAGTACAAAGTCTTGCAAAGAATGGATACTAATATACATGACTTGTGGAAAGTTTATGAAGACCAGGATCACATTGATGATAGAATAAAAAGGCCAAACAAACAAACAAACAAACAAAAGCCACTACTCACTAGTTGCTAGAGCAGAAAGAACATGAACCATAACAACAGGCTTAAGAAATGAAAATAGATAGACTAGGGTGACATTAATAAGTAGGTCATTAAATAATATCCCTACAGAGAAGGGAATTTTTAGATAATTATTTCTAAAGCCAGGAAAGAAGCAAGTTGGAAAGACCAAAGTTTTGAGAATAAAGAAATAGTTAAGATAGGAAAGCCCTACCAAGTTTTGGAAAGGCAAAGGACGCTTGACTCATATGTCCTCAAAACTGAGTTCTATAAGATATTGTATATAATCTAAGTATTCACTTAGCTACAATATCGACATACTTGTTTTTTTTAAGAGAAAGATGAGATGAAACATGATGTAAGTGGATAAAGGAAGTATTTTAGAATTTAGAAGTTGTTGACATTGTTAAGCATTAATTACAAGGTTCTTACAGGACTCAGGATGGAAAAGGGAAAAAGAATAGCAGATGGAATGATGGATGAGACACAATGGATGTTTTCTGAGGAAGCAAATATTTACAAATAATCACTGGCAGGGATATAATAGCCTTTAGGCAGGAGACCGGATCACGTGATTTCAAATCTAAAGCAAAACTTACTTTTACTGACGTTTTTCTTTATAGGCAGGCAAGGAAGATGTTTAATATAAACAGCCAAACATTAATAAGAAGACCATAAAATGATCTATGTTATACATTCTATGTTATGGATTCTATAATTTCATCACAGAAAGGTAACTCTTAAGTGTCCTCTCGGTCTATAATTCCCTTTTGAGGAAAGCACAAGAGAGTAGCTTTCTCTGCATAAGTCATCACGTTTTCTGTCATATGACTACTGTCCCAGACAAAATTGACTGGAACATCAGTGCTGAAACCAAAGGTAACCAGCTGGACCAGGAGCTAAATAGGTAGCTTGCCTTAAGAATTCTATCCAGTGTGGGCAAGCCATACTGGATGCTAACTACCAGACTCAATAGGACCCTCTCACTTAGGGAGTTTTGTTTATGACACACAAATACAAAAGGAAAATCTATTAAAAAATGCATACACATTTTAAGAAAGGAAAAATCTATTAAAATTGTAATATATACCGATAACAAAAGATGAATACAAGTCACGTTTGACTTCTGCAATTAAAAGAGGTGCTCAAAGTGGTTACCATCAGCATCCAGACACTTCTGATTACAGCGAACTACTGCTTGAGCAACGTGGACCAAAGTGTCCACTTGTATACATTTGTTTTTGGCACCCCCGGTATACATACTTAGAGACACACAAAGAAACAAAAGCAGTAATAAGAGTAGAAGCAGAGGACATAGAAAAAAAAAAAAAAACAAATAATAAGACATAGAAATAAGAAGAGAGAGGGAAGGCAAGAAAGGCAGAATCATTAGAGAACAATGGTGCCTACTCCTGGAGGGATCATGTGATAGCTGATTCCTCAGAAGTGCTTTCCTCTCCTGAGTCTTTAAGGACTATTGTCTTATTTATTCGTGAGTCCTGAATGGAAAGCGGTTGAGAAGGGTTTTCTGTGTCTCCTCATTTCACTGGGCATACATTATAATAAAATTTTATTACCTATGTAAATTTAAGAAATTCTTATGTCTAAGATACTTTAACACAGGATCATGGTGAGCATATTTTGGAAGCTGTTTGTTTTTTTTCCATACAACCATGAATTAAAAACATCTTATGCCAGTAAATATATTTCTAGAATATCTTTTTCATGGTTTCATAGTTTTTCTCATGGGTATACCATAGTCTATTAAAATCATTTTTCTTGGATATTTAGGTGGTTTCTGGTTGTGAATACTAATTAATGCTGTAGTGAATATCTTGTGGCTATAGTTATTTCCTTAGGATAAATTCTTAGGAACTTTCTATGTTCAAAGATATTACCATTTTAAAGACAATGTTCTCCCTAGAAAGTTATTCTAATATATATGGTTAGCAGAAATATATAAAATTATTCCCTTTTATTTACATGCCCATCAATACTGGGTAGTAGCATTAGATTAAAAAAAGAAACCATATGGAAGGTAAATAAATGATCTCATTGCTTCAACTGTAATTTATTCGATAACTGGTAAAGTTAAGACTATTTTTACATTATTGACCATCTGGATTTTGCTCTTTTAATTACCTACTCATATCCCCTTATAATATTTCTAAAAATGTAGTTTTCCCCCATTTTTGTTTGTGAGAACTTTTATGTATTAAGCTAGTAACCCTTTGTCCTAATGTTCAATTTTTTTCCTCCTAGATTATAATGCACCTTTCATTTTAAAATAATTTTTGGCATACAGGCTTTTTATAACTTTATATTGAAGCATATTTGTATTTTGAGATTCTTTCTGGGCTATATGATTCTATTAAGGAACATAAATCTCCAGGGGGGAAATATTTTTCCCATTTGGTAATAAGAAATGCCATTTAAAGATAAATATCTGATAACTTCAAACAGTTTCACATAATAACATACATGTTTCAAAATTTCATTATTTAATCAATGTAAAATGTAGCTAAATATGAGAACTAATCATTTTCAAATTTTATAACAAACAATTCAGAATCACACATATGTTATTAAACTCTCAAGAGGCATGCCTTGTGACATGTTCAAAATGATATCAATGCTGTATTTCCTCATAATATGTGTAATTTTATGCACAGAGGTATTTATTCAGATGTCAGGTTACTTAGAGAAAATAAGCGATGGGAAGTAAGAAAATTACTAAAACTAAATCACATGGCGTCAGGCTATCAAGGAAATCTGCATATGCCCTTGATGTCAGAAAAGCCTTTTACAGTAGATCTGATAAACGTTACTTTTACTTGGTTTTCCTTTCAGCCATTATTTCCTCTGGGAATAGCTTAGATGATGCAAGAGCATTACTGCAGACAGAATGGCTCTGCTTACTGTAATGTTGAATTCATCACAAGTTTTTTCAAAAAAATCTTTAAAAAATTCTCAAGTAAACATTTGTTGTGGGAGCTTCAGTGAAAGAATTAATCACGATCACATTTTTGAGAAGCATTTTAAGTAGATTTGTCCATGTCTTCCTTATAATTTTACATCACTCGATCAATTTATGTTTGTAACCCTGATAAATAAGAATGCTCTAGAGTGTGCATACTGCATCTCCCATGCTACAAAATTAGTTTTAAAAAGTCTGTTGGAGAGGAAAGAAAAGAGTGAAAATACACACACACACACACACACACACACACACACACACACACACGGTGATGGCTACACCATCTTCCATTTCACACATTAGTTGCAAGTATTGCCTTTTAACCATTTAAAAAATTGTATAGAAAAGTATATAGTAATTTTCTGTGTCATCATTTTACTAGTTGATTATAAGCTGTAGTGTTCTTTTACTCCTTAATTTGGAAGTCTAGCTCTGGGTTTCCAACTAAACTGCAAATTCTTATGTTTCATTATATAATCCACATAAACTTGGACATTTGTAAAAGTAGATGTATCAAGTAACATACAGTTCCCTTGCTGGAACAGCCCAATTATCCAAGTGTAGCTCATGACATTTTACTATTAGTTCTTTTGTTCTATATTCATCTGCCAGTGGACCTTAAAAGTATCTTTGGAGGTTCTAGTTGGGGGCCCATTTAATTGTATTCCCTATTATAAAAGTATGTGTATTCTCTATGTGAGAGGATCCTTCCTTTTCACTTACTGTGTGAGGACCTGTAAGAACCAGCCAAGTTAATATTAGTGGTCAGTGGGGTGACAATGTGGAGCTAGATTTACCTTGCATCAATCCTTGATAAAATCCTAATGATAAACTTGTTGGTTTGGTATTTTCTACTCACAATTCTCAGAAGGAGGAATGGGATTCAAAGAGGTTAATTTGCCCAAGTACACACCACTAGTGAGCTGGATTCAGATCTCAAGCCAATGTCACTCTGACGGAACCTCATGCATGTTTCCACAAAACCATTTCGGTAGGTCAGTGATGCCTGGAAGGATGAACGAACTTCTTCACCTAGGTGGAGACATTGGACTGGGACTTGCATGATGAAGATTACTGGGCCTGAGCATAAATGAGAAAAGGGCATTTCAGGCAAAAGACATAGCATATATATGGCATATTCAAAAGCTCAACTCCACACAGCAGTTCCATTCTCTTTGTGAAATATGTGCACTTAGTTTTTCTACAGCAGAGTTTTTGAACCTCTGCACTATTGACATTTGGGACTGGACAATTATTTGTTGTGGGGGCCTGTCCTGTACATTGAAGGATGTTTAGCAACATCCATGGCCTCTGTCTACTAAATGCCAGTAGCAGCATCACTCCTACTCATGACAACCAAAAATTTTTTCAGACTTTGCTGAATGTTTCCTGGGTAGCAAAATCCCCCAGATTGAGAACGACTCACTTAAAGTGTAGAATATGATGGGAGACAGAGATAGAGCTCAGAAGGTAGAAGCAGATGGGTTTTTAGAGTCATCTATACAAGGAATATGGAATATAAATGCAAATGTCTCAGTAAGGGAGTTATATGATCAGATTTCCATTCTGGAATGCTGAGTCACAGTTAGGAAACTATAGAATAGTACAAGAAAGAATTAGTGGGGGCCCAAACTAAAACAGTGGCTGCAGGAATGGGATGGATGGAAGAAATCTGAGACAAATCTTAGCTGATTAGAGTTGGGGGCTAGAGGTAGGAATTGAAAAAAGAGAAATTGCTTTGGCAAAAGAAATAAGAAATCCCATTTTTGACCATGTATGATAGATTTAGACAGGCTGGTAGTAGTACATCAAGGAAGAAATTCCTAATAAATAGTTCTAGATCTCAGAAAAGAGCTCTGTAAATAATCAATATTTAAGTGGTAGTGGATCCTATGGGAAAGATGAAAAAAATGTATAGAGTGAGAAAATAGGATACTTAAGGAGGGAGTCATGTGAAACACTTAAAATTTAAGTTAAGAGGTCTTAGGATGGGGGTGCCATAATAGAGACTAGAAGGAATTGCTAGAAAGGTCGTAGGAAGGAAATGCCACAGATTCTGATGACATAGGGAACAACAGTGCCAAATGTTGATGAATATTCATGTAAGATAAGAACTCAACATGGTGTTTGGTCTTTGGCAGCATGGAGTTCCTTAGTAACTTTAATAAGAGCTGTTTTAATAGAGTGGAAAAGACAATTCAGATTGCTTTGGGCTCCTCAGAAGCCCAGGGATTTAAGCATAAGACTGAAGCAATTCTCCCTCAGAGCTCACAATAACACGTTACTATGGGAGATTCAAGCTGCTGCTGTTGTTTTGACTGTGAGATATAAACAGACTGCTACAAACAGGAAGGACATATGAGGGTGCAGAAATAATTCATCCACCACATTCTGTGTTAATAGGACCCATGTAAGAACAATTTTGTCCAGGTTTGCTCACATCACCTTCAAAAGGACTTGTAGACACTTGTTTAAAATGATCAAAGGTGTAGAAAATAACTCCTAAGGAGGAAGGCGAAGTTTTGTGGGTATTTTTACCCTAGAAATGGAAAACCTGTAGAGTGATTTAATTACTGTTTTCAAGAATATGAGACTTTGTCCAAACAAGATGTATATCAGATATTTCCATGCTCTCATAAGAGAAATGGGCTTGAATAAAATGAGAAAGATGTTTTAGAAATGGCTATCAAAGGAAGTTTTGAGATTCATATTTTACAGAAGATAGTATCCATTATGTAATGTAGGAACTATTCCATTAAAAAAGAAATTTACCAAGTAAAATGCATTTCCTTGATGTATTAATATTAACTTTCAGAATTCTGATTTACATGCATTAACTTCCAAGAATCAGGTACAGTGCTTTGATTTATACGTCATGCATATAAAAGTTCTTATTAATGAATCCTAAATTTTAAAGTTGTGATTTAGTATCTTAGTTTATAAATCTTAACTTTTAAACTTCCAATTTAGTGCTGTGATTTATGGGTGCCAAGTTTCATGCTATTTATGAATCATAATGTTAAAGTTCTGATTTAATACGATAGTTACTGTAAGAAGCATTAGTACAATAAGAGGTGGAATTCTTAAGAGACTAAGATAAAACTGATTGATATTACTATATGCAGCACACTGTACATAGTTACAGTTACAGACCCATCCTCAGTGATATGTTTTGAATAGAAAGCTAAGATAAGGCTAGGAGAGAATACAATAGAGTTTTAATAAACTGTCTTGAAGGAACTGTCTTGCTTTTTTATTAGACCCTTCATGGTAAAAATGAGCAGTTTCAAGATCTTATACCTCTTATAATTTTATTCAATTGGCAACAAAAGATATTCTCAATACTGCCTTCTGACTGGTCAATGTCTTAATAAGATGGTCAAGTTTTCTTAGTAAACATACCTACATCTTTGGTTAATATGGTTTATTGCAGCCTCAAAAATGTTTCTCTGATATCAGCATCCTGCAAACCAAGTATTTGGTCACAACATTTACACGAATACCACTGGACAGCCTCATATCCCAATTCTCATCCCAACTCTTCTTCCTCGTCTTACCCGTTTCCACCCCCTCACTGTCCAATATAGTAGCCATTAGCCATATATGGCTATTGAGCACTTGCAATGTGGCTGGTTGGTCAGAGTAGAGATGTGCTGTAAATAGAAAGTACATGTCACATTTCAAAGAGGGAATGTTTATTGTGTTTTCTGTTTTTTTCCTGGATGGGTTAAAACTGCACTTAATCTTTCTAAGTTATCATTTATTGACTGCTTACTATGACTCGAATGCTATGTGAAATGCTTTCTCTATATATCATTTCACTGAATCCTCATCACAGCTCTCTAAAGTGGATAATATTAATACATTGCTTCTATTAACATAGACTCAGAGGCACAGATAAGTAATATGATAAAGATCACACATTGGCAGAGTTAAGAGTCAAACTTAGAATCTGTTCTCTATGCCCCATACATTAAACAGCCGTTCAAGGCAGACATTTGGATTCTGCAGCTGTGAACCATGCCCCAACTTGTTTGCTAAAAAGGGATATGCAAAGTGGAAATGTCAGGCTCTCAGCCTGAACTCCTGACTTGATCCTTTGCATTCTTGCTTTTCTTTTTGACTAAAGATATGTTAGGAAAACCAGCCAAGGCAGTCTGAGCAAGGGGTAGGCTTGTCAGGCAAGCTATCTTGCTGACAAGCTGGTCATACCAAGCTCCAAAACTGGGGTTTCAAATAAATTTAGTAGAACACACAGGAAGTCACTATTCTGCAGATATGATGGACCTTTTCTGTTCCTGTTTTCCTAACAGAAATGGTCATGTGTAGCCTTGTGGGGCTTCCGCCTTAATTAGAAGAAACCACTCAGGTGATAGTAGCTTATCTAATCCTGCGGCAAATACTTCTGAAAAGGAGAGCAGGAGGTTGGCAGCTTCACACTTATAATTTGGTGGTGTTCCATGTATCTTTTTAAACCATAGTCATTCTGCTTTGCATTACTACAAATTCAATAGCAAACTCTAACTTTGCTTTGAACGTTCCATTCTCAAGAGACAATATGTAGAGTTCAGAGAAATTCACTGAAATATTTAATAATAATATACATGGAATTGGAAGATAGATGGTGTTTTAAATTTAAACCTGAGCCGAGAAATATCTGTTAAGCTCACCAAAGGAGAAATTAACACCCTGATGTAGAGTGGCCAAAACAACATTTAAAAAACAGCAACCAGCCAAACTAATAAACAAAAAACATCTCTATTGAAGGAACTGTCTCTCTTGAAAACTAAAACATGGCATGTTGACAAAAAGTACAATTTAATAACACTGCCTTGTTGTTTAAGTAAAAATAACTATGAAAATTCTAACAAAATTGAGATAATGTATAATATTGTTTATTTTCCATAGATATAAAAAATATAATGAAGAGATAGATGTAGTTTCTTTATAAAAAAAAACAGCAAAAGATAAATTGTCAGCAAACTAGGACTCTACAGACATTTCAGTATCTGCTGAGTTAATTTCCTTGAGGCAGTTACCAAATAAAAATTTAGTTGTCATATGCAATGTAATAGCTATTTTCTTGCTAGCTAGTTCAAAAGCACCATATAACAGTGAGTTTAAGTGTTCTTTTCAGATATTGTCAAGGATCATTCCAGGACCAATAATTTCACCATCAATGAAAGCTTTAATTAAAGCAGGGAAACATAAAAAAGTGGCAATAAACAGCATACTAAACTCCAGCTCTGTATGCATGTCCTATCAACTGACATACTTCTGAGAAAGATGCCTGGGCCAAGAGCGTCACCTTTTGAGGAAATGAATTCCATGCTAATTTTATCTTTCAGAGAGAAAGCATGATAAAATACTGAATACAAGTCATTTGTTTGTATTTAAACTTCAAGTTCAAAAATAATTACGCTTGCGTTGTTCCTTAGGATAATAGAAACACACCAAACCATTGATATGTACTGAAAAAAATAAACATTAAATTGAGTGGAGACAATAGATCAAGATAGCAGACTAAGACTGGGTTTTAGTCATTTACATATACACTGATCACTTCAACTTTTTACATTTCATAATCTCACCAAAGCTGACACAGCTTGCCAAATTCTCTTGTCCTTTTCCTTTGGTGGAAAGTATCATTTCAAATCTGCCAATTGTCTGTGATTCCCAGTCCTCACCTGAAAATCCAGGAGAGTGTTAAGTTTCTGGAGTGTCTTAGGGCAGAAAATACAGAATAGATTGCATTCTTGTTTAGAAAATCTTCACTCCTTTCTCTACCCCATTGATGACAGACTTATCGTGTCATTTACTTTGACCAAGGAACCAACGGGATGTTATGGGTAGTGACAATGTGCCAGTTTTAAGTCGAAGCAGTCCTGAAGGAAAGCTCTAAGAGGCATTGTAGGTTTCTGTCAGCCCTGTTATACTCCTACCTTTGCACAAGAATGCTTCATTGTAGATGGGAGATGTTCCTTTACCCTGGGCCCCAGAATAAGAAGTCATTTGAACCTGAACATTGCCTGGAATTGCAGCTAATCTACAGAGCCAAGATCAGTAAATAAACATTTCTTGTGAGATCTTGGAGTTGAAGATTATAGAGAATTATCATAGCAAAAGCTTTTATACAATATAGGGAGAGTGAGAGGTGTCAGCCTAAGAACAATCCTGCAATTCCCACAGTCAAACCAACCATTACATAAGATGGTTAGAGTTAGAACTTGGACTTGTCACATAAGGGATGTTTTCTTCACAAGCTGAGAAAAGTGGAAGTAGTTACATATGGTAAAATATAAGGCAATGGCCTTGCTTTTTATGTGCCTATGTCCAAGTATTCAATAAAATAGCTAGATCTATCTATCTTTCTGGTTTCAAAACCCATAAAACCAAATCACAAAGGAAGCAAATTATTTTAGAGAGCTCTGCGGTAACGCCCTCAGTGTCATGGTGGATATGCATAGAGTCTGTGAGTATCTTTCTCAATGTGAGAACAGGTCAGTGCTGGAGACGTAGCAGTGTTTATAATTCTTACATATGGGATCTGTTCTCGACTCATGATTCCCATGTTCTTCAGAGAACAACTTGCGTGTTGGGTCATGTTAAAATACACTCGGACAAGTAAGTCCCATGGTATTACATGCCCTTGAATTTTAACCGAGGGCATTTGTCAAGTTTTAAGGAAGCTGTTATAATTTAGATTCAATTTCACAGGCCTAGAACTTGCATGCTGGGGAGTTCTCTTGGCTCAGTAATAATCTTGATTAAAAGCCTGAGTTAAGACACTTCTCTGTGCTTGAGTTTCCTTGTATGAAATAACTTATTTGAGACTATTAACCAGCATGGTTGGGATTAATTTGTAAGTTATGGTTAAGGGTTTTGAAAATATGAAGTAATATAAAAATGTATCCCGGTGCCCTAATATTACAAAATAGATGGATTTCTTCTTTGTTCTAAAAAATCCAATTATAATATATTTGAAATAAATTTTGACTGGCTCCCCAGCAATCATTGGTTTCTCTTATATGTAAGTATTGAACCCCCAAAGAGAACAAAACAGCACGTTTGTTTTTTAATTTTTATTGGGGACTACTGGGGAACAGAATGTTTTCCCAGGGCCTATCAGCTCCAAGTTCAGTTGTTGTCCTTCAATCTAGTTGTGGATGGTGCACCTCAGCTTCCAAGTCCAGTCACCATTTTCAATCTAGTTGCAGGGGGCACAGCCCACCATCCCATGCAGGAATTATACCGGCAACCTTCTTGTTAAGAGCTCATGCTCTAATCAACTGAGATATTCAGCCGCCCCCAAAACAGCATGTTTGATGTTCTTGAAAGTGCTTACAGTTTATTGATAGGTGCTAGAGTTTATACATTTTCTTTGAACCAAATTTTACCATTTGGTATTTTTGCCATTTATAATTTGAAATTATGCACAGTCTCCAGTTTTGCCACAAAATGTTCTTAGCATCAGTGATATAAAGTGAATCGAAATCTGAATTTTTTGGTTGAAAGTAGTAAAGTAGTAAACTCTGGCTAGCATCACCAATAACAGCAGAAAGAGCTTTGAGTAAAATCAAGGCACCCAATGGACCTTGCAGGAAGAGTTCAGGGACCTAACTGATATGAGAACTTCAATTAGCGTAACTCAATTGACTAATTCCTACCTTGTTTCCCTCTTGAATGTACCAGGGGAAAATGATCTGATTGAGCTAGTTTTGATCCTGATTCCACCCTAAGATCATTCAGGTCTAACTAAAGAGCTAGAGTCACAAAATATGGGTAAGGTTCCCAGCCAACAGGCAGGTTTTAGAGAAAGGGAAGTCATTGGAAGCCAGACCAGATACTACAAGAAATACCTTTTTCAAATTCTCCAGTGCAAGCTCTGTTTTGATGGGAGGTTGTTTCTTGTTTCAAGTTTAAGCATAAATAAAAAATGGAATTGGTCAGTAATATTTGAAATACATTGTAAATATAGTAATCATTTGAAATAGTAAAATATGCTTTCTAATGTGAAAAAGGGATATGTGTTCCCTCTTCCCTCCCCTCTCCTTTTCTTTCCCCTCCTCCTCTTCCTCCTTCTCTGCCTCCTTTTTTTTTTTTCAACATAGGCCTGCTGACTGACATTGTATGCATATACACATTGGCAACATACACACACAACAGTTTTCCAAGCTGTTCTGTACTTGTCCCTTTATAATGTGAACACAATTTCAGGTCTTCATAAGTATCTGCACACAGGCCACTTTCTTCAGTCCCACTGTTCTACACAGTCTAAAATCTCCTCTTTCCAGTCACACTGCTGCAATCCCGGTGTGCACTGTTTATTCCAAATACCTCAATTGCTATACCTTTTTAAAATACAGAAGGCTTTGGGGAGATAATTTACTTGGCATATATCTTTTTAAAGCTGTCATAGAAAGTTTGGACTAATGCGTTATGCTCTCTACAAATTTATTGCTAGCAAGCCAATTTATCGAAATCCATTCCATTGGCCTTAGTGGTACATCCAGGATAGCTGGGGCAATAACTGCTTGGTGTTATTCATGATGATGAGTTAGAATTTCTCCAATTGAAAAGCATTTAAAAAATAAGAGCCAATAAAACCTTTATTCTTTCCTATAGCTTTAGTCATGGTTACAGTTGCTTAGGAAGAGAATGAAATTTGTTGTGGAAGAAACAGTGTGGCTCACAGTTTTATTCTGCTGACACTGTTGTGGAGAGATGATGTATTGTTTATAACTACCCAAGTCCTTCTCAGCTTGTTGGAAATTTGTAAAAATAATAACTCATTAACCTGGATTTTTTTTAAATGACAAATTAAGTTCTCTTTAAGCCTTTAAAATAATAGAATACATGAATATTTATTGCCATGAAAACATACTTGTGATATACTTTTAAATGAATAAAACAAGTTAGTTTAGGATTCAAGATACATTTTGAGGCTGTGTTTACTTCCCTTTCCTCCTCAAATTCCATTTAAATTATGAAAGAAATATGAAAACAGCAAATGGCACTATTTAAAGGTCAGAAACTTTCAGTTATTTCTGAAGATTTGATGCTGCCGAGTTATGAACCAATTAAAATTTCAGTATAAGCAAAGTGTTTCCAGTATAATAAAGTGAGCAGGATTCCATAATGAAGTCAATAGAGCAGCAGGAACTAGCTTCCAACCATTAGTTTGGACTAAGGAAAGACTCCAGGAATGACTTTAGGTACCACACAAAAAGAGTGGGGAGTATTCTCAAGTTCACATGATAACAAGAATGCCATTGTTTGCTTCTCTCCCCAAAATGATGGTTGTGCCACTCAGATACTATTTGTAGCAACCCAGACTATGTCGAGATCAGACTTCTATAGCAAACCTACACACACACACACACACACACACACACACACACACACACACACTGGAGAAAAGTGAAAGGTACTGCCCCCGTGTGGTAGCTACCTCCATATTTCTAAAGGACATTGAAGCTCTGGCCAAATACAGGCCTCCCAACTTCAGATTCCTTGAGCCAAGAGGAAAAGTTTCGCCTGAAACAGTTGGCAAAAAGGAAATCTCGAACCCAGAAGATTTAGGGAATTTCATCCAATGGTGACTACAAATCAACTGCACAGCAAATATAATAAAATTATCTGCATTAGGCTGCTTTCAAAGTCACTTTTGCAGAATAAAAACAAATAAAATATGAATTTTCTTCTTTTTCCCTTGTCTAGTACGTTTGAATATAGACACTTAAGATTTCTCATAAAATCTATCTGTAATTTGAAGAATGAGCAAGGAGAAAAAAGAGCAAGGAGCAAGGAGAAAAGGAAAAGTTTAAATATTACATCATGTTGATGACTCCAAGTAAATATTCTGCTATGAAAAAGCAGAAGAAACATTTTTTAAAATCTTTAACTTTTAGCTTTAAAATGAACCATGTTATTATTCTAACTATGCAAAGTAATCATTCAGAAATCCAAAATGATTCTTTTCAAAGCAACTGACAAAACCACAATCACAGTGAGAGATTTTAACATGCTTCTTTCAGTCTTTATAAATCAGTAGATATGCTGATCAAATTTAAAAAATTAAGAGACAAAAAACAAATTCAGTACTGCAGAAGTCCCTATAATTAATTTAAAAGATTGACCTGAGATATTTTCTCAGAAGTCAGAGGAAAAGGTTAATGAAATGAAGATGATGAGTGAAAAGATAAGAGACCTGGAGGACAGATCCAGGAAATCCAATATATATAATTAGAATTCTATAAAGAGAGAAATAAAGCAAACCAAAAGAAAACATAAAGTGAAGAAAGTGTCATGAACATAGGAAAGAATTGAACTTCAAATGGAAGAGGTCTTCTGAGAATAGGAAATTGTAAATGATAATTGCTACAGTTTGAGTCTTTACTCAAGAATATAAAATTATATTGTTTTAAGCCACTAAGTTTGTGGTGATTTGTTACAGTAGCAATAGGAAACTGGTAAAGAAATGGAATATAAAATGAAGAAAACCACAGTCATGGTAAAATATTTAAAACATATCAATAAGTTTTGAAAGACTGAGTAATAAAGGAATAACATAATAAATAGTTTATCCAACCAGATGTTAAATGGAACTAGTCTAATCTCAGTGCCAATTATACCCAAGGTGAATTACAAAATGGTCATATAGGGTTGAAAAGGAAGAAACTTAAAAATAGTCATTTGTATTACTTGTAGACTTTCACCTAGTAAGTAAAAAGAAAATTTGAATACTAAAGAGAGGATTTAAAAAAAATAATTGTTGATATTTTGCTTTTGAATCATTGTGCTTTATCAGAGGAACAGATATGGGCAACATAAAGAGAGGAGAATTTCTGAATTTAAAGAGCCTTCTGAACAGGCAAGAAAACCTCAGCAGAAATATGGTGTAGGGGGATAGAAAGGATATTAAGTTGATAGGTGTAGAGAAGCATTCAACAACTTCAAGGAAATTGTTGGTAACTCCCTGAGAGAAGAACCACAAAAAATACCTCCTAGATAAAGTCAGACTTAAGTACTTGCCACAGTCAGAGGAAAACAATGACACATGGGTACCAGTCAAGTGAAGCCTTTCTGTACCTCTTACTACTCTTGCCCCCCTCCCCCGATTATCGGAGGAACCAGATACAGCGTAGAAATGGGGAAGAGGGCAAAAATGCTAGAAGAGATTTGGTATAAACTAAAAGAAGTGAAAATATTGTTTTGTAATTTTGTAGGGGAAGAAATAACTGTAACTCATACTACCATGTTCCCCTGAAAATAAGACCAGGTCTTATATTAATTTTTGCTCCAAAAGACACATTAGGGCTTATTTTCAGGGGATGCCATCCTGAAAAATCATGCTAGGGCTTATTTTGGGGGAAACACGGTACATACCAGTTTCCAAAAGAAAAAAAAATTAAATATGCAAAATGTAACCAGAAACGAACTCAACAAACACTTGGGGCAATTCTTTTACAGCCAGGAATTGGGGAAGATCTTTCAAATTTGGCCAAAATTTAGATGCCATATATGAAAGACTGATAATTCAATTATATACCATAAAAATTGCATAGCAAAAAATACTATAAACAAAGTAAAAGACATCAGACTATGTAAAAATTTTCGTAACTTACATCACAAGTAAAAGGATATTCTCCCTAATATCTGAATACTAACCAACCCCCCAAATGGTTAATGAACATAAACAGATGATTCACAGAGAATAAAATGGATCTTAAATTTATAGAAACATACTCTCTTTTTTTATTGATAAAAGGAGATGCAAACATAAATGCACTAAGATAATATCTTTTACCTCTGGTTCAGAAAATTAGTAAAAATTTACAATACAGAGTGTTGGCAAGGTTATGAAGAAATATGCATTCTCATTCATTTCTGGTTTGAATGATAATTTATACAACTCTATGGAGGGCAATTTGGCAACATCTGTCAGAATTACACCCTCTACTCGAGCAATTTCATTTTCTGGAATTTATCCTACAGATACACTCACTACGTGAAAGTGCTTTATTCATTTGTTGTTTATAATAAGTACTTAAAAACACAATCCTGGAGCTGGCCTGGTAGCTCAGGCAGTTAGAGCTCCATGCTCCTAACTCCAAAGGCTGCTGGTTCGATTCCCACATGGGCCAGTGGGCTCTCAACCGCAAGGTTGCCAGTTCAATTCCTCGAGTCCCGCAAGGGATGGTGGGCTCCGCCCCCTACAACTAGCAACTGGACCTGGAGCTGAGCTGTGCCCTCCACAACTAAGACTGCAAGGAAAACAACTTGAAGCTGAACAGCACCCTCCACAGCTAAGATTGAAAGGACAACAATTTGACTTGGAAAAAAGTCCTGGAAGTACACACTGTTCCCCAATAAAGTCCTGTTCCCCTTCCCCAATAAAAAAATCTAAAAAATAAAAAAATAAAAAACCAACACCTGAATATCTGTTGTAAAATACTGCTTAGACAATATACAGATTTAATGCGATCCCCATCATCCCGGTGGCATTTTTTAAAGAAATAGAACAAAAAATCATCAGATTTGTTTGGAACCACAAAAGACCCCGAATAGCCAAAGCAATATTAAGAAAAAAGAACAATGCTGGAGGTATCACACTCCCTGACTTTAGCTTGTACTACAGGGCTACAATAATCAAAACAGCATGGTATTGGCAGAAAAACAGACACATAGACCAATGGAATAGAATTGAGAACTCAGAAATAAACCCACATAAATATGGACAGATAATTTTTTGACAAAGTAGCAAAAAGCATACAATGGAGAAAAAACAGCCTCTTCAATAAATGGTACTGGGAGAATTGGAAAGCCACATTCAAAAGAATGAAACTGGACTGCTATCTATCACCATGTACCAAAATTAATTCAAAATGGATCAAAGACTTAAGCATAAGACCTGTCACAATAAACTGCCTAGAAGAAAACA
Organism: Rhinolophus sinicus; assembly: GCF_057876585.1. Taxonomy (NCBI): domain Eukaryota; kingdom Metazoa; phylum Chordata; class Mammalia; order Chiroptera; family Rhinolophidae; genus Rhinolophus; species Rhinolophus sinicus. The sequence goes on along the minus strand of NC_142518.1, from coordinate 20,085,598 downwards.
TAGGTACTAAACTTATGGACCTTGGGTTCAAAGAGCATTTTATGAATTTGACTCCGAAGGCAAGGGAAGTAAAAGCTAAAATAAATGAATGGGACTATATGAAACTTAAAAGCTTCTGCACAGCAAAAGAAACCATCGAGAAAATAAAGAGGCAACCAACTGAATGGTGTTAAGGCCTGGAATCGTCCACCCCTCAGACAGACAGAGGACACACACGATAATGCAAGTCACACAGCGAGGTTTATTTCCAACCAGCTGGGGTCCCAGTCTCTGCCCGGCGCAGCGGGTTTTAACAAGGACCCCAAACCCGTAAAGCTAAGGGTTTTTATAGTGTTCTTAAGGCACTCAGTAATTTTCCATAGTCTTAGGGAGTACAAGATAAACTACAGGACTTACATAGCTTCAAAGCGTATAAGATAAGCTACAGGACTTCTGGTCTCTGTGCTGCAACTGCCCACATCCTGGAATTTACAATTAGGTTGTTTTAAGCTAAGGGCTGTTAACCCTGACCTTAAGGTAGCAGTTCTCATGCTAACGGTCTCTTACAATGGGAGAAGATTTTTGCAAACAGTGCCTCCGATAAGGGGCTAATATCCAAAATATAAAAGGAACTCATGCAACTCAACAACAAAAAAACAAACAACCCAATTGAAAAATGGGTAGAGGACCTGAAGAGACATTTCTCCAAAGAGGACACACAAATGGCAAATAGACATATGAAAAAATGCTCAACATCACTAATCATCAGAGAAATGCAAATGAAAACCACAATGAGATATCACCTCATCCCAGTTAGAATGGCTATCATCAATAAGACAAATAGTAACAAGTGTTGGAGAGCCTGTGGAGAAAAAGGAACCCTCATACACTGTTGGTGGGAATGCAGACTGGTGCAGCCACTATCCAAGGCAATGTGAAGTTTCCTCAAAAAATTACGAATAGAATTACCGTATGACCCAGCAATCCCTCTCCTGGGTATCTACCCAAAAAATCTGACAACATTTATCCATAAAGACACGTGTGCTCCAATGTTCATTGCAGCTTTATTTATGGTGGCCAAGACATGGAAACAACCAAAATGTCCTTCAATAGATGAATGGATAAAGAAGTTGTGGTATATATACACAATGGAGTACTATTCGGCAGTAAGAAAAGGTGAAATAGGACCGTTTGTGACAACATGGATGGATCTTGAGATTATAATGCTAAGCAAAATAAGTCAGATAGAAAAAGCAGAGAACCATGTGATTTGACTGATATGTGCTATATAAACCAAAAAGAACAAGACAAACAAATGAGAAACAAAAACTCATAGACACAGACAATAGTTTAGTGGTTACTAGAGGGTAAGGGGGGGTGGGGGGTGGGAGAAGAGGGTAAGGGGGATCAAATATATGGTGATGGAAAGAGAACTGACTCTGGGTGGGGAACACACAATGGGATTTATAGATGATGTAATACAGAATTTTACACCTGAAATCTATGTAACTTTAGTAACAATTGTCACCCCAATAAACTTGAATTAAAACAAAATACTGCTTAGATTAATCATGGCTAGTCCAAAATGAAATAAAGCTGGATAAAGGAATAAAAAACTCTTTTTATATTGATATAGAAAGATCTTAAGAAATAATGTTAAGTAAAAGCAAACTGAAAAACAGTATATTGAAGTTGTTTTGTTAGAAAAGGGAGGGGATAATATATTTTCATATTTGCTGGTATTTGCCTTTAAATCTTTGGAAGGATACACAGAAATTAATAGTGGCTACTCAGAGAGAAAGTGGGTTGTGAACCAGATGGGAAGGAGGAAGATTTTTCACTGTATGAGGTATAATCAAAAGATACAGTGAATGTTTAAATAAAAAAAATTATCACAGTAAAAGATACATTGCCATTAATCCCCCTTAAAATGCCCCCCCCCCCCCGCTTCAAACACACTAATCCCATCATTGCCACTTCCTGAAGCAGTTCTGGAAGTACTGTTCCGTGAGTGTCTTTACTTCATCCTCCATCATGACAACGCTCCATGTCACGCATTGCTTCTGGTATACGGCAATTTCTGTCAAATAAAAGCATTACAGTGTGTCCTCATCCACCTTATTCAACAGATCTGGCACCGTACAACATCTGGCTCTTCCCCAAAGTCAAAATGACCATGAAAGGTAAACGTTTTGAATCAATTCAGGACATCGAGGCAGCCATGACAGCGCAACTAAAGACACCAACGAGGACTTTCAGAACTGCTTCAGAAAGTGGCAAGAACGATGAGATAAGTGTGTTCAAAGTGAGGGGGAGTATTCTGAGGGGAATTAATGGCAATGTATCTTTTACTGTAATATTTTTGTATTTAAACACTATACATTTTGATCACACCTTGTTACATTTTTTTCTACATATAAATTTTAATTTTGACCCATATAAAAATTATTTGTTCTAAAAATTTTTTAAATAGATTAAAACATACATTACTAAGAACACTAGTAAAATTTTTAAAAAGAGCAGAAGATGTGATTAAATTGGAAAACAGGAAATTAGTAGAACTTAGAACTTTAAAAGAACAATAATTATGCAAAACTCTGCCAATGCAGACCTAGAATAAAGAGCTAAAGACAAGGCACATGAGATTATGAGTGATAAAAATGTTTGGCCACATATATAGCCACATATATACGAAGGAGTTCAGCAAAATGTATACACATTTTAAGGAAAAAACGTGTATTAAAATTGCAATAATATATACCAATAATGAAAGATGAATACAAGTCACATTTGACTTCTGCAATTACAAGAGGTGCTCAAAGTGGTTACCATCAATGTAATTTTAATACGATTTTTCCTTTCTTAAAATGTGTATATACTTTTTTGGCACCCTCTGTATAAAAAGCAATTGTACAGCCATAAATGTGAATTCCTCTTCCAAGCAATAAAGTTTTTCTAAGGAAATATAAATTAATAAAACTGAATAAGATGGCAGAATCCAGAATTCTAGATTATAGAAGAAATTCAGTGAGATTTCTAAGAATTACCCCCGTGGAAAATTTATTGAACGGATATCCATGGGTGAATTCTCCCCAGCCTTTAAAAACCTGATACTTCTCGTGGGGTTCTAACAATCTCACAGCAGAAAGCAAGAAGAGACACTTCCTATCGTGTGTCATAGACCTCCCACTCTATCACGGTGATGTGCCTTTCCAGTGAACAAGCTGAGTCAGTAATGGTGGCAAACATGTTAGTCCCTATGCTTTTTCCTGGAAATAATTTGATCAGTTGTCTTCCCACATTGTATAAACATCTATACACTTTCATTCCATTGTGGCTCCCTTCACAAACATTGTTTATGACAGCACCTTCACTACAAAGTTCTGTTTGTAGATGTTAACTGCCCTAGGAAATATATTACAAGAGGAACTCCAAGAAGCACGGATTTTTTTCATGCATTATGAAATTGTTTCCATTAAAATGAGTTTGGGTTTTTTTCTGAGCATACGGATTAACAGTGAAATTATCCTCTCCTTCCCCCCATAAACGTTACGACTTTCATTTGGGAGCTGGGTTTTTCTTTTTTCATTATAAAGTGGAATAATTAAGGCATACATGCTTTTTTTTTCATCACAAAATACGAATTTTTATTTATACTGGATCTTTCTATGTGTCAAGCATTGTGCTAATGACATTAAAATGTATTTTCTCATTCTTACAATCAAGCTTTGAGGTCAATACTATTATTTTAAACATTTTTTTTATTAGTTTCAGGTGCATAAAACAAGGTAATAGTTAGACATTTATCATTTATATCCCTCACACAGTGATAGCTCCCCTCCCCCCGTTCACTATCCCTCTGGCATCGCACAGAGCCAATACATTTCCACTGTCTCTATTCCTAATGCTGTACTCCGCTTCTTGTAAGTATATACATATATATGTATATAAATATATATATATATATATATATATATATATATATATATATATATATGAACTTGTAGTTGACATTATTATTCAGCTTCAGTTTCAGGTGTACAGTGCAGTGATCAGGCATCTACATCATCCCTGAGGTGGTCTCTCTCATGAGACAAGTATCCATCGGATACCCTAAAAATTTTTACAACATTATTGATTATATTCCCCAAATTGACTTTCGTATCCCCATGGCAATCTTGTGGTTATTGATTGTGCTTTCTAATCCCCTCACCTTCCCCTTTATCCCCACCCCCTCTCCCAACTAGCAACCCTCAGTTTTTTCTCTATGTCTGTGAGACTGTTTCTGATTAGTTCATTCATTTATTCTTTTCTTTAGATTCTACACATAAGTGAGATCATATGGTATTTGTCTTTCTCTGTCTGACTTATTTCACTTAATATAATGTTCTCTAGGTCCATCCATATTGCTGCAAATGGAAAGATTTCATTCTTCTTTATGGCTGCGTAATACTCCATTGTATAAATGTACCACAGGTTCTTAATCTGGTTGTCTACTGATGCGCATTTTGGTTGTTTCCATTTCTTGGCTATTGTGTATAGTGCTGCAATAAACATAGGGATGCACAAATTTTTTCGAATTAGAGTTTTGGATTTCTCTGGGTAGATTCCTAGGAATGGAATTGCTGGGTCATAAGGCAGTTCCATTTTCAGATTTTTGAGATACCTCCATACTGTTTTCCATAGTGGCTGCACCAATCTGCAATCCCACCAACAAGGGTTCCCTTTTCTCTACATCCTCACCAGCACTTGTTATTTGTTAATTTATTGATGCTAGCCATTTTGACTGGGTGAGGTGATATCTCACTGTGGTTTTTATTTGCAATTCTCTAATGATTAGTGAGGTTGAGCATTTTTTCATATGTCTGTTTCCCATCTGTATGTCCTTTTTAGAAAAATGTCTCTTTATGTCCTCTGCCCATTTTTTAATTGGGTTGTTTGTTTTTTTGGAGTTGAGTGAGTTTGTTTTTTTTTTAATAAATTTTGGATATTAACCCCTTATCGGATGTATCATTGGCAAATATCTTCTCCCATTCAGTAGGATCCCTTTTTGTTTTATTGATGGTTTCCTTTGCTGTGAAAAATTTTTTTAGTTTGATGTAATCCCACATGTTTATTTTTTCTCTTACTTCCCTTGCCTGAGGGGATATATCAATAAAAATCTTATTCTGGGTAATGAGACATACATACTTTTAATTAATCCAAATGAACAAAGGCTGCAAAGTAGAGTTTACTGATATAATCCTTGAGGCATATTAGTATATTTATTTTTCCTCTCCAGGTTTACCTAACAAAACAAAACAGTGATTCAAAATATATATGGAATAACTATAAAATCATAAATATCATGCATTTCATTAAAAATAATACCATAGGGAAAATGTGTTCTTTCTACTAAAAATGGACAAAGGGGAAACAAGGTATAATAGCATATTTATGTATATTAGAAATACTAATTATACAAGTTAAATTATATATCATTTCTAAAGTGTCTGCCAAACTCTGACAAGTGATTTCTTTATGTTAAATAAGCCTACAGAATACATGACAGAAATAGACAAAATTCTGTCCATAATTAGTTTGAGCTTTGCTTTTTTGGCACTATCTAATTTATAATATGGAGGATGATTCTTTTTTTAAGCCAAGGATTAAAGATTTTCATGCATTAGGGTTCTAAGAAACAATGTCAGTGGTCCCAAATATTTTTCAATTAAAAAAATCCTTCAAAAACACCAATGAGCAAGTGGAAGTTAAAATTAAAAATATAATACCATTTGCGTTAGCACTCCAAAAGTGAAATATTTACATATAAATCTAACAAAATATGTATGAGATCTATATGAGGACACAATAAAACTCTGATGAACAAAATCAAAGAAGAATTAAATAAATGGAGAAATATTCCATGTTCGTGGATAGGAAGAATCGTTATTGCCAAGATGTAAGTTCTTCCCAATTTGATCTATACATTTAATGCAATCCCAATCAAAATCCCAGTAAGTTATTTTATGGATATCAACAACCTGATTCTAAACTTTATATGGAGAAGTGAAAGACCCAGAATAACCAACACACTACTGAAGGGGAGGAACAAAATTGGAGTACTGCTACTATCCATCTTAAAGACTTAGTGTAAAGTTACAGTAATCAAAACAGTGTGGTATTAGTGAAAGGATAAACAATAGATCAATGGAACAGAATAGAGAGCTCAGAAATAGACCCATGTATATATAGTTAATTGGTCTTTGGCAAAGGAACAAAGACAATACAGTGGAGCAATGATCGTCTTCAAAAAATGGTCTAGAACAACTGGACATCCACATGTAAAAAAATGAATCTAGACCTTCCACCTTCCACAAAGTGAACGCAAACTGAATCATAGACCTAAATGTAAAATGCAAAACTTTGAAACACCTACCGTGTTTCCCCGAAAATAAGACCGGGTCTTATATTAAATTTTGCTCCAAAAGACACATTAGGGCTTATGTTCAGGGGATGTCATCCTGAAAAATCATGCTGGGGCTTATTTTCCAGTTAGGTATTATTTTCAGGGAAACACGGCAGATCTAACATAGGAGAAAACCTAGATGACCTTGGGTATGGTGATGACTTTTTAGATATAACACCAAAGGCACAATCCATGAAAGAAAGAATTGATAAGCTGGATTTCTTTAACATTAATATTTTCTGCTCTGTGAAACGTAATGTCAAGAGAATGAGAAGACATTCCTATTCAGACAGACTAGGAGAAGATATTTGCAAACGACATATTGCGTAAAGAACTTTTAAAACTCAATAAGAAAACAAACAACCCAATTTAAACTGGGCCAAAGGTCTTAACAGACTCCTCACCAAAGAAGATATATAGATGGAAAATAAGCATATGAAAATATACTCCACATCATATGTCATCAGAGAAATGCAAATTAAGACAGCAATGCAACGCTACTATACACCTATCAGAACGGCCAAAATCCAGAACACTGACAACATGAAATGCTGCTGAGGATGTGAACCAATGGGAACTCTTATTCATTGCTGGTGGAAATGCAAAAAATGGCACAATTATTTAGGAAGACAGTTTTGCAGTTTCTTATAAAACTAAACATATAGTAGTCCCACTTTGTGGTTTCACTTCCTGTGCTTTCTGTTACCTGTGGTCAACCACAGTCAAAGTATTAAATGGAAAATTCTAGAAATCATCAGGTTTAAATTGCTTGCTGTTCTGAGCAGTGGGATGCAGTTTTATGCTTTCCTGCTTTGTCCCACCTGGGATGTGAATCATCCCTTTGTCCAGTGTCTCCATGCTGTAGACGCTCCCCACCACTTAGTCACTTAGTCACTTAGTACCATTGGTTATCAGATGGACTGTCTGGTATCACAGTGCTTGTGTTACATCACCCTTATTTTGCTTAATAATAGCCCCAAGCACAAAAGTAGTGATGCGGGCAATTCCTATACGCCAAAGAGAAGCCGTAAAGTGTTTCCTTATAGTGAAAAGGTGAGCACTGTGAATAAGGCATTTTATCACTTCACGCCATGACAAGAAGAAGGGTGAGTACAGTACAGTAAGATATTTTGAGAGAGAGAGAGCACATTCACATAGCTTTTATTACAGTATATTGTTATAACTGTTCTATTTTATTAGTTGTTGTGAAGCTCTTATTGTCCCTAATTTATAAGCTCAACTTTATCATAGTTATATATAGGAAAAACAGATTATATAGGATTCAGTACTATCTGCAGTTTCAGGCATCTTGGAGTCTTTGAAAGTATTCCCATGGATAAGGGGGGACTGCTGTACTCTTACCATATGACCTAGCAATTACACTCCTTCCCATTTACCCAAAAGAGTTGAAAACTTATGTCCACACAAAAACCTGTTCATGGGTGTTTATAGCAATATTCAGAATTGCTAAAGTTTGGAAGCAACCACAATTTTGTTTAGTAGGTGAGTGAATGAATAAATGGTGGTACATCTAGAAAACGGAATATTATTCAGTGCTAAAATGAAATGAGCTATCAAGTCATGAAAAGACATGGAGGACCCTTAAATGCATATTATTAAGTGAAAGAAACCAATCTGAAAAGGCTACATACTGTAGGATTCCAACTATATGACATTTTGCAAAAGGCAAAACTGTAGAGACAATAAAAAGATCAGTGATTGCCAGAGGGTGGGGAGTGGAGAGATGAATACACAGAGAACAGAGGATTTTCAGGGTAGTGAAAATACTCTGTATGATATTATGATGGATATATGTTGTTATACATTTGTCCAAGCACATAGAATGTACAACACCAAGAGTGAACATAAGGTAAACTATGGACTTTGGGTGATTATGATGTGTCAGTGTAGGTTAATCGATTATAACAAATGCCCCATTCTGGTGGGAGATATTGGTAATGGGGGAGGCTGTGTATATGTTAGGACAGGGGGTATATGGGAAGTCTCTGTGTCTTCCTCCTCAATTTTGATGTGATCCTAAACTGCTCAAAAAAGAGTGTTAAAAAAATCCTGAAACACCTCAAAAAAAAAACAGTGGAGGGTTTGTAAAATTTAGATACTCCCCTGAGCCATCTAGATGTTATTTTTGTTCAACATTCACTGTTTCTTCTGATTTAAATATGTTTTCTTTTTCTTTGGAACTTTCAGTGCTTATAATTCTTTCCATAATCTGGCCCAATTTACCAACCTTATCTCCCACCACATTTCACACAAATTTCTTCAGGCAAAAATCACCTTTCCCCCCACCCAGATGTTCTCTACTTATTCAAAACTCTATGTCTTTGCAATCCTCATTCCTTATGCCTAGGACATAATTTTCCATAGTCACTTCTCCAAATCTTACCAATTCTTATAGCACTAAGTAATATTTTTCTAACTCTGTGTGATGTGTTCTCAGGAACCTAACCGCCTGATTTTTTTTCATATATATACTTGATATTTTGACACAGATATAAAATTAAGTATTTATTTTTATGTGGTCTTGTTTTGCTCTCTAAATATTTTATGTTTTTTAGACTTGTCTCCTGAAAACAGTGGGAACTTATTGAGGGCAGTAGTCTCTGCAAATATACTTTTACATTCATCACAGTACCTAACATACTAGTTCTCAAAGTGTGGTTTCTAAAACCATGGCAGTGTGGTTTCTAAAATCATAGCAGCAGTATTCCCTGGTGTTATGGACTGAATTATGTTCCCTCCAGATTCATGTCTTAAAGCCCAAACCCCTAATGTAACTGTATTTGGCGATAGGGCGTTTAAAGTAGTAATTGTGAAGGTCAGACCTTGATCTGATAGAACTGGTGTCCTTATCAGAAGAGGAACCAATGAGAGATCTCTGAATGTGCACAAAGTAGTCATGTGAGCACACAGTAAGATGGTGGCTGTCTATAAGCCAAGGAAAGAGGCCTTAGAATGAAACCTACACTGCTGGCACCTTGATTTAGACTTCCCAGCCTCTAGAGCTGTGAGAAATAAATTTCTGTGGTTTAAGACACCCAGTCAGTGGTGTTTTTTTATGGCAGCCCAAGCAGACGAATACACCTGGGAACTTGTTAGAAAAGCAAATTCCTGGGCCCTACACAAGAAGTTCTAGGGTTGAAACCCAGCCTAAAACTTCATCTGTGTTGTAATAAGCCCTCCAGGGATTCTGAGGCAAGCAAAAGTTTAACAACCACTAACCTAACACGCTGTTAAGTATATTGATGTATTTTGAGAGGTCTGAGGAATGCACTTGATACTTTGATTAGAAATATGTGTGTGTTCCCTGTATAGGTTTGAGTTGTGAAGACTTTGATATTATACATTCCTAAGCCAATTTTACAAGGCAAATCCATTACATTTTAACAAATACATGCGAGAGACCTCGTTTGGAACACTCCTAAATTTTACCATTAAATCCTCATTTGGACATCTAAAACTATCTCCTTCAAACTGGGCTTCCGTTTTGTCATTGATCATTTGTCCCTCCCATTGTTATTCTTCCTTTCTTCTCTACATTTTTATAGTGTGGAAATGGCTGCAAGAGATTAGGATAATTCATTTCCCAAATAAATAGCTTCTGGCGTTAGGCTTCACATCCAATATTTAAAAAGCTTGAAGACTTTTTAGAGAGTCCATGTAAGTAGTATGAAGAAAAGGTTTCAATGGAAATCAAAATGAGTTAGTGAGAAAATCTGCACCCTATTGATAGTGGCACTTTTGTTCTGAGGGCTTGGTAATATGAGAAATTGAAGAATGCCAGTAGAGTTACTGACTTGAAACATATCCAGCATTACTTTGTTAAAGTGTTCTGTAGTGCAGAAAGAATATCTATTTAAATAGCCAGACACTTGGCCATCTTCACTGCATGAATATGATTTTAAATGTTATGCAAAAAACAACATGTAAACATGTACCATTATGTGCACTTTAAAAGAAAGAATTTGCCATCTGGCCTTCTTTAGCAATGTCTTCTCCTAATTATAGAATACAAATGTCGTATTTTCACAATTTGTCATTGTGGGAAAGGAACTCAAGTAAAATGCACTCCTCCCGAACATCTGAAAATTTATCATTAAAGAGCTGTCTGCTGAACAATTGAGTTTATTCATGATGCAAGTCATTTGCCTTCCAGTGCCTTTTACCATGACAGATTGAAAAAAAGGAAGAATCAAATATTCCTCTGCAATTCAGATTACAAAATAAACTAAATACTTGGACCAACTCATACTTTGAAAGCCCAAGAATATCTCTGTTAAAAAAAATTGTCACACACTGTTTATGAAACCCAAGAGATTTCCCAAAGTGAAGGTTTCCTTTTGTACTTTAAAATCGTATTGAAACATTTTCTAATGCAGTGTGAGCTCCGTTCCAATTAAGATGAACTCACTGGATTTCAGTAGATCATGACTCTCAGGGCATGTTGGCAGCAGCCATATCTTCTTTTTCCTTTGTATCCCGTAATAGCATGGGGCTGGAAACATCAGCTCTTTCTAAATATTATTGAATGGATTGCTTTTAACAAAGATGCAAAGAAAGTTCAGTATAGAATCCCTATAGTTTGAGAAATGTTTGTTTCCTAGACTTGCATAAACGAGCATTTATTGAGAAAGTGCACATAATCAATTTGAAAGAATGAAATGCAGAGAAATTTCATTATCAAAAATCATGACATGGTTCATTGAATTTTCTAAACAGTTAATGATAAACCATCTTCCTCACCAGTGCTATCAATGGTGGATCAAAATTGCAAAGCTATCAGCCAGTGTTTGTGTGTGTGTGTACCTTATATATACCTTAAGTAGGCCATTGTGTTTAATTTAGGAGAATAGGTGACTCAGACTATTCATCACTAATATTTTGTCTTATGAGTTGAAAGCTAGGAGTCAATTTGAATGATTCTGCTCATGATTTTTCTGTTTATTACAAAGCTTTTGAAGCTATTTTCTGGATTTGACTTTTTCTGACATAAATTTTAAAAAATGTATTTGGGGGAAGACTGCTTTTTTGACTTTGAATATGCACATTTTTCTTGTCTAGGAAGGTTTTCATTTAGACATTTGAAATCTGCATTTGTATCTATTGTAGACTCACTTTGGCAATACTGTATTTTCTCTTTCATGACTCTCACTTGAAGCTGTGGATTGTTTTACAGTATTTGAATTTAAAAATGTAAGTTTTCCTTAAATGATGACTTTATTGAAAAAATTGTTTAATTTTTTTTAATTTAAAAAGTTCTGACACATGATCAAGATTTTACAGTAATTTCTTCCTCTGTGAAACTAGTCAGGTAAAAGAGGATCCCAAGGCTGGGTGTACGTTGTGTAGAGAGGTAGTATGAATACAGAAACATCTTTAGATCATCTCTATTATTCAGGTTTAATTTTCCAGCAGAGGTAACGGTTATGCAAAGTTACAATTGAAGACTGAGGGTGCGACTGAGACATAGGCAGGAGAGTAATAACGGGCAGTTTGAAGACTGACAAAAACATGACTCTCAAGTTAATTGCAATCCATTAGTCTAATTTGACACTAGACTTTTAAAATGTCCACTATCTTTTCTTACCAGCCATCAAGACTCTCAGTGGAGAGAGTCATAAAGCCACCAGCCTTTGCCTAAGCAGCTTTTAAAGTCAATATTATTCTCTTCCCTCCTTTCCATCATTCTGTTACACTCCAAGAGATCATAATATTTGGAAAAATAAAAAAATTTCTTCACTGGAAAAGTTTGGAGAGTCTTTCTCTGAAGTAAAGTAACAAGAGTTACACTGGGAAAGAGGTTGCTGTTAAGGAGGAAGATCTCCAGGTATATTAAAAACTAAACCTACAATTTTCATAATATAATATTTAGTTATTGGATTTATGCCCCTAAAAGTATATGTGGGGATAGGGGTTGAATTTGAGTTCAAACAAGCTTGGGAAAAACTAGATTAAAGCAAACTGAAGATATTCTATGATGACATGGTTTTTCAGGGCTAAATTACATGGGGAAATACTAATAAAGGGGAGACCCCTCTTAATAGGCCATGGTTGCTTCCATGTCTTGACTATTGTAAATAGTGCTGCAATGAACGAACATAGGTATAATTCTATTTTTAATTTTTTGACACATCTCCATACTATTTTCCATAGTTGCTGCACCAGTTTACATTCCCACCAACAGTACACAAAGATTCCCTTTTCTCCACATCCTTGCCATAATATCTTATTTCTTGTCTTTTTGGTAATAGCCATTCTGACAGGTGTGAAGTAGTATCTCATCGTGGTTTTGATTTGCATTTCCCTGATAATTAGTGAAGTTGAATATCTTTTCATGTACCTGTTGGCCATGTGTATGTCTTATTTGGCAAAGTGTCTATTTAGATCCTCTTCCCGTTTTTTAATTACTTTGTTCTTTTGCTTTTTAGTTGTACGAGTTCTTTATATATTTTGGGTATTAACCCTTTATTGGATATATCATTTGCAAATATTTTTTTCTGATTCAGTAGGTAGCCTTTTCATTTTGTTAATTGTTACTTGTGAAGAAGCCTTTTAGTTTGATGTAGTTCCATTTGTTTATTTTGCTTTTGTTTCCCTTGCCATTGGAGTTGTATTCAAAGAAACATTGGTAAGACTAACGTCAAGGAGCTTACCACCTATGTTTTGTTCTATGTACAAGGTCTGACAGTTAAGTTGGCAAACTCATCCTAGAAAAAGTGCTACATACCTCATTGCTGAATATCACTGCAGTCACCTTTGAAGTACTCTCCTAGGGAAGCTATGCACCGATGCCAGTACCTAGTCCACCTTTGGGTAAAGAAAGAAGTCACTGGTGGCCAGATCAAGTGAGTAGGGAGGGTGTTCCAATACAGTGATTTGTTTACTGGCTAAAAGCTCCCTCACACACAGTGCCATGTGAGCTGGTGCATTGTCGTGATGCAAGAGCCATGAATTGTTAGTGAAAAGTTCAGGTTGTGTAACTTTTTCAAACAGCCTTTTCAGCACTTCCAAATAGTAAACTTGGTAAACTGTCCGGTTGGTACAAATTCATACTGAATAATCCCTCTGATATCAGAAAAGGTTATCAGAATCATTGCAACAAGTTCACAAACCTAATTGTCGACTTCATATGTTAATTGTTTCAGGTCCTACATTCAAGTATTTAATCCACTTTTAGTTAGCTTTTGTGTATGGTATAAAATAGTGGCTTAGTTTCATTTTTTTGCATGTGGCTGTTCAGTTTTCCCAGCACCATTTGTTGAAGAGACCATGCTTTCCCCACTGTATATTCTTGCCTTCTTTATCATAAATTAAATGACTATATATATATATATATATATATATATATATATATATATATGTTTATTTCTGGGATCTCTATTCTGTTCCATTGATTTACGTGTCTGTTTTTATGCCAGTTACCATACTCTTTTGATTATTACAGCTTTGTAATATAGTTTAAAATCAGGGATCATGATACCTGCAGCTTTGTTGTTCTTTCTCAAAAATTTTTGGTCATTCAGGGTCTTTTGTGATTCTATACAAATTTTAGGATTGTTTTTTTTTTTTTCTATTTCTGTGAAAAATGCCATTGGAATTTTAATAGGAACTGCATGGAATCTGTAGATTTCTTTGGGTAATATGGACATTTTAGCAATACTAATTCTTCTAATCCATGAGTATGAAATATTTTTCCATTTATTTGTGTCCTGTCATTCTCTTTCATCAATTTCTTATAGTTTTCAGTGTACAGGTCTTTCACTTCCTTAGTTAAATTTATTCCTAGGTATTTATTCTTTTTGATACAATTGTAAATTGCATTGTTTTCTTTATTTCTCTTTCTAATAGTTTATTGTTAGTACATAGAAATACAATCATTTTTTTGTATATTGATTTTGTACCCTGCAACTAACTGAATGCTTTTGTTAGTTCTAAACAGCTTTTTGGTGGAGTCTTTAGGGTTTTCTATATAGAAAATCATGTCATCCGCAAATAGTGACACTTTTACTTCTTCCTTTTCAATTTGTATGCCTTTTATCTCTTTTTCTTGCCTAATTGCTCTGGCTAAAACTTCCAGTATTATGTTGAATAAAAGCGGCAAAAGTGGGCATCCTTTTCTACTTCCTTGTCTTAGAAGGAATACTTACAGCTTTTCACCATTGAGTATGATGTCAGCTTTGGGCTTGTCATGTATAGCCTTTATTGCATTGAGCTATGTTCCCTCTATACCCACTTTGTTGAGAGTTTTTGTAATAAATGGATGTTGAATTTTGTCAAATGCTTTTTCTACATCTATTGAGGTGATCATATGTTTTTCATTTTATTAATGTATTCTATCACATTGATTGATTCCTGCATGTTGAACCATCTTTGCATCCCTGGAGTAAATCCCATTTGATCATAGTATATGATCCTTTCAATGTATTGTGGAATTTGATTTACTAACATTTTGTTGAGAATTTTTGCATCTATATTCATCAGGGATATTGGCCTTTAATTTCTTTTTTCATGGTATCCTTGTCTGGTTTTGATATCAGGGTAATGCTGACCTTGTAAAATGATTTTGGAAGAGTTCCCTCCTCTTCAATTTTTGGAAAAGTTTAAGAAGGATTGGTATTAATTTTTCTTTAGTTGTTTGGTAGAATTCACCATGGAAACAATCTGGTCTTGGACTTTTGTTTATTAGGAAGTTTTTGATTACTGATTCAATCTCCTTAGTAGTAATCAGACAACTCAGATTTTCTATTTCTTCATGATTCAGTGTTGGTAGGTTTTGTGTTTCTAGAAACTCATACATTTCTTCTGGGTTGTCTAATTTGTTGGTGTATAATTGTTCATAGTAATGTCTTATGATCCTTTGTATTTCTGAAGTATCAGTTGTATCTTTCATTTCTGATTTCTTTTGAGCCCTCTTTAGTTTTTTTCTTAGTGAGTCTAGATAAATGTTTGTCATTTTTGTTTACCTTTTCAAAGAGCCAGCTCTTATTTTATTAATATTTTCCAATATCATTTTAGTATCTATTTCACTATTTCTGCTCTAATCTTTACTATTTCCTTCCTTCTTACTAACTTTGGGCTTTATCTGTTCTTTTTCTAGTTCCTTGAAGTGTAATGTTTTGTTGTTTATTTGAGATGTTTCTTATTTCTTGATGTAGGCCTGTGTCACTATGAACTTCCCTCTTAGAGCTGCTTTTGCTGCATTCCATGTCTTGTGGTATATTTCCATTTTCATTTGTCACAAGGTATTTTTTTCTCCTTTGATTTCTTCATTGACCTCTTGATTATTCAGTAGGATGTTCTTTAATCTCCACACATTTGTGATTTTTTCCAGTTTTCTTTTTGTAATTGATTTCTAGTTTCATAATAATCAAGGTCAGGAAAAAATGCTTGATATGATTTTAATCTTCTTAAATTTATTGAGACTTGTTCTGCAGCCCAGTATATGATCTATCTTGGAGAATGTTCCATGTGTGTGCTTGAGAAGAATGTTACTTCTTTTGCTTTTGATTGGGATGTTCTGTTTATATCTGTTGGGTTCTTCTGGTCTAATGTGTCATTTAAGGCCAATGTTGACTCATTGATTTTTGTCTGGCTGATCAGTTCATTGATATAAATAGGATATTACAGTCCCATTCTGTTACAGTATTGCTGTCTATTTCTCCCTTTAGTTCTGTTAATATTTGCTTTATATATTTAAGTGCTCCTATACTGGATTCATAAATATTTACAAATGTTATATCTTGCTGCATCGACATTTTTGTATTTATGTAATGCCCATCTTTGTATTTTATTACAGTCTTTGTTTTAAAGTCTATTTTGTCTGATATAAGTACATCAACCCCAGCTTTCTCTGGTTTCTATTTGCATTAAACATCTCTTTTTCGTTCTTTCACTTTCAGTCTGTGTGTATCCTCACATCTAAAATCAGTCTTTTGTAGGCAGTGTATAGATGGATCTTGCTTTTTTATTTGCTCAGCCACTGTGTCTTTTGATTGGAAAATTTAGTCCATTTATTTTTAAAGTAATTGTTGATAGGTATGATTTATGTTTTTGATGTTACATTTTAAGTCTTTTTATTTTGTGTCTGAGTATTCCTCAACTAATTGTGGTATTTACAGTTATTTTTACTCTTTTTGTCTTTTAATCTTCCTACTAACTGTATATGTGATTAATCCACTATCTTTACTATGTGTTTGCCTTTCCAGTGGTATTTTTACTTTTATGTGTTTTCATGTTACTTATTAGTGCCCTGTCTTTTCAGCTTAAATAAGTCCCTTTACTTTCTTATAAGGCTGGTTTTGTGATGATGAACTCCTTTACTCCTATCTGAAAAACTCTTTATCTCTCCTTCAATTTTGAATGATACCCTTGTCAGAGTATTCTTTTTGTTTGTTTCTGTTTGTCTGTTTGTTTATTTTGTTCTTTAGAGTCCACATAAAAGCAAAAGCACATTGCATCTGTCTTTCTCTGTCTGACATACTCCACTTAGCACAATACCCTCCACGTCCATCCATTCTACCTCAGAGGGCAAGAACCCATTCCCATTGATGGCGAAGCAATATTCTATTGTATATACTGGGAGTGCCAAAAAATGTATACACATAACATGTATTCATCTCTTATTATCGGTATATGTTGAGTATTACAATTTTAATACAGTTTTTTCCTTTCTTAAAATGTGTATACATTTTTTTTGGCACCCACTGTATGTACCATCTCCTGTTTATCCATTCTTCCATCAACGGATACCCAGGCTGCTTCCACATCTTGTCCATTGTAAACAATGTTGCAATGAATATAAGTATGCACATGTCCCATCGAAGTAGCAAGAAGAATTTTGGGTTTCTTTGGATAAATATCCAGAAGTCCTTCTTTGGACGGGGTCCTTCTTTGTCTACTGTTATAGCCTTTGTTTTAAAGTCTTTTGTGTTTGGTACAAGTATTGCTAACCCAGATTTTCTTTTGTTTTTAATTTCCATTTTTATGAAATATCTTTTTGATGCTTGTTAGGGGGGACAGAAACCCCTTACTCCTCAGATAATAGCTATGTATTTGTGAGATCCCTCCCAATTGTGGATTGCTTCCCCAGAGGTGGGTTTTTTTGGCAAAAACGTGTCTCTGTCTCTCCTACCCATCTTGATGTGGTCTTTCTATCCTTTCTTGTGGAGGTGTTCAGTTAGTTTTCAGGTCTGTTTCAGAGGTAATTTTTCCATATGTCGCTGTAGGTTTGGTGTGTCTGTGGAAGGAGATGAGTTCAGTATCTTCTTCTGTTGCCGTCTTGAACAGTCTCTCAATCAGTTTTTAAAAAGTCGTCTGCTAAAACCAATATTGGTTTTATTTGTTTCATTTTTACGTAATTTTTGTTTCTTGGCTTTTGGTCATTTTTGTCTCATTTCCTGAAGTGAATTATAATTTTTGGTGAAATGCCAGCCACTGAGTGAATTTAATTTTCTTTTGACATATAATTAGAATCAAAGTAGATCATCTCAGTCTCATCATATATTGACATCAGTCAAGGCTGTGTTTCAAGGTTTGGAAATTTTGATTTATATTTGTTTCCCTTATTTTTAGAGCATATCCTTTCAGAGGCCCTGGACCCCCAATATTTGTTTTCTCCAGCACTGCAAGACCACCCAAAGATCTGCTTTACATTGTAGACTATTAGCAGCTGCTTGGTTTCTTGGCCTCTCACTTCTTTCATTTCTTAAGGATATATTGGGTGCAGATAAACAACTCTGCAGGTCAGAGTTCTTTGATATTCTCAGATTCTGGGGTCTTGGTATCTGAGGTATTAATTGCCTTTGTATCTCTGAACGCCAATGTTTCTTCTCCATCCTGGTGAGACTACTGCAAGCTGTAGGATACTGTGTTTGGTCAGGCGTCTAAACTTAATGAAAATAAGCAAATGCCTCTAGAGAAAAACTTTTAGCAAACGTATGTCCAGTCTCATTTCATGTCTTTTCTTTTCTGGATCTTGGTTTCTATTACTTTGTCCTTCTTTGTCATACTTTGGTGCTTTCATAAAATTGTTTTCTATATTTTATTTAGGCTCTATAATTTGTCTCTGTGGGAAGATTAGTTTGAAACAGGCTACTTTTTTCATAGGCAGTACATAAATTTTTGTCTCTAGAATGTTTTAAACTCATACATAGTATATATACATATATATACTGACGCCAGTGCCTAGTCCACCCTTCAAAGCAATTTAGGAACACTTTCTCTGGAATGGCCATCAGAGCTGTCATCGTATTACCCTTGATGTCCTGAATGTCATCAAAATGACTTCCTTTCAATATTTCCTTTATCTTTAGGGAACGAAAGAAGTCATTGGCATCCAGATCAGGTGAGGATGTTCCAATACATTTATTTGTTTACTGGCTAAAAACTCCCTCACAGACAGTGAGGGCTGTGTTAGCTGGTGCATTGTCGTGATGCAAGATCCATGAATTGTTGGCGAAAAGTTCAGTCATTTTCATCTGACTTTTTTACACAGCCTTTTCAGCACTTCCAAATAGTAAACTTGATTAACTGTTTGTCCAGTTGATGAAAATTCATAATGAATAATCCCTCTGATATCAAAAAAGTTAACATATTTTTGACTCTTGATTTGGACTGATGGAACTTTTTCAGTTGTGGAGAATTGGCTGGCTTCCACTGAGCTCTTTGACGCTTTGTTTCAGGGTCGTATTGGTGCACCCATGTTACATCACCAGTGATAACATAGCCCAAAACATTGTTTGCCTCTCCAAAAGGTTGTTCATTGGTGAGCTCCTTCAGGGCCATTTTTGCACACACGTTTCTCATGCCAAGATTTTCAATTAAGATTTTCCTGTTTTTCTATAGATGTTTACTAGGTCTGCTATGCTTCTCACAGTCAAAATACATAGCTACTTCCTGAGGAGCAAGGGGTTTGTGCCCCCCAACAATCACCCCAACACTTGGGACCTACACTGGAGAAATGATCCAGGAGACACATAGGATTGCGGGGAACAGCGATTCTGCTCTTGAAGGGCTAGCATGCAGACTCACTCCCCCTGGGGCCCATTGCAAATGCAGCAGTTTGAAAAGTGCCTAAATTTTATTTCAGGGAGTTTCACTTACTAATCTTGAAGCATCTCCCAGAGGTGAGGGACCTATCTCCACGGTGCGATTTTGACGCAAAATTTGATGAATTTTTGCAATGTTTTTGTCAGTTCTGCTCATTACTGGCCGCCCTGACCTCTTTTCATCAGTGATGCTTTCTTTCCCCTCAGAAAAACATTTAATCCGTTTGTACACTGCCGTTTTCTTCATGGAATTATCCCCATAAACTTGGACTAACATGTCCCTGATTTTACTTCCACTCTTGCCAAGTTTAACAAGAAATTTAATGTTTGTTCATTGTTCTAATTCAAGCTCAGACATTCTCACAACGGCACACAAAAACACGCAATAACAATAGTGAATGCCACTCAGCAAGACAGCGCCAAACGTGGACGTGAACACAGCTCTGTGAGACACTGACATACCAAGGTTATGAAACCTTACCGAGCTGTTTGTACAGTGATGCCAATGTGAGCACACGGTGGCAAGTTCGCGGACGTAATTGTCAGATCTCGTGTGCGTGTGCGTGTGTGTGTGTGTGTGTGTGTGTGTGTGTGTGTATTTTGTCAAGTTCTTGGTCAGTGCTAGATTTTTCTTCCCAAAGATTGTGGTCTTGAAAAAAGTTTTCTGGGTTTTCAACTATTTTCTCATTGTTCACTGGGTCTCCCTTTTAGATTAAAAAATAACACTAGAAAACTCATTGATCATATTCCAAATCAAGGTATAATTGCTTGATATACTTTCCATTTTAAATTATATAGAAAAAGTAAATAAGATTTAAGTTATATTAAACATTTCTGGGAGATATCCAGTGTCTTCAAAATGTATCATGAATTTGAAGAAGTACATAAAATTCTTACCCACTCTTTAAAATGGAATCAAATGCATAAAATTTCCTTGGAAGACTACAATAAAAACAGGTAGTTGCAGTTACCTCTAGGAAGGGAGTTTGGGGCACTGAGGGCCAGTTGTGGGAAGGTTTCTTATTTAAGGAATGTATTAAAGAGCATCTAACAGAATCTGACTAAGGTGCTTTAGCCAAATATGAAGTAAATTTGTTTGTTTTCACAAAACAAGGGATCAATGAATGGGCAAGCAGGAGCTAGTACACCTACTCAAGGAACTGAAATGCTTTTCCCTGTTCAGCATCTACATTCCAGGCAGAAAGAAAATAAAAAATTTGTAGAGCAAGTTTGCCTGCCACCCAAGACTCTTCCTTTTTATCATGAACGTAATTTCCTCAAACCCACCTAGAACTTTTGCTTTTGTCTTGTTTGTGAGACTTAAGGTACAAGGCCACATTTAGCTGCAAAGGAGCCCAGGGAAGTATGTATTCTTAAGGTGCACATGGGTATTCTGAATAAAAGAGTTTGTCTTCATAAGAAAAGCATGTGAGTGAATGTTATATAACTAGCATTGTCTGTCTACTTGTTATTCACCATATGTACTTATATAATGTTTGATTTAAAAGAAAAGTGTGTCAAGTCATTTAAAATAAATTATATGTTTTAAACATAGATATAAAAATAACAAATAGAGTTATTATAGATATTCTGTATGTGTGTATTAAGGTCCTAGTTTTATAACAATAAATGAAACTGCATTTGATTTTGTGCATACCTGCCTTGTTATCAGCTTTAAAAATAACAAACATTTTATACATTTTAAATAATATTTATAATTATAAATTTTGAAAAGACTAAATACATCTAGCTTATATAATATTCAGTGAAATGTTGGGGTACATGACTAAATACAGTGTTATGTGTAGTATTCTAAAAAGTCTCAAGTAACTTAAAAGTCACTCAAATTTTGCCATAGAGCAAGTTGTTACAGTGATATATACCCAAATATATAAGAAACACTTGGTCTTTAGTAATATTATTCCGTTGGCCTTGTAGCAGCATCCTTTTTCCCTCTCATCAAATTTCTACCCATCTTTAAAATAATTCCATGATGACTGCCAGAGTTGACATTGACAGATAATTTTAAAGATGAGAGAAAAGTGAGTTGAGACAAGAATATATATTTTATGTCATGGCAGCTTCAAATAATAATGGAGACAAAGGACATCCATGAAAACCCCACAGCTAATATCATATGTAATTGTGAAAAAATAGAATGCCATCTCCCTAAGATCAAAAACAAGACAAGGATGCTTGCTCTCTTCACTTCCATTCAGCATTGCACTAGAGGTTCTAGCTAGTACAATAAGGTATAACAAAACCAAATAAAAAATCCAAATCAGAATGCAAGTCAAGCTGTAAAGCTGTGTTTATTCACAGATAACATAATTATTTATATAGAAAATATTTTCTCTAGAGAACCCAAAAGGAATCAACAAAAAACTTCTAGAAATGAGAATAGCAAGATGGCAGAATATAAAATTAAATAAAAACATCCCTTGTATTTCTTCTTCTTTTTTTCTTTTTTAAAGTTTATTGGGGCGACAGCTGTTAGTAAAATTACGTAGATTTCAGGTGTACAATTCTGTATTACATCATCTATAAATCCCATTGTGTGTTCACCACCCAGAGTCAGTTCTCCTTCCATCACCATATATTTGCCTTGTACTTCTATATACTAGCAACTAACAATCCAAAAATGAAGTTAAGAGAACAATTACAATCACAATATTATCAAAGTGCATAAAATATATAGAAATTAACAAAATAAATATAAAGCTTGTACCCTGAAAACGATAAAACATTGCTGAGAGAATTAAAGAATGTCTAAATCAATGGAGAGACAGTTTTTGTTCAAGGACAAGAGTACTCACTATCATGAAGATGGCAATTCTTTACAAATTTATCTATAAATTCAATGAAACCCGTATCACTATCCCAGCAGGAATCATTGTAGAAATTGACAAGCTGATTCTAAAATTCATTTGTAAGTGCAAGAGACCCTGAATAGCCAAAGCAATGTTGAAATAGAAGAGCAAAATTGGAAGATTCACACTTCCCTATTTCAAAACTTAACTACAAAGCTAGAGTTATCAAGACGTTGTGGTACTGCCATAAGGCTAGATATGTGAACCATGGGAACGTAACTGAAAGCCCAGAAGTAAATCCTAACATTTATGGCCAATTGATTTTTTTAAAATAAATTTTATTGGGGAACATTGGGGGACAGTGTGTTTCCCCAGGGCCCATCAGCTCCAAATTGTTGTCCTTCAATCTAGTGGTGGAGGGCGCAGCTCCCTGGCCCATATGGGAATGGAACTGGCAACCCTGTTGTTCAGAGCTTGTGCTTTAACCAACTGAGCTATCTGGCTGCCCTGGGCCAATTGATTTTTGACAAAGATATCAAGACAATTTACTGAGGAAGGAATATTTTCAACAAATGGGGCTGGTATAATTGAATATCCACATGCAAAAAAAATGAACTTAGACCTTTACTTCACACCATACATAAAAATTCATTCAAGATGAAACATAGATCTAAATTTTAGAACTAAAATTACTAAACTTCTAGAACAAACATAGGAGAAAAAATTTGACCTTGAATTAGGCAGAGATCTTAGGTATGACAAAACAAACCATGATCCGTAAAAGAAAAATAAATCATAAATTGGTCTTAATAAAACTCAAAATTTTGTGCTTTAAAAGAGCACATTGAGAAAACGAAAAGACAAGCTATAGGCTGGGAGAAAACCTTTGCAATCATATATCTAATAAAGGGTATATATGTTATATATTATATATTATATATCATTATATATTATATATTATATGTATAATATATACTTACAACTGAATAAGACAGCCACTTTAAAAATGGACAAAAAATTATATAGACATTTCACTAAAGAAGATACATGAATACCTAATAGGTGGATGAAAAGATGCTTATTGGGCAGCCAGATGGCTCAGTTGGTTAGAGTGAGAGCTCTGAACAACAGGGTTGCCAGTTCGATTCCCACATGGGCCAGTGAGTTGTACCCTCCACAAGTAGATTGAAGACAATGAGCTGCCGCTGAGCTGGAGGGGCGGCCGGATGCTTCAGTTGGTTAAAGCATGAGCTCTCAACAATAGGTTGCTGGTTCAGTTCCCCCATTGGATGGTGGGCTGCGCCCCCTGCAACTAAGATTGAAAACGGTGACAGAACTTGGAGCTGAGCTGCGCCCTCCACAACTATATTGAGGGACTATGACTTGGAGCTGATGGGCCCTGGAGAAACACATTGTCCTCTAATATTTCCCAATAAAATCTTAAAAAAAGAAAAGATGCTTATTATCACTACTTATTAGGGAAATAAAAGTGAAAACCACAATGAAGTACCACTTTACACCTACTAGAATGTCTATAGTGCAAAGACAGAAAATACTAAATGATAACAAGGACATACAGAAACTGAAACCCTCATACAGTGATGGTTTCCATTTTTTAGAAAGCAATTTACTTTCTTAAAAAGTTAAACATAAGCTTACCATACAACCCAGCAATTGCATTACTGAGAATCTACCCAAGAAAAATGAAAACACAGGTCTACAAAAAGAACATGTGAGTAGGTGCTCATAGCAGTCTTAAACATAACAGCAAAAACTTGAAATAATCCAAATGTCCATCAACTGGTGAATGGACAAAGAAAATGTAGTATATTTATATAATGGAACATTACTCAGCAATCAAAATTAACAAACTATTGATACATGCTACAACATGAATGAGACTGAGACATCACACTCAATGAAAAAGCAGATGCCAAAGACTACATACTGTATGATTTCATTTATATAAAATGTTTAGAAAAGCAAATTTATATAGAGAGAAAACAGATCAATGGTTACCTAGGATTGGGGGTGGGAGTGGGGTTTATCTGCAAATTAGAACAAGAAAAACTTTGGAGTGGTGCATATTTCTAATACTGGATTGTA
Organism: Rhinolophus sinicus; assembly: GCF_057876585.1. Classification (NCBI taxonomy): domain Eukaryota; kingdom Metazoa; phylum Chordata; class Mammalia; order Chiroptera; family Rhinolophidae; genus Rhinolophus; species Rhinolophus sinicus. The sequence continues at coordinate 20,061,191 of NC_142518.1, read as the reverse complement.
AAGATAGTTATACAGCACTGTTAATTTACTAAAATCATTGAATCATACACATAAAATGGGTGAATTTTATAGTATGCAAGCTATATCTCCTTAAAGCTGTTAAAACACAATGGAGACCAGTTTCAATGGCTGTAGATTAAGTGGCCATGGATTTTTCTGTTAAGATCATTAGTTTGCATAGCTTTAAACAAAGGCCAAAGCATGTAAGGATTTCTTAACAGTAGTTTGAAGGTTTTAGTTAGTTCATATTTGTATAAAGTTTATATTCCTGAATGGCAACTCCTATTAAGGGATAGCCCATATTATATCTTCAATCATTTTGGGATATAAATCTCTTGTCCATTTAATGTTCTTTCTGCAGTAAGACCTTGTCCGGAAAGTTCTTCTCACAATTTTTGTGAGAACCATTTCTTGTTCCTTTAAGAAATAATAGCCTCTCTGAGGAAGAACAAATTGCACTACAAATATCCTCATTAATTTCTACAGTAGGCTTGTTCAGAGAAAAATAAACGATATCCTGGCAAACAGATACACAATTATTTCAAAATCATGTTGCTTCTTAAGTTTCAGGAGTTGAGTTGATACTGGTATCAACCTAGAGATTACAAGGAATTACTCAACAATTTTAGGTTGGCAAGTGTTATATTACTACAACTTTTTAAATGATGTATTTACTAATCATAAAATGTGTAAAATTTACTATGAAGTGAAAAAAGACTTCAAAAATGCAGATGAAAAGTATTCTTCAAGGAAAGCTGTAATTAGCAATGCATTATGCTTAACATGAGTAGCCATGTCTTTATTTCTTTGAAGAAAGAAAAATATGCCACTTGCTTTTTCTTTTCTCAAAAAAAAGTTTTCATTCACTATGATTTTTCCAAATTTAGAAAAAATTATCTTTAACTGTCAGTAATTTCAGAAGGAAAAATATTTATATTGAATAGAGAAATCCAGACTGAATAGAACCCTTTGTCACATTTTTGACTATCTGGATACTCTGCTACAAACACAGACTTTCTGTTGTTTTATAAAAGTTGTACATGGTTAAACTTAGATATTGGCTGTAAGCTTTAAATTAGGGGTGTCCAAACTGCGGCCCACAGGCCAACTGCGGCCCGCAATCCATTTTTTATTGGCCCGCAGTAAATTCCAAAAATATATTTAGTTTACTTAAATAAACCAGGTGAGGCAATACGTACTTCACCTCGAGTGAGTGGCCTGGCTGTTTGTGTGTTTTACCGCATATGGCCCTTGGTACAAAACGTTGAAAAAAGTTTGGACACCCCTGCTTTAAATCATCATTAAGGACAAATCCTTACTATGTATCATTTTAAGTTTCTATTAACAGAGTTTTACTTTTCATTAGACATCTGGGGTAAGGATATACTACTCCAATTTAAATGCAAAATCATCCCAATATCCTTTGTTTGACTCACAAAGATGTATTCATTCAACAAACATTCATTTAGTGCCTACTACATGTGTATTTGATAAAAGTCAGGATAAACGAGAAGGGGATTTTCATTGTGGGGAAATGTCATTGTTTTATGTGTGCCAAAGGAAATGTCTAAAACTTTTATTTATTTTAGTGTGTTTTTCCAGGACCCATCAACTGCAAGTCAAGTAGTTGTTTCAATCTAGTTGTGGAGGGCGCAGCTCACAGTGACCCATGTAGGGATCCAACCGGCAACCTTGTTGTTAAGAGCATCGCGCTCTAACCAACTGAGCTAACTGGTCACCTCTGGAAATGTCTTTTAAAGTGGTAACATTTGAACGTAGAAATTAAGAGGGAGAGCAAGCTATGTAGATACCAAGGGGGAGAGCATTCCAGCAGTGGAAACCCAAGTGCAAAGTTTCTGAGGTGGGGATGTGCTTGTGATATTTACCATAAGGAGGCGATGGTACCCTGTTTCCCCAAAAACAAGACCTAGCCAGGCCATCAGCTCTAATGCATCTTTTGGAGCAAAAATTAATATAAGACCCAGTCTTCTATTGTATTATATTACTATATAATAATAATAATAAGTAGTAGTCTTATTTTGCTTTAAGACTGTGTCTTATATTAATTTTTGCTCCAAAAGATGCATTAGAGCTGATGGCCTGGCTAGGTCTTATTTTCGGGGAAACACGGTAGTAGGGCAAGATAAGCTAGAGGGAGAGAAGAAACAGGGGCCATTAAGAAGGGGCTGTGTGCTGGTTCAGGCTGAGGGTGTGGGTCAAAGTTCAAAGTCTTTCCTTACCAAAGTCAATATTGACAATATCAAGTGGAAGAGCATTCCAGGAGAGGAAAGGGCAAGTGTGTTTTAGTTCATTTGGGCTATGTTCACAAAAATAGCACAGACCGGGTGGCTTAAACACAGACATTTATTTCTCATCGTTCTGGAGGCTGCAGAGTCTAAGATCAAGGCACCAGCAGATTCGTGTCTGGTGAGAGCCCTGTACTTTATAGATGGCCCTCTTATTCCTGCATCCTTCTTTTAAAGTGCATGAATCTCATAAGGTCTCCCCCGTCATGACCTAATCATTTTCTAAAGGCCCCACCTCCTAACACCATTACGTTGGGGGTTGGGATTCCAACATGAATTTGGGTGGGGACCCAAGCATTCAGTCCACAACAAAGTGCAAAGTCTGTGAGGTGGGAATGTGCTTGTGATATTTTTGAAACCATGAGCAAGCCATTGTAGTAGGGACGGGATAAGCTGGGTGAAGAGGAGAGTAGATGAATATGAATCTCGTTTTCCCTAATATATGAAAAAAAATCTGTGGTGATATTCATTGCTTTCTCCCCAAGTCCTCCCGCCTCTCCATTTTTGAGACTCATTGCATTAAATCTTTGTATTTGTATCTGTAACTGTCGAATGCCCGAGTGGCTCATCATTTACAAGACTTAAGTACATACGAGTAGCACAAGGTGCAGACTTAGCACTTTGTGTTGCCTGGCTGGTTTGCCTTACATCCTCCCATGTGGTTTGCCAACATAAAGATTTAGAACATAAAGATTTAAATGTGACAACTTGATTTTTCATTTAAGCTGGTAGAAAGATACTTTATCACATAACCTCTCTCTCCAGTTTCTAAGGAAATAAACGAAAACTAAAAGCAAAAAGTCATGAGTAATACTACATATAAGGTAAGGGATGGAAAGGACAAGATGCACAAGCTGTGATTGTAGTCAGGCTATTGCAGTAGGGAGAATATTTGTTGAAGAGGAACTTCTCCAAAAAATGGGAGAAAACCTGGGGTTTTAGAAAACAAAGGAGTTATTAAAAAAAGGTAGATGTGAGTCTTGTCTTAGAATATATAACGGCAGGTTGGTCCTTTGCAGTTAGCCATTTCTGTGATCACAAAAGGGTGGGAGGATTTCTTAATCATGGTTTTCTGAGAGCACAGGGATCAGATCAAGTCCAATATTGTCAGGGTCGCATTCCGAGGTGATGGCCAAAGAAAGAAAACGAGAATTCTAGATCAGCTCTGAGAGGCATGACTTATACTGCACTCCCCACCCCACCCCCAAGGAAATATATATCCTGGTAAATTGACAAATATTCTGAGAATTCTCACCAAACACCCAAATTTAGAAATAGGGAAGTGAGTATTCTTATCTTTTCCATCTTCTGACTGTGGACTTAGAAAACAGGCTCACTGGGGAGAAGAAAGGGGAACACAGAACTGACCCTTTTTGATGGGAATGAAATTTCCAGGACTCACCAAATTGAGAGCAATAGAAATTCTGAGGTTTGAGAACTGCAAGAATTCTGAGCTCAAGCACTCCATTCAAATCCCACACTAAAAGACTTGACCAATTCTAGCATGCCTTCTAGCAGCCTAAGGTGGTCCCTAGGATGACCCAACCTCCTTTTGAGTTCCTGTCTGAGAACTCTCAGGGCTGTCAAAAGAATTTCCAGTTTGTTCTAGCCAACACTAAAGATAGGCCCCTGACCTACTTTGTTTAAAGCTTTTATTAAAAAGGGCTTGCAATTGTGAATCCTTCCTCTATCCCTTTGAGATGTGTGTGTTTCTCCTACATAACTCAGATGTACCTTTCTCAAGGACCTGAAAGCCATTCCTTTGAAATGTAACTATCAGGCAGGATAAGCCTCTGTCTTCAGTCTCTGTGGGAGGATAGAAGCCTAACTTTGATAATTGCTAGCTTGCAGACACTGACCAACCCTTTGTAATTTTTCACTTCCCTGATTCTACTTGAGCCACCTCTGCCCAGTTTATTCCCCCTTCCCCTCTCTCATTCTCCCTTTGAAACACCCGGTCACCTCTGTGAAAATCAGTATTGAGCTCAGCTCTTTCCCCTACTGTCAGTTACTAAATAAAATAGGTTTTTACTGCTTTAATGCAGGTCCAGCTTTGTTTATGTTTGACAGGCTTATTCCTTTATGCTAGTGATATACCAGTTCGGACAATAAGGTTTGTGAACTAATCCTAGAAAAAGTACTACATACCTTATAGCTGAATATCACTACGGTCACCTTCGAGGTACTCCCTTTGGGAAGCTATGCACAGACACCAGTGCCTAGTCCACCCTTCAAAGCAATTTTGGAACTCTTTTTCTGGAATGGCCATCAGAGCTGTCATCATATTACCCTTGATGTCCTGAATGTCATCAAAATGTCTTCCTTTCGATATTTCCTTTATTTTCAGGTAAAGAAAGAAGTCATTGGGGGCCAGATCAGGTAAGTAGGAAGGGTGTTCCAATACAGTTACAGTGGTACCTCAGTTTTCAAACATCTCCATTGATGAACATTTTGGTTTATGAATGCCAAAATGCTTCATTTTTCGAACACGACTCAGAAGTTGAATATGTCACGCGGCTTCGGCTGAGTGCAAGATCCTGAGGCTTAGCTGTCGGCTGTTTTCCAACGTTTCAGAACTCATGGATTACGTTCAAAAACCGCGATACCACTGTATTTGTCTACTGGATAAAAACTCCCTCACAGACAGTGCCGTGTGAGCTAGTGCATTGTCGTGATGCAAGAGCCATGAATTGTTGGCGAAAAGTTCAGGTCACCTAACTTTTTCACGCAGCCTTTTCAGCACTTCGATATAGTAAACTTGGTTAACTGTTTGTCCAATTGGTACAAATTTATAATGAATAACCCCTGTGATATCAAAAACGGTTAGCAACGTCATTGCAACAACTTCGTGAACCTAATTGTCAGACCTCATGCATACACTACTCTCCAAATAGGAGTGAACTCTAATAACACATTTAACAATGCACAAGAGTGAGCTGAGTCTAAAAAATTTTGACAAAGACAAATCACTGCCTGCACTGCACTTTTCTTCCTCTTCTATAATCTCAGTTATGGGAGCAGGAGGGGTGAAGTGTGGGGTGAAATGGGAAGCAATATATAACCTTTCTTCAAACTGCAGCTCAGAGTGAAACAAGCATGTCTCTGGTATGGTGAGAATGGAGTAAAGAAGTCATCTGACACAATATCAGAAGAAAAACAAAAACCAACAAATCTAGAGAGAGGTGAAAAGAAACAATCAAGGACGTGAAAAGAAACAATACGATAACTATGGAAAAAAGAAAGAAAGAAAAGGAAGGGAGAAAGAAGGGGTGGGGGTGATGCAAAAGATAAATTACTCAACTTAGAATAAAACATAACCCGAGAGAGAAGGTGATTCCCCACTTGTGCTTTACACTATAAAATAACATATGTATTCAACACAACTAGAGCTCAAAGATGAGAAGATTAAATAATATGAAATTAAAATAGAGATTGCAGATCTTAAGAAATAAAATATTGTGGACCAAACAAATACCATTCAGAACAAATAAATTAAGAATAAATATCCTATAAGGGACAGAATCAAAATGACTAAAAATGGGATTAGTAACATAGAGGGATGTCTGATACAATTACAGTCAATGCAGATAAAACTAAAACTAAAGGGATTAAAACAATTAAACTAATACCTGTAGAGGGTAGACAACTATGATTAAAAATAAAAATAATTTGTGTACTGAAGTAAAGAATCCAAATTAACAAGGATTTAAGTATATAAATTTTTTTTCCTGAAATGGAAGAATAATCCTAAATTTAGAAAAGCACCATATTCCAGAAAACACTGTGACATAGATAGTCTGGTTACATTATTAAAATGGAAGCATAAAAATTCTTTAGTCATCCATGCAGAAAAATTAAATCACTTTGAAGAAGAAAAATCCAGACCAATGGCCACACAATTCTGATAGAAAATTTACCTGAAAAATATATTGGCTGTAAGGGACCATTGCAGTATCAAGCGGCTGTTATTATCATAAAACAACTAAGGGAGTAGAATACCCATAAACCTTTGTTTTGTTTTGAGCTGTGTTGGTGGGAGGGAAAGGGGATTAATTTACATTTCATTACAATGATTGAAATCCAGACGTTTGAAAAAATTAAAATGAAGATCCCTGTAAAGGAATGGATAAAATAAATACAATGATCAAATCACTTTGTAATAGAATTAATGGTAAATAATTGTGGAATTTATAGTTACAGCATAGACTGTAAAATTTATAAATCTTTTTGGTGTAAAAATAATATAAGAGGTTGAAGGATGTGTGGGAGAGAGTGAGCACTAATAGTCTCATCTTTCATAGCAGGGAGTTGATCAATAGAATCTTAATTGAAATATTAAAATATATGAGGTCAGACAATTAAGTTCGCGAACTTGTTGCAAAGATGTTGCTAACCTTTTTTGATATCAGAGGGATTATTCAGTATGAATTTGTACCAACGGGACAAACGGTTAACCAAGTTTACTATTTAGAAGTGCTGAAAAGCCTGCGTGAAAAAGTTAGACAACCTGAACTTTCACCAACGATTCATTCTCTTGCATCACAACAATGCACCAGCTCACATGGCACTGTCTGTGAGTGAGTTTTTAGCCAGTAAACAAATAACTGTATTGGAACACCCTCCCTACTCAATCTGGCACCCAATGACTTCTTTCTTTACCCAAAGATAAAGGAAATATTGAAAGGAAGACATTTTGATGACATTCAAGACATTAAGGGTAATACGATGACAGTTTTGATGGCCATTCCAGAAAAAGAATTCCAAAATTGCTTTGAAAGTTGGACTGGGCACTGATGTCGGTGCATAGCTTCCCAAGGAGAGTACTTCGAAGGTGACCATAGTCATATTCAGCCATGAAGTATGCAGCACTTTTTCTAGGATGAGTTGGAGAACTTGTCCGCCTTCAAATGTGTGTGTGTGTGTGTGTGTGTGTGTGTGTGTGTGTGTAATGACTCCAGCCTCTTAACTTTTCCATAATCTATTAAGTTTAGAAGATTCTTTTAGGATATGATAACTTCTATAAAACATAATTATTTGACATGAAGCAGGTTTCTTTTGTATTATTTACTTTTCCTTTAATTTGAAAGAAATTTAAGAATAAAATAAAAAAGAGTGTCATGTTCATTCAATTAGGACATTACTAAACTGTTGTTCTTGACTGTTTTCACTGGTTTAATCTGCCGGAAGTGATATTGTTTCCTGTTTTATTCTACTTTTAAATAGTGTTGACTACTTAAAACTACACATGGAATTCATGTGCAAGTTTTAAGGATCAATAATAAATGTCGTGTGAGAGAATCAAGTAAGAGATAAGTTGATGTGTAAGGATAAATATATTTGGGGAATGTAAACAGTGCTGGAAAACAAGCTGAAAAAAAAAGAAGGACTTTCTGCTCCAAAATTTCAGGTCTTTGATATGGAATATATCTTATTCACATGTGCATGTCACTTTACAAAATTTAATACATAAGCGTATTTACCTGCTCTTGAAAGGTCAAATCCATTATATTTCAAACTGAAAGCTTCCTCTCTTTTCTTACCAAGAGCAATAGAGGTCATTTTGGTACTCAGTAATAATGCAGGTATAATTGAGTTAAGTGTAAGTTAATTGAATGACTCCTAACAAGTTTATTTGACAGCAACCCTCTGCTTTATGTGACCAAGAAATGCAAAAGTACTTTGAAGGTAAATCTAAAACAAAAAATCCTTACAGACTATATCAGTGTCCTCCTGATTCTCTTGTCAGTACTTATATTTATATATTATTTGGTTAATTGAATTCTTTTATAAGCAATGAATTAACATAAGTGACTAGGCATTTAAAGGAAATTCCAAGATAGAAATATTTTTCAAAATTTTCTTTGAATGTGTGTGTATATGTAGTTGTAAATTATACTTCAATGAGAGCATAAAAATTATCAGTGCTTCCTGTTTTCTAACAATAGGAAAATGAATTTATAATAATTTAAGTATGATATCTACTTTCAGCCTAGCCAGTGAATATATATTTATTACACGCTCTGGCAGATGCTTTTTATTAAGGAAGAGATGAATATGACCATTGCCGCTAAACTAAACTAATATAACAGTGTGATTGTGCTCAAGGCTACAGCAAAGGTGTTCTAAGCCTTTCCCCCAAATTACATGATAATACTTTACTTTTACATAGCCCTTTGAAATAATAAATAACATTTACAAATATTATCCCATTTATTATTACAATCATCCAGACTCAAAGAATTTACCTGTTTGTAGCATGGAGATGTGGAAATACAAAGTTAAAAAATAACAACAACAATAATACCTTTTTTTTTTTCCTACTACACAGAGCTGCTTCTCTATACCTTGGTCTCACTCCAAAATTAGTTCCTATACCTGCTTTCTCCAAATCCCCACCATCATCTCAAAGCCAACATAATCCCCGTCTTAGAAATGAGGTAACACAAGCTCAGTAGCTTGTCTTAGATAACACAGCTAAGTCTATAAAAGAACCTTAAATATAAGTCAGTCTCCTATTTTTTCCAATGAGAAGATGTTTTCAAAGTTTGAAAAAAAGTGAATATACTAGTTTGTAGATAAAATTGTGAAGTCTCTACTTGATATATTTAAATAACTATATATTTAAATACATGTTTTATAAATATTACTGATTAGGTATACTGTTTTATTTCTTATTCACATTACGTGAATGAAAAGAAGTTTATATCAACTATTCACATACGTCTTTGACATCACTGGTAGACTGTTACATTTGTGACCCCCCCATATACCGGGGGTACCAAAAAAATGAATACAAGTGGACACTTTGGTCAATGTTGCTCAAACAGTAGTTTTCCATAACCAGAAGTGTCTCGATGCTGATGGTAACCACTTTGAGCATCTCTTTTCACTGCAGAAGCCAAACATGACTTGTATTCATCTTTTGTTATTGGAATATATTGAGTATTACAATTTTAATAGTTTTTTCCTTTTGTAAAATGTGTATCCATTTTTTTGGCACCCTCTGTACAGTGAGTGCCACCTGCTCTTGTGTAGTATCCTTTCCTTCTGGGTTTGGCTTTGTGACTTACTTTGGCTTATGGAGCAAGTAAAGGTTTGATAAGCACTTGGATATTTGGGTGTGTCCTAGTGGCTGCTCACTCTTTGAAGCCAGATGCCATGTTGTAATAAAACTTGAACTAGACCATTTAATGATAATGATAAGAGACCATCTTAGACATAAGAGCCTCAGCCAAACTTCCAGGTGCTGGGCGACTCCAAGCAACATCATGTGGAGCAGAGACACCATACCCAACAAGCCTGGCCCAAATTGTGAATCCGAGCAAAGAAAAGGTTATGTGTCAACCTGCTAAATTTTGAGATGGTTTGTTTTTCAGTAGATAACTGAAATGTTATCTACAACTTGACTGTGACCAGTTTTGAGTCATCTCACAGTCTTCCATTTCATATCATCTTTGCTTACTTCTAAGCTTTTGAGTTTGAGTTTTATATGGTCACCAAAATTTTAGTCCGTGTCCTAAGAACCCATTCCCACAATATTAATCGAGTTTCAATTTATCCTGTAAATCTATACTTGTGATCTTCACAACACAAGCTCTATTTACAAAGATATTCAACAACTGCCTCTATTATACCCCAATCATTTTTTAAACCTATTTTAAAAAGTTTTAACATCTCAAAGGAGTTGTGACCAAGTGCTTTTGGGCTATTCTGTCTTCCTCAAATGTGACTATATTGTTTTAAAGGAAGTAGTTGAGACAGTGCCCAAAAATATGAAAGGCTTTCTAAAGTCAGCTTCACTGGTCAAATAATGGTTTCATGGACTAGCAGTGTCCCGCAGGAGCTGGGAGCAGATTTTAGGACCTTAACCCAGACCTACTGAATCAGAATATGAATTGGAACATGATTCCCAGGGAGATTTGTATGCACATTAGAGATTGAGAAGCAAGGGGTCTAAGACAGGAGTAGGCAAACTACTGACCCACAGGTCAGACTTGGTCTACCAACTGCTATTATAAATAAAGTTTTATTGGCACACAGCCACCTCCGTTAATTTACATGTTGCCTATGGCTACTTTCACACCACAGTGGTAGAGGTGAATAGTTGTGACAGAGACCATATGGGCCTAAAATATTTACTATCTAGACCTTTATGGAAAAAATTTGCTGATCCTTAATCTAGAATATAAAGCTATCCCATGTTTTTGACAGGTAATTTTGAGGAATAAAAAATCACATTTTAAAATCAAGTATTCACTATGAACTTGGGCTATCACTTCCTCTCTGAGCTTTTGTTTTTCTCATTTGTAGAATGGTAACAGCAATGACCACCAGGTTTGTATCTATCTATCTATCTATCTATCTATCTATCTATCTATCTATCTATCATCTATCTATCTATCTATCTATCTATCTATCTATCTATCTATCTATCTATCTATCTATCTATCCTGTCTATCTTTATAATACAGAAGTAAAAATCAGATATTTGGATTCCAAGTCCAGTACTCTTTTCTTTTGTTTTTTAACTGTTTTGAATTATATTTTCTTAATTAAAATTTGTTGTGTTGACAATGGTTAGTAAAATTACATAGGTTTCAGGTGTACAGTTCTGTGATACATCATCTATATATCACATTGTGTGTTCACCACCTAGAGTCCAGTACTCTTTTGACTCCTCTTTTATTCAGGATATGAAGAGGAAAGAAAATACATAGAGTCTGATTTTAAAACACATGGCACCCCTTCCTAGTATGTAACCATTTATGGCAGTGGAAGTCTGCAATAGGACGTAAAGTAAATTGACCTAGTGAATCTATACATACTTAATTTTGAGTTCTCTTAAAAAATAAACATGCCTAAATGTAATAGGTATGACTATTAATTTTCTGCTTTGAGAAGCTATTTCTCCTCAATTTTACACTCATAAATTGTTACTATGATCAAATCATTCTGTGAAAAGTAAAATCAATGCCTATATAATGTTAAAACTGGTAATTCAATGAGAGTATGTGGGGCTCTCAGGATGTAGCACACTGTAGAGTGAAATCAAGAAGCAAAAGCTGATAAAAAGAATTCACTGCTCAGAACTCAAGTGGGCAGACTGGCAGAGGTTCAGAAGGCGGAATCATCACTCCAAACCTCGTACTGTTGGGGTATTAGAAAGATGGTGAGAAGCAAGATAAAAGTAACTTTTGTAATGCAATGCAGTTCTGAGCTATTTCTTGTTGAAAAATGGCAAACAAACTTGACTTTAATAAATAGACAACAGGGAGAAAAAGCAGATTGATCGACTGTGTGCATATTCCATTTATTTAGAAGCACAAGCGAAATGTGTGACATGGATACTTTAAAGGTTCTAGATGAAAATTTTGAACTTGATTCTTGCTGGCAGTTATACAAAATAATGAAATAATACTAGTAATTAAGGATTGGGATGGCATTTACTAAGAAAATTCTAAAACAATGAACTACTGTGTTTCCCCAAAAATAAGACCTAGCCGGACAATTAGCTCTAATGTGTCTTTTGGAGCAAAAATTAATATAAGACCCGGTATTATATTGTATTATATTATACTAAGTATTATATTATATTATATTATATTATATTATATTATATTATATTATATTATATTATATTATTATATTATGTTATATTATACTGGGTCTTATAGTAAAATAAAACCGGGTTTTACATTAATTTTTTCTCCAAAAGATGCATTAGAGCTGATTGTCCGGCTAGGTCTTATTTTCGGGGAAACACGGCATAATTGAAATCTAGTCAGCAAAACCTCGAGTTGAGCACAGACTGCAGATTTCTAACAGATTTTCAGAGTTAAATAGATCAGGAAGTCAAGACAACAGACAACGACTGATTAAGTTGTCTATTATCAGAGGTTTGCAAGCTTGAAGGCACCTCATAATCCCCCCCGGAGGGCTTGTTAAAATACAGGTTGCTGTGCTCCATCCCCCAGAGTTTCTAATTCCATAGGTCTGAGATGGGGTCAGAGAATTTCCACTTCTATCATTTCCAGGAAATGCTGATGATGCTGTCTGGGGACCACACTTTGAAAACCACTGGCTTAGATCATACTGTGCTGGGAAGAACTGAGGAATCCTGACTCATCATCTCTCATTCTTCTGAATGTTTTAAACCCTCATAGGGAGATCAGAAAGACTGCAGTCATTTAAAAATCAGGCAAGAAATAGTAAATACCCTTTTGTCTAGGCACACAATAAAATAATTATTTAAAATAGTATTTGGATCTTGAGCTTAGCATTTCAAATAGCTGATATAACCTCACTGTATAACAATTGTGCTCTTAGAATTCACTTTGCAAGAGACGAATTAGGCCAATTATTATCTTTGTCGAAATGAAGTTTCAAAAACAGAATATTTTAAAGGTTGCATTTTTTTAGAATTGCCATCTGATTACCCAGGGTTTAAGTTATCATTGCATACCCTTCTTCATAAATAACTTGACATCAATTTTCAGTGTTTTTTGAATGCTTACTATGAAAAGGTATTACTTTTGTTTATTTATAAGGTGTTAATAGTAGATAGGTAGTGTGATTTTGCTTTGAAAGTTATGTAATCATATGGCTTGACACTGCTATTTGCATAATAAGCCACATATTTCTATTCTGCCAAACTTAGAAAATTATATGTTTATAAGATGCTGTGAAAATTGAGGGAAAAAAATTTTCCCCCATACCAGAATCCTTCTTTGAAAGATCCGTCTATAAACATTTTATGTGTTTATGAGGAAAACTGAAAAAGTTAGTGACCCATATGAAATATGCAAATTTTTGCAATCCTTTAATTAAATTTATGGTGAGTTTGTGTTGCTAACTAGGATTTTGCAATGAAAAGTTTCTACACTGAAATGTATGTCATTACTGAATAAGACTAACATGTATAATAAAACCCAGTGAGATGTCAGCCAAGAAATCAAAATAAAATGAAAATTTTAAAAGCATTAAAACTTTATACACTCTTACTCTAAAGAGTTTCTCAGTTTTCAAAATTTGCTAGTAGAATGATAAAACACTGTAAAATCTTATAGTGTTGTAGAGAATAAAACAGGAGAGGACTAATGATAATTTTTAAAGCAAACTGTGCATATGGTGTTATAGAGAGCAGAACACAGATTGCAAATGGGGATAAAAGTAGACAGTGTCCATAATAAGTGAAGAACATTCCAATGGCATAAAATATTAATGTATACTATTAATACTCCAGGGAATTGAGGGACGAGGAGAAAGAACCAAAATTATTCTTCTCAGTAACCCAGACTAGATGTCCAAACCAGACCTATATTTTCAGCTATGCAAAAGAGAAGACAAGGGAAGGCAAGGAAATATGAAAAAGGAAATCTAAGAAGAGGAATTTTCTTCAGCTGCAAGTGAAAAACAACCTTGCATTATATGCAAATAAAGGAAGACAAATTAGCAAATGTATTCTCTCACATAACGTGAAGCTTATAGGTAGGGCTGGCTCAAGGCTTGGTACACCACAGCTCCAGATCAATGGCTCAGAGATTCTCTTGGCTTTTCCCTATAACACCCTCAGAATGCAGTGATATTGAAATGTAGCGTATGAGAAGACATTCTTCTATTTATTTATATCTCGTGGGTGTCTATATTTGGATCCTGGAAAGTTGCATATTTATTTCTAGAGCTTAATCAGTACCCCACCACAATGACCTCTAAATGCACATTCATACCCACTCTGTCAGTGAAGATAGTAGGTGTTTGGTGTCTGGGATTTAAGTGTAATAGCTTCAGCTCCTCCATCTATAGTCCAAAGTAGGCACCAAAGCTCTCAGCAGTAACCTGGCAGGGAAGGCATAAGCATCTCTTGTTTTCTAAAGAGCCCATGTTCCTTTCTTCTGTCCGTGATTTCATGCTTCATCCAGTTGATTCTTCTGTGATGTGCTTGGCCTTTAAAAAAAATTCGTTCTTATCATTTCCATAAATAGTTTCACACTTTCTTTTCCAGAGCTGTTTTTACCACTGGTTTCTGTTGTGGACTCTTCTCCTATACCTAGCAATTACTCTTTCCCCAAAACGTTTTTTAAAATTGCATTTGCATGCAGTTTTATTTTTCTTAGCTAAGTGAATAATAATCAAATTATATGTGATAGGAGAGAAGATTTTTTCACAATGAAAGATAGCAATAGTAATAAAAATAACAATAATATTGTTAAACTAGTAATAATAGTTTTTAAAATCCTGGATACATAAAATACATTGTAGAATTAGAAAAAATGCATTTGGAGGTTAGCAATCTGACACGTCAGAAATAACCATGATAAAGCATATACTCTTGTTAATCAACTCGAAAAAAATAATCAAAATTTAGATTTACAGAAACCTTTTGAAGGATTTAAATATAGGTCATAGCTGAAGGAATTTTGTTGTGGACAATATTCAGGCCAAAGCAACTATTTGAGTTATTTTCACTGAAAGAATATTTCAAACACTGAAAAGGTGATTAAGAACCTGAGACTGATTCTCTTAGACAAATGGCTTGCCCAGTTAACTGACACCATACTCTCCAAGCTCTCACAAAATGCAAGTTTCATATAGGCTGGAATTTTGGGTAATTTTTCAGAGTTTTATTTCTAACATAGAAATAGATGTGGCACATGGTAGGTACTAAATAAATATTTGTTGAAGGAATTAAAGACATGGAAACAACCAAACTATCCTTTGATAGATGATTTGATAAAGAAGATGTGGTATATATAATCAATGGAATATTACTCAGCCATAAGGAAAGATGAAATAGTGCTATTTGTGACAACATGGATGGATCTTCAGATTATCATGCTAAGTGAAATAAGTCAGACAGAAAAAGTCAAGAACCATATGATTTCCCTCATATGTGGGATATAAAACTCAAAGCAACAAATGAATAAAAAAAAGAAGCAAAAACTCATAGACACAGACAACAGTTTAGTAGTTACCAGAGGGTAAGGGGGGTGGTAGATGAGCGTAAAAGGGGTCAAATATATGGTGACAGAAGGAGAACTGACTCTGAGTGGGGAACACACAGTATAGATGATGTATTACAGAATTGTACACTTGGAACCTATATAATTTTACTAACCAATGTCACCCCAATAAATTTAATTTTAAAAAAATAAAGGAAAAAAGAGATGATTGCTGTCTTTTAAGGTTAGAACACATCTTGATTATCCTGATATTTCCATTTTATGTCATGTATTTTTATCATCAATATATTTAAAAGGTTATTTTTAAAGTTTTTTTATAGATTCAGACATACAAACACGTTGCAAGAATAGTACAGAGACTTCCTATGTAGTCTCCATTCAGATTCTGCAAATAATTGGTATACACTTTCTCTGTATTCATATAATGCATATAAATACAAAAGTATTTAGGGGTAAAGGACAATCATAACCATCATGTAATTACCAAAAAGGAAATTACCACTGATACAATAATATTAGTTCATCTGAAGACCTTATTAAAATTTTACCAATTGTCCCTATAATAAATATTCTTTATAGAAAAATAAACCCCTAGATCATGGTTCCACAAAGGTTTATCTCCTATAATCTGGAAGAGTTTCAGCTTTTCCTTGTCTTTTATGACTTGATTTTTTTTTTATAAGTACAGGTCAGCTATTTTATAGAAAGTCCCTCAGTTTGAGTTTGTTTTTGAGTAGATTCAGCTTGTGCGTTTTATGGCAGAAATGCCATAGACGTGATATTCTTCTCAGTGCATCACCTAAGGGTTCACATGTTGATTTTCCTCATCACTGCTTTTGTTAACTTTGGTCACTTGGGAAATGTATTAGTTTCTTCTTGCTGCTCTAATGAATTCCCACAAACTCAGGGGCTTCAAACAACACAAATTTATATTATAGCCCCCTATGTCAGAAGTCAGATTCAGGTATCACTGGGCTAAAATCACAGTGTCAGTAGGGCTCTCTTTTCCCTCTGGAGGCTTGAAGGGCAAATCATTTCCTGGCCTTTTCCAGCTTCTAGAGGCTGCAAACTTTCCTTGTCTCATGGTCACTTCCTCCACCTTTAAAGCCCACAGCATTGCATCTCCCTGACCTTTATTTCTGTACTCACATCTCTCCTCTGACCTCAGTTGGGAAGAATTTGCCTCTTTTAAGGATTCATATAATTAGACTGGGCATACTTGAATAATCCAAGAGAATCTCCAATTTCTAGGTCCTTAACCTTAATCACCTCTGCAAAGTCCCTTTTTTCCTGTAAGGAACAGGCACAGGTTCTGAGAATTAGAACATGGACATCCTTGGGGGTGGGGGTGGGGGGAATTGTTATGCCTACCATTGTTAAGGTGGTGTTTGCCACACTTCTTTACTGTCAAATTACTACTTTCCTTTTTGTATTTGATAATTGTATTGTGGGAGATAGTTTGAGACAATGGAAATATTTTGTTTCTCATCAAATACTCACACAGTAGTTTTAGCAGCATGGATGACTCTTGCCTTGAATCTAAAAGTTAAAAAAGAAATTACCTTTATTTCCACATTGCCCAACCTTTTAAGGAATTCATGGCTGCCCTTCAGACCGTGTGTCTTAGATGAGGTTGCTCCCAAAGCAGATCCTGAGATAAAGATGTGGGTGAAAATAATTCTATGGGATGTGATTCCAGGTGTTACAGAGGAATGAGAAATGGAGTCAAGCAATGGAGGAAATCCAGTGCAGGATGTATTAATGAGCAGGGTACTTTTTTGGAAAAGTAGTATTTAAATTCCCCGGGACCCTCTAAGAGCCTGTATAGAATTGTCTCACCTCTAAGTGAAGATGTTGGGGTATTTATTGTCCATCTCTGTATCTCTGAGTTCATTCACTGTCCCATCACCTCTGGCTGGCATACTCCAGTGTCGAGAAAAAGCCCTTGATCATAGAGACCCAAGTGCTTGAGGTAGGAAGCCATAAGCATGTGCAGGAACTGTCAACCAAAGATGCAGGTGATCTCCAGGTCAGTGGAGGAGATGTGGGTGGGGCAACTGAGTGTCTTTTATACTTCAATTCATTCGTACTTTTAACGATTAAAATAAATCTTTAATAATATCCTCCTTAGTCTTCCAGAGTCCTCATCAGCTAATTATAACTTCAAATAAAAATTATTTTATCTTCTGGATTATGTTAGTGGCTCTTTAACAGTAGAGAGAATTGTTGACCTTTAGAGATGGACAGAATCCAAGCTGTGTCAAGGTCAACTAGTGTTTAAAGAAGAAATACCTGAAATCTAGGAATTCCCAGAGATGCCTGCCATCCCATAGCTGTTTAGTGACAGTGTTACTAATGCAAATGTGGGCTCCTCACATTCTTATTAAAATAGACTACATATATGAACACAGAGGCATTAAAAGAAACCTTTATGGGCATATTTTGCTAATAAGAAGGGGAATATTTCCTGATAATTTTTATTCTACTCTGTCATCAGTATATATCTCTTCTGGGTGGACATTAAAAATAAAAAGTTAATTTATTTTTTCAAAAGCAGCAATACAGTTGTCTTCAGGCTTTTTATTCAGAAAGGCCTGGGGAACTTGAAAGCATTTTCAGTTCTTTTATTTGAGCATAACTACAAGAAAGAGTCCAGGAAAAACAGAACTCTGTGCAACAGTAGGCTTTTTTTTTCATATATAGTTATTTTAGGTGCTTCTTTGCCTTTTAAGCTACATCTATTAGTTGTATTGGTTCTGTTACCTTGTGGCAAGTCAACAATGTCATGGCAACCCTGACCCTGTACAGCAGTCCATAGGTGGCAATCCTTCAGCTCAGAAGCATTATTCTCTCTCAATACATTTTTTTCAATAAGAGTAAAAACACCTTGGCTTTTCTTTAGCCATGGGAGATTATTTGGACGGACAAAATACAGTTTCAGAGACTCAGTTTCCTCATGTATCAGTTGTATGTGCTACATACTTTACCAAATTTTTGAAAAGTTTCTTTGATACTATTCGTCCTATGTTTGCTGCGCCTAACTGCTGTGTGCCCTTTCATACGTAAACAGTATTGTTATACTGTCTGCCTATGTTTGGTGAAAGAATCCAATTAGACAATGCCTTTAAAAGAGCTTGAAAACTATAAAATTCCAAGTGAGATATAATTAATTATTGTATTATGGTATAAATTTGAGACACCGAAATTCCAAAAATTATGTGGTAATCTTAAATGAATAGCTATAGAGTTTTACAGCATGAAACAATTAGATGTCATTGGTATAAAGTAAATCCCTTGAGTACTCTACTAATGGTAGTATTTTAATTTAATTTCTCTGAGGAAAAAATAGAAAACTTTCCATATTGGAAGATCACAGATAATTAACAGATGTACTTCCTTAGAACCTTGTAAGTTTTTTTGTTTTTTTTTAATTAAAGTTTATTGGGGTGACAGTAAAGTTACATTAGTTTCAGGTGTATAATTCTGTAATACATCATCTGTATATAGAACCTTGTAAATTTTAAATTTAAAAAAATCCCAAATTTATTTTTATTTTTACCTAGCTAATGCACACATATCATTAAAATGAAATATATGTTTTTAATGAAAAATGCATTCTCATTTTTCTCATTCCCCATGTCCTTATGCACCTCTCATCCAGTCACACTCCCCAGAAGCAATTTCTTTCCATGTTTTCTCTGGAATTTACCTCTATGTTTCTATGGAGTCATTGCCTATATCTCAGTCTAAATAGCAAAAGAGAAAGTATAGGAAAAAGAGACTTTGAAAAGAAAATAAGTTCCTACCACAAGTTCTATTACCTTCTTTTAGATCTCAAAACTGTAGCTTCTTCTAGCTCCTTCTTGTTTTCTGATAATTTTTTTGATATTTCTATTCTTATTTAGCCTGTAAAATGCCACTTCTTAATTTAGCGTATTGTTATATTGATAGGATTTTTGTTTTCATTTTGTTCTTGTAAATCTTACATATTTTCTTTATGCTACAAGTTTTTCTTTTTTCTCTGGGTAGTTTGTTTTTATTCTGTGTCCTCTGCATTAGAAAATTGCCTCCAATGTATGGTGATCCTTGTTGATCTCTTTATATTATATTTACGGCACTAAACAATCAATTGTTATCTCAGTATAATGGGAATTGTTGATAGAGGTTTTCCCTAGAGCAGTTGGCAGACTTTTTCTGAGCAGGGCCAGAAAGTACTGTTTCCCCGAAAATAAGAACTAGCCAGACAATCAGCTCTAATGCATCTTTTAGAGCAAAAAATAATATAAGACCCAGTCTTATAGTAAAATAAGACTGGGAATATAATATAATATAATATAATATAATATAATATAATATAATATAATATAAGTCAGGTCTTATATTAATTTTTTTCTCCAAAAGACACATTAGAGCTGATTGTCCAGTAGGTCTTATTTTCAGGGAACCTGGTAATATTTTAGGCCTCATGGGCCACTTGTTCTCTGTTACAACCACTCCACTCTGCTGTTGTAGTGTGAGAACAGCCATAGACAATTGCAAATGTCGACAATTGCAAACAAATGGGCCTGATTAATTTCCAAAGTTTATATACAAAAACAGGCTGCAGGCCAGATTTGGCCTACAGGACAAAGTTCTAGTGTAATTAGATGAGGAAATGTGTTTCCTTATCAATATTCAATTTCTCCAGAAAAGAAAACTCTAATTTCCTGTCTGAGGATATTTGATTGGTATGTTCAGACATTAGTAGAGGCAGCTGTGTTTTTCGATATTCAGTCTGCAGGCAACTCCCACTTTTAGGTTATATCCTTCTCCTATCTTCCAAACATCTAGATTCTCCGATGCTTGTTTTCTGCAAGCAAAGCTTCTAGCATCTGCAAGTTTTGCGATTAGGATATTCACTTGACTGCTTCTCCTCACTCTTCCACACTAGTTGTTACTGCCAAGCCCTATGCCCTCCAGCGATCTGCAAATATGCTTGTTACTCATCAGTATCTCTCTCTATCACACTTACGTTTTTAGCTTCCTTCCCTTTCCTTAATGAGGTATAACTTCCATCTGCCTTTCCTCTTTCAAAAATTGGATGACATCTTGTCCATCCTTCTTCCCTCTTACATTCTCAGTTTCTTTCTGGGTTTACAAATTTTTCAATTCCTCTCTGTCATTTTAGTGGAGTTTCAGGAAGGAACAGAGATAAATGCACATACTTGGTCCTATTCACCTAGAGGTATGTGGGTTCCTTTTTTGAAATAGCGAGGCTCACATGATATTGGAAGTGAAATGGAAAAATAGAGAACACGCAAGCTATGATAGCCAGAGGGAATATTTAATTGTGGTACACAGGAGTATCATAAAATTCATGTTTCTACACATGACTGCATCTTTTTAAGCCAGGATTCAGTCTGCTGTTTAAAATTTATCCCCAAAATTTGAGTATAAGAAAAACACATGAAAACATCTTGATTAGAACACACAAAACATATTCCATAAGCAGATGAGAATCCAACACAAAGCATAGCAACTGCATTATGGTATTTGTAGGGTGACTCCATGGTCACGGTCATGGAGAACTAAAGAAAGGATTGTACAAAGCATACTGGAAAGATGCAACACCTCATTAAATATATCATTGATTATCATTTTATTTTAAAAGTCAACATGAAAAATTGCGTTTGCAGAAAGTGCAATTTTTTGCATATTTTATAATATTCATGAAAGTAAATATTCCATTGCAAAGCATTTATGAAACTAGTGAAGAAGAGCAACAGAATCTTCGATAAAGAGAAAAATAATAGGTGAGAACTGAAGATATATCTTAAGTATACCTCTTTCATGATATTAAATAGGTCCTGATTCATTAATAAAGTGACATATATTTAGTAAGCACTCAGTAATATAGTCAGAAAGATAGCATGATATATTGGAAAAACCAGTGACTGTAACAAACCAAGCCTGGAGTTCCCAGCCAATGTTAAGCCTATACTATTACATGGGCAAGTTATTTAAAAATCATTCATCTTTATGTTCAGACTCTTTCTTTTTAAACATTGGGAAAAGTAATATTTCTTTTATTTGGTCATAGTAAAAATTAATGAAGTGAACTATGGTATGTGCCAGCAGTATCTTATAAGTCACTTAGGTGCTCAGCATAGTTTAATTGGGTGGGGAGATGGGCACACTCCAAATATTAGATTTGGAGCTCTAGACCCCACCTTGGTAACGCAGTTGTTAATCTGAGGCCCCCAAACAGCACACTTGTTAACACAGTTTGCAGAATATTGATTTAACGCAATTTATTCCTGTCTGAATGTTCAACATGGTAGAAGTTACTAGTGCTTAGTACTGTTGTATAGTGTCTGATACATAATACACATTTAAGAAATATTTGCTGAGTTAATTGGATTTGACTTTTGTTCTTTCCATAGACTAATTTAATAACATCTTAGAAACAGCCAGGGGCTTAATTTCACCAAATCATTTACACTCTTTATCTATTGGTTCCTTTTCAGGCTTTTGCAACCTGATTTTCAAATACAGGTGTTTGTCTGTTGTCGTTTTGTTCTTTTAATTAAAACCCAAAACCAATGGTTAGTAAAATTACATAGGTTTCAGGTGTACAATTCTGTAATACATCATCTATATATCACATTGTGTGTTCACCACCATGAGTCAGCTCTCCTTTCATCACCATATAGCAAATGTAGGTTTTTATAAGGAAATGTGGTTGATATTGAAAACATACTTCTTAATTATTTCAAAGCTCTAATGAATGTAAGTCTCAGGGAAGAAGCATTTTAGTTCTTTCATAATTAACTTGTCTAATATAATGTTCACTTGACTGAAGAAAGTATACACAAGCCCTAATGACAAAATATAAAAATATCAAGACCTATATAATACTTAGAATGAGGCAAAAATAAAATAAAATAATAAAAAATAAAAAACCCCCAAACCAACAACCCCCAAATCTACTTTGAGGTAATTTGAGGTGGCACTTTTAGCATTTCAACAGATACGTTTTATTTCCTATACATTTTCACTGACACTGTGGCCGCAGTATTGTCTGTTTCCAGGCAACCTTGGCAGGATCTTAAAATTTTCCATATTTTCTGTGTACCCTTCCGAAAGTGCTCCCTCTTTTATCTGTTTTTCCTAATGTTTGTCACCTCTTGGTCTTCAAGACAAGATAGACAAGGGTTTGATCATGTGTAGCTCTTTTCTTGTTGACCTCTCTGCTTCTCACTAATTAAGTAAAAACATTGCTTCTAAAATGAATTTCTCAAACACTTTATCCTCATAACTCCTCTAATCAAAGTCCTTAACTGTGCAGAACATTCTTTCCATCGTAGTCAAATTAGACTTAAATAGATTCAACTGTTGCTTTTCCACAGTCCTAACCTTATTATGTCAATTTAATCAACAGACTGTGGAATGTTATTTGCTAATCCTAGCTCATAAAAATATGTCTTTTGAGTTTCTATTGATATAAGTACAACTTTATATGAATCCCTGTGTTATTGTTTTTTTGCATTTATAAGTTAAAGTTGCATATAGTTTCTCATACATGAATTAATGACCTTCCCATTCTGTACAACATCTTTCTTTATTTTGTATATTTCCATTCAAAACTCTGGCCTGAATCATGACATGCAGGAAAATAGAATTATGTAAAGAAAAATACTTCATTGTGATCCAGCTCTGCTATAATTAATTATTCAAAGCTCTTTGATTATGCAGATTTACATATTTCAGCATCTACTCACTCAGACTTTCTACCTCACTGACAATGCTCTCAGAACATTTTAAAACGTAATGATTAAAACATTTTTTTTTCCTAAATAATCCTCCATGCGAACTGATGCAGAAGTTTCTAATCTGAAGAACTTGTATCCCTGGGTGAACTAAAAGCAAAAATGGTGGCCCTTGTGTTATGCTTAGTTGTTTGAAAAGCCAGATGTAAATTTCAATATTTTCATAAGCTGAAGCTTCAGTACTCAAGTGAAAGCTGACATTTCTTTGTTGTTTTTTTCCTGGAAGTCTTTGCATGTTTCATGTTAACTGGTTATCTCAGCTTGCTTGAAACTTTCCACAGTTCTATTTGACTGTAATAAAATTGAGAGAGTGAATTATTAGCAAGAACTTTATTGGGAGGAATAACTTAGAACAAGAAGTCTGTGGATTGAAGTAGGAAGAATTAAAGGTATTGTTCTTGTTACAAGCTTGGGAAAATCTGAGATACTGTAATTCAGGATGTGCTCTGAGGATTGCTTTATGACACCCAAAGGCAACTGAATACCTGATCCTTGATTTAATTACATAGTACGTGAAATTCGGGAATGTTCTTGGACATGGCTGTAATCAATCTGGGAATCTGAGGATAAGAGATGTTTATTTCCAAGTGTCCTGCACTGCGGTGGCCTCTGTAGATTTGCTGTACGTTATATAACTGAGTTTGATAAAGAACTCCAAATCCAGATGAATTTATATCCCTTACATATCTAGATGCAACTACATTCAGATTTAATTCAGTTTATATATATATATAAAACTAGACACAAACAGGATATTTAGGCTGCCATAATCTCTGAAGGGACCCTCTGTCACTTACATGTTCTTATCCTCAGTATACATCTGCCCGGGAAGGATTTGGGGCGCAGGTAACTTAGCCATTTACTTTGACTGCACTGATTTCTTTTTGTAACAAGTAAACCCTATTTGATTTACCCCTCAGTCAATGTCACTGCCCAGTTGTTCCATTATGCAAACATACTGTTGATCCATGTCACTGCAATTATCAAAGATGTGTTAGGAATGTTGAACCATAAAACTGATATTTTACACAATATTAAAACAAAGAAACCAAAAACACTATCAGAAGGAATGAACTAGATTAAGAATAAAATCACTTATAAACTGTAAGATACATGATTTCATTTCTTTATATATAAATTAAAGTTTATTGGGGTGATAATAGTTAGTAAGGTTACATAGGTTTCAGGTGTACAATTCTGTAACACATCATCTATATCTCACATTGTGTGCTCACCATGCAGAGTCAGTTCTCTTTCCATCATCATATATTTATTTGATCCCCTTTACCCTCACCTACTATCCCCCTCTCCCTTTACCCTCTGGTAACCACTAAACTATTGTCTATATCTATCAGTTTTGTTTCTTCATTTGTTTGTCTTGTTCCTTTGTTGTTTTCAGTTTTATATCCCACATATCAGTGCAATCATATGGTTCTCAACTTTTTCTGTCTGACTTATTTCGCTTAGTATTGTAATCTCAAGATCCATCCATGTTGTCACAAAAAGCACTATTTCATCTTTTCATATGTCAGAGTAGTATCCATTGTGTATATATACCACATCTTCAAATTACAATATGTCCTTGCAAAGGAATATTATTCAGAAAGAGAAACGTATTGCTGCATCTAACAACATGGATGACTCTCAAAAGCATTATGCTAAGTGAAAGAATCCGAACACAAAAGCTTATATCTTTTCTCATCCAATTTATATGAAATCTAGTAAAGGAAAAATCATGGTAATAGGAAGAAGAGCAGTGATTGCCAGGAGCTGGGATGGAAAAAGGAGTCTGAAAAGGGGCCAGAGGAAACTTTGGGGTAGATGGATATGTGTTATATAGATGTTCCTTGACTTACAATGGGGTTACATCCTGGTAAACCCATCGTAAGTTGAAAATGTCATAAGTTAAAAATGCGTTTAATACACCTAACCTACTGAAACCATTGCTTAGCCTAGCTTACCTTAAAGGTGCTCAGAACTCTTACATTAGTCTACAGTTGGGCAATTATCTTTAGTTTCAGCTCAAGGGTAATTGCCTTCCTCTTCTTCTCACCAGAAGCAGGATTCACCTGTTCTTCTCAACAAAAGCAAGAGATATAGATGGATGTTTTATTGATATGATGGGATGTGAAAACATAAAGCACAACATCCAAAAGAGCTGGCAACATAGTACACTGTAGGGCATCAGTGGTTTACCCTAGTGATTGACTAGCTGGATGGGAGCTGTAGCTCACTGCTGCCACCCAGCCTCACTACAGAGTATCACACTGCTAATCGCTAGCCTGGGAAAAGATCATCATTCAAATTTCTAAGTGCAGTTTCGAATTTTGCACCATTGTAAAGTTGCGTATTGCTTTTGCATCATTGCAAAGTTGAAAAATCACAAGTCGAACCATCATAAATCAGGGACTGTCTATATGTTTATTATGGAGGTTACATGACTGCATTTATCAAAGCTGTATGTGTATTGTCAGAACTATATGCTTATAATGGGTGAATTTTAATTTATGGAAATCATGTCAAAGCTGATTGAAAAGTAAGACAGTAAGTGTTATGATGTAGGTCATAGAACTCTGCTGCATGGGGGCACAGAGGGATTCATGTTCCCTCACCTGGATATTCAACTAGGCATCCTTGAGGAGACAAAGCTTATTTTATAAGCCTTGTAAGAGGAGTACAGGTTGTTAATAAGAAAGGCAGAATGGTATTTCAGACAGAAGATTCCTGCAAATCTATAAAAATAAATAATGCACTTATATACTTGGATTTAGTGATTTTTATATCAGAAGAATGGTTAGTGTCTCTAGGTTTTTGATAAAATAAAGACAGATTCAGACTCTTATCCTTGAGATATTCACTTGTAACTACATCTCTTTATCAATGTATACCTTTTCTTGTCATTACACAAACTTTTAACATAGCATATAGTAACAGTACTGTTTCAACTGTAAGTGGCAGAAATCCAGTTTAAACCTGATTACAAAATAAAAGTTATTTATTTATTGATGCACACATAATAGAAAAATCCCAGGGTGCACCTGGTCTCAGGTACACTTGGCTCAGGATGGTCAAATGATGTTGTCAAGAATCTATCAATTGCTTTTCATCTCTCAGATTTGCTTTCTTCCATTTGAAATTCGTTCTCAGGTAGGTTACCTTTAAAGAATACAGTTACTATATAATTTATTATCCCAACCAGGACAATGTTATTACTAAGTACGATGGGACCCCAGGAGTAAGCTAGGACCATCCTGGGTACTTGGGATGTATAGGGGCCATAACAGAGTGAACACAAGCAGCTCCAGGCTTACGTATTTCCACTTTGCAGTTTCACTGGAACTTTTTTTTTTTCCCTAATGTTACAGCAAAACCATGTGGTTGATTCTCATTTTGGGTCACTTGAGCATTGTTGAACCAAACCCTGTGTCAGGGAAGATGCAATACACTAACAGGCTAGTGTAGGACATTTGCTTGTCTCTAGAGCTAATATAAGTCCTACACATTCTACAGAACAGGTATGTGGGCAGATTTGGTTATCTGAAGGAAAATGAATATGCTATTATCAGAAGAAGGAGGAACGGCTAACAAGTTAACAAACAAAGATGTCCACAGGATACAGTATATATTTTCATGTTATTTCATTTATCGTATATTAATTTGATTAAATACTGTTATCCTTTTTTAGAAATGGTAGTTTCTTTTGTCTTTGTGACATGTTGAATTACTATGTCCCAATGGAAAGAAAATTAAAATAGAATTTAATGTATTTTCCATCAAGCAATTAAAACCATATGGCTGAGATTGTAGGCTTCACTGAGGAATGCATTCCACATTGTTATTTCTCAAAACAAAAATAAATTTTAGCTGTAAGTGATAAACTTTTTTTATGTCATACATTCTTTGTATATTTGCCACAATTACTGTATATTTCATGAAATTTCTATTAACTTCCTTTTGTTTTTTTGAAATGAATCCACTGAAATTATAGTTGTGTGTTTACTGGAGTGTTTGATTTTCCCTGTCAATCAAGATCATAAGTATGGCTTGTGGTATGGGCATGTAATGGTTTATCCAAGTTATTTCAGCCGGTGTATATTGTTCAAAATTGAGAACCACAGGAAACTCTTCCCTTTTCTTTTGAATCATATCACTGTTCAGATTTTCTTTCCCTCTTTTAATTTGAGAAAAGTATGTTCTACAGCTATTAGGGAAACATTCATCTAAATCTACTATTGGAGAAGCAAAGCAATATGAGAACATTAAGAGAAGTAAAATTGATGCTTATGGCTTGATTTCATTTTATTTTCTTCCAAGGGGGGTGCCAAAGCAAGTTGGTTCTGTCTAAGGCTCATTTATTTTCTTCTCTCTATGTGATCTTCTTGGGTGATTTTAATCCACTTTGTGTGTTAAAATGACTCTGATACAGTGCGGTCTCCCAATTATTGTTCTATCTCTATTCAAGGTTTCTTTTCTGAATTCTCAATCAACTGGTAATTGGACATCTCCACCTAGATATCCTAACGACAACTCAATCATAACAAGTTCCATGTTTAACACAGTAACTCTGTGTATCACTCCCTGATGTGAAATACTCTTATCTCAGTGAAAGCCTTTACCACCTACCGCAATGTTTATGCAAACGTCCTACAAAGTTCCCCACACTTCCTCTCCCGTATGCCCATAACAAACCCTGCAAAGCATATGCTCTACTCATTCATGAATAGTTTTAATGAAGTTTTCTAGCCGTTTCTTTCTGTCCATCCTCTGTTGTCATCCAGTTACTGCCTATTACTCCAGGTTGGTCTCCCCCAAAACCATTCTCTATATTAACACTAGGTGGATCTTTCAAAATGCAATATGAACTTCCACTTTTATCTCTGATAGAGTAATTGTGTGAGACCAGTGTTACCATTAATACAATCAGAAGAAATGGAAAATAAATTAAAAATATCCATTTAAGGAGCTCAGATCCCTGAGCAAAGGGAAGTGCAGAGAGGTAAGCCAACATTTTACAAGCTCCTTTCCCTCTTCTCACATCAGCCACTTCTTGACATTGGGCAAAAGGTCGAGAATTCTGTCAGAAGGCTACAGTGAAAAAGCCGAAAAAATATGCAATTTTATTTGTCAATTATGCCTCATTAAAGCTGGGGGAAAATAAAACAACAGTCCTGAGGTCCAGGCCACACTTTCCACCCCTCCAAAAAGAAAAAGCAGAGAAGCCAACAGAAACTTTGGCAATTTCTTAGGGCTTGAGAAATAAAGATTGGAGTTTGGGACTGAGAAAGCAGCCAGGACTTAACAGGCTGAGATCCTGGTGAAAAGGGAGGCAATCCAGTGACCCCCAATACTTAACAGTATTCCACTCCAGGTATTTGTTCAAATCTTATAAGTAGCTTAAAAAACTAAACAGCACGTTTCATGTTTAGATGTCTATTTCTGAGTAATACAAGGTCTGACAAGTTTGGGAACTTGTTGCAATGATGTTGCTAACCATTTTTGATATCAGAGGAATTATTCATGATGAAGTTGTACCAACTGGACAAACAGTTAACCAAGTTTACTATTTGGAAGTGCTGCATGAAAAAGTTAGACGACCTGAACTTTTCGCCATCAATTCATGGCTCTTGCATCACGACAATGCACCAGCTCACACGGCACTGTGTGTGAGGGAGTTTTTAGCCAGTAAACAAATAACTGTATTGGAACACCCTCCCTACTCACCTGATCTGGCCACCAGTGACTTCTTTCTTCACCCAAAGAGAAAGAAAATATTGGGAGGAAAACATTTTGATGACATTCAGAACATCAAATGTAATACAACGACAGCTCTGATGGCCATCCCAGAAAAAGAGTTCCAAAATTGCTTTGAAGGGTGGGCTAGGTGCTGGCGTTGGTGCATAGCTTCCCAAGGGGAGTACTTCGAAGGTGACCACAGTGATATTCAGCAATGAAGTGTGTAGCACTTTTTCTAGGATGAGTTCGTGAACTTAGTTGTCTGATCTCATAGTTGTCTTGAATGCCTTCAAATGTTGTTCTCTTCTGTCCATTTGAAGGCAAACTTCCAAGTGAGACAGAAAAATCTCTTCATGACCTGGTCCCTGTCGACCTCTCCAGACTCATCTTTAGGAAATTCTTATTGCTCATAACCTATGTGGAGTGATTTTCAGTTCCCTCATGGTCACGCTTTTGCAAACTACCCGGTTTGGGCAGACATTGTTCTTTCTTCCTAAAATTGCTTCTACTCCTCTTTTCCTGATTACTTCCTGGTCAGACATCCCATGGAAGTCTTCAGTGGCCCCTTCTGTCATTTTAGGTGTCTCCTGTATTGTTATCACGACTCCTTTTGCTTTTCTCAGCAACTTAACATTACTCTATTTTATAGCCTTTCTGGCATTGCTTCCATCACTACCCTGGATATGATTTATTTGAGAACAAATTTCACCTCTCATTAAACATTGTGCCTGAGTAACAGTTGGTGTTCAATTCCTGTTCATTGAATACATGACTCTGTGTAAAACATCAAACAATCTATGTACTACGCAAGGGCTGTGATGTGAAATCCATTTCCCCCAAGATTTTATGTGTTCCCACCCAGAGTTAACTTTGGGTTGTTTTATGCAAGTGGTGGAGGTTGGATCAGTCAGGGTCCAGTTAGAACACAAAAGTACACGAATTATTTTAAAAGAAAGAATGTAAAATAATCATTATTTTTAAATGATTAGAGAACTGGGAAAGCCACAAGGGACGCTGAGCTATCAGAGAGGTAGGAACTGCAGAAAGTAGCTACCATCCTTAGGGGTAGGGAACAAAAGAAAGAGATTATATTAAAATTTAGAGGCTTGAAGATGGGTTCCCACATAACTGTCCCTTCCACCTTGAGCCATGCAGTCTCCTGAGAACTCTCTTTATTGGGAATGCTTAGCATAGAGCAGCTACAACTGTAGAAATGGGATCTCAGCCAGAGCATCGCAAGAGCAGAGCACAGAGGGGTACTTTTGTGGTTGAGAGGCAACAACCTAACAACCAGCATAGTGGAGAGGGGGAGATGTATCTGAACTAGAATTTCAGAAGTGTAACCCTTTTAATGTCTCCTATTGGGATAAAGGGTCAGCTCTTAACTGCTGTCTTGAATATTATTTTAGTCACCAGAGTTGGTAAATGGCAAGGGAATGTTTTGCCTTACATTCTGAGAGGACATGGAGCTTCCTGGACAACCTCAGGAGCAGACGTGGATAAGGAGAGTATTTTTATAAAAGGAGACACGGAAAAGATTTTACAAACATTGGCTAAACTGAGCAGAATGGAGGCCCTTGTGATTTAGGGATTATAATGGTGACTACAATGTTTCTGAGGCAAACTGCATGACCCAGTGTATTTTCTCCTGCTGTTGAAAATATATCTTCATTTATAGATTCTATTTCATTTAATATATCTAGAAGATGTAAAGTATATCTAACTATAAGTGAAATGAGTAATTAGGGTTTAATTTAGCCTATCAACTTGAGAAGGACAAGAAAGTTTATCATACAATGGTATTTTCTGCTGTTTTTACTGGAAAATGCAATGCATACTTATCCCTTTGCAACTTTGGTCAGTTTAACCAAGATTCCAATAAAAATCTATTTCTAAGTTTTATAGAAAGATAAATCTTATCTAAAAAAGCACAGTCTGCTTTTGCTATAATATGATAGAGCACTAAAAAACTTCGCATTATTAAAAAATTCCATAATAAAAACAATTGTTTCAAGTGGAAAAATGGTTTACAGTCCCAAAAGTTCCAGACTAGCAATAATGAAATTCCCTTACCTGTAGCAATTTTTAATAATGAAGGTATATTTGTGTGTACGTGTGTGTGTTTACCATTATAATGATAACAAATACAGCATAGGCGCATATTAATTTTGGTTTTATAATAAAGGATTTTATTTTTTAAAAATCTCATTAGCAGACATTTCTTATACAGCTGTATCAACCTTTATCAATTTCATCACCTATTGTTGTGCTACAAATCACAGTCACTCAATTTAAGTTACGAAAACTGTGATGCTGCAGGAACATGTGAGTAATGAATTTGGATGGCACCTTGTATTGGGAGACAATTCTCTATAGGTCTCTTTTGTTTCTGCACAAGATGCAAGTGAGATACCGACTGCCCTTTGTTTCAGACAATCTTTTCAAGGATGTTTGTAGAGCAAATGACCTTGGGAGACAGATTAGTGTATCCTTCTGGAACAAAGGACAGGCATGCTTACTTCTCATAACAAAAAATTCAGGTTCCATAACTCAGGATTTCTTTCCTGTAAGGCAACCTACTGTGTGTACATGTATCACGTGGCCTCTGCATTGCCCTTTGTAAACTTGGGCTTGGGGAATTGGCACAAAAATGCTGATACTCTAGCTAGTGCTTGTATTCATTTTCTGTTGCTGCTATAAAAAATTAACGACAATATTAGTGCCTTAAATCAACACATATTTATTATCTTACAGCTCTGGAGGTCAGAAGACTGACGCAGGGCTCACTGGGCTAAACTCAAGGTGTCACTAGGTCTGCACGCCTTCTGGACACTCTAAGGAAGAATTCATTTCCTCGCTCTTTCCAGCTTCTAAAGGCTGACTTCATTCCTTAGTTCAGGGCCCCCTTCCTCGATCTTCAAAGTCAGCAAGGTAGCATCACTGTGGCCCTGATTCCAACCTCAAATTCTCTTTCTCTGACCCCAGCCAGAAACCTTCTCCACTTTTTAAAGATTCGTGTGACTAGATCAGGCCCACCTGGGTAATCCGGGGTAGCCTCCCATCTCAAGGTCTCTGACCCAGTAGTCACCTGTGTACCAGCATCCATGAAACTGTGGCAGCTTGACTTGCTAGCTTACAAGCAGAGTAAAATCTCAGATCCTTCCCAGTTCTTGAAACTATGACTCTTAGTTTGGAAATTTAATTCACTCATTTTAGCAAACACATCTAACTATAAGTTAAATGAAGCTAAATATGAGTGTCATTTTAAATAACCATGGCTTCTTTAATATTTTCAAGTTTAGGAAGCAGATGTCCTAACTTCCCAGGCCATGTGAACTAAACATAATAATTAACTATAAGATAAACTTGAGAGCCACTGAATTAGAGAATCGTTTTCAAGATTTAGCATGTACAGGAATGTCCTGGGAGCTTGTCTGATAATCATATTCCCATCGCAGCTCCACATACCTGAGATTTTGTTTTGGATTTGATTGCAGAAGTCTAAAATTTTAACTAGCTTTGAGATCAAAGTTTTGGTTTGTTTTTTTAACCAGTTGCTTTTGTTGCTTTAGAATTAAATTTCTCTTTACTTATATTGAAAAAGTATGTGCTTTACATGGAATTCTAGATTCATAGCAGTTATCAGTCCATTCATTATTTATTAACTAAACAAAATGCTTCATTCAGCAGTGTCGTGGCCCTGTAACTGGGCAACCATATTTTGACTTATCTTCATTGACACCAAACATAGACTAGTTGAGGATACCACATTCCGAGTGCTGTCCATGTTAAGCTGTTTTAACAGGCATTGTATTTATGAATAAATAACTTCATTTTATTTTCATTGCAAGGGTTTACAGTACATTTTAGAAGTAGTGTTGAAAGAGATCATGAGGGTTCGTTTTGGGAAGATTTAAACCTTTGTAGACAGCATTATTGTATACAAACTAATAAACTACTTCTGAATATTGTTTAAAAAGACACACACACACACACACACACACACATCTAAGCTAACAGTTTACATGAAGTTGGAACTTATCAAAGGAGCAAGAAATCATAGCCAAAAATGTTAAGATACCAAAATTGCAAAACCTCCTGCACAAATGGAAATGACCAAGCTTTCAGTCACTTCACTTAGCTTTAATGTTTGTAACTTTATACATGGACATTTATCATTTTGTCCTGATTGCTACTTTATGTTTGTTAAAGGGGACTTTAAGTTCATTAGGGGAAAGAACTATTTTACATTACCTTCATAGCCTGTATAAGGTGGAAAAATGGTGGCTATGTTGTCAAAGTGTACCTAAGTAGTATTAATTTGTGGGGCTATTTCAGGGAAATCAAATTCTACTGAAATATTAAATTTATTCTCTATGCTTTCTGTTTATCCAAGTACGTGAATCTGCTAGTTTGCTAATTTAGCAATATTAAGAGTTTTCATTTTTAAAATCATACATTTCATAGAAAACTAGAATTCACTTATTCTCAAAGTAGAGGATTTTTTTTTGATAAAGTGTTCTTTTCCTGTCTCTTCAGTAAGTAATCAACACAAATTTTCAAAGCCTTCTCTTTTAGTCTAAGATTAAAATAGAAATCCATTTTATTTATTATGCCATGCCACTGTCCTTGCCATGTACTCTCATGTGTGACACAAGTCGGCATATTTATTTGACATCTGACAGCAAAATCATAAGCAGTAAAAATATTTTCATTAATAAACATTGATGAGGTCCAGGGCCACTATAAATGCTTGTGAGGTTGTGCATTGTATGACTTCAGGGGTGCCATTCACATCATATTTATGAGTGTGGTGCCCTTGGAGTTGTGCAGTGTACAACCTACACAACTATATAAGGTGGCCCTGCCTAATATGAAATCAGGCAGTGTGGTAGGTGCTATGCATGAATATGAGGATAATGACATCAAAGTCATTTTTCTTTGAGAACTTACAGTTTAGTAAGGGAGAGTGACAATTTAAATAATCTGTGACAAGTCCTATAACAAGGAAAGGGTAGGGCTTCCTGACTACAGAGGGTGCCAAAAAAATGTATATACATTTTAAGAAAGGAAAAAACTGTATTAAAATTGTAATACAATGAATGACACCAGCATTCATTTGATTAACGCCATCTTTTAAGCAAACATCATACACGTACTACTCATAGCTAGCGTAATTCAATTCAACTTCGAAAAGTAATATATAGATAACATCTCTTAAAGTGTGTACACTTTTTGTCATCCCCGGTATATAGCCATCTAATTAAAATAGAAGAACAAATAAAAGTGAGCAGTTAAGGCTAGAACTCTTTCTGGGAACATTCCAAAGTATGGGATCCTAAGTCATTTTTTTTTTCTATTGCTGCTCAGTGTTAACATAAAATTTAATCACAAATATTGTACTTGTGTAAATGAGCTAGCATCCCTCTGCCTATGGTAAGGTCACAGCTATTAACTAAAACACTCTTTTTGTATGTTTTATCTTAGGCTCTACCCTGGCTCTGCCTACTGTTGTTGTATCTCCCACTAAGCCCATGTTGTGTGTTTCTGTTGTGTACATACACCACTTTTGGTCTTGTTCTTACCTATCGGTGCATTCCTTAATATTTGATGCTTCTGAGAGTCTAGGTATTTCCCAAGCCAAACTCAGTGTTCTTCGTACTCTTTTTCTGTACCCCACAGCTATAGCCCAGCGCCATGCACTTCTAAATCCTGATTTTTGAACCTCAGCCCTGCGATCCACTGCTTCCAAAACGAGCTTGTTATTTTTTTTCATAAAGCTAGGTCTAGCTGCAAAATTTTGTTCTGATAAATGGAAGCTTCACAAGGGCAGGAGTTTTGATGTATTTTTTTCAGACCCACCTCCCATGCTCAGAATGATGCTCAGTTTTTAGTGCTCATTGAGTATTTGTTCAGTGATTAACTTTACATGGGACAATATACAAGGATTCCAATGGCCTTCTGCTGGGACCTATCTCCCAGCTGTTGCTGACTATTGTTTATCTGGGGACTCAGCTTGCTCAGTTTCTTATTGTGCTGCTGCCTGGGCTCCCCACACAGAATTTCTCAGGTTCCTACTCCAGCATCCTTGAAAAGTGGACTCCAGAGCACTTCCACAGCTTAACAGTGTCTCCCCATGGTAAGAAATCTAACTGCAGCTGGCTGACTGCAGCAGTCTCAGAATCGAGATGACCCAATTCCCTTCAATTTTCACCATGACAGGAAAACTGCTCATGGAAATATCAACCAATGAGTTTGGAACTTGTTGTGAGCGCCTATAAGGGCAGTCGCCATATTTCAGTCTGTTCCTGAAAGTCAAGGGGACATTAACCCCTCAGCAGGGCCCTACATCCCTGCGTGGTACTCGTGTCGCAAGTGGGGAACAAAGTCCCAACACAGGTTCAGATAGAGTGAGTAACACAGCTTTATTTGGGAGCCAATGTCCCTCCGGAGGCCAATGCTCTGGTAAGCACAGAAGGTTATACAGAATAGAATAGAATTTGATAATGAACCAAGTCCCAGAGTCAGTCAAGGTGGTGAAGGTCCCTGGTCTGGGAGAGGTGACTGGGCCCACGACCGGTCTGAGGCAAGCTGGTCTTGCAAGGAAGAACTTCAGAGAGTCTCCGAGTATGGTAGCTTGCCACTCGCAGAGGACTCTGTCACATAGTGTCTCCCTCAGAGCCATGCAGAGGGTCTTAGCCGAGCACCAGAGTCGGACCACTCGCAGCATTGCTCTGGAGTTCTGCTTTTATCCTCTTTTCCTTGGTCTTGTTTACTTTTTAGGTGATAACCAGAAGTCGTTTGCCAGGAGTTTTTTCCCCTTAAGTGATAACCAGAAGTTGTTTGGTAAATGTGTTTATCACTCAATTTTGCTATGCTCTGTTTCACACAAAAACATGCTTTTTACTTCACTCTTATCAGTCTCACACGTGTGGCCATAGTCCTGTCCCTACTAGTAAACTTGTTTTGCAAACCTCAATCCACATATATAATATATTCTATATGCTCTATATAGGTCTCAATCCTCTTTTTCTTCTAGATACACTTATGTAGAAGCACATTTTGCTTTAGGGTCCCCGTGGAGGCAGTACAGGCTGTTTTCAGCCTTTTGTGATTGGTAGACAAAACAGATCATAGCACAGGTCTGGTAAGGATTCTAGAAAAAATAAATGTATTCGTTTGGGCAAGTTTTCCTCTCTCCTTGCCATTTTTACTCCAACCATGAAATGGAGGTCATGGCAGAGGCTTATGAGCCCATTAAGCGGATGCACTTCCTGTTCTGAACTTGAAGCCTGAACTCTCAAGCACAGCAACCACACACATGGTGATAGGAATTCATTGGGACCTCCATGTCAAATGGAGTCCCAGGGCTTTGCACATATGATAGTTCTAATGCCACACATCCTCACAAAAGAATGGGCTTGGTCTAGCCAATAGAAAATCCATCTGCAGACCTGTTTTTAATATCCAGTGCAGTCCTAAATTCATCCCTAACCAACCTCAGTCTTTACGTTCAGGACTAATGGCAGCAGCGGAGCCTCTTTGACTTAGGCCTCTGTCCTGTGCCTATTTTCTTCACTTGACAGTCCCAGAAAATAGTTGTTACCCTTTTGGGAGTGAGAATTTCTGTGCATCACAGCCATCTTAAAAGCTTGCTAATATTACCACAAATGGCTATAGAATCTGTGATTCGGGCCAATGCAACTTGAGCAAATTTGGCAGACTTGGAAACTCTCCACATAAGAGACATGTGTCACCTTTTTGGTGTCTTGTGTTTGTCATAGATCGCATGCCAGAAAGTAATGGCCACCAGAGAGACACTTTCAGAAGCCTATATTTCTTTTATAGGGGAATATTGGGGAACAGTGTGTTTCTCCAGGGCCCATCAGCTCTAAGTCGTTGTCCTTCAATTTAGTTGTGGAGGGTGTAGCTCAGCTCCAAGTCCAGTTGATGTTTTCAATCTTTAGTTGCAGGGGGCACAGCCCACCATCCCATGCGGGAATTGAACCGGCAACCTTGTTGTTGAGAGCTCATGCTCTAACCAACTGAGCCATCCGACAGCCCCATGGGCAGCTCAGTAGAAGCTCGTTGTCTTCAATCTAGTTGTGGAGGGTGCAGCTCACTGGTCCATGTGGGAATCAAACCAGCAACCCTATTGCTCAGAGCTCGCACGCTAACCAACTGAGCCATCCAGCCTCCCCACAAGCCTATATTTCTAAGTGAGAGCCTATATTGGGACATCCTTTACTAACAAATTAAGCCTACAACTGCCTTAATGAATCAGTGTTCCAGGGCCATTTCAAGAGAATCCTGGGAATAGCATAATTCCTAAAGGCTTACTGTACCCCTGCATTTCCTGGCCAGGAAAGCACTCCTAACATATACTCCCGGATTAGGCTGGAAGATGAGTTACCATTACGTATGGCCATTTATACTTACTGGTATGGCCTGAATGTTGTGTCCCCCCAAATTCATATGCTAAAGCCTTAACCCTCAATGTGGCTGTATTTGGAGATGGGCCTCTAAGGAAGTAATTAAAATTAAATGAGTTCATAATGATGAGGCCCTGATATGATAGGATTAATGTTCGTATAAGAAGAGTCAACAGAAACCTCACGTGTTTTCTCCCCCTCTCTCCCTCTCTCTCCTTACTCTCTCCCTCTTCTTCTCTCTCTCCTTTCTTCTCTCTCTCCCTCCCTCCTTCCTTTCTTTTCTTCTTCTGTCTCCGTGCTGATACCAAGGAAAGGCCATATGTGCAAAGAACAAAAAGGCAGCCATCTGCAAGCCAGGAAGAGGAAGAGAGCTTTCATCAGAGACCAGTCATGCTAACACCTCGGTCTTGGAGTTCCAGCCTCCAGAACTGTGAGTAAATGCATTTCTGTTGTTTAAGCCATCCAGTATTTTGTTATGGCAGCCCAAGCAGACTAATATACTGACCCAGACTGCAAATAATAGAACCTGGGGCACTTGTTGCCATCATCCATGAAAATACATAGCTTTATTTATTGTCTTCTGTTCATAACTTAGTAAATCATGAACAACTCTTGTACAAGCCCTAGAAGTATAACTTTTCACCAAAAGTATATGTATTTAAATTAAGTTCTGATTTTATGTTTTTTAAGATAACTCTATAAGACTTTTTTTTTTACATGTTATTGGGAAATATTGGGGAACAGTGTGTTTCTCCAGGGCCCATCAGCTCCAAGTTGTTGTCCTTCCATCTATTTGTGGAGGGCATAGCTCACTGGCTCATGTGGGAATCAAACAGACAATCCTGTTGTTCAGAGCTCATGCTCTAACCAACTTAGCCATCCAGCCACCCCAAGTTCTGAGTTTTGCAATTGTTTTCTTTTAATGTGAAGTTCAGCCTAAGTTTATAACCAAGAAGAAAATCATTACTCATTTGGAATTCTAAGTCAACTGCAAACTGAGATTTTTCTTTGAGAGGTGATAAAATTTTAAACGAGGGACAAACATATAAAATAGGGGATTTATTATATGCTAATCAAATATGGGGATATCAGACATTTCAAATTTAGGATTATAGTAATTAATAGTTTTTTAATGTAGAAATTGAGGGTAATATTAGAGACAAATAAGTCTCTAGTAAGCAGAGATGTGATTCATATTATTCTGAAGAATCGTAAACTATGAACAAAGGCTTTAGATAAAATATATTTAACTGGAATTATCAAAAGAGACAGGTTCTTAAATACTAGTGAAATGATTATTATTTTTTAATCTTAGATTTTGAGTGACTTTTGTCTAGAAGATGACCAATTAATGTTTGTTGAATGAATATATGAGGTCTGACAATGAAGTTCGGGAACTCATCCTAGAAAAAGTCCTATATACCTCATTGTTGAATATCACTACAATCACCTCTGAAGTACTCCCCTTGGGAAGCTATGCACCAATGCCAGTGCCTAGTTCACCCTTCAAAGCAATTTTGGAGCTCTTTTTCTGGAATGGCCATCAGAGCTGTCGTAGTATTATCCTTGAGGTCCTGAATGCCATCCAAGCGTCTTCCTTTCAATATTTCCTTTACCTTTGGGTAAAGAAAGAAGTCACTGGGGGCCAGACCAGGTGAGTAGGGAGGGTGTTCCAATACAGTGATTTGTTTACTGGCTAAAAACTCCCTCACAGACAGTGCCGTGTGAGCTGGTGCACTGTCGTGATGCAAGAGCCACGAATTGTTGGCGAAAAGTTCAGGTTGTCTAACTTTTTCACACAGCCTTTACAGCACTTCCAAAGAGTAAGCTTGGTTAACTGTTTGTCCAGTTGGCACAAATTAATAATGAATAATCCCTCTGATGTCAAAAAAAGTTAGCAACATCAGTGCAACAAGTTCGCGAACTTAATTGTCAGACCTCATGTAAGTCAGAAATATTAAAGGGACTCCTACAATGTAATTTTTAAACCTGTGAGAAATTCCTAAAGTAATCTTTCCTTTGACATGTTGAGATGCTGACTGGTAAGTAGTTCGTTTATCTGTTAAAATAAGGTGATTTATGACATTAAAGGAAAGCAATATTGGAAGTCTACAACCAGGTGAGTTATTTTGAGTTTTTATTCCAAAAGAATTTTTAAAGTAGCATATTTGATTATCATCTTAACAGAAGTTTGTAGTACATGTTGTCAAATCAAAGTTCAATTCATTGTGGTTCATGCATAAGGCTATGTAATGAAGAGGATGGATGGAATAATAGGAGGATGGATGGGCAAGTCGTTATTCTCACTTAAAAGACAATTATGTTGACCATTTCTGCAAGTACTTCCTCCTTTTGCTGAAGCACAGTTGACCAAAATTCTAGCACAGTTTTCTGTGACTTTAAACGTTCTTGACTGAATTTCAATCCCAGTTCTACTAGCAGCTCTTCTTTGATTATAGAAATCAACTTCTCTGTGTCTCAGTTGTCTTGTAAATAACATGAAGTGGTTGTATTACATGGTTACTTCCAACTCTTAAAAATTTAGAAATACCTTCCATAATGTGATGGTCCAAACAATTCAATCAAGTAAATATTTTGGTTAAACAAAAAAAACCTGTAATATTTAAATACTTCTACCAGTTAGTATGGAAAAATATAAACAAGTTTTCATTTGTTGTAAATGTCAGAAATAGACTGATACTAAACTGAGGAAGTCTCAAATAATGCTATGGCAGTTGCTTTCTAATTCATCTTACTAAGAATATAAGAACTTCAGCTAAATGTTTCAGAACAACAAATGTATGGAGACTTATAGACTAATATGAATTTTATTGTGTGTGTGTGTGTATAAATATATATCCCATTGCTTTCATTTTTCATAGTGAAAGTCTTTAATGAAATATGTATATTGTAAATAATTTTTTTTGCTCAGTATAGAATTAGGCAGTAACTGTAATTAGTCAAAGATTTGTCTATATCAAAATTTAATGATAATTAAAGAATAATGATAATATGAATACATAGTGTACTTATTTCAGAATTTCATTATGATTTTACAAAATAGCTACATATTTAATTTCATTTTCTATTTGGCTTAGAGATGGAAGAGAAGATAATTCAACTTAATTTGCATATTGGCATAGTAAAGGGGTAAAACCACTGGAGGAACAGTAATGAAATTTGACATTACATTTTACATCAATTTTGAATATGAATTTAACTTCAAGATGTGGCTTTAGGTGAACTGAAAAGAAACTTAATGACATAAAAACTTGTTTCAAAACTTAAATAAATAGTATGGCTGGTAGATAGAATAACA
This sequence comes from Rhinolophus sinicus, assembly GCF_057876585.1. Classification (NCBI taxonomy): domain Eukaryota; kingdom Metazoa; phylum Chordata; class Mammalia; order Chiroptera; family Rhinolophidae; genus Rhinolophus; species Rhinolophus sinicus. Next base: position 20,020,634 of record NC_142518.1, on the reverse strand, counting down.
GCGCTCCCAGAGATACTCACATCCTGATCCCCAGAACCTGTGAATGTATTATGTTACAATGACAAAGCAGAATTAAAGTGGCAGATGCAATTATGTTTTCTAATCAGGTGATTTTAAAATAAAACCATTATCCTGGATTGTCCAGGTGGGCCCAATGTTATCAGAGTTGTCCTTAAAAGTAGAATAGGCTGGCAGAAGAGAAGGTCAGAGATGTGGCTAGGGAGGAGGTCAGACTAACACCCTGAGAGGAGGGTTTGAACTCCCATTGCTGGCTAAAACACCTACTTACTTTTATTTGTAGTTCCATCTCATATCTAAAACTGTTTTGGGTTTTTTGAACTTTATGTAAAAGGCCATAAATCTAATCACACTGTATAATTTTATGTCTCATTTCTCTTACTTAGCATTGTGTTTACGAGATACTTAATGGTTGTGGTGTGAAGCAGCAATCTGTTCATTTTTATTGCTTTGTAGTATCCACTGAATATATATACCACAACTTGTTTATGCAGTCTACTTTTGATGGGCATTTGTTGGTGTTTTCTGTTTGAGGCTGTTAGAACGTGTGTGTGTGTGTGCGCACGCATGCACGCGCATTTAGGTGTGGATTTCTTGCTGAGGATTAGTATCTTTAATAAGTTTTGGATATTTGTCATTATGTTCTAAAAGTTCTCCCTGCATCATTATTTCTCTCCTCTCATTCTGGGACACTAAATGTGAGTTAGGCTTTCTCATTGTAACTATGTCTCCTCTTTTCCATATTTTCTATCTATTAATATTTTGTGGGCTGAATTCTGTATAATTTTTCTAATTCCTAACTCTGTCTTCCATTGTATTTATCTACAGTAAAAACCATCCACTGACTTTTTTATTTCATTTATTATGTTTAAAAATTTTGGAATATAAGTTATGTTCCAAAATTACCCCATAACTTTTCAAATCCCCTCATTTCCATACTTATTTTCCAGCTTGGATTTCATTTCTGTTACAAATACAAAGCTGTTATATAATGCATACCAATTAATTCAGTAGCTGAAATTGTTGTGGTTTTGTTTGTGTTCCCTATTGATTGAGGCAAATCTCAGTCATGTCATATTTTCCTGCATGTGTGTATGATCTAGACATTGATTTTTTTAGAGAAGTTGTTTGTCATTCTTATCTCCAGAGATTACAACACAAATACAATAAGTAAATGTTATCAAAATACAGCATATTTCTTCAGCTATAGCCATCAAAATCAATTCCTATGAACATTTTTTTTAATGTGAATATGTTTGTTTGTTTTTTTGCTTGTTTGTTTTGTTTTTTAGTCTATTTGGAATTTATCTTGCTATGAGCCATGAGAAATATTCAACTTTTTTTATTATTATTGGGGAATATTGGGGAACAGTGTGTTTTTCCAGAGCCCATCAGCTCCAAGTCATTGTCCTTCAATCTCGTTGTGGAGGGCGCAGCTCAGCTTCAAGTCCAGTCGCCGTTTTCAATCTTTAGTTGCAGGGGCACAGCCCACCATCCCATACGGGAATTGAACCGGCAACCTTGTGGTTGAGAGCTTGCCCTCTAACCAACTGAGTCATTTGGCCACCCTCTTAATGTGAGTATGTTTTATTGATTCAGTTTTGGGGGGAGTAATTGACTCACTATCTGGCTATAACTACTCTTAAGCACAGAGAAAATAGTTAACTTTACAAATGTTTCTTCTCAGATAATCTTTCTGATCATTTAATCTTTTTTAATGAATAAGCTTTATTTTTTAGAATAGTTTTAGGTTCACAGCACAATTGAGCAGAAAGCACAGGGAGTTCCTACATAGCTCCTGTCCTCACCCATGTACAACTTCCCCATATCAACATCCCGCACCACAGTGATTCATTTGTTATAATCAGTGACCCTACATTGATATATCATTCTCACTCAAAGTCTGTACTTTACATAAGGGCTCACTCTTGGTTTTGTACATCCTATGGATTTTAATAAATATAACATGACATGTCTCCACTATGCTAGTATCACACAGAATACTTTCATTGCCATAAAATAAAATCCCTCTGTGCTCTGCTTACTCATGCATCTCTCCCCCAACCCCGACAAAACAAATCTTTTTACTGTCTCCATAGTTTTTCATTTTCCAGAATGTCATATAGTTGGAATTATATAGCATGTACCCTTTTCAGACTGTTTTTTTTTAACTTAGTAATATTCAATAAAGTTTCTTCCATATATTTTCATGGCTTGATAGATCATTCCTTTTTTCTTTTTTTACTATAGCTTTTTAAATTAAATTTATTGGGGTAACATTGGTTAATAAAAATAGATGGGTTTCAAGTGTACATTTCTATAATACATCATCTGTATATTGCATTGTGTGTTTGCCACCCACAGTCAAATCCCCTACCCTCCTAATATATATTTGACCCCATTTACTCTCTTCTACCTTCCCCCTTCCTCCCTTTCCCTCTGGTAACCACTAAACTGTTGTTTGTGTCTATGAGTTTTTATCTTGTTCATTGGTTGCTTTCAGTTTTATATCCCACATGAGTGAAGTCATATGGTTCTTGACTTTTTCTGTCTGACTTACTTCGCTTAGCATGATAATCTCAAGATAAATGGCAGTATTTATCTTGTTGCAAATGACAGTATTTCATTTTTTCTTATGGCCAACTAATATTCCATTGTATATATGTACCACATCTTTATCCAATCATTTATCGAAGGTAACTTCAGTTGTTTCCATGTCTTGGCTACCATGAATAATGCTGCAGTGAATATAGGGATACGTATATCCTTATGGAGAAATATTTTCAAATTTTGGGGGTAGATACCCAGAATAGAGATTGCTGGGCCATATGGTAATATTCTGTGTTTATGGATTGGAAGAATCAACATACTTGAAATGGCCATATTACCCAAAGCAATATATAGATTAAATCAATCCCCATCAAAATACCAATGGCGTTTTTAAAAGAAATAGAACAAAAAATCATCAGATTTGTATGGAATCACAAAAAAAACCTGAATAGCCAAATAAACCCTGAGAGAAAAAGAACAAGGCTGGAGGTATCACACTCCATGACTTCAAATTATACTACAGCTAATGTAAAATAATATTGAATGTCAATTGTAATTTTTTAAAAATCACGGGGATGTGCACTTCAGCATGGGGAATATAGTTAATTATGCTCTAATAACTACAGTGTCACATGGGTAGTAGACTTGTTGGGATCATCCCTGTATGAGTTATGTAAATGTCTGATTAGTATGTTGTTCTGTATGACTAAAGCTAATAAAAGCTTTTTAAAAATTATACTACAAAGTGACAGTAATCAAAACAGTATGGTATTGGCAGAAAAACAGATATACAGACCAATGGAACAGAATTGAGAGCCCAGAAATAAACCCACATATATATGGGCAAATAATTTTCGACAAAGGAACCAAAAACATAAAATTGATCCTCAACTTTCTCTGTCTGACATATTTTGCATAGCGTGATAATCTCAAGATCCATCCATGTGTCACAAATGGCAGTATTTCATCTTTTCTTATGGCTGAATAGTATTACATTGTATATATATCCATATTTTCTTTATCCAACCACAGAGTTAGGGGGATGGGGTGGTAGAAGAGGGAAAAGGGGGTCAAATATATGGTGATGGAAGGAGAATACACAATGCATTATATAAATGTTGTATTATAGAAATGTACACTTGAAACCAATATAATTTTACTAACCAATGTCATTCCCAATAAATTTAATAAAAGCAAAAGAAAGAAACAAACAAAAAACCATACATTGGAGAAAAGAAAGCCTCTTCAATAAATGATGATGGGAAACTTGGGTAGATCATTTCATTTTAATGCTGAAAATATCCGTTGTCTGGATGTATCAGTTTATTGATCCCTTCACCTATGGAAGGACATCTTGGTTGCTTCAAAGGTTTGGCAATTATGAATAAAACTGTTATAAAGACACCCATGTGTAGGTTTTTCTGTGGACATAAGTTTTCAGTTAATTTGGGTAAATACCAAGGAGCACAGTTGCTGGATTTCATGGTAAGAAGAGTATGCTTAATTTTATAAGAAACTGTAAAACTCTTTCAAAATAGCTGTACCATTTTGCTTTCCTACCAGCAATGGCTGAAAATCCATGTTGCTCCACATTCTCACTAGCATTTGTTGTTGTCAATGTTCTAGATTTTGGTCATTCTAACAGGTGTATAGTAGTATCTCATTGTTTTAATTTGCAATTCCCTGATGGCTTATTATATGTAACATCTATTCATATGCTTATTTACCATGCGTATATCTTCTTTGTAGAGGTGTGTTAAGGTTTTTGGCCCATTTTTAAATTGGGGTGTGTTTTTTTTTTTTCTTATTGTTGATTTTTAAAAGTTCTTTGCATATTTTGGAAAAACAGTCCTTTATCAGTTGTGTCTTTTGCAAATATTTTCTCCTAGTCTATAGATTGTCTTTTTATTCTCTTGACATTATTTTTCACCCAGCAGAATTTTTTTAAATTTTAATGAAGTCTAGTTTATCAATTACTTCTACAGATCATGCCTTTTGTGTTATATCTAAAAAGTCGTTTTCATACTCCATGTCATCTAGGTTTTCTTTTATGTTATATTCTAGGACTTTTATAGTTTTGTGTTTTACATTTAGGTCTATGATCCATTTGAGTTAATTTTTGTGAAAAGTGTAAGGTCTATGTCTAGATTCATTTTTATTTTGTGTGTGGATTTTCAGTTGTTTCAGCCTCCTTTGTTGATGTGCTGCCTTTGCTCCTTTGTCAATGATCAGTTGACCATATTTATGTAGGTCTTTTTCTGGGCTGTCTGTTCTGTTCCATTGATCAATTTGCCTGTTCTTTCACCAATACCTCACTGTCTCAATTACTGTATTTTTATAATATGTCTTGAAGTCAGGTAGCATCAGTCCTCCAACTTTGTTGAAGTTGATTCAATATTGAATCAGCTGTTCTGAGTCTTTTGTCTCTCCATATAAAGTTGAGAAAGAGTTTGTTGATATCCACAAAGTAATTTGCTGGGATTTTGATTGGGATTGCACTGAATCTTGGATCAAGTTGGGAAGAACAGACATCTTGACAATATTGAGTCTTTCTATCCATGAACATGGACTCTCTCTCCACTTGTTTAGTCCTTCTCTGATTTTCTTCATCAGAGTTTTGTAGTTTTCCTCATGTAGGTCTTGTGCATATTTTGTTAGATTTATACCTGTCTTGAGGTGCTAATGTAAATGGTACTGTGTTTTTAATGTCAAATTTCACTTGTTCATTGCTTGTTTATTTGAAAAGATTGACTTTTATATATTAACCTTGTATCCTGAAAGCTTGCTATAATCACTTATGATTTCCAGGAGTTTCTTTGTCAATTCTTTTGAATCTGTTTACATAGATGATGATCATGTAATCTGTGTGTGAACAAAGACAATTTTATGCCTTTATTCCAATCTGTATATCTTTTTTTTTTTTTTAAAGATTTTATTGGGGAGGGGAACAGTACTTTATTGGGGAACAGTGTGTACTTCCGGGCCTTTTTTTCCAAGAGTCAAGTTGTTGTCCTTTCAATCTCAGTTGTGGAGGGTTCTGTTCAGCTTCAAGTTGTTGTTCTTTCAGTCTTAGTTGTGGAGGGCACAGCTCAGCTCCAGGTCCAGTTGCCGTTGCTAGTTGCAGGGGGCGCTGCCCACCATCACTTGCGGGACTCGAGGAATTGAACTGGCAACCTTGTGGTTGAGAGCCCGCGCTCCAACCAACTGAGCCATCCGGGAGGCAAGCTCAAGGTGCCGTGTTCAACCTTAGTTGCAGGGGGCGGAGCCCACCATCCCTTGAGGGACTCGAGGAGTTGAACCGGCAACCTTGTGGTTGAGAGCCCACTGGCCCATGTGGGAATCGAACCGGCAGCCTTTGGAGTTAGGAGCATGGAGCTCTAACCGCCTGAGCTACCGGGCTGGCCCCAATCTGTATATCTTTTGTTTCCTTTTCTTGTGTTAATACGTTAGCTAGGAATAATGTGTTAAAAAGTAGTGGTGAGAGAGGTCATCTTTGCCTTCTTCCTCATCATAGTGTGAAAGATTCAAGTTTCTTACCATTAAGTGTTATGTTAGCTATAGTTTTTTTTGTAGATAATCTTTATTGACTTGAGGGAGATCTCCTCTATTCCTAGTTTACTGAAAGTTGTTTTTCTTTTTTAATCACGAACGGGTGTTGGATATTTATCAAATTCTTTTTGTGTAGTGATTGATATGATCATGTAATTTTTCTTCTTTAGAAAATTGATACACAATGAATTATATTAGTTGATTTTCAAATGTTAAACCAGCCTTGCATATCTGGGATAAATCCCACTTTGTTGTAATGTAGAGTTGTTCTCATGTATTTTGATGCTCTGTTGTTAGGCACATACATGCTAAGATTGTTATGTCTTGTTGGAGAATTGACCCATTTATCATTATGTAATATATTTCTTTATCACTGATAACTTTCCTTGCTCTGAAGTATGCTCTTTCTGAAATTAGTACGCCTACTTCTGCTTTCTTTTGATTAGTGTTAACATGACATATTTTTCTTCACCCATTTAATGTATGTGTATCTTTATATTTAAAGGGGGTTTGTAGTATGCAACATATAATGTTGTTTTTTGATCCTCTCTGATGATCTCTTTTGATTGGTGCAAAACCATTGACATTCAAAGCAATTATTGATATAGTTAGACTAATATCTACCATATTTGTTACTATATTTGTTTTCCTTATTCTTTGTTCCTAGTTTTGTGTTCTAGTCTTTAACTGCCTTCTGTGGTTTTAATTGAGTATATTATATGAATCCCTTTCTTTCCTCTCTTAGCATAGCATATCAATTGTGGTTCTTTTTTTCTTTTGCATTTTTAAGTTGTTGTTCTAGAGTTTGCAATATACATTTATAACCAATCCAGTCCACTTTCAAATAACAGTACACAGATTCATGGGTAATGTGAATATCTTACCATAACATAATAATACTAATTTCTCTCTTCTGTCCCTTATGTCATTGCTGTTATTCATTTTTCTTATACATAAACAGACACACACACACACACCTTCAAAGAGTGTATTGTCAGATTTCCACATTAGGAAAGCCCTGGACTTTGTCTTTTCTTGTTTCCCTACGAGGTTAACAAAACTGCGGCTTAGTTTCTCAGATATTTCTTCCAGATTAGACATGATGAAGGCAAAATTAGCTTTGAGAATTCAGTTAACCTTTCTGGGCCTTCATTTTATTTTATATATTCTTCACTATCATACTGTTTCTTTGATGTTTTTGAGAAACTATTTGAAAACTTTTTATAGTTATTTGCTAGAGGAGAATTGGTGTTTGTTACCTAGTTTGCCATTTCAGAAAGTGAAAATCCCAACAGCATTGGTTTCTAAATTATATTTTCAATGAGCATTTCTTTGCAATACAAATGAAATTTCACAGTCAGGCCTCACAACAGATCTGCAGGTCACTGTCAAGGGTCGCGTTTCAGAGGGCTGGATTCATTATCTCTTGATGGGTTTACAAGGAAGAACATGTCTCAAAAATCATTCTATCAAATTAAGGAATAAAAATACTGGTCCTAAAAGAAAATTTAAGGCAGAGGAAGACAGTTTTCATAGGCTATTAGAGCCTAAACTTTTTAAGCCATCATTTAGGTCCTGATGTCTACTTGGATGTGCATGGTATAGATTTAAGTGTCGTTGGTTTTTTAGTTTTTTTGTTTTTCTGGAATCAACTTGATTGCACCAGAGAACATAGACAGTCAAAATAGAAGATCTCTTCCCTTATGCATGGCATAGAATATACTCTTGTGATTTTTTCCCCCAGAAATTTAAAGGAAGAAAGTTAACCTGGACCTTTCTCATTTAAATAGATTCTTTAATCTATAAGATTAAAGATCCTATAAGGTTTTACAAAAAAAAGGTGTGTTTTATTTTAACCCCCATCCTTAAAACCTTTGAAGAATGTTAGAAAATATCATATGACATTATTGAAATAGAACTCAGATGTTCAGCAACCTATATAATAAGCAATCAGAAATAAACAGGATTTTAATTTCTTCTAAATGTTCAAGCATGTAATTTTTAAATGCCATTTTAAAATCTCAGCTATTTGATAGCAATTGAGTTCTAATTGCTCAAAAGTATGTTCCAACACAGTTATTAAAGAAATCGGTGATTGCCTGAGGTAGATAGATATAATTTAAATCTATACAAATTAGTTATCATTGATCCAGTTGACACTTGGTACATTTTAATTTTAATTCTCATTGTTTATTAGCCAAAGGCAGTTTGCATAAATTTATAATCATGACTCATGATGTGCACCAATTGCTTTTTAAAAAACAAATGACACTGATTAATATTATCTAAGAATCATTGCTGTTTTACATTTGTATATATGAGTGTACTGGTATTTTTTAAGGCAAAAATATTATCTGGACAGTTAATCTTTATAAAGAAGTTGCTTAAAAACTGAACTTTTAATTTACTATAGTGTATGATAATTTTTAAAGAAATATTCCTATCAATCGACATACTTTAATTTTGTAGTGTTCAGTTTGGATTTCTTTATTCATTCAAGAAGGTACCTTTCTGTTTGTAATTCATTTGTCATATGCTCATCATAAGTACATCTCAAAAAGTAGTTAAAGCAACTTTTTCAATTGATTATAATTGAGGAGGTGATGAGGCACAGTTTCTGGAGGGTGCATACATATAATTTTCTAACTCTTTTTCCTGAATCCAATATAAAACACTATAATAATTGACCCATTACTGAACTTTAAGACAGCTCCTAAAGATGACCTCTAAACCCACTGGCTTAGGGTATTAAGCAACTTCTTAAGCAAAATTTAAGTCTCTCCCTCCACCTGTGGTAAGAGTTCTTAGCACAAGGACCGGGTGGCGTATGGAATAATTAATACAACATGGCTATGGAGTAGGAAAGAGTAGATTCATATTCCAGCTCTGTTCTTCATACTGTGTTTCCCCGAAAATAAGACCTAGCCGGACCATCAGCTCTAATGTGTCTTTTGGAGCTAAAATTAATATAAGACATGGTATATATTGTATTATATTATGTTATGTCACATTATGTTGTATTATATTAAAGACCCAGTCTTATATTATAGTAAAATAAGACCGGGTCTGATATTATAGTAAAATAAGACCAGTCTTATATTAATTTTTGCTCCAAAAGACGCATTAGAGCTGATGGTCCAGCTAGGTCTTATTTTCGGGGAAACACGGTAGTTGGATGAAGTTGCCTTGCTTTCCTAATCTGTAGTATGGAATCTCAATTGTTTCTGCCTCACAGGGATGTTGTGAAGATTTAGATTAAAACATGATGGCTGAAACTTTCATCTGATTGGAAAAACAGGCTTATGACCTAGTAACCATTTATAATGAAATAAGTAAAAACCAGAGCTATAAGCAGTATGCTGTAGGAAGGCCATTATGGGAATGATCAATTCTTATATAGGGCTAATTATTACTTTAAAAAATTGTATTGTGGTAAGAACACAACATGAGATCTATCCTCTTAACAAAGTTTTAAGTGTTCAATATGGTGTTTTTGACTCCAGTCACTATGTTGTACAGATCTCTGGAGCTTCATCTTGCTTAACTGAAACTTCATACCTGTTGATTAGTAACCCCCTTTCCCATAGTCCCTGGAAACCACCATTCCACTCTTTGATTCCATGAATTTGACTATTTTCAATACCTCGTATAAGTGGAATCATACATTATTTGTCCCTCTGTAACTGATTTATTTTACTTAGCATAATGTCCTCAAGGTTCATTCATGCTATAGCATGTGTTAGAATTTCTTCCTTTTTAAGGCTGAATAATATCCCATTGTATGTATATAGCAAACTTTAAAAAAAAAAAAAAAAAAGCTATTCATCTGTTTCCACAACTGGGCTATTGTACATAGTAACATTTAAACTTGGCCAGCTGTTAAAATCATTTTAAAAATATATGTATAGAGTCAAGGTTGGGCACTAATGTTTGAAATAAAAGGATATAGGATGGCATATAAAGAAGAAATTTGAAGAAGAGACGGTATTTAAGAAAGGAATTAGGATGAGAATATGAATTAGTTATAATAGATACTTGTAGATCAGATTGACACTCAAAATATTTTTATTTTAATCCTGCCCGTTTATTAGCCAAAGGTAGTTTCCATGAAATTACAATCATGACTCATGGTGTACAACAATTGTTTTTAAAAATGACGTTAATATTGTTTAAAAACTGATTCCTTTTCACAGTGTGTACATTAGCGTTTTTAAGATAAAACAGTATTTTGACCATGATTGTTAATAAATAAACTACTTCAAAAACCTGAACTTAATATTATATCATAGTGCTTAATATATATGATAGTAACACTAGTGGGTACAAATAAAATAGAGAGGTCTGTCAGCAGGGTAAAGCTATGACATAATTTAAAGATTATATCTTGTAAATAATAACCAGTTATATTTGCCAACTGATTGTTTCATGATAAGTCTTAACCGTTCTCAGTTACTTTTTTAGGATTTTTCGTATTTGTGTAATGAGTTTAATATTGCGGAGCTGTTGTGAGTGTAAAGGAGGTAATGCATGAAAAAGCGAGGTGTGATAGACAACACTTACGTCAGGTCAGCATGACCACATTGAGGACCTAAGAGGAAAGTAGTGTAGGTTTTGCAGAGACAAGCAACTTGACCTCCCTAATCTCCCACCTGGACTGCTTCAAGTGCCTCTTGACTGCTTTTGTCAAGAAGCATTTATTCTTTGCACAATGTAAACTAGATTCCATTTCTTTTGCTTAAGTTTCTTTCGCTTACACTTAATCCAAACTCTCTGTTCTAGTTTCCAAAGTCCAAAATTATCTGCCCCTATCTATCCCTTTAACCTCATCCACACTTTCCCCTTTTGCTCACTATACTTTAGTAAACCTGGCCTTTTGTTTTCTTCTGCTCCTACAAGATACCAAGCTTATTACAACCTTGAGGCTTTTGCATTAATGTGCACTTCTGTTGGGAATGCTCTTCCCTGGTTGTACATGGCTGGTTAGAGCTGTCATGTTCTTAGAGGGGCATTCCATGACCATCTCTTCTGAAATAGCCACCCACTAACTATGAAATCGCCCCATTTAATTATACAAACAGCAAATACAGCTAATTGATATTTCCTTGATTTTTTGTTTACTGATAGATTATTTGATTTTTCTTTGTCTACTAAAATGTAAGCTCTATAGGAAGAGGGACTTTTTCTGTCTTGTTCACCAATGTGACCCCAGAACCGGGAATGATATTTGGCACATAGGAAATAATAAATATTTATTAAATGAATGTTGGATGGATGAGAATATTGTTTTACAGATTCATCTCCTGGATCAGCCAAATTTAAAGAGTAAGCCTATTAAGCCCAAAACTCACTGCAGTAATCCTAGTATAAGGTGATAAGAATCTGGAACATTGGTTTTAGTCCTTTAAGAAAGTAATGAGAACTAATGTTCTTTCTTCATAAATTCACATAGGTGTATACAAAATTATGCATATTTTCTGTGGATTCACAGATTTTCTTCCACGTAACTCCAAGATGCAGAGTTTGTATTCAATAGATTTATAATTCAGTTAGATAAAGAGAAAAACTAAATACTATAATAATATGACAGCATTTAAATATTAACTTGTGTTTATTTTAATCCTGCCCATTGTAAAAGCATCATATTTCAATATTGGTAATGTCTATTACCCTTGAATAAAATACTATAGTCTACACAGTCTGCTCCATGCAGTGGGCATGGATAGTAAAAGAAAAATCTAAGGGACATTTTAAGAAAAAATTTTCAGATTACTAACTTGAAGGACAATGAGAAGAATGATGCCATTAAAATACTGAATTGAGAAATGCAGGTGATGTTAAGATGACAGTTTTGGGTTTTGTGCCCCATTGGCAATTAGAATTAGAGAACCAGAATTCTGGTAGAAATCTGAACTTTGGGGAAAGGTTTGGGTAGTCAGTAGAAAACTAATTAATGGAATCATGACCTTTTGGCTTTTCAAAGGAGGTGGTGTATACAGAAACATACATTTAGGGGATGAGAAAAAAATAAGCACAATTAAAAGAGAAAAATAGAAAGAACTCTGAAAAATAGGATGGAACTAGGACAATATATTATCAAAACAATGAAAGATTAGGGAACTTAAGCACTGTGTGCGTTTAAGTGTCATGTCAGAACATGGACACATATGGAGTGAACTCACTGAGCTGGTCTCATGGATCAGTATGTCTGAAGGAAGTGTACCAGAAGGGCTAGAAAATAAAAATATTTGGAATGTTTGAGAGACAAGATGTACCAAGGATTTTGTGAATACCTGGGGGAAGGAAAAAACTGAAGATCTGTGCTGAGTGGTTCATTCAAAGTAGAGTAAGGTAAGGTCATTTTGTTACTGTGCAAAAAGTCCGGATACTCGCCGCAGGAAAGCCAAAACTTGAGAGGCGAGGTTGGTGGAAAGAAAAGCAGATTTATTCCAAAATGCAAGCATTAAGGGAAGACAGTGGACTCCTTGTCACAAAGACTGCCTTCCCACTCCTAATACCTCCAAAAGGTTTTGTAGGCACGCAAGGAGGGGCAAAATAAAGGAAGGAGTTGGCGAGGTAATTTCGGGAAAAGGCACTTTCTAGAAGCTGGTCTGTCCCAGGGTCAGGAGTGAATCCCATACAGATGCAAAAACCTTTCCCAAATTACTGGGCCTGGCATGGGCCCAAAGTAAATAGAGCCATTGAAACTGGTATGCAGGGTAAATATACAGTAAACAGAATCATCAAGGTTTGGGGAGAGAAAAGGAGAGCAAAGAAAGGGGGGGAAAAACCTTCTAAAAAGTCCCAAGCCAAACCACTGTCAAATTGAGTATCAGAGGTTTAAATCTCAAATTAGAAGGTATAGGGTCACTGTTACAACTTGAAAAACAAAATCCAACAAGAGTCAGGTGTAGAGAAGGAAAGACAACTGACCCAGAGCACAGAAGTATTGATAGGAACCTGATTCTAGTCAACTTGCTGCTGTTAGTCTCTTTTTTTCCTTTTGTTTGGCCTTAGAGGATATCAAATATTGAATAAGAATCAGAAGTCTGGAAGCTCCCATAATACTGAGTACAGAAAGAAGGGAGTTTCAAACTGGGAACAACTAGGATGGCTTCTAGGAAGTAGGTTTAATGTGATATAAGATAGAAAAGTGTGTGTGTTCGTATATTACTCTTTATAGTGCTATTGATATATATAAAAAAATGAGGCAAAAGTCTTCTAGAAATGGTGGACTAGGTCATTAAAATTAATCTGCCAACTGAAAATAACTAATACAGGGAAAATTGAAGGCCAAAAATATATGATTGAAGGGAAGGACAGAGGCCGCAGAGACATGAATTTTTGGTATCTTTTATTCCCCTGCAACCAACAATTAAAAATAATTTTAGAAAATAAATTTTGCAAAATATGTTATGAAAGATTGGTGTGGCTGCTCACTTGTGGGTCATTAAAGAATTCATGAGTTAGGTAGACAGACGGAAGATTTATTAAAGTAAGAAAAGGGTTGGCTGGGCAGAGTCTGCTGGAAACTACTGCATCAAATATTTGTTTGTCTCAAGCTTTATATTTTCTAACCAGGATGTAAATTGCTTAGGCATGTAGTAGGAATTTCTGTAGAGTTCGGCTTTGTTTGTTGGGGTGGGGGGAGCAGTTAAATTGGTTATCACAACCTTTGCATGTTATGTAGATTTAAGTTGGAGCCAGGAGTGGATCCCATATGGATGCAAAACCTCTCCCCAGTCACAGGGGCTGCACTGGGCTAAAGTCAATAGAAACATTGAAACTAGTCTGCATAGTAAATTTATAGGAAGCAGAATCATTAAGGCCTGGCAGAAAGGAGACAAAGAAAAGAAAGAAAAAAACTTCAGAAAGTCCCAAGCTAAATTGCACTTGTTAATTTGAATTATACCAGATATCAAATCTCAAAATAGAAGATTTAGTGCCACCATTACAGTCCCCCCTGTCTCATCATTCCCCCATCTGTGATCGGCAATGAAAAATTGTTGGAAATTGGGACAAGAGTCCATCTTCTGTAACTGCTTCAGAGCTGGGCAGGGGCGTAGAGCTGTCCCTACCTATGAGATCGCCAGTCAAAGATGGTGGAACGACCAGGCCCCGGAAAATCCTGGTGGTTCTATCTAGAAACCGGATCAAGTTAGGGGGTCCAGACTGGGAATTGGAGTTCTGATCTGTTGGGCTGAAGGCCATTTCAGGATCATCCACAGGGATGGGCTGGAAGCCTTGCATAAGTGCCATCTGCAATTTAATGAACTCGATTCTGGAACAGACAAATTTAGCCAGAAGGTTAAAGAAGCATGGCCCAGATAGAAGTAACCTAAGAATAATAAGGAGGGCAACTAATAAAGGTGAGTGAAGGGACCATAACTAGGATCCCCAAGAATAAAAAGAGGATCTCAGGTAGGGTGCAAGTAAAGAGGAAAACAAGCACTCTTAAAGTTAATAAAGAGCAGCTCCAGGAGTCTGGGGTTAGCTATCAGTAGTTATCAATCCTGGGAGATCGACTTGTTTGATGGTTTGAAGAGGAGCTTAAGGTCTTCAGTTGGTTCACAGGAACAGAGTGACAGTCTTCCTTTCTGGGGGAGTCCTGTGGAGACTTAAACGAAACAGGTTTGATTCGAGGGAAGTGGACCCAGCTGCTGACTTTCTGCAGCCTGGTGAAAATTGGGGTGCTCAGAAGAACTGTATAAGTTCCCTTCTATTTAGGAGTTAACTGGGCTGTCAGGGAACCCCTCCCCCTCTAGGCTTCTAACAATACTTGGTCCTGACTTCAGGGGGCTGCAATGTGTAGAGGGGTCGGCCTGAGGGAGGTGCCGGTCCCTATATTTCCTGAGGACCTGCTGAGCCTCTCAAGTTAACATAGGAAATAACAGAATTGAGGTCAGAATCTACAAGCATAAAGCAATGGGCAGCAATTAGAGCCAGGGCTTAGAAGTCTGATAAAGCTTTTCCAGAGTCCTTTTTTAAAGTCTGAATTTCTTGTTTTACGTTTCCTCTAAGGTATAGACCAATGGTAAGGAACAGGCTGAGAATAGGCCCAAATCCAGGGGCCCTATTTATCTTTACAACTGAGCAGGTTTCAGAGGAAATAGTTCCAGAAAGAACGGTCAAGAAAAAAATAAATGGCTAATTAATAGGCTTACCTGCCACGTCAAGGGTCACCCAAAGTTTTGCCCGTGATGAGAACAGCTTGGGGGCCGCTGGGAGCTTCAGGCCAATTAGTCAATCACAGCCATTTGTGGGGAAGGTGTTAGTCCCCAACAGCTCTATGCCCCCTGCCCAGCTCTGAAGCAGTTGTGATACACGTTAGCTAGCATGTCCCTAGGTAGACAGGGAGGTCCCTGGTGGAATAAACAATAGACAGCCATATCTTAAAACTCCAGGTTTTGAAATCACTCTTTCTGCTCCAGCATATAATGTAACAAGGCCTTGAGGTTAATCATAAAATTCCTTTTGGGCTGACTAATGGAGCAGATCTGATAGATAAGAGTGGGTTACTTTGCTAATTCCTTTAGGATTGGCAAGCAGAACAAACCTGGTAGACGAATTTCATTAGAAGGTGCCAGTTCCCTTCTTCAAACAGTTCCCTTCAAACAGTTACCCTTCCCCAAGCAGGCAAGGGAAGGTATAAAAGTAAGAGCTTTTGCCTCAGTCACAGGGGCACCCCCATTCGGGACCCCCTCCCGCTTGAGAGCTTTGACTCTTTGCTTTCAATAAACTGTCCTCTTTTTAAAACTCTTTGCCTCTCCTGGGTCCGTATTTCCATTCTTCGGTCTCAGGAGACACGATCCCGGCCCACACCCAGAAACTGCCGGCAGATCCAACATCATCTACATCATTTGGGGACTCACAGGAAAATATTCCTCCATCAGTTGCAGAAGATGGATCCTTGTCCCAATTTCCACAGACATTTTTACTGCTGATAAGAGATGGGGAAATGACGAGACTGGGGAGAGGGCGTATGTAATGGTGGCACTAAATCTTCTATTTTGAGATTTGATCTCTGGTATAATTCAAATTAACAAGCGCAGTTTAGCTTGGGACTTTTTGAAGTTTTTTTTTTCTTTCTTTTCTTTGTCTCCTTTCTGCCAGGCCTTAATGATTCTGCTTCCTATAAATTTACTATGCAGACCAGTTTCAATGTTTCTATTGACTTCAGCCCAGTGCAGCCCCTGTGACTCGGGAGAGGTTTTGCATCTGTATGGGATCCACTCCTGGCTCCAACTTAAATCTACATAACATGCAAAGGTTGTGATAACCAGTTTAGCTGCTTCCCCCACCCCAATAGACAAAGCTGAACTCAATAGAAATTTCCATGACAGGCCGAACAAATTCACATCCTGGTTAAAAAATATAAAGCTTGAGACAAACAAAGATTTGATGCAGTAGTTTCCAGCAGACTCTGCCCAGCCAACCCATCTCTTACTTTCATAAATCTTCCTGCTGTCTTTCTACCTGACTCGTGAATATTTTCACCGGCAGGCGAACCGTCACAACAAAGATGACATCCAAATAGCCAATAAACATAGCCTGAGATCCAAACTTATTCAGTCATAAGTGAAATGCAAATTAAAGTATAACAAGATACTACCGCACTCTTGGGATAGCTAATATTAAAATTACTGAAAAAAATAAAATAACTGACAATGTAAAATGTTAGCAAAATGATGAAAAAAAGGGAATTCTTATACCTTGGTCTTTGTGATTTTGGAAAATATTTTGATATTATTACCCAGCAATTCCTCTCTTGAAATATATCTAATAGAAATGTACGCACGTGCCTACCCAGTACACATAAATATGAATATTCATGCACATTATTCATTTTGTCAATTTCTGGAAACAACAGAAACATTCTTCAATAGTAGAATGAGTAAAACCCCAAAGTTTTGCATGTTTATGCAATGGAACACTAGAAAGTAATGAAGAGGAGAATTACAGATATCTTAAACAACACAGGTGAGACACAAATGTAATGTTGACTAAAAGAAGGCAGATAAGAAAATTAGATGGGTGTAAATTTTGAAGCACAGGAAAATCTATGGATGCATTTTTATTTGCTAACGTGTAAAAAGAATAAGGAGAGTGGTTACCTGTGAGCAAGACAGACTGACATGTGAGCATGGGGGGCATCTGGGTAGCGGTAATGTTCTAAATTTGGACTGGCGAATGGATTCATGGATGCTTACTTTGTGACATATAATTGAACTGTACATTTTGTGCAGATTTTTGCATGTGTGTTACATTTATGATAAAGATTTTTTTAAAAGGAAAGCTAGATGAAAATTGTGTCATTATGTGTAAGAAAAATGGAGAAAAGCTACCTTGAGGGACCAGCATCTTTTCTTCTTTTTTATTTAGTGAAAACTTAATCTATTTCCATAACTAGCAAATATAGCTTAAGAACAAGCTGAAGCCATAGAAATTATAAACATCTCCATTTTACAGGTGATCAAATGAGGTCTAACAGGTTTGAATATTAACTCAATATCATATAACTAGCTGGAACTGAGAATCAGGTCTCTTGCTTATGAGTATGGATTTTTTACTTTCATTTTTTACTACACCCTGATATTTCTTGCTAAATTCCTTTTTGAACTGTAAATTGAAACTTGGATATTATAAAAATATTTAAGATGAAATAAACTTTCCCATCCCTGGAAAAATATTTGTACTTCGAATCCCATTTGCTGTTATAAATAGATTGATATCATTTAAAGTTGTATATTGGGGGATAATTTTTCTCTGGAACTTTTTTTATTAGAAGTTCACGTACATCATGAAATATCTTCACCTTGTAATTCTCTTCAGCATTAATGGATGTACAGACTGTCAAATGATGCACATGAGTTAAACATGAGCTTTTAACTAAGTGGATGCATTAATATTTCTATTCAGATGAAAGGCTAAAATTTCATACCTAATATTCTTGAATGTTGATTGTTTCTGGTATTTATTAGTGATGTAGGAATATTTCTCTGGGCGTCCCCAAATGATGTAGGGGACTTTTGAGTGAGTGCTGGGATCGTGTCTCATGAGACCGAAGAATGAAAACACGGACCCAGGAGAGGCAAAGAGTTTTAAAAAGAGGATAGTTTATTGAAAGCAAAGGGTCAGAGGCTCCCGAGTGGGAGGTGGTACCGAATGGGGGTGCCCAGTGACTGAGGCAAAAGCTCTTACTTGTGTACCTTCCCTTACCTGCTTGGGGAAGGGGCCTGGAGCCTTCTAATGGAAGTCATCTATCAGGTTTGTCCTGTTTCTCTTCCTGAAGGGATTAATGAAATAACCCATTCCTATCTATCAGATCTGCTCCTTTGTCTGGTGAAAAAGGATTTGAGATTATTTATTAACCTCAAGGCATATTCTCATGTCTCCGTCCTGGAGCAAAGGAGACATTCCAGAACCTGGAGTTTCAGGATATGGCTGCCTTTTGCTTATTCTACCAGGGACCCCCCCCTGTATACCTAACAACTATGCTAACTAACAAATATGCTAACTAACCTGTCTCAATCTCCCTTCTGAAGACGGAACCCTAACTGCTGTTAGGGAGTGGGGGCGACGACCATTCTGGCTACTTCAGGCTGAGGAGGGGCATAGTAGGGAGAGACCAGCAGCTAGAGCTTATCCAGAGGTCTATCTAAGGGTCCCCGGTAGATGAACAAGCCCAGATGAGGATGTTGTTGTCCTGTAGGCCATCATAGCCAACCAGTATGTAGTCTGTAAACTGAGATGCATTGTAGGCAACAGCATGAGGTAATACCTATAATAATGCATAAGAGAAATGAAAAAAGTTTCCTTAAGTCCCACTAAACTGGGAAGCCAGGAAGTAAGGAAGGAAAAATCTACACCGAAGAATCTTGTTTTTAGTTTAATATTGGAAACTGTATAATGAATGTGTTGAACTTTATCTTTAATTAACTGTGAATTATCAGAGCGATTGAAACAGCATAACCCTTTAAAATTTTTACATCCTTGATTGTGTTTGAGAAGTAGATAATCTATGTCAGCTCTGTTTTTGAGAACTGTTTCTCTGACCTGCCCTAACTTTTGTCTCTTGGTATGGATAGCCTGTGAGGTACTGTTGAGGGCCTTTGTTATTGAGCAAGCTATTTGACTAATCTTTGCATTTAAAGCAATGGTTATAGCAGGTACTACAAAAAGAGACAAGGGTGCATACCCAGCAAGGCGGAATAAATGTGTATCGCTGTTACAGCTGGAGTCCAGAGTAAGTTTATTGTGATGTTTAACCTAATGAGGCTTTTGGGGTAAGAAGACAGTTAATCTCCCGAGAGAGCAGGGTCCCCTGGTGCTATAAACTAGGAAGTTATCTTCCCATAAATGAGACACCAGCTAGCCGGCAATTTGACATGTGCATTAGAATTCATAGAGGTGGTAGAGCTACAGTTTAAACTGTTACCGTCTGAACGATTAAATCACTGGTTGGAGCACCTAGTGAAATTAACACATTGATTAACGGGAATTACAGCTCTTTTTTCTTTACTCAGTTCTAGTATTTGGGTGAGAGCTATTAGCTCAGCCAGTTGTGTGCTGGCCCCAGAGGGAAGGCTTGTATTTTCTAAGATATTATGTAGAGTAACTACAGCATATCTAGACTTTTGTACGTTATTTTCTGTAAAAGAGCTCTCATCAATGAAGAGCATCCAATCTGGGTTGTCTAGGGGTGTTTTTGTAAATCTGCTCTAGCAGTATAAGTTTGTCTTAAAACTTATTGGCAGTTAATTCTTTCTCTATCTCTGGGAAGAATGCGGCAGGATTAAGGGTGGAGCAGGTCTGTGTTTGGATTACAGAGTTTCTAATAAGAGGGCGTGATACCGCAGGAGGAGGCTATCAGTGAGTCCGTGACTATATTAGTATTTAAAAGTCCTCCAATGTGATTAGGGACAAAGATGGTTAAGTCCTGTCCCATTGTGAGCTTGGTGGCTTCAGGAACCAGGAGGGCAGCTGTAGCTGTGGCCCGGAGGCAAGCTGGCCAGCCAAGTGCTAGGAGGTCTAATTGCTTAAATAGTTCTAGAATCTTTTTTAAGTTTAATTTGTTTATTTTACATTTTCTTTAAGGTATAGACCAATGATAAGAAACAGGCTGAGTAAAATGAGCCCAGCTCTGGGGGCTGTCTTTATCTTTACAACCAAGCAGTTTTCAGAGGAAAAAGGTCCAGAATGAGCAGTTGAGATAGAATAAATGACTTCTATATCAATTAGGAAATTAATAGGCTTACCTGTCAGGTCAGGGTCACCCGCAGTTTTACCCCGTGATGAGAACAGCTTGGGAGCCACCGGGAACTTCAGGCCCAGCAGTGATGACAGCCATTTTGGGGGAGGGAGTTGATCCCTGCTCCCTTCAGAACAAGGGGTACTCTCCCCTGTAGTGCCCTTTAGTCTGTACAGGGGGCACGGCTGTTTTGGAGGACTAGGACAATCCTTATTCCAGTGGTCTGGCCTTCCACATCCAAAGCAAGCTCTTTTATCTGGCGTTTTCTCTCTGGAGCTTTTGAGGTACCTTGAGGTGGCTTCAGCCCTGGGTTATCGGTAACTGTGGCCAAAAGTCTGGCCAGTCTCTGGTCTCATCCTCTGGTCTCACTATTTCCTTATTCCTTGTTTTCCTGTCTTGCTTATTAAAGACATTTAAACAAATTCCTGGCCTTCTCTAGGATCTGAGCCTCTTAATCAGGGATTTTACAGTGGCCTGGAACCATTAGAATTCCCTGACAGTTAGGGGAAAATATTAGGCTAAGCTTCCTTATATTGGCCTATAGCTGATACTGAGGAAGGTACATAAGCTCTAGTAGTTCTAAAATATAGAAGTTTACTTAACTATTAGCAAAACTTAGTTTTTAGATTTAATTTTTTGAGTAACCAAGGACCTGATTGAGAAAATATAAAACATAATATTTGGGGTTCTTTTTTTTGTTTTTGTTTTTGTTTTTTTGGCAGAAGACTTATCAGTAGCAGACCGATAGTCTAACAAACAAACTTTATCTTAGTAGAGAGAGAAAACTTGACTTTTATTTTGTACCAGCTTACTTTTGAGATTTAAATTTACTTAGTTAATTACATTTAGTTTAACTATATATAAAACTCTCAAAACTTCTCTCAAACCTTCTACAACTTTCCCAGTCACTCTTAGTTTGTCTCTTTTCACTCATTTAGAAATAACCATATTTAGGACAAACTGTTTTCTTTCAGTACCTTCAAAAATGTATTTCCATACCTTATACCTTCCTTGAAAACACACACCATTTTCTTCCATATTAGATTCCATAACCTTCAGAACCTTAATTTTTACTGACAACCAAAAGCAAGCAATTAGCACTTCCACTGGCAAATCCAGGAATATATTTGGCAACCTTCCAAAGAATAGGCTTTTGTAATAAAATATAAGATATATTTATTAACAGATCTTAATTTATCTCTTAACATTCCTGTGACAAGAAGCCAGAAATAGATGAGCTTAGACCTACCAAGTAATTAATACCTCAGCATTTTGTTATTTTGAAATACCTGGATATTTAACAATTTTTATGCTTTAACACAACTTAGTAAAACTGAAATTTTAAGTTACTAACAGATGGTGAAAGGCTAAGATTTCACACTTAATATTCTTGAATGTTGATTATTTCTGGTATTTATTAGTGATGTAGGAATATTTCTCTGGGCGTCCCCAAATGATGTAGGGGACTTTTGAGTGAGTGCTGGGATCGTGTCTCGTGAGACCGAAGAATGAAAACACGGACCCAGGAGAGGCAAAGAGTTTTAAAAAGAGGATAGTTTATTGAAAGCAAAGGGTCAGAGCTCCCAAGTGGGAGGTGGTACCGAATTGGGGTGCCCAGTGACTGAGGCAAAAGTTCTTGCTTATATAGTAAGAACATCCACACTATATTATTACTGGAAAGTTTTATCTGTTAATATTTTATTAGTTCCTAACTCTATGAGATTCCAAAGTAAATAATCTAAGCTATTTTCTTGACAAATTCTGTAACAGAGATAACATGACTTTAAAAGCAGGCTTATTTAGAATGTTAGTACTCTGGGACTCCAATCTAAAGGCGATTTCCCTTATAATAAATCCCACTGTGAGTGGTCCCTGCAGGACTTAGAATTAGAGCAGCGGAGTAAGCGGGAGGGGTCTGGCTTGAGAATTAGCTGCTCGGTTTTGAAAAGTGCCACTTTTTTCCTTCAGTTACCTCAGCCTCAAGCATTCTTGTTTATAGGTGGATTAGGAGATGGGTGTTTGTTGAAGGGTCCTCCTCAGGAGAGGAGGATCCCACTGGAGTTTCCTTTGGAGGAGTCCCCTTAGAAGGGGTCTCCTTAGGGAGAAGGGAAGCAAGACATCACAGCCAAAAGAGCCAGGTCAACAGTACATTTCTTACAGAGATCTGGATTGTCCCTCAGGGCGAAAAAAGCCTGAACATATGGAACTTCTGACCATTTGCCCTCCTGTCTGCAAAACAGGTCTAGCTGCATGATAGTATTGTAGTTAATACTTCCCTCAGAAGGCCAAGTCTCCCCATCTTCCAACGTGTATTTAGGCCAAACCTCTGAATAAAAGAAAACCAGGCGCCGCTTCTTTAAAGTCTGAGGGTCAAATTTGTCCCAATGTTTCAAGATGCGATTCAGGGGGGTGAAGGCCCGTTAAGGCTGATTGCCCATCTGAAAGGGGGGAAGAACAGAAAGGCGTCCCTTTGCAATTCATCTCCCACAACTTGCTCTAGGGCATCCCCTAGACGTGTGGACCACGGACATCCCACGACCAATTCTGGGGCGAGTGGGGAGACATGGCGTGCCAGGATTAGTCGTGCTTACCTGGGCAGCCCGGCCCGTGCCTCCCGTGGGCGCCTACCCAAATCCATGTGTGTGTATGTGTGTGTACCCGCCTGAATGTCTGACAGTGGCTCACAGGCCGATAAAGGCTGTGGCCAATAATGAGCTGCTTTAAAGTGGAGGGAGTATAGACTTAAAGCTTGTAGGGAAGGCATATGGCCTAGGCGAGAGCGAGTGGAAGGAGGCCCTGAAGCCCAGCATGTGATGGGGGACAGAAAGAGATATCTGAAGCCCCAAAAGGCTTCGGACAAGGCTGTTTCCTTAAGGAAAAGTGAATCCAGAATATGTTAGTCCTCCTTAAAAACTTCGCCTGGCAGTGGCTTCGGTGGCCAGGCTGTGGTGGCCGGGCTGGCTGTGGTGGCCGGGCTGGCGGTGCTTTGGAGGAGCCGTGCTCTTGCGGCCCCTCCCGGCAGTTGCTGCAGCCGAGCCACACTGCGGGTGGAGCAAGGAGGCAGAGAAGACGCGCTGTCCCCAGAGGACTACAGCGATAGAACAGAGGAGATGGAAAATCAAGTCTCCAGAGAGACATTATGCCATGCAAACACTGACCTTACTGGTGCTTGGATTTGTCTTGAGACCGGCAAGTCTTAAATGACCTGTTTCAAGACCAGGTTATCCTGTCACAGGCGTTTTCAAGCAGCGGACACCCTAATGGCCATTTAGCTGTCTGATCCATGCCCGCAAAGGATGGCAAACAAAATAGGTATAGGAAAGTGAGTGAGAGGTTTTCTGGTCCCCTAAAAGGGGTTTGCCTCCTGGCTGGCTTGTTAAAATATGTTATTGGAGCATGTGGAGGAGGTCTTACAGGGAAGGGACCCCAGATCAATGTCTCAAGAGCTAGGGAGAGACAGTGACAGGACGAAAGGACAGCAGAGACAAAGGAGTCATCCTGCTGGCACCCTTATGGGCAGTCGGGCTGGGAAGGGACCAGAGGGACCTTTGGGGCCTACTTGTAGAGTCGCTATGGCCAGGGTCCCTCAGTCGTCCGCAAAAGCCCACAGTCTTGGCCACACACCAGTATTCAGTCTCCTTGTGGAAAAGAAAAAGGCAGCAGAAGGAATAGGAGAAAATAGCAGAGAAGGGGAGGGAAGCCTCCGAACGGCACCCTTACAGACTGTCGGGCTGGGGGAAGACCCAGGGAGCCTTTGGGACACACCGGAGAGTCTACACCAGAGTCCCGCAATTGCTGCCAATGGCCATTCACCTCAATCGCATACCGTCTTTGGGCTTTACTCCACCTGAGAGAGAAAGCAAGAGAGAAGGCAGCTGGACTGTGGCTGACATTCTTCTAGCTCAGTGCTGGAGGGGATCAACCAGAACCCTCTGCAAAGCTTTTACCTCCGTGGCTTAAGGTCGGCAGCCATGCTAGTTGCTTTTAAATGGCTGACAGAGGCCCAATGTTTGTGTGACAGGAGAAAGAGACAAAAAAATGATGAAGGCCCATAGAGCAGACAAGTAGAAAGGCACAGATTATATTTACCTCTATGTCAATCCCAGATGAGTCCCCAAATGATATAGGAGCCTTTGGAGTGAGTGAGTGAGTGCCAGGATCGTGTCTCTTGAGACCTAAGAATGGAAACACGGACCCAGCAGAGGCAAAGGGTTTTAAAAAGAGGATAGTTTATTGAAAGCAAAGGGTCAGAGCTCCCGAGTGGGAGGGAGTACCGAATGGGGGTGCCCAGTGACTGAGGCAAGAGCTCTTACTTGTGTCCCTTCCCTTGCCTGCTTGGGGAAGGGGCCTGGAGCCTTTTAATGGAATTCATCTATCAGGTTTGTCCTGTTTGCCCATCCTGAAGGGATTAATGAAATAACCCAGTCCTATCTATCAGATCTGCTCCTTTGTCTGGAGAAAAGGGATTTGAAATTATTTATTAACTGCAAGGCGTATTCTCATGTTTCTGTCCTGGAGTAAAGGAGACATTCCAGAACCTGGAGTTTCAGGATGTGGCTGCCTTTTGCTTATTCTGTCTACCTAACAACATGCTAACTAATCCGTCTCATTAGCATTGATTTATTATTATAAAATATAATGGGAAGGTGTGTACATGAAATGCATGTATACATAGCATTTATTTTATAATTAGAAAAGTATTGCCTATGGTACACATTGAAAGGCACATGAGTTAGAGATGGTTTCATCTTTGTTCATATGTGAAACCAACAGAAAAGAATGAAGCTATTAATACATCCAATTCATTCAATAAATATGCATACAGTGTCCAATAATGCAAGTTTAAAAGTATTGTACTTAGCAGTGTTTACAAGTTAATGATGTGATATTAGCATTCCAGAAATAAAGGTTCTGCTATATTGCCAATTTGTGATTTAATCCTGGTTCTCTACATGAATCTTTGTTTCTTATTATTCCAAAGTGATCTTTATTACATGTGTATTCATCTGTTAAATAATAATCAATAGAGACGAAAGCCAAAGGCCTTGGGGGTGGGTAAGGAATCACATCCAGTGGTGGTATTAATACTCTTGGTTTAAAGGGCTATTCTCACGTGCCAAGTTGTCGTTGTTCTGAATACTTGGATATATTGCTGCCTTTCATCATGCCAGACAATGTGGAATTCTTCATTTCTTTGTTTTCCTTTACTTTCACAACATCCCTGGAGATTCATTGTCAATCTGAGTGGCATCTTTCATATATTACAGCACCTAGAATTAAGCATAATGCTTTCAGAGTAATATGTTTATTCAGTTTAGAATTTCACCTCATTCTAAATGGAGATCTCATAATTATATTGTTCAATAGTTTGTCACAATGCTCAGAGGAATACTTTAGCAAATTAAAGGGAAGACAAAAACCTATTTCTTTACTTAATGACACATTTTCTACTAATTCTTCCTTGAAATAAAATAAGAATTTTTTTTTCTTCTGAGATTTGTGATCAAAATCAGATCAACAGATATTGAACATTTGTTCTTGGAAGAAACTGGGGGAAATCTGGAGAAGTACAAGATACAGAGTTTGCGTTCAACAGATTTGTAATTCAGTTAAACAAGGAGAAAAATTAAATACTATAGTAATATGACAATATTTAAATATTAACTCATGTTTATTATAACAAAGTTTTAAAAGTACCATATTTCAGTGTTGGCAATAAATGTCTGTACCTAAATTTCATGTGCATTCCAAAATTGTAAATAGATACAAATATAAATAAAGAGGAAGTAAGCCAAGTTTCATGTTTTCTTAGTACATCTATTGAACTGTCAGTTACTAAAATTGTATTTAATTGATTAGTACTATGAGATACACCAACTGCCATTTTCTAATTTTCATCTCTTTTTAGGGCCTTTCTGACTTACACAAAAATTAAAGATTGTTTTCACTTAAAAAAAAAAAAGGAACTTCATATGTGTTCATATTTATAGATATGTTTGAAATGTTTCCAAAGGTGGACTATTGGATTCTAAAGAACTGCTTACAGTAGTCCCCCCTTATCTGCAAGGGATACATTCCGAGACCCCTAGTGAATACCTGACACTATGGAGAGTACCAAACCCTATATATACTATGTTTTTTCTATACATGCACAACTATAATAAAGTTTAATGTATAAATTAGGCACAGTAAGAGATAAAAAAAATAGCTAATAATAAAATAGAACAGTTACAGCAATATACTGTAATAAAAGTTATGTGAGTGTGGCATTAATAAGTTAAATAAGGGTGACTTGAACACAAGCACTGTGATACCACAACGGCCAATCTGATAACAAAGATGGCTAAGTGACTAATGGGTGGGGAGCATATACAACGCAGATACACTGGACAAAGGGAAGATTCACATCCAGGGCAGGACAGAGCGGGAAGGAGTGAGATCTCCACACGCTACTCAGAACAGCATACAATTTAAAAACTTATGAATTGTTTATGTCTGTAATTTTCCATTTAGTATTTTCGGACTACGGTTGACCATAGGTAACTGAAACTGCAGAAAGGGAAAGTGCAGATAAGAGTGGACTACTGTATTTATTTGACATATAATTTATAATTGGAATTTAGAAGAGATGTGTTCATCTATTTTTTAAGGGGTAGAAAATATTTTTTATTGATGATATATTCAAATTTGTAATAATATACTAAATCGCATGGTAGTATAAACTGGAAATACTTCAGGTATACATTAATTTTAAAATATTAATATAAACATTCCATTAGGATGTTTATAAATTCATATTGAACTTATTTACAGAAATATATATTTATGAATAAAAACAACTCATCTTTCAAATTCCAGAAAACAAGAAACTTTAAGAAAGTAATTGTTGAAAATATAATTAATTTCTAGAACTCATATTCATGAATACTTTAAAATTAGACATTCTAAAACAACAACAACAAAAAATGCAAGTCTAAGACCCCAATTGGCTGCAATTGATATTTCTTTCTAGATAAAAAATTTAATTCCATAATTTCTATGCTATATATATAAAAAGAGCTTTAATAAACTTCTGTTAAAATGTGAAAGTAGGTCTCAGGAAAACAAAGCAGTCAGTTCTGTAATTTGACTTCAAAGGAATTGGAATTTTTTCGTTATTTTCATATCAGTATGTCAGAAATATTTTTTCAAATCAGCAAATGTATATAGTAAATTTCTTTGATTTAAAGCAAGAGCAGCATCAGAATAAAGCAAAAAGAAAAAAAAAACCAACATGAAGAATGTACTTTTCTATTGAACATACAACTGCAAATGGAGAATCTCTCTTACATGTTATAAAAGGGACACAGCATAAGTCTGCTATCTCTCAGGCAATTGAATAGGAATGCTCAGCAAAGCAACCTCCCTGCAATCATTCAACAAATAGTATTGATGGCCTGCCATGTATACAGCACCTGGTTTTGAGGCGGTAGAGGACACTTAGAAATATAATACCCAGTCCCTTTCCATAAGAAGTGTCAATCTAGACTGGGCATAAGTCATGACAATGGATGATAAATTACTGTACAAGAACGAATAATAAAACTAGACAGCAATATAAAGAATGGCTGCAAACACAGTGTGGTAAGTGATACAGGAGGTATGTACTCTTGAAACAGCAAAAAGGAAAATATCATTCTTGGTTATGCATTATGATCTTATGCCAGCCAATTCTGGAACATTGGGCAACACGTATTATGTACAGTTATTTGAAATCATGTATATCATTTATTTCTTTGTAGACATAGAAGAGTTTGATTAAAAATAAAAATATCTGTGCAACAACATGGATGGACCTAGAGGGTACTATGCTAAGTGAAATAAGTCAGACTGACAAAGACAAATACCATATGATCTCACATGTGGAATCTAAAGAACAAAATAAATGAACAAACAAAACAGAAACAGACTCTGGATACAGAGAACAAACTGATGGTTGCCAGAGGGGAGGGAGGTTGGGACTGGGTGAAAAAGGGGAAGGGATTAAGGAGCACAAATTGGTAGTTATGAAATAGTCTCAGGGATATAAAGTAAAGCATAGGGAATATAGTCAATAATATTGAAACAACTGTGCATAGTGCCAGGTGGGTACTAGACTAATCAAGGAGATCACTGCATAAATTATATAAATGTCCGCACACTAAGCTGTACACCTGAAACTAACAACAAAAAAAGAAACCTCAAAAAAAATCTGGTTTCCTGTAATGAATAAGAGGATGTAACCTTTGTGTTTTGTCCAATTACTGGGTATTAATTAAACATGTAAAGGCTACTCTTCTTATTCATGTAGTAGGTTAAATACAGGGAAAATTTGTTTCTTATCCTTACCTACACCATCTTATTTGAATTACTTGATTATTTAGAATTTTGGAAGTGCCACTTTATGTTATTGGTCTTAGTATCTCTTTTATTAATCTGGGTATTAGCCTTTTTAAATGTGTTTACAAGGGGGTTGAGATGAACTCAGTGAGATGGAGAAATCCACGTGGTGCTAGATTTCTAAATAGAGATGCAATTCTCATTTCTGGAGATGTCCCTAATAGAATGGTAGATTCTAAATTGTATATTAATCCTCACTTTCTTTCACATCCAAACTCTATAGTTTTTTTTCTTTGGAAAGCCCAATTGTATATATGTTCAGAGATACGATTTTTGTTTTTATTGATTCTAGGTGATGTTAATACCATCTATGCCTTAGAGTAGAAATATCTATATTATCTTATACATTTATTCTTACCCTTCTACAGAAGTTTAATTTCTTAACCGAAGCTATTAAGGATTTTTGCTCATTTATTGCAATAATAATTTCCATAAAACTTTCTAAACTATTTCAAACTATTTGTTTAAAAAGATAAGCATTATTTCCTTATTGATTTTGTTTTTGTTTGGATGATCTGTCCATAGCTGTCAATGGCATATTTAGGTCCCTTACTATAATTGTGTTTTTGTCAGTATCTCCCTTTTGTTCTGTTAGTAGTTGCTTTATATATTTTGGTGTTCCCTAATTGGGAGCATACTTAGTGGTAATTGTTATGTCTTTTTGTTGTATTGTTCCCTGTATCATTATGAAATGACCGTCTTTATCTCTTGTTACCTTTTTTTATCTTGAAGTCTATTTTGTCTGATATAAGTATGAATACACCCACTTTTCCCTAGATGCCATTTGCTTGCAGTATCATTTTCAACCTTTTCCCTTTGAGTCTAAATGTCCTTCAATAGATAATTGGATAAAGAAGATGTGGTACATATATACAATGGAATAGTACTCTGTGCATAGAGCATATAAAGTATATATGTGGATTGAGGTTTGCAAAACAAGTTGTTTACTAGTAGGGACAGGACTATGGCTGCACATGTGTGAGACTAATAAGAGTGAAGTAAAGAACATGTTTTTGTGTGACACTGAGCATAGCAAAATTGAGTGATAAACACGTTCACCGAAACAACTTCTGGTTATCACCTAAGAGATAAACAACTCCTGGCAAACAACTTCTGGTTATCACCTAAAAAGTGAACAAGTCCAAGGAAAAGAGGATAAAAGCAGAACTCCAGAGCAATGCTGTGAGTGGTCTGACTGGGCACTCGGCTAAAACCCTCTGCATGGCTCTGAGGGAGACACTATGTGACAGAGTCCTCTGTGAGTGGCAAGCCACCATACTTGGGGACTCTCTGAAGTTCTTCCTTGCAAGACCAGCTCGCCTCAGACCGGCTGTGCGCCCAGTCACGTCTCCCGGACCAGGGACCTTCACCACCTCATTTGACTCTGGGACTTGGTTCATTATTAAATTCTATTCTGAATAACCTTCTGTGCTTACCAGAGCATTGGCCTCTGGAGGGACATTGGCTCCCAAATAAAGCTGTGTTACTCACTCTATCTGAACCTGTGTTAGGACTTTGTTCCCCACTCACATCACGAGTATCATGCAGGGACGTAGGGCCCTAATGTCCCCTTGACTTTCTGGAAGAGACTGAAATGTGGTGACTACCCTTATAGGCGCTCTCGACATTCTGCTATAAGAAAAGATGAAATACTGCCTTTGTGACAATGTGGGTAGGTCTTGATATTATCGTACTGAGCGAAATAAGTCAGACAAAAAAAGTTGAGAACCATATGATTTCACTCATATGTGGGATATAAAGCTGAAAGCAATAAATGAACAAGACAAACAAAGAACAAAAACTCATAGACAAAGACAACAGTTTAGTGGTTACCAGAGGGTGAGGGTGGAGGAGGATGGTAGATGAGGGTAAGGGGGTCAAATATATGGTGATGGAAGGAGAACTGACTTTGGGTGGTAAACACGCAATGCAATAGATAGATGATGTATTATAGAATTGTACACTTGAAACCTATATAATTTTACTAACCAGTGTCACCCCAATAAATTTAATAAAAAATTGAAGTGAGCAAAATAAATAAATCACTAACGAAATGTTCATCATCAATATTTTCAGGACATGTACACTTTATAACTTTTTGTCTCTTTCAAAACTTACGTCACTTTTCATTCACTTTGGATGTTAGAAGATGCTGGCTGTGGCTCATGATTAGACATAGTTTAATAAAGCCTCTGTCAAACTTGCTATATTATAAAAATAGCATTGCTCGTAACAGACAAGTGGCTTCTGCATTTCAGGGAAAATTAAAGCCAAATTGAATAGTCTTCACAAGTTTAGACTAAAGTGATATATGTCTTTCCTACAGAGGGTTCAATCCTGGGCTGAAAGAAGGGTACACATAATGCTTTTGTTCAGATACAATCTAGACACAATTAATCACACTTAGGCTAAATTCTACCTCCAAATATTTACTAACTATTAATACATGATCCAGTAGCAGTTAGTTAACCTGTCCCAGCCTTGGTTTTCACATGTGTAAAATGAGGATAGAGTGCTCAAATCTCAGGGTTTATTGAGACGATTAAGTATATATCTATAAGAAATGTAACCTCTTTTGTTCATTTATTAAACAGAAGTTTGCAGAGTGCCTAATGGAGGTACAATAACAAGAAAAAACAGACATAGCCTCAGTCATCGAGGGTAGGACTGTTAGATGAAGAAATAAATGTCAATAGACAGATCAGTGGATAAAGAACATGCAGTATACACATACAATGGACTATTATTCAGGCTTTAAAAAGAAGGAAGTTCTGCTAGGTATATGTGACAGCATGGATGAACCTGGAGGATATTATCCTAAATGGAAGGACAAATATGGCATGCTTCCACTTACACGAGGAATCTAAAATAGTCAGACTCATAGAAACAGAGAGTAAAATGATGGTTGCCAGGGAGGAGAAAATGAAGAGTAGTTGTTCAATGGATATAAAGTGTCAGTTATACAAGTTGAATAGTTCTAGAGATCTGCCGTGCAACATTGTATCTACAGTTAACAATACCGTATTGTGCGCTTAAAAATTGAAGAGGTTAGATCTCATATTAAGTGTTCTTACCATATACAAAAAAGGGGAAGGAAACAATTTTGGAGGTGGATGGATATGTTTATTACCTTGATTGTGGTGATGGTTTCATGGGTGTATGCATATGTACCAACTCATCAACTTGTGTAAATGAAATATATGCAGTTTTTTTATATATCAATTATACCTCAATAAACCTGTTAAAAAAAAAAAAAAGGGAAGCCAGATAAGGAAGTCATCTGCTATTAGGTTGGTGCAAAAGTAATTGCGTTTTTTGCAATTGTGCTTAACCTTTTCAACCGCAATTACTTTTGCACCAACCTAATAGAAAGCATGAGGAAACAGAAGAAGAGAATTGATTAATAAGGGCACCGAAGTATTGAATTACAGGTGCTCACAGAAGCTGAGAAAGATGTAGGTCACTTCCATATTCTTTGACAGCTTGATTGGAATATAATATACATACCATAAAACTCACCTATTTTAAGTGTACAATTCAATGAATTTTAATACATTTACAGAGTTGTGCAATCACTGAGACAATCTAATATTAGAACATTTCCATCACCCTCAGAAGAAATTTCGTGCCCATTTACATTCCTTCCCATTCACACCTCCCAGTTCCAGGCAACCACTAATCTACTTTCTGTCTCTCCACATTTTCCTTTTATGGGTTTTTCATATAAGTGAAATCATACAATGTGTGGCCTTTGTGTCCAGCTTCTATCACTTAGCATAATGTTTTTGAGGTTCATCCATGTTGCAGCATGTGTCCTTTTTATTGCCAAATTGTATTTCAGTGAATGGGTCTCCATCTTTTTAATGTAACTTGAAATTTTTAAAAATGAAGAAATGTCAAAGAATGATTACAAAAACCATAGTATAATTTAATTCTCAATTATAACAAATAATTTAGCATAGAAATATAAAAACATATATGTCTATAGGAATAAATGAACTTTGATTTACATCAAAAGTCTAAACTTGAGGCCTAACCCTCCCATCTCCTGCACACACATACCATGATACTTGATTAATTCGTTAACAGTCAGTGATTACTGAATGCCTATAACTGGTATGAATGTTTTACAGAGTTTATATCACTTAATCTTCATAACAGCCTTGTGGAAGAGGTTAAGTTGACTCTGAAGTCAGACTGCCTTGGTATCAATGCTTTAGTACTGTTTTTCCACCAAAATAAGACCTAACCAGAAAATAAGTCCTAGCATGATTTTTTCAGGATGACATCCCCTGAACATAAGTCCTAATGCATCTTTTGGAGCAAAAGTTAATATAAGACCTGGTCTTATTTTTGGGGAAA
This sequence comes from Rhinolophus sinicus, assembly GCF_057876585.1. Lineage (NCBI taxonomy): Eukaryota > Metazoa > Chordata > Mammalia > Chiroptera > Rhinolophidae > Rhinolophus > Rhinolophus sinicus. The sequence continues at coordinate 19,987,489 of NC_142518.1, read as the reverse complement.
CATGGTATCAATGTTTCAGTAATCCACTATTTTAAAAATGAGAATAAATATAGGATCTAAGAATGGGTTTATTGTGAAGGTCAAATTATAAATACATAAGAATTCTTGGCACATACAAAGAACAATTTGAGGGTCAGCTATGATTCACAAAAAGGAAATTGAAGATCAGAGTGTTAAGTAACTTTTTCCTGGGTAACACTGAAAGTAAATGCTATGGCTCCAGGAAACATACTCCAGACACCAACAACCTCCCATATGATAAAGGAAAACCTAGAGTCCAGATCATGGAGACAGAATTTAAATCCGTCATTTCTTTCTCCTTAGGCTAGATGATAAGCCTCTTTTATAATATTGAATATGCATAGTATAATGGGCATTGAGTCCAAGGGGTTACTGACAAAATAAATATAATCACATGTGCTTAAACTTGCTTAGGCCTAGATTAATAATATTGGATTTTGGTTCTACTAGTGAGATTATTCAAGCTATTGTATACTAAGACCACTTGAATCTGTAGAAGTAATTTAACAGAGTTTTACTTAAGCGGTAAATGCTGAAATACGTAATAATGGTCCTGAATTAAAAATGGTGCTTCTGCACTAGATTTTTACCAACAGCTTTAACTGATTGCAAATATCTCTATTTATTTGTTTATTCATTTAACTAAAGTTTATGGGGGTGACAATTGTTAGTAAAGTTACATAGTTTTCAATTGTACAATTCTGTAATACATCATCTATATCTCACATTGTGTGTTTATCACCCAGAGTTAGTTCTCTTTCCATCACCATATATTAGACCCAGTTTACTTTCTTCTAGAGCCTCCCTCACCCCTGTCGAGCAGGAGAACCTGCTCGCTGCGCCATTTGTTGTGAGGGGCGGCCTGCGGGGTCTCAGCTCCTGCTCCCCACATAAGAACGCAGGACATGGTGAGGCCAAAAAGGAACACCCACGGAGCCATAGATAGGGGAGTCATACCACTATATTTTCTCTGGTGGCCGGGGGGGGGGGGGGGGGGAGACACACGCAGTAGTAGCCACAGGATCTGCAGTCCGCCATTCACTTCTCTGCCTGCCTACCAACCAACCAATCAACACAGCCCCACAGTTACATCGGTAGCCAATTGGCCAACCGCTGACAGCTGACGACCAACCAATCACGGTTGATGGCCATTCACCACCCAAGCCAGCACCTCCCTGCTCGAGGCCGAGAGCCTGGAAACTGCTCTCTGGGACTCTGTCCCCACACCCGTTACCCTCTGGTAACCACTAAACTATTGTCTATGTCTGTGAGTTTTTCTTCCTTCATTTGTTTGTCTTGTTCCTTTGTTGTTTTCAGTTTTATATACCACATATCAGTGAAATCATATGGTTCTCTACTTTTCTGACTTATTTCGCTTAGCATTATAATCTCAAGAGCCATCTATGTTGTCACAAATGGTACTGTTTTATCTATCTTACCACAAAATGCTATTCCATTGTGTATATATACCACAAATTCTTTATCCATTCATCTGTGGAAGGACATTTTGGTTGTTTCCATATCTTGGCCACTGTAAATAAAGCTGCAAAGAACATTGGAGCACACATGTCTTTATATATAAATGTTTTCAGACTTTTTTGGTAGATACCTAGGAGAGGGATTGCTGGGTCATACGGTAATTCTATTCGTAATTTTTGAGGAACCTCCACACTGCCTTCCATAACGGCTGCACAAATCTGCATTTCCACCAACAGTGTATGAGGGTTCCTTTTTCTCCACAGCCTCTCCAACATTTGTTACTATATGTCTTGTTGTTGATAGCCATTCTGACTGGGGTGGGTTGATATCTCATTGTGGTTTTTATTTGCATTTCTCTGATGATTAGTGATGTTGAGCATTTTTTCATATGTCTATTTGCCATTTGTATGTCCTCTTTGGAGAAATGTCTCTTCAGGTCCTCTGCCCATTTTTCAATTCAGTTGTTTGTTTTTCTATTGTTGAGTTTCACGAGTTCCTTGTATATTTTGGATATTAGCCCCTTATCGGAAGCACTGTTTGCAAAAATCTTCTCCCATTCAGTTGGTGGCCTCTTTATTTTGTCAATGGTTTTTTTTGCTGTACAGGAGATTTTAAGTTTGATATAATCCCATTCATTTATTTTAGCTTTTACTTCCCTTGCCTTTGGAGTCAAATTCATAAAATGCTCTTTGAACCCATGTCCATAAGTTTAGTACCTATGTTTTCTTCTATGCAGATTATTGTATCAAGTCTTATGCTTAGGTCTTTGATCCATTTTGAATTAATTTTGGTACATGGTGACAGACAGCAGTCTAGTTTCATTCTTTGGCATGTGGCTTTCCAATACTCCCAGCACCATTTATTGAAGAGGCTGTCTTTTCCCCATTGTATGTTTTTTGCTTCTTTGTCAAAAATTATCTGTCCATATTAATGTAGGTTTATTTCTGGGTTCTCAATTCTATTCCATTGGTCTGTGTGTCTGTTTTTCTGCCAATACCATGCTGTTTTGATTACTGTTGCCCTGTAGTACAAGCTGAAGTCAGGGAGTGTGATACCTCTAACATTGTTCTTTTTTCTTAGGATTTCTTTGACTATTCGAAGTCTTTTGTACTCCCATATAATTCTGATAATTTTTTAGTTCTATTACTTTAAAAAATGCCATTGAGATTTTGATGGGGATTGCATTAAATCTGTGTATTGCTTTGGGTAATATGCCATTTTAACCATGTTGATTCTTCCAATCCATGAGCATGGAATGTCTTTCCATTTCTTTGTGTCATCTTCAATTTCTTTTAAAAGTGTCTTATAGTTTTCAGCATATATGTCTTTCACATCCCTGGTTAAGTTTATTCCCAGTTATTTTATTCTTTTTGTTGCAATTTCAAAAGGAATTTTTTTTTAATTTCTTTTTCTGAGATTTCATTGTTAGTATATAGGAATGCAATGGATTTTTGTACGTTGATTTTGTAGCCGGCAACTTTACTGTATTCGTTGATTGTTTCTAATAGTTTTTTTCGTGGAGTCTTTAGGGTTTTCTATATATAGCATCATGTCATCTGCAAAGAGTGACAATTTAACTTCTTCATTGCCAATTTGGATGCCTTTTATTTCTTTCTCTTGCCTGATTGTTCTAGTGAGGACTTCCAACACTGTGTTGAAAAACAGGGGGGATAGGGGACAGCCCTATCGTTTTCCTGAACGTAGAGCAAAGGTCTTCAATTTTTAACCATTAATTATGATATTAGCTGAGTGTTTGTCATATATGGCCTTTATTATGTTAAGGTATTATCCTTCTATACCTATTTTATTAAGTGTTTTAATCATAAATGGATGTTGTATCTTGTCTAATGCTTTTTCTGCATTAATTGATATAATCATATGATTTTTGTCCTTTATTTTGTTTATGTAATGTATCACATTTATGGATTTGCATATGTTGAACCATCCTTGTGCCCAGGGGATGAACCCCACTTGGTCGTGATGAATGATCTTTTTAATGAATTGTTGCATTAGATTTGCTAGAATTTTGTTTAGGAGTTTTGCATCTGTATTCATCAGAGATACTGGTCTATAGTTTTCTTTTTTTGTGTTGTCCTTACCAGGTTTTGGTATCAGGGTAATGTTGGCCTCACAAAATGAGTTCTGGAGTACTGTCTCTTCCATCAATTTTTTGGAAGAGTTTGAGCAGGACAGGTATTAGATCCTCTTTGAAGGTTTGGTAGAATTCACTAGTGAAGCCATCTGGTCCCGGACTTTTGCTTTTGGGAAGGTTTTGGATGACTGATTCAATTTTCTTATTGGTGATTGGTCTATTTAGATTTTCCAGTTCTTCATGGTTCAGCCTAGGAAGGCTATATGATTCTAAGAACTAGTCCATTTCTCCTAGGTTATTGAATTTCGTGTTATGTAGTCCTTCATAGTATTCTTGGATGATCCTTTGTATTTTTGTGGCATCTGTGAAAACTTCCCCTCTTTCGTTTCTTATTTTGTTTATTAGTGTCTTTTCTCTTTTTGTCTTAGTGAGGCTAGCCAAGGGTTTGTCAATTTTATTAATCTTTTCAAAGAACCAGCTCTTTGTCATACTAATGTTTTCACTTGATCTTAGCCAAAAGGCTGAGAAGCGATACACTAATGTTTTCTACTGTCTTTTTGTTCTCTATTTCATTTAGTCCTGCTCTGATTTTTGTTATTTCCTTTCTTCTGCTGACCTTGGTTTCATTTGTTCTTCTTTTTCTAGTTCTTTAAGGTGTAAAGTGAGATTATTTATCTGGGATTTTTCTTGTTTCTTGAGATAGGCCTGTAATGATATAAATTTCCCTCTTGAAACTGCTTTCGCTGCATGCCAAAAATTTGGTAGGATGTGTTTTCATTTTCATTTGTTTCTATGTATCTTTTGATCTCCTCTCTAATTTCTTCTTTGATCCTGTCGTTGTTTAAAAGTATGTTGTTTAATCTCCATGTATTTGTGGTTTTTCCTGCTTTCTTTTTGTAGTTGATATCCAATTTCAAAGCCTTGTGATCAGAGAAATGCTTGGTATGATTTCAATCTTCTTAAATTTGCTCAGGTTAGTTTTATGTGCCAATATATGATCTATCCTTGAGAGTGTTCCATGTACACTAGGGGAAAAAAATGTATAGTCTGATGTTGTAGCATGAAATGCCCTGTAAATGTCAATTATGTCCATTTCATCTAATGTGTCATTTAGGGCTGCTATTTCTTTATTTATTTTCTGTTTGGATGATCTATCCATAGCTATCAATGATGTATTTAGTTCTCCTGCTATAACTGTGTTTTGCTCTATTTCTACCTTTAGTTCTCTTAGTAGTTGCTTGGTATATTTCAGTGCTCCCTGATTGGGGGCATAAATATTGATGACTCTTATGTCTTCTTGTTGCATAGTCCCCTTTATCATTATGAAATGCCCATCTTTGTCTCTTGTTACCTTTTTTCCTGAAGTCTATTTCGTCTGATATCAGTATGCTACACGTGATTTTCTCTGGATACCATTTGCTTGGAGTGTCAATTTCCACCCTTTCACTTTGAGTCTGTGTTTGTCGTTGTAGCTGAGACGTGTCTCTTGGAGGCAGCATATGGTTGGGTTTAGTTTTTTGATCCAATCTACTACTCTGTACCTTTTTATTGGTATGTTCAGTCCAAATACATTTAGTGTGATTATTGACATGTGAGGATTTCCTATCATTCTATCTTTGGTTTTCTGGTAAGACTGTGTCTCCGTTGTTTCTTTGCCTTTTGGTTGTTGTCAGTTATTTCTGTGTGGTGGAAATCTATGATTTTTTTCCCCTCTGTTGCCTCTTTTATTACATTGTATTTCAGTTCTGGATTTGTTTTTTTTGAGTGGTTACCATTAAGTATATGTAAAAGAAAATTTCATATTTAGAGTATTCCATTTTCTTCAGCACGCTTACTTTCTCCATTCCCATATTCTGGTTCTGGCCTTACTCTCTCCCCTTTTATGTTTTGATTGTCACGAATTATCCCTATTTATGCTGGTCGAATAGCCTCCTTCAGTATTTCTTGTAGTGCAGGTCATGGGAGTTAGAAAATTCCCTCAGCTTCTGTATGTCTGGAAAGGTCTTTATTCCTCCTTCATATCTAAAGCATATCTTTGCTGGATATATTATTCTTGGATCATAATTTCTGTCTTTCAATAGTTTGAATATTTGATTCCACTCCCTCCTAGCTTGTAGAGTTTCTGCAGAAAAATCTGATGATAATCTAATGGGCTTTCCTTTGTAGGTTACCGTCTTCTTTTCCCTGGCTGCCTTGAGGATTCTTTCTTTGTCGTTGATTTTAGACAGCTTCAATACAATGTGCCTTGGAGAAGACCTGTTGGGACTGAGGTAATTAGGTGTTCTATTTGCTTCTTGGATTCGAGGATCCAGTTCTGTCCACAAGTTTCGGAAGTTCTCATCAACAATTTGTTTGAATATATTCTCTGTTCCCTTCTCTCTTTCTTCTCCTTCTGGTATGCCCATTATTCTTATATTGCTCTTTCTGATGGAGTCAGAAAGTTCTTGTAGAGTTCTTTCATTTCTTTTAAGTCTCTTTGATTTTTTTTCCATCTGTGTCATTTCCAGATTTCTATGTTCGATGTCACTGATTTTTTCCTCCATCTGGTCAACTGTACTTCCTAAGCTGGCTATTTCATTCTTCATTTCTCTTATTGAGTTCTTAATCTCCAGAAATTCTATTTGGTTCTTTTTTAAAATTTCAGTCTCCTTGGTAAAATGCCATTTTGTTCTTTGATTGTGTTTCTGAGTTAATGAAACTGCCTTTCTGTGTTTTCTTGCATCTCGTTGAATTTTTTCATAACTGCAATCTTGAATTCTCTGTCATTTAAGTTAAAAATTTCAGTGTCTTTAAGTTCATTTTCTGGAGACTTTTCATTTTCTTCCTGAGCTGTCTTGTTACCTTGGTTATTCATGGCAATTAATAATTTATTATTTCTCTTCCTAGACATCTGTAGGGGTGGGTTCTGCAACAGGTTGATAGAAAGAGGTCTTTCTTTTGTTTTCTAGTACGTGTTGGTAGAATGTTTTTTTTGTTTTTTTTTTTGTGTTTTTTTTTGTTTTTTATCTCTGACTGCAACCTTTTATTCTCTTTCACACTATAGTGTTATATTTTCTCTGCATTATTCCAGCTTGTCACACAACGGGGTATTCCCTGGATGGCTGGCTTCTCCTCTGTGAGCAGGTCGCCTGGGTCATAGGGTGCCGCCTACATGGGGGGATGTCCTTTGTGGAGTTATAGTTGTTCAATTTGTTGTAAATTCCAGGGGAGATTCCAAGAGGCTCACCTTACTCTGCCATTTTTATGATGTCGTCTGCAAATATCTTTTATGACCATTACAGCTTGCTCAGAATCCCCCAGAGTAATTTAATGTAATTATTAGGGAATGTTTTATAAATGAGCATATAGTCATTAATCCGTGCATACCCAACAAAGAAAGACTCATTTCTACACTAAAATAATCTCTTTTCCGAGGAAGACTGGTCTTGTATGTGGAGATTAATAAAGGAGTTATTAAATCACTTCGCCCTATTGCTTTTCTTTGCAAAGTGGATAACGCAATTATTTTAAAGATCGTTCTAATTCCAGTTTTAGTAGCGATATTTGGTACGATTAGGCCAGTCACTGATTTATTATTTTTAAATTAATAAACTTTATTTTTTAAAACAATTTTAGGTTCACAGCAAAATTGAGCAGAAAGTAGAGTTCTCATATATTTTCCATCCCCACTGATATATATTTTATTAGCCAACTTTATCTCTGAAACTTATAAAAATTGTTATGTGTTCTAAATTTTTTTTAAAGGTTTGTAATTATATCAGTTCACTTGTAATCTTGTTGTATCCCTATATGTTTGTGAAATTTAAAGGAAGCTTATGTATTTATTGTACTGTACTATTATTTCAGAATCCTGAACTGGTAATGGCTGATGCCTTTACCTGTTTGGATTTGCCTACTTCAATTCAAAACCTGTATTATATCAAATTATGTCACATGTATAAATGATGTTAGTCAGAGTTTCAGTTCATATTTGGTTGAAAGATCTACTACCATTGTAGAACATTAGGTTGGTGCAAAAGTAATTGCAGTTTTTAAGTCTCTTTGATTTTTTGCAAAAAAAATTTTTTAACCTTTTAAACTGCAGTTGCTTTTGCACCAACCTAAAGTTCACTGAATTTTTTTTAATTTTGAAAAAACAATTCTGAATTCATCAAGGAAGACCTGAAATGTATGCCTTTCAGAAGAGAGTTTAACTTTTTATTTACTGCATAAAGATACATCCTTCCCTTGTACAGTAAGAAATTCTAGGAACAAAAAAAAAAAAAAAAAAAAAAAGAATTTTATTTTTGTTTTCTGTACTGCTTTTTGCTTGAAAGGGTATTTTGTTTTAAAGCTGTTTATTTTTAATTTAAGTATAGTTGGTATACAGTGTTATATTGGTTATATTAGTTTCAGGTGTACAATATAGTGATTTGACATTTTAATACATTACAATATGATCACCCCACTAATTCCAGTAATCATCTGTCACTATGAAACTTAATCACAATATTATTGACTTATATTCCCCTTTCTCTTTTCACACGTCCTTCCACTTCCTCCCTTCTGGTAACCATCCCTTTGGTCTTTGTTTCTGTGAGTCGTTTTTGTTTTGTTTTGTTTATTTAGATTTCACATAGAAGTGAAACCATATGGTATTTGTCTTTCTCTGCCTGACTTATTTCACTTATCATAATACCCTCTAGATCCGTTTTGACCGAATTATTATGGTAATTCTGAGAGAAATGCACAAGCCAGTATTTAAATACTTTTTGTAATTGAATAAATTCAGGCGAAAATGAAAAGTGTATGTTAATCATGGCTAAACCAATATCTGGTAAAAATGTGTTGTATCTAAGAAAAATTCTCAAACAATGAAAAGAAAATTTTAGACAATTTTACATTAGGGTGGTGAACCAAAGAAAAATAAATGTGAGCTAATATACTTTGTTTTTTTTATAGAGACAATATATGCACTTACATGGTTTAAAATATCAATAGGCCTAAATAAATATATGGATGCATCTTAGTTTAAGGGCAAACAACGTAAGGGTGAAATAGAATGTTTAATTTTTTTTTTTAATTGACTATCCTGTTTCCCCGAAAATAAGACCTACCCGGACGATCAGCTCTAATGCGTCTTTTGGAGCAAAAATTAATATAAGAGCCAGTCTTATATAATATTATAGTATAGTATAGTATATAAAACTGGGTCTTATATTATAGTAAAATAAGACCAGGTCTTATATTAATTTTTGCTCCAAAAGACGCATTAGAGCTGATTGTCTGGCTAGGTCTTATTTTCGGGGAAACATGGTATGTTTGACATATAACGTTGTGTAAATTTAAGGTGTAAAATGTGTTACTTTGATACATTTATATATTGCAATAGAATTACCTTTGTAGCTATATTAATCATATGACATAATTATAGTGGAATATTGTCTACCTTCATTATACTGTGCATTAGATCACTATGGTTTATTTACTACTCATTGCAAGTTTGTACCTTTAAATAACATCAATCTAATCTCCCACCCCATTCCCAGATAACCACCATTTTACTGTTTCTTTTTATGTGTTTGACCCTTTTTTTTTTTAGACGTTATATTCAAGTCATAATCATGCAGTACTTGTCTTTCTCTGTCTGACTTTTCTCACTCAGCATAATGTGCTCAAGGTCCATCCAAGTTTTGGTAAATGGCAGGACGTTGTCCTTTCTCATGGCTGAATAATATCCCATTGTGTATATACACCACTCTTTATTATCTATTCATCCATTGGTGGGCATTTAGGTTGTTTCCATATCTTGGCTATTATAAATGCTGCTGCAATAAACATGGGAGTGTATATAACTCTTCAAAATACAGTGTTTAAATTTTAAACCAAGAAATCTTGATCTAGCCAACAGAAAGCAGGAAACTGGGTAAAAGTAAAGGACAAAGAAAGTCAAAGAAAAGAATGACATAAGGGACATAAATATGTCCTAAGGTATACAATATAAATATAAACCCTTTAAAGTTACTGATTCAAAAGCAGAATCTACAGAAGAAACACTTAATGCAAGAAGTCATGGAAAGTTTGAACATTTTTTAAAATGGGAAAAGATGTATGTCGATCAAACAACTTAAATAATAATTCTAGTTATGGACAAAATAACATTTAAACCAAATATATCGTGAGAGCCTAAGAATGAATTCTACATTGTTAAAAAGGGGGGAAACAAGAACAAAAAGATATATCATCAGAAACCTATATACACCTTACTCTACTGCCTCAAAATATGGCAAGCAACATGTGAACGAAATGGAGAAATAATAGGTTTAAAAATGAAATTATCAAATGTATCTGAAAATTGTTAACACATTCTTCTTAAAAAATAATAGCTCAAACATAGAAATTCAGGGATTTTGAAGATTTAAGTACTAAAGTTTCATTTTTAGAATGTATAGAACTCTTCCCAGTAAATATTGTACAAATTACAAAAAATAGACCAGTTTAGAAAGCCTTAATGAAATCCAAAGTATTGAAATAAATATCATATTCCCTGATTATAGTGCCAAAAAATAGAAATTGGTAACCAAAGTTTAGCTTAAATATATAGTTTGTTTTTTTTTAAATACTAGAACATATTTTAAAATAGCATTTTGAATGAAATGAAATTATAAAATATAAGGAACATTTAGAACTAAATGATGTTCACAATGGTACATGCATAGGACACAGCTACAATTGTCTAGAGGAAATTTTATAGTTTCAAATTCATCTTTGGTAAATAAAAATGTTAAAAAATAAATGAGCTAAAATTTAACTTCCAATAATTTGTTAAATAGCTAGAAGTAAAACTTTAAAAGAAATAAAAGAAGAAAATGATTATGATAGAAATCAATTAAATAGTAACTAATAATACAGAAGAGTAACATAATCAAAGGTTATACTTTGAAAAGAATAATAAAGAAAACAGGCCTTTAGTAATGTAGGTAAGAGGACAAAAGAGGATATAAAGAAACAAAATGCAGAATGAGAATAAAGAAAAATCTATATGCAGTAAATAGCTTCTAAAATAACTACATGTACAAATATACACTAACATAATTGAAAATATGGTTGAGGTGTATCATCTCCTAGAAAAATGTAAAATGTCAAATATATGGTGATGGAAACAGAACTGACTTGGTGGTGAACACACAATGTGACATATACAGACGATGTAATACAGAATTGTACACCTGAAGTCTGTGTAACTTTACTAACAATTGTCACCCCACTAAACTGTAATTAAAAAGAAAAGTACGATGTCCAAGTTAGTGCAAGAAGAAATAGAGAACTTCAACAGGCCAACAAGAATCAATGGGAAGCCAGTGACCCGGCCCAGCCAGAGACCTCCAGAGATCCCAAGAACAATATAGTGTCTTCCCACCAGGAAAAAAAAAAAGAAAGAATCAAAGCAATTAAAATCGTTATTAAGCTCTCTTCTCTTAAAAAACTCCAGGATTGGATGGTTTTACATGTGAATTCTACCAAATGTTCAAGGATCAATTCTTTCTTCTTTTGTCTCTTGGAGCAGAATACAACAACAGGAGCACTTATCTCCAGGTAATTTTATGAAGATAGTGTAATCTTGATTCTAAAATCAGATAAGAATTTCCCCTTTTTATATAGATGCCAATATCCCAAATGAAATATTAAATCTAATAGTATATTAAAAATAATAAAACATAATCAAGTAGAGTTATCCCAGACATGTAAAAGTGTCCCAACTTCAGAAAATCTATCAATATTGGTTTCCACATAAGTAGATTAAAGAAGGATTCGTACAATTATCTGAATCAATATAGACTAAATGTTTTATAGTTCTTCGTCAATTTAAAATTGAAATTCCTATCAAGCCAATAACATAAAGGAACAGCCTTATCTTGGTAAATCTGTATTCTAACACTCTATAGCAAATGTTACACTTATTGGAGTAACTTTAATGCATTCTCTTTATGATTTGGAACAAGGCAAGGATGTCTACTATCACGGCTGCATTTGAATCTTGGACAGGAAGTCACAGCCAATATTAAAGAAGGAAAACCAGAAATATGAAGGTTGGAATAGAGGACAATAAAATTGACATTTTTTTTTGTGGATAAAGTGATGATTTACCTAGAAAAACCAATGGACTCCAGAAAAACTATCAGAATTAAGATTTTTTTAAAAAAAATGTTCAGCTGCTATTGCCTATAACAGGATCATCCTATAAAAATGACCAGAACATATAATAAAGAACAACTTGCCGTTAATAATTTAGGAATTAGTTTGAACAAGAACAATGAGATAGTTAGAAAGAAACTTTAAAACTAATAAAGGACACGAAATATTCCATGATATAATATTATAAAGATATCCATTCTCCCCAAATCGATTCAATAATATCCCAATCAAAGTTACAGTATGATGTTTGAGGAAGTTGATAAACTCGCTTTTTACTCTAAAAAGTGTGTGGCTAAATGAAAATCCAGAAATAACTAGGTGAATCGTTAAAAATAAAAGTAAAGATGGAGGACTGGCTGTACCAGCTATTAAGGCATAAAACAAAGGCACAGAAATAAAGTGTGCCATCAAAGCAAGAAAAACTTAGCAAATGAAACACCAAAGTGCGTTCAGAGACAGACATAGACAGAAACTTGATACAAGTGTGACACACACATCAATGGAAAAAATGGATCGCTTAATAGATGGTGTTGGAAAACCAGATCAGTATATGGAGTAAAATAAAACAAGATTATTTTCTAGTGCCACCTGGAAGGTGGATTACAACTAGATTAAAGACCAAAATTTGAATGGTACAACAATAATATGAATAGAAAAAAATGGTAGAAGGGCATAATTCATAAGGACACCTTAAAACTTCAAAAATACCAACTGTAAGGCAAAAGTTGTATGAGTTTGATTATATAAAAGTTAAGGATTTCTATTCAACAAAGAACACTGGACAAATTTAATTCACAGCCAACAAAATAGAAAAATGTATTTGTAATCTCTGAAGTCGATAAAGGTTGTATCTTTTCTATAAAATCTCTTGCAAATTAAGAATGAAAAGATAACTCCGATTACAAAAAAAAGGGCCAGATTTAAACAAGCAATTTACTGATGAAAAAAACCAAAAAGGTGTCAAGCATCTGATAAGATGCTCTAAATTACATTAATTAGAAAAATAGAAATGGAAAGGACACAAGATCACTCTACACCTATTAGACTGGCAGTCATTAGAAAGCTGGATTGTGTTGAGTGCATTTGGAGACTTGGGGACATAGAAATCCTCATCATTGCTTTTGAAACTGTAAACTAGTGGAGCTATTCAGGAGAGCAATCTGTACTACATGGTAAAATTAAATATATCCATGCCTCAGCTTTAGCAATTTTGTGACTGCATTTATATTTCAGGGAAATTTTCATAAAGGTACATAAGGATACGTGTACAGGATGTTTCCTGAAGTGTTGATTGTATGCCTGGGAGGTGCAGGATGCCAGCCTGCAAGTCTGTCTCTGAGACAGTGTTCAGGTAAATATGGTAGATGCAGCATGAAATATTATGAACAGTTAGAAGCACCAGATTAGATGTACAAAGAGCAACTCTTGTAGCTCTTAAAAGCATCGATGGAGTTCAGTGACAAAAATGAATAAACAGAATGAGAACTAAAACTTACTGCTTTTACGTGCATTAAAAGTGTGCGCACGCAAAACAATATACATTTTGCAAGAACATATGTGAAGATACAGTTTAAATGGTGATCAAAGGCAAGAGGCAAAAAGTGAGAGTAGGATATAGAGGAAAGGGGTTATTATTGAAGTACTCAATTAATATAGGCAAAACTAGGTCCTCGCATGGCACAAATGAATGTACCACTAACTGAGTAAAATGTTAACTCATGATTCTTAACATCTCTCTGTCTCTCTCTGTCTCTCTCTGTGTCTCTCTCTCTCCCCCCTCCCCCACCACCCCATCTGTTTATCATGTTACTATAATTGGCTCCTTTAAGCATCGGCAGAAATAACCAGATTAGTTGTATGATCTTTATGATTTTAGCACTAGTAAAACAGTCTGAGCCTCCATTAGAAAGAGAGTGCTAAAATTACTAAATTAATTGTTATGTAAATTACTATCACTGGAGTTACCCAATCACCTTCCACTGCTTTTTTCCTTGTGGATTCTAGAGAGGATTTATATTACGATAGAAAGAGTGTTAACAAGCTGCATTCTGACTCTGCAGTGATATGAAACAATATTATTCCTTATACTTTACCTCCGTGCCAGATGTCTGCATGTTTGCTCTCAGCTGCCTTCTCAGCCCTTCTTTTAATCTGTTTCTTTAGGGATCTGACCTCGGCATGCTACCTTTCCGATGCAACCTTGCTTGTGGTTAGTTTTAGCTACTCGGTAGCACTGACAGGACACTGGAAGACAAGAATAGGGGAGAAACCAGAGTATCTCTTCCTCTTTCTCTGCTTTGGGTGGCAGCACCAGCAGAGCCCTTCATATCTCCTGTTGTTTAAACTTCTGCTGGGCGTTTTCTTTGCTCTGGTCCCAGTTCCACATGGGCCCTCCCCTCCATGGGAGCCCCCTCCTCCAGGTTTCCAGGTCTTGCTTGGATAGCCTCTCAGACATCACCTATTCCAAGTTTCCAAGCTCTCTTGGCAACCCTGTCTTCTGAGGTAAACTAAAATTATTTCTTCTTTTTCGTCCTCCAGCTTCATGCGTGGCAGGAGCTTCCTATAGTTTTTATTCTCTGGATTCCCTCACCCTGCCCTTTTGTCAGCCTCTCTAATATCGCTGCACCTAGTTCCCTGTTATTAAATTATCTCTATTTAAATATTTGTTTTCCTGACTGATACAACCTGGCTGCAAAAGAGTTTGTTATGGAGATTAAATGAGATAGTAATAATAATATTAATACAAATAATAAGAATGTTGTTATTAAAGACATGTAATATGCTTACTGTGCCAAGTACTATGAGTTCTGACAATTAAGTTCATGAACTTGTTGCAATGATGTTGTTAACCTTTTTTGATATCAGAGGGATTATTCATTTTGAATTTGTACCAATGGGGTAAGCGGTTAGCCAAGCTTACTATTTGGAAGTGCTGAAAAGGCTGTGTGAAAAAGTTAGATGAAAACAAGCTGAACTTTTCACCAACAATTCATGGCTCTTGCATCACGACAATGCACTAGCTCACACGGCACTGTCTGTGAGGGAGTTTTTAGCCAGAAAACAAATCACTGTATTGGAACACCCTCCCTACTCACCTGATCTGGCCCCCAATGACTTCTTTCTTATCCGAAGATAAAGGAAATATTGAAAGGAAGATATTTTGATGACATTCAGGACATCAAGGATAATACGACGACAGCTCTGATGGCCATTCCAGAAAAAGAGTTCCAAAATTACTTTGAAGGGTGGACTAAGTGCTGGCATCAGTGCATAGCTTCCCAAGGGGAGTACTTCGAAGGTGACTGTAATGATATTCAGCAATGAGGTACGTAGCACTTTTTCTAGGGTGAGTTCGCGAACTTAATTGTCAGACCAATGCATGCATGTTACATGCATTTAATGACTTCCTTTTTAACTTTTTAGAATTTATTTTTTCTTTTTAAAAATTTATATGACTTATTTTCTATTACAGCCCTTTAACAGCCCTACTATATCAACATTTTACTAACAAGGAAATTGAAGTCCAAAGAATGACTTGTCAAATGTCATTTAGATATCCAGTGGTTCCTCTTAAAGTGTCTCAGAAAGAATGTGGGACTTAGTGGCCATTATCATGATTCCTAAAAGTATATGTGGCAGTCAAAATGGGATCTCTGAATTTAGGTTCTTAATGCAAACATCAAATGGTGACATACCATGATTAGCACTTATTAAGGGATGCTACATTTCCTGTTACATCTTTCCTACCCTGAAGGAGGTATGACCATTTTTAAATAAGGCATATAAAAATTAAGCCAAACTAGATCATGGACCTAAATGTAGGAGCTAAAACTGTGAAACTCAGAGAAGAAAACATAGGAAAAGCTCTTTGTGAGCTTAGGGTAGATGATGGTTTCTCAGATATAATATCAAAAGCACAAATGACAAAAGAAAAAATAGATAGATTGGACTACATCAAAATTAAACACTTTTCTGCTTCAAAGGACACCATCAAGGACATGAAAAGAAAATCCACGTAATGGGAGAAAATATTTATAAGTCATATATCTGATAAGGGACTGGTATCTGGAATATTTAAACAATAGTTGCAATTTTTGCAATTAATTGCAAATTTTGCAATTAAATATTTGCAATTAGACAAATAACCCAATAAAAATGTGAGAAAGGAGTTGAATAGATATATCTCCAATGAAGATGTACACATGGCCAATAAAAACATGGAAAGAGGCTCAACATCCTTAGTCATTAGGGAAATGTAAATCAAAATCACAATGAGACACTACTTCATGCCTATGTGATCACTATAATAGAAAAGATGGACAGTAATAAGATTTGGCATAGCTACATAGAAATTGGCATTCTTGTACATTGTTGGTGGGAATGTAAAATGGTGCAGCTACTTTGGAAAACTTGATGGTGGTTTCTCAAATGATTAAACATAATTACCCTATGACTTAGCAATATATCTTAGGCATATCCTCAAGAGAAATGATAACATATAGCCACACACAAACTTGTACATGAATGTTCATAGGAGCATTTATAAGAGATAAAGTGGAAACAACCCAAATGTCCACTAGCTAATGAATGGATAAGCAGAGTGTGGTATGTCCATACAGTCGAATATTATTGATCTATAAAAAAAGAATGAAGTACCAGTATACATTACAACATGGATGAATCTTGAAAATATTATGCTTTTTAAAAGAACTCACTCACAAAAGATCACATATTGTATGATAGACTTTATAGGAAATGTTCAGAATAGGCAAATTTATACAGACAGGAAGTAGAATGGTATTGTTTAAGGCTGGGGTGGGGAAGGGAGGATTTGGATTCACTGCTTGGGGTATGAAGTCTCTTTCAGGGTTGAATTGTATGTTTTACATGAATTGTATGAGTATGGTATGTGGCTTATATTTCAATAAAGCTATAAAAAAAAGCAGTGTGAATTAAATAAAGCTGTTTCAGGATGTCAACCTGCTGAATCCAACTTGTTCCATAGAGTCTGATTCAGAGGTTTGACTTTGCAGTTGCCAGAAAAGTGACACAATGTGAGATTTATTTGGAGATGTAAGAGGATAAATTTAAAGGGATAAAATGGGATAGGGCTTTTTGTTCTGTTTTGTTGAAATAATTAATGAAAATAGGAATGGGGTCGATGTTATGTGAAATGGTGAGGAAGAAATGAAGTTTATACTATGCTCTCAAATTATTAGCCCAATGGTGATAATGACACTGAAAGCAAAGGTTGGAGGGAGAATTTTTAAAATTAATTTACTTATTGTTTGTTTGTTTATTATGTTGTGTTCTAATTAGGTTTTCAAGAGTTCAGAACCACACAATGAGAAAAATGCCTGCTGCAAACTTGAGTAGCTTAGGTGGGTTCAGGTGACATTATGGGAAGATATTTCTGGCAGATGAAATTGGGTTATAGCTGCCTCAACCTATTTATTCATCCAGAATTAATTTAGCTCATCTAATTGGCCAGGTGGGTGGCCCCATCCTATATTTACCATTCCTCTTGTTTTCTTTCTGAAGTTTCACACTTCATTTAAGAAGATCACTTACTTAAATGATTTTGATAAGCATACAGTTGAATCTGACTTCCAGGTAGAACTTCCAAAAAGTTCTGAAGGTCACTTTAAAGGAGAATTTAAGCTGTCTGAAGTCATTAATAACAAAGACTGTTTAGTTTCCCCAGAATGGAATTATTGAGTTAAATCTCAATGAGAGTCTCACATTTTAAGCTTGGTGTACCAAGTGCTTTACCCACGACGTATAAATTAGAGGATGCCAGTGTCGCTCATAGGGCTCTGATTTTGGCAATAGACTGTAACAGTCTTCAGAGCGTCATTAATAACCCAGGTTCTCTAGTAAAGGTGTACGCATCAATCAAAGTTTTATCAATGCTTAATGAATACACTAAAGATGTTGTAACTATTTCTTCTTCGAGACAGCAAAAGCTGTAACAGTGAAGGGTGGTGGAATAAGTATACCTCAATCCCGTTTGATGATTATGAAAAAAAATTAGGTGGCAAACCAAGTCCTTGAAGTTTTAAACAAGAAAGCGTTCAGAAAGTTTCCAGAAATGATGCTTCAACTATGATTAAGTCCATAGTTTGGCAAAAATGAAACATTTCATTTCAGGGATGGAATGACTGCACTGCATTCTAACCTTGAGGACATGAATATGGATTAGGCTCATCAGTCAGGATGGATTCTAAGTTATTGTTTCTCCACTCAATTGGACCTAACAATCTCTTTTCATAATAAATATTTAAATGCCTCATTTAATATTCTGAAATAAAAATTATAGATAATAGAATCTACTGACAAACATAAATTTTTAAAAGCACTATAATACTCTAATATAAATGAGACATAAATGTTAAGCGCTTAATTTTTTTAAAAAAAGCCATTTCAGTTTTTAATTGCTTAGGCATGACCATCTTAGAAGACATAATGAGGTAGTGAGATGCTTGAAGCTCTCCGTAGATTCACTGAACTTGTGATAGCAACTATAGTCGTAAATACTGACCAATATAGCTGTGTAGTGTGGGTTACTCAAATACCATGGGTAGCGTTGATTTCATTGGCATCATTTTTTGGAAGAGCGAGCAATTCTTGGTAAAATTCTGAAGAGAGTAAAGCATAACTTTCCTCAATCTACATGGAAGTTGCCTATCTAAAAAATTCAGGTTATTTGAAAATTTTACAAACATGCTTTGAATTTCTGTGTGAAATGGAATGAAACTATCCTCACAGATGAAGAGGCTTTTTTCCTGTTTATGAACGTTCACTGGGGATGTTTACAAACCATGAGGGGGGGCAGGATAGTTCTTTATATTTGGGACAATTTGGGGCATTTCTGGACCTCTGCCTAATTCATTCTAGTACTAGGTCTCCACTGCCAACACTTTGGTGACTTAAAATCTTCCCCTGGAATAAGTGGTACCAACCCCCTTAGAAAACCACTGATCCAAACAACTCTGTCAGCAAGAGATCTCCTTGAGACTTCTTAAGCTTCTTATTCATGTATATTTTAAAAATAGCCTAGAGTTATGTGAATGAGTAATTTTTAGTTTGGGAGATCCCTTCAATTGACTAAGAGAGACAGATGAAGATTATCATAGAACCACTCTGCTTCAAGTGAAATACATTGTTATTCATCAATGGATATTTGCATTTCTTTAATTCTGCCTCTGAAATCCAAACCCTAGTGACAACTTGCAGACGCATGCATACCCCTCTGAAAGAAGACACCTCAATGAGATATGCTAAATCAATTTATTTTTAAGAAGTTAAATCATTTTTAAAGGGTATCAGCCTGAAGCCATAAGCCAGAGTCCTCAGTGATTTGTTTGTTTGGAAAGCACAGTGGTTAATTTTCCTTTTTTCAGTTAGTTGCCGTCATTTAAAAATTGTTATATTTCAAACAAACGAAAAGTCTGACATATTTTTAAAACTTTAAAACTGTGACCTACTGGACCCATAGCCATTGCCATTAATTGATGGGCTACACATTCCACATTCTCCAGTTCACCATAGGTTTTTTGTTGTTGTTGTTGTTGTTTAATTTCCTATTGACCTTCCAACATGGCCTACCTCAAGCATTTATTCACCTGCCTTCAAACCAGGGTTCAAGTACTTTTGTGGATAAATGGAATCTCCAACTAATTTAAAGCCACTTCTGATTCTTTTGTCACAGGATGGGGCTTTTTTTCTTTCTGTTTGACATAAGCAATATGGTTTTTTATAACATACTTTGAAAATGGAGACTGAAGCAAAGAAAGTATGAAAGTCACCCTAAGATAACAATTGTTAGCATTTTGTGTTTGTGTATCCAATTTAACAAACAAGCTTTTTGCATTTTTTTGTATTCAAATTCTAGTAGGATCTTAATTATGGAAAACTTTGAAGATACAGAAAAATACAAAGTCAGACATTCCAGTGTCCTTCACCGTATTAGTTTAGTCAGGGTTCTCCAAAGAAACAGAAGTAATAGGATGTGTGCATATAGACATGGATATGGCTATAGATATAGATAGGTGGATATCTGTGTATCTAGAGAGATTTTAAGGAATTGGCTCAAGAAATTCTGGAGGCTGGCAAGTCCAAAATCTGCATGTTGGGCCAGCGAGCTAGAGACCCAAGGAAGAGCTTATGAGGCAGTGTAAGTCTGAAGTCAGCCTACTGGCAGAATTCTCTCTTCTTAAGGGGAGGTCAGTCTTTTTCTATTAAGGCCTTCAACTGATTAGGTGAGGCCCACCTACATTATGGAGGGTAATCTGGTTTACTCCAAGAGTGCTGGTTTAGATATTAATCTCCTATAAAAAAGACCTTCAGCGGAACATTTATAATAATGTTTGATCAAATATCTGGGTATCAGGGCCTAGCCAAGTTGACACACAAAATTAACCATCACACCTACCCAAGATTAATAATGGCCATGTGAAATATTCCATAGTCTGTATATGTGAAAGTGCTGGGGGATGCCCATGAGATAACATTTAATTTTACCTTGGGTGAGAGTGTAGTGAGTGAGAAGGTGATATTTTACTTGATGCTTGAAGGATAGATAAGAATTTTGCAGAAACCAAGAAGTTGGGAGGTTGTAATTGATGAGGGAATTTCAGAATGAGGGGTGCCAAAATAAGCAAAATTTATTAGGTATGAAAGTATACAAGATATAAGATGCTAAGAAACTATGAGGGAATGAAAAGAAGGGTGTCCTGGTGTTGAGGCTGGAGTGGTTTTGGGGTTGCAATCTACCTCTGATCTGTGTCTTGGAAAACACTGGTGAAAACTTTTACAAACAGTAAAGTTTTTACTAAATTGAAAAAAAATTACTATGTATTTGAGGTGTTTCAATGGAACTTGTGTGTTTGGGGATTTTGTTTGCTTTAGTTGCTGGTCCTTTGGTTGTCCTTATCAACCAAGAGTTAAGATGACCATATCTCAATTCTTCAAAGGGCAGTTAAGGGTTTTATAGTCCATAGCATATTCTAAAATGGAATTTTTTCCCCAAAAGACAAGGCAGGAAGTATTTAAAGTTATCTTTTATGTATACTCACATTATATGGGGAATCAGATTGATAGTGAACGTATCTGAGGATCACTTTAGGAATGATTTCAATCCCTGAGGGAGAATCAGTAAAGATCCACTTATTCTTATATAAAACGATAATTAATTTGACCAAATAGTCTATATTTCTTTCAAAAAGTTATCCCTCAGAAATTGTCAGAATTTAGGGCTTAATCTAGCATTTGAAAAGTATAAAAGTGGGAATTTTTCATTTTTATTTTAAAACTAGGCAAAGGTGTGAAGGGTTAGGAGCATGAGTATGCCTCTTTTAATCTGGGAATCCATATATTCCTGGAAACAGTATGCCATGGGTTACTTTGAGGCCATAGTCAGAGATTTTCAAGAATTTGAGACTCACAATAAAGTAGAAGGTACATCAACATTAGTATATTGACAGGGTCTAAATCATCCAGGGATCAGGGCTCAGTATCTCATGGGCTTTCCAGGATACTCAGGGCTGACTAGGAAATGACAGTGAAACTGGGGGTTAGACTTGACTAGAATGAGAGCTGGGATGTAAATTGTGTTGACCGAATGTCATTGGACCCCACCTTTCTCACATTGCTTGGAGAAGCCAAGCCAACTTCTAGGATGTAATAGGGTTACAAACTACAGATATGGCTTATAGAGAATTAATCACCCAAAGCCAGATTTTTAATAAAGTGAATATAGGAAACGTCATTGCCAATATTGTACCTATGTCTTCTAAAATGCTAATGCATGTCCATTTCTTCAAAACTAACAAATGGCTCTTGGCATCCAGTGAATCCATGTATACTTTAATAAAGGGTTGATGCATGCAAAGTTGGTTTTATAAAAACAGTGGAGTGATATATTTTTTTCTGACATAATAGAGAATTGCAAAAATAATGTCCCTTTACCTCTAATTATTTCCTCAAAGATATGCTCTTACACCACCACAGAACAATTATTAAAATCAAGAAATTAACTCTGATATAATACTATCAGCTAATCCATAGATATCATTCAGATTTTTCCAGTTGTCCCAATAATATCTTTTTTTTTTTTTTAAATTAGGGAATAGTGTGTTTTTCCAGGATGTCAAGTCATTGTTTTCAATCTAGTTGTGGAGGGCACAGCTCAGTGGCCCACCGTGGGACTCGAACCAGCGACCTTGGTGTTATGAGCACCTTGCTCTAAGCACTGAGCCAACCGGCCCAGCACCGGGGGCCCAGCTCCAAGCTCAAGCCATTGTTTCTCACTGGTCCATGTGAGACTCCAACCGGCGACCTTGGTGTTATGAGCAACGTGCTCCAACCGCTGAGCCAACCTGCCGCCCAATAATATCCTTTTTAGAAAAAAAAAATAAAAAATCTCCTGGGTCTATTGTCCAAGATCTACACTGTGTTAAATTGTCATATTTCTTTAGTCTTCTTTAACCTGGAACCGTTCCTCAGATTTCTTTGCCTTTCATGACTGACATTTTGGAGGAGTACTGGGGCAGTCATTTTGTAAAATGTCCCTCAGTTTAAGTTAGTCTGGTGTTTCCTCATGATTAGTTTCTGGTTATGCATTTTTGGCAGAAATCCCACAAAAGTGATTTGTATGATGTGCATTTTAGAAGAATCAGTTACTAGGTAGACTGTTGTTTGTGGTTTTCAGGAAATGTTGCCTAATGAAGGTCCCTCCTTGTTTTTGAGAAAGTAAAATAAGGATAATTAATATTGCAAAACTTCATTTCTACCATTTTCTTACCTTTTAGTTCTCTAAGTAGTTGGGCTCTCTTCCCTTTAAACATGAGAGGCATTTACTGTGTGGCTATATTTAACAGTACCGAGTTTGCTATTTAAAAGGGTATTATTGTACTCTACATTGAAAGACCTTACGTCTGCCTAACCCAACATGACGTCATGCTCAAGCAAGTGAAAGTTCTTAAATTCTTAATGTGTTTCACATTCCTAAGAAAGTAGCTCAATACAAATATAAAATAGAATAAAGTTTGATGAATTGGGAGGATTTATGTTCCTGCATTGTGATAAAAGATAAGACAATCATAGCATTTCTATGCACAAGGTATTTTAAGTACCTCCTTTACTTTGCAAAAGCAGTGGAGTGAAGGGATTCACACTTTGGCTTTGGAATCAGACTGCCTGGGGGAGAATCCCGTATTTGTGGTATCCTACCTGGGAGGCTACAGATCTCACTAATCTCAGTTTGCCCATCTGTAAAGAGGATCGGATTGTCCTAATACTGAATAATTAATGGAGGTAAAGAGGATTAGATGGAACAATGGAAGCAAATTCCTTGACATGGTTCCTGCTGTACAGCCACCACATACAGCTGTGATCTAATTCAAAATGAATTACTGTATTTTGCCTGTGTATAATGCACACCCACTTTTTAGGCCCAAATTTTCAGGGAAAAAAATC
This sequence comes from Rhinolophus sinicus, assembly GCF_057876585.1. Classification (NCBI taxonomy): domain Eukaryota; kingdom Metazoa; phylum Chordata; class Mammalia; order Chiroptera; family Rhinolophidae; genus Rhinolophus; species Rhinolophus sinicus. Next base: position 19,964,244 of record NC_142518.1, on the reverse strand, counting down.
TTTGGTTTCAATTTTTAATTCAAATTTTTATATTTTTACATTTAGGTATTTGTTTTTTGTATTATAAAGGAATTTTAGCATTTGTTTTTTTAGCATATTATGGTACAGGATATTTTATGTAACATAATTATAAAACACAAGAGCAGATACAAGGTACAAGAAATTTTATGTACCGGTAACAAATTTACGATATTTACACATCATAGAAAGCCAAGAACTCTTTGTAGCTGCAAGTTCATCGTAAGTTCAACACAACTGATTATCATATTCAAGGGTATTATTTTGCATACGAATATCGTTATTGATTTCTAGAGTTACACTTTTAACTCATAAGCATAAATAAAAGAATTAAAAACATTTATATAGATATAAAATTAGTACTACCCACGTATAATGCACATCCTTATTTTTCCCTCACAAACTTGGGCAGAAAAGTGCACATTCTACATAGCAAAATACAGTAGATCAAATCCAGGTTTCTCCACTTTTCTGACCTTGGCCAAGTACTGTAATCTCTCTAAATCTCAAACTCCTATTTTGAAATGGAGATAAAGTAGTGCCTACTTCATAGGGTTCTTGTGAGGATTAGTAATTGCTTAATATATAATTATCTTTCTCATTAATATCTTTATTAGCATTAATATCATACTATCTATCTTAGAAATGTCTTTCTTAGAAACATGGTGGAAAACAGTGCTTTGACACCAATTTTTACATTTTAAACTGCTATTTAAAACTATAGAAAATACTGGGATATATACCTCTAGGGAACATTTGCTTTTCTTCCAAAATATAGTTGCTGAAAAATTGTTTTCTTTAATGAACACAAGTATCTTATAGGTAAACTCATGTCTGTTTCATTGGGTTATGCACAGGTGGTAGGATTTAAATTTTATTAATTATAGCTACATATTGACATTGAAATGTATACAATTTAATATTTTATTTTTTATTGTGGTAAAATACACATAACATAAAATTTAACATTTTAACCATTTTTTAGGTACACAGTTCAGTGGTATTAAGCACATTCACGCGGGTGTGCAACCATCACCACCATTCATCTCCAGAATGCTTTTCATCCTGCAAAACAAACAATTTAATATTTTAAATGCAGTGCAATGGGAACCATTATTACGTTGGCAAAATATGAAAGGAGTGTGTGTATGTGTATATGTGTTATGTTGACCTTAAGTCTTCCAGTAGTGCAGCTAACCAGAATTTGACCAAGCTTGATTAAGGTTCCAGAGCAGTGGCTGCTTATTTGATTTTTTTTTTAACTAGACACCACGACATCCACTGCTATTGTCAACTGGGGGAGATAACAACTGTTCACAGAGCACATCCCGAGGATGGTGCAATACATTGTTTTTTCGTACCCTGTAGAACTGTCCAGTTTGAGCAAGCCTCCCTCTCCTGGAGCTCCCACAGTTTGGTCAAGTCTTGCGTTTGCCCACACATCAAGGCCACCCCCCATTATGTAGGAGAATCACTACATCCTTGGGTTCTTCAGCATTTTTTGTGACATGGACCCTTTTTGCAGCCTAGGGTTCATTTAATATTCATTTATCTCATTCCTTTCAATACAGGAATAATACTTCTTATAATATCTACAGAAGTACAACTCATTACTCTAGAAGACAGATTATTTGATTTTCTGGGCAGCTCAAGTTGTTGTAAAAAGCCTTCCTTACACAAAGGATAGGTCGATGACTATATTATGAATTAAATTTTGAACTTGGGCAACCCCCTTTTCAGTTTCTTTTTTTGAAAGCTAGGAATATTTCCTTAAATAATTCAATGGATAGTTTCAATAAAATGATAAATGATAAAATAAGAAAATGATACAACAATGAAAGTATATAAAATGATAAAATATACCTCAAATTTATAAAATATTAAGTACCACAAATAATAGAATGATTCATAAATAATTTCCCCTAGTTATTGTCCATTTCTTCTTTTTCCAATTTACTGTTAGCAAATGTTTTATATCATTTATATAATTTAATCCACATTACAGTCCTCTGGGATCGACAGCACAGGAATGATTTCCCCTGTGTGTAAATAAGGAAATTGACCTAAGAGACGCTGAGTAACTTATCAGGGCTCCCATAACAAAAACTTGTCTCCTGACTCCTGGACCATTTTTCTTCTCAGCACTCCACCCTGTTCTGTGATTTCAAACCTTATGACCTGCCAAGTCAATTCCAGGATCAATTAGGATATGTATTTCAGTATTGAGAGGAGTCAGTTGTTGAGCTAGAAACTGACCTGGACTTGGTTAACTTTGAGTTTCACTTTCCCTCAGGACATGGCTGTGGAATTTTGGGTAATTCTTTAAAATGGACAGAGCACTAGGACACAGGATAACAGTTCTCAGATGTGTTAAAAGTTTCAAGAGAACAATTAAGAACCTAGCCAAAGCTGGAATTTACAGAGATATATGGCTTTAAAATTGCACAATTCTTTAATTAGTCTCCCTAGTATCATTTGAAATTCTTTATTTGTTTTAGCTCCTCTGTATCTCTATTTGCTTTAGCAGCTGCTAAAATATATTTTAACTATTTATCCTGCCTGGCTGAAGGTGTACCTTTTATCTGCCAGCTGTTGCTTAGCCTTGAATCAAGTTTTCCTCATTTCCCTGTAGGTTTACCTACCAATGTAGAAATTTAAAAGTGAACACTCTTTTTGAAATGTTTAATTGGACTTTCAAGGAAAAAACTATTTTGGACCCACCAATAAAACTCCCATTGAATTGTTGTGAAATTTTTATTTTATACAATGATTCATGAACTTTTGTAAAATACCTGGTTACCGATATTGAAATAAAACCCTATAATTCCAGTTTTATAAGAAACTTGATGATTGTAATGGCCACATTTTACACCATTCATGAATACCATCAAAAGCATTATCCATGAGTTGTCAAATAGTGTGACAATTTTCAGTGATGGAAAACTTACTAAAATCTAGACATCGAATAATGTTCAAGAATTAAGAATCTTTGAGTCCAAATTCCTGATCACATATCTGAGGAAAATAAAGCTCAGAAAAGAGAGAAGATGGATAGTGACTAGAATTAACATTTAAGTTATGAATTCACCATATTTTATTGTTCTTCAGGAGTTATTAAGAGTAGCCTCTTCGTCACCCTAAAGAATATTCTTAGTTCTGAAATCTACCTTTCCTTATGTGGATATAGCTGCTATGGCCTTCTTTTGATTAGTGTTAGTGTGCTTTATCTTTTCTCGTTCTTTTACTTTTAATCTATTTTTATATTCGTATTCAAAGTAGGTTTCTTGGTTTGGTCTATAGTTCAGTCTTCCTTTTTATATTTTTCAATCTGGCAATTTCTACCTTTTATTTGGATAGTTAGACCACTTAAATTAAAAGTGATTATCGATATGGTTGGATTTAAATATACCATCTGGCTATTTGTATCTAATAAATACATCAATTTTTTCCCCCTGTTATTCTGTCTTTTTTTGAAAGGAGTATTTTTTTATGATTTAATTTTATTTCCTTTGTTGGCTAATGAGCTATAATTCTTTTTAAGTGATTACTTTAGGGCATGTAGGACATATAGAGTGCCAAAAACTGTACACATATTTTAAGAAAGGAAAAAACTATATTAAAATTGTAATACTAATGTAAACTGATAACAAAAGATGAATACAAGTCACGTTTGACTTCTGCAATTACAAGAGGTGCTCAGCGTAATTTTAATACAGTTTTTTCCTTTCTTAAAATGTGTATATTTTTTTTGGCACACTCTGAATTTAACTTATCAGTCTTTAAGTTAATTACATACTACTTCAACTATAGTAGTATAGGAACTTTACAACCATTTCCCCTGTCTCAGCCCTTGGGCTACGGTCATCATACTTCATACTTCTATGTATGCTATATAGCACACACTGCATTATTATTCTTTTGGCTTTAAACTGACAATTAATTTTTAAAGAATGTTAAAAATAAAAGTTTTTGTATTGGCATTTCTGGTGCTCTTCATTCCTTTGTGAAAATCCAGATTTTCATCTAGTATTGTTTTTATCCTACCTAAAGAATTCTTTTAACGTTTTTTCCCTTTTTTTTTTTTTTGTATTTTGTAATTTAAGTCTTGATGAGGAATTATTTCAGCTTTTGTAAGTTTGAGAAAATCTTTACTTCATTTTTGTTTTCAAAGATATTTTCACTGGGCATACTATAATTCAAGGTTTATAGTTTCTCTTTCTTTCTTTCTTTCTTTCTTTCTTTCTTTCTTTCTTTTATTTTTTTTCTTTTTTCTTTTTCTTTTTTTTCATCGTTGCTTTAAAGATGCTGTTTCAGTGTCTTCTCACTTGCATTGAATCCAATGTGAAGTGGCTATAATTCTTACCTTTGTTCTCCTGTGTATAACGAGTCTTTATCTCTGGCTCCTTTTAAGATTTTTCTGTTTATCTCTGGTTTTAAATAATTTTATTATGATGTGCCATCGTGTATTTTCTTCATGTTTGTTGTGCTTGTGGGTTGCTGAGCTTTGTGAATGTTGTGTTTATAGTTTTAATCAAATTAAGAAAAATTTTGGCCATTGTTTCTTCAAATATTTTTTTTCTGTTCACCCCACCACTCCTCACTTTCGAGGGCTCCATTTACATATATATTAGACAACTTGGTATTATCCCACAGTTCATTGATGCTCCGTTCATTTATTTCAGTCTTTTTCACTTTTATTTTGGACAGTTCCTATCTTTATGTCTTCAAGTTCACTACTGTTGTTTTTTTTCCTGCAGTGCCTAATTGTCTTTTAATATTATTCAATGTATATTTTGTCTCAAGCGTTGTATTTTTGATTTCTATGAGTTTGTCTCTGGTTAATGTTCTCAATCTTTCTTCTACCTTCTTGAACATATGGAATATCGTTATGATAATTGTTTTAAAGTCCTTATCTACTAATTCTAATATTTGCATAATTTCTGGGTCTGTTCTTATTTATTTTTGTCCGTATTATGGGTAAAATTTTCCTGCTTCTTGGTAAGTCTAGTCATTTATTTTTAATTAAATGCCAGAAATACCAAATAACCTTTTTAGGCCCTAAATATTCTTGAGCTTTCTTCTGAGTTACAGTTAAATTACTTTGAAATACTTTGATTCTTTTGAGGCTTGCTTTTAAACTTTACTAGATGGGACTAGAGTGGCCTTCAGTCTAGGGCTAAATTTTCTCTGTCGCTAGAGCAATGTTATTCTGAGTCTTCTCCCCTATAACTATTGAATTACTAGCTTTTCCATTTTGATTGGTGGGACTGTGAAATGTTGCTGGCCATGTGGGAGATACAGTGATTGTTCTAATTCTTTTGGGTTGCTCTTTTGATATTCTATGAAGAGTTTGAGCTTTTGCTCTACTTGGAAGATAACTACCGTGTTTCCTTGAAAATGAGACCTAGCCAGACAGTCAGCTCTAATGCATCTTTTGGCGCAAAAATTAATATAAGACCGAGTCTTACTTTACTATAATATAAGACTTGGTCTTATATTAATTTTTGCGCCAAAAGATGCATTAGAGCTGACTGTCTGGCTAGGTCTTATTTTCCAGGAAACACAGTATTTAGCTGCTACAGTAGACCTGATCTCATATTATAATTAATATAAGACCGGGTCTTATTTTACTATAATATAAGACCCGGACTTATATTATAGTAAAATAAGACCCGGTCTTATATTAATTTTTGCTCCAAAAGACGCATTAGAGCTGACTGTCTGGCTAGGTCTTATTTTCCGGGAAACATGGTATTTAGCTGCTACAGTAGCAGAGATGCTGAGAAGAAACAAGACTCTGGACAGAGTTCACAAGTTCTGTGAGCCCCAATTCTCCCAGAACAATATAAAGAGGACCAGGTGACTCCTGCACATGCAGTAGGTTATGTTATGGGAGGGCAACTCTAAGGTTAGTGAATCTAGATCTTTGCTACCGGACAGTAAACATTCCTGTCCTTGGCTTCCAAGCGAGACATTATATCTAGGTAGTTCACCATGTAACATCCTTGAAAAGGTATACCGGAAAAAAGGCAGTTATTGAATCTGCTTATAAGACATACAGAAACAGGGGGGTGGGGGTGGGAGATGAGGGTAAGGGGGATCAAATATATGGTGATGGAAGGAGAACTGACTCTGGGTTGTGAACACACAATGTGATATATAGATGATGTATTACAGAATTGTACACCTGAAATCTATGTAATTTTACTAACAATTGTCACCCCAATACATTTAAAAAATAAATTAAAAAAAAAAAAAAAGACATACAGAAACAAAAGAGACTATTATGGACTGACCCACCAAAATGCATATGTTGAGGCCCTAATCCCCAATGTGACTATATCTGGAGACACGGCCTTTAAAGAAGTAGTAAAGATTAAATGAGGTCATATGGGTGGGGCTCTAATCTAATATGACTTATGTCTTTATAAGAAGAGGAAGAGACACCCGGCATGTATACTCACAGTAAAAAGACCATGGGAGGACACAGAAGGCAGCCATCTGCAAGTCAGGAGAGAGGCCTCAGGAGAAACAAACCCTGACAGCACCTTGATCTTGGACTTCCAGCTGCTAGAACTGTGAGAAAATAAATTTTTGTTGTTTAAGTCACCCAGTCTATGGTATTTTGTTATGGAAGCTCTCGTGGACTAATGCAGACCCATAGAGAGCTCTCTCTGAATAGTTCTTCCCCCAACGTCAGGTAATTCCTTACATATGTGCTTTGATTTATACTTAGGAGAAGACTTGGGGATCCTCTGCAGATCTCTGGAGTTCTCTCTTTGGGCAGCATGCTCCTGTTTGGTATACTGCCCTGAAAACTATAGCTGCCGTGGTATCCCCAGATTCTAGCTTTATCTCCTCAAATCAGGGTGACATCCAGGTTCTGCCTAGGCTTTCCATCCCTATGGTAGGGCCTGGGAACTCTCTCTAGACAGTAAGCTGGCGCAATCATAGGCTCATCCCATTTGTTTTCCTTATCTTAGGGATTGTTCTGTGCTACCTGATGTTCAGTGTATAAACCATTTTTAATCCATATTTTGTCTTGTATTTAGTTGTTTCACACAGGGAAGTAAATCTGGTCATAGATAGAAAGGTGTTTTGTGTGCTACAGAATAAATGTTTACTTTTAACCTAGGAAAGAATCAAAGCTGAATTGATAATTAGTTTGGAACTTAAGAGATGCATCATTGTTTTAATTCAACAATTTCTCAAATGTATGAATGCATGTTAGATATCCTGAGTCTTTATGTCTCATTTTCTCATTTGTAGCTATAAGGACGGAGTCCCAGAGAGCAGTTTCCAGGCTCTCGACCTCACATGGAAAGGTGCTGGCTCGGGTAGTAGATGGCCATCAGCTGTGATCAGATGGCCATCAGCTGTGACTAGTTGGCCATCAGCTGTAACCAGTTAAGCATTAGCCACTAATATAACTGCTGTGGCTACCCTAGCAAGTGCGGATTGCAGCTAGCAAGTGCGGTTAGCAAGCGGATTGTGGATTGTGGATCCTGTTGATCCTACTTCCTGTGTCTCACCCGGCTGCCAGCGAGACAGGTGCAGGAAGACCCCTCGATGGGGTTCTGGCAGATGTTTGCTTTTGTGTCTCGACCAGCCGCCATCGAGAATATAGTGGTATGACTCCCCTATCTATGGCTCCGTGGGTGTTCCTTTTTGGCCTCACCATGTCCTGCGTTCTTGTGCAGGGAGCAGAGCTGAGTCCCTGCATTACAGTAGCATAGGAAAGAAAATAAATAAGTCTTCCAAGTAGAATGTTGACATGGTTAGAGAAAATGTTATGAAGCAGATTCAAACAAAAGGAAGTTTTTATATAAATATGAGGTTTATGCATTATTAACAAGGCATGGAAAATTCAATTTACATAATATAGTTTGGTCAAATATCAAGAAAGAACATAGGAAATATAACACCCCTCTCCTGCTACTGTGGGTGTTGCAGTAAAACTGCAGGTTGCTGTTTATTTTCTTTATTTTTAATTGTTGAGCACTTAAAGCAAGTCCATTTTTATTCTTTATATTTCTACTTCTAACCACATAGATTTGAGCTTTTCGTGTGTCTTCTACTAAAAAAAGAAAATCAGAGAAAGAGTGGTTGAGTAAATTAGAATGTGTAATAGAAATTAAACCCAGACAAAAATTGAGTCCTATTACCTAGAATATTTTTTCTTTATGATTTCAAAATGGATGGCAAGATAGAATAAAACACTTCATTTGGTCCAGTCACTTAATAAAATATTGGGAAATTGTATCAGTAGTGCTGAGAGATGAAAAATAATGGAGGGGGAAGAGGGGCACGAGGCTCAAAAGACATTAGAATGAGGTACCTTTGACTTGGGGAGCACAACTATTTAAAGAATACTTCTAAAATGTCACTCTTTTGCATCAAAGGAAAGATTTCATCCAGGAGAGACTCTGTGAAATGGTTTTTAAATACTTTTCAGAATCTGTAGCTAGAAGAAAATATCATTTAGAAGCATTTTAGAAAAACAACTTCTCTTTCCACACCTCACATTGGCGAAATAAATGCTAAGGAAGAAACTGATTTTTTTTTTTTTAAGGGACTTAACTTGCTTTTTAAATGGAATTTTTAATTTTTTAAATTAAATTTATTGGGGGTAACATTGGTTAATAAAATTATATAGGTTTCAAGTGTACAATTCTCTAATACATCATCTGTATATTGCATTGTGTGTTCATCACCCAAAGTCAGTTCTCCTTCCATCACCGTATATTTGACCCCCTTTACCCTTTTCTACCCCCCCGCTCCACTTTTTCCCTCTGGTAACCACTAAACTGTTTTGTCTGTGTCTATGAATTTTTGTTCATTTGTTGCTTTCAGTTTTGTTTTTTACAGCAGTTTTAGTTTTGCATTAAAATTAAAAAAAACATGGAGATTTCCCCAGGCTACACACACACATTATCCTCCCCTATTACATCACTCACCAGAAATGGTATACTTTTTTTTTTTTAACCAAGGATCAACCTACATCATAATCACTCAAAGTCTATAGTTTACCTTAGGGTTCACTCTTGGTGTTGTACATTCAATGAGTTTGGACAAATGTACAATGACATATGTCCATTATTATTATATCATACAGAGTATTTTCACCACCATAAAAATCCTCTGTATTCTGCCTATTCATCCTTCCCCATTACCCATCCCCTGGCAACCACTAATCTTTTCATCATTTCCATAGTTTTGCCTTTTCCAGAATGTCATACAGTTGGAATCACACAGTATGTACTCTTTTCAGATTGGCTTTTTTCATTCAGTAATATAATGTTCTTCCATGTCTTTTCATGGCTGGGCAGCTCATTTATTTTTAACACTGAAGATATTCCATTGTCTGGATGTACCACAGTTTATTTATCCATTTGCCTACTGAAGGACATCTTGGCTATTTCCAAGTTTTGGCAATTATGAATAAAGCTGCTATAAACATACATATCTGTGTTTTTACATGGACATAAGTTTTCAACTACTTCAGGTAAATACCAAGGAGTGCAATTGCTAGATTGTATGTTAAGAGAATGTTTAATTTTGTTAAGAAACCATTAAACTCTCTCCCAAAAAGTGGCTGAATCATTTTGCGTTCCCACCAGCCATGAATGAGGGTTCTTGCTGCTCAAGCATGTGGTGGTGCCAGTTTTACATATTTTGGCCATTCTGATAGTTGCATAGTGGTATCTCATTGTTTTAAGTTCCATTACCCTCATGATACATGATATGGAGCATCTTTTTATTTGCTTATTTGCCATCTGTGTATCTTCTTCTTTGGTAAGGGGTCTATTAAGGTCTTTGGCCCATATTTTAATCAGGTTGTTTGTTTTCTTGTTATTGAGTTTTTAAAGTTCTTTGTATATTTTGAATAACAGTCCTTTATCAGATGTGGTTTTGCAACTATTTTCTCCCAGTCTATGGCTGATTTTCCTACTCTCTTGATATTGTAGATCTGGAATGAGGTACAAGAATTTGTACTTTCAACAAGTTTTGAGGTGACGCTGATGCTGTCAGTACAGGGACCACACTTGGGGAACAATTGGTGTAACAGAAAGGGCACAAAATTCTTTAAAAGTCCAATCTTTGGGATCAAGTATTTGTCCAGTTATGTATTATTTGTGAGACTTCTGGCAAGTTATTTAGCTTCTTTTAACTCGAGTTTCCTTGGCTTTCAAAGGAGCATAAATATTTTATAAGGTTATTTTAAAAGATCATAGATGTGAAATTTACTACATTAGTAAAACACAGTAAATTTTCTGTTTTCTAAAAGATACTCAACAAATATGGAAAGCCTCCATGTTCCCCTTGCAAAGAAATTACTACTGCATTCAATAATGAGTGGAAGTGCGAGCAGTGGAGCAGAGCAGTGTTTAGTGTGTCATCAGAAATAGCAGAAGTGTGAAGCTCCCAGATCTTACATTAGGTGATATGGAAGGATGGCCACTCTCATTTACAGGTGGGAGGAACGGAAAGCTGTTAAGAGTTAAGGTCCTTTTACTGAGACTGGGTAGCAGCTGGAGCCTTAGCGGCAGCTTACGATCTTGATTGGCTTTAGGTTAATGGGTACCAATTACAATAATTAGTGCTCTCTTCTGCCTATAAGTGATCATAAAACTTATTAGCAGTAGGTATTTAAAAAATTATATCTGATTTGGGGTGGATAATAAATGCTGAGTTTAGATTTTTTTTTTCCAAGGGAAAAGCTGTATGTTTCTGCTCAGAAATAACTCTGGGGAAATACCTCTCTTTATAAAGTTTTCCTTTTTTTTTGGTCAGATAAATGTGATTTACTTTTATTTTGTACATATAATATTTCAAAGATTATATGAAAATCTCGAAATGCCCCCAATCCTCATTATTCTGTCAACTATTTCAAAATGTTGCAATTTGTATTGGTATAGTTTCTTCCCGTTGACAATCATCAGTGATTCAGTTTGTAAGTATTGTTGCTCAGTGAAATCTTATTAGTAGTTATGCCCTAAAAGTGCAGATCTTGTCTCATTTTAAACCAAAGTTATTCTAAAAACCCACTCTCTTTTGTTCTACTAAATTGAAAAATGCTTGTGAAGTATCAAGCAATATATTGCACAGAATTCAAACTCGGCAACTTTTATTATACCAATTCCATGGTCCAATAAACACTGAAAGTATTTCTAGAAAATTTCTTTCTGCTTCTAGTAGGTCTTTTTGGCTCCATACCAAGATCCTCTTTACCTGGCTATGTACTCCTGTCCTTCAGCTGCTGTGAGTTTTGGCTGCTGACATTCATACCCTGTTTCCCTGAAAATAAGACCTAGCTGGACTATCAGCTCTAAGGCGTCTTTTGGAGAAAAAAATTAATATAAGACCCAGTATTATATTTATATTACATTATATTATGTTATATTATATTATACTGTATTGTATTATATTACATTATATAAGACCCGGTCTTATATTATTGTAAAATAAGACTGGGTCTTCTATTAATTTTTGCTCCAAAAGACGCATTAGAGCTGATTGTCCGGCTAGGTCTTATTTTTGGAGAACACGGTATCACAGTGTGTGTTCACCACCCAAAGTCAATTCTCTTTCCATCACCATGTATTTGACACCCTTTACCCTCATCTACGACTCCCCCTGCCCCGTCCCCCTGCCCCTCTGGTAACCACTAAACTGTTTAGAATACATTCTTCCTTGACTTTTTTCATCTGCTGTATCTGTTTCCTTCACTTCCTTTTTCCCTGAGAACACTCCCTCAATAAGTTGCTTGTTCAAGAATCCCCATCCCAGTCTTTGCCTTTAGGGAAACCAACTCTACACTCCCAAAACTAGATATTAAATTATTTCTCACTTGAGTTTGGCTTTTATTTTCCAATGGTTTATTGCAAAGATGAAGATACTAAATTACTATGCCTTTACCACCTACCTAGGACAAGGATAATAGTAAATTAGAAGTGATATATCACAGTGTCTGGTCCATGATTTTGAGTAATTTGATCCAAACATCATCCGTTTACAAAAATGGCTAAGAATGGTGAGCTTGAAGTCAACCTCTTTGGTCCAGATGCAGAAATGAGAGGGAGAGTGAAAAATGTAGACTACACTACTGTGTAGTCACAGTAGTGAGGGGCAAAGGTGGTTGTAGGTGCAAAGCAATAAAAGTACGGCTTGGTAATCCAACAGCCAAAAGCTGAGAAACACAATTTGGAATTCTCAGAGTGTAAAACTCCAGAGATCCCTATCTCCTGGTAGACAGAATCAAATTGATCTGAATGTCCAGTTGTTGATTTTTCATTAATAATAAGACAAAAAGAAACAAAACAAAAACAGACTCATAGAAACAGATCAAACTGATGGCTACCGGGGCAGAGGAAGAGAGATATGTGAAAAACAGGGAGGGGAACATTCTTAATATTGTAATCAATTTGCACAGTGACAAATGGTTACTAGACTTAGTGTGTTGAGCACATTGTATGGTGGTTAAATGTTGAATCACTATATTGTACCTGAAAGTAAAATAATATTGTATGCCAACTATACTTAAAAATAATAAGTTTTAAAAAGTCATGAAGGAGAAGGTAGACACTTTACTGCAGTGATACATGTTCCCTTGTTTAAATATAATCTCCACGTTACTATGTCATTCTAGTACCTGCTCTCTGCTACTGATTAAGTCATCAATTTCTCAAAAATGGATAAGTAATTGGAAATTAATTTTCAATTTGTAATGCTAGTAATCCCCCCTCCCCACCCCAACCTCTCAAATGAATTGGTTGATTTCCTTTTTTAAAAATTAAATTTACTGGAATTATATAGGTTAATAACATATACATTTCAGGTGTACAACTTTACAATATGACATCCGTATACTCTATTATGTGCTGCGCACCCAAAGTCTACTCTTCCTCCGTCACCATACATTTGACCCCCTTTACCATCTTCCTCCTACTCCCTTTCCGCTCTGGTAACCACCATATTGTTGTCTATGTCTATGAGTTTTGTTTTTTTGTTTTTTTGTTCATTTGTTGCTTTTTGTTTTATATCCCACATATAAGTTAAATCATGGTTTTTGTCCCTTTCTGCCTGACTTATCTCTCTTAGCATAATACTCTCAAGATTGCCACACCATCATGAATGCACCTGATTTCCTCTGATCCTGATTTTCTTTTTATAGAGCCATTAAAGATGTCCAGTGTTGTTCTGCCAACATAAGAAAACACTCCAACCAGAAATAATAGGACCACCCTACTCATACTTTGAGCCTCCTCTTCAGTATTTTTTGACACAAATGTCCACTGTGTTTGTACCTTAACTTCTTCAGATGTTACTTGCCAACTGCCTCTCTCTCTCTGCTCTCAGGACTTTGTTCTATTCAGCTTTGGACTTACATTTTCCCTCCTAACAAGGCGCTTCTTTAAACTGTTTTCTTGATGATTAATATTTCTTGGTAAAATCTTGTGACTAGTCACATTTTAACCCACCTTGTCCAATAGTTCTGCCTGGGTAAAACCTTGCATTACCGACACCTAAGTTCTGTATATTACATCCTGAATTATCCTACATTGAATAAGCTGATTATTTTTAGCACTGACAATATGTTCTTAGAGGTTTTTTTCTTTTTCAGTTTGCTTATAGGGGAAAGTACAAAATCCTCTTTTGGAAAAACCCCTAATGTTATAGACAAGGAATCTGAAGTCGAGAAATGTTAGTATTTTGTATTCACCCTCATCATTTGTAACTAAGATTCATCAATTTTCTATTTGTATAGTATTATATTCTATAGTATTTTTATACCGTTTTTCCCCAAAAATAAGGCCTAGCCGGACAGTTAGCTCTAATTTGTCTTTTGGAGCAAAAAATAATATAAGACCCAGTCTTGTTTAACTATAATATAAGACCCGGTCGTATATAATGTACTATAATATAATATAACATAACATAACATAACGTAACGTAACATAACATAACATAACATAACATAACATAACATAACATAACATAATATAATATAATATAATATAATACCGGGTCTTATATTAATTTTTTCTCCAAAAGATGCATTAGAGCTTATTGTCTGGCTAAGTCTTATTTTCGGGGAAACATAGTAATATTGTGATTCATATATTATTTCAATTATCTCTTTTACTGTTGATGTGCATTTGAGCTGTTTCCATGTTTTGCTCTAAAAACAGTGCTGTTAATAACTGTTTATAAGAGTGTTCCTGATTCGTTAAGCAAGAGTTTCTCTAGGTTATTTACCTGACAGTGGATAGTTAGAACATAGAATATGTGTATTTCCAGTTGGACTTTATAAAGCCATTTTTCAAAGTGGTTGTACAACATCACATTCTCACCACAGTATATAATGGTTCTAGTTACTTCATATTCCCATATATGTTGATATTTAAAATTTTTTCCCCAATCTGTTGAGTATGAGTGGCATCTCATTGTGGCTTTGATTTGTATTTTCTTGATAGTAACGGGACTGATTATTTACATGTTCATTAATTACTTGGGTTCCTTCTTCTGCAAAGTCCCTACTCAAGTAGGTTGCTTGTTTTTTTTTTCTTTTGAATTATTTGTATTCTTATTGGTATCTTCACAAAAGATGTAAAACATGTTGAATATGATTATATTTATATAAATATGAATATCAGGCAAAACTAATTTGTATTGTCTGTACATGCCTACATATATGTTAACACTAGCAGTAAAGGTAAGGGAATTATTATCTCCCAAAGCAGGATAGTGTTGACATTTTGGGAGGAAGCAGTAGTTATGATAAATGAGGAGTGAGTAGGGGGTTGCTGCAGTGCTGACAATATACTAGTTTGTGACTAGTCATTGGTTACATGGTTCTTGCAAGCCATTAAAATTAGTTTAACTGTTAATATAGATGTATGCCCTACTCTGAATATAAATTTGAAAAAGTTACACTTTCCATCTGCTTGCTACTATTGATTAGAAATGTAACTGATTTTTGTACATTGATTTTTTTTATCAAGCAACTTTAAAAAACTTTCTTATGTGTAATTAAATAATTTGTAGATGGTGAATTTTTAAAATACATTAGTATTATCTGAACAAAATGACAATGTTTTTGCTCCCTTTCCAATTATTTGACTTATTTTTCTTATTGTTCTGGCTTTCAACTTCAGTATAATGTTAAATAAAAGTTATATGTTCCTGAACTTAAAGGGAACATTCTTCAGAATTTTTTATTAAATTGTGATTTTTATTGTAGGATTTGTGGAGCTATCTTTTTTAAAAAATTTATTTTATTTTATTTATTTTTTTATTGGGGAATATTGGGGAACAGTGTGTTTCTCCAGGGCCCATCAGCTCCAAGTTGTTGTCCTTCAATCTACCCTGTTTCCCCAAAAATAAGACCTAGCCTGACAATCAGCTCTAATGCGTCTTTTGGAGCAAAAATTAATATAAGACCCGGTCTGATATGATATAATATAATATAATATAATATAATATAATATAATATAATATAATATAATATAATACTGGGTCTTGTATTAATTTTTGCTCCAAAAGATGCATTAGAGCTGATTGTCCGGCTAGATCTTATTTTAGGGGAAACACAGTAGTTGTGGAGGGCGCAGCTCAGAGCCAAGTCCAGTCACTGTTTTTCAGTCTTTAGTTGCAGGGGTCGCAGACCACCATCCCATGCGGAAATTGAGCCAGCAACCTTGTTAAGAGCTCACGCTCCAACCAACTGAGCCATCCGGCCGCCCCTCCAGCAGCTCAGTGGAAGCTCATTGTCTTCAGTCTAGTTGTGGAGGGCACAGCTCACTGGCCCATGTGGGAATCGAGCCCACAAACCTGTTGTTCAGAGCTCGTGCTCTAACCAACGGAGCCATCTGGCCACCTGGTGAAGCTATCTTTTACCAAACCAAGGGAATTTCCTTGTATTGCTTCCTTTGAAATTATTTTTTAATCAAAAATCGATATTAAAGGAGGACCCTAGTAAACATCTATGCACCGAACATAAGAGCACCTACATATATAAAACAGATATTGACCGACATAAAGATAGAGATCAATAGTAACACAATCATAGTAGAGGACTTCAGTACCCCACTAACACCAATGGACAGATCCTCTAGACAGAAAATCAATATGGAAACAGTGGACTTAAATGACACATTAGTCAAATTGAATTTAATAGATATTTTTAGAGCATTTCACCCCAAAGCAGCAGAATATACATTCTTTTCAAGTGCACATGGAACATTTTCCAAGATAGACCACATGCTAGGCCACAAAACAAGTCTCAAGAAATTTAAGAAGATTGAAATCATATTAAGTGTCTTCTCTGACCACAGTGCTATGCAACTAGAGATCAATTACAAGAAGAAAACTGGAAAACACACAAACAGATGGAGGCTGAATAACATGCTGCTAAATAATGAATGGGTCAATAATGAGATTAAGGAAGAAATCAAAAGATACCTTGAAACCCAATGACTCAAAATCTGTGGGATGCAGTAAAAGTAGTTCTAAGAGGGAAATTCACAGCAATGCAAGCCTACCTAAAGACACAAGAAAAATCTCAAATCAGCAGTCTGTCTTTACACCTAAGGGACCTGGAAAAAGAACAGAAAAATAATCCAAAGGGAGTACAAGGAAAGAAATAATGAAGATCACAGTGGAAATATACCAAATAGAGACCAAGAAAAACAATACAAAAGATCAATGAAACCAAGAGCTATTTTTTTTGAAAAGCTAGATAAAGTGGACAAACCTTTAGCCAGACTCATCAAGAAAAAGAGAGGACCAAAATTAATAAAATCAGAAATGAAAGAGAAGTGAGAACACACACCACAGAAATACAAAAAGTTTTAAGAAAATACTATGAGCAACTATCCGACAACAAATTAGACAATCTGGAAGAAATGGGTAAATTCCTACAAGCATACAATCTCCCAAGGCTGAATCAAGAAGAAACAGAAAATCTGAACAGAACCATTACTACCAACGAAATTGAATCAGTAATCAATAAGCTCCAAACAAACAAAAGTCCTGGACCAGATGGCTTCACAGGTGGATTTTACCAAACATTCAAAACAGAATTTCACCTATTTTCCTCAAACTATTCCGAAAAATCCAGAAGGAGGGAAGGCTCCCAAGCACATTTTATGAGGGTACTAGTACCCTGATCCCCAATTCAGACAAAGACATTAAAAAAAAAAAAAAGAAAACTATAGGCTGATGTCCCTAATGAACATAGATGCAAAAATCCTCAACAAAATATTAGCAAACCAAATTCAGCAATACATTAAAAAGATCATATCCCACGATCAAGTGGGATTCATTCCTGGTATGCTAGGTTGGTTAAATATCCACAAATCAATTAACATGATACACCACATTAACAAAATGAAAAATAAAAATCATATGGTCATATCAATAGATGCAGAAAAAGCATTTGACAAAATCTAGCATCCATTTATGATAGAAACTTTTAGCAAAGTGGGAATAAAGGGATCATATCTGAACATAATAAAGTCCATATATGATAAACCCACAGCTAACATCCTACTCAATGGGGAAAAGCTGAAACCATTCCCCTTAAGATCAGGAACAAGACAAAGATGGCCCCTTTCTCCACTTTTATTCAACTGAAGTTCTACCTACAGAAATCAGACAAGAAAAAGAAATAAAAGGCATCAAAATTGGAAAGGAGGAAGTAAAATTGTCATTATATGCAGATAATATGATACTATATCTGGAGAATCCCAAAGGCTCCACAAAAAACTATTAGAACTGATAAATGAATTTAGTAAAGTAACAGGATACAAAATTAATATTCAGAAGTCAGTTGCCTTTGTATACACCAATAACAAACTATCAGAAGGAGAAATTAAGAAAACAGTCTCATTTACAATTGCTTCAAAAACAATAAAATACTTAGGAATAAATTTAACCAAGGAAGTAAAAGACCTGTACTCAGAAAATTGTAAGACTTTGAAGAGAGAAATTAAAGAAGATATAAATAAATGGAAACATATACTATGCTCATGGATATGAAGAATTAATATAATTAAAATATCCATACTATCTAAGGCAATATATAGATTCAATGCAATCCCTATGATATTACCAATGACATTTTTCACAGTACTAGAACAAATAATCCTAAAATGTATATGGAACCATAAAAGACCCTGAATAACCATGGCAATCTTGAGAAATAAAAACCAAGTGGGAGGTATCACACTGCCTGACATCAAATCATACTACAAGGCTGTAGTAATCAAATAGTATGGTATTGGCATAAAAACAGACACATAGATCAATGGAACAGAATAGAGAGCTCAGAAATAAATCCATGTCTATATAGTCATTTCATCTGTAACAATGGAAGCTAGAATTTACCTCAGGGCAAACACAATCTAATAAATGTTACTGGGAAAACTGGACAGAAATATGCAAAAAAATGAAACTGGACCACCTTCTTATACCATATACAAGAATAAATTCAAAATGGATTAATTAAAGACTTACATAAGAACCAAAACCATAAAACTCCTAGAAGAAAATATAGGAAGTAAATTTGCAGACATTACCCTTAGTAATATTTTTACTGATATATCCGCTCAGAAAAGGGAAACAAAAGAATAAATAAACGTGGGATTACATCAAACTAAAAAGGTTTTTCACAGCAAAGGAAACCATCAATAAAACAAAAAGGGATCCTAATGAATGGGAGAAGATATTTGCCAATGATACATCCGATAAGGGGTTAATATCCAAAATTTATTAAAAAAAAAAAAAAACTCACTCAACTCCAAAAAAAACAAACAATCCAATTAAAAAATGGGCAGAGGACATGAAGAGACATTTTTCTAAAGAGGACGTACAGATGGCAAATAGACATATGAAAAGATGCTCAGCATCAGTAATCATTAGAGAAATGCAAATAAAAATGCACCTCACTCTAGTCAGAACGGCTATCATCAATAAATCACCAAACAGTAAGTGTTGGCTAGGATGTGGAGAAAAGGGAACCCTTGTGCACTGTTGGTGGGATTGCAAATTGGTGCAGCCAGTATGGAAAACAGTATGGAGGTACCTCAAAAAATTGAAAGTGGAACTACCTTATGACCCAACAATTCCATACCTGTATATCTGTCCAAAGAAATCCAAAACACTAATTTGAAAAAATGTATGCACCCCTATGTTTATTGCAGTGCTATTCACAACATCCAAGATATGGAAACAACCAAAATGCCCATTGATAGACGATTGGATAAAGAAACTCTGGTACATTTATACAATGGAGTATTACTCGGCCATAAAAAAGAATGAAATCTGACCATTTGCAATAACAGGGATGGACCTAGAGAATATTACACTAAGTGAAATAAGTCAGACTGAGAAAGACAAATACCATATGATCTCACTTATATGTAGAATCCAAAGAACAGAATAAATGAGCAAATAGAAAAGAAATAGACTCAAAGATATAGGGAAAAAATTTGATGGTCGCTAGATGGGAGCAGGGAGGGGATGGGGTAGAAGTTAAAAGGATTAGAAAGTGCAAATTAGTAGTCAAAGTATAGTCACAGGGATATGAAATATAGTATGGGGAATATCATCAATAATGTTGTAAAGATTGTATAGGGTACCAGATGGGCACTGGACTTATCAGGGGGATCATTTCATAGACTGTGTAGATGCCTGACCACTGAGCTGTACACCTGAAGCTGAAGCTGAATAATATTGAATGTCAATTATAATTAAATACATATGTAAAAAATTGATAGTAAATTTTATCAAAGATGTTTTCCTCACCTATTGAGCTATTAATATCCAATGTTTTATTGTTTAATTCTTCAAGTACAATATAGATACTTTTACATCTGTTTGTTCTTATTTGTATTTCCTTATTTTCTCATATTTTATCATTTTTATTTTTTAAATCTATCATAATTATTTTTATGTTCTTTTTCTAATAATTCAAATATATGGAGAATCTGCAGGTCTTATTTTACTGTGTGATGCTTTTGCTGGATTTTATATATAACACTTTATTTCATTTTGTGTTTTGTAATTTTTGAATTTGAATTCATAATTTTGAAAACATTACCTCTGGTAATCCTTTGAAGCCTGAGTTTTAGGTGGGTTTCTCCAGAGAGTGTTTTCGTTTTCTTCTGCAGGCTATCAGGAGGTTTCACCAGCTCTGGACACTTTAAATTCTTGGCTAGAGATTTTTTAGGCTACTCATCTAGTGGGAATTCAGGCTGTAAATGCACATATGGGATGTATTTTGGCTACAAATTTTCAAGGAGAATTAATTTTTATCCTCCTGCATTCAATACCAAAGTTGAAATTGATGTTTTTCCTTGTCTTATTCTGGAGGCAGGGAGGCCGACTTGCTTCTAGTGTATTATTAATTTGAAGGTATAGATCCTTGGGACCCCAGCTTTATATTGGGGGTATTTCCTGTTAGATACCCCAACTTGGCTGACTCCTGGGCTTTGCCTATTCTCCTCTGGATCTTCAGAGGGTCTGAAAACCAAAATTCAAGTTCACCTTTTTGTCAAGTGTTGTCAAGTTGAAAGCCATCCCTCAATTTATTTTTCCTCTGGGTTTCAGTTTACATTTATTATATTGGCCTCTGAGTGTTTCTTTACCAATTTTCCGGCTCTTGGATGCAGTTAAAATATTTTAAAATATTTTGTCCAGCATTTTTCTTGCTGTTTTTTTTTCCCCATTGACAGTTGTTCAGGTTACTTAGTCTGCTAGGGTGTCAGAAGCAATAACTTAAACTTTATGATTTCTGACCTCTCTTTCAACTTTGTGGTTGATGCTATGTTCACTATATTAAAGATTTGTGGTTGGTAAGGGCTATATTTTTAAAAAGAAATAACTTGTGGGAGCAAACAATATAATTGTCCACTCATGAGAGGTTTTTGGGCTACATGTTCCCATATTTTATGCATCAGTGTCCTTGCCTTAGGCTGTTCGATTTAACACATAGGGAATTCTAAGTTAAATGGTAAATTCAGTTTAACTAAAACCCCATTCTGTCACCATCTTCTAGAATGCGATAAAAATGCCTTGATAAATGTTGAAACTTGTTTCTTTTAATAGAAGATAGCCTTCTAAAATATTGAAATAATTTGTATGGTATAAGATTAATTAAACTTTTAACAATATAAACTTCTTGGAAATTAAATACTTTTTCTGTTAAATGTACATTATTTTCTTGACACAAGTATGGTCTTAATTACATACGTTTGTATTCTTAAATCAAATTTTGGTTATCTGTATTATTCTTGCAATTATAATAGTATAAACCTCACAGAGCTGTGAGAATTCCATGAGTATATGTATGTGAAAGATTTTTGCACATCATAAAGCAATACAAAGTTACCAAATATATTTTATGAAATTAAATGTTATATTCTCTGAATTCTTGTAGCACTTTAAAAAATCATAAGTGGATACAAGTTTATTTTTCTTTCTAAATTATGAGCTTAATGATGGAAGAAACTAATTTAATCAAATGACATCTCAAGAAGTTAGCACCATGCCTGGCACATAGTAAACATTCAATCACAAAGAATGTTTGTTTAATTGATAATAAATGAGAAATGCTTTCAATTAGATGTTTTTCAATACCTCTTATGTTATGGAAATGTTCATTTTTAAAGCATATTTATTTAGACTAGGAAATTTTCATGCTTCTCTTTCCATATTTTGTATCTGCTAAAGGATGTCTGTAACAACTGAAAATAATGGGCCTTTGTGGGGATAAGGGCAATGTTAAGATAATTTTCTCATGTGTGAAATAGGAGAGTTTGAGTGAAAAATGTGAAGTGCTTATCCCTGTTGTGAGATCCTATGAGGTTTGATATTAAATGAACTATAGACCTAATTTCCACACTGTAGTGCTACCATGGTCACTTTTCAGCTTATAAAATGCAAGCTGAAAAGCATGTAGGCAAATGTGTGCAAATATGCAAAATTTGCAAACATATGCAAATTTTCTTTTGCAATAGTGATAGTTATCTAATCTACTTTTTAAAACAGGACCACACAAAGCCTCTGTAAATAATCCTACTTGAATTGCTTTTCAAAGGCATAATCCATTGCTTTATCCTCCTCTTACCATAAAAAATTATTACCTTTGGATATGATCAGTTTGGGGTCACTTCCTCTAATTTTCAAGGTCACAACTGGATAGCCCAATAAAATAACCCATGAGGTTGTGTTAATATATTTATGGAGGAGGAATTATAGCCAGGTTCAGTCTATTATGTTATCCTGAATTGTTTAAATATGATGAAATGCAGTATCCTTCTGATATTTATTTTGGCAGAAGTAGTGATTTTATTTTTAGAAATTTCAAACCTCAATGAAGTTTGTGCCTAAGACCTCAGAATAAGCAGAGATCCTGAGGTCAGCAGGTTGAAACATCTTTACTTTGTAACTTTCCATCAGGATTTTGGATATGTGGAGGATGTTTAAGTGAGTACCAATTATAAATACAGCTAATCTTTACATTGTTTATGTATCTGTAATTTCTTTAAACATCAACTAATTAGAATAGTACTATGAACAGTGTTGGTGCTTAATACATGGTTAATAAATACCATATGATTGAGAGTTGGATGTGTTTCAAAATTAGTATTTTACTTGGGGATATGAGAGACAGAGCCTCATTTAGTCTTTCTATTACAAATATTTCTTCACTTAGAATGCATATCCTTTTAATGTTTAGCCTGAATTTATGAATGTTGTCAAATGCCCTTCCATTCACTTTTTGATAACTAGAATCCTTGCTTTTTAAGATCGTCTCCATTTTCTGTAGTTGTACATTAAAAGCAAGAAAGAAAAGCAAATGTTAAATGTAAGGATACATTCTAAATATTTCTGCGGAGATAACGTTTTATTGTCAACTTAGATTGTGAAGTAAGTGGATGGAAATCAGAATACACTCACAAAGAGGAAGTCTTTCGACACTTCGATTGATGTCCGTATTACCCAAAAGGAGTGCACAGGTTATCTGTGTGAACTACTATGTGACTGGAGATCCAGGGATTTTACTCTTTTGCTATCAGAATCCCTTTAGGCGGTGAATCAAGGGAGTATAAACTGAGAAAACTCCAGATAAGGGATTTTGAGTACTTATAAATAATTCATCCATCCTTTCTGGCATTTAAATGACTATAAAAAGTTACTGATCTATGGACATGTCATGCTTTTTCTTTTCATGTCAGTTTCTTGGTTTTCTTTTCCTCCCTTTACTTTTGAAAAGTAAGAACATAAGAAATTATTTTAGTATACTTTTCTGCTTTCACAAACCATACTTGGTAACAAATCATTCCGAATTTTATGATGTTAAAGAGATGGATCATATAAGAACAGAAATCACTATAGCATAATTTGATTGGAAACTGCACATTTTGTGCATGTTTTACAACATATGCAGAGTTTACACATTAGCAAAATTCAATTTAAACATTTGATCAGAAAGTCTTAGTTGTACTTCTTTGTTGTCCCTTGCATTTGGCTTCCTCACAAATGCCTTGAAAGAAATTGATATCACAAATTTAGGAAGTCAAGCCTGGGGATAGCAAATAGCACAAATCCAATTGACAACCTCTTCATACCAATAACACTTATCACTGATTAAGCAAAGTACTTTTCACCTTCTCCTCATCAAGATGTGGCACCTTCAGGCTGCACTGTGGAGAGGTACTAGCTGTCCAACAGAGGTAGAAAAAATTCTGACTTCATTTGCCATTGCCGATTGAAAGAAAATCGGGAAAAGAGATGCAGTTCAGTTTATTCCACATTTTTACAAATGTGGTTATTTTATGAGCTGGACATTCAAAATGAGGGCTGAGGCAAAAAAAATAGATTGATTATTAATTAATTAATTATTGCATTCTGAATATATATCAAGCATTGAACTATACCCTGAATATACACAGATAAATAAAGACAAGTCCCTAGCTGTCAGTCTGTTAAGTGTCATACAAATAAACCATTTCAGTACAAAGTAGTAATTATAAAAATAATGTAGAAAATGCTATAGGAGCAGAGAGAATAAGAGAACTGTCTGTTACTGCCCAGAGGACTTTTACTGGAAAGGTAATACATTTTAATAGGTTTTGAAAGATGAGTAGGAAAGTGGGCTGGGGGGGCGGGGGGCGGCGGCAAAAACAACACCGCTCCAGGAAGAAATGATGACAGAGCAAAAGGAGGATTATGATGAGGTACATCTTGATCAGACAAGGATGAATCATTTGGTAAGGGTAGATGGCAGACAGGAGAAAACATTGATGATTCCAGGCTGTGAAGGGCCTTGTATATCATGTTATATAGTCTCAGTTTCTGGCATGGATGTGAAGAAAAAGAAACCCTTGCGTATTCTTGGTGGGGTTGTAAATTGGTGCAGCCACTATGGAAAGCAGTATGGAGGATCCTCAAAAAATTAAAACTAGAACTACCATACGATCCAGCAATTCAAACTCTGAATATATCCAAAGAAAACTAAAACACAAACTCCAAAAGATATTTGCACCCCCATGTTCATAGCAGCATTATTTACAATAGCCAAGACATGGAAAAAAACCTAAGTGTCCATTGATGGATGAGTGGGTAAAGAAGTGGAGGTATATATACA
Source organism: Rhinolophus sinicus (assembly GCF_057876585.1). Classification (NCBI taxonomy): domain Eukaryota; kingdom Metazoa; phylum Chordata; class Mammalia; order Chiroptera; family Rhinolophidae; genus Rhinolophus; species Rhinolophus sinicus. The sequence goes on along the minus strand of NC_142518.1, from coordinate 19,939,571 downwards.
CAATGGAATATCACTCAGCCATAAAAAAATGAGAGCATCCTATCATTTGTGACAACTTGGATGAAATTTGAGGGCATTATGCTAAGTGAAATGTCAGACAGAAAAAGACAAATACCATACGATCTCACTTATATGTGGAATCTGAAAACAAACAAGCAAACATAAAACTCACAGAAAAAGAGATCTGATTTGTGGTTACCAGAGACAGGTGTTGTGGGGAGAGAGAATTGGAGGAAGGTGGTCAAAATGTACAAACTTTAATTATAAGGTAAATAAGTGCAAGGGATCTAATGTAGAACGTGGTGACTAGAGTTAATACTGCAGTATGTGGGAGGAAACTTAAGTGATATTAAGCCTTGCTGTATAGCTCTAAAAAGCAAGACAGTATGACATTGGCAGAGAGATAGACCCATAAATCAATCGAAAAGAATTCAGAATCCAGAAATATCCCCTCACAGGTATGACCAACTGATTTTTGACAAAAGTGCAAAAGGTAGGATAGCCTTTTCAGTAAATGATGTAAGAGCAATTGGACACCCATAGGCCAAAATATAATAATAACCCTGACCTAAACGTCACACCTTATAAAAAATTAAACAAATCAAAGACATGAATGTAAAACATAAAACTTAAATTTTTAGAATAAAACGATGAAAATCTGGATCTTGGGCTAAGTAACAAGTACTCAGACTTGACACCAAATGCACCATCAATAAAAGTAAAATTTATAAATTGGAGCTCACCAAAATTAAAAATATTTGTTCTGTGAAAGACCCTGTTAAGAAAGTGAAAACACAAGCTTTACATGGGAAGAAAACATTTGCAAACCATGTATCTGACAAAGAACTAGTATCTAGAATATGTGAACAAGTTTCAAAACTTGCAGGCTTAAAAATAAGCCAATTAGAAACAGGAAAGAAGACATAAAGAGACACTTTACTAAAGAGAAAGAGGATACACAGATGGCAAAAAAGCTGTTCAACATCATAGCTATTAAGAAAGTGCAAATTAAATTCACAATGAGATTTCACTACATACCTATCAGAATTGTTAAAAAAAACAAAACACGGAAAACAAAACAGTGACAGCACCAAATACTGACAAGTATGCTGAGAAACTGGATCACTTATGTTTTACTCGTGGAAAAGTAAAATGGAACAGCCCCTCTGGAAAACAGTTTGGTAATTTCTTATACAATTAAATATGCAACCATCATGAGACTCAGCAATTGTACTCTTGGTCATTTATTCCAGAGAAGTAAAAACTTATATTCAGACAAAAATATGTACACAAATGTTTATACAAGCTTTGTTCATAATAGCCCAAGAATTGAAACAACCTAGATGTCTTTCAATGAGTGAATGGTTAAACAAAGTATGGTAAATCTATATCATGAACTCTAATTCAGCAATTAAAAGGAACAAACAATTGATACATGCAATAGTTTGGATAGATCTTCATGGAAGTAGTTCAGTGAAAAAAGTCGGTCCCTAAGATTGCATACGATAATTGTCCATTTACTTAACAGTCTTGAAATGACAAAATTATTGGAGTGGAGAACTGACTAGTTGCCAGGGACTAGAGATGGGTGGGGTGGGGAGAAGGGAAGTATGCATGGGAACAAAAGGACAATATGAGGAATCCTTGTGATGATGGAAATGTTCTGTATCTTGACTGTATCAATGTCAATTTCCTGATTGTGATATTGTACAACAGATTTGCGAGATGTGACCATTGGGGGAAACTGGGTCAAGAGTACAAGGATTCTCTCTATATTATTTTTTACAATTGCATGTGAATCTACAATTATCTCAAAATAAAAAGTTGAATTAAAAAAGCCAAAGAATTATCCTGATGAAATCTTTGTCCTGCATAGATAAGAAAATCCTAAAAAACCTCCAAGGGAGGGAAAATTACTTTTTTTACGCAAAAATATAGATAACAAACCTGCAACAGAGTTTTCATCTGTAAAATAACATGTAGGAAACAATGAAGCTAATAAGAACTACATTAAGCAAAATAAAATTGTCATGGCCAATGTCAACACAGCTCTCTGAGAATCGGATAGATCTTGTTGAAAAAGGTAAATTGTGCTACCGAGGAATAAATATTTCAATCAAACTCTTGATTTTATATAAATACAGGCAAATACACAGAGCCTTACACATGTCATATAAGGTACATGCAGTTTCTCTAAAAAACTATGCCCAGAATCATTTAAGAATTTATCTTGTCTTTTGCCTCAGGGAATTCCTTAACTAATTTTAATAAATCAATAAAAGTAGATATAATTATATAAAGTGGTTTACCAGAATTCTTAGCAACTTTGAAATAAAGACATATACTACTGTGTTTCCCGAAAATAAGACCTAGCTGGACCATCAGCTCTGATGCGTCTTATGGAGCAAAAATGAATATAAGACCCGGTCTTATATTACATAAGACCTGGTATGATATGATATGATATGATATGATATGATATGATATGATATGATATGATATGATATGATATGATATACCGGGTCTTATATTAAAATAAGACCAGGTCTTATATTAATTTTTGCTCCAAAAGACGCATCAGAGCTGATGGTCCGGCTAGGTCTTATTTTCAGGGAAACACCGTATAATACTAGATAATTAATATGATTTAAGGAAATCAGAAGGGAAATTACTAAGTTCCTATAAAATTATATAAAAGAGCACACTTCGTACCAAAATATATGAATAACAACAAAAGCTGCACTTATATATCAAACGCCTTTATTGTTAAAGAAGAATGCTGAAAAATACATAACCATGTTAAATTTAAAATCATAGGAAATTAGAAAAACAATATATATTAAACACAGTATTGATGAAGGATTTACCAGTGATAAGGGAGAATTAAAATGGAGAAATTTTATTAATTAAAAAAACAAAAGGTAGAATGAAGGATAACTTCGGAAAGACTGATAGTTTTCCCCCAATGCCAACTGAACTTTTTTTTTTTTTTAAGTGATAGCATTCTCAATGACTGCCTGGCTTAAAGGTTAAATTTTCAGCAAAGTCATCTGTTCTGGCTGGGATGCAGATGTGATGGAGCTCTGAAAGAGCTCAGCAATTATGTGAGATCATGAGTTGGAAGCCACACCTTGGGTTTGATGGAGTTATAAGGTAGGAAGTGCTGGAATACCTGAAGATGATGATGACGCTCTAAGTTTATTTATTTCTAGAATTTAATTTTCTATGTGAAAAATGACCTGCTGTATAAGTGGTATTTCCAAGGGATAGCCTTACCAGGATATTCTGCCCCAAAAGAGCAGAGAATTTTTTAATCAAGGAAAGGATTAAGGGTATTTCCTTCACATCAAAATCTAGGGTTTCAAATGGCCACAAGGAGCTGCTATTAAGCTGAGAGACAAGGGTTGCTTATAACCTAGAGGCCGATAAATGCACGACTAGAGTCTTAAGGCTTAAATACATATCTAGATATGGAACTGGCCTGCAGCAAATAGGCCAGAAATCAATTAAGTTATTGAAGTAAAGATTTTTTACCCTAAAAAAAAATCCCAAAGAAAACAAACAAACGCAAAACACAAGTTAGGACTGTAAAATCCTATAACTGTTTAACTCATAAAGCAATTGCCAGGCCTCTGAAGCTGCACCAGCATGAAGCCAGTTGCAAATTCTGCCACTATACTTCAAATGTGGCCATGGAAGATAATGGAAAAGGAAAGAAAAAGACTCCCAAAGGGCAAAGACAGGCACTGCCAAAGAAAATAAAGAAAAAAAAAATCCTCCCAGAAGACACAACCAGAGGGGCTTCCAATGACTACATTGCTATGATATGGAATTTTCACAGTTCCTGCCCTGCAGGGTTTAATAATGGCTAAAAATTGGTGACTGCAGTGTGTTTTTCATATTTTCCTTTTTTTTTTTTTGCATGGAATCTTCACTTTGGTTGTTCTATTAATACTCCATCATTTAATATTAAATAATCAGAGGTCATAAAACATGTCTGGAAAACAAGTACCCTATATGAATCTGAGGGCGACGATGGTTATCACCAACAGAGCTCGGATTTTGAGATGCAGTAACTGAGTGGTACATTGGAGTGTGATCTCTTGGCAATAGTGTGATATGATTTTATATAAGAAAAAATTATTCTTGCGTAGTGAGGTTGCAAGTCTGCTAGGTGTTCCCCAAATCAACCCCTTCTCAATTTCTGATTTAATAATAGAACCCCTGATTTAGTGGGGTACATGGCTGCCCAGAATAAAGACTACATTTCCCAGCTTGCTTAACAATCAAGTGTGTCTATGTAACCCAGTACTGGTCAATGGGATGTAACTAGGAATAGTTTGTTGCAATTAGGACAGGCTCATGCCCTGTTCCAATTAGATCCAGGGAGAAGCATGTTTTCCATCCCTCCTTTCTCTTGGATGGAACATGAATGTGATGAATGGGCTAATTCATCCATCTTAAAGTTTGTGAAATGTGGTTATCATGGGCCAGAAAAGATAAGGGTGCTGGATTCATGGAGCTGCCTACCAACCTTGGAGTTCTTACATGATATATACTTTTTTAATACAACAGAGAAATACAGTTCTGTCTTTTGAAATCATGATGTTCTTTCAAATTTCCCTTTATTTTTTCTTCTCTGAAGCACTACATTCCTTTCTGCATTACTGTACTTTCACTTGTAATCATTTTTCTCCTGCCAAAAGAATACAATTTAGTGTATCTTTTAATGCAGGTCTCCGGACCCGCATGCCTCCCAAAATCTTAGACTGTCTTTCAAAATAAATTTATTTCATTTTGCTTTTTCTGGAGGAATTACTTGCAGGTTATACAATTTAAGTTTAGCTGTTATCTACTTTCAGGATTTTAAGAAGCTCACTCAAGTTTATTCCCACTACCATTTTTCTGTTTTTGTTGAACAGTAAACTGTCAGCCTTGTTGATGCTCTTTTTTGTTGTTGTTTTCAGTATTTCCCTTCAAGATTCACTATGATGCAGAGGAGTGGTATTGTTTGTATTTTTTCCTACTTTGAGTTTATAGATAATTTGTATCCAGAGACGTGTTGTCTTTAGTAAGTTTGGAAACTTTTTTTGGCAGTAGCTCTTGGAATATTGCTTCTGCACCATTTTATCACACTTCTCCTTTGGGACTCTCTCTCTCTCGAGATGTGTATCTATATCTGTCTATTTATATCTATACCTTACACTCCTATGTTTTTTATATCCTTTCCTTGCTTCAGTTGGGATATGTTCTACTGATGTATCTTCACTTAACTATTCTTCTCCTCTGTTGTGTGTAATCCACTCTTAATACTATTACGCATATTATACTTCATTTATTATTATCCTTTTTAATTTTATAATTTCCATTTAATTCCATTTACAGGTACCAGTTATCTAGCAAAATTACCCATCTTTTCATCTATTTTCTTGTGCATGTTAATCCTATTTTTTTTAAAACCTGTGTCTGAAAACACTAATTTCTAGATCACCTGTGGACCTATTTTGTTTTTTAATATTGTATCCCTCAATGTTCTGTCCTTTGATCCTGTCTCTTTGCGTGTCTGGTAATTATTTTATAATTAATAGACTTTATAGAGCAGTATTAGATTTGCTAAAAAATTGAGCAGAAAGTGTAGAGAGTTCCCATGAACGCTTCCCCACCCCACCCCTACACCCCACACAATTTTCCCTAATAAATACGTCTTGCCTCGGTGTGGAATATTTGTTAAAATTGATGAATTAATAATATATCATTATTAACATTAATAATATTATTAATAACTAAAGTCCATAGTTTACCTTAGGGTTCACTCTTTGTATAGTAAAAGTTCCATGGGTTTTGACAAATGCATAATGTCCACCATTATAGTATCACGATAGTTTTACTGCCCTGAAAATCCCCTGTGCTCCAGCTATCCATTCCTCCCTTTCTTCCCCTGAACCTCTGGCAACTAGTGATGTTTTTATTGTCTCTATAGTTTTACCTTTTCCGAAATGTCTATAGTTAGAATCACACAGTAGGTAGCCTTTTAGACTGACTTCAGACCCTTAGCAATATGCATTTCAAATACTTCCATGTTTTTTTCCCAGTTTTGTTGAGGAATAATTGACATACTTCACTGTATAAGTTTAAGATGTGCAGCATGATGGTTTGATTTACTATTAATAGATTGTGAAACGATTACCACAACAGAGTCAGCTAGCATACATCATTTTACAAAGATACAATACAAAGAAAAGAATAAAGTTCTTTTTGTGATAAAAATGCCTAGGACCTATTTTGTTAACAACTTTATTATACATCATAGAGCAGTGTTAAATATAGTCATTATGTTGTACATTACATCCCTAGTACTTATTTGTCTTATAACTGGAAGTTGTACCTTTTGATCACCTTCCTCCAATTCTCCCTTCCCACAATACCTGCCTCTGGTAACTACAAATTTGAATTCTTTTTCTATGAGTTCAGTATTTGCTTTTTATTATTATAATATTTTTATTCCCATCCCCCACCTCTTGCCCTTTGGCAACTATCACCTTTTTCTCTATATCTGTGGGTCTGTTTGTTTTGTTTTCTTTATTCATTTATTTTATTTATTTTTTTAGATTCCACATATAAGTGAGATCACAAGGTATTTGCTTTTCTCTATCTGACTTATTTCACTTAGTATAATGCCTTCAAGGTCCATCCGTGTTGTCACAAATGATAGGATTTCCTTGTTTTATTATGCCTGAATAATAGTCTATTGTGTATATATACCACAACTTCTTTATCCATTCATCTATTGATGGACACTTAGGTTGTTTCCATATCACGGCTACTGTAAATAATGCTGCAATGAACATGGGGGTGCAGATATCTTTTTGAGTTAGTGTTTTCGTTTCCTTTGATTATATTCTGAGAACTGAAATTGTTGGATCATATGGTAGTTCTATTTTCAATTTTTTGAGAAACCTCCATACTGTTTTCCATAGTGGCTGTACCAATTTGCATTCCCACCAACAGTGCACAAGGGTTCCTTTCTCTCCATAACAGCATTTGTTATCTCTTGTCTTTTTGGTGATGGCCATGTTGTTGCATCTTGTCTATTTATCCAGTCAGCCATTCTATGTCTTTTGATTGGAGAATTTAATCTCTTTATGTTGAAAGGACTTGTTGATACTAATAACTATTTTGTTAATTGTTTTCTTGTTCTTTGTGGATCCATTGTTTCTTGTATCTCATCCAGCTGTCTTTTTTCATGTTGTGATGTCTTTTGGTATCAGTATGCTGTAACTTCTTTATCATGTTTATTTGTGTAGTTGCTATAGGTTTTTCCCTTGTGGTTAAAATGAGGTTTACATGAAATATATTAAAATTGTAACACCCTATTTTATGTTGGTAACAACTTAACTTCCATGGAATTTCTAAACTTTATACTTTTACTTCTCCTCTGCATCACATGTTAGCCCCCGTAAGTCTTAGATGATTTCTTCACTCTTTTTCGTTCTTTTTTCTTTTTGCTCCTTTGACTGGATAATTTCTAATTATCCTCCAGGTTACTGATTCTTTGTTCTGCATGGTCGAGTCTGCTTTTGGAACTCTTTATTGAACTTGTCAGTTCAGTTATTATATTTTTCAACTGTAGGATTTCTGAGTTTTTTTTTTATGGTTTCAGTTGCTTTGTTGAACTTCTCATTTTGTTCATGCATTGTTTTCCTAATTTCGTTTAGTTGTCTGTTCTTGTAGTTCATTGAACTTCTGTAAGATGATTATTCTGAATTCTTTGTCTGACAGTTCATATTTCTCCATTTCTTTAGTTTCAGTTATTGGAGCTTTATACATTTCCTTTGGTGGTGTCATATTTACCTTTTTTTTTTTTTTTTTTGGTGATCCTTGATTTCTTACATTGATATCTGTTCATTTAAGTAATTGGGTTCCTCTTCCAGACTTTACAGGTTTGCTTTGACAGAAACAGTCCTTCACCACCAGCTGAGATTTCTGGGCATATCTGCTGTAATGTCCTTTGGTAGGTGGGGCCTACTGTTATAGTCTATTTAGGAGTGAGGAAAGTGTTCAACCTCTGCAGTCAGGAATGGGGGTGCGGTATGCAACTGGCTGAGAAATTTGGATAGGACTGTTTACCATCTTGGTTTCCTACCCAAGTGAGGCTCTAGGATGGGCTCTGTGTTTCTCTGGAGTCTCTGGTCAGAATTACTAGATGGCCTAGTAGGGAATGGGGCTATGAATTAGCTTCCCTGCCCTAGCAGGACAGCAGGACAGGACCCAGAGCCTGTATGGCTTATTGTTTAGGGACCCAAATCAGGTAAGAATGTGCACTGAATTTCCTGGTGAGGTGAGGCCACCAGTTTTGCTCTGCAGTAGGGCAAAGTCACAGCCTGTGCTCTCTGTTGAAGCGCCACTGTAAACAGGGCTGTTGGAAGGGCTATGCAGCTTCCTGTGTGCTCTCATTAGGTTCCCTGGTCAGGCTGGCTGAAAGTTGTATTCATGGGCTGCAAGTAGTTTCACTGCCTGGGTGCAGAGGGAGAAGCTCTAAATCCGCTAAAGCTTTGTTTGTTGTCTGAACTGAAGCTGACCTGCACCCCATGTTCCCTCACCAAACAGATCCCCTGGCTTTGTTCTGCCCTTCTCTTAGCTCAAGCACCGCTTCGCTACACAGCTTCTAGGTGTTCTCACCAGGGCTTCTGGTCAGATTGGGCTGCTAGTCATAGCATGTTTTGCTATGTCTCAGCTTCCTTTCCTGGATGGGAAGGGGAGGGGCTGTTGGAAGCAACTCTCAATTTCCCAAACAGGCTCTGTGGTTGGGGGAGGCCAGGCACTACCCTCAGGCTTGGCCATGAATTCATCTCCTGCCTGTGCATAGCAGAGGATCTCTCCATGCCTAGTACTGGCTCTGCTTACAAGGTGATCGATCAGCTCTGCCCATCCACCTCTCAGCTCCAGTGTTGTGGGCTTCCAGGTATTTCTGCTAGCCCCTCTGGTCATCTGTGTCTGGGAGATACTCTCCACAGTGGGTGGGGTGTAACTCAGCTCCTTGTACGGGTGTGGGCAAACCAGGCATTACTGTTGGCAAAACTCCTCCTTTGAGGACCCAAATCAGGCAGATCTGTACCCCAACAAGTTTCCTGGTCAGAGTGCAATGCCCACTTACTTTTGCTATGAGTGAAGTTGTTGGTTGGGATTACTTCTTGGGCACTGCAGTATGAACTTGGTCAGTCAAGATCCAAATGCTCGTTGTTGCAAGCCTCTCCCTTCCTTCTCTGTCACAGTCAGATTCCCAGTGGTTGAGCCCTGCAGATACCCCTACAGTCCCCATGGGATGAGACCAGAGTAGGGGCTACCATGATGAGGTGACCCACAATTCTAGGGTGTGCTGGTTGTCCCCCCTGGGCGCTCTTTTCCTACTGGAGGAACCAGAGACTCAAGGAAGACCTCTCCGTGTGGTGCTGCACTGGCCTGGGGGAGGGGCAATGTGGTCAGTGTGTAGCCCCTTCTCTTATTCTTTTACTGCAGTCTGTCTTGGGTCTGTGGTACAGGGAGTGCTTTGGCCTCACTCCCATGTTCTATGATCCTCTCAGTGGTGTTTTGTTCTTCAGTAGTTGTTCTTCTTGTGAGGAGGAGCTCATTCTGGAATAACCTATGTCATCATCTAGGTAATGTCACTCCCTCCATGTCTTTTAATGGCTTGATAGCTCATTTCTTTCCGATGAATAGTAAGTATTCCATTATATGGATATACATGCCTGATAATTTTGATCAAATGCTAGACATAATGTATAACAACTCCTAGAAGGCCTAGATGATATTGTCTTTCTACTGAGATGATTGAATTTTCTTCTGGGAAGAAGGTAAATATGGGCATATTGCTATGATATAATGCATCTGAGATAATCTGAGTCTGTATTTCATACTTTGGGAGAGTTGGTCTTCCACTTTGCTACTATTACTTCTGGAATGTAGTTCTTCAGATATGTCATAAGTCTGGAATTTTACCCAGATACTTCTGCTTTAGCAAGATGAACTCCAATTTGTCTTTACTACACAGAGTAGATAAACACCTCATGAGACTAATTAAGAAAAATATATATATACATGAAAGGAAACATTAGTTGTACTGAGGAGTTTAAAATAAGTATAGAAAGATGTTACATAAAACTGACAAATTTGACAACCAAAACGAGGTAGATTATTTTTTAACAGAACATGAAGTATCAAAATTGTTTAAACCAGTTGTCATGGAAGGCATTGAAAATTTATTAGAAATACATTATTTGAAAGAACACTGGGCATCATATCAGTTAATAACTTACCTTGAAAAAATAGATTATTCAGGTATCATTTAAAAATTGCATAACATAAAATGGTTGGAAATCTCTCAGTTTTATGAAGCATGGGTAATTTTTATACAAAAATCTACCAAAGTAGTGTCAGTAAAATCATAATAGACTAGTTTCATTTATACATTTGGATGCAAAACATTTAAAAATTTAGAAGACAATGGAAAACTATTTTAATAATTCTGCAGGAAAGTATCTTAAAATTAAAACTTGATACCAGGAAAATATAATTTAAACATAATACATTTTAAACATTTTTCAACATGGGAGGAGACATCAACTTTACCACTGATAATTTCTCATAAAAAGTCAATAATATATTACTACATTGACCAAGAATAAAATAAATGGAATTTATCATTTAAAGAGTGTGGTGAATCATTATTTGACTTACTAAAAGGTGAAATGTAAACAGCTACCTTTTAATATATAGATGATTACATCTCATCACTGTTTTGTCACTTTGGGTTTTCTAAGAGTGAAGAAACTACCTGTTTGCTTCTGTATTCTGATAAAAGTTGATGATCTTAATTTAGCAAGTCAGCTCTTAGTCTTGGGTGCATTCCAGTTAATCTGTCTCATTGGTACTGATTCAGCAGTTGAAGTAACTATGATATTTAAGTTGATAATGATTGACCTTCAATATCAGGTGTTTCCCATGAAGTGTTTCCATTTATGGAATTCATTTTTCTCTCCTGAGTTGATGAAAGCCAGATCTATTTTAAAACATGTAGCCTCCAACTCCATCCTATTCATCACTGATGTAAGTGTGCAGTGGATGAGACTGTTAAAGAATGCCATTTTATAATTTGAAGTCGGCTGATATGGTAGGTTGAATAATGACTCCTAAAGATATCAAGTCTTGATTTCTGGAATCTGTGAATATGGAAAAGGAGTCTTTGCATATGTGATTAAGTTAAGGATGTCGAGATGGGGGGAGATTATCTTGGTTTATCCAGGTAGACCTAAATGCAATCAAAAGTATCCTTATGAGGAAAGGCCGAAGGAGATTTGGCAGAGAAAAGAAGACAGCATTGTGACTGTGGAGGCCGAGATTTGAGTGATGTAGTTGCAAGCCCATAAATGCCTAAAGAATTCCGGCAGCCATGAGAAGCTGAACAGGCAAGGAACGGATTCTCCTCTAGAGTCTGAGGGAGAGCCTATGACCCCATCAACATCTTGATTTCTTCTTAGTGGTGGTGATTTTGGACTTCTAGACTCCGGAACTGTGGAAGGATAAATTTCTGTTGTTTTAAGCCACCAAATTTGTGGTAATTTATTATGGCAGCAATAGAAAATTAATATAGTTGATGGTATAAATTTTCATGTGTCCACATAGGAGCTCAGCAGGTCCACTTATTCTAGGAAACTGATGACAATTCCTGAAAATAAAAAAATAAAATAAAAGCATGTTTAATATAGGTTGCTTTCTTGGAAATGGAGATAAGCCTTTAAGGATCATTTTTATTTTTAAATAAAGTTGTATATTTTCAAAGTATACAACATATGATATACATAGTGAAATGATTACTACTGTCAAGTTAATTAACATATCATCTTCTCACATAGTTACCATTTTTTTCAGTGTATGTCTACTTCAGAATAACTGAATATTCATGTATACTTTATAGAATGTATTTTAAAATATAAATTATTAGATACTATTATTTTTGACATTACAGAGTGAAAGGCTCCTGCCAGTTCACCTCTATTCCTATGCTAATCTCTCCTTCATTTCAAAATTTGTAGTGTGAATTTAATAAAAATTGATGGCAAAAATCTTATGATTTAATATTCTAAACTTCATAATTGTTACTATTCCAATCTTGATTGGATCATTTAGTGGGAGCCGCAGGCTTCAATTTACCAACTGTTTTGTATACCAGAATCTTGACCAGGCTTAGGTGCTTTTGAGACAATGATTTTTTGAATCATTGTGATAGCCAGCACAAATACCATATTACATTTCCAGACGTAAGAAAATAGATATTGCCTCAGAATCAGAAATCTAAGAGGACAGTAATATCTTAGTTTTTATTGCTACCTCACAAATGACCCCCAGCCCCAAACAGTCATTTAAAAATGACATTTATTATCTCTTAATTCTGTGGGTTGGGAATTCAGTTATAGTTTAGCTGGGTCCTCCAGCTCAGACTCTCCCAGGGCTGCAATCAAGGTGTCATCTGGGGCCTTAGTCATTTTAGGATACAACATTCATTACCCTATTCTGAGCTGACTTAGTTTTGTTGGCAGTACTCATTGCCTTGCAGCTATTGAGCTGAGGGTCTCAATTCTTTGCCACATGGACCTTTCCATAGGACAGCTCATAACATGTCTGCTTGCTTTATCAAACAGAGGAGCAAATGAGAGTAAGAGAATGTCAGCAAGACAGAAGTCACAATCTTAGAACTTAATCTCAGAAGTGACATGCCATCACTTTTGCTGTCTTGTTAGATGTGAATCACTAGGTCCAGCCCACATTAACGGGGAAGGGATTACACAAGGGCATAAACACTAGGAGATGGAGAGAAGCCATTAGGACCGTTTTAGAAAGCAGTCTACCACAGACACCGCTTCCTGTTTGTCAGTAGAATAACAATGGAAGTAGATCCATTTATTGGAATTTGATTTAAATGAAATTACTTGTTTTCCCCAAATGACTCAGTTGCAATGTAGTTAGCTGTGTATGTGCTGACATTACTCTGATTTAAAAAGAGATATTTTTATGTTATTTCAGTACATATCATCACACACAAAAAACCCCAGTGAATTTAACTTTCTAATGAACAATACTTCTCTGCCTCTCTTCCAACAAACCTGTTTGTTTAACTTTATTCTCATATTACAGATTCTACTGGTGAATCATATTATACCAAACTTGATCTGCCCCACGATTCAAACTTACTACTGTGTTTCCCCAAAAATAAGACCTAGCCAGATAATCAGCTCTAATGTGTCTTTTGGAGCAAAAATTAATATAAGACCCAGTCATATTTTACTATAATTTAAGACCGAGTCTAATATAATATAATATAATATAATATAATATAATATAATATAATACCGGGTCTTATATTAATTTTTGCTCCAAAAAATGCATTAGAGCTGATGGTCCAGCTAGGTCTTATTTTCAGGGAAACATGGTATGTATTATAATTTGCAAATTTTTTTAAACTGAGACTATAACTGTAGTTTCTGATAACCTTCCCAAGCAAGTATATACATATACATCAGCATAACCAAGCCTATTGGATATTATTAATATTTAAATTTGCAAAATACATCACATGTCCCTAAACTTGTTTTATGCTTTGTTTTTCTAGATAGTACTTCCTATCATCTGATACATAAAATGTTTTACTTGTAGAGTTATTCATTGACTGTTTCCCCTTATACAATGTGAATTACATGAAGGAAAATCTTTCTGTTGGTATCTTTAATGCTAGAGCAAGGTTGGAACACAATAGGAACTGAAGAAATATTCGTTGACTAAATGAGCTGATGAATGTCCACATACGCCTTGATTACTTTATGTTTTGATTCCCCAAGATAATTATTTCTAGGCTTCTGCCAGTTCTATACCAGCCTCTGAGAATATGTTGGAAAATTATTTGTTTCTATAGTTCACAATCAACAATGTAATATTCTTTCCAGGAATTTTAATATTTCTCATTAAAGGATCATATGTCTCATTTTCCCAGTTTCAAAGGAAAAATAGAATTTTTCTCTTTGCAAATATTTTAGCCAAATCCTAAACTTTCTGGAATAAATCCAGATAGAAATGTAAATAAACAAACAAAATAACAAGTAAATAATTTTATTAAGCTTAAGGGGAAGATAATCTTAATATTCACACTATTCCATATTTTATGTTTATGCATATTTTCTCTTGATATCTATATCTATATCTGTGTCTATATCTATGTCATCTATAGTCAATCCATGAATAGAAAGCAAAGAGATTGTCAGCAGGGTAAAAAAAAAAATTACAAAATCAAATGAAATCTAAATCTATTTATTCACATAATGTTTTCAGACTATGAAGTTATTACCATTTAAGCTCCATGTTTTATCTCTTGAGATTGTTTCTCACTTTTATCTCATCTTTTTTCTTAGACATATAATTGACATATTTTATATTAGTTTCAGGTGTACAACATAATGATTTGATATTTGCATGTATTGCAAAATAATCACCACAATAAGTCTAGTTAACATCCGTCACCATACAAATTTTTTTCTTCTGATGAGGACTTTTTAAGATCTATTCCCTAAGGAACTTTCAAATATGCAATACTGTATTATTAACTGTAGTCACCATGCTGTACATTACATCCGCATGACTTATTTTATAACTGCATATTTGTACCTTTTGACCCCTTTCACTCATTTCACACACTGCTCACCCCCCACCCCTGGCAATCTCCAACCTGTTCTCTCTATGAGCTTGGTGTTTGTTTGTTTTAGATTCCTTATATAAATGAGATCCTATGGTACGTGTCTTTCTCTGACGTATTTTACTTAGCATAATGCCCTCAATGTCCATCCAAGTTGTTACAAATGTCGATTTCATTCTTTTTTATGGCTGAATAAAATTCCATTGTGCATACATACCATATTTTCTTTATCTAGTCATCCATCGATGGACACTTAGGTTGTTTCCATATCTTGGCTACTGTAAATAATGCTGCAATAAACATGGGGGTGCATGTATCTTTTTGAATTAGTGTTTTGGATTTCATAGGATAAATACCCAGAAGTGGGATTGCTGGGTCACAAGGTAGTTCTATTTTTAATTTTCAGATGACCCTCCATACTGTTCTCCATAGTGACTGCACCAATTTACATTCCCACCAACAGTGCATGAGGGTTCCCTTTTCTCCATATCCTTGTCAACATTTACCTCATCTTTTTTATAATACCCATTGTAACAGGGGTGCAGTGATATCTCATTGTGGGTTTGATTCATATTTCCCTGATTAGTGATGCTGAGCATCTTCTATGTATCTCTTGGCCATCTGTATGTCTTCCTTGGAAAAGTTAATGGTCTTAACTACCTTGGCTATAGACTTTCTATTACTTCCCACGGACATGACTGAGTAAAGGAATCATGTATTTTCCACACAATTGTTATCTTTAACACTAAATTAAATATTTTATTAAGAGTTAAGCCAAAATATTCAGAAACATAATTGATATCAATCTTAATAATAATTAACTGTTGACTCCTGTTTCTACCTCATATTTATTTATATATTTCATTAAAATATTCTTTATACTTCAATTGATTATTTGGAATAAAAGGATATTTTGAGATCATATTTATAGCTTCACAATTACTTGGCATCAAGCAACTTTTTATTTACAGCTCTGGCTATTTAACTTTAGGGAATTGTGTCAGGGTTTTCCAAGGCCATTCTCATGCTTGGTGATTCACTAGAAGGACTAACAGAACTCAGAAGCTGTTAGACAGCTTATTATGGCTTATTACATTGAAAGTAATACATATACTAATCAGCAAAATGAAAAAAGTTCATGAGGTGAAGTCCAACAGAAAGCAGTTGCAGGCTTCCAAGTCTTTCCTGTCCCCTACTCTCGTGGAGTTGCATGGGATGCACTTACTTCTCCAACAACAATATGTGACAATATGTGCACAATTTTGCCAACCAGGGAAGCCCACCTAAGCCTTGGTGTCCAGGGTTTGTATCAGGGGCATTCTGACCTCAGCTATATACTCTCAGACTCTATACTCCAGAGCAAAAATAGGTGTTTACCATAAATCACATAGCTAGTATAAACTATTGGGTCAAAATTGTACAAGGTAGAACATTCCAAGAGCTCAGAACTCGGTTTCCAGGAGCCAGCCAAGGGCCAGTCCTGAAAACAGGCCTTTCTTGGGAATGTGCAGTTTGAGCAATCTAGACCTACTGAGTCAGCCCATTTCTGCACAGGAACACATCACATCCTGTGACCACTGCTTTAAAAAGACAGCTTTGTGAAGAAGAATCACCTAAATATTTAGCTCATTTCTTCTTCTGAGTTTTGTTTTCATCTTTATCTAACACTAAAAAGCAAGAACAAAAAGGGAACAGGCATTATCATTCAACTCTATGAAACCCTATTACTATAAGTTTTCTATAAACAGGAATGATTAACTAATCCTTAAAACAAGAAAAATTATCTCCTCTCAATGAGAAGAGTAACCATTTGTCCATTGAGTTGCATAATCATTAATCTGATTTGTCCTTTTAGCAACTACTCTGTTATAAGATGACATATTAAATTGTTTCTGTTATTAGTAATATTACAAATACGAGGAACAATTCAGTGAAAAAACAGTTCTTTTTTAAGCCATAACTTGAAACATCTATGCATAAACTCACTGACTTTAATTGCATTTTAAAATCAGTTTGTTTTATGTTTGTGTGTGAATGTCATTTCTTTGACTACATAATTCAAACATCACAAAGAGTAAAAATTTTAAGAAGTAAAAACACCATTTCTGCCTCTCATCCCACTCTCCAGCATTGACACTTATATCAGGTAGGGATGGCTTCCCTAATAATAATATTAAAACAGTAGTAGTAGTAACAATAACAATAACAACAACCAAAAATACCATATATGGTGGCTTAAATATCCAGGGATTTAATTATTTTTCATAGCAAAAAATACATGGGCAGATATCCCACTGCTAGTTTTGTTGCCCTGGGATGCCATGGGAGATTCCAACACATTTTTTTCTCACTCTGTTCTGTTGGTTGTAGTCCTCATCCTTGCTGTCAAATGGTCACCAAATGGCTGGTACACCTCCAGGCTACACAATGGCATTCTAGTCAGGGTAGAAGAGAAAGAGGCAGCAAAGATAGACTTCTGATTATAGATCATTAGCCATACGAGTTTCACATGCTCAGCCATAGCTGCAAGGGAGTCTGGGAAATCAAGTTTTTATCTTTTACAGCCTCCACAAGAGAGGCAGGTAGGAAAGAAGAGAATTGAAAATGAGGTGAGATAAGCCAACATACAATCACAACTATACAGCATACACACACACACATAAACACACATATATATAGATAAACACATTTAAATATATAACTTATTCAAATAATAGCATATAATGTATAATTTTTTAATTGCAGTTAATATTCAATATTATGTTAGTTTCAGGTGTACAGCATGGTGGTTAGACATTTATATAATTTATGCAATGATTCCCTGATTAGTACCCACCTGACACTATACATAGTTGCTGCCACAGTATTGACTGTATTCTCTATGCTGTGCTTTACATCCCCATGACTATTTTGTAACTATCCATTTGTATTTCTTAATCCCTTCCCCTTTCTCATCCAGATTCCCAACAGCCCTTCCCTCTGGCAACCATCAGTTTGTCCTCTGTATATATGAGTCTCTTTCTGTTTTGTTTATTCATTTATTTTGTTCTTTAGATTCCAAATATGCAACATGGGTGGAACTAGAGGGTATTATGCTAAATGAAATAAGTCAGACTAAGAAAGCTAACTACCATATGATCTCACTTACATGTGGAATCCAATTTGTACTTCTTAATCCCTTCACGTTTTTCACGCAGCCCTCCAACCCCCCTTCCATCTGGCAACCATCAATTTGTTGTCTGTATCTGAGTTTGTTTCTGTTTTGTTTATTTTTCCAGATTTCACATGCAAAAGAATGAAACTGTACCACTTTCTTACACCATATACAAGAATAAGCACAAAGTAGATTGATATATAACTTTATAACTTGGTTTGTACCCTTAAATATTTATTTAACATATTTCCTTATCAGCCACATACAAACTTTCTTCATATTTTGTAAAGGCACAGATTATATGGATATATGAGGTGTAATCAAAAGATACAGTGAATGCTTAAATTAAAAAATTATTACAGTAAAAGACACATTGCCATTAATCCCCCTCAAAATACTCCCCCTCGCTTCGAACACACTTATCCCATCTTTCTTGCCACTTTCTGAAGCAGCTCTGGAAGTCTTCTTTCGTGGGTGTTTTTAGTTGTGCTGTCATGGCTGCCTCGATGTCCTGAATCAATTCAAAACATTTACCTTTCATGGTCATTTTTACTGTGAGGAAAGAGTCAGAAGTCGCACGGTGCCATACCCTGTGAATAAGGTGGATGAAGACACACGGTAATGTTTTTATTTGACAGAAATTGCCATATACCAGAAACGATGTGAAACAGATTGTTGTCATGATGGAGGATGAAGTAAAGACACTTACGAAAGAGGACTTCCAGAACTGCTTCAGAAAGTGGCAAGAACGATGGGATAAGTGTGTGTGAAGCAAGAGGGAGCATTTTGAAGAGGATTAATGGCAGTGTGTCTTTTACTGTAATAGATTTTTTATTTATTTAAATAGTCACTGTATTGTTTGATCACACCTCGTATAATTATTTTTAACCATTTCCTGATTGATGGGCATTTATATATTTAGATGTCAGTACTATTATCAATGTGCTACAGTGAACATCCTAGAACATGTCCTTTTACATTTGTGTGAACATATCTTCAGGATAAATTCCTTGATATGTAATTGCTGGATTAAAAGGTGTGCACATTTTAAATCTTCTTAATGGGGATTTAAAGAGAGATAAAACATGGTTTTGCAATTACAATGGGAGGTAATAGGTCCAATTTTATATTTGATATGATTCTGGTGAAAAATTCAGTCACTGCTAGTATAACCTTGCATAGTGAAAATGAAATGCATGTTTTTTTCAAAATGTTGTTTGCCAAGTTCTGGAAGACATAAGAGTGATCTAAAAGGGTAGGTGGAATACAGATTGCAGGAGGAGCTTAATATTTATGACAGATATAGAGGATGCCAGTATATCTGTCTCAGGTTTTAGTCCTTTAGCCCAGGCTTTAAGATGCATATAAATCATCTGTAAAATTTGGGTTCTGAGCCTGTAAATCCAGATTATAGCCTGAGATTCTGCATTTCTAACAAGCTCCGAGGTGATGTTGATGCTGTTGGGGATGAGGCTTTAACCAACCTTCATGGATCGGAAGTTGAGTTCTAAGGTAAGTAGAATGCTGAACACTAGTTGTGGTTTGCACAAGACAGCACTCCTTGGGGAGCACTGGCTCAGGAGGAGCCCCAAGCCACACTCAACTCATTGTGTAATTGACACAATGGCAATTGTAGATCACATTAATTGGTCTCAGCACCCGCATTAGGACATGACAGTGGTAATTGTGGCTTACATGTATTCAAGTAACACAATAGGCTTATTGGACCTAAGACAAGATGCCATCAAAGAAAGAGGGGAAGGACTTGTAAGATACTCTGTGGTTGCTGACAGAGCATTTGCATGATATCACATAAAACAGCCATATGAAACTCCCATATATCACTTGGGGTTGGGATAGACAGTGGACTTTGTAGCATGCTGGATGTTTATAATAGCTTGTGGCCAGGGTTTTAGAGACATGAATAGTCAGTTATTCTGATACCATTTAAATCCTGGGCAAACGTGATTTCAAGAAATACAGGTTATCCTCTCCTTGCAAACTGCTGTCTGAAATCCATTAATTTGGAGTTCCATTTAGTGTAAAAATGTATTGGAAAAGGAAAGTCAGGTGTGGACCATCACTTTCTGGAACTGAATTAGAAATATTATCTTTCTTCTCATTGCTCTTACTAATTCCACTCCCTCTCATTTAGTGTTACCAAAATATTAAATTGACAATGGACAAAGTTTTAACAGATACAGACTCTCTTTATTCAAACATTCTACTGGAAATAGAACACAAATGGGAATAACAAAAGGCAGAGGATATAGTAACCCCTCATTAGGATGTCAGGACAAGCCCATGTAGACTTTCTCTAGCCCACCGACATGCTCATTACTGCTGATCTAAGGAAATTAGACATGTATGCTCCATTATTCTTGCTTGTAAGTCATTAATTTTAATTCAAATCACAAAGTGGCAGTCAGATATAGCTGACATTCCTATCTTATTTGGCCAGGAGTTTTAAATTTTTTCAAAATTTGCATTTATAAACAACTTTTAATAATATGGAGCTACCACATGAGCACCCAAATTTTTACCTTTGAAAAACAGTGTATCTGACCGTACTGTTTACATACCCATAAGACAATTACTTTTTAAGGACAGAATACCAGCTGCCTCTTTGGGCTGGGATATTTTCATCACAGTTACTACCACTCCTTATTTACTCTATGGCCAGGTTCATGCAAAGTGAAATGGCTGGCATGGTTAGGCAGTTATATGTGTGACACAATCTATTGTTCTAAATTCAGATCTTTCATGATTTATGTTATGTCCTCTGACTGAGTACCTTTGTGTAAGTTACCTTATACTTGTGTACATCTGTGTTCAAAAGAGTGTCTTTGTTTTCACTCCATCAATGTATATCCCTTAAGTCATTAAAGCACATTCAGAATATCCTTATGTTTCCATGCCGCTTATGTTGGTTGAAAAAAGCACTTAACATGCATACATTCATCTGTATAACATTCATGTGTATATTAAATATTTTGTTTAACAATTTAATCAGTGAAGATAAGTTTAACCAACTTCAACCCAGGAAAGGATAAGAAATTGACCAACAGTTAATCTGTACATTCAAAATGAATGGCATGCAATACATATGTATTAGTTATCTAGTGCCAAATGCATTACTACCAACTTAGCAACTCAAACTAACACCCATTTGTTATCTAACAGTTTCAGGGGGCAGTAGTCGGGACATGGCTTAGCTATGTCCTATGCTCAGAGGCTTGCAAGGCTTCAGTCACGGTGTTGGCCAGGGCTTTGGTTTCGTCACAATGTTGAGTGAGGAAAGATCTGCTTCCAAGGTCCTTCAGGTTGCTGGAAAAATTCATTTTCTCCCAGCTGGAAGACTGACAGCCCCAGTGTTTTTGTTGGCTGCCAGCTGCATTTGGGTCCTAGAGGCTGTCCACACTTCCTTGCCACAGGGTCCTCACTATAGGTCCTCTCAAATGTGGCAGCTTGCTTCTTCAAAGCCAGGATTGGAGAGAGAATCTCTATCTTCAGGAATGGTCTGGTTCCTCTTACAAGGCATTTCACCTGATTAAGACAGATCTGTCCAGGATCATCTCTCTTTTGATATCTCAAAATCAACCCACTTACCATCCTTAATTACATCTACAAAATCCCTTCATGGTGCCATTAATGTAGCCTAATCAAGGGGGTGGCATTCTGTCACCTTTGCCATATTCTATTGTTTAGAAGCAAGTCACGTTCTGCTCATATTCAAGAGGGAGGGAATGCATGCAGGCTTGGGGGCCACCTCAGAGTCTGTCCATGCAGCATGCATTTAAGTTTCTGTATTTTATTTATGAGAAGCTGACACTCAGAGGCACTTTCAGACACCTTTGCAATGAGTTTGGCTATCTAATTTCTGAAGTCACATAAGATTAGAAGCACAGGGTTTCAGCTAGAGGCAGGCACAGTGGTGGGGTGAAGATCACACAATCCGACACTATGAAACAAAAGGGAAAAATCTGCAGAAAAAGTTATACATAGCCCTAAAGGTAAAAATCCTGAGATCATGTAGTATACAGGGGGCAGATTTTTCTAGCAACTCCCACAAACCCTGAAGGAATCAACATATGAGAACACAATACAATAATTTCTTTTAATAACGGTGATAACTTACAACCACTGAGCACAATATAAATTATGTTCAGAATACTCTGTTTAAGATGTTGAATTTCTATTTGATATAAAAACATTTCCTTAAAAGTTAATATACGTAACTTTGATTCCAAATTACTCCGTGACATTAAACATTTGAGATGTGACTGCACATGCTCTTGTATTTATAAATATACACACTTGAGAATCTCATATATAAAGTAAGGAAATGACCCTTTGATATACAAGAGGATACCAAAAGGAAGAATTTCCAGGAAGGCTAATTTCTGCTCAGTATGAGTTAACATCTTCTAGTAACTAAAGATAAGCAGCAATGAAATTAAGAACTGAACTTGTCCTCTCTGTAAAGCTACAATCACTGGTGGGTTTATCATCTTCCTGGGATCTGTAAATAGAGATGCTACTTTTGTTGGGTGGTTAGACTAAATGAGCTCTTATGACCCTTCAGACTTTTAATCCCTTTGTCTAAAAGGCTTGCCTTGATGATCCATATAGATCGCTAAATTCCTTGGGACAGAGAGCTGATTCTCTTGTACACTTTAGGCTACTTGTCTAGTTAATGGAGTTTGGAGACCACAGGTGGTAAAAGCTAAAGCTGCACTTGGCAATGTCCAAGGTCCTATAAAGTGGTTTTACGTGGTCCAGGAGGGAATAAAGAATTAGGAAAGAATTCCATTAGCAGAGAAGGCATATCAGTCTTTCAACTGATTTCAGAGCACTGGAAGACAAATAAATGGGGAGGCAAAAAGCAGAACCCGGTGGAATAGCTACTTTTAACCCTATTGCTGCTATGCCTCCTCCTTTTTCTGTTGAGCTGCTAAGAGGGCAGCCTCAGCATATGGAAAGGCAATATAGTATCTCCAACAAATCTTGTTGCTAATTTGCAGCAATCTGGATGCATTTTACAATTTTTTTTTTTTTTTGGCAAGAGTTAGGAATCCAATTTCCAACCTCCCCGTATAATTTATCTATATTGTAATGAATGAATCTGGCCTTTCAATGTATTTACTGTCAACATGCAAAATAACACACATATAAACTTCCTCTGTACTGTGCTCAGCTTTCCTTCTCTCTGCTATGGATGGCACACAAATGTGGTCACACGTGGGAATTTTTGGAGACACATTAAAAAATAGCGCATGCTTACAAAACAACATAACATTCTCTTTGTAGTGTTTCAGATTGTATGTGTATCTCAGGGTTGAGGACAGTAAGTCTGTGATTTCTATTTTTATTTTTTTAATTTCTGGTATTTTGGACTACAGGGAGCAAATGGCTTAATAAAGAGCTTAATCTCATTTTACAGTGTCATTATGAATCCATACAGCTTTATGCATATATTGTTTACATTACCATGTACTACAAGTTCATCATTGCTACTGCTTTACAAGGGTTGTCACTGTGAAATAAGTGTTAAACTCTCTGTGCTTTTTGGCTTAGAGACGAAAGGGACAATCAAGTTCAACCCTTCAGACATTCTTGCTTTTAATATTATTAAGATGAATAAAACTGATATCTGGACAACTACAGTATTACCAATATTTGGATAACATTCAACTGTATTTGGTGTTTGGTCCTAAATAATCCAAATTAAAAACAAAATTAAGTACTGAAAAAAAGTATCTTCCATAGACAGAAAGCCCCCTGCTTCTAAAAATAGGATTTGTTTCTGATGTATCTTTATCACTTTTCAGTGTCTAGCATAGTGCTAGTATATCGAGTTCATTTTCATAAATTCCTTTTGGGAAAATTCTAAATATTTATAATAGAATTGTGTGGGCCATGACTGCCTATGAATTAATGAAAAGTAAGCAGTCCCATGCACTTTAACATAAAAGTTTATTGTGGGGGGAAGAATGTTTCAAGACAAAGTTAGAAAGATTGTGGCTGGTTGGTACAAGTTTATTAAGAATCCACTATAGAGTAAGGAGTTTCAGCAAAGAATGGATTATTGAGGAAGACTAGGGGCAAGGAGACCAGTGGGAAGGCTATTGCAAAGCAGTCTGGGTATGACAGTAATTTATGCATTGCAGATTATAGGCCTGGCTCTATGCTATCTATTTTGCACATATTATGCCTCTATAAAATACTTCAGGTAGTCATTATTATCTCAGTTTTGCAGAAAAACAAATGGACAAAGAAACAAATACAGCCCCGAGGCTTAGGGAGGTGATATAACTTGCTCAAGGTCACATAGTTCTTAAGTGCCAGAATGAGATTCTAACACTTGGCCATTTGACTCAGCCTGTGCTTCTCCCACATCACTCTGCTCCCTCCTGTAAGTTGTGATTTTGCAGCGATCCAAGGGAAAAACTTTGTGAGCTGATAATTATAGGAGTTTGGAAGAACTATCTTGGCTTTCATTTTTCTTGGTTATATGAATTATTTTTAAACATAATAGATTGTCTTCTTTTTGTATAGAAAGCTGGTCATTTGACCCTTTTTGGAATCAGTCATTTTGGAAGCCTGCAAATACAATGCTGAAACAGCAAGGGAAAGTTTTTGATTGTACTTGAGAGTTATAATACCATGAAATTTGTACATTATAATATCAAAAAAGTATGATTTTTAATGGTTCAATAAATTAGGAAGAAAGCATACATATAAGTGCTTTATCACTACGCACTGCTTTAGGAACACAAAGTCTGTGTTTGTAATACTAAATTTATCTAGATATTCTGTAATCACAGAGAGTTCTAGGTTATGTTAAAATGATTCAAATAGCATGCCAATAGTTATCACTTCTGATATACAAATACAAGAAATCTTCAAATAAACTAGGGAGAATATTTGTGATCAATAGACAGATTTGCTGTTACTCCACCACTCCTATTTAAAATCAAGTATAAAATTTGGGATTAGAGACAAAAAAGTTAAATAAATGACAGATATAAAGTAGAACCACACTGTTTTCAAAAAATCAAAACCCTTTTCTACTGATATATATCACTAGAATATATTGTAATTTTCTTAATTCTATTCTGATATTCTTTCCAATTCTAAAAAATGTTCAACCTATTTTCCCTAAGACATGGCAGCTGCTAGTATAACAAAAATTTTTGAAAATCTATTAATATACTTTCTCATTCAATAAAAGATCCCTCTTTAATTGGGGAAAATAAGAACAGTAACTATAACAAGTGATTGTTTTATACACACACAAATCTATATATACACACTCAAAATATATAGTATATATAACTTGCAATAGATAATATATATTATAAATATGTACAATATGTCATAATATATTCTTATTTGTAATAATATAATATGATATACAGTAATATAATTATGTGCCATACAGTGGATAACAACGTATAATATATTCACGATTATATAATACATAATGTATATTTGGTTTATAATATAAAATTGTCTTAAATTCTGAATTGTTATGACATTTATCCTTTCAAACAATTCATACAGTGTTACTGATGAAATTGAAAGATAACAAGATATTTGAGCACCAATTACCTGTTTGGTGATTTGTGTAGGTAATCTCGCTGAATGAATCCTCACATCAATCCTGTGAGAGGTGAGAGACATATCATTATAACCCTTTACAAATGGGTTATAATTACTTGGACAATTACATTTTCTAAAGTTTGCCAGGATTTGAACCCAAATGTGTTTACATCAAATGTGATTCACTTTGCATTATATTGTGTTGCTATGCTAGCTTAGTTTATGAAACACTGTTATATGTGCAATAACTGGTAGTATATCTTTCCCAAAATAGGCGTAAAGTAATTATACAGATTGGATAAAGTAAACCATTTCTACAATGCTGTCAAATAAAATTTTAAAGCAATGCATTATCTGAGACGGGCTCACTTATACCCCCAGCACAGTAATTAAACTGAGTTCTATGCTATTGGTCCATGAAGAGTTTGCCTAATTTGTGAGTTTCATATTTTATCTGTAGTTTGAAGAAATCAATAGCAAGCTATAGATTCTCCCATTATCTTGAGTCATTATCATCCCATGTTATTATGAAGAAGAATCTCAGAGATTCATATTAAAGCTATACTTTCTAACCTTGTGTTTTCATCATTACATAAGATTGATATTGAAGGCGGTTTTGAGAACTATCCAACCTTGTAATAGAAGGTTATTTTAGGAAGGTACGCTGTGTTAATCCCAGCATGGGTTATTGATGTTAACATCAGGGAATGGGGAAATTTAGGTAGGCATGACCTTAAGATAAAATGACCCTTCTGCTGCAAAGGGAATACCCCAGCGGAGCTCTTGCTTTATGGATAATTACTATGTGAGATGAATCATCTCAGTTTGTCCATACCTTATATTCAGCTTCCATGCACTGTATTGTCCTTTATCTAGAAAATCACGATAGTAAATGATCATAAAATATGACCTGGCAATTATGGGAACATTTTCAATAAACTCTGTAGAAGTGATAGATATGCATTGCTTCATCATATTTATCTTGATAAAAACAAGGGGCTTTTAGAAACTTTGCTCAATTTCATTGTTTCCTTTTTGACATCTCGGTGTTATTCTGGTCCCTAACTTTACATTATATTCTAGAAATTTAATATAAATAATAAATGGAATTATCCTATAACTAACTTGAGCTGTTGCAACTCAAGACCTATGTACTTACACTGATTAATCAATTAATAATTAAATAAATGTTCATTAAATATTTGTATGTTTCTTTTAGAGATTAAAGGATAGAGACTCCTTCAGTTTATAGTTGATTTATATCAACTGTATTTTCCAAGAGTATTTCTCTCTATCCTGCTCCTTTCCTTCTGCTGACATTTTGAACTCAGATTCTCCCATCAGTTTCTATCTGCTCTCATGAATTCTCGTGGACAGTGATGAAGGTGCAATGAATGGAGGCAGATGGTAGATAGGTTTGTGGAATCATTATCACACACACTGGCATTTTAAGATAGAGCTTAATACTAAAAATTTATTTTAGAAATCTATGTACTCGAGGTATAATTAAATTATATTAGTTTCAAGTGTACAGCATAATAATTCAATACATATGATGGGAAATTATCAATAATAAGTCTAGTTATTAGGTTGGTGCAAAAGTAACTGCGGTTTGAAAGGTTAAAAATAATTGCAAAAACCGTAATTACTTTTGCACCAACCTAATAACATCTGTCATGATACAGAGTTACAAAAATTTATTTTATTCTGATAAGGACTTTTAGGATTTACTCTCTTAACAATTTTAATATATGCAACACAGTCTATTAACGATAGTCGCCATGCTGTACGTTACGTCCACATGACTTATTTAGTTTATAAATGGAAGTTTGCACCTTTTAAATCCCTTCACCCATTTTTTCTACTCCCCACCTCCCACATATGGCAACCACCAATCTGTTCTCTGTATCCATGAGAATTCCACATAGTAAGTGAGATTATATGATATTTTTCTTCCCCTGTCTGACTTATATCACTTAGCATAATACTCTCAAGGTTCATCCATCTTGTCACAGATGGCAAGATTTCATTCTTTTTAATGGCTGAATAATATTCCGTTGTATGTGTATCTCTATCTAGATATCTTCTGGGGTGCCAAAAAAATTTATACACATGACTTGGATTTCTCTTTTGTTATCATATATTGCCCTGTTTCCCTGAAAATAAGACCTAGCTGGACAATCAGCTCTAATGCGTCTTTTGGAGCAAAAATTAATATAAGACCCGGTCATATTTTACAATAATATAAGAATGGGTATAATATAATATAATATAATATAATATAATATAATATAATATATAATATAATACTGTGTCTTATATTAATTTTTGCTCCAAAAGATGCATTAGAGCTGATTGTCTAGCTAGGTCTTATTTTCAGTGAAACACAGTATATATTTACATTCCTATAAACTTATAAGCATCATCAGATAAAATACTAAATAATTATGAGAAATGATTGCTCCAGGATTCAGTGCACTTACCGTGTTTCCCCGAAAATAAGACCTAGCCAGACAATCAGCTGTAATGCATCTTTTGGAACAAAAATTAATGTAAGACCCGGTCCTATATTATATTATATTATATTATATTATATTATATTATATTATATTAGACCATATCTTATAGTAAAGTAAGACCGGGTCTTATACTAATTTTTGCTCCAAAAGACTCATTACAGCTGATTGTCCAGCTAGGTCTTATTTTCGGGGGAAAACAGTATTACAATTTTAATATAGTTTTTTCCTTTCTTAAAGTGTGTATACATTTTTTGGCATCCTCTGTATATTTACATCTATCCATGTATCTATCTATCTAGCTAGCTATCTATCACAATTCCTTTATCTGTTCATCTGTCCATGGACATTTAAGTTGTTATATCTTAGGTATTGTAAATAACGTTACAGTGAACATGGGGGTGCGTACATCCTTTCAAGTTAGTTTTTGTTTGTTTTAGGATAAATATCCAAAAGTAGAATTGCTGGATTGTATAGTAGTCCTATTTTTAGTTTTTGAGGAGCCTCTATACTGTTTTCCATAGTGGCTGCACCAATTTATATTCCTACCAGCAGTGCACAAGGGTTCCATTTTCTCTACATCCTTGACAGCATTTGTTATCTCTTGTCTTTTTGATAATAGCCATTCTAACAGCTGTGATGTAATATCTCATTGTGTGTTTGATTTGCATTTCCCTGATGATCAGTGATGAACATTTTCCCACATTCCTGTTAGCTATTTGTATGTCTTCTTTGGAAAAATATCTATTCAGAGCCTCCGCCCATTTTAAAATTGGATCATTTGCTGTTTTTGCTATTGAGTTGTATGAGTTCTTTATATGTTTTGAGTACAGTGGTACCTTGGTTTTCAAATGTAATCCATTCCGGAAGACCATTTGAGTTCTGAAACATTCAAAAACCAAGGCTTCCCCATAGAAAGTAATGCAACATGGATTAATCCATTCCAGTCCTTTAAAATCAACCCCTAAAACTGCAAATTTAGCATGAATTTTACCATCTAATGATACCATAGATCCATAAAATTAACGGCGTTCGTAAACTGAAATGTTCATCAACGGAGACTTTTGAAAACCGAGGTACCATCAGATATATGGTTTGCATATATTAGCCCCCATCAGATATATGGTTTACAAATATTTTCTCCCACTCTGTATGTTGCCTTTTAATTTTGATTGTTTCCTTTGCTGGGCAGAAACTCTTTAGTTTGAAATAGTCTCACTTGTTGATTTTTGCTTTTGTTGTCATATCAAAAATACCATTCCCAAGATCAGTGTCAAGGAGATTTTCCCCTATGCTTTCTTTCAGGAGTTTTATTGCTTTAGGTCTTACATTTGTCTTTAACAAATTTTGAGTTAATTTTTGTGAGTGGTGTAGAATAGAGATCCAATTTCATTCTTTTGCATGTAGATATCCAGTTTTCCCAACAGCATTTATTGAAGAGACTATCCTTTCTCCACTGAGTATTCTTGTCTCCATTGTGAAATATTAGTTGACCATATATATGCATGGGTTTTTTTTTCTGGGTTCTGGATTCTTGTTCCTGTGATCTATGTGTCTGTTTTTATGCAAGTACCATACTGTTTTGATTACTATAGCTTTGTAATGGTATTAAATCAGGTAGTGTGATGCTTCTCACTTTGTTCTTCTTTCTCAATTTTATTTGATTGTGTGGGGTTGCTATTGTTTCCAGACAAATTTTTTCTGATTGTGTATCACGTCCTGCACGACAAAAGTTGTGGGGAGTGAGAAGGGTGGTGCAGGGTTAAGAAATACAGTAGCCAAGAATATATGTGCAAGCGAGGCCAAGGGACTCCAGCCTCAAGGGCTGAGCCCCGAATCGGGCCAACTTATAGCTTTTATTAGTTAGGTGAGGAAGTAAAGGAGATAAAGCTTGTCAATCTCAAGATCTGTGAATCCCATACATTACAATAGGAAACTGATGTAAGCCAATCACCCTTGCCTGCAGGCACAAGTCTCAGCACAAGTACTTCCCCAAGGGACAAAACCTTTATGCATATGAATAGCTAGAGAGCACATCATTGAATCTCTTCCCTTGCAGGTTGTGGGAAGAAATGCAGCCACAGAGGCAGAGGCTCTCCTTAGCCAGGGGAAGGTGAGGGGCTGTGCCCACCTCTATCAACCCTGCGATTTCCCCAGATGGTCCCAACGTGGCTGTGTCTGGCTTGGGTTCCCCCCCCCATGGGGGAATCTTACCCATCATTGACTAGCCAGCCATTTTTCTGGGGCCAAACAGTGAGACATAAGGTGTAAGCACAAACATGAAGCAAAGTCCCTGAAAGGATCCGTCTCACAGACTCTCCTTTCTTTAGGGGCAGGTACCAGGAGACAGATGGGTAGGCTGCTGCGTGGCAACAATTGTGTTTCTATATCTGTGAAAAATTCCATTGGAATTTTTATAGAGATTAAATTAAATTTGTAGATTGTTTTGGGTAGTATGGACATTTTAGCAATATTAATTCTTCTAATCCATGAAGATGGGATCTCTTTCCATTTATTTGTACCATGCTTCCCCAAAAATAAGACCTAGCTGGACAATCAGCTAGGACAATCAGCTATATATATATGACATTCAATATTCTATATTAGTTTCAGGTGTACAGCGCAGTGGTTAGGCATTTATGTAATCTATGAAGTGATTCCCCTGATAAGTCCAGTATCCATCTGACACCAAATTCATGTCAATCTTAGACAAAATATTTTGAGAGTAGAAGAGTACTACTCCCTACCTAATTTTATAAAATGAGGACAATCTTCATGCCAAAACCAAACAAAAGTATTACAAGTAATAAATGTTGTTACGTCTTTTTCTTATGCAAAATCCTGAAAGATAAAACAACAAATCAATTCCAACAGTGTATAAAAATATATACACACTGTGTGTTCAAGTTGGCTTTACCTCACATATATATTTGTGGTTTAATTTTGGACAATCAGTTTATTGATGGATTGAAAATGAAAAAAAATATTATGATCACTTAAATAGATGCAGAAAAATATACTTGATAAAAATCAACATTAAATTTTAATAAAAACTCATAGTAAATTAGGAATGGAAAGTAATTTTGATAACCTAATAAAAAATATCTAAGTGGAACAATTTTGGGAACAGTCCTTTTAAAACCAGAAGTAAGACAAGGGTGCTCACTATTATCATTTCAATCTTGTGCCATAGAGTGTAGTCAGCAAGATATATTACTGAGAAAAGGCTTAGAGAGAAAGAAATAAAACTGTCATTATTTAGAGGTAATATAATCATTTACAAAAAAAAACCTCAAAAAATTATCAGACAATTTAGAAATAGGTCTATTTAGGAGACGGTTTGCTATAAGGTTACTTTATAGAAATTAACCACATTATTATATAGCAAAACCAAATAATTAAAAATGTATTTTTTAAATGTACATTCAAAAATGTGTACTAGTTTGATAGAATATCACATATTGAAGACTAAAAAGAGATGTGCATAACCTTTACAGGAAATAATTATAAAATTATTGTTAAGCGATATTAAGTGAGACCTAAATAAATGGAGAGGTATGATGTATTCATGAATAGGAAGACAAGTTATTAACAAAAACAGTTGTAGTTTAATTTGATCTCTACATTCAGTGGAATACCCACCATATCCTACGAGCAATTTAAAATAAATTCTTTCAGAGATTTTCACAGAATATAATAACCTGATTATAATATTTATGGAAAAAGACATTTCTGAAAAAGAAGAAGGAAGAAAGGACATCCTTCTACATATCATTAGCTATTGAAAAACTATACTAAGTGTATCACTGGCATGGGGATAGACACATTCACCATTGAACCAGGTCGACGGCACCATTGAACCCCACAGCACACCTACTACATAAGGCCACTCTACTAAGACCGGAAGACATAGCAGCCCTACCTGATGCATAGAAACAAACATAGGAAGGTAGCCAAAATGGGGAGACAAAGAAACATGTCCCATATAAAAGAACAGAACAAAGCTCCAGAAAAGTACTGAAAAAAAATGGAGACAAGCAATCTACCAGATACAGAGTTCAAAACACTGGTTATAAGGATGCTCAGTGACCTCAGGGAGAACTTCAACAAAGAGATAGGAAACACAAAAATCGAGATAGAAAACATAAAAAAGAACCAGTCAGAAATAAAGAATACAATAACTGAAATGAAGAGTACATTAGAGGGAATCAACAGTAGGTTAGATGAAGCAGAAGATCGAATTAGCAACTTAGAAGATAAGGTAGCAGAAAATACCCAATCAGAATAGTAAAAAGAAAAAGGAATCCAAAAAAATGAGGATAGTTTAAGGGGCCTCTGGGACAACATCAAGCATATCAACATTCGCATGATAGTGGTACCAGCAGGAGAAGAGAGAGAACAAGGAATTGAAAACCTATTTGAAGAAATAATGATGGAAAACCTCCCTAACAAGGAAAAGGAAATAGACATATAAGCCTAGGAAGTGCAGAGTCCCAAAGAAGATGAACCCAAAGAGGCCCACACTAAGACACATCGTAATCAAAATGCCAAAGGTTAAAGACAAAGAAAGAATCTTAAAAAGCATCAAGAGTAAAGCAGTTAGTTACCTATAAGGGAACTCCCATAAGACAGTCAACTGATTTCTCAACAGATACTTTGCAGGCCAGAAGGGGTTGGCAGGAAATATTCAAAGTGATGAAAAGAAATGACCTACAACCAAGATAACTCAACAAAGCTATTTAGAATTGAAGGACACATAAAGAGCCAGACAAGCAAAAGCTAAAGGAGTTCATCAGCACCAAACCAGTATTACAAGGACTCTTAGAGGGACTTCTTTAAGATGAAAAAAAGATAAAAAATATGAATAATAAAATGGCAATAATTATATATCTCTCAACAATTACTTTAAATGTAAATGGCTTAAATGCTCCAAAAAAAAGATAGGGTCACAGAATGGATAAGAAAGCAAGACCCTTACATATGCTGTCTACAAGAGGCTCACATCAGATCAAAAGACACACACAGACAGAAAGTAAAGGGATGGGAAAAGATATCTCATGAAAATGGAAACGAAAATAGACATATGTGGTAACAATACTTATACCAGAGAAAATAGACTTTAAAACAAAGGCTGTAACAAGACAAAGAAGGACCCAGGAATCCCACTTCTGGGTAATTATCCGAAGAAATCCAAATCACTACTTTGAGGGGACCTGTGTATCCATATGTTCATTGCAGTATTGTTTACAATGTCCAAGATGTGGAGGCAGCCTGGGTGTGTGTCAATGGTAGAATGGATAAAGAGGAGGTGGTACATATATAATCATACAATGGAATATTGCTCGGCCATGGAAGGGAATGGGTTCTTGCCATCTGCAGCAACATGAATGGACATGGAGGGTACTGTGTTGAGGAGTATGTCATACAGTGAAAGACAGATGCAATATGATTTTGCTTACATGTGGAATCTTAAGAACAAAATGAACAAACAAATGAAACAGAGTCATAGATACAGAGAACATTTTGATAGTTGCCACTTGGGAGGGGGATTGGGGTAGGTAAAAAAGGGGAAGGGATTAAGAAGAACAAATTGGTTGTTACAAAGTAGTCATGGGGATGTAGGGTATAGCATAAGCCATATAGTCAATAATATTGTAATAACTATGTATGGTGTCAGATGGGTACTAGATTTATCAGGTTGATGGGAGGGCAGGGTTAGAAACATGAAGGGATTAAGAAGTACAGATTGGTAGTTACAAAGTAGTCATGGGGATATAAAGTAAAGCATAGGGAATACAGTCAATAATATGTATAGTGCCAGGTGTGTACTAGACTAGTCAGGGGGATTACTTCTTAAATTATGTAAATGTCTAACCACTATGCTGTACACCTGAAATCAATATAAAATACTGAATGTCAACTGTAATTGAAAAATTTAAAAAGGGCATAAAAATGTAAAGGGGAATAAGAGGTCCAAATTTCTAGGTATAAAACAATTAAGTCATGGGGATGTAATGTACAGCATAGGGAATACAGTCAATATTTTGATAGCATGATATGATGTCAGATGGTTGTTGGACTCATCACGGTGATCACCTTTTTAGGTATTTAAATGTGAATAACTATGGTATATACCTGAAAAGAATATATATTGTGTTAGCTACACATTTTAGTAAAAATCTTTTAAAAAATCAAGGTCATTAAAAAAGAAAGAAAAATCAGTTCCACACAGATGAGGGACTTAAATATTCAAAATAAAACTTTATAGCCCTTAGTAAAATGTAATGATCTATTAGAGCTCGGGAAAGAAAAGGATCTGTTTGAAAATAGTTCACCCACAACAATAAAAATAAGATTTTTCAATCAGGATACACTAGACTTTAAACAATAAACTGTGTGTCCATTGCAGCCAAAGAACTGCACTCACTAGTCAAGGACCCAGACTGACCAAATCTTCATCTTAAAGAATAATACTTCATGGTGATAAGGGCAGGAAAACAAAACACATGTTTAATTTAATTCCATGCTGCTTCTTAAATATTCTGCCTGGAGTGACAAATGTCATTTCTGCTCCCAGTTGGCTAAAATAAATCACATTGCAATGAGTAAATTCAACAGGATAATGGTGTATAATCCTTTCACTTTAGGGGCGTTGAGCATTTGTGAAAATAATGTAGTTTTCCGCAAACACTACTAACTATATATTTGACAAATGTCAAATATATGTTAAAATTAAGATATATTGTTAAAATTCTGCAAGTGAAGAGATTATAAGGGACTGCTGTGACAGATAATGAAAATATAACAAGCCTACATAATCAAAGAGCATGGTACTGGTACATGGATAGAAAGACTAATTGGAAAAAATAGTCCAGAAATGTACATGGGCAATGCACCCCCAAGTAGCACAGAGTACAATTAATACCCAGATTTTGATTTCTACATACCATTCTCCACGTAAAGAAATCAGGAATTTTGTGGGAAATGAGGTCTTATAGGTCTTGAACAAGGAAGTGTAAGATAAGCCTAGAATGCCTTTTTAGGCAAAAAGCAAAGAAATGTTCAACGTCTAATGGAGTTGTGTCAAAGTCACACAGTGATTTGGATGGGTTTCTACTAACCTAATTTGAAACAATTTGAAAATTGAAAAGTATATTTATTGACCTAACAACAGAGTGTCAAACTACATAGGCAAAAACTGATAGAACTGTAAAGAGAAACAGATGAACCTATTATAAAAGCTGGAGACGGCACACCTGTCTATTAGAAATGTGTAGATCCAGCAGGCAAAAAATCAGTAAGGACATGGCTGAACTTAATGACACCATCAATCAATTGGACATGATTGGCACCTATAGACTACTTCATCCAACAACAGCAGAATTCACATTTTTTCTCAAGCTCACACAGAGCATTCACCAAGATAGAGCACATTCTGGGCCATAAAATATACCTTAACAAATTTGAAAGAATTGAAATCATACAATGTCTGCTCTTGGACCACAATAAATTTAAATTATAAATCAGTAAGACAGGCAGCTGAAAAATATCCCCAAATACATAGAGATTTAAACAATACACTTCTAAATAACACAAGTGAAAAAACAAATCTCAAGAGAAATTTAAAAAGTATTTGAAGTAAATGAAAATGAAACAAAATTTATGGGATGCAGTGAAGGCAATTGTTAGAGGGAAATTTATAGCATTTATGTATTCATTAGAAAAGAAGAAAGATCTAAAATCAATAATCTAAGTTTCCACCTTAGGAAACTAGAAAAAGGAGATTAAATTAAATTCAATGTATGCAGAAGAAAAAAAGTAAGAAGAATTAGAGCACAAATCAATGAAATTGAAAACAGGAAGATGACTGGATTAAGAAACTGTGGTACATTTATACAATGGAGTATTATGCAGCCATAAAGAAGAATGAAATCTTACCATTTGCAACAATATGGATGGGCCTAGAGAACTATGTTAAGTGAAATAAGTCAGACAGAGAAAGACAAATACCATATGATTTCAGTTATATATGGAATCTAAAGAAAAGAATAAAGGAATGAACTAATCAGAAACAGTCTCAGAGACATAGGGGAAGAACTGAGGGTTGCTAGATGGGGGGGTGGGGATAAGGGGGAAGGTGAGGGGATTAGAAAGCACAGTCAGTAACCATAAGATTGCCATGGGGATATGAAAGTCAATTTGGGGAATGTAATCAATAATGTTGTAAAGATTCTTTGTAGGGTATCCGATGGACACTTGTCTCATTAGGGAGACCACCTCAGGGATGATATAGATGCCTGATCACTGCACTGTACACCTGAAGCTGAAGCTGAACAATACTGAATGTCAGCTATAATTTTACACATATATATATTATAAATAAATAAATATATATATATATATATATATATATATATATATATATATATATATATGTTACAAGAAGTGGAGTACAGGATTAGGAATAGAGACAGTGGGAATGTAATGGCTGTATGCAATGTCAGAGGGTAGTAGATGGGGGGAAGGGGTTATCACTGTGTGAGGGATGTAAATGATAAATGTCTAACTATTACATTGTTTTGAACACCTGAAAGTAAGAAAAAAAGTTTTAAAAAATAAATAAAATTAAAAAACAAAACAGGAAATCAGTAGAGAAAATCAGCAAAACCAAAAGCTTATTCTTTGAAAAGATTGATATAAAAATAAGATGCTAGCCAGGCTAAATAAGAAAAAGAGGCCACAAATTACTTCTATCAGTAATGAAAGAGGGCATATCACTAAATATTCCATGGAGGTTAAAAGAATAATAAAGGAATAATAATAGGAACTCCATGCCCTCAGATTTAATAACCTAGATAGAAGGGACCAATTCCTTGAAAGACACAATCTGACAAAGTTCACACAAGAACTAAACAATATGAATAAACCTATATCTATTAGAGGTATGGAATCGATAATTAACCTTCCAAAACAGCAAGAACCAGGCCTGGACAGGTTCAATGGTGAATTCTACCAAACATTTAAGGAAGATATTATACCTATTCTCTACAGTCCCTTTCAGAATATTAGGCAGAGGAAATACTTCCTAACTCATTCTATGAGGACAGCATTACTCTAGTACCCAAACTAGACAAACACATTACAAGAAGAGACCAATATCTCTCTGAATATAGAAGCAAAAATAATCAACAAAATAGTAGTAAATCAAATCCAAAGGGGTTTAAAAAGAATTATGTGTGACAACTAAGTGGGATTTACTCCAGGTATGCAAGGCTGGTTTAGCATTTGAAAATCAATTAATGTAAGCCATAATATCAACAGACTAAAAAAGAAAATCATATGATAATATCAACATATATGCATAAAAAATTGGAAGAAACCCCATCCATTCATAATAAATCCCTCAGTAATATATAGTATGAGGGGAACTTCCTCAACTTGATAAATTATACTACAAAACTACTGCTAATTATACTACAAACCTACTGCTAATGGCATACTTATGGGAAACTTGAAGCTTTCCCACTAAGATTAGGTGAAAAGATGTCCCCTCTCGCCACTTTTTTCATCATCACATTGGAAGCCCTTGCTAATAATGCAATAAGGCAAGAAAAGGAAATAAAAGGTATATAAAACTGTCTTTGTGATGATATTATCATATGTAGAAATCTGAAAAGAGTCAACAAAAAAACCTCTTGGAACTAATAAGAGTTCAAAGCAAGGTTGTAGAATAGAAGGTTAATATACAAAAGTCAATTGCTTTCCTATGTACCAACAATGAATATATGACATTTGAAATTAAATACACAAGACCATTTACATTAGCATCCCCCCAAATGAAACACTTATATAAATCTACCAAATTATATACAAGACCTATATGGAAAAAAATTACAAAACTCTGACGAATGAAATAAAAAAAGAACTAAATAAATGAACAGTGATTCCATGTTCAACTGACGCTACTGGACTTCAGGAGTTACTTACAGTAATCAAGACAGTGTGGTATTGGTTAAAAAAAAAAAAAAAAAAGGTAGACAAGTGGATTAAACAGAAAAAATAGAGAGCCAGAAATTGACCCACATTAATATAATTAATCTTTGACAAAGAACAAAGACAACACAGTGGAGCAAGTATAGTCTTTTCTACAAATGATACTGAAACAACTGGATATCTACTTGCAAAAAATGAACATAGACACACAGCCCTTATACTTTTCAAAAATTAACTCCAAATGGATCATAGTCCTAAATGTAAAACACAAAATTATAAAACTCCTAAAAGATAACATTGGATGACAGATGACCTTGGTATGGTGATGCCTTTTTAGATACAACACTCTAGACAAGATTGATGAAAAAAATTGATAAGCTGGACTTCATTAAAATTAATAACTTCTATTTTAGGAAAGACAATATCAAGAGA
Source organism: Rhinolophus sinicus (assembly GCF_057876585.1). Classification (NCBI taxonomy): domain Eukaryota; kingdom Metazoa; phylum Chordata; class Mammalia; order Chiroptera; family Rhinolophidae; genus Rhinolophus; species Rhinolophus sinicus. The sequence continues at coordinate 19,901,134 of NC_142518.1, read as the reverse complement.
ATTAGAAAATAAGCCACCCAATAGGTGAAAATATTTGTAAAATATTTCTGATAAAGGACTGTTATCTGTAATATGCAAAGAACTCTTAAGACTCTGCAATAAGAAAAACAAACAACCTGTTAAAAAATGGGCCAAAGAGTTTAAGGGACACACCTCACTAGAAAAGAAAAACAGATGGCAAATAAGCATATGAAAAGATAATCCACATCACATGTCATCTGGGAAATGCAAATTAAAATAACAATGAGATACCACTATGAACTTACTAGAATGGCCAAAATCTGGAACACTGACAACACAAAATGCTGGTGAAAATATGGACCTGGAGGAACTCACACACATTGCTTTTGAGAATGCAAAATGGTACAGCCAATTTGGAAAACAGTTTGGCAGTTTCTTACAAAGATAAATATAATTTTACCATATGATCCATCTATTATGCTCCTTGGTATTTACCTAAAGGAGCTGAAAGCTTATGTCTACACAAAAACTTGCACATGGATGTGTGTATCAGCTTTATTCATATGAAGATATACATACATACATATATATATCTTTTAAAAATGTGGTTTGGGTAAAGCTTTTCTTTTTAACAGCAGTTAGTAGGTAATAAATTTAGAAGGAATAATACAATTAGGAAATCAATTTGCATCAGTGCAATAATTGTAAGAACAGATTGATGTCAAAACCATTCAGGTCTTTTGTACTAAAGTACCACTGCACAGATTACTTAACATAGGCAAAGAAATAACTGTATCTTTACAATGGAGTTATGTGGTCAACATTGCACTAACTAGGTGATCAAATTCAACATCACCAAGAGTGGAACAATCAGACTTTATAGTTCTCTGATGTGACAGTAAGAAGGCAGAAACATTCTCTATAAATCATTTATGTGAAAAATGTTTGAACTAATTCTAATCATGAAGAAATAATTACTAAACTCAGAATGGAGGATGTTATAAAAGATAGAACAGATTCTTCAAAAATTTAATGCCATGAGAAATAGGAACATGTAAATAAAAAACAAGCAACTAGAAAAACAAAATGGGAGAACTGTTTGAGATTAAAATGACATAAAAATGAAAATAAATTTGTGAACTTTAGATGTTTGATAGCTCTAGAAGTCAACTTCATGACAACTGGGGATATCAGAATATTGCCATTGTATTATATAATATAGAAATATTTTTATTTTAAATTTAGTAATGAGACTGTAGTTATATAGGACAGTGTCCTTATCTTTAACTGCTTCACCATTCTCTTAAGAATGAAATATCATGATGTCTACAACTTTCTTTCAAGTGGTTTACCAAAATAATATGCACATAAACATATATGTTATCACAGCGATTAGGAATCCCGTTAGGAACCAGGAGGGATATCTCAGCTATAGACAAACCCCCAGAGAAGCGGGGGTCTGAGTCTCACACTGGTCTCCCCACTTTGGGACACCAGTGCCAGGAAAAGGAGTCCTCATAGTTTCTGGCCATGAAAACCAGCAGGGATTGCATCAGAGTAAGACAGAGGGCGACTGGAGTCCCACTCATTCCTCTGGAGGGGCCCGCACACAGACTTGCTCACAAACTCACTAGCATGGGGCTCCAGTGCAGGGAGAGCAGCTCAAAAATTATAGGCAATTATCTCTGAGGAACACAGATGCAAAAATCCTCACAAAATATTAGCAAACCGAATTCAGCAATACATTAAAAAATCATACAACATGATCAAGTGGGATTTATTCCCGAGATGCAGGTTGGTTTAATATCAGCATATCAGTTACCATGATACACTATATAAACAAAATGAAGTTTAAAATCATATGTCAATAGATGTAGAAAAAGCATCTAACAAAATCCAGCATCATTTATGATAAAAACTCTCAGTAAAGTGATAATAGAGAGAACATTCCTCAACATAATAAAGGCCATATATGACAAACCCACAGTTAACATCATACGCAATGGGGGAAAGCTAAAAGAATTGTCCTTAAGATCAGGAACAAGACAAGAATGGGCACTTTCACCACTTTTATTCAACATAGTATTGGAAGTACTAGCCACAGCAATTAGATAAGAAAAAGAAAAACAGGTATACAAATTTGAAAGGAAGAAGTAAAACTGTAATTATTTTGCAGATTACATGATACTATATAGAGAGAACCCTAAAGATTTCACCAAAAAACTACTAGAACTGAGAAATGAATTCAGGAAAGTAGCAGGATACAAAATTAATATTCAGAAATTGGTGGCATTTTTATATACCAATAATGAACTATCAAAAAGAGAAATTAAGAAAACAATCCCATTTACAATTGCATCAAAACAAACAAACAAACAACAACAACAAAAACAACTAGGAATAATTAACCAAGGAGGTAAAAGACCTGTACTCAGAAAGCTATAAGACACTGAAGAAAGAAATTGAAGAAGATATAAAAAAATGGAAGCATATACCAGGCATATGGACAGGAAGAATTAACATCATTAAAATGTCCATATTATCCAAAGCAAGCTATAGATTTTACACAATCCTTATCAAAATACCAATGGCATTTTCACAGAACTAGAACAAATAATCTTAAAATTTATATGGAACCACAAAAGACCCTGATTAGCCACAGCAGTCTTGAGAAAGAAGAACAAAATTGGAGGTATCATGCTTCCTAATATCAAACTATACTACAAGGCCATAGTAATCAAAACAGCATGGTTCTGGCATAAAAGCAGACACATAGATCAGTATAATAGAATAGAGAGCCCAAAATAAACCCAAGCCTATATGGTCAGTTAATCTGACAAAGGAGGCAAAAATATAAAATGGGGTAAAGACAGTCTCTTCAATAAATGGTGTTAGGAAAATTTGATAGATACATTCTAAAAAATGAAACTAGATCACTTTCCTACAACATGTACAAGAATAAACTCAAAATGGGTTAAAGACTTAAATGTAAGACCCAAAACCATAAAACTCCTAGAAGAAAATATAGGAAGTAAACTCTCTGACATTGCTCTTAGTAATATATTTTTTTGGCTATCTCTCCTCAGGCAAGGAAAACAAAAGAAAAATGAACAAATGGAACTACATCAAACTAAAAAGTTGTTTGCACAGCAAAGGAAACCATCAGTGCAACTAAAAGACAACCTACTGAACGGGAGAAGATATTTGCAATTACACATCCAATAAGGGGTTAATATCCAAAATATATAAGGAACTCATATAACTCAACACCAAAAAAATTCCAATTAAAAAATGGGCAGAGGACCTGAATAGACATTTCTCCAAACAGGACATAGAGATAGCCAATAGACATATAAAAAGATTCTCAATGTTACTAATCATCAGAGAAATACAAATTAAAATGACAGTGAGATATCACCTCACACCTGTCAGAATGACTATCCGCAACAAACAACAAGTGTTGGAGAGGCTGTGGAGAAAAAGGAAGCCTCGTGCACTGTTGGTGGGAATGCAAATTGGTGCAGCTGCTATGGTAGGCAGTATGGAGGTTCCTCAAAAAATTGAAAATGGAACTACCTTATGAGTCAGTAATTCCACTTCTGGGTATCTGATGAAATCCAAAACACTAATTCAAAAATATATTATGCACCCATATGTTCACTGCAGCATTATTTGCAATAACCAAGATATGGAAGCAACCTAAGTGCCCGTCAATAGATGACTGAATAAACAAGAGGTAGTACATATACACAATGGAATATTACTTGGTTGTAAAAAAAAAAAAAAGAATGAAATCTTAACCATTTGTGACAATATGGATGGACCTAGAGGATATTATGCTAAGTGAAATACATCAGACAGATAAAGACAAATAGCATATAAATTCACTTATATGTGAAATCTAAAAAACAAAATAAAGAAAACAAGAACAAACTCCTAGGTACAGAGAACAAATTGACGGTTGCCAGATTGAAAGCGGGTTGGGGGGATGGGTGAAAAAGGTGAAGGGATTAAGAAGTACAAATTGCCAGTTACAAAAAACAGTCATGGGGATGTAAAGTATAGCATAGGGAATATAGTCAATAATATTTTAATAACTATATATTGGTGTCTGATGAGTACTATCAAGGTGATCACTTCATAAGATGTATAAATTTCTAATCACTGTTTTACACCTGAAACTAATATAATATTGAATGTCAACTGTAATCGAAAACTTTAAAAAAAAATTAAATGTAATAAATTTTGGAAAAGCAAAAAAATATATTTGTTGTCACACAAATAGCAATTAGTAAATATTAGGAATATGTAAAAGTCTTGTATACATTTCTAAGGGACCTAGAAACAACCCAATGGAAAAATGAGTGGAAAGAAAGAACAGTCATTTGACAGATGATAAAAATTTTCATGCTAATAAATTTGAAAATACGTGTTCTGATAAATGAAATGCAAATCAAGTTCCAAGTGGTACATAATTTTTCTTTTTTTGGATTGGTGAAGGGTCAAATGAAAATATCTAATAATACCGTATATCAGAAAGAATATAGATCCATAGCATTGCAGGTCAGAGTCTAAATTGGTACAACTACTTTAGAAAACATTTGGTATTATCTCATAAGTTGTATGTATACATTCCCTGTTACTCAACAATTCCACTCCCAAGAGAAACTCATATATTTACATTCAGAGACATATATAGGAATATCTAGTAACACCATTTCTTAAGAGCAAAAACCTGGAAACAACCCAGTATCCATCAAGAGGAGAATGGATGAATGAATTGTATATGTTCACACAAAGAAATACTGTGCAGTAGTTAAAATAAATACATTGTAGCAAGATATAATGGTATCTGTTTACGTTAAATTTTTTTTTAAGTTAAAAAATCCCAAAAGATAACATATAGCTTGTATATCTATATTTATATATCTATATCTATGTCTATATATCTTTGCATACACTGTTTAGTAATACATATAGATAATTTAAAACTGTATGCAATTTAACCTAAGGAAATGATGAACACAGGATTCACACGGCAGTTCCATTAGGTGAGGGGTGGGCAGGAGAATGGTTTGTATAGGATCACATATGTTAATTTAAGTTATTATCAAAATTCTGTTTTTCATATTGAGTGGTGATTTCTCAGGTTCTTTTTATATTATGAGCATAGATAAATAGACAAATGCAAACGTATGCATATCTAAGTAAGTGAATAATAAAAGAGGTTCATGCCTGGACCAACCATGAGTGTGTGTTATAACCAAGGAAGGAGATTAATCCTCAGTCCTATGCCTGTGTGATCAGCTAGTAAAAGCATTTGCTGTGTGAAGCCCATATGATTCCTATAGGCAGTAGGCCTACAGAGAAAGTCCAATGGCAACCTTCAACGAACACTGGGAATGAATTAAGTAGTTCTGTCTTTACTGTGTACTTCCTTAAATTCTTTGTTGATACTTTTCTCCATATTAATTCCATAAGGTTCATTGAGTATCACTTGGTTTCGAATTTCTGCAAAAATCTACTGGCTGTGTGGGTGGATCTATTCCTGAGAGTATCAACACTTTAATAAACCTGGATGTTTTGAGCTGTTTGTAAGAGCAACTGGGCATGGTTTACAAACCCTGGAGGAGGAAAGATCAAATTAAGTTTAGAAAGTATTATTACCTTTTTCCCCCCACCAAGTGAAACTCCTAGACTAAGGAGGAATCAGATACTTCATCTTCCCTCCGTTTTCCTGGGTGATGAAGCAAATTTAAAGTGTGTATTTCAATATAAGGCTTTGTCTTTGAAAAGGTTTAGGTAGTTCTCTGGCAGATAATATACAAAGGTAGATGAGTTTCTACAGAATACTCAGCAACACTCCTAAAACTACTTGTGAAATAACTATCAGTGTACGTAGGAATTAGAAAAGTAATTTTATTCTGGAGAATTTTCACATTTAAAAACTCAGAGATGAATAACATAATAGACATATGCTTTTATTCATACCAGTTCTCCACTCCACTTACTGGATTCTTCCTCTTCTTTTTGAGCACATTGCTCACATGTGCAGGGTCCACTGGAGCCTGGCTAGGTGGCTGTGTTGAACTTGGCTGTGTTTACTCCGATGTCTGCAGTCAGCTGACTGTTAACTGGGGAAACTATTCTCATCCACATTCCTCATCCTTCAACAGGTTAAGCCATGGCAAGTTCCCATGGTGATAACAGACTGTGGGGACAGAGCCAGGAGTGCAGTTTCCAGGCTCTTGACCTCACGTGGAAAGGTGCTCACTCGGGTAGCAAATGGCCATCAACTGTGATTGGATGGCCATCAGCTGTGGCTAGTTGGCCGTCAGCTGTAACCAGTGAGCCATTGGCCACTAATATAACTGCCGTGGCTACACTAGCAGAAAATGGGGACTAGCAAGAGGATGGTGGCTGAGTTAGCAAGAGCGGATTGCAGTTAGCACGGCGGATTGCAGCTAGCAAGTGAGGTTGGTTGGCAGAGAGAAGTGGACAGCAGGTTGAAGATAGTGTGGCTCCTGCTTCCTGTGTCTCCAACCCAGCCGCCAGCAAGAATATAGTGGTATGACTCCCCTATCTATGGCTCCGTGGGTGTTCCTTTTTGGCCTCACCATGTCTTGCGTTCTTACGTGGGGAGCGGGACCAGAGACTCCACATGCCACCCTGCATGACACAGGCCCAGGAGGCAAGCAGAAATATGGAAGACTCAGAACTGGCATAATGACAGCTGGAAAGTAATAAGGCCAAATTCAGCATTGAAGGAGAACAGCATTACAACGTGTGGATACAGGAAGAGGAAATAATTGGGGCCAGTTTTGCAATCTACCAATGACTTTGATGTCCCTAATCACTGGTCTTTGGATATAAAGCCAATTTTTGTCATGTCACATCCCTTCCCACTTCATCTATAGTAGTTTAGACTGGGGTTTCTCTCAACTCATCCCTTCCAGAGTTATCTCACCCCCAAGGCAATAATTTCAATAGTTTGTTGGCTAGCTAGGTTGGTAAATACCAGTCTCTATTTCTAATTTGACAAGCATCACTTAATTTTTGTGTTATGGGTCATTATTTCAGATAAATATGCCTTCACAGATAAAATGTTTTGAAGTTAATACATATTTTAAATATCTTAATTTTTTCGTAGATTGTAATTTACTCACAGTAGGTGCTCAATAAATAATCAGCAGTTATTTAATGTATATGTCACTTTTAAGGTTAACAAAGAATCTGTTTTATCAAGGATAAAAAGCAGTCTAGGCTTAAGAGAGAGTATTCAAATATGTATTTTCTAGAGGCAGTATAGAAACATATTCATTAAAAAAAGACTAAAGCACTCAATTAAATATTAATTTCTTTTTTTCTTGATGGAACATTTTTTTAATTGACCTAGCAGAAGTTTATTATGAAGCGTAGAAATGTTCTAGCAACTGCTGTTACTACAAAGCAGTGCTTTTCTACCCTGTCTTCAAACTGAATCAACTGGGTAACTTTTTAAACAGTGCCAATGGACGGGGTTCACCCCACATCAGTTAAATCAGTATGTCTGGACGTGGAGCCTAGGCATTAGTATATTTTAAAGTTCCCTAGATGATTCTAATATGAAGCTAAGGTTGAGGAGAAATACTTTAAAATCTTCTAAAAATACCAAGAAGAAAGTTTGGAAATTGAGCAGTACACCTGGAAGCAACAAAAGGCTGTTAACTTGAATACTGCTAAACAATCCTGACAGATGAAACAGTATCATAATTAATTGGTCTTCCTAAGTCCATTATGGGCCTTCACCTGGCAGCATTTTCAAAACACAGGTTTTAGAAATGCTGAATTTCAGTTATTATACAGTAGTTCATAGATGCTAGCCAAGCAAACTTGCAATTGACTTATATTGTGATATAAAATCGATTTGATATCCCCAGGATGCAGATCTCCTGATGAGAGCTGACAAAGACCAGCTGAGGCTTTAGCTAAATGATGTGTGAGAGCACTGAGGAGCAGACAATTGGAAACTAATGAGATGATAAAGGCTTTAAGGTATGTGAGCTGATCAGCTACCTGCTGAGACTCTCTCACTGTAGAAGAGAACTCCCTGGCTCAGGGCCCTCTTTTCCATCTTAGGTGCAATCAAGGTTAGTCTAGGCTCTGTATGTGACGTCGTGTTTCCCCGAAAGTAAGGCTGAGTCTTATATTAAGGTTTGCTCCAAAAGACACATTAGGGCTTATGTTCAGGGGATGTAATCCTGAAAAATCATGCTAGGGCTTATTTTCCGGTTAGGTCTTATTTTTGGAGAAACACGATATTCCATCAAGTATTGTCCTGCTCATTTTGGAGGTGAAGTTTGACAGGAGTGGGAGCCAGTAGGTATGGCTTCTATTCTCCACCTATATACACTCCACGCTAAGAAACATTCTTATTAGCACTTGAATATAGTGGCACAGGGATGATTGGTGGCAGCATTTATGAAGGGAGTTTGGGCCACAGATCAAAACCCTGAGGCCGTTGGGATTGTGCTCACTGCTCTATAAAACTGCTGACCATGATTGAAATTCCCCTGCTCCTGTCCCTGGCCAAACCTGGTCACTTTCTTCCTCTTACCCAGAGCAAAGTGGCTGTGGTAGGAAAAACGACGTACAAGGCTATATTTTAAAGTCAAGTTAAAATTAGTTTTTTGTTGTTTAAAATTTTTTCTTTTATTGGGGAATATTGGGGAACAGTGTGTTTCTCCAGGGCCCATCAGCTCCAAGTCGTTGTCATTCAATCTAATTGTGGAGGGTGCAGCTCAGCTCCAAGTCCAGTCACCCTTTTTCAATCTTTAGTTTCAGGGGACACAGCCCACCATCCCATGCAGGAATTGAACCAGGGACCTTGTTGTTGAGAGCTCGCACTCTAACCAACTGAGCCATCCAGCCACCCCACTGGAAGCTTAGGGGAAGCTTGTTGTCTTCAATCTAGTTGTGGAGGGTGCAGCTCACCGGCCCATGCGAGAATCAAACCAGCAACCCTGTTGTTCAGAGCTCGCGCTCTAATGAACTGAGCCATCTGGCTGCCCCTAAAATTAGTTTTTTCATTCTAAGAAAATTCAATTGTATTTGGCAGTTCCAACTTCCAGGAACTTAAAATACCTCATGATAAGAATATATCAGATTGGAATGATAAATGTTGGCAAAGTATAAAGAAAATGTGTAAATAAAATAATCAAGGGATACTGAATTATTAAAAAATGTGAACAAACTTAAAATCCTTTTAAGACTGGACTAGAGAAGTGACTCTCTAATCCAAACTTAACAAACTTTCAAGAGAATTAAATATTCCATCATCATATCCATGTAGAAAATGCTGCAAACCTCATCTTCTTCTTAGAGTGTCACTGTATAGACAGAGTAAACACCCAGAGAAATAATACAGTAAAGAAGATTTGAGCTTACTTAGACTTTCAAAATATTCCTATAGTCAGAGCACCTTTTGTTACATGATGCATAGTTATATCTTGGGGAACACTGAACTGGGACTGTGTCATATAAATAATCACAGAAAGACTGATCAATTAAATGAAATATAAAGCCATAGACTATGAGTAAAAGTAGATGATTTATCCTCCCTTGAAATTCAGCAATTTTCAGCTGTGGAAATTATTTTGTTCTTTTAGTTTTCACCATCTACAGGAGAATGGCTACTAAACTACACTGCAATATTTAAATTTAGGTATAGTTTTAAGGCAATCAATTCAAGAGTATGACATCTGGGTCACTAACCTCTGAATGCATTCCAGGTTTTCAATGTCTTTTGATAAATATGGCAGTTAGTATTTTACAATATTATTTGTGCAGTCAAGCAAGAACAGATTATAATACAACTACTTAATTTTATAAAATAGTTTCCCCTCCCTCTCTACCACCCCCTTTCCCCTTTCTTTCATTCTTTTATTCTTTATGTCTTCTTTCTTTTTAAAAATAACTGATTTTAAAACATCCTAACTGGAATGATATAAGCAGCATGGTGGCATGAGAGGACCTCCAGGTCTCTCCCCTGGAAGTTACAAGTTGGAAAGCTATAATTTAACAAAAGATTCCCTGTTCAACACACAAACATGTCTGAGATCCATGCATTGAGACATCTGAAGGTGTGTGTATCTGAGTGAATAGTGGAGACAGATTGGGGCGAGGGCGAAGGACAGAGATGGAAGCAACATGCAGTGTGGTGCTCACTGTGGCCCCAGTGGATGCAATAGCAGTGAAGGGTAGGGCTGCAACCCCCACTGGGCAAACCGGAGGGGTAGTGACAGCAATTGGGCCAGGGTCAGGGGCAAAGCAGCGATGTAAAGGGTCACAGCATTCCACAGCCTGCCAGCAATGACAAAGGATTCTGCAGATGAGGGAACCCACCCACTCCATCTCTGTGTGGCCCAACCTGCAATAAAATCTTCACTAAGTAGATCAGAAAGGGCTGAAAAAAAATGAAAAAACAACCTGCAACTTTCCAGCCTAAGTGGTCTATACTCATTGTGGCTAAACCCACTGGAGAGAACAGAGAAACAGACCACAAACCCACTCACCCTACCTGCCCCTCCCCCATCCATCACAGCACAGCCTGGTAGAGCCAGCTTGTTCAACTCAGACAGGGCAGCTCCTGAACACAGGAAAATGGCACTGGGAACACACAGGACATCCATAGCCCGCCACCGCCAATCCATGGGAATGGTTCCTCAGACCCAGGCAACTGGGTTATAAAGGGGAAGCCCACCTCCTCAGGGAATATTGCCCTACAGAGATCTCAGAAGCTCCAGAAGTGCAGGTAAAATAAAATAATAACTTACACTTCAGCACCACCTACTGGAAAACAACAACAACAACAAAAGACTTCTACATATCAACCTGCTACACACTGAAGTGTCAAATACTTACAAAAGTTTTCTTTCCCACAAATGCCCAGGCAGAGAAATCATCCATCAAGCATAATCATTTACCACGGTAACAAGGGAATTCAGAAAATAAAATGAAAAATATACAAAAAGTAAACTTAAAGACATGGAATACTGTGATTTAAATGACAGAATTCAAGATTGCAGCTTTGAAAATAACTCAAGGTACAAGAAAACTCAGAAAAGTAATTCATCTAGCTCAGAAATAAAAATCGGTGAAAAAAAGGAGCACTTCACCAAAGAGACTGAAACTAAAAAGAACTAAACAGAAATTCTGGAGTGGAACAACTCAATAAATGAGAGGAAGAATGAATTAGTGAGCTTAGGATATAGAGCAGACAAGATGGAAGAAAGAATTAATGACATAGAAGTTAGATATCTAGAAATGACTCAGGTGGAAGAAGAGAGAGAATTGAGAGTTAAACAAAAGCTTAAAGAACTCTACAAGAACTATCTGACTTCATTAGAAAGATAAATGTAAGAATAATTGGTATACCAGAAGGAGAAGAGCAAAAGAAGGGAACAGAGAGCCTATTCAAACAAATAATCAATAAAAACTTCCAAAACCTATGGAAAGAAATGGATCCTTGAATCTGAGAAGCCAACAGAACACCTAATTATCTGAATCCAAAAAGGCCTTCTCCAAGGCACATCATATTAAAACTGTCAAAAAGCAATGACAAAGAATTATCAAGGCAGTGTGGGGACAGAGCCCCAGAAAGCAGTTTCTAGGCTCTCGGCCTCACATAGAAAGGTGCTGGCTCAGGTAGTAAATGGCTATCAACTGTGATTGGCTGGCCATCAGCTGTGGCTAGTTGGCTGTCAGCTGTAACCAGTGAGCCATTTGGCACTAATATAACTGCTGTGGCTACGCTAGCAGAAAAATGGGGGCTAGCAAGAAGATGGTGGCTGAGCCTGCAAGCCGAGCAGTGAGGGTTGCGAACAGTGTGGCTCCTGTTTCCTGTGTCTCCAACCAAGGTGCCAGTGAGACTATAGTGGTATGACTCCCCTACCTATGGCTCCGTGGGTGTTCCTTTTTGGCCTCACCATGTCCTGTGTTCTTATGTGGGGAGCAGGACCAGAGACCCCGCAGGCTACCCTGCGCGACAAATGGCGCAGCGAGCAGGGTCTCCTGCATGACAGGCAGCCAGGGAAAAGAAGACTATAACTTATAAAGAAAACCCCATTAGATTATCATTGGACTTTTCAACAGAAATCCTACAAGCTAGGAGAGAGTAGAATCAAATATTCAAATTATTCAAAGGGAAAAATCACTAGCCAAGAATAATATATCCAGCAAAGTTATCATTTAGATAGGAAGGACAAATAAAGGCTTTTCCTGATATATAGAAGAGGGAATTTACCACCAGAAGACTTGCATTATAAGAAATGCTAAAAGGTGCTCTTCTACCTGAAATAAAAAGACAAAAGGATACAAAACTATGAGTAAAATGACTAACAGAGAGACAAAAGCAGGAAATTGTAACCCGTGTTCAGAATAAGTTATTAAACACTTAAATATAACATAAAGGTTAAAGGACCTAAAAACATTAAAAGACAATGGCTACTGTAATTTGGAAATGAAGGCACAGCATAAAAAGGGATAATTTGTGACAACAAAAACGTAAAAGGGGAGGAGGGAAAGGACTTAACTTGTATAGGTGAATGGAGATAACATGTAATCAGGAAAAAAAGAACTATTGTATATATAAAAACTTTCTTTTGCATAAACCTAATGGTAACCACCAAAAATAATCTAGAACTGAGACACATAAAACAAAGAGACAAGACAGGGAAAAAAAACAGAATACCACCAAACTAAAATAACAGAGAGAAGCACAAGAGAAAAGGAACAATGGAGGCACAGAGCTACCAGAAAACTGAAGATAAATGGCTATAGAAAATCCTCATATGTCAATAAAAGCCCTACATGTAAATGGACTGAACTCACCAATTAAAAGTCACCGAGTAGTGGGGTGGATCAAAAAGACAAAACTATACTCTGCCTTCAGGGGGCATATCTCAGCTGTAAAAACAAAATAGACTCAAAGTGAAGGGGTGCAAAATGATACTCCAAGCAATGGCATCCAGAAAAGAGCAGATATAGCCATTATTATATCAGGCAAAACAGATTTCAGATTTCAAGATAAAAAGGTAACAAGAGACAATGATGAACATTTTGTAATGATAAAGGGGATAATACATCAGTAAGGCATAACATTTATTAATGTATATACACCCAACCTGAGAACACCAAAATATATAAAGCAACAGAGCTAAAGGAAGAAACTGACAGAAGCACAATTATAGCAGGGGATAATTGTGAATGGTAAACATGCCATTGACAGCTATGGATAGATCATCCAAACAGAAATTCAATAAGGAAATATAGGCCTTAAATGACACATTAGAGCAAATGAACGTAATCAATATTTACAGAGCTTTTCAACCCAGAACACCAGCATATACATTCTTCTCTAGCACACATGGAACATTCTCAAGGATAGATATGTTGGGGCGCAAAACTAGTTTCAAAAAATTTAAGAAGATTGCAGTGATACCAATCATATTCTCAGAAGAAAATGCTTTGAAATTGGAAATCAACTGCAAAAAGAAAGACAAAACAACTACAGAAATGTGGAGATTAAATAACATGCTACTAAACAACAACTGGGTAAAAGAAGAAATAAGAGATCAAAAGATACACGGAGACAAATGAGTGACAATATGACATATCAAAATTTCTGGGATACAGCAAAAGCAGTAATAAGAGCAAAGTTTATAGCAAAGTCATATCTCTAATAAGGGGCTAATATCCAAAATATATAAATAACTCATACAACTCAATAGCAAAGAAAGACCAAAACCAATCTGATTGAAAAATGGGCAGAAGATCTGAATAGACGTTTATCCAAAGAAGACATACAGGTGACCAACAGGTACATGGAAACATGTTCTATATCATTAACCATCAGGGAAATGCATATCAAAACCACAGTGAGCTATCACCTCACAATTGGCTATTACCAAAAAGTCAAGAAGTAACAAGTGTTAGTGATGATATGGAGAAGGGGAGCCCTTGTGCACTGTTGGTGTGAATGTAATTGGTGCAGCCACTATGTTAGGCAGTATGGAGGTTCCTCAAAAAATGAAAAAATAGAATTACCATAGGGTCCAGATATTCCACTTCTGGGTATCTATCTGAAGAAAATGGAAACAGCAACTCGAAAAGATATATGCATCCCCATGTTGATTGAAGCACTATTTACAATAGCCAACACATGGAAACAACCTAAGCGTACATCAATGGATTAATTGATAAAATGTGGTGGAATATTATTCAGCCATAAAAAGAAATCTTGTCATTTGAGAAAACTTGGATGGACTTTAAGGGCATTACGCTAAATGTAATATGTTAGACAGAGACAGAAAATTCTGCATTATCTCTTCTATGTGGAATCTACAAAAAAAAAACAAAAAAAACAAAAATCAAAAAATCCATGACTATAGATACAGAAAAAAAGAACCCTGTAAGCCTCACTTATTTCATTTCTAGGACTGTATCCTGGTGGGGGGAGGGATGAGAAATGATTTTACACTAGAATATCTACGTATCACCTCGGCATGACAGTTTTGATAACTAACAACTATTTGGATGTTATTTGGATGATGGAGTATTTAAAAAGGCCATAGAATGACTTTTTGATATCAGACAGAGTGGCATCAATCAACAAACAGAGTAGAAATGAGTGTAAATGAATGTTAGGCAAAGGTAAAAATACATGATAAGAATATATAACCTCATAGTACTGTGTATATGTATATACATATACATATCACTGGTAATATTTCTGGATTAATATATTTTTTATAAACAATGTTCCTTTTATGAAAAGCATTTAACATCAACAATTAATACACTTGTAAGGACAAAATACCTGACACTGTTTCAGGTGCTTTACATGTATTAGTTTAATATTCACAATGCTTATATGAACTATACGTTAAGAATATTCTTACAGAAGAGGAAGCTGAGTTTCATTCAAGCACATGGCATCACACCACTAGTCTATGCTACTGCTAGTGGCATAGACTAGTGGTATGACCCCCCACCCAGGTGGGACATGAATAAATGAATGAATGACAATATAAATCCACAGACAATATGTGTATACTCATCCACTACTCATCCACTACTAGTATGCTAGCATTTGTTTTGAAAGAAGCATACAGAGGATACAGATCTACCATCAAACATACCACCACTGCTTCCATAAGTACACTGGTACTGGTACGTGTTAGATCACATGTCTCAAATTCTGTTTGCAAAATATGACAGTGTGCCAAAAGATGTTGTTCTGTGTGCAGCTTTCACTGAAAACTATATTTATATGGGTGCTTAGTCATAGTGGCACTGCAACCAACAATTTTATATGGGTACAAAACACTGAAATACATGTCGCTTGAAATCTTAGGAAATATAGAAATTATATTACTGGAATGGAAAACATTATGTTACATTTTATGACCAAACCCAGAAATGTTACACACACAAATTAGTTTTTAGGTAAAGGGAATTTTTGATTTCTATAAAAAATTAGAAACAATAAAATTCTAGGTTGTAAAATTGCTACTTTAGGAAACAAATGTAATTTAGTTCATAAAGACAAAGCAACAGGAAAAAGTTCATGTTAGTTGCTTGCAAATTGGTAATAATTCAGAGAAATTTTGGCATGAATGATGAAATCCCTTGGTGGCAAGATATTTAAGTCACTGATATTTGAATTAACAATACTGTTGTTCGGGAAATAAAAAGATTCTCTTTGGACTTTAAGGCTTTTTAATTAGAAGGCAAGTATTATAAAACAATATTATATATATACAATATAATGAAAAAATAATTTGGTAGGAAAATTAAAGGAGTTGACTGAAACATTTCACATAAGAAAAGAGAATTAATTCATTAGTTTAAAATTTTACAGATTAAAGAATATGTTGCTTTATTCTATGATTCCAAGAATGGAAATATTTTTAAAATCTGTGTGGAAATAGTTTCTAAAAATCCAAAACATCCTTTCCTGCTACTAATAAGAGTCATTTAATGAAGAATTTTCATGGAAGTAAATTTGTCCTAGCATGAAATGAAAATGAGAACAGTCAATGCATAAGTCATTTATGAGCCATTGTCTGTAGATCTTAAAAATCATAATTTTCTGATTATAATATTTTTTATTCTGCAATGCCTTGATGAATTCCACTATTAAGTTAGTGATATACACAAATAATTTAGGGAAGCGCCATTTATTGTCTCAGTATTATTTTCTTATCTGTCCCAATTTCCAAATTCACTACAAATTGAATGCTGAAGACTTTCCTCCAGATTACACCAACTTAATTTCAGTGAAGGTGCTTCAATTTATACGTAAAACCAAACACTTATACAGTGAACCTACTTTTTAAAAAATTGTTTCCTAAATCGTATATTTTTCTAAACTATAAAATGATAAATGCCAGCCTTCATTGTTTCAAAAACATTACAAGAAAAGGAAATTCAAAGTGATCAACAAAATATTGACCATGATTTCTCATATCTACCAAACTGATGAAACAATTTTAGGATGACTGAATTATTTTGTAAAATGATGTATCCTTTCATAATTTAAAGAAAAACTACTAAAACATAAGAAATAAATCCTGATGGAAATCCTGTTTGTGTAGTTCCAAGAAAACATAGTTGAGTTAATGTCTATATCAGAAACTGCCTGTTCAAAACCTAGTGAAATGAAAAAAATAACGCAAACTACAAGTTTGTATTTACAATATATTCAAATAATGCAAAAACTTGTCATAGTTAACAGAATATTCCAGAAAATGGTTCAATTTTAATTTTCAAAAAGGTAAAATCATGACTGTAAGGCAAATATAAAATAAATAATGTCAAATGTGTTATTCATTAATTAGTAAGGAAACCAATAGTATGGTAAAAAAAGAAAAGCCCAAAAATCATTTGAAGACTTAGGTATATAGGCAATATAACAAAGAAATGGTCGAGTTAGATTGTTGGGTGAGATACAAAACTGGTCAATGTCAAACAGGGCCATAAACCTGTAGGGGTTATTTGTTCAGTGGACAGAAATGACTGTAATCTCTACTGGGTGAAAAAAAAAAAATCTACAATTTAACCTTGCCCTACAAAACCATAAAATAGCCCAGACAATGGAAAGGCAAGCCCAGTAACATCTTCTTCCCATTTCCAAATTTCAGATAATTTTTCTGACAGATTTCACCTATATTTACCTTCACTGGTTAAGAAGAGAGTTAATAGACGAGGGTAAGGGGGATCAAATATATGGTGATGGAAGGCGAACTGACTCTGGCTGGTGAACACACAATATGATATATAGATGACATGTTACAGAATTGTACACCTGAAACCTATGTAACTTTACTAACCATTGTCACCCCAATAAACTTTAATGTAGAAAAACCCCACATGTGAGGATGCAAGAAATAGCAACGAGAGAGAGAGAGAGAGAGAGAGAGAGAGAGAGAGAGAGACAGAATACAGTTCAGGAGATAATCTATGAAGCACGGGGCGTGAGAACTTAGAGCAACTGTCTCTATGTAAAGCAAAGTTCCTAAGGTTCCACATAGATTTGAAGGAACAATTTAAAGCATGTGAGGAATCCCCTCACACAACAGTTGTTAGAACTACCAATTGGCTGAGCTAATTAAAGGAAGGCTAAAACACTTATTAATTGACTTATTCTCTTTTGAGTTAAAGAAAGTTAAATAAATAAACAAATCATGTCTATAAAAGCTCCAGAATAATAAAATTAATAAAAATAATACAACCCCATAAATTAAATTTCTTCAGAAATGATCTGCATTGAAATATTAACCTCCCCACAACCCCCCAAAATACTACTCCTTGCTAAGGCCATCTAGAAAAAGATAAATACACTCAGGACCTATATCAATTTGTGGAAAATTCTGTCCCTCTTTTTCTGGCCACTACCTGTTTTAAAAGGTAATTGGATTAGAAAACAAAATGTGCATATTACACTTAGTATACAGCTCTCATATAGAAACTCTGAGACAAGTAGTTCTCAGATATATTGGGAAAGATTCAAAGATAATTAATACACACTAAACTAGAGCAAATAAATGGGTTCATGGACCTTTCCACCTTACTTCTGAATAGAGTGAAAAGAAATATCATGACAAATAGGCAAAAACACATAGAAAAAAAACCCCAGAAATATAAGAGCATAATTTGAAAAAGAGTGGGGAAAATAAAGACAGAGAAACAGAAATTATGATACAACCAACCAACCAAACAAAATTCCCAGAATAAATATCTTGTGAAATATTGACCCCAATCATGTTTATTACACATTCATTACCTCAGACAGTTCCCATTTTTTTGTATGTTAATGCTTAAGATCTGTAAAAGGGATCAAATATATGGTGATGGAAGGAGAACTGACTCAGGGTGGTGAGCACACAATGTGATATATAGATGATGTATTACAGAATTGTGCACCTGAAACCTATGTAACTCTGCTAACCATTTTCACTCCAATAAACTTTAATTAAAAAAAATATATAATACAGTATTATTAACTATGGTCACCATCTGTATATTAGATCCTCAGAACATACTCATCTTCCAGTTGCAAGTTTGTACCCTTTGATCAATATTTCTCCATTTCCCCCACCCCTAGCCCGTGACAATCATCATTTTACTCTGTTTCTTTTCTTTCTTTTTTTGTTTTTGTTTTTAGATTCCACATATAATTGATATCATACAGTATTTGTCATTCTCTGTCTGGCTTATTTTGCTTGGCATAATGCCCTTCAGGTTGCTCCATGTTGTTGCAAATGGTACATCCTTCTTTTTTATGGCTGAATAATGTGTGTGTGTGTGTGTGTGTGTGTCTGTGTGTATGCGTGCGTGTGTGCGTGCGTGTGTGCATGCGTGTGTGTGTATCACATTTTCTTTAGGTTGTTTCCATATCTTGAAGAGATATCTGCACTCCCGTATTAATTTCAGCATCATTCACAATAGGCAAGATACAGAGGAATTTAAATGAGTGCATTCAGTGAAAAAAAAGACAATAAAAACAAGATGATAAAATGATGGACTTCTGTGATAAGAACAAAATGGCAATGCAAACCAACATTCTGACAGAACTAATGAATGATAAACAGAAAATGAGAGACTAACTATAGCAAGATATTGATAAAATACAAAAATCTTGACATAATCACAAATAGCAAAATTTGGAAGATAAAAAAGTCTTAGGAAGAAATCTGGACTTGCACTCCTAGAAAGATGGAATAGACATATTTGTCCTCAATCCTCTTGCTACATACTTGTAACTCAGAGAAAGATAAATGTTGTGTGATCTCACTTATGTGTGTGATCTAATAAAAAACAAACAAAAAAAATAGTAAAATAAAACTTACCAAATTCATAGAAAAAGAGATCAGATTTGTGGTTACCAGAGCAGGGGGTGGAGATAAGTTGGTCAAGAGGTACAAAATTCCAGTTATAAGATAAATACGTACTGGAGATGTAATGTACAACATGATGACTATAGTTAACACTGATATATGATATAAAGGAAAGTTGTTAAGAGAGTAGATCCTAAGATCTCTCAGCAAAAGGAAAATTTTTTCTTTTTATTGTATCTGTATGAGATGATGGATGTTAACTATTGTAGCTATCAATTCACAATGCATATAAATCAAACCATCATGCTGTTTATCTTATACAGTGATATATGTCAGTTATTGCTCAATAAAACTGGAAAATACTTTTAAAGTAAAATTAAAAAATCAAGATCATATTAGAGTTATAATAAAAAAATGCTCAGTGAAGAGTAAAGATAAATGAGGGAGCAGGAGGTTAAGACCCAAGGGTGATATGAAGAATGGAGAGATATAAACTTATCTCAGAAGCAACAAAATATATTTGGAGTTAAGTTCATTGACATTTTGGGCAAAAATTTTTTCTTTCTCCAAAATATTTTGAGTAACCTATTTAAAATTACCGAATCATGTTCTATGTGACATCTCAAGTTCCTAACTTAAATACTATATTTAAAGTCACCACATTAAAATCATGATTCTTTTCATTTTAATTTGACTTGTCTATCAATTCTGATTGTCACTACTAACAATTATTAATATCTTCCATGCCACTGACTAAAATAATTACAGCTTAGCAGATTTTATTTTTTCACTGAATTTGTATATACCTTTGTTGCAACTGATTTTTAAAAAATCTTATTTCACTGTTTTATGAAAAATTTTAATTTTTAAGCATGTCTCAATGATTCATTCGTTTTAGCTTACAATAAGATTTACTAATGTCATGTATATCTTTTGTAGATCAAAACCAAAGCTAGATAATTCATGCATCCCTAGCCTCAATCATTCTACAATGTGTATCAAATCATCGCATTGTAGACTTGAAAAGTATAAAATTATATTTGTCAATTATTCCTCAATGAAGTTCCCTCATTGGGAAAAAAAAAAGTAAAGTTATATACCACACCAAAAAATACAAAGAAGCTAATTAAAAATAATAATTTATAAAGTACCTCGCACACTATAGCCTACCAAACATTATCTCGTACTATGCAGTGCTTTTTCCAAATTTGGTACCTTGGGTTTTATTTAAATTCTGAGTTACCCGAATGCTCTAATAAGCACAATTAGTCATAGACAATTCCTATCTAACATTAGATACACTTCAGATATGATGGCAGATGTTTTTCTTTTGATGGTAGTGTCAAATGTATAGCAATATTAATCTTATTTGTACGTTTATTTAGTAAATAGCAGCTGTAACCACACCTACATCCTGTTTGGAAAGAAATTCCAAATGGTTTAGCAGATGTTTGATATAATCTTACATAAAATTGATACTCCAATTTCTCTGAGTTCAGATCAAAGTGATCAGAAGCAGCTAAGGTAGTTTTCAAAAAAAAAAAAAAGAGTACATGCAAGAATATCAATTCTAGATATTTCATTGGAAAGGGGCATTCAACAAAGAATGTTTTTGAAGGCTCTGACACAACAGTGCTCCTTGGTAACACCTGGGACACCCCTGTATTTCACTAACTCTATAAAATTCATTTTTTTCCAGATTGTAATGTTTCAGAACTAGGAAATTATCTTATAATACCGTGTTTCCACAAAAATAAGACCTAACCAGAAAATAAGCCCAGCATGATTTTTCAGGATGCTTGTAATATAAAATAAGCCTTAATGCATCTTTTGGAGCAAAAATTAATATAAGACCCGGTCTTATTTTTGGGGAAATAGGGTAGGGCTTATTTTATATTACGAGCATCCTGAAAAATCATGCTAGGGCTTATTTTCCACTTAGGTCTTATTTTCAGGGAAACACGGTAGATACCATCTTACCATTGCCATATTTATTTTCCTTTTAAATATTTCTAAAATTGATGGCACTGTAGATTCGATAAAGCGTAGTACATTTGTAATTTTCCACATGTTCCTTTCTTACCATATTCCATTAGAGTTTTATCATCAAAGATCCCAGGGGAACTTGCATAGATTAATTTGGAATTTTGCTAGAGGAAAAGAATGATAATTTTGTAATTTGCTACAAGCACTTTAATTATGGCACCTAAAAAAAACACAACAACAGTGTTTGGTTATGTTTGCTTGCTTGCTTTTAGGTAAATTAGATAAAAACTATAGTGTTAGCAGGTTTTTTTAATGTAGAAATGAGCTCTATCCAGTGGAATTTTGTCTAAGCTCGTGGGAATTTAGCTACATGAGTTCTGGGGTTTTGTTTGTTGCTTCTTGAGCCATCCATGTGATCAAGGAGATGTTAATAATTGTATCAGTTTATGCTGCTAAAACTCCAAGTTCTAGGCTTTGTGTCTATCTAAATAGCCCCTAGGTATTGATAAAGTCCTTTGTATTCTTGAAATTTATTGACAGCTTTGAAGGGTAAGAACTTCTTTTACTTCCTCTCCAAACCTCTAATTCCGTCAAAGTTGGACTGCAAATCAAATGCAAGAGACATCATTTTATCAACTCCTTCCTTGACCTAGACCTTAAAGTAGCATCCTGGGTGTCTCATCAGTTCTTTAATATTTATACAGGTGTAAATAGAAGAGGGCATGCTGGACCTGAGGTTACTCCACCTAAAGTATAAGAGACAGTACTATCTGGGAAACGATGAACAGGTTTATTTGATTGAAAGAGATAGATGACTTCTTTGTTGGAAAAATGGGTAGTAGCTAAATTTATGGATCTATTAAATGCAAGGTTTCTTGGATTTTATAATTTGGGGGGAAATGTAGAGCCATTAAAAGGTTTTGACCACCGTAAAAATTAGGATATGGCAGAGGATTTGGAGTAAGAGTGAATTATTATTCCAACAAACAGCATTTTAGAAAGTGGCTTTAGATTTAAATTTTGAGATGGTGAATTGAGCCCAAGTGTTTACTTCCTAATCCTTCCTTAAACCTATTAAATGGAGAAAGAAAACTACCATGGACAATCCATAATCATGTTGAAAGTGAAACAGAAATAGAAATGGAAATAGAAAGTCTTCAGAATTTTTTTTAAATGAATCAGATGGTATCTGAATCTGTGAAGAATAATCATGGTGAATCAGTCTCTAATTCAGTAACAGAAAAACAGTGGTAAACTTCCAGCAAGTGTGTGACAATAAAGTCTGGGAAAATCCCTGACCTCTAAGAATAGGGAACTAGAGGGCCAGTCTATGCATCCAGTAGGGCTAAAACAAGGTGTCAGCAAATCCACTCAGTCCTTGGATTCCTGCTATGTACAGAGATAAATAAACCAGAGGGAATTACTCCATTGCCAAAACAGTGGACTGTCAATGGATGGGCTGAATAGAGAAGGGGAAAGAATGTGTTTTATACCGTTGCAGGCCATCATAATTCTACCACAATGAACTCACCTTTAAAACTGGCCCTATTTTTCTTTCCCTTAGAATATTTGGCTTTGTTAGAAAATGGGTACTGTTATGAAAATAGCACAATTCCTAGGCATGTAGTTGTGCCTGATAGAGTGTGTATTGTTCCAGTTAAATTCAGCCCACTACAAGATTAGGAGAATATTATTTTTTAAAAAGAAACAAGTAGGGAATGGATTGCTGGCTGGCTGAGAATGGATAAATAATATTTAAGTAAGGGAATAATAAATAAATAAATAAATACAAAGAAAAGGAAACAAAAAACCCACCTGGCTTTAACAGAGAATTACCTTAACACCTCCACTGTTTTCAAAAGCTTGAGGTAAAGGGTACAGTGGTTAAATACGTTGCAAAAAGGAAGGGTTATTAGAGGGAGAAAGAGAAGGAAAGATGCTTTATATGCATTACAAAAATGTCAGAAGAACAAAGATGATGGCGAGAATGCACTATATAAAGAAATAATAGAATTAAAAAATTCCCAGATTTATACAAGCCTAGCTTTCAAACTAAAAGAAGTCTTCAAATACCTCGCAAAGTTAATGCAAAAAGAAAAACACATAGACAGATTAGGGTGAAATTTCTGTAATTAGAACATTAAGTAAAATTCCTATAAACTTCCAGTCAAGTTATCAACAGAAGAAAAAAAATAGGTGGATAGTACTAAATATCAGAATACACTGGTACAAAGTCTATAAATAAGGTTTTGGAGAGATGGATGTCTTCAACAATCTGATTATGGACCCTTTCCCTGGAAAAATGTGCATATACTCATTCATACAAGGGGTTGGCTCACAAACTCCTTGAAGTCCA
The DNA here is from genome assembly GCF_057876585.1 of Rhinolophus sinicus. Taxonomy (NCBI): domain Eukaryota; kingdom Metazoa; phylum Chordata; class Mammalia; order Chiroptera; family Rhinolophidae; genus Rhinolophus; species Rhinolophus sinicus. The sequence continues at coordinate 19,877,452 of NC_142518.1, read as the reverse complement.
TTTACATATCCTAGATGGTCCAGGAGAGCTCAATTCACACAGAATTTTAAGGTAGAGATTGTCAATGAATCTACCTTGCAGTAAAGCTATGTTTATATGTGAGGGCAATGAGAAACCATCTCATCAGGAATTAAGAATGAACCAATCTATGTACCCCTTCCAAAAGAAAAAATAAATCATAGAAGTGCTTCAGCCAGTTGAATAATGGCTACAGCTAAATATTTCAAGCATGAGGAAGATGGAATAAGTGGTAGTAACCATTCACTTGTTAAAACAAAATAATGCATGTCTAAGTAAGGGCTGTAATAGGTTCATACATGTAATTCAAACATCGTTTGTAAGAAACAAATTAATAAGGTGAAAAGATTTTTTTAAAAAGTCTCCTTTTCAAAAATAAAATTATTTCAATCAAATAAAGGGGTTGCAGGTAGTAAAATTATCCTTTATCTTCTCCTACTGAGGGGTAGAATATGGATAATTTATAGGTATTGGTAGAAAAATAGACGTTCTAATAGCAGAATAAAAGCAACTGATTTTCACAATCTCATAGTAAGGAACATTTGGTCAATATACACAAGGTGCCCAAAAAAATGTATACACATTTTAGGAAAGAAAAAACTATTAAAATTAAGCTGATGGTAACCACTTTGAGCACCTCTTGTAATTGCAGAAGTCAAATGTGACTTGTATTCATTGTTATTGGTATATATTGAGTATTACAATTTCAATACAGTTTTTCCTTTCTTAAAATGTGTATACATTTTTTGGCACCCTCTGTGTATATTTTTTAAAGAGCAGAGGAAAAACGAAACAGAAATAAATATCAAAGAAGCTTGCAATCATGAAGCATGCAACAGGCTGACAAATATAAAATTCTAATTAATCTTGTTGGTCTTACTGCATGTGTATATGTCCTCTTCCTTGAAAAGTTGTACCAAACTGGCAGTGAATTAATTTTTGTAAAAAGGTATTATTAACAAACAAGATCACTGACAACATGACTGTATATAGCACAGAAGCAATTTCAAAGATGTTGGAAGGCAAAAAGATGGAGGAAGTGTACTTGGCTTAAGCAGAGCAAAGGAAATGACAATGGAACTGACTTCATGGGTAAAAGGAGGCCATGTCTTCCTGTGGAATCCCGAGTGGCTCAGCAATTGGAAATGCCGCACCTTGGCAGGTGGGGCTGATGAACATCACTGGTATTATGAGGATATTTGGAAATCCCGGATCCAGAGGTACTGGATTTCCTTCATGTGTCCCTTCTCCGTCTTGCAAAATCAGTTGACTATTATTATTCCCCGTTGCCAATTGGGGGTCAGGGTGGATTAGTCTCTGGAGAAATTGGACCAGAGAGGGTCTGGTTGGGGACATTAGTATCAGTGGAGAACACGGTTCATGGTTGAGACACAGGGCTGATAATTGCAGAATTAAGTCTAAGTCTACACATGGAACTGTGGGTATTCTCAGCCTCCTTCTTCTTTCATGCGCCCAGAACATGAGCACCTAGGCATATATTCACCAGGCAGGAGAGTGGAAGATTATTTTCTTAATGTCCTCAGAGAAAAAAGTGTCCTAAAACTGATACTGAGGAGATCCATTAATAAAAGCTGTATTTGACATCTGATCACCCTAGATTTACAACAACCAGAAGAGAGGCTTTTGCAGTGTCTCATTCTTAATTTAAAAGGACAGTCCCAAGTTAGTAGGCATTTGATGAGCCTCAAACTTGAAACAAAGAGAAAACTGAAGGAAACACAGACAAGATATACAGTAAAATAAAATCGAAACCATTAATACCTACAGAGCAAAAGAGCAGATATTTCATCCAAGAAATAAAAACAGAATTCTACAGGAGTCCCACTTTTCCACTGGGAATACATTGCAAGACCCCCAGTGGATACCTGAAACTGCGGATAGCACTGAACCCTATTGTACCATGTTTTTTTCCTATACATCTACACTTTTTCACTTAAAGGAAGAACTTTACATTTCTCTTTGGCATATCTGAATTGCCAACATCACTACTCTTGAGCTTTGGAGCCATTATTAAGTAAAATAAGGGTGACTTGAACACAGCACTGTGATACCATGACAGTCGATCTGATAACCAAGACTGCTACTAAGTGACTGATGGGTGGGGAGCATATACAGCATGAATACAGTGGACAAAGGGATGATTCACATCCCTGGTGGGACAGAGTGGGATGGAGCAAGATTTCATCACACTACTCAGAACGGTACACAATTTAAAGCTTATAAATTATTTATTTCTGAAAATTTCCATTTAATATTTTGGACCATGGTTGACCTCAGGTAATTGAAACCACAGTAAGCAAAACCATGGATAAGGGGGAAATCTGTCTTAAAATAGAAAAAAATTTAGGGAACATCAAAGAGTTCTTGATAATAAGATATTCAGAATTGAAAATTTAACTGACGGGATTAAAGGTAAAGTTGAGAAAAATCTCACAAAAAAGTAAAATAAAACAAAGAGATGGAAAATAAGAGACTAAAATTAAGAAAAATAGGTAAACAATGGACTAATTCCAACATCTGATGACTAATTGAGTACCAGAAAGAGAGAATAGAGGAAACAAATGGAAGTAAATTATCAAAGAATTTCTCAAGCTGAATGATAAATCTCCAGACTGAAATGGCCTACCAAGAGGTTCGGGGCTGGGTGAGAAAGGTGAAAGAATTTAGAAGTACAAATTGGTAGTTAAAAAAGAGTCATGGGGATGTAAAGTACAGTATGGGGGATACTGTCAATAATAGTGTGAAAACTATAATGTCAGATGGGTACTAGGCTTATCAGGGGAATCACTTCATAAATTATATAAATGTTCAACCACGATGCTGTACACCTGAAACTAATATAAAATGATATTGAATGCCAACTATAATTTTAAAGAAAGAGTCACAGGGATATATACAGAGGGTGCCAATGATATAGGGAATAGAATCAATGGAATTGTAACAGCTATATACGATGTCATAGGGGTAGTAGATTGGGGGAGAGGGGTTATCACCTTGTCAGGTGTGTAAAGGTCTAACTATTAAATTGTTTTGTACACCTGAAACTAATAAAAAAAATGTATACACACGTTAAGAAAGGAAAACACTGGATTAAAATTGTAATAATATATGCCGATAACAAAAGACGAATACAAGTCATATATACACATTTTTTGGCACCCCCGGTATATAGTACAACATAGGGAATATAGTCAATAATATTCTAATAACAGTGTCAGATGGGTAATAGACTTATTGGGGTTATCACTTTCTGAGGTATATAAATGTCTAATCACTATGTCATTTTGTACACCTGAAGGTAATTTAAAATAAATGGCCCACGAGGAGCCTAGAACATGAATAAAAGGTACCTACATCATGTCAAATCATTGGGAATGTTCAGAATTCTAGGAGAAAGACAAAACCCTAAAAACTTGCAAAAAGAGGTCATGTAAATTAATTGTAAATGAGTAAAGATATTAACAATATGAAACAAGAAAAACAATCATGAATTCAGTAAAAGTATTAGGGTATAAAACCTATGATCATTGAAATAAGGAACAGAATAGGTGTGTTTGTGAGGTGGAAAAACAAATGGAATTACCCTTCCTGAAAGCAGAGAGAAACAATAGGGAACATGTGTAACAGAAAAACTTACAAATATAGAATATGGAATAATAGCAACACATACTTAGAGAAGCAGAGCAAAGTTCTGAGAGAGAAAGAAAAGAAAGGAGAGGAGAAGGAGGGGAGAGAGGAAGGAAGTGAGGGAGAGAGAAGGAGGGAAAGAGAGATTTGAGAAATAATAAAGATAAAATTGCCAAATTAAAGGTGGAATGAATACCTCACATTGAAAAGGCATATAAATGGCAAAAAAAAAAAAAAAAAAAAAAAGATAAGAAATTCCAGAGTGCAGATGAACTTCAAAGAAACAAGAATCAGGTTGACACCAATATATCTTTGGATGCAAGAAGACAAGGGAATGACGTTTTTAAAGCACTGAAGGAAAAGACTTTTTCATCCTGATATATGTAACCAGTCAAGTTGGCATTCATATGTGAGAGGGTAATAAATATATCATCAGGCATTTTAAAAAAGCCATAGACGATTTGTCACAAAAAAGACTCACATTAGAGGGGGGATAAAAAGGCTGGGAGATGCTAAATGCAATATAGGAGTTACCACAATCTCTGACATATCTGTAAATAATCTCTGTAAATACTTGCTAAACTAATGTAAACCAAGGTAGCAGCAATTGTTGATTGAGGAACTGGAAAGCTCTGGGATTGAAAGCAAAAGGACAAAAAGTACAGCCTAAAAGAGGCATGTTTGCAGATTCCTTGGTGTCTTCCTATCCCCTGATCCAATATGACTTTGACACACACAATGATTTAGATTCCAGCCAGAGAAAATGTCTGGGAGTTTTACAGAGAAGAATTAAAGGATAAATGCCCCAAACACCAAAATCTCTTTTGTATCAAGCACACAAAAATGGCTAATGTATCAGAGGCATAAGTTTCTATGAACTCATAGCTGGAAAGCCATTCATGGAAAGGAAATTTGATTTTTAAAAGGGATTTGATAAAGGTCTACATACATTTGCAGAGATAATCATTTGTGCAACAGCTTCTACTCAAATGAATACTAAGATAAATCCCCAACCAGAAGAGAAAGGGCCTAATTATCTCATCTGCCTGCAGCTTATATTCATTTCTTCATATTACAACCATGTGTTTCCAGCTTTCCGAAGTCTGAAGTCAATTCATTCTGGAAACTTTTTCTAATAGTTTCTAGAGAACAAGAGCTATTTCCTTTCCTTCAAATGGTGAATATACGAAGAAACCTAAAATTTTCCAACCACCTTAATAAATGAGTCATCTTTTATTATTTCATTTTTATAAATATTGAAGATACAGTATTCAGTGATCAGAGTCCTTTGATTTTATATGCAAAAATTCAACTTGATTTAACTTAACATTTTCGCTGCGACATTCGTCTGTAGCCAAATGATATTTCCATGCCACTGACTGCTGTGCTCGACTTTACCCCACGAGCTCAGTGTTCCAGAAAGGAAGTTTAGGAAAGCAAATGTACATTTTTCTATATTTTTGTGTTTTTCAAGAATGAGTAACAATAGGAAATTTTCTACTTTAATCATTTATGTTAGTAAAATGTAGCACCTTAACTATTCACTTAAAAATATAAATACTGTAATTATTTTCTGCGGATTTTGACACATTTTGGAGAACAAACTTGAAATCAATTAACGCAGTGAAAAGGTTTAGATATAGACTACTGCATGGGCTCAGCTATCCACTCTGATAAAAGGGCAGGGTGCAGAATTCCTTCTATCCCTTCTCTCTGCTTCTTTGATTCCCTCAGACTACACGGCTTTGAGCGTAGGCATAGTATATGCAGATCGAGTCCCACACCCTCCCTAGAGGCTGTATCGGAAGGATAAGGATGCCTTTTACCTGCCCAAATTTGAAAAACTTCTCTAAGAGAAACTCCCATTGGCTTCATCTGAGTCATATGCTGGCATAGGTGCCAGAGGCACCATGACTGGAACTGGCCTGCGTCTGCGGTCATTCTTGTAAGAGTGTTGTTTCATGTTGGGTTACCTGGGAAGCAGGCTCTGAGATAGAGATTTGCATGCAGGCAGTTTACTCAAAAGTGCTCTGAAAATCAGTACCTGTGAGAGCGTTTAGAAGGGGTCATGCTACAGGAGACAATAGGGGGAGGCATTTGGGGGCTGAGGTCACAACAAAACCTCATCCATTTGGAGAGAGAGCAATGGAGGGGGGATGTCTCGGTAGAGTTGTTCTGAACTGGAGGACGGACGCAGAGCTCTTTACCCCTGGATTCACTAATCTTTAGTTGAGGGTTGCTCCTGGGAATGGGTATGGCCTTAGGCTGTGGTTTTCCTCAGCTAGGATACTCTGGAGGGTTACTCAGCTCTGAGTGGTCAGCTGTCAACACTCCCATGAGCTGGGGGTAATGAAGGGTTCTCCATTTCTGGAGGGAGAGGGATAGAGATCTGGACAGAATAACACAGCGTCCACTAAGGAAGGCAAGGCCTCTTCCTAGAAGATGGGGGAAGAGCAGAAAAGGGCTGAATAGACTAAAACAAGGCCACTAAAAGTGACAATGGTTGATAAAACCCATTTTATAGGTTTTAATGAGCACTTTAGAGTACTTGGCTCTGAGTCAGAAGGCACAAGTTCCTTGAGAAAATAAGTTAACCTTTTCTGAGCTTTGTTTTCTTTTTCTTTAAAAAGAATGAAAACATATGGCCATGTTTGTCTGGGTTATACAGATTATAAGGTATTGCTACATACTAACACCCAATGTATAAATATCACTTACTGTTGGATTAGAAATTCTAATTCTGAGATTCTTGTTTTGATGATTGTATCCCTGGCTCCTTTAGGATGAAAAACTACTTTCTGCTTAAAATTAAATATGGGGCAGATAAGTGTTCATAGCTGGGTTGAAATCGAGTTTACTGAGCATTGCTTTATTCTGAGGGAGCACAAATTAAGAGTTTAACAATTACCAAGCATGCCTATAGCTCTTTGGCAAGTATTCTCTCTGTTAAGTGCTAGGCAAAGTTAGCAGAAGCCAATGATTTTCCTTTCGTATGTTATCTTCATGGTTTAAAAATATACACCTAAATATTCTGGGGTCTCTTTAGTAGTATTAGTAGTTTATAACCACTAACCTTATATCAGTTTTAATCTGTTTCATCTTTCAGCTTTACATCTGCTAGGATTGGTGAATTCCATAAATTACTGTCTACTGTTTGAATTACTGTCTACTGTTTCTCTCCATTTGTATAATCTTTACCTCTGGCATGCTTCAAAGAATGCTTCCTTGCTCTATCACTCAAGAATGTAATGAATAAATCACATTATTTTTATGTCATTATTTTTATGATGTTATAGACTTCAGAGCACATCATTTTAGTCTGTCTTTCCAAAATAAGGTGTTTTAATTTAACTTTATTACAGCACTGCCCTTCTAGCAATTTATTGTTCACTAGTTTTATCTTTCAAGTGTGGCAATAAGAATCAGACTAATGATAACAAACCACTACCTTATTTTTATATCATTATTTATAATTTATAAAGCAAATTTACAATATATTTCATTACACTCTAAAATGAAGTGAGTGAGTTCTGACAAGCAGATCAAATCCTGCTTTTAAACTGATGTATGAAATTTTTAAGTGGTTTGTTCAAGTCTGTACAGTTACTATGTGGTGTTACGTTCAGGATTCCTACTGCAAAAGCCTTTTCACTGTCTTATAATGGCTTTGGATCTCAGTCTACAAAGTCAGTTAGGCCAAAGAGAATAAGATTTTTTACTTCCTTAAATCAATTATTTATGACTCTGTCCCCATCCTCTGGGATGTGGCAAATTCAATAATGTCTGAAATCCAATTCCTTCATCCTGGTCAGGCTTTCATAAAAATTTCTAGAGCCTTCCACTGTCCCAAAGCATCATTGCCTGCCACATTTAACACCAACGTGATGTCTGTTGTCCCAACCAATGTGGTCCTTTTAGTTGTGAAGAGAACTATCTCGCAAGAAACTCTCTTTAGCCCCTGAAACATAAAAACCGCCTCAAAGTAGATCGCACAGTTTGTAGGGCCTAGCACAAAATGAAAATGCAAGACCCCTTGTTAGAATATTATTAAGAATTTCAAGGTAGTGATAGCAGAGAATTAAACAAAGTATGTTTATAACTGCACAGGTTATACACCCATAAAGCAGACCCTGCTTCTCCTTGAGGCAGAGGGTGCCTCAAGGAGATATTGTATCACTGAAATCTACTACTTTCCATGCTTGGCTTCTCTGGATCTATGGAAGCGAGCAATTACCTTAACCTTCTCCTCTTCCTATAATATAGCATTATTATTTGGGAAAAGCTTGAAGGTAGTCAAGTTCAATTCTGTGCTTGCCTGTTCTAAGAGGGCCAGATCCAGGATTTCTGTGTCTTAAGTTCCCAAAGGCTAATATCTTTTGAGCCCAAATCTTCCATTTCTGTACGACTGTACTCTGGCCTCCTGGAAAATCTAACAAATTTACTAAGTATGTTTTCTGATTTGAATGGCTGTTATCCTGTTCTAACACTGATGTTCAACAATTCATAGTTCCTGTAGCACTGTTTGCTTTGAGATTACTAATGTCCATTATCTGCAAATATTTGGATGTCTCAGGTACCTGCTATTTGGCTCCATCGATTACATTGTTTCGAACAAAATTCAAATGTGCCTTCTTCTGGAGGAGGTTTATCATCAGTAGAAAACACCTTTAAATTTTGATGGGTCATCATTTCCATCACTGGAAAAATAGATTTACCTATATTCCGTTTTATCATTTTAGCCATGCCTTGGCTTATTGAGGTTATTTTGATGTCTTAGTACTATTAGGGTAGTATTGTCCACTCTGTAACTCTCCAGTTCTAGAAACAGGTCTTGTTATTTTTGTTTCGTTTTTTATTAATTTAAAATAGTCATCTTAAGTTTTACCATCTCTTAAGGTGACTCCATCTCTAGATATCCTCTGGGAATCATGGAGAAATGAATTTCTTCCAAAGATTCAAACAAAGCTTCATTTCCCCTCTCTATCTTCCTCGTGACAACTATATTATATGTTATCAGAGGTTCAAAAGAAATATTTAGTACCTTTTGAAACATATTCTCATCAGGGTTCTTGTTATCGTACATTTCTGAAAGGATTTCTGAGAGTTTATAGTCAGGTCACTGTATCTGCAGATTTTGCATCCACGGATTGAACCAATCGTGGATCAATAACAGTATTTTTGATCCGTGGTTGAGAATTCACTGATGTGGAGTGCTGACTGTATGCATTGTCCTATGCCATTTTATATAAAGCACTAAGCATTCGTGGATTTTGAGATCCGCGGAGGGTCCGAAAACCAATTCACTGTGGATACTGAGGGATGACTATAGTTATTTCTATGTACCATTTAAAAAACATGATCATGATTGTTGTCTCAAAATGAGTAAGTTCCAATACTAGTGGTTGAAATTGGTCCATGTTGAATATAAGTTCCATACAGTAGTCCCCATTTATCCATGGGGGATACGTTCCAAGTCTCACAGTGGATGCCTGAAACTGTGAATTGTACCGAACCCTACATATATACTATGTTTTTTCCTATACACACATACATACATATGTATATACATACATACATAGCTTTTTACTTAAAGGAAGCACATTTCTGCTTTTCTTTGGCATATCCAAATTGCCAGTATCACTACTCTTGAGCTTTGGGACCATTATTAAATAAATACGTAAAATAAGGGTGACTTGAACACAAGCACTGCGATACCACGACAGTTGATGTGATAACTGAGATGGCTACTAAGTGACTAATGGGAGGGTAGCTTATACAGTGTGGATAAGCTGGAAAAAGAAATGATTCATGGCCCGGGTGGATGGAGCAGGATCGTGCTAGATTCATCATGGTATGCATTTTAAAACTTATGAATTGTTTATTTCTGAAATTTCCCATTTAATATTTTTGAACTGTGGTTGACCACAGGTAACTGAAACTGCAGAAAGCAAAATCGCAGACAAGGAGGGACTACTGTATAAGAACTCTTAGTAAGCCTGACTGAGGTTCCCATATGTGATGTACAGGAGTCTCGATCCACAAACTCAGGGGCATTAAAAACATAGGAAATTCCTTAATATCTTTTGCATCAACAAAATTGTAACTCCTAGTTAAGTCTCCATCTCATCACTGTTGGAATATTCAGTCTCAGCCATTCCCCCAACAGAAATGTTCAATAGCCTTGGGGTCTTACATGAGAACAAGGCATAATCAGCCTCCTCTCTCCACATAGTTTACCTTTGAGATGCTCGTGTCCTGACTCCACAAGCTGCCTCAGGTCAAAAAATTCTTCAGCCTTCTTTCCATCTTTGGTGCACATCTTTTCTCAAGAATATATTTCAAATTTCGAAAGCATGGTTCAACTTCCACAAAGATCAGAAAACCATATCAATAGGATTGAGAATACATGTGTGTTATTTTGCTTTCAACAGCATTACTGTTTCCTCTGAGCCTTCATAGCAAATCTAACTAAAATGAGTCACACTGCAAGACTGACTTTCACAGTACCCTTTCACTACAGCTCTGACCCTGTTCTCGTTATTTCCCCATTGTCCTCATACTCCAGATATACTGCTTTCATTGGCTAAAATAGAACACTTGGTTACCCTCAGGAGCTTTAAGAGCCCACACGATGAACATCCACTGGTACCAGACTTCAAAGCAGGGCATCTTACTGGGAATGTATTCCATGCACACCTACTTCCATTTATGTGTGAAGCTGGGGGTTGACCTATGGGGCCCTCTGAGGCGAGACAGCTCTTGTAACTCCTGTTATCCATTTTCTATTGCTCCATTCTTTCCCTGGGCTAGGTTTGGTCTTGGTTCACAGGGAACAATCATGAGAACTACCTAAATGGTGCTAATAAAGCAACAGAGCCTTCCACCTGGCAAATCTGAGAAAACACTTAATCTAGCTCAAAAGAGAGGATAAGCCCTTCTAGTCTATTGCTTTTTTGACTGTGAGACTCCTTATTGAGACAGGTTTATGGTAGGAGGGACTTTAAATGAATTAATTTTTCTTCTTCTCCTTCTCTTACTCCTTCTATCAGCAAACTATTTTTAACACTAACTCTTTGCCATAGACCATTGGATGTGACTTTAGCTGGATTATATTATCTCATACTAACAACAACTGTATGAAGAAGTCACCATAATTTCTTCCATTTTTCAGATGAAGCAGTGAGGCAGAGATAGGTTGGGTAACATATCTAGGAAGAGGTGGGGCTGAGATTCACTTAAACCTCAAGTTAAGTACAAGTTGATACTGTCTATAGCACATCTTTTAAATTATAAATCTAGTTACACATGCAATACATGCTTATTGTAAAAAATTCAAACAATGTGCAAAAGAGTGAAGAGGTAGGTGAAAATTCCTCCAATTCTGACAGTCCAGCAGAAAACTGTTAGCACTAGGATGAACATCACTCCTGATGTTTTCATGCACATACCATGTTTCCCCAAAAATAAGACCTAGCTGGACAATCAGCTCTAATGCATCTTTTGGAGCAAAAATTAATATAAGACCCGGTATTATTTTAATATAACATAAGACTGGATCATTATAATAATATAATATAATATAATATAATATAATATAATATAATATAATATAATACAATACAATATAATACTGGGTCTAATATAATATAAGACCAGGTCTTATATTAATTTTTGCTCCAAAAGATGCATTAGAACTAATGGTCTGGCTAGGTCTTATTTTCAGGGAAACACTGTATATACATACAGAAAGTTATCTAAAATATGTTTGTTTAATTCATATACAAATAGATATATGTTGATATCAACATCATATGCTATCAACGTTATATACTGTTTTGTTACCTCCCTTATCATTTACTAATATGCATAGCTGCAGAGTAATTCAATGTACAGGTTACTATAATTCATTCAAGCAACCCCTAGAAGTGGTTATTTATATTACATTATAATTATGACTTATGTGCTCTTCTCACACGACTGAGTATTGAGAATAAAGAACTTTAGAGGCATTTGTTTGTTTTTAATAGATCTGTTTTAAATAGATCCTCAATATTGAACATAGCACATAGTGGATGGATAAATATTTGAATGGATGGATGAAAAGGAAGATAGATGCAGCAGTGTGGTGGATAGTCCAGGGTGGGGGCGGGGATTTGATGACAAGAACTGTTTGGTTACTATTGCCATAGTTCATGTGAGAAGAATAAGATCTTGTACTAGGGTATCAAACATAATAATAGGAAGACATGAAGGATCCAGAAAGCTATCTTGAATGGCTGGTTGCTTTGCTTTTAAAAACATTTATCTCAAATTTTTAATAAGATGGTTTTAAAGTCTCCACTGGTTTCCTGTGGGTTATTGACTTTTACCTTTTATGTTCAAAATTTGACTTACTATTACATTTTGTCAGAGTTACATTTGTATACTCAGTAATTGTACTATGTATTCCTTTGACTTCCTTTCCCACCACGATTCTGAATTTAATTGTGTGGTGACTCACCAACATTGATTCCTGCAGGAGTTTCTGTTCATCATCCAGCAGAAAGTCCCTTGTAGGTTCTAGAAATAACTGCTGGAGAAAAATAATTTGTTTCAGCAAAACTTTTACTTCATTTCTTATTCCAATGAGATAATCAAGATTGAAGAATGATCACAATAATAATTTATTGAGTATCTACAATTCAAACATAGCATTACGTGATATACACAAGTATTATTTTAAAAATAATTTAATGCTCACCCCTCTGAGAAAGTTAATAAAGTGACAAAGTACCATGGTAAAAAATCAGTTCAATCTGATCTCAAAGCTGATTCCTTCCCCACAAGCGTTCATTACTCTGTAGCCTCCCTTTATGACCATCTTCCTCAAATCTATAGTTATCTCACCTTCATTTAAAATTTTAGCTCAGTTCTATTTCCCTAATCCGGTAATTTGTAGTGTCAATGATGAGACAAAACATGGGAACTCTTTCCTCTACATAAGTCTTCCTCCTTGTGTGGGTTCACTGCTCTCCTGCTTTCCCACAAGGAGGCCAAATCCTGTCCCATTTTTTGGACAAATATGTGCTTACCCGTGTGAGTACTGAGTTTCTATACATCCCTCATGCCTTCCCTCAGGCTCTCCTTAGGCTGATTTAGGATTGAGTCCATAGTGCTGATAACAGGACCTGCAAAGGTGTCCCTAATTCCCTTACTTTAACACATACCTGGAAACCAAATCTGATTTTGTATCTTTTGCCATGTACATCAGTATTCTGTCCACTTCCTGTGGGGTTATTAGAAGGGCCCCCTATAATGTGGTCACTACCAACCTCTCACCATGTTCTCCTACTCCTGAAGTCCTCCTGCATGGTAGCTGAATTTCCTCATTAGACCATGGGTTTCCTGGACTCTGACCCCACCTTGGCTTTCTTTTACCCCTAACGTGTCTCCTTGGTGAATGCCTTCTCATTTCAAAATATTTCATCGCTTTGGGAATGTTCTCTGGCATATTTAGATAGAGTTGAATACCTGAAGGAACACCCTTCTACTTGATGTTAGACTTCAGTTTGCATAAATCACATCTGAAGATTACTACATGATGCCCTGGACTTAATCTCCCAGCAGTCAGGCATGCTTCCCACTGTAGGGCAATAATTTCATACCAGTTCTATCTTTAAAAGAGTGATTGTCTAGCCTTGTCAAAAATCTTGGAGACCATGAAGGACAGAAGGTAGCGGGATTACATATTCAAAGTGCCAAAAGAAAAAGACTGTCAACCAAGAGTCCTATATTTGGTAAAATTAGTCTTCAGAAATGAAGGAGAAATTATGACATTTTCAGATAACAAAAAAAATGAGAGAATTCATCACTAGCAGATCTCACCTACAGGAAATACTAAAGAATTCTTCAGGCTTAAATGAAAGAACACTAGACAGTAACTCAAATTCACATGATGTGTTGGTCAGAGTACATAGTTCATTTATCTTTATTAAAAAATAAAGAGAGAGAGAAAGGGAGGAAACTTTTAGAGATAATGGTTCAGTTAATGATGTGGTATAAAGTGATGGCTTCATGGGTGTATAATTATCTTCAAACTCATCAAGATGTATAGATTAAATATGTACAGTGTTTTTTGTCAGTCATGCCTAAATAAAAAAGATAAGAGCACAAGTAAAGGTAATTATATAAGTAAATATAAAAGACAGTATACGTGTCTTTTTCTTAGTTACTCTTTTCTTCTATATTATTTAAAAGACAATGGCATAAAGCAGTAATTATAAAATTGTGTTGATGGGTTTATAAGGTATAGTAAGTATAATGTACAGTAAATATATATGAATAATATGTATAACAAAAATGTAATTTGTATGACAATAATAGCATGAAGGAGGAGGAGGGAATGGAGCTATATTGGAGAAAAGTTTCTGAATACTATTGAAATTAAGTTAGTATTAATCTGAATTAGGTTGTTTTAAATTATGATGCTAATACGATGCAAATTTTAATCCCTAGGGCAACCACCAAAAAAATAACTCAAAACAATATTGTACTGTTAAAGGCTAGTCTATACCATATGGAAAATAAAAAGATTATTGACTGCAATTGAAAGCACAAAGAGTTAGAATTATCATCTGTTTATATGTATGGTCTCAATTTGTAAAAGATTGTGGCTTTAATGCTATAAATGAATTAGGTGGCATCTACACAGGAGGAAAACATACAGTTGAAAAATTGTTAATTTAGTCAAATGACATATAAAAACCACAATATAGTGCTCCAAAGTAATGGAATTATTTTATTTCGTGGACCTATTCTGTTGTTTAAGCATACACAGACGGTCCCCGACTTACAATGGTTTGACTTAGGAATTTTTGATTTTACGATGGTGTGAAAGCGATACGCATTCAATAGAAACTGTACTTTGAATTTTGATCTTTTTCCAGTCTAGTGATGCACAGTATAATACACTTTTATGATGCTGGGCAGTGGCAGCAAAATAATTTTGCCCAACTGCAGGCTAATGTAAGTGTTCTGAGCATGTTTAAGGTAGGCTGGGCTAAGCTATGGTGCTTGGTAGGTTAGGTGCATTAAACGTATTTGCAACTTAAGATATTTTCAACTTATGGTGGGTTTTTTGGGAAGTAATCCCATTGTAAATTGAAGAACATCTGTAGTCCCAATGCTGATCAACTACTCCCTTGGTGATTTATCTCAATTCGCATTTCCAGTGGTTGCAAATTACCTTTTAGTCTAAAATATATATTTGTATTATACAATGATATTATTTGACTCTGATAATAATCTCTTTCTGAAATGTTTTAGAACATTAATAGGATAGAATATTGAGCCATATGTGAGCTATGCTGGTAATGCACATAAAATAATGTTAAGGCAAAAATTAAAAAGCTGGAGACAAAATAAAATATGCACATTAATTAAAACTTTGTAAAAGTATGGTAAATATTAGCAAAAGTGAATGAATTCAGAGGGTAAAACTTTCACTAAGGAAACTCTAGATTCACACAATTATCTAAAAAACTGAGATTTTGATCTTTCTAGAGGAAGGAAAAACCCATTTTGGACAGAAGGAAAATGATGTATAAAATCTTTGACTATATTTCTTGGTATTGAGGGATGTAGTCATATTCGTGCTTTCAAAAAACAACTCTGGAGAGAGGGCAGAAGTGAAAAAAACCGGAGGCAGTTGCCTTGTTTGTAGGCTAGTGGATAATCCACGTGACAGATGATTAAGACTTGATAACAAAAGGTAGAGAACGGTTATAAAGGGAAAACATTTGAGAAATTGTGGGAATAGAGTTGACATAACTATTTCATGTAGAGGGCTCCTTTGGAGGAAAGTTTAGATCCATTCAACAAATACAGAGAGTGCCAAAAAAATGTATACACATTTTACGAAAGAAAAACTGTATTAAAATTGTAATACTCAAGATATACTGATAACAAAAGATGAATACAAGTCACATTTGACTTCTGCAATTACAAGAGGAGCTCAAAGTGGTTACCATCGGTGTCCAGACACTTCTGATTACGGTGAACTACTGCTTGAGCAATGCTGACCAAAGTGTCCACTTGTATACATCCCCCCCCCAAACCCCAGGTATTTATTGAGCACCAACTAAATGGCAAGCACTGTTCCAGGCTATGGGGATACAGTGGTAAGTAGAACAGACAATTTCCCGACCTTCTTAGAACTCACCTTGTGGTGAGGAGAATGAGGAAGATAGAAGGATTAGGCCAAGGTTTCTGTTTTGGGAGACTAAGTTGAAACCAAGGCTCTAAACAAGGTAGTCTAAATATTCATAGAAGCAAGACTAGATTGAGAATAAATGTAGTGAACCTAGTCACATATATTTTGAGGTATTGGTTCCTGGAAGATATACAGGGGCATTTTGTAGTGTAGGACTGAATGGAGAAAGGAGGTGTTTGATACGCTAAAGAAAAAAGTGATAGCCCATGGGGCCAAGAGGCAAGAGTGAATGGAATGCAGGTAGAACATTTGGCTTTGGTGAGGAGAACAGACATGTTTTCCAGAACAGAGGGAAATAGGTAAGAGTATTCTTATAGATATTTTTGGTGGTAGACCATATCAATGAAAAATATTCAATAAACTGATGTCTTTCTGATGTAGCAAACCATTTACTTAAGGAAAAGAGGCCTGAGGAAGGTGGCAAAGGCGTGGCACAGTCAGCACAAGGAAAGTGGAAGCAATTGTTTAGGGTCAAATGAAATTATTGTTAAGTGGTATTGAAGAACCAGAAGAGACAGGAAATCGTGAGTTTAGTGGTGCCAATGAGCAATTACATGATGTTTTTTCTTCATAAAGCTTGGCAGTCCTGGGGCAATAGTAAAGAAAGCAAATATTTAGAGTTATGATTGATATAGTGGTGAAATTTAGAAGGGCACATACAAGGAAGAAACGAACAAGTGAATAAATTGAGAATGCTGGTCAAAGTGGTTTAAAGGGGACTGATGCAAGACCCAGCATGAATAGGGCTAATCACTTCAAACCAGTTGTGTGGTTGGTGGCAGCCAAGTCAAACAGGGAGGGATCGAGGAGCCAAAAGTTTCCATGGTGTTGGAGAATATTAGAAAGTTGTTTAAGAGTGCTTTTAGAATTATAAACATATTAACTATGTAAACATTGTTATAAAATAAAATTATCAACAAACATTTCCCCAGTCATCCTATCACAATGGTTAAGAGCAGGGGTTCTGGAGTTAATAAGTTTAAATTCTGTCTCTACCACTCACGAACTGTGTGACCTTGTAGTTCTCTGATCAATGTGCACACTCAATAAACATTCATTGTAGATATTGTGATCTAATTGATTATTAACAGAATGGAAACTTGGAGATCACGCAACTTAATGTTGCCATTTTACAAAGCATAATGTCAAGAGTTCCAGGTCACACACTGGTTATTCATTTTTTAATGTAACAGAATAACTTATTTCTTGATTTCTCTTCTGTGCTTGAAATTCTGATGTGTTTTTTTTCCATATTGATATTTACTGCTATTTATGTTCAAAGAGAGAGAGTTCCTTGTGGTCAGTTTTGCATGGATGAAAATACGCTTTGAATTGAAGCATCTTTCCTAATAAATACACAATAATAGGCAAACTCAGTCTCTTGACTTCAGGACTAAGATCACTGGCAGTGACCTGATAAAGTGTTTGCCCTGGGTGAGTGTTTAGTAAGATTTAGCAGAGTGTTTGGGCAGTTTCAGCTCATTTGAAATATTTTGTTTCAATTTCTTTTTATTAGTTGCTAATTTCTAATACGGTCCTTGAATTTTTTTCCCCTAACATGAAAAATGAGCACTAATATTAAATTCTCTGATTTTTATTCAACTAGATTTGTTCAGTGCCAACAACACATGTGTCATATTCACATAAGTATTATCCTATTGAAATCTTGTAATTCGGTATCCTCATTTTGCTGGAGAATAAAATGAAGATGAAATAGTTGATTTGTTTTGTTGAAAGTTATATAGCTAGTGAGTGGTTGGAATCTAATCTTTTTGGTTCAACTACAGGGCTATTTCAAATATAACTTGGTAATCGTCAACAACTCTCACTGCCTTGAAAACCTAAGAAAATATTTGTAATATGCATAAAAAATTGTCACCACCATAATTTACTACTTTCTTTAAGGTTCAGTCCTCTGATAGAATGGTAACTTCCCCGTCTGGAATAGACACAGGATGTCAGATTTCCGTAGTGGAGTGTGCATTTCCTTGAGTATAGTTTTTTTTCTTTTCTTTTTTTTCTATTTTGCCAAGAATCCAACCCAAATACCCAACTGAGAGAAGTTGCCTTTTTTTTTTTTTTTTTTTAAATCACATTTCTAGGTCAAAGGAAAGTGAAGAAGGGATCATTATCTGAATGCCTGGGGAAAGCAAAGTCAGATGCAAGTGCTAGTCTGAATTAAGATATGCTGTCAGTATAAAACATCCTATTTTGAAGACTTAGTATGAAAAATAATGTTAATTAGGTCATTAACTTTTTTATATTTATTAAATGTTGAAATAAGATTCTAGTTATATTGGTTTAAATAGAATTATTATTATAACTACATTCACCTGTTTCTGTTTACTTTTTAAAATGTGGCTACTAGAAAATCTAAAATTACATATATGGCTTGCTTGTATGGCTCACATTTTATTTCTATTGGAAAATGCTGCTCTCTAATAATCTGTAGTCATTATTAGGATGGACACAAATATTCTCTCTCTCTTTCTTAACATAAGATAGGATGCTTGATCTCTACCTATATAAGACCGTGTTTCCCCGAAAATAAGACCAAGTCTTATGTTAATTTTTGTTCCAAAAGATGCATTAGGGTGTATTTTCAGGGGATGTCTTATTTTTATCTGGCTGACGATCTTAACCGGCTTATTTTCGGGGAGACACGGGATTAGGTGTAGATGTAGACCAATGAGAAATCTACTGTCATTTGAATTGATGTTCCCTATATAAATAATGTGTCATTTTTCTCTGTCTTGCTTTCATGATTATTTCTTTGTTTTTAGTTTTCAGTAGTCTGACTCTAATGTGGCTTGAAGAGAGTTTTTCTTTGTTTGTTTTTTGTTTTTTCAAGTTTATGCTATTGGAATTTTCTCAGCTTCCTGAATCTGTAAATTTGTCTTTTCTAAACACGGGGGAAGTTTCAGCCATTATTTCTTTGAGTACTTTTTCAGAGTATCAATCAGTCTGTCTGTCTGTCTGTCTGTGTCTCTCTATCTTTTATCTCCTCTGGGATTTTGATGATTCAAATGTTCTCTCTTGTCTTATTGTCCCACAGGTCACTTTAATTCTGTTCTTTTTTTCTTTTTAGTCTATTTTATCTGTTATTCAGATTAAGTAAATTACATTGATTTAGTTTTCATTTCAGTTATACTTTTCAGTTCTATAATTTTCATTTGGTTCTTTTTTGTAACTTCTATTTCTAGACTAGGATGTTTTATTTCTATAAAGAGAAGTTGTAATTGTTTGTTGAAGCAGTTTCCCCCCAGCTTTAATGAAGTAGTATTGATATATAAAAATTGTATATATTTGAGGAGTATAATGTGTTTTGATATAGTGAAATGATTACCACAATCAAACTAATTAACATATCCAACACTTCACATAGTTATGATTGTGTGTATGTGTGTGTGTGGGGGGGTAAGAATGCTTAAGATCAATTCTCTTAGGAAATTTCAAATATACAACATAGTCTTATTAACTGTGGTCACCATGCTGCACATTAGATCTCCAGAACTTACTCATCCTGCACAATTAAATGATTGTACCCTTTCACCAATTTTCCCCATTTCTCTCTCCCCAAAGTCCCTTGCAACTACCATTCCACTCTTTTATGAGTTCATTTAATGAAGAGACTATTCTTTCCCCACGTGTTCTTGGCACCCTTTTTGAAGATCAATTAAACATAGATGTATGGATTATTTTTATGCTCTCTATTCTGTTCCATCAGTCTATATGTCTGTCTTTCTGTCAGTATCATACTGTTTTCACTACTGTAGCTTTTTAATATATTTTAAAATCAGTTATTCCTCCAGCTTTGTTCTTCTTGTTCAAGATTGCTTTGGCTATTCAGTATCTTTTGTGGTTCTATATGAATTTTAGGATTAAAAAAATTCTGTGAAGAATACCACTGGGTTTTGATAGAGATTGCATTAATCTGTAGATCATTTTGGGTAGTGACGTTTTAATATTAATTTTTTTCAATCCATGAATATGTACTAACTTTCCGTTTATCTATAGCTTTAAATTTTTTCATCCATGTTTTATACTTTTCAGTGCTCAGGTATTTCAGCTCTTTAATTATGTTTATTACCAAGCATTTTATTGGTTTTTGTTGCTATTGTGAATGGGGTTTTCTTAATTTCCTTTTTGAATAGTTTGTTATTTGTGTAAAGA
Organism: Rhinolophus sinicus; assembly: GCF_057876585.1. Lineage (NCBI taxonomy): Eukaryota > Metazoa > Chordata > Mammalia > Chiroptera > Rhinolophidae > Rhinolophus > Rhinolophus sinicus. The sequence continues at coordinate 19,857,363 of NC_142518.1, read as the reverse complement.
AATGTGACTGTTTTATGTTGATTATGTACTCTGCAACTTTACTGAATTCAATTATTAGTTTTAACAGTTTTTTGTTGTTGAATCTTTAGAATTTTATACATATATGATCATGACATCTGCAAACAGAGATAATTTCACTTCTTCCTTTCTGATTTGGATGCATTTTATCTCTTTTTCTTGTCTAATTTCTCTGGTTAAGACTTTCAGTACTGTGTTGAATAGAAGTTGTGAGAGTGGGTATCCTTGCTTTGTATCATATCTCAGAAAGAAAGTTTTCAGGTTTTCACCATTGATTACAATGTTAGCTGTGGGATTTTCATATACGGCCTTTATCGTGTTGAGATAAGTTCCTTCTATATCTGTGTTTTCAGTTTTAATCGTATGGATCAATGGATGTTGAACTTTGTCAAATGCTTTTTCTTCATCTACTAAAATGATCAAGTGGTATTTTCAATGAAACAGTTTTATAATGGCTGTTGTAAATTCCTTGTTAAATAATTCCAATATCTGATTCATCTTAGTGCTGGAATCTGTTGATGTTTTTTTTCTCAGTCAAGTTGTGGCTGTCAAGGTTCTTGGTATAATGAGTGGTATTTTTATTGCATTCTGGACGTCTGATAAACTATATTACAATGCTTTGGATTCTATTTAATTTTCTTTTTCACGTAAACAGTTTCCTGTTGATGTGTAGCATGAGGGTGGAGTAGATGTGTATGTTCAATTTCTCACTGAACCCCACTGACATCACCCTGACAAAAGTGGGGCATTGCCTCACAGTGCCTTATTATAGATGGGTATAGGTCAGCTTCCCCTTGAACTCTAATGACACACACCTTCCTGGCTAAAGTTGGGCCACTGAGATTTTTAAATTGTTGTCTTAACCTAGACTATTCTGATTCTTATTCCATTATCTTATTAGAAGTCAATTTCCTAAGCAGAGAAAAAACATATGATTTCTAATTAGGAAAAGGAAAAAAAAAACTGTTAGAAAGAGTAAACTTCCTTTCAACTTCCAAGTACATTTTACCTAAGAAATCTTTATTAATTACCTATTACCAACAATGCAGTTTTGATTAACTGGTTTTACTCAATTTATGAGTGTATTTTTCATCACATACACAGTGTACAACTGAAACTAACCACTGAAGATGAAATTAATTTCCTAAAGTCCCATGGGTCCACCTCATGTGTCAGAATAAAAATTGATTAACAGAATAATACAACATGAATAATATGAGTTGAAAAAAAGATATTTTGTCAGTCACTTCAAATGTATTAAGGCTTACCAAATATATGATATAGATTAGTTATTACATGCTTCAAGTTTTCTGGCTATTCTTATTCATTGAACTTACTATATTGATTTTTTTAAAAATGAATGAAGTATGTACTTATAAGAACTTAATTTTTTTTGTTATATTGTATACCTTTGAGCCTGATTCTTTATATTTATTTATCTTCTGACTTAGAGGAGAAATATTAACCCTAATCCAACCTTAGAAAATATCTTTTTATATACTTCCCAATACTAAGCAATTTACTTTTGCAGCAGAACTGGCTAGTACATAAAATATTTGAACAACTGCTTCTATCTTATTCTAAGTTCACAGCTTTTGGGATGGGAATGATGCAAGTGCAAATTTCTCCAGCCCTGACACAAGACTTTCTTAGTGCTAAACTTTAGCAAAAAGGTACCATTGAGATGTGGGTAACTGACCTACATGTCTAACATGGATTTAATTAAATTCAATCCTGATAATGATTCTGTTATGTGAATCAACCATAGAAAAAAAACTGCATGGGATCAGCATACCTCTTTTTCTCTACTCTTCTTCTGCTTTCTATTCCTTTCTAGTACCTCCTCATCCTAATTCCAACAGATCACTGCTGTCTTAATGTTTTATGATAGTGTAATGGAAAGAGCACTGGAACAGAGTCAGGAGTCTTAGGGATTAGTTCTGGATTTGTGCTTAACTAGGTGTGTGAGCCTTTACTGAGCCTCAGTTTTGTCATCTGTAAAATGAAGTGTTTTGACTAGATGTTTTATTTTCCTAATCCTAAATTTCCTTCTAATATTAAATTTATAGAACTATAATTGATTTAAGAGAATACATTAGATAAAACTAAATCATACTATGTTATTATTGCCTTAATGTACTGTTCTTTCTATAATAATCTGCATTCTGATCACTGTACTGTACACCTGAAGCTGAATCTGAATATATATATATATATATATATATATATATATATATATATATTTACCAGAAGTGGAGTACAGCATTAGGAATAGAGGCAGTAGAAATGTAATGGCTGTGTGCTATGTCAGAGGGGCAGTAGATGGGGGGTGGGGGTGGGTTTATCACTGTGTGAGGGATATAAATGATAAATGTCTAACTAGTACATTGTTTTGTACACCTGAAACTAATAAAAAATGTTCAAATAATAATAATAATAAAAGTAATGCTGCCTAGATCTCTCAAAAAATAAAAAATAAAATAATCTGCATTAAAGTCGGCTTCGAAAAGGCCATGTTTATCATAAAGAAATGAACATTTCATCATAGAATTTTAGGAAATGCTATTTAGGATGATATTTTGAGGTTACAGTAGCTCCCATAGCTCATGTACACTGTGTCTGTAATCTATACGAAAAAACAAGATTATTGAAGCCAAATGTTAGCAACGCATGTGTTGGAAACACACGGGAATTTTGCCACTACAAACTGGTATTGTACCTGTTTGTGTTGGGTTGAGAAAAGTGGGTCTCTTCCCACCTTTCATCAGCTGTGTGTCTGCTCTCTTCTCTGTCACATCCAGCCTTCTAAGTATGAACAGGGTCTACACACGAGTCTTTAAACTGTTCTGTTCCCTAAGAACAATCCAGATAATTCACTTCCTAACACTTTGCCTTAAAATCCTCCACTAAGTCCCGGTAATGGAGTCACGGACCCTTCCATACTTGACAATAAAATCAATAAGGGAGAAGAGGCCAAAAACTATATTTTCCAATGATATAAAAAGCTTATTTTCTGTAATACTCATTCTGCACTGATAATAGATATGACTACGGAAATCCAAATAAATGTGCCTTTGAAGGAATTCTACTAAAAGTTTTGGACAGCTGTGACAATTAGGCTTTGTAAAGAGGTTTATAACTAGTGTACATGATTCTAAGTACTATTACTGGAGGAGAAATGAGTATATCAGCATTCATTTGATTTACATTTTATTCTGCATTCTTGGATACAGATACATTTTAAGTAGAAAGAAATTCAAAATCAAGTTTTCGAACATAAATGTATCTGGTATCTAGGACTGACCTTATTTAAACTGGGAGTCATCACTGCTTAAATTCTTACCTTTTAAATGTAAATAGAAAATGCTAATCACAATATATAAGCAATTACTACTGTCTGCTGCAGCTACTTTTTTTTAAGTGCACTTCAGTTTGCAGATGGTGAGAGCTCCAACACATCTATTGTTAGCATGAAAGTCAAGCGATCATCTGTGTAGGTGGTCGTGTGGGAGCAATGCTAAGATTTACAAGGATTTTCTCCCACATTGGCAATCCACATCGAACAGAGAGCCATATGAAATAATCTTCTGTTCCCTGGCATTTTTAATCATTCACTTACTTTGTAATAATATAAAAATTCTCAATTAAAGTTTACCATTTTTCCACTGTGATATTGTCTTCATCTTTGAAAAATGCATTTTTTTTTCTGTGATTTTTCAATCAGGTATCTGTCTATTGAGGGGGAAAAAGCTCTTATAAGTTTGTCAAAGATATAAATTCAGGGAAGAACTCAGTCATTATGTTCTGCTTGTCAGTTGTAAGATTAAAAACTTTCTTACAAGTTTGCATCAATAATTATATGCTTAGACTTAAAAATTGAAGGGGACGTTTTTTTAAGAGGCACTGCTTGTCTGTTTTAAAATCTTTCTATACAACTCTATAGTGGTAAAAGTATAGGATATTCGTAGCATCTTTTTCATTATTAATATATTTGTCCCAATTTAGATATTATCTCATGGGAAAATAAGACCTACATGTTAAAACCCCACATTTTAAAAAATATATTGTAGGAGTCCTGTAACACCCATAGTTATTAAACCATAGTAGACAAAAGAGGATTGCCTCTCTTCCATTGGTTGAACCTGCCTTTCTTCTATATACGGCTCCTTCCACCATGTTATTTTCTCTAACTGCTTTGGTATTCTCATTATCAGGACACAGGACAAATCCTTGACCAACATGACTCTTTCCTAGACCTAGAGTGTGTGTGATCCAAGGTTTTCAGAAACCTTTAGGATTCATTGGGTCTGGTGGTGAAAGATGGTGGGATTGCCATAAAAAACATTATCCGTCTTCTAAAGCTGCCAGGTTCCAGTCTGGACCACACCTGGTTCTTTGCCTCTCCCTTTAAGACTATGAATTCTTCAATTTCTTTCCAATGCATTATGCTTAGGCAACCCTGCTCTTAAAATTGTTTTCTGCCAAAAAATCCATGACTGGTAAAGTATTACATAAACATCTATTTGATCTGAAGGGAAGAGTCTTTAGAAATTCATCAAATCCTTTTGTTACAGTAAAAGATATCCAGGCCTAGACTTATTATAACATGAATCGCCCAATGAAATTAGCTAACATGGGATCAAAATTGAGTCTCAAAAATCAGGTCTTTCAATGTAAGATCCATTGACAGGTTAATTTGACTTACTTCTAGCAATTTATGGTATGATCATTCTTTTTCATTCAAATCCCTGAAAATTAGATATTTTTTTCCCCTGATATCTCAGTATTTTTATAATTTTCCTACATTCCTCAGTAGCTGCACATTCCTGAAATTTGTTTTGTTTAAATCTTCTGGTTTAATCTGGACTTTTCCATTTTTCCTTTGTGACCTTGCCATTGTGATCTTTAACAAATCACTTCATCTTTTTTTGTCTTTAGTTTTCCCACTGTTGTGAGGATAACGTGAAGCACTTAACACAGTATAGACCTCATGATAAATGCTGTATAAATGGCGCTAAGGAATACTATTCTTTTTATTATTGTTGCTATTTACTAGTGTGACCACAGAAATCACCATTCCACTTCCATTTTGGTATTATTATCCTCTTTTTTTTAAATTTAGACTTTTATTATGTTTCTGAAAATACTCTCTTTCAAAATGGAAAAATGACGTGTAGCCACTAAGCTAGATAATTCAGTTTCATACACATCATTTGTGTGTGTGTGTGTGTGGGGGGGGGAACCAAACAATCAGCCAAACACATAAGCAAAAAATTATTCCCCAAAAAATAGCAAATGAAGGGAAGGGTGACAAAAGCAAAATTGAAAGAAGACTTTAAAGGTGGTTTATACGTAAACACCACTCATATTATGTTTTAACTCAGATATACTAGTACATTGGAAATAGAAATTTAAGATTATAATCAAGAAAATACTAAAGTCAGTTTTAAAGTCCAGTTATCATCACTCTTTTTCTTGGGTTGACTCTTCCAGGGGTTGACAGCCAATAAAACTATTAGTTTGGAACGTCATTGAAAGATATGTACAATTTCAGTTGATTTTAGAAGGGTTTGATTTTATCACTACAAAATAATCTATAAAAAAAACAACCACACCTTAATTCCATGACTTAAATCCCAAATTCACTTAGCTTTATATCTGCAAAAGTTCAAAGAAAACTTCAACATTAATAAGCAATTAAAATGGGTTATGTTAAAATAAGAAAAAATAATAAAAATATAAAATAAATAAATCATATTTCCTTCTACATTTGGGCATTTAAATTGCTGAAGGAGTGGTGATTTTGTGATTCCTAGTCCAAAAGTAGAAGACTAAATAGGTCTTAAAATAGTTGGGTATTCCATATTAATGTAATTGAAGCAGGAGTAGCTATGTCTCCTTTCCAGGTCAGTTCGGAAGTGATCCCTCAATTCAACAACCTAGTTTATATCATCGCTAAAAATAACAGCATAACATTTTCTCCCTAAAGTCGATTTAGGGAGCAAATGTACTGTAATAATTGCAGCCATTATTTGTGGCAATTTTCCTGAGTCCTGAAATGAATGCAAATATTTAGGAACAGGAATCAAGTCATCCTGGAGAACTATCTGACACTTAGACGTTGGAACACAGTATGTGTTTTTACTTTAGTTAGTGTTATGTTAGAATGAAGGACAATCTTACTAAAGAATCATCAAAAATTGCAATTGTAAGAAAAGGATAGGAAAGGCTATCAAATATAGAAAAGGCCAAGTCACAGGGTAGTATTCATCAATTCAAACAAAAATACATATTTGTTTGCTCACTGTAGAAGCAATCAAAATCCCTGGAAAACATTATTATAAAAATTCCACCTAATAACCATTCGAGAACTTCTAGGACACAATAAAACCGTGTAAATATTGAAATTATATGCACAAAAGTTAAAAACATTATTGAGTTTAGCTGGACACAAAAAATCAAATCAGATACGTATTCTTCAATATTTGCTTTAGCACAGGAAGGAGCTTAATTTTTCAAAACAAATCAAAAGATATGAGTAAATCTTAAGGTCAATAAGAGGCTTTTTTGGACAACCTGTATGTCTTTGTATGGAAGTTTTTGGAAGTCTCTCACAATGAATGCCAAGCCTTCATAGTCTCAAAACACATACAGCTCTCTTTTTTCCCCCTAAAAAAATGAAATTTGCCTAATTAAGGAGTCTACTTCTAGGAAATTTGTCAGTAAGATTATTTGACACGCTTTATAATTGTGAATCACTGTGGTTCTTTTCACTGCTTCTCTCTAGTTCCATTTTAGGACCACTGACTTTTCCCTTTCTTTAGTTGTTTTCTGATATCACAGCAAGTAGGGATCTGGTTTGTACCTATAGAAAATTAGTGTTAATAAAATCATTTGCCAAAACCGAGAAAGTGGCTAAGGAGGCATTTATTGAAAGTCACAATCTTTAAGAAGCAAAAAATCCTGGATCAAAGGCAAATTCAAAATAGGAAAGGCTAGTAAGAAAGAAATTGAAATTACTTAATGTCTTTTCCTGTAGTAAGTACTCAGCCAATATTTTTAACTGTTGAAGACATTAGACTCAAAAATATCTTTTTTCTTTATCATCATGGGAAAACATTAGGTATTAAATAAGAGTGACCCAAATTCTGACTTTGCCCTCATAGTCTCTCAAAGAAATTAAGTTTTGAGAGACTCAAGTGAAATGTCACAGTTGGTAAAGCTAGTTTAAAAACAAATACGTTAATGCCACCTGACCAAGGTGCTATGCAATCAACTTGCCCAACTTAAAATCAGATGTCTGCCTGTAGAAAGTTTCTCAAGCGCATCTTCCCTGAGGTTTATGCTTCTCTCGCATTGCTCAACACAAGCAAACAATTATATCCCCTATTCTTCATGGACAAGAACATTTAAGTTGTATTAGAAATTCATTTGACCTTGAAAGCATAGCAAGATTTCTGAAGCATGGAAAATCTTTCTATGTGCTATTTCATTCTGAAATATGTTACTTGCTACATTCTCTCAATGTAAGCAGACTTTCTTCAGTTTTAGTTCTCTTCCTAGTTAAAGAAATGAGGAAATATATGCAGTCCTGCCGTAGACAGATATTTTTTGCATAACCCAAAGCATAATCATACTTATAAACAAAATGAAGTCAAAGAAAACAGCCCTTTTGTTTAAGTCTTCCCAGTTTTGCTTAAGTTAAAACATTAAGTTGAGAGGTTGTGAATGGAGCTGGATGGCAAAAAAGGAAGGGGTTTGTGAAACAATTTTTGAAACTTATCAAATACTAAAAATCAAGGAGTAATTAAAAAAGATGAGTGGATCACATTCTTTTAAGATTTATGTGTCTCCAAGATAAAAGTGGTACTAAACCTTTTGAGTCATTGTGGATGACTGAGCACATGTACTTGGGGTGCCAAAAAATGTATACAAGTGGACACTTAGGTCAGCGTTGTTCAAGCAGTAGTTCACCGTCGTCAGAAGTGTCTGGACGCTGATGGGAACCACTTTGAGCATCTCTTGTAATTGCAGAAGTCACACATGACTTGTCTTCATCTTTTGTTATCAGTATATATTGAGTATTACAACTTAGATAATTTTTTTTCTTTCTTAAAATTTGTATACATTTTTTGGCACCCTGTGTATTAATTTATCTGTAATTCCAAATATATTAAAAATGCTGTATACAGTATTCAGGGAATATTAAATAAAAATATATAGATGAAGGCATAAGCAACAATAAGAATTTTCAGAGTGCTGGAAATAACAAGGTAACACAAAACAGAAATTGGAAGCTGTGGTGTTTATGCCTGCTTCATTACAGAATGGAGACCACCAGCCCCAATGCTGCTGGAAGCCAGAACAGATTCCCTGAAGTAAGCCAGAAGCCTGAACTATGCTTCTTGCTCCTGAGAAGAAACTTGCAAATCCCTGCCAGCTAGCTGAGTGGCTTATTTGCCAGTCACAAGCTGTCTGCCCCATATCATGGGTGGAAAATTTTATCTTTGAAAGATAGGGGCATCTTAAGCTTGTTGACAACGTTCTGGGTGTGGCCCAACAAGCGCTGCCTGCTTGTATGGAAAGCCTGGACTGAATATTAATAATTAAATTTCAAGGTATTTCAAACTACTCCCATAGAGAAGATTCCCACACAGATCACACAAGGAGGAAAACGTCTGTAGAAGGATAACTTTAGTGGAAGTTGAGCTCACAGATGAGAAAGAAGATGTGGAGTCCAAAGTCACAAAAGAAATTCTGCAAACCCAAAAGTTGTATTAGTGTTGTTATCAATAAACCATATGTCTAAAATGGCATGTTTTCCAAATAGATTTCACTGCAAACATCTACTCATTTTACTTTAGACAAAGAATATTTTATATCATGCATATTAAAGCATGTATATTATACACGCACTAGATTTGTGACTTTGGAGGTTACGTATTTTCTGTAGCTCATTTTCCTTATTTGCCAAAAGGCTTTTGTGAGGACCAAATAAATTAGTATATTTGAAGCATTTTAATAGTTTCTGGCACATAGTAAGCACTCAATAAGTGTAAGTAATTAGATAGATGAGATGGATAGATAGATTATAGATAGATAGATAGATAGATAGATAGATAGATAGATAGATAGATAGATAGATAGATAGATAGATAGATGATACATAGATAAAACGTGTTAACAATTATCTCAAGGACATGGGGTGGTAGAAAGAAAAAAGGGGACTATTAGTTCTCAATTTTGTCCTTTATATGCACTATTTCAATTCTTTTTGTGCAAGTTTTTATTACTTTATAGCCAGTTTGGTTAAAAATAAAGAGAATCACGAAACAAAGAAAAACTCCTCCCACAATATACTTCTATTCCCGTTAATTAGGGGAGAAGTTGAAGGAAGCAAATGAAGGTACTGGGGCGAGACAGAGAGTGTGACTGATGGCCCCATAAGGACAGCTGGATAGAGTGAAGCTGAAAGTCAAGCCAGATTTAGAGCGGTTGATGAAAAAAGAAGTCAGTAGGTTCTGCCATGTTGGTTACACTCTGGCCACGAGGAATTGTTCACTGGAGCTATCTGTTTCCCTGTTTGCATCCTGCATAGAGTACTCTGAATTACCAATTAGTTATTGTACGTATCTGTTATGACTCTCCTTCATCTTTAAAACTTTAAAATCTCAAGGTGTTTCACAGCAACAGAAAAGGGATTTTTAAGACCAAATATATCAAAGGCAGCAGAGAAGGCACATCTCTGCCCCACTAAGAAAGGGGTGAGTTTCTAGACATGTCCAACAATGGCGAAAGGGGCCTGGACATCTGAATAGGTACAGGACATGATGGAAATGTTATGAGAGGGTTCAGTAGTTAAGTGAAAGGAGGAAAGGATGCTCATTGTTTTGACAGGGAAGTTTGCTAACCTTTGTTGGGTTTCCAGTCTTGAAACTCATTTATTTCTTGCTTTCCTTGACATTCTATTTACACCTTCTCAATCTTTCAAAATTTCTCCCTGTTCTGCTAGACTTTGATAAAAAGGGTTGCCCTCAGGTTTAGGCCTGAATACTCTCTCAACTCGATCTGCCTGGTTTCCCAAGATGTAATTCTCTAGTCCCACGGCCCTGAATGCTATCACCATTGTGACAACTTCCAAATAGTCATCAAAATCCCTGACCTCCCTCCTGAATGCCAGGCCTGTAGACACAATGGGCCATTTGACATCTCCATTTGGATGTCTAATAGACATGGGATCCCCAGAATTAGCAATATTTGGCACACGTATACTAAAAATTTCATTATCATTTATTTGAAATAATTCCAATTTAACTGAGCATCCCATATTTTAATCTTGTAAACCTAAATAGGTATTTCAATCTTAATATACCTAAAACAAATTTCTCACCTGTATTAATAAGAACTCTTTGTCACATGGGAAAGAAAAACAACTCAAATTGCCCCAAGTATGTGAAAACTAATTTTTGGGGATGGTTAACTGAATGGTCCCAGAGTTGATTTGGCTTTAGGCATGGGGCTGAAAATCTGTATCAACCAAGCTTGCATTTTATACCCATATTTAAGTTAGGAATTGGAGGAAGTCTCACACAAACAATATGACTGAGTAGGAGGAGGGAGAATTCCCAATGAAAAATCAGGATGCTATATTTAGAAGTATGAATGAAAGCTGAACAGGAAAAAAATAAGTTACATTTTCTATTCCCCCAAATACATGTGTATGTAAGAGGCAGGGTTCTTTAATTAATTGCTCAAGTAAAAATTTTAGCAGTCTTTTTTTATTCTTGTTTTATTCACCCAGTAAATTAATCCATCTGCAAATGTTGTCTATTTTACTTCGAGCATTTCTCTTAAATCAGTCCAATCTCTGCTAGTCTAGGTGACCATCGTCTCATTCCAGGACTATTGCCATAATTTCCTATCTGGGATTCTTGCTTCCACCATCTAAAATCCATTCTCCTTACAGCAGTATGAGCAAATTTTAAAAACCATAAATAGACCAACTGTGTCATCTCCTTGCTTAATGTCATTCCATGACTTCCTTTTCCACTCTTAAGTCTCTATGTGGTCTGATGCTTGCCTAACCCTAGATAGCAATTCATACACTCTTTTCCCTGCAAACCCTGCTTGCTATATCCCAGCCACATTGTCCTTCTTAAAGTACGTTGAATGCCAAGGGCGTCCCTTCCTTAGAGTCTTTGCATTTGCAGGTTTCCTCTACTTGGAAGATTTTTTTCTTCGTCTGCAGTTGCCTGTTCTCATCCCTCAAGCCTCAGATCAAAGCCCACCTCTTCACACATGCCTTCGCCAAACACTCTATATAAAGGAAAGGTCCAGACACTATAACATCTCCCTGTATATGCTACATAATACATAATGGTAAGCCATTATCTTGTTTATGCAGTTTTGCACTTTTTAAAAATCTATCTTTAACTACTAGAATAAAAGACCCAATGTGGGAAACTTGTGTGTTTTTCTCCACACTGAACCCCCAGATTAAAACCAGAACCTGTTCCATAGTAAGTTGGTAGTTGCTGAATAGGTACATTAATAAATGAGTGTAAGAACTATACTTAAATTGATAATTTGCATTTTGTGTTTTGTTCATCTATTCAAATAGTTAGAGCTGCTTCAACATTAATTTGGAAGAGTACTCTCTAAGGGTAAATTAAACTGAAAACTTCAAGTGTGTGACTTGATGATACTGGTGGCCTAGCAATATATTATAAAATAAAGGGAATTCCCCTTCATTTTATTCCCCTTTATTTTAAATAAAGGGAATTCCCATTTATTTATTTTTTTGCCTATTTATTTATTTATTTAAAGATTTTTATTAACAATATAGCTAACATACAATATTATATCAGTTTCAGGTATACACCATCGTTGTTCAACATTTACATACCTAAAGAAGTGATCACCATAAGTCCAGCAACCGTCTCACACCGTACCACGCTATCACAATATTATTGTCTATATTCCCCATGCTGTACATTACATCCCCATGACTTACTTGTTTTATACCTGGAAATTTGAAACTCTTGTTTCCCCTCACCTTTCTGCCCCCCCCCCCTTTTAATTTTTCAATTACACTTAACATTCAATATTATTTTGTATTAATTTCAGGTATACAGCATAGTGGTTAGACATTTGTATAATTTAAGACGTGATCCCCCTGACTAGTCTAGTACTCACCTAGCACTATTTTATATATATATGTAATTGTAATTGACATTCATTATTGTTCAGCTTCAGTTTCAGGTGTACAGTGCAGTGATCAGGCATCTACATCATCCCTGAGGTGGTTTCCCTAATGGGACAAGTGTCCATGAGATACCCTATAAAATCTTTACAACATTATTGATTACATTCCCCAAATTGACTTTCATACCCCCATGGCAATCTTGTGGTTACTGACTGTGCTTTTTAATCCTCTCACCTTCCCTTTTATCCCCACCCCCACTCCCATCTAGCAACCCTCAGTTTTTCCTCTATATCTCTGAGACTGTTTCTGATTAGTTCATTCATTTATTCTTTTCTTTAGATTCCACATATAAGTGAGATCATATGGTATTTGTCTTTCTCTGTCTGACTTATTTCACTTAGCATAATGTTCTCTAGGTCCATCCATATTGTTGCAAACGGTAAGATTTCATTCTTCTTTATGGCTGCATAGTATTCCATTGTATAAATGTACCACAGTTTCTTAATCCAGTCATCTACCGATGGGCATTTCAGTTGTTTCCATGTCTTGGCTTTTGTGTATAGTGCTGCAATAAACATAGGGGTGCATAAAGATTTTTGAATTAGAGTTTTGGATTTCTCCAGATAGATACCTAGGAGTGGAATTGCTGGGTCATAAGGTAGTTCCATTTTCAGATTTTTGAGGAACCTCCATACTGTTTTCCATAGTGGCTGCACCAATCTGCAATCTCAACAACAGTCCACCAGGGTTCCCTTTTCTCCACATCCTCGCCAGCACTTGTTGTATGTTGATTTATTGATGATAGCCATGTTGACTGGGGTGAGGTGGTATCTCATTGAGGTTTTTATTTGCATTTCTCTAATGATTAGTGAGCATAGGTTGAGCATTTTTTAATATCTGTTTGCCATCTGTGTGTCCTCTTTAGAAAAATGTCTCTTCATGTCCTCTGCCCATTTTTTTAAAAATTAAAGTTTATTGGGTTGACAATTGTTAGTAAAGTCACATAGATTTCAGGTGTACAATTCTGTTATACATCATCTATAAATCCCACTGTGTGTTCACCACCCAGAATCAGTTCTCCTTCCATCACCATACATTTGATCCCATTTACCCTCATCTACCTCCCCTTCCCCCTTCCCCTGTGGAAACCACTAAACTATTGTTTCTGTCTATGAGTTTTTGTTTCTCATTTGTTTGTCTTCTTCTTTTGTTGTTTTTGGTTTATACCACATATCAGTGAAATGATATGGTTCTCTGCTTTTTCAGTCTGACTTATTTCGCTTAGCATAATACTCTCAAGATCCATCCATGTTGTCACAAATGTTCCTATATCTTTTCTTACCGCCGAATAGTATTCTATTGTGTATATATACCACAACTTCTTTATCCATTCATCTATCGAAGGACGTTTTGGTTGTTTCCATGTCTTGGCCACCGTAAACAGAGCTGCAATGAACATTGGAGCACATGTGTCTTTATGTATAAATGTTTTCAGATTTTTTTGATAGATACCCAGGAGAGGGCTTGCTGGGTCATACAGTAATTCTATTCGTAATTTTTTGAGGAACCTCCACACTGCCTTCCATAACGGCTGCACCAGTCTGCATTCCCACCAACAGTGTATGAGGGTTCCTTTTTCTCCACAGCCTCTCCAACACTTGTTACTATTTGTCTTGTTGATGATAGTCATTCTAGCTGGAGTGAGGTGATATCTCATTGTGATTTTTATTTGCATTTCTCTGATGATTAGTGATGTTGAGCATTTTCTCATATGTCTATTTGCCATTTGTATGTCCTCTTTGGAGAAATGTCTCTTTAGGTCCTCTGCCCATTTTCAATTGGGTCGTTTGTTTTTTTGTTGTTGTGTTGCATGAGTTCCTTTTATATTTTGGATATTAGCCCCTTATCGGAGGCACTGTTTGCAAAAATCTTCTCCCATTCAGTTGGTTGCCTCTTTATTTTGTTGATGGTTTCCTTTGCTATGCAGAAGCTTTTAAGTTTGATATAGTCCAATTAATTTATTTTAGCTTTTACTTCCATTGCCTTTGCAGTCAAATTCATAAAATGCTCTTTGAACATAGGTCTATAAGTTTAGTATCTATGTTTTCTTTCATGCAGTTTGTTGTTTCAGGTCTTATGCTTAAGTCTTTGATCCATTTTGAATTAATTTTGGTACATGGTGACAGATAGCAGTCCAGTTTCATTCTTTTACACATGGTTATCCAATTCTCCCAGCACCATTTATTGAAGAGGCTGTCTTTCCTCCATTTTATGTGTTTAGCTTCTTTGTCAAAAATTATCTGTCCATATTTATGTGATTTTATTTCTGGGTTCTCAATTCTATTCCCTTGGTCTATGTGTCTGTTTTTCTGCCAATACCATGCTGTTTTGATTATTGTTGCCCTGCAGTACAAGCTAAAGTCAGGAAGTGTGATACCTCCAGCATTGTTCTTTTTTCTTAGGATTGCTTTGGCTATTTGGGGTCATTTGTGCTTCCAGACAAATCTGATGATTTATGTTCTATTTCTTTAAAAAATGCCATTGGGATTTTGATGGGCATTGCATTAAATCTGTATAAAATAGGTAATATGGCCATTTTAACTATGTTGATTCTTCCAATCCATGAGCACGGAATGTCTTTCCATTTCTTTGTGTCTTCTTCAGCTTCTTTTAAAAATGTCTTATAGTTTTCAACATATACGTCTTTCACATCCTTGGTTAAGTTTATTCCTAGGTATTTTATTCTTTTTGTTGCAATTGCAAAAGGAATTGTTTTGTGTATTTCTTTTTCTGAGATTTCATTGTTATTATATAGGAATGCAATGGACTTTTTTATGTTGATTTTGTAGCCAGCAACTTTACTGTATTCGTTGATTGTTTCTAATAGCTTTTTTGGTGGAGTCTTTAGGGTTTTCTATATATAGCATCATGTCATCTGCAAAGAGTGACAATTTAACTTCTTCATTCCCAATTTGGATGCCTTTTATTTCTTTCTCTTGCCTGATTGCTCTGGAGAGGACTTCCAACACTATGTTGAAAAGCAGAGGTGATAGGGGACAGCCCTGTCGTGTTCCTAAATGTAGAGCAAAGGGCTTCGGTTTTTCACCGTTAATTATGAGATTAGCTGAGGGTTTGTCATATATGGCCTTTATTATGTTAAGGTATTTTCCTTCTATACCTATTTTATTAAGTGTTTTAATTATAAATGGATGTTGCATCTTGTCAAATGCTTTTTCTGCATCAATTGATATAATCATATGATTTTTGTCTTTTATTTTGTTTATGTGATGTATCACATTGATGGATTTGCATATGTTGAACCATCCTTGTGCCCCTGAGATGAACCCCACTTGGTTGTGATGAATAATCTTTTCAATGCATCGTTGCATTCGATTTGCTAGAATTTTGTTTAGGATTTTTGCATCTGTATTCATCAGAGATATTGGTCTGTAGTTTTCTTTTTTTGTGTTGTCCCTACCAGGTTTTGGTATCAGGGTAATGTTGGCCTCATAAAATGAGTTAGGGAGTACTGTCTCTTCTTCAATTTTTTGGAAGAGTTTGAGCAGGATTGGTATTAGATCCTCTTTGAAAGTTTCCTAGAATTCACTAGTGAAGCCATCTGGTCCCGGACTTTTGCTTTTGGGAAGGTTTCGGATGACTGATTCAATTTCGTTACTGGTGATCAGTCTGTTTAGATTTTCCAGTTCTTCATGGTTCAGCCTAGGAAGGCTATATGTTTCTAAGAACTTGTCCATTTCTTCTAGGTTATTGAATTTGGTGGCATATAGTCCTTCATAGTATTCTTCAATGATCCTTTGTATTTCTGTGGCATCTGTGATAACTTACCCATTTGTTTCTGATTTTGTTTATTAGTGTCTTTTCTCTTTTTATCTTAGTGAGTCTAGCCAAGGGTTTGTCAATGTTATTAATCTTTTCAAAGAACCAGCTCTTTGTCACATTACTTTTTTCTATTGTATTTTTGTTCTCTCTTTCATTTAGTTCTGCTCTGATTTTTATTATTTCCTTTCTTCTGCTGACCTTGGGTTTCATTTGTTCTTCTTTTTCTAGTTCTTTAAGGTGTAACGTGGGGTTACTTATTTGGGATTTTTCTTGTTTCTTGAGATAGGCCTGTAATGAGATAAATTTCCCTCTTAAAACTGCTTTCGCTGCATCCCAAAAATTTTGGTAGGATGTATTTTCACTGTCATTTGTTTCTATGTATCTTTTGATCACCTCTAATTTCTTCTTTGACCCAGTCGTTCTTTAAAAGTATGTTGTTTAATCTCCATATATTTGTGGTTTTCCCTGCTTTCTTTTTGCATTTGATATCCATTTTCAAAGACTTGTGATCAGAGAATATGCTTGGTATGATTTCAATCTTCTTAAATTTGCTGAGGTTAGTTTTATCTCCCAATATATGGTCTATCCTTGATAATGTTCCATGTACACTAGAAAAAAATGTATAGTCTGATGTTTTAGGATGAAGTGCTCTATAAATGTCAATTATGTCCATTTCATCTAATGTGTCATTTAGAGGTGCTATTTCATTATTTATTTTCTGTTTGGATGATCTATTCATAGCTGTCAATGATGTATTTAGGTCCCCTAGTATAATTGTGTTTTGGTCAATTTCTCCCTTTAGTTCTGTTAGTGGTTTCTTGGTATATTTCAGTGCTCCCTGATTGGGGGCATAAATATTGATGACTGTTATGTCTTCTTCTTGTACAGTCCCCTTCACCATTATGAAATGTCCATCTTTGTCTCGTGTTACAATTTTCACCCTGAAGTCTGTTTCCTCTGATATCAGTATAGCTACACCTGATTTTCTCTGGATACCATTTGCTTGGAGTGTCAGTTTCCACCCTTTCACTTTGAGTCTATGCTTGTCCTTGTAGCTGAGATGTGTCTTTTGGAGACAGCATATGGTTGGGTTTAGTTTTTTGATCCAATCTGCTACTCCGTGCCTTTTTATTGGTGAATTCAGTCCATTTACATTTAGGGTGATTATTCATATGTGAGGATTTCCTGTCATTCTATCTTTAGTTTTCTGGTAAGGCTGTGTCTCCATTGTTTCTTTGCCTTTTTGTTGTTGTCTATTATTTCTGTGTGGTGGTATTCTGTGATATTTCCCTGTTTCTTCTTTTATTACAGTATATATTTCAGATCTGGATTTTTTTTTTGAGTGGTTACCCTTAAGTTTATGTAAAAGAAAGTTTGATATTTAGAGTATTCCATTTTCTTTAGCATGCCTACTTTCTCCATTCCCGTATTCCGGTTCAGGCCTTTATTCTCCCTCTTTTTATGTTTTGGTTGTCACAAATTGTCCCTGTTGATGGTGGTCGAATAGTCTCCTTTAGTATTTCTTGTAGTGCGGGTCATGTATTAGAAAATTCCCTCAGCTTCTGTATGTCTGGAAAGGTCTTTATTCCTCCTTCATATCTAAAGTATATCTTTGCTGGGTATATTATTCTTGGCTCATAATTTCTCTCTTTCAATAGTTGGAATATTTGGTTCCACTCCCTCCTGGCTTGTAGAGTTTCTGTTGAGAAATCTGATGATAATCTAATGGGCTTTCCTTTGCAGGCTACTGTCTTCTTTTCCCTGGTTGCCTTGAGGATTCTTTCTTTTTCGTTGATTTTTTACAGTGTCAATACAATGTTTCTTGGAGAAGGCCTGTTGGGGTTGAGGTAATTCGGTGTCCTACTTCCTTCTTGGATTCGAGGATCCAGTTCTTTCCACAAGTTTGGGAAGTTCTCATCGACTATTTGTTTGAATATATTCTCTGTTCCCTTCTCTCTTTCTTCTCCTTCTGGTATGTCCATTATTCTTATATTGCTCTTTCCGATGGAGTCAGAAAGTTCTTGTATAGTTCTTTCATTTCTTTTAATTCTCAAGTCTCTTTCTTCTTCCATCTGTGTCATTTCCAGGTTTCTATGTTCGATGTCACTGATTCTTTTCTCCATCTGGTCAACTCTACTACCTAAGCTGGTTATTTCATTCTTAATTTCTTCTATTGAGTTCTTCATCTCCAGAAATTCTATTTTGTTCTTTTTTAAAATTTCAATCTGTTTGGTAAAATGTTCTTGTTGTACTTTGATTGTGTTTCTGAGTTCATTTAACTGCCTTTCTGTGTTTTCTTTCATCTCGTTGAGTTTTTTCAGAACTGCAATCTTGAATTCTCTGTCATTTAAGTCACATATTTTCTTATCTTTAAATTTATTTTCTGGACACTTTTCACTTTCTTTCTGAGCTGTCTTGTTGCCTTGGTTATTCATGGCAATTATTGATTTATTATTTCTCTTCCTAGTCATCTATAGGAGTGGCTTCTGCAACAGGTTGATAGGAAGAGGTCTTTCTTTTTTTTTTTTTCAGTACGTGTTTATAGAATGTTTTATTTTCTCTCTGACTGCAGCCTTTTTTTTTTCTCTCACACTGTAGTGTTGTGTTTTCTCTGCACTATTCCAGCTTCTCACACAGTGGGGGGATTCCCTGGAGGCGGGCTTCTCCTCTGTTAACAGTTTGCCTGGGTCGTAAAGCACCGCGTCCCTGTGGGTATATGGAGAGCTTTTGAAGTTCCAAAGCTGTTCCTGCATCACCTTCAGAACCCGTATGTTTCAGCAGTTCTGTTTACTCCTGCAGGGATCCTCCCA
Organism: Rhinolophus sinicus; assembly: GCF_057876585.1. Taxonomy (NCBI): domain Eukaryota; kingdom Metazoa; phylum Chordata; class Mammalia; order Chiroptera; family Rhinolophidae; genus Rhinolophus; species Rhinolophus sinicus. The sequence continues at coordinate 19,838,490 of NC_142518.1, read as the reverse complement.
GATAGGTGGGGCCAGTGGCAGGGTGAGTTGTGAGAGGTGGCCCAGAGCAATGGCAGCGACCACCACCACAGCCAGTCCTGCTTCCACAGCTCCCTCCCCTTTGCAGGAACTTGTTGGGCTGTGAATCTGTGTCTGTGGACCACAGGTCTCAGAACTGCAAATATTCTGATCTTTTGATCTGACACTGCTACTATTCCGCTTCTAGCACTGGGCAGGTGGGGGCAGGGTGAGCTCTGGGAGGGTAAGGAGAGGGCGGCTAGTCTCGGTGACTAAGGCTTCTGTTCTCTGCTCGCAGTGAGGGCTTAAACTTCTGTTTTCAGCCTTCTTCCCTCAGTCTTTGCTCCGAGGTCTCTGTCGTTAATGTTGGGTTCAGCTGTGTTATATGCTGTCCCCTCAGCCCTGTGGTCCATAAGCGGAGCCCTAGCAGTCCGAGTTCTTCCCTCTCCCGCAGCTGCGGTAGTTCCGGGATGCAGTGAGCTCACAGCACTGAGCTAGGTCTGCGTCCTGTCCCCCGCGGCTCCGTCTGCACACTTCTCCCTTCCTGCCTCCCCTGCTCACACAATTTGTCCACCTTTAGGTGAATTCAGTAGTGAGACTCTCCGTCTTGCTTGTCTGTTGTGCAGGGAGTCCTTTGTGGAGTTTCAGTTTTTCAGTTTGTTGTAAATTCTAGAGGAGATTTCCAGAGGCTCACCTCACGCCACTGTTTTGATGATGTCCTCTGCCCAGTTTTTAATTGGGTTGTTTGTTTTTTTGGAGTTGAGTGAGTTGTTTTTTTTTAATAAGTTTTGGATATTAACCCCTTATCAGATATGTCATTGGCAAATATCTTCTCCCATTCATTAGTTTCCCTTTTTGTTTTATTGATGGTTTTTCCTTTCCCACCTCAACTTTCACAGTCAAGAGCTGGAATAAATCAGAGTACTGTGCTTCTGTTCATTTACTATTTATTCAGCAGAAGATAAAATAGGAGTATAGGAATTAGGACTGTAAATTAGTGAAACTGATTGCCACAAAACGTGTGACATTATATAAGTCATCTTCAAAGAAGGTTTATCTGTTGACATTGCAAAGAATGAGATAAAGTTGGGAAGGGGTTAGATTTTGTTGCAAATTACTTTATCCAACTAGTAGAGAATTATGAAAATATACAATCCATTACTTCAGATAGGTTGAAATCCTCTTGTATGAAGGTCAAATGCAAGAGTTAAGTACAGGGTAATTAACCTAAGGGGAGTAACCTTGACATAGATTAGGGATCAGTTGAGTGTGCCCCCAATTATAAACTTCTGATAAAATTGGGGTCAGTGCACAAACAAGAAATCTTTGGTATTTAGAAAAGCATCCCAGACCATAGAAAACATCAAAGTAGATAGTGCATCCTTCATAATTATTTCCAGGAGAGAGGATTGTATATTTTAGAATGTTAATTAGAGTATGTCTTGTGTATTTGGTTAAATTCTTCCTGTTTCTGAAAAGTAAGCAAACAAATAAACAACACAAAAGGATTGAGGTAGAGGATTCTGTGTACTTGTTATCAATCAAATTGAAAATTATAACTGTTAGAGTTTAGGAGTAAGAAGCTTTATACAAAGTAGAGAAGCAAAATACAAAAATTCTATAAATAGAGCTAAAGCCATTTATAGTTTCTCTTGATCTTACTAATACACTTGTTCATCCATAGAATTTTTATTGATTATATAGGATTTCCGGGCTCTGTGCTTGGGCACAGAGGAAGATAATTAGGAAAATGAAATAATTTCTATACTCAAGATCATTTAGTTGATTGTGGAGGAGCTATGTAAGCAAATGATTGCAATGAGGGCCGGCCTGGTGGCTCAGGCAGTTGGAGCTCGGTGCTCCTAACTCCAAAGGCTGCCAGTTCGATTCCCACATAGGCCAGTGGGCTCTCAACCACAAGGTTGCTGGTTCGATTCCTTAAGTCCCGCAAGGGATGGTGGGCAGTGCCCCCTGCAACTAAGATTGAACAGACACCTTGAGGTGAGTTGCCACTGAGCTTCCTGATGACTCAGTTGGTTGGAGCGCATCCTCTCAACCACAAGATTGCCAGTTCGACTCCCCCAAGGGATGGTGGGCTGCACCCCCTGCAACTAGCAATGACAATTGGACCTGGAGCTGAGCTGCACCCTCCACAACTAAGACTGAAGGGACAACAACTTGAATTGGAAAAAGGTCCTGGAGGTACACACTGTTCCCCAGTAAAGTCCTGTTCCCCTTCCCCAATAAAATCTTTAAAAAAAATGATTGCAATGAAATAATACATCAAGGCTCAGAGCAAAGTTAAGGAGGTCTATTTCTGGGGATTTTGGGGGAGGAGTTCAGAGAAGTTGTGCCATGTGGATGGAGCCTGTCTTCACGATTTTAGAAAAGAACACTATATACAAAGAGAAACCCATGTTCAAAATCACAAAAAGAAAAACATAGTATTGTGGCATGTATTGGGGAACATACATTCATTTGATCTTTTGACTAGTATTTACTCAACACTTACTAAGTGTCAGGCACTATTGAAGTTCCCAGGGATAAAGCAGAGATGATTACAGATCTGAAGCATCATTAGACAGCCATTTCAGTGGGACTTGATGACACAGTGGAAGTGGGAGGGGAAGGAAAAGACAAATGGAGGATGAGCTCAGTCACAGTAGCAAGAATAGTATTCTGCGAAGAAGTAAAAATGGATCACAGTTCTGTTTAGCTTTGTTGCTAACCTCTACATTTGGTATATCAAAAGCTCAAATGAATCTTTTCGGTAATTAACTCATTCCTACTATCATTTAAAAATTATAAATAGCACCAGTCTCTCATCTTTATTTTTTTAAAATAAACTAAATAATATTCATTCCTTCTTACCCATTAGCTTCTCCTATTCATTCATTAACTGGCTCTCTTTGCTTTGGGACCTGCCAAGTCCCTGAACAATAATGTCATTCTCACTTCTTTCAGTGGTCTCATTAAAATAAATCTGGGGTTAAATTTCTTAGCTCTCTTATAGTTTCAACAAATTATTATACTATAAACATGAAAAACTCAGTGCTTAAATATAATATCAGACAGTAGCACTCAAAGTGTGGAGATCTGTGAGTGTATTTTTTTACTAATACACAATGAAGTACAGATATTGAGACTAAACTTTTAGAAATTTCTTTAGCAATTTGACAGAGTAATTATGTGCTTGTGGAATCTAATAATAATTTAAGGACAGGTCTGTAGTTTGTATATTTCTTTTCAATTATTTTTTATAAATCTATTACTCCATTAAAATTATCCATCTGTGAGTAACTGGTCATGATATTCAAAAAGTCAATGAATAAATAAAATACTGGTCCTTTGCTGGGAATATTTGAAAAGCACTACTAGTATGGGACATTTCACTGACACTTTAGAATGCAGCAATCTTTCACTGCCACTCTTCCAGCATGCCTATTAAATTCTGATTTTCTTCTGGAATTACAAGTTGCAATAAACTATGGCTAAATACACACTTTATATATCTAACTTTCTTATCTTCCTTAATTTATGTTGAGCTTTAGCATGTTCTCTGTGAACATTCATTTTTCTAAAATTACCTATAAACATACAAATGTATTTAAAGTATGATGTTGAAATTATTACTGTTTCAGAAAAATGTATTTTGAAGACCTGGAGCCATATTTTAGAGTTAATATTAATAGTTGTTTAGATTGTAGTGAAGAGAGTACATTTGCTTTTAACTTTGTCTTCCTGTTTATATTGTTGCAAAGAAAGGAAGGAAGGAAGGAAGGAAGGAAGGAAGGAAGGAAGGAAGGAAGGAAGGAAGGAAGGAAGGAAGGAGGGAAACAAGGAAGGAAGGAAGGAAGGAAAGAAGGAAGGAAGGAAGGAAGGAGGGAAACAAGGAAGGAAGGAAGGAAGGAAAGAAGGAAGGAAGGAAGGAAGGAAGGAAGGAAGGAAGGAAGGAAGGAAGGAAGGAAGGAAAGAAAGAAAAGAAAAAGGAAGAAAGAAAGAAGAAGGCATGAATCTCATGGGTACTATTTTGAAGGCACAGATTCCATCCTGTAGGCTCCGCATTCCTCACAATGTCATGTGGGGACTAGGAAAACACCTTTAGCTTAGCTTTTAAAGGGCATGTTCATCAGAGTGAGGTTGTAAGGCTTATGTGGTTTCAGGTTTAAAGCACGTTGGAAAGCCTGTCAACAGGAAGATGATGCAGAGAGATGATGGGAAAGTGTGCATTCAGAACCCAAACAGGAAGGGTTGTTCAATCCTGCTGCTTCTCGCAGTGCTGATTTCAGGTGATACCCACTCAACATAAGAGCAAATCATGAAAGTAAAAGATCGAACTATAGATGTGAAATCCACACAAGCATCATTAGGGCATAGTTTAAAACTACTTAAAAATGCACCTCAATTTTGGTTTTTCTGAAGACACCGCTTAGCCATTCTCAAGGAATATCTAACAAAGTGTCATGCATAAATACAAGTTTACCCAGAGTTTGTGAATTATAAATGAAAAAAATTCAAATCTCAGAAAACCATTACCAAAGACAGTAATCACAAAGAAGCAAGTATTTAAAATTGATAAATATGTGATTTCCTTCTGTTTCTGATTGTGGGGTGGATCTGGAATTCTTCATTTTTAACAAGTTCCACAGATGGGAAAGGAGCAGGAAGCACCAGCAGTCTAGCATCTGGGAACTAGAATGACATCGGCCTCCATGTTATTACAAGCTGGCCAGAGGTTCACTGCTAGGCCATGTTGTTCTCTTGCAGGACATAAACAACCTCACAGAACACCAATGTCACACAAGGTCACTCTGAGACCATGGATTAGTGAGATAAACAAGGTCACTGTGTCACCCACAGAATACCAAACATCTCCCCCTCTAGGCTAATATGAGTGACTATTGAATTTTCGCTTCATCCCCTCTCCAGTCTTTCCTCCTTATACATAAGATATTTGAGATACCCAATCATAGAATTGTCCTGGCTTACTGACAGCAGCAAGTCTCCATTTCCTTTGACTTTCCCCAAGATTTCCTAACCAAAACCCAAATCCTATAGTAAGTATTTTCTAACACCCTCTTACTGAAACATCACACATGCCCCATGGTGTATATTTTCCCTCACTACAATCAGTAATAAAATCAATTTGTTCCACTATGGTTATGTTCCTGGTGGTCTTTAGCTGGAGGGCATTGATACTTGTGTCATAAATACAAACAAACGTGGTATCAAGGGTTATTATTACCAACAAATAGGACTTAAATGTAAACAAGATCACTGCGCAATCCACAAACTATCAAACAAATTTTCAGAAGTCTAAAGTTCACTTAAAAATTTTTTTTTAATTAGAATTTGTTGGGGTGACAATGGTTAGTAAAATTACATAGGTTCCAAGTGTACCATTCTGTAATACATCATCTATATATCACATTGTGTGTTCACCACCCAGAGTCAGTTCTCATTCTCTCACTATATATTTGACCCCCTTTACCCTCATCTACCGCCCTCCTCCCCCCTTACCCTCTGGTAACCACTAAACTATTGTCTATGTCTATGAGTTTTTGTTTCTCATTTGTTTGTCTTGTTCCTTTGTTGTTTTCCATTTATATACCACATATCAGTGAAATCATATGGTTCTCAACTTTTTCTGTCTGACTTATTTCGCTTAGCATGATAATTTCAAGATCTATCCATGTTGTTGCACATGGCACTATTTTATCTTTTCTTATGGCAGAATAGTACTTCATTGTGTATATATACCACATCTTCTTTATCCAATCATCTGTCAAAGGATACTTTGGCTGTTTCCATGTCTTGGCCACCATAAATAAAGCTGCAATGAATATCGGAGCACATATATCTTTACAGATAAATGTTTTCAGATTTTTGAAGTAGATACCCAAGAGAGGGATTGCTGGGTCATATTGTAATTCTATTCTTAATCTTTTGAGGAACTTTAGTTAATATAGTGAATATATTGAGGAGGGTTCCTTAAAAATTTGAAAAGTAGACAAATATGATTTTCAACATCAACATAAAATGAATGGGTCACACCAGTCACTTCAATGAAACAGACACATCCAGCTTGCAACTTAACTTCAACATGTTTCAATATATTAATGTATTTAAAGAGAGTCATTCCAAAGGGAATTTAGTTAGATATGAAAGTATAAAACAGGAGAGGAAGGGGGAAGAGGTGAGGGAGAGAGGGAGCAAGAGGCGGAGGAGGAGAGGGGGAAGGGAGAGAGCAAGAGGGAGTGAGAGACACCTCAGGCATGATGTAAATGCCTGATCACTGCACTGTACACCTGAAGCTGAAGCTGAACAATAATGAATGTCAACTATAATTATGTGTGTGTGTGTGTGTGTATATATATATATATATATATATATATATATATATATATATACATATTTACAAGAAGTGGAGTACAGCATTAGGAATAGAGACAGTGGAAATGTAATGGTTGTATGCAATGTGAGAGGGGTAGTAGATTGGGGGGGTTTATCACTGTGTGAGGGATGTAAATGATAAATGTCTAACTATTACATTGTTTTGTACACCTGAAACTAATTTTAAAAAAAAAAGAGTGAGAGAAAGATACTGAGGCTTTTATTGGTAGTACATTGAGGGGAAAGAAAGAAATATCAGTTGAGATTAAGAATTCTATTCCATCATCAAGGTGTTTTTCTTTTTTCTTTTCTTTTTTTTATTAGTTTCAGGTGCACAAGACAAGACAAAGCAAAACTTAGACGTTTATCATTTATATCCCTCACACTGTGTGAACCCCCCTCCCCCCATCCACTATCCCTCTGTACGTTCCCCAAATTAATTTTCAAACCCCCATGACCATCTTGTGGTTACCGACTATTTTTCAAAACCTCTCACCTTCCCCTTATTTGTATGCATCTGGGTATCCTAGCTAGAGCCATTCAACATCAGCTATATGAAATGACTGGTTTCAATCAATCTAGTCAATAATATGGCTTCCCTTGGCATGTTTGAGCATTTCAGCTTCTGTGATAATAACTTGTTTCTAAGCTAATGTATTAGAATTCGGATTTTATATATTAGTCTTGTAACCATTGTAAATATGAATGTGCCCCAATAGATAACGGAGGGTGGAGCTTCCCTCAGCATGCTCAAAAACTTAGGTTTCTTAGCCTACAACTAGACAGCCTCTTAATGGTGATAGAACTACCAAGGAGATTAAACCTCTCATGTCTCCTGGGGCTTCTTTCACCAAGTGACATGGACCTCTCTGAGTCATCTTATGCATCTTCTCATTTTGTGAGCATAAAAATTCTTCTCAGTGACTACTCACCTATACCTTCACCTACTTTTTGCTTTGAAGTATGTTGTTATTTAACTCTTCCATGCCCATCTGTTTGTGTATGTGTTGCTCAAATTCATCAATTTTTAAGATGATACTGTAAGTTACAGAAATCAGGATCATAGCATTGAAGGTCTAGAAATATAATTGGTGAATGAATAAAATTTAGTAAAACCTGGTTGATGCTCATCATTTGATAATCATAATACCAGGGCATTATATTAAGGAAAGCAGGCATCTGACAAATGAATTATAATTGCCTCTTACTGGATACACTATTTCCATAATAGTACCTTGAAAGTAAATCATTTTTTCCTTAAACTATGTTGCATTTAAGCTTCATGTATTTTAATGGACATACTCATTTATCTTGGGTACATATTTTCACCTTTAATAGACACTGAAAAACACTTGTCTAAAGTTGTTGAAGCAATTTAAAATCCCACCAGCAGTGGTCAAGGATTATAGTTGCTTCACATCCTTTCCATCATTTTGTATTGTCATTCCCCCCCCCCCCCACATTATTGTCAGTGTGCAATGGTATCTCACTGGGTTTTTAATTTGTATTTCGCTCATCACTAATGATGTCCAGCACCTTTCTATATATGCTATGGGCCATTTGGATATCCTCTGTATTAGTGTGCATGGTCAGCTGTAACAAAATAACACAGACTGCATACTTTAACAACAGAAGTTTGTTTTCTCACAGTTCTGGAGGCTGAAAGTCCAAGATCAGGGTGCCTGCGCAGTCAGTTTCTGGTGAGGGCCTTCTTTCTGGCTTGCAAATGGCTGCCTTCTCAATATGTCTTCACATGGTGGAAAGAGAGCTCTTTCATATTTCTTCTTATGAGGACACTAATTCTGTCAGATTAGGGCCCCACCCTTATGGCCTCATTTAACCTTACTTCCCTCCCTATAGGCCTTATTTCCATACATACAGTCACTTTGGGGGGTTCAGGCTTCAGCATATGAATTGAGGGGGACACAAACATCCAATTCATTATATTCTCCTTTATGAAGTACCTGCTTACATATTTTATCTAAATTTCAATTTACATTATCAAGTCTTTCTGTGTTGATTTGGAAAAGTTATTTATATGTCTGAATATGAGTTCTATATTGGATTGACATTGCAAATATCTTCTCCCATTCTGTGGCTTGCCTTTTCAACAAAAAAAAATGTCTTTTTATGAGAAGTTTTCAATTTTAATGAAGCAATTTATCAATTATTTTTTTTCTTTTTGATTAGTATTTTTAACGGTTTTTAGGAAACCATTGCCTATTCCAAAATCATGATGATGTTTTCTTATAATATATTCTAGAAGCTCCATTGTTTTAATTTTGACTTTTATGATTATGATATGCCTGGAATTGATTTTATGAATGATGGGAGGTAGGAGTAATTTTCCCCCCATCTGTACACCCAGTTGATCCAACACCTTTTATTGAAAAGAACATCTTTTCTTCACGACACTGCAATGCAATGTAAGTACAGGCCTATTTCTGGATTCTCTATTCTGTTCAATTGGTCTGTTTGTTTATCTCTGAGCTAATATTATACTTCTAGTCACTGAAGCTTTATAATAAATCTTCATACCTGGTAGTGTAAGAGATTTAACACTGTTGTTCTTCAAGCTAGCCTTAGCTCTTCTTGGCCCTTTATATTTTCACGTACATTTAGAAATCAGCTTGTCAATTTCCACAGAAAAATTAGCTGATATTGGGATTGCATTGAATTTATAGATCAATTTTGGGAGAACTGATGTCATAATACTAGAGTGTCATCCAATCCATGAACACGGTATCCAACATCCTTTTCTTTGTGTCTTGCTTGGGTATTTGTGCAGCTTGGAGTTTGATGAATGCCTCTAAATGGGAAAATGCACACAGGATACAGAGTTCAATTCTCAGAAGTTTCTTCCTTTTCACCATCATATACACCTAGAGTCTGACATTTTGGTAGTCCTGAGCTCCAATTATTTTCTTCCTAGGCCAGTGAGACTTCCAAAAGCTCTAAATTGCTACTTCTTTTTACTCTCAGAGGCTACACTGAGAGTCTTTAACTTTCCCAGGAGGATATGAGTGGGGAATACAGGACTCACCTAAACACAATTTCCTCTCTTCAAGATCACTGTCCTTAAATTACTAGCCACCATTGTCCTCTAATGTCTTAATGTCATTGTGTGTATGAGTGTATTTTATCTACCTACTAGCTGCTCTGTCATAGCTGGAATTGGAAGCACTGAATTTTCAGTTTTTAATTTTTTCTGTTACGGTCTCTATAATCTTTATTATTTCCTAGCATCATTCTTTAATACAGATTTGTTAACACCAACAACCAACTATCAGCCTTGTCAGAAATTTCTTGAAAAATGCAAGAAAGGATGAATCATGGTTAAGGATAAAAACAAGCTAGGAGTGCTAGAAAAGCATGAAAAGTCATTGATTTCAAATGAAAGCCAAAGGGAGGTATTTTGGACAAGAGGTGACAAAAATTTGCCTTCCAAACTAGGGTATTTCAGAAACAATCAAATGCTATGCAGCTACACAAGATATGGAGCAGTTAGAGACCTGTAGTTTGAATCAGATCCTCTTTAGAGTAAAGCCCAGTGAATCATTCTCTTTTATATGGATAGCAGTCTGGTTTTTAATTTCCCTCACTCTGTTTCTTCTGAATTTCTGATAGGGTTATGTGTGCATTATAATATACAGTTTCACTTCATCTTATCTCCCAAACAACCAAAAATTGATACTAATTTTAATTAAACTACTCTCTTTTTCCAGAAATATTTGCCTGATCCACATTCCTGGTGCTCCTTGGTATTTGGTGTCCATTTAACTCTGGGTCTCTAAAAGTCAAGGATTATTTCTTTAGGATCTAGGAACTACTTATGGAGGACTGGGGTAAAAAAAAAAAAAGTCACACCATCTACATGTATTGTGTATTTTCTGTGACACATACTTTACAATCATTATTTCATTTAATATTCATAAAATAGATAAACTTAATGTAGCATTATTCCCATTTCACAGATAAAGAAACTGAGATTCAATGAGGTAAACAGCTATCCTCAAATGATAAAATGAACAGAGCCAGGATTTAACAAAGCTCTATATCATTTTAGAATTTGCCAGTACATAAATTTTGATTGATTTCTTGCCAATTATACGTGTCACTGAAACTTAGGTTTCATTTTCAGGCCCTTACCTAATGAAGGTAATGGAGGATGCATCCCCATTTTATACCAAATTAGTTTGTTCCTGAAACAGTCCAGGTATAGATTATTTTGTGGACAGATGATTTCAATGCTTTAAAAAGTACATGTGCTCTAAAATAGATTCAGGCAATTTGACAAGATGGAACTGTCAGAAACTAATTATTATTAATTTTTATTTGTATTCTATCTAAATAACAACCATCAGGTTGATTCATACAAACAACTGAATCATCCACTGTAATAAATTTACTTAGGAGAAAATAAAATGGGGAGAGCTTGCTATTTTACAAAGAGCGGATTAACATAATGGGCTATTATTCTCTATTGAGAATTGGCAGCTATTGTCCTATATAGCTTCAATATTGCCAATAACCCGCTGTGTGACAGTATAAATCATATAAACTATCTGCCTCAGCTTTATCGACAACAACATTAGAGGTTTGGTTAAGATTACGTCTAAGGCCACTTAGAATTTTAAAAATTATCTATTGCTTTATATATTTATATCTGCATATATCAGTGTGATATACAAATAGAAATGCCCTGTGTGTGTATTCAATTTTGCGAATAGAGAATTCCACAAGTAATGACATCTAAGTGCAAGATTTAATTATTCGTTGTGTATAGAAATGCTACGTAAATAAGGAGCTCCACTATAGCATAGAAAGACGCATTACATCTTCAAAAACTAGGTATTTGCTAATGTTTATGGCATCGCTGAAATGTAGTTTTACGTCATCAAACAGAGATAAGACTTGGTCTAGAGAGCTTATGAGCTAAATGCTTAATACAACACATTCCTAACCAAGCCAGGCAATTCCAGATGTCATATAATCAAAGCTAAGAAACATTAGATGTTTTAATAGCCTTACGAATTTAATAGCCCTAGGAATGTCTATAATTACCCATGTTAGCAGCCAAGATGTCTCTCAGCCAGAGGCACTCAGCTTTTAATAGCCAGCAAGCCACTTTGAATAGGGTTGAAAACACTTTTAAACCTTTTGGGGTTATTAGGGATAATTAAAAGTGGTTGAAAGTGTAAAATATCATTTATCAAAGGACTAAAAGCTGTACCATAAGAAATATAGTACAACATTAGCAAGTGCAATTCATATACTTCATCCACTAGTTAAGATATGACCAAATAAAATAATCTAAATAACTTAAATAAATACATTATTTTTATGTTATCTATACTATTTAGGTTATATTAGATAAAAACCTAAATAAAACATAGGTATATATGCATAAACATATATATATATATATGTAATATATATGCACATATACAAATTGCATGTAATTATGTATAAATAGTATATAAATAAATGATGTGTGTGTGTATATATATATGATGCTTATTGCCCAAAGTTACAAAGCTAGTTGACCTCCGGGGACAGTCTTAACCCTCTATGTCTCTTTTAATAATATGTCATTGTTGTGCTATATTTGTTTCCTGGTATTTCTTCTGAGAGAAAGGTCTGTGTTCCCAATTTGCTCCACATACCTAAAAGCAAGCTTATTCTTTTTAAAACTTCCTACTTTTCTCCATTCATCTTTTAGCTTTAGTTAACACATCATTATATTTTCAGTAACCAAAGCTAAAATCTTTGAGTCATCGCCATCACTTTCCTTCATTATACACATTTGATGGTCCCAGAGTCACCTCATTCATAACTCAGCTGTTTTCCCTGATCCTGAAACTTTTGTTGTCTAATGCTACTGAGAGGAAATCTAAGATGAGGACTGAAGCATTTCCATTGGATTGACCCAAATGGAGATTTCCATTGACTTTAATCAGGATAATTTCATTGAAATTGTTGGGAGAGAAAAGTTATTGAAATATGAGTGGCAGGTAAAGAAGTAAAGTCAACAAGCACAGAAAAGCAAAACAAAAACCATTTTACTATCCAACAGGAAGGATCCAATAAAAGTTGTAAGACTATGTAGAGAAGTTGATAGTTAAACATAAGGTTGCTAAGAAAGTGGGAGTCACAGCATTAAAGCAGTATTGGTGAATCTAAAATCATGTTCTATAAATACTTTGCTGATAACTCTTACTATATTCCATTGCCTCTACTCTGATTAGCTATCTCACAATATATAGCTTTGGTTATAAGATAGGCCAGCAAGAGAGCACAGCTGAGTTAGGAAAATCTGTTGGAAAATGTATTCAAAGCACATGCTGTATGAGATGGTGAACTACTTACACTTGGCACATATCTGGCACTCAAATGCCTAAAAAACAAATTAATGAGTGCCATTTTGATGAGGGACTAGAAGTGTTAGTTTGGTATTTCACGGAAACTTTGACTTAACCTATTGAGGGTTATTTTTTCTCGAGTCTGTTCGTTTCTTGCCTGCAACATTTACTGGCTAAAGGTCACAGGCTATTTCTGTTTTCCTCTGTCCTTTCTTGCATGCCAACATAATGCAGTATTTTGGCACATTTGCTACCTTAAATCTTCTGTCCAGAATCATAAGCCAGAATCAATGAGAGAAACATGAATACAAGAAAGAACATTAAATTCATTTGGGATTTTTCATTTGAGTAATGGACCAGATTCAACCAGTGCAACATAGCATCATAAAACTGTCACAGAGATTTACAGAGATTCGAAGGATGGCTTATCACCTCTTGAAGTTTGGCCATCAAGCTGAAAAGACTAAACCTTTGCGCTTAAGGTTGTTATTTAAGAAGGGAATCCTAGTCAAATCACTTTTTCTTACAGAGACCAATGAATTAACATGCTGTGATTCTCTTCTATATTCACTTTTAACTTGGCAAATCTTCAGCTTGTATACTCAAGTTTAACCTGGTTAATAGTTGGAATAAAGCATTATTTAACATCCTTCAAAGTACACTCCAATTATCACCACATGTATTAGGCATCTCTTCACACTTGAACTGAAGCCAATACAATAATTATTTGGCTGTCATATTTTCATGAGATGCCCAATAGTTTTAACTGTTTAATACTTTATGTCTACTTAAGAAACATAACTCTAAAGCTAACTCATGATGTTAAAGACCAGGAAGTAGAATGCTCGAAGGTCTTTTCTGTATTTTGTTCCATGTGGCCACAATTTCTCCATAAAATTCCGTACCAAAGATTCTCTACCTTTTTATGTTCAAAATTCAAAACTTGCAAAAATACAGAATTTGGCCTCATCTCAGAGAAGGAAAGCCATAAATAGTATAAAGCTAGATACAGCCAGTGTTATTCTGCACCAATATTCTCTTTTCAAATACACTGCAACCGAAAGATTATGTCTCTCTGACTTAAAAGTAAATATAGGCACAGAATGGTGATTCCCTCCCTGGACTGCATGTTAAAAAAAAATAAATAAGCAAGTCACAGGACAGCAGTTATGTTCTACAGCTTGCTGAATGAGCAAGCTTAAGAAAATAAAATACCTTAAGAAATTTCCTTAAGAAAATAAAATACAGCCATTGACTACCAGTTGGCAGTTGGCCATGACAACTGACAGCAGCCCCTGATTACAGTAACAGAGACTTACATGTAGTGTTGCATGAAATTTGTTGACAGGCAGAAGGCCAGCAATTCTCACCACTGTCCTTCCTGCCACAGGCAGGCAGCCATCTTAGGCCTTAAGAGCAATCATCTGTTTCTACATTTAAAACCACAACCAAAAGCACTAAAACGTGTCCTTTTAACTACCAAAAACACTACAACATTTCATATCTATGAATAACATACTAACTCAAAAATTTTCTTTCCAATCAAAATAGTAACAATTGAATGTGATACTGCAGGGAAACAGTACAGAAATCCTCTACATGTATTGATTGTGTGTGTGTATGTTTTGCTTTAAAACCACATACTAAACTTCACTACCAGTTATTTGTTATGCTGTATAAAAAATGTGGTTTCTTTACTTTCTTCTTGAGCATGTTAAAAGTCCTATGAAAAGATAAATTATACACCATGAAATAACAATAATTAGCCAAATAGGGAACTACAAGGTAAGGAGGAAGCCCAAATTTCAATGTATAAATACATTAAATTAATATTATTTACTTCAAAATTAAAAAGATATGGCACACATTTTAGGAATGGGAAGAATGCAGTCATCCTTTTAAAGAAATGAAGATTATACGTAGAAAGTGGTGGGGAAAAATACTAATTTTATCTTTATTTTGTTGCTAATTAAAAAGCATTATTGAAAAAAATTAAAGTCAAAATCTTATAAGCAATATCAAATATATAGTGATGGAAGAACTGACTCTGGGTGGTGAACACACAATGTGATATATAGATGATGTATTACAGAATTGTACACCTGAAACCTATGTAACTTTACTAACCATTGTCACCCCAATAAACTTTAATAAAAAATATATATTTTGACCAAACTACATACATTGTGCTCCCACCTATGTAGTATACTACTTTAAAAAATATAGGGCTGTTTGTAGGAAATAGAAAACAGAAGCTCTATATTCTAGGATATAACAATGTAATAACAAGACAAATGATACATCAACTCTCTCCCTCTCTCTACTTACATAGATTGATATATAGATACATGTATATTCATATGTAACTATATATTTATAAATATGCATATTCATTTATAATATAAATTCAAATTCATTCAGTCAAACCCTCAACCCCACATATGCATTCCAATAAAACTTCTTATCAATGAAGTTTCAAGTTTAGCATACTATTCAGCAGATTTCATTTGTTGGCTCTTTCATTTATTAAAATATCAACACGTGTCTGTAATATTGCCAGGCAGTATACCAGTTACTGAAAAATATTCATATAAATAAGATGTGGCTCTTACAGCTGTTGAAGTCAGAGTTGGATTTAGGAATGAAATATAATGCCAATCACTTTATCAATTCTTGAAAATACTCAAGTGATAAAAGAAGCATTTCTGTTTAGGCATTTCAGGTCCCGGTATCACATTTCCTGATTTGAAACTGCACGCCCCTGAAGTGACCCATTTTTTTCTCTGGATTCCAATCATTTTTAATCATAGAAAACTGAAATGGAATCATTTTTCTACCTCACCAGAACCCATCCTCTGACTTTTTCAAGAAAAGATCCCGTCCTCTTTCCCTTCCCATTTCTATAGCAATGAAGAAAAGGCTACACATATATAACTGGTATATTTTGGGGACTCTACGGCTGCTACATGAAACTGCTGTTTTAAGCACTGCCCAGACCATAATTTATAAAATTGGAGACTAACATTTTATACATATATGTGTGTGTGTGTGTGTGTGTGTGTGTGTGTGTGTGTGTGTGTGTGTGTATAACTTTTATAAAAGAAATTGTCAGGGCTGGACTTTCTGATTTATTGATATTCTTACTTACTCATCATCCTGATAGTATGCACAGCTCTGAAATAAACTGAACACAATATTTTTAAATGAAAAGGTCTATTGCTCTAATATTTCTATTCTCCTTCCTTTCTTATCAGAGTTCATATTGCAGATCTATTATTTACATCTTTGTCCATTGAATTGTGATAAATTTCTGATGATTCATTCTTAATCAAGTACCTGGGAGATGAAATTGGGATCTAGCAATAAAAGACAAGTACCTGATACCTTTAGTTAAAGAAATAATGATTCACTGAGGGATGTCTCTTGCTTATGCTGACTCACACAATAGGACCCCATTATGTAAATAGAGTTATGAAAGATTTCTGTTTTGCATGTCTTTGAAGGGAGGAAAGTGAGTGCTTTTTAAAAAACTAGTGGAATAATCGCCATGTTTGATATAATGGTAACTCTCCCTCTGAGCTAGAAACAGCAAAATGAGGACACATACATTACAATACCTTTGTAGTAAAATATATTCTGTAAACTTGGATGGAAAAGCCAGAAAAAAGCATCCATGGAAGTTTAAGAGACTGGGCTTGGAAGATGTAGAAATAAATGCATATTAAAGATGTTTATATGAAATAGAAATCATTTTATATAAACTCCAAATGCTAGGCTATGTATTTGGTCTTCTGTTATACTTCTGCACTCAAAAATATTTTAAGTTCCTTTGCATAGCTCCCAAATTAAATTTTTTGTAAGTATGTTAAGGAATCTAAGAATGGACTTCAAGGGCTGCGGGAACCTCCTGAAATTAAGTGAACCATCTGCACTTGAGTTTAGCAGAATTATATTCGATATTGTTAGTGGTGGGAATACAGTGTATGAAAATTTGAAAGTTAGATTCAAGCCAGGCTATGGGGGTTGGGAGGTGGTTCTTGAGCATTAGGAAAAAAGAATTACAAAACCTTTCCAAATAATATGAGTGGCTAATAAAAAGTAAACTGGTTATTATTTTACAGGCACTATTAAAAACATTTATTTGAATTAATTCAATTGATCTGTATAACAACCACATGATGTAGACACTATTATTATCTCCAACTTACAGATGAGGAAAAAAACACAGGGACCTTAAGTAGTTTGTTCAAAGTCACAGCAAGTTAAGAGGTGGCATCTACCTAGTGATGGTGAAAAAGAAAGAGGGTCTTAAAATAGATCCAGAAGAAAAGAGGTTTGTTTCTGTTGTTTTACCATTTTGTCAAACTCAGACCACAGTTTTAATTACATTTAACTCATTTTGAAAAAGATTTCCAAGGTTTTTGTTTTTATTTTTTATTTAACAGAAATGATCCCAGAATATAGGCTCTTTTTGAAAAGGGTGAAGTACTGATATTTACTGAGCATCTGTTATGTGCCAAGCATATGTGTTGTGCAACTGAATCATTAGAACAGCACTGTATATTGGGTGTTAATCCCTTTTCATATGAGAACACTGAAACCAAGAAAAGATCAGTGACTTATCAAGATCATGAGCAAATGAAAGGCATACGTGGAATTCAAACATAGTGTTAACTACTCTACAACCTGATGCCCAGGGAGGTACAATGCAAATTTACTTGGTCAAAATAATTCACATTGAAGACACAAACATCTTTCAGACTTTTGAAATAAAATTACAAGAAGAAGACAGAATTAAAACACTAAAATATTTGGTTAATAAAACGGTCACAATTAATAGTTATTATCAATAGACATTTTTACTCTTAATTCCACTTAATACTAGGCTATGCATTGTGTCAAAATCCAGCTGGTGATATAACTGGATTTTTCCAGCTGAAGAACAGAAATAATTTTAGTAATTGTAAACATTCTATTCTTGCCTATAATTGAATGTATCTCCAGGAAATACATCTACCCATAGCATGAATATTTAAAGTAGTAGGTGATGATAATGCCTTTAATCTCTAGAGTTTTGTATATTTGCTTGAAAAACAGACTCTGCTGTTTTGTTTTAAGATTCAATTCACTATAGGGAATTTAGGGACACTGGGACACACTCGTCTCAGTTGGACACAAGGTATCAATGATAAATAAGTTTTACCTTTATTTTTTAAATAATTATGTATTAAATTACTTGCTTTAAAAACTAAGAGTTTAGAATAAGTGGAATAATATTCAATCAATTCAATTAAAGCATTAATTTGAATCACCATTATTATTATTTAAATACAGAAAGAATATGCACACTTTTATGTTATAGCATCTCTCTTCTCCTTTTCATTATTTTATACAAATCTTTGAAAATTAAAGTAGGTGATAGATTTGAATATAATTTCTACTTTAATTGGATAAAGGGAAATGTAGCCGCATGACTCTTATATAAAATATAGTTTAACATCGTATTGCTAATCAGCTTTTAAAGTGAAATAAAATTCATATATATTTCATAGTTACCATTATGGGACTTCACAGAATGTATGTGTCCCATCATTGTTTGCTATAAATCAATTTGTAAGTGAATTATGGTTTTCTATATACTTCCTTCATAAAATTACAAAAACTTTCTCTTGGAAAGACTCGAAATAATATATACAGTAAAACTAAATTTAAAAATTCCCAGGATACACAGCAAAGAAAACCATCAAAAAATGAAAAGGCTAACTACTAAATGGGAGAACATATATGCAAATCATATACTTGATAAGGGATTGCATCCAAAATTCATATAACTCAACAGCAAAAAAACAAACAATCCACTTAAAAAATGGGCAGAGGATCTGAATAGACATTTTTCCAAAGAGGACATACACATGGCCAACAGGTACATGAGAAGATGCTCAACATCACTAATCATCAGGGAAATACAAATAGAAACCACAGCGAGATATCACCTCACACCTGTTAGAATGGCTATTATCAAAAAGACGAGATAACACGTGTTGGCAAGGACATGGAGAAAAGGGAACCCTTGTGCACTGTTGGTGGGAATGTAAACTGGTGCAGCCACTATGAGAAACAGTATGGAGGTTCCTCAAAATTTAAGAATAAACTACCACATGATCCAGCAATTCCACTTCTGGGTATTTATCTGAAGAAAACACAAATTTGAAACAATATCTGCACACCCATGTTTATGGCAGCATTATTTACAATAGCCAACACATGGAAACAACCTAAGTGTCCATCTATGGATGAATGGATAAAGAAATTATAGTGTATATACACAATGGATTATTATTTAGCCATAACAAAGAATGAAATCCTGCCATTTGCTACAATATGGATGGACCTTGAGGGCATTATGCTAAGTGAAATAAGTCAGATAGAAAAAACCAATACTATATGATCTCAATTATACGTGGAATCTTAAAAAAAAAAAATCCAAGCTCATAGATACAGAGAACAAATTGGGGCCTGCCAGAGGCCGGGTGGGGGTTGAGTGTGTGTGAAATGGGTGAAGGGAGTCAAAAGGTACAGACTTCCAGTTATAAAATAAATAAGTCCTGGGAATGTAATATACAGCATGGTAACTAAAGTTAAAAATATTGTATTGCATATTTGAAAGTTGCTAAGAGAGTAAATCCTAAAAGTTTTCTTCACAAGAAAAGGAATTCTGTGACTATGTGTGGTGGTGACAGGCTAGACTTATTGTGGTGATCATTTTTGCAATATATGCAATATTGAATCGTTATGTTGTACACCTAAAATTCATATAATGTTGCATGCCAATTATACCACAATAAAAAAAAATTCAGGGGTATATAGAAAAGTCACATATTTAAAGGAATGAAGATAACATTCAAATAAATATTGTTATTTACTGTTTAGTGGTATTATTATTATTGTATCAATTTTATGAGCAATATGCCAGTTTTGTAAACTGAGGAGCAATTGTTTAAAGAGAATCATGTGGTGTGGTGGTTTTAAAATGTGGTGCAAATTCTCTATCTCCTATCAAAAGGTGGACTCTAACCTCTCTCCCCTTTACTGTGGGATGCTCTTAAGTGATCATGTCTAAAATATAGAATGTAGTAAAAGTGATGCTATGTGACTTCCAGGGCTAGGTCATGAAAGGCATAGATTCTGTGTGACTGTTTTCCTTGGATTGCTCACTCTGGGAGAAGCCAGCCTATATGTTTTGAGAACACTCAAGCAGCACTGGTGAGAGGCCATTGTAGAGAGGAAATAAGTTCCCTTGCTGTCACGAGCGACTGCTAGGCTCACAGTCCATGCTGCAGTCTCTTCCAGCAAGTCAGGGGGACTAACCCTTAGAGATTCTCAGACCCCCAGGATCCACCTGGCACTGACTGAGGCCTTCGTGGTAGCTGTGGCAGCGTGGTCACCTCTCAGTCGAGACTGGCTCTCTGAGCTGCAAAAGTCCTCAGTTCTTACACAGTTCTGAGTGTCTTCCTGATGTCACCTTATCGGGATAGCCAGCCGGCGACCCTGACGTCCTTATATCTTCAGTAGCAGACCTTCAGAGTGTGGCTGGTTACACCCAATCACTAGGGTAACCAGGCAGCTCCCTGGGCACTGTCTGCTAAGTTCTTCACGCATGTCCAAAATGGAATTACTCTTGTTCATTCAATATGGAGTCACTCTTGCTCACACAAAATTCATTCTAACAGCTTCCAGTGGCACTCTACACACTTACCAACAGCCAGCACCAAATTGGCAGCTATAGAAGTGAGCCACATTGGAAGTGTATCTTCTAGCCCTGTTAATCCTTCAGGTGACTGAGTCATCAAAGATCTGGATGCAGATATCCAGCAGGAGGAAGAACAAATGTAAAGGCTCAAAAGGGCAACACATCTTGGCATGTAAGGTGTGTTGAAGAAGCCAAAAGATAGTATGACTGGAGAATAATGAAGAGGGGATTAGTGGGAAAAGGAACTGAATTGTCAGGTAAACTGATCAATTGAAATTTAGTTATTGTCACTTTGAGGTACCAGTGCCCATCTCAGTTCTAATACCTTGGTGTCTCAGAAAAATCAGTGTTTAAATCAGAAAAGCTAAAGAAACAGTCATTTCTACTTATTTAGAACATTTCTGGAAGGCACATTCACATTACACTTCCTTGACATTTAATCAGATTTTTAGATTGGCAAAAATGATAGGTTGAAGTTGCTCACTGTAAGTCATAAAACTTCATTTGATAGCTTCCTGAATAATAGATGAAAGTATTATATCCATTTCAATTCATTCTTTCAATTCATGTCCATGAGTACCAACTAAAATATGATTGCTGTTACATGCAAAAAATATGTAACCTCTGCAATACTATCAGAAGTTTATTGCTATTATTTTTCCAAGAGATGAACTGAATAACTCCTTATATGTTTCTTCCTCTTTCTATCACTCATATTTATGGAGAGGAAAAAGTCATTACTTAAACACTTAAAGATATATTCAGGTTCAAAATGGAGGATACGTTAATGGTTTTAATAAAAATAAAAATGCTTTCTATTTGCATTGTCATTTTAAAGCCAGGTATGCTAGAATATGAAAAGTGTTGCTTCTTTTCCCACTTTATACAGAGGCCCTGATTCTCCTTTCTTAAAATACGGCTGAGGGAAGTAAGCACTTCACTCCCAGATATGTTAGTATGTCTTCTACATGAGTCAAGTTTGAAGTATTACATGCCATCATATTTAAGATACATTTTAATTGTGTTGCTAAACAGCTTATTGGGAAAAAATGTAACTTGGAAATAAAACAGATAAGTGTGGTCCTGAAATTTAATCTATAAATTGAGCTCATAATAAATCTCAGCAGGGATATCTAAAACTACTTTAAATATTAGTATAGCTTCTTATCTTGCTTAAAGGTATTATAGTTTCCTTTTTTTTAAGGGACTTACATGAAGAAAAGAATGGGTTGGGTTGAGTTTGATCAGTAATGAAAATAAAGTAGAAGAGTTGAAGAAGGAAATGTGTGCAAAACTGAGACAAGCAATTTCTAGAGGAGAGTGAGTCTTGATCATAGATATTATTGTGGTCCCATTACGAGGAAGAGTACTTAAGCTACCCTATGGTTGAAGGACACTTCCTAAGATTATCTGTCTTATCAGATTCCATGCTTCTTTACCAGTGCTTTGGTTATAGTTTGACTTATGACTATATACCTGCCTAAGGAAGAAAACATATTAGTCATGTTAACACATGTGCTCTACTGCATATCAACTCTGGCATAAAGTTCTGAATAGATAGGTAGATAGATAGAGATACAATTTTATAGATTTTAAAATAATTAATTTTTTTTCACACAACTCTAAGCTTGCTGAATGTAAGTCTGATTTTGAATGATGAATCTATTATTACACTTTTGCAATCTATTGTCTGAACCAAAAAGCCTGTAGACCTGAGACTGAACAATGGTATATTAACCAACACAGTGTCCCCCAGTGAAGCCTTTGGTAGATGGGCGTTCATCATTTTTTCACACATCTACATTGCTTTATCCTTTTTTTGAATTTATAAAGAACCATTTGACAAATAATTCTCAATGGATCTCCTTTGGGTTTCTTTCTCTTTGGAGGGGCTCTTACCCCTCCTTTCCCCCTCCCCCCCCCCCCACTCCCTTCCCTCTTTGGCAATAAAACAATTCTGGGCAGCCTGCTGAATGGGAGAAAAATATTTACAAATTATATATCTTATAAGGGGTTAATATCCAAACTATATAAAAAAAACACATGCAACTCAATAGCAAAATAACAATCCAATTAAAAAATGCTCAACATCACTCATCATCAGGGAAATATAAATCAAAACCACAATGACATATCACCTCACGCCTGTTACAATGGCTGTCATCAAAAAGACAAGAGATAATAAATGGTAAGGATGTGAAGAAAAAGGAACCCTCATACACTGTTAGTGGGATTGCAAATTAGTGCAGCCACTATGGAAAAGAGTATGGAGGTTCCTTAAAATTTAAGAACTACCACATGATTCAGCAATTCCACTTCTGGGTATTTATCTGAAGAAAACACTAGCTTGAAAAGATGTCTGCACCCCCATGTTTACTGCAGCCACGATATGGAAACAACCTGTGTCCATGGATACATGAAAGGATGAAGAAATTATGGTGTATATACACACAATTGAATATTATTGAGCTATAATAAAGAATGAAATCCTGCCATTTGCTACAACATGGATGGACCTTGAGGGCATTATGCTAAATGAAATAAGTCAAAGATAAATACTGTATGATCTCGCTTACATGTGGAATCTAAACAAACAAACAAAAACAAATAACCAGAGCTCATAGATACAGAGAACAGACTGGTGGTTGCAAGAGGCACAGTAGGGGTGAAGGTGTGTGAAATGGGTAAAGGAGATCAAAAGGTACAAACTTCCAGTTATAAAATAAATAAGTCCTGGGATGTAATATGTACATCATGGTAACAATAGTTACCATTGCATATTTGAAAGTTGCTAAGAGAGTAAATCTTAAAAGTTCTCTTCACAAGAAAAAAAATTCTGTAACTATGTACGGTAATGGATGTTAACTAGATTTACTGTGGTGATCATTTTGCAATATATACGAATATCAAATCATTAGGTCGTATGCCTGAAACTAATGTATGTCAATTATACCTCTATTTAAAAATAATTTAAAAACAAGCAAAGAAAGAAATAAATGAAACTTGCAAAAGGTTGGGCATTTTTTCCTTGCTTTCAAAATTTTAGGGTGATACACACTTCAATATCATTTTGCTAAACTGATTATGTTATATTAAAAAAATGTTTCCAGGGATTTTTGTTGCCATATTTGGAATATATTTTACCATAATGGTATTAAAAGAAACTGTAATAAACTAAACTATACAAATAAAAAATACATCTTATCATAAATAGTATATTGTATATTATACATTTTGTTATATATGAAATATATAAAATATTAAAATATATGAAATATATTTTTTTATATAAACTGGTGTGGACATTTAAAAATTCCACACTAGAAGCCATGGTATATTTAGATAATTCTAACTAGCTATTTTAAAACTATTTATCTTCTCAAGATTAAGGAATTAAATTTGGTAGTGAGCACAATGTAGTTTAGTGTAATGGAGGTTCATATTAAATGCCAATAATCCAAAGTTTTACAGGTGCATTTTCCCTCTTGTAAATAATAAGGCATTTTTTCCCTTTAAATAGAAATAACTCTACAAGCAATTCCTCTTGGTGTTTATAACAAGGGGGAGAAAAATTTCTCTCCTCTTACCTTAGTACATTTCCTTTAGGCAACAAAAATCCTAAGATGCTTCAGGTGAAATTTTGAGCTTGGTTTCTATAGCTTGCATTTTCTGCTATAATATTCCTATTGATCTAAAAGTTATTTTCTTTGTTGGTCAGTGTTATTGTATGTGTGTTTACTGTAATCTCCCTCAAAACCCTTTCTGAAAGTAGCAAACAAAATACAATCATTCTCTGCCTTAGGATAGAAGATTGTTCATTTCATGACCTATTTATATTTAAAATGTGCTACAAAATACACTCTTCTAACAATTGTTTTAACAGCATTTTGTTTTATAGGAAACGAGGTCACTTTTTTGTTTTTCAAGGCTGTTAGGATATAAGTTCTGTATTCCTTCAATCTAAAACTGACGTAATTGAATTGTGACCTATTGTTTTCTCCTCTCCAAGGGGACTTCTATTCGTATTCATTAGTTGTCTCCCGTAAGATATTCTGCAAGATCTGACATGTGGATGTTTATTAAAATAATGAAAAGTTCCCAGATAGAACCTTGAAATGCCAAATATCTGCTAACGAAAAGCTCACCAGCAAATAAGTGTCTGAGAAATGCAAGGCTGGATACTGAGAGGTACTTGGCAGCTAACATAAGTGTAGCAAAGGAAAGAGCTTGACAACCATGGTAATGACCTGATTACAGCTCCTCAGCAATGAGAATGGTGTTATATGATTAAGAAGCTAAATCTCCAGACAAATGTTGGTTATCATGTGCATACACGTGTATGTAAATATGAACAACATACATTTACTACATTAAGGATTACGGAAGTATCCTTGTATTTTTCTTTTAGTTGGTATTTTATTATTAGTAATAAATATTAAAGTTGATCAAATGCAATATCAACTTCTATAAAAGTGATCTTATGATTATTTTTGACATTAAATTCTTATATCAAACATTTTTGTAGTTGTAGTATGAATACCTGTTTGTCGTGACGTTTTATTCTTTTAATGTGATTCTGGATTATGTCGGCTAATGTTTTATATAAAATTCCGGTGTGAACATAAAGACATTCAGTTGTGTTAATTTGATATAACTGTTTTCTAGCTTCATCTAAATATCTTTATAATGGTTCTATATTCTTCATGATTTGAAGAGTTAATGGTATATAATTAATCTATTCCCAGTGAGTTGAAAGAAATGATATGTAAAACAGTAGGCCAGGTTTTGAGGGAGTAGTTCCTTTGACTACAATCTCTAATTCTTCCACAGTTAATTGGTTTATTGTGGTTTTCTAACTGTACTTGAGTCAATTTCAGGGTTTTATATAACACTTGAAAAGCTGTTAACCTAGATTTGCAGCAAATAGTCTCCTATAAGCCTTTCATTTTTACATGCATTTATTCTCTACTTTCTCACATCTAATTTTGCTTAACTAGTAGATTATTTTATTTGATGTATCAAATGACAATCTCTTGGATTTATCTATCAATCACTGTGCTCTTTTCCTTTCTTATCTTAGACAAAACATTCATCAGTTTCAACACATTTCATTTAAGATATTTCTAGGCTTCATCATTGTTGTCACAATGTATTAGTTCAACCAGAAAAACAGAACCAGTAAAAGTATCCTTATATACAGATTTATAAAGATATCTATCTATCATCTATCTATCTGTCTATCTATCTATCTATCTATCTATCTATCTATCTATCTATCTATCTCCATCCATCCATCCATCCATCCATCCATCCATCCATCCATCCGAGAGATTATAAGAAATTGGCTTATTTTCTTTCTCCACCTGACTTATTTCACTTGGCATAATGTTCTCTAGGTCCATCCATATTGTTGCAAATGGTAAGATTTCTATATATATATATATATATATATATATATATATATATATATATATATGTATATGTATGTATATGTATATGTATAGCCACAAGAAGCGGAGTACAGCATTAGGAATAGAGACAGTGGAAATGTAATGGCTGTATGCAATGTCAGAGGGGCAGTAGATGGGGGGAGGGGGGTTATCACTGTGTGAGGGATGTAAATGATAGATGTCTAACTATTACATTGTTTTGTACACCTGAAACTAATAATAATTTAAAAATTGGCTTATATGATTGTGGTGCCTGACTGAGCAAGTCCAGTATCTGTAGGGCAGGGAGTAAGGTTGGAGGCCATGGGAATGGGCCAAAGCTGTGTCCAGAGGCAGTCAAGAAGGAAAGATTATGAGCAAGGTGCAAGTTTTTCATGGCCTGGGTGGACACTACTGTTGACAGGTGGAGGAATATCTTCTCTCTCTCAAGGAAAGCTCAGCGCTGCTTTTTCGGCCATCCAACTGATTAATTCAGGCCCAACCTAACTGAAAGTCAGTTAATTACAGATTTTAATTATATCTGAAAAACCCTTTCACAACAAAACGTAGTGTTTGAATAACTAGGGACTGTATCCTAGACAAGTTGACATATCAAAAAAGCCATCCAACATATCCTTTTTTGTACATCCTGTTTTCCTTCTTTTCTCTTTTTTAGTGGTTTCTAAAGTACACAGTTGGCACTTAATTTGACTTTGGATCTTTATAAATATAAATATCTTATTCAGACTTACGTTTCTCAGTATTTGTGAAAAGAAACCCTGGCAATTAATTTTTTTTCTTTCCAATTTGTATTAGAGTAACACAGATTTTTACTAATCCCCCTTCAATTAACTTTCTCTGACATTTGGAGGAAAATAAATTTGCTGGCATCTAATTCCTGATTTGACCCTTCCTGTACTTGGATGTCTCTTGTTCCTCTCACTCTAAGTTAAACTCACCATATATCTGGTACCAGCAAGGCTGAACTTTCCTTTATTGTCTTATAAATATAAGGCTGATGTGTATAACTGAGATTTCCTAATTGTTTGAAAGAACAAAATATAAAGGAATATAAGCCAGCACAGGGACAAAAACATCTTTTTTTAATTAAAATTTATTAGAATGACAATGGTCTACAAAACTATATAGGTTTCAAGTGTACAGTTCTGTAATACATCATCTGTATATTGCATTGTGTGTTCACCACCCAGTCAATTCTCCTTCCATCACCATTGGTGAGGGACAAAAACATCTTAACAGTATTGTTCACAAAGGCCCTGAATTCATGTCATCATAAACATTGTTATCTTCTGGCTCTAATCCCAATCAAGTTGACCCATCTGGCACTTATATATACTGGGGTGCCAAAAAAATGTATACATATGACTTGTATTTATCTTTTGTTATCGCTTTATATTGAGTATTACACTTTTAATACAGTTTTTCCTTTCATAAAATGTGTGCACATTCTCTCTCACTCTCTCTCTCTAAATACACACACACACACACACACACACACACACACACACATACACATACATATACATGTACTCAAATACAGGTATATCTTGGAGATATTGCCAATTTAGTTCCAGAACATCACAATAAAGCAAGCAAGGCAATGAAGTGAGTCACCCCAAATTTTTGGTTTCCCAGTGCATATAAAAGTTATGTTTACAATGTACTGTAGTCTATTAAGTGTGCAGTAGAATTATGTCTAAACTTCAATGTACATACCTTAATTAAAAAATACTTTATTGCTAAAAAAATGCCAACCATCATCTGAGCATGTTGGAGAAATGGTACCAATAGATTTGCCTGAAGTAGGAACTGCTACAAACCTTCAGTTTGTAAAAAACACAGTATCTGTGAAGTGCAATCAAATGAGATACACCTGTATATAAAATGTATATACATTATTATATAAACATATACACATGTATGTTATATATGCACATAATCTGCTGAAGGAAATTTTCAATTCTATCATACTTTGCACAGTGCAATTCAAGCTCAATTTATCCAAGCCATGGTCTTATCTTTCTCCATCATAAGCACAATTAATTTTTTTTTAATAAAAGAATTGTTTCTACTAGCAAAAATTTATGTTTGCATCCCATCCCCAAAGCAAAAGGAGCTAAGGCCAGTTTGTATTTCCCTTTTCTTCTATTAGGTTGGTGCAAAAGTAATTGTGGTTTTTACAATTGTTAACCTTTAAAACTGCAATTACTTTTGCACCAACCTAATGTTATATGAATATATTGGCTGGGGTTTTTGTTTAGTCTACTGGAGTTATATAATTATTCAGGTTGTGGGAGCAGAGCCCCAGAAAGTAGTTTCCAGGCTCTCGGCCTCACATAGACAGTTGCTGGCTCAGGTAATAAATGGCCATCAACTGTGATTGGATGGCCATCAGCTGTGGCTAGTTGGCCGTCAGCTGTAACCAGTGAGCCATTGGCCACTAATATAACTGCTGTGGCTATGCTAGCAGAAAAATGGGAGGCTAGCAAGAAGATGGTGGCTGAGCTAGCAAGCGCGGATTGCAGTTAGCACAGAGGATTGGGGTTGGTTGGTTGGCAGAGAAGTGGAGTGTGGATTGCGGACCATGTGGCTCCTGTTTCCTGTGTCTCCAACCAGCCGCCAGCGAGACTATACTGGTATGACTGCCCTACCTATGGCTCCGTGGGTGTTCCTTTTTGGCCTCACCATATCCTGCGTTCTTATATGGGGAGCGGGAACAGAGACCCCGCAGGCCGGCGCAGCGAGCAGGGTCTCCTGCACAACAGTGTGCCTATGTAAAACTTAAAAAATTATGACCCATTTGAGTTACTTAATTGGTTAAATCTTGGCTCTTGGGAATCTCTGCTCTGGGGAATTTTTCCATTCTTGGCTAAGTCATATTAACATAGCGTATCATATACTCTCAAATACCCATTTGCAGCCACTCATGTGCCAAATGGTATCCATCAGGATCACACAACTGGATGAAAACAATAACCACATAAATAATGAAGACCCTGACCACATGGCCCTTGGACCTGATGACTCAACTTAATGGAAACAGGGAACATGTGATTCTTCATCTTGACTACCTCAATGGTGGTAACTGAGGTGAATGCTATCCTGGTTGGTCATACCCTCAGCCTGATGAAAGAATGACCAAAAATTGGGGGAATTGCTAAAATTAAAACCAAATGGAGACCAGCCTTGAAAATTCCCTAAGTAAACAAAGCCAGTTTAGTAATAAAAGCAAAGCTTAATTTAAATTGTATTGCAAGGCCAAGCTGACCTGGGTCATTTCTTGTTTGTGCCTCTGGAAATCATAAGCAAAACTTAAACTGTATCCCAAGGTTGATATGAGGAAATGTGTGGGGACAGAGCCAGGGGTGCAGTTTCCAGGCTCTTGGCCTCACGCTAAAGGGTGCTGGCTCAGGTAGTAAATGGCCATCAACTGTGATTGGATGGCCATCAGCTGTGGTTAGTTGACCATCAGCTGTACCCAGTGAGCCACTGGCCACTAATATAACTGCTGTGGCTATGCTAGCAGCAAATGGGGGCTAGTAAGAAGATGGTGGCTGGGCTGGCAAGCACGGATTGCAGTTAGGATGGCAGACAGTGTGGCTCCTGCTTCCTGTGTCTCCAACCCAGCCGCCAACGAGAATATAGTGGTGTGACTCCCCTATCTATGGCTCCATGGGTGTTCCTTTTTGGCCTCACCATGTCCTGCGTTCTTATGTGGGGAACCGGACCAGAGACCCCGCATGACACCCTGCATGACACATGGAGCAGCGAGGAGGTTCCCCTGCATGACAAATGGCGCAGCAAGAGGGGTACGGTGCCGGCCAAAGCTCTCCAAAGTGCGGTGGAGCAGTTTGTGCATGAGTCTGAGGAAAACCAGGAGGAGCAGCTGCCGGAGAGCTGGACCCCCATGAAGGGGTGGAAAGACGTGGTGTCGTGCCGGAGACCCTGCTTGCTGCGCCATGTGTCACGCAGGACAGCCTGCAGGGTCTCTGCTCCCGCTCCCCACATGACAATGCAGGATATGGTAAGGCCAAAAAGGAACACCCACGGAGCCATAGATAAGGGAGTCATACCACTGTCGTCTCCGTGGCGGCACTATAGTCTCACTGGAGGCTGGATCCACACGACCCGCAACCCGCCGCCCACCTCTCCGCCTGTCAACCAACTGACCAACCAACCAATGTAGCCGCAACAGCTACATCAGTGGCCAATTGGCCAACCGGTTACAGCTGACGGCCAACTAGCCACAGCTGACGGCCCTCTACTACCCAAGCCAGCACCTTTCCACGTGAGGCCGAGAGCATGGAAACTGCTCTCTGGGACTGTCCCCACAGGAAACCACTCACCAATTCCCTATCATTTAAGGAAATTCTATTATAACAAATCACTGTGAGGAATCAACAGTCACTTCTTTCTCATTATGTGAGATGCTTTATAACAATATATCCCTGAGCCTCATTTCATATTTTGGTTTAAGTGCTCCAGTTCGTGAACTGTCTTTTGGTGTGAGCACAATAAATTTATTATTACTTTGGTGATTCATGTGTTTTACTTCTGCTGTTTGTGAACTTTTGACAGTGAATCCAGAAGACTACAGGTCAAAAAAAAAAATCTCTCCCAGTGGGGAAGCACTGCCCTTGCAGTACCAACCCGATCAAACACTGGGAGCCAGGGGATCCTTTCAGCCACCTTACAGCTCTCCAGATACAGACTCAAAGACCCATGTAGCCACCAGGCTGCCCAAGAACTGGCATCCCAAGGGCGTTTGAAGCTTTAGGCTGCTTACTGGCAAACGTAGGGCCTTATCAGCAACCATTCCACTGGCACGCTAGTGACTCAGACCCTTTTCGAAAACCGGGTGCTGTGAAACCCACAACTCCTACTAGGCCATCAGCAGGACTAGCACTTCCAGCCTCAGTCCACCTCACCCGCTCAGACCCCAGGACTCTTCTGGAAAATACTTGCTACCTTGGTGGTATCCAGTAGCACTTCTGGACACTTTCTGCCATGGCACTGGTGCCCTAAAGGGTCCTTTCTGAAACCAGACTGCACATTTCCCTTGCTTTGGCATATAAGGATCTACTGGCACCCATCCTTCCAGGCAGTGGGGCTTCTGCCACGTGCTGTCCACCTTAACATATCACGCTGTGTCGTGAGGGAGACCCTGCTCACTGTGCCATTTGTTGTGCGGGGCAGCCTGTGGGTCCTCTGGTCCCGCTCCCCACATAAGAATGCAGGATATGGTGAGGCCAAAAAGGTACATCCACGGAGCCATAGATAGGGGAGTCATACCACTATATTCTCTCTGGCAGCACCCGAGACACATGCAGTAGTAGCCACACAATCTGCAGTCCACCATTCACTTCTCTGCCTGCCAACTAACCAACCAATCAACACAGCCCTGCAGTTACATCAGTAACCAATTGGCCAACTGGTCACAGCTGACGGCCAACCAATCACAGTCTACAGTCATTCACTACCCAAGCCAGCACCTCCCCACTCGAGGCCAAGTGCCTGGAAACTGCTCTCTGGGACTCTGTCCCCACACGCAGGTATAACTAGGAAATCTTCCGGCTACCGGACTTCCTGACAGCTAGGGATCATGGGATTCCTTCCACCCCCAGCCTGTGTGAATGCTGAGAAACTGAGGGTTTTTCCACAATCAGCCTGTGCATCTGCAAAGGAAAGGAGAGCATTTTCGGTCACAACGTTAGCATCCAGCAGGGGAAGCATGATTCCTTCAACCTTCAGTCATCTCACAAGCTTGGGAATTATGATAGTTCATGGTCACTGTCTCTCTGATGCAGATGTTCTGAAACCTGCCCACTCACCAGGGTACAGGTATCCTTCAGGTCCCCAGAGATCTTATGTGGAGGAAATCTGGGCAACTCTTACTAGGCTATCAATGGGCTTTTCGGTCTGGAACCATCTCTCTGACTTAGACAGCTGTACCTTTCTAGAACTTGTTTACCACTTTGATGGTGTGGTGGCAGGGGAATGGTGGGGGAACAAACTTCTGGACACTGTCTTGCTTGGCACTTCTGCCCTGGGGCCCTGTCCTTTAATGATAGGACAAATTGTGCATTGTAATGCCAGGGGCTCTACAGAAATCCCTTGCTGTGGAATGTACGGACCTTTTGGGAACTAAACTTCTAGTTCCTGGAGCTCAGAAGGGCTTTATGGGCAGCATAATACATCACATTAGTGTCAAAAAGGCCCTTCTCGCCTTAAGCGTTTTAGGGAGCTATTTCCATGCACAGTAATGGCTGGGGACCTGGGAATTTTCTGGTTGTTACTTTGCCACACTGCTTATGACTCCTCCTTTAGGCTGAGCCATTTCGACCACCATCTGTCCCCGCTCCGTCCCAATCTGAAAGAATACCCTAGAGACTCTTCTGACCACCATTTTAGCCCCTCACTGGAATTCTCAGCTCAAAGACGTAAAGAAAGTAGGTATCCTTCATACCATCTCGCTTGCCATAGGCTGTGAAACCTAGCAACAATGAAATCAGAGAACCCTGGAGTTCCTGCATCTATGTGCATTGAAGGGCACTGGAATCCTGAAAGCACTTATGAACAACTTCTGCCTGAAACCTGGTGCCTTGGGAGGACTTTATGAGAACATGCTGCCCAAGTAATGGGTTCGAAGAGACCTTAGCAACACTAGCTTGCTCTAGTGCTGTGAGGTATATGGCCCGAATGGCAACCAACTCTCTGGAACCCTGGTGCATGTGATGTAGGATATTTACTTTGTGCTGGATTCGTGTCTCGTGAGATCAAAGAATAGAAGCATGGACCAAGGAGAGGTGAGGAACTGTAAAAGAGGACAGTTTATTAAAAGTAAAGAGTAAAGAGTTGCAGCTCTCGGAATGAGAGGGGGTCCTGACCGGGTTGCCCAGTAACTGAGGCAAAAATTCTTACTTTTATACCTTCCCTTGCCTGCTTGGGGAAGGGGGAATTCATCTATCAGGTTTGTCCTGTTTGCCCACCCTAAAGGGATTAAGGAACCCATTCCTATCTATCAGACCCTAAAGGGATTAATGACCCCATCCCTATCTATCAGATCTGATCCTTTGTCAAATGGGATTTATGAGATAATTTATTAACCTCAAGGCACATTCTCATATCTTTGTCCTGGAGTGAAGGAGACATTCCAGAACCTGGAGTTTCAGGATATGGCTGTGTTTTGTTTATTTCACCAGGGACCTCCCTGTCTACCTAACAACATGCTAACTAACCTGTGTCACAAGGGGCTCCTTTTCTCCACCGCACCTCCATCTGGGCAGTACCCTGGGAGATCTTCTGGCCAGCATACTTCCCACCAGTTACCTTTCTGGGATTGCTCCCGGTCCCCAGCCTATATGCACACTAGTGAATCTACGGTTCTTTACTGACCAGAGAGCCCGCCTATGGTGGAGAGGAAAGCATTCTGGCTCATGGCACTGGCTACTGGCAGGCGCAATGGGGACTCGATCCACCTCAAGTCAGCCGGCAAGCAGATGAAGTAAGACCCCCCTCGGCCACCACTGGCCCTTCGCCATCTGGTGCCCCAGGGTAACCTTCCTGCCATCAACCTGCCTCTTCAATAGGGTTCTGTGGATTCTTCAGACCCCGAGAATCCTTATCACTGGAACCATGGACTCCTACCAGCACGTCAGTTGGACCTGGCCTTTACACTCTGGACCCGTCTAGCCAGACTGCCAGAGCATTGGGGCCCTATGAACCGAATTAAGAAATCTTGCTGTGGAATATACGGCTCAAATGAGAACCATACTAACAGTGTGTTGTGGCCGGGGGTTTCCTTTGGCCCCAGCACACCCATCGTATTAGTGTCATGTGGACCATTCTGGCCTTAAAAAGTTTCCATAGGGTCCTTCTTGCCCACAGCCCATACAGGAATCAGGGGTTTAATGGCCATCTGTTTGATCGCCTGTTGTTGAAAACCGAGTACATTCAGAGGGAGCACAGGCTATGGGCCCTTTTGGCTCAGGAATTTGAGCTCTTTTGGCCACTGTCCTCCCCCAGGCACTGGTGTCCTGGTGGACTTCCAACCACTTCTAGTTCCCTGGTTCTAGGGTTCCAGCACGTTTTCTCACCTGGTGTCATTCATGTGCCAAGGATCTGAAGGTTCTTAGGCCACCAACCCACCCGCATGGTGCAGAATCTGTAACCCTTTAGGTCACCAAATAGGCCATCTATTTTCCTACCTTTCATGCTCTCTATTCTCCTCCACCCCACTCACCCCCACTTGCATCCCTGCCATGGGTGCTGTTGAATATACTGCCCAGTGGGAAGCAAATACTTCCACAACAATGCCGGTTCCCCAGGACCCATTTTGGCCAGCCTTTGCAATTGTGTCATTAGGGCCCTTCTGGCCCTAAAAACCCCGGAATCCCTTCCTACCCAATGACTCCCAGCATGGGGGGCCTGCGGGATTTTCTGGCAATATGTTTACCCACCTCATGTTGAAACCAGTGTAACACTGTTCACAGTACAGTCCTCACGAAGAGATAGTGTTGGCACTTCCCGCTAAGGAATCATGAACCCTCTGTCTGTCCCTCCCATGGGTACCAGAAGGAACCTTCCTGCCACTAAAGTGCCCATTCACTAAACTTCCCGGTATCCTTCAGGATCCTAAATGCATTTATGCCGTGGAACCCAGGCTCCTCCCATTAGTCTGTCAGCAGGACAAAACATTTTGGTCTGAGTCCATTTTGATTTCTCAGGACCTAGGGCTCTTCTAGAGATTGTTCTTCCACTCCGTCAGTGCTGCCCAAGGCAGTTCAGGCCACCATCTGTCCTGGCACCCTAATGGCCACTAGCCAGCCTTCAAACTAACTGTGTACCCTTCTGACCATCGCTATTCCTATAGGCTCCTTAGCCCATAGCCTTTGGGTACTGTGTCCATCTGGACACCTAGGTCCCTGAGGCCACCTCCAGACACATGCTCTCCAGGGTGCTGGTACCCTAGAGCACGTCCAGGTGCTGGTACTCTGTAGGTCCTGTCTGAGACTAGACTGCCTGTGTGTTGCGTTCTCGGAGAGCCTATATGGGCACTAGCCTGATATAGGCTGTGGCACACGGGGTTCTCTACTAGCAAACATCCATCCAGAACTCTGATGCAAAGGGCCCTTTTCACCTGCATCAATACTTGGGCTATGACACACGGAACTTTCTGGCTACCAGACTTCTTGCCAGCTAGGGTTCCGGGTTTCCTATTAGACTCCAGCCTTAATATACTGGGGAACTGAGGATTCTATTCTTCAGCGACATGCCTGCCCACCTGTGACTGAAAGGAGAACATTTCTGTTGTGGCACTGGCTTCCCAGACAGGAACTGAGAGCCCTTCAGGCTGTTAGTCAGTTTTCAAGGTTGGGTATCTTAAGCCTTCTAGTCCATTGTCTCTCCTATTGAGTCATAAAAAAAGAAGGAAATTGTGCCATTTACAACATTAATGGAACTGAGGGCATTATGGTAAATGAAACAAGTCAGGCAGAGAAAGACAAATACTGTATAATCTCACTTATATGCGAAATCTAAAAACAAACAACGCCAAACTCAGAAAAATAGATCAGATTTGTGGTATGAGAGGTGGGTTGGGGGATGGGGAAATTGAATGAAGGAGGTCAATAGGTACAAACGTCCAATTATAAGACAAATAAGTGCTGGCGATGTTGTATGTACAACACTGACTATAGTTAATAATGTTGTATATTTGAAAATTGCTAAGAGAGTAAATCATAGAAGTTCTCATTACAAGAAAAAAAAACATTTTTTTTTCTTTTCTTTGAATCTATATGAGAGAATGGATGCTAACCTTCCTGTGGTAATCATTTCACAATATATATAAGTCAAGTCATTATGCTGTACAACTTAAACTTATACAGTGCTGTGTGTCAGTTATATCTCAATAAAACTGAAAGATCAAAATAAATGAGATTTAAATTTTTAAAAATTATGTTGCAATACAAAACTATACCACATCCTTCTCGGTTATTATATTTTGGTTGTATTCATTGTCTTGAACTATTTCATACCTCTTTGTAAATCGCAGGTAACTGATCAATATGCAAATTCTGTCTTGTCTGGTAGAGATTTAATTGATTTTCTCTCCCACCATAGAAAAACCATTTTTGGTATCTACCTGTAAATTGTAAATGATCCTATTACCTTGCCCAACCTTTCAACCTGTACCAAATTTTTCGTTCTTCCAGTTTCTTTACATCTCTAGCTATGTCCCTCCAAACTATCATTTCCAGTTTTTCTCCCTCCCTCTTACTGTGGCATCACCAAGAAATAAAACCTGATTACCGGATCCTTGTAGGGACTCATGGTGGCTTCATAGCTGGCCATTTCCTCCAGGATCTGAAGGAGGACAGTTGAGTTAAAGTCTGGCCAACTTGATATATACCTTGAAGAATTCGTCACTGCAGCAACTATGGATGGGCTGATTTCTTCCCAGACAAGTGTCTAGGCCACTAAGGAAGTCTAGTCAAATGCTCAGGCAATGTATGCCCTTTTAAGAGAGGTAACAAAGACTGTCGATGACATCAAAAACCAAGAACACCAAAAACTCAGTGAGCAATGCTGCATAATCGAAAGATTTTTATCCAGTGACCTCTTGGAATATGCTGGACTGGATACTCTTAGGGTTCAACTCCTGGATCTTTACTTTAATATGACCTGTCACAATAATGCTTATCTTTTGCATTTTGAGCATCACTCTTTTCAGATGCTTGATCTGTAGGACCCTAAAACAATTGATCCCTACCAGCTGATGAAACAGATGGTTCAACTGGTCCTCCAGGGACAACACTGAGAAAACACTGACCTGGAGGACTATTTCACTTAGCCAACCCCTATTTCAGGTTCCCCTTACCCCGAATTGTTCAAGGGCAGTATCACTGAGGCTTTCTTGAACAAGAGAAGGGACTGACAAGACTGACCAAATTTTGTGTTTCACATAGCTTCAGATTGGCTTGAGTAAGACAGCTAGGCCCTAGACTTTATGTGAACTTCCTGCACTATGACTTGCTTGCTCATCTTAGGCCTAAACCTCTGACTCAGGTGCTTAAGCACAAATAAACATTTCCTGCTTCAACCTTTCCCTTTCTGCAATATTTGATACAGCTGTTAAGTTGCAAGCCCCCCTACCCAGCAGTTTTTAGTATCCTCCTTTCTCCTTCTATAACCATCTATTGCACGGTCACTGCATATAAAAGCTTTGCTTGCCCCTCCTTCTCCAAATTGTTTCTGTCTTTGGCTTTAAACATCTTTCGAGTGCAACTGTATCTCTCCCCCTATTGCAATAGTCACTCGTAATACAGTCTTCCTTACTAATTTCCTGACATGCACTTTTTTTTTTTTTTTTTTTTTTTTGCTTTTCCTAGACAGGACTTTCCACTCACCAGCCTGCCTGTGTCCTGGGAAAACGAAAACACTTCCAGTCACTTTACATCCCATCCTTGTCCACTAGGGCTCTTTAGCTACTAGCCACTGGCCAGCCAGCGTTCTGGTGAAAACCAGGGCTTTTCCTTTCGGCCACCATCATCCTTCCCGTGCATACACGCAAGTTCACCTGCACAGGCACGCGTGCGTACCGGTGCCTGGGGTTCATTCCAGTCACCAAACTGCTCTCGAGGTATGGAACCTGGTGCCCTATCAGCAACCACCTGTGCTGCACACCACTCTGATGCACTGGGGTCCTTACCTGTCACCGGCCCACCCTTGAGCTCTGGATCCGGTTGCCCTTTCAGCCACTGTAAGGCCCATGCGATGAGGGCCCAGGGGCCCTTCAGGCTACCACTAAGCCTGCCTGCTGTGGAATCCAAGGCCTTTACCTGCTCCAGTCTGTGGAAAAAAAAAGGGACCTCTCAGCCACTATTGGGACGTTACGCTTTGACCGAGCTGTGTGTGTGTGTGTGTGTGTGTGTGTGTGTGTGTGTGTGTGTGTGAAGGGGGCGTCCTTCCTGCCACTTCCGTTCTTTGAGCTGGTATCACCTGAGGCTCTACCGATCATATACGTGTCTGACCGCTGACAGTTCCGGAAGTCTTCCAGCAACCAGCTTGCCTGCGCTCTGCCATCTGGGGATTCTTGCTCTGGTTTGCTCTTGTGCTGGGTTCCTGCCAGTCCCGGAGGCAGCGACGACCTGTGCTCGTGACACAATTGCAGCGGTGGAGGCCTCCAGATTCTAGCCACCCCGTGTGCCAAGTGGGGCCTACCATTTGACTACTGCAGTGGTGCAGAGGAGTTGGAAGATGCCAGAATGCCCAAAGGCACGAGAAGGTGTGTTCATGGAGGTGAGGTCTGCCTCGTGGAAAGGTGCCCATCCTGGGACCCTGCTCAGCCTCTGTGTCCCAAATGAAGTAGATGCCACCTGGTGCCAACCATGGCGAAGCAAGGCCTTGCTAGCACGATAGGTCAGTGCATCCCTGGGAGAGGCCAAGGGAGGGGTGGGCAGCCAGCAGGTGAGCAGTCAGCCTGCTACCAGGCCTGGAGAGTGGGCAAGAGAAAAGATAGAACAGCGTGCTGCATTTGGCCAGCGGGCAGAGCCCAACGTTTTGAAAGATGTACTGGTTATTTAAAAAAGGCTTAAAGCACAGTATGAGGAGACTTCTCTCAATTTTTCACTCAACGTTTTAGAAGACTGCTCCAGATTCTTATTTTGTCACATCTAGGCTTCTAGACCCAAGGAGGTTGCTGACATTTGATTTTTTAAAAAAAAGTTAGAAATCACAGGACTCTATTAACTGACCTTTTGTTTAAAATAAATCTTATAAAACAAATGCCTTCAGGTATGACTTTTGGAAATGGAATCTTTAGGCCATCACTGGAATGAAGACCAGGAGCAACATGGCATTTGTTCAGTGGCTTAGAGGGGGAGCAAAAGGCTTTGAGAAGAAAGAAAGATTTCATATTAGGAAGATATTTTCATGTTATAGCTGTTGTTCTGGGTATGAATTTTATTCCTCTTTTGTTTACATAGTTGATAAGGTTATGTCCTTTTTTGAAATATCTAATCATTCCTAATGTTCCAAATTTTCTGAGATGCAGAAAGAATGTTAAAAATAAAAGTAGTAAAAGAACATATTTTGTTAATACTAAAATTCATTTGAAATATTACCTTTTGGGAATGAAATGGCTAAAGATCCTCTTTGAGCTGTATTTTGTTTTGCACCGTTTGTAGTACAGAATGGACAAATAAATACCAGTGTTTTGCAACATCTAGTATCTAGATGTTCAAGCATTGCATGCATTCTCAATTGTATGAATGAAATAGCCCATTTGTACACTTTGTTGTTGAAACTCATAAGGAAGCCTATCTTCTGTACAATACTTTTGGAAGTTAATTTGAATTTGTTCGCCCACCTCTGAGCAGTGTACTTGTCTACACTTGTCCACCGGATTAGTCGTGTAGAGGAGGAAGTGAGGAGGACATGGTTGAGGGTCAGGATGGTCACAATTAGAATCACATTGTTAGGTTTGTGCAGTTCTGTTTAATGGTACTGTGCATGAAGTGTATAAATAAGTTTTTCTTTTAGACAGCTACATTTTGCTAGATATTTAGAAATGACCAGTTGATTTAAAGTAGTGGTGAATAACTTTGACAATATCGATGGGGAATATTTTCTTTGGAAATGTAATTCTGAACCACTTCTGTGAACAGCATACTATCAGGTCTTGAGCATTGGATTGAAGGAGGTCGGAAGGGAGAAATGCAAAGGGAAGATGTTACTCCTCACAGCTGTGTATATAATGAACTATATTATGTCCTTTTTTGAAATAGCCAGTCTTTCTAATGTTCTGAGATGCACAATGTATGTTAAAAGTAGAGACAGTAAAGTAACACACTTTGTTAATGTGTTTTTTAGGGAAGTTAAAATTCATATGAAATCTTGTGTTTGGAGAAGGGAATGGCT
The DNA here is from genome assembly GCF_057876585.1 of Rhinolophus sinicus. NCBI lineage: Eukaryota > Metazoa > Chordata > Mammalia > Chiroptera > Rhinolophidae > Rhinolophus > Rhinolophus sinicus. The sequence continues at coordinate 19,798,618 of NC_142518.1, read as the reverse complement.
AAACCTTCTCTTTGAGCAGTATCCATTGTACTTATATACTGAATCAGGCAAAGAGGGAAGAGAAGACTCATGTATATCTGCATACTTTTGGCCATACTATGTAAATACATTGTAAAACAATTCAATAGAAACACTTATTATGTTAATGAAAAGACCTGCTACTGAATTCTCTTAGAAGCATTATACTTACTGTACTCCATTCCTTTGGGTCTCATTTTAAATTGAATATTAAAGGAATGCAGTATTTTGTTAACTCTGCCAACATTTAAAAAAGTATTTATTTTTTCAGTTACAGTTGACATTCAATATTATTTTATAGTAGTTTCAGGTGTACAGCATAATGGTTAGACATTTATATAATTTATGTAGTACATTATATAAATTAGTCTAGTACCTATCTAGCATTATACATAGTTGCTGCAATATGATTAACTATATTCTCTGTGCTATACTTTACATTCCTGTGACTATTTTCAACTACCAATTTGTACATCGTAATCCCTTCACCTTTTTCACCCAGCCCTGCAAACCCCCTTCCTTCTGGCAACCGTCAGTTTGTTCTCTGTATCTATGAGTCTGTTTCTGTTTTGTTTGTTCGTTGATTTTGTTCTTTAGATTCCACATATAAATGAGACCATATGGTATTTGTCTTTCTCTGTCTGACTTATTTCACTTAGCATAGTACCTTCTAGGTCCATCTTTGTTGTCACAACTCTGCCAAGATTTTTTATCCAGAGAAATTTTTGACCTTGAGAAAAGCAAGATTACATTTCTGTCCTGATTGAGTATGTTATATTCTTGGTTATCAAAATAGTCATCGCCTTGTGGCTTTGAATTGGTAAATACCTTTATCTGTGAAAATGAGTGATGCATGTTAGATCTCAACCAACCAGAAAAATGTGTGTTGACTTGTGTAAATGTACACACATGCACCCACACAGAACTAGAAGTTTAAGTAAAACTGTAAACTGCTTGTTGATTATGGGTTTTTTTTTTTATGTCCTTTGCCTGTTGAGTTTTCAGTTTTCTATAAAATACACATTAACTTCTAAAAGTTGGGGGAAGTATTACTTCTCAAAAAATCCAGTAAGTATTTCTATGTTTACTTCTGATATCTAATGTCCTTAAAGAGAAGTAGTCCATCTTAATATTCTCCCCGAACTGAATGGCCTGATTTCTCTGACGAAAGGCTTGTAGGATGATCTTTGTGGTTTAGTCATTTCACTAGGATATATATTAGCATTAATATTCCTTATGAATTGTCTTGGTACACAGTGAGCACTTTCAGATTGAATACCCAGTCTTTTATTATAGAAAAACTCCCTTGTATCATATTCTTAAAATACTTGTTTTCTGTTCCATGTACTCTATTCTTTTCTCAGGCCAGCCACTATCTTCTCTTTATTCTCTCTGTGACTTTTATCAGTACTTGCTTCTAGGCCACTGATTCACTTCTTGGTAGCATTGTTTTTGTTCTTTGCTATTTTGAATGCATTTTAAATTTCTCTATGTTTTCTCCTCTATTCCTTAATAATGGAAGTTCTCTTTTTTACCTCATTCTATTTTTATATCGTCTTATAACTCATGACCTCATTTTCATAGAGGCAGGTTACTTTTTAATTTGCTTGAAATTATGAAGGGTTGATGAAACCTTTTTCTTTTCAGTTTTTAAGGAATACTTCTAAGGTGTGCATCACTCTTCTGTCTCGCTTTTGTCTGATTTGTTCTCCCTGCCTGTCTTCCTTCTCCCGTCATCCTCTCTCTACGGCCTCCTCTTCTTCTTCTTCCTCCTGCTTCTTCCTCCTCTTTTTTGCTTTTATAATTTTACATAGTCCCCAGTTTGATTTATTTCACCTACTTATCTATGAATATACATAATATTTTTTTCAGGAATACATGTATACAGATATTTTTAAATGCTAGATGGGGGAATTCACTCTGGACCTGCTTCTGGCACCAAAATGGTGTGATAGGGTTCACTTTGGCTCCCCTCACTATCTACCTGAGTACTGTATGAGTTTTCCTTATAGACCAGGAGCTGAAAGACTGAAAATGGATGGATAGAAAAAAAATGTTATGGCTTGGTTGAACTTCGAGTGCAGTCTTAGAATTTCTCTTTCAACCATTTCCCACATTTTGTCTTTTTCATTGCACTAGGTTCTATGTGGAGACTTTCTGCCTAAGTTCAATGAGGAGGCATCTTCATGCCTAAAATATACATTTTATATTTGGCTATATTAGTAAGTCTTTCTTTTTTGTTTACTTACTTATGCACTCCTATATACCTGTCTTTCTAAAAGTGGAGCCTAGAATTCCATTGCCAATATAATCCAAATTATTAAATTACATTCGCTAAGCTTAGAATCTAAGTTTTAACCTCCTTCCATTATTTTAGAGCTTATTACATACTCTCTTATTTTCACTGCCTTTTATTCTCTTCAGTTGTTTTGCAAGAAAATTTGTTTTGTACTTTCATGTACACCACCCTTTTTCCCCAGTATGTATTTGTCAAATATTACTGTGTGCATTGTAATAAAACCTGCATTTATAGAATGCACAGAAGACACAGAACTTTGCATAATTCTGTTTTAGGAGACAGATAACTTTTCACAATTTTCAGAGGAAGAAACAGGCTCAAATGGCTGAAAAAAATTACCCTACTTGTAGACTACTAGCTAAGATTTTAACAGGTTAGTTTGTTTAAAGCTGGTGGGGTTTTTGTTTGTCTGTGTTTTTGTTTGGTTTGTGTGATAGTTTTTATGATACAGATATCAAAAGTGTAATGTTTGCTGGACTTCAGCGATATGGTTCAAGGGCCTTGTGTAACATCATCAATAATATCAGTTTATCTATGGTTGGTTGTCATAGGCTTGCTAATACATTTGGATTATACTTGTTCAGCATATATACTCTCCACCTCAAATGATCATTAGATTTGTAATTAAATTTATTGGGGTGACATTGGTTAATAAAATTATATAGGTTTCAAGTGTACAATTCTATAATACATCATTTGTATATTGCATTGTGTGTTCACCACCCCAAATCAAATCTCTTTCCATCACCATATATTTGACTTCCTTTACCTTTTTCTACCTTCCCCTACTCTCCTTTCCCTTTGGTAACTACTATACTGTTTGTATCTATGAATGTTTGTTTTGTTCGTTTGTTGCTTTCAGTTTTATATCCCACATATAAGTGAAATCATATGGTTCTTGACTTTTTCTGTCTGATTTATTTTGCTAAGCATAATAATCTCAGTATCCATCCATGTTGTGACAAGTGGCAGTATTTCATCTTATGGCTGAGTAATTTTCCATTGTATATATGTACCACATCTTCTTTATCCCATCATCTATCGAAGGACACTTCAGTTGTTTCTATGTTTTGGCCACCGTGAATAGTGCTGCAATGAACATAGGGATACATATATCTTTATGAATAAATGTTTTCAAATTTAGATTTTTGAAGGCAGGCATATCTCTCTGTAGAACCTAGTACAGTGCTCCATATAGTACGAATCCATCAGATAATAAGGATGTAATGATGTTGGATCTGCCGACAGTTTCTGGGTGTGGGCCGTGATCATGTCTCGTGAGAACGAAGAATGAACACGGACCCAGGAGAGGCAAAGAGTTTTAAAAAGAGGATAGTTCATTGAAAGCAAAGGGTCAGAGCTCCCGAGTGGGAGGGGGTACCCGAATGGGGGTGCCCCATGACTGAGGCAAAAGCTCTTACTTTTGTTCCTTCCCTTGCCTGCTTGGGGAAGAGGTCTGAAGTCTTCTAACGGAATTCATCTGTTAGGTTTGTCCTGTTTGCCCATCCTGAAGGGATTAATGAAATAATCCATTCCTATCTATCAGATCTGCTCCTTTGTCCAGCGAAAAGGGATTTGAGATTATTTATTAACCTCAAGGCACATTCTCATATCTTTGTCCTGGAATGAAGGAGACATTCCAGAACCTAGAGTTTCAGGATATGGCTGTTTTTTGTTTATTCCACCAGGGATCCCCCTGTCTACCTAGCAATATACTAACTAACCTGTCTCAATAATGTTGTCTCACTGACATGAAAACTCCAGAAGGAATTCTTGATGAAGCACTGAAGGGAGCCGAAATAGGTTTTTCTCTTGTATAAATGTTTAAGCCTGTATTCTCAAGAGGAATGGAGCAAAAATATATTGTAGCCCTGCCTAATTCACTTTGTAGCTGTATTAAATAAAGATAGCCACAAAAATACAGGAAAATCGTTACCTTCATGACTTAATTTTTATGAGTAACTCTATAGTTTTAATTAATTAAAGAAGGTAACATATACGTGCAGTAATTATGAAATGCATGACACAAAATATGCACAGTTTGGTGTAGAGCCTACTAATTAAGCTCTAATTTATCTTTTTCCCAGTGGAAAATCCTAAATTAGCAATCTTTATATTAGCAAAGACCTGTCTTCATTTCTGGCCCAAATCGTGGAATGGCAGTATGAGCATACTCGTAGGTTCTATCATTTTGGCTAACAATGTATTCCTTATTTTAAATGAAAATGTTTAAGGGATATCCAATTGAAATAAAAATATTTTGGTGGCTCTAATATCTGATTCAACAACTTACATTTTCATAGGTAGTACTATTATGAATAGTTGCTAAATGTAGTTTTTACTCATTTTTATTTAGAACCATCTGATACTAAATAACAGTATTTTATAAAATTCATATTTACCTTTTATTTAAATTAAACCAGATCTATCTATCTATCTATCTATCTATCTATCTATCTATCTATCTATCTAATGACGAAACTAAGTGTTTCCGTGCCCTGTTACAATTTGAAATGCTGGCCACCATTTGTGAGTAAAAAAAAAAAAATAACATCTTGACAAATCTCTCATTAGTTTGCCTATTAAGACAGCTCTGGGTTGATGAATGAGAACAATAATACATCTAAAAAGCATCCTTACAGTGAATGTAGGTCTGAAAGGAAACACATTGTTAGCAACAGGAGTAACTGTGATGTGCGGTTCAGCAAAATCATCCTCGGTGTGAATATTATCGGTTTCAGAACTAATCATGTAAAAATGTGTTTTAAAAACCAATGAATGACACGTTAAAAATTACGTGCCAACTCATGTTGTTTGCTTTGTAAATTTTTCCATTACACTGTCCTATTCTTATCACAGCATTGTCTACATATTCAATAGCTATGGCATTTTAAAAATGTTGTATCGACTAATTTAATTATAATTTTTCCAGTGTATGTTTACTTAACAATTTTGACTTTTCTATGAATAACTTATTTATAATATAAAAAGAAGATGTTAAATGGAACAATTTTAGTCTTCTTTGTGTCTGAGGCCACAAGATATTAAATATCAATAACCTCCTATTCCCAAATTAAGAGAAGATCATGTATGTAGGATTTGTAAAGGAGGTATCCAAATACCAGATTGCTCACCAACTTCAGTGTGTAAACCAGTAGTGGTTGCAGGACCAGGGGTATTAGAAAATTTCCTGAGCAATTCATAAGGCATTTCTTTCCCCCCTAATGACAGGACTGGAGCTCTGGAGTTCAGATTATCAGCGTGGAGTCAAATAGCAGTGGAGAAGCAGGCTGCTTCAGGCTGGACTCAGGGTGAATCAGGGAAAATAAGTTCTCCATCTCTTCTCCCTTCCTAGAAAACCTCACAGATTTTTGCTGATGACCGTTGCGCACTATTCACACAGTTGCAATTTGAACCATTTTATACTGTCTTACAGAAAAGGACAACACCTGAAAACAGGGCATTCCATAGGAGTGGATACATATGTTAAACTTAATGAACTGGAGATTAAACACTGAATTTCTTAATTGGCCACCTAAAGTAACAAAGCATTAGATGTAAAGGAATCTTCATTATCCTTCTCACCAAGACACCAGTGTGTCCTCAGAAACCAAAACTGCCTGAGTGTACTTGACCAAGTGTTCAGAACTGCCCATTTCTTACCATCCACTTTGTCTTGACCAAACTTTAGTTAGGCTTCTCTCCTTCCCATAGACCCCTGAACTTGGTTTGCTCCAAAGCCTTAACAAGTATTTAAAAAGTAGAATGTGCCTCCTTGTTAACTTCTCTTGGGAATCAGCTGACTACAATGTTGCTCTTTTCCTGTCAAACTCCACTGGCTATTTCCCCTTGCTTGTCTAGCATCCCTTTAAAATAATAAACTTTGTCTCTGCTTGCCCCTCCTTTACACTATGGAAGAAAAACTTTTTCTGTTTGATTTTGAGACAGATTTCTGATATTGGAGAGTAATTACAATTGAAATTGTCTTTCTAATTAAAGTATCTCCCTATCAATGTCCAGATTTGTTTTCATTGACATACTTCATGTACTTGAAATGTTTGTGTGAGGGAGTGGGAGAAGTATGTTCCTTTTGGAAGTAACAGAAACCCAACCAAAAATTACTTGAAACCAAAAAGGAATTTATCGATAACTACGAATGTTAGAGGTGCTTTTGACTTCAAATAGGGGAAAATAGTCACAAGATCAAATAACATCAAGATATGATCCTTCTGCATATTTTGGCTCAGCTTTCCTCTTTGTTTACTTAAGTAAGCTCTCCCAATATAGAGGCAAAAATGGACATCAACACTTTCTCAAAAGAATCCTGAAATAAAGACATCCAAAGTGGAGCAACAATAAGAAAATCTTTATTGGCTGGGTGGGGGAGGCAAAATAATTTTCTCTCTACCCTTGTAGGTTCTTGGCTGAGAACCCCATACCCCAAATAAAAAACACAGATTAACAGGAGAAAAACAAACAGAAGTTTAACCTCTTGCAATACATAGGAGATCCAGGAAAACGGAGTAACTCTCCGAAATAGCCCAAGCCACCACTTTAAATAACATCTCCAGCTAAAGATCAAAGAGTCAATGGAATTGTAGCAGCTATATATGATGTCAGAGGGGTAGTAGATTGGGGGAGGGGGTTATCACTTTGTGAGGAGTGTAAATATGTAACTATTACATTGTTTTGTACACCTGAAACTGATAAAACATAAGTTAAAAAAAGAAGATTTAGTGATGGGGGAGGCCAATTATGGAGGTTACCAGGAAAGGCACAATACAAGGGTAAGATTGTTATGCAGATTTAAGTCTTTGCCTTCTTCATTGGTAAGCATTTCTAGAGATTTAGCCATTCTTCTCTTCCTGGTACAGAGAGGGAGACATCCTTACACATGGAGATTTCCTTTATAAATGTAAATGTTTCTTACAAAAAGGTATCTTTTACTTCGTGTTCTGAGCTTCCTTTGCTGGTTTTTTTTTTTTTTTTTTTTAAATAATCAGCCTAAAATAATCTTAATGCCAAAGAGGTACATTTGAGGCAGGAATATTTTCCTGTGAGTCCCCAAATTATGTAAATGATGTTGAATCTGCCCGCAGTTTCTGGGTGTGAGCCGGGATCGTGTCTCCTGAAGCCGAAGAATGGAAACACGGATCAGGGAGAGGCAAAAAGTTGTAAAGGAAGACAGTTTATTCGAGGCAGGAGAAAGGTTGCTGCTCCCGAGCGGGAGGGTGTCCCGAATGGAGGTACCTAGTGACTGAGGCAAAAGTTCTTACTTTTATACCTTCCCTTGTCTGCTTGGGGAAGGGGGCTGGCTCCTTCTGATAGGATTCATCTGTCAGGTTTGTCCTGTTTGCCTATCCTGAAGGGATTAACAAAATAACCCATTCCTATCTATCAGATCTGCTCCTTTGTCTGGCTAAAAGGGATTTGAGATAATTTATTGACATGTTCTCATATCTTTGTCCTGGAGTGAAGGAGACATTCCAGGACCTGGAGTTTCAGGATATGGCTGTTCTTTTGTTTATTTCACCAGGGACCTTCCTGTCTACCTAAGGACATGCTAACTAACCTGCCTCACATTTTGGGTTGTAAAATTCTCGCATCAGCTGTTAACATGAGGGTTAGTCTGTCTTTCGGGTTCCTGGACCCAGTTTCCAGTGTGTGGAGCAGGGGATTTCCCCGCACCACCAAGGAGTAATTCCCCCAGACACCTACTGGGTGTCCTACAATTCAACTCAATTTTGACACTACCTGGAGATAGTGTCAGCTCCCACAGGTTAAGGGTTCTGTCCTACAAGACTGCCCCCAACCCTGGTTATCTGAGCAGGTTCTCTGACCGATCAGCTATATATCAGTTTCCCATGACTTCCTCCTCAGGTTCAATTAATTTGCTGGAGCAGCTCACACAACTAGGAGAAGCATCTAGATTACTGTGGTTTATCATAAAAAGATATAACTTAGGAACAGCCAGATGGAAGCGACACATAGGGCAAAGAGTGGGAAAAGGGCACACAGCTTTCATGCCCTCTCCAGTGCATCACTTTCCTCACATCTCCATGTGTTCGCCAACCTGGAAGCTCTGCAAACCCCCTCTCCTAACCCTGTCCTTTTGAGTTTTCATGGAGGCTTCATTACAATAGTCATGATTGATCAAATCATTGGTCATGGTGGTTGAACTTAATCTCCAACCCCACTCTTAGCTTGGAGGAAAGTTGGAACCCTCAAATCATATGGTTGGTTCTCCTGGCAACCAGCCCCCATCTTTAGGTTACCTAAGAGATTTCCAAAAGTCACCTCATTAATACAATAAAAAACCCATTCCTTGTTGTTGCAAATGACAGTGTTTCATCTTCTCTTATGGCAGAATAGTATTCCATTGTGTATATATACCACATGTTCTTTATCCAGTCATCTATGGAAGGACATTTTGATTGTTTCCATGTCTTGGCCACTGTAAATAAAGCTGCAATGAACATTGGAGCACGTGGATGGATTTTGAGATTACTATGCTAAGCGAAATAAGTCAGACAGAAAAAGTCGAGAACCATATGATTTCACTGACATTGGGATATAAAACTGAAAGCAACATAGGAACAAGAAAAACAAAGAAACAGAAACTCATAGACATAGACAATAGTTTAGTGGTTATCAGAGGGCAAGGTGGGAGGGGTGGTAGCTGAGGGTAATTGGGATCAAATATCTGGTGATGGAAAGAGAACTGACTCTGGGTGGTGAATACACAATGTGATATATAGCTGATATATTACAGAATTGTACACTTAAAACCTATGTAACTTTACTAACCATTGTCATCCCAATAAACTTTAATTTAAAAAAAGATGAAACAAAGAAACCTTTATTGCTTTTATCACAGGGAATTCCAAGGGTTTTAGGAAGTGTGAACCAGGACCTGTGGACAAAGCCTAAATATATATTTCTTATAAATCACAGTATCACAGTCCAAAATGAGATTATTGTGCTTTCTGACAGTGGATGTTTTTATGTTACAGGCACTCAGGTGTTTAAGGAAAAAGGAACAGGAAAACAAAAAATGTCACATATGGGACAAAGCAAGTAGATAGTTTTCAGATTTCCAAAGTAGATGTTCTATGGATAAGCAATTCTGAGAATGTACTTTTAGCAAAGAAAATGGACAGATGTAGGTACTATTACTATATAAAGGAAAGTATGATCATTTGGAAGATCTACGTAGGAATGCCTAGTAATATCTGTGCCCTTAGTGCTTTTGTGGTGTGTGTAGTTGCTGAATCCAGGTTTGTTGAATTCATACTCTGAAATATTTATGATTAACATGTAGAGTCTACAATACTTATGTAATCATTAAACCGAAGGTTCTTGGCAAATTGTAGACAACAAACAGTAAGCTGGTTGTTAAAAGTTCTGGGTTTCTAAACTTCACCCTGCTTTTTCACTTGTTAAGAACTTGAGGTAATCAACTCAGCTCCCTAGATCCCCCAAATCTTCCCTTTAAAGAAAGAATTTGAAACTAGATCATCTGTAAGAGTTTATCTGTATTTAAGTAAAGGACATTCAGAACGCATGGGGAACTTTTCACATAGAGTCCACCTAATAACCAAAAAAAATTTCTAAATACATTAATCACATATATTTTATAGTAGGGATTTGAAAGAAAATTAAATAAAGAACAATCTATAAACAAGTCCAAATGAATTTTATCTTCATATAGCAATTCAAACTTTGAAAATACAAACTTCTTACATTTTCCTTTGGACGTTTATAAACATATGACACCCCACAGTACAGGGTGTGTGTGTGTGTGTGTGTGTGTGTGTGTGTGTGTAAAGCAATTGTGTGAATAAAGAAGTTCCCTTGTTAGCTGAATGAATCTTATAAGTTGGGAGACTTGAAGATAAAATGTCTCCCTTGGTGGTTATAAAGGAAAGTCATGTGTACATTTCTGAGTGTTCCATTACACACACTTTAATTGCAGTGGTATTTTAATTGCACAGTGATTGCAGTTTTATAAGCGAGACTTATAAAAATAGTCTATGCTATACTATATTAAATGAAGCAGTTCAGCATTTAAGAAGATGATATAAATAAGAGTTGTAAACTACATGAAGCTCTTTTTATAAGGTGATTGCTCCTTAATTCCAACTTCACTGCCCATAGGCTGAAAACAGTTGGAAAATCAACACTGTAATTGACTAGCATGGGAGATTTTAAAACTTACTTGCAGTGTTGAGGGAAATCAGTTTCAGTGTATCTTCCAAACTAAGCTAAAATCTCTATCTAGAGCATTCCTATTAAGTGGCCATCTTATCAAACTTGCCTTTATATGTTTCATTCTAATTTCTTTGTGGGATATCCTTGCTCATATAATCAAACATAAACGTAGATATGTTATGCTTTTAGGATCAAGTATGGACCCTTTGATCATTCCTTTGTGGCTATTCCAGGAATTAGGCAAACACATGGTTGAAAAATTACCTTTTTAGAAATCCTATGCCCACAATATCTGCTTTGTACTTTTTCATATTATTTATTATTACTTTCTTTTCCATTTTGTGTCCAACAATGTTCAAATAAATTAGTATAACCATGAAGTGCATGCTGATTCACAAAGATTTGTTTATAGAAATTACAAAGACCAAGGGTCACAGCAGCTGTTTTTCATCTAAGTTCCCTCTTCACAGGACCATATTTTGAATGAGTGACTGATATATGAGGTCCTAGCCATCAGACTCTGTCAAGATTGAACCAACTTTACTGAAAGATACAATAAATAGTTATTGGAACTATTTTGCTTCTGAATGAACCAACTCAACAAATTCTGTCTCGGATGTCCTACTTGGCATGTATATTAAGAATAGTTTTGCTCCGAACTTAAAAGTACTATTTTTATGTGTTTATAATTTGAGTTTTCTCCTGTCTGGAACTGAAAATTGACAAAATCTAGAACAAACAGATGTGTTTCTATCAGTTTCCTAACCTATGAAATAAGGAGATTGGGAACTAATTGGCTTTTAAGGCTTTTTCTGACTCATGTTCTATGCTTTTAGCTTTCTAGGCTCCCATATTTCTTGATTCAGATAATTGAAATAAATTGGTATCTTTATTTCTTTTTTACTTTTTTCATATCCTAATTTATGTATAATATTTGATTGTTTAATGAGATTGGTAGTAGTTGCATAAAATGGGGTCACCTCCTTCCCTGAAAACAATTGAGGACAAACAACATGGAAAAATAAAGAAGTAGAAACTCAAACTTGGTGAAATAACAACAACAACAACAACAACAACAAACCAACCAAATCACCAAATTCCAATGAATTACAGTAAAATGTGGACCAAATCAAGATAGCAGGTCCAAAGAAATTATACACCTTTTCAGTTCTCAGGTATCTATCTCACAGAGCTATTCATAAGTTGGTGGCCTACTAAACTGGCCATCTACCCATTTAACCATAAGCCCATTTACAATGAACAGGCTAGAGAAGTGTGGCAAAACTCATGTGATACGAAGAAGTTCAGGGGAAAGTGACAATCAAAGAGTTAGGTAGACATGCCATCAATGGAGGAGCAAATTTTAATCATGGCCGAGCATAGATGACTAGCAGGTGAGGATAAAGATCTATAGTTGCTGACCTTGGTTAACTGAAGGGTAAATGGAAGCTAAATCACCATTTAAAGAATCATTGAAGTGCTGGATTCACTGAGTGTCAGACCTTCTATGAACTGATAGGTGGAAAATACTCTCAGCATTTGAATGTCAGGGAGAAAGAATTTAATTCTGTTGATCTAAATCTAAGATACTCACTTCCTCAAATCGTCCCCTGGGTCTTTCTTCTTCACAGTATTTAATGAAAGTTTGGCTGTAGAACATATGTTCGATTGGCACTCAATACTCATTTCAACCACATTTTAATTTGTTCTTGTACTTCAAAGTCTGGAAAGCTAAAAACTTTTTTTTCCCTCTAGAGACCTGAAACTTATGTAGATTCTATTAGTTGGATGCATTCGTGTGAATTTTGGAATGAAGAAGTGTTGTTTCTGGTGGTTTTTTTTTCCCCTGTTGTCAAGCAAGGCTTTGTTCTCTCCCGTCCTCAACACAACACACACCACTCAGTGTTAGTTGCTAGCATCCAAGGTGTCAAGAGGAACAATGTGGGCTATCTATTTTGTGTTAGGTGGATTTATTAATATAAATAATGGCATGGCTCTAGAGCCAAGAACTGGAGCCACTTAATGTCTACTGGATTGAAGCTCTGATGCTGTGTTCTTGAAGTCAACAGTTTCAATGACATCTTTCTGATTAGCTATAGTCTTGATAATATGAATAGAAGAGGTAGCAGTTCCACTGGTGGGTCTGTTCTGTGTTGCTCATTATGGAATAATGTCTGTCAGCCCATTCCTTAAACAGTTCCAATTTGTTTTCAATCTATTCTTAAAATAACTAGAGACATTTATGTTCTGTATAACTGGCATCTCTTTGAAACTTTGACCCAAAAGACATTTACCTATTCAAAGATGAATTATAATTATTACATAGCCAATATAGGACATGTGCAAAAGTAATGCAAATAAACAAGAGAGTCAAACATTAACAATAAAAGGCAAAGACAATTTTAGAAAAAAGGTTACACACAATAAGAATACATTTAAAAATTTTCTACATTCAATGAGGATATTAAATAAAATACGCTTTCTCCAAAACAATACAGAAAATAAAAGGAAGAAAAGTCATTAAAAGAAAGTCAAATTTGAATCAGCAAAAATAGAAAGAAATAAAAGAATGAAATAACATTGAGCATCTTTAACTGACATCTATCAATTTATGTCATTCAAGTAAATACAAATTTGAATGGCCCTAATAGATATAGATCAAAATTTATACCCTAACATCAGAGAATGTATCTTCATTTGAAGTGCCCACATGACAGTTTTACAAATCAACTGTATATTTCATCACACACATCAATAAGAATCACTAATAATTGTCTAAATTTTAAAAAGTAAGCATGCCATATTCTCTTTTCATAATGTAATGAAACCATAAATTAATAAGAATAAGGAAAACCACTATGACTTAGGAAATAAACACACACATGCATAACTTTTAAACACTTACAATTGTGTAAATAGGCTATGAAAATAAGTCATAAATATCTAACAAATAATCATATGCAAATACTATATATCAGTGCCAATAGGATATGGCTAAAGCAATATTCAGTGTTCTAATAACTTAAAATATTTTAAATCTTAAAAAGTGTGGCAAGTATTGTTAGTTTCCTAACCAATAGTTCTCTACCCCCTAATTTCTTACTGGCAGAAAATTGCTTTCCACACTTTAGGCTTAAAATAGGAAATGCTTTGTGGGATATAGTTGAATTTGCATGTGGACCTGGGAAGTGTTATAGCTACCTATAAAACCTGAGTGATGATAACTTTGATATGGTGGCAATGGTAGAATAGAAAGACACAAAATACAGGGTGTCCCTTAAAGATATCATTGAGCTGCTAAACTAGCTGTGGAATCATTCTGCCTGCAGACTTCTTGTTATGTGAGACAATAAATGTCCTTATTGTTTAAACCACATTTATGAAGGTAGTCTCTTTCAACAGAAAGTGATACTACAAGCAACAATGAAAATAAATGAATTAAGCACCCAATTTGAAAGTTAGAAAGAGAATAATAAAATTAATACAAGGAAAGGAAATGGAGGAAACAGTTAAAGAAAAAAAAAAGGCAACATAAATTGATGGTTAGTGAACCTTAAAAGAAATAAATAAAAAAAACAAAAAACCTGAAAGACTGGTTATTTGAGGGAGAATGTAGCAAACAATACTGCAATAAACTAATTTAATTAAAAATAAGAAAGGACAAATACATATATTTTGAATGAAAATGGGGAAAATAACAGTTGAGAAAAAAAAAAAAGAGACTACCTTCCTCAAATCTTCGCAAAGAAGCAGAAAACATGGCTTAATTGCATATGTGTATTTTAGCATAATATTAATTATGATAACCTTTATCTCAGAAACAGACAATCTAAACATTCCAATTCCACTGAGTAAATTGAGAATACTTTTGAAGAATTACCCTCAAAAAGTTACCAAGCTTTAATAGTTTCAGAGAAAATTATTAGTAAAACTTCAGAGTATAAACCCAATAGTTTTAAACTGTAGAGAGAAGAGACGGTTCCACATTCTTTTTACCAAACTAACATAATTTATATTCCTGTTATTCCTTACTCTTACCTAATTCCATTGGCTAGTACCACTATAATCTGAAAAATAATTAATATATTTACTAATATATTTCATGATGTTAATTAGTGAAGGGAGGAAATATATATATATATATATATATATATAGGTTATATATATAATTATATATATATATATATATATATATAATTCCTTCTGTAAGTGTACTCGTACAAATGGATTTGATGACATTCAAAACCAGTCCTAATTTGGGAAATGGTAAGATACTTTTATACAACAGGAACATAGAGATTTTTTAATGTGAATATAAAAAAGCCAAACCTACGATTATTTGTGAAATACTACATGAAATTTAATTTAGGAACATGAAAAGTATTTTTTATTATCATCACCATTACTTTGTGTTGTTATTGTAGTATTAGCCAATGGAGTTAAGTAAGCAGAACACATAAGAGATACATAAACTAACAAGGAGTAGGAAATGTGTTATTATTTGGTAATATGTTCATACGCCTGAAGACAACAGAAAGTCAGCTTAATGACTATTAGAATAAGAATTATAAAATGGTTATAAAATTGTGAATGCAGGGGTCAGTAAATTTTTTCTCTAAAGGACCAGATAGTAAATATTTTTGGCTTTCTGGGCCATATCGTCCATTTCAACACTCAACTTTGCTTTTTAGCATGAAACCACCCATACACAGTATGTGAACAAATAGGCATAGGTGTTTTCCAATAAAACTTTAATTACAAAAACAGGCGGAGGGCTGGATATGGCCTGAGGGCCTTAGTTTGCTGACCTCTGAATTAATGTATAACAATTAAAATTTCTCTTAGATTTTCACAGTGTTCAGTTAGCATATGTAATGAAATAAAGCAATCTCACTCATAATAAGAAAAAACAATAAATTACAGTTAAGAAATGTGAAAGATTTATATGAAAAAACTTTACAACTCAATTGAAGTAAAACTATTAGAAGCCTAAGATTGCTCTTAACCTTGAAGACTAACTCATATAAATATATCATTTCTCTCCAGGTTAATCGAGAAATTTAATATGACCCTATAAATAATCAACATAATTATTTGCAGTATAGTTAACTTCATATAAAAAAGAAAACAAAAAAAATGATGAATGGATTGTAGATATTAAACTATATTTGTATTAATAAATGAAAGGACAGGCTGATCAATGAAGCAAAATAGAGATTTCCAAAATATGAAAACTTAGCATGTATTAAATGCAGCATTTCAGATCAAGTAAGTAATCCAAAAATCATTTGAAAGCAACTTGATTGAAAACAAAAGATATTTTAAAAATACGTACCTATTTTGTAATTTTACCTTGAGCAAGAACTTAAAGAAGCAGAAAAACTAGCAGCTCTAATACAATTGACAAATCTGATTAAACAAACAAAACAGCCCTGATGATAATGATGATGATGATGATGATGATGATAGTGATAGCTAATAGTTGCAAAGCACTTAATATGTGCTCAGCATTTTTCTAAACGTTTAAGTGGGTTAGTTCCGTAATCCTTCTGAAGACTACCATACTAACCCTATCCTCATTTTACAGCTAGGGATCTGGTACAAAAATGTCAATTAGTAAATAGTGGAAGGATTAAATTTTCTTTAAAGCAAAATAGAGCAAACACAATATCAAAATACAAATAAAACATGCAAAAAGCATTATTTAGATATATGGCGAAGGGCTTATTTCATTGACATACAATGGGTTCTTTCATATTAATAATAAAGAACCCACAAGACAATAAAAATGGGCAAAGGTAATAACGTGCCATTTACAGAGACAATAATACGCAAAATATAAACAGGTACTTTAGAAGACTCAAATCCTAAATCAAAAATGCAGAATAAAAATTTGAGGCACAGGTTTTTGTTTATATTGGCACAGATCTGAAAGTTTACAATTCATTGTAGATACTCTGTTGGGAAAAAAAGGAAAGCAAAAGATGGAAACAATCATTTCCAGTCCAATTTGGCAATATCAAATTATTTTAAATGCACATATTTTTAATCTAGTTATTTCATTTATGTATCCTGCATATACATTTATAAACATGATTGAAACATGTCAAAATATGTCAAATGTTTGTCATTTCAGCATTATTAATTAATTGCAAAATCCTGGAATGGACCTAAACGTTTTGTAGTCATAGTCTGTTTTAAAGAATTCTAATAGCTGCAATTGTAATATTAGGTATTAAAACAAATGAGAATCCTGTCCTTGTATGCTGATATTGAAGCATATAAAAGATATTCTGTGAAAATATAAAACAAACTGTATACACATACCCATGTAAAGAGAGTGTATAATGCTTATTTAAATACAATATTTTGAAAAATATGGTTATATGCTTGGGATATTTCTAAATGGTTTACAAAAAACTTAACAGTGGCTTCCTATGAGGAAAGGAACTGTAGTTTTATATAGTATGCAACTTTGTGTATTTAGGGTTTTTTATCTTTCGTTTTTCTAAGCAAAAATAACTTTAAAATATATTAAAATCAAGGTTACTTGTGTGAATTTATATAGTGGAAAAATATTTTTTCAAACAAGGGGATGGTTATAAAACATAGATATACCTGAATATGTTTGACGACTTGTTTCCTGAAGAGGTAAATCCATGGAAAATTGAAACTTTTCTAAGTAAATAGCAATTCTGAATACACTTAAAAATTCTTTTTCTGAAGTTTTAGACACTAATGTGTGTGTTTGTGTGTGTGTGTATATATATATATATATATGTTTTTCATTCATTGAAAATTTGATGACCATAGGAATATTTTCTGTTTATGACAATGCCATAAAACACTGAGCTGTTTTTAATGAATCTGAGGACAACTATTTGCCTGCAATTGTATTACTTTTTTTAAAAATCAATTGCAAGCCATTAGACTGCCGTGGTCCATGCACCCTTCTCGCACTGTTTTCCTTCTCTTACCACCAGCTAAAAATGAAACACCATATGCATGTTTAACAATCACAAGATGAAAACAGATGATTTTTGTTTTAATGCAGGGTTGAATAATACTGCTTTGTGTTGAGCTTAGATTTAAATCTCTCTGTTTACTGTTTAATAACATTTCTAATGAGTATCACAGTTGGAGTAGATTTAGATATTGCCTGAGGTAATGTGTAAAATACTTTAATAGCAAGAACTTTACTCTGATTATGTATAGAAGTTTATGGGAGTATTTTTCTGTTCTTTTTGGTTTGAGTGATGGCTTAATTTAAAAATGACAAATTTAAGAGGAAAAGTTAACGATGAATAGAGAAAATGATCCATTGTGATCTCTAAAATAAATACAAGGGACATATTTACATTCCCTATTAGTGTGGGTATTGAAGCAAGTCATCATTTAAAAACCAAAAGGTAAGGGAGGGATCCTTTTAAACTAGTCATCAGTATAGTGATTAGGAGAAATTTAGTCAATACAAATATATGCATTTACTTGGAATGACAATGTGTATTTAATATGCTCATCCTTTTATATTAAATTGTTATGCAGAGGTGCAGTACTTAATTCTTCAAAAGAAAAAGGAAATGGCTCCTACGATGAAGAAATTTACATTGATGGCTGCAGATAATATACCGTGTTTCCCCGAAAATAAGACCTAGCTGGACCATCAGCTCTAATGCATCTTTTAGAGCAAAAATTAATATAAGACCCAGTCTTATGTTATATAAGACTGGGTATTATATTATATTATACCTGGTATTATATTATTATATTATATTATATTATATTATATTATATTATATTATATTATATTATATTATATTGTATTATATTAAAGACCCGGTCTTATATTAAAATCAGACCAGGTCTTATATTAATTTTTGTTCCAAAAGACCCATTTAGAGCTGATGGTCTGGCTAGGTCTTATTTTCTGGGAAACATGGTATGATCATATGTTCACATGTTCACAAGCTAACACTTCTGAGATTAAGGAAAAGATGAAGGATAGAGGAGGTGAACTGGAAAGAAAATCCCATGCTGCAACAGAGAATTTCATGGAGGGCTTACCATATTTCTTGACTCCTCACCATAGTTTGAAAAGCTCTATATAGGACCAACCACATATAAATTATGAAAACAAGTGTCTCCCCATATGCACCTTCAAGAACTTTGCACTCTAATAAGAAGAAGTGCAAAGTTCTTTGTACCTATATCATTTGTACCATGATATAGATACCATGATATAGGTACAAATAGTAAGATAAATAAACAGTGTATACAAAAAATGTGGAACAAGAGCCTTGAGACTCCAAAGTCAGTAATGTCACAGTGGTTTCCATAAACATCTTTGACTTGCAAGGGAGCAACATTCCAATTTCCCAGCTCCTCAACTAGATTTCACAAGGTCCTCAAGGGCAAAATGTAGCCCCTTTCCATTACCTCACTTCCTCGGTACCTAGCAGTATCTCCCACATAAAAGATGGAGTGAATCCTTGCGAACTATTGAAACGTGCAGCTGCAGTGTACCTATTCTCACTGTGAAGGAGGGAGGGTCTGTGGGATTGTTACTTATTTTGTATTGAAAGGAGGCTCATGGCTCAGGCTCTTACTCCAAGCCACAGCCACAGAAATCAAGCTAAAATTAATAGCTCAAAATCCCCATGGAAAACAACTGCTGGAATATATTTTAATAAAAATGTTTCATATTGAGAGGAATTTTTTTCAGGAGCTAAATTAGACATATAAAATACTAAGAGCACTAGATAGGGTACATCGGCATTTGTATGTGGAGTGAGGTGGTCAGGGAAGACACATTACTTTATTTTGAGGATTCTTCTTGTACAGAGTTAGAAAATGCTTGCATTTAATCTCTGGTAAAGTCTAAGCACTTCCTTAAGATACTTTTCCCCTAGGGAAATATATTTTAATAAGAGAAATTTCAAGATGTAACTTAATGAGTAAGGGCAAATATTGATGAAAGAGTAAGTTTATATGTGTTTACCAAAATTTTAAATAAAAATTAACTTAAATCTAAAGTTCAGCAAATGTTTGCTCCACATCTACATAGAATGTACTAAGCTTGGTGCTGTGATTATTAAAAAGAAGTAAGTAAAGTGTCAAAGCAATACCATATATACTAGTGGGAATAACTCCTTAACATTTAAAATTTAACCTTACTTTATTAATGTTGCTCTGTTATAGAATATACTGCAGGTTTCCTCACATCTTATTTATTTGTATGGTACTGTGTGGTTTTTTTTTAAAGGAATAGAATAATGCTGTTATTTTTCTTTGCTATTTTTCTTTCTACTTTTAAAGTAATATCTTCATAGCATTTTTAAGAAGAAATTTTGATTATAACAAGAGAAGAGACATATGTGGTAATATTTTATATGCACACCTCACACGATGCAAAACTTATTGAATTTCTTACCATTTTGTTGTTGTTGATGCACCTCCTAGGAAAGCGCAGAGATTTACCTCATGATTCAAATTCTCTGTTCTTTGCAGAAGCCTAGCATGGATACCATTTCAAACTTGTGGCTCCATAGTTTTAAATATTTGATGTTCAAGAATGTTTCCTGCTGACCGAATAACTCTTTCACTCAAAAAACGAGAAGGAAAAAAAATGGCAAAGACAAGCTGAGAAAAGCAAATTGTTCTTAAAATACAACAGCTGGCTGAATTAAATTGAGTCAGTTACAGATTGCATCTTACATTGAAATATAGTTTTCAGCAAAGAGGCAATAATATTGCGATGATTTAATTTTTACATGAGATTCTTACTTATTGAATGTGTAAAATAGACAAGTATGACAATTATCAAGAAACACATTAAAATTTTAATTCTCCAGGGTGACAGCCTGTGTCATAGTGAAACTTTGCAGTGACAGAAGGGCTGGAAGAAAATTTGAAGGTTATCTTTTTAATGTAGCAGTAATTAAGTGGGCAGATGTCTTAATTGTGGTGCAATTGGCCTACTTTTCCACAAGCTAAACTTTTTTGCCCATCTGGACATGGCCAATGACCTACTTTTCTCCAATCTACCAGTATCATATACTAACTCACAAAAGTGAAAAGTAATCTACGCATTATGAAAGGAAGTAATGCAGTCGAAATGATATATGGTATTTAGCAATTACTCTTATTTCCCCTTATATATTATGGGATAGATGTCCTTTCTTATAGGCAGTTTTATGTAGATTCCTAAATGTAACCCTGATATGTGACAGAAAGGCAATGCTAGTCATGAACACACACACACACACGCGCACACACACACACACACACACACACACACACACACACACAGCTTTCATTATGATTTTGTTTCCATGTGTTAATTGAACATTTCAAACATACTTTTGAACCCATCTTCCCTTAGCTGGACTCACTCTGAAGATGGCATAAATTGACTCTTTCTTCTGAAAATTTCAGGGAATGATCCTGAGCCTGAATCCAAGGCACTGTTGCTTGTGTCTTCTTTATGTGAAATTATTCACTATTAGAGTTTTACCTAGATATTAACCTCAACATGGATCTCTTTCTTGGGCTATTCACTACTCTTCATTCTCCCTGGGACAGTCAATCCATTTTGTCTTTATTTTTTTCACTTTGTTTTAATTTTTGTTCTCTTCTTCTATATATTTATTCATACATATATGGCTTTAGTACACAAATTCACTAAAAAATGTTTATTAAGTACCTATCCTGTGCCGGATACTCCGCTGTGGTGGACATATGTGATTGTCTTGTAATAGATATCCAGAAATACAGAATATTTCAAATCTGGAATGTTTTGTCTCCCTCTGAGAACAAAGCATAACCTAATATGCTGAACCAAGTACTAATGATTTCAGTTATAGCAACATGTTGTGGCAATTTGAAACATAGTTTGTCTCAGTCAGACAGACTAGGCTGTTCTGCAGTAACAAAAAAAATACCCCAATTTTCCAAAGATGATGGATAAAGTTGACATCTTGTTTATTCTACATGTCTGTCATGGGTCATTGGGAAAGGATGGGGAAAGTGTTTTCTGTTGCTCATGGGGTCAGGCTGACAGAGCAGCGACCATCTGGAATATTGCTGGTGGTGAGCAAAGTGGGGAACAGGAATCTATGGATGGCAGCACATCTGCAATGCAACGAGCCAGCTCAGTGGTGACAAACATTACTTCTACTCACTACTGAGCAGGTAAATCTAGTCACACAGCCCTATCCAACCATATGGAGGCCAAAAAGTACAGTCCTACCATGTACACAAATGGGAGAATCACCAGAAATATTTGTCAAACAGCACAAATAACTGAAGAACTACTAGTACTATTTCACAAACAATCCTCACCTACTGATTACTAACTATTGGGCTCACCCTGTTTCTCTCGTACAACTTACATCTATAGCAGGGGTGTCCAAACTGCGGCCCGCGGGCCAACTGCGGCCCGCAATCCGTTTTTTATTGGCCCGCAGCAAATTCCAAAAATATATTTAGTTTACTTAAATAAACCAGGTGAGGCAATACGTACTTCACCTCGAGTGAGTGGCCCGGCTGTTTGTGCATTTTACCACATATAGCCCTTGGTGAAAAATGTTGAAAAAAGGTTGGACACCCCTGATCTATAGCTTTCCAAGGAGATAAACCGAAGGCCTCTTTTTGTCAAAGCATGAATTTCAATGTCCCAGATCACAGAGATTGATGTGTGGTTATCTAAACATAGGTTTCTGTTGTGGCAGAATCCAGGAACAAAACCAAACACAAGTTAACTCCCCACCCCACACCCACCATATACAATGAAGGAACAAGTTCAGTGTAACTGCAATAAACACTCCCATTTGATTAGACTCCCAATTTTTCTCCCTAGGAGGTACTCCCCAGCCACTGATTTTTATAACCTTTTTCTGTGTACTGAGGTGGGTTTTTTTTCTTTTTTGTTTTAAAGGGCATTTTCTTTTTCCTTTTTTAAGTTAAAGTTTATTGGGGTGACAATTGTTAGTAAAGTTACATAGATTTCAGGTGTACAATTCTGTAATACATTATCTATATATCACATTGTGTGTTCACCACCTAGAGTCAGTACTCTTTCCATCACTATATATTAGACCCCGTTTACCCTTTTGTAGAGCCCCTGTCCCCCTTACCCTCTGGTAACCCCTAAACTATTGTCTATGTCTATGAGTTTTTGTTCATTTGTTTGTCTTGTTCTTTTGTTGTTTTCAGTTTCATATACCACATATAAGTGAAATCATATGGTTCTCTACTTTTTCTGTCTGACTTATTTCACTTAGCATTATAATCTAAAGATCCATCCATGTTCTCACAAATGTTCCTATATCATCTTTTCTTACCGCCGAATAGTATTCCATCTTGTATATATACCACAACTTCTTTATCCATTCATCTATCGAAGGACATTTTGGTTGTTTCCATGTTTTGGTCACCATAAATAAAGCTGCAGTGAACCCTGGAGCACAAATGTCTTTATGGATAAATGTTTTCAGATTTTTTTGGGAGATACCCAGGAGAGGGATTGCTGGCTCATACGGTAATTCTAGTCTTAATTTTTTGAGGAACCTCCACACTGCCTTCCATAGCGGCTGCACCAGTCTGCATTCCACCAACAGTGTATGAAGGTTCCTTTTTCTCCACAGCCTCTCCAACATTTGTTACTATTTGTCTTGTTGATGATAGCCATTCTGACTGGGGTGAGGTGATATCTCATTGTGGTTTTGATTTGCATTTCTCTGATGATTAGTGATGTTGAGCATTTTTTCATATGTCTATTTGCCATTTGTATGTCCTCTTTGGAGAAATGTCTCTTCAGGTCCTCTGCCCATTTTTCAGTTGGGTTGTTTGTTTTTTTGTTGTTGAGTTGTATGAGTTCCTTGTATATTTTGGATATTAACCCTTTATCGGAGGCACTGTTTGCAAAAATCTCCCATTCAGTTGGTTGCCTCTTTATTTTGTCGATGGTTTCTTTTGCTATACAGAAGCTTTTAAGTTTAATATAGTCCCATTCATTTATTTTAGCTTTTATTTCCCTTGCCTTTGGAGTCAAATTCATAAAATGCTCTTTGAACCCAAGGTCTATAAGTTTAGTACCTATGTTTTCTTCTATGCAGATTATTGTTTCAAGTCTTATGCTTAGATCTTTGATCCATTTTGAATTAATTTTTGTACATGGTGACAGACAGCAGTCTAGTTTCATTCTTTGGCATGTGGCTTTCCAATACTCCCAGCACCCTTTATTGAAGAGGCTGTCTTTTCCCCATTGTATGTTTTTTGCTTCTTTGTCAAAAATTATCTGTCCATATTAATGTGGGTTTATTTCTGGGTTCTCAATTCTATTCCATTGGTCTGTGTGTCTGGTTTTCTGCCAATACCATGCTGTTTTGATTATTGTAGCCCTGTAGTACAAGCTGAAGTCAAGGAGTGTGATACCTCCAGCATTGTTCTTTTTTCTTAAGATTGCTTTGGCTATGCGGGGTCTTTTGTACTCCCATGTAATTCTGATAATTTTTTAGTTCTATTTCTTTAAAAAATGCCATTGAGATTTTGATGGGGATTGCATTAAATCTGTGTATTTCTTTGGGTAAAATGGCCATTTTTATCATGTTGATTCTTCTAATCCATGAGCATGGAATGTCTTTCCATTTCTTTGTGTCTTCAATTTCTTTTAAAAGTGTCTTATAGTTTTCAGCATTTAGGTCTTTCACATTCATGGTTAAGTTTATTCCTAGGTATTTTATTCTTTTTGTTGCAATTGCAAAAGGAATTTTTTTTTCTTTTTCTGAGATTTCATTGTTAGTATATAGGAATGCAATGGACTTTTGTATGTTGATTTTGTAACTTCACTGTATTCGTTGATTGGTTCTAATAGCTTTTTGGTGGAGTCTTTAGGGTTTTCTATATATAGTATCATGTCATCTGCAAAGAGTGATAATTTAACTTCTTCATTCCCAATTTGGATGCCTTTTATTTCTTTCTCTTGCCTGATTGCTCTGGCAAGGACTCCAACATTATGTTGAAAAGCAGAGGTGATAGGCGACAGCCCTGTCATGTTCCTGAACGTAGAGCAAAGGGCTTCAGTTTTTCACCATTAATTATGAGATTAGCTGAGGGTTTGTGATATATGGCCTTTATTATGTTCAGATATTTTCCTTCTACACCTATTTTATTAAGTGTTTTAATCATAAATGGATGTTGTATCTTGTCAAATGCTTTTTCTGCATCAATTGTTATAATCATCTGATTTTTGTCCTTTATTTTGTTTATGTGATGTATCACATTGATGGATTTGCGGATGTTGAACCATCCTTCTGCTCAGGGGATGAACCCCACTTGGTCGTGATGAATAATCTTTTTCATGCATTGTTGCATTCGATTTGCTAGAATTTTGTTTAGGATTTTTGCATCTGTATTCATCAGAGATATTGGTCTGTAGTTTTCTTTTATTGTGTTAATCCTTACCAGGTTTTGGTATTAGGTTAATGTTGGCCTTATAAAATGAGTTAGGGAGTATTGTCTTTTCTTCAATTTTTTGGAAGAGTTTGAGTAGCACAGGTATTAGATCCTCTTTGAAGGTTTGGTAAAATTCACTAGTGAAGCCATTTGGTCCCAGACTTTTGCTTTTGGGAAGGTTTTGGATGACTGATTCAATTTCCTTATTGGTGATTGGTCTATTTAGATTTTCCAGTTCTTCATGGTTCAGCCTTGGAAGGCTATATGTTTCTAAGAACTTGTCCATTTCTTCTAGGTTATTGAATTTGGTGGCATATAGTCCTTCATAGTATTCTTGGATGATCCTTTGTATTTCTGTAGTGTCCGTGATAACTTCCCCTCTTTCATTTCTGATTTTATTTATTAGTGTCTTTTCTCTTTTTATCTTAGTGAGTCTAGCCAAGGGTTTGTCAATGTTATTAATCTTTTCAAAGAAACAGCTCTTTGCCACATTATTTTTTCTATTGTCTTTTTGTTCTCTATTTCATTTAGTTCTGCTCTGATTTTTATTTCCTTTATTCGGTTGACCTTGGGTTTCACTTGTTCTTCATTTTCTAGTTCTTTAAGGTGTAACATGAGGTTATTTATTTGGGACTTTTCTTGTTTCTTGAGATAGGTCTGTAATGATATAAATTTCCCTCTTAAAACTGCTTTCGCTGCATCCCAAAAATTTTGGTAGGATGTATTTTCATTGTCATTTGTTTCTATGTGTCTTTTGATCTCTCCTCTAATTTCTTCTTTGACCCAGTCGTTCTTTAAAAGTATGTTGTTTAGTCTCCATGTATTTGTGTTTTTTCCTGCTTTCTTTTTGCAGTTGATTTCCAATTTCGAAGCCTTGTGATCAGAGAATATGCTTGGTATGATTTCAATCTTCTTAAATTTGCTGAGGCTGATTTTATGTCCCAATATATTGTCTATCCTTGAGAATGTTCCATGTACACGAGAAAAGAATGTATACTCTGATGTTGTAGGATGAAGTGCTCTATATATGTCAATTATGTCCATTTCATCTAATGTGTCATTTAGGGCTACTATTTCGTTACTTATTTTCTGTTTGGATGATCTATCCATAGCTGTCAATGATGTATTTAAGTCCCCTAGTATAATTGTGTTTTGGTCAATTTCTCCCTTTAGTTCTGTTAGTAGTTGCTTGGTATATTTCGATGCTCCCTGATTGGGGGCATAAATATTGATGACTGTTATGTCTTCTTGTTGTATAGTCCCCTTTACCATTATTAAATGTCCATCTTTGTCTCTTGTTATCTTTTTCATCCTGAAGTCTCTTTCATCTGATATCATTATGGCTACACCTGATTTTCACTGGGCAACATTTGCTTGGAGTGTGAATTTCTACCCTTTCACTTTGAATCTATGCTTGTCCTTGTAGCTGAGATATGTCTCTTGGAGACAGCATATGGTTGGGTTTAGTTTTTTGATCCAATCTGCTACTCTGTGCCTTTTTATTGGTGAGTTCAGTCCATTTACAACAAGGGTGATTATTGGTAAGTGAGGATTTCCTCCCATTCTATCCTCAGTTTTCTGGTAAGACTGTGTCTCCATTGTTTCTTTGACTTTTTGTTTTCAGTTATTTCTGTGTGGTAGTATTCTATGATTTTTCCCTCTGTTTCTTCTTTTATTATGTTATGTATTTCAGTTCTGAATTTTTTTTTGAGTGGTTACCATTAAGTTTATGTAAAAGAAAGTTTCATATTTAGAGTATTCCACTTTCTTCATCATGCTTACTTCCTCCATTCCTATATTCCAGGTCAGGCCTACACTCTCCCCTTTTATGTTTTGGTTGTCACAAATTGTCCCTATTTATGCTGGTCAAATAGGCTCCTTCTGTATTTCTTGTAGTGCAGGTTGTGTGTTAGAAAATTCCCTCAGCTTCTGTATGTCTGGAAAGGTCTTTATTCCTCCTTCATATCTAAAGGACATCTTTGCTAGATATATTATTCTTAGGTCATGATTTCTCTCTTTCAATAGTTTGAATATTTGGTTCCACTCCCTCCTGGCTTGTAGAGTTTCTGTTGAAAAATTTGATGATAATCTAATGGGCTTTCCTTTGTAGGTTACCGTCTTCTTTTCCCTGGCTCCCTTGAGGATTCTTCCTTTGTCATTAATTTTTGACAGCTTGAGTACAATGTGCCTTGGAGAGGACTGTTCGGGTTGAGGTAATTAGGCGTTCTGTTTCCTTCTTGGATTTGAGGATCCAGTTCTTTCCACAAGTTTGGGAATTTCTTGTCAACTATTTGTTTGAATATATTCTCTGTTCCCTCTCCCTTTCTTCTCCTTCTGGTATGCCCATTATTCTTACATTGCTCTTTCTGATGGAGTCAGAAGTTCTTGTAGAGTTGTTTCATTTCTTTTAAGTCTCAAGTCTCTTTCTTCTTCCATCCATATCATTTCCAGGTTTCTATCTTCAATGTCACTGATTCTTTACCTCCATCTGGTCAACTCTACTACCTAACCTGGCTATTTCATTCTTTATTTCTTTTATTGACTTCTTAATGTCCAGAAATTCTATTTGGTTCTTTTTTTTAAATTTCAGTCTCTTTGATAAAATGTTCATGTTGTTCTTTGATTGTGTTTCTGAGTTCATTAAACTGCCTGTCTGTGTTTTCTTGCATCTCATTGAGTTTTTTCAGAACTGCCATCTTGAATTCTCTGTCATTTAGGTCACAAATTTCAGTGTCTTTAAGTTCATTTTCTGCAGACTTTTCATTTTCCTTCTGAGCTGTCTTGTTACCTTGGTTATTCATGGCAATAAGTGATTTATTATTTCTCTTCCTAGACATCTGTAGGAGTGGATTCTGCGACAGGTTGACAGAAAGAGGTCTTTCTTTTGTTTTCTAGTAGGTGTTGGTAGAATGTTTTATTTTCTCTCTGACTGAAGCCTCTTTTATTCTCTCTCACACTGTAGTTTTATATTTTCTCTGCCCTAATCCAGCTTCTCACACAATGAGGGGGGGATTCCCTGGAAGGTGGGCTTCTCCTCTGTGAACAGTTCGCTTGGGTCATAGGGTGCCGCCTCTTTGGGGGAATGTGGAGAGCTTCTGAAGTTCCAAAGCTCTTTTTGCACCAGATTCTGAGTCCATGTGTTTCAGCAGTTCTGTTTATTCCTGCAGGGACTCGCCCAGATAGGTGGGGAAAGGGGTGGGGTGGGTTGTGAGAGGTGGCTGAGAGCAATGGTGGTGACCACCACCACAGCCAGTCCTGCTTCCACAGCTCCCTCCCCTTTCCCGGAACTAGTTGGGCTGCGAATCTGTGTCTGTGGACCACAGTTCTCAGGACTGCAGATATTCTGTTCTTTTAATCTGACACTGCTACTCTTCTGCTTCTAATACTGGGCAGGTGGAGGCGGGGTGAGCTCTGGGAGGGTAGGAAGGGGCAGCTAGTCTCAGTGCCTAAGGCTCCATTCTCTGCTCGGCAGTGAGGGCTTAAACCACCATTTTCAGCCTTCTTCCCTCAGTCTTTTCTCCGAGGTCTCTGCCGTGAGCATTGGGTTCAGCCGTGTTATATGCTGCCCCCTCAGCCCTGTGGGCCATAAGCGGAGCCCTAGCAGTCCGAGTTCTTCCCTCTCCCGCAGCTGCGGTAGTTCCGGGAAGCAGCGAGCTCGGAGCACTGAGCTAGGTCTGCGTCCTGCGCCTGCGCGGCTCCGTCTCCGCACTTCTCCCTCCCCCCCCCCCCATGCAATTTGCCCATCTTTAGATGATTTCAATAGTGCGCCTCTTCGTCTTGCTTGCTTGCTGCTCAGGGAGTCCTTTGTGGAGTTATAGTTGTTCAATTTGTTGTAAATTCCAGGGGAGATTTCAAGAAGCTCACCTCACACCACCATTTTTATGATGTCGGTTTTTCCTTTTTTATTGCCATGTTGGTTCACATTTGAAGTGAGATTTGAGAGGAAGCCATTCTTCATGGCTGTGCAGCTTCTCATCCTGGTTTATCTGTTTAGAGGTTTGGAAGCCCTACTATTGCTTTGTGTTTCAAAGAATTGTACACATGTTTACTATAAGTTTGGAGTTCCTTTCTATTCTATTCCAGCTTGTTCCCTGTGTAAACACACACACACACACGCACACACACCTTTTAGTTTTCTGCATGAAGAATTCTTTACTCACCTTTGCAATTCTTTACTCATGTTTTTGACAAAACTACTTAACCCTTCTCCCACTACATCTTTTTCTTTAAACTTTTTATTTTGAAATAATTGAAATTTACGGAAAAATTGCCAAATACTACAGAGAGTTCCCATATACCTTTCATCTAGCTCCCCCTAATATTAACATCTGACATAATAGTGTAATTATCAAAGCCAGGAAATCAAGAATATTATCTAGATGGCAGACCGAGTTCAGATTATATCAGTGTTCCCACTAATGTTTTTCTTTTCTTCCAAGATCCGATCCAGGATCCCATATTGTATTAATTTTCATGTCTCCTTAGTCTCCTCTTATCTGTGACAGTTTCTTATTCTTTCTTTTTCTTTCATGACCTTGAAGTTTTTGAAGAGTACTGGGCCAGGTGTTTTCTAGAATGTTTCTTAACTTGGGTTTATCTGATGTTTTCTCATGATTAGATTGAAGTTATTCAATTTTGGCAAGAATACCAGTTATTTTTTACTCTCTCTCTCTCTCAGTCTCTCTCCCTCTCTCCCCCTCTCTCCCTCCCTCCTTCTCCCCCCCTCCCTACTTCCCTCCCTCCTAATTGTAGGCAGCTTGTAACAGTTTTCTCCAGATCTGCCACCTAATCCTAAATCTAATGCCTCATATTTGAGGTTTTCGTTATGACAGTGCCCTCTGTCTAAGAATCTATTTTATGTCAGTCATAACAGACTAGGTTATGTTAAAGAAACTGCAACTTACATATGTCAGTGCTTGACAAAACGCAGGCTTATTTCTCACCACGCTTACATGGCAATCACAGGTTGGCAGGGAAGCTTTGTTCATGGTAGTCTCTGAGGTATTCAGGCTGGTAAAGCAGCCACCCCTTTCAATGCTTCTGGTCATCACAGCAGAGAGTATGTTACATCAATAATGAAATGCCCCAGCCTAGAAGTGACACATCATGCTACTGCTCTCAATTTACTGCTTTGATCTAGTCATATCAATGTACCTAATCATGAGGCCACCAGGAAGTGCATTCCTACCATGTGCTTGGAAGGGGGAGACCAGAAATATTTGACAAACATCATCAATGATGACATTCCTACTAGAATACTCTATACATTTTAAAATTATTTTATAAAATTATTTCTAATTTTGCACTTCAGGAATAATGGAAAAATCTGAAAAGAGCTAAAAAGCATAAAGGATAAATATCAAATTATTCCTAATTCAACACTCAGAAATTATGCCTGAGTGTTTATGTTTGTTCCCTTGCATTTGCTTTTCTGGGTGTGTGTGTGTGTGTGTGTGTGTGTGTGTGTGTGTGTGTATGTAACTAGGATCACACTTCAGAAACAGAGTTATATACTGCTAAATTTTACTTAGTGTAAAAATTTTACCATGTCAGCACAAATTTCTTTGAAATTATTGATTTATTAAATAATTGTAATATTTCATCATATGCATGCAAGGACATACTCATTAGTATTTTTCTTTGTTAGATATCTAGTTTTAAATATTCTGCTATTTTAAAACTGCTGTGATATAATCTAATTAAAATACTTCATTTCCGTTTTCCTCCTTATTAGCATAGCGTATGAAAAATGGACAGATTGTCATGAGATTTTGGAGGCTTATATGTGCTTGGTTTATTATTCCTGGATATATGCTATCATGAATAAATAAAGTTTTTGCTACACCACACCTTATTGAGCATAGAGTGTTCTTATTTACTTGCAAAGCAATTTCATCCTACTTCCAGAACAACACCAGCCGCACAGATGAATTTTAAACCATCTCTTAAATAATAAATGTTTTGCTGTTAATCTTCTTGGGGTTTCCAAGCATATCTACAAAATTCTCATGGTTTTCTCTTATTTAAGAACTACACTGTGGCAGCCCTGAGAATGAGCCTCCCAGATCTCTGACTGTGGGGAGCGTGCTTGACAGAGGTCCCCAGTTATTGCCCTCTGAAATCCATCATGGGATTGGCACCAAGGCCAAGCTTCCCGTGAGCTGCTCCTAGCCAAGGACTGTGTCGGGGATACCAAGACAGACCCGTTCTGGGAAACACAGGACTCCTCTGATAGCTGATTTTGGCTCAAGGACTCCCCGTCAGCTTTGCTGAAACTTTCTTAGAACTGCACTGCAATTTAATATATTTTTGGACAAATTTGTTTTCTCTTTTCAATGGGGGTTAGACCTGCCTTGCAATGTGATGACTCTTCCAGTCCCCTCCAGTTCCCTCCCCAATCCCTTCATAGGTGTTTTCCCCAATACATCTTTTGGACATCTAATCCCCTATTGGCATCTGCTTCTCAAAGACCTGAACTAACATATACATTGTTTTTTTCTATTCTCTTTCCATTAGGAAGAACGTGATACATTCTTTGCTTTCTTGTTTGGGATTTTAATGGCCAGGATTCTAAGTATTTGCTATGTCCTGTGTGATCAGTCAGGGCA
Organism: Rhinolophus sinicus; assembly: GCF_057876585.1. Taxonomy (NCBI): domain Eukaryota; kingdom Metazoa; phylum Chordata; class Mammalia; order Chiroptera; family Rhinolophidae; genus Rhinolophus; species Rhinolophus sinicus. The sequence goes on along the minus strand of NC_142518.1, from coordinate 19,767,028 downwards.
AAATGTACTGTATTGCAAGGAACAGATTAAGGAACAGATCTTAGTGGGGAAATTTACAAGGCAAGGGTAGCAAGAGAAGGCATAAATATTCTGATATTCCCACCTTTTCACAAAGAGACATGCCAAGGTCAAGTGGAGGGACACTGCCTGCTTCTTGCCATTTCTTATTAGGGGGCAAATATGAGAAAAACTAATCAGTGTGGGAACAGATTGTTGTGGTACCAGAACATCGAGGTTGTCTGGGAAAGCCAGCTCCTCTACCCCTGGAGACACTGAGGCTCATGACAGGTGTCTTGCTCCTCCTTTCAGTATTACAAACTCATGCATCCTGGGAGAAGCTGAGTGAAAGTACATCTCCTACCACTGAGAGAAAAAAGTACTCCAGGTCTGAGGCAGCTCCTTGTCTAGCAAACTGAAGTAAGCTCCTGGGATCACATTTGGACACTTTTGCTCATTGCTTCTTCCACACTTTAAAATGTTATTTGCCAATAGTTCAAGATATTATTTTCCATGATACAGATGTGTCCTTATTGTGTATTCATAGAATTTTTAATATTTAAAGATGTCTTTTCATTCCTGAGATAACCCTGTTTTTTTCTTAGCAGACAAATCCCTTAATGAACAATTGAGTTTGTTTTCATGAAATCAAGTATTCTCATTTGAATGTACTTGAGATTTGACTATCATGGAACCATGGTTTTATGTAGAAGTGTGTATGTGTGTGTGCACCTGAGCTTATGCACGTCCATTACCTTTGTCAATTACTGACAGCTTAGCTATGCTCTATTAAAAATAATTGCTTGGCTTTCTATTACTTTCTATAAGACTAAACAGTTTATTTAGCATGGGAATGTCATAACAGGAAACAACACATCATCTTTACTTAGAACCTATTTGAAAACTTTGATATATTTTTCAGTTTCTTCCATGCTAACTTGTTGGATCAGGTTTTGTCTACTTATGTCCATGTAGATAATTTATATTTCCCATAAAAATTTTTTCAGATTGATAGAATATACATATTCTGTCTATATTTTTAAATAGCTCTGTAGTTATTTCTCTTTTTGCTTCAAATTTTATTTATCAATGTTTTCTATCATTATATAATTTGCCAGCATTTTATATATGAAATACTTTTAAAAACAAGTACTGTATTCTGTTTGTTGTGTTGTAATTAATTTTCTATATTCTAATTTATTAATTTATGCTTTAAATGTTCTGATTTTTTTCATGCTTTTCTTCAGTTAATTTTGTATTTCTAAAATTGAACATTTAATTAATTTAAATTGTTTTTTCTCTAAGGAATATGTTTAAACCTATGAACCTTTTTTTCAAAGAGTAGTGCTTTCACCAAATTTCCTATGTTTTAATAAGTAATATTCTTACTATTTTATGGATTGTCTGCAATTACATTCTCTTATGCTTTTATAATTTACATATTTTAAATGTGAAGAATAATGCATGCTTGCTGTCAAAAATCAAGTAATACAAAGATTTATAAAGAAGTTTGTTGTCTTTTCTACCCCAGATAACCAATATTGTATGTTTAATATCCCTTTGTGACTTCCGTTGTGCTTCTGTAGATATAGTCAAATATATGTAAATGCATAGTTGCTTCCCCTCATCTATCTGTTAACCAAGATGGGATCATTCTATACATTTTACTTAGCTATTTAAAATTTTGGTTTGTTTTTTCTTAGTAATATATTATACATTAGCCTTCCATGATAACACATGTATAGCTAGCTTATTATTTTTACATAATCACTTAATATTCTCTGTTGAAGGATTTAGGCTCAGAGAATATAATCACTTAATATTCTCTGTTGAAGGATTACAAATTATTTCACAATCGAGCTTCATTAACCTTTGTAACTAGTGAGATTCTTTAAAGGTTCTACCAGTCAGTTTCAGTTAATTTAATTTGAGGTATGTTGACATGTTTTGTTTTGTTGTGTTCCTTTTTCCTTTGTCTTTGGCTCAGCAGATATGATTTGGAAAGAATATGAGCAAAGATATGTTGGCAAGTTCTAGCCAGATCAGTTTTAAGTTAGTGGTCTCTCTGACTTTTGTATCCATGTGTTATTCTTTTCAACAAGCCTTTCCATCCTCTTCACTTATGACAGTTTGCCCTTTCTCAAATTAAACTCAGAAATCAAACTTCTCAGCACTACATACAAGACTTCCATGACATTTCCTCTCCTCTCTTCAACCTCATCATCAGCTACACTCATCTGCAAACAATCAGACACTACCTAATCACTTTCAATGCATAATTATTATTCCTTGTTCTTCTGGACCTCCTTATCTAAATTTATGGGTTTTTTTCTGACTCTAATATCCTTCTTCCTTTTCTGTTTCTGATTAATTCTTAAACATCCTCAACACTCAGCTCAGAAAGTACCACTCCTGTAAACCTCACCCCATCCTCACCCCATCCAATTCCAGGCTCATTTGTTTTCCTTGCAAGGGTCTATAATAGCATCTATCATCCTGTTGCTGCTGTATCTGACAGCCCCAAAAGAGTTTCCTGAGTTTTCCTGACTCCTCAAATTCTCATTCTGCATCTCTTCTTTATCTTCAACAGCAAAAAGTCAGTGGCACATACCAAAAAATTTAACATTTAAACAGAAATAATAAAGTACATGAAACATATAAATTATAAATTCGATAGTATAGAGATAACATATATCAATATAGATGTAAATCCACAGATATCTAAACACAGAATGCAGTGGTGATTAATGAGTATATATTAAATGACAGAGGTACTTTCTTTACTTCACAGTGAAGAAATAACCTTATATAATTTTATTCTCTTTTTGTAAAGATTTTTATTAAAATATAGCTAACATGCAATATTGTATTAGTTTCAGGGGTACACCACAGTTATTCAACTTTTATATACCTAAAGAACTGATCACCATGATAAGTCCAGCAACCAGCTGACACCGTACCACGTATTATTGACTGTATTCCCCATACTGTACATTACATCCCCACAACTTATTTGTTTTATATCTGGAAATTTGGACCTCTTATTTCCCTTCACCTTCCCCCCTTTTTTAACTTTTCAATTACAGTTGACATTCAGTATTATTTTATAATAATTTCCGGTGTACAGCATATTGGTTAGACATTTGTATAACTTAAGAAATGATCCCCTTGACTAGACGAGTACTCACCTGGCACTATACATAGTTATTACCATATTATTGACTGTATTCCCTATGCTTTACTTTACATCCAGGTGACTAATTTGTAACTACCAATTCGTACTTCTTAATGCCTTCACCTTTTTCACCCTGACCCCCAAACCCCCTCCCATCTATCACCCCAATAAATCTAGTACCCATCTGACACCATACATAGTTTTTACAACATTATTGACTATATTCTTTGTGCTGTACCCTACATCCCCATGATTACTGTGTAACAACCCATTTGTACTTCTTAAGCCCTTCCCCTTTTTCACCCACCCTCCAAACCCCCTCCCAGCTGGCAACCATCAATATATTCTCTGTATCTATGAGTTTGTTTCTGTTTTGTTTATTTTTTCTTTAGATTCTGCATATAAGTGAAATCACATTGCATCTGTCTTTCTCTTACACTCCATTCAACATAGTACCTTCCAGGTCCATCCATGCCCACAGATGGCAAGAAGCCATTCCCTTCCATGGCCGAGCAATATTCCATTGTATGTATGTACCACCTCCTCTTTATCCATTCTTCCATCGACAGACACCCAGGCTGCCTCCACATCTTGGCCATTGTAAACAATGTTGCAATGAACATATGGATGCACATGTCCCTTCAAAGTAGAATTTTGAGTTTCTTCGGATAAATACCCAGAAGTGGGATTACTGGATCCTTCCTGGTCTCTCATTATAGCCTTTGTTTTAAGGTCTATTTTGTCTGATATAAGTATGGCTACCCCAGCTTTTTGTGTGTGTCTTTTTTGTTTCCATTTTCATGAAATATCCTTTTCCATCCCTTTACTTTCCATCTGTGTGTGTCTTTCACTCTGAAGTGAGTCTCTTGTAGGCAACATTATGTAAGGGTCTCGTTTTCTTTTCCATTCAGCCCTCCTATGTCTTTTGATTGGAGCATTTCCCCCCTACCCCCACCCCCATTAAGTCCCTGTAACTTTCCTTGTAATACTGGTTTGGTGGTGATGAACTCCTTTAGCTTTTTCTTGTCTGGGAAGCTCTTTATCTGTCCTTTGATTCTAAATGATAACTTTGCTGGCTAGAGTAATCTTGGTTGCAGGTCCTTGTTTTTCATCATGTTGAATATGTTGTGTCAATCCCTTCTGGTCTGCAAAGTTTCTTTGAGAAATCAGCTGTGAATCTTCTGGGACCTCCCTTGCAAATTACGAGTTGCCTTTCTCTTGCTGCTTTCAGGATTCTCTCTTTGTCTTTAATCTTTACCATTTTAATTATAATGTGTCTTGGTGTGGGCCTGTTAGGGTTTGTCTTGTTTGGGATTCTCTGTGCTTCCTGGACTTGTATGTCTATTTCCTTTGTCAGGTTAGGAAAGTTTTCAATCATTATTTCCTCAAATAGGTTCTCAGTCCTTTGCTTTCTCTCTTGTCCTTCTGGTACCTCTATGATGTGAATGTTGTTACACTTGATGTTGTCCCAGAAGTCTCTTAAACTATCCTCATTTTTTAAAATTCTTTTTTCTTTTTGCTGTTCTGATTGGGTGTATTCTGCTATATTGTCTTTCAAATTACTGATTCAGCCCTCTGCTTCATCTACTCTGCTGGGGATTCCTTCTAGTGCATTCTTCATTTCAGTTATTATATTCTTCACTTCTAACTGGTTCTTTTTTATAGTTTCTATGTCCTTTTTTATGTTTTCTATCTCTCTGTTGAAGTTCTCACAAAGTTCCTTGAACATCCTTATAACCATTATTTTGAACTCTGTATTTGGTAGATTGCTTGCCTCCATTTCATTTAGTTCTTTTTCTGGATTTTTCTCCTGTTTTTTCATTTGGGATGTATATCTTTGTTTCCCCATTTTGGCTGCCTCTCTGTGTTTGTTTCTATGTATTAGGTAGATCTGCTATGTCCCCCAGTCTTGGCCAGGTGGCCTTATGTAGTAGGCACCCTTGGGTCCCTAGTACAGTCTCCCTGGGCACCTGCTCCAGGTGTTCCAGGAGTGTCCCTTGTGTGGGTTGTATGTGCCCTCTGGTTATAGTTGATCCTTGGTTGCTATTGGCACATCAGAGGGTGGGATTGACCCTCAGGCTGATAGGCTGGGTTTTGCCACATCCACAGTTTACGGGCTGCTGTGCGAGTGGCTTACCCCACTGAGTGGGATTTACCCCAGCGGGCTCTGGTGCCTATTGAGACTGCCCTTTGAGCGTGCTGCTTGTGGGGCTAATTGGGTGGTGCTCTGCTGTGGTTTGAGCCAACCTCCAAGTATGTTGTTTCTGGGGGTCTCCAATGTGGGCCCAGGTCACCCACTGCCTGTAACAAGCTGGGGACTACCTGGTAGGAGCTACAAAGTGATCTGCAGTTGTTCACTACATGTGTTAACCCTGGAGGCAGGTGGGAGAGGCCATGCTGGGTAGCAAGGATGAGGATGGCTGCCACCAGTACCGGGCTGAGGGTAGCACTGCAAAATGCCAGGATACCCCAAGGCCTGCTGCCACCTGCCGCTCCCTTAAAGTTCAGCCACTGATAAAGCCTCCTATGGTACAGAAGTTGGGTGAGGCAGGTTCTCAGGGTCACTAGAGTGGGAAGAATTTTGGTCAACAGATTAATGTAGAGACTCTATTTTGGTGCCAGTGCTGAGCATGGAGCTACTCAGCAAATGTCTTAGAGCACACCGAGGGCAGCTACTGCCCACCTGGGGCTCTTGGAGTCTGATAGTTTTCCAAGAAAGAGTACAATTTTGGTGTGGTTGGCCACTCATGGAGAAAGTGTCTCTGGTGTTGGGTGAGTTGGGTGAGGCAGGGTCCCAGTTAGTCAGCAGGGCAGAACTTTGGAGCTCATCAAGCCAATCAGATTCAAATTTGGCCTCTGAGGGATGTATCAACACATTAAAGATAGTGCACGCTTGCCAGTTGCACAGGAGGAGGACCCCCTTACAAGGAAAATGGCCACTATCCTCCAGACCTCACTATGAAGCCACACACCTCAGTCTGCCCCCCTATGTCTTCAACGCACCCTGAGTTACTGTCCCCTGCCGGAGCCCAAGGTGAGCACCTGCAAGCGAGAGAATCTGTATGTGGGCCTTTTAAAAGGATGTCTGGGTTTCCTGCAGCCTTCTGTCCCACCTGGATGTTTGGAATCCCCACTGTTTTTCACAGTCAGATGTTGTGGTGGCTCCTCTTCCCTACACCAGTACTCAGGGCTGGGGGGCTGATGTCGGGCTGCGGTCCATTGCTCCTCTGGGGGGGAACTTCTGTGGCTGAGATATTCCTCCAGGTTCTCAAACCTCCACACAGAGGTTTGGGGTTAGCCAGTTCTGTGTCTCTGCTCCTCCTACCAGTCTCAATGTGGCTTCTTCTTTGTATTCTTAGTTATAAAATTTCTGTTCAGCTAGACTTCAGATGGTTCTCTAGGTTGATTATTGTGTAATTTAGTTGTAATTTTAATGTGCTCATGGAAGGAAGCAGGCACAGTGTTTATCTACTCCACCATCTTGGACCTCCTCAATTTTATTCTCTTTTTATATCATGTGCAATTAAGTTTTTAATGGCTAAGTTGTAAGAAAGGGGCATGGATGCTTTACATAGAACAGGGTAGAATTTTCTGCCTATGAATGAAGACTATCCATTAATCAATACAATGACAATTTACACTCACCTCTATCTTAAGAGAAAGGTAATGTTCAGAATGATTTAAGAAATAGAAGTTTCATTTTGGAAAAAAATTGCACACATGGGAAGAGACAAATTTTATATGGACATATATTTCTTTTTTAATTGTTTCTGTAGGCATAAAAAGAACGAGCATCAAGGAGAGAGAACAGTTAGAATAGTAGATAACTTTATGTATTCTGTATGTATGTATGCATTTATTGCCTTATAAATTACAATATAAAATTGAGGAAGATAGTATAGGATTTATAACATTCAGCAAAGCTTATAAAATGGCTTGAAGACTCAGGCAAAGCTAAAAGGCCCCTTAAGAAGCTGGAAAATTTTAAGTTAAATTTGTAATTTTTAAACTTGGGGAAATATTGGTAGAGATTAATTTGAATTCAAATGTTACTTACTTCTAGAAATATAGTATGGAATCAGAGAACTATCACTTCCTAATTAGGTAAATTATCTCATTGCTCTGAGCCTTAGTTTGCTTCACTATAAAGTGGCACCAAATGACCTGCCTATCCCCTAGGTTTGTTTTGAGTAAATGAGATAAATACATTAAAAGCCTAACAATAACACAAATAGTATATAACCTGATTCTCAAAGGACGAAGGGAGAAATGAAAGTTTACAGCAGCAAAATCACTCATTGCTATGCATATTTAAGCTGTACTTGCAAGTGATTTTTGTTGGATTTGCAAGTAATTAGTGAACTGTAAATCCATATAGAAATGAAAGTTGTTATCCCATAGGATTACTAATAGTATCATTATCTATTTTTTTTTTCTTTTAGGAATAAATTTTTGGTTAATAAAATGAGTCTAAATTATTGAAGAAATCAAAACCAAGGCTTGAAAGGTTTACTTTGTCTACAATGATCAAATTAATTAAACGTCATTATTTCCTTAAATAAACATTGTATTGGTGTACCTGTTAATGACAATGATCCCTTTACATTTTGAAGTGAGCAGCTTGAACCTAACAAAGGAAATTTAAAAATTTCAGAAGGTGGAATGGGTAAAGAACATGAATGATTTTCCGAAAAATGGAAATCAGTAGTTCAAACTATATACATACACATACCTGAGTATAATGAACATCATAAGTCTTGTTCATCTCTGTTGTTAGAACATAGCCTGGTACATAGTAGATGCTTAAGAAATATTGGATGAATAAACTTTGTATTGGATTCTAAAGGAGCAGGAAATCACAAGGAGTAAATTATTTCTATTAAGAACAAAGCAATCCCCCCAATCATGCGTAACTATGTTGCTATGTGTTTAAGGCAAAAGGTTTGGATAGGATTAATGCATTATGAAATATGCATATTCTTTTATAGAAGACTTGTACTATAGCTTCACTTGGGTAAGTACATTTGTCATTTGAATGTAAATATAAAATACCAGTGGACTCTGGGAGAAATCATTTAATCAATCTAAGTCTCAGTTTTGTCATTAGTAAGATCAGGAATTTGGGTTGGATATTCCTTCCAGCTGTGGCATTCTAAATTTCTGAGTTTTACTTAAATAAAAAGGGCTCTTTAGATAACTTGGGTTTTATAGCTATAAATGGGAAAACGTATACTTAGTTCACAGTATCAATAGTATATAATAAAAATATTTGGTTATGTGTTTTGTAGTTCATTTTTTCCTCCATCTTATTTTCCAGAACGCATGCATATTTTCTTGGTATAAATTTTATTTTTTCTTGCAACTATACAAGCAAAAAGAGTGCCAATTACTTTTTTAAAGGTTGTAGAAATGACTCAATGTAGGAGAGTTGGAAGTTGTAACAATAAGGGGAATTTCTATTTCTAAATTCAGTGTCTGTTACAGTTCCCAAAGGATTGAGAAGTGTTTTTAAAACATTGTGCAGGTTCATGTTCATGACTAATTGCTACGGAGAATATTGTGCTCATATAGTATCAGTATGTATAATACAGAAAATTCAAATTGAAATTTGACAGTACCCATCTCTCAGTTTTTTAATTGCAAGAAAGAAAAAAAGCTATTACATTTGCTGAAGCACAGTTTCTGTGGAACCACTTTTCTGAGTTTTATCTCAAATGTTGCACAGCACCAGGAAAGAGTATTATCTGCTCCTCACACAACCACCAAATCTAGTATTGTGCTAGTTTCAGAAAGCTACACACATTGTGGAAGGAGAAATTCATAGAAAATTAAAGAAAAAAAGGAAACTTTTTTTATTTTAATGAAAAGAATTAGTTTCTAATAGTTTGAGATTTTCTTTTTTGCTCACTTACATATCATAAAACAAATTAGGGAGAAAGTTGTTCTATTTATTTAAAATGACATTTGTCAGGTACATAAACCTTATCTGAATGTATTTGAGTTAAATTCCTTAAAATTCACTTCTGGGCTAAGAGCAAGTGAGAAATTTCAACCCCCAAAAGTAATTTTTCAGGACAAATAACTGAAGCAAGGATTTGGAAGGAAAGTGCCATCTGAACTCAAGTTAGAGCACTGATAATTTCAAGCCTGAGGAAAACTGATGATAGTGTTTGCCCATCTTAGAAGACAGGGAAATCCTAGGTAACAGGAGAAAAAAATGTAGTTTGAAATTCTACGTGACTGTCCATGCTTAAAGTAAATAACGCCAATAACAAAACACAAAAGAAGCTTCTGGCTCTCATCACAGAATTATATGTTTTAAAATCTGAATTTAAAGCCCTTGAAGTAACAGAATTTTCTTGAGGAAATTCTAAGTACCTCTGTCACTACAGAGTCCTAATGTATACGTGAGCAGTCAAAAGTCCTTGTGTAAAACTGCTGAAAGTGGCTAATTAAGTCGTCGCATGACTTGACAATTGTGATAAAACATGGAGCTGTATACCTACAAGGATAGTGTGGTTCATTTTCATGTCTATTTTTAGTTAAGTATGAGAAAATAATGTCTTTTTTAACAGAAATTCTGAAAACTTTCAGAAGCATAGAAAATAGTACTTGAATGCTAGAAAGAAAATCGAATGACATTTGACTACCTTCCACCTCTCCCTTCTCCATTTTGAAGATCTGAAAACTGAGGCTCTGGAAAGATCCATGACAAGACCAAAGATTTCTGTTAGCCCATCTTAGGGCTGGAATGTAATTTTATGACACTCTGCCCTTGGTTTTCTTTACTCACTATGGTGATTCCAATATTCTGCTTTCCCTTTGTTTCCCTTGTGTGTTTTATGTGATTTTTCTCTTTATTGTTTACTAGGAAGCAAGATTAATTGGCCAAGCATGCATGTGCGGTTTCCCAGACAATTCCCAGCTGCTATGACTATGTCCAAGATGTCAAGGTTTTACATAGTCTTGTGAGTCCTGAGCGAGGTAAAGTCAAAGACCAGATGGCAGGACCTTCTCTTTTGTCCTCCTGTAGCCTGCTATCATCACTGGCTCTGCACTTTCCATGCCCAGATGCATCCCTGCCTAGTAAGCACGATGATGAGAAAACTCAGGTTGGGTCTTTCTCCCTGAAAATTCCCTCCTGACGTTTATTGTTGATGCCTTGGGCTGACTTTTTATATCTGATAACTTCCTGCTCTAACTTCTGCCACTGAATAGTAGTACAAAAATAATGCCCAATCAAAGTGGAAGTGTGGCCAAACTGTGTAGTTTGGGGCTCAAGAGATGAGTTTTTGGTCCTTTACCTGATTTTGGATCCAGCATCATACCTAGTTCTGGGATGGTACAGTTCTGGAACGTAGTTAAGTTCAGACTCTGGGTTCAAAGCTAGCAGTACCCTCTGCAGGGGATAACTTGAGTGCTCTATGTCTGTTTCTTCCAACCAAAGGAGATCATAATAAACATAAATAATAGAATGGTTGGGAGGGAAAAAATGGCAATTTATTTGAAGAGCTTAGCGTTATGCCTGAAAAAGAGTAATGCTTGATAAAATGTAGCTGTGATTATTACTATTATTGTGGTGGCTTTCCACCATCCATATAGTCATTACTACCACCATCTCCTTCCCTCTTAGAAAGAGTTTATTGAAATCTACTATGTGGAGAAAGAGTAGGTTTTTGATTTAGATTTTACCTGCATTTAAAATATCAACTATACAAACTATTAGGTATATAAACCATTATCTGTTACCTGGTTTAATGTAAAACAGTATCCACGGCAGTTTGCAGCTGATTGTGAATATGGTGTATGTGTTCAAGAGCCCAAAGTTCTTTGAAAATTTGAATCCTCATAGCTAATAAAGCACACAAATGAAAATGATAATGTTGCAGTTTCAGTAGATTGGGTTTTGGATTATTTTATAATTATGATGTTATGGTTTTCTCTTACTAAAATACTAACAACTCACTAGGCCAGTAAAGCCTAATAACTTGGTGGCTTGCCAAAGATAGTGAACACGTCATTTGATTTGTTCTTGTGGTTGCAGAAGAGTTTGTGTTTCTGAAGCAGAAACAGAGAAAGAAGGCGCATTTAAATAATATAATCAAGACGTGAAATAGAGAGGGAAAAAAATCTTTCCTGGTATTCAGAGCTCATCTGTCACTGGCCCAATATACACTCACTATAAAAGGCCATCTCCAGAAATACAGCTCCCATAAGATGTTTGAGTGACACCATCAGTGATTATACTTGTCCTGTGGTTATTTTTCAAAATAAAAATATTTCTACAGAGGATAGTACATCGAGTCTCTATATGGTGATTTAGTTTCTTACTAATTGATTTTCTTCCCAGCTCTAAAGAAAGAGGCTGACAGAAGGGAAGCAGAGAAGAAAGGGGTGTCATAGATTATATTATTGCTCAGAAATATTTCCTTACTCCCGCCTCTCCCTACTCAAGGGGTGGAGTGTATTTTCCTATTCTTTGATTTTTGGGTTTGTCTATGTGATTTGCATTGTCTAATATACTATGGCCTGAGCCTTGGTCTTAAAGGGTTTGTGGGTTATTGTTTTTTTTCTTAGTCTTGTCCTTCTGCTATTGCCATGAGGATATTTCTGAAGTAAGCTTTCAGTTCAACAAGGAGGAAGAGAGATACGTGAAGCAGAGCAGGTCCAACCAAGTTCTGCCTAAATCAAGTGATCACTTGCTTACTCATTGATGCATAAGAAATAATTGCATAGTGTTGTATGTCACCAAGACCTCCTGTTTGTTATACAGTGTGTCATAGCAATAGATAACTGATATAGTCGGGCATGCTGAGAACCAGTTTTGCCTACACTCCACAATTTTTCAAGTTCCTTTCCCTACATCTGAGGCTTGAAGAAACTCATTGAAGGGAATTTAGTGTAGACATAACTCTACTAAAGCCTTTATGCATCTTCCAAACCCAAGTAAAGCATCCATGATTATGTTTTTTCTTGAAGTGTATCAAATTGCCTCCTTAAAGCTTGTTGCTTTTCAGTTGCATCTATTGTTCTTAAGCCACATCCTTTCATGAAGAATCTTAATCAAAACAAATGATTAGTGAAGGGTGTTTTACTTGTCTCTTTTGCTATGGTTTTCTTGAATCTTCTATGGTAATATATACAAACTGATTCTTTGTTTAGGATTGTCTATTCAAAGCCCAGGTCCTTAGTCCTACTGTTTTCTTCTTTAGCTCATTATTACTATTTTGTATTTAGTGCAAGAAAAAAAATCATTATTGGAGCTTTCAAAAAGTGTAGAAGACGGAAACAGAGTAAAGTATGTTCATCTTTATTTTGATTATTTCAGACATGCTCTTTCACTGCTTGTAAAACTTAACAGAAAATTGGGTCCATGGTGAGGCCATCTTCAAACTCTTTAATCTCTGTAAACACATCAATTACAAAGTAAACCATTACAAAGTAACTCATTAGAACTATAGCTTAACAGATTAGCTTTCTCATCCTCTCTTTATTCAGGCAAATCCTGCCACAGTTTATAAAGGGAAATCCCAGAATTTAGTCACTTGATAAGTTATGGAAAAGTTTTAGTATGTTGAGTAGGATACCTTAGTGGAAAAAGCAGAACTTGCATTAGATGTTTTCTACATATCTCTGGTATTTGCATGATTTATTTAAAATTTGACAATTATGAGTTTTACAATAGTGATCCTTTCTTTTTTTAAAATTTTAAAATATGTATATTTTATTCAACACTTTTTAAAGAAAGAGTACAGGTACTGGGGAGAACAGAGAGTGGACAGTAATAAAATAAACCATAAGATGGACTGATTTCAATAAATTTTAATTAAAAAATAAATAGTAGGTGATAAATAAAAGAAACATCAATAAATAAAAGAAAAAAATCAAGATTAGCTCAACTAAAATGGAAAGAAGAGAAGCTCCCTTTAAGAAAGTAGTGATCCTTTCTTACTACCCATTGTTGGTACCATTAAAGAAACTTTAAATGCTCCAAAAAAATTATTTTGTATCCCTACTTTTAGTTTTGATCCAACCTTCATGAATTCATTCTCCACCTAATGATCAAAGTTATATTTTAAAATTCAAATCAAATTATCTCATTTTTTTTGCTTAAACTCTTCAATCATTTCCAATTGCACTCAGAATAAAATCTAATGTCTTAAACGTGGTCCTAAATTCTCCATTTCTCCTGCTTTTCTTGTATGTCAGCCTCGGTATCCTCGTTCATATCCTCTGAAAACCCCCGTTTTTGGAAAACCCTTTTCTCATCTCAGGCCTTAGGAAGCAGCATTTGCAAAAACATGGAAGTACAAGAATGTATGGAAAATTTAGGAAAGGAAGTATATTGTTCTTTATGAATGTGGCATAGGGACATATCAGGAGTAGATGCAAAAATTAGCTTATGTTTGCTCATATGCTACAGAACATATTTGTGTGATAATAAATGCTTTATACATTTCTTGGTAAATCAAGATAAAGTGTAATAAATTCAAGGTAGCAAATGTGATCAAATGTGTCTTACAATATAGGTGATGTAAATGACCTAACATCTTTGAGCCTCAGGTTTCTCATCTATAAAAGAATAATTATACCTACTCACAGGGTTGTTGTATTTCAGAGATTATATTTTTATAAGGTACACATAGTACTCAGCATATTAGAGCTATTCTGTGCACATCAGGGAATTAACTGCAGTAAGGAATGTTAAACACAAAACACAGATTTTACTCCCAATGAGATTATAAACTCTCCAAACAGAAATCTTTAAAGGGCAAAAAGTGTAAGTACCCATTAACCTACTCATCTTTTAATATAATGACTGAAAATAGTAAAGCTTTCTGGAGTGAGAATTCCATTTCCCAAATGCAGTCTCCTGCCATTAGGTCACCGAGGAAAACTTTGATGGTGAGCATTGACCTCAAATATTTAAAGAACTAAATTCACCATGTTTCTGTGGCCAGGACCCTTTCCCCTTTAAGTTCAATCACTATATATTTCTCTCTGATTAAGCACTTCTTCCAATATTAACTAACATTTTTAACTTGATTATCTTTTGCCAACAAAGCTTCCCGGAGTACTTGAGCCAGTTACATCATTCAGGAAAACAACTTAAAATTATTGTACTAGTTTAGTTTTAAAAAATACTGTGAGCAGATTAGGTAATGGAGACTGTTGTAATGCCTAAAGGAAAATGAATATAGAACACATCTAAGGAAGCAAGTTAAGATATTCATAGTCTATGTATTGCTTTGCGAAGAGCTCAAAAGTTTAGACTTTTAAAAAATAAACAGAGCCCTTTACAAATTTAAGTCACAAAACTCACGAGGACAGCTTTTCCCCCCCATTTGTTAAGGTGTCTGGTAACTAGTGTAAATGCAACTTGCATTGTACTATTCTAACATTCAAGGATTTTATTTTGGTCAGGATCTATAATTTGAAATAAAGGTTATTAAAAACAAACTTAACTTCAAAATGTTGACGATCGCTTTGATACTAACTAGGAAAGGCCTAATAGAATAGAATGCAAACATTAATCATAAGTTTATAAACTGACTAACACAATCAGTAATAACTTCATCTTACAGACACATTATTATTATTATTATTATTATTATTATTTTTTTTAATTTAGCTTGTGCCAAACATAGGACTCGATCCAAGGAATTTTCTATGGCACAGTTGTTCACTCGGAGATACAGGGCTTTCTTAGGATAGAAGCTTAAATATTATATTCTCTCTGATAGGTAATGGCTCTCAGTGAGTAAGAGAGACGTAGCGATGGAATGAATATGGTACTGGCATAGTTCACTGCATTTGGTGTGAAACGTAGGTTTAAATCTTAGGTAGTAGTTTCATGACACTGGGCAAATTACTTAACCTCTGCATGTCCCAGTTTACGTCTGGGGATGATAGTAAATCCTTGTGATGATTTGATGCAATAATAGCTGTCAACTGTATGTACTGCTGTAGCAGATTGAGTTCCCCAGGAAGCTAACTGACTTGACGATTAAGTTTATTAGGGAGTATTCTTGGGATAAACACTGTGGAAGGAAATATACAGAAATGGATTAGACAGAGGGAGAAGTTAAGCAGCAGTGCAGTGTCAGTGAAAGGCTCAGCTGACCCATGGACAGTTCGGTGGATGGGATGGATTTTCAGAGGAGTCCTGAGTTTGGATGAGAGGAATGAGTCTTCATACCCCCTCATAGGTTAGTTATTAGATGTGGTCCATCTGGAATGGAAGAGTAAATGACCTTGCCTGAGGCTGTTCTCTTCTGCAGAGGCAGTCCCTGAAGAGGGCTTGACAGCTCGAGGGCTGTAAATTAGCAGCAATACTTCCAGCACCTGGGGTAATCGGCCCTTCATTTCTGAGGGGGATCGGGTAGCATGTTAGAGTCCACCCTAGTTAGTTGCCAAATCAACTGGAAGTGTTTAACAGTATATGTGATCAAAGAGATTTTAGAAGTTCCATTCTTTATATTTTATTTAATTCAACTACAGTGTTTTACTACTTGGATTTGTTCTTCTATATTGGCTCAGGCACCCTACAATGTGTTTTGAATATCTTATATCACTGAATTTTCCTAATAACCTGGTGAATTTTGTATCATTTTCAACACGTTACTCTGAAGAAACTGATGTCAGAATGGAGTATATAGCTTTTAAATTTACAAATCCACTATAGAGTGAAATAAGAATTCAACCTCAATACTTTTTAAATCTAAAGCCTATGAGATATTTTATTTAGAGTTGTGGTGTGGTGGGATTATGCTACAATTTTAATTTATTCCAGCTATTTTGAAAAAAAAAAAAACTCTTTTAACACCTACAAGGATTTTACTTTGGTGTATAATATAGGCAACAATTATATTAAGATTAAATGCTAGCTCTTTTAAATTTTATGTACTTTTATAAGTAGGTTAATTACATGAATTTTATTTAACTATTAAAACTTGTGTTTCATTTGACTAGATGGATAGATAAACCTAGAATTTGCATAAATATCTGACAAGTATTCTTATATAGTATGTAAAATATATTGGCTCCATAATTTCTTACTCTGCTATTCACTCATTTTGACTTAGAAGCACAAGAGAACTGATTAAAATGAGGAGTTCCCTAACTGTTAAATGCCAGTATCTAAACTAAACTGGAAATGTAATGGGGTATGTACCCATTAGGTGGTCTTCCAATACACTTCATCCTCTGAGATACACTGGATAGAGGAGCGAAAGTACGCTATGAGGAGATAGCAAAGAACAGCTAGGTTTTTGCAGTAGTTTACTCATATACAGTGGGGAAGTGCGTGGCATATTCATGAAGGGAGTGAGGATTTAGGAACATTTCTCCACAACCAAAAGCCTTGGACGTACAGAGAAAGTGAAGATGAGATCTAAGTGAGACAAAAACACAATGTGTCATGGGCATACAAGTCTCAAAGCAGACAGATAACAGGAAGCGCTTTTATTTCGGCCTGTGACCAAGGATTGCAATTATAGGAAGCATGTGGCAGTTGACTGTTTTATAAGTCTTCCCAAAGTGTTATTCTTAGCAGGTTAGTGGCAGAAGGGAATAGCATCAACATCCAGATCATGAGATCAGAGATTCCAACTTCATCACATGCGAGTTACTAGACATTTCTCCCAGGTTATGTAACCAGGTTTTCAGATAGTTTTAGCCTCTGACAGTGATATAACCTTTTCTTTAAAAATCTTGTGTGAGTGTATCTTCAAGGTATTTCCAAGGTAAATTGGAATTTAGTTCACTGGGAATTGGCTGCTACAAAGATGAATTTTAAACAAGAAATTCTTGGAGCAATATAGGTCATTCTCTACTTTGCTCCCCTTCACAAGAACAACTAATAACTATTCATGGACAAGACTCTACTGAGAAAAATTCTAAAACACAGGTTGAGGTTAAACATTCCCCATGTAGGGGCGGCTGGTTAGCTCAGTTGGTTAGAGTGCGGTGCTCTTAACAACAAGGTTGCCGGTTCGATCCCCACATGGACCACTGTGAGCTGCGCCTTCCACAACTAGATTGAAACAACTACTTGACTTGGACTGACGGGTCCTGGAAAAACACAGTTAAAATAAATAAAGTTAAAAAAAAATGAATCCCCATGTACCACAGAGACCGAGGCAGACTGCGTTAGAAGAGTAAGAGAAGAGGCTACACACTGACCATGTTGCCCCATGTCCAGGCTGGCGCAGCACCATGTGGGGAGGTCTTCCCTGAGCATCGGGTTCCTGCAGTAGAAAAAGCATGCCCAGGGTGGACATCAAGCTACCCCAGCATTGTATGTCACTTCTTGCGAGTACCCTCTCCGTTCTCTCCTCACATGGATCATGGGGGAATCTGCGGGGCTTGGCCACTGGGAATCTGCTTGTGACTGAGAAGAGGGGAAGGGCTTGCAACAACCAGCACTTGGATCTGGGCAGACTGAATTCTTACCTGCAACATGCAAGTAGTAGTCCCAACCAGTGGATTGGCTCATCTGCAGAGGCAAGACTGTGGTACAGTTTGGCCAGGGAACTAGAAGGAGCACAGGTCTCAAAGAAAGAGCTTTGCTGGCCTTGGAGCCGAGTCTGCTGCCCCCCACTCCACCACACCCCTGCCACACCCACAAACAGGCAGAGGAGCTGAGTCGTAACCCCAAGCACTGCTAAGCCTGTCCAGAACACCAGGAAGCTGTGTAGCCCAGCAACCCTCCAGCGGAGTGTCCGTCAGGCAGAGCTGATCGTCCACAGAGCAAAGCCAGTGGCCCTGAATGGCCAGGGAAATTGGGGCTTGAGTCAGCTTGAGTCAAGACCACAAACAGAACCTTGCTAGTCTTAGAGTTGGTTCTTCTACTCTGCCTGGACAAGGAAACTAATTTGTAGCCCCAGCCATTGCTGAATACAGCCTTTAGTCTGCCAGACCACGGAACCTACTCAGAGCACAGGGGAAGCTGTGTAAGGCCTTCAAGGCTTACAGTGGTGCTTGAACAGACAGCACAACCAGTGCATTTCCCCATCTGCAGAGCAAACCCGGTGGCCCCTTCTGGCTAGGGAATTCAGTGCAGTCTTGTCTGATTCAGGTTCCCAAACAATAAGCCCTATCCGCCTTCGGGTCTGTTCTGCTGCCCCACCATGGCAGGAAACCAAGCTAGTAGTCTTATCCAGTTGTTCTCAGCCAGCAGCACCCCCATCCCAGACCTCAGATCCTGGGCAGTGGCCTCATCCCCAAATAGACCCTGGAAAAGCCCCACCCAAGGATGTTACCAGCTGACATGTCCAGAAACCCAAACTGAGCTGAATGGTAAGGAACTGTCTCTGCCAAACACATTAGAATGGTTCAACCTATGCATATCAATGA
This sequence comes from Rhinolophus sinicus, assembly GCF_057876585.1. Lineage (NCBI taxonomy): Eukaryota > Metazoa > Chordata > Mammalia > Chiroptera > Rhinolophidae > Rhinolophus > Rhinolophus sinicus. The sequence goes on along the minus strand of NC_142518.1, from coordinate 19,748,499 downwards.
ATGTGATACATCACATCAGTAGAATGAAAAATAAAAATCATATGTTCTCCTCAGTAGATGCAGGTAAGACATTAGACAAAATTCAACATCCTTTCATAATAAAAACTCTCAACAAAGTGGGTATAGAAGGAACATACCTCAATATAATAAAGGCCATATATGACAAGCCCATAGCTCACATCATACTCAATGGTGAATGGTTGAAAGCTTTCCTGCTGTGAGCAGGAAAAAGATATGGGTGCTCCACTCTTATTGGAAGTCCTAGTTGGAGCATTAGGCAAGAAAAAGAAATTAAAGACATCCAAAACAGAAAGGAAGAAGTAAAATTATCTCTGTTTGCAGATGATATGATCTTAGATATAGAAAATCATAAAGACTGCACCAAAAATGTTAGAACTAATCAACGAATTCAGTGAAGTTGCAGGGTACAAAATCAACATACAGAAATCAATTATTTCTATATGCTAACAATGAAATATCTGGAAAAGAAGTAAAGAAAAAAACCCATTTCACAATAGCATCAAAACAACAAAATACGTAGGAATAAATTTATCCAAAGAAGTAAAAGATCAGTACACTTTAAAATTTTGATGAAAAAAATTGAACAAGGGAGAAATAAATGAAAAGATATCTCATGTTCATGGATCAGAAGAATTAATATTGTTAAAATGTCCATTCTACCCTAAGCCATAAATAGCTTCAATGCAATCCCTATGAAAATTCCAGTAGCATTTTTCACAGAAGTAGAAAGTTGTTTTTAAAATTTGTATGGAACCACAAAAAACCTGGAATAGCTAAAGCAATTTTGAGCAAGAAGAACAAAACTAAAATCATTGTATTTACTGCTTTAAAGCTATATTACAAATGTATAGTAATCAAAAGGGTATGGCACTGGTATAAAAACAGACACATACACCAATGGAACAGAATCGAGAGCCCAGAAAGAAACACATACGCAATCAACTAATTGACAAGTGAACCCAGAGTATTCAATGGGGAAAGAATAGTCCCTTCAATAAGTGGTGCGGGGAAAACTGGATTATCACGTACAGAAGAATGAAATTGGACCCCTATCTTACACCACTCACAAAAATTAACTTGAAATGAATTAAAGATTTAAACAAGATTTGAAGCCGTAAAACTCCTAGATGAAAATACAGGGGGAAAGCTCCCTGACATGTCTTGGCAGTGACTTTTTGGATATGACACCAGAAGCACAAGCAAGTGGAACCACTTCAAACTAAAAGCTTTTGCACAGCAAAGGAAATAACAATATGTAAATGCCACCTATGGAATGGGAGAAAATATTTGCAAAACATCTGTCTGATATGGAGGAACTCGTACAACCGAATAGCAAAGAAATAAGCATTCCAATTTAAAAAATGGGCAAAGGACCTGAGTAGACATTTTTCCAAAGAAGACAAACAAATGACCAACAGGTATATGAAAGGTGCTCAATATCATTAATCAGCAAGGAAATGCAAATCAAAACCACAAAGGGATATCACCTCACACCTTTTAGGATGGCTGTAATAAAAAAGATAAGTGTTGGGAAGGATGTGGAAAAAGGAATCCTTTTGAACTGTTGGTGGGAATGTAAATTAGTTCAGCCACTATAGAAAACAGTGTGGATGTTCCTCAAAAAATAATAGAACTACCATATGATCCAGCAATCTCATTTCCGGTGTATATCCAAAGGAAATGAAATCAGGATCTCAAAAAGATATTTGCACCCCCGTGTTCTTTGAAGCATTCATTAGTCACGGTAGCCAAGACATGGAAACAACCTAAATGTCCAGTTCATCAAAAGATGAATGGATAAAGAAAATGTGAGATACACACACACTAGAATTCTATTCACCATAGAAAAGAAAGAAATCTTGCCATTTGCAACAAACATGGATGGACCCTGAGAGCATTATGCTAAGTGAAATAAGTCAGAAAAAGACAAATACCATGTGATCTCACATATGGAATCAAAAAAAGCTAAACTCACACAAACAGTAGAATGGTGGTTGCCGGGAGCTGGGGTGTAAGGGAACTAGGGAGATAGATGTTTGTCAAAAGGTACAAACTTCCAGTTATAAGATGAGTAAGTTCTCAGGATCTTACAACATGGTGACTATGGTTAACAATGCTGTATTGTATACTTGAAAGTTGCTGAGATAGTAGATCTTGAATGTTCTCACCAAAAAATAAAATGGTAATTATGTGAGGTGATGGAGGTATTAATTAACCCTACTATGGTAATCATTTCAAAATATGTAGAAAAGGGTAAAGGGGGTCGAATATATGGTGATGGAAGGAGAACTGACTCTGGGTGGTGAGCACACAATGTGATATATAGATGATGTAATACAGAATTGTACATCTGAAACCTATATAACTTTACTAACCATTGTCACCCCAATAAACTTTAATTAAAAATAATAGAATATGTAAATATCAAATCATCACATTTTATACCCTAAACTTATACCATGTTATAAGTCATAAAGGTAGAAAATAAATAAAATAAGGACTTGTGCTAGAATGAAATTCAGTGTACTGCTTCCTTTTTTGAGAAAGTCATACTGTGAAAAACAAAAAAAATAGCTGAATGAAATAGTGTTCTTAGTGATATAGTCAATTTATATATGGCATAATCTCCTTATCTCATTGTAGCCTGGTAATGGACAGGCAGCCATGAACTTGGTGTAGCATAATTTTACATGTACCATTTAGTTAAACCCTAAATCTATGCTATGTGAAATAATTATTAATCTCATTTTATAGGGAATTGAGATCCAGAGTTAGTGTAATTCATTCGAGTGTCTGCAGTTAGCAAGTGCTGGTTGAGGATTTTCAGTGCAGACTCACTCCATCGTCCTCCTGTTTAATTACTGTGCTTTACTGACATTCAGGCTATAAATGGGCTTTAGAAGTGTTTACACAGTAATTTTTTCAATGAATTCTCATGTATATCCCAACACATAAAACAGACAAAAATGGATGTGTTTGGTTTGATTTGGGAAAGCGTGAAATTTGACATCTTACCTTCTCAGACTACATCAGTCCCATTCGCCTTATTCTATGTTTCTAGACATAGCTGGGACCCCTCTAAACTAGATTATCCTGGAGACTGTCATTATTAGATCCCCAAAAAGTTTCGTTTTGTTCATTTGATAACCAAGGTGTGCGTGTGTGTGTATAATCAGAAGATACAAAATACAACTTTATTTTGTGCATCAAAACCATAAAGGACAAAAGGAAGTCATTATTCAAAAGTTAGGGGGAACACTGATAGAATCAACCTCATATCCAATAACTTGGGAGTATCTTAGCTTCTTGTTTCAATGGTTCCTCTAAGTCTCTCTCTACCATGTTTTTATTGGTACAAAGAATTATTTGGAAACCCAAATATGGTAAAAGTAACATGATTCCTCAGTCTACTGCAGCTACATGTTAATTCCACTTTTAATTCTTTCAGAGGATGTTGAAAGCATACCAATATTTCTACCATTTCATTATGAATTCCTTGCTAGGATCAGTAGCCTTAGGTTAAAAAAAAGTGTAAATGTGTTATTTCTTTCACTGAAATGAGCTTTTCTTAAGACCCAGAGGGGTAAAATTTGAACTGCTCAGTGATCATTGATGTTTGCATACAACTAAGTTGCTACATTGTATTAAAGGAGTGATCCACAAATCTGTTAAGATTGCCTTTCTTCCACACAAAAGATAAGGATACAAATATAGTTAACAAAGAGACTTTGCAATGTGAAAATGTATTATATGAGAATAACTATGTTGACATAAAATATTTATATGTCATAACTTTATTTTCAGCAAAATAATTTGATACCATACGTGTAACTATTTTTTTATAAGTGATCAAGTAAAATGGCAGCCTATTGATGCTTATTATTTGGCTTATCTCCCTCCAAATATTTCTTAAAACATGCTTGCATTACTAAAACCATACTGAAAAAGCCACAAATATGATTCAAATATGAAATTCACCACCAAAAAGAAATACATTATTAAGTATCAGAGCATTCGCTAGTTCCACTGGCATTCTGCTGGGGAGTTCCTGCCATGTACCATTCCATAATTTACCCTCCACTCAGACCTAACTGCTTGCAGCTTCTAAAACAAACAAAACTGTTTTAAGTCTTGGGTACCTGCTGACACTGTTCTTTTTATCTGGCAACCACATTCCACTTTTAATAGAGTAATTAATGCTCCCTGCTATAACAAAAACCCCTACAATCTCATTGCCTTAACCTACAAAGATTTATTGCATTTCGTCAAATGTAAGCTGCCGTCTATTATAAGATGCATCATTTTGTTTGGTGCCAAGGAAGAAAATGAGTTCTCCCAGTTAAATGATGGCACAGTACTTCCTTATCACCTTCATTTTAAGAAGCGTCCTTATTACAGAGAAGTTAAAATGTAAGAAGTAAAAGTACCTGAGAATCAATGTGGTATTGCATTCTTCTTGTGCATCGTGTACTGAAGATCACTTAGCTGTAAAGAGTCTCCACCAGGCTGTGACAAAGGCATCCTGGCGCTTTCCATCTTTCTCTTGTCCCCTGGGGACTTTGGAGTTCTCCATAGGATCCTTTCCATCTGGATTTGCAAGAAACCACGGAGAGAACAGAGCTAGAGGATGGCAATGGTTGTTTCAAGTCAGGCCTAGGAGTGTCTTACATCACTATTACCCACATTCCTTTGGCAGCACCAATCACATGACCCATCTAGATTTAAGAGGAGGAGCAACTTAGTCTTCCCATGGTCCCAGAGGAAAATGAAATGTTGTGAAAATTACATAGCATTGCCACTCCAGTTCAGCCCCTATCACTTCCACTCATCTTTCAAGACTTAGCACAAGAATCACCTTCTCTGTTCAATATTTTCTTATTCCTTACTTTCCCAAATAAAAATGACTACTATTCTTTCGTGCTGTACTAATTTTCTGATATAAAATTAATAACCCTGTGTGCTTGCATTAGACAATGTCATAGTCTACTGGGGCTGCCATAACAGAAGACCACAGGTGGGGTTGCTTCAACGACAGAAACTCATTTTCTCACAATTCTGGAGCCTAGAAGTTCAGGATCAGGGTGCCAGGAGGGTTTGTGTCTGGTGAGACCACTCTTCCTTGCTTATGTTATAGATAGCTGCCTTCTCATAGTTTGCTCACGTGTCCTTTTCTTTGTGTGTGCATACCAAGAGAGAACTCTGATGTCTGTTCCTCTTCTGGGGAAAAGACCAGTCCTTTTGGATCAGGGCCCCACCCTTATGACCACATTTAACCTTGAGTACCTTCTTAAAGGCCTTATCGCCAAACACAGCGACTTTGGGGGTTAAGGCTGAGTTTTGGAGGGGCACAATTCAGTCCATAACAGATGCCAAGTCCTTTTTTTATCAGTGGATCCACTGTGCCTGGAAGACTTTAGAAAATTAATACATTTGTTTTATTTCCATTCTAATTGAAATTAAATTAGAAGGTGATGAAGAAAAACAATTGGGTTCTAGTTCTAGAACTTACATTAGTTATCTGTGTGATTTGGAGCAAATCACTTTAACCTCTTCAGGCACAAATTTCTTCATCAGAAATTTTGGGAATTATAGGTGATCTTCAAGTCTTTTGAATGAATGCTAAAATTTATATTCCATTTGACACCTATAATAAAAATCAATGAAAGATCTTCACTCTCAATCAGGGCTCACAATTTTGATGTACACTCATCTGTTTAAAGCAACAGATCATATTCTTGTATTGGGTCACAATTTGCATTTATGCAAATTCATGATTGAATTCATGATTCCTGTCTTTGTAACTACATCCTGGCACATGCCGAAGACATAATGCTATTCCGATTTCCCTTGGTTTCACCGTGTTCAGGTATATATTCTAATCCTTTTTTGCCATCAGGGAGCTCTTTAGCAACTCTTTCCTCAGTTATTCCATTTCTGCAATACAGATGGGGAGATTTTCACACTTTAAAATACTAGTGAATAACATTCATGTAAAAATTTCTTTCAAAATGTAAGTGATTCATCTACCAAATTTGCAACCTACCAAAGTCGCCAGTGAGTGTGTTACTTGAAAAATGAATGAATTTATTTTAGTTAGAATGTGTTGTCAAAATAGCTAAAATCAACTAGAGCACTGTGAATGAAGGGTAATGATAAACAATATTTTACTGTACAGTTAGAAGTCATCAACAGTGGTGGATTAATACTATTAGTTTTGAGACCAGTTGTAGTTATATTTTTATAAAAATACATTAAGAAAACAAGAATACTAATTTATTCTTCTAAGTAGGAAAAAGTTAGAACAAAATACAAATATTCAAAAGAAAAATACATCACTTTAGTTTTGAAAATGTTTTCAAATATATTTATTTCTCTGTAACTTAATTGTATATTTTGGATCTTTAAAATGATACTTCTCTGTTCAAAGCAGGATTTAAAGTATATTTTTAAAAAATCACTTATATGCATAGCAAGATTTGGGTACAAATGAAAATAAAAAGGCTAATTACATATGTATGCATGTGTATATTAATTGCACCAATGATCCATATCATTTATTGACCTTCACTATTTGTCAGTCACCATACTCAGTAATTTGCGTATATCGCAATAAATCCTCACACTAAACGAATGAGGTAGATTCTGTTAACATCCTGTTTCATAAATGTGGAACCCAAAGTACACGTATTTCATGTCAAAGTTATACAATTAGAAAGTTGTGGAGCCCAGACAATTTAACTCCAGAATTTGTGTTCTTTAGACTATTTCTGATAACATTTGTCATCAATTATGTGATTCATACCTAGAGTAAATAGTCTTAATAAATTTCATATCTTTTTGTGTATGGTTGTAAGTAACTTTTTATAGCACATAATTAAGAATGGATTGGAAGTATTTTTTCATTCTTGTCAAAAATGTACAAACAGAATCTAAACATGAAGAAACAACACAAATGCACTCTACAAAATACTTGTACTCTTCAAAAATGTCAAGATCAAGAAATACAAAGAAAGGCTGAGGAACTGCTCTAGAATAAAAAAGACTAAGGAAACATGACACATAAATGCAAAGCATGATCTTGGATAGGATCCTGGACTGAGGGTAAATGGAAATAGACATAAAGGAGATTATTGGGAAAATTGACAAGCTATGAATACGAGCTGAAGTTTAGACAATTGTACTGTATCAATGTTATATTTCCTGTGCTATGCTTATTTGTTCTTAGCAAATACACACTGGACTACTGAAATTGTGTGTGTGTGTGTGTGTGTGTGTGTGTAAGGAGAGAATGCTAAAGCAAATGGGATAAACAGCAAATATAAACAGTTAATGAATCCGGTGAAGGTTTTAAGTGGGTTTTCTTGCAATTTTTCTTTAAATTTGAAATCATGGAGGACATTATGCTAAGTGAAATAAGCCAGACATAGAGAGACAAATGTTGCATGATCTTGTGTATATGTGGAATCTAACACAATAAGATTCATAGAATTAGACAGTAGAATGGTGGTTGCTAGGAGCAGGAAGGAGGGGGAAATAGGGAAATGTTGATCAAAGGGTACAAAGTTTCAGTTATACAAGATGAATAAATTCTAGAGATCTAATACAGCATGGTGACTATAGTTAATAACACTATTACATATTTGAAATTTGCTAAGAGGGTAGAATATAAATGTTCTTACTACAAACAAAATGAAAGAAAATTGAGTTTCGTTTCGTGAGGTTATGGATATGTTAATTAGCTTGATTTCACAACTTATACAACACATGAAGTTGTACACCATAAATATATGCTGTTTCTATTTCTCAATTATGCCTCAATAAAACAAAAAATAGAAAAGATATAACATACTAAAAAATGGAATAGAGGGAAGCATCTTATCGATTATTTAATTCATAAGCTTATGAAAATATAGATTAATAAACCATCAAGAACTAAAGCAGGCACTAAGGATCAAATGGAATTGAAACTAAGTATCTTCATCAAGAATGTAATTATCTGAGAAGAAATGTTTGAAAGTAATAAAAACCTTCAGTTAAATAGAGAAATGGGATATGTTAGTTTAATTGTTTTTAATGAAAAAAACTATCAAGAGAATAAAATAATATATTGCAGCTAATAATAATATTAAAATATGTTGGCTTCTTTCACAGGAAATATCTATTTTAATCAATATAATGTTTCCTTTCTTGTGAATCTGCTTTGGCAACTTTTGACTAATATAAGTTGGGTACTTTTACATTTATAATTATTTTAACTCACTTTAATTTCCATTTTGTAGATGAGGAAACTGAGACTCAGAGAAATTAAGTAACTTGCTCAAAGGCATACAGGCACTATGTTTCTTGTATTTCACGCACACATCAGCCTGATTTTAATCCCATATTTGTTCTACCTTAACACTCTGGCATTTAGTGAAAGGTGATTCATTAAAATATAAAGAAAATGGAAATAGCCAAGACCACTTTCAGTGAAAAATGAGATGGGATTCTTCTTAGTGGCAAAATGGATTTTGAACTTTGCTTTGTAATGAAATGCTAGCCCTTTACAAATTAGAAGTTTTTGATCTTTAAACCATGACTCATTTCAGTCAGTTTACTGAACAGAAAAAAAGAAGACTAAAAATGGAAAGAGAAAATACAAGGAATACTGCTTTTATCCAATAATGTGCTAGACATAAAAATGGCTGATTAATTGAAAATTTTCACTTTTCATGTAGTTGCTCTGATACTGAACAGTTTTAGACACATTTGGCTTAAAATCAAATGATTCCTTTGAGACCTTTTTTCTACCCTCAAAGCAGCAACGCACCTGAAGAAACCCTCGTTGGCAGGAGTCTCAAAGCTGCTGCAGCGTTTTGTATAACAAAATATCTGACAGGAACTCCTCTCACTGGGACAGCCATTAGAAGCCCAGGAAACTTGCCAGTAGAGTAAGTGATCCATCAGCCTAGGAAGATGCGGCTCCTCGGCTTTTTCATTTTATTTTAAACAGAATCATAAAATGAATGTGTGTCATTGATATCTGAAAGAATTTTTCAAAGTGTTACATAATTGTTTACTTAATTATTTAGTAATGAAAATAACTTACTTTGTTAAATAATTATTTAATCAATGATTTAGTGCACTGTTACTGCTCCACAACAAAGGTTCTCAAAAGAGCATTACAATGACCTGGGGGATTTATTAAAAGCAGATTGCTGCATCCCAATCTTTGATTCTATGATTTAAGTTTGGGGCTGGGCTTGATCATTTACGTTTCTAACAAGTGCCTGGGGGATGTCGATGTTGCTGGTCTGAGAACCACACTTTGAGAACCAATGTCTAAAATATATGCAAGATTTTTATATTTGCAAACTTTATTGATTATCTGTAATCACTTAGAATTCTGTGTTCAGGAAAATATTATAAACATGCACATATAACTGTGTTTAAAAGAATATGTCTCCAACTGGTTTGTTAAGTGACCTTTGGACCTAGATCTTCATTGTCCAATACAGTAAACATTAGGCACACGTGGCTATTTAATTAATTAAAATTAAATAAAATTAAAAGTTCATTTCTTCAGTCACACTAGCCACATTCAAGTGTTTATGGCCACATGTGGTTAGTAGGTACCAGATTAGACAGAACATTTCCTTCATTGTTGGAAGCTGTACTGAATAGTTAATAGAGTCGTCCTTAACTTTCGTAAGTAGCCCAAACCCAGGCCAGCCTTAACATAAACAGAGCAGGCTGGTCCATCTCTGATGGGATTTCAGGCATTTGGCCTTCCTCACCATCCTGCATCACCTCAGCATCTGTGCATGTGCACATGTACGCATATCTATGCACACACACAGTTTTCTCATCCAGTATCTAATATCTGAAAGCTAACCTTCAAGGCTTGGATCCAGATTAAAGATGTACACACTGGAAAAGATTGTCCCTTACATGTTTTAATCATTTACAATTCTGTGGGTTTTAACAGTTTCCTGAATTTCTAATATGAGGGTATGGATAATAGAGAAAATTAATATTAAAATAATAAAATATATTTTGATGTGGAATATTGCAACAGAGGAATATACCACTTAGGAAACCTGTAACAGATTCAATTTTACTTCATTTTCTCCTAAATTGTCCAGGATATTATATTGCATCCTGTCTATGGTGCCAGTTTGGCTAGAAGAATAGAGAGCAGGGGGCTACGGGTTTCTATAAGGAATGCTATATGTCCATGTCCCCACTCTACTACTTTTCTGTGACATTGTGTGACACGTTGGGCCTCAGTGATTTGTTTATAAATAGAACCAGCATGATTGTTGTAAAGAGGACATGAAGAAAGTGTGCTTACATGTACTTAGTGTACTGTCAAGGCTTATGTAAATTCTGTGTATTGCATTTCTTGCATGCTAAAAGTTGATATTACAGTTGTGAAAGAAAGCTGCTAAATAGCCTCACATGACAGTATGGAAGAACAGTCCCAGAAATTTTCATCTTCATCTCTGTGAAATAGGGTTGCTAACTCAGTGCACTTCGTGGCACTGTGCAAAGATAAACAACAAAGTATTTCAGTCCTTTAAAGCTTCACACATTTAACTTAGAAATATAAGATGGATATGATGAACAGGACTCTATGATGTCCCTCAGTGTCCCTTGCCCACTCTTATTTGATCCTCTGCCCTTGTGTGTGGTTAGAATCTGTGAATATAATGAGAAATTAGTTCCATGATTATGTTAGATTTCATGGCAGAAGGAATTTTGCAGATGTCATTGAGATCTCAAATCAATTGTTGTTAAGATCAGGAAATTATCCTAGGTGTGTCAGTCTTAATTAATCAGATGAGCTTTCAAAGGCACTGAGCTCTTACTAATGCAAGAGATTGGAAGCAAGAGGGATTCAGTGAGAGGGAGGGTCTCTTGGATATGAGAGGCCTCTAGGAGCTATAAGTAGCCCCAGATGCTAGCCAGTGTGGGGACAGAGCCAGGAGTGCAGTTTCCAAGCTCTCGGCCTCATGTGGAAAGGTGCTGGCTCAGGTAGTAAATGGCCATCAGCTGTGATTGGATGGCCATCAGCTGTGGCTAGTTGGCCATCAGCTGTAACCAGTGAGCCATTGGCCACTAATATAACTGCTGTGGCTATGCTAGCAGAAAATGGGGCTAGCAAGAAAAATGGGGGGCTAGCAAGAAGATGGTGGCTGAGTGTCGTGCGGGGTGGCCTGCGGGGTCTCTGGTCCCGTTCCCCACATAAGAACGCAGGATATGGTGAGGCCAAAAAGGAACATCCACGGAGCCATAAATGGGGGAGTCATACCACTATATTCTCGCTGGTGGCTGGGTTGGAGAAACAGGAAACAGGAGCCACATGATCCGCAACCCTCACTCCGCCGCTTGCTGGCTCAGCCACCATCTTCTTGCTAGCCCCATTTTTCTGCTAGCATAGCCACAGCAGATATATTAGTGGCCAATGGCTCACTGGTTACAGCTGACGGTCAATAGTCACAGCTGATGGCCATCCAATCACAGTTGATGGCCATTTACTACCTGAGCCAGCACCTTTCCATGTGAGGCTGAGAGCCTGGAAATTGCACTGCTGGCTCTGTCCCCACACTGAGCTAACAAAAGCGTATTGCAGAGAGGCGGATGCTGCCAGCCAGAATATAGTGGTATGATTCCCCCATCTATGTCTCCAGGGGTGTTCCTTTTTTGGCCTTACCATATCCTGTGTTCTTATGTGGGGAGCGGGAGCTGAGACCCCACAGGCCGCCCCGTGTGACAGCCAGCAAAGAAATGGGGACCTCAGTCCTACAACCACATGGAACTGCATTCTGCTGACAACCTGAATACATTTGGAAGAGGAGCCCAAATTCCAGATGAGAATACTGACACCTTGATCTCAGCCTTGTGAGATTATGGGCAGGGAACCTAGTCATGCTAGCCTAACTCCTGACCTATAGAAACTGTGAGCTAATAAATCGACATTGTTTTAAGCTGCTAGGTTCATAGAAAACGAACACAATGGACCAGCAATTAAGCAGTTGCTTTTCAGTATCTATTATTTGAGAGTAGGAGACAGTTTGACTGCAACATATTTGTATGGAAGATTTTTGAAATCGTAGCATGTTATTCACATTCAGTGTGTTTCAGTTCCTCAAGATTCAGAGGAGTTAAGGGGAAGAGAGTACATAGTGAGTAGATGATGATTCCTGGGCTCTAATTCAATAGGTCTGAGGATTTGGCCTGCAGTTAAGGCTACCAGGGAACATCTGTCAGTGGGTCCTGGAAAAAGTTAATTAAAATCAAGTTCACTTAGTCTATACAGTGAATTGTATGAAATTTTATATGAGACTCAGGCAATGGCCTTTATAAAACTGACTTAGAGAGAAAGGCATATACTCATATTTGTGTGTGTGTGTGTGTGTGTGTATTTGTGATCACCAAAGTGTCAATAATATCCTAAGTGTTCTTATAATTCCTTCGTCTTCCACTCAAAACTATAGTAACATACAGTATTCTGGAGGAAAGAGAGTGGAGAGAACCGTGTCACAGAGGTGTCTGTTTTGAAATATCTGATGTTCTAAAATGGCCTTCATCGGGCTTATTGTCATCTTTGGCTATACATCCAAAATTTTAATCATACGGTATTCTTCTTAATTTGTAGACTTATTATTACTTTTATTTTCTTAATTAAAGTTTATTGGCGTGACAATTGTTAGTAAAGTTACATAGATTTCAGGTGTACAATTCTGTAATACATCATCTATATATCACATTGTGTGTTCACCACCCAAAGTCAGTTCTCTTTCCATTACCATATATTTGATCCCCTTTACTATTATTTTTATTGAGCATGATCAATTACCCTAACACGTGTCTTTGCTATTCAACTCAATTATCTGCAAAGTCAAAAAGCAAAAGGAGTTCCTGTTAAAGACTGCTTGTTAAAAGTCATCCTGCCTTAATATCAGAACAACAACAACGATTGGAAGATTGAACGTTTTCTGTTCCTTCTCAGTTCATTACAAATTTTCCTGTAGCATTGATATTGGACTTCCATATGTTTACTTATATCTCAATACCCATGAATCCATATTTTAAATAATTCTTTGATTTGATTCTATTACAGTTGGTTCATTGATCTACCTTTGAGAATCAATTGGAGGAATCATTGGTAAAGGACATTAACAGTGGCTGACACGTAATTTGATCAGACCTACCATAGTCAAAATAAGAAAGTTACCAGTTCTGCCTATGGAATGAATCCATTTGACAGTCAACTCTTGGTATAGGGATTTATTCGTCTCGAAAATTATCTCCTAGGCATACAGTGGTGTTTTTGAAGATTGTTCCATGGACCACCCACATCAAAATCACCTAGAAAGCTTGTTAAAATGCATATGTCTGGCCTCATCTTAGGCCTATTCAATTAGATTTTTTGATTTTACTCTCCAGGAGTCTGCATTTTAAGGAAGCTTCCTACCAGGTTTTTATGAACACCTAAGTCAAGAAACAGTGATAAATGGAGGGTAAAAAGTGGAGCTCCTTTCTTTCCTAGTAAGGTAGAACCCAGACCTCTTCAATCTCACCATCCCCTCCCTTCTGAGCTTTATGAGGCTTATCTTCATGGTCTCAGTTCTTAAGTATGGCATGAAATCCTACCTCAATATTGAATGTCTTTTTATCCTCTGTTCAAAAACATACCTCAAGTAAGGGACTATTTCTACCTTGTCCTAAGTTTTGCAAATCTCTCCAATTTCACCCATTTTTATTCAAAAGAGTAAGTCATCTACAAGGCCTTTGAATATGATGTCACTATTTTATCCCAGATGAGTTAAGATGCTAGAGACGTTTGGAAGGCCATGTGCTTCAGGACTCCACATTGATATCTTTTATGAGAGCAGAATAAAATATGGTGAAACTTGAGACTTCAGCACAAAACGAGTTTCAAGAAAAGCTCTTAAGTCATGTCATGAGATCATATGACTGGCATAAAACTTCTGGGATGATTAACTTGGGTGAACATGGATGACAAGAACTGCTCAAAAAAGTCAAGAGCTGAGTTTTCATTTATACTTTAAATATATGTATATATAATATTTATGTATTATAAACAAAGAAGTTCTAGATAATTGCTGTGAAATATGACAGTGGAGTAGGGTAATCACATTTGGGTTTTGGAGATGGATAGACCTGGAATTGAACCCTTGTACGGCTACAGTATTACATTCAAACTCTATGTGTCTCAGTTTTGTCTTCTATAATTTCTTTGTGTATGTGTCTCCATTTTGTCATCTATAAAATTCGCCTGCCTTTAGGGTAGGGTTTCCAGATAAAATATAGGATTTGTAGTTAAATTTGATTTTCAGATAAACAAATAACTTTTTTAGTATAAGTATATCCCATGGAATATTTGGGACACATTGACACTAAAAAAATTGTTGTGCATCTTAAATTCCAATTTAACTGGACATCCTGTACTTTGCTGAATCTCATAACCTTAGTTTAGGGAGAAAATTAAATAGGTCAAAGGACTTTTTTGTTTGGAACAATTAAATGAACTGGCACATGCAAAACTCATACATGAATGCTTGGTAAATATTTGCCACTGCTGTATGCATTTTCCTACTTCTTACCCTAAACTTCTGTTCCAGTTGGGGTACTCTGCATAGGTGGAAGTTCTGATAAGGAGAGATCTACTCGTTTTCAAAATTTCCCATCTGACTAAATACAACTTTTTATAGCTAAATTGCTATTTGCTTTCATAGCTTAGCTAATGTGTAAAATCTGTATTCTACCTTAAAAATATTAGAAGCACAGAAAAGATGAATTAAGCATTATTTTATTAAAGCCCTGGAATAGGTTAATCAATAGATCCAATAAAAATCAATGAAAAATCCTTCTTATTGGTATGAAATATACAGGTTAGATATGAGGTATAGTGCAGAGGAAGTAATTTCCTTTGGGTATATCTTAAAACTTCCTGAAAAACCTCATGAAATTCCATAAGTAACTTTCCCTATAATGCAGAAATGTTTTGAGAAGCCAAATAGAAAGCCAGTTTCATTACCACTTTACTTCTTTATAAACAAAAATGGTGTTTCAGTCTAATTCTAGTTGTGATTTTCTTGCCATGAATATTCATATAGGAGAAAAAAATATATATATTTTTCAAATATTTAAACATGTTAGATACTTATGTAAATAAGTCAAGATTTACTTAGTACAATGAAAATGGGAGGCTTGTTTATTATCATTCATATCAAATTGGAAATTTGATTTTGAGTTGGCCTCTATTCAGCAGATCAAATTAATTAGACCTTCTCAGTACAGTTCAGCAAATACTGCTAAGTGATTTTCAGTTGTTCTCAGCTGATGATTTGGAAGACAATTTTTTTGTCCTTTTTAGATCCAATATCCCAATATTTTAGATTGAACGTGTCTAATATTAAATAGCTGAATAGTTTGCTTTCGTAGAGCAAAGGAAGATGATACAACCTGCTTTTGTAGATTTAGCTCATTGAGGAGGTAAGTTTGTACTTATTTCAATTTCTGGAGTTTCAAGAGTGTTCTTTAGTTCAAGTTACAAATTGGTGCTCCAAATATCAAGAGATTTTTACCGAACAATTGTGTAAAATTTTGGTAGAGATGCTGTATTGTTGATCACTAGATTGCATGATCCTCAACTTCTTCCCTCTTGCAAAGTTTAGGTGAAAGAGAGGGGAATTAATGGGAAACAGGAGGCCTAGCCTGCTAAAGGACAAATGGTGCCCTCAACAGTGGACCCTTTCAAATTGTCATGTAGGTAGTTACGATTAATTTGGGATCGCACTTCCCAATCTCTTCTTTCCAACAGAAAAAAACACGTCTTTTAGTAGCACTGCTCCCATTGTGTCCTCCCTTGACAATTCCAAGCCTGAGGACTAATAATGTTCTAGGTATGTCAGAGAAATCACCTTGGAAGAGAACACAAAGATTATTATGCTAAGTGAAATAAGTCACCCAGAAAAAGTCGAGAACCATGTGATTTCACTGATATGTGGATACAAAACTGAAAGCAACAAAGGAACAAGACAAACAAATAAAGAAACAAAAACTGATAGACGCAGACAATAGTTTAGTGGTTACTAGAGGTTAAGGGGGGAGGGGGTGGTAGAAGAGGGTAAAGGGGGTCAAATATATGGTGATGGAAGGAGAACTGACTGGGTGGTGAACACACAATGTGAGATATAGATGATGTATTGCAGAATTGTACACCTGAAACCTATGTAACTTTACTAACCATTGTCACCCAAAAAACTTTAATGAAAAAAAAAGGAAAAGTAAATATTTTGAGTGCTTCAATTTGTTATGTACTTTTCTAAGTAGTCTACATATATTAACTTTGTTTATAATGTCAACAAATCTGTGAGGTGGATGGTATTAACTTCATCTGAAAGATGAAGTAATTGGAACACAGAAAATGTAAGTATCCTACCTAGTGTCACACAAGAGTAAACTGGTAGAGACAAGGTTTGAACCCAGACAGTCTGATTCCAGAGCCCTGCTCTTATAATTTATATTCCTCATAATTGTAGGGAGATGGTTAGTCCTTCTTCATAACTCAGCTTTCTCATATCAAGAAACTATTGCTATTGAGTAGAGCTCAAGTTAAATCTAGGAGCAAAACATTTAGCCTAAATATTGTCTGTCACATGTCTTTAGTTTCCCAGCACATTCAATCATTCAAAATATGTTTATTGAGCATCCACTGCATTTGGGGGATTAATTGAGACTTCAGGTTTAAGGATGCAAATAAAATACAGTTTGGTATCAGGAGAAGTCAGCTATTTAAAAATGCAAGTTCAGGGAGGTATTACAGGTACCATTCATAATATTTGCTGGGGAGCGAAAACAAATAAGGTCCTTAATTCTGCCTGGGTCCTTAAAAAAGTTTCCTTTAGATTTCCTCTCTAAAATTGTATGATTTTAAGATCAACATTAACTTAAGATCTTGATGGTTAACATTAAGGGTCGACAGCAATCACACTCTGCCTTTATACCAAGTCATCAAAAATGAGCCACATAAAATTTTCAGTATTATAAAATATTATCTATTTACATAGTTTTGGAACTTGCCTTACCAGTTCTCCTTCAGAGATCCTGCTAAGCAGACACGTAAGTACGTATATACATCTATAAATTTAGTATGGTCATAATCTTCTTCATCTGTGGTATGACCTCATCTTGAAATCCCTCTCGTGTTCCACCTATCCACTTTGGGAAAGAAATGTTGGAAAGTTCCTTTAAACTTATATTAGAGCATGGACATTTCTCTAACACTGTTGGTAGCCTCTCAGTCCTCTCTGTAATAGTGTCTTAGTGTCTTAAGAAGATATTTTACATTATTCCATTTAAATGGGCATGCATGTTGCCTGCAACTGTGTGCAGGTGTGTGTGCATTGTGCGTGCGTATTGCTTTGGGGGCTTTGGGAAATGGAAAGGTTTTGTGTTGTTACTTGTGGCAATAAAATTACCTGAGGTGCCTGGGATTCCCATGCCTGATTTAAGACGTAAAGTAAGTTGGTACAGAACAAATATCAAACCTCGAATTATATTTATAGGTCAATATGTGATCTTTATTTTACAAGCACATTTATCTTAACAGCTATTGAACCACCTTTACAGAACAGAAAGGTCAAAATGGTTATATTAAATCATCTAATAGGCAATTGAATTTAGGAGCTGTTGAAAACCTTACCATAATTAATGAAGCTTGTAGTAGAGACTTCTGATGCTCTCCTGTATCCAGTTCCCCTTCAAGAAACACAAAAGAACTATGCTTCCTTTCTTTTTTGCAGTTATGTGGGTCTATTGTGACTAGTTCTTGCTGATGGACTGTGAGTGAAAGTTACTTAGGCCTTGGCTTACTTCTAGACAGAAGGATTCAACTGCCAGAGTGAGACTCTCTAATGCTTTTCTTTCCTCATTAACCTAGGAGGCTGCATGTTTCAGATGGTACATGGAGAGGATGGTGGAGCCTTCTTCAGCTTAGATTGGTATAGTAATGCAGCTACGTGAAATATTGCTGACATGAAGAGTTGCCCAGATGTACAAGGAAATTTGCATGTTGTGTTAAGTCACTGATATTGAAGGTTGTACATAACACATTTTAGTCTATCCTGTTCAATACACATTACAAGATGTATTACATAATTCTACAGGTATTTGTTTTGATATAGTCTTGGCCACTTGGGATTCTTGCTCTGTTTTCAATGTCTGGTGAGATTTGAAACTAGGCAGCTAACAATTACATTACAGATGCATCATTGATTGATTACAGTTTTATAAAGTGATTCCAAAGATATTATGTCACTTGATTCTCAGTCTTTATATTATAAAAATCGAGTGAAGAAACTAAGGGCTAGAGAATTTAAGTGGCTTTGTCCAAGAGCTCAGAAAGAGGTGGCATATAGATGATTTTTCATGCTTCTCTATTCTATTTTACTAGCATTCATAAATATACTCTTATTTTTCATGTGAAATAACCATATCATAATAAATATGATGACAAAGGGAAGAATGAAGAATGATTTGACATATTTGGATCTTCAGAAATTATTTTCATAATCCCATAACTGTTTCTTAATGGTATTAATTTTTTACATTCAAATAATATAGGGACGTTGTTTATAGCTTAGCTATGTGTTCCACGTGGTTATTTGGTGTGTCCATTAAGAAAGATGGTTTGGAGGACAGCCGGATTTGCTCAGTTGGTTAGAGTGCGAGCTCTTAACAAGGTTGCCGGTTCGACTCCTACATGGGATGTGTGTGGGCTGCGCCCTCTGCAACAAGATTGAAAACAGGGACTGGACTTTGAGTTGAGCTGCACCCTCCACAACTAGATTGAAGGACAACAACATTGAAGGACAAAAGCTTGACTTGGAGTTGATGGGTCCTGGGAAAAACACTGTTCCCAATAAAGTCCTGGACATACACACTGTTCCTCTACCCCAAGAAAAATCTTAAAAAAGAAAGAAAGAAAGAAAGAAAGAAAGAAAGAAAGAAAGAAAGAAAGAAAGAAAGAAAGAAAGAAAGAAAGAAAGAAAGATGGTTTGAACTCCACATAGTGCCCCTGGGAGAATTTAATTAGGGAAAGTGGATTCTGATGATGATAAGATCTCAGGGTCATAGCTATAGTAATGCATACACATATGCAGGAAAATACCGACTCAGTAAATACCCATTTATCTCACATTTCATATAGGGCAGAAAAATACCCATATTTGTTTTCTCGATTCTAGTTTGCTTTTCTAAACAATTCAGTATATATGACAATGAGATGACACAGATATATTACTCTGGGAGATATGCGCATTCACGACATTGGCAAGTGGTTTGAGATTGATGACATAGAACTGCTACAGCAGTTGATCTGGCATTGTATGCTCTTCTCCTCTAATGAAAGAAGGAGCTACACATGGATCATAATTATCAATAACTATCTGTTACTGTCAGTGACAAAAGGCAATCACATTCAGTTTCACTGTATGTGTATTAGATATTACTGCTGAAGATTAAATAAAGGTAATGCATTGGAGATACAGAAGGAATACATTAAAAATTAGCTGAGATATTTATAAGATGCCGCAATAGTTCACGGCATTATCGAAGGTAATGATGATTTGGCATTGAACGTGACTTACATATTCATGCAATGGTAAATGTTTTCCTGTTTCAGAATTTCTTTTTATAGAAAAAGGCAACAAGCGTGTAATCACGGGTATTGAGTGCATTAGGGGAAGTAACTAAGCAGATGAAATTTTTCTGAACATTCTCCAGCATTGTGAAAATACCCTAAATCATGTGGCCATAGCACTGGGTACATGACCTGTTTTTTTAAAAAAAACAATCTGAATAGGAAGAACTTGTACTTTAAAATGTTTTTAGTGTTGAAAGAAACAAAAACAGTTTTGGCAGGGAATAGAGATGTATGTAATTTTACCTAAGTTCTATAAATTAGGATGACTTTACTATGTTGTTTTAAAACCTCTTTAAGTTCGATTATTACCATGTTTCCCCGAAAATAAGACCTACCTGGACCATCAGCTCTAATGTGTCTTTTGAAGCAAAAATTAATATAAGACCCGGTCTTATTTTAATATAAAACTGGGTATAATATAATATAATACCAGGTATAATATAATATAATATAATATAATATAATATAATATAATATAATATAATATAATACTGGGTATAATATAATATAATACTGGGTATAATATAATACCGGGTCTTATATTAATTTTTGCTCCAAAAGACGCATTAGAACTGGTCTGGCTAGGTCTTATTTTGGGGGAAACACAGTATTTAACTTTGAAATGGAAATGTTATAGATAAATACTACTTACATTGCTGGATATAAATTTTCAAGTGTTCATAATAATGGAAGGGAACCCGAAAAATACTGGTTTTGATTAAATTTGGATTTGGAATTGTAATCACCTATTCATTATGCGGCAAACTAACTTTCCGATTACCGTGTTATATGATCTTAGCTATACCCATGCAAATATTAGAGGGCTTAAATTTATGATACTTTAACAATTTGCTGACTGAGGAGAAAGTGAATAACCTTCTATTACATTAATCAAGTGCTACAACTGATGACACTGAGCAGAAGGAATAACCAGAATCCCCAAGGGATACTGCATGGTTTCATTGCTGCAGCTGTTCTGTTTCGGCTGGGTGCACAGAGCAGCAGGGCTTGGTCTCCCATTCAGTCTCCTGTTCTTGTGTATTTATGCTACACTCTGACATCAACTTTCAGAGAATTTCCACTTGCTGATTTTTGGTTTGTTGGTTTGTTTACCAGTATGGCAATTAAAAGTACATTTTTGTAAGTCCAGGCAATAAGTTCATGCATAACTGGTAGGAAACTGTAAAGATAGATAAACCATCAATACATGTTCTATAGAGGCATTCCAAAGCAGGAGTAGAGATGTCTGATGTATTCAATACAGGGCTTACAAAGGTACTATAATAACTGGAGTAAATGCTCTTTGGTGTTTTTGCTATTATTATTTTACTCTGGAATTTTTGGTTATTTCTCCTTTTTGCTATTTTTCTGGACTGAGTTGCTTTACATGTTTTTCTTTTTTCTCTATCATTTAGAAAACAAAACTCTTTTAAAAAATTCTGTTGGAGATATGGCGACTAAAATGTTTAACATTACCAAGTATTATCAAGGATATGGAGATTTAGAATACTTACCTTGCAAGTGATGATTTAAATCTGCACAGCTGTTTTGAGGGAAGTACCTAAAAGTATTTACTTAAGCTGCACAGCACCTTAAGCAGCGTATCTTACTCCTGGGTATACACCCAACAGAAATTGTGTTCTTGCATGTACAACAATGACCACAGAAGTTTTATTCATAATAGCTGAAAGCTGGAAATAACTTACATGTCCATCAAAAGTTGAATGGCTAAGCAAATTGTGATATATTTATGCAATGCAACACTTCATAGCAGTGAAAAAGCGTGAATTACCCATAAGTGCAACAACATGGCTTAATATCAGACATAACGTTGAGAGAAAGAAGTTAGACACTAAAGAGTACACACTGTATGACTCCATTTACGTGAAGTTAAAAATACAATTCATCTGTGATGACAGAGATCAGAATAGTATTTATCATTGTAGGGGGATGCCCTTAGCTGGGCAAGGGCACTAGAGAGACTTCTACAATGCTGGAGATGTTCTGTAACTTGATGTGGGTGAGGGTGACATATGTGAATATATGTAAAAATCCACAGAAATTAAGATTTATTTTTGCAGTTTAATGTAAGTAATTGCTCATTTAAGAAAAATACACTGGTAATTGTATGTAAACTTCACCAAATATTGAGTTAATATTTCCTTATTTGACAACCTTAAGAGTAAAACTGGATCTTCCGACATTGTCCATGCTTACATATATTTGAAAAGAAGCTGATACCTTTTCTCTGGAATTTAGTCTGGAATTTCAGACTCAGTATATTGTCTTAATTTCAAACATTTTGGTCTGTTTTTCTTACTAATTGAAGACTTAAAAATGCTTTTTGATTTTTCTTTGTGATAACATTTATAACAATTAGTTAAAATTAAATTTGAACTAAATGGTTTTAATCATTCCTCCCAGTCCATGTCTCCAAATACTCCTTTAAGGTGAGTGATCTATTTTCTAAATCCTGCCCACGTGACACTTCCTATGTAAACAAAACCACTTCTATGGAAAGGATTCTTTTACATCAAAACTGTACATACCGTTTCTTTGATTTCTGCCCTTTAATTTAAAACAAGTGAAGACAGATCAGTAAGACTTTTCTTTCTTGAAGTTATTATTTTTTTAATTTTCAGCTTTATTGAGGAATAATTGACAAATAAAACTTGTATATACTTAAGGTGTGAAACATGATGTTTTGATACATGTATCTATTGTGAAATGATCACAACAATCAAGCTAATTAAAAATCCATCACCTCATATAGTTACCATTTTCTTTCTCTCTCTTTTTTTTTTTTTTGTGTGTGTGTGTGTGGCTAGAACACTTAAGATCTACCCTCTTAGCAAATTTCAAGTGCAGTAAGCCCTCACTTACCGTCATCTATAGGACCTTGGAAACTGACTTTAACTAGTTTTACCATAAGCTAATTGATATTAAGAGTTCATATCAATTAGCTTATGGTAAAATTAATTTCATTATACGTTGTTTCGCTTAAAGTCGCAGTTTTCAACAACCTATGGAAAATGCTAGGTGCGGACTTAACTGTATACAATACGTACAGTATTGTTAACTGCAGTCGCCATGCTATATTAGATCTCCAGAACTTATTCATCTGACTTTGTACCCCTTGACCAACATTTCCCCATTTCCTCCTCCACTCTGCCCCTGGCAACCACCATTCTACTCTAAGCTTCAATGAGTCTGACTCTTTTAGATTCCACATATAAATGAGATTATGCGGTATTTGTCCTTTTGTGTCTGGCTTATTTCACTTAACATAATGTCCTGCAGATGCATCCATGTTGTCTTAAATGGCAAGATTTCCTTCTTTTATATGACAAAATAATATTCCTGTGTGTGTGTGTGTGTGTGTGTGTGTGTGTGTGTGTGTGTGAGATGTGTGTGTATCACATTTTCTTTATCCATTCATCTGTTGATAGACATTTAGGTTGCCTCTGTATCTTGACTGTTACAAAGAATGTTGTAATGAACATAGGAAAGCAGGTATCTCTTTGAAATCCAGATTTCATTTCTTTTGGATAAATACCCAGGAGTGGAATTACTGGGTCATAAGGTAGTTCTATTTTTAATTTTTTGAGGAGCCTCCATACTGTTTTCCACAGTGGCTGCACCAATTTACAATCCCACCAACAGTGCACGAGGGTTTCCTGTTCTCCACATTCTCCTCAATGTTAGTTATCTCTTGCCTTTTTGATAGCCATTCTAACGGGTGAAAGGTGATTGTTATTTCTTTTTCTGCCTGGTTGGTTGTAGGTATTTCATCACGTTGGTAATAACTGTACATTTCAAGCCTATAACTAGAGGTATTTCAACAACTGTGGGACCCCAGATCCCTGGCTTTAGACCTATAGTTTTGTGTATTAATTCACATTCAGAATTGAATTTACTGTCATGTCTTGGTGGGATTCGTTTTAATTTTCTAGTTCCTTTACTGGATCACAAATTTCATGTATGTTGGATTTTCATTTTCTTCCTTGTACATTGATCATTTCCTCCTTATTTATATCTTCTCATTCTTTTCCTGTTCATTTTTGGATGGAATCTCAGATTTGTCCTATACATTATTATTTTCACAATTTTGGAATTATGATTTTGCCCTTTCCTGATTCTTACATGATTTCCTTTTTATCATCAGAATGACATTTTCATTAATTTCCTCATGAACTACATAACAGCCCAATCTTTGCTTCTGCATCTTATTCAGTCCCTTTCTGGGTAACTCTGTTGTCTCACTATCTCATTGTCTAATCTTGCTTCAAAAATCCATATTTTCATGAAGTTAGTTTAGATGACATAATATATATTGATTACTCTTTATTTTTGTGTTTTTCAAATTTTTATTTCCTTTGTTTTCTTATATTTTTATCATATAGAACTTATTTCACAAGCTCCACATGTCTTTAGATTTCTGTTTGTTTGAACAGTGAGTATTATAAACAGGTGTGGTATTTGTTTATCTTATGTGGTAAATGGGAGCCACTTTCAACCTTTTGCTTTCTACTTTATTGCTATCACTAGGTTCCTATCATTTATTAAGCTCTAGAGTGGCTTTGTAATTCGATTATCCAGCAGCTATGGGGAAGAGAGTGGCAGTGAGATCTGTCTGTAGGCTATCTAATCAGGGGACATTTGTATCTATCCCTTCTTTGTGTTTGATGATGACACTGCACTGTGGTGTGACTTTCTTGGGCTCCTTCCATGGGCTTCCCTCTTAATCGGGTAAAGAAACCTATTATTGAGGTGAATTATCCTCACTGTATCTGTGGATGATTTTCTATTTCCTATTGCAGCCTATCTCCTGGACCTAACATTTATCTAACCAAGTATTGGTGATCTAATATGGTGAAGAGGACACCAAATGGTGCCTTCTCCATTTGCCTACCCTGTTTCCCCCAAAATAAGACCTAGCCGGACAATCAGCTCTAATGCATCTTTTGGAGCAAAAATTAATATAAGACCCGGGATTCTATTCTATTATTATATTATATTATTATATTAATTATACCTGGTCTTATAGTAAAACAAGACCAGGTCTTATATTAATTTTTGCTCCAAAAGAGACATTAGAGCTGATTGTCCGGCTAGGTCTTATTTTCAGGGAAACACGGTAATCGCTTGCTCTTCCTTTCTGCCCTCCCTCACTCTTTTAGCCTCCCTTCTTTTTGAATTTCCATAGATCCATACTTATAAGCTGAAAGTTATTTCTTGGTCTCTTTCTAAGATTTATTATCATCTATGCCACATTTAGCAGAAATAACTTTCATGTTTCTGCCATGTGTACAACTCTCTCCAGTAATTTACATAATCTCCGCTATGCATAAAATGAAAACAAATGAGTTGCTCAGAAGTAGCAAAGTTTTTCTGATTGTGAAAATGAGAGTGATTTCCCCCAAGAGCTCTTATAAGGAAAATATTGCATTTTGTTCTTTACTGTGTGATACATTTGACTTCTTAATCATCAATAAATAATTTGACTCTGGGTGTTGAACACACAATGCAATATACAGATAATGTGTTATAAATTGTACACTTGATATCTGTATAATTGTGGTAACCAATGTCGTCTCAATAAGTTTAATAAAATTTTTAAAAAAACTAAAGATATCAAGGGCAAAGAAAATAATTGAACTGATTTTAAAATCTTGATTTGAAGCATTATGCATTCTGACCATCATTTCTTATCCTTGTAGATTACTTATACTGGTACTCTTAATTCAGCAACTATTTGTCCTCTTAGAGGCCTCTCCTCTACAGATTATCCATTGTCTATTGCCTGTGAATGTCTATATTCCCCTCTTGCCCCGCTAACATTCCTTGACCCATCGGTAAAGTCACTCCTTTGTGATTACCTGCAATGTTCTTGCTCTACTCTTTCTCCATTATACGAGGTGTGACAATTAAGATCGCGAGCTTATTGCAACGATGTTGCTAAACTTTTTTGACATCAGAGGGATTATTTATTATGAATTTGTATCAACTGGACAAATAGTTAACCAAGTTTACTATTTGGAAGTGCTGAAAAGGCTGCATGAAAAAGTTAGACGAAAACGACCTGAACTTTTCGCCAACAATTCATGGCTCTTGCATCACAACAATGCACCAGCTCACACAGCACTGTCTATGAGGGAGTTTCTAGCCAGTAAACAAATAACTGTATTGGAACACCCTCCCTACGCACCTGATCTGGCCCCCAATGACTTCTTTCTTTACGCAAAGATAAAGGAAATACTGAAAGGAAGACATTTTGACGACATTCAAGACATCAAGGTTAATACGATGACAGCTCTGATGGCCATTCCAGAAAAAGAGTTCCAAAATTGCTTTGAAGGGTGGACTAGGCACTGGCATCAGTGCATAGCTTCCCAAGGGGAGTACTTCAAAGGTGACCATAGTGATATTCATCCATGAGGTGTGTAGCACTTTTTCTAGGATGAGTTCGCGAACTTAATTTTCAGACCTCGTACATGCCTGGATAAAGCCATCTATCCAACTACGTTATGCCTTCAGCCAGGAAGCTGAAATCAACATAAAAAACGCATACAAATATTCTACTTGGACATATTTTACTACACATTTATAATGTACACAATATTGACGGTCTTCTTTTACTTTGTTAATTTGACCGATTTCCCATTCTTTGAATTATTTTTCACAAGTTGTCATCTCTTCTCAAAGAACCAATATTTTCCCATCTATTCCCTCTCTCTCAGATGGTATTCTTTTCTTATCTCACTGTTCTCTGACCAAATAGAAGCAGTAAATGAGAAAATCCTCTCAGCTTCCTTTGACTAAATTTATCATTGTGATTTCTTTTGTACTCACATTCCCTGCCTTTCTTACTTTGTAATGCCCCTACTTCTAAGGTCAATCTCAACAATTGCTACCCTTGATCTCAGACTTTCTTATCTTCTCAAGTATAATATTGCAATTACATACTTTGTCTCCTGCAATATCAGGTCTGTCTCCCTACCAGTGTATTTTCTAAAATATGCAAAATGATATTCTATCAATCTTAAAAAAAACATTGTGGGGATATTAGGATAGGCTTAGCACTGCTGAGGTAACCATTGAATGTAACTCAGTGGCCTAACACAACAAAGGTTTATCTTATCTTCATATCAGAATCCAAGATGGGTAGCTTGGCTCTTCTTGGAGGCTCTTTTCAACTGACCCGGAAACCTAGGTTGCTTGCACATTGTAGCTGCTCCATCTTGAACACATAACTTTCAAATTTGCTGTTGAAGGGAGAAAAATAAGTGGAAGACTGATGAGATGTTTTTAAAGTTCAATGTCTGGAAATGGCATATATAATTTTTATCAACACTCCATTGTCCAGATGCAGTTCCATGGTAGGAACCTAACTGCAAGGGACACTGAGAAACATACTCCTCTTATGCTCAAGAAGAGGAGACGTTATGAAGGCATAACATTCTCTCTCGCGCAGTCACGCTGATCCCACATGCCCCATACAGGTATTGCACTTTGTCGCTGCTTTTCTTAAGAATAAAGTTTTTAAAAAGATCTCTCTTTATTTCCTATTTAAACATCCTCAAATTCTTTTTTTTTTTTTTGTCTTCAATATACAGCAATCCATTTTCTATGCCCACAAATTCATGCTGCTCTTATCGATGATCTGAAAGGTGACAAATCGAATGGTTGAATGACTGTCCTGTTAATTGTATTCTCAGCCACGTTTCACAGTAGGCTACTTCTCCCCTTTTGCTATTTCTTGATGTATATCATTTTTGGTGTCCATGAAACCATAGTTCTTGTCTTCTGTCTACTGTTGCTAACTTCTCAATCTCTGTTTGCTTTGTGGTTGCTTGAACTCTTTCTCAAGGTCTCCTCCCAGGCTCTCTACTTCCTTTCCCTAGAGGATCACATCTGGTTTCATGTTTTTAAATTGTTTTAAAAATGCCACTGTCTCCCAAATTTATGTCTCCTGTTCCATCCTTATCTCAGTGTGGCTTTTCATATTTAATGGAATTTAGTTTCTTTCTTTTCTCTTTACTGCTTTTCTATGTAATCCATCAGTGAGTTCTGCTGGTTGCTTCTCAAAAATGTATCTTGAGTGTGAGCATTCTATTTCTACTTCTTCTTATTAAAAGAAGTTTATTTTTTTTCTCATCTAGCCTAGTACAGAAGTTTCATAGCTAGTACTCTTGATTCCCTCCTGTTAGTTTGTAACTCTTATCTCCCTAAAATATATTCTCTAAAAATAGCCAGAGATTTATTTTAAAATCAAAACACATCACTCCCTGCTTAAAACCTTACAAAGGCTGATTATAAGTATAAGCCCGAGCTCTTTAATATCACCTATAAAGTCCTACAAAATAGAGAGGGTGCCAAAAAATGTATACATATTTTAAGAAAGGAAAAATGTATTAAAATTGTAGTACTCAATATATACCGGTAGCAAAAGATGAATACAAGTCATGGGTATACATTTTTTCTCACTCTGTTCGAACCTGTCTTCTTGGTGTTCATGGAACACTGCTGACTTTAGGACCTTTGCTGTTGTTCTTCTTTCCACCAGGAACTCTCTTCCCAGATCTTTGCATGGATAGTAACTTCTAGTCATTTAGATCTCATTTCTAACACCGCCTAAATGTGATCTTCCTTAATTACCCAACTAAATTTTTAAATTTCCTTCGTCAACTATGTTAATTTTCATTTTTTCCAAAAGCAAATCTTGAGACAAGGACTTGAGTACAGGTAGTTTATTTAGGAGTTGATTCCAGGAAACACAAATGAAGGAGTGGGGGAAGTAAGGCAGAGAAGTAAAGTAAACCTATGAAATATCTCTTAATGATAAGATTGCTGTGATGAGCGACTTGGGCTAAATCCTCCTGGGAAACTAAGAAATTGTAGAAGACATCTTAGAATTGTCGCATCAGAGGAGAAGGAAGCTGTTGTATCTGTATACTAACTCTCATCCCCCATTGGTTGAGGATTGAGGTGAACCATGCCCCCTGCACTTCTGAGTTGCTCCTGTGCAAGCACACTGCTGTAGTGACAGAGAAAGCCCCCAGGGCAGAGAAAAAGAAATGTGCAGGTGCTTGAGGCTTCAGATGGTGGTCTACCATAACTGCAGGTGAACTCAAAGGTAGGCCAAGGAGATACAGGGCAGGGCATTAATAGCATCACATGACAAGCACACACCTCTGTCCCTCAAACAGCTACACACTACATATGCTTGTACAGCTTGTCAGTTATTAGCACACCTCTCTATCTTCTCATTGATCACTACCAAAGTTATCTTATTTGCATATTTGCTTGCTAGCTTATGTTTGCTGTCCCCACAAAGAGTGTGAATTTCATGAAAACAAGGTCCTTGTATATTTTTTTTCACTGTGACTTCCTGAGTTCTTTGGACAGTGATTGGAATGCACACAGCAAATATCTTTTAAATGAAGGAAAGAACAATGTTCTTTGCAAAATCTTACTATAAGTACTAGGATCATTTTCTACAACACTCTACCTTAAGGTCTACCTTATTATTTTCTTATAAACCTATGATTTTCCTTTTTTTTTTTTTTTTTTTTGTAAAAGCAGCAAGTTTGCTTTCTAAACCGTGACTGTCTTACATTATTTACTACTGGAGATGTCAGCATATTTTGTGCAGCTGATGATACTTCTTCTTAAAAAAATGCCATCCGCCAGCCATATCAATCAGTAAGTGACAAGGGATATATAGAAAAATGTTTTTAAGCTCAAGTGACAGAAACAGATAAGCATGCACATCACCAACTGCATGCAGGTCTTCCAAGAAAGAGCTAAATGCTGTACATAAGAGGAAGTCAAAATGAAACTGAGAGAGAGAGAGAGAGAGAGAGAGAGAGAGAGAGAGAGAGAATATGAATATAGTTAAAATAATAGGAGTGATAGATCCTAAGTAGGTTCTGGCTTAGAAGCCATAAAAGAGACATACATTTTAGGTAAACTTGAAGGTGCATAAGGATATGGGTTTATAGAAGAATTACATCAGGAAAAGGTATATGGACTTGTTCAGAGGTGAGTGAGGGTGCCTTGAAGATGAGGCAGATGTTTTAATGTTAATTGTTGAGAGAACAAACTGGGATTTATGGCTGAACTGGGGATCAATGCTGTGAATCATGATTAAGCAGCTAAGCTCTTCACACACAAATATGGATGTTTGTAAATTCTTACACCTATAGAATGGCTCAGCTTTTTACGTAACTTCAGGGTGGGGTGGGAATGACAGCTATGAGTTTGGCATCTATAGATTTTTTCCGCTTAAAATCACTACGATGGTATTTTTTGTTTAGGATGAGTTGCTATGGTGATTCACGTCTGGAGCAGTCCTAGAGAGGACTATGATAATGAATGATTATCTGGATTGGTACAGTGGATTAAATAAAGGCTATTTCTGCAGCAAACTGTATCATTCAAGGTAGAGGTTGTTGGTAAAATGCCTAAAAGGAAAATGCAAACTATTTTTAAAAGAAACTAACAAGCCAATAGTTTTACTCATTTCTATCCACATACATGGAGGTTCACTTAGCGCATGAATATATAAGTACTTCTAGGAAAAGGAATAATTTTACTGTAACCTTTTTTCATTTCACTGGCATCAATATCTGAGTGTCTATATAGGATCTTCTCTTTACATACATGTGAAGAATTGATGTGCAGGGTATGTAAACCATGACATAATTAGGTAGAAAGGGCACTCAAATGGATTTTAGTATCCACCATGTTACAGCCTTACCTGTGTGATGTGACTGCAGATGGAAGGGGAAACTACTGTAACCTGCAGTCTTGCTTGATGGACTCTTTTAATCCAAGGAATTCTTTATTTGAGAAAAAGTAAAAATGCAATTGAGATGTTAAGAGGGAGAGTTAAAACATTCGCCGCCACATTTCTAAAGAACAGCTACAGATATGAATAGAGAGAGATTTCAGTAGCACTCAGGGTGGAAAGTCATTGGTTCTGACTTGCTCATGTCAGAATTGCTCAGGCCACACATAGATTCTAATCATTGAGAATACCATCAGCTTTAATAATGGAGGTTAATAATAAATATAGGAAATGGGATGGTCCATTGACTTTCAAACCCACAACAAAAAGGCTTCTGAGCATTGGCACTGCTGCACTGGGATTGGTTTTTCTGCAGTCATCCTCAAAAGTAAAAATCACAACAGAATAATGTAATTTTTTAGAGGGGAGGGGACAGGCATAGTAGAAATTATCCACAACAAGAGGATAAAGAAAGTGAAAATTAAGAGGGAAAAGAAAGGGCAACAGTGGGATATAGGAAGGAAGAAAGGGAGGGAAGGAAGGAGGGTGGACGGAAAGAAGGAACTAATTCTTGGCATGATTATTAAGTTTTGGGCTCTCTGCTCTGTATTTTATACAAAACAATTTAAAATTCTACTTACAACTTTACACATTATTTATGCATTCATTTGTCTGTAACTGTACTATTCCACAAGTTAAGTAAGCTCCATGAGGGGAAGGAGTTTATCTTATTCATCACTGTATCCCTGTGTCTAAAACAGAGGCTGACTCATTGAAAACATCAAGGGGACATTTGCTAAATAAACAATCCAGAAAGCAGGATTTGTTTTTTCCCCCCAAAAAGGTAGTAACTGAAGGCTGAGCTTCTGGTGGTGGAAGGGACAAGGAAATAGTTTTTCTAGCCCAAAACTAAAATTATGAATAATTTTCTTCTCTTTTTTCTAAATTACAGACTGTTTTCATATGCCTGATGTCCAATTTCAAGTTCAAGGTTCTATTATCCCTATAAGAACAAGGTGCATTCTTATCTAGGCTCTAGATATAATTAATTATATTATATATTCTTATGGTACCAATTCATATTTTTTGTTTAAAGATTTTTATTGGGGAAGGGGAACAGTGTGTATTTCCAGGACTTTATTGGGGAACAGTGTGTTTTTCCCAGGACCCATCAGCTCCAAGTCCGTTGTTCCTCAATCTAGTTGTGGAGGGTGCAGCTCAGCTCCAAATCCATTCACCATTTTCAATCTTTAGTTGCAGGGGGCACAGCCCACCATCCCATGTGGGAGTCAAACTGGCAACCTTGTTGTTGAGAGCTCACACTCTAACTAACTAAGCCATCCAGCCTCCCCACTGGAAGCTCAGTGGCAGCTGTTGTCTTCAATCTAGTTATAGAGGGTGCAGCTCACTGGCCTATGTGGGAATCGAACCGGCAACCCTGTCGTTCAGAGCTTTTGCTCTAACCAACTGAGCCATCCGGTTGCTCCTTCAATTCATATTGTTTAAAATGTATCTGACTCCTTCACTAATTGAGAAGGTATTTGAAAGCAGAATCTATTTCTTTTTTTTAATGGTATCCTCTTGGCTGTTGTACCAATTAAGATTCCACCAATAATATGTAAGCACTTTTTTAATAAGTATCTTTTGCATGTTGTCAGAAAAAAGCCTGTTGGAGTTATATTTAGAGAGCTGCAACAGTTAGATTAAGGAGACAAAATTTGTGTAAACATTTTACACACAGGAAAATCATAATGGCCCTTTCAGAATAGCCATTTGATATTTACCTGGGTATAATTTGAGTGAAATTAACGAATTTTTGAGTATTTTGGCTTTTTGTTCATAAAGAAAATGCAATTCAACCCTGAATAATAAAAAGCAAAAGCCTTGCTTAAATTTTATATTCCAAGGCATAATTCAACCCTCTTCTTTACTTTGTCACTTTGAACCAGGCTGCTTACATTGATCCAAATAACTAAATGCTTTACAAACCTTTGAATGTGCTGGATACAACTGGCCTATGTCTGACCAACTACTCTACAATCTCCAAGTCAGTTGTTTGTAACCTACTTTGAGCTAAATTCTAATTTGCACTTCCCTATTTCTAATTATTAAGAATTGCACATTGCCTATCAATCATGTCCTCATTTAAGCCCTTGCTGTAATAGATACATATTTATCCAGATTTTTCTCTTATATTAGATATTTTGACAGTTAATTCTGTAGTCTAAGTACCATTTTGTAAAGAAATTTTGCTTGAATTGCTTATAGAATAATCCCTTTCTCAAATTTGATCAATAAAACCTCTTGTTTTTCTAATTAGTTATTACACTGGCTCAAACAGCTTACTAGAATCAATCCATTCTTTTCTATTTCAGATCTCTGTACCATGCAGTGATCTTACAGTTTCATTTCTTTAACTCTTATCAGTCAACTCTGACTAATCTGTCTTTGTAATTCATACCCACAACCCTGAACTATTTCTGTGTCTTCTGACCCATCCCGTTCAATCACCACTATCCCTTCCTTAGTTTTTTTATTATTATTATTATTATTACATTTCTTGGGATGACAATCATTAGTAAAGCTACGTACGTTTCAAATGTACAATTCTGTAATACATCATCTATATATCACATGTGTGTTCACCACTGTGGGGACAGAGTCCCAGAGAACGGTTTCCAGGCGCTCGGCCTCAGGTGGAAAGGTGCTGGCTCAGGTAGTAGATGGCCACCAGCTGTGACTGTTTGGCCATCAGCTGTAACCAGTTAGTCACTAATTTAACTGCCTTGGCTATATTGGGGGGTTGGTTGTTTGGCAGAGAAGCAGACGGCAGGCTGCGATCATGTGGCTCCTGCTTCCTGTGTCTCCAACCCAGCCGTCAGCGAGACTATAGTAGTATGACTCCCCTATCTATGGCTCCGTGGGTGTTCCTGTTTGGCCTCACCATGTCCTGCGTTCTTGTGCGTGGAGCGGAAGCTGAGACCCCGCATGACAACCACCCAGAGTCAGTTCTCCTTAGATTAAGAAGACCAGAGGTGAGCCTAGTATTTCCAATATACTACCTCCCTTTAATGGTACAGACCTAATAATTTTGTTGTAAAATATACTTTAAGTTCTTTTTCCATTTTGTGCTCAGTTTGAAAATAATATGGCTTTTTGTTTGATCAACTGTTGATACACTAAAACCAAATAAGTTATGCTTTAATAAATCTGAAACTTTTATGTGATTCAATGTGCCACAGTTGAGATTTATTAGTAACTGATGACAAATTATCAAATTAGCATTGTATTTTATTCCCTCTAAATTTATTTTTTGTTGCATACAGTAGAATTCACTCTTTGTGATATACAATTTTATAAATTTTGACAAATGTACAGTCATGTATCTACAACCAAAGGTATGATACAGAACAGTTCCATCAACTCAAAATATTTCTTCATACTTTTCCTTTGTGGTCAGCTCTTTCTCCCATCACGAACCCTTAGAAAACCACTGATATGGTCTCCATTCCTATAGCTGTGTTTTTTAGAATGTTGTATAAATGGAATCGTTTAGTTCATCGTCTTTTGATCTGGATTTTTTTACAGTTAGCAAAATGCATTTGAGATTTATCCACGTTGTTGCACCATATATCGGTATCCATATCAGTGTCAGCATTTTTTGTTTGTTTTTGTTTCGTTTGTTTTTAATTTTATTGCTGAATAGTATTTCACTGTATGGATGTACTACAGTTTGTTTATTCACTGATTGAAGAGCACTCAGATTCTTTCCAGTATCTTGTGAGTATGAGTAAAGCTGCTGTAAACATCTAAATTGAAGGTTTTGTATGAATAAGTTTTCTGTCTTTTGAGGAGAATTGGGATTTCTGGGTCACATGGTATAGGTATGTTTACTTGTGCCAGAAACCGCCAAACTTTCTGTTTTCCAAAGTGGCTGTAGCATTTTGTAATGTGTGAATGTTCGCATTGCTCTGCATCCTCACCAAAAGCTCAGGTGTTTTTTTTTTAAGCCATTCTAGTAAACACGTGGTAGTATTTCATAGTGGTTTTAAATGGAATTTCCTTAATGACTAGGGATAGTGAGCATCATTTTATGTGCTTATTTGCCATCTATGTATCTTTGAGTGTATATTCAAACCTTTTGCTAATATTTTTATCATTTTTTTATTCTCTCTGATGGGTTTTAAAAAGTTCTTTAGATATTCTGGAAACAAGTCCTTTGCTATATATGTGTGATTTATAAATATTTTTGCCCTGTCTGTGGCTTGTCTTTTCATTCTCTTGACAGTGTGTTTTGCCATTTTAGGTCCCTTACCAGTCTTTGGGGTTGGGGGGCAGTGAGGCCCATGAAGAAAGTTAGATCCTAAGGCTGGGTTTGAACCCCTCACCCCGATTTATGATTCCCAATGGAACCACATTCTCTTTTCAGCCCCCACTCATCTACCAATCTGTTAACAATTCCAGCTGAATTCTTTTTAGATTTTGATCTAGGTAGTTACCCTGTGACTGAAGATCTATTTCGGCTTTGAGAAAAATTGTAAACTTTCAGTTTATCCAGTTTGGGTGGTGGTGGTTGTAAGGATGGGTTAATGTTCTTTCTAACTCTATACTTCCCAAGTGGAAACCAAAATTCCCCTTGTTCTGTTTGTAATATGACTGTTCATTTACCTACGTTGGGGAAATATAATTAGAAACAAAAACCTTCTGTCAACCCAGAAAATCTCCCTACAAAGGTAAAAGAGAAAGAAAACAGTTTGCTTATTGAATAAGCATTAAACTGGAATGTGGTGCACATCACAGGCAATCTAAAGAGACTGCAAAGAGAAAAAGAAATCTCACCCTTTTATATCGCTAAGTAGATAAAACCCATTTTATACTTGTTCCCAGGATAAACAATAACTGGTCCTTAAGTAAGAAGTCCTGATAACACCCTTTCTCACACATAGTTCATCTAGTCATTCGAGTGACCATTTGTGTTTGGTAATTGTCTTTATCTAAAAGAAAAATAAATTTCTCCTATCTTTATGACAGGAGTTAGGTTTGCAACTTGGAGTCAGAGGCCAGCCAAACTTTGGCTCCTATCCTTTCATGGAAACTGATAGGGGCGCCATCTTCCTCCGTGATTACATTTCAAAGACAGTGCTCCGAAAGTCCTTTAGGAAAAATACCAGGGTTGTAAATCAGGCCAGAGGCTTATTTAGCTTTGGAAAAGATTTACATACATTTGAAAGAGGCAGAGAAAGATCATTATAATTACAAAACCTCTACAGTAAATGCTTTAAGAAAAGAAAGAGGGAGGAGGCTGTTTCCCTATTTGCACTAGGGAGAATTGATATTTTTTTCTTATTTTTAATTTGTATCTCCCCTTACACCTGTAAACATCAGGAATGCTTCGCCCACAAAAAAAAGTTTACACAATATATACGTATTTAAATGCTTTAGTTTACTTGAGTTTCACATCCTGTGAAGTAAGCCAGAAAGTAATTATTTCTATCGGTCCAATTTAGTAGATGAGGAAATTGAGACACAGAAAAGCCAGTTGAGTTGTCCAATTGCACACTTCTAAGAAATAAAACCACGGCCTCTTAAATCCAGTTTCTCTGGTGCCATCTCCAGTCCTGATGCTCCAGGTTGCCTTCTCAAAAGCTGATAGATTAATAATCTCCAGTTTATGTTTAGGGCCAAAGAATAAACACATGCATACTCTGCAGGTCTCAACAAACTTTTAGAAGATATATAATCATATTAAATGTACTCTTGATTGGTTCAACTGGCAAATCATTTGGCTGAGAGCAAAAGGGCTAAGAGAGAGTTAATATTTATTGATATATTATCAATATGTATTATGTAATTCATTCCTTCAACAAATATTTATTGAATGTCTATTATGTACCATATACATTCTAGAGGCTGGGGAAGCAGTAATGAACCAAACTGGCAAAATCCCTGCCCCCATGAAGTTTATATTCTAGTGGGTAGAAAAGAGAATATTAAAAAATACATAAATATCAGCCTGTGATATATACTATGTAGACAAGCAAAGCAGAATAAGGGGGGCAAAATGTATTAGGAAGAGGATATAAGGGCTTTTGTTTTTGTTTTGGAAGAGGCCTGAAGAAAGCTAAGAATAAACTATGATGATATCTGAGTAAAGAGCAAATCAACAGGGGAAGAATAACTGAAATGTTCCTGAGACAGGGCTATGTTTCTGTATTCAAGTAACAGTAAAGATAAGTGACTGGAGCAGAGTGGAGGAGGAACGAGAAGAGGAAGGAGCCACGTTATTAAGAGCCTTATAAGTAAGATCAGAAGGATTTGGATTTTGAGAAGAGGACTGATCAAACATTTTCAAAAGTTCGCTCTGACTCAGAAGACACTACAGTGGGGCTAGGGCAGGAGCAGAGAAATCGGAGAGGAGACTACTTGCAATCCAGCTGAATTAATGTACCAAGTAGGGGAAAACTTCCTTTTTTTGCCTTATTATCATAATTTTAAAATCCACTCTTTTTCAAATTTAAAAAGAAAATTACAGGGTTTACAGTTAATTAGATTTAGGACACCATGTAAATAGAAAATGTTGACTTTGTTATGTCTAAAAGACATTTGCTTAGTAAACATTTCTTGTAGAAAATCACTTCACATCTGCCTGGGATAAGCTGAGACTGTGGCAGAATGAGCCAGTAAGAACTTTCTGAGCTGTGTTTTTCAAATAAGAATTTACTTGATAGTTTATCAAGTAGACAATATGTGGAGTGAAAGATAGAGCTTGCACATCAAATTCGTTTTATACTAACATTTGCAATTGTGATTAAGGAGAGATGTACTGAAGTAAATTCCTATCTGCTTAAGAACTGACAAAACTTGATTTATGTGTGTGAGTTTCTCAGTTATTACTGAAATATGTATTGGTCCACTAATAAACATTTGCTGAATATCTTCCACATATTCAGTAACATTTTTTTCTGCACGGAATCCCTATTTTTATCCTAAATATGACAAATTATATAATATATTCTACTTCTTTAGGATAGTCTTCAGATTTCTTTGTATGTTAAGTAAAACTTTATCCAAAGGTTTTTTAAAAAATCTCTTTATAATTTTACTGAGATCCAAAATGCAATTTCTAGGATCTTTCTATGTTAAGTCTGAAGTAGCTAACTGAAAGCTTTGGAAGAAAATCAATATTTAAAAACGTTTTCTCGTTTGTAATGTTAGTAAGAACAAAGTAAGTGCTGAGATCTCTTTTGTCACCTGTAGATTTCTCATTACCCTCATAGCATTCATTGTGCTAAATCCTTAATTGAAGGACTCAAATAGGCACTCATGATCATGGATCTTAGTAAACTTATGTAATTTAATAGACTTTTTGTGTGGTACTTGTTCCTTAAGAAAAACTTGCTCTTTCTTGTTCAGCTTATTTTCACATTAAGGGGTATTTGAGAAGCAGCACCTTTTTTTTTCCTTTACTTTTCTGACAGCTTTTAACTTCTCTTGCTCTTTGGATTTATTATTATTATTATTATTATTATTATTATTATTATTTAAAGAATCTAGATCCTACCCTCAGCTTTTACCTAGGTTTAAGAATAAGAATGACTGTGGGGTGGCCGGCTGGCTCAGGCGATTTGAATCGGAGTTGGGGAGGGGAGTGGAGAGGAGGAGAGAAGGCGGTAGAAAAACAATAATAAAAGAATAAGAATGACTAAAATAAAGAGGTCATTAACAGCCCCATGGCCAAAACATAAATAAATCCAGTCCAAATTAAAAGCCATCATCTTCCAGACTTCGACTTTCATTTCTTTGACCTACACCTAAATGTTTTTCTTTATCATTTATGCATACAAAGCCGATCACTTTCATACTCTAAGGTCATAGAAACTTAAGTCTCTCTTCCATAAATTCGCTCATTTTATATAATGTATGTGTACAACATACAGATATAGTGGTATCATCAGAAAAGGCAAAGGAATACACATTGTGTCCTACGATCAGATATCATTTAGAGCTACAATGAACCTTCCGGATTATTTTTACCAGTAATTTTATTTTATTGGTAAGGAAATCAAAGGTCTGAGACATCAAGTGGTACATTTCAGGACACACAACAAAGTGCAAGTACCAAAAGGGAACACTGGTGTCTTGACTGACATTTGGTATTTCTGCTACTGTACCACAATGATTTCACCTACATAATTAGTCATAGTAACAGTATAATGAAACAATATTTGAAAAAGGAGAATTAAGATTATGTTGTTGATGACTATAGTTCTATTACTAATTACCTGCTTGGATATGTCATTTCTTCTTTCATCCAAATTGCTACAATAGAATACAAAGCACTTAAACATACAATTGCTGTCTTGGAGTAACTTATAAAGAAGGAATGAGCATGATTATTATATAAATAACTTCCAAAAATGTACCAAATTATTCAACATTTTCAAATAAGGAAAGTAAGCATTTGCTTTATAAAAAAAAAATGACTGGCAAGGTTTTCTTTGATTTGAAACAGAAGGAATCGCAGGAAGTTCAGGCAAAGTTGAATATGCCCTTTTATTTTTGTTTTAAGGAAAGTAAAAATTTTAAGTGCAGATTTCTATGTGAATTTTACAATGTAGAAAGTCATAGAGGCATAAGGGGTTCTAATAAAATAAAATAAAATGGTAATTCAACAGTGAACCCCATTTATTTCATTCTTACTATGTAACAGATGTTTCCTGGCTCTAGGTACCGTGTTTCCCCGAAAATAAGACTGGGTCTTATATTAATTTTTGCTCCAAAAGACATATTAGGGCTTATGTTCAGGGGATGTCATCCTGAAAAATCATGTTAGGGCTTATTTTCCAGTTAGTTCTTATTTTCGGGGAAACACAGTATTATATATAAAAAAATAAGACCCAGTTTCTACACTTGATCTTAGCCAAAAGGCCAAGAAGCAGTAAGACCCAGTTTCTGATCTTAGGTACTTCAAAGTCTAGTTGCGAGACTATTATTGAAATGAACTTAAAGTAGTCAGTAAATTTGATACAATAATATAAGTCAAAAAATAGATACAGAAGTACAAAAATGGAAGTAGTTTAGTCAACCTCTTAATGTCAAGGAAGTGATAACTAATATTGGTGTCAAAAGGTAAGAGTTCACCACAGAGAGGTGAGGAATATTAAACCCCAGCAGGGAAAGCAGTCTGTTTGATGGTATAGGGAATGGGGATATCAAACAACGTGGTGTGTTTGAGCAAGGGCCAAAATTTTTCCTTCTGGGTTCTGCTAAGAACATTTCAGGGGATGAGGATGTAGAATTAGAGAACAGTTCTTGGGAAGCCTTACTTTATATATACATCAGCAACTTTTTCAGGAAACAAGAAATATTCACATGGATGAAGGGAAAAAAAACAAGAAATGAGAAGATCTGGGTTTATTTTGGTGAAATCTGTTGAAGCAAAAGCTCAGGATCATGAATCTTAGATATATTGCAGTCAAAAGTAATGCTTTAGGACAGATAGAAAGCCACCCACAATCACATCATCATTTACCTTGAGTGTCTTGGAAGGCAGTGGCATCACATTCACCTATGCATGTTCCTTCTCAGTTCACGTTTCCATGAATAACCCCTACCCCAGCTCTTCTTCCTAGATATCTAGGCTCTTTGTTGCTATCCTGCCCGTAACTTTGGAACCTGAGGAAATAAGGAGGTTTTACAGTAATTCCTCAGCAAATGACAATGCAGCCAGGAAAAGAGGAATGGTCAAATCAGTTCATTCAGGGGAGAAAATAGCTTGGTTAAAGGCAACGGAAGTTGAATGGGAGGCTCATGTGTAAGCTGAGGAAAAATGAGGAGGTAGAAGACATAGAGATAGATTTGTGTGAAAGAGATTAGGGGACTGGGACCTAAATGAAGACCCTTAGCGGTGTATTTTAGATTAAATGTACAAAGTAACAGTAATTTGAAGCAAGGCCAGTGGAGCAAAATATAATAAAGAGTCCAAATTGACTGTGCCTTTTCATAAGCAAAGGTCATAAACTAGTGGCATTTTCTTTGTAATAGGAACTCTATAGGGAATCTAAGATCAATGCTGGATATAGATTTACTTGCATTAAACATGCTGATTCTATACTATTTTTGAAAGGTTAACAAAAGATTTGAGGAGCCCAATGCAATGAAAAGTGTTTTGCTTGATCTCTTTCTTTTTTTTGTTTTTTAAAGATTTTTATTAAAATAGAGCTAACGTATTATATTAATTTCAAGTACACATCATAGTTATTTAACAGTACCCACTTAGCACTATACAGAGCTATTACCACATATTGATTATATTCCCTATGCTAAAGAAGTGATCACCACGATAAGGCCAGCAACCATCTGACACTGTACCACGCTCTCAAAATATTATCAATCTTTCCCCTCTTTTCAAATTTCTCAATTAGAGTTGACATTCAATATTATTTTATATTAGTTTCAAGTGTATAGCATAGTGGTTAGACATTGATGTAATTTAGGAAGTGATCCCACGGACTAGTGCCACCTGGCACTATATATAGTTATTATCATATTATTGATTATATCCCCTATGTTTTACACCCCATGAGTATTTTGTAACTACCAATTTGTATTTTTTGATCTCTTCACCTTTTTCACTCTGCCTCCAATCCCCCTCCCATCTGTCACCCCAATAAATCTAGTACCCATCTGACACCATAAATAGTTACTACAATACTGCTGACTGTATTCCTTATGCTGTACCCTACATCCCCATGACTACTGCGTAACAACCAATTTGTACTTCTTAATTCCTTTCCCTTTTCACCCACCCTCCAACTCCCCTTCCATCTGGCAACCATCAAAATGTTCTCTGTGTCTATGAGTTTGTTTCTGTTTAGTTTGTTTATTCTGTTCTTTAGATTCCACTTATAAGTGAAATCATATGACATTTGTCTTTCACTGTCTGACTTATTACACTCAGCACAATACCCTCTAGATTCATCCATGTTGTTGCAGATGGCAAGATTTCCTTCTTTTTTGTGGCTGAGTAATATTCCATTGTATGTATGTACTATCTCTTCTTTATCCATTCATCCATTCAAGGACACCCAGGTTCCCTTCATATCTTGGCTTATGTAAATGCTGCAATGAATGTATGGATGAGCACATCCCCTCGAAGCACCATTTTGGGTTTGTACAGATAAGTATCCAGGAGTGGGATTACTAGGTCCTTCATTGTCTCTTGTTATAATCTTTGTTTTAAAGTCTATTTTGTCTGATATCAGTATTGCTACCCCAGCTTTTTGTTTGTTTGTTTCCGTTTTCATGAAACATCTTTTTCCATCCCTTTACTTTCAGTCTGTGTGTGTGTCTTTTGATTTGAAGTGCATCTCTCATAGGCAGCACATGTAAGGGTCTCGTTTTCTTATCCATTCAGCCTCCCTATCTTTTGATTGGAGCATTTAATCCATTTCCATTGAAAGTAATTATTGATAGATATGTAGTTATTGCCATTTTATTACTCATATTTTTGACTTTTTTTCCTCTTAAAGAAGTCCCTGTAAGATTCCTTGTAATACTGGTTTGGTGGTGATGAACTCCTTTATCTTTTTCTTGTCTGGGAAGCTCTTTATCAATCCTTCGATTCTAGATGATAGCTTTACTGGGGAGAGTCATCTTCGTTGTAGGTCCTTGCTTTTCATCACTTTGGATATTTCCTGCCAATCTCTTCTGATCTGCAAAGTTTCTGTTGTGAAATCTGCTGCCAGTCTTATGGGGGCTCCCTTGTAGGTAACTAAGCACTTTTCTCTTGCTGCTTTTAAGATTCTCTCTTTGTCCTTAACCTTTGGCATTTTAATTATGATGTGTCTTGGTTTTGGCCTCTTTGGGTTCATCTTGTTTGGGACTCTCTGTACTTCCTGGGCTTGTATATATACTTCCTTCACCAAGTTAGTGAAGTTTTCTGTCATTATTCCTTCAAATATGTTTTCAATTCCTTGCTCTCTTCTCCATCTGGTACCCCTATAAGGCAAATGTTGGTACGCTTGATCTTATCCCAGAGGCCCCTTAAACTCTCCTCAACTTTTTAGATTATTTTTTCTTTTTGCTGTTGTTTGGGTGTTTTCTGCTACCTTATCTTCTACATCGCAGACTGGATCCTCTGCTTCATCTAATCTGTTGATTCCCTGTAATATATTATTTGATTCTATTATTGTATCCTTTATTTCTGACTGATTCCTTTTTATGATCTCCATCTCCATTTTTATGCTTCCTATCTCTCTGTTGAAGTTCTCCCTGAGATCGTTGATAATCCTTATAACCAGTGTTTGAAACTCTGCATCTGATAGATTGCTTGTCTCTGTGTTGCTCCATTCTTTCTCTGGAGCTTTGTTCTGTTCTTTTATTTGGGTCATATTTCTTTGTCTCCCCATTTTGGCTGCCTCCCTGTGTTTGTTTCTATGTATTAGGTAGGGCTGCTACGTCTTCTGGTCTTAGTAGAATGGCCTTATGTAGTGGGTGTGCTGTGGGGTTCAGTGGCACAGTCTTCCTGGTCACCCGAGCCACGCATTCCAAGTGTGTCCCTTGTATGGGTTGTGTGTACCCTCCTCTTATAGTTGAGCCTTGGTTGCTATTTGCACATCAGTGGGAGGGATTGACCCTCAGGCTCCTTGGTTGTGAGGACTGGCTGTGACTACAGTGGAGGAGTTATGGTGCCGGGGCTGACCCTATAGAGTAGGATCTGCCTCAGCAGGACTCTGGTGCCTGCCCAATCCTACACTTGGGTGTGTCGTTCTTGGAGGTGGCTGGGTAATGCTCCAGCTCATTTCAAAACAGGCCACTGGGGGCACCAGCTCCAGGACCACCTTGGAGGGGATCCACTGTAGATCAAATTCAGCCACAGCCCATGCCTCACCCGAGGCTACCCAGCAGGAGCCACAAATAAATCCACAAATGGCTGCCTCCCGTGCTGTGCTTGGAAGTACCTCGAGAGGCCAAGCTGCGAACCAAGGCTGGCTGCCACTAGTGCTGGCTTAGGGCTGCTCAGCCAGAGGTACAGGACACACACAAGCAAGATGCTGCTTATCTGGGTTCTGTGAACCTTTGGGAGACCCTAGGAAAGTCTGTAACACAAGCCAAGGCAGGTGGTTTATATGAAAAAGCCAATGGAAATGGCTTCGGTGTGCCTGAAAGTTGGACAGGACCGGGTCTCAAATCGCCAGGGTGGGGCAAACCCACAGCAGAGACTC
Organism: Rhinolophus sinicus; assembly: GCF_057876585.1. Taxonomy (NCBI): domain Eukaryota; kingdom Metazoa; phylum Chordata; class Mammalia; order Chiroptera; family Rhinolophidae; genus Rhinolophus; species Rhinolophus sinicus. Next base: position 19,704,743 of record NC_142518.1, on the reverse strand, counting down.
ATATATGGCGGCCATCTGTGTTTGCCTGCTGGGAAGGGGGAGGGCTCAGCAAAGAAACAATGGCCTCTACCAGCTCCCCCGTCCAGAAGAATGCCATCTCTGCAGCCTCCTTCCCAAGCCAGACAATTCAGTTCCTAACCATATGTCCCTGCCACCTTTCTAGCTGCTGTCCCAGCACTGGAGCTCAAAGTGCATGATTCTGTTGGTGGGTAAGTCCACGTGCAGTCCCTTTAAAAGGAGTGCCTGGGAGTGCAGTCACACTGTCTCACTTAGTCAAAGCCTCCGCTGGTTTTCACAACTGAAAATTATGGGGATTTCTCTCCCCAGCACTGGAACCCTGGACTGGGGTGGGGCTGCGACCTCTTGCTTCTCCGGCGGGGTGGGGAAGGTGGGTGGAACCTCCACAGCTGAGATATCCCTCCCAATTTTTAATGGTCATGTGCAGGTGTGGAACAACCCTTCTTCTGCATGTCCGTAGTTGTAGGGTTTCGTTTGGTTCAGCAAGATTTTAGGTGATTCTCAGTGGTGGTGGTTTTGTAATTTAGTTGTAATTTTGATGTGGTCACGAGAGAAGGAAACACAGTGTTTACCTACTGTGCCATCTTGACCGGAACTTCCCTGATTCCTTTTTTAGTTTGACTAGGTTCAATCAAGCCCTAGACTGAATCTGTAAAACGATAGTTGTAGCAGACACAGTTGGCCACTTTTGCCATCTTGGTTCATACCTGTGGACTTTAAATTGCCAGCTCTTGAATTTATGTTTTTATTATTATTTTATTTATTTATTTTGCCTCTGGGATTTGGTTTGTGGCTAGGTAGCAAGCCAAAATTGATGGGCAAGGAACAGTCCCCACACAATAATTGATGGGAGTCAGTGTATAAATATCCCAACTTCCATATCTCTCAGTTGGGATAAGTCTCAGATGTATGTCTTCAGGAGAAATAAGCTCTATTTACCCCCAGTGGTAGGTTGTTTGATAATCACCCTTTATTGTCTTACTTCCCTTTCCTGTCTCATTTCCCCACTCTTTTACTGCTATCTCCTTTATCTCCAAATTAAATTATTTTCACTCACCTTAGACTCAGGGTCGGCTTCCAATGGAGCTCAATCTTTGACTATAGGATTTCCTTATAATGAGACATATCAAAGGAAGAAGATAGTACCGCATTATAGATTTTCTACAGGAAACTTGAAGAAACATGTTATATGTCAAGTAGTATAAAATACATAAGAACAAAGAATAGCCTAGGTCTATTAACTTATTTACTGAGTGTCTACGTGCAAGTCATAAAGAACAACAAATACAATATCTGTCATTATAATTATTACAAAGTCTAAAAGCTTCTTTTTCATCTTTAATTCCCATTTTTTATGAAAGAATTTCTAGTTTTAAGGGTAAGAGTAAAACCAGCGCTGGTATGAGTTTTGTAAATTGCTGTAACTTCTACTTATTTAAACAAAATTGTGTGCACCTTGTTTTGAATATTTCTGTCTGTATCAACTTTTACTGTACAATAAACCACTCTAAAATGTAGTGGTTTAAAACAAGAACCACTTATGTAGCTCACAATTCTGCAGGCCATCAATTTAGGCTGGGCTAAGCTGGGAAGTTCTTCTGGTTTCAGCTGGGTTTCCATATGGATTTGTGATAAGCTAGCAGATTAGCTTGAAGCTGACTGGCTTATGCTGGCTTTGGCTGGGATGTCATTTTTCTGTTCCACATTCTCTAGAAGGTTAGCTCTGACTCTTCTTGTGGGTTGGGGAGGGTTTCAAGAGAAAGAGCAGAGGCACAAAAGGCTTCTTTGAAGCTTAGGCTGTGAACCAGCACAATATAACTCCCATGGATCAAAGTAAATTAGGAGACCAGCCCAGATTCTAGAGTTTGGATAATACACTGCATCGTCTAATTGGAGAAACATCAAAGTTATAAAGAGTATGCATTGAGGAAGGGGAGCAAAATTGAGTGTCTGTTTTTAATCTGTTTACACAACATCAAATTAAAGCTAAATGATAACCAGCTAAAAAAATGATAAAAAAAGGAATCCAAAATATAATTACATGTTTTCGTATAAATTTCAAAATTGCATTTCATTAGTTTGGTGCAAAAATAATTGTGGTTTAAAAGGTTAAAAATAATTACAAAAACCGTAATTACTTTTGCACCAACCTAATGTAGGAGTTATATATTAGTTATAATGCAATACAAAATATTTACCAAAATGAAGCATAAATTTGAGGTATTTTTCTGTGAATACTTTTGGAGTTACCTAGGGAGGGCAGTGTTAGCCACAGTTAAGAAGAACAAAAAGCCCTTAATGAAGAAGTTGATCTCACTTCTCTACAAATTATAAGTGAGCAGTGTGGCACCAGCCAAATTTGTTAAGAATAAAATGCCATTTAAAATCACTTTGAATATTTACTATGTGTCTGACGGATTATTTTCTTTTTTTTTTATTAAATTTATTGGAGTGACATTGGTTAGTAAAATCATACAGGTTTCAAGTATACAATTCTATAATACATCATCTATATATCGCATTGTGTGTTCACTTTCCCAGAGGATTATTTTCTTTTAATAGGTAAAGTTTGACCCTTGGAGAAGAGGAAAATTGAGTGAAAATGGTGACAGGTCCATAATTCTGGTGGAACTCCTGGGTACTCTCGAATTATAATTCCAATTGGCCTATTACAATAGGAACAAAAACATTGATTTTATTCATGCAGCTCATTATATCTCTCTTCTCTGTTAATGTGGATGACTGAAGTTTGTAGTTTTTCGAATTTCTCAAAACAAAGTCATATATTCTAGACAAAGAATGAGGGTCAGTTTAGCTTCAGCATTCCTAAACCAGCCATGCAAAATCAAAACTCAACCACTAAGGTGAGTTTTTTGTAGAAAATAAAAATATCTTTCCTCTTTGCACTTTGGCTTTTTTTGTGCTTCAAATATCCTCTCTGCCCCCCGCCCCTTTACTTTTTACTTTAGAAAACAAACCAACAAACAAAATTCCCAGGGTAGTTAAGCATTCTCACTGCTTGACAAGATCCTGATTGAACACTAGTTTTGAAGATCTATAAGAACACACAGGACAAACAGTGGATCAATAGGTAAATAATGTCTATATATTTTTTATATCTATCAATTATCTATTTCTGTGTATATAGACACAAACACACATAGACAGAGAGAGGGAGGGATTTTTACATTTTTTGCTATATTATATTTCCTGCATGATTTAATACAAACTATTATTGGATATTTAATAAGTGAGAGAATTAATTTCTGACATTTATGTATTGCTTGATTTTTCTCTTCTTGAGTCTGAAGGCAAGAGAGGGAAGTCAAGGAAAGGGATGTAGAATGAACATATGCAATTGGGTTCTGCCAAAGAAAAAAATATTGTGATAGATGAGACTCTTTCTCTTTTTAATTGTATTTACTTCTGTCAATATAAAAATTGAGGAGTATCTTATATTAGTATGGAAAGAACAAAGTAAACTTAACATCTTGAACTTGATTCTATCAAATTGCAGAATATCAATTATATATTTATAAGGAAAAATGGTCAAGTTACAAATTTCCCCCACATATCTTAGCATCTATAATTCAGAGCTTTCACAATTACAAAATAATTCATTTTCTTCTAACCCATAGCAGAAATAGGAAATCTTTCTCTGCATATTTACAGGTTTACTATTTAAATGACATCTTGTAGCAATCCAACAGGTGATTCCATTTTGAGAACTGACTGGAGATATTCAACTATAGAAACTGCAAACAACTCCAAACGTCCCAAGTGATACATACAAGGGTGTGTTGAGTGGTTGATTGCAAAGGGAAATTACACACTGTTTTTGAACATGTCTACACCACTGTACGCATTGTGATCTTCACTGCAGTGTTTCTAACTACCAGTTAATGGAAAAGCAATCATTTTGGCAGTTTAAATTTGGTAAATATATACATACTTTAACAAACTTGAGGTCGGGCAAGTCATCAGCATCTTTTGGCATTATGATGACAAACGATTGGTTTGTTAAGCATTTCTTTGCTTACTGTAAAATACAACAAGATATGCCTGTCAGAAGATTTAGTTTTCCTGTTGCCTTACCAAGACTTCTGTGGGCCTGGTAAAGGAATAAGAATTAGAACATGGTACTATGTAACTGTGGAGCATCAAATAATTTCCCAAGTAATATGTAGACCCTGGAATGTTGATATGGCCCCTGTGTAAACCTAACGTATAAAATGCATTAAGCCCATGGTTTCTTTGTTTCTTAAAACCTGATAGATTCTTAATTCCTTGTGGATATACAGCTTTCCAAACTCCAGGTTTGCCTCCAGAAATAACTCTGGGTGCATGGAAGGTGGTGTCTGCATCCCCTCAAATTATACTGCTTGTTTGTGGGCTCAGTCTTAAACATGAATGAAGGCAAATCTGAACTGGATTGGTATCTGCATTACCAGAAATTTCTGAATCTAGACTAGCCCCTTGTGTTCTACCCTAGCCCAAACTCCTCTAGCCTTTTTTGATGCTTATCTACTAGTTTTGTTTCCTAAAATTCTTGATAGCAACAGTTAAATCCATGGATGTGTCTATCCAGGTTGCTACTAGAAGTAAGTTTAGATTATTTTTTCCCAATGTATGTCTGCGTCAGTAACCAAAGCTGTGAAAATATATCCAAAGCTGTATTCAATTCATCTCAAGCAAGAAGTCTCATCGGTGTCATTCAGACTATACAAGTCATTAATGATTTCCACTTTTATCCTTTTCCCACCCATAGACATGACTCTGATTATCTCTACATTGAAATGCTCCTTGGGAATTTTCCTTCAGTGAGCCTCAATCCAATTCCTTTCCAGGAACAATCAATTTCCTTTTCTTTTCTCCCATTCAAAGCATTTTTATGGACTAAAGTGACACAAGGATACATGAGAAAGGATTTCTCTGTTGCTGTTATATCACATGGAAGATGTAATTTGATTATGTATTGTTGGGAACTGAGCGTCATTGAGTCATTGATTGGTTTGTAGAGAGAATCCAATTTGAATTTGCATGGGATGCCCTTCTAAATCCAGTTTTATATGGTTCATGATTACTTCACAATGCCTTTTTACCCTTTGTTCACCAAATATTTTTGCCACCAGGTGTGTCACCTTTTGTCTGAATTCTTGTTACTTGAATTGTGGTCCACACAACAGCAGTATCACCATTTCCTGGAAGTTCTTAGAAATGGAGATTCTTAGATCTCACCCCAGATTTACCGAATCAGAATCTGTATTTTTAAAAGACCCTCTCTCCAGGTGATTCATACACACATTAAAGTTTGAGAAGTACTTTTCAAAAATATTTTCTGAAAGAAAAAATAAAATTCTAGCTGGTTACCGTACTTTGCATGTGACATAGTCACCATTCCTTTCCTTTGCCTACTCACTACTCTCATCTTTGCCTAGATGCTAAATGTTCAAGCTGCCTCAAAAATATGCAAGTTCTCTTGTGGACATCAAATTGAAAAGATATCATTACCACACAAATATTTTCTTCTACATTTACATTTGGCATTTTATTTTCTGGAGTTAAATTAGCTAAAATTAAAATTAAATTAAAATTTCAATTCGTCAGTCACTATAGTCACATTTAAAGTACAGATTGAATATTGGACAGTGCAGATATTAAGCATTTACATCATCACAGAAAGTTCTATCAGACAGCAATTGTCTAGAGACGACTGTCTTCTAAGTTAGGCTTTGAAACTGGCAGTTGCTACAGCTTCCAGATCAGACTGGCAGCTTCAGTGAACCAGGATAACCAGTTGAAAGAGAAAATCTCGTTAACTCAAGGGATTATTCCCAGTGCACTGGGTCTGTTTCTGAAATATCAAGCTATTTCATGTAGGTGAGAAGTGTAAGAGGAAAGGTAGTATAAAATGTCTCCTCGCCTCACATTCCTCTACCATTACAAGGTGATTACAGCAAGCGCATCCTGCTGGAATGGGGAGACTTGGAAATGGGAGCAGAGGCTCCAGTTCCCAATCAATCACTGAATGTGTGACACTAGGTAAATCACTTGACCTGTCCGAACTTGAGTTTATTCATCTGTACAATCAGGATATTGTGTTGGGTGGCCTTTAGGTTCCCATCTGTTTCTGTAATTGGCAATTCCATGAATTAAAAGCTTCTAGGGCTGCTACCGGAAATCAATCCAGTATTACCATGGACACCATTTAATGAGGGATGTGCATTTGATATGTGTTGAACACAAATGCTGGGGTTACAGATAATTTTTTAAAAAGTATCTGCTTTCAAGAAAATAATAATCTAGTGGGGGGTCTGTAAAGTAGACTGCTTATACCTCAGGAGAGACCAAGTTTATTCTTAAAACTGAAGGAATGATATGTTAAAATTTCTCTCTATATACATTGTGTCTTTAAAACAAACCTTGGAGAATTTTAATGTATAGATTATCAATAGGATGCATATATATTAGTGAAATATTATCAAGGAATATATATATATATACATATATACATACATACATATACGTATACATACAGACATGCAGAATAATGCATATGTTTATTAGAAGTGCATGTGCAGATAGTTTTAAAGTTTTGGAGTGGGCAATAATAGAAGTTTAGAGGGCACTTGTTTAGAAGAGAGGTAGACAGGGAAATATTAATACAGTGTGTGTGTGTGTGTGTGTGTGTGTGTGTGTGTGTGTGTGTGAGAGAGAGAGAGAGAGAGAGAACTGCTTTAACAAGAAAATAGGACTCAATAAGTACACAAAAGAGGGCACATAACCGTAAGTGGAGGTCAGGGCTAGGACAGCTTTTCAGAAGATATGGTCCTTGACTTGAATCATCAAAGTGAGGAGCAAAGTGGTCTGGGCAGAATCAATGGCATCCGCAAAGACACATGTGCCCTAACCAGCATGAAAAATGTAGGAACCACAGCTGGTTCAGTGTGGCTGGAAGCTGTGTTATATGTCAGGGGAGGGTAAGAGATGAAGCTGGAGAGGAGGATATAAGCCATAAACATACATATATATGTAAACTTGTCCAGAATGAAGGGAAGTTTCCATTTTATGTTTCTCAAAGTACTTCAGCTATGCCACCTTTTTTGTGTGTGGCAAAATTGTTTTTAAATATTAATTTTAAAAATTGGGGTTATGCGTCTTTTCTTTTTAATAATCTGAATCATTTCCAAACTATTATACAGAAAAAAGGAAAAACTTTGATAATTTTGCAGGTTTCCATGTTTCATTAAACTACTTCTAGTTTAGTGCAAACACTGAAAAAAGCTTGAGACCTCTGAAAATTTCCAAGACTTTTCCAAATGCTTTCAAACACAGGCCTATTCTAAGGAGTAGACATCATAATGGTTGACCTTTCTAATTTCTAGTGTTTAGCATTATTTTTATTTTTACCCTCTTTTTATTGTTTGTTTTTTTTCAGTCCTAATATTTAGAGAATAATAAATAACATGGGACTGTGACCTTAATATTTCTCAGGAGAAAAAGAAAAAAATATTGTTTTTCTACATATTATACTACTTATATTCAAGAAAGCTGGTTGAATGTTTATAATACCAATAAATATTCCAGTATATACCAATAAGGTATAACGATTATCGAGCATAATTTTATTAACCTATTCATTTATTAATTACTATCAAATTCATTAATTTTAAAATTGTGTCTGATTAATCATAGATGGCACCTGGTAGGTGCCTCAAAGCTGTATGTTGTTGGCTGCTGCCTGTGCTGGACCTAGAGGCATGTGGGGATGGCCTGTTTGTGAACTGAGGCTGGCTGACACCAATATTGGGCTTGAGGCAGCTTAGCAAAAGGCCCAGGACTCCCTATACCTGTTGCCAACTATCAGTTGCCCATAAGGCCCAACTGTTGAAAGTGTCCCTTAGGGGCATGTGTCTGGCTGGTTGACCTGATAGTGAGAGTGCCCTCAGTGATGCAGCACTAGCTGGGTGGGGTCAAGTTCAAGGGAGTCAAGAAATTTAACAGGTGGTTTTTACAACATTAATACAGATTCAGATCTTATTCCTGTACCTGGCATGTGACCACCTTGTACGGCGCCCTGAGGACACTGCTACCAGCCTCTACCTAAGGCTCGTAAATTCCTGAGAGCTGCTCCCAAGTGGTTGTGGTGCAGCTTTTGGGTCACTATTCACCACCAAAATCTCCCCAGGCTATTGCAGATTGTTTGCTGCTGTAAAGAACCTCCTCTGCGATTTGTGGGGGGCAGGGCCAGTCACCCAGGCACCCAGAGTGCCCCTATCAACACAGCTGTAGATGGGCAGGACGAGGTTACAGGGGGATACAGGGTGTGGTCAGTTATTTCTACAAATTTGGTGTAGTCAGTGTAGTCTCAACTCCTGGACTGGCGCTGGGCCTGTGACCACCCCACAAAACAGAATAAAACCAAAAAGAAAAGAAAACAACAACAATGAAACCAAATACGCACACACTCAAAAACCACATGCAACAATAAAAACAAAAATACAAAAAAAAAACACACAACAAATAACAAAACAAGAAAACCAAAGCAAAACAAACAAGCAAACAAAAACCATAAAATGCTAAAAAACACACACCAAGAAACAAAACAAAAGAAACAAAAGAAAAACAGAACAACAAAAAGAATAGAAAAAAAGAAGAAAAAGACAGAGGAAAAGAGAAAAGAAAGAAAATAGAAAGTAGAAAAGGGGCGGGAGAGAGAGAGAGGGGAGAGAGAGAGAGAGAGAGAGAGAGAGAGAGAGAGAGAGAGAGAGAGAGAGGAAAACCAGAAAGAAAAAATAAGAAGAAAGAAAAGAAAAGAAAATACACTAAGTCCAGCTACCACAGGTCTATGTTGCAGAGCAGGTCTTGGCTTAACACCCTCGAGCAGTCTCCCCAGGCCATCGTGGGTTGTCCTCTGCTGTAAAAAACAAACAAAAAACCCTCCATGCTGCTTGCAGAGGCAGGGTTGGCCACCAGGTGCCCAGAGTGCCCCTGGCAATGCAGCTCTAGGTGGGCAGGGCAGGCTTCCAGGGTGCTGTGGGGTGTGTGGTCAGTTGTTTCTACAGAGTCAGTGCAGTTTCTGCCCCAGCCTGAGAAAACGTGTTGAGAACACCAGGGCCAGAGCTTCTGAAATCCCAAAGCTTCCCCTGCAGCCCGATGCTGAGCCTGTGTGTCTCCCCTGCTCTGATTACCCTGCAGGGATCCCCCCAGAAAGGTGCGGGCAGGGCGGGATATGGAAAGAGGACTGGAGCTTGTGGCTCCGACCAGCCCGGAGCTGTTTCCTCCCCTTCCCCCAGCTCTTTCCCTGTGCCAGGAGTGCGCGGGGTTGTCAGTGTAGTTCTCAGGGTTGTACGTATTTTGTTCTTTAATCTGACACTGCTACCTGTTTCTTCTGGAGCCCACTTATATCCCTGGGAAGGCAGGGGTGGGGAGAGCTCCAGGAGGGTGGGAAGGAGGCAGCTAGGAGCTGTGTCTTGGTTTTCTGATTTCTGCCTGGCCTTGCAGGCTTAAACCTGTTCTCACCTGAGGTCTCCACCTGGAATGCTAGACTCAGCCGCCATGTATGCTGATTCCTCAGGCAGGACTGTGGGTCACAAGGGGTGCACCTGGAGTTTGAATTCTTCCCTCTCCCGAGGCTGTGGATTCTGTCTGCGTTCTGAGGCCCTGTGGCCCATATCTCTGCACTTCCCCCCTTCTTTCTCCCCCGCTAGCCCAATTTGCCCACCTTCAGCTGATTCAGTGTGAGTCTCTCAGGTGTACTTGTGTGATGTGCAGGGAGTCCTCTGTTGAATTATAGCTGTTCAATTTGATGTAACTTCCAGAGGAGATTTCAAGAAGCACTCCTCACATTGCTATTTCTGTGAAGTCATCTGATAGATTCTTTACATCTTTTTTGTGGCGTATTTCCTTGTTCTCTGTGGTACACAATTGTTTATACTATCAAAGCATTTTAAATTGTGAAGCAGAAGAGTGAAATGTTTCTCAAAAGACTTTTTGCTTTCTCTTAACAGTAGATGGATATTTGGGAATATAAAATTGTATCAAATTTGCTTCCAAATTGATGACACATGCCTTAGATTATAAGCTCTAGAAAGGAAGATGCAATCAACTATGATGTATTTAAATCAACAATGTGCTAAGTATAAACGAGCAATAAAGTCTTATTTTAATTCACACAGTATCTTAGGATGTTAAAAATAAACTTATATTTAATACAAAATATTTATTACATACCATGTGCCTATCACTAGGCCGTTACTAAAATACTTTTTCGTCATAAACCATCTGAAAAAATTATGCCAACTCTTTTCAGGAATTAAATGAACAGAGGTTCAGAGAAAATAAGGTGGAACAGTGAGCAAATACATGGTAAAACACTATGTGGGTATCTAACCCAGAGTTTCTGAGTTCTGATATACTCAGAGCTGCCTTTGTTCATTTGAATGCACATTCAAAAGTTAACTTTTCTTTCTTCCCAAAAACGTTAAGTTGGTAGTAATTTGTGGATGCAATATATACACATATGTATAAAAAATAAGTTACTCTCTATAGCAAACAGTAATATATATTAGTCAAGGGGACAAAATACTTGGATTAAAAGAGAATAGCTAGGTTTCACCTTTGTGTGTCTGGTGACTTGCTGCATAACCTTGAGAAAGACCTTGCTCTTCCCCTCTGCCTTGGTTTCCTTATTTCTCCTTGTATCCTTCAGGTCTCTGCTACAATGGTGCTGCAAAACAACAACTAAATCTCAGTGATTTAAAGCGATAAACATTCTTTTCTCTTGGTGACAGGTTTTCAGGTCAGACAGGGTGGCTTTGTTTCAGGCTGTGGGTTGGGTCTAGGTCTTCTCAACATGTCTGTCATTCTGAGAGGAGCAGTTATTTTGTGGCACATGCACAGAAGGACAAGAGGCCAAGCCATACCACCTCAAGACAGTTAAAACTTCCGCTCATATCACATCTACTAACTATTCATTGTACAAAGGTAGTCATATAGTGAAGCTCAAAGTCAATGTGGCAGAGATGTAAAATCTACCTCTTCTATTAGAGGCACTACAAAGTTGCACAGTAAAGGAATGTGTGCAGAATTCTGTTAGAGGGAGGCAGTGAAGAATTGGGAACAATAATTAACTCTACCCTATTTCTTGTCAGTTATCAGATATATAGCTATGCTTTGCTATATGAAACTATTTCAACCAACTTTATCTTAAGGTGCTGCATATTACATGTAGCTTTACAAATCATGTGCATATGTAAAGATCCTGTAGTAAAATTATGGTGTGTTATTTATAGGCTAATGAAAAAAATTCACGTTAGAAAAATAGGTTTGCTTTTAGAGGATTAAATCTTAAATGCATACTCTGTATCTCTGGTAGCATTAATTATTCACTTCCTCAACATTGTCATTTTATTTATTATTTCAAGAAATAGGAATCTTGAACAAGACAAACAAATGAAGAAACAAAAACTCATAGACACAGACAACAGTTTAGTGGTTACCAGAGGGTAAGGGGGGTGGGGGGATAGTAGAAGAAGGTAAAGGAAGTCAAATATATGGTGATGGAAGGAGAACTGACTCTGGGTGGTGAACACACAATGTGATATATAGATGATGTATTACACAATTGTACACCTGAAACCTATATAATTTTACTAACAATTGTCACCCCAATAAACTTTAGTTTAAAAAGAAAAGAAAAGGAGTAGGACTCTTACAGAAGCCAAGGGATTATATGACTAGGCATGATTTTTAATTTAGTTCTATATATCGCCTTTGCTAAATAGGGTACGCAGCTTACTGGACAGTACATAAAGCAAAGCTCTCCCTGTTGTTACCTAGTTGGCAGGCAATTTGGTTTTAATCTTGTGTAGAGATTGCTTGTGCATTCCCATACATTGCAACTCTGATCCTTTAATGGTCATCTGGTATGCTGTGATTGTATGGATGAACTGCAAAGAGATCATTGGACTAAATTGTCAAGTTAAGGGCACATTGTATGTACAGAGGGAAAATGCTATAACGCAGAATAAAATAGACTGTGATTTACAATGAAGTTTGACACTTTAAAAATAATACAAATACTCCATTTATAAAATCCTGCCCATGAAAATGTCCTAAGTAATAATTTCCTGCATTGTTGACAATATCAACTGAATGGCTAGATTCAAGACTGGTTTGGGAACCTTTCATTCTCATAGTTAGTGATATTAAAGCTAGAAAGTGCTGAGAGGTCACATCATACCTTCTGTATAACCTGATGGAGTTGAGGTTTGTGTAGCATTTTTTTGTACTCTATTAACAGAAGAAAAATTGCTTATTACAAGCTCTTTCAAAGAATATTATATTTCTTGACTCAAAACACCATCACTTCCTTCAGTGCTTCCTTACACGTAATAATGATGAAAGATATATTTTAACAAAGACCCACTGGTTTTCCAATAATAGATACATGAAGTTGAGCCAACATCTAAGGTGGGCAGTAATCTCTCTCTTGATATATAAGACTTGCTATCCTACCCCCTTCCACTATCTTTGTAGAAGCATAACATACCTTTTTTACTAATGCTTTATCTGGAATGTAAACAAAGGTTGCATGCTTCTTAACGACACCTTGCTTCTGATATCCCAATGTTCAGTTTCCATATATAAGACCTCATGGACACAACCTAACACCTGAGTTCCTCTCAGAATCTTAAGGGCAGTTAGTTCCACTATGCCTTGTATCCTTTCCTCATTTCTGCTAGCATTTAGATTTGTTTTAGGTGATCTAAGTGCTTTCCATGCATTATGCCATGTATACTATCTACTAATTAACTGACCTCTGCTTAATTGTCTTCATCTGAAAATTGGAAATTATCTTAGTAACCATCTCTTCGGGTTGACTTGAAAAAATGGTGGGTGTACAGTGCTTAGAAAAAAGTGTCCATCATATAGTAAACAAACAAAAAAATGAAGTATTTTCATTCATACATTTAAAAATATATATATAATAAACATCTACTGCATGGCCAAGCACCATTCTGGGGACTGGGAATTCAATTTTGAACAAGATAGACGAGTTTCCTCTTTTCGTGGAGTTCACATTTCAGTGAGAGACGACAAACAATAAACAGACAAAACAAACAAGGTACTAGTAATAAAATCATTTTATTAATGAGAAAATTTCATCTGAGAGAAGGTATGTGATTTGCTCATGATCAAAAAGCTAAAAGGTGGTAGTGCCTGGATTCGAATTTGGGATTATGGTACCCAAAAGCCCAAGCTTTACGACTGCCATCCTCTCCATGGTGTTACTCTCATTATGATCTCTGAAATATATTTCCACTGCAGCCTTCCTCTTTTACTCTTTCTCCTCCATCTCTGAAATCACTATACCACATCTTTATCTTTGCTGAAACTTTATTTTCCTTGGGAGTTTTATCAGTTGTGACAGTGCTTCTCAAACTTCACTGCATATTGGAATCACTTGGGGATCTTGAATACAACACTAATGCCTGGGTGGCCCTCAGAGATTCTGATGGAATTATTCTGGGTTGAAGTCAAATGATTCCAATGTGTAACCTTTTAGAATGATGGCTGCTAATACACTGCATGTATCCAAAAAGGTTATCATCAAGTTGCCTAGTTTAACTTCTCTCTTGGGACAACTTCCTGAATTCTTTGGAAATTCCTATTATTAGGGATCACTCCTGCATTTCCCTCGATCCAAGTGGATTTCTCTGTCTTCCACGTCATCCCTTTAGCTCTTTCCAAAACTCTAGGTATCCAGAGTACATCCAGTTACTTGATACTGGTGTCTGCCTCTCTCTAAATGCCCCTCTTGGATAGTCTCTTGCTCCCTTTATTTTATTCCAATGTCTTTACTACATTAAAAAAAAAAAATCGTCTTTTCATTTTCTCCAGTGAGCACTCCATTATTCGGACCCCATTGTAGCCAACTTTCTGAGAAGTGTCTCTCCATTGTGTCTACACTTCCTCATCTTCCAATCATCTTTAATAGCTGCATTTCTATTCAATCTGCATCTTCATGTGTTACTACCAGTATATAGAACGGACAACTCGGAATGTAAGCACAATGCCATTTTATTTTGGTCTCACTTTGACCATTTTTTTCATTGGGATAACGTAATGCTATCCCTGGCCAGGACTCAAAACAACCTCATGTTGGCTCTTTCTCAGATCTAGCCCACAGGGCAGTCTTGAACATTTCATGCTCCCAAAGACTGTTGACTGATGCCAACCTAGCCACCAAAAGCCTGTGAACACAGACATGTTAATCTTTCTCAAGCAGGAGTCAAGAACAGGTTCTCCATATCACTTGACTACAGATGTAGACTGTCTATATGGAAGTTCCCAACAAGATCCATGACAAAGGAAGGGAAGGTAATGAATCACAAATCGCCAAAGACATCTTTTCCTTCTCTATCATAGGACTTACTTTTATCATGGAATGGAATAGATTCTCACATTATTTCCTTCATTGCTTCATTTGAACCCACTAAGATCAATCTGAGCAGCACTGTAAGTAATACAACCAGACGTCATGTGCCCTGTGTTGTGATGTATTGAAGTATCCTTGCTTAAAATAATTGAACTTACAGCAAATCAGCCTCTAGATTTAATTTAGAGTTTATAAGAAATATATGGCTTTAAGGAACAAGTTAAATGATACTACTAGAAAGCACGGAACTAAAAAAATGTGAGAATCTTTATAGGACAAATGACCTAGTTTCTCCAGAAAATAAATTTTAAGGGGAAAACGAAGTGGAGATGTGTGGCTCTTATAGAATAAAAGAGATTCGAAGGGCAAAAGAGCCAAACATGATAAACAGATCTTGTTTGGAACCTAATTAAAAGGAAAACAAACAAACTAACTAACTGTAAAAATCTTTGAGAGAGTCAGAGCATCTGAATATTGTCTGATTATTAGGTGGCATAAATAAATTATTGTAAATTCTGATATGTAAGAAAAAATCATTATGTTAAAAATAAAAATATCTATCATTTATACATGTATCATAAAGTATTTACATGTAAAGTGACAATGTCTGGTATTAATTAAAAAATTTTTACTTCCTAAAAGTTTGGAGATCAAGAAGTGGACAATTACTGACCCTAGGACTGGATTTAATATACTAGTTTTCTCTAGCTTTGTGTATGCTTGAAAATTTCTATAATTTGTAGCATCACTTTTTTCTTCTTTTCGTTTTATTGTTGTTGGTGTTACTGTTCAGTTTTGTTTGTTCCTTCATACCTCAGGGATCTGTATATTTAAAACTTCCCCCAGCTGAGTCTGCCCATTGGCCAGATGTAATTACCCATGCAGGGGATGACTCCCAGCTGGGTGTTCAGCATGATTTCTTCACCAGCTCAGGTCTCACATATTTATCTGAAATTAGACCTATTTAAATCTTTAGCGTTCAAGGAAGATCTCTGGATATGTGACTATGCAAATGACCCTACTTTTATTTTGAGGAATTAGGGAAGATTGTATATTGTTGGGGTTATCCTGACACTGTTGTTTTCAGCCATTAATCGATACGGAGAGTGCACAAATCATAAGCGTATACATACATTTTTTCAGTAGTGTTTAAAAATAAAGCTAGCTCCATCTTTCTCTTTAGAATAGGTCCCCTAAGAGGAATTAGTCATATTTGTTATTCCAGCTCTGAAAAGATTGCTAAAGCCCAATCAGAATGTAGCATTTCACTTGCCTTTTGACTATATGTCTGTCTTAGTCTTATCTCAAAAAGTTACCAGATTTTATAGAGGTTAGACTTGTCCATATTCCTATGGAATAACAGGATGTCCTCTTGGAAAGACAAGAGATATTAAAAGTCCAAGACCCTAATTATAACAGTGATTCTTCTGAAGCAGTGTTTAGCAAATTTGCCTTACCGTAAGATTTACCTAGGATATTTGTTAAAAACATGAGCTCTGGCTCCTCTCCTGAAGATCCTTAAAGATTTTGATTCAGTAGATTCTGGGCGGGCCCCTTAATGTATTTTTAATAAGCTCCTCAGATGATTCTTATGAAAACCCAAGTTTCAGAAACACTGCTCTAAATTAATGCATTTCACTTTAAGTAGGAATGGGACATGCAAGCATCTTTTCACTGCCACCAGTAAGCTCTGCTCCTGGGAGGTAGTTTGTGTAGAAAGTCTACAAAATATCCAACTGCAAAGAGATTTATAGAATGCTTATATCTCTACCCAGGTTTGCTCAGCCTGACAGACTCAGGTTGTAGTACTTCTCAGCTCTTCATGTTACAAGCACCGAGGAAGCTTGAAAAATACCAATGCATAAGACCGAGACCCAGAGGGTATTATTTAATTGGTATGTAACAGGGCCTAGATATTTTTATTTTTAAAAATTTGCTATGTGGTTCTAAAATAAAACCAGATTTGAGAAATACTGAGGTTGAGTTATGCAATAGGTAGTTGCAATTTTAGCAAATACTGTGCTTCTTAAGGAAGACAGGGTTAGAAGGATCTACCTGTCCCCTAAGATCTAAAAGAGAATAGCTCAAATTCTATTCTCATTCTTCCTCCAATATTATGTACATTTTCATTTGTGTTGCATGGGGTGGATGGGGTGGTTTGGAATTAATTTCTTCTTGTCACTTTTGACTGTACTTTTCCCTTTACTGATGTTTTGTTCTCTGTGCTCAGTTTTAAAGTTTTTTTCTTTCTGTGTGTCTAGGCCTAAAACTTAATTAAAGCAGATTGTATTAGGTTGGTGCAAAAGTAATTGCGGTTTTTGCAATTGTTTTTAACCTTTTAAACCACAATTACTTTTGCACCAACCTAATACTAAGAAGAGGTGAAAGGAATGGTTTGATGCCTAATGATACAAAAACCTTTATTTGAATGGTCTTAATATACTCAGCTACTCTGTCACATTACTTGGATATCTCAACTCTACCCTGATCTTGGGGGTGCAAAACTAAACATAGTCAACCAAGTCTGGAGTTGCCCTGTTCCTCTAAATATAATAAAAGTGATCTTAAAACCATCCCATGGTATGTAGACAGTCCAATTTCCATTCCTGTGAAGCTCATCTGATCCCATATTCTCATGTTCACTTCTGACCCTAAACTACATTTCTCCCCTAAATTGGTCCACGTGATGATCTAAAGAGTCATTCATGCTTTCCCTGTTCTACATCATGCTAGCTTAGATATAGAAATCAGTTCTCTTCCTTCATCCACACAACAGACTATTATGTTGCAAATTTACTGAAATATGAGGCAGATGTGGGGATTTACAGAGCTGTAATGCAAAAGGGAAAGCAAATAATGGAATATCTGTTCTTTAGAAAAGTCTCTCCATAATTTCTCCAACTCAGGCTTCAGCCTCTCACGTTTTGTTTTCTGTAGAATACTACACATGTTGTCCATCCCTGTGGTGAATAAGTTGAAACTAAATACACATGATAAAATCTATACCTATCTGAATCTATCTATCTAAATGGAAAAATTTTGCTAAATTCAGTTTTAAATTTCAAAACTCTGAACACTTTCTAAAGTGTATAGATTCCAAAGACTGGAGTGCCTCTTTTTTACTGAATACTTGGGTTTGTATATATAAGATTTGAGAATATTGGGGAAAGTTGAAATTTATGTATATGAACAAGATGAGAAAAAATTCTTCAATGTTAAAGAAAATTAAATGTACTAATATTCTATAGACAAAATTAAGCACAACTCACAACTCAAGATGGAAGAGTTTACAGAATGGAAACTCAAACAGCCTATAAACATATGAAAAGATGTTCAAATTCACTAATTAAATGCAAATTAAACCCTAATAAAATGCAAATTAAAAGCACAGTGAAATACTATTTCAATACCTATTATGCTTGGAAAAAAATTGATATTACTATGTTCCATCAAAGATATGAAGAACACAATTGAGTTGACATGAACTTCCCTTTTAATTAAAGACCTCAAAAATCTCCTGCTGGATTAATTCTGAGTTAAGGTAAGAAGGCTCCTGGATTCAGTAGATACTACATAATTTATTTATTTATTACATAGAAATGGTCGTATATTATAGTTATCTTGTTGTTGTTTTTTGTCTCTTTAATTATTGTCAGTTTTCCTCTCAAGAATGTAAACCCCATGAAGTCAAGAATCATATCTTTTTTGATCACAAGAGTGTTTTTGTCATTTAGCAGAGAAACTTTAAAACACATAGCAGAGAAAATGGTTAATGACCAATAATACTTTTAGTAGATAAATGATTAATAATTCTGACGTGAGTGTGTTATTTGGAGGGAAAACGAAGATACGTTCAGGTCTGTATGAGGAAATAGAATTTCATTTCTCTTTCAACATATAGACTACACGTTTTAACCAGTAATTCAGTTCAATACAATTCAGTTCAATTAATAAAATCTCTGATTTTTGTCAACACCATCATTATTTGAGAAACCACATATCCCACTCCTAAAAATTCTTCCTGACTTCATATAAGAAACCACCAACTTAAGGTCTCCCAGTAAAAATGTGTTCTGAATTTGATGGCAACCAGGAGTCCACCCCAATATCTTGTTAGCCTCATGTAGAGACAAAATGCAAAAGAACATCTAACGTGTAGCTTACAAACATTATTTTTGCTAACTTGATTGGCTATTCCTTAAGGCCCAATAAGTATTTTGTTACCTAACACTTGTCATCCCTTCATGCTTTTGTTCTCTGCCATGCCTCAGAAGTAAAGATGAGTCTTTAGAAAGTATTCTATTATTGTCCTTGCCATTGGCTGTTTTTTCCATCACTGGCTACCGGGACAGTACCTGAATCATTCTAAGTGTTTAATAAATATTTGTTGAATGAATGAATGCATTAATTTAATACATCAAGAGCTGAATAGTTTCTGAAGTATTCCAAGAACAAGTCATAATTGGACATATTTGTTTCTCTGGTACCTTTCTTTGTGTACTTAAAACAGCATTACTAATCCAAAATCCCATCAAGGGAGCATGTCATGCTGTAAAATGATGATTTAATGTTTCATTTATGCTTTCTTTTTCTTAGAAGTAATTAACACCATCTAGAGTACCTGATTGTCTTTCATTAGGGCTTTGCAGCCCACCTCATGGAGTTTATCGAACTAATACTTTGAATGTTGAATTTTGATGATTTTCTTTTCTGGCATACCATTTATTCATGTTTTGCATTTGATTAGGAGTTTCATCTTAAATGAGATTTTTTTTCTGTCTTTTTTTCTCTTTCCTTCCAGAACATTTGTAGATGCCATCTCAGTGCCTCCTCAGGAATCTCCTATCATATGTATGATTCAGTGTTCCTGCCTCATCAGAAATGGTAGGTAACACAGATTTAGTCATGGAGCCAGACAAAATGTTTTCAATTTCTGTTATATATATGAGTATATATACTTTCAAAGCCTTAGACTCACAACTTATTACCCAACAATATATTTAAAATATCTCCAGCATGCAGAAAATTTGAAAGAATTTTACAGTGAACATTCACATACCCAACACCAATATTTGACAATTAACATTTTGCTACACTTGTTTTATAACATATCCATTTCTCCATCCATCAAGCCATCTTATTTTTTATAGGCATTTTATTGTAAGTTGCACGTATCAGTATACTTCAGTCCTAAACATTTTAGCATGCAAATCAGAAGCTAGAGTTTAGTATTTGTTTAGTTTTGTTTGTTTGTTTGTTTGAAGTGAAATTTACTTACAGTGTTATGTACAAATTTTAAGCATGCAGTTTGATGAGTTTTGACAAATAACCCAAACTCCTTTCACAATTTAGAATACTATTATCACTCCTGAAAAGTTTTCATATGCCCCTTTCCAGTCAGTCTCCACCTCTATCCCTCCTTACAGAGGTAACTACTATTCTGATTTTTTCCATCATAAATTAATTTTTCTCTGCTTGTTCCAGCACTTCCTATGAATTGTATCATACACTCTGCACTGTTTTGTGTAAAGCTTCTTTCACTCAACACAATGTTTTTGACATTCATTCATGTCACTCTCTGTGTAAGGAACTTCTACTTTGCAATACAGTACTAAGTAGTATTTTATTATATGAATATATTGCACTTTATTTATTCTCCTATTGATCAACTCTTGAGCTGTGTTTCCAGTTTGGGCTTTTATGAATAAAGCTCTGTGTACATTCTTGTACACGGCTTTGCGTAAGCATATATGTCTGCATATAACTTGGGTAAATATCTAGTGGTATACTTCAGTTATAGCATAGGTGTAGCTCTAGTTTTAGATAAAACTGCCTAACCTTTTTCCCAAGGTACTTATGTCATTTTACACTCCTACCCAATAATAAATGAGTTCCAGTTGTTCCATATCCTTGACAAATTAGGTTTTATCAGTCTTAATTTAACCATTCTGGGGAGGGTTACTGGTATTTCATTGTGATGTTAATTTTCATTTCCTAGATGATGAATGATTTTGAACTTTTTTCATCTGCTTTTTTTTTTTTTTGCCATTCCTAGGATAAATAACATTTGTTTATTTGGTATTCTTTTTGTTTTTTTTTTTTGTTTTTTTTTTTAAGGGGAACAGGACTTTATTGGGAAACAGTGTGTACTTCAGGACTTTTTTTTTCCAAGTCAAGTTGTTGTCCTTTCAATCTTAGTTGTGGAGGGTTCTGTTCAGCTTCAAGTTGTTGTCCTTTCAGTCTTAGTTGTGGAGGGTGCAGCTCAGCTCCAGCTCCAGTTGCCGTGGCTAGTTGCAGTGGGCACAGCGGTGCCACCATCCCTTGCAGGAGTCAAACCGGCAACCTTGTGGTTGAGAGGGCATGCTCCAACCAACTGAGACATCCAGGAGCTCAGCTGCAGCTCAGCTCAAGGTGCCGTGTTCAATCTTAGTTGCAGGGGGAAGAGCCCACCATCCCTTGCGGGACTCGAGGAATTGAACTGGCAACCTTGTGGTTGAGAGCCCACTGGCCTATGTGGGAATCGAACCGGCAGCCTTCGGAGTTAGGAGCTCGGAGCTCTTAACCGCCTGAGCCACCGGGCTGGCCCCTGGTATTCTTTTTTTTTTTTTTTTTTTTGGAAGAGTTGATTTCAGCTTGCAAATATATTGCTCAAGATTCTTATGACAGTATTTACTAGGGACATATATTTTTTATTGCCTTTGTTAGGTTTTGATCCATCTAAGTAGAGCATATTTTGACACCATTATCTCACAAGATGTGAACTCATAATCACTAATTCTTGCTTCCGAGCTTGCGTAATAGTAGGTGCATGGCTAAAGCTTAGTATTTCTGTTTTGTCTTTGGTCCATGAAGATATTTATTTTAAGCTTGCTGTTTTTTATTTTCGATTCTTAAATTATATATTTTTCTATGTTTTTGAAGTATTAAAGATGCTTCAAATGTTTTCTTTCTGTGTCATCTTGACCAGAATTGACATTTTTACCATCACATCATTAATTTTTGGTTTGATGGCACCCTACTTTTTCTTGGTTAGTGTTTATAAGATATAAAGGTCCTTTTGATGGCAGGACACAATACAAAGACACTTGAACGGTACTAAAAGGCAGAACTTTTTGTTACTTACAGCTCCAAATGAGATGAGACAACCAGGCAGGGACACACAGAGTTGCACCAGGGGACACTATAATAGCAAACTAGAACTATGTATAGCAAGAGGGCTGAGGTTAGCTAGATTTCTCAGTCTCCCTGTGGATTGGCTAATTTGAATAACTTTGAGGGCTCTGGGGCATTGGAGCTGCCGTAATTGTCTGGAACCTGGACATAAGGTGGTTGGGGCTGGTGCATAGTGACTCAAAGTGAGAGACCCAAAGAGTGAAGTGGTTGGTGTGTGGACTAGCCAGGGCCTCAAAACTGGGTATAGATAACATTTTTTAAAGCTATATTAACAGTTAGGCAAACCTAGATATCCATATACTAGTGCACTATTCTTGGTTAATTTCCTAGACCTTTTTCATGACATAGTTTGAAGATCAATGATGCAAATCATTGAACTTAGATTTGAGATACAAAGTAAAAGCTGAAAGTAGATAAATTGGACCACATGAAAATTTAAAACTTCTGTGTGTCAAAGAACAGAATCAATAGAGTGAAAAGTCAACCTTTAGAAGAGGAGAAAATATTTTCAAATCATATGTCAAATCAGGTGTTTATATCCAGAATACATAAAGAAGAGCAACTCAACAACAACAAAAACAAACAACCCGATTTAAAAACGGGAAAAATTGAATAAACATTTCTCCAAAGAAGATACACAAATGGCCAACAAACACATGAAAAGATGCTCCACTTCTCTAATAATTAGGCAAATACAAATCGAAAGCAGAACGAGATACCATTTCATACCTATTAGGATGGCTACCATAAAAAATAAATAACAATTGTTGAGGATGCAGAGAAATTAGAATTCTTGTTGCACTGTTGGTGGGAACATAAAATGATGTATCTGCTATGGAAAACAGGGTGGCAGTTCCTCAAAAAATTATAAATAGAATTCCTATGTGACCCAGAAATCCCACTTCTGGATATATACCCCAAATAATTGCAGGGTCTCAAAGAAATATTTGTACACCCATGTTCCTAGCAGCATCAATAGCCAAAATGCGGAAGCAACTCAGCCATCCATTAGTACATAAATGGATAAACAAAATGTGGTATATACATACAATAGCATATTATTCAGCCTTAAAAATTTAGGAAATTCTGAGACAAGCTACAACATGGATGAACACTGAGGGCATTACTCCTGGCATCTAGTAGGCAGAGCCAAAGATGTTGCTAAACATTCTACAGTGCAGGACTATCTCCCAACCACAAATAATTATTCAGCCCCAACTGTTAAGAGTGCCAAGGTTCAGAAACCTTGCTCCAGAGGAGCTCCCTGTTCCAAAGTGTAAAGGCCAATATATGTAGTTCACAATAAAGCTACTATAACACAACTTGGAAACCACCTCAGGATACAGACGGGCTATTTGTGGATGCGTTCAATCTGTGGACTAGAAATAAGATATAATGTACAATTTCTTTGACTGGCCCAATCACAAAGAGGCCCAGTGTGTGATCTTGAGCATTTCTAACACAGTAAACCTGCCAGAACAAATCATTATGAACTGATGTCTGGATGACTGGGTCTTCCAAAGATTTCCTTCCAGCGCTATGTTCAACAGCCAACTGCAGCCTATTTTCGTGCTCTGACTCAAGTACAGAGGGTGCCAAATGATGTACACACATTTTAAGAAAGGAAAAAACTGTAAATTGTAATACTCAATATACACCGATAACAAAAGATGGATTCAAGTGATATGTATACATTTGTTTGGCACCCCCTGTATTTAAAAGCCATTGAGAACGATGTCATCGCTTGGTAGCCAGGAAGATAGTCGCTCTCTCCAGAGATCTGTGATGGCTGCTTGGACATTACAGGCATGCCACAAAGATCTGTGAGTTCTCCCACCAGAAACCTGAGTCTCCTGACCTGGTCACTGTAGATAACTTAATAGAAGCTGTGGATGAGATATTTTCATCCTCATCCATCACTGCCAGAAACAAATTCCTTGCTTTGGGAACAGGACTTCCTCAGTGCTCTCTTCAGTGTTCGTAGATCCAGACTGGAGGTAGCAACATTTTAGCAGATATACAGTCAACACGTGCCACTGTGCAGAAAAGGAGGGGCTGCTGTATCCAACCACATCAGAGACCGTGCCGCTGTCACCATGCCAAGGCTTCTGTCACCTCCTCCTTGTGAGGTTCAGCAGGAACAGTCTGCTTCTTTGTGTGCAGCTCAGTGATGGCCAGGATGATGTGCTGTGTGTGCCGAAAGAAGAGTGGGCTTTCAACAAGGAAAGACTGTGACCTGCTGTTTTTAAAAAAGCTGGATTTACTTTCACTAAGCACATGGAATTATTGTGGCAAGGTATACTGAATGGAAATGAATGTGCCTTGTATTTTGAATCTTCCATTGAGTGATATGCTTTTTATCCAAAAAAAGCAATTAAATAGTCACCTCTCTAGGGCAACATGCAGTTCTTTGAGACATAGTTAATCCTAAAGCCATCTCCTTAATCTGAATTTTTAGCCCCTAAAACATGTTGTTCAATCAACATTAACCAGTTCCGTGGTGTTGGGAAAGCCAAGATCAGCTTTTTGGGTTTCAGTTTTAACATTTCTCAGATGGGGAAAAAGAAGGAAACTTAAAAAACTGGGCTCCTATTGTATTATATTTTTTCACTTAATCTCACTCTAATTCCTACAACAAATGAAAGTGATTTTAAGCGTAGCATATTACCAAGATTATAAACCCCCAAAGAAGTAGAATTAACATCCTTTTATTTTTGTTTTCTTCATCATCTATCACATTGTCTGGCACAAATATGGTAAAAACAAGTAAACAGCAACAAAAGCAATAACAAAATCAGTTCACAATGAGACTGCCAAGATATTTGCATAATTATCAAAAGCTTTAAACAAACCAAAGAGTAATGTTCTATGAAATAATAAAAATTATATATAGGTGCCAAAAAACTACATACATTTTAAGAAAGGAAAACTGTATTAAAATTATAATACTAAATATATACCGATAACAAAAGATGAATGCAAGTCACGTCTGACTTCTGCAATTACAAGAGGTACTCAAAGTGGGTACCATCGGCGTCCAGACACTTCTGATTACAGCGACCTACTGCTTGAGGAACGTTGACCAAAGTGTCCACTTGTATACATTTTTTGGCACCCCCAGTATATGCATATATATATATATATATATATATATATATATATATATATATATATATATATATATATATATATGCATGCACGCATACACACATATACATATATATGTATATAGATACACACATACATACATACATACATACATACATACATACATATGTACGAGAATATAGCGAAGGTTTAAATTCAAGATAGAAGTGATAAAGAGAAATGAAATGAGAAGTAAACCTTCCATTTTAGTCCAACAAGTTTTGGTTTAGGAGTAGGCAGAGTATGACATGGTGGAACTAGCCTATTGACCTACACATTGCTGCAAATGTTTTGTTTCCTCATTTCAGTGACCAGCTTCCTTGGAACTGTGTTTCTAGAATTGGTTCTCATTCTTCACCCATTGCTTTTACAATTCTGGATATATCCATTAAACACTGAAAAATTTCAGTGGCCTACCCTTCACCCACTGCTCTATGTGTGAAATCCCATTCACTGTCATCATTTCATCCTTACTTTTGTGCTATCTAGATCTCTCCTAGACCTACACACTAAATCCAGCCATCTGTGGCCTTCAGTATATCATATTAGAACACTGCACTGTTCTTTCCCCAACCAAATTTTTGTTTCCTTCTAGATTATTTTGTATATATTTAGTTATACCACCATCCACCTAATAATTCCAGCTTTATATCTGAGGCTCATTTTCAAATCTCTTTCCCTCTCAATCCTGACATTAAATTTATTATAACAGTCTGCCAGCTTAACCCTCTAAATATTTTTAATAAACTCCTTTCTATTCATTCCAACAACAACTTCCTTGTTTCAAGTTTTAATCTAATGCCTTACATAATGACATCTTCCTAAGTATGCTTGTTGGGTCAGTCAGTAATCATCAATGATCCCACTCAAACTGTAAACCTTCCCTGCAAAAAGCCACCAACATAATCTATTTAAAAAGCAATATTTCAAATAATTTGGCTGCTTAATAAATGCTCCAATAGGTCCTAGCTACTCATGGAATAGATTCCAAAATTTCTAAACAATTTATACTGGGCACTTTATGACCTGACACTATTTCTTATTGCTGAACGTTCCCTGCCTCGAATTTCAGGTTCCAGTAACCCAGAATAGTACTTGTTTTTTTGTCATCCACTATATAGTTTTGTTTTTCAAAGTCTTTTTTTTAAATGTTTTTTTTTTTATTTATCAATTATAGTTGACATACAATATTATATTAGTTTCAGGTATACAACAGTGATTAGACATTTATATACGTTACGAAGTGATCACCCTGATAAATCTAGTACCCATCCTACACCACACATAGTTACTATAATGTTCATGACTGTACTCCCTATGCTATATCCTATAGCTCCATGACTGTTTTGTAACCACCAATTTATACCTCTTAATCCCCTGCCCCCCATCACCCATCTCCTACCCACCATCCAGCAACCATCAAAACGCTCTCTGCATCTATGAGTTTGTTTCTATTGTTTGTTCGTTTATCCTGTTCTGTAGATTCCACATATAAGTGAAATCATATGGCATTTGTCTTTCTATGTCTGACTTATTCCACTCAGTACAGTACCCTCTAGGTCCATCCATGTTGTTGTAGATGGCAAGATTTCTTTCTTTTCTTTTCTTTCCTTTTCTTTCCTTTTCTTTCCTTTTCCTCCCTTTTCCTCCTTTTTCCTTCCCTTTCTTCCCTTCCTTCCCTTCCTTCCCTTCCTTCCCTTCCTTGCCTTCCTTTCCTCCCTTTCTCTCTCTCTCTCTCTCTCTCTCTCTCTCTAATGGATGAGTAATCTTCCATTGCACATATGTACCACCTCCTCTTTATCCATTCATCCATTGATGGACACCCAGGTGGCCTCCACATCTTGGCCATTGTCAACAATGCTGCAATGAACATATGGATGCACATGTCTCTTCTAAGGAGTGTTTTGGGTTTCTTCAGATAACTACCCTGAAGTGTGATTACTGGGTCCTTCTTTGTCTCTTCTTATAGCCTTTGTTTTAAAGTCTGTTTTGTGTGGTATAAGTATAGCTACCCCAGATTTTTTTGTTTTGTTTGTTTCCATTTTCATGAAATATCTTTTTCTCATCCCTTTACTTTCTGTGTGTATCTTTCAATCCGAAGTGAGTCTCTTGTAGGCAGCATATGTAAGTGTCTTGTTTTCTTATCCATTCAGCCATCTTATCTTTTGATTGGAGCATTTAATCTATTTACATTGAAAGTAATTGTTGATCGATATGTAGTTACTGCCATTTTATTCAATTTTTTTTAATCTTTTTCTTCTTCTTAAAGAAGTCCCTTTAACATTTCTTGTAACACTGGTTTGGTGGGGATGAATTCCTTTAGCTTTTTCTTGTGTGGGAAGCTCTTTATCTGTCTTTTGATTCTATATGATAACTCAAAGCCTTTTCTCATAATGCACTAATAGCCCAGAATATCTTCTGCCTGATTTCTACCTCATCTCTTTCCTGTCCTCTTTCCCACAGCCAATTTGTATCCATACTATGACTCAATATATAGGTTATTTCTTTCCTGAAATTCTCATCTTAAATGTTACATGCTTCGTGTAGTTGTCCAATAATATAATGTGCACATTTCTATTATAATATTTACTGTATTGATTTATTATTTATATTTTTATCTTCAGTTTTTATCATAGTAAGTTATAATTGGCACTCAATGCTTGTTGATTGCATAAATCTTCCATAAATGAAAGAAAGACTGGAGGAAGGAAAGAAGGAAAGAACAGGAAGGAAAGGGGGAAGGAAGGGAGAGAGGGAAGAAAGAAGGAAAAAGAAAGAAAAGAAAAAAAAGAAGACAGTTCTCTTGTAGGCTGTTTTTGGTATTTCAGTCTTCTTTATTTGCAAGGCCTCTTTTTTATTCTTGCATTCTGCCACTTGGAGGAGGATGGAAGATACTCTAACAATGGATTGATATTTTGCTTTTTGTCCCACAAATACATCATGCCTAGGTATGCCAGATTTCCTTATCCATCAAACCAGATGGTTTGATACAAGCATTATATATGGCATTTCTCTCTCCAATGTTCATAATTTGTATTCAAAATGCCTATTTCTAAGATTAGGACTTTCCCAACTATTAACTTTTCTCTGATCTCTTGATTGAAAAGCAGTAATGCTTTTTATGGCAGGTAGATTTGCTTCTTAAATTTATTGTCCAGCTGTATTCCACTTTAACTTGCAAATCAGGCACCGTGCTTGCAAAGAGAAATTTTTCTCATCCTCACCGCTCCACAAACCAGGTATTCTTTTATTCAGGAGGAAATGCAGTGGTCCCCTGAGGCCAGAGAGAGGGAAAGTTTAACACTCAGAGCTTCTGTTTCATGTCCCAAGCTTCCACCTTTACAAAATATGCAGTCTCACAGCTTATTTATTGTCAACCACATCCTTTATTATTCATTTTTCTATCTTCATAGAAAAATATAAGTATAACTAAAACAGCAGATAAAAAGAATGTAAAACAGCATGACAGAGATCATTTAAATGGAAAAACTGAAATAAGGAATTCTGAGTGTGGAAATAAGACAACCATCATTTCTATATCTTGAAGAATCCAATTATTCTAGTATAACATGTTTTTATACTAGATATAATATAAATGTATAAACCAGCTTTAAATCCACAAAAAAATATAATTTAAACATCATGGTTAACAGTCTCATTAGCTGTTATATTTGCCCATCCTCAAGATTGCTTCATAGGTAACCAACGAAAGTGTATTCCTATCATCCATGAAAATTTCTGGTCTCCAGCCACTTCTCTGGAGATTCTATAGTCCAGTAACAATTTATTTGAGAAATCCCAGAAATTAAGTTTCACTAAGAAATTATATTCTTTCTCCTTCTCTAGATTTCTGCTGCATAATTTCCATTAAACTTCTTATTCAGGCCAGTTCTCATTCATCCATATTTCAAAGGACTTTAATACAGTTCTGACAATTAAAAACCCCAAGTATCGCAAGCTCTTCTACTTTAAAAAATTTTATAGCAACATTTAGAAAGAAATTCATTAAGACTGTTTATTTTCAGTTTTGACTAGTTAACAGTTCCACAGCGAAGGTAGAAGTAGCAGTGAAATTACCTGAAGATAAAGAACATAATGGGGTGTGAAAATTTCTTAAATTAGGTAATAGTGAACTTTACCACATTTAATGATCTTACTGAGCATCCAATTTTTGAGAATTGGAGGCAATCAGAAGTTAGTACATTCTTCTGATTTGAAATTAAATGTTCTTTACAACAGTCAAGAACTAAATCTTTTAGTTTACTTCACCGGTTTGTTCTGATACTTTTTGCTTCTATGAAGCAATACATTCTCCTTTCTCTCTAACCATAATAAAACCCACTCATATTCCAGGAATCAATTTGTATCTCAACATGCTGAATGAAGTGAAATGGTCTCTTCTTACATAAAGGCTACATTTCTCTATCATTTCCCATCCATCCATCTATTCATCTATTAATTAAGATATGAGTACATATTCAGCACATGCTATATATTAGGCAGTGGATAGGACACAGCAAACTTTTGCTACAAAGGACCAGATAGTAAATACTTTAAGTCATATGATCTTTGTTGCAGCTATTCAACCCTGTCATTGTGGTATAAAATCAGCCAGCTATAATGTACAAATGAATGGATGTGGCTGTGTTCCAATAAAATTTGAGTAACCATAACAGGTGGTGGGCTGGATTTGTCCAATGGGAGGTAGTTTGCTGAGCCCTGGACAATGATAGATAATAGTGTATATTAAGCAAATATAATCACAAGAATCGAAAGATCTGAAAACATCTGTAAAGATATATGTGCTCCAATGTTTATTGCAGCTTTATTTACGGTGGCCAATACATGGAAATAACCAAAGTGTCCTTTGATAGATGAATAGATAAAGAAGATGTGGTATATATACACAATGGAATACTATTCTGCCATAAGAAAAGATGAAATAGTGCCATTTGCAACAATATGAATGGATCTTGAGATTATTATGCTAAGTGAAATAAGTCAGACAGAAGAAGTCGAGAACCATATGATTTCACTGATATGTGGTATATAAAACTGAAAACAACAAAGGAACAAGACAAACAAATGAAGAAACAAAAACTCATAGACACAGACAATAGTTTAGTGGTTACCAGAGGGTAAGGGGGGAGGAGGGTGGTAGATGAGGGTAAAGGAGATCAAATATATGATGATGGAAGAATGGACTCTGGGTGGTGAACACACAATGTGATATATAGATGATGTAATACAGAATTGTACACCTGAAACCTATGTAACTTTACTAACAATTGTCATCCCAATAAACTTTTTTTGAAAAGAAAGTGATAATAGGAAATTTTAAGAAAGTAAGAAAAATACAAAGCTTTTAGAAGTTGTTAAAAGTACTAGGCATCTACATATAGGGTTGTTAAGGTAATAGATTTATATTTCACTCAGAATCAAAGAAGAACACAGAGAGACAGAGAGATGGAGGGTGGGGGGAGAGGGCTGGTTAACATAAGAATATGGTGGTTTTCTTTAAAAGTTAAGATGAGCATATTAAATAATTTATTAAAAGCAAAACTTTAAACATTCATTTGGATTTAGAAAAAATTAACCTCAGCATAAAATATAATGTTAAATAACAGCAATACTATTTAACAAAAAATAGGCCTTTTCGTGTGTGTGTCTCTCTCTCTCTCTCTCTCTCTCTCTCTCTCTCTCTCTCTCTCTCTATATATATATATATATATATATATATATATATATATATATATATATATATATGCAATTGGTAAAGTAATTCACCATCTAAAATTGTTTTAAAAATGGTAATCATGTGAGGTGAAGGATGTAACTAACCTTATTGTGGTAATCATTTAGCAAAAATTACGTGTATCAAATCATGACATTGAATACCTTAAACTTATACAATGTTACATATGAATTATATCTCAATAAAGGTGGGAAAAATAGTTTGAGAAATAGTATGATCTTAAATCACTTTTTATGCAAGTCGTTTCAGGAATAATTTTTAGGTCAAAAGCCTCTGATTATATATCAAAAAATTAACTATATAAAATTTAATTTGAAACATTCTTTTTAAAAAATTTTAAGTAACTAAAACATTTGCAGGCAAGTAAGACACGATTATAAGATTTGATGCAGATTTGAACACTGTGATGATATGCCCATTGGAAAGAAAAAAGAACAAAGTTAAAATATTATTTTTATTGAACCCTTATTACGAACAAATGTTAGTGTCAGTGAACTATTTTAAAATGTAAAAATGATGTTGTGAAACATTGTATAGTGTAGAATTTCCAATGAGCAGCTCTTGTTGAGTGTGAAAATAAATTAGAAACAGATCCAATTTACTAAATACCTGAAGAATCTCAGTTGGGAAAATCATCCAATTCAAACTTAAATATTAGAGTTAGGTTTTAGGGAAAAGGTTTCAATCATCATTTTTCAATTCTCTTGGTTTCTGTTAACATTTGCTAGCTGTCCTTCTTAGGGTAATATTTCCTCAACAAATAATGTTCTTTTACTTTATTAAATACAATATATAAAGTGTCAAAGATATAGTAGGCATACAAGACATTGTAGTTATATTTAAATAGGATAATCTCATTGTCCTTATTGTGTCTTATTTGTATCCTGTTTTTCATAATTACATTATTTTTTTTAATGTAAAAATTGTTTCTGACCATCAGTGGAAATACACACCAACCCTATTGGTCACATACTTTTTGAACATACTTTAAAACTGATATGGTGCATTTAGGTTATGCCACTTCTATCTATGAAATGTTTACTTTGAAGTATGTGGGGGATGGGGTTTCTGTCTATCTTGAAAATTAATAACATATATGTTATAGCATATATGGAGAAAAATCCATGCTCACAACTTATAAAATGCTCCACTGTGCTATGGATTGTTTTTTTTTTTTTTAAATTTTATTGGGGAAGGGGAACGGGCCTCTATTACTGGGGAACAGTGTGTACTTCCAGGCCTTTTTTCCAAGTCAAGTTGTTGTCTTTTCAATCTTAGTTGTGGAGGGTGCCGTTCAGCTTCAAGTTGTTGTCTTTTCAGTCTTAGTTGTGGAGGGCGCAGCTCAGCTCCAGGTCCAGTTGTTGCTAGTTGCAGGGGGCACAGCCCACCATCCCTTGCGGGACTCCAGGAATTGAACTGGCAAACTTTGTGGTTGAGAGCCCACTGGCCCATGTGGGAATCGAACCGGCAGCCTTCGGAGTTAGGAGCACAGAGCTCCAACCGCCTGAGCCACCGGGCCGGCCCTGGATTGTTTTGAATATGTAATATTATTTTAAATGAAAAAATAGTACATTTTAGAAAGTTTTCTTAGGAAACAAGGTGAAGAGGAAAAGGAACTTGCCCATCAATTTCTTAAGAAGCAAAGAGTTTATGACACAATGTCAATACGTTTAAAATAATCATTTAATGCTTACTCTTGGCCAGGTACTAAGCTGGAGGCGAGAGACTCAGTGATGAAAAAGAAAGCTATGAGCATCAGTGCTCTCCTGGAGTTCACAGGCTACTAAGGTAGATGATTTTTTAAGTAAATAATTTTGCAAATTATTAAATAGTTGCAATTGTGATAAATGTTTCAAATGCAGTGTCATGAGCAAATGAAACTGGGTGAGTTACCTTATTCTGGAGCTGAAGAAGAGGTCAGAATCCATACCCTTAGGTGTAAGAAAAGAGTAACACTGTAGTCATGTGAGATTAAAATGGTAATATTGTTCAGAGGTAAGGAAACCCTGCAAATCTGCCCCCATGCAAATTCTCTTTGAGATGACCAGCTTATCAGGAACTCACCTTTTCTACTCTGAGTTTCTGAAATGGAGACTTTGTCCTCAAATTTGTTTCACTATAGTGTAGCTATACACTCAGAAAGTGCAGGTAGAAAATCTGAAAGTGAATGAACCTTCTTCTCCAAATTCTGTTGGGCTGATAATTCGTTATGATTGCCCTTACTGCTTTCCACTCTTCATTCCATGAATCACTACTATGTTTCATGAACATGTTACCTAAAAAAAAATTACATGGCACTATTCTAAGCCTTGGTTAGGGTGATAAAATGTATAACTGAGTTATATGGGGGGAGGGGATCATGATACTGCTCGATGGGAGATTCCGTTTTCTGACTGAAATTCAAATCAGAAATTATTCTTCCCAGCAATTCAGGCATAAAATGTCATAGTTCACATATCTTTTTGAATTAGTATTTTCACTTTTTTTTGCATAAATACCCAGAAGTGAAACCCTGCTCTTTGCAACAACATGGATGAACCTAGAGGGTATTAAGTAAGTCTGACAGAGAAAGACAAATATTGTATGATTTCACTTATATGTGGAATTAAAAAAAATCAAAACAAACAAAACAAAACAAAAACAGACTCATAAAAACAAAGAACAATTGATGCTTGCTAGAGGGGAGAGGGAGAGCGGGCTGGGTGAAAAAGGTGAAAGGGGAGTATAGTCAATACTAGCATCATAATTTTGCAGAGTGACAGATGGTTACTAGACCTAGTGTGTTGAGCACATTGTGAGATATGTAAATGTCAAATCACTGTGTTGTGCACCTGAAACTAATATAATATTGTATACCAACTATACTTTATTAAACAAATCAAACACTGAACAATATTTAAAAAAGTCATCGTTCACTGTGCGTTGACCAAGACATCCTTACTGTTCCCCTTAGCTTGACTAAACTTTAGACAGGCATTTTCCTGACTTGCTTTTTGTAGAGCATTTGCCTTAGAAAACTTGCAAAATGGTAACTTTTTTTAAAGACCTGACTCTGGGTGGTGAGCACACAATGTGATATATAGATGATGTATTACAGAACAGTACACCTGCAATCTGTGTAACTTTACTAACAATTGTCACCCCAATAAACTTTAATTAAAAAAAAAAAAGGACCTGTAGATCTTCTATAACCAAGGAATGCCTTTCCCAAGGCTCTGGGAACCATCCCTTTGAAATGTAATCATCAAGAAAGCACCCTTTTCTCCGAGACTGCCCGAGATACTTGGAGACTAACTTAGATAAGCACCACTTAGCAAACACAGATAATCACATTGACACTCTTCCCTCCAATGTCCTCTATTGTTTTTCTATTAGCTCACCCCAGCCTGTAAAATTCTCCTGCCTTTTGTTTCAGTGGAGCTGAGTTAAATGGCTCTCCTCTATTGCAATAGTTTTGAATATAGTCTTTTTTGCCTGTTTAACTGATCAGGTGCAATTTTTCTTTTATAGTTCAAAAAATGTTTCTCCCTAATTTTATGTGAAATAAGATCAAATATTGCAGTTATACTAAGGACTGCAATCAGAGTTAAACCAAACATATCAGAGAAATGCAATAATTTTTAGAAGGAAATTACAGACTTTATGATGATAGTCTATTCTTCGAAAACCTAGTCAGACTTACACAATCAGAGCTGTGAAGCAGAGATATATATTCCAGTTCAAATTGCATGAGGTGGGCTCAAAGCAGCTTTTGACATTCAGAAGAGGAAACTGACTGCTTAACTATTATCCTAATTCATTGACTGAGAAGGAAATAGAAAACCGATGTTCAAAACCCAAGATATGTCCTTTATAGGTTGTTTAATATATATGTGCATACTGAATTGTATACAGTTTAAATTCTAGAGTTTGGCCACAATCATTCTCAACAAAACTTTATTTTTGGCTCTCTTATTCATTTTCTTAACCTTTCTAGATATTGTTATAGGCACAGGATTAAATTATGAAAAGTAAAACATATAAACTTCAGAAGAGATTACATTTCCTACCTCCACTTCCCCAACACACATGAGACATCACGGTGTCTACCGTATACCAGGGGTGCCAAAAAATGTATATACATTTTAAGCGATGTTATCTTAAAATGTGTATGCCTTTTTTTGGCACCCTCTGTATGTCACTGTTATTGTAGTTCATATGTGGAGCCTCTAGCTAGAACTTTCTGTAAGGATGAAAATGTTCCAATAAAATAACCTAGCCACACTGGTCACTGAGCACTTCAAATCTGACTAGTGTGACCAAAGAACTGAAAATTTAACTTGATTTAATGACAAATTTAACTTAAACATAACAAATCCCATGTGGCTACTGGCTACTACACTGGACCGTGCACTAATTTATATCAGTCATCAATCTTACCTCATTGCCAATGGGTTAGAGCTTGCTAGGAGGTTAATCACACAAAACTTTTTACAAGGTTTTCATAGTAGAAAATGAGATCCGTGCCAATATAGGTCAGAGTTTCTCAATCTTGGCACTATTGACATTTAGATAATTCTTTGTTGGGGGCAGGGGAGGGGAGCAGGTGTCCTGCATGTAGAAGATGTTTAGCAGCATCCTTGGCCTCTACTCTAGGCCTAGGTCACAGAAGAACCTCTACTTTATGACCACCAAAAATATCTTCAGACATTGCCAAATGTCCTCTGGGGCTTTAAGCGGCATCCACATACGGACTGTCTTTAAACTCTAGTATCCCTGGTGGAATTCTGGCCACTTCTTCAGGCAATCTGCCTCCAAGACCACCTGGCTCAATTAAGGAGTCTCATTGACATGTCTGCTGTGGTAGATATCTGAATATATGACTATGAAGTAAGAGGTGGAGAGAAAATAGTACAGGAAACAATGGAAGAGGAGAACTAATTTTGTTACAGCCACAAGAAAATATTAATTTTTAAATTACGTACTTTGAGTTCTTACACTTTCAACTTTGCAATATGATCTCGTCTGTATTTCCTAATTTGTGTGATTACTTGGAATTACCACCCATTCAAAGAGTTTCTAACTTCATATTATTTTGGCACATTTAATTTAAATAGTATTTAGATAGCATTCTAAATCTCACCCCTGTGAGACAAGAAGAGAAATAAAACTCTGTTCTATATCTGTCAAGGTTCAGAGTCACATTCCCCACCTCAACTGAAAGCAATTTAGCTCAATACAGGTGAAGAAGGGATGTATGTGGCAGCAGCTAGAGAGGGGGAGGACGGCATCATCTCTGGGCGTGGTCCTCGACACAGATCTTCTAGAAGCAACACTCACATACAAACAGTCTTAGAAAGAAGAGTGTCTGGACTCAGAAAATGTGGGTTCTAGTTTCTGGTCTGGCATATTCAAACTGTGTGACCTTCGGCAATTACGTTTTTTCATCCTTGAATGTTCTCATTTAATTGTACAAAGGCATAGCCTGTCCAGATACTTCATCTTTTATTTAGCGTTGAGAATAAAATGAAATTCTATGAGTGTTTGGCTTGCAGCAATATTGTGAACACAACTAGATAAGTGTCTCTTTACAAGCTTGCCAATGTAGTCTGGGATGCAATAACTTATAGTTATATTCATAATGAAGGCCGGCAACAATATAACAACTACCTGTGCTTTTCCAGAATACATAGTACATATTCTTTTTCAGTAAGATATTTTATCACTTATCTGAAAATTTCTACTCTAGATTACCAAATCAGAATTGATCGCACAGACTACCATTTATCAATGTGATAGTGTTTTTATTTTTATTTTTAAGCTAAAATATATAATATATCTTTGGTAGTTTTTAAATACAACATTTGAAATTTTTCTTAGAAACAAATCAGCATGTGTTTGCTAATGACTTAAACAAGCGTTTCATTGCATTTATTCCCTTTGAATGTACCAAGGTGCTTCCATGGTTTGTTGGGGCTCGTCTTGGGCTCGTCTTACATGTAGAGCTACATATGATAATAAGGAGAACATAATTAAATTTAACAATTACCAAATGCCCTTACATTTGGTAATTGTGATTTTTCATAAAACATGCCACAACCCCATTCATAAGACTTTTAAATTCTTGATATAATATTTATAAATATGCTTTAGATTTAAAATTAGTTCTCTATTTCCAGAACAAAATGTGAGGGAAGAAAATACCCGTAACTTAAGCCAAAGGGAGGTTTTGACTTTCTGGCAAGTTGAGGTATACCATTTTGAAAATTATGATGCTTTTAAATAAAAACAAGAATATTGGACATGTTAATTAGCTTGACTATAATGATAATTTCACTCTATATGTATATCAAAACATCATGTTGTGAATGGCAAAATAAATAAAGTGGAAAATATATTAAAAAATAATGTCATAATAACTTTAGTAACAGGTGGTTACTAAACTTATCATGGTGATCGCATCATAAAATAAATAAATGTTGAATCACTATGTTGTACACCTGAAACTAATATAAAATTGTATGTCAGCTATACTTTAATACCTAAGTCTATCACAAAAAAATTATCTTGTACAGCTTAAATACATATACTTTTTATTTACAAATAAACAAAAAAGAATGGTGATTTTTGGAGAAGGTGTAGAGATTGTTAAAAATATGATGAGTTTAAATAAAATCAAGAATTCAACTTTTGGGGGAGTAGGCAAGGAATGGTGCATTATAAATCATATTGTTACAGTAGTAAAACATGCTATTTGAAATAAAATATATATTTTCTTAAAAAATACATCTTGAATCTTTAAAAGTTAGGCTACTTTTAGGAAAATGTGCAAAAATGAGTTTACATAACTGCCATTTCAAAAATAGCACTATTTTTGTCAATGATAGTGTTGGCATCATACATAGAGTAGGGAATCTCCATGAATGACTTTTGGAAATGAGTGAACTACTGAGCAAAAGATTTAGCCAATTATTTTCTTCATGTATTTGGATAAAAAGGGTTTATCTTGATTAAGTGCGTTACTATGATGCACACACAGACGGAGTCTGTCAATAAACATCTCAGAAATTGAAGTATTTCCCACAATGTTAATATTTATTACTGTTACAAGAATTTTGAAATCCCAACATATTTGGGAAAGTAAATGATTTAAATTCAA
The DNA here is from genome assembly GCF_057876585.1 of Rhinolophus sinicus. Taxonomy (NCBI): domain Eukaryota; kingdom Metazoa; phylum Chordata; class Mammalia; order Chiroptera; family Rhinolophidae; genus Rhinolophus; species Rhinolophus sinicus. Next base: position 19,667,069 of record NC_142518.1, on the reverse strand, counting down.
TAAAGTGCATCTATAATGGGATATAATCCGGAAATTCTATAATTGCTATAATTAAGAATGACTTTATTTCAGTGTTATTGAAAGACACCAAATATTTGGATCAATAAATGTTGACCAGCCTCAGGAAGTTATTTTATATGTTGTGAGTACAGAAAGTAACCCCAAGAAATGACGTTATTTGAATTATAACAGTTTTATAGAAGAGCTGTAATTATAATGATAAAGAGTCTTTTTAGAGATGGGTGGGTGAGAGAGTGGGGGGTGGGGGGAGTGGAAGGAGGGGCTTTCAACTGGAAGTTTGTGCTTTGCAGCGAATAGAAGCCCAAAACAAATTTACAAATTCAAACCAACCAGATCATAAAAATTCTATTTTTTTCCCTCTGGTGTGTGTGGAGGAGGAATTGTAGGATCAATAACTAACACTTAACTGAGTAGCCACTTTTTGACAGAGACTACATGCACTGCTTTATTTAAAATTTATGGAGCAGATGTGGCCTGCTTCTTGAACTTGAAATCAAATCAAATGCTCAAGTTATCAAATGTTTATGTCAACAGGAACTTAATTTTTGTTTCTTGAGTTACACAGCCCTTCCTCTAATATAGAGTCTAGATCTTCAACTCCTTTACCCCCTTTACATGGCACATATGACCTTGTGCTTGGTGGCCTTTCCTGGCAGCAGATTTTATCTGGAACTACAAAACATTATGGAGTTTTTAATAATGTTTGATCACCAAAGGTATGTTGCCAGAGTTTCAGCCTTTTCCTTTCATGTGGCTCATTGGCTCTCAGGCACATTTATCCATCTCCTCCCCAGTAAACAGGATCTGTAGCTAGAGAATAATGAAAAGATCCTTCTTTGCTTGGCTATACTGCAGATATATCCCAAGGGTATAGGTGCCTCCTTTCTTCATATTTGCATAATTGGCATGGAACAGATCAGAAGAAGAAAGGGAAGTTGAAGGTGAACAAAAAGAAGAGGTACAGAAAGAGAAGAAAGAGGAGGAGTAAGAACTTAAAGATGAATTGCTTTATAGAAGGATTTTGCCTTTAAAAACAAAGAATCAGGTATACTTAAAATGTAATATATCCCTGTAATGTGGATCAAGTTCTCTCAGTTTCCAGCATTCTTTTTTTAAGTTAAATTTATTGGAGTGGTAGTGGTTAATAAAATTAACCCTCGGTAACCATTATACCATTTTCTGTGTCTATGTTTTTCTTTGTTTGTCTTGTTTCTTCATTTGTTGCTTTCAGTTTAATATCCCACATATGAGTGAAGTCATATGGTTCTTGACTTTTTCTGTCTGACTTATTTCACTTAACATGATAATCTTAAAATCCATCCATGTTGTCGCAAATGGCAGTATTTCATCTTTTCTGATGGCTGAGTAGTATTCCAGTATTCTTAAGGTTACACATAAGGGTATACAGTGAAGAAAATTGTTATGTCCCATAGCATTAGGCAGTATGTCATTTTACGATCAACAGGAATGATATCCAGTGAATGCTCAAAATTGTTTTATTTCTGTAGCTCTAAAACATGTGCTGTTTTGTTTGCATGCTATTGATTTAAAAATATATGGTATATGATATACAAGAGAGAGATAAAGGAAATGGAGAATTGTTTATTGTTTTTTCTGTAGTAATGCAAATACACAGAGCCACATCATATTTAGAGCAAGAATGAGACACTATATGAAAATTTAGGAAACAAAGATAAATGCTGCAATAAAATGTGTATCAGTCATAATCAGAAAAACAAAATGCCTTTCTATTACAGAGAGATTAAAGACTAATACACCAATTGAAATGGCTGATGCAGAAAAGATGAGGAGGCATAAAATTTAGAATTACTACTCTCAATAGAAATTGCAGGGACCACAGTAATTTATTATACCGTGCTGACTGATTTTTAAGCGAACACTTGGTCAAATGATTTGGGGACTGTTTGATAACTGCAAAATCTCTTCACAGTGCTACCTAAATTAGTGCTATATTGAGTAATTGGGAAAAGGTGTATATATACCAGGGGATGAGAATCTTAGGGAGACATCTTAGTATCTTTCCTATCACAATGCCTATAGCCTAAAGGTTAACAATTTTTCTCATAGAGGAACTCTTACAAATATGCCCAAAAACACATGTAGAAAAATGTTTATAAAAATGGACAGAATGGAGACAACCTTAATGCAAATATTTATCAATGAGGTAACAGATATGTGTGCTTTTTTAAATGTGAAAGATGAAATTAAGCCACATGTTTCAATATGAGTGACTTTCAGAAATGTTAAAAAATAGCCAGTTATAGCAGAAGTCATAAAGTATAATGTTATATGCAACAGATATTATCTGAGATATATATATATATCAGATTTTTGTATATATATATAGATATAGATAGATAGATAGATAGATAGATAGATAGATAGATATACATATATATATATGTATATATGGGATTCCAAAGCAAATAATGTCTATAAATCATGAATAAAAATCTAATATAAATAAGGATATAGACAGGAATTCCACAGACTAGGAAATTTGAATTTAACATAAAAATATATTCTCACTAGAAATTTGGAAAATGCAAATTAATACAACTAGATACTACTGAATTCCACTCTAAAGGCCAAAAACTATAAAGTGTGCAAAGCCTAGTACTAGTTAAGAACATTAATGGACACGTATATTGATGCAATTACTTTGGTTCAACACTTGAAAATCGTGTAATTCACCATATCAACAGGCTAAAGAATAAATAGTATATGATTATATCGATTGACACAGGAAGAGGATAGAACAAAATCTCACATCTATTCATGATAAAAACTCAGCTCACTGAGAATAGAGTGGAACTTCCTCAATTTGATAAAGAACATCTACAAAAAATCTACAGCTATCATCTTTAATGGTGAAAGACAGTGTTTTCCCCCCTAATATCAGGAAAAAGACAAAAATGCCGGCTGTCACCACTCTTATTCAACATACGACTGGGCATTCTAGACCCTGAAATAAGGCAACACGATGATGATGCTGATGACAATGATGATGATGATAATTAATAAAAGTCATACAGACTGGTTGGAAAGGAAGAACTAAAGCTGTCAGTATTTGCAGTTGACATGCTTGTCTACATAGAAAATACCAAAAAATCTAAATGAAAAAATAAAAACCTACAACTGGTAAATGAGATCAGCATTGTTGTAGGATACAAAATTAACACAAAAAATCAATTGCATATCTATATATTAACCAATATGTAGAAAACGAAATTTAAAATGCAATACCACTTACAAATACAAAGAAAATGACATACATGGTATAAACTTAACAAATAAGGTACAGTATGTGTGTGTGTATATATATACATATATATACACACACACGGTGCTAAAAAAAATGTATACATATTTTAAGACAGGAAAAAACTGTGTTAATTGAATACTCAATATATACCAATACACAAATATGAATAAAAGTCACGTTGGACTTCTGCAATTACAAGAGGTGCTCTAAGTACCATCCAGACATTTCTGATTACCGTGAACTATTGCTTGAGCAATGTTGTCCAAGTGTCCACTTGTATGTATTTCTTTGGCACCCCCAGTATATTTAGGTGCTCCTATGTTGGATATATAGATGTTTACTAGGGTTATGTCCTATTGTTGGATCGACCCCTTTATTATTATGTAGTGCTCTTCTTTGTCTTTTATTAATAGTCTTCATTTTAAAGTCTATTTTGTCCGATATAAGTATTGCTACCCATCTTTTTTCTCGTTTCTATTTGTGTGAAATATCTTGTTCCATCACTTTACTTTCAGTCTGGGTGTGTCTTTTGATCTGAGCTGGGTCTCTTGTAAACAGCATACGCATGGTCTTGTTTTCTTATCACTCAGCTACCCTATGTCTTTTGATTGAAGCATTTAATCCATTTACATTTAAAGTGATTATTGATAGGTACATAGTATTGGCATTTTATTACTCATATTTCTGGTCTTCCTTAGTTAGTTTTCACCTTTCTTCTGCTTAAAGAAGCCCTTTAAACATTTCCAACAATACTGGCTTGGTGGTAATGAATTAATTCCTTTAGGTTATTCTTGTCTGGGAAACTCTTTATCTCTCCTTCAATTTTAAATGATCGCCTTGCTGGGTAGAGCAATCTTGGATTTAGGCCTTCGTTTTTCATCACTTTGAATATTTCCTGCCATTCCCTTCTGGCCTGCAAAGTTTCTGTAGAAAAGTCAGCTGATAGTCTTATGGGAGCTCCCTTGTAAGTAACTAGGTGTCTTTCTCTTGCTGCTTTTAGGATTCTCCCTTTGTCTTTCACCTTTGCCATTTTAACTATGATGTGTCTTGGTATCGGCCTGTTTGGGTTCATCTTGTTTGGAACTCTCTGTGCTTCCTGGGCTTGTAAGTCATTTTCCTTCACCAGGTTAGGGTAGTTTTTGGTCGTTATTTCTTCAAATATGTTCTTGATCCCTTTTTCCCTCTCTTCTCCTTCTGGTATTCCTGTGATGCAAATGTTGTTGTACTTGTTGTCCCACAGGTCTCAAACTATTTACGTTGTTTTTTATTCTTTTTCCTTTTTGTTCTTCTCATTGGGTGAATTCTACTACTTTGTCTTCTAAATTGCTGATTTGATTCTCTGCTTCATCTAATCTGCTGGTGACTCCTTCTAGTGTATTCTTCAGTTATTGTGCTCTTTATTTCTGACTATTTTTCATGGCTTCTATATATCCTAATTTATGCTTGCTATCTCATTGTTTAAATTCTCGCTAAGTTTCTTCATTATTCTATCTATATTTTAAACTCTGAATCTGGTAGGTTGATTGCCTTTGTTTAATTTAGTTCCATTTCTGGAAGTTTCTTCTGTTCTTTTATCTGGGACACGTTTCTTTGTTTCCTCATTCTGGCTGTTGCTCTGTGTTTGCTTCTATGTATTAGGTAGATCACCCATGTCTCTCAGTTTTTGCTGGGTGACCTTATGTAATATGTGTCCTTCGTAGTCAAATTACTCAGTCTCCCTAATTTCCTGTGCATGTGTTCCAGAGGTATCCCTTGTGTTGTGTGTGTTCTGTTGTAGTTGAGCCTTGATTGCTATTGGCATGTTAATGGGTGGGATTGACTCCCAGGCTGGGTAGCTATGAGGATTGGCAATGCCCACAGTGTATGAGCTGCTGTGTGAGAGTTGACCCCTCAGTGGAGGCTTTGCCACTGTGGGCTCTTGTGCCTGTTGAGAATTCCCTTCGGGTGTGCAGCTTGTAGACCAAACCAGGTTGTGCTCTGGTGTGGTCTGAAGCTGGCCTCTGGGTGTGTTGATTCTGATGCCTCTTGGACGGGGCTCTTGTGCAGGACAATTTCAGAACAAAACAAACCAACAACCACAAAAACAAATACGCTCACACATAAAAACAGCAAACACTCAAAACAAATAAAAATACAAAAATCAAAAAAACAAAACAAAAGAAAAAAACCAGAAAGAAAAGAAAGGATAAGAAAAAAGAAGAGAAAAAAGAGAAAGGGAAAAAGTGAAGAAGGATAATATATATATATATATATATATATATATATATATATATATATATATATAATATTATAATATATAAAAATACACATGATATGTATATAAAATTATATATAATATATAAAATATAAAATATATAATTATAAAATATATACTATTATATATAAAATAAAATATATAGATTATAATTATATATGAAATAATATGTAAAATAGATATGTAATATTATATACATAAAATTATATATGTTATATATATGTTATATATATTCTATACGTAAAATTTTAAAAAGCACAGGTCTTAGTTTAAAGCCCACCAGCTATCTCACGGTTGTCCACTGCTGTGTAAAATCCTCTCTGCATCTTGTGGAGGCAGAGCCGGCCACCTGGTGTCCAGAGTGCCCCTGGCACTGCAGCTCTAGTTGGGTGAAGCTATGTGGTGTGGTCTGTGGTTTCTACAAAGTCAGTGCAGTTTCTGCTCTCTCCTGCACAAATGTGCGCTAAGAACACCACAGCCAGCCACTAGAGGGAGGGCTTCTTATCTGCAAGCAGGTTGCCTGGGTCTTAGCACACCTCTTCTGTGGGGGGATGTGGAGTGTGATAGAGTTCTGAGCTTCTGTAAGCCTAGAACTGCCTCTGCATCCTGATGCTAAACGTGGGTGTGTCTCAGTGGCTGTAGTTGCCACTCCGGGATCTGCCCAGAAACATTGGGGGCTGGGTGGGCTGGTGCATTTGTGGCTCCCTCTAGCCCAGCACTGTCACACCCCCCAGCTCTTTCCGTATTGTTGGAGTGTGGTTGTCAAACCATCTTTCCAGTACTTAAGGTCTGTACCTATTCTTTTCTCTAATCTGACACTGCTCCTGCTTTCTGGTGCCTGCTTCTAACACTGGGAGGGCTGAGCTGGGGAGAGCGCTGGGAGGGTGGTGGGGAGGCGTCCAGGCTCCCTGTCTTTTTTTTTTTTTTTTCCTTCTATTTTTTGCCTAGCCACGAGGACTTAAGGCGCAGTTCTCAGCTGAGGTCTCTGCCTCGTATGCTGGGCACAGCGGTCTGATATGCTGATCCCTTAGACAGGACTGTGGGTCACAGGGAGAGAGCCCACTTCTTCCTTCTCCTGCAGCTGTTGTAATCTCCCTTCTGCATCCTGAGGCCCTGTGACCTGTGGGCCACATCTCCCCACTTCCCCTTTCCCTCCTCCCCCACTCACCCGATTTGCCCACCTTCAGGTAATTCAATGTGCATGTCTCTTAGCTGTTCCTGTGTGATGAGAAGAGAACCTTTGTTGAATTATAGCTGTTCAATTTGTTATGATTTCCAGGGGAGATTTTAAGAAGCACCCTTCATACTGCCATTTTTGTGACATCACTCTCCTCAGTGCATTCTTTTGATTTTCAATTATTTTATAACCGAGTACACTAAACCCAATTTTACTTTTTATTAATGACTGAAGAAAATATTATGAAACTGGTTTCTTTTGTTATGCTGGAAATCAATAATATTTCATGGCACAATTAAAATTTTCAGAGTTAAATTACTCTCTGAATTCTCCCAATTGTAATATTTTTTGACATAGTTGTTGACATCTCTAGTTTCTCCATTCTTGTCAACTGTCACTCTCAGTTGGAGGCTTCTCTCATCTCTCTTTCATCCACAGCTATAGTGTTCTCATTATAGCAAGGTATTAAGGTTGATAATAATAAACAGATCAACAATCCTATATAATATTTTAGACATCTTTCTTAATTAATGGCCTCATTGTTCTGGCATATACCTGGCCACCCCTATCTCCCACCCCACCCCACCAGAAGAGATTTTCATAGGATTAGTTACACTTAATTCTCTCACCTTTTAGACATTGATTTCACTAACCACCATGTTTGTGACTGATAAATATTATTAAAATTTGTTGCAAATCTAAGTGACTGTGTACCATTCATTAAAATATATTTTAGTCTTTAATATTTATTTTTTCAAATAATTGGATCAGAACTCAAACCTTAAGTGAATGATAACCTATTCGTATTAGTCCAAATATAATGGTAATATATTAGTGATGCAATTGTCCTTTTTAATCCAATTCACTCTTGTTTAAACTGTATTTATGGAGTATGTAATATAGGCTAGGCATTGCTGTAGGCACTGAATGTACAGGAACAATTGACATAATTCCTGAAATTCAAATGTTTACCATTTTGGACATTAAGTATTACAAACTTCTGATAGTGCCACCCATTGGCAGACTACAGTTGAAGCCAGCTGACCCAGGAATCTGAAAGAAATATTTCCCTTAGGGTCAGCCTCAATGTCATAGAAAATAGAGGAAGAAGAAGAAAGTATTTGAGAACAAATAGAGGAACAGACACAATTTTTAAAAAAAAACTTGCCAACCTTGTAAAGACAAACCTAATTAGAAGCCCCACTGAGAAACCTTGTAGAACTTTAATGCATAATGAAACATGAGCTTCACTTAAAACGTTTCAAAGACTGAGGCCTATGCTCTAGGTAAAATATCCATAAATTGAAGAGTTTTTATCTCAGCACTTTAAATGTAGAAAGATTTAGCCTGACTTGAAATAGTTGGGCTTGACATTATCTCTTATAATACAAGGAATCATCAAGAATTCTCTGAACAGAGTACACTCATAAAAGATTTAGAATTCATTTTATTTCTAATTAAATATTTCCTCGTTTGATTCAGTGAATTTTTTTTTTCATTTTTTAAAGATATGGAGTAGTAGTAAAATAAGATGCATTCAGAAATTCACCATAACCATAAGACAGGACAGCGTGTAAAATACAATTTTATCATTTAAGTTATTGATGCTTGTCCATCAAAACATTTAATATTGTCAATCTAGTAAAATATACAGCAGTATGCAACTCTAGTGTGCATTGTTGAAGTTCTCACAGCGTCCATTCCCCTCTCCCTGAATCCTAACAGAATCTTGATTTAGGTCAAACATTCAATGCTCTTCATTCTATGTGCCTCAGAGGAATCTGACTCCACAAATCTTATTGGTGTGAGAGCCTGATTGGCTGAAGCTAATTAGCATGTTACTAAGTCTTGGAAACTGGACAGAAGTGAGCAAGAGACATAGTGGGTAATTGAGGGGGAAGGGATAAAATGTCTCTCGGAGTGCTGGAACACAAGAGTTCTTTCTTATCCTCTATAAATTGTTATATATTGTTGTGGAGGCCAAAACTACTGCAGCTTTCTTGCTACTAGATTAAAAAGAGAGTATGGGGTTGGCTAATATCAAGATTATTTCAAGAAAATGAAGCAACAGTTATTGGCATAAGCCAATTTGAAGCCTGACTTACAATTTTACTGCCAGTTATATGGGCAACTAAAATTCTTTGATATTTAGGTCAGTTTAAGTTGTGTTTTCTTTCACTGGCCACCCAAAACAGCTTACATCAGTGTACAAAGTATGTGTGTGTAAATATGCATATATAAATATAAATACATGTTCCTAACTTTGCTATATTTACACTTCATTCTTATATACTATTCATATATATATAATTTTTAGAATTTCAAATATTATTTTAGATATTTTAAAATCCCCACATAACAATCTATATGCTATATGTATTCATCATCTCACGTAACAATTACATCTGGCATATTAAGTTTTTTGGAAATAGTTTTAACTCGGTAAAATATTTGTACTTTTTTACTTCATATTTTAATATCCAAAATCAAGTGTTTCTTTACACTTGAATTGACCCACTATGCCTCTTTGTCAGTTGTCCCAACCATATACAAATGACTCAACTTCTGCTTGCAGAACCATTAACAAAATATAATTAATAAATCTTAGAATTTAACTTAAAATTCCAGTAATATGATAGATTCTAGGGAAGAAGTTCTCAACTCTCTTAGAATCACTAACTCCTTTTTGGAATATAATGAAAGACACTGAACTTCTGCCATGGAGAAAACTACAATGCATTGATACGTTAAAAAGTTGCAAACACTATAGTGGATTCTCAGACTGAATGATACCAACCCCTGCAATAGGGTATCATTTATTCAGTAGAGCAAGATACAGTTTAAGGGAAAAAACAACAACAAAAAACCCGCTAGTGTTATTGCACATGATTTACAAAATTTTAAATAGGTCTAACAGATATCCCTATTCTTTAATGAGGGAGAATCTGCTTTAAAGTTCTTGGTTTGAAAAATGTGTTATGTGCGTATAATAGCGTATTATTCAGCTTTAAAAAAGAAGGAAATCTTGCTATTTGTGACAACATGGATGGATATGGAGGACAATTACACTAAGTGAAATAAATCAGACACAGGAAAAATACTACATGATATTACTTCTATGAGGAATCTGAAACAGTCAAACTCATAGAAGCTGAGAGAAGAATAGTGGGTGCCAGGAGCTAAAGGGAGGAGGAAACTGGGAGGTATTAGTTAAAGGGTACAAAGTTTTGATTATACAAGCTGAGTAAGTCCTAGAGATCTACTGTACAGCATAGTGTCTATAGTTAACAATGCTGTATTTTATACTTAAACATTTGCTAAGAGGGTATATCTTATATTAAGTGTTCTTATCGCAATAATAATAATAATAATAATAATAATAATAAATAAATGGGTGGTGGGAAACTTTTGGAGGTGATGGATAGGTTTATGGCATAAATCGTGGTGATGGTTTAATGGGTATATACTTGTTTGCTCAACTCATCAAGTTGTAGACATTAAATGTGTAAAGATTTTTACATGTTTACCATACCACAATAAAGTGGTTTAAAAGATATACTTCTTGGTTTGAGACATTGGCTTAGAAATGAAATATGGGTGCACAGATGAGTTCATTCATTCTACTACTCTGGTAGTGTGACTTGAATATATTTTGCTACTGGTCTTTATTTATTTATTTATTTATTTATTTATTTATTTATTTATTTATATTAGTTTCAGGTGTACAGAACAATGTAATAGTTAGACATTTCACCCCTCACAAAGTGATAACCCCTCTCCCCCAATCTATTGCCCCTCTGACATCTTATATATCTATTACAATTCCATTGACTCTATTCCCTATGCTGTACCCCATATCCCATGACCATATATATATATATATAAATATATATATTATATATATATATATATATATATATATTAAATTATAGTTGACATTCATTATTATTCAACATCAGGTGTACAGTGCAGTGGTCAGGCATCTACACCATCCATGAAGTGGTCTCCCTAATAAGACATGTGTCCATCTGATACCCTACAAAATCTTTACAATATTATTGATTGTATTCCCCAAACTGTTTTTCATCGCCAGTGGCAATATTGTAATTACCAATTTGTGCTTTCTAATCCCCTCACCTTCTCCCTCATCCCCTCCCTCCTCCCATCTAGCAACCCTCAGTTCTTCCCCTATGTCTCTGAGACTGTTTCTGATTAGTTCATTCCTTTATTGTTTTCTTTAGATTCCACATATAAGTGAGATCATATGGTATTTGTCTTTCTCTGTCTGACTTATTTCACTTAACATAATGTTCTCTAGGTCCATCCATATCATTGCAAATGGTAAGGTTTCATTCTTCTTTATAGCTGAGTAATACTCCATTGTATAAATGTACCCCAGTTTCTTAATCCAGACATCTACCGATGGGCATTTTGGTGGTTTTCAAATCTTAGCTATTGTGAATAGTGCTGCAATAAACATAGGGGTGCATATATTTTTTTGAATTAGCGACTTACTACTGGTCTTAATACTGCATTTATTTTAGTTTTGCATATTCAAGGTTAGAACTTTTCAAAGATATTCATCTCATGTATATTAACATGTGATTTATGTAAAAGAATGTGTACTTAAATTACACAGAGAATTAATTTGCATTTATCATACCTACAACAAATAGTTCTACTTACTTTGGGAAATACTGTATTATATACAGAGGGTGCCAAAAAAAATGTTTACATATTTTAAGAAAGGAAAAAACTATTAAAATTGTAATACTCAATATATACCAATAATAAAAGATGAATACAAGTCACGTTTGACTTCTGCAATTACAAGAGGTGCTCAAAGTGGTTACATCAGCATCCAGACACTTCTGATTAAGGCGAACATCGTTTGGTAGGCTTCTGTGGCGAGTGTGTAACCTGTTCCAACACCGCAGCAGAAGCAGCAGGACTTGTTACCATGGGCGGCCTCCCGGATCTTTCTTTGTGCACATCACACACAGTACCATGCGTCTCAGGCTTATCACAAATGCGTGCAGTTGTTAGGTGTGTTGGAGGTTCTGTTGCATACTTACACCTCTATTGTCGTTGTACTTCCACAATGGTCTCAAATTTTAAATACACTTCAAAATGGTCTTGTGCTCCTCGAACGACAACCCTGCTTCCGCCATTTTCTTTGACTGTCCTGCCTGTCCCATGGTGACACTAGCATTCATTTGATTAACGCCATCTTATGAGCGAACGTCATACTACACATTGCTACTGTAATTCAATTCAGCTTCACAAAGTAATACATGGATAACAGCTCTTAAAATGTATATAAATATTTTGGTATCCCTGATGTTTGTTCAAGTATTTATTAATAAAACAGCACATGGTATTCAACTGCCTTTTCAGAGGGGGTAAAACAGGGAGAATTTAGGTATGCCTGGGAAAGGCTTATGAATAAATATGTCAGTATTTTTTAACACATAGAAACATTTAATGTTGAATGTGTGCTTTAAAGAGCAACACAGCTTTGCTGTGCATCTTAAATTCCTATGGTATTCTTGTTTATAATGTAGTAAAACATATGCATCAAATGATCCATTTAACAATAGAGCAAGATTATCTCTAAATTTTAACAAAATCTAAGTCAGGAAATCTAAAAACATGAATTTTCTATATTTCCATGTTATACGAAAAAATTTTTACTTATAAAAAGGGATTATTTTATTTTATTCTTAGAGGAATCACTGTGGAATGCTAAGAAGACATGTTTTGAAAGAGCTTAGTATCTGGGCTGCCATAGGCCTCCATTTTTAAAAGCTATTTTTCATAGAGTTGAGCTGTTGATACTATTTTACCATCTGATACTTTTTTTGGCATTCATGCAGCAAATATTTCAAACGGGACATTATGTCTTGAGAAGCTAAATAGCTAAAAGAGAGTATGCAATCCTCTTCTTCTCACAATAATCACAGCTTGGCCTTTGATCTGACTTGAGACTCTTTATCCTTCTCTACAACACAGTGGGAGGAGACTTATTCTGCTGGAATTAAATAGGGCAAGAAGCCATGTGATAGTAATAACTCCTTCTAGCTCTCCTAATGTGGAGCTTTTAGATATTAACTATTTGGTAAAGACATATGTATAATACACTTTCTGGATTTTATCTCCTTTTTTTTTTTTCTGCCAGTTAACATGTTATTTTTTTTCTTTAAAAGCTCTAAAAGTTTCATGTCAGTGAACAGGAGCAGAATATTTTACAGAGAAATTTCAAAGAGATTTTTTTTTTTCTGTACAGATGCACCCCTAGTGATGAAGTGTTTGTGCCAGGAATGATAAGGGTAGTTTCCCTATTGTTCACACAGCAGGCTGTCATCTTTTTCTTCTTAATAGGGAAAGGCCTTATCCTTAGCAATGCTGCATGAGTTTTTCAGTTACTTGGCAACAATAGTAAAAAAAAGACACAAGCAGTAAAGGACCCATCATCAATATCATGATAAGTAGTCGTGCCTCAGCTGGTTTTAATGGCCATATGGAGATATTAAGTTCCTTGCTTTCAAGAATTAAACCGAATGCATATAATTGGTTGAACCCTGGTATGTGTAGCAATGTGAAACATTTTAGCCATTGTATATGGAACAGTATGTGGAAAAAAGTGGATAAGTTTGAGACATTCACCTGAATAAACAAAAAGCACCCTTGGAATGCATGAAACAGACATAAATTTTTCTAATTTAAATATCAGGATACAGATTTTTGGTCCATCCTTATGATCACTGCCACCTATGATACGTAATATCTACTGTGTGTGTGATTCTGTTGGTAAAGAATTAATAAATAGAAATAAATACTTGATTAAGAAATTCTGCCATTAATAAATGAGTAGTTGAAAACAATCAAAGTTGGTTTAATAGAATTTATGGGTAGGGGTGGGGTAGAGGAATCAATAGATAATGCTTAAGTGCTTTATTGTGAGAGTTCAGTATGCTTTAAGAAAATAACAGGTAATTATTATTAGAATAAAGTCGAGTGGGCAGTTTTCTAATCAATAGAAAATGTAAAAGGAAAATAATATGCAAAAATTACAAGGCTGTCTTCACACTGTTTATAGATAATACTCTAAAGCTAAGTTTATCTGGAAAGGTTCAGAGGGTGTGTGTGTGTGTGTATGTGTGTATGTGAAATTTTTTTCCCCCTTTGTATTTATTCTTGTTTTGACATCTTGTATACCAATCAGGATGTAGGGGAAACCAACATGGGATACAAATATTAACGAATCAAACTAGCTGTAATAAAAATCTATAGCGTAACCATACTGATGATGAGGGGAAAATAAGTAACCTAAATAACTTTAGAAAACAATAACTTAACTGGGTGTGAAAGGATAAAGATAAAAAGAACTGCATAAATGCTATTCTGTGGTTAGTAAATGTGTTTCTAATAGAGTTATTGATAAGACCTTTTGAAATTGATTTATATGTTTACTAGAATTGAACAAATAAGCACATAGGTTGTAAATAATAAAACTAAGATTTCTTACTGTTGGAGAAATCAATTACCAATAAAGAAAGTGGGAAGAATAAAATGATTCTTGAAGCGTTGAATTGGAATCTGAAGTATTAGTATAAATTCATTATACACACATAGAGATACAAAAATAGATATGTGTGTGTACATGGGTTAACAAATATAGAAATATTTCCCAGCCTTATCTGCTGAGAGGGCTTAGAAACAATGACATTCCAGTAGAAATTAGCATACCTAGTGCCAAGATCTTGGTTTCTAAGCATTGTTCTTCTATAAAAGGACCCAGGATCCTTGTAGAAGTGGTTATTTCAGGGCTGGGACAGGGAAAACCAAGTTGAACTTGGAACATCCTGTGGCACCAGAAAAACAGAAAGTTCTCAAAATATATTGGGAGGAGAGCATTGTTGAAAGAGTAGAACATTAGGTAAAGAAGCTCCTAATAGCAAAGTTTTGAGCAACAAAATAAATAATGTTAGTATCGGATTATAAACAAAAGAATAAAAAATGCACGAGTCCATAATGATATAAATAAGTACTTGATTAAATATATAGATGGAAGAGACATGACAGCTTCTCCTTGTAGTGGAATTGCAATTAACAACTATATAAAAAAGAAATAGAAACCACTATTAGGCAAATACCACAGTGGTGATTATTGTATCCTTGATCTATTAATGAGTGCTAGAATCTGGGTTTCAGGAGAGAACATATTTACACAGTTTCGTCGAGCATCTATCCCAAAGATATTTGTTGACTACAGGAGAAATCATAGTAACTGTATGCTGGGAACTCCCAGCAGAGACCTCCTTGACCAAGTGATAAGGGCAATGTCACCAGTAATAAGATATATTGAAATCAGGAAACCTGTGATATGGCAAATGGAGGTAGACATGGTACCATTTCTATGGTTCTCTTTGAAAGGAAATATGAACTCAGTCTGATAATGGGGGGCGGGAACATTGAGCAAAACAGCTGCTCAGTACTTGTTGGGGTTGTCAGTATCATGCATGAAAAACAAGGAAAGACTGAGGAACTCTTGTAGTTTGTAGGAGTCCAGGGAGAAATAACAACTGAATGCAACGTGGGACTCTGATTAGGGTCCTTAGAAAGGATAATCATGGAAAAAATGGTGACATTTGGATGAGGTACCCTGTTTCCCCGAAAATAAGACCTAGCTGGATAAGTTCGGGTCTTCCATTAATTTTTGCTCCAAAAGACACATTAGAGCTGATTGTCCGGCTAGGTCTTATTTTGGGGGAAACACAGTAGTTAATTTGCTTAATATTGTTAGGACAAGGTCAATTTCCTGTTTCTGAAAATTGTATGATAGTTATCTAAGATGTTAACATTGGAGGACGATGGGTGAGAGATATATTGAAACTCTCTGGTACTAGTTTTGCAACTTTTCTATAAGTCTAAAAGTGATTTGAAATAAAATGTTTAAAACATTGCCATTACATACTGGGTGAGAGATATATTGACACTCTCTGTACTAGTTCTGCAACTTTTCTATAAGTCTAAAAGTAGTTTGAAATAAAATGTTTAAAAAATTGCCATTACATAAAAACTCAGGAAGACTTCTACTTCTGGTTGTTGTAAACAACTTTTAAAATAGGCAGAATATATGAAGTGACTGAAAAACAGTCAGCACACGATTATGATCCCTAAAAGTAAGGGAGAATGAGGTAGGCTCCCTAAATCACCTTGCATTCCTACTTGGAGACAATGTCTAGATTGTGGTGCAGGGAGGATAAGGCCAAAGAGAGCACAGTGGACTCACTGTGCTGAGGACACAGTGATCCGAGTTTGGGCATAGTAAGGCAGCTGAAAATTTCAGGGCATGTTGTTGGAGAGAAGAGAGGTGGATAGAGTTAATGCTCCAGAATCTGTAGAAGGGCCCCTCTGGGTTTTCACTGAACATTAAGCTGCTCCCATGAAAGGCAGGATTCCATGAGGCTGGGCAAAGAGCAACGACCAGGGGAATTAAAGAAAAGACAGAGCAGCGAGCTGAACAACTATTGGAAGACAAACATGGCTGGGAGACTTTTAAGTATTGAATAGCCTGAGGGGAGAGTCCTCTTTGAACACCCAAAGTAATTCAGTGGAGTCTCAGACGAGTCAAAGCTGTAGGAATAAGGCTAATGTAGGTCAAGAATGTGGCTACCATAGACCATCCTAACAAAGCTTGAAAACTGGCTTCAAAAGGAGCGATATGATGGGTGAATGAATTAACTGCTTGCCTGAACTTTTTATTAAGGAAAGTAACATTCACAACTGAACATCCATAATGTCTAAGATACAATAAAGAACTACTAGGTACGTGAGAAAGCAGGAAAATATGACCCATACAGGGGGGAAATATAACTTGTAATCAGGAGAAAAATCAGAGATCATGAAAATAGCAGAGAAGGACTTTAAAACACCTATTATAAATGTCTCCAAAGATTTAAATGAAAACACAAACATATTGAAGGAACGACTAAATACTTCAATGGAGAAATTGGAACTATAAGAAGAAACAAAATAATTTCGTAGATTCAAAATAATCCTTATTAAAATTACAGCTGGCTTTTCTTATAGAAATCAACAAGCTGATTCCAAAATTTATATGGAAAGTAAAAGAAACATGTTAGCCAGTGACTCTTATTTTTTCTACCCGTGACTACCCACCATGACCCACTTTTAGTTAAGAATTTTGTTTCTTTTCCATATATAAGTTTTTAAAATATTTTTTTCAATTACAGTTGACATACAAATTATATTAGTTTCAGGTGTACAATATTGTGGTTAGACATTTATATACCTCACAAAGTGATCACCCCATAAATCTAGTACCCATCTGACATCATACATAGTTATTACAATATTACTGACTATATGCCCTGTCCTATACTCTACATCCCTGTGACTACCAATTTGTACTTCTTAAACCCTTCCCCCTTCACCCATTCCCCAGTCCCCCTCCCATCTTGCAATTATCAGAATGTTCTCTATATCTATGTGTTTGGTTTTTTTGTTGTTTAGATTCCACATATAAGTGAAATCATACGGTATTTGTCTTTGACTTATTTTACTCAGCATAATACTCTCTAGGTCCATGTTGTTGCAGATGGCAAGATTTCATTCATTTTTTTATGGCTAAGTAATAATATTCCATTGTATATATGTACCACTTCTTCTTTATCCATTCATCTATTGATGGACACTTAAGTTGCTTCCATAGCTTAGCTATTGTAAATAATGCTGCAATGAACATATGGATGCATATGTGTAATGACGAGCAGAGAAAAGGAGGAGGAACACACGCTAGCGTGGGGCTAATTAATTCATTTATTTAATATCTAATCAATTTATTTAGCAATATGCAATAGCAAAAAACAAAGGCAATTAATAGAATGTGCTAATGACTGAAAGTAAAGGTGGTTAAGATTAAGCTATATACATTGACAACAATGTCATGTCACAGGAGTACACATACATGTAAGTTTAAGAGATCCCAATGCATGTTTACTATTGATAAAAAATCACTTGGCTAAATACACAGATAACATAAGTAAAGAGTATCCAAAAGCAGTAATAAGCTCTACAGGATAGTAACTATTACAATAGATGTCAAAAGCTCACCAAACGGGGGGAGAACAGCACTGGATAAGTCATAAATCAAAACCTTGCCAGGTCTGTAGCTGAGAGAAATTTAGGCGTCTCCCACACCGCTGCTTGCTAGTTCCCAAGAATGCTGCTGCTGCTGCTGTTGTTGTTGTTGTTGGAAGTAAGGAAGTCTTCTGATGCTATAAGCTGCAAGCTGCATACAAATTTTCTAGATGCTAACAATTTCTCAAGAAGGCTAACCGTGGGGAACAACACTGGACCAGTCGGGAACCAGCCAGCCCTCACCAAGTTCAAGGCTGGAAGTCAGGACATCCCTTGGTGTTGTAAGCTGCATGTTGCTGGAAGTCTTAAAAATGTTAGCATGATCAAAAATCACCAATGACAAATGACCAAATGACAAAATAATTACAATTATACTGCCAACTGAGGTCGGTCTTAAATATTTTTTCAGATGTACCTTAGAGCCAAGTGTTTTGTTCCTGCCTCCCCCTCCAGGAATGGCCAGTTCTGGGAGGGTCCGGCAGTTACTGGTATGAATGCTGCCCATCCGGCCAAAGGGCCAATTTATCCAGATAAGCAACAAGGCCTGGCAATGTGTCTGTCAGGCCATCCTGATATAACTTAGCTACTTCTTCACTTCATTTGCTGATGTGGGTGAAACAGAACAAAGAGGGAATTCTCTCAACCCCTGATCAACAATTTCTTTAACCCTAAGCTAACCATCACCTCACAACACAGACATAATAGTAGCTTCATTTCACATCTCCTCTACTCGAGAGAATGAGACCAAACAGAAAAGCAACCTCATCTCACGTCTCCCGTGCTCAGGAGAAGGAGACCAAAGGGGGGGACAAAAAAGCAACCTTATCGCATATCTCCCCTGCTTGGGAGAATGAGACCAAAAGGGAAATTTACTCAATCTTTGATCACAGCACAGAAATCACCTCACATACAGGAACCGATAAAAGCTAATAGACTTAAGCTTACATCAACCAACGAAGGCAAATTTTCTTCAGCATCTTCCCTACAATATGTCTTTTCGAATTAGTGTTTTGGGTTTCTTCCAATAAATGCCCTGAAGTGGAATTACTGGGTCCTTCTTTGTCTCTTATTATAGCCTTTGTTTTATAGTCTATCTTGTCTGGTATAAGTATCGCTACCTCAGCTTTGTTTGTTTCCATTTTCATGGAATATCTTTTTCCATCCCTTTACTTTCTGTCTGTGTGTCTTTCAATCTGAAGTGAGTCTCTTGTAGGCAGCATATGTAAGGGTCTTGTTTTCTTATCCATTCAGCCACCCTATGTTTTTTGATTAGAGTATTTAATCCATTCACATTGAAAGTGATTGTTGATAGATGTGTAGTTATTGCCATTTTATTATTCATATTTTTCTTTTTTTGTCTTAAAGAAGTCCTTCTAAGATTCCTTGTAAAACTGGTTTGGTGGTGATGAACTCTTTAGCTTTTTCTTGTCTGGGAAGCTCTTTATCTCTCCTTTAATTCTAAATGATAGCTTCACTGGGTAATCTCATGAATGTGTAAACAAATTGCGGAATACTTATACCATGGAATACTACTCAATAAAGAAATATTGCACAACAAGGAAAGAAATACATGCTCCAACTTGATGAAACTCAAAAACATTATGCTAAGTGAAAGAAGTCAAATAAAACAGAGAACAGACTGTATGGTTCCACTTACATGAAATTTTAGAAGAGGCAACTTCTGCTTCCAGTCAAAATTAGGAACAAGGATTTGATTTACTCTTCTGCCAGAAATAACAACCACAACAAAAACAATAAAGATGAAGAATATATGAAATAGTGGTTTGCAAAACACTATATCAGGTAACGAAGGGTAATGATCCCTGAGATTGAGGAAACATGAGAAGCGAGCGTTATAATTGCCCCAGCTTACTGCCTTAAGAGAATTCCCAGGCCTTAGTGCAAGCCGAGGGGAACCAGGCAGAGTTTGCAATTTCCCTGAGTTGAAGAGGTGGAGCTTTGAATTTGGGGAGGCCAAAGTAGCTAGAGTTCACAGAACAAAGTACCAGGAAGAGGAGAGCTGCGTGAACTCCAGAGCTCACACAGACTGGCTGTAGTTTCTGTTCCCACCAGTCAGTAGTAAATCACAGAATTCATGGGCCATCAGATAGTGTCTTGCCTCAACAGTGAGGCAAGATGGCTGTACACTAAGTGCTGCTTTGGTCTCAACACTCAAAGCTTAAAAGCAAGACCCAAAAAGATCACAGAAGGGTTTTCCAGCAATCTGCTTTCGTAGCAATCCTTAAGGAACCCCAGAGTTGTGTAGGTTCCAGGGATTAGTGTCCTGAGATGGTTGAAGCAGTGCTAAGTGGGCAGGATAATGAACTTACAGTCTACTCTTCACCCAAACTTCTCTGCCTTCAAATCATGATTGGATTTCTGGGGAAGGCTTAAGTTGGAATAAGTCTTGTGTCTAAAATGTTCACAACCACTGTACACTAGGTAGATACAGATTGTGTCATGGAATCCTGGACTTCATGGTCCCTCTGGTGGACTATGGTCATGGCCTTCTCCCCCTGGTTTTCTTTACTAGCTGACAGTGTTCTGTCTGGACCCATCCCCTGGCACCTGGGCATTCGGATCAAGTTCTTCTTTCTCAAAGTGAAGGGAAAAAGCTTATTCACATTTCAGAATTTTAAAGCATGCCCAGAGGAATTCTTTTACTCAGGGCATCACTGAAAAAAAATCCTGCCTTCTATGGTTGAGAGATTAAGTTAATTTTCTGCTCAACCTACTTAGAAAACAGGGAAATTAAAATAACCATGAGACAATATATTTTCACCCAAAAGTTTGACCAAAATCGAAAAGGCTGATAAAATGAAATGCCTGTGAGAGTGTAAATTATTTACATACGTTACTATGTGAGAATATGAATCAGTACAGCTTTATTAAAACAGAATTTCAGCAATATTCATAAAAATTTACAGTCATCACATTGTGTCCACTCTAGTCCAATTTGCACTTTGCTGTATTTCCTGTAAGAAAACATATATATTTGTCCAAGAACCACATTCAATGTTGTTATATTTCAGTTCTATTACTCGTAGTAACAAATGAGAAACAACCTATATGTCCATTGGAAGGAGAATGGTTATATTGATTATGGCACATACAAACTTTAGAGTTCTAGGGAGGAGTTAAAAGAGTGAACTGGATCTATATGTGTTCTCATGGAAAGATCCTGTGTACATTTTCTTCAGCATCAAGGGCAAGAGACAAAACATAATGTACAGTGTTACACATGTAGAGTAAAAACTCACATTGTCTTTTTTATAATACATCTACGTAAGGAAAAGTATAGAATAAATAAAAGAACACGCGCATTTTTAATTACGGTTACTTCTGAGGAAAGGGATGAATTTCGGAGGAATGTAGTAAGAAGGGGAATTGTGATTTATTCGTATTGTTAGAAGTTTGGGGTAATAAGTCTGTTTGTACTATTACCAAACTCCAAAATTTCTCTAGGGGGCAAACATAGAGATAAGAGGCAATGGAAGAATGTTGACTTTTTCTTTTCTTATTAAGGATAGCATGTCTTCCAGGGAACCATTTTCTATCTCCTAAAAGGACTCAGGTTTTTAGGAATACTGTCTATGTAGATGTTATATAGTGGTTTCCATGATCTTTTCTCATCTACTTACGGAAGAGGCTTTGGTTTTGACCAACAAGGTAAACTCATTTATTGGTGTATGTGGTCAGTGGCCAATCTCAAATAATTCAGCCCATTAAAATTCTACTGCAAATATCAGGGTAGTTTCCAAAACCTCTCTAAGTTCAGGGTTATAGCCCAAGAACTAGTCGATTTTGTGCCACATCAGACTCCAGACACCAGCAGGTTTGAAAACACTGAGAATGTGGTGGAGACACCAAGGGGGGGTGGTGAGGAGGTTTCTAAACTTCACTGTCCGAAGTGAACAATTATCTGGAAGGGGCTGCTGCTATCAGAGGGGTCCACAGCGAGGGACAGAATCTGCAAGGAGTTGGGGTGCTCTAAGTTGGAGAGGGCAGGGGATATGGGCTGTCTGTTCCATAGGGAGCTGGGTGCAGCCTCCAGAGGCGGATGCAGAGAAGAGCTGGATGGCAGGTCAGGTTCCAGTCTGGACAGGAGGTGCACTGGGGAAGACTCGGGAAGGGCGCTGTAATGCAGGAAATGCTCAGGGAACCCTGGGGCAAGAGGCAGGAGAATCCTCAGGAAATGAAGTCCCAGACAATCCCCAAATTGTATCTGATTCTCATTTGCAGCTTCCTTCTTTAGGCCTGGTCCGTAGGCATTTTCTTTTTACCTCCTGAGAAGTATCATAAAACAGAAGAGAAATGAATGAGTGGACACAAGGCTGGGAGGAGTGTGGGTTCTAGAGGAATTCAGACCAGGGCTTTAGTCCCAGCCCTGTCGCTAGCTGTGTGAACTCAGCACCTTACCAAACTCTATGAGCTTTGGATTTTTCATTAATGAAGTGGGTTTGATATATCCTGTCTTCTAGAACTGTTGGAATGTGCATAATGGATATATGAGGACTGACAATTAAGTTTGCGAACTTGTTCCAATGGTGTTGCTAACCTTTTTTTTATATCAGGGATTATTCATGATGAGTTTCTACCAACTACACAAACAGTTAACCAAGTGTACTATTTGGAAGTGCTGAAAAGGCTGAGTGAAAAAGTTAGACAAAAACGACCTGAACTTTTCGCCGACAATTCACGGCTCTTGCATCACGACAATGCACCAGCTCACACAGCACTGTCTGTGAGGGAGTTTTTAGCCAGTAAACAAATAGCTGTATTGGAACACCCTCCTTACTCACCTGATCTGGTCCCCAATGACTTCTTTCTTTACCTGAAGATAAAAGAAATATTGAAAGGAAGACATTTTAATGACATTCAGGACATCAAGGGTAATATGACGACAGCTCTGATGGCCATTCCAGAAAAAGAGTTCCAAAATTGCTTTGAAGGGTGGACTAGGTGCTGATATGGGTGCTAGTTTCCCAAAGGGAGTACTTCGAAGGTGACTGTAGTGATATTCAGCAATGAGGAATGTAGCACTTTTTCTAGGATGAGTTCTCAAACTTAATTGTACGATCTCTAAAGCACCTGGCACAGGGACTGGTGTGCATTGAGACTTTAAAGAATGGCAATTATTGCTACCATGTTTCCCTGAAAATAAGACCTAGCTGGACCATCAGCTCTAATGCATCTTTTGGAGCAAAAATTAATATAAGACCCAGCCTTATGTTATACTATATAAGACCCAGTATTATGTTATGTTATGTTATATTATGTTAATTATGTTGTATTTTGTTTATTATATTATATTATATTATATTATATTATTATATTATATTATATTATATTATATTATATTATATTATATTATTTATATTGTATTAAGACCCGGTCTTATGTTATAGTAAAATAAGATCGGGTCTTATATTAATTTTTCCTCCAAAAGACGCATTAGAGCTGATTGTCTGGCTAGGTCTTATTTTCAGGGAAACATGGTATGATTTTGGCCCCAGATAATACCAACCTTCCTGCTGAGATTTTTGTTTTATTTGGTGCTTGTTTTAATCCAGGAGATGTCTGAGAATATGCAGTGTTATAGGATACTGAACACCAAATCAGCCAAAAATTCTGCTTAGCAAGAAAACATGCTCTAGCAAATCATCCCCCTTAGGGAATATATGATTTAATTTGGATATTGGGGAATCTTCCTCATCTGGATAACGGCTCCTAAAATGTGCGTCAAGAACCAACTCCTTCCCTCCCTCCCAGCTGCCCTTTAATCCAAATCACCCCTATTTTCATTCATTTAACCCCTACCAAAATCAAGTCCTCCTTTAGAGTTTGCCAAATTTCCCTCAAAATAACCTAGTTAAAATGCCCTTTTCATGGAGCAGGCTCTGTTTCTCCCTGCCAAGGGCAAAGAGTGCCAACACAGTGGCTTCAGGGCATCCCACCTCAAGGAAGTATTAGCCTTATTTATCAGAAACTCCCTGGAGATGATGGGGATAAAATACCTAGTCTGTGCACTGTGTTCACCTTCACTGGGAAAAGAGCCCAGGTTACCTTCCATCCCCGCCCCAGGCGGAGATTTCTCAGTGGCTTATCCACGACCTCAAAGTAACTGCTAAAAGCAGTTCTCCATTGGAGGCTTAGTTTCTCAACTCTGAGCCCCATCACCCAAAGTTTGGTCCTTGCTCACCACCCTCACATCCTCCTCTGACCCACCACCCACCTTAACTTAAAATTACTTCCTATTAAGGACTTGAGGCTTCCCACCCCCAAATTTTCTTGCCTCAGGACTTTCATACTTCACTGCTCACTTCTGGAACCTCCCTCTCCTCCCCTCCTCATCCTTCTCACTTGTGTTTTTTGTCTTAGAGAGTATCTCACCATCTTCCTTATATGGTAGCTGCTGGCAGTGTCTATAATTCTACGGAGGCGGTGGCTTGGCCTTCTTTATCTTACCATCCCCCATACTACCATGGAGGCTTCCAAAGAGCAGATGCTCAATGTTTGAGGAATAAAAAAATGCCATTAAGCAATTTATTATGATTTGATTTCTCCTATATTCTTGAAAAAATGAAGCAAGTGCAGGTATATTACTTTTATTTTACAGAACAGCAGAATACAAGGAATAAGGAAAACAAGAATTGACCATCTTTTCCTTTTTTTCTATTTCTTGATCCCAACTATTTTACTACTAATTTCTTTCACATTTCTAAGGCAATGCTATGTTTTCTTGTTCCAGATCACTAAATAAGATGGAAGGGTACCCAATTTGTTTTTGTAAACAGCAAAACTCTTACTCTTAAACCTCATAAATAATATTAAATATGTAACCAACATCATTCATGCACTTAGATTCTGAAGCTAATTAAACTTATTTTTAAAGAACATTTGGGTGCATGGCCTTCTGGTGCCTTGGAAAGTGTGCTGGGGTGGTGTCTTCAGAATGGTTTCTGGGGGCAGATACAGAGTTGCCTCTAGTATCTCTCAGTAGATTCCAGAATCTTCTGGTCTTCAACCCCATGCAGGGAGACCATGCCGAAACCCAGGAAGAGGCTGGCTGGGGCTGCTAAGCCAGACAGGAAGGGGCCAGCAGGACAAGGTACCAAGACTGAGCACTCAGGCGAGGCATCACCTAAAGTGGAGAACCCCAGCCCTCAAAAGACTTCAACCTCTAAAAACTGTGGGAAGAATCTCAGCAACTACTGGCTGATGAAGTCAGAGCCAGAAAGCCGACTAGAGAAAAGTATGGATGTGAAGTTCAGCATTGAGGACCTCAAAGCACAGCCCAAGCAGACAGCATGCTGGGATGGTGTTTGCAACTATCAGGCCCAGAACTTCCTTAGAGTCATGAAGCTGGAGGAAGAAGTCTTCTACAATAGCAGCTACAAAGAGCCAGGCATCGCAGGGCTTGTGAAGATTGTGAAGGAGGCTTACTTAGACCACACACAGTTTGAAAAAAAGCAATCCTTATTATGATCCATCCAGCAAAGAAGACAACCCTAAATGGTCCATGGTGGATGTACAGTTTGTTCAATTGATGAAGCGTTTTATTCCCCTGGCTGAGCTCAAAACCCATCATGAAGATCACAAAGCCACTGGTGGTCCTTTAAAAAATATGGCGCTCTTCGCTCACCAGAGACTCTCAGTTCAGCCCCTGACCCAAGAGGAGTTTGATTTTGTTTTGAGCCTGAAGGAAAAGGAACCGAGTTAACTGAGACATTCACTGGAATGGGCAAGACATTACTCCAAAGAAGTGAAGCTTCTATTAAGGAGGTGTGAGGAGGCTTGCTTGCTGTACTCATCTGGGGTTGTGTACACAGCGGGGTTTTGTGTGCTTTTCTCAATAAAACACTGATATCAAAACAAAACAAAACAAAAAGACATTTGAAAACGTTCAACAACAATAAGATTAACCTATAAGTTATCCATGTAGAACAGGAACAGAAATATGATATGCACTGTGCTGTCTCCAGCATCACCTAAGCCCCCTATTTCAAGCACAAAGTGTGGAAAGTGCTTCAGATTTCATTACTGGTGGGAGAAGCTGCCGAGATTGACCCCGGATATAGCAGCAAGGGGCTACGTTTTAAGTGACCATAGAATTTGGGTGTTGAATACGCATTCACCATGCACACTGAGACAGGTGAGGCCGCAAAACAATATTTATTAAGTGAGGCAATAAGTAAAATAGACAGAATAAAGCAAAGCAACACAAAGAGCAACAGTGAGTTCTCACCACCCGAAGAGTGTTTCCAAGGCGCTGGGGAACCGAGACAGTGTCTTGGCTTCAGATGTGTCCAGTGAACGTCCCCATTGGAGAGTTCCAACTAGGGCTCCCCCAGGACACTAATTATATAGGGTTTTTTCCAATAGCTTACCAGTCGGGAAAAAATGCTAGGCCATAGCGATTACAATGAGCAAGCATGGGGACAATGAATCACAAGTTTCAGGGTAATTATCTAGGGTAGAAGGCAGGGGACATGATTCCGGCAGTTTCACAATGTACATGAGGTGACTGTGGCCACAGGGCAACCTACATGATCCTATTCATGAGTTTCACCGGCTGGTCAGCTATTGTCCAACCAGGGAGGCTGGCAAGGCCTTCCCGAGTTTACTTCTGCTGGCGGGGGAGTCAATGTCCGGGTGCCACCCGGGCAAAGTGTTCCCCTGATGCAACAACTGGAAGGCACAAAGGGGCACCTAACTCACATTGTATTTACTTTACACCAGTACAAAGCATAGCTGCAAATCAGACCTGGGCTCTCTCTTCCTCATCTCGCAAAGCCTCCTTCCTCATACAGGTTTGGGAAGGCACTCGGGACTGTATCATGGATCTCGGCCAGAATCTCCAGCACTTTCTTCATCTTGGTGGTCTC
The DNA here is from genome assembly GCF_057876585.1 of Rhinolophus sinicus. Classification (NCBI taxonomy): domain Eukaryota; kingdom Metazoa; phylum Chordata; class Mammalia; order Chiroptera; family Rhinolophidae; genus Rhinolophus; species Rhinolophus sinicus. The sequence goes on along the minus strand of NC_142518.1, from coordinate 19,640,277 downwards.
AGCATGGGCTCTTGGGCCCCACAAGAACTCGTAGCATGGAGGATCACTGCCGGGCACCTGGCGGTACTCCAGGTACTCGGGCTGCACTAAATCTTCAGTGATGACCTTCCCCATGGATGAAGTGCTTCTTCCCAGCATATATACCCATCACATTAAATACTTCCCAGATGTCTTCCTCGGTTGCACAGTTGCCCTTCCTAAAGACCACCCAGAGTATAGTCATCAGGAGGCCCATCCTAGGCACATTCTCCTCAACCCTCAGCCTGCCATCACTAGTGCACTGCAATATGCTGACAAGAGTGTAGCAGTGCTTCGTAGGGTCGACTTCTTCACATCAATGCCAAAGGCCAGCACCATTAGCTCAGAGGCTTTCCTGAGGATCTCACAGGAGTGCTCCTTGTACCTTTAGATGACATGATTCATCATGTCTTCCTTTGTTATGGGCTCCCTCATTTTATACATGCACGGCATGAATTGCACCGACTGAATTGCCTTCTGATCTAGAGGGGTTCTGCAAGAACCATCAGTGCTGGGCCGTGCCTGGGAGGTGCTTGGTCTTTTCTTATCTTGGCTCTTGGCACCTTCATCAGATCTTGTGCATGAAACACCTGCAGAAGCAGTGGTAGCAGATGGGGCTCTCCGAGACCCTGGGGATTAGCTAACTGACCCAGCAGCAGGGGAGCTCTGGGGATTACCACCAAAAGGAGGAGAGGGGGAAGAGGGGAACTCTCCTTCCCCTGCTGCAGTGGCCTGATCACCTCAGAGACACTCAGTCTCATCTCCACTGTGGAGGCATTTGCCCAGGGCACGGACCTTAGTCTTCTGACCCCGAGGCATGATGACACAGGTCAGGCACAGCAGGCACCGGTGTGGGCAGAGCAGGTGATGAGGGAGGGAGAATGAGATGGTGTATGCACCTCTGCAGGGAGATTCCACCTTGGCCTTAACCAAGGCCTCCTCTGCAGGTCTGAGGGCCATCAGTGCTCTGGGAACCCACAGGGTTCTTTGTCTGATCAGTCTGTCCCCTGAGAACTTTGCAGAACAGGTTAGAGTGTGCCTTAGGCTGCTGCCTGCCAGTCCTGCCTGGGGTGAGTTAGGACTGGCAGGTTTAGGACTGTGGGCTTCCCTGTGTTCTAAGGTGGAGAATCCTCTCCTTCACATGTAGAACCATCATGTCAACTGTTGGCAGGGCCTGGCATCCTCCCCTCTGCAACTCTAAAGCTACACTCCTTATACCAATGGCCTTCCCTCCCTAAGACCCTTGAGGAAGAAATGAGGGAGAGCCTTAGCTGGCCATCCTGCTGGAGCATTTCAGAGCTGACACAGGAGCAGGGTTTTATGGGATCCCCTTTGTCCTGGATAATGAGGATTTTCGGTCCTCCCTTATGTGGCCAGCCCCATTAGACCAAGACCCCCATCTCCAGAGTTTGACAGCCATGCCCAGGGACTCCCAAAGTAGACCACAAGGGTAGGGGTTTGTGCAGGGTTCAGAGTACCCACAGTCCTTACTCAGGGTTCTCTCCTTGACTCTGAATAAAGCCTGGGTTTTTCTCTCTTTGATCTGAGTCCACCAGCTTGAGATCAAGGTCTTCATTCCCTGAGAGCCCAAGACAGAATTGAAGGCGACTTGGGCTTAACAGCCAACCTTGAGCCTCAGTACAGGGTGGATTGAGGCGGTGTTCTGTGGGGTCTCCTTTGTACCGGGGACGTGGGGGTATGTTCCAGCAGTTCTAAGAATCCACACCTTGACTTTCAGCATCACCTCTCCCTTCAGAAGACCTGAGAACCTAAGAGCTGGGAACCTGGAGGTGGAAGTCAGTCAGCATCTCATGCTGACAGCTCTGCCCTGGGCTTCCCAGGATTGAAATCAGGGGTGGGGCTCTTTGCGGGTGACACTGTACACTTCCGTTAGGAGGAACATAATGTGTGTGTAGCTCCCTCTGTGGTGATGTTGGCAGTTATTGATGATCATTACCTTTATCCATTCACCCATTAGAGGCTGCAGGATAGTAATTCTATAATCTATCATTCCTTGTGAGTTTCTCATCTGAAATACTTCTTCAGGAAGAACCTTTCCTCCCTGGTCTACCCTATGGTTACCTTGAGGTAATGGTAAAACATATTTATGGTGTTCTCGTATTAAATACCTTCTGCACCTATATTTTGGACAATTTTATTTAACATCACTTATTTCTAGTTCTGTTTTGTAATTGATAATACTTACAAAATTGTATATTCTATAATTTTTGAACTGGCTTTGGTTAGTTGCCTTTATTGTTCTCTATTTCCTTATTTCTATATTTAACTTCATTATTTCCTACTTTCTATGTAAACTTTAGGTTTAATATACTATCCATTCTCTGTCTTCTTCGATTTTATAAATATTTCTTGTTTCCTAATAGATTTATTCAAGGCTGTAATCGTCCCTCTTAATACCACTTGGGCTGTGTCTAACAGGTAGTGTCGCAGAGCTTTATGTGTATGCTTAAAAATTTTACAACTTGAATATATTTTTTTATGCTATGTGCTAGAAAAGTAAAAATAATTGGCCACATATAAAAATCAAGGATTGCGTAGACACAGAAAATTCTCTGTGTATTTAACCCAGAAGGAATTTAATGCAATATATTGGTTACTCAAGGGATGAAAAAGTCACACAGGGAAAGGAAAGGAAACCTAATACTTAGCAACATGAGACTATCACTCCCAACTTTGGGCTCCTGGAGCCTAGAAGTTGGTGTCAACAGGATTTAGGACCATAGTAAGCCAATATAATGGAGACTGGAACCAAAAAGAAGATCAGTCATTAAAGGAGAAGCCACCTGGTACAGAGAGGGAGAAAAGAAAACTCAGGGTGCTCCTTTTGCCTGAAATAAGAGGACAGCCAAATGTTGGGAGAGTCTACGATTTATAGATTCAGCCCGTATAATAGAGAATGGAGCAGGGGAAGGGGAAGGAAGAGTTCTGAGGGCAAATAGGCTAGGACTAGCATACCACATTGACATTGCAAGTTAAATGAGAAAAATCATGTCTAAATTGATATAGGAAAATATTTTATAAAAATAAGCGTTCATGATAAAGAATATATGTTATCAGATCAGATAAAGGATATCTACCAAAAACAAAACAAAACAAAAAACTCAACAGAAAAATGACATACACGATATGGAAATGATAAAAGCTTTTACTTGAAAACTGAGTAGACAAGGATACCAGCTATCATACTTTTTATTCAATATTTTAATACAATTTTTACATAGTACAGTAATAAGAATCATAAGAAACCAAAGAGATAGGGATTGGAAAATAGGAAACACAGCTTTTATAATTAGCAGATGATTAGACTGTGCATAATAAAATATAAATGAACTAAAGATAGGCTGTTCAATCACCTAAGAGAGTTCCTCACGATAAGAAATGCTAAAGTCAATCAAGGTGAAACCAAAGGACAGTAACCAGAAACCATATGGAAAAATGAAGATCAACCTATGAACACAGATAAATATAAAAGCCAGGATTATTGTATTTTAGGTATGTAATTACTCTGTTTGTTTCCTATATAATTAAAATAAAAGTACATAAAATAATAATTATAGGTCTTCCTTGATGGATACACAAATATAAAGATATTACTTTTAGAAAAAAATTACAAACCAATATCACTTATGAATGTAGATACAAAAATCCTGAACAAAATAATAGTAAATGGAAACAAACAGCGCATAAAAAAGATTATGCACAATGACTTACTGGGATGTATCCCAGAAATGCAAGGCTAGTTCAATACAAGAAAATCAGTCAGCGTAATAGGCCACGTTTTAAGAACAAAGGAGAAAAAAACATGATTATCTCAGTAGATGCAAAAAAAGCATTTGACAATATTTAACATACTTTCATGATAAAAACACTCACCAATTAGGAATATAAGGTAACTTCCTTAACATGATGAAGGAAATTTATGAAAAACCCATAGCTAACATCACACTAAATGGTGAAAGAATGAAAGCTTTACTCTTAGGAAGAAGGCAATATCCAAAGATCACTGTATGATTCCATATATAAAATTTTCAAAATGACAAAATTATAAAAATAGGAAAAGATCAATGGTTTCAAGAGCTAGGGTTTGAGGGAGTACAAACCAGTGCATTTCTTTGGAGTGTCGGAACAGTCTGTATGTTGATTGTGAGGGTGGTTACCAAAACTTATACATGTGGCAAAATTTCATAAAACTATACACCAAACAAATTAATAGTTTAAAAACCTTCCCCCCAAAAGAATCACTAGGCCCAGATAGTTTCATTAGTGAATTCCATCAAACATTTAAGGATGAAATAATACAAATAAGCTGTATTTTTCCCCCAGAAAATAGAAGAGAGAAGCATTCTTTTTTTTTCTGTTTAAAGACATCTTTAATATATATCATTGATTCATTCACATTGAACTCATGTCGACAGCACTGTAATTCATGCCTGAATGAAGCTTATCTGACACACGTATTTTCTCCATAAGGTACATCTCAGGCTCCTTGGACATAGGAACACTGGGCAGCACTTGAGCACTACACTCGTGCACCATTTTCAACAGCAAAATCAAAAAAGCATAGAATGTTACAAACATGGCACTAAATAGACCGCAAGAAGGATGCTTATTTACAAGATGAGAAATGAAACAAGAAGTTTGCCTTGTTCCATCTCAGCTGAGAACGTGGGCATCAGGGAACTCACATTTTTTATTGCTTGGTGCATGTCCAAGAGTGACTGCAAGCACTGAGTATTGATTTGGGGCTTACAAATAAATTTTAGTGAGTAGGTGAACTCACAAATACAGAATCTGCGAATAATGAGGGTCAATGGTAATTGTGTATCTTTCATCTTTCTCTGAGGGCTGCTGTCAGGATTTGGGCTTGTTCACACAGCTAATTGGGTTTTCAGAGTGCAGAGATGTCATTTGGCATCAGTTCTGAGTTCCACTCTCAGCATCACCACCTACTTGCTATGTGCCCTCATGTAAGTTCACAGGTTTCTGGAGCCTGAGTTTTACCATTCAGGTAAAATGGAGAGAACACCCTTTAATGTGTGGGGGGAACATAAGGATGAATTAGAATAGATGAGGAGTACCCAGGACAGTGCCTGGCAGGGTGCTGATTAGATGGCAGCTTTTGTTGTTGTTGTTTGTTTATGTTGTGTTTGTTTGTTTGTTTTTACTCTTTTTTATTTTCCATTACAGTTGACATTCAATATTTTATATTAGTTTCAGATGTACAGCATAGTGATTAGACGTTTATATAATTTATGAACTGATATTCCCCTGATTAGTTTAGCGCTATACACAGTGATTACAATATTATTGACTATATTCCCTATGCTATACTTCACATGCTGGGAATATTAAAACATAATTATTTTGAATTCATATTAAAGTTTCAATTCATCTTCAAAAATGCTTCGATCTTTAATAAATATTTCAAAAATATTTCCTGACATACCATCAGTTAAATAAGTAATACTAGTTAAATAAAAGACTAATCCATCTCACCCACTACTTATTTTTTTGTTTAATTTTTCAATTACAGTTGACATTCAATATTATTTTATATTGGTTTCAGGTGAACAGCCTAGTGGTTAGACACTTATATAATTTGTGAAGTGATCCCCCCCCATTAGTACCCACCTGGCACTATGCATACTTGTTATAACAATATTATTGACTATATTCTATATTCCTTTTGCTGTACTTTATATCCCTGGGACTATTTTGTAGCTACCAATTTGTACTTCTTAATCCCTTCCCTTTTTTCACCCTGCCTCCCAACCCCCCTCCCATCTGGCAACAATCAGTTTGTTCTCTGTATCTATGAGTCTGTTTCTGTTTGTTTGTTTGTTTGTTGATTTATTTTGTTCTTTAGATTCCACATATAAGTGAGATCATATGGTATTTGTCTTTCTCTATCTGACTTATGTCACTTAGCATAGTACCCTCTAGGTCCATCCATGTTGTCACAAATGGTAAGATTTTATTCTTTTTTATGGCCAAATAGTATTCCATTGTATATATGTACCACTTCTTTATCCAGTCATTTATCGATGGGCACTTCCGTATCTTGCTTACTATAAATAGCACTGCAGTGAACATAGGGGTGCATATGTCTTTGCAAATTAGTGTTTTGGGTTTCTTCAGATAAATACACAGAAGTGGAATTGCTGGGTCATAAGGTAGTTCTATTTTTAATGTTTTGAGGAACGTCCAAACTGTTTTCCACAGTGGCTGCACCAATTTGTAATCCCACCAACAGTGCATGAGGGTTCCCTTTTCTCTACATCCTCGCCAATATTTGTTTGTCAATTTCTTGATGAGCATTCTGACAGGCATGATGTTAGTGTGGTTTTAATTTGCATTTCTCTGGTGATTAGTAATGTCGAGCATCTTTTCATATGTCTATTGGCCATTTGTATGTCCTCTTTGGTGGAATGTCTGTTCAGGTCCTCTGTCCATTTGTTAATTGGATTTTTGGGTTTTTTGGTGGTGAGTTGCAAGTTTCTTATAAATTTTGGATATTAACTCCTTATTGGATGTATCATTGGTGAATACGTCTTTTCATTTTTCTTTTGGTTTTTTTTTTGATGGTTCCTTTTGCTGTACAAAAACGTTTCAGTTTGATGTAGTCCCTAGAAAAGCATTCTTAATTCTTTTTATGAGGGCAACATCACCCTAAGCCCAAAACCAGATAAATACATTAGTAGAAAAGAAAACTACAGACAAATATCTCATGAACACAGACAAAAAAAAAAAATCCTTAACAAAATCACAGCAAATGGAATCCAGCAATATGTAAAAATAATAATACATCATTACTAAGTGGGACTAATTTCCAGAATTCAGGCCTAATTCAACATTTATAAATCAATTAATGTATTTCATCATATACCACACCGAATTAGAAAACGAATATGATCATAGCAGTAGAAAAATAATTTGAAAATTTTAACACCCATTTATGTTTAAAAAAAATTTTTAATTAGGATTAGAAGGGAACTTCCTAAACCTAATAAAGGGTATATAAGAAAACCTATAGCTAACATTATGCCTAATGATGAGAGAGTGAATGCTTTCTTGCTAAGACTAGAAATCTAACAAGGATGTCCTCTCCTTACTCCTATTCAGTATCAGAATGGAAGTCCTATCTTGTGCATGACAAGCATTAACAAATAAATGAAAGGTATAGGGATAGGAAAGGGATAAATGAAAAGTATATATTTTTGCAGAGGAAATGATTGTCTACGTAGAAAATCTCTAAGAATGTGCAAAGAAAACCTCCTTGAACTAATAGCACAGTATAATTGCTTTACTATACACCAGCAATAAAAATTTGAAATTAGAAATTTTAAAAAGTAAAAATATTCACAGTTGCACAAAATTGAAATACTTAGGTACAAATCTAACAAAATATATACCAGATCAGTTTGTGGGAAACTGAAAAACACTTATCAAAGAGGTCCTCAATAAATTAAGAAATATTTCCTCTTTATGAATTGGTAGATGCACTGTTGTTAAGATGTCAATTATTTCTAACTTGATCTATAGATTTAATGCAATCCCCAAAATCCCAGTAACTTTTTTTGTAAATATTGACAAACTGATTCTAACTTTTATATGGAATGGCAAAGTTTCTAGATTAGCCAGCACAATAGTGAAAAAAAAAGTTTGAAAACTCACACTGCCCTATTTCAAGTCTTAATATAAAGCTATAGTAATCAAGACAGCATAGTGTTGGTGAAAGAATAGACTAATAGATCAATGGAACAGAATGGAGAGCCCAGAAATAGACCCACACAAATATAGTCAACTAAATTTGACACAGGCACAAAGGCAAATAAATTAAAAGATAATTTCTTGCACCAAATAATGCTAGGGCAATTGGATGTCTACATGGGGAAAAAAATTGAACTTAGACACAAAGCTCATACCTTACACAAAAATTAACTTAAAATAGGTTACAGATCTAAATAGAAAATGCAAAATTGTGTAGCTCCTACAAGGAAACACAGGAGAACATCGGTGACTTTGGGTATGGGTATGAGTTTTAGATACAATACTGAAAGCACAGTCTATAAAAGAAAAAAAATAAGTTGGACTTTATAAAAATTAAAAATTTTCGCTCCATGAAAGACACTGTTAAGAGAATGAAAAAACAAGCCACAAATTGAGAGAAAATATTTGCAAATCACATAGCTGATAAAGGACTTGTATCTGAATGTACACAGTGATCTTAAAACTCCACAATAATAAAACAAGCAGCCAGTAGTGGTTTGCATGATGATGTCTCTTAAAGATACGTCCATTTCCTAACCCCTGGGACCTGTGGATGTGACCTTATTTAGAAAACATCTTTGCCAATGTAATCAAGTTAAGAATCATCCTGGATTTAGGGTGGGCCCTATATCCAAAGACGGATGTCTTAGGAGAAAGACAGAGGGACAATTGAGCAACAAACATACAGAGGGGAAGACCATGTGAAGACAGAAGTGGAAGCAGAGATTGGAGCAATGCATTTATAAGCCAAGGGATGCCAGGAATTGCTGAGTAGCTACTAGAAGGTAAGAGAAAAGCCTGGAATGGATTCTCTCTCAGAGCCTCCAGAACCCTTCTGAAAGCTTGATTTCAGACTTCAGAACTCCATAATCATGAAAGGATGAATTTCTTTTGTTGTAAGCCACCCAAGTTGTGTTTATTACAGTTGCCCTAGAAAAATAATATGCGACCCTATTTTTAAAATAGACAAAAGATCTGAACAAATATCTCACAATAGAACATATACAGATGGCAAATAGGCATATGAAAGGATGCACAACATAATTGTGCATTAAGGAAATGCAACTTAAAACAATTAGTTACTAATACACACCTATTAGAAAGACTAAAATACCAATTACTAGCAAGGATGCAACTGGATCTCTCACACGTTGATGTTAAAAATGCAAAATGGTGCAGCCATTTTGGGAATAGTTTGGCAGTTTCTTATGAAGCTAAACATAGTTTTATCATATAATCCAGAGTCTGTGCTTCCAGATATTTATTCAACTGATATGAAAAACTTATGTCAACACAAATAACTTCACATAGATGCTTATAGCCGCATTATTCATGATCACCCAAAACCAAGATGCCTTTAGTAGGTGAGTGAATAAATAATCTGTGGTACATACATACAATGGAATACTATTCAACAATAAGAAGTAATAAATTATCCATTCACGAACTAACATGGATGAATCTTAAATGCATGTTGCAAAGCAAAAGAAACCAGTCTGAAAATACTACATACTGTATGATTCCATATGACATTCTGGAAAAGACACTACTATAGACACAAAAAACAGATTAGTAGTTTCTATGGTTTTTGTTTATGTGTTTGTTTTGAGGGGAGAGGATGGTTGAAAAATGAAGCATGGGTGTGTTTTTTAGGATGGTGAAACTATCCTATATGAAACTATAGTGGTGGATATGAGGCATTCATGCATTTTTTAAATCCCATAGAACATTAGAGTACAAAGAGTGAACCTTAATGTATGCAAATAAAAAATCAATTCAGAGACCTAGGTATCTCTGGATGGAATGTAGATGGTGACAGGGAAAAAAAATCTAGCTGTATTACAAATGTATGAAATAACATCAGTGAAGAGGATGGGGAAAAAGAGGTGCTGACCTAAGTAACTTGGTAAATGAGAGGATACTGTAAGACTGAAAAAAAAGGAAACTGTATATAGATGCTGCATTTCTAACTGGTAAAGTTGTTTCTTAGAAGGGTATGGGTTAATAATTTGAAAATAATATACATGTATATCAGGATTGAATAAATAAGTCTATGTATGGTGGATAGTTGGAGCCAATTTTCTCATAGAGGTAAGCAAAGGGGGAAGGCAAGAATGCATAATGCAATACTAGATTAGAGTTGGGGCCATTAGTATGACTCATGTTTAGCTTAATATAGATACAGATGGACAAATATGGGAATAATTATAGATATATGTGCACACATGGGCTAATATACAGACATTTTCCAAGTTCTAGCTTCTGAGAGGGCTTGGAAGCAACAAACTCTAGTAGCAATGGCACAATTGGAGCAGGAAAATAAATAACCTAATAGTGGATTATGACTCAAAGTATAAAATAAATATCCATGAGTCCATACTGCTATAAATAAATGACTGAATGAATAAATCAGGGAGAATAGACAAATGTTATGTATAGAGCATTCCGAATAATTTATGTAGCTACTCTACCCTCAGTATGGGGAGCATAACTCCCCACCCCTTAAGTGTGGGCTGAACACAGTGACTTCTTTCCAAAGAGTACTGCATGGAAAAGTAGGGCAAAGAGTTACTTTACAGTGGAAAACTTGACAAATACTACCTTAAGTAGGTGATCAAGGTAATATCATGAGTTGATAAGTCATGCTGATATCATGTGCCCTTGATATAATGTGATGAAAATGGCACTTGACCCCTGAGGCCTTCCTCCCAAGAACCCATAGTGTCAGTCTGATCATGCGAAAAACATCAAACACATCCCAGTTGAGGGACATTCTACAAAACACCTGACCAATACTCTCCCAAACTGTGAAGGTCATCAAAAATAAGGACAGTTTGAGAAACTGTCACAGTCTAGAGGAGTCTTGGAGAAATGATGACTAAATACAACGTGGTATCGTGGATGGGATCCTGGGCCCAGAAAAAGGACATTAGGGGGAAAAAAATGAAGGGAATAGGAATTAAGTATGGATTTTAGTTAATAGTATGTTGATATTGGTTTAATAGTTGCGATAAATGTATCACATTAACAATAGGGGAGAGTGAGTGCTGGGTATAAGGGAACCACCCTCTGTACTGTCTTTGCAACTTTTCCGTAAATATAAAACTATTTTAAATTTATCAGTTTATTTAAAAAGAAAGGATTTTTCAATAAACATAAATACTGCAACTTGTCCATTTAACTAGTGTCCACCAACGTCCAGTTCTTGGATTTAGCCACCCTTGCCTGGGGCCTTCCAGAACTGACAGCCGGGACAGGGCTCTATGGAGACCTCTCTGTTCTAGTGTGTGTGGTTCCTTCACACTTCACTCAGACTCCTGCTCTGTACTTCTCTTGGAGCGTCCCAAGTGCCGGCCTGAGGCCCATACCATGGTGTAATACTCTCAGCAAACCGAATCCCACAGGGGGAATGCAGAAGATTCTAAATCAGCTGATTCCTGCCCCGGCCTACCAGGGCTGAAAACAGGGGTGGTACTCTGTGTGATACCCTCCAGTTTGGGGTGGGTGGTCACCTCAAGCCTAACCTCCCGGCAGGGTCTGGACTCCGCCTCCATCCGCTGACCAGACGCCTCTGCACTCATACCAAAACCTTCACTGCTCTGAGACACCACTTTTTGAGACTCCTCTACAGGGCCTCCCAGGGCTTTGAGCAGGGGTGGGGCTCTGAGCTGGCGACTTTGTTTTAGAGGAGGAAACACCCGCAGTCCTCACCCAGGTTTCTAAACTTAACTCACAGACAGTACTGGGACTCCTCCCTCTGCTGAACTGAGTCTGCCAGCCTTAGACCAAGGCCAACTGCTCACCCCCAGATTGCCACTCCCTACCCCAGTCTCAAGAGTGTGCAGCAAAGGGGTGCCTGTGCTTAACAACCGTGCCCCGGGCTCCCGAGGCTCACACCAGGGGCACGGCTGTGTGGGGCACTCTGTTCGGTTGTGGACAGTTCCCCCAGACTTTCATCCTGCTCCTCAACTTTACTTCCGTTAGGGTCTGGGATCCTTCTCTTTGCTGGCCTGAGGTGGACAGTGTGGTATAATGACCTCACCATTCATTGAAAGGGAATAAAATGTACTACAAATCATGTGAAAATCTTGAGAGTAGTTGATACAGAATTAAAATTTTTTTAATCCAATCAAATTAGAGTTATTACACTAATAAAGAACATTGGACACCACACATCACCGTCAACTCCAGTCAGTTTAACAAAGAGCTACACCATCTGTAATGATTATTTCCACCCATTCTGTAAACTGCTGAGGTGGGGATAGTATCTAGATCATTTTGTAATGATCTAGCCCCAACTTCAATGCTTGAAGCCTTTTCCTGGAAGTTGTCTGGGACCCTCCGAAATTCCATACGTTCTTCTGATTCCTTTCCTACTATATGCTGAGCTCTGAATTCAGAACCCTGACTACCACCCTGCCCTGGACTATCTGGACTTGATTTAGTATGAGGTCTCTCCCATGGACCCTGGAAATTTCTTTACCCCACCCCCCCAGGCCTCCTGATACTTCTCATTAACTGAGGTTTTCCTGTCTAGACTATTCCCTGGGACCTAGTCATTCTGACCAGATCCTTGCTTCTTAAAGCAAATGGGAAAAAAATCCATTGACATAGAAATCTAAAACACTAACGCAGAGATAACCCAGTACTCAAGATATCTTGCAAAAATCCTTCTTTATATATTGATGATGAATTAATGAATGTGGAATTGATTTTTAATAACATAATTAGAAAACATAAATACAAAATAAAAGAAACGTGATATATTTTCACACAAAAGACTCAATTGATCAAATAAGCCATATGATTTCACTTATATGTGGACCCTAAAAAACAAAATAAATGAATAAACAAAACACAAACAGACTCAGATGCAGAAAATAAACTGAGGGTTGCCAGACGGGAGAGTGGGTGAAAAGGGGATGCGTTTAGGAAGAACAAATTGGTAGTTACAAAATAGTCATGGGGATGTAAAGTACAGCATAGGGAATATAGTCAGTAACATTGTAATAACTATGTATGGTGTCAGGTAGATACTGGATTTATTGGGGTGATCACTTTGTAAGTTATGCAAGTGTCTAACCACTGTATTGTACACCTGAAACTAATATAATGTAAATCAAGTATAATTGAAAAATAAAAAATTCTAAAAAATTGATCAAATGTCTGAAGTTTAGGATATTCTCATACATTATTATGTGAGAATATAAATTGGTACAGCATTATTGAAATAGCATATCAGCAATAATCAAAAAAATATGATCACACTGTTTCCACCTTAACCCAATATTCACTTCTATATCTTTACTATAAGAAACATCACATTTGCCCAGTAATTTGTATTTCATGATGTTGATATCAATTCTATTAGTACTAGCAAAAAAATGGAAAACAACTTATGTGCCATCAGGAGGAGAATGGTTAGATTAATTATGGTACATACACACTTTAGAACACTTGGGAATAGATAAAAGAGTGAGATGGATCAATTGTGCTCTAACAGAAAGATCCTGCATTAATTTCACTAAATGACAAGGGCAAGAGGCAAAACCATATGTACACCATTATCCATGTACCTTAAAAAAAACACCTTCACATGGTATTGTTGTATTATATCTACATAAGAAAAAGCCCAGAATGCATTTTAATGTATTCTACACAACATTTTAAAATTATGGTTACTTCTAGTAGGGCCTGAATTTTATAGAACCATAGTAAGGGGGCAGAACTGTGATTATTCCATATTTTCAGAATTTTTTTAGCATCAAGAATATGTGCACTGTTTCTTTTGTAATTAGTATAATTAATTAAGATACACAACAGAAATAGCAGCTGGTGTTATTTACATAAGTAACTGCTAGTGGATGCAATGCAAGAAGCCTGACATCTGAACGACCTAACACTACAAAAGTTTGTTTCTCATGTGCATTAAATCTGACATGGGTAGGCAAGGTCTCCACTGTCAGAGTGCCCTGGGGATCCAGGCTACTCCCATCGCGTGATGGCCCATCTCCACATGTTTGTTGCTGAATTGAACAGAAAGCATGGAAGTGGCATACTGACTGGCAAATGCCTTGGTCTAGTAATGACACACTTTGCTTCTGTTCATATTTCAGTGGCAACAGTTGTCACAAACCCTTTCTAATGCAAGTGGACTGGACGATATGCCCCATGTGCCCAGGAAGGAGAGCAGGACACCTGTGGATGAGCACTTGCAGTCTCTCCATCAACAGTTCTGGAGTAGGTGATCAGCAAAGTGCAGCACTCATGCTCTTTATACAAAAGCCCTCTTCGTTCTTGGAGAAGATTCTGAGAAGGCCTAAATTGCCTTGCTACACTCCAGAATTTTCTAGTGCCTGCTACCATGTGACCAGTGGTTTCAAACACAGGATCACACCAGTTTTCTAAAGGACATTGTATGTAAGTCTCATCAGGGAGGGGTCACCCTTCTTCAACCTATAGCACCTTTCTGCACGACCTTGTCAATAACCTCTATAATCTTCATACACTGAGAATTTCTTTTTCTTCTTCCTTTCGCTGCATGGTCAAAATCATAACTTGTGAGTGTCTGCTGAAGAACATGGTTGAGCACTTGTATCTTCAGGTATTGTTAGGCACACTGACAAACCTGGATTTTCCTCTGGGGCAGGTGCAGACAAACCTCAGGAGAATGATGGTCAAGTATTTTCCTTCTCTTATCAAAGCCGGCAAGACATTTTCTACCGTGGTGGTAGACTGAGTAATTTCTCCATGAAGATACCCATACCTTATTCCTGAAACCTGTGAATATGTTCAGTTACACGGCCAGGGGTACTTTGCAGATGTAGTAAGGTTATGGAAGCAACTTTAAAGTAAAGATATACTGGATTCTCTATCTGGGCGGGCCCAATGTAATGACATGATCCCTTACAAGCAGAGAACTTTCTGTGGCTGGAGACAGAAGAGAGGTGCCGAGTGTGAGAAGGAGTCAGCATTTAATTGCTGACTCAAAATGAATGGGTCTGCTTGCGAGGACTGGAGCGAGTCCAGGAGAAACTATGTCAGCTGCAGCTGCCAGTCAGCATGGAAACGGCCTCAATCTTATTTGCACAAAGAATTGGATTCTGCCACCAACCTGAGTGATCTTGGAAGGACATTCTTCCCAGGGCTTATGATCGGCAGTCCGCCAGCTGAAAGCTCCACTTGGGCCTGTGAAAATCCCAGCACAGAATCTCACAGAGACATCCCAGCTTTCACTCCTACAGAAATGTAGATAATAATACTCACCCAGATAATAAATATGTGCTGTTGTAAACCACTAAACGTGTGGTCATTTGTTACAG
Organism: Rhinolophus sinicus; assembly: GCF_057876585.1. Taxonomy (NCBI): domain Eukaryota; kingdom Metazoa; phylum Chordata; class Mammalia; order Chiroptera; family Rhinolophidae; genus Rhinolophus; species Rhinolophus sinicus. Next base: position 19,625,146 of record NC_142518.1, on the reverse strand, counting down.
CAGCCATAGAAAACTACTACAAATCCTGAAAAGACTCCAGGGCTGGTTAGAATCCAGCCTCTGCCGGTCCTTGCTACACAGAGCTTTCCTCGGGCCTTCCTCATCTCTCTAGGAGGGAGGCTTTGGTACTTGGCCACTCAGTTAAGCTCACTCATCAGAGGACGGATTCAGGGGCCTGTCTCCAATACGCCAGCAGGTTAAATTCTCTTCTTTCTAACTTCGTCTGCTCTCCTAACTTCAGGGTTATCTTACAAGAACCAGTAGATCCTGGGCCAAACCAGACTCTACTCACAAGCCGATTGGGAAAAAACTTGGAGAGTGTGGTGGAAGCACCCCGAGTAGGTGAGCAGACACCTCAAGTTCACTGCCAGAGTAAACCACCAAGTCAACAGGGCTGTTGTTAGAGGGGTCCACGGTCTGGGACAGGACAGGTAGTGGGTGTCTGCAGGGAGCTGGAGTGCTCTGAGTCAGGGGAAAGGCGGGTGATTCTGGGCTGTCTGTTGCAGTGGGAGCAGAGTGCAGACTTATGAAAGGAAGCAGGTGAGAGTTGGATATCAGGTTAGGAACCAGATTTAGAAAGGGCACTAGATTTAGACAGGGGAAGACTTAGGTAAAACTTGGTGTAATTTGGAAAGTCCGATGATCCCAGCATCTGCCATCAGCTCTAAAATAACCTTGTGGATGGGGGCAGGTGGACCTTAGGCAGAGGCAGCCCATGTGGTGTCTAATTCTTATTTTCACCTTATTAATACAACTGGGTTTCAGGTTCCTTTTTATTTGTTGGTAGACATTGTGGAGTAGTGAAAAGAGAAATGAATTAAGAGATGGTAGGCCTCAGGCAATGGGGAATGAAACAGTGTGGATGCTAAAGGATTAAGAACAGCGCTTAGTCCCAGGTCTGTCACTTACTAGCCAGGTGAACTCGGGAAAATTGCAAAGTTCAATGAACCTCAGATTTTCATCTGTGAAATGTGTTTGATAAGTAGTCCCCTTGTTCTTGGCTCACATATATCTTGTAAGTGGGAATGTTGGGATGTATCTAGCTTATGCAAGACACTGGCAGAATCTGGCATGTATTGGGTTTTGATAATTTTCAATTATTACTATTATTAGTTTCACCCTAAAATGTACCAATCTCCGCTCTAGGATTTTTTTTTGTTTTCCAATCCAGGAGATGTCAGAGAATTTGTAGCTCTCGAGGATGTGGTACGAGAAATCAGCTAATACATTGCTTGAGGAGTTAAATGAAGTTACTTGCTGTGTAACTTTTTCGAGTATACGTTATTTATTGTTGGTGAGGGGGAATCTTCCCATTTGATGTAACTCAGAGCTCCTGGAATTTGTGTCAGTTATTTCCATTCCTCCCTTACATCTGCCCTAACATCCAAAACATTTGTATTTGCAATTATTTCACTTTTATCACAAATCTAGTTCTAACTTAGAGTTTACCAAATTACATTCCAGATTAAAATGGAATGTGAAACCTAATGGAATTAATACTTAAGTAAAATGGCCACTTAACCATTGGGTTTTGCCTCTCCCAGCGCAGGGAAAGGATGTCAGCACAGTGGCTTCTGAGCGTCCCATCTCACATGAGTCTCACCCTATTTCTCAGACACTCCCTTGTTAAGATGTGCATAAATCACCTATTTTGTGGCCTCTGTCCTCCTGCACTGGGAAAAGAGCATAGGACCTCTTCCATTTCTGTCCCAGGTGAAGATTTCTCTCTGCTTTATCCATGATCTTAAAGTCAGTGCTAGAAGTTGTTTTCCATTCCAGGCTTCGGTCTTTCAATCTGAGATACACCACTCAAACACGCTCAGTCTGACCCAGCTTAATTAAAATTGCTTCACACTGAAGGGCTCGCAGTTTCCAAGGTTTCAAACCCCCTTGCCACGTCATTTACACTTGACTGCTGGCACTTAAACCCCCAAGTCCTGACACCATCTTTTGACATGTCCTTTTCGTTGGAGGGAGTTTCTTACAATATTCCTTACATCGTAGCTACTCTAAGACTATGTTTTGATGGGCAGGGGTGGTTCTTATACATCTTAGCTTTCCCAGTATTAACATGGGATTTGCATAGTGTAGATGCTCAAATTGTTGGAGAAAAAAATGGGCACTGAGAAAGAGATCTAATTTATTATAATTTCTCTTACATTCTTGAATGAGCTAAATATGTCCATATATATCGTTACAAAACAACAGACTAAAAGTCAAAAATGAAAGCAAGAATTCATCTTTTATTTATTTTTCCATTTCTTGACCAAAACTATTACACTGCTGAGTTGTTTCACATTTCCAAGGAAACCTCATCTACTGCCATGTTATCTTGTTCCAAAGCACTAAATAAGATGGAACTTTTCCAATTTGTTTTACAAAATAATAAAACTCTTACTCTTAAAACTCAATCATAGCAACAAATGCTTGAGCCTATCATTTATAAATTTTGTTTAAGGCTAAACCTTCTATTAAAAGGTTAAAATTATCCAAGTTGTCACATAGAACAGAAACAAATGTTATATACTGTGTTGTGTCCATCTCCACCCAAACCCTCCACTCCTTAGAACATGAACTTCTCTTTCTAACAATCTAGAACTCGTGTTAGACTTCACTTAGTGTGGGAGGAGCTGCTGACCATGGCCCTGGAGCGCACATTGGCTATGGCCTTGGAGCGCGCACTGGCAATGGCAGCAGTACGAGCCCTGGCTGCTACTCTGGCCTGTGCTCTCTCTTCCTCATCTCTTACAGCCTCTTCATACCAAGGTGGGAAAGCACTCGGAACGGTATTGTGCATCTTGGCCAGAAATTCCAGCACTCGCATCTTGGTGGTCTCAGCGTGGGCTCTTGGACCCCACAGGAATTCATAGCTTGGAGGATCACTGTTGGGAACTTGGCGGTACTCCAGGTACTTCTCCTTCACCAAATCCTTGGTGATAAGCTTCTTGGGATCCCCAAAAATGAAGTGATGCCTCCCCTTATATAGCCCCATCGCATTCAGCGTTTGCCAGACTTGCTCCTCAGTGGCACAGTTGCCCTTGGTGTAGATCACACCCAGAATAGTCATCAACAGGCCAGTCTTGGGGACCCCTCTGTCATCACTTGGCATTGCATCATAGCTTAGCTCCAATTTGTTGACAAGAATATAGATGTGCCGGTAAGGATCCATTTCCCTCAAATCAAGGCCAAAGACCATCTCCAGGTGGTCAGAGGCTCTCTTGAGGATCTCAAGGAAGCAATTTCTGTGCACTTGGATGACATTTCTCAGCATTTCTGCCTTGGTAATGGGCTCTTTCATTTGATACTTGTGTAGTAGGTAATATACCAAGAGAATCACCTTCTCCTCTAGAGGGCCTCTGTGGAAGGGCTCAGTGGCACGCCCGGTGGCAGGCTGGGCCTGGGGGGATCTTGGCCTTTCCTCCACTTGGTAGTTGGCACCTTCATTCAATTTTGTTGCAGTAGTGACAGTGGATGGGGCTCTCTGAGGACCCTGGGGATTGCCGTTTGACCCAGCAGCAGATGAGCTCTTGAAACGAGGAGAGGAGGGAGAGCGGAACTCTCCTCCCACTGCTGCAGTGGCCTGAGCACCTGCTGGATTCTCGGGCTCTTCTCGTTCCTGGTAGTGTTTGTCACGGGCCTGGTGCTTAGTCTTCTTACGTTGAGGCATGATGGCTTTCGACACGGGCAGCAGACACCAGCGTGGGCAGGTGACTCAGTGACCTGCAGGAAAGAGATCGGGCCACTTCAACAGGGAGACATAGCCTTGGCTTTATTGACGACCACCTCTGCAGGTTTCCTTGAGGGTGCTGCTCTAGGAACCCACAGGCTACTACTGTCTGATATGCCTCTGCCCCGAGGACCCTGTGGAAATAACTAGTGTGTGCCTTAGTGCCTACCTACCAGATCTGCTTGGGGCTCACTGGGGCTTAGAGCAACGGCTGTAAGTTATGGAGTGTTTCAGTTCACATTAAGGGTCATCCCTTCACTTTTGGTAGGACCTGAGGTCCCTGTGGTCTACTGTTCTGAAGCTGACCCCTCATTTCAAAGCCCTCATCACTCTGAGACCTTAGAGGAGGAACAGATGGGAACTTCATCTTCCCACACCTGCCCAGCGAAGAAAGTACAGGCAGAGGTCTGTGGAACCCTTTCTATCCTGGGGTGTTACTTAGGGGGTCTCAGTCCTCACTCAGTGCCCTCACTTTTATTTCTGGAAGGGCCCGGGCCTCCTCACTTTGCTGACCTAAGACTTACACCCTCAGAGAAAAGCCCTCCAATCCCTGAAAGTCCTGAGGAGGAAGTTAGGGAGGCCTCTAACATATCTGCCCTGGAGCCATTTCTCACAGGCGTGGAGGTACTCTCAGGACTAGGGCTATATGTGACCCCCACTGTTCTGAGGTAGATGGTCCCCTCAGTCCTCACTCAGGGTCCTCGGTCCTCACACTGACTTCTGGAAAAGCTTGGGTTCCCTCACTGTAATGACAGTGAGTTTGAGTTTGCTTTTATTTTTTTCAATTCACAGAACATATTTTATTATTATTAATCATAATTTAGATAATTTGATTTTTTTAAAAACTGTACTCTAAATCTAATGAGGCTGCCCTTCCACCAGACCCCATCTTCCTGAGACTGCCCGTGGACAATGTGAGGGGGTGCCTCAGCCTCACACCCTTCCCCAAGGCCTCCCAGGACGGACAGCAGTGGTGGGACTTTGTGACGTCCCCTTTGTTGGGAGTGCGTGTTTCCCTGAAACCTTACTCAGTGTCCTCACTGTAACGCGCAGCAAGGCCCGGGAGCTTCTCCGTCTCCTGACCTGACACCTTCGTCTTCCAATTCGACGATATCCACTTCCCCTGAGAACCAGAAACAGAAGTCAGGGTGCCTGACATCAACCCACCCTAACGTTCGGCTCCTCGAACCCAAGACATGCGCGGGGCTCTAATGCCCCGTATGTTCGGGCATGGGTGGTTCCGCTCAGGCCTTACTTGGGGTGGGGCCCAGGACCGTCTCTCTTCTGGTCTGAAGCTGACACCTGGGTGTGATGCCCTCACTCCCCCACCCTCACCCCCCACCACCTCCAGTCCCCTCGGGGGAAATTTAGAAAGTACTCGAATGTCGCGATGTCAGACGATTACTGTCTGGGTTCTCTCCGTTGACAGCGGGCATAGAAGTCCAGAAACCTCTCTAATCTGGACAGGCCAGTCCCCTCACAACTAACTCAGGGTCTTCACCTTAATTCCAGTCGGGGCTGGAGCTTTCTTCTCCACCTGACCTTATGCCACCCTCCTCACACTAAGGCAATGACTCCCTTCAGACACTGGCGATGGAGACGGAAGTCAGGGTGATGGGGTGCGTCAAATCGTTAGAGCGCTACGTGGGGCCTCTGAGGATGCACAGCAGGGGCGGGGCTCTGTGGAGCCCCGTATGTTCAGGGGTGGGTAGTTGCCCCAGACCTCGCTCAGGGTCATCACCTTTACACCCGTTAGGGTCTAGGGAGCCGTCTGTCTTCTAGTCTGAAGCTGACACCTTGGTACGATGCCCTCTTCCCCATCAGGCTCCTGGGGGAATTTAGAAAGTTCTCGAAATGGCTACACCAGACGATACCTGCTTGTGTTCTGTCAGGGCTTTCACAGGAGTTGGGTTCTATGGGTTTGACTTTGGTCTGGGTGAGGGGAATTGCCTGGGAACTCACACAGGATCTTTTTGTTTTGTTTTGTTTTTAAACTCTGGGCTTGCCCTGGCTATTTTTCCTCAAACCAGGACCCTCCCCATGTCAATCTCCAGTTTCCAGAGGCTGAAAGTATCGGGCACCTGAGCCTTACAGCTAGCTATACTGGGGCCTCCCAAAACTTAGGAGCAGATCACTGTGCTGCCCATCTGCCTTGTGGGGCACCTTAAGTTAGTGCCTGGAACTGCATTCTCTGTGGCCCTGAGGCCGACACCCAGACTCAAAGCCCTCAAAACCCTGACTCCGCAGAGAGGAAATTCAGAGGGCACTACTTTAGGCAGTCCGTCCACAGAGGCTGCCAGGACTGAAAACAGGGGAGAAACTCTGTGGGGTCCACTCTCTTGTGGTATGGGGGTCCCCTCAAACTCCATCAAGGACCTTACCTAAACCCCAGATTCCCTCTAACTTCACTCAGATTCTTCACCTTACCTCCTGTGAGGGCCTGGGAGTCTTCCATTTCCTGGCCGAGTCTGACAGGCCGGTCCATTGTCCTCAAAGTTTTAGATTTTATTATATTTACAACACATCCTGCAGTGACTTTGGAATGACTAGCACAGAGTCTAAATAATTTTTTAAATTTTTTTTGAAGGAATATTGTATATTTTCAAAGTATTTAGGAATTCTTTAATTAGGAAATAATGTCAGGCTTCCTGCGCCCTCCGCTCCCGGGGCAGGCTCTGTCGGCTCTGTCCGGGCCTGCCCAGAGCACCGCTGAGTGGCGGGGTCCGCAGCCCACCTGAAGGCACAGCCTCTGGGTCCCGCCTCTGGAACCTGGGGAAGCAGTAAAGCCCCCCCACCTCCCTGACCCCTGCAGCCCAGTTGGGGGCTGATGGGGAGGGGGGGCTGTGAGCCCACCCCCTCTTCTTCTTAGCCTTCGCTGGTAGGCTGCCTGCAGCCATACAGATCTGCGTTCTGTCTTTTGGCTAAGAGGAGAGTGACTTGGAGTGGGAATACATGGCTGTCATTTTAGAAAATGAACAACTTCCAAAACTGTTTCTTGATCTTTCTGTTTGTTTTACTCAGGTTATCTATTTATTCCTACAATCTATGACATAACAGCTCTAGCTAGTGGTAAAATTCACAGCCCCAGCTTAATTCAGGACAGGAACATTTCCATTAGAATGGTGCTTTTAAAAATAGAAACTAAACCAGGGTGGTGATGAGGTTAAGGCCAAGGGTTTAAGAAGTAGACTATAGCTGCCAATTTAGAAACTATGAAAAGGAAGCAATAGAAGATCCCTCAAGCACCTAGTATGACAAAAACAGACTCTCGGCTTCACTTGCACCATTTGATACAGTGTTTCCCCGAAAATAAGACCTACCTGGAAAATAAGCCCTAGCATGATTTTTCAGGATGACACCCCCTGAACATAAGCCCTAATGTGTCTTTTGGAACAAAAATTAACATAAGACCCAGTCTTTATTTTGGGGGAAACACAGTAATTGAAAATCTTATCCTGAATCATACTGAGACTGATCAACTTTGTAGCTTTTTTCTTTTTTTAGCTCTTGATAAAATGTGGTAGCTTTTTTGTTCAGATTTTGTGACACACTAATCTTTTCATTATGAGATTTTTCTGAGCCAGTGATAGATCCATTCTGAAGCACTGGCACCAGGAGACTATCACAGAAACATACTCTGCAAAATGTGAGGAAGGAACTAAACTGGAAATTAAATTAATGCTGACAATATTGGGGCACTTTTTAAATCATGGCATTTTAACATTATCATAGAGTTGCATCATACCCAGAAGTTAGCGTTTAATGTCAGTACATTAGATAAAATAGGGTCTTAAGACTATCCTTGAAGCCCTTTAGAAAGACTCCAGTTTGGAAATCTGTCCTTTGTCCATCTACCACAGCCAGTTTTTCCTCCACTGTTGGAAGAAATGACTGTTTCTTCAGTTGAAGATCCATTGAAGTTGTTGGTGTTTATACAAAAAGCATGTACCTTTAAACACTAGAATCACACTTACCCCTGCAAGATGCTTGCCCCCTGAAAGATAAAATGTGAACTGGCAGTGACTGAGGGAACTCCACATTGACAACACTCAGCTTGGTTTACTCAAGGGTGTCCATTCATTGAATAGTTGGTATTGCCATGGAATTTATTATTTTCCTTATTGTTTCCTTTTCACTGACCTCATATATTGCATTAATGTAAGTTAAATGTGTTTATGATATGACTCCACTGTACATCTTATAGACATTCATATTTTGAATAGTAAACGTTACAAGCATATATGCAACCTGTATGTATGTGCTATTTTGGGGCGTTTCATTGAAAACTAATTAACAGCTAGAAAACTTATGGTTATTAGTTTTAATAAGCTTCTATGTGGGACAAGAGTATTTAGATTCAAAACTACTGAATCATGTTATTTGATTAGGATATAAATATACAAGTTTAAAGCCCGCTACAAACTTTTAGAGATATACTTATAATAGATATGTTACTACATGTTGGAAACTAGCAAGAACAAAATAATCAAGTGTCATCAACCAAAAATAACTGAATAGTTGTGTTGGAGATTTTTTTTTTTAAATGTTTTTGTTATTAGCCACTTTGAGTTAAATAAAAACCAAGAACAAGAAATATTTTTAAAAACAAAGAAAAAGAAAGTCAGTGGGATTATTTATCAGGTTCTAAAAGTACCCATGAATTATATCACTCACATCTTCCTCTTAAAAAAGTAACAAAACAAACAAAACTTTAAATCACATTGCTATTAAGCGTTCTTACAGTAAGGAATAAGACCAAGCTACACGAGCATACAAAAACCTGAAATTCTGAGCATGAAAATAATGTATTGATTAGACATCTGGTTTATTCAAGCATTAGGCCTACTGAAGATAGAATTTTTTAAAAATTTAATTCAATCAAGTTGGAGTTATTATAATAAAAAAGGTAGAGCTTTGGACGCAACGTATATCTGTCACCCCCAGGCAATTTAACAAGGCACTACACCCACTACAGTGGTTCTCCTTTCACCCTGTAACTGTGTGCACTGTAGGCCAGCCTCCTACTCCAGTCAGTATCTGGTAGCAGCACGGACCACCCAACACAGCCAAGGTATATCTGCCGTCTGCTAGGCAAAGGAGTCAGGAACCATGGGAGGCAATCTGAGCTGGGAATAACACCTGAATTGTTTTTTAAAACATGTCCACACTCAGCCCTTTATTCCCAGAGTCACTGAGATAATTAGCCTTAGGGAATTCCCCTTCCAATTTCCCCCTCCTTGCAGTTGCACACCCCCTTCCACTACTCATTGGTAATACTTGCCCTATTTTAACTGTCATCCAAGTCACCAACCAATCGACCCACTTGCACAGCCTCAACCTCAGCAGCATGAGGGCCACATACACAGCGGAGGAACGAGCCTTCTTCATCTGGCATCAAGACAGCTCTCAGGCCTGGTACACTGGCAAGGATGCACAGAACCCCCAGAGTAGTGAAGAGATGCAGCTCTCCCAGATTCCATCAATAACAGCACTTTGTGGGTGACACGGGGGAACCAGTTATCCTCTGCCTCATATTGGGCAGGGGGGATTCTAAAGTAGGAAGGGGTATCAGGCGTGCCTTTGGTCCTTTCATCCAATAGATCTGCCCACTCAGGTTTCTCGACAGCTTGAGGCTGGTGATGATTCAGAGATTCCCTAGCCTATCCATGTAAGTTATCTGGTACCCTCCACCAGATTCTCCACCTTCTCGCCTTCTGGTAGTTTTTCTACCTTTTGCTGAAGCCTGCATACAGGTCCCCGACTGCCAGCTGCCCTGGGCTCTCTGGAGTTGTTTTAATATGTGAGCTCTCTCAGTGATTCTAGAAATTGCTCTACCCCCACACCCAGTCCTCCTGGATTTCCTCAGTTATTGATATTTTCCTGTTCAGGCCTGTTTCCTGGCCCCTGGTTATTCTGATAAATCTTTGTTTCTCAAAGTAAAGGGAAAAGTTTAATTTACGTATCAGAATTCTTAAAGCATGTGCCCATAGGTATCTTGGTAATCAAGACATCACTGCAGAAATCCTGCTACATATGAGTGAGGGATTATGTCAATTTTCTGCTCAATTTAATTACGAAACAAGGAAATGCAAATTAAAATAAAATTGAGACAATATAATTGCACCAAAAATGTGGCCCAAAATTTAAAATTGATAAAATTAAATGCCTGTGAGAGTGTAGGGTATTCACATAAATTAATTTGTGAGAATTTAAATTGGTGCAGCATTATGAGAATACAATTTCATAAATATTCAAACTATTTATAATCATTAAACTATTTCCACTTTAACCTGATTTTCACATTTCTACCTCTTTCCTATAAGAAAACCCACATTTGCCCAAGAAGTATGTTCAATATTCTTATATTTCAATTCTATTACTAGTAGTAACAAACAAGAAACAACCTATATGTCCATCAGAAGGAGAATGGTTATATTGATTATGGCACATATCAACTTTAGAGTTGTCCGGAGGAGTTAAAAGAGTGAACTAGATCTATATGTGTTCTCATGGAAAGATCCTGTGTACATTTTATTCAGTGTCAAGGGCAAGAGACAGAACATGACATACAATGTTACACATGTAGAGTAAAAACTCACAGTGTCTTTTTTTTTTTCTTTTAAAAATTCTGCTCTTTCAGTTTGGACAAGGTCTCTGTCTCAATTTCCTCATCTGAAAAATGGGAATAATGACTGTCCTTACTTAGTAGGACACCAGAAAATTATTAGAAAAAAAAATAAGTCAGAGAAAAAGTTCTGGCATCTAATAAGCACTCAATAAATCTTATCTGAATTTATCTGAATGATTATATTTCAGGAAGATGTAAGTTTATGCTACGGGTCTCTTGCTTCTCGGGTCCCCCATGGAGAAACCTATAGTTCACATTCTCCAGTTAGAGAAGCTTTATTTTTGCCTCTCAACTAAACATCCCTTCTCTACCTTCTGAGCCCGACACCTTACTCCCTCAACCACACCCCAGTACATGTCTACTGAAAACCTGTACATGTAACGTGTTGGGAGTGGAGATGGAAAGGAGAAGAGAGATGCCAAGATGACACCTCAAGAGCTTCTGTTATGGCAGGAGTGATAAAACCTGTCATTCACAAGTGAGGTCCAGTATAGAAGCGATTCAGATAAAAATTAATGGTAAGCTGGAGTGAGAATGGGGTCGCCACCCTGCTGTGAACCCTGAGGAGTTTGTCAGTACACCTGGAAACATTTTAAAAGGGAGTTACCAAGAGTGTATTTTTCTAGCACATATTTGTAAGAAAATGCTTAGAAAAAACTTTAAAAACAACACACAAGGTTTTTATTTATGGTTACTTCTAGTAGGGCCTGAAATTTACAGACCATAGTAAGGGGACAGAGTTGTGATTATTCCGCATTTTTAGAATTTTTTAGCATCAAGAATATCTGCACTATTTCTTTTGTAATTAGTATAATTAATTAAGACACGCAACAGAAATAGTAGCTGTGTGTTATTTACGTAAGTAACTGCTAGTGGATGCAATGCAAGAAGCCTGACATCTGAACGACCTAACACTACAAAAGTTTGTTTCTCATGCGCATTAAATCTGACATGGGTAGGCAAGGTCTCCACTGTCAGAGTGCCCTGGGGATCCAGGCTACTCCCATCGCGTGATGGCCCATCTCCACAAAGGCACTCCATGTTTGTTGCTGAATTGAACAGAAAGCATGGAAGTGGCATACTGACTGGCAAATGCCTTGGTCTAGTAATGACACACTTTGCTTCTGTTCATATTTCAGTGGCAACAGTTGTCACAAACCCTTTCTAATGCAAGTGGACTGGACGATATGCCCCATGTGCCCAGGAAGGAGAGCAAGACACCTGTGGATGAGCACTTGCAGTCTCTCCATCAACAGTTCTGGAGTAGGTGATCAGCAAAGTACAGCGCTCACGCTCTTTATACAAAAGCCCTCTTCATTCTTGGAGAAGATTCTGAGAAGGCCTAAATTGCCTTGCTACACTCCAGAATTTTCTAGTGCCTGCTACCATGTGACCAGTGGTTTCAAACACAGGATCACACCAGTTTTCTAAAGGACATTGTATGTAAGTCTCATCAGGGAGGGGTCACCCTTCTTCAACCTATAGCACCTTTCTGCACGACCTTGTCAATAACCTCTATAATCTTCATACACTGAGAATTTTTTTTTCTTCTTCATTTCGCTGCATGGTCAAAAACATAACTTGTGAATGTCTGCTGAAGAACATGGTTGAACACTTGTATCTTCAGGTATCGTTAGGCACACTGACAAACCTGGATTTTCCTCTGGGGCAGGTGCAGACAAAACTCAGGAGAATGATGGTCAAGTATTTTCCTTCTCTTATCAAAGCCGGCAAGACATTTTCTACCATGGTGGTAGACTGAGTAATTTCTCCACGAAGATACCCATACCTTATTCCTGAAACCTGTGAATATGTTCGGTTACACGGCCAGGGGTACTTTGCAGATGTAGTAAGGTTATGGAAGCAACTTTAAAGTAAAGATATACTGGATTCTCTATCTGGGCGGGCCCAATGTAATGACATGAGCCCTTACAAGCAGAGAACTTTCTGTGGCTGGAGACAGAAGAGAGGTGCCGAGTGTGAGGAGTCAGCATTTAATTGTTGACTCAAAATGTATGGGTCTGCTTGCGAGGACTGGAGCGAGTCCAGGAGAAACTATGTCAGCTGCAGCTGCCAGTCAGCATGGAAACGGCCTCGATCTTATTTGCACAAAGAATTGGATTCTGCCACCAACCTGAGTGATCTTGGAAGGACATTCTTCCCAGAGCTTATGATCGGCAGTCCGCCAGCTGAAAGCTCCACTTGGGCCTGTGAAAATCCCAGCACAGAATCTCACAGAGACATCCCAGCTTTCACTCCTACAGAAATGTAGATAATAATACCCAGATAATAAATATGTGCTGTTGTAAACCACTAAACTTGTCATTTGTTACAGCAGCCATAGAAAACTACTACAAATCCTGAAAAGACTCCAGGGCTGGTTAGAATCCAGCCTCTGCCGGTCCTTGCTACACAGAGCTTTCCTCGGGCCTTCCTCATCTCTCTAGGAGGGAGGCTTTGGTACTTGGCCACTCAGTTAAGCTCACTCATCAGAGGACGGATTCAGGGGCCTGTCTCCAATACGCCAGCAGGTTAAATTCTCTTCTTTCTAACTTCGTCTGCTCTCCTAACTTCAGGGTTATCTTACAAGAACCAGTAGATCCTGGGCCAAACCAGACTCTACTCACAAGCTGATTGGGAAAAAACTTGGAGAGTGTGATGGAAGCACCCCGAGCAGGTGAGCAGACACCTCAAGTTCACTGCCAGAGTAAACCACCAAGTCAACAGGGCTGTTGTTAGAGGGGTCCACGGTCTGGGACAGGACAGGTAGTGGGTGTCTGCAGGGAGCTGGAGTGCTGTAAGTCAGGGGAAAGGCGGGTGATTCTGGGCTGTCTGTTGCACTGGCAGCAGATTGATGAAATTAAGCGGGACAGCAGGCCAGTATCTGGATTTGGACATGAAAGCACACTGGGAAAGTTCCAGGGGAAAAGTGATTTAATTCAGAAAGTGCTAGAACTGGTCCCAAATGCTAGGACTAGGCTAGAGTCGGCTCTCAAGGGACTCCAGGCTTAGGGGAGGAAGAGCCTAGGTAAATTCAGCCCACAGACTATCCTGAAATTGTTTTTAATTATCATTTCATCTTTATTTATTACACCTTGGGTTAGTACACTGACAACAGAGTCCTTTGTTTCATTACCTCAGGGACATTGTGGAATAGTGGGAGTAGAAATGAAGAGAGACAATGTCTGTTTTATTCCAGAAGGAGTGGAACAGTGAGTGTCCCTAATTGAATTCAGACCAGAGGTCTAGTCCCAGTTCTGCCATTTATGAGCCATGTGAAGTCAGCAAAATTGCAAAGCTCTATGAGGCTTTTCTATGAAGTGAGCTTGGTCAGCCCTGCCATGTAGGACTCCTGGGATATATGTGATGTATTAAAGTACCCGACATAGTGTCTGACATGTATAGAGTCTTTAATAACTTGTGGTTATTATTATTATTATTTTGACCCCAGGTCCTACCAAAATATGCTCTATGGTGTTTTTTTAATACAGGAGATGTCAGAGAATATGTAGCACTATATGATATGGCACAACAAATCAGCCAGTATGATGCTTAGCAAGTAAAACTAAATTACTTAGTACAGAAGTTTTTGAGGATATGTTACTTATTGTGGATGTAGGGAATTTTCCCCAGTTGGATGGGACTTACGGATCCTAGAATTTGTGTCAAGAATCAACTCCTTCCATCCAACTGTCTTTCCATCCAAACCACCTCTATTTTCATTTATTTCAGTTCCATAAAAAGTCTAGCCCTCACTTGGAGTTTGATAAATTACACACAAGACAAACTAATAAAACGAACTTTTACTGTAATGGGCTCTTGTCTCTTCCAGGCCAGAGCAAAGACTGCTAGCACAGTGGCTTCTGAGCAGACCCATGTCACGTGAGTATCACCCCTATTTCTCAGAAGCTCCCTGGGGATGATGTACTTAAAACATACAATTCACCTGTTGTACTCAACTGCACTGGGAAAAGGACACTGGGAAAGGATGTAGTACCCCATCCATTCTTGCCCCAGGGGGTGCATTCTGTCTGGCTTATCCATGACAGAAAAGTAACTGCTAGAAGCAGTTTTCCATTCCAGGCTTTAGTGTTTCAGCTCTGGACACACCTTCTGAGGGTCTGGGCCCTTCCCATCATACCCACAGCCTCATCTGACCCACTGCCCAGCGTAACATAAAATTGACTCACACCAGGGGTCTTGCAGTTTCCCAAGGCCCCAAATTCACTTGCCTCAGGGCACTTACACTTGACAGTTCACATCTGGATCACATCTGGACCTCTCCTTCGTTTGACTTGTCCTTAGGTCTGAGGGTATATCTCACCATCTTCCTGACTTGACAGATGCTCCTAGACTCTAACATTCTATGAGCACAGTGGGTATTGTTGATCCTGACATTCTCAGAAGTAGCATGGAGCCTCCCCAAGAGCAGATGCCGAAGAAACGTTTGAGAAATAAATAAGACAGTGTGCAAGAGATCTAATTTATTATGTTATTAATTGTACATTCTTGAATATAGTCATATATATCTATATCTATATCCAGGCATATATCATTTCATTTTAAACAACAGACTAAAAGTGAACAGAGAATCCAATATTTGGCCATCGTTTACTTTTGCTCTCTCTCTCTTTTTTTTAATCTCAAGTATTTTACTGCTGAATCCTTTTACATTTCTAAGGAAATGCCTAATCTATTGACAGGTTATTATGTTCCAAATCACTAAATAAGATATACAAAATAATAATCTCTTACTCTTAAATTGCACACACAGCAGAAATTTGAGCAATGTCATTCAAAAACTTGGACTTTTAAGCTAATAAACCTTCTATCAAAAGGAAAAACAATTTTAAAATGATCTACGTTAACACACAGAACAGGAACACAAACTGTTACACACTTGGTTTTCTCCAGCCCCACCCTGACTTTTCAGTAATGAGAACATAGACCTTTTTTTTAACAACAAAGTGAAGAACTTACATCAGACTTCACTTAGTGTGGGAGGATTTGCTGGCCATGGCCTTGGAGCGCGCACTGGCCATGGCAGCGGTACGAGCTCTGGCTGCTACTCGGGCCTGTGCTCTCTCTTCCTCATCTCTCAAAGCCTCTTCATAGCAGGGTGGGAAGGCACTCGGGATGGTGTCATGGACCTTGGCCAAAAATTCCAGCACTTTCATCTTGCTGGTCTCAGCATAGGCTCTTGGGCCCCACAGGAACTCAAAGCGTGGGGGATCACTTCCAGGCACCTGGCGGTACTGCAGGTATTTTTGCTGCACGAAATCTTGTGTGATGAGCTTCTTGGGGTCTCCATAGATTAGATTATTTCTCCCAGCATATAACCCCATCAGATTCAGCACTTCCCAGACTTGCTCTTCAGTGGCACAGTTGCCATTCGTGAAGATCACGCCCAGGACAGTCATCAGCACCCCGGTGTTGGGCACACCTCTGTTATCTCTCTCATCACAGCTTACATCCAATTTGTTGACGAGGACGTAGGTGTTCCTGTTGGGATCCACTTCCTTCACGTCAAGGCCAAAGACGAGCTCCAGGTGGTCGGAGGCTCTCTTAAAGATCTCGTGGAAGTGATTCCTGTACACTTGGATGACATTTCTCAGCATATCTGCCTTGGTAACGGGCTCTTTCATTTGATACTTGTACAGCAGGTAGTGCACCAGCCTGACCACCTTTTCATCTACAGGATCTCTGTGCCAGTGCTCAGTGGTCTCCTTCACCGGTGAGGTATTTGACCTTTCTGCCACTTGATTGCTGGCACCTTTATTAAAGCTTGCATTTGAAGTAGCTGCAGCAGTAGTGATAGTAGAGTGGACTTGCCCAGGCACTGGAGGATTGCTGGGTGTTTCAGTGGCAGATGAACTCTGGGGAGCATCCTTGAGACCAGAAGATGGGGAAGAAGGGGACTCTTCTTCTTCTGGTCCAGTGGCCTGAGCACCTGCTTGGTCCTTGGGCTTTTCTCGGGCCTGGCGGCGTTTCTCACGGGCACGCAGCTTACTCTTCTGGCCCCGAGGCATGACGACTCTGGGCAGAGACAGCAGGCAGAAGTGTGAAAATGAGGTCAACTTATTCGGTGACGTGGAGGAAAGAGGATGAAATGGTGTGATAACCTTAGCAGGGAGATAACTGGGGGTAAAGTGAGGGATGTCTTCCCCTGACAGCCCTGCTGAGGGGTCACCAGGGCTTATAGTAGGGGATCATGCTCTGTGGGGTTCCCTTTGTCCTAAAGGAGGCATCCCCCTCAGCCTTGATCAAGATCCTGAAGGAAACTCAAAGCCACCTGTAGGACTCCTCCCTCTGCTCACCTGAATTGTCTAGCCTTCGACTATGGCTTTCATGCATCCCTCTCCCCACCCCCACCAAAGGTAAAGTGAGGGGGCATCGGCACCTTAATTGTCATGTCAGGGTTCTTCCAGGGTGCTTAGCAGAGGGGCTGCATAGGGCCTTCACTGTTCTGGGAAGGTGGTTTTCCCCAGAATGCACATAGGGGCATTCATTGACTCCTGGCAGAACCTGGTCTGAGGCAGACACCCTAGTCAAATATCCGCACCTCCTGGAGGGGCCAGACAGAAGAATCAAGGGTGCTACTTCCAGCCACCCCTGCCTGGGATCCCCAGGGCTGATGGCAAGCTCAGGCTCTGTGGGGCTTCCTCTGCCATGGTGGAGGGGAGAGGGGGAAAGGGAGGGGGAGGGAGAGGGAGGAGGAGGGGAATAAGGGAGCGGGAGGGGGAGGGGTATAAGGGAAGGGGGAGGGCAGGGGAGAGGGGGGAGGGTATAAGGGAAAGGGGAGGGGAGAGGAGAAAGAGGTATAATGGAAGGGGGAGGGGGAGGGGAGGGAGGATGGGGGAAGAGTATAAGGGAAGGTGGAGGGGAGGGGGAGGGGAGGGAGGAAGGGGGAGGAGTATAAGGGAAGGTGGAGGGGAGGGGGAGGGAGGGGAGAGGGGAAAGGGGGAGGGGTATAAGGGAAGGTAGAGGGGAGGGGGGAGGGGAGGGAGGAAGGGGGAGGAATATAAGGGCAGGTGGAGGGGAGGGGGGAGGGGAGGGAGGAAGGGGGAGGAATATAAGGGCAGGTGGAGGGGAGGGAGGAAGGGGGAGGAGTATTAGGGAAGATGGAGGGGAGGGGGTAGGGGAGGGGAAAGGGGGAAGGGTATAAGGGAAGGTGGAAGGGAGGGGGGAGGGAGGGGAGAGGGGGAAGGGGGAGGGGTATAAGGGAAGGTGGAGGGGAGGGAGGGGGAGGGGAGGGAGGAACTGGGAGGAGTATAAGGGAAGGTGGAGGGGGGGGAAGGGGAGGGAGGAAGGGGGAAGAGTATAAGGGAAGGTAGAGAGGGGGGAGGGGAGGAAGGAAGGGGGTGGAGTATAAGGGATGGTGGAGGGGAGGGGGGACCGGAGAGGAAAGGGGCGGGGTATAAGGGAAGGTGGAGAGGAGGGGGGAGGGAGGGGAGAGGAGGAAGGGGAGGGGTATAAGGGAAGGTAGAGGGGAGGGGGAGGGGAGGGAGGAAAGGAGGAGTATAAGGGAAGGTGGAGGGGAGGGGGGAGGGGGGAGGGGGGAGGGGGGAGGGGAGGGGGGGGAGGGGAGGGGGGAAGGGGGAGGAATATACCGGCAGGTGGAGGGGAGGGAGGAAGGGGGTGGAGTATAAGGGAAGGTGGAGGGGAGGGGGGAGGGGGGGAGAAGGGGGAAGAATATACGGGCAGGTGGAGGGGAGGGAGGAAGGGGGTGGACTATAAGGGAAGGTGGAGGGGAGGGGGGAGGGGAGGGAGGAGGGGGGAGGGGAGGAAGGGGAGGAATATACGGGCAGGTGGAGGGGAGGGAGGAAGGGGGAGGGGTATAAGGGAAGGTAGAGGAGAGGGGGGAGGGGAGGGAGGAGGGGGGAGGGGAGGGAGGAAGGGGGAGGAATATACGGGCAGGTGGTGGGGAGGGAGGAAGGGGGTGGAGTATAAGGAAAGGTGGAGGGGAGGGGGGAAGGGAAAAGGGAGCGGTATAAGGGAAGGTGGAGGGGAGGGGGGAGGGGAGAGAAAAGGGGGAAGGGGGAGGGGTATCAGGGAAGGTGGAGGGGAGGAGGGAAGGGCGAAGGGTACGAGGGAAGGAGGAAGGGAGGGGGGACGGGGAAGGGGAGGGGGAAAGGGGAGGGGAAGGAAGGAAGGGAGGGGGAGGGGAAGGGGAGGGGGAGGACGAAGGGGAGGGGGAGGGGAAGGAAGGAGGGGAGGGGAAGGGGAGGACGAACGGGAGGGGGAGGGGAAGGAAGAGGGGAGGGGGAAGGGAGGGGGGAGGGGAGGAGGACCCTGGCCTGAGGCAGACACCCTGGTCAAACACCGCACCTCCTGGAGTGACCAGATGGAGAAGTGGGGTATGCCACTTCTAGACGCCCCTGACTGGAGTCTCCCAGGGCTGACCGCAGGGGTCGGACTCTGTGGGCTTTCTTCTGCCGTGGGGGAGGGGAGGCCCACGCGCCAAAGTCACATAAGGTCCTTCAGTGACTCCAAACAGGACCCCGTGTCCTCCCTCTACTGGCTTGATGCCTACCCCTGGTTCAAGACTATTAATTATCTGAGTTCCCAGAAGGAGAATTCAGAGGGCCGTGGATTGGGCGATCCTTCTCTGGAACCTTCTAGGGCTGACAGCGGGCAGGCCTGTGGGGCGTTCTGTCTTCTGGGATGGGTATTCCCTCAAACCTTACTCAATATCCTTACCTTACTGTGTAAAAAAGCAAAAAGCCTGGATACCGTCCTCCGGTAACTAGCTGCCGCGCTCCTCGCACAAGGTCTCACCTCCAATGGACGCCAGACGGAAGTCAGTGTGCTACACATTCTGTTCCCCCTGCCCCGCCTCCCCGGGAACGGAATGCTGTGGTGCCCCCTCTGTTTTGGCGCGGGTGGTACCTAAAGTCCTCTCTTCGGAACCAGGTCCTCATATGACTCTTGGTTTTAAACTAAAGGCTTCTTGGGAAATACCACCTCCTTGTAAGCTCTGGACAATTTCTCAACTTAAACCTCTGAAGAAAATGGGTCCATGTCCCACGCGTGATGTGAAATCAAGAAGCTGCAACGCACTGTGGACGTGCCAGGAAAGGTTTCGAGCTGCCCGAGCAGCTTCAGTGATGGTGGGTTCTCTTCACTTGTCCGACTTAGACTTTTGGCGACTCTCTATTCAAAAGAACTACTTTCTGCAGGTTTGAGGCAGATCTGCATAATTGTGAGACCCAGATCTTTTGATCATATCTAATATCGTACAGTGTAGTGAAATTCATTTTGACTCTGGTTCATAGCGGATACATACGTGTTCCCCTAATTACTGCTTTGTACGGCAAGGCTCTCAGTTTCACTATCGTTGTCTATACACCAGCTTTCTGAAGTCATTTATTCATTTGAATAATTCGTGGCCTTTTCCTTTGGATTTTCTAAAACGATGATCATATTTACAACAAATAATTTCTATTTAAAAAAATATTCCTAGCTTTTATTTATTTTTGTATTCTTACCTTCTGGCTATCCTTTCCAGTCTAGTTTTGAACAGTAGAGTTGGTAGCATATGCTATGTCTTGTTCCTTTCATTAATGGAAATGCTACTAACGTTTCACATTTAAGTTTGCTTGCTATAGATTTTAGGAAATGGAAGTTCCTTTGTAATGTTAGTTTGCTAAATGGTATTATTCATTCATGTTGAATTTTTCTTTAAAAGCCTTCTCTGCACTTCAGTACATAATCAAATGCCTTTTTAAATCTTATCTGTTAATGTGGTAATATTTTAAGCAGTATTTTTAAAGTCATATCTTCTTTACATTTCTTGGATTCAGCCTCTTTTTCCCATTTAATTCACTGCTATATTGAACCTTCTATGAATTTATTTAGGATCTTTGCCTGTATGTATGTGGGTGAACTTGGCTTGACTGTTTTGTTTTCAGGGTGTCCTCAGCTGGTTTTCTTATCAAGGAGAGCTAGTCTGGGAAAATGAGTTGAAAAGTTTCCCATCTTTTGTATGTTTTGGGTGTGTTTACATAAGATGTGGTTAATTTTTTGCTTATGATTTCATAGAACTGGCCCCTAACTGCCTTGTCCTGAAACATTTAAAGTTGGAGTTTTGAGGACAGTTTCAGTTTGTATTTTTCAATTACAGTTTTCTATATGTTTGAATCAATTTGGTAATTAATATTTTTTCTAAATAGTGGTCTGTTTTCACTTGGGGTTTCCAATTTAATGGCAAATTGTAGAAATCCTCAAGCATATGCAACAGTAGAGAGAATAGTATAATAAAACCAATATACCTGACATCATCAATACATGGCCAATCTGGTTCCATTTATATCCATACCTACCCCCATCTCTGCCACTGAAATAATGAGAAACAAATCCTAGCTATCATACTATTTCCAAATATTCCACTATGTATTTCTAAAATACAGAGGATGGCAAAAAAAATGTATACACATTTTAAGAAAGGAAAAAACTGTATTAAAATTTTAATACTCAATATATAGTGATAACAAAAGATGAATACAAGTCATGTTTGACTTCTGCAATTACACATTGCTACCGTAATTAAATTCAACTTCAAGAAGTAATACATAGATAACATCTCTTAAAATATGTATACAGTTTTTTGGGCACCCCTGGTATAAATACTCTATGAAGCATAAACTAATTACACATATCCCACTTTAAAAGATTAACTCCTTAATGTCATCAAATGTCCAGTTATTTTTCACATTAACCTGGCTTTTTGTTAAAAAAAAAAACAAAAAAACACACATCTTATGTTCTGTCCAGTTTTATATCACCTGGATTTTGCTGATCGCAACACTAGTGCCCTTTTTACCCTGTATTTCTTTAAATCAGTAGAAGTTTGATCAGATTAGGGTTTAATTTTTTTCTTTCTCTTTCTTTGTTTAGAAAGACCACTCCATAGGTGATTCTGTGAATTTCTATTGCAAGGAACCTAATATCTGTCTCCCTTTGTGTTGATGTTTGCCATCTGTGACAATTAGCATATTTATCCATTAACTAAGGATTACATAATGTTAATTTTCTATTTTTGTCATTCTTTCTGAATTTGTTAGATGAATTATATCTTCACATGGAAACCTATCCTTATTCACCATTTAGTAATGATAGTTATAGTATTCTCTTATAATATTTAAATCCTTCTGCACCCATATTTTGTACAAAATTATTTAACTGATACCACTTATTTCTGTTCCTTTCATTTGTAATTGATGATACCTATAAAAATGTCAATTATATCAATCTTTTCAAAGAATAGGCTTTTGTTATTTGGCTCCATTGTCTTCTAATTCATGATTTCTGCATTTTTCTTCATTATTTCCTGTGTTCTAATTCTTGGGACTTAATATGGTATTCTTTCTCTAGTTTCTCGAGTTTTTTCATGTTTTAAATTTTTCTATGTTTCTGTCCGTTTGGATTTTAATTTCAATAACTATACTTTTATTTCTACGTATTGTTTTAGTTTTTTCAAATTAGCCTGTTCTTTTTCCTAATTTCCTGTTCTTATGGTCTCAATGCTTCCTTTTCTCTTTAATGGATTTTTAAAATTGAGATATAATTGACATATAACATTATATTAGTTTCAGGTGTACAACATAATGATTTGATATTTGTATATATTGTGAAATAATCACCACAGTAAATCTAGTTAACAGCCATCACCGTACATAGTTACAATTATTTCTCTGGTGATGAAGACTTTTAAGATCTACTCTCTTAGCAACTTTCAAATATACAAAAGTGTTATTAACTAGTCACCATGCTGTACATTACATCCCCAGGACTTATTTATTTATAGATAAAGTTTGTACATTTTGACCACCTTTACCCATTTTGCCCAACCTCCACCCCCTGCTTTTGGCAACCACCAATCTGTTCTCTGTATCTGTGAGTTCTTTTATTTTGTTTGTTTAGATTCCACACATAAGTGAGAGCATACGGTATTTGTCTTTTCCTGTTTTATTTCACTTAACATAGTGCTCTCAAGATCCATCCATATTGTTACAAATGACAACTTTTCCTTCTTTTTATGGCTGAATAACATTCATATATATATATATATATATATATATATATGTACAACTTTTTTTTAAATCCACTCATTCATCAGTGGACACTTGGGTTATTTCCATGTCTTTGCTATTGTTAATGAACATTGAAGTACACATATCTTTTTGAGTTAGTATTTGTGGGTGTAATAATGGATGTGTGTAAATACTCAGAAGTGGAATTACTGGGTCATAAAGTAGTTTTATTTTTAATTTTTTGAGGCATCTCCATACTGTTTTCCATAGTGGTTGCACTATTTTTAAAATAAATCTGTTCAAGGCTATAACAATCCCTTTCAGTACCACTTGGCTGTTTCCCATATATGCTCTAGAGCTTTATGTGTAGTGCTAGAATTTTTTATAAGCTGTATATGTCTTTGTATTACTTATGGTCTTAGAATTTTTTTGAATATACACACACAAATACTAGTGAGTACAGAAAATTATTTTTGAGAAAGATGTGAAGAAGAGCAGAAAAACAGAATTATTTAAAGGAGGTTTCAGGGCCCAAGAGTGTTTCACTTTGTTTTGTTTTGGTTATATATAAGAGACTTGAACACATTTAACTGCTTGTGACTGAGTTGAGTTTTTCCTAGGAATTAAAAGAGGGTTTAACATTAGAAAACCAAACAGCATAATTAGCTAAGTGCAGCTGTCAGAGATTATTCAGGAAAACAGAAATTACTCTGAAACTCTAATTTAGAATTTAATGCAAGAAGTTGATTACTTGGGTGATGGAGAAGGCAAACCGGGTAGAGTCAGGGATACCAATACTTAAAAACTTGAGGAAGTTACTCCCATCTGTAGGGTAGACGGACAAAGAGAGGAGGGAGGTAATATTACTAGAGACTGGGAGTTGAAGTCAACAAGATCAAGAACCATGAAGGAGAAGTCAATGATGCAGAGAGGGAGAAAGAGGAAAACTCTTGCTATTCCAGTCCTCTTGGGCTGTAATCTGCCGGTGTCCTTATTGCCTTAATATGGTATTCAACCATGGTAGCAACCAAATATTGGAGAACCTGAAGAATTGCAACCTACAGGAGTTATCTCCTGAACACTAGCAAAGAGAACAAGGAAAGAATAAGAAATGGATCTGAGGGCAAGTAAGTACAGGACTGGCATAGTATACTGACGGATTAAATGAAAAAAATATCTAAGTTGATAAAAAGTATTTTATAAAAATCAATATTAATTCATGATAAAAAGAGATGCTATCAAACCTCAACAAAATCCCCATCAGAATCCCAGCAGGTTTGTTTTTGTTTGTTTGTTTGTTTAGAAATTGATATACTGTAAAATATATGTGTAAATACAATGGACCAAGACTAGCCAAAATGACTTTGAAGAGGAAATGTGGAGGACTAACACTACCTGATTTCAAGACTTATTATAAATTACAATTATCAGGACAGTGTGGTGTGTTTGTAAAGATAGACAAATAGGTCAATGGAACATAATAGAAAGACCAGCAATAGACCCTAATATATATAGGCAACTGACTGCCAACAGTGGTAAAAGGCAATTGAGGAAAGAAAAGATAGACTTTTCAAAAAATGATACTGGAACAATTGGAAATACACACAAACTTTGATCCATTACTTTCACTATATAAAAAATTAAAAAATGAATAACAGATCTAAATGTAAAATCCAAAACTATAAGACTTCTAAAAGTTTTATAGGAGAAAGCCCTTTGGGTTCTTGGGCTAGGCAAAGATTTCTTAGCTACAATTCCAAAATGACAATTCATAAAAGAACAAATTGATAAATTGGATTGAACTGAAATGAAAAACATCTGTTCCTCAAAAAACACTGCTAAGAAAATGAAAAGATAATCCATATAGTGGGAGGAAATATTTGCAAAACATGTATATGATAAAGGATTTGTATCCAGCATTTATAAAGAACTTTCAAACCTTAATAAGAAAATAAGACAATATAAATGGTCAAAAGGTTTGAACACATAATTCACTAAAAGACAGTTATGAATGGCAAAGAAGTACATACAGAGATGCTCCAACATCATTAATCATTAGGGAAATAATTAAAATCCCAATGAGATACCACTACACGCATATTAGAATATGGATGGTAACAAGACTGATCACACTAAATGTTGCCAAGGGTGTGAAGGAACTCTCATACACTGCTGGTAGGGATGTAAATTGGTACACCCATTTTGTAAAATAGTTTGTAAATTTCTGAAAGAGTTAACCCTACACCTGCAGCATGACTTAGCTACCATGTTTCCCCTAAAATAAGACCTAGCCAGACCATCAGCTCTAATGCGTCTCTTGGAGCAAAAATTAATATAAACCCGGTCTTATTTTACTATAAGACTGGGTCTTTATAATATAATATAATATAATGTAATGTAATATAGTATAATATAATATAATATAATATAATATAATATAATATAATATAATATAATATAATATAATATAATATAATATAATATAATATAATATAATAATATAATGCCGGGTCTTATATTAATTTTTGCTCCAAAAGACACATTAGAGCTGATGGTCCAGCTAGGTCTTATTTTCAGGGAAATGGGGTATTATACTCCCAGATAGTTACCTGAGAAAAATGAAAGCTTATACCCATACAAAGATGTGTATACGGAAGTTCATAACATCTTTATTTGTAATAGTGAAAAATTGGAAATAACTCAAATGTCTGCCAACAGGTGAATAGATAAACAAACTATGGTATATACATCAAATGGAATATTATTCAGCAGTAAAAGGAATGAACTATTGATACATACTATAACATCCATAAATCTCTAAATGTTTTAATTGAAAGAAGCCAGATAAAATAGCACATACTGTATGATTCCATTTATATAAAATTGTAGGATATGAAAACTAATGTATAGTAGTATCAAGAATGTCATTCAGTGTTTTCCTGTGGACTGGAAGGGATGTGAAAGAGATTGCAAAGGAACATGGGGAAACTTTTGGGGGTGATGGATATATGTTGATTGTGGCGGTGGTTACGTGAATGTATACATATGCCAACACTATTCAGATGTGCCTTTTAAATATATGCAGTTTATTGTATGTCAGTTCCACCTTAATAGAGCTGTTAACAATTCTAGAAGAAGCCAATCTAATTTACAGTTAAAATCAGAACTGTGGAAAGGAGTGATGTGGAGGTGGTTTGTTGGAATTAGCTGGGAAAGGCATGACTGATTTTTGTGAGGTGGTAGAATAATACTATATCTTGATAGAGGATGGTTTATATATATGCATGCATTTATACACTTACATTTTATGAGTACGCTCTATGAATATTATATAAGAATAATAAGAGTACAAATACGATTCAGAATAGAAAAAATAACTAAGTAAACATGACTCCCCAATTTTATTGATAATGCTTAATTATCTACTTTATTTAATCCACTGGTAAAACATAAGTCAAATATTATTTAATCCTTCTTAGCGTTTCATACACCAAATGTTTAAGAAATTGTATATGTATTTTCACTTTTCATGTGGCTGTGATGGTCTTGTATATATATTCTTATTTATATTAAATTTATTGTGATAACATTGGTTAGTAAAATTACATAGGTTTCAGGTGTACAATTCTGTATTACATCATCTATATGTTGCATTGTGTTTTCACCACCCAGATCAGTTCTCTTTCCATCACCATGTATTTGATCCCCTTTACCCTCTTCTACCCCTCCTCCCCCCTTACCCTCTGGTAACCCATAAACTATTGTGTATGTCTATGAGTTTTTGTTTGTTTGTTTGTCTTATATATATGTTCAACTGACCTTTCTACCAGACATTTTAGGGCTCACCTTACTCCTGTATCTAGAATTGATTCCTAATATTTGTTGGTCATAATTGACCCAATTCCAAATATCACAAGAACAAGGTATAACAGTGCTTTGTAATAAAGGCTAAGTAAGTTCTAGATGAGTAATTTTTGAAGCCAGAACTGTTTAAAAAACCATGCAGGTAGTTTAATCATGTACAGAGTTGCTAAAAAGCATTTATTATGACCATAGTAAAAGCACATTACTGTATAGTTACTGGAAAAGTACAGAAAATATTCACTAAGTTATTTTAAGAAAAGAGAATAAGCTAACTTACGACAAACACTTTTATGTGACCTGAAGGTATGCGCCCCAAAGAAGAGAGTAAGATGTAATGTGTAAAGAGAGTAAGAGCGCTATAGTAGTGTAGATAACTATGACATGGAACGGGTAGTGCTGTTGCCACGTGTATGCACAACTCAGTGATCATATCTGGAGCATCACTTCTGGGTCTAAAACTGCCTGCTCCCCTCCTCCACAGGAGCGCATGTTTAAAACTGTGCGATGCCTAAGATATTTATATACTGCCTAGATCCTGTTTAGAAGGATAAGCTTTTTGACTGTTCACCTCACAGGTATGTGGTAATTTGCTCAAAATAGGCTACTCCTCTTTGATTGGTCAGCACATTGATCACTATGCTTTATCTACACATCTGATATGGTCATTCTCATGCAGATAATATTTTGATACATTGATTTTTTTAAACCACAAACCAGGTATTAAATAACTTGTTATTTTGACAAGTTATTCATGCAGCACACATCCTTACCCCATCTCTACTCCTTCCATCATCCCTAAACTTGATATCTCATCATCCACAACTCAGCGGCTTATGGTCATTACTTCACTGACATTATCTCCTGCAGTAATATTCACCACATCATTCATCTCTGCCCCAGTCTTTAAGTCTTAACCAATTACTAACTCTGTTTCTGTATCTGTCTCTAGGGATTGAGTTGATATTTTTGGCAATATAAAATTAGTTTTAAAAAACAAGTAAATGCTTCAATTTTTATATAACTTAGGTATAACAACGATGAGCATTTTTGTTTTAATTTTTTTACTTATCTGTATTTTTTCAGCATACTGCCTAGCAATTAGGGACAAATATTAACATTGTCTTTTTTGAGACTCTAGGGCTGAAAACAGGATGAATAGAAGAGGACACACAGACTTCAGATATCCTCAAACTAATAGTACTGTGGTGAGTGTCCAAAAATCTCTTTTTTCATGTCTACTTACATCTGGGTTTTTAGGGTCCAATCCTAAGCATGAGGCCACGCTGATACTATTCATGAAGGAAATTTAACAGTATTTATAGTCTACTGAGCTAGAAAAATTTCTTAAAGGATAAAAACTGTACTCTAATTCTAGCTTCCAGTTTTCCCAGAATGACATCAAGTGCAACTGCATGTAAATGATTTGACTAAAACTGTACCTGTTCTTCAGGCTA
The DNA here is from genome assembly GCF_057876585.1 of Rhinolophus sinicus. NCBI lineage: Eukaryota > Metazoa > Chordata > Mammalia > Chiroptera > Rhinolophidae > Rhinolophus > Rhinolophus sinicus. Next base: position 19,597,441 of record NC_142518.1, on the reverse strand, counting down.
GCCCTTCTTCTTTGTGAAAGAAATAACTTTGTAATGTCCACTGCTCTAACCCCACCGGCACCATTATTCTGGTCAACATTGGAGCCAGTGAATTAATCCTGATGTTGATGAAATCCAGGGAGAGGATATTCCCTGCTCTAGCAAGCGCTATAGTAGTGTAGATAACTATGACATAGAATGGGTAGTGCTGTTGCCACGTGTATGCACAACTCAGTGATGATATCTGGAGCATCACTCTTGGGTGTAAAACTGCCTGCTCCCCTCCTCCACAGGCGCGCATGTTTAAAATTATGCAGTGCCTAAAATTAAAAGAAAAAAGACACGAGGAAGGGGATAGGACAAGAGCCTATGATAGAAAGTCGTGAAAATTTTTTTAGTTAAATACCTTCCCCCCAAAATTCTTGCATACTACCCCGTACAAACATTGTGTGCAACTATTTTAGATTATATAAGATAATCGATGCAAATTATGACTAGAATGATTTGTTTCCTACATTTTTTAATTGTTCATGCTGCTTAAACACAGAAGAAATTCAGGTAAGTAATTAGCAAAGGAGTTTATAGTGATGTTGCTTAAATATTTACATATATTCCTGAGATATATGTGAATAAAATATATAGAAATTTGTATGTAACATACCTATATGAATAATATTGAAATACGTAAATTCAAGTTTATATAAATTATATAATTATCCATTATATTTATAAATTATAAATTTTTATAAATTATATATTTATATATGTTATGTAAGTGGATAATATGTACACAGGTGTATTATTCTTACAGTTTTGACAACATTGAAAGTAAAAAATATGAACATAGGTAAGTAAAAATGTATATGTAACAATATGACAACTTTTATCATCATTACATAACCTCAGTGAGTTTGATGTTCTGTTAAAAAAATGAATGCAGTGCTACAAGTACATAAGTTAAAATGGTTGTAGAGTCACTGATAAATATCTGATGTCAAAAGTATATTCTTTGATTTACTTACACTCTTCACCATATTACATATCTCACTTTTTAATGATATATTTGAAGCTAGTTAAATGATTTGAATAAGTTCAAACTGGTGATATATATTAAAATTTATCATAAAACAAAACAGGAGCAAAGCAAAAAATTTAATTATTGATTTTTACACCCCTAACGGGCTATTTTAAAGGCTAATTTTCTTTGCTTTTTGCTTCTAAACAGGAAAAACAGAGATATGTGTTTGCTGTCAAGAACTTGTGAAGCGGCTGAGATTTTTATCCCTCTTGCAACCTAACAAGTTAGCCTGTCACAGTTTCATGGATGCTGGCAGAAAACATAAGGCTCTCGGGTAAGAGACAAAGAACTTGATTACTTATAGCAATGGCCGTAGGTGGAATATCTGTATTTTCTTACACTGGTTACCCAAGCCCCAGTAGCCATAGAGTGACATCAAGGGGGCCAGGTGACCCCAGAACATGCAGCGAGTTGCTTTGTAGGAGAGGAACACTGAGCTTAGGAAACCCGAATCTTAGGAAACCTGAACGGGCAGCAAGCATGCCTTCCCCCTGCCATGGAGACATGAGGTGTGTGTGTGTGTGTGTGTGTGTGTACACACATACAGAGGGTACCAAGAAAATGTATATACATTTTAAGAAAGGAAGAAAACTGTATTAAAATTACTCTGAACTATTGTCTGTGTCTATGAGTTTTTGTTTTTTCATTTGTTTGTCTTGTTTTGTTGTTTTCAGCTTTAGATCTCACATATCAGTGAAATCATATGGCTCTCGACTTGTTCTGTCTGACTTATTTTGCTTAGCATAATAATCTCAATAGTTTAGTGGTTACCAGAGGGTAAGGGGGGAAAGGGGTGGTAGACGAGGGTAAAAGGGATCAAATATATGGTGACGGAAAGAGAACTGACTGGGTGGTGAACACACAATGGGATTTATAGATGATGTATTACAGAATTGTACACCTGAAACCTATGTAACTTTACTAACAATTGTCACCTCAATAAGCTTTAAAAAAATCATAAAAGAAAATTATGCTGATGGTAACCACTTTGAGCACTGCTTGTAATAGCTGAAGTCAAATGCAGCTTGTATTCATCTTTTCTTATCGGTATATATTGAGTATTACAGTGTTAATAGTTTTTCCTTTCTTAAAGTGTGAATACATTATTTTTTGGTACCTTCTGTGTGTGTGTGTGTGTGTGTGTGTGTGTGTGTGTGTACACACATATCTTCCAAGGCTGTTTGCCATACAGACTTTCTTGAAAAGGTTGTCTGTAACAAGGGCAATCAGTACCTCACAGGATATACAGAAATGCAAGCGACCCGTGGAGAGTTGTCCCCTAACCATTACATGATCTCTTTAATATTAGGTTGGTGCAAAAGTAATTGCGGTTTTTGCAATCATTTTTAACCTTTTAAACCACAATTACTTTTGCGCCAACCTAATAGTTAAAAAGGTTATTTGTATAGTTGATTTTCTCTTTCTTAAGCCTAAACTTTTGTTGAGGTAATATGAATGGATTTACTTGGGAGAAAAACACCTTTACAAAAATGTATTGTCTCATTCAATCCATTTTCTAAACATCCATCTGGTGCATATTTTATTGGGAGAAAATAACAGTAAGGCATAAATTAAAATCCACATAAACAATTTGGTTTCAGGTATTATATGTTTAAGTGACAATTTACTCACAAAATGTACTCACTATTGTAAAGTGTATTCCAGATGAGTTTCTTCAATAGGAAATTAAAGCTTAAGCAACATGAAAGAAATACCCTTTCTTTTTCCACTTTGTATATCAAATAAAATATTCTGTGAAAAGTATACGTGGCCCTAAATGGAGTTAATCGAAGACACAAAGGACAGATAGGTGAATATAATGAAAGCTGTAGTAGAGTTGGGAAAAATCTTCCTTCCTCTTATATTTTACATACACTTACTATTAATATGTGACAGGTAGATATTCTTGATTGTTCTGATCCCAACGTCCTACGCTTTTCAACGGCACAATAATAATTATTCATTCCCTTCTCTAATGAAACATATGGTATAGGCTCTAATATACTGTGAATAAGGAATCCGTGAGATACAATAATACACAAATCCTTACCAGTGTTCTCATGGGAGTAGCTTCCGGTTACAGGGAGATTTTTGAAGTATTAAATATAAGATTAGATTTAAAGATTTAATATTTCACATTCTAAGCACTGATAATCTCCTTACGAAAACCTGAAGAGTGGTCATCATTACCTTAGAATGCAAAAGAAGATGCCTCTACTTGCATTTTTGAAGCCACTAGTGTTTTAACACATAAAATTTCTTGTCAAGGAGGATGGGAGGTACTTTTGGATCAAATAGTTTTTAAATCAACTCAAATAACAGATACATACAAAACTGCAAAAAATCTTCTGGTTATTATATCACTTATCAGAATGTGTTGAAGCTATGTTTCAAAACCAAATATAGTCATTAAAACTGCCTTATAAAATAGTCCAAAATATATCATCTCTGCCTCTAAAAATTCATGAGAGTATAAAAATAAAAACACTGAATATGTCATGGTAAGTTGAAGATCCCTTATAATTAGTTTCTATTCCTTGCTACAAGTTTATAAACATGCCAATAATTCCTTCATTCCATTAAAAATATTTCTTGTTAACTGACCATGGTGACAAGAATACGAAAGTTCACATTTTAAAAATATGAATTTGAATTTCTCCTTAACACTGACATGAAAACAGGCAGTGACGAGTGTTGCATCAATCCTTCCCAACTGTCTCAAAAAATATGTGCACTGTTACAATAAAAACAGTTCACCAGCTGTTTATGTAAAAATTATTTGACGAAAAACAAGCATGGCCATATGGCACTCTAACTCTGCTGTGGGAGCATGAAGAATAATTTTGTAGGCTGTACTACATAATGGTCATGCTAAGTAGGGTGTCAACTATTGCAGGCACATTACATTAATAGTTAATCTGTCCTTTTATCCTCTAAGTACTTACATTTCTTAACAGCTTGTAGTTTGGAAACAACAATTCACTGATTAAGAATTAAAATTCTGGAAATGACAAAATATTTGATGTAGTATGGACTTACACAATATTTATTCCCTAATTAAAGATATTGTTTAAATAATACATTAATTTGGATGACAGGAATGTGATAGGGGGGCAGGTTCTCCTTTCTAACTAGACGTTCCAAAAAATATGAATACATTGAAACTGCTACACCATTAATTCAGAAGAGAAATAATTAGAAGAGGTACTTCATGTAAGAACCAAAACAACATACACACTTGCGTGCTTAGAGTGTAAGAATTGTACCTTACTCATCTTTATATTCTTTGCAATATCTTTGCTCTGTCTTGCACATAGTAAGCGTGTAATAAATATTTACTGACTAGAACACTCTTAGAAAAATATGACTCTTAATTACTACCGGCAGACCCTTGCGTTCTTAAGCTTATTTAGAACTTCTGGAATCTATCGGTGAACAACCCTCATCCATTACATAGACTGCTTCCTTGAATGATGTTTATTTGCTTATGAAATTCCCATATTTTACTCTCATACATTAATTTTCCTTTTTGAGTTGTTTACATTTAGGGGGCAAAAGTCAACTGAAAGGCAAAACTACATGGCCTAGCTCTCATTCAGCAAATCAGAGTACTTAATTTAAGATCTTGGAAAAGAAGGTGAAAACCAAAATGGAGAAGAAAAAAGCCAGGTTAGAATCCAGTCATTCACATTTGTATGTTGTGGTCGATATGCTGACAAAAAGATGTTCATTGACATGTGGCTCTGTAATTAATAACTTTAAAATATCAACTGAGCATCATGGTGACATTAATAACTGAGAAAGAAACCACAGCAGGCATAGTTCTGCAAGAAAAATGTTGCAGACGTACCATCTATTTCTACAATGATTATCCTCTGTGAGTTTTATGGTTCATTTGACATGAGTACCTAGTTTAAACTCATGAGTCTATGTGGTCCCCTCCCCCATAACAATTCCAAGACAAAGATGCTAATCTTTTATTCAGAGACTTAGAACTCCTCATCAAAGAATTTCAGAGGGGTAATTATTTCCTTATTTACAAATGGTAAACACAGTTGGGTTTTCTTTTTTCTTCTCCATTTTGGTTTTCCCCTTCTTTTCTAGGATCTTAAATTAAGTACTCTGATCTGCTGAATGAGGGCTAGGCTATTCAGGTTTTTCTTTGTTTGTTTGTTTTTATTAGTTTCAGGTGTACATCATCAACAAATCAACAAACAACAAATGTTGGCATGGATGTGGAGAAAAGGGAACCCTGGTGCACTGCTGGTGGGATTGCAGATTGGTGCAGCCACTATGAAAAAACAGTATGGAGGTTCCTCAAAAAAATGAAAATGGAACTACCTTATGACCCAGCAGTTCTACTCTTGGGTATCTATCCAGAGAAATCCAAAACACTAATTCAAAAAAAATATATGCACCCCTGTGTTTATTGCAGCTCTATTCACAATAGCCAAGAAATGGAAACAACAAAAATGCCCATCAGTAGACGACTGGATTAGGCCATTAAGTTTTGTCTTTCAGTTGACTTTAGCCCCTCAAATGTAAATTGTAGGTGATTATGTCTCAAGGGACATTGGAAGAAGTCTGCGAACTCTCGGGCGAATGCATAGCTGGTATTGGTTTATGGAATATAACAATTAAAATCAATAATGGTGTATTATGAAAGTAACTTGAAAGATAAGGAAACAAAGGTTATAAGTTGGTATAGGCACAAATTAGTGAGAGCTCACAGCTTAATATTTAAGTGATGGGACAGTTACACACTGGAATCTTAGAAGTGTCAATACTTTAGTCAGTGACAGTTGCAATGGAACAAAGTCAATAGATTGGAAGAGACTCTGAGACTCTAAGATATAACATTATTATCCCTCTATGATATTAATGTTTAAGAAATATTAAATAGTTTTTAGTTGAATTTGTTTCACATGTTACATAAAATCAATCAAAAGGACAATTTTTCCAGGAGTGCACACCTTTTTATTGAGTTTTACTGTGGCATGTGATTAAAGTAATTGATTTTTATCACTTTAAAAAATATGTTTTTTTAGAACAAGAAAGTCTGCTGCTCGCTCATTTGTTGATTATAAGTAGTAATATTTTTGGTAAAGTGTTAGATACATATAAAAGATTTCAAGGGTACACACAGTTTTTGAGAAAGCAACAGTTTGAATGTTGAGCCAATATGCTCATCCAGAATGGATATGGGTAGTGTGAAGTAATAGGTTATGAAAATTGGTGAACTAAAATGCTAATTGTGAAATAAAAATCAGTTGGTGTTAGGAAATAAGAATACATTTGAGGGACAGTTGAGATTTTTTGATTTATGGATACATATGTATAAAACTATTTTTAAAATATTATATGCTATTCAGGTATTAAAACTAAGCACACTTATTTTTTTTTTTAAGTAAGGTATTGTCCAAAGAATAAATAAGAACCACCCATAATTTCCTATCAAGAGATCGCCTGTATAGGTATATTTTTTTAGATATATTTTTAAAAGTTTATTCACAGTATTTTAAATTTTCTGTGATACTTGTTGCAGACACTTTCCCCATTTATATTTTTACTTTGTTCATTTATTTTACATACAGAATTTTAACTTTTCGTAGTTAAATCTATCATATTTATCATTTATGTATGGCTTCTGAATTTGGAGTCGTATTACAAAAATTGTTTTCCCAAATGATCTTAAATATTCTTCCACTTTTTGGACCCTTAAATTTATAATATGTTTGCCAGGCAAAATCATAAACATCTGGTCTACAGTTTGGATTTTGCCTGGGATTTTTTTCACACAGTAAAGTTTTCATTGTTGCTTTAGTTTGTCAGTGTGTGTGTTTATAAATTTCTTATTGAAGCATAACGTACATAAAACCAAAAATGAACTAATCGTAGATACAGCTCAGTGTATTTTCGCAAACTGAACACATTCATGTAACCGTCATCCAGATCAAGAAAAAGAACCACAGCAGAGACAGTACTGTGAAAAATATTGTTGCAGATATGCCATCTGTTTCTAAAACTCAGAAGCTCCCAACATACCTCCTTCTAGTTGCTGCTCCTTCTAAAACCTAACTACTGTTCTAACTTTTCAAAGTTCTAAAAGATAAATTTGCCAGTTTCTGAACTTTATATAAATTGAAGCAATGACAATGACTGCTTTTCATATGACTATTGATATCTTCTTTTGTAAAGTGCTTATTCAAGCCTTCTGTCTATTTTTCTATTGGATTGTCTCCCTTTTTCTTATTGTTTTATAGAAGTTCTCTGTATATTTCGGACAGGAGATCTTTGTTGGAAGTTGGTGCTGAATTTACCTTTTCCCGTTTCTTGGCTGGCTTTTTTATTCTCTTAAGAGTGTGCTCTGGTAAAAGAATATCAGTCTTCATGTACTTACTCTATTTTATCAGTTTTTCTCATTTTTGAGTATTTTTGTGTGTGTCGTTTAAGGAATTGTTAACCTAGTCCATAGTTATGAAGATGTTGTACCACATTTTCTTCTAAACACTATATTGTTTTACTTGTCACAGATTTGCAATTCATCTAGAACTGATTTTTTAAATTATTATTATTATGTGAATTAGCCCCCTTCATAAATATCCAGTTGATCCAGGACCTTTTACAAATAGACGCTTCTTTCCCTATTCATTCAGTTGTCATTAATCAAGTGACCGTATATGTGTGGGTCTATTTCAGAACTCTCTAGTCTTTTCTATTGGCCTATTTTGCTACTCTTTTGCAAATATCATGTTGTCTTAATTACTATGGTTTTGTAATTATTTTTGATATCTGGTAAGGTAAGCAAAATTCTTCTTCAAGATTGCCATGGCTATACTTGGCCCTTCATGTTTCTATACGCATTTTAGAGTCAGCTTGTCAATTTCCATCTTAAAAAAAAAAGGAAACTGCAGACATTTTGATTGGGAGTACGTTGAACATAATATTCAGTTGGAGGAGACTTGATCGCTTTAAAATATCCAGTTCTTTAATCAGTGAATAATTATTTATTTCTTTAATTTATACAGCTATGTTTTCTAAGGACATCTTGTACATACTTGTTAAATTTATTTCTGGGTATTTTATGTTTTTTTGGGTGACTTTGCAAATGCTTTTATTAATCTTATTTTTATTTGTTTATTTAAATGATAATATTAGGGTACAACTAATTGGTCTATGTTCAACTTGTATCCCACAACCTTGATGATTTTACTTGTTAATTCTAAGTATTTTTGTCTGTAGATTCTTCCTTAAATTGTATGTAAAACCCTATATGGTTATTAATGGCAATTAGGAGCCATTTAATTATTTCTTTTGAATCCTTATGTTTTAATATATGTATGTTTTCTTGCCTCATTACCCTGGCTGGGATGGCCTTTAAAATGTCAAGTAGAAGTGATGACAATGTTATTAACAGGAATACTTGTCTTGTTTCTGATCTCAAGGGGAAAACTTTCAATATTTCAGTATTAACCAGAATGTTTCCTGTAGGAATTTAGATACTCTTTATTCAATTCAAAAATTTCCTTCCTTTTCTAGAGTAATAGTTTTTATCAATAATGACCATTAACTTTTGTCATATACATTTTGTTCATTGATATATATAATTTTTTTAGCCATGTTCATTTTGTAAATTAAAATATTTGATTTTTTAAGAGTGATGCACTTTTTTTCATTTTTAAAATTTTTTATCAGATTTATTGGGGTGTCATTGGTTAATAAGATTATATAAGTTTCATAATGTTAAAGAAATCTTGCATTTCTGGAATACACCTCACTTGGTTATGATATATTATCTTTATAGCTAGATTTATTTTATCATTTGTCTTTTTATTTATCACTGGATTTAATTTGCTGATGCTTTAAAATTATTGCATCTGTCCTTATGAAATAAATTAGCTGTAATATTATTTTTCATAATATCCTTGTCAAGTTTTGGTGTTATAGTTAAGCTGCTATTATAAAATGAGTTGAGATGTGTGTCCTCTTTTTCTATTCTTTGGAAATGTTTTTCTGTAGTGTTGGTTTTGTTTCTTCCTTAATGAAGCCATTTGGTTCTAGAATTTGCTTTGAGGGAAATTAAATTATTGATTCTATTTAATTTCATTATGACTCAGATTTTCTATTTCTTTTTGTGTCAATTTTAGTAAGATGTACTTTTCTAGGAATTCATCAGCTTAGTTTAAATTTTCAACTTTAATGTAACCCATTATCTTTGATGTGTGTTGGATCTGTAATGATATTTCTTTTTCATTCTGACATTATTTTTCTTTATCTTGCCAAGAGATTTTTCAATAAATTAGTCTTTTTAGAGACCTAACTTTTAGTTTGTTAACACTCCATTGTGGATTTAAACCCTATTTCATTGATTTTTGCTCTTTTATCATGTGTTTTGTTTTATATTCTTTGGATTTATTTTGCTTTTCTTTTGCTATTTTCTTGATATGAATGCAATATTTTTGTTAGCTCATCAGTTTCTTCCTTCTCCTTGTCTCTAATATATGGCTTTTCAACTGTAACCTTCTCTTTAAGTATATGTTGGGCAGTATTCTCTAAATGTCATGTTGTATTTTTTATTTTCATTCACTTCAAAATACATTCTAATTTCTGTTTTGTTTTTTCTCCATAATTTATTCAAAATTTTGTTTATCAGTTTCCAAAATTGGGGGAAATTTTTATTTATTTATTTACTTATTGATATTTAATTTAATTGCATTGTGATTTGATTATACATTATTTCAATTTTTCGAAATTTCCTTAAAGCTATTTAGTGACCTCATAAATGTTTTACCTGCTTGACCTATCAGTTGAGAGAAGTATACAAAAAAACTCTCACTATTTTTGTAAGTTTTTCTATGCCCTATTGTATTTTTGTCAATTTTTGCCTATGTATATAGAGTTCATGTTATTTGACATATAATGATTTAGTATAGTTGCATCTTTACACTTATTAAACTTTCGATCATTCAGAAGTAGCCTTTGTATCTAATATTGCTTTTTTGCTTTAAAATATATTTTATCTAATATTAATGTAGCTACACTTGACGCTTTTGATTAGTATTTACATGGTATAATTTTTTCCACACCTTTTTAACATTACCATTTCCTTTTATTTCAGATAACTATCTTGTAAATAGCATATAGTTGATTTTTTAAATCAAGTGTGAATGTATTTTCTTTTCATTGGTGCATTTCTTACATTTCTTTAATAAGCTATTATATTCAGGTTTATAAATACTAACTTATCATTTGCATTGTTATTGTCCCACTTGTCTTATGAATCTCTTTCTCTCCTTCCTTCCATTCTTTTGAATTAAGCATTTTATTATTCTTTTTTCTCTTTCTATGATATTTTGAGTTTAATAGTCTTTATTTATTTAATTAGTTTTTCTTTAGAAATTACAACATGCACCATTTGAATAACCAGTCTAATATTTGCTAATTTTTACCCTCATCTCAGAAAATGTGGGAAATGTATTCTACTTTAACTACAATTATCTCAATTTTGGGTTTATTTATATAGTATTATTTTGTGGGTTTTAATTATTTATATTTTAAACATTGGCGGTGGCTATTAATATTTCTATTTTATGCACTCAGTGTTGATTTAGATTTAACCATATTTACAGGTTTGCTTCTTCCTACCTTTCAGACTTTCTGTTTAGGATTTTTTTTTTTTTTTTTTTTAACTTAGAAACACTTTTGTAGTATTTTATTGTGAGATGGTTAGTGATGGATTATCACGAGTTTTGTTAGTCTGCGTCTTTATTTCCTGTTCATTGTTGAAAGATATTTTTGTAGAATATGTAATTCTATGTTGGTATTCATTTTATTTTAACACTTTGAAGCTACAATTCCATCAGCTTCTAGCTTCCATTGTTGATATTATGAAAGCAGCTGCCCTTGTAAGTATTCATCTTTGAAGTGTGATCTTCCCATTAGTTTGTTTTTAAGATGTTCTTTATTTTGCGCTTTGGTTTTCCACAGATATATTGTTCATATGCCTGAATTTCTTTCTTTTTTTTTTCATGGGATTCATTGGGATTTTTGAATATGTGGGTTGATGTGTTCTATTAGTTTTAGAAAATTTGTAGCCCTTTTTTGTTCCTTTTTCTCTTTCTCTTCTTTTGAATTCCAATTAAATGTATTTTAGAAATTTTCATTGTATTTTCTCTTAGCCTTTCCTTTGTATTTCTTTTGCTTTTTCTCTTCATGATTTGTTCTGGGTAGTTTCGTCTGATCCATCTTACAAATTACAATATTTTTTTCAGCTATATTAAATATGCTATAAAATCCACCCTTTAAGTTCTTAGTTTTGGTCATTGTGTTTTTCAGTTCTAGAATTTCTGATTGTTTCCTTTTGAAATCATATTGCTACTTTCAATACTTTGCTGTTTCTTGCTGAATATTTTAAGTTCAGCTCTTACCCCTGTGATCATGGCTAGCATAGCTGTTTAATCTCTGTGTGTTAATTATAATACCTTTACTAATTATGGGACTATTAATTGTGCCATCTCCTTATCTGCTGAATTATTTTTTTCTTGTGAACTGGTCATTTGTTTGCATACTAGTTTAGACATTTCATTGTGTTCTGGACAAGAATTTGATGATCTTATGTATTTGTGCTAACAACCTCCACGGAGTTCCCCCCATCCTACGGCCAAGAGCTTGAAGGCACTAGCAATCTAACATCACCATAATCCAATTTCAGAGTTTAAGATTTTCTAGAGTCCAGATGACCTGAAACTGGGCCTCAGTCCATGCAAGGGCTGATTTCTTTCTGGTTCGTACTTAACTCCTAGTTTACAGGGTCCCAGGGACTATCCTAAATGATGAGTAGGTTACAAAACTGTTCTCCATCTTGGCAGGATCGAGAATTCATCTTTTGATCACTTAGCCTTTGAGCCTATCAGAGGCATTGCTGGCCTCTCAGCTACCTGCAAAGGGTAGCATATAGTATTTCAAGTACTGCTTTCACCTCTTTGGATTTCTGTCTTCTCCAAGATACTGGCCCTCTATTTCTTCATCATCTTGTTAGCTTTCTGATGATATATCTATATCTATATCCATATTTATATATATCCATATCTATATATATTCATATTTCTTTTTCCTCAAAATTTTTGGTTATGCTTATTGGGCTGCAGGTTCTGGATTATGCAATCTACCATTTCAGTAAACTTTATGCAGCTTTCTTATTCATCATCTTATAATATTGACACATGAGTGTTGACAAAGTATGTATTTTATCTCTAGGTTTCCTCTGCCTGTAAATTTTATAGGGCAAAGACTATATATGAAAATTTCTCTAGAAAATACAGAAATTGGTGCAAGTTTAGCGAGAATTATATATTCAATAATGTGTAAGAAAGCTCTTTGTAATTTTTGATAGGCATTAAATTCTGTTTTATTTATTTATTTTTGGCTGTAAAAAGATTTATTATTGCCAGGTTAATCCTTTTAAATGTAAATATTGCAACATATAACTTAGTAAAATGGCTAAGCAGAAAGTTTAAACACACTTGGCTGTATGGAGGTGGGTGGTTATCCACGTCTGCCTCTAGGAAACCACACTAGAAACCATTCTAGAACCAGTTCAGGGGAAAAAAAATATTGACATACCAGAAATCCTGCACCACGTTGCACTTCTTAGCTGAATCACTTTATTTAAAAACTTTTATTCAATATCTACCATGTGGAAGGCATCATCCTATGCACTAATGTCATAGAACATGCCATCCTTATTCTCAAAGATACCAAAATTCCATGGTAACAATTGCCTAATAAAGAGACTCTTATGTAACAGTACGGTGAGCTATCTGGTAGAGATGATGACATTAAGTTCTCAGAGTCCTGGGGTTAAAAGGATTGATTGAGAACAACACAGCTTTGAGAAATTGGTGTGTCTTTCCCCAAATCCCAGCTAAGGATGTGCATCAAAGCCAATTCCATGTCCAATTCCTCCTTTCTTCTCCCTTTTGTTTCCCAAGGGAGAATGGCATCATTCCTAGGTTTTCTCCCATATTCCATGTCTCATTTTTAAGTAGAATCTCTAAATAATTCAAATAAAAATCATGGGCCAAAATGACATGTACAGATATGGAAAAAAGAGGTGAAAGAGGTGAAATTAATCAACCATATCTTTAAAAAAAATCATCAGAGAAAGAACAGTGCATTAAGGAGCTGATGCAGTTGTTTTTTTTCTATGACAAACCTACAATCTACAAAGTAACTTTCAAATACACTTCTGAAATATTTCAGATTTTATTTCCTTTTATGCATTATGAAAACTTACATGCTGAGCTCATTTTAAAATTTACTGACAATTGTAATTCTTAATACTGAGTTTATTATTATAATACACAATATCATTAATTCAAATTCTCTCAAACTTAAACCTTCAAGTAAAAGTGAGTTTTCTGAAATAAACTAACTCATGGCATTACCTCACCTTAAAAGTTTATAAAATATGTTGTTAGAATAATTTTAATGAGACTTAGTCCTAGACAAGTTGGATATATTAGCAAAAGGCTTTGATTATTTAAATGAAGATAAAAGGCTGACATTTTGAGGAAAATACAGATTAAAAACAAATCAACTTTAATAAATAAAGAGATGTAAAACCAAATTATTTGTAATCTTGCACTGAGACAGAAAAATAAAGAAAAATAATAAAACGAATTCGCTTAGATCAACGCTGATACTCCAACTAGCCATGTATTCTTACATATTAATTCCTTTCCATTTTTCTTCTAAAAGTATTAGCAAATGAATCTCATTTAAAAATATACTTACATGTGTTAATCTCAGCTACCTTTCCAACAAAATATGAAAATTGGCCTTTTAAAGAATTAACATAACTAATCTAAGTATGTTAAAGATATATGTTCATATATTAAAAAGTACAAAAACAATATGGTTGAAAGTTATTCATTTTTCATCATATGACATTTATTCGGTGTTCACTTATATATCCTGAGGACTTTTGTTGAAAATATACATTTAAAGTAGGAAAGCTTTTCTAATACTCATAGCCTCATTAAATGTTTTTTCTGATACCACTGATAATATATTATTTATCAAATATAAATAGAATTATACCGAGGGTGCCAAAAAATGTATACCCATGACTTGCATTCATCTTTTGTTATCGGTATGTACTATTACAATTTTAATAGTTTTCTTTTCCTTTCTTAAAATGTGGATACATTTTTTTGTCACCCTGTGTATTTGATGTTTTTCAATTATTTTCCTGGTATGTATGAGGCAATCCACTTTATACATGTAGACTGAGAATTAAGTACACAAATCAATATATATGAACTAGTGAATCTCCCTTTTTTATAATAGTATTTCATCTACTAGATATTAAAGTGCTTTTTTTAGTTGGATGATGGAGTTATTAGATATAAAGAGGAGCAGAAGGAAATGTTAATGTCTTTACTGTCAACTTACATTTTAATTTTTTCATATAATTATGACTTTTGGATGATTTCTGCCCCATCACTTGCACATCTGATTATTAAATAACAATTTTAATTAAATATATATATATATATATATATATATATATATATATATATATATATATATATATATGTCAGGGACCAGGCAAAGAGATAATTTAAGCTATGGAGTTCAATAGAGGGAATTTGATATTGGGAATATTATGTTCAATAAGTATTAAAAGAACTGAAAGAGTGAACAGGGGACCACAAGGCAATTTGGCTATTAGCACCGGAGGAAGCCACTGTGAAAGCCAAGGATAGGAAGCAGTGGTACAAGGGAGCAGGAGTAAGTGCCTTCTGGTAGGAACAAGGACTTAGGAAGGAGGAGGCTGCTGTACGTTACAACCACAAAGAGATGCAGCCACACCGAGAAGGCAGAGAGGTGGGAGAAATACCCTGGAATCTGGTCTCCACTCCACTCACGCTCAAATATCCTGTTAGTGGCTCCCATTGAAGAAACTCAGTCTGACACTAATTGGTAAGGGAGCATGGGACCGAGCCCCCTGAGACAAAGTGTATAGCAGGGGAATAGTAAGAAATGGCCCTTAGAGAATTTTGGCCAGTAAACAGATCAATATATTCTAAATAGTTAGTAGATCTAATGTTATTCTCTTCTAGCAGAACATCGCATTCTCAAATTTGTGGAAGGCTGGAAAAGAATAAGACCACAGATGACAAATTTTCAATACTTACAAGCATTCAAGGTAGTGGGGGAAGACTTAAAAATAGAGAAATGCAATAATGTACCAAAAAGATATTTGATAAAATACTTTAAAATGAACTGGTGGAAAATATAGGGATCCTTGCTTAACACAATAATTAATATTTGTATTATCTATATTACAAAATACTGAATTTGCATCTACTTCTGATATTGCTTTAGAAGGTGATATTGCTTTAACGTTTTTTTTGGTATTGCTCTACTAGTTTTGGCCTATGGAATAATATGGGATAACACAATGAGATATAGCTATTGAAAAGTAGTAAAAGAAATTACATTATTTGCAAAAGGTGTTATTGTCTATACAAAAACTCAGAAAATTATCTGAAAAAATTAAAATGCACTTTATTATTGAGAGCAAAAAATAAGTATTATGAAAAATTCTAAATGTCATTAAAAATAACTTGGAAAAATAACGAAAATATACTCCATCTATAACAATAACAAAAACTTGGTAATAATTTGTATAACTATAAAAAAATGAATATAAGCATCATGGAAAATTCTATACAACTTTATGCTGACACCTAAAAACTTGAGTAAATAGAGATTCGTATCAGGTTTGTGATGGTTAACTTCAAGTGTCAACTTAACTGGCCATGAGGTGCCCAGATTAAATATAATTTCTGGGGATGTCTGTGAGAGTATTTCCAGATGAGATTAGCATTTGGATTAGTGGACTTGGGAAAGTAGTTGCCCTGTCCAGTGTGGGGTGGGCATCATCCAATCTGTTGAAGTCCTGACTAGAACAAAAGGTGGAGGAAGGAGGAAGTAAACTTTTTTCACCTACTCCATCCGCCAGCTTGCCTCACTGCTTGAGCTGGGACATCTCACCTCATCTTCTCTGGCCCTTAAACTGGGATTTATATTATTTTCTCCCCTGGTTCTCAGGCCTCAAACTCAGGCTGACTTACACCACCAGTTTCCCTAGGTCTCCAGCTTGTAGATGGCAGATCATGGGAGTTCTCAATCTCCATACTCACGTGACCCAATTCCTCATAATAAATAAATTCCTCATAATAAATTCTCTATATATAGGTAAATATATTTATATTTATATATTTATGATTTTATAAATTTTATATATGTATATATTATATATAAACCATAATAAAATTATCAATTAAGAAAATTTCCTATTTGTAGATAAGAGACTTATTGATTGATAGAAAGCTGATAGGTTCAGATTGGTAGCAAATTCAGACATGCCAAAAGAAGAGCTAATACCAGAACTAAGCAGATCTTCTCCAAGAAACCCTGGGAACTCTGAGAGTCAACAAATATCAAAGCCAGACTGAGCTATAGGTCAATCGTCAAGATAACTGTTTTACGGAACTTTATTGACAACACCCGGGATGTTTGTGCTTTTCTGTCTACAGCTCATAAACAGAGCAGCTGGTTCTAGTGAATTTTGTCCTCAGAATGAAGCTCAAGAATTTTTCCGGGAAAAAATAGTCTATTTAGGCTGTTCTGGGACAAGGTTACTAGTACGTCTGTTGTGGCTTGAGACGGAAGCTAACCTGAAGTTGAGACAAACCTCAAGGGGTTACGGAAAGGAAAATGTTGGACAAAAGAGAGAGAAATATATTGGAGATTTTCATTCCTAGAGTAAAACTCTTCGGTTTAGCAACCATGAAGACCATGGGCGTGCCTGCCTGCCTGGTCAGCATCCATACAAAAGTCAATTAACTGCCACAGAGTATAACTTGTTTCCTTACACAGAATCACTGGTCAGCCTTAATTATGAGAAAATCCTATTGGAAAAACGCATCCCCACCATTGTGGAACCCAGCATGCTATGTACCGATGCCAACTGATGCTGTACTTCATTTATGAATACAAGGTGTGACAATTAAGTTCACGAACTTGCCATCGTGTTCTTACACTGGCAGCACTGCACAAACAGCTCAGTAAGGTTTCATAACCTTGGTATATCAGTGTCTCACAGCTGTGCTTGTGTTGACATGTGGCGGTGTCTTCCTGAGAGGTGTTCATTACTGTTGTTGCATGTTTTTGTGTGCCGTCACAAGAATGTCTGAGCTGGAATTAGAGCAATGAACAAACATTAAATTTCTTGGGAAACTTGGCTAGAGTGGAAGTGAAATCAGGGATATGTTAGTACAAGTTTATGGGGGAAATGCCATGAAGAAAACAGCAGTGTACAAATGGATTAAACGTTTTTCTGATGGGAGAGAACACGTCACTGATGAACAGAGGTCAGGGTGGCCGGTAACGAGCAGAACTGATGAAAACATTGCAAACATTGATCAAATTGTGCGTCAAAGTCATCTGCTGACTGTAAGAAGCATAGCAGACCAAATAATCATCGACAGAGAAACAGTTAGGAAAATCTCAACTGAAAATCTTGGTGAGAAAGGTGTGTGCAAAAATGGTTTTGAAGGAGCTCACCAATGAACAAAAAGCAAAGGAGTGTCAAAGTTTGCCAAGACCTTTTGGAGGAGCAAGAAGGTATTTTGGGCCGTGTTATCACTGGTGATGCAACATGGGTGTACTAATATGACCCTGAAACAAAGTGCAAAGAGCTCAGTGGAAGTTGGCCAATTCTTCACGATCAAAATATTTCTGTCAGTCCAAATCAAGAGTCAAACCGATGTTGTTAACCTTTTTTGATATAGGAGGGATTATTCATTAATGAATTTCTAACAAGTGGACAAATAGTTAACCAAGTCTGCTACTTGGAAGTGCTGAAAAGGCTGTGTGAAAAAGTTAGTCGAAAACAACCTGAACTTTTCGCCAACAATTCCTGACTCCTGCATCACGACAATGCACCAGCTCACACGGCACTGTCTGTGAAGGAGTTTTTAGTCAGTAAACAAATAACTGTATTGGAACACCCTCCCTACTCACATGATCTGGCCCCCAATGACTTATTTCTTTACCCGAAGAGAAAGGAAATATTGAAAGGAAGACATTCTTTTTTATTTAATTAAAAAATTTTTTTATTAGGGAACATTGGGGAACAGTATGGTTTTCAGGGCCCATGAGCTCCAAGTTATTGTCCTTCAATCTAGTTGTGGAGGGCGCAGCTCAGCTCCAAGTTCAATAGGCATTTTCAATCTTAGTTGCAGGGAGCGCAGCCTACCTTCCCATGTGGGAATTGAACCGGCAACCCTGCTGTCAAGAGTTCATGTTCCAACCAACTGAGCCATTCGGCCGTCCCTGAAAGGAAGACATTTTGATGACATTCAAGGACATCAAGGGTAATATGACGACAGCTCTGATGGCCATTCCAGAAAAAGAGTTCCAAAATGGCTTTGAAATATGGACTAGGCATTAGCATCGGTGCATAGCTTCCCAAGGGGAGTACTTTGAAGGTGACTGTGGTGATATTCAGCAATGAGGTATGTAGCACTTTTTCTAGGATGAGTTCGCAAACTTAATTGTCATACCTCGTTTTACTATATCAACACATGACAATACATTTGAGAAAAATACAAGGTGTAAAAGAGATGGACAGAGAAGAACAAACAGAATTAACAGACAAAAAAAATTCAGAGGAACAAAATTCAAAGAAGAGAAAATAAAATTAAACCTAATTCATATCCTGAGACACAATTGAGGTGAATATTGCTTCCATGGAACATGAATAATTGGCCATGAAAACAAAAAAAGATCTGAGATGTAGACTGTATTCTTGAAATTTAAAATTCAATGAGCTGACTAAATTATAAATGTACATAACTAATGTTTGAATTGCAGATCTAGAAATTCTCTCAGGATAATTGAGACATACTTTTCGGTTGTACAGATTCAGGTAACCCGAGAAAAAGGAGGAAATAATAAACTGAATAAAAGGTCCCTGAACTATGAAAAGGTAAATTTTTAGACTTAAAGGGTCCATTCATTGCCGCGCAAGATAAATAAAATAAGACTACACTTAGAAAATTTCACTATCATCATTAAAAATAAAGATCCTATGTCATAGAGGAAAAAATTTTTATTTACAAAGAAAGGAGAATTGTAGGAAGGTAGCATTCCCATTAAAAATATAAGCTGTTCAAAAACATGAAGCAATATCTTTACATTTCTGTGAAAAATAAATATTTTGAAACTAGAATTCTGTACCCAGTCATATCATTAATCAGCCATGAATGTCAAATAAGTATATTTTTGACACTTAAGAACAGAGAAATCTAATACCTATGAAAAAATTGCCCAAAAGACATTTCAGTGAAACACGAAAGGTATACAATAAAGATGGTAACACATAACGTAAGAAACACTGACATTGAGGTATGAACTAGAAAATTAAAATTAAAAAGAAAAGAAAAGCCATTATATGTTTATGGTATTTTTCTCCTTTCTGCAGGAAGTAATAATGATTTATGGACTAGTCGGTTGTACTACTTAATTCTGTGATAAACATTTGGATAGTTGAATTGGAAAGTGCTGTTTATTGTTTTTCATGCTTTAATATCAATATATAGAGAAAATCTTTAAGAATTGTAGGTAGAGAAATAAATATAAATGTCATAAAAATATGTGATGAACAAAACTTGGGAAGTATGGAAAAGAGAAGTGCAAGAAGGAAACATGTTAATTCTAATTATCTCTTTTATTAACAGGGATTTATTTTTCTAGAGATGAGATATTAAGAAATGCAAATTGAAGTATTGTTAAATTTTTTAATAAAACCACCACCAGAGGAAATAAAAGGAATACTGGAAGACAGATGGGAGGTAATGTAAATGTGTTACATCTTCTACTTTCCTAGAGAAGAGGCAATAGAAACTGCATGCATTTTGTATTTGGTAAACAAACTATTTTTGAAGTTATAATGGTAATGACCATAAGAACTAAACTCAAAAACCATTAACTGTGGATGACTCTAAATTGTGTATGTGCATGTGGTGTGAAAGAGAAGAGACTTTTACTGTTTTATTTTAGTCTCTTCTGTAATTTATTTTATTTAATATGTACATGTATTTTCTTCATAATAAAACACATTTTAATAAGGTTTGAACTTACTAATAATACTTACTAATAATGTATCAAAAAACTATCTTAATTAAAACCATATGATACCAGTCTAATGATGAGCAAATGGCCTATGAGAAGAAAAAAAAAGTTTCTGGTTTGGAGTCTCAGAGAGTTGTAGGGAAAGGAAGTATTACTAAGTACAAATGCCAGGATGCTTAGAAAAGCAGTAAGTATAGAGCGATTTGTCATGAAACGTGAATATTTATATTATTTATGTGGGGAAAGATTTTCCATGGATGAACACAATGGTAGGTGACAGAATGGCAAATATTATTAAATGTAATTTTTTTTAATACCATAAATTAAAATAGAGAGCAAATATAAATGTATAAAATATATTTTTATCAAAATGAGTGAAGGATGCTGGCATTATTAAAGATTACTTATAAAGCAATAGAAACTGTCTTTCATATAAATAATTGGAACATGAACTGACAATTTATAAAAGAATATGGATGACCAGTAAATATATGAAAAAATATTCAATCTCAGTAATGCCCACATATTTTTTTTTTAATGCCACTTAGGATCATTGGATTGGCAAATTTTTAAATTATAAACACATTTTTGGCAACGAGCATTCTTTTCTCTATTTTTTAGGGGTATATACAAGGATAACCTTTTTGAAAATCCATTTGCAATGAATATTTAACAAGGGCATTTCTCATCAGTCCTGTGAAATACAAAGAAATGCAGTCAAAGACATGCACAAAATGTCCATTGTATTATTATACTATTTATAATAGCAAAACAATGGCAATACCTTCTCCAAGAAATGAAAATATTTAAATAAATTAAGAAAAATCTATTTTCTAAATGTCTAACCACTATGTTGTACACCTGAAACTAATACTGAATGTCAACTGTAATTGGAAAAAAAATTAAATCTATTTTCTTAAAAAAAAAAAAATGGAACCTGAAACAAGGACTAAGTTGTTTAAATTTCACTTGGGAGGTATCAGCCCAGTGCATTGGGGGTGAGGAAAAAGAGGAAATGAGTTAAGATCCAAAACAATGCATTGCTGCATTTGCTACTGCTTCAAATAAGCCACAGAGATAGAACAGATCGCTTTGGAGGCATGTTCACTTAGCATATAAGACCTCTGGAAGGGCAGCCAGTCCCAGAAACAGTCCACAGAAGAAAGAAAGAAGGGGTACTTACCTGTTTTGCTTTCTTTTATTTCTTTTTTCCTATTAGCCAAAATCAACCTCAGGGTGGCTAATCCCCCACCAATTTGGTGACTATACTGGAAGCTGGATTCTGCTCCTCACAGTACTGTTTCATGCAAGTTCAAAAAGGGGATGCATGACCTGGAATGGCTTGGCCACCAGGTAAGCAAGTGAAAGAAGGAGGTGGTCAAGGAAATATGAAAAGTTACACAAGGTTAGAATCCCAACAATATCTAGATAAATACTTATCATGGAACCTAATGGCACAGAAATGTTCATGGAATTATGTTAAATTTTAGAAAAGCAGGAAAACATGGCTATATGTATATTAGGAACCCAGGATCACAAGATAGATATATGAATATAGAGAGAGACTAAATTTAGTACCAGTATGATACTTTCTGTGTAAGGTGATTTTTACTTTAGGGTTATTTTTTACAAACAGTCCCTGCAGTGTTCAAAACTTTTACAATGACTTTGTATTAGTTTTATAATTAGAGTGAACAAATCATACATATGTATATAACTAAAGTTGTTACAATGGGATCTGATCTTACTAAATTTTAATAAATTATCTTCAATATACATATTAAGTTTCAGGAAATTTCACATACCAAAATAAAGATTCCATGGGGATGCATAAAATATAAAGTTTAAAAAAACCAGTTGATGTGACAGATGTTCCCTTTCCATCGTGTCAGATGAAAATAACATACCTTTTTTTGGAAGTATTTTTTTTTTAGTAAAACTCACTAAACAAATCATCTGTGTTGGTTTGGCATGTTAATAGATACAAAATAAGAAATTGTTTCACATTTATGATCCCAAGAACCTTTAAAAACACAAAGTAAGATCATTTCTCAGTTGTAATTACGCCTTTATTAAAATAATCTCTGGCACTTCGAATTTAAATTGTTAAAGGACTTGAGAAAATTCAAGGGCATTTAATAAAGACGTATTTGTGACATACTTTACGTTTAGATGATGAATGGTAAAAGAGACCAAACATCTTAGCATTTTTATAGTTTAACCAAATCTATATTTTTTCATCTGTATTCTAGTCAGATTTACACAGAACTTAACATTTAAAACAAAACCAAAGCTAGCCTTTTGCGTAGATGATTTTGGAATTAAATAGATGGTGAAAATAATTTTCAAATGTCAGTAAAATCTTTTCTTTTTTTTAATTAAAGTTAATTGGGGTGATAATCATTGGTAAAGTTACGTAGGTTTCAAGTGTACAATTCTGTATTACATCATCTATATATCACATTGTGTGCTCACCACCCAGTCAGTTCTCTTTCCATCACCATATATTTGATCCCCCTTACCCTCATCTACCACCCACTCGCCTCTTACCCTCTAGTAGCCACTAAACTATTGTCTATGTCTATGAGTTTTTGTTTCTTTCTTTCTTTGTCTTGTTCCTTTGTTGCTTTCAGTTTCGTATCCCACATATCAGTGGAATCATATAGTTCTCGACTTTTTCTGTCTGACTTATTTCGCTTAGCATCATAATCTCAAGACCCATCCATGTTGTCGCAAAAATCTTTTAAAGGCTGGTTACAGGTGTTTATTTTGTTGTGTTTTCTTTTCCATTTGTTTGATTTGTTCTCTGAAAATTTCACCAGCACACCGTGAGCCCTAGGTAATGCTTCTCAAGCATGACAAACATGAATGGGTAACAAAATGGGATCATAATAATAATAGCAAATATTTTTTTAAAAAACACTTTGTCAGCTGTAGTTCTCAGTGCTTACATCAGTTGCTCATTAAACATTGAGAAAACTCTACAAAGTGAATATTATTATTGTCATTCCCATTTTACAGGTGAGAAACTGAGGCAGAGAAGTCAAACAGCCAGGGAGTAGCAGATCCAGGATTTGAACTAAAGAAGGCTGGCTCCAAAGGCAGTTCTGTTAACCATTATAACACATGCTACCTTTCATTGTCATTTAGGCAGTTGCTGGAATATCAAAATTATACATTACATACAAAATATTCTTCCATGAAAAATTTCTTTGACTTCTCTCTGGTGCAAATGCCTAGTGTTAGCTGACTATGTATGGTACAGATATCTACAGAGCTGATATCTTACATCTGCTATATGGTGCTTTTCTCTATGAAATACTGCCCAAGCCATGCAAAAGAAGTAATTATATTGATTTGCCTCATTGCTCTGTTTTATTTCTTAGTATACTTCTCATAGATAATGCTACTAAATATTGTAACCTTTTCGTCTTTTGATTTTACCATTCCAAGATTTACTACCAGAACACATGACATTGATGTAGGGAAATTTAACAGTAACATATTTACAATTTGCACAGATTTTGAATTTCAAATTTACTATTCGTTTCAGAGAAATAAAACTTATAATTTATTGTTTATTTTTCTTAAAGTCATACATTTTACTACCAGTAACATGCAAACCATCTGAGAAAGTATATAACTTCCATTTATGCATTAAATAGAATTATAAATTTATAATTATAAATTACTATTAAGTTATAAATTTATCAATGTGATAATTTCAGAAACTAGTGTTTGATAATTCTTTTTAATTTAAATACAGATGGGAAGATAAATTAAGAATGAAATGAAGTGATACAATACTTCCACCGGCTGGTACGGGACTCACATCTTCAATATAATCTGACTGGACAACTGTGAAAAATGAAAAAAATTCGGTAAGATCAAATACAACTTATAATAAGTGAGATCTCCTCCCTTCAAAAATGAGCTTCAATTGAAAGAAAATTCTATTGTTTAATCAGTAGGAAGTAGACTCAGAAATACGTGACCTTGACATGCTCTTTGAATAGATATATATGAATGAATGTAGAGAAAAAGGCAGGACTAAGAGTACATTTTGCTTTAAGAGTGATTGCTTACTTAACTTTCTAAGTTTTAAATAAAATGAAATACATGTAGACAAAAATAATCTAGGGAGTATCCCGAAAGTCCCCAAGGAAAGGAAATCAATGAATAATGTTGTAGTCCTGAAATTAAGATTAATAATGGTAACATTGGAAAAGACAAATGTTGGATTTGCCAAATTAAAAGATGCACTTCTTGAAGAATCAAACTTGACAGCTTGGTACACCTAAATGGGAAAACAAAAACCGTACTTAGAAAAGTTTTCATTCTATATTTAGAGTAATGAATATTATTGAACATTTACTATCACGATACTGCTTCATGATAAAAATAGCACTATATGTTGACTATCGCCTTGTTGGGTATTTATATTTTGTCAAATTTTCTTTTGTTGCACTAGGATAAATATCTTTGAACCTAAATCTTTCTCCGTATTTCTGATTATTTTCGTAGGACACAGTCCAAGAGATTTATTGGGATGCTTAATATAGATGATATAAAAGTAATTTCCAGTGGCCAGTTAGAGGAGAAAGTTGTGACATAGTTATCATTTTTTGAACAACACAACTTAATCAATACGAAACAAATTTATCTCATATTTTGATTGTCTCTCCAGTTGAGTCGTTCAACTTGGAAACCCCCATGTGGTTGAATTTGCCATATCCATTTGGAAGGTCTTCATAAACATTTTTCTGACACCAGCACTGACTCAAAAAGTTCTTTTTTTTTAAAAAAAAAAAAAAGTTTTTTAAAGGGGTTTTATTACATTTTTTGTAGAACATGTTTCTCACCTATAAGACAGTGTGATTATAGGCAGGAGAAATTACCCATTTGCTTGATATGAAGCACAGCATAATCAAAGCTAAAAACCTGTTTGTGACCAAATTCATGAACTATAAACTGCTAGTCTTAAGAATAAAATTATACACTTTATTTATATTTAATCCTATTTTTATTAAATTTAGAATGGAAATGAGACCTGGTTATACTTCAGTATGTATGCCTTAAAATTAAGCTGTCCTAAAAGTAGTGACACGGTGCACTGTTTATGAAAACCATGGTTTAAAACCATGGTTTATGACACTCTGGTTTAAAAAACAAAACAAAAATCAAAGCTAAGCAAAAAAAGCAAAAAGAAAAACTCTCAAAGGCCCATTCATTTGCTGAAAATAAAATTCAAAGCTTCTAATCCAGGCTTTCAACACTGTACCTGGATGCATGACCTGGCTCCTGGGCCCCTCTCCAAGATTCCCTATCACTCTTGCCTATGCTCCCTCTTCCCAGTACTTCTCCCTTTGTCACAGTCCCTTCTATCACTCGTTCCCTCTATCAGGGGCCTTCCTCCAAATGTTCACCAGACTCACTCTCTTGATTTTTCAGAGCTCCTGACAAAGGTCTTCCTGACTATCCCCTCCATTCTTGAAGCCTTCACCTGCCCTTTTTGTCCCCATAGCATTTACCTGTATGTGACATAAAATGTGTATGCTTTATTATCCTCCTTCCCAGTGAAATCTAAGTTTCATTAGGACAGAGTCTTTTTTTATGAACCACTACACTTCCTATCACCTGGAACATTGTCACATAATAGGTTCTCAGTATATATCAAAGGAGTAATATAATGCATTCACTGCTGGGGGCCAGAAATGACACAGTAGAATTTTTATATTCTCCATGTGAAGTCAGGTAATACCCAAATTTTGATTGTGATATGGGAAAAGAAATCAGTAAGGTATTGCATAGATTAATGTGTGTAATCAAGTGATAAAAAATTTAAAAATCAGTTGCCTAATTTAATATAATATCTTATTATAATTTATGACATCTTTTGTATGTTGGAGGACATACAGTTACATTATCTATTATATTTTAACAAATTATTTCCTTGATAATTATCCTTTTCTTCCCATACCACTCTCTCCCCCTACTCACCCCATTCAAATGCCTAAGTTCATTGTTTTAGGGGAGGAATGAGAAAGCAGAAAAGAGACTTGAAGTTTCTTCTGGATGTAGACACCTAGAATCTAAAGTCCTTAGGTAGAGAACATGTTGAGCATTGACGAAAATGAAAAAACATCATAAGAATGAGCAGTATTTCTTCATTTTCTCGATATTCCGTACACAAAATATCTTCCAAATATTGGGGGTGAGGAGAAAACTAAAGTAATATTAAAAATACAATATAACCAGTACTGGTCTGCTGTTGACCTACCGTGTTTCCCCAAAAAATAAGACCTGGCCAGACCATCAGCTCTAATGTGTCTTTTGGAGCAAAAATTAATATAAGACCCTGTATTATATTAATATTATATCATACCCAGTATTATATTATATTATATTATATTATATTATATTATATTATATTACATTATACCCGGTCTTATAGTAAAATAAGACCAGGTCTTATATTAATTTTTGCTCCAAAAGACGCATTAGAGTTGATCGTCCAGCTAGGTCTTATTTTCGGGGAAATACAGTATCAGGCACATATGTTGATTGTAAATAACTTATATGAGCTATTTTGGAGGTTATCTGCTATACAAGAGTCTATGTATTGGAGTGTCCCAGAAAGACAGGCCAATCCCTGGGAAAGAAAGAATGGAGGAAAAGAATGGCTACACAATGGGCTTAGGCACCCTGGATCTTCAGTGGCCTTACCAAGAATCTGTTCTAATTCCTTTGCACCTTTAAGTCCCCAGGAACTTTGACCACATCTCTATGAAAAGGAATAAAACCCCAGCAGACTCAGAATAAGTTTCCACTACTTCAGTAGAAAAGAGATATTAAATAGAAATTGAGTGGGTAAGAGAAAAAAATAAAAGGAATTGTATTTTTTGTACAACTAAGCTCTATACACTCACTACTCACAGTATAAAACCAGTGGCAGTTACTTTCGACTTATTCAGCCACAATTTCTACTGGTTTTCACAGCCAGAAATTATGGGAACTTCTCTCACTGGCACTGAAACCCTGTGTTGGGAGCCCAGTGTAGGGCTGGGAACCCTTGCTCCTCTGGCGGTGGCGGAAGGGGGGGGGCTTGCATCCGAGCTATCCCTCCCAATTGTTAATGCTTACACACCGGTGTGGGACCACCCTGTTCTGTGTCTCTGTTCCACTTACCAGTCTGGAGGTGGCTTCTTCTGTATGTCCTTAGTTGTAGGGCTTCTGTTCAGCTAGACTGCAGGTAATTCTCAATGATGCTTGTTCTGTACTTTAGTTGTAATTTTGATGGGGTTGTGAGAGGAGGTACACATAGCATTTACCTACTGTGCCATCTTGACCAGATCTTAATCTGTTTTTACTTAAGAACCATTGTCTTCACTGTTCACCTGTTAGTATTATTCTTGTCTCACTTCTTTTGACTTCTCCTGCATCACTCATTGAAAATTCCCTTGCCTTGGTCACTAATAACTTTTTTGTTAAAATTAATAGATGTTTCTCCACTTTTACTTGATCTATCAGCTATCCTTGGCATTGTTGGGAACTTCTTGCTTTATGAAACACTCTTGGCTTTTGTGGCAGTGAGTCTATCAGTATCCATTCTTCCCTTTCCTTTCTCCTTACTAAGAGGAGCTCTATAGGTTAGATGTGACTATGTGACCAGCTAAAATATATAAATTATCAAGGCCTCTTGCATTTGGGGAGCAGATGAGATGTAAGAAGTTGGCTGGCACTTCTGCGAAAGATTTTGATTCCTGATATAGATAGCCCCTCTTGTTGCTTCCCCCACTTTGTACTACGTGCCTGAAACATGATAGGTTATTGAAGTTTCATAGTTCATCTCACCATGATAAGAATGGCAAGGCATAAAAGTAGATGTTTGGGATAGTGAGGGCATCATGTGGCCTTTATAAGAGCCTATCTTGGGACTTGTTTAGGTAAGAGGAAACAACCTTGCATAGTGTTTAAGGCCCTGATATTTTGGTTTTCTCTTACCAACATCTGATTGCAATCACTAACTAAAATAGCTTAGATGGTTTTTCTTACTTTGAACCTATGGATCACAGTGCCAACTGGAAAAGTCTTTGTAGACAAAGAACAGGGATGTTAATCTGATGCATTCATCTCTGAGAATATCCTATGATATGACATCTTCTATCTCAGAGAAGGCACTTTCAATGGTTGGTTGTCCTTAAATATATGGGAGACCATGGATTTTATGAACCACATTTCCTTACATAAAGACAGACTGGTGTGCCATGGCAATAAGCAAGTTTGTATAGAAAATCAAAGGTACTGTGAGGGCTAAAAAAATTAGTGCTTTTCCTCCCACCTTCTAAGTTCTTCTAGCTGGGCTAATTATCAAATTCACAGAGACAAATTAACAGGAGAAACTCAAATTTTAATGCATGTTCGTGGGGAAGTCACATAAGCATGAAAATTCCAAAGACAGTGAGACAACATTAGGTATGTGTGACATTTTTGGACAAAGGAGAAAGCAGGGACAGGGTATTAGATTTCAGAAGTGAGAATGGGCAATTTACAGGTAGTTGAGGGAAAGTGGAACATGAATGGCAGGAAATTTCATGCTGAGCACCTCAGAGACAATAGGGGGTACATAGCTAACAGGACCCCCTGCCAGATGTCCTCTTGTTTACCACTCTAATTCAAATTGGGCTAAGGCAGCATTCTAAGATTTGCTTCCTGAAGCAGGTTTCTGTCTGAATCTCTTGGGCAGGAAAGTGGGTGGGTGGGGTGTGAGGAGTCAAAGGCTTTTTCTGACTCTTATTTCTTAATTAACAGCTTAAAAATCAGTATCCCAAAAAGGCAGCTTCAGGGTGACAAAATTTTGGTTCCCTCCAGTACCATTTGCACATTAGGGTTATGGCCCTGGGGCTAAAATATCCTTTGGCTATCCAAGATACCTGGATAAAGTTCTTTGTAGAGCTATGCTCCCTCCCTTCCTCCCTCCCCCTTTTCCTCCCTGTTCCTTTCCTCTTCCTCCCTTCATCCCTCCCTCCCTCCCTCCCTCTCTTTGTCCCCTTTCCCTCCCCCCCTCTGAATCATTAATAAGCCCAAAAGAGCATACAGGGAATGACTTGAAAGAGAATAGCCATTTTTCATTTTTCTCACTTCATAATACAAATTCTTTTCATTGTTTTAAATACAATGAAACAATATGTTTTGGCTGTTATAAAAATATCAGACAGAAACAAAAAATTGAGTAACTAAATATTGTAAGAAAAATTTCAAAATATGTTTTTCATATTTATAGTATGAGGAAATGAACAATGTCTAAAATTGTGACGGGAGTCAAAACTAAAACAAAAGTATGCAGGGCAACATAGACAGGGATAACAAACTCCTTATCTTTTATATGTCATTTTGCCCGGTGATGCTATTTCTGTAAATTTATCCTAAAATAACAATTCTGCTGAAACTTAGTTGAGTGAAACCTTGTATTAAAGTTAAGATCTTGCTTAGCTATCATTCTTGTGCACCAGCCGAGGCAGTGAATCAGGGTGGGGGGAGGTACAGGAGGGAGGGAATAGCACTCTCTTTCCATAACAGACACCTTGTTGTTTCCACAGTTAAAAATTTTAATAATAGATAAAGTCCTTAGCTATATCCTGTATTTTTCCCTGTAGCTACCGTGTTTCCCCAAAAATAAGACCTATCCGGACCATCAGCTCTAATGCATCTTTTGGAGCAAAAATTAATATAAGACTAGATGTTATATTATATTATATTATACCCAGTATTATATTGTATTATATTAATTATATTATATTATATTATATTATATTATATTATACCCGGTCTTATGTTATGTAAGACCCGGTCTTATATTAAAATAAGACCGGGTCTTATATTAATTTTTGCTCCAAAAGACGCATTAGAGCTGATGGTCTGGCTAGGTCTTATTTTCGGGGAAACACAGTACCAAAAATTTGTTTGTTTATGCTATAGTTTGATAATAAGGACAGGGACAAATTTCTTCCTGTATGCGGTACAATCATTATTAGAATGGCTTGCCATACTAATTTTCTTAGATAATTTTTAAAACACAAAATCTAATAAATCTGTTTGTTTGTTTGTTTAGTGGTTACCAGTGGGGAAGGAGGGAGGGAGAATGGTAGAAAAGGGAAAAGGGAGTCAAATATGTGGTGATGGAAGGAGAACTGACTCTGGGTGGTGAGCACATAATACAATATACAGATAATGTATTACAGAAACGTACATTTCAAACCTATGTAATTTTACTATTGTCACCCCAATACATTTAATTTTAAAAATATAATCTGAAATCCTATTTTCATTAATTATATGGGAAAAGCAACTACCCATAATTAGGCCAAAGGAAATATTTGAAATGAATTTTTATGTTTATCAGAAAATCACTCAAAGAAATAGTAATTATATGGGGTAATGCAAGATTCCTTTAAATATGTTTTTATATATCTTATAAACATTTTAATGTATTTTTGAATAATCATGTTTTGTGAATGATACCTCTGAAAATGATTAAGTTTACTGTCTTCCATATTTTGCCAAGAAACTTAGTAAGAAAATTTTGGAATGCTGCATGACCTAGGATTTCCTTTTTTGTCCTGTGTAATGAAAGTTTGTGTGGACATTTATTCCAAAACACCATTTTTTACAGTCACCTACCAACCTTCTTCCACAAGATCTTCTGAAGTTCCTCAGGGAAGTCCTATCAGCCTCAAAAATAGCCTTACCCAAGGCTATAAGACTCAGCAGGTTTCCTAACATTTAAACAATGTGACTCTAAGAATTTCAGTTCTTCTGCATTATCCTCTCCCTTTTCAAACAGATTCTTGAGGTCTTTAAATGACGAAGATGCCTCAGGGTGACTCACCACTAGCTCAGCACCTCACTCTTTCATTGTGGTTATCTAATCTAGGATATCAACATCCCCTAGAACTTTCCAAACATGAGATGTCCAGCCGCAGCCACTTCAGGTAATTTTTTAGAGCCCCAAACAAATTCAACACTCTTTCTGACATTTTTCTTCTTTGCACTGATAAAACAGAGATACAACTATTTTTTTTTTTTTTTTTTGGCCTGTTTCCTCTTGTGTTACTCCTCTAATTTTATATTTATGGGTAATTTTACACCTTATCCTTTACAGACTTAATATCCTCTTATAGTTATCTTTTTAAAAAATAGTTTTAACCCCGTTCTTTTGACCACAATGCTATGATCAATTGTATAAAAGAAGACTCCAAACCAAAAAAACACCAACAAATGAAAGTTCTCATTTGGTTGTCTCACCGGCACTAAATCTAATTTGTTATTGGACACACTGAAGCCAAATGATCTATATAAAGCAAATGTTAACCTATTTTGTCTTCCCAGCTCCCACTGCAGCTCCTCACTTAACAATAGTAGGGAAAGGTTATACCTATCTTTTTTGGGTCTTGACCATCACACACCTTAGGTTTATAAATATTTTCTTCATTAAAAATAATAGGAAAAAGTTATGAATATGCTTTTCATAAAATAAAAAATATACAAATCAAGTGAATCATTTGTATATCTTGGGCTCTTTTAATGAAAGGATGGTGGGATTTCAAAGTATCCTGATAACACTTGGAGGAGGAGGGCAGTGGCAAGAAGTATGTAGAACTTCACAATTTAAAGTGGTAGTGTTGCTAATCATAAAACTTCTAAAAATCCACAAAGGAGGTAAAAATGTGAATGGTTACTCCATCAAAGATAAGAAGTCTTTAGCCTCTCATGCTAATTATTCTATTTAATAGAGCAAAAGATTTTCAATGATGGTATCGCAAAATCGAGATCGTTACAATACGGGTCTAGTGGTTACTAAAAAAATGCTATGAATAAGGAAACAATGTACAAAAATGACTCCCAAATCTCCAATTCTGCTGGGAAATATATGGAGTTCTCATGGTAGAACAGAGTCAGTAAAGGAATACTGAAATACATAAGGCAAACTAGATCATATACAGAGGGTGCCAAAAAAATGTATACACATTTTAAGAAAGGAAAAAACTATTCAAATTGTAATACTCAATATATACTGATAACAAAAGATGAATACAAGTCACGTTTGACTCCTGCAATTATAAGAGGTGCTCAAAATGGTTACCGTCAGCGTCCAGACACTTCTGATTATGGCGAACTACTGCTTGAGCAACGTTGACCAAAGTGTCCTCTTGTGTACATTTTGTTGGCACCCCTGGTATATGTACAAGGAACATTGCTGCATAGGTTTGAAACTAATCTAAGCATACTCCATGACTAAAAGGGGTTGATGGGGAACAGGAAAAAGCCCTGGAAAAAGCAATAAGGTGATTGACATAATGCAGTAGAACCTGCCAGTGGAATCAGTGTTCTCCCTTGTTGGAGTCCTCATCCTCTAAGCCCTCATCCCTCAACTTGAGCTATGGAACTAGGTAACAGGAGAAGCTGCCCCATTATGATTTCAGATAGTTTGTTTTAAAAAAAAGACCAATGCCTTTCCCATAAAACTATTTACCTTCATACTCCACCCTGTTCCATAACCTGTTGTAGATTCCATAATCACCATTGTAGATTCCATAATCACTGTTGTAAATTCAGGCCATGGTAACCAGGTATCTTATAGACAGAAGATTAAGTCACAAAATTATCCTAAAATAATAAAGTGCTGGAAAGGATAGTAGAAAAGCTAAGAGAAGTTGGAAAATAAAGCTAGATGTTTCCAGAATCTATCCAACAGGAATATCTGAAAGAGGAATAAGATAGTGTAAGGGAAGGAAGATAATTTTTCTTCTATCCTTCTAAGTTTTTCTGGCTGGCCTAATAATCAAACTGACATGAGACAGACTAACAGGAGAAAACAACCAAATTTATTACATATGTACATACGAGGGGTTCCCTAAGACCATGGTCCCCAAGGACAGATAGGGCAGTTGAGGCTTATATGCCCTTCTGGACCAAGGAGAGGGAAGCAGGGATCTGGGACTCCAAAGGCAAAGAAGGCAATTCACAGGTAGATGAGAAAGAACAATTGCGTGGTAAACAAATTCTTGCCAGGCCACCCAGAAACAATAGGACATGGAGCGGAATCTAACAAACAAATGTTGCTAGGTTCCTCCCTGTCTGCCACACTTAGGTCATATTGTGCTCCCTTCTTTTCTTTTTCTTCCTTTTTTTTTTTAAATTTTTTTTATTAGTTTCAGGTGCACAAAACAATGTAATAGTTAGACATTTATCATTTATATCCCTCACACTGTGTCAACCCCCCTCCCCCCATCCACTATCCCTTCTTTAAGCAGGTTTTTCTATCTGAATTCCTTTAGGCAGGTAAAGGTTGGGGGTGGGGCATAAGGCTCTTCTTGAGTCTTTTGTTTCTTAAAAAATAACCAGTTTAAAATAATATCCTCAAAAGGCATATTTTGGGGTGGCAAACTCTGCTTCCCCTCAACAGCAACA
This sequence comes from Rhinolophus sinicus, assembly GCF_057876585.1. Classification (NCBI taxonomy): domain Eukaryota; kingdom Metazoa; phylum Chordata; class Mammalia; order Chiroptera; family Rhinolophidae; genus Rhinolophus; species Rhinolophus sinicus. The sequence continues at coordinate 19,563,705 of NC_142518.1, read as the reverse complement.
ATAAAATAACATCTGACTGAAATAAAGTCATGAGGCTTTAGTCGGATAGGGCCCATCCTATATATAAGCTCTGTTCATCTCCATCCTAGTCAATGAGAACTGGAAAAGAATTTGGTAAAATACATGGGGAAATTCTTATGTACTAGGGCTAGACATGGACTACATTCCTTTTTATATTTCACTGTCACATGGTCACGTGTAGCGGAAAGGGAAGCTTAGAAATGAAATTTAGCTCTGTGCCCAGATAGAAGAGAAAATGTATTTTGGGTAAAACACTGGCAGTGTCTCTATAGTACTCTATTCCATTCTATACTTCTACATTTCTGACTACTAAATATCCATTTGGACACCTCTGCTTTCCCAGGAGGAATTCTCTTATCTGTTTTCCTCTGTGACCCTTGGTTCCATCCTCTGGAAGATCTTGCCACTCTATTTTACTACTTGGCTAAATCTGAAATGAGTGTGGGGACATTGAGGTACCGTACGCCAATAACCATATACTTTTCATATTTGCTGAATAATCATACTTAAAGATACTTACTGAATTGAGTTCTCACTCATTTATGTGTTTGCTTGTTTGCATACATATTTATTTGCTTGCTTCTTTACTGCTTTTTTTTTTTCCCATCATGCCAGCAGTGGTTGAAAAGCATTAGCTATACAGAGGGTGCCAAAAAAATGTATATGCATTTTAAGAAAGGAAAAAACTGTATTAAAATTGTAATACTCAATATATGCTGATAACAAAAGATGAATATAAGTCATGTGTATACATTTTTTGGCACCCCCTGTATAATAGTATGGAAGGATGTAAAGATATTTTTGACGGGATAAAGGCATAATGTGATCCTGTGGTAAGCAGCTTCTAAGACTGCCTTCAATGATCCTTTCCTCCTATTTTCATCCTTTGCAAGTGGGTTGGGTTTAGTGATGAACTGTTGCTTCAGAGATTAGGTTACTAGTATCTACTATCTACTTTGTGCATTCTTTTTAAAAATTTTCATTAAATTTGTTGGGGTGACATTGGTCAGTAAAATTATATAGGTTTCAGGTGTACAATTCTGTAATACATCATCTATATATTGCATTGTGTGTTTACCACCCAGAGTCAGTTCTCCTTTCATCACCATATATTTGATCTCCTTTTACCCTCATCTACCACCCCTCCCCCTTACCCTCTGGTAACCACTAAACTATTGTCTGTGTCTATGAGTTTTTGTTTGTTTGTCTTGTCCATTTGTTGCTTTCAGTTTTATATCCCACATATGAGTGCTTTCTTTCACTCACCTGTTAGCTCTGAGGAAAACCAGCTACCATGTTGTGAGCTGCCCTGTGGAGAGGCCCACTTAAGAAGGAACTAACTGTTTGTTGTCTCTGACCAATAGCTAGCAGAGACTGGGTGCCTGCCAACAGCCACATGAGTGGCCTCAGAAGCAGCTCCTTCCCCAGTTGAGCCTTGAGATGACTGTAGCCCTGGAAAGACACCTTGAAAGAAATAAAAAGTCATAGACACAGACAATAGTTTAGTGGTTACTAGAGAATAAGGGGGGAGAGGGTGGTAGAAGAGCATAAAGGGGGTCAAATATATGGTGATGGAAGGAGAACTGACTCTGGGTGGTGAGCTCACAATGCAATATGTAGATGATGTAATACAGAATTGTACACTTGAAACCTGTGTAACATTACTAACCATTGCCACCCCAATTAACTTTAATTATAAAATAATAATAATAATGATAATAATAATAATAATAATAAAAGAAACCTTATGAGATACTCTGAATTAGAGGATCCAGTTAAGTCACATGCGTATTCCTAACCCACAAAAAATGGGAAATAAAAAAAAAATGTTTGCAGTTTTAAACCACTAAATTTTGGGCTAAAGTGTTTCACAGCTATAGATAACTAATTCAGACCCCTTTTGTGTAGAAAGAGTAAAAAAGATACATGTGCTTTTATAGACATAAAGTATCTTTTATAAAAAAGGTTCAAGAAGTTGTTAACCCTACTTACCTCCAACAACAAGAGCATGAAGAAGTGGGGAATTCATTTTACTTTACACTTTATACTGTTATCCACTGTGTGGATATTTTACCATGAAAATGGATTGCTTTTTAATCATTATAATAAAATAACTAGTTAAAGTAACTTTTGTTTTAATGAGAAAATCGGAACTAACATTACATACTATTTAGAAAAGAATGAGGACACTATATATTAAACCTATGATATATGGCCTAAATTACCTCAGAAAAATTTTATGGTTAAGTGGATTTGATTTGAAAAATAAAAGTTAAATATAAGAAACAAAGTTTTCTCTTGAAGAAGAAAACAAACAAACAAAAAAAGAAATAAAACTTGAACAAATAAAGCATGTATAAATATAAATTCAGAAATTAATGAGGTAGAAGATAAACCATTCAAAACAAATAAACACGCACCAGTGATCTTACCTACACTAAAACCAAAACCCAGCACTACAAAAAGATTAGTAAAATATATAAAAATTTGGCAAATATGAACAAGAAAAAAGAGTCAAGGCTCAAATATACACCAAGAATGAAAAATGCCGATTAGAAGCATTTCCATTAACATAAAGAACAAGCAAGGATGTGCACCAATATCACTACCATTCAATATTGTTTAGGAGATCCCAGCAAATGCAGGAAGCAGTGGAGAAATAAGCATAAATAGTTCAAAATAAAGAGTAATTGTGGATGATTTGATAGCACATATAAACAATCTGAGAGCATCCCGTTAATAAATGGTTAGAACTAATATGAGAGTTGAACAAAGTGACCATTTACAAAAAGCTCATATGTGATTCCTGCACTAAAACTTAAGAACAATAGCTCATTGTCTTTACTCTAATATTGCAGTTGCTCTAAAGTGGCTTGTGATTTCAGTGGACAATTTCAGCCTTTAATGACCATCCCATTAGATCACACTCTATACGTTAAAACATGTCTGTACTCAGAAATTGAGGGAACTGTTTTGCTGATTTTTTTTTTTTCTTTATACACCATCCTGGACTATGTTGGGATGGTCATGTTCTCATGTCAAGGCATTTGATACGCATTACAGAGGTTTCTCAGATTTTAGTTCAGGTTTAAGAAACCGAGTTTCTGAGAGTATGAGAACGTGGCTGTCCTCTGTGGTACTCTGCAGAAGGCTTCTTCCCTGATCACCCTAGGAAGGGCCTACATTTGTGTAGCACTGAAGCTGTGAGCACTCTCTATGTATACGTGTAGGTATAATCAATAGAATGTTTTCTAAGCATTTTTGGTGGGAAGTGCAAATTCCAGATTGAATCTTAAATGAAGTTGACACTGCAGAAATCATGGATGCCATGATAATGCCTGTTATCTAACTCAGATCGAGGCAGCTCCTTTGTTTCCAGTGAAGTTAGGTTTTGATACACATCTTTTTTATCCACTTCCAAGCTACATTTGGATGTCAAATAAAATGTCATTAGTGTAATAGCGAAAGCAAATTTCAGTTACACTTTTATTTTAAAAACTCTAAATTCCTTCAAAAAATTCTATTTCCCTAAGAAATTTATTTTCCTATGTTCTGAGAAAATTAGGTTCAATTATTTTCTCCCTTTTCAAAACTACAAAATTCCCTCCCCCAGGAGTCTAAGCTGATGGCCTTAACATCATATTGTACAGGATAGAAAGTCAAAGCAACAACATCCAGCTCCCCACAGCCATCTTGTCACCACCAAACCTGTCAGTTTTCTTTACTGAATTCATACCATCTGGTCTGATCTTAGGAAAGGGCATTCTTCCACTGGTTTCTACATTACATCTTCTCAAGGGCTGGAATCCTGGGCGTTTCCACGATTTCCTACGTCATTCATTTCTACCTAGATGTTTACTGTCAATATAATTTTTTTCTAATATCCTTCATCTTAAAAATAAAGTAGAACAAGATCCCTTAATTCTACATCTTTTATTCCAGCCATCACTCCTTTTTTTCTCTTCATAGCAAAACTTCTGGAAAGATTTGCCCACACTCACCATTTTACTTGCTCTCTTCCTATATGCCCTTCAACCAATGCAAATCTGGCTCCACTCCACCTCTGTTCTAAATATGTCCATAAAACTTTACTTACTGCAGAGATAAGTTTCCTGCTAAATGATCAGTGGTTTAAAGAAAGCAGCTATGCAGTAATAATTATGTACAGCTCCTAAATACTAAGTACTTTAAATTTTAATTTGGTGAAATGTCTCCCTTTAAGACAATTTCTTTCTTTTAAGAATTTACTAAATGTTGTCCTTTAAAATTTCATCTTTATTTCAGTTTATACTTTTTATTGCACTTTTATTAGAAGCAACTTACCAGAAGCACATCATCAAATAAAATTGTCAGAGAAATGATGAAAGAAAGAACATTTTCAAAAGGTCACAAATAATGAAAGTTACTCAGCATGAATCACAAAATAAGCAGGGACTTCAAAAACCAAGGGAACTGAATTATTTCTACAGATATAATAAACATTACCATAATTATTATGGATACTGAAGTTAGAGATTTTTCCATGGATTTTTGACAGTTAATGCATTTTTTATTATTTTGAAATAATTTTAGATTTGTAGAAAAGTTCCGAAGAGAATACAGAGAGTTCGCACATAACCCTCACTCAATTTCCCCTGATGTTAACATCTGACATCACCTTGGTATATTTGTTGAAATAAGAAACCAACGTTGGTTCATTACTATTAACTAAACGGCAGACTTTATTCAGATTTTATCACTTTGTCCACTAATGTCTTTTTAGGTTCCAGGATCCCATCCAGGACACCACATTGCATTTTGTCACTATGTCTCCTTAGACTCCTCTGGTCTGTGATAGTTTCTCAGCCTTTCCTTGTTTCCTCTGACCTTAAAAATTTTGAAGAGTATTGGCTAGGTATTTTGTACTCTGTTCCTCAATTTGGGGTAGTTTCGAGATTTTTTCATGGCTATACTGAAGTTATGGGTTTGGGGGAAGAATAATCAGGTTGAATGCCCATATTGAAGGTATATGATATCAATGTGACTTCATCATTGGTGATATTAACACCATCACTTGCTTAAGTGGTGTTTGTAGGATATTTTTTTACTATAAAGTTACTCTTTTTCCTCTCTTTATCCTCTGTCCTTTGAATGCACTACACTAAATCCAGCCATACTCCAAGCAGGAAAGGACTCAAACTACATCTCTTGGTGAAGGGAATGTGTACTTTTTGTTTTTAATTAAAGTTTATTGAGGTGACAATTGTTAGTAAAGTTACATAGGTTTCAGGTGTACAATTCTATAATACTTTTGTTATTTGAAATTATTCTGTACTGAGATTTATCCCTTCTTCCCAATGTATTTATTTATACCATGGATGGAATTATGAATATTTAACTAATACTTTAGGTCATAATGTAATACCCTATTGTTTTTGTTTTGGGGGGCAGTTGGTGAAATTATTTCAGCTTTGGCCATTGGGAACTCTTACGTTGTTTCACATGCCCCTTTTTGTTCCCCCAGATATTTTTATTTATTTTTTTGACATTCAATATTATTTTATATCGATTTCAGATGTATGACATAGTGGTTAGACATTTATATAATTTAAGAAGTGATCCCCCTGACTAGTCTGGTACCCACCTGGCACTATACATAGTTATTACCATATTATTGACTATATTCCCTCGGCTTTACTTTACATCCCCATGATTATTTTGTAACTACTGATTTGTACTTATTAATCCCTTCCCCTTTTTCACCCATCCCTCAACCCCCCTCTCATCTGGCAACCATCAACGTGTTCTCTATGAGTTTGTTTCTATGAGTTTGTCTCTATGAGTTTGCTTCTGTTTTTTTTGTTGTTTCTTTATTTTGTTCTTTAGATTCCACATATAAGCAAAATCACATTGCACCTGTCTTTCCTTGTCTGAATACACTACTCAGCACAATACCCTCCAGGTCCATCCATGCCACCGCAGATGGCAAGAACCCATTCCTGCCCATGACCAAGCAATATTCCACTCTGTATGTGTAATATTCCTCTTTATTCATTCATCCACCAGTGGGCACCCAGGCTGCCTCCACATTACACATCATGGCCATTGTAAATAATGCTGTGGTAAACATATGGATGAACCAATCCCTTCAAAGTAGCCTTTGGGTTTCTTCAGATAAACACCCACAAGTGGGATTCCTGGGACCTTCTTTGTTTCTTATTATAGCCTTTGTTTTAAAGTCTATTTTGTCTGGTATAAGTATTGCTACCCCAGTTTTTCTGTTTTGTTTTGTTTCCGTTTTCATGAAATATCTTTTTCTCATCCCTTTACTTTCAGTCTGTGTGTCTTTTGATCTGAGGTGAGTTTCTTGTAGGCAGCATATGTAAGGATCTTGTTTTCTTATCCATTCAGCTCCCTATCTTTTGATTGGAGTATTTAATCCATTTATTAGGTTGGTGCAAAAGTAATTGTGGTTTAAAAGATTAAAAATAATTGCAAAAACTGTAATTACTTTTGCACCAATCTAATACATTTAAAGTAATTATTGATAGATACGTAGTTATTGCCATATATATGTGTGTGTGTGTGTGTGTATATATATATATACATATATATACCAGTATATATATACACATATATATATATATATATATACCATGTTTCCCCAAAAATAAGACCTAACAGGACCATTAGCTCTAATGCGTCTTTTGGAGCAAAAATTAATATAAGACCCGGTCTTATTTTACTATAAGATTGGGTATTATATTATAATACCGGGTCTTATATTAATTTTTGCTCCAAAAGATGCATTAGAGCTGATGGTCTGGCTAGGTCTTATTTTCGGGGAAACATGGTTCATGTATATATATGGGATATATATGTGTGTGTGTGTGTGTGTGTGTGTGTGTGTGTGTGTGTGTGTACACACACACACCAGGGGTGCCAAAAAATGTATACAAGTGGACACTTTGGTGTATACACATTTTAAGAAAGGAAAAAAAACATTAAAATTCTAATACTCATATATACCAATAACAAAAGATGAATACAAGTCACGTTTGACTTTCCCAATTACAAGAGGTGCTCAAAATGGTTCCCATCAGCGTCCAGACATTTCTGATTACGGTGAACTACTGCGTGAGTAATGTTGACCAAAGTGTCCACTTGTATACATTATTTTGGCACCCCCAGTATATAATGCTAACCTAATGGTGAATTCATACTGATACCTCCAACTCTAGCCTTCCCTCTTTGCTTATCTATAATTTCCCTCTATGAAGTAAAAAACTGGTTCTCAACATCCATCATCCATTTACTTATTTATTCAACATGAGACATATATTTAAAGCAGGTTGAGAATTATTACTTAACCTGAAGCTTCATGAGAAACAAATTTGCCGAATGGAGTGCAGTTTTTATGTGCATTTCTTTTTGTCTTTAGCCTTACAAATACCATTTTACAAAGTTATGTAGTCAGCTTCTTTTTCTCCCACCTGCTTCAGTGAGGTTATGTCATACATTTGCAGTAGAGTTAGATTCATTTGTCATAGCATATTCCATTCTGAGATCCCCTGACACCCTGGTTGAATTTCTTTTAGTTTGCATATATTAAAGTTTATTCTTTTTGATGTCCAACTCTATGAGTTTTGACAAATGCATTGATTTATATATCCACTACTCCAGTACCATACAGAGTAGTTCCATCACCCTAAAGTTCTACAAGCTTTTTTTTTTTTTTTTAAATAGGAAACTACTATGAGAAAGCACACGGAACAAAATGTTTCCCACCAAATATTTGGTTCTATCTGATAATGTTTTTAAAAAAGTTTATTTCCACGTTTCTGAAAACCTTTTAAAGTTTTTACTGATACCCTTACTCACCAAGAATTCATAACTACAAGCTTTTTAAAAAATATTCACCAGTGTGACTATCAGTTACCACTTATTAGTCTTAAGACGGTAACTCCTGAGGCCCAAATCTTGTCTCTTACTTAGAGAGCAACTCACTATAGAAAAGAGGCTTCTCTATATGATCTAAGATCTTAATGGTTCTTATCATGGGTCTGTCCCTCACAGTGTTGGCATACCTATCGGCTGAGGAAGATAGTCCCTAGAATATCTGGGTCATTATAACGTTTTAGCAGAGTAAGCAAAAGAACCAATCATTCAGGCTCAGCTGTGATTTGAACTTGAGATTCATAAGCAACAAACTTTTCAGCTAATGTCATCCTCAGGGTATACATTAGGGTGTAGCTGAATCAGGGTACAGCTGAAACTAGAAGTACTATCCCTACCCCAGAATGTACAGAATGTACTGTTTTTATATTTTGTATTTTAGTTTTTTGTTTTTCTTTGGTTCATTGTTGTTGTTTCATTTGTTCTCCTCAGAGGCCTACAGTTCAATTTCAGGGGCTTGAGGTGCTACCACGGCTGCCATACAGCTGACAGAAGCCCAAGGTGAGATTCTAACCACCTTAATAGATGAAAAGTGACTCTTAAACATCATGAAAGAATCTTGAGATGTGGGATCCCAATTTCTATTGTCAACTAAACCAAATTACCATGCACTAAAACAATTATGCTATGTACCCATATTTGTTGGATTAATTTAAGTGTAAATTCTATTTGAGCTCCTACTTTGTACCATCTTAGCTCAATGACTTTGGAAAGTTAACTGTTCTGAACTTAAGTTTCTGGTCCTCCATTTTAATATGGTTTTTATAAAGAACAATTGAGAAATTGCAGTTGAATATACTTGATAGTATGTGTGTATCTAGTTTCCATAGATGACTGCTTATGTAATGGAGTCACAGAGGCTGCCAAAGCTAGGGGAAAAAATAAACATTGTACTTTGACTAAAGCAGTAGGATAGGAAATTTCTCAGCGCCCTCCCAATGAAGACATCCCAAACCCCTATTTCTCCCAAAACACAGCTTAAGACTAGTAGACTAAGCCTCTTATGAACCTGGACTATCATACATCCATCACTGAACTCACTGTCCAGTAAATAAATATATATTAAGTGCTCCATAAGGCACTGAGAACAAAATCTAAAAATCTAAACCTCTCATTTTACTGTTGAAGAGACTGAAGGTAAAGCAGATTAAGATAGTGACGTTCATAGATGTTGATCATAATTGATCCAGTCTATTGTAAATTTATTGGGCTCACATGATAGAAGGGGCACTGCTGAAAGTCACTGTTGGACTAACAGAACTCACCAAATTTTTTTGGCCTGACATTTAGCGATTAGGCTCATACATACATACGTACGTACGTACATTCGTACGTACATACATATATATATATATATATATATATATATATATATATATATATATATTTTTTTTTTTTTTTTTTTTGGCCTCTCTGGTCTTTTCCATATCTGTCCTTTTAAGGAATGGCTGCCAGAAGATGACTTTTGAAAAGTATAGTTTGTCTGTTACAACTTTATACAGTTAAATTCTGTGCATAATTAAGAGACAATTATTATTGCATAAAGGCCATGAGGGCCTACACGGAACTGTCCTGTAGAAATTCCATTTTGGAATGAAAATAATTGGTGTTGAAAAATTAAAGGTGCTGTTTTGCCTGCTTATTTGACAGAATTATTAGCTTTGCCCGCCATCTCATGGAAGGTTGGTAGGGATATTGTATTTTTCTCTTTTGTATACTAATAGGAACAATATTTGCATAAATTAAAATTGTAATGTCGCTTCCATTTTCTGGGACTGGCTACCAGCTTGGTTTTCACCTATAATCATAGCTTTATTTTTCAAATTATCTATCTATCTATCTATCTATCTATCTATCTAATCTATCTAATCTATCTAATCTATCTAATCTATCTATCTAATCTATCTAATCTATCTAATCTATCTATCATCTATCAATCAATCAATCAATCAATCAATCAATCTATCTATCTATCTATCTATCTATCTATCTATCTATCTATCTATCTTAATCAAGTCCAACCTCTCTCTTTAGAGGACTTTTACTCCTCCAAATGGCAAATTGTCCAAGTAATCTGATGATTTACTCAGTCAAAAGCAGGTGGGGGTGGTTACATCTGTCAGGGTTCAAACAGAGAACCAGAAACACGGGGAATGTGTGAGCCGGTTAAACATTCTTCATAAGGCTTTTGTCCTTGCTTCAGGTGCTGGAGCCTGAGGTCAGCACAGCACTCAGGGAGGAACAATGGATGTGAAATGGGGGAAGCAAGGATAGACTGGAACCCATGCTGATCTTTCACTGCCTCCGAACAGCCAACCTTGGTGACATGAGTGCCCAGCAGAAGTGAGTACTTTTTTTTTTTTTTTTTTTTTGAGTTGCTAGAGCTGAAGGAAGACCTGAGGGGGAGCTGTGGTAGCTAAGGTCCCGACTGCTGCCTCACACTAAGATAAACCAGCAGATAAGTAACAAGGTGTCTGTGCCCCTACTTTCTTAGCATAAGTCAAATATGGCCACTACTTTACCTTTGCCTTCCAAATCTCTCTCCAAGTGCCTCTTGTAACACAGCCAATCTCAGAACCATGCAGGGAACTCTGAAGAAAGTTTAGTTCACAGTACAAAGCCCCCACAAAGGCAGACCTACTTCCACATAGCAGGTGAAAAAAGAATTGGGTAGTTAATTTGCTCTTGCCATTATTCTCACTGCCACCCAGTGGCACTGGAAATTCCATTTTTTTAAATTTTTTATTTCATGTTGTTGCTAGTATACATCCCACCCAATTGTGCAGGATTACCTCAAACTTGGGATTCTAGTTAATAACTCTGTCCTCCTCTTGTCCTGTTTTAAACCACAGTACGTAGTTCAGATTCACTGGATTCTTCTAGGACGTTTAAGGTCCTCTCCTGACAGCAGAGTTTGGTAGGGGCTACCCCAGGGCCCCAGATCCCCAGGCAGTTGTCCTGTCCGTAACTTTGAATCTCAATGAGCAGGAACTTTGGTCAAGTAATTTTCCATTCTAAAGTCTAATCTTGTTATGCAAATTTCTCAACCTGCTCTCCAGGGGCCAGAGATAATATCCATTTTGAATATTACAGAAGGAAAGCCTTTGTCAGGGCACAGGATGTCTTATCACATCCTTCTTTACCAACATCTGCAAAGAAGGGGGTGATGGACTTCACAGGGGTGTTAAAATTAATGAACAGTAATTGGACACCCAGCACCCAAAATGCACATTAAATAAAGCTTAGAACAAAATATTTTAAAAGCAACTAACCTCTTTGTCAACAACCAAAGGGAATTTTAAGCAATGCATGGATGTGTAATGAGATATTTCTTCCAATGATATCACACAGTTATCTGTAAGGATAAATAACGCTTTATTGCAACATGAAGTTATTCTTAAAGTTAGTTCAAACATATATTTTTCAAATATTAGGAATTCTTATATTCCTGGCTGGTATCTTCTAGGAGATGGTTGTCCCAAGAGTACTTCCTATAAGGTAACCTTCTGGGAGTTGTAAGCCATGAAACTTCAAGAGAATTGAAAGTTCAGACTAAACAATGTCATGTGATTAAATTTAATTTTCACCAGCCTCCATCTGCTCAAATTAATATATATTAACATATAGATTCAAAAATGTAAACAACCCCATTATTTATCCTAGAAGGATGAATTATCTTGTTAGGAATTTATCCACCTTTTCTTCCCTTTCTCTTTGTGTGTGTGTGTGTGTGTGTGTGTGTGCGCGCGCGCGTGCGCGCGTGTGTGTGTGTGTGTGTGTGTGTGTGTTGCATGAATGTGTGTGTGTGTGTGTTGCATGAATGTGTGGGTGTGTGTGTTGCATGAATGTGTGGGTATATGTCCAAGTGTCAGCATTCAAGGAACAAGAATGCTGGTGTGCTTTACTTTACTTCACTTTTAAAGAATAAACACATTTCTGAAATTTTTAACAACTGAAGAACTTAATCTTTATAATAAACTGCTAAAGAGGAAAAAAAGGTGATAGTTTTAAGAGTGTCATAAATGAATGAAAAGATAGATTCAATAAAGCTATTACTATTTTTACCAGAATTGGTAACTTTAGAGGTCAACCATAAGAGAACAAAGGAAAAAATGCATAAATTACTTATACATTCATATAGATATACGGAGTAAAGAAAGAGGAGTAAAGAAACCAAGTGGGAGGAAAGAAATGAGGGAGGAAGAATATGAGAAAGGAAGAAAAATAGAGGAAAGAGATGGAAGATGGTTTTTATTGTGGAACTTAAAAAACAAAGGCAAATCTATTAGTTAAACTGAATTTCCAACTTAAAACTTAAAGTCCAGCCTACTTAGGTGACATCTAGCTGGTGCAGGTATGAGGCTTTCAGGACGGCAGGCACTGCACACGGTCTTGGTCCTCTCCCTCCTCGGATGTATCTGAGGTGCTGGAAGACTCATCTGTATCTGCATTCATGCCTCCCGCTGCAGGAGCTCTCCGGTGCCGTCGTTGACCTCTCCGTGTCAGGTGACGCATGAGGAACCAAAGCATGTGGCTGTCAAATAGGTCGGTGTGGTGTGATCTGTCTTCATCTCGTTCCTGCTTGTTCTTCTTAATCACATTCTTTAACCCAGTAAGCTCAGTGGCAGCTTTAGCTGTGGGTGCCCAGATCTTGGCATCATGGTCTAGGCCACTGGTCGCCATCACAGGTAGGGAGGGATGGGGCTCAACACAGTTTACAGTACCTGCCATGTCCCCCTTCAGGAACTGAACAATCTGGCAGGATGATTTCTCCCAGAGGAAGATGTGCCCGCAATCACTTCCGCTCATCACAAACTGACTTCTGGGGCCATAGAAATTGACGCCTTTGACTGTGGCATTATTTCTGTGCCCCTTGTATCTCTTAATATACTGGGCCCCATCACAGTCAGAGGAGTTGAAGAGGTAAATATCTTCATCATTGTAACTGGCCAGGAGCTCTGTGCCATCGTGGCTGTACACAAGGGAGGTGATGGCTGCTTTGGAATCGTAAGTGGCCAGGTGATGAGGACAGAATTTCTTGAATACTCCATTATTCTCATTCATATTAATTTTCCTCTGGTCATAAATTCTTACAAACTGGTCTTGTCCACCCACAGCAAACTGGTAAGCATTGGCAGGATTCACAAAGATGGCATAGAGTCCTACTTTCCTCTCATTCTCTCTTGTTACCACCAATTTTGAAGCTGGATCATTTTGTCTGAGGTCAATGGCAAAGACAACTGCATCTTCACCTGAAGTTAGGAATGTAAAAGGGGAGTCTGGCTGCATAGCCATCTTGTGACTGGCTCCCTTATGGAAGGCCACACGCTTAGAAAGCAGGTTGGGTGGCAGAGCAAGGAGTTCTGTTACCCGTATCTGCCCATCACGGGCACATGTGGCCAGGATGGAATCACCAGTGTTGGGAAGGAACTGGGCATGAAAGACATTATTTTTGTGACCAGTCTCAAATTGCAGTACTGGCTTCTTACACATCCAATCCCAAATTATCGTTTTAAGGTCATCACTGCTAGAGACCAGCCAGTTGCCAGACTGGTTAAAATGCACACTATTGACACAACCACCATGGCCTTCAAGCCCATACTGCAGATGGAAACGCTGCACAAAGACTCTTGCCCCGCAAGCCTCATGTACAAAGCGGGCACTTGAACCCAGCTGCCGCTCTCGAAGAGCAGTGAGAACCTTCCAGCGAGGGGGTGGCAGGACAGATGTTTCTGAGGACATCCAGTCCTCCAGGGACCCGTTCTCATCTGATAAATACTGATAATGGCTAGCCTCATGGTACTGTATCTGGGGCTGTTCTTCCATTTCTTCGTCTTCCTCCTCTCCTAAGCGGCCATAGTTGACGGTTTCATCACTGTCTCCCACACTTTCAGAGACCATGCTTTCATTTTCTGTGTCTGTGTCTATGTCGGCAAGGCTGACACCACCACCATCCCCGGCACCATCACCATTTCTGGTCAATCTCAAGCTCAGTTCAGTATCTAAAGATGTCTCCCTCCCGGCCTCCGCCCCAGACTGCTCCTCTGGGCTATTCGGCGGGCCTCCATTCCCTAAGTCTGATGGGCCAACTGCGCTGCTCACATTGTCAGACATCTTAAATGATACTTGCTGTGGCTGGACTGTAGTGGGGAAAAGCCCTTGAAGCCTCGAGAAGGGAAAACGCCAGCAGAGAAGAGGGTCGGTCTAGCGGCAAGACGCCATTCGCAGTCGGCCAAAGAAGGGAGGGGCAAGAGCTCCGTGAGACCGTTGAAAGTATGGGAGCTGGTGAGGTTCAAAAAACTTCCCACCAAGTGTCTCGTGATATTTCAGGGTTGCTCAGATTTGCCCTGGCCCTGAGCCCCGCCCTAGCAGCACCTTACGCGGTTAGCAGCTGTGCATGGTGTTCTTGTGAAAATTGAAACATACTGTACTTTGGGAAACATTCTTAGTAGAGAACCATCAACAAAAGTGATCCTCCTTAGGAAAAACAGTTAATAGAACTATCAAAATGTTTTAAATATCTCCCAAAATATATCAGAGCCATGGAGGGGGGAAGCATTTAGGAAAAGAAAGCAGCTTTTCAGAGACAGTTAATTGTCACTGCTGTGTTAACTTCTGAGCTTCTCCAAATGAATTATCTAAGGTGATGTCAGTAAGTTTTGGAAGGGGTGCAGTAAACTGCTAAGAATGCCGGAATGAGAAAAATAAAATTTCCCTCAAAGTAATCTCAAGATCAATGCAAAATTGATTAAACATAGAAGTATAAAGTTTTCTAAGGGAGAGAACAGTTCCAAGGCTAATAATAATGGAAAGACGTGAACATCATTCATAGTAATTTGTAAAGAATAGCACAGCAACTTGAAACCACCTGAAAGCCTATCAAGAATAACATGCATATATTATTAATTATAAATTACAATTATAAATAATAATATATTAATAATAAATTAGCATATATTTCTATAATGTACTAATGTACAAAAGTGGGGATTAATCAATTAAAATTAAATACATCAACATGGGTGAATCTTAACACAATGATGAGTTAAAACACAAATGAGAGAAGAATAGTTAACTTCATTTTTATGCAGATCTTTATAGTTTTCGTATGTAACAAAGATATTTTTGAAGGCAAAGAAATAATTGACTCAAAATTCAGGATAATCATTACCTTTGGAGGAGAGGAAGAAGTTAAAATCCGGTAGAGAGGAAGCTTTGAAAATTCTTGGTAATATTTATAGTTTACCCTGAATATAGGTATGTTATTATTTTTATTATTTACATTTACACATGCATGTAAATATACACATACACATTTACATTATATATATATATATATATATATATATATATATATATATTTATTTATTTATTTTTTTCTATGTATGATATATTGCATAGTAGTTTTTTTCGTTTTTGTTTAAGAGATAATGTTCATTCACAGGGGGGTCTTGCTTAGCCATGGTCCACACAAAAAACAGGAAAACTAGAGCATCAAACCGTATTATGCCCATCCTGGCATTGTCCAGGGGAGGAAGCCTTAATTGACTTGGGAAATATGTCTTATCCCATTCAAGGAACAGTTCCAGTGTTAGAGGTTGAATCAGGTTATTTTGATCTGATGCTGTTGTACTAATTTGACTTTTTTCCTACGTTCTCATTAAGCAAACTTTGCCTATGAGTCGGATTTTCATTTAAGTTTTCATTTAAATTTGCATTTATTTAATTTAGTTTATCTATTTAGTATATTTTCACTCTCATTCATTCATTCATTGATTTATTCACCACACATTTATTTAAAGTTTCTAAATAAACACCATATGCTGTTCTAGGTCCTGATAATGCAGTGGTGAATAAAAGTGGTAATCCTTTCACTCTTGGACTGTATAATACAGTGGGAAAAGAAATTGGCAAGGCAATACATAGATCATACGAAGGAGTGATGAATGGGATGTAGAGAAATAAAGGTAAGTAAGTAGATAAGACTGGAGGTTATTTCAGATAGTACATTCAAGAAAGATCTCCTTTGTGAGATGACATTTAAGTAGAGAGCTGAATGAAAAGAGAAATGGAACATGTAAATATCTAGGATAAGAACATGCCCTGTAGAGTGACATTGAGGGCAAATGCTCTAAAATAGTAGCACAACATGAGTGTTCATGGAATTTCAAGGAGGCCACTGTGACTGAAACAATACAAGTAAGCATTAGGGAGAGGGTCAGGCCATGGGATTAGGAGAAGCCAAGGCCAACTAAACAGAGCCTTGTCCGTCACCAGGAATTTTAAGTTTTATTTCGTTCTGTGTGCTCTGGAAACCCTTTAGAAGCTTGTGAGCAAATTAATGGCACTATCTGACTTACTTTTTAAAAAGATGATACTGGCTGCTGTGTGGAGAATAGAATGGGGTGGGAAGAGGGAGCAGAAATACTAAACTATTCCTCTAATCCAGGTGAGAAATTAAGATGGCTTAGCCTAGGATGAGGATAGTGCAGGTGGTGAGAACTAGTTGAGGTTTGGAATGCATTTTGAAAGTGGAAATTATAGCATTTACTGGTGAGTTGAATGTGAGTATGAGGTGGATTGGTCAGGCTACTGACAAGAAACACATATCACTGGGGCAGTTTGAAGCAGTTTATAAGGGGGATTTTTACAACAGCGAGAGAAGGATGTAGGGAAGTCACAAGGGAAAGATCAGGACCTCAAGGCTGTTATGAATGGGGATATATTATACCCCTAGGCATATAGGTGGAGAAGAGAAGAAGTGGTTATCAAAAACCCGAGACAGAAAGAGCAGTGTGGAGCATCTGACCTGACAGGCGCTGTCATTAGCCATCTTTCAGTGAACTTGTAAGGAGGGAGCCAGGGAGACAAATTCCCCAAATTCATTCTCTTCTCTCTGCTGCCCTACTGGTAATTTTGTGTCCTGTAACTTTACTGAATTTATTAGTTCTAACAGGTGTGTGTGTGTGTGTGTGTGTGTGTGTAGTCTTTAGCGTTTTCCATATAAGATCATGTCATCTGCAAACAGATAATTTCACTTCTCCCTTTCCAATTTGATGTCTTGTATTTATTTTTCTCTTGCCTAATTTCTCTGGCTAGGACTTCCAGTGCCATGTTTCATAGAAGTGTTCAGAGCAGGCATCCTTGCCTTTTTTCTCATCTTAAAGGAAAAGCTTTCAGTTTTTCACTGTTGACTATAATGTTAACTTGTGGGCTTATCATATATTGCCTTTATTGTGTTAAGGCAAATTCCTTTAATACCAAGTTTTTATCATGAAAGAGTACTGAATTTCTCAAATGTTTTTGTTGTTGTTTTGTTTTGTTGTGTTTTTTTTGTGTGTTTTTTTTAATCTATTGCAATGATTGTGTAAGTTCTATCCTTCATTCTGTTAATATGGGGTATCACTTTAATTGATTTGCTTATGTTGAACCATCCTTGCATCCCAGGGACAAATTCCAGATGGTCATGGTGTATTATCTTTTTAATGTGCTACTGAATTTGGCTTGCTAGTTTTTTTTGTTGAGGATTTTTCCTTCTATATTCATCAGGAATATCAGCCTACAGTTTTTACAATTATTGCTGAGAGGTTAAGATAAGGCTTGAGAACTGACCGTTAGATTTGGTAACAAGGAGAGATAACAAGTGACTTGTCAGAACTGTTTTACAGTATTTGTAAGAACAAATGCTTGACCAGAAAAGTTTGGGGAGAGAAAGGAGAGGGAAGAAAGGGGACAGTGGGTAGAGACAACTGTTAGAGGAGTTTTGTTGCATAGGCGAGAAAATAATTCAAGTGATAGCTACAAGGGGGAATGCAGTCATGATCTTTTTTTTTTTTTTTAAACTGAATTATCACAGGGGTTTTATGCTAGTGACAATGATTTAGTAGTAAGGGTGAAACCTGATAATGCAGGGGAGAGAGAAGTTTCAGAAAAAGTCTTGAATAGGGAAAAGGATATAGGATTCAATAGACAGAGGAATTGTAACAGGAGGGGAGACAAAATATTTAGCACAGAGACAAGTAAGTTGTTAGATTTGGTGGTGGAAGAATGTTCATACTCTATTCTAATTGCTTCCACTCTCCCAGTAAATGAGGAAGGAAGGATATCAGCTATGAATGAGGAAGATGAAAGCTGTGCTGGATCTTTGCAGCAGAAGAAGGTGGGGAATAGTCAACTCAGAGAATGGAGAATGAGTGTAATAGGGGAATGGAGAATTGTTGCCTAGAAGCAGAGAGGGTCCACTTGTGCTTTTATACCATCAAAGTTAAATGAGACAGCGTGGTTATTTGTTTTTCCCTAACTATTTCAGATACTTGAGGACAGGAGTGGAGTAGGCAACTACCTAGCTTCAATTCAATTCCAAATTCTTTTGCTAGTTGAGGATAACGGAGAGTTCAAGGGAAAAGGAGCTTAGACTCTACATAATGAAATTTTTATAGTAAGGAACCGTGGAATTTAACTATAAGAAAGGGAATTAAAGACACAAAAGGGAAGATAAAGAGCACATTTGATATGGTCAGCGGATTGGAGGTTCCAGTGAAGACAGCCTTTACTGTGATCAGCAAGTGCGTTCAAACAGAGAGAAACTACAGTTCGTTTTTGCTTCACTACCTTATGGCCTGTAAGTATATATGAAGCTTAGGAGGACAGGATGACCCAGAACACTATAATCTGCACCCAAGCTATTAAAGCAAAAGCAATTTGATTAAAAGATTAAAGTAATTCACTCTAAGACATGGCTGACTGATAAGCTTAATTTTCCCAGAAGCTATTTCCTTAATCTAAGAGGAACTTCCTATTCCAGGAGAGAGATTTTTTGGAAGAAACCTTCCAGAGCCATTTGGATATCTCAGGATATTACTATAACTACTTTTTTAAAAAGTACTAGAGTTGGAGCCATCTGCCTTTGCCTATTAGAATGGTTAAAAAAAAGAAAGAAAAACAGGAGCAATTTTTAAACCGACTAATACAGTGGTTTTGAAACTATTACCCTGATTTTTTCCCCCATCCCCCAACCCATTGGCAACCATCACCTTGTTCTCTGTATCTAAAGGGTCTGTTTCTGTTTAGTTTGTTCATTTTTTTAAAAGATTCTACTTATAAGTGAAATCATACAGTATTTGTCTTTCTTTATGGTATATGTACTGTAACTATTCTTATTGACCAGCAGTATGGCAGCCTGGTTCTAAAAGTGACAATCAAAGAGGGCCTTTATCTTACTGCCTCAGTGGGTTTGGGGATTCAAGAGACAGTTGTTTCTAAAATGTTACATTACCTGTCTCACATAATGGGCTTGTCTTGTTTTCTGCCTTCATAGAAATAACACCCCACTGAGGGAGATAGACTTGTAACCCAGTAATTATCATGAAGTGAAGTGCGTACTAAGATGAGTAGAAATTTTTCTGAGAAGATTTCATAAGGTGTTGGCAAAACTTGCATTTAAATGCGCTTCCTACATTTTAGAAATACCTATTCAAATTCGTAGGAAGCCCAGAAACTTCAGGATGCCATTTGAAATCAAAAGAGGGAAAAAAAAAATCTCTATATTCTAGAACAATTTCTATTATAAACAAATAATTATAAAATAGCAAAATGTGTGCAAGTTGATTTACTAACAGATGGTCCTATGAAGGTGGAGTGACAGAGAGACTGTTTTAGGGGTAGACATAGGGTTTAGAGGAGCTCCCAGGAAAGACGTTTGAGTGTAACACTGAAGGAATAAAGAGCCGCACACAGCCACCTAACGGGAATTTTCTTCTGGGCTCTTGTGTATGCGCGCCCACATCCCTCTGCCTCATCCTCATTCAGCCTCAGTCCCTTTTCTGTGTGGGGTCTGGCAGGGCAGGAAGCAGTCGGAGATTAACACATGATCTGTGACAGGAGGGAGGAGACAGCATGACATATTCTGGAAAAATGGAAAGTCTCGGTATGATTGGAGCACAGAGTAAGTGTAAACAGCTGTGTGAGACAAGGCTGGCCTATAACAGAAGGCTTTTTTGCAGCAGTTCCCAAACTTTTTGGTCTCAGGACCCCCTAGGCATTCTTAAAACTTACGGAGAATCCCAAAGTACTTGTAGTTATGTGATTTACACCTACTGATATTTGTCACACTAGAAATTAAAGCTGAGAAACGTTTAAATATTAATTAATTTATTTCTTTCAAACAAGAATCATAAACCCATTACATGTTAACATAAATCATATACTTTTATAAAAGATAATTAATTTTTCCCAAACAAAACAAATTTAATGAGAAGAATGGCATTGTTTCACAATATTGCGTATTCTTTTTATTGTCTGGTTTAATGAAAGACATCTGGATTCTCCTATCTGCTTCTTCAGGCAATCTCTTGCAATATCACAAGTAATGCAGTGTCTGGAAAACTGGACTGTACATTTGTGAGAGAATGAGGGTAAAAAGAAAAGCAAATAACATTTTAAGATTATCATGAACATAATTTTGACTTTTCAGACCCATTAAAAGGCCCTCAGGGACCAGCCCCCCCCACCCCCCCACCCCCGTCCCTCTCCAGGAGTCCCAAGCACACTTTAAGGGCTGCTACTTTCTTATAAAGACGTATAGAGAACAAGTTGAATTTTATCTAGAAGGTGATGCATAGGTACCTAAATAATTTAAGCAAGGATTGGATTTGCATTTTATAATGCTTACTATCAGGGTGGGAAATAAGTTGGATAGAGGCAAGATTAGATGTTAGGAAACTAAATTCGAACAATTTCTCACATTCTGTCTGGAAGGACTGTTTTACACACACGTATATAATACCGTTGATACTATTTTTATGGGTCCAGTTTCCTGTACTGAAGAGTAAGTTACTTGAAAGTAGGTACTGCTTTTGATTTATCTTTATAACTACAGCTTTTGGTAGAGAGTGCAGAGCAGGCACCCAGTAAAGATTTGTGTCAAACGAATGAAAAAACCAACTAAATGGCTATCAGAATATTGCAGATTAACGATGATCTAGTCTTGAACTTAATGGCAGTGGCGACACAGATGGAGAAAATTCAAGAGATGTACTGATTTCACTGTTGACTGACTGGAAATGCTGTTGACCTACTTACTGGATAAGGACCATGAAAGCAAGATAAGGAACACCATTATTTCGGTCATCTGCTGTATGTGACCCCAATTCAGGGAGAATGGGAGGGATAGAATGGGGTGGGGTTTGAAGGGGTGATTTCTGGTTTCATTTTGAATATGATGAATTTCAGATGCTTGTGGGATTTTTGCTTAGGCAGTTTTAAAGTTACATAGTGTCTTATCTAATTAAGCCAAGATCACGGTATATTTCAATATTTGTTTTCAATGCTTTAATATTTTAGTATTTATTTTTAATACTTTTGATGTTTCAGTGTTTATTTTTAATGTCTCAGTATTTTAAATATTTAATCAGAGTTCTTGGATGTTTGCTGTCTTAAATTTCCGATGCTATTAGTGGATGCCAGTTTACTGCCAACCAAGTGGGATCATTTGGCTGTTGCACAGTGGCTTGTTTTCAAATTTACTACTAAGTTCCATCCATAATGTGGAAGTTGAATTACCCCTACAACTCTGGGAAGGAATCTGCTGAGCCCACTCTTAATATGAATGTGTGGAAGGAAACAGGAGACATAGCATTTGACTTATTCATAGAAACTGACCAAATCTCCTGTCACCATCCTACTTCACAAGCCACAACTAGGGCTGATGACACGTTGAAAAGTATGCCTATCAGCAAGGGTGGATTTTCATAATTCACAAGTCATTAAATAGGCACCATGTGACTGCAAATAAAGAAGCATTATGCAAAGAATGTGTTATAAACAACTTAAAATGAGTTCAGAAGGTAACAAAACAATCTGGCTTCATGTTTTCAAGAGAGTGGCCCTGACAGACAGGAAAGAACACTTTAAATACCACTTTCAATACTAAAGGGATTCAGTTCTCTTGTCCTTTATTGCCACTCATCTTTCCATCTGGGCAGACTTCCTATTTTATCCAGTACTTCCCTATTTAGTACCATCCTGCCTTTACATTCTGTTTCCAATCGACTCTGCAAGCCTAATTGTTGCCCTGTCCCAGGAGGATGTGAATAATTTTAAAAGTAGAAAGAGAAGCATCTGCACCGATAGAAAATAGCTGTCATTTCATTATAGTCTATTTGTCTTTTTTATTTATGCCAAAAATGTATCCATATCTCCAAAGAATGAATGACTACCGCCTGTCTTAAAAGCTGAATGCAGCCCCCAACTCTAATTATTTTCATTGCTTCAAATTTTTTTTAAAAAATTGTATTTGTGAAAGTTAGAGCTCTTGATAAATATTACACGTTTCTATTGGTTGCATAATTCAGTGAGTTAGGGAAACTGTACCATTCAAGAAAAATAAAAATACAATTTTAAAAACTAAATAGTCTTTGATTTTCATCAATTATTAATTGTTCATTTAATAAAGCACATAGTGAGCATAGAAAACTGAATTATTCATGCATCTCACTAGAGATATTGATATATTTAAATGAATAAGAGAACATTATTTCTAGGGGTATGTTAGATGAATAGCCATGGTAATGTGTGAAATAAAGCAATAAAACTAAAATACAAAAAGATTCTGGTATAACATAATGGAATTTTACCACCACCCCCGAGATGTAAATGTAAACAAAGGTCTACTTTATTAAACATATATTATTGGGAGTATTATTGCCACTATTTCTTTCTCCTCTCATTTATATGCAGAAGGAAATTTCTGCTCCTCTCCAGTTTTGGAATACTTCTGCTTTTTACTCTTACTGTGATACTTCGGACTCTGAAATATGGCAGGCCACGTTTCACTATTGAGCAGTCACTGCTCACGTGTGACACACCCTCTTGCTCTCTTGCCAACACTTTTCCCTCAATGCTTGGACATGATGGGCACTTACGTCTTCTTGTCACCATGAAGTAAGTATGCTTGGGCAGTGCCCAGGGCCCACCTTTAGTAGAAGTGCCGGCTATCCTTCTTGCTGGCCATCCTTCGTCCTTCATCCTTCTTGCACCACCGAATCTGTGTGAGATGGACCTGGCATCCTTGTCTATAAACTGTTTGGGTACATGGACTCACTACGCTGCAGGTCACGTCAACTCTCTGTTTATATGTTTTTTTATTCACTCTTTCTCTCCACTTCCACCCTCACTGCCCCCAACTCTGCCAACGCACCCACAAAATCAGTTCCAACATTTAGATTTTTTTTTTTTTTTTTATTCCTTTTGCCTTTATTACATCATGAGGATGATTAAAAATGTATTATTATTTTAAATTAATTAATTTTTTATTGATCTGACTGGTAATAAAATGCTAATAATAATTACAAGTGCAATATGAATTATGGACAAACAGCAGTTATCTGGCAGATTGCATTACTATGGGAGCATTTATGATTTTTCTAAAATTTTTTTTTTTTTTTTTTTTTTTTTTTTTTTTATTAATTAGTTTCAGGTGCACAAGACAAAGCAAAACTTAGACATTTATCATTTATATCCCTCACACTAGATTTTGGGTGAGTTAGCTGATTCCCACTTCAGCTTCTGACCTGAACCATGTTTTCTAGTCCAGCTTTTACTGGAGAATGTTGTGTGTGTGGCGGGGGGGATGGTGGTTATAAAGCACTTTAAAAATTAATGAATCCACTTGAGTGGTAGGATTTGGTTGTTTGGATTCAGTTTTATAAAATGCAAATGAGAGAGCTAGGATACATGATTTCTATGGCCAATTTTAGTCAAATACAAGCTGATACTGTGATGCAATATGGCTGATTTTCTTATATGGTTTCCAAATAAACCCTAAAGTCAACTTCAAAGCAAAATGAGACTGCAAATATAGTGTAAGAATCATAATTTTCTTTGGAATATATGCATAGCTTTCCACGATGACTGCTTTGAAAGGTAGTACTCATTTGGAACAGAAAAGATTTAGTGAGTTTGTGAAAAATTAGTACATATTGTCATTCATCTTAGTTTCATCATTTACATCCTGAGAGGAACTGAGTAATAAAGACAGTGATAACCAAAGAGTTTCGAAATAGGGAGGGGTCCCAAAGGTGTGGGCAGTTGGGGAAACAACTTGAAAGAGTTGAAAGAAAGAGACTAAACAACTGGCAAGAGAAAGAGGAAGAGTCCTGCTGACAAAGATAAAACAGCCACAGGATTGAGAATACGCAGGACTTGTTTCTTTCAGAATGTGAACAGACATATTTTCATCTGGCTGATGATTCATGTGTAAGAATAGTAATAAAAATCATTTGAAGGCCAGAGTGATCAATGTTTGTTAAAATTCTTGAAGCTGTAGGGGGACCGTGCACTGTTATTCAACACAAATGTTTTAAGTGCATGGCCATGGAACGTGATTTTCCTGAGTGATGGCAGACCCTCTTCAAGTGAAAAGGAGAATTGTGGTAGGCAGAATAATGGTCCTCCTCCCAAACCTGTGAATATGTTTCCTTTCATAGTAAAAGGGAATCTGCCGATGTGATTCAATTAAAAACCTTGAGATGGGAGATGATCCTGGATTATCCAAATGGGCCCAATGTAATCATAAGTATCTTTGTAAGAGAGAGGCAGAGGGTCAGAGTCAGAGAAGGAGACATGGCGATGGAGGCAGAGGTCGGAGTGATGCAGGGACATGAAATAAGGGCTGTAGGCAGTATTCAGAAGCTGGAAAAGGAAAAGAAATATATTCACGCCTACGGCCTTCAGAAGGAATACAGCCCTGCCTATCCATTTTAGGCTTCTGACCTGCAGAACTGTAAAATAATAAATATGTGTTATTTTAAGTCACTACATTTGTGGTAATTTATTACAGCAGCATTAGGAAACTAATGTGGGGATGTATGTGTATAATAATCTCAGCAAGGTAGTTCACAACATCTTTAGAATATTTCTAAGCCAAGATGGAGGAGTTAAGACTACGCAATAATGTGTGCTATTAGATTCAAAACTGCCACAATTGATATGCCCAAAGCATGGTGTTTAAAAACATGGTATTCAGGGCCTGGGTTGGAATCCTGACCCTGACCTTTTCTAGTTATATAATCGTAAGCAAGCTATTTGACATTTCTGTGCTTCTGTGACCGTATATGTAAAGTTGAATTAATTATCATAATTATCTCAGAACTGTGTGATAAAAAATTAATACAAATTAGTACTCATTATTTAATTAATATTACATAAATTAATACTTTTGAAATGCTTAGAACATTTCATGATACATAGCACTATGTAAAGGTTAGCTGTCATTATTAGTGCCAGCCGAAAGTAAATTCTGTGGTCACAAGGTTCAAAGCTCTGTTCTTGATTCTAAACATTTCAGCATTTGTTTCAACGACTTGAATAATGGCATTAAAGTTTGGTGACATAAAATTGGGAGCTATAGCTGTAATGCCAGGCTAAAGCCAATCAAATGAAATATATTTAGGCTCCAAAAAACCCCCAAAGGTTTACATCCCAAATATTTGCCAGCATTATGCTACATTTACTTTAAATATATGAGTAGCATGTTGTGCTCTGTCCCTTG
This sequence comes from Rhinolophus sinicus, assembly GCF_057876585.1. Lineage (NCBI taxonomy): Eukaryota > Metazoa > Chordata > Mammalia > Chiroptera > Rhinolophidae > Rhinolophus > Rhinolophus sinicus. The sequence goes on along the minus strand of NC_142518.1, from coordinate 19,538,201 downwards.
TAAACACAGTTAAAGAAACTTTAGGGTTTTAAAAAAAATAAAATACATGGTTTCATATATCATAGCACTACATTAGCACAACATCCAATAGCTTCCTTCTTGCCCTAACCACCCCACCCTGTCCAATTTGTTGAAAACATATACTTGCATGGCTTATAGAAACCTAAATGTTGGCAAGTGTCATGGGGAGGAAGGGTCAGACCAACTTCTAAATCCAAATAAGGGTTATCGAATAAATTCTCTAACGTTGTCTTTCCACTGCCACATAAAGACATTTCTGACAACTAATCTTACAGTCTTACAGCTAATCCCTACAAAGCCATCAATGGGAATCATCAGAGGAGGCTGCTCCATCACTGAAGTGCTTAGCTCAACCATGCAGTCCTCTGTTTTGGGGACCCGTGGATATACTTAGGACTCCGTACTTTTCATCCCATACAGCATCAAAACTGGTTTAGGACAGTGATTGAAGAAAAATTTGTTAAAGATCAGTCATTGCTTGCCTAGAGCTGGGGTCGTGGGAGAAGATTTAATGACAAGTAGCATGAGGGAAAATTTGGGAGATGATGGAAATAATCTGTGTCATCATTGCCATGGCAGTTAGGCCAAAAGTTCAGAAATAACAGAAGTAGCACCAATGAATCACTGAAGTAATAATTAGTAAAAGTTTATTGCGCACACACCAAAAGGACAGTTTGCAAACCTGTAGCACTCAAACCAAAACATGGAATGAGGCTCAGGCGTATATTTTTATAAAGCAGCTCATATAGTAAGAAAGCAGTGACTTCGTCACAGTGATTGGTTATCATATTAGAATTTTCAGTGATTATCTCGTTATCAACCTTGGGAAACAGTTCAAATTTTGCTTCTGATTTCCAGAGGCAAAAGCAAGAAGTGACCCAGGTTGAGTTAGTCTTGCAAAATAAGCTAAATTATGCTTTGTATGACTAACCTGGTTTTGTCTGCTCAGGGAATTTTCAAGGCTAGTCTCCATTTGTTTTTTATTTTAACAGTTAAATGCTTAAATACATTTGTTAAACCTCATCATACCATACACTTAAAATGGATGGATTGTGCTGCATATAAATTTTACCTCACTACAGCTACTTTCTCCCATTCTCCTTTACTCTCTCATCTTAAAGAACGGAAGACTCCTCATTTTCATCCTGCTAAACCTGATGTGTGCTATAGATCTGTCTATCTCCAGGGAGCTTTATATTCCACCTATTTTTAAATTTGTTTTAATTTAAATTTAATAAATTAGTCTTTCAATACTTATTAACTCAGAATTTTCTTATTTTACATTTTTTCCATAAATGGAAGCATGCTCTTCACACTATTTTCAAAAGTTCACTCAAAAAAATATTTAATGAATGCCCACTAAATAATTATCAGGCAGTGTTATAGGTGAAATGAATAAAAGAGTGAGGAAGACAAATAAAAATCCATGTCCTGTTATATTAATATTAGGTGATATGCTAAGTAGAAAAATTAAGCAGGAGATGGGGCTAGGAATGCTGGGATAGGGGTTGTTTTTTACAGTCTGGACAAAAAAAAAGACATCATGGAGAATATATTGATTGAACACAGACTAAGGCCTTAAGTAAGGCATATGGATATATATATACATATTCCCTATCCCAGCATAATACATATATTATATGTAAAATACTTAAAATTTTCAATTTAATAAAAGATTTGCCCCTACCTTACTGTGTTTTTAGAAATACATTTGGAAATACCTGAGACAATATATGTCTCATGACTGTCTCAAAGTTGGTACGCAATCAATATTTGCTAATGACATAAAGGAAGGGACTATATAATATTTGATCTTACGTAAGACTGTGAATTGGTCTGGAAAAAGGAAGAGTTGTTAAAAACTGATACCCCAAATCTCATTCAGATTAAAAGGAGAGTAAGAGGCTATGAGAACTGATAAGGGAGAAAATAATCACTTAGCTGCCCCTAAGAAAATTTATTATGGAGGGAGCGAGTGGAGAGTAGAGAATGTCCTATAGGACACTGACACATAATAGAGGATGGCCTGTAGTCTGTGTTGTGATATATAAGTCACCAAGCTTTAGTTAGAATGAATAGGGTACACAAGAAGAGGGTAGAGCTATACTGATTTAGATAATACAAAACCACTAAGATAGGCTGCTAACTCATTCCTCTTGTTCTTTTCAAGGATGGCTATGTTATTGATGGGAAATAAATGGAAAGGATATTTATATTTACAGTAGTTCTTAACAGAGATTCTGATTTATATTGATTTCTATTTATACATATTTACTTTCTCTTATGTATTACACTTAAAAGATTACAACTTATTTCTTATTAGCAATTTCATAATCTCATTTGTATTATTCCGAGAAATTTATATTTTAACATTTAGTTCACTTATAATAATTTAAATTTGCATGTTATATTATTCTACCTGTACCACTACCGTGTGTGTGTGTGTGTGTGTGTGTGTGTGTGTGTTTGGTGGTATTTAAAATGCAGTGTATAATCTTTACAGTTTCCAACTATTTAAATATTGGGCTCAACTAGACCTTTATAAAACATAAAATCCGAAAATAAAGAGTTAAAAAATAAATATAGTATCTTGTTAAAATGCCAGCATCTATATTCGGCAGGTCAAATTTATGTTTTATAATTATTGCAAATGAATCTGTTCTTGGATGGAGAAAAACAATTTTCACTCCTAGCTGTTATTAAGTCTCCCTGTAGTCTCCATGTGAAGCTTGCTGATTTGAGCCTTTATCTTAATACTTAAGGAGCATTTGAAGTATTTTAGAAAGGGAATGTATCCCTTAGACAGTTTGCATGTCCTTTGGAAATGAGATTAGTATTTGATTGCATTATCCTACGTGTTACAAATTTAGCTGTCACTGGGCATGACTCCTATAAGGCTACTGAAAGATTCAGCTAAAGATTCTAACTTGATCCATGCAGTTTGTCCTTGTGGGTGGACTCTTTCTGTCCTGCAATTAGCATCTGCTACAAGTTATGTCTTGTTTTAAAAAATATATAGAATTTCAGACATGGAATCTGAATGCAATATTTCATTTGAACCCTATAATAACATTAATATTTTACTTATTTTTCCTTATAATTACTTAGTGTTATATTTAAATATGCAAGCTGTTTGTCCATTTTCTCAGAAACAGAGTATATATACTTATTTATTTATAAGACAGTGCAGTTCCTTCTAGCTAAGTTATTACTTGTTTTTCTCCCATTTTAAAGTATATGCGAGATGGATTAATTTAAAATAGAAATATACCTAGAATCTGCAAGCAGATTAACTGTATTTAGTGAAAATCAGGCAACCATCTATCATGTTGTTAATAAATGTGAGTCTAGTTCTTTTATTTGGAGAATCCATTCTGTAGCCGTGAAGAACTAAACATGCTTGTATCTTTTATGTTTTAAAAAAAGAATTGACAAAATGGGTTTTTATAACCTGCTTTTCTTTTGTCTGATGAATTTAATACTGTATATTCCAGCAAAGTTAATAGGTCACCCACTGCATTGTACTGCAATTATAGCTGGAGTAAAAAGATTTTTCCCCCTTGTTCTCCCTAGCAGAAAATTAAATATTTTCTATAGTCTCAACTGTTCCAAACTCAGTTTCCCAGTAGTTTATCCCAGTCTTCAATAACAAGTGAATAAACAAAGGATACCGTTCCTCACAAAGAGGTAGAGACATTAATAGAACACTTTTGTATTTGGGAGAAAAATAAATCCTCTAATATCACATTTATCCAGTAAAATTGTTTTCCACATGTAACCATATGATTTAAAATCAAGTAGAAACATCAGTTTAAATTATTATTTAAAATGTACTTCAAATGTAGAGAGCAGGAACATACTCCTATTGATTACTTTTTAACATTAAAAAATTTTTTGAGCAGGTAATATATGTACATGATGCAAAAATCAAAATAATATAAAATATATGTTCAGAAGTCTTTTTACCAACCCAACCCTCCAACCCATTCTACTCCACTGTGTACTGATTTTTTAAAAAAATTTTCTCAGTATTTATGCAAATATATGCAAGTATGAAATTACATTCACCAGCTTCATTTCTTTAAAAAAAGGTAGCATACACGATGTTTCATCTTTTTATTTTAAATTTTTATTGGCGGTCACTATCTTGGTACATAAAGACTATGCTCATTCTTTCTACAGATGTGTAATTCTTTATTGTGTAGATGTAGCCTGGGTTGTTTAATCAGTTTCTTATTGATATACACATGGTTTGCTTCCAGTTGTTTACTATTATGCTGCCTGGATGAGTAACCTCATTCATACATCATTTAGAATGCATGTAGGCAATTTTGTAGGACAAATACCCAGAAGTGAGCAGTGTGGGTCAAAAGATAATTGTATTTGTATTTTGGTAAATAATGTCAGATTTCCCTGCATAGGAGTTATAACCATTTATCATTCTCACAAGCAAAGTATGAGAATGCTGTCTTCCCACAGCCTCACCAACAAAGTTTTTTCCTTTAATTTGGGAATATGACAGGTGAGGAAAAGCATCTCTGTAGTATGTGTTTCCATTCCTCTTATTATAAGTGAAAAATCAGAATATTATTTTCTATTTTTAAAAACCATTTGTATTTGTCTTTCTGAGAATTGCCAGTTCATGTTCTTTGCTAATTTTTCTATTGGATTGTTGGTCTTATTATTCTTGATTTCTAGAAGCCTTTTATATCTTAAGGAGGCTAGTGTTTTGTCTATGATATAAACTGTAATGATGTTTCACTATTTTTCATTTGTCTTTTGACTTTGCTTATGATTTAAAAAATAATTTATTAAAATTTATTACTCTTTTCATTTAAGCCTTCTGGATTTTGACTCTTGTTAGGAGGTACTACCCAACTACAGACTTATTAAAAAATGCACCTATATTTACTTATGATACTTGTGAGGTTTCTTTCTCTTTTTTTTTTTCATTTAAATCTTTAATCCAATTGGAGTTCATCTTGGTGTACACTGTGAGAGATAGATCTAAAAATTATCTTTTTTGCCCTAAATGGGTCCCAGTTGTCCAAACAAGATTTATTTTTAAAATTCACTTTTGCCAACTGATTTTTAGATGCCACCTTTATTATATACTAATTCACAAATTTAGTCCAGTCTGTATCTGAACTTTTCATCCTATTAGATTGCTTTCTCTATTTATATACAAATATAACATGGTTTTAATTATTATGATTTTCAGGTATACTTTAGTGTAGGGCTGGTGGCCCTTAATAGATTTTTTTGTACAATTCAACATTTTGTACAATTCAACATTTTGTTATCTATGTTTACCTACTTCGTTTCCCATATACGCTTTCAATCGTATTTGCTTAATATTTAGAAAACAAAACAAATACAACAGCAACAAAACTGTTAGTACTAGAGATTACATTAATTTGTTATTTATAAATTTTTACTATATAAATTCACTTTTGGAGAGCTAGACATCTTTTCACTGTTGAATCTTCCTAACTAAAGCATGGTATATTTTTCTATTTGTTCAACTCTACATGGGTCCTTCAGAAAACCTATAGGTTTCATTTTAGATTTGTTTCTAGCTGTTCTCTTTTTTGTTGTTGTTGCTATTGTAAAGAATGGGGTATTTGTTTACTTGATTTTTTAAAATGGACTGTTTATGTAGAAGATGTCTATTGATTTCCCAGTACTGATTTTATATCCCAGTAACTTATTACACATTTCTAGTAGGTGTTCAGATCACTCTCCTGGGACTACAGGAACACTTTGTTATCATTTACCATCTGAAATACATTTACCTCCTCATTTTACATGGTTATACCTCTAATTTCTTTCTCTTGTCACTCTCACTGACTGATGAATCTCATATAAATGTTTATAGCAGTTGTGGTAGTAAGCATGTTGTCCTCTTTCTGATTTTAGCTGGAACACCTAAAATGCACCATAGATAAATGTTTGCTTGGGAAACATTTTAATGAAATATCTGTTGAATCCTATTTTATCAAGGTGTTTTTGTTTCGTTTTAAGAAGAAATAGGTTTGAATCCAGTCTAAATGCCCTTTTAACATTTTTTTAAAAATTAGTCATATTACATTGAATTTGCATTGAGTTGCATCAATGAGATGCGTTAGTGAGAGATAAATGAGAATTTATTCTGTAGTTTTCATTTTATGTGTTTTTTCTGGGTAAAATATTACTCACACTTTATAAAAATAATTTTAAAAATCCCTTCCTTTTATGTACTCTTGAATAGGTGAATTACCATCAGAATGATCTGTTCTTAATGGATGTGAAACCTTCTGAACATGGTGTTATTTATAGGGAGGAGATTATTATTTTACTTACAAATCTCTCCTGTTCTTTAGGGAGATTTATGTTTCCACTTTCTTTTCTGGTAAGGCTTTTGGTATATTTTATTTTTCTAGAATCTTATCCATTTCTTTTGTTTTCTTTAAATCACTTTCTCTTTTTGGTTCCCAGAGTTAAGTTTCCACAGTTGAACATTTTGTATGGAAATAGTCATTTAAAAGGTCAATAGAAAGAGTTCAACTGTTTCTGAGAATGAAAATTGTGGAGGGAGTTATCACTCCATCTATAAGTATGTAATATTGGTTAGTGTGAAATCAGTGTGAAACAACTTTATTCCAGCCCTGTCAATTTATCTGGTAAATTCTATAGGGCACCATAAAATTATTCATTTGTTATTGTATTTAAGGCAATAACACAAATATTCATTTAGAGTTTTTTGCGTAAGACTGCCGAAAGTAGCTTCTAAGTGACTTAAAATTCCATTAGTGACTATGATTATTTATCCATGTTATTTCTAATTTTGAGTTTAATGTTTTATTCTGTCTTTACTAAGGATGTTGATAATTTATTGAATTTTTTTTTTTTTTTTTGCTCCATGGTTCAATCTGAAACTTAAAAAAATTGAGTTATGTCTACTTGTATTTATTTAAATATGTTTAGTGTTTTGCAATTCCTCTTAGTATTTAGGACTTAAAAACAATCTTTGTTTTAGTGTTGCCATAAACATATACATTTGTATAACAACGTTAGTCTTCTTTTTCTTTTGGCAGTATCCACTGGTACCTTATTATGAGCAACAGTGAAATTAATTAGTTTGTAAATTCTTCTTTTTCTTCTCCCATTTTGAATTTGTTCAATAGTATTACCTTTTATAATATTTACCACCATGATGTTCAACATTATAATGGAAGGCCCAGACAGTGCAAGAAGATAAAATTAAATGAATGGCTGAATAAACAAAAGCCACACAATTTGATTGGGAAATAAAGAAGTAAAACTATATACTTTCAGATGATCTGATTATGTATGTAGAAAACTTTTTAAAATTCTACAAAAAATGACTATGATTAATGAGTACATTTAGCAAAATTACAATTTACAAGGCCAGTATACAAAAATTAATTGTAGGGGCCGGCCTGGTGGCTCAGGCGGTTACAGCTCCATGCTTCTAACTCCAAAGGCTGCTGATTCGATTCCCACATGGGCCAGTGGGCTCTCAACCACAAGGTTGCCAGTTCAACTCCTCAAGTCCCGCAAGGGATGGTGGGCTCTGCCCCCTGCAACTAAGATTGAACATGGCACCTTGAGTTGAGCTGCTGCTGAGCTCCCGGATGACACAGTTGGTTGGAGCGAGTCCTCTCAACCACAAGGTTGCTGGTTCGACTCCCACAAGGGATGGTGGGCTGCACCCCTGCAACTAGCAATGGCAACTGGACCTGGAGCTGAGCTGCACCCCCCACAATTAAGACTGAAAGGACAACAACTTGAAGCTGAACGGCACCCTCCACAACTAAGATTGAAAGGATAACAACGTGACTTGGAAAAAAGTCCTGGAAGTACACACTGTTCCCCAATAAAGTCCTGTTCCCCTTCCCCAATTAAAAAAACAAAATTCCACTGAATGGCAGCAAATGTTTAAAAAAATTTTAATTGTATTTATGTAAAATGGAAATTAATATTTAAGAATATTTAAAACTCCAATTTAAATAATGTAAAAATATAAACTATTTAGAAATACATTTAATGAAGTCTGAATACTGAAAAATTACAAAACATTAATTGCTGAGGTTAAATTAAAGAACACAGACATACATGTGTATATGTTCATGAATTAGAAGACGCAATGTTGTTAAGATGTCAGTCCTTCATTAATTTATCTACAGATTCAGTGGACTCCCAGTCAAATTGATAAGTTGATTATAACAACTATAAGAAAATAAAAAATCTACAATAACCAAAACAGCTTTGATAAAGAAGAATAACATTGGGAAGCTTATATTACCTGATTCGAGACTTACTATAATGCTAAAATCATTAATACAGTGTGGTATTGACATAATGGAAGACATCAAGATCAATTAAACAAAATCAAGATTTCAGAAGTAGACCCACATATGGTCAATTGGTTTTGGGCATCGGTGTTAATGCAATTGAATGGAGGAAGGATACTCTTTTCCATAAACATTACTAGAACAATTGGATATCTGTATGGTAAACAAATAATAATTGACTCTTCACATCATATACAAAATTTAGCTTAAAATGAACTACAGACCTAAATGTTAGCTAAAAATGTAAAACTTCTTAAAGAAAACAGGATAAAATCTTTGTCATATTGGCTTTGATGGAGTTGCTTAAATAGGACAAAAAGCATTGATCCATAAAAGAAAAGAAAATACAAAATAGATTCTTGTTCTTTGATAGACATGGTTAAGAAAATGAAATTGCCAGCCACAGAATGGGAGAAAATATTTGCCAGTCTTATATTTGACAAAAACCTTGTGCCCAGAAAATGTAAAGATCAAATTTAATTCAATATTAAGAAAACAAATCAAAAAGTTTTAAGTGGGCAAAAGAATTGTAGAGGTATTTAACAAAGGAAGACATATGTATGGCCAATAATCATATGAAAAGATGCTAAATATCCCTAGTCATCAGAGAAATTCAAATGAAAACTTCAATGATACACTAGAATTGCTAAAATCTAAAAATACTGAAATGCTAAGTTTGACAAGGATATGAAGCAGCTTTATTTCTCATACATTGCTGGTGGCGATGCAAAATGGTACAGCCATTTTGAAAAAAGCATTTTGTCAGTTAAACATCAGCATTAAACATGCACTTATCTCAGGACCCAGCAATCCCATATCTAGATATTTACCCGGGAAAATTTAGAGAAGAGGTCCACTCAAAGACTGTATTAGCCAAGGTTCTCCAGAGAAGGAGAATCATTAGGATGCATGTATGTATATATGTATATCTAGTCATATATATGTATATGTAGAGCTATAGATATGGATATTTATTACAGGGAATAGGCTCATGTGATTATGGAGGCTGAAAAGTCCCAAGATCTGCAGTCGGCAAGCTGGAGACTCAGGAGAGTCAAGTTCCAGTCAGAAAGCTGACAGGCTTGAGACTCAAGAAGAGCTGATGTTTCCGTCTGAATCTGAAGGCTGGCAAAGGCCAATGTTCCAGCTCAATCAGGCAGGCAGGCAGAGTTCACTCTTATTCACTCTTTTTGTTCTATTCAGACCTTCAACTGATTGAATGAGGCCCAGTCACACTAGGGAGGACAATATGCTTTACTCAGTCTACCATTTAAATGTTAATCTCATCCATAAATACCTTCACAGACACACCCAGAATGATGTTTCACCAAATATCTAGGCCCTCCATGGCCCAGTCAAGTTGACACATAAAATTAACCATCCCAGACATATACACAAATTTCCAAAGTAGGATTATTTATATTAGCCCCAAACTGAAAAAAAAAAAAAGAAGTGTCCCCAACTGGTGAATGAATAAACAAATTGTAGTATATCCATACTATGGAATACTACTCTGTAATAAAAGGGAAAAAATATCGATATACACAATAACATGGATTAATCTCAAAACCACGGTGCTAAATTAGAAAATGAAACCTAAAAGACTACACAGTATATGATTCTATTTATATGAAATTCTAGGAAAAGCAAAATTATAACAGAAAGCAGAGCAGTGGTTTCTTAGGGCACAGGATAAGGGGAATAAAGGCAGAGTCAATAGGGAACTTTAGGGGGTTGGTTTTAAAGTTCTATATCATGTTTGTGGGGATGGCTACACAAATAAAAACAATTGGTAAAACTTACCAAACTGTACACTTAATATGGATTGGCTTTATTGTATGGAAATTATTTCTCAATGAAGCTGGGGAAAGAGGATGTTAATTATAACATATATAGAGTTATAAGAATTAAAACAATATTTTATAATAGAGAATTGAATGAAATGTTACACACTCATGAAAATAATGGAATTGAAAATCTAATTGGAATCATACATGGTTGGTATGTTACGATTGAAACTACTCAAAAACTCACACATATTAATAGAGACTAAAAGGAGAACAGAGGCGTTTACACATAATTGCTTTAAGGAAATAGAAATATATGTATAATCTTTTTAATTTCATTTAAATTGTGTAAGAAAAAATGCAGTCTTAAAGCAAAATAAAATAATTGTATATCACAAATTCCACACCCTCAGAAATACATCTAGTCTCAGTTTCCCCTAAACCTGAACGACAAATTTCCCGAAGGGTCTTATAGTAAGGCTTGGAAAGCCAATAATATGAGGAAGATGCTGATATATAAGGAAAAGCTTTTTTAATTTATTTCCGATTCTTGTCCCATTTTATGACAAGGTTTCTTTTTGTGCTTTTTAGTTGCTTGGTATCTTCCATGACATATCAGAATTAATGGAAAAAATGTTTGCATCTGACACTAAGTAATGTTCCAGCACTTTTATTGGGTTCACTATTATTTGTAATGCCCTCCCGGTTTTACATTTCAGTTCGATTCTCCCTGTGCCTAAATCATTCTCTGTTAATGACTTAGGCACTAGAGGCACATTAAAGCTTTAACCACTAAGAAATCACGGGTCTTTTAGGAAATTGCTGCTGCCATGCGTAATTTGGTACTCATGGCACTCACCTGCGCCTGTAGCAATTAGTGATTTCCCCACTGATTCCACAACATCCTGAAAGAGTTAATGGACCTCTCTGATAGTGCAGCTTCCTAACAGGAGCAAATAAATTGTTTCAGTGCAAGTCCTATCAGATTTATTAATAAAGATAAAAGGTAATCGAGTTATTGGCGTTCTAGTTTAATCTGATGCCAATGGAAGAGGGAACATAGTACATTTAAATTTAAGGTTATGCAATGTGTGGTTCAAAATGTTTGATTATAATAATGCTAAAAGCTCTAAGATAGAAAAGCCAAAATATTTTTATCCATTCTGAAGAAAGGGATATAATTAATCTAGCATTAAGCAGCTTAGAAAGTCTGGTTGTACTTGTAGCTAAAGTGATCGAGACAGAAATCACCTAGGAGAAAAAAATGCTATTGTGAGTTTCCCTACACTTTGTTCTTATCATGACATAGCTTGAGGCAATGATGCCCCCCAATTTTTTTCCTGTGGCCTTCCCTTTTGTATCAATAAATTCCCCTCACACATCATTTTTTTTTAAAATTTAACTGGCACTTACTGTGCCAGGCAATGTTCTAAGTTTTTGACAAATATTACATTACTCCTTGTAATAACCCTATGAAATGGGTATTACTGATGTCTCTATTTTACATATGAGAAAAGCAGAGATCCAGAGACATTAAAGTAACTTTCTCACACTTGTGAGTCTGGATCCTGCATCTGTACTCTTAAGCGTTGAGTTACTGTGCCTTAATATTTTATTACTTTTTCCAAGTTCTACTCCTGATATCAACAATAAATATGATATTACTTACTTATGACTCTAATTCCCCCGCCCCATATATGCTATTTTCTTTAGTAATTATGGGACAATCATGCCTTGTGCAGGGAAAAAATATTGATGCCACAGGAAAAGTATTTTAATTCCCCAGCATAGAGGTGAGGCGCTATTTTCAGAAAATTCGGTCTACACCCAGAAATATATGCCTTGGAAGTTTTTAAAAATTGTTGTCTATGTTTTTCTACTTTAAACATGTTTTATAGAGTGGCTGAAGGCTTTTTACCCGCAAGACTGAGGTAGTAACATGGCCGCAAACCCAATAAAATCCAGGTCACCAACATTTTCAATTACTTCAAAATTTGGAGGCATAGGGAAGATGGGCAGGTTGGAAAGCTCTTGTCAGTATATTTAATCTTTCAGAAAACATGATTTCTCAAATATCTGTATCCTCACTGCCATTATTTTTGCGATCTCCATAGTTTATAGCATCTTCTGTGATGATGTTGGCTGCCAAAGAAGTACTTGTTCACCAAAATGAAATACTTTCTAAATCTTAGTGATGTTGAAATACAGTCATTTTATACAATAGAAATAAACATTTCTCTACTAAACTAAGCTTACATAGAGAAAAGTTCTCTGTAGTTGAAAACAAATGACTAGGAAAGGAACTTCTAAGCAGGCTTTTTTGTCTTCTTAAGGTATACAAACTTAGGAAAAAGAGGTGTTAGGCACACTTTTAGAATAGTCTCAAGTAAAACAAAAAGAAGCAATAGATGAGCATATATATAGAATCTGGTTTCGTACAATTAAGGGTTAAAAATAATTACAACACCTTGATTTCTTAGACCAATCTATCTTTTAAAGTATTTATTAAGAATTAAGGTTATGGGAGAACCCCTGAAAGGCATTTGTGGGGACAGAGTCCGAGACAGCAGTTTCCAGGCTCTTGGCCTCATGTGGAAAGGTGCTGGCTCGGTTATTAGATGGCCATCAGCTGTAATCAGATGGCCATCTACTGTGGCTGGGTGGCCATCAGCTGTTACCGGTTAGCCATTAGCCACTGATATAACTGCCGTGGCTAAGCTAGCAAGCACGGATTGCAGTTAGCACGGGAGGGTTGCAGTTAGCAAGTGGGTTGGTTGGTTGGTTTGTTGAGAAGCAGACAGCGGATTGCAGGTCGTGTGGCTTCTGCTTTCTATATCTCCAACCCAGCCACCATTGAGAATATAGTGGTATGAACCCCCCATCCATGGCTCCGTTGGTGTTCCTTTCTGGCCTCGCCATATCCTGCATTCTTACAAGGGGACCGGGACCAGAGACCCTGCATGACACATGGCACAGCGAGCAGGGTATGGTGCCGGCCAGAATTTTCAAAGGGCTAATGGTGCAGTTTAGACATATGAAATCTGTTTTGGGAAGCCCATGAGGAGCGGCGCCGGGAACAGGAGGAGCCATCTGCTTGGGAGAAATGTGACCCCTCGGTGAATTGGTGGGCCTCTTGAGTCTCCGGATGGCACACCACTCTGTTGGCTGTGGCAGGCATCACCTTCCTTTTGGTGGTCCGCTGCTGCAGTGGGCTCCTAGAGTTGTGGACATCTGACACCGAAGCCTCCACCCACTTGGACACCTGGCGCGGCAAGAGGGACTCCAGTCAGGTAGGAATGATGACTGACTGTGGGTGGGAGGACATGTGGCCCCCATACAGTGTGTGGTGCCCAGGGTCCACTGTTCTCGGGAGCTGGACCCCCATGGAGGGGTGGGAGGACGTGGACGATTCTCCAACCAGCATAGGCTGGAGAAAGCGAAGGTCGTTGTGGCTGTGTGGGCTGGGAAGTGCTTGCTGAGGCAGGCCAGGTGTGGGACTTGTGGTCCCAGGAGGAAACGCTTGTTGAGTCCTCAGTGGAGGATGCGGGTGAGGTCAAGGTCATCCCTCACTCCTAGGTTGGGGAGGACTTGGAGTCCTCACCCTGGAGAGAGGGCACACATTGTGGGGCCCTGGTGCACAGCCCTGGTGAATGACTGTGAACTATGGGGAATTGTCTTCTGTCTCTGATTTGATGGACTGCTTGACTGTGCTTGGGAACCTGCCACCGTGTGGTGGAACTAGTGTATGTTTGCTTCCTGTGTCTTGCCCGGCCGCCAGTAAGACTGGTGCAGGAAGACCCCTTGGTTGGGGTGCTGGCGGATGTTTGCTTTTTGTATCTGGACTGGCTGCTACCCAGGATATGTAAGCACCTTGGCTGTGAGCCACTATTGTTCAGGCACGGTATCCTGAGAAACTGGCTGTGCCCAGAAAGACTGGTGGTACCCTGAGAAAGACTTGCTGTGCCCAGAAAGTAGGTGGACATCGAGGGACACCCCCTGGGACATTACTTAAACTGGACAGACACTTTTCTCGTGAGCTGGGTTCCTGACACAGGGCCCCTCGCGGAAGATGCTTGTCATGTAGATTGTGAGGCGAGACCCTGTAAGGGTAGAGTATGGGGACAGAGTCCCAGAGAGCAGTTTCCAGGCTCTCGGCCTCACGTAGAAAGGTGCTGGCTCCGATAGTAGATGGCCATCATCTGTGACTGGTTGGCCATCAGCTGTTACGGGATAGCCATTAGCCACTGATATAACTGCCGTGGCTAAGCTAGCAAGCGCAGATTGCAGTTAGCACATTGCAGTTAGCGCGGCGGATTGCAGTTAGCAAGTGGGGTTGGTTGGTTGGCAGAGAAGCAGACGGCAGATTGCAGATCATGTGGCTCCTATTTCCTGTGTCTCCAACCCAGCCACCAGCGAGAATATAGTGGTATGACACCCCTATCTATGGCTCCATGGGTGTTCCTTTTTGGCCTCACCATATCCTGCGTTCTTGTGCGGGGAGCGGGAGCAGCATGATAGCATTATTTTGCATTTCCCTCTCTTTCACCTAGTATAAAATGAATTTGCTTTTTAGGAGGTAACAAAGTATCGTTTTCCTATATTAATTGCATTAAATACCGTCACTGGATCATCATCAGTGTGTCTCCGTGACTACTCAGGTACTTAATAGGTTTCCAGGCCAGAGGTGGCCTAAGTCACTGTCATTTCATTGAAATACAAATAGATGTCAATATTAAAGTAGATATAGATTCCCTTAATCAATTAAAATTACCATATACATTAATTATGAACTGTATAATTAGCATGTGTGGAGCATATCCTGGAAAAAAACATCAACTAATATCAGCTAACAGATTACAGACAGGGGTCACAGGACCCCAAGCAACAAATATGCATATTCCATCATCATGCGTCAAGACAAGCCTCATCCTTGGCGTCTTTTTCGAGGTAGAAGGCAAGAGGCATTAGTTTTTTAAAGCACTTTCTGTAACAACAATGTAAGTCAGATCTACCTGCCAGTGGCCATGTTTGCCCCTAGTTATTCCCTGCCTAATACTGAAACTAATACAGGGGAAATAGAGGTTACATGTAGAGAAAAAGGTACAGTGACCTGAAGGTACTCATTTAGCATTTTGATAAAGCCATACTCATAATTAACAAACAGCCTTATAAGTAGAGAAAAGGCATTTTCAAGGAGAATGGAGTGATTCTGTTTCTGGTAGCAAGGGGTGGGATTGGGGTAAATAAAACTGAAGATGTTCAATCCAGAGATGGGCTGCATAATTAAGGTCAGGTGGAGGATTTAACATTTTCTAACATGGGAAAATAGGAGCAATCAGAAAGTTCTACATGCATCTATGACCACAATCTTCCATTCTATCTTCATCAGAATCCATATTCCACTTTGTCTTCTATTAAAATGGATAAATTTTCTGTTTTTATCAAATGATAATCTATATACTTGTACACTAGATCCTATCAAGGCTTGTCTACTCAAGAACTTTTTTTTTAAATTTATTTTTTAAATTTATTGGGGTAACAATTGTTAGTAAAATTACATAGATTTCAGGTGTACAATTCTGTAACACATCATCTATAAATCCCATTGTGTGTTCACCACCCAGAGTCAGTTCTCCTTCCATCACCATATATTTGATCCCCTTTACCCTCATCTCCCACCCTTCTCCCCCTTACCCTCTGGAAACCACTAAGCTATTGTCTGTGTCTATGAGTAAGAACTTATTTTTTTATATTATCTTTCTCCCCCTACATTAGGAGCCAGTAAACTATGGCCTGCAATCAAATCCTGCTTTTCCTCTGTTAGTAAATAAAGTTTTTTTTGGAACACAGCCATGTCTTACATATTATCTATGGCTACTTTTGTGCTACAGTGACAGAGTTTAGTAGCTGTGACAGAGACCATATGGCCCAGAAAGTCTAACATATTTAGTATCTGGTTATTTAGAGAAAATGTTTGCCAACTGATATCTGATGTTCTCAATATTTTTTCCTCTTGTTACATTTTTCCTATTAGCAAATAAACATTCTGTAATATTTCTCATTAAAAGTGACATCTCTCCTGACTATTCTTTTCCTCCTTCAATTATTATCCCATTTCTCAATTTCCCTTTACAGAAAACATCCTCAAAAAGCTTGTATATATCCTCGCTCTTTCCCCCTTTCCTTGTCCATTTTTTCTTGAATCCACTGAAGAGTTTGTTTCAACCATTTTCTACTAACTGCTCTTTTAAAGTCATCAATAATGTATATGATTCCAATTTCACTGGCCAATTTTCAGTTCTCATCTTATTTCATTTATTAACATCTGGCATTAATTTAATCCAATTTTCTTAGAACATTTATTTAATTCTCTTATTTACAGGCCAGTTATTCTATTCTCTTCACATTTCCTGGTTTCTCTTTATTTTTGTGGCTCCTAAACTCTGCAGTATTCCAAGATTCAGTCCTCAGACCTTTATCTACAATTATTCCCTTCATGATTTCATCCATTATCATGAATTTAAATACCATATATTCTATACACTTGTGACTCCACAAATTCTATTTCCAACTCAGACTTCCTCCTCAAATCCCAGATACCTATATAACTGCCTCCACATATCTACTTGGATCATAAGTTGGCATCTAACTGTAAATTTATCCAAAACAGAAATGTTTGTGCACATTTTCAGATGCATCCACGTTGCCAAGGCCCACGCCTTTGCTCAATTCCAAATGCACACACTCACCCTCTATAGAAACAGATAATTATCTATCTTAAATCTTCCAGTAGGGATTTCTGCTTCCAGAATGGAGGAGTAAGAGCCTAATATACGGATCCTCCCACAAATATCAGCTATGAACTTTAGACAAAAGCAAACAAACGAATAAACCAAAATACCTGGAGCTCTGGGACTGCACAAATACAAACATATTTGTAAAGGGGAATCAAAACTTGCACCAAGTGACCAGCACAGAGTGAATTCCTTGTTTTTTACAGCAGCCATGGCAGCATGGGGCAGCTAAAATTCTTAGAGTAAATCTGAAGTTTTTCTTGTTAAGAAAGTGAACAAGCAACTCTGGAAAGAAGAGATCCAGAGAAGGGAAATCTTAAATGTTGTGTTTAAACTTAGCTGAAGCATGTAAAACATTCATGTGTATGGCAAACCGGAAACAGTTTAGCTAAGCCTAAAAGAATAGAATTGAAATCTGAGCCACTTTCCCCTTCAGTCAGGGCACTTTTCAGTTTGGGTCTCAAAAAGTTGACTACCTATTAAAAGAAAAAACATACATCACTACTCTTCAGAGCAATAAAACAGAATCCTGAGTGTCCACAATATGATATTCACAGCGGCCATAAAACAATACAAAATTATTTGACATAGGAAATTTAGACCCAACTTCAAAGGAAAAAGTAATCAACAGGTGCCAACTCTGAGATGAGACAAACAGTGGAAATATGTTAATAGAATAAATACTCCAAATAAAAGCAAATATTATTAGATTGAAAAAAACATATCTGTAAGAAGTACAGCTTAAATATAAAGAAGCAAATATGTTTAAAATAAGTGAAAAGGAACAGATATACCATGCAAAAAGTAAATCTAAGATGGTTAGAACTGTAATATTTATACTAGATAAAATAGACTTTAAGACAAAGCTTGTTTCCAGAAATAAAAAAGGACACTTCATAAAGATAAAATGGACACTTTGTTCAGATGAAATAACAATTATAAATGTGTATATGCTTAATTACAGAGCCTAAAAATAAATAATATAAAAATTGAGAGCACTAAGGAGAAAAAAATTACTTCCAGATTCATAAAAGATTTTCACACCTTTTCTTTAAAAATGGAATAGCCAAAATGTAGTTAAACCATGAATATTTGAAACAATATAAACCACTGTGACCTAATTTATATTTTTAAAACATTGTACCAGACTACTGCAGTATACACAATTTTTTTCAAGATCACATATTAAATTCACAAAGATAAAGTATATGATGAGCTGTAAAACAAGCCTAAAAATTTAAATATATTGAAATTACATAGAGTATATTCTCTAACCACAACAGAATTAAATTAGAAATTAATAATAAGACATCTAGGTAAAACACACACACACACACACACACACACACACACACATACACACACACTCGTACACGCACCCACACAGAAGAGTGCTTAGAGGAAATTTTATAGCTTTAAACATATTTTTAGTAAGGAAGTGAAGTCTAAATTCCTGATCTAAGGTTCCACCTCAAGAAAGTAGAAAAACAAGAAAAAGTCAGCCAAAAACCGTTAGAAAAAATGAAAATAGTAAAGGTAGGTGCAGCTATCAAAGGATTATAAAACAGATTAAATAATGGAGATGACAGAAAAAATCTGGTTCTCAAAAAAGAGCAATGAAATTCACAACACCTAGGTATACTGATCAAAAATAAAAAAGAATGCAGATCACCAATATCTTGAATGAAAAAATAGATATTACCGCAGATCCCATAGACATTAAAGGCATGAGAGAATGTCATGAACAACTTTATGCAAACAAATTCTAAAACTTAGATGAAATGGACAAATTCCTTGAGAGATTCAAGTTACCAAACTTAGTCAAGAATATATAGATAACCTGAATAGTGTCACAGCTATTAAAATTTTTGGATTTATAGTTAAAAATCTTCCCCAAAAGAAAACTTCAGTTTCAATGTTGAATTCAAAAGAACATTTAAGGAAGAAATTATACCAATCACAACACTTTCAGAAAATAGAAGGGGCAGGAACACTTCCCATACTCATTTTATGAGGCCAACATTACCCTGATGCCAAAACCACACAAAGAGATTACAAGAAAACTACAGACCCATATCCTTTATGAATTTAGATGCAAAATCCTAAATAAAATATTAGCACATCTACTCCAGCAATATATAAAAAAGATAATATATCATGACTAACTAGGAGTATCTCCAGAATGCAAGTTTTTTTAATATTAAAATAATTTAATAATGTAATTCAAAAACATATTGAGAGAACAAAGGAGAAAAATAATTTCACCAATTTCAAGAAATGCAAAACAATTATTCTACAAAGACAAATATTCATTCATGATAAAAATATTCACCATACAAGAAATAAAACTTCCTCAATTTGATAAGGGGCATCTACAAAAACAAACAAACAAATCTGCAGTTAACATCCTACTGAATGGTGAGTGAGTGCTTTCCCCTAGGATCAGAAATAAAACAAGAATGCCTCCTGTCACCACTTCTAATGAACTTTGGATTGGAGACCCTAGGGATAGCGATGAGGGAAGACAAAGAAATGGGTCATAAAGATATTAAAGGAAAAACTATCTACATGATATAGTTGTTTGATTGTTTGATAGAAGAATCCTGAGGAATCTACAAATGACAACTAGGAAAAAATAAATGAATTTGGCAAAGTCACAGGGTAGAAAGTTAATATACAAAAAACAATAACATTTAAATGATTGCACTTACAATACGGCCCCAAAATCACCATGTACTTAGGAATAAATTTAACAAAAGATGTGTAACATACAATTAAAACTAAAGAATACTGATAAGTAAATTAGAAATTATTTAAATGAATTAAGAGATATACTGCAATTCTTGACTGGAAGTCACAAAATAGATAACATGCCATATTTATCTATATTCAACAAAATCCCCATAATAATTCCAACAGGTATTTTTTTTTGGTAGAAATTGGCAAGTTGATAACTAATATTTAATTGTATTTAGTAAAGATAAATAAAAAATAACAGAATAATTAATAAATTAGCTGTAAATTTCATGTTTTTGGTTTGTTTCAGTTCAATTGTTTTATAGAGTTCCTGAAAAATATTGCAATCTCCAACCCTGCATTTAGTGTACAAATTTAGCTGAACACTAAGAGCACTTATTGATAAAGTATATAAAATATATGAGTATCTAATTTATCAGACATTATTGGACATTATTGTCATTTTCTCAACCCCAAAAGCTATCAGGAATCATAAAGACTATACACATCCAGACTTCTGGTTTCGAGAGAAAAGATTATATTAATGGTAAAAAATGGTATACAATACAAATATTAAAACTGACATAAATAGATTTGCTTTGGTATTTATTTAATAACCACTACATATTTTTTATCACCTCTACAAAGTTGTTTCTAGGCCTTTTCCTGTCAATCTGACTAGTGCAAATATGTGACCTCAGTTTATTTTGCTAGATATTTTTAGCTGGAAAGAAGTGCCATGCAGCTTTTAACCAAGTCTCAGGGGTTAGGTCAGGTTAAGAGAATATTGTATACATTTTTTAAAAGAAAATATTTTCAAACTCTTTGTAGCACAGGCAGTGGTGCCCTCCTCAACCCCATATGACCCGATAAACTGATTATGCCAGATTGAGCTTCCCAATTTAGTTGTGGAAATCTCCTTTTTGGGATATTATTAATTCTATACTTTAAAAAAAAAAAATGCTACTACTTCTAAAGGACGCAAGGCTTTCCAACTTGACTCTAAATGTCTTCCCTGCCATTGGGTTCTCTGTCTAGACTCCCCTATGGAATCTATTTAAAGAGATTCAAGAATCAAACACAACGACAGTTTCTCAGAAAGATTTACTATTGCACTTGACAGAAAGTGGCGTATCAATCATCTGAAGGCCTTTTGTTTGGAAAATCAGTGTTTAGGACAAAAAGTAAAGCACATCTTGAGGGCCATTGGGTCCTAACTTGTTCATGCTTATATATTAAAGCATTTCTTCTTGTTAAAGAACATTTCTATATAGATTTTTGTCAACTGAAACTATTTCTTAAATAGTAAATATGAGGACTAGGTAAGATAGAATTAAAACAGAAAGTGGCTTATTTAGGTATCCAGTCTAAGCCCTCTTTTTATTGAAAAACATACATCTAAACGAAGTGAAGCATCTTGTTCAAAGCCCCACAGCCAGTTAGCATCAGTCTTGGCTATTCTTTCTAGTATGCCACCCAATACCCTACATTTTAATTTTTGGTAGCAATATAAGCCTACTTATATTGAATTGTAAAAATTCACACTTACGTGCAAACTCAAATGTAAATTTTAAAATGTAATATTTGAAATTTGAATTATAGTTCCTGGTACACTGAAAATAAGCTGAAGGGCTTACTTTATAAAGCCTTACATGGAGGCATTAAAATGTCTACATTGATCAGGACAAATGTTGATTACTGCCTTAATTATAGAGAGGGTTATAATATTTATAACTTATTCACTGTAATTATGTTATATGCCAGCACTAACCATATTTGACCTTGAAAAGTAGATACTATTACACACATATTTTAGATGAGGACATTGACATTCAAAAAGGTAAAGGACTTCTCAAGGGCACCTAGTTAATTAATGACAGAAGACTGATCCCATTTCAGATCTGTTTGATTTCAAAGCATAAGCTCTTATCCATTTTAATAACTCCAAAATGCCATTCTCGGTAGCCCATGCCAACAGTGAATCAAAACTATTTCTCTTCTCGTTTAGTGTAAAACCTGTTGATATAATTTTGTGTAAAATTTGTTCGCAAGTAAGGTTGCTCTGCATAAGCTCCTATATATTACCATAAATCCAACCTGCAAAAATAACAATATTCTTCTTTAAAAATGGTCCTTAGGTCACAGAGGGCCAGGTTTGAAAACCAAATATCCAAACTCTTCTCTCTGCTCTGTATGCTGTGCAAACGTGTGGTTGAGGTAGGAAAGCAGAACAAAGAGCAATTTAAAACCCATTATGTAGGCAGAATTCAACTCTGTGAGGTGGTCCTTTCCTGAATTAAAATGGCCTACAGTGTAGCTGGAGTGTTATTATACTAGGTATGTTTACATTTCAAGTACAGTCATGTTTCTATTGTCGTAATAATGACAAACATGGCTGGTATAGGATGCTTTAAACCTCATAGATACATGACAAGAAATAATGTACGTGACTATCTGCAATCTAGTTGATAACTCTGAATACCTGAAAGTTATCTGTAGAATATTATTTTAAAATTTGAGTTTGTTTTCCCTTACTATTAATAGAATTACTGATGCACAAAAAGGAAAAAAGATACGAACCTGTCTTTAGGTAGACAGAAAGATAATCTTTTCTGTTCAAAGAGTTGAACTTTCAATGTTAATTTGCCAGTAGCTATTACTGGACATGTTTTAAAGAAACAACAGTTAGTAACATCCTTTTCACACAAGCATTAATATTGAATTGTGTGCTTGATAAGTAACATACCTCATCTGAAATTTATTTATCTTAAAAAAAAGATTAGTTTGATAGAAATGTTAATGTTTCAAAAGTTTTCAAATAAAGTTAAATGCAGATATGTAAGCATAGAAATAAATGAAATTATTACAAATATAAAGATTACATTGTAGAATAGATTTTTATGTGAACGGCAACATAACAAAGGAAAATAATTTTTAAATGTTTAACTAGGGTAGAATATAAGGGAATAGAAGTTATACATTAGGTGAAAATCTAAATGATTCTAATATGAAAATCTAAATGACTCTACTAGTCAAAGAAATGAATATAAAGACTATAGCTAACACTGCTATATGATGTATAGGAAACTTGCTAAGAAAGTAGATCGCGAAACTTCTCATCACAAGGAGAAATTTCTTTTTCTTTTCTTTTTACTGTATCTATATGAGATGATGGATGTCAGCTAAACCTATTGTGGTAATCATTTCACAATATATGTAAATCAAACCATCATGCTGTATACCTTAATATGATACAGTGATGTATGTCTATTACTTTTCAGTAAAACGGGAAAAGAATAAAACAATTTATGGAGAACTGACTTTCCTTTTTATCCCAACGTTTAATTTTTAGTTGATTCAGACACTCAGACATGCAGTAGTAGCTACACCTGATAAATTTCCTGATTTATAGAGCTAAGTTTCTGTGGTTATTTGTTAATGGTTTTCGCAGTTTTACTGATGAAACAAAGCTTGTGGGAGTTTAATTTTCTTATATTTTAAACAGGTTTTAAAAAATCCTCTCAAATATCTGCGCGTGTATTTTTTTTCAGGGAGGGGATCATTTAGTGTCAGAAGATTCTAGTAAAATGATAGGCATTTCATTTATGGCTCATAGTAAAACTCACACATGAAGTATGTCTATCAATGATCTAGTTATAATAATTGTTTCCTACACTGGCACATACGCTGCATAACAAAATGTTGGAGTCGACCTCTTTGATATTATCCTAGGACCTGACATGGGTTAAGCAAGGTTTCTTAACCTCAGCACTACTGACATTGGGAATGGGTAACTATTTGGGGGGACTATTCTGTGCACTGAAGAATGTCTGGCAGCCTCCCTGGCCTCTACCCACTAGTTGCCAGTAGAACACACCCTTCCCTTCTCTCAATGTCATGACAATTGAAAGTGTCTGCAGACACTTGCTAAATGTCTCCTGCAGGATAGAATCCCTCCTGGTTGAGAACTACTGAGTTAGGAATATAAAATATGTCATTAAAGTAAAGAAACTGTTTTCTCTAAGTCTCTGATTTTTCACTCCTTAGGGTCATGGACCCCTCTGAGAATCTAACTCAGAAAATTCTACACAAAGGCAACATTTTGTATACTACATCTTGATGATAAGGACCCTTTAGATCCATCCATGGTCTTTTGTTTAAACTATCTACTCTGGACAGTATTTCTAAATAATATGTTTGAGTGAAAATAAAGAACAAATTGTGAAAAGGAGAGAAAATGCATATTCTTTAGGCATCTCACACATTAAATCCTTTTACAAAACCCCTTGGTACATGAAGGATTCATTTTAACTGCCAGTTGTGTCTCACACCGTACGTTTGTAGGTAAGTAAATCCTATCTTTCTCACAATACTATGGAAGGTCCATGTCAGGCTGTTATTCTTTTCACTTGACATTCAGACTAAGTTAATGTCTAACTTTAAGTGTATATTTCCCAGATACCAGAAATCTGAATGTAACACTTTCAGTGACAAGTAATTTTATCGTGAACCTAGGTATGTCCATTCAAATGAAGCAGAGGGGAGCTGTGTTTTTTGGAAGATACTTGGGAAATGTCAGTCCATAAACTAAACCCCTACCCCTAAGAACGATATTTTAAATCCATATTCTTATATTTCCAGCTGCTCACAAAATATTTTCAACTATATCGACTATATTAACTATTCCTTCAACAGAATCACATTGCAATCAACATGCTGATAATGGAATTAACATTTTCCCAAACTCAAACCTCTCTTCTTCTGATAATTTATTTTTATTAATGACCCCACCATATTTTAACACGTTGCGTATGGCGGGGTTTAAATCCCTCGTGAAGATTCTCGTGATCCGTACGCAACGTGTTAATCTGCTGGGTTTCAAATCCAAAAAGAGAATTTCACCCACTTTTTCTCACTACCTACCCTTGTTCGCTCTGTTCACGTGGTAGCATGGGTTTTCAATTTTGATCATCTGAGTGTGAATTCAATCTCTGTCATTTGTTGGTATGCAACTTTTGGCAAATTATAGACGCAGCTTTCTGAGATATTCCTTATTTGTAAAATAAACATAATCATACCTATATCATAAGCTTGTTCTGAGGATTATCACTTACAAATTCCTTGGATATTCCATTACCCAATATCTTAATAATATTTATACTTGCATTGAAAATAGGACAAAGAAACATGGATTTCTCAATGAAGATTAGTTATCATTACCTATTCATTTTGTAATATCTCTGTCACATAACTACATCCCTCCATTCCAACAACCAATACCCTAGTTTTGACATATATTAATGATTTATGTAGAAATTTAAAACTTTATTTTTAAATGAATTGCAATTATATCTATTTTTTCCCTTCCTGACATAGATTTAAATTCACTCTGTAAATGCTGAGAAAACCTGGAATATCCCAGCCATATTTCTCTTAAAACAACTTTCCAGAAATAAATGACACAAAAAAATACATCTATTTAACATAAAATAATTTATAATATAAAATCAGCTACTATATGGAGAACTATAACCTTGTTAGATTCATAAAGTTAATGAATTGCTACAATTTGATTTGTATCTTAAATGTGATATTTTGTTAGCTGTTTTTTACTCAACATATTAAATGTCATTCTGATAGAATGATAAATGTGCATATGTCTAAAGAACTTTCAGGTAAATGTGCAAAGAAATACAGAAAAAAACTGCTTGGCACAGGGAAATGCGTTTTTCTCCTTCATTTAAAAAATGCTTATTTCGGTGGTACTTGATGACACATGGGAATATTAATGGACATCAGCCTTTATGTTTTCAATTTGTACTTTCCATCTAAGTCAAGAAAAACTTCAAAGTAGTTACATTTTAGGGATATTAGTTCTAAATAAAATGACTTTTGTATCAATCGAGTTGTAAATAGTTCATATCACAGAAACTACTAAATGTGCAGCTTCAAGAGAGAAAAAGAGCAAAATTCAGTTTGTTGTGTGATAGATAGCCAGTGAAAGGCAGAGTGGAAAAAATGAGAAAAGAGATGGTCAGGGACTGATCATAGAGGACTTTGTAAGCCATGGTGACAATCCGGCATTCTATTGTCCTTGTAGTAATATACAGAGGGTGGCAATAAAACATATATACATTTTAAAAAAGGAAAAAACTGTATTAAAATTACACTGATGGTAACCACTTTGAGCACCTCTTGTAATTGCAGAAGTCAAATGTGACTTGTATTCATCTTCTGTTATCGGTATTTATTATTTCATTATTTCAATTTTAATAGGTTTTTCCTTTCTTAAAATGTGCATACATGTTTTTGTCTTTCTCTCTACATACACACACACACACACACACACACACACACACACACACACGGTGCCAAAAAATGTATACACATTTTAAGAAAGGAAAAAACTGTAATAAATATATACCGGTAACAAAAGATGAATACAAGTCACATCTGACTTCTGCAATTACAAGAGGTGCTCAAAGTGGTTACCATCAGTGTCCAGAGACACTTCTGATGACAGTGAAACACTGCTTGAGCAACGTTGACCGAAGTGTCCACTCGTGTATATTTTTTTGGCACCCCCAGTATATATATATATATATATATATATATTTATGTATTTATTTATAGCAATGAACAACTTGATATAATTTACATGTCAGTAAGATCACCTTACAAAGATCTGGTGGGTGGACCTTGGTGGCAAGAGAACCAAATACTAATGATACAGTAATTCTAGGAAGATGAGGACAGAAAATTGAAAATTTGTATCTTCTTCCACATTTTTAAATTTATTTGTCTGAAAAAATAATTAAATGTCCATAGTCAAGTCATGCATTCTTCAGATCATTACATGCTCTATAATTCCCTATACTTTTCTTGTCACCTGGATTCACACATTTACATTATTGGAAGGCTACATCATTTGAGCTTGGAACCCAGATAAATATTCAGACCAGTGAAGCTCCTCTAATTTGTCTTGTTTTGTTATTTGGAAAATAATATATGCATGTGATAAAAAGAGTTATGTGTACAAATTCACACCACAGAAAGTTACAATTTAATATTAATATTTTAATAATTTAGTCCCTCAGCCTCTCTTCAGAAGTATCCACTATCAACAGTGTCTTATGCATCTCCAAAAAAAAGTCTCATGCATATGTGCAAATATGTAATTATATATGTATATTCCATTTATTTTTAACACAAGTAGAACTACAACAGTCAAATTGTTCTGTTTATTTTTTATCTCTACTGAGAAATACATATTTTAGCTTCCTATTTTTAAAATTTTTCCTCATGACACTTACCAGCACATTGCGTTACATGACAGACAAGATACATTAGCTTGTTTTTCTGTTTAACGCCTGCTTGTCTCACTACATTGTAAAATCCAAAGAGGCAGGGACTTTATCTTGTTCATGGCTGCACCACTAGTGCCTTGAACTTAGTATGAGCTCAAATGATGGCTGAATGTATTAATGAATGAGTCATTTATAGGTATTGTCCCATGTCAGCCCATATTCTGCCATCCCATCCTTCTTAATGGTTACATGGCATTCCATGGTACAAGTAGCACTCATTTTTGTAACCATCTTTCAATGACTGGTTGTAAAAGCTGTAATGTAGCAGTGTATTCTTGTACATATATCTTTATGTGTATATGTCAGTACATTCATTAGGTGAAATCTTAAATGGAAAATTGTTAAAGTACATGTGCTTTTAAATTTGATAGTTATAGCCAAATTGTACTCCTAAAAGGGGGTGCAAATTTAGAATACAACAAAACAACGCGTTTTTCCACATCCTTTCTGGTCATCAGCCTGGGGCCTTAGATGCCAGGAGTAAACTGAATACATCAGAGAGACCATTAATAAGATCTTTCACCTCTTGGAGGTTTGGGTTTTTTCATCTATAAGATGATAATAAAACCTACTTTGAGTATGGTTTCAAAGAGAGGAACTTGTCTTTGGATTTGGAAATGAGTAATAAATGAAAGTGAGAAAATGGCCTCCATGTGGTTACTTATCAAATATGCTGATATTAATATTTTAGTGGCAATTTTCTCATTGGCCTAATTGACCACTACACATTTTCCCCCATTGAAAAAATTACATACTTTTAACATTTTAAAGTGTTCTGACCTGGACATTTACATAAAAGATGGCCTATAAAAGACAGTTCTAGATTATCCTCTTTTATTGTTAGATGATGATTTCTTTAGAAGAAAACACACTGAGCAATAATAATAATATGACAACAAAAAATACTACTGCTTTTTGAACAGTTATTATAGATGATCATCATGTATTTCCAAATATTTATTTGATACTCATAGTTGTCCTTTTGAGTTATGCTTTATTATTTCAGTTGTACAAATGAAAACAAAACAAACTAATGCACACAAGTTTTAAGTAGTTTATCCAAGGCCACAGACCTAGTCTAACCTAGAAGTTAAGAACTGTGAGCTTTAGTCCTAGATCTGTCATTGACTTCCTGAGGTGACTTAGGTCATTTAATTTCAGTGTCTGGATTTCTTTGTCTTAAAAAAAAAAGAGAGGAGAGATGGGATGGTCATATGGTCCCTTGAATTGAATTTCTAGTATTTATAAATATAACTGCAGAAAAACTATTCTAAACCTCATTATGATCACCCCATTCTCCTTTTAATCAATTAGATAATTAACCAATTTCTTTGGTTAATTTGGTTAATGTGTGACTGAAATCTTTATTTCACTTAAGCCCATTTCCTTTTATTTGATCCTCTGCAGACAAAACAATATTCCACTCAGAAACAATAATTAGTTCAGTCTTTTTATTCCATTTTCTGAGTAGGCAGAACTTTATGTAGACTTTTAATACAACTAGATTTCTCCCTTTCAGTATTTTTTTAAAAATCTTTTGGCATACACTTTAATTTCTTCATATCCTTTATTAAAATAGAGACTCAAATTAAACCTAATACTCCAATCAGAGTTTAAGCTAGGGAACTAAAGCCAAGTACCTTTATAAAGGAAGAATAGTTTTGTAATGCTTTAATATTATTGTATTTTTGACACATTCCAGAATCATGTGGATTTTATTCTTATTATATTGCTGATATAATTTAAAGGTGATTCTTTGTTATCATTTTTATTGAAGATATTTTAGTA
Source organism: Rhinolophus sinicus (assembly GCF_057876585.1). Taxonomy (NCBI): domain Eukaryota; kingdom Metazoa; phylum Chordata; class Mammalia; order Chiroptera; family Rhinolophidae; genus Rhinolophus; species Rhinolophus sinicus. The sequence continues at coordinate 19,509,351 of NC_142518.1, read as the reverse complement.
CTCGTATCTAGTTATTTTTCTCTTGCTATCTTATTTTGAGTTTATGAATATCTCTTTATATTTTTACTCATTCGATTTTATTCATTCTTGCACAAAGTTTTCTCCTCTTAAGTACATTTTATTCTAACAATGAGGATGTGATAAAGAAATTTGATAATTATGTTTTTCCCCTTTATGTAGTTATTTAATATAGTCGAACAAAATTGTCTTGTGGGACAGTCTTGTTATCCACAAATCACTTATTTCTTCACCCCAAATTATTGTCAGACTCTTGGCACATAGTCTCTTGGTGTGGCTTGCCCCTAGTGTTCTGCTAACTTAAAAGCGATAGAGGCAATACCAAATATCTTTATCTAGTCACTTTGGTTTTCCCACCTAGATTATGTTTTACATATTCTTTTCAATTAGAAATTGGAAAACAAATTTCTTCTTGATTTATTCGGGAGGGATCAATTGCAAAGAATGAAGTTTTATAATGCCCTCGGTTGCAGAGAAAGTACCATGATGTATAAGCTCAGTGCACGATACTGATATGACGTATCCTGTTCTGAAACAGATCAGTTAAAATGATTCCGGAGAAGAGTGATCAAAAGGGTCTCACCATAAAAAGGATGTTAAACATGAGTTTGTAATTTAAGAAGAGAAAATTAAAGAGGAAGCCACTTGTTACCTCCCAATATTATAAGTAGAATTAATAAAGCTACGTTTGTAATTGCGTAGGCTTACAAATGATCACTAATCTCTTGAGTGAGTGAGCTGAAAGCAAGTCTGTAGAATCAAGTGTAAGAACTCTTAAATCTGTGTAGATGGATAGCGTGGACTAGATGGCCTATAATTCTGTATATATTTAATTTATGTCAAGGGTGTGCTACTCTGTAGAACATTGAATTAGGTCGAACCATATGAAAGTGATTACCTTTTTTTTGTTTTACAGTTTTTGACCTACATTAACGATGCATAGTTCCACCTAACAGTAAGATTCACAATTAAATTCTGAGTGTCTCAGACAATAGTTTAGTGGTTACCAGAGGGTAAGGGGGGAGGGCGGTGGGAGATGAAGGTAAGGGGGATCAAATATAAGGTGATCGAGGGAGAACTGACTCTGGGTGGTGAACACACAATGGGATTTATAGATGATGTGTTACAGAATTGTACACCTGAAATCTATGTAATTTTACTAACAATTTTCACCCCAATAAACTTAAAAAAAAATTCTGAATGTCTGAAATGTAGCGTATTTATAGCTCTGACCTTAAGGGAATTTTATTTGCTATTAAACGGTCTCTGGACTAGTCTCTTAGCCTGTCTAACTGTATACTTCACTCATTTTTGCCATTCTGAGGCCTACTTTAACTGGGCATAAGCTAGTCTTTGCAATTCAAGTCTTCAACTATGTATTAAGTTTTAATATATGACCACTTCTGCTTTGGTTTCTTCTGACGATGAAAGATGCTGGGATAGGACCTGGAAGTGTCTGATGTGACTCAGATGATGAGATTCTGTTGTTCTGATGCTCAGAAAACTGTTCACCTTCCCATGCTGCTTCCCCTTTGTTTCCTAATGACAGCTATGCAGATCTTACCTGTGGTCACTTCTTCTCTTTGGGTTCCACAGATCATTAGCTGCTTGAGGTAGAGATAATGCCATTGCCTTTTTAAAAGGTCATGCAGTGAATGCAAAGAACAACACTGATATCTGATATGCTTGTTGTTGCCAGCAGGAGGAGATATTTGGGCATGAGTAAGGTCTCTATTGTAGGTGTGTCTTAAGTTAGACAGAGACCCTGAGCTGAGCCTGTGTGTTAAAATAATTTAAGGAATTATTCCCAGGGATGCCCTGCAAGAGATAGTGGAAGCCTAGGAAGGGTTCAGTCTCCGGTGAAAGTCTCAGATGGTAGCTTCAGCCTGATCCTGCTGGGAAACGAGTAAGTTATGCCTCAGATGTATCCCAGGAGGTAGCTGCTCTTGCACACTGCTACACTGTTCAGTATTGGTTAAGGCTACCCTGGGCAGTGGGCACAGTAACTCCCAGATGCTTCAAAATGTTTGCACTTATGGGCCAAAGCAGCTCCAGTTATCCTGAGGACAGAAGAGCTGTGGACTGGTGCTGGGGCTTGGCAGGAAAAGGGAAATGGATGGTACCAAAAACATGGTGAAAAAGTATTCGAGGGGATCTGGTTGGAGCACGAACATGAAACAGCTACAGGGTGTCTATAAACTGACTATCAGGGAAGGCTTTGTTGCTACTGCATATGCTGATAATAGCTCAAATAAACAATAAATACAACTTTAAGAAGTTTGTGGAAACCTAATTAGGGTGATGAAAGTCATGGTGAACGAAGGCTATTCACTTCCCCAGACTTGCTGGATAGAGGGTTTGAATCCCACAGTTGCCACACCCCACTTCATGCCTTTTGGGTGAGTAATATAAAACACAGTGGTGGAGAGCAGGGACTGACAGTGGAAAGGGCATTGGAAATTGTCAACTACCCCTGGCAAATTAGCACAGATAAAACCACTTACTTTTCCTTCTCTCGCATGGCATAAAAAGAAAGTTTGCCAGAATGAAATCAAAAGCTGAGTTAGGCATGCTTAAAGCTAGAAGGACAAAATGTTATAGAAAGACTAAAATCTCAGCTACTAATTATTCCTTTTTAAAGACTTTAGTTTCAAAGAGGTCTCTTATGTGATTATAACAATCTTTGGACAAACTGTTATGTTACTACATGTGAGATGGGTCTCATTGTCACAGCTGCCAGTTCCTGAAGATAAAGCTTTAAGGGTTTATTCAAATACAGCAGTGACCCAACTGAGAACTTCTCATTCAATATCTTGTGGCTTTAACAGGAACTATTAAATATGTCAGGAAGACAAAGAGTCAATATAAAGTACATAAAACTTTACAGGACTTTTTTTCTCGAGAAATACAGTCTTCTTCCTTTAAATAAAGGGCTCTGGAAAGACTCTTGGCAGCTTCAACAACATATAAAAATACTCATTTTGCCAACATTATGAACTTGTGTTGACCTGAATCACAATGACCCATAATCTTTTTTCATACAGAAATTTAATGTGTATTCTCTACAACTACAAACAATATAAGTCCATTATACAAATTAATTTTATTGATACATATGAGGTGTTTACTCAAATGAAGACAGAAAAGTTTTTGCAAGATTTAAACCCAAGATAAAATAAGTTACTCTAAAGTACAAGACAACAATCCATCTTTATTGGACACTCTTTAAAACAAATTATTGTATTTCGCTTTCTTATAAATCCTTTTTAATATTGGTCTTACCCTTCCCTAATTTCATAGAAAATTCCTATATTCAGAGATAATTCTTAAAATGCATTTACTAAATATACATACTAGCAGTTTGACCTTAATAAAATATTGTTGGGGGGAGAAGGTAAATGGATTAGAAAGCACAAATTACGTAGTAGTCACAGTATAGTCATAGGGATATGAAATACAGTTTGGGGAACATAATCAGTGATGTTGTAAAGATTATGTAAGGTGCCAGATAGACACTGGACTTACCAGGGGGATCACTTCATAGATTGTGTAGATGCCTGACCACTGCACTGTACACCTGAAGCTGGAGTAGAATAATACTGAATGTCAACTATAATTACATATATATATAGTCACGGGATATGGAGCACAGCGTAGGGAATAGAGTCAATGGAATTGTAACAGCTATATACGATGTCAGAGGGGTAGTAGATTGGGGGAAGGGGGTATCACTTTGTGAGGGGTGTAAATGTCTAACTATTATATTGTTTTGTACACCTGAAACTAATAACTGGAAAAAACAAAAGGAAAAAAAAAACGGGAGTGAGTGGTACATATACACACACACACAGAGGGTGCCAAAAAAATATATATACATTTTAAGAAAGAAAAAAACTGTATTAAAATTGTGATACTCAATATATACCGATAATAAAAGATGAATACAAGTCACGTTTGACTTCTGGAATTACAAGAGGTGCTCAAAGTGGTTACCATCAGCGTCCAGACACTTCTGATTACAGCATTGCTTGAGCAATGTTGACCAAAGTGTCCACTTGTATACGTTTTTTTGGCACCCCTGGTATATATATACATACATACACACACACACTTTTACACTTGCAGTTGTTTGCATGTGGATGGAATTATCTGAGATTATTATCTCATATAAAAAAATACTGTTAAGTGTCTGGCAAGTCTCGTTTTAAAATTAAAACAAAAAAAATGTGATGTAGCTTTAGTCTGGTATTTTATGGCCAGAAATAATTCTCTGAATTTCTACAATATGTTAGGTTTGTAGTAAAATTAATTTTTGTAGTATAAACATAGACTGGGAATTTCAGCTTAGAAAACATATGGTATCTGAACAATTATATAGTAGAGACCACTTATCATACAAATAAAGCTGGAGTTAAGAGAGATTCAGAGAGCAAAGGCTTAAAATGTGGACTCTTTCTGAAAAATATTTCAATAGCAAATTGTTCAAAGAACTGATATATACCATTTTAATTATGACTATATAATTTTAATTTAATTTTTATGTGGCATAATCTCAGATAATTCCATCCACATGCAAACAACTGCAAGTGTAAAGTGTATGTGTGTACGTATGTGTGTATATACCAGGGTTGCCAAAAAATGCATACAAGTGCACACTTTGGTCAACATTGCTCAAGCAGTAGTTCATCATAATCAGTAAATATAAAGTTTGTTTTAATACATTGAATTACAACTGATATATTTTTACTTGATGAAAGGTTTGTACGATAAATGATTGATCTGGTTGAAATTGGTGTACTGGATTTTTTTTTCCCTTCAGTTTGCTTTAGTTAATGGGATTTAATTTTAGAGTGGACTTCCCAAAGAATATGAATGCAATTCAGGATGGTTCAGCTCTAATGACCTGGTTGCTTTGTCACCCCGTTCCAGAAAAGAGACCTAGTGTTTCACAATCAAAAAATACGTTATACCAGGACTATTCCATCTCTACTCCTATTTTACTATCTCTACTGTTGCCACCATTCTGCCTTCTTTCTACTCTTACCTGTATGGCAGGGCCTGCAAGGCCTGTACTGATTCACTGCTCCTGCTAACTGACATGTATCGTGTGTGTGTGTGTGTGTGTGTGTGTGTGTGCACATTTAATTTCTGCCTTTGCTATAAACAGCTACTATGTCACTCCCATTCAAACTTATCACACGAAGGATTCTTTTATTCACTGCTGAGTACAAAGGCTCTTCCATTAGCCCAACTCAAGGGCACTAGCCAACCTATAGATACTTGCTCGTAAGACAGGACCCCATCTTTGTGCAATAAATTTTGGCCAGAGAAGCTGTTGCTTCTCCTCCAGCAATGTTTTGGCTGTAGCCACCAGCAAAGCTGTTCCTTACTGACTTCACCTCCCCAGGGTGAACAAGGAGAATGTAGATTTAACCTTCTGGTTCCAGCCATCCAATCACCTAAAACTGACTAGATCAAGTTTATTTTCATAGATAAAGAGTTTTCAAATGTGTTAATAATTCAAAATGTATTTCCACTTGCTTGGCAATGTCTGAAATTCCTTTATGATAGGACACAGCTTTTCACTTTACAATTGAAAGAATCAAAGTACCAATTCTTGGCTAAGATAATGCAGGGAGGTCAATTAGCCAATTGTTCAACTACTCTTAAGTGCTTGAATTGACATACTTCCCTGTTTCAGAGAAGACGACACTAGAGATTGGATGGACAGGAAAATAGAGAAGGGATCAGTAGCCTGTGATGTGTAGGAAAAATGATGAAAAGGAAGACCAAGAATCAGTGAATACGATTTCCAGCATTTAAGAGATTTTTTTCATTATTGTTTACCTCTAACTTTGTGTAAAAGGAGAGAAATGATTTAGAGTGTCATTATTAATTTTTCTCATACACATTCTTACGCATGCTTACTTTACACTACTCTTAAGACCCCGCATGACTCTGGACAGTGGTTTTGGTGCTTTATGTAATTTATTTTTCCTAACTCATCCACATACACTGTAGAACAATTTCATTATCTTGGGATGTGCAGGGTAGGAACAAACTTTCACAATCTTGCCATAGAGATATGTCCACTCTTAGGCTCTGAGCCACTGTTTCGTCCATAGAGACCTCAACTAACTCTTCTTCCTGTATGTCATGATGAACCTCTACAGTGATGACTTCTTGCAATAGGATCCAGGAAGGAGGAAGTAAGCAGTACCCTAAATGCCTGAGTATGGCCCAGAGATTGGGAGGGACAGGTTTTTACTACCTGGGAAAGTTCTTTTGAGTCTCAGTGATCTGATGCAAAACAGAGGATATGTTTACACATCTTCATTTCCTTACCACTAAACATGCTTGGGTAACCTCTGGAGATAGTTAAGAAATATACCGCATTACGTTGTTCTAGTTACATTCATTTATTGGACAAAGCAAAAACCTACCAGTTTTAGTGGGGCCCTGAGCAAAGAAAGGCTTTCTAGCTGGTCCAAGGTACAGGTCAAGGGGTTTTGTCAACTGGCCCTTATAAAACTATACGTGCTGTGGTGGTTGAATTGTAGGAGGCAGACGGGGATGTGCTTTCACGCCTATTGTAAACCAAGAAAGAAGAATTCATGGAGGAAGACCCGTGACTTTTGGAACAAAGTTTTGCCTTCTTTCCCAAGTAACTATTTTGTTCTTGAGAAGACTCTCTGGATCAGCTCAGAGGGGCTAAATTCCTGGTCTAGGGAATCACGGGAATACCTGACCCCAGCCACTCTCACAACTCGGACACAATCTGTTACACCTAGCCATAATGTCTGGTATATTCAGCAGCTTTTAAGTATCAAGTGAAAAAGATATATGTATAGCACGGAGCCTGAGCGAGTTCTAAAGGCAAAAGTAATTTGCATAAGCAGATAACTCATACTTTCAGAGTGCCTTATTCCTGCCAAATTACTTCTCCTTCTTCAAACCACATCTGTGGTCTGATGGGAATTCCCTATAACATACTAAGTAGGGGGTAAGGGGGAAGCTTAAATTGGAATTACAGAGAGCTCTACCTTATAGCCAAAATGAACTACTGTAGCATTACAGCCCCAGGAGGAGTCTTTAAGATAAATGAGAAGTGGAATTCTTCCACCAAGAGGAACTCAAGTAACATTGAAACAGTACTGATCACTGGCTCCTAGAAATGTTCTCTCCCCCTAACTTTTCTGATATGATTCTCTTTTTATCTTCCTCTCAAATTTCTAGTCATTCCTTCTCTGTCCCTTTTGAAGACCTCCTCTGTATACAATCAATATTTGCATTCATTGGGTTTAGTTATATACTCATTTTTTCTTTCTAGCCTACGTTCAAAGTAGGCAATTTTACGTGGTGTCAATTGTCATAGATATGGCAATGACTCTCGTTTACATCCCTAGCCTAAGACTCTGAGTGTTAGATCAATATACTTCTTTCTTAATATTATGACAAAATATACATAACAGAAAATTTGAAGTTTTAACTATTTTAAAGTATATAGTTCAGTAGCATTAAATGCGTTCACATTGTTATGTAGCCATCCATCTCAGAATTTCTTCGTCTTCCCAAGGTGAAAGTCCATACCCATTAAATAATAATACCCATTACCCTCTCTCTCCAGCCCCCAGCTACCACCATTGTACTTTGTCTCCATGAATTTCCTATGGAAAGTACTTTATATAAGTGGAGTAATACAATGTTTGTCTTTTTGTGTCTGTCTTAATTCCCTCAGCATAATATGTTCAAAGTCCACCCATGTTGTAACATGTATCAGAATTTCATTCATTTTTAATGTTAAATAATATTCTATTACATGGATATGCCACATTTTGTTTATGCATTCATCTGTCGATGGACACTTGTGTTGTTTCCACTTTTTAGCTATTGTAAAAAATGCTACTATGAACACTGGTGTACAAATATCTGTTCAGGGTCTCTGCTTTCAATTCTTCCGTATAGATGCAAAGGAGTGGCATTATTGGATCATATGGTAATTCTACGTCTAATTTTTTGTGGAACCACCATACCATATACCTTTTATATACTTCCCTTTACATTTGAATGTTACATAGACTCTTCAAAATAATATAAAATGTTTTGTCTTTTCCTCAAAATATGATCCTTCATTAGTGTTCCCTTGGAGAATGGCAGTGTATAAACCAAAAAATAAGTCACCCTTGATTGAACCCTCTTCCTCACCTTTCATATCATTGTCTTGTCAGTTTTAACTTTTAAATCTTCTTGAATCCACTTATTTACTTCTGTCTTTATCACCATTACTCTAGAAAGAATTCTCATTATCACTTTGATTATTCCAATCACCTTCTTACCTCCTTACAAGCACCACTCTGCAATATGGCCAGAAAGTTCATATATAGTCATCTCACCCACCTGCTGAAAAATATTCAGGGGTGTAATGTTGTTAAGAAAAAGAGCACAGGGGGTGGCTGGTTAGCTCAGTTGGTTAGAGCGCGGTGCTCGTAACATCAGGGTTGCCAGTTCGATCCCCGCATGGGCCACTGTGAGCTGCACCCTCCACAAGTAGATTGAAACAACTACTTGACTTGGAGCTGATGGGTCCTGGAAAAACACACTTAAAATAAATAAAAGTTAAGAAAAAAAAAAAAAGCACAATTCTTAATATGGCAGCCAAAGGCCTGCATGATCTGCCCTCTATTTCCTAAGCTTCATCTTTCACAAAGCCTGTCTCTTTCTCTGATCTTCATACTGAACTTCGTTGGGATTTTAATGGGTCTCCTACCTGAAACGGGGACATAGTGAATGATACTCTAACTAAGAACCTCCCCTCTATTGCTCATCATCACCACATGGAAGCCGTCATTCACCTCTAAGATCAGGTTAAACTCCCTCTCACAGGTTCTCACTCAGGCATGTCTCTTTTTCCTAACATCTTATCATAGAAACATTTCCAAATTTTGTGTGTTTTTTTTAATTAAAATCTATCATACCCATTAGAAAGTAAGTTTCAGGAGATCATCACCATGTCTACTTTTTTGTACCCCTATATAGCTAACAGAGAGCACATTCCTAGAACAGAGTAGACATTCAGTGCTTGTGGGATGAAGGAATAAATTGATTTATGTCTCTCTGGTCTCACCAGAATTCAAGCTCCTTTCTCAGATAAGGGTCTGCATTGCTTTATTCATGTTGGCATCCCCAACCTCTAGCATATTTAGGAATCAATCATGTTTGCTGAACTGAACACCATAATTCCAAGTTCAACAGAGCTTTAAAAATTAATGAGAAGCATACACTTGTCCACAGTTATGGTTTTACCCCTCTAAGAAAATCCTACAAACTATGTCTCCTTTCCTTTGTAGAGTAGTTGGCTCACTCTTTCCTTTGCTTAGAGGAAGAGGACAGCATTTTGTTTGGGCAGAAAATGAAGATGGGCAGGAAATTAAGTCAAGCAGGAAGAGAAAAGTCTGGAGAGAGCTGGGTGTGAGGGAGTCCAGGCAAACTTGTCCGGGGTGAATGCAAACTCTTTCTCGTTGTCTCAATGTGTTGAAATGCATCCACAAAATCAATAGATGAATACTGAATGCCAAGAACTACCCTAATTTCCTCTAGTTAAGAAAATACATTTGCACCAGCAGCTACAGTCATTGCCTCATTCAAGTCAGGGTAATCTACTGTCTTTCTCCGAGTCCCATAAACATTCTGCGATGATCAAACTGAAGAACCCATAGTGATAGGCTGACAGTGACCACTCCGGCTTCTTCTGATTCATTCATGGTGGTTCTAATCTCTGCTCTTCCCCAGGGATGTTTAATTCATGATTTGGGCAGGAAACAGGAGGTTCAAAGAACTCTACTTGACACTTCCTAAAGTAAAGCACCCATGTTAAGATTCTACAACTTCATAAGTAGGTGTGCATTTATGCATACAAATCCATACACAAATACTCATATATATTTCTATATCAGACCATACAGACTAAAATGGAAAATTCCTTTGAAATATGAGCACTGAAAATACCTACCCCAGATTACAGTGATATGTGCATCTTGAAGAATTAGTGTTACTCAATACTTTTTACAATTGTACCTGACATAGTTGGATTTCACTTTCTCAGTACTTCGTGACTCACGTTCATTAGTGTAAGTCAGTTTGGAAGGCCCAGTGAAAGAGACAGTGTACTTACTCTTAGTGTTACAGGAGAGACTTCAGTGGTATTGTAGACTACTCTGAGCTCCGGAAGTGACTCAGGTTCAGAAATGGGGTGATAAACTGTGACTTTCATGTTGCTTTAAATCAGGACAAAAGTTTGGTTTCATTTTGCTCTGCATTTGATTATGCAAATTAAGTCACACTTAAAGTTTCTTATGATTAATTAGGCATAGCCAGAGATCTTTGCAAGTCAGGGCATCCATTGACAGCTGATCACCATATTTTCTCTGCTGCCTGTTATGTTAACTATAGTCCTCTTACCACTGGATGTTAAGAAGGGCAGACCCCTTGATTTGTCAGCTGTTAAGAATCATAAAGTCCTGTGGTTACTCCAAGTCAAAAATGAAGCCTCAATTCTGTAATTCAAAGCATCTAATCCAAACCAGTATGAATCCTTCCATCTCAATTATAGATAAGTCTCCTTTCAACTTCTTACAGCCTAACATTTCTACTCCCCCTCAAATTCCTTAAACTCTGCCACTGCGGAAGCATTGGGAGAGATGAACAGTAAGGGAAATGGGAAAGATCTTTCCTGACTGGCATTCCTGTATGCTGGCTGCACACTCTCTGAATCTGAACATGAGAAAGTCAGCATCCGTACTTTTCTAGGTTCTTCACTGGTGGTATTTCTGGCCTCTCTGTCTGTCTCTCCTTTACCAGAGATGATACATTCTATTTCTCCAGCCTCTACTCCCTCCCTTAGGCCCCAGTTTGCTAGTATTCCACTCTTTCTAATTTTGTATAAGCAGAGACAGGCCATATAATTAATATTTTTGACTAACACTACTTACATTCTTCCTGGAAATAGGCAGAGAGGGCAAAATAAGTAAAATAAATACCATCTATTGAAAACAATAAATGCTTAGAAATGTGATGATACATAAACATACACATAAATACATACATTTTTAAATTAATAGCTTCTATAATGATACATTTGTATTCTGATTTTACGGAAAATTAATTTGTTAAACCAAGGCACAAAGAAGTTAATTTGCTGAATGTCACTCAACATGATAAGTGTGAAAGTATGTCTGACTAAAAGTCTATGCTTTTAACTACTATGCTACCCTAATTCACTAAGCAAATAACTTACTTGATTCCGACAATCATCCATATTCGGAAAAGTGTGGAAATTTGTGAGTTAAGATGGTTGATTCAGGGTGTGGGCTCCAGGTGCAGGCTGCCTGGTTTAATATTTAAAGTCTTCTACTTTATAGTTGTTCAGTCTTGGGCAAGACATTTAAATACTGTGCCTCAACCACCTTATCTAGAAAATAGGAATACATATAGAATATTATACCTCTTGAAGGGCTGTTATGAAAAATAAATGAGTTAATTACACATAAAACATTTTTTAAAAATGCTTGGCATACAGTAATGATGTAATACATATAAACTGACTCAAAAGTATTTGGTACATAGAAAGGATTCAGTAAAAGTTAATAATTATTATTATTATCAATGTTATGATTGCTAATATTACTCAAACCCCCAAGTCCTATCTAAAGCTCAGATTGATCTTTGGATTCTTTAGAACTTTCTAGAAACTAATCTACGTTCATATAAGTATAACTGATATATATGAGAAAACGTCCTTGCTTTAGGAGTGGAGTGTGTGTATGTATGTGAGTATCTGTTGGCAGGAGGGGTGAAGTTACCCAAAACTTCTCAGGGGCTTGTGGGGACTCTGAAAGCCCTCAATTGTATATTTAAGTCAAGATGTCCTGAGGATAAATTTCATCTCTCCTCAATCTAAAATAGTATAGAAGCTGTTGCTAGCTTTGTAACTAATTCAAATAATATGCAGAGACATTTTTTTTCCTTATCGCTCCAACTGGAAATCTAAATTTGACATATGAAAAGGCTATGTGAGAGATTTTGAGGAAATAACCGTGAATTACATTGTATCTGAAATTGAGGGATTATATTTATCAAGTAGAAAGGGTTTACCCTATAGTTGTCTTGGCCTCAAGTCTTCAGACTGCATTAGTCAGAAATAACTTTTTGCCAACCACGTTTATTCCTGCTATAGGTGAAGGCTATTTTCTCAAAGTGATTAACTGGCAATAGTACTCAATCCATTTATCCTTCTCAGACTCCCCTATTGTAATGCATTGCAATATTCTCTCTTCTCTGCGTAGCTACAAAAAAGGCAGTAGCTGTGAAAACTTGAATTTGGAGTTTCTTAAAAATGAAATCTGAGACCTAATGAAATTGCTCCAGCATAATGTTTGGAGTGTTTGGGAAAATATAGTGTTCTTCATTTTCTTGAGTGGTCTGCTTGGCAGATGTTGTATTTTAACTGACCGCAAGCCAGGGAAAATTATGTGAATGTCAGTGAGTAATTAATTAGGGTAGGCTAGAAGCCCTAGCCAATACAATGTTCAAAAGTGATCACCCAAATATCTCAAGCCCTAGGCTTTGCGTTACCTAAGTCCCATAACTACCTTTGGATAAGCTGAACTACACACACTAGAGATCTCACAGAACATTTTCACACTAATAACATTAACAGATTATTTCACAGCAATTCAAGCAAAAGCAAATAGTCTATTTGATATGGACTCTTTATACAAGTTGAAATTATTTTGTTATAATATGTCAGCATGATTTTAGCCTTAGCACATAGGAATGTGCAGTCTTGAGAAAATGTAAAGATGAGGTGTGGATTTTCAAGAACTCAGGAATATCTCTGGGCCTTGGATTTCCTCTCTCCATCTCTCGGTTCTACTCTCTCTAGGTGGATATCATTGAAAGTAGGTTCTCATCTGGCCAAAAATGAGAAAATATTGTCAAAAGAAGATTGACTAGGTACTAGGTAGATAAAAATGTTCATTATGTTTAGAAATGGATTTTTTTTTTTTGCGTATTCAGGAGTGTTTCTCCTTTAAGGCTGCAAATTTGGAGTATGGAAGAGAGGCCTAAACTTTGAAGCGAGTTTCAGTTGTGTGTTCCTTACTTGAAATCAAAGTCCTGACTAAAGCAAGCAATTTAGAAACAATCTATAACATCAGGGAAGATTTTAAGAAGCATTAGATAAACAAACAAACAAAAGCACAAAATAAAACAAAACTCAGGAAGTATGGTAGCAACAAAGCAAACAAGATTTTAAAAACCACTATGAAACAAAGATGGAAGAATTATGGAATTGAGACAAGAGAAACTTGCTTCTCGGTGTCTTTTTAGAAATATTGGGTAGGTGACGTGGACTAAGCAACACTGGCTAATTAAATAATCATTCTCCAAGAAAAAATAAACAGTGAAATGCTGTGAATAAAGCTCATCTATGAAAAGAGGCTTTAACACAGAGGCACCCATAACTTTTGGGATGGGAAGGGCCAAGACCAGGGATAACTTGTCAACAGAAAGCTCTGTAGTGAATCAAAGTAACATTAAACAGTAAACTGTAAATGTTTCCTATCACTAACTTGTTGTTTCCTATCACTAACTTGACAAACACGTGAATATTTTCTCCTTGTTGTTTGATAAGATCACCGTTTTGTAATCGCAAGAGGCAACGCAAATATATTTTTTCAAATAAATATTTATGGTCTTGTATAATTGTGAAGGGAAGACTAGTCTCTCTGTGCGCTGCTTCTGTCCTAGCCGCCCCTTTATTATTTGTGTGCACAGGGTTTCCCAGTGAGCTTTCACTCCTATCCACCAGCACCTGTGTTTGTCTGAAAACTCCCCTCAGGCTGCAGAACTGCTATGCCTGAACAGAAAGAGCCAGATATTCCTGGTAAGTTATGACCTCCAAGGCACAGTCCTTAACTACTGAAGGTTGGCCAGCTGGTGGCAGGGCTATAAATACTCCAAGCTTTTGGCCCTCTGGTGGAGACAACTCTAGGTGTGATCTATACTGTGTGCAGAGGACGGCAGCTTTAACACTAATCCAAAGTTACCTTCTGTGGAACTTTGCTTGATATATTCACTTTGGTGGTGGAGGAGAGGGGGTAGCTTTTGTTTTTCCCTGCCTTACTTCTTTCTATTTTACCTCCCATTTTTTTCTTTCTTTGTTTGCTTGTTAATTTTTCCGCTGGAATGGCTTCCTCATATAACACTTTCATGCAAAGCTTCATCTCAGGAACCACTTTTGGAAAACCAAACTGAGAACTGGATGTGTCCTATGGGCTAACAATTTCTTAGCTGGCTGGACATATCTAGGATGAAGTCTTATACATTCTTTTTTTTTTTTTCTCATGATAGTATTTCTTGGAGGCTATTTGTCCCTAATACAGATATTTTCCCCTCATGGCCAGTAATGTTGTGATTTTTATATTGATAAAAATGCAATGACTGATTACATGGGTGAGGTCCTTTTTCTGTGCTTGGGAAGGAGTCTTACTCGCTGCAACCACTTGTTTATCATGAAAGTTTCCAGAGCCACAGCCATCACCTTAAGAAGGGGCTCACCAGACTGCTAAAATATGCCTTGAAATCCATTCTTTTTTAGTGAAAAAATATAATGGTTTCTATCAATTCAGTTTATAAACTTGAGCTCTAATTCATGCCATAGAAGTCTGTATCTTTCATATGTAAAATAACCAAATAAGAATATTTGAAGCGAAACTTGATAAATTAAGAAGTTTGGTAATGGTTCTTCAAGAAAAGAAATCCGGGAATTCTCTTTCATAACAAAAAAGGCTCACAGAAGAATAAAAACGATATTTAAAGTATTGTGACAAGCAAATATTCTCCTTTTCAATCTCCATTGTTATGCAGTATTTTGTAAACAAAACCATAGCCCCAAACAATTACTTACTAGCAAAATATTTGAATCTGGCAGAATTTGATTTGCTCTAGCTGACTGAGACTATGACTCCCAGTTTGTCTTTGATCTCTCACTGCTGTACATAAGCTATCTTGTCCTGCGTCCTTCTCTGCCTGACTCTCCTTGACATTACAAAACAGACCTTTGGAACTACTGTCGGGCTTATTTTATTCCTATAGCTAATTTTAGTTTCCTTTCTCTTTGCTTAGTACATTTGTTTGTTTATTTATTTTGATTTTATTGAAAAGGATGGTTTACATATTCACTCACTGAGACCATATACAACTTAACCTAATTGTAGCTTACCAGACAAGAAAGGATTTATTTTAATGTTTCCTAATAATCAAATAATTACAAAACAAACAAGCAACCACTTACAGAACAGAAGTCACTAGATCAGTATCTGTACCTGTCAAGGGCAAGTTGTAACGTTTTCTTATCAGTTGCCTTCTGTCCTTCCTTTAACACTCCTCTTTTCCCCACTGTCCCCATCATGGACCTTTTCATCATAGATGCTGACAATTCCATGCGTAGTGTTTGGACCAGCAGCATCTGGAAGTATCAACAGGAAGCTGGTCAGAAATTCAGAATCTTTGCCTCTCCCCAGACTTACTGAATTAGGATCTATATTTGAACAAGATTCTCCGGTAGATTCATATGTACATGAAAGTTTGAGAAGCACTGGTGTAGAGGACAGGCTATGGTGTTTATTGTTGAACTGAGTGGCCCTTTTCATGTCTTGTATGGGTACTATGTTACAATTAAAGGAACTAATATTTGAAATTGTGTTCTTTTTAAAATGGCATTAGTTTAAGGCAGGGGTGTCCAAACTGCGGCCCGCGGGCCAACTGTGGCCTGCAATCCATTTTTAATTGGCCCGCAGCAAATTCCAAACATATATTTAGTTTACTTAAATAAACCAGGTGAGGCAATACGTACTTCACCTCGAGTGAGTGGCCCGGCTGTTTATGTATTTTACTGTATATGGCCCTTGGTAAAAAACGTTGAAAAAAGTTTGGACACCCCTGGTTTAAAGCATAAATATACTATAGCTATAAAAGATGGTACATGCTAAAAACAATTCTGTCTGTTACAGATTGTATAAGATTTTTGCTTAACATCATTGAAGCATAGAAAGCAAAACTATCTTTTAAGCCAGAATTCAAAAAAAAAAGATTAGCATCTTTCAATTACCTACATAACATATCCCACAAAATAATACTGAAAAACAAGTATGCTGTGTTACCAGCAAGGTTTGTCTGAGTTACAAAGATCTAAATTATTCAGGCTATCTTGACAATTTTACACTATAGAATATTTTCTATCCAAGCAAAAATATGATATCTGTTACCTGGATAACTATGACCTAAAATTGTGTAAGCTGTTTACTTTTAAGGTTAAGTAGCTACTTCTTACACTATTTTATAAAGTAATAAGTGTCTGTTAAAACAACCAAATGTACTCAAATACAGTGCTGGCCTTTCTAGAAGAAACAGTTATCTGATGAAACTTCCGATTTTCTCTGAGGCTCCTTATTAAATAGAAACTTTGTTTTTATTGTCTAAAATGTTAGAGCCTGTACAGAGTTTGCATACACCTTCAGAGAAGATTAATTCCTATTTTTATGCAGATTTTAATAATTAATTTTGTAAATGTTCACAATTTTAATATTTTTTAAAAGGACACTATTTAGAGTCAAATCACAATAAAATATAAAATGATAGATGAAAGTGGATATTGCTAATTTTTATTCCATTTTAAATTATTTTGCACACATTATGCATGAGGTTTTTTTCAAATTGGTACATATTTACAAAGAATCCCTCCACTTCGTGAGTTTCTGTTGTCTTTGTTGCTATTGTTGCTTTACTTGCATTTACTTTCACCCTGTGGAATACCACTGTGATATGTTAGTAGATTGCCATTATCGGTCATAATTTATCTGATTCTGTACCCTGAAGCTTTGGGTGACCAGAATTATTTTCATATGCCATTTGCTAATATTCCTTCAACAAATATTTAAATGCCTATTATATGAAGAATGTAGATTTTATATTGGGAATGCAATAATAAAACATAGTGTCGGCTCACACCAACTCATACTCTAATTGGAGATGAAGGACAAATAAAAATGCAATTGTTATTGGATATTATAATAGAAGCCTTGGATCAGCCTAGGCAAATACAGAAGCACATGAGAGGGACACTGAACTTCTATGCATCAAATCAGTGTTTTCTTTCCGTATTCTCTGTAACACAGTGTTAGGAGTAATCTCTATTCAAAACTTGTATACAGTTCAGACAGATTATAAATTCATATAACCATTTTGTGAGGTATTTGGCCACAGCATCACAAGTGTTTTGAATGGACAGTTTAAATGATTTATTTTGAACTAATATTTCCACATCTAGGAATTTCTTTAGATAGCAAAGGTGTGCACAAAGGTCTATCTGGAAGAATATTCTGTCTGGTATTGCTTATGATAATGAAACCGTGCCACAGCTACATGATATTATGCCATCTTTAAGATGATGCTCTGGAACATATTCAATGACGAGGAAAAGTATAACAAATATAAAATGAAAAAATTACAAATTAAAATGGACAATATTATCTCACTTTTGAAAGAAAAGATATGGGTATGTGTGTGTAGAAAATGTCAAACTCTGTGTATATGTATACATGGTAGATATAATCTATAATGTGTCTTCAGAGTAGTTACCTCTAGACGGCAATATTAAGAAAAAAATTTAAAATTATCCATATTTCATTTCATATATATATATGAAACATATATATATGTGAAATATATATATATATGAAATCTTCCTAACAATAAATAGACTAATCTTTTTTTGTTTTGATATTTTAGAAAGGCCGTTTTATTTCATACTCATCCATAGAGTTCCTTATACAATTATTATGCATCTGCTTCCTTACAGAGGCAAATATCCACACACATTACACTAACTCTCCCTCTCTCCTTTCTTCATTTTCAGTATCCTTCTTTGGCCTATGACAATAGTCAAAATCCCAGAACGGGTCATAATATCTAGCTCCAAGTGCCCTATTTCTTGCAATTTATTTTGGAGTTGCCAAAAGTTGAAAATATTCATTCATTTTATTTCTGGTATAATCAAAACATTCTCATGTCTCATCATAATTGCAATTTTATTTTCTCACCTTGTCTTAGCTAGAAAATACCTTTGCTGATTTTATTACAGTTTAATAAAAACTGTGTTTCATGTAAGTTTCCAGACATCTATGGAGTGGTTATTTACTCAAAACCTTCACAGTATTTCTTTGACCTTCTTGCCACACCATCAATGAAACATTTCTCACTGATATATTCCTGTATCATATCAAAAATTGTTATTACTATTTCTCTAGATCTAGGACATAGATTTTTTTTCAATGTTAATTGGCTGGTCAATGAAACTTGGTCATTCTACTTTCCCAAAAAAGAAGCACTTATAATTTTCTTTTTACATTCTCATTCTGATTTACTATATCTAAATATTCTCCTTAATTTCAGTAGTAATAGGGATTTTGATAACATTAAATCAACAAGCATTTATTAATCACCTACTACAAGATAGCTTAATACCAGGAACATTGGGAATACAGATAAGTAAGGGGGGGAAAAACACTTTATTAGATTAAGTTGATTATTGCTTCATTCTAGAATATGGCCCCATTAATATCTCTTGTAGAAGCCTGCCCACCATGGCTACTCCCTCATATGGTGAAACAACCAATCTTACTGGCTCTAAGTCAGTTATCCTCAGGCTAGATTTCAGGGTGTTCACAGACCCCTGACATTTTACTAAAATTATAAACAAAAACAAATGCACATTTTATCTGATAAAATAAGTTTTCATCAGGATCTCTGAATAGTGATTCTTAACGCTGAGCCACACATTAGGAGTATCTCGGGAACTTTTAGAAATTATCTATGCCAGCAACTCATCTCAGACCAAATAAACTGTGATCTCTGTGGGGATGCTCTAAGGGACCCAGATCCAGAAAAATCTTGAGGAGCCACTTTAGATGATGAAGTCCACGTTAATGGTGAGCCACCACACACCAGGTACACAAAACCCTATCAACACTGGGTCTTGTCTCCCCAAGTAATCCACTCCAAAGGATTGTGATTGGCACCAAGAAACAAGTGAGTTTCCTCTTCCTATGTATGCTAAAATCCACCCTACAGGAGGAAGGAGACATGGGAAAGTAAGGAGGTAGTCTGTGTGTGTGTGTTTACCTGACCAGATGTATGCAATAGCATGAGTTTTGTCTCAGATATTGACCTCCCCTCATTCAGCAACTTGATTTGTAATTGAACTTTAGAGAGGGAGGGTCTAGAGGCCGAAGGGCAAGGATGATCCTCCTACTTTGCATCCAGTATGTAGGAGCATGAACTCAATGAGGAGCCCGGGGAGCTCATGTCCTTTGGATACTCAGAGAGGATGCAACGTCAGGCAGAAGAGATAGCAACATCGGCATAGTGTTAGCATTTCCTGGAGGGTTGATTGGCAGCTTCAGCCAGCTGGGAAAGAATTGATTCTCAAGTGCTGTCTTAGGCCATGAGCATCAGTGAACAGGTTTGAGGTTGAGAAATGGGAGAGGGCATCTCCTGAGCACATTTAAGACCTTCCCTGGGGACATCCAAACATAACTGAGAGAGATTTAGGGGGAAGAGACTAAAGTTCTGCCTCAGCAGGTGGGGGCTAGAATTATTAAAATTCGAGTTAATAATCTGATTCCATTTTAACTCATGAGTCAATGAAGGTTAGGAAAAGTTGGTTATAAATGAATGTTTTGATTTCCTCCTCTAAACAACTTTGTGATATCGGTAGATTTTATCTCTACTTGTGTGGGTAAAAACAAAACCAAATGTGGCTTTGTAGTATTAAATAACTTGACTGAGGTTGTTCAACTATTAAGAACACAGTTCCGTTTGAGTCTAGTGGTGTAAAAGCTCATAATACTGCATTCTTCAGAAGTAATTACCGAATATTTATTATATACCATGCACTTTTCTTAGCAGAACAAACATACTCAGAAATGCTCTCAGCTTCCTAGTTTCCAGTCTGCATTTAATGAGATTCTGAAATGTTTTTGGTGTGAAGTAAAGGAAGTTGGACCAAATGTGAGATTCAGCACAACTATTAATCTTGAAAAACATAATAGTGTCGATCTAAGATAAGGATGCTATATGTTATTTCACAAGCTACACATAGACATCCATTTGGATATTTTAGTATTCCAATTTCTATAAATGTTAATCCTATTCCCAAATAAAATCTGTCTCATTTCTGTATGGCTTAACCTTGGAGAGAAATCTTGTGACATGGAGGTTTGATTTATGTCAGAGCTCATTTAATTTTGCCGTGTTGTTTTTGTGTTTATTCTAGAATATTATGCTCTTTTTAACAAATTGTGGTATTTACTAAGCCACACTTTATACAAGGAACAGTATGAAAACAGTATAGAATTATCACTAACTAGACTTAGTGATACAGACTTACTTTTTTCGATTCAACTAAACCTCTTCAGATTTCTGGAAACAACTGTTAGACAAAAAATGAAAATATGTAAAATCAAGAAGCCAATACAAATATAAGCATTCTAAGACTGCATTGCTATTGATTGCCAAGAAGACAATTAGAAAATAATTAGGAGTGTATTTATATTTCTACTGATATTGGAACAATTAACTTCCATTCACTAAAGTTCTCTGTCATTATAGCCATGTGTGGCTTTTGATTAATGGTATTAGAAGCTACAAAACTATATTTCTGTGGTGGACATTTTTTTTATAAAATAGAATTATAATTTTCATATGTGGTGTTTGTTGTTAAAGAAAAGTGTCTTTCTTGTTCCAAGGAATAAATTATTGGTCACAAAAGAACTATAGATGGAAATTTAATATATTAATTTGCCCGTGTTTCTTCCCTGCTGAGGACATTATCCTTATTCTGTCTCACGTACAAGTGAATTTTAAGGATGGGATGACTTAGAAATGAATAGTTTTATCCCAGCAGAATTCTTGTTATGCTCTTTCCTTATTCATTATCATTATAATGATAACTGAACGTTATATCCCATATATTTATAGTCCCTATACTAAATACAGAAATAGCCTTTGAAACCCGGTGGGATGGAACGTTTGAGAAAAATTGCATAGTGTCTGAGATCTGTTGAGGTGTCATGCGTTGCTTTGTCACTTACTGGCAGTGTGGTCTTAAACAAGTTACTTAACCTCTCTGGATCCCAATATCTTATTCGTCAAATAATGATGACAATAATACAGGGGACTGCTCTGAAGACTAAATGAAATGGTGTATGTAATATGAACAAAGGAGTGTGGGCCATAGTGTGGGTAGTAGGTTGCACTATTGGTTTAAATTGTTCACCCCTCCTTTTGTCATGTGACTTTTCAGTCTCCCACTAAAGAGATAATGTATATTTTCCTAGTGTTGGAATAAAGAGGAAGTGAGTGTTCTGGATCTTAGCATAAGCCTTGAAGCCTCGTGTGTTCTGCTTGTACCCATGTGCCTCTGCTAGCACCATGAGTAGGATAGTACCTGGTTACTCCGTAAGTCTAAGGGGAATTGAGATAAATGGAACAGTCACTGCAACTAACTCAGGGAGAAGTAGGGCCACACTGGCTGCCACATCCTAAAACAGAAATGCCTACCTGAGCCTATCCCCACATCAGCCAAACCCCAGGCAACCCATAGACACCTGAGCAATAATAGTTTAGTGCTTTAAGCCACTTACTTTCGAGGTAGTTTGTTACTCAGCAAAAACTGAGTGATGCAGTATATGGTCAATAAAGATTAACTATAGCTGCGATTATTTACTATCATTTGAAATAGAAGCCCCCCAAAAATAAATAAAGCAAAGCAGCACAATAATCAGTAAGGTCAAAAACTGTTTTCTAAACCTGAGGTTGTTTTTAAGAAATACTGTTTTGTCTACTCCTGTGTGTTTTCTGAAACTCCTGTCGGCAGACTGCACCTTCTTCAGGAAAAGGAAATGCAAATGCTCAGGGGGAGTTTTGTGTAATCTGCCACTTCTCCAAGGAAAATAGAATCCTATAATAAACACTCTTGTGATCACGGATGTATAAATGTAATGGCAATGGTACAAACACATCACACATGCAAACCCCAAACACGTATCTCCCTCCTACAGATTCTTCCACAAATATTCTGCTGCATCTTATGGACAGAATTGCAGCACTTCTTCTGGAAGCCTCACTCTGTGGCTCTCGGCAGAAGCCAAGGCAGAAATAACCCTTTGAGCTGTGACAGAGGGTGAGGTCAGGAGACATAAAGGGCAGAGTGGGGAGAAGAACCGAAGGCAGAGGTACTTGACTACCCGTACTTTTAACTGCTCACAAATTTGAAGCTTTTGGAAGCATATTAAAATAGAATGTGCTTCAGCTGAATGCAGTTTGCAAGTTGGACTCCACATTTTGGGGTGCATACTGTATAGGTATTGAGCATGTAAACGAGAATAGTTTGTGGGTTTTGATGTAAAAAAAGACTGTATGATAAAATATGGTTTAAAACACAAATAAAAGATGTACTATAATCCTACACTGATCTAACTAGATACTCTAAGAAATGGGGAACAATCTTGTAAAGGGATGAAAATAATAATAATAATTAATAATAATAATGGTTTAAAAAGCTGTCTACCATTAAAGTAAATTGTGAATTCTGAAGGGAAATTGCAGTTTGTTTCTATATATTGCTTTGCCCTTCAACTCAGCTGTTGGCTCTGCATTAATATTCAAGCAGCATCAGTGCCAGTCCTGGTGATTCACTGAGGTATTATGAATATGCAAATGAGCAAGAGCTTTTTATGTCGATGGTTTGTCTTTCTTAGATGTCTGAAGGAATAATTGGAGCCAATCAGCTACTGATAACTTGTATATAGATAACTATTGCTCTGGAACCCAAAACCATTTAATAATTATTCTTATACCAGCCCAATGGGTTGACTTCAATCAATCTCTTGAAAACAGTACTCCCAGTATTCTCTTAAATTGACTAACTTAAAGGTTAAAATGTCATATTATTTTAACTTCTTAGATTATAGTGACAGCATTTTGGAGGTGAAGAGTACATAAAAAGAGGAATTTGTATTAGTCACTGACTTAAGTTTTCCCTGGGTCTTTATTCATTTTTCCTGGGTGTTTAAAAATCAGGGATGCAGGAAGTGGTGGAGTGTTCTGAGTAGATGAATTCTAGAGCTTCTAAACTGTGGAGATAGAATCGACAGAAGGAGGTTGTAGGGGAGAGAAAAAGTTATTTCTCATGTTCAGCAGTGATTAATGTTTGATTTTAAAATTACATTAATGTATCTTAATAATATATATTAAGGGAAAAGAATAAAATTTAACATTTCTGTGTAATTCATTTTAGCACAGACAAACAAGAATAAACTTATCAAGAAAAATAATACTAGATACTCAGGCCCTCTACCAAAACCATCCTCCGCCAGTTACTTGGTCAGGCTAAGAAGCATCTAAGCTTGATCCCCCTCTTTGTATTTATTGGAGCGGGAGGCACTGGAGCAGCACTGTATATCTTGGACCTGACACTTTTCAATCCAGGTGTCCGTTGGAACAGAAAGAATAACCCAGAACCCTGGAACAAATTGGGTCCCAGTGATCAATACGACTTTAATACAAGTGAATGTAGATTACAGTAAACTGAAGAAAGAAGTTCCAGACTTCTAAGTGAAATGTTTCACTATAAAGCTGCTTAGTAGATGAAGGACTTCCAGAAGCCATCTGCACAATTTCTCACTTACTTAGGAAATATTTTCCCTCCAAATGCACAAAATCATGTTGGTGTATTGTGTTGGGGTTTACACTGATCAATAAATATCTGAAACTTGGGGGGAAAAAGGAAAAATAACACCATAAATAAACTAGGTAAATTTTTTATATAAATTTTGGTGGCTCATATTACATCTTGATGGGGGATTTTCTAATGCAATTTAATCATTTTAAATTAGTTCTCAACCAGGGTGACACAGTTAAAAGAGCTGAAATAAGATATATAGTATTTCTATTGTGCCCTATGACTGACAAAAACATTTGATGTTCTAGCACTGTCTCATTTCTATGAAGAGATAACCTTTAAATTGCCACAATTTCCTGAATGCATACAGAGAACTACTTTTTGGCTGTGTGAAATAACCAGCATTCTGCTAACATTTAGTCACTTTGATTTAATTAAGAAAGTACTTCTGCAATAGAAAATGGTTTTAAAAATAATATAGCTAGGTGATTCCTCTAGAGCTAGAAAAAGGAGTTTTCTGCTTTTTATTAAAGGGCAAATACTAAGTAGTTCAGGCTAGGTTATGTTCTGTCTTTGTTGTTATTGCTTGGCTGCTTTGTTTTTCAATCTCAGTTTGAAACAAAGATTTATTTCTTGCATATGTTCTATGTACCACTCAGATTGGTAGGGTAGCTATGTTACTCATAGGTATTTAGAGACTTCGGCTGATGGAGATTCTAAGTTCATAAGTGCTCCCCTACCTGACATGTCAGAGAAGGAACAGTCCTGGAGGGTCTTGCACCAGCAATTAAATGCTCAAGCCCTGAAATGACATGTTTCACTTCTGCCTGTGATGCATTGACTGAAATAGTCACAAGACTTCAACGATTGGAGAAGGAAACAATATTCTCATGTGCCTCAAAGAAAAGGAATATTTATGCACATTAATAATTTCAGTCCCATGATGCAGCATTCATGCATTCTCAATAGAAAGGCCAAGTCATTTGCCAAAGTCGTATTTCAAATTAAAGAAAGAAAAACCCGAAAGACTCTCAAGAATATTCAATAATTGGTAAAACCTGAGACATATTAAAACCATGCTGGGCGAGAGCTCCAAGATGGCGGAGTAGATAAACACTGTGCTTGCCTCATCCGATGAACACATTAAAATTACAAATAAATTATAGAACAGTCAACCTGAAGAACCATCTGAAGTCTAGCTGAACAGAAGTTTTATAATTAAGAATATAAAGAAGAAGCCACATTGAGACTGGTAGGAGGGGCAAAGACACAAAATGGCAGGCCCCATACCTCCGTGTGGTATTTGAAAATAGAGAGGGATATCTCAGGCACAAAGATTCCCCATGGAGGAGCAAGAGACTCTAGCCCCACACCAGGCTCCCCATCCCAACGTACTGGTGCCAGGAAGAGGAGCCCCCACAACATCTGGCTGTGAAAAATAGTGGGGATTATAACCATCCAGGTGGGATGGAAGACTGCAGGAAACCCAGACATCATTTTAAATGACCTGCATACAGACTCACTTGCAGGCACTTACCCTGGGCTCTGGTGGAGAGACAGTGACTTGGGTGGTGTTGGAGGCATATGGGGTGGTATGTGATTTGAAGCAAGAGCTGGAACACAGTCAGAATTTTCCCTGTGTGGGGACTTCCTCTGGTGCAGCCGGCAGGTGGGCGCCATCTTTGCTGTGTTGAGTCCTCCCCTTCACGGCCAAAGCTGAATCTGATTGGTCTGGTGAGCTCCACTGGGAACCTGGCCTGCCCTACGTCTCCAAAACTGGAAGCACTTTCTTGGTGAGCAGCCAGCCCTGCCCACATTGCACTCTTGGAAAACAATTCGTCTGCGGGCCCCAGGCAGGTGGCACCTGGCCTCAGTGTGCTCTAAGACTTTTACTGAGGAGCTCCAGGCTCAGCACTGGCTCCGAACCAGAGTTTACATTAACCTGTTGACCA
The DNA here is from genome assembly GCF_057876585.1 of Rhinolophus sinicus. Taxonomy (NCBI): domain Eukaryota; kingdom Metazoa; phylum Chordata; class Mammalia; order Chiroptera; family Rhinolophidae; genus Rhinolophus; species Rhinolophus sinicus. The sequence goes on along the minus strand of NC_142518.1, from coordinate 19,483,581 downwards.
CAATTCTTCCCACTTCTAATGACTACCTGAAATCCTACCTCACCCAACTTGCATACCACATGAGGCTTTATCAGTAACTGAAGCATAGGGGAGCTGGCAGCTGGCAGCAGGCCTCCAGATATTCTGGCTTTTTGTGAAGTTACCCCAGGCCCAGTACTGTGGCAGCCATTCTCAGTTCACAGCATGGCCTCTCTCATGGCCTCTAGGTCTAACACAGGCAGTGACCAACCATGATCGCTTTGTAGCTTCTACTAGATAGACCCCAGCAAATGACAGGCAGTGGGCCTGCAGTGGAACCCCTTCCAAGAGGCTCCAGAAACAACATGCTTGGAGGTTGGCTTCAGACCACAGCAGTGCACTGCCAAATTAGCCCCACAAGTGGCATACTCAAAGAACAGTGTCAACAGGCACCAGAGCCCACTAGGGCAAATCCTGTTCTGTGGGGTAAGCCACCTGCATAGCAGCCCATAAGCTGTGAACGTGGCCAAACCCCACAGCCAACCAGTCTGAGGGTCAGTCCCACCCACTGACATGCCAGTAACAATCAAGGTTCAACTATAACTGGAGAGCACATGCAACCCACACACGGGAGACTCCTGGAGCACCTGGAGCAGGTGACCAGGGAGACTGTGCCAGGGCCCCACAGGGCACCTACTACATAAGGCCACCCAGCCAAGACTGGGAGATGTAGTAGATATACCTAATACATGGAAACAAACACAGAAAGGCAGCCAAAATGAGGAAACACAAAAATACATCTTTGAAATGAAAGAACAGGAGAAAATTCTGGAAAAACAACTAAACAAAATGGAGGCAATCAACCTACCAGAGACAGAGTTCAAAACACTGCTTATAAGGATGCTCAAGGAACTTAGTAAGAACTTCAACAAAGAGGTAGCAAGCATAAAAAGCACATAGAAACCATAAAAAAGAACCAATCAGAGTGAAGAACACAATAACTGAAATGAAGAATGCATTAGAAGGAATCACCAGCAGACTAGATGAAGCAGAGGATCAAATCAGCAATTTGAAAGACAAGGTAACAGAAAACACCCAATTGGGACAGCAAAGAGAAAAAAGAATTTTTAAAAATGAGGATAGTTTACAAGACCTCTGGGACATCAGGCGTAACAACATTCACATCATAGGGGTACCAGAAGGAGAAGAGAGAGAGCAAAGGATTGAGAACCTATTGGAAGAAATAATGACTGAAAACTTTCCTAACCTGACAAAGGAAATATTAGGTTGGTGCAAAAGTAATTCGGTTTAAAAGGTTAAAAGTAATTGCAAAAACCGCAATTACTTTTGTACCAACATAATAGACATACAAGCCAAGGAAGTGCAGAGTCCCAAACAAGGTGAACCCAAACAGGCCCACACCAAGACTCATTATAATTAAAATAACAAAGTTTAAAGACAAAGCAAATCCTAAAAGTAGCAAGAGAAAGGCAACTAGTAACTTATAAGGAAGCTCCCAGAAGATTGTCAGCTGATTTTTCAACAGAAACTTTGCAGGCCAGAGGGATTGGCATGAAATATTCAATGTGATGAAAACCAAGGACCTTCAACCAGACTGCTCTACCCAGAAAAGTTATCATTTAGAATCAAAGGATAGATTAAAAGCTTCCCAGACAAGAAAAAGCTAAAGGAATCCATCACCACCAAACCAATATTACAAGGAATGTTAAAGGGACTTCTTTTTTTTTTTTTAAATATGGAATGCTTCACGAATTTGCGTGTCATCCTTGCACAGGGGCCATGCTAATCTTCTCTGTATTGTTCCAATTTTAGTATATGTGCTGCCAAAGCGAGCACGAGGGACTTCTTTAGGATGGAATATATATGTATAATAAAATGGCAATAACTACCTATCTATCAATAATTACTTCAAATGTAAATGGGTTAAATGCTCCAATCAAAGACACAAGAGCGCTGAATGGATAAGAAAACAAAACCCTTACATATGCTGCCAGCAAGAGACTCACTTCAGATTGAAAGACACACACAGACTGAAAGTAAAGGGATAAAAAAAAAATTATTTCATGAAAAAAAAAAGCTGGGATAGTAATACGTATACCAGACAAAATGGACTTTAAAACAAAGGCTATAACAAGAGACAAAGGACCCAGTAATCCCACTTCAGGGTATTTTTCTGAGGAAACCCAAAATGCTACTTTGAGGGGACATATGCATCCATACGTTCATTGCAGCACTGTTCGCAATGGCTAAGATGTGGAGGCAGCTTAGGTGTCTATCGATGGAAGAATGGATAAAGAGGAGGTGGTGGTACATATATACAATGGAATATTGCTCAGTCAGGGAAGCCAATGGGTTCCTGCCATCTGCAGCGGCATGGATGGACCTGGAGGGTATTGTGCTGAGTGGAGTGTCAGACAGAGAAAGACAGATGCAATGTGATTTTGCTTATATGTGGAATCTAAAGAACAAAGTAAACAAATAAGACAGTAAAACTCATAGACACAGAAATCATTGTTATAGTTGCCAGATGGGAGGGGGTTGGTGTAGGATGAAAAACAGGGTAAGGGATTAAGAAATACAAATTGGTAGTTACAAAATAGTCATGGGGATGTAGAATAAACCATGGGGAATATAGTTAATAACATGGTAATAACTATGTATAGTGCCAGGTGGGTACTAGACTAGTGAAGGGTACCACTTCTTAAATTATGTAAATGTCTAACCACTATACTGTACACCTGAAATTAATATAAAATAATATTGAATGTTAACTATAATTATAAACCAAAAACAACAAAAGAACAAGACAAACAAATGAGAAACAGAAACTCATAGACACGGACAATAGTTTAGTGGTTGCCAGAGGGTAAGGGGGGTGGGGGGGGAGGTGAGGGTAAGGGGGATCGAATATATGGTGATGGAAGAACTGACTCTGGGTGATGAACATACAATGGGATTTATAGATGATGTAATACAGAATTGTACACCTGAAATCTATGTAATTTTACTAACAATTGTCACCGCAATAAATTTAATTTAAAAAAAAAAAAAAAATTTAAAAGGGGGAAAAGGTGAAGGGCAATAAGTGGTCCAAATTTCCAGGTATAAAACAAATAAGTCATGGGGATGTAACGTGCAACATGGGGAATATAGTCAATAATTTGATAGCATGGTCCAGTGTCAGACGGTTGCTGGACTTATCATGGTGATCACTTCTTTGCGTATATAAATGTTGAACAACTATGGTGTACAACTGAAACTAATATAATGTATGTTAGCTATATTTTTTAATTAAAATCTTTTTACAAAACAAAATAAAAACATTCTGGAAAAATATGTTGTGTGTATCTGTATTTTATTATTTTTGTATGCCCTATGACTGACTTAAAAACATGTGTATGTGTGTATGTTAAATATATGGGCATTAAATATATATGCATTCTATATTCAGAGCTGGATTGAGTTTGGGCTAGACATACAGGTGCTGAGCAGGAAAATCTATTACAAAGGATACCTAAAATGTCAATGAAAATCAAAGAATTGGAGAAAATGTATTTTTCAGAACTGTTCTTTGGAACTATACTGAATACAATTACCGGGTATGTTTTATTTTGACAAGCCACTTAGGGTGAGACTGCTGTAGTTTTTCTTTCATTCTCCTTCATTTAACATCCTTATCTTTTTTCCAACTTTACTGAGGAATGATTGACAAATAAAAATTGTATATATGTAAGGTGTACAACATGATACTTTAATATATGTATACATTGTAAAATGATTACCACAGTGAAGCTAATTAACATATCTATCACCACATATAGTTACCATTTTTGTCTCTAGTGAGAACACCTAATATCTATTCTCTTAGCAAATTTCAATTATACAATATATTATTGTTAACTGTAGTCACCATGCTGGACATTAGGTCTCCAGAACTTATTCAATTTATAACTGAAAGTTTGTACCCTTTGATCAATATATCCCTTTTCCCCCACTCCTCAGCTTCTGGTAACCAGTGTTCTACGGTCTGTTACTATGAGTTCAGTATCTTTTTGTTTTGATTCCACATGTAAGTGAGATGATGTCATGCAGTATTTGTCTTTCTTGGTATGACTTATTTCATTTAGCATAATGTTCCCAGGTTCATCCATGTTGTCACAAATGGCAGGATTTCCTTCTTTTTTTAAGGCTGAATAATATTCTACTATATACACAGAATGCCAAAAAAATGTATACACATTTTAAGAAAGGAAAAAACTGTATTAAAATTGTAATACTCAATATGTACTGATAATGAAAGATAAATACAAGTCACGTTTGTCTTCTGCAATGACAAGAGGTGCTCAAAGTGGTTACCATCAGTGTCCAGACACTTCTGATTACAGCAAATTACTGCTTGAGCAACGCTGACCAAAGTGTCCACTTGCATACATTGTTTTGGCATCTCCGGTATATGCCACATTTTATTTTTCCATTCATCTGTTAATGGACTCTTAGGTTGTAGTTTCCATATTTTAGCTAATGTGAACAGTTCTGCAGAGAACATAGGGGTGCAAATATCTCCTCCAGATAGTGATTTCATTTCCTTCAGATATATACCCAGAAGTGGGATTGCAGGATCATATGTTTTATTTTGAATTTTTGGGGGAACCTCCATACTGTTTCCCATCATGCTGCACCAATTTACATTCTCACTAGCAGTGAACAAGGGTTCCTTTTTCTCCACAGCCTATAACGGACTTTTAAATGTAACAATAGAAGATCGGTAGATCTTTTATTAAGAGGGTAGAATCAATGAACAGCGATCTGACTGATGTCAGTGAGTGGAATATAGTAAGTTAGAGACAGGGTTTTTTGACAAGCAGATTTATTCTTCTTTTGACCCTTGCACACAACAATCAACTGGTCCCCCAAATAAAAACTAAACAAATATTGAAAGTGTAGTGCTTTTAAGCAGCCAAGTTGTGAAGGCTGTGGCAGGGACAGATCCTGCCCATTAATCTCCAGAATACGACTTGACCAATTAGACTCTCTAGATGGCAGCTGCCTCCTCCCTCACCACTCCGTTCAATGCATCCCATCAAATGTCATGCAGCTGATCCCAGACAGAGGAACATCATCGTTAAGTCAATGATACTGTGAATTAATGCTTTAGGTCTATATGAGAAAATACAACTATATAAAAAGAAAAAAAATAGCTAATATAAATAAGCTTACTTTCTCTGCATGTATCCCCTCCTTGTTTTCCGTGTCTTTGGAACTGAATTCCTAATCATAGTTTTAAAAATCTAATGGTGTTTGTAATTTGCTTCAAAATAATTCAGCATAGACAGTTTATGCATTCTAACCAGAAATCCCTGCTCTAGGGACAGTCAGATATCACTTTTTCAGAGCAAACACGCTCCCGTCCAGAGGCAGTGATTACAAACACATTAGCTATCTTTGTCTTTGATCATATCCAGATGTTTTGCTAATCACCGTATTTCATGTCAGAAATGAATTTTCATTGATTAAATTAGTGACTAGCTATTAATTAACATGGTACCTATTAGAAATGGATGGGAATTAGTGAAGTGAAAAGCTTTCAACTTACATGAATTGGCTAAAATAGTAGAAAGACACTCCCTGTCCTTGAATAAACAGGATGTAAAAAATCCAGAAAGGTTGGTACCTTCTACCCTAGGGAAGGTACCAAAGACTTGCTATGTAAACTATCCTGTATCCCGCCTTTGGTTTAGAAGGATGCTGGTTGTCTAATGCTGACCATAATAGTAACTGAGTCCTGCATCTGGGATGTTATCCAGTGTTGAGTCAATATTTTTTGTCAGGCGTTGGTCAGAGCTCCTAAGATGACAGTCAGCTGAGACTTCATCAAGCTTACGAAATAGGTTGTATGAACCATCTGCCTCTTTGCTAATAAATGTTTCTATTATGACAGAACTTGTTCTGAGGCTTGATTTCATAATAACCAGGTTATAATGTTTAAGGGAAGTAGCTAACCCTTATTCATATAAAATAGTTTGCTGGCTACTGTTTATTAAAACCAAACAAACAAAACAGCCCTAAGTGTTTTGCATGTTCAGATTTGCTTAGGGTCATAGACAACAGAATTAAATATTAATTAATGTGATCTACATTTTTACTAGTCCACATTAGTAGTTCCTATCTACTAGAGAGCTCTTTTTAAAATGTGTTACTGTACAATTTACGTTGACTAAATAACTTTTACAACTGTTAATCTACCATTTTCACCTCAGAACTTGAGTTTCCATGAAAACAAATCAAAGTAAATCAGAAAGTTGTATCAGATAAGAGCATCATTTTGGGTGATATTATGCACTTTTTCATTTTTATTACTGTGGGGACAGAGCCAGGAGTGCAGTTTCCAGGCTCTCAGCCTCATGTGGAAAGGTGCTGGCTCTGGTAGTAAATGGCCATTAATTGTGATTGGATGGCCATCAGCTGTAACCAGTGAGCCATTGGCCACTAATATAACTGCTGTGGCTACACTAGCAGCAAATGGGGGCTAGCAAGGAGATGGTGGCAGAGTTAGCAAGCGCGGATTGCAGTTAGCACGGTGGATTGCAACTAGCAAGTGAGGTTGGTTGGCAGAGACAAGTGGACGGTGGGTTATGGATCACGTGGCTCCTGCTTCCTGTGTCTCCAACCCGCCGCCAGCAAGAATATAGTGGTATGACTCCCCTATCTATGGCTCCGTGGGTGTTCCTTTTTGGCTTAGCCACATCCTGCGTTCTTATGTGGGGAGCGGGAGCAGAGACCCCGCAGGCCACCCCACATGACAATTACATAAACCAAATTTATTTTCTGAAAGATCATTTTACATGCAAGAAGTCATTGATTTAGAGTGTTTAATAAATGTTATTCAAATAACTGAATAAAGCTGGTAAATAATCATTAACATAGCAGATTTTTAGATAGCTATAGAAAATGTTAAGAAATACCATTCGCTTTCAAGTGTACAATTCTGTAACCCATCATCTGTATATCACATTCACCAATGCACCAAATTTAAAAAATGAGACAAAACTGTAACTTTATGCCTATTGATTAATAACTCCCCATTTCCCTTTCGCCCCAGTCCATGGTAACCACCATTCCAGTCTTTGGTTTTATGAATTTGACTATTTTCAACACAGCACCTTATATAAATGGAATCATACAATACTTGTCTTTCTGTGTCTGGCGTATTTCACTTAGTACCTATAATTAACAATAATGTATTGTACACTTAAAAATCTGTGAAGAGGAGTTTTCAAAAGCAAGAGGCAAAAAATAATTATTTTGCTCAAAACTATCACCAAATTAGACCAAGGATCAACCTAACAAGTTCTTGTCTGAATAGGTTCATGTTTCCACAAAGAACCCATGCATCCATTGTGTGGCAGGCACGGTGTTACACACAGGGGATATTGTAATGAAAAGGACTGGGTCCTGCCCTTAAAGAATTCCTATCCAGCCAGACAGCAATAAATAACTATTAATGATTGTATAATATGATCAAAGCTATACTGGAGACAGTACTATTGGGAAAGCATTTGGGTAAAGCATTGAACCTCACTGAGATTTAATTTCTTCATTTGTAAAAAATGAGATAATGCCTGTCTCACAGAGTTCTCATATTGTTGTGAGGATTAAATACATGAATATTTTTTAAATGCTTACCTGAATGCTTGTTATACTTTTTAACAGACAACCTCATAAGCACTGGATAGAGCAATTGTCCTCAGCACCTCTATAAAACATACTGACAGACGCTCTCGACACCCTGAAAACTCATGGCTAAGAGGCCACTCTCCACTATATTCTAGAATGTCTGGTCACATCAATTGAGTCATTTGGTTATCAAAGAGTCACTTACACTGTATCCCCTCAAATTTGTTGTGTCATTTCTACTTGTCTTAACTATAGAATTTAATTCAATACAAGCAAGAGAGATAAAAAATTTAAGTGCTGAAATAGAATTTTGTCTATAAAAACCAAGTCGAACTCTTTAGCTAGCACTTGATAAATATGAGCTGCTAAAACATGTGAAAGAGACACTTGTAAAAAATGGGGAAAATCATATTCTAGAAATTTTTTTTTACCTAAAGTGCTTCCTAAGTGTCTTTGAGTTTCCACCTTTTTAATAAGAAGAACTAAAACTAGAATGTACAGATGATGCATATGACTGTGGAACTTTCATTTGCAAAATCAAAGTCAAAGAAATAGTCTTGGCACTCCACCAAAAAAGTGGCAAAGGACACAGGGAGATGAAAGACAGTTTGGGGAATACAATCAATAATGTTGTAAAGGTTTTGTAGGGTGTCCAATGGGCACATGTCTTATTAGGGAGACCACTTCATGGACGGTGTAGGTGCTTGACTACTGCACTGTACACCTGAAGCTGAATAATATTGAATGTCAACTATAATTTAATATATATATATATATCGTCACAGGATGTAGAGTACAGCATAGGGAATAGAGTCAGTGGAACTGTAACAGCTATACATGATGTCAGAGGGGTAGTAGATTGGGGGGGTGGTTATCACTTTGTGAGGGCGTACATGTCTAACTATTACATTCTTGTGTACACCTGAAACCAATTTTTTAAAAAGTGGCAAATGAAAGTATATTAATTTTAATTTAAAATGAGTTGTAAATTAAAATATCTTGATATTTAAGTTAAATGAGCATTTAAAGTATACAGTCATATGTGCACATACATACACAAAATATCTTGATATTTAAGTTAAATGAGCATTTAAAGTATACAGTCATATGTGCACATACATACACATATACTACACATATAGTTGTTTTTGTTATTTCCTCTGTATTGGACTTTTTTGATTAACTGTCTAGTCACTTGTTTCTGGCTGCTTCAGAGAAGAATGTTTCTAGTTAAAGTAAAAAAAAAAAAAAAAAAGTCAATGGTGGATATGAGTGTATGAAAGCTAGTTTTGTCCAGGGTGAAGGTTAGGAAATTGTTATTCTTAAAGAATCTGACAAATGTAAACACAGTACATATTTGTATTATGAGCATTTACTTAAAAACATAGCTATCAATTAGCTTAGCCAGAATATTAATTGAATGTTTAAACAAACAAATGGCTTTCTTCACTCAGAAATAATTTGTTGGGATTGTTTTTATAAGATGCTAGGGTTATTTGTGTTTGTTAATTCAATTAGAGTTCTTTGATAAATAAATATAATTTAGATAATTTCTTCCTGTAGCTTTTGCAGAGTTCTGTTTTAGCTATATCTATTTCATTCAAGTAAATTTTTTTGGAAATAGGGATAATGCCTCAGCATTTCTGTGCTCATCACATTATGTGACACTGTGGTTAGGTCAAAATAGGTGATCAGTACCTTTTTCTAGGAACAAATGAATATCTGGAAATTAATGCTTTCCAGCTACTAAAATAAAGAGTGATTCTTTTAAATTTTATTTCCAGACTACCCAAAAAAAAAAAAAAATCAATCATGTTTTTATATATAAACCTGGAGGAGACATAAGTCTCATAGAATATGGCTAAATTCTTTGAATAATGCATGGTTACTTTGCTTTGTAGACTAATGTGTCAATGAATTGATCTCACTTTGCAGAAATATTACCAAAGATTTTTTTCCATATTTTTCTTCAAATTTTGAAGGATGAAAATGTATTAGAGTGCACATTTACTGGCAGATGCTACATAAATCCTCATTCATAAATATTTAGATCTTGATTTGATGAGAAAATTTTGATTACAGTATATGTCACAGTCTTTCCACCTAAGAGTATAACTGCATTCTTGAATTATTCCTATTGCAGATGTAATGTCCATACAAGTATTTTATTACAGCAATACATTTCCCCAAGGAAGAGTGTTTATAAATATATGAATCAAGGTGATGCATTTTGCTGGTATTATTTTCTTGTCTTCTTCCTGGATTCGCTTTAATGACTTACAAAATATTTTAAAACAAAGTGAGCCAACAGGAATTGCCTTGTTAAAGTAGACAAAGAATTCAGTTATTGTGGCAACTATTATATAAATGTGTGTTTTGTTCTTAAAACTAGAGAAATGCATACTTGCAACAAATTATTATTCTAAATGATTAGCCTCTCTCCCAAATAACCTAAAATCAAAGCTTTTTTGTTTCGAATTCTTCAGACTATTATCACCTAGAAAACTTTTACATCCTAAATTAAACATGTCAGCTTAATCGTGTGTCTGTTTTTCTGACATTAGAAATATGCATAAAAATCATTTTGATCATTATCCCTTCAGAGTAACTTTGATCAATTTAGATGAATAAAACAATCTAAAGTTCTAAAAAAGTTGCAAACAATTTGAAAATCTTTGGTCCTTAAGTTTTCTTTTAACCTTTAAGTCGGATGAGAATTTGTCCTTGATTTTGTTTCCTTTACCCAAGGTTTCAGTGGTTCTATTTTTTGAATCACATTGCTCTGAAATAATAATAGTATGCCAGGTCCTCATTATTCTATAACATGTTCTATCCTCACCCTACTGATGCATGACTGAGTGGTGGAATAATGGAATGCTCTCAAGTTGTTGGAGTTGACAAAATTGCCCAGCAACTAATCGGTGGATCTCAGAAGCTGATACCTATTTCTCTTTCTGAGTCTTTTATAGATGATTGAGCACGTCTAATCAAGTTTCTTTGCCCTGAAACTTCAGTTTCTACAGGTCTATGAGGGCAGGGACTTCATCTGTTTTGTCCACAACTGTACACCCAGAGCTCATTCAGTGCCTAGCGTGTAGTAGGCACTCCATAAATACGACTGAAGGAATGAGTGAAATGAACTGTAGTCATTAGTTACTTCAATTAGTGAATCAAAAAGTTGATGCTTACATTTTGTAGCTAGATTTCAAAGCCATCTTAAAAGTGTTTATATGTCATAATGGTTAGACTCAAGGGATTCTGAGTTAGAAAAGGCAGGCTATGCGATCTCATGTGAGTTATTTAGCCTTTCTGAGTCCATGTTTTCTCATTTTAAAGGAAAATAATGTTATGAAGATTAAATGAGATAATATATTCAATGATTATGTCTGTTACATTGGAATCACTCAATACATAGTAGTTACTTTTATTATGGACAGAAATTTAATTTGGCAATTCACTCTCTGAAACTAGTATTAGAACAGGGCATTTTATAGAAACGTCACCTAACTGTTAAAAATATTAGAAGTTGAAGAGCAAAGCACTTGATAAGGATTAGGAAGGGGCTTGGAAATGGGAAAAAAGAAAAAATAGGAGCTAGCAGCCATTTTCAGTTTTTAAAAACTATCTAATACTACTATGTTAAAGTTCTTGGAACACCATACTTCTAGGATTTCTGAAAGTATGTAAAATAAGTATCTGACATTAACATGTCTACTTTTAATCCTAATATTCACATTATTTTAATCAAGAAAATACTTACGGTGATTCTGTACATACCGATGAAGAAGATAACTTAGGCAATTACCATAAAGAGAAAAAGTAAATTGACTTATTTTGCCTCAAAATAACACAATGAATAATGTGCTAAATGCTAGCATCAGAAGGGTTTGAATTATTTAGTGCTGTCCAATATAACTTTCTGTGATGATGGAAATTATTTATATCTGAGCTATTCAAGACAGTAGCCATGAGCCACATGAAGCTATTGAGCACTGGAAATGTGGCTAGTCTTAATGATAAACTGATTTTTAAATTAAGGTCAATGTAAACAGCCATATGTAGCTGAGGGCTACCATATTGGACAGCATAGATCTAGATATATGCCACAATATTCACTTCCCTTTTTTGGCAAAAGTATAAACATAGGATTGTGTTTTGTCAGTTACAGAGTTTGCATATTCAGAAGCTGGTAAACCTAAAATAAAATATATTATGTATATTTCTGCTATATAGTCCAATAACTTTATATTCATTAGGCCCTTTTGTTTCATTTAAGTAAAAGTTGTTAATTTTTAACATTAATTTTTAACGTTAAGTGAACAAATGAATATGCACGGGGATAAAATTGTATAAAATAAAGTATTTAGTTTTAATTTCTATAAAGACAAAAATAGTGAGAAAAGTCTTATTCAGAACTAAGGATTTTTTTTTTTCCAAACGCAAAACACTTCTTCCTTAATTTACCTGTATCTTTTTTCACCTCCATTATTCCCCACTCTATAAGGAAAGAGATCATTTTATTTAGGTACAGAATGACAAACTAAATTTACAGTATAGATAATTATTCATTTGTTTTTGGTAAATGACACTGAGATTTAACTTATTATGGTGCTATCTTTATTATTTAATTTAGAAAAGGTAAACACATGCACACATATATAGAGTACACTGCCATTGTTTTCATGTTCTCTTTTTAATCTGTTCTCTATCCTTATTTTCACCCTAAGATTTTATCATCCATAGCAGAAAATTAACTTTTTAAGAGAGTGTTTTAAAAAATATATGATAAGTTTGTTTTGTTTGTTTGCTGCTTTTGGTTTTATATCCCACATATGAGTGATATCATATGGTTCTTGTCCTTTTCTGCCTGACTTATTTCACTTAGCGTGATACACTGAAGATCCATCCACATGTAACAGTATGGTGGTTACCAGAGGGGCATGGGGTGGGGGAAGATGGAATTGGGTAAAGGGGGTCAATATATGGTTACAAAAGAAGTAGACTTTGGCTGGTGAACACACAATGCTCTATGCAGATGATATATTACAGAATTGTATACTTGAAACTTATATAATGTTATTAACCAATATTATCCCAATAAATTTAATAAAAAATAAAAACCATACTGAATCCTAGAATGTCCAGAGATATGAAATAAGGTTACTTAAACTCATGTGAATGGATGGGTCCTGAATATAATGGGGTGAAAATATTCCAATATTCTTTATTTTTTTTTTACCTCAATCTAAAAGCATTCCTGTAGTTTTTGGGCAGGGATAACAAATGGATTTCAAACTATTTCCAGGCTAATCACAGCAGTAGCTGACAATGACCACTCAGAATGCTATATTGATCCTGAAACTGCAGCTTCATTCTCAGGGTATCATGGAGACACATGTGCCATGTCCAGGCCATTTTTCTCAAGGAAAGCTGTTTTCAACTCATGGTTGAAAATAAGAATCACATGGGAAATTTTTAACAAATGTCATTGCCCAGGCTCTACCCTAAACCAATCCAGTCAACATTCTCTGGGGTGGGGCCCAAGCATCTGTATGTTTTAAAGTTTCCCAAATGATATTAATATATACCTATGTTTGAGAGCCTTGGTTCCAATATGAGCTGATATACAGACCCATCTGCCACCCAATAAATCTTATTTTCATTCTATCTTCAAGTCAAATATGCATGAAACATTGAAGTTGCTCTATTAGAGCTCCCTTTTCATTTACAGGTTCTCACCAATTCCAAGTTACATAAATCTTACTTAGGATCGTTATTATGCCACTTGATTGTGTTTTGTCTACCTGGATATCATTTATGGTCTTAAAATGAAGGTGGGCGTGTGGCCGGCCCGGTGGCACAGGCAGTTAGAGCTCCGTGCTCATAACTCCGAAGGCTGCCGGTTCGATTCCCACATGGGCCAGTGGGCTCTCAACCACAAGGTTGCCAGTTCAACTCCTCGACTCCCACAAGGGATGGTGGGCAGCATCCCTTGCAACTAAGATTGAACACAGCACCTTGAGCTGAGCTGCCGCTGAGCTTCCAAATGGCTCGGTTGGAGCATGTCCTTTCAACCACAAGGTTGCCAGTTCGATTCCTCGAGTCCCGCAAGGGATGGTGGGCAGTGCCCCTTGCAACTAAGATTGAACACAGCACCTTGAGCTGAGCTGCCACTGAGCTCCCGGGTGGCTCAGTTGGTTGGAGTGCGTCCTCTCAACCACAAGGTTGCCGGTTCGACTCCCGCAAAGGATGGTGGGCTGTGCCCCCTGCAACTAGCAACAGTAACTGGACCTGGAGCTGAGCTGCGCCCTCCACAACTAAGACTGAAAGGATAACAACTTGAAGCTGAATAGCACCCTCCACAACTAAGATTGAAAGGACAACAACTTGACTTGGAAAAAAGTCCTGGAAGTACACACTGTTCCCCGATAAAGTCCTATTTAAAAAAAAAAAAAAAATGAAGGTGGGTGTGAAGATTGGAATTGTGCAAAAAGAGACGGTAACTGAATAGCCGAGACCCCATAACATGCTGTGTCCAGTCAATTGAGAAAGAGTGTAAAACTAAGATAACTACAATCATTGTGCAATTCTAAATTCCTCTGTGAAAAAAGTTTGCATATTTTGTCCGTGATCTAAATTTCCTAATAAGTGAATGCAATTCCAAAAAGTGTATCACAAATACCTTTTTAAATTATGCCTGATCAACTGGGAAATAGTACTACTGGCCTTTGACATCAGTGCTTCTAAAATACAAATTATGTCTCTGTCAAGATATTATTTGAGAATACATTACTCTCTCTTTTCCCTGCCTCCACTTCCTTCACAGAGGTATCACTATCCTGAATGTAGTGGTTATGTTTTTCATTTTCTTATTCTCATATTTTATATCCCTAAACAATATAGGATATTATTTTGTATATTTTTCTGTTGTGATTCCCAAATGTGATAATCATCTTTAGAAAGTTCGAAGTCATTTTTATTTCATTGAACATTTTACACATACTTATTTTATTATCTTTACCTGCTTAATTTTAATATCTCAATTTCTTGGTCATCATCAAAATCTGTCTTTTTCTTCCCTCCTCACTTTTGCTTATGGTACCGTGTGTCTTTTTCTGCTGTGTAATTTTGAATCCTGAGCTTCCATTTAGGGAATCTCTCTATGAAGATAGCCTGTGAGTCCTTTTTTAAGATTTCCTTCTTCCAGAAAGACATTGCATTTACCTTTGTGAGGTGGCCCAAATTACTACCAATTCAGAATGTCTTTAAGTTAATTTTATGGCATGGAGTTTTATGGAGTATGTGGGTAGCAAATACAGAACTAATATCATAAGTGACAGCAGTAATGAAATTGTGAAATCTCAGTGGAACCTTTTTAAAATTTTCTTCCCAGAACCCAAACCTAGATAGATATTTTTTACTCGTCATTGACCTTTGACAGGACGTTGGTTTTTATCTAACTCATCCTTTGTCTAACTCACTGAAGGTGTAGATCGTGGCTTGGTCAAGGGTTCTGCTCCACCTTTGCCTGTTTCCTGTTCCACTCCTTGCTAGGAGCCAAGGAATTATCTTTTCCTCCTTCCCCAGGTGTGGAGGTGCAAATGTCTTGGAGACTCAAAAAGGCAAAGAATCCCTGGAATAGCTTAGTTTCAGCTCCATTGTATCACTTGATTCCTAGCTTCTACTTTATTTTTGTGTGGCTCCTACGGATTTCCCTTAGCTTCCTGAGAACTCAGCTATGTAATTAAATACCCATTGGTCATACTTACCCAGTATACTAGGTGATTTGTAACAGGCAGTTTTCCAGAGTTAGTTTGCCATATCACTGCAAGCAGATGTGTCCCATATTACTAAAACTCTTGATGATGAAGCTTCTGGTAATGAAGTATATTATCCACCTCTTACTACATCTATTCATTCATTTAACAAATATTAATTGAATATCTCCTCTGTGTCTTTCACTCTTCTGTACCCTGAGGATAAAGTGGTCATCAAAAACTGTTGCTACCGTCAATTCTAGCTGGGGAAACAAACAAATTAAATGCATGTATGTATACTTTATAAATATGTGATATACATTGCACACACACACACACACAAGAACAAATCATATTCTCATGTAGCTCTCAAAGAAAAGCAGAGTCTTGGGTCAGCATGTGATGGGTGATGGGTGATATTTTAGATACCGTGGCCAGTGAAGGCTTCTCAGTGGAGGACACATTGATCCGGTAGAAAAGTAGTGAGTAAGCTAAGCAGATGCACAGAAATGTATGATTGCTCTGTGAGAGACAACATTAAGTGCAAAGACCTAAGAGTAGGAGTTGAGATGTTTTTATGGAGTAAAATAAAAACTCAGGAGAATATAATCCTTTTAGAGAAAGTAGAATTTTTGAAACTCTAAATCAGTCAGTTGATCACTGAGGAACTAGAGATGTCCTAATCCATTCATTTACAGTCAAATCAATCATTCAGCCAAATAAAAAATATTGAATACTTCATATATTGGGTGTTGCATGAGACACAAAAGCTAAACACCAGTAACTCAATGTGTGCTCACAATTTAATAGGGAAGGCAGCGGATAACCTCATGTAAAGTAACATAGTCACAAGAAATATTTTAATTACTATTGCTTCCAGAAAATAACATAGGACATCATTTCTTACTCTTTTCCATTTATTAATCATTTTAATAGCTTTAATATTATAATTATATCATATGTATATGTAAGCACTAACATTATACATATTTTTATAAAACTGCTGGAATTTACCAAAAGTTACTTGGATTCTTTAATCAGTTTCTCTTGGTTTCGGGCCTCTCCAGCATCATCTCAGACTAGCTGTTTCTTAAAACAAAAAATAGTACAAAAATAAGAATAGCTATTTTGAAAACAAACAAAACAAACTTTAAAATACTTTTAAAGTAATTTTATGGGAAAAAAGAAAAAGTACAGTTTCCCACAAAATTCATGAGAATTAGCAGTAGCACAATTGTTAATAATGTTCAGATCTCTTGCCTTAACAAGGCTCTGAATCTTTATAGCCCTTTCTTCTACTAAGTAATACAGATATCTCCCATAACATCAGTAATTTGTTTCTGAAATGAGAAGTTCTAAGCGAGAATGCTAATAAAGAGCTGATTTTCTGTTGTTTGAAATGGGAAATATATTTCTCATCACCCCAAAACCTAAACCAAGTTATTAAAGTGTAACAGAAGCACAGTGAAAGTATCTACATATACATAGCAATCTATCATCTTAAAAGGGAAAATGATTGTTATCACTTTTAAATGTAAAAAAAAAGATAAAAAATATGGTAGAATGAATAAATAATGACGTGTTTGTGGTAATGTTGTGATGCTTCTCTTATCACCTACAACATCCAATGTGTACAGTACCTTTATTGAAACTATATGTCCTTTTCCAAATGACTACGTATGTGATTCTGATGGCATACCAATTACATTTGGAAAATAATGCAAAATATATCCTGCATATCTTTTTGTTGAAAATTAAAAGGTTATACTGAGTTTGGGGAATAAATATATAAATTTTACCATATGAATACTGGCTGAAATCAATTGTTGTGAGAAACACACATTGCATAAAGTTCATGCATTGGAAACCAAAAGGCATACTATGAGGAAAATACTAGCCAGAGAGATATTCTATAGAATGTATCTGTCCTATCCTTATTTTAACTTTTTCTAAAAATCTTAAAACATGTTTTTCCTCCTTCATGTAAGGCTATTGAACTAAAAGACAAAACAATAATGATTATAAGTGTCCATATACACACAAATACACATATATACATAAAATCTAGAATAGTAGTAGAAGTTTGTACCATCTTACATAATGGAACAAAAAAACATGACTAAGGAAATATTTGCTTAATTTTATAAAAATCAGATTCCATGAATATTAAAAATATCAATGATTATATAATATGTTCATATAACAATAATATCTTGCTTAGAGACAAGCATTCAATAGTGGATCTCATTATTTATAAATTAATTTATGAAGTTTTTGGTCTAATGTATTTTAAAATCATATTTCAGTTCCCCAGATTTTCATATTTCCAAATGTGGAAAAACGTATTGATGCTTTTTAAAATAATAGCTTGGAAATAATGTGAATTCCTTATTAAGTAATATGATTTAATTAAGGTCGGAAAAATATAGATGAAGAGATTGAGTTTACTTTTACATGTACTATACCAAATAGTTTGCATACATTATTTTATGCAATCCTTATAACACCGTAGTGAAGTACATGTTACTGCAAGTGTTATAGAAAATAATGAAGTAAAACAGAATGAAAAACAACCAAGCTTCCAGTCAAGATGGAGAAAAAGATCCAGATTTATCTTTTTTGCCTTAAACAACTAAAAGAGTAGAAAAAATAGTTTTCGGATGTTGGACAACAGGAAGTAGAGGACACTGGTCTCTGAAAGAGGAGGAAAACTTAAGTGAGTTCTATGATAACCCAGCATAATAGTCAGAGAGAGTTTTCAGACCAAGTACAGAGTGGTGAAAGCCAGGGTAGTCCAGCAATATCCCTGAGTTCGCAGATGGACTTGGGAATTTGGGAAGATCAAGGTGTCTGGAGTTCACAGGGCAGAGTAAAGGAGGAGAGTTGCATTGAGAGAAAGCTCTGAAGATCTGCAGAAGGTCTCCCCTCACTGACTCTCCTCTGAGTATTTATCAGAGCATGCATGTGAGAAAGCTACCTGAAACCAAGGAAAGAATAACCTGAAAGAAGAAGGCAGAAAAATTCACCAGGGCTCAAATGGACCAGGAATGATTGGTGTTCTCACCAGCCTGAGTAGAACACAATATGTGAGTTATCCAGTGAACTGTTCAGAAGGGTATCGGCTCACTTAAGGGGCAAGGTAAGACCTAGATTAAAGACTCCTCTGGTCCTGCTTAACAAAGCTTAAAAGCAAGTTTAAAAGGATCAAACTGCAAGGGAACAAAAATGAAGAAAACTTCACCAAGACACGTTGTAATCAAATTACTTGCAAGCAATGTTAAAGAGACAGAAACACGTTTTGCAAAGAGAAACAAATGTAAGAATTACAGCAGATTGTTTGTTGCAAACAGTACAAATCAGAAGACAATGGAACAATATTGTTAAAGCACTGAAAGAAAATAATAATCAACTTTGAAGGGTATAACCAGTAAAAATATATTTCAATAATAAAAGTGAAATGTTTATTCAAACTTACAAAAAATGCAATACTTCATCATCATCAGACATGCAATTTTAAAAGGTACTATGTGGAGGGAATAGTACCACATAGAAATCTGCATCTATACAAAAGAGTGAATAACACCAGAAATGGGAAATATGTGAATAAATACAAAATGATGTTTTCTCATGATTTAAATTAATCAAAAGATAATGGAATGTTTAAAATAAAATAATGTGTAATGGTATTTATAATGTGTAAAACTAAACTGTATAACAACAATAACACAAAGGACAGGAAAAAGGAAATGTACTATTTTAAGGTTCTTCTACTATAAGTAAAGTGATATATTACTTGAGAGTAGACTGTCATAAGTCATCTATACTAGAAACACTAAAACAAAATTTCAACAAAGAAGGTATGTGGATTGCAAATAGTCACACAAATAGATATCAATATCATTAATCCTTAGGGAAATTTAAATTAAAATGACAATGAAATACCACTACATACCATTATTAGAATGGTTAAAATAAAAAATAAAAATAAACTGACAATATTAAATGCTGACAAAGATGTGGAGTAACTGGAATTCTCATGCATTCCTGTGGGAATGCACAATGATACGGCCACTTTGGAAAACAGTTGGCAGTTTCTTATAAAATTAAACATACACTTGCCACACAACCCAGAAACTCTATACTCTTAGATGTTTACCTAAGCAAAATAATTATATTCTTGAATATTTACAGCAGCTTTATTCATAATGCCAAAATTTGGAAATGACGAAAATGTCCTTCAACTGATGAATGATAAATATAGTGTGGTGTATACATACATTGAGATACTACTCAGCAATACAAATGAATGAAATACTGATATTTGCATGATATTTTCTGTTATCACATGGATAAATGTCAAATGCATGTTGGTATGTAAAAGAATCCATTCTCCAAATTTTACACACTATGCTTATCCATTTATATAACATTCTGGAAAAGGCAAAACTATAGGGAAGGAAATTGATAAGTGATTGCCAGTGGCTGATGGTGTAGGAGGTGATGAATCCGAAAACCAAAAAGAAATAAACTGAAAACCAAGCCCAAGAATTTCAGTCTTGAACCAAGGCTTGCTCAGTACCTAAGCTCCTATGCTCTTAATAATGATCCTATGATGACACGTTCAAGAGAGAGATGACACGTTAATTAGAGAGAACTGTGAGAGCAATTATTTAGGTAACTCATAGTCTTAAAAAAAACACTATTCTTGTACAAGTATTACTTTCTTGGTTCTCCGAGTGTGCTACCCAGACCAGTAATGTCAGCAGCAAATGGGAACTTGTTAGAAATACAAATTCTCAGGCTCCATCCCCAGACCCACTGAATCAGAAACTGTGGATGGGGGTGGATCCAGTAATTTGTGTTTGAACCAGCCCTACAGATGATTCTGATGTGCAGTAAAGCTTGGGAACTACAGATCTACATTAACTCATTAGCCCTCATTACTTCAAACATAAATGCAAATAAATTGGGTTACTCTCAGCTAATCTGCACTGGAACATTACTTATCTGTATAGTTCCTTATGAAATGCCAACTCTTTGTGAAATCTCCCATTTCTCCTTTCCCCTCCATAATGCATTGTTTATACCTTTATTAAACACACATTTCCTTTCACCTTGTTATATTTCATTGCTGACATGTCTATAACCTTCACTGGACTGCCAGTTCCATGGGGCATGAATTCTCATATTTCAAGATTTATAAAACTCATTGCCAGTATAATTGGAGTAAGGGCAAATCCAGCTGGTCATGAAGGTTAAAATTATTAGGAAGTGTCAGTTTCCAAGGTACATAAAGTTTCAGGCTTGGTTCAAGTAAATCATTTCCATTTAGTAGTCATCATCTTTTCAGACCCATCAAAATGAGAGTGGGGGTGTGGCAGTCATGAAAATGTTGCTCACAGAAATCCTACTGCAGGGAGCATAGTTCATCAGTGGGCCCAGCTGTGGAGTTCTGAATCCATCACTGCACTTCCACAGGTTGCTAGCCAATGGTGGTGTGAAGCAGGGGGTACCCCTGCAAGGCACAGGACTTCTCTAATGAGCAACTTTGGCTCAAGGACTCCCCATCATCCTTGCTGAAACTTTCTTAAAATTGCACTGCAATCTAAAACTTTTCCTACCCAATTTTTTTCCCTTCCATCGCTCCTGCACAGGGGTCCAAATTGCATTGTGGTCTCCAAGCTTCTTTCAGCTCCCTCCCCAGTTTTCCTCATAGACATTTTCCCAAACACATTTCTACCTTGTTTAACCCTGTCTTAGTGTCTGCTTTTCCCAGGATCTGAACAAACACTGGAGGGCATCATGTCTAGTTTGAGTTCCATGCATAGTTTCGCTTCCCATAAGCCATTGTTTTGTTTTTAATGTATGGACAGTGTTATCTGGGTAAAATGACCACTTCCCCTTTGCAGACTGGCTGCTGGAGAGCTGACAACAAAAGGATGACTCTATTTCATGAGCTAATTATTTTTTTCTTTAAATTTTGAGTCTACTTGTATTTACGTTTTTTAAAATTTATTTCGAATTTAATTTAATTGTATAGATCTTTATAAGCTACATGACATAATTTCTGAAAAAAAGTCAAGGTAAAATAATCCAGATAATGGTAAAATATTAAGGGGCCAGGATTGCCATGTTCAGCCAGTCCCGTAGGCTAGGTACTCTGTGGCTTGAAGTGGATACTCATTGTGAATGGTGCCATCTGAAGTTGTATGTTGGTCCTGGGTGGAAAGAACATGCTGATGGAAAACCCAGATAATGACATTCAGAAGTCCAGTCAAGCAGCCAATTTGACTGGGTAACAATATATAGCTGAGTAATGATAACCTTACTAGAAAAATTAAAGTATGGTCTCACTCCTTGAAGTTAAGCTAGAGAGTTCTTTAGATCCCTGGAATAGAGACCCCACAATGGAGAAAACGTAGAAGTCCTAAGTACTAATATGAACTCTTTAGGACAAAAGCAATAGATTAATTTGAAACAAATTGGCTTAAGCCAAAAGGTTAATTTAATAAGCCATGTAATCACACTGTACAGAAGAAAACAGCTTTAGCTAAGACTCTACCTGTGTCTTGTTAGGGAGGAAAAACTTGTCCTCTACTCTCTTAGGTTCTGTCCCTGGGGCCCTACAAATTAAACCAATGAAAGATTAATAGGAGACAAGGCAGACCGTTTTTATTAATATTTACATGCACAAGAGTTCAGAGAAAATATGTGAAACTCAATAAGTTAGACTGGGGGCTTATATACCCTTGTAACAAAGGAAAGAGGGTTATTAGGCTTCAAGGGAAGGCAAATTATGGGGAAGTGACTAGGAAATATACAGGCATACCTCAGAGGTATTGCAGGTTTGCTTCCAGACCACCACAATAAAGCAAATGTAGCAATAAAGAGAGTTGTTATCATTTTGCTGGTGGAGCATCTTGCCTTCAATTTGTTAAAAATGCAACATCTGTGAAGCACAATAAAGCAAAACACAATAAAATGAGGTGTGCTTGCGTAAGAGTAATAATGGAAAATAAAGGCTATTCTAGTAAGGTCTGTTTATGCAAACTCATCTTGGTTTCAACTCCAGTCTTTGATGATAAGAGTCACTCTTCTCTACCCTGGGATTGGACAGGGAGACAGAGCACCTTCCTCCAAGAGAAATTCATGCCCTGCTTTTGGAGGAGATAAGGGGAGGCAGAGAACGCGTTCTGCATTTGTTGATTCTCAGTTGCCTTCAGCTCAAAATAATCCCTATGCCAGAGTGGCCTATTTTGTGGTGGTATATGATTGTCTTCGGTTTCAAAGAATGTGAATGGGACCTTGTAGGATGTATATTTGTCATTTGTCATTTTTGGCTGCTCAGAAAATGAAGAGCCTTTCTAGTTTTAAGGAACCTTCACTCTGATTCTCAGTGAGTGATCGAGCATCTCCCAATAACAGATGCTTTGATGTAAAATCTACTTATCTCCTGGTGGCATGGGAATCAACACTCAGATGCTGTCATTTGGGATTCTACTATGTCTTGGGCTCGTGACCTGATGGAAAAAGAATTTCATCATCTGGTTGTCTGCATCTAGCTATGGCGGCTGTGTCTTGTGAAAGGGATGGTAAACAACAGCATCAGATACATTTGAAGATCAGATTTTTTATGTAACATTACTCAACTCTTTGGTTCCTTCTTGTTTCTTGAGCATGGGTCTCCAGTTCTCCTCTTGAATCTTTGGGCTATTAATATCCTTCCAATTAATTTATCTTCTGTTTAATTCTCCAGAAGTGGTTTTAGGTGCATTTAGCCCACCTGATGTAGCTGCTTTCTCTTTATCTGTTTGTCAGTTCCTCTTCCTTCACTTTAGAACCCATGTAACTGTCAGCACCTCCTGGGGCTACATGCTTCCTTGTTCAGTTTCAGCAGGAAACATGTCTGATTTTCTAAGGAGTTCATGAATGAATGCATAAGCATGCACTTTTTCTATTCTTATATCTTTGGATCAATTTGAAATCATTTACTAATAGCTAAATGTTAGTGATTGATTTAAAATGCATAGCAGTAGATTTCAGGTTACAGTAAAAATGGGGTTAATAATAAAATCAAATCTTTAAGGGTCAGAGGAGCATGTTGTTTATAAACATGGAGAATGGTCCATGAACACAGGTGAGGCATAAGGCCCCAGCTGTCTAAAGTAATTTGTGTCAGCATTAGGGTTTTCATGCAACATAGTTCATTAGGAAAATGAAATATTTCAAACACCATCAATTTCTATTGACATGAATAGAAGTTGCTTGCACACATCAGATATTGACTATTGTCCAGAAATATTAAAATAATACTTCAAAAAGTGTCACTTTCAGTATGAAACCTTAATGATTGAAGCATTTTATTTTTATTGTGAGTGTTAAAAGTAGAAGTAGAATGGCCAGTTGAATGAATGTCAAATTGGCAGGAAACAAGGTGTTTGTTATATCCCTGCATTCCTCTTCACCAATGAAAAAGTTACTTGACTCTTCTGTGTCTTGGCTTCCTCAAGTCTTAACAGTGTCTATTTGATAGGGTTGGTTTAAATTATCATGAATTCCTTGGGCAGGTATTAGGAATGAATCATTAGAGATGTTGATGGTTTCATGAAAAAGATAATTCAGTTTATTTTTTTAGTGATTCCAAAAAAATATTTATTGTGCTCTATTGAATATTAAGCACCTCTGCTAGATCCAACAGTTGACTGACTAAACCTATCTGTCCTCGGTCAGCTCATGGTTTAGTCAGGAGCTAAAAATAATTTAAAAATCAATGTTAAAAATATGAAAAACAAACAAAACTCGAAACTCACAGAGAGAGAAAACAGATGGGCGGTTACCATAAGCAGGGGTTGGGAGTGGGCAAAATGGGTGAAGGGAGTCAAAAGGTACAAACTTCTAGTTATAAAACAAATAAGCCCTGGGATATAATGTACAGCATGGTGACTATAGTTAACAATACTGTATTGTATATTGGAAAGCTGATAAGAGTAGATTTTAAAAGTTCTCATCACAAAAAAAATAAATAAATGTGTAACTATGTGTGATGATGGGTGCTAACTAGATTTCCTGTCATAATCAGTTCACAATATATACATATATCAAATCATTATGTTGCACACTTGAAACTAATATCATGTTCTATGTCAGTTATATCTCAATAAAAAATCAATGTTAAACAGAAATAATAAAATTATGTAGTGAACTCTACTTAAGGGACCAGAGTGATAACAAACTAGCAATATCAATATCTCTACTACTAATAAAAGCTACCATTTATTTACTGCTTATTATGAGACAGGTACTGTTCAAAGCTCTTTATATGTATTAACTTATTTAATCCTTACAACAACCCTATGAAATAGATGCTATTATTTTCCTTACTCTGCAGTTAAGGAAACTGAGGCAAGTTAAAGGAAAGTTAGATAACTTTCTTGAGATTATTCAGCTAGTAAGAGGCTAAATAAACCAACCCCAGCCATTGGATTTCAGTGTCTGAGCCCTTAACCACAAGTTATAGTGCCAGTTTGCGGCGTCAGAAGTGCCTTTGCAGAGAGAATTGAATCAGAATGATGTACAGGACTGAGCCAGGCAGATATGGGTGAAAGCCATTTCAGGAAGAGGGAGTGGCATGTGTATTGGTAGATAAAACAGGTGATAGCCAGGCTACTTAGAAGAAATTTACTATGTGTGTCGCCCAAGTCAGATACAAAGAAACCAGAGGTGGGGAGACTAGTTAGATAGTTATAGGTCTAGTCCAGATAACAGATAATGAGGCCATGTTGATGCTACTGTGTTTCCCCAAAAATAAGACCTACCCTGAAAATAAGCCCCAGTTAAGATCGTCAGCTAGACGGATGCATTTAGTATGTTATGATGATGTTCCATAAGAAGATGACATGACTGTATTTGAATAAATGTAGATTGTTGTACACAGAAAAAATAAGACATCCCCTGAAAATACGCCCTAATGCATCTTCTGGAGCAAAAATTCATACAAGACCTGGTCTTCTTTTTGGGGAAACGCAGTAGCTGGAATGGAGTACCTGTTATGTACTAAATTCTGTAGGGAATAAAAAATGAATGGGACATACTCGTAACCTTGTCCTCAAATGGTTTAGACTCATGTAGGAGTAAGATGGAATATAGTAGACAATAAATTTTGCTGGAAATACCAGCTTTCACAAAGGTTGTGAAACAGCCTCTCCAACAAGAGGGAAACTTGACCTTCACAAGTAGAAAGCGAGAAAAAAATGCTAATTTTAACATTGATATGTATAGGATAATTTTAAGGATAAAACATGATTTCCATGACTACACAATCAGAAATAACCAGCTTTGAAGCAGTTGCCAGAAAAATATTCCAAGGCTTATTATGGGCTCAAAGTTAAATTTGGCAGTAATATAATTCTTTTAAGAAAGAAGGGATGGAAATGGGAGGCGTACACTGAAGCAGAGGCTCTAAAAAAAGCAAGCTTTCTTCCCACAGCTGTCAGCAGTGGTCAAGTATTATGAGAATACTATGTCTGCGCTGGGGCTTTGAAATCAATATTGGCAACTTAGAGAGGGTACAGAATGTGATAAACGGTTTAGGAAATAGTGCACGGAACAAAGGTTAAAGGTATTCTGCCTATTTATTCTGAGCTTCATTGACCCGTGCAAGCATGTCTCGCGTCAAGAAAAGACACGGCCTCTATTTAAAAAAGCATGGGCGCACATTTTAAAAGTTTCAACTTGTTTAACTGGAAATTGCTTTGCGTAGACATACTTCTTTTATGCTCTGAAATTTCCTGGAAAATTAAATACAACATGTATTTTAATGAAGTGCTGTAAGTATTAAAATTAAAGATAGAAGGGCTTGGGCATCAAGGAAATTAGAATTTTCTCTAATATCATTATCTCAGCCCAATTGAACACATCTAGGCTTTTATATCACTATTAAAACACTTTGAAACAAATTAACATTTACTAAAGAAACTTTATGACATTTCATTTAGAAAATTCTGACTTGGCAATTTTCATGTTGCATTAACAATCAGATATATGTAGCCACAAAAGTTTAATTCATTGAAATCATTCTGTACATATATATGCATACATATAAATCATAGTCATATGATCTTGATTAGTAAATATTTGCTAATATATTTAATACACTTTTATAAAGTGTTTGTTGTGTGTTAGGCACTTTCTATGGTGTTTGGGATATTACAGTGAACAAAACAGGCCACATTTGCTGCCTTCCTGGAGTGTATATTCTACTGGAGGAAGGTGACAGTGAAAAATAAACATAAGGAATAAATGTTCTATTAGGTTGGTGCAAAAGTAATTGGGGTATGTTAAAGCTGGTGAGTACGAAAGAGAAAGGGAAACCAAAAAAGAACAAGATGAGGGAAATCTGGAGGGCTGGGAGGTGTTGAGGACAGGGGGCTGCATTAAATAGAGTGGTCAAAGTAGCATCATGAGGACGTGACAATTGAGCAAAAACTCACTGGAGAGGAAGAAGACAGCCATAGAGAAGATAGGTGATATTTTGGTGGAAGAATGTTCTAGGCAGAGGAAACCGCTAGTGCAAAGGCCCTCAAGCAAGAGGGTGCCTCATGTTTGTGAGTGACAGCAGAGAAGTCCATGTGGCCTGGGCAGAATGAACTGGGGTGGGGGTGGGGAGGCAGGAGAGCAGGGAATCAAGATAAGATCAGAGAAATGGGGGTGGAGACAATGGAGGGCCTCATAGTTGTGAACTTTGACTTTTACTCTGAATAAAATAAAATGGAGTCACTGTAGGGTTTTGAGGAGAGGAGTGACATGATCTAACTTCTGTTTTAAAATATCATACTGGCGAGACTGTAAGCAGGAAAGGGTAGACGCAGAACACCAGTTAGGCCATTAGTGCAATAATTCAGTCCAGAGACAAAGATTTGAAAGGGGTAGCAGGAGAGGTGGTGAGAAGTAGCTGAACCTGAATGAATGGAATGAATGGAAAAAGCAACTTCTATGTTTTAGTTGTGTTTTGTTTTCAGTTTCCCACTATACATCTTAATGGAGTTGTCTGAGTGCTTCAAAATACTATCACAAAATACTTATTTAGTCCCCACTTTTTATCATAACCTCATAGCATACACTAAAGGATATAAAGTAGGGAACAAATGCCCATCTTAGCCTTAAATGCCTGCACTCTAATTCTAAACCATTTGCTATCAGTTTAGAGGGTAAATGAACATGAGGGAAATTTGGCTGTGACATTGCTAGGGATAATTTAGCAGCTCTGATTGGTAGAAAGGAATCACATTTTCACCTCAGTTATTCATTGTGGAAGGAAAACAGCTTTCTATCAAGTTTGAACACTGTCATTGGTCTGTGCTATTCAAAAATGTAGTCATTGCTTACAGGTGCTATTTAAATACAAATGAAAATTAATTAAAATTAAATCAAAGTGGAAATTTAGTTTCTTAGTCACAATAGCCATATTTAGAGTGT
This sequence comes from Rhinolophus sinicus, assembly GCF_057876585.1. Taxonomy (NCBI): domain Eukaryota; kingdom Metazoa; phylum Chordata; class Mammalia; order Chiroptera; family Rhinolophidae; genus Rhinolophus; species Rhinolophus sinicus. The sequence goes on along the minus strand of NC_142518.1, from coordinate 19,455,697 downwards.
TTAATAACCACATGTGGCCAGTGGCTACAGTATTGGATAGAACATTCCATCATCCCATAAAGTACTGGCTAAGAACTTGAAGGAAAATTATATACTAAATGTTTGCCAGATAATCCTGGTATCTCTCTTTCTAAATTTTACCAGTATGAAATACCACCTCTGTATTTTTCCCATTTCTTTCATGGCTTTTTTCATTTTCTTCTTTTGTCTTGAATTCTTGGTGCTATCTACTATTTTATCCACCACCTAGAATTAGAAATCAATTCTTTTGTTTCAAATGTGAATTTCCCCCCTAATTATAAGCTGCTACTTTATATAACAAAAGAATTGATTTCTGAAAGCACTACTCAGATGTTAGCAAAACTAACTATCGGAATTATCATTCAAATCAATGTCCCTTGTGGCCATTAACAGGCAGTGCTAAGGCATAGCCTTATTTTTAGACTCTTCTCCACGTCCATCTACTTATGTCTTTTAATCAATTCTATATGATAGCAGGCATCTTTCTTTGCTTCTTACATTTCAGCTTACGTTCTCATCCTTTTGGTGCAGTGTTATTTATTTAGAATTCTTGCTAACTGAAACAGCAAGTGTGGATTTATTCAAGTTACATGATGATTTATTTTCTTGGGAAATAAAGAATAAATATTAAATATTAAACAAATTATTCTCACATAAGCCTGCTTAGATACTTTAGGTAATTTTTACTCACCATCTCTTCTTGGGGCTGAGTTAATTTGAGGTAAGCTACAAGGCTAGCTTTGTGGTTTGATAATTTTCCTCTTCACTTGGATGCAGCTACTCCCCCACTTCCCTGAACTCTGTTCTACATCATAGACCACAGAGAGATAATTTCTGCGAACTACATTTCCCAGCTCCCTGCCAAATGGGTTCTTTTTGGGCTCCACCAATGGGAAGCACTCGCTGGAGACTAGAGGTGAGAAGCTAAGGTATGTCTTCCTTCCTCTCTTAGTTTCTGGAGGTATCTTTATGAGTGTCTGCGGCAACTTTGTGGTTGCAGCTGCCACAAGGCAGCGCTTTCCTCTATAGTCCCAGCTCATTCTAGGACTCCAGCTCCTGCCAGGTGGACACTTCTCGATGTTTCCAGATTCTCCTTGGTAGCCAGCTATGCTGCCCCTCAAACAGCCCCTCCTTCAGCTCCATAAAGGGAATTCAGACCCTGAGCTCTGGTAACGTCATCTCCTTCTATTGTCCCTCCAGCGCTAGTAATGGCGGCCCCTCCTTGTACTTGATAACCTCTGGGCTATCTCCCTCTCCCTGTGGTTTTGTCAGCTCTTCTGACAATTTGACTAGCCTCCCATATTCAGCTCCCGTCATTGAACTACCTGACATGACTTCTATTTTCATAATTGCACTGTGACTGATAAACTTGATAACGTGGTATCTCAAAGTAGCAGGTAGATACAAAAACAAATGTTCTTCGGGCCAGAAAAACTATGTTTGAAATCCAAACATTCCAATTCTTTAGTGTGTGACTAGAGAAGATGCTTACAGGTTGAGTTTCAATATCCTCATCTGTAAAGTTTAGAAAACAATTCCAATTCCATTGGTTGATCATAAATATTGAATGAGATAACTTCAGTGAATGCACATAGAAATACCTAGCAGGAGGTACTTGATGAGAATTCAAATGATTGTAAAAGTGTTTTCTTCCTTCCTTTAGGAAGCAACTTCACTGTTGTAGCTTTAGCTCTCATATCTTTATCTAATTGGCAGACCTCAAACAAGATGAGTTTGAAAGGAAAACTAATTCTTTCACATTCATTTATGTTTAAATCTACATTGCTATTTTCTCAGAGGTTATATGACGGATATATTCTTGCTATTAAAAAAGATTGTGACTAATTCATCATAAGAGAAATCATACTCAGGCTGTTGTTCAATCTTTTACACTAAAATATATGTTGTAGGATTCCTGAGTTTTTCTGTCCCTGAAGGACATTGGGAGAAATCTACCCACAGTTTTATGAAACTCTCCCTTCCTATTGTCAATAAGACATCCATTTCCGGTAGACCAAAACTAAGTGGTGTAAAATGTAGACTATATTATGAGCAAAAATCTTCCAACAGTCGGCACAATTTTCAGCCACCAGTCACTGAGGCCTATCTCTTGTCATTGGCAAAGACATTTATAACTTCCCTGTTCTAAGCAAAAGTGTTTCCCTATAATTTGAGCAATTCCAGATATTAGAAGATTATGTTTTAACAAGCTATTTTGCTTTTAAATCACATTTCATTTGTGAACCGTAATATATGCTGAGGAAAATGTACAAAGCAGGCATTTACAGCTCAATCCTTTGTCATACAGTGAACTTATGTTCAGTGACCTTCAAGATCAGGAATAAAATAAAGCCATCAACCTGAAAACCTCATTCAGATCCTGTCATAACCACTACTTCTCTCCTCCAAAGATAATGTGAATTTTATGGTAGTTATTTCCTTCTTTTCTTTATACATAGTTTTACCTCCTAAGAATGTATCCTTAAACAGTATGATTTATGTGTACCTGCTTTTTATGCTTATTGAATGGACTAATCTAGAAGAAGTCCCTAGGTTTATCTTCTCAGTATTTTGTTTATAGGAAACATAGATGTAGCTCTAATTCATTCATGTTTATGTTCATAACATTTCATTTCTTGGCTTACCATAATTTATTTTTCCATTTTATTTTTCAATGAGTGTGAGATACTACAAATAATGATACTAGCAGGTTTTTGTATATGTTGCTTGCTATATATGTGCATACATTTATTTTAAGTAGATGTAAGAATAGAATTGCTGACTTATAGGATTAGAATATCTCCAAGTCTGGTCAATAATACCAAATTGTATTTCAAAGTATTTTAAACAATTTATATTCTTACTGGTACCTTAATAGAATTCACATTGAATACATCCTTGACAATACCTGGTATTGTGTGTGTGTGCAGGTGCACACATATGTGTTTCTTAAATTTTAGTGGTATGTCATTATTTTAATTTGCATTTCATTGATTACTTATGAATTGAGTATATTTTATATGTTTATAGACCACCTGGACACCCTTTTTGTGGGGAGGGGAGATTTCAAGAGCTGGTTCAATTTTTCAGACCTATTTTCTATTGGATTGTCGGGATTTTTCTTGCTGATTTTCAGAAGTTCTTTATTCAGGAAACCAGTTCTTTATCAGCTATATGTACTATAAATGTCTTATACAACTCCAACTCTTTTGCCACTCTCATAATGGTATCTTTTGATAAACAACAATGTAGTAAAATATTGATTAAATTGACTACATTAAAATTAAGAACTTTTATTGTCTCATAAAAAACAAGTGGGCAAAATCTTCAACAAAATATTAGCAAATCACATCCAACAGCATGTTAAAAGGATTATTCATCATGACCAACTGGGATTTATCCCAGGAATACAAGAGTGGTTCAACATAAGAAAATCAATGTAATACATCAAATTTCATAAAACCAGGGGAGAAAACCCCTTGATCATCTCGATTGGTGTAGAAAACTCATTTGATAAAAATTTAGCAGGTTTTCATGATACAAAATCTCAGAAAACTAGGGATAGAGGGAAAATTTCTTAACATAATGGTTATTTATGAAAAACTCACAGCTAACATCCATCATACTCAATGGTGAATAAGTGAAAGCTTTCCCTCTAAGATCAGGAATAAGGCTAAGATGTCAACTCTCACTGCTGCTATTCAACATTGTACTTGAAGTTCTAGTCAGAGCTATAAGACAAGAAAAAGAAATATTAGGTTGGTGCAAAAGAAATTGCGGTTTAAAAGGTTAAAAAAAATTGCAAAACCCACAGTTGCTTTTGCACCAACCTAATAAAAATTATCCAAATTGAAAACTATCTTTATTTGCAGATGACATGATCCTATACCTAGAAAGTCCCAAAGGATCCACATGAAAGTTACTAGAGCTAATAAATGAATTCAGCCAAGTTGTGGGGTACAAAAATCAGTTGTGTTTCTATATACCAGCACTAAACCATCTGAAAAGGAAACTAAGAAAGCGATTCCATTTACAATAGCATCTAAAAGAATTAAATACTTAGGAATAAATATCACTAAGGAAGTGAAAGACTTGTACACTGGAAACTATAAAACATTGCTGATACAAAATAAAGACCTAAATAAATGGAAAGATATCCCATGTTCAAAGCTAGGAAGATCTATCATTTTAAGATAATAGTATTACCTAAAGCCATCTGCAGATTAAATACAATTGCTATCAAATTTCCGACAGCCTTCTTCACAGAAATGGAAAAACTGATCCTCAAATTCATAAGGAATTGCAAGAGGGCACTGAATGCCTAAAACTATCTTGAAAAAAAAAAAAAAACCAACACGAAAACAAAAACAAAGTTGGAAGACTCACACTTCTCAACTTTGAAATTTATTATAAAGCTACAGTAATTAAACAGTGTGGTTCTGGTCTAAGGACAGGTGTATAGCCCAAAAATCTCAACATGGTTCCTAGAATTAAAACTATGCAAAAGGTATAGTCAGACAAGTTTTAGTCACCCCCACTCCCCCAACACTTCCATCACTTTTTCATCTCCTGTAGGTAATTAGTCTCAATAGTTTCTGCTTTACTTTTCCCTTTTCATCTTCCAAAAATAAGAAAATACATGTATATATGCCAATCCCTATTTTCTTTATAACAAAAGGGAGCATGCTATACATATTCCTTTGTGATTGCTTTTCCTCCTGACAATGTATCCTGAAAAGCACTCCATATCAGTTAAAATAAATCTTCCAGTGAAGAACTCCACTGTATGTATGTACCATAAATTATTTAATCTTCCCTGTATGGGTACATACATTGTTTCCAATATTGTTTAATAAGAAACAAATGCTATAACAAACTTGTGCTTTTTTTTTTTTTTTTTTTTCATTTTCTTTTGCGCTTGTCTTCCTCCTTGTCCTCCTCCTCCTGGCATTTTAACGATACCCTCTGGCTAAATTTCTGAAAGTGGTACTGCTGAGTCAAAAGGTAAAGGTGTAAGTACATTTGTTAAATTTTGCCAAAAGCCTCCATAAAGATCATACTATTCTGTGTTCCCACCAGCAGGATTTAAGAGTGCTTGTTCTCCACTGTCTTATGGAGAACAGAGGGTGTCGAGCTCTCAAATTTCTGACAACGTGATAGTGTGAGAAATCAGCAGTGTAGTATGCATTCACATTTTCCTCATTATATGCAAAATGTAGCATTTTTTCACAAGTTTATGAACCATTTTCATGTCCTTTACAGTCGTTTTGAAATATAGAATCATTCATGTCTTTTTTCCCATTTTTTTCTATAATTTTCTGGTTGTTAGCAAACTTCATCATTTAGATTTCTTTATTACGATATTAATCATTTCTCTGTAACATGTTTTGCAAATGTTTTCTCCCAGATTGTCATTTTTCTTTTGACTTTGCCCATGTTTCTTTCTTCTTTTTGCTATGGAATTTTTCTTTAAATTTAAGCAGTAGAATTTGTCCTATCTTTTATTGCATCTGGACTTTGAGTTGCATTTGAGAAAGTTGGTTTTTCAGTAGTTTGGAAGGGTATTTTATAGATGGTACGTGTTGTTGCTGATCTGCCAACTCACTTCATTGGAGTGAAGCAGCATCTAGGCCTGTGATTACTCTAGTGTCCTTGAATTACCCTTCATCTTTTTCTGACTCTTGAGCCAGCTTTTGTTCATGGGTTTTCCAGCCTGAGTGTGATCCTCCCTCCCTGACTGCCTTTCCAGTGGACTTCATATTCCAGCATCAGATGTGGAGATACAACGTTAAAAAGACTGTTAATACAGCTCCCACAATTGGGAAAGCCAATTCCCTGTAATAAATCTGCCTATTCTATCTATCTATCTATCTATCTATCTATCTATCTATCTATCTATCTATCTATCATCTGTCTACCTACCTATCTATCTCTATCTCTGTCTCTCTATCATCTATGTATCTATCTACCTATCTGTCTTTATCTCTATCTCTCTATCATTCTATCATTCTATCTATCATTCTATCACCTATCATCCATCTGTCTGTTTATCTATCTATCATCTAATGTGTCTGTCTATCTCCATCTGTCTATCTATCTAATCTTCCACTAGTTCTGCTTCTCTGGTTGCACCCTCACTGATTCAGAAATGGTTTCCATTGTAAATTAATTTGGAGAAATTTTGCAAGACTTATCCTTGTTTTGGAGATTCACAATAGATGTTATCATATTAAAGTCTCTAAGACAACCTAAAATAAAGAAACTTCACTCTATTCATCACAACATTGCCACACTTACTTGACTTATGTTAAAACCATTTACCTGAAATTGACTCATATCTCATAGAGTTAGTTTTCCAAATAAATTTAAAATTTGTATCAAGATGAGTGGGTTTAATCATAAAAGAGTTGTTTCCAGTCTTTCTCAACATTGAGACTAAAAAGCTATGACTTCTGGATAGCCTTTCTCATTAACAAAACTAAGCTTTCCTCTAAAGGTTTATTCCTTTTGTTCTATGATGAATAGAGCTGAAAAACAAATGACTATTAATTTGCCTCTCTCTTTTCCATTAGTATTAATGGAACATACAATAAACAGGAGAGCTAGGCCCTGAACGCCATTTTCCAGTTTTTCATGTTACATATACAACCAGCCAAGAGGGCAAGTGGGGGTTGAAATCAATTCCAAGCTCTTCTAAACATCATTTGCTTCGTGGGGCAGAGGACCGTCTTCTCTAATACAAAGGCTCCGTCTGTGCTCCAAGATATATGGCTATGGGGATGGACACACATGGACACCTATGTATATCTAATCCCAACAAAGATGCCATATTTATGTGTGTCTAATGCACCTAAAATGTCTGTGAAGGTTTATTATTATTTCCGTTTTGCTGAGAAGGAAATTGTATTTCAAAGAAGATAAATAATCTGCACATAATCCCAGAGCTAGTAACCAGCGTCCAAACTGCATTTATTTCTTTTCTACTCTAATAGACTCTATTACACTATATTGCTCGCATGCACAGCACTTTTTCATGTGTTACATTTTTTAAATTCCTTGTAACTTCTTTCTTGTGTATCCTCTTTAACACCTAGATTGATCCCACTGTGACAAACAGGAAATTAATGTCTTTCATTCTAATATGTATTGCTCAAATGACATATATATGTCAGTGAATTCTGTAATTTTATTTTGAAAATTCATTCTACAGATTTTATTGAGTTTTCTCCAAGCTCCTGTGTTTTTCTAGCAGCTTTATAACTGTCTGCAACCAATCATGGAATAGAGAAATGTACCTAAGTGTCCTCTACGAAGTTTCTAAGCCAATTAATATTACAACGTGGAATGCTGCCATATGCTAGAACTATAAATAAAAGGAGTTCCACGCAAAAGAAATGTTTTATTTTTAAAATAGTGTCTATTTATGTTTCACATTATTTAAGTAGCATTATACTTTTGAGTAAACATGACTTGACATAATTATTTAGTTCCCTTGTTCCATAAAAGGTAGCAATCCCTTTATTTATTGTCTAAATCATGAAAGGCAGAACTTTTTTTAAAAAGACTCTTAAGTAGAAAATATTTAATAAGTGAGCAGTTAACAAATGTGTGGACTAGTCACTAGATGGCAGACAACTGGATGTTTTGGGACTATGAAAACATCAGTAGACAGTTTGCAATAGAAACAAACAGAAACCTGTAAAAAGGCATAATACTAATAAAAGAGGTAAAGTAATGGAAGGTTCCCTTTCAACATGTTTGATTTTCCCAAATATATCATGATCCTGAGTAAGCAAATTAGGGAACCATGTTGATTGCTATGTGAAAATGTTAAATCATGCGACTCAACTCATAGCTTTTAAAACTCCGTGAAAGAAAATGTTTGAACCATGTCAGTCAAAGCATCATGTGGCGCAGACATAAAGCAGGATTTATTAATAGTAAGCTTACAAGAAGAAATGCAGAGCACACACAGTGAAGACTGGACCTAGGTCTGCACACATCACATTGTACTAGACAGAAGGTACCTTCCTCCCAAATCTCTAAATACCTGTGTATTCATAATGGAGAGCAGGGGGAATCTACGGAACCAAGAAACAGAGGAATTCCTTGGTCAGGGAAATAGCTTTGTTAGAAATGGGGAGTTCCTGAAGCCCCATAACTGGTATTAGCCTGTTATTTTGATGAGCTAACTCAGACTACTGACTTCTAAACTATTAAAGGAGGTAAAGAGATTAGCTGCCAGAACCCTCCAGCTTTATTGCTCCTTGTATATTTAATCCGTGTAGCTTGACACTTCAGTTGGACAGTTCTATTGATTATAAATAAAATGGTGTATCCATAATTGTAGTGCTTTTTTTTTCTCTTTTTCCCCACCTGTCAAGGATTTTATCTTCCTTCTAGGAGAATATATTTTTCCCCTTTGGGAAATACATTTCATGTGGTTTTGATAAGACTAATTCTGCCCCCAACTTTTTCTTCCTCTGCCTCCTGGGCAAACGGTGTATGTCATTGAGCCTGTGGCTGCGAGAAGACCAGCTGTGTCCGTCAGTCTTCCCCAGGACAATTTCCCCCACAGCTATCACAGAGAAAAATCCTCTTTCTGATAGGGATGTGAAGCTGTAGATTATGAGTCTAGGGTTTCCAGCAGCAATTCCATCCTCCTAACAGAGAGAATCACCATGACGAGATAAGCAGCGGCAAGAGTGGGAGGAAAGAGGGAGAAGAACTGATGAGAGTGTATACTTTGTATTCAGTAATGACAGAAACCAAGGCCATTTTCCTTTTGGATAGATAAATAAATTTATATATTGGATTAAATTAATTTGAGTTGAATGACTGTTTCTTGTACATAAACAAGCCATAACTGGAATAATAATGAAAAAAAACTATGTGCTGCTTCCATCTTTACTAGCAGAATTAATTATTCCAATTCACATACAGAGTAGAGACCCATAGTTCCAACTTTTAGGTAACTGAAGTACTTTTCATTATATTAATATTATGACTGACAATTGGTATTCTGGAAGACAAAAAAAACTTAATGTACTTTCTAAAGGAAGATGATTCATTCTTGGTAAGGCCAAAATGAACACTATATTGCAACACTTCAGAATATTAAGAAAACTGAGAGAATACTAATAATGCAATAATACCAGAAATAGCAGCAATGGTATCATCAATCACAAAAACTTCTACAGAAATTTCATATGTACTTTTTCGTTTAAAAAATACAGTATAAAGCAAGCACTCACTCTTATGTCACCAAGAAGAGGAAAAATACTAATAATGCATTCTGTTTACTTTTACAGTATATTCTAGCTGAAAAGTTAAAACAATTTTCGTAGATAATTATGTTGGTGCTCTTTGCTGCATAAATCAAAGATACATATCATCTGTCTGCATTATTATCTAGTTCTCTATATAGTTTTGTTTTTTTTATAAGAAGGTAAAAAGAATACTGTTATACAGCTACATACCACGTCAGAGGGGTAGTAGATTCGGGGAGGGTGGTTATCACTTTGTGAGAGGCGTGTCTAATTAGTACATTGTTTTGTACACCTGAAACTGATGATAGTAATGAAAAGAATACTGTTATACATGTGGAATATGAGGAGAATGGAAGTTTCTAGTGCCTTTATTTTATTCTTTATTTCTGAAGTTCATAAACTTTAAAGGGTTTTAATGACATTGTAGATCTTCAAATATTGCAGACTTAAGAGAATTAAGAACTAAGTATTTTAATTTTCTCTTCTGATCTATTTTTCAGTGATTCTCCTCAGAGTTAATTAGAAAAAGCTTAAAAGTGGTAATGAACACAAGTTTTATTTTTATTAGAATTATGCTGAAGACATCATATAGTGCAGATTTCTTAAATTGCAAAGTCAGGGATCAATGGATCTCTTTCTTGGTCACTTTTTTCAAATTAAAGATATGTGTTAATTGGATTGTGATCTGCTATGAAATGTTTTAGTTCTAGGTTTAATCATGATGCAGAGAAAAATGTCAAAATATGTATTTTTTGATAAATATTCCCATTTTGATTAGACTATACCTCTGATAAAATATTTTGACACATCAAAAATATGAAAGTATTCACACAGTATGTAGTCGTTTCTTTTTTTTAACATTTAATATCCTGTGGGTAAACAAACACTGCTTTGAAAATTATGTTGATTCTTTTATGTTCAAATGTGTTCTAAAGTTTCAAAAGTGTTCATTAGAAAAAAAAAGTGACCTTTAAAGATATAAACCAATCAAGAATCAGAAATCCTCGAAAAAACTGCCATGACTACAATAGGGATGAATGGGATATCTGTTTGTTCTTTCATGTCCAGCATCCATTTTCCTCTTGTAGGGCAATAGTACTTCAGTTTCATTTGGGAGGACAATATCTTTCTTCCCTCTCAGACAGCATCTTTCTCCACCAGTAATACCTTCAACATCACGGGGTCCAGCAAACCATATGGGCCAAAAAGCACAGATGCTGACATTGAAAGTTGGATTTGGGGCAGAACACTTTTGTTTCTCTGGGCCCCACTCAGAGCCAGCAGTCTTTTGTGTCACCTAGTATCTGGTCTGAAGTACTGTCGCTAGGTATGGAACATGTTTCCTGCAGAACCTGAAGAAGTTCACCTGGCAATGCACTTCCTTTTTCATGATAGGAGGTCCACGATGCAATGATTTCTCCTTTACTTTGGAGGCTATGTCCTGGCACTGGATCCATACAAATTGTTTAGATATAGTATGCCCCTGAATCTTCCTTGGAGTTAGATCCCATCCCCTGGATTGCACATATCTTACCAAGCTCACCACAGTACCTTCTTGATTATTCTGCCTGATCAACATGATGTCATTGATGTAATGAATCAATGTGATGTCCTGTGGGATAGCCAGTCTAGAGCTCTTTAGACTTTATTATAATAGAGAGAGCAAGTGGAGTTAACACAGCCCTGAGGCAAAACTGTTAATGAATTCATTTGTCTGTTCCACATGAATTCAAACTGTTACTGATCTTCTTTTCTGATTAAAATAGAAAGAACAAATTTTCCAAATCAATGGTCACATACCATGTACCTGAGGCCATATTAATCTGCTCTAAACCATGATACCATGTCTAGCACAGCAGCTGCAATCAAGGCTACTACTTGTTGAAATCTGCAATAGTCTACAGTCATCCTTTTGGATCCATCCAGCTTCTGCAAGGTCCAGATGGTGAATTAAACAGAAATATAATGGGGACCACCATCCTTGTAGCTTTTAGGTCCTTAAAAGTAGCACTACTTTTCAGCATGTGTTCCAAATGCATGAGTGCTTTTGATGTACACCCTTGGCCAGAGAGGAGAGGCAGTTCTAGAAGCTTCCAGCTCATTTTTCCCACTATGATAGCACTTACTTCAAAAATATGCTGAACTCAAACTATCAAAATATGTACAAATCCCATAAAAGGAAAGATCATTATAAGTAAATAATTGCAACACAGTACACTGACTTTCCCATTAACTCCTCTAAGCATCTTTATGTATACCTTGTTAAAATAAACATTTATTACATATGTAATTTGAATATATATAAAGTTTCCTTTGCAGAACCTGAACAAGAGATTAAGCCCATTATAACACCAAGTGTACACAAAAAAATTTGAGCTCTTATTCATGTAATTTCAAATCCCACGTTTAGGTGTATTGGTGTGGGTTCTTGTGTATATTTTTCAAAAATTTCATCTTAGGGTTCAAACTTATTGTGCATATGGTTTTTCTCTTGTTTGATAATTCCAGAGCGGTTGGAATAAACGCATGAAGTCTAGAGGCATTCAATGAATATTAGTTTTTCGTGGCATGGGTGACTTGAGACAGTTTTGGAATGCCTGGTCGGTGCTATCCACCCAAACACTTTAATATATATGGCTTAACAATATTGCAAGCCTGATTTCATTTTAATGCTGCATTAGCTGGGTGAGCATGATTTATTGTGACAGAGCGTAAATTCAACTATTGAGTCTTTAACAATAAATAAGGAACAGGATTTGTAATAGGGAACAATAAAGCATTATGTTGATAGAGGCAGACGTGAAATGATGACAAAATATAGCAATCTACTATCAGACAACATAATTAAAGTTTAGCTGTGGGGCGCCTGAATTCTATTATTTTAAGGTGGTTTGGGTGTATAAGCTAAAAACAATTATTCTCTACTGGACAGCAGCGATTTGATTTCTTATTATAAAAGAGTAGCTATGTAAATTTTCTTTAAAAGCATTAGACATATGTATTAAGCGTTAGCACTAAAACCAAGAGTCATTTGGCAAGGAATCCAGTGACCTGAGGATGGAAATGCTGATGGACCATAAGCATTTGCGGGGCCTGCCAGGAGACACACCTGGAAAACTGGTTTTTGTGTGAAACGAAAAGCTTGCACTGGACACCTAAGCTTGCACTGGACACACCAGAATTCATTTGGGTTGTTTCATACCAGCTGCTGAATAGTTTGGCACGTAGCTAGAATCTGCAGATAGTCCATCTTTGCTAGGGGACCTACAGGATATAAAACTGCTATGAGAATGACAATGTTCATTCCTGTGGTATCTCCCACAACTATACGTCCCTATCAAGAACTTCGGGAGATCTGGGAAGTAAATCCTCCTCATCATGTACTATCCTCTGCCTTTCATAAGCGTCTGTCTCTTCTCCATTAAAAAAATTTACATCCCAGCTGGCCCGGTGGCTCAGGCGGTTAGAGCTCCATGCTCCTAACTCCAAAGGCTGCCAGTTCAATTCCCACATGGGCCGGTGGGCTCTCAACCACAAGGTTGCCGGTTCAATTCCTCGAGTCCCACAAGGGATGGTGGGCTCTGCCCCCTACAACTAAGATTGAACACAGCACCTTGAGCTGAGCTGCCGCTGACCTCCCAGATGGCTCAGTTGGTTGGAGTGCGTCCTCTCAACCACAAGGTTGCCGGGTCGACTCCCACAAGGGATGGTGGGCTGTGCAACTAGGAATGGCAACTGGACCTGGAGCTGAGCTCCACAACTAAGGGCGCCTCCACAACTAAGACTGAAAGGACAACAACTTGACTTGGAAAAAAGTCCTGGAAATGCACACTGTTCCCCAATAAAGTCCTGTTCCCCTTCCACAATAAAATCTTTAAAAAAAAATTTACATCCCATAACTTTGTGGTAATTTTTCCACACCATTCTGAAAGTTTGGCACAATATTTAGTCACTACTAATTTTCAGTTTCTTCATCGATAAAATAGAGATAAGGACCTTATGAAGAATACATGAAATAACGAATGGAAAGCTTTAACCATAATCCCTGACAGATGATAAGAGCACAATACCTGTTAAATATTCAGTATCATTACTTCTTCTTATTAATAACTATAACAGTATAGGTATAGTAATAATATTTTAGATGTCAGCTCCGTTTAAGATAACCCCTTTTGTTGATGAAGTATTGCCACAACCCCTGTCTCTAGTCATGTGGGCAGCTGAAACCATGGTAACAGTACAGAGTGTCATTCTATGTACCATTGATTGGACCAGTGTTGGACAGCAAAGCTGAGCTGAGTGAATTAGATTTTCTCTTGTAGGAATGTGAAATTGCCATGTAGTTAAGTTCTGTAAATGCTGGAACTGAGGTACTCATAAATCTCAGAGGAGGAGTTTTCTTCTGTCTTATTTACAAAACGTTGTAACGAAAAATGATGTTCAGGATAATAAGAATTTAGCAGATAGAGAAGCAGAAGGAATAGAATGGAATAGGGTCACCTACATGACTATAACTTTTAAAGTTCTTGCTTCTGGTCTTCCATTAAGGGCTGGCTCCCTTTGAATTTTAGGATAAACCCCAGTATCCCTCTTATAAAGATACATTGTTGCTTCTGTTAACTGGAGTTATACCCCACTATGTGGATTCAAAACAAATTTAACTAAAGCAAAAAGAGAAACAGTGTTCCCCAGATTGTATCTTTTACCAGCATTATTATTTGAAATTACTTCTATTTTATTTGATTACAATATCAAGGTCTACATGATCAGTACGTAAAAGACTTAAAACATTTCAGTAACATTACCTACTTAATTGGTTATATTTTATATCTAAGAAAATAATAACCTTGAAAACAATTTTTGTGCAGAGAAAAATTTATTATTTAATTCTAAGACCAAACTAAAGTCTTTCATTTTAAACCTACATAAAAAGTAAATTAGAATTGCTTCAAAAATATGTTAGCACTCTTGTTAACAGAAATACAACTTTATTTATTTACTAATAAAAAATATACAAGGTTTAAATTAAATTATTATCTGTAACATACAACATAAAGGCTATTTTTTTCCCTTTAGAAACAAAGAACTTCTTAGTCACATTAAGTTAAGGGCTGAATTATTTCTTCAAGTTCTAACACATTTTTCTGAATTGTATTTCATATTATATCCATTATCTTGGTATAGTGACTTTAGTGTTTAAATGATGGTTAACACAAATGAGAAAAGAAAGAACAAGAACTAAAAATAATGCAATTAAAGAAATGGGGCTTGGAAAAGATTACCAAACATAATGCGGTGAAAGAAATACTGGAATAGGGTTTCAAAAGAAAATTAAATTCAGTGTAGCACAGAAAATCATGATTATTTGTGAAAATACGAGCAGAGGATGACTTCTACTGAGCTAAATAAACTCCGTGGTTCGTATGCAGCAAGAGCACTGGATTTTGCCTCTGTCATGGTAGGTTATTATTCAAAGTGAAAACGCTATGAAGCCCAGTTGGAGATTAAATAATTCTCTGTTAAATAATCATAGATCTTGTTCAAGAGACTCAGCCCATCTTAGAAGACTCTATGAAAACTAATGACAGCCACTGAGACCACGGACGCTCTATTCTAGAAAATAACAGCAAATCTCAGAGGAACTTGCATATCCCATATAAGAAAGAATTCATGAAAAAATTACTTGACGATAATTCATACTTCATTATTTCTTCTATCATGTAGTAATTCAGGCCTCACAACACTAGTTTTAGAATTATTGAAATTTACTTTGATCAATAACATAAAGACCAAACCCACATTATTGGTGTGTTATTCTGATGTATACTGTTCGGAAATGTATAATTCTTTCTCTTTGCCTTTATAAACAGCATAGTAAGCAAGAGTATTTTGTCATAATTTAAAATATTATCAGTTGTATTGATTTTACATTGCTCTATTTTCAAGTGCCTAAACTTTTTTTCCAGTTTCATTGCAATATAATTGACGTAACATTGTTTGGGTTTGTGTACCACATAATGATTTGATATATGTATATATTGCAAAATTATTACCACAGTAACTTTAGTTAACATCCATAACCTCGCATAGTTACATTTTTTTCTTGTGATGACAACTTCTAAAATTATTTTCTAGCAAGTTTTAAATATACAATAGAGTATTGTTAACTATAGTCACCATGCTGTACATTACATCCCCAGAGCTTATTTATCTTAGAACTGGAAGTTTGTACTTTTTGACTCCCTTCACCCAATTCCCCCACCCTCCACCCTCCAACTCTGACAGTCACCAATCTAGTCTCTGTTTCTATGAGTTTTCTTTTTTTTTTAAGATTCTACATATAAGTGATATACAATGTTTGTCTTTCTCTGTCTTATTTCACTTGGAATAATGCCTTCAGGTTCCATCCATGTTGTCAAAAATGACATGATTTCCTTCTTTATTATGGCTGAAGAATATTCCATTATATATATATATATATATATATATATATATATATATATATATATATATATATATCACATTTTCTTTACCCATTCATCCGTCAGTGGATACTTAGGTTGTTTCTATGTCTTGGTTGTTATAAATTATGCCGTAATACACAACTCAGTGGCAAACTCCACCCCAAATAATTCAATTAAAAATGGGCAAAAGACATGAATAGCCATTTTTCCAAAGAAAATATTCAAATGGCCACATAGCTAGCACCTTAATGCCGTAACAACCTATTCAAATTATTATTACGCACTGAATTTCACTTCCAAATGTAGAATGGAGGAGCGGTTCACTATGCGTGACAAAGATACAAGGTCATGCTTTTCCTACCGTAAGAAAGATCGGACCCCCAAAACCAGTATCTTCATAGTTGATATTATTGTGAGAATGTAAAAAGCTGAGGGTGGAAAAAAACTTGTTGTCTATATATGAATGTGAAGAGGAGCAGTATGTTGCTTGAATCTCTTCTGGAAGCATTCAGTAAAACTGTACTACTGCTGTCAAATACAAGATACCAGAGAATCACCACCCAGAGTCAGTTCTCTTCCCATCACCATATATTGGATCCCATTTACCCTCATCTACCACCCCTCCCCACTCTCTCTTTACTCTCTGGTAACCACTAAACTGTTGTCTGTGTCTATGAGTGAACACACAATGTGATATATATATATGATGTATTACAGAATTGTGCACCTGAAATCTATGTAACTTGACTAACTTTACTAAAATTGTCACCCCAATAAACTTTAATTAAAAAAGAAAAAGAAAGATACCAGAGAATCATAAAACATCACTGTGTACAATTATTAAAAAGTTAGCCAATTAATGAAAAATTGGGAAATATCAACATTCTGTAGCTTTGTGGAAAGGGGTGAATGCCAATAAACAGCTGCCTAGTTGTTTTTGTGTTATTGTATGAAAAAAGTTTGGAGGTAAATCTCCCAACGTGGCAACAAATATAACAAATAAATTGCAAATGGTCACAGAGTGCCTTTAAATTCCTATAGCCTTTAGAGCTATCTAACCCTCTGAGCCCCCAGCCGATAACAGCACACATTTCATGTCCACTCGTGACAAAATGAAAATGTGTACTTGTGGCTATCAGTGTTGATTGATATATTGTTGAAATAGTTGTGTTCCAGTGCACTATACTTCAGAAATACGCGTTATACATGTTGTAAGTCTGTGATATCAGTTCTTGTTTTATGATTTTGCTTCTAGCTCTATGAAAACGTGGCTAAATCTCCACTACGTGATATACGACTGGTGTCCTTTCGCTTGAATTAAAGCCTCCAAATGTATTTTGTGTGATTTTATTTCATTTTGGACTTCATAATGCAGGCTATGAATAATAATTCACTTTGGCTGAATAAAAAGCATCTAAAGGTGAATAAGTGAATAACTAGAACGATGCATTTTAAATATGGTCTGTGGGCACTTTAAATTTCTAAGCTGTTTTGTAGGTCAAAAATAAAGTTTAAAATGGTACACTAAGGTTTGAAAGGTTGTCATCCAGACCTCAAATATAAGCACATAAAAAGCTTTAAAGGAAAGTAGTTAAACAGGAAGCAGTACCTCTAATAGAAAATGTACAAAATAAAAAATTTAAGGTAATACAAAAATGCTAAAATTCACTAATGATAATATAAAAATTTATAAGAAAAAAATGATTGCCCTTAAACTGAGTAAAAAGGACTGCTGTCTTGGGCTCTATAGAGTCACAAATACCACACAACAAAAAAATTTTAAGAGGACAGCTAAGTGTCTCTGTCACTACTGGCTTTATAACAAAAAATATCTGATAAAATGTAATTACGTTTTAAAAAATAAATCTAAAATTTTACTATTTTAAATATTTTTAGTTTCACTAAATAAATGTGTATTGTCTTTTATTATAGTAGGTAATTTTGAATATATTAGTAGAAAATATTTGTTTAAACAAAATAATTTTAATTTTTTTATTTTTCATTTCATAGCATTTGTGTTTCTAGTGAAAATATTTCAAATTATTACATTTTGAATGCAATTATAATTTTTAATCCTTTAGGTCACTTAATATAAAACAAATTATATGAAAATTCAGTTATAACAACAAAACTAATAATTTTTGCTGCTATAAAGACAAAAATACATATTTAACAGAATACATGAAAAAATAATTTAGGAATTACTGTCTTTATTTTATTACTCATCTAAACCTTGCTAAACTATCCACATGTAATGGTAATAATTAAATTTTATTAGCTTTGCTGTTTTGTGACTTTTAGTCATATGAAACCCAGAGCTTAACACAATTTTTTGTTTCGTATATTTTTGAAGTTTAGAGAATAATAGTACATTTTTAAAGTTTTTTGCTTGAATTTTAACTTTAAAATATTAGGACATATAGCACGTTGCTGCTATTTGTACTCTTGCTCAGGGCCTCACAAGTGATAGCGGAGGGTCTGCAGAAAGACAACATGTCTGTTTTCTAAGAAATGGCAAGATTGTGGCATACTTTTGAAAGAAACTGATAGTATCTTCTTGTCTGGCAATTTGGAAATACATAATTTGTATTGAAACAAAAGTAATCTGAAGAAAACTTTTCAAAACAGTTAAGAAACTCGAAGGACATATGACAAAATATTCAAATTATACTGTCAATTTTTAGTTATGAAATTACTACCATCTTTTATTTTTTATATATTCCTTTATTATTTTTTGTATTTTCTAGATATTCTACAATAATCAAGAAGGATTTTGTTAATATGGAAACATAATGTAAATTTGCTTCTATTATATTACCAATAAATTCACATAAATTTAAGAATTTTAGTTTCCATGACCCTAGTGGTCTTTAATTTTGTTTTTCAAGTAAGACAGTTGAAACAAAAACAATACTTTTACATTGATTATATCAAATGTTGTATTCTCCTTCCATTCATATTAGCTGATCATACAGAGTATTTAAACAAATTGAATGGAGAAATTTCCTTAACTTTTATGTTTCCCTTTTCTTCTCTCCTCTCCTGTCCTCTGCTCTCTTGTTTCTCTTTCTGTAATATATACTAGGATGTGTTTAACGAATTGATCACAGCCTCTTTCTAGATTTTCTTAGGATAAAAAATATATATAAAATATATGTCATGTCTTAGTGACAATAGGAATCTAATAAAGTAAGAGTACATGGAGAAATAAAATATTAAATTTTGCTTTTACAAATTTCTGAGAGTTGGAATTATGTTAGATATTACAAATATATTTTCAAAGATGTGTCTTTAGCGTTAAGATTAGAAAATGTAAAGTTCAAATTTCTCAGGAGCTTTCACTCTTAACCAAAGAGCTTTCAACATCATTCAAAACAAGAGATCAACATATGCTACCAACAATACAGAATTTAATTAAAAATTTCCCATGCCTATGTAACCACAGGTCTTTTGTGATCAAATGTTTTGATATTTTTGTCCATGCTTTTCATGGGTTATTTCTGCACCTAATTAAAAATAAATTGTTAAAAGAAAGAAATGATGATGGTGATGATGATGCCTATGCTGATATTTAGGATGATAGCATGAAGGAGGAAATTAGAGGTGGTGTGGTAACAGTAGTGTATGTGTTTGGATGGGATGATTGACCATTAGTAACCAAAATTGCAACCAGGGCAGATTAGCACAGAGTATATGAGTAAGTAATTAGTGTTTAGTTGGCATAGCTTCATGGACTATTAGAACTGAAAAGAAAAATCCTAACCATTTCATTTTATGTATACTGCTGCATTGTTTTACCATAACAAAAAGGAGATATACGTACAATATAGAAAATAAGGGCAATGTTGTGGAAATAAAGAAGAAAGGAAAATTTACATATAATTATATCACCTAAAATTATTATTGTTAATATTTCAATCTAGATTTTTTTTCTCTCTCTATGTTTGTATGATTGTTTTGTTAAAAATGGGCCAAAGTATGTATATTTATGTCTATATATATCTATCTCTACATACATAATTGTGTTTATATTATTTTGAAACCTGACCTTTAATTAAATTTTTGCTGTACATACATTCTTATAACCGATATTTTTACTATTCAACATTTCAGTTGTAAGGCTGCACTTGCCCTAATATAAATGTTTGTAGCCAACAGTGATAATTACTGAGCAAAGAGTTCTATACAATTTACTTTATGAATTTTATAGATCTTTGATACTGAATCCAGAAAAGAACAATATAAACAATAATACAAATTATTGGTGAAATTCCCTTATATGATATGTATGCATATGAAAATATTAGTAAATAAAATTCATAATACTGTAAAAATTATGACCCAATAGGGTTTATTGAGAAAAGCAAAGAGAGTTCAATATTTTAAAACCTGTCACTGTGATTCAGTATATTAACACATGAAGCACAAAAGCCAAATAATATTTTAATAGAAGAAAGAGAAACTTTTGATAACAATACCACATGTAAGTTAATGCACTTAGTAAACTAGAAACATGAAAATTTCCTTAGACTGATAAGGCATTTAAAAGATTAGAAGCACTCTCACTAAACACAGGGAGAAGTTCAGATTGGTTCCATTATTGCTACAATCCATCCTTTTCCTGGATGTCCTATATTAGATAATAACAGAACGAACAAATACAAATCAGTGTCTCTATGTGTCAGATGTTTGCATATAATATTAAAGAAAAGCAATAGATATTATTAGAACAAATCAATTGGTTCAGCAGGTATGCTATATTCAAGATGAACTTAAAACATAAGTATCATTACTTTATATCAGCAATAACCAATTAGCATTTGTGGTAGAAAAATAAAACCTTTTACAAAAGCAACATAATTTTAAAATTCCCAGGAATTATGTTACCCTAAAGTCTGTAACACTTTTATGGAGAAAATTTAATAACCTGTTTGAAGTACATAAAAGAAGGCCTGAAAAAATGGAAAGATAGACAGTTTCATGGATAAAAAGGCATACTATTTTTTTAAAATTTTTTATTAGTTTCAGGTGTACAAAATAATGTAATAGACATTTATCATTTACATCCCTCACACAGTGATAGCCCCTTCCCCCCATCCACTACCCCTCTGACATCGCACACAGCCATTACATTTCCACTATCTCTATTCCTAATGCTATACTCCACTTCTTGTAACTCTGTGTGTGTATATATATATATATATATATACATATAAACTTGTATATATATATATATATATATATAAACTTGTATATATATAAAGTTTATATATATATATAAACTTGTAGTTGACATTCATTATTGTTCAGCTTCAGCTTCAGGTGTACAGTGCAGTGATCAGGCATCTACATCATCCCTGAGGTGGTCTCCCTAATGGAACAAGTGTCCATTGGATACCCTACAAAATCTTTACAACATTACTGGTTACATTCCCTAAATTGATTTTCATATCCCCATGGCAATCTTGTGGTTACCAATTGTGCTTTCTAATCCCCTCACCTTCCCCCTTATCCACCCCCCATCTAGCAACCCTAAGTTTTTTCTCTATGTCTCTGAGACTGTTTCTGATTAGTTCATCCATTTATTCTTTTCTTTAGATTCCACATAAAAGTGAGATCATAATGGTATTTGTCTTTCTCTGTCTGACTTATTTCACTTAGCATAATGTTCTCTAAGTCCACCATATTGTTACAAATGGTAAGATTTCATTCTTCTTTATGGCTGTATAATACTCCATTGTATAAATGTACCACAGTTTCTTAATCCAGTTGTCTACCGATGGGCATTTCGGTTGTTTCCATGTCTTGGCTTTTGTGTACAGTGCTGCAATAAACATAGGGGTGCATATTTTTTTTTTTTTTTAATTAGAGTTTTGGATTTCTCCGGATAGATACCTAGGAGTGGAATTGCTGGATCATAAGGTAGTTCCATTTTCAGATTTTTGAGATGCCTCCATACTGTTTTCCATAGTGGCTGCACCAATCTGCCATCCCACCAACAGTGCACAAGCGTTCCCTTTTCTCCACATCCTCACCAGCACTTGTTGTTTGTTGATTTATTGATGATAGCCATTTTGACTGGGATGAGGTTGTATCTCATTATTGTTTTTATTTGCGTTTCTCTGATGATTAGTGAGGTTGAGCATTTTTTCATATGTCTGTTTGCCATCTGTATATCCTGTTTAGAAAAATGTCTCTTCATGTCCTCTGTCCATTTTTTAATTGGGTCATTTGTTTTTTTGGAGTTGAGTTGAATGAGTTTTTTATAAATTTTTAATATTAACCCCTTATCGGATATATCATTGGCAAATATCTTCTCCCATTCAGTAGGATCCCTTTTTGTTTTATTGATGGTTTCCTTTCCTGTGAAAAAACTTTTTAGTTTGATGTAATCCCACATGTTTATTTTTTCTCTTATATCCCTTGCCCAAGGGGGTATATCAGTAAAAATCTTACTCTGGGTAATGTCTGTAAACTTTCTTCCTATGTTTTCTTCTAGGAGTTTTATGGTTTCAGATCTTACATTTAAGTCTTTAATCCATTTTGAATTTATTCTTGTATATGGTGTAAGGAGGTGGTCCAGCTTCATTTTTTTGCAAGGGCATACTATTTTTAAAATGTCAATTATTTCTTAATTTCTTCAAAATTCTATGTATACCCAATGCTAATCCCAACAGAATACTTGGATGAGCAAAGTAAATTTACATCAGAGTTAAATTATGTGTTTAGCTATTTTTTACTAAAAAAAGAGAACAAATAGGAAAATTCACCCAACAGAAAGAAAGGTAATTATTCAGCCACACAAATTAAAATAATATTTTATTTAATGAACCATTTAAAGAGAATTATGAGTCAAAAAACATACTTATTCATATAAGGACACTTCATATATGACAGAGTTGGCATCATAAACATTGTAAAAAGCAAACATTACTCAAAAAGATGTTGGAAAACCTGGCTTTCCATTTAGGAATAAAAGGGCATACATTTGTAGGTAGATTAAAAGGACATACATTCTAGTTGGATAAAAGTTTCAGATAAGAATTTAAAACAATTAGATGAAAAAATATGCGAATACTTTTATAACCTCATAATAGGCAAGGTTTTTTTTTTTTTTTATATATAACAACACACACATACAACCATGTATATTTGAAAAAAATAGATAAAATGTAGGTCATATTTTAAATATTAAAAAACAAAACTTCCAAACTGCAAATTCATGTGTAAATTCCCACGTCACACCTCTGCACAGAATTGTCCAGTTTTTCCTGTCTCTCACACAGTAAAAGCTAAAGTCCAATGATCTTTTGGCCCATTATTATATGATTCCCTGGTACCTCTCTCACTTCGTCTCCTACTCTTGTCTTCATACTATCCATTCCAGCCACACTGGCATCTAGAGCAAACCCATTCTGATCTCAGTGTCATTGTACTTCATATACTGTCTCCCCGTTCTCTCTTGCTACCCTCTGCCCAGATATCCACATGACTCATTTTCCCTTATCTCTTTCAGATATTTGACTTTCGTGACATTTGTCCTTCATCAATTGTCTTTCTTGGCAACTCTGTTTAAAATCCCTCTTGGCTATTGTAAATAACGTTAGAATGAACATGGGTATGCATGTATCTCTTCAAGATACTGATTTCAATTCCTTCGGATAGATAGCCATCCCTTGCTCTTCCTTTGAATCTCTTCATACTTCCATAAGGAACAAGCAAGGGATGGGGACAGCACCCACCGACTAGCAACAGAAGAAAGTTTCATCACTTCAAAGTCGGGAACAGAAAGGGAAGGAAACGATGCTACTGGATCCCATCGAGACCTAGCGCCAAGGAGAAGCCACTCAGCTGGAACTGTGTTTGTGGAGGAGGAAACTGTTAATATCTGGTCATAAGGAATTCTCCATGAAACCATAGGTACTGGTTGAGAGTGAGGTAGAAAAGCAGCAGGAATGAGCAGTAGCCCAACTGATGAAGTCTGCAAGCATCAGCTTGACAGACAGGAATGAAGATTTGTTGTGGCTGTGGGGAGATGAGTGTAAATACTAACCCAGATCAAAAATAGAACATTGCAGCACTACAGACGTCTCTCTTTTGCCACCTTCTTGTTACAACCATCTTCTCATAAAAATAATCATGCTCGTATCATTTATCATAATCATCCACTTGCTTTGCTATGTCGTTTTATCACATAAGTAACAACTCTTAAATACTTAAGCTTAATTTTGTGTTTTCTTTTTGTAAAGTTGTTACAATAAGGGATCTTTAGTTTAACATTACATCTTTGAGATGTGTCTATGTTACTTCATGCAGCTCTCTTTATCCATTTTCACTGCTGTACAGATTTCTTGTTAACAATATACAATATGTTTTTCCCATATGACACTTGACTTGAAATTATAGTTTGGGTTTTATAAATAACATTGTTAAGACCATTCTTTTACATGTGAGGAGCAAATTTAAGCATTGAACAGTCCAAATCTCTAACAGATCAAGATACTAATTACTTATGTAACAAAATCAAAGTTGTAATACTTTTTTGGTGATTGAACTTTGCTATGTTTTAGAAGGAAATATTTTTTTCATCCTAAACATATTGTTGGTTTTCAGCCATTTTTTGCCTTCCCTGATTTTCACATTTGTCAGATTTTCCCATTCCTTTACTCCTCTGTAGGAAGAATATTTTGTTTATTTTCCTTTGATTATATCTTGTAGAATTATCACAGTCCTTGATAATATAATCAATAATTTATATCAAAATGATATTTATACTTTAAGGAAAATTAAGTAGTTTTTATTTTCTTTTGATTCAAGTAGATACCCTTAATTACCAGCTTTGAGAAAAAGCCACATACATGTCTCATAATACATGAGTGATATACAGCAATGTCAGAGGAGAGAACATTATGTTCTGACCTTCACACAAATTCTCCTGTGCCCCCGTTGCTGGAGGGCTGCGAGCCCTTTAAACTTTGTGACCTACTTAGCATGGCTGTAAATGTCATTCTTATTCATAGCAACATTTAATGCTTTCCTGGATTTCACTAAACTATTTACCACAATGATGTATTGCAGAATTGAATTCCAGTTTGATTGTGTGCTGCATGAAGAATTGTATTGTTCATCAGTCTAAAGTGCAATGCGATTCATTCTCATTGAGAGTCAGCTTGTTTCCATGGGATACGAACGGGAGGAGAAAACACCTTATGTGTTCAGTAAAACATTCATTACTTTTATAACTTTTTCCTTATCATAGTTTACTTTTCTCCATTACTAAGTAAATCACACTAGCATGCCTCCCAGACATAATTTTTATATTTATGTTGGCCTTTTTACCTGGCATTGACGTTTGGCCTGATTTTAACCTGGCAAATTTTACATAATTTTCATTATGAATTGACTACTGAGTGAAACTGATGCTCAAAAGAAATCTACAAGCACTGCAAGGAAAAGACATCAGTATTATACAGTTAGAAATAAATCAGAATTGAAAATCCAGACTATTTAAGTTTGTACGAATGCTCCGTGTTGTATTTTCTTATATCTGCTAGAAAATTAAAAAATTGCTTTCTTCTACCAGTTTAATTACATTCAAAAATTTCTCATTACAAAATATATATAAACATCATTGAAGTAATTTCTTAGATAATATTTCTTTCTTACAGATGTGAAAATCAATGCTAATCTGTTCATGCTAAGTCCACGTAAATGGCCTCATAGTGAGTGTTCTTTGCAAAGATGTTTAGAGTTAGCATTTTTGCCCATGAAAGTGTTTCAAGAGTGCTTTTCTAATATCAACAGGAAATGAACACAATTATTTTAACAACTCAGAAAAATTGTTTCCAACAGTATTACTCTTTGAATACTGATTGTAGTACCCATGGTTTATGCACATCTTAAAGTACTTCCTATATAAAATGTCAACAGGAAACAATTTTTAAAAGGATTTAAAATAAAAGAAAACACAATTTATGAACAATATCCACAATCATTGACACTCAAAGGAACAAAATGGGTATAAAATTAAGTTGAATAACTAATTTTTGCACATTAGTTTAGGTGATATTGAGTTTATTATTAATACTTTGTATGTAATTGTTTATTGTGACATTCTTTTCATATATTAGTTCAGACATGCTTACCTTAATCTTTCTTATCATAGACAATTCTATGGCTAGTAAATCTAGAAGGCTGCTCGGTGAACTTTTCATAGCAAGCATTGTCTCACAGCTGTGTTCGTGTTGCTGTGTAGTAGTGTCTTGCTGAGTGGCATTCATTATTGTTGCATGTTTTTGTGTGCCGTCACAAGAATGTCTGAGCTTGAATTAGAGCAACAAACAAACATTAAATTTCTTATTAAACTCGGCAAGAGTGAAAGTGAAATCAGGGACATGTTAGTCCAAGTTTATGGGGATAATGCCATGAAGAAAAAGGCAGTGTACAAATGGATTAAATGTTTTTTCTGAGGGGAGAGAATGTGTCACTGATGAAGAGAGGTCAGGGCGGCCAGTAACCAGCAGAACTGACGAAAACATTGCAAAAAGTCATTGAATTGTGTGTCGAAATCATTGGCTGACTGTGAGAAGCATACCAGACCAAAGAAACATCAATAGAAAAACAGTTAGGAAAATCTTAACTGAAAACCTTGGCATGAGAAAGATGTGTGCAAAAATTGTGCATAGGAGCTCACTGATGAACAAAAGCAAGGAGAGTCAAAGTTTGTCAAGATCTTTTGGAGAAGCAAGATGATGTTTGCCACCATGTTATCACTGGTGATGAAACATGGGTGTACCAATATGACCCTGAAACAAAGCATCAAAGTGCGCAATGGAAGTCAGCCAATTCTCCATGACCAAAAAAATTTTTATCGGTCCAAATTAAGAGTCAAACTGATGTTGCTAACCTTTTTTGATATCAGAGGGATTATTCATTATGAGTTTGTACCAACTGAGCAAACAGTTAACCAAGTTTACTATTTGGAAGTGCTGAAAAGGCTGCAGGAAAAAGTTAGACGACCTGAACTTTTCACCAACAATTCATGGCTCTGGCATCACGACAATGCACCAGCTCACAGGACACTGTCTGTGAGGGAGTTTTTAGCCAGTAAACAAATAACTGTATTGGAACACTCTCCCTACTCACCTGATCTGGCTCCCAATGACTTCTTTCTTTACCCAAAGAGAAACAAAATATTGGGAAGAAAACATTTTGATGACATTTGGGACATCAAGTGTAATACGATGACAGCTCGATGGCCATTCCAGAGAAAGCGTTCTAAAATTGCTTTGAAGGGTGGGCTAGGCGCTGGCATCGGTGCATAGCTTCCCAAAGGGAGTACTTCGAAGGTGATCATAGTGATATTCAGCAATGAGGTGTGTAGCACTTTTTCTAGGGTGAGTTCGTGAACTTAATTGTCAGACTTTGTATTGCTTTTCATCCATTAAACAATGTAATTGCTTAAACAAATCAAATGTATGTATATTAATAATCATATCAAGATCTCTAACCCCTCCAGACTACAATGATATAGTAATTTAACAGGAATTGCTTTGTTCCTCTACAAGCCTGTCAGATCTAGGTTTTAATTATCTTCTCACCACCTCTAGGCCTTTTCATATTCAGATGGTATGTAAATTAACGTACTCTCTCATTTTGAAAGAGTTAAGGGATAAGAATATCTCTAGAATATTTCTCTCTTACCTCTATTAACCACATGTCTGCCTTCTGTAGAATATACTTCAAAGAGAAAATATGGAAACTTAATTTTAGAAAATAAGATGCATAGGAAAAAAATCTTTGCTCTCAACAAAATAAACACTAACAATCCTTAGGGTCATCAAAGTGTAATTAAAGGAAAATTGGCTTAAAATTTTATTGTACAAGTTTCCAAAACAATACAAAATTCTGTTTTCATTAAAGTAGACTTCTTTGTTCAACAAACATTTAAGCACCTATTATATGTTAGGCACTATTCTAAACTTGAGGCTGTACCATTGAGCTAAAAAGACAAAGCCCTTGCCTTTTATTAAATTTTACATGCTAGAGAGAGGGACAGAAAATAAATAATTAACAATACGATGTGTAATATATCAAGTTGTTATAAATGCTATAAACAAAAGGAAATGGGGTAATGTGAGGGAATGAATGGAGGAGAAAATCTAGTGAAATCAGAACAGGCTTTTCTTCTTACATGAAAGTTGAGTAGCAATCTATAGAAAGGGAGTAAAATATGATACCTGTGGGAAGAACATCAGAGATGGTCAAAGCTAATTCCAAGGAGGCGAGTCTGATCAATTAAAATGATGGAATTACCATGAACTCAGATGAGAAAGACTGGAAGAGAAGAACATTGGCAACATTCGGAGTTTGGATTTGGGTATGTTACTTTTGAAATGCCTATTACACATCCAAAGGGAAATGTCATGCAGACAGTTTGATATTAGACGAGTTCTAGTGAGAGATCTATATTGGATTATAAATTTGGTAATTATTAACATATAGATGGTATTTGAAACCATGAAGCTTAATGTGATAATAAGAGACTGGTAAAGGGTCAAGAAGAGGAGGAGGATATAGCAATAAACACTGAGAAGGAGCCACCATGTGATCAGAGGAAAACCAAGAAAAAGTGTTGTACTGGAAGGCAAGTGAAGAAAATGTTTGGACTAAGAGAAAGTGAACAATTGTATCAGATGCTGTTCACTAGTCAAGTACAATAAAGATTGTGAATTGACCATTGAAACTCAGAAAATGGAGGCCAAGACAATGTCACTGAAACTGTTTTAGTTGTTTAAGTAAAATCTTGATTGGAGTGGGTTCAAGAGAGGACAATAGGAAATAATTGGAGACAGTGTATAAATAGCTTTTATTTGAGGATTTTAATGTAAAGAGGGGCAACAAAATGGAGAGGAAGCTACAGAAGGATATGAAGTTGAAGGAGTTTTGTTTGGTGAAGGAGATAGTACAGCCTATTCATGTGCTGTTAAGAAAAACCCACGAGAGAGGGAAACTAGAAAGATGAGAGAAAGAGAGTTATGTCTTTGAGTAGGCAAGGGAGAATAGGACCCAATTCACAAGTGTAAGGGTCATCCTTGGATAACATCAGTAACCACTTTTTGATAGCAATAGGAGGGAAGGGAAAGGATATAGATGCAGATGAAAGTACATTGGTAGATGTGGTGGTAAGAGTGGACTCTTTTATCAGTTATATTTTATTTCATCAGGAAATAAGACAGGCTATGAACTGAAAATAAATAAGGAGAAAGAAATATTCATACTTTGTGAAGAAAGTAGGTATGAAATAGTTATCTAAGAAAGTAGGAGAACTAATCCATTAGGGAAATATGGCATGATTCCATTAGGACTCATGCATTTTCAATGAGATTCTGCTAGCACCTTTATGTGTTTTTTCATTCAGGTTTAGCTGCTTAGGTGCAGATATGAAATAGGCAGAGAATTATATTTAGCTATGGTTGGGGTTTTGTCAGGCAAGTAAAATGAAGAGAGAGGGGACAAGGAAATTGAAAGTGTATGTGAGTACAACTAGGCTGGGTAAGGTTGAAAGTGATGATTGAGGGGTTGAGAGATAGGGAAAACTTGAAGGTCAGTTGATTGGTGGTCCTATACAGTTGAATAATATTAAATGTCACTTAATAAGGTGGAGGGAAATGGAAAGAAAGGAGGCAGTGATCAGAGTGGATACATGGAAATGAGATTATGGAGTGAGTACAGATATCAGTTATATCAGATGAGAGAGAGAGAGAGAGACAGAGAGAGACAGAGAGATTGGACTGCCTTCTTGATCTTAGTATTTGAGCCAGGAGATGGCTGGGTCATGGTTCAGCAGTGGATTCACTGATACAAAGACCTCTTGTTCCAAGTACCACAAGACTCCATAAGACAGTGCAAATCCTTTCTGCTTTTCAATCCTGCCTTTGTTGTCATTTTCTCAGGAAAATTGGAGTAGGGAGGATTGTTAGGCTGAGTGAATTATTGTATTTTTGAGTCTTTCAGATTTCATTCTGTCCTGCCTGCACCAATAGCTTGATAGCCAAACTCAGCATTTGCCCTCAACTAGCATCCTTGCTTGGCTCACTGTTATCTGAAGAAGAGCTTCTTTCTCTGGAAATCAGCTAATTTAGGCTTCAGTGCCTCCACTACTCTTTGATAGTCCTTTAGAATAGTATGGGTTCTATTTTATCTGGATTTATGTGGATGTACTATAGGAGCAAAGATATTCTACATCATTTTATATCCTATGCACAGTGGAATTCATTATCCACGTTTTCAAGTTCTTCATGCATGCCGCACTATAATCAGAATCTCTTAGGATGAGCTTAATCAATGCCTGATTGAAGAAAACCAAAGGAATCTTTTCCTTATTCTTCTAAGTGATCATGATCACTTTTCTTCCCCTGAACCTCCATAGTGTTCAGTCTGTTTGAGAGTAAATATCACATTCTGCCTTATTATTACTCCTCTTGTATTATTCCATGTAGAAAATCCTCCTAACAACCTTGCCTCACAATTTGGTCTTCAACGATCCGCCTTTCTGGATCCAGAACTGCTCATCACCTCATCTCTTGGTGTACCTGACATAATGTTTTGGCAATAATGATCAGATTTCTAGATTCTTTATCATCATGCTTTTCATCTGAATGCATCCATGTTTGTTTACAGTTATGTAATCTGGCATCTACAGCTGGGGAAATCCCTCTATGTTCAAGAACCATGCAATCATATTTCATCTCTTCACCTTGTCACTCCAATTTATGACCTCTAACTTTCGTAAGTTTGAACTGAGAGAATTTGGTTTGGTTTCATACTGAGCATCTAGCCAAAATAAAACACTTGGATCATCTTAATGTGGAAAACAAAGCAGATGAATCTAGCCATCCCCCCTTTCTGTGCTGGGGTCATAAACAAGTTGAACCAAACATCAAGATTTTATCCTTATTGCAATTTGCTTTGTTGTTACAGACCACAATTAGTCTATGGTGTCCTATTATGAATTTCCATCTAATATATTAAGTATTGACTCACGTGTTTAAAAATTGAAAATTTTCTTAAGCATATTTTATGTGCTTTACTTTGACTTCAATCTTTCTCCCTCATTTGTCTCTGTCCCTTTAGCACAAGTAGGCAAAGAAGATATTTTAAAATATTATCTGTGTTCATGTTTGCACATCTCATAAACTATGATGGATTACAAAGTTTATAGGTCTGCTCTGGTCCTTTTAAAAATTAAAGACTATTAATATCCCTTCATAAAATATTGTAAAAGCAAGCACAATCATTCAGCACATGTGTTCTATACTCACAGACCTGGGATTACGTGGGCATAACTGCTTCCGATATTATGGCAAGAGGTCAGAAGTCAGTCGTACAATAATAAGTAAATACATAGGCCAGCTTATCTCTATGATATTGTATGGCATATCATTTTAGTCATAATTCTGAGTTTAGGGTGCTTTGTATATGACTTTGAAATAGGCCTAAATATTTAAATTTAAAATGCCTGCTCATGATACCATATTACAACTTTGGATCAAGTCACCAAATGGAAGTACAAATTACATTTTAGGTTTGATGAACAAAGTAAGATAAATTTGACTATTTATAACTTGTTAACAACTAATAACAGTAACTGGTAATTAGACTTTCTCATTTTCTTTACAAAGAAATATTTGAGTATCTCATAAAGTTGCAAGACACATTTCAAAATTTTCTACCAAGAAATAATAATTTTCGTTGGTTTAGAAACTTATTTATTAATAAAGGTAAACCAGTATCTAATTAAAGAATATATTCAGTAGTTAGCCATTAATATATTTGTGCATAAACATATATATTCTTACTATTCTTTCAATATTCTGAATAAGTTAAAGAATATATTGAAATTTAAAGAAAAACTATGAAATGACTGATACAATTAGCAATGTCTTATCTATATGAATTTTATTTTCTTGAGATTGGGTAACAGAAATAAAACACAAAAATAAAAGTAAATTATGAAGTTAAAATGGTAAACTGACTGCAATTGTCAATCATTATGCCAATTTTATAAATTATATGTACATCAAAACAACCCCATATTTTAGTGCCTGATTTTGTAATAATAAATTATTATAGATGTGAACTTGTAAGACACATTAAGAATTTTAAAAATGATTTGTTTTGAGTATTGTGGATAAGCATGTAATTTCATAACGGTAAAAGAAATTTGAAACTATTTCTTCTCTACTTCACTTCCTCCCTTTGACAAATCTAGGCCTTTATAGCTTGGTATTTCAAATGCACTTTGTGTATTATAGAAACAATTTAAAGTTATTTCTTATATGCAGTAATGTCCACATCAAGCTGAGCACCAAACAAATATTAGCCTTCCATACTTTTTTATGAATTAGTGGCAAAACTACATCACACATTTTTATCTTTAACATATAATTATTAAACCATTAACATTTTTCTATAGGCAATGTGCACATTAGTCTGCATCATGAAATTCTTGACTTAAGTTATGTTGATTGATATTTTCTTCCCATTTAAACTATTGTTTTCTTGAGGACAGGGGACATGTTAACATTTCAGTCAGATGCAGTTGAAAGGTCACTAATCTAAATGTTGCAAGACCAAGACACTAGTTTCAACTTCACAACAGTATGATACTTAGAGAGTTTAACTTCTCTGAGCCTTCGGTTTTTTTAACCCATCGAAAGAGAAACATAACATATGCTATAGATAATGCAATGATTGAATAAGATAATACATATAAAAGAATATGAGAAAGAGAGAGAGAGAGAGAGAGAGAGAGAGAGAGAGAGAGAGAAACTTATTTCCTTATTTTTATAACATTTGAGAGCATCATAATCCTCTAAGTCACTACTCTAAACTAGTTCCCTAAATGGAGAAAAGGAAGGTGAGGAGGAGGTTGAAAACATGGGAGTGTTTGTTGTCACAATATCTGGAAAGTGCTACTGTGTTTATGGGGGTGGGTAGCTGGCAGGCTAAACTTTCCGCAGCCTGCTGGATAGCACCATACAAAAGAGTTATCCTCCTCAAAATGCAAATAGCTATATCAAGATAATATTTTGAAAAAACACTTTTTTCATATTTGAGATAAATAACTTGAATCATAAACCACTACCTGTATTTTAAAATTCTGGATCCAAAATCAACATTTATAATAAACTAAGTATAAGCCTACTCACATGCTTATGTGATAAAATATTTTATGAAATCGAACATAACCTACTAAATTATATATGTATATAATGTAAAAGCTTTTATAAGTATTTCTTAATTATTGATGGTGTTATATAGACCTCACTTTATAGTTTGAAATATCCCTATTCCATGTTAATCTTTGGTACACCATAGGAATATTTTAACATCAAAATAATAGATAGTTCTGGGACAAAATATACTTTATTAGAAATGAAGCTTGGTGCTTTAAAAAAGAAGCGTAATTATGATTTCCGGTATTATTTTGCCCTCGGCAATTGTAAAATTTTCTCTAAAATGAAGAAGCAAGACTATTTCTCCCCCAATATTATTTGAGGGAACTTTTAAACATAGTGGGATGAATCCAGTCACTTGTCTTTACACTGGGAAGGATTTCTTTGCAAGTAGAAATTAATCCTTCCTTTCCCCAAATTAAAAAGTACCTTCCACAGCTACACGTTGAAATCAATGCATTGGTTATATACCATCAAATCGTTCATCATTCCTTTGCATTTGGACAACACAAGATGTCTTCCAAATCACTGTATGGGGGTGGTGGTCAACTTTTGGGATTCTTCAGATATAAACTGTCTTTCATCCTCCTTCTTGCCATTAATGCAAGTCCTCCCTGTGCCATAAGCAGATAAAGATCCATACATACCATTTTATGAAGCTCCCTAGGGGCTGGAGATAATATATTTTGAAAATTTGTGGCTAAAGTTTTCGCTGTCTAGTTTCCTAATAAAATTCCTAAAATCCTAATAAATTTTCCATAATAGGACCTTACAGTTTCCAATACTTTTATGAAAGAAAACCACTAGATTAATTAGTTTTCTTCTTGCATTCCAGTAATGGTTGAAGATTTGTCCTACCCGTTAGTTACCTTAGAGACAGATATGGATGTTTTTTATTTGTTTACCTGAGATTTAGAAATCTAAATCGTTCTCAGTTTGTGTAAATGGGAATCACTGGTTCCAGTTCTCCAGAAGCTGTGAGTGAGCTGGGATGGGGAGTATGTTCAATGAACTCGTCTTCCCCACTCTCATTCCCTCAGATCAGTGTATATGCCTTCGCGTGTGGATTGCTCTTTCAGGTGGTTTAAATAGTACTTCTCCTACTGCCTTCTTCTACTGGTAGTAAGCATGCCTTAAGTCACTTTGGTAATAAGATAGTCTGTGTTTTTCGGATTGTTCCAGAGCACATAAAGCCCTGCTGGCTAGTTACATGAAGAAGGCTACTGAGGCCATGCTGGATGAACGGGGAAAGTGGTAGACCCCATATTGTCAAGATACTGCCCTAATACCATTTTGTGAGGTTAGGAGTTTCAAACGACTGCTTACTTTCATCTGTGGTTTTGAACACAGTGAAAAAGCAGTCCCTTAAGTCCCTTTGGAGCAGTCGCTTTGTCAACCTATTAACTAGCTTCTTCTTATATATTCTTTTGCATATTACTTCCTGAATGGAAGTTTCCAACAGTATTGTACCCTCTAAGAAAGTGAAAATATTTTAAATCATTTATGTCTACATTTTAAAAGCTACAACATTTCAATTTATATTTGGTACTGTACAAATAAATTGAATTGTGTGTATAGAAGAGAAATATACCAAAAGTGGTACTAAATATTTAGGATGGAGAGTGTATTGAAAACCACCCCACAGGCTTCCTAATTCTTTTCTACAAGAGCTAGCTCAAACATTCTTTTTTATGCTTTTATCTTTATTGTTGCTACATTACAAACCACAGCACCTTGCATTTCACCTCTTACATTTTCTGTAAAATAAAATCAATAAACACAGTAAAAAGAAACTTCTTGTATGATTCTTTTATTGACAATTTTCCAAGGATTTCACAAATGTATACTGTTTCTTTAAATATAACTAGATATCTCAATGTAAGAAAGACATGTGGAAGATAGATTATTATTAAAAATCCTTCATAAATATTTTGGTAGCAGTATATTAAAAAGGTTTTTGTTTTTTCTGTTATAAAGACATTTTTAAAGGCTTAATTTCAGGGTTTTATGGTGTGAAGATAAGTACATGTTGGTATCTATGTAATATAATTGTGCTTTGGAAAAGATAAATTTGAAAATTTTTGAAAACTTCTTGAGGCATAAGATTTTAAAAACATGAGGATAAAAATAATCTTTTTAAAAGGTCAAAGAATATGTCATGGCAGTTTGAATGTTATGGCCAGGGAAGAGCAATTAAAAGATGGATAGGCCATCATCATGTTAAGGTTAAATGGTCTAAAAACAAACTCTCCATCATCTGCAGAAATCTATCTTGTTGCTGACCATTAAGATTTTTTCAGTGAGTAACCAAGTATCTAAAACTTTTTTTTCAGTTCTCTCTCTTTAGAAGCAAGAGAACAGAAAGAGAGTTGGAATAAAACTGCAAATAATATTAATACCCCACTTCCTCTTATGGGACAGACAATAAATAAAGACATACAATTTAAAAATCACTTCAGTAAAAGCATGTTCAATATAGAAAGATACAGGGTACAGCAAACATACCAAAGCCAGCCAGCATGTGAGGGTTGTGTGGAATTTAAGGAAAGGTAATCCTGGAAGAAACACCATCTAAGTAGATATTGGAGAAGTGGAAAAACCACAGTGGTATGAACATTCTTATTCCTGCTTTTTGGTGAATAGATGTTAAGCATTGATGTTGGGTATATACCATGTTTCCCCGAAAAGAAGACCCAGCCGGACCATCAGCTCTAATGCATCTTTTGGAGCAAAATTAATATAAGGCCCAGTCTTATTTTACTAGTAGTATTTTATTTTACTAGTAGTATTTTACTACTTTATTCCCTTTATTAATATAAGACTGGGCCTTATATTAATTTTGCTCCAAAAGATGCATTAGAGCTGATGGTCCGGCTAGGCCTTATTTTCGGGGAAACATGGTATATATGGAGAGCAGCTGGGTCATAGGTAAGCATATGTTCAGTTTTAATACTCATAAATACTGCCTAACAAATTTCCAACATGTTTGCCCCAGTTTACACTTGCATCAGCAGTATATGAGAGTGTCACTTGTTCTACAAACTTGTCACCACTTAGAAGGTAAAAGGAATGCAGGGGCTGTTGCAGGTGGAATTTGGAGGGGACTAGTGTCCCAGGCTGAAGCACAGCCTATGCCAAGGCCTAAGGAGAAGGGAAACATGGCTTATTTGGGCAACTGAATATATGATGGTGTGTATTTATAGATGAGTACTGATAGAAAATGAGACTAGCAGCAAGCAAGCATGAGATCATGAGAAGCTTTGCATGCCATATGAAGGTTTAAAAGTATCTTTAGGGTAACAGAAAACCAATAAATATGTACAGTTTTTTTTATGTTAATTAAACTTCAAAAAGTAGTTTTTTTAAAAAAAAGGAATGGGAGATTATTGAAAGAATACAATAGCCAATCTTAAGAAGTGCCTAACAGTCAAAGCTGGAATATTTTGTGCAAAAAAAATATACTGCATTGGATTTAAACCCACAGAATAAAAGGAATATCTGTAAGTCCTTATGGATATAAATAGAGAGAGAGAGAGGAAGGAGCTGATTCTGTGGCCTGGCAATCCCTCAGGACATGCGAGGACCTGGCTTCTAGACATAGACCCCATTGGGCATTTTTTAATCCATCTTTTTCAGTGTCCAGCATAGAATTATGTTTCAGTGTCTCTTAAAGTATTCCATCACTTTTGCTACACTCACCCAGTTTCTGGGGGGCTATAGGACAAAAGGGACACGGGGGGAAAAAGAACTTTACTCCTTTTAGTGTTCTGTACCCCATCTTCCTCCTTTCTGCTCCGGAATCCTAAGGAGACAGAGAACATACCCATCACAAAGTCTCTCTTTTATTTTTCTCCATTGAAAACCAGAACACAGAAAGTTTTGATTAACTAACAATCTTTTGTTGCTTTAAACTTGACACTGCTTGGCTCGTCCATGTCAAGGTCCTTATAAGCAAAAGAGATTTAAACTTAACAATTCATACTTAACACATCTCATTTGAGTTCTATATTAATTATTTTCAAACTCTTTGGTCTCACAACCCCTGTACTCTGAGCAAAATCATTGAGGACCCAAAAGAGCTTTTATTAATATGGATTATAACTACCAATAGTTACCATATTAGAAATTGAAACAGAAATTTAAAAAATATCAGTCCATTTAAAATAATAATAAACCCATTAAATATATTTATAAGATTATGAAAAATAATAACTATATTTTTAAAGAAAAATTAGTGAAAAGAATGTCATTGCTTTACATTTTTAAAAATCTCTAAGTCTGGCTTTAGTAGAAGACAACTGGAATGTCATATCTGTTACTGTATTTAAACTGGTGCAGTGTATAGTTTGGGCTGATGTATAATATATGAATAAAATATGGCTTCACAAGGTAGAATTTGAAAAGGGAGTTGTATTCTAATTAGCTTTTCAGGTAATTGTATGTATAGTTTTTAATACTACACCTGAATGGGCAAGTGGCAATTTCTTAAAGGTTAGTTGTAAAGTAGAATTTGGAACCATTATCATTGTGTGTTCACCATCCACAGTCAGTTCTCCTTCCATCACCATATATTTGATCCCCTTTTCCTTCTTCTACACAATGCAATATACAAATGATGTATTATAGAAATGTACACTTGAAACCTATATAATTTTACTAACCATTGTCACCCCAATAAATTTAATAAAAAAAGAAACCATTATCAATGATCTCTTTGTTCTTTGTCACATTATAAGCTTGCATGTTAGATCTTGTCACCTCATAGATGACCTTTAAAGAGTTTCATGGAGTCCATGGAACACACTTCGAGAACTACAGTCCCAGACAAAAATTTAGGCCTAAATAACCTCCTTGGTTCCTTCTGTCCTGAGCGACACCCATTTTATACCTAGATTTTCATTGTAAAGGACATTTCCTTCAATATAGACATTAGCGAGAAAGATCTTTGTCAAAAGCAGAAAAATTTTATCATATCACTTGTCCCATAAAAATTTTCTCAGTAGATCTCCTGGTGACGTTTTTTAAAGTGATTTATGTCAGAAGATCATCACCATGACATAGATCAAGGAGTGGAGTAAGTTGTCAAGATTATGAATATCAGTGTAAGTAGTCAGTAAATAATTACTAAATATGTAAATGTGATTTTATACATTTGTGGTTTTCACTAAATTAATTCCCTAGCTCTTGATTATAGATGTTAGCAAGTGAAAATACTGCCTTAATTAGGTTTCCTGGTATGAAAAATAATGAGTTAAAAATCTAGACATTCACAAGAGGTGCAAGTACAAGAGAATTTTACTTACTGATTAATTTTAATAAAGTAAGTTGACCATATCTTATTTATATGTGAGCTCCTTCCCACACCTAGATATTTGAATTATAGGTAATCTGCTATCAAAATGAGTTCATCCATAAACGAACTTTAATGACATCACGAATCTCTATTTTATGAATTTACTCATTACCCTTCCTCACTTCCTATTGTGTATCTTTAATATTGACATATAAATCTTGCTTTTAATTAGTTTACTATTTTATATATTATGTAGTAATCCTAACATTTACAAGTTAGCATTCTTTCTCCACATTGTCTAGGTAATGGAAGAGTAGAGACCCAACATTTTCTTCTTTCTGGTCATTGTACCAGACACAATTCTTAGTGAATTTTTTCTTTGAGTTAGCAGATTTGTGCAAGGTCCACTCTGACTGTCCTATGGGCTAAACCAAGAGACATAACTGCTTTGGACTATCATCTTTGAGTGAGTCAGCTAACTCCCTCACCAGGCTTTTGTTTTTTATAAGATTATTATTAAATTTATTGGGCCGACACTGGTTAATAAAATTATATAAGTTTCAAGTGTACGATTCTATAATACATCATCTATATATTGCATTTTGTGTTCACCATCCAGAGTCAGTTCTCCTTCCATCACCATATATTTGATCCCCTTTCCCTTCTTCTACCATCCCCCCTTACCCTCTGGTATCCACTAAACTGTTGTCTGTGTCTATGAGTTTTTGTTTGTTTGTCTTGTTTGTTCGTTGCTCTTACTTTTATATCCCACATATGAATGAAATATGGTTCTCAACTTTTTCTGCCTGACTTATTTCGCTTAGCATGATAATCTCAAGATCCATTCATGTTGTTGCAAATGGTACTATTTCATCTTTTCTCGTGGCCAAGTAATATTCCATTGTATATATGCACCATTTCTTCTTTATCCAATCATCTATCAAAATACACTTTGGTTGTTTCCATGTCTTGGCCACCATGAATAATGCTACAATGAACATAGGAGTACAAATGCCTTTATGGATAAATGTTTTCAGATTTTAATTATAGCTGAATTCCTTTGGCATTTTTCCACAAAGAGAGAATGTGCCGGTCTGGCTGACCTGGCTCTCCAATCAAGTTGACAGTTGTGTTTTTCAGAGTAAATTAATAGATTCCAGTTTACTCTGAAATATCCTGGGAGTTGCTTAGCATAGGCCAGCATCCCTAAATTTAATCAACATGAAAGCGCTGAAAACATTGAGTTTCTAGACCTGGATCATAACTGCATTAAGAAATTTCCACTGGGTGAGAGTCCTTAGCAGCCAGTTAGTTTTCTTTTAGTACACTTATATGTAAGAATGCCTTTCATCACTTTTCACAGATAAGTGAGATAATATCCAGAGGTGAGCTATAGGAGATGGCTTGAGTTTAATCCTATGTAGAAAAATCACTATTTTCTTATAACA
The DNA here is from genome assembly GCF_057876585.1 of Rhinolophus sinicus. NCBI lineage: Eukaryota > Metazoa > Chordata > Mammalia > Chiroptera > Rhinolophidae > Rhinolophus > Rhinolophus sinicus. The sequence goes on along the minus strand of NC_142518.1, from coordinate 19,415,962 downwards.
GACAGTGCTTTACTTTAAGTAAAGCCACTTTGAATAGGCTTAATGTATGTATCTTCAATAGAACCAGGAAGCAGACTTAATTGCTATTCCCAAGGAAGAATTTCAAAAGAACTCATACTTGATGCATTATAATTTTTTTTTAAGTTTATTTTTCTTCCTGTATTTTTGCACTTGGCTGGTTTGAGGTAAATTTTAAAATTTTGTTTTGAGAAATAAAACTGCAGTGATTATTTGTATTGAGACAAAATATAGTCAGGTTTTCCAGCAGTGGGGATAATCCAGGAGGTAAACAGAATAAGATAATGTTTTCCTTGACAAACTATCACCACTAAAGTCTTACTATAAACACTAGACAGCACTTTTTATAAGCACACAAATGCTTATAAAAAATATTGTGACATATTTCCCTTAACACAACCTGACAGATAAGGAGAGCAAATATTACTTCTAGAGGTAAAGAAACAGGCCCAGAGTGGTTCCATGACTTACCCAAGTTCACACAGCCAGTAAGATCCAGGTTGAAATGTGTCTATATTTATGAAGGAGGAAACCACAGATTAACAATGGAAATGCATTATAAATTGCTGCTACATTGTAGTATATTAAACTAATGTGTAATCAACTTTTGCTGTACAAATGGATTTTTTAATGAAGAAGGTAAATTATCACTATAATACTTGTATTTTTCTTGTTTTGCTGAACATATGGCAATTTTGTATTCTGTTTTATCTAGGTCTCGTAGAATTTGTTCCAACAAAGCGGGGATGTTTTGTTGCTTCATCAGAATAAATAAATTAAAGCACAGTCCCATGTTTTGGAGGCATAAAGCATGCAACTTTCCAAGTATTACTAGGTGTTGGTAATAATACTACAGGTTCTTCCTCCTTCTCCCCCACACACCAATAGGAATTCAGATTAATTCCTTTTCACATGACTCTCATCAAAACAGGAAAAAAAAATATGGTGCATTTATAATGCATACACTGTGTTATCAAATATATTTCTGACTGGAAAAAAATGTCTGCTTTGACAAGCATCATGAAAAACCAAATCCTTCCATTACAATATACGACTGATGAGTAAAAGAATTTCCCACAGACCAGCTCCTGGCTTCACGTATTTCAAACCTGGTTTTTCCTCCCCGATCCACAAACCTTCAATGCTGAGTTCCTTAGATCACATTCTTATGACAGTCATACCTCTGGTCCCACACATCCCTGTCACAATACTCCATCAGACAGAATGGCGAAGTATAGGAGTTTTCCTGGAAGCCATTGCTAGAAATAACTTTTCTTGGATGTGGTACAAATCACATACATATACCCCAATGAATCCAAAGTATATGTTTCCCAACTCACCTTTACTTTAGTCAGATCCCAGAAGTTTTTTGGCCATACCAGTGGCACCTGACAGAAGGAAACTGTGACAGAAGGTGTGCCACAATGGAAAGAAACAGTGAAATATAAAAAGTCATCTTAATTTGCAAATTTTACAAAACATGATTGTGTGGACACATTGCTCAAGGTCCTTGAAAAAGTCACCAGCCAGTACAGGACCTTGAAGCTAGAGCTTCCTCACCTTCATGGAGAATCTGCTTCTGCCAGATGCCCATATCTGTTCCTCCTGTACTGTTGATTATAATATGACCATGACTATATTTTTCAGAGTCTATCTTATAGTCTCCCTTGACCTGAAAGTTTCTTTATACCAACCTATTGTCTCCTCAAGTCCACAGAATCCAGTAATTAAGTAATCACAGAGTTTAAGATACATGCACCTAAACTTCAGAGAGCCCTCTCAGGCTAAGGATATCTCAGCCATCCTTGATTCCTGAAACGCAGTAATTTCTTTCCATTCCAAATGTGTTCCCTTCAGTCCAAAGTATCCATTGTGTGTTGCATTTTACAAGTTCAAGGATTGGTGAAAATCGATTCCTTTAGTTCAGAAAAGACCAAAGGTTGCCCAATTTTCAACCAGCCTCCGGCCTCTCTCACCGATAATTCAACCAAACTGCCGTTGCTGACTACTGGTTATCAGATCTGCAGGCCCTGAGCACAATCCCGGCCATACGTGTGTATGTAACACTCCTTCTATGTCTTTGGCTTGCCTTTCTAGATTGGCTTACTGTGGTGCCTCTGACTATGAGAGATTGGCTTCAAATATGTTCCTCAGTCAGGGCATCACTGCTTCCATTATACCAGAAATACCTCTGAGTAGACAGAGACCAGCATAAGATTGGATTGAAACACCAAGAAATTCACATCTACTGCCCCAGACACACTAACTGCTGATGTGTATATGGGTCTGTTTTTGTGTGTATATGTATGCATGTGGTTTCTTAAATAATCTGTTATGTTCACATATTAAGAAATAGGGAAAGAGTACAGATATCAACCATATTTTTGGCAGTTAAAGCGAAAATAATCTTGTACTGGTAACTGCTGATGGTGAAAGTGTGTTGGTAGCTATATTCACATACCTTGAAATATTTTTTTAAAAATAGTTGGGTCCATGGGAACGAAGTCTTTTGATGTCCTGACCTTAGATAAGTAAACCAATAGGAAATAAGACCTGACTTCTGATGCAGTAACAGTGAGGAGGATAGCCCTGTGAAGATCAATCCAGTGGAGGAAGATAATTCTAGGAGGATTGAGTTGTGTTCATATATTAGAAATAACACAGCATCTGATCTGCTTATTTGGATTATGCTTTTAGACTTGCATGAGATTTCAGAAAATGTTACCAAAGTGGGAGCTCTAAGTAGACAAGCCATGGGGAAAGAGAATAACATATCCACAGCACCCCCCAATAAATAGATATTTTTCAAGACCCTGAGATTTAGGAATCAGTGTTCATGACCCATAGAGATGCACTAAGGACTATCAGAGTACTCTGCAGTTCTCCCCCTCTCTCTCCTATACATGTCTAACCGACTTCTCCATCATATCACTATAGCTTTATTCCTGTCACAAAACTAAATAAGGAATCATTCTTCCACGTAAAATTATGAGATGCAACACTTACCTTTTGACTTAGAACAAGTTGGAGTAGAGCTTGTGTTTATCCTCTTATGATTGATAAGTTATATGTTATCTCCCTGTGGTCTCTGCGGCTGGGTGGTCATACTTCTTACATGGAAGTTCAGGGCTCCAAGATGAAATTGTCAGAAACTGTCATAAAAAGATAAAATAATATTTAGTATTTTGGTCTTTCCCAGTGTCCTGGGATGAGTTCACAACCGTAGCCAAGAAGCCTAGAAGCCCAAGTTCTTGGAGAAATACTTAGAGTTGTTTATGTGATAACAATCTAACCCTCTACATTAACCCCAGAGGTCACAGCCACTTAACCAGAATACTCGAAGATACTTACAGGTTAAGGGAAAATTGAAGGTCATACAGAAAAAGTAATAATGTGAACAGAGAGAATTGTGTTTCTTTCTTGTTATGATTATTTAAATTGTTACGTAACAAATCATTTCAAAACTAGTGGCTTGCTAAAATAATTTATTGTTATCTCTTACAATATTGTAGGTCAAGAATTTAGACTTGGTAAGGTCAAGAATTTAGACTTGGTGAATTTTAGGGCTTGGTGAGATAATTTTTATGTTCCATGTGGCATTGACATGGGCAATCCATGGTACTTAGCTGGTGGTTGGACTGGTCTGGAGGATCCAAGACGGCTTTACTTACATGCCTACCAACTTGGCAGGGACCACTGAAAAGCTGGGCTCAGTTGTGACTCTCTCCCTGTCAGTGTTGTTTCTGCACGAGTTCTCTCCAACAAGGTAGTTGGATTTCTTACTTAGCAGTTCTGGGCTCCAAAACAGTCGAAGTGGTAACTGCTAGTCCTCCAAAAGGTTAGGTCTGTGTTAGGGACTGGAAGTTTGTATTCCCCCCAAATTTATATGTTGAAGTCCCAATCCCCAATGTAATGGTATTTGGAAGGGAGGCCTTGAAGAGGTAATTAAGGTTAGATTAGGTCATAAAGGTGGGGCCCTCATGATGGAATTAGTACCCTTAAAAATCAGGAAGAGTCCTCCCTCTCTTCACCATATAAGAATATAGTGAAAAGATGACTGTCTACAAGACAGGAAGGGCGTCCTCCCCAAGAACTGACTCTGCTGTCACCTTAATCTTAGACTTCCCAGACTTCAGAACTGTGAGAAATAAATGTTCATTGTTTAAGCCACCCAGTGTATGGTATTTTGTTATAGCAGCCCAAACTGGGTAAGACAGCCTGCAACTGGGCATAATATTAATATTACTTCTTCCATATTCTATTTGTCAAATCAGTCACAGGCCTGCCAGATTTAAGGAGAGGAAATATAGACTTGACCTCTTCATAGAAAATGCAACAACAAAAAACTGTGTCCATCTTAAATTTACCACACCTCTCTTTGGTAAAGATTGCTCAAGCCCTAAAGTTAGCCCCGGCACTTCAAGTCATGATGTCAGAATCCTTCACAAAGCCAGAATTCCTGAGGATGGCTCCCTCACCAAAGACTTCAGAGCTCCAGTACTGATTTTAAAAGCCTAGGTACACCCTGGTTAAACATGAACTGCACCACACCCAAATAAGTTGGCCCTTGAACAACATGGGTTTGAGCTGCACAGATCCACTTATACATGGATTTTTTTTTTCAATAAATACTGTAAATGCATTTTCTCTTCCTTATGATTTTCTTAATAACATTTTCTTTTCTGTAGCTTACTTTATTGTCAGAATACTGCATATAACACATATACAAAATATGTGTTAACTGAGTATTTATGTTCTCGGTAAGGCGTTTGGTCAACAGCAGGCTATTTAGTAGTTAAGTGATTGAGAGTCAAAAGTTATACTCAGGGGCCGGCCCGGTGGCTCAGGCGGTTGGAGCTCCATGCTCCTAACTCCGAAGGTTGCCAGTTCGATTCCCACATGGGCCAGTGGGCTCTCAACCACAAGGTTGCCAGTTCAACTCCTCGACTCCCACAAGGGATGGTGGGCTCCGCCCCCTGCAACTAAGATTGAACACAGCACCTTGAGCTGAGCTGCCACTGAGCTCCCAGATGGCTCAGTTGGTTGGAGCGCGTCCTCTCAACCACAAGATTGCTAGTTCAATTCCTCGACTCCCGTAAGGGATGGTGGCCCCCTGCTACTAGCAACAGCAACTGGACCTGGAGCTGAGCTGCGCCCTCCACAACTAAGGCTGAAAGGACAACAACTTGAAGCTCAGCAGTGCCCTCCACAACTAAGATTGAAAGGACAACTTGGAAAAAAAATCCTGGAAATGCACACTGTTCCCCAATAAAGTCCTGTTGCCTTCCCCAATAAAATAAAATTTAAAAAAGTTAAACTCAGATTTCAGACTGTGAGGGATAGGGTGGGGTCACTTCTCCTAACCCCTATGTTGTTCAAGGGTCAACTTGTACCTATAAATAACAGCATTGTTCTAGTTTTTCCGAGGGGAGTTGAACTTTGATAGGGGGGAGTGATTAATTATGCAGCATTTTCCTGGGAATCTTTGGAGGTAAAGTTTAAATCTCATTTTTTTTATTAGTTTCAGGTGTACGAAACAATGTAATAGTGAGACATTTATGCCCCTCACGAAGTGATAACCCCCTCCCCCCAATATACTACTCCTCTGACGTCACATACAGCCATTACATTTCCACTGTCTCTATTCCTTATGCTGTACTCCGCTTCTTGTGACTATATATATATATATATATATATATATATATATATATATATATATAAAATTATAGTTGACATTCATTATCATTCAGCTTTAGCTTCAGGTGTACAGTGCAGTGCTCAGACACTTACACCGACCATGAAGTGGTCTCTCTAATGAGACAAGTGTCCCATCAGAAAATTTCATTTTCAAAAATATGTGGGAGAAACTGGAAAGGATCCAGAGATGATCAACTGAAAAGATTACAGGATAGGAATTATTTCTCTGAACAAAAATGAAGGTTCAGACTATTGAGCCACAACAAAGGAAACTATCCAAGCTTGACAGATGTCTTCAAGTGTATAAGAGAATATCCTCAGAAGGAAGTTAAGCAGTTGCTCCACTTAGAAAGTATGGAAGCAAAAGGAAATGACATATCAAAATAGATAAAGCAGGGTAGGATTTTTCTGTCTGTTAGAGAATTAAAGAGCTTGAAACCAGATGTTTGAAAAGTAAAAGAGGCATTACTGGTTTTTGGAGTTAATGTATTATTATTGAACTCTACTGCTCTAAATTTATGAGAAAGATAAACTAAGTAGCAGGCTGAAAAAGGAGGGAGGAAAATGCATACAAATATGATGTGGCCCCTGATGTTAGGTTGCTGATAGTCTATTTGGGAAGACAACAAATGTGTGTTAAATGAATAATTAAAGGTAACAGAGAAAACTCATAAACATATATGAGCCCTCTGGGAAGAGCTGCCTAGAATGGGTTGCCCCAGGCTTATATTTATTTCCTCCCTGCGGACTATTCATTCTGTCTTCTTTTTGGTTGCTTCAAAGGCTTTCCTTGCCTTTAGTTGTAGAAAGAGTTATGGAAAGGGGAAAAGGGAGAGTTTCTCTTGAATTGTTCACAAATGTTCTCCATTAATTTGCTGGACTGCAAAACACCCATAGGTGAAACAAGAACTGCAGGGGACAGTCATTATAGCAACTATGAAAAGAATCAATAAGAAGAAATAGGGATAGAAATAGCCAATAGGTATTCCTCCTCTCAACCTGCTGAATTGGTTTCATCTTCAAAATGAAGGAGCCCCAGACCTCTCCTCACTCCATACCAGTCTCTTTTTCTCATTCATAACACATCCTAGCTTGTTTCTTGTTTCTAAGTTTTTAAATCATAGAAGTGTCCACCTACCTTCCCCCTTACTTCCCCCTCAGCCCCTCCCTTACAGGATACTCTTGAACCACCAGCCAAAAACCTGTGCTAGGGAAATCATAACTTTTTTAGAGGGAAAGAAGACAACAAAGCTCTTCTTTACCTTTAAATTCTGTTTCCACTATCAAGCTTCGGGAGGTGCAGGGTGGGAGGTGGGGGTGGAATGGGAAATTCTGAACATACCAACTTTCCCACAGAAACAGCAAGAGCTACAAGTTATTTAGTGGTTTCAGGTACAAAGTGCTTTTTATATATTTTAGATTGTGAATGGTAAGAAAATTGCCAGTTTTTTAAGTTCTTGAACGTTGAATCATGGGTATTTTCATGTGGTTTAACCTAAAAATATTATATGATGCTTGAATCCTTATACTAACTCTCAGAAGAGGATATAATTTACTTTTTATACATAACACATTTAATGAAAACTAAGGCCCTGAGAGTTTAGATAACCTGCTGAACTATCACACAGGTTGTAAGAAAAGGAGCCAGGATATTAAGAGAATTTTATTCAATTCCAAACCCCATCTACTATCCATTATTCCTTGTGTCCTGTTGATACCCATTGGTATTTTACATCAAGTACGTTTTCTTTTGCATGCTTTTGGAAAGGCTTCCTCCTATCTGAAGCATAATTTCTGCACAACTTTTTAACTAGAGAATCTTACTGGAGTTAAAAATTTAGATTCTCAACAGCCTTTGTGAATGTAACCTCCTGAAGTCAGACACTCCCTTATACAAGGAACTATGTGGGTCCTGCCAAATGAGTCTAAATAATAATAAAGTCAATGAAAGATGGAAAAAATACTGGCCACAGATATTGAAAACTTGCATTTCTGCCTGATCTGGGTTATATCATTATATAATAGAGATGCATCCTGCCTGCTGGGACTCAGAGCAAGTTACAGTTCATTTGGTCAAAATAGTGCCTGTAGGTGGCTGGGGTCTAGCATTCAGAAAGAGGGGAGAGAGAGCCAAGCTACAGGCAACAGAAACAGAATTCAAAGAGATCTGAGAGCAGGCAATGAGCAGGGGCCCATACAAGTATATCTAGTTCTTAATATAAAAGAACATGTGATTGGGGTTGGTGGTGGTAAGGGAGCTGTTTTAACTGCAAACAGTATGCAGAAGTCCAGCTAGATGTAATTTCATTTGGATAGGGCAATGTCCTTTTCATCTTTCAATCCCTACCTAACACAATAGCTGGTTCATAATGGATGCTTAATACATGGATGATGCATTGAATTGGTTTCTAGGCAGCAAACTGTTCGTGACAGCAGAGGCTAAAAATTAACTACCCTGTACATACGTTTTAAGTTCCAGAGGCTTGGTGAGATATGAGAGAGAAGAGAGAAGAATTAGGAACTGAGTGCCAACTAGTTCACATACCTGGTCCTTGCTCCACATGCCTCTTAATTGAATAAAAATGTCATGAGGACAAAGAAATAGAAAATCCAGTTTCTGGCTGTTATAACTGGGTTTCAGTTTAAGTTACCTTGCTGGCTAAAGAGAAAGATGTATAGTGTCAGCACTGACTCAGAAAGAATGACTTACTTATTTAGATAATTTAGTATTTAAAACTATTTATTTAAAGGCAAGACCTTGATTTTAGTCATGCTTTAAGGCCAAGTTATGATTCTTAAAAATGTTGCCTGGGCAGAGGTAAACCAGATCTGCTAAAAGCTTTGAAGCTTGACTTGAAGAAAAGAGTTTTGTACAAAGAAAATCTTCTATATCTGAAAAAAAGAAAGAAAGAAAAATGAGCAAGATTATTTAATTATCTTAGGGAGTTTACTGTTTCTTCTTATGACATAAACCATAGTTTCAAAGAAAGGTTTCTAAGTTGTATCTGGATATACATCTATATCTATATCTATATAAGTATATCTATATCTATATCTCTATATATATACATATCTATGTCTATATAGAGATATAGATATAGATATACCTCACATGTATGATAGTTGTTCATGAAAATAAACATGGTTTGGTAAATGAAAGCAGGGTTTTTTCCAGAACCAAATATATATTCCTGAGTTCTCTAGATGTCCTATTGATAGAAGAGACAGAAACCAATAGTTTCTACCACCAAGGCTGTCATCTACTGCTAGAACCAACAAACTCAAGCATGACAACAAGGGAAAAGAATGCAGGACTGATAATTTGACAATATCTCAATATCTCATACAGATCCAATTTATCTCTATACTTATTTTTCTTGAGAGTAATTCTTCTAATTTAAGCTGTGCCCCATCTTTTATCTCAACATAAAGGCAGAGAAAAAAATAGGAAGTCACAAAATTTCACTGCACAAAAGTCACCTCTCTTCAGGATTTTGCCAGGTTTGAAAAGGCTGTTAAAGAAAGTATGTTCCAAAATGACTAGTTGTATGGACAGCTGTGTTCCTATAGAGGAAATTTTACCATTCTGTTCCTTGGCAACAATTTCGTTTCAACCTTTTAGGATGACAAGTAATCCTGTTATTCTGGTAGCTGAGATGAGCTCATGAACCCATTTCCAGTCTCTCCTCTATGCACTGTGATAAATTCTATACAGGACAAGAAAAATTAGATAAACTCCCAGGTACCCTGATGTAGCCCATGGTGTGTGTGTGTGTGCATTCTTCAATTGTGGTAAAAACTTAACCATTCTTTCTCACGCTTAAAATTCACTTTCTTTTGCCTTTCATTTCAACTCAGTGGAATTCAAATTTTCGAGACAAGATACAGACACATCCAAATTAAAGTGTTGAAAGCTCAGACCAATGTAAATTACCTAGAATAAGAGACAGCCACTGGATCCTCTTTAGCTAAATAAATATGCAAGCTATTAAAATACAGAAGCCATTAGAGCAAATTGAATGAAATATCTACTTGTTGAGAAAAAAATAAAATACTTATTGCATGAGAAAATCATTGCTGAGAAAGCAATATATAAATATATATTAAAAGAATGTGTTTTTCACCTCTACATAAGCATATTTGAAACTATTTTGTATTAAGTGTAAATGGGCAGTGTACCTGCCATTTAAGGTAGGAATTCCAATACGATTCACCTTTTTTAAGTAAATTTCTTTCTCTGTAGCAAAATTGCCTGAATTGATTTTGGTTCTTCAAAGTATATATTGTATTACATTTTATTTCAGTCAATTCTACACCAGAGAGTGAATATCTAAGACATGAAAGATCAGTGCATTTACAATATAGCAATTGAATAATGAAAGAGTCGTGTCCTAATATTGAAAGGTCAAATTATAGAAAAGGCTAGAAAAATGTGAGAAATGTGTCTATGGTTCACTGTCAAGGCTGGTGGAACTCTGGGTGAAATTTTACGTTTCATTTCATAATAAAATTCTTTGACATATAATTAAGTGCCGACAAGAGTTTTCAAATGAGAGAAAATCATTTTAAGCAATATATACATTTAAGAAGAATATTAAGCAATAAAAACTACCAGAGTAATGTGCGTGTGTGTGTGTATGTGCGTGTGTGTGTGTGTGTGTGTGTGTGTGTGTGTGTGTGTGTGTGGAGAAAGAGAGAGAGGTTAATTTTTTCATTCAAGACCAGGTAAATCTCTCTGGCTATACAATTTTATATGCTTCATTAGGAGAAACCAGTTTTGTACTTCTATTTGTACAGAATGATAACAAAGCAGTAAAATATAAATATATGCAAATATGTAAATAACTGAAGAGAGGAAATTAACCCGTGCATATGTTATCTCTCAACACTTCATATTCATCCCTTATTTATGTTTCGAGATTATTCAACATGACCAAAAGTTACTTAATAAAATATAAATATTAGTAGGAAGGCCTCTAAATTGCATCCAAGTATACCATATGTGGTAGACATGATGCTGTGATACCCAGATTGGTCTGGAAGGAAAAATGTGATGAGAAGCTTCTGGGAAGGAAGTCAGCAGACAGCCTCCAGCTGTCAGCTCCTTCTGGTTATGCCTCATCTGCAGAGAATGGCCTTACTAGAGATATATCCTTCTGAGGGCAGCTTTCATCTGATGGCTGAGTCAGGCAAGGGTATAAAGACGTGACCATTTTGACCCCAAACATTACACTGTGATAAGCAAGTGTTGTTCCAGCGCTCCCCACCGGGTGAGCCAAGTCATTCCGGCCTGCATCTCCGTTTGACTTCTTCTGCCTGATCCTGTTTCCTCCAGCTGCCTGAACAAATTTGATTCCTAATAAATACCTTGTGCCACACACTCTGTGTCACATCTGCTTCTGGAAAACTGAATCAACAACAGTGGTCACCAGGACTGATCTGAGAAGACAGGCAGTACGCTGGCGTTTTAGAACTAGATCATTGACCACCTAACTTGCTATAACGATTCCTGCTGACAAGTGGAGCATGGTGAGCTCTTGGCACGATGTGGCTGTTAAATTGTTAAAGCTTTACACTGGTGATCAATTAGGAAGGTGTACTAGTGGAAAGGGATGCCCTAGCTAAGGCAGTGTACCGGATTTTGCCATGTGTAATGCGCTCCGTGCATCATACGCACCCATATTTTTGGCTCAACCTTTCAGGGGAAAAAAATATTTTGTTTTAATTTTTTTATTCAAATTTTTATTTGTTTACATTTCGGTACTTGTTGTTTTTTTGTATTATAAAGGAATTTTAGCATTTATTTTTAACATTTTATAGTACAAGAAATGTTATGTAACAAATAATTACAAAATACAAGAACAGATACAAAGTACAAGAAATTTTATGCACCGGTAACAAATTTACAATATTTAGGCATCACAGAAGGCCAAGAACTCTTCATCGTTGCAAGTTCGTCGTAAGTTCAACAAAACCAATTATCATATTCCAGGTATTATTTTGCATACGGATATTGTTATTGATTTCTAGAGTTACACTTCTAACTCATAAGCATAAATAAAAGAATTAAAAACATTTATATAGATACAGATTCAGTACTACTCATGTATAATGCACATCCTTATTTTTCCCTCACAAATTTGGGCAAAATAGTGCACATTATACACAGCAAAATATGGTACTAGTGTGATAATTATGGAGAAAATATTAGGTAAAAGGATAAAGTAGTACAGAAAATGTGCTCTACATCATTAGTCATTTAGTCATTAGGGAAATGAAAACCAAAACCACAGTGAGGTACCACTTCACATCCAGTAGGCTAGCTATAATTAAAAAGACAAGCAAAAATAAGTGTTGGCAGGGATGTGGAGAAACTGGAACCCTCCTACTTTGCTGATGGAAATCTATAATGGCCTAGTATCTTTGGAAAACAATTCCTCAAACATTTAGTCAGGGAGTTACTATCTTACCCTACAATTCCACTCCTGGGTATATACGTAAAGAAATGAAACAATATGTCCACACAAAAACTTGCATGGGAATGTGCATAGCACCATTATTCATAATAGCCAAAAGTAGTACCAACTTAAATGTCCAACAACTGATGAATGGATAAACAAAATGTAATGTATTCATACAATTGAACATTATTTGAGAACAAAAATAAATGAAGTATTGATACCTGCCACCACATGGATGAACCTTGAAAACATTATGCTAAGTGAAAGAAGCCAGTCACAAAACTTGCATATTATATTTAGCCATTTATATCAAATGCCCAGAATAGGCAAATTTATAGTGCTATAAAGTTTATGAATGTTTGCTTAGGGATAGAGGTAGAAGGTAGGGGGTTGGGGTGACAGCTAATGGGTATGGGTTTCTTTCAGGGGGACAAAAACATTATAATGTTAGATCATGGTGATGGTTGCATAACACTGTATCTACTAAACAACATCAAATGTAGACTTTAAATGGGTAAATTATATGGTATGTGAATTATATCTCAATAAAGTTGGTAAAAGATTAAATCTACCCTGACCTGGGAATGCAGGGGTTTCCCTCACGAAAGAAAAAAAGAAAAGAAAAGAAAGATAACAGGATTGAGTAACTATAGCTAAATGTCACAGTTTCACTACAAAACAATATCAAAGAGTTGAGGGAGATTAGCAGACACTGGAAAGCCAGGTGCGAAAGTCTATGAACTTCTTTGGTAGCATATAAAGAAGCAAGAGATGTCTAGCACACAGAGGCCTTGGAAAGATACATAAGCTCCAGAGATAGGAGATAAACCCTACAAATATTTAGGGCCAGCCACATCCTTAAAATTTTTGGAGTCTTCTAGTCAGGGCATGCTGGGACATGCCCTCCAAAGTCAAAGACAAGTGGGTCTCTTCAGGTTCTACATGAAGCATATTCCACACTTTGGAATACTGCTCCCACCCCAAAATTGTGTGGCATGAAAGGCTGCCAGCTTTGACCAGGAACCAGAGAATAGCAGGGCTCTGCATCAGTTCCACACTGCAATACAAACAGCCTTTCTGCTTAGGCCATAACATTTGGCAAATACTATCATGTTGGAAATATCAATAATGGGAAAAGATGCTGGGGAGAAAACTGTAGCAAGCCCTCGTAAGAGAATCACAATACAGGCTTCTGGGGTTCTGGAACAAAGCCTTGCCATCAGCAACAAATAATTATATTCCTTTTTTGAACAACAACTTCTGGTGTGCTACTGGCCCCTGATGGAGATGGAATGATTGCCTATAGGGAACCAAGTAATCGTATGGTCTCATCATGAGTTACAGCCCCTGAAAGTCACCAAATCATAAGGTTGGATAAATCTAGCAAAAATGCAATGTAAGGTGGCAGTGGTACAACCAGGATTGAGCATGAATGAAGTAGTGGCCACAAGTAAGCTGCATGACAGATAACAGAGCCCCTCATGAAAGCCGTCACTGTCAGCACCACCCTCTCAACTCACTCCTATGGCTACATGGGAGAATGCTATACTACCAGCTGAAGGAGGGAAAAAAAGCTCAAGACTGGTTTACACAGGGATTGGCTTAGTATGCGGGTACAAGTTGAAAAGTGGTTGGTAGGTGAACTACAGCCCACATAACAATGACCTTGTTTCAGTGCTTGATCTCCCGGTGTGTGTGTGTCCATATAACATAATGGCCAACCAGTGGTTTCTTTACAGCAAAGGTGATGTAGGAATGGGCCCTTGATCATTGGAATCCACTAATCATGTCACGTATTTTGTGATTCAGAATCCGTCGGCCCGATAGTATTGGAACAACTTGCTGAATGAACAGCTAAACCACCAGCTCAGAAGTGTCCAGGGGGAAAAATTGTCCTCTATACTTCAAGGTGCTTCTAGCTGCTCGAATAATTATATTGACATGAGACAGATTAGCAGGACAAAACAAAGTTTGATAACATGTATACCTCCTGTATACATGGGAGAGACTCAGAAAAACAGAGGAACTCGCTAAAATGGCAAAGCCGGCACCTTAAATACCACCTTCAGCTAAAGACAAAAGAAGATGGTGGGGGTGGGGGTGTCAATTATGGGAGGTGACCAGGAAAAGCACAGTAAACAAGGGTCAGACTGTTATGCAGATTTAGGTCTTTGCCCTCCTCCATTGGTAAGAGTTTCTAGAGATTCAGAGTCATCCTCCTCTTCCTGGCACAGAGAGGGAGACACCCTTACAAATGGCGTCAGCTGCATAGAACCTCATCAGAGGTCACATTCTCCCCAGAATAGCCCTCATCTCTGACTAAGCAAATCAGGAACAGAAAGGCCCAGCCACTACAATCTAACATGACACATTCTGAAAGGCATTACTCACTCCAGAGCTTCCTGCATCATAGTTCATTTGCTTCCTCTCCTCTTCTCTGATAAACATCTGACCCAAATTCTGTCTTCAACAACTGCTCCTGGAGGATTCAACCTGCGACAACAAATTGAATAGTAATTTTGATTCAGATTTGGACATACGTGTAGTAGTAATGCAAACCATTACATTCCTTTCAATTGATGAAATATTCTCCTAAAATATGAAAATGTCATTACTACTTAGTCTAAATTAACCTTTGATAGACATTTTTAATAATTACAATAGTATCAAAGCTGAACATTTGAATTTTCACATTTTTACTGTCTTTAAGTTACCAGGAAACACACTGAAAGTTGTCTGATAACAAGATAATATAACAAAAGATACCTAAAATATGTTGACCATTCAAGTTAATAGAAGTAGCTTTGGTACAGAAGAATTTATGTTTGAGGTTTTGATTCTTTCCTACATCTGTGAATTGAATACTTAAAAATATTTCAAAATCACTTGCATGATTCAAACAGAAAGACTGGCATTTTAGTTTGTTGATTCCATTTTTATTTTTTTCTATCCTACTGATCTGAATACTTGAAAATATTTTTAATCCATTTACCAAGTGAAAAATAACAGTGAGTTAATATAGTTAGGTGTTATGTAGGCCTGAGTATTTTCAGAGGTAAGACAAAGTTAATACTGGCGTTTAAATTTTCCCCATTCCTTTTCTGACCAGAGTTCATCATGAACACCCTTTAAAGGATGCTTTGGCAGATGAAAAGCACAGATGACCTGTCCCACAGCACGAGTCTAATAGCTGCATCTGGACCTGATGTTATTTTCCTGGATGCATTACCATTAGGCTGCGTGATAAATATCAACTGCCTGGGATTTCTAAGCTTTATAGACTTGCTTGGGTGATTTTGCACCTCTAGTCTTCCGCTCTTTATCATGTTCTTATGGCACTTACGTCAGAATTCTTCCTCTAAGTAAGATTGTATGATAAAGAAAGGGATGTTTCATCGTATCACAGTTTGCATTTTCAATTTTTCTGCATGAGTGAGAATGATAATTTGGAAATAATCCACAAACAAGTAGGCTATTTTTCAGTCAGGAACGGTGGTGGCATAATAACCACACATTTGTATTAATGCTCCAATATTAAGTTTGCAAAGTCAATAATTTACCATTGTTAATATAAAAATAAAATAGCTTGCATTTATAAAGCACATTACACATAACAAAATGCTTATATATACATCATATCAATTGATCCTCAGCAATAACACATGGTCATGTTTGGGCCATTTTTAGTATCTGTGTTCTAGAAGGTGATACGGGGACCCAGAGAAAGTAATTTAAACAGGGAAAGATTAATACAAATAACCATTAAGCTATGACAAAAGAATAATTACAAAATGTAAGAGAACTTTATATGGTAACCTAGGGCTGGGGGGAGTGCCCAAGGAGAGACATACTTGAAAGGGGACCTCCTTCTCAAGGCAGGCATACAGACTTCATTGGAGAAGGTGGAGTGGCAGCTCACTGCATGGCAAAAAAGTTTGCATGGCAAAAAAGTTTTCTGGGCCAAAGCTGGGTCCATAGTCACTGCTCAAGCTGCTAAGCAACATCGGGTGGATGGGTGCATGGGTGTGCAGAGGAGGGTGGGGTATCAGTGCTGAAGGGAGGCCTGGAGCATGTGATGTTAGTGTTGTGAGGGCCGCTAGAAGGTGATCACCAGGTAGGGCCAGAGCTGTGAGGTCACCAAAGGGACTACACATTTTTTGGCCCATGGCAGAATACCACCGGATGTTCTCAAACGCTCTCTTCTGACCAATGCCACAGCAGCTGGAACCAATAGAAGTTCCTTTTTCCTGCAATTGTCACTACAGTGACCTCTAGTGAGAAAGCTTACCATTGTGTTCACTGTTAAGGAGAAATGCTGAATGAATTCTGTCCATTATTGCAGAGTACATATTGAAGGATGAATTTGGAGCTGAGAAGGAATAAATGAATAAGGTCATGACATCAGGTGAGGCAGCTTTGTGTGGCTGAGGGTAATTCTTGGAGACGGACTTGGATGTCTCTGTAACACCTCCAGCCCATGGGGAAAAGAGTGCTTCAGTTCTGAAAGGAGAATCTGAGTGGCTCACCACAGTTGCCCTTACAACCATTTATCTGTACATCAGTGCTAAGAAGCTGTCTGAATTGTGCAATATGTATATCCCCTTCTACTAAGATATATTCATGGGCCTTTAATTATTGCCCTCAGTAATGTTTGTTCAAGCCTCTTTTTGTTCATTGGAGTTGCCATTCAAATCTGTGGCCTAAACATGGAATGTATTAAACTTTAACAATAATACTAGTAATTATCAAACCAGATATTCTTGGCCCTGGCAATCCTTATATTTCACAATAAACTTCCACCAACATTTCCTTCCTTAAAGTTATCCTTCCTATAGTAAGCTTGGTATAGCTACTGGGCTGTTTTACACCATCATTTTCAACTGACTGAAATGAATGGCAGTTAGCCAAACATCATCATGAAGATATTTTCAAGATGCTTGTGATCAATAATCTGTTTTTCACGAACTGAAAAAGTAATCACTGCCTATTCCTTGTGCATTGGAAGTGCCCTGTTTCATCTAGTTTTCAGATTAAGCAGACAATTTAAAAAAAAAAAAAAGCAAAGAGTGATTTATTTCAGAATTTGAAGGGAATAAATTAGAGCTATTTTTCTTATATACTAATGCAATTTCTACTACATAATGCTGCCTCCCACTGGTTCTATAATAAAAATTATTACCTGTTTTCACTCCTGAAACTCTTCTGTAGTTACTCAGAGGAGTAAGGATGCTTTTTATACAGCAAACATGGAGCTACCTAAATGAATTTTAAAAAGCAAACACAACAACATCGTGCTACCACTTGTGTTTTGCTTCTGTTCTGGATCTCTTTTGTTGTACGCAGACATGTATAGCATATGTATCTGTTGTTTGTTTGTATGATTATTCATACAACTTTGGCTAAAATCCTTAATGCTTCTTTGAAGAAAGAATCCAAATATCTAGGCATAATCACAATGTTTTAAAAAGACTATTTTCTGGTTAGGGCGACATTTCCAATTTTAGCTCCTCAAGACACACCTCATTTCAATGGCTGGTAGACCCTGAATACTCTCACTCCTTTAGGCCGCTACACAAGTTACTGCTTTTGTTTGGGATGACTTTCCCTCCTGAAATATTCATACACATATTCAATGATCAACTTCATTTAGTACGTTCTTTACAAAGTCTGTGCCAATCCCCCCTTACTTACTCCTTGTGTCCCATTGTTCCCACTGCATTTGAAAACCATTTCGGTTACAGCATTCCTCATGCCTTTTTGTACACTCAGCTGTCTCCTCCACTAATTTCTAATCTCTTTGAACACATGGTGTAACCTATTCTGTTGTCCAGATTGCCTCTATTGAGCCAGGCACACAGCTGTGGTGTTGGTATTGACTTCCATTACTCTTCACTGGAAGATAGCGCTTGGCTAATTGGAGCCATCACACCTGAAGACACGAGGAGGCCACAGTCCCCCTTCCAGCAGCTCTAACTTTATATACAGGCATACCCTGTTTTATTGAACTCTTCTTTATTGTGCTCCATAAGTGTTGTGTTTTTTACAAACTGAAAGCAAGACTTCCACCAGCAAAAAGACTACAACTCACTTTATTGTGATACTTGCTTTATTACAATGGTCTGGAACCTGCAATATCGCCAAGGTATGCCTGTAATAGCATACCTACTCCACCCCTTCTCTGGAGACTAGATAACTCCTATGGTGCCACTCATAGTCCCCATGGGATCAAGTCGAGGTTCAACTTCTCCTGAAACTGTGTCCTTGCTTAGTTTCTTTACCTGACACATTCTGCTTCCCTTTCTCCCTTACATTTTTTCTCCTGAGATCACTCCCTCAGTAAGTCATCTTGCTGAAGAATCTCCGTTCCTATTGTGGAGAGACACGGGGATTTTCATCTGCAAATATTTGTATACCCCAGACCTAATATAGTGCTTTTAAATATTTTAAGAAATGTTTGCTTAGTGGGAGGAATTGAGTAATTAAGTTGAATATATTTGATTACTCGGGTCTTTCCTGTTTCATTGCTATGCTGCCTGGCTTCTCGCTCTCAATTCCTGGTCCTGAGAAAATGGTGATGCCTCAACGGGCTCCTGGCAAAGGGCAGAAATCATTGAGAGATGTAACAAAGGAGAGACACTTGGTTTCCAGTGCCAGTGGCAGTTCCAATATGATACAAATGAACACAACAGCAATTAGGAAGAGAAGTAGTAACACTGATTGACCTAGTAGTATAGTTGATTAATTCGGTATCCAGGAAGGGAGATTTAAGGACTGAAATGAAAGCAACTGCAAGCAGAGGGACACTGATAAATTACCACAATTAACATTTCTGATAGCCCAAAGCAACTATCACAGCATGATAAAATGTGGAACATACAACAGGTGAGAGATACAGACCTCAATTGAAGATTAAGACCTCAATCTAGATGAAGACTCTCTAATGCCTTCTGGATAGGCAGCACCAACATCCTGTTAAGAAACAAACAAAAAAAGGAATTAGTTCAAGCTTTACACCAGATATGTATTGTATCCTTTTCTGCATTTAATTATGACTAACTTTACTAGTTAATGATATACCTGTGTATACACCTAGACGGACAGATATACACACATACACAACAAGGATTCTCTCAACCAAACTTTTAACAATTTCATTTTCAAATAAACATGGCAGGGATCACCTTTTGGCATTGTTAGGGAGATATAGTTAAAACAGATGAACCCAAGTATATATAGTATTCAACATCCAGGTGTTAAATAGGATAGACTAGAATGTATAACACTGACAAAAAGTCACCCTACTATTACATTGACTGTCTCCACCTCTAGTTTTTATTTCTTGGTTTATGTTTCCTCTGCTTGTACTGGATTCTTTTTCTGCTGTCCAGTCATCATCTGGCATAGGTCCATCTTACTGCTTTTAAGTCATAGCCAAGGCCATGTCACCTGTTAAGCTATCTATTGAGTTCTGAAGCTATTCTTTCAAAAAGAAAACCATGAGGTTCTTCTTAATCACATACACACAAAATTGATATCAAATAAATGTAAATAAGGAGGAAGTTCATCACTTGGAAGAATAAACATAAGTAGTGCAGAAGTCATTACTGTGATTTGCTAAGTGTTTCTATACTTTCAGGTACATGTTAGGATTACATTCCCCTGACATTGATTAAGTATGTCAAAGATACATTGATTTATCTGTCCAATAAAATGTGTGGAATGGAAATGAAATATGTCCCTTTTGTGGCAGATTTCAGAGACAATGAGTGATTTGCTAAATTCTCTTCTCTATTAAGACTATCATGGAAGAAGTTGTTTAAAAGGTACTTTCGGTTGTCTGGTCAAGATGGCAGAGTAGGTAAACACTGTGCTCACCTCCTCTCAGGATGACATCAAAATTACAACTAAACCACAGAATAACCATTATTCAGAATCCCCTGAAGTCTAGCTGAACTAAAGCCCTACAACTACTGACATACAGAAGAAGCTACCTTGAGACTGGTACGAGGGGCATTGATGTGGAACAGGCTGATCCCACACCCACCTGTGGCCACTGAAAATCAGAAGGTATATCTTGGTTGCAGAGGTCCTGCCCTGAGGAGCAAGGGGTCCCAGCCACTCCCTAGCCCAGGGTTTCAGTGCCAGGGAGAAAAGCCGCCATAATTTCTGGCTGTGAAAACCAACAGAGATTATTGCTGAGTGAGACAGAGGGCGGCTGCACTCCCAGGCACTCCTCTTAAAGGGACCACACACAAACTTACTTGCTGACGAACTCACTTGTTCTGAGCTCCAGTGCTGGGGCAGTAGCTCAAAAGGCGCCAGGGGTATATGGGAAGGAAATGAATTGTCTGGTTCTGAGTGAGGGATGCAGGAGCACCTTTCTTGTAGAGGAGCTGGCAGAAGCCGTTGTTTTTTTGTTGAGACCTGCCCCTCCCAGCGTGCAGATGTACGCAGATCTCATATCTGAGTCTCCATCACCTTTCATCTGCCTCACTCTAGTGATTCCCTGAGACACAACCCAACTTTCAGCCCACCCAACCCGCTTCCAGTGGCATTTCCGTATAAATGGCCTGACTTGGCTCATGCTGCAGACTTTCCTAAAATCTCTCAAAGGCTCACAAAAACCAAACAAGCAGCATCTGGCTTAAGCATGTCCTGTACCTCTGGCTGAGCAGCCCTAAGCCCAGCACTAGCAACAGCTGGCCTTGGTTCAGGCCTTGGCCTCTCAAGGCACCTCCAAGCACAGTGTGGGCGGTGGCCATCTCTGGATTTCTTTGTAGCTCATGAAAAGTGGCTCCAGGCAGGGCACAGACTGCAGCTCACCTTGGCCTGCAGTGGGTCCCCTCTGAGGAGGCCCTGGGGATGGCACACCCAGTGGCCAGCTTCAGACTGGACAGGAGCGTCACCTGGCCACCTCCACAGACAACACACCCAAGGGCAGACTGGGCAGGCACCAGAATCCTGATAAAGTAAATCCTGCTCTATAGTGTCAGCCCCTGCACACAAGTTCCTCCACTGTAGTCACAGCCAGTCCTCATAGCCAATGAACCTGAAGGTCAATCCCTCCCATTGATATGCAAACAGAAATCAAGGCTCAACTACAAAAGGAGGACACACACAACCAACACAAGGGGCACACCTGGAGCACCTGGCTTTGGTGACTAGGGAGACTACACTACTGGGTCCTCATAGGACAGCTTAAGGCCACTCTTGTAAGACTGGGAGACATTGCAGCCCTACATAACCCGTAGAAACAAACACAGGGAAGCAGCTAAAATGGGGAGACAAAGAAACATTTCCCAAATAAAAGAACAGAAAAAATCTCCAGAAAAAGCACTAAAAAAACAACAACAAGCCTTCTACCAGACATAGAGTTCCAAACACTAGTTATAAGGATGCTCAGTGATCTCAGGGAGAACTTCAACAAAAAGATAGGAAGCATGAAAATGAAGATAGATAACATAAAAAAAGTACCAGTCAGAAATGAAGACTACAGTAACTGAAATGAAAAATACAGTAGAGGGAATCAACAGTAGATTGGATTGAATCAGCAATTTAGAAGATAAGGTAGCAGAAAACACGCAATCAGAACAGCAAAAAGAAAAAAGAATCAAAAAAAATGAGAGTTTAAGGGGCCTCTGAAACAACTTCAAGTACACCAACATTTGCATCATTGGGGTACCAGAAGGAGAAGAGAGAGAGCAAGGAATTGAAAACCTATTTGAAGAAATACTGACAGAAAACTTCCCTAACCTGGCAAAAAAAAATAGCCATACAAGCCCAGGAAGCACAACAAGTCCCAAACAAGATAAATCCAAAGAGGCCAACACCAAGGGACATCGTAATTAAAATGCCAAAGGTTGGGCTGGCCCAGTGGCTCAGGTGGTTGGAGCACCATGCTCCTAATGCCGCCGAAGTCGCCAGTTCATTCCCACATGGGCCAGTGAGCTGCACCCTCTACAGCTAAGACTGTGAACAACGGCTCTCCCTGGAGCTGGGCTGCCGTGAGCAGCCGGAGGTCAGCGTGAGCTGCCGTGGGCTACCGTGTGTTGCCAGGAGTGACTGGTAGCCAGCGTGAGTGGCCATGGGCTGCTGTGTGCTGCTGTGAGTTGCTGTGAGCTGGCCGACTGACAAGCATCAACCAACTGCCTCAGCCAGGGGTAGCACAAAGCTCTTAATACCAGCATGGGCCAGGGAGCTATGACCTACACAACTAGACTGAGAAACAACGGCTTGAACTGGGGGGGGGGGGGGGGGCAAGAGACGGGAGTGGGGGGTGCCAAAGGTTGAAGACAAAGAGAATCTTAAAAGCAGTAAGAGGAAAGTGACCTACAAAGGAGCTCCCATAAGACTATAAGCGGATTTCTCAACAGAAACTTTGCAGGTCAGAAGCGATTTGTACAACATATTCAACGTGATGAAAAGGAAAGACCTATAACCAAATTATTCTACCCAGCAAGGCTATCATTTAGAATTAAAGGACAGATAAAGAGCTTCCCAGACAAGAAAAAGCTATAGGAGTTCCTCACCACCAAACCAGTATTACAAGGAATCTGAGAAGAACTTCTTTAAGACAAAAAAATAAAGTTAAAATTAAAATTAAACAATAAAAAATATGAATAATAAAATGGCAATAACTACATATCTAGCAACAATTACTTTAAATGTAAATGGGTTAAATGCTCCAATCAAAAGATAAGGTGGCTGAATGGATAAGAAAATAAGACCCTCACATATGCTGCCTACAAGAGACTCACTTCAGATCAAAAGGTACATACAAACTGAAAGTAAAGGGATGGAAAAAAGATATTTCATGAAAATGGAAACAAAACAAAACAAAAAGCTATGGTAGCAATACTTATACCAGACAAAATAGACTTTAAAATAAAGGCTATAACAAGTGACAAAAAAGGATCCAGTAATCCCACTTCTGGGTAATTATCTGAAGAAACCCAAAATGGTACTTCAAGGGGACATGTGCATCCATATTTTCACTACAGCATTGTTTACAATGGCTAAGATGTGGAGGCAGCCTGGGTATTCATCTATGGATGAATGTATAAAGAGGAGGTGGTACATATATATAATGGAATATTGCTCGGCCATGGAAGGGAATGGGTTCTTGCCATCTGTGGCGGCATGGATGAGCCTGAAGGGTATTTTGTTGAGTGAAGTATGTCAGACAGTGAAAGACAGATGCAATGTGATTTTGCTTATATGTGGAATCTAAAGAACAAAATAAACAAACAAGCAAAACAGAAATAAACTCATAGATACAGAGAACATTTTGATGGTTGCCAGACCGGAGGGAGTTTGGGAATGGGTGAAAAAGGTGAAGGGATTAAAAAGTACAAATTGATTGTTACAAAGTAGTCATGGGGATGTAGGGTATAGCATAAGAAATGTCATCAATAATATTGTAATAGCTACCGTGTTTCCCTGAAAACAAGACCCAGCCAGACAATCAGCTCTAATGCATCTTTTGGAGCAAAAATTAATATAAGACTCGGTATTATATTATATTATATTAATTATAAAGATTATTTAAAATAATTATTAAAAGTAAGACCAGGTCTTATATTAATCTTTGCTCCAAAAGACAGATTAGAGCTGATTTTCTGGCTAGGTCTTATTTTCAGGGAAACACGGTATGCATGGTGTCAGATGGGTACTAGATTTATTGGGGAGTTAGATGGGAGGGGGTTTGGGAGTGCAGGGTGAAAAAGGTGAAGGCATTAAGTGCAAGTTGGTAGTTACAAAATAATCATGGGAGTGTAAAGTAAAGCATAGGGAATATAGTCAATAATATGGTAATAAGTATGTATGGTTCTAGGTGGGCACTAGACTAGTCAGGGGTAAATTGCTTCTTAAATTATACAAATGTCTAACTACTATGCTGTGCTCCTGAAATTAATATAAAATAATATTGAATGTCAACTGTAATTGATAAATTTAAAAAGGGGGGGAAGGTGAAGGGGACTAAGAGGGTCAAATTTCCAGGTATAAAACAAATAAGTCATGGGGATGTAATGTACAGCATAGGGAATATAGTCAATATTGTGATAGCATGGTACAGTGTCAGATGGTTGCTAGACTTATCATGGTGATCACTTCTTTAGGTATATGTTTATATTGTTGAATAACAATTATGTACACCTGAAACTAATATAATATTGTATATTTTAATAAAAATCTAATTAATTAATTCATTCATTCATTAAAAGGTGCTTTCATCAGTCTGGGTTCCTGAGTATTTATGATGAGCAGAGCCCTTAGTTCCCTTTGTTGCATAGCATGAGTGAAAAGTAAATTTTTGTTATGTTAAGCCACTGAGGCTTGGGATTTATTTGTTACAAGAGCATAACCTTGCCCATTTTGCCTGATACAGCTAGTTTAACTTCAAATAGCTGTGGTAGCAAAACTCTGCTGTGATGTAGGTGCAGGGAATGTTTTAAAAAACTTGTTGGATGTCTATGCTCAGAATTTGAAAAACATGTAAACTGGAGGGAAATTTGCATACAAGTAATATTGGGCCAGATGACCTAAGACAATGGATATCAAACTGTCCTGGGGTGATCTCTAGTGATTTCTCTGAATCTCAGCAGAGATCATCTGAGGGGGTTGGGAGGGAGAGAGTTCTCTGTAGACCCTAATCAAACAAAACATCTGTTTCTAAGATTATCTGAGATAATTTGTTTACAAATGGGATTTCCAAATATTATTGCACTTGAGCAAAGGATCGTATGGTAAAGTAATATTGGGGGAAATATTCTTTTGAGAATAACACATAAAACGTTTTTGGTAATATATATCAAATTTCTCACCAGTTGCTAACTATACCATGCTCATTCATACCTCACCATATTTGCAGGAGCTGAAATACATTTTCTCTCCTTGCCAATCTCTACCTTGCAAACTGCTATGCACTCTTTAACACACACACACACACACACACACACACACACACACACAAATGTCGCCTTCTCTGCAAACACCCCTCCCCAGGTGCATGTTTGGGAATGCATGCACGTGGGCACACACAAACTAATATATGCCATTCTTTTCAGTTCCTTATCATGTCCCTCCATCAGTGAATCTACAGCATTATGATGTAATCAGTTTGTAAATCACTCTCTTTTAGTAAATTATGAGTGGCTGACAGAGTCTAGAAAGATACAAGTAGTTTGGAATGGCCGAAAAAAAATTAAACAATAAAACTTAATTTAGTTTACTTAATTCACTTTGCTGTATTGTTTTAAGCAAACTATCTAACTTTAACTAAAACTTCCAGGTCTTTTGCCATATTCTGTCTTAAACATTTAACATAAATTCCCCATGGGCTATATAATTCAATCTTATCCAAATGATTTACTACCACAATTTCATAGTGGAATAATTTTTTTTTTTTTTGCCATTTCTGTGCTTAAACTATAATTAACAAAGAGGGTAAACAACCTGGAATAATAGAAACTAAAGCCTTTGTTCTGTATTATTTCAGCTATTCCCTACCCTTTCCTACTGACAGAAAGCTCTCTAACGAATCCACCATACTTTTCAGTTTTGACTTTTGTAAATTATTACTCTTACTTTAAATTCTTCTGTTTGTACATTCAGCAAAAACAAATATTTGTATACCCCAGAACTAAAGTAGTACTTTTAAACATTTCAAAAAATGTTTTCTTAGTGGATTGAATTGAGTAATTAAACTGAATATATTTGATGACACTCAATTTTCAAAATATACCAACTATACAAACGGTCATATTAGATTCCATTTACGGCACACCTCTACATATGAATAAAATGTTTACATTTTGCAAATAACAAAATATTTAAAAGAACTATTATTCAGGAAAGAGTGCAACAAATAACACTAAATCTAATATGCATCTGTCAAATTAGAAGGCAAAAAAATTGTTTTGTTTTTTATTTCTAAGTACAGGCATGCCTCAGAGATACTGTAGGTTCAGTTCCAGAGCACCACAATAAAGAGTATATCACAATAAAGCACATCACCCAAATTCTTTGGTTTTCCAGTGAACATAAAAGTTATGTTTACACAGTTCTATAGTGTATGAAGTGTGCAGTCAATGGCACATGTACATACCTTAATTAAAAAATACTTTAATGCTAAAAAATGCTAACCATCATCTGAGGCTGTTGGAAAGATGGTGTCAATAAACTTACCTTGACACACAGTTGCCATAAACTTTCTATTTGTGAAAAATGCAGTATCTGTGAAGCACAATAAAACTAGGTATGTCTGTATGTATGGAAAGAGACGGCATGAGAGGACGCTCAACATTTTATTTTCATTTCAGAATATAACAAAGAAAGATATTACAGTCTGTACTTCTTTTTCCTCCTTAGATGCGATTGCATTAGTGTTTTGCTTTGTTTTTCATATTCTACTATACGTGTATACAGAAAGAATTAAGAAGTGTTAAGTTGCTACATTTTAACTCTTAGTTTCAGAAAGTAAATGACCATTCCAAAAACCTACCAGAAACTTATCTCACATTCAAAATTGTGTTGGCCTAGGGCCAAGCTTGAAATGTATTTGTCAAAGCAGAGTTTAAAAACACAATTAATATGTTCATTTATGTATTTATTGGGTTTGGTTTTTCTGTAGAAAGGAATAGAATGTCTAGCTAGTAAGAATTTGAAAGCTGAATAAAAGCACATTTTTTTGCAGAAGGCAGTGTTCTATTTGGGATGCTATATTTATAGAGGAAGTGCTTTTGCAGATTTTCAATAAGCATGTTTAAATTATGATGACATTGAACATCAGTAATTATATATGTACATCAAGACAATGTAATTATTAATAACAACTTTCAATGACTAAATTCTAAAAATTCAAAATACATTTTGTTCACTCTATACTTTAAAGGATAATACATAGCTGTGCTTTTATTTAGTCGTTTCAGTAAATATTTGTGGACACCAACTATGCATCAAGTATGGTAAGTATCGGGAACTTAAAGATCAATAAGTCTTTTCTACCATCAGTGGCTCAGGCGGTTGGAGCTCCATGCTTCTAATGCTGAAGGCTGCTGGTTCGATTCCCACATGTGCCAGTGGGCTTTCAACCACAAGGTTGCCCGTTTGATTCCTCCACTCCCACAAGGGATGGAGGGCTGCACCCCCTGCAACTAAGACTGAACATGGCACCTTGAGCTGAGCTGCCGCTGAGCTCCCGGATGGCTCAGTTGGTTGGAGCGCGTCTTCTCAACCACAAGGTTGCTGGTTGGACTCCTGCAAGGGAGGCTGCACCCGCTGCAACTAACAATGGCAACTGGACCTAGAGCTGAGCTGTGCCTTCCACAACTAAGATTGAAAGGACAACAACTTGACTTGGGAAAAGTCCTGGAAGTACACACTGTTCCCCAATGAAGTGCTGTTCCACTTCCCCAATAAAATCTGTAAAAAAAAAAAAGATGGCTACAGTAAAATGTGAGGAAAGTGGGGGGTAGTGGGAGTAGGACAAACAAGCAAAAGGAACCTTTGGGTAAGCAGAGGTCACAGTGTGAAGTACTGTGGAGCCTTGTCAAGGTGTTTGGAGGCTGCCCTGTGGCCAGTAGAAGGTTACTATAGAATGTTAAGCAGAAGAGTGCTATGCCACGATCAGAAGTGCATTTTAAAGTGATGACACTGGCGACAGTAAATGTCACAATGTGTAATGGCAGTGTGAGAAGGGATGATTGATTTTTTTTCTCTTTATTTTCCAAATTTTCTACACTGAATCTGTATGCTACTTGATAATATAAATTTCTCTAAGTGCTTAAGAGAACTTACATCTAATTGTCTGCTTTTCCAAATGGAAAGCAAGCTTCATCAAAACTGAGCTACAGCTTTTCAGCCTGAACCATCATCTTACAGTAACTCATCAAAATGACTGACACAAAGAGAAAGAGGAGAGGCACCCGCTATATGTTCTCTAGGCCTTTTAGAAAACATGGAGTTGTTCCTCTGGCCACATACATGCAAATCTACAAGAAAGGTGATATTGTAGACATCAAGGGAATGGGCACTGTTCCAAAAGGAATGCCCCACAAATGTTCCCCATGGCAAAACTGGAAGGGTCTACAAGGTTACCCAGCATGCGGTTCACATCGTTGTAAACAAACAAGTTAAGGGCAAGGTTCTTGCCAAGAGAATGAATGCACACACTGAGCATATTAAGCACTCTAAGAGCCAAGACAGCTTCCTGAAACTGGTGAAGGAAAACTATCAAGAAAAGAAGGAAGCCAACAAGAAAGTTACCTGCATTCAACTGAAGCGCCAGCCTGCCCCACCCAGAGAAGCACACTGTGTGAGAAGCAATGGAAAGGAGCCTGAGCTGCTGGAACCCATTCCCTGTGAATTCATGGCAGGATAGGCATAAAAAAACAAAATACCTCTGTACTGTTAAAAATATTTCTTAATTGAGTAGAAGTGTGGTATCTTCTTCCCCAAAGAAATATTTAAAGAAAACTTAAAAAAAAAAATACTGAGCTACATATAACGTGTTCACTGCTCTGGTCCCAGTACTGAATATATAAAAAAATAAATATTTGTTGAATGAATGAATGAATGAATGTCAGTTCAAATGGAGACAAAATAGATTAAGGTATTTTCAGTATAGAACTTGGTGAATATGATATAGGATGCGATCATATTTTTGATTGGGGTTACTGATGCAATGAATAAGTGCAAAAACACAGAAGCAGCAACTGGGTTTCAAAAGAAAAAGAACATATACAGCTTTGAACATTTTCAGAATAAGTTGCCTATGGGAAATTAAGGTGAAAGCATCCAGTAAGAAATGGATAAAGAAGCAGAGAACGGAAGCAAAAACCTGGGTTTGAGATTTAAATTTAGGACTTCTTAACTCCCAACGTGGTAGTGTAAAACCACAGAAGTAGATACTGTTAGTTAGTGAATGTATAGACCAACACACCCAGAAACTCTAGGAAAAAGCAGTGTTTTCAGAATGGTCTGAAGAAGTATATCTAACATCACAGAATTCAGTATCGTGCAATTCAGGGAATAAAAGTTTTCAAGAGGAGTGTTGAGCAATGTCAAACATGAAAGAGCACTCAAGTAAAATGAGGGCATGAAAGAAAACTTTGCCCTTGGCATTTGTTTGTCATATAATTTCAGGCTTAGAGCAAAAATAGTGTAAAGCTTTCCCAAATGTTAAATTTTTACAACATTGGCTTCGTTATTCTCTACTTATCTGTAACTATGTATCTATGTATGTAGCTAAATTTTTTTTTCCCAAACATTTGAGACATTTGAGAGTGAATTGCTGTTATAATGCTTCTAAATATTTTCAGTGTGTTTTCTGGAAAACAAGAACATTCTCTTAAATAACCACAGTCAATATAGTAACATTCATGTAAAAGATTTAAAAAAAAAACAAAAACCCTTTTTCCAATATATGCCAATTAACTCTCAGTGTCTATTATAGAAAATAAAATCTGGTCCAGGATTCAATCCAGGATTACAATTTGAATTCAGTAACAAGTCTCTCTCTATTGGCTTGAAACCGGGGGTTTCCTGGGTGAAATCTGAAACTAGCCCCATACATGCAGAGCAAGGAGAGACCAAAGAAAGAGGCAGGCCACTCCAGATTGTTAGGTGGCAGATTTAATAAGCAAGGGAACTTCATACAAGGTTTGTCTTGAGCGACCACAAGATGAATAGATTTCCACATTCGCTCCCCAGAATCTTAAAAGTTTATGCAAGCAGGCTGTTTTATTAAAATGTAAGAAACACTGGTAAACATTTAATTGAACATTAATAAAGCTCTCATTTTATTCTCTCAAAACAAATGTTTATATATATATATATATATATATATATATAGGTCTTAACAGGTTCAATCACATACACCTTCCAGATGGTCTCAATAACACATTACTCTCTCGAGGCTGTGTCCTTGAAATGGCTCTGGCTATGGGAACAGTGGGTGGAACACACATTCCAAGGACAGGGGAGAAAATGAGGAACCTCTGATTGACTGGGTCCAGCTTGTGGGTTAACTGGCAGTCATGTCCTCTCGATGACCTCCTCCAACAGTCTCCTTTAATTTGGTAGAGTTCCTCAAGTTTCCTTTAACTATGTTGACATTTTTGAGGTGGATAAACCATGTATTTTACAGAATGTCCCTCAATTTGGGTTTTCATACACACACACACACACACACACACACACACACACACACACACACATACACATATATATAAAACAACACTTAAGGAGAAAACTTGAGAGGAAGAATGTTATTGAAATAAGTGTAATAAGAATTTAAAGTACTACGGTGTTTACTACTATCACAAAGAAAATAAAAAATAATTTGAGAAAAGTACATTCTGCCATCCATGAGAGCATGGTAAACAAAGAATACTCTCAGGTGACTAATGAGGATGAGAAAAGGTCTCAATTACTTCTCAGTCAATACATTGTTTGCTTCCTGTTATAATAAATTAGAGTTCCACTCTTCATTGTTTACTCAGAAGGAGCAAGTGACTCTTCTGAACCACAAACATTTAATAATACTAAGCACTATAACATTTAATGATCAAGTTACATATATCTGTTATAGTGAATTATATTGCTTTAGTTATTGTAGACTAGATTCTAGAGACCACATTTATTGTGGGAAATTTATTTTTTTCAATATTCTTTAAACAAAACATTAGCCTTCAGATAATTAACTCACTGCTATGCATACATATATACACACTCATAGGCAGGTAGTGTATATGTATATATTATATATGAAATTATAAATATAATTTAGAGCCTCTTAAAGACTGCTCTGTGATGTCACATTTATTAGGTTTTAAGAGCACAAGCTCTTTCTGCTTCAATTTCCTTATCTGTAAATTTTGTATCATAATAATCCTTCCTTTAGCTTGTGTGAGAAGCAATGGGGTCAATAAAATAAAGCACTTAGAACAATAACTACATCACAAGAAGTACTCGATATCTGTTAGTTAATATCAATATTTTTAGGTAAATACTACAGGCAGTTTGTGTCTTCCTTTCTCTTTAAACACTGTTGAAAATAATGAATGTCTTTAGCACCATTTAACTCAAAGCTTTGTTCTTCTCCATTGTTCACTTGATAAGGTCGATGAGTACATGTACAGGCTAGTAAGTGCAAACATAGGTTATGGATCTGTTGCTTATTTCATCATTGTTCATGTGGACATGTTAAGTTTATCTGCCTGCCAGATGTTAATGTCCCATGGATTCTGCTAAAAGAAGAAATAAAATGGAAAATACTAGACTACTCAGGCTCATGGGCCAAATCCCTAGGTAGAGGGGTCTGTGCAACTTCAAAACTATGGCTCTCTCAAATTTCTGAATAAATAGGTAGATAGTAATTCTATATAACTGTGAAAGAAAATATCATATAAAATTGCCTTATATGTGCATTGTAAAGAATTACACTAGATGCATATTATGTATATGAGATACAAGAACAATGTGTTTTAAATCATCTGGTTAAGTTTTATGGAGTAATTAAGGATACACTCTTTCAAAACTTTGCATACCTGGTACAAAATAAGAAAATTATCTGCCATTTCCATACTTTCTTATCTACACATGTATTACAGTAAGGATCACTGTGGCAGAGTTGAAGGTAAACCAGAGCTAGATTAAAAATGCTCGGCCTGTTCATATAAGATGCAAGACTCATGTAATCAGGTACTTCATTCTTCATCTACACCACTTTCAATGGCTTAGTACCTTGAACCACGCATAATCAATGAAGTGCTCACATGTGAAAAGTTATTAATTCAAGCATAACTTCATAAAGATAAAATTTTGTGACTCATCTTCACTTTTTATCTACTTGGGCCATAATCAGGCAAAGCAATCTTGTCTTTTTGTCCCTCAAACCTAAGAAAATATAAACATACACAAAACTGGAAAGGACATTGAATCAATAATCAAAAGATCTTCCAACAAAAACAACAACAAAAGGGCCAGATGGCCAGAGTAAACACCAACCTACAGAGAAAAATATTTGCAAACCATGTTATCTCCTAAAGGGTTAATATCCAAAAGTTATAAGGAACTCCTACTACCTAATAGCAAAAAAAAACAAAACATAAACAACTCAATTTAAAAATGGGCAAAAGATTTGAGTAGACATTTCTCCACTGAAGACGTACAAATGGCCAACAAGTATATTAAAAGGTGATCAATCATCCGGGAAACGTAAATGAAAATGAGATATCACCCCACAGCTGCCAGGATAGGTATTCTTTTTAAAAAATCAAGTGTTGGCAAGGACATGAAGAAATTGGAACCCTTGCACATTGTTGGTCAGAACGTAAAATATTGCAGCCATGATGGAAAAGCCATGTGGAAGTTCCTAAAAAACTTAAAAATAGAACTAACATATGAC
This sequence comes from Rhinolophus sinicus, assembly GCF_057876585.1. Classification (NCBI taxonomy): domain Eukaryota; kingdom Metazoa; phylum Chordata; class Mammalia; order Chiroptera; family Rhinolophidae; genus Rhinolophus; species Rhinolophus sinicus. The sequence goes on along the minus strand of NC_142518.1, from coordinate 19,383,376 downwards.
ACAGCAGTTGCACTTCTGGATATTTATCCAAAATAACTGAAATCAGGATCTTGAAGAAGTATCTGCCTTCCATGTTCACTGCAGCATTTTTCATAATACCCACCAGGTGGAAACAACCTAAATGTTCATGATCAGATGAATAGATAAAAAAATATGGTATACACATACAATGGAATATTATTCAGCCATAAAAAGAAGGCAATCCTGTTATATGCTACCACTTGGATGAACCTTGAGGACATTATGCTAAATGAAATAAGCCAATCACAGAAGGACACACACTGCATGATTCCACTTACATGAGGAATCTAAAACAGTCAAACCCATAGATGCTGAGAGCAGAAGGGTGGTTACTGGGGCTGGGAGAAAGAGCAAATAGAGAGTTGTTATTCAAGGGGTATCAAGTTTCAGTCATTCAAGATGAAAAAGTTCTAGAGATCTGCTGTGCAACATCGTGCTTGCAGTACCCTTAAAAATCTGTTAACAAAGTAGATACCATATTCTGGTTTTTTCACCACAATAAAAAGTATAACAATCACTGAAAGAGCAGTGAAATATTATAAAACTAAACAAGACTAATAGCAACACACACATACACACACACAAACACACAAATACATGCTAGATTCACAACAGGAATGCTTCTGAAGTATTTATTAAGAGAGGAGAAGCATTATTTGGTAAATTTGCATAAAACTATCCTAAAGGTATGTCACCCTTTCATCAAAATAAGTCTTTCCAACGAAATGTCCTGAAATTTGTTATCCTGTATGTATCAATAGCAACATCATTCCATTTCATTTAGGGAAAAAAGGCAAACATGTTTAATTTATCTTGGCTTTTTTGCATTCCAATAAATATAGATGTATCTTCCAATTCTAAAATTTAACTCTTATGACAGGTTTCTCCTATGACAAGTATTTTGAAAAATAGGAAACATATGTCTAGCTATATGTCAAAAAGAAGATAAAAGTTGTTCATTTCTTATAATTGCAAGATGATCATTTTGGATTTATACGTAATTTCATAGTTTATCCTGTGAATATATTTATAAAACTTCACCAAAAATCTTTAACTCAATAGTGAAATCATGCAGTTCTGTATTTCACGGTGTTCTCCATAGTTTTCTTTACAACTATTGAAGTGTTCCTTCTTTTATCTTCTGTTGAAGTGTTTTATGGAGATTAAAGCTTAACTTCAAGACTTCAGGTTAAGCAACGGAGAATGAAATAGCTTGCAAGAGACTGAGATGTGCAAAAACATACACTATTTCTACAGAAGTTTGGCAAAGCGGTAGGATTGAAAATTAAAGCTGAACGTGGCTTCTTAACTGACACAGTAGAGTTTTGCTTCCTACATCCAAATCTCTTTCAGAAGATGTTTTTTTGAAAGAATTCTGGTGTCAGAGAAATTATTTGAAACTTGGAAATAAGGCAAAAATATAGACAGCACATCTGCTCAATGTCACACGGTGATGAAGGCCATCTGAGGATTATGGAAGGGAATGTACTTAGTTCATTTTCAATCTTTTTAAAAATAAGTGTATGTGTATGTATGGGGAAAATGAGCTGAATCAAATTAAGTTTACAATTATTATTTTTAGATTTTCATGAAAGACCTGAATTTACTTGTTGGAAATTTATACTTACACTGACAATCATTAGGATATATTGTGGAAATAATCTTATAAAAATAAACTCTTATTTTCTTTCCCCCAAGGAATGAATAGCTTTATATTTCTAAAAAAAAAAAAAAACTCCATATATTCTTCAAAATACACATATTAGTCAAAAAGTACTCATATTTTAGAGTAAAACCTAATTGGATTGAAGTTTTAAGAAGAGGGTGACTTATAATTCTTGTCAGATTTTTAGAGATAGAGATTATATTCAGCTATTGACATGATTTCTCACCATTTAGCTTATCAAAACAAGAAGTATTTATTATCTAACAGATATGTTATTGTTATATGCAACCAACCACACACTCATAAGAGTAAACATGGGCCTTTCTATTTTACTAATATTTTGGACTCTTTCTTATTCGAAGATAGAATAAATAATTCATTTTTTCAACTTAAAAGGCACGCTACACAGCAGTATTAATTGAAACAGAAGATATTTGATGAATTTTCAAAACATTCATACCTAAATATGAGCTTTATGAAACTTCCAAAATGCGCTAATATTAACTGACAGGAATCATTTCATTTTACACTTACCATTGGTTATGTTAATGTTTTCTTCATCTTTTTCAATTTGCCAATGTAATTCTAAATATAATTCTACTAAATATCGAATGTTGAGATTTAATATTCATGTTCTGTTTTTCATCTCCTCTCAAATTTAGGCCTTGAGTTAAAATGTCTCTTTTAAAAAATATATTTAAGAGCTTAAAAGCAAACACTGACTATATTCAATAAGCTGATTTTTCTTTTGGATAATAAAATGGTAAATTTGCTTGAACTTTACACTTAAACAGTTGTGTTGTGATCCTAAATGACAGAATTTTCCAAGTGAATGTAACAAAACACATAAAATTTTAAAAAATGATTTATTTTTGAAAAGTAAATTTTATATAAATATAGAAACTTTATATTTGATCTAATTTATCAATTTTTAACTAAATTTATTGGGGTGACATTTGTTAATAAAATTGTATAGGTTTCAAGTGTACAATTCTATAATACATCATCTGTATATTGCATTGCGTGCCCACCACCCGAAGTCTAGTCTCTTTCTGTCACCATATCAATATTTAATATGCTCTACAGTTGACAATTTGGTTTTTAAAGGTTTAATATTCTAATAAAACTATCTAATTCAAACATCACAATAAAGATACTATTCACAAAGCTTTTTTTAAACTTTATTCTTGTGCTCACCTCACAGTTGACAAATTTCACATTCAATGTCTCTTTAATTTTTATCCCCACAAGCTGTCTATTAGACAGTTTGGACAGATCACATTATCAGCATTTTTACATTTTGGATAAATAAGCTCAGGTACAAAATTTGAAAGTGACTTACCCCAAGGTCTCTGAGCAATCAAGTGGCAGGGCCAGACCTTATTCTCCAAATCAGATCTTGTACAAAGGGGTTTAGAACACTGAGTTTATGTTTAGAAATGTTTTACCATCATACCACATTACCTTCTTTAAAGAATTGGTAATTTATTTTTCCCTTAATACATTACAGCATGCAATTCTTCTATTTTATTCAATTTACTAAAAATATTTCATAAGTGATAACTAAGATTTTATACAGAGTCAACTTCTACTTATGCTTGGAAAGATGAACAGCTGTTTGAATGCACACGTGGCAAATTTCAATCTGTGTATAAGGGAGAATTCTGGTGATTCTAAGGATAAGAGAATTAAGTTAATTTACCTTTGCAAAGGGAAACTGCTCTGGGAATTATTTAAGGTGGTTAAATTACATAGATTTCCCCCCACAGGCTGTCAACAATAAAGAGATTAAGACTTCATTTGCAAGCTTTATCGTTAATGTAAAATGACAGTAATTGACATTTAAAAATGGTATAGTACAATACTCTACATGACACATGCAGAAACTTGTTCTAGCTCGTGCATATATTTGCTTCACTTGTGGATATCAAGATCTGGAGTGTTTTTAGTAGCTGAATCTTTTAAATATTATCTATGAGGACAAAGAAACATTGCTTGAAATAATATTATACTCTAGAAAATCAAATTAAAGACACAGAGTACAGTTGTCCATGGGGGATTGGTTCCAGGACCCCCTCCCACTAATACCAAACTCCGCAGATGCTCAAGTCCCTTATATAAAGTGGCGCAGTATTCACATATAACCTACACACATCCTGCCGTATACATTAAATCATCTCTAGGTTACATATAATAACTAATACAATGTAAATGTTAGATAAATAGTTGTTATACTGTACTGTTTAGGGAATAATGACAAGAAAAATAAGTCTGTACATATTCAGTACAGACACAACCATCATAGACCTAACTACATAGTACACATCAGCAACAACATAACATTTTTTCCCCAAATATTTTCTATCCACGGTTGGTTGAATCCATGGATGTAGAACCCACAGATATGGAGGGCTGACTGTCCATATTACTTTGACTTCTGCTCCTCCTTTAAAACTGAGTGAGTTAGTACTCCCAAAGTGTAACATTATATGAATCAGTTACCCTATTTGCATAATTTGCTTCTCAGTGCAAAGTAACAGGTCCTGACCCAGATTATCTCAAAGTGAATTGTCAGCAGGCCAATAAAAAAATCGAGCAGATGGATGTCATTTTTCAAAATTAGGCTTTCTTTGATAATAATCATTCTTGATGTTCTAAGATAATAAGAATCAGTGGAAAGAATTCATCAGGCATTTTCTTATGTAAATATGTTTATAGTTTACATAGAAGCAGAGGATGATTGACAAATGGGAAGAAAATCCTTCCTAATTTCATAAAAAGAGTTTGAGTATAAATACACACACACACACACACACACACACACACACACACGTCAACTTCTTAAAGTCCAAGAATATATTTCCCTTTGCTAAGCATGTTGGAATATCTCTCATTTTTATCCTGTGTATAAGTTTGGATGCTTTTCATGTCCGTTCCCAGTTTCTATATATTGTATTTTTGAAGGCATAAAAAAGAGAAGCATATTTTATAAAGAACAATCTGTCTCTTCAGTTAATACCCCATGCTAAATTTGAAATTTACATCCTACACACCAGTCTAGATACAAAATAATTAATTTGATTCAGATGTTTAATTAAGCAAGACAAAGAGGCTTTAGTTTTAAGTTAAGGGAAAACAATGAAAGCATCCCCTTGAAAAAGCCTGGAGCACATTTTGCAGAGCATCTTGGAACAAAGAGGTTTAACTAAAGACTTAGCCTATTCCTTTGATGACTTCATTAACAAGTAGAAGTCTTCAGACCCACAAGGCCTAAGATAGAGAACAATCTAGTAGCTAGATGTAGGACACATAAAATTTGGATGTTTTGATCAAGTAATAAATATCTTTAATTAAGCAGGCTTTTCCTGAGGAATTAGAGGAAAGAAAAAAAGAGCGCCTCATTATTTACTTTTTGAACCACTGTTTCCTCATTTATGTTAACTAAAGGATCTTTTATTTATAGATAAGATTATGACTTCCATAAATAGTCAATCCGTACATTGTGCAAATACTCACTTTCTTCATGTGCTATTATGTTGCACAAACTCTCTTTATTGATGTTCAAAACTATAATCAAAGCCAAATCTTAATGTTTTCCCCTTCACCAACACTGACATTTTGTTGTAAGCAGGAGAACAAAAGAGTTAAGCCTCTTATGGTGATTTATTTGATTTTTCACTTCAGTGATGACAAATTTGCATCTGTCCTTACACAGAATGGGAAGAAATCAGTGAACATTCACAGAAATGGCATAAAATTAAACTCAAAGTTTCTAAAATACAATAATTTGTAGACAACCTGCAATTGCTTTTTTAAAAAAAAATTTCATTTACAAGAATACTTTGTATAGAATTATAGTCTCTTAAGATGTCAGGAAATGTCGAATTGGCTGACAAATGTCCTCATATCCCAGATTTACAGCAACATTATGCTCAGAGTTGAAAGGGATTTTTTTAACATGCAACGGCTTTCTACAAATCCTTACAAATTAATCATTGATAACAAGTCAAAGGCTGAATCTCATTCAGTAATATTCAACTGAGAAAAAGGAAGTGAAAACCGTGGGAGAGGTAGAGGGGCATGACATGGTGTCAAAGTCTCAGGGCTAAGGGAGATGTTTTAAGTCTTAGTTTCTTATTCGCTCTGTGTCTCCACCCTGGCCCTCTAAAGGCCAGTGAAAAGCCACTGTAGCTAGTGGCAGAATATTGTGTCTACCATCTGATACCTGATAGAAAAAAACTTATAAACTATCGTTCTATTGGAACGGCTATTCCTCCTATCACACTGGGGTTTGTGGTCATCCTATCTTCAAAAACGCCTGAGGATTTGAACTTAGTCCAATCTTCCTGGCAACACTACCTCCAGGAATTTATGGGTGCACCTGAAATCCAAGAAAGTCCGCCTCGGCACTAGGAATCAGACCAAGCACCTTCACTGTCAAGGTGGTTTATGAAGTGATGTGTAACTAATAGTGAAGAGATGGAGTTGCACCAGAGAATAGAGCTACTTTTTCAACCCTGAAGGAGCAATATGGCTAGCCTAGCAAGGTACGAATGTTGAAGAGCTCTCAGAGCCACTGGATTTCCTAAACTGATGTAGTCTGTGCCAATCCAACCTTATCTAGTGTAGTCACGCACGCTCTAAGGATGGAGGGACTGGGGCACTGGAAGTTGTGTTATGAATCACTAGATCACCACGTTGTTGTGCATGCTATGTTGTTGCCTGTCCAGTACTCCTTTTTAAAATGAAGTAAATTTGATGTTAGGTAAAGAGTACTATGTCTCATGAGTTTGTCAGTCCAAACTGAAACCAGTCTCTCTGGTTGGTCAAAATGTACACTGCACACATCTGTTTCATCAAGTTTCCATTTCACATTGAAATTGTGCCTTTGGCTTTCCTCTTAAAATGTGTTTCTAGTTGTATTCTGTTTCTGTTACTGTAGTTTCGGTTTTAATTCACTGAAGTGGATGGATAAAAATTGTTAGACCTGGGGCGGCCTGGTGACTCAGGTGGTTGGAGCGCCGTGCTCCTAACGTGGAGGTTGCCAGTTCGATTCCCACATGGGCCAGTGAGCTGCGCCCTCTACAGCTAAGACTGAAAAACGGCTCTCCCTGGAGCTGAGCTGCAATGAACATTGTGAGGAGGTCATTGTGAGCTGCAGTGAGCGACCAATCAACTACTGGCGACCGACTGCCTCAGCTGGGGGGAGCGCAAGGCTCATAATACCAGCATGGGCCAGGGAGCTGCGTCCTACACAACTAGACTGAGCAACAATGGCTTAAAAACCGGGGTGGGGGGGCAGGGGCCAAAAAAAAAATTGTTAGACCTGCACACGTCTGGATTTACATACTAGCTCTGAAACTCAAGGGCTATTTTATCCTGAGAAAATCAGTTAACTTCTTGGAGCTTTAATTTCTTACTGGTATTCTAGGTCTTCTATATCTCACAATGTTATTTAAATTATATAACATGTACAAAGATATTTTGAATATGTAAATGGATAAATGAATAAGAACAAACCCGGTAAACATATGAACTTATTCTTGCAAAACTTAAGAATAACTGTCATTAATCTTTGTATCTTACAATATTTGTGGTGGTGGACTCTGTGGAGACAGAGTCCCAGAGAGCAGTTTCCAGGCTCTCGACCTCACGTGCAAAGGTGCTGGACCGGATAGTAGATATCCATCAGCTGTGACTGGTTGGCCATCAGCTATAACCAGTTAGCCAATTAGCCACTAATATAACTGCCGTGACTGCGTTGGATGGTTGGTTGGCTAGTTGGCAGGCAGAAAAGTAGACGGTGGATTGCTGATCGTGTGGCTCCTACTCCCTGTGTCTCCAACCCAGCCGCCAGTGAAAATATAGTGATATGACTCCCCTATCTATGGCTCCACTGCTGTTCCTTTTTTGGCCTCACCATATCCTGCGTTCTTATGTGGGGAGCAGGACCAGAGACCCCGCATGACACCCTGCATGGTGCAGCGAGCAGGGTACGGCGCCAGCCAGAATGCCCAGAGGGGTAATGGAGCAGTTTATATGTGTGAAAGCTCAGCTTTGGGAGGCCTGTGAGGAGCGGTGCCAGAAGTGGGAGGCGCGGTCTGCCTGGGAGACTCGAGCCTCCAGACGGCACACCACCTTCTTAAACATAGAAGGCGTCGCCTTCCTTTACATAATCTGCTGCTGCTGTAAGCTCTGAGGGTTGTGGACATCGTTCACCGAGGCCACCACCCACTCGGACACCTGGCATGATGAGCAGGATTCCAGCCAGGTAGGAACGGTGTCTGACTCTGGGCAGGAGGACAGGTGGCCCCCACACAGTGTGTGGAGCCCGGTAGCCACTGTTCTCAGGAGTTGGACCCCCGAGGAGGGGTGGGAGGGCATGGATGGCTCTCCGGCCAGCATGGAGAGGGCCCTGCAGGTTCTGGCTGAGTGACTGCTGGAGGAGGCGAAGTGTACAGCCGGCCGTGTGGGTTGGATGTTCCTCACGGCCTTGCGTTGTAACGTGGAGGACGTGCTTAATGAAATAGCTCAGGTGCTGGATCAGCAGCCACAGGGGGGAAGTTCTGGAAGCTCGGGACCCCCGGTTGGAGGAGGTTCTCACAATGGTGCATCATAACTCGGAGGAAGCCCTTGCTGGAATAGCCCAGGTGCGGGACCAGGTGTCCCGGTGGGAGGCGTTGGAAGCTCAGGTCCGTCTGTTAGAGGAGGAGCCCCACAGTGGAGACTCTGAGGCAGAGGTGGACTAAGCGAGTGGAGACAATGTAGCTCCCAACCCCCAAGCCTGGCCCATCTTGAAGCAAAAGGTAAAGCATGAGCAACTTTTGGGCCCCAGGGACATTGCTGCCGGCAACCCAACTGTCACTGAGTTCACAACCTACACCCCTTACACTCCCACTGAGTTGCAAGAGCTGGGGAGGTGGTACCGACAGCGCCCTGGAGAGCCAGTCTCGGCTTGGCTACTGCGTTTATGGGATGAGGGGGCAGACAGCGTTCTCTGCTCCCCAGTCGAAATGGAAAAGCTAGGCTTTGTGATAGGGCATCTGTCCCTGTGACAAAGGTTACAGAATTGCCATAGGTTGGCCCAAGACCAGGGCAACCATTCTCTAATGGCGTGGCTCACTGCTGCGGTACACACAGTATGGGGACAGGCTGGTGAGCTGCCAGACACTGTGAGTAAATGGCAGTCATATACGGAACTTACTCAAATCATCCGTGAAATGCGTGTGAGACATGCTATGTTCAACCCTAATGTGTGGGGGGCCGGATGACGGGCATTTTACAACCAGCATGAGAGATCTGGTTTTGGATACTGCCCCTGCAAGTGCTTTTGGATCCTTGGTTACCATTCTTATGCCCTATGTGGGGCAGTGGATCCAGGAAGTTACCATTCCCATGGCCATTCTGAGGGATGTTGAAAACTGGCAGCAAAGGTAGTTAAGACAGGAGGTCTGAGAAGTTAAGGCCTGGAAGCCCAAATCAAAAGTAAGGAGGCAAGGTCACGGGCCTCAGAGAGTAACACGTGCACAGATGTGGTGTGATCTCGTGGCAGCAGGGGTTGATCAGGAAAAAATAGACCGAAATCCAATGCACTCTGTTAGAACTGTGGAAACAGTTGTGCCGGGAATAGCAATTCCGGCGAAGCCTGAAGAAGTCTGGGAAAGCGCAACCCGTGTCCCTCCAGGACTTCATGCAGCCCCTTGAGGCCAACTCCTTTTGGCTTGATTAGGGGTGGGGCCAAGGTACCCAGTCAGAAGGGACGAACAGGGACCAAAGGCCCCACATGGAACTGTCCATACATTGGTCCCCTTCTAAAGTGCAGAGGGTTTTGGCCATAGTTGACACCAGCGCAGAACTGCAGTCTTGTTTATGGAAACCCTGGCTGTGCCCAGGAAGTCTGGCTGTGCCCAGAAAGACTGCTGGTACACTGACAACCCTGGCGGTACCCTGGGTGCTCTGGCTGTCCCCAGAAAGTAGGTGGACATCAAAGGACATCCCCTGGGACATTACTTGAACTGGACTGAAACTTTTTCTCGTGAGCTGGGTTCCTGACACAGGGCCCCTCATGGAAGATACTTATCGAGTAGATTGTGAGGCAAGACACTATAGGGGTAGAGTGTGGGGACAAAATCCCAGAGAGCAGTTTCCAAGCTCTTGGCCTCACATGGAAAGGTGCTGGCTTAGGTACTAGATGGCCATCAGCTGTGACTGGTTGTCCGTCAGCTGTAACCAGTTAGCTAATTAGCCACTTATATAACTACCGTGACTGCGGTGCTTGGTTGGTTGGTAGGTTGGCAGGCAGGAAAGTGGAAGGCAGGTTGCAGATCATGTTGATCCTGCTTCCTGTGTCTCCAACCCAGCTGCCAGCGAGAATATAGTGGTATGACTCCCCTATCTATGGCTCCATGGGTGTTCGTTTTTTGGCCTCACCATATCCTGTGTTCTTATGTGGGGAGCGGGAGCAGAGACCCCGCATGACACACTGCATGACAGACCCTTATATGTATTAAGGACATATACTGTACCATATATTTACATAAATTATACCACACAAACTACATAGCTTGTGTGATATAATCTATTCATTTTACATACTGTGTTCCCCAAAAATAAGACCTAACCAGAAAATAAGCCCTAGCGTGATTTTTCAGGATGACGTCTCCTGAACATAAGCCCTAATATGTCTTTTGGAGCAAATCTTAATATAAAACCCAGTCTTATTTTCAGAAATAATAATGTAAGACCCAGTCTTATTTAGGAAAATCAGAGTCTCTGAGTGTTTTTTGTTTTGTTTTGTTTTGATTTGTTGGTATCTGAACTTTATTAAATATACTTGCTGGGAATCAAGGATATTTTGTCAATTTTATCAAGACTACTGTACTAATACCATCATATTTAATCTTCAGAATAAGTCTATAAAATAAGTACTATTACTACCCCATTTCATAGATGAAAGAAATAGACTTTTAGAAGAATTACCAGCATGTGAGGAAGCAAGTGTTGAAATCCAACTTTGTCGAACTTTAAAGTCTATAATTTTTCAATTAATAGTGGTACCTGAATTAATTCAGTGACTAGAACACAATACGTAAGTAATACATTTTGATGAATGCATACTGATTGGTTTTATAGTTTGTTCCTTTGGGTTAATATTTTATTCTCCTACCCTCTAAAGGGGGTGCAACATCAATCAATCTGTGGATGACAGGAAAATACCTGGCTGATGTTCCAACCACCTTATAGTAACATAATCTGTGATAGAGAATTTCACAACACCTGGCACCCCTAAAATTCGAATAAATTTTAAGACTATTAAGACCAGGTATAACAAAGGAAAAAATATTCTCATTTAACAAATAAGATTTTTTGAATGTTTCTTTGAGATAGAGCTGTTATTTTACAGAATTACATAAAGAAAACTCTGTTCCACATTGACCATAATCTCTTAAAAGATAGAACAGTTAGAATATTGCAGGGAAAACAGGATAGTATACAATTACATTACAGAAAGATGTGGGAGGATGAAAAGTATAATTTGTTTGATCAACATAGAAAATGTTGAATGATGTAACAAAACCAAGGATAGATATTTTTTTTTTAAAAGAAAGAAATATTACTTGTTATGGGTTGAATTATTTCCTCCAAAAAGATATGTTGAAATCCTAACTCAAGGAACCTTTCAATGTGACCTTATTTGGAAATAGGGTCTTTGAAGCTGTAATCAAGTTAAGATGAGGTCATTAAGGTGAGTCTTAATCCAATATGACTAGTGCACTTATACAAAGAGGGAAATTTCAGACACACACAGACAGGAGAATGCCATTTGAAAACACAGACACAAGAATAGACACCTATGTGAAGATGGAGGCAGAGGCTAGAGGTACGTTGCCACAAGCCAAGGAACACTTGGAGCTACCAGAAGCTGGAATGCGAGGCAAGGAGGGATCCGGCCCCAGGGGCTTCACAGGGAGTAAGGCCCTGCCAAGATATTGATTTCAAACTTCTAGCCTCCAGAACTTAGAATAAATTTCTGATGTTTTAAGCCACCAAGATTATAATACTTCCTTATAGCAGTCCTAGGAAACTAATACACTATTTTTTAAATCTTCATTGAAAAAACAAAACAAAAACTCCATACTTATCTTTTCATAGGCTACAGAGTACACAAAGTTGCTTTGGAGTGGAGAGTTGTGTGAAACTCTCCATTTTCACTCTGTAAATATCTTAATATGGATATATTCTCATTCTTGATGAAGATTTGAAGTGAGAATGAAAGCTTTTTCACTGTTTCATAAATCTGTGATAACATGATTTTTTCTTTGTCTTCAATGATAAACATGATTTTTTCCTCATTGCTCGGTTTGCTCAAATCTGGACAAACTAAGACTTAGCAAAGAAAGGTTGAGCCAACCTATATTTTCCTCTGAATTACCAAGATTAGAGGCTTCAGCATTAGTTATTTGGTAATTTCTTGAAGGTCACATTTCAGTTTGATACAGGGCCCTGGCCAGAACATACTACCAGAATACAGTAGTTTAAAAAAGCATGAATACCTTATCTGTATGAGTTATTGATTGCTGTGTAACAAACTTCCCCAAAACTTAACGGCTTAAACCAACAACATTCATTATCTCATAGTTACTATGAGTCAGGAATCTGAACACGATTGAACTGGGTCCTTTGTCTTCAGGTTTCTTTCAAGCTTCATTCATCTATAGACTCAACTGGGAAGAATCTGCTTCCTACTTTATGTGGTTGTTGGCAAGATTGAATTCCCTGTGTGCTGTTGGATTGACTCCTCAGGTCCTCCTGAGCTGTTGGCTGGAGGTCTCCCTTGGTTCCTTGACATGTGGGCCTCTCTTTAGAGCATCTCACCACATGGCAGCTAGGTATATCATCAAGTGAGAGGGCAAGAGAGAGTATGAGCAAAAAAGAGTTCCAGTACAATGGAAGGCACGTACTTTTGTAACCTAATCACACAAGTGATATTGCATCACTTTTGCCATATTCTATTCATTAAAATAAAATATCCTTATAATCCTAATTCTACTCATTAAAAACAAGTCACTAGGTCCAATTTATACTTTAGGGGAGGGATTACACAAGGCATAAATACCGGGAAACTAGGATCATTGGGAGCCACACTAGAAACTGTCGACCATATTATTGTGGGGTCAAAAAATAAATATTCCCACTACCATTAAATGATGATATATCCATTTATTGCAATAACACATAAGTAATAATAAATAGCTTCTCATAATTTGAAATCAATAAGTAGGTATAATGATCTTATTTAAAAAAGACTGCAATTAACAATACAGAAATTACATAAATTTTAAAGAAAAAAGCAAAAGACAGTAATAGAGAATTGCAAGTTAACATTTTGGCAAATTCATATAACAATGCCAAATATTTAGCCAACAGTTTTAAATATTCCATACTGGTAAGAGTAAATGCTTTGAAGTCATACATATATAGGTTTAAATCTAGGGTCCACCACTTACTAGTTGTGTGACTTTAGGCAAATTATTTAAAACTTCTGAATGTTTATTTCTTCACCTGTAAGTTGAGGGTCTCAATGCCTGCATATCAGATATTTAAATCTGATCTTGCATATGTGATGTTTAAACTGAATAAATAGTAGCCATTGCTGTTGTATGAGTTTTAATATTTTAGGATGACCATTTTCTTTGCAATGACAGAGAGTTATAATTAATTAGAACAGAAGGAGTGTTTAAATATCTGTTAGAATATAATCATTGATGCCAGGAGTAACATGGGGCAGAGGTATAAGCTTCATTTATGACAAGCAAAGATACCGTGTTTCCCCGAAAATAAGATGGGGTATTATAGTAAGTTTTGCTCCAAAAGACACATTAGGGCTTATGTTCAGAAGCTGTCATCCTGAAAAATTATGCTAGGGCTTATTTTCCAGTTAGGTCTTATTTTTGGGGAAACACGGTACAAAAAAATCATGGGACAGGTGGAAAATTCTGCTTATAAACTGAAACAAAATGTGGCTCCAAGTAAGTACAGAAAACAACGCTGAGGAAAAGATAATACATTCAGGTGTACAAAGAAAGTATCATGAAATTTGGCAGTGATTCCTAATTATGATATCCTTGCACCCCAGGGACTGGTTTTATTGCTATTCACATGCATATGACAGTTTTTGACCTATTTCTTCCTAAGGTGATTATATCATTTGTATAGAAGAGAAATCTGAATTTGAGAAGATTAAGAGATATACCTATATCTCCCGTTTACCAGCTAAATGGGAGATATGACTTTGTCGCATCCAGCGCAACACGGGCAGTGAGGGTGCGAGAAGGGGCGGTTTGGGTTAAGTTTTTAAGAAAGAAACAAACAGAGACTTAATGCAGTTAAATCTCTCTGAAGGCCAGGGGTCTCGCAGTCTCAGAGGACTGGAGCCCAGAATATGGCCGACTGGGGGTTTTTATTGAATAGGTATGCAAAAACAAGAGAAAGCAACATTGTTTTGTAAACGGTCTCTGAAACTCACACATCATAACAGAAAAATATTTATCTCAATCACCCTTTGTCAGACAACAGCTGAAGCACAAGATCCCACAATGTCTTAATTAAGGTATGTACCTTCTCAGGGTTAAGTCTCTCATATTGTAACAGTTCTGTTAAGCTAAGTGGAGAGAACTGATCTTTTTCATAACTTCTCTCACAAATAGGTGCCAGGGAAAAGGCAGAGCCGGCAACAGCTTTTCCCAGGCAGGGGGAAGGGGAGGCAAGGCCCCTTCCCATATTTTTCTAAGGCAGCTCATTGGGGGTCCCCACTCGGTTCCGCCTGGCTTAGGTTGTATCTCCCGTGAGATATCTTACCCGTCTTTGGCTGCAAACCTTCTTTTGGGGACCAGACAGAGAGACATAAGGTGTAAACATAAGTCTAGAACAAAGTCCCAGAAAGGCACAGTCTCACAGACTCTTCTTTCCTTAAGGAAAGACACGGGGGGACAGTTGGCTAGGCTGTTGTGTGATTACAAGACTTCAAGGTAAGTGATCTTCCACTATACCCTTGTGCCAATAAAATGCTAGAATTAGTGCCAGATGAGATTGATCTAAAAGGCTATCAAATCATTTAGGTTAATATACTTTTTAAATGATTGTGTTCATTTGCATTTGATTTATATTTGTTTCCATGTTGCAAAAAATGTATATACTTTAACACAACACAATGGAATAGATGTTGCACACTAATTATTGCAGCTCAGATGATAAAGCCAGAAAACTCAGGTTCATGAGCAAAATACAAGGTCTGTGTCTCCTCATGTATAACATCATGAGCAAGAAAATGCAGCCATAACATTCTATTTTGTTTCTGAATTTCTAAAACTCTAAAGAAAATAAAATTGTATTTTTCCATCTCTTTATTGTATATGTTTAGCATGTTCTTTCAGGTAAAGCCTGAAATGAGTAGTCTATACGTGTATATAATGCTATGCAATGGCAGTGTAGATAACCCACAAACATATATTTATTGGGGCTGAATAAACAAGCTAACTTGAACTAGAATAGCTCAAACAATTTTTTAAAAAAAGAAGAATAAGGTTGGAAGAATCATAGTATTTGATTCTAAGAATTTCTATATAGCTATAGTATGATATTGACAGAGACATGTAGATCAATGGAAGAGAGGAGAGAAGCAAAAAATAGACTCACACAAATTGATTTTTTCCCCAAAGTGTAAAAGAATTCAGTGGAAGAAGAATAGTCTTTTTAACAAACAGTGCATGAATAATCAGACTTCCCTAGGCAAAAAAAAAAAAAAAAAAAAAAAAAAAGATAAAATTGAACCTCAACCTAAACTTCACATCTCATACAGAAATTAACTCAAAATGCATTACAGACTTAAATGTAAAATGTAAAACTATCAAACTTTTAGAAGAGAACACAGGAAAAAATATTCCTGACCTAAGATTAGGTAAAGAGTTCTTTAAAATGACACCAAAAGCACAATCCATACAAGAAAAAAAAAGGATAATTTGAACATCACCAAATTATTTATTTTTTTTACTTTGCAAAGTACACTGCTAAGAGGATTAAAAGACAAGACACAGACTGGGAAAAAATATTTAGAAATCACATCTCTGACAAAGGACTCATCAGGTATATAAATGTATTAATCCAACACGTTGTACACGCAAAACTTACACAGTATAATATCAAGTATATCTCAATAAAAAAATAAAAAGAATATATAAAGAATTCTCTAAATTGAATAGTAAGAAAACCTATAATCCAGTTAGAAAATGGGCAAAGGCTTGAATAGACACTCTACCAAAGAAGATATCCAGCAAGAACATTTTCGACTAATGAAGCACAAGGTGAAAAAGTTTTGGAAAATATTTGTTTCACTGACAGAGGTACCAACCTTTTCTTTCTCATCTTTCTTCATATTCCTGCCTAAAAAAGTACATACCGTTTGGAAATGCAATAGCCATGTTGAAATGAGAAAGACAAAACTCACTTGATCAGGATGGTCAACCAGGAAGCTATAAAAAAAGTGATACCTTAATGACATTATTGAGTTACTGTATCAGCTTTCCTCCCTATTTTTAGGGTTAAATTTCTTCTTTCTCCCTTGAACATCGTCCCATGAAAAAAAGAAGATAAATACACTGGCAATGTGAGTGATCTGTATTATTTGAGAACATTCAATTATGCTATAGAGGGCAAGAAAACAAATGGAATAAATGAAGAAGTTATACAGTGTTAGTACAGAGAGTGAGTTAAACAAATAGTTTAAGAAATATAGCTGAACTGCACAGGATTTGTTAAGAATCAATAATAAGTAAGCAAGTGTCTTGTAAGCCATAGGCAAACTTCATGATATGTCTCAAATTTAGAAAGCAAGTTAGTAACTGGTTGAAGAGTCCAACTCCTGGTTAAAAACCTGTGTGTGATTTTTCAGGCCTAACCACAGGCAATTATAATGGCTTTATCTGATAGGAGGAAGCAGCCCTCCCCACACCGGACTTGGTGCAGTCAATACATTTTAGTCTCAGGCCCCATGGCTGGTCAGGCTATTTCATATATTTATATTCCTAGCCCCTGTGCCTTCATTCCTAGGTCTCGATCTGAGGCCTTGGACAGAGGTCTTCTTCAGACGCCTTTGCTAAGGCATCTTTAGGGGGTAGTAAAGGGGGGGGGGAATTTGAAGACACTTTTCTCCACTCTGACTCAGTATTCAATACTTTTCCACTCCTAGCTCTTTCCTCTCCCCCCCCCCCCCCGCCCCACCACCTCGTTCCCACCTCAGGGTCCGTAAAATTGCTGGAGCCTTTTATTCAGGACTCCCTCAACAGTGAGACAGCCCCCGCATCTGTGCAGATCTACCTGACCCTTGACCCGTCCACCCCTCCATGGAGGAAAATGGAACAGAGTGAGTCAGCACTTTCTTCAGCTTTAAACTTTCACTTATACCATCACAGTGATTAAAGACTTAACTCTTTCATTGTTGGCTTACTGCCTTAATCAGCTACACTGATATCTGACAGCTCATCTCTCTTCCCCTAAACTCACCTGAACTCCTGACACTTGTAAAACATATCAATATCTAATATATGATAGAAACAAGAAGAGTGTCACGTATAGATAAAAAGGGATGGAAGGACAAAGTATTAATCATGCCAAACTTGGGCTGACATTTGTGTCATCCCTAGTCAGTCACCCACGGGCATTTCGAATATGGTTCCATTCTGGTCCCATATGACATCTGCCTAAGTAATACACACACACACACACACACACACACACACACACACACACACACACACCATAGATCTTCATAAGGCTAATTGGTGAGCTCCAGCTGTTGAGCAGGCATATTGCCCCTACACACCTCCAAAAGAGCAAGCATGTGTTTGGCACAGAAAATTTATTTTGACCCACTTACTCAAAACTCAATTCTTGTCCTCATAAACAACTTTCAGGGGAAGGCTAATGCAATAGAGTTAGAGAAAGGCATATGAACCTTGCACAACCCATGATTCAGGCAGCCCCTTAAAGTGGAAAGCAATCCTTCAATCCCCATTTCATATGGTGGGTATGTTAACATACCTCCTCTTTCAACCCTTACTTTTAACTCTGTGATTTAAATGGGTTTATTAAACTGTGATTAAATTACCTTGATTTGGTCTGTTAACCTTGGTTCTATGAAACATCAGGTAAAGTTTGCCTGATAATGTATGTGGAAGCAACTATTGAATCAGGGTTATTTCTCATGTCACATCAATTAAGACTATCAATTGTCTCTTGAGACCTGCTTTGGTTTTATATATAGAATATTAACTGCCATTCATTTAAAATGTTTCTGCCGTTTCAGTTTTGACTTTTTAGGAAAAAGTAAATTAAAAGACTGTGTTTCTCCCCTAATTTCTAAGCCGATATATTAGATTTTGTTTTTCAAATGTTTAGTTTTTAATTAATCATCACATAAAGTGACATATCTGCCACTTGGAATTTATTTCCAAGTACTCTGTGACAAACTATGTGGCCAACCTGTGAAAAATTCCAACACTGTATGAAAATTGTTTCTTCTTTAAAATACTATTTCCCCTCTTCCTTCCTCTTTCTCTCAATGAATGAAACTATCATTTAAAGTATCTGTATATTTCCTTAATTTTTTAACCAATTGATATGTTGATTCCTAATAATTATAGTTTCCACTATGATTGTTTAATTTTCAATTTCTTGCTGTATTTGTAACAGATGATAGGTTCAAGTATTTTATCTTTGGATGGATTATACTATTTTAATTAAACACTTTATTTGGATATAAGTTTAGATACACATGCAGTTGTAAGAAATAATGCAGAGACATCCCATGTACCTTTTACTCACTTCCCCCCAGTGGTAACATCTTGCAACACTACACAGCACATTAGGAAAAAAGAAACACTATATAGTACACTAAAAGAAAACTATATAGTACATATTAGAAAACATAGAGGAAAAGATTCTCGACATTGAATTTGGCAAGGATTTCCTGGATTTGACACTGAAAGCACAGGCAACAAAATTAAAAACAGACAAATTATAGGGATATAATGTACAGCACAGGGAATATAGTCAACAATATTGTAATAACTTTGTATGATGACAGATAGATGGTAACTAGACGTATTGTGGTGATTATTTTGTAATGTATATAAATATTTAATCACTGTGATATACACCTGAAATTAATAGGATGTTATATGCCAGTTATACTTTAATTTAAAAGAAAGTAATTTAAAAAACTGTGCATTCATTAAAGGACATAATCAACAGAGTGAAAAGGTAACCTACAGAATGGGAGAAAATATTTGAAAATTACGTATCTAACAAAGGGATAATATCCAAAATATGTAAAGAACTACAACTCAAAAACAACAAAACAAATAACCCAATTTTAAAAATGATCAAAAGACCTAAGTAGATGTTTCTCCAAAGAAGACGTACAAATGGCTAACAAGCATATGAAAAGATGCTCAAAACCACTAATAACTAGGGAAATGCAAGTCAAAACCACATTGATATATCACCTTACACCAATTAGGATGACTACTATCAAAATAACAAGTGTTGCTGAGAATGTGGAAAAATTGGAACCCTGTGCACTGTTGGTGAGAATGCAAAATGGTGGAGTCACTAAGGAAAACAGTTTGGAGATTCCTCAAAAAAATTAAAAATAGAATTGCCATTAGATTCAGCAATTCTACTTCAAGGTTTATACACAAAAGAATTGAAAGCAACGTGTTGAAGAGCTATTTACACACCTATATTTATAGCAGCATGAAAGCAACCCAAGTGTCCATTGATGGATGAATGGATAAAGAAAATGTGGTATATACACAAAATGGAATGTCATTCAGCCTTAAAAAGAAAGGACATCCTGACACATGCTACAACATGGATAAATCTTGAGGGCATCATGCTAAGTGAAATAAGCCAGTCACAAAAAGACAAATACTGTATGATTCCACTTATAGAGGGAAAAAATGCAACCACTTTGGGAAGCAATATGGCAATTTTAGTAATACTAACAAATTTTTCCTATAGGAAACAGCAACAGCACAACTAATATTCTACACAAAAGAAATAAAAACAATCCACATGGTAACATGTACACAAAGGTCACAGCAGCATTATCCATATTATCAAAAAAGAGGAACCACCACATGTCAACTAGGTGTCAGATGAATAATAAAACATATATCTACACAGTGGAATGCAATTCCATGGATTACAAATCCATGTTCATGGATTAGAAGATTCAATATTGTTAAGATGCCAATAGAATCAGGGAGACCTACAGATTAAAAAACATGGCTATTAAAATCACAGCTGCATTTTTTTTTTTGCAGATTTTGACAGGTTGACACTAACATTCATATATTAATGTGAAGGTTATAGAACAATCTAAAAAATCTTGAAAAAGAAGAACAAAGTGGTAGGATGAAAACTTTCTGATTTCAAAACTTATTAAAGAGTAGTATTGGTAATAGGATATAAATATAGACCAATTGAACCAAATTCATATATTTTTCAACAATTAAAATGTGACAAGTTGCCAAATGAGTCAATGCAAAAATGATAGATTTTTTTTTCACAAATGATGTTGGAATCATGCCACATCCTCATGCTAAGGATGATTGAAGAAATTTAATTCATCCCCCCCCAATTAATGAATAATAATAGATAATAAACTTACAAGGCCAAAAGTTTAAAACCATTAGAAGAAAATGGAGTACTACATCTTTGTGCCCTAGAAATATGTAATGATTGCTTAGACTCATAAACCAAAATCACATATGCAAAAAAGAGATGAATCTGAATTTCAAAACTAAAACCTTTCGGATATTGAAATCCAATAGAAAGAGCAATAGTAAGTCACAGACCAAAAACACTCTTTGGAAATCATATATTGGGAACTGAATTGTGTCTTGGATATATAAAGAAACCTTTAAAAGCAAGAAGACATGAATAAATAAAAATTCAATGTGGGCAAAAGACTTGAATAAAAATTTCACCCAAGAAGATATACAAATTGCCATGAGACCAAGGCAAAGTTGTTCAAAGTCCTTCAAAGAAATACAATGTCAAAGCCATTTTATACCCACAGGGAGGGGAAGATTAAAAAACGGAGGAGGAGGAGGAGGAGGAGGAGGAGGAGGAGGAGGAGGAGGAGGAGGAGGAGGAGGAGGAGGAGAAAAGAAGAAGAAGAAGAGGAAGAAGAAAAAGAAAACAGGAAATAAGTGTTTTTGAGGATATGGAGAAACTAGAATTCTCATACCTTGCTGGTGAGAATGAAAACATTTGCAGCCACCTTGGTAAGCAAACTGTCAGTTTCTAAGATGTTAAAAATTAGAGATCCAAGATGGTGGAGTAGATAAACACTGTGTCTGCTTCCTTCCATAAACAAATTAAAATTACAACTAAATTATAGAATAATCAACCTGGAGAGCCATCTGAAGTCTGGCTAAACAGAAGTTTTATAACTAAGGATATACACAAGCTACATTGAGACCGGTAGGAGGGGTGGAGATACGGAACTAGCTAATCCCAAACTTCCATATGACAGTTGAAAACCAGGAAGGATATCTTGGCTGTGGAGTTTCCCCCCAGAGGAGTGAGAAACCCCAGCCCCATACCAGCCTCCCTAGCCCAGAGTACTGGTGCAGGGAAGAGGAGCCCCCACAACAAATGGTTGTGAAAAACTCGGATTCCGACCATCTAGGTGGGACGGAAGGCTGCCAGCAGGTGGCAGCAGGCCTTGGGATAGCCTGGGATTTGGGGGAGCTACCCTAGTCCTAATACTGGTGGCAGATGTTCCCAGTTCACAGTGTGGCCTCTTTCACACGCCTCCAGGATTAGCACAGGCAGCGAACAACCATGGATCTCTTTGTAGCTCTTAACAAGTAGTCCCTGGCTAGTTACAGGCAGTGGGTGACCTGGGCCTGCACCCCTCCCAAGAGGCTCCAGAATTAACATACTTGGTCGTTGGCTTCAGACCACAGCAGAGCACCACCCAATTAGCCCCACAAGCAGTATACCCAAAGGGCAGTCTCAACAGGCACCAGAGCCTGCTGGGGCGAATCCCACTCAGTGGGATAAGCCCCCCACACAGCAGCCTGTAAGCTGTCGACATAGCCAAATCCCACAGCCAATCAGCCTGAGAATCAATCCCACCCATTGACATGCCAATAGCAACCATAGGTCAACTATAACAGGAGGGCACACACAACCCACACAAGGGACATTCTTGGAACACTCCTGGTAACAAAGAAATATGCCCCAAAAGGAAAGAACAGGAGAAAACTCCAGAAAAAGACCTAAACAAAATGGAAGAGGCAAGCAACCCACCAGAAACAGAGTCCAAAACAATGGTTATAAGGATGTTCAAGGAACTTAATGAGAACTTAAACAAAGAGATAGCAAGCATAGAAAAGGACATGGAAACCATAAAAAAGAACCAGTCAGAAATGAAGAATACAACTGAACTGAAGAATGCACTCGAAAGAATCACCAGCAGACCAGATGAAGCAGAAGACCAAATCAGCGATTTGGAAGACAAGGTAGTAGAAAACACCCAATAAGAACAGCAAAAAGAACAAAGAATCCAAAAAAAAAATGAGAGTGGTTTAAACAAGAGACCTCTGGGACAATGTGAAGCGTAACAACATTCACATCATAGGAGTACAAGAAGGAGAATAGAGAAAGCAAGGGACTGAGAACCTAATTGAAGAAATAATGACTGAAAACTTTCCTAACCTAGCAAAGGAAATAAACATACAAGTCCAGGAAGTGTGGAGAGTCCCAAAGAAGATGAACCCTAACAGGCCCACAGCAAGACACATTATAATTAGAATGGTAATGGTTAAAGACAAAGAGAGAATCCTAAAAGAAGCAAGAGAAAGGCAACTAGTGACTTAGGAGGGAGCTCCCAGAAGATTCTCAGCTGATTTCTCAACAGAAACTTTGCAGGCCTTAAAGGACTGTCACAACATATTCAATGAGATGAAAAGTGGGGACCTACAACCAAGATTACTCTGCTCAGCAAACCTATCATTCAGAATCGAAGGACAGATAAAGAGCTTCCCAGACAAGAAAAAGCTAAAGGAATTCATCACCATCAAACCAGTATTACAAGGAATGTTAGAGGGACTTCTTTAAGACAGCGGGGGGGGGGGGGGGAACGGGGGGGGGCGGAAATGCTCCAATCAAAAGACATGGGAGGGCTGAATGGATAAGAAAACAAGACCCTTACATATGCTGCCAGAAAGACTCACTTCAGATTGAAAGACACACACAGATGGAAAGTAAAGGGATGGAAAAGCATATTTCATGAAAATGGGAATGAAAAAAACAAAAGCTGGAATGCCAATACTAATACCAGACAAAACAGACATTAAAAAAAAGGCTATAACAAGCAACAGAGAAGTACCCAGTAATCCCACTTCAGGGTTTACCTGAAGCAACCCAAATGCTACTTCGAGGGAATATGTGCATCCATATGTTCACTGCAGCATTGTTTACAATGGCCAAGATGTGGAGGCAGCCTGGGTGTCCATCAGTGGGTGAATGGATAAAGAGGAGGTGGTACATATATACAATGGAATATTGCTTGACCAGGGAAAGGAAGGGGTTCTTGCCATCTGCAGGAGCAATAATCAACCTGGAGGGAATTGTGCTGAGTGGAGAAATGTCAGACAGAGAAAGACAGATGCAATGTGATTTCATTTATATGTAGAATCTAAAAAACAAAATAAATAAAACAGAAACAAACTCATAGATACAGAGAACATATTGATAGTTGCCAGATGGAAAGGGGGTTTGCGGGTGAGTGAAAAAAGGGAAGGGATTAAGAAGTACAAATTGGTTGTTACCCAGTAATCATGGCGATGTAGGGTATACCGTGTTTCCCCGAAATTAAGACCTAGCTGGACAATCAGCTCTAATGCGTCTTTTGGAGCAAAAGTTAATATAAGACCCAGTCTTATTTTACTATAATATAAGACTGGGTCATATAATGTAATGTAATGTAATGTAATGTAATGTAATATAACGTAATATAATATAAGACCAGATCTTATATTATTTTTTGCTCCAAAAGACACATTAGAGCTGATTGTCCGGCTAGTTCTTATTTTCAGGGAAACAGGGTAGCATAAGTAATATAGTCAATAAAATTGTAATAACTACATATGGTGCAGATGGGTACTAGATTTGTTGGGGTGATAGGTGGGAAGGGGTTGAAGGCAGGGTGAAAAAAGTGACGAGATTAAGAAGTACAAACCAATAGTTACAAAATAGTCATGGGAATGTAAAGTAAAGCATAGGTAATATAGTCAACGATATGGTAATAATTATGTATAGTGCCAGGTAAGTACTAGACTAGTCAGGAGGATCATTTCTTAAATTATACAAATGTCTGACCACTATGCTGTACTCCTGAAATTAACATAAAATAATATTGAATGTCAACTATATTTGAAAAATTAAAAAGGAGGGGAGAAGGTGAAGAGGAACAAGAGGTCCAAATTTCCAGGTATAAAACAAATAAGTCATGGGGATGTCATGTACAGCATAGGGAATATAGTCAATAATATTATGATAGTGTGGTGCAGTGTCAGACGGTTGCTGGACTTATCATGGTGATCACTTCTTTAGGTATATAAATGTTGAGTAACTATGGTGTACACCTGAAACTAATATAATATTGTATGTTAGCTATATTTTAATAAAAATCTTAAATAAAATAAATTGAAAGAAAAGATGTTAAAAATTAAGTAGGACTGAACAATATTCAAAATAGATTTCTACAAAAGAGAAGTAAAACATAGGGCCACACAAAAACTTGTAAATGACAGTAAAGCAACATTACACGTAATAAGCAAAAAGTGGAAATAATTCAAACTTGGTGAATGGGTAAAGAAAAATTGGTGCACTCATACAATTGATTTTGATTCCACATTATGAAAAATATATATATATATATATATATATATGATACATACTATAGGGATATGATACTCACAACCGTTATGCTAAGTGTAAAAAGAAACAAGACCAAACACATTGTATGATCCCCTTTATAAAAATTGTCAAAAAAGGCAAGAAATAGAGAGAGCAAGTAGATTTGTAGTTAGCTGGGATTGTGGATGGGAACAAGGATAGCTGGAAACAGGCACAAGGATTCTATTTGCTGTGTAATTATCGTTAAAAATTGAATTTTGGCAATGGCTACCAAATTTTGTTTCCTTACTAAAATTCACTGGATTGTTACATGTGTGAACTTATGCTATGTAAATTGTATCTCAATAACATTGTTAAAACAATCAATTCCATTTCTCTATGCCAGAAATGTAAAGTCAGAAATCAAAATTTAGAAAACATTATCATTGTCAATAGTGTGAAAAAGAGGAGGAATTTGGTGCAAATTAATAGCAAATAAGCAAGATTTGTACAGTGAAAAGTTGAAGAAAATCACTGAAAGGTACTAGAGATAATCTAAGTACATGGATCAATATTCCGTGATCATGGATTTGAAGAGATAGTATTGTTAGATATCAATATTCCTCAAATAGATCTACAGTTTCAACATCATCATTCTCAAAATGCCTGCCAGAGGTTTTGCAGAAGTGGATAAGCTAAACATCAAATGGAAATGTAGAGGAGGCAAAATGGCTAAAACAATTTGAAAAAGAAAAAAAATTTTGGAGGAATAACACTTCCAGATTTTAAAATATACTATAAAACTACACGCACTTACAGAGTGTGGTACTGACATTAGTTTACACATACAGATAAAGAGAACAGCATTGAGACTCCAGAAATAAAACCATACATATTGGAATCCTTTGTGTTTGGAAAAGTTGCCAAAGTAGTTCAATGAGGACACTATGCTTGTTAAATAGGCCAGTCACAGAAGGACAAATGCCACATGATTCCACTTATAAAAGGTGTTTAAAATAGTCAAACTCATAGAAGCAGAGAGTAGAATGGTGGTAGCCAGGGACTGCGGGGAGGGGGAGATAGGGAGTGGCCATTCAGTGGTACAAAGTGTCACTTATGCAAGATGAATAGTTCTAGAGATCTGCTGTACAACACAGTAACTATAGGTAAGGACACATATTGTGCACTTAAATATTTGTTAAGAGAGTACATCTCATGTTAAGTGTTCTTGCCACAATAAAAAAAAATGAAAAGACAAAATTATAGAGGCAATAAAAAGATTAGTAGTTACCAGGGGTTTCAGAGGCGAGAGAAGGGATGATTAGGTAGAGCACAGGGAATTTTTAGGGTTGTGAAACTATTTTGTATGATACTGTGATGGTGGGTAAATACATTATGCATTGGTTTATCAAAATCTATGGACTCATACAACACAAAGAATGAACCCTAATGTAAACTATGGACTTCAATTAGCAATAATTTTTAAATATTGTATCATCAAGTGTAGCAAATGTACCACACCAATGCCAGATGTTAATAACAGGGAAAATTGTGGGTGAGGGAAACTGCGAGAGGGGAATATATGGAAACTCTGTACTTTCTGATTAATTTTTGTGTAAACCTAAAACTGATCTAAAATGTAAATTCTATTTAAAAAATTGAGTGAGGAATATGGTCATCTTTTCTGCAAAAGGTGCTCCATTTGAATATACATGCTCAGAAAGATGGTTATAGACAGCTCACGCTGACAAAAAAAATAACTTCAAAATATATTATGGACATGACTAGAAGGAAAACAATCTCCAAAATCTTAAACGAAATCATTGAGTAAATACCTGTGAGCAGGGGATATGCAAAAAATTTTTGACAACAACCAAAAGTACAAATAAAAACTAAATGGCATCAGCAATATTAAAAACGTTTGTGCTACAGAAGTCTCTATTAATGAAGGACAAAGAGAAGAAACACACTGAAAAAAATATTTGCAAATAACGTAAGAGGTAATGAAAGTGAGTCCAGAATATATAAAAATTATTTTCAATTGAAGAAGTGCAACACAAATAGCCAAATTTTTAAAAAATTGGCTGAAATTTGAAGCAATATTTCACAAAGGTAAAACTATGAATGACCAAGAAGCACATGAAATAACGCTTAAACCATTAACAGGAAATTAAATGAGTGTAACACTTTTGTCCTGAAGAGTTGCTGTAATTAAAAAAAAAAAAAAAAAGAATACAGTAAATAACCAACATGGTCAAAATGTGAAGTCACAGGGAACCTTATACATTGGTAGTAGGAATGTAAAAATTTGCAGCTACTTTGGAAAACAGTATGACAATTTCTAATAATTATTTCCAACAGGATACAGCTATAGCAGGATTAGTAAACCACACAAAAGAAATGAAAACTTATATTCACCAAAAAACATGGGCACAACGGTCATGGCACCATCATTCATAGCATCAAATAAATGGAAAGGAACATGTGTCATTCAACCAGACAGTATACATAAAAAAGTTGTTCCATCCATATGTGGAATACAATTCCATGGAATACAAATCCATGTTCATGGATTAGAACAGTCAATATTGTTAAAACGCCAATAGAATTAGGCAGATCTACAGATTCAAAACTGTCACTATTAAAATACCATATGAATTTTTGCATAATTTGACAAGTTGATGTTAAAATTAGTATGGCAATGCAAAGGTCCAAGAAGAGTCTAAATAATCTTCAAAGTGGGAGAACAAACACTTTCCAATTTCAAAATGTACTACAAGCCTATAGTTATCTAGAGAGCATGATACTGGCACTACGATCGAAATATAGGCCAATGGGACAGAATTCAGATCTATAAATAAACCCATATATGTTGGTTCAATTGAATTTTGACAACACTGTCAAACCAATTTGTTGCTGAATGGTAGTCTTTTCTAAATGTGATGCTAGGGAAATTGGATGTCCATATGCATAATATAAAGGCAGACTCTAAATTCACAGCAAATAAAACTATTAACTCAAAATGGATCATAGACTTAAGTGTAACTGCCAAAATTTTAGAAGAAAATATACATGCACATCTTTGTTCCTCTAACATTTGCAATGATTGTTAGATACAATACTGAAACATACTAAAAAAAAAAAAAAAAAGAAAGAATTTTAACTTCATCAAAATAAAAACCTTTGAGCTTCAAAAGTGAGTATCAAGAAAGTATTCAGGAAGAGCCCAGATAACTCAACTGAATGTGGGCATTCATAGATATTACCCTCAAGGAGATCTATAAATGAGAAGAAAGAACATGGTAAGGTGCTCAACACCAACAGTTTTTTGAAAAATGCAAGTTAAAATGACACTTCATGGACAGTGTAAGTGCCTGACCACTGCAGTGTACACCTGAAGCTGAAGCTGAATAATAATCAATGTCAATTATAATTTATATATATATATATATATATATATATATATATATATATATATATATATATTCACAGGATGTGGAGTACAGCATAGGGAATAGAGAGAGTGGAACTGTAACAGCTATATACGATGTCAAAGGGGTAGTATATTGGGGGAGGGGGGTAATCATTTTGTGAGGGGTGTAAATGACTATTACATTGTTTTGTACACCTGAAACTAATTTTTAAAAATTTAATTGTTAAAAGAAATTGACAAGGAGATACGAATTCACACCTACTCGAATGGTAGTAATAAAACAGAAAATAACAAGTATTATGGAGGATGGTAGAGAAACTGAAACCCTCACAAGTTGCTAGTGGAAATATAAAATATTACAATCACTTTGGAAAAGTTTGGCTGGTTGACAAAATGCTAAACAAACATTTAGTACAAGATTCCATATTTGAAAAATTAATTTATATCCAAGATAAAGATTTTCACCTGAAGTTTTATAGCATCTTTATTCATAATGGCCAAATATCCAGAAAAGATAAATCAGTAGAGACAGAATGTAGTATGAAACCTGAAAAACATTAAAGTAAGTTAAAGAAGATACTCAAAAATAACAAGTATATAGAATGTCTAGAGAAGGAAACTATATAGTGGATTAGTGAGTGCCTGAGGTTATCAATGGGAAAAAGAAGTGACTGGAAACAGGTCCAAGGTTTCTTTGCTATGGTAGTATTGTTAAAAATTAGATTTTGCTGGTGGCATACAACTTGCATATTTATTAAAATTCATTTAATTTTACACTTAACAACAGTGAATCTTATGCTATGTAAATTATATCTCAATAAAATCGCTAAAAAATCTATTTCATTTCTACCAGCAATGTCAAATGAGAAATAAAAAATTGAGATGATATTATCATGTCAATAGCATGGATCAGAAGAGAATACTTGATACAAAATAAATATAAGTATAGCAAAACTTGTACACTGAAAACTACAAAACATTGCTGAAAGGAACTGAAGACATATAAATAATTCAAGAAACATTCCATGTTAATGGATTCAAAGAGTCGCTGTTTGGATGTCAATAATCCTAGCAGATCAAAAAATTCAACCACAATGTTACCAAAATACCACTTGCTTTTTTTGCAGAACTTGAGAAGCTGAGGATAAATTTCATATGGCAATCCAAAGGATCCAGCACAGCCAAAATAATCTTGAAAATTAAAAGGAATTTAGAGAATTTTCTCCAACTATAAAACTAACTACAAATCTACAGTTATCTGGATAGTGTAGTACTGACCATAGGATAGACATATAGATTAATGGGACATAATTGAGAGTCACAGATAAGTCAGCCTGGGGCAAATACTTGCTAATCTTGTATCAGATAAGGCAATTGTATCCAGAATACGTAAATTATTCTTTCAACTCCAGAAGAAAACACATAACTCGATTAAATGTGGGCAAAAGATTTGAATAGAAATTTCATTCAAGAAGATATATAAATGTACAAGAAGCACAGAAAAACAGGAATGACGGCTATCTTAAAAGTTAGGTTTAAGTGAATGTTTCACAACTTAGTATATTTATGAGAAGTCATTGAACCGTACACTTAAAACTGGAGAATTTATGGTATATAAATTATGCCTCAATAAAATTGTAAAATAATTGCATTTCTGTACACAAGCAATGATGAACCTGAAAATGAACACTGAAATTTAAAGGTAGAAATTTATTTGTTATGAAACTCATTCATATCTGCTACTTTTGTTTCCAATATTGGAATCATATTTTTCACTGTGTCTCCTTCATTCATTTATTGCTAAGAAGAAAACTAGAAACACAATACAATATTATGATAATAGCCTAGATTGTTATTAAAGAAGAATTTCTACTACCTTGAATGAAGATAATGGAGGCTGTATATCCGTGTCAACACATGTATTTTAATAGAATATATTATTTTTCAAAAACTTGTACAGATTTTGTAATCGGGCACATATCCAATAGGGACCTCAAATATTAGGATGTGAGATAATGCCTAATACATGTATACCTGATTAACATTAACATTTGATTCAGGATTTTTTGGTGTCACATAATTATTATTTAACAATGCCTAGAATTATACATGTTGAGAGATTAAGCTAAATTTAGGATAACTTAAAGATTAATGTGTAAAATGCTTTACTGATTCAAACTGTTTTATCAACTTGTTCATTTGTATCCTTAATCATACTCAGAATAATGAATATTTTTGTTTATTTTTACTTTATTCTTCAGATCCCAGATGATGACAAAACTACAACAGGTGTCTCTAATCAACTTTTATATCACCTACCCAACAATGAAAGAGCTTAGAAATCTGGCCCATAGCATGCCCTTTCTGTGGCTGTGTTTTCTACACCAGCCTTCCTTCAACTGTAGTTCACCAATGCCCAAAAGCCATGGAATCAATTTTGTTAGAATATGTGGAACTTTTGATTATAACAGTATGCATGCAAACAATTTAATACATTCACATATTAACTCAAGACATTTATTTAGTAAAGCTCTTGCTATAACTTTTCTTTCCAGTTCTAACCCCAAGATTGAGACTAGTTATGTCTATGTAATCTCAGGAACACACACACACACACACACACACACACACACACACACTCTACTATACTATACCATACCACCAACAGAATTGGTTCTTATGGAAATCGTAAACTGTCTGATCATTTCCATTGCAAGTTCTGTATAATTGTGGGGACAGACAGAAGAGCAGTTTCCAGGCTCTCGGCCTCACGTGGAAAGGTGCTGGCTCAGGTAGTAGATGGCCATCAGCTGTGACTAGTTGGCCATCAGCTGTTACCGGTTAGCCATTAGCCACTGATATAACTGCCGTGGCTAAGCTAGCAAGTGCGGGCTGCAGTTAGCAAGTGAGGTTGGTTGGCAGAGAAGCAGACAGCAGGTTGCAGATCGTGTGGCTCCTGCTTCTTGTGTCTCCAACCCAGCTGCCAGCAAGAATATACTGGTATGACTCCCCTATCTATGGCTCCATTGGTGTTCCTGTTTGGCCTCACCATATCCTGCATTCTTATGTGGGGAGTGGGACCAGAGACCCTGCATGACAAATGGCGCAGCGAGCAGGGTATGGTGCCGGCCAGAATTTTCAAAGGGGTAATGGAGCAGTTTATATATATATGAAAGCTCAGTTTTGTGAGCAGGGCATGGTGCTGGCCAGAACTTTCCAAAGGATGATGGAGCAGTTTGTGCGTATGAATGCTCAGTCTCGGGAAGCCCGTGAGGAGCGGCGCCGGGAGCAGGAAACGTGACTCCTCTGTGAATTGGTGGTCCTCTGAAGCCTCCAGATGGCACGCTACCCTGCTGGCCAAATCAAGTGTCATCTTCCTTTTGGTAGTCTGCTGCTGCCATGGGCTCCTAGAGTTGTGGACATCTGATGCCGAGCCCTCCACCCAATCGGACACCTGGCATGATGAGCAGGATTCCGGCCAGGTAGGAACGGTGTCTGACTCTGGGCAGGAGGACAGGTGGCCCCCACACAGTGTGTGGAGCCCGGTAGCCACTGTTCTCAGGAGTTGGACCCCCGAGGAGGGGTGGGAGGGCGTGGATGGCTCTCCAGCCAGCGTGGAGAGGGCCCTGCCGGTTCTGGCTGAGTGACTGCTGGAGGAGGTGAAGTGTACAGCCGGCCGTGTGGGTTGGATGTTCCTCACGGCCTTGCGTTGTAACGTGGAGGACGTGCTTAATGAAATAGCTCAGGTGCTGGATCAGCAGCCCCAGGGGAAGGCGCTGGAGGCTCGGACCCCCTGTGGAGGAGGTTCTCACAATAGTGCATCATAACTTGGAGGAAGCGCTTGCTGGAATAGCCCAGGTGCGGGACCAGGTGTCCTGGTGGGAGGCATTGGAAGCTTGTGCCCATCTGTTAGAGGATGAGTGTGGGGACAGAGTCCCAGAGAGCAATTTCCAGGCTCTCGGCCTCACGTGGAAAGGTGCTGGCTCGGGTAGTAGATGGTCATCAGCTGTGACTGGTTGGTTGGCCATCAGCTGTAACCGGTTAGCCATTAGCCACTGATATAACTGCCATGGCTAAGCTAGCAAGCGTGGAGTGCAGTTAGCAAGTGGGGTTGATTGGCAGAGAAGCGGAAGGCAGGTTGCAGATCGTGTGGCTCCTGCTCCCTGTGTCTCCAACCCAGCCGCCAGCGAGAGTATAGTGGTATGACTCCCCTATCTATGGCTCCGTGGGTGTTCCTTTTTGGCCTCATCATATCCTTCATTCTTGTGCAGGGAGCAGGAGCTGAGACCTGGCATGACAATAATCATTTAAATTCTTTTCTCAAATTATGAAAATCCTTAGTGTTCATAACTTAAAACCCTTGAGATAAACTCCCTCTACTCAAAATCATGTTATATCTTCATTTCAGTTCTCTTTATAAAGAGATGACTCAAACTCCTTCTGATTTCCTTTTTACACTGAATTTACTTATTTTTTTCACTGTTTCTGCATTCATCCCTTTCTGATCATTTTACCTTTGTTCATACTTTCTGCCTTGGTTCCTTGTTTGAGTCTGCGGTTCTTTTTCTCCTTTCAATACATAGTTGTTTTGGAACTGCTTTTATATAGAATACACATTTAGTAGTCTGTATGTCTAATATAACAATCTCTTTTGCACAAAAGAGACTTATTTAAAACATACAAATAATTAGAAACATTTTATACAAATGAAGTCTAACTTATTTACACAGTATTTTCATTCAATTAGGTACTCATTGTTTCCAAATAAGACTGAACTGATTCTAACTCATTATTAAAATCTATAAAGCACCCAGGGGATACTTTATGTAGCTTAAGCATAAAAATTTTTGCTTTTCTTTTTATAGTTATCATTATTGTAATTTGGATATATTCATTTGCTATCAACTTGGGGATGGGGAATTCCTACGCTTCAGGGGTCACATTTTTTTATCTTTTCAAGTTAGTATAACAAAATTTTACAAGTTTTAAATAGAAGAGAATTGTTGAAGCTCTGGAGGATTTGAATTTAATCTGAAAATCACTATGAGGAGGAAAATAATTTTGAAAGGTTTGAATTTTCACTGATTACTACTTAAGACATTGTCAAGAGATCTGCAAACACTATATAAATACTTTCTTATATCCATCAGCATTTTTTTGTTTTGCTGTTCCTGAGCAGACAAATAATGTTTAATAATCCTCCAACTCTATCTGAAATTGTTAATACTTGTTAATCAGCAATGCTAAAATACTCTAGTTGTTTGATACCGTTATAAAAAGACAATACCTAAAAGAATTTACTTGTGTTGAGAAGAGGGAGGCTGAGAGGAGGATGAGCAGGATAAAGGGGGTCAAATTTATGGCGATGAAGGGAGATTAGACTTTGGGTGGTGAGCACACAATGCAATATACAGATGATGTATTATAGAATTGTACACTTGAAACTTATTAACCAATGTCATCTCAAAAGCTTAATTAAAAAAAGAATTTACCTAAATGCCAACAATATGTCTTTATCCTTGAAATGACATCAATTAAAAATGCCAAACCCCAGAAATAGCTCCTTGAATTTCTTACATATTGATTTACTTGCTAATTCATTCACGTTAATTTTCCTCATTCTAGTGTATTCAACAACAGAGCATCTAAACCATGGAGGCCACAGATCCTTTCCTCCACTACCCCTATGCATTTTCCTGCTTGACTTAGATCAATTCATTGGAAGCAGAGAATGGCTTTTGGGTGAAGGTTGTCTGAGGAGATGGCATCTTATAACCTTGAAAAATGGTGTACAAATAGAAGTGTGGAACCAAGAGGGAAGGAAGAGACTATGATTGTTTGCAGCTAGCCATACCTTCCACTTCAACACCCAAACCATGACTGCGCACAATAACATTCTCTCTCATGCTTTACACCTAAGTAAGAAAGTAAAGTGGAATACAACTATTCAAATCTAGAAAAAAGACTTTAATTGTTCATTAAATGATATAATTGTATGTACTATAATTTAATACCAAAGTCTTTCTTAACTGGTTTTATTTTAACCTTATGCAAATTAAGCCATTCAATTAATCTGGTTTTCTTCTCCATCACCAATTACACAGTATTTTACAAAAAGTTAAGTGACCTTTATGCGTTTAGTACTTGAAAAAATCACCTTTTCATCATGTCTTATATTAATAATGGTTAACATTTCAGAAAGAATTTAAAACAACATTGCATTGACCCAAGCTTGTCAGATTACAAATGCTAGCCACTTGGAGTTTTACGTTATTACTGAATTAATAAAACCACACATAGAATGAAGACACCAACACACACACACACATACACATACAAATTAAAAACAAGACAATTTGGAATTACTCTTTCAGGTACAGGGGGGCTTGCCTGAAACATAAATGAGATGCTATTGTAAGGTAGAATGGTAATCTCAACATACCAGTTTATGTGATTTTGACAGATGTCTTTCTTGGTGTAAAGAAAAGAGTTTAGAATGTTAATGAAGAGAAACTGACATGTGAATTAATCCTATAACTTGGAGTCAAGGGAAGCTGTCCTCCACATTCTCTTCTCAGGTTCTTTCCACTAACATTCTACAAAATCTTAAAATAAGATAGTTCATTAAAAATATTTTCAGATTTTTTTCCCAAGGAGCATTCTCAAAGTACCAAGTATAACCACATTCAAAAACCAGATTTTTCCTCCTGGTATTGCTGAAGTTGTTGAATGTCTCTAGGGACTTGACTCAAATAGATGTACACATTTTCATTCCATACATTTTGAAAATATTACAATATCATATCTGAAGGTGAGTTATGAAGAAAGAATAAAGATAAGAGGGAACTATGCCAAGAACTTTAAATGGAAAGGTAATTAGCTCTTTTTCATGAAACTTAAGGGCATTCTTATTTTCTATGCACTCAAGTTAGGAATTAGCATTATTTCCATTGACTTATCTCTAAAAGTAGAAAATATTTGGCATATTATTTTTCTCTCATACCCAAATTTTCAGATAGGTCCACATTGATCACCACAATCTCAAAGGGTTGTTGCATTTCTCAAGTTCATTCAATTTGCCATACGATTAACAATGATAGTCTGAGAGAGAAAAAAAGTAGGTGTCACTGAGAAAAACATAATTCAATTCAAATTTCTAAAACTTTATTATGCATCTAGTATATGTCAAGGGATGTGGGAAATAGAAATACTAAAATGAACAACATATGCTTATAGAAAAATCAGCTTTCCAAGGTAAGTTATTTAAAACATTTTAGAATAGAAATGCTTATCTTACCAAGATCACAGTTAACGAAGTCATCTAATTCAGATCACAGATGACACATCTATAATATGGCCAGATCAACTCTTTGCTAGTTTACTACCCAATGAGAAAAAGTAAATAAACCCAGTTAAAGGGATTATTAATGATAAATCCAATACTTCCATTCTAACAAAATAAACTTTTCTACTATTTTTTCCCAAAACATTCAAACTCATCAGATCCAAAATATACTTATTATCTTCTTTCCCAAATCCATACTTACTCTAGTTTGTCTAACCCAGTAAATGGCATCATCATTCACTTTTTTGCGAAGGGGAATCAATTATGCCACCTCCTTTATCTCATTTGATTTACCCCCTTATTGAAAGCATCTCTAAATACTTTGAATAACTTTGGGATTTTATGCAATATTGCCCAAACTAGCATCAGTTTTTTTCTTACTATAATAACTTTTTATCTGTTTCTCCAGTATCTGCTTATACTCCTTCCTAATTTATTCTCCACATATTAAAACTTTAAGTTCACACTTTAAAAACACACATATTTAAAAATGCACACATTTGAACATGTCACCCCATTGCTCAAAACCACTTGTTCAAAAATCCATAAAAAGGCTTCTTATTGCTCTTATGATAAAGACCAAAATTCTTAGCATTGACTAAAGCCCAGCAAAATTTAGTATTTTATGTACTTCATCTCATGCCATGCTCCACATTATTCTCCAAACCTGAACAACACTGACCTTCAAGTTCTGGAAAGTTATAAGCACATACTGTTCCTGGAATGTTCTTCTGTCTGTCTTACCCCATTTTGACTTAGTTAATACATATTCATATTTTGTACTTTAGCTTAAATCTAATATCTTCGAGGAAAGCCTCCCTGACACATCTCTTCCCTAACCAGGCTGAGTGCCCTAACGTAGCAGTCAGGGACCAGTTAGAAAACAGAACCCACTCCAGGTAGGCCAACAGATGAAATTTAATGTAGGAGACACGTTATAATGGTGTTATTTATATGAGCTGAAAGAACAAACAGAAAATGAGGCACCCATGAATTCACAACTACAGGAAACTGTCGCCATGACCAGAACTGAACTAAAGTCTAAGGAAGAAGTGGTGTTGCCAGATGTCAGGAGTTAGAGCCACCAAATAGGTGCTTGAAGCTCAGAGGTAGAAGCTGGCAAGTTGGAGCTACAGCCAAGAAAGAAACAGCCACTGCCGAGTGGCCCTCCTAAAGCAAAGAGAGTGAGGAGAAGTATCCTGGCCTCTCTCTGCTTAGGACCCTCCAATCTTCTCCCCACGCCCACCATTGGTCAAACCCATAAAGATGCTAGATGGCAGTGGAGCCTGCACCGTGCTGTTTGCAGGATTAGTCCTTGTAATATAAAACAGAACAAGGAAGGAAAGAGAATGGATTTGAGAGCAAACAGGCAAATAACTGGCACACCCTGTTTCATGCTGCCAAACATCTTCTAATTTGTCTTTCAGAACTCTTCATGATTAATATCTGCTTTTCCACTGACGTGTAAGCTCTTTAGGAGAGGAATCACATATGACAAGTTCATGAACTCATCCTTGAAAAAGTGCTACATACCTCATTGCTGAATATCACTATGGTCACCTTCAAAGTACTCCCCTTAGGAAGCTATGCACCGATGCCAGCGCCTAGTTCACCCTTCAAAGCAATTTTGGAATTCTTTCTGGAATGGCCATCAGAGCTGTCGTCATATTATACTTGATGCCCTGAATGTCATCAAAATGTCTTCCTTTCAATATTTCCTTTACCTTTGGGTAAAGAAGTCATTGGGGGCCAGATCAGGTGAGTGGGAAGGGTGTTCTAATACAGTTATTTGTTGACTGGCTAAAAACTCCCTCATAGACAATGCCGTGTGAGCTGGTGCATTGTTGTGATGCAAGAGCCATGAATTGTTGGCAAAAAGTTCAGGTCATCTGACTTTTTCACATAGCCTTTTCAGCATTTCAAATAGTAAACTTGGTTAACTGTTTGCTCAGTTGGTACAAATTCATAATGAACAGTCCCTCTGATATCAAAAATGGTTAGCAACATCACTGCAACAAGTTTGCTAACTTAATTGTCCAACCTGGTATGTCTTTTTAGTGTTGTAATTCCAATGCCTACAGTGTTTCCCCCAAAATAAGACCTAACTGGAAAATAAGCCCTAGCATGATTTTTCAGGATGACATCCCCTGAATATAAGCCCTAATGCCTCTTTTGGAGCAAAAAATAATATTAGACCAGGTCTTATTTTCGGGGAAACATGGCAGCATGGTCCTCGATAAATGTATTGAATAAGTATAAAAATCATTTAATCAATCAACTAACGCTTGTGACATTTAAAACAATCTTTTAACCACTATAATAAAATTAATCTATCTGGTGGGCTTTTCCAAGTATTCTAAACATATTTGGGGACCATGAGCCTGTTTTAGTATCTTATGAAAGCCATGAACCCTTTCACCAGAAAAATGCATACAAGCGCACAGTATTTTACATTGTTTTTTTGGGGGTGAGGGGACTCATAGATAGACTGAAGCCCATCCAGGATTTTCTTGTACTTCTAGTCTAGAAACAATATGATCCTCTCCGGGTGGGTGTAGAATTATTAGGGTGTATTTGTTTTCACAATATCTGGGACCCACTACTGTCATTTAGTGAGAGGGGACCAGGTAATGTCAACTTCTTGCAGAGAAAAATTTTCCCACCCAAAATGCCTGTACTGACACGTCATAAACCTCAGGGCCTCGGATTAAAATTATACTGGAGAGGAAAATTACTTGCCCATAAAATTTAAAATAGTGGTTCCCTCTTTCTTTGGTGACAAAGACATTTACTGTGAAAGCAGCCTAATTTTAAAATGGCTTCTGGGACTATATACATGTTCCATATTTATAAATGTTTAATTTACATAACAGATGTCACTGAGCTTTGATAAATTTACACGCAAGAGAAATATAAATTCATCAAATGCAGTATAGTAGTGAATATTTATTTGGGATTTTATTAGTTACCTATTTCTCCTTAGCAAATTATCCCAAAACTTGGTGACTTAAAACAGCACACATTTATTAGCTCACCAGAAATGCAGGTCAGGAATCCAGGTGTAGTTTACATTTGTCCTTTGGCTCAGGGACCACCAGATTGCAATCAAGGTGTTGGATAGGGCTGTGATCTCATGTGTAAGCTCTACTGGGGAAGGGCCTACTTTCAAGCTTACTTACATGGTTGTAATCAGGGTGCAGTTCCTGGAGGGCTCTTGGCCAAAGGGCTTCAGTTTCTTCCTGGCTATTGGTCAGAGATTACCCTCAGTTCCTTGCCACGTAATCCTCTCCAGATGGCATCTTATTTCATCAGATCTTGCAAGAGAGAGTGCCAGAATGAGAGAGAGAGAGTAACCAAGACAGAAGTCACAGTCCTTTATAGCATATCTAGGAAGTGATGTCCCCTCACTTCTGCCATATTCTGTTCATTAGAAGCAAGTAACTAGGTTGAGTCTGTACGCATATAAAGGGGGGTTACACAAAGGCATAAATAACAGTAGGCAGGATCATTGGGAGTCAGTATAGAAGGTTCTGTACCATAAGGATAAAGCCATAAAGGCAAAAGGAAATAAGCTTCTTGAAAAAAAAAATTAAGTTGTCTAATGGTAGTTATATTTTTGCTGCTAAACAGTCAGTGTTTTCATTCATAATTTATTTAACAATTAAACTTTCTCTTCATCAAAAGACAAATATATAAATACTATGAAAAATTTCTCTCCATTTTCATTCTAGTAACTCCCACCTTCTCTGTATCTGGGCATTCTTTTAAAGGCACATTTAAAAAGAAGGGAGGGATTATGTTTCATAAGTTAAGATAAAATAAACTTGAATGAGTTACTACAGAATAGTTTGACTATCTTACTCCTGGGAGTGATAATATAATTTTACTTGTGAGAAGACCTTTACAATTCATTAGCGTATAACTTATGTGTCTTTCACACAAAGAAAGCAAGTGTAATCCAACTCTTTATGAGTGAGACACCCTATATTTATTTCTCATAAAACTAAGTAGAGATGCCTTCAGATACTTCATTACTCTTAAAGAATTAAATGGCTCTAGCAAAAGTCAACTTTCTCAGGCAAACCAGCTTGTATATATTTTAATAACAAGAAGAAGAAATTTACATTTTCAAAATGACCTTAAATTTTGTACCTCCCCCATAATTACATATTGCTATTGTTCAAAGAAAGGATGGGTGCTAATACTTAATTTTAGTTC
This sequence comes from Rhinolophus sinicus, assembly GCF_057876585.1. NCBI lineage: Eukaryota > Metazoa > Chordata > Mammalia > Chiroptera > Rhinolophidae > Rhinolophus > Rhinolophus sinicus. Next base: position 19,343,719 of record NC_142518.1, on the reverse strand, counting down.
AAAAATGTTATCTTACTTGGAGAGATAGTGTTAACAATAGTTAAAGCTCTGTAGGTAACTGAGAAAGAAACTGCCTTCCTGGATGTCAAGTCTAAAAATATCCATCCCCGAAATAACAGAATGACAAGACAATTGGACACATGAGACTAAAGATTCGTTGAAAATCATAGTTGAGAGTGAACTCCGATCAATGGGGCCATTGCAACGAGGCCATATATGTGGTGAGCTAACCATCCACATTTTAGGCATAATCATTCTAAAAATAACAGAAAGATTTATTGTAGAAAGCTTACTAAGTTTAAATGTGGAGCATTCTTTTTAGGCATGTTAGTTGTCTTTGAATAACTGTACATAGGCTCATTTAACACTGCTGATTACTAAAAGCCCATTGAAAGCCCCCCACCCACCCGCCCCATGCACTGTATATCTTAAAATACAGTGTCTGTAGGTTTTGATGGCAAAATGGTTTCGGAGAACTTCTCAAATAAGGGTTTAAAGAGAACATTGGGTCAGCAGTAGAGGACTGGGCAAATGCCTACACAGAAAAATGTCAAAATAAAGTCCAGCAGGGCAGCTAAAACACACATACAGAAGCACTGAAAATAAGCTTATTTTCCCCCTATTTATCCTGGAATCATTTCTGTTCATGTCTTGTCAGAACAAAGAAGTCCAAATTCCAGACTTCTCCAGACCAATTACCATTCTATTTCAAATCTACTCAAAGAAAGCAGGTTATGTCCTATACATTGCTCTTACAATTTTTCAGGAAAGAACAGGTATAAGAACTAGGAAAACAATTCCTGCTCTTGTTTGCCATTACTTCCAGGAATTTAAGGGTGAGGAAAGAACACAGAAGAATGTATCATCTATCTTTCAAGAAGTTGCCTACTTTCAACTTGTCCTGGGGAGTAACGGAGGAAGAAAAGGAGAGTAGCAATATTCAATTTGGCCATTCACAACTTATGAAACAGTTTTATCTGTTGATATATTGATAGAGTTTGGCCGGAATTAAACAGAAGCAAACCTGAAAAAGAAAGAAGAGCAATGTTGTGATAAGAAAAGAGAGGCACAAGAGGTAAAATTAATCTCACTTGACAATTTTGTTGTGGTTCTTTATGACTATACATTGACACCTCTCTCTTTAGCCTTGAGAGTGAACCTGAGCCTTTTTGATGAAATAGTTCTATGGCATGAAAATATTCAGTTCATCATTTCTGAAGTCCCTCCAAAGGCTCTCTACAGAACCTTTAGGTGTCACATCCACCTAAATAGAATGAAAAGATGAAATAATCATTGTATCACACCACAGCCCCATTATTGTGATATTCTAAATGTCATATAAGTACCTCAACCTCAATTTGTCCAAACTAATCTGTCCTAAATCTGCCCATCTTTCTAACTGAAAGACATCACCATCTATCAAGTTGGTAATTATTTTTTATTATGTCTCTACTTGCCCTGATATCCTCATTCCAATCAATCAGGAAGTTCTGTTAAATAAAACCTTTAAGTGTCTCTTGAATTTATCAACTCCTTTCCCTCTGCTAAAATTGTAGTTCCTATCACAACATTTCTGCAACATTATGAATGCCCCTGTCTTGCTTTCCTTCTCCATCCCCACACAGTTGTAATAAAGATAGGATACTGCTATCCTCATCCTTTCAAGTTGATTTAGTTTACATGATTTTCATGACCTATACCTGCTTTTCTTTTTATCTGTGGTCCTTTCTCTTGCCCCCCTCCCACACACACATCTATAATCCCAATTGTACTTCAAGATCCAACTTAATCATTATTTCCTCTTGGATGACTTCCCTGATATGACTAGGTTGTCTTGTGTGCTTCTATAATGTGCTTACATTACACGTGTTTAATTGTCTTCCTTTCAGGACTGAAAATGAGAGAGGGACTAAGGGTGAGCATTCATCTTAGCACTCACCTTTGAGTCACCAGCAAACTTCCTGGCTCATAGGAGGCATTCCATAAATACTCACTGGATACTTGAAATAACTTCATATATCTTCCATAAATATCAGTTCCCGTTTTAAATGTCTAATCATTGATAGTGTGCTGGTTTGCATTGAAACATTACCACAATTCATTTTGTTAGTTGAGCACGAACTGCATTCTCTGATATTTTCAGCACTTGTATGGCAAAACTTTGGTGCAAAAATATTTTAAATCTTATTTCCCACGTTCCGTCTCAGGAAAGAAGTCTTATTCTAATCATATCACAAAGGAAACTGAGACAAAAAGAGGAGTTAGGTGATTTGCCCAAGTGCCGCAATGATAATCCAAAATAAATCCAAGATGAATCCTCTGAAGATTCTGAGTCTAATATGACTGCCTAACTCCTGAGCTGTGTTCTTTAACATTCATGGGGGTAAAATGTATTTTTCAAAAGTGTTAGGCCCTTGAAAATGAATGTTATTTTGGTTTATAACAGATGTGTAAATATCTTCAATATAAATTGGCTCTGGGCTGGAAAATGCTAGCAAAATTTAGACATTTTGAGAAGTGAATTGATAACTAAGGAAGGCATCTATGATTTGGAAAACTTGACTTTGGTGATCAAAATGTCCCAAGAGGAAATTTCATACCTCAGAGTAATGGGTGTCATAATCCTAGTGTTCTCAGTAATTTAATATCCTTTTGTGTAAGTAGTAACCCATGCCAAGGTTAAGACAGCACAGATTTGCTGTGCTCTGGACTCCAGCTCTAAGTGAAACTGGGAGACCTGACCGATTTTCACAAGAAAACCAATTAACAGCAAAAGTATTGAGAAAGGGCAAGAGTACCTGGAGATGGAGGGCTCCTGTGGAGGATTCCTATTACACAGCATTCACCATCTCACTCCAAAATGCTCCTTATACCAACCCCTCCTCCAAAACCTCCCAGGAAGGAAACCAGTCCTGGGGTTCCTTGCTTTGAGGAGGTTCTCCGTTGCAGTCTTCACCTCAGACAGTGCAAGAGCCAGGGAGGTGGGAGAGGGTCTTCATGTCTCTTATGCAACTTCCTCAGGTCCTAAACACTCACTCTTTTCGGACTTAAGGCAGGCACATCCAAGGCTTGATAAATTAGCATTTAACACCTAGCCCTCAGCCAACAACAAAAAGCCTTCAATGCCTTAGACCCATTCCCCTTAAAAGGGAATGCAGTATGTTAAAGAACACTTTTTTGTTGTTCGGTATAAGATATTTAAATGCACCCATATGTTTGAATAATAACTTCACAGGCACAGTCTAAGTGTTTTATGCCTGTTACCTCTTTTAATCCCATAACAACCAGATGAGGTAGGTAATGCTTCCACTTTAGAGATGCATAAATTGAGGCCCTGACATAGTAGGTGGCTTGTCCATGTAATATGACCTGTCATATAACTAATGCCTGGCAGAGCCTCCATTGCAATTTTGTGTTTGAGCTCTTAACCACCAGGTCTGTCTCCTCTCACAGGCTGGATATGTGTGCATATGTGGGTGGGATACAAATATGGATGCAAATGTCGATATAGATGAAGATAGATGTACGCCACTATATCTACAGTTATCTTTTGAATATAAAATAAGTAGTAAATACATATCATTGTACCTGTTTCAATGTGCTTCTTTATTTTCTTTGTAAGTTTTCTTCTTTCAGTACCTTGTTTCACTAACTAGGTTTCTTGAAACCTTTCTTTCCTTGAACTATTTTCTGCGTTGGATAATTGCTTCTTGTACCATGAGCTACTGACACTTCCCTGAAATAACTGAAAAGACCTAAGGGACAGATTTATCGTCAGAGGCCTTAGGTGTTAATACCCTGGGGATGCCAGTTGAGCCTGAACATTAGAGCCCTAGGGAATGGATATGCCTTATCACTTTTCTTTTCTTTGCTGATTATTCTTAATAAATGGCAAAGACTCCTGTAAGTATGTGCCCAGAGCAACTTCAAGAATACTGCAAAAAAGGCATATTCTTCCTCTCATTCTTCCATTGTTGAATTAAAGTGAAACAGAGACTTATATTGCCGCAGGCAATGTAAGTACACAGACATGGGGATTAGATAATTAGGAATGTATCATTTTAGAATAATGAAGGATTTCTTTAAAAATATTTAGAATTGCTAAATATTAGAATATTTCTCTTTGACGTATTCAACAAGAGAGGAAATGCAACAAAAAGAAGTCAGATTAACAATCGGTTTCAAAAGAAATTATAAAGGCACTGATAAAGTTAAGTGTGTTTAGAAAAGACTGGCACTTGCCTTCAGATGAAAGAAAACAATTCAGCTGATGTGAGCCCTCATTCTCTGCTTCTGTCATTGAACAGAAAATAGCAAGAAATTAAAACTGGAAGGTTTATTTGAGAGAAAAGTCAAAAAAGTGTCCCACTGGTGCAAATTGAATGATATTAGAAAATATTATCCATGAAAATTGTTACATCTTCTTACCTAGAGGTTTTTAAAACTAAAGCAAAAAGAATAGCTGCTCAGGATAATAAAGCCAGTTTAAATAATCCCATTCTGGCTGTGGATGCCATGTGCTTATATGTGTGGGGGGAGAGAGGAGAAAGGTATCAATCAGATAGTCTCGAATGGAAAATTTTAAAAGGGGCTTTTCCTATATAATTGCATTAAAACAGATAACTTGAGAAATTAATGACAGGTTCCATTATGTAATCATTACAAAAACGATCCTATTGAACAATGAAAAAGACAAATGGCTCTAAAACCTATGTTTACAAAGACCTTTTATGAAGCCAGAGTGGGGGAAAATACAGAAAGAAAAAAAGACTTTTGGAAAGGAAAAGGAAAAGGTACAAAAAGTGAAAGGGGCAAAAATTCATGTAGCATATGCCTGTTGAAAGTAGTGTTTCAGTTAAAGCTTAATACAATCAGAAGCATGAGCAAAAAGGAGAATTAAATTCAAGGTTAGTTTATCTCAATTTAGAGGAAAAAATAATAAATAGGATAAGAATGTTTCTATTTGGGGGGTAAATACTTTAAAGGAGCGAGATGACCAATTAGAAGCATTTGCTATCTAATCCTCTATGCTTTCCATTAAGGAGAAAAAGAGGGGGGTGAGAGATAGAAAGGGGGATATAGAGATATGTATTTGCTGGTCCCAAAACGCTTAAGCATCTAACTTGATCATGTTATAAAGTAGATATACAACGTAGCTTCAGTACCTATTTAAAAAAAAAAAAAAGAAATAAAAAGGAAAAGAGAATGGTGATGTGTTGTGTAGCAGAGCTTAAGTGCAGATTCTTAAGTCTGATACCGGGTTTCAAATCTGAACTCAGAATGTTTACTTACTGTGGAAACTTGGGCAAGTTTGTTAACCCCATTATCCTCATGCAGAAATATTTAGGAAAGAACTCAAAAAGATCTGGCTAGTGAAACCAGATATTAAATAACAAATTTTAATAAAATCAGGAGAGATGTAATTTTTTTATAATTAAGTATTTCCACTCTAGAATTGAATATCATTCAATAGTGATAGATGCATCGAAAGAGAGAGAGAAAGAGAGAAAGGAAGGAAGAAGGAAGGGAGGAAGAGAAGAAGGGAGGGAGGGAGGGAGGGAAGAGAAAAGAAAGAAAAGAAAAGAAAAGAAAAGAAAAGAAAAGAAAAGACAAGACAAGACAAGACAAGAAAAAAGAAAAGAAAGAGAAAGGAATTATATCTATCATCTATCTATCCATCTCTGGCTACAGGTATTACTATTTATAATTGAGAGATAGCATGTCTAGAAATTAAGAAAGCAAGGCATCCGTGACCTTGAAGAAGTTACTTATTCTTTCTATACCCCAGGTTCTGTACCACTAAAGTGCAATAAATAAAGATATCTGCCTTACAAAGATTCAGTGAGAACACCCATGGAGTACTTTGAATGGTGTCCACCACACAGCAAACACTGGCAACTGTTAAGAGCTGGTTAATGAATGAATCTTCATATTGTGTGTCAGCAGTGTACCAGGCTCTTTTCTAGACCCTGGAAATACAGCAGTGAATGTAACAAACATTCTTGCCCCTGTTTTAGGGCAACATAATGTTATTGTTAAAGTTAGGAATGTGATACTTGTTTTGAGAGTCTGTTTGACTGTTTTAAGATGGAAAAAAGGTTGAGCACATTTAAGAGATAAAAGAAATTATTCCTAGGCAAAATTTAAAGATGGAAGTCACAGAAGGAATAATTTGCGGCATAAGAGGTTTCAGGAGGTCAGAAATAGTGTGATATGCAGAGTACAGGTTAAAAGGTTATTCTTGAAGAAAAGAAGGCTCACTCCTTTTTCTGAGAAGAAAAAGAGAGAGGTAGAAATTGCTAAACATATTGATAAGGTTGTTTGAAAATGGAAGGTGAGCCTTGAGTCGGTGTCTATTCTTTTGGTGAAGTATTAGGTGAAGTCTTTTGCTGAAAGATAATTGGGGTGGAATGGAAGAGTTGAGGAGAAATGTTAATAACTATCAAATGTAGATAAGAGGGAGAGTTGACCATGAACTTCTAGGAGGGTTAAAACACAAACTTGCTGACAGGCAATGACATCTCAGCGAAGATCCATTCGATGAGATGTTTTCTTACACATGTTATCCACGTCTCTTTGGCACGTAGAAAGAGTGATTTTTATACATTGTTTTATGTGCTCATTCATCAAACATTCACTGAACGCCAATTGTCTTCTAGGTAATGCAATACAGGGGAGAATAAGACTGGCCAGGACCCATCTTTGCCTTTGGTGGGGTGGAGGGGGGAATAGAGTAGAAGTATCATAAGACAAGAAGTGAGGCATTATAGGATGCTAAAGAGCCTGGACTTATAGAGAGGAGTGTGAGAACACTGGGTGCTGTAAGAAAAAAACAGCAGAAAACGAAAGGGGGTTGCTAAAACAACACATTTACTTTTTAGTTATTTTCCTGGAGAAAAGTCTGACAATAAACATCACGTATTGCTTTACTATAAATGTGCAGAAATCCTGGTTTAAAAAATCTTGGATGACCAGAAGTTCAAATAAGCTGGTTTTACTATATCAGACGTGAAAAGAGGCCTACAAACTGTGTCTTTTTAAAACTACTTTGTGCATTTTAAACATTTAGTAGATTATGAAAACTAAAAATGATTCCTAGTAGTCATTCTCAGCTGGGGATGATTTGGCCCACCAGGGGGACATCTGGCACTGTTTGGACATATTTTCAGTTATCACAACTGGGAGACAGGGTGCTAATGGCACTTAGTGGGTAGATAATAGCTACCCTACTCTACCTAATCAACCAACCAAACAACAACAAAAATGAAAAATAGGAATTTTTAAGGCATGGGAGCTTTATCAAAATTTATTTTATAGGGTCACATTTCATGGGAAATATAATACTTAACAGCCATCTGAGACATAAAGGAACAATACAGTTATTGTATTTAAGAAGCTATGAAATACACATTGATTACAAAGATCTTTGTCTTTGTTTTACATGATATTGTATATGTCACCTATAAATCTGATAAAGAAATTTGCTAATTTAAGGTTTTAAAAATTCTTCTTTTAAGTAACTGTAAACACACACTTGATATTTCTCTGAATGATATTAACATACAATTCAAAAATATATTCCTACACCACGGTGCCAGCTCTCCTGCCCAAAAAAGTGAGAGCAGATCATGAAGTAGTAACAAAACCCAAAAGGTTATTTTTCAGAAGAAATGAACTAGATCTTCAAACTTCAAGTAGTAATATATCCAAAACCAATACTAGCCATGGTGTTTAAGATTTTTCCCTCACTTATCATGAAAACACTTTGTTTCTATTTCTGACTTAATCCAATTATCTCACCAAAAATCAAAATAGGGCATTACTTTAAATGTTAATGGAATTAAGGCAAAAATGTTAAGTTGAAATCAATTGTTGCCTAAAAAAAGAAAATTTATATTTTATGATATAAATATATCTAGTGCTGTATTGAAGAAATGAAGATGATTACTATCTCTAAGTGAAAATTGAGTGGTTTTTCACTCCAAATTATACTCATTGCTATTACTTATATAACGAGGTTGGTTGTAGGGTAATTAGTAAGTAGTCAGCTAATGGTATTCCTGGAGATCAGGATAGAGAAAAAGAGGAAATCCATGTATTATGAAATTTAAAACAAAACTCCAAAAGTCTAGAAGTAACGATTTGAGCAGTCGAAAAAAAGGAGAGTATGGCACTGAAAGTCAAAGTCAAATATTTACATGAGGTCAAAAGAACATTTACCCCTTTTTTTTCCTCCTTTAAATCCATGCAGAATAAGCCAAAGATTCAGGAGCTTCCAAGGAAACCAAGCACTCAATGGAGAATGTGCTAGTGCTAGTAGAAACTGCCTAAGGATCCAAGAAAATACTTAAAGTGGTTCTTACCACTGAACAATAGGAAGATAATATAAGAGATGGTACTGCTGCAATGCACACAGAACAGAATGATATTTTCAACTGAGAATAAAAGGTTTTAGATATCCACACATTTTACATTTTAACATTCTGTATTTAGGGTAACCGTGTGTGTGTGTGTGTGTGTGTGTGTGTGTGTGTGTGTGTGTGTGTGTGTATCCCTCTTTGCCCATCAAAGTTCTGGGTTGTACCTGTTTTATCCAAGCTTGTGGAAGATTGTATTAAGATCCCCAATTCTTCATCCTTCCTTCTATCCCTACGCTTGGCTATATAATTTTGCTATGATCCTCTACTCTAAGTGGGATATACTTTCCCATCCCTTGACTCTAGGTTTGGCCATGGACTTGCTTTGGACAAGACATGACCCACACAGATGCTTGAAATAGACTGGATATTTTAACATTAGAAAATTAGGGCTCTTTCAGTAACTGAGAGTCAATGAAAAAGCTGTCGCTTCTACCTGAGATTTAACCCAGGGTTGGGGAAGGAATATTTGACAGAACATGGAGGAAAACATCCAACTTATTCAATGGTTTTTCATGCAATTAAAAGACTGAAACAGGAAAATATTGCTTCTTTTGTCACCATCAATAAGAAGAAAACTATCCAAAAGAGTGGGATTAGAGCAGGGGAAATGCCACACGTATCTTACAAATTAGAAATATGTCCTGTTAAAACTATCTATCTATTCTGTAAGACAACTGGGAATAAATTTCAAATTCACTGTTTTATCCTCAGTGCTTGGTATAGGGCCTGTATATAGGGGTTGCTCAATAACTATATGTGAGGATTGAATACATTGATTGTTGGAAATCATGCTAGAAAGAATGTGTATTCATTATGTATTTATTTTATAAATAATTGTTGAGAAATTACTGTGTATCATGTCTTATGGCAAGTGCTAGGCACATAATGGTGAGAAAAACGAATAGGTAAGTCACAGGCCTGGTTGCAAAAAACAGAATAAGTGAAGCACAAAATAGGCAGATGATGCTAAGTGCTATGGAGAAAAGATACATCATAGAAAACAGATGGGTTGGGATGAAAGGTCTGAAATTTTAAAAAGGTCGTTAGGGGAAGGTCTCACTGGAGGAAAAGAGGGGGCATTTGAATAAATTTTTTAATGAGGTGAGAGTATATATAATGTTCCAGGTACAAGAAAGGGCAGATACAAAGGTCCTGAGGCAGGACTGTGCCTGATGTGCTTCAGACCTAGCAAGGTGACTAGTGTAGCTGGAGCAGAATTAGGGAGAAAGAAGACTATTAAGTGAAGTGTTCAGATAGATCAAGAGGGCTAGGTCTTGTTGGACTTTCTAAACCGTAGTTAGAATTTTGGCTTTAATTTTAAGTAAGATGGAAACACAATGATTTTGAGCAGAAAAGTGGGAGAATATAACATGTTTTCAGTGAATCCTCTCCAGCAATTGTGTTGAGAATATACTAGTGGGTGGAAAAGGCAGAAGTCAGGAGAGGGGACTTACAGATTTCCAAATAAGAGATGATGGTGATCCAAAAAAGCAACATTCCGTGAAATAAGTTACCTGGAGAACTTTTAGAGAACATGCATGTGTGTTTTTCACTAATGATTTTGAAGCTGAAAATTTGAGAGGAGATACATTTGAATAATTCTATTTTTAATGGTACTTCATAAAATTAAAAATTGCCTTGTTCTTCCCACTCTGTAATGTTCTCTCTTCTTACAGACAGAATATTTAGATAGCTAAATATTCTATATGCATACATGTGGTTTGAGTTGTCTATACCTAAAATTCAGCGATGTATGACTCATTCCTTTATTGTCTTCTAAAATAACTCTGAAAAATATAAAATTTAGGCCCCAAGTAGTCATAAAATATCAATGAGTTACAAGAGCCTTACCTAAAACTATTTATTTGCAGGGCCAAGTCGTCAAGAATTACTTCTGACTCCCCTAAGGTCATGAGGGGGCAAGTGTGAAAAAGGTATCCAAAACAGATGAGGGATCCAGTCTTAAGATTAAATCTACCCATTTTGATTTTGAACTAGTCTCAAAGATTTTCCTTTAGAAAATAAAATGGAGAAACATCAAATAGCAATGATAATTGGGGTGAAAATCACATTGTTTTAAAGATCTGCTATTACAATGTATGCATATTCTAAGAGAAAACATTGCATCCTGGGAAAAGCAAAGTGGAGAGTTGGAACTCCAAAGGCCTATTTTCAAATTGTAGCATCATCACTTTCTGCAGAGGTTTGAACCAAACGTTTGATTCAGTTTTAGAATTTCGTTTTTCCTCTCTAATATGGTAGTAATAATATCTTCCTCAAGCCATTACTGTATGAGGATTAAATAAAAAATAAATAATGCCTATAGAAGGGACTTACATGGTTCCTGGAATATGGCTTTTTTATTCAATTACCTTGCTTTCTGTAAAACAACAAAAAATTAATAATCTTAGGAATGGAGAAGTACTGAAGCCAAAAAGGGCATTGTTCTTCCCAAACCAAGTAAGACAGGAACTGAAGGAGTCTGCTGCAGAAATAGCAATGAGAAATGTGGACTTGAGGCTCCTTTAGACTATAAAGAGATTCTAGTTAACCTAATTAAGATAACTGGACCTTAATTGACCTAAGGGAAACTCCCTGTGATAAAATTGTGAGAACACATAGATTTGTGCTGACTGCTTCTTAGAGAATGAAACCTGAGGGCATATTCAGACTTACAGGGTTATAATTGATTCTGATAGAAACTTTAATATAGAAACTTTAATATAACCACAGCAGAGAAAAAAATTGGACATTAGCATACATGCCATTATTATTGTTATCTGCATATTCTCTCTTATTGAAATAAGACAGGAGTTTTAAACCAGTACATGTATCAATTTTTGTATTAGTCATTTATTAATCCTTATCTCTAAGTATTATTTATAATTTGTAAATGTTTCTAAGCCAGCAGATCCTAGCATTGATTTGAATTTTCTCTTGAAATGATTGTCATTTGCATTTAATTCCCCAAGTGCCCCTGCTGTCCTGTCCTGGGAATGTCCCTGTCGTATAATGTCCTAGAGGCGACATTGCAAGAGAGGTGTGTAAAAGTTTTTCTGTGCTCTAGTTGAAAATTGTCAACACCTCCAATGCTATGGAAAATGAAGTGATTGTTACAAATAGGACTCTTCAAGTCCAAATTTGCTTGATGTGGCCCAATTCTCAGTTTTCCCCTTTCAATCACAGAGTTAATGTTTCTTTGGGGGGGAAATGTCTTAAGAAAACTGCAGAATTTGCTGCTACATCAAAAATCAACTTGGTTACTATTAAAATTATATTTAACAGAGTTGCCATATACAAGCTTCTATTTTTCGGTTGGCTATACACAGATGTGGATCTAAAGGAGGAAGTGTGTGACTTTCATCTTCTCTTGATAATTTTACGTTGATTACAAATTATATAGATGGAAGGAATGTGAAATAAAGTATAATGAAGGCCAAGAAAAGAGGGGGATAGCATAGTTCAGTGGCTGAGAAAACCAATTTTGGAATCAGAAGGATGTGTTCAAATCAGAGTTTTTCAACATATTAGCGGTGTGACCTTTGGTGATTTAACTTCTCTAGATTCATTTCCTGATCTTAAAAGGATGCTTAATACTCATATATCACTAGGTTATTATAAAAATTAAGAAAATATATAAATTTCTTGTCACAATGTCTTGAACATGTAAGCACTCAAGCATTATATTTGCTCAATTATGTTATTACCTTTCTTTATAATAATGAGAAGCCCTCAAGTATTGTTATTATTACTTAGTTGTTGTGGTGGTGATTATTACCGTAATTATTAAGAAAAGAAATAAAACAATTGACCCGTGATGTTCAATATTCACTCTTTGCTAGTTTGAGCTCAGTTTCCCTCTGGCCCACTCCTTTCCTAAGAATGAGGAGTGTGGTTATAGATTACAAAAAGTTTAGGAAAAAGTTTCCCCATTGTGCTAAAAAATAGAGCTTCAGGCTGATCTGAACAAAGGAGTTGGAACAATATTCTCTTGGAACAATATCCTCCCCCGAGGATGGGTAAGTGACACAGACATAAGCCAAGTGCCTTATGGAGAAGACCCAACTACAGATCTCTGATTATTTGTACGATCCACAGCTCACTTGCTCCTGCTTCTTTCAGGGAGATGGGGGAGCACTTTCCTTGTCATATTATGGCAGGTATGGACTTGGTAATGACATAAGTGATTAAGCTTTCTTTTGTCTAAGATTCTGAGTTTCCACCCCCAGACACTTGATGAGTGAAAAATGTTTCTGGGGGACAAAACCTTTTATGGAAAAAATAGTGCTCTTTGCTCTAATTCCTAAGCCTCCATTTGTAAACTGGGCGGCAGTTTGCCTTAACGGTTATAGAATGTTGCTTTGCGATCGATCGAATCCTGGGAGATTCTTAAGAATCCTGCTGTTATCGCGGCTACCCTAGGCAACTGTGAGCCGGCTGAGAGGCTCACTTTGGAAGCCCACATTAAGAGAGTATGAGAGAGCAAAATGGAGGGTGGAGAGAATGAGATGGAAGTAAAGCACAGCGGGACTCCAGGGAACCCTACTGACCTCAAGAGCCACCAGGGTCCCAGTAGCGACGACTGCAACATCTGTGATTTTCCGAACCTGTCTTCTCCGCCACCGTCGCAGCCACAGCAACTTCAGTTGCCATTGACTCGTGAGGCGGGGCCCCACGCCAAGAGCAGGGCTGGGGTGAAGACGCCAGAGATCCCTGTGGTGAACAAGTGTCGTCGCCGTGTAAAACTTTATGCCCTGAATGAAGACCAGCTATGGTCCTATCTTGACACTGGATATGTCTACTCCGCTTACGTGGAACGTCTCCAGGGACTGTCACTACTAGTACGGTCAGACTTCGACGGCTCACTGATCTTGGAGTCAAAGATACATCCAAACACACCGTATAAGAAAAAAAGGGAGCTATTAATTGTTTGGTCTGAGGCTGAGAACCACGGAATGGCATTGAGTTTCAAGGACAAAGTAGGTTGTCATGAGATCTGGGAAGACATTTGCCGGGTTCAAGGTATAGAACCAACTGTCGACATCACACAAGACCTGTTGGATATTTCAGAAGAAGAATGTGATGAAATGTCAGAAACGGGTCGTCTGGTTGAGCTTCCTAACTGTGAACTCAATAACCTGGAAGAGATTGCTAACTTAGTTTCCATGGCTTTCGTTTCACCTACCGGTAAGGAAAGGCTCGCCTTGATCTTGGAAAATGAGGACTATATTCAAAAACTACTGCAACTGTTACACACTTGTGAGACCCTAGGAGACATTGAAGGCTTACATCAATTGCATGAAATTATTATAAGAATCTTATTCCTCAACAAGACATTTCTGTTTGAGATCATGTTCTCTGATGAGTGTATCATGAATGTAATGGGATGCCTTGAATATGATCCTGCTTTGACTCAACCAAAAAGGCACAGGGAATTCTTGACCCAACATGCAAAGTTCAAGGAAGTGGTGCCAATAACAAACTGTGAACTTAGGCAAAAAATACATCAGACGTACAGGGTACAATACATTCTCAACATCATTTTGCCTGTACCATCTGTATTTGAAGACAATTGTCTTTCTAATCTTAAAACTTTTATTTTCTTTAACAAGGTTGAGATAGCCCACATGCTGCAGAAAGATAGCAAGTTTTTGCCTCAAGTTCTTGCACAGTTAAAAGATAAGACTACAGATGATGATAAGCGGCGTGAATTTATATTTTTTTTCAAGGAATTCTGTTCATTTTCTCAAACATTACAGCCTCAAAGCAAGGATGCACTACTCAAAACATTGACACAATTGGGAATTCTTCCTGCTCTTAAAATTGCAATCAGCCTGGATGATGTGCAAATAAGGTCAGCTGCTACTGACATATTTGCTTGTCTAGTGGAATATAATCCATCGGTGATTCGAGAATTCATAATAAAAGAATCCTTGTGGAATGAAGATTGTAACCTTTTCATTAATTTAGTAATTAAACAAATGATCTGTGATACTGATCAAGAGCTAGGAAATGCTCTTCATTTAATGGGACTTCTTCGTTCTCTACTTGATGCAGACAATGTGCTGGTGACACGTAATAAATGTGAAAGAAGTGAGTTTCTACATTTCTTCTATAAACATTGTATGCATAACCTCATAGCGCCACTTTTGGCCACCACTTCAGAAGATACATGTGAAGAGGATGATATACTTGGAACTGACAAAAACAGCAAAAATTGCCTCAATAATTATCAAACAGCACAGCTGCTTAGCTTAATTTTAGAGCTGCTCACATTTTGTGTGCAACATCACACATATTACATAAAAAACTATATTTTGAACAAAGACTTGCTAAGAAGAGTCTTGATCTTGATGAATTCGAAGCAGACTTTCCTGATCTTGTGTGCTCTTCGCTTTATGAGAAGTATCATTGGCATTAAAGATGAATTTTATAATCGTTACATCATCAAGGGAAATCTTTTAGAGCCGGTTGTAAATGCTCTTTTGGAAAATGGAACTCGGTACAATATGTTGAATTCAGCTATTCTTGAACTATTTGAATACATAAGAGTGGAAAATATCAAGTCTCTTGTTACACATATAGTTGAAAAGTTTTATAAAACACTTGAATGGATTGAATATGTTCAGACATTCAAAGGTTTGAAGATGAAATATGAACAAGAGAAAGATCGACAGAGTCAAATACAGAAGAATTTGAATCTTGTACTGTATAAGAAAATATTTCACAGACGTGACAAAGTCTGTGAAAAGGACGAAACTTATTATAAAGAAAATATAGGGAAAGGAGAAGCAGTCATGCAACCACTGGAAAATGATTTTCAAGTTCATTGTATGGAGACTAAAATAACAAAAGAAAATAAAAACAAGGTAGATATTCCTAAAAGAACAACTTCTGGTGACTACAAATTTACTTTTCCCCATTCTGTTGGTGCTACTAATGGAACAGGTAGCTCAACTGGTAGTAAGATAGTTGGCTTAGTGGATTATCCGGATGATGATGAAGAAGAAACGGAAGATGAAACACCCCCCAGGAAAAGACCACATCTAAGCCCATAACATCTTAATGGAGACTCACAACATCACTAAAGTCTACATTACTAATATTCTATAAACATCGATTAGCTGAAAAGTCTGAATCCAAAAGCTTTCTCATGTGAAATCACTAGTGTGCAATAAGTAACAAATATGTTCAGTGTTATCATCTAAAAGAGTTTAGTTCTATAAAATCCAAACTTCCTAAATCTTAAAAAAAAACAAAAAAAAAAACAAACAAAAAAAACCTAACCAGAACTGACTGATAACATCTTAGCAAGAAAAGTCTTAGTTTTGGGGGAAGGAAACAGGTTGATAACATAGCATCAATGTAGTTTTATATGGAAAACAAAGCCAATTAGAAGCTGTTTACATTTCTATGAAGATTTAGCAAAAATTCAGCCTTTTGGGTAATTGGAGGGAAGTAACTTTCAGTGTGTATTTTCATAAATAAAAAAGCTGGATTCAAAATGTGCAGTTGTTAATGTAGTTTTTCTTAGATAAGAGATGCCAAGAATCAGTCCAGTGGTATTCTAAAAGGGTGTCCTCTAGGGCCTTGGGAGTGGGTAGAAGAGCATGCTTTCAACTGTCTAGATTGTGGAAGATACTCGGAAGTCATTTTCTGTTCATTATTAAAGGTGTGTCTGACTCCAGAGCAGCAGGTAAGTTTTAAAGTGTAATTCACAAAGACTAACATACAAAAAATAGTGCTGATTGACATGGCACTTAATATCTAAAAACCGTTTTGGACCAAGAAAGTTTCTTAGGAGTCAAATTCCATATACAGTACATGAAGTCTTTTTCTATAAACAAACAAGGGTGTAATATGAAAGGTGCTTTGTTAAAGAGTGAATGCAAATAAATTTCTAAAAATAAATTGCAGCAAATAGTTAACAGGTTTTATTTTTAGAGGAACAAGTTAACTGGGTCCATTTATCCTGAATTAACTTAAATTGAAGCAGTTTCTCTTATTTTGAAGATGTTAAGATTAATTTTAATTTTGACCAACACGGGCTGTCTGTGTAGATGTGAAGTAGAGTTTTCCAGAAGACAGATATTTATTTTGTATTAAAAATACCACTGTACTTCTTTTGTACCACTTAGTAATGATATTCATACTGAACTATACAATTTAGGAATTAAAAAGTGACCCTGTAATTCCAAAAATAAAAGAGACCATTTTACTTTATTTATTTATTTATTTGTTTGTTTGTTTGTTTGTTTGTTTATTGCCAGATGGCAGAATTTTATGGTTTTATTAAAACACAGTTTGCGCACAAGCTGTTTATTCATTTTCTTCACTGGGCAGCCTGGCATTTGGAGGGATTGGTGACTATGATGGGCTGCTGGGCTGCTCTTTCCACCATGGCTTTGTGGTTCTCTGAGGGCACGTTCTGAGCAATCTCAGCACAGTAAGATGTGTTGCACATCTGCAGCACTTCAAGCTCTTGACGTTGTGGACCAGGAATACCCGAAAGCCACTGGGCAGCATGTGCTTTGTTTTCTTGTTATTCCCATAACCAGTGATGGGCATCAAGATCTGGTCCTTGAATCTCTTTTTTCTTTTTTGGCCCTTGAATCTTCTGCGCACCCCCACCCCACCCCCCGCCCCCGTCAATGCCTCTTGGTCTCCGCCAGCTACACTTAATTTTGACATAA
The DNA here is from genome assembly GCF_057876585.1 of Rhinolophus sinicus. Lineage (NCBI taxonomy): Eukaryota > Metazoa > Chordata > Mammalia > Chiroptera > Rhinolophidae > Rhinolophus > Rhinolophus sinicus. Next base: position 19,326,606 of record NC_142518.1, on the reverse strand, counting down.
CGGTCAGACTGGTGCCGGATGAACTTCTTGGTCCTCTTTGTGGTGACCTTGGACTTCATGAGTAGTCTGAGACAGCAGTCATAATACCAAGTAGGAGATGGGTGCCACCTCCGTAGGCAGCGTTGAGGAAGAGCAAAAAAGAGACCATTTTAAATGTACTATTGTGCCAATAGGAGACACAACTTATGGAAAACTAAGAGACTATTGTGTAAGAGCTACAAAAAGTGTGTATTCCTAAAATGACAAGTAATCATTTTACCAGATATAGTCTGGTAAAGTGTGGACATGACCTCAGGAGATGTCATCAGACATTACTGAGGACATGGCACACCAGGGGAACTGCATTTTCATATCTCTCAAACCACGCTAGTTATGTATTGTAATGGGATTATTCAAAGTCAAGTGACTTTGTGAGTGTCCACATTATGTCAAAAAAGGCAGTTTGTTGGGGCAGCCAGATGGCTCAGTTGGTTAGAGCACGAGATCTGACCAACAGGGTTGCCGGTTCGATTCCCACATGGGCCAGTGAGCTGCGCCCTCCACAACTAGATTGAAGACAACGAGCTGCTGCTGAGCTGCATGGGATGGTGGGCTGTGCCCCCTGCAACTAAAGATCAAAAAACAGCGACAGGACTTGGAGCTGAGCTGCGCCCTCCATAGCTAGATTGAAGGACAACGATTTGACTTGGAGCTGATGGGCCCTGGAAAACCACAATGTCCCCCAATATTCCCCAATAAAGAAAAAAAAAAAGGCAGTTTGTTTAAAAAGCATTTCAAGTTTTCGTTCTGGCTGGACTGTCATGGGGAATGTTATCCATAGTACACACGTTTACATGCATACACAGAATGTTGCTTTAAGAAAAATATACTTCACTCTTTGTTTTGGTGGGAGTAGGCCCAGTTCCTTAACAGAGCAGCTATTTACATCTAGACAGAGAAGAACAATTTTTTGATGCTCTTTCTTCTTCTGTTCCCTTCAGCTAGTTTTAATCAACCATAAAAAAAAATGGACACTGTAGGAGAAAAAAGTGAATATTTGCATTTGTTGTTGTATTGTCCTCAGTGAGTTTGTAAGGCAAGACAAGGGAGGGCAGAAGGGTAATGGGAAGTTAGGGGGAAAAAGGGGAAAAAAAAAAAAAGACAGGCATCCTGTTGAGCTGTGTAACCTCCATAAGCCCTTCTCTAGTCTCAGCTACTTAATGTTAGAGAAACAACATGACAAGCAAAATGGTACAAAGCCAAATTGCCCATCAGATGGCATAACCTACCATTAAGGGAACATTTAAGAGGGCAACAAAACACAGAAGAGCAATCTTTACTGTCTACACACTGAGTGAAAAATTGACCAAAATGTTCAGTCTCTCTAGATATTTTGTTTGAGAAGATACCATGTCAAAAGTGTTTAATTTCCTCTTTAAGTTTTTTAGAAGTAATTTAAAAATGCCCCTCAAGTGGGTTATTTATGAAATGAAGAAACAATTTGGATGGCTCTGTATTTACAGTAACATTCAGGTGATCATTTTTGGAGAGGTGCCCTGGGTTTGTCAAGGTTTTGGCTTTTAATACATGATTTCCGGTAATTTTTATGGCTTTGTGATTTTCTAAAAACACCAACAAGGGGAGTATGACATAACAAATAAAAGCTTCATATTCCGACAGCCCTTGATAACAATGCAAGCTCTGACTTTTACCAAATCCATGACCTTAGACAACTTACTTATTTTTTCCTCTGGCCACAATTTGTCCATCTTGTCTTAAAAATTAGAAACTACATGTAAATTACCAAGAATATAGTTAGTACTCGTAACAACCTTTTACTGTGTTTCACCGAAAATAAGACCTAGCCGGACAATCAGCTCTAATACGTCTTTTGGAGCAAAAATTGATATAAGACCCAGTATTATATTACATTATATTATGTTATACCCGGTATTATATTATTATGTTATATTGTATTATATTATATTATATTATATTATATTATATTATATTATATTATATTATATTATGTTATATTGGACCCGGTCTTATATTATAGTAAAATAAGACCGGGTCTTATATTAATTTTTGCTCCAAAAGGCGCATTAGAACTGATTGTCCAGCTAGGTCTTATTTTCGGGGAAACACAGTAAAACTGATTATCATCAGCACCAGCGGTATAATAATTTCCAAGAAATGGGGGGGGGGGCTAAAGCCAGGTATAAGCACTTATATCACAAGTTATGCTCATAAATCAATCCTATATTCTGGATTAAATTGATAGCAACATGAGAAATTAGAAATAAATTAGTTCAATTCTGGTTGGCAAACAAGTCTACATGTATGCATCGTGCCCTGCTGAGACACAACTAAAAGAAACAGCATAAAAGTGTTAAAAGAAACCTTCATAGCAATGAAGACAGTCGGGGGGAGTGGTGTCTGGGTATTAACCAAGGAATGAGAGATGTCAGGAGTGAAGAGTGAAATTGAAATTAGAAGAGACAGAGTCAAGGGGGGGGGGTGTATCGAAGATTTATAAAAGTGACAAGAGCCCATAAGATCTATTGAAATATTAGGTTGGTGCAAAAGTAATTGCAGTTTGAAAGGTTAAAAATAATTGCAAAAACCACAATTACTTTTGCATCAACCTAGTAACAGGCAAAGCTGAGGGCCCTGGCATGGATGTTGTTGCCTCAGAGTTAAGCCCTTCTCTTTAGGGTATTGAAAGATCCAAGATGCTGAAAGTTTAACAACCTAAGGTGCAGTCACTGTGTTTTCAAGAGAGTCTTGTTAATGCCTGTCTCCCACCCAAGAAGTACAAATCTCAAGAACACAAATGGTGCCCCTGGAAAGAAAGTCTTTACAATTAATTGGCAGGCCCATGAGGTAGTACCTACATCAGGCAGGGAACACAGGTTGAAAATGCTAGCAGGTAAATATTAATGTTGTCAGTTCAGTTAAAATAATGGCCTAGATCTTGTTTTGGAGGGTCTGCTAAATGCAGTCAATCCAATCTTCTTGTTTGTCCATGCCACCAGCATGGTGGTGTGACCTTAGTCTACCCCAATGGAATGTCTGAGATTGGGGTGATGATGACATCCAGAGGGTGTGTGTGTGTTGTAGGAGCTGGGACCATCCCCTGCTTTTCCTGATTGACCTCTTGATCTCTAAGATTAAGGGGAAAGGTTTTTAGAGCTACCTGGCTGGGGATGGCAGATGCAGCAGTCAATTAAGGTGATTGCAGCAGTTTGAGAGAAACACACCAGAATGTTTTCCTTGGGGAGAAAGGCTACAGAGGTAGATCTGAAATACAAGTGTCACTGATGTCCCTTCTTCCCCTGTACAGCCCTAGGTCCTAGATTGTTGCTCTCCCTCCACCTCCACAATACCTGAGAGTCCCTTGCCAGTAATTATAACTTTGTCCTTTTTTTCAATCATTCTCTACCCTCAACCAAACTTTTCATCTAGGCAGATCAGGTGTGAGAGGGACAAGGACATTTTTATAAAACCAGAATTAAGTTTGAATCATATAGGTCCCATTTGTTCCAGGCTTCCACCAGACAGAAAGCAACCAGGCTGGTATGGGGACAAAAATATGTCCAGGAACGATCAGGATAGAATCCTAAATTTTCAAAAGCGGTCTATACAATTTCCCATCCCTTTAGTCCTGATTCAATGACCAAATTGCCTTACTCTGATGTAGGGCTTCTCAACCACACCACTGTTGACATTTTGAGCCAGGTAATTTATTGTTTCAGGAGGCTGTCCTGTGCACTGTAGGATATGTAACAGCGTTCCTAACATCTACCCACTATATGCCAGCAGCACACCCCCAACTGTGACAACCAAAAATGTGTCCAGAAGAAGCTAAATATCCATCAAGGGGGCAAAATCAGCCTCAACTGTGAACCACTAGTCTCTGGAGTTTAATTCAAAGGCATCTTTTACTTTGTGGATATTGGGTCCACATCTACTAGATTGAGTCACCTTTCCCTTTTACCCTTAACCTAAAAGGGCCAAGTTCGTACAAGGGTCAGGTGCATAGCATACTTTCATAAAAAGAGAATGGACTTTGCTTGGAATTACAGAGATCCCAGTTCTGCTTTTCAATACCAGGGTAACTCTGGCATTATATTTGACACCTCTAATTCTCAGTTTTCTTATCTGTAATATATGGCTAACAACACTGTTAGAGCTGAAGTGTGTCCCCCAAAATTCATAAGTTGAAGTCCCAACTCCCAGTACTTCAAATGGGACTATATTTGGAGACAGGGTCTTAAAAGAGATAATTAAGTGAAAATGAGGTCATCAGGGTGGAACCAACTCCAACATGACTAGTGTCTTTAGAAGAAGAAATTTGAATACAGACGTACACACAGAGGAGAGACCATGTGAAGACACAGAGAGAATATGGCCATCTACAAACCAAGGGGAGAGGCCTCCGAAGAAACCAACTTTGCTGACACCTTGATCTTGGACTTCTAGCCTCCAGAACTGTTCAGAAAACAAATTTCTGTTGTTTAAGCTGCCTGGACAAGGGTACTTTGTAATGGCAGCCTTCGCAAACTAACATAAACACCTAATAGCAAGAAGTTTTGTGAGGATTAAAGAAATGTATCTTATAAATATCATAGAATTATTATGATAAAGAGTTCACAATTGAGATATGACAATAGCTTTCCTTTATTGAGCATGTACTATATGTCAAGTGCACGTTCCTAGGCAAATTACCTACATTATTTCTAATTTCACAATAAACCTGCAAGGTAGATGTAGTGGCCATGAGAATGCCCCTTGTAGAAAGGGGGTATAATTGATCAAAATGTAGAACCCCAGCCACTACGCTCTTTGCCTCACTCTCCCAGGCCATGCTTCCTAGGAGCTGCTCCCAGCCAGTGCTTTGCATGACTGAGGGACTGGGAGATTGGAGACTCCTCTGACTGGAAACTGATTTGAGGACTTTCAGGTCTTCCTGAACATTCTTTAGACTGCATGGTGATCTAGGGGCCTTCTATCATTCCCTTTCTTCTCCACTTCAGGTCAAAACGTGTCACGATCTGATGTCTCTTCCAACCTCCTCTAGTTTGCTCTCCATTTCCTCTCACTGGCATTTTCCGTAATAAAATCCTTGCATGCGAAATCCTCTCCACAGGTCTGCTTTTTGGAGAACAGTATGTATTTTGACTCTATTTTACAGAGAAAAAAAGAGAGGCACACAGAAGTGTGTGCTCAGAATTGCATGACTTGTACTAGTGAGACTGTATTCAAGTATGTCTATCTGATTCCATAGACTGAGTTCTTTCTCCTACGTATAATGTGTCTTGAAATGTACGGTGAAAGTGCTTTTAACATTAAAACCGTTAGATGCTCCCACCATATGTCTATTACCAATAATGTGGAAATCTGAAATCAACATACCAGGTCTATGAACAACCTGTGCACACAAATAGTAACAGTGTCCCTCCTTCTTCTGCTTTACCCATGCTTCCAAAGGTCGTGTTAGGCTAGCACTATTTGAATTCTCCTCCAGGAAAACACAGCATGGTACTCTGCAAACCACTGTTATCACACTTACCACAGGAGTTGCTAAAGGGATAGCTAGTGAAAATTTCCCTCTTGCCTCAGAGATAAAAGAGAGATAAAACAGCTAACTTTCGCTTGGTGCCAAACACCGTCATAAGTACTTTATATGTGTGGTGGGATACTTTGACATTAAGAGTGGAGGTCCACATCACCTCTTCTCCTCATGCATTCCCCCATGCTAGTATTTTGTTGCTGGTCTGAGAAAAATGTTAGGAATAGAGGCCTACTTAATTTACTGAGATTAAGTTTCAGTCCCATTACACAATGGGGGCTTGAAATAGAAATGATGTTGAATTACATACAACTTGAAATTAAATATCTTGCACTTCTGAGTGTCTAGACTGAGTTTCCTAGCCACTAGCCTTGCGTCAACTCGTGTTTCTTTCTACCTTTCTATTGGATTGTTTGAATGTTCGTTTCCCTTTTCCCGTTTATTGCTTTGGAAGGTATTCTTTCGATTCTAATCTGATAGCTAGTTACCTTTAAATTGTAGCATGTACACTTCATTTTACAAAGATTAAATTTCATCAGTCTACCCTTCCCTGGAATCATAAAGGAAATCGTTTTCTATCCATCCCCCTATAGTATTTCATGTGATTGCTGTTTTCTTATATTTGACACTTTTTAGCTGTTCTTACTAGAAGGTTTTTGGTCTCCAAACTGTTGGAATAAGAAGCAAACCAAATTTGAAACACATTATTTGCTGGCCCTACCACAATGACTAAATTGAGCAATTATGTAGGCAGTATTTGGAGAAAACTGTGGAAAATTACTTTTGCTGGAGAGTTACTAAAGCAACCTTTTAGAAAAGAAGGACATATGAAAATGGGCTGAGGAACCTGATAAACAATAATATTTGTTTCTGCTGTACATGTTTTCAAAGATACCCTACAAAATCTGAAGAGTGCTTTAGTCTACCATATTTGGCAATGAAAAGCATACAGTATTTTTAGTGTATTTCCAAAGATTATGAAATATCAAAGTACTGTAGATATGCTTCATTCCAAAAATAAGATATTCTGTGGAAAACTATTCATATTTTTCTCAGATTTGAGTTATTATTCTTTAAATATAATTAAATTTTGTATGATTTCTACTGATCCTAAATATGAAGGTCCTTTTCAGTATGTAATAGATTACATATTATGGGTTAAAATCACACTACGTTAGAGTATAGAAAATATGCCAGTTTCCTTTAAATAAATACTTTTTTTAAAAAAAAGATTTTATTGGGGAAGGGGAACAGGACTTTATTGGGGAACAGTGTGTACTTCCCGGACTTTTTTTCCAAGTCAAGTTGTTGTCCTTTCAATCTTAGTTGTGGAGGGTGCTGTTCAGCTTCAAGTTGTTGTCCTTTCAGTCTTAGTTGTGGAGGGTGCAGCTCAGCTCCAGGTCCAGTTGCTGGTGCTAGTTGCAGGGGGCGCAGCCCACCATCCCTTGCGGGAGTCAAACTGGCAACCTTTGGTTGAGAGGACTCGTTCCAACCAACTGAGCCATCCTGGAGCTCAGCGGCAGCTCAGCTCAAGGTGCCGTGTTCAATCTTAGTTGCAGGGGCAAAGCCCACCATCCCTTGCGGGACTCGAGGAGTTGAACCGGCTACCTTGTGGTTGAGAGCCCACTGGCCCATGTGGGAATCAAACCAGCAGCCTTTGGAGTTAGGAACATGGAGGTCTAACCACCTGAGCCACCGGGCTGGCCCTAAATAAATACATTTTTGTTAGTTTTTCCAGTTTGATTGAGATATAATTGACATATAACATGGAATTAGTCCAAGGTGTGCAGCAGAATGATTTGATATATGTATATATTAAGAATTGATCACCACAATAAGTTTAGGTAACATCAATCACCTCACAAAGTTACAAATTCTTTTAGATAAATACATTTTTAATGATAGTATTATACATCATAGTTTTGCTTATATTCACTAATATTATAGACATAGGCGAAAAGTGTATTGCATGGAATACAGTTTAGAATGGCTGGATTTGTGTCATTATTGAAGTACTGTCCACCTATCAGGCTTTTCAGATCATTCATATAACCTCTCTAAGTTTCAGGGTATTTATCTATAAAATGATGCTTATACTATAAATAACAATGTAGGCAAAATTATAAAATTTTAAAACACCGTGGGGATGTTCATGAGTATTTTCCCCTTAGTTAATCTGACATTGTAAACATTGTTCTTTTATATCAAAAAGCTACTGTGGTTTCATTATTATTTCTCAAGTAAAGTATTATATAAGGGTATACAGATGTGTAACCCCATATTGATACCCTGAAATTGGACTCTAAGCAATGATTTACAGGAACTTCTTTATGTTTTTCTTTTTAAGGTATTCAACTTACATGTAAGACAATTGGCACATTTTCTTTTTTTCTATCTATATTCTGAAATTTATAAAATAATATTTAATACGTGAATATAGGATTCCTATAAAAATACCAACTAACAAGATTAAAATCTCTTTTTGCCATTACCTGAAATCTTAGATTTATCATTCCTACACTGTGCTCAGGAACTCATCCTTATCATTTTTTATGTACATGAATTTGGTGTTCCATGAATTTTATATAAATATACTCATAACAAATTCATATTATAGCTATACATATATGTATGTAAAAAACATATTTTATTATGTAACATAAAGAGATATTTTGTCTTTTCCATTCTCTTTCCCGTTCCTTGAGAAGTATCCTAAATTTCTAAGAGGAAATTTAGCCAAGTAGTTTGGGTGAGATTGACACTACCCCATCATCAGCCCTGAGGATGTATTAGTGTATTCCTTGACATTTGCCATTGATACATGGATAAATACACAACAAAAACAAAGCAAATGAAATGCATATGTTTCTAGGAATTATACTCTCTTCTTTCATGAGAACTACTTGAAAAGATTCTCTTTGCTATTGGATGCAAATGAGAAATGTGTTGCTTTTGGAGCTGATGGCAGCCATACTTTGAGAACAAGGTTAGAAACTTCCTGCAGAAGGAACCACTATCGAAGAAGCAAGGCAGATAATTGTATAGAGAGAAATTCATCTGCAACGTTTAATCCCTAGATCAAGCTGCTTCTGAAGCTTTACTTTTGGATAACTGAATAACCAGAGAAAATGTTTCCTTTGCAATTGAAGCTGACTTGGGTTGGGGTTTCTGTTATTTGAAATATTACAAGAATATTACAGATGAATTCTGTTAATCTTCAAAGAAATAAATTAACTCCAATGCTATTTTAACTGTCCCAAGGCACAGACAGAGAAAAGAAACCTCCGAACACTTCAAAAATTGGATTGAAATTTTACTAGGAAAAAAAAACAAACAGAAAAGGAGAGGCCCCAAAGAAAGATTTAATTCATATTGAAGCAAATTCCTAAATAGAATATCACCAATTGTAGCTTATCGGTGCATCACGAGCATTTTTCTAGAGAGTAAAAACATATTTTCATATTAATATTACAAATAAGAAAAAATATTAATTACACAGAAGGCTAAAAAATTATAAAATTTAATACCCATGTCTGGTAAAAAGTTAATATCTTGTTACATGTGTATAACATGTATGCATTTACTGATATATAGCCAATACTGATATATAGCCAATACATACTGGTATAGCATACAAGGTGGTGTGCAATTTGACTGGTTGTTCAATATTCATTGATAGAGGTCTGAGTCTGTTGGGTAGATGCTGTAGTATGTTTTGAATATCATTCCATTGTATGTACTAGTGTGTGTGTGTGTTAAAATAAAATGTGTTCTATATGTACATATGAAAATCAGCATTATATTTAATGGTACATCTCTAAAGGAATATCTATTATAGTCAAGAACAAGATAAAAGTGCTAATTACCAGCCATTATTTTCCACTGAACTGTGGTTCCTAGCCTATGCAACCAGATAAGAAAAAGTAATGAGAGCTAGCTATAAATATTGGGAACAAGAAAGACATGTTATCTTTTTCAGATCTTACTACTGTATACTGTGAAGATCCAAAGAATTTGAAAAACAAAAAGAGAATTCAGTGAGGGTGTTGACTACACAATTAGTAAATGATAACCAACAACTTTCCTTTATCCAATAATAAGCACAGTAGCTACTTAAAATTAAATGCCTAGTAATAAATATGATAAGAAATGTATAAAACCTATATGAAGAAAGCATTAAATTTCTTAAGATGTAAAATCCTTTAATAAGATTTTAAATAAAAATTCTTTAATAATGATATGCCCTGATTTGAGACAGGAAATTAGCATTGTAAGGAATTCCATTTTCCAAAAATAAAATCGTTAATAGAATGCAATTCGAGGATAAGTACTATGAGGATTTTTTTTTAAAAATAACAAAATGATTCTGAAATTCGTCTAGAAATATTACTAGTCAAGAGACTTTTATGAAAAGAATAATGTTAGAGGATGAGTTCTAGCAGATTTCAAACTATGTAAGTCCAGTTTATTGGAAACATTACTGTATTGGCACAGCAAGAAAGAAACATTTCAGTGGAAAAAATAAGATTTAAAGATTTATGTATGAGGTTTCTAATATGCTAAATATGGGGTAAGCTATGTTATGCAAAAATGGTGTTGGTTTAGCTGTCTAGAAGCTAGGAGAAAAATGCAGCTTCATTTCACATTACCTGGCTTCTTAAAATAAATTTTGCAGAAATCAAATATTTCAATAAAATAAATCATAAACCTACTAGAAGTTTATTTTGAAAGATTTTACTATTTGTAGATGGTAGAGGCCTTTTCTCACAAAATAATGACAGGAAATCCAAGTAGTGACAAAGGGAAAGACTGATACAATTGATGACACAAAAATGTTCTGTATTGGTGGGAAAAAGCCAGATATATATCCCTTTTTCTCTGGGTTATACTTTCTTTTTTACAATGAAAGTAGAAAAACACAAACGACTAAATTTAATGGTAGGTGAAAACATAAATTAACAGTTCACAGAAAATGCAATACCAAAAGCCAGTAAACATAATCACATACTCTGTGGCAAGCTGAAAAAGATATCCTCCCCAAAAGACATTCACATCCTAATCCCTGGAAAACTGTGCATGTTACTTTATATGGCAAAGTCTTTGCAGATATGATTAATTAAGGATCTTGGGATAGGAAGTTTATTCTGGATTCTACAGGTTGACTCTAAGTGCAATCACATGTGTCCTTATAAGAAGAAGGCAGAGGAAGATCTAACAGACACAAACAGAGAAGACAATGTGAAGACTGAGCAGAGAGAGATTAGAAATCTTTGCCTCCAAGATTGGAACGTTGTGGCCAAAATCCACGGAATGCTAAGCAGTCACCAGAAACATTCTCCCCTAGAGCCTCTGGAGGGAATTTAGCCCTGCTGATACATTGATTTGCACCCAATGAGATGAATTTTTGAAATTTTGGCTTCTAGAACTGAGAGAACTTTTTTTGTTGTTGTTGTTTTAAGCTACCCAGTTGGTGGTAATTTGTTACAGCAGCCGTGGTAAACTAATTCATGCTCTACTAATTAAAAATATAAATTAAAATAATAATGGGATGTTATTCTGTGCTTATCTCATGGGCAAAGATTTAAAACCTTGATGAAATATGGTGATAGAAGAAAAGTGGGGTACTTATATTCTATTGCACTACAGTTTCAACATATGCATAGAAATAAACACAACCCTTGATTCATACATTAACTTCTTGGAATTTTTTCTGCTAATGTATTCAAAAATCATGAAGAAACAAATGTACCTTGATATTTATTGCAGCATTGTTTAGAGTAGCAAATTCTGTAAGCTTACGTGTCCATCATTGGGTGAGTAGAATTACACTATAGCTATAATGATAATATTTATAACATAGTACGCACATATGTAAGATTACTTTAAATGAAGCATGAGTCCATTTATGCAGTTCATAGAAGGAATCTATATGAAAAAAAGCTTTTGTGACCTAGAGCCCACGCTTGAGACTATAAAGGAGTTTAAAGAGAATTTCTTTTGAGATATTTGCAGTAAGACTGATTCTTCCTCTCATTTTACCATTACACTTATCTCTTTGGAAGCAAAGGACGAAGGTATTTTTCATTGCTGGTTTAGTGAGCGAGGCTTTGAGGAAACTAGCTGAAGATTTTGAAAAGTGTCCACTGAAGTTTGGGGAACACAGTGGCCTGGTGTTTGACTCCTACCTGAGAATTCTAAAGAGGCTGTGGAATTATCCAGAGAGAAAAAGGGTCATCTTAAGAACAAACTGCACTTCCACCTACAGAATGAGCAAGGCTGTGAGCGTGTTTTCCACAAACTGGTATGTTGATATGCAGAGAAGTAGAGAGAAACGAGCTTGAAGACATCTAAGCAGCAACTTGGCCCAAAAAAAGATACCTGAAAGAGAGCTGAGGCTCCAGTCTGGAAAGTCTACAGGGTAGGCTATGAGACACCAAGAAATTTAAGAGCCATCACATACATCATGTGGATGAACTCTTTTCAGTGGTTCTTTGCCCAGCCTTAGGTAGTGTGTTCTCATGCAAATCTGCTGATCAGTAATCAGCTGAACACTTGAGAGGGACCTTTTGTAGATATCTGGAGTTCTCTCTCGGTACAATTCTCTGCAGTACTCTTCGCTGAGAATAATGGCCACCATGGTCTCCCTGAACTGTCACTTCCATCCCAGGGACCCTCCGGCGCAGTGCCCAGAAACTCTCTGGCCAGGAAACTCTCTCTAAGGAGTAAGCTTGGGTAATTCTAGGCCTCACCTTGTTTATGTCGCATATCTCCAGAATCTCTGTTCTTTGTTGACTGAAGAGCAGCAGTGTATTGCAACTGTTGTCTGTTTGGGGTGTTCCAGGCGAGAGGCTGAATCCAGTCCCTATTATTTCACCTTGGTCGGAAGTGCTACTCTAAAGTTTATAAAGTAGAAAATATACAATAAAATTCTAAACAAATGGGCGTCTTCTCCGTTTTACACATATGCCTATCTTCCCTCTGCTCCAAGAGACTTTTGAAATAAATTTCTAAAAGAATGAATCTTTTGTCCTCACCTAGTTCACTCCCTTCAGATCTCAGTTCACTCTTTCAAGATTCATTTTCTTCATCTCTCACTTCAAGGCTGTTTACTCACAATTCGTAGCATATGCCTCAATTACAATTTTCTTTTTATGTAAGCAGTCGTTTGGTTAAGCTCAATTTTCCTTCCTAGAATGTAAGCACTATGAGGGTGGGTGCCTAGGGTTTTTTGTTTTCCTCACTAATCTCTCCCCAGTGGCTATTTGTTGTACTGCTAGAGAACAGGGAACTGTCTCTCTTAATATGAGATATTGTAGAAAGGTCAAATGTAGATAGATATGTTCCATAGGCAGAAAGAACAGAGCTAAGGGGAGAGAGGAGGGAGGAAGGGAAGGAGGAAGAGAGGGAAACAAAGGAAGGAGAAGATAAGATCATTCTTAAGAGAAGGTGCCACTACAGCTCATTGTAATAGATTATAATGCTATTAGCATTGCTGGCAGGAAATAATCTTCACCCTGTGTTGCCATGACAGTTGTGACAAGGACCAAATATGGACAAAAATCCCATCTCCCAACGGGAAGGAGTAGTCAACAAAGGCCCACCCTGGAAAGACCAGTAACGCTACCCCTGAATAATCATATTTCATGCCCTCATTCGAATATAACCCTAAATTTCCTTTTTCTTCGGTGCAGTTGCTCTCTTTCTGGGCCTGCCCACTCCTGCATTTTGGGAGTGTATTCTCTTTCTTTCTTTTAATAAATCCACTGCTTGTTTGGCTTTGTTTGCGTGTCTTTTCATACGTCCTGGAATTCCTTCCTGCAATGATATGTTCTCCAGTAACAAATAGAGTCACACTGATGGAGAAATTTGAACAAAGGGAAATATTTCTTAAGGATAGGCCATCAAATGTATTTGTTAACATCTTCCCTATAAGAATTTTGAAAAACTATGTACCTCCCACATCTTTTAAGTAATTTCTGATATACTGTAAAAATCGTACTTTAAAATAAAACCATGACATTTTTTGAATTGCAACTGATGGAACTTAAATATCACTATGAGTTTTTACTCATCAACATCCATTGGAAAAAATGCATGAACAAGATCTTTACATTTAGAGATTTTATACTTTCCTTTTACCTCCTGAAAATTGTCTAATCAATTTTATGTTCGAACATGTTTTGTTGATCACTGTTAATGAAAAATGTACAAAAACTTAGAAATAAGACATTTAAGACTACACAGGACTTCAAATTGAAGTTCGATAAAGAGCATGTTTTTCTTTTTCATACTAAAGCATTGTCTAAATGTTCAGTTCAGATTATTGGATTCTTTAAAAAATTTTACCTTTGTTTAGATTACAATTTATTACTTATTAGGGTCTAGACTTTGTGAAGTTACATGTTAACTTATACAGGTGGTATTCAGTAGAGATGCATTATTTCTCAGATAGGATTTAGGGAAAATAATTCTAATAATTTATTTTTCCAGTAAGATATTGATGTAGGTGATGTTGGATCTGTCAGCAGTTTCTGAGTGCGGGCCAGGATCGTGTCTCGTGAAGCCAAAGAATGGAAACATGGACCAGGGAGAGGCAAAAAGTTTTAAAAAGAAGATAGTTTATTAGAAGCAGGAGAAGAGGTTGCAGCTCTCAAGCAGGAGGGGGTCCCGAATGGGGGGTGCCCCCTGACTGAGGCAAAAGCTCTTACTTTTATACCTTCCCTTGCCTGCTTGGGGAAGGGGAGCTGTTTGAAGAAGGGAACTTGTTTGAAGAAGGGAACTGGCGCCTTCTAATGAAATTCATCTACTGGGTTTGTTCTGCTTGCCCATCCTAAAGGAATGAGCAAAGTAACCCACTCTTATGTATCGGATCTGCTCCATTTGTCAGGCCAAAAGGAATTTTATGATTAACCTCAAGGCCTTGTTACATTATGTCCTGGAGTGATGGAGTGATTTCAAAACCTGAAGTTTTAGGATATGACTGTCTTTGTTTATTCCACCAGGGACCTCCCTGTCTATCTAGGGACATGCTAACTCTCCTGTATCAATATTAAAGAACTTGTCTCCAATTTAGCAACCATATTTCAGAATGCCTTTCTTAAACTGACAACATAACTGCTGTTTGAATTCTCCTTTGAATCAGCTTTCCCACATGCTGTTTCATTATTGAGTTAAATAAATATTTCACATGTGTTCATTTTATAACTTTAACTTTTGAAAGTTATTCTTGTAAAATCTCCAGCCCTAAGAAAACAAAAATATAGTATATATGCGGATTGAAATTATAATGTATTTTATGCCTGTGGAAATAATGATTGAAGGGTTATTTAAAAATAAAATTCAGTTTGAAGATACTGGCTTTATTAAGTGATTCATGAATCAGGCAGCATCCCGTTTAACAGTTAGAAGGGCACTCCAGTGAGATGTGCAAAATGGAAGGTTTTTATAGGCTGAATGAGGGTGGGATTAAGGTTTAAAAAGTCCTGCAAGGACACCTTCCCTTAGGGGAAGGCGAGGGTCTTATCAGGCAGATTGTCTCACTAGTGTTAATCAGGAAATTCCAGACTGATTGTTTTAAAATTCCACTGCTAGGAGAGGCTAAAGCTGCAATTAGGTTAGTTATTAAGTTTTAGTTTGCTGACTTGGCTTAGTAAAAGGGACTCAATTTTGTCCCATTGTTGTTTTTAACAAAGTTAAAATATACCTTGTGGATTTAGTTGTGTTACTGTAGTGGAGCAGAGTTTGCCTCCCCAAATGTGCCTCTTTGGGGATATTGACTATTTTAGGCTGGTTATTTTAAGAACCACCAGATAGGAGAGAAGTTCTGAAAACCAAGTAGAAGTTACCCTTTGTGAAGGACATTTACATTTGTCAGGGAAATCTTCTTCTGTAAGGGTGTCTCCCTCCCTGTACCAGGCCTCCCTTCACTATCAACAAAGAAGGCTAGGACTTAAATCTACATAACAACCTGCCTCTTGTCTACTGTGTGCTTTGCCTGGTCACCTCCCATAATTGACATCCCCACCCATAACATCTTCTTTTGTCTTTAGCTGAAGGTGTTATTTAAGGTGAAGCTTCTGCCATTTTGGTGAGTCACACAATTTTCCTTGGTCTCTCCTATGTATACAGGACATATACCTGTTATTGAACTTTAATTTGTTTTTCTCCTGCTAATTTGTCTCATTGAAACAAGGGTCCTCACGATTTTGATTTGATTTGTGACTATAGCTTTAGAAATCATTCCCCCCCACCCTCTAAAACTCTCATAGACCTAGCCTTTTCCCGATAATCGTTAACCCCTGAGGCTGCAGAAAACAATAGCCAGGACCTGACCTCTGTCGGGCCAAAGATAACATGTGGACCTAAGTTATGTTTCAGCACTTGAGCGCTAAGGTGGACCCACCCCTTGGCTACTTTTCCGTGAAACCAGACAGGGACACCAGAGCAAACCTCAGAGCTGTCCTCAAAACCTGAAGAAATGATTTGTTCCCCTTACCTCACCTCCAACCAATTAGCTCTCTACAGGACTCCCCTAGCCCACGGTGTCTTGTGATTTTGTCCTCTGTAATCTGGAATCTATATGCCATCAGGGAGACATGTCTGTCAAAGCACTAGTTTACCTGTTGTCTGGATTGGCACTGATCCTGTAATAAATTACTTCTTCCTCCACTGCAAACGCCTGTTCCTGCATTTATTTGGGCCAGTGCACAAAGGTAAAATAGACTCAAATATTGGGGTTTGATAACATCATGTCAATTTGATTATTAGACCAGCCAGGAAAACCTTGATGGGTAAAGGAAAAGTTTCACTCCCTGACATTACAATGATGGTTAGTATAAAATTGGTTAAAATAATAAGTATATTTTATATATTTATAATTATTACAAAGTAAAGTTTTGTGAAATCTGTACTTCCTCTTAAAATGATAGGAATTCTCCTCATTATTTAATATCTGTCAGCTAACATTTTATTTTTTATTAATGGATGGAAGAAAATATTACATATTTTACAAGATGAAATGATAATTGAATTTATAAAGGAGATGAATATTTCAGAATATGATTTGATAAAATAGGTTTTACCTTCATTATCAAAAGCCTATACTAAATTTGAATGAAATCAGATAATTCTATTATTTTTGAGTTTTATCCAGTGTATCTGGAAAATGTTCCATATGAACCTTTCAGTTCCATATAACAGTATTAAGAGCATTACCTAGTACTACTTTGGCTATTGGAGGTAATTTTCTTTCTGGCTAATGACTCACCCTTAGGGATGAACATTGAAAAAAGCTGAAAAGAGTTGCCTGTATTTCTATATATGTGGAGAACATCATTTCAAGCATTCAGTATATCTTACAGAAACAGGAGGACAACTGAGTCCAGGGCTTGTGCACCACTCAACTAATACACCGACATATGAGTTGAGCCATAGGACAAGCGTTAATTATCAGAGCACCGGTGGTCTGAGAAGGCAGCGTGTTCACACCTCCAAAATCTGCGTTAACAGTCTCAGACTGGCTGGGGGTATTTAAGGGAAAATCTGGGTGTTCCTCTAAAAGCTATGTAATGGTTCTCAGGGGTCTGCTTGGAGCCTTCCTTTTGGCAACATGATTCTCTGGTGGCATCAGCAACCCAGGAGCAATGATGGGAATAGCCTGGAAAGTAATGCTAGACCATTGAGATTGTGATCAATAAGCCTCAGGGTATTAATCATAAGTTTCAGGGTAATTTTCTAAAACAGGGAACTGGGTGGGACAGGTGACATTCTGAGCTCAAGCCACAAGGAGGTGATCCTTAAACTATAGGTCAAGGAAAGCTGAGGCCTGGACTTTGCAAGGTCTCTATTACTGGGGATCCCAACTGGGCCCTGTTTCAATATACCGTGTTTCCCCAAAAGTAAGACCTACCTGGAAAATAAGCCCTAGCATGATTTTTCAGGATGACATCTCCTGAACATAAGCCCTAATGCGTCTTTTGGAGCAAAAATTAATATAAGACCCGGTCTTATTTTCGGGGAAACATGGTAGCTGTCTTATACTATAAGTGTACATGGCAGAAGGGACAAGGGAGTTCTCTGGGAACTTTTATGAGGTCACTAATCCCATTCGTGAAGGCTCTGCTCTTATGACCTAATTACCTCCCAAAGGCCCCACCTCCAAACACCATCACACTGGGGATTAGGTTTCCACATTTGAATTTTGGGGGATACATTCAGTCTGTAGCTGCTTCATTACTAAAACTTTCTTTACTTTTCTCTCATGAGACTCCCCTTCAAAGGAGATGTGTTCCTTAATGATAGTCTGACGGAGGAGAGAAAGGCATTAAATAAATATCGTCATTACTCCTACCATCACACTGTACCACATAACTGAATTCAGAACATTTCATTACAGGGCAAAATACCAAATTTCTAACAGATGGCTCATAACTGAAATATGTTGAAAACAGGAAAATACAGGGAACTTAATCGGTTTATACTTCCTTGATTCAAGTTTAAAGTAGGCTTTCCCTTTGTTGGGGCCCTGGAGATTTTCACACCCTGAGGTAATGCTCCATTGTAGGACTAGGATGCATGAGAATTGCAAAGAAGACTCAATATGTAATTCTTATGTAAAGAGAGAGGAATTCTGTGAAGTCATACCTTTCACAGTCAAATCAATTTCAGAGAAGTGTATATATGGAAGGGTATTATTAGGGAATTTATGCCTTTAAAATGATCTATTCATAATTCTCTACCTCCAGAAAAGTTTTGGCTAACCTCCACGAATGAATGATCTCCAGATAGAAGGCTATTTGTCCAAGGCATTCAGTGTGAGCTTCAGAGCAGAGAAATACAGAAAGCAGAAATTTGCCTGTTGGCAGTGTTTTCTCATTTTTTTCTTATGGTAAGCATCACCTGGGGTTCCCGCTAGACTTTGCAAATCTGCACTTCTCTGGAGATTTTGATTCAATAGGTCTGTAGTGGGACCCTGCATCTGTAGTTTTAACAAGTGCTCAGGTGACATTTGCAGCATCTAAAAGTAGATACACTTTGAGAAAATGCCTCAAGGACACGGGTTTCAAATCTGGCTTCTTGGTTATTGATTTAGGGGAGCTAAAAAACTAAAACAACAGCAAAACAGGTTCCAGGCTTATTTCAAGTATATCTGAATTTCTAGGGGGTAGAGCATAGACATAATTTTTTATTAATTAAGACTTTACTTTTTGGAGCAGTTTTAGATTCACAGAAAAATGGAGGGGAACAGACAGATTTTCCATATACTCCCTTCCCCCACACATACATAAGCTCCTCCATTATCAACATCCCTCATGAGAGTGGTCCGTTTTTCACAATTGATGAACCTACATTAACACATCATAATCATCCAGAGTCCATCGTTTACTTTAGGGCTCACTCTTGGTCTTGTACATCCTATGGGTTTGGAGAAATATATAATGACAAGTATCTGTCATTATTGTATTGTTAACCTAAAAAGAAAAAGCCAAAGTGAGAGGCAACAAGCGGTTATTTGAGATCAAAAGAAAACGAAACAAAACAAAAGCTATTCTGGAAACACTGTCTCAGGCAGAAAACATAAGTGTTCCAATTAGGAGGTAAAGTCAAGGGGTATTTATGAGAAAGGGAAAGGAAATAATTGAATTGAAAATGAATTGAAGGAACAAATTTCTGTGGGTGCAGATAAGCTAAGGAAGGAATTTCTATAGATGCAGATAAGCTAATATTGTGACGCTAATTATAAAGAATGTCTTTAATTTTCAGTCTTGATAGTCATAAATACCTGCTTCCCTGTTAGTTTTGCAAAATTGCAAAATAGTTTTGCAAAATTGGCTTACAATTTTGCTTTAGGTCTAGTCCAAAGGTTATTTTGCCCTAACGTTTTTACATTCCAATGGTTTGAGGAGTAAGGCCTGCAAGGCAGTTCCTCTGGGATGGCAGCTCCAACTCCATTTTGAAGTTGCTGCATTTATATGTTTTTTATATCATCATACAGAGGGTTTTCACTGCCCTAAAAGTCCTCTGTACTCTACCTATTCATTCCTCCACCCCTCCTCAACCCCTGGCTCATCTTTTTACTGTCTCCATAGTTTTGTGTTTTTTCCAGAATGCCATATAATTTGAATCATATAGTACTTAGCCTTTTCAAATTGACTTATTTCATTTAGTAATGTGCATTTAAGTTTCCTCTATGTCTTTTTATAGCTTGACAGCTCATTTCTTTTTCAAGCTGAATAACATTCCATTGTCTCAATATACCACAGTTTATTATTCATTTACCTGCTGAAGGACATCTTAGTTGCTTTCAAGTTTTGGCATTTATGAATCAAGTTGCTATAAACCTCAGTGTGCAAGTTTTGTGTGTGGACCTAAGTTTTCAGATCCTTTGGGTAAATACCAAGTAGTGTGATTGCTGGATCATATGGTAAGAGTATGTTTAGTTTTGTAAGGAAGTGCCAAACTGTCTCCCAAAGTGGCTGAACCATTTTGCATTCCCACCAGCAATTAGTGAGAGTTCCTGGTGTCCCCCATTTGGTGTTGTCAGTGTTCAGATTTTGGCCATTCTAATAGCTGTGTAGTGGTATCTCACTGTTATTTTAATTTGCATTTTCCTGATGACATATCATGTGGTGCACCTTTTCATATGCTAGTTTGCCATCTGTAGAGATATCACTGTTTAAAGTTCCTCAGATGTTTCAGTGCAAAATTTGGAATGCAGGAGGGTAGCAAAGGACTTCATAATGGCCAAATCTGGCCCACTGCCTGGTTTTATAAATGTAGTTTTATTGGAACATAGCCACACCAATTTGTTTATGTATTGTCTATGGCTGTTTTTATGCTGCAATGGCGTGGTTGAGTAGTTGTGACAGAGACCATATGGCATGTGAGGGAAAGCAGAATTTGCTACCCTAAAATATGCTTTTTGGGATATTGATTATTTTAAACTGGTTATTTTTCAGACACAAGACTCAGGAAGAACCATTGACCTCCCCCTTAACTGCCTAAAAAATACCTAGATAGCAGATCTGCTACAAGAAGGAAGATACTATTATAGATAACTATAGTTTAATATGGACTAGTGTGTGATACACAAGGAGGAACCTAGGGATGCCCTAGGTTCAAAATCCTCTCTGTGCTCCATTGTTAAAGATAGCCCAGCAAACATCTATTTACCAAACATTTGTTTTTCCATCTCCCTGTGAATTGCCTTCCTGCCCTTTGAAGTCCCAAACCACAACCCCCACCCTCACCCCCTTCAGCTCAAGATGGCCTATAAGCCTTAACTGCCTGATCTGTACAGGAGTCTTATAGTATTATGGAACCACCCTATGTACATACGTATGTAATAAAATTTGGTCCCTTTTCTCCTGTTACTCTGTCTCATGTTAATTTGATTATTAGTCCAGCCAGAAGAACTAAGAAATGTAGAAGAAAAATTAATTCCCCCCCACCATGCATGCAAAGCCTGAAATATTTACTTACTATCTGACCCTTTATAGAAAATGTTTGCTTACCACTGCCTCAGATTTAGAGCAAGCATCATGGCCTTTTAAGGTGACTTTAGAAAGACCTGGGATAATTGAGAACTTGTACCTCAACTCTGAGAAACATGACTTATAGCATCAGGTTCTCCCTCAATATTGTACTTCTTTAACAAGTGGATCATTTTGCAGGAAAGGGGTCCTAGTGGGGTCTGAGGGAAACAAACAGAACAAGGTCTGAGGTAACTCCAGACTTCTACAGCACAGACAAATAATTATTTATGAAATGTGTGTTTGGAATTGCAATTTATTTATGGCAAACAAGTATATAAAAAGAATTCCTGTCCAGAGGAGAGGAAGTTGGTTAACCACTAATATTTGGAATTAATCCATAGTCAAGTTTCCAATAGTAGTGTAAATTTTACAGAGACTGTGCAGAGTCTAGATGAATAAACTCTAACCTCTGCTGAAGCATACAATAGAGCTCTTGTATACATGAAAACTGTTTTCTTATATGGGAAGACTCAGTATTGGTTATCAATTTTTCCTATACTAATCTATAATTTCAACACAATTCAAAATAAGTTTACCTTTATCAATGAAAAATAATCGAAAAAAGTTATAGAAAAATAAAGACAGAAAAATTTCTAGGGGAAAATTACAAAGCTGGAAATCAAGGGGAATTCCTCTCCAGATATTGTTATTTATAATGTATAAAATGAAATGTGTTATTGGCTCAGGAATAGACAAATCATTGGAATATACTAATATGTGAAGAATTAGCTTTTTTTTTTTAATTTGCCATTTTAACTTTTTTTTTTTTTTTTTTTTTTTTTAAAGATTTTATTGAGGAAGGAGAACAGGACTTTATTGGGGAACAGTGTGTACTTCCAGGACTTTTTTCCAAGTCAGGTTGTTGTCCTTTCAGTCTTAGTTGTGGAGTGTGCAGCTCAGCTCCAGGTCCAGTTGTCGTTGCTAGTTTCAGGGGGCACAGCCCACCATCCCTTGCGGGACTCGAGGAACTGAACTGGCAACCTTGTGGTTGAGAGCCCGCTGGCCCATGTGGGAATCGAACTGGCAGCCTTTGGCGTTAGGAGCACGGAGCTCTAACTGCCTGAGCCACCGGGCCGGCCCCAAGAATTAGCTTTTTATATCAATTGGGGAAAACAATAGATTTCTTTCATTGTCTCTCAAATATGATGAAAAGTGTTCACTAATCATGAGTTAGAAAAACTATTTTAAAAGCTAAATGTTATAATGTTACATTTTCTGGATGATGTGTGACCACATTAGGGAAGATAAACAAGGGCCTGGAAATCAATAGGTAGCACTTGTCTGTGACATGATCAGTCTCAGACTGTCTAATAAATGATGTTAGGAAAATCTGTTTGGTATTTGGTATATATAGAAAAATAACACCTGATCCCTGCTTTATCGAATGCAAAAAGATGAATTCCAGATGGTTTAGAAAGCTACATATGAAAGATAATATTATAAAGTTAATATGGAACAATTTAGAAAAATATATTTGTCAACTGAGTTTGAGAAAGAACTTCTCATCACTTCTCGGCCTTTTGGCTAAGATCAAGTGGAGAAAGAACTTCTTAAATAAGGCTCAAAAAGCATCAGTCATGAGGCCCAGAAAAGGATTGATTTGATTATGTCAAAAAACAGTAGTCCCTCCCTTATTTACAGTTTCACTTTCTATGGTTTCAGTTACATGTGGTCAACAGGAGTCTGAGAATATGAAATGGAAAATTCCAGAGATACAGAATTCACAAGTTTTAAATCACACACTGTCTGAGTAGTGTGATGAAATCACCTGCTGTCCAGTTCCACCCCGCCTGGGATGTGAATCATCCCTTTGCCCAGCGTGTTCACACTGTAGACAATCCCTGCCCATCAGTTATTTTGTAGCCATCTCAGTTATGAGATCAACTGTCATGGTATCACAGTGCTTGTGTTCAAGTCGCCCTTATTTTACTTATTAATGCCACACTCACATAACTTTTATTACAGTATATTGTTATGATTGTTCTGTTTTATTATTATTGTTGTTGCTCTCTTACTGTACCTAATTTATAAGTTAAACTTTATCATAGGTAGATATGTATAGGAAAAACCGTAGTATAATAGGGCTCGGTACTATTCACAATTTCAGGCATCCATTGGGCGGTCTTGGAATATATCCCCCACAAATTAGGAGGGGCTTCTGTAAAGCTTTCTGAGTTTTTTCATCAATGAGGGATACCCAGAATAAATCTAACCAATGGACCAAAGATGAGAAAAAGATATTTGTAACATCTGAAATGAATAAAAACATAAGCAGAGGCTATAAATAGACAATTCAGCAAGGAGGATACCCAACAGGTGAATGAATATATAAAAATTTAATCAAACTCATTTGTAATAAAAAAATGAAATTACAATAGCAAGAAGATACCACTTTACATTTACAAATAAAAAATTGCGCATTGCAAGTATTGGTGCAGATGTGGGAAATAGAAACCCTGGGTCCTGCTGTTGGGTACGTTAACTATTGCAAATCTGTTTATAGACTTGTCAGCACTTAGTCAAATTAAAGTTGAATGTACTCTAGACTGTCGTGATACCACTGAGCATATACCTGAAAACCATTCAAGGGTTCTGAAAATTTTAATGGATAAACAAATTGTGCTATATTCATAAAATGGAACGATGTTCTGATACATGTTGTCTCAGTTTCTTGGGGTTTCTGTAACAATGTACCACAACCTGTGTGGCTTTAGAAAGCAGAAATTTATTGTCTCATAGTTCTGGAGGCTAGAAGTCTGAAATCAAGGTGTCAGCAGGGCCAAGCACCCTCTGAAACCTGTAGGGGAGAATCCTTCCTTGCCTCTTCCCAGCTTCTGGTGGTTTCCAGGCAATCTTTGGTGTTCCTTGGCTTGGAGATGCATCACTCTAACCATCCATCATCACTTGGCATTCTTCCTGTGTGTATCTTCACATAGTCTTCTCTCTATGAATGTCTGTATCTGTGTCCAAGTTCTCCCTTTTTATAAGGGCACCAGTCATAGTGGATTAGGCCCCACCTTGCAGCTGCAACACTTCAGTCCCTGCTTCTATCATCACATGACATAATTCTTCTTGCATGTCGGTATCTCTGTGCCTCTTCTTATAAGGACACTAGTCATAGTGGAATAAGGGTCCACCTTACTCCAGTAAGACCTCATCTTAACTTAAATAATTATATCTGCACTGACCCCATTTCCAAATAAAGTCACATTCTGAGACATTGGATGTTAGGACAGCAACATATCTTCATGGTGGACAAAATTTCACCCATAATAGTGAATCTTAAAACAATTACGAAGATAATACAGGTTCAGTTCCAGACTACTGCAATAAAGAGAATATCACAATAAAGCAAGTCACCCACATTTTTTGGTTTCCCAGTGAATATAAACATTATGTTTACACTACAATGTAGTCTATTCAGTGTGCAATAACATTATGTCCAGGACACAATGTATATACCTGAATTAAAAAATACTTGATTGGTAAAATAGTATTAGCAATCTGAGCGTTTAGGGAGTTGTAATCTTCTTGCTGATGGAAGGTCTTGCCGTAGTAACATCAAAGATCACTGATCACAGATCACCACAACAAATGTAATAATAATGAAAAAGTTTGAAATATCACAAGAATTACCAAAATGTGACACAGAGACACAAAGTGAGCAAATGCTGCTAGAAAAATGGTGCCAATAGACTTGCTCAATGCAGGGCTGCCTCAAACCTTTAATTTGTAAAAAAACCGGCAATATCTGTGAAGCACAAGAAAGCAAAATGCGATAAAATGAGGTATGTCTGTATTCTGAGTGAAAGAAGGCTGACAAGAAAAAGTTTGTACTGCATGATCCTATTTAAATAAGACTTCAAGAAATTCAAACGAATGTATAATAGCATAAAAGGGTTGCCTACAGGTGAAATAGGGGACAGTGTTGCAGTTTAAAAGGAGAGATTATAAAGGGCTGTGAGGAAATTTGGGGGGACAATGCATATGTTTATTATCTTGATGGTTGCATGGATATATATATATATATGTGAAAATTTATGAAACTATGCACATTGAATATGTGCAGTTTATTCAATGACAATTATGTCTTAATATTTATGTTAAAAATAGGTGTAAGTTTTCATATTCCTAAAAAAGTATTAAGTATTATGCATTTCAGGATTCTATATTTTATGTAGGCTTTGACACTGATATACAGAAAAAAAGGCATAATGATGTCTTAACTCACAATTTATCTTTACTTTTTGACCCATGTAGACACACTTGCTATTGGAAGGAAGCATATGTATTATTTTATCAAGAACTCTAAGTAGCATGCCATGCTTTTTTCCAGTCGTGTGATGATCTAAATATATATGCCTGCACCTCAGTCACTCCTAACCTATGTCCCCAGAAAAGGTTTAAACCAATTCTGCTCTCATTAAATTTAAATGAAATCCAAGCATTTTAATTGTTTTTGCCTCTCAGAGAATGGAACAGATATTATTGTGTGAATATTAATGGTGGTCCTGGTCTAGAAATTAATTCTTTTTGCACACTTCATTGCACAAATGCATATTCCATCACAGCATTAATGCAACAGTGAGGTAACAGGATATCTATCATGCAAACTGTTTAACCATGGTGGCAGAAAAGGGATCCATTTATATCACAAATCCAGAGAACATTAAATCCTATTGTTTTAAAATGGTGTGTTATTTGGCAATAAGTTTGTCCTTCATACCTGCCTTTAAATACCCTTAATTACTCTGGAGAAAAGGGGAAAAGGGAATTTCTCCAAACCTCTCCCCATGCTCTTTCTATCCTCTCTCTTTCCCTATTCTCCTCTGATTATTATTTTGCCCCACCTCGTACTATTTTCTCTCCTATTCTATTGAAACTGCTTCCTCATTAAAAAAAAACTTATTTATTATTTCCCTAGATCTGGTAAAACAATAAGAAAATGAAGTATCAAGAAAATGTTGGGGTTTTGCATTCTTTTTTAAAAAATTATATAGCAATGTGGTCTAAAATGGTTAAACTGCCATCTTTTAAAAATGCCTATCGTTATTCCCCTTTCCACCATCCAGATACAATTGTTTATTCTTATTTCAGCTTTGAGAGTTTATGGTTACCCAGGTATTTGTTACAGATGAACTTTGTAAATGGTACGTTTAAAGAAAGGAATTGACAATAAAAATTTTAGATTTCATCTAATGAATGCCATTTATTTAATAACCTGTTTTGCAAATAAAAAGACCTTAATGATAGGTTAGGGCTTAATAATTTATATGAAAAAATGATCATTTTCGGATGTCTAAAATATCTAGCAATTTATAAAATATTCTAAATATGCAGAAGAATTGGAAAAACTATTAATTCAGCCGTATGCTTTTTTAACTTTTTATTTGGTAAGACAGTTTAACCTTTTATTTCTCTTGTACCAAAACTAAAATAAAATACTAACAAATTTCAACAATTCAAAAATATAATTTCTACTGGGTTTATAGTTATCTTTGCACAGTATAGTAAATCTTGTAATATCTCTCATATTTAAAATATCTTACAGGGAATGACCGGATGGCTCAGTTGGTTAGAGCGTGAGCTCTCGACAACAAGGTTGCCGGTTCAATTCCCACATGGGATGGTGGGCTGCGCCCCCTGCAACTAAAGATTGAAAATGGTGACTGGACTTGGAGCTGAGCTGTGCCCTCCACAATTAGACTGAAATACAACAACTTGACTTGGAGCTGATGGGCCCTGGAAAAACACACTGTTCCTCAACATTCCCCAATTAAAAAAAAATTTTAAATACCTTACAGAAATAATCCAATTTTCACTTTTTAGAATTCCTTGAATAGGTATTAGAATTTTAAATTCAGCATTAAGTAGTGGCTGATTCAACTTTGTATGTGGCATGTTATATTTTACTTCAGGTGTCTCCCAGCATTCTTTTCTTTTCCTGGGACATTGAAGAGCAGTTATTGATCTAACTATTTTCCCCATTTCTTCCTACGTAGTTATATTTCATGCATGATGATTCCTTCTTTACTAATCTTGCCTCCCTCTGCCGTTTATTATTTGCTGCCAATTTATTTGGTGGGCATTTTACCCTCATAAAAACATTTTTAGTATACATCTACTATAGAGACATATTGTGGTTAAAAGGGTGAAAGATCAAAGTATAAATGAGTAAATGTTATTTTGTCTGAGAATACTTGTTCTAGCGTCCTGCTTCATATGCCAGGCAGATTTATTCACGTCCTCCACTGAACTCTGTTCCTATTATGGGTATGTCTTTCATTTTTAAATTTAGTTTTATATGTATATCTCTCATATAGATAACAAGCTTCTGATGGACTAGCTCTGGATTTTACCAATATTTATATGCCTGGCATGTAGGCGAGCTTTAATAAATGTGTACTGAATTAATGTAAAATACCCCATGGTCTCCCTTTGTAAATATCCATTAAATGACACATTTTTATTTTTTATGGGGTGTTATCAATAGATTATTTTAAAATGCATATATTTCTTCTCTTTTCATGGAATTTTAGTCGGGAGTTGGAAGATGCATGTGCTCTGCCAGTGGACATACTTTTACAAAATATATTAACAAAATGAGAATCTTGAAAATAAGATGGTTTTCTTCTTGATTTTTATTTAAAATGTTTGGAAAGGGAACAGGAATATGTTTATAGGGAAAATATAAGGAAATATGACAAATCTTTTCTTAGTCTACTTTTAATTGTTACTAATTTGGATATGTCATCTCAGAGAAGGAAATATGTTGTATATATGTTTGCAGATGCAGAATTCATTTATAATACAAGTAATGTAATGAAAGTAATATATGTTTGTGTATATACATATATATGTGTGTATATATATACTTGCGCTATATATATATATACATTTACATATATATATATTTGTACCTATGCATGTAAATCTTGCAATTTATAATTTTCCAGTGACTCAATGAATTACAGAAGCTGATTATACAGTGTTGACAAGTATAGTGTAATTTTGAATTGCACACTCCCTGTTTTCTTGCCATGTGCTTGAATACAGAATATGAATATAACCATATAGACATACATTATTTTTATCTACCCGGAGACAAAAAGTATGATGTTATCATTTTACATGAACACATATCATATATTTTTCCATAATCTCTTTTTCCATACTAACTTCCTTCTCACCCCTTGCAGTTTAAATGGAGGAAAGAGTTGCATTTGACCTTTAGATTTTTTTGGGAAGACTTATGTTCATTCTTTTATTTTTTCTTTCTTTTTAATACTTATGATTTTTAAGTCTTAGAAACCAGATCATGCTTGTATTTGGGAAATTGATTTGAAATGCCTGTAGTGGTTGGATGCAAAACACTTCAGTTTGGTAGCAAATGGAGGAAAAAACTGAATGATTTCCAAGTCAGCCTGGAGCACACTGCCACCTAACAGCTGCGCCAAAAGAATCATCGATATTGCAATCAATTATTCTGTTGTTAAGTGATTAAATTGTCATATTAATTCAGGGCAACCTCTAATGTCACCTTTTGTTTGCTGTTTATACGAAGAAAGGGAATTGACATTTAATGGTCATCTAATATGAAACATCTGTGCATTAGAAACGTTGCGTGGAAAGATCTGTAAACTAGTTGATGAAACATCACCATGGAAATAAATAGTTCTGCTACATGGAAGGCCTTTGACCATTTGTGACGCTCCCGTCTTCACTTTACCGCTGGCCGGCCCCTCCTACTGGGAGCTTGGTGGGGATCCAGTGACCGTGATTGGTGGCCCTTCTCCTTTTGTCCTTGGCACAGAGAACCAAAGGAAGACAGGTAGTAGGACTTACGATCTGAACCACTTAAGGTGCACTTTGGACTCAGGTAACAGTAGATCTGTTCAATGACGTGCTTTCCCCAGAGCTGTGCACTGGGCAGCGTCACTTGCACCTCAGGACCAGCTGTCTGGTTAGGCCACATTTGTCAGTGAGTTAATACATCCCTCAGTAACCCGGCGATCATGGTCTCACATTTGTGGACTTTCGAAGGGGCATAGGGATTGCTGGCACGCCCCGTCAACCTCTACGCAGACTAGTGAATTCTAGAAAGTCGTTACTATTGGAGAAGAGACTATAAAAATTAATAACCTGGGCATTGGAGGGCTGAACTGAATATCAGGACATTACAAGAGTTCTGATGGGAATGGAGTAAATTTGAGTGCACGGATTTTCTATTGACTCATTACTACTGTATTAAAACATTGATTGTGTTTGTTTGTTTGTTTGTTTGAAGGTTGATTTTATTTTCAATTACTCCTAACTTGCATATTCAACTCACTGAAAAATTCAACTGCAGTAGTTTGAAGTAGACCTCAGTTCCTTTGCATCCTTTCTGTACCTTTGAAAATGTAATCACATCAATACTGAGATGAACTACTTTGCTCCTGCAGAGATTACATGAGATTTTCTTTGTTTCTTTTTTTTTTTTTTTAAGATTTTATTGGGGAAGGGGACAGGACTTTATTGGGGAACAGTGTGTACTTCCAGGACTTCTTTCCAAGTCAAGTTGTTGTCCTTTCAATCTTAGTTGTGGAGGGCGCAGCTCAGTTCCAAGTCCAATTGCTGTTGTTAGTTGCAGGGGCGCAGCCCACCATCCTTTGGGGTACTCGAGGAATCGAACTGGCAACCTTGTGGTTGAGAGCCCATTGACCCATGTGGGAATTGAACCGGCAGCCTTCGGAGTTAGGAGCACGGAGCTCCAACTGCCTGAGCCACCGGCCGGCCCAGAGATTTCTTATTGTGCACAGTCTAACCAAAACCTCCTTAGACAAATTCTTACAGGAACTTAAGAAGAACGAAGTTACCACCATAGTAGGAGTGTGTGAAGCAACTTACAACACTACCATTTTGGAGAAAGAAGGTATCCAGATTCTGGACTGGCTTTTTGTTGATGGTGGATCACCAACCAGCCAGATTGTTGATAAGTGGCTAAAATTTGTACAACAGAAATTCCGCGAATTTCTGTATTCTGCACAGTATTGCAGTTCACTGTGCCACAGGTCTTGGGAGAGCTCCAGTGCTGGTTGCTCTAGCATTAATTAAAGGTGGAATGAAACATTAAAATGCAATACTATTCATAAGACAAAAGTGTCGTGGGGCTTTTAACAGCAAGCAACTTTCGTATTTGAAGAAGTATAGTCCTACAACGTGTTTATGCTTCAGAAACACTAGATACAACTATTTAATTCAGTAGAAGTCCTGATGCTATGCCTTTGGAAGTGAAAACTGAAACAGAACCTTGTTTATGTTTTATATTAGTCATTTGCAGAGATGTGACAAATACTAAATTGACTGAAGCTTGCACAAGAACACTGAAAAGCAGGAGGCCACAGACTTGCCAGAATTTGCTTTATGTTTGATGTTATTGTTGACACTTAATAAAAGAGCTTCAATATTTAAAACATGTTTTTCATTTACAGCAACTGTATCTTATCAATGTATAATAAATTTAGACTAACGAAGTGCCAAAATACCCAGCACAAAACTTGTACACTTTTGGTCTCATATAGTCCCTTAGGTGGTTTATTCCTTCAGTTATTTCAAACATTGAAGGTAGAGCCATTATGATTACTCACTCACTTTATGTTTATATCTTCTACATTCAAACTGATACTAAGTAGGGTTTGTACAACCATTAATGTTGTTGGATTTGTACAAAGTCTTAGGTGATTTTTAACTTCTTTTTATACATTTAATTTTTGTGCTGTTACAAAAACTTCCATTTTGAAAACTCACCCACGCACATACAAAAGTCTGCTTGATAGTTCAATCTACTTGCACAGAAGCACGGATTTTTGAAGTTTTCAGACAAAAAAGAGTTACAGTTAATTTGAAGTTTGCATTTCGAGGTGCATCTTGACAGAGAGAGCCTGAGGGGGGAAAATGGGGGAAGGCTATTAATATTTCCTGTAAAATATTTCCAAGTTTCTTTTTTAATTTAGTAAGTATTTTTAAAAGGTTAAAATACTATCTTTTGTAGCTGCAAGTCATAATAAATATTCTGGAAATTCTGTTTTTGGATATTCTGGAAAAATGTTTCGTTCCATACATTTTAGAAATTATTTACCAACTATTAGTCATATAGGAAGTTAGTTAACATTTCTTGATTTTTTTTTTTTTTTAGTTTAAGGTATATAATATATTGACATTTATATATTTGCCAAATGGTTACACTATAGTATTAGCTAATATGGGCATCCCGTCACATAATTGCCATTTCTTTTTCGTGGTGAGAACATGAAAGACTTTCTTAGCAACGTGAAAGTATATGCTACAGCATTATTAGGTGTACTGTCCATTAGATCCTCAGAACTCATTAATCTTGTAGCTGGAAGCTTATCTACATATACGGTATTTTTAATGTTTATTTAAAATCCAGCTAAGACCATGTTATTAAGGATAGAGCTTTTATACCTTAAGAACTGTAGGTTTTGATAGATAATGTATCAAATATAAATGAAATACCCTTGCTTTTGAACTGGCCTGCACAATTCTCTAAGGATGGTTGTGATTGAACTAGGTACTAGTTGGTATCTGCGGGCTTCTAAATCCACAAGGACTTCTCTGGTGGGCAATTGTCATATTTGCTTCCTCAGTGAGAAATATAAGATGATTCACAATCCCCTTTGGCCTTAGAGGGAGATATTGTAATGGCAGTAAAAGACCCTAGATGTTCAGGTTCGCTGTGGCCTGTCACTGGAGTCCCAGTGAAGCTCTTAGCTACTGTCCCAGTCCACATGATTTCTGTCCTCAGCTGTCCCTCCCCAGTCTCAACAGAGGCCCCATTTTGTACTGGTTAAGAGTGAAGGTTGTAAATCTTCATCACTCCATTCACCAAATCTATGAAAGGGCACAATCAGAGAAGCCACTCAGGTTAATGAGAAGATGAGTGATGGCACAAATGAATTGGTAGCTGCTTTTGTTATTGGTTTTATTTTATTATCATTGTCCTAATGCTTCTCAGTGTGTTGCACTCCTTAGGATAGGCTCTCCCAGCTCTCAGAATTCCTGATAGCTGGCTGGCCAAAGTGTATGTATATCTTGTAATAGAGAGAAGAGTCATAATTAAACTAGTGTTACACATTTCTTGTTTCAAATAAATATCAAAATTCATAATAATTTTTTGTAAAGCAGCTTCAAATGATTTGCTACCAACATTAATAGGGCAATTAATGAAATACCTTTCAATGAATAAATACATGTGTTGTTTTTTTCTCATTTTACTAGTTCAAATATTGTGTATGAATACTGTCTAAACTCCAAGCAAAGAGAAAAGCCCTGGAACTCCAAAGGGGGATAGGACACTGTGATGGCCTTCACAAGGTAACAATCTTCTAAAGCATTAGTACAGCTTCATGAAACTGCAAATGCAGCGATAGGTGGATAGCTGTAAACATCCTCAGGAGCACAAATGTGAAACTCAGCCATCACTGCTTGTGAGAGAAAGAGTGGTGAGACAACACTTACAAAAAAGAACAAAAGCAAGAAGGGATGGTGTGGTAGATTGAATTATCGGTCTCATTCTTCACTCCCTTTTAACAGAGAGATATTCTTCCACCCTATTGCCAGGGCCTAATGGTGGTTGAAGTGTATTTCCCTGCTTTTTGAATTTCTATGTGGCCATGTGTCTTACTTTGACCAATAGAATCTTAGCTAATGTGATGTAAGCAAATACTTGAAATGTTGATCACAGGTTGGCTTTGCCCTCTTGACACTTATGCTGTCTCCATGAGAAAAAAAAATGCCCAGAGAGCAGTCTCCAGACTCTCGGCCTCACATGGAAAGGGGCTGGCTCAGGTAGTAGATGGCCATCAGCTGTGACTAGTTGGCCATCAGCTGTGACTAGTTGGCCATCAGCTGTTACCGGTTAGCTATATATATAACTGCCATGGCTACACTAGGTTGGTTGGTTGGTTGGCAGTGAAGCAGACGGCAGGCTGCGGGTCGTGTGGCTCCTGCTTCCTGTGTCTCCAACCCAGCCGTAAGCGAGACTATAGTGGTATGACTCCCCTATCTATGGCTCCGTGGGTGTTCCTGTTTGGCCTCACCATGTCCTGTGTTCTTGTGTGGGGAGCGGGCAGTTATACCGCTGTCCCTTAAGCTTGGGCTGTAAGAATGACACACATGGAGTAGACTTAAACTTGGCATTACCTGTAGCCAAGTCCAGTTGAAACATTAGGTACCAGCTAAGCTAAGCCTAGATCAGCCAAACCATAAACCACTGAAAAATTGAAATGTTTTATGATGCAGCATTGTTGTGGCAATAGCTAATTAGTACAAGTTAGCCTTTCTGCAGCTGGGGAAAAAAAGTGAAATAATAATTTGTGGACAGCCTGAAACTCCAGAATATTTGATGAATTAATTGTACTTCATTGTTACTGAAATGTAATGTATACAGGACTTAATATATGCTTTAATGCAAGGTTTGAATTTATTTGAATATATTTCAAATTGTTTCCTAAAGGGTGAGGATCATGTCCCAGTTTTAATTGTCTATCAACACTTCACACAGTGCCTGATACAGAGTAACTGCTCAAGCTTCACCGAAATGAATTAATTTAGGCACTCTAAAGCAATAACCTGTAATTGTTATCAACATAATTGAACACAATGCAATATAAAATCTCTGGATTAAAGAATTTCATGTTTTGTGATCCATATTATGGTCAACGGGTTATAATTTAGTTTTATTTTAATATTAGGACCAAACCTAAAGATAAGAGCTTGGCACACTAGTGTCTAAAGACTGATTTATTACTTTTCTTACTTGAATTTAGAACCCATTGTTATATTTAATCTACTACATATAATTTAACAGAACTAAACACACTAGTTCCTGGTGAAAATTTTTGTTTTTCAATCCTTCCTTTTCCTTTCTTTAACCTGAATCAAAGGGGTACTGTTTCTAGCTAATACATTATGAGTGACAAAACTCTGAAAAATGATAATGTGTCTTTCTTTCTGAAGGCAAATAAGCAATGTAAAGCAATAATAATTTCCAATTGATTCTGATGATGGTAAACTGTAGACATTTTTATACAAGCTATTTTTTTTATCTGAGTTGACAGCAAGACTACAAAAAAGACCAGCACAATAAAAAACTGGTCCAAAAGGTGGATCAGAAGAGTTTATTGTATGTAAATTCTTGCCATGATAGACCTAACTGTCTTACTGAAAAAAAATCCATAATGTATTTTAACAACACAAGCTATGAATAATTAATTTAAAATGTATGCATAGAATTTCAAATTTAATTCTGCTTTAAACATTATCCATACATTATAATTGGACATTTTATACCGTCTAAGATTTCTTTTTTTTCTTTTAAGATTTCTTTAATTCAATTATTTTCTCTTTTCCTTAAATATCTTGGGTTTGTGTCAACACTAAAATTGTTTGGGTTTTTTTCTGATATCCTAAACTCACGTATCCTGAATTAAGTGTCAACTTGTATCACCTATGCTATCCTCCCAAAATACTTCGTTGAAAGTTATGTTGAGATCAAATTCCAGGGGTGGGTAATATCTCTTTCTGAACTATAAAAAACAACAAAAGAAGGGTATACATATAGATAAAATCATTGATTGATCACCTTGTCCAGGAATATATATATATATATATATATATATATATATATATATATATTTAAGTATTTAAGAAAAAAATATAGAGAGAGCCAAAAAAAATGTATACATATTTTAAGAAAGGAAAAAAACTATTCAAATTATAATGCTCAATATATAACGATAACAAAAGATGAATACAAGTCACGTTTGACTTCTGCAATTACAAGAGGTGCTCAGAGTGGTTACCATCGGTGTCCAGACACTTTTGATTATGGTGAACTATTGCTTGAGCAACGTTGACCAAAGTGTCCACTTATATACATTTTTTTGGCATCCCTAGTATATATGTATATATATATATATATATATTTGGCTCAGTGTTTGTGTGTATTTGTGAGTTTGAATTTGAGCTGGTGTTATGTAGGAAGTTGAAAACAAGTACTTTTTTGTAGGACACAAGATATAACAATGATTTAATTATTGGAGCTTTGATGATAAATCTGCTTTTTAAAGAATTACAAGTATGTTTTAAGTGTTGAAAAACTTTGTTTCTCCCCTTTTCTCCTTGAGATCTAACTTTCCAAATACAATCAAAGTTATAGAACATACTCTTATTTAGATTTATAACAAAAATATTCTCAAATTAAAATATTTCCTTTTTCTTCTACAATAATTGTACTCATGTAACTATAAAAGCATATCACACGGGCACTACTATTACAAATATAAAAAGAAAGATGATGGATCTTGGAGTTATACATTCTTTTTCTTATATGTTAGTATTTTAGAAAATAATTATATTGAATTAAAATGAAAATAAAATTTAATCTCTCCAATTTTATCTTCAGAAATTTGTATACTCTTCTGATTGAGTCATTAGCCATCACTTTATCTTGATACAACTTTATTATATTTAACAGTATTTGCAAGCATCAGCAAGTTTGGAGTAGATAATTCTCTCTCTCTCTCATGTGCGTACACACACACACCTCAAAGCATTTTTGCCAACATCATGGTGATCTATATTCAGTCTGATAGACAGTTTCATTCCAGTGCTTTTTACGTATATAATGTGCTATATCACAAAGACAAGTTCAATGTTTTGTTTTGTTTTTAAACTACACAAGGATTGCCTGTTTATAATACATGAACTGTAGAGCTTGAAAATGGCTCACAGAAAGTATCACCTTGAGAAACACATAAGCTTTTCTACTACTTCTTTGGCAAATTTAAACTCTGTTATCAAAGCCAGAAATTATCTTTCTTTATTAAGAGGTATAAAAGGCCTATTTGTTTCCATGTTGGTACCTACTAAATTCATCTTGGCTTTATTGAGTGCCAGAATATGAATATGTTAGTGCTTCTCCATATTGGTATACTATACAATTGAACTAAATATAGTTCTTCCTGAGGAAAAGTTAAATGCCATTTTTGTAGAGCTATCAATTTAGAGAAACTAACAAGTCTACTGGTAGTTTTCACTGTTTGCTTTATTGAAAACATGGTCACAATGATTAAATGAGCAAAGATAATGGTTGTATCATGCAATATTAATTGCCTTTTATTGCAACTACCAAATACTTAGAAGGAGAACATGTAAGCACCATCACTGTGAAATTAATGCTTTATTGTCTGAGTTTGGCATAAATTGAGATGAACCGGTCTATAAAGGACAAGTCAGTCTACCTCTATATCTATAGTGAATACTTTATTTGCTTTTTGGGTTAAATATCACAAAGCACTTACTAATCAAAGTGCTAATTAACATAAACCTCTGAGAAGTCATCGTATTAAATTCAAATGAATGAAGTTGATGCATATCCCTCCGTTTGGGCTCTCAGGTTTTTTTTAGGAATTATTTTTTTCTAAAATTTTGTTGAAGTATAATTTACATATCAAACAACTCACCCACTTAATGTGTACAATTCAAAGATTTTTAGTATATTCACAGAATTGTACAACCATCACCACAATAAATTTTAGGACATTTTCATCACTGCAAAAAGAAAACCTGTACTCTATTTAGCTGTATCACCCATTGGTCCCTCCAGCCCTAAGCAACCACTATTCTGTTTCTATATATTTGCCTATTCTCGATCTTTCACATAATGGAATCGTATAGTATGTGATCTTTTATGACTGGCTTTTTTCCATTAGCCTAATGTTTTCAAGGTTTATCCATGTTGTAGCATGTATCAGTACTTCATTTCCTTTTTATAGCCAAATACTATTCCATTGTATGAATATACTACATTTGGTTTGACTATTCATTAGTTGGCAAACAGTAGTAGTAGTAGTACTTAATTTTTGTCTATTATGAATGATGATGCTATGAACAATCATGTGAAAGTTTTTGTGTAGACATGCGTTTTCATTTCTCTTGAATATAAACCTAGGAGTGAAATTGCTGTGTCAAGTGGTAACTCTACGTTTAACTTTTTGAGGAACTACCAGATTGTTTCCAAAGTGACTGCACCATTTTGCATTATCACTAGCAGTGAATGAGGGTTTCAGTTTCTCTAGTCTCATCAATCCTTGTTATTATCTGACTTTTTGACTATAGTTTTCCTACTGGGTATGAAATATTTCATTAGTATTTTGATTTGCACTTTCTGAGGACTACTAAAATTGAGCATCTTTTCATGTGTTAATTGGCCATTTGTATATCTTCTTTGGAGAAATGTCTATTCAGATTCCTTGCTCATTTTTTATTGGGTTATTTGTTTATTTATTATTGAGTCTCAAGATTAATTTTTTAAAAATTTACTTACACTTTATTTATTTTTTTGCCTGAGAAATCTATTAAAGAGAAAACCACAGGTCCCAAAAGGCTTCATTTGTGCTAAAGCCCATGATAGATTTAATACCTGACCTAATTGCTGTTTAAACCTTTCCTAGAAATACCTTAATCAACCAGTCTGGAATTTTCTGGTCAAGCATTAGTAAAGTAGTCTGTCCTGGGAGTCCTCTCCACTTCCCCCTCCCCCACAACCCCCTAAAGAAAGATTAGGCAATCTGTATGATAGAAACTCTGGCTGTTCCCTTCCCCCAAAAAGAAGATGCCCTGGTCTAAAAATAATCCTTTCTTTTCTTAGGTTAATAGCTTCCTTGCTCTACCCTTCTTCCTATAAAAACCTTGTGTTTTGTACAATTTTTCAGAGTGCTTTTCTAGTTGCTAGATGAGATGCTGCCCAATTCATGAATTGCTTAATAAAGCCAATTATATTTTCAAATTTACTCAGTTGAATTGTTTTTCTTTAACACATCTTATCTTTATTTTTTCCAGCTTTGAGATATGATTGACAGTTCAAATTATATATATTTAGATTATACAATGCCATTTTTAAGGTATACAATGTGTTGATCTAATATATATATGTGTGTGTGTATATATATATATACACATACATATATATGTATGTGTATATATATATATATATATTTATATAGTGACATGATTCCCACAATCAAGTTCATTAACAAATCCACCATCTCACATAGTTACTTTTTTTTTTTTTTTTTTTTGTGTGATGAGAATATTTAAGATTTATTGTTACATCTCCTCATTTCCCCACCCCCAGCCCTTGGCAGCCACCATTCTATTCTCTGCTTCTACTAGTTTGAGGTTTTTAGATTCCACATATAAGCCAGATCATACAGTATTTGACTTTCTGTGTCTTGCTTATTTCATTTAATATAATGTCCTCTAGTGTAATGTTGTGATTTATAATAAGAAACATATATAATATTTGGTCTTTTTCCCTGATTCTGGTGCAGAGCTCCTAAAACCTTTGGAATTTCCTAAGTGATAAGAGCCAAAGAAGTGTTTTTGGTTATGTTAATGAGGCGACAATTGGAAAGCAGCTAAGAATGGGGGCTGGTTGCCAGTTGAGCCAATCATGTGATTAGAGGGTTGGAACGTTTAGTCCCACCCCCAGACCTCCAGGGAGGGGAGAGGTGCTGGAGATTGAGTTTAATCACCAATGCTTATATAATGAAGCCTCCATAATCAATCATGCTTATATAATGAAGCCTCCATAAAAAAACCAAAGGATGGGATTCAGAGAGGCTCTGGGTTGGTGAACATGTAGAAGTTTGGGGTAAGTGGTGCGTGCTCAGAGAGGACATGGAAGCTCTGCACCCTTTCCCTACTATTTGCCCTATGCATCTCTTCCACCTGCTGGCTCCTGAGTTATATCCTTTTATAAATACACCTGTAATCTATAAATCTGTTTTTCTGAGTTCTGTGAGGTGCTCTAGCAAATTAATTGAACGCAAGGAAGAGAGGGTAGTGGGTACCTCTGATTTATAGCCAATCAGAAGCCCAGGTAACAATTTGGCCTTTTGACTGGTGTCTGAAATGTATTGTGAGATGGGATGGGGTGGGAGTGGGGTGGGGGAAGGGCAGTCTTGTGGGACTGAGCCCTTTATATGTGGAATCTGATACTATCTCCATGTAGATAGTTTTAGAATTGAGTTGAATTCTTGGATAACCTGCAGGTAGGTGTTTAGGAGTATCCAAATATGATTTCAATGTGTATTTCCCTAAAGAATAGTGGTATTTAGAAACTTGATACACTTATTGGCTTTTGGGGCCTCTTCTTTTGTGAAGTGCCTTTTTGAATCTTTTGTCCATTTAAAAAATTAAGATTACTTTCATTTAGTTATTGATTTGAGGAAAAATTGCATAATGCACAACCTTTTCAAGCATGCATTGAAAACTTATAAAAGGTGGCCGTACACTGCATCATGAAGCCAATCTCAAGGAATCTCAAGGAAATGAAAACATGCAGAAGTTCTTTTATCAGTATATAGCTGTCTTAGAAAGCAATGTAGAAGATAAGTAACTCCCACTGTCTGAAATAAATTTAATTAAAAATTACCTATAGATCAAAACCAAAATTACATGGATGTTAGATAACATTTCAGTGATAATGAATTATAGTGATAATGAAGATGATAATGAAATTATAATGAAAATAAAATATTGCCAAGAACACTAAACTCCAAAATAGAATAAAGAAAATAATAATCTACAATGGGAGATAATCTATTAAATTGGTTGACTGTCTCAGAGAGCTAATCAGAAAAATGAAGGAATAATACAGAATTATTATAAGCCGTAAAAATGGGAGCATTTTTACAAGTCCAGTAGGCATTAAGACAGATAGTGAAATAATTCTATAAACAACTCTTAGTCCATTTAGGCTGTTATAACAGAATATCATAAACTGGGTGACTTATGTATAAACAACAGAAATTTACTTCTTACAGTTTTAGAGACTGGGAAGTCCAAGATGAAGGTTCTGGGATATTCAGTGCCTGGTGAGCACCTGCTTCTGTTTCCTGATTCATAGATGGCTATCTTTTCTCTGTGTTCTCACATGGCAGAAGAGGGCAGGGGAGCCCTTTGGCCCCTTCTTCTAAGGGCACTAATTCTATTCATGAGGGCTCTACCCTCATGACCTAATCATCTTCCAAAGACCCCACTTCCTAATAGCATCGCACTGGGGACTATATTTCAGTATATTAATTTTGGGGAGACAAAACTTATGCCATTAAATTGGAAAATTTAGATGAAATTGGCAAATTACAAAAAACAAACAAACCAAAACTGGATGAATAGTTATATGACTATTAAATAAACAGTAAATTATCAAAATTATTTTCCCAAGAAAACTTCAGTTCCAGTTGGCTTCATTGGAGAATTATAACAAAAATTTGAGGAAAAAAATAAAGTCAATTTACACAAATCCTTTCAGGAAACAGAAATAGTTGAAACAATCTTTACTATTGTGAGAAATAATACTTTTCTGTAAGCAGAAGGGCATTCTCCTCATTCTCCTAGCTCATCTAAAAGGCTCTGGTTTTAATTTCATTTTTCTTGAAATATTGTTTTACTGTCAGTCTATTCTATAATGTGGCTTTGGAAATATTCTCCATTACCTTGTAACAGCCATTGGAGAGATAAATTTAGGACACTTGAAAGAAATAAGAAAACGTGAAATTCTGTTTATGCTCTTTCTTATTCCTTATTCATTCCAGCCTGATTTTTTTTTTTTTAACTTGGATTTGCTATTGAAAACTTTTGTGCTACAGCCCTAAAAATTGTACAACCATTCTGGAATGCCATGGCAATATAAATACACTGAATTATTAACTTTGATTAATTTTCCATTCCCTAGTCAAATTCAGCCAACAAAATATTAAGCCCACTAATAATTGAAACAATTTCCTAAATCATTTTGGCTTTGGATATTCTTTTTATATAAGAAAAATAAAATAACCTAATACATAATTAAAAAATATATCACCAGGATTCCTACTGTAAAATCTGGTGGAATTAATTGCGTTGTCCTGTTTTTAGGCCATTGCAGTTTAAGGAATAAAATTTAATAATCAACATAAAAATAATTTTCACAGTTATCTAAGGAAATATTTATAGCTAATAAGGGACTAACATGAAAAGACTTGGTTGCTATTTGCCAGTGCTGTATAACTAATGATAAAAAAAAGTGAGCTCTTCAAGTACCTGCTATTATTAATCCCACAGGTTCTGACAATAAAATCCTTATAATGATGAACAGTCATTGTAATGAAAATGAAGATTATACTGTACCTTCAACAAGGGAACTATTTATATAATACAAAAGATTGAATTTAATCTAATCAATGAATATCGGGGTAGGGGCTGGGTGAGAGGATAGAGGATGGTTTATAACTAAATTATTTGATGTGTCAGGTCCCAGATAGTGTTCTAGAGTTTTGGGTTGCAAAACCCTCCATGAATGAAAACAAAACAAAACAAAAAACCCAAACCAATAAGGAATAGGAAACTAATTCTATCTCCATTAAAATTAGACCATGAAAGTAGTATGCAAATATATACTTTTAAAATTATGCGTAATGAATAAGTTTGGGGAAATGGTTTGATTTTGGAATCATGTTACAGTCAAAAGAATGGAATTCTTTCAGAAGCCCCCATACAGTTATGCTAGCATGTGAAATACAAAATTAGGAAAACATGATATTTCAGTGGATGTTCACAATAGACAGTGTAAAGCAATTCTCTCTCTAAGGACATGGATAAGTGATATTGAATCTGTCACAATTTCAATCATTTGTGATTTAATTAACCAGCTTTATTTTTGTTAGCTTATTAATATGGACACCTGTTCTTCAAGATAAAGGTTCAACTGTAACATATTTGAAAAATAGTTTTGACATATTTTGTGTTAAGAAGCAAGAGTTTGGCTTTATTCTTAATTTTAGATTATGATTTAGATAAATATA
The DNA here is from genome assembly GCF_057876585.1 of Rhinolophus sinicus. Lineage (NCBI taxonomy): Eukaryota > Metazoa > Chordata > Mammalia > Chiroptera > Rhinolophidae > Rhinolophus > Rhinolophus sinicus. Next base: position 19,284,607 of record NC_142518.1, on the reverse strand, counting down.
AGCAAATTTCATAGAGGGGGAAATTATAGAATCAAACTGGAGTACATCTACTAATTATGTGTTTCTAATTATTCTATATTTTACTTGTCTTGTTTCACTGTATCATTGTAGAGCTGATGGCTTTACTAGTTTTTGAATTTTATAGTTGAACTGCATTGATGAATATGCCCAGAGAGACAAAAACTCAAATTAAGAATCATAACATGCTTAATTTACAATTAAAACTTCATTTTATTGCTAGACTCCTTGATCAGGTAGAATTAATTGAAATTGCAGAGTGAGAAAGTGAATTTAAAATTGAAATCCATAAATACTGCTATTAAGAAGTTACTGTAACATAGTAGGCACTTAATAAATGTCCATTGTATGAACCAATTGCACAAAGTAAAACACTATAATTATATCATTGACTATGCCAGTGGCAGTTGATAAAAATTATTTTTCACATGGTAGGATAATTAAAGTAATGCATAGCTGCCAAATATATACTATCTATAAATATGTATAACTTAATATTTAAAATTGAAATTTTATAAACAGTTAAGAATTGGTGTCCTGCTTTCACATTAATATATCCTTTGAAAAGTATTAATTCTTTTGTACTTTCCCTAAGTAATTGGCTATAAAAGATTTAACATGTAAACCTCAACAACCTGATATTCAAGACCATGTAAGAACACACACCATAACCTCAGACTGAAAAGTTCTTAAGAATTTTGAAGAATGAACTATACCACCTAAAGTATAATTTGCAGAAGGCATAATGTGTTAAAGCTAGAAGGGTGCTTGACTAAGCATTCATTCCAGGCTGAAAAGTGTGTTGGCAATAGGTCAGCTTCTGGCAATTCAAGTGAGTCTTCAATCCGATTACAAGTTCACTTATGAATCTTAGCTGTGGAATATATCCAAAAGCACAATTCATAAACTAGAGTAACTCCAGGTAAAAATAACCTATCATGTCACTGAGCCTGATCCTGCAACCTGCTTAGGAAAATAATCCCTGAAATCTTTGTATGAGCCACAGTAATGGTATCTTACACCATCCTGCCCTGTGAGAATTTCACTGCTATTTTTTCAGAATGCTTATATATATTTCCTATTGCAAAAAAATGAGACTTGGTTTGCATCATTCTTAGATCTGATTATTCTTCCATTATAATATCCAGTTCCATATAACTTCTTCCATTTTTTATCCATATTGATGACTTATGAATGACAATTTCTGGGAACCAAAATAAAATAAAACTAATGATTTACCACTTTATAAGTGAAATTATGGTTATAACAGGATGTGGGAGTTCTTCTAAAGATAATAATGCATATTTAAACAAATATTTCTTGAGTAAGTACTATGTTCTAGATATTGATTTTAGTATTCCTTCAATCAAAAACATTTTATTTGAAATACATTATATGCCAGGCATTCTTGTAGAGTCAGAGATTACAATGGTGAATAAGATAAACTCAGCTGCTCCCTTAACAGAGAAAAGGTTTGGTGGTAGAAGAGAAACAATTAAAAATATCAACGTTTGATAAATGTTTTGGCAGATAAGTACAGATGTTCCAGGAGTACCTACCAAGTCACTCAGTTTGATCTGGAGGGACAGAGAAGTCTTTTCAGAGGAAAGTGACCTATAGACTAAACCTGAAATATGAGTAGGGTAGGATTCATGGCAGAGAAAAATCAGATATTTGAAGAATAGGAAGAGAGAGCATGGTGCGTTCAAATGTTTATAGAATTTTAATAACATATAAAGATGGAAGATTGAAATTATGAAAAGTATAGGAAAATTACATTCTATTTATGTTCCATTTTTATATACTATCTATATGATGAACACTGTATATCTCCTAATGGGGGATTGCCATAATTTACTGTATGTTATTTACTAATACAATAGAAAATATGCTCTCACATTTGTATTAATAGACAAAATAATGGTCAATTAAATGACACAAAAGATACATAGAAATAGACACATACACGTGTATATGGAAATGTAATCATGTTCAAATCTCAATATTAAACAATTAGAATTTTTTGCCTCTTTAGCCATATTTTTCTTTAGTAAAATGCATGATTATTCTTTTATATCAGAATATATTAGTTAAAGTCTTTCAATAAAAGTTATAATTAATATTTGCAGATATTTTTGGTCTTTTTTTTTTTTTTCTCTCCAGAGATTAAGACAATTTGGGAGACAGCTTAAAAGAAATCTTACAGTACAGATGTTCCAGAAGTTTATAAAATATGTTTGCATAGTTTCTTACTTGTAATAGAAATATTAGCTAAATCTGAAGCAATGTGCAAGCAAATGGATTTAACTAACCTCTCCTCCCATCTTTTGTTCTTTTTCAGTGGCATGCTCATCCCTTAATTACATATGGTAACATTCAATGAAAAATATTAAAATGTGACCAAGTATATTTTTCGGATGATAAAAATTAGGTAGATGCATCAAGGCAATAGAGTGTAAAATAGTATCACTGAATAACAGCAACAAAGATAACACAATGCCTTTTATTAGTCAGTGCATAAATAAGGGCCACTGATTCTTCTTTCATGCTGAAAGCTAAAGCCTTCCTCAAACGGAATAGACGTCCACAGCAATAGTGGTTTGTATATTGATAATTTATGCAAGACCCAAATTACATAATGCCTTTATCTAGTCAATAATATATGCAGTGTTTCTATAGAAACTATTATATCCTGTGGTGTTAGCACTTTATATGATTTAAAAATAGTCTTAAAACAAAAAATATACATATCAGTCAAAACTTTTTCAGGAGACCACAATGATTTTAACAAAAGGATGGTTTTCCAGGCCTTAGCTTACTTCTTTGTTGTAGCTAGGAATGGTTCTACTAGCAGTCAGAGTTCTCACACCATCTCCTCTCAACATGAGGCAATGATAATTTTTTTCTTGCGGGAAGAGCCAAGTATGGTTCCATTGTCTCAGCGTGTGAAAATTGATGTGATATGATTTTTTTTCCTTTGGTTGTAGTAGAATATTTACATGGAATATTTTTTTCATTGTGTTCTATAACTTCAAGTTGTCATTCTTGTGACAAATAGGGTTAAACAAAAATTAAATTCTCTTAATTTTTTTGATCTGAGCATAATGCAGCTTAATAATTATGGAGGTGACTTTAAAAAGTTATTTTAATTCAAAATATTTGGGGAGCATTTTTGACCAATAATCAAGGAGCATCCCTTTTTCTATTCAGATCTCTAAAGTATTAAATATGTGCTCTTTATAAGTCAGTGAATGAAAGGTTCATATTTCTACCGTGTTTCCCCGAAAATAAGATCTAGCTGGACAATCAGCTCTACTGTGTCTTTTGGAGCAAAAATTAATATAAGACCTTGTATTGTATTATATTATATTGTATTATATTATATATTATATTATATTATATTATATTATATTATTATTTATTATATTATATTATATTATATTATATTATATTATATTATATTATATTATATTATATAGACCCGGTCTTATTTTACTATAAGACTGGATCTTATATTAATTTTTCCTCCAAAAGACTCATTAGAGCCAATGGTCTGGCTAGGTCTTATTTTCAGGGAAACACGGTAAGAGACAGGATCTCAGTCAAAAGGGTGTTTTATTTTCTAATTATGTTCATTTTACATGACAATCACATATTACCAGCTTTCGTTTCCAGCCCTGCTTAACTCTTGTACTATTTCATTGATCTAAACAAAGCTTCAAGATATGTATCCCCTTACAACTCCCCTTGTTGGGACGGTTTTTTCCCTGCGAGCACAGCCGCTAAGAACTTTCCATCCCCCTCCTCCTCCGACGGAGCAGTTTCCTGTGAACACAGCAGTTAGAGGCTTTCCTGTCAAAACAGGGTTGAGCGATCACAGCTGTTAGGGATGGACCTCCCCGGCACCCCGGCCAGATTTCCCCACCAACCCGGAGGCCTAACCCTATAAAACAAAGCGCTCGACCCCAGTAAGTGCTCAGTCTTTGGGAACAATCCCGCTGAACCCTTTGGCGTACTAAAGCTGTGTTCTCCCTGATCTCTGCATGCCGCTTGAGTCTCTTGGTCCTCGCAGCTTTTCCGCAACACCCTTTCCTAATTTTTAGAGCCGTTCTTTGGAGGAAGTTTGCCCATGGTCAAGCACTATAAAAATGAATTTGTGACCTCTCTTCTCCCTTGAGGTGACCTGTCTTTTAGTAACCCCAAAATGTTCAACAATGATGACATGTAATTGTATCTTTTTTTCTTTCTCATTTTAAATGCTAATCAGGAAGTTTCCACTATTTACCAAAAGGATATTTTGAAGTAGCAAGCTAGAAGAGTGTCTGATGATACATCATTGACCACAAAGAAACATCCCATGCTGTATTGCATTTCCTTGTTACAACTTCCATAAATTATTCTGTACACTGCTATGGCTTAAGCTTGTTCTCTAAGTGATAGGCTGGCAACTCCTCATATTCACAGGAAATTTATATTCACAGTACCAGTGGAAAAGAAAGGCCCTCTTCTAGTTCCACAATCTCACGTCTATGTCAAAGAATATATTTTTAAAGATTTTTCCTTAATAATTTGGCAATAACATTAGTCAACATGATGACAATGAAAGTTCATTCATTCATTGATCTGTTTACTCAATAGATTCTTATCATTTACATAAAATACAAAAACTCCAGTTTTTAAAGACTGAGGTTAAAAGCTCTGCCCTCTATGAGCTCTGGGTATGGTATCATCGTGACTCAATTCTTTTTTATTTTATTATTTTTTTATTGGGGAATATTGGGGAACAGTGTGTTTCTCCAGGGCCCATCAGCTCCAAGTTGTTGTCCTTCAATGTAGTCGTGGAAGGCGCAGCTCAGCTCCAAGTCCAGTCGTCGTTTTCAATCTTAGCTGCAGGGGCCGCAGCCAACCATCCCATGGATGGGAACTGAACCAGCAGCTCCTCCAGAAGCTCAGCAGCAGTTTGTTGTCTTCAGTCTAATTGTGGAGGACACATCTCACTGGCCCATGGGAATCGAACTCGCAACCCTGTTGTTCAGAGCTGGCTCTCTAACCATGACCTAATTCTTTAAAAAAAAATCATAATTTTATTTATAATGAGGCTCGTGTTTACAAAGAGATTTACAAACTTTAGTCTTGGCTATTTTCTGTGATCAGTATTTGGATCACGATTCGGATTTTATCATTCATTCATTACATAACTAAAATTATAAAGGTCTTGCTGTAAGTTCTGTACTATGGGGATACAGAGAAGAAAAACTTGTCACTAGATTCCACAAATGTTTATAAAATACAGAAGTATTGGAAAATAATATATGTATATATACACATATACACATGTACATATGCATAGTAAATAGTACATATGCATAGTAAATAGTAACAGTGGGTTAGAAATCTACTGATTTAGCCATTAAATCAAATCAGGAGTTTAAGGAAAGGTGTCAGTTGCAGATAAGATATCGTCTAGAATATGTAGCAATTTTCCAACTGGAAAATATGGTTGAGGGAACTCTGATTTAGTATCCTTTTTTGTAGAGGTGCAAAAAGCCAGCGAACTTTAATACACAGTCACAGTCACGCGCTGCCTAACATGGGGATGGTTCTGAGAAATGAGTCATTAGGTGATTTCATCATTGTGCAAATATCATACAGTGTACTTACATAACCTAGATGATATAGCCTACTACTGCAATTGCATGTGCTCTACTTTTATGCGACTGGCATACAGTAGGTTTGTTTACACCAGCACCACCACAAACACATGAATAATTGCAATGTAAGCCCTGGCAGTTAGTTGGCTTTTCTTTTTTGCAATGCAAGAGCCTGACTTAAGTTTTGATTGCTGAGGCCGTCATTTCAAAGAGACATCCGCTTCAACGTAGTCTATGATTATCTCAAATAAACATGTTGCCAGCTACAGGACTAGATAAAGAGCCAGTCCACCTCCCCGCACTGAGGCTCCTTTGTTTTAAAGATCTTGATTGATTTTGATAACTGACCACGTGGGCCACTTGTTTTTCTCTTCCTGAGTTTTGAATTCCTGCTCTTACATTTTAAATTCACCAATAAAGAGGCAGCCTTCCAAACCCTAGGCCGCCACTCTCCACCCCAATAAAAGCAGAAGCCCAGGCCATTGGTAGCTAGAGCTCTCTCTCCACCCCTCCTCTCTCCTTGCAGCCTCAGTGTGTGCCCCCTGGCATGACTTGTGTGCTCCAGGGCTTAAGTAATAAATTCTTTTTCCCTTTAAAAACTCCAAGGGTCACTCCAGTCTTAACATTGGTTTAGAAAGGGGAGATATCTGTGGGAAGCTCGCAGGCCCGGGTAAGTGCCCTCAGGTATTTCTAGCTGAGAACATGACTATAGATAGGCTGAGATGGCACAAAACAGTGATTGTTGCATTGCTTTATGACTTTACTATGACAGTGACAATGTCACCAGGCAATCGAATTTTTCAGTTTCATTATAATCTTATGGGACCACCATCATGTATGTGGTCCATGCTTAATTGAAATGTCCTTATGCGGGGCATGACTATTACAACTAGATAGGAGAATGTTTTGGTCACATGGTGGAAGATAAGGATGCAGGTGTAAGGGGCAGATCATGAGACTTGTGCGACAGTCCAAAAGATTTCTTCTGAAGGATTTTAAGAGACAGGGACAAATGTCTTCGTTTATGATGTGGAGAATTGTTAATTGGTCAAACTGGTGACAGATAGTTAGGAAAAGCATTACTATAACTCAGGGAAATTATGTGGGCTTGGATAACCAATGACAAAGGGGATACCAAAGTGTGGATAGCTAAAACTCAGTTCTGTAAGATTCAAAGCATAGTGACTTATCCTGTATTTCCCCGAAAATAAGACCTAGCTGGACAATCAGCTCTAATGTGTCTTTTTGGAGCAAAAATTAATACAAGACACACAGTCTTATATTATATAAGACCCGATTTTATATTATAGTAAAATAAGATCAGGTCTTATATCAATTTTTGCTCCAAAGGACGCATTAGAGCTGACTGTCCAGCTAGATCTTATTTTCGGGGAAACACAGTATTTGTCTTTTTTTCACTTTCTCGCTTTCGCTTCTTGGGATCCATTCCCAAATAAATCACCTGCAACCAAGTCCTTGTCTCAGAATCTGCTTTTCAGGCAACCCACAGGAGCTGTCTTGTCATCTTTATATCTCCAACATCCTCTCAGGCCAAGAACCAACTGATTATCTCATTTCAGTTTCACAGCAAAAAGTAAAGTTATCAGGATGATACCATCCAGTACTGTATATATATACACCTACCTATCTGCTTTTAAAATCATGTACTCTGTCTTTTTTCTGTTACAAGGATGGAGTCTCCCTTCTATCTAGTGCTAGCTCCTCTATTTAACCACTGGAACTCATTTTCTAATGTCTGGTTAAGGACTTAGCTCTTGCAATTATCTCCTACTGTTTATGCACCATTATTTGGAATGCTGTATATTATCATCACTATTAAAACATCAGTGATATTTCTCATCTAGTGGAAGAAAAGAAAACTTTCCTTGACATTGCGTCTTCTTCAGTTAAGTGTCCCTTCCCTGCATCCCCTTTTACAGAAAACTTCTCCAGTGTGTTATCTGTGCTTACTCTCTTCATTTACACACTTCCATTCATTCTCGAACACACTCTTATCAGGCTTGGATTCCCACTATGCTACTGAAATCACTTTTATTAAAGTTACCCAATGACTTCTACATTAACCAAGTCAAAGGAGAATTTTAAGTTGTCATCCCATTTACCACTGTTTGTCTTCATAGCACTTACTAATATTTGTCATTTTATTGGTATATATTTATTTGATTTATATTCTCCCACTAGAAGGTAAGTTTCATGAGGGTAAGAACTACGTATTTTTTGTTTACTGTTTGTCCCTAATGCTTAGGACAGAGCCTGGTACCATTAATGAATATATTTCTAAACAAATGAATTAACCTATACAATGCAAATGGTATGCAAAGCTACAAGAATGCTCACTTTGGTTACTACATGATGTTGAAGAAAAAGCCACCTTGTCATCTTAGGTAGCATTAAAATTAGATGTAGGAAAATAATGCTTCCCTCATCTTTAAGCAAACTGAATTTCCTGAAATATTTAACAAAACATCAGATACTTTTCAGAATTGGAAATTATAAAAGACAAAAACATTTTAACGGACTTTTAAATAAAGATTTGGTGGTTTTGTGTATCTTAATAGAAAATTTAAACATAATAAAGGGGAGCATATTTCTAAGGTTACTTTATCATCATCATCATTACCATCTTCATCATCATTTCAAATTGATGAGGCTGGAAAGAATAACTTGTATGACAGGCCAACATATATAAAAGCCCAATAACAATAGGTTGATTAATAGTAGCATTTTTACAAAAGAAATAAAGCAAATCATGTTTAGTTTTAAAATGTGTTTAGATTTACTGTTTGAATTGCTTTAGTGGCTGACTGATTTCTATAAGATTCATGGAACAGCGTCATAGATTCATTTGCCGGTCTTCCAAAACGTCTATTCAACAAGCATGCATTTTTAAAAAGTTAGCAAAAAGTATAAACAATTAACTTGTTCATAATTTGAAGTCAACAGGCATCTGGAATTCTGACAAAGTTCCTAGCTATGATTTGAAGAAAACCAAGAAGCAATATAGCGAATGCATTTCTTATCCAGTCTTGACAAAATTTGTTTCCTAATTTTCATTTTTCTCAATCAGCTGCTAAAGGCACTCATTTTCATCTCCTTGATTAGATACTGTAGTGACTGATTACTGGGTTTAATAGTTCTTTTTAATGAAACATTGTCATTTGCTTTTCTATGATTACCTTAAAATACCATATATCACCCATTTGTTGGTTTTCTTTTTGTTTCTTTTCCTAAATTGTTAGTTCCTTATTTCCAGTTTTTCTTCTCTATATTCCAGCTCCGCCTCCAAGCCCCTGATTTCTGCCAAACCATTTAGCTTGCCCAAAGTAATCTCATATTCAGCTCACACATTTTAATGCTATTACTAGGCTTTATAAAGTTCTGTAAAGTACATAGGATTGGTATCATTTTCTTTTTCAGAAGAAGAAAATGCAGGTCTTAAGGAGTATAGAACAAAATCCTCTTACGTACTAATAATAGTCTTTCCACCAGACCATATTCATAATTGAAATAACTATAAATGATAATTTTCTTTGAATCATTGAAACTATTATTTGATATTTCCCGAGACTATGCAGTATACATGCTACTACGTGGTTTTTTATGATATACTGTTATAGTTTTTAATTATTAAGCATGATTTCTTTAAAAATATTCTCACCTAAATAATGTTAAACCTTCACAAGTTGATGACACTTTCTGTCTAATTATAAAAATTATATGCTGAATATATTTAAGCCTTATTAATAATTTAATATCCCATTGCCATGCAGTCTCTAGTTAAAATTCAAATATCTAATAACTGCCTCATTTCTGAATTGAAGTCTTTCACTCATATTTGTATAGCAAATATCATTTTACAGAAAATGCAAACCTAAAGCACATTTAGCAGTTATAACGAAGACCTCTACATGGTCTGTAATATAATATAAATACATTTTTATAATGATTTACAGGGTTTAAGACTCATTTATAAATTGTTCTGCTTCCAACTGTCAAATTTGAATCTCATAGTAGTGCTGACTGGTGAGTAAACAAATATTACCGAAATTTTAAGCATGAAGTGACTGAAGTTCTGAAAGGTTAGGTAACTCGCCTAAGGTTACAGAGCAGGCATGAAAATATAAAAAATGAAAACCAAATTTCTGACCTATAGGCCCAAAGTTCTTTTTTGGCACATAACTAACTTTGAAGTGCTGTAAGGGATTTCTGTGTTAATTAATTCCATATCTTTAGCTTTAATAGATGAGTAATGTAGATCCAGGGAAATAGATGTCTTGACCTTTCCCTCTCTCAGTCTCTCTATGTATTAAAATCAATCATTTGGAAGTTTTTGTGTGTGTGTGTGTGTGGTTTTGTTTTTTTACCCCCTTGTGCATATTATTTCTTAATGTTCATCAGTTCTTTTGAACTTTTTTTTGCATATGTTTTTACTCACTAGTATTAAATCTGATTTTCTTTATTCTTCCCCTTTCAATTTCCCTTCTTTGTAAACATCATTGTCTTCCTCTTCTTCTCCTTCTTCCTGTTCTGTGCATCATGATATTCTTTTTTATTGGCATCTAGTTAGTTAATCTTTGGTTACTACCTGAAACATAAACTGTGTATTGGTTTTTCTTACTCAATTTGCTAAGCCTGAATTGTTTTTCATAAACTTATGAAGTTGAATTTCATAAACTAGTTTTAATTTGGTTAAAAGAAAGAAATTCGTATTTTTTTAAAAAAGAAAAATGACAACAGTAACATTTTGCTTCAATAAATACAAGTTTTCATCAAAGTATTGCAAGCATACAAGAAAGTACATAAGTTACAGATTGATGAATTTTCACAAAATGAAAGCACCCATGTGACTAGCATGCAGGGGAAGAAATTCAACATCATTAGAAATGATGAGATTTTAATTGGGATTGTATTGAATCTGTGACTCAGTGTGGAAAGATTAAAAATACTGAATCTTCTAATCCGTAAAAGTATTATACCATTCCAATTGTTCATGTCTGCATTAATATTCCGTAATAATTTTCTGCAGTTTGCTGTGTACAGACCATGCACATCTTTCATTAAACTTATATTTTGGAGTTTGAAATTCTTTGATGCCATTATAAATGGTGTTTTTACAGTAATGTGATTTTTAAATTACTTGTTTGTGGTATCTAGAATTACACTTGATTTTTTTTCTTGAGCTTGCACCCAGTCATCTTGCTAAATTGACTAACGCACTAACTATAGATTATTTTTGGATAGCATAAATACATAATGACACAATCTGTGAATAATGGCAGTTGCAGTCCTTCCTTTCCATCCTTACACCTTTGTTTTTATCTTTTTCTTGCCTATGGCCCTGGCTAGGGCTTCCCTAAAATGTTGAGAAAAACTGGTAATAATAAGCATATTTGTCTTTTCCTGATTTCAAGGGGGTAAGTTTTCAACATTTCACCAGTAGTTATTATATTTGCTTCAGTTTTCTGAGTTGTTGTTTTTTTAAATTGAGTATGGTAAATTTTGTCCAATGGTATTTTTGCATATTTTAGGACAACCATATGATTTTATTCATTTGTTCTGTTAACGCTGCTTGATTTCCAAATGATGCAAAACCCAAATTTATCCTTGGATTAAACATTATTTGTTCACGTGTATTATAGTTGGTGTATATTGTATTAAGTTTGTTAAGCATTCTTTTTTATTTTTTTTAATTTGGTCATGAAAGAGATAAACCTTTGATTTTCCTTTCAAATTTAGTGGACAACTGCTTATAATTTTATGTCTATGTCTCTAGAATGACCCTCACTATATTCCTAATGTGGATTATGTGTGCCTTCTCTTTTTTTCTAGATCAGTCTTGCTAGGTATTTACAATTTCATTCACCTTTCCCCCAAAAAAGAACTCTTTTGGTTTCGTCAATATTTTCTTTGTATTTTAAAAAATTCATTGTATTTTGATTTTAATTTTATTATATTATTTACTTCACTTTACATTACCATTTTTTAAAAAGTCTTGTGAGAAATAATCATATCTTGAATTTTCCAGCATTTACTCTTTTGCATTTAATGTGGGAAATTTTCTTTAGATGCATGTTTTGGTGTATCCTATATGTTTAAAAAGATTTATTGAGGTATAATTGATATATAATAACTGCACAACTTTAAAATGTACAATGTGACATGATTTGCACATATGTGTATATTCATGAAACAAATAGTGAACATATCTGTTACCTGTCAACATTTCCTTGTGGAGTTGTGTAATCACCCCTCCTGAGTCCCTCCATGGCCCCATGTCCAGGCAATGAAACTTCTTATGCAAATAGGCATATGGACATACGCTTTAACTCTCTGGAGTAAACACCCAGAAGTGGAAGAGATGGATCGCATCATAAGTAAGATAAAGTCAGTAAGTTTTTTTCCAAGTAATTGAATTATTTTATACTCATTAGTGTATGGGAATTACAGTAGCTCTACATCCTTGCCAGCACGGGAATAATCAGTACGTTTAACTGAATCCCTCTAATAGGTATACAGTGATATTTCACTGTCATTCTAAATTGTATGGGTATAACCATGTCATTGATCTTTTTGTTCTAGGCATCCACAGTAAATAGACAAAATGTAATAGAGGCCTAATGCTAATCCTTTCTTTCCATTCATTTTTGCACATATAGTTACTACTGATTGCAAACTAGGTTTTCTGTATAAAATGCTATAGAGATAATTGAAGGCCAGGCAGCATTTTATTTTGTTTCTGAGGGACAGTTAGAGTGGGAGCAATTCATCTCATAACAGTGAGGGACTGAGTCCTTTCGAAGCTAGGTCTCAGATTTTATAAGGAATTTTGTATTTCTTATTCATATTTACATTTAGTGTGTATTCTCTCAGAGATATCAAAAGATTTGTTGGATTGTTTTCCTGAGCCTCTTCTCCTTGGTGCGTAGTCAGAGCCAATTTGTGTCCCCTGAGCTTGTGAGACTGCTGGAATGGCTGGTCAACTGCATAGCTTCTCAGCTACAACTTTCTGCTTAGTATTTTGGGTCCTCAATTATCTCTTGAGTTAATAAAGGACTTAAGGGGGAAAAGTGGTACCAAATCCTGTCATACTACTTGGTTTTCTCCTCTCTCTGAGATCTTCTTTGGGTCTTTAGTGCCTTTTAATAGTATCTTTAATATCTTTCAGCTTTCTTAGTTTTTCTGAGTAGGATGGTTGGGCTGAAATGGCTGATCTGCCATTACTGGAAGCAGATATCTCTACAAATACCATTTTTTTGTGGAATGTATTAGTTTGTAATAGTGTTGCTTTCCATAGCCAATTAATCCAAATTAGATATTAAGAAGATGAACACATTCTTTCAAGGAAAATGTTCTTCTTGAGAATTCAATCCTTTTAAGATCATTTGCTTAATTTCCCTCCATTTAAAATTTTCATTGAATCCATAAATATTTCTCCAGTTCCAAACATGTGCCAAGTATGGTCCATCTATTGGAGGTATATTATTGGGTCATTCCTAATGTGGAAACAGTCAAGTTATTAAGGAGATATATTAGAGAAGATAAGGGCTAAGATACAGGTATGTGCTTGTTCTTATATTAGCATAAATAATTGACAGCTGATCATATATTAAGTCTCAAGATAAGTTTTAAAGAATTCAAAAAAGTTTTATCAAACAAACATTTGAAAATAAATGCAATAGAATTGTACACATCAACACGGACGAATCTCACAAACATAATATTGAGTAAAAAAAACGAAGTCAGTGGCATACTAAGACCTACATAATATGTACTTGTTTATATATTGGAGATGCTTGTCTGATCAAGGCAGACTAGGTAAACCAGGTCATTTATACCATTTGAAATGCTGGAAGAGAGACAGAGAGGGAAAGAGGAGAGAGGGAGAGAGAGAGAGAGAGAAAGAGAGAGAGAGAGAGAGAAAGGAGAGAGAGAGAGAGAGAACTAACAAAGGCAATGGTTTGCCGGAAAAATTACAAAATCAAGATCCATGGAATTCAGTTGAGCATTTGCAGCTGTGTTTCCCCTAAGGGATGAACAGGTTCAGGTAGTTTATTTAGAGGCAGAACAATGAGCAGAACTTCCAATAAACTCACCAGGCCGCAGGGAAAACCAGATTTCAGGATTCACTAATCAGTGTCTATGTGTGGTAGAAAGCAGGATAAGATGCTGTAAATTCTGCTGGGTTTGGGTGGGGCACTGAGGGCTATGGTAACGGTAAACATGAAATTAACCAACTTTCATGAGGCTGAACTTTGAATCATTTGAGTCTCTGTTTGGATTAAATAGGTCTGGAAATGATAGTGCTGTTAGTTGCTCAGCTAGAGTAAAATTAAATTTGAATTATCTCTGTAATTTTCATATGCATTTTCTGGCATACAATTCAAAATGGCCAGAATAAGTAGGGAAAAAGAACATGTGATCAAAATCTAATTGAAACAGTAGATAGTGGAAATAGAACTACCAGTTAACCAGATTGTAAAAGACCTATAAGATATGCATTTACAAAGCCTGATAAATAGAAGACAAAATTAAGAATTTTACAGCCAGCCCGGTGGCTCAGGTGGTTGGAGTGCCATGCTCCTAACACTGATGTTGCGGGTTCAATTCCCATATGGGCCAGTGAGCTGTGCCCTCTACAACTAAGATTGTGAACAATAGCTCTCCCTGGAGCTGGGCTGCTGTGGGCTGCCTTGTGCGGAGATCTGCCGTGAGCTTGAACTGGAACGGGGGGTGGGGGGAGGTGGAAGAAGGGGAAAAAACAAAAAAAATTAAGAATGTCAGCAGAGAAACACAAATTACAAATTTTATGCACTTTGAAGTTCTGTAGTTAGGCACCTAAACATTTAGGATTATTGTCTTCCTGATAAATGTATCCATTAATCATAATGAAATGTCCTTTCAATCTCCCATTATACTTTGTTTCTTGAAGTTTATTTTGGTATTACTGTATCCATTCAAGTTTTTTTTCTGCTTAATTTTACGTGGTATATTATTTTTTATATTATTACTTTCAAGCTAACAGTGTCTTGCAATTCAAATTACTTTACATGTAAGCAGCATATAGTTGGATTTTCCCTTTTTTCTAGTCTTAAAATCTCTTCATTTTAATTGGAATGATTAAGTCTTTTTTAAATGTAATATTATTATTAATGTAGTTTGCTTTAAAGTTGACCATCTTGCCATTTGTCTTTATTTTTCCCACTTCTTTTTACTTTTCCATTACTCCTTTTGTGCCTGTTTTTGTGTTTACTGAAGATTTTTTTATTACTCAATTTAAATTCCTTTGTTGAATTTTTAACTGTGGCACTCTAAAAACATGTCCACACATTCTTTAACGTCCTTTCTTCAAAGAATGGGTTTTATGGCTCTTCCCAGGATTCTGAGACAAGTTTAGTGAATCTTTGTAACCAATGAAATGCAGCAGTTGTGATGCTGCATCAATTCCTGGGCTGAAATTCCAGCCAGCTGACATTACCAACTGCTGCCAGGAGAGGGTGCCATCTTGGTCTTCCTCATTGTGCTGTTCACACATTTCCCTGCTTGTCAGTTTCCATCAAGAGCCATTTCCCCTTCAACCTTTGAACTTACGGTAGTAACGTAAACAACATCTTATAACCGATGGATCCTCTCCGGTTTGTTTGTTTGGATCTCTCTTAATTCACTCTCAGTTTGGGAAGATAATTTTGCTGGATATGGAATTCTATTGATAGTTTTATTTTTTCTTTCAGCATCGGAATGATTCTGCGCCATTATTTCTGGTTCTCTATGGATTCTGTTGTGGAGGCAGCCATCGTTTACATCGTCGTTCTGAAGGAGGTAACGTGTCTTTACTTCTCAGAGATTTCGATTTTGTGCATTTTACTAATATTCTTTATATTTAGTGTACATACCTAATATATAGTTTACTACTAAAATATTTTAAAATTTAAATAGCCATTTTGTCAATCCAAAATTTGCCGTTTGTATAAATAAAAGGATAATTTATTGGATTTATAATAGCAACAGAGTAAAGCAAAAGCAAAGTTCACATGAAAAATAACAAAAGCCAAAGCATCAATTTTTCTTACTAAAATACGTAAAAATATGCATAGATTATATACAGATTAAAACAATTTAAGCACATTTGTAAGCAAAATGTCAAAATGGCTTATTGTTATAATTGTTCT
The DNA here is from genome assembly GCF_057876585.1 of Rhinolophus sinicus. NCBI lineage: Eukaryota > Metazoa > Chordata > Mammalia > Chiroptera > Rhinolophidae > Rhinolophus > Rhinolophus sinicus. The sequence goes on along the minus strand of NC_142518.1, from coordinate 19,268,751 downwards.
GGTACTTACATTGAACTAGATGAAAAACTGATAAGACTCTTGAAAAAAACAAAGACGTGACACATAACCTAGAGCAAAATGTTTGTATCTACTGTAATCATATACAATAACATTCTACTTTGGAAAACATATTCTATTGGTGAAATGATTTGTATAAATAGAGTACATATCAGAACCAGTTCAGTAACAGGGAATATATAGAATGGGAGTGGAAGTAATAAGTTTATGCATAATATATACATATATACATAGTGAATATGTAACAATTTTGATATTGAAATAATTGTGTAATTATATACTCAGATATTATTAGTAAATATAATTATATTGATAATTTTACACTGAGTGCACATCTTATTTGTAATCAATTAAATAAAATTGTTGCATGATAGCATATCACTAATGATTCTTTTCAACCGTCTAATTTTTTTAATTTTTAAAGGTAATATAGTTCAGTGAGAAGTTATGCTTAAAGCCAAAATTAGAATAGAGCTAGATAGGAAAACTTTATAAGAAAAAAATACAGAAAATTTACGTGGAGAAATAATTTAATTTAGTTGTGAACCATTTATTAGAAGCTGACTTCTAATTAGTCAATGAAATCATTAAACTGGGAGCCATAAGTAAAATTGCCACAAATAATACTCTTTTTACTGTTCTAGGATTAAATGTCAAGTTTAATGTAGAGTTTATTTAATATTCAGGGGCCTCTATTGCTGTGATATCAGGAAAAAATGACAATAGTTATCAGGGTTAAAATCTTCTCAATTTTTATCTGGTCAGTATGTGGAAAAAGTCTTAAAACTATGCTCTTGTGTAGGGTTTTCATGGCATTTCTTATGATGTATACAAAATGTTTAGTTGAGAATTGCTGTTCTCAGACAAATGTGTTTAGATTTAACTGTATGGAATCCAGCAATATCGCTAAATGCAATTATTCTAATTTATTCATATAGATTGTTTTTAGATAGTCTGGACATAAACATACAATCTATGAATAAAGATGTGTTTATTCCTTTCTTTCGAATCATTTGTGCATTTAAAAATCTTTCCCTGTATTATTGGCCTCAATATGACTTCCATAAAATGTTGAATAGAACTGGTAATAGTAGGCATCCTTACCTCCATCCTGATCTCAGGTTGTGTTTTTCAATATTGCATCACTGATTATGATATTTGCTATAGTTTTCTGAGTTTTTTTTTTTTTTTAACTCATAACTCGACAGTGAATTTGCCATATACTTTCTCTGTATTTGTTGTGATAGTGACATGATTTTGTCTTTTGTTTTGTTAAAGAGATTTGATTTTAAAATGTTGAGCCACTGAGAATCCATTCTTGAATTAAACCGAATTTATTCATGGGGTATTATAATTGAAGTGTGTTTGAATTCTGTTTTTCAAAAATAAGGGTTTTTTTCATATGTTGTCATCATGCATATCAACCATTGGTTTTTCTTTCTTCTGATGTCCTTGTCAGTTTAGTGTAAAGTTTATAGGGATCTCATTAAATATTTTGGTGAGTATTTTTACTATTTCTGTTCTGTGGAAGAGGTTGTGCAAGATTGGTGTTATTTATTTCTGAATTTTATGGAAAAGTTCACACAGTTAGGCATCAGGCCGTAGAAACCATTTGTAGGGAAGATTCATTATGTATATAATTTAATTAAAGCATAGGACTTTTCTAAATTTCTGGTTTTGTTGAGCTGGTTTTTCCTGGAATTTTATCATGTCATATGGCTTCCAGTTTTATGTAAGGGTCTCTAGCATCTATCTATAGTAATGATCCACTTATATTCTTAGTATTAATGATGTGATGTGTGTCTTCCTTTTTTTTTGTGATCAGTCTTGCCAGGGTTTATAATTTTTTAACCTTTTCCAAAAAAATTAACAATTTTCGGATTTGTCTATCTTAACTTTGTATCTTTTTCTGAGTTTTATTAAAGGATTCTAATTTTCTTTTATTTCTGTTATTCTTTTGGTTTAAATCAGCTCTTTTGTTCTCAATTTTTGCGGTGGATTATCAGATCTTAACTTTTCAGGATTTCTTTTTTTTTTTTTTTTTTTTGCTTTTAATGCTAAAATGTTTCTTCAGACATATATTTTGGTGGATCCCACCCATTTTAACAGCTTTTCTCAGGTATAGACGACTTAAACTTACACAACATTAAAATATTGTAACTTTTAAGATAGCTATATATTTTTTAAATCATCCCCACAATTAAGATGATGAACCTATTCATCGCTCTCACAGTTTCTACGTGCATCTTCGGATTTTTCCCCCTCCTGATCCATCCCAAGCCCTTCCCTCTTTTTCATGCTGTGAACAGTTTTATACAGTTCTTTGTGTGCACACCCCCTTTCATTTATCTTGGATAAACATCAAAGAATGGAGTGGCTGTGTCCCATGGTATGTGTATCTTTAAGATACTTTAGAGAATACCAAACTGCTTTGTGATCTGATTATATGATTTTTATTCCCTACTAGCAGTGTATGAATGGCACAGTTGCTCGATATACTTGTTGGCACTTGTTATGGTTAATATTTTTAATGGTAGCTCTTCTGATAGGTGTGCAGTGGTATGTCTCCTGTCACTCTAAATTGCATGGGTGCAACTAAGTAATTGTTCTTTCTGTCCCAGGAATGGAAAAAATTGGTGCAGACCTGATGCAGATCCTTTTGTTCCCATTCATGGTTTGCATGTATAGTTATTTTTTATTGCACGCAGGAATTTATACATGAAATACTATACAGGTAACTGGAGGTTCTGGGTGATTTTTGTCTCCCTCCAGGGAGCATTTTCTTTTGCTTCTGGGAGGTAGTTAGGGTAGGGACCATTTATCTCATTACAATTAGTGATTGAGTCTTTTGAAGCTGGGTCTCAGATTTTGTGAGTTTTCTATTTCAGGTTCATTTTGACATTTAGAGCATAGACCTTTAAGGATGTTAAAATTCACCCCTGGGTTGTTTTCCAGATCCTCTCTGTCAGGGGCACCCTTGAAACCACCCTGTGGCCCCCTGGGCTGGTGAGACTACCGGAGGCTGTGGTCAGCTGCTTAGCTTATCAACTGCAACTTTTTTTCTTAGTTTCCTGTCTTCTCAGTCACCTCCTTTGAATTAGCAAAAGGCTAGTGGGGAAAAGGGCTACCAAATTTGTGTCTCATTGCCTGGGCTTCTCTTCTGAGATCCAGTTTCTTCAGATGCTTGTTTCTTTGGGTTAGTGGCGCCTTTGAACAAAATGTTTAATATCTTCCAGTTTTCCTAGTTTTTCTCAGCAGGTTGGTTGGGCAGAAATGGCTAGTCTGCCATTACTGGAAGAAGACAGCTCTGCACATACTATTTTTCGAGATATGTTTTAGTTTTAATTATTTTTCCTCCTTTAGTCAATTATCCAGTCTTTTGCTGAAATGTTTCTTCAATTTCCTAAATGTGCCAGTTGTGTACATGCAGGTATGTTATTGGAGTATATAGCCTAATGGAAAACAGACAAGTAAATATGGAGTATATTATAGAGTAAGTTTTGTGGTAATATTTTATGCTTTACTAACAACCAAACTGTTAACCTGTACCTATTTGTATTATATTTACTGGTTACTCATAGGATTTACATGTGAATCTTTAAATTATCTTGACCTATTTGATTAAGATTTATATATACAGGGTGAATCCATTTATCTGCCCTTTACTCTTTTGTCAAATATTTTTATTTAAAAACTTAAATTGATTATGTATTGTCGTGCGGGAGACCCTGCTCGCTGCGCCATTTGTTGTGCGGGGCGGCCTGCGGGGTCTCTGGTCCCGCTCCCCACATAAGAATGCAGGAAACGGTGAGGCCAAAAAGGAACACCCACGGAGCCATAGGTAGGGGAGTCATACCACTATGGTCTCACTGGAGGCTGGGCCCACCGGACGCGCGACCTGCCGTCCGCCTGTCCTCCAACCGACCGACGACTCTCCTCCACTCTCTTGACCCTGTTCCTCTCCTCTCTTCCGCTCTCTTCCGCTCTCTTCGGCTCTCCTCTTCCACTCTCTTCGGCTCTGCTTGGCTCTGCTCAGCTCCTCGGCAATCCTCGGCAATCCTTCGTAGCCACAGCAGTTATACCAGCGGCCAATCGGCTAACTGGCCACAGCCGACGGCTATCCACCACCCGATCCAGCACCCTTCCACGTGAGGCCGAGAGCCTGTAAACTACTCTCTGGGGCTCTGTCCCCACATATATAATCTATTTTTGCCCTTTAATTTTCTTAAATATATTGTGTATTCAGTTAAATGCACAAAGCTTAAACTTACAGTTAGATTAATTTTGCAAGTTATGTATTTTACGTCTAAAGTACGATTTATCATTTTTATTTCAAGGTATCAGTTTTTTAAAAAGAAATATAGAAAAAAAGTAGTCTTTTATATTTATCTACACATTTCCCCTATCCAGTGCTCATTTCTCTTTTCTGTACTTTTCTATCAGGTATGTTTGCCATTCAGCTTGAAGAACTTCCTGTAGGATTATGAATTATTTTTTGGATAGGGAAAATTGTCTTAAGTTTGTTTATATGTCTGTATCTTATTTCACTCTCAGTTTGGAAGGATAATTTTGGTGAATAAAGAATTCTGGGTTGATAGTTTTATTTTTTATTTCAGCACTGGGACGATGCTGCTCCATTTTCACCATTTCTCCAAGGATTCTTTTGAGAATACAGCCATCATTTAAATCCTCATTCTTGGTGAGTACTGTGCTTTATTTTTCAGAATTTTTTGCTGGTGTACATTTATACACCTCACTGACATATGTATATTTCACATAGATGTCCAAGATACATTTTACTGGTAAAAAATTTAAAAAGTTTAATAGCTATTTTAGCAATTTAAAATTTTTCATTTATGTAAATAATTTATTGGATTGACAATAGCAAAAAAAAAACAAAAGAAAAAAGTCTCATGTGAAGAAATATTTTGCAAAAGTGAAAATATATAATTTTAATTTCTCTTTAAAATATATACAAATATCTGCACATATGATATACAAATTAAAATGAGTTATGCAAATTCCCATGCAAATATCAAAACAGTTCATTTTAATTGTCAATTTGGTGCTAATATTGACATGCATGAGAAATTGTGTGAGAACAAGTAAAAGTCTTGATAAACAATAATGTAATGTTACATACCACCTAAAGCAAAACATTTTATATCTATAGTAATTCTATAGCATATAATAGCATTCAATTTGGCAGACATTGTCTATATCTGAAATGATTTATATAAATACATATTGGAATAACAAGCTATATATATATATGTGTGTGTGTATATATATATTTATATATATGTGTGTGTGTGTATATATATATATATATATATATGAAATTAACAAGGGTGTATATAGGTGATTAATGTATAATAATTTTGGTATTTCAAACATTTAGGAAATAATAGACTAACGAATAGAATAGTAAAATAATCACACAGTTCTGGAAATAAATGAATGCCATCTAAATGAGAACAAGGAAATGCTATTTATTCAGAGCTTGCTATAGCAAGGGAGCCAGCCATCATCAGGTGTATTTGGCAGAGACTCAAAGGCAGACAGTGCAGTGGGAAAGCTTTTTGGTGGGAAAAAGGAAGAAAGGCATCAGGTGTGCCCTGATTGGAGGTTGTTGGCCTGGGGAAGGTAGACAGTGGCTACCTGGAAGTGGGAGATTGTATATATCGGGGTGCCAAAAAATGTACACATTTTAAGATATGTTATCTATATATTACTTTTCGAAGTTGAATTACAGTAGTAATGTGTAGTATGATGTTCTGGGAACGTTTTGTTTTTGCTTTTGAAAGGCAGGGTGGGGTAGTTCATCTCATCTCAATCAATAATTCAGTCCTTCCAAATCTGTGAAGTTTTGTGAGGAATTTTCTATTTCTGGTTCACATTGATACTGAGAACCTAGCCCATCAGGGATGGCAAATCAGTCCCTGGGTTTTTCCCAGATCCTCCCTGACATGGTGGGTCATGAACCCAATTTGTGTCTGCTGTGCTGGTGAGACTGCTGGAAGCCCTGGTTAGCTGCTTCATTTCTCAGCTAAAAGTTTCTATGTAGCTTCTGGGCTTCTCAGTTACTTCCTTTGAATCAGGAGAAAAGCCTTAAGGGAAAAGGGGTACCAAGTCTGGGTCTCACCACATGGGCTTCTTCTAACTAAGATGCAGTTTCTTCAGATGCTTGCTTCCTTGGGTTTGTGGTGCCTTCAAACAAAATATTTAGTATCTTTCAACTTCCTGCTTTTTCTCAGCAGGATGGGTAGACGGAAATGGCTGATGTGCCTTTAATGGAAGCAGATAGCTCGTGCATACTTTTTTTTTGAAATAAGTTTTTGTTTTTAGTTGCTTTTCCTCCTATAGCCCATTAGTCCAATCTTTTATATCAGTCAGATAAAACAAATTTATGGCAACAATCTACCCAAGCAGTGGAGCTTTTCTGTCCTTCTCTGTTTAAGGTATTCCAATTAAATTTTGTCATTGATTGCCTAAATATTTCCCAATTTCCAACATGAGCCAGATAATGGATTATGTGGTGGAGGTACATTATTGAAGTATAGCCTAGTGAAAAACAAACAAGTAAATATGAAGTATATTTTAGATATGTTCTGTAGCAATAGTAACCAGGAAATTACTTATGCTACTTTCCATTATGTTCAGTTGTTGCTCTAGGGACTAGCATGTGAATCCTTTAGTTACATGGGTTTATTTCTTTTTAGGATTGTACCACTTTTTGTAAATGTAGGTTCACAATAGTGTAATCCATGTGTCCTCCCTTTCTTTGTTCTCTTTTGTTATATATTTTAAGTATAGTATTGAAGCATTATTTATTAATTATAATTTATACTTGCCTTATAATTTTGGTTAAGGGGTTAAAGCACATTAAATTAAATGAACAAATCTCAGACTTATAGTGTGATGAATATTACACATGATCTTTTCCACCTGCAGTTCTACTTACCATTTTTGTTTCAAGAGTCATTGTCTATTAATAAAATAGAAAAATAGCCTTTAATATTTCTCTAAATATTTTTTCTCTGAAGACCTCTTCATTCCTTCCTATAGTTTTCAGTTTCTATCAGGTGTCATTTGCTGTCAGTCTGAATAACTTCCTGTAGCATTATTTATTGATATACGTATTGTAGGCTGGCTAAATTGTCTTAAGTTTGTTTATGTGACTGTCATACTTCACTCTCAGTTTGAGATAATTGTGTTAGATGTAGTATTCTGGCTGGAATGTTTCATCTTTCAATATTGGAAAGATGCTGGTGCATTTTCTCTGGTTCTCCATGGGTTCTTTTGGAAAAGCAGCCACCATTCAAACCATCTTGCCTGGATATGTATGTAATGTGTCTTTATTTCTTGGAAGTTCTTGATTGATATACGCTTATTCATTTCACTGATATTCTTTGTACTTCATGTAAATATAGCTTACTAATACCATTTAAAACTTCAATAGCTATTTTGTCAATCACAATTTTTCCATTTAAGTAAATAAAAATATAATTCATTTGATTGATAAGAGCAACAAAGCAAAGCCAAAAAAAATAGCTAACATTAAAAATAAAAAAGCCAAAAAGTCCAATTTTTCCCAATTAAAATACATAAACATATCGGCACAGATTATATACAAATTAAAAGTTAAAGCACATTCTCAAGCAAATTATCAAATGGTTGTTGTTATAATTGCTGATGTATTGCTAATGTTAACATGCGTAAGATAATGTACAAGAACAGATTACAAGTCTTGATAGAAAATAATGAAATGATATTTATATTGCCTATAGCAAAATGTTTTATGTATACTATAATTGTATAATATACAATATAACTCTTCTTTGGAAAAACGTGTTATAGGTGAAGTGTTTTATATATAGGACATATAAGAATCAGTTCACTAACAGAAAACATGTATAACATAAATGAAAGTAACGTTGTTTACGCATAGGTATAGGCCTAATATATAATGATTTTGGTATTCAAGTCATTATGAAATAATAGTCGCTTTACAGTTATAAATGGAATTAGTAAAATGCACACGAAATAAGTATGAATTGGCAATTAATATATCAGATATGCTTAATACTTAGTAGAAATTAAATAGCAAGATACCCTTTTTATATATTGGCACAAGATTATGGAAGGAGTATACAGTAGTCCCGGGTTTTGAAATTAATTTGGTGTTTTTTTAGCAAATTTTAAATGTATCTACTTTTTTATATAGTAATTATCTTTCTATATCTGTGTCTCACAGAGCTTGTTAAATATGTACATAAAAGTATAGATACAAAAAAGGCCAGGAAGCTATTTGTAAAATAACTTATGCTGTGTTGAGATAGTGAATACTATGTGATTTTTACACCTAATGATGGAGAGCTTATATAATTGCAGAAGATATATCAAAGACATATTGTTGATAAAAAAGAAAGCAAGTTGTACTTTATTTGTGTGCACAATATATTAATGTATTACTTATGTAAATATTTTTTCATGATACTGTTCATATATATACTTTCCTGCTAATCACGGTGACTTCTGTGAAGAGATGCACATTTCTTTTTTTGGAAATGTCATACTGAGCATATGCCAAATTGATATTTAGTGAAAGAAAAGCAAAGAAGTCACATGAAGTCATGTCACTAATGATTTTTTGAAAGATTCACTCTTTTTCTTTTGTAAGGCAGTACAGAACAGGCAAGAAGTTAATGTTTAAAACCACAAATAGAATACAGTTAGAGAAGAACAAAATAAGAAATATATAGAGAATTTATATAAATAAAATAATATAATTTAACAGTGAAACGTTTAGAAGTACCTCACCTCTTATTGGTTGGCAAGATCATCAACCTAAGGACCATAAGTAAAACTAGCGCAAGGAATGCTCTTTAAATTATTCCACGACGATTAAATATCAAGTATATTGTAAGGTTTGTCATGTATTTGGGGGCCACTGTTACCATGATACCAGAAAAAAATGACAACAATAATCAGAACATAATTATTCTTGAATTTTAGCTGATAGGTATATAGGACAAAATCTTAAAAAATATGACCTTATCTTGTAAGATTTTTGTGTCATTTCTTATGAGGTGTATAACAATGATTAGTAACAATTGCTATTCTTAGAAAAATGTGTTTAGGTTTAATTCTGGAATTTTGCAATCTTTCTAAATTCACTTATCAATTGTAACATATTACCCGTAGATTGCTTTTCAGTAGCCTGGAAACATGATCATCTGATCTGTGAATAAAGATGGTTTAGTTTCTTTTCAATCTTTATGCATTTTCTTTTTTTCCCTGGCTATGACTTCCTTACAATGTTGAATAAAACTGGTGATAGTAGACATTCTTATCTCTTTTATGATCTCGGGTTTTCAATATTTTATCACTAATTACGGTATTTGCTACAGTTTTGAGGTTTTGTTTTTTTTTAAACTATAACTGGATTGTAAATTTTATCATATGGTTTCTATCTGTGGTGATAGTGACATGACTCCGTCCTTCGATTTGTTAAGGTAGTTTAATTCCAAAGTGTTAACCTAACAACAATTCATGCCTGGCTTCTACCCAATTTGTTCATGGATTTATATAATTGAAGTATTTGGGGTTTCTGTGTGTCAAACATAAAGTTGTTGTTTTTTTCTTTTTCCCTGAGGTTGGGCGGCATGGTTTCCTGAGGAATATAAATCTTTGTTTTTAGTTTCTTATAATGTCCTTATCATCGTGGTGTAGTTTGTAAGGCTCACATGAAACATTTTGGAAAGTTTTGTACCGTTTCTATTATGTTAAAGAGCTTGTGCAAGATTGGTGTTCTTTCTTTCTTATTACGTGCAAAGTGCATGTCTTCAGACGCCAGGGCTTGGAATTCATTTCTAAGAATATTTTCCAGTACAGACATAGCTTGCTTATGAGAAACAGGACGATTGAGATTTCTTAAGTTTTCTTGATTTGTTCAGCTGTGTTTTCTTGGAACATTGTCCTCTGTTCATATTTTTCTGAGAGTTTTTAAAAATCATGAATGGGTGTTGAATTTTGTTGTTTGTTGTTTTCATGGATTGATAGGATCATGTGATTTGTTTTCTTTAGCTTGTTAATATGGTAGATTACATTGATTGATTTTCAGATATTGAGCCAGCCTGATAACCATGGAGTTAAAACTACTTGGTCATGGTGTGTATAATCTTTTTATATATGTAACAGAATTCTCTTTGCTAATATTTTATTAAGAATTTTGTGTTTGTATTCAAGGGGTATTAGTCTGTAGTATTTTTTTGTTGTTGTTGTTGTTGGTTTGTTCTTTTTGTCTGATTTTGTTATCAGGGATGAAAGTGAAGCCTCCCCACATGCTATCCATTAACCCACTATTAGGAGGAGTACTCTTTACCATCCATCAAGGATGAAAGTCCCAGCTGTGTAATGAGCCATCTCTGACAATATTGGAGGGTATTTTGGGGGTGACTCCTTACAGCCTGGTGAGGGTGGAAGTCTCAGCTCCCCAGTCAGCCTTTGCTGGCATGGATAAGGATGTTTTTTGGCTGTAGTGGTGTGGCTATTGTCTAAAAGTTTTGTGTATTCTTAGGTTGTCCCTTTTCCAGCCTTTTGTCTACAGAACAGGCTTTTGTTGCAGCATTTTGTGTCTCAACCATTTGGCATTTCCAGGTTGCCAAATATTTTAGCTCCACATCTGGAATATATAAGGCAAAACCAAAAAAAAATAAAATAAAATAAAATAATTGAGGGGTGGGGGTGGGAAAACACCTTTGTGTTCATTGGGTTCTGAGGTCCCTAACCAGTCTCTCATCTTCTTTCCACCTTTCAGAGCTTTATGTTTGTTTTATACATAACATGCAGATTTTTAGCTGTACTTAAGAGAAATAGGGAAAGCATGTCTGTTCCATCTCCTTTGAAGCAGATACCCAAAGTTTTTTTTAGCCAATGATCTTCATAAGCAGTAGATTTCTTTTTGCCATCATTTGCTTAATTTCTTCCAATGTAATTATTTCATTCATCTCATAAATGTTCCCAACATGTGCCAGGTGTGGACCATGTTCCACAGTTACATTATTGAGAGGTAGCTTAGTGGGAAAACAGACAAGTAAATATGGAGTATATTATAGAAGATAATTTTGTGGTAATTTGTAATGCATTAGTAAGAATTATAAGGTTGGTGCAAACGTAATTGCGGTTTGAAAGGTTAATAGTTGCAAATACTGCCAATTACGTTTGCACCAACCTAATAGACTATATTACCTGTATATTTTTGGGTTATTTTTAGTGGTTTCTTAAGGGATTGCTATTTGGATTCCTTATTTCGATGTTATACTTATTTTGAGTTATATAGTATCATTTCCTGTAATATACAATAGTATTCTTCCTTGGCAAGATACATTTTACATGCAAAATGATTGATATAAACACAATACATATAACCAATTAGGTACCATGCAATACATAGAACATAAGTGAAAGCAATGCATGTTTGTGAATCTGCCTATGTGGGCTTAATATATAATAATTTTGGTAATCAAGTAATTAGGAAATAATAGAGTACTTTAAAAATGGAATTAGTAACATCCATCAAATGATATACAAAAATAAGTATAAATGAATAATTATCTATTAAGCATGCTTTATACTTGATGTACAGTAACAGAATACCCCTTTAATCTTGATACCAGGTTAAAATAGTAATGAATTTTTTGGAACACATTTTGGTATTTTTTACCATGTTACAAATTTATCTACAGCTTACAGAGTATACACCTTCTATAACTATCTCAGACACAGCTACTCACACATGTGCATTGAAGTATGGATACATAAGTTAAAACAGCTATTTTTTTGATAAATTATGCTGTGTGTATAGTATGGATACTATGCAGTTTTTACAACTAATTAGGTAGATGTTACATATTTACAAAAGATACCTTCAAGGTATATTGCTAATGAAGAAATCAGATTGTAGTTTACAGTAATACAGATATATGTACAGTTATATAAATATGTCCTTCCTGTTAATATGTGTATATGTTTACATCTGTTATATATATACTTCTCAGCTAATCAAAATTACTTCTGGAAAGGGTTACGTATCATCATTTTATGAAAAATTTACATTATGTGTGTACCATATATGTATGATACAGATTGAATGTTTGTGTCCCACGGATATTCACATGTTGAAATCTAACCCCCAATGTGATGGTATTAGGAGGTGTGGTCTTTTGGAGGTCCCAGAGAGCTCCTTCATCCCTCCCACCATGTGGAGTTACAGGGTTAAATGACCATAGGTGAATCAGGAATTGGGCCTTCATCAGACACTGAATCTGATGGTACCTTGATCTTGGACTTCCCAGCCTCCAGAACTGTGAGAAATATATTTCTGTTGTTTATAAGCTGTCCAGTCTATGGTATTTTGTAATAGCAGCCTGAAGCGACCAAGACAATGTACCTAATTAAAGATATAAGTAAAAGAAATGTTTGATGACATATTACTAATAATTTTTAAAGGATCTGCACTTTGCGTTTTTATGTTAAAATAGTCCAGAATGAGATAAGACATTAGGGAGAAGTTTGATAGGAGATTTAGAAAAGAGAAAGGAAAAATAATAAGAAAAATATAAACAAGATATGAGGGAAAATAATTTATTTTGTGAAGTTGAACTCTTAGTAATATAATTAAACAAGGATTGTGAGGAAATTGTTCACAAAGAATACTCTTTTATTGTTTTACTAGAATTAAATGTCAAGTGCATAGTAAATATCTTGGGGTCTCTATTCCCTTAATAGAAGGAAAAAAATGACAACAATAAGGGTTAAAACCTTCTCAAATTTTATCTGATCAGTATATGGAAAAAGCTTAAAAATGTAACCTTGTACTGTGGGATTTTTTGTGCCATTTCTTATAATGTATATAAAACGGTTACTGTGTTTCCCCAAAAATAAGACCTAGTGGGACAATCAGCTCTAATGTGTCTTTTGGAGCAAAAATTAATATAAGACCCAGTCTTATATTATACTGTATAAGACCGGGTCTTGTATTATGGTAAAATAAGACCGGGTCTTATATTAATTTTTGCTCCAAAAGACGCATTAGAGCTGATTGTCTGGCTAGGTCTTATTTTTGGGGAAACACAGCAGTAGCAGTTGCTGTTCTCTGAAAAAAAAAGTGTTAATACTTAACTATGTGGAATCCCAAAATCTTACTAAATTTACTATTTAGTTTCATTGATCTCAGAGGGAGGTTTTCAGTATTTCACCATTAGGTATGATATTTGCTGCACTTTTTAAGTTTTTTTTTTTTTTTAATCATTACTGGATGGTAAATTTGGTCATATTGGTCCTCACCCTTTGATGGTGATATGATTTTGCCCTTTGTTTTATGTTCGATCCTGACATTTTTATCTCACTAGAATTCATTCTTGGTTTAAACCCTTGTGTTCCTGGGGTATTGTAGCTTAAGTACCTTTGATTTTTGTTTGTCAAATGTAAGTTGTGTGTTTTTTGGGGGGCAAGCGGGGATTGATAAAAGATATATATACCATTGATTTTTTTAACTTATATTTTCCTTACCATTTTGGTGTCAAGTTTACAGGGGTCACACACAGCATTTTGGGAAACATTTTTACTAATTCTATTTTTTGGAAAGGCTTGTGCAAGATTGGTCTTATTTTCTTTCCCATTATATGGAGAATTTCATGACTTCACAACAAGCACATGGGATTCATTTGCAGGAAGATATTCCATGATAGACACAGTTTATAAGATACAAGACAATTGAGATTTTGTAAGTTTTGTTGTTCTTTAAGCTGTGTCTTCCTTGAAATTTTAGCTTTTCATATCTCAAACTTTTTAGCATAAAAGTATTATGTAATTATGTATATGTTGCCAGGATATGGTGTGAGGATTTCCTTTTCACATTGTTCATATTGAATGTGTGTTCTTTATCTTTGTTGTTCTTTAATCAGTCTAGTCAGAGGTTTATGTAACTCGTCCACCCACCAAAAAAGAAATTAGATTTTTCAGTCTTCTCTTTGTATTTCTTATAATATCACTCACAGACCTTAATTATATTGTTCCTATTACAGTTTGGTACTGATTTTTCCCCAATATTTGGAGATGGATTTTACAATCACAAATTTCATTATTTTACATTTATTGCTCTAAATATTCTTTTAGTCACATTGTTGTATCTCACTCTGTAACACCTTCATTGAAATATAATTGAGTTTAAATAAACTTTACAACTTTAAATTGAGCGATGTAAGTTTTGACGTGGTATATATATTTTAAAAACCATCACCAGAAGTGAAATACTGTACATATCCACCCTTTCATTCAAGTTTCCTTGTACAATTTTGTAGTTCCCCCTCCTGTTTCTACCCAAACTTCCGTCCTTTTCCACGGTGTGTATGTGGTTGTACAAGTCTTTATGTGGATACCTATTTTTATTTTTTTGGATGAGCATGAAGGAATGGTATGGCTAGATCACATGATAGATGTACCTTTAAGTTATTTTAGGATATGTCAAAGAGTTTTGCATATGATCATGGAAGGAGAACTGACTCTGGGTGGTGAACACACAATGTGATATATAGATGATGTAATATAGAATTGTACACCTGAAACCTATGTAATTTTACTAACATTGTCACCCCAATGAATTTAATTAAAAAAAGAGTTTTGCAATCTCATAGTACCGTTCTCCATCCTACCAGCAGTGTATGAGAGTCTCAGTTGCGCTCCATCCTTGCCAGCACTTCTTATGGTCATCATTTTTTATTGTAGCTCTTCTAGGTGTGCAGTGGTATCTCACTGTCTCTCTAAATCGCCTGGGTGTAGTCAAGTTATACTTCTTTCTTTCTCTGGTGTGCCCAGTAAATGGAAAAAAATAGATCCCCAGGCGTTGGGACAATTTGGGTTGAGTCTTTACAGCTTGGTAATGGTGAATGTCTGGGTTCTCCACTGGACCTCTACTGGTGTGGATGAGGACGGTGTTTAGCTTAGATGTGTTATTATCTACAGATTTCCTGCCTTGTTTGCCTGTGTGTTTCCTAGTGTCCTTTGCCTAGAGACAGTAGGCTTTTTTTTTTTTTTTTTTTTTGTCTGCACCCTTTGGTATGTTCAGATTGCCTGATTTTTCTGATCCAGGTCTGGGATGTATGAAGTAAAAAGGAATAAAATATAGGGGGGAAAAAAACAATGGAAACCACCACCATGTTGTTTCTTGGATTCTAAGGTTCCTAGTCAGTCTTCCTTAGTCTCTCCACCTTTCAGAATATTTTCATGTTTGTTTTTATATATAATGTCCAGAAATTTTAGTTGTACTTAGGGCAAGAAATAGGGAAGGTATATTTATTCCATCTTCTGAGAAACAGATACCCAAGACTTTTTTTTTGGTCAAATGACCTTTACAAGCAATGGATTCTTTTTTTGCCATCATTTGCTTAATTTCTTTTCATGTAATTATTTCTTTCATCCCATTAATATGCCTTCAATTTCAAGCATATGCCAAGTACAGATGGTATGCTGGAGGTACGTTATTGAGGGAAAGCCTAGCGGAAAAACAGGCAAGTAAATACTGAGTACAATAGAGAAAGTAAGTTTTGTTGAAATTTGTTATCTAGTAATAGCAGCTATAATATTATGTATACATTTTGGTGTTATGCTTAGTGGTTGCTCAAGGAATTATATTTGAATTCTTTACTTTTTGTCGTCTCCATAGAATTAGATAGTATCACTTCCTGTGACTGTAACCTCACTACAATATAATTCTCTTTATGCTCCCTTTCCTTTGTGTTCTTGTTCTGTAGTTTACATCAATAATGCCATTTATCATTTTTATTTTAAAGTTTCAGATGTCTCTCAAGTAAATAATAGAAAGCATTAGTCTTTTGTGTTTATCCATCTATTTTCCCTATCCTATGTTCCTCACACCTTGTAGCATTGTAGTTCTTAGTTTCCATCAATTGTTGTTTCCCCTTGACTTGAAGAAGTTCCTTGTTATTTGTTGAATTGTGTCACCCAAACAAGTCCTAACTCCCAGTACCTCAGAATGTGACTTTGTTTGGAAATAAGGTCTTTGCAGATATCGTTAAGATGAGGCCATTAGGATGGGCCCTAATCGACTATGACTGGTGTCCTTAGAAAAAGAGGAAATTTGGACATAGACACAGATACGCATAGAGGGAAGATGATGTGAAGATATACCCAGGGAGAATGCCACGTGAAGATGGAGGATTTGGAATAATGCATGTACAGGAAAGGAATGCCAAAGGTTGCCGGCAAGCCACTAGAAGTTGGGCAGAGGCCAGGAAAGATTCCCCTCCAGATTTTAGAGGGTGCCTGGCCTGCACACAGCTTGATTTCAGACTTGTGGCCTCTAAAACTGTGAAACACTGTTTCTTTTTCACTTTTAAAGCAGTCCAGTTTATGGTATGTTGTTACGGCAACCTTGGGAAACTTATACATTCCTTAAGCGTTCTTGTATTACAGTTTGGCCAGCGACAAATTGTCTTAGGTTTGCTTAGTGGGATATGTCTTACTGTACTCTCAGTTTAGAAGAGTAATTCTGTTGAATATAATATTTTGGGTTGAAAGTTCTGTCTTTTCCTTCATCACTGGAAAAGTGATGCTCCATTTTCTCTAATTCTCCATGGATTTTGTGGAGAAGACAGTCAACATTTAAATCATTATTCCTAGATAAGTAATATATCTATTTCTTTGAAGCTTTTAGTGGATATACATTTGTTCAATTCATTAAAATGCTTTACGTTTTATATAGATGTCAAATATAGTTTACTAATGAAATAAAAAACTTCACTATCTGTGTTGTTAACCAAAATGATTCCCTTCATGAAAAAAAGTTAACTTTGGATAAATAATAGCAAAAAAATTGAAATGCAAAAAAACAGCTGCATGAAAGATACCATAACCCCAAAAGAACCAATTTTTTTATTATAATATATAAATATATCTGCACTGTTTATATACAAATAAAAATAATTTCAGCACATTCATAAGTACAATATCCAAAATGTTTTAATTATTTCTGATCTGATGCTAATGTTGAGCTGGATATCATAGTGTATGAGAACAGGCAGAGTCTTTTGATAGAGAATAATGAAATGGCACTTGTATTAACTGTAGAAAAACATTTTATATCTGCCATGCTTATAATATATGCAGTATATTTTACAGGTAAAATTATTTATATAATAAACATAATATAAACCAGAATCCATTTGGTACCAGGCAATATATACAATGTAATTGAAAGCAACAAGAATTTATGTGTAATTATGTATATGTATACATATGACATATAATAATTTTGATAATTTTGTTAATGATTATGAAATGGTAGACTATGTAACAAATGGAATTAATAATATGTATCAAAGAATATATGAATAATAAATATATGGGTAATTACTATCTTAAGTATACTTAATATTTAGTATAGATTATTTAAGTAACAAAATATCCTTTTAAAATCTTGATACCAGGTTATTGAGGGAGTACAAAATGGTAATTCTTTTTTGGAAAGCAATTTAGTATTTTTTGACAAAGATGTGAATTTCCATACAGTTTTACATAGTACTTTATCATTTAGGACTGTATCTGACTCAACTACTCACAAATGGGCATTAAAGTATGGACACAAAATAGTCAAAACAGCTATTTTTTGATAAATTATGCTATACTATAATACTATGCAGCTTTTAATATCAGGTAGATATTAACAACTTACAAAGGATGTCTCCAAAATATATTGCTAATTAAAAAGAAACTAATTATAATTTACTTACAGATCTCTGTACAATTAGGAAAGTATTTTATTCATGTAAATAAATATTTATGTTTACATCTGTTTATGTACACACTACAGCTAATCACAATTACTTCTGAAGAGGGATACGTATCAGCTTTCTTGAAAAATTTACATTGTGCACATGCAATATATGTCATAAAATATATAATGCAAAAATTAACCACATGATAATCGCACCTTTCCCATAATTTTTGAAAGATATACTCTTTTCTTTTTTATTTTAAAGTACAGAATGGATGAAAAAGTAAGTCTTCTAGGAATAAGGTTTAGAGAAGAGTTAGAAGAGAAAAATAAGAAAAATATAAACAAAATATGAGAAGAAAATAATTGCATTGAATTGTAAGAGTTTTATAAGAAGCTAACCTCTAATTAGTCAGTGAGATCATTAAACTATTAATAGAAACCATCAAGTAAAATTGTCACAAAGAATGCTTGTTTTATTTTTCTACCAAAATAAAGTTTCAAGGGTATGGTAAAGGGCTTCTGTTCCCATGATAGCAGAAAAATGGACAACAGTCATTAAGGTTAAAACCCTCTCAAATATCATCTGATCCATATATGGAAACAGCCTTAGAGATATAACCTGGTCATGTAGGGGTTTTGTGTCATTTCTTGTGTGTATAAAAAGTAACAATTTTTATTTTAGTAACAATTACTATTTTTTTATTTTAGTAAATTTTTTATTTTAGTAACAATGGCTATTAGGAAAATGTTTACTATTAGAAAATGCTGATGTTTTAACAGCAATTTTGCTAAATTTACTACTTAATTCTAATGCAGTATCTATAGAATCCTTCTATACAATCTGGAAAATAAACATGCAGTCTATGATTAAAAATGATTTAATACTGTGTTTCCCCAAAAATAAGACCTAACTGGAAAATAAGCCCTTGCATGATTTTTCAGGATGACATCCCATGAACATAAGCTCTTCTGTGTCTTTTGGAGCAAAAATTAATACAAGACCCGGTTTTATTTTCTGGGAAACATGGTATCTTCCTTTCCAATTGTTAGGCTTTTTAAAAATTTAAACATTTTTTTCTTTATTGCCCCGGCTATGATCTCTCTAAAATGTTGAATAGAACTGGTGATAATAGGTGATTTCTTGTCTCCTTTCTGATTGCAGGGGGAGGTTTTCAGTATTTTTACTACTAGCTGTGATATTGGCTACAGGTTTTTTAAAGTTTTTAAATTTTTTATCATGACTAGATGGTAAATTTGGTTTTATTGTTTCTCTCTATTGTGATAGTGACATACTTTTTGCTCTTTCTTTTGTTACAGTCATTAGGTTCCAAAACTTTGATCCCACCACAATGGACTCTTTATTAACCCAATTTGTTAATGGGGTATTACCGTTAAAATAGCTTTGAGTTGTGTTTGCCAAACATAAGTTGTTTTTCTGTGGGAGGATATATACTCCTTTCATAAAGGATATATATCATTAATTTTCTGTTGTTATAATATACTTATCATTTTGGTGTAAAGTTAATAGGGGCCTCGTAAAACATTTTCAGGGAGCATCTTTAGTGAAATCCTGTATATGTCCCATGGGCTGGTGAGTCCACCAGAAATGTTACTCAGCTGCCTACCTTATCAGCTACACTTAGAGTTATGGGTTTTAAATCTCCTCATTTGAGGAGGGTTATCACTTGGGGAAAAAGGGTTCCAAATGTGGTTTCCACCCCCTTTGCTGGTCTTTTGCCCGAGATCTAGTCTCTTCAGTGCTTGATTATTTGTGTTTCTATCTTCAAACAGATGTCTTACATTTTTCCATTTCTCACAGTTTTTCTTAGTAGAATGTCTGGTCTGATACTACTAGAAGAAGGTATCTTCAGAAACACTATTTTTGAAATGTTTTAATTGGTATGTATTTTGCCTCTTCTATCCAATCAAACCAACTGGTAAATTAAATTTCACTTAAACTTTCAAAATAGAAAGTTTCAACATAGAAAGGGATAATTATGCATTCATTTGCAGATGTAAAAATAATACAGAGATAAACCCTGTTTACCTGTACCCATATCCGGCCAATTTTAACATCTTGCAATGGTACAGTAAAATTTCTCAATCAGAATATTCACATTAATACAGTCAAGATAGATAACATTTCAGTCACCACAAAGATCCCTTGTGTTGCACTTATAGGCACACTCACCTCCCCCATCCTTGAATTCTGGCAACCACTAATCTGTTCTTCATTTCTAAAATTTTTCTTTTCAAGATTGTTATATAAATACAGTCATACTGTATGTGACCTTTGGGATTGGCTTATTTTAGAATGCATAATTCTCTAGAAAGTCATCAGAGTTCTTGTATGTATCACTTATTCATTCCCTTTTCTTTTTGAGTAATATTTCATAGTGTGTATGTTATATTTTGTTCAGCCATTCACTCTTTGAAGACTCTTTGGTTGTTTCCAGTTCTTGACTAATACTGATGAATGCACCATAAATATTTGTGTACAGGTTTCCATGGGAACATAATCTTTTCTCTGGTATTAATATCCATGAGTGCAATTGTTGTAGTATATATTTCCAAGCTTAATTTTTTAAGAACCTGCCTGTTTTCCAGAATGGCTGCAACATTTTACATTCCCACAAGCAATATATAAGTGATCCAGTTTGCCTCTGTCTTGCCAATTTATCTATGTCACTATATTTTATTAATAGTCATTTCCTTTATGTATAATGATGTCTCACTGTGGTTTTCATTTGCATTCACCTGATGACTATAATGTTGAACATCTTTTCATGTGCTTATTTGCCGACTTTACGTGCTCTTTGCTGAAGTTTTTATTCATCTTTAGCTTATTTTCAAATTGGATTGTTTATTTTATAGTGCTGAGATTTAAGAGTTCTTTACATATTCTGGATACTAGTTCTTTATTGGAAATATGACTTGAAAATATTTTCTCCAAATCTTTAACTTGTCTGTTTATACTCTTAACTGAGGATCAAACTTTTTAAATAGCAAACTCTTTAAATAATATGGAGATAAAATTACCAAATTTTTTCCTTTATAAGTCATGTTTTTAGTGTTGAGTCCGAGGACCCTTTCCCTAGCCCTCGACCCAAAGATTTATGGCTGCTATGGTATTTTGAAAAAAAAATTACATTTAAAGCTATGATCCCTTATGAGCTAATTTTTGTATACATTGTGAGGTTTAGATAGAGGTTTTTATTTTGCCAATGGATATCCAATTGCTCTAGCACCATTTGTTGAAAAGCTTTTTCTTTTCTCCATTTTAAGTTGCTTTTCCGGCTTTATCAAAAGTCAGTTCGCCATAGTGGTATGGCGCTATTTTTGAGTTCTGTTTCTGTTGCATTAGTCTCTGTGTCAATCTTTCCATCAATATTACACTGTCATGATTACTGTAGCTATGTAACATGACTTGAAATTGGGTAGAGTGATTCTTCCAAGTTTATTCTTCTCTTTATAAATAGTTTTTATTCTATGTCCTTTGTCATACCATATACATTTTAGAACAATCTTGTCTGCATCTTTTAAAAAAAACTTGTTATAGTTTTATTAGGAATAGGATTAAGCTAGTATATCAATTTGGGGAGAATTGGAATGTTTATTTTACTATGTGCTGTGTCTTGCAATACACGAACATGGTATGTCTCCATTCTTTATAGCTTAGATTTCCTTAATCAGTTTTGTGTAGTTTTAGCATACAAGGTCTGTATATGTTTTGTTTGATTTACACCTAAGCATTTCATTTTTTAGCACTTTCACATTTTATTGGACTTTTAATTTTAGTATCTACATGTTCATTGCTAATATATAGAGATACAATTGATTTTGCATGTTTATCCTGTATCCCATAGCTTACTGACCTTACTTATTGTTTCTTACAGGTAGTTTTAGGGGATTTTCTCTGTAGATGTCATATCACCTGTAAATAGGGACAATGTTGTATCTTTCTTTCACTTCTATGCCTTTTTCTTTTTTCTTTTCTTGCCTTATTGCCTGGGCTGGAACTTCCAGCTCCATGTTAAGTAAACGTGGTGAGATACTTGCCTTGTTTCTGATCTTAGGGGAAAAGCATTCAGTTTTTCAGCATTAAATATAATGTTAGCTGTTAGGAGTGTCATAGATACTCTTTATCAAGTTTAGAAAGTTTACTTCTATTGTTATTTTTCTGAGAGTTTTATCATGAAGGAGTGTTGGATTTTTGTTAATTGCCTTTTCTTTGTTGATTTTCTTGATTATGTGATTTTTCTTCTTTAGCCTGTTAATATGTGGATTATAATTGAGTGGTTTTCAAATTTTAATCAGCCTTGTATCCCTGAAATTAATCTCAGTCTGTCACAATATGTAAGTTTTTAAATATGTTGCTGAGTTCTATTTGCTAGCATTTTGTTAAGGATGCTGTGTCTGTATTCAAGAGATACTAGTTTGTAGTTCTCTGTCTCTCTCTCTTTTTTTTTTTTTTTGCATTTGTCTGTTTTTGTTATCAGGGTAATAATAGTTCCATGATATGAATTCAGAAGCAGTTCCTCCTCTTCTATTTGCTGTTATTTTTTCTATTTCTATTTTTTATTATATATTTTGAAATGCTGTACATTTATTTTCAATTGTTTTGAATTTAACGCTTTGACCCATAGATCATTTATGTGTTCTTTTTTTGTTTCTTTGTTTTGTTTTTGCAAATGTTTAGAGACTTTCCTGTTATGTTTTAGTTACTGATTACTACTTTAATTCCATTATGGTCACTCCTACGATTTCAGTTATTATAAATTTGTAGAGCTTTGTTTTATGCTCCACATTATGGTATATTTGATGTATGTCTCCTGGACGCTTGAAATAAATTTGTACTCTGCTGTTGTTGGGTATAGAGTTTTATAAATGTCGATTAGATCCTCTTGGTTAATGGTACTGTTGATTTCTTCTATATCTTTGCTGAATCTGTAATTGTTCTATGAGTTGTTGAGAGTGGAGTTTTTGACTATTAAGCTATCATTGTAGATTCGTGTGTTTCTCCTTCGAGTTGTATCAGTTTAACTTGACATATTTTGCAGCTCTGATGTTGGTACAACATATTTAAGATTGTTATATCTTCTTTTTCAATTTACCATTTGTCTTAAAGTGTGCCTGTCTCTGGCAAACTACTTTGCTCTCAAGTCAACTTTATCTGATAAACATATAGCCATTCCTGCTTTCTTTTGATTATTGTTGGCATAATGTATCTTTTCTAATCCTTGTATTTTCAATCTGCCTGTATTATTATTACATTTGAGGTGAGCTTGCTGTAGACAACAAATAGCTGAATCATTTTTTAAATTCCACTTTTTCAATGTCTATCTTCTAATTGGCCATGTATGCACCATTTTCACTTAATGTTAATATCAATGTTAAGATTTCAACGTGCCTTCTTTTCTTATTATCTCTATTTTTGTTTCCCTTCTCTGCCTTTTGTTTCTCTGACTTCCTGTGCATATTTGAACAATTTAAAAAATTCAGTTTTTTATGTATAGTGTCTTTGAGTGTATCTCTTTGTATCATTCATTTTAGTGATTGCTTTGGACATTACATATATGTAAATATAGAAGATACACATATTTTATCACAATCTACTGGTGTCATTGTTTTACTACTTTGAATAAAAGGGTGGGAACATTTTTTATATCCCTTTACCCACTCTTATTCATAATATAATTGTCTTAAATATTTTTTTGACATACTTGAAGTATCAGGTTTGAGAGTGTTATAATTTTTGCATCACTCATCCAACGTAATTTAGAAAATGCAAAAAAAAAAGAAAGACTACTGTATTCACCTATGTATTTTCTTTTTTTTACCTTCTTCATTCTTTTGTGATGTTCCAAGATTATGTCTTATCATTTCTTTTTATTTAAAGAATTTCCTTTAGCCATCCTCTTAGGGTATTTTGTTGGCAAACAATTTCTTTTAGTGTTCCTTTATCAGAAAACGTCTTGGTTTTCGTTTTATTCCTTATTTTATTTTAGCACTGGAAATTTTTATGTCACATGCATCTGGCTTTCATTGTTTCTGATGAAAAACTTGCCCTCATTTGAATGTTTTTTGACCTATAGGTAAACTGTCATTTCCCTTTCTTGCTGCTTTCATAATTCTTTTGGTCTTCAGTTTTCAGAAATTGTGTCTTGGTGTGGTGTTCTTCAGGTTTATACTTTTAGGAGCTAGTTTCTTGAATCTGTAGGTTCATGTCACTTGACAAATTGCAAAGTTTTTGGGTATTATTGTTTCAAGTCCTCTTTTAGCCCTACCTGTATTCTCTTATCATGGGATTCCAGTGACATGAGTCTTTTGCTATAGACTCAAAGGTCTCTATGTCTTTTTAATTTTTATTTTTCAATCTATTTCCTCTCTGTTGTTCTGATTGGGTAATTTCTCTTTTTCTGTCTTCAAGATCGTTGATTGTTTTCTCTGACACCACACTAGCAGGAGAAATGTAGAGGTAACGCCTCAATTGTCAGGTGTAGAAGTCTAGATTCCTCCCGTGGTCTCCACTGACTCACAAGTGAGGGTTTCTTTTGGTTACTGCTGATCAAGGTCGGGAGTTCCGGCTCACTAAAGCCTCCACTAATTCCTCCGTGAACAGAGCATAAGGTTATAGCGCCTCATGTGGACTCAGTACTGACACCTTACAGAGTGAGTTCTTTAAAATGGGCTCTGGCGAAAGTCATTAATCTCCACCAAGCCTTCTGTGACATCACCCCAGCAAGGAGGGAAGTGTCACTTCATTACTTCCCAGAGGGTGGAAATCCAGTCTCCTTACATGTCTCTATTGATACTGTGATGGGGGAGTACTTTTTACCCCCAGTAGTATGAAGTCTCAGCTACTACTTGGCTTTTTCTGACATCATAGCATGGGCAGTTTTGAATGATTAGTTACATCCTGGTGAGTGTGCGAGCCTAAGGTCCCCATAGGGCCTTTGCTAGCATGGGTGAAGAGACCTCCATTTTGTCTGTCACGCTGGCTGGAGTAGGATGCTTATTGTCTGAAAATTTTCTGTCTTTGGCTGTCCTTTTCCTCCTCTTTTTCTAAAGTTTTGTTTTTTTGTGTGTGTGGGGGGTGGGGGGTTGCCTACACCCTTTGTTGTTTACAGGTTGCTGGATTTCTCAGTGTCATATCTAGTATGTATAAGGCAAAATCAAACCAAAACAAAATGACAAAAACAATTACAAAGGGATTTATCATCATCATTGTTCCATGGATTCTGATGTCCCTAACCAGTCTCCCTTCTCTTCACAATTGAGAGTCTTGTTATGTTTGTTTTATATATAACATCCAGGGTATTTAGTTATTTTAGGGGGAGAAATAGTGAAAAGTATGTCTGTTCCATCTTCTAGGCCAAGGCCTAACAACTACTTTTTACCTATGTAATCTTCACAAACCGGGGATTCCCCCCCCCACACTATGTCTTTAATTTTCTTTTAATCTAATTATTTCATTCATCTCATAAATGTTTCTTCAGTCCCCAGCATGTGTCAGGTGTGGATCACATACTAAAGTTACATTATTGAGGGAGAGCCTATTGAGAAAACAGACAAGTAAATGGGCATGTTATAGAGATAATTTTAGTGGTAATTTTTTAGGCAATAATAGTATCTAGAATATTACCTTTATATTTTTGTGTTATGTTTGATGCTTGCTCAAGGGATTGATGTTTGACTTCTTGACTTCTTGTGGTCTACTTAGTTTTATACAGTATCATTTCTTCTAAATGTCACCTTGTGTGTTACGTGCCAATGAGTCAGCTCTGACTCCTGGTGACCCTATGAATGAGTGACATCCACAGTGTCCTGTCCTCACAGCCCTGCTCAGCTCCTGGAGACTCAGCCTATGGCTTCTTTTATGGAGTCAGTCCACCTCATATTTGGTCTTCCTCTTTCCCAACTGTCTTCTGTTTTTCCCAGCGTTATTGTATTTTCCAAAGAAACCTGCCTTCTCATGATGTGCCTAAATTAGGACAGCTTCAGTTTTCTCATTTTTGCCTCCAGCGATATTTCAGGCTTAATTTGCTCTAGGACCTACCTGTTGTAACCTTACAACAGGGCATTTCCATTTATTCCCCTTTTAAAGACTCAATGGTCTTTCTAAGAAATAATAGAAATGTTAGCCTTTTGTAATTATCCACGTGTTTTCCCTATTTCCTGCTCTTCATTCATATCTGTACATCTTAGTTTCCATCATGTGTCATTTCCCTTCAGCCTGAAGACCTTACTTTAGCATCACTTGTATTACAGGTTGACCAGTGACAAATTGTCTCAGGTTTGGTTATATGGCTCTGTCTTATTTCTGTCTCAGTTTGGAAGGAAAATTTTGCTGGATAGAGAATATGGTTGAAAGTTCTCTTTTCTTTTGTCATTAGTAGGATGCTTTCCCATTTTCTTTGGTTCTTCTTGAATTCTGTTGAGAAGGTAGTTGCCATTTTAAATCATCATTCCCTGATACGTAGCATATCTTTATTTCTTTGAATTTTTTGGTGGGTATACATTTGTTCAATTAATTCATGTACTTTGTATTTCATATAGATATCCAATATATAGTTAATAAATATTTCAAAACCTTAACTAGCTATTTTATCAATGAAAATTATTCTATTATGTAAGAAGATAGCTTATTTAATTGACAAGAACAGAAAAAAAACCCAAAGCAAAAAGCTGCATGAAAAACACTAAAATAGAATAAGAATATTTTTAAATAAAATTTATAAAAATATCTGTATAAAGATCTACAAATTAAAATTAACACATTCACAAGCAAAATGTTAACATAATTTGTTATTAGAATTTCTAATCTAATGCTTATCTTGACCTGGATGTGATAGTGTATGAGAAGAGCCAAAAATCTCTCGATGAAGAATAATGATGTGAGGTGTGTGTGTGTGTATGTGTATAGTACTTATATGTAACTGATTCGAGCTGAATTAGACCAACCAGGCGCCCTCCTGGGAGATGACCAGATCTATAACGGGTTGCCAAAAAAAAAATGTATACAAGTGGGCACTTTGGTCAGCGTTGCTCAAGCAGTAGTTCGCAGTTCACTGTAATTGGAAGTGTCTGGATGCTGATGGTAACCACTTTGAGTACCTCTTGTAATTGCAGAAGTTGAACGTGACTTGTTTTTAGCTTTTGTTATTGGTATATATCGAGTATTACAATTTTAATACAGATTTCCTTTCTTAAAATGTATATACAGTGTTTTCGTACCATATATGTAGTATATAATATATAATAGTTTTGATATGCAAGTAATTATTAGATGATAGACTACTTAACAAATAGAATTAGTAATTTGTATCCAAAGATATAAAAAATAAATGGTCCATTAGTATATTCACATGCTTAATATTTAATAAATGTAAACCTTTTAAATATCAAGATACCCCTTTTTATTGTGATGGAAGATTTTTAAGGAAGTATAAAATGGTGCTGGGTTTTTGGAATATAATTTGTCATTTTCAGTTCAATTGTAAATACACAGTATTTTACATGGTAATATTCCTTCTGGGACTGTATCTGACAAAGTTGCTTACACATGTGCATTAAGATATGATACAAAAAAGGGAAAACAAATGCTCCAGAGTTGTTCACTTTAAAGTGGTTTATTTTATGTTTTATAAATTTCACCTCAATTTTATGAAAGTAAAGAGGAAAAAAAAGCAAAACAGCTTTTTAAAAATTATGTTCTTCCTATACTCTTATTACTATGCAGCTTTTACAATCACACATTTAAATATAGAATTTATCTTCAAGATTTATTGCTAATACAAAGGAAGCAAATTGTAATTTACTTACAGACATATGTATAAATATGTAAATACATGATTCACTTCAATATATGTGAATCATGTGTGTTATATTTATATACACTTACAGACATATGTACAAATATGTATATATTTGTGTATATATTTATATACACTTACAGACATATGCACAAATATGTAAATAAATGATTCACTTCGATATATGTGAATATGTGTGTTATATTTATATACACACTTCAGTGCCAATCATTATCACCTCTTATAGGGATATGTATAGACATTTTTTGAATACATGCCATATGTGTATGCAGTAAAAGATGTAAATAAAAAGTCACATGATGACCTATTACTAATAGTTGTTTTGAAAGTTCTATGCTATCTTTTTTTCTAAGTAGTACAAAATATTTTAAGTTAGGTTTATAGGCAGATTTAGAAAAGAGTTAAAAAGGAAAAATACTATGAAAATATTTTTTAAAAAAGATATGTAGAGAAAATAATTTAACTGTGAACCACTTAATGAAAGCTGAACTCTTGTTAGTGAGATCATTAAACTGTGGTCCGTAAGTAAAATTTTCACAAATAATGCTCTATTTTATTGTTTCATTAGGATTAAATATCAAATATATTGCAGATTTTATCTTATGCACAGGAGTCTCTGTTACCATGATATCATAAATAAAATAACAAAAATATTCAGGATTTTAACACTCTAATTTTATCTGATAAATACATAGAAAAAGCTTTAAAATATGACCTTATGTTGGATAATTTTGCCATTTCTTATGATATGTATAAAATTTATTAAGAATTAATAGTCTTAGAAAACTATGTTTATGTTTCACTGAATGGAATCTAGAAAATTTGCTCAATACCCTAGTATATTATATATTACCTACCAGTTGCTTTTAGTCTATAAATCTAATCATGCTCTTGAATAAAGTTGTTTTCATTTGTTCCTCTCTAATCTTTATATAGTTTTTCTTATAGAGCCCCTGGGTAGGACCTCTGTAAAATGTTGATTAGAATTGGTAATAGTAGGCATCCTTTTCTCAGCTCTTACCTCTAGGTGAAAATTCTCAGTATTTTAACACCAATCATGATATTTCTCAGTTTTTTAAGTTATTATTTTTAATCATAAGTGAATGGTAAATTTTATCAAATCATTTATCTATCATGATAACATGATTTTGTTCTTTGTTTTGTTTAAAGTTATTTGATTTCTAAATATTGAATCTATAATAATTCATTCTTGGCTTAAACCAAAATTGTTGATGCTGTATTATATATTTGATGTATCTTAGGATTCTGTTTGTCAGAAACAGTTTTGTTGTTGTTTGTTATAAGGGATATAAATCTAAGATAACATCCTTCATAGTTATATGAAAAGTTTATACAGATCCCATAAAACATTTTGGAGAGTGCTTTTACTCTTTCTGTGGAAGAGGTTGTGCAGGTTTGATTTTGTTTCTTTCTCAGTTATATGGGAAAGTTCATGGCCTAGGGCACCAGATACGGAAATCATTTGTAGGACGTTTTGTTAAACAAAATTTACTTGATAGATATAGGACTGTTGATGTTTCCCAAGATTTATGAATATATGTGTGTTTCTCTTTGAATTTTGTCATTTTGTGTAATTTCAAATGTATTGGAATGAATTTCCTTACAGTATTATATATATATGTTTTCAGGATCTGTGGTATTATATTCTCTACATTCTTGGTATTGATTATGTGAACCTACTTTTATTTTTGATCAGTCTTCTCATGAGTTTGTCTTTAGTCTTCTAACATATTTTACAGATATGAAAACCAAGTTTTGAATTTATCTTCACTCTGTAATTTTGTTCAAAATTCATTTCCCTGATCTTAATGTTATTGTTTCATTTGTATTATTTCTGGTGCTAAATTATTATTTCTTTTTCATTTTCTTGAGGTGGATTATCAGCTCTTAATGTTTCCAGATTTCCACTCTTGTATTTAATGCTATATTTTCTTTAAGACATATTTTCATACATCCTACACATTTTAGAATGGCTTCCCTGAGATATAATTGACTTAAAATAACCTGTAGAACATTAAAAATAGCAATATGAGTTTTGAAATATGTATACATTTATGCAATCATCACCACAATCAATAAAATATAAATATCCATCCCCCATGTCCAAGTTTCCTTCTATGTCTTTGTATTTCCTCTTCTCCTCCCAAGACCTCTCCCCTTTTCCATGAAATAAATGTTCTTGTAAATGTCTCTGTATGGATGTATTGTAATTTCATTTTTCTTGGATAAGCTTTAAAGAATGGAATGACTAGATGATATGATTGGTGTGTCTTTAAGTTATTTTAGAAAATGTCAAAGTGTTTTGCAACATGCTTATACCATTGTACACCCAACCAACAGTGCATGGGACTTGCAGCTTCTTTCAACACTTGCAGTGGTCAGTATTTTTAATTGTAGCTTTTCTACTAAGTATGCAGTGATATCTCAGTGTCGCTCTAAATTGCACAGGTATAACCAAGTCATGGTTATTTTCTTCCCAGATATCCTAGTAAGTGGAGATAATGGATCACAGGCCTGATGCCTTTCATTTCCATTTCCGTTTTGCATGTATGGTTCTTTTGTATTCCAAGCTGGATTTTCTGTATGAAATACTATGGAGATAATTGCAGGTCAGGGAGCATTTTCTTTTGGTCTGAGAGGCCATTAGCATGGGGGCAGTTCATCTCATAGCAATCCGGGATGGAGAAGCTGGGTCTTAAGTTTTGTTAGGAGTTTTCTCTTTCCAGTTCATATTGACATATAGGTAATAGCCCCTCAGAGATGTCAAATGAACCTCTGGGTTGTTCCGTGGAGCCTCTCCTCCTTGTGCACCCTCAGGTCCAATTTGTTTTTCCTGGGTTGGTGAGACTGCTAATAGCCCTGGTCAGTTGGTTAGCTTCTCAGCTCCAACTTTCTGCTTAGCATCTCAGCCTCTCAGTCACCTCTTGTGAATCTGCAAAAGCTGGAAGAGAAAAGGGCTACCAAATTTGGGTCTCACCACCCGGGCTTCTCTTCTAATTGAGATCTTGTCTCTTCAAATATTTGTTCCCTTGGGTTTGTGGTGCTTTCAGACATATGATTTTTATTTTTTCAATTTGTAGTTTTTGAAATTAAAGTTTATTGGGATGACAATTGTTAGTAAAGTTACATAGGTTTCAAGTGTACAATTCTGTAATACATCATCTATATATATATATGTTTTTAATATACTTCCATCTTCCCTAATTTTTGACTGCAGCATGGTTGGGTTGTAAAGTCGGGACTGTCATTCTGAGGCTTTTATTTCTACAAACACTATTTCTAAATATATTTTAGTTTGTAGTTTTTTTTTTCCCTATAGCCAATTATTCCAATCTATGTATCAATTTATTTAAGGTTAATAAATGATCTTCCCGAGAAGTGCCTCTTTTTTCTTTACTTAATTTATTTAACTTAAGTATTTCATTGATTCCAATAAATCTTTCTTCAGTTCACAAAATGTGCCAAGTACAGGCCAAGTGATGTTGGTACTTATTGAGGGACAGCCCTGTGGGAAAAATACAAGCGAATAGGAGTATATTATTAGAGATAAATTTAGGGGTAATTTGTTATCCAGCCATAGTACCAGATTATTATTACCTGTGCCTTCATGTGTCACATTTAATTGTTGTTCTGGTGATTGGCATATGAATCTTTATCTTGTCTTGATCTACTTTGAATTATGATATTATCACCCCATGTAAATATAATCTCACAACACTACATTTTCATTTAATCCTCTTTCCTTTGTGTCTTCTTGTCATATAGTTAACATATACAATGCTATTTACCACTTGTGTTTCATAGAGTCAGATATATTTCAAAAAAAAAAAAGCCTTATATTTATGCACATATTTTACCTCTCTCATGCTCTTCACTCCTTGAAGTTCTTAATTTCTGTGAGGTGTCTTTTCCTTCAGCCTAAAGAACTTTCTGTAATATTACTTGTATTACAGGTTGTCCATCAACAAATGGTCTCAAGTTTAATTGTGTGGATGTGTCTTATTTAATTCTCATTTTGGAGGGATAACTTTAATGGATATACCATTCTGGGTTGACAGCTTTATTTTTTTCTTTCAACATTGGAAAGATGCTGCTCCATATTCTCCAGTCTCTTTGGATTCTGTTGAGAAGGCAGACATCATTTTAATCATCATTCTCAGGTAGGAAATTTATCTGTATTCCTCTGGAAATTTTAATTAAGAAAAGATCTTTGGATTACAGCAATTTAAGTATGGTCTACCTATGTGAATATCTGTGTTTATTTAACGCACTTTGGTTCTATTGATCTTGGATCTGTAATTTGACATATTTCTAAAAAGTTGGGAATTTTTGACTACTTTTCTACAAAACATGTTTGTTTGTTTTTTCTGATCCATCTGGTTCTTCTTCATATTGGACTCTGATTAAACATGTGTTTGATGAACGAATATTATTTCACTGTAGGTCACTCTACTCTGGCTAGGCCAGAACCTTTGGGTACTGCAAGACTGCTGCTCTCTGTGTTCTTCTCTTAGCCTCACACCTGCTGGCTGCTAGGCCTTGATGTGTCTTGTGCACATGTGCAGCCCAACCCTTGACCAAAGATCTATTGGGAACTCCCACACAGACTTCTGCCCTGGTGCTGTGTTCAACTCCCTCATCTACAGTGCTATACCCAGCTGCATTAGCTGCCCCAAATTTCAATCTCTGCCTCATTAGCTCAGCATCACCTCCATGTTCTGCCTGATTTCAAACTCTTTGCCACAGGGAAATTTGCCCCATTCAGAGCGCCTGGACAGACATGAGACCCTCACCTCACCCTGACACTACCTTGTGTTGGTGAGGAACTCGCATATATTGCTTGTGGGAAGCTAAATTGCAGCAAGGACTCTGGCAAAGTTTTGGCAGGTTCTATTAAGCTGAATAGGTACATAAAATATAATTCAGTAATTCTATTCTGGCTCTTATACAATTAACCGAAAAATGCGCATATGTGTTTAAAGGCATTCATCATTGCCCTAAACTGGAAGCAACCTAAAGGTTCACCATCTCTAAGAATGGATAAACGGTGGTGTATCATACAATGTAATATCATTCACCAATGAATATGAACAGACTTCTACATATAGCACAGATAAGTCTCATGAACATAATGTTGACTAAAGAAATCCAGACCACAAAATGTCATATTGTCTGAAACTATTTATGAGTTTCTGAACCAGGTGTTTTCTCATGAGTTGAATTGTGAAATCAGACTCATGTGGATGATAGACCTTACACCAAATTTCAATAATTATTCAAAGAGGCAAACATTTAGGAAAAATATAAAATATTTGGAGGAGCGGGAAAGTTTCAGACAGAGTCTCTAGTAGTGCTTCTTTTCTTTCACATCAGTGTTTGGGTTTCACAACAAAAGATGAGTTGTGATGTTGAGTAACAAAAGGGCATCATTTAGTTTATTGTTATTTATACAGCCTCTCTTAATAACACTATCTTCCATTCTCCAGCAAGCTATTCTCCATAGATCCCTAACTTCTAGAGTAGTTTACAGTAAACAACCTAGACAGACAAGGTATACACTGATAAAACAGTAACATCTATTAACATGTTTATGAGGAGTTGTTATCAATATCATTAACACATTTACTAGAAGGTCATTTACTCTTATCAGACATTCCACGTATGGAATAGTTACAGGCCCTTTCTTATTCCTTGCCTTCACAGTAGGCAAAAGGAGTTTAAGATGTTAGGAGACAAGGAAGTGGTTACTGTGGGCAAAAGGCAAGGCATAATGATAGGTGGAAAAAAGAATTTACCTCCTTTATTCTTCTGGATGTCTGACAATATTTTATTCTACACCTTAGTGGTGTGTATATAGCTTTGTTTTCTTTGGCCAACAATATGGCCCTGGTCAATTGGTATCATTACACTGTTCTCCATATGGTTTATACTTTGAAGGATAAATAAAAGCGACATACAAATACAATAAACATAACCTCAAAAAGCAAGTGCATAATCAGCACCAAAGTTCCAAAGTTGTGTGGGTGTGTGTATGTGTGTATATGCACCTGTGTTTCCCTAGGAGGAGGCCGAATGATATAAGTGAGGAAGTGCATATGTGGGGTTCCAGAGGCATTGGTCATATTTTCTTCCTGCTGGATATAATTTGTCTCCTTATAATATTATTTATGTGTCATATATATGTCAAATATACAGTTTTCTAATAAGATATTTCAAAATTTTGAAAGATATTTTTTCAGTTAAAATTATTTCCTTTATGTGAAGTAAAGGGTACATAATTTGACTGACAAATACAAGGAGTAAAAGGTAGAAGAAAATATCACAGAAGCCAAAAAAAGTCATACTAAAATAACCAAAAAGATCTGAATAAACTGTACCCAAATTAAAATAATTTAAGCATACTCCTAAGGAAAATTTCAAAATGATTTGTTCTGTTAATTGGTGATCTGAATCTAATGTTGACCTAGACGAGAAATTATATGAGAACTGGCAAGTTCTATTGACATAGAATAGTAAATTGATACCCGTGTTATCTGTAGCACAATATTTTATTTCTACGGTAATTATATAATATAAAATTGCATTAAATTGTGAGGAAATATTTTATATTGACAATAATTCATATAGCCTTATTATTTAAAGAATATTGTATTTAAAATATAATACATTTTTTAATCTCTGCTGCTAGATTTTGTAAGGGGTATGAAATGGTAGTGGGTTTTTGGAAACCTATTTAACATGAGCAAAATTTCAAGTTACACATCATTTACACAGTGATTTAACTTCTAGGATTGTACAGCTACTCAGAGTAATGTACAAAAGTATGGATACAAAAAAAGCAACAGAGCAATTTTAAAATAAAGTATGATGTATCCATACTACGAATACTGTTCAACTTGTTCAACTTTTGCAATCAATCGTGTATGTCTGTATATGTTTACAGAAAACATCTTCAAGCCATATGTCTAAAGAAAAAAACAAGGACATTTTACTTTAATTTTAGTTATGTGTACAAATATATAAATATATTGTGTGTGTTAATGTATGTATATGTGTATATCTGTTCAGATACATACTTTACTGCTAATCATGGTTATTTGTGAGAAGGAATATGTACCTGCAGTTTTTCAAAATTTTACATGGAGCGCACTGTTTCTAACTAATAAAAGAAAAAAACCAAATAGTCACATGGTATCATATTACTAATGATAATATGGAAGATCTCTGCTTTTTCTTTTTTATAAGTAGTACAAAACAGGATACAAAGTTATGCTTAAAGAAAGTACAATTAGAAAAGAGAAAGGAAAGAAATAATGAGGAAATACGCAAATAAGCTATGCGGAGAAAATAAGTTATTTGTGAACCACTTAAAAGAAGCTGACCTCTATTTAGTCAGTGAGATCATTTAAGTGAGGGATCATAAGTAAAATTGTTACAAGGAATAATCCTATATTGTTCCAATAGAATTAAATGTCATGTGTTTTATGAAGTTTATCTTATAGTAAGGTAAGGATCCCTGTTACCAGGAAAAATGACAATAATGGTCAGGATTGTAATGACTCAAATTTTATATATTAAAATATCATTAAAAATATAATTTTGTCCTGTAAAGTTTTTGTGCCATTCCTTATGATGTGTATAAAAACCTTATGAAGGATTGTTATTCTCAGAAAAATACATTTATGTTTAACTGTATGCTAGGACCATGGCCAAATGCAGAGAACTACTGGATGGTTCAACATATTTTGAAAGTGAAGAATATAGTGTATAAGAAAATCAGCTCCCAGAAATCATTTCTTAAAACACAATGCTTAGTTTGTGTGTGATACATGTTATACAAATTTAAAAAAACATTAGTTGTGATTTGAACCAAAATAGAGTCCAGTTATGGCATATATTCAAATCTGAGGAAATTATTCTGATGGTTTTCAGTGTACCTGCCTCCTTTTTAAAGGAAGCACACTCGTTAATAAATAGCCACATTTATGGAAACTCACCTTGAGAAAATAGCATAGTGTAACGCTCAGGACTGGGTTACAGGAGGGTGACTCATAGATTCAATTGTGCCATTCTCTCTTCATAAACTTGGGAAAATCACCTCACTTCTCTGACCTTAGTGTCTTTTTCTTAAATATGCGAAGCAAAACTTAAGTGCTTAAATTCTATGGGATCTGTATACCCAAGTATAATACATGGCACAAACATGAACATAGCCCACAATATTCCACACCGATGCAACATTGAAATGTTCAGTGAATTATACACCCCACTTCTATATAAGCATGCCATTTTAAAGTAATCATAAAAATGAAAAATCTCCCCGTGGTTTAAAAGATTCGTTCTGGAATACTAGGTTATAGAAAATTCAATAGTTAGGTACCCAAATACGCTGAAATAATAGAATCATATAAGCTCAGATATTAACATATAAAGTGTAGCTGTCTAAGCCATCAATGTATCTTTAATTTCCCAATAGAATATCTTCACCAAGGTAATGTACAGCTTCTCCTTGAACTTTAGTGGCAGGAAACCACAGATTTTTCAGAACTGTCCTTAACAGTCACCAGTAGGTTTTTCCATATTTCTATTTAACTAGAATCTAACTGTCTATTATTTCTCCTCATTAGCCCTTTTTTATACTTATGCCTTTATAGAACATGCTGAGTTACTGGAAATGCTAGGATTTGACTCGGGTTCACATCAAATAGGATTGCATGTGCTTCAAAGAGGGAAGCATCGATCACCTGAAAATAATGAATCTTCCATTTAATAAGCTTTGGACACCATTCCAATTGTTCATATCTTCATTAATTCCTATCAATGATTTTTCATAGCTTGCTGTACAAAGAGCTTATACAATTTTCATTAAAATTTTATCTAGAAGTTTGATAATCTTTTAGGTTATTGTAATGGTACTAATAATCAATTTAATCTTTTAATTACTTGTTGCTGTCATTTGGAATTACAATTAAGTTGATTTTTTATTAATCATGTATCCAACATTCTTGTTAAGTTCACTTATTAATTCTAATATATGACATGTAGATTGATGTTAGTCTAGAAAAAATATACTCATCCTATATGTGAATAATGGAAGTTTTATTTCTTCCTTTCCCAACCTTGTCTTTTTTTTTTTTCTTTTTCGTGTGTTATTGCCCTACATAAATATTGAATTGAAATGGTGCTAGGAATCCTTTTCTCATTCCTGATCGCAGGGGAAGATTTAAATATTTCAGCACTTATTATGATATTAGCTGCAGTTTTATGAATTTTTTATAATCCTAAGTGGCTGATAAGTTATGTCATTTTTTGCATCTGTTATAATAATCACACTGCTTTGTTTCTTTGTTTTATTGAAATGATTTGATTTAAAAGTGTTAATCCAACAAAAATTTATCCTTGGATTAAACCTAGTTCGTTCATGGTATATCAAAGTTGATGTAACTTTGAATTCAGTTGTTTTTTTTTTGCATTTGGTCTTGAGAGATACAACCCTTTGATTTTCCTTTTTATGTGATATCCTTCTCAGTTTGGTGTAAAGTTTTTACAACACCCTTCAAACATTTGGAGGGGTTGCCTACTATTTTTATTCTCCATAATGTCTTGTGTAAGATTGGTGTCATTTCTTTCTTAATGATAGAAAAAAAATTTACCAATTCCATCACCAGAGCATGAGACTTGCTTACAGAAAATGATTCATTATAGGTTCAGTTTATTTACTAAATGTAGGACAATGCAGTTTTTCTGTTTCAGTTTTTGTTAAATTGGATTTTACATCTCATATAATTTCAAATTTATTGGAATAAAATTGCTTATATTTTGTCCCTGTTTCTAGATTCTACGGTGATGACATTTCTCATATAAATAATGTGTTTATTCTGTTCCTGATGAATGAATTTTTTAATCATAATGAAGTGTTCCTCTTTATCACTAGTTATCCCTCTTTCCTAGAAGTCTAATTTGTTTGGCATTAATTTACCTGTCCAAGTTTTTTATGCTTAATTTTGCATGGTGTATCATTTTTCTATACTATTATTTTCAAACTTACAGTATATTTCAGTTTACATTGCCCTTCATATAAACAGCATATAAATGGGACTTGCTTTTTTCTAGTCTGAACAACTTCACATTTCAATTGGAATATTTAGATTTAAAAAAAATAATGTTTTTATTAAAATAGATTGATATATAGTTGTCCATTTTATCCTTTATTTTCTGTTTTTCCCATTTCTTTTTATTTCTCTGTTCTTTCTGTGTTTACTGAATAATTTTTGTTATTCAACTTAAAATTTCTCTTTGATTTTTATCTGTGGCAATTTAAAAACATACCACGTTTTTTGACACTCCCTTGCTTCGAGAGATGAAGCTTATGACCCCTTCCAGGATTCTGGGCAATTTAAAAACATGCCACATATTTTTTGACACTCCCTTGCTTCAAGAGATGACGTTTACAGCACCACGTAGGATTCTGGGCCAACCTTTGTGACTCTTGTAACCAATAGAATGCAGCAGTTTGGTTGCCATGTGAAGTCGTAGGCTAAACTTCCAATCAGCTGCCATTACTAACTGCCATCAGTGGGGGGCGCCATCTTGGCCCTCCAGCCCAGAATCCTGCAGCTTTCTATTAGTTGTGTGGCCACCGCGAGCTGGTAGCAGAGAGCAATAAATTCTCAGGTTTGTTTATGTAGCTGTGTCTTATTTAACTCAGTTTGGAAGCATAATTTTGATGGATATAGAATTTTGGGTTGACAGTTTTATATTATCTTTCAGCATTGGAAAGATTCTTCTTCATTTTCTGTCGTCCTCCATGGATTCCGCTGAGAAGGCAGCCATCTTATAAATCATTTTTTTCTAGGATAGGTTATGTATCTTTATTTTTCAGATATTTTCAGTTGGTATATATTTGTTTACTTCACTGATATCCTTTATATTTCATATAGATGTCTAATATATAGTTAAATAATAAAATATTTGAACAATTTCAATACCTATATTGTCAATCCAAATTATTCCATTTATCTAAAGTAGAACTTATTTGATTGACAGTAGCACCAAAACGGCAAAGGCAAATTTCCCATAGGAAAAATATGTATAATTTTTATTTCTTATTTAATACATATCTACAAATTGTATACGAAATAAAATAATTTAAATGCATTGCCAAGTAAAATGTTAAAATTGTTTTTATAGTTGCTTTGCTAATGTTGACCTGCATAAGAAAATATACCAGAAGAAATTCCTTTATAAAGAATAGTGAAGTAACACTTGTATTATAGCAAAATAGTTGCTTTGGCAAGTCATATTCTATATTTGAAACTATTTATGTAAATATAGTATATTATAGGAGTTGATTCAGTAACAGGCAATATATATAATATAGGCAAAATAATAAAAGTATATGCATCTATATAGTTTTAACATACAAAGTTTTTGTTATTCCAAATAATTATAAAATGATAAACTGGCAAATGGAATAGTAAAATACCAACGTATACAAAGGAAGCATAAATTGCCAATAATTATATTAAATATGCCTAATAATTGGTGCAAATAAAATAAGATTCTCTTTATCATGATGACAGATAATCAAGAAAGTATAAAATGGTATTGGTCTTTTGGAAATTAATTTGGTATTTTTAGCAACTTCTTTTTTACATATTCTTTAAAAAACTGATTTTTAGGACTATCTGACACAGCTACTACTCACAATGGAGCATAAACATATGGTTACAAAATTGGCAGAGGAGCTATTTGTTAATGAATTATATTGTATTCATTATGTGAATATTATGTAACTATACAACCAATCAAATAGATCTTATATACTTACAGATGATACCTCTATGACATATTGCTAATAAAAAAGAAAGCAAATTAAAATTTCACCTGTGTGCACATGTATATAAATATATTCTTTATGTAAATGCATATTTATATCTGTTTCTGTACACTATTGATATTCATGGTTAATTTTGACAGGAAATATGCATCTGCATTTTTTGAATACTTTACAATGCGCATACGCTGAATTTATAAGTAGTAAAAGAAAATTAAAGAACTAGCTACATAATAATATATCATTAGTGACTGTTTTTTGAATCGCGACTCTCACTTTTTTTTCCCTTTTATGGTAGTACAGAATAGGTAAGAAGTCATGCTAAAAATTTTAACTAATTAGAGATCTGCTTCTTTAAAGTAGATCATAATAAATTATTTTCTCCACAAAAGCTTTTATGATTTTATTTTATTCCTAAAATGAGATCATTGAGCTAGGAACAATAGGTAAAATTGTCACAAATAATGCTCTTTTCATTATCCCCCTTGCATTAAATATCAAATGTATTACAAAGTTTCATGTATTTTGGGGTCTCTATTATCATGATATCAGAAAAAAATGCCAACAATATTCAGAGTTATAATGACTCTCAATATTTATCTGAAAAGTGTATAGAAAAAGCCTTAAAAATGTATCGTTGTCCTGTGGAATGTTTGTGCCATTTCTTATGATGTAATGAAAAGTTTGTTAATTGCTATTCTCAGAAAAATGTGTTTATATTTAACTGTATGGTATCCATCAATCTTGAAAAATTAAATTATTAATACTAATGTGTTACCTGTAGGTTGCTTTTAGGTAGTCTGGAAACATAATTTTGTGAACTGTGATTAAAGATGGGTTCATTTTTGTCATTTCCAATCTTTATGCTTGTTTTTTCTTCTTTTTCAAGCATTATTGCCCTATGACTAAAACTTCCCTAAAATGTTGATTAGAAGTGGTGACATCCTTGTCTTTATTTTGATCTCAAGGACAAGTTTTTCAGTATTTCACCACTAATTATATATGCTGCAGTTTTCTAACTTTTTTAAAAAAAAATCGTAAGTAGGTGGTTAATTATATCAAATAGTTCTGTATCTACTCTCACCGTGACATGATTTTGTTCCTTTGTTTTTCAAGGTTGTTTTATTTGAAAATGTTAAGCCAACAAGAATCCATTCTTGTATTAAACACAATTTGTTCCTGGTGTATTATATGCCGTGTTTCCCTGAAAATAAGACCTAGCCGGACAATCAATTCTAATGCGTCATGTGGAGCAAAAATTAATATAAGACCCAGTCATATTTTACAATAATATAAGACTGGGTATAATATAATATAATATAAATAATTAATATAATATAATACCGGGTCTTATATTAATTTTTTGCTCCAAAAGATGCATTCGAGCTGATTGGTCCGACTAGGTCTTATATTCGGGGAAACACAGTACTTGAATTATCTTTAGATTCTGTTCGGCAAACATAAGGTTTTAACTTCATTTTTTAGTGTTTGTCATGAGGCATAAAAAATTGATTTTTCTCTCATATAACGGTATCAGTTTGGTATCAAGTTTATAGGGGTCTCATAAAACATTTTGGCAAGAGCTTTTTACTGTTTCTCTTTTGTGAAAGAGGTTCAAGATGGGTGTTATTTTTCAATTATGTGGGAAACACCAGGATTTCAGGCATCAGGATATGGAATTCAGTTGTAGGAAGGGTTTTCTATACAGATGCAGTTTATTGAATGGAGAATCTTTGAGATTTCCTAGTTTAACTATTTTGTTATTTTTTAAAATTTTATCATTTCATAAATTTCAAATTTATTGCCATACATTTCCTTATAACATAATGGATGTATCTCCAGGATTCTAATGATGATCCCCTCTATGATCCTGCTATTGATCGTGTGTCTTTTTTATTCCCTTAATCAGTCTTGCCAGGAATTTATCATGTTTATATCCTTTAAAAAACAACAACAACAACAAAAACAAGTCTTGGATTTGTCATTTATTTATTTTTTCATAACCAATAGTAATTATTTGTGTTCAGAATTTTAGTTTAAATTCCTGCTTTATACTCTAATTTTGTGAAGTTCATTTTCAAATCTTAAATTTTTAAGATTTCATCTTTTGCGTTAATGCTCTAAATTTTCCTTTAGACACACATTTTGATGCATTCCAATATTTCACAACTTAGTTGAGGTTTAGTTGATTTAAAATGAACTGCACAATTTAAAAATAAACAGTCTATATTTTGATATATGTGTGTGCATGCGTGTATTTGTGAAACCATCAGCACAGTCAAGATAGTGAAGATATTCATCCCTTTCCCTAGATTTCCTTGTGCACATTTGGATTTCCCTCTCCTAACCCTGCCGAAGCACTGCCCATTTTCCCATGCTGTGGATATTCTTATATGAGTCTTTGTATGGACATATAGTTTTATCTTTATTGGATAAGCTACAGGGAATGGAATGACTGAATTATATGAGTTTATTTTAAAGTTGTTTTAGAATGTGTCAAAATGTTTTGCAACATGACTATATCATTTTACATTCTAACAACAGTGTGAGAGTCATAGTTGCTTCAC
Organism: Rhinolophus sinicus; assembly: GCF_057876585.1. Taxonomy (NCBI): domain Eukaryota; kingdom Metazoa; phylum Chordata; class Mammalia; order Chiroptera; family Rhinolophidae; genus Rhinolophus; species Rhinolophus sinicus. The sequence goes on along the minus strand of NC_142518.1, from coordinate 19,226,673 downwards.
ATTCTTGCCAATACTTGTGGTCAGTGTTTTTAATTGTAGCTCTTTTAGTGGGTGTGCAGTAGTATTTTTTATTGCTTGCTAGATTTTCTGTATGCAATACCATTGAAGTAATTGGAGGCTCTGAATGATTTTTTTTCTTCCTCTAATGAGCATTTATTTTTGCTTCTGAGAGACCACAAACACATGGGCAGTTCATCTCATGGCAGTCAAGGAATTAGTTCTTTTGGAGCTGGATCTCAGGTTTTGTGAGTGGTTTTCTATCTTCCAGTTCATGTCAACAATTAGAGCAATAGCCTCTCAGGAATCCCAAGTAAACTTCTGGGCTGTCTTCCAGAGCCTTCCTCTTCCTTTATGGTGCACCTTTAACTCCAGGCTGTGTCCCCTGAGCTAGTGAGAGTGCTGGAAGCCCTACTCTGCTGCTTACAGTTCCTAAACTATAACTTTTTGCTTAGCATCTTGGCTTCTCATCACCCCCTTTGAATAAGCATGTACCTTGAAGGGAAAAGAGGTACCAAATTTGGGTCTTGTCAGTTGGGCTTCTCTTCTGAGATCTTGTGTCTTCAGATGTTTGCCTCGTTGGGTTTGTGGTGCCTTTGAATAATATCTTTAATATCTTCCAGCTTTCCTAGGTTTTCTCAGCAGAGTAATTGGATTGATAGAGCTGCTCAGACATTACTGAAGCAGACAGCTACATAGACTCTTTTTTGGAATAAGTTTTTATAGTTGTTCTTCCTTCTACACCTTGTTCAATCTTAGTATCAATAAGATAAAAGTTTCTTTTAAGGCAAATAATCTTTCAAAGAGTAGTGGCTCTTTCCTGTCCTTATTTACTTAATGTACTCCAGTTAATTTTTTATATTGATTGGCTAAATGTTTCCCGGCTTCCCAGATATGGATTATGTAGTGGAGGTACATAATTCCACTAGGTATAGCCTCGTGAAACCCAAACAAGTAAATATGGATTATATTAGGTCGGTGCAAAAGTAATTGCAGTTGAAAAAGTTAAAAATAGTTGCAAAAACTGCAGTTACTTTTGCACCGACCTAATATTACAAAAGATGTTTTGTGGTAACTTTTAAGCTACAGTAGTCCAAAATGTTACATGTACCTCTTTGTATTATGTTTACTGATCCCTCTAGGGGTTGGCATATGAAACGTTACTTATCTTGGTCCATTTAGAGTTAATAAAGTACCAATTTAAGTAAATGCAGTCTCACAACAGGAAAATCCCACTTATCACTCCCCCCCCCCCTTTTCTTTGTGGTGTTTTTCTCAACATATTTTATTTAAAAATTTTATTGAAAACTGGAGTTGATGATTATTCATTTTTTCCCTTTAATCTTCTTGAATGAAGGAAATTTAACATTAGGTTGGTGCAAAAGTAATTGCGGTTTAAAAGGTTAAAAAAAAAAAAAAATCGCAAAAACCGCAATTACTTTTGCACCAACCTAATATTCAGCTAAATACACAAATCTTGAGCTTACATTTCAGTAAATTTTGCATGTCATATATTTTAACTACATTTTGGCTTAAAAATCAGTTGTCTTTTAATTTTCTAATTTTCCCTTTGAGTTCTTCTTTGACATGGTTTATGTGGTGCAGAGTGGTTTAATTTCCACTTGTCTTTCAATTTTCTCAATTTCTCTCAGTTGGTTTAACAGCTTTATTGAGGTATAATTGATATATAAAAACCTGCACATATTTAATGTATAAAATCTGATGGGTTTGAGCTTATGCATACACCTGTGAAACCATCACCTCAATCAAGGTAATAAATATAGCCATCTAATTCAGTCATTGTGTCAGAGAACGTACTGTGTTTTATTTCAGTCCTTTTAGAACTACTGGGGTTTGTTCGATAGCCTAGGATGTACTTACTCTATACTACAGTTGTTCCACGTGTGGATGCAAAGTATGCTTATTTTGTGGTTGTTGGATGGAGTATTCTGCAGATGTATTCTAGGTCTAGTTGTTTATAGTGCTGTTCATATTTTGTATATGCTTGTTGATATTTGACCTAATTCTATCTATTGTTGAAAGTGAGATATTGAAATCTCCAAATGTTACGGTTGAAATGTCTGTTTTTCCTCTAAATTCTGTCAGTGTTTGCTTGAAGTATTTTGGGATTCTGTTATTAAGGGCATATCTGTGTGTAATTTTTACACCTTATGATCACTTGACCCTGTTATCATTATAAAATATCTAGTAACAGTTTTGTCTTATTTTGTCTGATATTGATATAGCTGCTCCAGGTCTCTTACGATGGGCCTTTGTATGGGATGTTTTTACCTTCTTTTACTTTCAACATATTCGTAACTTTAAATCTAATGTGTGCCTCATGTTGATAGTTAGTTGTATCGTATCTTCTTATTTGGCTTGATAGTCTTTTCCTTTGCTTAGATTGCTTAATCCATTCACATTTAATGTTATTCTTAGTATGATTGGATTTGTGTCTGCATTTTTTTTTTTTTTCTGTATGGTTCATTACTATTTTCCCCTGGGTTTCTCATTTAGTAATTTTCTTTTATAAATTAGAACTTTCTGTGTAACATTTAAATTTATTTAACACTTTTAGCCATATTTTTGGGTTATTAGTGGTTTCTCTATGATTTATAATATAAATCTTAGCTTATTAGAATCTACTTCAGATTTACAGTAAATTAATTACAGTAAAATACAGAATTTTTATTCCTACATAGCTCCCTCATTTTTGTGCAGCTATTTTATTTTTTATTTTCTTAACTGGATTTAGCAAACATGGGAGGCTAGGAGGTTATGGGAGGCCAGGTGAAAGGTCTAGCGCATTTCTCTCTCTCTCTCTCTCTCTCTCTCTCCCTCTCCCCCTCTCCCCCCCCCGCCTCCCCCTCCCCCCCTCTCTCCCTTTTCTCCCTTGCCCGCCCCATGTCCTGCCTCCAAGCCCCGCCTCTGGCTCTCAGTGGGCTCCTCCCCAGTGCCTTCCTCTTTCTCTAGGGAAATTCTGGGTGCAAAGACTAAAGCGATCCTCTGCAGTACTCCCACCTGGAGGGGGCGGCGCTTTCCCTCCTCTGCCACCTCCAGTTCCCTCTGTCTTCCCTGCTGGCCTTTTCCTGGATCCCTCTCCCTTCCTTGGTTTGTCTGCCTGCCACCTTCTCACCTGGGGTCTGTACGTTCTCTTTTTCCCTATCCCTCCTCTTTCCCCAACTCTCAGGCCTCTCACCTCTAAAATCCCTCTTTAAAGTAACAAATGCCCCACCGGGCCTGCCTCATGCTCCATCTGGCCTAGGCAGTGTGCTATTATTGTCATACGTATGTTACATACCCAATGATACATTGTTATATAATGTAATAATTGTTTTCTGGAATCTTGTTTCTGTTGAAGAAGCTTGAGGAAAGGACATAAATTATATTTATAGATTTTCATTTTATACTGAAGTTCTTATGTAGTATATCTGAATCTTTTCATTTCTTCCTATGATTTATGTTAACCATTTGGTTTTATTTCTTTACTCCAATATAGATTCATTCACAACTTTCTGTTTTGTGTTCTTATTATCAAATATATTACATTTATATGTTACATGACTAAAAGGCATGTTTTTATAGGTAGTGTTTTATACAATTGTCTTTTAAATCAGTTAAGATAAGAAAGGAACATCAAAATTTAATTATATTTTATATTACCATTACCTGCATAATTACTTTTACTGGAGATCTTTGTTTTTTCCTTAAGGATTTTAATTGCTGTCTGGTGTTACTCCCTTCATGCTGAACTTCTTTAGAATTTCTTATATTACAGGACTTGAAACCACAGATTTTCTTTGCATGTCTCAACTTTTGTTGTTAAAAACTAGACATGTTAGATAATAAAATGTAGGAAATCTAGAGACTGATTTCCCACCCTGGCTTCTTGTTGTTTGTTTGGTGTCAAGGCTGGCCTAATTATGTGAATTCTGTTTCCGTTGAAGTGTGCGTCTTCTCATATTCTTGCTCACATTTCTCCCGTTGTTATCTTTTATCCTGGCTTCTTAGGGGTCCTCCCCTGGTCAGTATAAGACACTTATCGGTCAAATATTGTATACTTAAGCCCCTGAACCAAAAAGATGTTTGTAGTTTGGGAATTGCTTTCATGGTTCTGGGTTTTAAAATTGTGTCTTTTATTTCAACATTGGAAAGAGTCTGCTCCGTTTTTCTGGTTCTCCATAGATCCTGATGGATTAGTAATGTATATTTATTTCTCAGAAGTTTGTTCACTTTGTTAATATTATTTATATTTGACATAGATGTCAAATATGATGATTACTAATAAAAGATTTCAAAAACTTTAATAGCTTTGGTCTTAATCCAAATTATTCCATCTGTGTAAATAAAAGTACAATATATTTGACACTAGCAATAAGGCAAAGCAAAAGCAAAACATTTAGCTGATAGGAAAACTAACAAAAGCCAAAATCAAAATTTTTATTTTATATTCAATGTGTAAATATATCTGTACATATTTTACACAAGTTAAAATAAATTAAAGCACATTCCCAAGCAGAATATCAAAATGGCTTGTTATTATTCCTGATCTGGTACTACTTGTAATTGGGTGAGAAATTGAAGGTCAGAATCTATTGATAAGAATAATGAAGTGATCCGATGGACACGTGTCCCATTTGGGAGACCACCTCAGGGGTGATGTAGATGCCTGATCTCTGCACTGTACACCTGAAGCTGAACAATAATGAATGCCAACTATAATTTTATATATATATATATATATATGTGTGTATATATATATATATATATATATATATATGTATATATATATATATATGTATGTATATGGTTACAGGAAGCGGAGTACAGCATTAGGAATAGAGACAGTAGAAATGTAATGGCTCTGTGCGATGTCAGAGGGATAGTGGATGGGGGGAGGGGGATCACACAGTGTGCGGGATATAAATGATAAACGTCCAAGTATTGTTTTGTGTCTTGTGCACCTGAAACTAATAAAATTTAAAAAATAATAATAATGAAGTGACATTTGTATTGCCTAATTGCAAAATAATTTATATCTACGGCTGTTATATAACACATAATATATAACACGTATGCTTTGGCAAACATAATTTATATTAGAAGTGATTTATATCAGAGCCAATCAGTAACAAGCAATGTATAAAGAAGATAACGAGAAGATATGCATAAGAATATTGGCTCAATATATAATAATTTTGGTGTTTCAGATACTCATATGCTAGGTTAACAAATGGACTTAGCAGTTGCATCTAAATATATACACAAAGTAAGTATAAATTAGAAATTCCTCTACTAATTGCTTAATTATGCTTAATATTTAGTACAAGTGAAATACATAAGACAGTTTTTGTCTTGATACCAGCTTATTGAAAGGCTGTAAAATTACACTGGCTTTTTAATAGTCATTTGGCCTTTTTTTAAACCAGTTTTACATTTACCTACACTTTTACACAGTAATTTGTCTTCTAGTACTGCATCTGACACAATGACTCATACATGTGCATTAAAGTATGGATACAAAAAAGTGAAGACTGCTATTTTTGAATAAATTATGCTTTGTCCGTACTATGAATACTATGCAGCTTTTGCAGCCATTCAGGTACAGGTGTATATACTTATAGAAGAAATGTTCAAGATAGATTGCTAAAAACGAAAGCAAATTTTAAATTGTTTTCAGATATGTACAAAATTTATATATTACGTATGTGAATACATATTTATGTGTATATCTGCTAATATATACACTTCATTGATAATCATGGTTACTTTTGAAAGGGAATATGGGTCTGCAGTTTTCAGTATTTTTCACTGAGCACACAATATATGTGTTATTAATAAATGATAAAGAAATAGAAACAAGAGGCATATGTTTTGCTTTCCCCCCTTTTTGAGTTAGTACACAATAGGATAAGAAGTTATGCTTAAAAACAATAGAATTAGAAGAGTTCCACTGGTATTAAATGTCAAGTGTATTATAAAGTTTATCTTATATTTGGTGACTTCTGTTACTATGATAGAAGAGGAAATTATAACGATGATCAGGGTTATAGTGACTCTCAACGTTTATCTGATAAGTATGTAGAAAAGTCCTTAAAAATGTAACATTCTGTGGAGTTTTTTTTGGCAGTTCTAATGATGTATGTGAAAAATTAAGAATTATTTTTGTCAGAAAAAAATGTATTTATGTTTCACTGTATGGTATTCATTAATCTTGCTAAATCTTTTAGTTTATTAATTCTAATACATTACCTACAGATTGCTTTTCTATAGTCTGAAAATATAAACACATAATCTGGGAATAGTGACAGTTGCATTTCTTCCTTTCCTTTTTTAAGGTCTTTTAAATATTTTCTTGAATTGCCATAAAATGTTCAATAGAACTAGCGACAGTAGAAATCCTTGTATCTTTTCTGATTTCAAGTGGGAGTTTTTCAGTATTTCATCACTAAGTATGATGTTTGCTGCATTGTTTTCAGTTTTGTTTTTGTTTTTCATAGTCTTAAGTGGGTGGTAAATTGTATCAAATAGTTTCCTTGCATCTATTGCGATAGTCTTTGATTTTCTTCCTTTGTTTTCTTAAAGTGAATGTTAAATAAAAATGTTGTAGCAAAAATGTTATAGAAAATAAAATGTTATAGCAACATTCATTCTTGGATTAACCTCAATTTGTACATTATATTTTATAATTGATGAGTCCTTGATTCTATTTATCAAACATGTTACTGTTGTTGTTTTTTCTTCCGTATGTGATCATTTGGGATATAAACCTTATATTTACTTTTCTATAATATCTACATCAATTTGGTGTAACGTTTATAAGGATTTCCTAGAACATTTTGGGGAGTGTTTTTCTGTCGTGTGAGAAAGTTTGTGCCAGACTTTCTCATTATATGGAAAAGATCAGCAATGGAGACACTAGGGCATGGAATTCATTTGTAGGAAGGATTCTTATTGTAGACACAATTTATTTAATAATTAGAGGACTATTGGGATTTTCTAGAGATATTAAAAAATTGCATCATTTTATATAATTGCAAATTGATTAGTATATGTTTTATTTATAATATCACGTATTTGTCTCCAGGGTCTGTAGTGATTGATGATCCCTTTGACATTTACAGCATTGATAATGTGGTTTTTTAAAATTTTTCTTGAGAAGTCTTGCAAGGAATATATTCATTTTTATTCAAGCTTTATTTAGATATAATTAAAAATATATATTAAGGTGTATTATGTATATGATCTATGTATACATTATGAAATGATTACCACGATCAAGTTAATTATTTTATTCTACTGAAAAAGAAACTTTGGGATTTGTCAGTATTCTCTGCAGTCATTGAAAATTCAGCGAACTGATCTTAATTTTTTTTGTTTCGTGTCTTTATTATTCGTAGTAAATTACTTTTTTTTCAATTTCTTGAGGTAAATTATCAGATCGTAAATTTTCAGCATTTCCACTTGTGCAATTAATGCTATAAATTTTTCTTTAGACACATATTTTGGTGCATCTTACATATTTTAATAGCTCTATTGAGATATAATTGATTTAAAATAAACAGTATATGTTTTGAGACATATATATATATATATTTGTGAAGCCATCAACACAATCAAGAAAATGTAAATATCCATCTCATCCACCTTTCCACATTTCTTTATGGCATACTCATATTCCCTCCCTTCTGATCCTGCCCAAACACTATCCCTTCCCCCATACTATACATATTCTGGTATAAATCTCTATATGGTCCTATGCTTTCACTTTTTAAAAAAGTAAACTTCAAAGAATTAGGGTGTCTTTAAGTTGCTTTACAATGTGACAAACATTTTGCAACATGATTATACCACTTTACATCTTACCAGCAGAGTGAATGCCTCCTTTGCTCTGCGTTCTTGCCAACACTTGTTGTGGTCAGTCTTTTTAACTGTAATCCTAATAGGTGTGCAGTGGTATCTCATTTTCTGAATTATACAGGTGTACCCAAGTCATAGTTCTTTCTGTCCAGACATCCCCAGTGAAGGAAGAAAACAGATGAAAGGCCTGATGTTAATCCTTTCCATTTACATTTTTGCATGTATGGTTACTTTTATTGCAGGCTAGATTTTCTGTATGAAGTACTATAGAGATAATTGTAGTCTCTAGGTAGTATTCTTCTCTCTCCAGGGACCATTTCTTTCACTGTTCAGAGGCAGTTACCTGCAAGAAGTTTCTTTTCACATTGAGACCGACATTTAAACCTGGGTCTCCAGTCTTTTGAGGCATTTTCTATTTCTGATTCATATAGGCATTTAAGGCATAGTCCTCAGGGATGCCAAAGGAACCTACAGGTTTGTTGTTTCATTAGTCTTTTGCCTTTTTGGGTCCTGAGTTCAATTTGTGTTCTCTGAGATGGTGAGAGTACTGGAAGAAGACCTGCTCAGGTGCTTAGCTGCTCAGCCTCAACTCTCTGCTTAGCATCTTGAGGGTTCAGTCACCTCTTTGGAGTTAGCAAATACTTCGTGAGGGAACGTGGTTACCAGATTTGGATCCCATTGCCTGGGTTTTTCTTCTTGAGATCCTGTCCTTGCCATGCTTGCTTCCTTGATTTTGTGATACCTTGAAGAGATGTTGTTTGTAATATTTCCAGCTTTCCCAGTTTTTCTCAGCAGGATATTTCGGCTATTTGACTATTACAAGAAGCAGGTATCTTCCCCAAAACTATTTTTTGAATTAAGTTTTAGCTAATAGGTGTTTTTCCCCCCGCCCATTGGGTAATTGTAGATTCATTCGCAGTTGTTAAGAAATAATATAGAGATATTGTTGGTACCCTGTACCCAGTTTCACCCAATTTTAACCTCTTGTAAAACTATAGTACAATATCTCAACCAGGATGTTAACATTTATACAGTCAAGATACAGAACATTTCAGTCACCACAAGGATCCGTGGTGTTTCCCTTTTATGGGCAAGCCCCTCCCCCACCGTCCCTTTGCCCATCCCTGACTTCTGGCAACTGCTAATCTGTTCTTCATTTCTATAATTTTTTCGTTTAATGAATATTTTGTAAGTGGAATCATTCTTTATTGACCTTTAGGATTGGCTTTGCTCACTCAGAATAATTATCTGGAGAGTCATTAGGTTGTTGAGTGTATACATAGTTCTCTGTTTTTATTGCTGAGGAGAATTCCATGGTATGGATGTACCACATTTTGTTTAATCATTCACATTTTTAAAGACATCTGGGTGTTTCCAGTTTTTGGCTTTTACAGAAAAAGCTGTGATAAACATTTCAGTACATGTTTCCTTGTGAACACGAGTCTTCATTTCTCTGGGATAAATACCCCAACGTACAATTTCTGTATCATGTACTATTTGCATGTTCAGTTTTTATAGACTGCCTAACTTTTTCAGAATGGCTGCATTTTATATTACAACAAGCAGTATTTGAGTTGGTCTGCATCGTTGCCAGCATTTTATTGTGTAGCAATTTTTGGTTTTAGCCATTCTAGTAGGTGCATAGTGATATGTCATTGTGATTTTAATTTGTATTTGCCTAAAGTCTATGCTGTTAAACAGTTTTCATGTGATTATTTGCCATGTGTATATCCTCTTGGGTGAAGTTTCATTTCTTTTGACCATTTTCCAATTAGATTTAAATTTTTTAAATGTGAGTTCTGTGTATTTTATAGCTGCTCATCCTTTGTCAGTTTATATGTCTTGTAAATAATTTCTCCCAGTATGTAGCTTGTTTCAGTCGCTTAACAGAAGGCAAAATGGTTAGCACAGCAAGTTTTCAAATCTGATGAAGTCTAATTTATTAATTTCCCCTTGTATGGATTGTACATTTTGTGTCAAACCTATCAATTCTTTCTTAGCCCTAGACCTGAATGTTTATATCCTATTTCTTTTATATAAATTTTACAGATTCTGTTAGATCTGTGATACATTTGTGTTCTTTTCTTTGTATGAGATGTGAAGTTCAAGTTGAGGCTCAATATTTGGCCTATGGATAGACAATTACTATAGCACAGTTTTTGAAAAGACTGTTATTTCTCAATTGAATTACTATTGCAGCTTTATAAAAAATAAATTGGCCATACTGCATGGGGCTATTACTAGGTTCCCTTTCTGTTTCATTGATCCATGTGTCTCTTTCTCTCTAGTAATACCACACTGTCTTGAATATTGTAGATATATAATACATCTTCAAATTGGGTAGAGAGAGTCCTCCATCTTTATTCTATTATTTCAAATTTATTAGCTGTTGTAGTGCTATTCTCTGTTCATTTAATTTTACAATGATCTTGTTAATATTTATAAAATATATCGTTATGATTTACTTATTATTATATAGCTGTATACCAGTATGGGGAGAGTTTAAATCTTTACTAAATCTTAAATCTTCCAATACCTCTCAGCATTTAATTTTTGAAGAAATTGTGAATTCTATTGTATTTTCTATTTCAGTGTCAGCATGATCATTGCTAGTATATAGAAATACAGTTGAACTAGTATGTTCATCTTGTATCCTGTAACCTTGCTTAGTTAAGAAATTTTTATAGATTCCTTGGAATTTTCTATGCAGACATCGTGTCACCTGCAAATAGCAGTAATTTTATTTCTCCCATTCAGGTTTATATGCCTTTCGTTTCCTTTTCTTGCCTTATTGCCCTGGCTAACCTTCCAGCGTGATTTGTGAATAAAAGTTGTGAATATGGACATTGTTGACATACTTCCTGAACTTAACAGGAAACCATTTCGTTTTTAACCATTACGCATAATGTATATTGTAGATCTTTTGTATATGCTCTTTGTCAAATTTAAGAAGTTTCTCTTTTTATTTTTCTGAGTTTTTATTATGAATGGGTGTTGAAATCGGTTAATAGGTTTTGCTTCATCAGTTGATATGTTCATGTCATTTTCATTCTTTAGCATGTTCATATGATAGATTACATTGATTTGTTTTCAAATACGGAACCAGCCTTGGATGCCTAGAATGAAACCACTTGTTTATGGTGCATATATCTTTTTATAATCACTTAGTTCTCTTTGCTACTATTGTGTTAAGGATTTTGTGTCTGTATTCAAAGCATATTAATCTGTTGGGTTTTTTTTGTACTTTGTCTGATTTTGATATCATGGTAATATTAGCTTCATAAAATGAATTATAAAGTGTTTCCTCTTTTATTTGCTATTTTCTATTTCTGCTTTCTATCTTGAATTTTTTTTTTTTTTTTTTTTTTTAATTGGTTTCAGGTATATAAAACAACATAATGATTAGACATTTATACCTCCTCACAAAGTGATACCTCTCACCCCAGTCTACTATCCCTCTGATACTGTATATAGCTGTTACGATACCAATGACTATATTCCGTATGCTATCTATACTATACATCCCGTGACTGTGTGTGTGTGTGTGTGTGTGTGTGTGTGTGTGTATATATATATGTATTTAATTATAGTTGACATCTTTATTGTGGGCTGTGGTGAAAGTCATTCTCTACTAGGCCTCCTCTATTAGTCCCTGCTCCTTACTATAGATAGCCTCATTGGTCACCATTGAGTGGGTGGTTTGGGTTAACTAGTTACCATCTGGTGAATGTGGTCCTTTGGTGGTGTGATTGAGGATGGAGTCTCAGTTTTTTCCTTGGTGTTTGGCTGAAGAAGAACAGTTAGTTCTAGTTGGTTATTATTTAAAGAAATAGTAGAAAATAATCTTATATGTTTGTCCACATGATTATATGTATTATGGAAGCATAATTTTCCTACATATAGAATTCTGAGTTGATGATTTTATTTTTCTTACAGCACTGGAAAATTGGTGTTCCATTTCTCCAATTCTCCACTATAATCCATTGATTTTTTTTCTCCTTATAATATTCTTATCATTTTGGTGTAAACTTATAACAGTCTCATAATTGAGAAGTGTTTTTAATGTTTCTATTCTATAGAAAAGATTGTGAAAAATTAGTATTGTTTCTTTTTCATTCTGTGAAAAAGATCAGATGTAGAATCATTGGTACGAAAGATTTAGTTACAGATGCAGTGTATTAATGAGATACAGAATTGTTGAGATTTCCTAAGTTTTCTTTTTCTTAACCTAATTATTACTTGGAATGGACTGATTTCAGGTAATTACAAAATATTGGCATAACTTTGGTTATGCTGGTATATATATATGCCTCAAGGATCTGAAGTGATAATTCTCTCTACAGTCTTAGTAGTGATAATATTTAGCTTCTTTTTTTGCTAAGTGTTTTCAAGGGCTTATTATTTTTTGTTGTAGTCTCAAACACCAGCAACATCAAAAAACAACTTTTGGGTTTTAAAATTTTCTCTGTGTAATTAAAAAATTTTACTCACTGATCTCAATTTAGTTTTTTATTTTTATTATAAATTTGATTTAAAATTACTATTTTTCCAATATCTTGAGGTGATGATCAGATTTTAAATTATTTGTCCTTCCACTTTTGAATTTAATGCTTTAAATTTTCTTTAAGATACATATTTGATGCATCCTGTACATTTTGAGCAGGTTCATTGAGGTATAATTGATTTAAAATAAATTGCACAACACCAAAGTTAACCGTATAAGTTTCAAGATATGTATATATTTTCATGAAACCATCACCGCAATTAAGATAATATAAATATTGACTCCTCTCCTACCAAAGCTCCTTGTGAAACTCGTATTTCTTCTGTGTGATCCTGCCCACGCCCTCCACCCTTTCCCATATGGTGGGCATTCTTGTAGGAGTTTTTCTATGGAGACATAATTTTATTTTTTTCTTGCAAAAACTTTAAGGAATAGAATTACTGGATCACATGGTAATTGTACATTTCAGTTACTTTAGAATACGTCAAAGTGTTTTGCAGTGTGAATATACTGTTGTACTCCCTACCAGCAGTATATGAGAGTCACAGTAGCTTTATTTCCTTGCCATCATTTGTTATGTATATGGTCAGTATTTTTCATTGTTGCCCATCTAATAAGTGTGTAGTGGTATCTCACTGTTGCCCAAAATTGTATGGGTGTAACAAAGTCTTAGTTCTCTCTGTCCCAGCGTCTTCAGTGAATGGAAAAAATGGATCTCACCCTTGATGAAACAGGTTTTGTTTTCCTTCCCATTTACTTTTTGCATGTGTGGTTATTTTTTATTGCAGGCTGGATTTTTCTGTATGAAATACTGTAGAAGTAATTGAAGTTTCTGTGTGATTTTTCTCTTTTCTTTAGCGAGTATTCGCTTTTGCTTTTCAGAGGCAATTATGGGGCGGATAGTTCATCTCATCACAGTCAGTGATTGAATCTTTTTGAAGCTGGATCTCAGGTTTTGTGTGTTTTCTATTTTAGGTTCATATTGACATCAGGGCATGGCATCTTGGGGTATCAAATGAACCCCTCTTTTGTTTTCCAGAGCCTCTCTTCCTTGGTGCACAGTGTCAGGTACAGTCTGTGCCCCCCTGGGTTGGTTGAGACTGCTGGAATTCTGTTCAGCTGCTTAGCTGCCTAGCTACAACTTTCTGTTTAGTATTTTGGATCCTCAGTCACATCTCTGGAATCAGCAAAAGGCTCCAAGAGCAAAGAAGTAGCAAATTTGGGTGGATCTCACCATGTAGGCTTCTCTTTTGAGATTCCATGTCTTCAAATGTTTGGTTCCTTGTGTTGTGGTGCCACATGGAAGGGAGATTAGGGGGCAGGGTGAAAAAGGTGAAGGGATTAAGAAGTACAAACTGATAGTTACAAAAGAGTGAAGGGGATGTAAAGTAAAGCACAGGGAATACAGTCAATAATATGGTAATAACTATGTATAGTGCTACAGGCTAGTCAGGGGGATTGTTTCTTAAATTATATAAATGTCTAACCATTATGCTGTATACCTGAAACTAATATAAAATAATATTGAATGTCAACTCCAGTGGAAAAATTTTAAAAGGTGAGAAAAAGTAAAGGGGACTAAGAGGTTCAAATTTCTAGGTCTAAAATAAAATAAGTCATGGGGATGTAATGTACATCATAGGGAATGTAGTCAATAATATTGTGATAGCGTGGTACATTGTCAGACGGTTGCTGGCTTTCCCATGGCGATCACTTCTCTAGGTATATAAATGTCGAATAACTATGATGTACCGGGGTGGCTGGTTAGCTCAGTTGGTTAGAGTGTGGTGCTAATAACACCAAGGTTGCCAGTTCAATCCTCACATGGGCCACTGTGAGCTGTGCCCTCCTTAAAAAATAAAAGAAAACAAAGAACAAAAAACATAACTGTGATGTACACTTGAAACTGATATTATGTGTGAGCTATACTTTTAATAAAAATCTTAACGTGTCTAACATTTTCCAGATTTCCTAATCTCTCTCAACAGGATGGTTGGTGCTAAAAAGGCTGGTATGCCTTTAGTGGAAGTGTTTATCTCTGCAGTCACTAGTTAACTGAAATACTTTTGGATCTGTCGTTTTTTTTTTTCTTTTATTGAAAATTAATATCTATATGCTCATAAGATAAACTGTTTTTATTAAGGCAAATGATCTTCCCAGGAGTGCATTTTTTTAATCATTTCACATAATTTAATTCTATTTAAATATTTCATTGATTCAGTAAATTTTTCTTCAGTTTCCAACATGTTTCAGGTACAAGCCATGTGATGGTGGTACTTATTGAGGTACAATCCAGTGGGGAACAAAAACAGTAAATAATGAGTACGTTATAAAAGATAAATTTTGGAAGAATTCATTATACAGCCATAGTAACCAGATTACTACCTATACCATTCTTAATTGTTGCTCTAGGGAATGACATCTGAATTGTAATCTTATCCTGGTCTATTTAGAGTTGTTATAGTACCACTCGATGTGAATGTATCCTCATAATAAAATACTTTACTTCCTTAAATTATTTTCTTTTCCTTTGTCATATTTTTCTATATAACAAATATATCCTTGTCATGTTTTAAGTATACAGTAATATTTACTTCATAGAGATGTATTTCAAAAATAGATAAAAGTTGCCTTATATTTATCCAAATATTTTCCCTCTCCAGTACACTTCACTTCTTCCCATAGTTTTTAATTTCCGTGGGTATCCCCTTTCTCTTTAGCCAGAAGACTTTGTTTTAGTATTACTTGCATTATAGGTTGTCCAGCAACAAATGGTCTCAGGTTTGATTGTGTAGATGTATCTTATTTCATTTGCAGTTTGGAAGGATAATTGTGATGAATATAGAATTCTGGGTTGACAGCTATATCTTTTTCTTTCAGTATAGGAAAAATGATGCCCCATTTTTTCCGAGTCTCCATGGATAAATACTCTTAGAATGCAGGCATTTATGTTATCATTCCAGGTAGGCAATTCATCTTTATTTTCCTGGTACTTTTAAATGTTTTTATTGTTTGGCTCTCAGCAGTTTAAGCATGATGTACCCATGTGAGTATCTGTTTTAATGTAATGTGCTTTGATTCCATTGATCTTAGATCTGTAATTTGACATATTTCTAAAAACTTGGTAATTCTTTATTTCAATTTTTACATATTCATATTTAGTATATAAATATGTGATTGTTTTTTGTGTTTGATCTTGTATCCTACAACCTTGCTGAAGTCACTTACCATGTTTCCCTGAAAATAAGACCTAGCCGGACCATCAGCTCTAATGCATCTTTTGGAGCAAAAATTAATATAAGACCCAGTAATATATTATATCATATTATACCCGGTCTTATATTATGTAAGACCTGGTCTTATATTATATTAAAATACGACCAGGTTTTATATTAATTTTTTCTTCAAAAGACACATTAGAGCTGATGGTCTGGCTAGGTCTTATTTTTGGGGAAACACAGTATTAGTTCTAGGAGGATTTTTAGTAGATTGCTTGGAATTTTCAACATAAATAATAATGTCTTCTGCAAATTGGGATCATTTTAATTCTTCTTTACAATACGTATGTATATTATTCGTTTTTCTTGACATATTTTAGTGGCAAGACTTTCGGTATTATATTTAATAAGAATGGTGGGAGCAGACTAGCTTGCATTGTTCCTGATATTAGAGTGAAAGCATTCAGTCTTGCACCATTAAATATGATGTTAGCTCTACTTTTTAAAAGATGGTCTTTATCAGATTGCGGTAGATAGACTCTACTGATAACTTCTGAGATTTTTAAATCATGAATGGTTGTTGGATTTTTTTCAAATGCTTTTTCCATGTCAATTGTTATGATCATATATTTTTCTTCTTTATCCTGTTTATATGGTGGATTATATTAACTGATTTTTAAATGTTGAAGCAGCTTCGCATATCTGGAATGAATCCCATTTTGTTGTAGTGCATAATTAATTTTATACATCATTGCGTAAAATTCACTAATTCATTCAGAACTTTTGTGTTTATGTTCATGTGAGAGATTGGTCTGTAGTTTTCTTTGAGTGTGGTGTCTTTGGTTTTAGTACCAAGATAATACTGGCCTTCTAAAACGAGTTGGGAAACATTTTTTTCTCTTTTATTTTCTGAAAGAGATTGTGTAAACTTGGTGTTATGTCTTTGAATATTTGGTAGATTTCCAGTGAAACCATCTGGGCCTGGATTTTTTGGGCAATTTTTTAAATTATGAATTCAGTTTCTTCAATGGTTATAAGGCTATTCAGAATGTCTGTTTCATCTTGATTGAGTTTTGGTGTTCGTGGTTTTTGAGGAATTGATCCATTTCTTCCAAATTGTTAAATTTTTTGTGTGTAAAGTTTGTTGTAGTATTCCTGTGCTATCGTTTTAATGGCTGTAGTGTGCATAGTGATAACCTCTCTCTCATTCCTGATATTGGTGATTTGCGTCTTCTCTTTTGTGATCTTTGAAAATCTTGCAATATAGGTTTACCAATTTTACTGATCTTTTTCAAAGAAGCAACTTTTTAAAATTGTTGTGTTGTTTTCTATATTTTCAAATTCATTGTTTCCTGCTTTTATTTTATTATTCCCTTTCTTATGCTTGCTTTGGGATTATTGTGCTCTTTTTTATTTTTTCATTTTTAGCGGTGTTAATTTATACAATTGATTTGAGGCATTTCTCTTTTTTAATGTAAGTACTCCTTACTAAAAATTTCCCTCTCAGCACTAGTATAGCTATGCCCCATATATTCTGATGTGTTGTAATTTCATTGCATTTAGTTCTATGTATTTTTCATTAGGTTGGTACAAAAGTAATTGCGGTTTTTGCAATTATTTTTAACCTTTTAAACCACAATTACTTTGGCACCAACCTAATAAAATTTACCTTCAGGCTTCCTCTTTGACCATGGAGAATTTAGAAATATGTTGACTAATTTCCAAGTTTTTAGAGATTTTCCTTTTTTTTCCTTTTGTTATTGATTGCCAGTTAGATTTCATTATGGGCAAATAACATACTTTGTATAATTTCCAGCTATCTTTTATTGATTTTCAGTTAATTTTTCCGTGGTCTGAGAGTAGACATGATTTCTGTTCTTTAAAATTGTTTAACGTATGGTTTATGGCTCAGAATGTGGTCTGTCTTGGTGAATGTTGCATGTGAGCTTGAGAAGGCATGTATTCTGATATTGGAAGTAGTTTATAGATGTGAGTTGAATCATATCCAGTTGATTGATGGTGCTGTTGAGTTCACTATGTCCTTACTGATTTTGTGCCTCCTGGATCTGTCCATTTTTGACAGAGGGGTGTTAAAAGTCTCCAACTATGATAGTGAATTTCTCTGTTTCTCTTGAAGTTGTATCAGCTTTTTCCTCACGTATTTTGATACTCCATTGTTAGATGCACACACATTAAGGATTGATACGTTTTATTGGATTATTGACCCTTTATCATATAGTGCCCCTGTTCATCCTGATAATCTTCCCTGATCTGAAGTCAGCTATGTGTGAAATTAATCTAGCTACTCCCTTTCTTTTCATTGGTGTTAACATGGTATAACTTTCTCCATCTCTTTACTTTTAATCTATGTTTCTGTATATTTTAAGTGGGTTTTTTGTGGACAACATATGGCACCATCTTTTTTTTTTATTTACTCTGACAATCTCTGTCTTTTAACTGGCATATTTAGGCTGTTGATGTTGAAAGTGATTGTTGATGTAGTTGGATTAATATCTAGCATATTTATATTGTTTTATATTTGTTGCCATTGTAATTTGTTTCTATTTTCGACTTCCATATTTTTTTCTGCCTTTCTTGATTTTACTTTCCTATTTATTTCTAGTTTTATTAAAGTATGATTGACAAATGAAAAATGATATGCATTTAAGGTGTACAACATGATGTTTTATATATGTGTACATTGTGAAATGATTACCACAATCAAGCTAATTCACATATCCATCACCTTACATAGTTATCTTTTTTTGTTGTTGAGAATACTTAAGATTTACTCTCTTAACAATTTGAAGTATACAGTGCACTGTTCTTAACTATAGTTCACATGTTGTACATCAGATCTCTAGAACTCACTCATCCTCCATAACTGAAACTTGGTACTCTTTGACAAACATCTCCCTATTTCTCCCACCTCCAACCCCTGGCAACCACCATTCTACTCTCTGCTTCTATGAGTTTGACTTTTTTGTATTCCACATAAAAGTGAAGTTTTAATTGAGCATTGTACATGTTTCATTTTCCTCTCATTTCTGAGCATGTTATTAGGTTGGTGCAAAAGTTATTGCGGTTTATGCAATTATTTTTAACCTTTTAAACCACAGTTACTTTTGCACCAACCTAATAATTACACTTTTTACTTTTTTTAGTGGTTGCTCGAAAGTTTGAAATACACGTTTATATATAACCCAAGTCCACCCTCAAAAAACACTATACTACTTCATGGGTAGTGTAGGTACCTTATAATAACCAAATATTCCTAATTCCTTCCTCTTATCCATTGTATCCTTGGGGTCATTCATTTCACTTACACATAAGCATACGTGACATATATACGTATATATTTAAATACAGTGTTGCTACTATTATATTGAATAAGCTATTACCTGTTATGTCAATATAGAATAAGAAAAAAGGTTTTGATTTACCTTCACTTATTCTTTTTCTGATGTTCTTCCTCTCTTTATGAAGGTGTGATTTTCTGACTTACATCATTTTCCTTCTCTCCAAAGACTTCTTTTAACATTTCTTGCAAGGCAGGTCTACTGGCAACAGACTCCCTCAGTGTTGTTGGTCCTAGAAGATTTTATTTCTTTAGTTTTGAAGGATAATTTTGCAGGGTGCAGAATTCTAGGTTGGTGGTATGATAATAGAACCTTTATGGCTAAATAGCTCCATTGTACTCATCTTTATTGTGCTATTTTTATACATTATTATATCTATATATGTTGTACACACAATACATTGTTATAATTTTCCTTTATATATGTCTATTGAAGAATCTAGTAGAAAGGAAAGCAAAAATATATTTATAGAGTTTATTTTATTTTATATTAAACTTCTTATGTCCCATTTCTTTCTATGAATTTGTGTTAACATTTTATTTCCTTACTCCAATATATCTTCATTCACAACCTCCTGCTTTGTATTCTTACTGTCAAATATACCACATTTGTATATGTAAAATGGCCAAAATACAACTTTATAGTTTCATGCAGTTGTCTTTTAAATCAGTTATGATAAGAAAGGAACATCAATATGTAATTATACTTTATCATTAGCTGCCTGATTGCTTTTAGTGGAGATCATTGTGTTTTCCATATGGATTTTATATTTTATAAGTTTGCTGTTACTCCTTTCACACTGAAGAACTTCCTTTAGAATTTCTTATATTGCAGGATTCATAACACAAATTCTTTCAGGTTTTTTTTGTTTTGTTTTGTTTTTAATATGAGGATGTCTTCATTTTGAAAGATAGCTTTGCTGGTTATAAGAATCTTGGTTGTCCTTTTATTATTTTTTTCTTTCAACACTTTGAATTGTTGTCTCACGGCATTCTGGCAATGTTTCTGATGAAATGTCAGCTGTTGGTCTAATGTCCATTTGTACATGATGGTTCACTTTTGTCTTCTGATTTTAATATTTTGTTTTTATCTTGTGCTTTCAACATTTTGACTATGATGTCTCTTGATGTGGCTCTCCTTACATTTATCCTCCTAGGAGTTTGTTGAGTTTCTTGGATGTATAGATTAGTGTTTTCCATCATATCTGGGAAGTTTTCAGCTATTATTCTTTCGAATATATTTTCTTTCCCATTCTCTCTTCCTTCTCTTTCTGGCACTTCCATTATGTGTATGTTGTTACTCTTGATAGTGTCCCACATTTCTCTGAGGCTCTGTTCATGTTTCTTCATTCATTTTTTTTTCCTTTGTGTTCTTCAAATTACATAATTCCTATTGATTAATCTTCAAATTTGTTGAGTCATTCTTCTGTTGTCTCAAATCTACTTTTGAGGACCCCTAGTGAATTCTTTATTTTATCATAGTTTTCTACTCCAGAATTGCAATTTGCTTCTTTTTAGAAAAGTAATTTTAAGTCCTTATTGATATTCTTTTTATTATTATTATTGGGGAATATTGGGGAGCAGTGTGTTTCTCCAGGGCCCATCAGCTCCAAGTTGTTGTCCTTCAATCTGGTTGTGGAGGACACAGCTCAGCTCCAAGTCCAGTCGCCGTTTTCAATCTTTAGTTGCAGGGGGCACAGCCCACCATCCCATGGAGGGAATTGAACCGGCAACATTGTTGTTGAGAACTCACGCTCTAACCAACTGAGCCATCCAGCCGCCTATCCAGAAGTTCAGTGGCAGCTCGTTGTGTTCAGTCTAGTTGTGGAGGGCACAGCTCACTGACCCATGTGGGAATCGAACCGGCAATCCTGTTGTTCAGAGCTTGTGCTCTAACCAATGAGCCACCTGGCCTCTCCTGATATTCTTGAGCAAGGGTTCACAATTGTCCATTTCTTACCTTCTGCTTTGTCTTCACCATATTTTAATTAGGCTTCTCTCTTTTTCACCAACCCCTGAACTCTGCTTGTCCCAAACCTGAGCCAGTGCCAAAAGAAAAAAATGGAATGTTCCCCTTTATCAGTTTATTCTGGAAACTGGCTGAATGCAGCATGACTATTTTCTTGCCAAATGTCACTGGTCATTTCAAATCCCTTGCTTCTTACTTCCCTCCAAAGTTTCTGCTTATCTCTGCTTGCCTCCTCTTTTACCTTATAATGGAGAAACCTTTTTCTGTTTAATTTTGAGATATTTACATGTTTATGAGATTGGAACATTCTCCCTATTACAATAATCTCTCTAATTAAAGCCTCTCCCTATCTAAATCTGGATTTATTTTTTCTTTTATATTCTCTGTGAAGAGTCACTGTAATCATATATTTCTTTAATTCTTTGAACATAGTTTCCTTTAGTTCTCTGAACATACTTAGAACAGCTGGTTTGAAGTCCTTGGCTGATAGTCCAACACTTGGGTGCCTCAAATGCAGTCTTTATTGTTCACCTTTTGTTCTGTATATGTGTCAAACTTTCCTATTTGTTTGCATTTCTGATAGCCTCTTTTGTTAAAAACTGGACAAATTAGATAATATCATATTGCAAATCTGGATACTGATCCTCAACAGGCTTGTTGTTTGTTTAGTGACTTGATGGAAGTAATTCTTCAAAGTCTGTTTGTACTGCTCTGTGAAGCTTCTGAAATCCTTGCTCAGAGTTTCTTCATGTTTTTATCTTTTAGCTTGACTTCCTACTAGGGGTCTGCCTTTGGTCAGCATAAGACACTTAACCGTGTTTCCTCGAAAATAAGACCAGGTCTTGTATTAATTTTTGCTCCAAAAGACGCATTAGAGCTTACGTTCAGGGAATGTCATCCTGAAAAATCGTGCTAGGGCTTATTTTCCGGTTAGGTCTTATTTTCGAGGAAACACAGTAGTCAAAAGCTATACTTACGCCTCTGAAGCAGATGTTTGCCCTTTACCATTGAATCTATCTGTGGTTTGGAGACTGCTTTCATCTTCTCTTTCAGCATTGAAAAGAACGGACTGAGTTTGATTTTAAGTGTGGCTTCCTAGTAGTCACCCTGTGTCAGAATAGCTTATTTAGCCAGTGAGTGGTCAGAGGTTATGCTTAAGCTCCTTGAGTCATTAAAACTGTGCTCTTCACTGCTGGATCGGTTTGTGATTTGGGAATTCTTTCTTGTTTTCCTCCATATCCTACTCTAATAGCTCCTGAGTGGATGCAGTATAGGGCATGCAAGCAGCCTTCTGTACACCCAGGGATGAGTGTGATCCCAGAATGACTCTTTTTGGCTATCTCTTTCTCTGGTTCTCTAGGTTAAATTTCTGCCTGCTTTACCATCTACCTTGAGACACCTCTGCTCTATGAGTGGGCACTGGTAGGGAAGGATGGTAGCCCCGGGTATTCTTCACTTGCCTTTCTCTGCCCAACAAGCTGGACAGGGAGAGGGAAATTATCTAGGCCCAGTGTCAACAGCCTATTACACCTGAGACAGAGTCATTGTCACATAAGTGAGAGCTGGGTGAGGGAAGTGCACCCCAGTCACCTTGGCTGTGCTTGCCTGGAATAGAGTTTCTGCAACAAGGAGCTTGTAGGGGAGGTGGTGAATGAGAGACATAGGCAGCCTGACTTCCCATGCTGAAACTGGAGGAGAGAGAGTATCCAACTGGCTACAACCTCGTGTGGTCGAGATTCTGTAAGCAGATCATAGCTCAAATGCCACAGACTATTGATGTTCTTACCAAGATTTAGGGGATTACTTTGAATAATTGTTCCCATTTTCTGTATGCCTTTAATTTCCAGAGACTTTATGTGTATTCAATCCGCACACCTCCATTCCTGAGGCCTGCCCCACTGGGTATATTTAAAAAAACAACCTAGACAGATGAGGTATGCACTGGTAAAACTGATAGCTTTTAGCATGTTTACAAAGAGCTACTATCAGTGTCATTAGCACTTTTACAAGCAGGTCATTTACTCCCACCTGGCATTCCAGGTAGGCAAGAAACAGTTACAGGCCAGCTGTTAGTCCTTTCCTTTACAACAGATGAAATCAGTCTAAAAGTATTAGGAGTAAAGGCAGTGGTATATACCGGGAGGAAAAGGGAGGGCATAGTGATGGGAGGTGGTAAAAGAAAATTATCTCCCTTATTCTTCTGGGATTCAAACAATGTTTCATTCCCCACCTGAGTCGTGTTTATACAGCTACATTCTTTTTGGCTAACTGTATTGATTTGGTCAGTTGGTATTTTTGCACTGGTCTTCATTTGTATTATGCTTTAAAGGATAAATACATACAGTATATTAATACGATAAATATAACCCAGAAAAGCAATGGAATGGTCATCGCCTAATTTTTTATGTATATGTGCATATTTGTGTGTGTGTGTGTGTTTTCCTAGGAGAAGGCAGGATGATATAATTGGAGAAGTGTGTATATGGGATCCTAAAAGCATTGTGGTTCTTTGTTTTTATAAAAACTTTCATATAATAAAAGCTTTATTGCATAATAAAGCTTGACATACAAAATTAGAATGGTGGCAGTTACACTTCAGATTCACTCATTAAAAACTTTAATATCACATTTTGATATGTACTATCTGAAATTCCGGAAGGTATTTAAACAGGTATCAGATATTCTAATAAAATATATTTTTAAAAAGATAGCGTCATTTAACTGGACTTTTTACTGTGTACTCTTTTGTCTCTGGCTTGCTTCACTAAGTGTAATATTTGTATAGATGCTTGTAGGATCAGTTCATGTTTTGCTTTCTGTACCTAATATTTTATTGCATAAATATTCCGTTATATGAACGTTGATCCATTCTCATATTTCCTGCCATTTGACTTGGACCTGTTTGTGGCTACTTTGGATAAAGCTTCTATACACATCCTGGTACATATGTCCTGGTGGATATATACACTCATCTTTCTTAGGTACATACCTAGGAGTGGGGTTGCTGAGTCACAGGGTAGATAAAGAAGGTATAAGTTTAAATAAATACTGAGCTTTTACCTTTATTAAGGGCCTAGATATTTTAGTTACTAAAATAAGTCTTTCTTTTTGACACTAAAGTGGCCAGAGAATAGTGTTGTTTTTTTCTCTCTATAAGTGAAGAAAAATTGTGGAACTTACTTAGGACTTTATCCACAGAGTACAGAGTATAGACAGTGAACAAATTCTAATGGGCAGTGGAAGGAACAAGGAATACATTTTTTTTTGGTCCCAGATTGAGTACAGGTTGTTAAGTGAAATAGGTACGTTTCTGTACAACAGAGAAGCAACAATGAATGGTGCTTTGGGATTAATTTACTTCACATAATGTAATAACAGAACAAGAATTGGTGCTGAATCTCTTCAACATCATGTCTTTTGATTCACTTTTGCTAGCAGTTAGGCAGTGTACTCTTTGTATGATATCATTTTCTGTATTGGCCTTAGCTTTATAAAAGTGTAGGGTTACGGTCACCTGATATTTGATTTTTGGTACCAGATTCCACCATTTATAGAAGCAATACAATGAAAATAATGGCAGTCATGGAAAGCAAGGTTATAAAAAAAATCATATTTTGTCCCTTTAGTAAATAAACATGTCTTACTCTCAGCATTAAAGGGCACTTACATTCATTAAGAAACAATTATGTGATCAAAGTCCACATGGAACAGACTTAAAGAAAAGTTCACTGTATTTCAGCTTTGCTAAAGTGGACATCCAAATGAACCATAGAGTCAAAATGCCTAAGAACTGGCAATACTGAAAGTTACACCTAAGAGAAAAGGTATTATTAAAAGGGGATTGGAACCAATAATAATAACAAGTACTAATTTTTTAGTGCTTAATGTGTGTTATGTGCTGTATAAAGAACTTGAAATGAATTACTGCATTTAATTTCATAAACACTAATGTAAAGATATTAATATATGTTTAATGATGCTGCTGGGATTTAAGAACACAATTTGGCTATGGAGACTGACAAAGCTGAGAATTAGGTTTAGACAGTTTAAAGTCCAGAAGTTTCTCTCTTTACATCTTCACTGTAGACAGAATTCACAGATGGATTGTGTGTGTGTGTGTGTGTGTGTGTGTGTGTGTGTGTGTGTACACAGCAATTTTTGGTAAGGATACTGTGGCTAAAATATCCTGATAATTGTGTAAGATTTTGTTTTCCCTTTTCTTCTTCCTTTGCCCTTTTCCCCTCCTCTGTCATCTTGTCTATTCCACATCCTTTTTTTCCACCACCATCATTCACAATCATTATATATGAATTGTGGAGCATGATTTTTCTCCACAAAATGAGGTTTGCCTACACAATGATTTTTAAAATGACAATAATTAAAACTCAAATAGAATTGGATACCTGCTATGCTGTTATGTCAGCTGTAGCTTGGTTCTTTTTGACTGAGAGATTTATTAACTTAAAAGCAATGCTGAATTCTTTTTGG
This sequence comes from Rhinolophus sinicus, assembly GCF_057876585.1. NCBI lineage: Eukaryota > Metazoa > Chordata > Mammalia > Chiroptera > Rhinolophidae > Rhinolophus > Rhinolophus sinicus. The sequence continues at coordinate 19,201,279 of NC_142518.1, read as the reverse complement.
AAGAAAAAGTCAGCTTTTCTTTTTAATTTTGAAGAAAGGAAACCATGACAAATTTTAAGAAGAGAAGCAGAAAAGATTTCACTTTATATTATTTAAAACTGCAGAACTATGAAAATTCAAGGTAGCTTCTGTCTAATGTAAGTTACAGTATATATATCTGTGTGTGTGTTATAGTATAGTATATATAGTATATAATATAGTATATATGTGTGTGTATACATATGTATATACACACACATGCATACATAATGTATTATGTACATAGGTATTGTAAGTTATAGTATATATGTGTGTATATATGCATGTTTACACACATATATACACACACATATATAATGTAGTATATATATAGGTATTGTAATATTATTTAATACTATATTAAGTCATGTATTAAATTATATAGTAACATATATATGTTTTGTGTGTGTGTGTGTGTGTGTGTGTGTGTGTAGCTATATAGCAGTAATTGTGGAAGTGTGTGAGAAAATAATAATAAAAACAAACATCCAAATCATGATCTGTAAATGCGAAACAATATATTGGATAAAAATTTTGTCATTGTATGCACTAACTACATTATATTATTGCAGATAAAACTCTTACTCCAGGCAAAAAAATATTCCTTAATTTAATTTTATTTTATATTTATAGTTTATCACTGTTGGGTGAGAATGTCTATTAAGCGTATCCAATTTCCTATGTCTTATTTGCCATCTACCCCAAATTTCATTTATGGAACATCTCTTTTTCAGGTATTGTTTTATAAGGAAAAATAAAGCATAACTTTTCCTCTTGAGTTCAGAGTTTAGTGGGAGAGGTGGAGAAGTAAACAAACGGTGTCCATAGAGTAGGAAATGATACCGAGTAGTGAAAAAAAGGGTGCAAATGAAACCTTTGGATCACAGAGTACGAAGTACAATGGCAAGGATGTTTGAAGGTCTAGGTTATATTCTTTTTAAAATATTTTACAGTTTATATCATAACATCATAGAATGATAGTTTTAAATTCCATGTCATCTAAAGTCCTCATTTCACAGATGAGTAAACTCATACACACCAAGTTCAGAGTCAGGCCTTCATAAGCAGAGCCCAGACTACGAGCCCCCATCCATGCTTCTCATCAACACTGTCCATGGCTTCTTTTCCCTAATAGGCTGTCAGCCATTTCAGGGCGGGAACTGTGTTCTTGACGCATAACAATGGCACTACAGTTGAGTGAGTGCACCTGAAGGGATATGCAAGGTCATCCATTAAGGTGCCATGAGAAAATCAATAGACAATTTTCTTTAAAAATCAAACCCAACAATTAAATAGTTTCAGGTTGAAATTCGGTAAGCCAGTTCTCACTGCCATCTAAGTCAACTTTTCGAAAGTTATACTTTTCTAACAATCAATGTAGTAGAACTCTTTGATAATATATACCTTTTTAGTATAAAATGTTTATGAAATATTTATAATAAAGTGCATTAAGTTCAATCTGCAATATTAAATAATACAAACCTATTCTATGCATATGCCATGGGTAAAATTACAATTTAATTACATGTTTTTTTCTTTTTTTTCTGATTGGACGACCCCAAACTTCATTCCTGAAAGGTTTAGGCCGTTCGTAGTACTGCTTAGATTAGTTTCTTATAGTTTTCTATTGCCTTTATTTTTTTAATAAGTATATTTTATTTTATACTGACTAATGCACAGAAATACAATACAATAGAGCTGTTAACAAACAATGCTTTTGGAGTGCACGACTTCTGGAATCCAAGATGACAAACATTTCCCTGAGGAAAGCTTTGTCAGTGGTAAAGTTACGTGTTGCAGCCATATTATAAATTACTTTTTACCCCAATCAAAAGTCCTTTTACTATACTGGAAATATACTTACATCAGGGATTGAGGCAGATTCTTCAAAAGCATTCTCTATCTTGTCTCCTCCATCTTCACCTATTTCTTCTCCATTGGTTTTCCCCTTAGTCTTTAAAAAACCTCCAAATCAGTCACTACATAAATAGACAAGAGATTACAAATGTAGAAAAAAATAGCTATTAACTAGGCTGCACAGCCGACCCCGGGCCATACTGTCCCTTTATTACCATCAAAAATGCAGTATGGCTTCTCAAATGGTCACTTAAGGATGAGAAAATTATGCCAGAGCACAAATATCTCGATATAGTAGGCTTATTTCTTTGGGTATCTCTCAACTCATAAATCTGAGCCTGGGAATTCTTCACTGTATTATTACCTCTGTGGTACTTAAAGCTTTTTAAAATTACTTCATTGACAGACATGGTATACACAAGCATAACCCACTTCACCATTACCAGTAGGCATTTTTAACCTGCCAAAATTAGACCCCCGTACCCAAACTGTGCATGCATATGTGCGCATATGCGTGCACACACGCATGCATGCACACACACAAAGTTTAGATTTTTCCATCATATAAATAAAATCCATGAATAATCATAGACTCCCCTCTGTACCTGACTTTTGCATTCTCCCTAATCTAACTGGTCACAAAATCTTTGGTATTCTACCTTCTAGATGTCTTACATCCTCATTCCTTTTTCTCTTCCTCACTACTGCAACCTCAGGTTTTTACCTCATGAACTTCTCTCATTCAAGCACTTACCACCTCTGTCACATCCTCATAAATGATATGAGTACTAGAAAGTTTTTGAAAGAAACAATCCCCCTTCTGTTTCCCTTTCTGCATATGTTATATTTTTCTTATCCCTGGAATGTCCTCACTCATTTATCTCTTGTAAACATACAGTCAGTATTCAATTGTGAAATCAGGTTTCTGCGACATCTTTCCTGATCTTTATTCCCCATACCTCCTATTACCTGGCATAGAGAATATATCCTTTTGTTGCCTCACATACCCTTCTACTAAAGTCATACACGGGAAGTCTGTAAGTCCTTGAAGACCCAGCTCAACTTTGATCTCATTAGAAGTGTCCTTCATTAGTGTAGGTCAGTGATTCTCACATTGTGATCCCCAGACAAGGAGAATGAATACTTGGGAAAATGTTAGAAATGCAAATTCTCAAGCCACACCACAAAATTATTGAATCAAAACTCTGGGTGTTTCTATTTTAACAAAACCCCCAGGTGAGTCAGATGCAGGCTAAGTTGGAGAAACATGCGTGGGTAATAGTTTGCAAATTTTTTCTCATTCTCTGTACTTTCACAACAATTTCCATACATCTTCAATTGTAGCATTAACAATGTTGTAATTATTACCTAGTTATATACTTAAATCTTTTCCTCTATCTTTCCTAAGTGGTGGACACAAAAAACAGTCCAACCCATACTAATAATCTTTGCAACTCCCTGTGTTTTCAGCACCTTCAGTAGCTGGACAGGGGTCACAAGTGGCTTGAGTTCATTTATGTACTTTTGCAGCCTGGCTAGAATGGGTAGTCTATAAAGTCAGTATAAAGCTCATTCAGTTTTTACTCACAGGTCAGAAGGAACATCATGGGCATGAGTCTAAATCCCTTGGCTCAAAACACTTGATGACCTCTCCTGGAACACCTGCTTCACGTCTCCCATCTTGATAGCAATGATAATGCCAGGTATAAACTGCACCGTTGGATTGTTCTTCCCAAGATTCACTCACCCTGCAGTGAAACTCTTCAGCACCTACATATAATGGCTGCGGTCTGCAGTACACAGGTCTCATGTCCTCCATGAGACCTGTTAAGAACGACTCGTCTACCATTTCATGGTAGTGCTGCTTCTGGCAGTCTTCCAGGGCCCGTCAGGTTCAGGAAGCTGCTTTTGCCATTTTTAAAATAACTTCAAAATTATTATTGCTTTGGTCCTGACAAAGTCCCTGGGATATAACAAGTCAGAAATGGTAGACAGGGAAAACCAAGGACCAAATAGAAGCAGAGCAGATCTTCAATTACTGATGTGTTCTGTAGGCTCACTCTTTGTTATTTTAAAAGAAAAAATTTAATTTACGCTTTCAGAGTTAATCCATTTACAATATCATTTTGGGTATGTGCTTTCTTATAATTCCTATATAATTTTAGTGAATGTATTCATACCTAAAATGTCTCACCTTATTCTTGATCTTTTTATGATTTTGCTCTTGGCCTTCATGGCAACTGCTCCTAGAAGTAATCTCTGACCACACCTCTAAAGAAACATCACAGCCACTGGTCACATCTCGGATATCAGATTAAGACATATCTGTTAAAGTGATTGGTTTCAGGTCTGAAAAATGGTATGCCTATGAGACTAATTATGTTCATTTAATACTGCTTAGGAACTCTGATGTATGTTTCCATAACGTGACACTTTCATTGAAGGATAATGAAATGTCTTGCTTAGCATACTAGGGATAAGTTAGTGCCACAAGTGTTCAACTTGTGTTCATTCCACTTCCTAGCTAGTCAAGAATGTCTGCATTTCAGTGCAATGTGTTGGTGCTTCTTTGGCTGTTTATATTCAGAAAGGATGACATAGTCATGGCAGTTACTCACTTCCTATAAAATAATCGATCTCTACTCCTTTAAATTTTCATTATTTTCCAACAGCAGGATGAAAATCAGAGATTCTGACTCAAACCCATGGAATGATTCTAATGAGAATTATTCAACTTGCATTTACCCTCCTGCTCCCACACACCCACTCTGAACCCATGTTGTCACTATCCAGTGTTATTGTGGGATGTGAACACAACCCAGTGGCTGCCACGTGACTTGATGACAGTGACAGTGCCAGACCTAGAATGCCACTCATTGGTTTTCTAGATTCGTATTTTCTATTGGGACCGCTAAGTGGGCCATTGTAGCAATTGTGCCTCAAGTGTTGAAAGCTATGAGCGTAACTACTACTGATGACACAGCTTTGTTGCCAGGGCTGGTGTTCATTCATAGAATACCAGGCAATGATTCCAAGAACCAGTGACCCTGGGTTGACTGCTTTTAGTTTCTGCTGAACTTGCCAATATCAGCATTGATTTCATTTGTCAACTCCCTGGAGAAAACATGTGGTACCAGGGTAAATTACATCTGCTACAGGGATTGGTTTGTGGCCTGAAAAATGGTATGCCCATGAGATTGATTTTTTCCTTTAATACAGAGTTATGAACTCTTATGTAACGCTTGAGGGGTGATAAAAATGCATTGCTCATAATAATGGGCATAGGTTCCTGCCAGAAGTTTTCAGCTTGTTTTTACTCCACTCCCAAACCAATCAAGAATGTTTTCTCCTCAAGTTAAATGTTTTGGAGCTTTGTTGGCCTTTACATTACTAAAGGCGGGCGTAGTCATGGAGGTGATTCACTTCCCTTGAAGTACTTTATCTGTCCTCATTTAAATGTTCGTTGGTTGCCAAGGAACATGATAGAAATTTGGGCTTCTGGCCAAAAAGCATGGATGAGTCATGTGAAAATTCGTCAACTTCTATGCATGTTTCCACTGCTCAGTATTACTCTAGGACGTGAACACATACCCAGTAGCAGACATACAATTTCAAAGCAGTGAAGGTTCCAGGTTTCGCATGTCAGCCATAGGTTGCCAAGATTCTGACCCCTAAGAGGATCAGCATAGCAAATTTTCAGCAGGAGTTGTAAACTGTGAGCACAATTACTCTTGACATCACAGGATTGTTGACAATGTCTTATAATGGAAAATCTTAGATTGTTAATCTCCACGTTTCGTACTGCATTTTCCCGACTCAGGGCCCTTTAGAGTCATTTTCTAATATTTGCTGTAAGATTTGGACAGAAGAGCAGGGGTCTGTCCCATGGGTGAGGATAACTTGGAGCAAGTTGTAGAACACAGTAGATTGATTTCACTAAGAATCACCCCTGTGTTCATGCTGTTCAGTTTCTGGTGGCCATTGCACCCAGAATGCTTATTACAATTGCCTTCTAGGTGGAAATCAATAGGGGTCTATATTCACTGTATTCTTGCTTCAGGTGTTTGGCAGATGCATGAAAGAATATTATACACATGAGATTCTTGCTCTTCTCCTTTAGGTAGTGGATGACCTCTGCTTTATGTCTCCATTGTCTGCCCTTTGCTTGATGACACAATTTGCTGGCTTTGGATTCCATTGCATTCTTTTCCATTTGAATGACTTGTCCTGTGTCACCCCACTCAGGGCGGTTAACAGTCATTTCTATGAATGTGATTCAAGATATGAACGCATACTAGAACCCTGCCCTGTAAAAGGAATATGGAGTTGTTGTTCTATGAAGGATGGGCACTCACCCTTTGTTGACCACTTTGTTTCTGCTGAACTTGCTCATTAAGGATGTTGATTTCATTGTCTTGATCTCCTTGGGGGAAGACTTGTTGTACCAAGGCAAGATATATCTGATTCATCAACTGGTTTCTGGCCTGATAAATGTTATGCTCATGAAACTGACTTCTTCCTTTACTACTGTGTTATAAACACTCATGTATGTTTCCATAGCATGATGCCTTCCTCAGGGGATAATGAAAATGCTTTGCTTAGAATAATATGGGTAGGCTTATGCCAGACATGTTCAACTGGTGTTCACTACACGCCCAGGCCAGTCAAGATTGTCCAGTTTTTCATTTCAAAGTGTTGGTGCTTCATTGGTTCTTTATTTGACATAGGCGTGGAAATGATTCACTTCTTCAAAGTGCTTCGTCTCTACTCCTTTTAATTTTAGTGCTTGCCAACAGCAGGATGAAAATCAGAATCTCACTGAAACCCATGAAATGATTCGTAGGAGAGTTATTTAACTTGCATTTACCCCTCGCCCGCATCCACCCACCCAGAGGCCATATTGTCACTGTCCAGTGTTATTGTGGGATGTGAACACAACCCAGTGGCTGCCACATGACTTGACAACACTGAAGGTGCCAGGCTTAGCCTGTCATTCATTGGTTTCCTAGATTTATGTTGTCCATTGGGACCCCTAAGTGGGCCATTGTAGCAATTGTGCATCAAGCATTGAAAGCTATGAGTATAACTACTGCTGATGACAGTGTTTCTTGACAGTGTCCGTGTGAGTCTTATATTGGAGGGTGTTAGATTGTTAATCTCCACAACATGTCACCCTGCATTTACCCGACTCAGGTCCCTTTGGAGTCCTTCTCTAACATTTGCTGTAAGAATGGACAGAGGACGAAGTGTTCCCTGGGGAGATAATTTGGAGCAAGTTATAGAATGCAGTGAATCGATTTCATTAAGACTCCCTGCCTGCACGTACTTCAGTTTCTGGTGGCCATTGCACCACATGGGACTTACTACAATTACTTTCTAGGCTTGAAATAATTGGTGGTCTATATTTAATGTATTGCTCCTTTAGAGATTTGTCAGGTGCATGTACGAATGTTATGCACGTGGAATTCCTGCTCTTCTTATTGAGATGGTGTTTGACCTCTCCTCTGTATCCTCATTCTTGTTTATTTGGTGGATGAGTCTTGATTTGTCTGGGTGTCATTTCGTTGAATACTTTTCCATTCAAATCACTCATATCATGTTTTACCCCACTCAGAGTGGTTAACAGTTATTTCTTAACATATGATGTAGGATGTGAACAAATATACTACAGGACATCCCTTGTGTAAAGAAGTCAAATTTGCCATTCTGTGAATGTTCATGAATGATTCCCCAAAACTACTCACCTTGTGTTGATTGCTTTCAGTTTCTGCTAAACTTGCCCATTGTGGTCATTGATTTCATGTTTTTCGATCTCCCTGGGATTAATCTTGTGTAGCAGGGAAAGTTATCTATGCAGTTGGTTTCTGATCTGACAAAAATGTGCGCCATTAGACTGATCGTCTTCCTTTAATACTACTTTATGAATTCTTATGTATGTTTCCATAGCATGATGTCTTGCTTAGAATTATATAGACGTTTCTTCCAGAAGTTTTCATTCCAGTTTCTGTCCAGTCAAGACTGTCATGTATTTCAGTTCATCGTGTTAGTGCTTCATTGGTTCTACACATTGTGAAAGGATGACATAGGCATGGAGGTGATTCATTTCTCCTCAAGGTGTCCATCTCTCTTCCTTTAAATTTTCCTTGCTTGCCAATAGCATGGTAGAATTTAGAGAGTGTGGTCTAAAACCACTTGGATGAACCTTCTTGAGAATTACCTCCCACTTAATAGATGTTCCATTATCCAGTTGTGCTGTAGGATAATGAACACAAACTTATTGAATGCCACACTATTTGCTGAAAGTGATGTGGCTGGCTTAGCACGTCGGTCATGTTTCCCAGATTTATTTTTTTTCTCTGCTACCTCCTCACAGGAGCAATGTAGCAATATTGCAGCAAACATTGTTGGGTAGAAACTCACCTACTGGATGACACAGGTTTGATGCCATATTGCAGGTTATTTCTTAACCATAGATGAACTCATCCTGTATTTACCCCATTCAGAGCTGTTTTTATTCATTGTTTAGCATGTGCCGTAGGATATTAACACAAGGCCAGATGGATGTTGCCTGGCATGCGCAATATGGAGCCGGTTGGACAATGAAGTAGAACGGTTATCCGCATAGTGACTCCTCGTGTTCACCTGCTTCACTTGGTGGTGAACTTTGCCATCCACATCCTTGTTACACTTGCTTTCCTGGTCAGAAATAATTGCTGGTTTAGACTCAATGTACTTCTGTTTTGGGACTTTCTCAAGTGCCTAAAGTATTTTTCACATGAGACTCCTACTCTTCTCCTCAAGATGTTTAATGCCCTCTTCTCTAGGTTCTCATGAACGACACTTAAATTGCTGGGCTTAGAAGCCATTGGATTTGTTTCCACTTGAATTACTTGCCTTGTATTCGTCCTACTCAAGGTCATCTGCAGTCATGATGCTGCATGTGATGTAGGGTCACTAACATGCCCAGCAGAGTATCTTCTGTGTAAGGAAAAGAAAAATGCCATTCTCTAAAGGCCAGGCAATGGTATCCTGCTGGGCGGTTCCCCAGGTTGATGGCAATGAAGGTGCCAGACTGAGTAACCATTGGCTGGGTATCACAAGCATCACTTTCACTGTTGTCACCTCATATAGCACATGCTGGATCATCACCACCATCAAACATTTGTTCATGTACAACTCCAGCCCTGAAAAATACGACTGGTGCTTGCTTGATGACCTCTTGTAGAAGTCCCTATTGCATGACACTGGGCTTGATGGCAGTTGACGTGACTGGCTTACAATTATGTGGGTTACTCCCTCCAGAATTACTCATCCTATATTCAATCCTCTCAAGGACAATGGTAGATATTTTCGAGTAGGTGCTTTAGGCTGTGAGCATGTGCCCCACTGGTTATCAGCTGGCATGATGGCAGTAAAGGTGCCAGTCTTAGAATACTGAAACTTGTATTTTCTTAAAATTGAGGGAGTCATAGAAAGAATGATTATGCCAATGTTTTTTAAGTCACCGGTGAGTCCTTCGGCCGAAATTGTGCCCAACGACCTCACCGTCACTTAAAGGTAGCAGTCGTTGTGCAATTTTAATTTTCAATCCAATGTTTTTATTTCTGTGAATTTTGTGAACTGTAATGTTAGAGAAACCTAATGTAAAGGAAAAGAGAAAAGTATCATATTTGTAGGACCCTCATAATAGAAAATGCAGTGATCAAAAGGACTTGTCCAAGAAACACAGTTCATGTGTAATAGAAATATTTTTAACCATAAATCAAAACATACTGCTTTATTTTGTATTCCAGGGTGCCAAAAAAATGTATACACATTTTAAGAGATGTTATCTATGCTCAAGCAGTAGTTCGCTGTAATCACAAGTGTCTGGACGCTGATGGTAACCACTGTGAGCACCTCTTGTCATTGCAGAAGTCAAACGTGACTTGTATTCATCTTTTGTTATCGGTATACATTGAGCGTTACAATTTTAATAGTTTTTTTCCTGTCTTAAAATGTATATATGCATATTTTTGGCACCATCTGTATTTGTTGAGAAACTCCCATTGCCATTAGTCTGTGTTAGATGGACTTCCCAGAAAGACAGTGCTATTTGGAACCAAACTGTCCCTTCATTTAAATTTAGAAAAGTTTCAGAAATGATTTATAATGAAGATATATGTTTGTGAGAAATAATATACTTGGGTCTGAAAGAATTGGTGTTATTACTTCACTGTTGTCATATCTACAATAACTTCACTGACAGATAAAGATTAGTAGGACATAAAGGTTAGCTTCTATTCATTTTCCCAAATAACTTCACATTGTAATAAAATTAGCATTTTTCAGTCTTCCCATATTGCACTTCATAGTTTGGAGTTCATAATTAAGTCAAAGAGATGTAAAACTAAATGAGAAGTTCCCTTTCACTGACTTATTGGATCCCGAGTCTTTTTCCCCCAGCCTTGCTGAGATATAAATTGACATATAACATTGTGCATGTTTAAGGTGTACAATGTGCCAAATCTCATTAAAAAGAGGACCACATTTTATTTCTCAACACCTTGAAGGTAATGTCAGGGGGATACTGACAATGAATTATGAGGGCAGAGTGGACAGGAGCTCACTATTACCACCTCTACTTCCTTTCCTAACAGGACTCTTGTAAAGTGTGGTAAAGAGTGAGAATGCAGACCCCCATTGTCTTGAGATCAATAAAACTATAGACTCTAAGCTCCGTGAGGTTAGGCAATACATGTGTCTTGCTAAGTGACATATCTCCATCACTGACCCCATTGCCAGGCACAGTAGATTCTGTCAATCAGCCAGTTAGCTGTGTTCATAGCAATTGCTCTGAGATCTGAAATAAATTACATATCAATGATGGGTAAGGACTTGGTATAAGACCATGCCTTCAAAGAGCATGGTGCAGTACCTGCTGCATTAAATCACACAACTGAAATAAAGGAATAGAATAATAATTGTATCAAAATGCAAATATACAATGAACACATATTTGTAGTTTCTTAATATAAATTGTAATTATAGATTCATAGCAGCGACCTGATTACTTTATTAGGCTTATTATCACAAGGATATTTGAAAGCCTGTTACCATATGATTTAATTTGCTGTCAATCAGATATGTTTTAATTTTCATACCACTGAGGAAAGAAGTTTGATATTTTTTTTAAATGCCAGAGGAAGAAGAGAAAGAAAATAATATTTGGTAGAATTTTTTCAATGTTGTGCAGAATTAGGGCTTATTTTAAACTGATGTTAATTTAAAAATGTTTTGTTTATTTTAATTTTTTTCATAATTCAGTATTTATTGCAGAATAACATATGTAAAAAAGAAAAACATTTTGATAATGTTTTTTACACATGTTGTAGGCCATTAGTGCTTTTGATATTTCAGACATTGCTTTATAGTTGAACCCTCCCTGTTCAGTACTTTGTGGGATTGACACATTGCAGAAACTCTTTTACCTCTAAGTCAAACCTGACTTGCAGCCAGTAGATGTAATAATTGGATTGTACGTCATCATTTTAGCTTTGATCATTGCCTTTTTTATTAGTATGTTTCATCTTTGTTGGATTTGTACTTAATTTTGAGGTGTTTTACAAGCATCATTTATAAATATAATACAGTAGGATGTATGTGTATGTGTTCTCTTAAATGTGTACAAATAAGCCTTGTTAACTTGGTACCGTGTTTCCCCGAAAATAAGACCTAGCCGGACAATCAGCTCTAATGTGTCTTTTGGAGTAAAAATTAATGAGACCTGGTCTTATTTTACTATAATATACAATTATACAGTACAATGCAATACAATATAATATAGTATAATATTATAATACCGGGTCTTATATTAATTTTTGCTCCAAAAGATGCATTAGAGCTGATTGTCTGGCTAGGTCTTATTTTCGGGGAAATATGGTGAATATTAGCTGTGCCTACAGATGAGGAAGTAGTTTACAGGAGGAATACTGGAAAGAGTTGAATGACTGCTCCAAACACTCAATGAGGGTTTTCATTGTTATTTTCAGTCTTTTTTCGCACTTTTATCCCCCATACCAGAGTGCTTCCATGAAATTGAGGGAGACAAAGGAAGCTAGACCAAGAATATCACTTCCATGCTTACTGTGCTAGTATATTTTTAATAATAAATGAAAGTATGATATTTGTAGGATCATTAGCTTACAATTTATTGAATGGGACCAGTACTCAAATATGAGTTTAGAGCAAAAGTTGGCAAATTTTTTTCTGTAAAGAGATAGATAATAAATATTTTACACTTTGAGGACCATCTGGTCTCTGTCTCAACTCATTCTGTTGTGGTAGCATGAAAACAGCCATAGATCATATATAAACAGATGAACGTGGCTCTATTCCCTCCACCCTCCGAAAAAAACCCTTTTATTTACAAAATCAGGCAATGGGCCTGATTTGGTCTTTGGGCTGTCAACCTGCTGGTTTAGAGGATAAATTCTCATGACGATATTTCCCAAGCAAATTCCATTGGCATAAAATTAGAACAAAATTTTATATAACAATTATTTCCAAGCTATTCAGTGATACATGAAAGTTAAATGTTTATAATTAAAAATTGACAGATGGAAACTAGATTATTTGTGTGTTAAATAATAAATTAATTGAACACAGGACAGAACGGGCTATGGAATAGTTGAGGTTCAAGTGGAAAAAGCCTATATGTAAAGTATCTTTATGAAAGTATAGATAATTAAAATGTTTTAGATACCTTTAAAATTTTTTAACTAAAGTATAGTTGGCATACTGTATTATTATGGATACTTTTTTTAAAGGTCATTGTATATTCTATTATACTGAATTCATTCATATGTATCCTAAGTTGATAAATGTCAACTTACTAGAACAGAGGACTCAACTTTGAATGCACATCTGAATTTTCTAGGGATTTTTAAGAATCACATATGAGGCATTTCCATGTATGAGCATGGCAGAATAACTGATAATAAAATTGTCAAAACTCCCCCACCACCACTATGAACAGCTAGAAAAATGGACAGAATATGTGAAACACTTTTCAGACTTGAACAACTGGCAGTGCAAGACCCCTGAGAGCGGGAAAAGGAAATGCTGAGCCCTACAATAGCCCCAGATTTCAGCCTGGATGCATTTGCTAGACTCTGGCAGAGGGAAGGTGATCCCAAACTGAGCACGTTGGAATTTCCAGGCTTAAGAGACAGAGACAAAAGTTTGGAAGGCTAAGATGGCTGCAATTGTGGGGCATTGTACCAGAGCAGAGAGGTTATACACTGAATGAGTCCCATATATCTGAACCAGGGTCCTCTTGAACGTTTCTTTCGCTGAGTAAGTGTCATATACATAAGGTGAGACTTCACAAGGTCAGGCAAAGAACAGCTATCAGAGAGGTATACACTGAAAAGTTGTCAAAATTCACACGGTGCCAGAACATAACTCGAGTAGAGTAGCTTTACTGATCACCTGAGAATTCGGTAGAGACCCTAGACAGGCCACATTACAGGAGGAAGGTTATACAATCCTTAGAATAAAACGTAACCCACCCTAACAAATAATAGACCCATCCTAACAAAGCTTAGAAAAATGTCTCAGTAAGAAAATGCTGACATGCAAGTGCAAAAATGTCTAAAATGAAACTCAGTATTCTTTCAAGGAAAGCAAAACATAGACAACATTAACCTTCATAATCAACAATTACTAATCAGGAAAGGGTGACTTATACCAGACAAAAAATCAGTTGCAATGACCCAGAATTGACAGAGATGATAACAGTAACAAAGAATTTAAATAGTTATTATAAACATAATTAAGGAAATAAAACATGAATATAATGAAGAGGGAAAAGAAACTTGTAAACCTGGAAATTACGCTGTGGCTGCATTCATTCTCTCTCTCCTTAACCCACTGTCCTTGACTTATCAGTAATAAGGAAATAGTTATAGCTAATGCTCTTTTGCTAATTTTGCCTCATTTGGCATATTTAAATGAAATATTCTTTATAGTATATATTTATATTCACACTTACTGGAGGTTATTCTATCCTATAAAACCTTTATCTAATACAATTAACTGCTAAGATTATTGAAAAGAACTGAACTGACTTTGACTATTAAACATTTCTTAAATGCGATATGTATTTGTTAAAATTTCAATGAAACAAAATCATCAGATATCATTCACAGTTAATTTTTTACTGTATATAGTTGCATTACATACTTGAAAGTTAAATCTGAGTCTGGTTAGAGGATGTTTCTCCTTAATTCACTTTCATACTCCCTTTCAGAACGATTTGCATACCTGTTCTAAATTTGACAAGGATAATTTACTATATTTTTCTCAAGCAATTTCTGGATGTTCCAAAGATATATCAGTAACCATCATATGTACCCATAATTAATGCGGGAGTTGAGTCAGCATACAGAAAGTGTGGCCTTTGGATGGCAACTCTTGGCTGAATTCCTCATGTTTCAATTTCTGATGAGGTGATGAAGTGGAAAGCTTGTACGATATAATTTTGCCATATGTTTCTTTTGAGATTTTTGAAAGAGGATCAACGGCTTAAAATCACCAGATTTTAATTTCAGCTTTTTAGAGACTAGAATGAGGAAGGTCAAAGCTAATGTTTTCTGAAATTCTACCTGAAGTGTCTGAATCTATTCCAAATAAACCTAAGTCGAGTGGTATAGTAATACTTATTATGACTATAGCAGTATGGTACAAAATATGTGAAATGTGGTATAATTCATACCTATTTTATATGTTCAATATTAGAAACAGGTGCACTATTAATTTGTTTTCCAAAGATCAGCCTAATGCCAGTACTTTAAAATGTAAATGTTTCAATCTAAACAAGCCCAAAGCGGGATGAAAATCAATTTAGAAATGTAACATTTTTAAATAATTACCTTTTAATAATCCCTGCAGTAAACCTAATACTTGCCAAATAAATTCATTTTGGATGCTAGTGGTTATGACTTGGTTAATATTTTGTTTTTATCATGTTTGCGTAAAATAAGCATTAACCCTAGATAATACCAGTTTCTAAATGTTTGAAATTGGCTTGGCTTCAAACAACATTATTTTAATAAAGGCAATATCATATATACACATTTTTAAGAAAAATTGTAAGAATGTTTTGATGAGCCAGCCAGATAGTCAAATATATTTTATAAGGCATGGGAACATTTTAAAGGCATTCTACTTACCCAGCCAGAATAAGGAAAATTACAGAGTATTCTAAAGGAATTGCTTAAAATAAAGAAATTAAGACCACACTGAAGTCACCTGAATCTTCTTTTTTTTATTTTATATTTCTGATGGAATGATCTTATTTCACCTATAAGTTACCTGTCTGTACCTTTTCATTTTTCCATTGTGTTCTAGAATAAGCAACAGCCACTATGTTCTGTCCCCCATCCCTACCCTATCAAGAATATAAGGAAATTAATATTTAGTCCAACTCAAATAGAAAATAGTTTTACCTTGTGTATGATGTATCTTACACAGAAAGATAAATATACTACTCATGCTGTATTAACGATGTCTTTTCCAGAAAAGTAACATATTTACCATCACAGAAATTTCCAAGATTGTAATGAAACCTGTTTGTTATTACAATAGTTAAGACCTTTTTCAGACTTGTGTCTCCATTAACTATTTTTTAAATGAATTTCAGGGCAGAGTGTGGTTCTTGTTACCACTTGCAAAGTATTTTGCACAGTGTGATCTTGCTTATTTTTTCTCAACATTTGAGTATGATAATTTCTAAACATATGGAAAATTTGAAATTGTTGCATAGTAAATATCCAAATAACTATCACTTAAATTCTACAATTTCTAACATCTTGATTTGTTTGTTTTATCTCATATCACATATCTTTCCATTCCTGTATCCATCTATCGGTCAATCCATCATACTCTTTGATGCATTTTACCCCTAAACACATCAACATGCATTAGTTTAAATTAAATTTATTGGGATGACACTGGTTAATAAAATTATATAGGTTTCAAGCGTACAATTCTATAATACATCATGTGTATATTTGTGTGTACATTGTGTGTTTACCACCCAAAGTCAAATCTCCTTCCATCACTGTATCTTTGGCCCCCTTTACTCTTTTCTACCTCTCCCCTCTTTCCCTCCTTCTGGTAACCACTAAACTGTTGTCTGTGTCTATGAGTTTTTGTTTGTTTGTCTTGTTCATTTGTTGCTTTCAGTTTTATTTCGTACATATGAGTGAAATCACATGATTCTCGACTTTCTCTATCTGACTTCTCTTAGCTTCATATTCTCAAGATCTTTATCTGGAGTTCAGTATTTGTTTTCAGACTTTGTAGTCTTAGAGGCAAAATTCACACAGTGAAATCAACAAATCTTAAGTGTATTGTGCCATGAGCTTTGACAAAAGCATACACTGTGTAACCCCTTAAGCTATGAAACAAACGCAAATCCCTATCAAGATAGGAAACATTTCCATCACCCCAGAGAATTCCTGCATGCCCCTCTGATGTCAGTTCCTTAGAAGTGATCCCCTGTTGTGATTTTTCCCATACTTTAGTTTAGTTTTGGACATAGCCTGATATTTCTGCTTCCAGTTTCTCCATATCCCAGTAGTCCATTTTTCACACTGTGCTAGAACATTGTATCACTTCTATCGTGAAAATCTAACAGGCAAACAAATAATATAAACTAAAAAGAATTGACCCCCCCATTAAGCAATGGGACCATCATGACATTCAATATCCATTATAATTTGGTCCTAACGTACCTTTCTAGCGTTACTGAAGGCATTCCCCATAATTTCCATCAATTCTATAATCTCACCAAGCTATCTTTTATTCCTTGAATAAACCATAAATTATACTATTATCTTGGGTCATATACGAGCATTTAATAGATTTAATAGTCTTGTTTTTGGCTGGCTGAGCATCTATGACAAATAGTAAATCCAAATACAGCTGAATGACAGATTTGAATCACAACTTCTGCAAAATGGGTGTGTGGAAGCAAGTCCTACAGTTAAGTGAATGAGCACAGCCAGCCCCATGCATCTGCCTCTCAATGTGATGAAATTTGTTATACATCAAATATA
Organism: Rhinolophus sinicus; assembly: GCF_057876585.1. Taxonomy (NCBI): domain Eukaryota; kingdom Metazoa; phylum Chordata; class Mammalia; order Chiroptera; family Rhinolophidae; genus Rhinolophus; species Rhinolophus sinicus. The sequence goes on along the minus strand of NC_142518.1, from coordinate 19,184,300 downwards.
CCATGTTTCCTCAAAAGGAAGACCTAGCTGGACCATCAGCTCTAATGCATCTTTGGAGCAAAACTTAATATAAGACCCGGTAATATATTATATCATATTATACCCAGTCTTATATAAGACCCAGTCTTATATTAATATAATATTAATATAATATGATATATTAATATATATAATATATAATAAATATATATTATATATATTAATATTAGACCAGGTTTTATGTTAATTTTTGCTCCAAAAGACACATTAGAGCTGATGGTCCGGCTAGGTCTTATTTTCGGGGAAACACAATATATTCACCACCAAGATTTTTAAGGGATCACTTAATTATTTTACTGTGTTTTAAAGGAGGAAATTGTAAGCTAGAAGGAAACACCATTTACAAGATTCCCAGCCACAGGATTGATTCCTCAAATATATATATATATATATATATATATATATATATATATATATATATATATATATATATATATGTTCTGGCATAAGACATAATGGTGCCTGCTTCTATTATCCTAGAACACCCTTCAAATGTAACACCATCTGACCTCTCTAACTTCTAATTTCAGACCCAATTGGGCCATTTTATTTTCCTGAAACCTTCAAACTTTCATTGGACATTATTAGTATGGATTTCCATTTTCCCCAAACCTATATAAATATATAAAAGGTCAAATTTAACAAGGCATCAAAGAGAACCTGATGGATCCATCTTGTATCTATCTTAGGGTGATGGAAGAGGCACAACGAAGAAAGAAGAGCCCATGGCTTTTGAGGCACAATGATATGGCCAATTCATTATTGCTCAACTAATGGGATGGGCCATTAGATTAACAATCCTCCCTCAGCTAGTAAGCATATGGAAAGCTAAGAAATTGTGAATGACGGAAATTACTTGCTATAATGAAGGCGTGAAAGAAACCCCACCCACTCACCAAACACACATAAGTATACAGTTTTTTTTTCAGTGATAATGAAAAGTCCTAACTACAAATACAAAAAACAAATATAACAGGCTTTAACAAAAATCAGTTTATCGACTGCAAAGAATACTAAAGTGATCACTGAGGCTGTTTACTACATTCTGCTCCTCTTCTCCTTTCAGGCATATGATGGCTGCCACTTCCATTTACCCTTTAAAGGCGAGTGTGGCCATGTGACTTGCTTTATCTTTGAAACAACGCATGATTCCCCACAATCCCTCGTTGTGAGAGATCACAGAAACATTTCAGTTTGGAACTTCCATCAGCCTGTATCCCTGGGATGACAATGCCATGCAGGTCCTCTACTGAACTGTATCTGATTCAGGCATAAGTCAAACATAAACTCTTGTGTTGAACCTCTTAGATTCTAACTTGTCCTTCCTGATTTAATGTAAATACGGTCTGTGGATAATATATCACAGTTTGTTCATCTCATTAACCCTTTTGATAGCTTTTTTAAAAATAATATTTCTACAACAGTTCAGCTTGCTTCAGGAGTTTTTATCAAGAGTACTGACATGATTTTACAAATCAGCGTATATGTATATTTTGCTGTGAGTCTCACTTATGTGTTGTACATTTATCAACTCCTATACAAATATCTCAAAACTGGGCAGTTATTATTGTCAGTCGAATAGAAGAAATTTCCTGAGAGATAAAGCTATTTGAAGACCTGTTTCCAATCTTTTCTTGATTCCTTAAATACAATTAACTGAAATTGTTAGTATGAGGAAAATAATGTATCCTTCCCCATTTTGTTCTTGAATTTGTGTGAATATAGTAGTATAAGAGAGAAAAATATTAAAAATGGATGAAAGGAAACTGAATAATTATGTATATGACACATTTTTTTGTAATTTTTCTTTTTTCTTTTTTTTTACTTTTCAATTACAGTTGACATTCAATATTATTTTATATCACTTTCAGGTGTACAGCATAGTGATTAGACATTTATATAATTTATGAAGTGATTCCCTCCCACCATAAGTTTAGTACCAACCTGGCACCATACATAGTTATTACAGAATTATTGACTATATTCCCTATGCTGTACTATACATCCTATGAAACATTTTTTGGATATTATATTGATATTAGTTTCTGTATGTAAACAATTCACCATGGTCTCTAAAAATTCCTTTTTTATCTTGCTTGGAAAGAACTAGCTCAATTATATATTCTAAAAAGCAATCTACAGCATTTCAAGTATGTAGGATGCTTTCTAATCTTCTTTAATTTGTAAGGAAGAATTAGCATGTAAATAGGTAATTAAGAAAAGGCATAAAAGACTATGATAGAAACTAACATATTTAGAATAAGAATTAAAGTTTATTTTTTCTATTTCTTGCAGCACAGAAAAGTAACCAGGGTACAACATACATATATATATATATATATGAAAATGGAAATCCATACTAATAATGTCCAATGAAAGTTTGAAGGTTTCAGGAAAATAAAATGGCCCAATTGGGTCTGAAATTAGAAGTTAGAGAGGTCAGATGGTGTTACATTTGAAGGGTGTTCTAGGATAATAGAAGCAGGCACCATTATGTCTTATGCCAGTACACTACAGCAATTCAGTATGGGGAAGAGAGGGCTGCGAGAGACAAGAACGAGGTCATGACATGTCTTATATGTTATGCTAAGAACTTTGGATAGTATCCCATAAATGGAATTACAATAAGGCGAACATGATTTAGTATGTTTTGTGTATCTGGTTGGATATGGCCATTAGACAAATGTATATTTCAGTTGAAGCTATGGGGATAGTTTGTTGCTGGATAAAGAAATTTGAATGTGATCAGCATATAGATGGTGGAGAGCAGTAGAAATCAGAAAATTCACCCCAGGGAAAATTATATAAAGGGAGAAAAGCAGTTAGGTAAATGATGAAATCAGAGAGTCTTGAATATATTAATTATTTTCCATTAGTACCAGTTATAGGGAAAATTAGCTTACTCTGCTATAGAATCTACTGACTACAATTCTGAAAATTACTGGCAAGGAAAAGTACATACAGTGTGCTATAAAAGCTGTAATGGTGATGGTGATGATAAGAACAGAGACAGGGTGAGCTACTCATCTTGTCTAAAAAAAGAATAGTGAACAGCTTGTTTATAGTGCTCATGATATGCCAGGTACTCTTCTAAATTTTATATATATTACATATATTCTCACTTAGTTCTCATACACACACACACACACACACAAATGAAACAGGGAAAGGTTAAATAACTTGCCATGTCAGTAAGAGTTAAAATTGGGATTCTTTTTTTTTTTTTAAGAGCAGATTTTTTTTTGATTTTTTTTTTTACCCAGATTGTTTGGCTCCATAATCTCTACTCTCAACCATGCCTGCCTCTCTCTGCTTAAAAACTAATTTCAAACTTATCAGAATTTAGCTCATGAGATCATGGTGATGTTTAAAATCTTATAATTTCAGTCTTCTCACCCTTGTATTAGAAACTCATACTACATTTCCTTGTTTCAGTTTATATTATAGTATGTTCTGTCTTTTAATAACTGCTACAGTGATATTAACCATAACAAACGGAATGTTAAGTATTCTTATTAACTATTGTTTATTGGGAAAGCAGAAGCTGTTTAAACTATTTTTTTAAATGAAAAATCTGTAAAGGAAGTAGAAATGTTAAGAGAATTTAGAGGAAAGACGTCCTATGATGAAGATACCTAGTTACTTATTTTCTGACATCAGTTTCCCCATCTGTAAAATGGTGTCTACATTACAGAATAGTTGTGGGTGTCTAAGTTGGTGTTCATAGAACATCTAATACAATACTTGCAAATGAATTTCTCAATATTTTGTATACTTTATTTAAAAATATATGTGAAAGTAAAACTCAAATGAAAGTTATATTCCAAACATAATGACTGCTGTAAGGACGAGAAACATTATTGTTTGGCTATTAGTAGAACATTAAGTTGTCTTACCTTCATTCACTTCACAAAACCTAATTTCAAGTAAAATTAAAAACTTAGAATAATGATATTTTCATGTCAGGTTTAGAGTGCTTTGAAATTTTTAGTTTGAGTATTCTAGAATTATACATCTAATTTGCACCTCTTTTCGTACATCCAAGTTTGTGAGGTAGAGCTAATATGACTTTAAAATAATATTTTAGTCATAGGTAAAGGGAAAATAAATTTCTCAAAAATACCCCATTAAGATAAGGAAAGAATAAAATCACTGAAATGAAAATCCCTTCACATAATAGTCTGCTATCATGTATAATTAAAAACTCCTTTGGGCTTTAGAAGTCTAAGAAAATATTCCCATTCTGACATAAGCTGCTTATAAAGAACTGGGGAAGATAAAATAGAAGGCATTATTTTTTCTAATCACATATGTCTGTATATGCATGTTAGCATCTTTGAATTTGCATTAATGTTGAAATATTAATTTGAGTCAACTGAGAAAACATTTACTGAACACCTACTCTATGTTAGGTTATGAATATATAAAGGAGAAATGGTCCCTACCAGCAGACAAATTACAACCTAGTGGTGACAGCCAATCAGACAATCAGTAACTTCAAGAGCAACAAGAAGAAATTATTATGGAAAAATATAAGAATGAGTGCTATATTGTTGTGGAAGTCATGAGGGAAAGCTTAATAAATGAAATGATTATTTTACCTGGATTTACATGTTTTCAATGGGAGGAGATAGGTGCATAGAAGTGTGATCATGAGGAATAGCAGAGGGGAAGAAAAAACATCACAGAATCTAGGGAATAACAGTAAATTATATTTTAGGCAATTAAAATGTTTATAATACCTTTTTATTCATAATATATATTTATAATAACTATAAGAGTATGCAAAAATATTTCACTTAACAACTTTAAAATAGTTTCACAAAATGTTCATTTGGCAAAATTATTTTAATGGTTACACAAGGTGTTGATTTGGTAGTATGTGCAAAATGAAGGGAGCAAATGTGGAGAAAATCAATACTTTCTAATAGAATACTTTATAAATCAGGTTTCAGCATCTCTTTAAACTCTGGTTATGTGTATTTGGGGAGGACATGACTTAACGTGGGTGTGTGTGTGTGTGATGAAAAATCATTTAAAACTCATGTGATCGTACCAGATTTTATGTTGGGTACCAATGGGAAACTAAACAAAACCACCTGTTCTGGACCTTGATATATATTGAGAAGTGCTCAGTTAACTTGTTGGAATTAGGTCATGTTATGCAATAGCCACTGGTGGCCAAGAATTTGGTAAGAAAGTAATTAAAACTTTGTAGAACATAGGATTTTGGGAATATGTACCCTAGGGCTTTAGGCATTGTAGCTGCATAGAAGCAGCTATTGTAAGTAATGTGATTATAGGCTACGTGTTATCATGTCATTCTCCTCCTCCCTCTTCTTTTTTCTCCTGACAGTTATATATTAGATAGTAACCAGAAGTCTAACTCATATCCTTTCCCCACACCTCTAAAGGCACCCCTTGAAGGTGGCTTGTATTAGGAAGCATTTTGTTGATCAGTGATTATGGAATCATAGGATGTCATTCTGGAAACACAGTTGCTTATTAATTTCTTATCCAAAACCTAAAAGAGCTGTTAGGAACAACTAGGTTGAATTAAATTGATCAATTACTAGTCCCATAAGATTAAGATACTATTATCAGAATAATCTAGGGAAAAAAGGGTCGTACTAAGCTCTTTAAATACATGTTTAATTTAACATGCAAAAAATATAGGCATGTAAAAAATGCACACATCCATTTCCAAACCACATCAAAGATGTTGTTTTTGAAATGTACACACTTATTATATCATCTTTATGAATAAATAAGTGGAAAATAGCAAAACTGTTTGGCTTGAGAAACTGAGTTCTTCCAAATGTGGGTGTTGAGTGTAAGCCAACTCTATTATTTTCAAAAAGCAAGCATCTGGATGTGAGTATATTAACAAGAATCATCTTTCTATTTAAAATAGCTCAGTATTATAAAATTGTACACCTGAGATTTACATAATGTTATTAACCAATGTTACCCCAATAAATTTAATTTGAAATAGAAGGTATAAGCAAATAAATAAACTTAAAGAAAATAAATAGCCAAAATATTAGCTTACATTATATATGTTCTATATATACAAAATTATAATTTTCAGTTTATTTTATCTAAGCCACTGAACCAACTCTATCATTCCCAAATTATCTTCATCCTTCAAACTGTGACAGATAATGTCTGTCGTCTTTAAGTTGTTTTACTGACATTCCATACTATGGTGTGTACCACAAGAGTTGCAACTCCAAAAACTACATTTTTCAAACCCATTTGTTAATTATTGGGTGGTAATTTTCTCTGGGTCTCTCATATTTCTATATGTAATGCAAATGAGGCACTAACTGCCCTATTTTACCGATTATCTTTTCAAGGATATTTATATAGCAAAAAGTCATGAAAGATAAAGGCTAAAGCTGTTCCAAGAGGAATATGCATCCTTGTAAAAATAACTTTAATAGGAACGTGATTGTATAGTACAGTTAGAGAAATTTTAATTAGTGGAATTATAAAATAAAATGTAATAATATATGTCTTCAACAGTATTTTAATAGAGATTTCAACTAGCTATTCCAGCTAAATTAAACTTTCTTTGTTCTTTTTATCTTAAAATCTTACATATCTACTTTTATGCATGGTGTTCAAAGTTTAATTTGGCAAAGTTGTATTTTATTTAGCAGTAAATTGAAGCAAAAAGAAGATAGAATAAGAAGCATAAGACCTGGGTTTCATTCTGTCTTTTTTTACATTGTAATCAAATGTCTAATCAAAATATACCTGATGTCTACTTGCCCATAAAATTCTACCCTGACTACTTTACCTCACATCATTGTTGTGTGGATTAAATGAAATAAAGTAAGTGACATACTTTCCATATTATACATTTCTCTATAAAAATAATTGCTTTTTAATATGTATTTTTTTTATTGTAAGAGGAATTGATGCCGCTTACAATCTTAGCAGATTGACCTGATGCAAATCCTCTTCGACCCCCATCTACCTCTACTACTTGCAATTACAAGCACATAAAAATGTTGGATGAAATATATTCAAAAAAATTCAAATATCTTGACCTTTTAAGCCAATCTCAAAATTAAAAAAAGGTCTACTCCCAAAGTAACAGCAAAGAGTAAGGAACAAAAACAGAATAATAAAAAGAGTGTTCTTATGCCACAGAGGTTTAAATAATTAATTTTTGAACCTGAAGATAGAACTCTGAAATAAAATTCTTCATAACAGCAAGATCTTGGATACATAACAACATGAATGACACTCAAAAGCATTATGCTAAGTGAGAAAACGTGACTCAAAAGGTTACATACTAGGTTCCTGGTTACCAATAGGATGGCATAGACTCATTTCTCCTTGCTCCTCCCTGATAAAAGTACAGCTAGAAACACTGGAGAAATTGTAACAATCGTAAGAGGAATGGTGGAAAGAGGAGAGCACACTGGCTAGGGAATCTTAGGTCTTGAATGACATGATAGTACATCCTCTATTGTATTTTCTATTTTTTAAAATTATATATATTCTGAGTGGGCACTGGATTAATCCCTAATGTGGAACACCGAACAGGCATATACCCAAAAAAGCCCAAAGAAGAGCCTGATTTCTCAGCCGAAAGACAAGGAAAGGGGCAGCCCAGGGTGACAGAAACTTTGTTGGCAAATAATAGCCCAACCAAAGTAGACTCCAACCAAACACCACAGATGCCCCCCAGCTCCTCCCCTTGTTGGGTCACACACTCTTCTTTTAGTTGTGAGAGGTGGAGCCTCTTACTGTCTCCCCTAGAGAGTTGGGGGATCTAAGGAGGAAGAAGCAGGAGAAAGGGATTCTTTAAACTTGCATAGGGGAGTGCTGGGCAGACCCTCCAGCAACCCACATGTCAAAATGACCCAAATCATCACACCAAAGGGTTCAAGAACTATAGTGTGAAACACCCAGGTTTTCAGAGTGGTATCTGAAGTAATATACTTCATAAATGGAGTAGAGGAGAATAGCACTAAAAAGACTCTGAAAATTACATTGTGTTGGATCCACAACCCTCAGAAGTAGGTAGGCCAGGATCTACACGCTAAACCTGAACAGGGTGACTGCCTCCTAAAGTCCCAGACTTAAATAGGATGCAGAATCTCCTAACAAAAGAGTCAAACTATCCAGGGTACAATTGAAAATCGCTAGTCACACTAAGGACCAGTAAAATTACAACCTGAAAAAAAAGAGAATCAGGAGGTGACAGTGCCAAGATGACTCAGATGTTGGAATCATCTAACAAGGATTTTAAAATAGCTGTCATAAAAATGCTTCAATGAGCAATGCTTAAAACAGATGAAACAAAGGAAATACCAGCAAAGAAATATAAGAGACAAATAAATGGGTCAGCCTAGGGAAGAGTTAGTAACCTGAGATAGAATGGACATTTAAAATATTAAGAATACCCCCAAAAATATGCTAATACGTGTTAAAAGTGAAAAATTGTGTTAAAAATGAAAATTGTGTATAAAAGTATAGCTTAGAAGTTTAACTTGAAAAGAAAGAGAAGCTCAATAAAAATAGAAAAAAACTTAAAAGTGAATCAATTAAAATGAACCATTCAAGTAAAGCACTGGGATTATATAACTTTGTACTAGTTATTATTCAAGGTAACATGACCTCTGTCTTATACATAGTGATTCAGAAAATAGAAACTGAGGAAAAGCATCATCACTGTTAGGTTAAAATTTTATTTTAAGTTTTAAACTGAAAATTTATTTATAGCAGAAGTATAAATAATCTACTTGCAAAGAACAAAATGCAAAACTCAGCCATTAAAAAAGGTCAACACCCAAATATATTTTAACCATGAGCAATATACGTATATTACTAGGTGACTAAATTGCTCAGTTTTTTATAGACTTTTTTTTTTTTTTTTTTTTTTTTTTTTTTTTTTATGAGCTGGTTAAATAATGGAGGGCATCCAACAGGAACAATGATTTTGGTTTGGGAAGAGGTCATCAGAAGCCATTATTTCTGACACTAATTAGAGAGTGGCTCCAGTTTTCCGTTATAGACACTTACAACCAAATGTACACATATATGACAACAGAATCATCTTTTCATTCTATGAAGAAATGATCACCTTTCTATTTTCTATACCAGAAGCAGGAAAGAAAAATGAGAATACAAAGTACACAGGTAGTTTATTCAACACTACCCCATGTGGGTGAGATGGGACCACGTTCCTGTTCACTCTACGGCACACTGTCATCTGTTCTTCTGGAGACAATAGCCACTAAGTCTTCTCTCTCAATAGCATTATGGCACAGGTTCTAATAATCATCAGTAACCAAAGATCTATATTGAGTTCTTCATTAATGTTTTACTTAAAACCATTCCTGCCCTTGGAAGGAGATGCCAGGGAAATGTCAATGAAAATGTCACTCTTAGTATGGATGTACATTATTATTGCCTTTCTAGAGGCAAATGGACAGCATGTATTGAAATTTAAATGTGAATTGAATGCAGTTTGACTCAGTAGTGATTTAGTTTAAAAGCGAGGAGTAGAGAGCAGTTGTTAAGAACATTGATCCCGGTGCTAGATAGGATGTGTGGAAATCCTAGATCTAGCCACTTACGAAGTGTATGAACTTAGACAAGTCACTTTTTACTACCTTCAGTACAACGAAGCAATAACAACACCTTTCTCACTTACATAGTACTTGGCACATAAAATTACCTTAAAGAAATCATTGCACAAGTGTACCAAGAGGCATATACAAGAGTCTTCCTTACAGCATTTTTTCCTAAAAGCTAAAAGCAATAAACTACTTAAATGACAACTAGCATAGAAGTTGCTAAACACTTGCATTTCTGTATCTTGGATCACTGTACCCCTCCACATAAATGAGATATATTTCATGCTACAGAATAACAAGAGCGTCAGTACAAATTTAAGTGGGAAAAACTTCAGATTGACATATACCAAATTGTTTAATTTTCCTATAAAATATGAAAAATCAATTTGTCTTACAGCTGTTTTGATAAGTGCATTTAAATCCCAGAAAAAGATCTAAAGGAATAAATATCAAATTGATAATAGTAGATACTTTTGGAAGAAGACTGGAATTTTGATGAGATCAAGAGGATTTTTTTCATATGTAAAGTTTTTTTTTAATATAGAAACGATTTTAGTAGATCCCTCTTCATTCAGTTTCGTTTTTCTTAAACATCCTTTTTTTTTTTTTTAAATTGGGGCATATTGGGAAACAGTGTGTTTCTCCAGGGCCCACCAGCTCCAAGTCATTGTCCAGTTGCCATTTTCAGTCTTTAGTTGCAGGGGGCACACCATCCCATGTGGGAATTGAACCAGCAACCTTGTTGTTGAGAGCTCACGCTCTAACCAACTGAGTCATCCAGCTGCCCCCTCCTGTGTAAAGGTTTAATTTTTATGAGATATCTGCATGTGTCACTTACTTAGTTAAAATAAATAAATAAATAAAAATAGCACAAATTGTATCTGGTGTTTTCACAATGCGGTAAAGAATATGGACCAGAGACAATCAGTGTTGCATTTTGAGAATACATTTTGTATATGTATTTAAATGGTATGCTTACCTGTTAAGCCAATGGGCCCATACTTTGTGATGCATAAAGAAACACGTATTTAAAAAATAAGACACATTACCCTTTTGGTCCAAACAACGTAGACTGTGTCCGTAGAGGAAAAAAAATACCTTCAAAATTTGGGGAATAGAAAATCCTGCCTGGATGTTCAACATATTTAAGCTTTCAAATCAAATATATTGCATGACGAAACATTTCTGTAGCCCAGGTAGAAAAAGCCTTTGTTATATGAAGTATTGATTTTCATTGACAATTGAGATTTGGGCTCCTAACCCCTCATTCACCGGAGTCACATGATGATCACTAGTCCCCAAACTTCTCATTCCTGGGCTTTAATGGTCAGTATTTAGGTGCTGAGGAAAAGTTAAATGGGACAAAAACTTAAAGGGATGTTTTAAAAAGACCGAATGTCTTAGAATGCATCAATTGCCACAAACAGGATAATGGAAAGATTGAAATAAATCTCTTCCAATTTCCCATCTATTCATCTCAAAGTAAAACCTGAAGAAATATGTTTCAGAAGAGAAACCATGTGATTGGGAACAAACACAGTGCTAAGAATTTTCTTTTTATCTTCAGGATTAGATTATAAAATATTACTATTTTTCGTCACCTTTCTTTTTCCAATAGGTGTAAAAAAAATATCACAATGTTAGGAAATTGTGATATTCATAAAGCTCCATCTTGATCAGATTAAAAAAATGAGAAGGCCCACCACATACTAAAAAGTTTATAGTACACCCTTAATATGTCCTACTATTTTTAAAAGCACATTAAGCTATAAAACAAGTGTAAGCAAGTATAACAGAGTTCTGCTTTTTCCTTTGACGACAAAGATATTTATTTCCTCTGTGGATTGGATAAAGTGCAGTGTTTTATTGAAAATTCGTAACAAAACACTAACCCAAATCAGTGTTTATATTTTTCTGCTGCTCTAAACATTTTGTTTGCCTTTGTTGTAAGCTGGCATTAAGTTATCCAAAAAAGAAAAAAAAAAAGTAGAGGAGCTCTATAAGCTTGTCCACTTCCAGTAATAAAGGAATGAAAGGGACACATAGTAGTCTCATTAGAAACTATTGTGATTTTCCCAGTTATACATATATTCGTGATACATAATGAAATATTCTCTTTTTTTAACTCCAAGTTAAACCTGTTTTCCTATTTCAAATATTTCATATTGAATCAAATGCCAGTTTTAGTTTGTACATTTTAAATAACTTTTTAATGTATTATCAGGGCTTTTATTTACCAATGTCATTGGAGAAAAAATTTAAATTATCATCTCAAAGAAAATTGCAGTTGAGAATTCTTGAAAAAGAGGGAGGATGTGTAAATACATAAGTAGACTGTCTTGTTACATAATTAATAGTTGGTATATAAAGTTCTGAAATGGACAGTGCATTCCATATTTAACCAAGTAATTGAAAATACATTAGTCTGTACATTTGTAACATTGTAATTTTAATGTAGATCACATAAATTGACTCTTCAAAAAGTTACTTTTATTGTGAAAAGCATGGTAAACCTTAGCGATTGCACATAAAATTTAGACAAAAGAAAAACATACTATTCCACTATTTTGAGATTCTTGAAGGATGCACATTTGTCTTATTCTCTCCAGCACTTTATTGTATACTGATACATAGAAAGTATCCACTATATGTTGGTCTGAATTTAGTTCGTAAAACTTTAGTGGAAAAATGCAAGACTAGGTCAGGTATCTGTCTGTTGATAAGTTTAGAGATGCTTACTAACTAAACTCATACCGTGTTTCCCCAAAAATAAGACCTAACCGGAAAATCAGCTCTAATGCATCTTTTGGAGCAAAAATTAAGCCCGTCTTATTTTACTGTAAGACCAGGTCATATATAATGTAATACAATATAAGACCAGGTCTTATATAATGTAATATAAGACCGGGTATAGTATAGTATAATAAAATACAATATAATATATACTATAATACCAGGTCTTACATAATATAAGACCCAGTCTTATATAAGACTGGGACTTATATTAGTTTTTGCTCCAAAAGACTCATTAGAGCTGATTGTCCAGCTAGGTCTTATTTTCGGGGAAACAGGGTATCCCTTAATCCACAATTACTAAGATATTTTAAGCCAACCTAAGTATATCCAAATATACATCTACTTTATCTTATTGTCCTGGATAATTTGAATATAAGCACGTTTGTAATCATGAATTATGGTGTAATTATGGTTGTGCACTGACCTGGCTAGATAAGTAGTGATTTTGGGCTCCCATTTACCTTGGCATCCGTTCTGAGTTAATAAAAATAAAATTTTGCATCTTTCTTGTTTGTCTGGTTTGGGTTGTTTTTTTTTTAATTTTTCCCTTGCACAGCTGCAGATCTGACCATAGGAAAATCTTATTCAGAGCTGTTAAATAGTTTATGAGAAATCAATATGTACTTGTGACATTTACCAGTTTCATTACCTCATAATAGGTATTAGGTTGGTGCAAAAGTAATTACGGGTTTTGCAATGATTTTTAGCCTTTTAAACTGCAATTACTTTTGCACCAACCTAATATCTACTCGAACTTGATCAGCCTCCTAAAAGTTGATTAAAAAATTATAATGACAGAATAATGGCCAAGGAACACTTGAAGTGAGAGTTCTATATAAAAATTTATATATACGTATATATCTTACATTATATGTTATATGTATAGTGTGTATATATATATACAGATAATGTATATATAATATATATGTATATATATTAAAATGGTCACACTTTAGGAAAAATTTCAGATTCTGAAAAACTCAATTCTACCCACATACTATGAAGCAAAAAATGACCTTTACAAGTAGAAAAAAATCAATTTAAATTGTTCAAGAAGTCTTTAAGTACTTCATTGCATCTCAGAGCCTCTGTTTTACTTATGTATTACTGCATAGCAAACCATTCTAAATGCAGTGGTGTAAAATGACAGCTATTTTGTTACGCTCATTGATTCTGTGGAGCAGGAATTTGGAAAAGATACATCAGGGTCAGCATGTGTCTGCACCATCATGTTGGAAGCCTCAGCTTGCCTCTTGAATCCACAGCTGGCAGCTGCAATCATCGAAAAGTTGACTCATTCATAAGTCTGGTAGTTAATGCAGGCGTTTGTCTGGGACTTTAGAAGGAGCTCATGGCCAGAATACCTACACGTGGCTTCTGCATGTGGTTCTTTGTTTTCCCTCACTGTATGGTACCTGAATTCCAAGAGCAAGCATCCCTTTTATAACCTTTAATGTCATATCATCAGAAGTGACAAGATTGCCCAAATTTAGAGAAGAGGGACATAGACCCAATCTCTTGATGGTTAGTATGTTACAGTCACCCTGTAAGGAAAGCATATGGAACAGGAGATACTGTTGTGGCTGTTTATAGAAAGAAAATTCGATCTGGCACAGGCAGATAGAAATTGCACTTTACCAAAGAAGATCTACAGATGGACCAATAAACACAAGAAAAGACCATCAACATGATTAGTCATCAGGGAAATGCAAATGAAAACCACAGTAAATTATTACACACCCACTAGAATTATGCTAATTAAAAAGATGAAATATACCCAGTGTTAGTATGTGGAGCAACTGGAACACTCACACATTGCCAGTGGGAATGCAAAGAGGATAACCACTTTGGAAAATAGCTTGGCAGTTTCTTACAAAGTCAAAAGTACTCTTACCATATAATCCAGCAATTACATTCCAAGATGTTTACTCAAGAAAAATTAAGACATTTCCACACAAATAATTTGTGGTGTGTGTGTTGCGTTTGTTGATATATAAAATAGAAAGTTATTTTTAAAACACACATTTCCCCACATCCATTAATAATTCCCTAAAATTTTAGATTCTGCATAGATAAAGGGAAAAAAGTCTTATCAGAGATGAAAAATCAGGTATTATCTGTGTTTCACAATTCCAGTAATGTAAAGGGTTCTTCTTTAGAAATGATACTGTCATAAGAGAGTGATACAATTAAACGAGGAATGATACAATTAATAAGCCTTATTTATGTCAGCATTATAATTAATTAATATTCACTAAGTGGAAACTAGATCTTTTGTATGAAGTAGAGAATGAGTAAATTTTAAGAATTTTACCTTTCTCTAATATTGGGAATGATGCTGTAGAGAAGCACACAGAAGGTATCCTCATTTTTTTCTTTTTTTAGTCATTTATATAATTTATGAAGTGATCCCCCGATAAGTTTAGTACCCATCTGACACTGTACACAGATTTTACAATATTGTTGATTATATTCTCCCTATACTGTATTTTACATCCCCGTAATAACTCTTTTGTAACTACCAATTTGTAATTCTTAATTCCTTCACCTTTTTAACCTGACAGATATTTGTATATGAATGTTCATAGCAACTTTTTCCATATTAGCAAAACTCTGGCAACAGCTCAAAGCCCATCAGTAGGTCAATAGATAATCAAATTTTGGTATTTCCATGTAATTCTATGCAGCAGTAAAAGGGAACAAATTACTAGTACATTCAACAATGTGGAAAAATTTCAAAAACATTATGCCGTGCAGAAGAAGCCAGATGGAAAAAAATACATCTGTTTCCATTTATATGAAATTCTAGAAAACATAAAAATAAACTATAATGACTAAGAACAGACGAGTGGTTGTCTGAAGCTGAGAGTGGGTGGGAGGAAAACCACCTTCTGGAAGCTTAAGTGGAAGCCTGCTTTAGGTTTAGCCAATCATGTGCTCCCCCTCAGGAATTTGAATCTAAGGAAATGGTGTGGTGACGGGAGGGTAGTTGAGAATTTAGTCATGCCTGCAATGACATACTGAAAGCATCTAAGTCCAGCAGAATGATGCCAAATCAATACTGTTATCCTGGCGGTTTCTGTAGCATGACATTGGTTGTGTCAACATTGCCCAGAATCCCTTTATTTTCTACTCATCTCCTGAGCTTGGTTGTTAAGCCTTCCCGTTGATTCTATAAGCTACGCCTATTCTTCCAATAAATTTACTTTCTGCTGAAGTTACTTGAAGTCACCTTCTGTTACCTTAAAAAACAAAAACAAAAACACACACACGGAAAATGAACCCTGACTGAAACAGACACCTAGGTGCTGAATAACGGACGTTTTTCATATTATGCAGCAGGAAAACTCTAGGGAGTTCAGTAGGAAAATACTATTGTGTGCAATATACTTAATGGTACCATTATTTTCAATACACGCTGACTTACATTACAGTCATATTCTATGGACCATCATACTTCATCAATTTTGCAGATGATGATAATAAATTGCCTGGTGCCTTGATCTTTCTATCCATCAAGGTCCCTCATTTGGGTGTGCTCAATTTTAATTGCCCTCTGCAATAATCTCCTTTGTTTGGAAGGTTTCTTATTGTCTCAGTTGGTAATTCTATTGATCAGCTTCAAGTTCAGCTTTGATGCTGATTCTGTTCTTATTTCTAATAACTGGCTCTTGGCTATATTCTTGGCAAAGGCCTTTCCTTCTTACTCTAGTTAATTCACTAGATCCTTGCTGTTTTCCCATCTCCGAGTAGACATCTTATTACTCGGTTCCTTTAACTGCCTTGGTACTACCTTAGGCTAAGCCTCCATCATGTTGAGCATTGCCTTATAGTAATTCTATTGATTACCAGTCAACACATTATCCTAACACCATTTTCCAGCCAGAATAGCCACTGGCTGCCCTCCAGTGGACATTGCTGATAACATGGCAGGCTGCCTGCTTGCTTATCTTTCCTGCCTAGTGCCTACTGGCAGATTCCCCTAACAAATATCCAGTCCAGGTTTTTACTACGCGTATCAACTGCCAGAAACTTCACAGACCATGTTTCCTATAGCTTGATGAAGTCTCTGGTTCCTAGGCCTCTTGGTGTGTCTACTCAGTTCTGATGGATGATTTGGTAAAATCATAACTTTGGTTTCCATGTTTAATGTAGTTCAAATCTATTATTATTCTTATATTTGGCCTAGCTAGATTAGAGCAGCTTTCTCATGTTCCATGTCCACCTTCCATCCCAACTCACCACCCCTTTCTCTCTAGACTTTGTCTCCCTCCTTTTCTCCCTCTCTCCTTCCCTCTCTCTCAGTATAGTTAGAGAAACTTTTATCATTATTGAAGTCACCTTGGAAATTTCTGGAAACATTCTCCAAATTTAAATTTATACAAGAAGATATTCTCAGTAGAGTCTTTGTAATACTATGAATTTACTTCCTGTTTGGAAAAGAGGTGCACAACAGAGGCTGAATTTCAATGGAAAGAGAGATTAGATTTCCTCAGTGTCCTACATATTTTCATTTCATTCCATTTTAATTATGTTTTAGATTAGATTTATTCTTTTATAAGATCAACATGGTAGTAGAGGGTTGTTGGTCAAAACATGTAACATCAATATTTGGAGATAAAGTTTTTTTCCTCCTATTGCCCCACAAAATAAGTATTTTTAAAGGCCATCTTTTTAATGTATGTAAGTATAGAAGCAAAATCTACCTAAACATTTTATATTTTTAATAATATAAAACAACTTGGACCTGAGATTCTGCCAGGTTTATAAGTGCATCTGTTCTGTTTATCTCGATCGGTGCCTTAGAATGTTTATCAGAACAGATGTACACTCTGTACATGATAATGAAAGCTAGGCAGATGTGGGAATAGGTCATGAACTTTTTATATTAGGATTAATACAAATGCATGTTTAAACTTATCAGAGGCACATTTAATTATATTCCATTTCAAAGGACATTTCATTCTGATTATTTAGAATTTTATTCAAGAGAAAAATATCACATTAATGCTATGTATGCAATTATTATTAGACTTTCTTGTACAGAATAATTTATCATTTATCATTCGTGAACAAAGTATAAAATCAAACTGTCTGTGACTACGTATATTAAGGACTATTAATATGACAGCTGATGATTCCCAATGTCCCACTGATTCGGGTTAGCTCTTAATATCCCTAAACAGTAATTGACCAAAGGAACAGATTTCAGTTTACTTGTACCAAAGTTTGTTACAAAAGAATATCTCAACAATAGCTGTGCTTATATTAAAATGAGTATGCTAGGTATTCTTAAGCATTGAAATAAAGACTGTAAACAATTACATCATATTTTAGGGGTATAGTTTGCAGACAGTTCATTCTGATAGATCTACATTCGGCAGTATTCTTTTCTTTTCTACCTTCCAACACCAAGTCAGATATTTTTGATTCTCTGTTATTTTACTTTCAATTAAGTGAATTTGTTAGCTTGCTTTTTAAAATTAGGAAGGCAAAAATGACCTTTTTCTTATTTTTTCCTTCTGTCTTATGCCGTGGTATTGTGGCTGATTACACCTACATGGGTGGAAATCCAAACTTATTTTTAAGGATGTTGTTGACTTTGCCTCTAGTCATATTTGTGGCATTTTTCTGTGTAAGGATGTGGTTAATTGGGGGAAGAGAAATGTGTGAAGTGCCTCAATTTTTGCAAGATAAAGTTATATTTATTAATCTGGAGAGCTAAAGTATTTGCAGTAAATAATTATTTATTTGAATTTTAGGCATATGTATGGTTTTCACTTGACGTTTCTAAGGATTTGAGAAAAGTACTGTTCACAAAATCCACTTTATACTGACAGTCTAAGAGATAATTGGTTATTCTGGGTGCTCCAGTTTAAGATTCCCCACAGAGCAATGTGCTTGGACAATATTAACGCAGCTGCCTGAAGAAATGCGTTTGTTTTCATAGAGAACTAGGTAAACATAATATTTCCTGGTACTTGCATCTCTTGTTATTCTAAATAGCTTCTGATCTTTATTTTCATCTTTATTTTACTTGATTAATTCTAATGGCCTAAAAATTTTCAGACATTTCTAGATACGTATATAAAACATCTCATCAATACTCTCTTCTCCCTTGTTGGCGGATTATTGTATTTTATCCTAAGCCCTCCAGTACATAAACTGATACAGTATGGTATAAGCTTAGTTGCTTTTGCATTTTTCTCATTAGCTTCATTATTTTGGCTATACTTTATTTAACACCTACTTAACTCTGTGCAAGGTGGAGTCGTAAGTATTGCGTATTTTTTTCTCATTAAATCCTCACAGCTGCATATTTGGAGGCAAAATGCAGATTTAGAAGTTTAGTATTTAATAGACAATTAAAAACAGGTGCCTGATTTGTGGTATGAATTTGAAAAAATAAATTAGTTTTCTAACATTCTTTATTAAATATGCCTTCCAGTTTTTCTGCACTGTGATAGTGGGGGAAAAAAAACAAAGATCTGAACTTACTTTAAAATGGATTAAAAATAAGATGGATTGGTGGACTGATGGATAGATAGAAATGTAATAAAGCAAATATAGCAAAATGTTATTTGTAGGATCTGGGTGGTGCACATATGAGTGTTCATTGTATGATTCTTTCAAATCTTTATGCTTAAAAACTTTTCATAATAAAATGCTGGAAAACATAAATGCTTGCTTATCATATGCTTATGTAAAGGTTTCTCATATAATGTTGGGCCTTGCCTGTTCGGCCAGTGTATGTTTGTTGTTCTATGATTTGTAGGTAACACTTTGCTTATACGTAAGGAAATTTTGCATAGTGGCCAAAAACACAGTCTCTGGAGTCATATCTTTTTACTTTCTGGTTCCTCCACTTACTAGCATTTGAACTTCAGGATTCTTCATATGCCTATTAGGAAAAACATAGTACCTACCCCGTGTGATCATAGATTAAATGAGAGGATAAATGGAAGTCACTTAGAAAAATGACTGCTACATGTTAAGAGCTCAGTAAATATTAGCTATTATTACTTATCTGATGATGCAGGTGTAAGTATTGCTGATTTTCTCTGCTGTACTCATCTTAGTCAGAAGGAGCCTTCAAAGCTAACAGACTATGGTATTTTAATTTTAACCTTACCCAAAATAGGAGAAGTTGGTAGGGTACATATATGTTATATTTTTGTATATTTTAACTTTTCTATTTTGGAAACAATATTATGATCAATGTGAATCATTAATTTGGTGGTGTTTATACTGCGTCTTTCTGCGTCTTCTCAAAGCATGAAGGCTTATTAAGTTGGAGTTAACAGCATTTTGAAATAAGTACATTAAAATTTGTGATCTACTTCCTCCAATTTCAAATGTTAGATGTGAGTTGACAGTCATTTAGTTAAAATACAGTGAGGGAAGTTAATTGCTAATGACTTTTATAAAACTAAAATTATTAGTTAGCATGTGTTGCCTAGTAACCCAATTATGTGTCCTTTTTGACCAACATTTACTCTGCTCAAAAGTAGATGAATCACAACATATTTTAAACAAATACTATTACAAACCTCTCCTTTGCAAACATGAAATTAAAACACCTTTGCCATTTGTTTGTAAAGGGGTAAAATAATATTTTTTACCCCTCAGGTAAAAAATAATCTTTACTTAATAAATAGGGCTGTGAGAGATAAACCACAGCAGAACTGAGTACTGATTCAGGAAATGTTTATTGTTTAAGTGCTCACAGGAAAACAAACAAGCATTTTTCTTTATATGTCTACTCAAATAATATGCTATAGCTGTCAATATCTTCAAGTGAAAACATCTCTTATATTTCTTCCTATTTTTCCCACATGCAAAACAGAATGATGATCACCAATCTAATGCCTGACTGATCACTCATTTAAGTCAGATTTTAAAATCCCACCTTGTTTGCAAAAGAATCATGGCTATGGAATATCTTAAACTCAACATAAATTAAAACGAAGCAAAAAGGTATTTTCAGTTTTCTAAAATTATCAGATTTGTGATGGGTGAGTGTATTTCTTCAACATGCACAGTTCTTAGAAATATTACATATGGCTGAAAAGAAAAGAAGAGAGAAAACACAATAGGATGGTTTCTCTATGCCATATAAACTCCCATTGCAGCTTCCAAAACTAGCTGAAATACGGCGAGCGCTCCATAAATATTTGTTGATGATGATGACAGATTGCACATTCTGTATGCACTAATGTCAGTGCATGGGCACATTGCTTGTGTTTCTAAAACCAAAGTAAGCACTAATGTTGACAAATGACCACATTCTCAGGTGCTTCTAAGTACTGGTAGTTCAAAGTCAGGGGCCCTCATCCATTTATCAAGGCTGTAACTGAAATCAGCTACAGTGTATTTGTCCAGCTTGAGCATTTAGGCATAAACACCATTTATCTGGAGTTACTTCTGCTCTCTTTAGATAGGTCTTGGGGGGGTCAAACGTTTTTCTCCAAGTATGCTTGACACGTTCAGGAGCACTGGCTTCCATATGAAGTATGAGGTAGTTATCCCCTAAAAAAATGAAAATAATAATTTAGGAAAAAAAACTCCATTCCTTTAAAAAAAAACCACCCCAGAACAAACAAAAAAACATCATCCAGGAGCAATCATCCTTAACATTAAGAAAATATCATATTTTTTAAATTGAGGAATAATTGGAACAGTGTGTTTCTCCAGGGCCCGTTGTCCTTCAGTCTAGTTGTGGAGGGCGCAGCTCACCTCCAAGTCCTGTCACCGTTTTCAATCTTAGTTGCAGGGGGCGCAGCCCACCATCCCATGTGGGAATTAAACCGGCAACCTTGTTGTTCAGAGCTCTGCGCTCTAACCAACTGAGCCATCCAGCCACCCGAAACCTCCATTCCTGTTTGTGAAGTTAGACTAGTTTATTGCAACAGTTTTGCTCTCATTTTTTGAAGCCAAAAGAGGCTGTCTTTGAATCTTTTTCCACCTGTTTCTAGCTTTATGTCCTCGGACACGTAATTGAACCTTGCTAAGGCTTTGTCAAGTCAGCCACGAAGTGCTGCCGCTAAGAATTCCCATCTCATATCGTTTTGTGAGAATCAAATGACATATATGACACATTTAACAGAGTATCTGGTATATATTATATATCTGGTATAAGTACTTAAAATTAGCTAAAACACCAATTTGCAGGTATTTTAATTTAAAAACATTCACGTCAGATAGCTGGTTTCTAATGTCGCAGTAGTACATTTCCTATTATCCCTGACCCTTATCCAGTCCCTTTGTTCCCTAATCCTTTGTAGCTAATTCTTCCTTTAGTTTTCCAAATGTTTGTCTGTAACCAACTAGCTTCCTTAGATTTTATGAGAGAAGAGGATCTCAACATTACAGCTTTTAAAAAGCTCTCCATTATGGGGATTTTCAAATTAATACAAAACTATAGAGAAAAGTAAAATTAACTGACTCTTTATACCTGGAAGTAGCCTCAACAGTTACCAACATTTTCCAAATCTTATTTATTTATGTATTTCCTGAGAACTAAGATCATCTATATGAACATGACTTAGTTGCTTTATTTTCTTTCCAGGGAACCTTTTGCTCTGCAAAGATAAGACTGTAAATTAGTAAATAACTTTATTATTTGCTCCAGGAAACTCCTACAAATCAGTTTATCAAAAATCATAGTCTTCTCATATAAGCAAAGAGCTCACTTATTAAATGACGATTTACTTGTGAAGACTTGCTTTAAGGCCCTTGCTACCTCACTGTGTCACTTGTCCTAAGTTAGTGTATTATGAACTTTGCCCAATCCCATTCAGTTGTCCCCCCCCACCCCAAACCACTTGAGCCTGAGACACTGCTAAGACTATATTAATATGGAGTTCTCCCTTACTGAAATGATTTTGAAGAAACAGTGTTGCTCTATTAACAGGTTGTTTGATGATACCTTGTGGAAATCAGTGCCCATATGTAGTGTGTGTGTGTGTGTGTGTGTGTGTGTGTGTGTGTGTGTGTGTATAAGCAAAACTTTGGAGAGGTAAAAGTAAAACAAAGATCTATGATTTCAACTAAATTTTTCACTTGGCATCTCTAACAGATCAGGGCCTTGGCAACAATAACACGTTTACTGTGACATTATCATAACGTGATTAATGGTTATTCCTTAATATCAACGAATACTCAATCCATATTCAGGCTTTCCTGATTATCTCAAAGGTGATTTCTTAAATATTATTTTAAATTTTTGAATTAAAATAAATTCCATACATTGCATTTGGTTACTTGGTCTCTAAAGTCTCTTTTAATCTGTAACTCTGTCCTCACTTTTTTTTTTTTTTTTTTTATTGCCATTGATTTGTTGGATAAACCAGGTCACTTATTCTGTAAAAAGAATGTCTAAATTTGACTTTTCTTTTCTCATGGTGTGCTTTCACTTTCTATTCTACATATAACCCCCATATTTCCTGTGAACTTCAGATAGATCTATAAGCTTTATTATATTCCAGAACAATATTTTGACAAGGTGTCTTATAGGCGGTACTGTGTATTTCCTATTGTGTCATATCAGTAGACACACAATGTAGGGCTGTTGGACTATTAGTTGTACTAAGACTGCTCACTCGTTCATGTGGTATTAATGTTATTCTCTCACCCCCCCCATTATAAATTTCTCCATTACAACCTTATGTAAAGGATTGGCTACCCATTGAAGTTTATTGGCTACTTCTATCATTTCATTAGATTTTAAAATTACAGTTTTATAATACTATCAGTCTTTCTGTAGTTAGTAGCTGAAATTCGCTTATGAAGAACTTTCCTCATCAAGTATTTGATTACTCTGACATAGAGTTTGTATGGGAAATAGAGGATAAATTTAGATTATTTCCTTTAATTTATCAGTTTTCAGAGCAAAGAAATTATGCCCTAGCAGCATCCAGTGATGGCCAATAGGATTTTTTGAGCAACATTATGAACTCATTGATTTTTAAAATTATATTTGCAACTGAAACAGTGTTCCTTGTAGGCCAGTACAAACCTCCTTTGATCAACTTGAGGAGGCTTGACACATTTGTAATACTGGATATTCCAATACATGGCCAATTCTGACTTAGCATAAACTCTCACAATCCATTCTACACATTCTTTCTTGTTAATGACTATTTTAATATTTCTATCTGCTAAAGCGATTTTTTCTAATTTTTCTTTTTATAAACCACAGTGTCAATTATTTATTTTTGTCTCTAGCTATATCTACATGAGCCCAGTGTTTATTTCACTAAATTAGTTGTCTCTGAAGCCATGTAGATTTTGACATCGCAGCCTTACCCTTTCCTCATGTTTTATTTTTTCCTTCTCTCCCTCGGGGCTTGCTTTGCTTAGGTTAATGCTGAATCATTCTAACTAATGTTTGAGAGAATAGAGGAAGAGAAATTTTTTTAAAGCATCAATTATTTTGGCTTGCCTCAGATGATTTCAGTAAATCTATTTTAGTTATCAGTTAATAGTTTTACCTGTTTTATCTCTTCATCGCTTGGTTAAAAAGCTTTTTTGTCTACTTAGTAGATAAAAGTCTATTCTTTTTCAAACTTCAGCTGTTCAAAAAGAACAAGTTCAGAGAAGATTTTACTCTTTTCCTCAGGTTAGCATGTCTGAACTCAAATGTTATTTGTCACTTTTGAAATGTTTTCTACAGCTGAACTGGCATTTCAGTTCTTTGAGAGCATGCTGCCTAATTTTCTGATACATCACAGAAATTTTATTTAAAATAAAGTGAACTTTGATCTCTCAAACCCTGTTTCCATTGACGATTTCAATAAAGTATTTGATCAAGAGGTCGTGACAGTTTGAAATAGACTGTGAACTGTTGTCAGCATCTGCACAATAAGACTGAAAATTTCCTAAGGAAAGAAAATAATCTATGTGGAGTCATAGTTCCTACTCATGCACAAGTATCTCAAACCCTGGAAATCTCTCCTTAAAATAATTAAGGTAGGAGGCAACAATGAACTCAAGGGCAGGGTTTCTCATTCTCAGCATTACTGACATTTACGGCCAGATAATTATTTGTCGTGGGGTGTTCTGTATGTTGTAGAAAATATTATAGTATCTCTGGCCCTTACCCACTAAATGGTACTACCACCCACCTCCACCTAGTTGAAACAACCAAAAATGTTGTCAGACATTGCTAAATGTTCCATGCGGAGCAAAATTACCACTGATGGAGAACCACTACTCTACTATTTAAAGAAGAATTGGTTTTTTGATGAATTTGTCTCCGTGTTCCTCTTATAAAAGGAGCAATAAAATAGAGCTGAGAAGTAGCTGCTCAGCCTATCTGGAAGAAGTGTTTATGGAAGAATTAAATGTAAATTCCTTGTCCCTAATTCAAACCTATCACTGTGGAGAAGGCAAAGATAAGTGGTCGTTATATAAGGTCCTTATATATTCTCATGAAGAGGGGAAAAAATCCTGAAGGTTCAAAAATAGAACATCTGGAAATAATAGCCCACATTAATCCAACCAACATTTCAGAAATATTTGATGTTCAGAAAGAATACAAGAACACAAATGTTGTGTGCTAAAGTATGAGAAAGCCAGAATTCACCGGGCTCAAATGAAAAGACAATAGGATTAACGGAAAAAGAGGTAGATAATATTAGATGTAACACGACAAAATTAAAAATAAGAAAAGATTGTAGGGAAAATAAACTTGAGTAGCAGTTTACAAATCTATTTTAGAAAAATGTAATAGAATATACAATATTGTGTATACTCACATATGTTTATTCAGTGATAAGCCCCTTTGCTTTATATTTGCTTTATTATTTAATTTTCACAACAATCTGTGAATTGGGCAGTTTGAACCATGGCAGTACTAATGAGCAGTAAAGCACGGTTTTCATTGCAATACTCTATCATTCATGAATTGTTTGAGAAGTTCTAAAAGAGAGAAAAAGACAAAAAGATTACTACTATATGCAGAGATGGTTGTGCTGACAATGGTGGACAATATATATACAAACTATAGAAATAGTGAAGAGACAAGTGACAAGGAAACAATAACCAATTCATCAGTGTTACAATTGATAAAAAGTTGTTTCTTGAACAACACCACAAAAAAGGCCTGAGGGTGAAGATCAGAATAGTCACTAAACAACAGTAAAAATCAATGTCAGGAGAGCTACATCTAGATAATTTTGTCAAATGGGATACATTACAAAGATGAATGTAAGAATCTATAACATCAAGAAAGAGAGAGAAACAAAAAAAGATTACCGAGAAAAGAATGAAAACAAGACTGCCTTTAGACTTTTTTTTTTTTTTTTTTTCAATATGAAGTACTAGAAGACAATCAATTCATACTTTTAAACTTCCTAGGGGGAAAATGTGCTGACCTGAGAATCTCATAGCTGAGATGAATTGTTTTTCATTCATGGCGACAAATAATGTAATCCTTGAAGAGTTAAGAGTTTAGAAAATATACTATCCATGCATCTTCAAAACATTACTTAAAGACTTTGCCAAAATTATTTAATACTAAATTCCAGACTAGTCAAATCATGACATAAATTGACTTTCCTTAGCAGACTGAATGCCCTGAATGCAGTGTGTCTCTGCATGATTTATTGCAGATCAAAGTGGATGTCTCTCAATGCTTGCTGAAGTCATCTCCCCACAATAATTACAGGATTGGTCTATTACTAGAAGACTTTTTCTTTGTTTTGTTCAATTTCTCAGGTGTCTCTCATCTCACAGTTAAGTGGGAAAATCTTGTTATTTTGAGGATGACTCTAGCTGTCCTAAACCAGTAATTGGTAATAATGACCAGACTGTTTTTGGAGACTTTGCTGGATGAAATTGCACCCCAAATGAGTTTTCTTCTAAACACAAAATCATGCTTGAATAGAAAATTATAATAGCCTCACTTTTGTTAGAGACATGTAATGATTTTCTGCAACTTTAAATATTGTATTGGATGAGTTGAGCCATTTTTGTTACTTACTTTTTTGTCCCTACCACTTAAAAATTTTCAATGTAGGATTTATGAATATTCCCAAGTTAACTTTAAAAATCCAGTATATTTTGAATGATGTCAACTCTATAAAATAATAAGGATAATGAAATGAACTAAAGTGATGTGAGCATTTATAAATGATAATATTCTGGGTGGTAGGATTGTGTGTGGGGGTTTTTCATCGCCGTTATAATTTCTCATATTTTTAGAAATAATTTTTGTAATAAAAAATAAGAATTATGTACCCAATTGATCATAAATGGTATTCATTAAAAATACAGAGAAAAGTGTAGTAAGGCACAGATACTTATTGTCAATATGGTAAAATTAGTGCTTTTTTTCTTTTACCTGATTTTCTGTATTTTCCAATCATATCTCAAGAATCAGCTTCCACCCCTCCCAGACTAAACAGATGACTGCCTTTCTCCATTATAAGTGGGGAAAAATCTCAAATTGTCTCCCAGGCAGTGTGCTTTTACGCTCTCTGCACTGTTTATTCCCTCACCCACACCAATAAATCCTAAACAGAAGATGCTTTTTCCTCCCCATAAGAGTCGACAAGAGACTAACGGTGAGGAGGACCGTGGCTGTGTTTACAGGTCGTTCTGCATCTCTAAGGCACACCAAGCAGTCCTACCTCTTCCTGATGATTCGAGTCAGTTACTGCTGTCAGTGTGATGACTCTTTCTCACGCCTGCCAGAAGTGACTAGATGTCATCTATAGCTTAATGTTATTATAAGTAAGTTTCTTAGGAAAGGGATTCCAAAACGGTGTGACGGGGAGGAGGAGGGGTGGGGAGGGAAGAGTTCTCTTTTTACAAAATCTCTTCCATCTGCCTGGTGCTCCCCCATCTTGGTGGCATTCAAGTAAAACAGGAGACGAAGCAAGGAAAATGGAGTCACTTGTACTAAGCCCTATGTCAGCAAACCGAGACTTAATATCAAACCTAATTGCAGTTTCAGTCTCTCCCAGGAATATGACCATTAACCAGTCAATCTGGTATTACGTGATCAGCACTAGTGAGGTAACCTGGATAGTAGAGCCCCCACCCCTCAAGGGAAGGTGACCATGTCTGGAACAATCCATTCTTTGTTAGGATTTTGTATAGCTCCTTGGAGCTCCTTTCTACTAGCTGGATGGAATGCTGCCTGATTCATAAATTGTTGAAAAAGTTGATAAAGACAATTTGATCTTTACATGTACTCAGTTGAACTTTGTGTTTTAACAGTGGTGAACAATAAAACTAAAACCATATTCTCTGGTAAAGAATTTATGTAAATAATAATAAATACCCTTCAGGAAAGTTAAATTTTCAATGACTAAGAAGTAATACACACAACTAAGGACTAATATCCAATCACTCCTTGCTTCCTACTTACTCTGGTTCTCCTTTAAAGGTCATTGGAGAGGATAGTAAACTTGCCAGCGTATTAGCATATTATAAATTTTAGTTTAGTCTAGTTTTGCTTGTTTCCTTTGATCAAGCTAGTTTGCTTAGTCTAGCTTATGCATGCTGCTTAGAAATTGTCTTTCAATGCTACTGTTTTGTATGTTGTAAAGAGAAGATTTCCACTTTTATGTGTTAAATCTGTTTAAATACTTTTCTTCTGATTTATTTATATTATTTTGTTGTTTATTTTCTAACATTTTAAAATGAATTCATTAATTTTTATAGTTTGTTATTTTAAGTACCTAGGGGTTTAACTTTCTTTTCTGTAAAGAACAACATCCTCTTAGATATTAATATATGTGTCCTTATTCCCTCTATTTTTAGGCTATTCTTCAGTGGACATTTTGACATTTTCTTAACTTATTTGTTGAATCCTGTTCCTTGGATTTCTTTCTTTCACAATTGTTGAAATTTTTATTCCATTGTAATCACAGAATTTTATCTGCATCATGTTTACATTTTGAAATTCATTGCAGTTGTCTTTGGACATATGATATGGTCATTTGTTTCTGTATATATCTCTTTGGTGTCTGAAAAGCAATTTATTCTCATTTTATAGGGCACTGATTTTCAACATAAATCTTATGCATAAAGTTATTTTTAAAATTACTTAGATCTTTATATTTTTGTTTTATTTGACTTATGATCTATCAAGAATTGAGGTATTGGTGTTACAATCACTGAAATTTAATATTATGGAGTATAATTGGCATATAATAAATACATCGCACTTAATACATTCTACCTTGAAATCATTGTCGATATTAATAGTATATCTTTTTGTTTCATTGGCATGGTGTGTCTTTATTGTTTTCATTTATAGTCAGTCTTTCAAGGCAATTACTAAGACAATACAGGTTTGCCGTTTTAGTTTTCTGGTTTGCTTTCCTTGACTTTGAGAGCCATTAATTTTTATACATAAATTGTATCCCCTTTGTGTTTACTGATAAAACTAATATGACTGGTCTTGGTTTTAAAAGGCACATTTATTATATTTTGTGACTTTGTTTCCTTTTGTTTTCTGTTTTTGTGCTCTAAATTATGTGAATTTCGATTTTTGTATTTTTGTATCATACAGATTTTTTTTTTTTTTAAAGAATTAGGACATATATGTCCTGTTTGGTATC
Organism: Rhinolophus sinicus; assembly: GCF_057876585.1. Taxonomy (NCBI): domain Eukaryota; kingdom Metazoa; phylum Chordata; class Mammalia; order Chiroptera; family Rhinolophidae; genus Rhinolophus; species Rhinolophus sinicus. The sequence continues at coordinate 19,155,292 of NC_142518.1, read as the reverse complement.
CCTAGTTTCCAGGTTTTAAGAATGAATTCTTGTTTAAAGTAAGTCAGTTGTTCCTTCTTATCTATACAATTGGTATTCATTTTATTTTAATTCTGTCTTTCTTTAAAAATTAGCTCCTCATGAATGCTTGCAATTCAACATTTTCTATTTCATTAATTTGTGAAAGATGAGTTAAAATAGAATTTCATGTTTTGACTTTGGTGTAGAAATGAGTCCACTGGCATTTAGCAGTTACAGTTGTAGAAGAGAGAATTGCAGTTGTTGGGGAGGAAAAATTTCCTTCTACCATTCTAGGTTCTTTGACTGGTCTAATCAAATTAATATAAGACAGATTAACAGGAGAAAAACAAATTTAATTAGGTACATACGAAGGCGCCATAGGAATATGAGACCTCCATGCAGTCAGACAATTCAGGCTTACATGCATGCCATCCTGAGCTAAGGAGAAGAGGGTAGGTAGGATTCTTGGGCTTCCAGAGGGAGGAAGACAATTTACTGGGAGATGGGAAGAGCACATGGTTGGTAAATAAATGGTTGCCATGCCCCACAGAGACAAAGGGATACAGAGAGGAATTTGATCTCCAGGCCCTGCTGAGTCCGCCCAACCCCACCCTACCCCCTGCAGATAATCACACCTGGCCCATACTCTTTGTAGTTCTCTCTGGTGATAGTTGTTTTCCAGGATCAGGCCCTCCTTCTAAATTCTTTTAGGCAGTTAAGGGGGGAGCTACAAGTTTTTTCTGAGTCATTTTAATCCTTGATTGTCTTCAGCTCAAAATAGTCTGCATGCCAAAGTGACACATTCTGGAGAGACTTGTTCTGAACCTCTTCACAGTTAATGCAACCTTTTATCTATCCCTCCCTTGGTTAGCATGATTCTCTATGTGTGATTATAGTATTCACTTTTTAATATTGGAATTGCATAACTTCATAATATAGGTTTGGGATGTAGTTAATGTTTATTAAATAATCTTTCTAAGTGTTGAGACTTTAAATTGTGCATATTTATGTTTTCCTTCGTTTTAAGACTGTTTCCCCGTTATATCTGTGTAATTTAAAGAAAATTTTCCATTTGTCCTAGTCTCTTCTTTAAGAATGCTAATTTTCCCATCATCCTCTCTAGGAGTGTTCTCATTTTTGTCCTTTGGTACTGAATTCTATGTAGTTTTCTCTAGTATACCTTAAATATCACTGATTTTTCAAAATTTTTTTTTTCTTAGGAGAGATCTTTAATACCCTTACTGGTTGGTTCAGACATCTCTTGACCCTGTTGCACATTGTAGTGACACTCATAATCTTCATTCTAGTATTTGGCCCTGCATATTTAACATTTTAGTAAAGTTTGTATCTTCCAGATTACAACTATTCCATGTAAAGATGATGCTCACGCAAGGTTTCTGACCCATCCTGGTTGAAGACACCATCCGAGAGATCCTGCTCCTGGAACCTGAGTCAGGGATCCAGAAATTTTCACTCCCATGCCAGGCAGGGTCAATGTCCCTAGCCAGCTATGAAGCAGCTCCAGAAGATGGACCATTGCCCCTCAATCTCCCATAAAGTATATGGGAGTGAAATCGCTGAGGGGGGAATGAGATAGAGCCAGGATAGGGCCTCCAAGAAAAACCATTAACAGCCAATCAAAGAAAAACGGTCAATAAATCAAGATGAAACAAGGAACCCAGCCAGAACCAGCCAAGACCAAAATGGCAACAAGATTCACCTCCAAGTAACCTCCAGCCACATTAAACTATAGTTGTACTACATTTCCATGCTAAATGACACACCCACCAGTGCCATGACACCTCTGGAGAGGACCACATAAGGACAAAAAAGCAGTGTATTCCAAATTCCTGGGAAAACTCATCCTTTCGAGAATAATGTTCCTCCTCATCCCCATACTAAAAAGCTTGACTAATAAAAAACAGCCGTAAGGAGGGTCAGGGATGTCTCTTGCCTAAGAACATCCTCTGCTCTGCCTGTGGCGTGGACTGCCTTAAAATAAACTGCTTTCACTTGGCAAAAAAAAGAAAATATTGTTTTCAATCTGCAGTTGGTTGAATCCACAGATGGGAAACCCAGGGATACAGAGGGCCCACTGTATATTTATTGAAAAATATCTGCATATAAGTGGATCAGTGCAGTTTAAACCCATGTTGTCCAAGGGTCTACTGTACTATTTTATGACTTGTGTTAACAGTGGAAATAGTAGAACATAACTGAGAATGTCTTTTCAAGAGCTATCCTAAGGATGGAAATCTGAATTAAGCTTTAGCACCTCAAACATCTGAACTGACCCTGTATTGGTAAGCAGAAAGGCACGTAATGCTGACAAGAGTCCATATTCTTTCCTGTGGCTTTTATGACTTTTGAAAGGAAACTGGTACCCATGAAAACCTCTGATCAATACTAAGAAGGTGTTTGTGCTTTGTGTCTTCTTCCTCTGTTGAAAAAGTTCTGAGTAAATGCTTTGATTCTCTCACGATACTGATGGGACTTTTTCCTCTAGTGTGACTTTTTCTTTTTTCTTTTTTTTATTGGGGAATATTGGGGAACAGTGTGTTTTTCCAGGACCCATCAGCTCCAAGTCAAGTCATCGTTTTCAGTCTAGTTGTGGAGGGCGCAGCTCACCGGCCCATGTGGGAATCGGACCAGCGACCTTGGTGTTATGAGCACTGCGCTCTAGCCAACTGAGCCAACCGGCCGCCCCGAGTGTGACTTTTCCTATGTCTGAAAAGATTCGAGTTCTTACTAAAGGCTTTCCCACATTCAGGACACTTGTAGGATTTTTCCCCAGTGTGGATTCTTCGATGCTGAATCAGGCTGCATTTCGGCTGAAAGCCTTTGCACACACATCACATGCATATGGCTTCTCTCCACTGTGGATTCTCTGATGTAGGATAACGGCTGTGCTCCAACTAAAAGGTTTTGCCACATTCATCACACTTGTGTTGTTTTTTTCGAGAAGGATTTCTGTGTCTTCTTTCAAACTTGCCATCTTGTTCACAGGTTCCTCTAGATGTGAAACTCGGAAAAGTATTCATATGAACAGTGTTGGAAACATCGTAATGCAGTTCTGTGCCTGAAGAAGTCTTTTGCCTTGAAGCTGATTTCACATTTATAGTTCTGATGTCTTTATCATTTTGTCTTGAGGACTGAAGCTCCATGGATGTACACTGTAGCTGCTGCTTAGCAGGCTTGAGCTGGCTACTTGGTGACTCCGTAGTGATTTCCCAAGGTGCTAGCTTCTCTGCAAGCATGTCCTCATTTTGTCCAGAGACCTGGAAACAGGTTACCTGAGGCTGCTCAGCCGGTCCGTCAAGCTCTTTTTCCAGTTCCTCCAGCATAGTCACAGCTTCCTCTCCGTTCTCTGGTCGGTGCTCTCGCAGCCAGGCCTGCAGCTCCTTTGGCAGGATGGCCAGGAACTGCTCCAGCACCAGTAACTCCAGGATCTGCTTTTTGGTGTACACCTCAGGCCTCAGCCACTGACAGCAAAGCTCCCGGAGCCGGTTCAGAGCCTCCCGGGGCCCAGGTGACTCCTGGTAGCCAAACTGCCCAAACCGCTGGCGGTACGTCTCTGGGCAATAGTAGCTTCTCCAGTGGAGGCTGGATTCCAGATTACAGGCCTCCTTTGTCTTTTCCATCTTCACTACCAGAATGCTGTCAGGCTCTTCTGAAGTTTGTGAAAGGAGTGATGATGACTGTTTCAATTTTGCAGACATTTGGACTGGACATAGCTCAGAACCACTAGGCTTTAATTTTCAAGGAGGCAAATCTGTCCTTATGGATACTCCTCGGGGCTGGGAAAGACAACCGCGGTGTCTGGGAGAAGCCCGGGAAGCCTCAATTTTTAATAAAAGATTTGATACTACTGATTTATGCTTTTAATTTACTTTTAAGTTTACAATGTTACTATCTTAAATTTGTTTCCATAATTTACCAGTTGCTTTAGAAGGGGACCAGAATATACCACCCCAAAATATGCCTCTTTGTATAAGGGTTATTTTGAGCTGGTTATTTTTAAAAAGCAGCAGACAAAGGAGGAGCTCCGAAACCCAGTAGAAGAGTAGAAGTTACCCTTTTGTAAGAGACATTTACATTTCTGAGGGGAACTCTCCATTTGTCAGGGTGCCTCCCTCTCTGTACCTGGAAGAGAAGGATGACTAAATCTCCACAGTTTGTCCATTCTCTAGAGGATGGACATCCTGAAGTGTTTACAGTTTGGGCTATCTTACTAGAGCTGAACAGGCTTGTCTGCCTGCTCACACAGACAAAACAAACAAACAAACAAACAAAAAACAGGAGTTTGCAGTGGAGAGAGGAGTTAGTTTATTAGGATTGGCTCCAATCAGTGAATGCGTGAGCTCGTGCTCCAAAACCGCTGGCTTCCTGATGGCTTGCAGACAAGACGCTTTATAGAGCAAAAATCATAAGTCATGAGTAGGGGGTTTGGGGTCGCGGGTGAAGCTGATAGGTCAAAAGTGAGGTAAGGGTGGTAAATCATGACTTCCGGTCTTGAGGTCAGCTTCGGCATCCCTCGGTCTGGTTTCATGACGATGTGGCAGGGGGTCATTCTCCTTTAGGGCTCAGGAGCTGAAACACAACTTAGGGCCTGAAGTTATCTTCAGCTTAAGGAAATCCGTACCTTGTGACCATTAGTCAGGGCCTGGCCATCGTTCCTTGCTGCCTCAGGGAGTCAGTGACTAAGGGAAAGGGCCGAGGCTTACAGGGCCTGCTGTGAAGAAACTGAATTGAGCACTGGGGCCACGTAGTAAATCAGAGTCATACATTAAATCAGGACCCTCAGTTTCCATTGATATGAATAAAATTACTGTGAATAATTTTTACATATTATTGTGAACATGTTTTCATTTCTCTTGCTAAATACCTGAGAGAAGAAGTGCTGTGTCGTATGATGGATGTATGGTTAGTGTTCTAACAAGCAGCCAGAACTTTTTCTGAAATGATTGTGTCATTTCGTACCCCGACCAACAAAGTAAGAAAGTGATGATTTCTGACAACCCCATTGATATTTGCTTTTGTCATTCTTTTAATTTTAGGTATAGTTTCAAATTATTAGGTAGCTACGTTCTATCAGTTTGATTTATACTTTCTGATTCTGACATCCTACTTAAGGAGTCGCTCCTTAACCAAAGCTTACATGAATATGTGTAATAGAATCTCATTGTGTTAGTGGACATATATTTTTCAAAGAAAAATTCATCTCCCATTTATAGGAACAAAGTAGTTTTGTGTCCAGACTTCAGAAATTAGTACTGATCAGCCTTGTGTTTTTACCCACTACGTTGCTTTCACTGTTGATATGTGCTTGGCAGAGAAGCCCTAAATGTCCAACAGCTTCCAGCTCTCCAATACTGAAGATGCCCAGCAGAGTCTTTCAAAACAAATTCTGCTGGGTTTTCTCAACACAGTTATGTGTCAGCTCCCAATACCCTCTTTCAACTGGCATCAAATCGCATTGTATTTGGCATCTATGTTCCCAGCATGGTGATTGCAGCCTTTTCCTGTTCTAGTTATAAATGAGACTTTGGTCTCGATTTTCCTTATTGTCACTAATTTGTGTGTGTGTGGGGGGGGGGGGGGATAAGAATTGTACATGGGCAATTACTTCATTTTTTCCCTATTTTCTCATAGGGAAATGTTTAAAGGAAAAATCAACAGGTTATATACAGTTTTTAAATTACGAAGTAACATTGCCAAAAGGCCCATTAATTCCTAAATCTATTTCTATCATCATATTCTAGGAGTGAGAATGGAAGTATCTGCAATCCATTTTTCATCACTGTATTAATGAGTTTTGGATGATTTTGTTTTATTTTAATCTCTAATTGAAATTTCACCCCAAGCAGGGTTTTCTTATTGAAAATTATAATGAGATTTTCCATGTAGTTGGTAGATTGGTTTTGAGGCTTTTTAATTTTTTTTGAACAGGAACAATCCGTTTCTAAGCTGTAACATAAGAAAAACTCTTACCAATTCTAATGTACTGAAAATACAATTGAAGTAACTTGCTAGCGTAGGGAAAAAACTAAATAAATGTGCATTATGATATTAGCTTTTCATTTTTCAAAGCAGAGTTTAGAGTTTATATTTAAAAGTTAATGTTCTGTTACTAAAAATTCTGATATCTAGGCAGTTTTCTAATTCAAAAGGCCAACTGGTTGTCAGTGCTTGTACTAAAAAAACACTATCCAAGATGGAACAAGTTCCTTCTTCCCTCCCTCCATCTCTTCCTCTTTCTCTCGCACATTTTTTCTTCCTTTATTCCTATTTCCCTCTCTCTCTTTATTATCTTTTTTCTGGCTCACTTTCACATACAAGTCCTGAAGGAACTCTAATGGATGTTCAAAGATAGCATCTTAATTTTAAAAAATAATCTGGTGGTGGATGGGTCGCCTTGAGCCTAGTGGCACGTGAAGGTACCCGGCAGACCACTTCTGTGAATAGGTTCAAACATGCTGGCCTTATAAACCTTGTGATAGAGCTGCTGTTTAACCCGTTCAAACTGGAAATGAACAAATACCAACCAAATGAGAACACTCAAAAACTATTTATTCAGAGATTGTTATAGCAAGGGAGTCAGCCACTGTCATTTGAATTTTGGCAAGGACTCAAAAACAAGCAGAAGAGTAGGAAAGCCTTATAGTAGAAAAAAGGGAAGGCTTCAGGTGTTTCTTCCCTGATTATACAGAGGTGGTGGTCTGAATTCCTGTAAGTCTAATAGGTAACAGGCTGGCTTCTTGCACTGGTTACGATAGGTAACGAGTTGATTTCCTGGGCAGGTTACTGCAGGTTGTGGATCAGAGCTCTGTTTTCATGTATGATCTGGCCATTGTCCATTTGTATATTCAGTGTCTCAAATCTGAAGGTTAAAAATGCTCTTTAATGAATACACAGTTTCAGTTTTACAAGATGAAAAGAGTTCTGGAGATGGATCGTGGCGATGGTTGTACAATAATATGAATGTACTTAATGCCACTGAACTACACACATAAAATTGGGTAAGATGGTACATTTTATGTTATGTATGTTTTATCAAAATAAAAATTGGGAAAGAGAAAAGAAACCTTTGTATAGGAATATTCTGGATGTAACATTAGACACTACAAACAGGCCTGAACTCAAAGATTCTAGTGCTTATGTTGTAGTAGAAGAACTTAGGTGATGGGGAACCACTGATGAACACTTTCAACCAGAGAGCAATCTCTTTGGACCCATTACCTTGCATTCACGATCAGATTGGATCACCTCCCATTCTAAGCACTCCTTCCAAAGGCTTTGAACAGTTTATCAGTAATTTCTATGGCAACATGTAATATTTATATAGCGTCCACTGGAACTCTACGGAACACAAAAATTACTGGAGAAGAATATATTTAAGAGCTCGAGCTACTGCAAAGCGTTTTTCTGTGGCTTGACAGTAAAACTTCCAGAAAAGTTTCCTGTCTCTGCAACTTAGTATTCATTTAGATTGAATGGCAATACACAAAACCTACAGATTCATACAGGGGCATCCTTAAGTTCATAAAAAAACAAAGAAATCTGCAAATGTCTTCTGTATCGTGAGTATAGCAATGATTGGTCTTTACCCAATAGTTTCCTGGAATTCTGTCCTTGGGCAAGGCTCTTTGGTAGATGGCATAGGAACGGTCAGCTTTGCCAGATATGGCAGGGATTTTTATTATCACACTATGAGTGCAAAATGAAAGAAGTTGAGAAAATATTTTCAATGGCCTCTTCAGTTAATAACTGTTCCTGAAATCATGAGTATTTTGGTATTTTGATCCTGTAAGTGTTTAACCTATGAAATTAGACACAGGTTTGAACCTGGGACACTACCACTGGCTGGAAAGTCTAATGCAAGGCTCTAGCCACCTGAGGAGAATGAGACTGTGGGCCTTTAGACCTATGCCCCATCTGCTTAGGTAAGTTGTGGTGTACTACTCGACTCATACACCTGGAGTCACTCTGAAACACGAATTTGCTAACACCTATGGAAGCAGTTGAGAAATGGAATGAATGTATAATGAAATGGCTTTCTGTTCTCCAAAATAAGAACTTGGAAATAGGGATAACTAAAATAAAATGCTTTCACATTAAAAAAGCACAATCTAGTGACTGCTGAAAATAAGAACTTACATATAAAATTTAATCTTACTGGGTCCTTTTATTTAATAGTCTTTTTTTTGCTTTCTAATATACCATCACTAGAAAAGCTGTCTGATGTGCATGGTCTAAATGGTGCTGTGCCAGTCTTCAGACAGGACAAGGAATGCCTAACTTGAAGAGTCTACTCACTAGGAATAAAAAAAAAAATGTGTGTTTTGACTTATTTATTAGTGCCAGGTTAGGATATGAAGATTTTTTTCTGTAGAAAATAAATATCCAAGACTATGTTGGGAAGGAACATTTTTTTCTCTACCCTATTAGGTTCTCTGGGTGGTCTAAACAATTAAATTGACACAAAACAGATTAACGAGGGAAAAAACAATTTAATTTGATACATACAGGAGCCGCACATAAGAGGGTCAGAGAAGTGACCAAGCAGGCAGTTATTATACCTCTTAGACAAAGAAACAAGTTTGTGAAGGACTGACGAGAGAGAGAAACCAAGGCGTGGGTGCTAATTAGTGAAGAAACTAAGCAGAGTTTGTTTGCGCAGCCTCTGGGCCCTGAGCTCCCTGTCTGTGGTGAGAAGGATGTCTCTCCACCTCCTGGTACAGGACGGGCACCTTTCACATGGGAGATTTATTTCCTGCTTTCAGGAGGATGGGGGGCGGGGGGTGGGGGGGTCACAGTCCTTGCACTGGTTGTTTCTCAAGTAACTTTAATTCAAATCAGTATGCCAAAGTGGCGCATTTGGAAGTGGCTTGCCTTGAACCCCATCAATCAGTTTATCCATACACTTTAGGGTGTGAGGCAGCAGCAAAGAGATAGAAATTAATCGGATACATTATAGCCATTTCCTGACAGAACAGACCCACTTAAAAGAGAGACTCCTGTTGGAAAAGAAGAATGATTAATAAATTGAAACTAGGACCTCTGAGAGCTGGAACTGGATCTCTGGGAAAGAACAGAGTGGGCTCACTGAGCTGGCACCCACATGAGGGAAAGCATAATGAATTGCAGCAGGTCTTTAGATAAGTTGAGAGTGCTAAAGATACGTGAGACCTAAGGAAGCTGTAAGTTCAGACGTTCAGAAGTGACCTGAGAGATATATAGAAAGAGACAAGGAAGTATACTGTACCAATGTCTGCAGAGGCAGTGTCAGTTGAACCAGAAAACGGATATGACACTCAAATTCAACTACCAGTCCAGAATACCTTCAATTACACCAAATCGATAGACATAATTGATATTTTCAACGAAAATCCTCTCTGGGAAACTGGGAATGGGTTTTATTCCAATTCTGGAGAGTACTCCTGCAGCTGAGTCAGAAAAAGGAAAGTGCAGTTTTACAGTTACCCCATCACCACCATCTTTCCCATAGGTCTCCAGCAGGTGTGCACAAAATTACATATAATTACATACTTTTCTTTAACTGTGTTAATGGTGGCAGCCGAACAAGTTTAGATTGTTAAAGAAGACTCACAGGACCCGAAAAGATAAGGTTTATAGATCTATCATTTATTGCAGGGACAGGATACAATAAGAGCTTTAGAGACTCGATATGCATCATAGCAAGAGACTGGAAAAGTTGGAAGCAGGCTCTAGTTGTTCTCCCTTAATAGTCCTGCTTTATCAGTTGGATCAAGTATCATCATCATTTGCATGGGTCCCAAGATGGAGCCTTGGCTCGAGTTTCTTATACCTTTCTGGTAATTATTTACTGCTACATGACCAACCCCAGTGGCAGACTCCTCAGTATTGCTGTTATCAGGTATAAACCACCAATCAGGTGCAAACCATCAATCTCACTTTATAAACAATACTGGCAAGCTGGCACAAAACATGCCGAAACTTGCCTTGGGCCAGTGGTTACAAAACAGGTACTATTAATCATTATATTTCATTGACCCAAGTCAGCACCATGCAGATACACCTCATACTTCAGCAAAACATCCCAGGCCAATTCTAGTCCAATTAGAGCATGATGACCAAGAACCATCTTTCTGTTTTTAATCTATCATTGGATTCCCCCTTGGTGTCCATTAATACCAACCTTCAGTCCTCCATCCTAGTTATATTTCAGGGCATGTGCCCCCACCATATCATACTATAATTGTTTTTTTGTGATTTATTATAAGAAATATATATTTGGTCTGCCACCCATTCTGGCACAGAGCTTCTTAAACCCTTGGAATTTCCTGTGATTAGAGTTATACAGGTGTCTTTTGTTAGGTTAATGAAGTGAATTTTGGTAAACCATTAGGTAACCTAAGGATAGCTGCCAGAGGAACCAACCACGTGATTAGAGGGTTGGAACTTTCAGTACCAACCCCCTCCAAACCTCCAGGGAGGTGGAGAGGGGCTGGAGGTTGAATCAATCCCCAAGAGCCAATGATTTAATTATTCGTGACTATGTAATGAAACCTCCATGAAAACACAAAAGGACAGGGTTTGGAAAGCTTCCATGTTGGTAAACGTGGAAATTTGGGGAAAAGTGGTGCACTGGAATGGGCATAAAAGCTCTGTGTGCCTTCCCCATACCTTTCCCTATGTGTGTCTTCCATCTGGCTGTTCTGAGTTGTATCCTTTCATAATCAACCAGCAATGTAGTAAGTAAACTATTTCTCTTGAGTACTGTGAGCTGCTCTATACTCTCAAACCAGTCATATTAGTTGAACCCCAGGAGTGGTCATGGGAACCTCTGCTCTATAGCCAGTAGGTCTGAAGCACAGGTGATAACCTGAGCTTGAGACTGGCATCTATCTGAAGGTGGGGAAAAGGGGGACAGAGTTGTAGAACTGAGGCCTCAACTTGTGGAATCTGATGCCTCCTCCTGGTAGATAGTGTCAGAATTGAGTTGAAGTGTAGGACACCCAGCTGGTGTCTGGAGAATTACTTGGCGCTGTGTGGGGAACCCCCACCTCCAGACACTGGAAATTGAGTCTCAGCACCACTTTAATACTATTATCATTATTATTATTTTTATTTATTTTTTATTGGGGAAGGGGAACAGGACTTTATTGGGGAACACTGTGTACTTCCAGGACTTTTTTCCAAGTCAAGTTTTTGTCCTTTCAGTCTTAGTTGTGGAGGGCGCAGCTCAGCTCCAGGTCCAGTTGCCGTTGCTAGTTGCAGGGGGCGCTGCCCACCATCCCTTGCGGGAGTCAAACCGGCAACCTTGTAGTTGAGAGGATGCGCTCCAACCAACTGAGCCATCTGGGAGCTCAGCTCAGCTCAAGGAGCCGTGTTCAATCTTAGTTGCAGGGGGCGCTGTCCACCATCCCTTGCGGGAGTTGAGGAATTGAACTGGCAACCTTGTGGTTGAGAGCCCACTGGCCCATGTGGGAATCGAACCGGCAGCCTTCAGAGTTAGGAACATGGAGCTCTAACCGCCTGAGCCACCGGGCCGGCCCTATCATTTTTTTTTTCATTTCTTATTTTTCAAAGTACCTTTTGTTAATCCTTCCTAAATAGTCCACAAGCTTGGTAAAATATTTTAAATATTTTCTATATAGGCAAATATATCAGATAATTTCCTAGTCTCTCTATTTTTATTATTATTACCATTATCAACATGATCATCATCCTTTATTGGGCTTTCTGTTTTGTTTGTTTCTTTCTTACTTAATTTACTTATATAGTTTCCTGATAAAGAGAGCATGAGAGAAAAGTAGTATGAGTTATTGTATGTCTAAAATATCTTTGTTCTCTTTTCATCCTTGATGGATGGTTTGGCTGAATATAGTTTGATATAACTGTCCCTCACACTTTTGTTTCATTTTCTTCTAGCATTCTTTGTTGCTGTTGAGAAATTCATTGCTCTCCTCTAGGAAAACGTCTTCTTTTCACTCTGAAACATTATGAATATTTTTCTATAAGCCATGTTCATTTCTCTTATCAAATTGCTTTGGTTATTATTTCCAAAGGAATATAAATTAACAATACTGACCATGGACACTCTTTTCCTTCTACATAACTTTTGTTGGAATGTTTTCAGGTGTCCTCATTGATCACATTAATCATAAAATCACCTTTGTTTTCACACAAATGCTTTCCTATTTCACTATTGATGCCACGCAATTGGTGATCCTCTTCAATGCGGTAAACCCTACAACCATGCTCTCTGCCTCCTATCCGCTCTCATTTCTGAAAGATTGCTCTCTTATTTACTTTGTTCAGCAGTTGGGTCTTTAACCTTTTCCTAAACAAACCAGTAGGGTTTTAAAACATTCAAGTTTCTCATTAAAAAAATAAAAGTTTCTTGTTCGCATGAGATTCTTAATATCTCTATTGAATGATTTAGATACACTTGCAATCTCTGCTTCAAAAAAAAGAAACTCCGTCTATTTTTCAGTCAACTATATTTCAGTTTTCATTCACACTACTGCCGCTACTCTTGTCACAGACAGCAACAGCCATCTTTTTGATAAAGCCAATAGATTTTTCAGACCAAATTTCATTTGATACAACATAAGCATTCAAAAATGTTGATCACTTTATTTTCCTTTAAAAACAAACAAACAAACAAACAAAAAACTCTTCCTTCAGTTTTTCTCACAACATATCATTCTGTTTTTGTTCTACAATTCTAGTTGTTCCTTTGGTTTTTTTTCTTGTGGATGAATTTCATTCACCCATCTCTTGAATGTTCTTTGGGTTTTGGTCCTAGGCTCTCTTCTTTGCTTGGTGGACAACCCTCTCTCTGGGCAATTCCACTCCTCCCAGGACTTCCATGGCTACCTTGCATAATACTAACGTGAAAGCTAACGTTTTCAAATGTTTATCTCCAGTCTACGGCTTTCCCGTCATCTCAAATGCAAGAAGCCAACAGCATCATAGATACAAGTATTTCCACTTAGATTTCTTACAAGAACCTCAAACCAATTGTATCTAGATGATAGGATTATCTTTGCCACCAGGATTGCTCCTCACAAAGTATGTATATCTTATTGAATAATAAATTCAGTTATACTATAGCACTAACTACTTTATGCCCAATTTCCAATAAATCGCCTAGTCTGTTGATTATACATTTTTAATGTCTTTATAAATCTTTCCTTTATCAGTATTTACTGCCTAGAAGAAACCAGCATCCTTCCTATGAGCTGTCTACTCATGACCAGATTCAAACTGAGATTTTAATCTCTTATTGAAAACTTGCTTCATATCTGGCTTAGGTTGCTTTCCAGTTTTCTTAAGCACCATCGACATCACTGTATAATTACAGTATATGGCACTCTATGGCAAATATTTGCTTGTATTTTCCACTACACTGTATAAACTCTGAATTACTGAGTCTTTGTTGCTTGTCATTGAAAGTCTAGCAGCTATGAAAATGGCAAGGATAGTGTGCTCAATAAAAATAGCTCAAATTAATTAAAGAGAACATCTTAGATGATTTGTTAGGTGTTGTCATTGCCAGTGATTATCTCATAGTCCAAAAGAAACAGAACATATTTCCTTAAAAAAATTCTCCTGAAAATAAAACCCCAAAAGATGAAGAGGAGAAATTCTTAATATTATTGGGAAACTTATTGGCCAATAAATCTTTAAATGTTCTTTTGGTTTAATCATAAATCAATATAAAATTTTCATTATTTATTTTCTACTTAAGGCAAATTCAGTATCAATGTAGTCTTTTTGACCAGAGCTATGACTGAGAGTAAAAAGAGAGCATACCCATCCTCAATTTTGGCAAATTAAGATACGGTGTTTCATTCTATATACAATTGGATGCTGTGACCCAGTTCATTCCAAAGCTGCCATCTTTAGGAATAGATAATTACTGATTGCCTTCATTGAACATTAAGTGTGCTCTTTATATTAATTTATTTCATTTATTCATATTTCAGAGCATGCATATACGTGGTAGATTACATTGATGTACTGATCGTTCACCTCTGCCTAGATCCATTCACCTTGCCATGCTATTTTAGCTTGCTTTGGTCAGTGGGATATTAGCATATGTAATGTAAGCAGAGACTTACAATGAGCTTGCATATCATGTTATGCACTCCCTTGTGCGTCTGTCATTACCATGAAAACATTCCTGACCTTGTCTTCTGGAGTATGAGAGACATTTGGGTGTTGCTAAGTCTCCTAAGTCACTCCAGCCAAAGTCAGCCTCGATCAGTTGATTGCCAGATCACTCAGAACAAGTGAGTGAGGCCAGTCAAGATAGGCAGAGATGCTTAGCTGACTTCCACCTGAGCATATGAGCAATATATGCTTCCTGTTATACGCCATTGAAGTTTTGTAGTTGTTATGCAAAAAACGATAACTGGTACATTATAATTCTTTCTCTACTCAGAGTTCATTCATTCAAGGTAGTTTCTGAAGAAACATTAAAAAGTTACTCTCATGTAAGTAACAACTTAAAATCAATTTCCTTAAATAATTGAACAAAGTGATAAAATACACTGACTGTAAATAAACCAGAAAAAAATGGAAATTCAAAGAGTATTTACTAGTAGAGTCTCTCTTTGAACATATTGAACGTGCCTCCTTCACTGCTTTGGCTCTAAAAAGCAGGAGTCAGGTGGTAGAGACAACACTACCTATAAAACATTTCCTCTTCCGTGATGCGATCCAGATGACTTCATTTACCAGCTTCCCTTACAGTTTGGCTAGAGTCATGTACAAGGTCTGACAATTAAGTTCACGAACTCATCCTGGAAAAAGTGGTACATATCTCATTGCTGAATATCACTATGGTCACCTTCTAAGTACTCCCCTTGGGAAGCTATGCACTGACGCCAGCACCTAGTCCACCCTTCAAAGCAATTTTGGAATTCTTTCTGGAATGGCCATCACAGCTGTCATCGTATTACTCTTGATGTCCTGAATGTCATCAAAATGTCTTCCTTTCAATATTTCCTTTATCTTCAGGTAAACAAAGAAGTCATTGGGGGCCAGATCAGGTGAGTATGGAGGGTGTTCCAATACACTTACATGTTTACTGGCTACAAACTCCCTCACAGTGCCATGTGAACTGGTGCATTGTCTGGATGCAAGAGCTATGAATTGTTGGCGAAAAGTTCAGGTCATCTAACTTTTTCATGCAGCCTTTTCAGCACTTCCAAATAGTAAACTTGGTTAACTCTTTCTCCAGTTGGTAGAAATTCATAATGAATAATCCCTCTGATATCAAAAAGGGTTAGCAACATTGTCGCAACAAGTTTGCTAACTTAATTGTTGGACGTCATACTTGAGTATTCACCAATAAGGATATGAAAGAAGTGATGTGTTATTTATGGTTTGAGGCAGTTAAGGATGGGTATGGGTTCTCCAAGTTCTCTGTCTCCCCCTCTTGTACAGCTGAAAGTGAATAAATTTCAGTAGTTTTTTTTTGTTGTTTTTTTTTGTTTTTTTGTTTTACAAAAGAATCCCAGATCCACAATGTACTTTAGGAAAAAAGTAACCATGCAGAACCACTGGATCTGAACTGGACTGGGACATGAGCAAGAAATAAACTTTGGTCTATTTGTGTATTATGGCAGCTCACATTAATTATCCTAAATAGTAGAACGTTACATTCTCAAAGTCCTTTAAATCCTGGGCAGGTGAATATTTTAGGTATAATACTGTATTCATTATCTATTACTACATAATATATTTACAGCAAAACTTAGGAACTTCAAAGAGCAGCAGCGATTATTTCACAGTTTCTGTGGGTCAAGAATTCAGGAGTGGCTTAGGTGGGTGGGTGGTTTTGGCTCAGGACCTCTCATTAGGTTGCATTAATGAGGTTGGTTAGGGCTGCAATCATTTGAAGCTGGAAGATCCACTTCTGAACTCACTCATGTGGTTGCTGACAGACTTCAATTCCTTGCCATGTGTGTCTCTCCATAGGTTTCTATGAGTGTCTTCATAACAAAGCAGCTAGCTTCCTCCATAGCAAATGATTCAAGAGACAGAATGCCAGTCTTTTATAATCTAATAACAGAAATGATATACCATTACTTCTGCTGTATCCTATTGGTCACACAAGACAACTCTGATACAGTGTGGGCATGAATACCAGTAGAAGGGGACTCCTAGGAAACATCTAGAGTCTGGCTACCACAAATACAATAGAGAATGGAGAGGCCTGAGAGAAACTGGTGAGTGTGTGCCCTACTAGAGTAAATTCTGTTTCTACTTTTTAGAGCAATATATGGGACAAAAATAAATAAACAAAACAAGTCTGCTGTTCTGAATACAACTGGAGGGAAATTCTCTTGAAAACACTGTATCGGGAAAATGTGGATTACAGGCTGTTTCAGTGAAAGAGTAAATGATATGCTATTGGAATATGTTATTTTTGGGTTATAGCAAGAGAGAAAAAAGAAAATGTTCTTTTTGCATACCTTTGATTTGAAATGGTAAGGTCTTTTATTTCAGTTAGTGTTGAGGGGCAGGTGGTATAATTGTCTGTTTCAAGCTGGAGTACTTAGTAGCTATCATTATACACACATTAAGATAATGTAAAAATGTAATTAGCATAAAATGTCATCATAATTTTAAAGTCATTTTGCCCACTGTAAAGAGGACTCCAAAGAAAGTATTCTGGCTAAAATTTTAATTCCCATTACTTTTTGTTCAAAAAAACACGTAAAAATTGTGATCATACCTTGATTCTCATGAATGTATGTCTCCCTTTTTTGTTGTTGAAAGAACATAACTATAAAAATAATTCCCATGTATATGGCTCACCATTTGAGAAAACAGAAGTGGGTAGACTAATAAGGAATATAAAAGGAAAACTGTAAGAATTTCTGGAACTTGGAGAAAGTAGAGGTACATTTGTAGCACAGATTAAGTTAATGGTATCAAGTAGTAACATTTGTCATTCATAGAGGCAGAAAGTAGAATTCAGAATCTGGGAGAGAAAGGAAAGAAAATTGGATAATAGATTTTGTTCTATTTGAAATGTAGTTTTTTTTGTTTTGTTTTTTCAGTTTACAGATAGATCCTATATCCTTGTGTAATGACGAGCGGGGAAAAGAAGGGGGGGAACACACGCTAGAGTGGGGCTAATTCATTTATTTAATATCTAATCAATTTATTTAGCAATATGCAATAGCAAAAGACAAAGGCAATTAATAGATTGTGCTAATGACAGAAAGTAAAGGTGGTTAAGACTAAACTATATACATTGATAACAATGTCATATCACAGGAGTACACATACATATAAGTTTAAGAGATCCCAACACATGTTTACTATTGATCAAAAATTACTTGGCTAAATACACAAATAACATCAGTAAGGAGTATCCAAAAACAGTAATAAGCTCTACAGGATAGTAACTATTACAGTAGATGTCAAAAGCTCACCAAATGGGGGGAGAACAGCACTGGAAAAGTCATAAATCAAAACCTTGTCAAGTCTGTAGCTGAGAGAAACTCAGGCATCTCCTGCACGGCTGTTTACAAGTTCCCAAGAATGCTGCTGCTGCTGTTGTTGTTGTTGTTGGAAGTAAGGGAGTCTTCTGATCCTCGAAGCTGCAAGTTGCATACAAGTTCCCAAAGATGCTAGCATAATGACAATTCACCAACGAAAGAAGTCTCTGCTGTCCATTGAGGCAAGTTCCGATCTCTTACTCTGAAACAATCCAATCCTAAAAAGCAGTCCTGAAACAGCAAATCTTCTGAATAGCAATCTCTTGAAACAGAAATCATAAATCCACCTGAGGTCTGTCTTATATATCTCTTTAGATGCACCCCAGAGCCAAGTTTTTGTGTTCCTGCCTCCCCCTCTGGGAATGGCCAGTTCCGGGAGGGTCCGGCAGTTACTGATATGAATGCTGCCCATCCGGCCGAAGGGCCAATTCATCCGGATAAACAATATCTACTGTTCTTGCTTGGGACCATCAGCCCAAGGTTTTCCAAAGCCTGGCAACGTGCCTGTCACATCGTCCTGATATAACTTAGCTACTTCTCTTCATCTGCTGATGTGGGGAAACAGACAGAACGGGGATTCTCTCAACACCAATCAAGAATTTTTTTAACCCTAAGCTAACTATCACTTAACAACACAGAACAACATACATCATCTCATATCTCCCCTGCTCGGGACAATGAGACCGAAGGGGGAATTTACTCAACCCCTGATCGCAGCACAGAAATCACCTCACATACAGGAACAGACAAAAGCTAATAGACAAAAGCTCACATCAACCAATGAAGGCAAATTTTCCTTAACATCTGCCCTACACCTTGTTATTATGGATGTATGCGTATTTGTGTGTTTTATGATCTTTAATCACACAGTTCACACAAACACATATATATGCTTTTATTTCTATTGTGACAGAGCTAATTGTCATGTTTTGTAGAGCAATTATGAAACCTCTGTACTGGAAAAATTAACATAGCAGACGAAGAAAATGAATTATAGCCCATATTGATAGTCCCCTAAGAGAGTTCTGTTAAAATGGAAATGACTGTTTAAGAGGTCCAGGTGAAGTAAAATACTGAATCATAAAGGTAGCATCATGGTTTTTATTTGATATTATGAATCAGTAATTCAAATTTCTGTAATGGCACCTTGTCTGTCAATAATGGCAGAAGAGCTATTCAATGACAGAAATTTCGAGATATCTAAAATATACCTGTTTATGTACAAATCAGAACAGATTGTTTTAGAAATCAATATGTAGTATGGACTTCATACTCTATAAACATATAATATTGACTCCATTTTCAATTTTTCATAACAGCTTGTGGGTCATCATTAGGTTATAGTAGTTGGGCAGAATACTGATCTTGAATTTGCCCTAGACCTGCGGCCCCTGTTTTTGGCTTTGCAATATCTGGCAATCTGAGGCTCAAATCTTCCATTGTGAAATAAAGATAATGATGCTTACCTCAGAGAACATTTGTTAGGATTAAATGAGCAAGAAATTTGCAAATAATTTGGTTTGCTGAAAACCAGTTAAACAAATGTTGGTTATTAACCTTCATCTCCATTCTATACTGGAATATGGTTTCTTTCCCTTTATGCTTTATTCTCCTTCCTTTCTGCCATATTATACCACTGTCACTGCTCCTGCTGTCATACGACTGGTCTCTAAACAGTTCTTGCACATATAGCCTGCTTACAGTCTGCTGCTTCGGATGTGCTGGACACTAAAAATCAAAATTGAACAAAAAAGCAAACTACCTGAGCAGCTTGTTGAAATTTTTGCATTAAATAAATAGGACTGTAATTCAAAGGCTCTGGTGTGAAACAAGAGGCAGTAGCAGTGCGGCCAAGTGGTAGCCTTATTTGGAATATCTGGCTCATCTGCTGTTTGTGTACCTCCTGGCTCCTGGTGGAGTTCCAGAAAGATGAAATCTAAGAAGTGTGAAACTAGAATGAATGAAATGTTATAGTATTGTGGATATGATGTATGAATATATAAATATATGTATAGATACATAAAATAACACAGCTCTTTCCTACATGATATGTCGAAGTGGAGTTGGCTTACTATTTCTCACATCTAATGCCTTATCTCAAGTCATTCTCCTATCTGAATGGTCTCAAGAAAAATAAAACAAATGTCAACTGTAATTGAAAAATTAAAAAAGGGGGGAGAAAAGGTGAAGGGGAATAAGAGGTTCAAATTTCCAGGTATAAAACATATAAGTCATGGGGATATAACATACAGCACAGGGAATATAGTCAGTAATATTGTGATAACGTGGTACGGGTGTCAGATGGTTGCTGGACTTATCATGTTGTTCACTTCTGTAGGTATATAAATGTTGAACAACTATTATGTACACCTAAAACTAATACAATATTGTATGTTAGCTATATTTTAATAAAAATCTCAAGAAAAGAAAAATAAAACAATTTTATTTCTAAAATAATTCCCATGCACTGCTACACTAAAGTTACAGTAGTATACTATTAGTGTCAATAATAGACTGAAACATATAATATGTTTAATAAATATACAATCAGGCAAATAGTATAATATAGGTATTTAACAGCAACAACAACAAAAAACCCTTCCATCGTCTCCTTTAGCTCCTGTGCGTACCGATATTGAAGAGTGTAATGCGGTGCCCCATACAGGCTGATTTTCTTGAATGTCTCCCACACTAGTCTATAAATGCCTTTAGAGCATAAATCATATCTTTTTTCTCCTTGTATTCCAAGTAACTACCATGAGACTGATGTTTAGTAATTCTCAATAAATGTGTTTTGAATGGATGAATAAAATACGAGAGCAAGGAGGAGGGATGACTGTTACAGCCAAAGGTAGTCAGAGAAAAATTCACATGAAATGTTGACATGTGATCTCTTCTCTACTCTCCTCTTGTCTTGTCTTCCCCTCCCCTCCCCTCCCCTCCCCTCCCCTCCCCTCCCCTCCCCTCCCCTCCCCTCCCCTCCCCTCCCCTCCCCTCCCCTCCCCTCCCCTCCTTTCCGTTCCTTTCCTCTACTCTCTTCTTTTCTCTTCCTCTACCCCACCCCCCGCCTCTCGCTCTCCCTTTCTCCTCTCTCTCATTTTTGATTTTTCTGTATTTTGGGTTTGCTTTTCTATTATTTTCAAATTCATTTAGGTATAATTTACATATCACTGATGCCACCTATTGTAAGTGTTCAATGCAATGATTTTTAGTAAATCTATGCAGTTGTGAATCTCTTGCTACAATCCAGTTTTAGAATACTTCCACCACACCAAAAAGTTTTTGTTTTCCATTTTCAGTCAATCTCCACTCCCACTCCCAGCCTCAGGCAACTACTCATCTTATTTCTGTATCTATAGTATTATTTTTTTTTTTGTAATAATTTTACACAAGTTGAAAAATATAAGATACTTAGTGACTGGCTTCTATCACTTAGCATAATGTGTTCAAGGTTCACCCGTGCTGTAGCATGTAGCAGGACTTCGTTCTGTTTTTGCTCAAACGTGTATTGCATTTTGTCAGTGTCTAGAATGCAGTGTCAATGAAAACCTCATATGACCGAATGGAGAGCTCTGAAACTGGGAGGCATGGCCCTGTTAAGTTGTTCAGAGTTGGGGCAAGGGAGGCAGGCCTTAATACCCTTACACTGACCGGTGAGAGTGACTTTGCGCAAGGTAACTCCACCAATGGAGACAAAGCTTGAAGAGGGCTGGTAAATTAGAGTTGTCTATTAGCACCACTCATAGTAGCTCGGGAAACAAATCCTTCTGTCTTGAGGGGGATCCAGGTGGTAGGTACATCACAGGATCCACTGCATAGAACCAAAATTTTCATACTAATGACATGAGGGGCGTGGGGTAAACTGAGGCCTCCAGGATGAATCCAAGGTTTTTGGCCTGTGCAGCTAGAAGGATGGAGTTGCTGTTAACTGAGATGGCAAAGACTAAATTGAAGTTTTCTTGAGGGAGATTTCAGGCATTTAGTTTGCGCTGTGTTGTGTGTGAGATGTCAATTAAACATCCAAGTAGATATGTCAAGTTGACAGTTGGATATATAAATCTGTCAAAGACTCCAAGTGATTTTATTAATAACTGCCAGTACTTTTCAACGGCACTTTCCAAGTCTTGTGTTGTTATTTTGTTTTTTCTTTTCTGGTGACCTTTGAAAATATTTTCAATCAACTTCCTTAGCACTAGTTCCTGGTTCTATTTATTGAAATCCCGGAAATCTAAGAATAACTTTTTTTTATATTTCCACACTTGAATGGCAACTTGAGTATATATCAACTCCTGTGGAATGCTAAACTGTTCTTACATATTACTTTGTTCATACATACATATGATTTATGACTATTTCTAGACTATTTCTCCTCACTTCAGCTGTAGTATAATCTCATAGAACCCATGCTTTAGTTATTGTTTGTTGACTCACCCTTGAACATAATCAACAGCAAAAAGCTGTTTATTCCCAGTGTTTGAAGACACTCAAGATATGTTAATTGAATTTGGCTCTTTCCCAATCACTGAGGCCAATAAGAACTTATTTATTAAGATGGGACATATGCTCATATTTAAAAAGCTTAATAGTATTCTTGGTTAATATTGTCCCAATTATGCAGATTTACTTTGGGTGGTAAATATCAAATTAGCTGTTAACATATGTTTGTCTTAATTATCTCTTGTTATAGGAGGTCATATAAAATATTTCTGGTTTTAGAATATGTTCTTTTCTTATTTATGATTTCAAATGCTTTTGTTGGGCAATTAGGAATAAGATTAATAAAGCTTTCAGTCTCTCAAATATCTTAATATCAACCTAGAATTTTTGATTTGTGTATTATAGCTGAATAGAAGGTTATCAGATGGATAGGGGTAAGGAATCCAAGCAACAAAGAAGAGTAAGTCCAAAAATAATACTGCAGAAGGTCATGTACAAGGAAATGGGTAGTCACAGTGAATATATAGGCAGAGATCGTGACCTATTTTTATACCTAATTCCATATTTATAAAATATATTATTGAAATATGTATTTGGCTTTAGGTTCATAGAAATTCTTTACTCTTACCCTGTAACACTAGCAAGGTAATTAGGATTCTTATATGCTGATCATGCTTTCATGCATATTTCTACTGTTGAGTTTAGCAAAAATAACAAAATCTCACAACTTAGTAGGCAGATCTAGGACTTTGAAAGATTACAGGCAATAATTTTAGTGAATCTGTTCCTATAGGTTAAATCCTGTGGTCCTCTTAGAAATGCACATTCAATGACACTTCAGTAATAAGACCAATAATTAAATTAGAAAGAGAAACTAAGTCTTTACAAAGATGTTACTTTTTAAAAGTCAATGATAGTGACAAAATTGGATTAGAATCCTGGTGCCTAAAGCACCGGCCCAGAGCTGTTTCCAGTATGTTTCATGACCACAAAATTTAAGGCTTTAATTTGACATTTATTTTCTATTGTGGATATTGATATCCTAGGGAAAAAATGAAATGTGCCGTTGTGGTCCTGTGTGTTTTATTAACCAAATAAATTCTAATTGATTAAGACAGCTTATGTAGTATCCGTTAGTTAGTATATTGCTCCAAATTTATTTCAATATAGCTTATACAGTGATGGCTGATTGCAACTACATATATTAATAAACAGTGGTACTAATGTACAAACAGTTATTATAGACTTGTCTGTTTTATAGGCCTGCCTTAGCCCAAATAAAACCTTCAGTGTATTTTATAGTACTTCGTGAGGAGCTTTGTAATTAAGCTCAGGTTTATATGGGTAGAGGCATGACAATAGAAGGCAATTCCTCAAATCCTTCAATTTTTGCTGAACTGTATTGAAAGCTACAGAAGCCAAAGAAAGCTACTAGATATTTTTATGACTAAGTTATAAATGATACGTTTTGTTTAATGTTTTTCTAAAAGTGTAATATCTTGGTCAAGATTTTTCATCTCACCCAAGATATCAAAAGCTATTACATTTCTCTTCAATATTTCATATCCTCACATTCATTTAATATTAGCTTAGTTAACTTTTCCTGTGTATTGATTATTATGAGCAACCTGGGGACAATATAGTTTGCTTTGAAATGCTAAATTAACCATTCTTGGCTCCAAACAAAATTAATCTAGTGTAAATACATTTTGGGGAAGGAAATAATACTGGCCATTAAATGGAAACAAAGATGAATTCCCTTATGACTTCCCTAGTCTCCTCTGACAATATCTACTGGAATAGTTGAAAAACTTGATGGAAAAATGATTTTGTTACCCTGTGCAACGATGACTGTTGCCTCTTGTTTTATCTCACCAAAAGCTGTATTAAATGCAGAAGTAGGGATAGGATATGGAAACAGCAAAATAAAGTACATATTAGTTTTACATATTTCAAACTAGAGCCTTAATATGACAATCATAGTAAATTGCCTGGTTGTCATAAACTATATATCAGACTTCATATTATAAAACGAAATGGTACACAAGGTAAACCTGAACAACCTGCATTACCAGGACTCCTACTAAATTATACGATTCATGTCTATTATTTCATTGAAAAATGCCATTAAACAAAAAAATATAATCGACCTTTTTAGAACATTCTAGCCAACAGCAGAACACACATTTTTTTTTCCCATGACAGGCCATATCCTGAGCCATAAAACTAAACTCAAAAAGTCTGTAACATACTTCTAAATGTTTTATGGGTCAAAGAGGAAGTCTCAAGAGAAGTAAAAATAAAATACATCAAATGGAAGAAAACTGAAAATGCAAGATGTCAAAATTTGTGGGAAACAGCTAAAGTAGTACTCAGAGTGAAATTTATAGCACTAAATGTTTGCATTACAAAAGAGGAAATTCAACAATCCTGGCGCCCATTCCAAGAAACCAGAAAAGAACAAAATAATTCTAAGATAAGCAGAAAGAAAGTTATAATAAAGATAAGAGCAGACATAAATGAAATTGAAAACACAAACAGAGAAAAGCAATGAAACCAATTGTTGGTTCATTGAAAAGAGCAATAAAATGTATAACAACCATAAAATGGAGAGGATAAAATTTACTAATATCATGAACAAAAGAGTAGATATCATTGTAGATGGGATGTTATCTACAACTAACAAAATCTGTGCAGGATCTGTATGTGGGAAAGTACAAAACCTTGATAAATCAAAGAAGACCTTGTAAATGGAGAGACATACCATGTTCATGGATTGGAACACCATCCATACTAAAGATGTCAATTCCCCCAAATTGATCTATAAGCTTAAAACAATTGAGTCTATAGTTATGTATGTATGTATGTATGTATGTATGTATGTATGTATGTATGTTTTAAAAAGCCCACAGGTGCTCAGTTTACCAGTGCTCTCCATGTTGCTGTATTTCATGGGTCTTTTAAGTTTTTCCTTTTTTTTCTTTTTTTTTATTCTGCATGATGATTATTAAATGATCTGCTGCAGCCATAGATAACAAATGTAGTTTCCCAAATGCACTGTTTTCTCCAAATTTCTTCCTTAATTTCATCCACCAAAATGTTTTTGTTTTTTCTAATTTATTGGGGTGACAATTGTTAGTAAAATTACATAGATTTCAGGTGTACAATTATGTATTACATCACCTATAAATCCCATTGTGTGTTCACCACCCAGAGTCAGTTCTCCTTCCATCACCATATATTTGATCCCCCTTACCCTCATCTCCCAACCCCCACCCCTTTACCCTCTGGTAACCACTACACTATTGCCTGTGTCTATGAGTTTTTGTTTCTCATTTGTTTGTCTTGTTATTTTGTTGTTGGTTTCTATACCACATATCAGTGAAATCATATGGTTCTCTGCTTTTTCTGTCTGACTTATTTCACTTAGCATCTTACTCTCAAGATCCATCCATGTTGTCACAAATGTTCCTATATCATCTTTTCTTACCGCCGAATAGTATTCCATTGTGTATATATACCACAACTTCTTTATCCATTCAACTATCGAAGGACATTTTGGTTGTTTCCATGTCTTGGCCACCATAAACAAAGCTGCAGTGAACATTGGAGCACACGTGGCTTTATGGATAAATATTTTCACATTTTTTGGGGAGATACCTAGGAGAGGGATTGCTGGGTATTATGGTAATTCTATTCGTAATTTTTTGAGGAACTTCCACACCGCCTTCCATAGCGGCTGCACCAGTCTGCATTCCCACCAACAGTGTATGAGGGTTCCTTTTTCTCCACAGCCTCTCCAACACTTGTTACTATTTGTCTTGTTGATGATAGCCATTCTGACTGGGGTGAGGTGATATCTCATTGTGGTTTTTATTTCCATTTCTCTGATGATTAGTGATGTTGAGCATTTTTTCATATGTCTATTTGCCATTTGTATGTCCTCTTGGGAGAAATGTCTCTTCAGGTCCTCTGCCCATTTTTTCAATTGGGTTGTTTGTTTTTTTGTTGTTGAGTTTCATCAGTTCCTTGTATATTTTGGATATTAGCCCCTTATCGGAGGCACTGTTTGCAAAAATCTTCTCCCATTCAGTTGGTTGCCTCTTTATTTTGTCGATGGTTGCTTTTGCTGTGCAGAAGCTTTTAAGTTTCATATAGTCCCATTCGTTTATTTTAGCTTTTACTTCCATTGCCTTTGGAGTCAAATTCATAAAATGCTCTTTGAACCCAAGGTCCATAAGTTTAGTACTGATGTTTATTTCTATGCAGTTTATTGTGTCAGGTCTCATGCTTAAGTCTTTGATCCATTTTGAATTAATTTTCGTACATGGTGACAGAGAGCAGTCCAGTTTCATTCTTATGCACGTCGCAATCCAAATCTCCCAGCACCATTTATTGAAGAGGCGGTCTTTCCTCCATTGTATGTTTTTAGCTTCTTTGTCAAAAATTGTCTGTCCATATTTATGTCGTTTTATTTCTGGGTTCTCAATTCTATTCCCTTGGTCTATGTGTCTGTTTTTCTGCCAATACCATGCTGTGTTGATTATTGCAGCCCTGTAGTACAAGCTAAAGTCAGGGAGTGTGATACCTCCAGTATTGTTCTTTTTTCTTAAGATTGCTTTGGCTACTCGGGGTCTTTTGTGGTTCCAAACAAATCTGATGATTTTTTATTCTATTTCTTTAAAAAATGCCATTGGGATTTTGATGGGGATTGCATTAAATCTGTATATTGCTGTGGATAATATGGTCATTTTAACTATGTTGGTTCTTCCAATCCATGAGCACAGAATGTCTTTCCATTTCTTTGTGTCTTCCTCAATTTCTTTCAAAAATGTCTTATAGTTTTCAGCATATAGGTCCTTCACATCCTTGGTTAAGTTTATTCCTAGGTATTTTATTCTTTTTGCTGCAATTGCAAAAGGAATTGTTTTTTGTATTTCTTTTTCTGAGATTTCATTGTTAGTATACAGGAATGCAATGGAATTTTGTACATTGATTGTGTAGCCAGTAACTTTACTGTATTCGTTGATTGTTTCTTATAGCTTTTTGGTGGAGTCTTTAGGGTTTTCTATATATAGCATCATGTCATCTGCAAAGAATGATAATTTAACTTCTTCATTCCCAATTTGGATGCTTTTTATTTCTTTCTCTTGCCTGATTGCTCTGGCAAGGACTTCCAACACTATGTTGAAAAGCAGAGGTGATAGGGGACAGCCCTGTCATGTTCCTGAACGTAGAGCAAAGGGCTTCAGTTTTTCACCATTAATTATGAGATTAGCTGAGGGCTTGTCATATATGGCCTTTATTATGTTAAGGTATTTTCCTCCTATACATATTTTATTAAGGGTTTAATCATAAATGGATATTGTATCTTGTCAAATGCTTCTTCTGCATCAATTGATATAATCATATGATTTTTGCCCTTTATTTTGTTTATGTGATGTGTCACATTGATGGATTTGCAGATGTTGAACCATCCTTGTGTCCCGGGGATGAACCCACTTGGTCGTGATGAATAATCTTCTTAATGCATTGTTGTATTCGATTTGCTAGAATTTTGTTTAGGATTTTTGCATCTGTATTCATCAGAGATATTGGTCTGTAGTATTGTTTTTTTGTGTTGTCCTTACCAGGTTTTGGTATCAGGGTAATGTTGGCCTCATAAAATGAGTTAGGGAGTACTGTGTCTTCTTCAATTTTTTGGAAGAGCTTGAGCAGGATTGGTATTAGATCCTCTTTGAAGGTTTGGTAGAATTCACCAGTGAAACCATCTGGTCTCGGACTTTTGCTTTTGGGATGGTTTTGGATGACTGATTCAATTTCATTACTGGTGATTGGTCTGTTTAGATTTTCCAGTTCTTCATGGTTCAGCCTAGGAAGGCTATATGTTTCTAAGAACTTGTCCATTTCTTCTAGGTTATTGAATTTGGTGGCATATAGTCCTTCACAGTATTCTTGGATGATCCTTTGTATTTCTGTGGTGTCCGTGATAACTTCCCCTTTTTCATTTCTCATTTTGTTAATTAGTGTCTTCTCTCTTTTTATCTTAGTGAGTCTAACCTAGGGTTTGTCAATTTTCTTAATCTTTTCAAAGAACCAGCTCTTTGTCACATTAGTTTTTTTTTTTTCTATTATCTTTTTGTTCTCTATTTCAGTTAGTTCTGCTCTGATTTTTGTTATTTCCTTTCTTCTGCTAACCTTGGGTTTCACTTGTTCTTCTTTTTCTAGTTCTTTAAGGTGTAACATGAGGTTATTTATTTGGGATTTTTCTTGTTTCTTGAGATAGGCCTGTAATGATATCCATTTCCCTCTTAAAACTGCTTTCGCTGCATCCCAAAAATTTTGGTAAGATGTATTTTGATTGTCATTTCTTTCTATGTATCTTTTGATCTCTCCTCTAATTTCTTCTTTGACCCAGTCGTTCTTTAAAAGTATGTTGTTTAATCTCCATGTATTTGTGTTTTTTCCCACTTTCTTTTTGCAGTTGATATCCAATTTCAAAGCCTTGTGATCAGAGAATATGCTTGGTATGATTTCAATCTTCTTAAATTTGCTGAGGCTGATTTTATGTCCCAATATACGGTCTATCCTTGAGAATGTTCCATGTACACTAGAAAAGAATGTATAGTCTGATGTTTCAGGATGAAGTGCTCTATATATGTCAATTATGTCCATTTCATGTAATGTGTCATTTAGGGCTGCTATTTCCTTATTTATTTTCTGTTTGGATGATCTATCCACAGCTGTCAATGATGTATTTAGGTCCCCTAGTATAATTGTGTTTTGGTCAATTTCTCCCTTTAGTTCTGTAAATAGTTGCTTGGTATATTTCGGTGCTCCCTGATTGGGGGCATAAATATTGATGACTGTTATGTCTTCTTACTGTACAGTCCCCTTTACCATTATGAAATGTCCATCTCTGTCTCTTGTTATCTTTTTCACCCTGAAGTCTGTTTCATCTGATATTATTATGGCTACACCTGATTTTCTCTGGGTACCATTTGCTTGGAGTGTCCATTTCCACCCTTTCACTTTGAGTCTATGCTTATCCTTGTAGCTGAGATGTGTCTCTTGGAGACAGCATATGGTTGGGTTTAGTTTTTTGATCCAATCTGCTACTCTGTGCCTTTTTCTTGGTGAGTTCAGTCCATTTATATTTAGGGTGATTATTGATATGTGAGGATTTCCTGTCATTCTAGCCTTAGTTTCTGGTAAGGCTGTGTCGCCATTGTTTCTTTGCCTTTTTGTTGTTGTCTATTATTTCTGTGTGGTGGTATTCTATGATGTTTCCCTCTGTTTCTTCTTTTATTACAGTATATATTTGTGTTCTGGATTTTTTTTTCTTTTTTTTTTGTTTTTTTTTTTTTTTTGAGTGGTTACCCGTAAGCTTATGTAAAGAAAGTTTGGTATTTAGAGTATTCCATTTTCAGCACACTTATTTTCTCCATTCCCATATTCCGGTACAGGCCTTTACTCTCCCCATTTTTATGTTTCGGTTGCCACAAATTGTCCCTGTTGATGGTGGTCGAATAGCCTCCTTTAGTATTTCTTGTAATGCAGGTCGTGTATTAGAAAATTCCCTCAGCTTCTGTATGTCTGGAAAGGTCTTTATTCCTCCTTCATATCTAAAGGATATCTTTGCTGGATATATTATTCTTGACTCATAATTTCTCTCTTTCAATACTTTGAATATTTGGTTCCTCTCCCTCCTGGCTTGTAGAGTTTCTGCTGAAAAATCTGATGATAATCTAATGGGCTTTCCTTTGTAGGTTACCATCTTCTTTTCCCAGGCTGCCTTGAGGATTCTTTCTTTGTTGTTGATTTTAGACAGCTTCAATACAATGTGCCTTGGAGAAGGCCTGTTGGGATTGAGGTAATTAGGTGTTCTATTTGCTTCTTGGATTCGAGGATCCAGTTCTGTCCACATGTTTGGGAATTTCTCATCAACAATTTGTTTGAATGTATTCTCTGTTCCCATCTCTCTTTCTTCTCCTTCTGGTATGCCAATTATTCTTATGTTGCTCTTTCTGATGGAGTCAGAATGTTCTTGTAGAGTTCTTTCATTTCTTTTAAGTCTCAAGTCTCTTTCTTCTTCCATCTGTGTCATTTCCAGGATTCTATGTTCGATGTCACTGATTCTTTTCTCCATCTGGTCAACTCTACTACCTAAGCTGGTTATTTCATTCTTAATTTCTTCGATTGAGTTCTTAATCTCCAGAAATTCTATTTGGTTCTTTTTTAAAATTTCAATCTCTCTCATAAAATGCTCATGTTGTTCTTTGATTGTGTTTCTGAGTTCATTAAACTGCCTTTCTGTGTTTTCTTGCATCTCGTTGAGTTTTTTCAGAACTGCAATCTTGAATTCTCTGTCCTTCAAGTCACGTATTTCCATACCTTTAAGTTTCTTTTCTGGAGAGTTTTCACTTTCTTTCTGAGCTGTCTTCTTGCCTTGGTTATTCATGGCAATTACTGATTTATTATTTCTCTTCCTATACATCTATTGGAGTGGCTTCTGCAACCAGTTGATAGGAAGAGGTCTTTCTTTTGTTTTCCAGTACTTGTTGGTAGAATGTTTTATTTTCTCTCCGACTGCAGCCTTTTTTTTCTCTCTCACACGGTAGTGCTATGTTTTCTCTGCACTATTCCAGCTTCTCACCCAATGGGGGTATTCCCTGGGAGACGGGCTTCTCCTCTATTAATAGTTCTCCTGGGTCATAGGACGCAGGGTCCGTGTGGGTATGTAGAGAACTTTTGAAGTTCCAAAGCTCTTCCTGCACCACATTCAGAGCCCTTATATTTCAGCAGTTCTGTTTACTCCTGCAGTTATCCGCCCAGATAGGTGGGGCCAGGGGCGGGGTGAGCTGTGAGAGGTGGCCCAGAGCAATGGCGGCGACCATCACCACAGCTGGTCCGGCTTCCACAGCTCCCTCCCCTTTGCCAGAACTAGTTGGGCTGTGAATCTGTGTCTGCAGGCCACAGTTCTCAGAACTGCAGATATTCTGTTCTTTTGATCTGACACTGCTACTGTTCCACTTCTAGTACTGGGCAGGTGGGGGTGGGGTGAGCTCTAGGGGGGTATGGAGGGGGCGGCTAGTCTCAGTGTCTAAGGCTTCCATTCTCTGCTTGGCAGTGAGGGCTTAAACCACCGTTTTCAGCCTTCTTCCCTCAGTCTTTTCTACGATGCATCCACCAAAATTTAGCTCATGCTAATGTGAGCTAATATTAGTCTTGTTTGCTTAAAAATACTGCACATTCTTCTACCTTTTATTTCACGTAATTAAGGCCAATGGGGTATGAATATAGTTGGCAAATATATGTAACACAATCCTTTGTGCGGCAAATAAGCATTGAATAAGCCACTATATACCATGCTTTTTGAAATGCACTGAAAAAACTTTATCTGGTTTGTGTTTTCATCAACTTTATTACATGGTATTGACTAGGTTTTCAGGATTTCTTTGTCTTTGATATACACAAGTAATAAACATTATATGATAATGCTTTAAATATATTTGTACATCTGTGCAAACATAGTTTTAATAGTACAGCTGTCCCCAAAAGCCATGTTATGCCTCAGATGACGTTTGGGTCAGAAATTTACATGAAAAATCTGTTTATTTTATATTTCTCATCCTTGTGAATAGTATCATATTTATGATAGAATATAATTTTGAGCTTCATATCCTTTGCCATTCTAGATTGTGTTAATTTCTCAAGTTTTGATATTTTAAGATTCTTGATAGTATTTTAATCAAGTGATAACAGAAAAGATTCACAAAACCATAAAATGATATAGTTAAAATTACTCTCTAATTGGAAGATTCATGAAAATATGCTGCTCTCTTAGTGTTAACCATTTCACCTACACAAGGCTATTTGCATTGAACATGGAGGAGCAGAATCATCTTCAAATCAACCTCTTAAATTTACTCAATAGAAATACACAGTAGATTAAATGCCATAGGACTATCTAGCTAGTATTTTGATTTTTAGCATATTAGAAATGCATTTTTTTCTCCTAGACTGTCTGTTGTATGCATTTTTTTTTTAAATTTCACTTACAGTTTTCAGTCCTGTCATTTCCATTTGGTTGTTCTTTTTTTTCTTTTTTTTAATTGGGGAATATTGGGGGACAGTGTGTTTCTCCAAGGGCCCATCAGCTCCAACTTCTTGTCTTTCAATCTAGTTGTGGAGGGCGCAGCTCAGCTGCAAGTCCAGTCGCCGTTTTCAATCTTAGTTGCAGGGGGCACAGCCCACCATCCCATGTGGGAATTGAACCGGCAACCTTGTTGTTGAGAGCTCGCGCTCTAACCAACTGAGCCATCCGGCCGCCCCTCCAGAAGCTCAGCAGCAGCTCATTTTCTTCAATCCAGTTGTGGAGGGTACAGCTCACTGGCCCATGTAGGAATTGAACCAGCAACCCTGTTGTTCAGAGCTCACGCTCTAACCAACTGAGCCATCCGGCCGCCTCTGTAGTATGCAGTTTTATTGCAATTATGTTGGTTTTGTTTTACATTTCATCTATCTGTTGTTTAATTAGAGTGTAGTCAGAACCACCATTCATATTTTATATCTACTGGGATGGAGCTTTAACTGTCTCTTTTAGGGTCTCCCTCAGTTCTACATCTTACTAGCTTTTTTCATTAATGGCATACACCTATTTTGGGGCTTTTGGTCCAAGGGCAGATTTCCCAGTTATCGTTTTCAGCTATTGTTAGATAACACTACTCAGCAATATTTTAAAGGCAGATGATGACCATAATATTGATGTTTTTAAGTAACAGAAATTAAATCCTTTTTTGCAAAATAAATGAGATTGTGATTTGTTTGTTGTAATGTGCACTATTTCTAATCTTTGGATTTCTAATACAATAATAAGAAAGAATAGACAAATAAACTTGAAATATCACTAAAGTATAGAGCTTCCCTACTCTAAGTTATTTCTGCAAATGCATAGTGAAATTCCTGAATCTTTGGTACTAAAATTAGGGGCTCATTTATATTGATCAGTGACAAGTTTTATTTTTCAATTGAATCAATATAATCTTTCACAAAAAGCTAGAAGACATTTCAATAGGTTTGCCAAAAAATAGTAACTGCACATTTGTCTACTTTGTGAAAACATCTGAAAAAGCCATTGGCCTATATACATTAGGGGAAGACCTTGCTGCACATTTCACAGTCTCTGAAATTTCAGAATGTGAAGTTCCAAGTAAGTGGCTCTTGTTATAGATAATGAATTTTCCGTCATCACAACACATAGTTTTCACCCCCTTAGAAAAGTTACCAAGCAAATTTAATTGCAATTTTCTAGACTTGAAAAATTTGAGATTGCTTGTATTGTGGAACATAGTTACATACATGTATTGGAACTTTCTGAGGATGATATGTTATATTTATTTTATTCTCAGTACCAAGTAATATGAATATTTTAAATGGAATACAGTTAGTCATTTTCTAGTAATATGTCATAGTGAACTCTTTTCCAATTTCTAAAAACAACACATATATATGTATATACACACACATATAAGCATACACATAGATGTCATATGCACAGGATAAAAAGCATATGAAATTATAAATGAAAAATTTTAAGCTTCTCCATCATGCCTCACTACAAGGACCCTTAACTCCTTTTCTAAAAGACATTATTAACATTTTCTATATATACTTGTAATAGAGAACATACCATAGCAGCATGTGGAACTTTCCCTGAATTTTTTTTTTAAGTTTTACTCTGTTCCAGTAAATGGATGCACACAAGCTTTTAATCATTTTTAAGGTGTTGGACATGTGGGTTGATTTTTTTTTTGCTGTTAAAACAAAATCAAATAACATTATAATTACCTCTTGTCATAGTTTTTGAATAGGGCTATGGGGTAGTTCCACAACAAAAAATTTGCTAGATCAAAGAGTTTCTGAAATTTAAATTTTCTTGGACATTTGAAATATTGGCTTCCCAAAATGTTAAACTTTCTTAGACGCTCATGAGTGGTTTTAAAATGTACTGTTTTTCCATAGCTGTGCAAATCATAATTTTACTTAACTTTATAAATTTTACCAATATTTAGTTGAAAAAATGTTGTTTGCATTTGTTTAAGTTAAATGTCCTTTTATATTTTTAGCCATTTGTATTTATTTGTTTTAACTACCTGATCATAAATTTTGTCCATTTTTTTTCTATGTGATATCTTTTTACACACACTCAGGCTGCTTACATTTGAAAGCAGTTGGAATTTTAGAACAAGTTTAAATAATAGTATTATATAGGGCTCTTTAATTTTTCTAAGTTTTCATGAAGTTATTCTAGTGTTTTGTCATTCAGCATGATGTTTTCCTTGATTTTTCAATATAGATAGAGACAATTAATTTTAAAAATCAGGACTGCAGGACCTATTTATTTACTAGTTCCAAGCTTGTACCCTTAAGTCCTGGAGATCTAAGGCACAGCATAGTGATTGTAGACAACAATACTGTATTATAAACTTCAAAGTTGCTAAGAGACTAAATCTTAATTGTTCCCACTACGAAAGAGAAATGGTAATTATGTAACGTGATAGAGGTGTTAGCTAATACTACTGTGGTAATCATTGCAATATATAGATGTATCAAATCGACACAGTGTACACCTTAAACTTACACAATGTTATATGTCAATTATATCTCAATAAAAAAATTAGGAGTGAATATTATTCTATACATGCTTTTAATGCAAAATGGTAATCAAATTTTTCCTCTGATCTACTTAAATTATACATACATAATTTATATATAATATGCATATCATATATATATATCTTACTAAAATTGCCAATTTTGAACGGCCATTGTATTCCTGTCATTATTCATTCATATCATCAATATTTATTGTGTGCTTAAAATGTGGCAGACATTTTCCCAGATGCTAGAAACTCAGAAATGAAATATGTAAAATCCTTGCCCTAAAGTTACATATTTATTTTAATATATCAGTATCTTTTCCTTTCTAACACTTGATTT
The DNA here is from genome assembly GCF_057876585.1 of Rhinolophus sinicus. Taxonomy (NCBI): domain Eukaryota; kingdom Metazoa; phylum Chordata; class Mammalia; order Chiroptera; family Rhinolophidae; genus Rhinolophus; species Rhinolophus sinicus. Next base: position 19,120,343 of record NC_142518.1, on the reverse strand, counting down.
CTTACTTGGATATTGATATCAATACATTATACTGAATTGAATTTATTCTGTCATCAAAAACATTTTTAAACATCAGCTTGATTACTGCTCTGGAAAATTTTAAATTGCATTGGAATTAAGTTCTGGGTTTGAAATTACTTACTATGAGACCATCTGGGCCTTTTAATTTTCAGTGAGGTTTTTTAAATCAATATTTAAAAATTAATTTTCATTCAGTTACTGGCTTGTTTAGATTTAACATGTCTTCTGAGATTAAGTTTGGTAATTTATGGTATTTCCATAATAATACATTTAATCTTGGTTTTCAAAGAATTTTACACAAATTTTTCTAAAGAATTTTGATATACATATTTTAAAATTTCCTATCTGTTTTTTCCTTTTCTCATTTTTAATTTTTCAGCATAGCATTTTATCCTTTTTCATACATTAATCTAGTGCCATTATATTTAAAAATATATAAACTATTTTGGGATTTTTAATAATATTGATTTAAGCCTTTACATTTTTCTTCTTTATTATTTCCATGGCTGTATTTTAATTTTTAAAAAACTTTTAACAGCTATATTTAGGAATATATAAATTACTTAGGAATATATAAATTATTTAGGAATATGTAAACTAAAAGAGTGTGGATTTTTCCCCCCACTAAGAATAACTTTAGCATTATCCATTTTTAAAACGTGTGTATCCTTAATCATTATTGTCTCCATCTTATGGAGTATTGATTTTGATTTCCCCTTTAATCTAAGAGTTGTATAACAGTGTTTTGTTTATAATTTTAAAATATTTTTAGATAATTTTAGATTTTCTTTTCTCCTTAATTTAAATATTATACTACTGTGGTCAGAAAATATGGCTCTTTGTGTTTTACATTCTTAAATGTATTGTGATTTTCCTTGTATTCTAACATGCTCAATTTTAGTAGTTGCCTTACCATCAGATAAGATTTTGTGTTAACCAGTTTATATAGAATATTATAGGGCTATTGCAGATGGCAGTGGTACCCTTCTATATCTTTCAGACCCTATAGTTTTCATTGTGCGCCTTTGAACTTTCAAATGCCAGTGTGTGTATCACTCTGGCACAAAGCTTTTTCTGAAACGTTAGAAGGCTGTTCTGTTCCCATGCAGCAGGCCAGAGTTCTGGTGAATTAACACATGCCCTTCAGCTCCCAACCAATGACTGCTGGGGTACAGTATATAAATGCCTTAGCTGCCCCCCACCTTGGATAGAAATGTTTGGTCATGTTTTATACATTTCTCAGAGTTTTTCCATACAATTAATCTGTGCCAGGTAGTTTCATTTTACAAGCTTTATTGGATGCTTTCCCTTCACTATGGAACTTCTCTCTTCCCTACCTGTGTTCCTTTTCTTCCCTAATAAACACATTTCACTGGAATTGTCTTAGGACTGGCTTCTGGGGGAATTCGAAATAAGACAGTACCAATCTTACTAATACATTTTTTTTCCTGATTATATGGTAAAGTACTCAGAAAGATTATGTGACTCATTCGTTAGCTATTTATGGTGGATTAAAGTCTGTTTCTCATTCATTGTTTTCCTTAATTTTGTTTATATAGTCAGTTTCATATTTTCAACATTTTGTTATTCAATACCTAAATGTTAGTCACAAATTTTTATTATCTATGTGAACAGTGTTGACATTATAGCAGGTCCCCCCCTTTTCCTTCTATAAAAATTCTAGATTGAGATTAATATGGCACAACTTAGTTTGTACGTTTGCTTTTAAATCACTTTAGATACACCTAGTAGATGCAGCATATATTTGCTAGTGTTATGTTATCTGTTCTGCCTTTTACTTCCAACATGTGAACTGATCCCATTTCTGCTTACTGATATACATTTTTCTAATGTATAAGTATCTGGTCTTAGTTCTTTTATTTTATATTATGTTTTATATTCAAGGCTTTGTTTTCTCTCTTCTGCTGTGCAAATTGTGTGAGTACAGGTTTCTTTGTTCTCGTGTTTAGCTTTATAACCTTAGATGACATATGATGAATTCTGAAGGATGGAAAGAACTTCTCTTCTCCAGGTTGACAAGGGGTGAACGTCATTTCTTGAAAAGAGATTAATGTGTGCCCTTGCACAGGAGGCAGATGTTGTTCTAGATAGAATGAGAATAGGTATAGCCTTAATGAAACACTAGTCCTTTCTTTGTTACTGTGCCTGAGATGGTGGTGGTGGAGGGGGGGAGGGCAGAATTACTTAAAAGAAAGAAAAATGGTGTAATAGGGTCCTTGTAGTTCTGACATTTAAATTCTTTGTGATTTGAAATACCTTACGATATCAAAGGCCCCACTTTTCCAACCCCTTAAAATAGTGGTGTATTAAATTAGCTTGAATTCAAATGTATCTCTTCCAGTTTTGAAAATCTGCTTTTTGATGATTTTTTTTTCACTTTGGGAGGGGGTTGTAGGTATGCAGCATTAATAATCATTGGCACAGTGTTTGTAAAGTTCCTTGCCAGTGGTTCTCCAGAAAATTATAATGAAAATTACATTAATGATATCTAATACACAGTAAGCATTTACTATGTAACGAACATCCATATTATTTATATGTAGTAACTTGTTTAACCCTTATGAGTTAAATGAGGATTATATTACATGCAACTATGAGTTGTATATTAATACCACTATAAATTTACATCTGAAAAAACTGAGTAGCTGGAGGGATATATATTCTGCCGAGGGTTTCGCGTCCCTTGAATAGTAGAGCCAGGAGCTGAATTCATAATACTTGGCTTTTGAATTCTCAATCAGTCTTAATTATGACACAACACATCCTCATTCAGGAGCCATCTTTTAAGAACATATATCTGGGAGAACAAGATATTTCACTCTAGTCCTTCTGTTTCTTGTACCTAAAACCTGGATAAGACAAATGAAACAAATAGCAGAAAACTATGAAAGGTAAAAGAAAGAAGGCCAACCCAGCTAGGGACCTTGGTATTCAAGGAAGGACTCAGAGTTGAGTCCCTTGGGGATTTGTATTTCACCTTTATATATCCCAACCTGACTGTGGAAGTTATGAACTCAGAAATGCCAATAGGTACTGGAAAAAACCCGAAAAACAATGGGAAAAGTCAGAGTAAGTCTGCTCTTTCTGTTCAGGAGACTGGGAGACCAGTGGTTCTCAACCAGGGGTGATTTTGTTCCCTAGGGGGTGTTTCACAAGCGTCTGAGACATTTGTGGTGGTCACTTCTGGGGGCGTAGGTGTGGGGGAGTTCTCCTGGTGTCTAGTGTATAGAGGCCAGGAATGTTGCACAATATCCTGCAGTGCACAGGGCAGCTCCCCATTACAAAGAGTTATCTGGCCCCAAATATCAATAGTGCCAAGGTTGAGCAGTCCTGCTCTGAGTGGTCAAAGCAGGGATCAGCAAACTATGGCCCTGCTCACCAAATCCAGCTCACTGACTCTCTTTGTAAATATTGTTTCATTGGAACTTTGCTTGTGTATATTTGTGTGTATGTGTGTGTGTGTGTGTGTGTGTGTGTGTGTGTGACTTGTTATGGACAGTTTTAATAGGGATTATTTTTGTTCAAAATAACTGTAGTCACACAACAGCCTAGCCAACTGTCTCCCCGTGTCTTTCCTTAAGGAAAGAAGAGTCTCTGAGACTGTGACTTTCTGGTCTTTGTTCCATCCTTATGTTTACACCTTATGTGTCTCTGTCTGGTCCCCAAAATATGGTTTGCAGCTAAAGCTGGGTAAGATGTCTCACGGGAGATACAACCTAAGCCAGGCAGAACCGAGTGGGGACCCCCAATGAGCTGCCTTAGAAAAATATGGGAAGGGGCCTTGCCTCCCCTTCCCCCTGCCTGGGAAAAGCTGTTGCTGGCTCTGCCTTTTCCCTGGCACCTGTTTGTGAGAGAAGTTACAAAAACAATAAAGATCAGTTCTCTCCACTTAGCTCAACGGAACTTACAAAATAAGAGACTTGACCCTTCTGACCCTGAGAAGGTACATACCTTAATTAGGACATTGTGGGACCTTGTGCTTCAGCTGTTGACTGACAAAAGGTGATTGAGATAAATATTTTTCTGTTATGATGTGTGAGTTTCAGAGACCGTGTACGAAACAATGTTGCTTTCTCTTGTTTTTGCATACCTATTCAATAAAAACCCCCAGTCGGCCATATTCTGGGCTCCAGTCCTCTGAGACTGAGAGACCCCTGGCCTTCTGAGAGATTTAACTGCATTAAGTCTCTGTTTGTTTCTTTCTAAAAAACTTAACCCAAACCACCCCTTCTCGCACCCTCACTGCCCGTGTTGCGCAAGGATTAGCATTCAAGCAGAATCTCCCTGTAGTATAGGGAAGGCTGAAAAGGGGGCCAAGCTTCCACTTTGGTTTTTGTTGCACTGATTACCCTACTTCTGGTCCTCGTGTTTCCTTGATCAGCCTACTCGAGGGGGAAAGATATTCTGCTATAGGCCGGGCAGTGTTCTGTTCCATTTCTCTATTCAGCTGTTTGTTTCACTTTGCTTTTGCAGATTACTAATAAAGTGTGCAAGAAATAGCAACAGACTATGTCTATAAGTGAATATTACCAAGGAAAATAGTCTTTGAGCAGGAATGATGAAATTATATTTTAAAGTGATTTTCAATGTTATTTATTACTTCCTCATCATGCTTTCACTGCAATTTCTACATAGAGTAATACTTTAATACTTAACATATGTAACTGATGATGCATTGCAAATTCTTCCATAGAGGGTCTATTCATAGTTTCATAATTATTCTCTCTTCAACATACATATTAATTACAAAGGAGAAAATAGTAACATTACAGGGGAGAAATCTGACAGACACCACCATAACCAAGTATCATCAGTAATAAGACATACTGATGTCATGAATCCCTTTACGTGATGTATTGAAAAGAACTCACCTTCACTTCTGTATATTCTTGCCGAAAAAAAACTGTATAACTGGAATTCGACATGAAGAAAGATCACACAAATCCAAAATCAGGGACATTCAACAAAACAACTGGCCAGTTCTCTTCCAAAGTGTCAAGGTCATGACACTTCCTCAGGTTGGAAGACATGACAACTAAATGCAATGTGCCGTTCTGGATTGGATTCTGGAAAAGTAAAAAGACATTAATGTGACGATTGGTGATATTTGATTAAACCTTGTAGATTTGTTAGTACTATTCTATCAGTGATAATTTCCTGGTTCTGGCAATAGTACTATGGTTATATAAGATGTTAACATTTGGGGAAATTTATAAAGATAAAAGAACTGTGTCTACTACTTTTGCAACTTGTTTTGCATATATATATGTATATATATGTATATATATATATGCCGCTTTTTATTTCACCATGTCTAGTACAAATTAGCAGCTCCATACAAGCTTGAATAAATATACATCCATTAGTCTAATCTTAAATTTTATTTGTCTACGCTTTCTTTTAACTGTTTGTTTACTGATAGTAGACCATACTTTCTTCTTCAAAGAAGCCAATTATTTTCTCCTTATATAGAAACCTGCAAAATCCCAATACCCAACTGTGTCTGCATTTATTTTCAGATCTAATGACATCCCACATTTTCTGCTAGAAGAAATACTAGCAGCCTCTCTAGGACAATGAGAAAATCACTGATGTATGGATAACACCAGCAGAACTCTAAGGGCCTGCTTTGAAATGCTAGTATATAATTCATATTTGGCATTGGACTCATGAACCTATGTTAGTAACTGGAATACACATTTATATATTTAAAAAATATTAAACCCCTAGCTTTTTAGTTTTATTGTTGTTGTATTCTTTCATTTGTATTGAAACCTTTTGAATATCGCACTCAGACAAATCATTATGAACTCATTTTTAAAACTGTCAGAATGTTTGATCTTTCCACATCTCCTCTCACTTAAAAGGTACTTACAGTAGATACATAAGATATAAATAATTCCACAAGCCTCACATAAAAATCTCTAGTTGTATGAATTTCATATTTTTAACAGTTAAAAGGAATAAAAGTTATTTTGTTTTAACCTTGATAAATATAACTTTTCTAAAATTATTTGGTGATGCCATTATTTGAGGCCTCTGGTTAAAACAAATTAATTTTAAGTTGGTCATCCTGTGGATTTAAGAAAATACCTCGTAAAAATCTTGTTTTTCACAACCAGCCAAATCTATTGATATGAGTATTGATATCAGTACCTTCATATTTAAATAGAAATTAGCTTAAAATTAAAATGTTGTATTTCATTGTCAAGATCAGAACAAAACTGGGCATTACCTCTCTGGAATCAATAACTCTTACATAGCTAGATTTATTGTATTAAAAAAGATGTTAAGACAGCTACACACTATTATAAATGAATGGGCTCCCAATCCAGAATTACTTTAAAATGAAAGGAGGCTCAGTAAAGTTAAGTATATTACATTCATAGTGGAGTGAGCTTGAACATCTTATTGTTGTGTTTTTTAAAAAAATGTAAAAATTCTTAAATGAAATAAGTTAATTTGCATCAAGGGAAATTGCCTCATCGTTCAATAGAACCATCTTCAATAATGTGCACACACAATATTAGGCAACCCACTTTAAAGATTGTTATCCTGCAGGTGACTTTTGTAGTGGAAAATCATTTCAATATTATGCTCTTAAATTATCCATCTATAACCTGTAATGAGAATTTTAAATATTGGTTTGACTGTAATTAAAATAACTTCTGACATAAAACTGAATAGGGATCTATTTAAATCAAGCAAGCTTGTAGATAATTAGATGGATTTACAAGAAATCCCAGTTACTATTAAAATGGGGCACAATTTTTGACTAAGTTATTTGTCTAGTGATCAATCCAATGATTTCCCAAATTGAAGTCTTTTTTTCTTAACTTTTTATGATGGTATGCCAAAGTTTTCAAGTTTAGTGTTGTAATTCTGTACATTTGTTTCTCCCTGGGATTATGTAGTGCACTTGTTTTTCATATTTGTTTCTGTTTTTCTTTTGATTGTTTTCTACTCTGCATATCCTATGCTAATATTCTAAAGAACAAACAGAAGGAATGATAATGTAGAAAAGTAAAGTCCACATATACCAGATATTAAATTAATTATAAACAGACTGAATACTCCATTTTAAAAGTTAAAGATTGTCAGAAAAATATACAGAGGGTGCCAAAAAAAGGGGCATACACATTTTAAGATAATGTTTCTTAAAATGTGTATGCATTTTTTGGCACCCCCAGTATATGTAATCTTAAAAGTGAACTGCATAGCCTATAGAAAAGAATAGGGAAAAAAATGTACCATGTGACAGTTAATCAAAGAAAGTTGGTGTTAGTCTGACATGGGACAAAGTAGATTTAAGGGGAGAAATTATTACTAGAAAAAAAATAGGCTTATTTTAATAAGAGACTGAATCCAGGAAGAAGAGATAAACATCCTCACCTTATATTTAGATAATAATACAGCCTCAATTTGCATAGCAGGATATGACAAAACTAAAAGGAGATACAAATAATCACAGTATGAGAATTAAACTTACCTCTGAAACTAATAGCAAAACAAGGGAAATGAAAAACAAAAATAGCAAGAAAGAATATTTAAACAATCTTGTTCTAGTTGACATATATATAGAAGAACAGGCTCAACAATTGCAGAATATGTACATATTCTTTTCAAGCACACATGAAAACATCTAAAAAATTTGATCATATATGGAGTCATCAGGCAAAATTTGACAAAATTCAAATAACAAAATTCAAATACACAATAGATTCTATGACCAGAGTAGAATCAAACTATAAATTAGCTAGAAATTTAGTTACCCCCAAAATCTTTTCAAATTAATTATTTTTTTGTATTCTGAATGTATGGTTAGTTTTGATTGTATGCTGGATGTTTTGTATAAAATAGTATAGAGGTAATTGCAGATTCTGGGTGATATTGTCTTTATTGCAGGGAACATTTATTTGCCTTTGCTTTTCAGAGGTGGGGGCAGTTTGTCTCATAGCAATCAGTGACTAAGAAATTTTGAAGCTGGGTCTCAATTTTGTGAGGAATTTTCTGTTTCCGATTCACATGGACACTTCGGGCATAAACCCTCCGGGATGCCAAATGAACCCTTGGAGTGTTTCCCAGAGCCTTTTGTCTTTAGTGGACCTTAGGTCCAATTTGTGTCCTTAGGTTGGTGTGACTGCTGAAGACCTACCTGCTCAGCTGCTTAGTTTCTCAACTACAGCTTTATGGTTCGCATCTTGAGTTCTTAGTCCTTGACTTTTAATTAGCAAAAACCTTGAGAGGAAAAGCAGGACCAAATTTTGTTCCTAGCACCTGGGCGACTCTTTCTGAGATCTTGCCCTTTCAAATCCTTGGATCCTTGGTTTTCTGCCTTCAAACAAATGTCTTTAATAATTTTTTCCGTTGTTCTAGAGTTCCTCAGCAGGATGGTTGTGCTGAAAAAGGTTACTCTGGAAGCAGACATCTTCATAAACTGTATATATGTATATTTTTGTGGTATTTTTTGTGCATTAGTTTGTAGCTTTTTATCCATAAAACCAATTAATATAAAATTAAGACGATGAACCATTTATTTTAAGGCACATAATCCTCACTAGCAGTGGATCTTTTTGTCATAATTTGTTTAGAGTCTTTCAGTTAATTTTATTTAATCTAGTGAATAAATGTTTCTTCAGTATTTACCCCAAATATGGTCCATCTGCTGGAGGTACATTCTAGATGTACCACCTAGTAGAAAAAGAGTCAAGAGCCAAGAAACAGAGTTATTACAAAACAAGCATGTACCTGTTCTTGAATTAGTGCATATTAATGCAACAAAACCATATGCTAGGCCTTAACAAAAATATCAAGGTTTTCCAGGAAGTTATATAAAAAAAATCACAATCTATGATCAAGTTGTCAGTGTCTTGTGAAAATCTGCAGTTTGTACTTTGTGCTCATTTGTACACTGGAGCTCTTCTGGTCAAGGCAGACTGAGTAAATCGGACCATCTCTCTTCTTGAGAAGCATGCAACTTGAGAAGGAGAGAGAGAGAGAGAGAGAGAGAGAGAGAGAGAGAGAGAGAGAGAGAGAGAGAGAGAGAGAGAGAGAGATTGGAGAACTAACAAAGGTAAATAAATATTACAGTGTAAAGATCCATTGAAGCGAACACAATATTTTCATCTGTCTGTTTCCTTGAGGGGTTTGCGGGGTCAGATAGCTTAGCGAACAAATCTAACTTACAATAAGTTCACCAGGACCCAGGGAAAATGAGAGTTCAGGAGTCATTAATTAGTGTCTTTGCATGGTGGGAGATGGAATGTAAATTCTGCAGGGTTTTGGTTGGATACTGAAAGCTATGGTTTGGAAGCTGCAGTGAACCTGAAATTTGAATCATTTGAATCTCTGATTAGATCAAAGGTGTCTGGAAATGATAGTGCAGTTAGTTGCTCAGCAAGAGTAAAATTCAATTTGAATTATCTCTGTAATGTTCATATATAATTTCTGGTACACAATTAAAAATGACTAGGATAAGTATGAGGGAAAAAATGTGAGTAAAACCTAACAGACACAACAGATAGAAATAGACACACAAGATAACCAGATAATAGCTGTCAAACATGCAATTAATAGTGCCTAATATGTCCAAAGAATTAAAATAGAAGATTACGAATTAGCAGAGAACTGTAAATTAAATCAACAGCAACAGGTTTTGTTTTATGCATTTGAAATTCTGTTATTAGGCACCCAAATACTTGGGGTTGTACTTTGCCTGTTAAATGGATCCTTTAATCGTAATGAAACATTTTTTTCTTATCTCTATTTATACTCATTTTTTGAAGTTTTTTTTGTCTAGCATTAATTCATTCTAGCTTTCCTTTGCTTACTTTTGTTTGTGATATCTTTTTTCATACTATTATTTTACACCTTACCATATCTTTAAATATAAGTTGTGTCTTATATAAACAGCATATAATTGGGACTTGGTTTTTTTTGTTGTTGTTGTTGCAGTGTTTGTTTGTTTTTTATCTAGTGTGACAATCTCCACTTTTAATTGGAATGCTTAGGTCTTTTTACATTTAGTTTTTATTAATATAGTTTGTTTTAAAGTTGACCATTTTGTCCTTCATTTTCTATTTTCCCATCTCTTTTTATTTCTCTGTTCCTTCTTTTGTGCCTACTTTTGTGTTTATTGAACTTCTTTTATTATTCAAATTAAGTTCCTCCATTGGATTTTATCTGAAACAGTTTAAAAACATATCCACACATTCTTTGACATTTTTTCAAGAGATGAGGTTTATGGCTCTTCCCAGGAATCTGGGTCAACCACACAACTCTCTTTAATAGACAGAATGCAGCAGTCCTAGTGCTAGAAAGGTCAGACAATTAAGTTCGTGAACTTTCCACCATGTAAGTGCACGGTGGAAAGTTCACAAATTTAATTGTCTGACATTTTCATAACTTCCCAGGCTGAAATTCTAATTAACTGCCATTACAAACTGCAACCAATGGAGGGCGCCATTTTGGCCCTCCTCCCTATATTCTTTCCACATATTTCATTGGTTCTCAGTTTCCACCATGTGTCACTTCGCTTCAGCCAGAAAAACTTCCAGTAGTAGCATGCATTACCGATTCTGAAGAGATAAATTGTCTCAGGATTGTTTATGAGGATGTCTTATTTCACTCTTAGTATGGAAAGATAGTCTTGTTGAATATAGAATTCCACACTGATGATTTTACTTATTTTTTCACTTTGGTTGTAGTTCTTTGTGTGTGTTATTGAGAAGACAGTCATCTTCTCAAAGCCCATGATGACATCTCTCCATGTAATGCCGCTTGGTTTCTAACAAGAGGTTATTTAAGTCATTGTTTATCTATTGATAACATGTCCTTATTTCTCAGGCAATATTGACAGAAATATATTTGTTCACTTCATTAATATTCTTCATATTTCATGTATACATTGAATATATAGAATACCAAAAAATTTTGAAAATGTATAGTTTTTCAATTACAATTACTTAATTTATATAAGCAATTTATGTGAATAACTAATCTGGCTGTCAGTAACAACAAAATAAAGCAAAAGGAAAAAAAGCTGGCATAAAAATTACAAAAGACGGAGATGTCACCAAATTGCGGCGTGAGGTGAGCCTCTGTAAAGTTCCCCTGGAATTTACAACTAATCGAACAACAATAACTCCACAAAGGACTCCCTGCACAGCAGACAGGCAAGATGAACAGGCCCACTACTGAATTCACCTAAAGGTGGGCGAATCACACGAGTGGGGAAGGAGGAAAGGGAAAAGTGCGGAGACAGAGCCGCGCAGGCACAGGACGCAGACCTAGTTCAGCGCTCCAAGCTCCCTGCATCCTGGAGCTACTGCAGCTGCGGGAGGGGGAAGAACTTGGACTGCTAGGGCTCCGCTTATGGCCCACAGGGCTGTGGGGACAGCATATAACACGGCTGAACCCAACGCTCACAGCAGAGACCTCGGAGAAAAGACTGAGGGAAGAAGGCTGAAAACGGTGGTTTAAGCCCTCACTGCCGAGCAGAGAACAGAAGCCTTAGGCACTGAGACTAGCCGCCCCCTCCCTACCCCCCCCAGAGCTCGCCCTGCCCCCACCTGCCCGGTGCTAGAAACGGAACAGTAGCAGTGTCAGATCAAAAGAACAGAATATTTGCTGTTCTGAGAACTGTGGACCACAGACACAGATTCACAGCCCAACTAGTTCTGGCAAAGGGAAGGGAGCTGTGGAAGCAGGACCGGCTGTGGTGGTGGTCGCCACCATTGCTCTGCGCCACCTCTCACAACTCACCCTGCCCCTGGCCTCACCTATCTGGGCGGATCCCTGCAGGACTAAACAGAACTGCTGAAACATACGGGCTCTGAATGTGGTGCAGGAAGAGCTTTGGAACTTCAAAAGCTCTCCGCATACCCACACGGACACTGCCCCTGTGACCCAGGGGAAATAATAACAGAGGAGAAGCCCATCTCACAAGCTGGAATAGTGCAGAGAAAACATAGCACTACCATGTGAGAGAGAAAAAAAAAGGCTGCAGTCGGAGAGAAAATAAAACATTCTACCAACAAGTACTGGAAAACAAAAGACCTCTTCCTATCAACCGGTTGCAGAAGCCACTCCTATAGATGTCTAGGAAGAGAAATAATAAATCAGTAATTGCCATGAATAACCAAGGCAAGAAGACAGCTCAGAAAGAAAGTGAAAAGTCTCCAGAAAAGGAACTTAAAAATATGGAAATATGTGACTTGAAGGACAGAGAATTCAAGATTGCATTTCTGAAAAAACTCAACGAGATGCAAGAAAACTCAGAAAGGCAGTTTAATGAACTCAGAAACACAATCAAAGAACAACAGGAGCATTTTACGAGAGAGATTGAAATTTTAAAAAAGAACCAAATAGAATTTCTGCAGATTAAGAACTCAATCGAAGAAATTAAGAACGAAATAAACAGCTCAGGTAGTAGAGTTGGCCAGATGGAGAAAAGAATCAGTGGCATCGAAGATAGAAACCTGGAAATGACACAGATGGAAGAAGAAAGAGACTTGAGACTTAAAAGAAATGAAAGAACTCTACAAGAACATTCTGACTCCATCAGAAAGAGCAATATAAGAATAATTGGCATACCAGAAGGAGAAGAAAGAGAGACGGGAACAGAGAATATATTCAAACAAATTGTTGATGAAAACTTCCCAAACTTGTGGACAGAACTGGGTCCTCGAATCCAAGAAGCAAATAGAACACCTAATTACCTCAATCCCAACAGGCCTTCTCCAAGGCACATTGTATTGAAGCTGTCTAAAATCAACGACAAAGAAAACATCCTCAAGGCAGCCTGGGAAAAGAAGATGGTAACCTACAAAGGAAAGCCCATTAGATTATCATCAGATTTTTCAGCAGAAACTCTACAAGCCAGGAGGGAGTGGAACCAAATATTCAAACTATTGAAAGAGAGAAATCATGAGCCAAGAATAATATATCCAGCAAAGATATCCTTTAGATATGAAGGAGGAATAAAGACCTTTCCAGACATACAGAAGCTGAGGGAATTTTCTAATACACGACCTGCACTACAAGAAATACTAAAGGAGGCTATTCGACCACCATCAACAGGGACAATTTGTGGCAACCGAAACATAAAAATGGGGAGAGTAAAGGCCTGAACCGGAATATGGAAATGGAGAAAGTAAGCATGCTGAAGAAAATGGAATACTCTAAATATCAAACTTTCTTTTACATAAGCTTAAGGGTAACCACTCAAAAAAAGTCCAGAACTGAAATATATACTGTAATAAAAGAAGAAACAGAGGGAAACATCATAGAATACCACCACACAGAAATAATAGACAACAACAAAAAGGCAAAGAAACAATGGCGACACAGCCTTACCAGAAACTAAGGGTAGAATGACAGGAAATCCTCACATATCAATAATCACCCTAAATATAAATGGACTGAACTCACCAAGAAAAAGGCACAGAGTAGCAGATTGGATCAAAAAACTAAACCCAACCATATGCTGTCTCCAAGAGACATATCTCAGCTACAAGGATAAGCATAGACTCAAAGTGAAAGGGTGGAAATTGACACTCCAAGCAAATGGTACCCAGAGAAAATCAGGTGTCGCCATAATGATATCAGATGAAACAGACTTCAGGGTGAAAAAGATAACAAGAGACAAAGATGGACATTTCATAATGGTAAAGGGGACTATACAACAAGAAGACATAACAGTCATCAATATTTATGCCCCCAATCAGGGAGCACCGAAATATACCAAGCAACTATTTACAGAACTAAAGGGAGAAATTGACCAAAACAGAATTATACTAGGGGACCTAAATACATCATTGACAGCTATGGATAGATCATCCAAACAGAAAATAAATAACGAAAAAACAGCCCTAAATGACACATTAGATGAAATGCACATAATTGCCATATATAGAGCACTTCATCCTGAAACATCAGACTATACATTGTTTTCTAGTGTACATGGAACATTCTCAAGGATAGACCATATATTGGGACATAAAATCAGCCTCAGCAAATTTGAAGAAGACACAGTACTCCCTAACTCATTTTATGAGGCCAACATTACCCTGATACCAAAACCTGGTAAGGACAACACAAAAAAAGAAAACTATAGACCAATATCTCTGATGAATACAGATGCAAAAATCCTAAACAAAATTCTAGCAAATCGAATACAACAATGCATTAAGAAGATTATTCATCACGACCAAGTGGGGTTCATCCCCGGGGCACAAGGATGGTTCAACATCTGCAAATCCATCAATGTGATACATCACATAAAAAAAAATAAAGGACAAAAATCATATGATTATATCAGTTGATTCAGAAAAAGTATTTGACAAGATACAACATCTATTTATGATTAAAACACTTAATAAAATAGGTATAGAAGGAAAATACCTTAACATAATAAAGGCCATCTATGACAAGCCCTCAGCTAATCTCATAATTAATGGTGAAAAACTGAAGCCCTTTGCTCTGCGTTCAGGAACACGACAGGGCTGTCCCCTATCACCTCTGCTTTTCAACATAGTGTTGGAAGTCCTTGCCAGAGCAATCGGGCAAGAGAAAGAAATAAAAGGAAGAAGTTAAATTATCACTCTTTGCAGATGACATGATGCTTTATATAGAAACCCTAAAGACTCCACCAAAAAGCTATTAGAAACAATCAACGAATACAGTAAAGTTGCTGGCTACAAAATCAATGTACAAAAGTCCATTGCATTCCTATATACTAACATTGAAACCTCAGAAAAAGAAATACAAAAAACAATTCCTTTTGCAATTGCAGCAAAAAGAATAAAATACCTTGGAATAAACTTAACCAAGGATGTTAAGGACCTATATGCTGAAAACTATAAGACATTTTTGAAAGAAATTGAGGAAGACACAAAGAAATGGAAAGACATTCCATGCTCATGCATTGGAAGAATCAACGTAGTTAAAATGGCCATATTACCCAAAGCAATATACAGATTTAATGCAATCCCCATCAAAATCCCAATGGCATTTTTTAAAGAAATAGAACAAAAAATCGTCAGATTTGTTTGAAACCACAAAGACTCCGAGTAGCCAAAGCAATCTTAAGAAAAAAGAACAATACTGGAGGTATCACACTCCCTGACTTTAGCTTGTAATACAGGGCTACAATAATCAAAACAGCATGGTATTGGCAGAAAAACAGACACATAGACCAATGGAATAGAATTGAGAACCCAGAAATAAAACCACATAAGTATGGACAGATAATTTTTGACAAAGAAGCTAAAAACATACAATGGAGGAAAGACAGCCTCTTCAATAAATGGTGCTGGGAGAATTGGATAACCATGTGCAAAAGAATGAAACTGGACTGCTATGTGTCACCATGTACCAAAATTAATTCAAAATGGGTCAAAGACTTAAGCATAAGACCTGACACAGTAAACTGCATAGAAGAAAACATAGGTACTAAACTTATGGACCTTGGGTTGAAAGAGCATTTTATGAATTTGACTCCAAAGGCAATGGAAGTAAAAGCTAAAATAAACAAATGGGACTCTATGAAACTTAAAGACTTCTGCACAGCAAAGAAACCATAGAGAAAATAAAGAGGCGACCAACTGAAAGGGAGAAGATTTTTGCAAACAGTGCCTCCGATAAGGGGCTAATATCCAAAATATACAAGGAACTGATGAAACTCAACAACAAAGAAACAAACAACCCAATTGAAAAATGGGCAGAGGGCCTGAAGAGACATTTCTCCAAAGAGGGCATACGAATGGCAAATAGACATATGAAAAAATGCTCATCATCACTAATCATCAGAGAAATGCAAATCAAAACCACAATGAGCTATCACCTCACCCCAGTGAGAATGGCTATCATCAACAAGACAAATAGTAACAAGTGTTGGAGAGGCTGTGGAGAAAAAGGAACCCTCATACACTGTTGGTGGGAATGCAGACTGGTGCAGCCGCTATGGAAGGCAGTGTGGAGGTTCCTCAAAAAATTACGAATAGAATTACCATAATACCCAGCAATCCCTCTCCTAGGTATCTCCCCAAAAAATGTGAAAATATTTATCCATAAAGCCACGTGTGCTCCAATGTTCATTGCAGCTTTGTTTACTGTGGCCAAGACATGGAAACAACCAAAATGTCCTTCAATAGATGAATGGATAAAGAAGTTGTGGTATATATACACAGTGGAATACTATTCAGCAGTAAGAAAAGATGATATAGGAACATTTGTGACCACATGGATGGATCTTGAGAGTATGATGCTAAGAGAAATAAGTCAGACAGAAAAAGCAGAGAACCATACGATTTCATTGATATGTGGTATATAAACCAAAAACAACAAAAGAACAGGACAAACAAATGAGACACAAAAACTCATAGACACATACAATAGTTTAGTGGTTGCCAGAGGGTAAGGGGGGTGGGGCGTGGTAGATGAGGGTAAGGGGGATCAAATATATGGTGATGGAAGGAGAAGTGATTCTGGGTGGTGAACACACAATGGGATTTATCGATGATGTATTACAGAATTGTACAGCTGAAATCTATGTAACTTTACTAACAATTGCCACCTCAATAAATTAAAAAAAATTACAAAAGACAAAAATATTAAATTGTCTTTGTTTCTTATTAAAATATATATTTGAACAAGTCACATACAAATTACAATGACTTAAATGTTTCCAAGAAAAATCTCGAAGTATTAAAACTTTTTTCCTTATAATTAGTTATCTGGTGCTAACGTTGACCTGGATGAGAAATTGTATAAGAACAGCCAAAATGCTTAACAAAGAAAATGAAGTAACACTTGTATTACCTATAGTAAAAAATTTTATGTCTACAATAATTGTATACTATCCAATTACATTCAGCTTTCACAAAACATTATATACAGTAATTTATATAAAATAGTTCAAATCAGAATCAAGGCAGTAACATAATTAATAGAATATAAGTGAAAGTAAAGTGAAAATGTGCACATATATGTATGCTTAATATGTAATAATTTTGGTATTTTAAATAATGAAATGATAGCTATATAACAAATAGTATTTGTAAAAATATCAAGGGATAAATACAAAAAAAGTATAAAAGACCAATAAGTACATTAAATATGCTTAATATTTAATGTAAATTAAATAAGATAATATTTATATTTTTACCCTAGTGTCAGATTATAAAGGACTTTAAAATGTTCACTCCCTTTTTTTGAAAGAAATTTGACACTGTCCCACAAATTTTAAATTTGCATGCTCTTTGCACAGTAATTCCACTTCTAGAACTGTATCTGACACAGCTACTTAAACATGTGCTGAGCGGGGGCTCTGTACCATTTGGGGGTTCTGTGGTCCTTGCTCTTTGTCCATCTCAGTTAGGGATGTCCATGCTAGACTCCCCTCCCCCTTCATGAATTGACTTTAGAAGGGCAGTGGGAGTGGCGAGGCTTTCAGACCCAGAAGTGGGGCTGACCTGTCCCAAAGAGAAGGACTAGTCAGCTGGACCACCCCTTCAATTTCCCCCTCAAGCCCGGATGGGACCAGGAAGCCCTGAAGTTGTTTCTGGTTATGACATACGTCTTTATTCGTTTGCTAAAATCAAATGCTCCCTGTGGGGTCCTGGCTTTTTGTCATGAGGCCCTTTTTAGTGGCAGTGCAGCACCTTCTGTACCTTTGATTAAACCTGGAACCACCTAAAAAAAAAAAAGTACGGATACAAAAAGGCAAAACAATTGTGAAATTATAGTATATCCGTATTGTGACTACTATACAACTTTTACAATCAACCAGGTTGATCTATATACACTTACAAAAACATCTCCGAGACACATTGCTGATAAGAAAAGCAAGTCGTAGACTTTCAGATAAGTGCACAAATGTATAAATATATTATTTATGTAAATATATACATATGTTTGCATTTGCTAATATATACATTTGATGGCTAATCATAGTTTCTTTCTGCAAAGCAGTATACATTTGCATTTTTGGAAGTTTTACGTTGAGTACTAGCTGTGTTTGTAATTAATAGCATAAAAGCCAAAGAAATAGTCACATGATGGCATATTACTAAACGTTATTTTGAAATATCTATGACTCTGCTTTTTGTCTCTATAGAATTGCCTTTTCTGGCAATTTCATGTTAATGGAGTCATATAATATGTGGTCTAGTTGGTCTTGGTTCCTTCGTTTGGCATAGTGTTTGAGGTTTACTCATGTTCTAGCTTCAGTTCCTTCTCATTGCTGAATTAGAATTTCATTGCATGATTATACTACTTTCTGTTTACCCATTTATGAGTTGCTGGAGATTACAGTTCTTTCCAGATTTTAGCTATTATAAATAAAGTGGTTATGAACATTTCTGTAGAAGTCGTATAGACGTAAGCTTTCACTTCTCTCAGGTAAATACCTAGGAGTAGAAGGATTAGATCATATGGTAGGGTATGTTTAACTTTTTAAGAAACTGCCTAAATGTTCTCCAAAGTTGCCATACAATTTTGCAGTCCCAGCATCAATGTATAAAGTTTTAGTTGCTCCAGATTCTCACCAACTTTTGGTTTTGTGATACTTTTAAAATTTAGTAATTATAGAAGGTTGTTGAATTGGTATCTGATTATGGATATTATGTGTATTTCCTTGAGGACTAGAGATGTTGGAAATTTATTTATGTGCTTATTGAATATTCTTTAGTGATGTATTTACTAAAGATAATTGTCCATATATTTGAAGTTGTCTTCTAATTGTTGATTGGAATAATTCTTTATATATTCTGGATACAAGCTTTTTTCAGATGTATATATTGTTAATATTTTATCCAGGTCTGTGACTTGCATTTCATTTTTTAACTGCTAGGTAGAGAACAAGTTTATATATTTGGATGAAATACAATTTCTCTTTTTTTTTTGGAAATCCTGTCTAGGTATTATTTTTCTAAGCAAGGATTGAAAGATTTTTTTTTTCTATATGTTCTATAGGTTGTACTTTTATATTGAGGTCTAAGATTTATTTCACGTTCATTTGTGTAGTGTGAAATACATGTCCAAATACATTTTTCCATATGGTTATTCAGTTGTTACAGTATTTACAGTACTGAAACAACTCTTGTTTCTAACATCATATTAGCTTGACGCCCTTGTCAAAAATTGATTGGCCATATTTCTAGACTCTGTATGCCAATACTATACTCTATGGAATACTGGAGCTCTGTAGGAAGTTTTGAAATCAGGTAGTAAAGATCCCTCAGCTTGGTTTTTAAAATTTGGGCTATTACAGATCATTTTCATTTATTTCATATTAATCTTAGAATAGTTTTGTAAATTTTTACCTAAAAAGCCTCTTGACAGTTTTATTGCAAGTGACTCTGTAAATCAGTTTGGAACGGACTGATACCTTTTTTTTTCTTTCAAGCAATGTTGCAAAAATAAAAGTTCATTAAACTATTTCTGCCACCATCAATAGCTACTATAAACTACCGTGGTTGGTCTAGCAAGGAGGGTGGGAAGGCATAAGATAGAGGCATAAGACAATACCAGATATGCAAAAATCCTCAATATTGTGACTAAGTAGCTATGGTGTTCAAGGACTGATTGTCTTAACACTACAGCGTTTTCCAATCCAAGAAAATGGTGCATCACATTTCTTTATACCTTCTTTTTTTCTGAGCAATGTTTGTAGTTTTCACTTACAGGTATTGCATATATTTTGTTAGTGTTTCCCTAGGCACTTCATGTTTCTTGAGGCTATTGTACATGATAATGTTTTAATTTCATTTTTGATGTTTATTAGCTGGCATATAAATATGCAATTGGCTTTTTTGTGTATTGATCTTACAACCTACAAATTTGATAAATTCACTTATTAGCTGTTTGCTTTTTTGTATGTTCCTTTATATTTTCTCTATATATGATAATATATATATCTGAAGAAAAGATTTATGAAGCATTTTTCTCCAATCTGTATATATTTTATTTCCTTTTCTTGCCATATTAAACTAGCTAAGACCTCCCTTTCAATTTTGACTAGAAATGATAAGAACCAATATCCTTGCCTTTGTTCCCAAACCTGTGGGAAATCATTCAGTCTTTTAAAATATTATGCTAACTGTATGTTTTTATTGATTTACTTAATATGAGGCATTCCTTTCTGTTGTTGGTTTGTCATATTTCATCAGCTTGCACACTTAAATTTCTGAGTTCAGGTGTGTGTAAATTATCCCTCAACAGCAGACTTAAAACGGGGATCACCTTAAATATTTACTGGGACTACCGTGTTTCCCTGAAAATAAGACCTAGCCAGACAGTCAGCTCTAATGTGTCTTTTTAGCAAAAATTAATATAAGACCCAGTCTTACAGTATATTATATTATATAAGACCCGGTCTTATTTTACTATAAGACTGGGTCTTATATTAATTTTTTCTCCAAAAGATGCATTAGAGCTGATTGCCCGGGTAGGTCTTATTTTCGGGGAAACACGGTATCCCTCAGGTAGCTAAATACCACAGAATATTGACCATTTTTTCATATTTATTTAATGTGTCTTCTATCTATGCCCATTATTATATGTGTGCATATGTAAAATAGGAAATTGTTACAATTAAATGATACATTAGGAAAGTATTTTATAAACTATGAGGGACTGTGGGATTATTAAGTTACTCTTTCTATTCAGTAAATGTACAGATTATATTTCTGAGTATATAAAAGATTTTGATTTGATTGTTATTCTCAGTATGCAAGATGATAGCAATTTGGAAATAAGCAAAATTTCTTTTTAGTTGTCAAAAACTGAGTTATATAGTGTTATTGAAACATTATCAGTAGACACAAACAGGGTTTGAAATACGAACAGATCAAGGGGGGGGAAACACAAAAACACCACTATGTAGTATCCAACAGTGATTTCTAAGCTCGGAAACAAAGCATTATTTCTTTCAGAGGCTTCAACAATGGTGTATTTTATCCTCTAAATTTTACCTGTGTCTAATAGTTAGCGATTGTTTCCTGGGCATTCATCCTAGACTGTTGCTAAGCAATGGCTATAAACTTGTATCTTCTCAGTTTACCACTTGCTACAAAATTTCTTGAATAACTCTGCCAAAATATTGCCTTTTATTTTAAAAATTAATAAAGATGCTTATCTTCTAAAATTCAATATAATTTTTTTTTTCTGTGTAATACAGTCTTTAGGGAGACAAAATTAAAATTTTGGGGTCATTGGCTCATAGAATGTGTTCAATTTGTAATTGTTTTTTCAACACACACACACACACACACACACCAAACTGAACAGGATCTATAAAAGAAAAGCAGACCATATCACCACTGTGACATATGGTTCATTTGATTTGATTTAACTCATTTCCCTGGAAAAGATGCCTGTTGGGAACTGGATCTTTTCTACTTGTTTTGAATACACTAAAAGACCAATTATGAGCACTGGGATAGCATTTTATAATCTTATTTGTAGTTTTATTTTCTATTTTATAAACGTGTTATAGTTTATTTTTCTGTGTATGAACTAAACCTTCCTGATTTGTTGGAGTAGTGGGAATGACACTTACCTGCAGTCACAGTACAAGGGTCCAAACCTTGGGTTGGGGCTTAATAAGTCCTTAAGAGTATAATTAAATTTCTGCAAATATCAAAGAACTTTATTGGCAAAATGGAGATAATTGTTTCTTCATAAACCTGACAAAATATACAAATATAGTCAAGCCTCCAAAACAGAGTTTGTTCTTAAATTGCCAGGCAACATATTATGGTCAAGGTCTCCTTCCTAGAACAAGGAAACACCTTTTGTCCACCGCCCTCATCCTCTATTTTATTGAAGTATTGGTTAATAACGTAAGTTTTTGGTTTACAACGTTATAATTCGATATCTATAATACTTTCTCTGTGCTGACCCCGTTTTATGTAGTCCTATTTCAATGACAGGAAAATATTTTACTTCCCTCTGTAATTAGTTAGGCTACTTTAAGTACAACCTGAAGCTTACATTTTAAAAGGTGGTCCTTCTTCTATAGATGTTATCATGCTTTCTTTGTATCACAGATCAAGTCACTCTATTTGTCTTATTTTTTTTTTTTTTTAAACAGTGTGTATTTTTCCAGGACTTTTTACTGGGGAACAGTGGTGTGTTTTTCTCAGGACTCTCATCAGCTCCATCCAAGTCAAGTTGTTGTCCTTTCAGTCTTAGTTGTGGAGGGCGCAGCACAGCTCCAGGTCCAGTTGCCGTTGCTAGTTGCAGGGGGTGCAGCCCACCATCCCTTGCGGGAGTCGAACCGGCAACCTTGTGGTTGAGAGGACACGCTCTAACCAACTGAGCCATCTGGGAGCTCAGTGGCAGCTCAGCTCAAGGTGCTGTGTTCAATCTTAGTTGCAGGGGGGCGCTGCCCACATCCCTTGTGGGCGAGAGTCGAACCGACAGCCTTGTGGTTGAGAGCCTGTGCTCCAACCAACTGAGCCATCTTGGCCACCCGACAGCTCAACTACAACTCATTGACTTCATTCTAGTTGTGGAGGGCGCAGCTCGCTGGTCCATGTGTGAATCGAACCGGCGGCCCCGTTGCCCAGAGTTCGCGCTCTAATCAACTGAGCCACCTGTCTGCCCCCTCTATTTGGCTTTATCTTTGTAATTTGCACAGTGAAATTCTCTAAGATCCAAAATGAATTTAGAATTTTGGGGGTGCAAATTTTTTTTTGCTTTATTCAGATTTTATATCATTTCTTCCTGATGTATTGCTCAGATATCTAAAATTTGATAAACAATCAGTTATTCAGTTATATTTATGTTTTTAAATTATATTTGTCTCTTTAAGTCACTCAAAATACATATTTTGGTATCTTATGTGAAGAATGGGTAGTATTTTTTTCCAACAGTCAGCTATTTGTTTTAACACTATTTAATAAAAGCTATTTTTTAACTCACTAAAACTGGGGGTTTTACATATCTTAAAATTTTATACATACTAAACTTTATGGGCTAACTCAATTTATTAATATATTTATATAACTTTACCATACTTTTATTTGTGTTAGATAGTAATTTAGTTTCTATTAGCTGAGGTTTCTTGCAATCTCAATTTCCAATATTCTATTAGGCTTGCTTTGCTCTTTATGCTTCCCATTCATTTTGTATTCATTTTGGTTAATGAGAAAGTAATCTTATTAGAATAAAATTGCACACTTTTCAAAAGATACTTGTAGAGCAAATTGGGCATCAGGGGTAGAAAAGGAGAGTGAATGAGAGTGAATCACCACTCTTTGGAAAAATATTGTGTTCCTCATTTATGTACCGGACCTCCTTCCACTGGGAAAAACACACACAAAAACAAACAAACAAAAAAACCAAAAAAAAACAAAAACGAAAGCAACTTAAACAATAGAGGTTTTCTTCCCCATAATACCTGAATGACTGAAATATTGCACTTGCCAGGTCATATAATAATCTAAGTATAATACTACCATTACTTAGATCATTATAATTGTATCTCTTTAAATGTTCTTTTAGGAATAAGGACAAAGAATTAAACTGTGCCACAGTTTTGGCAATTAAATTGTAGCTCATAATGGTTTCACTATTCTGAGACTGATACATAAAGATTCTGAATATGTAAGAGTTACAGTTTCATATTGAGCAAAGAAACACTGACACTTATTAAAATGAAAAGAGGGGCAGCCGGGTGGCTCAGTTGGTTAGAGCGTGAGCTCTCAACAACAAGGTTGTTGGTTCAATTCCCTCCATGAGCTGTGCCCCCTGCCAACTAAAGATTGAAAACGACAACTGGACTTGGAGCTGAGCTGCGCCCTCCACAGCTAGATGGAAGGACAACGACTTGAAGCTGATGGGCCCTGGAGAAACACACTGTTCTCCAATATTCCCCAATAAAATTTAAAAAAAAAAAAATCAGTGAGTGATGTTTCTCTTTGAGTGTTCCCATAAATATTACCTTTTCCTCTGTTAGCAAGACAGTTATTCATTCAATTATGTTCAATCAGTAAGGCAATTAAGGGGGAAAAAGTATTTAAAAAAATGCTAAGTCAAGAGAGGGTTCTGCTTACAGAACTTTAAATTGTAAGATATCTGCGTAAATATTTTTAAAGCATACTAGAATGTGGTAAATGCCAAAATGAAAGAGTCACTGGTATGATGGAACTTTAGAGGAAGGAGAAATTACTGTTATATACAGAAATCTGGTATGACTTCATGGTTGGTTTGGTATCTGAGCTACACGTAGACAGATGGTTTAGATTTTGGTTTGATGAGATGGCATCACTGGAAGAGTTGAGACAAAGCCACTGAGGTGCAAAGACTCGATATACGTTCAGGGAAAACTAGGTAATTTATTTTGCCTGGAACATACAGTGTGGGAGAAAAAAAAAAACAGGAGATAATTTTGGAAAGACAGTTGAAGGCCAGAAGGCAGAATATCTTGAATATTTGGCTATTACACTGTAGATTTATTGTGTTAGTAATTTGGGGCCTGTGAAGTATTTTTTGAAAGGTGGTACTATGAGCAGGTGCTATGCTTTAGAAAGGTTACAAAACAGATTATCTTCTTAGATAAGCAGTTAGGCTGGATATTCACAGTAGTACCAGTGAGATTCTAAGATTTAAAATCTTAAATCACCAGGTTCAGAAAGGTTTAGATAATGTTAGCTTAACCAATGTTCAGAAAGTTTCATCCATTAAACCATTTCTACTTTGTGCTGTAATGCTTAAGGTCAAATTGATATTTTTTCTTGTTTTTTCCTTTATTTAAAGAAAGATGTTAAAGTCTTTTGAAAAAAGTTACCAGAAGTATATAATCCTTGCCTTTTAGATTATTAAAATAACAAATATGATATGAGATATTAAAGATTGCTAGTACGTTACAGTAATCATAAAAGGTCATGTCATTGGTACATAAACTTGTGTTGAACTTGCTTCACATATTACATTTTTTTCTCAGGTATAGTTATAAATCTTGAGTGCACCCTCAAGATATCTCTGATATACCCAGATGAAGGAATTTCACAAAAGACTAATTTAGTGTTTCAAATGAAATTATTAGTTTTAATTTTTAATAAAAATCCATACTCACAAAAGTCTTCATTTTATTTATCACGTGCATTATTTTTTGGATTGAGACGTAGTTAGTATTTATTTTGATAAACTTACTAAAAATCTAAATGAAGTCAAGTCAAGAATTAACTTGAGTACTCATGCATTAAAAACAAATGACTAAAGAAACAGTAAAATCTAGCTGTAAATTGCTGGTAGTCCATTAATGGAAACCAAATCAGTTCTTAGTGATACGTAATCTTGTTATATTGCAATAGCTAATGGATAAATTTTATTAAAAGCCAAATGTCTATAACATCTTAATTACAAATTTTGTTTAGGAACTAACTTTAATGCTAGATATAAGCCTGTAGCATAGGAATTTTTGAAAACTGGCAGCGATGAGGCTTTGTAATTCTTAGGAAGTGAGGACATTTTCAAGTTTAACATTTATTAATTTTGCATGTGTGAAGTTGCAGTTGCTATTGTATACTTGACCACTGGTGTCTTTTCAGTTGCGATGCTAACACACAGAAAGACATGGGAGTTATACCAGACTTGGTAATGGATTGGATACAGTAGGTGGCAGAAAGAGGGCTAGAGAGCTCTCTAGGGTCCCTTTTATCAGGGTGTTAATCCCATTCATGAGGGCTCCACTCGCATGATCCAGTTACTTCCCAAAGGTTCCACCTTCTGGATACAGATGGCAAGAATGACATCGGATGTTGAGATGTGGAAATCAGAAGTGAGATCTGTAACAGGAAGATGTATTTTGGGAGTTATTAGTGTGTACATTGCTAATTGAAAGCATGGAAATAAACTGGACTGCTCAAAAAGACTGTGAAAAGAGAAGGTGGTGTCCTGGGATTGAGGCATAGGGTATTTAATCATTTACTGGCCCAGTAAAAGAAGGTGATCTTGCAAACAAGACCAAGGAAAGGAAGCCCAAAAGTGTAAAGACATTCAGAAGAGGGACTGTCACAGCAACTAAGGGAGCAAAATAATTAAAAGTGGTACTGATGCTAGAATGAAGAGTATGAATGATAATCACATTTAACATGTATTGAATGACTACGGAAGTACTAAGTACTTTACTGGAATGATTCATTAGTCTTCAGTAGCACCATGAAGTGAATACTGTTATCTTCATTTACAAATGAAATTTGTAATTCCCTAATTTCTTAGAGAAATTAAGAAACATATTCATGTTAACATGTTAATAATTACCCTATTTCCCCGAAAATAAGACATAATCAGAGCATCAGCTCTAATGAGTCTTTTGGAGCAAAAATTAATGTAAGACCCAGTATTATATTATATTATATTATATTATATTATATTATATTATATTATATTGTATTATATTATATTATACCTGGTCTTATAGTAAAATAAGACCGGGTCTTACATTAATTTTTGCTCCAAAAGACGCATTAGAGCTGATTGTCTGGCTAGCTGTTTCGGGGAAACATGGTAGTGCATGTGGAATTGGAACTCAGGCAATGTGAGTCCAGAGATTGTACACTTAGCCTATATGCTCTGTTCCATCCAAGTGGTCTAAAAAAATACTTACTGGATTTTTCCCTGTATGTGAAGAACAAACAGGATCTTGTCAAAGCAGAAAGGAAGGCTGTCAAAGTTGTGCTTTCTTCTGCACACACACTTGAGGTTCCATTGAATGACAGAAGGAAGTGATATTGACTTACCTGGAGCCTCCAAACTTGAGGAGTCATGCAAAGATCCTTGAGTGACAAGAGAACAAAATAAGAGATGTTGCATATGGGATTTTGTTTGATTCTGACATTGTGTTGAAAAATTACGTTCCAGTTTTCTTTTAGGGAATTATGCATCCTGAGACCTCAATATAGGGGGTTTAAGTGAAGATAATCCCATCCCCACTTCCACTAGGATTGTATAAATCAAGCATATCAAAAAGAGTGTCATGTTTTCTTACCGCCGAATAGTATTCCATTGTGTATATATACCACAACTTCTTTATCCATTCATCTGTGGAAGGACATTTAGGACCATTTGTGACAACATGGATGGATCTTGAGATTATAATGCTAAGCGAAATAAGTCAGAAAAAGCAGAGAACCATATGATTTCAGTAATATGTGGTATATAAACCTAAAACAACAAAAGAACAAGACAAACGAATGAGAAACAGAAACTCATAGACACAGACAATAGTTTAGTAGTTACCAGAGGGTAAGGGGGGAGGGGGGTGGGAGATGAGGGTAAAAGGGATCAAATATACGGTGATGGAAGGAGAACTGACTCTGGGTGGTGAACACACAATGGGATTTATAGATGATGTAATATAGAATTGTACACCTGAAACCTATGTAATTTTACTAACAATTGTCACCCCAATAAACTTTAATTAAAAAAAAGAAAAAGAAAAAAAAAGAGTGTCATGTTCAATTGCCAGATTGATTGATTGATATTGGCTTCCTTGATACATAAAACAGTGTTATAAAAAAATGTGGAATTCTCTCTTTAAGATAGTAGAAAAATCTCTTATACATCTGCTGTCTTGCTTTCTTCCTTGATACTGCCCTGATCTGTAGAAATTACAGTGTTACTCTTCTAGAATGCTATGTCATGTTGAAGCAGGAGCATGGGCTCAGGAATCCCACAGCAGATTTAGTTGTGGATTTCAGGCAACTCTCTGGGGAATATAAATGAAGACTACTCCACACACATGTTAGTAATTCTCATGTTATTTAAATTAGGTAAAGTGCATTTACATTTGGGCATCATTTCTTCATCTGTGCAGAGGACATCTCTAAGAGCACATTCAGGATAGATGATTTCTTAGAAGTCATAAAATCCAGAAAAGCTATTAAACTCACAATTATACTTGATTGCAGTGAAAGGATGCAGATTAAAATCAGCAATGGGAAAAGGCACATGGGGGGGGGGGGGAGACCAGGTGACAACAAGCACAGGCTTTCAGTTATTCCCTTCCTGTGTTATTGCACAGACACGGCTTAATTCTTCCAGTACTGATGTGTCATCGCATATATATGCACAATGTTGACAACTTTGGTCATGTCAGCATGGAGTATCTGCCTCACTGACCTTAGCTCCTCGGTGTCCAGCCCCCACAGAAGACAGCCTGGGACATCATGCCTCAGAGCCCCAGGCATACAAAAACAGACCTTCACCATAAATCACATTGTTTGCACAAACTATCTGGTGGGACAGGAAGCATCAGATATACAATGACACTGTTATCAGGCAGGATATTCCAAGAGCTCAGTGGTTACATCCCAGGAACTAGACAAGGGCCAGTCCTGAAGACCTTTGGGTTAACCGTTTACTGCACAGTACATGTATACATTTTTCTTATTTTTATATATGGTATTTTCAACTGTATAATGACTTCTTAATGACTTCTGTTGTATAGGAAAATTATTTGTAGCTATTTTTTATGTTTCCATTTTATAAAATACTTCTATCAATTCTAATAACTTTCAGTTGTCCAGCATTGCTTACAATATATGAAAAAAATCATAACTATTTATGATTTGAGTACTTTCAGATATCGCTAGGCCTTATTTCTTATTTGTCTCTCATTAAATTAATTAGAACTTTAGGTAAAACTTTTAGGTGATTGAGGTGATAATTTTCTCATTGCTAACCTAAATGAGAAAATAGACAACCTTTTAGCATAGGCAACAAATTGAACATGAGAGAAAACAAAATAAGCACTTTTATGAATTAAATATTTAATTGTTACTATATATATATATATATATATATATATATATATATATATATATATGGATACATGTAAGAGATTGAAAAAATATAACAAGTCCTTCGGTACTTCCACTTCAATAATTCAGCAAAGACAAAAAATGAATATCTTTCTAGAAAACAGTTCGAAAGTGCTTCAGAAATTAGAACAAAAGTGAATTCAACCATGAGAAGCACTGAAATACCGTGTTTCCCTGAAAATAAGACCTCGCTGGACAATCAGCTCTAATGTATCTTTTGGAACAAAAATTAATATAAGACCCAGTCTTATTTTACTGTGATAAAAGACCGAGTCTTATATAATATAATAGAAATATAATAGTATAACACTGTGTCTTATATTAATTTTTGCTCCAAAAGACACATTAGAGCTGATTGTATGGCTAGGTCTTATTTTCGGGGAAACAGGGTAATAAAAAACAAGGTAGACAAACTAGGAAAAACTTAACAAACACATGGCAATAAAAATTAAGTGCAAATACTTGATTGATTGGACATCTGTTTTTTTCGTCTTCCTACTGTCCCGTTCCAAATTTTCTGGTGCCTCTTTAAGAAACAATCCAAAATTTCAGTCCAAGTTAAAGCAAAACTGATACTTCCCTACACTCCAGGAGAGAAAGTTGGACTCTGTTAATCAATCCTATGTCCCTCTGGCCAAAGTGCTTGGTCTAGGACTGAGTCCAGAATCCATATTAGATCAGTTTGAGGTCTTTCCTTGACATTGATGGAAAGACAGGTTGTTTTCCTGCTGCATTTGGGAACGTTGGACAGGAGAGCAGTTGCTCTCAAACTGACTGCACAATAAATCCCAGGGGGAATTTTGAAACCTCTGTTACCTATGTCACCATCTACATCAAGTAAATCAAAATTTCTGGTTTATAAAGTCGTATTTCATTTGTGTTTACAGACTCATTGTGAGTTCACACTGACAAAAAGTATCGAAAACACGTGGTTTAGAGAATAGTGATGCTCAGTCTTTGGTATGCATCTGAATCCCTAGTAGCCTTGATAAAATCTAGAGAGTTTAGACGAACCACAGAAACACACACACACATGCACACAAAATATACGCACACACACTACACAGAAACACACACACACACACACACACACACGAGATACATGAGTTTCATTTTCACTAGGTATGAGTAGGTAGGCTTGAGAATTTGCATCTCTTTTAATTGCCCAGATGAGGGTATTTCTAGGACCAAACATTGAGAACCAAAGCTTGACACTATGAAGCTTTGAATATGAGAGGGAGAAGGATGATTTGCTACGGAGAAAAGAAAAATTATTAAAAGTATAAAAGAAAGAAACGACAGAAATCACAGTAACTCAAGTATTACAGGAAGGTCTAGGTGGATGCCTTATGAGAACTTGAATATCTTCTAAGATTAAAATCACCTAATACTTGCTTTTGAGTGACCACATTTGGAGGATCTGAATTTTGGTCACTATGACTGATAATGATATCAGAGGCTGCCAAAACAAAAACTATGTATACACATTTTAAGATAACATATCTTAAAATGTATGTACATTTTTTTGGCAACCCCGGTATATTATGTTGTTTGTTAACCTAAACCTGTATAGAACTTGACATTATTCGTAATATTTCTGCTTCACTTTAAGAGGAAGAGATTGCCTTGGCCACATGGCTGGTGAGTGGAGAACGACGATGGATGGGACCCTAGAAAGCTGAGCCCCGAACAGAGCCCTTGTTCACTAGGAGGAGGAGGTCTGACACCTGAAGGTGACGCTTCCGCCTTGTCCTGCCGGGCAGGTAACGTTCCATCCACAGTAAAGCTGATACCACAGCAGTACCCGGTCACTACTGCTTTGTGGAAATTTCACATCTCTCTCCACACCTGTTGGGCCACATGTAACCCAGCACTGAGCATGCCAGCCATTAAAGTGTTGGCAGTGAAGTTGTGGCCTGGAGGAAGGATACATCCCCCAACAGGTGCATGGCTCTGCTTCGATGAAGTCACGGCACCACTCACTGTCTCTCTGTCTCTCTCTGTCTCAGAAGAGAGTTTGGCCTCCTGTGTCAAAGGCCAAAACCAAAAATGCCAGGTGCCCTCATATTCTAAGGTGAGGTGCTTGCTCTGTTTTTTTCGCCAAATTTGCCAACTTTTTGATGCTGAATATACTTTAGAAGCATAAGTTTGCTTGTTTTCAGTTTCTTCTTAGTTATGCTTTTTTTCTGTGCTACCTGCTGTCTAGCTGAAGAGCACTCTGGTGTTTTCCAGTAAGGATCACCCAGGGTTGCAGGGAGAGGTCATTATGGGTTCGTGCACCTATTGACTCTCTACCTACAGTTGATGGCCATTTACTACCTGAGCCAGCACCTTTCCACGTGAGGCCGAGAGCCTGGAAACTACACTCCTGGCTCTGTCCCCACATGCAGACTCGTCCCCAACTCAGGTCCATGTTTTTTCTGTTAACTTGTCTTACGGAGCTCTCCTGAAGTCATAGGTGTGACTTAGAAGGAGAAGTAGCTAAACAGAAGTAGGTACAGTAAAAGGATGAGCCACATGCTGCTAAAATTTACTTGGGCTGTTAAAGTTGCTTGGCACCAGTATCCCATTCATTTTCATTTAAGAAACGGAATACTCATAAATTCAAATTTATGGGCATATATGTCACATAGCACATAACCTACAATGGGAAGCTGGGGTTGCATAGTCACATGAGTTTCCATACTTAGATATTCATTCTCTCTGGGAGACTAGAGCAAACTAGGGCTTGATTTTCAAATGGTGTTGGAGGAGATCATGGTGAGGTCATAACTGCTGATTGACCCAAGAGTTAATCCAGGCAATCACCCCTCTCCTGTGTTTGGAGTGTAAATTCAGAGCAGCTCCCACAGCTGGAGCTTTTTTTCAGAGATGCAGCCTTGAGAGAGTAAGGTGGGGCTGAGATGCTAGGCAGAATATGTGCCTGAACCCGGTTAAGCCCTCTATATAAACTTTTAAGACCCTGGCAGGTGGGTACGGAGGTCTACTCATCCTGCAGCTCCTAAGACAAACCTCGTATGTAAGTTCCCTTGCTTATTAAACCTGCCATGCATCAACCCGGAGTTGCCTGCCTCTTTCTGTGGTCTCTCCTTGCCCTACATATGCAGGGGCCAAATTTGGGAAGCAACAAAGGAGGAAAAGTCTGGGGCAGAATATAGCAGGGCCCTCCTTCAAAGCTCTAGGGGGGGTCTCTGCTCTGATTCTTCCATTGTGGTTTGTCTGTATGCCACAAATACCTTAAATCATTACCACTCCGAGGTCATAAGCTCATGTGCTCAGGCAGTTTGAACCACAGCCTGAGCTTGCTCTTTGACTCTCTCTTACTCCAGGCCTTATTCAAAAAGCCTGAGTTACCCAAATCAGAAAAGCACTGCTGAATACGGTATGTATTGTTTTAAAGTTTTAAGAATTGTGTTTTGTTCTTTGTTGTGGAAATTTTGAGTTGCAGGAACTTGTTTCTCACTTTAGAGGGAATATCCTAATGTGCCTTAGATTATTAGATACCTAGTAAATTCAGAGATGTGGCCCATGAACTTTCCAAGGATTCCGTGTCTGTATTTGGCATCTAGAGTGCTGGCTAAATCTTTGTGGCAAGATTCAATTAGCATAAGCAATGTAATGGACCAGAGTAATGATCTGTGGGGTGTGAATAAAACCAAAATCCTTGTGCATTAGGTTTGAAATGAGCAGAAAAGCTGGTATCACCCTTAGACAAGATAAGGGACATGTACGGCTGCCTTTGGCATGGAGAAGCAAACAACTTCTGGTTTTCTTTACTGATTTGTATTGAAAAAAAGTGTTTGCTAAGTTAGTTCTATATTAAATGTCAGTGTCAGTGGCGGTATGCCCCAGTAAAGATATCTACTCTGGAACAACAGCTGGAATCAGCATATGATTAAATTTATAATAATCTACAGTCATTCCTTGAGCCCCATGTGCTTTTTCTTTTCTTTTTAATTGAAGTATACTTGGCATAGAACATATTAGTATCAGTTTCAGGTGTACAACATAATGATTTGATATTTGTATATATTGTGTGCCATGTCCATACATCCTAGTAAATGGCTGTTAACATTCTCACCACCCATAGTTACATTTTTTTTTTTCTTGTGATGAGAACTTTTAAGATCTACTCTCTTAGCAACTTTCAAATATGCAATACAGAATTATTAGCTATAGTCACACCATACAGTACATTGTATCCCAAGACTTACCTATTTTATAACTGGAAGTTTGTACCTTGACTCCCTTCACCCATTTTGCCCACTCCTCACCTCTCACCATGTGCCTTTTGCACTGTAAAATAGGTGGGTTCAATGACAATCAGATACTAAACCTTTTAAGTTTTTAAAGGTGGCACTACTCTCTGAAATTCTCTAGTGATATGGTATTATTTTGGCTTACTATTTTGGAAGAAGCATGCAGTTCCAGTCTTCAAATTGGCCCTTCTTTTCTTAATAGCTCTCACTCCATGGATTGAGGAAACTGTGGGGTTTCAGCTAGATACTTCATAAATCTTTGCCAGTATATACTCAGTCACTAAGGGAACAACCACAGGATAAGTCTTGTGGTCTGTCTGAACCCGCTGTTAGATGGACTCAGTCTAAGACTCATTCTATGTCTGATTTCCTTAAGCCCCACTTTGATCAGTGGATCAAGGGGGGCATGCTGATGCCCCAGGGATTAGAGACAATTCATAGCTGCATCTAATAATTCCCGAAAGTTCAGGGTATTTTGTTTTTCCCCATGCCCATACATCCTACTAAATGGCGGCCATTCCTTTTAGGAAAAGGCTTGAAGGAATCACTGCAATCATCTCTGACTGCATTGCAGAGACATCGTTCAACGTGACAGGCTCCCCATCAGTCAAGGCTCTCTGGGTCTCAGAACTGACGAGTATAGGAACTGGGTAAATTTATCCACTTTGATGATTGTGTCAGGTTTCTGCTCAGTCTACCAAGACTTTGAAATATTACCAGAAAGTTAACTTAAAACAATATTCCACTTTACCATTCCACCAAAATTTAGGCTGCAGCAGTGTTTCATCTTTATTTGGGCAAGTTAAGGATGTCCTTCTTTCTCTTTTCCTGAATCTTCTAATTATTAGGTAGCTCAGTTGCACGAGAGCTTGCATTACTTACTTTTCATTGCTCAGTTCAGTGATTGCAATGGGAAGGAGGGAGAGCACAATGGCAATTTTGTGGGTGACTGACTACTCATATATTCATTTCACAAGTATTCATTGAATGTCTACTACATATCAAACACTGTTCTAGGTACTGGAGATACAGCAGTGAGTAAATCAGGAAAAAGATCCCTGCCCTCTTATGCAGCTTGCATACTAGTAGGTGAAGACCAAGAGAAATAGGTAAAATATATTGTATGTTAAGTGATAATACAAAGAAAAATAAAATACAAAAAGGGGATAGGGATGGTGAAAGTTGAGAGTTTGTGATCGCATGATTGAAATTTAAAATTGGTTGGCCAGGTAAGTCCTTTCTGAGAAGATGAAAATTGAATGACAACCTGGAGAAGGTAAGGGAGTGAGCTCTGCAATTATCTGGGGTCAGGACGATCAAGACAGGTAAACGTGCATGTCTTCGGGAGGGAACATGCCAGGCATGCTTGAGGAACAGAGAAAACTAATAAGCGATGCAGAAATAACGGAAGAAATATATATTAAATATGGTGTTTGCAAAACTTAACATTGACACGAGTACAGTTCCAAACAATTTATACTTTTTTCATTGTTATATAAACAAATGAGCTTCCCATAACTGTTAGAAAGCAGAAAAGGAATTTTTAATGATATGGGGGAATGCTTACAAAATGAGCTGAAGACACAACTCTCTACATTATGTGACCCCAGATCTATAAAATTATATATCATTTTGAAGTAAAAAACGTAAAGCAGGAAGAAAATTCACCGAAAGATTTTCTCTGAGTTGTGGGATTGAGTAATATAAGTTTCCCTCCTTATTTGTTTTTCTATTGTCTAAGATGTCTACAGTTTTTCCTTGCCTTATTTTCTCTAAAGAAACTGTATAATACAACAGTTAAGAGCTAAGGATTTGAGTTAGAGAAACCTGAATTAAAGTCCTGGATCTATTTACTTACTGACTGTATTACTTTGGATAAGTGATGTTAGTAGCATCCATATTTGTAAAATAGGGATCAGAATAAAGATCTTAGAGGGTTGCTTTAGATTATTAAATGCAGTGCTGTGTTTAAAGGTGTTAATGTAGTGCTTGATTTGAAATAAATACTCAGTAAATGGTAACAGTACAAAAAGTATAGCTTTTTTTTTTTTGTAAATTAAAGTTTATTGGAAGTGACAATGGTTTGTAAAGTTACATAGATTTCAGGTGTACAATTCTGTAATACATCATCTATATATCACATTGTGTGTTCACTACCCAGAGTCAGTTCTCTTTTGATCCCCTTTAACCTCATCTACCACCCCCTCCCCCCTTACCCAATGGTAACCACTAAACTATTGTCTGTGTCTATGAGTTTTTGTTTCTTCTTTTGATTGTGGTGTTCTTGTGCTGTTTTCAGTTTTATACTGTATACTACATATCAGTGAAATCATATGGTTCTCTACTTTGTCTGTCTGACTTATTTCGCTTAGTATTATAACCTCGAGATCCAACCATGTTGTCGCAAATGGTACTATTTCATCTTTTCTTATGGCTGAATAGTATTCCGTTGTTAATATATACCACAACTTGTTTATCCATTCATCTATCGAAGGACACTGGTTATTTCCATGTTTTGGCCACCGTAAATAAAGCTCCAGTGAACACTGAAGCACACTTATCTTTATAGATAAGTTTTTTTTAGAGTTTTTGGGTAGATACCCAGGAGTGGGATTGCTGGGTCATACGGTAATTCTATTCGTAATTTTTTGAGGAACCTCCACACTGCCTTCCATAGCGGCTGCACCAGTCTGCATTCCCACCAACAGTGTATGAGGGTTCCTTTTTCTCCACAGCCTCTCCAACACTTGTTACTATTTGTCTTGTTGATGATAGCCATTCTGACTGGGGTGAGGTGATATCTCATTGTGGTTTCTATTTGCATTTCTCTGATGATTAGTGATGTTGAGCATTTTTTCATATGTGTATTTGTCATTTGTATGTCCTCTTTGGAGAAATGTCTCTTCAGATCCTCTGCCAATTTTTTAATTGGATTGTTTGTTTTTTTGTTATTGAGTTGTATATATTTTGGATATTAGCCCCTTATTGGAGGCATCGCTTGCAAAAATCTTCTCCCATTTGCATGGTTGCCTCTTTATGTTATCGATGGTTTCTTTTGCTGTGCAGAAGCTTTTTAGTTTGATATAGTCCCATTCATTTATTTTAGCTTTTACTTCCCTTGCCTTTGGAGTCAAATTCATGAAATGCTCTTTGAACCCAAGGTCCATAAGTTTAGTACCTATGTTTTCTTCTATACAGTTTATTGTTTCAGGTCTTATGTTTAGGTCTTTGATCCATTTTGAGTGAGTTTCGGTACACGGTCACAGCAGTCTAGTTTCATTCTTTTGCACGTGGCTTTCCAATTCTCCCAGCACCATTCATTGAAGAGGCTGTCTTTTCTCCATTGTATATTTTTGGTTTGTTAATTACATTTTTTTTGCATGTGTGGTGACAACGCTTAAGATGTATTCTCTCAGCAAATTCCAAGTATACAATAAAGTATTATTAACTGTAGTCACCAGTTAGATCCCCAGAACTTATTAATCTCATAACTAAAGGTTTGTACCCTTTAACCAACTTCTTTAACAGTTCAAACTAGATCCTCATTCTGATTGATAACAGTATAGATGAGAAAAGTGTTTAATATATTTACAAAAAGAACATTTTTTTCCTCATTTTGAAAGGATACCTGATTATTTGCAATTATAGGTAGAGTGTATGAGGAAAAAATAAAAATAACCGGGTAACCACTATAATCTATATGTGTATCCTTCCAATATTTTGCAGTACACATTTTTAAAATTTTTTAAATCTGAAAAGTGTTTAAATTTTATATGTATGTATTTGATTAATGCAAAATAACACTTTTGAAATGACTTAGTTTTTCATAACTTAAAAAACAACATGAAAAATTGCTTAACTAAAAGAAGCATTTGAAACATACTAATTAATATGTACTTAGATTTAAGTTTTCAATAAAATTAGAATCATATTTTATATGACTTGTTCTTTAAAAATTGTTCTTGTATAGCACCAGACTGAAATACTATTTTAAGACAAAGTTTAATTAAATGTGCTTTTTATTAGAATAACTATAAATTATTACATGAAGAACATTTTAACCTAATTTTTTTTTATTTTTTCTACATTTTAAAATGCTAAATATGTAAGTGAGGCACTAACCAAGAGAAATTATCATCCTTCTCATAGTTTTAAAGTGCTCATTCCTAGGTCATGCAAGTCTTCCAGCATATTTTAAATCTAATATACCAGGTCAAATGCACTCTAGAGATATTTTTATGGAATTTTCAGGCAAGTCCATGCTATTGTATAGTAGACCAAACAATCTGATGAACAGCACATTTAGAATTGTATATTATGTAGTTTCAGGGAACTTTGGAAATGCGGGGATACCTTTTAAATGCTAAATAGTATCTTTGGATGTTCTTTCTGAAGAAAGATGGAAAATAAAATTTTGCTGACGTTTTTCCATTGAGACAAAGTACAGATGAATTGTGAGTGTAAATTTAATTCTTTCAGCTATTACTTCAGTATACTTAAAGCATGTACAAAAACATTCAAATGGACAGTAAGGAAAACAAGATAGAGTGGCTGGAAGAACTTGGCTAACATTAATTTTTTCACAGTTGGTCACACATCAACATTATTAAATAATGTTATAGAAGGAAATTAGATCTCCATCCGTTAACTTATAAATGACATTAAATTAAAAAGGATTTTATGTTATTAAATATATATTAAGGCAGATTAACTAAGCCATCTACTATATTTTAAATAATGTTTCCCTGATCCATTTTAATATGGTAAGAATACTCTAGTGCCTTAAAAATGTTTGTCTCATTTTCTTCATTATTTTCCCCTCCAGGGATCTGTCACTAATAAACTTTGCTATGTCTCTTCTCCTGGCTATTTTTTTTTAATTCAGTTCATTTAAAAGGAAAAAAAAAAAAGAAAAGTTCACCCATTTCTCCCATCCCCCACCCCCCACTGCTGGCAATCACTAATCTGTTCTTTGTATCTATGAGCTTTTATTTTTAGATTCCACATATAAGATCATACAGTATTTGTCTTTCTTTGATTTTTTTACTTAACATAATGCTCTTGAGGTCCATTCACATTGTTGCAAATGGCAATATTTCATTCTTTTTTATGGCTGGATAATATTCTATTTGCAATTATTTTTTACCTTTTAAACCACAATTACTTTTGCACCAACCTAATACATATACATTGGTGGACACTTAGGTTGTTTCCATATCTTGACTATTGTAAATAATGCTGCAATGAACATGGAGATGCATATATCTTTTCAAGTTTGTATTTTCCTTTGGATAAATACCCAGGGGTGGAATTGCTGGATCATGCAGTCATTCTATTTCTGTTTTGTTTTCTTTTGTTTTGTGTTTTTGAGGAACCTTCATACTGTTTTCCATAGTGGCTGCACCAATTTACAAACCCACCAGCAGTGCACAAAGGTTTTCTTTTCTCAACATCCCCATCAACACT
The DNA here is from genome assembly GCF_057876585.1 of Rhinolophus sinicus. Lineage (NCBI taxonomy): Eukaryota > Metazoa > Chordata > Mammalia > Chiroptera > Rhinolophidae > Rhinolophus > Rhinolophus sinicus. The sequence continues at coordinate 19,081,744 of NC_142518.1, read as the reverse complement.
TATTGCTGTGTTTTTGATAATGGCCATCCTAACAGGTCTGAGGTGACATCTCATTGTGGTTTTGATTTGCATTTCTCTGATGATGAGTGATGTTGAGCATTTTTTTTTTTTTCACATATCTGTTGGCCATCTGTTTGTCTTCTTTGGAAAAATGCCTATTCTGATCTTCTGCCCATTTTTTAAATCAGATTAATTGTTAAGTTTCAGCTGAAGTTACTACTTATTTCATGAAGTTTTTCCCAATTTCCCATGCTATATGCAAGCTCTCTCTCAATTGAATCACTCTTGTTATCTATCTTTATTTCTTCCTGACGTATTTGTTTTATCTTTATGTAAGTTTATAAGCCCTTTGAGGTCATGTTCTGTATCTGATTTGTTCCATAATCTTTAGTCTTTGGTCCATTGGCATATAGAACACTCAGAATAACTGATTATCAAATGATTGGATTAAATAATAAATAACTGAAAGAATGAACATTTGAATTTGAGACACTTAACAGAGCATTTCAAATGAAGTAATTAAATCATTAGATAAATATGAATTTATAATGTGTATATTCCATATAAGAAGACTTGTTACATCTATAACTCCTAAATATGCAAATAGTCTCCAGTTATAGCTGAATGGTTTGCAAATTTTCCACAAATTGTTTTATCTTTTTATATGCATATGTAACACGCATTTTTGTCTGATATGTACTGAAAAAAAGTAATTTTAATTTTGAAATATTTCTAGGTAATTGGCTCTGTTCTCCATTTTATTTCCCCCACATAGAGCAATCTTAAACATTATATGCTACCAACCATTATGTGAAAATACTTATTTTAAACCAAAATATTATAATAAGTTGAGAAGATATTCCCACTGTGAACATTTGTTTGCCACGTGTATTCAGTCTGATCAAACTGTTTATTACTATTAATGAAACTTAGATAGTGGACACTCTACTCCTTGAAACTATTAAATTGTGGCAGTTACTAATATATGAGAAATCTAATACTCCAGTTAATATTTTGTAAACATCTTCTGGAGTATCCTAGGAAGTTCACTTATTTTCTAAGCAACATTAGTCCCAAATAGCAAATAGGTATATTCATATTGTAAACACAGTCCAAACAGTCTATAATATAATTATTTCAGTAATAAGTGTTGCTGTATTTTTTCTTACTAAAGAAATCAATGATTCCACTGCAAACAGTATTAAACGACAAACTGTACTAAGAATTAAACATTAGACATTAAACATTAAGCATTAGACAGGATTCAATTGCTAAGGAAGACTTACAGAACCAACGATGAATGAGAAGGCTTAAAAATCTATAGTTCATTACCTGAAAAGGCTACAGTAAGGCAACAGCACTAAGTCGGCATATGGATCAAAGGGGCTCCCTCACAGCAAGGGTCTGGAGAAGCCAGGCCTAAGCTCCTATCGTCCTCCTTTTGCAAAGGCCATACCAGGATGCCCCTTTGCTCTCAGACTAGGAACACAATTTCCTCTCGTATCAGAAACCACCTATGTGTGCACATAAAACCACAGAACTGGCAAACCCAAAATGGAGTCTCAGGCAGGATTCCTTTATACCCAGATGGTCATGTCGGCATCTTCCTGATGCATAACCTGCGCCAACAGCCCTCACCAAGACCAGGTACAAATCATCAATCTCACTTATCAATAAATGATGCTGATAATGCTGGTATCTTGCCCCAGAACACTTCAAACCTATAGTTTCAAAGCAACACTACCGTGTTTCCCTGAAAATAAGACATACCTGGACAATCAGCTCTAATGCGTTTTTTGGAGCAAAAATTAATATAAGACCGGGTCTTATACTAATAAGTGTGTTTTCGGGGAAACACAGTAGTAGTCAGTATAGTTTATGTCCCTGGCCAGGGTGAGTGCTGTGCAGGTACTTTCCTTATCACTGTAGAACAACTTAGACCATTTCCAGACCAGTGGGAATTCACTTTCACAGCTGGGAAACCAAATAACAGGAGCTATTTCTTGCAACATATAAAAGTGACAAAGGATTAGTATTCAAAAGGCACTTGTAAAGCAGAAAGAAAACCTGACGAAAAGAAACCCTAAACATTTTTTAAATGCATAAAATCTCGTTAAGGATTTAGGAGCAGCAAAATAATAATAATACATTAAACAGATTGTCAAGTTTTTCAAAAGTCTGCTAGATAAGTTTCAGTATGAACCTGGGAAAACAAAAGCCCTCATAATGTTGCCATGTTTAGGTAAAATTGTAGTCACTTAAAAGAGCATTTTGACAAACTTTACAACATTTAAGGATTTCATACCTTAAGATGAACACTTCCTCTTATAGGAATATACCTTAGATGAACTAGGAAACATGGGGAAACATTGATATGATTATTTAGTAAAACATTGCTTGTAATCATGAAAATTTAGAAATAATATATGACCAATATATAGAAAAATAGATCAATGAATTACATATTTTTTACTAGAGTGCTCTCTAGAGATTAAATGAATAAATATTCATGTATCGTGAGTCAGTTGATGTAGTATTATATAAATCCTGAATTGTAAATGTGCTATTAACACTAACATTTTAAAACAAAGTTAAGAGACAGGAAATTAAATTACAGAAAGATACAAATTATATTGCATGACTTATATTAAGCTTAGAAATGTATTATTTATGGAACCATACAGATGAAATGTAAAATTTAGGAAAGATAAATACCACCTTTTAGATGATGGGTACCTCTGGGGAGAAACTTAAGAAATATTCTCAACAGAGTCAAAAATGATTTATTTTTTGAAAACAAAATTTGTGGTAGATAGTAGCACAATGCTAACTACACAATTTTAATTAATTAAAATGGAAACTATTGTGAATTTAGAATTTCGGTTGTAGAGGGACATGTGACAGACTTGTATCTGGAAAAAAAAAAATCTACCAACTAAGGAGGTCACAGAGGTCAAATTGCCCACCCATGAAAAATAGAAATAAAAAATAATAAAATATTAAAAAGCAGCCTAAAATATAATAGGTGTGGACTTCGTGTGAGGAAACCTGCCTGGGTTTATCTTGGATTCTTCCTAAAATTATTGCCTGATTGGTTGTAGAATATGACCCCAGCTAATGAATAGAAACTGAGGGAGGTGGCCAAGCTCCCAGCCATAGTAGAGCTTTTCGAAGTCAAGGGTAATGAACTTTGCTGGCTCCATTTGGAGTATTTCTCAATAATTCTCACAAACACAAAAGAAACACTCCATGAATAATTGGCATTAAGAATCTGCCTTACTCAGAGGGAATCATCAAGGAAATACATGAGTCATTCAAGTAAATCTTTTCTTGAACCTATAGGCTGCCCATTTGGGGTAAGAGAGAAAAAAGAAGAACATAAGATGGGGTGGAGAGGAGGAAGACGAAGACCCAAATACTCCAAGTGATGCAGGATTGGACCAGGTAAGAGAACCAGCTTCTAATTGAATAAGACTCTGGAATTTTGGTAATTACAAAAAAAATGGCTATTTTTGTAAAAATGAGACTGTTCTTATGAAATGTAACCAAATATCTTTTCATTATCTAAAAGTGATCATAAAGGTTATGGGACCTGCTTGAAATTTTATCCTAGGCAGGGAAGACTTAGCTCTTCCAGAACTGGTCTAATGGATGAGAAGAATAAATTTTATATTGTTGTTTTATATATTTTATAATTTGTATTATATAATTTATATATTCTATATAAGTATATAATTATATTACATAATTCATAGTATATATTTTTGTTTTATATTTGTGCTTTAAGTGACAATACTTATACAATGAACAGATTATATGTTTTTTTAAACAAACACAAGGCACAAAGGAACATGTATCTTCCTTAGAGCAGTGTAATATATACCTTAATCTTCTTCTTGATGATTTGCAGGCATTATTGTAATAAAATAGAAAGAGAGGTTGAATTTGGTGAATATATATATCATCAACTATCCAACAGCTCGACATAATTACAACTTGCAGATTTTTCAGACTTTTTGTGCTAATTACTAATGGTACATATTCCAATCCTATATATTTGTTTTAAGATAAACAGCCAGAGAATGCCACATTGGGAATGTGAAAGAGAATTAGGGATCATTCACATAACACAGGGACAAAGAGTGTGTTGGTTGAGTTTAATGTTTGCCTGAATCCTTTAGATAAATTCCTCCACCTCTTGTGTTTGAGGCTTCTTAAGAAGCTATAATACTTTTATTTGTTTCTTTCAAAGTTCTTTCTTTTTAAAATTTTTACTTGTCACAAGTGTTATTTTCTAATTTGCAAATACTCTGAAAGCCTATAATTTCCTCTACAACATTACAATGAAGTATGACTGAGCAATTCAAGTGACCATTTTAGTTCCTGAATTTGATTTGCTGCAATTTGATGAGTAAGAAGCTATAATCCTCAATGCAACAATTGTCAGGGTAAACTTTCATGATACCACCCAACTCTGAAGCCAAGATGCTGCTTGTCTGAGTTATTTGGTTGATGCAATCTTTACTGCAAAAGGGCCTTTTATCTACAACATAATATTAGGTGATATCTTAGAGTTCTCAGCAAAATTTGGAAACATGAAATCTGTAAGGTCATATAGTCTTGGCATGATATATCAGCTGGTATGATGTAAGGTCATATAGCATAGTATGATATATCAGCTGCCCAATAGAGTAAGAATGTATCTTCTGCCTATATGATTGGATAATTATCAGTAGAGTGATCTGTATCAAAATATTAACATGGGTTCTCAAACAAGGGTCTGTGTATCCCATATTGCCACGTATGCTATCCTGCTTCTCTCCTTCTAGAGACACGACCAGTGCGTCAGGAGACATTTGATGGTTTATCTAGAACTTTAAGTGGCATTGCAATTCCTTAGAATAGACTGGTCATGTACTCTTTTCAGTGATACTTTCCTGAGTGCATATCACACATGCATACACGTATTCTTTTATTTATTTTTAAATTTGTGCTTGATGCTTATACTAATGTGCAAGTGTAGTATTTTCATTACAAAACCTATGCAAACATTAGAAATGTAAAAATTTTGAGGTAAAGGTTAAATAAGCATTATTTTGACAAAAATATTTTATGAGAGTGTTCAGCCAGACTAAACTTGATTCGATTATGAGTTTGAAATTCTTAACTTCTGTGTAAAGTGAAAAAATTCATATGATGCTGTAAATACTTCAGTATGCCCTCTTCCTGTAAGCTTTCGTTTTGAAAGTCTGCTTCTTGTGGAATTTGGTAACCAGGGGAATGTTACGTGACAGAAATTAGCCAGTTTTCAAAAGTGATCCAAGTAGCTGATATACATGCATACATCAATCAAGCAAATATTGAGTACAAATATATGGGGCAATAGGATTGTATTGATGATATGTATTGAAGAAGGAAATATTAAAACAGTTACCTGACTTAATGATACAGAAGTGAACACTTATAGTGCATTTGTGGGACAGACAATAAGTGAATATTCAATTACGCTAGCTTTCTAATAAGTTAATTTGCATGATACAAGAAAGGTAGAACCAATGACTTCTGCACGTTCCTATCCTCTAAAGGTTGGGTGGAAATGCACCTTAATTACCAACTTGCTCAGATGAACACTCACAGTAACAGGAGAGTCTGGAATACAGAAAGAGACTTGTCCCAGGTAACCAGACACATTCACATAACAATCATTTGTGTAAAGGTGTATGGTAGCAATTAAGAACAACCTTACATACTGTTAAAGTTTCTGAAAAGACTTATAATTCATATAAACATTTAATGATTAAATACACATTTATTTTTATGGGAAATAATTTTACATAGATTTAAATATTTCCCTGGATATTTTATCCTTAATATCTGTGTTGCATCTGTGTGCATAAAACCATTTGGTAGACAATACATAGTTCATTCTAGAATGTAGATTTAGCTGTTCTTTATTAGTCATTTGGAGTGTCTTTTCTCAGTTTTAAAATGGATTTCATCTCCACTGGTACACTGTTTGGGTATTTTCTTCAGACACTAGGATCTAGAATATCATCCAGTTGAAGAGGTCTTCTAAGATTCTTACAGGCAGACAAGCAAATTAAGTAAGAAGTAGTTTTCCAAAATGTTGTAATTGCTGTTTTTTTTGTCTTGGACTTTTGTGCTATTTATCACATATATAATCACCTGTGGAGGGCACATAAAACGTTCCATTCAGCTCTTACTTTATTATAAAGGTAGAGTTTATCTCTCACAGAAGTACCCCCAAATAATTTACCTGGACATTTGTTTTCATAGTTGAGCTTCCCCTTTTTCCTCAGAAAAAAAAACACTCTTAAATACCACTACTTTGCTCCTCTCTTTTCAGGTTCAAGATGCCTTTTCATAAATGTCCGTGCCTCCTCAATGGTGCTTTATGTCAATGATCTTCTCACATCAATTTCCTCTCCACTAGCTACTTTACTATAAGAGATCAAGCTTTGAGTGGACAGGATACATACAGTGTTCATATTAAACAACTTGACAAGAAATTTGGCTCAACTTTTCTGTCCCAGTCTGCATCATTGCTTGTTTCAGTCCAGCTGTAGTCATTTATTCATTTGATTTATTATCTTTTATAGATCATCTAAAAATGAGTGTGCCACTAATAGGATGACTCCACAATATCTTTATATGAGTTAGTATCATAAATGAGAGAGGTCCTGAGGAACTGGTAGGTGCTGTAGCAGTAGTTCCAGCAACAATGAGTGAGGTGGCAGAATTAAGTCCAGGGTACAGTGGGTAGCAAGGGGATGATGGGTACTAGGGTGGACAGATGGCACAGTAAAACTGAAGATGTCAGTACAAATGACACGCAAGCTTCACCTGCTTTACAGTTCTGCTCAGCAATGCAGTATGCTAACTTTATTTTCCTGCTGAGAGGGTAGGGGGCGAAACAGAGAGAGGAGAAGGGGGAGGAGCGACAGAAGCAGGGGGAAGAGCAAGAAGGAGGGGCAGGAATGGGAGGAATAATAGAGGAGGGGGCTGGAACATGAGAGAAGAGAAGAAAAAACCCTGCCCATCAGAAGTTGCTCACTGCTTTAGAAATTTCTAACCAGTGGGTCAAAATGACTATTTTCCATCCTGGGACTTTATGTTTTTACCCTCTGTATCCGATTTTATCTTCTGTCTATTATTTAGGTAGTTTCTTCAGAACGGTTTCTCCTAAATGAGATTAATTTGGCAGAGTGGACTCTGGCAGAATTATTACATTTTTCAAAATTCTTGTCTTACGGATGCAAAATTTCCCATCAATATACACAAAATGTGTTCACCAGGGTAGAATGCTATGGGCCCTTGGGAGTGTTTCATTGGACAATCAATGAATAAGAGAACGAGACAAGTTATATAGCATGGTGACAAAAAGCATAGAATCAGGGAGAACATTACCAGTTAGCTACACTTTTCTTTTTCTGGGTTTTGTTTGTTTTAGTCTAAAATCTGATTTGACTGTCTATACTAAGGAAGTAATCTCACTCCCCAAATAACTGTTAAATATGTATTTCAAGCTAGATTATATTTATAGGAAATGGATGTCTTGTGAAATGAAAGGTAGTGCTTTTAACAAGAGGAATATTTTATTGATTTATTTGCACATACCCATTACAGCCCTGGGTCACAGAGGTACAGTGCTACCCCATCGCTATTCATTGACCCAAAGGAGCCAATTTGTCCGTCAGTGGGCCTGATGCCAGTAATGGTTCTTGGGATATAGGAAATGATAGTGGTAGAGAAAGAGATGGAAATCCTCAGAAGGGATGTATTTGATAACAAGCATGTTAATGTAAATTATCCTATTCTATCCTTTGTTGTCCCAGTGAAAACTGTGTTATTTATGCCCACTGAGCACAATGCTTAGTTGTGCTTTTAGCTATCTACTTTTATCTGAACAGTTCTTTTCTTCCCTTCCCCCATTTTTTTAATGAAGACTTAGCAAAACAATTGACATTATTAAGTTACTGTGCCTTGGGAGCAGTTACTGTGAATTCAAAAGTACATATCCTTAATTTAAAATAAAATGAGAAAAACACAAAATGATTATATTTCATTATGCAAATTTATTTTTCTTTCCTGCTAAAAAGATTTGGTTATTGCCTTTGCTTCAAATGGAATACAAAAGAGGCATGAGATCTGTTGCTTTTTCACAGTTGAAAACAACATTGAGTATTAACACAGTCATTAATATTACATAAAGTTCTAATTCAATCAGTTATTGAATTGTGTGGTACCACACAATAAAGAAATAGTAACTATCTTAAAAAGCTTACAGAAGAACTGTGATAAAAATTACTATAGGCTATTGACTTGAGGTAAATACACGAGAGATTCCTTTGCTTAACAAATAATCAATAGGTATTAGTTATATGTTTAGGAATTTGACCTGCTTTTTATTATGTTGCTACATGGATGATTAGTAAAAACAAGTAGTTTGAGCTTTCTTCAACATGTACACTTTCATTATTGTCCTTATCTGGTAAAACACTGATTATAAAGTCAAATGTAAACCTTAATTTTATATTGGAGCCACCACTTTTTAAAACGAGTCATTTAGAGCATATCTTTGTCATTATGAAAGATGGCATTATGTTTTGAAAAGGTTATCTTTTTAAAATCAAATATTACATATTGAAATTTTAATTTCATGTTTTGTGAACAATCTTTATTTTATATTTATTTTAAATTAAGGAAATATGTTTGAATTAACAGTTTTCTGAGCCCATTCTCAGTTATATTTCCGTATCTAGTTTGCTCTCCAACTGTAATACAATAGCGCTGTGTCTCCAACAGAAAACAACATTTTAAAAAAGAATTCTCATGCTATTCATATCAAATCAGCAAAAGCAATGCTGTGTTTTCCTTTCTCAAATTTGGTATTGCAGACTTGTCTTGGTATGGTGATATATTTGGACACTGTAGACCAGTCGTTCTCAAGTGGGACCAGTTTCGCCCCACAGAGGCTATTTGACAATGTCTGGAGACATTTTCGGTTGTCATAACTTGGGGGAAAGTGCTCCTGGTATCTAACAGGTAGACACCAGAAATGCTTCCAAACATTCTGCAATGCACAAGACAGCCCCCCACAACAAAGAATTAGCCAGATCCAAATATCAACAGTGTTGCGCTACCACAGGTTAAGAAATCCTGATGTAGAGCAGTGCTGTCTAATAGAAGTAAAATATGAGTCACAAGAAGAGCCAGAGATATAATTTTAAATTTTCTAGTAGTTACATTAAAAAAGGAAATAGGCGTATACCATGTTTCCCCAAAAATAAGACCTAACTGGACAATCAGCTCTAATGCTTCTTTTGGAGCAAAAATTAATACAAGACCCGGTATTATGTATGTTATGTTATGTTATGTTATGTTATGTTATGTTATGTTATGTTATGTTATGTTATGTTATGTTATGTTATGTTTGTTATGTTATGTTATGTTATGTTATGTTATGTTATGTTATGTTATGTTATGTTATGTTGTTATGTTGTTAGATGAGACCCAGTCTTACATTATCATAAAATAAGACCGGATCTTACATTATTGTTTGCTCCAAAAAACACATTAGAGCTGATTGTCCAGCTAGGTCTTATTTTCGGGGGAACACGGTATATATAGTCACGGGATGTACAGCATAGGGAATAGAGTCAATGGAATTGTAACAGCTATATTCAATGTCAGAGGGGCAATAGATTGGGGGAGTGGGTTATCACTTTGTGAGGGGTGTAAATGTCTATTAAATTGTTTTGTACACGTGAAACTAATTTAAAAAAACCAGGTGATGTTATTTTTAATAATATATTTAACCCAGTACATCTAAAGTGTTAACATTTCAGCACACATTTAATATAAAATATGAAAGATACTTTACATTTTTAATACTCTTAGAAATTCAGTGTGTATTTTAAACTTACATCACATTTGAATTGAGACTAGCCACATTTCAAGTGCTCAAAAGCCACGCGTAGCTGGTGGCTAATTGTACTGGGCAGTGGAGTTTGTCTATATTCCTACCTTGACCTCTCACTATTCACCCATATCTTACAAAAAAATAATAATGGTCTATACTAAGTTGTGCCAGCAAGTGTGACCAGTGTTTTATTTATCAAAGGATCTTATACAAGGATCTAACACTTTCATATTCATGCTAAATCTCATCTCTAACATCCTCTTTATGGCACTTAGTCACAAAGTCAGAAGGATTATTAGGGGAATCTAGTGCAACCTCCATTTCAGTCCAGGAATTCTGTTACTTAATGTCAAGTCAATTGGGGTATATCACCTCTATCTCTATCACAGCCTAAACTCGCTTTAACAATATTAAAAGAGGGAGTGTTTTTCTAAGAGGAATCTTAAATACCACTTTTTATTTCCTCCAGTTTATTGTGACACTAGAGTGCTCATTTGTATTTTCACGAGGACAACAAATCTGTGGTTAGTGGCTTAGAAATTATATTAGGTCAAAGTAATCTCCCCTTTTTAACTACTGTTATTATGGAATTAACGTTGCTCTGGATAAATAAGCAATAAATTAGGATTATTGTATGAGTAGCCAGACAGTGCAAACCAGAATCCTAATGATAGATTACAGGAAGTTGGAAGCCCATCTTTCATTAGCTTTTGTTCTGAAAATATAAGGTTATCATTAAATATGAGTATAAAATAAAGAGAACAAATATAATTTTGTTACTTTAAAGGAGTAAAACCTCAAAATATTAATAAAATCTTGTATTTTTTCCTCAGAAAACATAAGCAAATTGTTTGTTATTTAATCTATTGTTGAAAACTCTTGTATTACTATATGTGGTACCTGGGATAAATTTGAATAGTACATGTTACGGTCCATTAAGTAACTTTATCTTAATTTTGCTGCTTTTCCTCCCATGGAATTTCTCTCAAATGGCCAGGAATTATGGGGCATTTCTGTTTCTGCTTTGAAGATGTAGCTTTACGCTTACCAATTTGAGATATCATTGATTTAACAGCAAAGTCTTTGAATTTCTCTAAAACACATTAAGAAAGTTCTCCACTTACAAAGATGGGAGTCTTCGTATTGAGAACAACAGATTGTCAAATGAAACTTGATGGTAGGTGGTAGAATTTGTTTAAATATAGATATCTGCTCCTCAATAATTGTTGCTGAAAATGCACCATCTGCTTTAAAAGAATCATCATTTGTGGCATATCATGTTAAAACATTCATGACAAGGAATGAGTTTGTTTTTGAAAATTCCATTTACTAGTCATTAATTAAGTATACTTTTCCAGTGTGTTAGGGCAATATTAGAAAATTTCCAGTGAACCAGGTCCTGTAAGATCCGGTTTGGAAGCACTATCTCATTTCTCAGAATTCTTTGGTGCAGTGAATTAAGGGATATCCTATAAATAAAGATATATGATAAGAGGTGTAGTATTGGTCAAATTGACATCTTAATGTTTGAAATATTTTTGGGGAAGTCAACTTTCTTAAGTATTCATTGTCAGGGTCTGGCAAATATCTTCCAAGTAGGCTATGTGTATCTGTAGTGTTATCTACTAGAAAATATAAAATGGTTTCTGTTTTATAAACATGTCATCAAGAACAATAGAATAGGTAATATTAAGTAGCTTTATGTTATCAAAAGAACGGTGTTAATCTAATGTATTATTTTTAATTTGATGGAGAGATTATTAAACTTTGAAACAATCCTCTGCTAATTTTTGATACCTGATTTCCAACACCTTTTAATATTGCTTCTGTATTACATGTCATCATTTTATAATTATAACATTTTACATTATATGTAATACATTTATTTTTTTACAGTGTGTGAAACGAAATATGTTCTAGGCAGATAATAATAGTAGATAATATGCTAAATATTTTGGTCTGTTCCTTTAAAGTTCACCTAAAACATCTTTTGAAACTTTTTTTTATTCCTTCTCAATTAAATATGATTGATTTTCGTTCTGTAACAAGGAAGAGATTCATTTTATCTTGAATTTCTTAGGCATGCATTTTTACCTCATTCCCCTTTAACTACTCCCTTCCCTTTAGAAGACAAGCACCCTTTAGGGAAGTGACTGTCTTTAATTCTACATAATCTTTCTTGAATCTAGCACATGTGTTATATATAGTAGACTCTCAATCAATATCGGTTTTAATTAAATTGAATACTATATGCTTTTATTCATTTTGAGATTAATAGGCTGTCATGTATTAAAGAAGGAATTTAATACACAACTAATTTTTCAAAGAGAAATCAGCCAGATGGATTTTTTTTTCCATTTAAGTGGTTGACACTTTTATATTTATTCCATGTGGCATGTGCTCTTTCTGTCACATCTCTCACTTTAATGAGTTGATAATGTCACCAAATGGTTTTTGGCTATATCAGAACAGGTATGTGTAGGAAGTAACTAGAATCCCCTTATGAATACCTACAAATGCCAAATGAGTGTTTCTAATGTAGGCATTAGGGAAAAAGAAGAGAACATCTGAGTTGACGAAAAACGTGAAGACACACACCCTGGTAGAGCTGTAGTGGAATGCAGCTAGGACAATGCCACAGCTGTGTCATTTTATCTTGCCTTGATTCTTTTCTCAATTTAAAAAAAGTATTTAGCTTATTCTAAAGATATTTACCTACACCTGAGGATTTGGTTTTACTAGTGAACATTGAAGAATTTTAAAAATCCAAATATATTATTTAAGCTACCTATGGCATTAACTCAAATACTTGACGGCACTGGTTTCCTAGTCTCATCTTCGTTTTTTACTTAGTACCTGAATGACCTTGGCAAGACGTTTAACCTGTATCTCAATTTCCACATCCCTAAAGTCAGAGATTTGGATGTTGTATACTTTAATGAGTCTTCATTCTAAATGTGTTTGTGTGTGATTGTGTGTTTGTGAATAAGACAGCATTGATTTAATCACCCTTATACCACTTATTAGCTCTTTTATTAGGTTGGTGCAAAAGTAATTGTTAAAAATAATTGCAAAAACCGCAATTACTTTTGCACAAGTTATGTGATATGCCTAAGACTCCGTCTCATCATGTCCAAAATGGGTAAAATAGGCATGTATTATGAGTATTAAATAAAAACATGGATGTAAAGTGCTTATGATACATAAAATCTCAGGATTTAACTATTATTATGAGAGTTTTTCAAGCCATCAAAATGACTTGAATATTTCTATTGTTTAATTTTAGTATAAATTCTTTTATTTGCAATTATGAATGCAAACTCTTCTGATTCAACTTTTTTTTTATTAGTTTCAGGTGTACAGCATAGTGGTTAGACATTTTTATAACTTACAAAGTTATCTCCCCAATTAGTCTACTACCCACCTGGCACTATACATAGTTATTTCAATATTACTAACTATAGTCCCTCTGTGGTTCAACTTTCTTAATCACTCTTTTATGTTTTGGTACATAAAAATAAAAGGAATAAAAATTTAGTATATTTTATTACGTGTTCTCTGTTGTATAGAGAAGTAATTTCTCAGGATATAGAGTGTTAAGAGCTAAACTAATTAATCAATGAAAAATATGATATGAACCTCTTTAATAAGTAACTCAATATAAAATGCTTATTGCTATAGGGATTTTAGTTCAAATCTTTGCTTTTAGAAAGTTCCTAATCCAGGTATCAAGGCAAGCAGTAAATAGTAAAAGAAATATAATTCAAAATAGTTGTGATAAGTGAAGATATTGATAATTACTGGACTTTGGACAAGTGAGAGAATAGCATGTGCTTTGGTGATGAGAACATTGACATTCAATGAACATTGACAAAGGGATAGAATGCAACAAACAGATTAACACACATAAAGTGGGAGAATAGAATGAGTATTAGGACAGAAGTGGGAAAGACCAGAACGTATTTTTTGGGACAGTGGATAGATCGGTCTGGAGATTATAAGGAGATAAAGCTGAAACTATGAAATTGAGACCCTTAAACATGAGTTTAAGAACTAAGATTTTTTTCCTCCCAAGAGGAAAATAGAAAAGAGGAAAGTTTTGTAGTTTTAACACAGAACTTCAAGGAATTCTCCAGACTGTAACTAGCCTGTTTGAAAGATGACGAGGAAGTCAGTGTAACTAGACTGCACTGAATGAAGTGAGAGGGGTAGAAGATGAAATTAGAGAATTGAGGGAAGAGGGTATCCAGATCATGAAGGATCTTTATGATCACGTTAAGTTTGACTTTAGCACTATGTGAAATGTGGAGTCGAGGGCTTTTGGGAAAAAAGCACACACACACACACACACACACACACACACACACACACACACACTTGCAATGTGATTAGATTGTAGGAGAGCAAGAGTAGAAGCAGAGAGAAGGGTTAAAGCGCTCTTTCAGTGATCCAGGCAATAGATGATGGTGGCTTGGAATGAACTAATATCAATGGGAATGATGAGAAATGGTGGATACTAGATATATTTTGGAGGTAGAGCAACAGAATTTTCTGACTGACTGGATAGGAATTGTGACAGAAACAGAGGAGTCAAGGATGAGTCAAAAGTTATTTGCCTGAGTAACTAAAAGGATGGAATTGACATGAGCAAAGGGGAAATCTGTGAGTGAAGAAAGTTGGCGGTCTATGGGATATAAAATTTTTCAGTTAGAAGCATGTAAGTTTTGAAATATTTATTAGATATCCAAGTAGAGATAACAAATTGGCATTTAGATATATGTTGCTGGAGTTCAGGAAAGAAGTTCAGGCTGAAGATATAAATCTAGGAAACAAGGGCGTACAGATAAATTTGAAAGTCATTAAACTAGAGATCAACATGAGAGGGAGTATATATCAAAAAGAAGATTGAGCATGAACACCAAGAGTACTCCAATGTTAAGAGCTTAAGGTTAATAGGACGAATCAGGAAAGGAGACTTCAATTTGCAGCCAGTGAGATAAGAGGAAAATCAAGTAGTTTGTGGCATCCTGGAAACCAAGGGAAGAAAGTGACGGTAGGAATGAGGGACATTGAGAGTAGGGTTGAATGTGTTGGAAGGATGTGAAATTGAATGTAAATTTAAGGTGACTGGAGAAATAAGACAATTACGAAGATTCGTTTCCTTGATGAGTTGTAGTAGAGATGATGAATTTGTTTTTAATAAGTTGAGAAAACCTTATTGGTGGGCACATAGATGATGATTTCTAGTGGAGGTTTTCCATATTGTTCAAGCCTTTATCATCATTATCTTATATGTTATTATAATCATTTATGTAAGTTTCTGCCACTGTACTAGGAGCTCTTTGATAGTAAGGGCAGTGTCTTACACGTTGTATGACTGCAACCTTATGTTATATTTAGCACAGGCTAGGTATGTTTTTGCTGAAAAGAATAAATGATTGAATAAATGGACAGTTGAATGGATAAATGGGTGAATAAATAAATGAAACCTTGAAGTGGAAAATTGGCATTTGAGAAGTGAGTTGTTTAGATACAGAGATCTAATCGAACATGATAGTTGTGTCTGTATTCATGGTGTTTCTTGACATGATGGTTTTGGGTGCTAATATTCTCCATGCTGAAAATTAGAGCTTTTATTCAGGTAATCTATGCTCAAGCATGGAAGGTAATTACAGTTCTCCTGCAATATCAGAAAACTCTGAGACTTTTAGCAAGCCATACATGTAAATGTTACAGCGTAAATATTTACTGGTTGCCTATTGGTTTATCTAAAGTAATTTAGAAGAACCATTTAGAACAGAACTGTCCAACAGATATATGATACAGATATAAATGCTAGCCACATATGTGATTTTAAACTTTCCAGTAGCCACATTTAAAAAAGAAACAAATGAAATTAATCATCATATATTTATTTAACCCAGTATATCTGCAATATCATTTCAACATGAAATCTCTATATAATATTAATGAAATATTTTACATTCTCATGTTCATGGTAAATCTTTAAAATCTAGTGTATATTTTACACTTACAGCACACACCTCAATTTGATTTAGCCACATTGCAAAAGCTCAGTATCCACATGTGGCTACCATAATGGACAGCACAGCTCTAGAAAATTCAAGGGAAAGTAAAGTAAGGCAAACTAGAAATGAACACGTCTTCATCGCTCTCATCACTGCTTCAACATTGTATTATGTCTTATTAAACCATGCAATGATATTTGGGGGAGGGCTCCTCTTAAAACCTATTTTACTTGTCTCTTATCAAGCTTAAACATATGTCTTGGTTATTTAAAAAAGAAAATGCCGTGTGTGTGTGTGTGTGTGTGTGTGTGTGTGTGTGTGTGTAAGCTGTTTATGAGCCTGGGAATTATTTTAAATTATTTCCCCAAATTAAAAATTATTATTGTAGTGCCACATTCACTGTCTCTTTCCTAAATATTTGGACTCTCATTGCAAAGTGCTACCGTGTTTCCCCGAAAATAAGACCTAACCGGAAAATAAGCCCTAGTGTGATTTTTCAGGAGGACATTCCCTGAACATAAGCTCTAATGCGTCTTTTGGAGCAAACCTTAATATAAGATCCGGTCTTATTTTCGAGGAAACACGGTAGTCAAGATATATAATATTGTTTAACGGACTAGCAGAAATAGGACAATTCTGAGGCTTGTGTGCTATACAGGACATCCCTAGTTAAGGATTGTCCAGCAAAATCATGTGGCTTTTAACTAGTTATCTCCTCTATGGAAAACAAAACAAAAAACTTGAAAAAAAACCAAAACACTGGAACTATTAATTTAAATTGCTTTGAAAATGCTCATATTATTATGTACATTATTATAATGGCATTAAAAATTCATGCTTTTCTCCCCTCAAGTTAATTTAAAATGTAGATGCCTTGAAACTAAGAGATCATTTACCATTCCAGAACCAATGTATGGAGTATGCCTCATTCATTGAAGAAGTGATATAGTACATATAATTGTGTTCATAATATGCATTCCCCACTGCCCTTGAAGCATTTGAATAATGGAAATCAACTAGTCAGGGACAATGTCACTGGTGTTTCTCATAGATTGAAATCATTGCTGTTGCGAACAGAATAATATCAAAAGCACCTAGCTCTGACAAATTCAGTTAGTCACTTAATTTGTTTTACCACAAAGTAATATGCCAAAAAATAAGACAGGCATAATCTTGGATAGTGTCACATGATTCCTTCTCATAAAATAGATTTTAACTTTTCTTTATTAAAGTTGAAATGTCTAAATGAATGAAATTATTTCCTTTTCAAGGCAAGAACTCATATTGTATCTATTTTATAAATATTTATGCAAGTACATTACTACTCATAGATGTGTCAGCAAAACAATTGGACAACAGTAAATAAATATGTAACTGTATATATGTGGTCGTGTGTGTGTGTGTGTGTGTGTGTGTGTACACACACATATAGTTTCTAACAACATGATGTCATCTTTGGGAGCACTGAAAGAAGTAGGTTATCCATTTATCCACAAAAAGGAAAAAACACGTTTTCACTGTGATCTACTTGGGCAAAATGCATCAGAAATAAGTTAGGTTTTGAGCAATATATCCTGACATGTAAGTTTTTATATTCACAATTTAGTCGTGTATTATTATTATCATCTGTAGAATAAATAAAAACCACAAATTAAACTGTTTTCTTAATAAATGTGTCTGTACATTACAGTATGTACAATACCGTCTTGAGTGTATACGAGGTACTTTAAAAACACTCACGAAAAAACTGCTGGCTGACAAATACTTTCCCATCTTACCAAAAATTAAGAACTTGAAACTATTGTTCTATTGAGAGTCAGCAGAGTCCTACTGGAAAATAGCATGGCTTAGGAGTAAATCTAAGGGTGCTTTACTCTCAAATGTGTCATTCTGAATTGTGTGACCATTAGTAAGTTATTTAACACTTATAAACCTTATTATTCTCAGTTGAAAAGTGAGGTCAAGGGAGTAAAAAGTTTCAAAAATATATGCTATTTATATATTCAAGGTTCAAATATGTATACTATATATGCTTATACTATTAATATTTCCTATAAACATAATATATATATAATTCCTGTGATTCTATTATCAATGTATAGATATTACATTATATAGATATATATCTAATTAATGACATACTTTATTTTAAATTTATATAACAAGGTCCTTTCTTTTTAAACCATTATAAAAGGTACACAGTGTTATTTTTATCAGGATATAAATAATATGTTCTAAAATGAATCCTGGAATACAGGTGTAACATAAAACTTTTCCTAAAATACAAAATTTGCCATCATGGTAGATCCTCCTTATTGCTGTGTCAGATATATTTTTTCTTGTTTTTAGACTATTAATTTGATTAAATTATATGATTTTAACTCTGGAACAAAACAAGTTAGAGAAAAAAATAATAAAAAAATCTCTTAGCTCTCAAAATAATTTGAATATATAGTGTTGATTCTTCGAGTTTGCAGTTGTCCCGTATTTCCCTTTTTATATTATTACCTTAAAAGTCAAAGAAAAATGGTGAATATCCATGAAATGGAAAAAACCATTCTTTTTACTTTCCATTTTGTTAAATTTTAACCAATATTGTTAAACTTTCTGTTGTCGATTTATTCGTAGTTCTAACATGTTCAATTCTTCCTAAGGTCCTTTGAACTGATATGTTTATTATTTTTGTTATGAGCTCAATATTTACAAAACACCATGTGAAAAACATCAGATATTTTGTCTTGATGAATGTCTCTGATCAATAGCTCAGGATAAATTATTAGATGAGAAGTTCCAATATATAGCTACTCCCCATGATGTTGTGAAACTTAATTCTAGAATGTAAAATTATTTTTTACATTTTCTGATAAATATTTTTAATTACAATTATTTACATAGTCACTTGATAGGAGATAAACTTTGGTAAAATGTAGTTTATATAATATTATTCTGTAAACAAAAACACATTTTCATGAAGTGTTATAAAATATTTATTTTTCATATATATTATATATATTCTCCAAAAAAAGGGCCTGGGTTTCTGATGTTATGGAAAGAATTATTGACAAGGGGGTGACGGGAAGGCTATAAAGATAAATGGGAATTTTTTACAATTTTATTGGTGGTCGGTTCTACTTTGCCTAATGTACATAAGACATCTGGTGGTTTGCTGGAGCCGGCCTATAAAAGTTCAAGAGAGCTGGTCATGTACACCTCTTCCCAATTCCATGTACAAGGATGCTACTTAATAGCTTGGTATTGGCCATGGAGGGAGTATGCTACAAATCAGAGCTTTTCTTATTTTTTTAGAGCCTATTGTTACATATTTCCTAGCACAGGACTGGATATACCCAATGTTTTCTGGGTTTAATATCTGATGATTACTTTTCTGCATTCATGCCACTTTATGCTCAGGACTATCCCAGAATTTAAGGAGATCAAATAAATAATAAAAAATAACACTTTGCTTCATGAGATTATGATGTCTTGGGAAGCAACCACACTGATGAGATGCTGATGAGGAGAATGAAGGTTAACACTGAGGCTTAGGGAAGAGACTGACAGTGATTGGGTTCATGAGATCTGTAGAGCTATAGAAAGGTTTAAAGGGTGTGGGTAGATCACATGACAAAAGCTTGGCTCAGGCTCCAGTGGCACTAACATTTTTAGAGATCATAGATACCTTTCAAAGTCCAACAAATTATAAACTTCTTTTGAAAAATACACATGCACATTTTGCATGCAATTTCACGGTAAATGTCGAGCACCCACAGAATTCATCATATTAAGAGTATATGCTCTAAGCCTTAAGGGTTCCTTTCTTGCTGTCCAGTCCAGTTTTTAAAAAAGAGTATTAGACCTCTATTCAGGATTAATTAGATTATTCCTGTTGGCATAGTTTTTGTATAAAATTATTCTATAAACTTTAGAAAATAAGTAGTGACACAATAAGTTGAAAGGGGCAGCGGAAACATGGATGCCAATATCCTTATCATTATGACATAAAACACATTGTTACTTATCTTTCATTAGTGTCACACTTAGGTGATCAAGTTCCCAAGACTGGCCATTGCTGCATCTGAATTAAACTATGTCCAAAGTCAAGGACTACTGTCATAAGTGGTTCTGCTAATGCTAGGAACCCTTAAGGATTTCTACCCCTCTCTCCATCTGCATCCCTGCCTGACCTTACCTGCTCCTACATCCAGTGGAGATGGTTACTCCATCTCTCTGAGTTGTTTCAGTCACTTCCTCACTAGAAGTATCTTCTCTGAGGTTATAGATATATTCAGTTCCTTTCGATTATTAAAATACTAACAATAATACATGTGTCCTACAACTTAATCTGACAGTCCCCTAACTCTCTCAACCCTTTCACAACCAAATATTGGGATTTAAGAAACCCAGTAAACACTTACAGCTTCTCTTCCTCAATTTTAACAAATTGAGGAATAAGCACAGGATATAATTAAATGGAAATCTGGTTGTATTTCTCCTCTGCTTATAAAAGATCAATGATTTATTATTATTTCTCACAAGATCATTCCAAATATTGCCCCCGTTTACCTTGCCTGTTTCATCTCTTCCCAACCAGCATTTCACCTACTCCTCCAGCCAAAACTTACAGAATTTAGAGAACGTCTCTCTGTTCCCTACTTGGAGGATGTTCTCTCTTCCCTGGGCCACCTTTTTGGTTTTTCTGTTTGTTTTTAATACAATGCTGCCTCTTCCTGGAGCACTCTTCCTCTCTACATCCCCATCTGTTTATGAATTGTCTGGTCTCACACAGGCATTCTCAGGCTTATTCCTGGAAGAACCTCTTCAACAGACCGTTGAAGCCTATAGACCCCTTCTCAGAATAATGTTTTTACACAGAAAGTAAAATACATGGGATTACAAAAGAAGGTGGTTGTATTGAAATATAATTATCAAAATGTTGAAAACTGTGATGTAATTTTGTCTTTCTTTAACTTACCAAAACAAAATCTAGAGGCAGATTAAATAACTATCATAATTTTATCGAGTAGTAATACCATTTATCTGGTATGAAAATATATGTAACTTCTAATATTAATATGACACTGATATTGCTAATGCTACCATCGTGTGTGTCTACATTCATAATTTCAGGAAATGCCAGTTTCTAACAGCTTTATTGAGGTATCATTGATATAGAAAAACTGTGCATATTTGATGTATAGAATTTGATGAGGTTAGACATATCCATAAAACCAATAAACCATCACCACAAACAAGATAATAGATATAACCAGCACCTTGAAATGTTAAGGAAATGCTAATTTTAATTAGAGATTGATTGCATTTTTTTCTACAACCAAGTTAACAGACTCTTTGAATCCTATCCCAGGATATCTGTTGACACAGGTTCAAATTTTTTTATCTGTCCTGGGGGCTCTCTGACCTGCCATTTTTGGATTAGGTGTGCATTCTTTGTTATCTCAAAACAATCACCAATTTTTAGATAGCAGTAATGATTCCATTGCAATTAAAATTTAATTTAATTCTTCTAGAAGTCTAAGAGAGAAAGGCTGTTTCTTTTTCATGAATGTTGCTCCAGCTCTAACACACATAACCCCAGACTTCGAGAATGAGTACATGAACAAATGCATAGAATTCTGTGGCTCACTGGCTGTTGATTCCTACTCACAATAAAAGACAGAAAAAAGTGCAAAGATATTTTCATTTCCTAGTAATTGCCCTTTTCTTTTCCTTATTTTCTGCATGAGTGGAATCATTAGAGATTAATATTAGTGGGTTTTTCAGATATGGCAGCCATAATGTAAATACTTTATTAAGAAAAACTCAGTCTAAACCTCATAATATTCTATAGCCAAAAATGCAGAGAGGAAAAGCCATCCTGTAAACAGAATATTGCACAATTTATACACTGTGGTAGCTCTGTCTAAAATTGGCTATATATTATGTCTTCCCAGGCATCTAATTTTATTGATACCAATTTATCAGGTTTCCCCATGGAGTTTAGCGAGAATAGAAATGGGTTTTGAACTTCCATTTATGAGATCAATATCTCTCTTATTGTCTATCACAGTAATAGTATCACAAAATAGTGTCACTATTCCTGACCTTGGATATTACTCTGCCTCCTTACTCCAGCCATTCTTGGACAGAGCCAGCACTAAAAGTTAGTGGGTTTGGGGTAAATAGAGAAGCCCAGTAGCTAGTACAAGGTAAGTGTTGAATAAATAATAGTTTATTTTTCCACATTGTCTGTTTGCACTTTTCCTACCCAGCATATTTATCGGAACTTTCTTGCCGCTAAAATGTGTATATTTATCAGAATTAAAATCATTTATCCAGCATAAAATACTTAAGAGCTGCTTTCTCCACTGCTAACCATGTATGCATGGATTTTCAGACTTCCGGGAGTACTCACAACGTATTCACTCTTTTCTCCTCCCATCATATGCATTTAAAAATCATCATTAAATTTCTCCAAAATAGAAGGGCCTCTGACTTTATATGTTATTTTATTTCTAGTGTAGAAAAAAGTATATGCTATCTAAACCAAATAATGTTTTAAAAATAAATAGGTCATTTGTGATCTAAGTAAATTACATGCTAAATGAGATATTTGAATGTGATTTTCATAAACTGATACTTTACTCTTTACTACCAAATTCATAAGCTTCCCAATTGAAGGATGGAGATGCATTTTATTCTAGTGTTTGGACCCTCTTTAAGTTTTGTATGATTAAATATATCTGTGATAGTTTGTCTTATATGATGAATATCTGCTGTCAGTCCCATTAATATCATAATGGAGTTCTAATCAGCTAGCAAAGATGACATCATACATCTCTATCACACAATATTGCTTTTATTTTTAATTTATTTTTTTTATTTTCCTCAGCCTTATTGAGGTATAATTGATATGTGTGTGTGCATACGTATGTGTATACATATACATATATAAATAATACAATGTGATGATTTGTTGTATGTATGCATTGTGAAATGATTACCACAATGCCTGCATTACCTCACATAGTTCGTTTTTTTGGGGGGGGTTTGTGTGTGTGTGGTGAGAACACTTAAGCTCTATCTTAGGAAATTTCAAATAAACAACACTATTATTAGCTCTAGTCAGAATGCTGCACGTTAGACCTCCAGAACTTATTCATCCTGCACTACTGAAATTTTGTACCCCTTGACCTTCATCTCCTCATTTCTCCCACCCCCTCAGCCCCTGACAACCACCATTCTACTCTGCTTTTATGAGTTTGACTTTTTTAGATTCCACATATAAGTGATACCAGACTGTATTTGTCTTTCTCTGTCTGGCTTATTTCACTTAGCATCATGTCTTATAGGCTCACCCATGTTGTTACAAATGGCAGGATACTTTTTTCTTTTTAGGGTTGAATTTTACATATATTTTCCTTATCCATTCATCTGTTGATGGACGCATAAGTTTCCCTATTTTGGCTACTGTGAATAATGCTGCAGTGAACATAGGAGTGCAGATTTCACTACAGATAGTGATTTCATTCCCTTTGGCTATATACCCAGAAGTAGAATTGCTGGATAATATAGTAGTTGTATTTTTAATTATTTGAGAAACTTCCGTACTGTTTTACATAGTGGCTGTATCAATTTCCATTCCCACTAATGGTGCACATGGGTTCCCTCTTCTCCACATCCGCACAATCGTTTGTTATCATTTGTCTGTTTGATAATAGCCATTCTAACAGGTGTGAGGTGATATCTCATTGTGGTTTTGATTTCTGTTTTCCTGATGATTAGCGATGTCCAGCACTTTTTCTCTACCTGTTGGTCATTTGCATATCTTTAAACATGTAAATTGTTGATATCATTTGTATATATTTTTATCATTAGTCTCTATGTTTGTTATAATGTTATGTTGAGCTGCCAGGTGGGATTTAAAGCCTCTCTTGTGGTTTTCTTTTGGATTCTCCTGGATTTTGTGTTTTAAGCAATTTGTTTGCTTTTTTTCCATAAATGAAGATGTATAAAAATATCTTTATGGTGGGTAAGCAGCACATTAGTTTTAAAAATATTTTGCCTGTAATTAAATCTTCTATGATATTAATATCACAATTCTGTTTTATTTTTATAACATTGTTGGTAGGTCCTTATAATTATTTTACTTTTATTCATTTAGTCTAACTTTGCTTTAGATTAATCTTTTTCATATACCACATTGTCGGGCTATAAATTTTGCGATTATCTGAGAATACTTTTCTTCTAATAGGTTAACTTTTCCTACTTACATTATTGATATATTCAGAAGAATTGGTTTTACTCCTTTGCTCTCACGCTATATTATCTTATCTGTATTTAATATTTTCCCTTTATTTTGTATTTTCGTATGATTCTGTTTTTCTATTTGTAATTCAGAAAATTGGCAATTAATGTATATCCTTCTTTGGTTTTATCATATAACTTTAAAAACGTGTAATCTAAAATACTACAAGGTATTTTGTCAAAGGGTGGTGATGGTGAATCAGTTTATATTTGCCACATTGCCGGAGTGAAAACACAGAGTAGGCTAGTTCCAAATATTCACAATGATAGCTTAAGAGCCAATCACTGATGGATTTTAGCTTCCTACTTATTTATTTTTTTAAAGAAAGGCAGCATCACAAATGCTCTTGACGGCACAGAGGAGATTTAAAAATGAAAAAGAAAGGACATTGATGACTCTGAATTGAAAATTTAGTTGTATATACCATAGTCTTAAAATCAATGACACTGTAATGAGCTACGATATATAATTACTAAAATTGTTATTGACTTCTCTACCATGAACAATGAAGATAGCAGACTATCTCTTCCCATCTCTACTTTCTGATAATTATTTTTACATTATATCTAGTAGTATTGTTACAGGAGTCTCAGTTCTTCTTGCTGATGCAGTGAAGAAGCAAAGGTCAGCAAGCTGATTAGTATGCAAGCAGGGTTTATTAGTGACACGTTCTCAAGGAAGAGAACAGGACTAGCCGAGGTAGTGGAGATGGAGAGAGAGAGAGAGAGAGAGAGAGAGAGAGAGAGAGAGAGAGGTAGAGAGAGGCAGAGAGAGACAGAGAGAGACAGAGAGAGAAGGAGGAAGAGAAAGGGGTGGAAAGGGGGGAGAGAGCGAGGGCAAGAGAGCTGGAGGGCCACAGAGAGAGAGAGAGCATGCCCTTGTCCCAAAGACTTATAATTTGCTGGGTGGGGTGAGGGAGTTACATATTGATTTGGTGGGAGAAGTGATGCATGCTCTTCTATGGGAAGGCGTGACCTCCTTAGATGGGTGAAGGTCTGTTGACTGAGATCCTTATGTTGCTCCAGACCACCTCTTGTTATGTGTTATGGTAAAAGCAGATATGTGGCTGGAGGCAGTTAATCAAAGCTAGTTATGAGCTTTTTCTGTAGGCACAATGGACCCCTCCTCCTCCTCAATTTTCTGACTTCTACCTAACAGTATAAGCCCTATAACATATACTTTAAAAGTTATAATAATCTAGTTCTGATTTGTCAAGTTATGATTTTATGTTTTACTTTCCTCTGTGGAAAATGGTGAAATTATTGTACTTATACTTTCTCACACCCCATATTATAAAGTTGATTTATTATTAGATGGAACCATATGAAATTGCTCATTTTCCAAGGACATAACAATACATTATCATTATTATATTCTAAGTTTTTATCATTTTAACTTACAAAACCATATTTTACACACAGCCTGGGAGATGTGTATACATATGAGGTCAGACAATTAACTTTGCGAACTTGTTGCAACAATGTCCAAATGGACGAGGAGTTAACCAACTATTTGGAAGTGCTGAAAAGACTGCATAAAAAAGTTAGCCAACCTGAACTTTTCGCCAACAATTCATGGCTCTTGCATCACAACAATGCATCAGCTCACACGGCACTGCCTGTGAGGGAGTTTTTAGGCAGTAAACAAATAACTGTATTGGAACACCCTCCCTACTCACCTTATCTGGCCCCCAATGACTTCTTTCTTTACTTGAAGATAAAGGAACTATTGAACGGAAGACATTTGGATGACATTCAGGACATCAAGGGTAATACAACGACAGCTCTGATGGTCATTCCAGAAAAAGAGTTCCAAAACTGCTTTGAAGGGTGGACTAGGTGCTGGCATCAGTGATAGCTCCTCAAGGGGAGTACTTCAAAGGTGACCATAGTGATATTCAGCAAGGAGGTGTTTAGCACTTTTTTTAGAATGAGTTCGTGAACTTAATTGTCAGACCTCATATAGTAGTTACCCACTCTGTAAAATTTATATATGTTTTCCAAATTATCTCATCCTGCTGATGGAGATCTAGGACAAGCATTTTTGTCTTTCAATAGGAAGTGAACCAACGGTTTTTCACATAACACACAAACCAGTTTCTCTAGAACATAGTCATATGATCATAGCTGCAGAAGCCATATATATATATATTTAAATAAAGATGGTAGGACAAAATACTAGAGGACAGTTATCAGTTTCTGACACAACTACAGTCTAATTCTTGACATTGAGAGATTTACAAAATTTACATCACTGTGTTAACATTTTATATTGATTGCTAAAAACAGAAATTAGTCTATAATTTATAAGGAACTAGAAAAAAATTTAACACAGGAAAGCAATAATTTAAAAAATCTTAATAAATAGAAGAAAGGAAAACAAGGGAAAAGAAAGGTGTGAAATTCAAATCACAACTAGAAAACACAAACTGTTATGAAAGAAATTGACTAAATCAGTAATAGAAATTTACTAATTATTCTTAAAGAGATAAAAATATGTGTAATGGCACCATAATGCTAAAAATAGAGAGATAAAGACAATACAGTTTTTAAAAATGATAACATAATAGGATTATTAGTGATATAATCAGGCAAAGTAGGATTTAAGTTTAAAAGCATTCAGTGAAATAAGTGGGGATATTTTGTGTTGTCAAATCATACATTCCATCAAAATTATATATAATGGCTCAGTATAATTAATCATTGAACAAGGCAATATCGAAATATAAAGGAAAATATTTTCTAAAAATGCTGAATATTGACAAAGTATACAAGTAATCCTTAATATTTTTCTCTCAAAAACTGACAGATCAAGTAGACAAAATAAATTAAAATAGAAAATTTAAATATGAGAATTAACAAGCTTAGTAAAACAGATGTAGAGAAAATTGTATCCAAGGAACAGAAAATATATGTTCTTGTCAAGTTGTTCTAAAATACTTCTAAAAACTGACTATGTTGTACACCACAGAACAAATTAAAATTTATTTAAAACAGAAAAGATTGTATAGGCCACATTCTCTGAATTCTTTGCAATAAAATAAGAATTAAAAATAAACTGAAAAACTTATCTGTTTGACTTCCAAGTCAAAGTTTTATTTATAATAACATAAGGTAGAAAGTGTAATGGAAATATTGTAATTAATAATATTTAAAGCATTATATACAAAAACCTGTATGAGAAGAATCAGGTTTAAGACAGCAGGCTGGGCACTCACATTTCCATCACATTGACCTCTTATTTTTTTAAAAATCTTCAGAATTGTCACACAAATGGTTATGTAAGCAGTGCTTCTTGACATCTCCTCTGGTAGATACAATAAATTGAACAACTATACTTCAACAAAGGATTCCCCGCTCATCACACAGAAACAGCTAAGAGAATCCCAAATCGCATCACCTGAAGATGGGCAAATTGGGTGAGCAGGGGAGGTGGGAAGAGGGAAGTTCAAAGACACAGGCCAGAGGATGCAGACCAGAGCTTGCTGCAGTCTGAAGCAGTCGCAGGAAGAGAGAAGAATCTGGGCTGCGAGTGCACCCCCATGCCCACAGTCCTGCCTGAGGGATCAGCATATAATACTGCTGAACCCAGTGCTTACGGCAGAGACCTCAGAGCAAAGACTAAATACAGAAGGGTGAGAATGGTGGTTTAAGCACTCACTGCCAGGCAGAAAACACACAAGGAGCCTGGCTGTCTCCCTTCCCCCACCCTCCCAGAGTTTGCCCCATCCTCACCCTCCCAGGGTTAGAAGAAGACTCCAGAAGAAGCAATAGCAGTGTCAGATTAAAGAACAGAATTTTTACAACCTTAAGAACTGCGGCCCCGCAGCCAGACTCACAGTGCAACTAGTTCTGGCAAAAGGGAAGAAACTGTAGGAGCAAGACAACTGTGGACTGGTAGTCGCCATTGCTCAGAGCCACCTCTCACAGCCCACCCTGCCCCCACCTTTCTGGACAGATCCCTGCAGGGGCAGCCAGAGCACTGAGACATACAGGTTCTGCATTGGGCTGCAGGGTGAGCATTGGGACTTAATAAGCTCAGTACTCTATCACCCTCCACATCCCCCCATGGAGGGGATACCCTGGCGACCTGATCACAGAGTAGAAGCCCATGATCCAGGGAATGCCCCCAATCATGTGAGAAGGCAGAACACTGCTAGAGAAAATGTAACCCTACAGCAGGAGAGACAATAAAAGGCTGCAGCGGGGGAGAAAAGAAAGCATTCCACCAACACATACTGGGAAGTAAAAGAAAGGCCTCTTCATATCTACCTGCTGCAGAACACTCTCCTGTAGATGCCCGGGAAGAGAAATAATAATTCATTAATTGCGATGAATAACCAAGGTAACAAGGCAGCTCAAAAAGAAAATGAAAAGTCTCCAGAAAATGAACTTAAAGATATGGAAAATTGTGACTTAAATGGCAGAGAATTCAAGATTGCCGTTGTTAAAAAACTCAACAAGATGCAAGAAAACACAGGCAAGCACTTTAATGAGATCAGAAAAACAAAGAACAAAATGAACATTTTACCAAAGAGATTCAAATTTTGAAAAAGAACCACAGAAATTCTGCAGATTAAGAACTCAAAAAAATAAATAAAGAATAAAATAGCCCAGCTTGCATAATAGAGCTGACCAGATAGGGGAAAGAATCAGTGACATCGAAGATAGAAATCTGGAAATGACACAAATAGAAGAAGACAGAGACTTGAGAGTTAAAAGAAATGAAAGAACTCTACAAGAATTTTCTGACTCCATCAGTAAGAGCAATATAAGAATAATGGGCATACCAGAAGGAGAAGAAAGGGAGAAGGGAACAGAGAGTATATTCGAACAAATAGTTGACGAGAACTTTCCAAACTTGTGGAAAGAACTGGATCCTCGAATCCAAGAAGCAAATAGAATACCTAATTACCTCAACCCCAACAGGCCTTCTGCAAGGCACATTGTATTGAAGCTGTCAAAAATTAATGACAAAGAAGGAATTCTCAAGGCAGCCAGGGAAAAGAGGATGGTAACTTACAAAGGAAAGCCCATTAGATTATCAGATTTTTGAGCAGAAACTCTACAAGCCAGGAGGGTGTGGAATCAAATATTCAAACTATTGAAAAAGAGAAATTATGAGCCAAGGATAATATATCCAAAAAAGATATCGTTTAGATATGAAGGAGGAATAAAGACCTTTCCAGACATACAGAAGCTGAGGGAATTTTCTAACACATGACCTGCATCACAACAAATACTGAAGGAGGCTATTTGAACTGAAACAAAAAAGCAAAATAATACAAAACCATAAGTAGTATTATGAACACACAGAAGCAGGAAATGGCAACCCCTACACTAAATAGGGCACTATATACTTAAGCATAACATACAAGGTAAGGAAGAAAAAAAGCATTTTTAAAAAAGGGAAAAAGAAGAAAATGACAACTAGATACTGCAACTCAGAAATCAACTCACAACATAAGTAGGAATAACTTGTGACAAAAATATAAAAGGGGAGAGAGTAGAGGTCTGAACCTGCAAAGGGAACAGAGATAAGAAGCATGCTCAAGAAACAGGACTACTGTAAATATGAAACTTTCTTTTACAAAAACTTAATGGTAACCACTCAAAAACAAAAGAAATCCAGAACTGAAATATATAACTTAAAAGAAGAAGAAACAAAGGGAAAAATCATAGAGTTAACACCACACTGAAATAACAGACAGCAACGAAAAGGCAAAGAAACAATGGAGACACTGAACCACCAGAAAACGAAAGATACAATGATAAGAAATCCTCATTCATCAATAAACACCCTAAATGTAAATGAACTGAACTCACAAATAAAAAGGCACAGAGTAGCAGATTGGATCACAAACTAAACATTTGCTGCCTCCAAGAGACACATCTCAGCTACAAGGACAAACATAAAATCAAAGTGAAAGGGTAAAAATTGATACTCGAACCAAACGGTATTCAGGTGTATCCATACTGATATCAGATGAAACAGACTTCAAGATAAAAAAAGTAACATGAGACAAACTGGACATTTCATAATGATAAAGGGGACAATAAAACAAGAAGACATAACAGTCATCAATATTTATGCCCCCAATCAGGGAGCACTGAAATATACAAAGCAACTACTAACAGAACTAAAGGGAGAAATTGACCAAAACACAGTTATAGTAGGGGACCTAAATCCATCATTGACAGCTATAGATAGATTACCCAAACAAAAAATAAATAGCAACCCTAAATGACCCATTAGATGAAATGGACATAATTGACATTTATAGAGCACTTCATCCTAAAACATCAGACTACATTTTTTTCTAGTGCACATGGAACATTCTCAAGGATAGACCATATATTGGGACATAAAACTAGCCTCAGCAAATTTAAGAAGATGACAGTCATACCAAGCATATTCTCCGATAACAAGGCTTTGAAATTGGATATCAACTGCAAAAATAAATCAGGAAAAACCACAAATATGTGAAGATTAAACAACATGCTTTTAAAGAACAACCAGGACAAAGAAGAAATAAGAGGAGAGATGAAAAGATACATAGAAACAAATGAGAATGAAAATGCATCCTATCAAAATTATTGGGGTACTGCAAAAGCAGTATATTTATGTAATTACAGGCCTATCTCAAGAAAGAAGAAAAACCCCAGATAAACAACCTGATGTTACACCTTAAAAAACTAGAAAAATAACAACAAATGAAGCCCAAGGTCAGCAGAAGGAAGGAAATAATAAAAATCAGAGCAGAACTAAAGGAAACAGAGAAAAAAAGACAGTAGAAAAAATTAATGCAACAAAGAACTGGTTCTTTGAAAAGATTAATAAAATTGACAAACCCTTGGCTAGACTCACTACGATAAAAAGACAAAAGACACAAATAAAATCAGAAATGAAAGAGAAGTTACCATGGATGCCACAGAAATACAAATGATCACCCAAGAATACTATGAAGGCTATATGCCACCAAATTCAATAACCTAGAACAAATGGACAAGTCCTTAGAAACATATAGCCTTCCAAGGATGAACCATGAAGAATTGGAAAATCTAAACAGACTGATCACCAGTAACGAAATTGAATCAGTCATCCAAAACCTTCCCAAAAACAAAAGTCCGGGACCAGATGACTTCACTAGTGAATTCTACCAAACCTTCAAAGAGGATCTAATACAAATCCTGCTCAAACTCTTCCAAAAAACTGAAGAAGAGGCAGTACTCCCTAACTCATTTTATGAAGCCAACATTACCCTGATGCCAAAACCTGGTAAGGATAACACAAAAAAAGAAAATTACAGATAAATATCTCCAATGAGTATTCTTAGATGCAAAAATCCTAAAGAAAATTTTAGCAAATCGGATACAACAATACATTAAAAAAATTATACATCACAATAAAGTGGAGTTCATTCTAGGGGCACAAGGATGGTTCAATATACACAAATCAATCCATGTGATACACCACATAAACAAAATAAAAGACAAAAATCATATGGTTACATCAATAGATGCAGAAAAAAGGATTTGACAAGATACAACATCCATTTATGATTAAAACACTTAATAAAATAGGTATAGAAGGAAAATAACATAATGAAGGCCACATATGACAAACCCTCAGGTAATATCATAATTAACGGTGAAAAACTGAAGCCCTTTGCTTTACCTTCAGGAACACGACAGGGCTGTCCCCTATCACCTCTGCTTTTCAACATAGTGTTGGAAGTCCTTGGCAGAGCAATCAGGCAAGAGAAAGAAATAAAAGGCATACAAATTGGGAATGAAGGCGTTAAATTGTCACTTTTTGCAGATGACATGATGCTTTATATAGAAAACCCTAAAGACTCCACCAAAAACCTGTTAGAAACAGTAAATGAATACAGTAAAGTTGCTAACTACAAAATCAATGTACAAAAATCTATTGCATTCCTTTACAGTAACAATGAAATCACAGAAAAAAATAAAAAATAAAACTTCCTTTTGCAGTTGCAACAAACAAAAAGAATAAAATATCTAGGAATAAACTTAACCAAGGATGTGAAAGAACTGTATGCTGAAAACTGCAGTGGTACCTCGGTTTTCTTACGTAATCTGTTCCAGAAGACAGTTCGAGTTGTGAAACATTCGAAAACAGCCGACAGCTAAGCCTCAGGATCTTGCACTCAGCGGAAGCCGTGTGACATGTTCGACTTCTGAGGCGTGTTCGAAAACCGAAGTATTTACTTCCGGGTTTATGGCATTCATAACCGAAATGTTCATCAATGGAGATGTTCAAAAACCGAGGTACTACTGTATGAGACACTTTTATGAGAATTGAAGAAGAAACAAAGAAATGGAAAGACATTCCATGTACATGGATTGGAAGAATCAACATAGTTAAAATGGCCGTATTACCCAAAGCAATATACAGATTTAATGCAATCCCCATCAAAATCCTAATGGCATTTTTAAAGAAATAGAACCAAGAATCATTAGATTTGTATGGAACTACAAAACACCCCGAATAGCCAAAGCAATCCTATTAAGAAAAAAGAACAATGCTGGAGGTATCACACTCTCTGACTTCAATTTGTACTACAGGGCAACAATAATCAAAGCAGCATGGTATTGGCAGAAAAACAGACACAGAGAACAATGGAGTAGACTTGAAAACCCAAAAATAAACCCACATAAATATGGACAGATAGTTTTTGGTGAAGGAGCCAAAAACATACAATGGGGAAAAGAAAGCCTTTTCAGTAAATGGTTCTGGGAGAATTGGAAAGCCACGTGCAAAAGACTGAAACTAGACTACTATCTGTCACCATGTACCAAAATTAACTCAAAATCGATAAAAGACCTAAACATAAGACCTCAAACAATAAACTGCATAGAAGAAAACATAGGTACTAAACTTATGGACCTTGGGTTCAAAGAACATTTGATGAATTTGACCTCAAAGTCAAGGGAAGTAAAAGCTAAAATAAATGAATGGATTATATCAAACTAAAAAGCTTCAGCACAGCAAAAAAACCATCGACAAAATAAAGAGGAAACCAACCGATTGGGAGAAGATTTTTGCAAACAATCCCTCCAATAGGGGCTAATATCCAAAATATATAAGGAATTCATACAACTCAACAACAAAAAACAAACAAACAATCCAATTTAAAAAATGGGCAGACGACCTGAAGAGACATTTCTCCAAAGAGGACATGCAGATGGCAAATAGACATATGAAAAAATGCTCAACATCACTAATCATCAGAGAAATGCAAATAAAAACCACAATGAGATATCACCTCACCCCAGTGAGAATGGCTATCATCAACAAGACAAATAGTAACAAGTGTTGGAGAGGCTGTGGAGAAAAAGGAACCCTCATACACTGTTGGTGGGAATGCAGACTGGTGCAACCGTTATGGAAGGCAGAGTGGAAGTTCCCCAAAAAATTAAGAATAGAATTAGAATATGGTACAGCAACCCTTCTCCTGGGCATCTACAAAAAAAATCTGACACCATTTATCCATAAAGTTATATGTGCTCCGATGTTCATTGCAGCTCATTTACGGTGGCCAAGACATGTAAACAACCAAAGTGTCCTTCATTGATGATTAGATAAAGAAGATGTGGTATATATACACAATGGAATACTATTCAGTGGTAAGAAAAGATGAAATAGTATCATTTGCAACAACATGGATGGATCTCGAGGTTATAATGCTAAGCGAAATAAGTCAGACAGAAAAGTTGAGAACCATATGACTTCACTCATATGTGGGGTTTAAAACTGAAAGCAACAAAGGAACAAGACAAAGAAACAAAAACTCATAGACACAGACAATAGTTTAGTGGTTACCAGAGGGTAAGGGGGTGGGAGATGAGGGTAAAGGGAATCAAATATATGGTGATGGAAGGAGAACTGACTCTGGGTGGTGAACACACAATGTGATATATAGATGATGAATTACAGAATCGTACACTAGAAACCTATGTAATTTTACTATCCACTGTCACCTCCAATAAATTTTAATTAAAAAAAAAATCTTAGAAAGAGATACGATGTGAAAGAATTAATAACCTTAGAAGAAACTTTTCAAAGCACATGGTTGAACAACATAGAATTATATGCAAAACTTGTCATTAAATAAATCTAATTTTCAGATTAACCCTGAGAGAAAAACTAGGTAAAGATAACACTCTTAGAAAGAAAATTATCATTTTCACCTAAGGGGGAAAAAATTACGTGTGTATGTGTGTGTGTGTGTGTGTGTGTGTGTAAAAAATATGTAAAATTTACATATATATATATGGAATACAATAGTGGCAGATTAAATGTAGCAGGTTCTTAAAAAGAATAATTATTCCTGACCTATTAGATGTTATCCCAAGAATTCAAGGAAGTTTCACAATTTAAAAAAATGTTAATGTAATTCTGAGAAACACACTAAAGACAAAAATGAGCTATACAATTATTTCAAAATTTGCTGGAAAAGACTGACAACATTAATAGCAATTCCTATATTAAAATTCTTAGCTAGAAATGGATTCCTTTCAATCTCATAACGTGTCTTTTACCAGAAATAAGGAGTAAACAGCATACCTACATATGAGTTAATGAAGCAATACTGTTCACGTAATTAGTAATACATGCCTAAACATGTGTAAAATCATCTGAACCATTCAAAATTGTTCTTGGTTACAAAAACTATTTAAAATGAGCAAAGAAATATAAATGTTAGAAACAGATGAGACTAATTTT
The DNA here is from genome assembly GCF_057876585.1 of Rhinolophus sinicus. NCBI lineage: Eukaryota > Metazoa > Chordata > Mammalia > Chiroptera > Rhinolophidae > Rhinolophus > Rhinolophus sinicus. The sequence continues at coordinate 19,046,715 of NC_142518.1, read as the reverse complement.
ATTTACAGAAGATAAATTGTCTACATAGCCCATGTTTGAAGTTTAGTAGCCTTAAAAACCAAATAGTCCAGTCGTATCAGTTTGTCTGATTGTCTGATACCAGATAAACACACACACACACACACACACACACACACACACACACACACACACACACACACATCACGTTCCATATAAGACCAGTAAGTAATGAGAAAATACGAACAGATCCAATTTGCAATAGTGACCCACTAACATTTCACCCCATCTCCAACACCACCACTAGTCTGTCCAGTCTTCCATCATCAATGTCTTCACTGGTCTCTTTGCCTCCACACTGATTCCCTGCAATCTTTATTCAACACAGTAGACAGAGGTATCTTTCCCCCTAGTCAGGGGTATCCTTTAAAGCTGAAGTTAGGTTTGTTTATAACCTCTGATAGCTATCTTCTCACTCAGAATAAAAGCCAACACCTTACAGCACCCTGTACTGTCGTGGCTCCCCTTATGTCTGTGACCTCATTTTCTGAAACTATCCACTTAGCTCACTCTGCTCTAGCCTCGCTGGCTTCCCTCCTCTTCTTAGAACATGCCAACCAAACTTTCCTCTCAGATGCTGTCCCTCTCATGCTGTTCCTTTACCTAACAGCACTTTCTGTTACCCACAGGGTTTTCTCTCTCACCTGCTCCATTTATGTATTTAAAAATCACCCTCTTAGTGAAACCCTTACAGGTCCATCTGATTTAGACTTGTGTTGCCCACCCCAAGTCTCTTCTTTTCCTTGTTTTTCTCAACATTCATCACTGTGTTACATATTTTACATTTTCCTGATTTATCTTGTTTATTTCTGTCTCCCCTATGACAAGGATCTAAGACCAGGCGTGTTGAGAACTGCATAGTTTCAGTAGAAACATTCACATAGATTACAACATTTTTACTCCCTATAATTGTGTAAGTGCAACTTGCAAAATGTATAAGGTGGCTCTGCTCTCATAATAGTAATTCAAGGCCTATCAGGGCATGGGTTTTGGATGATTTTTTTCCCCTTTGATTTAGCGAGTGATCTTCAATTAAGAATGGTAGGACATGATGTCAGAGAGGTAATGAGACCAAGTTGTGGAGGGGCTTTGAAGACCATTGCTAGAACTTGGAATTTACTCAAAATGAGGTTGGGAAACCACTAAAGAGTTATATTGAGATGAATAACCTAATCCAACTTTTACTTCGAAAGGACCACTTTGGCTGGTATGCTGAGAATAGACTGGATGTGGAGGGAGATGGTGTAATAGACATCAATTTAGAGGCCATTATAATGAATCAGGCCAGAGTTGATGGTGGCTTGGAAAAAAGGGGTCAACACAATGGAAGTGGAGAGTTGTGCTCAGGTCCTGAATATGCTGGGACACCAAAAAAATGTATACACATTTTAAGAAAGGCAAAAACTGTATTAAAATTACACTGATGGTAGCCGCTTCGAGCACCTCTTGTAATTGCAAAAGTCAAATGTGACTTATATTCATCTTTTGTTATTGGTATATATTGAGTATTACAATTTTAATACAGTTTTTTCCTTTCTTATAATGTGTATACATCGTTTTGGCACTCTCTGTATATTGAAGGTAGAGCCAGTAGGAATTGCTGATAGAGTGGATATAGGGTATGGGAGGAAAAATTGGAATCCAGGATGACCAAAAAGTTTTGGAGCCTGAGAAACTTGAAGTCTGCAGTTACCACTTACAGAGCTGGAAGAAATACCCGGAGGGACATAATTGTGAGTGCGAGATCAGTAGTTTGGCTTCGGATATATCATGTTTTATATTTGTGTTAGACATGACATTGGACTTTAAGGGGAGACATATAAGCTGAAGATATAAATTTATGATTTATCAGTCTATAGAAGGGTTTTTGTCTTATTTGTTTTTATTTTTAATTGTGGTAAAACAAAAACCATAAAATTCACCATCTTTAACATTTTAAAGTGTACAGTGCAGTAATATTACGTATTATAGATGGTTTTTCAGCCATGACCATGGGTGAGATCAACAAGAGAATAAGTATAGAGAGCATGGAGAAAATACCCCAAGATTGATCTCTGGGTAATCCAATGTAAAAATTATGAGGAAGAACCAACAAAATATAGAAAGAGAAACCAGTGAGAGTGAGGAGGAAAAACTAGGAGGAAGGGATGAGTTAAAAGCTAAGGGAGAAACAATTTTAGGGTGGATGTAGTGATCAACTGTGTCACAAGCTGCTGAATATTCAAAACAGATGAGCACTTAGATTTGGCCATCTGATTTAGTACTGTGGAGCTCATTAGTGATAGTGTTATATCAACATCAATATTATGTCCCAGATTCTTCTACTCTGCCTCTATCTGTGTCCTTTGCCTTGTGGCTTTTCAGTCCTTCCTACTAGAGGCAAAGTGTGCTCCTGTCCCTGACCTTGGATTCAGCCATGTTCCTTGTTTTGGTTGATGGAACACAGAGGGAAGTTCTAGTGTGCTGGTTCGTTAACAGATATGCATATTTCCATTTGTCTTGCCCTTCGATGTCACTATGAGAAGGACGTGGTCTGATTAGCCTGTTGGTTCAAGGAGGATAAAGAACCCACAAGGCAGACCCACACCCAAACTGCAACTTAGACCTGTCCAGCCCGTCACACGTCTCTATCGACTGACTCCTACATGAACTGCCTTTGATAGATGGATGCCAGAGAGATTGTGTGCTTGTTATATAGTTGACTGATATGGTGATCTTGACAAAAGCTGTGTTGTTGGAATGATGGATAGAGAGCCTGACTGAAGCAAGTTCAAAGGAGAATGTGAAGAAAATAGTTGAGTATACTATAGCAACAGTTCTCTGCGGTTTTCACAATTTCCCCATAAACGGGGTGTAAGAAATTGGGATGTATCTGGACAGAGATGTGGAGTAAAAATGATTTTCTTTTTGAATGACAGAAACAACAGTGTGTTTGAATGCTGATGAGAATGATCCAGTAGGATGAGGAAAATGATGATGGGAAAAAGAAGGTAGAGAATAAGTCCAGTCATTCTGGAGGATACTATGTACACAAGTGGAGATTTGGGCTTAGGAAAGTTTCAAATTCAGATTGTCCTGGCATGAAAATCCACACATTTTCTATCGAGATATGCTGTCAAGCCTCTCTCACTCTAAAAGCAATAAATGTGGAATGAGACTGGGAAGATATGTAGTAAAGCCAGTTTAGTGGAATGGTAATTTCAAGCCCAGAGTTATTCCTAGGGTGTGTCTTGACTTAGATGTATGATGCCAGGCAGCTCCTCTAATTATTTGGATACCTTTGTTTCCTCACCTATTCAAAAATGAGTGGAGAGATGAGTTCTAAATTTTCTCCACCCCTAAAACAGTATTATTCCAAGACCCAACAATTATACTTCAAATGAGCCCCTCTGAGAGCTGTTGCCATCCTTACATAAGTGCACAGCTTACTGGCAACCTCCTATATAACAGATCTCAAAATGTCTCTTTCACAGTAACATCCCAAACTCACCTAAAGTCAGATATTTTAGAATATCTGACATCTGCTTAGTCTCCCAAGGCTGGCAAAATGGATTGAATAATAGTTATTTTAGGATGTAATTGCTGCACTGTTAAAAAAAAATAAATCCCTCTGCAACTAAATAATGTCATATTTCTGAGTCACTTATGTAACCAAAATGATTTATCCAAATAAAAGAGCATGATTTGGGGAAACATTTAAAAAGTCATTGCAGATGATTTTCATTACTAGCCCGCTGTGCTGTAAAAGTGTGATTCTCCATAGTGTAGATGGTAGCAATGTAGAACAATGGCAGTTTTCTAATATTGCGTGCTAAGAAATCTTAGTAGTCATAGAGAAAGTTAGGATATAGCGTACAGGAAAGGGAACATGGAAGTGCCTAAAAGGCCCTAAATACCTTGGGGGAAATAAAAGGTAGTGGTAAGCAATTGAGGAAGGAGATTAGAAAGCTGACAGTACTTGATCAGTTCCTACACAAATACTAGAGGAGTAGTTGACAACCAAGAGGGGAATATAAATGGAAACAAGGACCTAAGGGAAAGAGAATTAGAAGACTAAGAGAAAAATAGTAGGAAGTTTCTAGTAAACTTAACTTTGTATGTGCAAGCTCATGGTGACTAACTTCTTTAGTTTTAAAGAGTAACCACTGAGCTCAGGGTTTGGATGTAGATAAATAATGATAGGTGACCTGATAGATAGATAAATACATAGATAGGCAGATGATAGATAGATAGATAGATAGATAGATAGATAGATAGATAGATAGATAGATAGATAGATAGATAGAGGTAGCATCTTCAGAGAATAAATAACTATATTTTATTTAAAAATTGTATAATTGTAAAAACTATCAAGAAACTAAGGTTGGCAAGGCATGCTAACTGCAATTGGTCAATGCCAACACATATTTAAATTCTTAGTAGTCCACAAATTAAGAATTACAATGTCCATATAAGTTCAAGTTTGGGAGTTAGGGGTAGATGTATCTATGTATATGTTAATGTTTATATGACAGAAGAATTTTTGATGTACATTTAAAATAGAACAGATAAATTAAGTTGAAATAGAAATTGGGGTAGCAACTAAGTTCTGAAACTTATGTCAAATTATGGTATTTAAAAATGCTAAAATGACTGGTCAAAAATAATGTCATTTCAACTCACTAGTATGCAATTTATTGGTATCAAATAACATGTAATTGATATGTTCTCTGAAATTTGGCTATATTTCAGATAATGACTAGTGTTTCAATATTTTCATATCAACAAACAGCATTAAAGCACAGCACAACATTTTGCTTTAATTGCATCCCCCAAAGAAAGACCATGAGCAATCTCACGGAGATTCACATTGACCAATACTGAGATGTCAAATGCATGATACCGGATAGCCCATTACTTCTTTCAAGTTCTCTAAATAAAGGTTGAAAGAGAAAATAACACTAACTGACAGGGAAATAATTTACCAGTATCATGGCCTATAAATCATTTTAGGAAAGCAACAACTCTACTAAATCTCATTCATTTAATTGGATTTCCTGTCGCCTTGCCACTTTTCTATTGGCATTAGCCCCTATAGATGCAGCCTCAGCAAATCCAGTAAAAATAATCAGAGACTAAAAGTTAGATATTTTTTCTTTAAAGAAAACAAAGGATTAATTTTTAAGTAAATCAGGTATTTGACACCAAATTAGTTTTTCATATCATTTGACTTCATCTCTGTGTTGCTACAATGACTGAATTTGAATTCATTTTCAAAGTTTTCATTGTTCGATTTACTGTTGCAGTCCTTGGGCTGAGTATTTGAGCTATGTTGCCTCATTTGACATCCTTTTTTCCTGATTGAAGCCAAAGATATGATAACTAGTAGATGGTAGAGAGGAGATTCAAATCTAGATCTACTTCCTTCAAAATCACATTCTGTTCCCAGAGGCTCTCTTTAAAAGTACCCTCTGGGGGACAGGGTTGGGAGTGAGGATAAATAATTATAACTAAGCAAATGGATGCACAGCTAAATAAATTGTCAGAGGGACTTGTTATATTCTTTGGGTGGATATTTAAAGTTTATTGACATTGTATAATTTTAAAGTATATCAAGCTCAGTTTGTCATACCATGTAATTTCAGTTTCCTCATCTCTATAAAATTACAAATATAGCATGTTTACTACAAAGGCATTGAATATTACCACAGCCAGGGATAAACAATAGTCAGGCAGATCTGAGTTCAAATCCAGTCTCTGCTACCTACTAGCGATGTGACCTTGGCGAATACCATAACCCATATGAGTTTCCGTTTCCTCGTCTGTAAAATGGGGATTTGGAATATATTGGTCTCCCAAAATATTCTTGTGACACTGCTGTATTACCCAATATGGAAGACGAACTTAGGCCAAATGCCTGGAGTAGATAAAAATCATAATTTAATATCTGAAAGTTTTTGTCAATTCTTGAATATGGGATAGTTGTAGACCGCACTGTGTTTTAATCAGTTGGATTCAACTATTAAATGAAGCACGTACCAACTGGGAAACTGCATCAACTGGTTGAATATATAACAGCTTAATGACTATATTATTTCTGATACTGCAATAAAAGGTAATTTTAATTTTTTTTCAGTTTCAGGATAAACTAGGAAAAAACCTAACTTTTCATGACTGGGCCAAAAATAGAAATGGTTTACATTTATTACTCTTATCTATGTAGCATTACCACCCCAGTGCCTAGAACAGTGTCTGGCAAATCGTCAACAATTAAGAAAAAAAAAAGAAGTATGTTCATTAAAGTGAATTCAATAAGTAATAAAATTACAAAGTGATTATTGTACTTTAAAAGAAATATTTTAAATGCTTCTATATAAAATGTGGTTCTGTGCTACAGCAGTTATGTAGAAGTTACGCAGGCAGCCATAATAACACTTTGGAGCATATAGACATTATCATTCATTAATGTCTTTGAAATTATGTATGCAGTAATAGAGAGAAATAAAAATGAAGTATAGGATGAAAACATCATTTCCTTGTAGCACCTTTATGAAAACTTGTGTAAATAAAGAACATATTTAAGTTAAGGCACACAGAAGCCTATGCATAAAAATTTAAAAGGTACTTTTTCTGGTTCTGAAATGGTTTACACTTTAATTTATATTTTTGTTTCTATGTTTTAGTATCAATGGAACAGAGAATTTTGAAACTTCACAGAAAATTTGTGTGTGAAATTAAGCAGTATGTTCTTGGGAATCTAGGTTGAATATTTTATTACTCCTCAACTATAACATGCACTTTCCCTTTCAACTTGTCGATCATTAGCTTTAAATTACCACAATTAAATCATCAAGGGATGATTTTACCAGTTGGCCAAAGTAAGGAGTAAGAATCTTTGCTGCACCTGTGGTTGCTGTTGTTCCGTTATTTATTTTTATTCTGTCCGTAAAGGGCAAAATATGAGTAGAGACCAGTCAATGTGTATGAGAAAACAAAGTTGATCATTTGTATTCTCGTCAGTGAATAGTATTTCATATGATGTTTTTGGTATCCAATTAAGTACTCTCAGTGATAAAGTTTGTTATAGATTTCCTTTGTTAACATGGGGAGTTCAGATATAGGCTATGATAGATTGAGAAAGTTATATCACGTAACTACTATGTAGTTTTATGCTTTACGATGCCACACACTATCTTTTCTCTCTTCAGGAGGAGAGTAGTCTCCTTATGCTTTCCTTTTCTTCTGCTAACTAAAACAAGTGAGAGATTTTTGTAAGCCCTGGCCATGGTTCATAGACAATGTTATATTAGCATTTTTTCATGCTAATAATGCTTTAAAATTTATTTGTACATATGTAGAGCTAATTTTAGCTGTCAGTTACAAGCTACCCTTTGATAATACCACTGTCCTATATGTAAATTATTTGGACAAATGTTAAAATTATTTGAAAACCAAAGATACGTTCAGCTAGTTCAGGATGAAAAATACAAAATTACTTTATGATTATACATAATTGTTTAATCAGTAATTTTAGCAAGCAATAAACAGACATAGGGATAAATTTATGAAGGTAAAGAAAATTTATTTATTGTGCAGACACACAAACACACGCAAGGTCTGCCAATTACATTTGCGAACTCATCCTAGAAAAAGTGCTACATACCTCATTGCTGAATGTCACTACGGTCACCTTCGAAGTACTCCCCGTGGGAAGCTATGCACCAACGCCACCGCCTAGTCCACCCTTCAAAGCGATTTTGGAACTTTTTCTGGAATGGCCATCAGAGCTGTCATCGTATTACCCTTGATGTCCTGAATGTCATCAAAATGTCTTCCTTTCAATATTTCCTGTATCTTTGGGTAAAGAAAGAAGTCACTGGGGGCTAGATCAGGTGAGTAGGGAGGGTGTTCCAATTCACTTATTTGTTTACTGACTCAAAACTCCCTCACAGACAGTGCCGTGTGAGCTGGTGCATTGTCGTGATGCAAGAGCCATGAATTGTTGGCGAAAAGTTCAGGTTGTCTAACTTTTTCACGCAGCCTTTTCAGTGCTTCCAAATAGTAAACTTGGTTAAGTGTTTGTCCAGTTGGTAGAAATTCATAACGAATAATCCCTCTGGTATCAAAAAATGTTAGCAACATCGTTCGCGAATGTAATTGTCAGGCCGCGTATATAATCTCACAATCCTTAGAACAATTTCTCACAAATTAATAATATGTATATTTACACACATACATACGTATATACGTATTTATTTAACATTGTATAGGAAAAATATTTTCCCTTCTAAAATTTTAAAATGCAGAGACATATCCACTTTGAGTTTAACCTCTAATATATGTTTTCTTTCTAATTTTGTGATTCATGTACCCATTTGGCATTCATAAAATGGTCAACAATAAAGCTACAAATGCATTCCTTATATCACAAACAATGCAGAATATCAATTATTGTATATTATAAATTGTATTTGAAATTAAAATTACTATTGATTCAAAAAACTAAGAATTGCCCTATAATTAATAGAACAAACTTCAAATTTTCTACCAATAAGAAAAGCCATACAATGTATATAACCACAAGATTATTTTTACTCTTCTGGAACACAAGATTTCTTACATATTGGAATTAGAAAAAAATGTGAGATACAATACATGAAAAGAATGCTATTCAACCACTTAGAGAAAAAATAGAATTTATGACAATATAATAAATAAACATCCATAGTAGTTACCTGATGATGTGTTATGTAGTAGCTAATCACATTGCAACTGAATGTCAAGCCTGTTATTTGAAACTATCATGGTTTCCATGACTGCAAAAAAGAAGAGTGGTTTAAGGTATTAGATTTTATTACATACTAAAGGCTATATTTGACTTCCGTTAACATCAACAGAGATGAAATATTTCTTCATAAAGGAGGTGAAAGTCAAAGTAACTTTGAAAATACCACCATGATTACTTCATTATTCCATTTGCTATAAAGGGAATAATTGTTTAGGTATGTTAAATTCATTGTGTGAAAAAATCCAGTGTTGTATGGATAGAAAAATTGGAAGAACATTTAACACTTGGGTTTCCTAGAATCTCTTTACCCCTCGAACATAACTGAAATCCAATGGGAATGTTGCCATATATAGCTCCTCTTTCTATTTCTAGTGGCTGATATTTGGTAGCGTTGCTTAGGGATTGTTCTACATGTTCCCTGCCCCCGACTTTGTACCTTGAGATGGGTACACTAGGCAGATTGCAAATGAAAGACTGTATGTGTAAAGGTTGCAGTGAATTTCAGAGTGCAGTGGGCCAGTGAGGAGGGAAGTTTTAGAGGCTGGAGAGTTGGGCTTCAGAGTGGAGGTGTGGAAAAGGATGGTAGCAGCAGCTTTGGTGGGAAGTGTCCTTAGTATTTCTGGGGCCTAATGTTGGCTGTATCTTTTGTCCCTCATTTCCTGTTCTTAGCTGCACCTTTAGTCTTCCAGGGAGGTCTGTGAACTATCCAGTTCTCTTCCAATACATTATGTTTCTGTTTAATTTAACCAGAGTAGGTTTCTGTTGTTTGCAAACAAGAATCCTGACTAGTATGGCTTCTTTCGTTCTGAAGTATCTTTCTTTAATTGTTAGTTGGTCTTATAAATTTTATATTGCTCTTTGACAAACTTTAGCTTTTGCCAATTTATGAGCATGTAATGGCTAACCAGGACGGTTTGACTCTCTATCCAAGCATATTGAAGAAATGAATGTCTATGGATCTTGGGAAATAAAATTCAGTGACCAAATTTTTTCCCCCACACTAAATGGAAAAATAACCACTAATTTCAGGAAGACCATGGGGCATGAGTAGTGGAGTGGTGGGAAAATTCAACAGAATTCTTACATAATCTTAGTGTGGTTAAAATTTACTACACATAACCTAAAACCATTTGTATCCTTACTTATTCATCCAAAAGACATTGTGAGGTAAATAGGAAAACAAGAAACTCTACTTTCTGGGCCATATATGTATGTAGGAAGCATTTTTGTAAGAAATTAATCTATTTTAGAGATTTAATTGAGCTATAATGCTTTAGAGATCAAATGGTCCAATTTATATTGGTCCCTATTAACCTATAATTTGCTGCATTTTTGTCTTACACTGAATTACATTTCCAGATATTTTGGGTCAAGACAATGAACGAATGTGAATGAATGAATGAATACCTTAACAAATACTATTTCAAAATATGAAAATAGTACATATAACCCAATCTAAACTGTTACAAACATTTTTAACTAGAAACCAATCTCATGATAAATATACTCTATACTCCAAGGAGTCGTTAATAAAATTTAATGAAAGTTTGTCTCATCCATAGCTGATTCCAGGCCTTGTTGCTCAGCAACTACCTGCCAGATTATATTTCCAAGCTGTAATGGAACTGAGTCCCTGGAGAGCACTTCAAACAAATGGGAGTTTTCAGCCATTTAATTCAATGCCCTTTACACAGGGATTGCTTTAGGGGCCATGAGATTTGGGATTTAAAATGCCTCAGGACCCCTGTTAACTCTAGTTTCCATAGAACCTGGTTGCAAGTAAGTACCTAGAAGTCCAAAAGAAATACACACAGACACAACTGAAAGCCACTCTGGCGGCATTTCATTTCTGGACTGCCTGGAAGAGAATGAAATAGCCAGTGGAGAATCTCCTGAGAAAATTAGAGACTGAGAATAGTCTTGTAGTATCATTTACCTGAATGTGAGGAGAAAGACATCAGTAAAAACCAACAGATGGAGACATAGTTAGATATTCAGAAGAATATAATGGCTATGGAAGTTAATGAAGGATGGATTTTTAAGAAGGTACGATCGTTAGTCCCCAATATATCCAAGAAGCCAAAATGAGTGAGCTAAAGCCATGGGATTTGAGGTAGAGTTGCTGATGAGGCCAAACTAAATTGGCTCTGTCAATTAATTATTTTTATATTGAGCACTTTATTAACTCACTTTTTAGGTGGTCCATGGGTAGTTTACCTTTAAAATTTTTTTCTGTTAATCAGTTACTCACCTTCTCTGTCTGTGGCTCAAATAAAACCACGAGTAGGCTAAGCCACCCATAAAAGAAGTTACAGCCAAGGAGATGGAGGGGTTGGCCATCACAGTTATTTCCTCATTATTAGCATCAGGCCAGAATGGAAGAAATAAATCAGAAGGCCTATCATACAGCCAAAGCATAGAAGCTGTAAAAATAGCCATTGTTAAGTCCAGAATATAGAATGTGGAAAGATAAGGGAAAAGTAGCAATCAAGAAAACAAAGTGGATAATTTGGGAGAGAAATTCAGGAATTCTTTGATCCTCCAGACTTTTCCTTTATAAGGAAGTCTATTTCACTGACCATAGCTTGAAACTTTAATAAAGGATGCAGGCTGGGTCAGCGAGTGGAGTGGAACCCACTAGCTCCTTCTAAGGCATCTAAGACCATAATTCCCATTGATCGATTTTTGAGATTATCTATCTATCTATATCTTTATCTCTCTATCTCAGTCTCTCTTTCTCTATATATACACATATACATGTGTGCATATGCGAATACATTAATTTTTGCATAATATTAACTCATTTTACACAGCCATCTCTATTACTAGTGTGCACGATCCTTCAAGGCAGAAAAAAAGATGTCTTACACAATTTATTTGATGCCTACATAGCAGAGTGAATTGCAGATTATATGGCTTATTGTTACAAAGGAAAATTACACACAATCTTAAATGTATTTACTCAAAATTGAGGTATCTCAAGAGAATCCAGAGATGTCCCCAGACATCTATTTCTAAGTTTCATATCCATCCTGCAGACCTTTTAAATTGCCTACCCAATAGTCAGTGTTCCTCTTTTGCTAACTATAATTCTCTTTTGGGTAGAAATGTGTGGGGTATTAACGCATCTAGTTAAAAATACTGCCATCCTCACATGTCCTTTGAGCTAGAGTGGCCACATGATCCAAGTTCTGGTCAGTGAGATATAAAGAAAAATCAAGTGTGTTGGGTTTTCAAGAAATCTCTCATTTTTCTAATGAAAGAGGGCAGATGAAGCATCCCTCAAACTTGTTTTTCCTGTGCCCTTTTTTTATCTTCCTGTCTTAAGCAAAGCTTGATGCTTGCTAATGGAGCAACCATCTTGCAACCATGACTTAAAAGGTCATTTTATAACCATAATGGGAAACAAAGCTAGAAAAATGTTGTAGACTTGATATCTTTGTTAAACAACTATGTCATTCCTGAATTTCATTTCTCCAAGCTTTTTGTTTTCTGAGAAAATAAGACTCCTATTTGTTTGAGACATAGATAATTCCCGGAGAGGTGATTTCATTACCTATAGTTATAAGTTATATCTATGTCTATACATTTATATAGGTAAAAAAGATTTAATATATAGTTACACACATTTATATTGGCTTTCCAAGTAACATTAAGTATAACAATGGAAAAGACCACCATAACTAAAGTTTTATATATAATCAGGCAATGATGTATTTTGAGAAAATCAAAGTTCAGGGTTTTTCGTTTTTTGTTTTTTGTTTTTAATTTATTGGGGTGACAACTGTTAGTAAAATTACATAGATTTCAGGTGTACAATTCTGTATTACATCATCTATAAATCCCATTGTGTGTTCACCACCCAGAGTCAGTTCTCCTTCCATCACCATATATTTGATCCCCCTTACCCTCATCTCCCACCCCCCACCCCCCTTACCCTCTGGTAACCACTAAACTATTGTCTGTGTCTATGAGTTTTTGTTTCCCATTTGTTTGTCTTGTTCTTTTGCTGTTTTTGGTTTATATACCACATATCAGTGAAATCATATGGTTCTCTGCTTTTTCTGTCTGACTTATTTCGCTTAGCATCATACTCTCAAGATCCATCCATGTTGTCACAAATGTTCCTATATCATCTTTTCTTACCACCGAATAGTATTCCACTGTGTATATATACCACAAAAAGTTCAGGGTTTTTGCCAAGACTCTGGGGATGTAAGAGCAATAACAACTGCAGAAAATTCATTATAGGAAACAAAACAACACAATGCCATATTTGTTCTAATTAAAATTCACCAATGAGAAAGGTCAAGATAAATTTTATTAAATGCCTTTGGTTAATCCACATGAAAAGGGAAACTGTGATGAAGGACATGTTGCAATCTTAAATGTTAAACTTATGATTTATGAATGTCTAAAAACCAGAGAGTAAATGATTATATTTAGGCTGGTCTCCGTTTGAAGAAGCATTTTTGTAAAAGTGAGTTCATTAAGCATTTTTCTAAAAGTAGGAGTTCATCAAGGATTTGTTGAACATCATCTAACATAATATAAATATTGATTCTTGGTTCTAATAAATAGTAAAGGTGAGATGAAATGTCAAATGTCCAATGTGGGTAGACTCATATCTCATAAAACACTGGCAACATGTGGCCATTTATCACCTTTTGCTTTGTGTACATGTTTGTTTTTAATGGTATATGAGTGATAAAGTGAAAAAAAAGTGTTAAAAAGCACTTGAGGGGGAGATAAAGGGTTCAAGCTCATGTTTTTGTGTAAAGTGCACCTTGCATGAATATAATTGAGAACCGGAAATATTATACATTTGGGACCACATAAGACAAGATTTAGGTTGGCGAGGGCGTAACAAATTTGATTCTTTCTACATCAGATTAGGAAAATGTAGTCTTGGTCTACACTAGGGATTGAGTACTTTCTTGTGGAAACCCAGTCAAATAAAACCATCAAGCCTGTAGCGCAGACTCCATGTTTGCCCAGTTTATTTCTGATACATTTTCTCATTTATAAATAGTAAGAAATTACAAGGCTTTCCTGATATGAATGGGAGATTATCTTCAGTCTGTCAGCTTCCATTTATGCATTGCATCATCCTTTAAGAGTTAGTGGACTGATAGTGTTGTGAATTACAGTTTATTTTGTATGTGAATTTCCAAATGAGTTACACTAAAGTTCTCTCTAGGATTATGTGTTGTTTTTTCCACTCTTCAGTTCTAGCTAATAATGATTTTTAGAATTTTAGGGAAGAGTATATCCACCCTCAAATTTCCATCCCCTTATACCTATGTATTACTTTTAAGGACAGTTCTGTGGCCTAAGTTTATGTAGTCTAATGCTTATCAATACATCATACACACAGCCATGAGGGAAAAACTTAAGATAGCCTTGAATCCTTTAATGAAACCACCTCATTCCTGACTATGTATTTTCTTACCCTATCTCCAATAACACCCCTTGAGAACGCTATTTACTGAGAAAGTTATGACAGAGCAACTTCTGTAGGGGTTGACTTGATGTATATGGGCAGAGACGAATGCTCTGTGGATTTCTGCCGTAATTTTTTCCCCCTTCAGTAAATAAAGGAAGCCAGATAGTCTTTACATTCCACTGAAAGTGATGAATGGTTAACTTTAAAGCTCTGCCTAGGGTTAAATGATCTCAGGCTTTAGTGAATTCCTGATTCCACTCTGGGATGCTTTCTCTGAGTACCAGTGTGTTCACTCATCCTGAAGCGTACACCCATGCAAAGCTTTCTTGCAATTAGAGGAGCTAATGAGACATTCAGAGTAGCTGTGGCCTCATTGTCAGATGTTACTCTGTTTTTATCTATCAATTTGTGTTCCCACTTTTAAGTCTTAGTGGTAGGAATATTAAGCAAGCATACTCTGTAAAGTGTAGCCAAGAACAAATTGAAATGATGGGAGAAGCCAAGAGGTTGCCATGGAAAGATAACTTGCAGGATGGTGTCAGGTTTTAAATTTCAGAGAGGGATCACAGCTTTCCGGTATGTAAAATAAACCACACCTGAAATGTATTTAACTCCCTTATATTTGTTAATTATTCTGTGAGAAGACAGCAACTCTTTCCGATTTTTTAGATGACAAAAATAAAACATAAGGCACGAATTTATACCAACCTAATATTTAACATATAAAAATGGCAGTGGTGACAGCATCCTAGCTTATGGAGCAATAAACCAACCACATGCTTTCTAAGTAATGACTAACTTTCTTATTACATATTACTTCTCCCCTTTTTAAAAAAGTTTTGGTCACAATGTAATAAACTTTTCCCCCCTATATTATAATTCGTAATGTGTTAACAAACAATGTGGAGAGAAATTTTGTTAACTCTGTCTACCTTTATTTTTGTGGGTGCTTCACCACCCACTGCCATCCCTATTCTGGATATTAGTGTGAGTGCTCTGAGTGCTCTGGATGACCTTTCTCCTTTGCATTCTCTAGAATAGAAATGTATGCAGCAGTGGACATTTAATCAATTGGAGTTTTGTGGAGGGGAGGATATTGACCTTGTAAGTTACACCTTCTTTCTGTTAGTTATCTCCTGAGAGAACTGTGCAACAAAAATAGTATAGGAAACAGTTACAAAATTGAACCCCCAAGTGCCTGCATTCTAATGGAAGATGTTTGAAAACATGAAACTAAAACAAACATTGAGATTATAATCTTGCATTATGGCATGAAGAACCAGAGAAACAAATATAACAATTCACTCCCTAGGGTTATCACCCTGAACATTTTAGTTATTTATAATGATGTTCTTTCCCCATCTCTCGCCACCTTCCTCTCCCCCCTCTCCCTATCCTCCTGCTTCCTCCCCTGCCCTTCTATTCCCTCTCCTTCCTACTTCCCCCATCTTCTCTCCCCCTCCTCCCTCAATCTCAGTTGAACTTGTGGGGAAGAGGTGAGCTAGGGAGAAGGGGACAGGAGGCCTCCCCTTCTCCCTAGCTCACCCCTTCCTCCCCTTTCCTCTCCTACCCCTTGCTCTCTCAAATTCAATCATTTTGAGAAAGATAAGATTTTTAGGAGGATATCTACTTCTATTTGACTCAAAAAGTTAGTAGAATAGGAAGGTTATAATGAATTACAAGTAGCCAATTTAAAAATACTGTCCTTTAACAAACTGAAAAATTTTTATGGCAGGAATCTAAACTGCAAAACTATGAAGTGTTAGTTACACCTTTAATGGAATTAACTTACCAAAAAGAGATCGTTTCATTGTATTGCAATTTCAGAACACTTTTAGAGCAAAGTACTGAATTCTACTGCCCTCCCATCAAAATGTATTACATTGTGTTCAGTTTTCAAAGCATAATATATGCTGCTATAGTTTACAAAGGCATTGTTATGTCTACATGTTTGTCACATTCATATACATATTAATGTACTTGATACGTATGAGATTGCACTATGATTTTGATAATTTATTTTTATACTTTCTAGTCTCTTTGAGATGATAGCTATCCCATATACTGCTTACTGTTTTTATGCACATTGTATATGAGCTCATATAATTCTTTTCACTTATTTATTTAATATAGTGCTGTTTATTTTTGACATATAATTTATTTCAAACTCCGTTGCCTAGAGCGATGGCAAGTTAGGTTAGAACATTCAACATGAAAGATATGAACCATATATATCATGTTGGTTCATATTTACTTTCAAAATGAAAAATGTCATGTTGAGTTTCTAGGTTGAAGGAAAATGATTTTCATAAAGTTAATAAGCAAGAAAAATTATAGCTATGTTAATTGCCTTAATGGTATAGAATCAGGAAATCTTTATAAACTCAGGAAACGCTGTTAGGAAGCAAACTACCTATTTATGTTTGCTTTGAAGAGCAAATTTTTCTAGAAATAGAATATATTAAACAACTTGAGATTACTTTTAATCAAACAATGTTTATTGATCATCCCCTATGGACTGAGGACAAGAATAGAAAAAACAAAAAAAGAAACAAAGAGAATTCAGAATCTAAAGAATATGTTCACAGCCTAACAACTGTCAGCCAGTCAGAGACATCAGATGTTCATTCAGATTTACCAACAAGCATTTTTTTTTTTTTAGTATCTACTAATTTCTTGAAGAAAAGACACAAGTCAAATTCATCTAAGGGTAATTAAATACACAGATATACTAGAAGACACGGCTTCTGCTGATCACTGCTTACAATTCAGAAGTGAAGATAGGGTTTCTACTGCGTGTGTCTAACAGATCAGATTGAGGCAGAAATCAAGTGCTGAGTTAATAACACAGAAACACTGAGATTTATTTATCCACCTATTCATTAAACAAATATTTATTGGCAGCTCTGTGCCAGGCACTCTGTATGTAGAGATATAACAGCAGTCATAAAACACACATCATCCCTGGCCTCATGGAGGTGACAACTCTGCTAAATGGATCTGCCTAGACAGGATTTTTGTTTGTCAATTATTTTTTATAACATGATTTTCTTTGAAAAATTAAGACCTGCAGATATTTCAACCTTTCTACATATGTTTGGGGGAAATTCTGAGCACCCTTTAAATTTTCCCAATTTAGTGGAGTGTGATTGCCTCATTTTGGACAAGTGGAAAAAATAGAATGAATAGAACAGAACTTGGTAAACAGGAGTGAAAGTTGGGCGGCTAAATTCACTGTGGGAAAGGAGATCTGCAATTAATAGTGATTCCCTGGGACCTGCTTGCCTTAGGTGGCTGAAATAAGGGCGCATGAGAGGCTGTACATAGCACTAAAAATCTGTAAAGCCCCTTAGTGAGGTCAGTACTGGCCACAGCAATCAGCCTGACACTTCAAGCGTAATGTACCAGGTTCGTTTCTAAAATCACGTTGAGGGGTGTTCAGGCCAGAAGCTTGAAGTATAAACACCATCATGCTGTTTTGGCGTGTCCAAACATGTTTCTGAGTTTTAATGCTAATGCTATGGCTAGAGAAAGAAAAAATGCTCTCTGGGAAAAGGGCATAGTGGCCATAAATATAGAATTTGATTATCAAAAGGAATAAGGGGTATAGAAAGTTCAATGGTGTTTATTGGTGGGATGAATGGATGGACAGATCGTTCCAACACTTGTCATGATTGTCCTGGCTTATGGACTAAGCCCGTCCAGTCCCAGTGGCAAGTATATTCCTAATTTAGACATGGATGCATCTAATAAGTTATATTGGGTCTGATAGTTTATCTTTGATGGAGTATCATTTTGTAGACTTAGATTTTAAAAAGGAAACCTTAAAGTGTAATAACTGCAGAAATAAATGTGAAAATAAGAAAGAAGAGTTCGGTGAATTTTCAATCACAATATAAATATAGATTTTTCACTAAAATATGTAAATTCTTTTCAAGAATTTTCACAATTGGTATTACTAATACAACTATTCTGGCTATGGTTAATCCTTTATTTTGAACTATTTCAACAATCATTTTGTTTTATTATTTGTATGCACTATTGTAGGTATACACTCATACTGCATTTTGTTTATATTGTTTTTTATTAATTTTGTTTTATTGTTTTTATTTTCCTAAGGTTTAATTTGCTAAATGAGCTTTGGCCCTAAATATAATAGAGTGTACCAAAATTTCTTTAAGACCACATGTGCTAAATAAATTCAATGCTATATTTCTAGTTTCGAAAGAGATACCCTTATTAGAATAGTCTTTTTAAATAAATTTCCCAGTGGTCCTGACCAATATCTTCTTTTAATTTCCTTTTTGTAATTTTCTGCCTGGTTTCACATGGGTCTCTTTCAATGCTCGCCCCAACCCAGTTCCTTTCTCCCACCAATAAGCAGAAAGCAGATTATTTTCTCTAAGGTGTTATTTTACATTTGTCTGAGTCATGTATCTGGTACAAGTACTAAATTCTCTGTTTCTTTGGTACCATTTCCCTACATTTGACTGAAAACATATATAAATGCTCCTGTGTAGTGTTTGCTACTTTTTCCTAATCATTGATACTAAATGAGTAGTTTGTGGATAGTTTCTCAAAATTAGAGACGGCTTATTGTTACATCTTGCTTTTTCTTCCAGAATGTCTTTATTACTAATATAAAAGCTTTTTCAAAGTTTATTTTAACTAAGACATTTTTTCTTCAAAATCCTATAAATTCTAGATTCATAAAGCTCAATATATTATGTCAATTCATAATGTGTTTTGACACTTCGTTGTTACTAATTTGTAAATTTCCTATGGCCAGCAATATGTCTTTAAATTTCCCATGCAATTCTATATAATTATTGTTTTACACTTATGTTTTTTCCTCCTATGTTTCCACATTCACCAAATGAGTATTTCACTTGATATCAAGGGGGCTTATTGAAGGAATAAAATTAGTCAATGTCTTAGTTGCATGCTTACTTCCAATGGGGACACATCCAATGGGAGCTTTTCTGGATGTCAAAAGATAGCGTAGCCTCGATAATACTGTTTGCTGATTTGTACTTAATTAAAAGTTCTAATGTAACTTTGAATAAATTTATATCATTAATTTTAAGGACATTTTTGCCTGTGCGTCCAACCTCGTAATTATCCCCTTGCCTCAAAGAGGCTCTCACTCATATCTTTTGTAGGAACAGAATCAAGAAGGGGAATTGCTCGGGAGCATTTTCTCAGTCCGTTGAGATTTTGCTTCCCAGCAATTGTCGTCAATTTGGCTCAAATAAACTCATAAGCTTTCAGGAAAAAAAAAAAAAAAGAAGAAGGGGAACTGCTCATGTTAAGGCTCTCTTGTTATGCTCTGAGAGATTCACTATGCGCAGAGAAAAAGAGGATATCTGTGCAACAGGGGCTTAACTTCTGAATTTTTCATACATGTAACATGACTAAATGTGAGTCTTGGGAGACAAAGGTCTGTCTGCATTGATGAAAGCCAATGAGACAAGATATTTCATCTCCAGTTAATATGCTTTCACCCACAAGTGGCAGAATCTTCACCTCAAACTGCATTAAAAAATAAGTAAATACATTATGCCATATATCACAGAGCTCAAAGGTGTAGGAGAGCTTCAGGGTCAGGCATTCAAACAGCTCAGTGATGTCATCAGGGACAGAGTTTCTTTCCAACTCTTTTACCTTCATTCCACAAAGTTGGCTACCTTTTGAGATGGGTAGCTGCAGAAATCTAAGCACCATATCTAAATAGAAATGCCCAGAGGAAGATGAGATGGTTTGTCAGCTCTCTTAGGAGTCACTAAAACTTTCCTTGATGAGCTCACAAGCAGACGTCCCCCTATGTCTTAATGGCCATATTAAGTCATCCGAATATTCCTGAACCAGTCAGACCCAATTTCCTATGAGTCATGTGGGGCTCTGGCAGAAGAGGATATCTAAACAAAATTGTGGTTCCTTTAGGAGGGAATAATATTTGAATGAGCTGAAAGTAAACAGGATTCACTGTACTCTGCCCTCTGCTAACTATGACATAGGCACCATTTGGAGACCTAAATTCAATCATCACCCACACTCAATAAAGTTGAGGTACCAATAATTCATGAATTCAGATATTTCAGGTGATAAGAATACTGTAATATTTTCACCATGTGTGGGCCTCCTACCTACACAATATTTGTACCCTCTCCCCAAGACAGCCAAGAAGATACTCCCTTTATAAAGACTTTAAGAATTATAGTGGTGACAGAGTCATTGCAATCTTTGAAAAATGCTTTGGTGGATGTTTTATTTAGTTGTGGATTATTGGTTACATGTTCTAAAGTTGAAATGGCTCTTAATTTTCATAGAGATGACCGATTTCTTGGGTATACAGTGGGGAAAGAGCCCAAAATGTAAGCAAAGCGGCATGCTCACATAGCAACACTGTTGGTGGTGGTATTTCGAATGATCGGGAATACAATAGTCTTTGGTAGCAGTTAAATCATCATAGGATCCTTAGAGCCAAAATAGATGGACAGCCCACTGAAGTCCTGTTTTCTTTGTCTAAATTTAAAACCCCTGCTCTGGTGAATGGACCAGAGTCATTGTTACCTCTCTCAATTCTTTGCAGTTCCTGTGACCCTTTAATTGAGGCGACATTGAATATCTCATGTAGACCTTGTAAATGCTCCCATTCGGTCCCATTGGAGATCATTCTTTGTTTCTGTGTGTATCCCCTTCAATTTGGTGTGCCTTTACTTCTCATTCTTCTTTGGAAACCTGCCTTTGGACTATTGAACCTGCTGTGTCCACATGAGCAGAGAACTGGAAGTGACTAATGTTTGAGGGAGAATATAAAACCCCAGCTCCATTGTCTCTAGTCAAAACGTTTTGAGGTGTAATTTAGAATCCAAAGATTTTCTTTTGAAATAAACTAGAGCTATCTGAAATGCACATTTGTTCAATTTATTCTTGTTTCCTATCCTGTTTCTTCCATTTCCTTAATTGTTTGTCCTGGGAATATTTCCTTAATAAATCACTTATACATTACTCCTTGTCACTGCATCTGCTTACGAGGAACCCAGCTCCTTAAAGAAGCAGCACCCTATAACATCACAAGTACTTCACCAATTGCCAGTTTCCTCTAGGCTTCCACTATAGAACCTATGATCTCTCTTTTTTTTTTTTTTTTTTTTTTTTTTTCGGTTGTTTGGTTGTTTGTTAAAAAATACAAATATTAACTTGTATTCAACCTGAACATTTTCCACAAATTTGTCTTGCTTTTGGCCATGAAAATTCTTTTTAGTATGTTAACATTAATGAAGTCTTTCATACACAAAAACATTTAACAATTGTTTCTATTGAAGTTCTTTGATTTGGTAATACAAAATTTATGAAGTTTCTGTATTAGCTTTTTCTTGCTTCTTTTAACCTTTTGACTCCTTTCACCCATTTTTTCCACCCTCCTCACCCACACCCTACCCCCGCCTCTGGCAACCACCAATCTGTTTTCTGCATCTGTGAGCTTGGTTTTTTGTTCTCGTTTTTGAGTACACTTCTGCAGGGACTTTTTTTAACTAACTCTGAATGAACACTACCCCCTGTGGACTGAGAACACCAATTCACTCAGTTAGACAGGGTGCAGGTTTAGAAGGGTCTGGTTATAATTTGAATTGTTTTCTAAGTCTGCCTCATGGTAAAACTGCAGTGATCTCAAAATACATCCGCATTCCTTCCACCAGCAGCTGATTGTATGGTTCATAAATGATAGGATCCCACAGTGGCTCGCCGAGTTATAGAATATTGGCTTTTCTGTTGCATAGAAGCAGGTGGATGTCTCTGAAATCATTTCCACAAACTTCAATAATAAATAAAAGGAGATCCAGCGTCCTTGGAAGAATCACAAAGATTAACTCAAATAATTGAAAAAAATGCAGAAATTGAGGTGCATCCATTCAGATCACAGACTAATGAAGAACTGGATGTGTCTCAGCAAATGACAGTGACTTACCATAAATGTACTTAATAAGTCACTGTTCCTTATGGGGTTTCCTTACTGATGGTAATCTATGTAATTCCTGACAGGTTGTCACCGTTATCAATCTGTAAACAAACAACAAACAAACAGGAAACACTCTGGAAACAAACAAACAAAAAAACAAACAAAAAGTAGATGTTCTTTGCCATCATCTGAAAAGGACAGACATGGCTATGGAATCTAAACTCAAATTTCATCGTGAACATTTCATTATCACACAGTTCAACTACATTATGCCATCATACTGATAGAACCCAAAGAGTTAGGAGAAACCTCGCATACCCTTGCAAGATGCGTGCTAGCCAGAGTGAGAGAAAGGGAGAGAGAAACCCCATGAAAAAGCATCCTAACATTTCTGAGAGCCTGGTCTTTTGGACCATGTTAAAATAGTCCCTCCTGCTAGGATGGAAACACAGTACTTTAGAATCTTCCTTTGATTTTGAATTCAACAACATCTGAAGGTACTGCTCAATCTATAGTGAGTTAATACACAGGATGCTTTGAATTAAATCCAGAAAATGCTTTACAGCTAGTTCAGGATGCATGGCAAGCAGATCTTTAATTTGGGCATGATATCCAAGCAGATTCGATATTATCCAAAATATCCATGTTAGATATGTGGAAACTATGGCAAGTCTCCATAAACAATCACACACACAAACAAAATCCATTAGTGTTTTCTAGAAGGCCCATACCCTCTTCATGATATAGATATAGATATATAGACATAGATATATGATAAAAATATCTACATACATATATGTCATGACGAGGGTATGGCCTTTCTGTATATGAAGTCTTGGTGGAGTCTGTACCCTTGATCATGGGGCAAGAGGTAACCATGTAAACTAGTCTGCCCAGTATAAACTAAATGTTTATTTCTGATTCACTAAAATCAGTTATGGGGCCAGGAATGCTCCAGCATTTAGTAATATGAGCAGGATGATTAAAACTCTGGGAATGCTCACTCCAGCTCATTGCCACCCACCCCTCCTTAGCCTATTTCATGGAGAGTTTTACTACAATGAACTGATGAAAATATTTGAGCCCAGTTATAGATGGTTCTGGATGATATGCCCATGCCAGAAATTGTTGATCATGTTATATTTAATAATGGTGGCCCAGAAGGAAATATCTTCCCAGTGGGCAAATTTTCAAATGGCCCATTTAATAGTTCACCTTCCTTGAAAGAAAAGATGGCCTGAGGTAAATCTAAACAGCAGTTCACCATCAGACACTACACTTAGGCCCCCTCCATTACTCCATTATGTGTATGTTGTTACTCTTGATAGTGTCCCACATTTCTCTGAGGCTCTGTTCATGTTTCTTCATTCTTTTTTTTCCTTTGTGTTCTTCAAATTACATAATTCCTATTGACTAATCTGTGGTTTTGCTTTCAGAGGTTTCAGTTATCTAAGGACAGCTGCAGTCCAAAAATATTAAATGGAAAATTCCAGAAATAAACAATTCATAAGTTAAAAATTGCGTGCTGTGAGTCGCATGATGAAATCTTGCTCTATCCGGTTCTGTACCACTCCTTTCTGCCCAGGTCGTGAATCATCCCTTTGTCCAGCATATCCACATTGTATAAATTCCCCGACTGTTAGTCACTTAGTAGCCATCTTCGTTATCAGATCGGTTTTGGGTGTGGGGGGGAGGATAGGGAGGGAGACCACATTCACATAGTTTTTATTACAGTATATTTTTTAATCATTCTATTTTATTATTATTGTTAATCTCTTACTGAACCTAATTTATAAATTAAACTTGATCATAGGTATGTATGTAAAGGGAAAAAAACGTAATATATATATAAGGTTCGGTATCCTGCAGTTTCAGGCATCCACTGGGGGTCTTGGGTTGTATTTCCTGTGGATAATGGGGAACTCCTGTAACCGTTTAAGGTTTAACTGGATGATCAGGGACTTGAAAGGGGTAAGACTGCACTGTCTTAAAGGATACCATGTAAAATCTGAATCAGTGCATAATATATGGTGGTGATTGTCCCTCGTCAGTATTCATGTAATAAACAGGATGAAGTGGAGATGGTAGCTTTCTTGATTAAATCTAAAGACTCAGTTTCACTTCAGATTCTCATATCTCTAGGTTTCTCATTTTAGTATCCTAAAATGCGTGCTTCCACTATAAAATATAATAACATTTCTTTTACATTTTAAATGACTGACACATGGCAATTTCAGTCTTTTAATGCCATTCGGTAAACAGCAGGGGGAAAAAGAAGTTGGGAGAGGAGGGAGAAGTTATGGCATTGGTTGAAGTGATTGATCCTAATTATTAAAGGGAAATAAGGTTGCTGATGACACAACCAAGGGAAAGAGCAGTATTTATAAAACTTAGCTGACCCCTTGGAGTCATTCCTTACACTACATTGTCTGGACGTAAGTGATAATGGAAAACTACTGCAACTTTATGAAAGAAAGCCACTGTGGGCTCAGACCACTCAGAAGTAAATGTACGTGCCTGATGAATTCTCAGTCAGAAGATGGCTGAAGAAATAGGAACATAGAATGGATAGAGACAAACAGTGTAAATACCTACAATCCAGAGAACAGCTACAAAAATAGAAAATGCACCTTCCTACCCAGATTTCCTATCCTGCTTGTTCTGTCATGTATATGTAGATTTTTTTTTTTAATTTTTATTTATTTATTTATTTTTTTAATTAGTTTCAGGTGCACAAGACAAAGCAAAACTTAGACGCTTATCATTTATATCCCTCACACTGTGTGAACCCCCCTCCCCCCATCCACCATCCCCCCGTACGTTCCCAAAACCTCTCACCTTCCCCTTATCCCCACCCCCTATGTAGATATTTTTAATGATTGGCTTTTCTCTTTCTCTTCTCTTTCTTTCTACCACAGGTGGGATGTGTAATGGTACTACACTTTAAATACTGACATAAAAATCTTTATTGAATATCGCGGCATCACCTAGAGATTGTGACTTGTTACTGTCTGGAGTAATGGAGCATGGTCCATTGGTTTTGGAAATTGAAATAAGAAAGAAGGATGGACCTGTACCTTGGAAAGTCTGTAGTGTGCATTTGTTATTATTTTTGGAACCCGATATCTGAACAACTCTTTTTTGGGGAGAAAAGGGTGCCTATTCCTACTCGAGTTAACCCTGCTAAGCTGAGGGCCCTGTTTTTCACTACAAAAGCCGTCATGGCTCATAGTTCCTCTCTTTCCCTCGAGTAGCCATGACACAAGTGCATGACAGGGGCTTGGCAACTAGGGCGTCCTGACCTGAGATTCTTAAAATTGAAGGTATAACAGAAAGGCCAGCAGAAGTTAAGAAACTATTCTGTGGGGGTGCAGCAGTACGTTTCATGGTTTCAATGTTATCCAATAACAGTAGTGCTAGCAGAGGCATCCTGAGCAGACTTTTCATATTCCTGAATTTAACTGACTACCCGCCTGCCTATCTGACTACATGGCTGTTTTTTTACAGGGCTGATTCTTCCTCTCAGGGCCTTCCTCTCAGCTCTGTGAGTGTCCTGATGTTCTTCCAACAGTTATTTTTCTGTTTCTGAGTCTTAGTTGTAAAGCCTCACTGGTACAGAGGGTAACTTATCCTCTACAGACTGGTTTTTGTTTCTAAAATGAAGAGCAGGAAGTAGGCATTTTAAGATTCCTCCAATTTTTAAATTCATTTTTTAAAAAAATTACTTAACGGACAAAAATATGTTCTGGACAAGACAAACAAATGAGAAACAGAAACTCATAGATACAGACAATAGTTTAGTGGTTACCAGAGGGTAAGGGGGTTGGGGGGTCAGAGATGAGGGTAAAGGGGATCAAATGTATGGTGATGGAAGGAGAACTGACTCTGGGTGGTGAAAACACAATGGGATTTATAGATGATGTATTACAGAATTGTACACCTGAAATCTATGTAATTTTACTAACAATTGTCACCCCAATAAATTTAAAAAAATAAATTAATTAATTAAAAAAAATATGTTCTGGAAGTTTCTTTAATAAATGAATTCAATCATTTGGAAGTTTCTCTAATAAATGAATTCAACCTGTCATTAATTTGATCTCCATTGAAAATGACTTGACAAATTTTAAAAAGTTAATGTCATCATTTAAAAACACTGTCTTTTATTCTAAATATTCAATTTTTAAACTATTCACTTAAATTATAAAATAAGGAAATACTTCATGTATGCCTCTGTGTAAGCCAATGTTTGCATATCTGTGCATTCATTTGTCAAATTAATTTTATTGTCGTTAATATTTCAGTTGAGAAATGAATATTATCTATCAAAATTCAATATGGAAAGTGATCTTTAACATTGTTTTCCAAAAAACGTCACATATAAGTATTTCCATTCTTCGTAGTTTATTTTTTTATTTTAATTTTTATTCATTTACTTTTTAATTTAAAGTTTATTGGGGTGAAAATTATTAGCAAAGTTACATAGATTTAAGGTGTACAATTCTGTACTACATCATCTATATATCACTTTTGTTAGCTTGTTTATAAATGACCAAGATTTGGAGATGTCCCCTGTGAAGCTGGTAGCAAGTGATTTGTGCTATATCCAGAAATAAAAATACACAGAAACCTGTATTTTGCAAAGTATATGACAAGCATTCTTGTTTCAATCAGGGAAAGCAGGCTAAACAAACAAACAAAAAAAGAGTCATTTGTAGTATTCTAATATAAATATCTCCTTTTTGAAACTCAAGTTATAAATGGAAAACAAAAATAAGAACAAATGTTTTGCATGAGTGGCACCTCTAATTGCTTCTGATCTTAATTTTTTCTTGTGAATTGCCTTGAGTATCTTTTCAGTTACTGCTTAAATGTTTAGTGAATGACTAAAATAATCTGTAACAGTAAAGAGCAAATATTTTTCAAATTTGATTTTAAAAGTGTTGAATGCCATGAGATCTTTTTCTTTTTAGTAGGGTGGTTAAACATGGTGATGAGAACTTAGTTGAGTTAAGATATCTGTCCGTACAATATTTTTGTTAAATCCAAGCAGATTTATTTACAAGTATCAATTACAACAAATTCAGCCTCACGTCTTTTCAAAATGCAAAGGAGTAAAACCAAACATTTAACAAATACAAAAACAGCAAAAGGCCTCCATTAGATAATTCTCGGTTAGAGAATTATATCTACAAGATATCTCTTTTTCAATCCTGAACTAATAAAAATACATTTTTTTTCAAGCTCAGCATAAGTTTAAATGTAGAACACACAAACAAAAGCCTATAGGAAAAAGAGAATGTTGTGGTCCCAAAGTTCTATTAATGCAGTAGCCATGCAAACCAGAAGAATTTAAAGATGGATTAAGCCATTTCTTAGAATAAAATTTGCCTTGAATATATTTCTACACACACACACACACACACACACACACACACACACACACACGATATGTATATAAGAAAATAAACAAATGACTAGCTTAAAAATCAGTACATATAACTAGAAATTCATATATATTCAGATGTTGTATTTTGAGAAGTGAAAATATTATTATACTTTGGGCTGAAGATTTTGTTTAATCAAATTTAATTTATTGATGTGAGATATAAAAAGCCTTGAATGGTTACCCATTTTAAGTATGTAATTATTCTTTCTCCCACAGAAGCCAACTTATGACTTCTGTGTATTATTACAATGATTTTTGGGTAAATCTGTTATTAAGTAAGTGTTGTTCACAGGAACAAAATGAGAAGCAAGACTTATAAAGAACACAAATTTTTATCAATTTCAAATAATCCAATTTTTCCTCAAGTTTTATAGATTTGATAGTGCCTTACATGGAAACAGAATCAATATTTTATTCCAGGGTAATAACATTTATAGATATGCATATATATGTAATGTTTTATAAATACATAAAATATAGATGTATGTTAAATATACACATAGGAGGGGATATAGATAACGTATAATATATATGTTAAAAAGTATAATAAGCTTCTGATAACCTCTCTTTCTCTCACACACATGCACACTCATGCACAGAAGCATGCTGAATAAAACCTGCCTCTGCTCTTACAAGACTAACAATTATAGCTGCAAAATAGGGTTGTCATCTTGATGCTGAAGTATATGATTTTCATTCAGTTATGAAATTGCATTTTATTTTCACATGTACCTGCTTCTATTCCATATTATATTATTTATTTGGACTCTATTTTTGAACTTTTGTGCTTTGCTGAACATTTTCGCTCTTGAATAAAAAAAAAATAGTGGGTCAGACACTTTTGCTGGAAAACAAAAAAAGGCACATGTGATCCTGATTTAATATTTTCGGCTACACATATGGTTTTTTCCATTTAATATTCGAATCTTTTTCATTCACACATCTGCTAGAGAAAAAGAAGGAAGCCTTTCTCAGTTTCAAGGATTTCATGTTCATCCTTAGAACCATGCACAGCTTCTTTCCAGTAATCTCAGATTTATTTTTCTTTTGTTTTATAAGCATTAGCATATTTATTTTTTAATTTTACTGAATTTACTGAAGTGACATTGGTTAATAAAATTACATAGGCTTCAAGTATACAGTTTTATAATACATTATCTCTATATAGCATTGTGTGCTCACCACCCAAAGTCAGATCTCCATCTGTCACCATATATTTGACCCTCTTTACCCTTTTCTGTTTCCCACCAATCCCCGTTCCCTCTGGTAACCACTATACTGTTGTCTGTGTCTATGAGATTTTGGTTTTTGTCTGTCTTGTTCGTTTGTTGCTTTCAGTTTTATATCCCACATATAAGTGAAATCATATGGTTCTCGACTTTTCCCATCTGACTTATTTCGCTTAGCATGATAATCTCAAGATCCATCCATGTTGTCGCACATGGCATTATTTAATCTTTTCTTATGTCAGAATAGAATTCCATTGTGTATATATAACACATCTTCTTTATCCAATCACCTATCGAAGGACACTTTGGTTGTTTCCATGTCTTGGCCACCGTGAATAATGCTGCAGTGAACATAGGGGTACACATACTCATATGTTTTTATGAATGAATGTTTTTAAATTTTGGGGGTAGATACCCAGAAGAGAAGGTTTTCTAGGTCATTAGGTAGTTCTACTCTTAATTTTTTGAGGAACCTCGTACTGTTTTCCATAGTAGCTGTACCAACTTACTTTCCTAGCAACGGTGTATGAACGTTCCTTTCAGCCTCAGATTTGGAATGATTAAAAGTTTCATGTGGTTTAATCAAGCCCCATACATATGCTTTAGATATTCCTCATTTAAAGTACGTACAAATACAGCATCTGCAACTTGTATAACTAAAGTTAGAACACCTGTCTGCTGAAAAAGAAAAAAAAAAAGAAAGTAAAACAAATCTGTGCTTGTATGTGATATGTAGTTTCATCTCATTGTGGTTTCAATTGACATTTCCCAGAAAACTAATGTGATTCTACACCTCTGTGTGTGTTTACTGGCAATTAGGGGATCCTCTTTTGTGAAGTGAGCTGTATAAATGTCCAGTTGTTTCATATCCTTCCCATTACCTGGCATTTTCAATCATATTGTTTTTGACCATTCAGGTGGTATGTAATGTATTTCATTGCAGGTTTAATTTGCATGCCCCAAATGAATAATGAAGTTGGACACTTTAAAAAGTTTTTGGCCGAGCAGGGTGGTAGATGAGGATAAAAGGGACCAATATATGGTGATGGAAGGAGAACTGACTCTGAGTGGTGAACACACAGTGTGATATATAGATGATGTATTACAGAATAATACATCTGAAACCTATGTAAATTTACTAACCATTGTCATCCAATAAACTTTAATTTAAAAAAAAAGGTTTTGGCCACTTGAATGTCCTCTGTAAAATTCCTGCTTAAGACTTTTGCCCATTTTGTAAACATTGAATTTTTTCTGTCTTACTGATTTGTAGGAGTACTTTGTATAGAAAAAGAATGTGTAATTAAAATGTTTCCCACAAAGAAAACTAGTCACATACATCTTCATGGTTAAGATAGAGCTAACTTCAATCTTATGCAAACACTTCCCAGAGAAATGAAAAAGAGAGACCACTTTCTAACTTGTTTTATGAGGCCAGCATTACTTTGATAACAAAGTATCTGAAACACCATTACAAGAAAGAAAACTTAAAGGCCATTCTCTCATGAACATAGAGGCAAAAGTCCTAGACAAGATATTAACCAATCAAATCCATCAACATATAAAAAAGACATTACATCATCATTAAGTTATATATTAATATATTCATAGACTGCAATATTAGATTAGCATTTGCACATCAATCAGTATAAATTACCACATTAATAAGAAAAAGGAGAAAAATATTCATATGATCATTTCAGGAGATAAAAGAAAAAATGATTTATTTTCTAGCAAAGGAGAAATAAAAAACTTTGTCTAATTAATATTTGTAGAGCACTCTACCTAACTCAGCAGAATATGCATTCTTTTCAAATGTATGTGGAACATTCACCAATATAGACCATATGCCAGACCACATAATGAGTCTCCATACATTTCAAAGAACTCGTATCATAGAGCATGTTCTTCAACTAAAAGAGAATTTAATTAAAACTCAACAATAGATACCTGTAAAATCCTCAAGTACTTGAAGATTGAACAATCCTTTTCTAAATAATGCATTGATTGAAGAAGAAATCATAAGGGAAACTAAAAAAATTTTGAAATGAATTAAAATAAGAAGCACAACATATCAAAATTTGTGGGGTGAAGTTAAAGTAGGATGATTTAGACTTCCACCTTAAGAAACTTTTTAACAGGAAGAAAAAAATTAATAAAATTAAAAGCAAAAAGAAATTTAAACCCAAAGTAGGTAAAAGTAAGGAAATAACTAAGGTAAAAGTGGAAAACTTGGGGACCTACAGAATTGAAGTGCTATACCTTTTTCATGGATGAGACAACTCAATATTATTCAGATGCCAATTCTTCCCAAATGGATCTATGTTTTCAAGGTTATCCCAATCAAAATCTAAATTGGCTTGTTTTTTCCCCTGGGAATTAACAAGATGATCCTAAACATTTATATGATAAATATAAATGTTTGAGGACATACACTACCTGCTTTCTAAACTTATGAAAAAGCTACAGTAATTAGGAAAGTGTGACATTGATATAAGGGATACACATATAGAATAAGATAGGATAGATTGCCCTAAAACAGACTCGCATACATATATATTCAAATTTTTTAAAGTATCAAGATAATTGGGTAAAAATAATGTTTTCAACAAGTGGTGATGAAGCTCTTGGATATGCTTCTGTTAAATAAATGAACCTTGACCAAATCCTCATACCATAAATTCAACACAAAATGGATCAGAGACTTAAAAGTAAAGGCTAGACCTATAACTATCTATAAGAAAACATAGGACATTTTGTAATCTATGGGTAAGCAAATATGTGTAAAGCACTGATCATATAAGAAAAGGAAGCTCTCCAAAGTTAAATGTCTGCTCTTTTAAAGACACCATTCACACCACACATCTACTGCAACAGCTAAAATTCAAGAGGCAGAAAATTCCAAATGATTGGAAACATGAGGAGAAAATGAAACTTTCATATATTGCTGTAAGGAGTGTAAAATTTGTCCAATTAGATATATGCTCCACATGAATCGCAGCAATTCTATTCCAAGATGGAGTGAAGAGAAAAGAAAATTGTCCTCATAAAGATTTGTACACGAGTGCTCATAGCACCTTTATTTGTAATAACCAAAATTTGGAAAGTACTCAAATGTCCATCAACAGAGGATTGGATGAATATTGGACATTTTGTGGTGTATCTGTATATTGGGATACTACTCTGCAATAAAAATGAAAAACTAATGATACACATAAAGTATGAATGAATATACACAACAAAAGAAGGCGGAAACAAAAAAGTGCCTATGGTATGATTCCACATGTATGAAATTATAGAAGATGCAAAACGGATCTATTGTGAACAAAGCTGATTTGTGGTTGCCTGGGGCCATGGGTGGGTACAGATTACCTGCACAGGGACATGGGGGAAGTTCTGGGGTGATAAAAGTGAAATATTTTTATTGTGGTGGTGATTCTGTGTTTACATTTGTGAAAACTCATTGTGCTGTAAACTTAATGAAACACTTTCTTATCTGTTAGATAATATAAACTATATGCAAAATAAAAACAAAACTATACAATATATCTTAAAATATCACAATGGAACGTTACAGCATACCTAGTAGAATGGCTAAAATAAAATTCAAAACTTTATTTAACAATGTCAAGTGCTGGAGAGTGACTGTAACTCACATACACTGCTGATGAATGAAGATTGGTAATCAAGCCTCTTTGGAAAACTCTTTGATAGTATTTAGTAAGAATGGACATTTTATACCTATGACCTGAGTAATGTATCAAGATAAATGCAACTGTTTGTTCACCTGTGAACATGTTACCAGAGCATTTATAGCCGCATTATTTGTAATATCCCTTGAATTGAAGCAATTTAAATGTCAATCAATTGCAAAGCAGACAAATAAATTGTGAAGAAAGTCCTGGTACATGCAACAATGTGGATGCATCTCACAGATACAATGTTGAGCAAAAGAAGCTAAACACAGAGTGGTATGATTCCATTTATAAAAGTTCAAAAAGAAGCACAACTAAGCCACAATGATAGAAGTTAGAGCTGTGGTTACTTTCGGTGGTATAGTAGTGTGATGGGCTTCTGGGGTATTGTTGATGTTCTATTTTTTGATTTGACTATTTATTACTAGGGTGTGTTTATTTTTTAAAGTTCATTAACTTGTATAAATTATGATTTATGTGCTTTTCTGTGCATGTAATACTCCAGCAAAATATTTAAATTTAAAAAATCAGATCATACAGTTGTGCTTAAAACTCTCCAATGGCTTCCCACTGGACTTTTAATCAAATCCCAGATCCCTACTCCCTAAGCTCTAGCCACGCTGGCCTTTTTCTCTAAAGAATGAAGCAAGTTTATTCCTATACTTGTTCACTTGCAGTTCCCTCTGCCTGGAACCATAGTTTCCAAAATCTTAACCTAGCCTGCTATTGACATTGAGAGGTCTCTGCCTTTCCTGAAATCTAAAAGCAGTTCTTCTGTCACTTTGTTTAGAACCCTACACTTTTTTTCAGTGTAATCTCATATCTGAAATTATCTATGTATTTAATGGCTTAGTTTCTGGCTCCCCTTGTTAGAATGCAACATCCATGCTTTCAGTAACTTTGAATGTCTGGCTCTCTGCTGTGTCCTCAGTGACTAGAACACTGCCAGACAGGTAAATAGATGTTCAGTAAATAATGGAAACATGAATAAACTTATAGATAAATGAGTGAATGATGAATAAATGAATGAATGAATGAGTTAATATGTGTATTGCATAGAAATTAATGACTATCAATTAAATATGACATGTTTTTAATTGAGCTGTATTAGGCAAGGAAAAGCATTATCGAGAGATGATTTTCTTTTATCCTTTAAATGCTATTACTGAAATATAGTTCAGGGAAGGGGCCTGGAGAATGATGATTTCAGCAGCTTCACAAACCTCTTTTTTTCCCATTTCAAATAATATAACATTAAATTATTTCCAGTAATTATTTTTGGTATTTTTTTTATTTAAATTTATTGGGGTGACAATTGTTAGTAAAATTACATAGATCTCAGGTGTACAGTTCTATATTACATCATCTATAAATCCCACTGTGTGTTCACCAGCCAGAGTCAGTTCTCCTTCCATCACCATATATTTGATCCCCCTTACCCTCATCTCCCACCCCCCACCCTCCAGTAAATTTATTTTTGATAAATTATTATGTCCAATAATGATCAAGCCTCTGTTATCGCATAGTGTTATTGCTGAAGCTTCAAAGGTGAATAATTGTGCATAATGATTATATCCTATATTAAAAACCCAAATAGTTATCAACATGTATTTTTTCCAATATACTAAATGTATATTCTAAACAAATTATTCATAAAACATATGAACATATCACATTTTTTATACTAAAAGTAGCTTATCATCTAATTTGCTTTGTTTACTTTCTAAAGAGTTCCAGGTGCAGGTAGGCACTTAAGTGCTCTTTGATGATTATGATAATTTACTGAAATTTCTTATACATAGCGTTTTCCTTGTAATGTTTTAGCACATATGTTCTCTTTTATTCTTGGTAAATTTTGCCACTTGTAATATTTCATTTTCCCAGCTTGAGCTATTATATGGTTTATAATTCATAAAAAATGTTTATCTTTTAGTGTTACGATGGAGTGGTCTAATACTTATGTTCCCCTCAATACCTCATATTATAGTCAATAAAAGGTGAATAACAGCAACTTATATACAGAATTTAGCAAATGTTCATGAAAGGTCATACTCTGAAGGCTAAAAGAATAACAATAATCTGTAATGATTAGAATTAGGCATCTTTTACAAACCATACCCGAAATAGCTTATTATACTGCTAATTAAGATGAAAGTTCAATCATAGAAACCAAGGTACATTCTTAGGAAGACACATTTGGAGTATAATTCATGTGAAATAAAGCTATAATTGTCTTAGTCTCATTCTAATCTATGAATTTGATATAATTGTTTCTAAGAGTGGTGTTTTTCATAACATCAAGAAATCAGTAGTTACTAAGAATTTACAGTGTTTTTCTAGCAGTGTCTAAGAGGAAAGAAAACATTTAGGTATTAAACATTTGTTCATACATGCTTTCGCTTGATCCTTACCATAACCTAGGTAATAAATTTTAGCTTATCAATTGTGGTTATTTAAAAGTGTTTGTCTGCCAGTTCAAATATCGTTTCTGACATTGGTTCTATTAGCACTTTTTCAGCTCCTTTCTCCTCCTTCTTTGCATGTGTTGCTTGGTTTTGTTTTTTGTTTGTTTGTTTTGTTTTGTTTTTAATAGAATGCCAAGTACTGTAGTGGATTTTAAGTCCTCTTCATTATGTTATCTTCATCTTAAGAAGATTATGTCTTATTGGTTAATCACCACAATTCTGAAAACATTGTACCTATAGTCAGTAATAATGTATTTAAAATTTTCTTAAGAGAGTAGATCTCATATTAAGTGTTCCTACCACAATAAAAATAAAATAAAATGATAATATTAAGCTTTGTTAGAGTGGTCTATTTCTGTTTTGCTTGTATTCTTAAGACATCATGGTTAATTCTAGGGTATAGCTTTTCTGGGTGTCACCTGAAAATCCAGTGTGTTCATGAAGGTTTCCCTTTGGATGTGCCCAGGCTCCAATGTCTCCTCAGCATTATATGATCTCTGAAATCTCTACCCATCTCTCCAACCTCTTGATGCTGTTCTCGGGCCTTCCAGAGTCTCACCTGGAATATGTTCAACTTAGGAGCTGGCCAAGATCCCAAGGAAGGACTTATACATAGATTTTTAGAAATCTTTTCCTGTGATTCTCTATCCACCAAGTTTCAGCTGCCTTTATTGCCTCAAACTTTTTCTCTGTCTCTCCATCCATTGAGTCCACAGCTCTCCTTGGGCTCGATTAATCTGTGTTCTGATTTGGAAAACACCTTCAAACACATGACCAACCAACCAACCACTTCCTCTTCCAATTTAAATCTCATCTCACATTGTTGTTTTGCCACTGTAAGCTCCCATGATGTTTTCTATCATCTAAAGAGGCAAGCTCTGGCTAACTGTATCATCAGCTCTAGACCTGTTTATCATGAGTTTTCCTGTCAATGAGTTCAGCCTACACCCCCATACTGTACAGCATCCACCTTATCCATCCTACAGCCTTAACATTTGCATGGCCTCAGGCTTCAGTATTGTTACAGATTAACATCTGATTCCTAAACCAGTTTTCTAGTACAATACCTTTGCCAAATAGATGCTGTTCATTCATCCAGATTCCTTGATCTACTGTGGACCCGTGATATGTATGGTCCTGACTTCTGAAATACAGCATTACTCATCTTGAGGAAAGCCAGTTGGGCTAAAACAAAACCAAATTTTCTTCTGCTAGGACTATATCAATATGTTTTCAACCTCAATGATCCTCCCTTACCAGGCAGGAGTATTTTTTCTGTTGAGCATCAATTAACTTGAACACTGCCTCTGAAATTATCTAATAAGTGATATAAAGGAATTCAGAGCTCTTCACTGAAGGCAGATGAGAAATATAAAAATCTTGTCTTTATTTATCCTGTTTCTAAAATGGTCAGTTTCATGAGTAGTTGTATTCAGTCCCAAATTTTTACAATATTGTGCAAAATGAAATGGAAAGAGAGAAGAATTGGTACACAATAAAATGTGAAGACTCCCAGTGACTTAGTCCTCTAAAATAAGTGGGAAATTGTTGTGTGTTTTTTACAGTGTCTGAAAGATTTCCCTTTATAGGTCTGCTGAGTTGTATTTTGTCAGCTCCTATTAAATTGTGTTGTCATAGATACCTATGAATTCTATAGAGTATAGAAAGACTTTATTTCGGCTTTTATATGCCTCTGCAAACAAGAAAAAAAAAGATTTAGAATCTCTGATTTTAGTGAGACTGTTTCATTTGTTGTTTGTTTCTTGTTTTAAGTTTCCTGTGCTAAGAAGTCACACTCTTGGTATCTAGTCATATTAAAGAAGTCTCAGGGGACTTCGGGTATTTGGAAATAGTCTGTTTTTTTCCCCTAACATATATGCATAAAAATCTAATTATTTTGTGAACATTTGATATTGTTGCAATGACTACACAAGGCAGTGTCCTTCCTATAAAAAATACTGGAGTGTGTGTGTGTGTGTGTGTGTGTGTGTGTGTGTGTGTGTGTGTTGATTTTTCCCCACTCTGTTGAAATATACCCAAATGGTAATTTAATGTATATGGTCTTAGCTACAGTGCTTCTGGGATTTCATTGATGGATCCTAAATACAGAAAAATAAATTGAGACTGGGACTAGGGAGACCAACTCAGTGGCACTCATAAGAGGTCATAGTAGTTCGTATCACAGTGTCCAAGAGTTGGTGGTAGAAATTAAGCCTTTGTCAATGAGATCAATGTTGGGAAGAGCTTGCTTTCAGAAATGTCTATGCAGATGCAGTATTCATTCAAGTGAATAAGAGTATTTGAAGAGGACTCGTCCATTTTGGAGCTAAGCCTGAGTAAGTTGTTGGGCTATAGGAGGAAAAGGTTGTGAAGACTATACCTGTTATGAGAGTCCAAGTTAAGCGAGTTGTGTTTAAGGCATGTTTCTAGGGCTAGAGGGAAAACAGCATGTTAGTCAGGAAATAGAAGTCCAGATTTGCCAAAAAGTCAAAACTAGATATTAGGTACAAAAGAGACAATTTGGTGAGTCATGGATACCTAGTGCGTCATGTCCGATTTACAAAAGCAAAGCTAATTTCAGCAGCTCCCTGATTATAACCTTGATTTTCTAATACATTTACAAGTTTGATCTGGATTTGTGCATGAGTAATCTTTCTAGTATGCCCAGGTATGGAAGAAGTAAACCATGTCTGGTTTTACTAGTTCCACAGGAACTTATGATGGTCAGAATAAAAGTAGTTTTTAAAGGGATCAGATACAGCTGTCATTTTCTGGAGGACTGTCTGAGCCACAGCTTCTTAGATCAACTTCGTGCCACATAAGTATGCCCAAATATAGAGCCTCGAAGTCACAATCCCATTTTTACAGCAAGAAAAGCCCCAGAAAACCAAAAATTAGTGCCTTTTCTTGAACACATTAGAGAACTGAGGTCACAGGGAAAACCACCATCCTTAAATCTGAAGAGACAGGTGGATCCAGAGAATAACAGTCAGGATCTGCTTACCTGGAGCTGAAGCTGCTAGAAACATAAACTGTTACAAACACATAAATGAACAATGATTGTAGACTAGCATGAGAGTGAGAAGCTAGTGTGGGCCACAATCTTATGGAGGCCCCCACACTTTAATGGGTTTTACCTTAAGGAACTCCACCAGGTTCTCATGGAGAACAGTGAAGAAAGATCCCATGTTGGCTTTAGCTGGAGGACAGAAAGAGTAACCAGTGTGAAACAGGGCCCAGAACATTCTCCCTAACAAAGGCCTACCCTACAGGGGAAACCACTTTATCAGAGCCTTATCCCAGCTAGGAGATAGACATTCTACCCACTCCTGCCCCCTCTAGCCTTTCTTCTCACCTAAGGAAAGATAAGTGAAGAGGGGAGATAAAACAAGGACATAAGAGAAACTGAAGCCTCTGACACACATACCCATAGCAAACATTAAGCACAGCCCAAGTCCTAACCAGACTAACATAAAACACCACGTTCAGGCCTTTTTACCTCAGTTCCTGTTACCCAACACCTAATGTCTACATTCAACAAAAAATTACTAGGCATATTGAAAGGCAAGAAAAAGCACAATCTGAAGAGACAAAGCAAACATCAGAATGAGACTCTGATATGATACATATGAAAATTATCAGAGACTTTAAATAGTCATGATTAATTTAATAAGAGATATAATGCAAAAAAGGAGACACCGTGCAAATACAGAAGGATAGTATAAGCAGAATATAATTGAAATTCCAAGAAAGAATAAAAAAGAAATGCTAGAAATAAATAAAAAAACTGTAACAAAAACAAAGAATGTCTTTGATGGGCCATTGGCCAAGGAAAGAACCAGAGGACTTGAACATATGTCAATAGAAACTCCTCAAACTGAAATGAAAAGAGAAGAAAAGAATGAAGATAACAAAACGAGAACAGAATGTCCAAGAACTGTGGGACCATTTCAAAAGGTATAACATACATGTAATTGCAATACCAGAAGGTGAAAAAAGAGAGAACAGAACAGAAATATCTAAAGTAATAATGGCTAAGAACTTTGCAAAACTAATGACATATATCAACCCACAGTTCCAGGTAGCTCAGAAAACACCAAGCAGAGTAAATATCACAAACAAACAAAAACAAAACCCCCAAACCAAAAAACAAACAAAAAATTATAAATATGTCATATTCAAAATGCAGAAAGACCAAGACAATTGGAAAATACTGAATGAAGCCAGGTTGTCAGTCATGAGAGGAAACTTACCTATCAATGAACAAAGATAAGAATAATAGTGGATTTCTCATCAGAAACCATATATGTAAGAAGAGAGCAAAGAGTTAAATGTTTAGTTTTGAAAGAAAACAAAATTACAATTCTGTATACCGTGAATTATCCTTGAAAGTTGAAGGAGGAATAAGACTTTCTCAGATAAACAAACACTGAAGGATTTCAATGCCAGCAGAATGCCCTGCCAGAAGTGTTAAAAGAAGTTCTTCAGGGAGAAGGAAAATCATGTAGGTCAGAAATTTAGATCTACATAAAGAAAGGAAGAGTGTAAAATGGCCATATTACCCAAAGCAATATACAGATTTAATGCAATCCCCATCAAAATCCCAATGGCATTTTTTAAAGAAATAAAACAAAATATCATCAGATATGTTTGGAACCACAAAAGACCCCGAATAGCCAAAGCAATCTTAAGAAAAAAGAACAATACTGGAGGTATCACACTCCCTGACTTCAGCTTGTACTACAGGGCTACAATAATCAAAACAGCATGGTATTGGCAGAAAAACAGATACATAGACCAATGGAATAGAATTGAGAACCCAGAAATAAACCCACATAAATATGGACAGATAATTTTTGACAAAGAAGCTAAAAACATACAATGGAGGAAAGACAGCCTCTTCAATAAATGGTGCTGGGAGAATTGGAAAGCCATGAGCAAAAGAGTGAAACTGGACTGCTATCTGTCACCATGTACGAAAATTAATTCAAAATGGATCAAAGACTTAAGCATAGGACTTGACACAATAAACTACATAGAAGAAAACATAGGTACTACACTTATGGACCTTGGGTTCAAAGAGCATTTTATGAATTTGACTTCAAAGGCAATGGAAGTAAAAGCTAAAATAAACGAATGGGACTCTATGAAACTTAAAAGCTTCTGCACAGCAAAAGAAACCATCGACAAAATAAAGGGGCAACCAACTGAATGGGAGAAGATTTTTGCAAACAGTGCCTCTGATAAGGGGCTAATATCCAAAATATACAAGGAACTCATGAAACTCAACAACTAAAAACAAACAACCCAATTGAAAAATGGGCAGAGGGCCTGAAGAGACATTTCTCCAAAGAGGACATACGAATGGCAAATAGACATATGAAAAAATGCTCATCATCACTAATCATCAGAGAAATGCAAATAAAAACCACAATGAGACATCACCTCACCCCAGTCAGAATGGCTATCATCAACAAGACAAATAGTAACAAGTGTTGGAGAGGCTGTGGAGAAAAAGGAACCCTCATACACTGTTGGTGGGAATGCAGACTGGTGCAGCCCTTATGGAAGGCAGTGTGGAGGTTCCTCAAAAAATTACGAATAGAATTACCATATGACCCAGCAATCCCTCTCCTGGGTATCTATCCAAAAAATCTGAAAACATTTATAGATAAAGACACGTGTGCTCCAATGTTCATTGCAGCTTTGTTTACAGTGACCAAGACATGGAAACAACCAAAATGTCCTTCCATAGATGAATGGATAAAGCAGTTGTGGTATATAATACACAATGGAATACTATTCAGCGGTAAGAAAAGATGAAATAGGACCATTTGTGACAACATGGAGGGATCTTGAGGGTATAATGCTAAGCGAAATAAATCAGACAGAAAAAGCAGAGAAGCATATGACTTCACTGATATGTGGTATATAAACCAATAAACAACAAAAGAACAAGACAAAAAGAAAGAAAGAGTGCTAGAGAAGGAATAAATAAAGATAAAATAACATCTTTTATTTTTCATATTGATTAAAGTAAAACAGTAACAATGTATGAGGTGATTATAGCATATGGAAAATGAAATAAATGACACCTGTGTCATAAAGAACAAGAGGGAGAACATGGGGATACTGTGTTATATACTTCCTACATTACATGTG
Organism: Rhinolophus sinicus; assembly: GCF_057876585.1. NCBI lineage: Eukaryota > Metazoa > Chordata > Mammalia > Chiroptera > Rhinolophidae > Rhinolophus > Rhinolophus sinicus. The sequence continues at coordinate 19,005,521 of NC_142518.1, read as the reverse complement.
AAGTTTTATAGGGTTATTAGAAGGCAGACTTAGATTTGTTTAAATGTGCATGCAAACTGTAATGCAACCACTATAATTTTTGAAAAAGAGGTATAATAGATATGCTAAGAGAGAAGATAACATGGAATCATATGAAATTCTTACATAAAATTAGAGAAAGCAGGGAAAGGGGTGGGGAACAAAGAACAAGTGGAATGAACAGAAAACACAAACATGGTAGATATTAGTTCAACTATACCAATAATCATGGTAAATGTGAATGGTCTAAACACAACAATTAAAAGACTAACATTGTCATACTGGATTTAAAAAAACAAATCCATATTTTGTCTCTAAGAATTCACTTTAAATATATACTCAAGATGCAGATAACTTAACAGCAAAGCAATGGTGAAAGATGTACCATGCTAACGCTAATCAAAAGAAAGCTGTAGTAGCTATTTTAATTCAGAAAAAGCTAATTTCATAACAAGGAAAATTATTTTGAATAAAGATAGGCATTATATAATGACAAATATAAAGAGGTGAATTCTTCAAGAAGACAAAAAATCCCAAACACATATGTATCTAACAAGGTAGCAGCAAAATACATGAAGTGAAACTGGTAGAAATGGAGGGAGAAATGGACAACTCCACTGTTATATTTGGAAATTTCAGCACTCCTCTTTCAGTAACTGATAGATCAATCAGGCAGAAACTCAGTAAGGATATAGTTGACCTGAAAAACATTGCCAATTAACAATCTAATTGACATTAATATTACATCCAATATCAGCAGAATCTACAATCTTCTCAGGCTCACATGAAACATACCCCAAGACAGACTGCATTCTGGGCCATAAAACACAAGTTAAAAAAAAAAAATAGAAATCATAGAAAGTATCCACAGACCACAGTGGAATTAAACTAGAAATAAATAACTAAAAGATAAGTGGAAAATCCTCAAATATTTGAAGTTTAGGAAAGCACTTCTAAATAACATATAGGTCAAAGAAGAAGTCTCAAAAGAAATTTTTAAAATATTTCAAACTAATTGAAAATGTATATACAACTTATCAAAACTTGTGCAATGCTGTGAAAGTAGTGCTTAGAGAAAAATTTATAGTGTTAATGCATATATTAGAAAAGACAAAAGTGATAAAATCAATCATTAAATCTTGTATCTTAGAAACCAAAGAAAGAAGAGCCATTTAAACCTCAAGTAGGCAGAAAAAAAAACAAAAATGAGCAGAAATCATTGATACCGTGTTTCCCCAAAAATAAGACTTAGCCGGACAATCAGCTCTAATGTGTCTTTTGGAGCAAAAATTAATATAAGACCTGGTCTTATTTTATATATTATATTATATATTATATTTTATATTATATTATATTATATTAGACCCAGTCTTACATTAAATTATATAAGACCGAGTCTTATATTATAGTAAAATAAGACCTGGTCTTATATTAATTTTTGCTCCAAAAGACGCATTAGAGCTGATTGTCTGGCTAGGTCTTATTTTCGGGGAAACACAGTAGTAAAAGTAGAAGAGCAATAGAGAAAGTCAGAACCAAAAGCTGATTCTTTGAAAGCGTTGGTACAATTGATAAACCTCTATCCATGCTTCCTAAGAAAAAAAGAGAAGACAGATTACCAATATCAGAAATAAAAGAGGGGTCATCATACTACTGAGCCCATTAACATGAAAAGGATGATAAAGGAATACTGCATCCCCAATATTGATAAATAGATGAAATGAACCAATTCCTTTAAAGACCCATACGCCATACAAATGGAAAAGTAGATACTCTGAATGTCTATTAAAGAAATTGAATCAGTAATTACTAACATTGTAAAAAAAGAAAACATCAGACTCAAAATGGTTTTATTGGTGAATTCTACCAGGCATTTTAGGAAGAAGTGATACCAATTCTCTACAATCGCCTCCAGAAAATAAAAACAGAGGGAACATTTTCTATTAGGCCAGCATAACCTTGATAGAAAAATCAGATAAAGACACTATAGGCAAGGAAAATTACAGACCAATATTTCTTATTAACATAGATGAAAAAATCTTCAACAAATTATTAACAAATTAACCATGTATAAAAATAATTATGTTTCATGACCAAGTAGGATTTATTCCAGATAGGCAAACTGGTTCATTATTTGAAAATCAATCAATGCAATCCTGTCAAAAGGCTGAAAATGAAATGATCATATTAATTGAGGCAGAAAAAATATTTGGAAAATCCAACACCAATTATGATAAAGCTCTCAAAAAACCAAGAATAGAACTTCCTCAAACTTGATCAAGTATATGTACCAAAAAAAAAAAAAGACTACTACAGCTAACATTATATTTAATGGTGAGAAAGATGGACAAGGCAAGGATGCCCTCTGTCACCATTTCTATTCAAGATCATACTGAATCTCATTAGCCAGTTCAATAAGAAAAGAAAGGGCTATAAAATGCATGCAGATTGAAAGGGAAAACATAAAATTGTCTTTGTTAGCAGATGACATGATTGTCTATGTAGAAAGTCCTAAAGAATTAGGAAAAAAGAAGAAAATCTCCTGGAACTAATAAGGGAATATAGCAAAGTACTAGGCTATAAGATAATGTACAAAAGTTAATTGCTTTCCTGTATACCAGCAATGAACTATTGGAATTTCACATTAAAACAAACAAGCAAACTTTTACAATTGCACCAGAAACAGGAAATTCTCAGGTATAAAGTTAAAAAAACTCAGCACAGCATCTAAATACAGAAAAATACAAAACCCTGATGAAAGAAACCAAAGAAGTTCTAAAAAATGGGGAAATATTCTGTGAACTGTGGAAAAGAAGACGCAATATTGATGCGATGTCATTTCCCCCCACTTTTGTCTATAGATTCAGTGAAATTCCAATCCAAACACCAATGAGCTATTTTGTAGATATTGATAAAGTCATTCTATAAAGTTTATGTGCAAAAATAAAGATCTAGAATAGTCAACATAGTTAGAACGAAGTTGGATTCGTATCGCTTGATTTCAAGAATTATAATAAAGCTACAATAATAAAGACAATGTGTTATTGGAAAAATAATACATACATTGATCAATTGAACAGAATAGAGAGCCCAGAAGTAGACCCACACAAATATAACCAACTGATCTTTGACAAAGGACCAGAGACAAATCCATGGAGAAAGGATAATCTGTACACTAAAAGGTGAAGCAGTAAAATGAACCCAGATTTGGACTTTGCACCTTTCACAAAACATATCTCAAAATTGAACATAGAACTACTGTAAAACACAAAACCAGCACACTTCCGGGAGAAAGTCAAGGTGACTTTGGATTTGGTAATGCGTATTTAGATTTGACACTAAAGGCACCATACATGAAAGGAAAGAAATATGATAAGTTGGACTTTGTTAAAATTAAAATTTTTGCTCTGCTAAAGACAATAATTAAGATAATTAAAAGACAAGCCATAAACTGTGGGAAAATATTTTTAAAACACATATCTGATAAAGGACTTATATGCAAAATATACAAAGAACACTTAAAACTCAACAATGAGAAAACAACCCAAGAAAAACATGGGTAAACGATCTGAACAGATACCTCACCAAAGAATGTGTACATGTGGTGAACACGTGTATAAAAGGATTCTCAACATCACTTGCTGTTAAGGAATTGCAAACTGAAACAATAATTGGACACTACAGCACACTTATTAGTATAGCTAATATAAAAAAAATTGGCAATACCAGTTGCTAGCAAGGATGCAGAATAATAGGAGCTCTCATTCATTACAGGTGAGAAAGTACAATGCAATAGCCATTGTGTGAAACAGTTTGGAAGTTTCTTACAAAGCTAAATAAATGTCTTATCATGCAGTTCAGCAATTGTACTCCTAAGAATTTACCCTACTGATCTGAAAACTTCTGTCTGCACAAAAACCTGAACAAGAATGTATATAGTAGCTTTATTTATATTTGCCCCAAACTGGAAGCAACCCCGATAATCCTTCAATAGGTAAATGGATAAACAAACTTTGATAGATCCATACAATGAGGTATTATTCAGCAATAAAAAGAAATGATCTATCAAGTCATGAAAAGACATGGATGAATTTGAAATGCATATTGCTAATTGAGACAAGCCAGTCTGAAAAAGCTACAGACTGTGTGAGCCCAAATGTATGACATTCTGGAAAAGGCAAAACTATAGCAAAGTAAAATGTCAGTGGTTGACGGGCTCGGGGCAGGGGAGGATTGTATAGGTAATGTACAGAGGATTTTTTTTTTTAGAACAATGAAACTATTTTCTATAATACTGTAATTGTGGATACATGACAATAGGCATTTGTCAGAAGCCATAGATCTTTACAGAACAAAGAGTGAACCTTAATTTATGCAAATTAAAAAAACCGTTTATGAGGTCAAGATGGATTGCAGAACCGTGACAAAATTATCTAATTGTTTGTGTAAGTAAATGAAGCAGTCTTACTGACAGGGGTGGGGGGAGTTGCTGATCTAAGTCAATTTGTAAATGAATAGAATCTGTAAGATGACTAAAGGCAAAATAAACTATACATAAGCACCGTACTCTAGTTGATACATGGGGTTATGGGTTGACAGTTATGATACTGCTATAACGTATATACTGGAATTAAACAATTGAGTAACTGGATGATGGATGGTAGGAGCCAGGTTTTTCACTGTTGGAGCGCAAATTTACATATAAGCAAGGGCAGGAGGCAAGGGGAGGAGGCTAGAATGGGATAATGGGCTAGAGTTGGAGTCGTCAGTATAAATTCATGTTTAGTTTAATATAGATAGAGATATTACATACAGAACTATTTGTAGGTATCTGTATATATAGGGGTTAGTATACACACACATATATTTCCTTGCTCAGGCAGCTAGGAGGATCTAGAAGCAATTGACATTTCCGGTAGCACTTAGCACACCTAGTGTCCAGATCTTGATTTCTAATATCATTCTCCAGTAAAAGGTACTAAGGCGCTTTGGAGAAATGGCTGACTTTAGGACCAGGGCAAGAAATATTCAAGATGAACTTGGAGCATCTGTAGTGCTGGAAAGGAAGGAAATGTTAAAACTGAAAAACGGAATTTGTCAAAAGAACAGAGGAGCCAACTGAAAGAGCTCCCAATAGCTGAAGCTGGACCAATTTGAGGAAAATGATAAAGTAGTATTGGATTATAACTCAAAGTACAAAATAAATGTACATGAATTCATACTAATATCGATAGATGATTTAATAAATAAATGAGGGAAAGGAGTCAAATCCTCTGTGCAAAAGAGTTGCAACTATTTTACGTGGGTACTCCACCCTCAAGAAAGTAGAGTATAACTCTGACTTTGTCAGCTTCTCGTAGTGACTTCTTTCCAAAGGGCACAGTATGAAATGGGTTGTGGGGGGGGGAGGAAAGAGTCACTTTACAATGGAGAAATCTGATCAACATAACCTCAGCCCAGTGATCAAGGTCAATATCAACAGTGAAGTCATGTTGATAATATATCCCCTTGATATGATGTGATTAAAATGATACTTTACCTCTGTTGTCTTCTTCCCCAAAATGCATAACTCCAGTCTAATCATGAGAAAGACATCAGAAAATTCCCAGTTGACGCACATTCAACAAAATACCCGAGCACTACTTCTCACAATGGTCAAAGCTGTCAAAAACATGGAAGGTTTGAGAAACTGTCAGGAGCCTAAGAAGACATGATTTACATATACTGTTGAATTCTGGGTGAGATCTTGGGACAGAAAAAGGATATTGGGTTAAAAACTAAGATAGTCTAATCAAACTGTGGACTTCAGTTAATAATAATGTATCAATAATTGGTTTAGTAATTGTAACAAATATACCGTACTGATGTAGGATGTTAATAATAGGAAACTAGGTGTAAGCTATATGGGAACTCTCTGTACTATCCTCGCAATTTTTCTGTAAATTTAAAACTGTTCTAAAACAAAGCTTTTTATTAAAAAAAAAGCAACCAGAATTAGTTTAGACATACAATGAATAAATGTATACATTTATACATATAGAAAAAAGTTAAGTCACCCAAGTAAATGTAGAGCTACATCTAGTGTGCATTTTGCTGATTTCCTAACTCATTATCTTCTGAATTTGTTTTTTAAACATATGCAAATATGATGTAAATATTAAGTATTTAATATTAAGTGTTCAGTATTGTACCACAAAGTATTATAAGAAATATTATCTTGATTGAAAGTCTTCAGATTGAGATTTCAGTATTTTCCATCTGTGGTTAGGAATCTGCCAATGCAGAGAGCCAACTGTATGTATTGTTCTGCACCATTTTATAAAAGGGACTTGAGCATCTGCGGGTTTTAGTATCCACATTGGTCCTATCAGATACCAAAGGACAACTGGAGTTAATCTTGGGTGAGAGTCAAAAGTTAAATGAAGATTATCTATTGCGCAGGAGTTGGTGCCCTTAACCCCTGCATTGTTCAAGGGTCAACTATGTTAATTATATAAATTGCTAGTGATACATATAATTGTTAATGATAATATATAACTTGTTAACATAAAATCTTATTCCAAACATATTTGATATAACGTTCTCTTTAAGCATCTATAAATCTAATAAAAGCACTAAAAACAATTTTTAACAATTCTAATTTTGTTGATGAATATATATATAATAAATATATTTATATTAATATAGATATGTTTATGGATGAGATAGAATAATTATTTTTACAAGTAACTAAAAACTGCATATGATATTCATTAAGGATACAAAATGTCTGTGGCAGTTACTGCCATATCTGCAAAACCTTTTCTTTAAACCATGCTCAATGACTAATATTTTGTATGTCATTTCCCCTCACTTTTTGATGCTTGATCATCCAGATAATGGAATACTATTTCTCTCTCCAGCTGATGACCACAAGAATTTATTGAAAGAACTGTAAAAAAGGAACATTTTGTTAGTTATACACTATTACGGTTGTGTAATACTTGTTTAAAACTACTCAAAACCAATTACTCGTTTCTGCTTCATTGCTGAAGTCATGGCAGGCAGGAATGTAATTTTGTTTTCAGGCAATGAAAGCTTTGGTTTATAAAGAATTATTATTTTCTGGTTTGATCATCTTTCTTTAATGCAAATCACCTTTTCAGGTAAATGCCTCTCAGGTTGATAACTCTTAAATCACTATTATTAATTGATCAGAGTAAGGAATGTTTTACATGGCCAAAGACCACTGAAATTATACCTTCCTCCAAGGACATCTGGAAAATGGTTTCCTTAAAGGGAAACACATGACATGTACTGGCGATTGTCTTTCATAACACATTAAAGCAAACTGAGAACAATTTGAAAACATTAAAGAGTAGGAAGATTCCCACATCTTTAAGTCTCTTTTCTGGAAGAAAATAAATATTCCCATTTATTTTCATAAAAATAATAACAGACAATGATGCAAATGTATTCTAGACTCAGAAAACTAATAGAAGTAGCAAAATAATATGCATGATGAAAAGAAACAGAATTAGCGTTTAAACAAAACAGAACTTTTCAATTGGGAAGGTGAGTCTGTTTAATATATGTGTTGTGTATACATATAAAGCATTTTACTGAATCAAATATTTTCTCACTGTTTTGCCAAGTAGTGCAGTGTGAATATCTCTTTCTTAGGTGGTGCTTTACTTTTCGAAGTATAAATCATTGCCATGTATGTTCATTTACATATATTTGCTTATTTTTTTTTCCGTTAACCTACAATCATCTTCCACAAAACATTCTAGCATCTCTTTCTCACAGAGCTTACAGGAATATTTCACACATGGGTTGAATTATATTTTCCTTGGATTCCTTCCTTTTGAGGCCTTTGTTTTCTCTCAAGGTAGACTAATTCCTCTCCAGATCCTATCCATAACCATTCATCTTGGAGCTTAATTTCCTTATCTTTCCAAGATTACATTATTGCCCCTCCAAGTTGTATCTCCTATTTTCCAGATCCTATATCCTTCTCTTGTTTTACTCTCTCCTTTTTTTTTTTTTTTTTTTTTCCTGGAGACATAATTCACAAACTTCCTAATAAAAGGTCTCTGGGAAGTAAAACAAAACAGGGTATTTACATCTCATAATATATGTATTCTACTATTGTAAATAACTCATTTGACTCAGATTTTAAAGTATAGGTTAATAAACTCCCTCCACAGTTGAAAGGGTTTATTTTTCCTTCTTTACCTTTTAGCTTTCAGTCTAGCTTTAGAAAAATTCCATGTCATTTTGATATCCATTCTCTTTTTTCATTATGTGGTAGTAGTTTTTTCTTTCTACAAGTTGTAACGATCACCTGCTTGGCACTCATGTTCTGAAATTTCACCATTTTATGACTTATAGTTTATTAAGCATTAAAAAAAGTTTCAATCTGAACATTTATTTCCTTTAATTTCTTGCATAATTTCTTTGATAATTTTTCTCTTCTCTTTTATGATTGTGTTTATGGGAATGAAGATCATTTACTTGGATATTTCACCTTCCAAATCAATCCTCTGGTTTTCTTGTGTGTGTTTTTTTCTCTTCAGTATTCTTTTTTTTGTTTTTATTTTTGTTACTCTACTTTCCAGGAGACTTCTCATAGCATATCATTTCTTCCATATTATTTATATCAGCTATCCTATTTTAATTTGTAAGAGCTCTTTAATTTTCTCTGACCATTTCTTTTTCTTATAGCATTCTGTTCTTGTTTAATAGGTAAAATAATTTTCCTTATCCATCTGATTACATTGCTTGTTGTTTCACTTTGATGGTTTCTTCTGCCAGTTCCCCATTCTGTCTCTGTTGCCTTCAGTTTTTACTTTTATATTTAAAAAATAGAAATTATTTTAATATTTTATGTTTTGTTTTCTTTCATATTTTCATTTACTTCTGTTAAAGACATTCACCATGTTTAAACTTATGATACTGAAAATTGATTGAAGTTTTTGTGTGTATGAAGGTAATTTTCCCATATATTTATCTGGCAGTGAGGGGGTAAAATTTTAGTGAGGATAACTCCCAAAAGAGTATCTGCAGCACTTTACCTTGGGGCTGATCAATGTATATACAGTAAAAACATAAATTTGTTTATGCAACTCCTATGCTTAAAATACTTCTACGATGTCCCATAACTCACAGAATGGAACTGAAACTTCATATCATAACCCTTAAAGCCCTGTATGATGTAGCTTCTGCCTATCGCTTAAACTATATTTCCTGTTACTCATCAATCTCAACTTTAGTCCTGCTATTTTCCTTTGGTTCTTGGACAAGCCATGTTTTTGTCTACAAGGACTTTGTTTTCCTATTTTTTCACATCCAAAATACTATTGTAGATATTTAAGGCAAACGATAGTCAAATATAGTATTCTGAGTGAGTTTAATGATACTACAGTATGATATTAATTGCTTCGTGAACATAATCTTCTTATTCTTCAAGCATATCCCACCTTTTTAAGGTAAGAGGATAACCATAAGAGCATGGCATTATGGAAGTCAAAATGTGAAGTGTCTTTAGGAATGCTACATGCTACTGAAAGGATAAAGAAATGAGGACTCAAAATTGGCCACTTTATTTAATGTAAATTTAGTGTAAATCACTAGTGTTCTTACCAAAAGAATTTGCTGAAAAGAATTGGCAACTAACACATGTCTGAATGAGTTCCAGGGACAAAGGGGAGAGAAAAAATAGAGAGAGTACACTTAACCTCTCACCTTATGTCAATACAACAAATTTTGAACAAATAATGTCTTCACACCTTGGAATACTTTAAGGAATCCTGCCATATATTTAGAATTGGTATGGTTAGCCTCTATTTTCAAACAAAGAAATTGAAGTCTAGAATGACCTTGTGTTTGCCTTTTATTTCTAGTTTAAGTCATACTCCCCAAGGCAGACTTAGTCCTTCCTTTCTCTGTGCTACCTAAACACTTTTGACAGACCTTATCTGTGAGCTTCCCTCTTGTTTGCAATCATCTTTGTTTCCAATACCTAGCACCATGTCTGGGACATAGTAGTTTCATCAGAAAGATTTGTTTCATTACAATAGAACCAGGGAGTTTAACCAGTCAGGTGTTATACTAGGAATAATATAGTAACAAAAGCCTTTAGGAATCGTATCAGAACATTATTTTCACCTTGGTTCAATAAGGCCGAGGAGATCCATTTTTGATGCCTTCCACAGGATTTGGAGCCTCATATACTACAAGCCCCTACCTCGCTAAAATACCAAGCACTCCCTAATCCCACCCACGTAACTGTAACTCATATGTATGTCTGTGGAGAAGATCTACCATAACCCCAAAGTGAGATTCAAACGTGCCTTGAAGTGTCTGGAAAGCCGATGCAGAGACTCTACATGACATGATTTACGTCGACTGACTTACTTGTTGGTCTATTACTTTTGCTGATGTAATCGTAAGAGGAAGGTTTGTGCTCTAGATCCAGGCAAAGAGGATGGAGCATAGGTTGGGGAGAATGGTGCGTGTTTCCCTTTCGGATCCATAGAGTGATCTGGTTCTGAACCCTCTGGAGAAATAAGTTTCAGGCAGAAGCTGAAGGAGACACTTTGATAAAGGACACTATATACTAAGGGGCAGAGAATGGTGACAAAGCAGCCCAGAATGTAGACAGCTAGGTTTTTGTTTTTCCAATTCTGTATGGCATGCAGATCCAGGCAAAGGGGATGAGCTGGATTACCAGAAGCTGTTGTTTTATTTGTGAATACATGTAATAAAATATTTGCTGACACTTCTCAAATCATTGAACTGCATTTTACTTTAAAGGAACATATGTAGGTGGGGACAAGAGATATAAACACTTGAGTCATTATTCTGACTGTGGTTTTATTCACATCATGGGATGATGGGTAGGTACAAGAATTGGGTTATGTTTGTGTGTGCGTATGTGCATGTGTGTCCACCTGTGATAGTTACTTTTACCAAATTACTCCAATTTAACTGAGTTAATAACAACGTTTCTCAAAAGACCCACTTAGCCTTTCCTCAAGCACAAAATGTGGCTTAGTCACTAATAAAAATGAGCGAGGGAAATTCTACAAACATCTAGAGAACAATGAAATCATGCAACATAAACACAGTGGAATCATTTACAGTAAATCATGCTGGGCAAATCATGTTGAGGTGTGTTTTTTTTTTTTTTGACAGATTATAAATTTAGTGTATGGAGGGAGAAATATGGATAATAAATGTCTAAGTTTCAATAAGGTGGTTGATATAGTGTTGCAAGTAAGTGTATAAAAATTGTCAAATCAGTTTTGATAAGAACACAATAAAATGGATTAAAAACAAGCTAAGAGATCGTAACTGTGAGGAATGATAGATGAGAGTGGAACCTTTGAAGTACCAGAAAATGATTCTTGGCTCTATCAAATGGATTTCTGACCATAAATAGAGGGCAAATAGGGCTTGGATTAGATTGGCAGATTATACCAATTTGGAAGGTGCTATAAATACCAGTTTGGAGAAAGGTATGATATAACTGGTTGTAAATAAGTTATGTCTATAGGCAAAGAACAAATGAGATTCAATTTGTACAAGAGCAAGCAGAGAAAGTATTACTGAGCAACTGTATAACGATACCTTTTCTTGCTAATAACAGTGATGGCCTAGAATTTTTCAATATATAGCATGCCTAGTAAATGCTTATTTTTATGAGCTTATTGCGTAGCAAGCCAAGTGAACAGACTACTTTCTGGAATAAGGTTGATTATCCAAGGGAAGTCAATGAGTTCTCCTCGGACTGCGCACTAGAGTCAGTGTGTTTGGCAGATGGGCCAGCTGCTTATCTTGTTTCCATCTCCATCTGGCTCCTTCTGATTCTTGGAGTCTTTTCTGCGTGTTAGGAAACAGGCATTAAATAGTTCTTATTAGTATAGCAGCATGTGCATAATGCTCTCTGATGTTCAGTCAGAGGCTACATTTAAGTTGTATCCCAGTACGTATTCGAGATATTATCTCCTCGAATGTATTTTTGTTTCTGTCAAATATAATTTCGCAGAGTAAGTACACAACTTCCATCCACCCCATATGGTCTAAAAGAAAAAGAATAGACAAACAACTTATTTTTGTGGTTTGATGGGCTGCACATATTATAGGTAAGGGAATGTTATTAGGGATAGATGCAAAACCTCCTCCCAGTAAAACCACATAATTTGTCTCCAATTAAAAAAAATTAAATTCAAATAAGAAAACAAAGTATTACATATGCATTAAAACAAGGGAAGTAATGAGTTATGTTGCACATTAGGTTGTTAGGCACTCAAGATATGAGTGCATGAGTCTATACACAGGAAACATGAATGGAAATAAATAAGGAAACTTCCTTTTTCTGCATAAAGTATGGTTTGTTTACTAGCTTCAAGCACAGCTTTATAGCCTTAGAAATTGCTCTATAATAGCAATTAGGACTCAGCACATTTCTTCACACCTAATATGTATGCAATAAAAATGGTATCCAAATAATTAATAAAAAATTGTCTCCTAATTCCTTCCTTCCTTCTCTTTGAAAGTACCAGTGACTTTCAAGTACACCAACTGAAGTTAAAGAACAAAGATGGTAGAAATCCTCTGAAGGACAGTAGATGCGTGAAAGAGTTCCATTAGAATTGGGTGGTAAAGGAAAAGAGTAGGTTAGCCGTATTTAGGGTGAAAAAAACCAAGTCATTTCATCATAGATATACAAGGCTGGCATTGCGAGCACCCCCAGACAAAGAAAAACTTATGAAATAAAAAGTTCCTTCAAATTTGGGCCTATTGTAACTTATAAGAGGGTCATTATGATGATGAAACTACATGTATTTGTATTTGGTTTCCTAAATAAGAGAGCATTTCAATAACTTCAGAGCTCATGGGAAGCTTGAGCATTCAGTTACTGTTGACATTAGATTAACTAGGTCAAGGGAAAACTCTTGAAGCCTCATAACTGGCAAATCAGTGTTGGAAAGGAATTTGGGTCAAGGTCAACAATGCGAATGTCAGTTAAGCAAGAAAAAAAAAAGATTGGCTTGTCAGTCAGGATATCATCTTTTCTAACAATGCCATATTTCTCAAGAAGAAATGAGGTTAAAAATCACCTAGCGTTTGCATTCAGATGTTCAGTAAGTGGTGAAATTATGAAGAATCAGAAGAATTATGTATTGAGATTGAGATTTCACAGATTTGAACAGACATTGTCATGACTCCAACAGAAAAATAAAAAAGAATGCCTGGAAAATATAACTGTTGCCTTGAACACTCAAACACTTTATACCACTACCAAAAGCTCAACCCCATCTTGAAAACTTTTCTTTATGTGACCAATCATAGGTTTTCCCTAACTGACACAAAAAAAGAAGTTATATTTTACATGTGTTTTATATTTCTTGTTGAACTACAGAGAAGTTGCTTATATTTGTAAGAATTGGGGTTGTAGCTATTATGAAAATATTAAATAAAATTTAAGAATTATATTGAAATAAAACAAAAGGTTCTACATGCTTTACAATTGTAGCTTAATAGCTATTGCTGATCCATTATCATATAAATACAGTGTGAAGCATGCTGTGCAGGATATAAAGATGAGTAAGCTGTGTCCCAAACTGTCAGGAAGTATACAGTATAATGGTAGACAATGATATGCAGAACTAACTTGAAATAAACAGAAGACAATTAAATAGCCGCAAAATACAGCAGCAAAACAGTAAAACAATTGGGGGGATTAAATATTTCTCAAATAATCCCAGCCTTGTATATAAAGTAGGGACTTTTTTGAATTACAACTGATAAAAGTTAAGCGATGAAACAAACCATCTTATCAAGGGAAGATTCCCAAACAAAAGGGTCATTTTGTCATTATTGTTTGTTTGTTTGTTTTTAGTTTTTTTTGTCCAATTTAACTTTCACTTCGATAATCTGAGCTAAAAAGGCAGGACAGTACTCCTTCAAAGATGAACCAAGACCATATTCCTGATTTCTCTTATTTCATTTGCTGTATCATATTTACAATGCTACTCATCACTACCTAGAACAGAATGCTCAAAGTTCTCAACGAATGTGTACTACAGTGCAAGGGGATTTGCCATTACTAACGTTACATGCCAAAACATCTTCAACGAGTATCTCAGGCCTGGGAGATGTTACTGACCCCTGATTTCTAAGAGAAATAGGTCTCTTTTCTGTTGGATCCATTCTATTTCTACTTAATCTTTCTTGGAACCCACTTGCCATGTCTATTTCCTTAAGATCTAATTTGGCTGAAGATACGGGCAATTCTATTGTTTACTTTTATTAAATAATTTATCCTGTCCTTTTATTATCAGTGGCATGAGAATTCATTCACTCTTCATTCTACATAAATTGTATGGGTTTTAAGTACTAGATGGTGTTCTTTGAATGAGAAATACGGTAGTGAATGAAACCAACAAAGTTGCTGCCTTTCTAGAATTTACAGTCCAAGGTAGGAGACGGACAATAGATGTAGATACAAAAAAATTAATAGAGAAATGGGAGGCGGCCGGTTAGCTCAGTTGGTTAGAGGGCAGTGCTCTTAACAACAAGGTTGCTGGTTCTATCCCTACATGGGCCACTGTGGGCTGCACCCTCCACAACTAGGTTGAAACAACTCCTTGACTTGGAGCTGATGGGTCCTTAAAATAAGTAAAAGTTTAAAAAAAAATAGAGAAATGGAATTCCAGATGGTAATCGGTAGCCTGAATTCTAACATAGCAGATTAAGATTATGGAGAAGATAATATTACTGTTTTTGATAGGATGCTCTGGAAAGGCTACTTAGAGGAAACAACTTGAGATTGGAAGGAAATGAAGGCTGTAGCCCTGTGACCTTCTGGAGGGAAAGAGTTGCCAGGAGAGCAAATGAAAGGCCCTCTCAGCAGGAAGTCTTTGGCATGTACAAGGAACAGCAAGTGACCAGGTGGTTACAAATATAGTAATGGTGGCAGAAAGAGTAAGAGATGAGAACAGAGAGGTAGTTCCTCTCTAAGGACCACATCTCAGTAGGTCTTCCTTGTTTTCTAAGCTGAAGCCATAATTTTCATCAACATTTCTAGAGTCTCATGACAGAATCCCACTGCACCCACCCTCTCAGGCCTTGCCCCAGCTTTGCCTTTTTTGTCCTCTCCATTCTAGCTTTTGTTGTAAAGATACTTCTGATCATTCTCCTCTCCCTGCATGCGTAGGTGTGATTTACTGTGCTTTTGAAATAATTAGCAGCAAATATATTTGTATTTGTCAAGAGATTTTACATATGGTTTATTTATAACGTTCACCTTATAGTAGTAACTTGCTTAAGGTAAACACAGAGAAGAAGGGTGCTAGTAATTTGAGGGTTGGTGCAGGGGCAACCAATATTTGTAATAACAAGTGCCAAATTAAAAAAGAATATATATCATAATAAGCGTCTTCAAATAAAAAAGCGGTGGTTGAAAGAAACCACTCTGATCCATTTTCCTGTAGCCATGACTCACGATTAACACTTCATACATCAGATCACACTCAAGGAAGGGGCCAAAACACAGCCGCTTCAAAATGGAGATTTAAAAATCACCTCCATCTCATGATTTCTTGAGGATCCCCTATCTTTTCCAGTCATCAACCTCTGAGGAATGATAAGTGACTCAAACATCATTTATTTTTTGATCCAAGAGCCAGAGAGAAAAAGTTGTATTTAATATCATAATCTCCCTTTACCATTTTTATGGTTGCTGTTCTCTAAATAGAGAGGGCGGGGAAGGAATACAAAGAAAAAAGAAAAGGATAAAACCTGAAACTATTCTTTATCTTTTTTTCTTTTTTTGGGTCCATAAATAATCACTGGGCAAAATTATATGTTGTAAGGAAATACATTGCAAAACTAATTAGGGCTTTTGAAATTCAAGCCCAACATATTATTTTACTTAATTTATATGGGAATAGGAAGCTCTAAGTCAAAGGAAACAATTAAGATTGTAGCATGGTCTCCGGAAGAGGGAGGCCAAGCCACATTTACCCTCAAGTTTAACCAACACTCATATTACTCTTAACTACTGCATTTTGCCATGTAGAATATGTTCCCGTGTATAATGTGCTCCCATGTATAATGCACACCCAAGTTTTTGTCCCAAACTTTCAGGGAAAAAATCTTTCATGTTAATTTTTTAATTCAAATTTGTATTTGTTTACATTTAGGTACTTGTTTTTTGTATTATAAAGGAATTTTAGCATTTCTTTTTAACATATTGTGGTACAAGAAATTTCATGTAACAAATAATTACATAGCACAAGAACAGATAACAAGGTACAAGAAATTTTATGTACCAGTAACAAATTTACAATATTTATGCATCATAGAAGGCCAAGAACTCTTCATCATTGCAAGTTCGTCGTAAGTTCAATGAAACCAATTATCATATTCCAGGTATTATTTTGCATACAGATATTGTTATTGATTTCTAGAATTACACTTTTAACTCATAAGCATAAGTAAAAGAATTAAAAACATTTATATAGATACAGAATTAGTACTAGCCATGTATAATGCACATCCTTATTTTTGCCTCACAAATTTGGGTAAAAAAGTGCATATTATACATGGCGAAATGCAGTATATAGTCCATTCTATTGATAGCTCTGGCTGACAGTTTCACCTAAGAATTGTCCTTCATGGCAGCCCTTTCACCTGTAGCTTTTGGGATCCAGAATTGTCTTAGCCCAAGGTTCTTAAGAGAGCAGAATGACACCCAGAAAGAGTTTAGATAAGCAACATGATCTAAACTTTAACCTCAATCTTTTATGAATTCCCTGGTTGTTCACTAACCTCTGTTTACACTGATCTTTCTTTGCTTCTTGGTCTTAAAAAAGGCTGTCCAGGGGTGACCGGTTGGCTCAGTTGGTTAGAGCATGGTGCTAGTAACACCAAGGTTGCCGGTTCGATCCCCGCATGGGCCACTGTGAGCTGCGCCCTCCTTAAAAAAAAAAAAAAATGCTGTCTAATCTCCAGGACATCTGCCTGGATGCCTTTCCTAAGATATCCCAATAATGAGCTCAGTTAAATATCACCTTCTATGGGAAAGCTTCTGGTGTCAACATATATAAATAACACCTTCTACCCCTAGTATTTCTACCACATTACTGTACAACCTCATTATATGTCTTCCACATTTTCACTATTCAAAATTATCTAGTATATTTATTGGTTTCCTGTTTTTATATATTTTCATCCTTTAGAATGCATACACCACGAATTTAGCTTTGTTATTATTTTCTTGTCAGTTTAGAACATTTCCTGCCTCATGCACTGTTTAATAACCATTTTCATACTTTCATTTTGAGATGATTGGAAAATTACAGAAAAGTTGCAAGGAAAGAACAAAAGACGCCTATATACCGTTCAACCAAATTCATCAGTTAACATTTTGCCGCATTTCTTTTATCACTTTTTCCTAAATATTTATGTCTATCTATCATCTATGTATCTCTCTATCTCTGTATCTATCTATCTATTTATCTATCTATCTCCTAATATATATGTATTTCTGAAGACTATTCTCATGCACAGCCTAGTATAGGTAATAAAGTCATGAAATTTATTATTTTAACAGTATTATAAGCTAAGCCAGTGTCCATATTCAAATTTCACAATTGTCCCAAAATATTCTTTTAGCATATATTTTTTCTGATGTAGGATCTGACTTATAATCTGCATTGCATTTTGTTGTCATATATCTTTAGTACCCTTTAATCTGGAATAGTTTCTCAGCTTTTCTTTCTCTTTCATGACCATGAAATCTTGTAGGAGGACATTTATTTAGGAGTGCAGTTATTTTGTAGAATGCCAATAATTGTTTTTTGGAATTTAAATACATAAATACCAACTACCATCTAGAATTGTCTTGTTCTTATATGAAGATACACAAGAACTGGAAATTTTATCTATACAGAGGGTGCCAAAAAATGTATATACATTTTAAGAAAGGAAAAGACTATTAAAATTGTGATAATATATACAGATAACAAAAAATGAATACAAGTCACATTGACTCCTGCAATTTCAAGAGGTGCTCAAAGTGGTTACCATCAGCGTCCAGACACTTCTGATTACGGTGAACTACTGCTTGAGCAACACTGACCAAAGGGTCCACTTGCATACATTTTTTTGGCACCCCAGTATATATAAATTTCAAAACTTCCCTCCATCTCTTCTGAGATCTAAGAATAAAATGTTTACTAAGCCATACTTTGAGAGAGTCCTAATTTCCTGCCTTCCAAACTTTTCAATTTCCATAACTAAATAAATAATCTCAACAGATCTTTTGAAATTTTATGTTAAGCCACTTAAGATACACTATGAAAATTTAAGTAAACTTTTAGAATATAGTTTTTGTTGGCCTCCTTTAAGGAGCATGCATTAATGAATACATCAATCTTGTTAAAAATCAGGAGTTTACTAGCTTTATTTTCCAATTTCATGTTCCACAATTACCTTTTAGTATAAAAGCAAAGGAGACATTGTCTGGCTTTAAGTTTGTTTTCAACAAAGTTTTCAGGGTGAAGGTTGCCATGTACCAGCACATCACTCTCCAAAGGAAAGAATCCAAATATGATGTGTCAACAAAAATCAATCAACAGTCTCAGATTTTAATATTTT
Organism: Rhinolophus sinicus; assembly: GCF_057876585.1. Lineage (NCBI taxonomy): Eukaryota > Metazoa > Chordata > Mammalia > Chiroptera > Rhinolophidae > Rhinolophus > Rhinolophus sinicus. The sequence continues at coordinate 18,986,852 of NC_142518.1, read as the reverse complement.
TGGAGCCTCAGTACAAGTATGTCACGTCCTGGCCGTTATGTCTACTTGTCTTCTATGGAGAAGTTAGCTGAATACTCAGTTTAAGTAAATTCATTCAAACACCTGGAAGCTAAGAATTATCACGTTGTTTCACAGATCATTAATAGCTTCACCATCATAAGGTCCTAAAAAATCTTGGATGTCTGTTCCGTTTTTTCCTTATTTGAAAACTTTTAGTCTTCAGTGGTTCTCAATGCTGTATATTTATCGGAATAAACTGGGGAACTTTGAAGAACTAGCAGTTCTTGAGCCCTACCACTAGTGATTCAGATATAATTGGTCTGGAGTGGACCCTTAATCATTGGTGTTATCTTAAAAGAACTCCAAGTGCTTCTAAAGTGCAACCAGAGTTAAGAATCACTGATCTGAACCAAAGAAATTCCCATCACCCAGTGACATCAGTCAAGTAGAATGCTGGAATATCTTCCAATCTCATAGCTCTGCTCCTTATATAATACACTCATCCTTCCTCTCAGTGACAAATCAATGTCTCTGGCTAATTCTAGTCATCCCAGTTTGTTTCATTTAGATGCAATGGATTCAGACTCTTTGCTAGAATGCTAGACTATTGTATTTCATGAATTTGTGACCAAAGAAACCTGAAACTGTGCTTTATCAATGTCAATTATATGTTAAATAATTTGCTTGATTCCTTCTTTAGGAATCGTCATAGTCTTTTATTGCAATGATGTCTCATTTAAGTAAAAGATTTCCAAATGTATAGAAAACAAAAGCATTTGCTTTATCACCAAATAATGAAAGAACATCATAGATTATAAAACTTTTCAAGAGACTATGTAGTTGAATCCTTTGTACACCCCCTTTTTATTTGCCCTCTACAAATATGGATATTATAATACAAACGTTTACTAAAAAAATTTAAAAATCAATGTCAGGGTCATCTGAACTCTTTCCCCCTAATGTAAACTGGACATTTGAACTGCTTATTTCTCAGCTCATCAATGGTTCTTGAATGTCAGGTGTGCCCTACTTAATCAATAATTAAGGTTTCATTAGGCTCCATGAGCTGCTGATATGTTCCTTTGCATATTCGAAATCTGTCCCTCAGTATGGATACTAACTGGATGTTTATTGAATGAAAAGGTCAAGTCAGGCTTCCCCTTGGCAATGATGCTAGCTCTCTCAAATTCTCATTAAGTAAACCCTGTGATCACTTCACAAAGAATACTTATAGAAAATACCAAGTGTTCACCTCAGTGTATTACATTATGTTCTCTAAAAATATTTAGAAATGGACATTAGTTATACAAACAAGGAAATAGACCGTTTATTGATCATGCAAATATGTTCCCTTCATTTATTTAAAATGAACCAATTAGTGCAAGGGTGGTGAACTTTCTTAAAGGGCCAGATAGTTAAAATTTTAGACTGTGCTGGCCACGTGGTCTGTTGCAGCTAGTTAACTCTGCCATTGTAGTGGAAAAGCAGCCATTGACAATATCTAAAGGAATGGATGTTGTGGCTGTGTTATAAGAAAAATCTGTTTAAAGAAACAGGTGGTGGGATAGTGGGTTTACTGACCCCTTAATTAGCAGAGCAAAATATGCCCTATATAATGCATACACATATTCATAGATATATATATGTTTTTGTTTAAAAATGGAATTGAGTTTCTCTTTTGGCAAATTGAGCACTGTGAAGTAAACCTGAAAGAGGTGTGAGTGAATTTTGCCTATATTTGAAGGCAGCACATTTATTTTTAAGCAGCGTGTCACGTTGGAATACATACTAGAGAAACTCTTTCCATGCCTCCTTTACTTACGTAAACTCTTCTCTGAAGGTGTGTGGTATAGTTTTTTCTGAAGGGAGTCAATCAATTGAAAAATTATGCCATTCATGAAGTCAACACACTTTAACTAAATAAGTAAACACTCTCTTATTTAATTGTTTGGCTGGGTTCGTGGATGTGAGATACATCATACTATGCTGACACTAAGTTCATCATCTTAGAGAAGACAAAAGTGGTCAAGAGACATTCTCGTTGTTTCCTATGGTGAGGGCAGGACTCTGTCATCAACTCTAAGTGCACTTAATTTGGGAAGGAGGACAATTGGTTAAATGTTTGGTATCAAAGTAACAGCTAGATAGTGAATTGAAGAGGAGGAATGTTGCTAAATTGGTCTAGGCAAAGGGACTCTGAAATCAATCTCGTCTTTTTAAAGACTGCAGCCCTGAAGACTTCTGGTGATTTTTCTTCATGACATCCCCTGATATCTAATAACAGACATAGACACATGGGAGGCGGGGGAGAACTGGCAGTGTTAGCCTGATGTAACCCCAACTCCTTCTGTGCTCTTTAAGCTACCATGCATTGTGACCTCTTTTATAGTCATTTGTTAACCTTTCCCCTCTTGTATTGTGAAACTTGTACTGTGCGTATCCAAAAATGACAGTTACAATAAGAGTGACCCACATATCCTCCGAGATTAAGACAGAAGCATTCCATGTAACACTCAAATCTAGTATTACAGAAGAGAAATACAGTGATTCTCTCAGTGATTCTCTTTTGTGCCTAGTGCACAAAAACATAGAGCAGCATCTCATCCATTATTGAGATATTGAAGAATCTGTGCTGCAGTGTGTGTGCCTACAGCATAAAGTAGCTGGGCTTGTATTTTTTATGTATTTGGCCATATAGTCCTTATGGATCTGGTATCAACTCATTACATAGCTATACATTTTAAAGTACCCAAATCACATATGTCTTTTAAAGTAAACATATTATTCTTGGTATAAATGTTTTTTCTAAGAGTGTTGGGACCTATCTTATGCAGCAACTACATATAGAGATCATAATACACGGTTCTACACTATTTTAAATAATAATATGTCTGTTATTTAATAGTTATCACATAAAAAGAAAATCCTATCCCTGAATAAAAATGCAGATCAATAATCCTGAGAAAATCAATCTAACTACAGTGAATACGTTTTTTGATACACATTGGATAAAGCCCTCAAATTTGTCAGACCTTACAAATTATTTGCATGTGCAGATTCATTGGGGTATTTTGATATAAAATTTGAAAAGCGGTTCCATAAAATAAAGTAAAAAAACACAATTTTATTAACTCTTATAAAAAGCTTTTAAACAGTTTCACTAACCATTTAAAAACAAAAACTTGAGACTGTTATATCACTGAGATTATTTTGAAAGTCTTTTGGAAGTACTTATGACTTATTTACTATTATAAAAAGCTTTTTATAAAAAACACTCTTATTTTGTGTCCGAAATAATTCAATAATGTATTCATTTGTCTTGCAAACAAGCAATAACTATTTCTAAAACCAATATTTGTTTGAAACCTTAGGAAACTTGAGCAAAAACAGAGTGAAGATAAATGAAGACATTTATAATCAATTACAGATAGCGTTAATTTTCACAGATTCTCCTTAAAGTAAACACTAATGGATAAACAATGACAAAAAAGGAAATGGTATATCCTAAGCATGTTGTGTAATCTTTAAAAAGATTATAGTAAAAGTTTGGGATAATTTATAAGTGAAGTTGAATGAAAAGACTAGAAAACAATAGATGGATATTAGGTAGACGATATTTGAATATTTGAATAAGGTCTCTGTCTTGGAAAGGATGAGAAATAAAATATGGATCAACTTTCAATTTGTGAGTTAAATATAAAATTAAATATGAATATTAATCCATTAAAACAGAGTAATAGAAGGGAAGAACTAATGTGTAAGGCAAAGCATGACAATTTAAAATATTATAGAAATACATGCATATATTAATAAAAATAAATGTAAGTGGATTAAACTCATTCAGTAGAAGATAGTAAAAGACTAGATTCTGGAAAATGAGACAGATGTACATGACTCACAAGAGAAACACCTAAAGCAAAGTGATATATAATATTTGAATGATCAGAGATTGAAGGCAATATATACCTGACAAACTAAATAAATAGAAGATGATAAGGCAATATATAATTTTAGATAAAATAGAATTTCACATGCCAAGAATCCATAGGAACTAATAATAAAAGTCAAAATTCAGGATGACAAATACATAGCAATCATAAAATTGTATAAACCTAGGAGCTTATCTTTGAAATATATAACATCAAATTGCATTAAAAATAGAAAATTAAATGTGTCAACCTAGAAAGAAACCTTAAAACCTGAAGGTTTTACGAAAATTGTCTTAGAATATAATACATTGAGCATAAAAAGTATGAATGTACATTAATTGGGGAATACTCTTAACTTCTCTACCTATGTAGCTATTGGATGAGAACTCTACAGCCAATAGAGAGAGGAGAAGTATTCTAGTCTCATCGTACATACTACATGATTAAATATGCATGAATTCAGAAAAGAAAGCTTTAACAAATTCCAAAGTTAGTTGTGGCATTCATATCAGTTGAAAAGAAGGTTAAGGAGTATATAAAACATGAACATGTAAATTCATTCATAGTACAGAATGCTGTCAGCAGTTAAAATTGTTAAACTCAATTAGTCTATATCATTATGAATAGCTCTCAGAGATAAATAATGTTGTGAGATACAAGCAAGTTATAGAGTATTTGTACAATATAATTCTATTCATTATTATTTTGAGCTCACTGATTCTAAACATATGCAAATATAAGGCAGAATAGAAGGAAAGACACCAAATACATGGTAGTTGTTGCCGTTACATGTTGAATATTTCTTATATTATTACTGCATGTTGTTCTGTATTTTTAACATTTATCAAACCACATTTAAAAATCAAACATTTGTAAAAAATCTAAATATGTTAAATGCACGTTTTATAAATGTGTACAAGTCAAAGAACAGAGGAATTGAAGTCAAGAGACTTGATTTTCAATGAAGTGAGGTCTCTGCCACTCATAAGCTTGTGCAAGTCAATATTACTGGACCTTAGATCCTTCATCTATAAAATGTTAATAAGAATGCTTGTTCTACTTAGTTCAGGAAAGTATGTGTACAAACATTTTATAACAGGGAAAACACTTTCCAAATATAAAGGATATATTTTTTGAGTACTAATTATTACAATTTCCATGTACTTAGTGCCTACCACATCCCAGGCATATTTAAAATATTGTTAATACTCAACATAATAAAAAAGAAAATTAACTATTATTATCCCTATTTTAAAGAGGATAAAATTGAGGCTCAGTGAGAAACTCATCCAAATTCACAGGGGTCTTAAAAGGCACTGGCAAGATTCTGACCTTTTCTCTCTCGCCATAAATTAGACCTTTCCTTTTGGTAAAAACATCTATTGCAGCATATAAAATATTTAGGAGAGTGGGGGAAGAAAACAACTAATTAAAGTGTTTTTCCCATATCTAGAGCTTGTAAAATTTATTAGTGATTGTGTGTAATAAATTGTTTTTTTGCGTTAAATCCTTGAATCACATTTTGTAATAGAAAGCATCCCTCATTTGAATGAAAATATGACCAGATGCCTTCATCCAGATCTCCTGGAAGGGACTCTCCTGACTCTCGAGCTGCGCGTTTCGGTACAGTAATTTTTATATTTCCACGTCCTTAATGATATGTAGCCTTCTGCTAGACACTGAAGTGGCGGTCTGTCACCCTGCTGCTTCTGCTCACTGCCTGACAACTAGGATAAAAAAGAACTGTCGGCTCTGCCACTCTTGCTCCCTGGAGGCCACAGCTATGCCACCTAATCTGAGTATTGTGCTTCAGTAACTCCTTAAGAGGGTTCTTCTGCCCACTCAGCTTATGTTTCCTCACCACATGGCAGCTGCTTGGGAAGCCGGTGATGATCATTTCTCTCCACAGCGTCGCTCTGCAGCAAATACAGAATTAGCAATGGTAGGCTCCTACCTGAGTGATGCTTAGGCCATCACAAGATTCAAAGATAAATATATAGCAGTTACTGACACGACTTCTTGAGTCATTCACAAAACCACCCTTGATCCATATTAGCCTTCCTGAGTTTTTCATGCCATCAGAAGTCACCTCTGTAGACTCAGGAGAGAGCAATCCCATGGTAGAGTGTTTGACAAGGAAGAATGTGCCCAACTTATTTTACGAGAGTGCGGGCAGTCCCAGGTTCAGGACTTTGTTTGTCTCAGTGCCCTTGTCCTTGTCATTCATTCAGTGGCTCTCCAAATATTTGTCCGTAACAGTATCTCTGTCATTCTAATCATAATTTGCTTTGGAACTCAGAAATCTTCATTGTATTAGTCCTGATTCTATGATGATTAGTAGCAAGAAAGTAAACTCACCAAATGTAGTGATCTTAGCACTATATTTTATTTTAAAGTTTTGGTTCAGTTGAGGTTTCTGGTTGTTCTGCTTACAGATAAAGCTGAAACTCCGAATGATGTTTACATTTCTTAAAATGTGTGTACCCTATGAATAAGTACATATACATTTTATTGCTCCTTTAAACATATTAATGGTTAAAATCTGTATGATGAGGGATTTGCAATATTCACCCCTATTCACATTTGACTTTGAATACCTTATTTTTGAATGACACTAATTTGAGATCATTTCAATATTTCAGAATGACTGACTATATATACTAGTAGAAAAGACTAGCTATGGTGGAATGCTGATGTTTCGTAAATTTGTTCTGTGTGTCTGTAAGATATATTTACATGATTACTTTAAATAGCTTCTCTTTGAATTACACTTTGAAATGGAATTTTTGTAGTCTCCAAAATTGTTTATGACTGTATCATCAGTTTATATATTCTAACTATATGTGGAGTTGAAACGAAAACCTATCTTTTTTATGCATAGATAAAATAACCAAAAAAAATCCTCATTTTCAGGCTCATTTTAATGATGTCTAATTCTAGGTAATTTTAAGATGAGGTAAATGTTAATGCATTAAGAATTTAATATAGTTCACAAGAACAGAAATAATATGTGGGTAGTGATGTATTCTCAAAGTCTCAGGGATGAGAGATTGTAAAAAAAAAATAAAAAATAGGGGAATAGGGAGTTGAAAGCAGACTAAACCTACCTATTCCTTTTTCCATGTCAATTTGAAATTGTTTTTCTCTAAGAGTCATACTGGAAGATGATGTAGGAATAAGTCAGTACACCATCAAAAGTGGACAGGAGACATCCAGAGAGTTCCAGGTACTTCTGGTACTGTCTCTCACTCTGATCCTGACACTGTCACTCTGGGTTCCCTGGCAAAAAATTCTTCTTCATATGTGTCCCCCACTAGGATAGCCTGATGATTACAACTTATGAAGGGGCAATGAGTTTTAGTTCAATCATACAAAGTCCCTTTTGTCTCAGTCAACCAAGAGACCTGAGACCCCAGTTCATCACTCATCACCCAGACCCATCCTCATCCTCACAGTGGACTCAAACCTCTGCCAATCCTTGATGCAATAAGACATTTCATTCTTTATTCTGGAATTCCTTATCTCCCTGCTACTCGAAGAGTTGGCCTCACCTGAGAATTTGGTAGTAAAGCAGAATCCTAGGCCACACCTCGGAGTCTGCATTTAAGCAAGCTCTCTGGGTAATTTGCATGTACATTTAAGTTTGAGAAATACTGCTTCTTATGTTTCCTTACCATTTTAATCTAAGTGAAACCCGGCTGTCTTCCTAAGCCACTACTTCTTTTGTAGTGGCTTTTTCTGAAAAGCTAGTGTTCTCAGTTTTGTGTTCCTCAGACAATTCTGAAGGTTGGAAAAGCTCCCTCTTTGTTCTTCATCATTGTTTCTAAATTGTTATCTCTCTCCTCCCAATGAAAACATCTCTAAGCTGAAGCTTTCATTCTTCGGTTTCACCACTCTCCTTTACTTCTCACTGAAAACCTCTGCAGATCTCTGTGCCACTCCCTTCATTCCTTGAAGATATTCGACCTGGTTGACTGTTTCTCACTTCATTCTATCCCTGATATAATGCATGGTGATTTAAAAATACAGAATCCCTCCAATATATGGGCCTTGATCTTATAATTATGTTGTCCTCCAATCCACACAAGCCACCAACACCCTGTTCATGCCACACATTATTATTCCATATATATATATATATATATATATATATATATATATATATATATCCTCTATAATCTCACTTTCAAACATTCCATTCTCTAAGCCCCACCTCCTCTCCTTTCAGTTCATCCTCTCTAGTGTTTTCACTGTAACAATTCTTTGCGCCCATTGATGCCCAGAATCTACTGACGTGTCCTGTTTTCTCTCTCTTTCACCTGCTTCCCTACTTGTCTGGCTAACGCAGTCATCTGAAAAACCTGAAAACTGGTTAAATCAAATTCTCTAACCATCCAATTCTTAACAGTTTGTCACGTGTATATGCCATATAGTTTTTTGTTCATAATACCACAAATTTTAAGTGTGACTTTAATATTGTCATACAATTCAGCTGGTATTTTTTTTCTTAGTTAAATAAGACGCCTCCTCCCTCTGTTAATTATTTCATACTTTCTCCTCTTTTCTCAAACCTCTACACTTCTTCCTCTCAAACCTCTACACTGCACACCCCCTTCCCTATCTGTTGATTATCTATTATTGTTATTATTATTATTATCATTATTATTATTATTTCATTGAAAAAACAGAACAATCCCAAGAGATATTTCTCATATTCCTACCTCCAAATCTAACAACAAATCTGCTTGTGTAGCCATGTAAACTTTCTGCCCATCCATTTCAATTAATAACCTGTCTGAAACCTTAAGGTCAACCTTTGATGTATGCACTGGGTCACATGTCTTCATGCCTTTTCAAGGGCTTTGCTACTTCAGTTTTACCTCTTTTTCCTGGATAACCACATTCTCCAGCTCAAGGGGATCATTCTAATCTTTCTTTAAAGAGTCTTTGAGACCAAGAACTTAAGTTTATCCCATGTTTCCCCAAAAATAAGACTTAGCTGGACCATCCACTCTAATGCACCTTCTGGAGCAAAAATTAATATAAGACCCAGTCTTATTTTAATTTAATATAAGACCCGGTCTTATTTTTATATAATATAAGACCAGGTCTTATATAATATAGTATAATATAATATAATATAATACCGAGTCTTATATAAGACGAGGTCTTACATTAGTTTTTGCTCCGAAAGATGCATTAGAGATGATGGTCCAGCTAGGTTTTATTTTCAGGGAAACAGTCTCTTGCTACTGTCATTGTCCTTTTCATTTCTAGAGTAAAACTCCTAGAGAGAGTTGCCTACTCTTTATGAATCACTTATTTTCCTCTCATTCTTGCTTCAATCCACTTGTATTAGTCTAAGTTCTCCAGAGAAACAAAACCAATAGGAGATAGATATGATCATGGAGCCTGAGAAGTCCCAAGGTCTGCAGTTGGCAAGCTGGAAACCCAGGAGAACCAATGGCATAGTTCCACTTCGAGTCTAAGGGCCTGAAAACCAGAAGAGCCTATGGTGTAAGTTCCAGTCTGAGCGCAGGAGAAGATTGATGTCCCAGCTCAAAAACAGGCAGAGAGGGCGAAGTCTTCTTTACTCCACCTTCTTTCTACTGAGGCTTCCAACAGAGTGGATGAGGCCCACCCACATTGGGGAGGGCAATCAACTTTGCTCAGTCTACCCATTCAAATGTTAATCTCATCCAGAACCGCCCTCACAGACATACCTAGATTACTGTTTAACCAAATATCTGGGCACCCCATGGCCCAGCCAAGTTGACACATAAAATTAGCCAACACATCACTCAGACTTTAATTCCCAACACTCCACCAAAACCACTTTTTGAAAGTTGTTGCTGACCTCCATGTTGCCATCCCTATGACTCTCAAACAATAATATATGCATGATATTCCCACATTCTTGAAACACTGAAATTCACCACAGGGATTCCAAATTCTTGGGTTTTTTTTCCCTATCTAATCAGCTGCTCCATCTCAATCTTTTTGAAAGTTCCTCTTTATTTTCCCTATCTGTAAGTTTTGGAAAGTCCTGGGACTCAATCCCCATACTTCCTGTCTTCTCTATATACATCCACCCTGTTAGTGAACTCATTTAGCTTTAAATAAAATCTCTACCAATGAATATATATATATATATATATATATATATATATATATATATATATATATATATATGTATTTTTTTTTTTTACTGTAACCCTGGGTTCTTCCCTGAACTCCAGCTTTGTAGTTGATACCACATGACTACATGACTACATAATAGGCATTTCAATCTTAACATGCCTAAAACCAAACTTTTGATTTACCACTGACCAAACCTGATCTACGTTATTTGCCATCTGAATAAATGGTACCTCCATTCTACCAGTTGTTTTAGGGCAAAAAAAATCTGGAAATGAATTTTTTTACTCCTTTCACCCTCACTCTTCACATCAAATCCAGGAGTAAATCCTGTTGACACTAACTGTGAAATATATCCAAGTTTTGACCACATATTATTCTCTTCACTGAGCAGAGCCACTGTCATCTCTTCCTTTGACTACAGTTAGAGCCTCCCGAATAGTCTATCTGCTGCCATATTTTTAAAACAGCTTTAGTGAAATGTTTTACATATCATAAAATTCATAAAACTTTGAGTATACAATGCAATGATTTTAGTAACTTTACTGAGCAGTGCAAACACCACAATACTTCAGTTTTAACACATTTTATCCCTTCAATAAGATCCATTATGCCCATTCCCCATTCCCAACTCAGCTCTAGCAACCACTAGTCTACTTTCTGTCTATGGTCATTTCATGTAAATGGAATAATACAATATGTAGTCTCTTCTGTCTGGCTTCTTTCACTCAGCATAATATAATGTATGTGAAGGTCATCCCTGACATCACATGTGTCAGTAGTTGGTTCCTTTCTATTGTTGTAGAGTATTTCATTGTATGGATACACGATTTTGTCTATCTATTTATAAGTTGATGAGTACATAGGTTGTTTCCAGTTTGGGGCTGTAATGAATAATTTTGTTATGAGCTTTGACATGCAGGTCTTTGTGTGTACATACGTTTTCATTTCTCTTGGGTAGAGTTCCAGGAGTGAAATTCCTGGGTCATGTGGAAGTTACATGTTTAACTTTTTGAGAAACTGCGAAACTGTTCTTCAAAGTGGCTGCACCATTTGGCATTCCCACCAAAAGTGTATGAGAGTTCCTGTTTCTCCACATTCTTTCTTATATATACTTGCTATTCTACTGCATGTGAAATGGTATCTTATTGTGGTTTTAATTTGTGTTTCCCTGATGGCTGATGATGTTAAGCCATCTTTTCATGTGCTTATTAGCTTCTTATTAGCTTATTAGCATCTTCTTTGATGAAACGTTTGTTCATATTTTTGCCCATTTTTTTAACAGTTATTTTTCTTCTTTTTTTTTTTTTTTAGTTTCAGGTGTGCGAAACAATGTAATAGTTAGACATGTATACCCCTCACAAAGTGATAACCTCCCTCCCCCAATCTGCTTCCCCTCTGACATCGTATATAGCTGTTACAGTTCCGTTGACTCTATTCCCTATGTCATGTCTTAAGGGTGTCTTTTGAAGTGCAAAAGTTTTGAACTTTGATGAGGTCCATCCAACTTATCAATGTTTTTCTTTCATGGACCATATTTTAGTGTTGTAGCTAAGAAATCTTTGCTTAATACAAGATTGCAAATATCTTCTCCTATGTTTTATTCTGAAGGTTTTATTTATTTAGCTCTTATTTAAGTCTATGATTCACTTTGAAATAATTTTTTGCATATGGTGTGAGGTTCCCTGCTCCATCCTCATTCACCTATATTCTGTGATCATTGCCAAGTGGAATGGTCATTTAAAATGTCAAATCACATCATATGTCTCCTCTGTTAAGACCCTCTAATGGCTTTCCATGTCATTCTAAGTGATATTCAAAGTCCTATGATGTCTTGAATCTCCTACCTTTTGCTATCATCTCCTACCTCTTTCTAACCTGCATGGTTCATTGCAGTATTACACACCTCTTGCTGTTTCTCTAAGAGTCTAATATCTCTACTTCAACATTTCTGCACATGCTGCTTTATCTGCCAGGAACTTTCTATTACCTCATAGACATCTTCACTGACCACTCTCCATAAACTAGCACCCCATGTCATACTCTCTTCTCCCCTTATCCTTTTGTATTTTTCTTCATGGCCCTTAGCATACACCAACACAATATAGATATGTTTATTTATGTGTATGTTTATATATTGTCAGCTTCCCCCATTACAATAAATGCTCTGTAAGATCAGAAACATTTTTCTTTTGTTCACTATTCTATCTTTATTACCTCAGCGAGTACCTGACACATTGCAAGAGCTCATTGAATGTTTGTAAATTAAAAACATAAATGACTCATGGTTCACATTTTCGCTTCCAAGATGTGTAGGACTGATATGTGCATTCAAATGTGCTCATAGTCTTTAAGAAGAAAATAATAGAGCTTGCTTTGTTTCTATAGATAGACATGTCATTAGCCAATGTAAAAATGTTATAAGTGATTATCTGAATGATTTCACAAAATGAAAATCTACTGAAGTACCTAAGAATCATGTTGATTCCAATTTTGAATTATTTAGTAATATAGTTAAAGTTTTTGCATAGGTATTAGCAAAAGATTTTTCAAAATAATTTATATAGAAATGCTCAGTATAAGTAGAGGGCTATGTGCATATTATGTTTTAAATGATGTAATCCTTTTCTGACTGACATATGTAGAAATATTTTTATTTCTCTTCGCATTTATAGTAATTTATTTGTGCCCACTTTTATGAGAGTTATTTGGTTATCAAGTTCTACTTAAATTAAAGCCATCTGTTCCATGTTGCTTTAAATCTACATGAATCCATTGTAAACTACTGGTGGGCAGGATCTATATCATATCTATCTTTGCATTTTCCAGACATTCCTCTGTGTGTGTGTGTGTGTGTGTGTGTGTGTGTGTTCCAGTGTCTAGCATATTGCAATTGATATTAGCACTTTTTTTTTTACTGTCACAGGCCTTAGTATCTTCTTTATTTCCTGAATAAATTGAGCCACCAACAGGAAAAAGGTCACCTCACAGAGAACGCTATGAGATTTTTGTAAGTCGCTAGACTCCTTTCCATCTTCTCCTCCTCATCATCTCTTGATACTGCTGTCAAATTCTACGCATTCAGCATCCATCTTCACATAACACATTAGTGTGCCCCAAATTCATCCAAGATGTTAAAAGAAGGGAAGACAATCTACTAGGATTAGCCATAACTGTCCATAGTTACAATTTCAAAATACAGAAAATGCACATTTATGGAAACCTCCTTTAGTATCAAGTATAGCTTCAGGCATCAGGGTGTTGAAAGAAGGAGGAAGTAGGTCCACGAGGGTGTCTTGCTTTTGTGCACTTATCTGGGGCGCTATTTCCAGAGAAGGAGCTCCTTTATACAGTGTGCCAAGATGAATTTCTCTAAGTTGATCTGAGTTGTCCAGGTGCCCGCACCAATAAGTCAGTCTCTGTAGGTTAATAGATGCACCAGTCAAAGTAGATGCATTTGGATTGTGGGGAAACCTTCTTTAGTATCTAACACAGGTGTAGTGCTGCGGTTTCTTGGGCTGTGCCTGCCGCACCGGAGCAGTAGCGGCCGGGGTGCCGAGAAAGCTACTGCAGAGCCGCCAGGCCCGGGGCCCTTCGACATGGTCCTCGGTATTACCATTTTTTTATTTGAAAGTATATTAACTTTATAATAAAAAATAAAAATTTAACGGAAGAAAGCAAAGTTGTTTGGGTTATAATATAAGCCTTAAATAAATAAGGACATTCAAGGGTAATCGGAAAATTTAAACCTTACGTGACTCAATGCCCAGGCGATGCCCAAATTAGAGGTGGAAACACAGGTTAAAAAAAAAGATTTGGGGCTGGTGATGCTGGATAAAGAGACACAACTGATTATCATTTTAATAGTATGTTATGTGATGTATAACCCAGTTTTAAGCCATTTAAACTTTACCGAAGGAAGGATACGGTCAAAAGAAGGAAATACATCTAATGTTTGATCCTGGATCCAGGAGGTTTAAATGGAGATTGTAGCTTTGAAATATTGCTTATGCAGAGAGAGAATATCTAACCTTAAGCTGAATGTTTTTCTTGTTACTACTACTTAAAATTCGCATTTGTAGCCCATCAGCAGTTAGAGGCTGAAAAGAACCACATGCCAGCCAGCACCCTATATTTCCTCTCCTTAAACACTGTAAGAGAATTGATTTTAGGATATCTTCGATATCTGAGAAATGGGAGGAGAGCATTAGGAGGGATCTAAAAATTAGAAATGAACTTTATCTTTCTTTGAATGACATGGGAGATGTTCTCACTTAGAGCCATATAAAGTATTAAGATCTTTGAGGTTTCTTAGGAAGTTTTTAAATGATTGCACAGTCTACGGTGCCTTTTGAAGAATGTGCTATGCTTGTTCTATTGTAGTAGTGTGTGCATTTCCTGTTTAGACTGCTTGAATTAGAATCCATGCCCTTTGGTGTTTGAATTTTGGAAAAGCTACTCTCAAATCGTTCTGGCTAATGAACAAGGAAGGGTCAAATATCACTTGTCCTTGTTTATTTAGGTACCATAAGTACATGTTGCAACATCTTGTAGCACAATTAGCAGAGAATCTTAACAGACTGAGAAGTATCAAAGGTGTCCCTTGACAAGAGCCAATTCTGATAGACAAATACGTAGGTCAGATATTATTATAATAAGGGACATATCACACGCTCATATTTCCACTTCACCAGATAGCACTCAAAATTTTAGAGAATTAAAATTATTCTTAGGAATCAAGTGGCTATGATCTCAAGTTTGGGGTCAAATATATGGTAACAGATGGAAACTAGACTTTTGGTGATGAGCATGCAATAGACTATACAGTAGCAAATTATAATGTTGTACACCTGAAATTTATATAATGTTGGTATCTGAAAATTACTACTTTGGAACATTAAGGACTAAAGAACTTTGGCTGAATGATGAATAAGGAGGAGAGAGATAATGACATGCTAGAGAGGGAAGTCACTTACCTCCGCCCCTAGAATGTAACCCACTTATGGGTACCCATTAAACTAGTCAGTGCACCCCGAGATGTCCCAGTTAATGGGAAAAGACAGTGGACTCAGCTGACCCTTGGCAAGAAGTTATCACCAATGAGAAAAAAGATATACATGGTCCACAGGATTAAAGTGGACACATAGAGATTCTAATAGAGATGGTTGAGAATTTGCCTAAAATCTCGCTCACTACTGCTAATGCTCAGCGATTACTACCAGCAGAATATGTACTGATTGTGAATACGAGAGCTAAAGTTCCAGGGAGCAAATTCCCAAAACTGAATTCTTGCATCCCGGTTGTAAGATTGTTGCCTCTACCTTCAGAGAATGATCGTTGGGTGGTTGTGGATTTGCATCCCGATGGGTTGCAGCCTGAGTACAGCCTGATGGGTTATGCTATTAACCGATGGTGCCTTATCTAAAGGAAGAGGGACATTCGCATAATTCATGTCATTGATTTGAATATTTTTGCAAGCCTGTCCTGACACATACAATCAGTATAAAGAATCAGTATATTGTAACAAATTTCTGGTAGATGCTACTTAGTGTCTTGAGATTGGGTCACTTTTCTAATTTGCACAACAAAGGCACTAGCCTAGCACTGTTCCTCCTTTTCAGAGGACTGCAGAGAATACACTAAGCGTGTGAGTACTGTGTCCCTGGAGGAAGAAAAGTAAATGTGTTTCTGTTTTATTTTTGTGAGAGATTGTATCTATGTGTCACAAGTTGTCCCTTTTTGTTAAACTAGTTTTCTATCCTGCCTTGATATCGGTAATGTGTCTCGGACTGAGGTAGTAAATTATGTGGAAATTGAAATATATTCATGAAGCCTAGAAATTCATTATAGACCAAAAACATATGGCAGATCAAGACCCCGTTTTAAAGTCCCAGAATCATTTTTTGAAATGTGGACTGCTTGGCTCTCAGGTGTTGCTGCTTTGTATGTGTCAGAATATCTCTAACAAAGTTAAAACGTACTTTCCTTTTCTAGTAGAGACTGTATAAGATAGTCGTTAAGAGCATGGAATCTGAAGCCAGATAATCTGGATTCAAATCCCATCTTCTTTTCTTACTAGCTCTATGTCCTTGGTCAAATCATTGAAACTTCCTATGCCTTAGTTTCTTCAAATGTAAAATGGAGCTGAGAGTTTTAGTACATATCTCAAAGGACTATTGTAAAGATTAAATGATTTCATATATGAAAAGCACTTTAACAAAACCAGCTTGCTAGCACAATATAATTCTTTGCTGCTATGTCTAAAACTGCTACTACTATTAAATAATAGTACTTAAGTGATGGTTATATTTTGTCTATGTTCTTTATCTCAAATCAGACATGAATATGGAGATTTTTTTGCTACAGGGAAAATACTTGTGCCTGTGACATTTTGGTATTCTTCAAATTAATATATTACTAGCATGCTGATTAATTTTTCATTTACATTATGTCAGAGTATATTTAAAATGTAATAGGTAGTTACCTAACTGTGCTAACCTTTTGGGCACAGCTTTGGATCTATGTCCATAAAAACTTTCCACATACACAAAAAAGTGTATCTTATTCTGTCTGGCACAATTCTAACAATGTTCAGTATAAGTGTATATGTAAGTCTCATAGAGATATAGATTTAATACATGGTGTCCATCTCTTCTCTCTCCCTTTTTTTAACTTTATAAAAAAAATTGTGGAATAAAAACTAATATTTAAATCTAAAACATAGATTGGATATGATCAGACTTAGACATTGAAATTTTGAGATATATGTAAGATTATATATACAGTTGACCCTTGAACAACATGGGTTTGAACCGTGTGGGTCCACTTATACGTGGATTGTTTTTTTCAATACATACTTGTACTATTTCTGGTCCACGGTTGGGAGTCTGGGTATGTGAAGGACACACTGTATGCATTGATGTATGCCATTGTATATAGGAGACTTGAGCATCCATGGATTTTGGTATCTGCAGGGGGTCCTGGAACCAATCCCCAGCAGATACCAAGGGACAACTAAGTTTTTGGGGAGTCAAAAGTAAATACACGGATTTCTGACTGTACAGGGGTCGACACCCCTAATCCCTGTGTTGTTCAAGGGTCAACTATATATATCTCCTTAATTTGTACTGTGAGTCACACATTACATAAGAAACTTGACAGGAGCAGTTTGACTTTCTAATTCAATAACAAGGGCTATAGTAGCATGTTGGGGGTGGAGGTTAAAAATCTCCATTTCTTAGTAGGTTTTATTCAGTCTAGCTTTCTTTAATGAAGCAGACAAGTTATTTGAAGTGACTTTAAACAGATGAAAATTTAGATTACAATATGAAACATCACTCTGTGATAATTTATTCATATTTAAGTTTTATGTAAAACTACAAATTTCAGGGGATTGTAAAGTAGATAGTTCTCACAGTTGGTGGTATTCACTGGAGTTGCATACTGCATTTATTTATTTGAACGGCAAAAATATGTGACATAGCTAAGTCAGCCTACAGGAATGCTTTGTAATTCCTGTTTGAAGGTCCTCTTTACCTTCGATGTAAACTGATACACCTGGAAACCGAAGTTACCCGGCACTCTATTTCTTATTTATACCATTGTTATGTTAGTACCACATACAAATAGGCAGTACAGGTATCTGCCTGGCTGGCTGGTTTGTCCTTAAACTGCTATGGTCCCGATTCAGCTACCGTATTTCCCTGAAAATAACATCAGGTCTTATATTAAAAGACACATTAGGGCTTATTTTCAGGGGATGTCTTATTACTTCATGTACAAAAATCTACATTTATTCATGTACAACAATCTATGTTCCTGTATTCATGTACAAAAATCTACATTTATTCAAATACAGTCATGTATTCATGATGTTCTTCTGGAACATCGTCATAACTCTCCAAACCCCGAATTCCAACTTGAATTTCTTGCGCCCCCATTTCCTATAGAACCATTGGCCCCAATCTCTCATGTCCAGCAATAGAGCTCTCCTTAAATGAGCACGTCTTGTCCATGTGACCTGCTCGTAGTGCATTGGCAACACAGCTTCAGTGATTTTATCCCATGAATTCTTCACCCAAGTCACAACCTCTTGCAAGCTATGCTTCACAAAGTTTCCACGTTGATTTCTCTCCATTCTATTTTCAATGTAGTCATTGATTTCCATGCACAAATGGTCCTTGAATGGCTTGTTTATTGCAATATCTAGAGCCTGCAGATAGGCAGTCATTCCTGCAGGAATCATGATTTGATCTATTCTTCTCTCTGCAGGGAAGTTCTTCATGTCTTTAGCACGTTGAGTGCTGGCTGAATCCCAGACTAGCAGACCTCTTTGGCCACCTCGCAAAATAAGTGGCTGCATTAAATCGACCCACTTCCTTATAACTGCTTATTTGCACCAGGCTTTTTCGGTTTCAAGAACATAAATGCCTGAAACACGTTCAACCTTATCTTTCTTGCCCTTAGTGATGATTAGAGGTGGGGCTTTCTTTCCATCCAGATGAATTGCCAAAATACAGGTAACTCGTGCACTTTCGTAACCAGTGGAGGGAATGTAGATTGACGAGGCAACCCTCTGATTAAACAGAGATCCTTGGCCCATAAACACTACAGTTTCATCCATAGCAATCATGTTGGAGAGTTGGTATTTAGAAAAGTCGATGCCATCAACAAAGAACTTGAATGCAAGTGCACATTTCATAACTTCAGTATCTTTCAGCTTGAACAGTGTTGTCAATCTTAGAGACAGTTCATATGGCTGAAGGAAGCCATCCAGCCAGTGTTGTGATGCTGTGAATTCTTCTGGGGGTATTTCTAACTGTGGTGCCATTGCAAGGGCAAATGCTTGAATATCGGCACTGCGCACAACCAAAGCCTTTGCTCTCCTGTCAGCAATGCATTCACAGATGATGTCTTCCAGCTCAGGAAATAATTGTTGCTGACCTGATCCACACTTGCGCTTCTTAGCATTTCCCTCGTCCACCTGTTGACTGGGGTTGTCGTACTCGGCTCACCATTTTCAGACCATTCAGAGATCCAACTTTTTCTCTTTGCAGAAAGACATAAGATTCTTGCCCCGGAGTCCTCCACAATTCCTTTTTTGTACTCGACGGAATAGCTCTTTCTTTTTGCACTCATCTTGTCTGCGGGTCAAAACATTATTCCCTTTAAATCTACCATTAAATCAAGTGTTAATTGAAGACTTACGAGACAGGATTGGAACAAAAATGATTACAGTTAAGAATGATGGTCCACACAAAAACGACAAAAAACTGCAGGCAGCAAAATTCAGAAAACGTTTCTTTATTTCACATAAGTTCATTAAGTACATCCATTGCAACACACGACGTATAGAATTATGAAGATTCATATGAGACACAACCACATCCGTTCGTTATCAAGTGCACACATTATTCGTGCATTGTGTCTGTACTCCGACTGGTCATTCGGCAATAAGTCTCGAGTTTATCTGTTTACACAGGCGTTTACCTCTCGTCCAAAGGTACCCGCTTGGGTATTTACAAATAATTATAATTTATATTATTTATTTTAAGTATTAATGTCAATCATATTATTTATTTATATTGAATTATATAGTAATGTTATTATTTTATAATTCAATACATCCGTCGTGCGTTGCAACGGACATACTAAATACGTCCATCTGGCTGACGGTCTTAACTGGGGCTTATTTTTGCAGTAGGGCTTATATTACAAGCATCCTGAAAAATCATGCTAGGGCTTATTTTTGGGTTAGGTCTTATTTTCAGGGAAATACGGTACTACATTGTTTTGAACAAATCATTTTAATCCCTTTACCCTTCTTTTTTGAGATGTAATTTTAAACTGTGGATTCAAGCTCATCATGGCTTTGTGCAAATTTTTTCTAATAGGGCTCAAATCAGAGGCTTTTACTTTAAAAATGATTTTCACTTATCATTCTAATTTCTCAATAGCTTTCCTACACAAATTTGCAATTTGCATTTTTAGAAGAAATAAAATGTGAAAACATGATTGAAAAAAGTTCTTGCTTATGAACAAGTACTAATGTAATATTTATGATACTTTTCAATAGAAATCAATTGCTTAAAAACTCAAAGCATAAAGAATAGTATGTAAATTGTTGAAATGACCTTTATGCTGCATTATGAACATGACCCACAGTATTCTGTGACTATTCTGATGCTCCAAATTTTAGTATGAGTGGTTTTAGGATCTTCACAACTATATTATTGGATGTACTAAAGTCTCATATATCATGTGAAGAAATTTAAGCTGTTGAGTAAAACTATAACTTGAAACAGGAGATTGAATTCCTTTTTGCAAGTCTTTTTATGCTGGCACAGTAAAGATGTTTTATTCTGTCACTAAAATTTCTAACTATTTCAATGAATTAAATTTAGGAACTTTTTGTTAATATGCCAGGTAATAGTATTTTCTTTGTAACGTAGCAATTTCTTTTTATTTCAGAACATTTTAAATAAAGTTAAATACCATGAAAAACATATACAGTCCTTTCAAATAGCTACACTAATAGCAAATGTATTTCACTGTTGATCAATATGTGGGCATGTTCTTTAGTCATTTAAAGGGAAATAAAAAATATAGTAGCTCTGATAATAGTAAAAATTCCTAGAAGAAAACATAGGCTGTAAACTCTTTGACACAGGTCTTAGCAGGTTTTATTTTATTTTATTTTTTTAGATATGTCTTCTCGGGTAAAGGAAAAAGAAGCAAAAAAATAAACAAATGGGATTACATCAAAATAAAAAACACAGGAAAGGAAACCATCAACAAAATGAAAAGACAACCCACTGAATGGGAGAAAATATTTGCAAATGATATATGATAAGGAGTTAATATCCCAAATATATAAGGATGCATTCAACTCAATATCAAAAGAACAAACAATCTAATTTAAAAATGGGCAGAGGACCTAAATAGAAATTTCTCCAAAGAGGACATACAGATTGCCAACAGTCACATGAAAAGATGCTCAATGTCACCAATCATCAGAGAAATGCAAATAAAAACTACAATGAGATGTCATCTCACACCTGTCAGAATGGCTATCATCATAAATCAACAAACAACAAGTGCTGGCAAGGATGTGGAGAAAAGGGAACGCTTGTGCACTGTTGGTGGGATTGCAGATTGGTGCAGCCACTATGGTAAACAGTATGGAGGTTCCTCAAAAAATTAAAAATGGAACTACCTTAGGACCCAGCAATTCCACTTCTGGATATTTATCCTATGAAATACAAAACAGTAATTCAAAAAGATATATGTACCTCTGTGTTCACTGCAGCATTATATACAGCAACCAAAATGTGGAAGCAACCTAGGTGTCCATTGATAGATGAATAAAGAAACTGGTATATATAGCCAATGGAATATTACTTAGTCATAGACAGGAATGAAATCTCTCCTTTTACAACAGGGTATTGTGCTAAGTGAAATAAGGCAGAAAGAGGAAGACAAACACCACATGATTGCACTTTTATGTGGAATCAAAATAAAGGGGGGGAAAAAGAAATAAACTGATAGATACAGAGAACAAACTGTTGGTTGCCACAGGGGAGTCAGGTAGGGGGATGAACGAAAAAAGTGAAAGGGATTAAGAGCTACACACTTGCAGTTATAAAATAAGTCACAGGGATGAAATGTACTGCATAGGAAATAGAGTCAATAATATCATAACTTTGTACTGGGAGAAGTGGCTACTAGACTTATGGTGATCATTTTGTAAAGCATACAAATCTCAGATGACTGTGTTGTACACCTGAAATTGGTATAGTATGCCAAGTATAATTTTAAAATTAATAAATATTTTTTTATAAATTTGGTATCTCTAATCCATCTGTCAACTGAGCCATGCAAATTCACACACCATAATGTTTTTCTAAAACTTGACACCATCAACACATATTAATTATGGATATTATTAAAGAAAATTGTGTGCATTACAATCCAAGTTAATTGAGGACAGTTTGAACTTTGAAAGAGGAGACTTATTAGATGTTCGTAGACGAAACCATGAAGACATGACTTAAAGGATGAAGAAGGTAAGGAAATTAACGCAGTGTACACATGACCACTGGCTATAATGCTAAGAAGACATTTTTTTGTTGGCTGATTGGCTGGGTTTAATGATTATGATATTTGTAGTATACTTAAAAACTTAATTAGAAAGAAATTAACAAAGATAAATGCCGGACTTATAAGATGGAGCCCGCTTAATCTGGCCCCTGAGAAAGTAAATGTTAGTGAAGTCAAGAGTAAATGAAGTAGACATATGATTGGCATCAAATGGCAATTCCTTTTTCTCTGAAAAAAAAAAGGGGGGGGATAAGGGCATATTAAAATAAAACTAAACTTTAAGAGAGTTGGAAGGAAAAATGAAGAAATTCACATCGTATGACCTCTACCCAGGAAGTAGAAGGCAAATTCATTTATCAGCTGGGATCCAGTGGTGGATGTTGGCATAGGTAGAAACTTTGGAAGCTCAGAAATAAGCTGAATATTTGATGTAGCATTTAGAACACAAGGGGTCTATTCACATAATCAGATATTATGTCCTTGCAATTTGCCTCCAGTCTGGGCTTCTAATTCTCCATGGGTATGAATTTGACTGTTTAGACTGAATTGGTCTACATTTATGTAGACATAGCTTCAGTTCTACAAATCTTGTATTTCTTTTGTTGCCATATAGTTCCTATTTCTGCCCCAAATTTCAAGCATCTTTCCAATTCATACACAGATTTGCATTAAACATCCAGTTTCTTTACTAGAATAATATCTGTAAGTCTAAAATTGCACTGTCCAATATGGTAGCCACTAGCTACGTGTGGCTATTTAAATTCAAAGTTAAAGAAAATTAAAAATTTAGTTTCTCAGGTGTACTAGTCACATTTAAAATGCTCAGTAGCCATAGTGGTCAGTGGCTGACATTTTTAATAGTGTAGATATATTTTCCATAATTGTAAGGCGTTATATTGGATAATAGTGGTCTAGAATCATACCATTCCTACTTGGGTAATTTTTATTTAAATGAAATAAAGATGATCTGTTAAAAACATATTTATAGGTGATTTTTAATTGAGTATATTCCTGACAAAGTGGTTTCCTATTCCCACACTATTCCCAAACCCATAGATGAAGTAAATATATGCCCAAAAGACATTAGAAGATTCAGCTTCAGGAGTCTTAATATTTTAAAAAGCTGTACTCTTTGACTTCTTGTCTTCTGCTGGCAATTCAACCCCAATCCTAACTTTACGTTGAAGGAATTTAAGTAATTTATCATGAATATTCCTTTTTGACTCATTTCTGATCTTGTACCCCAGCTAGAATAGATGAGCTTCCAAAGGGTTCTCAAGGCTTCAGCCATACCTTTTAAACTCCATACTGGTTAACAAACCCAGGAAATTTCAGCATTCTATTTTCTTACCCAGAAGTGACATGATATTTCAGAAAGAGAGCACAAGTTTTTTTCAGCTAAGGACATGGGTTTGTTCCAACTCTGTCACAAACAAGTTATTTGAGTCTTCTGATATTCAGTTTCCATACTTACTGAATTCAGATAAAAATTCCATCTTTAAGTCTAAAATGTGAAAACACTTAAAGTAAAGCTACAAAATCATCATCATCACTACAGGAATTGCAAACATATATGATACCACCTATGTGTAAACCTGTACTTTTTACAAGTGTGTTAACTAAGTTCTCACAACAACCCCTCAAAGCAGGTAGTCATTCAACATCTTTTCTTTTTTTAAGAATGTCTCACAGGCCGGAAGGGATTGGCAGGAAATATTCAAAGTGATGAAAAGCAGGAACCTACAACCAAGATTACACAGTAAAGCTATCATATAGACTTGAAGGACAGATGAAGAGCTTCCCAGACAAGCAAAAGCTAAAGTTCATCACCACCAAACCAGTATTACAAGGACTCTTAGAGGGACTTCTTTAGAAAAAGAAGAAAAAAGATAAAAAATATGAATAATAAAATGGCAATAGCTACATATCTATCAACAATTACTTTAAATGTAAATGGGTTAAATGCTCTAATCATAAGGCTGAATGGATAAGAAAACGAGACCCTTACATAATGCTGCCTACAAGAGACTCGCTTCAGATTGGAAGACACACAGAGACTGAAAATAAAGGGATGGGGAAATGATACTTCATGAAAATGGAAAAAAAAAAACAAACAAAAAACAACAACAAAAAAAGCTGAGGTAGCAATACTCATACAGCCAAAGTTGACTTTTAAACAAAAGCTATATAGCAAGAGATGAAGAAGGACCCAGTAATCCCACTTCAGGGTATTTATTCAAAGAAACCCAAAACACTACTTCGAGGAGGCCTGTGCATCCATATGTTCATTGCAGCGTTGTTTACAATGGACAAGACATGCAGGCAGCCTGGGTGTCCGTCAATGGATGAATGGAGAAAAAGGAGGTGGTACATAGATAGGAGTATTGCTCGGCCAAGAAAAGGGGTGGGTTCCTGCCCTCTGTGGCATGGATGGACCTGGAGGGTGTTGCGCCGAGTGGACTGTCAGACAGAGAAACACAGATGCAATGTGATTTTGCTTATATGTGGAATCTAAAGAACAAAATAAACAAACAAATAAAAACAAACTCATAGATACAGAGAATAATTTGATGGTTGCCAGATGGGAGGGGGGCGGAAGTGAGTGAGAAAGAGGAAGGGACTAAGAAGTACAAATTGGTTGTTACACAGTAGTCATGGGGATGTAGGGTATAGCATAAGGAATATAGTCAACAATATTGTAATAACTGTATGGTATCAGATGGGTACTAGATTTATCAGGGTGATAGATGGGAGGGAGTTGGGGGCAGAGTAAGAAAAGTGAAGTGATTAACAAGTATAAATTGGTGGTTACAAAATAGTCATGGGAATGTAAAATAAAGTACAGGGAATACAGTCAATAATATGGTAATAACTATGTATAGTGCTAGGTGGGTACTAGACTAGTCAGGGGGATCACTTCCTAAATTATACAAATGTCTAACCACTATGCTGTACACCTGAAATTAATATAAAATAATATTGACTGTCTAAAGTGTAAAAAAAAAGTCTCAGTGATTAAGAGGACTGTAATGGTGTATATTGAGATAAATGCCATAATTTATAAACCCCAAACTCAACAATTAATACAATGAACATTTCTCATACGATGATTAAATATGAATATTCAAACCTGATGATGCACAAGGCCAGATTTCTTCAATCTGGTGGCTCCACCACAGTGTAGGGCCTTGGAGATATTTGCTTGCAGTCAGAAAATGAAAAAAGAGAAACAGATAACTTTCAGTCACATGCCACTAGTGACAACTAGTCACTCAGCTAGGTACAGAGAATGCTGGGAAATGTAGCCTCTGCCGTCATTTCTCAGTAATCAGCTCTTCACTATGGAAGAAGAATGTGAATCTAAAATCTCCTTACTGTGCAACTGTAACTTTAACTTATGTAATCTTTGTTTTCCTACTTTCTATGATGAATTAAATAACCCTATTTCAAGTATTAAATAAATTTAAAATGTTAAGTTCAGGGCTCAAATGTAATAAGCACTCAATAAATAGTAGCTCATTAATTCATTGCCATCCTCTTTAATAAGCTACAAAATATTCTGGTCCCTGCAAGATTGGGGCTTCATTTGATTCTGGCAATTTCTTTATCTACTCCAACAACCAGCCTAATTAGAGGATTCTATCATGGCTGCTAGACTTCCATAATGCGGAACACCTGCCTGCTTATGGTCCCTGAATATTACTTTGCTTTTAATTACACAACATTGTGCTATGCTTATTTATTGGAATTTCCCTGTGTTTTTTTTTATTTTGTTTATTTTCTTTTTATCTTGGGTTCCTGATGCCAAATGCACATGTTGTTTTTTTTCACTTACTCATTGAAAATTGTGCTTTTCCCATAAATGGAGGCTTTCTCTGTGACTGAAATGAGGATTTGTCTCTATCCGCAGCCTCGTCCAAATTGCAGGTTTAATTTCAGGCCTTTATGAGATTGGTCCATGCTGTCTGTGTACCATAAAAGTCAGGCTATTAAGCAGTGAATAACCAAACAGGCTAAATGAAACCAGACATTATGTGCAGAAGAAATGTTGTGCATAGAAATCTTTTTTGTTTTTCTGCATTGCTGTTTAGTTTATCGTCCTTGGACATGAATGTGTGTATGTATGTTTGTACATGTTGTATCAGGAGTGAGTGTGTGTATGTGTTGGGTTGGATTGTGAAAAGGAAGAAATTTATATAGTGCAAGCAAATTTTTGCTGTTAGGAGATCTGTAATAAGGAGCAATTAGTGAGGAAGACTTCAGTGCAACGGTCAAGGTGAACCATTACTTTGACCCAATGGTTTTTGCTGAAAACAAGCAGAATTTACATTTAACTTCCAGAGTCGGAAATATTGTATGTGTTCAAGAAACATAGTATAATAATACTGCACAGTGGAAGTTTCAATTAAAACACATTACAAAATAATGTCTTAGACCAAGATGTGAAAATGTCAAAAGTAACGGAGAAGCATCAGAGGAATTTTAGTCTTCTTCACCCTATAGGGAATATTAAATGGTGACTCTAATTAGAGAAAGATTAGGAAGAGCATACTATTCTACAACAACTGTGCCTTTGCTCCTTACCCCCAAAGTGGAAACGATGGAATGCTACCATCTAACCTCAAATAGAGTCATAGTAGCTTCATGAAGTTTATTTGAGAATATTTTTCGCAGGTTTGTTTGGGGGGAATAGTGTTGTGAATTCCTTTCCTCCCAAAGGAGAAGGGTGTGATATTACTTCCAAATCCCAAGTAATAAAAGAGGGGTTTAAATGAGATTCCACAATGAGCTTACTATGTGTCCCCATAAATTTCTTAGACACTGGGAAATGGTGTTTAACTCATACCGGCAGCAAGAGAGAGCTGCCTGTGTAACAATTAGATTTCACTCCAAATGTTGATTTGGGTAAAAATTATATGACTGTTTCCCGTGGCCCAGATGTGGACCATGAGCAGGAGAAAGTAAGAATATGGTTTTCTTGGACTTTGTTCAGTGAAGCCCCTGGAAATGTTAGTTAGGTCATAGAAAAAAAATAATCTGGAAGTTTTTCCAGATGTCTTGGGGCTGGAGAATGAAAGGGCAACTCAGGAGCATAGAAATGCTAATGATTTTCTTCATTGGTAAAAAAGCATGTGAAACATTTCCCCATAATTAGGGGAGCCCCAAAGGAGCTCATGAGAGTGCCTGTATCAGATACCAATTGTCACAGTAATACCGCGTAACAACCAAAAACAAACAAACAAACAAAAAAACCTCATCCACATGCAATACTAACTTTATGTTTCATGCATCTTGAGTTGTCATCTTGATGTCTCTACTGATCCTGGCTTAGCTCATATGCACATTTAGGGATTGGTTGACTCTCAGTTTTATCTAGGATGCTTTGGGCTGGAACAACTGAGATGACATATGCCTCTTATCCACTGGCAAGCTAGCACAAGCATGTTGTCATGACAATGTTAGAGGCACAAAAGTGAGGGCAAGTACATTTGTACAAGCATGTTTCAAGCCTCTACTTACGACATGATTGTTCACATTCCATTGGCCAAAACAAGTCATGTGGCCATCCCAGAGTCAGAGTGAGAAGCATTATTAAGTTTCAGGGAAAAGGTGATGGCTAAGGGTGGTGTGGGGATTTGGGGGCATTTTTTCAAGTACTCCATCACAGTGCCCATGAAAAAAGCAAAGATTTAATAACCTGCCAGATCCAAAGAGTGCTGGAGTTAAGTCACCGTGCCATTACCCAGCAAACAAGAACTTTCCTGCTCAATCTACCTCTTCTCTTTCCCTGATATTCAGCCATGATGTAATCATACCCTATGATGGGTGAGGTGGGGGAAGGGTATTAAAAAATCAAGGTGATAATAAACTTGACTTCTACCTGAAGTGGAACCAAACTCAGGCGGGTGAGAAGACTAAGTTTTAGAGCAAATTGAAACATTTAAAAATCATTTTACAGACTGGATATCTGAGTTACTGAATTGAGACTGTATTTTGAAACTAAAAGCAACAGTTAAGCATTTATTACCTTAGTTTGACTAGAGAATTTTCATCCTAGGCCTGCTGAAGAACTATGCCCACTGGGTAAATATAGACAGTGAGAAACCAAGCTGAAGTTACTTTATGATTAAATTCTAGCAGTCCTTCTCATTTAAGTAATTATATTACCTCAATAAATGGTGTCTGGTAGTAGTTGAGAATTAGAAATCAAGAGCCAAACTGCAGTCCTTGGGTTCAAATCTCAGCTCTACTTCTTGTTGACTTGAGCCTTTTTTTTTAATTTCATTTAACTTTTTTACATCTATGCCTCAGTTCTCTTGCCTAGAACATTGGGATAGTATTTTTATCAACCTCAAATCGTTGTTGCAAGGATTGATTGAATTAATACACTTGAATCATTTCAAACAGTGCCTGGTGCACAGTAAACACTTAGTAACTGCTACTACATACCGTAAAATGTACTATTTCTGTTTAACAGTACACTTTTCTACACTGATATGTGAAATGCAATAATCTGATTGGACGCCACACTGACACATACATGATGCACTGCCTGTCAAAGGTGCATAAATTACACAGTATTCAGGGAGAAAAACATTTGGTTACTCTTTTGCAGAAGCACTGTAGGCAATCCATTCTTTCCAAGCCCAAATTCTCCTTTTATCAAGCTCATCTTGGCATGCTTTTCCCTTGGAAATTTTCTTGGACTTGTTACCTCTAGTGACATTTCTCTGGGTTGCCATCTGTGAGTCCTTTATTCAGTTAGTTTGTATTTATTGTCTATGAGTGAGCATTTAGCATACAAAGTGATGGTTCTAACCCCCAAAAGGCAATTACTAAAAAATGCTTTCATATATTTGACTTTGAAGACAGATCACTTTATTAGTTTCTTTAGAAAACAGAGGATCTAGATCTCAATATAAGCTGTAGAGTCATAGGTTTAGGGCGAGAAGGAAACTTTGAGATAATTTCTTCAACTCCCTTACTTTATAGATGAGAAAATCAAGGCCAAAATCATACAGTTATGTGCCCAGAGTTGCAGACTATTTTCAGAGTGGGGACTATCGGTAATGTCTTCAGGCCCACAAGCCCGCTGCTCTTTCCATACCTCGTAGCTTCCCACATGAGCACAGTCTCCACAGGGAAAATAATTTGGACCAAATGGGTAGGCAGAGGTTAATGTTAAAAAATGGAGTTCAGATCCACAGCAGGTAGCAGTAACCAATTTTGTTTATTGTTAATTTATTTTTATTAATATTTTTTATTGTAAATAATAGTGTTGTGAATATGGGTATACAGATATCTCTTTGAATCCCTGCTTTAAATTCTTTTAGCTGTATAACGAGAAATGGAATTAGTAGATTATATGGTAACTCATTTTTTAAATTTATTTTATTAAATTTATTGGGGTGACAATTATTAGTAAAGTTACATAGGTTTCAGGTGTACAATTCTATATTACATCATCTATATATCACATTGTGTGCTCACCACCCAGAGTCAGTTCTCCTTCCATCACCATATATTGGACCCCACTTTACCCTCATCTACCACCCCCTCCCCCCTTACCCTCTGGTAACCACTAAACTATTGTCTGTGTCTAGGAGATTTTGTTTCTCATTTGTTTGTCTTGTTCTTTGTTGTTTCATTTCCCACATATGAGTGAAGTCATATGGTTCTTGACTTTTTCTGTCTGACTGATTTTGCTTAGCATAATAATCTCAAGATCCATCCATGTTGTCGCAAATGGCACTATTAATTTTTTCAGAGGAAACCAATTTTGAAATTAAAGACTGATTATGGTGATGGAATTTTAAATGGTCTTTCGCACAAAAACTCAGTTGGTAATGCCTAATAGGAGACATGAGGGAGAGGAGGGACTCCCTATACACGTTTGGTTCGTGGTTAAAGGTCTCTTGAGAATTGATTTCATTTTTTCAATCACACTCCCCTTTTCACATGGTAAAATACCACCCCGAGTAGTACAGTTGTCTTTGTCAGTGTCATGTGTCAGAGTTACCTGAAGGGCTTGTTAAAACACAATTTTCTGGATCTCTCCGCCAGACTTTGTCATAAGCAGACTTCAGGGCAGGGGTGGTGCGAGTGGTGCTGCTGCCGAGACTACAGTTCTGACAAGTTCTCAGGTGTTTCTGATGCTGTTAGTCTGTGGATCAAACTGAGAATCACTGACCTATGTAAACAGTAGTAAATAGTAATACAACAAATATGGGTGAGGCTGTGTGTGATGCTAGAATTCCACACATTGCATGTGCGTATGTACTACATTTAGCATAAAAGAATATCCTCCTGATAGAAGTGAAGAGAATCAAATGCCTTCTAATATGCGATATTAGGTTTGTGTATGTATTTCATCTTGACGGTGTATGTGACTGATTGCTTTAGAGATGTTGCTGCAGCATTTTGATATCTCAAGAGATGTATTTCGGGATTGTGTTGGCTCTAGCTTCATAACTACTATAAACTACTCTAAGATCTTCAACCTAAAGAACTCGTCATTTATTTTATTTCAGTAAGAACTGCTCAGTAAACCCTTTCTTGAGCAATCTCTCCTCTCTTTACATGTTTTTTTCTTCCCTCACAATCTGTCTGCATATTGGTGCAATCTTATAATCTTTACACAAGCATATGGATTCTGGCTGCTATGTATATAGGTCATGTGGTTCCACATTGATTTCCAAGTTTTAAATGATACGTTTGTACCAACATACTGCTGGAAATCTTTTGGGGAATTCAAGATACCTCATGCTCTTTGCGGGGGTGGGGGGAGGAAACTTTCCCATGGGGTCCTGTGATTTCAAATTGGAGGTATTTAATTAAACACAAGTATAGAAATATGACAGGAACAGATCATGACAAGTATAGGCAAAGTGAAATGGATTTTCATAATGGGCTACACTGTCACCTCATCCACATATGTTTCTCTTCCTTCATCCTCTCTCTTCGACTCTTCTTCAATCCTGGGCCCCTGGAAGGTCTATAGCACACCTTCCAGGCATGAGGATCCAGTACTACCCACCTCTCCCAAACTTTCTCCCTCCCTTCCCTGTACCTCACTTTCTTTGTTACTCCTTCTGAGAAACCCCTGTTTGTTGGAGTTCAGGAGATACCAGTGAATCGTCAAAACAAGCTTCTCACCTGCCAACTCCCTGAGGACATTTTTTTATGTTTCCTTAAGAGTCTTATGGATATAAATGGCACCATTATGAAATTGAGAGTTTCAGGTAAGCTGGAGAAAAACAAAATATTAATGCAACTGAGAAATTTAGTTTCCCTTAAAATCACACAGTATGTACAGTTGCTTCTTGCCTATGCAGATGAACAGTTTTAAAGAGGAAAATAAAAGGAAGGAAGGAAGGAAGGAAGGAGGGAGGGAGGGAGGAGGGGAGGGAGGGAGGAGGGGAGGGAGGGAGGGGGGAGAGAGAGACAGAGAGAGAGAGAGAGAGAGAGAGAGAGAGAGAGAGAGAGGAAAAGAAAGAAAGAAAAAGGCAAAATAAAACCAGATGGTGATGTTTGCTGATTTCTGTCATTTTCATATTGGAAACTTATCAGTATGATGAAAATGATGTAGATACATATTGGCTACCAGCAATATAATTATCTACCTTACATTATAATTATTTGAAATTAGATCATCTCTCCATTTCTATAGTATAAGTTCAAAATGACAAAGGCCATGACATTTTCAACTCCCATAGCACCTGTCATGGTATAAATATCACTAATAAAAATAACAATAATGCTATAGTAATAATAACTACCACAGCTATTAAAGAGAAAAATCACAAAATGAAATACAAATAACCATAAAAAGCGAGAGATTTTAAAGGAAATGTCCATTTCAAAAAGAAGGAGTATTCTGAGATTCTCAAGATTATCTTTGTGTGGCCAGATGGCTCAGTTGGTTAGAGCGTAAGCTCTGAACAACAGGGTTGCCAGTTCGATTCCCACAAGGGCCAGGGAGCTGCACCCTCCACAACTAGACTGAAGACAACGAGCTGCCACTGAGCTTCCAGAGGGGCAGCCAGATTGCTCAGTTGGGTAGAGCGCGAGCTCTCAACAACAAGGTTGCCGGTTCAATTCCCACTTGGGATGGTGGGCTGCGCCCCCTGCAACTAAGATTGAAAACGGTGAGTGGACTTGGAGCTGAGCTGCGCCCTCCACAACTAGATTGAAGGACAATGACTTGGAGCTGATGGGCCCTGGAGAAACACACTGCTCCCCAATAGTCCCCAATAAAATCTATTTAAAAAAGAAACAAAAAACCCTGTGTTTTACCAAGACGTTACACAGTAAACATACGATGTTCCCCAATATTCCACAATAAAAAATTTTTTTAAAAAATTATCCTTAACTCATCCCTAAAGATCCTGAATTTCAAGGAGAAATGCAGTTTTCAGGGGGACACTGTAAAGAATGCTGTTCATATGGCTTTGTGAGTTGTTGAAAAGATACCTGGACACTTTTACAAGCACTGTGACAGACGGACGCCTACTGATGAGCACTGGAGATGGGGGTTTTTTCAGCATCCAGAAGGCAGCCTCGTTCCATGCTGCTCTGGCATAATGAGACTCCCAGGAACCTCTGCAGGGGCAGGAGGCAAAGGAAGCCATAGCAGTGGCCTGTCCCCAGACATGAATCTCACCATCTCTATTACCAAGAGGAGAGACAAAGACAAGGAAAAATAAGACACCTCGAAGTATTGGACAAAACTTTCAGGACCATAATTGAGATCACTTCTGTGGATGCCAGGATAATGTAGGAAGTTATCTGGGTGAGAAAATGAATGCCTCGAAATTGTGATGGGATTGAGTGGAAAAAAACACATGACACACTATCATTTATTGAGTAGCAATTTAAGAATACCAGTGTGGCTTAAATAATTCATATACATACAGCACTGTCCAATAACCTGTCATTCTTTCAGCAATTGAAATACAGCTAGTGTATATGAGAAACTTAGGTTTTAAATTTAATTTATTAATTTTTTTTTTTTTTTCTGTTTTTTGAACTATGTGAGATCTGAGGTATTTCTCAGCTTTTTTAAAAATTAAAGTTGGGGCCGGCCCGGTGGCTCAGGCGGTTAGAGCTCCATGCTCCTAACTCCGAAGGCTGCCGGTTCGATTCCCACATGGGCCAGTGGGCTCTCAACCACAAGGTTGCCGGTTCAACTCAAGTCCCGCAAGGGATGGTGGACTGCGCCCCCTGCAACTAAGATTGAACACGGCACCTTGAGCTGAGCTGCCGCTGAGCTCCCCGATGGCTCAGTTGGTTGGAGCACGTCCTCTCAACCACAAGGTTGCCGGTTCAACTCCCGCAAGGGATGGTGGGCTGTGCCCCCTGCAACTAGCAACAGCAACTAGACCTGGAGCTGAGCTGCGCCCTCCACAACTAAGATCGAAAGGACAACAACTTGACTTGGAAAAAAAAAGTCCTGGAAGTACACACTGTTCCCCAATAAAGTCCTGTTCCCCTTCCCCAATAAAATCTTAAAAAAAAAAAAAAAAAAGAAAGAAAGAAAGAAAGAAAGAAAGAAAGAAAGAAAGAAAGAAAGACAGAAAAAATTAAAGTTAATTGGGGTGACAGCTGTTTGTAAAGTTACATAGATTTCAGGTGTACAATTCTGTATTACATCATCTAAAAATCCCATTGTGTGTTCACCACCCAGAGTCAGTTCTCCTTCCATCACCATATATTTGATCCCTCTTACCCTCATCTCCCACCCCCCCTCCCCTATTACCCCCTGGTAACCACTAAACTATTGTCTGTGTCTATGAGTTTCTGTTTCTCATTTGTCTTGTTCTTTTGTTGTTTTTGGTTCATATACCACATATCAGTGAAATGATATGGTTCTCTGCTTTTTCAGTCTGACTTATTTCGCTTAGCATTATATTCTCAACATCCATCCATGTTGTCACAAATGGTCCTATTTCATCTTTTCTTACCGCCGAATAGTATTCCATCGTGTATATATACCACAGCTTCTTTATCCATTCATTTATCGAAGGGCATTTTGGTTGTTTTCGTGTCTTGCCCACCGTAAACAAAGCTGCAATGAACATTGGAGCACACGTGTCTTTATCTATAAATGTTTTCAGATTCTTTGGGTAGATACCCAGGAGAGGCATAGCTGGGTCATATGGTAATTCTATTCGTAATTATTTGAGGAACCTCCACACTACCTTCCATAACGGCTGCACCAGTCTGCATTCCCACCAACAGTGTATGAGGGTTCCTTTTTCTCCACAGCCTCTCCAACACTTGTTACTATTTGTCTTGTTGTTGATAGCCATTCTGACTGGGGTGAGGTGATATCTCATTGTGGTTTTTATTTGCATTTCTCTGACGATTAGTGATGCTGAGCATTTTTTCATATGCCTATTTGCCATTTGTATGTCCTCTTTGGAGAAATGTCTCTGCAGGTCCTCTGCCCATTTTTCAACCGTGTTGTTTGTTTTTTTGTTGTTGAGTTTCATGAGTTCCTTGTATATTTTGGATATTAGCCCCTTATCAGAGGCACTGTTTGCAAAAAACTTCTCCCATTCAGTTGATTGCCTCTACTTTGTCGATAGTTTCTTTTGCTGTGCAGTAGCGTTTACGTTTCATATAGTCCCATTCGTTTATTTTAGCTTTTACCTCCATTGCCTTTGGAGTCAAATTCATAAAGTGTTCTTTGAACCCAAGGTCCATAAGTTTAGTACCTATGTTTTCTTCTATGCCGTTTATTGTTTCAGGTCTTATGCTAAGTCTTTGATCCATATTGAATTAATTTTGGTACATGGTGACAGATAGCAGTCCAGTTTCATACTTTTCCACGTGGCTTTCCAATTCTCCCAGCACCATTTATTGAAGAGGCTGTCTTTACTCCATTGTATATTTTTAGCTTCTTTGTCAAAAATTACCTGTCCGTATTTAGGTAGTTTTATTTCTGGGTTCTCAATTCTATTCCATTGGCCTGTGTGTCTGTTTTTCTGCCAATACCATGCTGTTTTGATTATTGTAGCCCTGTAGTACAAGCTAAAGTCAGGGAGTGTGATAGCTCCAGTATTGTTCTTTTTTCTTAGGATTGCTATTCGGGGTCTTTTGTGGTTCCAAACAAATCTGATGATTTTTTGTTCTATTTCTTTAAAAAATGCCATTGGGATTTTGATGGGGATTGCATTAAATCTGTATATTGCTTTGGGTAATATGCCTATTTTAACTATGTTGATTCCTTTATCCATGAGCACAGAATGTCTTTCCATTTCTTTGTGTCTTCTTCAATTTCTTTTAATAAATGTCTTGTAATTTTCAGCACATAGGCCTTTCACATCCTTGGTTAAGTTTATTGCTGGGTATTTTATTCTTTTTGCTACAATTACAAAAGGAATTCTTTTTTATTTCTTTTTCTGAGGTTTCATTGTTAGTATATAGGAATGCAATGGACTTTTGTACGTTGATTTTGTAGCCAGCAACTTTACTGTATTCGTTGATTATTTCTAATAGCTTTTTGGTGGAGTCTTTAGGGTTTTCTATATATATAGCATCATGTAATCTGCAAAGAGTGACAGTTTAACGTCTTCATTCCCAATTTGGATGCCTTTTATTTCTTTCTCTTGCCTGATTGCTCTGGCAAGGACTTCTAACACTATGTTGAAAACCAGAGGTGATAGGGGACAGCCCTCTCGTGTTCCTGAACGTAGAACAAAGGGCTTCAGTTTTTCACTGTTAATTATGAGATTGGCTGAGGGTTTGTCATATATGGCCTTTATTATGTTAAGGTATTTTCCTTCTATACCTAGTTTATTAAGTGTTTTAATCATAAATGGATGTTGTATCTTGTCAAATGCTTTTTCTGAATCAATTGATATAATCATGATTTTTGTCCTTTATTTTGTTTATGTGATGTATCACATTGATGGATTTGCTTATGTTGAGCCATCCTTCTGCCCCAGGGATGAACCCCACTTGGTCGTGATGATAAATGTCTTTAATGCATTGTTGCATTAGATTTGCTAGAATTTTGTTTAGGATTTTTGCATCTGTATTCATCAGAGATATTGGTCTGTAGTTCTCTTTTTTTGTGTTCTCCTTACCAGGTTTTGGTATCAGGGTAATGTTGGCCTCATAAAATGAGTTAGGGAGTACTGTGTCTTCCTCAAATTTGCTGAGGCTGATTTTATGTCCCAATATATGGTCTGTCCTTGAGAATGTTCCATGTACACTAGAAAAGAATGTATAGTCTGATGTTTCAGGATGAAGTGCTCTATATATGTCAGTTATGTCCATTTCATCTAATATGTCATTTAGGGTGGCTATTTCGTTATTTATTTTCTGTTTGGATGATCTATCCGTAGCTGTCAATGATGTATTTAAGTACCCTAGTATAATTGTGTTTTGGTCAATTTCTCCCTTTAGTTCTGTTAGTAGTTCCTTGGTATATTTTGGTGCTCCCTGATTGGGGGCATAAATATTGATGACTGTTATATCTTCTTGTTGTACAGTCCCCTTTACCATTATGAAATGTCCATCTTTGTCTCTTGTTATCTTTTTCACCCAGAAGTCTGTTTCATCTCATATCATTATGGCTACACCTGATTTTCGCTGGGTACCATTTGCTTGAAGTGTCAATTTCCACCTTTTCACTTTGAGTCTGTGCTTGTCCTTGTAGGTGAGATGTGTCTCTTGGAGACAGCATATGGTTGCGTTTAGTTTTTTGATCCAATCTGCTAATCTGTGCCTTTTTATTGGTGAGTTTAGTCCATTTACATTTAGGGTGATTATTGATATGTGAGGATTTCCTATCATTCTATCTTTAGTTTTCTGGTAAGACTGTGTCTCCATTGTTTCTTTGCCTTTTTGTTGTTGTCTGTTATTTCTCTGTGATGGTATTCTATGATGTTTCCCTGTGTTTCTTCTTTTATTACAGTATATATTTCAGTTCTGGATTTTTTTTGAGTGGTTACCCTTTAGTTTATGTAAAAGAAAGTTTGATCTTTAGGGTATTCCATTTTCTTCAGCATGCCTACTTTCTCCATTCCCATATTCCGGTTCAGGCCTTTACTCTCCCCCTTTTTATGTTTTGGTTGCCACAAATTGTCCCTGTTGATGGTGGTCAAATAGCCTCCTTTAGTATTTCTTGTAGTGCAGGTCGTGCATTAGAAAATTCCCTCAGCTTCTGTATTTCTGGAAAGATCTTTATTCCTCCTTCATATCTAAAGGATATCTTTGCTGGATATATTATTCTTGGTTCATGATTTCTCTCTTTCAATAGTTTGAATATGTGGTTCCACTCCCTCCTGGCTTGTAGAGTTTCTGCTGAAAAATCTGATGATAATCTAATGGGCTTTCCTTTGTAGGTTACCATCTTCTTTTCCCTGGTTTCCTTGAGGATTCTTTATTTGTTGTTGATTTTTGACAGCTATAATACAATGTGCCTTGGAGAAGGCCTGTTGGGATTGAGGTAATTAGGTGTTCTATTTGCTTCTTGGATTTGAAGATCCAGTTCTTTCCACAAGTTTGGAAAGTTCTCATCGACTATTTGTTTGAATATACTCTCTGTTCCCTTCTCTCTTTCTTCTCCTTCTTGTATGCCCATTATTCTTATATTGCTCTTTCTGATGGAGTCAGAAAGTTCTTGTAGAGTTCTTTCATTTCTTTTAAGTCTCAAGTCTCTTTCTTCTTCCATCCGTGTCTAAATTTAATTTAAATAGTTTACATTAAATTTAACTTGCCACACGTGGCTACTGTATTGGACAGCATAGATTCTAACCCTCAAAAGAAGTCAGAGATTATGTTTTTAATAGCCTATGCTTTAGCAATGTGGAAACTGAGGAAAGAAGGTTAAGTAACTTGATTAAGATCACATCTAGAATCTAACTGTAAACAACACAAATCCAGGAATTTCTAACTAAAAATACATATTCTATTATATCTCTTTATTCAGATTTCTGGAATGACTGATAATTTGAGTTCTCTTAGTTTAAAATTAAATACCTTGTATGCCAAAAATTATATTCTAGAATGTGTCACTTTGTAACATCCCTGCACAGGAAACTACCCATATGAGCAACAAGTCAAATGAATAAGTAAATTATGTCTATGCACACAATAGAATATTACACAATGATGAGAATGAAATATCTACAACTCCATATAACAGTTTAGATAAACCTTACCGACAGTATTGTTGAGCTAAAGACGCCAAAGCCTAAAGAGCATATAATGGATGATTCCATTTATGTAAAGTCCTTAAACAGACTGATCTACACTGTTAAAAATCAGGTCAATCAAATCTTCTGGGGCCACAGGTGGAGAAATGGTGAGTGATGGGTGGTCAGAGACTTGAAAGGAGCATGAGCCCAACTTCTGGGATGTTCTGCTGTTTCTCGTTCTGGATACTGGTTATACTTTGTGAAAATTCATTGCGTTGTGTATTTACGATACACACACTATATTAGTTTTCTGTTGCTGCATAATATATTATCTCAAACGTAGTGACAAAAAACAACACAAATGTATCATATTGGTTTCTGTAGAGAGAAGTCTGGGCATAGCATGGATGGATTCTCTGCTCACACTCACCAGGCTGTCATCAAGTTGTTGTCTGGGACTGGAGTGCTCACCTGGGGCTCAAGGTCTTCTTTCAAGCTCACTGGTGGTTTTTAGACTTAATGGCCTTATGGTTGTAGGACTGTGGTCCCCCTTTTCCTGATAGCTGTAGACTGCTCTTAGAATCTCGAGGTTGTCCATAGTTCCTTGCCATGTGATCCCCATAGATATTCATGGCATTATATTAGCTTTTTAGGCCAACTGGAGCATGTCCCTCTGACTTCCTCTTCTTTGTTCAGCTACAGAAAACTGCCTGCTTTTAAAGGAATCAAGCCCATCCAGATAATCACCAAATCTTAAAGGTCAACTGATTTGGGATCTTAATTAGCGAAATCCCTTCTCAGCAGTATGTGGATTAGTGTTTGAGTGAATATCTGAGAGAGGGCGTGCATATTGCAAGGCTTGGGAATCTTATGGTGCCATCTATGCATTTGGCCTATGGCAGGTACCAATTTTTTGTGTTTACATTGTAATTAAATAAAAATTTAAGATAATCCTTAATAGGGGTGACTGGTTATCTCAGTTGGTTAGAGCGTGGTGCTGGTAACACCGGGATTGTCAGTTCGATCCCCACACGGGCCACGAGCTGCACCCTCCTTAAAAAAAAAAAAGATAATCCTTAATATCACCTACGAAGTAACAGGGATAAGCGTCTACATCTAGATACTATTGTCCTTCACTAGCACTGCTTTAGAGCAAAGATGAACATGAGAAAGGAAGTTCTGCAGATGGCAGTTTAGTAACAGGTGACGGGAGATGGCACAGATAATCATTATTTTCATTTTGTATTCGCAATCTTTCCTTTGCCCAAATGTTCATGAGAGGGAATACAAGCCTCCAAATTTACCATGCTCCTAAATATGAATTCAAGTGTCCTGGTTCAGACAGATTATCTCTGAGCATGGTGAGAAATTTATGGCAATGGCCGTTTACTTTGACATTCTTTGAAAATGCTGTGTTGGTATAGCAGGGATAGTTTTCATTCATTAAAAAGAGATAGGACCGAGGTGCACATGGAACTGCACAGTCTGTTAGGCTGCAGGGGCCTGTGTTTCATGACAAAACATGTTCCCTTCACATCTCCAAGCCATGCAGGACTTTATAGATTGTGAAGGTCTCCAGCTCTAGATTACTCCAGTGAAATAATACTCAGGAGAGAAAATCCCAGTTCCAAAAGAAGCCTTTATCAAGAGTGGTCAGAGTTCATAAGACCAAGACATGTCAAGCTAAACTACCTTCATTTCATGACAGCTCATTAGGATAGTAGACGCGAGAACTGTGGATAGCTGGACATCAGCAAAGCTTGTGACATTTTCTCCTATGATATTTCAATGAAAAGCTATAGACATCAGCCCTGGATATGAGTTAAATGAGGCAGAATTATACATGGTTGACTACACACAGAAAAGGAGGCTCTGTCTTACCTAATATTGTCCATCACTGAAGCCAAGTTCTGGGAAACATGATTATCAAAATTACAGGTGACACAAAAGTGGAAAGAATAAATTTGCTCGATAACAGACTGTGTATTCAAAAAGATGTCAGTAGACTGGAATGGTGAGCCAGATCTAAAGAGGGTAAATTTGATAGGAAACATTTAAAAGCCATGCATATGTGCTCCCAAATTAAAATGTTCATGGCTATCTAACTTAAAATACCACATTATTGTGCCTAATTAACTTGTGCCTTTAATATATGCTAGGCATAACACTTATAATTTAATTTATATTATCTAATTTTCGTTTGTAACCACACTGTTAGGGTGGGTATATTTTCCTTAATTATGCAATAATGGAAGTTCAGAGAAGTACACTTATTTTAAGCAGGCCAGAGTTGGTGTACTTGCTCTGCAACACTGGAAATACACATAAAGTGTTGGAGGAGCTTGTGGTTCAGGGATTGTACTTTCAGAGTGGATTAGAATTTTAGACTTATTCAACTAAATATGTGAATGGTAAGAGGTGGGCAAAAAATAGTTACTATGTAGGTCTTAATTCCTTATAAACAGTGTCTAGAATGCCAATGATAAGAATTTGGTTTTGCCTTACCTGCCAAGACTCGGGATATTGGGTCCAGATCTTAACACCATAATTGTACGTGAATATAGAGAAACCAGAGCCAATTCAAAATGCAGCAATTACTGTTCTGAGAATGCTCAATATTATGTGTACAACAGAGGAAAAAGGAAATAAGATTTATTTTCTATTTCTGAAGAAAAGATTTATTAAGGTCTTTACATCTACAAATATTAGAGGGATTTTCTAATAAAAATCCTAGTGAAAGATAAAGCCGGCTTGCAAAGGGGGGAAGTGGGGCAGTGGGTAATTTATTCTAAGAAAGTTTATTTCTGTGCAAGGAAATGTATTTAGTAATATTTAGAATATAATTTAATAATATTTTATAGTGTTATGATTATTAATTATCTTATTTAACAAAATAAATTATAGCTATGAGTGGCTTGCTTAATAGTATTAAAAAAATACTCAACAGTAGAAACAAAACCTGCTTTCTTGCATGTAACATTGAACTTAAACTCTTCTGCAAAGGTGAACAGCTTTCCTTGTTAGAGGAAAATTTTCTCTAATTTTCTAGCATTTGGTGATCTTAAAAGTCTATCTATCTATCTATCTATCTATCTATCTATCTATCTATCTATCTATATCTATCATCTGTCTATCATGGTTAGATTTCTTGAGATATATAAGCTTTCTTGTATTGAATATGTTACCAATAACCAGGATCAACCTCTAAGTGGGTTTTATTTTTAAAGTTTTAGACTTAAAATTTAAAGACAAAATATATATACAGTAGCAAAATAAAGTTTCAAAGATTGTGCAAATTAACTTCACATTTTGGTATAGAAATTCATTTCATGGGTTGCTCTCAGTATTGACAAAAATGATTTTCTTTCCCACAGAATTGCACTTCTGACTTTTTTTTTCTTTACCATGAGGAAAACTTTCATTTGTCCTCTTTATAAACATGCTCTGCAGTAAAAAGTTTCAGGTTGCTTCCTTCTCTGAGAAAGACATTGTAATTGTGGCTGTTAGTGAAAGGGGGGGAAAAAGACACGAAGTGAATTCACTTGCTATAGTTCCCAATTAGAGACTTTTTCATGACAACCCTTCTCCCTAGCTCATTTTTTCTCTCACAGTTTTCTGGAATACTTAAGAAGTTACTGTAGGATAATCGTAATATTATATGTCAGTGTGCTCATTAAGTCGAAGTAGTTGTGCACTTTGTAGAATAATTGTAAGACAATGAAACGCCATCTATTTGCATTTAGATTTTGTGCTGTAGCGGCAGAAGTATAGATTATAAAAGATAAATCAAACAATTCAGATATAATAGTTCTTTTCCTCTAGGTTGGTATTCCAATATCTAATGGCAAATTTCAACAATGCAAAAACCGCAATTACTTTTGCAGCAACCTAGTAGTAACCAATATCGTCATTTATATGTTGGCTTATGTAACCAAGGTTACCTGTAGTACAGAAAACTAAAAGACTAGGATCAAAACTAAGAAAATTACAAAATTTTGGCTGCATTAAACAAAACATCTAAGAGGGTTAAAATACAATGGAGATGAAAATCATACACATAATCATTCAAATCAAAAGACAGAGGATTATAGTTCTCTGCTGTAATCTGTAGATAGTGATATATTGATGAAACCAAAAAGAATGAAATTCAATACGGATTAATGTAAAATCTATCAAATTCTAAAATATACACATACGCAATCTTTCAGATATCTAGTTTAACAGGAATTCGTATTAAAAAAACACTTCAATGAGTCATTACACTGGGTGGTTTTTAATGTCCCTTTCAATTGTATGTGTCTAAGATTTCATGATTTATGGCTTCTACTTAAATTAAAGGTTAATACAACAGGCTTATTTCATAGAATGTCATGTCAAAACAAATCAGGCAATCTTGTATGACTGAAACTCTATATTCTAAACAGCAAGATAAAAAAAAAAATCTAGAGATCTGCTGTACAACACTGGGCTTATAATTAATGCTATAAGTACACTTAAAAATTTGTTGAGAGTATGTCTCATGTTATGTTTTTTACATTCCCCCCCTTGAAAAAAAACAAAAACAAACAAGGCAATAGTTTTAGTCTGCTTTGACTGGCCAAACATATATCAGGTCTGTGTTTATTTAAGAAATTTGCATTTTTAGAGAGAAGTTGAAAAACCATGATGAATCTGGTGGAGTGACCAGAATGAAAAGAGAACTTTGAAATAATTTCATTTGCAGAAAGTTTGAGGACATAGAGATGTTTGACCTCACAAAGCGAAAACCTGGTCCTGTGTTTGTGCGTGTATGTGTGCAGTTGAGTTTGTGTGTGTGCCTGTGTTTCAGTGGCAGGTAATTGTGCAAGACATGAGGTGTTTTCAATTATTATGAAAGGAGCATTAAACACATTCAAGAGTTTTTCCGGAGGGTTGATTTGAGAAAATAGCTGTTAAGAATAGGGGTCACAGCAGTTCAATTAATAAAATTCTTTTTGCTTAACATAAGGAAGAGTTTGGGATAAATTAGAGATGTCTTTAATGAAATTGACTTCCTTGGGAAGACATGTTGGGGATTCACTCATTTTTCTTACCAGAGGGTTTTAATAACCATGTAGATAAGAGAGATAAGGCAGTTGAAACTGACGTCTGTGCATCAAACCAGGATCCTAAAATGTTACATTTCAGCGAAAGTAAACTGAAAAAATCCACTCATCAGAAAAAGAAAACCAGGAAGCTCATCTGCCTCTGATTAGCCTTGGACAGAATAAAAACAAAACAATAGCCTGAAAAATCCAAAGCACAAGTATGCCTCACATACGAGTGTGTGTCTGGTTCAATTTTACTATTCCTCCAGGCTCTAGTAAATTCCAGTTTGTGAAATTCACACAAAAACTGATTCCTGGTTGCAAATGAACTGTGTGACATCTGGGAGGAGCCAACTCAATATTACTATTACCATCATTCAGGAATAAGTACAGTACCACATAGGAAATATAGTCAGTAATATGGTAATAACTATGTACGTTGCCAGGTGGGTACTACACTAGTCAGGGGGATCACTTTGTAAATTATATAAATGTCTAACCATATGCTGTATGCCTGAAATGAATATAAAACAATATTGA
The DNA here is from genome assembly GCF_057876585.1 of Rhinolophus sinicus. Taxonomy (NCBI): domain Eukaryota; kingdom Metazoa; phylum Chordata; class Mammalia; order Chiroptera; family Rhinolophidae; genus Rhinolophus; species Rhinolophus sinicus. The sequence goes on along the minus strand of NC_142518.1, from coordinate 18,942,929 downwards.
ATGTCAACTGTAACTAAAAAATTAAAAGAGGGGGGGATGTGAAGGGCAATAAGTAGTCCAGACTTCCAGGTCTAAAACAAATAAGTCATGGGGATGTAGTGTACAGCACAGGGAATATAGTCAATAGTATTGTAATAACTATGTATAGTGCCAGGTGGGTACTAGACTTATCGGGGCGATCACTTTGTAATGTATTTAAATGTCTAATCACTGTGTTGTACACCTGAAACTAATATAATATTGTATGTCCACTATAATTTTAAAATAAATTTTAAAAAAAGAATAAGTACAGTTAGAGACATTTTCAGACAGACAGAAAGAGAGAGAGAAGGAGAGACTATTACTGAAAGAATTTCCAAATATACACATGAAGGTGAAAATTAAACCAGATAGGGAAAAAACAGCTAAGTCAGAAGGACAAATGAACAAAAACATTAGTAAACATGTTGGTAAGTTTGAATAAGTATTGAACATATAAGACAAACACAAATAATGGATGATACTTTGTACTATGAAATAAGAGTTATGAAAGTAAATTTTTTAAGGTCTTTTTGTTTCAGAGATAGTGATGTTACCTTTAAAATTTGTGAAGTCAAATATAGATGTTAAAATTGCATGTGCATTCAGTGAAATAATACATATAGAATATACAATAAAGAGAATAATATATCTTAAAAGTTAGGCAATAACTGAAGGCAAGAAAAGAGAAAACCCCAGTAAAATTAGAATAGATGAAAAATGAGTCCAAATTATTTACTAGATCAATAACATTAAATGCAAATAGTCTAAGGTCTTCATATAAAAAATAGATATAGAGATAAAGATATAGATATAGATTATATAGGTCTCTCTGTCTTATATATTATATAATATATAACCATTCTTTTAATTTCTAGCAATTTGATTCCTTATGTTTTAAGTGTGTCTCTTAAATGGTCCCTCGGTCATTACATAAACATTAAGAGAAAAATATTTCTGGACTGTACAACAATATAATGATAACAATTTCATTTTATTAGTAATGTAAAATACTCAACCGGCACACACTTAATAACTTTATGTTGTTATTCTCACAATATGTAAAACAAAAGTTATCGTATTTCAAGGGGAGACAACTCCAAAATCAGAGTGGGAATGTTTTCAAATGCTTCTCCAATTAAAAAAGTGAAGCAGGTTTTTAAAAGTATGCATTTAGAGTATATTGAGACAAAATTAACAAACTTAATAACCTTATTGAGAGTTATCTTATACTTATGTCCAAACAGGAAAGCATACATTTTAATATCAAGCACACAAAGAATATTTGTAAAATTTGGTCAGAATCTGGGTTATAAATCAAGACTCAGGAAATTCAAAATTTGTATCACAGAGTACATTCTCTAACAAAAGTGCAAATCAAGTCATCCTTAGGGAACACTGACTTTAATTCATAAGAAAAGTTTATTTAATACAGTGGGTGATGCTCAGGTTTTGGATTCAGACTAAAGAATTTTATGTTCAAATGATTTATTTCTAAAGCAATTTGCATTTCATTTTAGAAGTACATTATTATTATATTTGTTTCCAAATAGGGTATTAATTACTGAGGATTGCCTAGAGGAGAATATTTGTCAATTAATACAGGAATCATGGGGTATGTATAGGTATAGTCCAATGTCAGAAATTTAAGGTAATTTTAGAGAATGTGGTTTGTATTAGTGAAATGACATGTAATTTTGCTTCAATACTGATATTTTTAACACAGTTTTAGATTCTTTTTTGGAACTGTGCCTGAGGACATTTGACAAGCTGCACAAGATAATCAGTCAACCTTCTATATAGTCATCCTTCATTTTTAATCCAAAGTAGAAATATCCACCTTGATTTGCTTTCTCACTCAGCTAATAAGAATCAATAATTATTCCTGATTTTAATTCTCTTTCCTGATTTTGAAAGGGTAACTTTACATTACCGTGTTCCCCAAAAATAAGACCTAGCCGGACAATCAGCTCTAATGCGTCTTTTAGAGCAAAAATTAATATAAGACCCAGTCTTATTTTACTATAATATAATACCGGGTCTTATAATATAATAATATAATATAATATAATATAATATAATATAATATAATATAATATAATATAATATAATAATGTAATATAATATAATACCAGGTCTTATATTGATTTTTGCTCCAAAAGACACATTAGAGCTGATTGTCCAGCTAGGTCTTATTTTTGGGGAAACACAGTAGTCATTTATTTTCCCCAATCTTTATGTAATAAATAATTATTGACCATTTCATATTTTGTCCGTGCATAACATATTGAATTAAATATTGAGGTTGTTTTTAATATCATTAAAGACAAACTGACATAAGTGTATAGTTAAATTACTTTAATAATCTATTCATGATTCTTTCTTTGACTCCTTCCCTTCCTCCATTTCTCTTCCTGTGGGGAGCCATGGTTAAAGCTAATTGCAAGCCTTAATGGCTCTGCTAATGCATAACCGGTTTGTGCTCCTGAGGCATTGTCTTTGCCTGCACCTGGAGGGTGCTTACGAACTGCTAAGGTATGAAGTGGGAACAACCAGTTTCAAGACATAGTGATGCTAATCAGGGTAATTGATGGATTCTGTCATGGGAGAATCGTTTTGGGGAGTTTCAGTGATTAAGTAAGTTTCTGTGAAAAAGTTAAAAAATCAACTGTTAATGATGTAATGCATTTTTGTGATTGTGAGCTTATACGTACTCAAAAGGTATAAATTCAGCAGAGAAAATAAACCTGGTGCTTCAGGACCACTGAAGACCGGCCGCATTAGCACATGTGTGAGTGCCTTTTTTCATTCCCACTCCCCTTGTCAGGAACTGTTCGACTCGTGGCGGCTGGCTCGCCACAAGTGGCGCCCGAACAGGGACCTGAATATAGGGGTAATAGTGAGGAACACCGCGTGGGAAGGGCCCGGCTCATTGGAGCTTATCAGTAGATGCGTGGTGAGTACGGCACTGTCCCCTCGGTCGAATGAGTGTGTGAGTGAGTGATAGCTCCACGACTTTGTGTTACGGAGCTTGATTGGGCCCCAATCTGCGGTTCCGGTTCTGTCATACGGCATAACGGCGACTGGGCTTTACAACCCACCGGTCCGGGGAATTATACCGGAGCGCCTCTAGCTAAGACGGATTTAGCCCCGTAAGGGACACGGCCAGACGGGCACCTGGGTGATTTCTGTGTGAAAGAAGGACCGAGTCAGGGAAAAGGGATGGGTCTCGCAACCAGCAAGGACCTGTATGTTAGAGGACTTAGGAAGTTGCTTGCCGCTCGCGGTAGTCGTGTAAGCCGAGAGCAGTTAGATAAATTCATAGACTTTATAAAAGAAGTCTGTCCGTGGTTTCCTGAGGAAGAAACAGTCAGCTTGGAAATCTGGCAGAAAGTGGGAGAACAATTAAAGGATTTTTACACTGTCCACGGGCCTCAGCAGGTTCCGATTGAAACATTTGGACTGTGGACTTTAATCCGGGACTGTATGAACCTTAAAAATGAGGAATGTAAATTAGAGAAAGTAAAACAAGCCGGCGATGAGGAGGGAGGAGGCGCAAAGTTTTTAGAAGGAGTTCTTAAGGTTAACAAAGAGCCGGTTGCTCAAGAGTTTCCAGACGACATATGGGAAGATTTGAGCCCTAAAGATCAGGAAAAATTAGAGGATGAGGCAGCCAATTATGATAGGGACAAAAACCCTCCTTTAGTGGCTATGGCTCAAGGAGACAAGCAGCCTGCAGGCACTGCACTTTCTTTTGCAGATCAGCTAAGAAAGATTCAGGGACAGCTGATTGAGCTTAAAGTTGCTGTGGATGGAGAAAATTGTCCTCGGAGTCCCCAGATTCCTTTTAGAGATCAATGGAATCCTCGGGGTAAAGATCCCCCTACAGTTAATCCCTCTGCACCTCCTCCTGAGGAGCCCCGTAGGTGGGGACCTCTGCTGCAGTCTTCGGTTTGGGAAATGCCTGCTGAGCCTTCGCCAGGTTATGTTAAGCCAGGATCGGACTCTGTTGTACGATCCCCTCTTCAAATGGCTTGTGAAGAAGCTCACAAGCAGGGCTGGATCCACAGCCTGAGGCCCCTGTTGTAGCCCCTGTGACTATCAGACAATTATCAGGCGTAAAAGATCAAAGGTCCCCCCTACAAAAGATTTTACAAGATGCTAGTACAGGAGCAACTTTAAAAGGGACACATTGCTTCCTCTAATTCCACTGGAATTCTCCCATTTTTGTTATTAATAAAAAATCTGGTAAGTGGAGATTATTACAAGATTTACAAAAGGTTAATGAAACCATGAAATTAATGGGAGCCTTACAGACAGGCTTGCCCTGTCTTGCAGCTATACCAAAAAACACATATAAAATTGTTTTGGACTTGAAAGATTGTTTTTATACTATACCTTTAAATCCTGATGACTGCCCTAGATTTGCTTTCAGTGTTCCTTCTGTTAATTTACAAAAACCTTTTAAGAGATATCATTGGCTAGTGCTACCTCAGAGAATGGCTAGTAGCCCTACATGATGTCAAAAATTTGTATCAGCTGCAATAAAACCTACCCAAAGGGCATTTTCAGATATTCACATCATCCACTACATGGATGACATACTTCTTGCCCACTCTTGTGAACCAAAGTTGCTTGCTGCTTTTGCTCATTTACAAAAAAAGCTCCACAATTATGGGCTAGTTCTAGCCCCAGAAAAAATTCAACAAGTGCCTCCTTACTCTTATCTGGGATATTGTTTAATGCCTCAGGCCATTGTGCCTCAAAAAATACAAATCCGGAGAGATTGTTTAAAAACATTAAATAATTTCCAAAAGCTACTGGGAGACATTAACTGGATTAGACCTCAGTTGCGGTTGACAACCGGTAAATTACAACCTTTGTTTAAAATATTACGTGGGAAAACTGATCCTACTTCTCCCCGCGAGATAACACGGGGAAGAGGCTTTGCTTATATTTCTCCAGGTCCGGAAGAAAAACCTTTGTAAATTCCTGGTCGGTGTTAAACCATACCATAAACGACAGCCCACAGAAGAGAAGACATCTATAGATACCCATCCACGCCCCTAGGGTGTGAAAAAGCTCTCACATTCCACAGCTGCAGAAGGACTTTCCACTTCAGACCCTGTTAAATGGATAAAGACTTTGGGTAGAGGGTTTTTGCTGGGGATATTGCTATTCTGTTTATTGTTCTGTTTGTTTTACATAGTCCTCAGATGTGGACAAATAGCCCTCCGACAGGCTGTAAATGAAATAACTACATGTTCTGTGTTTCTCATGCTTCAAAAACAAAAAAGGGGGAGATGTAGTCACACAACAGCCTAGCCGACTGTCCCCCCCATGTCTTTCCTTAAGGAAAGAAAAGTCAGTGAGACTGTGGCTTTTTAGAACTTTGCTTATCTTTATGTTTTACACCTTATGTCTCTCTGTCTGGTCCCCAAAAGATGGTTTGCAGCCAAAGACGGGTAAGATATCTCAAGGGAGATACAACCTAAGCCAGGCAAAACCGAGTGGGGACCCCCAATGGGCTGCCTTAGAAAAATATGGGAAGAGGCCTTGCCTCCCCTTCCCCCTGCCTGGGAAAAGCCTCTGCTGTCTCTGGCTTTCCTCAAAGGAGATCGGTAGCCAATGACGGGTAATGATCAGTAAGCGTTTTTACAACCTAAGACAGGAGTCGATCGCTTTGATGATTGATATCCAATGACGGGTAAGTGAAAATGTCTGTACTGACCACCTAAGCCAGACACGATCTCAAAAATATTAAATAAAAAAGGGGGAGATGTGGGGAGCCATGGTTAAAGCTAATTGCAAGCCTTAATGGCTCTGCTAATGCATAACCGGTTTGTGCTCCTGAGGCATTGTCTTTGCCTGCACCTGGAGGGTGCTTACGAACTGCTAAGGTATGAAGTGGGAACAACCAGTTTCAAGACATAGTGATGCTAATCAGGGTAATTGATGGATTCTGTCATGGGACAATCGTTTTGGGGAGTTTCAGTGATTAAGTAAGTTTCTGTGAAAAAGTTAAAAAATCAACTGTTAATGATGTAATGCATTTTTGTGATTGTGAGCTTATACGTACTCAAAAGGTATAAATTCAGCAGAGAAAATAAACCTGGTGCTTCAGGACCACTGAAGACCGGCCGCATTAGCATATGTGTGAGTGCCTTTTTTCATTCCCACTCCCCTTGTCAGGAACTGTTCGACTCGTGGCGGCTGGCTCGCCACATCTTCCTCCCTCCCTCCCTCCCTCCCTCCTTCCCTTTCTTCCTTCCTTCCTTTCCTCCTCCTCCCCTTCTTTCTTTCCTTCCTTCGTTTTTATTTTTTCCACTAAAACTGATTCAATTTGGGATATCCTTGTATTAATTATACATATCAATAATGGTGTCCTTACAAAGGCAAATGCCAGTCTTTTAATATAAGTGGTAACATGGTGATCCCTTGATTAAAAGCTTCTTCTGTTTAAGACAAGTACAATGGTTTGGACTAGTGTTGAAAATGAGAAAAATTTTAACCAGCGTATATTCTTACCCCGTTTCTAATTCAGTCTCAACTCTCTATGTGTGATATTTCATGAGCCTTAAACACACTGCCACAGAGCGCTGAAAGAGAACACAATTCCTAGGATGCATGTAATGGCATATAGTGTAATAGAGTGCATATGAGGTAACAAGCCAGACTGGAGTTCACAGTCATACTTTGAGATTTGTTATCCATATGTCCTTGGGTCATTTCTGTAATCTCTGTGAGGATGAATTTGCTAAATTGACTAGGAATTGTGTTTGTCTTGCATGAAAGAGATCTTACTAGACAGGCTTAAACACATAAGATATGCTATTCTCATGTAATACTAAGTATGGAAGTAGGAGATTGATGGTTTGGGTTCAGCTACTTAATGATGGCAGGGCTGGTCTGTGACATGCTTTTGACCTTTGTGTCATAATCCCCAAATGGCTTCTAGTCAGCAGCATGAAGGAGAACGTTCAGAGTCAAAAAGTACTTTTTCACAAACTTCTCCTTCATCTTATTATCCACCTCTATCTTCAAAAGGATGAAAATGTGAAAGCACGTTGCCTGCGATTTTATTAATGAAGAAGAATAAATAAATGGATAGAGAAGATAAGATGTCTCTGACACAAATACCTCATAGAATTGTGATGAATGTTAAATGAGAAATGTATGTGATGCTTGTTCTTATTACTAGAAGAAGATGGTATTTGTAGATGTTAAGAGAATAAATTAAATAGAGCACATTATTCTCTGTATCAGTAAAAAAAAAATAGTAAAGTGTTGATTTAGTAAAGTCTCTCAGGCTCAATTGTGCCTAATTTGAGGTTGTGCCAAGCAGTGTAGAAAACGTCAGGATGAACATACTACATCATCTTAGATCATCTATTACAATGTAATATTTAGATGGGAAAACTATATATGAAATCAATGCCTTCCCTCTACTATACCCATCACTCACCATATATATATAATTATAATAGTTATAGTTTTATAGTTATAGTTAGTTATAATAATAGTTATATACATACCATGTTTCCCCAAAAATAAGACCTAGCCGGACAATCAGCTCTAATGCGTCTTTTGGAGCAAAAATTAATATAAGACCCAGTCTTATTTTGCTATAAGACCCTGTCTTATTCTTATATAATATAATATAAGACTGGGTCTTATATTAATTTTTGCTCCAAAAGACGCATTAGAGCTGATTGTCCGGCTAGGTCTTATTTTGGGGGGAAACACGGTATCTATGTATATAGAGGTCTGACAATTAAGTTTGCAAACTTGTTGCAACGATGCTGCTAACCTTTTTTGATATCAGAGGGATTACTCATTATGAATTTGTACCAACTAGACAAATTGTTAACAAAGTTTACTATTAGAAAGTGCTAAAAAGGATGAGTGAAAAAGTTAGATGGCCTGAACTTTTCGCCATCATTTCATGGCTCTTGCATCATGACAGTGCACCAGCTCACAGGGCACTGTCTGTGAGGGAGTTTTTAGCCAGTAAACAAATAACTGTATTGGAACACCCTCCCTACTCACCTGATCTGGCCCCCAATGACTTCTTTCTTTCCCCAAAGATAAAGGAAATATTGAAAGGAAGACATTTTGATGACATTCAGGACATCAAGGGTAATACGATGGCAGCTCTGATGGCCATTCCAGAAAAAGAGTTCCAAAGTTGCTTTGAAGGGTGGACTAGGCACTGGCGTTGCTGCATAGCTTCCCAAGGGGAGTACTTCAAAGGTGACCGTAGTGATTTTCAGCAATGAGGTATGTAGCACTTTTCGTAGGATGAGTTCGTGATCTTAATTGTCAGACCTCAAATGTATGTGTATATATAGTTATTAGTATAAACCTCCATCTAGGTAAAGTAAACTTTGGTACAAGATATTTAAGAAAAACAAAGCTGATGATAGAATTTTATTTTTTTAACAAAATCTGAATTCTGAAAGGGGACATTGAAGTAAGTATTAGCATATGAATTTCTGAGATGATAATATAAATTTGCAAACTCATTGTGATCTACCAAGTTTGCCTTTAGGCAATAATTTCTGAAAATATGTGTCACATAGATTGTTCTCCACTTAGGAGCACAGATTTTAAATGTCCTATTATTGACATCTAGAGACGAATCAATGTTCCGTATATATTTAATCTTTTGTTCTGTATATATTTAATGACCATCTGCCAGTGCTGGGCACCTAGGGAACTAAAGAAAAGGAACACTCCTGGATTCTAGAAGCTCACGTTTTGGTGAGTGAGGCAAAAAGTAAACAGAGGAAGGTACTATGTGCCAGGTGGAGATGGGGTAGGAAATGTCTTTTGAATGGTCCATGGAGGTGGTGATGTGGAAGCTAAACCTTGAAGGGTGAGAAAGAATTCACTGGGCACACAAGTAAAGCTAAGGGATCCCAGAAAAGGATGACAATTTGAGCAAAGACAGATAGTTTGAAGAGAATATATATGTCTTATTCTAGGGACTGCCCAAGTGAGGAAGGATAACAAATGTTCCCAGAAATAATATAGTCATGGGAAATATTATGAATTTTTTATGACATGCTAAATCATAAATAATTTATCCTGTAGGCAAAAGGAAGTCATGCATAATAGTCAACAAGTGCCTTTATCATAGTTGTATACAGTCTGACAGCTATATCGTAGAATGAATGCAAGAGATAAGATTTTAAGCAGAGAGTTCAGTTCTTGCATCACATCAGAGGTAAGAAATTATGAGAGTGTAAATATAGGAAGATAAACTGGAAATAGATATGTGTGACTGCATTGGTAAGGTAATTACAAAGAAGAAATGATTACAGTTTTTAAATCATTGGATATGGTTCTTAAGGAAGAAGTCTGGAGTTATTTGGTGTTATCAGGTGAAATATTTAATATAAGAAGGATTTTTGTGCAAGAAGAGGATGACTTAGGTTTTAGCAAGTTGATTTTGAGATTTCTATGATGTATTCAGAGGTTGTCCAATAGATATTTAAAAACCAGACCTCATGCTAAGAGTGATTGTAGCAGATATTATATATAAGAAGTGCAAAAAAATTTATACACATTTTTAGTGTTATTATCTATGTACAAACAGTAGTTCACCGTAATTAGAAGTGTCTGAATGCTGATGGTAACCACTTTGAGCATCTCTTGTAATTGCAGAAATCAAACGTGACTTGTATTCATCTTTTGTTATTGGTATATATTGAGTATTACAATTTTAATAGTTTTTTTCTTTTCTTAAAATGTGTATGCATTTTTTTAGCACCCTCTGTACTTAGGGATTATTAGTGTCAAGTTGGAAGGTAAGCCTGTAATTGTGGGTGCGCTGGCCAATTAGAGTATGGAAAATGAAAAAGTAGGTTCAAAATTAGAATCCTATTAGAACCAATATTTTAAGTAAACATAGGAGCACTATGTAGAGTATATCAGGCATCAGTTACTCTGAGAAGACTTCACTGAAAAACACCCTCCCCCAGGCTGATTAAATGTCCAAATGCAAAATGTCCATAACATCCTGTATTTGCAACAAAAATAATATCAATATAATGATCAATTTACTTCTCTGTCACTTCCATTAGTTGGTACACCTTTCTGTGTCAATTTCTAATTGACACTTTATTCCTAATGCCTAACAGTATGAGGTACATAGTAATCACTGAATTTTAAAAAAAGAAGAATGATTTTATTGCACGGATCATCAGGGGAGAGTAGTGCCTTAGAAACCAAAGCAGAATATTTTCAATAAAGAGAGATTAAAAACATCAAATCCCATGAAGAATATAAATCAGATATGAATAGTAGTGTCTACTGAATGTTTTAGAAGTCGATATTATAGTATTTTGGAGTATGTCATTCTTATTCTTGCAAATGGAAGCATATTTGAAGCAGGTATTTTTCTTTTTCAACATGTAATTATATATGTTATCAAGCTATTTAGAATTTGGTTTTTGTAGTAAACATTCATCTTTCTTTTTGTCCACCCAACAACTGAATCTACATCTTGTGTGTGAGATATAATGATCCCCATGAGGCAAAGTCTACCTTTCACCAGAGAAGAGAAATATAAATAATTTCAGACTCCCCTGCAGCTGAGCAGTGGGCATGTACAGCTGCTCACCTCCTTGATATGTCATGTGCCCTGGATGAAGATTTGGATCAGTGAATGCCATTAAACTGTTAATCACGAAATGGCCATGACAGGCAATTCTTAATTATCTCAAAAACGATTGTCTCATCTGTATATTAATCATCATTCTTCTCATTTTCCTTTTTCCATTTACCTTTAGGACCAAAATAAAAGAGAACCTTGTAATGTTCCTACTTATTCAATTTAGTAGGTGGAAGCTTAAAATAATGGTTAAAATGAGATATTTGGATCAATGGTGTAATTGACATCTCTATAATTTTCCTGTGTCTTATTGCTATAGATGACTAAAAGAGTTACCTCTATTTTTACATATATAAGTTATCTGTGCATATATCTATTTTAGTCCAGAAATCACATTGATTATAAAATTTGTCCCTAGATATTGATAATAGGAAATATTTTATATTTTCATTGGGTTTGATCCTTTAATGTGCCACCTAGGATTGACTGTGGTAACATAGCTCACTTTCCTAATTTTAATTAAGTAGACTCATATAACAATTGGCTTCTCACCCGTTCCAAAGTGTTGGCATTAAAAAAAAAAAAATTCTGAATCATGACATTGAGCTTCTGAGAATACTACTTATGTTAAGCAAATTAAACACAACTGTCTTGAGCACTTTAAGTAAGAATTAATCCCTATCATACTTTTGGCAGATTTTCAGGTAAACCTAAACCCAAACTATTTAAAAGCAAACAAGCCAAAAGATAAAAAGGTCTAAAGAACTTGGAACATTCACGCAGGAGCAGAGTATCAGGCTAGTGACAGCATTGAAACCAGGTTTGGCAAGGAGATAAATAGATCTTCCCTGAGACTTACCAAATAAAACACTACTTGATACTTATGAGTAATTAATAAAATAAATGAATAATTATTTTGTCATATTTTTATAAAATAAAGTTAGACCATAGTGAGAAAAAGGAATGCAGTCTTATATTTTGCAAAGGATATTGACTACAAGGTAATTAAATTCTACTTGAGAAGAAATACATCATCTAATGATATTAAGCCCATGGATTTCTTTAGGAATTCCTCTGAAAATTAATCAGCAAGTATCTCACTTACCTAGTTCAGAGTTGTAATTGTGGAATTAACTCAATTATATTATGTGATGAATTTTTTCCTACTTTGGAGATATCAGTCTTTTTTTTCTGTCTTTTTACACTTCGTTTTATGATTTTTTTTGAAATGCACATGTTGCAAACCAAATATAATGAATAACACTTTACACCATGCACTTGGTGTCACAAAACAAATTTTGAAATACTTCTAGGTGTTAATATCGTTGATAAGACAACATAAGAAAATTTAATGTAGCTGGATTTTTTAAATAAAAGTAAAAAGAAATAAGAAAGAAAGAAAGTGCCAAGCCCTTGCCTGGCTCTTCTAGTACTTCCTTCCTCCCTGTGACGATTTTAAGTCTGTTTTAATCTTATTCCAGTGAGTGTGTTCTGATCTGCCGTGCTCCATCGTTCAGGTGTAATTGCGGTCTGTTGGCATGGTTGTACTTGCTTGGCCTTAGCTGCTAGAAAGCAATTATTACTGATCATTTCTGGTAGTTATTGCTGCTATTATCATTTGCCTCCTCAGGACCTGCCAAGATTATACCAAATACCATGATAATTTTCTTCAAGAGAAAAAAAAAAATAACAGAGGGTCACTTCATTCCCATATTTACATCTCTCTTGGGAGTCACAACTGTGATGTTTGTTTTTCTGCAACATTTTCTTTCAGCTGATTTTCCTACTACACTTCGTGGATGTAATGTCAGTCAGAATTGGGTGTCAAGCCCCTCAAATTCTGTTGTTTTTTTTGAGGGGGGCAGGGGGTTGTTGTTTTTTATAGGATTCTATTCTCTAGCCGACAGTACGGCCAACCCAGGTATTATTTCTCAGGGTATGGTTTACTCTTCTCTACTTCCCATCTAAAACCAGATTTTTATAATGCAAGTTGCAGAATGTATTAGGTTAGTGCAAAAGTAATTGCGGTTTTTGGAATTATTTTTTAACCTTTTAAACCACAATTACTTTTGCACCAACCTAATACAAATGTAATTGGACATAACAAATTAAGAAAAAGTAATCGGAATATGTTATCAGTTTCACTTCGCTTCCTGTGTTTGCTCGCCAAGTGGACCTGAGTTTGGATATTTCCTCTCCTTTTGTTGATGGCTCTTGATTTTTTACTGCATCAATTTTAATGACTATACTGGTCTTTCATGCTGACTGAATGGAGGAAAGGTTTAGTTTAAACTAAAGAATACTTGACAGTGATGTCAACAATCCCAAATAACCCTGAAAGCAGCAGATGTATGGGAACATTTTGTGAAACTTATCCATCTTTGTGGGAACAAGCTAAAAGAGTTTTCATACTGTCTCATCTTTTGCACTGTTTGCATGCATATTAGAAATTACTTATTGTTCCACTTATTTTGGTTGTACATTTCCTTTTGGCATATAAGTTAAGTATATTGTTTTTCTTTATTCATACCACATTTAGCCAAGAATGCATTTTGAAAGAAGATACCATATTTTGTTGTGTACCGTGTTTCCCCAAAAATAAGACCTACCCCGAAAATAAGCCCCAGTTAAGATCTCAGCCAGACGAACACATTTAGTACATTATGACGATGTTCCAGAAGAAGATGACATGATTGTAATTGAATAAATATGAAAAAATAAGACATCCCCTGAAAATAAACCCTAATGGAGCAAAAATTAATACAAGACCTGGTCTTATTTTCGAGGAAACAAGGTATAATGTACTCCTGTGTATATCGTGCACCCATGTTTTTGGCCCTAACTTTCAGGGGGAAAATTCTTTTGTTTTAATTTTTTAATTCAAATTTTTATTTGTTTACATTTAGATACCTGTTTTGGGATTATAAAGGAATTTTAGCATTTATTTTTTAACATTGTGGTAAAAGAAATTTTATGTAACAAATAATTACAAAACACAAGAACAGATACAAGGTACAAGAAATTTTACGTATCAGTAACAAATTTACAATATTTACGCATCATAGAAAGCCAAGAACTCTGCCTCATTGCAAGTTCGTAGTCAGTTCAACAAAAATAATTATCAAATTCCAGGGTATTATTTTGCATACGGATATCATTATTGATTTCTAGAGTTACACTTTTAACTCATAGGCATAAATAAAAGAATTAACATTTACATAGATACGGAATTAGTACCATCCATGTATAATGCGCATCTTTATTTTTCTCTCACAAATTTGGGCAAAAAAGTGTGCATTATACGTAGCAAAATACGGTCAGTTTTGCTATTTAAAAAGCATAGATTCAAATGTATCTGTAAATCAGGCTCACTTAGAGTCAGTCGTGGGCGTAAAATATAAAAATTAAAGCTTGTTTTCCAGGAACTTGAAGTCAATTTGTGGGAAAAGATTTTTGTGGTTTTTAACTACAAAACACACGTCAAAGGCAGGTTGTGATCATTGTCAGGGCCTGTTTGGTCTCATCCCCATAACACGTGCCCACAATCGTCTCCAGGCTTACCCAGCCCCCAGAACCAGCAGGAGCCCTGCTAAACCATATAGCACAGCTTCTCTTTGCACCAGCAATGTGGGAATTTGGAAGTAATTTTCTGAGGCTGTATACTATCCCTCTACCTTTCTCTCTACTTGACCTCGTCTCTACCTGTCCCATCACCTGGGGTGGTTTCTAACTTTTGTCCTTGGAGTTGACTTCCTTCTCACTTGCTTTGTTCTTACCAGTTCAGGCCCTCCTTTCTCTCAGCATGCCATATGGCCAGTGTTGCACAAGAGTCCATGCTTATCCGTTTTGACTGTGAGTGCCACATCAGAACTGCAGCTTATAAACTCTACAGGAATTTAAATAAGTGAGCGAGAATACTCTGGACTAGGTTATCAGGGATCTTGGTTTGCCTAGAAATCAGAAAGTACAGAGGGAAAGGAAAGGCTTTCCAGGTGGAGAAAATAATGAATCAAATCAAAGATAAGGAAAATTTTAAGTGCAGAATAATGATTTGAATTTGTTCAGATGAGGTCTTGTGGAAACATAGATGAAAATATAATTTGGGACTAAACTGGCAGTGTTCTTAAGGCTAAGGTGTTTGGAGTTACAGTGTATGGAATGGAAAATTATTGCAGATATTTTTATCTCAGGGATGTCATATTTAGAGCAACATTTAAAGAATTTGGTTATGTAAACGTGTTCAACATTGTTTACTTGCCTCGAAGAGATGATGTTCTCAACGAAATGCTATAGTATAACTGGGGCTCATATAACTAGCATAAATAATCAACTTTAACAATTTGGATTATAAAAGAAATCCAAGACGTAATATATAATTGGCTGTTCACCCCTCCCTGTATTTACCTGCTTCATCATGTGCCTTTGTAACCCCTTGTCCTAAAGGCAGAGTACAGTTCCCATTCATTGCCGTTGGCCTTGGTCATGTGACTTGCCTTGAGCATGACAAATGTGATGGTGTGCCAATCCTGAGCCTAGACCATCACAGGCCTTGAGTATTTTTATACTCAAACTCCCCTTGAGCATCTTCCATCTCCCAAACTAGTTCTCTGGTCAATGGAAAATGAAAAACATGCGGAGTAAATCCAAACCTAACGTGCAACTTAGGTTGAGCTAAACCTAGATAGACGAACAGCCAGATCACAAGCAAACATGTGGACAAGAATAAATTATGTGTGTCTTAAGTCACTATTGATGTGGGATAGGGTTAAACAGCATCATTGTAGAAATAGCTGATCCATATCCTTTTTTTTTTTTAACTAATAGAGGAATATAATCCAAACATAAAAGTGAATAGTTTACTATGTGCTGGAAATGCTAGGCCTATATATTATAATTATTTCTAGGAATAATTATATGAGAGGTAATACCAACAAACAGGATCATGGGGGATCTTAACATGATGCCAAATCAGGAAAGAGCAAAGGAACAGAGGAGACATAGATTACAGAAGAGGTAAAAAGCATGAGGGCAGGAAGAGGGAAATACAAACTCAAATATTTGGACATATATCAGTAAACAAGTAATCACAATCTGTCTCGAATTGACTCGACAACTAAGAATTCATTTACCTGGAAGCTCTGAGTTGGAAAGAGTTTTAAGCAAAACTCAAAAAAGGTCTCCAGCTCCATTTCTCTGTGATTTCTTATGTGCTAGGTTTGCTTTCATGATTTTTTTTTCAAAGCATAGGATTTCTGTTAGCAACAATGTAACTATGTAACTATGCAACTAAATTTTATTTATTCTTCACTATAGTCTGACCTTGATCTGCTTTAATGATATATATGCATTAGTAACACATTTTTTATTTAAGTCAGATTGCATCCAAATTAGATGTGTGTATCAAAAAATAACTCAAAAGTTTGGCTGTTTTGGATGCAGTGATCATTCAGTCATTGGATGCTCATCTCCAAAATGAAGAACATGCTCATTGTTTGTTTCCTTATCTCAATAAAGAAAAGAGTAATCTGAAATTACATAAAAAAAAGAGTTTGCGTATTCGTATCCAGGTGAAAGAAATGTGGGGTGTTTTTTTTTTACCTCTCTTTAGAGTAAGAAAACACTTTCAGAGTTTTCCAGCAAACCATTCTTTGCATCTCACTGGTCGGTATTGGGATCATATGCAGTGCGGGGGTCTGATGGTAAACTGATCAAAAGAAAGCTAATAGAGAACTTCTGCCAAGTTCTGTCATATAAATGCTCCCATGATGGCTGTTTTAAGCTATCAGTGTTACATCACTGAACACAGAATAAGGAAGAGATGTGCACAATAACCTCTTATGAGCCAGTTCCAGCACACCAGTGGGTGTATATCCATTCTTGAAACAATTGTTGAACTAATATGTAAGGTTGCCCTTCTTACTGATACCCACTCATTGAAAAAAATCCTGAGTTTCTAAATTTTCTACAATAAATCTGTATTGCTTTTAAAAATAGAAAATAATATTACTTTAAAGGAAAGACTATTACAATGAAAAAACACTTACCAAAAAGTCAGTGAGCATTAATTGTATTTATTCATCTGGCTATAGAATTTTGTAGAGTACTTCAGAATCATTCTCAACACTCTTCTGATATAATGACTGATAGTAGTCATAAAGAACATTTAGAGTACTTAATTCCCATAAGAAATTAATTTTCTGTTCAACATTTATTGACTACCTACCATGCTCTGGAAATAAAAATATAAACCTGAAATGATGCCTGCTATTAAGTAAAGCTAATGGAGGAGAGAGACAGATGTGCCGAGAATTAACATAGAACAGTAGATGGCAAACTATAGTCCATGGGACGTATTTGGACTGCTACCTGTTTTTGTAAATAAAGTTTTATTAAAACACAGCCCCACCCATTATGTTTATAATGGCTGCTATCACGCTCTAAGGACAGACTTGGATAGTTGCAACAGAGAGCATACAGCCCACAAAGCTGAAAATATTTATGGTCTGGTACTTTATGTGTAAAGTTTGCATATCCCTCACGTGAAGCATGACAATCACGGAGATGGAGGTATACATGAGATGAAGTGGGAGCACAAATAAGGACCTCTCAATCAATTTCATTCACTGAGAGAGCTTTTTTTAACAGAAGGTAGTGGAAATTCAATATCGGTGCACTAATTACCCCAAGCTGGAAAGACTTGAAGGCTAGCTGAACCAGTGAGACATTTCAGTTTCTTTTCGACACAGCATGACAAAAACTTGCTAAGCACAGCTGTGTTTATTATGGTTTGTGAACTATCGTTTGACTCTGTCAAATATAAAATGATTTAATTAGGGATTGTTTCATTTAAAACAGTCCTATTTAAAGTAAATCTCTCTTAAGTGTGATTTTTTTATATAAGGGCCACTGCTCATTGGCTGCATTCCAGTGGTATGTCATATAAAATCAGTCTTTCCAAAATCTCTCTCTTTCCTCAGATGAAAGGTCTTATGTATCTTGAATTATTTTCTTAATAAGGGTTTGAGTTTCCATTCTGGTTACTCATATAATAGTATATTTAAAAAGAGACTGCATACATTTAACACAATTATATTACTGTGATACCACTTATTCATTTATGGAACTTTTTTTTCCTAAAACATTCTGATCTGTGTTCTAGAAAGGAGCAGACAAATGCTTATAAAGCTTATTAAGCTCTTATTTATTCTTCTCTGTAGTCTGACCTTGATCCACTTTAATGATATGCATGCATTAATGACACAGTTTTATTTAAATCAGATTGCATCCAAATTAGGTATATACTGTATATCAAAAAGTAACTCAAAAGTTTGGCTGTTTTAGATACAACGAGCATTCAGTAATAAAATCTGTTGTTTAAGTAATTGGATGCTGGTCTGCAAAATGAAGAACATGCTCATTGTTTGTTTTCTTAACTCAATAAAAAAAAGAGTGATCTGAAATTCTCCATCTGCTGAAGGAAGAGGGGAGTCCAGAACTCCTAATGGTCCCAGGATCATGGCCCCCCATCAAGTTTCTACTCTTTCAACAGCAGGATAAAGAATAGGCCTCAGGCATCCAGTGTTCTGTGGGTTCCTGGCAACTCTACCTCTCATGCACCCTGACAATGTGATGACAGGAAGGAAGACAAGCCCCAGAGACCAGTGATCTCCATGAGAGCCCCATCCCTCCCTCCTCTGCCCCCAACACCACAATCTGATCAACTCAATAAGATTTTCCTGTCTCCCCATCCCGCATGCTTCAGTTTTCTCCATTACAGTAAGTACAACAGTTCTAGCCTCTCAGTACCGTGTTTCCCTGAAAATAAGACCTAGCCAGACCATCAACTCTAATGCATCTTTTGGAGCAAAAATTAATATAAGACCCAGTCTTATCTTACTGTAAGACTGGGTCTATGATATAATATAATATATAATATAATATAATATAATATAATATAATATAATATAATATAATATAATATAATACCGAGTCTTATTTTACTATAATATAAGACTGGGTATAATATAATATGATATAATATAATATAATACCAGGTCTTATATTAATTTTTGCTCCGAAAGACACATTAGAGCTGATGGTCCCTCTAGGTCTTATTTTCAGGGAAACACAGTATTACCACTCAGAAACAGGGAGCCATCCTTATTCCTTTGCTTTCACTAATCCTATTATTGTATCCCAACATATTTTGTATCCCAACAAATGGCCCCAATGAGTAACTGTGGTAGGTAATATCAAAGATGGCCTCCAGTTTACCTGACTGTTCACAACCTAATTCCCCTTCCATGGTGAAACTGGGCTGGCTCTGTGACTCAATCCAATGGAATGTAGTAAAGGAATGTTGTAGCAGTTCCAGGCCTAAGCTTTAAGAAAGCCTGACAACTTTATGCTTTTGTGCTCTTGGGAGTGCTGAACTGCCATGTGAGGAATTGGATTGTCTTACTAAAGAGATGTTGTGTAGAGACCACATGAAGAGGCCACAGGAGGAGAGACCCTGAGAATACATAGAAAGAGAGAGAGACCCACTCATCCTAGCATCTTGAGCTCAGGTCTTCAGCTGTCTCCATCAATGTGCCAGATATATGAATGAGGCATCTTGTGTATTCCAGGCCAGTTGAACCTCCAGATGTTTGCAACGCAGGCTGGAATCACATAAAGCAGATACATGGCCCAACTGAGCCAGTCATCTCATAGAATCACGGACAAATGAAACAAAACCCCAATAATGCCAACAATGATGACAGCTACAACACAGTTGTTCTTTTAAGCTACTAAATTTTTCAGTGGTATTTATTTTTATACATAACAATATACTCTTATTTTGAAGAGCCTCCAAAAGTCTCTTGGGAAGATCTTGCATCTTCAACTCAGTTTTCACTATCCTTTCCATACCAGTCTATTCCCAATTTCTATTCTCCAGAAACTCCTAAAAATAGTTTCTTACTGGCATCCTTTCTTATTTTTCCTGACCTACAATATAAATTTCACATATTTTCCCTAATTTAATTTGTACTCTGAGAAGAAGGTAAGATCGTAAATGTTCTCAGTTTACCATCGTGAGCTGGAGACCAATAAGTGTATTATAATCTCTAATTATATAGACGAGGAAACTGGAAGTTTGGAAGTTTAAATAACTTGCTTGAAGTCACAACTAGGGATTCAAATCACATCTGGGAGTCAAATTATTCCTATATTATATTAAATATTATATCCAAAGGGAGTGAAAGTAGAAAGACACTATATTTGAAAACCACATTATATTGTGTGCGCGTGCGCGCACGCACACACACACACACACACACACACACACACACACACACAGAAGACAATCCACCTCATTCCAGAAGTAGTACACATTATGTTCACTCACTGTTCATTTGTCAGAGCAACTCACAAGGCTCCAAACTAACTTCAAGGGAAATTAGGAAAAGTTAAGAAACTCAAGAAATGTGTGTTGAGTACTAACTGACCCTATTTGCACTGCTTAATAAAGTGGCCCACTTGCATCATCTTGAAAAGATCCTGCCTGCTGGATGAAGGATCTGGCAGAAAGAGGATAAAATTTCTTACCAAGAAGCTTAAACATATCTTCAGCTTATCTATTGATCTCTTAAATTTTAACCTAGCATTCTGTGTTTAGGTGTTAGGCTTGCATCTAGAAAAAAGCATCACTCTTTTTATCTCACTTAGAAGTCATCAGCATCCTTTCTTTACATGCATGCATGAATGGAACTGTAAAAGTCACAAAAGAGAATGCTGTCTGTGGCATGGGACTGGTGTTGTGCCTCATCCCTCTCTTGCCCCACATGCAACCTAGAAAACCATGTGTTCAGGTGGCATTGCTTCAAGATGAAGGAGAGCTACGTGCCTAGCTGACCCATAAAAGATTCTGCATAAAGAGAAGTAAATTGTCATTCTATTAAGCCACAGTGCAACTTAGCATTAACCTCAATGATATATTCACTTAGCCATCAGGAAAACTCATAATCTTACTCCACAAAATTATGGGGATCAATTTGCCTAATGGTAGTTCCCATCACAGGTAGCATGACTCTGCCTTCACACTTTTGCAAGCATCTTCCTGGAATCTCCCAGAGATTCTTGAGGAAATGTCAGGTTTGTTCAAGATCTCGTTAGTGCTCTGCTCCATGGGGAACCTACCAAATTCTGCAATTCAGTGAGAATCCAGAGTGGGTCTCTTGGGGCCCTATCACTTGAATTGGGGGTAAATGTCATAGTACTCTCTACTTCTGTGAAGTTCTTACAAAAAATATCATTAAGGAATTTTCAGCTCTCTCTTATATACAGTAGACAGGGGTGGTGATCATGAAACCAGGTTGGTCCATGTTTTGTCCTTTCTGCACTGATGTGTCCAGGGTATCCTTTTAGAATATCTGATCTCTTACCCTCCATTGCTGTCAGCTTTTGGGTCTCAGTCAGAAACCTAAAGAAAATTTTCATCATTCTGTTACAAGTATTTGAGTAGGAAGTCAAACAGGATTTATTTTCTTAGAATTTTTATTATATAACCCTGTGTTTAGAGCAGATGCAATACATTCAGAAGTATACCTTTCATTTTTTCTCTCTTGTTTTCCTTCTAATTCCCTGCCATTACTCCCCCCAAAAAAACAAGCCAAAAACAAAACAAAACAAAAAAAAAAACCCTCAAACTGATAAATGAATGGTAGTTAACTAGTTTGGGATGTGTGGTTATGGGAACAGGTCCAGCTCTATTTCCCATATGTCAACCTGTGATCATTACTCAGTGACTGCTAAGAAACCACTTCGAGGTCTGTACAAAAAGAAAATCAGTTACAGGCCCTGATTCTAATCTAAAGTCAACAAGAAAACAAGTTTCACACATAAATAAAGGAGAGGACTACATTCAATAGTATAGGAAAAAATATATAGAAAACAAAAGACTTAATAGGTAATAAGTGTAATGCTTTTTCCAAAGCAGTCCTACTACATCAATTCTGAATGTTGGATTATATTTTAAGAACAAATGATAATCATGTAACGTGACGGAGGTGCTAATTATCGCTACAATGACAATCACATTACAATAGATAAATGTATCAAATTAACAGGTTGCAGACCTTAAATTTGCACAATGTTATATGTCAAATATATTTCAATTAAAAAAAAGAACTCACTAGTTAGAATTTAAGAGATCACTAAAAAGCCATCTAGATTCCTTTGTAAGGAATTATTGTATTTCTTGACTGTAAAATATATTAAAAGACCAACAATCTCTGTGCCTATCAGAGGTTAAGAGAACTATATATCAGTATGGTCACTGGGGTTGCCAGAATAATGACCTCCTAAAGATGTAGATGCCCTAATTCTCAAAACCTGACTGTTACTTTAATGATAAAGGGACTTTGCAGATGTGATTAAGGTTAAGGACCTTGAGATGCAGAGATTATCCTGGGCAGGCCAAATGTAATGACATAAATCATAAAACATGTAAGAGAAAGGCAAAAGAGGAGGCCAGAGAGATGGCAGCATGAAGACACAAGGCCCCACTGGAGGTTCTAAGATGAAGACCTAGACAAGGACCAGAAAAAGCCCTCAGCTTGAAAATGAGCAAGAAATGCAGACCTCCTCAAAGAACTGAATTTGGCCGACATCTGAATGAGCAAGGAAACAGATTTCCCCTTAGAGCTTCCAGAAAGTAATACAGCCCTGCCGTTATCTTACTTTTAATCCAGTGAGACCGCATTGGACTTCTGGCCTAAAGGACTGTAAGATAATAAATTAGTGTTATATGAAGCCATTATATTTGTGAGTAATACATTATAGCAGCAATAGAAAACGAATACAGTGACCAAGTAATAGCAGTTTCCCTATCATGACAATATAAAGTTTTCTTTAACCATTGTAACTTTCAATAGATAATCTCAATGCTGTATTTTACTGGTGGCTCCCAAAGGTGACTCTGGACAGTTGATTAGATCTGTGGTCTCTCCCACCCACAGTAATTAATCTCCGTTGCTCGTTCAATCATGGGTTCTCCATGGTGGGGGCAACCATAGACAACTGCAATACTCAACTGTTAGTTTTTCTGGTACTTTTTATAAATAGTCTGATACTGTTGCTAGTGTATTATTTAGGAAACCTATTAGGTAAACCTTGATTGTCAGATCAGATAGTTACCAGCTGTGAAATCTTGGGTAATTAAACTCATCATTCTGACCTCAAGTTTTCTGTTAAAAAGAAAAGAATGTCATATTCATGTTTCCTCCATAAAGATTGTATAAGAATTCAATAAGATGTTGTATCATGAAATGCTCATCATAATGCCTACATTTGATAAACATGTCCTATCGTTTCTCTCCCTCTCTTTCAGTCATTCAACAAATATTTAATGAACATTTACTATATGCTAAATATATTCCTAGGTACCTGGGATACTTCAGTGTACCAAAGACAAAAATCTGTCTTCTCTTGAATACATTCTAGTGTAACCTCCTTTGCTGCTTGCTCTATGGCATCCTGCATGGGTTAACAGAAGTGATTTATTGATGCACTGCACAGTACCATGCATTTATTTATCATTTCCAGTTAATCTTGTTTCTCTGCCACCCAAGAACACTTTGCTGATTCAGAATGTTTATCCTCTATTGAGTTCCCTCATGCATTGTGTTGAAGAATTCCTTGCTCTCTCCATTTAGTAATTTAAGGTACAGATATCTAAAAGTAAAGAGAACAAAGTAAAGTGTATACTGAGTGAGCCACAACACACACAAAGAGACCTGGCCTTTAAAGATAGGAAATATTGGGGCGGCCGGTTAGGTCATTTGGTTAGAGCACGGTGCTCTTAACAACAAGGTTGCCGGTTCGATCCCCACATGGGCCACTGTGAGGTGTGTCCTCCACAACTAGATTGAAACAATTGCTTGACTTGGAGCTGATGGGTCCTGGAAAAACACACTAAAAATAAAATAAAAGTTAAAAAATTTTTTTTTAAAAAAAGATAGGAAATATTTTTAAAGCAGAAGAAATTTGTGATGAGTGATTTTGGAAAAAACAATCCAAGAAATAAAAACCAAACCAAGAAACCCTCTGCAAAACTTCAGAGAAAAGTCTTAACCATAAAAATAATTCATGAATATTCTTAAAGGAGAACCAATTTGGGATAATGGGCTATCTAAGACTATTGTTAGCTATACTTAGTAACAATTTCAAAATGAAGTTTTCAAGTTGAACAGATGGCTCTATTTCAGCACTGTTATTGTTAGCTATGCAGTATAAATGGTTTGTTTCTTTGCTTATGTTTAAGTGCCAATTATGTTTTTATTTACCTTATTCATTTTTAATGGATTATTTTTCAGGCATGAATTTTCTAAGAATAAAAAGGATAAGCTAATTTTAAGTTGTAAAATTAACGTTTTGTCTAAAAATGTGCAATTTGTATCTTAGGCAAATATTGGTTTACATTGAGTTTTTCTTTTTTGTCATTTAAAGTCATCTTAGCACACAGAAAAATATTTTCTGTTGAGTAATTCTTATTTTTACATTTTGTATGTAAAAATTTCTCTTGGGACGATTGGAAAATCTTATTCTTTGAATTTCTGGAGATGCTGGTAAAACTGAAAGTTGTCTTCCATATAGTTAGCCTTTTTCTATGCAAAGCACTTCACATACCATTGAGCAAAGTTCAGAGTAAAGACAAGTCTATTTTAGAGGAGAGGTCAACATTTATAGTTGGGAACAAATCCATAGACATTTGAATCGATGCTAAAAGCTGCCCAAATTCCTTGCAGTTGCAAGTGGTTTATGAGTTAAATTTCAGTCTAATTTGGGCTGCCAATGGAAAAAAAACAAAGAGAGTTCTTGTTTTCAGCTGCAAATAAAAGAAATTAGTTTGGCCAAGCAGAAAGCTCTTAGATAGGGAATTAGGAACTGGGAAGAGGGCAGGCTGGTAAAAGACTGAGAGATTTGTTTGGGGTGTGTAAATATTTTTTCCAGAAGTGGGAGCACTTTACAAAAGAATATAAGGTGAGTGCCCCAGTAAAGTAGAAAAAAGCCACAGCTATAGCAAAGGACTTCTACAGAATGCCTTTTGGGCACGCAGCCAAGTTTCCCTTCAGAACTTGGCTCAGTTAAGTTGCTCCCCAGTGATACAGATACCACTCTGCCTCTTTCTCCTAGCATCTCCAAAACAGATGTCTTCCCACAGACTCTCCTTCAACTTGGGCAATGGACCATGATCTTTATGTATGCTCTCTCTGGACCGCCCCACCCACCTCTCTCCTCTTTTTCACCTATTGCTCACTCATCCTTCAGATCTTAACATTGATGTCTCTTCCTCCAGAAAGACGTTGACCACTTCCCCAATCTATGTAAAGGATTTTTCCTCCGCCATGTTTCCTTAGTATCTGTGACCACAGTCACAGCACACATCATACTAGAATTTTTGGTTTAATTATATGTGCTATTTTGTGGACTCTAAGGTCTTTGGGAAGGTTTCTACCATTATTACCAGTGAATCCTAAGCACTTAGCTTGTAATGCTGTAAGTACTGTATATGTAGAATGACTAAACTGAAACCTGGCAGCAGATTAGACAATTTAGATCAATGTGTGACCACAGTCAGTGCTTCCTTCAGGTCTCTTCCGATCTCCTTTATTATTTCTGTGTATTTACAGTTTCGTAGTTCCTTCAGTCAACTCAAATGATTTTATATTCTATCATTACTATGTAGAGTATGTGTCAACAAGAATAATAAGGAGTCTGTGACTGGGTCAAACTGAAGCAAGCCCTCATCAGCACCTTTTAAATGGTTTTGTAACTACCTAAAAGTCACAATTATATCAGAGAAACGATTAAAAAATAATGCTGCCCAACTACATGATTTGAAAATATAAATCCCAACATATGAGAATTTTGGAATTGAGATTTAGTATATAAAAATCACTGAAGCATTTTATAATTTCACTCATCTCTTCGAGCATCAAGTTGGCATAATAAATGCATAAATCAGAAACATAAATAATAATATAAAATTAAGTATCTCTTAACAACCATAGCCTTAACCTTAAAAATTATTTCCAGATGAATAGGAGTTGACAGAATCTTTTTCTTTTTTTCTAATCAAAATAACTCCTCTCGATTCTAAAGCAACGAAATAAAATGGCTAAAATCATGATATTTTATGATAATAATTTTACAGCTGCTAAAAGGGAGACATTTTTAAACCTCCCATATCTATTATAAATGACATTGAAATTATTATCCTTAGATTGAAGAAGAGGGTGAAATATTTGTCACAATAGAGTCTCTCCACCCCACCATCCTAAGGAGAATGGTATGACTAAAATTAGAGAGTGCATGTAGCATTACTTTAATTTCAGTCTTTTGCAGAAGGAGGAGAGAATTGGGTCTGAAGCAATAAATAGAGATCAGAACAAAGAGAAGCTAGTCAGTTCATGTGAGTCTCTCAACACCCTGGGTGGTAAGCCCACAGTCATCCAAGAAACAGATATTGTTTTTCTTGTGAAGGAAAAAGAAAAACATATTTCACTTATCAAACACAAGTGTGCTTTTTTCGGAGATTTTGTGCTCATGTTCTGCTTTAATTTCACATATTCTAATGTGTTCGAGTTGCCCTTTAAAATGATGTCAACCCAATTTTACAGTAACAAATTAATTTACATATCATGGTGAAGAGTTTCAGCAGTTTAGTCAACATGGCCTATCACAGAATGTTTGACTTATATTTAACATAATAGAGCATGAGTCATATATTTAAAGCTTCAATGTATTTCTTTTGTTTTAAATACTAATCTTGCATTAGAGAAGAATATATAGGCAGCAGTGAGAAAATTACATTAGTGGCAAAACTACAAGGGAATATTTAATTGTAAAAAGAATATCCTAGGATGCTTGCATATTGTATAGCCACCTCTCACATTTATTATGCAGCTTTGAAAAAAATAGATCAACACACTGATTAGGTATTACAGTTATTAAGAGAACAAAAGTTACTCTCTATCAAGTGTTTTGAAGGGAAGCATTCCTGTCATTTGGAGACTTTTGTAAACCAAAATTAATTGTAGACTGTAATAAAGAATAAAAAGCATAGTTGCAGCCCAGGAGACGCAGATTCAACTAGCAACCTAAATTGTGTTCCACCAAGACAAAGGGAGGCCATCTTTTATAGCAGAAGTTCCCAACGAGGTTCTCAATTAGGTCTGTTTTATGTAAACGAAGTATCCAAATTGTGCAGTTTCAGGTGGACAGGGCAGGTCTCAATCCATCGGTAGAAAGACAAAACCAGGGTTTCCCTGCAGTGTTGACTCAGACGGCGTAAACAAGTGGGGCATAGAGTTCAGTCTGAGGTTCTTCCCAGTATACACAGTACGTGAGAAGCCACTGTCAGCAAATAGACACTAGATTCTTATTATTCATAAAATTTGGGCCCTCGGTTGACCATGCGGGATCCATCTCAGCATTAAATTCCTTCTCGAGGTTCACATCAAATGAATCTTTCTTCTCACACTCCACACTTTCATTTTGTACAAAATTGGGAATTCTTGGTCATGCTAAGAAAATTTAACAACCTAGCAGTATTGTTATGTTTAAGTGCATATTTATGTACTTAAATACTTTTAAATACAGATTGATAGCGTGAATGAAAATACAGCAATATGAATATTATAATGAAAAGAATTAGGATACATATTGTCATGGATATTATTAGCCTAAATTTATAAACCAGTCTTGTTCCTTGTCACCATTGTAATTTCCCCCTCTTTCTTTCCTAGGCAGAGATAGTGTATATCGCATATAATGGTTTTTTTCTTTTATTTATTTTTATTATTAGATTCAGGTATACAGAACATTATGATTAAACATTTACACACCTCACAGTAATAACCCCAACTAATTTACTACCCATCTGACATCATATATAGCTGTTACGATATCATTGACTATATTCCCTATGCTGTACTCCACGTACCGTGACTATATATATATATTGTTGTTGTTGTTGTTGTTTTTAATTATAGTTGACATTCAAGCATGTGATATTTTATTTTCAGGTGCTTTCTACCTTCATTTGAATGATTTGTAAACAAACTTGTGGACATGTCTTTTTCACTAATGACTTTTTAACTCAGAGTCTTATTAAACATTAGTAGGGTATTTTATAATCCTGAGATATTATCGGGGAGAAAAGATAATTTTCCCTCTACCCTTCCAGGTTCTTGGCTAAGACACTCTTATAATAAAAAGACAGATTAAAAGGAGAAAAACAAACAGGTTTAATAATATGTACCCCTTAGAGACCCTGAGGAATGCTGAGCAACTCCCTGAAATGGCCCAAACCTCCACCTTAAATACCATCTGCAGCTAAAGACAAGGGAAGATGTTGGGGGTGGGAAGTCGGTTATGGAAGGTTATCCGGAAAAGCACAGTGAGCAAGGGTTTAAGGTTGTTATGCAGATTTCAGTCCTGCCTTCTCCATTGCTAACATTTTTGAGACATTTAGTCATCCTTTTCTTCCTGATACAGAGAGGAAGGCACCCTTACAAATGGAGATTTCCCTTATAAATATGTTAAAGAACAAAAATTCAACTGAGGCAATTTAAAGATCTAATAATTGGCTTCATTGTACGATCATGAATCGGGCAATATCCCATCTAGTAAACAAAGAGGTGCTTTGGGAAGTACAAAATGGAACGTTTTTTTATAGGCAGAAACTGGGCAGGATAAGAAAGTTATTAGCAAGAGAAAAAAAGGGCACCTTTCAATAGGGGAAGGGAGGCAGGGGGCTCATTGAGCCGATTATCTCATTAGTGTTAGTCAGGAAATTCCAGACTGATTGGTTTAAGGTCACATGTCTGAGAGAGTCGGAAACTGCAGTTAAGTCTTGATTTTTTTGTCCAGAGGGTAAGCCACTCTACCTAGGGCCTGTTTTTTCTTTTCCTTAACAAATGTGTCTCTTTCAAAAGGGTAACTTCCACTCAGTTTTCAGAACTTTTCCTATGTCTGCTGTTTCTTAAAAATAATCAGCCTAAAATAATCATTACGCCAAAGAGGCATCATATTTCAGGATGACAAGTTCTTCCTTTCAACAGCAGTTAACAAGAGCAAGTACTACCATGTTTTCCCGAAAATAAGACCTAGCCAGACTATCAGCTCTAATGAGTCTTTTGGAGCAAAAATTAATATAAGACCCGGGTCTTATGTAACATAACATAACATTGTCATGTTATGTTATGTTATGTTATGTTATGTTATGTTATGTTATGTTATATAAGACCCCGTATTATATTATATTATATTTATTATATTATATTATACTGGATCTTATATTAACTTTTGCTCCAAAAGATGCATTAGAGCTGATTGTCTGGCTAGGTCTTATTTTCAGGGAAACGGTATATCTTGAGTCATAAGCCAATCAAAGACAGGTAGAAAACAAGAGTAAACAAACAAAAGGGCCCTAATGGTTCATAGTGATGGGCATTGTGGGGACAGAGTCCCAGAGAGCAATTTCCAGGCTCTCGGCCTCACATGGAAAGATGCTGGTTTGGGTATTAGATGGCCATCAGCTGTGACTAGTTGGCCATCAGCTGTTACCGGTTATCCATTAGCCACTGAAATAACTGCCATGGCTGAGCTAGCAAGCACAGATTGCAGTTAGCAAGTGGGGTCGGTTAGTTGGTTGGCTGAGAAGCGCGGATTGCGGAACCTGCTTCCTGTGTCTCCAAACCAGCCGCCTGCGAGAATATAGAGGTATGACTACCCTATCTATGGCTCCATGGGTGTTCCTTTTTGGCCTCACCGTATCCTGCGTTCTTGTGAGAGGAGCGGGAGATGAGATCCCGCATGACACCCTGCGTGACAGGCAGTGTGACAATTTTTCTATATTAGTAATTTCATTTCTTATAACCAAGACATAATGAATCTGGAAAATAAATAAGGCAAATCATACTCCAAATTCAAGTAGAGAAAATTTTATATTATCAGATAATAACTTGTCAATACTGATGTGAATGGCAATAAATTAATATCTAATACTAGTGAAGATGAGAAATTAATGTACTTTTTCCATTCGTGTGTTATTTGTAGCTTCAGATAATTTTTTAAATGCCTTACAGTGAGTTTAAACAATTTATTTAAAAACTTGTGTAATGATAAATTAAAGTTTGAAAACAATTTAATAATACTGTTTGGATATATATTAAACTATGATATTAAATTACCTAATAACTATTTTTTTGTCTGGAAGCAAAGTTTTTTCCTCCATCCTTCTAGGTTCGTCTGGCTGGGTTAAGAATTAAATTGTCATGAAACAGATTAACAGGAGAAAAGCACCTTTAATTTCATATATGGGGAGTGGGATTCCATAAGAAAATGAGACCCAAAGATGGCATTGAGGTTTCTATGCCATCCAGAACTAAGGAGAAGGGGGTAGGAGTCTGGGACTTCAAAGGGGAGGAAGACAATTCACATGGAGATAGAAAGAGCAAATGTTTGGTAAACAAGTGTTTGCCATGCCCTGCAAAAACAGAGGAACACAGAGGGGACTATGAATTAGGAGCCCTGCCAGCTCCCCACACTTAGCTCATACTCTTTGGGGTTATCTCTGGTGATAGCTCTCTTTCTGGAACAGGACCTCTGTCTAGGTTCTTTTAGTCCATTTAAGGGGGGAAGGGGAGCGGGGGTGAAAATATCTTCCTGAGCCTTTTGTTTGTTAAAATTAATCAGCCTTAAATAATCTTCATGCTCAAGAGAAATATTTTGAGGTGGCAAAATCCTGCTCCCTTACCTTTCATATTCAGAAACGTCCTTCCTAGTTTCAAAACCGGGATACAGAAAAATGCAGAACTCAGTAAAAAGTTTCAAATCCAAGATAAAGGTTTTCCTTTAAACTTTGAATAATGGACACAGTGAAAAGTCCTCTTCATCATTTGTGTATGATTTACTTGTGCCAGAGGTTGGGCAAGCTCCTAAGCTCAGACCAGGCTCACCGAAAGGATAGAGAGCCTAAAACATGAATTACCTGATGAAGATTAAAATGAAACTCCTCATGTCTACATTGATACCCCTCCTCAGATCAGGGACATCCCTGGGGAACTCTTAGTCACACCAAAAGTTGCAGTCTTCCCACGCCTCTATGGGCTTAGCAAAGCCTGCTGAGGATATGCCAATGATTTTCTAACCGTGGAAGAACTAAATATGACACTAAATGCATGGGATTGTCTTAACAAACAGTTTCTTTTCAGAATAATAATTCCCAGTTTCAAATCTGTAACTTAACAAGTTGCGTACGGCGGGGTTTAAATCCCTCATAAAAATCCGCTCAGAAAAAATGAAGATTCTCGTGATCCGTACGCAACGTGTTAAGGAATCTATAAACGAGTAATGAGGGTCTGTGGTATTTGCCCCCTACCAGTATTTCAAATTGTCTAACAGTAGTCTTTGAGTACATTTTCTTTTCTTTCTTTCTTTCTTTCTTTCTTTCTTTCTTTCTTTCTTTCTTTCTTTCTTTCTTTCTTTCTTTCTTTCTTTCTTTCTTTCTTTTTTTTTTTAATTGGGGAATATTGGGGAACAGTGCACTTCTCCAGGACCCATCAGCTCCAGGTCAAGTTGCTGTTCTCAATCTAGTTGTGGAGGGCGCAGCTCACTGGCCCATGTGGGAATTGAACCAGCAACCTGGGTGTCATGAGCACTGCGCTCTAACCAACTGAGCCAACTGGCCGCCCCTGAATACATTTTCTAAAGACACTAGTGAAAATCATTTTCAAAACATGAGGTCTAAGTGGGAAAAATAATAGGAGGGCTCGAGTTGGTGAAAAAAACTGGGAGTTATCATTCTAGTATAGAAGTTTTCAATGTATACTACTCTGAAAATTGTTTCTGTAGGTTAATAGGCATTACTAGACACAAAATAATTCAGTGGTCCAAAATGCTTAGGAAATGCTCTCACTTGACTTTCTATGAATCTCCAAAAGGGGCATAGGGGAAATTTCCCCAAATTTATTTTTTGGTCTTAGGAAGTGTGTGTATTCTTTCAGAGAATCTGGCAGGACTAAAGTTCCAACTCAACTTGGGTATTGCTTGCTGAGATGATAAACCCAACAAAATAGGAATGGATACCTGAAGACAAGACCACCCACTGCCCTTAGATTCTGTTAGAGCATTTTCAGTCTGGTGGAGTAGTCTGGATGCCAGGAGGTTTTTCTCCTGGAGGTCTCTTCTGACCCAGTGACTCAGAATCCTCGATCTTGGGACTTGTCACTTTGAAGTTTGCCTTCTTACAAGTTATTTCCACAAATTGTCTGCCCAGGGTTATGCTTCGTCTGACTTTTCACAACACAGGTCTAGGAAAGTAAGAGCCTGCTTTTTATCTTAACTTTCAGAGAAGTTATGTCCTGATTCAACTAAACTGTGTACCAGACATTCCAGCAAGGAAAACGTAATCCAGATAGGCTATTGAATTAGGGGTCCTCAGAGCAGATGGGAAGAATGAGCTAAACCAGGAAGGTGATGCAGGCAGATACCCATGTATTAGTCCTACTAAGCTGGGTACATTAGAAAGCCATAGTTTTTGCAAAAAAATAGGAGGTGTGAATCCTACCTTTGGCCTTTGTTAGCACTGTGAATTTGTGCAATTTGTATAACTTTAAATAGCTTGTCTGAGCCTCAACCTCCTCATGTGTACCTGAGCCTGTTTGTCTTGTCAGTCCTTCACAAATTTATTTATTTATTTATTTATTTATTTATTTATTTATTTATTTATTATTTTTTCTAAAAGGTATATCAACTGCCTGCTTTAGTCACTTTTTAGGTCCCATATCTATGAGACCTCAGTATATGCAAAATTAAATTTGTTTTTCTCTTTTTAATCTGTCTTGTGTTAATTTGATTATTAGACCAGCCAATTGAATCAAGAGGGGTAGGGGGAAATTTCCCCCTCCCCGACAGCATTAATTGTGAACAGCAGAAATATGTGTGAAATTCAGGTGTACCACTAAACTCACACAGTGATTGCTTACATTGAAATTTTATATAAATATTGTAAATTTTAAAAAATGAAATCATTCGGTGCCACTCACATAGGTTTATAATTTGCAAAATTGCTAATATTCAGTGCCCCCTGCTGTTTGAAGTTATTTATTTGCTATGAAATATTTGAATTATTTTTCTCCATTATTTACCAAGCCTTAAGTCATATGGAATTTTCCTAACAACTCCACCAAGGGACAATCCCACTCATCTGTGGTCTATTTTTTTTTTTTTCAAACAATAGAAATTTCTTTCTCACAGTTCTGCAAGTGGAAAGTATGAGATCACAGTGCCATCACGGTGGGTTTCTAGTGAGAACTCTCTTCCTGGCTTGCAGACAGCCAACTTCTCATTGCGTTCTCACATAGCAGAGGGAGATCAAGCTCTCTGGTGTCCCTCCTTATAAGGGCACTAATCCCATCAGACTAGGGCCAACCTGATGGCCTAATTACTTCCCAAAGACCCCATCTCCAAATACTATCACATTGGAGGCTAGGGCTTCAACATATGTATTTTGAGGGGATGCATTCATTCAGTCTATAACATTCCACCCCAGTCTCCCAAATTCATGCTCTTATATGCTAAATACATTAATTCCATCCCAACAGCCCCAAAAGTCTTAACTCATTCCAGCATCAATTCTAAAATCCAAAGTTTCATCTAAATCAGATATAGGCAAGACTCACCCTGAGGCAAAATTCCTCTCCAGCTGTGAACCTGTGAAATAAGGCAAGTTATGTGCTCCCAAAATACAATGGTGGGACAGGCATAGGATGGACAGTCCTATTCCAAAAGGAGAAGGAAAGAAGGAAGGGATGACGGGGCCAAATCCCATTAGATCTTAAGGTTGGAGAATAATTCTCTTTGGTTCCATCCTCTGCCTTCTAGGCATCGTGGGTGGCAGTCTCACCCAAACAACTCTAGGTGGGGGTCCTATGGCTCTGGAGGGCTGTGCCAGCCCAAGGCTTCCAACAGTCATCTTCTAGCTTGTTGAAACCGAGGCACTTGTCCTGATAATTGATGAATTACTTTCGGGGTCATTTTCCCCTTCTTAAAGAACAGTACATGTTCACAGCCAGATAGGTCTATCATCTCCATCCTGTGAAATCCAAGAAGTCCAACAACCTTTTTTCACTTTATCTTGTCTCTGTCCCCTTTAGTTCAAACTGGCAGCTCATATAATCCCATAAACTCTTTATTTAGTGATAGTCCAACCGTGTCTTAGGTGTTCTCTTCAGAACATGCTTTCTCATTTTTTTTGCAATATGAATAGGCCAAAAATTTCCCAAATCTTCATGTTCTGGTTCCTTTCTTCTTAGCAACTCCTTGTTCAATTCATCGTTGTCTTTCGGTATTTTACTATAAGCAGTCAGGAGGAATCAAGCTGTTTCTTCAACACTTCTTTAGAAATCTGCTCAGATATATATCCAATTTCATCACTCTCAAATTCTACCCTCCACAAAACATTAGAAAATGATTCATCCAAGTTCTTTACCACTTTATTAACAAGGATTGCCTTTCCTCCAGTTTCTAATAACGTGTCTCATTTCTGTCTGAGACCTCACCAGAATTGCCTTAATGTTCATATTTCTAGCATACACCTCAAAACTCTTCCAGCCTCCACTCATTACCCAGTTCCAAAGCCACTGCTACACTTTTAGGTTATTTGTTACAGGACATCCTCACCTCTTGGTGTAAAAATCTGTCTTCGTCAGCTTGGGCTGGCATAACAAAATACTGCAGACTGGGTGGCTTAAATAACAGAAATTCATTCCTCACTGTTTTGGAGGCTGGAAGCCTGAGATGAGAGTGGCATTATGGTTAGGTTCTGGTGAGAGCTCTCCTCCTGGCTTGAAGACAACCAACTTCTCAGTGTATAACCAACTTCTCAGTGTATCCTCATATGGTGGCAAGAGAGAGATCAAACTCTCTGGTATCTCTTCTTATAAGGGCACTAACCCCATCAGGCCAGGGGCTCACCTTCATTATCCTGATTATGCCCCAAAGACCCTGTCTCCAAATACTATCACATGGGGGGGGGGGGTTAGGGCTTTAAGCATATGAATTTGGGGGGAACACATTCAGTCCATAGAATGACCGTACAGTTCTACCTGGACACTAACCTATGAAAGAGAAAGCTGCAATCTACAGAAACAGAGAAAGGTCAGATTTAGAAAAGGCAAGCAAAAGGGGTTATCAAACAATTTTGATATAAAAATTATTTATTTATTTATTTATTTATTTATTTATTTATTTATTTATTTTTAAGGAGGATGCAGCTCACAGTGGCCCATGCGAGGATCGAACTAGCAACCTTGGTGCTACCAGCACCAGACTCTAATCAACTGAGCTAACCGGCCACCAATATTTTCTATTTTTCTTCTGTAGCAATCAGTATTTATTCTATATAGCTACTATAACAAAATTAGAAATAAATTTTTCTACTTATCTTAAATTCACCCAATCTGTATATAATATTTATGTATATAAATTTAAATTCTTCATTTTCCCTCACAGGAAAGTTCCATCTCTTCTCATAGGTTTCAGCCTAGCTATCTTATAGATTCATGGCTCCTTATTTAAGTGAAACACAGGATTGAAATTTTGCTTATTTCTCTTAACTCATAAAGGGTTTTTTCTTTACTCTTCAATAAGATTTAATTACTGGTTTAGTGTGTGTGTTTAACAGAGATTAGTCCTAAGAGATTAATCATCAAAACAATCTATCACCCAATGGTTTGGTCTTGATGACTTCCAATTCACAGATTCATTTTTTTCAATACCAAGGAGAGTGCTCTTATTATGTATGCTTAAAAACAAAGCAAGTTATAAAGTATTTGATAACTTATCGCCTGTGTGCAAGTTCTTCAGAAAGAAAGAAAAAAATATAAGGAGGTCTCATAAGAAGTGTGATTTCATAAGTATCCTGGGTTTGGAAAGTTGCAGTCTTTGTAGCTGTGTTTACAGTTAATAAATATTTGCCTGTACATAATGTCATCCGTCCAAAAAACATCATTAGAACTGTGCCTCCTGCACTGCCACACAGCAAGGTTATTCTGTTTGGGATC
The DNA here is from genome assembly GCF_057876585.1 of Rhinolophus sinicus. Lineage (NCBI taxonomy): Eukaryota > Metazoa > Chordata > Mammalia > Chiroptera > Rhinolophidae > Rhinolophus > Rhinolophus sinicus. The sequence continues at coordinate 18,907,181 of NC_142518.1, read as the reverse complement.
AGATACCACATTTCATGACCAAGCACTAACCCAGCAAGAACAGAATGAAAAACCGTATTAACTATGTATTTCTTGCCAGGAATAGCAATTTGATAGTCTCAGCATCAGCACTACTTGTAAATTCATTCTCAGCTTCTTCTGCTAAGATATCTGTGGTTAGCATTCTTTCTACCATCACTGGATTTCTTTCTGGTGTGTAAACTTGTGAACTGGATACAGTGAAAAGCATTAATCCACCTGAGAGTGCTACTGTGTAATAATCTTCCAGCATGCCTAATTGCTACAAAAGTGTTCCTATTAAACCCAAAACACATGGCATCAGAAAAAGGATAATTTGATTAACATAGATGTAAGGAAGGGCATAGTAGCTTAATTTGAGTTGTGGGCCTCCAAGCACAGTCTGTGGAAAGCGCTTCAGAAAGTAGTCCTTTTTGTAATCCTTCAGCAGAGGCACATCTGCACTCATCCTTCTCACTCAGGATTGTTCTAAAAGCACATCCTTTTCTGTTGACACAGCAGTCTCAGTCTCCAGGTGGTTTCTTCTGTATATCCTTAGTTGTAGCACTTCGGTTCAGCTAGACTTCAGGCAATTCTTAGTGATGGTTGTTCTGGAGTTTAGTTATAATTCTGATGTGGTCCGCGAGTCACCCAAGGCAAGAGGCAGTGTGAAGGCATCCTGGGGACTGCATTTTTGCAGGTGAACCTGGGTTGGGTGCTCCCACAGGGAGCCTGCCTAAAGTCGGTATGCCGAGGCAGAGAAGCTGTGGCTGCCAAGCAACCAGCTCACCTCGGTTGTGCTGGGCACTCTCCTCGTTTCAATGACTAACGTGAACTCCCTCATCTGTGTTTATTCTATAGCTTGACTCATGTTCTGTCCATGAGCAATATAGTTTTGTTTGTTTGTTGCATTTTCCCAAATGGATTGTGCAATCTTACATTATGGGGCTTTTATTCAGGCTGCTCTTTCTAACTGGTATGTTTTCTCTCCAGCTTCTTTTTCTGTTTGGCTAAGTTAACTATTACCTGGACCTTCAATACCTCTTCCAGGAAACTTTCCCTGATCCGTTCAAGCTGGGTTGAATACCTTCTCATGTGCTTTCCTACTATTTAGTACTTACTTGAACCATGGCTCTCACAATCTTCTGGGGTTCTCTCTTTGCTTATCTCTCTCCCCAAACCTAAACATTTGCAAAGCAGGAACTATGTGCTATCCACTACTGTCTCCTCAAGGCCTATCACAGCGTCTGGTCCATCTGAAATGCATAAGAAATATTTATTCCATAAATGAATGTAGAGTGAATGTCATCACAGAATCCTAATTGTGGGTGAGTTCATGTTCCACTTCCAAACAGAAACCACATGTACAGTAATCCTCATGGTGGTAGGATGTATAATTGCCAGTAGAAAATTTCTAGTAACTTCGAACTTATTTTAGAGCTCATCTCATTTCTAAAATTTCAGATTATTAGGAAACATTTTTGTTCATGCTGATGCTGATTCAAAAGCCACCTGATTGATATCTAAAAGTACCATTCTCTTTTCTGTCTTCTGCTGCAGTAAGAAATAAATATACTTTTATATCCATTTGGTATTTTGTCATAGCTGCACACAGTAATTAATTCCTGATATTTTATCTTGTTTTAGATTAAACCTCGTCAGATATTTTAATAGTCTTTGTATGTTATATGATAAGGTTCTACATCAACATTTTTTGTGGCTTGACCTCTAGCCCTTTTATTCAGAATAGACCCAGATAGTGAAAATCCAAGAAATCATAAGAATCAACTTCCATCCAGAATCTGGTCAAATGCCCTGTTTCTGTTTGCACAGGTAAAAACTGAAGAATGGTGAAAATGAGAGGACTCAGCCTTATTGTCATTTAACAGAGACAAGACAAAGCTTGTTTCTGGAGCTGCCAGACTTCAGAACAAATGTATACATTACCAGGTAAGAAATCTGAGAACCGTGATTAAAATCTGGCTTAAAAATTAGTGCATAGGAAATAAGGTTACAGGTCTCAGAAAAGACTATGTAATTTGCTACTTTTGAAGGCCTGTAAGTGATATTCTCTCTTGAGGATTTATTCTTCTTATAACATTTCTAAGATCTCATCTCCCACAATATTCTAGTGGAAAAATATGCATGTGATAAAGTAAGTTTTGGCTTCAGCTTGTGTCAGTATAATCTAGTCTGTTTCATTGCACATCGAGTGTATATCCCATTTATATTATACCCCCTCAGTTTAACTGAATTCATTCCCTTTTATGATCAAATTGCAAAATCATGTACATATACATGAAATTTCTTTCACAGTAAACTTGGATGAGAAATTATCTTATATATATATTAAAAATTCAAATCCTAGGGAAATGCATTCCTAGTGTTTTTACTACTATTAATGAAATATGGACGTTTCTCCAATAATTGAGAAATACAAAATATTAAACTGGTAAGGCTTACAAATAGGCCCCCAAAACATAAATGAAATGTATAGCATTCAATAAATGTGTAATAAGCAGGAGCAAGCAGTTACACTATAACACAATAGATAGAACTTTTGGTAATATTATATCAATTTGATGAACTACCTCTTTATGGACTCTACTTTGTTTTTTAGATAATTTTATTTTGACAGATTTAATCTTTGTATAAAATTCATTAAAACAATTTGGAAAGACTGTTGAGTTAATCTATTCAGTGAGTCATGCTGTATTCATTTTACTTCTCTGGCAAGTATTTTCATTGATCCTTGAAGGCTATAAACACATTAACATTAACATCGTGTTATGTTTTGTTTTGTTTTACTGGACAAAACAATTCCATAGCTAATGATGTTTGCATTTTAAATTTCAACATGTTTTCACATTAAAATGCTAATGTTTCAGCAGATGATAAAGACAACATATGGGAGGAAAAACATGTACTCTTCCTTGCCTCTCAAAAATCTTTTTTACATATTTTGGAAGCAGAGGTTGAAGTTACTCAGTTTGCTTCTTAGTGAGCTAGACCCTGGATGGCTAATGAAAATTATAATGCTTTAAATTAAAATGCTCTTTAAGGTATCAAAGTGAGCAAACTAGAATTATTTCTTATATCTTAGGGATTAAATAATGGAAGGAGTTTTCAAATCACAAAATAGTAGTTGGCTTCGACTCAAAACATATATCAAAAGTTTACTCATGTTTAAGAGATAATTAAAGCAGTTGCTTATTTAGTGAAGAAATAAACTAAGAAAAATAACCCATGGAGCACAGGGGGATCATGCTTTTGGCATGCATCTCTTTTTATATCCAGTGACATGTTACTGGTAAATGTTCCTTACTTAGTTCAACCTGACTTCCTACCAAGACACAACATGTAATTGGGATGTTTATAGATTGATACTGGATGATCTTAATAAAAGGTTCTACTTTTGCACATCTCTAGAATTAAAACAAAAGGCACCAAACCTACAATTAGCAGCTGGAGATAACATCTAATTTTCCAGAGCCCAATAGCAGTATTTATGTTACTCCGCTGTGCTTCATATATTGGCCTATTTCCTGTGGATTCTGCCCTGGGAAAGCTGAGAGTTTGCACATGCTCAATTGGGATGTCATTTGCTGTGACCTCTGAGTGTGAGTGACAAAAACTGTACTGTCGGGGAAACAGAGGTACCGTGTTGCTTTTTATCGTTAGAGATGTTGTCATTTGCTTCTCACAACAGAAATGCCTGTGGGTTGCACCATAGCCGAGACACAGTTTGTCAAACATCCTTAATCAGCAAACACATCAGAGAATGTATTCATTCCATCACTGTGAATCACATGTTATGTAGTAAAACACTCTGCCAAAGACATCACTGAAATCTTTTGAAGTGATAAAAAGAACAACACTGTATAACTCAAGAAAAGAAGTAGTGAAACTTTCAGATTTTTCTTGGCAGTCTACTGTATGTAGTAAATAATTTTATAAGCATTTTTTCTTTAAAAATAAGTAAGTATCCAGTAATTGGGATAATTTCATTGAATTGCATACACTCAAATTTAATAGTGTAAAAACAGGAAAATTTAGAGCCCAAAGCCTAAGCTATAATGTCATAAAACTATAAAAGAATGCTATCTTGGGGGCGGCCAGTTAGCTCAGTTGGTTAAAGCGCAGTGCTCATAACACCGGAGTTGCCAATTCAATCCCACATGGGCCACTGTGAACTGCACCCTCCACAACTAGATTGAAACAACTACTTGACTTGGAGCTGATGGGTCCTGGAAAAACACATTTAAAATAAAAAAAGTTTTTAAAATGCTATCTCTCGTGTGTGGAAATAGCTCATGTAATAATGCACATATACAGAAACATACACACATATATAATGTCTATGCAGAATTTTCGATACTTACACTTTTAAAATTTAGACAAAAATCACAGAAGAAATGCATTCATTATTTCATACTAATTGGTGAGCAATGAATTATAAAGAATCTTTTTAGAAAATAATAATTTTGGGCGGCTGGATGGCTCAGTTGGTTAGAGCGCGAGCTCTGAACAACAGGATTGCTGGTTCAATTCCCATGTGGGATGGTGGGCTGTGCCCCCTGCAACTAAAGATTGAAAATGACAATCGGGCTTGGAGCTGAGCTGCGCCCTCCACAAATAGATTGAAGGACAACGACTTGACTTGGAGCTGATGGGACCTGGAGAAACACACTATTCCCCAAGATTCCCCAATAAAATTTTTTTAAAATCCCTTAAAAAAAAGAAAATAATAATTTTGAAAAAGTTGGTCAATAAACAAAAAGTCAGGTGATGTACTAAGGTTCTGGGCAGGTTAAAAATTTAGTCCAAAAAAATTTTTTTTCTACACATATGGCTTACTTTTAAATTTCTTTCTTTCTAAGTTTCTGCAGAGTTGGGTTTCTGAGTTTTGGGCTTTATTTTACACTTTCTTCTCCTTTTTTCCCAAATGCTATATGTGGTGGCTTGCAACAAGAAAATTGATATATAAAAATATAAATAGACAAATATATATTAATGAAACATGGGAAGGAATTATATATGTGGGGAAATACTATGAAAGAGCAGATATGAAGGTACTCTAGAATCTTAATATCCTTGGAATACTCAAGTTGAACTGCAACTTTGATTCTGAAATCTCTGCAGATTAAAACAAACAATGAAATGTGCTAGGTTAAAATTTTACGTTGTATATTATCTAAATCTTATACCACAAGTGCATAGCAAGGAAGTACAAAAATAATACGAGAAAAGGAATCCCAACTATAGCAGATAAAATAATACATGTAAATATAATAAACCCATTGTGTCAAACAGACACGATAAAATACGATGGGTTTTCTTTTGCATTTGATGAAAAAAAAAATAACGCATTTGTATGCAGTCCATGAAATGATGTACATGTATAGAAGAGCTGAAGCTGGAAATACAGGCATGAATATATGACTTTACACAAAGCAATATGTTTGACTTATTGAGATTGCACACCAATAATTTTTTTTTACACGTAAAACAAGTCTGTATAATTCTCTGGGACAGGTGGACTCGAAGGTGTTCTGGGGCTGGGATGTATATTTTGAATTAATGGTAAAATGTATTTGATTTTTATCACTGATCAAGTTTTCTACTTTTTCTCTTGAATCACAATTGGGTCAGTAAATGTGTATTTTCGAAGATATTTTTTATTTTTCCTAAGTTTACCTGACTACTGGCATATTATTCATTATATTCTCTCATACATTTTAAAATATATGCTATATCTAGAATTACATCTCTTTTTATGTTTTCTTTTCTCCTACGGTCTTTACTTTTTATTTGTTTTCTTACTTTTACATTGTTATGTTTTTGCTCTTTTTGACATAATCTTTCCAGAGGAGCATGTATTTTATTATTCTTTTTGAAGATTTTTATTTTGTCTATGTCGAGTCACACAATTGATTCCTTATTTTCTCTGTCATTGATATTCTTATCTTTATTATTTCTGTCTTTTTCTTTGGGTAAATTCTTTGCCTTTGATTTTCTTACTTCTTGAGATGATCTATTAGATTACTGATTTGTAATCTTCCTTCATTTATAATTAAAGGATTTAAGGTATATGAAAAATATGTATGGCATCATATTTTATGAAATGTATGATATCTAGGCATTACACACATACATGTGTATATACAGATATATATGTAAATGCATATAGTGATAGTGAAAATATTAAAAATTGGCAGAGAAATGCAGAAAAAAAGAGACAAAGAAAAACCTGTAAAAATATTCGCTTGACTATTCAAGTGGGATTTGCTACCTCTGAAGGAGTTTGACCTACCTAGCAAAATCCCTGAGATCATTGAGTCTTGGAGAACACAGATATGGTGGAAGATCATAGCAGGAATGAGGATTTTAATGGACATAAAAGTCATTCTTCATTATGGAAATGCTTAATTCATCTCTAAATACCACCCTACCTGAATTTTACACTAGGTCATCTGAATCCATGTAACTACTCAAAATCTTAAGGAAAACTTTGAAATTCAAAGAAGGGGCTCAAGAGAACCAAAGCAGCACCCCAGTGTAATGCCCTTTCTTAGTTTGGTGTTTAGAAATCCTGTTATAACGACCAGGATCAAATTGCTTATTCTAAAGCAAAGCATTCTGGTTCTATAGACACACAAAAGATCCAGTGACTAGCTCATTCTTAAATATAGACAGACCTAGGACTGTTAGACATTAAGGGAAGATTACAATAAAAGAGAGAATAACCAATAGAAACTAAGACAACACGGAAAAGGGGGGAAAAAGATGATTAAAGGAACAAAGATTATTTAAAACAACAAAGAATCACATTGTATTTTCTGAAATATTTTAAAAAATCAATGAATAATACAAAAATCTTAAATAATTAAAAATAAGAAATACGAAATCAAAAGTAAGATTCAATTTAAATCAAAATGGTTCAAAAACTAAAAATCATTAGTAAGTGATAAAATTCAAGAAAATATATCAAAACAGAAACTAGAAAAGGAGAAAGAAAAACAGTCCAAGGCAGCGGGGAGAAGAAACAGAGAAGATCAGTTCAGTGGGACAAACATCAAACTCATAGCAATTCTAAAAAGATCAAATGTGACAAAAATGTAAAAGAAATTATTTTAAAAATTACATAAGAAAACTCCGGTGACCTGAAGTGATGAAGGAATATTCAAATTGCAAATACAGAACATTTAAAGTCTAGTCTCTTCGCAAGTTTGAAGTGTATAGCATAGTATTGTTGGCTATAATCACCACACTGTGCATTAGATTTCCAGAACTTATTCATCTTCTAATTGCAAGTTCGTACCCCAATTCCCCCTACCGCCATCCCCTGGTGACCACCATTCAACTCTCTGTTTCTAGGAGTTCGTCTAAAAGCAAAAACAAAACAAAACAAAAGAAACAAAACAGCAACAGAGCAGTTACCAAGAATACTGAAAGAAAAAAAGCATGCAGTAAGATGGAACAGTGTATCTTAGAAAGCTAGCGTAAAATTGATAACAAAGCATGGCTTGGTCAGATAGTAGATTGCACACTGTTTCATCCTGAGACCACCTATTTTCCTGGAGGAGACATTAAGGAAGGGCTGTATGCTGACTCAGGCTGGGGGTGGGCCAAAATTCAGGGGCTTGAAGAAAGGAAAAAAAGCCTTGTTCCTATTGATCAGTGAGGTAGTAGTTCAGCTAATTAATTACCAGGCAAAAAGAATGGGAATTTGTGGGGGGCTGGGTCTGTGTTTGACCTTGTCAAAGGTAAACAAGGGGACTAAGGACTATTCTGGGCACTGTTCCTGTAAAATCTGTTGAACCATCTGATGAAGGGTAGTAGCAAAGATCAATTGTATTAGTGTCAGGCATCTTAAAAGAGGGAGACCTAAAATGGGAAAGAGAAATGTTAATATAAAATGGGGTAGTAAACATTAATACATTAAACCATCCAAGAAGCTGGTGGATGGAAATATTTGATTATTAAGCACTGCTCACTGAGTTTCTTGAAGCTAAGGTAACATGGTCTTGGTGATGTTGCCCAGTCTTGGTTACCTTTCATGTAAGAGCTTACATGATCTGAGCATCTTACCAGACTTGCTTAGTGACCTCAGACAGCGGCTTGTCCAGGAAGAAATCCAGCCCATGTGTGGTCAGCTGTGGAGTCATCAAAATTTAACTCTCAGGGCTTCTTCTGTTCATGGGAAAAAGGGCCAACCTCAAGGTCCCTAGAGCCTCGATAAGAATCTGGGCAATCAGGTTTTAGTTCTCAGTGATGCCAAGTCAGGAGGGCTGGAGAAAAATTGGGAACATTAGTTTGGAGAATTGTAGCCAGATATTGAAGGAAACCGTAAGAACTGAAAATTTGCTAAAGGTTCACAATGTATGCAAGATGACAGGATCTAATCCCATTTTCAGGTAGGTAATAATATAATGCAGATTGCAAAGTGGTGCAAAATAGCTCAAAGAAAACAGAACAGGACCAGAATATGATAACCCACAATAATGTGCTATAGTTTACAAGTAGAATGGAAAATTTCTCTCTATGGTCATGCCCCTTTTCATCAAAGATAATCTCAAAGAAATATTGTGTGTTTTTTTCTTGTGTTTTTTTTTTTTAATTTTTATTGAGGAATATTGTGGAACAGTGTGTTTTTCCAGGACCCATCAGCTCCAAGTCAAGTCATTGTCCTTCAATCTAGTTGTGGAGGGTGCAGCTTAGCTCCAAGTCCAGTCGCCGTTTTCTGTCTTTACTGTATTTCCCCGAAAATAAGACCTAGCCGGACAATCAGCTCTAATGCGTCTTTTGGAGCAAAAATTAAGACCCAGTCTAATATAATATAATGTAATGTAATGTAATATAATACTGGGGCTTATATTAATTTTTGCTCCAAAAGATGCATTAGAGCTGATTGTCCGGCTAGGTCTTATTTTCAGGTAAACAGGGTAGTTGCAGGGGGTGCAGCCCACCATCCCATGCAGGAGTTGAACCAGCAACCCTGATGTTCAGAGCTCGTGCTCTAACCAACTGAGCCGTCCGGCTGCCCCTAGAAATATTATTCTTGATCACAAAATAAGTCTGTCTCATTAGATTTGGTCTGATTATTTAAATAGGTGGAACAATAATAGTAATTTACTAAATAGGCCTTTAAATTTTTGCTTTACTGGAAGTTTTTATAAGGAATTTTAGATTGGATTTTTTTTTTTTTTTTTTTTTTTTTTTAGATTTTATTGGGGAAGGGGAACAGGACTTTATTGGGGAACAGTGTGCACTTCCAGGACTTTTCTCCAAGTCAAGTTGTTGTCCTTTCAATCTTAGTTGTGGAGGGTTCTGTTCAGCTTCAAGTTGTTGTCCTTTCAGTCTTAGTTGTGGAGGGCGCAGCTCAGCTCCAGGTCCAGTTGCCGTTGCTAGTTGCAGGGGGCACAGCCCGCCATCCCTTGTGGGAGTCGAACCAGCAACCTTGTGGTTGAGAGGACGCGCTCCAACCAACTGAGCCATCCGGGAGCTCAGCGGCAGCTCAGCTCAAGGTGCTGTGTTCAATCTTAGTTGCAGGGGGCGCTGCCCACCATCCCTTGCGGGACTCGAGGAATCGAGCTGGCAACCTTGTGGTTGAGATCCCACTGGCCCATGTGGGAATCGAATCAGCAGCCTTCGGAGTTAGGAGTACGGAGCTCTAATCGCCTGAGCCACCGGGCCGGCCCTAGATTGGACTTTTAAAAGCCTCTTGAAGTTAGTAAGCCCCGCCAAGAACTTACCACAGGATTTCACCTGCAGTACCTATTAATTTGGGTAAATTCCTCTCTTCTCTAAGTTCCCCAAATATCTTAAGGTTCCTGGGTCTGCCAGGAAGTGACCATCCTTACTTACCTGAAATCTGGGGATCCTATAAGCCATTTGTCAGGCTGGCTTTACCAAGAGGGCTTTGTAAGCATTGGCTTCAAAGAGTCAACCTTAGCTCTTTAAAAGTATCAGATCATGTCTGACTCTATGCACATCATTCTCAAATATGACATTCCAGCCAAAGCCTAAGTTATATAACCAATATTTCCAATTACGTTCTGTTAACAGGGAGAACAGATTCTTATTAAACCCATGCCAACAATTGTTTTGCCACGGAAATAAGAATACTCAATAGGAGTTTTTGAATTCTGGAGGGATCAGGCCAGGAGAAAAATAAATGTTTCACCTCTGTTTATAAAATCATAATCCATCAAATTGCTATAAATTATAGCTAGCTTAAGAAAAAAGAAAAAAAGAACTGTTCCTTATATCCAGAAAATAGGACAGTAAAGTATTCATCTGTACTCCAACAAAACTCATAATCATCCTTCATAAGTTCATGCAGTCGTATGCAATTAATTCTTGTGTGGCTCGATCCTGAATCAGCAGCCTCACGATCTCATCAACTTCTATAAATCCTGACCCAGTCTAGTTGTTTAGCTTCAAAGTTATTTAAGCAAAGCTACCAATATCTGTGCTCCAGTGTACTTGGCATAATGTTTTCCATAGGTCTCATACAGTACTTTTTGTTGAGGATACGCATTCTGGCCTGTTGGCAAGCACTTTCAGGTAACCTCAGATTAAAACAGGAAACTATCTATGGATGACAAAAGACTTAAAATAGCCAGAGTTAACTATCTGGTGAGACCTATTTACAAAAAGAAATACAATTGACCAAGAAATTTGGTTGTTTCTGTGTCATACAACATTTTAAAAAATAACTAAACTTGTGATCCAAGTAACTCATTTTGTGATTTAAAAAAAGACCAGTAACACTATGCCATTGTCTAATATCAGGCAAAGCAGCAACAGGACATATCAAGGACAGCAAGGACCTTGACAAATCTCTTAAGAACTTCATATAATTTCTGAAATATTTATATTAGCCACATTTTTTATTGTGTCTGCTCGCTTGTGGGCCATGGAGTAATTCACAAGGCAGGTAGAAACAGAGACGGAGGATTTATTAAAGGAAAAGTCCGCTGGAAACTACTGCATCCAGTCTTTGTTTGTTCTCAAGTTTTATAATTTCTAACCAGGATGTAAATAGCCTCCCCCTGTAGTGGAATTTTCTACTGAGTCTTGCTTTGTCCCTTGGTGTGGAAGAAGGTGCTGTTAAGCTGGTTATCACAACCTTTGCATATGTTAAGCTGGTTATCACAAGCTTTACATATGTTATATAGATTTAAGTTTGGAGCCAGGAGTAGATCCCATATGGATGCAAAACCTCTCCCAAGTCACAGCGCCAGCACTGGGCCAAAGTAAATAGAAACATTGAAACTGGTCTGCGTAGTAAATGTACAGGAAGCAGAATCATTAAGACCTGGCAGAAAGGAAGCTGAGAAAGAAAAGCTTTCAAAAAGTCCCAAGCTGAGCCAGCCTGGTGGCTTAGGTGGTTGGAGTGCCGTGCTCCTAACCCCTGGGTCATCGGTTCGATTCCCACATGGGCCAGTGAGCTGCGCCCTCTACAGCTAAGATTGTGAACAACAGCTCTCCCTGGAGCTGGGCTGCTGTGAGCAGCCTGAGGTTGGCATGAGCTGCCCGTGGGCTGCTGAGTGCTGCTGCTGGCTGGCAGCCAGCTTGAGCTGCTCTGAGCAACTGGCCACCAACTACCTCAGCTGGCGGTGGGGGGTGGGGGAATAGGGGGGTGGGGGTGGGGGAGCACAAGGCTCATAATACCCTCATGAGCCAGGGAGCTGTATCTTACACAACTAGACTGAGAAACAATGACTTGAACTAGAGTGGGGGGAGGGAGACGGAAGAAGGGGGGTAGAAGAAGTCCCAAGCTAAATTACACTTGTTAAATCAAATTATACCAGAGATCCAAATCTCAAAATAGAAGATTTAGTGCCACCATTAAAATCCCCCCTGTCTTAACATTTTCCCCATACAGATTTAAGCTAGGGAAGGTTAAGGATCTCTTCTGATTTGATAACACTTCTCACACTACTCATAATGTACAAGTAAATCTAATAATTTCTAGCGCCTTTCTTTTTACAAGGTAAAAGATCCTTTATGATTTTCCAGGGATTCTCTGGGAAATCTCAAACACAGTTTGAGATCGGGAAGATATCATTTAGGATTTGTTTTCTGGAATGCAAAATGTCCAGAGTTGAATGCAAAATGCTTTGAACACTTGATTAAATAGGGTTATGGTTCACTGAGAAACAACATTTGGCTACCTATTTAGCCAAAGTGACTATAACCGATTTCAAAAGTAAATATAGGAGGTAATGTGATTTTATGAAACCTTGGCTCTTGTTTCTTAAATAATCCAGGGCATGATGAAGTCAACATAAAGCACAGAGTCTTGGCCTTCTAGGCAGATTATTCAGGTTTGGAAAATTTTTTTATAACCTCTTATTAAGCGAAGACCAATAATTCTACAAAAAATTGTCATTTTAACACAGAGTACACTGAGTTCTCATTTTGTAGCAGTATAACATTTGACACTAAAGCTATTTTTAAAAAATCTTACAAATAAATCCATCAAATCTTAGCTAGCTTTGACCATGACAAAAACAGTTTCTTTTCCACAAACTTTATACAACTTTCCTCTTCCCTTCAGTTTGTTTTACACTTCCTTTTTCTCATTCTTGAACAAACAGTCATTTTATTTCAGGACAAAATTACTTTTTGCTTAACAAAAAGATATCCTGCATGCCTTGCATATTTAATTTTAACATAAATCTAAGGTTTGAAGGTATGCATGGTTAGCAAATTCATTTTTTTCATCAAGAAGAAAATATCGAAGAACATACTCCCTTTATTTGAAAGAAAAAAGTCAAACATTTAATTTCTTTTAGAAACTGTGTAGTGCCATGTCTCAGAAAGGGAGAAAATGAGAAAAATAAGTTATGGGGAAATCACTACTAAATTTAGATGAACCCGAAACCACAAAAATCCAGGAAAAGCAATTATCAACTGATTTTGCATTTTACTTATTTGTGTTCCAAAACTTAATTCAAACATAATGATCTCTTTTTACAATACTGCAGATTAATTTTTATTTTGGTGCATAATGCATTTTAAAAAATGAAAACATTATTCTTAAATCAATTGAAATGCCTTTCACCACTTACTAAATACAATAGATAATTGTACGTTATGAAAACTTAAATCTAAATGCACTTCATGAAATTTCTGTCCCAAATTTATTGGTACCAATGATATTTTTCAACATATTGTATTGCATTTTCTATAAATAGGTTTGTTAACTATGCCATTTCTTTATTTTAAAATACATTTTATGCTTTGTCCTTTTAAAATTAAATGCCTTTATTTTTCTAGGTGGTCATTTGTATTAATGGGGACTTTTGTAACTGAATTTGTGTTTATGATGGATGGTTCTTTTAAGGGCATAAGCAAAAACACTTTTTTCTTTCAGCTACTGATTTTCATTTGTTCATTCTTTAGTATACTTTTATCAGATTTTCTGTACTACTTTCTGCCTCAAATTAATTACAAATTCAATTGTGACAAAGATTACAGTAAATATCTTACTGTGTTTCCCCGAAAATAAGACCTAGCCAGACAATCAGCTCTAATGCGTCTTTTGGAGCAAAAAATAATGTAAGACCCGGTATTTATTTTATTGTATTATATTATATTATATTATATTATATTATATTATATTATATTATATTATATTATATATTATATTATGTTATATAAGACCTGGTCTTACATTATAGTAAAATAAGACCAGGTCTTATATTAATTTTTGCTCCAAAAGACGCATTAGAGCTGATTGTCCAACTAGGTCTTATTTTGGGGGAAACATGGTAGAGTACAGACCAAATAAACCTCTTATTCTGGTTGTGTTTTATCTTAACATAATTTTTCAAATATTTGAGGAAAATACAGGATTTTTCCTGTAAGGAAAAACATTTTTTGTTATTTTTTTTTTTTTATATATAGATACATTGTGTTTTACTTTACTTTTGTTTTTTTTAAGATGGGCGCAGCTCACAGTGGCCCACGAGGGGATCAAACCCGCAACCTTGGTGTTATTAGCACCATGCACTAACCAACTGAGCAAACCAGCCACCCCATGAATTTTTAAAACATTGGCAATAACCAGACTCTGTGGTGCAGTTGTTAATTTGAATTATTACAGATATTTCTCTGCATACCTGTTTATCGTATTCCTTGATTTTTTAGGCAAGAAATAAAAAAATCTAAGAAACACTATTCTTAAGTGATCCAAATGTGAAGGATAAACGAAGGGTGGCTAACAAAAAGAATATAGCAGAAACTGTTTTTGCCCTTTCAAACTCAAAGGTTAGAGTGACACACTGTTATGGGAATAATGGCAGTCCTGTGTGATGTGCTATAGGATGAAATCCAGCTTTTAGTATAAAAAGGGCAAAAGAAGCTTGTATCCCTTCATAGTTGTAAATTAAAAACAGAAAATTGATGTTGAATGAACTAGATAGTGAAAATATTCTTAATCTGAAAGTATCTTGAAGCTGTTGACTGATCTCCTCAATTAAATCCACAGAATTATGGAGCCATCATTACTAAGGAAATGGGTCCTCCCACCTGTTCCTTTGACTCCTGACCCCTCTTTTCCCCACCAGAACATGAAGGAGATATTAGAAACAGGCAAAACTGGGTCAGATAAAAGGAAATCTTATTCAACGTAGAATCGCTTTTCCCCAAAAATTAATGAGGTAGAGACTGAAAAAAATAATTTGAGACAATTATAGCCTAAGCTGTTTTTGCTTAACATTCTTTTCCTTCTTTATTGATTTGCCAAGAATTACAGGGGTGTAAGGAAAAGTTACAGATTTTCTTATTTCTTTGACATTAGATTCATGAAATGGCATTCACGTGTTCTAATGATCAAATTCAGTTACAAAAATCTTCCTTAATAAAAAGAATCAACTAAAACTGAATTCATTTAATTTTTAAAAGACTTATAAAAGACTATCATATATATAAAAACAACCATCCAATTCAAAATACTATATTTAGAACATACTCTTCTTAATACTCAAAATTTGTTTCTCTTTATTATTGAGGAAGACAAACTCTTCCTGGCCCTTTGTAAGCTTCAGTGGTAGTTCTGTCTGCTTCCTTCCAGTGGTTCTTTCCTCAGCCTTTGGGAGTTTCCTCCCATTAATGCACTTATCTGTCCACAGTGGAACCCTCTGTAATTCTCTTCAGCTCTTTCTCTGCAGTACTTTTTGTTCTTGTTTTCTGTGCCGCTCTCTCTCTTCCAATATTCACTTGCAAATTCTAACCTTTCTAGCTTCTTTGGTTCTCCTCCTAATTTGTTTCCTGTCTCTCGGGAATCACCATCCTGTGCTGTGAGTTGTCCAATTTATGAAACGTTTTGTTTTGCATATTTCATCCATTATTTTAGATGTTTAAGGTGGAATCATTGTTTTGGTCCTTATTACTCCATTATGGCTAGAAGCCAGTTGCTATTCATCCATGTTGATGCATGCATTATTGTATAGTATTCCATTGTGTGAGTATGCACAATTAATCTGTCCATTCATCTAGTAATGAACATACATATTTTTAAAATCAGTTTTCAGTTGTAACAAATACTGTTATGGACAAGTTTGTTCTTATTTCCTAGTTCAGGTTTGTAAGATTTTACCTAGAGCAGTGTTCCATACATTTTAATGTAAATACAACTCACATTAAATGTGTTGGCCAGCGCAGATTCTCATTCAGGAAATCTTGGGTGGGGATTGATACTCCGCATTCCTATTAATTCCCAGGTGATTTCATTGCTGCTGGTCCTTGGAACACTCTGAATACAAAGCAGTAGGGTTGGCAAACTATGGTTCATGAGCAACATCCAGCCTGCTGCCTGTTTAAGTACTGTCCAAGAGCTAAGAATTATTTTTCCATTTTTTAAATGAAAAAAAGGAAGAATGCTATTTTGTGATATATGAAAATTATATGAAAGTCCATAAATGAAGTTTTATTGGAATGCCACTCTTTTCAATTGTTCACATATTCTCTATGGCTGCTTTCATGCTACAATGAAAGGGTTGAGTTGAGTCCTTGTGATTGAGACTCTATGGTGCACGTAACCTACAATCTAGACCTTTAGAAACAGAAAAGTCAGCACCTAGAGCATATAGACAGAAGCAGCATTGCTAGTTTTGGTATATGCACATGTTCAATTTTCTATGCCATGCCAAACTGTTTCAGGAGTGCCAAGTAGTTGTATCGATCTATACTTTTAGCAGCAGTGGGTGAAACTACCAATTGCTCTTCACATTGAATTTCTTGTGAGTTTAATTTTTGTTACCCTGATTAATGGTGAGATTGAAATATATACATATATATATATATATATGTATATATATATGTATGTATATATGTGTATATATATATATATATATATATATGTATATATATACATATATGTGTGTGTGTGTGTACGTGTCAGGGTGTCACAAAAATGTACGTGGCCTGACAATTATGTTCGCGAACTTGTTGCAGTGATGTTGCTAAGACATTTTTTATATCAGAGGGATTAGTCATTATGAATTTGTACCAGTTGGACAGTTAACTAAGTTTACTATTTGGAAGTGCTGAAAAGGATGAGTGAAGAAGTCAGATGACCTGAACTTTTCGCCAACAATTCATGGCTCTTGCATCACAACAGTGCCCCAGCTCACAAGGCACTGTCTGTGAGGGAGTTTTCCTCCAGTCAACAAATAAGTGTATTGAAACACCCTCCCTACTCACCTGATATGGCCCCCAATGACTTCTTTCTTTACCCGTCGACAAAGAAAATATTGAAAGGAAGACATTTTGATGACATTCAGGACATCAAGGGTAATATGACGACAGCTCTGATGGCCACTCCAGAGAGAGTTCCAAAATTGCTTTGAAGGGTGGACTAGGCCCTGGCATCAGTGCATAGCTTCCCAAGGGGAGTACTTTGAAGGTCACCATAGTGATATTCAGCAATGAGGTATGTAGCGCTTTTTCCAGGATGAGTTCACGAACTTAATTGTCTGACCTCATATACAAGTGGGCACTTTGATCCATGTTGCTCAAGCAGTAGTTCACCATAATCAGAAGTATCTGGATGCTGATGGTAACCACTTTGAGCACTTCTTGTAATTGCAGAAGTTAAACGTGACTTGTATTCATCTTTTGTTATTGTTGCCAAATTGAGTATTACAATTTTAATAGTTTTTTTTTCCTTTCTTAAAATGTGTATACATTTTTATGGCACCTTCTGTATATATTGTTTGTGTTATTTATACATACCGAGCTTTTCTTGGTGACGTAATCTTATGAATGTGCCAATGCACTTGAGAAAAATGTGCACCCTCAATTACTGGAGTGCAAAGTTTAACATATATTCCATTAGATAGACTTTAATAATTAGTGTGCTTAGGGCTTCTGTATCTCTAGTGATTTTCAGTCCACTTGACTTGAACTGAAAGTAATGTGTTAAACACTATTAGTTATCAATGTGTTTCTATCTATTGTTCCTAGCTTCTCATGTTCTTTCTGCTTTATGTAGGTGTGTTATTTAGTGCATAGATATTCATAGCTGTGATGTCTACCTTGTGAATTTGACTTTAGAATTATATGTTCTTTTTTAATATAATTGTTTTTCATCTGAAATCTCCCTTGCCAAATATTAAGATTGCAACCACTACTTTCTTATTTTTGGCAGTCTCTTGCCATACTTTTTCTTGTCCCTTGATAGCCTTTCTAAATCACCTTTTAAAAGTTACATCTTTTGATTTTAGCATAGACTTGGGTTTTTCTGTATGAGCCATTTAAAATAATTTTCATTTAATAGGTGGGTCTGGCCTATTTGCTTTTATTGGGATGGCTGATATGACTGATATAATTAGACACAGATCTGTTCAATTATTTTATATTATGTTTATTGGGTGGTATGTTTTATATGCTGCATTTCACTCTCTGGTCTCATTTGAGGTGTTTTGTTTGTTTGCTTGTTTGTTTTTCGGACCTAGGGATGTTTAGAGTTTTTCCTAGAGGTAACCTTTAAACTAATATTTTAATATAATGCTGTTATCCTTCTTTTTCATATTTAGTCATATATTTGGTTTGTAAGCTTTAAATATTATTCCTTGCCATTCACGGTATCTATATGGCAAACAATGTGCTTATTCTACATTCAGTTCTCCTCAATTTTTAAAATCCCATTACATCTATTTGATGGAACAAATAAGGTTTATATTTCAGTCTTCAACTCTTACTTCCAACTTTGTTTTTTATCTATATCAACCATTAAACCCATTTAATGATCACTACCCATCATCTTTCTGAAGTTTATTCTGTCATCAGTGGGTTGTATGGAGCTTACCCTCTAGTTATATGAGTGTAGTAGATTTGTAAAGGTTTACGAGGACAATATTCTCTGAGGTCTGGCATACATTACAATGTTTTTCTTTAGCATTGTACTTGAAGGACACATTGGCAAGATATTATATAAACTCCTTGATTCCCATTTTATTTTCTTGCATTTCTTGAAAGTGTTGCTTCTCTTTATATGTTGCTGTCAAGAAGTCAGATATAAATTTAATTTTTTTTCCTTTGTAAGTGACCTTTTTACCTGGAGGTCCAGAAAAGTTTTTCTTTGTCTCTTAGGTTTAATAATTTTACTAGCATACGTTTCAGAATTAACCAATCTGGGTTTTGTTGCTGATGTACATGTCTCATATGTTCTTTTCTGTAATTGCCTTCCATTTATTCCTTTAGCTACCTTCTGGATATTTTCTTTTGATGTACCTTCCTGTTCACTCATTCTCTGTTGTTGGGTGTAAAAGGTTTTTTTTGGTTTTGTTTTGTTTTTTTCTTTTATGCCTGGTTAATTTTTATTTAATACTGCGCATCGCATATGAAATAATGTGGAAATAATCTGAGGAACTAGATGATGATACCTTCTCCTAAAGATTTATATTTCTTAGCTTCCTTTTATAGTAGGGTTTTATCTGTAGTTTGTAGCCTTTCTGAATGTTTTCTAAGGCCCCTATTTTTGGCAGGACCCAAATTTCACTGTTGTTTACCAATCCCTCAGAGTCTGAAATCACTGTTTTACAGACTCTTTCCTGCATTAAATAAATAGTAGCAAATGTCTCAATGGGAAATTCAACACAAAATTTGGGATGTTCTACATGGAGTTTCCTGTGTCCTTGGGCCATTTCCCACCAATCCTCTTTCTCTTTGGAGATCAGCAAGGTCTTCCAGTGCATGTTTTTGTTTTATGATACTTTCAGCTTTTCAAGATGTTCACAGCAGGCCAAACAACTTAGTCCTTATTACATGCTGGAGTTCTTTATTTCCCTCTCACCTCTTTTGAATGGTTCCCTTTACTTTGCTTGTAGTGAGTTTTTGATACTTAACAATCAAGATTCAGTGACCAAGCTAAGTGGTGTCCTGTATAGTATTTATAGTATGCTATATTTTTTTAGAAAATACTATATAGCAGAAAGTGAAATAAGCCACACAGAAAAAGTCGAGAACTATGTGATTTCACTCATATGTGGAATATAAAAGTGAAAGCAACAAATGAACAAGACAAACAAAAACTCATAGACACAGACAACAGTTCAGTGGTTACCAGAAGGTGAGTTCGAGGGGATAGAAGAGGGTAAAGGGGGAGCAAATATACAGTGACTGAAGGAGATTTGTCTTTAGTTGGTGAACATACAATGGAATATATACCATGTTTCCCCATAAATAAAACCTAACCAGAAAATAAGCTCTAGCATGATTTTTCAGGATGACATCCCCTGAACATAAGCCCTAATGCATCTTTTGGAGCAAAAATTAAGAACCAGTCTTATTTTCGAGGAAACACGATAGATGATGTGTCATAGAGTTATACACTTGAAACCTATATAATTTTATTAACCAATGTCACCCCAATAAAATAAATAAACAATACTATAGCAGAGAAGTAGTATTTACTTTCCTGGATGAATATTGACAGAATGAAAGTAAGTCATGGGCAATACTAGATAAGTACGTGGGTTGCGGGTGAAAGCACCACCCATTCACCACAGAGCAGTAAGAAAGTGGATTTCCTACAGATGGCTAGCACCAAAGATCCATTGTCATAACGTTTTGCATATTTTTACTTAGTATCTCTTTATTCAGCTTGTCTCCTTTTGTCATTGGAAGTAAATCTTAATATTGTTGATTTCTTTGCTATTTTTCCCTGGCTGAATCTCACTAGAGTTAGGTCAAATGTTTTAGTCTTTTTAAACAATCAACTTTTGATGTTGTTCAGCGTTTATTGCCTTAGTCTCTTATTTTCAGATTTCTTTTGCTGGTTCTTGATAACTTAAATTTGATAATTCGTTCATTAATTTTCACCCTGTCTGGTTTTCTAGTGTAAGCATTTAAAGCTATCATTTCTGAACTCTAGTTTTGCAACTTTCAAGTTTTGATTTGGAGTGTTTTTGTTATCATTCAGTTAGACGTATTATCTTCAAATATACTTTTAACCTGTAAATTTTGGAAATATTATGAAGATTTGTAATTATCTTTTCAAATTTTCCAAAATGTACTTTTAATTTAATTTTTATTAAATATTGTATATTTATATTTTGTCAGATTTATTTATTATGTTAAACTCTCCTAAAATATTGGTGTCTTGGTCAAGTTCTCCTTGTCGCTATTTTAGTGTTTTTTGCTTAAATATTACAGGCCATGTTAGTAGATCCATGTAAGTTTAGAATTGAAATATTTTCTATGTATCAAGTAACCATTGCAACTTTAACAATGACTTAAATCTATTTTAGTCAATAATGATCAATCTTCCTTTTGTTTATATTTTGTTTATATTTTCCTGTTTTTTCAGATTCATTTATGTTCAAACTTTTTGTAGTCTCTTGTAAACATTTAGCTTATTTTTGACCAGTCCTTGGGTGGCCTACCAATTCAGAACACTTTAAATTAAGTAAAACTTTCTAAAAATCACATGACCAGAAATTAAGCCAGAACTTGCTTGAGTCTGATATGACTTTCCAGAATCATCAAATAGGATTTTGTTTTTTCTTTTGTTTTTGTTTGTTTTTAAACTTCTACCTACTGCCTAAACTAAGTTGGGTAAATTTCCTTCTGGCTCCCTTCACTACAGCAAGGTTTATTATACATTCATAGTCTGTAATTCCATTTTTATGCAGGGAATCTCCCATTGGATTACCCATCATAAATAATCCCTAGGTTTTAAATTTTTGCTGTGGTACCTAGTCCACAAGTTGAAATTATCCAGGATTTGGTTAATATATTCCATTTGAAAGCAAGCTTTGGTGCTTCCTTACCATCAAGTGTTTTCCTGCTTACACCTCATTTTGGGAAATTTGGAGAGTTCTTATACCCTTATGTCAACTCAGTGATCTATATACAAACATACTGGGGTGCCAAAAAAAAATGTATATACTTGACTTGTATTCATCTTTTGTTATCAGTATATATTGAATATTGCAATTTGAATACAGTTTTTTCTTTCTTAAAATGTGTATACATTTTTTGGTACCCTCTGTGTTTTTAAATACATAAACCTTTGTTGTTTCAATTATCTCCTGTTTCTCTTATCTTTTATCTTTCACTTCTCATTTCTGTCTTTTATTTTTACTTTCTTGGCAAATTACCAATTTTCCTCTCCAATACTTTTACTGATTTTTAAATGATATTATTAATTCTAAGAAGGCTGTCTTGTTCTCTGATTATTCCTTTATTTTTTACCTAGATGGAGAGTCTTCTCAAATATTTCTAAAAATGCTAATGAATAATTGTTTAATATAATTTTTTAAGCACAGTTTTGGGTTCACAGCAAAATTGAGGCAAAGGTACAGAGATTTCTCAGTATCCCTTCTACACATGCACAGCCTCCCCCATGATCAACATCTCTCACCAGAGTGGGGCATTTGTTACAATTGATAAATTTACACTTCACACATCATAATCATACAAAGTCCATAGTTTACCTCAGGGTTCACTCTTGGTGTTGTACACTCTATGGGTTTAGAGAAATGTAAATTTTGAATATTACCCCTTATCAAATGTATCATTTGCAAATATATTCTCCCATTCAGTAGGTTGTCTTTTTGTTTTGTTGATGTTTTCCTCTGCTGCGCAAAGGACATGTATCGATTATTATGGTATTATACAGAGTATTTTCACTGCCCTAAAAATCCGCTGCCCTAAAAATCCGCTGTGCTCTGCCTATTCACCCCTCCCTCCCTAGCAACCATTAATCTTTTTATTGTCCACATAGTTTTCATTTTTTCTAGACTATCGTGTGGTTGTGATCATACCTTTTTCAGACTGGCTCCTTTCACTTAAATAATATGTATTTAAGTTTTCTCCATGTCTTTTCATGGCTTGTTAGCTCATTTCTTCTTTGGGCTGAATAATATCCATTATCTGGATGTACCACAGTTTCTCAATTCACCTCCTAAAGGATATCTTGGTTGTTTCCAAGGTTTGGCAATTATGAATAAAGCTGCTATTACCATGCGTAGGTTTTTGTGTGGACATAACTTTTCAACTCCTTTGGGTAAATGCCAAGAACCATGATTGCTGGAACGTGCAGTAATATGTTTAGTTTTGTAAGAAACTGCCAAACTTTCTCCCAAAGTGGCTGTACCAATTTGCACCATCAATGTATGAGAGTTCCTTTTGCTCCACTTCCTAGCTAGCACTTTGTGTTGTCAGTGTTTTAGATGTTTTTGCCATTCTACTAGGCATATAATCGCATCTCATTCTTGTTTAATTTGCAATTCCCTAATGACAGATGATGCTGAGCACCTTTTCATATGTTTATTTGACATATGCGGTAAGGTATCTGTTAAGATATTTTGCCCATTTTTAATTGGGTTATTTTCTTACTGTGAGTTTAAGAGTTCCTTATACATTTTAGAGAATAGTCCTTTATGAGCTATATCTTTGCAAATATTTTCTCCTAGTATGCAATTTGTCTTATTCTCTTGACAGTACTGTTGGCAAAGAAAAGGTTTTTAATTTTAATGAAGTCCAGCTTATTAATTCATCCCCCTACATTTGGGACCAGATTTCACCACCTTTATGTGATATATACATTATTTGCAGGTTCTGTATTTGAGAAATTGCCCGCTCAATAATATGCATTTGTAACCTCAAAATCAGTATGTATAGTGAGTTCAATGTCATTCACAGATATGTGCAGAGTGATGAAAAATTTGAGTTTTGCCCAACATGCATGTTCCTAACTGAAGTCAAATAAGGCAACACTCATCCTTCTTGTTTCAGCTCTTATACTGTAAACAAGTGTCTTTTTTGAAGTCTCTCTTTTTTAAAAGAAACACACATTTATTTATTTTAAGTGTGTTTTTCCAGGACCCATCAGCTCCATGTCAAGTAGTTGTTTCAATCTAGTTGTGGAGGGCACAGCTTACAGTGGCCCATGTGGGGATTGAACCGGCAACCTTGTTGTGAAGAGCCCCGCGCTCTAACCAACTGTGCTAACCGGCCACCCTGAAGTCTCTTTAATGCCACATTTTTATGCTTCTTGTTGGTGATTGTACTTTTTTAAATGGCCTCAAAGCATAGTGTTGAAATGGTGTCAAGTGTTTCTAAGTGTGAGAAGGCTTTTGTATGCCTTATGGAGAAAATATATATGTTAGAAAAGCTTAGATAGGCATGAGTTATGGTGCTGTTCACTGTGAATTCAATGTTAATGAAACACACACACATACACATATACACATTAAATAAGGTGTCTTTAAATGGAAACATACATAAAACAAGGTTATGTATTGGTCAGATGATGAAAATATTGTGACTGGTAGCTCACAGGAACCTAGGAGCAATGGTATTTCCCCTAGCAGCAGTGGTTCATTATACACTAATTGTTTGCCGTGAGTTTATGGAACATAACTACTGCAAATAATGAGAATCGACTGTACTTCAAAACTTGTGATTGAAAGGTTGTGGTGGTTCCATTGGTTCATGGGAAATATTTATTTCTGTCTAGTTCTGCTTCATTTCTTCATTTGGGATGATCTCATGAAAGATAGTAGAAAATGGCTTTATTCTACTATAGTTAACCAGAAATAAGATGTAATTTTACTTTTAAAATACTGACCTAAGATTTCTTTCTTTTTTAAAGGATACTTCACTCTGCTATAAATGACTCATGGTTAAGTCTATAGAGGGTCACTTTTGATGGTCTATAATTTGAGTATGTAGTTTTCAATGTATGGTTCAGAAATTTGAGTTCTTGCAAGGTTATAGGACTCAACTTGCTTTTAGGTTGGAGCAATTTTTATTCCCCAAAAGAAAAATAATCCATAAAGTACTTTAATTCTAGGAAATTTTTCAAAAGTAAAAATGACATGAGCTTAATCACAATTTTCTGTAGAGGCATATGGTGAAGGCTTTGTCTTCCATTTAGCGTTAGAATAAAAATCTCTCTTATTTTATTAAAATCTATACTGAATTTTGGACAAAATAGTATGACATTGTTTGGAAAAAGCCCATCAGTAAGATATTATTGACTTCAAAAACAGGTTAATTATTAAGAATCAGACTGTAGCTATCCAAACAACCTCCTTCATAAAAATGGATATGTAAAAATAGAAATAAGGGCACTTGAAACTAATATAATATTGTATGTCAAATGTAATTGAAAAAGTACTTTAAAAATAGAAAAAAAAAAGATGATTGTTTTTGTATGAGGCTTTATTTTAGTTACCCAACAATCTTATAAATACTCTATAGAGAGTAATTGATGATAATTTTATTTTTTTCTATGTGATATTTCCTTTGAGAGCTTTTACTTAATATTGAATTAGGTAATTCCCTTTCAAGAAGAAAACATTTTCCCACCATTGGTATTCTTCATGTGCATGAAACTTAATCAAAGTAAGACATGTTCTCAAGCAAGCCCAGTGAACTGGTGTTCAGCCAAAGAGCCAACTATCCATTCTGAGAACAAAAGTTGTGAGCTAGATAGCTGAGAAGAGCTATAATTCTGTTAGGTCTACACATCTCTACTGTCTACTTAACCAGTTGTAATCCAAGTCATGTCAGTGCCTTAGAATTCACTTTAAAAAATCATGAGTTATGTTTCAACTATGATATTTAAAGAATGTCAGAAATCATCCCTCTCGTCCTTATAACAAGAAAAATCTAGACATTTTACCCTCTATGGCCTTCCTCCCTAAAACCCATAATGCTGTCTAATCATGAGAAAAACATCAGATAAACTCCAATTGAGGGGCATTCTACAAAATGCTTGGCTAGTGCTCTCAAAACTCTTTTCTTAATTGAAATATATTTGACATATAACATTGTGCTGGTCACCAAAAACAAACAAAGTCTGAGAAACTGTCACAGTCAACAGAGCCGAAGGAGACAAGATAACTACTTGTAATGTGGGATCCCAGGTGAGATCCTGGAACAGAAAAGAAAAGGATATTATTTAAAAGGAAGGAATCTAAATAAAGCATAGAATTTAGTTAATAATGTATCAATATGGGTTCATTAATTGTGACAAATATACCATATTAATATAAGATGTTAATAATAGGGAATGCTGTATGTGGGGTATATGGGAAACCTCTGTATTATGTTAGCATTTTTTTCTAAATCTAAAACTATTTTAAAATTAAAAGATTACTTTAAAATTATGATCATATATGTAAAGTTAAAAAAGAAATATTTTTGTTTTAAATTACAGCATTAAATATCACATTGGTGCCTTCCATTAATAGGCCATCACAGCACCAAGATCATAAAATTCCACTCTTCTATCATTTGTTTTCCATATGCATACAATGAATACTGCCTTCGCTGAAAATACCTATAAATAACCCTAAAGAGTAGGTAGGCTCTGTTCTTAATTCTTTTTTTTTTTTTTTTTTTTTTTTAGAAAAAAGGTAACTTTATTTGTAGGTCAGAAAGGTAAAGAAACATATAAATAAACACACACACACACACATCAAATCAACCTCTACAATGCCTTCAATATATGGTCCTTGGCTCCCGGGGGATCTAATACTCTTTCATGGGGTCCACAGAGTCAAAACTATTATTTTATTAAGGAAAATACTTTCTTTCATATGAAAAGTGCTGTGGAATCTTTAACATTTAAACTACCCAGTCTACTTCTAAACTGGAAACCATTCCTTTTTGGCAGACGTGCCTTAGAGTCAGGTCACAAATAAGAGAGAAGCCTTTTACCCATGCTTTTAACCTCTGTTCCACGTTATTTTTGAATCATCAATGATTACTTTCATCCCAGGTTTGAATGTTAAATATTTATTTCCAATGCATATTTCAATAAAAGTAGTCTTTCCCTGATTATCACTTCCTAGCCTTAGCTTTCTAGAGCATTTTTTAGATAACCTTGAACAAATTTGTAAAACATCAACTTTGGGGGGTTTAACTTCTGGTATCATTTACCTAAAGTCATTTTAATGTTTATAACTAACCAGCGTAAATTGCAAAGTAGAAGAGAATCTTGGAAAATATAGTGAAAATCCAGAAAAGAAGTATAGAAAATAAAATGCTAGAAGAAAGATTCAATGGGAGACTTTTGAGTAAGTTTATTTATTACTAAAATAATCATTATAGTAACAAGTTGTAACTGTAGCAGACTTGTTTTTGTCTTCCAAGTATGTCTTCCTTTGTTGAATGACCCCACAATCTTTCCATAGTAACCCTGCTTAGCCCAGGGGTTTCAAAGCAGGGCTAACCTTACCACACCATCCCCAAAAGGGATTCCTAATGTTCCCCAGAGTTCTCCTTCCTGGCCGGACTGATTTGCCAGACAAAAATTCTTCTGAGGCTGTTGCCAGAACTATAGGGAATGATCTTTCCTTTATCTCTGTAACTATAAATTGTAAATACCAGTATTTTCCTATCATGTCAACACCCTATATGAGAATAAAGCCAATACAGAAAAGCAGATCTGAGAGACAGAAGAAAGTGCCAATAACATTTTTGAACATCTATGTCTAGCCAGGCCCAAAGAAGGCCTATCAGGGGACTTCTGATTATGTGGGCCAATATACTCCTCTTATAATTTAGTTTATGTTTTTATAAACCTAAGTTGAACATACTAGATAATAGAGTAATATTTTCTGACCATGTGCTATGTGCTAGAAACTGTTAAGCACTTTAAATCAGTGATCTCATTTAATTTCCACAATAATTCTTTGAAGAAGATTCTATAATTAACCACTCCAATGTTATAAATAACCCAATACTTAAAGATGAAAGAGTTTAAGTAACATGTCCAAACTCCTGATGGAGAAACAGAGGCCCAACAAAGTTAACCCAAAGTCACAAAATTAACTTTATCAAGGTCAAGATATAACTTTATCATGCTGTATCTATCAGCACAAAAATCAGTGTGAGAACATGAATAATTGCTTGACAGTCTAAACAATCAAATTGATTTAAGTAAAGCTATTAGTTCATTGACTGAATTCCACTTTTTGTTTCCAAAGCAATTAGCAAAAACAAAAAAAGCATGCCTTTTATGTGTGTTTGTGTATACATATGTGTATATATATTTTTTCTTATTTTCCACAACACCAAAGTAATTCAACGAATAGGTAACACATGAGAATTTAACAATGTGTGAATACATCACCAAAGTTTTTGTTAACTTTTAAAAACACCAAACTACATTTGTGGATATGTGAAAACACACAATGAATTGGCCACGTGATCTTTTTCAGACAAATATTTCATAAGCCTACAGAAGACCTATTTTGTTTACATTTATCTTGCTTTTCCCCATACTATGAAAATAATCTGAGCATTCTTAATTAGTAGTCTTTTCTCAAAATTCTTTTGAGATAGCATATCACAAAAATGTATTCATAATAAATCTGTTAAGTCCAAAATTCTAATTCTCGAAATTAGCATTTGTCAAAGAAAAGTTAGGGAACTAGTGAGTCTGTAGGAGAGCTGAATATTGAAGCCAAATCTTTGATTCTAGGATGCATTTCTAAAACATTAATTTTCAATGAATTTAGAATTCTAGTAGTAATGGGCAGCATATGGTTATGTGCCCTTCTGTTTCTATGTCTTGTAATCTATGTAATGGATACTGGCACCATGGTACATATTTAAATTATCTCTTAATTCTGATTTTAAATATACATGTTAAATAAATTTGCAAATACAGCTTACTCCCATATGCTCATTTATTCTTGTTTCTAAATAATAACAAAATCAAGCTTTATAAAGAATAGAAGACACATAATTACTGTCATATTTTAGAAACACATTTTTAGCACATGGTTCCCATGAATTTATGATTGTTAAAAGTGTTTTATGGAAAGTAAATGTAAATTACGGATGTAGTTTAAATTTTAGTAACCATTTCCAGCACTTTTCTCATTTAAAGTAACTCAAGTTTATTAAAAAGTTTTTTTATTTTGTCAAAACTGGTATTAAGGAAGAAAAACTTTTGCCTGTCCCCTTTTCACTCTAGTAAGTTGAGTTGTTTTTAATTTAACAGCTTAAGTTTACTAAAGGAAAAAGTTTAGCCAATCATTATCCATAAACTATGTATGTATGTCCTTAGGTTTTAACAACAGCTGCCCTCTAGTTATAACTAAAGATGGAAAGCACATGGCTATGAGCTCATCACGCCATAATGAGCTGGGCTTCAGAGATAGCAAAGTGCTTCACTTCCACAATATGCAAATTCTGTACAATGCCAGATGCAGATGAGCTGATCCAGTTGCCAAGTTCTATGGAGGGCATGGTGATTCATTCACAAATTGTCACAGATTTAGCTACTCAGGAGCTAGCAGCCTGTTTAGGGTTGCCTACATGCGTGGTTACTGTGGACTATTGTACGGCTTTCTGGCACCTGGAAGGAGAGCTTAACCTTAAATTCTGTCGGGTATACCATGATGTCAGACTTTGTTAACCTCAGGATATAACTCAATATTTTTATGTGCCTGTGGATATTGGATCTGCCTGCTCACAACAGAGAAAAGCCATACAATTCAAAGAGCACGATTGACCTTGATGTAAAATTAGCACCTGTTAGCACCTCTCTCCACATTCAGATGCACAGATTCCTCCTTTGAAACAATGTTTGGCCACATAAGCGAATTTTTTAACTCTTATATTTATGAACTAGCTGGTCTTAGATTCTACATGATATATAATTATATATACCATCTTAGAATAATATGCTCATTTAGTCAGCAAATATTATTTGATGACTTACCAGGAGTCAGGAACTAAGTTGGATGTTAAGAACAATAAAAACAAATTAGAGTGTGTCTTAAAAATATCTAAGTCTAGAGGAAATATAAATAAGTCATATGTTCTTTATCTGTGTGTGGCCAAAACCATTTACTTTCTAAAGTACTTGATTTTGTTTTGAGAGGTATTTGAGAGTGGAACAAAAATTTGATACTGGGAAAAAAAAAAAAAAAACCTGGCCAGTTGTTGAGATATTATTCATCCTTCTAAATAAGAGTGTAGGGAGACTTTAACAAAAGAGTATGTAGGTTTGTTCACTCAATCAATTTTCTTCAGGTTTATCCCTGAGGTCTAATGTTTTGGCCTAATGACTCTTTTTCCAAGATATCAATCTTTTTATAGAATGAAATACTGAGAGAGTAAAGGCTAACAGATCTTTGAAAAATTGACTTTCTTAAGGGAAAAAAAACTATGTATTTTTTGGTATATAAAATGATACAGACATATGAAGTTTGTAAATGTGATATCAATGGAAAATATGCATTCAAAAGTCTAGATGGTTTATAGCAGGGTCAGCAAACTATGGCCTGTGGGACAAATCAGGTCCACCACCTTTGTTTGTAAATAATGTTTTATTGGAACACAGCCATGTTCACTTATTTCCATATTTCCGATGACTGCTTTCATGCTAAGCTACCAGAGTTGAGTAGTTGTGGTAGTCACCAGATGGCCTGCAAAGTCTAAAATATTTACTACCTGGCCCTTTACAGAAAAAGTTTGAAGATCCCTGGCTTATCGTTTTGCAATACATTCCTTTAAAAATCAAGTATTTTACCAATTAACTCATGTTTGCAAAGTATTGTTTACATATAAAATTCTAAGTGATAATGCTTATGCAGGTTAATTTATATCAGCTTTCACATAAAAATGCAAAATACTAAATAGAATCAAAATAATCCTTTTGTATAGAAGCCAGCCTATAGAATCTGTTTAACAGAGAAGTTAAAAGACATGCAAGTACTGCCCAAGGATAAATATTTTTTACAGAAATTACTAAATTTGGTACTATATTTTCCATGTATATAAGGATCCAGTGAAGAAAACAGGAATCACACCAGGAAGTTCATTACAAGGTATTTAGTATAGAAAATTCATTATAAACACATTAAAAGAACTAAAACTGAGGATGGTGAGCGAACTCAGAGATTACCAACTGTATGGTGTTACTAGCATCTGTGGGGCTGAAAAAATAAAAGGATACCAAAGATGAGGAGCTAGGGCTTCTGCGCAGAGCTTAGAATCACAGCAGGTACAACCCACTGGGAACTGGGAACGTGGATGGGTGGTATATTCATTTCTTTGGCTGCCATAACAACTTATCATACACTGAGTGGCTTCAAACAACAGAAATTTAATCCATTAGTGTTCAGGGGTCCTGAAGTCTGAAATCAAGGTGTCAGTAGTGTCATGTCTGAAGGTTGAAGGGAAGAATTCTCCTTGCCTCTTCATAGCTGCTGGTGGTTAATGGCAATCCTTGGCATTCCTTGGCTTGTTGCTGCCTCACTCCAATTTCTGCCTCTACCTTCACAGGGTCATCTTTCCTCTGTGTGTCTGTCTCCTCTGTGTCTCTGTGTTCAAATTTCCTTCTTCTTATAAAGGCATTAGTTACTTGATCTAGGAACAACCCTAGTCCGGCATACCTCATCTTTAATTATAACTGTAAAGGCCCTATATCCAAGTAAGTTTACATGCACAGGTTCCAGGTAGACATGAATTTGGGGGGAACCCTATTTAACTCAATGGAGGTAGACTTCAGTAGACTTCAGGCAAAAGGTTGATCCGTTCAGAAAATTATTGAAGATGTCACATGAAGCATTCTCAATCCAGTGCCTTCCATTTGCCAAACCTAATAAGAATCCATCTGGCAACAGAAACTGGGAAATGTGATTTCCAGAGGACAGCTATTTGGGATACAATACAGATCAGGGGCTGGCTTGTGTGGGGGAGAAAGAAATTTTACTCTACCCTTCTAGCTTCTTTCTGCTGGCCTTAAAATTAAATCAACATGCGACAGATAAACCAGAGAAAATGGCCAAATTTAATTACATACATACATACATACATACATACATACATACATACATGAACCCCGCATACATGAGACAGAGACCCCACATACATGAGAGGTTCTGAGACAGAGAGGGAAAATGAGATATTTATGGCATCCTGACCTAAGGATGAGGTAAGAGGCTTGAGGCTTCAGAAGAGAGGAGGGTAATTTGCAGGTCAACAAAAAAAGCAGAAGTTCAGTAATTAGAAGTTTGCCCTGCCCTATAAATAGGTCATAAAAAGTTATTTCTGCTAATAACTCTGATTATGTGCAAGGCCCCCAATTTGAATTATTTAAGGGAGAGATAAAAGTTTCCCTTGAGCCCACAGGGTCTCTATAGCCTCCAGCTCAAAATAACCCCCGTGCCAAAGTGGCACATATTGGGGTAGCTTATTCTGAACCCTTTCACTAGGTACAGGTCTGAGAAACAAACAAGCAAGCAAACAAACAAATAAAAAACAACCTGTTCGCCGCTTTTTAAAAATTCTTCAGAACCTCCTAATCTTTTAGATCCGCACTTAAAAAGTTACGGATGAAATTGTATGATATTTGGGGTTTGCTTAACAATAATGTAGAATGGGGATAGCGTGAGTTAAAATCTAGATCAATATATTTCAACAAGAGCACCACTGACATTTTGGACTAGATAATTCTTTGTCATGGGATTGTATATTGCAGAATATTTACCAGCGTCTCTGGCCTCTTCCCACTAGATGCCAGTAACACCCACCACACACACACCAGTTGAAACAACCAAAAATGTCTCCAGACATTGACAAATGTCCACTTGTGGGCAAAATTGACTGTTTGAAGATCACTGGTTTAGGTGAAATAAGATAGACTTTGAGTTACTAATTGTTGAAGCTGGGTGACAAGCATATGGTGGTTGGTTATATTATTCTCTCTACTTCGGTATATTTTAAATATTTCTATAACAAAAACTGAATAACACAAAATAAACTACGTTAGAAAGTGTTCTGCTTCTGCTAGATTTAGTATTTAAATTAAGGCTGTTACTAAAGGTCACATAAGTCAATACATGAGTCAATTAGTAATGATGCTAATGAATTCTGAAGGTCAACTTCTGAAATGACTTTGCACAGAGAGAAATTGAGCGATTGTACATACTCTGTATCTTCATCATCAATATTCATGTATTAAGTATATAAATATATACAACACCACATTAGATATTTATTTTTAAAATATATTTACTCATATACAACCCAGGTCTCCAGAATATTTTAATCAAATACAGAGTTCCTTTGCATGGAAACAAAGAAAAATCATTGGCTTGACTTTGCATTTGCCAATGCAAATAGACAATCACATCATATCACTGCATCCTAAAGTGAACCAGAAGTAAGCTGGATGAGTTTGAATTCTAGTCCTGATATGTCTAGATTTCTACTTTGGACATATGATCTCTGTAGATTTCAGTCTCCTGAGGACAAGAGAATTCTATACAATACTACTAACATGATCTTTCTAAAATATATACCATAGCCATTTCCTTATTACATTTTTAAGGATGAAATGCAAAATCTTTAGCATGGTGTCTATATGTCTTAAAAACTTCTTATCTCTCTAGTCAGATCTTGCCATTTCTTACACCTCTGTACACTGTTTATGGTAAACCATCTACAGTTCTGTATATATGTCATGGTTTCTGATTTCACTATGTTTATCCACATCCTCTAGAAACACAGTTTCCATCTGGCCCATTTCACCTTTTTATATTACTGGACTGACCCCATTGTCGTTTGAGTTACGATTCCCTATTCATGCATGAGGACTTTGCCCCTTTGTATCACACAAGACATTCATCTAAACATCAAACAAATAGTTGAAATTTATAACTTATTTGCAGGATATTGCCATTATATATTTCAATGTGTTAACTATGAAATGTATCATATTTCTGTGGCAAATTTTAGTAATGATGATTAAATGTCCAAAATTTCTAGCTTCTCTTTTCATTTCGTAGTTCCTCACCTCCCTTCCTTTATACTTTCTGCCCTTCAATAAAATAACTTCTATCGGTAACTTCTCTTTCTAATCACTTTCTCTCTGTGGCTTACTTTTATTACTCATGAAATTCCCTAGGTGACTATGAGATGAGATCCAGGCATCTGGCTTTGTGCTACTCTACTGCACTTCCCTATGAAAAACAATAAACCCCATTGCTAGAATCAAGAAACTGTGGCCAACACAACTTTCACCTTCTTTTTATCTTTGAGTAAGTTCGCAATTTGCCTTCATCTACTTTGGAAATATATGTAGGAAATTCCCATTGCAAACACACAATAATGTCAGAAACCCCAGCATATCTATTTCCTTTAGCCTGAGAGCAAATGGTTAATTTTTAGAAATGATGCAGTTTGGAAACTTAAAACAGATTTTGGCTTGAACCCACAACCAGGTTGGCATATTATTATTGGGGAATAATACTTAGGCAATCTGATCATTTTCCTTGAAGTCCTTTCCCCATCTTTTGGAAACATTATTGAGTAGTCAGTGATGTTTGAGTCAGCTGAATTTCACAGAATATCTGCTATCAGTAAGGCCATCAGTTCATCTGGAAAATTACATTCCAGATTTGAATCATTCATTATTTCAAATTTCCTGGCTGGCAAAAATCAGCTTTGTTCTAGGTATAAGAAAAAAAAGGATCATCCAGCAAGATCTGTACTTCTTTTGTCAATGTTCATTGTTTTAATTTTATGACATATAATTATTACACATACACCATAAAGCAGAGATTATTTATAAATGGTATAATCAGACTCTATAAACAGAAAACTCATTCCCATTCTATATTTATACCTCTATAAGAGGACAAAGCAAAACAAAGCCTTTGATAATGTGTCTGCATGCATATATTTCAGTAAATATTTTATGTCCTTGTGTATTCTTGAGTAATATTTATCTAAAATTAAAAATTTTCATTAAGCTTTGGTCTATAAATGTTTAATATATTTCTGTAAATTGGAGAAATAACTTAAACTCACACATAGTAAGGCCAAATCACCTTTCTTACCTACTTTGGCTTATTAAATATTTAAATTACCAGGATATGAAGTGATCATTTTGTTAGAAAAGTATCTTCTCTTGGTTTCCTCTCCTACTTACACTCTACTAGCAGAACTTTACAAATTTTTAAATATAAAAACTACAGAAAACTCACTTTTTATAAATTGTTTAAAATATAGGAGAGCAGAATGTGTCACTCCAAATTATATCTCTTTGGCATAAGGGTTATCTTGAGCTCGTTATTTTTAAGAACCACCAGATAGGGGAGAAGCTCTGAAAACCCAGTAGAAGTTACCCTTTGTGAAGGACATTTACATTCGTCAGGGAAATCTCCATCTGTAAGGGTGTCTCTGTCCCTATACCAGGCCTCCCTTCACTGTCAATGGAGAAGGCATAGACTTAAATCTACATAACAACCTGCCTCTTGTCCACTGTGTGCTTTGCCTGGTAACTGACTCTCCCCACCCGCAACATCTTTTGTCTAGCTGAGAATGGCATTTAAGATGGTGGCTTCGGCCATGTTGGCGAGTTACTCAGTGTTCCTGCGTCTCCCCTTTGTATACAGGAGGTATACATGTTATTAAACTTTAATTTGTTTTCTCCTGCCAATCTGTCTCATGTCAATTTGATTATGAGACCAGCCAGAAGCATCTAGAAGAAATTTTGTCCTTCCCGACAGTAATTTCTAAACATATTTGATTATTTAATTTTGCTCCTTAGTAGCATGTGCTTCACCACAAGGCAAACAGGAGATTTACTTGTAAACTAGAAGTCAACGCATTAGGATGGAATGAAAGCCTTCCTGGTAAAGGAATTTTTAAGCGGCAGATCATTTACTGTCAAACTCTAAATAATACTACATAGGAATGCCTAAGGGTGCCTTAAAACAAATTGTCCTCATTTGGAATTTCACAATTAAAAGGGAAGGAGGACTTCCAAACATCTTTCTTTCTAGAAATATGAATGTGTGTGGAGTTACGACCCTGGCAGCAGATCAGTTGCTGCATGTTAATAAAGCGTGTCCCCATTGCATACCTGGGATGGCAGTGATGGCTGGCTTGGTGAGCCACTCAACCCCTGAGGACATTTTTGCAAATAGAGGCAAACCGTCAAGACCTTTCTCAAAAATTAAATCAGCAAGGTTCCTAGTTATCCTCCTGACTTAAGTAAAAGGAGTAAATTCCTTTTCCCCGAAGCACCTTGTAAGAGCAAAGCTGCCTGAGCAGAGTTCAAGGCCGTCTTGAGCATGAATGAGAGCTGGAAAGAAACAGCCTTTTCAGAATATAAAACAGGAAAAGTCTTCTCTTCCCATAAACCTATATGTAATACTTTTATTAAAAATAATTACTCTGTGGGATCTATGCATTGGAGTTACACTAGTGATCTCTAAGCAAGGTCAGATTTTTAAGAAATAAATTTATTTACTTATAATGTGCTTTTTATGAAGATGTATGAATATGTTTCCATGGGTATCTATTGCAGATACTACAATCTATCCTCAGCTTTCTGTAACTGTTTAAACTCGGCTTTGCCCAATGATTTTAAATACAAATGTGCCATATTGTCACCAGTTCTGTCCCATAGAACTTGGTGCTATGGTGAAAATGTTCGATGTCTGCATTGTCCAATGTGGCAGCTTCTGGCACAGGTAACTACTGAGCACTTGAA
This sequence comes from Rhinolophus sinicus, assembly GCF_057876585.1. Lineage (NCBI taxonomy): Eukaryota > Metazoa > Chordata > Mammalia > Chiroptera > Rhinolophidae > Rhinolophus > Rhinolophus sinicus. The sequence continues at coordinate 18,871,186 of NC_142518.1, read as the reverse complement.
GTTTGACTAGTGAGCCTGAGGAACTGAATTTTTAATTTTAAAATTGTAATCAATATAATTAAACCCATGAGTTTGGATGCCTGACTGGCAATACTGATGTAAATTATATTGGATCTGCAGGCAGTTTCTGGGTGTGGGTCGTGATCGTGTCTTGTGAAGCCAAAGAATGAACACACGGACGATGGAGAGGCAGAGTTGTAAAGGAAGATAGTTTATTAGAGGCAGGAGAAGAGGTTGCAGCTCCCGACTGGGAGGGGGTACCAGAAACTGGGAAGCCCAGTGACTGAGGCAAAAGCTGTTACTTTTATACCTTCCCTTGCCTGCTTGGGAAGGGGGCTGGAGCCTTCTAATGGAAGTCATCTATCAGGTTTGCCCTGTTTGCCCATCCTGAAGGGATTAATGAAATAACCCAGTCCTATCTATCAGATCTGCTCCTTTGTCCGTCCAGAAGGGACTTGAGATTATTTACTGACTTCAAGGCGTATTCTCCTGTCTCTGTCCTGGCGTGAAGGAGACATTCCAGGAGCTGGAGTTTCAGGATATGGCTGCTTTTTTGTTTATTCCGCCAGGGACCCCCCTGTCTACATAGCAACATACTAACTAACCTGTCTTAATAAGACCAATCACTAAAGCATCAAGTACACAACAAGGGAAAAGCCTATTTCAAGAGGCAGCCAAACAAGGAGACAGGGAGAAAGCCCAAATCCACCATCCCGATCCAGGGTTTGAGACGAGTTTTTAACGTGTTAGGTGACACAGGTATGCAGAAGCGTTGGTGAGGCAAGTTTTAATTGGAACTTGCCCATTTCTGGTAAGGGGCTTCAGCACAGGATCTTCCTAGACAATGGACCCTTCTCTTTTGAAAGGGTCCCGGTGTTCGAGTTCCATTTATGTCTCGATCCTTTGGTCCCATGGGGGCGAGTGTGGAGACTTTGGTTCTGGGTGCAGCTGTAGATCAAAGTTCTCTCCTCTGCACATGGTTCAGCTGCAGGGCTTGCGGTTTTAGTGTCGCCTCTGAAAAACAACTCAGTATCTTGTTAGAAACAGGATGGGACCATTTTAAGCTGGTTCTGTGGTTACATTTACTTCCATTGAAATAGCCACATGTGAATAGTAGCTACTGTATTGGTATTTGGCAGCACAGCTCAAGAATAGCTCTTCTCAAGGTTTAATATGCACCACGGCATCTTGTTCAAAGGAATTGACCTATAAGATCTGGCCACACCCTATGCCACTGTCCATTATCACCACTCTCCCATGATCCTTCATCCACTACCTAGTTCTCTATGATAAAATTATTCTAGTGTTTCATCACTTTGGTCTTTGAACCACATTCCTTTCCACCTCAGGACCTTTGCACATACTGTTCTTTCTAAAGACATTGTTCTTTGCATCCCTGTCCCATTACCTAGTTAAATAATTCTCATCCTTTGTTTGCCAAAGTTAAGTCCTGTGCTCCATGGACTATAGCATCATTTTCCCCTTTCTCCACATGCCTACATCTATGTTCTAACTGGCCCGTTGGGGTCATAGGCCATGCACAGACAAGTCACATATGTTCTCTTTTTAGAAACTAATAAACAAATCTTAATTGCTGCCATCGGAATTTACCACTATTTCCAACATCATCCTAAGCATTCTCTAATTAATTCTTTCCATCAGGAATGAGTTTTATGTGATTTTGTTATTTGTATATGTAGTAACATACAAAATAATTTTTAAAAGTATGTGTTGTTGGTGGTTTCCAGACATGTTCTATAATGAGTATAAGAAATATCTTATTCTATACATGCTATTTTATTAGACTAGAAATATTTTTAAAAATTTAAAATTAGCCCAAATCCTAGAAATAAATCATTTAACCCCAAATAAATATTATAAAGTATTTTAATAATCTCAAGAAGGAAGAATACAAACATCATCTAGAGATAATTCTCAATTAACGTGTGTGTATGTGTGTATAATATAACTTTCCTGTTTTTAAATTATCCGATACTTTGTTATAAGTCACTGTTTCTTTAAAGGAGATGAAGGATATCAATTAGTATTTTAACTAAAATTAATTAATTGATCAGGCTAGGTTACTCTGCAGTAAAAACAAGCTCCAAATTTCAATGTATTAAAAAACAAAACTTTATTTCTCACTCACATACCACATTCATGATGGACTGGCTGGGGAGTCTGCCACACATTGTCTCAACTCAGAACCAATTCTGATGTAGAAGCCATTATCTCAAACATTAGGGTTGCTTTGGCAAAGTTACAGACAGAGCATTGTGAATCTACTTTTTTTAAAAAAATTAATATTTAAAAATTTTCCCCAGCTTTATTGAGATATAATTGACATATAACATTGTATAGATTTAAGGTGTACAACGTTTCGATTAGATACATTTATATACTGCAGAATGATTATCACCATAGCGTTAGGTAACACCTCTATCATGTCACATAATTACCATTTCTTTTTTGTGGTGAGAACATTTAAGATCTACTCTTTTAACAACTTTTAAGTATATAATTCGTTGTTTTTTTGTTGTTGTTTTTCCAATATTGGGAAACAGTGTGTTTTTCGAGGGCCCGTTAGCTCCAAGTCATTGTCCTTCAATCTAGCTGTGGAGGGTGCAGCTCAACTCCAAGTCCAGTCGCCGTTTTCAATCTTAATTGCAGGGGACACAGCCCACCATCCCATGTGGGGATCGAACCAGCAACCTTGTTATTCAGAGCTCACACTCTAACCAACTGAGCCATCCAGCCACCCCACCGGCAGCTCAGCAGCAACTTGTTGTCTTCAATCTACTTGTGGACGGTGCAGCTCACTGGCCCTTGTGGGAATCAAACTGGCAACCCTGCTGTTAAGAGCTCACACTCTAAACAACTGAGCCATTTGGCTGTCCCTATAATTCATTATTTTTAACTATAGTCACAATTCTGTGCAGTAGATCCTAAGAACTTACTCATTTTCTAAGTGGAAATTTGTACCCTTTGACTCTACTTCTTTTAAAGCTTCTTAAAACTTCTGCTTGAGAGTGGTACACATCACTTCCTCTCACATTTTATTACCTAAAACAATTCACATGGTTTCAACCACAAGGATGCAGATAAATGCAATCTTGACAAATAACTGGAAAGAGAACAAGAAATATTAGTGAAGTGCATTAATGATTATCACAGTCTGTTCTGGTGGTTACCAAATATTTGATTATTCTTCTTGCATGAAATATATACACATATTTCTGACACCTTTCCAAGGAATAAAATCCAAAATTCCCATTCTATTATATATTTGGCTAAAATTTCAGAATTTCTGAATCATGTGTGAGAATTTTTACATCACATCCACACATGGCCAGAGACCTATGACCTATGAACTAATAAAACAAGGGACTTGATTATATATCCCACACCAGTATTTTATATTTTATACGTATATAGTATATATGCACATATATTTGTATGTATATATACGTGTGTGTGTATCTATATATGTACGTGCACACACACACACACACACACATTCACACACATTCACTGGGAGTGCCAAAAAAATGTATACAGGTGGAGGCTTTGGTAAACGTTGCTCAAGCAGTAGTTCGCTGTAATCAGAAGTGTCTGGACGCTGACGGTAACCACTTTGAGCACCTCTTGCAATTGAAGAAGTCAGACGTGACTTGTAGTCATCTTTTGTTATCAGTGTATATTATTACAATTTTAATATAGCTTTCCTTTCTTAAATTGTGTGTGTGTGTGTGTGTGTGTGTGTGTGTGTGTGTGTGTGTGTGTAGATGCAATCTGGATGGAATGAGAGTGGGTAGAATGTTCTTTGGCTAAGCCCTGATTATGCTACGCAGGAAGTATGTCCAGTTCATTGCTCTCCAGGGTCTCCAGCTAGAAACTTTGAAGATGCTTTCTTTTTCATTATCCTCCTTGGACACATCTGAAATAAGCATTGGAGAATTTCTCTCCTCAGGGTCTCTGCAGTTTTCTGTGTCTGCCCTTGGAAAGGCTGAGACTCCAAGCGTTACTCTAAATCATAAACAGTCATAAAGATTTCTGTTTCTTTTGCAGTAAGATTCTCTTAGGAAAATTAGTAGGCTTATTATGTATTTAATTCTAGTGAGTTCCAAGCTGTAAAAGCTATATGCACAGTTCATTTCTGTGCTTGCTTATTAGGTTTGCTGTATTTCTTGACTTTCTCATCCCCATGTCCCCCCCTCTTTCAACTTAATTGCTTATTTCTTGAGCTTATTAAGTTCCAGTAGGCCAGCCATAACTTTATTCTCTTTTTCTTGAGCCATTTTGTCCAGTTGAAAGAATTTACTGGGTGTCAAAATCTTAATTGGGTATTTTCTTTGAAAGATCTTAATTTGTCCAGAGATTTTAATAGTGGATATGGAGGGAATACCCTTGATTTGATTTCAGTTACCAGGCTGGGTTTTAATTGGCCTTTGTCTCTCGAAGCCCTTCTCAGATGTATATTTTGCCAATTAGTGTTAAAAAGCAGTTGACTCTTCTAATCCTACAGGTCCTTAAACTTTCTGGACTCTCACTCTTTCCTTTTATTCCCGTTTGCAAACTAGCCAGTCCTTTTCAGATCCAATCTCTTTCTTGTAGTACTTTATCAAAGCTAGCAATGAACAACCAACACACACACTTGCATTCTTTTTAAATCTTTATTTCTTGATTTATACATTTACAATGCATATAATTTGTCTTCAAGATTATCTCTGTCAACAATTTTATCAAATGATTAGGTGCTGTAGAACATAGATCATCATTCTTATAGTCTCTGATAACAATTTCCTCACTACCCACTTCCCACTCTTTAAGGTTTCTTATGGTAGTACCACATTGCTAGGTACACATTCCTGGAGTAACCAAAATAGATGATATTACGTAGATTATTCTGCAGTTAAAAATTTATTAGGGGCTTATATGATCAAGATATATTTCTTGTTTCCACTACATGGTTTAGCTAGAGACTCTCCTCATTCTAGGGCTAAGGCAATGGTACAGAGAGAGGCTGATGATTCAGCCTGGAAGTGACACATCATGGTCTACTCACATTTCTCCAGCTAAAGCCACTAATCTATACAGTGACAAATTCAGTGGTGGGGAGATACAAACTCTTCACATGCCTGAAAGGAGAAACAAAACATATTTTGTAAATCGTACCGAATAACAAATGAGTGAATTTGACTATCAGAAATATTGGAAGGAAATTTGACACAAATCTCTTAATTTTACTAATGGTCCAAAATATTACACTTATATAATATTAATTTATTTTCCTAAATATGCTTGTGACTTATGGTGATGAAAATAGTAATTACATAACGTGGTCTCAGCATTTTATCTCATGTTATTCTTACAATCACCCTATGAGGTAGGTGTTACTATTTCTGAGATGTAGAAACATTAGTATTAAATACTCACGCCCATCAAGTGCACTCATCACTTGGTAATAAGTGCAGATGGCAAGATTCACATTTCCACTCAGTTTCTGGACAACTCATCTGATTATTCTACAGGAACTCTGAGAGTAACAAATTCTTAAACAACAGCAACACAAGTAGTAATAGTAGTAGTAGTAGTAGTAGTAGTAATAGTACTACTACTATGGGGAGGCAACTACCACTTCTAACTAAGAAGGTTTTTTTAATCTTCTTTATTGTGGATAATGTATCAACACCATTGATGTTAGGTAATTCAACTTTACTTTTTATTCTTTTCTATCACCACTCCTCAACACACCAAAGTTCTATGGATTTTATCTCTTTAATTGTTTTTAAGTATTTTTAAAGAGGCTGTATACCAGGGTATCAAGTGAACTCTACTTGGTGCTAAAGAGTAGAATAACGCCTAATAAGTACAAGCAATATGAGTATTTAATATGTAAAAAGAAAACCTATATAATATAGAAGGGCATTTCCATCACAAATGGTGTTATGGTGTTCATGTTTAATAAATGTGATCTGGACTGATACGTTATGGAAAACTTTCAAACATATAAATAGGTCAATAAATTAGATAAACTACAAAGTGCTTTCAAATTCTAGGATTCTATGACTCCAATGGACCTATAACCAGACCTTCTTTCTTCTTCCTTTCATAATTCTAAATCTTCGTTTATAGAAATCAGTACATCTATACACCTACTTGGGGTTTTGCCTCCAAGTTTCCTAACTTAAAATTTGTTATCTCTGAAGTCATTCTCCTATCTTTCAAATTCTTCCACCCTCTTGATTGACCTCCGAATGCCCTCTACTAGTATGTTTCTTCCTAGTTCTTATTTTGCCTACCCTTTTTTATGCCTTATTTCCTGCTCTACCAGTCTAAGTTGCAATGGTTCAGTTATGTCAGGGCATTTCTGCGAGCTCCTTTGCTCTAAACCACAGTATCATTTTAATATGTACTGAAAAATCCTTTGATAATTCCAATACCTATTCATGATAAAAATATGCTTCAAACTACGAAGTTCTATTAGGGAACTTCCTCAACCTGATAAAGGGCTGTATTGTATGAAAAACAATACAGCCAAAATTCTATTATTTGTGAAAGATTGGATTTTTACCCCTAAACTCAGGAACAAAGCAAAAATGTTCATTCCTATCACTTCTATTCGATAATTCAGTGCGGGGCGTGGAGGGGGGGTGACTAGCCAGTGTGAGAAGGCAAAAAATATCAAGAAAAATCATAGAGATTAAAAATGTCTACAATGTGATTGTGTAGAAAATGTGTATAGACCACATCTTAGTTATTCATTCATCTGTCAATGGATCTTTCGGTTGTTTCCACCTTTGACTATTGTAAATAATGCTGCTATGAATATCAGTCTTCAAATAACTGTTTGAGTCCCTGCTTCCAATTATTTTGGGTGTATACCTACAAGATGAGGATATTGCTCTATTGGCCTGGAAGATCTAGACAAATTTGTGAGTATAATGTTCTCAGGCTCCTCCACCACACCCTTTCCAGATTTCAGGACCCCATTTTTTTCCCTAACTTTGTCGTAGGGTACTGTCAATGCTGTACATCCCATCTCTTTTGTAGCTCTGCTCCTTTTACAGTCCAATCCTAGCCCTGATTTTTTTAAAATAGTAATATGTACTATGCACATTTTCAAATATTTATAAGTTTTATATAACAGTAAAATGAAGACACATGTACACATCACAGAGCTTCAACAATTATCAGTAGATAACAAATCTTGTTTTAAATATACCCCCACTCACTCCCACCATGCAATCATTTTGTAGCAGATCTCTGGCATCAGTATTTTATTTGTAAATACTTCAACACACATATTTCAAAAAGATAAGACTCTTTTTAATATAATCAAAGTAATTTTATAACACCAAAGGGATATAACAAAAAGGAATAATAGTTCCTTAAAACTCAAATATCCAGTCAGTGTTTACCATATTTTCCATAATATCTTATAAATGAGTGTGTGTGTGTGTGTGTGTGTGTGTGTGTGTGTCTGTTTAACAGTTTGTTTATAACAAGATCTGGGCCTCACTACCCTGCAGCTGTTGGGAACGAGAAGCCCTTGGACTTTTACAGCAAGCCATCCATTGTCAGTTGGCTTCTCTGAGACTCATTTCATTTTTGCTAGGCTTTTAATGCTATTAGCAGAAGCCAGCCTACTTTACAATCACTCTAAATTAGCTTTGGCCTCATATAGTTCAATTACTATAGCAACCATATATTCCAAAATCTCACCGTCAACCTGCATTTCAACCCAATTAATCAAAGATTTTTTTAAAAAAGCCTTTGTAATTATATTGTCATCACATGGCATGGGTTCTCACTACCTCACCTATCACCAGAAATGGCATCCTTGTTGGCATTGATCTGGTGAATAATCCAACTCCAAAATTCCATTCAAAAGAGATGGGATATGTCTGTTTTCTAGGACCACTCCTGATACCAACTATCAGTCTGGATTCTCTAAAAAGCAAAGCCTGAGGGAAGTCTTACATGTTGCTAGTTTATTAAGGAGTGTAATCCCAGGGAAGCCAGAGTGAGATTAATGAAGACTGAGTCAGGAGGAGGGGACAATAGGAGGCAGAATTACCAAACTTACCTCCACTTCCCATCAAGTATGACTCATTCAACCTCAATGGACTTTCTTCTGAGAAGCCTTCTGAACTATTGAGTCTCAGGAAAGTTGGATGGAGGGAAGAGTAGTGAAAATTGTGTTCACTGGCTTCCAGTCCCATTATTTAAAGCTACGTTTCCATGGGCTTCAACTCCCTCACATTTCTGGCTTACCTTTCAGTCTCATACCTCCGTGGCAACAGGTATGTTCCAGGTGGGCGACTAGAGGCACAGTGTAAAACAATGAAATGAGATCATGCTGTGCTGTGCCTGCAGGTATCACACAAAGTTGGTAAGTGCAGCAGTGGCTGATGTGTGTATTGGAGAGGGGTGTTGAAACCAGTAGACAAGGGCTGTAGAGATGAGTGGGATCAAGAGAGTCAGAGGTGGCACAAGACGTGTCGGATACAGAGCACTGTCACAAATTTCCCTGACCACACTCAGTCCTTTCATTATCCACAGAGACTGTGTCTTTTCAGTTAAAGTTAAAGAGAAGTAGCATAAGTCAAAATTAATCAAGAGTGAAATTCTGTACTGTGGAATGTGAATTCTTGAAAAAAAAGGACCTGTCACTGTCAAGTTTGAGGGTACCTTTTGAAGTAGAGAATGGCAACAGTCCACTTACATAAAACATTACCAGCAACAAAGAATATATGTGGCAGCGATGAGTGGCTATACTGTCTGAAAATTCCGGATTCATTACATATCACATCAAGTACAAAGAGATATGGATTTCCCTACTTGCAACATGCAAAAATCAATTAAAACATTACATTTCCTAAAAGGAAAGGATGAATTTGGAATTCTAAAGGGAAAAACATGGTACAGATGAGTTTTTATGTCATCGTTCTGTGGCGGCATCCATGGTAACCATAAAACACATCCCACTGGGGAAATGACAGCTACTTCAGTCAAATTGGAAGAGTGGAGAAGTAAACATCGGACTAGTTCTTAGCTGAGAGAGAAAGAAAAGGGACAGTGCTAATAGCTCTTTGCTAAAAGAGTCAGGGATGTCTCTATGTGTCTTGAAACTATTATTGCATAACTTAAGTAGATGTGAATTCATTACTGGGAGTTCTGCTAAGTATTTCAGTGCCTGGTGTGAATATAATTGAGGTTATTGATATTGTCACCAGCATACTCTGTGTTGGAGAATGCTATCTGATGACTCCAGTCAAATGGTGAGGAGGATACTTTAGAATAAATCTGGGCCCAGTAGTTTGAATTGATGACAGCAAAAGATATTCAGGTCAAATACCTGGAGACTTTCCAGCGCTGCGTTACCTGCAATTAGAGGCACAGACTTTGTCTCACTAGAACTTAATGTACTTGCTATGATGCTAACTTCACCAACTATGCACAGGCTTATTTCACCAGGGACCAGAGGTATCCATGTGTCATTCTGGTATCGTATCCCATATTCATTGCATTCACTGTACCATTCACTATATATTTTCAGTGGCAGAACTCTGATCGAGGGTTAAATTTGGAGAGTTGTTTTCTGTGGAAAGTACATAGCCCTCTAGAATGTAGAAGGGCATACAATAAAATAATAAAAGAGAATTAACCAAATGTCATTATTTTTTTAAATGGAATTGACACTTACACAGAAGAAACTTTGTAGACAATGTGGAATTGTTAGAGTGTGTCTATAATTCCTGAGGATTAACACCATTATCTTTCTCTTATTTCATAATCTTTGGCAAGAAACTAGGCCTCCCATTAATCTCCTTTTAAGGATGCACAAGGGAGGTGTAATATCGCAGAAGCTCAATCAATATTCAGCTAAACTTAAATATACTTTGTAGACATTAAGTTGATGGGCCACATGTCACTCAGTGCTAGAACAGAGACCAATATGTGCTAGAATCTTCCAGTATTGTTATAGCTGTGAAGACTTCTTGTAGGAGCAAAATAACCAATACTTATATAGTCTATCTTCTATTTCAAGGCAGGAGGGGGCGGGGCTTATGACTTACCTATAGTATACCAAAAGTGAGGTAAATGTGGGTTAGGGGTTCTTAAGATGGTTCACAAAACAACTTCTTGTTAACGTGGAAATTTAATGGGGGAATTTACCCCCCCCCCCATTTTCTAATGCAGACAAAGCCTATCAGAATGAAGAGTGGAAAAAACCCTTTAAACTCAAATAATAGAGTCTCACTGTAACTTATCAGGACACTAGGAGGAAAAGGGGGGCAGTAAATCAGAGTGGAGAAATGGGGACTGCAACATACTATAGCCCCAGTTCCTCCAAATTTTTATTAAGTAAAGATGTGGCTCACTTTGTATTATATCAGTTGAAATTCAAGTATAATTGTAGTCTATAATAAAAATACTCTGATTCCCTATCAGAAGGTTCATGTGGGAAGGCTATAAAAGGCAATTTGGAATTTGTCCTGGAACATCTTGATATAATAATAAATATTTTGATATGTCAGAAATTTCCTCAGAAGCAGGTCTAGAATTGAATCTTTTGTCCTTTATATTGCTCATTATTAAATACCCTCTTCCAATCTGAGTATGTATATAATTCTTCCATCAGATCATAAAATTTTCGTCTATATTTTTTAGTATTTCTTTCCATTTACTTTGTTCTTTGTTATCGCTGTACAAAAAAATTTACTGAATGAGTTCTGGTGTGTCTAGTTTTATCCTCCATCTTACTTAACTTTTTTCTCAGATTTCTCACCCCTTTCTTTTTTCCCCCTGAATTTTGAAGTATTTCCCAGCACATTAATTTGATTTTCAGAAGTCATCCTTTCTATAATTTAGCCTGTAATTTAAATTTTTTAACTTCAGAAATCATGATTTTAAATTTGAATTACATTTCATTATTTCATCCCCACATCTTTTCTTTTGGTGTCTGCTGGTATTACTCTGAAGATATGCATTATACTTATTTTAAATGTTCTGTTTTCTGTTTTAACTCTCTCATTAATTGTGAATTTGTTCATTTTGTTGAGTATGGCAACTTTCTTTTATGCACTTGTTTTTCCTCAAATGCATGATTTTTCTCTTCATATTATAGATGAGGTTCTAGACTGAACATTTGTAGCTTGCATATGTCTCATTAGCTCAAGTGAAAAATATTTTTTTTTTTTGAGTGTTTTTCCAGGACCCATCAGCTCCAAGTCAAGTAGTTGTTTCAATCTAGTTGTGGAGGGCACAGCTCACAGTGGCCCATGTGGGGATCGTACTGGCAACCTTGGTGTTATGAGCATCACGTTCTAACCAACTGAGCTAACCGGGTTCCCCTCAAGTGAAAATCTTAATCTGTCATTGTTTAAGGATTCTGATTACAGGAGCTCTAATTCTGGAAACTCCATGATAGAAGGGCATATAAATGGGCAATTGTTTATTCATTTAGGATGTTCAAGCAATTTAAATTCCAAAAGTCATACTTCACTTTCCCTTGTGATACCTGTAAGTTACCATAACTCTTCTTATTAATCCTGTCCTTGTGACCAATGTGAGATTACCTAGGGTCACAAAGACCTACCTCAGGTAATTGTATTCTATCAAGTATGTTGAAAGCAGGACCTTTGCAAAAGTCATGCATTTACTAGCTGCCACGAAATTGAATCTAATCTAGAAGTGTCACAATTTAAAATAGTAAAGCATTTTATCATCGATTAATTAAATTAAATTACTTTTAATCTACATGAATATGGTAATACATGGTGTCATGCAGGGACTCTGCTCCCATTCCCTGCACAAGACCGCAGGATATAGTGAGGCCAAAAAGGAACACCAATGGAGCCATGGATAAGGGGTTCATACCACTATAGTCCCACCCGGCCGCCAGTGAGACTGGGGTGCAGGAAGACCCCTTGTTGGGGTACTGGTGGATGTTTGCCTTCTGTGTCTCCAACCCAGCCGCCAGTGAGACTATAGTGGTATGACTCCTCTACCTATGGCTCCGTGGGTGTTCCTTTTTGGCCTCACCATGTCCTGCGTTCTTGTGTGGGGAGCGGGAGCTGAGCCCCTGCATGACACATAGTAATATATGGTAAGGTATGGGCATGTGATATATACTTTTGCTATAATAGTGAATAACATAGATAGGGTTCCTACCCTCTCTTGGTTTATAGCCCAGTTCAGAGCATAAAACATTACAAAATAATGCAATTACTACTACAATCGAAGTATTATTTAGCACTGATGTACCAGGGGTGAGAATTTGAATCTGAACATGTAAAGGAAGACTTCCTGAGAGTAGTGAAATCTAAGCTAGGATAGGAAAGATAACTAGAAATTATCCAAATGAAGTCCAGATGAAAAGTGTTCCAGGTGTGGGGAAGAGCAGCTCTAATGACACAGAAGCAAAATAAAGGGTGGCACATTCAAAGAACTAAAAGGAATGTGAGTATGCCTCAGAGCATGGAATACAATATAGGAAGTGGAAAGAGTTGAGTACTGGAAGCTAAACAGGTTCAGATCATGGAGGATCAGGTATGCCGTGTTAAAAGCTTTGACCTTTATTTTAGATACATAGTTAAAGAGTTTTGAGAAAGAGACTAATGTGATCACATTTTCAATTTACGAAGCTGGATCTGGTTACATTATGAAAAATGGAACGCTGAAATGGGAAACTAGAGGCAGAGATAGTGATCAGGGCTAGTGTTAGGAGTTCCAAGGTGCTTAGGCAAGAGATATCAATGGCCTTCACATGAGTTTAGTAAGAACAATAGAAATTGACAATAGTTGGGCTGTGAGAGGTTGGAAAAAAGTCAAGACAAATGCTTAGGTTCATGGCATTAGTAACTGGGAGGAAAGTTGATTTCATTTCTTAGAATCAGAAGTTATAGAGCAGCTTTCATTGGCCGATGGTTTGGGGCAGTGAAGATGACTTTAGTTTTGGATATTTTATGCTGAATTGACCTTAAGATATCTATGTGTATATGTCCAGTAGGTAGTTGCTTATATCAGAATCCTGGAGAAACTAAAAGGCATATCCAAAATGTATGATTAAAGAGAGTTTAAGGAAAGACTGTTATAAAATGTACGTAAAGTTAAGGAAACCAAAAATGCTGGAGAAGCACTTGAGGCTAGCAGCAGCAGGGAGCCCTTACTTAGGCCTAAGGGAGAAACGGGAATGAGCAGTTACTGGGATTCAGAAGACATGTAGCTGTAGAAGAGTGTCACAGGACAAGAGATGTAGCCTTCTGTAAAATAACAAAACCACTGCAAAACCAGGTTCTCTTGGCGAGGAAGCCAATGATGTACATATCTTGACCTTTCCTCCTTTTGCCCTCCTATGTCCCTCTACTGTCTCCACTTGAAGTAATCCAATTAAAAGCAAAGGACAAGGGAGCCCAGTCTATAGAGCTCAGCTTATCTAGTCACAGAGCAAGGTAGAGAAAAAAGAAAAATGAACATAGAGAAACAAAGGAGGAATAGCCAACACAAGATCTAAATTCTACCGTGTCTCCCTGAAAATAAGACCTAGCCGGACCATCAGCTCTAATGTGTCTTTTGGAGCAAAAATTAATATAAGATCCGGTATTATATTATATTATATTATATTAGACCCAGTCTTATATATGTGGCAAAGTCTCTTAAGGCCAAGTCTCAGAATTTGCACAGTGTCTCTTCTGCAGCATTCTATTTGTCAAAGAAAGTCACAGGGCCAGCCCAGATTCTAGGGGGAGAGCAAACAGGCACTACTTCTTAAAGGGAGGAGGGGTAAAGTCCTATTACCAGAGGGCATGAGGGATAGGAGAGGTTATTCCTGGCTTTTTTGTGAACCATGTCCCACAAGGCTTTCTAAAACCCATTCATTTTGAAAGATGCTTATTTTCCTTCCTATTCTTAACAAATGGACTGATTAGAACTAGAGTACTGAAGGCATGTTGTATAAGCCGTAATAACTCATGGGTAGAATTAAGAAGAATATTTTATTCAGATCTTTCTAGAAAAAAATAAACAAAAGCAGTTGGAATACTTTAGATTATATAATCCTTAACGGATGGGAAAAACACGAAAATGCTTCTTTATGGTTTTTTCAAACACTAAAATCCAAGATATAATATGACAACTCCACTGATTTTTGTCTTAAGTCTTCTATTTACAACTTGCTTTCTACTTTCTGCTAAAGAGCGATTAAAACATGGTCCCACTGAAACCCAGACTCAAAGGGTTGAGATAGGAAAAAAGGCTTTGGATTATTTAGTATATTCAGTTGATTTCTTGAAATATGATTGAAAAGTGGCACGTGCAATTCTTAACCATCAGAATTTAGATTGATCCTTTTATCTGAAAAGAGTCTCAGTGGGTGAAAATCACTGAAATTGTAAAATATCTGAAACAACTTCAATCCATCATACTGCAAAATATCATCAGTGTGCTGAAAGGAATACAAAATAATGTTTACTTGCCTATTTTTGGTTCAAAAGTTTTTGCTCTAAAAACTAATAAGTGGCTCAAGGTTTTCTAGTTGACATCTTTCTTAAAAACTGCTTTATAAAATTGTTCCTCTATTCAATAATTCTGAAGTGCTGAGTTCAATATGGTAATTTTTGAGAATGCTTTTATTCTCTCACTCTTTTTCATTCTCTTTCCCCACTTCATTTTTCCCTTCCTCCCTCAATTCTCTTGTCTCCCACTTTTTTGTCCATAGACAGAAAGGGAGTACACGCAAATGAGAGCCCTCATTTGCAAATGCACAAATCTGAGATTTTATACCTAATTTTATTTTAGTTCAAATTTATATTAATATGGGAGGGGCTGCCCTTACTCTTGAATGGAAATTGAGCAGTATCCCGATAAGTCAGAAGAGGTGATGGATTGGGCATCTCCCACAGACAATTTGTGTACTAAAGAGTTCCAGGCTGATGGAGAACAAGGCAAAACCTATGTTTCAGTATTTAAAGGAGAATTTGAGCTCCAGCAAAAAGGAGGAGACAAGAGTGACCAATCTCAGTTATTTAACTATCCTATGTTAGCTAATTGAGACCAAGATGTAGGCATGTCTTTTTCACCATATCTTGGCAGTGGTGAGTCACTATCTATTGTAATCACCATCAACAAAACAGTCCAGAGCTGAACACATACCACACAAGACACCGCTAGGAACCCCAAAACTAGGTAAAACTTTGAGGGGCCTGGGTGACCTACGTAGGAAAGTAAGAGGAAGAAAGGGTGAAGTGTAGTGCATTATATTAATATCCCCCATATTTATATACATGTCCTGGTGAGGTGCAAGAGACTTGGGCTATACTTACACAATTTTCAAGTGAGTATTTAGAAATTTAAATGCTAAAGCAATTTCTGGTTTATCTATGACTTATATTGAGCCTGATAAGATGTATTGGCTATGCATTATGGCTCAATATTTTTTTTTTCTTTGGTAACTTTTAAAGGTTATGCTGAACAGGAATAAATAGCTTCTTATTTGGGCTGAAATTTGTGTAATTTCCCTATCCCAAGTCACAGATAATTGACTAAATGATACAAATCATTGTCTATAGTTTGGTTTGGACCATCAGGTCATTAGGATTTTAGGAAGTAATTGATCACAGCTGCTACTGGGTAAATTTATACTTGTCGGCAGTACCACTACCCACACATGAGCAGAGTTATCCTGTGATTAACATACAATTTGGGAGTAAAACTGCCTTATTAAAATATTATTTATCTTTATGAAATATTCTTAAATTAGGGCAGCCATACCGGCATGAATCATTTATGTTCCTATTACTCCACACGAATACTGATATGCAGTACAAAATAGCTTATACATTATTGTCTGAATATTTGGGATGCACCTTGCTAAATATTAAACAAAACAAACAAAGCTGTCATTGCATAAGATTTTCTTTTGAGCACCCTTAGCCTTCCATGTTTGTTTTGTTTTTCTTTTATTCAGTATTGTTTTAATTTCCTGCTCTTTTATTGATCTTACTTATCCTCTCACCAAAATCTAAGGAAGACTGAAAATAATCAGAAAACGTTATAAAACATGTATTTGAAAACCCCAAAAGTTCTGTTTCTAGCAATGGTAGACTAGTTTATTTGGACCAACTCTCCCACATTGAATAACAAAAATTTGCACAAGAAAAAAAAAAAAAAAAAATATATATATATATATATATATATTGGTTTGCAAGCATTGAAAAACTAACATAGAAGGCAACAAATAAGGAAAATCCAGAAAAGTGAGTTGAGGATTTGGGGATTATTAATTTTTTTTCTCTAGGGATATCTGACAAACGTGAAAATGTCAGTGGTGAGTCTAAGAAGATGGGCAGTGTTTCTGATAGATTTGCAGTGCTGGGGAAACAAAAATTAAGATTTACTTTCCCTATCAAATTCTATAAGCTTTGTGTTGCTAATATACATGGGTTACACACCATAAGAAAGTGTTCTACCTGTCTGGAAGAAACAAAAATAAGGTCTCTCCTGAAGAAAAATATATCAAACTATATTTAAAATTATTTCTATGGCTATTCATACACAGTGTCCACCAATCAATTAAAAAATATCAAGCATACAAGTAGACAAGAAAAATATTATTAAAATCAGAAAACATAACAGAAAAACAGGAACAGATGCAGAGGGAAACATAAATAATGGAATTAATAGACATATTTATTTTATTTATTTTTTCCCAGCTTTATTGAGATACAATTAGCATATAACATTATGTAAGTTATATCTCTTTTAATAACCATGTTCAATATATTATAGAAATAAAAATGGTAATAACTTTGGAAGAAATGAAAATTGTAAAAAAGGAAGATAAAAAATCTTGAACTAAAAAAATCAATAATTGAAAAATGTAAAAAGAAATACATGTGGTTATCAACATATTAGAGCTGAAGAGATCATGGTACAATATTCAGAATGACACATGTAGATCAAAAATAATGAAAATACAGTAAACTAACTAGTGGACATATGCAATGGAAAAATTAAATACACTTGCAATCGGAGTCCTGTAAAGTGGGAAGAGAATGGGAAATAATATTTCAAAAGGAAAATAGATGAGAAATTTTCAAAGGTCATAAAAGACATCAAGTCATAAAGCTCTAGCAATCCAGAAAACAAATACAAAAAGCCACACCTTGCACATCATGTAAAGCTACTGAAAACCAGTCATGAAGAGAAAATTCTAGAACAGCAGAGGAGAAAAAAAATTACCCAACAAGAGTAACAATAGCACAACTGACTTTACACAGAAAGAAAATAATGCTGAAAGACAATTAAAGACTTACACCTATAATTCACAATTTTTCTCACAAAGACAACTTCAGGTCCCAATATCTTTGCTGTGAGTTTTGTCAAAGATTTAGTGCAAATAAATTGAAATCTTTCTAAGCAATAGAAAAATTTCAAATGAGCATAAATTGGATACCAAAACATATCAAGACCATACAAGAAAGGAAAAATGCAGATTAAACCATAGGCTGAAAGCAAAAGGATGGAAAAAAAATATTCCATGCAAATTGTAACCAGAAAAGAGCAGGAGTGGCTATACTAATATCACACAAAATAGACTTTACACCAAAAACTCTTACAAGACACAAAGAAGGACATTATATAAGGATAAAAGGGCCAATTCACCAAGAAGATTTAACAATTATAAATATGATACACCAAACATAAGAGTTCCTAAATATATGAAGCAAAATTTGACAGAATTGAAGAGAAAAATAGACAGCAATTACGATAACAGTGGGAGACCTCTATATCCACTTTCAATAATGAAGAGAACAACCAGACAGAAGATCAATAAGGAAACTGAGTACTTGAACAACACAATAGACTAATTGGACATAATAGACATGTACAGAATACTTCATGCAACAACAGTAGAATATACATTCTTCTTTAGAGCACAAGGAACATTCTGCAAGCTAGACCACCTGTAAGAAAACAAAACAGGTCCCAATAAATTTCAAAAGACTGAAATTATACAAATTATCTTTTCTGATCAAAATGCAATGAAACTAGAAAATAATAATAAAAGGAAAACTGAAACAACCACATATATAAGGAAATGAAACAACACACTCATAAACAATCAATGAATCAAGAAGGAGTCACCACAGTGAAAATTAGAAACTATCTTGAGACAAATGAAAACAAAAACACAACATGCCAAAACATGGGATGCAACAAAAGCAATAATACTAAGAAGAAAGTTTATAGCTAAAATGTGTATGTTTTAAAGAAAAAAAGATCTCAAATTAAAAACCTAACTTTACACATCAGGAACTAGAAAAAGAAGAAAAAACTAAACCAAAGCTTGCAGAAGGAAGGAAATATAATGATTGAAGAAGAGATTAATGAAATAGAGAATAGAAAAACAACAGAAAAACATCAACTAAATTAAGAGGTTTTTCTAAAAGGTCAGTAAAACTGATTAATCATTACCTAGATTAACTAAGAAAAAAAACAAACCAAAGACTCAAATGACTAGTATCAGAAATGAAAGAGGAGACATTACCACTGATGCCACAAAAATTAAAAAGATCATAAGACAATACTATAAATAATTGTGTGCCAATAAATTGGATAACCTAGAAGAAATGGAAAAATTCCTAGAAACACACGACCTCCCAAGACTAAATCCTGAAGAAACAAAAAATCTGAACATATTTGTAACTAGTAAGAATATAGAATCAGTAACCAAAAACTCCCAAAAAAGAAAAGCCCAGGATAAAATGGTGTCATTGGTGAATTCCACCAAATATTCAAAGAAAAATTAATACCAATACTTGGCAAACTCTTCCAAAAAAATGAAGGAAAGGGACACTTCCCAACTCATTTCATGAGGCCAGCAAGTAAAGCTAAGAACATCCTATCTATCTAAACAATTTCAAAACCAGTAAATTCTGTCTGCTACTTTAAAAAGTTCCTGAGAAGGAAACACTGGGCCCAGGTAGTATTATACTACTCTTGTTGTGTTCTTTTTAATAAACTTGCCAAGCCGGATCTCAAATTTATGTAGAAGAGCGAACTGTCAAGAATACATAGGATGCTCCTTAAGAAGAACATGGTAAAGGGTTATTTTATCAAATATTAATTATTATTTCAAAGTAATCATTAATTAAGATAACAGGATTTTCATGCAGGGATCGGCAAATGGAAGAAAATTAAAAACAAAAACAAAAAAACTCAGACTGCGAACAACCATATCTGAAAATTTAATTTATATCAGAACTGAGAGCCTTTAATAACTGGAATGAAGTGCCCTAATTAGACATTGCTTGTTTTAAGTTTTTAGTTGCTGAAAGAATTCACAGGACTCAAATCAGTTACACTTACAGCTTTATTAGACGTAAAAGATACCATTTCACAACAACAAGTGAAGCACATGTTCTCAAGGGTCCAGAGATATCAGAAGCGGACTTCTCTGTCCTCCCACCACTGGGCTGCAGAGGACATGCTTTGCTTCCCGATCTCAAACCACTACTGATATGCATGTAAATATAAACCAGCCTTAACCATCAAGCCCTGCTCTCCCCCCACCCCCCAGTCTCCACTGAAATCAGACGCAAATAAAAATCTAACCATTTTAGTATAGGAGGTCTGATAATTAAGTTTGTAAATCTGTTGCAACGATGTTGCTAACCTTTCTGATATCAGAGGGATTATTCATTATGAATTGGTACCAACTGGGCAAACAGTTAACCAAGTTTACTATTTGGAAGTGCTGAAAAGGCTGAGTGAAAAAGTTAGACATAAACGACCTGAACTTTTCGCCACCAATTCATGGCTCTTACATCACAACAATGCCCCAGCTCACACAGCACTGTCTGTGAGGGAGTTTTCAGCCAGTCAACAAATAAATGTATTGGAACATCCTCCATACTCACCTGATCTGGCCCCCAGTGACTTCTTTCTTTACCAGTCAACAAAGGAAATATTGAAAGGAAGGCATTTTGATGACATTCAGGACATCAAGGGTGATACGATGACAGCTCTGATGGCCATTCCCGAAAAAGAGTTCCAAAATTGCTTTGAAGGGTGGACTAGGCGCTGGCATCAGTGCATAGCTTCCCAAGGGGAGTACTTTGAAGGTGACTGTAGTGATATTCAGCTATGAGATGTGTAGCACTTTTTCTAGGATAAGTTCACGCACTTAATTGTCTGACCTCGTGCAATGCTGACCAGCTGGTTATGTGCTACTCTCATGTACTAATGGCTACAAAATGTAATTTCTCTCTAGTTTCTGTATTCCATAGCTTTGGCCAAGAATCAGCACCAGGCTCCAAATTGCCTGGGTTAACTATGTCCTGCTGAGATTAACCCATGCTACGTATACATCAAGTGAGAAATATGTTATCCACAGGAGGAAACATTTGAACTAGACCTCTACCGTAATGGATAAAATCATTTTCTGGTGGATTATAGTTTTAAATATGAGGGCCATGGCTGTAATGTTTCAGAAAACAACATAGGATATTATCTTTATGACCACTGGGAAGGGGAAGTTTTTTAGAAGTAAACAAAGAAAGCATGAAAAACATTTTTTAAAAAGACTGATAATGTTTACTATTTTAAAGTTAAGAATTACCTTTTATCTCAGGATACATTTTGTTAAAAGAGAAAAATATGTCTCAAATGAGGAAAAATGGGAACACATGTAACTGATAAAACCATTACTATTCACAACATAAAAACAAAACCCCTAAAGTAAGAAAATGATAAACAACCCAACAGAAAAAATTTAAGGGAAAAATTTTGAACAGATAATTCCAGTTAAGATATATAAATGCCAGACATATGAAAACATTATTCAACTTCATTAAAAATCAAGGAAATAGAATTTAACAACAAAATGAATTACAGTTTCACACCTAATCGATTAAAAAGGAAATAAGGGACTGGAGGAAGAAGAATTGAGGGAGGGAGGGCGAGAAGGAGACAGGAGGGAAGAAGAGAAAAAGAAAAGCCAGACAATATCAGGCATATGTGGGCATAGATGTGGCACTACTGGAATTTACAATGATACATACATTGGTATCAACAGGAATACACACAATCTAGAGAAACTGTTGCACATGTGCATCGGGAGACATGTAAAATGATGTTTTTAGAAGCATTGTTCATAACAGAAAAGAATTGGAAACATTCAAATGCGTACCACTAATTTAATAAATCAATTAATTTTGGTATATCATTCAGCACACTATACAGCCATGTAATTGGATGAGCTATTGCTAAACATAACCACACAGATGAATATCAAACATATAATCCTGAGAGAAAGGAGCAAGTCACAGAAGACTATATAAATATTCCATTTATATAGAGTTCGGAGACTGACAAATTTAAACAATGTATTATTTAGGAATAAATGAATAGAGACAACCACTATAAAGAAAAGTTTATGATTATTACTGCTCATCATCTTTAACTTTAAAAGTACTCCTCGGGGAGAATTTATGGTAAAACCTTGGTGTTATTCTCACACTTCCTTCTCTCTATCTTCCCATCTGCTCCCCTGATGTGTTTAATCAGCGAGTCTAGTTTAATTCCACTTCCTGTGCATCTCTGACCGCAATCTGCATCTCCTCCTCTTCGCTGTTCCCATGCTAGTACAGACTACCACATTACTTGCCTGTGTAAATTAAGCAACTTCTTAATATGTGTCCCCGCCTCGAGTTTTGCCCCTCTCCTGTCCATCCCTACGCCCCCAATCCCCATGGCTGCCAGAGGGGTTCTTCTAAAATGCAAATCTGATCATATGTACTGAATTCTCCTCCTTCTTAGGGTAAATACACACTCCTTACCATGACTAACAAGTTCCCGAATGGTTTGTCTGTTTATCTCTTCATTCTTCCTTCTTATTTCTCAATACACACTTATCTCTTCTTCTCAACTGTTATTGCCTCCCTCCTGTCTTATTCTCTCTGATTGAAGTAATCCCGTTCCAAATCTGTCTTGTCTGGCTTATGCTATTCTATTTGCTCTGCCTCAAAGTGGATGTCACCTCCTCCAGGAAGTCTTCCCTAACTCAACAAGTGTACTGTTAGTGTCTATTTAATAAGTGCATATGCATTATAAACTGTACTTTTCATGTTATAAACTTTTTCACATTGCATTCTTCAGGGTTCTTCACCATACTATGAGTTTTGTGAGCACACTGATCATTTCTACTTTGCACGATATTGAATTCCCAGTATTTAAATTGTGAATAGTACATAATAACTATACATTCATTGTTTATGAATGAAAAAAAATAATCATTTGGGCAGAATACAGGTGGTTTGATTTCAATCGTTTCTCAGAAATGTAAATATGGTGTAAATTTCTTTACTAATTTGGGACCCAGTTTCCTGCTCTATAAAATTATATATCTATGGGGTGACCAATTAGCTTGGTTGGTTAGAGCATGGTGCTAATAACGCCAAGTATGCTGGTTCGATCCCCGCATGGGCCACTGTGAGATGCGCCCTCTGTAATAAAAAAATAAAATAAAATAAAATGACATATCTATAGTTTTCATAGGTGATGGATTTCCTTTAATAAACACCAGTTAGCCCTCATTTTTAAAATTGTTGATTTATTTTTCAGTTACAGTTGACATTCAATATTATTTTATATTAGTTTCAGGTGTACAGCATAGTGGTTAACCCTCATTTTGTGTGACTACAACTTCTAGTTCTGTTGTCACTGACAACTTGAGACTAAATCCATTATGACTCTTATCTTCATATGACTCAGTCTTTGGGCAAAGAGTGAGCTTTGATCCTGGAACACAAAAACACCCTCTCCTCTGGGTTCTCAATGGCCTCCCATTATCCATGTCACAGCTAGAATGTCCTTTTCAAAATGTGTATTCAATTACTTACTCCTGCCCGCCATGAGGTTTTTATTCATATTTCTTCTAATTAGTGTATTTTAATTCTCCTACTCTTAGCAGAAGAAACTCCGACATATCCTTCTAAACTCAACTTTAATGCCACTATTCCAGTGATTCCTCACAAACGCAAATATTTCTGTTAAGAGATCCTCACAGTACCATCTACTTCTATAGCGCATGCACAGTTAACATTTTGAAATTCTCTCTGTGGATATTAGTCTATTCTAGCCGTCATACCATGGGCGTCTCTAGGAAAACCCAAAGCGCCAAGGAGCACAGGGTTAGAGCTTGTACATTCTGAGTGCCCCTGAGGGAAGAGAGGATAAAGCCTGGACTGGAGGCAGAAGGGAGCAATCAAACAAGAAATTAAATATAGCCTTCTCTTTATTTTTAAAATATGGCTGAACCTCATTTGAAAAATTCATGAATTTTTCCCGAACTACTTCCAGACATGTGCAGCTTGGATACTACTTTAGCTATCTGAAAAGTTAAAAAAAAAAAAAAAAAATTCCCAGCTGGTAAATTCCAGTGTTCTGCTTTTCTCCTCTTAGGGTACTAGTTGACCAATGTATATTGAGAGTTTAGTGTGGAACAGGGGTAGTGCTGTTCCCTTTGCGTTACTAATACAATTATGGCATTCAAAATCATATCCCAGCAGCAGCATGCATACTGTTTCCTCATACTCATTTGTTTTTAGCAATCTGTACTAATTTCTCATTGCCATTCAACTCCATATGTATTTCCGTATTGAGCTAATTTAGCACATTTCCTTTCATTCTTCCTTATTGTTGGCTTGGTTTCTTTCTTATATATCTGGGATTTTTGTAAAGAATGGTAGCTACCTTTACATACTAATTATATATCTATTTAATAATTATCAAACCACCAGTGGAAAATTTATTTTTAATATTAATTCTTTATTACAGATGATGTTAAGTCTTATGTGAATGGTTTTATTTTCATAGTGTTTAGATGTTATAATGATACTATATGGTATGTTATCTCTATCTCCATTTTGCAGATGAGCTCATTTGTTTAGTGTTTTAGTCATATCAATGTCACCTAATTTGGTATTTAAATAGGCAGGGGATATTAATTCTGGTTTTACTTTCCTGAGATATCAAAGAAAGGGCTATTTCTGCCATTATTGCATGGGAGAAAATGGGTGTCAATAGAAATGGCATAATTTGCCTCAGTTAAAGAGTGCGTGCTGTATAATGATGCTTCCAAAATAAAGGAAGGAAAATCATGAATTATAAGAAAGCTCCTAAAACTTGATTATAATTTAGAGAAGGCTCTGATGTTCATACTCCTTTTCATAAGATTTAGTTTCATAATTATTAGAGTAATACCCATTTGAATACCGATGAGGATATACTCTGATTATTTGTAAAATCATGAGATTTTGCATAATTAGAAATTGGCATTTCTAACACAATGTCAGATTTTTCCATTCATAACTAGCAAAAATCTCACCAAATATCACCCTACCATACATTTTTTCTGTATAAGAGATTAAACATCTGTGTGCTAGAAATATAAAATAAGCTCAGCATTTAATTTATTGTCAGTTATTCCTAGATACTTCCATAATGGGATCTAAGCCATCTTTTCCCAATTCAATTGAAGAAATATTTAGTAAGTGCAGTTGTGTAAAAACTATAAAAGCACGTATAAGTAAATGCAGTCTTGATCCTTTGAGTTGTTTCTAATAGAATATTCATAAATATGAAATTGTGCTTCCTAATATTTTGTCCATTCCCATATTAATAGGGCTTCATACATTCATGCCTTAACTCATTCAACAAATATTTATTAAGGACTCACTATGGTAAGGTATTGTGTTAGTAACTGATGCATTATATGATTGACATAATGTATGCCCTCATACAACTATTGGAGAAGATATAAAACAAAACAGGAAAAAGAAAAAGTGTAATAAGTCCTGTGGTAAGGGAAATGCTAAGTAGTAAGGCAATACACTACAGGAGTATGGGGAGCCTGGGAAACACTGAATTCGTAGGTCACATTCATTGGCTTTTTCTTTTTTTTTCCTGTAACAGATGTGTTGATGCTTTGCCCACATTCCCTCGATACTCACAATTCTAGTAAAAGCCTACAGCACCCAACTGGAATCACCTACAAAACCTCAGTCCAAATGTGGGACAGACTATAATCCCTGGTGAATTGCTGCCCCTAAGGGCAGCCCTCAGCCAACGATGTATGGGATTTGGAGGTACATAGCCAAGCTTCCTTAGCCCTCAGGTAGGGAATCTCTGAGGCCCATTCTGCACAGTATCGCAGACTTTCCCAGTGGGATTGTGCCTTGGTTGCTCATGGTAACACATCCTTTATTAGCTTCCTTTCCTTACCTATGCCAGGTCTTGCCTCCCCAACAGGGTCACCTTCCAAATAAACTACTTGCATCCAAATGCTTGTGTCAGGGCTTGCTCTAGGAAGAACCTATTATATTTACACTCCAAAACTTACAGGAACTCCCTTAAAAATTCTTGACTCTTTAGTGCTAGTCATTAAATCTTACCACCAAAGCTATAACTAAAATAGAGTTTTCTGAATCCAACACCACTGATATTTCTACAAAATCATGATAGTCTCTTCCCAGATAGCTGATCTCATGGGAGCAAATATCCTTTCATATAAAAGCTTTTCTAATTACTTAGTAAATAATTCTCAGCTAGATAATTGAAATGGAAACAGTATCTTGAGTACCAAAAGGCAAGACTCTTTTCACTATTCATGGACAAGCCACATTTATTGAGCCGTGTAAGTAACTTGATGTCTGAATTCTTATGTAGATCTTTGCCATGCAAAGTAAAAATTAAAGATACCAAATTTCAAGAGACCCAGTTCTTAAAATCAAAAGCATACATAAAGGAATGATAAATGTGTATATTACTAGGGGAAAAAACCATTTAGACTATTATTTAGAATAGAACTAATGACAATCACAAACATATAACTACCTTTCTCAGATCAATATTTGGCCTGTCAAACTATATAGAAACTACCAGAATGAAAGACGGTAACTTAGTGCAACATGCTGCCATGTATTTTGGGTTAATCATAAAAGCAGATTTGAGATTCTTTAGGGACAAAAAAATGCAGTTTTCTATGTATCTTTCTGGTCTTGAAATGAGTCTGACCATTTTCAGAAATTGAAGGTAACTATATCTTAAACCATTTGACGTATAAATGGAAACTTAGGGTGGCCAGTTAGCTCAGTGGGTTAGAGTGTGGTGCTAATAACACCAAGGTTGCCAGTTCCATCCCCACATGGGCCACTGTGAGCTGCACCCTCCTAAATAAATAAATAAATAAATAAATAAATAAATAAATAAATGGAAACTTATACTTTTCTGTTGTTTATTAGATAGGTTATTTTCCTTTTCTTAAAAATTTTTTCTGAATATGTACTCTGTGCGATGATGCTTTGCTAAAATTTTTGGATAAATAAGGTTATTAGGACCGTACTCTAGCACTTGAGTGTTTTTGGTTTTTTTTTGGTTGGGAGGAGGCATGGATTAGATATACAATAAGTGCATCAGTTGCTGAAGTGATCATTCATTTATATATTAAAATATTTATTTATATTCTGCTTTGTTTCGAAAAGAGGTACTTGATAAAAATACTTGTATTAAAAAATGTTTAAAAAACCTGTTTTAGATATCAAGACAACGGGAAAAGAACAACAGAAAAAGAATAGAGTCAAGAGTAAAGTTAGTATACCGAGAAATATATGAATCTAGACTATCATGGATTTATGGTGGATTCCAAATTTTTGCTAGGAACCCTTCCATTCAAGCCTAACATGCAATTCTCTGCCCTCCTATGCTTTGGCATCTGACTTGTGTGAACTACACAAACAGGTTTGCTAGTTCTCTGGGTTCCAGTTGAGTTCCACCATGGGGATGCCCAGAAGATTGGAGAGAAGCAAGAGAATGAGGGCCCTGTACACGCAATAGGTTCTGGATTCTGATCACCGCTTTATTCCCTCATAACTTCAGGTCTGCATTACAAATCCTTGCTGTTACAATCCCAGGATTCCTGCACTACCCCTAATGGCTCACACCTTTGCAAATAGTCCCTTCATTAGATTCTCTTTGAAATTCTCTGTTCTGAGAATGACATTTATTTCCCTTTCCTCTTTGATACAATCCCAGCTTCTAACATGAAAAAATAATCTAGAGAAAAACCAAGGTGTACAACGTTTATCAGATTAAAACCAATAGCAATTAAAGAACCTATTTTAATAAATGTATAAATCTTCCTGAAGAGAAGTTCATAGCAAATGCATTATCCTGGATACATATAGCTAGCTTTGTATGATAAATGTGTGATATATTCAACAGTAGGTTGGTTAAAAAGGCAATAACTGTTTCTTACAATATGCTTCATATAACTGGTAAACATTATATTGACCATACAGATCTCATGTGATTTAATCAGAAAACAAATTTTATTTTTTGTCTCCTACTTCCCTTACACGGAGTTCCCCTGTTTCTGGATGAAATTTATGGCAAGTATCAAAATGTTTTTAGTTATTATCTAGCCAGTAATTAAGATATTATAATAATAAAAAAGTTTCCTAACTCAGTCCAAGAATGAGAATATGAGCTGCTTTTCTTGCCTGTCCCTTGGTTCTAGCTGTCCTACATCTTTGTTATTATGATTTATGCCCCTTTCCAGGTGGAGTGGATATAGTGATATGTATCAGAGGAAAGAAGACGACATAAATAGAGCAGGAAAATTCTTATTTGATTTGTACTGTGTCAGTGCTCTGAAGTTGCAAAATGTTAAGAGTTGGCCATTTGTTTTAGGGAGTGCTTTTACTAATTCTTCAGGTATTCTTTCCTTCATTCGCAGTTCCTTGCCCTCACCTGTATTTCTCTTGATAAAGGATTGTTCTCTAGGCCAACTGAATGTTATCTCTTCTTTACATCCTAGGGATCTGGTGGTAATTTCTAGCTTATTAATTAATGGAATCTGTTTGCTTCTCTACGATAACCTTTAGACAGGACATAAGACAATTCCATGAGTGTTTTTTTTTTTTTTTTTTTATACATAGCCCCAAGGAGAATATTCACACATTCCAGGCTCTTAGAAGCACTTTGAGAAGTACAAGTACACACTAAAATGCAGTCCTTAATTCTGGTACCAAAGGCCACTTTAGGTTGCCCCTTGTCTTTTATGTTTCTGTCAAAGAAAAAACACCCAGCCTAAGAGAAAGTGTATAAGAGTTTATTTGAGCCAAACTGATGACGATTGTCAGGAAGCAAGATCTCAATGGATTGAGAAAATGCTCCGCAAAATGGCAGTTTGCAGCTTATTTCATACTTAGAATCAAAGGAGGAGGGTTACATGAAATCCATTGGTGGTAGATTAAGGGGGCTGGGAGAAAGCAAAGGGAAATCTCTGGGATTGGATAAAAGTAAATTGGAGAGACAGGTACATATTTTACATAGGTGAGTATAGGATAGTTAATAGTTCACTTTTGACAGCACATAGAGATGGTAATCAGAGGACAAGAATAACAAGGAGGGATTCTATAGTTTCTTGTTCTGGTCTGGAAAAAGGGATTACTCACATTCCAAGGGCATATTATGCTAGATACAAAAAGACAATAGACAGGCTCACTTAAGGTAAAGATTGACCTTTGTCTAGGAAGCTACAGGCCAAGGATGTGACCTCCCGCCATGGCCCAATTTAGTTAGGAATTTTTATGTTCACACCATCCGATGTGGTTTATTTCAGTCTCCTGAGCTTGTCAGGTTTACCTGTGGCCCCTTTTCCGTCCACATTTCTAAACACTATGGAACACTATACTACATACCCAGGTTCTCGGAAGAGCTGAAGGCAATTTTGGAGATACTCAAATTTACTAGTCAAAATAGGAAGCAGAACCTGGCTCTCTTTTCTTTGCAATATTGTTAACCTCAGAGTAGATTATTCTCACGGCTTAGACCTCCTCTAGAGCGGTTCCTCTGTAGCCTTTGCTTTCCTCGGGTCTCTGCCAGAATCTGTTTGTTTTTGAAAATGTCAAAATATGAGCATTAGGTCTTAGGAGTTATTAGATACACAAATGGGATTTAAAACAGTAATCACTGCTTCCCTGGCAATGACCAGCCTCAATATTGTCTTAAGACATGATCTCTGGAGCTCAGTCTATTTTATTTTATTTTTTGACTTTTTTTTAAGGAGGACTCAGCTCACAGTGGCGCATGTGGAGATCGAACCGGCAACCTTGGCGTTACCAGCACCACGCTCTAACCAACTGAGCTAACCAGCCACCACCAAGGAACTCAGTCTATTTTAACATTAAATGTACCCTTGCAGTGTGCCCTTGGGCTACTTACATAACCCCTCTATGTTTCAGTGTGTTTATATATAAAATGAGTATAATGATAATAATAATACCTACTTCATAGAATTGTTCTGAGAATTAATATATAGAAAACTGTAGAGCAATGCTGGCACAAAGTGCTATGCAAATGATAGCTGGGGAGATGTTTGTCATAATTATTTTCTGTCATCAGAAGTTAGTACCTGATTATTTTTTTTTCTAATTATTCTCTTGTTTATTACAGCTTTAGCAGAGTTACTTGAAAAATCTGTGCTTCATCTCTCTGGAAGCCCATCGAAATGCTACTTCCCCTCAGTGGAATGTGCAGGTACCTTCTAAACATTTTAAATTTTGAAAAGCATTCAATGTGCAAGTAATATTTCTTAGAGATGTGTAATTAGATAGTACCTGATTCTTAATGATATGTCTTGCCCAACTTTGCCCTGTGAAGAGTTTGGGTTCATTCTTTTTTTTTTTTTTTCAAACTTTTTGTAAAATTGTGGTAAAATGCACATAATGTAACAATTACCACCTTAACCATTTAAAAATGTACAGTTTAGTGGTATTAAATACATTCACATTGTTGTGCAGCTATCATCACCATCCATCCCCATAACTCTTTTCACCTTGTAAAACTGAAACTCTATAAATATTAAACAACAACTTCTCATGCTTTCCTCCCCTCAGCCCCTGGCATCCACCATTCTACTTTCTGTCTTTATGATTTTGACTACTCTATGCCTCGTATAAGCAGAATCATATGGTATTTGTCTATTTGTGATGGGTTTATTTCACTTAGCATATTGTCTTCAAGGTTCATCCATGTCGTAGTATATTGTAGAATTTTCTTCCTTTTAAGGTTGAATAATATTCCATTGTATGTATAGACCACATTTTGCTTATCCATTCATCTGTCAATGGACACTTAAGTTGCACCCATGTTTTAGCTATTGTGACTACTGCTGCTATGAACATGGGTGTTCCAACATCTCTTTGAGACCCTGCTTTCGATTCTTTTAGGTATATACCATGTTTCCCCGAAAATAAGTCCTAACTGGAAAATAAGCCCTAGCATGGTTTTTCAGGATGACATCCCCTGAACATAAGCCCGAATGCATCCTTTGGAGCAAAAATTAATATAAGACCCGGTCTTATTTTCGGGGAAACACGGTACCTAGAAGTGGAATTGCTGGATCATATGGTATTTCTATTTTTAATTTTTTTGAGGAATCTCCTTATTGTTTTCCATAGTGTTTTACCATTTTACGTTCCACCAACAGTGCATAAGGGTTCCAATTTTTCCACATCTTCACCAGCACTTGTTGTTTCCTATTTTTTTTGACAGCAGCCATCCTAATGGGTGTGAGGTGGTATCTCGCTGTGTTTTTTATTTTCATTTTCCTAATGATTAGTGACATTGAACATCTTTTCATGTGCGTATTGGCCATTTATATTGTTTTCTTTGGAGAAACGTCTATTCAAGTCCGTTGTCTGTTTTTGAATTGTGTTGTTTATTTGTTGTTGAGTTTTAGGAATTCTCTATGTGTTCTGGATAGTAATCCTTTATCAGATATATGATTTGCATATATTTTCTCCCATTTTGTGAGTTGCCTTTTTACTCTATGGTTAATGTCTTTTTGTTTGGAGGACAGGGTCCTCTTTTCCCACCCTGGCTCCCACAAGCTGCATGAAAACTCCTCCAGAAACACATGTACAGCTGTCTGACACATGGCTGGGAGGGTTTGGGATGGCTAGCTGCTACTGTGCAAAGAACTGAAATTGCCTAAAATTAGCAATTTACCATCCAAGTCTTCCCCTGGAAGCCGCAAGCCTTCAACAGACTCCAGTGCAATTGTTTTTCAGATAAGGAGACAGATTCCTCATGAGTCCTACATTGTCATCTTCCCAGAATCCTCTTTGGGTTCATTCTCAATAGCTTTGTTATTCTTAGTGGTCAGCTCATTAGAGTTAGAGCTTATTTCTAATTTGCTCAACTATATTACTTTCTTAGTAAATTTAATTTATAAAACACTAAAAAATATTTTGCAATTATGGTATACAAAAAGATTTCTAACCCATTTACTCAGAATAATACTTTTATTTTCTTATGAAAGTTACTGGTCTATTTCATTTTGGAGTTAAGTATACAAGTAAAACTTTAACAACCTGACACTAAATCATTCTCTTCCAGGTCCCAAAATTAAATGCAAAATCTTGAACTACTTTCACAGTAAAACAGCAAATGTTTCATGGAAGATTTTATAACCTCAACACAAATCAAGATAATACAAATGCTTACACATTACAGAGGTCAGTAAGAAGGGAAATATAGGATATATTATAACTTAAAGCTTGGGTTGTGGACACACACACACACACACACACACACACACACTGCTAGATTGAGCATTTTAAATACTTAAATATATGAATATTTAAACTCAATTCAGTGTTACTCTCTCCTTTTCCAATAGGATATAAATTCAGATCTATTTTTAGGAAATCTCCCGGTAGTATTATCCAGGTATTGCTGTTGAAGTCTCTTTAACCCATCTGAGTGTCAACTCACAGAAGATAAGATCAAAGGAAAATCAGCAGAAGGTGCAAACAACTTCCTATTGCTTCTGAAATGTTTCTCTATGAATTGTTAGAGAGGAAACAGTGAGGAGGAGGAGGAATGCCTAAACTTTTTCTGTCCTTCATGTAGAATATGGATCAAATAAACCCAGGCTTAAGTGAGGAAATTTTACATAGTTTGGAAGGAATGTCCAAGAATTATATGGGCCTATATTATGAGTACAATAGAGAATTGACTTTTAAATGATTTTATGCGTCACGTCCAAATGGAATGATAGCCATAAAGTTACTGAGGGAAAGTAAGGTGGTAAGAACTGGAGACTTTTCTTCAGAATTCTAATAAACAACAATCGGGTACATGATATTTAACAGCTCCTTTGCTTATATGAGTAGTAAAGGATGATAATACGTCCAGTTTCCAGTTTGACACGTAAGAAGCTTGGGAATCACTCTACCCTAACAAGAAATTTGGTGGTGAAGGGCAGCAGAATTTGCTCCCAGAATACATCTCTTTGGGAATACTGATTATTTTAGGTTGATTATTTTTAAGAAACAGCACACACAAGAGAAGCTCTGAAAACAGAGTAGAATTACCCTTTTATAAGAGACATTTACATTGATAAGGGAAATCTCCATTTGTAAGGGTGTCTCCCCTCTCTGTACTAGGAAGAGGAGGATGATTCTAATTCTTTTAGGAACTCAATAAATAAATAAATAAATACATACATACATACATAACTCTTTAGGAACTCTTATCAATGGAGAAGGCAGGACTTAAATCTGTGTATGGACCTAGCCGGACAATCAGCTCTAATGCGTCTTTTGGAACAAAAATTAATATAAGACCTAGTCTTATTTTAATATAATACCGGGTATAATATAATATAATATAGTATAATATAATGTAATGCAATGTCTGGTCTTATGTTAATTTTTGCTCCAAAAGATACATTAGAGCTGATGGTCCGGCTAGGTCTTATTTTTGGGGAAACACAGTAAGATTGAAGGACAACAATTTGACTTGGAGCTGTTGGGTCCTGGGAAAAACACACTGTTCCCCTGGAAATACACATTGTTCCCCTTCCCCAATAAAATCTTTAAAACGAAACAAAACAAACAAACAAAAAAAAAAAACTTGGAAGCAACCAAGATGTCCTTCAGTAGGTGAATGGATAAATAAACTGGTACATCCAGACAATGGAATGTTATTTAGTTCCTAAAAGAAATGAAGTAGGAAAGCACGAAAAGATTTGGAGGACCCTTAAATGCATATTACTAAGTGAAAGAAGCCAATATGAAAAGGCTACATACTGTAGGATTCCAACTATATGACATTCTGGGAAAGGCAAAACTGTAGAGACAATAAAAAGATCAATTGTTGCCATATGTGGTCAGGGCAAGGATCAATAAGTATAGCACAGTGGATTTTTTAAGGTAGTGAAAATACTCTCTGATATTATAATAATGGATACATGTTGTACTTTTTTTTTTTTTTAATCCATAGAATGTATAACACCAAGAATGAACCCTAAGGCAAGCTATGGACTTTGGGCGATTATGATGTGTCAGTATAGATTCATCAACAAAAGCAAAAAAAATTTTCTTAAATGATAGCCTTCTAAAATGTATTTACAAAAAGAAGTATATTTCAAATATAATGTATGTGGAAAATAGTTTCATCCCCCCCCCCAAGAAAAAACAAAGTATCTTAATTACATTTAACTGTCTTTAACTTGTAGGGGTATGTTCTTTTATCAATAGTCATACCCATGCATGCGCATGCATACACACACACACACACACACACACACACACACACACAAAGTTTATCGTAAGTGGGATCTTACAGCCCTTCAGCCTTCTTCTTCGTCACTCCCCCAGTAGTGTAATCATTTTACAATGCTATTAAGTATCCTTTTCTACATTTTAGTTTTAATGATCATATATCATTGCATCAGTTTGCCAGTTTCCTTTTGATTACTAATATTTACCAACGTTTATCATTTAAATACCACAACCATGAATTTCCTTCTGTGTAAATCTTTGCACACAAATATGATAACATTTTCTGAGTAAATTATTAGTAGTCAAGGGGTCTGTACACTTAAATTTTTTTGAATATTTATATGTCTCAAGTAAATGTGTACCATTGTGATCTCTCATCAGTTGTATCCAAAAAGGTCTATTTAACCAATAAACTGGACTCCCTGGAGATAATAGTATTGGTTTTTATGACCAATTTCATAGTTGATATATTGTATTTTGTTCTTCATTCAACCCAATGTATTCATTGGATTACCAGTATTTTTCACGGTTTATATATGATTATTTATTGATCATATAGTAATTTTGAATAGCCTATGAAGTGTGTTTGTTTTTCTCTTGGCATGTTCAGGTATTTGGGGTATTAGATCAGTTATAGTATATACGGAAGCTTTAGATATGTCTCCTTAGAGACAGGGTCTGGGATCTACAAAGGTTGAGGTATTTTTCTTTGGACTGAAAGTTCTTGACTTCTTATCATTGTACAACAGTTATACTTGTAACATACTTTCTTTTGATTTAAACGTGTAGAAATTATTGAGAAAATATTTATATAAAAATATACATAGATGTGTGTGGATATATATATGGTATATATGTACATACGTATATATACACACATATATACATACATACATACATATATGTCTCCATCCAATATTACAGAGGAACCTTAAGCAGTGAATGGAAGCTAAAGTCTTAAGGTTCAGGCTTCTTAAGACTAGAAATTGTCCGTGAGGATGGGTGTTAAACGACTTTCAGTGATTAGGGATCCAAAGGACTGAACAATGGCATGGAACAAAGCCAGTCCCCCTTCCCGAATCCAGGGCTGATGCTGTGAACCCCAGAAACTAGTAGCTTGATTGCAGCAAGGGGGAAGAAAACTATAATGGGAAAACTGACAAATATAACTGCCTCAAAATTAAATATTCTGTTAAAAAATAACATAAAAAGTTAAAAGGCAAAGATAACCTGCAGAATTATTTGAACATATGAGTATGTCAAATAGTGTCAAAACTCAGAATATATAACAAACTGTTGCAAATAAATAAGATACATGCAAACAGTCCAATAGAAAATTGGATGTAGGATTGGAATAGACATTTTACAGAAGCTAAAGCCCCAATGGCCTGTAAATATATGGAAACAGTTTGACCCACACACAAAAATGAGAGGAGGGGAAGTGTCTTCTTTGCTCTCATTGCTGTTTTTAAACTACATATTTATCTTCCTCCTAATTCAAAACCTCAGATCTTCTGAAATTTATGCCCTGAGTCTTCATTAACTGACATTCCTCTTAATACTTTCATCTACCACCCAGCCCAGTCACTTCTTATTCACCGTTGTGTTCAGTATCTAGCTTACTCTGTTCCTTTCTACAAGTTCTCATGTCGTCATGTGCTTGGAGAAGTCAACATCCATAAGGGTGATCTCTCCAATACTTTGTCTTCACAGTTCCTGAACATCCTGCTGTATTTTCATTTCTTCCATCAACCTCAATCTCTCACTCTCATGGATTGATGATTACTAGTACCCTGTTTCCCCGAAAAATAAGACCTAGCCAGACCATCAGCTCTAATGCGTCTTTTGGAGCAAAAATTAATATAAGACCCAGCCTTGTATTATAAGACCCAGTCTTATAGTAAAATAAGACCTGGTATTATGCGATGCGATGCGATGCGATGCGATGCGATGCGATGCGATGCGATGCGATGCGATGCGATGCGATGCGATGCGATGCGATGCGATGCGATGCGATGCGATGCGATGCGATGCGATGGACCCGGTCTTATAGTAAAATAAGACCAGATCTTACATTAGTTTTTGCTCCAAAAGATGCATTAGAGCTGATTGTCCGGCTAGGTCTTATTTTGGGGGAAACATGGTAATTGTGTGACTCCAAAATCTTTGCTGCAACCATCCCATACCCTAACCAAAATTTCCTATCTTTCTAGTTTATCTGGTCTAGAATTTTATTTTCTGTAATTTTTCAACCTCACTGGGACTTTCAGTGATTTGGTGTTTGTTTATTATTATTATATGTTAACCCCACAGCTTCACGCATGCTCACTTCCTTCATTATCCAACTTGGATTTTGTGTTCCATAATTGTAGTGGCTCATTTTAATTCCATCGCCCTTCTCTCCCTCCATAATACAGAACTGACAAAGGTATAATCTTGACTATATAACTAGGTGTCTTTCTGCTTAATGGTTTTCCCCTAAACGATTGAAGAATAGTGCACATTATTTCGGATATATTTGCCTTTAAATTAATGACTATTCATATTAAGAAGATGCTCTCTGCTGGTCAGAATTTCTATAACACTTCTCTGGTTCTATTTACTTTTCCATTCTTCTAGAAGATTATTTCACATAGTGTACTTGTCTTCTAAAACCTCTATATGTCTTGCCCCTAAAACTGTATTGAAAGAAAAAAATGTTATAGCAAAAAATAAGCCAGTACTTTCCTCAGGTCTCCCCAACTGTTTTACCAAAACATCTGCATCTGTATGCATCTTCCCTGCCTCTTCTCCTGTTGTAAATGAAATAAATTGCACACATCAATGAGTTTCTCTGGATCCTCCCCTTTCTCAGCATCTCAAAGACTTAATTTCTACAGTTATCACATTCTCCTCCATATCATCAATTTATCTCACTCTACTGGGTCATTCCCATTGGCACACAAATGTTTTCTTCTCAAATAAAAATGTAAAACAACTTTCGTTTTGAAAATGGGAACAAAATAAATTCATACATAATGTGAGATATGTGTTACTAAAAAGATCAAAATAGTTCTATGAGTGCTAATATAGAATGTCTCCAAGAAATAGAAACACACAGACACACACTCCCCTCTGAGATATTGTGTGTTTGGTTCTAGACCACCACAATAAAGTGACAATGGCAGTAAAGCAAGTTAAACAATTTTTTTGGTTTCCCAGTGCATATAAAACTGATGTTTACACTGTACTGTAGTCTAGTAAGTGTGCCACCTAGCATTATGTCCAAAACAACAATGTATATAACTTAATTTAAAAGTACTTTGTTGCTAAAAAATGCTAACCACCATCTGAGCCTTCAGTGACTCATAATCTCTGCTGGTGCAGGGTCTCGCCTCGTGTTCATGGCTGCTGACTGATCTGGGTGGTGGTCGCTGGAGGCTGGGGTGGCTGTGGCAATTTCTTAAGATAACAATGAAATATGCTGCAACAACTGACTCCCTTTCACGAACAACTTCTCTGTAGCATGAAATGCCATTTAACCCACAGTAGAACCTCTTTGAAAATTGGAGTCAATCCTCCCAGGCCCTGCTGCTGCTCTTTTAACAAGTTTATGTAATATTCGAAATCCTTTGTTATGATTTCAACAGTCTTCACAGCATCTTCACCAGGAGTAGGCCTCATATCAAGAAACCACTTTCTTTGCTCATCCAGAAGAAGCAAGTTCTCGTGTGTTCAAGTTTTACAATGAGACGACAGCAATTCAGTTACATCTTCAGACTCCACTTCTAATTCTAGTTCTCTGCTATTTCCACCACATCTGCAGTTACTTCCTCCACTGAAATCTTGAGCCCCTCAAAGTCTTCCATGACGGTTGGAATCAACTTCTTCTAAACTCCTATTAATGGTGATACTTTGATCTCTTCCCATGAATCACAAATAGTCTTAATGGCATCTAGAATGGTGAATTCTTTCCACAAGGTTTTCCATTTTCAATTTACTTTGCCCAGATCCATCAGAGAAACACTATGTACGGCAGCAATAGCCTTATGAAATACTTTTCTTAAATAAGACTTGAAAGTCGAAATCACTCCTTGGTGGTCTTGTTATACATCTCCATCAGAACTCTTAGGTGACCGTGTGCATTATCAATGTCTTGAAAGGAACCTTTTTATCTGAGCAGTAGGTCTCAACAGTGAGCTTAAAATATTCAGCGAACCATGTTGTCAACAGCTATTCTGTCATCCAGGCTTTGTTACATTTAGAGAGCACAAGCAGAGTAAATTTAGCCGGATTCTTCAGGTCCCTAGGATTTGCAGAATGGTGAACAGCACTGGCCTCAACTTGAAGTCACCAGCTGCATGAGTCCCTAACAAGAGCGCCAGCCTGCCCTTTGAAGCTCCGAAGCCAGGCACTGACTCTCTTCTCTAGCCACGAAAGTCCGACATGCATCTTCTTCCAATATACGGCTGTTCTGTGTACATTGGAAACCCGCTGTTTAGTGCAGCCACCTTCATGAATTCTCTTAGCCGGATCTTCTGCATAACTGGCTGCAGCTCCTACATCAGCACTTCCTGCTTCATTCGCACTTTTATGCTGTGCAGAAGGCTTCTTTCCTTCAACCTCATGAACCAACCTCTGATAGCTTCCAACGGTTCTTCTGCAGCTTTCTCACCCCTCTCAGCCTTCATGGAATTGAAGAGAGTTAGGGCCTTGCTCTGGATTATGCTTTGGTGTAAGGGAATGTTGTGGCTGCTCTGATCTTCTATCCAGACCACTAACACCTTCTCCAGGTCAGCAGTAAGGCCGTTTCTCTTTCTTATCGTTCCTGTGTTCACTGGTGCAGCACTTTTAGTTTCCTTCAAGAACTTTTCCTTTGCACTCACAACTTGGCTAACTGTTTGGCACAAGAGGCTTAGCTTTCAGCCTATCTTAGCTTTCAATATGCCTTCCTCACTAAGCTTAATCATTTCTACTTCTTGATTTAAACTGAGAGGCGTGTGACTCTTCCTTTTACTTGAACACTTAGAGGTCATTGTAGGGTTATTAATTGGCATAATTTCAATATTGTTGTGTGTCAAGGAATGGGGAAACCAGAGGAGAGGGAGAGAAATGAGGAAATGGCTGGTCAGTAGAGCAGTCAGAACACACAACATTTTTTTTTTAAAATAAACTTTACTGGGAAATACTGGGGAACAGTGCTTTTCTCCAGGGCCCATCAGCTCCAAGTCATTGTCTTTCAATCTAGTTGTGGAGGGTGCAGCTCACCATCCCATGTGGGAATTGAACCAGCAACCCTGTTGTTCAGAGCTCACACTCTAACCAACTGAGCCATCCGGCCGCCCCCACACAACATTTTTTTTATTAAGTTCGCCATCTTATATCAGCACAGTTCGTGGTGCCCCTAAAACAGTTACAATAGTAACATCAGAGGTCACTGATCATAGGTCACCATAACAAATATAATAATGATGAAAAAGGTTGAAATATTGTGAGAATTACCAAAATGTGATGCAGAGACACAAAGTGAGCAAATACTGTTGGAAAAATGGTGCCGATAGACTTGCTCAATGATGGTTTCCCACAAACTTTCAATTTATAAAAACAGCATCTGTGAAGCACAATAAAGTGAAGTGCAAAAAAATGAGTTATGCTTGTATATGCTTACGTTTGTATACACTTTTAAAGTTTTATGCATTTGTGCGTGAAACTTCTGGGAGTCACATAACAAATTTTTAATAATAGTTACTCCTAGATAGAAAATTAACATTGTGTTGTTGAAGTAAGATTTTATTTAACTTTTTATTTTATATATCTCTGTATTGTTTGCAGAAATGTAATTTTGTACACTCAATCTGGCAGTAATGTAAGTAACAGTTCCGAGTAGAAAGGATATTTTAGTTACATATTAAAATTGTTATTATTGCAATAATAATCCAGGCTTCAGAGGAAGTTAAAGAGAAATGAATATTTACTGAGCACCCAGTACCTCCTGTGCTTGACTTTCACATATAGCATCTTATTTATTCACTTAATTTTTATGTGCAGCAAGTAATCTAATGCCTTTGACAGGAAGAATTCATTGTTCGTATCTCGCTTGTGGAAGGTGATGGTGAGCTCAATGTTTAAGTTCTTTCCTTTAAGAATTTTTCCCATTTCCTCAACATAAGGTTAATCCATGTTGGAAATAAACTATGAAGTTCCTCCTGATTATTTTATAGTAGGAGCCAACCAATCAGGGTGAGCAACATATTCTAAGGACTCAATACATATTTAATTAATGACTATATGAATCTTGATCAGTTCACTTTATGCTTACATAAGAAAATAAACACAAAATTAGTAGTGAGTCACCTGGTTATAATTCACCATGACATGAAATAAAGGCTGCATGCAATTACACAAACTTCAACTTTATTATTTTTTCAATCCTTTAGAAATGTTTTTTCACAGAAATAATAGATTCCTGATTATAACCATAGTTTTATCTGTGAGGTCTTCTCTATGATTAGGCAATTCATGATTATTCTATTAATTAGTACAGTGATTTTCAACGTCGGCTGCGTATTAGAATCACTTGGGGAGCTTTTAAAAATCTTATGCCCAGGAAACTGAACTCCGAACCAATTATCTCGGAATCTCTGGGGGTGTGACCCAGGCATCAGTCCTTGTGAAAGCTCCCCAGGTGATTTCAGTGTGCAGCAAGTTTGAGAATCACTAAATTAATGGTAGTCATATGATTTGCCCTCAGAATAGGAGATGTGAATTCTCTCATCAAAGCTACTGTACCTCTGAGAACTGTGGCATGCAAAGTAAGCAGAAACATCAGTGCTTTTTTTTTTTTTTAAAGAAGGTTATTATTTTAAATGTAGAACAGAAATGAAGCAGAAGGTTCACCTGTTAAAATGTAGTTTTGGATCTTCATTTAGGCACATTGCCTGAGAGGGTGGTGGTAAAATTTATTTACTCAGAAAAGGTTGGCATCTTATAAAGTAGCTTCAGTTAAAGTTGGGATTTGCCCAGAGCAATAGTAAATGAGACAGAAGAGGGTTAAATCACAGGCCCAGTGATTTGTGTTTTGAATGACTTCACAGAATTGTGAGAGTTACATTTTAACTCTGATCCTCACAGGCTTTCTATAATCAATTACAGCCTAAAATAATCATTTCTGCTTATTAAATCTGAACTTGTGAATGCAAATACATGTATGTGAATACAGATTAGAACCTGAAGATAAATGGAAACTAGTGCTTCCTGTATATTTGATTTCTCCTTCTAGCAGAAAGAGTAACTCAATTGCATGTTTAATTTTCCTTCATTAATTGTACATTATACTTTTAGATGTTCCTTTAATATCTGTGACTCAGGATGCTGTATGTTATTAATCTACACAAGCATAATATTCTTAGGAGATTTTGCATGATTTCCTACGGCATCAGAATAAATTTTTCAGAGCAATATTCTTTTATGGAGTTTCCAATTCATATTCTTTCAGAATTCATAAAATTATATTTATAACTTAAATCATGTACTTAACTTGTTAATTGTATCTATTCTATTTAACAAATATTTTTGATGATAAACCATATCTCACTATTATGGTCATGCTGTGGAGTATATAAGAAAAAAATATACCATTAGTCTTGCTCTAAAGGAGCTTAAAATATTTTGAGTCAATATATAATATATGTGAGGACACAGATATATATATATATATATATATATATATATATATATATATATATATATACAGTTGACCCTTGAATGATGTGGAGGATTAGGGGCACCAACCCCTCCCCCAAACAGTCGTAAATCTGCATATAACATTTGACTCCTCAGA
Source organism: Rhinolophus sinicus (assembly GCF_057876585.1). Classification (NCBI taxonomy): domain Eukaryota; kingdom Metazoa; phylum Chordata; class Mammalia; order Chiroptera; family Rhinolophidae; genus Rhinolophus; species Rhinolophus sinicus. The sequence goes on along the minus strand of NC_142518.1, from coordinate 18,829,723 downwards.
AACTTAACTACAGTCATCCTGCAGTATCTGTGGAGGATTGGTTCCAGACCCCTGTGGATACCAAAATCTGCGGCTGCTCAAGTCCCTTATATAAAATGGCATAGAACAATGCATACAGTTGGCCCTCTGCATTCATTATGGAACAAAAATACTGGTAGGTTGAATCTGAGAATGCGAAACCCATGGATATGGAGAGCCAACTGTATACTTATCAAATAATATCCACATATAAGTGGACCTGTGCAGTTCAAACTCATGTTCAAGGGTCAACTGTAAACAATAAAATATACTCACACATAGGAAAGTGGATAGCAGATGAAAAATTACATCTAATCATCGTATGGGCTAGGGCTTGTCTTTGGCTTTGCACTTACTTACATTAACAAGATGTAATGACCAATGTCTTCATAGATTTTAATCATGTTTGTGTGTGTGTGTGTGCACGCGCGTGCATGCGCGCGTGCATGTGTGTGTGAACACAAATATTGTATAAGAGTGTTCACTGAAACTTGGTCATAATAGAAATGCAGAAAGTGCATGCACTATGAGAATATTTTCCAGGAGGAACTAACCTTACCCTATGCTATGGCCTGGGAAAACTAAGACCAAATGAAACTACTGTATAATTATTTGTGGCAGAGATCAGATGAGGGAAGGAACTGGGGGCAAAGTGCAGCATGGTAAAGTGTGTTTCTATCAGAGGGCGGTAGGTGTGTTGCCTTTAGTATACTAAAAATGATCAAAATAGAGATTAGAAATCAAGAGGCAAGGTGACCAAGATAAGGCTGAAGAGGGAGGTAAAACTAAGCCAAAGTAAATTAAGTAGATTAAGCCTCAGGGCTTATGTTTTCATGCCTGAGTTGACTATTTGAAGGGAGGAGCTCCAAATACATGCAGATCCCACCATGCCCCCTCTTTATAGGAAACCGCTCTTGGCTCACTCAGAGCATCCTTTCCCCTCCTGCCCACCACACAGCTCAGCATGTCTGTAGGGAGAGGGGTCAGGCAGCATCAAGTGATCAAGATATGCCTTCTCTGGTACCCAGGGTCTGATACACGAGGTAAAGTCTTCTCTATACCAAAAAAGCTACATGAGTATGCGCTTCATTCCCTGGGAGATACTGCCACTGTTCGGAATTTAAACCCCAGGGACTTTTCCCATTCCAAAACACATGGGTCTCCTCCCACCTCCAAAGTTTACAGCTACTCCCAAGAATATAATAAGTACTGAGCTGACTCCCTTTCAATGCTCAAGGGAGAAAGTTACGGCAAAGAGATGCAGGCCCTTTGACCATCATTACATTGAGGGCAGTTTTAACTAATGATCTCTCAAGCCAGATGCCAAATTTTGAAAGGGCTTGTAAACACCTTGAAGACTTTGGATCTTTTTCTACAACCCCAATAGGTAGTCTTTGAAGAATTTGAAACACAGGCATGACATAATTGATCTTACGTTATAATAAAATATAATTCTAGCTACAGTATAAAGTACTAATTAGGGGTTTAATTCAAGACATCATACTGCTCTCTCCTTTCTACTTCAAATGCGTAGAAATAACAGAAAAGTTATGTATTGTCCAATCCATAACCAAGACAGAATGTGAAAAAGAAATAATGAAGAAACCTGAAAAATGAAACGCAGAGCGAAATGTTTTATGAACTGCAAAGGACTAGATTAACCTGAAGGAGCTTCTGCTATAAAATATCTAGAAGTTTCGTATCAAATATTCAGCAAAGTCTTAAATGTGCAACAGAGTTTACAATAAATTAAGAGGAAATTTACACAGATTTAAAAAATGCATAGAAAAGGAGAGCCACTGTGGTGTTAAAAGATAAACTGAGGCACATTAAAATTTTCAAGAGTTAAAAAAAAAAAATTTCAAGAGTTTATTTCGGTGTGCGTGATTCAAACTGAGCAGTGCCACATCAAAAGTGGTTAGGAGCACTCTACCAACAGGGGCTAGAAGAGAGGTATTTATAGGGAAGATGTGGAAGCAAAGCAAGGAAATTATTTGATTGACTAGAGCTTAAGCAGTTACCTTATTTGGGAAAGTCTAGTTTGTGATTGGTTGTTCTTAAATTTTACTTTGTCTGATTTCAGTGCATTGACTGTGGTTTATATTTAGGTTGGCTTACTGTAGGCTATTGGGGTATTAGGGCCACCTCAGTCTAATGGGGTCCTCCTTTAAGTACTTTAACAGTGGTAAATGGGTATAGAATCTTGGATTGCCCTAAAATAATTTGCTGGCTTCATTAACTAAAAGACTTGGGTTGTAATAGCTACACAAGGATAGAATTCAAAATAAAGACATACATGAACCCCCTGAAAAAGGTTGTTTAAGAAAAGACTATATCTTCAATGGAATATTGAAGGGTTGGGGGACTAAGCTGCTGGCAAGCAAAGGGAGATGAAAACAAAAGTTGTACTTACCAACCTAGGGTTCGGGTGAAGAAATATACATTAATATTTGAACCACATACTTGACTGGATGAAGGTTTGGAGTTTGAATTTATACTACTTGCATTGAAAATACCCTGAAGCTGAAAATGTAACATGAAAATTGGTACAGGACTGTTAATGAGCCTGGGTGCACCAAGAGTAGCAAATACAAAAATCTTCAGGAAAATATTCTTCAAACCAAACCTCAAAGGGTTCTCCCTATTAAATCTCTGCTGAACAAGAACTCAGTATCTAAAATTAGAAAAGACAGTAGGAGCCCTTCACTATAGGCAAACATTAAGAAAATCAGCAAACAGCAGAATTAGGGCCTTAAGTTATTCACGTAGCATTATTCATTATGGGTGATGCACTGAATATGATTCACATGATTGTGTAAGGCAGAAAGGGTGAGATTTCAAGAAAAATCTAGAAATCAAAATGGATTTCAAAAAGAAATGTTAAAGCAATGTAGTAGAGATACCAAATCTGCAGAAAAAAAAAATCTGGGAGGTATTTTAATATTGAAAAGATCCACTGAGTGCAGAATAGGCAAGTAAATAGCATTATGTATATATATATTTTTAAAATAGCATCTAAACCTTGAACTTGGACATAAAACATAAATACAGAAAAGCAAGAATAAAGAGAGAATTCCAAAACTTTTAGAAAGGAAAACGAGTATCTCCATAAAAGAGTACATATCAAATCATTAGTACTGAATGTTAAAATAACATGCGTCAGTTTTCAAAAGTCTGAAGGAGAGTAAGTTTGGCCTTAGAAATTTACAATTAGGTAAACTATCAACAAACAAGAAGGATAAACAGAAATAATTTGAATTATGCAATGTCCCAGAAAGTGTTTCACTCACAGATCCATTCTGAAAGAATTATTAGAGAATGTACTCCAAGAAGAAAACAAAAGGAGGCAAAAGTGAGATGGTATACTCAATAAAAAGCAAAGAGATAAAAAAACACTTACTGTTAAATTGTAAAGGCTTTGGTTTTAAATGCACGGTTAGAACACAAGTAAGATTGCAAATAAATAAACTAAGCTTTCAATTAAAGGAGCACCAAAAGATGCTAATGCAAAATTTAATTGATGGGGGAACATAAAAGACCTAACTAAAAAACAAATGTAAAAAAGTTAGGTTGATCACTAAAACGGAACCAAAATGTGCTTTTAAAAATTATTATTAAGCAAATGGAAAACACTCAAAAATATATTTGTGTTTATTTCCAGAAAGAAAAACAATCCTGAATTTGTGTGTCCCTAATAACCTGGAGTACAAACATATAAAAGCTAAATGAATGAATGAATCAATTAGTGAAATAGTCAGTTCCACATTTATATTGGAGGATTTTAACATAGCTCATTCAGAAATCTATATTTTGAACAGATAAAAATTAGGTTGATGCAAAAGTAATTGCGGTTTTTGCAATTATTTTTAACCTTTTAAACCGCAATTACTTTTGCACCAACCTAATAGTAAAAATATAGAATATTTGTACACCACAACAAATTGATCTCATCAATTTATGTATGGAATCCTGCATTCGGCAAGTAGAGAATATATATCTTTTCCTCTCATGACAATGGTCTAAGACCCATTGTATTTGTTTCCACTGCAGATTTTGTAATCTAGGAGCATTTGCCAAGGGAGTAATTAGTTGATTTTAGCCAGGTTTGGAATATTGCCAGACACCACAAAAACAATAAGTCAAGGGATTTTTAGATAATAGAAAAATAGTGGTTGAAGTTTCTGAAGCTCAAGCTAAGCGAGGTAGAGATAAAATAGAGTAATTACTCATATTTGTAACAAAGAAAGAAAAACATGGAGGGGAATGTTACTATAGCTGCTTATATAGGTCAAGGCATCTCTCTCTGTGTCTCTGTCTCTCTCTCCATTAATTTTATGCCTGGTACGTTCCAGGAACCTCAAGAACAAATGTATCAGAGTATTTGCAAAGGAGTTAGAAGATCTGTATACAAGATCCTAATCAACAAACTGTTTCTTATTCTTTTTAAAGAGTCATTTGCTCATCTAATGGTTAGAGGTTTGGACATGATAATCCCTAAATTATCTACATATTCCTAAGATTTCATTCTTCTCTTGTTCTTCATGGTTTTGGTTTTATGTTTGTATTCACTAATAGCATCCTGCAGACACAACTTGCTATATGGAATTGTAATCACCTATTTACTCCTCAGTATTTATTCTCCACTAAACTGAAGACCCTTGCAAACCAGGGATTATATCTTTTTGAACATCACATTTCTGATAACTATCATGGTCTCCATCACACATAAGAAGCTCAATAAATGATTACTAAATAACTAAATTGTTAAACGATAAGTCAAGGATTCCTTGTAAGATGGTTGCTGGACTTATCATGGTGATCACTTCTTTAGGTATATGAATGTTGATTCACTATGGTGTACACCTGAAATTAATACAATATGTTACCTATATTTTAATAAAAATCTTTAAAAAATAAAATAAATGATAAGTCAAGGATTCCATTACAGTAGTTCTTAAAATGTGTTCCAGAAAATGCGTGGTGTTACTGAGACCCTTTCAAGGGTTTACAAAGTCAAAAATACTTTCATAGCAATGGTAAGGCATTCACTGTTTTTGTTGTTGTTGTTTTTCACTTCTGGTCTCTCACACGTGTACAGTGGAGTTTTCCACAGGTTATATGTGTGTGATATCTCAATAAAATTGAATACAGAAGCAGATATGTGAGTCCAGTGGTCTACAAATAAGCCAGCTATTGAGGATATTTGCAAAAATATAAAACAACACTTACTCTTCTCAGTTTTTGTGCTCTGAAAAATAGTTACGAATCATAAAAGATGGTATTTTAATACGTGGAGTTTATTATTTTTATTTTTAAGTGAATTAATATTTTTAAAATTCTCAGTTCTAATTTTGAGTTGGTAAATATCAATAAATACTACTCACACTAACAAAAATAATCTTTGACATCCTCAGTCATTTTTAAGTGTGTAAAAGGTTCTGAGACCAAAAAGTTTAAGAATGTCTGGTCCACTAAATTTCTGGTCAACACACCTTCATCTTCCAGGTCGCATTTAAGGAAGAGATATATACTTATTATTCTTTCTTCATGAAGTTGACATTCACCCTGCCGTTGCAAAATATAATAAGTGATTTAAATAAGTTTAAATCACTTAATTTTGAAATTAAGATTGTGTGAATTATCAATTTTTGACGAATGAAATTAATTTCAGTAATGCAGTGATCTGAGTGACTGAGGAAGACAATGAAACTATAGCAATAAACTTAAAAAATGGTCCACTACCTTTAATTTTGTAAATATTTTCCCTTTTTTGTAGTGAAGTGCTTATCAAACTTAGGGCAGTTTCACAAAGTGAGTGAAAATTGCAAGGGACACAATCACAAAAGTGTTTAGACCCTGTAGGTTTAAAGTACATGAAAGGCAAAGTCAGTACATTTATGTAATCAAGTTTATTGTGGTATAAAATTATAGTCTTTGTTGGATAATAGCTTATTTTGCATCAAAAATGGTTTAGAGACAAACCGTCAATATATTTGTATTATATTTTAAGTGTTAGTATATACTATTTCCTAGAGCCCTTTGTACAGTGAGACTGGGATAATCAATCCTATTCGTTTCTCACTTGTGATTTCAGATCCCTTTTGTTCTCTGGGTACTTTAGGTAATTTCCTTCATATCTTATTTTCATGAAGATAATAATAAAAGTGGTGCTGAAATGGGGAGAGTAACTATTGTGTCTGCTCGTTCACGGGTTGTGAAGGAATTCCCAAGTCAGGTAGAAATATAGAGGGAAAATTTATTAAAGTAAGAGGAGGGTAGGCTGGGCAGTCTGCTGGAAACTACTGCAAAGTACTGTGTCCAGTCTCTGTTTGGTCTCGTTTTATATTTTCTAATCAGGACATAAATTTCTGTGGCCTGTAATTGGGGGAAGGTGCGGTTATGCTGGTTATCACAATCTTTGCATATGTTATTTAGATTTAAGTTGGAGCCAGGAGTGGATCCCATACAGATGCTAAACCTCTCCCAAGTCACTGGGCCAGCACTGGGCTGAAGTAAATAGAAACATTGAAACTGGTCTGCATAGTAAATGCATAGCAGAGCCAAAGAAAGCTTTCAAAAAGTTCTAAGGTAAATTACACTTGTTAAATGAAATTATACCAGAGATCCAAACCTCAAAATAGAAGATATATAGTGCCTCCATTACAATGCCCTGTCTTAACAGTAAGCACACATAATGCTTGGCTTCTCCCTTGAGAAGGCTCTCACTTAAGTTACCATGACTCTTTAAGCTTAGTTTTGGAAAAGGAGGGTGGTGGTGTGGGTACTAAAAAAAGTTAGTATTTTTTCCTCCCACCTTCTAAGTTCTTCTAGCTGGGCTAATAATCAAATTCACAGAGACAGATTAACAGGAGAAAATCAAAATTTTAGTACATGTACATGGGGAATTCACCAAGGCATGAAAATTCCAAAGACAGTGGGGCAACACTGGGTATAAATGATATTTTTGGACAAAGGAGAAAGGAGGGGGTAAGGGGAATTAGATTTCAGCAGTGAGAATGGGCAATTTACAGGTAGCTAAAGAAGAGCGGAACATACATATGGCAGAAACATTTTTTCTGGGCACCTCAGAGACAATAGGGGGTACCTAGCTAACAGGCCACACTTAATTCAAATTGAGCTAAGGCAGCATTCTAAGATTTGCTTCCTGATGCAGGTTTCTGTCTGAATCTCTTGGGCAGGAAAGTGGTGGTAGTGGGGGTGGGGGGTGTCAAAATTTCTTTCTGAGTCTTTTGTTTCTTAGTAAACAACTTAAAATCAATATCTCAAAAAGCAGCTTCAGGGTGGCAAAATTTTGATTCTCTCCAGAGGTAATCTTAAGCAGAGGTGGGAAGAGACCAAGGTGAAATTTAAGGCATGTAGAGGTCACCTGGCTTTAAGGAATCCAGTGAAAATTATAGAGTGAGAAGGAGAGTCATAGAACAGGTGAGAGCTAAACTTGTCCATCTAAGAGAATAACCTAGGATCGCTTCTGTTACTCCAATCCAAATGTTCTAAATTTGATATGAAACCTATTCATAATATAAAAAGCTAATTTTACCCCCTTTCCCTGTTCTTTTAGCTTCAAAATATACTCTATCTTTAAGTTTATCAGTAAACACTCAGAATGCTTTTATTGTTGAATTTTACTCTCTATCTTTGCTGGCATTGTTTGCATCAGCACTAACATTGGACACTATTATATATGCGGAAGTGCTCTGAGCTCCCTGCAGGAGATATACCTGTCATATTTAAGACCAGCTAAAATACATCAATGTTATAAACCGGGCTCCATGGCAAAAAAAATAAAATAAAAGTACAAAGCTCCAGGGAGAAATCTCACCATCCATGTAAAATCATAACATTTGGAGCTGGAAGAGTCTTTAGTGATGATCTGAATCAATGATCTGATTCAAATGATTAAATTACAACCTATGAAAGCTGAGAAGAGCCTGACACCTTTTTTAAGAGAATAATTTAGCATTGTGGAGAAAAATAGGGGCCTTTCTCAATGATCTGTTAAAGAGTTAAGCGGGGATCCAGTTACTTGGAGGTGTATTTTGGATTAACTCAGACAAATAGTTAGTACTCCTTCCTCTATTTCTCATCTCACCAGTCTTTGAAACAGTTGCTAGATGATGTCTTCAGTCCTATCAAGAGAAAAGGTACAGGACAATCAGTATTAATTGATACAGGCACTGATAGTAAACCAAGCAATGATGAAATGTATCTACTGTCAGACTTACTTGGCTTACTTGCTAAGTTGTCTCATCCAATATTCTTTGGGAAGAATAATGAGCTTTATTATTCACAGTGTAGTTTGTGGGGAAAAAAAAATCTGGGAGTATGAGTTTTGTGGATTATGTTATGTGACAAAATATTCATTTCCAACAGTTACAAATTACATATTCTCTTTTCAGAATTCCATGTATATGAAATGCTAACATTTTATACTATGTTATCACTCTTCCAGGATTACTTGAGGCAAAAAAGGACATAAATGATGTAGCATACTGTAACTTCTCTCTCCCACCTTACTCTTCTATGCTATTACTATATTATGAATGTTATATAACTTGTATTTTCATATGGTATCAAAGCTGAGCATAATTTTTTCAGGGAAAAATTTATTTGCATTTTTAAGGATAATGACTTTCCATATATATGAATCTAAACATAAATATATATTTACACTAAAGAAAGTAAATGTATGCACGTGTCCTCTGATCTATTTCCCTTCAAGTTTTCACTGTAAACCAATACAGTTTTTGCTAGTACTCAAGAACAAATGACATATTTAGTAATGCCAAATCATATGTCCGAAAGGATGGAGAATATGTGTTTGGAGTTAATGAATAATGATTAATGGTGATTATGATGATTAACGATAAATGACAGGTCCTGGATATTTTGGAGCTCTCAGCCTCTCCCATTTGTATAACAGATGACAAATGCGATGTACAGCTGCATCGCAATTAAATGTCTTTTCCTTTGTAGAATTAGAGCCCTTTTTGATACTGTTTATTATGCTGGGTCTATAAGGCAACTATGCACGCAACTGATTCAATCTGTGACATTACTGATTTCACTAGAATTATAAAAAAAATGATAGTGATCTAAATAATTTACAAAATCACAGAGAATAGTCATGATGTGGGTACTGCTTAAAAATGAAAAAATGATCAAAATTTATTTATACCATATCAATTTTACAAAAGAGAAAAACGTTTATTGCCAGAATTTAACAGGTTTTTGTTCCCTTTTCATTTATAAAAAGCATTTATAAAAAGGCAGAAATGCCAATTTTTGGCATCAATGCTCCCTTGGAATTAGTTTTGTCAACACCTCTATAGATGGCACTAGAGAAATGGATGGGGAAGTGTGTTGATAATATGGGGTCATTCCAAAATCCCATTTTGGCTGTCATCTTCAGCATCATTTTAAACCCCTTGATGTGACATAAAATCATTTTGGTTTGGAAAATAATTTTTCTGCATCCAGCCATAAAGATAAAAATGCTATTTTGTAACAATAGTATCTATTAAATGTCAAAAATTTTCCATGTATTTAGCAGAATTGAAATGCTCTTATTGGTTCAAGAAGATGCCATCTTTTAGCTTAGATGACTCACAAGGTAGGTAGTGATCACTGTACATATACTGTTTTTGTTTCCACTGACTATTTGTTTCCTAACAGACTGTTAGGATATGTACCAACAAGAAGGGAGCCCTAATATTAATCTGGCTCACTTCCTGAAGACTTTTGAAATAACGTACTTTTTATCAAATTCAATTTTTTTCACATTTATTGGTTTGCTAACATAATTGTCTTTCAACCGTGTCATGGACTGAGACTATGAATTGATGAATATTGTCTTGCTTACTTTTAAATCCTCACTACTTAACACATGGCAAATCATATGCACTAAATCAATGTCTATTGAGTGTTGATAATAATGAATGAGTAAATTATTCTATTAATACTGCCAGCTCATTTATTTCACTATAAATAATAATAATAATAACACATTTAGTAAATTTTCCAATGTTGTTGTTAGTAGTTAATGAAAGCACCATGGTTGGTATCTGCCCAATTGAAATACTGGATTATAAATAGCACAGTGAAAGCCATTACTTTGAAAATCTCAGCCATCCGCCTAATTTAATTTTTCTCTGACTCAATATTCATTGTGAAGCATAACCTACATAAACCATGTAGACAATTCAGGCATCATAATTAAAACTGACCTTCTCTGTCTGTTGTCTATCGTGTGATTCTTTTTTGCAAAAAAATCACCAAAAGCTTTTGTTTATCATGGTGACTGAATGTCAAGGTCTCCGATGATTATGACTCTCAGAGGAAAGCTTTACTAGAAAAAATGCGGCAATTGGAATACTTTAAGATAAAAACTTACTATAGAAAAATGTGTTTTTATTTTGAGCTCTGGAATATTCTAACTTTATAGAAATTTATTTTATTCCCTGCATTTCAGAAATTAAGTAATCACAATTATAACAGTACCTCGGGTTTCTCAGAGAGAAAAAGAAACAAAACAAAAGGTAGCAAAACAATTGCCATAATAGGATAAATGACAATGGCATCTAGGATTAAAGCATCAGCCTTCGCCAATGTGAGTTCTATCATCAGCCAGTTGTTTGTGAGACAGTCTGGTTGGGGGAGGAAGGATGGGGAAGAGGGATAATTAATTCTGCAAAATATAAGGCATATTTAGGAAAGGAGAGCAGAAAGATAATATGAAGAAACCAGGCCTTTGGGAGCTCTTAAAAGATTAATTTCAAGGTTTAGCCAGATCGAAAACTGTAAATTTCCCCAAATTTGTATGCGTACAAAACTAGTGTATGTAAATTAAAATGTAACATAATTGTATCTGTGTAAAAAATGGGAAGAACAAAAAACCTTTAATATAGAATATTAGGCTCTGCATGACTAGGTCCCTGTCTATATACTTCCAGTTTAGTCTCTCAGCAACTGCCTTACTCATACGAGGTCTGACGATTAAGTTTGCAAACTTGTTGGAATGTTGTTGCTAACCTTTTTTGATATCAGAGGGATTATTCATTATGAATCTGTACCAACTGGAAAGTTAACCAAGTTTATTATTTGGAAGTGCTGAAAAGGTTGCATGAAAAAGTTAGACTACTTGAACTTTTCACCAACAACGCATGGCTCTTGCATCACGACAATGCACCAGCTCACACGGCACTGTCTGTGAGGGAGTTTTTAGCCAGTAAACAAATCACTGTATTGGAGGACCCTCCTTACTCACCTGATCTGGCCCCCAATGACTTCTTTCTTTCCCCAAAGATAAAGGAAATATTGAAAGGAAGACATTTTGATGACATTCAGGACATCAAGGGTAATACAATGGCAGCTCTGATGGCCATTCCATAAAAAGACTTCCAAAACTGCTTTGAAGGGTGGACTAGGCACTGGCATCATTGCATAGCTCCCCAAGGGGAGTACTTTGAAAGTGACAGTGATATTCAGCAATGAGGTATATAGCACTGTTTCTAGGATGAGTTCACGAACTTAATTGTCATACCTTGTATCTGTATATATAATAGCAGGTAGAATTGAAACAAACCTCAAAACAGACATATAGATCAATGGAATAAGAAACTCCTTTCAGATGACTGAACCCTCTTGTCTCTCAATTTTAGACCTTTTCAGCCTTTGCTCTTTCTGTCTGAAATACTTCTTTCCTCCTGTATTCTCACTTTCTTGGATCATTCCTAGTCCCTTTGACAAGGCTTGACTGACTCCAGTAAACCTGTGCTGTATATCCCTTTCAGGTTCTCATATATCAATTCAGAGATTTCCTTATTAGATTGTAATTCAAGATATGCTTGCTCTCTACCATAAACCCCTTAAGTTCCATGAAGGCAGGAGATATATCCAGTAACAATATCCCTCCTGCTCATTATCATATGCACAGTGCTGGTTTCACATAGTAAATGCATCTCTTGATTTAAATCAAAATTCAATAGTGAAGAAATATGGTTATTCATTAAGCATTCATTAGCTACTTATAGGGCCCAAATAACTTAGAAGAATCAGAAGCTAATACTAGGCAAGGGGACAGAAATCAAGACAAAAGTTCTGTTGCAAGGGATTCAGGAATTCATACCAGCAATTTGGGCATAAGGATAGTTATATCATGTAACAGTCGGGGCAGCAGGATTTGAGAAATGGGTCATTTTATGGTAAAGAGGAGATCCAGAATATAGTAGCAGGTAGAATTGAAACAAACCTCAGCGTTAGACAGAAAATATTTTATTCAGTGAAAATACTCTGTAAGATAACATAATGATGGATACACGTCGTTATACGTATTTCCAAACCCCTAGAATGTACCCTAAGGTAAGCTATGGACTTCGGGTATTTATGATGTGTCAATGTTGGCTCAAATTTGGTAACAAATGTACCATTCTGGTGAATGATAATGATAATAGGGGAGAGTATGCATGTGTGCAGAAAGACATGTGTGGGAAATCTCTGTACTTTCTTCTCAATTAAATATCTAGGAATACATTTAACCAAGGGGGTAAAAGTCCTGTGCTCGGAAAACTATAAGACATTGAAGAAAGAAACTGAAGAAGATATAAATAAATGGAATCATATACCATGCTCATGGATATGGAGAATTAACATCATTAAAATGTTCATACTACACAAAGCAATCAATAGATTCAATGCAATCCCTCTCAAAATACCAGTGGCATTTTTCACAGAGCTAGAACAATAACAAAAAATTATATGGAACCACAAAAGACCCTGAACAAACAGCCACAGCAATCTTAAGAAGAGCAAAATTGGATATATGATGCTACCTGATATCAAACTATACTACAAAGCTATAGTAATCTAAACAGCATGATACTGGCATTAAAACAGACATATAGATCAATGGAATAAAATACAGAGCCAAGAAATAAACCCACACCTATGTCATTTAATCTATGACAAAGGAGGCAAAAACATTCAGTGGAGTAAAGAGAGTCTATTCAATCAATGTTTTTGGGAAAACTGGACAGATACATGCAAAGAAATGAAAGTGAGCCACCTTCTTACACCATATACAATAATAAAGTCAAACTGTATTAAAGACTTAAATGTAAGACCCTAAATCATAAAAAACTCCTAGAAGAAAATATAAGAAGTAAACTCTCTGACATTTCTCTTAGCAATATTTTTTTCCTGATCTATGTTCTTAGGCAAGGGAAACAAAAGAAAAAATAAACAAATGGAACTACATCAAACTAAAAAAGTTTTTGCACAGCAGAGGAAACCATCAACAAAAAGAAAAGATAGCCTACTGAATGGGAGAAGATATTCACAAATTATACATTCAATAAAGGGTTAATATCCAAAATTTATAAAGAGCTCATACAATTCAACAACAAAAAACCAAACAATCTGATAAACAAATGGGCAGAGGACCTGAATACACATTTCTCCAAAGAGGACATACAAATGGCCAATAGACATATGTAAAGATGCTCAACAACACTAATCATCAGAGAAATGCAAATTAAAACAATAATGAGATATCACTTCCCTCCTGTCAGGATGGCTATCCTCAGTAAATCAACAAACAAGTGTTGGCAAGGATGTGGAGAAAAAGGAACCCTCATGCACTGTTGGTGGGATTGCAAATGGGTGCAGCCACTATGGAAAACAGTATGAAGTTCCTCAAAAAATTAAAAATAGAACTACCTTATGACCCAGCAATTCCACTTCTGGGTATTTATCCAAAGAAATCCAAAACACTGATTCATAAAGATATATGCACCCCTATGTTCATTGCAGCACTATTTACAATAGCCAAGATATGGAAGCAACCTAAGTGCCCATCAGTAGACGACTGGATAAAGAAGCTGTGGTACATTTATACAATGGGGTATTACTTGGCCATAGAAACAAATGAAATCTTACTATTTGCTACAACATGGATGGACCTGGAGGGTAATATGCTAAGTGAAATAAGTCAGACTGAGAAAGACAAATACCATATGATCTCACTTATATGTGGAATCTAAAGAACCAAATCGAACAAACAAAACAGAAACAGATTCATAGATACAGAGAACAAACTGATGGTTGCCAGAGAGGAGAGGAGTTGGAGAGCTGGGTGAAAAAGTGAAGGGATTAAGAAGTACAAATTGGTAGTTGCAAAATAGTCATGGGGATCTAAAGTACAGTATAGAGAATATAGTCAATAATGTTGTAATAACTATGTATGGTGTCAGGTGGGTTCTCGACTAATCAGAGGATCACTGCATAAATTATGTAAATGTGTAACCACTATGCTGTACACCTGAAACTAATAGAAAATAATTTTGAATATCAACTATACTGAACAAAATAAATAAATAATTTAAAAGATCAATTAATCAAATATATGTGGATCTATATTGTGTTTCCCCGAAAATAAGAACCTAAACGGAAAATAAGCCCTAACATGATTTTTCAGGATGACACCCCCTGAACATAAGCCCTAATGTGTCTTTTGGAGCCAAACTTAATATAAGACCCAGTTTTATTTTCAGGGAAACAGGGTATTAGGAAATCTCTATTCTATGCCATGGATTTATGCTTCTATCCTTTCTCCAATACTACATTTTCTTGATTATTGTAACTTGATCATAATCGTTGGAATCAGGTAACGTGTGTCTTCCAACTTTATTCTTTTTCAAAGAAAGCTTTTTTGCTTTTCTAATTCCTTTTCATTTTCATGCATATTTTTAGAATCAACTTGTTAATTTTGAGGATTTTTCTTGCTGGGATTTTGGTTCTTGCTTTGCTGGGTTAGTTGAATCTATAGATGAGTTTTTTTAGAATTGCTATCTTAACAATATTGAGACTTCCAATCCATGAACATAATATATCTCTACTTAATTAAGGCCTCCTTTGATTACCATTACTAGTGTTTTATGCTTTTTGGCATACAGATCTTGCATATATTTTGTTAGATTCATATCTAAGTGTTTCAAGTTTGGTGCAAATTTCAATGCTATTTTTTCCATAAGCCTTAAAAAATTTAGAATAGAAGTAGATGAACTGAACATTTTCAAACTAAGTACAGAGTTCCTGTATACCACTCATCCAGGTTTCCCCGTTGTTAACAAGTAAGGAACAAACATTGTTACATTATTATTAACAAAACTTCATACTTTGTTAGTATTTCATTAATGTCGTTTTTCTGTTCCTGGATCCTATTCAGAATACCACATTACATTTAGTTGTCCTGTCTCCTTAGGCCCTTCTGGTCTGCAACAGTTTCTCACCCTTTCTTTGTTTTTGGTGATCTTGGGAATTTTGAGGAGTATTAGTCAGGTATTTTGTAGAATTTTTCTTAGTTGGGATTAGTCTGATTATTTTTCTCATAATTAGACTGGAGTTGGGAGTTTGGGAGTGAGACCAGAGAGATAAAGTGTCATTCTCATCACATCACATCAGGAGTACATGCTATCAAGATGACTTATGGCTGTTAATGATAACCTTAATCACCTGGCAGAGCTAGTGTTTGCCAGATTTCTCCACTGTAAAGCTACTTTGTAAATGATATTTTTAAAATTAAATTTCCAATTTTTCATTGCTAGTACCTAGAAATACAATTGATTTTTCTATGTTGACCTTTTATCCTGTGATCTTGATAAACTCACTTCTTAGTTCTTTTAGTCTTTTGTAGATTCTATTGGATAGCCAATGTAGAAAATCATGTTGGCTGCAAATAGGTAGTTTTATTGTTTCATATCCAATCTGTATGCCATTTTTATATGCACGTGCACATGTATGTATGCATGCATGTATGTATATCTGTATGTACTGCCTCATTGCATTGGCTAAGACCTGAAATACTATTTTCAGTAGGACCGTTGACAGTAGACCTCCTTGGCTTTCCCTGTAATTGTCAGGGAAGTATTCAATCTTTCAGCATTATTATACTATTTGTAGAGGGCTTTTTTTTTTTTAATGCCCTTTATCATGCCCTTTATCATAAAGTTCCTTTCTCCAGTTTTCTGAGTGTTTTTATTATAAATGGATGTTGAATTTTGTCAAACCTTTTTTTGCATTTATTGAGAGGATTATATTCTTTTGCTTCTTTACTCTGTTGACATGGTGCATTACATTGATTGTTTTAAACCACTGAGGGATGCTTTCTCAAATATTCCACCATGTTCATAATCTTTCTCTTCCACACCTGATGAAATCTCTGGAGAAGTTCCTTCAACTATATGCAGTCTCGCTTTGTGTTTGCAGCTCTCAGGGATTCTATAATCTCATGCCAGCTCATACTTGGCCTTTAGCAAATTGTCAAATATTCTAGTTGAAATCTTTTTAGCCACTTGTGTGCCAGCCCCCTTCTTCCTCCTGTGCTCTGCCTAGGTAAGTCAATGGTCATGCTACATCTCACCATGGAAGTGCCTGTTTTTCCAAAGATTTCAGCCTTGTTGATTGTTCTGTAACCTCACATCTCTGATGGGTCCAAGAAAATGTATGATTTTATACTTCACACTTCTCTTTTATTCATTGTTAGTGTGAAAAAGACAGCCTTTCCGTTTTCTGAATTCTAGGTAGATGACAGTAGTCCCTGTGATTAAAAAAATAATCGACTTACCTCTAACAATAAAACGATACCTGGATGTCCTTTCCCCAGAGAATTTTAAATTTTAAATATAACTTATTTTTGAAGAGTAGCAATGGGGTTGATTTAGGTTCATATTTAACATAGGCAAGGTGAATTTTTAAAATTTGTTCTGTATAACATCTAGTCTAACGTTAGAACCTAGGACTTGGATAATAATCATTTGCATTTAAGGAAACTCTCCCTCTAGGTTTAAAATTAGGAAGCCATGGGGGGTAATTAGCACTTTTGCAGAGTAAATAAAAAAACAAATAGGATATGAAGCTGTTTGAAGTTCTATAAATCAATCCTGCTGACTGTTTTCCCTAAATATGAAACCAGTACATGGCACTCAGAGGAGAATTTCACATTGGTTTTTTAAGAAGCCTGTAAATGGTATCAACAAATGAAGTTTAGCATTATTCATATTATGGAATTTGATATGAATGTATATTGCATAAATATATTGATACTTCAGTAAATATTTATTGAACATGTGAAATATAGCAGACACTAATCTGCCAGTTGTGGAAGAAGCATTCAGACAGGCAGTTAGGAGACCTGAGTTTTAGCCATGGTATTATTACTAACTCTGCATTATTTTGGATAACTAACCTCTCTGGACAAAATTAGTGGGGGTGAATTATATCAAGGATTACAGTTATATGGCCATACTTCTACATCCCACTCAATCTATTTCACCCAGTATTTATGGTAAACTAGGTAATTCATATATGATTAATCAACCTAAGACAAGCTGGATTATTTTTAAATTTTGATCTTAAAGGGACCAAATGTCTAACAATAGTGAAAAATTGCCAGACCAAGATCTGGGGAAGGATGGAGGCCTAAAAGATGCAAATAGCATCAAGGCTCTCTGTTGTACTGGGAGCATGCACCAATCAAAAATGGCTGAGAACCTGATATGTTCCTTTTGGTGGCCTCATAGTTTAAATAGACCAAAGTGGAAGTCCATGGCCCACCAAGAGTAGGAATCCTGCTAACTCCTTTACCCCCACCCTCCACTTGAGGCTGGGATCCTGAAGAATCATCTCCTAGGATTAAGGATAAACTGGAATAAACCAACACTCACAGGAATTTCCATTCATCTTCAAGTCATATGAAAGTGCCCCAAATTCTCAGTCCTTTAACTCAGATTTAGATGGTTCCTGAGTGCTAGAATTTCTGGGATGCCTCATAGAAAGAAAAGGAAGACAGATATTATATCATGCTAAAGTTTTTTCTACAAATAATTTGTCAAATACAATAAGCACAGCTAAATGTAACAATATCACAAGGAAACAAGGCTCAATGAGCGAGATCCAACAGAAATCTATTAGACAAACATCTGCATGGAATTTAGTTTTGGAAAATATTAGTGCATGTTATGAGAAAAAATCCACTATGCTTGTTATATTTAAGGATATAAAATAATAGATTGAAATTTGCAACGTCACACATATGAAAAACAAGACAGAAAATTCTAAGAAGAATGAAATTAACAGAAGACTAGATACAGTTAGAAATAGAAGTAGTAAACTGGATATTAGGTCAGAAAAAAACTGAGAATACCTGAGCAAAGAAAGTCAGAAAAATCATAAGGACAGAAGAAAAAATAATACATGTGGAGAACAAAATGAGAAATTGCATATTACAATTTTAATTGGAATACAAACAAGAAGAGAAGGGAGAATGCAGAAGAGTAATATTTGAGGATAAGTAATGTTTTTCAGAATCAATGGAAACTTTAGTCCTCAGATACAGGAATATCAAAGAATCTCAAGCTGGACAAATAAAAATACATTTATACTTAATCAGCCTCATGGTGGAAATGCAGGTTAAAAGGAATGAGAAAATCTTAAAAGCAGCTAGCAAAAAGACAGACTTCCTTCAAATAAATGATAGGCCACAGACCCATAGCTGATTTCACAACTTTTCTTTCCTCTATGTGTTTTTTTCCCCCTTTATTTTCTTCTTTTTTTATTTATTATTTGACAGGACATTTTTGCTTGAGGATTTGAAATACAACAATGAGCCCAAAAAATATCTTTTAAAGAAAAAAAATGGTCAGTTTAGAATTATATTCCCAGATAAATAACAAGGATCATAATCATAATCATCCTTGAATTAAAGCAAAACAGAGACATTTTTCAGACACACTAACATTAAGTGTTGCCAGAGGACTGTCAATGAAGGAGATGCCCATCAGAGAGAAAGCAAATGATTCTGAATGGAAGGAGAGCCATGAAAGAAGAAATAGAATGAAAATGAAATGGTTAATGTGTAGGTAAAACTAAATTAATTTTAGCATCAATATGTAAAATGTCTAAATACATAAAATGTGTTTTATATATGTTTGTATAATGTACACACGTATTTTTATAATTTATAAATGTATGAGATATATATAGTTATATGCTTAATATAAATGTAAGAAACATATAAAGTGACGCTGGTGACTGATGGCTCTGGTTGAGCTCAAACAATCCTCTGCAAACTTCTTATCACATCATGCTGCCAACACAACCACTTATTCAGAGTTGGCAAATGAGACCAAATCTGTCTTCCGCAATAGATTTGTCTTCACTCTCGGATTTCCAGGAAGCCCCTGCTAAAACAGTAGCCATTACTCTGCCAGGTGGGGCTCATCAATTATCTCCGAGGAATCAGACCTCTTATTTCTACATTAGCCTTTTGGGAAGGTCACTACTCCAGAATCTGAAGTGATTTTCTATATGTGACATGATTGGCAACTTCTCTCACTACTAAAACTAACAAAGAAACCTAACCGCTCAAACAAAAACTTCAGTCAGGGACCTTACTACACACTTCTCTCCTAGAAATTACTCCTAACTCTGCAAAGAATTACAAAAAAGACTGGGAAATTTCCAGCCCTCAGCAAAGGCATCAAATTGCTGCTCCAGAGACAGGTTCCCCAAACAGTTATTTCACCACATAGGACAACGCGTATTTCACCTTGTATGTAATGGTTTCCTCAGGCTTTGTGGTATTCTTTCTGGTGATCCTAAATACATGATAAATTTCATGACTCCATTTGGGAATCCTCTCCTGGAAATGAATTATGTCTTAACCTGACTCTCAGTCTTTCTTAGTTAATCACCAGATTCAGAGAGTGATTCCAAATTGGTATTGAAGAGTCGGGTATAGGCTGGCCAACCCTCAGTCCAGTGTTCTGTTGTCTCAACTTCTTATTGTTTCATTGCTCAATTACTTGTTTTTGTTTTTCTACATAGAATCAACATTCAACAGGATGTCTTTCTTACTGAATTGTTCTCTGGGTTTGCCCAGTTTTTGCCCACCAATTTTTGAGATGGACAAGCAAGTATTTCCCACCATTTTTCCCATGCAAAGTAAAATATTTTGGAACATCACTGTGATTTACTTAGTCCTGTTTGGCTCAGTCTTCATACAAGATATTAGTAATATTAAATTGCTATTAGATTTAGTATTGTAATATACTAATATCAATAGCAGTAGTAGCAGGAGTAATAGTAGTAGCATTTGTAATTATTATCCCTTAATGGAAATTCAATGGATAGGGTTAGAAGACCAACCTTCCCTTTACATGACATAAATAATCAAGTACGAGAGCAAATGAAAATAGCTAGCCTTCTTTTACATTCCGAGTTTCAAGGATCATCTGAGAGGTATAGCCATTGGGCAAGCTGGGAAAAATGAGAAATCATTAGCCGGCAATCCCACACTTATTCACTCTCCCACATTCTATTTAACGAGCTGAGGGGACTACATGCCATTACTCAGCACACACAGACTTAAAAATAATGTTTACTTTTGTGTTTAGCCACTAACCTACCAGGAGAGACAAACCTAATCAATTGTATGTGTCAATACTTGGCTTTTCCTTTTAAGGCTCCATCCATGAGATACATTAGTGTTCCTTATTAGGAGAAATAGTTACAGCAGCTCTCTTGAATGAGATAAAATTTACCTGGAGTCATATAAGAAAGCGCATTAAACTATGAGATACAGGGTTTTTATTTGTTTGTCTCTTCCTAAAAAACAAACAAACAAACAAACAAAAACAAACAACAACAAAAACTCCTTTGTATAGGCCAACTTTTATTTTCATTTTATTTTATTTTATTTTTTAGGCCAACTTTTTCAAATCACTTATTTTGAGCTACAGCCCTAAATCATTTAATGATTTAAATCATTAAATCTATGAATATATAAGAGAGAGAATAAACTAGTAACTGTTACACCTAATTTGGTTGTTTTTTTAATATCCCAAAGTTAATATTTTATGAGTTAAATCAAATATGAGAACTTACAGACTATTCATAGCCACCGTTCTGTTTGTATTTTACACACAAAAGGAAAATGAACTAGAGATAATTTTAGAAGAGCATGATTTTAGCATGGAGGATATTTCTTACTTTGGGAATCTTCTGGCAGCTGTAGACAGTGAAAAAGTAGAACAGCAAGTCCTGATTTGCATTCTGTACAGTTCCTTCTTAAGTTTGTCTCTCTCATAGGGCCCTATCTTGTGAACTAGAACTGATACTTTCAACATTGTGCTTCAAGTTCTCATTACGCAATTCATCATGTTCGTTAAGTAGATTTTCTTTCTTCCAAGTTACCCTGGGTCATGTTTTCCAGCTTCCTACAGAAGTTTACTCCTTGTTTCCCCAGCTTCCACATCACTGTGTTCTTCTAACTTCCCTTTGCCACCTAATCTCAAAGCCAATGCCACATGTTTGATGTTTATTTTTGTTATTATGGCAACACTCCTTTTCTAGGTCTGAATTTCTGTATCAATCACCTTTTGCTGAAAACCAAGCCATCTCAAAATTAGTGGCTCAAAATAACAACCTTATTTTTTCACTATTCTGAAGGTCAACAATGAGGACTGAATTTAATTGCACAGTTTTGCTAGTCTTATGTACTGTCTTTCAAATGGTTTCAATAATTGGGTAGTTCAGTGAGGCCTTGGAGGTCTATACTTGCATTCTGACAATTTGTGCTACCTGTCAGCTGGCCCATGTGCCTCCAGTAGACCAGCCTGGGCTATATCACATAATTGAGAAAGAATTCCAAGAAGATGAAAGAGGACATTCTCAAGGCCTTTTAGGATCTACATCTAGAAGTCCCATGTCAATTCTATTATTGGTCAAAGTAAGTCACAAGGAATTTGTGGTTAAAAAAGAAAAACAGATGATAAGATGGTAGTATGATTTTTTTGAATTTTTAGTGAATGAAATTCTCCAAACTATTCTCTCTTAGACAAAAATATATCATCTATTTAACCACTACTTTTTGATAGAAAATCAGATTATTTCCTAGAAGTCATTACTCAAAGATAAGGACATAACATAATTGTTATATGAGAACAATCTGAATATGAAACCCAAAATTAAGTTTAAAACACCTACTTGAGGTTTCAGTCACAGTAAAATTGTGCTAAACTTTCTACTTTAAATACTGGGGATGCAAAAAAAAAAAAGTATACACATGGCTTGTATTCATTTATTATTGGTATATATTATTACAATTTTAATACAGTTTTTTCCTTTCTTAAAATGTGTATACTTTTTTGGCACCTTCTGTATATTACAAATATTTCGTGTAAGCTTAAAACCTAAAGAATAATAATATATGTTTACAAACAATGATATATTAAAAAGACTCATAAATTTATGATAATTACAAAGTGTAGTTCGAACAAAAGAACAAAAAAAATCAGCATGGTTGAATCCAAAGTACAGAAACAAGCATACAAAGATATATATATATATATATATATATATATATATATATATATATATATGGATATACATATATATGGATATATTTGGGACTTTAAATACAGTACATTTTAAACAAATACTTGTATTTGGTGACTCCCAAATTTAAAGTGTCTGTAAATAACAACTACAACATCAAAAATCTAAAACACAAAAAAGTTTCAAATCAATGACCATCTGTATTTATATGTATATTTGAGACATTGGGTTAATATAAATACATTTTCAGTCAATGAAAATGACTGAAAATGAACTGGCAGCTTGCAAAAGAAAAGATTAGACACACATGCACACACACACACACACACACACACATATATATATATATATATATATATATATATATATATATATACACACAGTAGATATGGTGTGGAGAATAAATAGAACTGGAACAGAAATGTACATGAGTGAACTATTTACAAAGTATTAGGAAGCTGGAACAAAATGGCAACAGAAATGAGAGATTTGAGATGTTATGAAGAATTTATTGATATGTTTGAGCTGAGATTATTAAGTGGAAACAGATATCAAAATTTACTCCAGATTTCTAGTTTGAATATCTAAATGGCTTATGGGTATATTTAACAATATGGTTAAGTCTAAGAGATAAATTATGCTAAAAATCCCTTCAAACATGGTGAATTAAGCTACTGTCTCCTTTCCAGTCTCTCTATTTTCTTCTTCTGAGCTATCTTTTAAATAGATATTGGGACTTCTAAATCAATTTTCTTTATCTTTCAAATTCTCTTTTGCTTTATCTTGCCATTTTGGGGAAAAAAACTCATTTCTTGAGTATAACATCTAGCTCTCTAATCTCTTTTCCACTCTGTCCATTCTACCATTGAACTTAGCCATCATCTCTAATTATTTCTCATAGATAATAATGCAATGTTTAAAAATGACTTCCTGTTTCTGTTCTATGTAATATTTATGTTAACTAAGCTTATTTTAATTTCCTACACTTGTACTTGTATTAACATTTTTTCCCTGATGTATCTTCTGTTTGTTGAGTCACTGTTCTCTCATTCATGGTATTGTCTTTAGTTAAATGTTAGTGACCTTTAAACAGATAATTTTTATGTGATGATGGAGAAAGGAAGTTAGAATGGATTAAAGCTTGAATGAGAGGTAAGGGAATGGAGATACAATGATTACCCAATAATTTTAGAAGCTTGTCTTTAAAAGTGAGAATAAAAGGCAGGGCATAATAGTTGAAAAGGATAAGGAGCCAAGAGAGAAGTTTTGTTTGACGGTTTGTGTGTTTTGATATTTGTATTTTATTTTATTATTTAGAATGTAAGACAGCAAGTCATGCTCTTTTGCAGTGTGACCTTGCCATGCCCCATCCAGTGGTCGAGTCTATTTCTGTCGCGTCCAGCAAGACAAGAGCAGTGGGAAGCGAGAAGGGCGGCGCAAGGTTAAGAAAGACAGTAGACAAGAGTAGAGGGCAAGTGGGGCCAAGGGACTTAAGCCTCAAGGAGTGAGCCCCGAATCGGGCCAATGCATAGCTTTTATTAGTAATCATACAAGGAAGTAAAGCTTGTTTTTTCCATGGTCCATGAGTCACGTGCCTGACTGGCTGTTCTTCCCAAAAGCCCCCATCGTGCTCCAACACGTACTGTGCCTTCACACACACACACACACACACACACACACACACACACACACACACACACGCATAACCTCAGGGGATGGAATCGCTGTACTGAAACCATCAGATAAGAGAGCCTGACCGATATCATTCCATTGGTTCCCAGCTTTCCGGGACACTCCCGCAAGGAGGCTTTTCTGACATTATTCCATCGGGTCTTGTGACGGGCCAGCCGCCACGAGTCGATCAGTACCTGAATGGGGGAGTGGGAATGAAATAAAAGACACACACAAATGCTAATGCGGCCGGTCTTCAGTCATGCTGAAGCCCTGAGTTTATTATCTCTAACCAATATATACAGTTTGAGTACGTGCAGTTAAACGAAGAAGATATGCATTATCTCAGTGAAAGTAAATCTTTCCAGCCTCAACCTTACTTTGACATAGAAGATACAAGGTCACTGAAACTCACAAAAGTAAATATCTCAAGGAGACAGAACCTACCAATTGTCCAGAAAGCCCTTAGTTTTCTGTGTCTGGGAACTGGCCGTTTTCACCACATTCCTCAGCAGCCGTTAGGCGCCTCTCAGATAAGGCAGAGGCAATGTTATGGGGGCAGAAACCGAGCTAGTCTGCAAGGTTCAGGGTTGCAAGAAACCATGGCTCCCCACAGGGTCTCAGCTTTCTGAGACACTTCCTCGTGATGTCATGGGTTTGGCAGCTGTAAGGCAACATATTTCCCTTCCTCTTGAGTCTGGACTCTGCAATAAAACGTGGAAGAAGAGACAAAGTGTAACTTGTAATATTAGACATTAACAAATCTGTAACTATAAACTGTACCACTTGGAATGCTTCCTCCTAGGAAAAAAATCAACATATAAGACATACAACTTACCTACGGCAGCCATGCTCTGAGGAAGCTCAAATAGACCACATGAGGGGAGACAGGGAGGTCATGAGGAAGAACATGAAGGTGCCAGACACGTGTTAATGCAGAGTTATTGGAGTAGAGGGACAACCAAGTTGAGCTCTGAATTTCTCACCTATGGTTTCGTAAGCAAATAAAATAGTTGTTTATATTTCTAAGTTTGGTGGCAGTTTGATATACAGCAATAGAACTAAAACAATTACAGTGTATTTATTACTAGCCATCCTTTTCTTCCTAAGCACAAATATTTTTAATCGTTAGTAGTCTATGGAGATTTTTTACATTAACTTTAAGACATGTAAAACATGTATAAAGATAAAATAAACATTTAAGAATGAGTGTTTAAGAAGGAAACATTACAAAAGGTAATAGCAACCCCCTGTACATCCCTGTACAACCATATTTCCCTCCCTCCCCTTATGAAGTAACCACTATCTTCTAATGTTGTTTATTATTCTTTTAATAATAGCCTATATGTTTACTATATATACTTAGGCTTTGAACAATGTGGGAGTTAGGGGAGCTGACCCCCACGCAGTCAAAAATCCAAATATAAGTTAAATTGGCCTTCTGCCTCTGTGAATTCCCAACCATGGATCAAAAATACTGTTTTAGATTCGTGGTTGGTGGAATCAGCGGATGCAAAACCCAGGGACACAAAGGGCCAACTGTATATATATACACGTATATATATATATATGTATATGTATATATATATGTATATGTGTGTATATATGTATATATGTGTGTATATATGTATATGTGTATATATATGTGTGTGTATATATATATATATTTTTTTTTTCAAATGCATATAAGTGGATCAGTGTAGTTCAAACTTGTGCTGTTCAAGGGTCTACTGTATGTTTTTTCTTAAGCACTATAGCCTATTCTTATGCAAATTTAATCTTTGTACAAATGATATTTTACTACAGTTATCCAGGAGCAAACTGTCATTTTTTTGTGTGCAACATTAATTTTTAGAGATTCATATATCGATACAAGTTACTTTATCTTAATCATTTCACTTATTTTGAGTTATTTCCAGTTTGTACTTCAAACAATGTTGCTGTAAATATTCTTGTATTTTATGTACCTACGAGTGAAAATGCTGGGTTGTAGACTTTCACAGTCTCACTTTTGTTAGAGATTATCAAATTGCTTTATCAAAAGTCAGCATTACCGTGTTTCCCCAAAAATAAGACCTAGCCGGACAATCAGCTTTAATGTGTCTTTTGGAGCAAAAATTAATATAAGACCCCGTATTATATTGTATTACGTTACATTACATTACATTAAAGACCCGGTCTTACATTATAGTAAAATAATACCGGGTCTTATATTAATTTTTGCTCCAAAAGACACCTTAGAGCTGATTGTCTGGCTAGGTCTTATTTTAGGGGAAACACGGTATATTTTTCTTACACAATAATCCCTACTTTCTTGAGATTCATTGAACTCAAAACGTAGTTATGGAGATATGCTGCCCTTTATAATTTTGCCTTGGCAATGTCAGTATGTAGATTATTTCACCTTAGCATTTTACATGAAATAATACATTATTTAATATAATAAAATATATTTATATATTTTTGAATATATGAATATAATGAATACATGTATTCATTATATATATATATATATATATATATATATATATATGTAAATAATATCGTCATTAAATATATACTATATTTCATTTAATTGTATAAGTAGGAGAGTAATGGTTGAGAGTGTGTGGGCAAAATCAGAAATGGTTAACATTCATCTCTTCCGGAATTAAAATTTGGCTTTCCGAGAACCACAGGTTATTCTTCCTCCTTCTCCTCCTTTTTCTCCTCTTTCTTCCTTTTAAAAATGTATAACCAAAAGCAAATATTTTCAAACCGATTTATTTACTTCCCATGCCAGCATATTTACCTTCTGTTTATCCTTTTTTAAATCAGAAGATTAATTTTTCTCCCCCACTTGCCTGTTTGTCATTCTGATATTTTA
The DNA here is from genome assembly GCF_057876585.1 of Rhinolophus sinicus. Classification (NCBI taxonomy): domain Eukaryota; kingdom Metazoa; phylum Chordata; class Mammalia; order Chiroptera; family Rhinolophidae; genus Rhinolophus; species Rhinolophus sinicus. Next base: position 18,802,758 of record NC_142518.1, on the reverse strand, counting down.
TATAACACTAACTTCTACGGTCCCTCTGTAACTTAGTCTCTTTCTGCAGGACATAACTCTAAAAAACACAATTAAACACAGCACAAGAGGATTTTAAAGTAGATATAAAAAGTTATTTCTCCATAATAATGGGGGAATAGATTTATACATATTGCATTATTGGTAGTTCTCAATCCACCAGCAGAAAGCCACAGCAAAGTACCTACACACTAGCAATGTGAATTGTTGCCTGGAGTGCTGTATTTGTAAATATGTAATGAAAAAAGAAAAAAAATCAAACTCTAAATTGGGTTTCACATTCTCCTTGATAACACCCTCTTCATACAGAAGGCAGCGCCTGATTTATTGGTATTCTACAAATATAGGTTACTGACAGTGGGAAAAATATAAATATGGAGGAAAGAATTTCTTGGCTCCAAATTTTACCCTTCTTTCTTATTGTTTCAGGGAGAATTCTATCTTAGAACTCTACACAAACTCCAACAGTTATATTTTGTATAACTTAATTCTGGACATCATTTGAATAGTCCCTCCTTTCTATCATCTAAAGTTTAAATCAAATTCTTAAACAGAGTTACAGAGCAAAAACCAAGAATTTCAAAGATTTATATTTACATGAGAGCAGTGTATTCAATTCTTGATGATCTTTAGTTTGAAACTAATGATAACTCCACTGCAAACTTAAGGAATGAGGGAAGACATAGTTTGAATTTTTAAGTGTCTTGCATGTGAATCTCCTGTGCCTCATTATATGTAATTTGCTTTTGTTTTAATCTTACAGTATTTTCCCTGTTTTCTTCAATTTATAATTGAAACCGAAACTAAATTATAATTAAGATTTATTAAATACATTTGCCAGGTATTGTGTTAATTATTTTACATATATTTGATTTAATTCTCTCAATCAATTTATGAGTCAATAATGTCCCCATTTGATATATGAGGAAATATACTTTCACTTATTATATGTATTTATAAGAAAATCAATCATTTTGTTTATTCAATTTCATACATTTGAAATAAAGTAAAAATGAGAATATACACATAAAATTTAAGAACATTGTTTAGAAATTAGAAAGTTAAATTCAACAAAAATATAGAAAAATATAGAAACTCAGTAAATTGATTACATGGAAACTCTAAATAAACTTATGTAATTTCAAAGCCAATATGAAATTCAGACTAAATGTCAGCTAAAATACCTTCATTCATACTTTAAATCCCTATACAAATTGCAGGAAACTATTTGTAATTAAAAATAGTATCTTATATACATTATAGACTTTCAAAATGATATTTTTGACTCCAGGCATTGGTAAAATCATTGGACCTTAGTTGTGATCATGAGCAATTACTTTCTGTCCTTTTTTGGTTTGTCATGGAATTCCTGATATTTAACTCTATAAATCCATCTTCAATTAGTACTCATTGAACAATGAAGTTTGTGATGTGAACAGATATTTCTTAGTAAATTCTGTTAATTTTGTCTCTTACATTTCTGTTTCTTAAAAATGAATGAAATTAGAAGGAATCCAATTGTATAGGTTATTTTTCTTTCATGCTCGCTAATATTTAATAAACACTAGAAGGAAAAAGGGGATCATTTCCTGCGATACCTAAGTAAATAATTCCACAAGTAGTTTCCTAAAAAAAAAAAGATGATTGTGCATAATTTTATATTAGTGACTGAAGTAAAGTTTTCGAATAAGTAATGGCAGAAGCATAGATTTATAAATATTCTGTACTGAGCTACTTACTTTGTTTTTTGATAAATTGTTGAGATTTGTACCTGGAATATAAACTCAGTTATTTTAATTTCTACCTCTAGGAATATTTGAGACAGAGTTATATGTTCTGTATTTAAGCACACGTTTGTTCCTTTATAAAATAACTCATTTATCATCTTTATTAGCTTCCTCTGTGTGTAGAATTTAAAAAGCATATTTATGAATATTACATTTCAATGAGATGAATGTAGCACTAGCAACAGGAAATACAACTGAATTTTATGCTGTCATGTGTGGTAATTTTTAAGGAAATAAGGATACTTACAAGACATAGGAATTTAGAAATTTCACAAGATGAAATATCTTTTAAATGGCACTGCATCACTGTCGTTCTAAAGAGGATTGGTTCAGTGCTTATTTATGTGATGGAGTTAGATTCCACATGGAATTCGCTCATTCATTTTTTTCATCAAATATCTATTAAGTGCTTATCAGGTACCAGGAGTTGTACTGGGTATTGAGGGTATGGAATATGGCTCAAGCATCTTACAATATTCAGAGAGAAAAACAAATAGATAATTTAAAAAAAAAAAAAGGAAATTTTTATGATTGTTTCCAGAAGTAAGAAATTCGCTTATGAGGAAGACAATAATAGGCAATGATAAAATGTACGTATGCAAGATCTGACAATTAACTTCACGAACTTGTTGCAATGATGTTGCTAACCTTTTTTGATATCAGAGGGATTATTCATTATGAATTTGTACCAATTGGATGAACAGTTAGCCAAGTTTATTATTTGGAAGTGCTGAAAAGGCTGCGTGAAAAACTTACATGACCTGAACTTTTTTCCAACAATTCATGGCTCTTGCATGACGACAATGCACCAGGTCACATGACACTGTCCATGAGGGAGTTTTTAGCCAGTAAACAAATAACTACTGGAACACCCTCCTTACTCACCTGATCTGGCCCCCAATGACTTCTTTCTTTACCCAAAGATAAAGGAAATACTGAAAGGAAGAGATTTTGATGACATTCAGGACATCAAGGGTAGTACGATGACAACTCCGATGACCATTTCAGAAAAAGAGTTCCAACATTTCTTTGAAGGGTGGCACTGGCATCGGTGCATAGATGCCAATGCGGAGTACTTCGAAGGTGACCGTAGTGATATTCAGGAATGAGTTATGTAGCACTTTTTCTAGGATGAGTTTGCAAACTTAATTGTCCGACCTTGTATACCATTTTCCTTCCCTCTAAAGAATTTCTTTACACATTTCTTGCAAGGTAGGTCTACAGGTAACAAATTCTCTCTCAATTTATGTTTGCCTGTGAAAATCTTTATTTCTCCTTTACTTTTTCCTTAATTATGGTAAAATATAAGGAATGTAAAATTAACCTTTTTAATCATTTTGTGTACCATTCAGTGACATTAATTACATTACTTCTATCTATTCCAGTTGCAATGCCATATTGTTACTCAGGAGCCCTGTTAATGTGGTGATAAGTAAGGGAGCAGATGGGGAGTGTTCTGTATTCTGATTAGGTCTCAGTGTTTTAGTGGACATGTGGCCCTGGGCTGTGACCTTCGCCAGTACTTCCCAGCTTTTTTACACAATGCAGGACCATTAAGTGGGCTGGATTTGGGTATTTATCTTCCCCCACATGGAAGGCTAGAGGGCCCTGAAGTTGGATATCTCTCTTCCCCCACCTTAGTTGGGCTTTGTTAAAACCTATATTTGTTAGGCTCTGGTAAAATAATTTCCCTTGAGGGCAGTCTTTTGTTAAAGAGAACAGACTCTCTAGGTATATTTCAAAATGGTTGCTTTTTCCCCTTCCCATTGATGAATACATGATATTTTTCTCTGATCTTCATCCAGAAAACCCGGTGGTAAAATTCAATTCCTTGTACACTAGAAAAGAATGTATAGTCTGATGTTTTAGGATGAAGTGCTCTATAAATGTCAATTATGTCCATTTCATCTAATGTGTCATTTAGGGCTACTATTTCGTTATTTGTTTTCTGTTTGGATGATCTATCCATAGCTGTCAATGATGTATTTAAGTCCCCTAGTATAATTGTGTTTTGGTCAATTTCTCCCTTTAGTTCTGTTAGTAGTTGCTTGGTATATTTCGGTGCTCCCTGATTGGGGGCATAAATATTGATGACTGTTATGTCTTCTTGTTGTACAGTCCCCTTCACCATTATGAAATGTCCATCTTTATCTCTTGTTATCTTTTTCACCTTGAAGTCTGTTTCATCTGATATCATTATGGCTACACCTGATTTTCTCTGGGCACCATTTGCTTGGAGTGTCAATTTCCACCCTTTCACTTTGAGTCTATGCTTGTCCTTGTAGCTGAGATGTGTCTCTTGTAGACAGCATATGGTTGGGTTTAGTTTTTTGATCCAATCTGCTACTCTGTGCCTTTTTATTGGTGAGTTCAGTCCATTTACATTTAGGGTGATTATTGATATGTGAGGATTTCCTGTCATTCTATTCTTCGATAGATGAATGGATAAAGAAGTTGTGGTACATATACACAATGGAATACTATTCGGCAGTGAGAAAAGATGATATAGGAACATTTGTGACAACATGGATGGATCTTGAGAGAGTAATGCTGAGCGAAACAAGTCAGACAGAAAAAGCAGAGAACCATGTGATTTCACTGATATGTGGTATATAAACCAAAAACAACAAAAGAACAAGACAAACAAATGAGAAACAGAAACTCATAGACACGGACAATAGTTTAGTGGTTGCCAGAGGGTAAGGGGGGTGTGGGGGGGAGGTGAGGGTAAGGGGGATCGAATATATGGTGATGGAAGAACTGACTCTGGGTGATGAACACACAATGGGATTTATAGATGATGTAATACAGAATTGTACACCTGAAATCTATGTAATTTTACTAACAATTGTCACCCCAATAAATTTAATTAAAAAAAAAAAAATTCAATTCCTGGTATTAAAAGTGTGGAGGTCCCGCTAAGGATGGGCCCCCAGGAATTTTCATCCCTCAAATTAGCCCATAGTCAGTCTGCAACAATTAATTACCCTCTGAGTCTTCCTACCAATCTCCAGCTGTGTCTTCTGCTCCTGGTAAACTCTGATTCCCTGAAATCATCTCTATCTCTGCTTTTTGGACCAGCAGATTGCCATGTGACCTCAGTTCTCTAGTGGAACTCAGATACGTTGATGATTTTCAGTTTGTTCAGCTTTTTTGTGAGGATGGGAGTTTATGGCTTCCAAGCACTTTATATGTTGGACTGGTAACTAGAAGTCATCATAATTTATCGGAAGAACTTGCTGTGAAAGTCTATTTTCTTCAAAAGTTTCCTGCTGAATAGCAAGGAGTTCTAAATATCTTGGAAGAAAATTTGTCTTGGAAAAAATATGTATAATTTTTTAATAATTACTCAACTTTGTAAAGAGTAAACAATAATAATGAAATATATGATAGTTGTTAGGGTCAAACTACTTCAAAATCCTCATTTTAATTCATATAACCTAGGCTCTCTCAATTTTTGGGTTTGAGTCACCAGTGTGAACTACAGACTAGATGTTCCAAAATTATTCATTTATTATAGATTAATACAGTCGTTTTTTGAAGCAGTTCGATTACATTATTACATAGTATCCTCATCGGAGAAATCTGACAATTTTTCACACAAGACATCAGTTGAAGTCTTTGCTGAAGTTATTTTTAGTAAACATCTGTCTTGTCGAGTGCAGATAACGTCTATGATATTTAAAAATGCCTATACAATTATTTACATGTCCTCAGCTACAATGTGGTGGTTTTTTTATTCCAGGTTTGGCAATGACTTTATTAGAGGATTGTCAGGAAGCAGGGTTGAGCCACAAACAACCAGTGAAAAGTCTCTGTGGTGGGTTTTAAAAACAAGTTATTTTACTTGTATAGCCAGTTGTGACTAGAGGTGTCATAGGTTGGGTTCCCTGGGAAGCTGACTCTGAGACCAAGTTGAGTTTGCAGGGTTTATTTGGTGGGGTGCCCTTGGAATTAAAGCTGTGGAAGGGAGGAGAAGAAAACAGGAGTCGGAAGAGCAGAAAGTATAATTTTGAGGCAGGCCCGTCAGGAGTCTCAGCCCATCCCATGGGGGAAAGTTCTGGAGTTAGACTGGTCCTTCAGCACTATCCTGCATGGGATCCAAAGGTTAGGCTTCTGTACCCCCATTTTAAGCAATTATTGGATCTGGGCATCCAGAGAGAGGTGTGACCTCGAGCTAAGCAGCGGAAACAGTAACCTGAAGGGGCTGAGAGTAACTGGGGCAACAAGTCTGTTCCTTGAAGGGATGATATGTGGTGCATCTGTCTGTCTATCACAACAGGCTAGTTGGATAAAAATTACATTTCAGTAGCTCCTTAATTTAAACATGATTTGAGGTTAAACAACAATCAAGGAATTGAGACCTTTATTTTATAACTTAAACAGATATTCACATGTCTGTGAGATTAGCTAGTTTATAAAAAGCAGATGTTCCTCTTATAGGGAATTTGTGCAAAGGAATGCATTACAAACAAGAAAACAGGTCAGAAATTAAAAACAAAATATGAACCTAATAGTGTAGTAGCCCTGGAAAAGTTGTTCTTATAGAGTGGTTCTCTTTTTAGTTTAGTAAAATTGCAGATCGAGATTTAAAATTTGATAGCATCTTACTAAAATGTATTATATGTGCTATTGATTTTATAGTCAGAATGGGAGAATATTATTTGAAGTTTTTCCAGAACCCATCAGCTCCAAGTCAAGTAGTTGTTTCAATCCAGTTGTGGGAGGCACAGCTCACAGTGGCCCATGTGGGGATCGAACCGGCAACCTTGTTGTTAAGAGCATCGCGCTCTAACCAACTGAGCTAACCGGCCACCCTTGAAGTTTTACAAAAGGATCTTTGCTCAACATTTGATTATGTATTGTAGTATGTATAAAATTGCTGTGCACCCACGAACTCCCCCAGAAGGTGGGTCAAACTGGGTTAGGAAGCGACTGTAGGGGCAGTATATGTTAACAGGTTAATTCAGAAAGATTCTACACTGAACTAAGGAGAAACAACAGTGTCGTTGAGAAAGGCCAGGATGTTTATTGCAATGAAGACTGAGCCAAGGATCGCCAGTTGTTTTTTTGTGTTTGTTTTTATTTTTTTATTTAATTAAAGTTTATTGGGGTGACAATTGTTAGTAAAGTTACATAGATTTCAGGTGTACAATTCTGTAATACATCATCTATAAATTCCATTGTGTGTTCACCACCCAGAGTCAGTTCTCCTTCTGTCAACATATATTTGATCCCCCTTACCCTCATCTACCACCCCCTCCCACCTTACTCTCTGGTAACCACTAAACTATTGTCTATATGGGAAGAAAATGAGGGGAAACAAGGGTTGAGAATATTAGAAAGGCAGATTGAGAACCTCCTTAAGGATAATCATCTAGGCTGAATATATGTGATGATACACTTAGCTTGTACTATACACAAGGTAATAGACTGTATAAATATAAAATTTCTTAAATTTACTTACTTTGTTTCCATTATGTCAATCAAAATACATTTATTGTTTGCCCACTATTCTTTGAACTTTTATGAAAATTTTAATCTTAATTTTTTATTCTACAGCTAAATGTATATAGAAGTCAGTGAAAAAATCGAATCTTTATAATTTCCTATTTGTTTACCATACTCTTAAACTTATTTGATCTAAAGCCAACTGTTCTTTTCTCCTCCCCTACTTGCTTTTACATTTATAAAAACAGTAAGGAAAGTATGCTTCCGAGACATTTCTGGTAAAATATGAGTCTTTACCATTGGATTATGTAGCAAGCAAATAGGAATAGAAATATTTAAAATTCCACAATATCCTTTCTCAATTTTCTTTTGACAACGACATAAATTTATAAAGTTTTCAACATCAAACTCTAAAGGTTTTAGTGAGGGAGCAGAGATACTATTTCTATTTTGCACTTTACTAATTCTTAGTATTTTGTAGTGCCATTGAAGTAATTTAAGTTCATCTCTGGAGATTTAATTGTTTCACACTGGAAATAGGACCAATAAGAGATATAATTTAAAGATATGTTTTAGCAATACAGATAAAGAAAATAGGACAAATGTCTATATAACGCCTTGGGTTGAAGGTGAAGATTAATTATAAAGATATGATGTTAGACCACAGAGAATGCAACTTTTATTTTGAGAATTTTTATGAAGATCTAAACCAGCACTTCTGAAGTATTGCTGTCTACTGATTTTTCTAAGTGGACTGGATATACAAATAGCCACTTTTAGGATTTTGGGAAATGAAGGAATATATTTTTCCTACAAATTTTGAACTCCCTTTCTCCCAGCAACAAAAAAATGACTGAAATATTTTGATTAATTATACACATCAAAATTTTGGAAAAATATCCCTTTGTAAAAGAGCATGCAGTAATTAAAACACATCCTTAAGGAAGCAGAGTTTGCACTTAAAAGGTTAATATGTACTTTTTAATTCCTAATCTTGGTTATATAAGGTAGCACGATACTGTCATAAAACAAAACAAGCTGAATAGATTTTATTTGTTAATTGTTTCAGTTTGGATAAATATTTCAAAATTTCACTAGAAAGACAAAATGAGCATTTTTTTATTGAAAGGTTTATGAGAAATAGAACAATATGCAGAATATTACGTGGTCTATAAATGTGCTAGATGTTTTTAGCTTAGTTTAGTCCCCAAAACATTTGTGGCTAAATGAATATTGCTGAACCCCTGATACTGATTTCAATAGTGTTATTATGGAGTACAACCTTTCCAGTAAATTAAGCATATTATAATTTCTGTCAAAATCAAATCAGTTTCTTGAAAAAATTGGAAGATAAGTTTAGTCCAAGATGTAGAATTCAATTAAATTAGACAGTAACTGATTTTATTTAGATGTTATAGTCTCACTAAAGAGTTCTAGAAAACTCTACAATTTCTTTAGGGGTTGAATATCTTAGTTTGTGAAGAGTGAAGATTAACACATACCTTTCTTGTGCATGCAAGGAACTTAAAGGATTGCCTTTGGCTGTAAACCTGCATGATTCCAAACCTCATTCATATTTTGAATTTCAGTTGTCCCCATTATATTGGCATGGTAACTTTATTCTAGCTATTGATCTGGAAGAAAATAGAGAAGTTTAATGTACTTGATGGAATCATAGATATTATTTTAAAATTATTAAAGTTCAGAATTACTATGCCCATTCCCCTAAATGAACTGCGTACATCTTGTTCTTTGCTTCTCTTTAAGCTTGACTACATCTCTGCTCAATTACAGAAATGAGCTTTTAATTGGACTTCCTTAATTGGAAGTGTGTCGGTTGCAGAGCACAACTGCTCTTGTTCCGTAAGAATCAGTTAAATCTGATCTATGTGCATAAAGCAGGAAAGAATGAGGAAGAAGATTGGAGAGGTCTCTGAAAATACACTGTGATCCTTAATGCAAGCCTCTAAATTACAAAGGATACACAATGATTAGCTATATCCAACCCTGTCATTTTGTTTGTGTCTTGTTGGTGTGTGGTAGTACTTACAAGACATCTGTTAATGTAAATGTTCTGAGTTGCCTTTAATAAAAAATAATGACATTATGCTTTGTTAAAAATTGAAAAATTTTTTTTTAAAAAAACTGAAACATGCTTTATATACCACATATCAGTGAAATCATATGGTTCTCTGCTTTTTTCAGTCTGACTTATTTCGCTTAACATTATAATCTCAAGATCCATCCATTAACCAAAAAAAAAACCCCACAAAAAACAACAAAAGAACAAGACAAACAAATGAGAAACAAAAACTCATAGACACAGACAATAGTTTAATGGTTATCAGAGGGGAAGGGGGAAGGGAGTGCTAGATGAGGGTAAAGGGGATCAAATATATGGTGACAGAAGGAGAACTGACTCTGGGTGGTGAACACACAATATGATTTATAGATGATGTAATACAGAATTGTACACCTGAAATCTATGTAACTTTACTAACAATTGACACCCTAATAAACTTTAATTAAAAAATAAGTAAAAAAAAACACACACAAAAACCTGAAACATGCTAATTTATAAAAATTCAAATACTCAAAAATTATAACAATTTTACAGAGACAGAATCATGCTGTACGTGCTCTTTTTACATTACAAAGTAATGCATTTATTTTTATGAAAGCAAAAATAAAATAAACTAAAGGGAAACATGGAATAGCAAAATTTCAGATAAATGTTTATTTTAACCATCTCAAGGATATCACAAAATTAAAAATAGATTTTCAAAAGCATTAAGAGTTTGGAGCCATTTTGATGTTAAATACATGGTTATGTTTCAAATCTACATGATACATTTTAAGAAAATTGTGAAATTTGAGAAAATTGGCACTCAACCACGTACGTCTTCCAACCTTCCCTGCATTATCCTCAGCTTTTATTTACTTATAATACTTTCATTATTGTCAAGTTTTATAACATTTGTATACTCATCTCTAACTCTAAACTTACGACAGCATCAGTTCTCTAAATTTAAATTGATTTATTTCTCATCACCCGGTTTACTCTGTCTACATCATTCCCGATTTCTTTATTTTAAACCATAACTAATGAGTTGTAGTGCGTGATCAAGTACTTTTCGTTTGTGAGTTTGATTTATAAGAAGGAAGGTATATTTTCTGGGTATCATATGCCTTAGATTTTTTCTGTTGTCTTTTTACTTGAAGAAAAACTTGGCTGGCTATAAGATTCGTGAAACAGAGTCTCTCCTTCACAATGGGGTAACTTTGGTGCATAATCTTCTTGAGTTGCTTGTTGATTTGCAGGAGACTGAGGTCAATATTATTTTCCACCACCTTGTGTTTGACTTGCTTCTCCTCTACCAGTGTCCATTTATACAGTTTTAACATACTTAATAGTCTGTAGATTAACACCATATACCTTGGCATTCAGCATTTCATTTTGGTTTTTCTAGAGACAATGTGACCTTTTGGTGTACATATTAAGATATTTATTTCAATGATGACATCTTCTATATTATATTTAAATCATTTTCATGTTTAATTTTCATTCCATATTTATTATTCCTGTTATCCCTGATTATTCTTCTAGTCTTTTCACTTTTGTCTTGGTAGTAATCTGAAGCCTGCAAACCATGTTCTTCACTAATTAATCTGTGGATTTTTTCCCCCCTTGGCTTCCTGGAGCCCTAGCAACTCATAGTTTATTTCTTTCTCTCTACTGGAATCTTTATTATATTCTTTAAAAACTTTACACGGAACATTAAAGGGTTTTGTCTTGTTTTTAGGAAAAAAATACCAGTGACTAATTAAGATGGTGAAAACTTACTTGTTGGAATGCTTTTCATCGTGGTGTAGTTTTTCTTTGGTTGCACATCCTTTGTTGTGTGTTATTTGTACAACTCATGCTGGTTTCATTATCATTATTAAAAATTTGAATGTGAATGGCTACTCAAAAAAAATTTTGTGCACGTTGTCTTAGAAGTCATCATTTTTTAATAGAGTTTCTCCTTTAGAGAATATATGGGCCTTACAGAAGTGTTGTAGGTAATATCACTAACAGAAGGACAATTATGTATGCAGGGGAATATTTACTACTACTTTTCTGAAACTCAATAAAGTTGTAATTCCAAAAATCAAATGTTTTTAAAAATTTAAATATTAGTCCACAAATAATAGCATTAAAATAAATATAATACACTAAGTACTGCTAGATATTTAAATGTTGATTATAAATTTAGTTAAATGCTCTTAAATGTATGCATATCTATACAATGTTAAGTCCAATATCTTAAAGGTCCTCAATTCCTTCCAATATATTCATAATATTCAAATTATTACTATGATAATGAAAGTTATTACTTCATATACAGTTGAACCAGTATTAAAATATCAACATTGAAGACTTGTCCTATTTCTTTATTAACTCAATACATGTCTAATTCTTCCATGAGGGTACAAAAGTACTAGCTGATCCCAAAGAAAATGAGCATCGTGTCAGATCAGCTCAAGTTACTGATTCTGGCCAAGACATAGGCTCTAATTTTATCTTTGAGAGGGATTCAAACCTGAGCCAAAATTCACTGGCTGGGTCCCTCCATAGAGTTCAGATTCATTGCTAATTCAATTAGAATGTACAAATCTGTACCTGATCTCAGATTGTGGTGTCTCTCTCTACTCACATCTTCACCAAATTTTGACCTGGAAGTATTCTTCCTCAGTTTAAAAAGTTACTTCATTACACCTTGTAGGGATTTATTATTAGATAGTAGGTTACCTAAATATGTATGCTCCAAGAAAAGCATGCATTGTGTCTATGTGATCAGTTCTTGTCTCTCGATTTTTACTTAATCTATCATATCGCAACTCATTGCTGTACTCCCACATGCCAGGCCATTGTGTGCGAACACCAGTGCTGATTATCGCTCCTGATTTTATACAGTGTCTAACATCCGGAAATTCTGCAGCCTTCATTCAGTTCCTTATAGCCAGTACCCCTGACTTAAAGGAGATACAAATCTACATGGCAATCCATAATTAAAAAGAAAAGAAAAGAAAAAAAAAGGAATCCCCAATCAGTTGCCATTGTATTTAAGCATATTCTGTTAGTCATTTTCTTTTATATTTACATTGAACTTTTATACATTTTAAATTACCTTTTCCATTTGCAAGTGTCATTATGTACTCAAAGCATTTCACAGATAAAATAAGTTCCTAATAATTATAATTATTTTTCTTCTTTTGATTTTTTAGTTTTTCACAACTTGGCCAGTGGGAGCTTTTATAGGGCAATGTTTTGATCTTTGAACCCTACTGTAGATCTATTTGAAGTAATCTTTTTTTTCTAGCAACAAGGTCTTCCAATCCATTATTCATTTTTTTCCTGCCTGAAGACATTAAATCAGTTACTCCTCCCAATGTACAATTATTCTGAATTGAGAAAGACTTTTAGAACTGTAACAATTGGGATTATATTCATATGCTGGTAACAAGGTCTGGGAGTGACATTTATTTAAACAAGTTAGGGATTTACTTTTATTATTCTGAGGAAGAATTTCAGAAGTCAGCAGTACAATATTAATTATGATATTAAATGGTTTTGCCTTCTTGTCACCCTCAGGTCTCTGTTTGGACATATGCATTGGAAAGTATCCCTGAGCAAAAGTATGCTTAGCTAAGTACCGTTTAAAATACATTAATAATTATAACAACAATCATTCAATATTTTTTAAGAGTCCACATATTTCTTTTCATTCTAAAATATTCCTTACCAGTATCAATGCATGTACACTAGTACGGTGGCTTGTTATTTTTCCTACCGATTATTGAGATATAATTGACATAAAATATTACATAAGTTAAAGGTATACAATGTGATGATTTGATACACATATATATTGTGAAATGATTACCATAGTAAGATTAGTTGACACATGCATCCCCTCACATAATTACACTTTTTTGTGTGTGACAAGAACATACAAGACACATGAAAGCTCTTAGCAGCTTTCAAGTATATAATATACCATAGTCAACACACTGTATATTATTAGATCACTAGAATTTATTCAATTTATAACTGGAAGTTTATATCCTTTGACAAACACCTCCCCATTTCCCCCACCCCCGAACACCTGGCCACCTGGCAGCCACCATTCTACTTTCTAAGAGTTTGGTGGGGTGTTTTCGTTGTTTATTTATTTTTCTTTTAGATTCCGTGTATATATATATAAGTATTTCTCTTTGTCTGACTTATTTCACCTAGCATAATGCCCTCAAGGTCCATCCATGTTGTCACCAATAGTAGGATTTTCTATTTATAAGTGGAATAATATGCCATTGTATATGTGTATAAGACATTTTCTTCATTCATCTGTTGATGATAACTTAGGTTGTTTCCATGTCTTCACTATTGTGAATAGACACAAGTGAACATGGGGTGCATGCAGATATCTCTTTCAGGTAGCAATTTAATTTCCTTCAAATATATACTAAGAAGTGGGATCCCTAGGTCAAGTGGCAGTTTTATTTATAATTTTTTGAGGACCCTCCATACTGTTTTCCATAATGGCTGCACCAATTTACATTCCTACCAACAGTGCACAAGGCTTCCCTTTTCTCTACATCCTCACCAATATTTGTTACCTTTTATCCATTTGATGATAGCCATTCTAACATGTGTGAAGTGGTATCTCATTGTTTTGATTGGCATTTCCCTGATGATAGTGATGTTGAGCATCTTTTCATGTGTCTGTTGGCCATCTGTATGTCTTTTTTGGAAAAAATGCCTAGTCAGGTCCTCTGCCCATTTATTAATCAGATTGTTTTCTTGCTAATGAAATGTATGAATTCCTTATATATTTTGGATATTAATCTCTTTTCATATATATAGTTTATAAATATTTTTTCTTCATTTATTTAGAGGATCATATATTTTTATCCTTCATTCTATTAATATGGGGTATCATGTTCATTGATTTCTCTGTGTTGAACCATCCTTGCATCCCAAAGATAAATCCCACTTGATCATGGTGTATGATCCTTTTAATGTGCTATTGAATGTGGTTTGCCAAAATTTTGTTGAGAATTTTTATATATATATTCCTCTGGAAAATTGGCCTATAGTTTTCTTTTTTTTGGAGTGTCCTTATTTAGATTTGGTATCAAGGTAATGCTGGTTTTTTAGAACAAGCTTGTAAGTGTTCCCTCCTCTTGAATTTTTTTGAAGAATTTCAAAAGGAGTAATGTTAATTCTTCTTTAAATGTTCAGTAGAATTCACCAGTTAAACCATTTGGTCCTGGGCTTTTCTTTGTTGGGAGATTTTTAATTGCTGTTTCAATCTCCTTTGTCTGTATTGGTCTGTTAAGATTTCTAACAGTCTTAGTAGGTTTTATGTTTCTAGAAATTTTTCCATTTCTTCTAGGTTATTCAATTGGTTGGTACATAATTTTCCATAGTAGCTTCTTATGATCCTTTATGTTTCTGTGGTGTCAGTTGTAATGTCTCCTCTTTCATTTAGAATTTTGTTTATTTGAGTCTTCTCTCCTTTTTTCTTGGTTAGTCTAGCTATAATTTAGTCAATTTATCCTTAAAATAAAGCTCTAGGGGTTTTTTTCTATTTTCTTTCTAGTCTCTATTTCATTTATTTCTGCTCTAATGTTTATTTCCTTTCTTCTACTAATTTTGGACTTAGTTTGTTCTTCTTTTTCTAATTCCTTGAGGTGTAAAATTAGGTTGCTAATTTGAGATTTTTCTTTTTTTTAATGCAGGCATTCATCGTTATACTAATTTTGCACATTCCATGTTTTTGTATGTTGAATTTTAATTTTTGTTTGTCTCCAGACACTGTCTGGCATCCCTTTTGATCCCTTGGTTGTTCAGGAGTGTGTCATTTAATTTCTACATGTTTGTGAAATTTTCAGGTTTCCTCCTATTATTGAGGTTTTTCATTCCAGATTCTAAAACGCTTGAAAACGCACATGAAAATACATAATAAAAATTGGATTCAAACACTGAGTCAAAAATTTGCTGAATTATGGTAGGACCCTCCCAATCTGTAAAATAGTTATTGGATAAAACAAAATGAAACAATAAAAGGTAGAACACTTTCTGAAAAAAGTATATCACCTAAGAAACCCAGAAGAGAAGTTGGAAGTGGTAAAGAATAATAAATTAATAAGGAAAATGTAATTTGTGAGAAAAATAAGAATAAAATTTTGTGATTAAAAAGTAGTTTTATAATCTCTGATCTTACTGGTCTGACTAATGGTCAGAAACTTTACCTGGTGGAATATGTAAATAATTTGTTTTTAAAATTTATTTGAAAATGTTTACTATCTCTGAGTTACCTTCATTCAGTTTAAAAAGGAAAAAAAAGCTTTTCAGGTAGATATATTTTTGTACTTGCTTTAAGCAATAATTAGAATATATTAACCATTTTATCAGTTGGTACGTGTTAGGCAGAAAAATGGCTTCCAAAGATAACCAAGTCCTAATCCCTGGAACCTATGAATTTGTGACCTTAAATGGCAAAAGGGTCTTCACAGATGTGATTTAGTTTAAGATTCTGAGATGGGAAGATTATACCAGATTGTCTGGATGGAGCCAATGTAATCACAGAACTCTATAAATATAAGATGGAGGCAGGAGGGTCACTGTCAGAGAGAGATTTAAAGATGTTAAACTGCTAGAATTGAATATGGAGGAAGGGGCTATGAGCCAAGGAACACAGATAATCTCTAATAGCTGGAGAGGACAAGGAAATGATTCTCCTCCAGAGTTTCCAGAAGGAAAACAGCCTGGCTGACACCTAGATTTTAGCTTAATAAGACCCATTTTGGACCTCTGACCTCCAGAACTGTGAGATAGTACATTTGTGTTGTTTTGAGCCACAAAGTTTGTGGTAATTTGTTACAATAGCAATGGGAACCTAATATAGTATGTAAACAGAAATTCTGATCAAGTTTACTGTATTTTTATTAATGGATTTAGAGAAGGACTCAACAATCTTTTTTACCTTATTTACTTTTCAAATAAAACCTTAACGTTATCTAACTTCGTTTTAAATAAAGCTAATACAGATAAGGTTACATATTATGTAAGATACATGCCAATTAACTTTGGCTGTTTTACTGCTGTAGACTAAACTCCTGTGTCAAAACAACTATCCAATGGAGGAAAACACCCCATTGACAGTTTTCTAATCAAAGAAACTAACCAGCCAAACATTTTAATTTAATTAGTAATAATGGCAAAGTGACAAGTAATTTACTCACCTTAATGAAAGAGAATAACTATGTATTAACTAGTACTATATCTTTCCACATTTTCCAACTAAGATGCCTTAAAACTATTTTTAGTTTAAAGTAAGCATAGTACATTATTTATTTTAAATAAATAAATAGATAACATTCCCAAACAATTTATTAAAACTATGTATCAACATTCTAAGTCCACTTTAACACTCTATGCTGGGTTACAAACATAAGAAAATCAGAATTGTGTAACAGAGAAGAAAGTAACCTTTTGCTTCATGTTATGAATTTGCTAAAATTATACTCTTCAAACATTTTTGAGACGCTTTTGTATGCCATATTTATGTCCTAAAAGGCACATGCTATGTTTCACTCTGCAATTTCTCTCTGGTTGCCACCTGTAAATTGGATTTATACTTAGAACTGATATTCAGGTAATAATCATGTATATGACCACACAACTATCCATAATGACTGGTTGTTTCCTTTGCCACGATGGCTGTTAAATATTTTGAATATTACCATTCTTCAACCTGTATATATAAACACAAAAAGTGATTTATTCCTCCTTGTTAAATCCCCAGTTGGTTCTCAAACCCAGTATATAGTAATCATTTTAATTGCAGTGGTAAAATGAAGCCTACAAAATTTCTACTATTCTCTAAAATTGTCAAAAAGTAGTTGGGACCTGAAGACTATAGCATCCTCAGCTATCCTACCACGTGATGTGGCAATAGCAATCATTGATATTCCGGTCAGGTTAAGCTATTTCATGGGGGAAATTTTGTAGTAACAGGAGGTTGGGGTAAGTAAGAGGGTAGCCTGAACAGTGGCCAAGATGTGATAAACTGATTATGAGAGCAATAATTAAAACCCAGTGGACAAAATGCTTCTTTATAAAAAAAAATTGTTTCTCTGATAAGAACAAAGGAAAATCACATAAAATATGCAACAAGTAATTTTGACTGATTATGAATAGCAATAATTACAACCCAGTGGGGGAAAAAAACTGATGGTTTAAAACGGAGTATCATGTCTCTGATGATGCTGAAAGAAGGAATTTGACATAAAGTTTACCAAAGAGAATTTTGATGCACAATTGAATTTCCAGTAATTTCCCCAAGAAAATCCTTAGCAAGAATCTCATTGTTAAATGTTGGCCTAAACACAGGTTACCAATTCAAAATTTTGTTTTGCCACAATTCTATAGAACTATCCAAAGTGTTGATTAGAGGTTTAGAGTTTCTGCAACATTTGAGTTGTTTGTGCATGATATATGATACTTTGAAATGTGAAATCCTACTAGACCTATTTGAAATGCTTAGTAAGGAGTGCACATGACACATGCCCCTCTCTCACCCACCCACACACAAACACACATATCACTGATGTACACAGAGAGACACATACACAGATGCAGCATAGAGCTTGGTATTTGTCCTTGTAAATTCCTAAGCTACAACACAGAGCATATCCTGTTAACTAAAGGATGGATCTTTCTTTTCTTTTTTGCCAAAAGATATTAGAGATAACTATCGGTCAATGATAAATTACTGGGCTTTATTGTTCCCCTATACTGTATTCTTTTAGTATTTATTAATTCCCTATTGTCTTGTGGAATACATCATGGATCACATAAAACAGACACAAAAGGGAACTGACATTACATTATCAATATTAAAACATTGACACATCAACATTTTCTATAAGTGTAATAGAAATGTCCTCAGACTGTTTCATTCAACCCTACCACCCAAGTACAGATTCAGTAGCCTTACTACTGTTGATTCCCCAAGAGACCACCAGAAAACCTGTTAATCAAGGAAAGCAAACTTAATTCAATTTACTTCAGTAAAGGAGGACACTATCTTACCAGTGTCTTAATATTATATCAGGATAGAGTGTCATTTATAGGCTTATAGGGTCTGGAATCCAGTGGTTTAAGATGAGTCTTCCAAAGCAGGAAACTGATAGAGATTGGCAAAGTTTGGCTATAATAAATTACAACTGATAAACACTGTGAGGTGAACATCTTGACATCAAGTCTTGATGAGTCAACTCCTGTTCGATAAGTGAGCTGCTTGCTAATGTGAACAATCAAGTGTCCTCAGAAAGGATCTGTTTGTCTCAATGAATACACTGCTTGGACAAATTGGATTATAACAATGTTTTGAAGCAAAAACTGAAGTGATGTATTGGTTTAAAAGCGTTATGATCCAGGACAAGAAGTTCCAGGGTACAAATATTGAGGTCATATTGACAAAAGTGGCCTCAGTTCTCAGTCTTAAATGTTAAACTGTGTTGATACAGGTGATTTCAATTCTCACTAAAAATTCATCTCACTAAAAACTCATCATTTGTAACCTAGCATAGAGTGTTAAATAGAAGTATCTAGTACTTGTATTGAACTAGATTGTACAGTACATGTGTCCCAGGACATTAAAGTAAGCTAAGCTTACTGGCATTGCCAAGGATCTCCTTCTGGGCCATTCAACATCTAAGACACTGATGAAAACAAAGCGAATTTGTTTTCGGAGGGAGGCAAAGACCAACTAGCTTGAGAATGTGACATGATTTTTTTAATCAAGGAAAGAATTGGTGATTAGCAGGTAAAGAGTCAGCTTCTATAATACATAGATATTGTGTATTAAATTCTGCTCCATGAGATATTCCATTTTATTTCTATTTATCTATATTTTCCCAGATAATAGTCCCCACAGCCTTTTCTGCACCATCCCCAGAATCAACAACCAAGCTTCTGTACCCACTTCTAATAAACCCCAACACTAGTTCCTCTTCTCTGGAATTTTCTCCTGGGTTCTATCCCACATACTTTCTCTATTTCTTCATCCCCATTTCCTTTGTCTTTTATTTCCCTGTTTCTCTAACATAAGAAATTATAATGGAAATAACAATATAATTATAATATAAATGATAATATATAATAAAATTATAATATAATTTTGTCCCAAAGACAAAATCATTAGCAACTAAGAAATTATTTTCTCTTCTTTTTGCAGTGATATGGGTTTACTTACTCTTCCAATACTTTCTAGTGTTGGGGGAGAATAATTTTCATTCTATTGTACAAAAAAAGAAACACCAGGGGCCGGCCCGGTGGCTCAGGCAGTTGGAGCTCCGTGCTCCTAACTCCAAAGGCTGCCGGTTTGATTCCCACATGGGCCAGTGGGCTCTCAACCACAAGGTTGCCGGTTCAACTCTTTGAGTCCCGCAAGGGATAGTGGGCTGCGCCCCCTGCAACTAACAATGGCAACTGGACCTGGAGCTGAGCTGCACTCTCCACAACTAAGACTGAAAGGACAACAACTTGAAGCTGAACGGCGCCCTCCACAACTAAGATTGAAAGGACAACTTGGAAAAAAAGTCCTGGAAGTGCACACTGTTCCCCAATAGAAGTCCTGTTCCCCTTCCCCAGTAAAATCTTTTTAAAAAAAAAGAAAGAAAAAAAACACCAAAACAGTAAGTTTCCATGATTACACAGACTGAATATTCACATCTGCAAATTTTGTTGGTATCCTGAAAACTAAGACTTGTAAGAGGTGATAGTCTGAATAGCTGAGTGCTATAAGAGGAATAAAAGTGTTGTAAACAGTGTCTGCTTCATCATCATCAGTACTTAACATTAATTAATAAAACAGAAAGACACAGGCAAAAATGATAGCATTGGTGGATATGAAATGGTCATTGGGGAATATGTCTGAGCAGGAAAGAAAATGTAACTCTCAACAGATACTTGTTATATTCCAATCAGTACAAATTCTGTGTTATAATCAATGGGTACTGATGAAGCAAAAACAATCAACATTTATGGAGCTTCCCAGGAAATTGATGGCTATCAAAAGACCAAAGCCCATTGTGTCATCAATTTATGAGGAAGTGACCTATGTGAAGGTCATATGTACTTTAATTCATTCATTTTGTACCCGTTCATAAGGTAAACTCTGAAAAACTCAATAGTGTTTCTCTTAAGGATAGTTTTTAAAAGAGAATTATGAGCAAAATAACTACAATGCCAGCACTGTAATTGGTTTTTTATAAACTATAACTGATTCTATGAAGTTGATATATTACTTCTTTATGAATCTTAAATTAGGTTTATTTCAAACATAGTAAACTTCAATGAAAATCATGATTCCCCACATATAAATTCATGTGACAGCAGGGGAAATTTCCTATTGAAAGAATGAGTATTAATTTATTGAACATTAGTATGAATAGCATTGAAGTTAATCCACTTTATTGACATTCTAAAGAGAAGTGGAACATAAAAAATATTAATAGTCATCCTAAAAATGGATATTCATCCTTTTTTAATTCACTTGAATTAATAAAATGATCTGAAAATATTATTTGTGATCCTAAAAATTTTGCGGTGGGTGACCTTTACTTAACCACAGCAATCCTACCTTCTAAATAATTCTCACTCCTCAATGTGAGAAGATAAAAGTATGCACATTTTTTTACTTTCCCACCCGCCCCTAGTTTTTGATTCCTATCAAGTTCTAGAACTAGCTCAGGCTATTTCCTACTGTATTAGTTTTCTGTTGTTGCATAACAAATTACCACAGATAACAATGGCTTAATGCAACACACATTTATTATCTCAGTTTCTGTGGGCCAAGAGGTTGGGCATGGCTTGGCAGGGCCCTCTCCTCAGGTTGCAATCAAGGTATTGGCCAGCTGGAGGCTTATTGGACACTTGACTAGAGAAGAATCTGCTTTCAAGCTTATTCAGTCTGTTAACATAATTAATTTGCTTGTTGCTGTGTGACTGAGGTCCTTGGCTGCCTACTGGCTGTTGGCTGGAGGACAGGCCCAGTTCCCTGCCACATTGCCCTTTTCCTAGACAGTTCACAGACTGGCTCTTTGCTTCTTCAAGGCCACCAGGACAATCTGTCTGTCTGTCTCTCTGTCTCTCTCATCTGCTATGACAGATTCATACATAACAAAATGCCATCATGGGAGTGACATTCTATCACCTTTGTCACATTCTACTGGTTAAAATCAAGTCACAGATTCTGTCTGCACTTACAAGAAGAAGATTATATAAGGGTGTGACTCATTGGAGTTCACTTTAGAGTGTGTCTGCTATACATCTCATCCCCAAAATCAACTGTAAGGACCCTATAGAGATTAAAAGGTAGCACTGATTTGAGCAAAAATAACAACAACGACAAAAAGTTGGGAAACCCCTGGGGAGTCACAGACTCCCTTGAATGGCATGTGTGTTTACCAGGTGTGCTATAGCGTGGGCAGAGAGTAGCCTGAGACAATAATAAAAGAAACTGATGGAAGGAATATGTTAACTTCAGTTTTTGCCTCTTTCTTTTACCTTGAAACAACAGCCACCCACCCACCCTTTAGCAAAGAATTCTGCAGTGATAGAATAGACCACCAGTGTAGAAAATAACAGTACAGAATAAGAGTCCCACAAGGATGAGTTCAAAATAACCAGACACTTATGGGAATTCATTTTTCTATGCCTTCGCACTCCAAGCCTTAAAGGCCAATGGATTATACCTAGGGAAATCATCTCCACCCAATGCTCCTTTGTCTGACGAATTTAAATGAAATCCTGGCCACAGGGGTTATTTCATTGAGTGGCAGTAATTGGGAGTGACATACAGTGCTTCTGGGGTTCCAGATATTCTGCCCCTCTCTTTAAATTCACACTGAGGAACTGTCCAAGACCTTGACTTTGACTTTATTCCAACACCAAGCAGAATAGCTGACACCGCCAGGGAACATGAGCTCTCAGACCATGTATATGAGACACCTGAGGTACAATCACCTCAAAAGAAAGACAGCAAACCAAACAACAGATATCTTATGAAACAGAGCTAAAGCACACAAAATTTAAGTATACTTAAATACTTAAGAGATGATATAAGCAATAATAATCATTAACAATAAAACTTCAATAAAAGCCAAATGGAAACATTTGATATAAAATTTACAATATTTGAAATAAGAATATAATAATTGTGTGAATAGTAGCATAGATACATCTGAAGAATTACTTAATGAGTTGAAAGATGAGGTTGATGCTATCTGCTAGATGGCAACCTGAAAGGAAAAATAAGTCAAAATATAAGACTAAAGATGAGAGTGAAGTAGGATGGCATTATGAGTTACAAAAAGAAAGTTAAAAGAAAAAGAACAGAGGTATTCTTTTGATAACTAATGTTTAAAATTTTCATAGAATTTAAGAAAAAAACAGAGATCAAAGCTTTAGATTTTCAGAGAGCTAAGGGGAAAAAAATCCATACCTGGACACGTTATAGTAATATTCAGGACCACCAATGACAGACACAAATTTTAAACGTTACTAGGGTAAAAAGAAAATCGTCTACAGGAAAATAAGAATGAATCAATAGAATTATCAACAGCAAAACTGAACACAGAAAATGAAATAATGTCATAAAAGAATTAAAGAAAAATATGTTTAGATCAAGGATGCAATATCGAGCCACAAAAGTCATTCAAATGTGAGGGCATAATAAAAAATCATTTTCAAAACTGATGTCAGAATGTTTGCCAAAGAAGAAAGATATATAGATGCACTTGAAAAACTTATAAGAGAAACAAACTCAGAAATATTATATATTTCAATATGTTAAGAGATACAAAAATGGTATAATCCTTTAGTAGACAGTTTGTGATCTATAAATAAAAGCTAATTCCCCAAAGGGATAAAAATGATGTTTTATAATATCACCCTAGAAATAAAAATCCAGACATACAACATAATGGAAACTTTCAAAAGTAAGTATAAAAGAGACATATTTACATACTTGCCTCTTAAATATCTAATTGTTAAGGGATAAATATTTATAAGCTTAAAACTTCAAAATGAAAAGATTTTCATTTTCATACAAGTTTGGATGTAGAAAGTCACAAGAGACTGTTGCCCTCACCCTAACAACCAGAAACGGAAAACTCAAAGAAACTTATATGAACTAAGTATGCTTCCAGAGAGTGAAAAGCTCTTCTAAACAGAAAAAAGACCTGCAGTGGTTCCCATGCCTGGTGGAAAGGAAGAAGTGGAAACTGCCATAGTTGTGAGCTGCTGGTGAGGAGAAACTAGCTGAACTTTTAGTGAGTTTTTAATGTTGGATGATAAGATGAATTCAAATGCAGAGGTTCCCCAACCACAGAGCAGTTATACACGTAGCAGCGAGCTTTTTCCCTGAGGTGTTCACTGAATGCTCAGTGGTAGTTCATTATACACTAATGAGATTTAAAAAATATATTACATTTATCAATTGCTAGAAAAATATTATACACAGAGAGAGGTAGATTGATTGATCTCTAACATACAGCTTAAGAAAGTGAATATGATCAATATTTTTGAAATCCCACTATGAATTTCACAGTTTCATAATGTCATTAATCTTGCATGTTTTTTACCTTTATATAAAAGGAGTCACATAATTTTTTTCTGTTATTTTCTTTTAAATTCAATAATATATTCACTCTTTTGATTTGTTATTGTTTCTCTTTCATATTCACATAGTTTTCAATCCAGGGTGCATCCAATTCACCTGGTCATGACCATCTGCATCATTGTAGGTTGTCTGCTATTACAAACTATGCAACTATGAAAATGTTTACTTTCTTCTTTGTTCAAATAGTCAAATATTTATCTAGATTATAGATGCATAAAATTGGAACAGCAAATATTCAGCTTTAAAAATGTGTATACATTTATGAGAGTTTCTAATGAACAATATTTTTTGGCAGTGAAAGACACTACTAAATGTTTATTAAGGTTTTACATTCTTATAAAATTACATCTTATAGAGTTTTAAAATTTTTTTTCAGTACCTGATTACTAACAGAACTGACCATATTTTCATATACTTACTGGCCATGTTTTCTAGGAAATATCTGCTAAATTCTTTTGTTACATTTCCTAGGGAATATATTGTCTTATTGTTTTGCAGGAGTTCATCATATGTTCTAGATTAAAACTATATTTCATTATGTGTGTTACAAGTATCTTTTTTCCCATTTTTGGGCTTGCTTTTAAACTTTTCCAACTTTTTTATTATTGTAGTAAAAAACGCATAATATTAAATTTACCTTCTTAACCATTTTAAAGTGCACAGTTCAGTAGTATTAAATATATTCACAATGTTATGCAACAGAATCCTAGATTTTTTTTTTATCTTGCAAAACTGAAACTTTATACCTGTTATACATCAATCCCAACCCCCCCCCCCCCAACTCTTGGCAACCACCTTTCTACTTTCTTTTTCTATGATTTTGTCCACAAATGTTTGCTTCACATATTTGGAAGCTCTACTTGCAGATATATATATATATATATATATATATATATATATATATATATATATTTATAAGTGTCATATTTGGGCTATGAAGATGTTTTATATCATGATTTTGTTGGTTATCTCACAAATAAATACATGTCAAAACTCACTAAATTGCATACATAAAACTGATGAGTTTTATTGCATGTAAACTATATTTTCATAGGGTTGATTTTAAATTTAAATATAGAAATGAGTAAATTTGAGTACAAAAAGATATCAAAAGTTATATTGAAATTTTAAAAACAGAAGAAAGACATTTACATATATGGACATCTGGCATACCCTAGATTCATTTACCGTATTCATGCCTTTTGGTAATACATAATGGAAAATAGCTTAATAGAAACTTTGAAAGTTAATGAGAAAGTTCATTTATTTTTATTTTGTAAATACAACTGGTTTAATGCTTAGATTGAATTTATAAGTTTCTAGTATATATTACATTAGTAACAAGTAGAAATTCATCAATTAATTGCAAATGATCTATTTGCTCTTATAGGCAGTTATGCTATGAGGTTATCTAATCGACAACTTAAAATTACTGTGTCCCAAGTACAACCTTTTAACTTCTTGCTATACAACTCCATCATGTATCTTCCCGGTTATTCAGGCAGTCATTCTTTTTTTTTTTTTTTTTCTTTAAGGAGGGCGCAGCTCACAGTGGCCCATGTGGGGATTGAATTGGCAACCTTGGTGCTATTAGCACCACGCTCTAACCAACTGAGCTAACCGGCCACCCCTAGAAGCCATTCTTAATTTCTCTTTTTTCCTTACCCACTACATAAAATCCATCAACACATTTGGCTAGGGCTACTTTAAAATATCCTCTGATTTGGTCACTTCTTATAAGCTATATCACAACAACCATAGTTTCAGTCCCAATTAGCTCTTGCCTAGTCACAATTGTTTTCTAACTGGTCTCCCTGCATTCAATTCTACAATTCAATGCTACAGAATGAGACAAGATAATTTTACATGTATTACGTTGTGAACAAAACATCATCCTCATCGTCATCATCATAATCATGCCAGAATATTTCTCCATAAGGATTTTGTAAACACAGTGAAAGAATTACGGCATAGGGCAAGTGACAGATACCTGAATTGTTTACATATTTTACATAAATTCACTAATGTAGTTTCCCCCATACTACGTAGTCCTCATTTAATAAGCCCTTCCTACTATTCCCTATTTCACATCGTAGTCAAACTTCACAGAATTATAGAGCGACCTAGGGCTTCAGGTAGGAGAAATTCGTGAATTGATTCACAAACCAAAGCATAAAGCTGAGAATGATTCATTGTCTAATCTATTTAGTCAGTAGTTCTCCATGTGTATTATGGGGAACTCTGGGGGGCCACTGAGACCCTTTCAGGTGGTCTGTGAGGTCAAAACTATTTTCATAGTAATGCTAAGATATATTTGCCTTTTCACTCTCATTCTCTCCTGAGTGTACTGTGGAGTTTTCCAGAGGCTACATGAAATGAGATAGCGTAACAAATTGAGCACAGAAGCAAATGAGAACCCAGCTATCGTATATTAAGCCAATAATTCAAAAGGCTTACAAAAATCTAAAAATAATGCCATTCTTTTCACTAAACTTTTGTGAAAGTATATCTTCCATAAAATATGTTTTTTGGTTAATATGTAAAGAGTTTATTAGTGCTATTTTTAAAAAAGTAATGAATATATGTATACTTATATGAACACTTAAAATTTATGTTTTAATTTCTAATATGGTAAATATAGACAGATGTAGCCCATACAAAGAAAAGCTATATGGGGGTCGTCAATAATTTTCAGTGTGGAAAGGAGTCTTGAGACAACATACATAGAGTGTCAAAAAAATGTATACACATTTTAAGAAAGGAAAAAACTGCATTAAAATTGTAATACTCAATATATACCGATAACAAAAGATGAATACAAGTTGTGTGTATACATTTTGGGGCACCCCTGGTAGATTGAAAAGTGATATATTAAAAGAACCTTTAAAAAAATCTTTGCTTTTCCATCATTTACTCTCCTTCCATCTCTACTTCCATCAGCGTAGAGAAATAATGCCACATTAGGTTATTAGGTGGAAATAAGGTAAAGAATGGAAAAACTCTTAGCATGATCCTCAAGAAAAGATAGCTATTGTTGTTATTATCATTAGCAGAATTGTAGTTTAGAATAGGAAAGCATTATTTTAAAATCACATTTAAGATATGTGCCTACATAGCATGACTGAAAACAGACCTAAGGTGATATGTAGCCAAATCTACTCTTTTTCTACATGATATCAAGTGATATTTTTTACTTTTTTTTCACTTCAGACAACTGTGGTTGAGTAGATATAACTTTAAATTACAAATGCAGCAAAAAAAAAAAAAAAAAAAAAATCTTCAACTTGATTCTAAAATGCTGATTTTATTTATGAGTAAAAGAGCAACCTCATATTCAAATTTGAGGGGAAAGGGTCTAAAAATGCCTTCTTCCTATTTCGAGGCATTCTTTAAGATAATTATGCATTTTCATTTTTTGGTACATGATGGAGGAAGAGAACGTTATTTCATGTACAAATGTAAATGCATACTAGAACTATTGGCAAGTCTTCTGATGAGATTTGTTGGTTAAAAAATCTTAGTATGTTAGGCTGTTTAACAAATTCCTTCCAAAAGCCAAGTTGCCTGGCAGGGGTTATTTGCAGTCATCTGTAAATATTTGACTTGATTTTATTTTTTACACCTAAAGGGAAACTGGAGAAAAATGATACTAAAACATGGTCCCATGAAATGCTGAAAAATGAGGTAGAGGAACAAGAATGAAAACTGCTTTCTTCTCTAGGCCTTAAAACCCATTCACCCTAGAACCAAAACTAGACTTTCTGAGAGAAAGAAAAATCACGAAATTGTTTATATCATATGATTTATTAGTTATATAGAATTAATGGACTATCTGCTACCACAGGTCATTGTGGTCAAATTTATCCTAGAATTATTTGACAAACTCTGACTTCATATGATTTTATTAAGGTGAATAGAGTCATGCTGTGTTCCATGAAAAAGTAAACTTAAATTGATAAGAGTAGTGCAACAGATACTAATATGAAAGTACATGGATAGAAAAGTAGTTGTAACATTATGTAAAAGATTAGTATTCAAGATAAGTCTAAAATCCCCTTGCTAAGAAAGTGAAGAAAAATACATGAATGTAGAATAATAGTGTATTACCGTAGTAGTGATAGAAAATATATAGTAATTAAAATAGATGAATATTCAAACTTGAACTGAGTATTTATTGCAGCATTCCAGGTAAGATGACCTTTTGCTACATAGGAATTCATTACATTCCTAAAGAAAGAATGTATTAATGAAAGGGAATTGGTTTGTGATGAATGCACAGAAAAGCTGAAGTAACACAAGAAATATTGATAGAACTCATCACAACACTACCCAGGGCAGAAGTCTTGACCAGCACATTTTGAACCGTGGAGTCCCAAGGCAAAGCTATCTTTCCTAATTTCATTGTATCATTGTTTTTCTTTTTTTTTCTTTTTTATCCTATATATTTTTTTTTCATTAAAGTTTATCGGGGTGACAATTGTTAGTAAAGTTACAGAGATTTCAGGTGTACAGTTCTGTAATACATCATCTATATATCACATTGTATGTTCACCACCCAGAGTCAGTTCTCTTTCCATCATCATATATTTGACCCCGTTTACCTTCATCTACCGCTCCCCACACTTACCCTCTGGTAACCACTAAACCATTATCTGTGTCTATGAGTTTTTGTGTATCATTGTTTTAATATTGAGGAAATTAAACATTTCAAAAGGTATTTTGAAATCCTTCTTCCTTTATTTCCTGCACACTAAGCAATGTTTTGAGAATAGGTTATATCAAGCATAAATGAAAACATTGCTGGTCATGAGAATACAGTTACGCCATGGCAATTCTACTCTTTTTCAACCCAGACCTCCTTGGCAGGGCCAATAACCATCAATTTTCTATTGTATATACTTCTAGACATTTTCTATATCCTCATATATCAGACATTATTTAATAATTTAATGACTAGTGTTCTATGATATGGCTTTCACTTGATTTATCATGCCTGCTCCCTATTAATGGGCATCAAGTTATTTTAGGTTTGTTTTGGACAGGGTTTCTAATTTTAAAATAATAAACTGTCTCACGCATTTTAATGCCCCATCTCAAAAAAAAATTGTTAATATGTGACTGTCTCTAAAATATGGATGTATTTTCAGTGTGATTACTAAGTGCCTGGGATTTTTTAAAGTTGAAGAAAAATCCCAAATCAAGATAAATTTACCAAGGCCATGTCACAGTATAAGTTCAGGATGAAACCTCTATGAGAGGGGCTGAGCCTAAAGTTGGGGAAAGTGTATGAAATCTCAAGAATGTTGCTGGGATTAACTGAATTGATGTAAAAAATGATGGTTAATCACCTAGACTAACTCCCAAATGTTAATTTCATTAATAATATAACTGAGTTATCGAAGTTAATATTTTTGTATGATGTAAATGCCAGAGGGAAATTGCAGGTTTCCCATTTGGGCATCCAAAATGTATCTCCTCATCTGTTGACGACGCTAAATAGGTTCTCAGGACTGTTCCTGTGATAACTTGTCAGGACACAGGTTTCTAATAGAGTGAAGACTAAGTGGGCCTTAGTAGAGAGACGCCAAAATGTTGTTCACATTACTCTAACCCAATAATTTGTGTTACTAAATCTATAACACGTTGCTAAATTTTCTTTTTGTATTATTTCAAATCCATATGTAGTAAAAAGATGCATTATTGGTATAGGCCTATTGTTGGATAATGTCCTAAACCAGATAAGCCCATGTGTATGTAGTCTTGAAAGTACAATAACAAGCATTTCTAACAAATGCGCATATCTACTGGTAAAACAGGCTGTCAGTGTTTGGTTGGTTTCAAACGCTCCTAAATTGCCTGGGTGAAATTTCCAGCTTGCACTAAACTCCATGCTTGGAGGGATAATACTGACCCCGCACCTGTCAATGAGGCTGCAGATGGTGCACGTAACACACACGATTGCCTTCAAAACAGGAAGGAGGAGGAGATGAAGGAACAGATTGCTGTGTGAAATGAACACACACTTCCAAAAGGCTAATTATTTGTTCCCTAAAACTATTTCTAGTGTGCTGCATCCTTAAGCACTGAGCTTATTTCTGTGCATCATTAAAAAAGCAAAGGGGTGGCCGGTTAGCTCAGTTGGTTAGAGCATGGTGCTGGTAGCACCAAGGTTGCCGGTTCAGTCCCCGCATGGGCCACTGTGATTTGCACCCTCCTTAAAAAAAAAAAAAAAAAAAAGGCAAAAAAGATTTACAACAGCAAAAGCAATGCATAAGTACATGGTGGTATCATTGACCAAAGTGCTTGCTAAATTCTTTGGGTATTATTTGAGTTTGCAGTAGAGAAGATTAAACTTTTTCATTTAAATTATGAATAGATAGATGAAATGAGAAAATGTATATCTTTCTTCTTTTAGGAAATGTAAAAATTGGTATTAGTTTCAATGTGACTCCTCCAGAGGAACAAATTACACCAGAGTATTGATTTAGTCCAATAACACTTAAAAAGGAAATAGCTACCAAAAAAACTTTAGCATTGGTCTTAAAATATAAAGTTGAAAAGCATTATCACAATAATCTAAAGTAGATCTTTATTTAAAAGAAATGGAAAATTAATAATACAGACATTAACAAATAAATATATTTGAGCAAGCATTATATATTAGTGATTGTATATAATTATATATAACATTACTTATGGATTGCATGTTGTATAATGATATATATTATATATTATTTTTGTGATATATGTTTATCACAAATGAACTTTACAGGCTGATAATTCAAAATTCAAACTATTCGATTTTAAAAATAAAATACATGAAATGTATGATTCAGTGGTGGTAAGAAATTACTTTTAAAATAAATACATTTATTTAAGCTGAAACTAATATTCATAATATTTAGTAAAAACATTTTTCTGATACTATGGTATGTGTGTGTGCGTGTGCACGCACACATGCACAGGTACACTTATTTACACATAAATGTTTCAGCAAGATAAAAGAATTTGATCCCTGATCATATTTTTCTATCCTGGTGTTCATATCTCCAAACCTTCTGAGAACGGCAGAAATTTGGACTTCCAAGCTGTTTCTGGAACATTAATTTCACTCTTGTATAAAAGCTCATATTTCTTTTTGGCTGATACTGTCCTCATTACTTTATTATTTACTTCCCAGATGACCTGAGTTCTGGCTGGTACATTTCCTGTCCAAAACAACTTTCTGGTAAAATTTAAGAACAGTAAAATGCCGTGGAGACAATACATCTGATGTCCTAGTTCTGGGACTGGGGACCAGGCACTCAATTTCAGGGCCACAACACTTCTTACCCAGAACTATTTCCCACCTGAAACCAAATACAGTAATTGCTCTTACTGACCCTGTGTCCTCTCATATTCTGGACCTATCACAGTTTGCCTTCCTCTTCACTTTGTGTGGGTGGCTAAGTAGCTTTAATAAATATCACGAATACATGCAGATTAGTACTATGACCAATCTAAAGCTTCCAATTTCATCTCAGCCCCCAGAATTTTCCCAAGCATCAGCTCCTGATACCATCCCTGTGCCTTCGGTGACTATTCCTAATCACCCCTCTTTTGTAGTCCCTGGGTGGGCATCTCATTCTCGGGGGGGATAACCTACTTTACATTTATACCCCTGAGAGAGTTGTTCCCAGTCATTATTTTGGTCCCAGACCTAATAACATACCTGCATCCACCTTTTGTAACTATATTTAATCAAATTCCAGAGGATGTTGTATCTCTCACTCTGATGAAGGCCACTCATTCCATCTGTAGCTTTGACAGCCTCCTTCCTTGGAATCTTATTTCATTGATGGTCATCATTGTCTGGTCCCTTCAATCCCTTTACTTGTTCTTCACCATAGTCACCAAACATGCCGAGGTTTCCAGCAACTTAAACAAATATATCTCTTGAACATTTTTTTAACTTTTTTTTTTTTTTTTAAATTTTATTGGGTAACAGTGTGTTTTTTCCAGGACCCATACGCTCCAAGTCAAGTTGTTGTCCTTCAATCTAGTTGCAGTGAGCGCAGCCCACCATCCCACGTGGAAATTGAACCGGCAACCTTGTTGTTAAGAGCACGCACTCCAACCAACTGAGCTAACCGGCCGCCCCTCTTGAATTTTGATCCTATCTAGCTGCCATGTAATCTTTCTTTCCTCATACAAGCTTCCTAAAAGAATAACTTTTGTAGTTCAACTTATTCTCGATTTAATTTTTCAACCCATCAGAATCTGGTTTCTGCCTTTTCTTTTTACTCTGAAACTGATAATGTGACCCCCTAATGTCATCCAAAACTTTCTCATTTCCAATACCTGTGATATTTTAAAAATATTTATTCTTGTGAATCTGTCTGTTGACACTATTGAGCATACCTTGCTTTTATATTCTATATAAGTAATATATATTCATTATTGAATAGAAAATAAGCCAAAACACAATAAATATTTTGGTATATATCTTTCAATCTTTCAATTATTATTAATATATGTAATATTTAAGCAAAAATGGGTTCATGATGTAGATAGTCTTTAAGGTTTTATTGAGAATGTGTGTCGATGATAAATATTATTTTAGAACATAATCATAATGAGGTATTTTTTCTAATTTATTAATTGTTTATTTGATTGATTGATAGGCTGTCCAGTTTCCTTACTTTTAGAAATAATGCAGCAAATGATATTATACTTGGCTTTTTAAAAATTTTAGCTCATAATCCCTTAGTATGCAAAACTGAATTTGGAATTTCTGGGCTAAAGTGAAAACACATTTTTAAGGTTTTTGTCATATTTTCGTAAATATTACAGTTCAATGGTGGGGAGATTTTAACTTCATTACCTCTAAAAACTATAAAAATATTTAAACCGATGGAGATTTAGTGTGCTAGATATGTGTCCTGTTCTATAGGATGAACGTAAAAGATTTTCATGCAATTTCAAAATGCGTATTGAATGGTAGGTACTCCTTGTCCAATTTAAATGAAAGAGTTCACCTTTGCAGTGGATAAGTTGTAAGGAATATTATACTAAAACTCAGCCCAAAAATGGAAACATAAAGTAGTGATTTATTGGCTTTTGTGTGTGTTTTTACTATAATAATAATCATAGGCCCAATGATATAAACATTGGGAGGAGAGGAGCAAGTGGAAAGTATCTTCGGGTACCAATTTCCCTAATGAGGCATTTACAGTGAAATTTCAATCATAGTAGTGTTTTTAACCTTTAATTAGACACAATTAGGCCTGTTAAATAAAATAAAACTATAGCCTTCTTGAAGGTAGAACAGGTACCTGCCCTGATTTTATGTTTTCCTTTTGAACATCTAAGCCGTTTCCTTGCACGTGAGTGCTCAATTGTTAAAATAAATATTAGGTATCATAAAAAACATTTTATGTATCTTTAAAACCTAAAGTTGGAAAGCTGTAACTAAAAATTGATGAGAAACATGGCAGCTGTAACTAGACGCATGAGTCTTGCAGAGGTGGTTTTGGTACCACCATAACTGATGTGAACTTGTCACCGCTTCTCAAGAATGTAGGAAACAGCTAGTAGCTAAAGAGGACAGATTTGAGGTGGCAGAACTCTGGCAAAGGCTATGATAGAATGGGACTGCAGCCTCTGCTCAGATAGTTGTCTACAAGAGGCACTTGCTAGTCTCAAGTCCCACAGCTCCCTTGGGAATCACTGAAGGTGTGTGGCAGCAATCAGGGCCACAGAAAGAAGGTTACCTAGGACATTGACCCATCTAAGTGTCTTCTTTCTTCCCTTCTTTCCTTTTTCCTTCCTTTGTTAACTCACTCTCATACTCAGAGAAAAAAAAAACCCAAAACAATAGACCTACCTCTCCCATCATCCATCTCCATTTTAAAGGTCTTCTCACATTAGTTTTCAAATATTGGGGTATATATCAATTACAGTGCCCTGTAACTAATGAAGTATTCTTTATTATAAAGATAGAGGTGGGGATGGGAAAGATGGAAATTCTATAGGGACAGTTGTTCCCTCTACTGACATAATGTAGCACCAACATCTATTGTCTAAAATATACGTAACAAACAAATGAGATTTTAGTATATTATTGAAAATCATAGTGATTTGAAATTCTGGTTCAAAGGCAGTGGTGTAAAACCAGGATGCCTTCGTCTTATCCTTTTTAATCACCTAAGAGCAACAAGGGGAACGAGAAATGAAAATGCAAACTCCATTTTTATTTTTAATTTTCTGTGAGACCTATGAGACAGCTGAGCCCTAATCCATAAATTAAATGAAAGGCATGCCAAATGCAGTGGAGTCCTGGCACAGGTGAAAGTGAAAAGCATCTTAGCGCTAGATCTCAGAAAAAAACAAGACTGAGAAGTCTACTCAGGTGTGAAACCTCAGCAAGAGCAGGAACTAGGATACAGGCAGTGACAGAAGTGTTTCAATATCTACTTTGGGTTCAAAAAGAGGAGTCAGGACTAAATGTGTAATCGTTGCTGTACTTTTTATAATAGCAAAATATTGGGGGAAAAGACTAAATGTGCGTTAGTAATGATCTAGTTCATAAAACAGTGATATTCTTGTCCATACAATGGAATACTGCAAAAACTGTAGAGAAGGCTCTTTCTTATCTATGCATAGGGAATGATCCCCACAATATACTTAGTGAAAAAAAGCAAGAGTCAGAAGAGTTAGTTATCGCCATATGTCGCAACAGGATCCCAGAGAGCAGTTTCCAGGCTCTTGGCCTCACGTGAAAAGGTGCTGGCTCAGTTATCAGATGGCCATTCCCTGTGGCTGGTTGGCCATCATCTGTTACCGGTTAGCCATTAGCCACTAATATAACTGCTGTAGCAAGCGCGTATTGTGGATGACATGGTTAGCAAGCATGGTTAGCAAGTGCGGATGGCGGCTAGCAAATGCGGTTAGCAAGCAGATTGTGGATTGTGGATCCTGTTGATCCTACTTCCTGTGTTTTGCCTGGCTGCCAGCGAGATGGGGGTGCAGGAAGACCCCTGTTGGGGTACTGGTGGATATTTGCCTTTGTGTCTTGACCAACCGCCAATGGGAATATAGTGGTATGACTCCCCTATATATGGCTCCATTGGTGTTCCTTTTTGGCCTCACCATGTCCTGCATTCTTGTGCGGGGACCGGGAGCTGAGACCCTGCATTACACCATAGTTTTTGTAAAAGTTAATATTAGGATGTATTTGTCTATATATGTAAAAAATATACCTGGTAGGATATTGAAGAAAGTAAAATGAAACTATAATGATGACCAATTATAGAGCTAAAAATAATATAGCTATCCAAACTTAGAAGTGGGAACAGAGGAAAGGTGGTCAGTTACCTGAATTAAATTTTCTTCCTTTATTTTGGAGTAAATTGAGAGTTTCAGGAACTAAGTGCCAGGGAAGTCTTTCTTAGGAGTTTGGTGGTAGACACACACACACACACACACACACACACACACACACACACCATAAAGAGTTGAAAGTAATAACCCCTAGAACTGAGACAGTTGTTTTCTGCCAATTATATTTCCCCTCACTGCTGAATAAGGGTCTAAAAGACAGTCATTCATAACTCTTATAGACAGACGCACAATATCAAAGTCCCTATAGTTTCTGTTGTTGTTTTTTACATTTAGTGCTACTTCCACCCTATTCCAAGCTAAGCAATTGAAGCTTCTGGGAAATAAACTCCATTAGCTGTTAATTAAGAGTTTAATCCAAATATATCTCTTTATAAAATGGCTGAATTGAATCTGGAAGCTCTAACTCTGCTTGAACAAAATGCCATTTATCAATTCAGATCTTGATGGTGGGAACCTATGAAGCTTTTTGACCTGTTAGTGTTCTCAAAGATCATGGAAAGTTAAAAACTATTATTGAGTAGATTAGAATAGTGTATTCATTGAATTTCTGAGAATCTGAGACCTCCTGTGGAATCGGACACAAAAGCACTCACTTTGTGGAATTGGGGATATTGTGGGCAAGGTGTATGCAGGACAAAGAAAGTGTTTTTTCTTGTTTTGAGAAATATAAATCATCCACAAACCTATAGTGCAGTGGTTCTCAACCCCTACTACACATTGGAATCACCAAGGAAGCTTTTTTTAAATATGGACCCCCCTGGACACCAGCCCCAGAAACTGATATAATTGGTCAGGGGCAGAGTCAAGGTATTGTTAGGTTTTAAATTTTTTCAGGTGAGAAATGTGCAGCTAGCTGTGCACTCTTATGTTAGAGCAGTGGTTCCCCAAATTTGCTCATATTAGAATCATCAGAGTAGCTTTTAAAAATTCAGATGGCCAGGTCTTATCCAAGATTGATTAGACTGGAAAGTGTCAGGATGAGAGTTCAGAATCAGTATTTTTATATGGTCCAAAGGTGAGTCCAATGTACAAAGTTTGGGAACCACTGGTTAGACAAGTAAAGAAATTACAGTGACATTAGGAATGCAACACACCTGAGCGACACAGCTGGTAGCTCTGATAATGGCTACTTATGTGACATTGGTCACTTAGTTTCTTCATCTACAAAATAAGTCAAATGGTTCTCTTCCAACATTGTTTGTGGATGAAAGTAAAATATAAGATAAAGTAAGCTACTGATATTTTAATTCTAACTGGATGACATCCATGACACTTGTTATCTATATAATATTTATCAGCCTTGTCACATGCTTCATTGTAATATTCTTTTTTTTTTTTTTTTTAGTTAAATTATATTCCAAACTAGGGTGACCAGTTATCCTGGTTTTTAATTTAAAAACCCTATGCCAAACCTCAATAAAAGCCAATGCGATTCATTTTTTAACTCTTGTTATTAACATTAAACTTGAAAATCCTTATTTTTTTCTCATTTGAAGACTGAATTATCTACATAACTGTTACAGATTATTATAAAGAGATTATTGGACAATGAAGTAAGTTATGAGGTAGCTCAGAAGGGAAACCAAAAATAAAGGACAAGAAAGATAATGAAAGAAGGATCTGAACTTAAAGGATTGCCTCAAACTGGAATAGCCAGTACAGAGCCCGTTCCTAATTCTGTCATGTTTTCCTCAACACCAACATGGGGAATTACTTTTCGTCTACTTTTGGGCCTTCTGCATTTCCCACTCATCTCTCCGTACCATCCCCCAGCAGAGATTATTATATCCTATTTCACGCCCTGTTCTCCTCTAATATCGAGAAAACTACAGCTTCTGAAATATCTTCCTTCATTTTACTGCCTTATCACCTCTTTGAAAACAGTGCGTGAATATTTATAGTGTTCTTTGTAACAAGATCATTGTCTTTATCATTTCTTCTTTCATGAATTTTATTTGGTTTGGTATGATACTTTAGGATATTATTATTATTCAAAACTTCATTTAAGATCCAGAATACTGAATCCCTAGTGACTAACATGACAGTGTTAGGGGTAATAGAATATCACATTTGACTTTAAGAAACTTTCTGGTGTCACTTACTTTATAATACCTTCAAAAGAATGTGGCAGCCAGAAGTCAATATATCTATATCTGAAACAAAAAGTGACTGTAAACTCTATTGATTTTAATGGTCATTATAAATAAAAACATAGAATATAATAAAGTCTATGTAAATGCCAAAAAAGTTTTTAAGAATCACACAGCAATAAAATGATGTTATAATTTACTCCGTAATTTCATAAGCATACTCTGTGTAATCAGCAATATAATACACAAAATAATGTGCTAATAGGACAAAGAAACCTAAAACTCATATAAATTAATTTTAAAAATAAGTGCAAAAGACATTTAAAATATAATGACCAGCAAAGTTAAGGGTTTAAACATGGTAATTTTCCTTTCATCTGAAGTAAGTTATGTAATTAAAAATGTTCTCCTGTGAGAATTAATTTGGCGTTAATTCTCTCCCTCTGACCCTGTGCATATGGCTAACATTCTCCCAATTAGGAAACCTGAGCATCATTTTCTGGAACAATTGATGGAAAGAGTCTCCTGATTCAGGGCTAGCAGTTATTCCTGTCTGGCAGAATTGGGTGGGAAAAGGTATAAGGCTGAAGGTAGACGCAGTCAGTGGCAATCTGCAGAATGAATGCCAAGATCTTCATTACCCTCCCCATCCAGCTTTTAAAACATTTTAAACTAGGAACTCCATGAAAAATTCTGAACAATTATATTTTAGAGATACTCAATAAGGCTAGAGATAAAACTTCAAATTTCTGAAATTTTGAGGATCCCCCAGTTTAAAACTCATCACCCAATCACCACATAGTGAATTCTATCAGTAAATTAACCTCTTTGTATGCACCCAGTCATCCTTTCAACCAAAGATGATTAGGCGGTTAAGAAAAGCCTCTAGGGCAGAAAGACAAGCACCTAAAAAAACCACAAAGCAATAAAAAAAAAAAAAAAAAGCAAAATCCGTAAAAACAGAAATGATACAGAAAGCATAAAATAAGTTAAAATTTTCATTAGTAGTCTCATTGTAATATTATAAATGAAAAAAGAATAAAGTATCTTAATGAAATAATCACAGGATAAGAAAGAGCTGTTGGAAATTGAATGCAGGTTAATTGATATTAGAAATTAATAGCAGGGCTAAAAATTAAAGTTGAGAACATTTTTCTAAAAGCAGAACAAACTGAATAAAAGATGAGAATGAGCAGATAAAAGAAATGAAGATCAGAGGGTAAGTCCATAAGATCCAACAACCAAATGAGAGAAGTTTTAGCAATGGAGGGGGGGAAGTGGAGGAAGGGGGATGTAACAAGGAAATTTTTTCAGAATGAAGCAACATATCAATTTTTATATAAAAGCTCCAATTTAGTGCCCAAAACAATGAGTGTAGTAGTGAATAGCATCTCTACTTCATGACCATCATGCCAGTCAAAATGGCATAAATATAGAGAAGAAAATTCCCTCAGTGAGTGTGGGCAGCGTGCAAGTTGTACAAAGTAACAACTGGATTGATCAGTAGCTATCCCATGAAACAAATTCCTTCAAAATTCACAATGTTTTTTTTCAACCCACACTTCTATATTTGGCTCAATTTTCCTTAAATACGGATATCATCAGTCCCTAAAATAAGTATATATGCAGATACACACACACGTGTGCACACACACATATATATACACATATACTCATATATGTATATGTAAACAGATAATGAATAAAACACATACATATATTGATTCATTCATTCGTCAATTCCAGTTTTAGACTGGTAAGAATCATTTTAAGCAGTTACAGCCAAAAAAGTGCTTCTTCTAAAATTACAAAAATTACATATATAATAAAACATTATAATTAATAAGAAGAACGCACAATCTTTACGGAGAACGCAATGAAAAATTACTGAAGAACCTAAAGGGAGACCTTAACAGTGGAAAGGTATTCTCCTTTCCTTGATGGAAAAATTAAATATCATAAAAATGCCAGGTTTTCTCAAAGTAATCATTAGATTTAAAGTAGTAAAAATCAAAATCACAGCAAGATTGTTCCGAGAACTTGATAAGCCGATTTGATTCCCTGTACTTGAGTAAATGTGAATGATTAGGCAAGATGATTTTTTTTAAAGATAAGTGAAGACAGGCCCCTTTGTGAATTTGTTTCCTTACGTGGCAAAAGGAACTTTGCAGCTATGATGAAAAGATTAAGAGTCTTGAGATGGGAAGATTATCCTGGTTATCTGAGTGCGCCAAACTAAAATAAGTCTTTAAGAAGGGGGAACCATTCCAAGGTGGGTCAGAAATATAAGACGTTAGAAAAATAAGAGATTTGAAGTCTGACAGAGACTTGCATTACTGGCTTTGAAAATGGAGGTACAGAACCATGAGCCAAGAAATGCTACAGCCTCTAGAAGAAGCTGGTAACAAATCTCCACTGCCAGCCAGCAAGAAAACAAGACTTCAGGCCTGCAAATGCAAGGAACTGAATTCTGCCAGCAACTCCAAGGGCAGGAAATGGGTTCTCCCCTAGAGTCTCCAGGAAAGAATACAGCCCTGTTGATACCTTGAGTTTAGCCCGGAGACTCATGTCAGACTTCAAACCTCCAGAACTGTAAAATAATAAATGTGTTGTTTAAGCTACTAAATTTGTGGTAATTTGTGAAGGCAGTAATAGGAAACTAAAACAGAAGGCCGTACTGATTGATGCAGGACTACACAAAGTAATAAATGGAGCAAAATAGAATCCAGAAATAGATCCATGTATATGATGAATTTATTATATGAGGAAAGGTACATCTCAAATTATGAGACAAAACATGGGTTATTGCATAGAGTGCAGGCCAGTTTAGTACTATGGGAAAAAAAAGTTTAATAGTTTTCCCAGATTCTTTAGAAAAACAAATTCAAAATAAAACACAGAGGTTAATATTAAATATAGGTGAGTATATTTATGATCTTCAGTTACAAAAATGTATTTTTAACCAGACACAAATAGCAAAAAGCTTAAACAAAAAGATCGATAAATATGACTTCATTAAAATTAACAATATACATGAAAGAATTCCAAACAATTTGAATAATTTAATAGGAAGAGAGGATATATATATATATACACAGACAGATAGATAGATAGATAGATATCTATGTATCTATCTATATAGATAGATATAGATAGATTAGATAGATAGATGATAGATTCTATATTATTTAAGGAATTATTATAAATCAAAAAAGGAAAAGACAAGCAAGTGAATGGAGATATAGGCAAGAAATAAGAACAAGACAATCAAAGAAAGGGAAATTTAAATTACAAATAAATGTGTAAAAATGATGGTCCATCCCCTTAGTCATCACAAAGGGTAAATTCAAAGTAAAACTGAGATTATTCTCAACCATTAGATTGTGAATCGTTGAGATATTGGAAAATGTGTGTATTGATGAAGACTTCTGGAAAAGGGTATGTTCCTAAAATCCTGTTGTGTGTGTACATAAATCCAAACAATTGAAAATGCAGTTTGACAGAACATATTAAAAAAAGGTAAAATGAATGCAGAAATTCCATGACCTTCTTTTGGATAGAGAATACGCGTAGCCTTCATATATATTTTATTAATTAAAAAAAAAAAAAAAAAAAAAAAAAGGTTTAGTCAGTAATGAAGAATAAAAAGCATTTATTTGAGCCAAGGAAGGATTGAAATCCGGAAGGCACAGGTTTAGACAGCAAAATAAATTGTGTTCTGACAAGAGCAAAGAAAGACAGGGTTTATAAAGAGGAAAACCAAAAGTGCTGTTACCATTTCGGTCCTCCTTGTAAATGAAGGATGTTAGCTAGGACAGCAGGGATTGGATAGGCCCATCATGTAAATAGAGGATGATGGTTGTTGAAATGGACTGGTTCTTTCCAAGGTGAAGCCTGCAGATGGTCTGGTCACCATGATGAAGAAGAAATAAAGTCCATATATGTCCATGTAGCAATCGTTAATCCAGGATGTTTGAGGTTCAGCCTTGAGCTGGGTTTACCAACAGGATAGCAACTTGACATTGGCCCCAAGAACTGAGACATGAGACGTGCACAGGCCCCTTTTCTTCAGTGGCCTCCTGACTCCATTTTTAGTGACCCTTAGCAACACATATTTTCTCCATTATCAATTGTGAACTTTTTTTCCCACATGTATTTCCTATAGGCTACCTCTTTGTGGAGGAGCGAGACTTAAATTAAAAAATAAATTTTTGAATAATGTAATAAACAGACCAACAAATGTATTATTAGGAAATTTAGTAAGAAGTATGCAAAAATGTAGGCATGATAAATGGTCTTCAAATATTTGAAGGGATTGTCATTTTGAAAACAAAGTAGGTAAGGGATTTGTTTTGAAAAAAAAGACCTAGCTTCAGTGGCTTGAAGAGGTAGGGATGCCGATTTTGCCTCAAAATACTGGGGACAAATTCATCAAAAGGAATTTTTGCATGACATATGCATGAATTGTTCTCCCCCAGATGTTATCATGGCCAACTCTCTCCCTCTTGTAGATCTTTGTCATGTCAATTGTTACCTTCTCAATGAGATATACTCTAAATACCCTATTTACAATTCTAATCTCCCTTTGAACCACCTCCCTATTTGCACTCCCCTTATCCTGTTCTTGTTTTATTTTTTCTTCATAAAATTTATCAACTTTAATATTCTTCATGGTTCCATACAGTTCTACTAACCATATGTGTCCATTTAAACATAAATTTTAATTAAATTTAAATAAAATTTAAAAATTTATTTAGTAGCACTAGCCATGTTCCAAGTGCTCAATAGCCACACATGTCTACTGTCTACCATATTGAACAATGCAGATATTAAAGGATGTTCCCATAATTTCAGAACATTCTATTGGGCAGCGCTGTACTACATAACTTATTGTATTTACTGCCATTCAATTAGAATTCAAACTCCATGAAGACTTGCCCTAGGAACACAGTACACCTTCAATAATATTTGCTCAATGAATGAATATACATGCATGATGAGAAGTTATGGGAAGCATAACAATCTGGTCAGGTCCAGATTGTACACAGTACACACTAAATAGTATCCAGTAGGCACACAGGGAAACTAGGATA
Source organism: Rhinolophus sinicus (assembly GCF_057876585.1). Taxonomy (NCBI): domain Eukaryota; kingdom Metazoa; phylum Chordata; class Mammalia; order Chiroptera; family Rhinolophidae; genus Rhinolophus; species Rhinolophus sinicus. The sequence goes on along the minus strand of NC_142518.1, from coordinate 18,760,198 downwards.
TTTAGAATGAGTAAATTTGGATACTGAAAAGGAAAACCATTTTATCTAAGGTCATTGTAATAGAACGAATGTTGAAGAGTCTGATTTATGTCTCCCTGAAATAAGGAACTGGATACACCTGGCAGGTGGATGTCCAGTTTAATTCAGAATTCTTAGCAATGAGTTTGGAAATAGCCAGATTTGGAAATCATGGCAGAGATTCGCTTTGAGTACCCTAAAGGTATGAGCTTATCAAATGTGTCTATGCAGACGGAAAGCAGAAGAAAGTTGAAAACAGAATGTTACGAACACACCAGATCTTAATCAAGAAGGAACTTCTTTCTTGGTTTTTTAATAGCATATTTTTTAAAAAATCCTTTGAAATAAAGGCCACTTTGTTTATTCTACTAACAAAATTGAGTTATACAAAAGTAACCACAATAAAAAATTAAAAGACATGTTATGTTTCCATCACAGTTGCTACATGAATCTGTCTCTTACTGGGTCTGTCTCTTATTGTTAATAATTTATAAAGAGAGATATTTATGAGCACCAATGAGGAAACCATGTCTCTTACGTTTTTATTTGGTTATTTAATAATTTTAACTGTATATTTTAGTTCTGTTTATTCTTTAATAATCTTATTTCTAGACTATATTAAGCATATTTGTCTTTAACAGACTGGCAATATTTCATTTCAAATCAGCAGTGTGAAAAATGGAGGATATTTTAATAAACAAATATACGATCTACCTTATCAACAATATGAGAGGCACTTACTTGTTAGTGTATAATGGTATGTATAGGTATGTATGTATTTATTTTTATTGATATATAATTGATATGTAACATTGTATAAGTTTAAGGTGTACAATGTATCGACTTGATACATTTATATATTGCAATATGATTACCACAGTAGTGTTAGCTAAAACCTCTATCACATCACATAATTGCCACTTTTTTCTGTGTGATGAGAACATTTAAGATCTAGTCTCTTAGCAACTTTGAAGTTCATAACACAGTATCATTGACTATAATCACTGTGCTATGCATTAGATCTCCAGAACTTATTTATCTTCTAGTTGCAAATTTGTACCCTTAAACAATATGTCCCCTATTACCCTACTCCAGCCCCTGATAACCACCACTCTACTCTGATTTTATAAATTCAGTGTCTTTAGATTCCACATATAAGTGATATCATACAGTATTAGTCTTTCTCTGTCTGACTTACCTCACTTAGCATAATGTCCTCAAGGTCCATCCACATTGTCACAAATGGCAAGATTTCCTTCTTTCTTATGGCTAAATAATATTCCATTGTGTGTGTATATGTATCACATTTTCTTTATCCTTTCATTCACTGAGGGACACAGGTTGTTTCTGTATCTTGGCTATTGTAAATAATGCTACAGATAACTTTTTGATCTCCTGTTTTCATTTCCTTTAGATATATACCTAAAAGTGGGATTGCTAAAACCATATATGGGATTAGGGATTAATATCCAAAATATATAAAGAACTCCTACAGCTCAATAATAAAAAATTTTAAATCTACTTAAAAATGGGTAAAGGAATGAATAGACATTTTTCCAAAGAAGATGTACAAAGGGCCAACAGGTACATGAAACAATGCTCAACATCATTAATTAACAGGGAAATGCAAATCCAAACCATTATGTCATATCACTTCACACCTGTTAGAATGGCTGTCATCAAGAAGACAAGAGATAACAAGCATTGACAAGGATGTTGAGAAAAGGCAATCCTTGTGCCCTATAGGTGGAAATGTAAGATTGGTTCAGCCACTTTGGAAAATCGTGTGGAGGGGGCCTCAAAAAATAAAAAACTAGTGTATAATGCTTTTATTAACATTTAAGGAAATTTTTTGGTGTTAAAAACAAGGAAACTTTCTGATACACACACACACACTTTTGGAGCCATGTTATCAAAATAAAAGATACGTAATAATATAAAACATGCAGAGGTCAAATCTTGGGTAGAGGTTTTGAATAACAATTGAATTGTTCACGCTGTATCTGGATTTAACCTGCATCACATGAAGAACCAGCTTTGCCAACAATCCATATAGTATTTAACTTTTTACCTTCCATTCCAGGGCAGTATAGTATAGTGATGAGGATAATAGTATTCTTTCATAAAATTATTTTAACAATTATAAGTAACATAGTTGTAATAGTGCCTGAAACATAGTAAGTACTAAATAAATGTTAGCCATCATGCTATTACCTTGGGCCTTCTTACTCTTATCCCCAAATTCTCATCTAGATCCTGTCTCCTCCAATTGTCTATGGACAATTTAGCTCTTTTTAAATCTTATTATTTTTGGCTCTTTGTCTTTGTATAAACAATTAAACACATCTTTATTTAAAAAACTATCTTGGTGCCAAATCCCTGTCTCAATTACTGTCCAACTCTGTCCTTCACTTCATGTCCAAGGTTATATTCACACATCTCATTATTTCCTCAATTTATAGGAATCAACTTACACTAAACAAACCTTCCATCTCCCCACACATTCTCCTTGAGTCAATTACTTTCTTCTCATTAATTAAACTAATGACTTTCTAAACAGCAAATCAAATGAACATTTTCCTATTGTTAATTTATGACATGTGTGCTGTGTACAATCTGGTCAGGTCCAGGTTATTACCTAGATTAAACTTAATCTGTATATCAATTTGGACAGAATTGATAACTTGGTAATATTGTCTTCTAATCCCCTAGACATGATATTTCTTTTCACTTACTCAAGTCTTCATTAATTTTTCTCAATGTTTTTTGTTTTCATGATTCAGATCTTGACTGTTTTTTATTAAATTCACTTATAAGTATTTTAAGTATTTTGATGTTATTGTAAATGTATTTATTAGTTTTTTTTATCGTTTTTCATTGCTAGTATATAAAAAAGTACAAACGGTATTTGTATATTAATCCTAATCCTGTGACCTTGTTAAAATCACTTTTTTATAGTAGTTTTTAAAAGGATTCCTTAAGTTTTTCTACATAAATAATCATGTTATCTGTAAAAAAAACACAGTTTTACTTCTTTTCTAGTCTTTATGATTTCGATTGCTTGTTATTCCCTCTACTAATTAGTAACCAGTACAAATTGGGTAGAGATTTGCGGACTCCCCTTTTTATGGCTGCCTCCTTCCAGATTTCCCCATGACTTTTCAGCTGTTCTGGAAAACCCAAATTCTGACTTCTGACTCTTTAAGCCAGTAACACTGCAGTGTTCTCCTTTATTTCTACCAGCCTCATAAAAACTGGGAAGTTCCTTCAGGAAAGAAGATTTATTGCCCAAGAATTTTACTCTAAGTGCTATCCTTTCCTCCAGTTTTTGTTTAATTTTGGCCATTCTTTAGGGCTTTCAAGTAGTTTTTCCACCAGAGTTTATAATGGTTTTGTGTAGGAAAGTGATTCTGAAAGAAGCTACTCTACCATTACCTGAAGTACAGTGACAAATATTTATTTCTATATAGTTAAATTGTTCTCTAAATCTAGGCTAATGTATTGATTATTCATTTTTTATATAATGTTTTCTTTTCATTTAGTCTGTTAGAGTTGCCTGCATCTTCTGTTATATTACCGTGAATTTTCTGTATATATTATTATCTTACCTAAACAACTTATTTGAGATGGAAACAAATATTATAGGTATTAGTGTCATTCATGCCATATAGATAACCACTTTACACATATATGTCCATTAAGTAGACATTCTTTGATTCGCTTTCAGAACTCTAATGCTTTATACGTGACCAATTTCTGATTTCCTTTTTACTTCTCAGAATCATATTTTATAAGAGGTGGATGCAACATGAAAAAAAAGAGCTGCATAAGTACATTATTTACTTATTCTTTATTATATGAATTGTACTGTGGAATTCATATAATAATATGTTATGAGTTTTGATATCAATTATAAAGGTAATCTGTTTCAACGATCTCAGACTTTTTTATTCAATATCCTTCAGAGAAACTATTTCATCCAAAGATAAATCATTATTATCAAAATATTCTATTTACATCTGCATTATAATGCAAATACTGAAATTTAAATTACCACTTGCCTTCTTGTGGCTTAATAATCATAACATTTTTATTTCCAGGTCAAATGCCACTGACTTCAACTTGTGAGATTATGAAATGAATTAATTTAGAGTTTGTGCCAGAATGAAAGGGAGGGTGATAATGGATCAAGCTAAGTGAAGCTGTAAAAATAAAACCATGTCAGAGTGAAGAAGAGTTAAAATATGCCGAATTCCTTTCCGTGTGAGTTTGATATTAGTTCAGCTTATTAGGTAGAGAATGGATTAGGCTAATCCTAACTGTAATTATACATTCTATCAGGCATATAAAGGTAAACGAGAGAGTGAGTCTGCATTGCCATAAAATTCAGGTTAGAGATAATCAGCACAACAGAATTAAGCTGTCACTGAATGACATTCATTATACAGCACAAGCCTAAAACAGATGGAACTAACTCATTGTTGCCTGTACACTAGATGTCAAGAAACAAATATATTTAGCTATCTTCTCAGATTTTAGCAAAATACTTGCATGGTAACTCTAGTAACAGTCTTTTAGATAATTCATACCAGAACTTGAAACCAGTATTTTCTCACCCCTGGGGGAAAGCTAGTAGAAATCAAAATGAGTGTCTTATGATACTATGTTCTTAAACAGTGTACATTTGTGACTAAACCTTACATTTCTGTCCCTGATTTAGCGACTCTTCAGAACATGTTTATATTTCTCAAGTTACGCAGTGTTAAAAGAAATAACTCTTGTTTCTTAAAAAAAAAAAAAATCAAGGCAGATTTAATTTTTAGTTGGCTTTTATCTATTAAAATACTAGGCTATTAAGGTTTTTAGATTGATCAAGATTCAAAATTCAAAAACAGTTTAGAAATTTGGGTTTTTATATTTTCAATCACTGTAGCAGTTGAGTCAGATATTTTTCTGGTACTTTGTTATTATAATTCCTCTACTTATCTCGATGACTACTTCCAGTCCATTTCAAACAATGACCAGCATTATCATACTTCAGGTCCTACCTTAAACTGTTAGAACTCGAGATTTCAGGCAAGTATCATTAGCAGGGAAAGTCAGAAGATTAAATTGAGGGTGTATTTAAGGGAGTTATAATGTCGTATTGTGGAATCTAATCTGAGTAAGGTGGAAAGTAAGGATGTTGTAATAGATTTAAAGGAGTGGGAAATATAAAAACCTGGTCATATTAGTAGATTATTGGTCCTTATAAGGTCAAATAATTGTTGAAGGCAGGGTACCGAAGGGAGTAATCTTCACAGAGTGAAGTGCTTGAAACTCATGTTATTGAAGGATGAGCAAGCATATATTACTGGTAATGACTAACTTAGTGTGTGATCATGGAATGGTTGGCTGAGGAGAAGCTCATGGAAGGAAAAGTCCAGAAACTGAGAAGCCAGGGTGGTTAAAGAATTATGTACATTAATATTAAGTCATCAATAATTATGAGCAGTATTACTAAGAGTGCTAAGCATATGGTTAATGAATGAACAGCACTGTGTGTGTATGTATGAATGAATGGATGTACACACTTATTATGTATGTATGAATTAGAGGGCTCAGTTCAAATATTAGGTTGGTGCAAAAGTAATTGTGGTTTTTGCAATTATTTTTAACCTTTTAAATGGCAATTACATTTGCACCAACCTAATACAATGTTGCTCCAATTTAGTCATAGCTGGTGCATTAAAGAATTTAAAAAAAATAAAAAGCATAACCACTCTCCTGGTCCCAATCACATACTGTTTCATATTATGGTTAAATGAATACATGTTTTACCTTCTCTCCTTCAAGACAATTATAATGGCTAATTCTTTTTTTATATCTCCCACAGCTATAGTATGTAAGAAACACATTTGTGATAAAGAACTAAATGGAGAGAGAGTCAACTTTCAAGAGGTAACATTTGTTTTCATCAGGTCTTGACATTTAGTGGCAAAGCTAGCACGCACATATGAAATGTGGAATTGTTTATAAAAAATAGCATCAGCCAAGGTTTTTTTACATTTTTACTCTGTGCCTGCCATTGTATGAAATGCTTTGCATGAATTACATTACTCCTGTTATTTTTCCCTAACTTTAATTTTTCATTTTTAATGATTTTTCAATGATTTTTAGTAACTTTACCAAATGATGCAGTCATCACCATGAACTGATTTTAGAACATTCTAGTCCCTCCAATAAGATCCTTCATGCCCATGTACAGTTCATCCACCTTATCACTTCTAGCCCCAGGCAACCACGGATCTACTTTCTGTTTCTGTAATCTGCCTTTTCTGGATATTTCATATAAATGGAATCCTATACTCTGTCGCGTCTTGTGTTTGGATTTCACCACTTAGCATAATGTTTTTGAGGTTTATCCATATTATTGCATGTATAAGTACTGCATTCCTTTTTATTGCTGAACTGCATTGTATTTCATGAATATACCAGTTTTTGTTTCCATTCACCAGCTGATGGACATTTAGGTTGTTCCCAATTTGGGGCCATTATGAATAAAGCTGCTGTGAATATTACTGTACAAATCTTTGTGTGGACTTACGCTTTCATTTATCTTAGGTAGACACCTGGGAATAGAATTGCTGTGTGGTATCATAACAGAGGTATTCTTGAAGGTATATTTTGTTTTCAGAAGCGGGACAGATGCTGATTGTACTTAAATAATCCAAATTCATCTTGATGTACTATCCAAGATACAGATCTCCTATCTAAAAATTTAGATAACTGGAAATTTTAGAATTTATACACAGACACACATACACATACACATTCTCTCACACACATATCTTATTTACCGGAAATCTAATTGTTATGTCTCTTTTTCTGAAGAAAGGAAAATGATCCCGTGACGGGGAAAGTTTCTGGAATTGAATGTAGTAGAGCACCTGTGATGACTTCACTAGGAAAATAATGTTGAAGTCAATATCAGAAGATGAATATGAGTGAGTTAGATGACAAGAAACTTAGAAAAGCATTTCAGTTAGACGTAAAAGTATGTGTAAATCCTTGTGGCAGAGGGAGCATGACGCTTTTTGAGGAATGGGAAGAAAGACAGTGTGGCTGGTGTTTTGTCAAGGAGAAGACAAGTTGTCTTGGCCTTCAAGATTTTGCTCTTCCTGAAATCAGTGAGAGTCAGTGAAAGGATGTAAGCAGATAGGTGACAAAATCAGATAATCTTGTCTGTACCAGAAAATAGTGATTAGTCAGGATTTCTACTAAATTCTGGGAGACCACTTCTAATCTATCTAGGTTGTTTCTCTTTTGTTTTTTCACTTGAATATTTTTTTGTGTGTGTATGATATTTATCACGTTTATGTACTGAACAGGAAAAGACATACCAGTGATTTTTAGTTTCCTTAGTTATGTGCCCTGTGCCAAAGGAAAGCAGTGTTAGAAACGTAATGAGTGATCCCTAAATATTTGACAATGGCTCAATTAGCAAAAATGGTTATGTGAATATAAAAGCAATTACAAAGCATGAAGACAAATATATAAAATTTCTTATAATTCATAAATTAATAAATTTCATAGCAAAGAGAACAAAGCTACACGTGAACTCTTGGCTATATATGGTATTGTCCATTAGATAACTATAGTTTATAAACATCACCTAATATTTGTATCATTAGAGATAATAATAATAACATTGTTAGCTACCAATTATGTAATGCCAACTGTGCTAGCTAGTCTAAGTACCAAGTACGCAACACCATTGAGTCCTTATTTTCAACCCCTTTTTAATTTAAAAAAAAATTTTTTTAATTTTTATTTTTTTCTGGGGGGGAAGAAAAATGACATTTTTTAAAATTAAAGTTTATTGGGGTGACAATGGTTAGTAAAGTTGCACAGGTTTCAAGTATACAATACTATAATACATCATCTAGATATCACAGTGTGTGCTCACCACCCAGAGTCAGTTCTCCTTCCATCACCATATATTTGATCCCATCAACCCCGTTTTTAGATAAGAAAACTAAGTTTCAGGAAGATGAAGTGTCTTGTCCTAAATCTCAGTTAGTAAGTAATGGGAAGGTTTTCCAGTATGTTCCAGGTGTAACTACAGGATGTATGCTTGCTAGATCACTGTTTTGCCTCCACCCAAGCTCTTTGTAAAATAAAATACAAGTTATATATTTCAAAACCATTTCTATAACAAATGAAATCTAAGTCATACAGAGGTTTTAAAGTGGCATTTCAAAAACCTAGCTTTCATCCCACTTCTGTGAGATGAAGTAATTCATACACAGAAAATATAGTAACCTATGCTGTCATTAATAAGTAAATGGAGCTTCAGAACTGAGCAATTTTTTTCTCTTCCTGCCTATCAACTGGACAAGGCCAACTATTTAATGGGCAATTTGTTATATGTCTAAAATTTATCTTAAGGATATAACATTGAAAAGATAAATGGAATGAAAGGCAAAATGACTTCCAAATGAAAAAAGACAGAAATACTCAAGGCAAAGAAATGAACCATTTTAGATCCTATAATTAAAAGGAAATAACTGAATATTTCGTAGTCATCTTAAAAATTCTGTTTCCTATATTAAAGTTAAGACTGTACTTATAATCACATGATATTTCTCCCTTTTCTCTACTTGGTAATATTATTCCTAAAATGGAATATTTCTTGCTGGCGCTGTATACTAAAGTAACAGACACAGATTTTTCTCAGATTTGGTGATAGATTTTAGAAGCTGCAAATGGTAAAACATATTGACTTGTCACCTACTGATATTCATGGTCGTAAATTAGGCAGTATTCCTAATGAGGAAAAAAAAAGTTTTTGTAGTTCTTGCTTCCTTTTTTTTTTTCCATTAAAAGAAATCCAAATAGTGCTTGGAATAAAACCTAATTTTAAAATTCTGTTAGAATTTGCCAGTGGGCTTTTATGCAAATAGCCAATTATAGACATAGTAACTAAACAAGAGCGAAAAAACGCTGAGTTCACTTAAGCATTGTCAATGAATGTTCCTCTAGAGTCTAGACAATAAATAATGACAGATGGCTACCTTCTTAGTGACAGTTGCTAACTGTAATGGTTTGACTCTTAAAAAGAGCACTCCCTAATGACACAAGAATGCCCTTTTCTGAAAGTTATTTGGACATCATCCTTTTTATAATATATCAATGCATGTGTACTATTTTTCTTAAATCATTGACATGCAGCAAATTTTTGGGATCCATCCATACAATGGGTAAAAAGAGACACAATACCTGATAAATTGCAGAAAATCATTAAATATCAATAGGGAGTTGATGATGCCATGATACATAGCAGATAAGCAATGAATACCATGATTTTAGCTAAGGACACATATCAATGCTTCCTAATTTCAATTTACTCATGCTGTTACACTCCAAAGTACCAGCTTGCAAACATGTGATTAGTTTAGAAACTGTACTATTTTGGACTGCCTCTTAGATGCAGACCCTCACTTCCTTCTCACCACCTTCCTTGAAACTCAGTTTCCCTTCTTGTACTTTATAAGGTCATATGGTTTTATTCATTGATCTTGTTACCATCCCCATACTTTTTCAAATTTTTGCTTATGCTGGCCAGACACTTCCTAAGGCTGTGACTGAAGAAAACAAATGGACCCATCATCTTTTTGAAAAATGGCAGTGAGGGCTTTCTCCAATATTACAAGAGGCAGTGCAGATGAAAAATAAATTTTTTAAAAAAAAGCATTGATAAATCCATGTAAGACAGCGCCATTATTGGAGAATGGTGAGATAGTGTGTTTAAGACTACATCTTTTACTTTTAAAAATGACATCAGGGGAAGAAGAATCATGCCTTCTCTCATAAAATTCCTTTAAGATTCCTATTGGATGTGTCCATTGACACGTAGAGTTTTGGTAGAATACAGAAAAACCAAGCCTTGCATGATAATTCCTAAATTCTTATTGGACATATTCTTAGAAGTATGATACATTTATCAGTAAATATGGAATAAATGATATATTCATATCAGTTAAATTCTTTTGGTAAATAAACTTCTACAAGATAATGTTACCTGTAAATATAGCTATTAATGTGCTACAACTTAGTAAAACAAAAATACTTTGAGAAGATACAGGCTTTTTATTTAAATATTGTTGTATTGGTTAACATGAGGTTAACAATGGAGGAAACTGATCACAGAATTTTTTTTGTAATTAGACACACACACACACACACACACACACACACACACACACACACACACACACACCTGCATAGAGCAGTTCCCTATTGCAGATTGTGTAAACAGTTCCCTGTAAGTATGAGTGCAGAAACAGGGCTTGTCGTACAAAATAGTGAAAACTAATTCAAACAACTGGCTGTCAGGATCATTGGGTTCCTGCCACGATCCATCATTAAAAACCTGAGGGTACATTGGTAATGTTACTTGCCACTTAACTTTTTAGAACTTCTTAAATTGTTAAATGTGGGCGAGGGAGGAGAGTAGTGGTTAGATCATCTAAAACATTCTTTTAATGCTATTATTCTACAGCGTTTTCAAGAATTCCTTACTTAGAGCCATTACTTCATAATTGGAAGCACCTTGGTGTCATGAAAGGGAATTTCAGGGAAGGTTTTAGTTGTCTTTGCAACAACGATATGTGTCCTTAGTTAATGGGAGGGAAAAAGGAATGTACAAGAGTGTGTCACATTATCTTAACAAATATTTATTCAATGATATTCAAACCACCACCATGTAAGCATGACTGACATATTATGTACTGTTTTCCACATCACAAGTGTAGCCTTTTGATTATTTTACCTAATTTGCTATGCTTTATTTTAATAGTATTATTCTATTAATAATATCAGCTTGGGAGCTGATCTGACCATTATGGTATTTTTTTCAATGTTATTTAATCAATGGAATAAAATAAAGTATTATTTCAATGTAGTTTTTATCTCCAAGCATCCAGCCGTAATTGTGAAAATGTCTGAATAAAAGATGTCATTGATGTTATAAAAAATAAGTACTTAAGATGGGTTATGGAGTGGTTCAAGTCACCTATTTTAACCTTTCTTTTGTGCAATATATTTGTTCACTTGGATAACTATACCTGAGGTTCTGGCATGAAATTATTTCAAAGAATCTAATTTCTCTGAATCCTACATACTGGAAGAAATGAAATGAAACATTTAAATGAGGACATTTATGTGCACATGAATTATCTTCACAATATGGAGTTAATAGGTTCCTAGTGTTTTCAAGAGTAGGGTCCTGAAAGAGTTATTGCCATGTTGGAAAAAATCATGGTTACAGTTATCAAACACTAACTTACCTTGTGAGAAAAAACAGACTTCATGTAACTAATCTTAGCTTCATGAGTTAAAAGAAATGAACAGAGAATTTGCTGATTTTTCTCATTAATAATTAAGCAGCAATCTTTTAGTGTTACTCTCCTGGAATTTACTACAGCAAGAGCAGAAGAAAAACTACCTGGTATATCTTTACAAGTTTTAAAAATATAATTTAAAAAAGCAAATAGTGTGGCACTAAAACATTTTAACCAGTTTGAATTCAGCATCCCCATAATACAAACTAAATCAGATTAATTAATGATAGTTATAAGCCCTTTTAAATTCAGAATTAAATTTAGCAAGTAATTATTCTGAAACATGCACATAATATATTTTAAAGAATGTCTGACCATAATTAATCACCAGGTGTCTGTTTGCCTGTAAGGATGAAGCACATTCTAACATTTAACCATCTGTCAGTCAACATTATTTATTGAATACCTGCTGTGTACGGAATAGTTAACCTTAAAACAAATCAATCACAAAAAAGTCAAGATATTAATACTGGATACAAGCAAATGAAAGCAACTGCATTAATTTCTGGCCAACAATTTAATAAGAAGTTGCTTCGTCATTTTGATTTCTATTGTATATGTACTCTTGGAATATATTATTTGCCTATATTACAAATACAGGCCTTTAATTAGAAAGTCAAAATATATGGTACACAAGTATTTTATCAGCAACTGTCTTGTGGCTAGGATTATCCCACTATCTCCACAGAACGTTTTTATAGAAAGTTCCCTTAGTGCTACTGAATAAGTCTTTATTAATGCTGATTAATCCTGATCTACTACCCAGTTACTCTTACAGAAAATGCAATGTGATAACTTCTCTGTATCATATAATGTTATTAACAATATTCTGAGTGAATATTGTAAAAAAATCCTTACTTGGTCTTTTTGTTTGTTTGTTTTTTGTTTTTATGTGGCCATAGTGTTTCTCTCTTAGGTTTCTAGTTTAGTCTATTAACATGCCATGTACATATTAGGCACTTAACATAGTTTAGATGTTTTATTTATTTTATTACCATACCCAGTTTAAAATGCAACTAGAAAACAATATTAGGATTACATAATGTGGATTGTTATAATAAAAGAGTTCTCACTCCAAAATGAGGATACTTAGAGGCTGAACTTTGAAAAGAAGGAAGTTCACTATTTTAGTGTAAGCCAGGAAAAAAGGAAGGAAAGAGAAAAAGAAGGAAGGAGGGAGGGAGGGAGGGAGGGAGGGAGGGAGGGAGGGAGGGAGGGAAGGGAAGAAAGAAGAGATGGAAGGAGAAAGGTACATATGCTCCAAATTTCTAAAAATGCCTTGCAGTAGTCTTAACATTAAAAAAATTAGTTCCTGTAAGAAAGTAATGTTGATTGAGTTTCACTTTATTAACCTTTAGATAAGGAGTGTATTGACTTTCCTGGAATTTTTAACATACTTTTATCTAACGAAATTGTACGTATGCAGGAAGCACAAACAACATCTGCGAATATAAGTAAGTTAAGTTTTTGCCAAAGACATGGAAAATCAAAATTGTATTGTCTAAATTATTTTTTCATTTCTGTTTTTTGTATGTATTTTTTCCAGCTTTGAGATATAATTGACATATAGCATTCCATAAGTTTAAGGTGCACAGCTTAGTGGTTTGATATATGCATATATTTAGAAATGATCACCACAGTGTTAGTTAACTCATCCATCACCTCACATAGGTACAATTTTTTCTTGCAATGAGAACTTTTAAAATCTACTCTTAGCAAGATCAAATATACAATATAGTACTGCAAACTATAGTCACCATGTTGTACGATACATCCCCAAAACTTACTTATAATTGGAAGTTTGTACCTTTGAATCACTTTCACCCATTTTCCTCACTCCCAAACCCCTGCCTATCACAACCACCGATGTGTTCTCTGTTTCTATGAATTCGTTTTATTTTGACTGCACATATAAGTGAGATCATGCAGTATCTCTTTTTCTCTAACTTATATCACTTAGCATAATGTTCTCAAGTTTCAGCAGGTTGTGGCAGGATTTCCAATATTCATATATATATATATATATATATATATATATATATATACACACACACACACACACATATATATACATATATATGTGTATATATGTATTTTTTCCCCTTTATTCTTTCATCTGCTAATGGACACTTAGGTTGTTTCCATGTCTTAGCTATTGTAAATAAAATACTGCAAAGAACATGGGGGTACAGATATCTCCTGCTTCCCTTTCCACTTATAAGGACTATTGTGATTACATTGAGCTCACCCAGATAATTTTCCCATGTCAAGGTCAGTTGATTAGTGACCTTAATTAATTCCAACCTTAAGTCTGCTTTGCCATGTAACCTGACATAGACACAGGTTCCAGGGATTAGGATATGGACATCTTTGGGGTGCATTTTTCTGCTGGCCACAACCACATTGGTGAATTGGAAACTCTAGACAGCTAAACTTTTATTTTTTAATTTGTTTTCCAAAACACATTTGAGCTGATAACTAATTTTACATTTTAATTCCAAAGACAGTAGGGAGACACAGAGAACAAATTTAATTAAAAGGACGATGTAAAAAATGCTCAAAGGATTCTTGACAGGGATTCCTGTGTATCTGATGACTACTGCTAAGCAATAACAGATACCTGGTGTATGATCAAGGGGTTCAAGTGACTAAGCAGGCCTAGAAAAATTAAACATGTAATCAGAGAGAAACAGACAAACGATATGAATAACTGCTATCCAAATCAACTTCTATCTTAGCAAATCTATAAACCCAAGTAGAAATATAATAAGAATTCTCTCTATTAATATATTAGGTTGGCACAAAAGTAATTGCAGTTTTTGCAATTATTTTTAACCTTTGAAACCGCAATTACTTTTGCACCAACCTAATAGATATGGATGATACTGGGTTAATGACCCCATCAGACACCATGATATAGTCTATGACTATCATGTCAGTAATCTAAGTTTGTTCCCCAAAAGACAAAAGAAGAAGAGAAATAAATTTTTCCATAGCCTTTAAAATCTTTCCAAATGCAATTATGTGTTTCCCAAGACAGTGAAAACTTTCATTGCTAAGCCTATACTTTCTTGCTTATGTCCAGACATCACATTTTCCTGGTCTATGCTCTTTTTGTCAGTGCTTCTTCACTTGGCTAAAGGGTTTTAAATCTGCCTGTTAACAGAAATTCCTCACCATAGCAATTTATGATTCATCCTTACATACTCTAAACTTTCAAATTCTATTATAGCCAGTCACTCATTAATGTCAATGCACCTGAGAAGTTAAGTGGCCAATTTACCCCAATTTGATAGAAAGGGGAAAAGAGAATTGAAATGACTTTGCCTTTAATTAAGCTGCTACAGTCACAGAAGCACATTCTTATTTGTTTGCTATTTTCATCACACTAATAGCACAGGATAATACAAACATAAAACTCACAAGAAACTACTTCCCTTTTTGCATATAAACCCAACATAAATGTAGATTTTTTTTTTTACTATGGAAGGTAAGCAAAAAGATTTCTGTGACCATTCTTAATATTATCTTAGTGTATAAATTATGGAAGGAAATTGGGAGACAACATGCCCAGTGGTTAAGAGTGTATTCTGGAAGAAACATGCCAGGATCTGGTTTATGACTCTTTTACTTAACAACTGTGTGATTTCAGACAATTTTCTGAATCTCAGATGCATCACATGTAAAGTGGGGGTGAGAATACTAGGAGATACACCATAGAGTTGGTGTACGAAGTAAGACATAGATAAACAAATGTTTGGTAAACAAAATGTTTGCCATGCCCTGGAGAGAGAAAGGGGCAGAGAGGACTTTGATCTCCAGGTGATAATAGTTCTCTCTTCCTGGACTAGGCCCTCCTTCTATCTCAAATCTTTTTTTTTTTTAGTTTATTTTTTAAATTTATTGGGGTGACAATTCTTATTAAAATTACATGGATTTCAGTTGTACAATTCTGTATTACATCATCTATAAATCCCATTGTGTGTTCACCACCCAGAGTCAGTTCTCCTTCCATCACCATATATTTGATCTATCTCAATTCTTTTAGACAGTAAAAGGGGAGGTAAAAAGAAAAACTTCCCTAGTCTTCTGTTTCTTAAAAATAGTCAGCCTAAAACAATCCTTATGCCAAAGAGGCATATTTTGGGGTGACAAATTCTGGTCCCCTACAGATTCATGAGCCCCATCTGAGGTATCAGAATCCCTGAGGGAGGGACTCTCAGGAGTAATTATTTTAAAAATCTCCCCAGGTGATTCTTATGCAGCAGAAGTTTGAAAAGCCTGGGGCTAGCAGGCTTTTGTTGGAAAAAGGACCCTCAGGTGTCCCCCCAACCCCATCAGGGAGAAAACCAAAGGAAGTGAGCTGTTAGGAGGCGAGGTTCCCGGTGGAAGGCAGACAGGCAAACAGGCCAGAGCACGGTGAGGAGACCGAAGGAAAAAGGAAAACCAGCTGGGAGGAACTCCAAGGCTCTTAGCCAAGGTGGGCTATTTTGGTCTTGTGTTTCTAGTTCTGTGTATATAATGATGTTCTGAGAATAATGTTTTATTTCTGGTAATGAACTGTCTGTATCTTGCTTGACAACTTCAAATGTTATCAAGATGCCAAAGAGTTAGTTACTACTGCATCGACAGAGTTGAGATACATGGAGTTACATGATCCTTTCAACCTGGATTACTTAAGAGAAAAGTGTTTACATAAAAATATTATGTAACATTGTATTGCCAACACACAGCACTGGCATACCTAAATGTTAAAGGTGTTAAAACAATTTTAATGTTCGCGGCTGACAGTCTTTTTAAAAGAAAGGGTTTATTAGGCCATTGCTAGCAAAAGAAAGGAAGCAAGGAAAGAAAGAAAGAGGATAAAAGAAAGAAAAGATACTGGTCTTGGGCATAGAGTCTAAACTCCAGCAGCATGGCTTGGTAGAAATAACATGTCCTTCATCCCAGAGTTTTGCAAGCATTTTTATAGTTTTGTACATTAGGGACAGGGGAGGAAGATGTAAGCTATTCTAAAAGGATTAACATTAAATACAGACAAATGGGATGGAAGGGTGTGAAGCATACTGGTTCTGGGATAGGGGCAACAGAATGCTCAAGGAAGAAGTGTCTGCCCTGGACTAGCTTTGGGCAGCAAATTGGAAAGATCATGTGTAAATAAGAAGTGGAGTCTCCGGGGGTTCTATGGCGCCTGTCTGTTCTCTCATTTAGATAATCATGGAAATAACCACCTGGAATTTAACACTATATTCTTCAGATTAAAGGAATATAAGCAGCCTTTTTTCAGAGCTGGTCCACGGCTAACTGTTCTGTCTCTTTCTCACTCTCTGGCCACTGTAATTTTAATTTAGAACACCTTGGAAATTTTTTCTTGTCAAAGGGATGCTATTATCCGCTTTATGTGTTCGTGAAAAACCAGTGGTAGTGGTGGTGGTGATAACTAAAGTATATTTTCATAGTGTTTTTAATTTTATATAAAATGTTCCTTGACATTACCTCATTTTGTGCTTAAAATATTAGCTATAAATTTTAGGGGGAAAAAAGAAGGGCTCATTGATTTGCCCAACATTATAGCTAGAAAATTACAGAACCAGAACTTGAATTCATATTTTCAGAGTCTATGTTCAGACTTTTCTCTTCAGGCCTGTAGTTCTCAAAATATAGTCCACTGAATCCTAAGCATCAGTGAGATCCACTCAGGTGGCTTGTGAGTTTTGAAAACTTAATAACAATACAAAATAATTATCTCTTTTTCATTGTGTTAATATTTGTACTGAAGTTACAAAAGCAACAGTGGATAAAAGAGCTGGCTGGCACCTTAGGACAAATCAAAGCAGTGGCACAAAAATGTATGCACTCTATTTTTTAAAAAAACATGACAGTTTTACTTAAGAAGGTCATGGGAAAAGTAGGAAAATTATAAAGTTTTTCAAAATCTTAATTACACATCTTAACATTTTGTGTGTCGAAATGGGAAGTACAAAGAAAGGATTTCTGTTGCATATGGAAATAAATGATTGTCTCAAGGAAAATTATTTGTGCAGTTGATGAATTTTGAGCTGAAGTAGGTGTTTTGTTTTGTTTTCATGGAACATTATTTTTATTTGAAAAACTAGTGACAGACAGTAATGATTATTCAGACTTGTGTTATTTTGTTTGTTTGTTTTTTAAGGAGGGTGCAGCGCACAGTGGCCCATGTGGGGATCGAACCGGCAACCTTGGTGTTAATCAGCACCACGCTCTAACTAACTGAGCTAACCGGCCACCCCTAGACTTGGGTGTTTGAAAGACATTGTCTCAAAGTGATTAAAGTCAGCCAGCTGGCCACTTCAAGGAAAACAACTATTTGTTGCCAATGAAAAATTTTCAGATTTTAAGCAAAAATTAGAATATTGGAAAACTTGTAAGTGCTTTCGTAAGCTTGACAGCTTCTCAATACTTAACAGACTTTTCTGATGAAAATAGTGGTGATATCCATGAGTAATGTTTTTACATTACATAATGAAATGTCCGTGAACAAAAATGCTCCAATGACCAAAGCTTGATGCTACAAAATTAAACATGTGTATAAGATACATTAAAAGTGTCAGATATATCAATGGATTTTAATATAACAAGTACAAAAAGTTCGTTGATATAGTTTCAGATTCCACATTGCAACTTTGATGAAACTATTGTAACCTAGCAAAGAGCTGGTCCAGTGGGCTTTACAGATAATCAATTATGCTGACTCTGGGTGCAGTGAAAGAAAGTGGCATTTATTGCATAACGCTACACAATGGAGAACAGGCAGCTTGCACTGAAAAAAACCAAACTCCTCAATGGTTTATAGACAAGGGGTTTTATAGAACAAAAATCATGAGTAATCATGAGTAAGGAGTTCAGGGTCGTGGGCTGTATTGATTGGTCAGTTCTTCAGCAATCTGATTTATTCAGCTCTTGGCGGCATCCAACCCTGGTCTATGTTACTATGGCCAGGTGGTCTCGAACAGGAGAGGTCTGTAAGACATCTTGGGGTTTGTGAGTTAGTGACGTTATCTTAAGAGCACAAAGAAAAGAATAGAGCTATACATTTCATGCTTCATAGGCTACATTGGTCCCTTATCTTCAGCAGAGTATACCTTCTGAAACTTGCTTTACAGGCAGGCCTATAGGCCCCAGGATGTGATTACATACCAGTGCAGCTATGACTCTTAAGGAGGGCTAACTAAATAATTTTAACTAAAAGCTAAATTCTAGTATACCTAGTCTGTTATGATTTGCTGTCGGCTTCACTATCATTTGTGAAATTTGGGTGGTGTGTTCAAAATTACCTTAAAAGGCTATTAAAATATTCTCCCCTTTTCCAAATACTTCTCTATGAGAAACTGTTGCCAGAAAATGGGTTATTGGTTTACGTCACAGGAAAGAATTCAAGGACGCACCGAATAAGCTATGCAATCCTTGTATTTATTAAAAGGGGGAAAGAATAGTACACTCCCAAAATAGTAGGAGCAGGCAGGCCAGGAGAAGAGCAACTTCACTAAAGAACAAAGAGGCTTAGGAATTTATTACTTCTAAAATGAGGGCGTGAAATTTTCAAATTTTAGGGCTGGCATTATAGGTGTTCCTAGGTGGGTCCTCACTGACTACTCTTTCCCTTTGGTAGGTGGTCATTCTCTTGTCCTTATTTGGTCCTTCTTAGAACTGTCATGGTGACATAGGGTGGAGATTTTCCCTGCCCATAATACTAATAATGTTATGATCTATTATAATTAGCTAAAGTTCACCTTGAGGGGAAAGATGGCGTCCTGGATCTGTTCTCGACCACCGGAATCTAGTTCTGGCCGTCTGGTAGTTGCACTTTTTCTTAAGGATGATCTGATCTCCTTCCTCCTTTGTTTTTTCACACTTCTTCCTTCCCTTCCTCCCCTTCTCTCCCTGCAGCCCTGTTTTTTTCTGCCTACGGTAACAAAACCATATTTTGTTCATATATGTACTTCAACGGAAGTGAGGTATTACAACAGATTGAATGTAGAAGAATATGTGAAAATCTTCCTGTCTTCTATTAAGCTAGACATTTTAAAGAGTTGCAAAAATGTAAAACAGTGCTACTCTTCTCAGTAAATGTGGTATTATGTTTTGTTAAATGTAGTTCTTTTAAAAGTATTTTAAATTTGTTTTAATTTCTAATAGGGTAAATATTGAAACATATGCTCCCCCACCAAAGCTCTTTGGGAGTCTTAAATAATATTTAAAGGGGTAAAGAGGTCCTGAGACCAAAATGTTTGAGGACAGCTATAGTGTACCAAGCAGTAGCAGTAAACAATAATCTTACATTTGTATAGTTGTTCCTATCTAAAATCTTTTCTTCTCAAAAAAATTACTTTTGATTTTCTGAAACATTTTAAGGTAACTTAGCTTACGATGACCTACTATTGCTTATAGATATGGTCCTGTAGCACAAATATTTTGTTTATGAATTATGGAGTTTGTTATGTCTCCTGTGCTATGAGGGTTAATTCTAGCAGGCCTGAAATTGGCCTGAGCTGTTTTCCTGAAGTAAGATATGTACCTGCCTAACACTGACTGTTGACCAAAGCATGAAACGTATTAATAGTGTTGTTTTATAACCATGGGTTCAATGAGAAATTTGGGGCAGTTTATATTAACTTATCTGCATCATTTATGGATTATATAGACATTGATGGTTTACACTTGGTTTAGGGGAAGCCTACCCATCCCCTAGAGCATTCCCGAAGGGCTACAACGTGAGAGCTAGTTACATATAAGAAACCCAAGTTGAGACTCCATTTTGGGCTCTCTGGTTCCTGTGTACATATACGTCAGTGGTTCCGGAGAGAAATTGTGTCTTGGTATGGCCCTTATAGTGGGAGGAGAGTTGACACGTGAACTTAGCCCTCTTTAGACCCTTACCATGTGAGGCATTCTTTGGTTGTGATGTATAGCCTGGCTTTCATGCTATTTCTAAATCATCTCCTTTTTTTGCAATAAACTGTAAATTCATGAGCCATGGCATTTTGTTCCTGTGGGTCTTCTTTAGCAATCAACCTTTCTGGTTGCCACCATTAGTACATTAACCAATCAAATTTATGCAGAAGAACAATAATCACATGTTACTTTTTTAGACTGTATAAATATATTTACGAATAAAATATTCTTTAAAAATATAGCTATTGGGGTGGCCAGTTAGCTCAGCTGGTTAGAGTGCAATGCTCATAACACCAGGGTTGCCGGTTCGATTCCCACATGGGCCAGTGTGAGCTGTGCCCTCCACAACTAGATTGAAACAACTAGTTGACCTATAGCTGATGGGACCTGGGAAAACACACTTAAAATAAATAAAAGTTTAAAAAATATATATTAGCTATTAATATTTCTGGATACTATATGTTGAAGTGTATACTCTAAAATATGTCAAACCATTTGTGATTAACATCATAAGATCATCTAGTAAATTGTCAGAGAGAGGTATATATTAATACTATAGCTATTCATCAGTATAGTTCTGACGTCAAGTAGTTACCTTACCAAAAAGCTTGGGGCGGAGCTCCTGGATAAGTTTAGACACTTAGAAATGACATGAAGTACTCAGGCCTTGTCAAAATGATTTTCCTCCACACTTAGAGAACTGACTTTTCATCCTCAGGTTTCTTAATAGTTACGCTATTTGGGTATCACATCTACACACAACCAATGTGAAATAAATAAGGGTTTCTGTTTGGTTTTCACACCGGTCTCTGACTCTCTTAATCAAGGAGGAAAAGCTTTCTCAGAGACCCCGTCCTTCCTCCCACACAGACATAGAGACACCTAGCAGCAAGACTGGCTGGGATGAGGGAGAGAGGGCATTTCAGCCTCCATCATGGATGGCAGGCTTTGCTGTTAAGGAGGAGGAGGGGGAGAAAATACCCATGGGGGGAGGCAAATACCCATTACTGTTACAGCATAGTACACACGTGTGAGCCCCTAGATTCACATGTCAGATGTAAAGAGGGAAATGTATAGGGGATAGTTTAATAGTATGAAATCCCTCGAATCCAAACACGTGGATGACCTTCCTATCTGTTTAAACACAATCCCGGACAGATTTTTGTTCTGGAATTCTATGTGACACCTATTTTCCTTAAATACCTCAGTAAATTACCTTTCAAGTACCAGGTCAAATATTATTTCCCCTCTGAAATTTTCCTAGACACCAAAAGAAGAAAGTTTCACCCTTCCATGAGAACTAAGGACATTGTGTTCAAGCCACTATTCTAGAATGCATACTGAAATGATGTGTTTATTTGCTGACTGCCCTGGTAGATTGAGGTCCTGTAGGAATAGAACTGTAATTTATTTTTATATGCCTCGTGTGTATCAGCTTCCATGTGATGGGTATATTATTACATGAATTAGTTGAAAAAACAAGTGATTGAAACCATATTTTTCAGCAGGACTATAAAATGGGGCTGAAGAAAACAGGACAAACCACTATTCATTCAACACCACTTCTTAATGACCATGCAAGGCTATGTTTCAGGGTACTATAGACAAGCCCATGTAGGGCTCTGTACTAAAATGAATCTCCATTCATGGGTTAAGTAGGCTGTAAGGTCCTAATGACCTATGCTGTGTCATTAAAAAGGATTGATAATATACACATCTCTTTTGTATATGAAGCACATTTGACCTTTGGGTTTAAGTGCTATCATATGCTACTTATATCTTTAAAAATTATTAACAACAAAATACCAAGCATCCTCAGTAGTAAAAATAGCTTTTTTCAGCTAAAATAACCATCATTAAAATAAAAGAACTATACATATGCATGCTTTACAATATAAACCCAAAGGTCCCCTATGGTATCATTAAACCTTAGCATTTAGAGAGGGCTTTTCATCTGTGGATCTCAAAGCAATTCACACATTATTAATTCCCCCCAAATGCTTCTAAGGTACAAAAGTTATAAATTAGGAACTGAGATTTTGGGTTCATTTGCTAAAGGGTGAAATGCTAGAAGGCTTCACAGATGGGTTTAAAGGTCAAATAATATTTTCCTTGTCTTCTTCTCAGGTCACTAGTTAGTGGTATCATCATCATATAAAAACACGTCTTAATAAGCAGCCAAGTGTCCAAGGTAGAGTTCTGGGCACTGAACACGTTTAATGAATACAATCCACACCATAGACTGAAACCTGTGGCAGGAAAAGAAGATGCAGACAAATTTCAAAATAGACAAACAAAATAAGACTTGTGATACAACATTTGTTGTCAGTCAACAATTATGAAAACATCAAGCAAAGATTTAATTGATGTTTCACAGTATAATGGCATCCACTTCGCCATATATACCGGGGGCGCAAAAAAATGTATACACATTTGTTATCTTAAAATCTGTATACATTTTTTTGGCTCCCTCTGTATATATATAATGAGAATTTTATATATATATATATATATATATATATATATATATATACACACACATACACACATATGTATATATGTACATATATATACAATATATACATAAAATAAGAATTATGTAGATGGTGTTATAAATAGAAAGGGAGGGACGAAATGGGGGAAGGATTGAAGGAGACAGGAAGCAGGGGTGGAGACAAGTAGGAGACAGACAAGGGAGGGGTATTTTGGTTATGCATACATTCTAAACGTATTCTAATTTAAATCAGGAATAACATGGAAAAACATGTGGACGGACACAAGAATTCAGACTCAAGGCGGAACTGGAAGAAGGTAAGATGGACATGTAAAAATGAATATGAATTAAGATCTCTCTGTGTACACACACACACACACACACACACACACACACACACACACTGAAGTAAGTTTTGTTATCTTTTGAGAAAAACTAATATGTCCCTGTATGGCCAATACTTGAGGAATAAAATGCTTAGCCAAATGAGTTCATGTCCTCACAAAACACTTGTATGTATTCTACTCACTTTTCAGAAACAATTCCTTAGTTTCCTGAACAGTCTTGAAAGCTTTTTAAAGAGTATTTTTCCCTCTAAAGTTTTTCTGGATGATGCACTGCTTAAGCAAAACTTTGCTTTGCACCAAAACGTCTTAAGAGACAGAGCCCCAGGGACTTTATCCGCTAGAGTCCTGTCCTGTCCACTTGGCATTTGGAAAATGCAGCTAATGACAAGTAAAAACCTACTAGAAATAACCTTGGACCCTCGGGAGAGGCATTCAACCCACAGTAAGCCTCCTCCAGCACACAGCACACCAAAGCAGTTCACCCTTTGATCCTAACTACTAACTATAAATCTCTCCAAGGACAATTAAACATAAAGGAAGAAAGGACCAACTTTGGGATTACCAGGAAGTAATTTGGCAAAATTGTTACAGAATGCAATCAGTAGTTATGCACTGGGGACTGATCTTCCTCAAGGACTCTGAAACACCACTGCCTTCAAAGATAACATCATAATTGATGCAATTGTTGCTTTGCCAAATACTCATCCTCACAGTTTTGTACATGGAAGAATATGTGTATAATTTTGAGAAACAAGTACATTTCAGAATGTGCTTCATTATAGGTAATTTATTTTCTTAAGACACAATGCCTTTTCTACTTAAATAATTTAGTGCACCTTTGTATTTATGTGTTACCTGGTGCATTCGTTTTTCTAATTTGATGTAACAAATTATTACTAACTTAGTGGTGTAAAATGACACCCATTTATTAGCTCATAGTTCTGTAATTCAGAAGTCTGGGTACAGTGTGGCTGCGTTCTCTGCTTAGGGCGACTCTGATAAGGCTAAAATACAGGTGCTGGCTGACTATTTTCTGGAGTTCGGGGTTATCTTCTAACCTATTTAGGGGTAGAATTTAGGCTTAAACGTAAGACCTAAAACCATAAAACTCCTAGAAGAAAATAAAGGGGACATTTGTTTTGATAGTGCCTTCTTTTTTTTTGGATCTGACATTGAAAGCACAGACAACAAAAGCAAAAATAATCAAGTGAGACTGCACCAAACTAAATGTTTCTGCATAACAAAGGAAGCAATCACCAAAATGAAAAGGATACCTATGCAATGTGAAAAAATGTTTGAAAGCCATATATCCATTAAAGGGTTAATATCAACAGTATGTAAGGAATTCTTACAACTCAATAACAAAAAAACAACCTAATTGAAAAAATGGGCAAAGAACCTGAATAGACATTTTTCCAAAGAATACGTGCCGATGGCTAACAGATATATGGAAAGATGCTCACTATTACTAATCATCACGGAAATGCAAGTCAAAACCACAATGAGCTATCACCATACACCTGTTTCAATGGCTATCATTAAGAAGACAAGAGATAAGTGTTGGCAAGGATGTGGAGAGAAGGGAAGCCTTCCTGTTGGTGGGAATGTAAATTGGTGGGGCCATTATGGAAAACAGTATGGTGGTTCCTCAGAATATTTAAAATAGAACTATCATATGATCCAGCAATCCCACTTCTGGGTATTGATCTGAACGAAATGAAATCCCTATCTGGAGGAGATGTCTGTACCCCTCACATTTGTAGCAGCATTATTCACAATAGCTATGACATAGAAACAACCTAAGCATCCATAAAATGTGAGGTATACACACACACACACACACACTATATATATATACATATATATATATATATATATATATATATATATATACACACACACACACATACACATATATAAATATAAATATAGTATATGTATTAGGTTGGTGTAAAAGTAATTGTGGTTTAAAAGGTTAAAAATAATTGCCAAAACGCAATTACTTTTGCACCAACCGAATACATATGTAGGCTGGGGGGGTGGGGGACATGGGGAGATGATATCAAAGGGCACAAACTTTCAGTTATAAAATGAACAAATTCTGAGGAGCTAATGTACCACATGGTGACTATAGTTAATAATACTGTGCTGTATACTTGTAATTTGCTAAGACAGTAGATCGTAACTTTTTAAAAAAAAGTTAAAAGTTAACTATGTGAGGTGATGATGGATGTTCCTCGTTAACTTGATTGCAGTAATCATTTCACAGTGTATATGTATATCAAATCATCACATTTTACACTTTAAACATATTACAATTTTATTGGTCAATTATATCTCAATAAACCTGGAAAAAAAAATTATTGCCTTGATGGTTATAGGCTATGGGTCACTCGTAGTAGCTCCTACTGTTTACTCTGAGTTCCTAGAGGCTGCTTACTTTCCTCTTACTTTCCTTGTAATGCAATTACCTCCATCTTTAAAGCCAGCGGTGGAGAATCTTCCCTCATTGCTCAAGTCTGAATTTCTCTGACTCTGACCCCTTGACCCAGGTTTAAAGGGCTCATGTGATTATATCAGGGCCATCTGGATAATCTCCCTTTTTTTTTCCCTCTTCCGCCGACCTCGGTTCAAGCCGCGGATCCCGGGTCAAGCGGTTGATCCTGGTTCAAGCAGTTGTTTCTCAGTCTAGTTGTGTAGGACACGGCTTCCTGTCCCATGCTGGTATTATGAGCCTCGGGTTTCCCGCCAGCTGAGGCAGTCTGTCACCAGTCATCCGTGGGCCGCTCACAGCAGCCCAGCTCACGGCAGCCCAGCTCCAGGGAGAGCCGTTGTTCACAATCTTAGCTGTAGAGGGCGCAGCTCACTGGCCCATGTGGGAATCAGACTGGCCACCTCAGCGTTGGCTCTCCAACCACTGGGCCGGCCCGATAATCACCCTTTCTTAAAGTCAGCTATGCCCTATAGTATGACCTAATTATGGGAGCAAAATCCATTATATTCCCAGTCTCAGGGATTATACCTGTTGTATACGACAGAGAGCTGAGATCTTGGAATATCTGAAAGCCTTATGCCTGGTAGCTGGATTATTATTGAAATCTCTTTTCATGTTTTCAATAGATAAAAATCTACCTGGACATCAGATTAGGATCTTTTTTACATAGTATCCAAATGAAATTTTGAAATATGATTAAAACCCTTCATAGTGTTCTTTCAAAAAGCGAAGTATGAATACCAGTATTTCATTAAATATCTTTCTTCATTAATTTGCCTTAAGGAAGGCCAAGTGTTTAAATCTAACGCAGAAATAAAGAACAGATTTTGAAGTTTTTCCATTGTACTGAATCTACATCTTTTGTTTACATAGTATGCATAAAAATCACAATAGTGTGTCTGCCATGTTTCTTCAAATACAAGAGATGTATGAATATCTTTTCTTTATAACAAATATTTCCTTCATGTAAAAATGATTAATTTTCCACCAGGGCAGAACTTGTTCTATGGCTTTTTATGATAGCAATTGTAACTCAGTCCAGGCTAAATGTCCTGCTTCAGGCAAAGATTTATTCCCTATGCTTTAAAAATTGAACAAAAATAAATTAAGTGTAATTTCTCAAATTATATAAAATGATCATTATCACTTTTAAAATATCATATCAGTGTTATCGCAAGTTTGAGATTCTACATAATTGTTCTACCTGAATACAGAAAGAAAAAAAATTATTTCAAAATTATTGTTGAACAAGTGAAAATTTGTTGCCCTTGACAATTTAAATTGAATGAACTATATGGAAGTTAGGAGAAAGTGGGACTGTTACCACTTCTAATCCGATGAAGTTTTGAACATCAGTCTAGCATATTTTTAAAAATTAACTTCATTTTATTTTAACTTAAATAGCATAATTTAAGGAGACCTGATACAGTAGAAAGGATTCCTGAATATATTCTTTGACTTTAATGAAAAAATAGTATTAATAATAATCATCTATTGAGTGCTAATGTATGCTAGGAAATGTGCATTATCTCATTTAATCTTAACACTCTAAGGTAGTATATCTAAATTGTATTTCTTTTAAAAATATAACTACAATATTATAATCACACCTAAAATTATTTAAAATCCCTAATTCCTTAAAGTAATTAAATATCCATTTAGTGTTTGAATTTCCCCAACCACTGTGTACAATTTTAACAGTTAATTTGTTTGAATCAAAATCAAAATATATCCACAAGTTGCAATTGGTTGATATGCTTTTAAATCTAATTAATGTATAGTCCTGTTCTTTTCCTTTCAGATTTTATATTGAAAAACATGAATAATTTTTTTGCAGTTTTCTGCAAGGTGTAGTTGGCTGACTGTATTCACATAGTACCATTTATTGTGTTCCTTTGTCCTCTATATTTTGTAACAGTTGGTAGTTAGATTGAAACAGGCAAGATCAGTTTCAGGTTTGATGTTTTTGCAAGACTACTTTGTAAGTGATGAAGGACCTGGCTTGGAGACAGGTTTTTTTTTGTGATGCGTATACTGACTTTGATGATTTTGCTATATTGATTCTATTCCTATAATAAGTTGTGGCTTTATAGGCAGTGTCTCTTTGGGTCCTGTAAGTTGTCTTTAGGCAGTTTAACTCTGTTTAATTGCCACCATCAGTACAAGAGCTATACAGATAATCTTCCTTTCATCATTTTGTTACACTAAACAAAGTTTGTAAAGGGGACATAAAAAATGTTTGAGTCTCTCTCTTTATCAGTTTCAAAATAGTGACTTGGTTACTTAGTGTCCTCCAAAGGTGACTGATCAACTTTATTTTTCTGAAATGTCATAGATTTTTTAATATATCCATACTTAAAATGTTCCAGGCCACTGCAATCTTTATTTTATTGTTACTTAAATTGTGCTAACTTTGGCTAGCGGGAGACAACTCAAGTTGGCTCCTGAAACACTCTCCTATGCCCCCAATAACCTTTGAAATCTCCCTTGCTTACCAGCATGATAAGATGATCCAGGGTACTTACCGTGTTTCCCTGAAAATCAGACCTAGCTGGACAATCAGCTCTCATGCGTCTTTTGGAGCAAAAATTAATATAAGACCCGGTATCATATATCATATCATATCATATCATATCATATCATATCATATCATATCATAAATTTTTGCTCCAAAAGACGCATGAGAGCTGATTGTCCGGCTAGGTCTGATTTTTGGGGAAACACGGTATACACTTCCTACATCAGACCTGGAATCATTTCTTTAGCAACTCCAATTCTTATTTATTAATAGGAAATGGTATTTCAAGACTATAGTCTGGGCGCTAGAAGTGTAAATTGCCACTGGGTTATTCATAAGCTTTTACAGTGAACAGAACTATGAAATGAATTTTTTTCATGAATTTTACACCATGTCTTTCAATTCAAATTTGGAATTACAGGAATGTTTTGAATTAACCTCACAAATTTTACATTTCTTTCCTTTTCTCTCACAACAAAAAAGGTCCTTGTTACCAATGGCACCAACATGATTTTTCATTTTCTTTATCACACAATATATGTAAAACTATCTTTGAATAACTATACCAACATTACAAAAAACAGCTACTGATTACTGAAAAGAGTTTGAGGTGTTTTGTTTTGTTTTTCTTTTCCATTCCTTTTGTACCTAGAGTACATGTACTTTAAAGTAAATCAAAATAGTTGCTCTTGGTGTGGTTAATGTACCTCCTCACTAAAGAATTTGACTGCTTTATTTTTCATAGATTTTGATATTTAAGTGTGCCTTTTAATTTCATTGTGTTTTGTAATTATATAAAATATGTAATCCTTCCAAACGTAAATATAAAAGTCAAGGTATAGAAAGATAACTAGTTTCTATTCTTGTCACTTCCTTGTAAACTTTTTAATTAGATAATATTTTTTTCATATCTTTGTATTTAACGGAACTATACTGTGCATACTTTTTCTAAAGTTACTTTTTTAAGTTCAATGTATATCCTGAATATCACTCCATGAAAGTATAGAAAGGTATTCTCCATTCCTTTTTATAGCTGCATAGTATTCCCTTGAGTGCATTACCATAGTTAATTTAACCAATCATCTAAATTGGCTTTTAAGGTTTTTTTCCTCCTCATTCTTTTGCTATTAAAAATAGTCATACAGTGCACAGTATAGTGCACTTTTTGCTAATATTTTTATCCTGTGTCCTGGTATGGCTGGTAAATTTGCCTACCATACATTGTGTATGAAATAATTGCAGAGTTAATTTAGGGATCTAAATTACTTTATCTTATTATTTTTGTTCAAAGAAGATTTTTATTTCCTTCTGGCAAAATTTAGGATTCAGGTGCTATAGTTCTACTTTATCTTGGATTGAACCAATTCAAAGCTGGTTTTAATCTTAGTGAAGGCTGGTCTATTTCTGGGTCACCCTTTTTCCTAAGCTGTAGCTCCTTCACAGATCCAAAAACAAATTTTTTTTTTCAATTTAAAGTTTATGGGGGTGACAATGGTTACTAAAGTTACGTAGGTTTCAGGTGTACAATTCTGTAATACATCATCTATATATCACATTGTGTTCTCTTTCCATCACCATCTATTTGATCCCCTTTACCCTCATCTACCACCACCCTCCCCCTTCCCCTCTGGTAACCACTAAACTGTTGTCTGTGTCTATGAGTTTCTGTTTCTTCATTTGTTTGTCTTGTACTTTTGTTGTTTTCAGTTTTGTATACCACATATCAGTGAAATCATATGGTTCTTGACTTTTTCTGTCTGACTTATTTCACGTAGCATAATAATCTTAAGATCCATCCATGTTTTCGCAAATGGTACTATTTCAACCAAAGTGTCCTTTGATAGATGACTAGATAAAGAATATATGATATATATATACACAATGGAATACTACTCTGCCATAAGAATAGATGAAACAAAAACAAATTCTTAAGTGATTGTCAGAGCCAGTCTTCCTGGCATTCACCGAACTCCTGCGCTCTATGGAACTTCCTATAGGTTTGTTCACCTCCTCAGCCTTTCGTGCCCTATTCTGTACTACACTTGCCCTTTTAACTTTGTGTTGCTTAGGAATTTTCACATGCCTCAAGGAAAAATGCCATGCACTTCCTTTTTCTCTTCAATCTTGGATGTCAAATCCTTGTTGTCCTGGTAGCATTCTAATTTCTTCGAATAGATTTTTCTTACATTTATTAAAATTTGCTATTTGTTCTTAGTAGAAATTTTAAACTTAAGTAAGCTACACTGTCATAGCTAGAAGTAGAAGTCAGTAATAAGGTTTTAAGGAAAACTATGACATATTAATCTTCAGTGAAGCGATTGGAGGATATTTGGAAATAAATACATTAAGTATCAACATATCATTTCAGGATTTTTGCTATTAAAAAAGACAATCACAAAATGGGGAATCACTGGTCAAGGACAGTATATTTTTTCTTTAAAAAAAAAAAAGGGAAAAATGACAGCATGTCCGTGTGATAATGGAAGTGATCTAGTAGAGAGGAAAATTAATCATGCATGAGAGGAAGGCAAAGCTCTTAAAGAGACAGGAGGGCATGGAATTTACTGTGGAGTGGAGGAGTTGGCCTCATGTTAGAGCACATCACACAGATCAACCGTTTTAATAAGAGGGAAGGCAAAAATTCTGTGTACAGATGTAGGTAAGTTGGTATATCTGGTATTGGATATGAAAGGAGGAGTAGATTCTGATTTGTTTATTTATTTGGTTGAGAAGTCAACTCATTGGCCTTGTAGAGCATAGGTTATAATAGATATTGATGATTGGGGGAGACTGAAAGGACAACAACTTGAAGCTGAACGGCACCCTCCACAACTAAGGTTGAAAGGACAACAACTTGACTTGGAAAAAAGTCCTGAAAGTACATGCTGTTCCCCAATAAAGTCCTGTTTCCATAAAAAAAAAGTCAAAAGGTTTTAGAGTACTTACTAATGTTTTTAGTAGGCAAGGAATATACTCGTAAATTGAGTAAATAGTAAAAGAAGGACATAAAATGGTGAAGAACACTGAAATATGATTGGGTCAGTGGATTGGATATATTAATTGCATCAAATAACTATTGGAATGAGAAGACTAGGGGAAAATACACGAAAGACAGGAGTTAGTACTGAGATCAAAGGAATTAAAACCTGCACACTCATTCTGCTTCTACTCCCCCCCTTTCCCCCTCAGAATGTTCCTAGCCCGACTGAATTCTAGGAAGGAGATGACGGAAGACTGAAGAAAGATCTACATTCATAGGGGCTCAAATAGCTCAGCTGTGGGTTTCTGCTCTGAAAGACCTGGACAGAAAAAGCAGAAGGCATTTTCCCACTAGGGAAAAAGGGAAAATGATGCTGGTAGTCCTCAGGAGATGGTGGCAGCATGCAACCTGCCAGTGTGGAGGTAGCAGAGACACTGGTGACAGAAAGAGTAGAAAAATGGAAGGTGGGAGCAGTACAAGTGGTCATTAGTATTATAGGTTAATCAGAAATGGGGAAAGTCTTCAAAAAATGAATCTTATTAAAATCTAGACTAAAAATTGTATATTGAATGATTAAAAAATTGTAAATTATATTATCCTTAAAAGCAACTCAAAATTAAGTTCAGCTTATACTTAAAAATATTAAATTACACCAAATCTTTGAATAAACCTGGGTAAATCAAGTCTTGATTTCCCCAACCCCTTCTGGCATCCACAGTTTGATCAGTGGGTCATTTGGGGAAAGTAAGTTCAGGGCTTTATTGATTTTTTTCATAGACAGTTCCTGAATCTTTGAAATGCAAATAATTCTCTTTTGAAGTACCTATCATTTTTTTTTTTTTCATCCTGTCGATTTTTCTGTTCCTCAGTTTTCAACTGATCTCATTCTGTTAGATGTTTTAGGATATGGTTCAAGCAATTCTTCACCAACACCTTCCATAATTCCTATTTCTTATATCATTTGCAAGACCTACAAATTTTACCTTTTTTAACCTTAAATGCAAATTTAAATTTTATACTCCTCAATTCATAATATACCATCATCATTATTATTCTGTATAAGACACCTTTCCTCCTTCGTATTGGCCTACCTTCCTTTTTGTCTTTCATTCTTTCTTTTCCCCTTTATTCAACTCCTATTTCTTTCCACAACTGAACTTGTATTCTGATATATTTTATTGTATCTTTTCTATTTTCAAAATACATCTTGTTTATGAAAAACTATTTTTAATTTTTATAAATGATACTTTATTATATGTCATTCTGGTTTTTGTTTTGTTTTGTTGCTTTGCTTTCTTTAATATGTTTTAGGTTCCAGCCATGTACTTACATAATTCATTACTTCTGACTGTTGCAAAGTACTCAGTGGTATGCAATGGCTAGTTTTATCTATCCATTCTTCCAGATATGAACAATCAGATTACCTCTTTATCTCCAACTGCCATCAATTCTCAGACCCCACAAATAATTCAGTGGAGTTCATCATACCTGTTCACCTTAGAGTGGAATTGCAGCATTTTAGAGTATCCACATACTTAGTTTTACTAGGTTGGATGGCACTATTCTATGCTTACACCAATAATGCATGAAGCATCCTAAATCCCATATCTACCAATACTTGGAATTATTTTTGCAGTCACTGAAAGTTTACTTTGTAGTAAAATTGCCCTATATTTGCATTGTCAGAAACTGACCAACTAAGATTTTGATGGGCTGAAGTAAAATAGACCTATGAGGAATATTTGAGTCTTTCAATCTTTGAAAATGTGTATAGTCATCAGTTCATTAGTAAATGTAACATTTTTTTGCAGCTTCTGTTTCTCGAAGCAGCCTTATAATCACAGGGGTCTAAAAAATGTAATACTCAGTTACGGAGGACACCCTGAAAATAACAGGGCCAACAATGGGTAGAGTTGCAGGCAGTGGCTCGTAGTCGTATATGGCAGAAAGCTTCTTGCATTTTCCCTGCCCAACCCCACCCTGCCTCAGTAGACTCTAGAAGAAAAATCATCTTACCTTAAGCTTATACAAGAGATCCTAGAAATATTTATGTAATACATGTAAGTCTTCTTGGGGTTTCGTTGGACAATTTTAGGAGAGGAACTCAGGGAAAAGATTGGACGTCCTGCTAATAAAATAGGTAGGGGACTCAGCACATCCATATTTAGGACACTGCTATAGATAATACATTTGTACTCACAGGAGGGTGAATCTGAAAAAGGAACTGATAGCATTTTAAGCACTCATTACCATGTTTCCCCGAAAATAAGACCTAGCTGGACCATCAGCTCTAATGCGCCTTTTGTAGCAAAAATTAATATAAGACCCGGTATTATATTATATTAATAATTATATTAATAATTATATTAATAATTATATTATATTATATTATATTATATTATATTATATTATATTACATTACATTATATTACATTACATTACATTACATTACATTATATTATATTATAGACCCGGTCTTATATAAGACCGGGTCTTATATTAATTTTTACTCCAAAAGATGCATTAGAGCTGATGGTCCGGCTAGGTCTTATTTTCAGGGAAACATGGTATGTCCTAGGTTCTTGGCTAGTTGTGTTCACATAGGGAATGTCTTTTGAGCCTCACATTAGCCCTCTAAGGCAGGATTTCTTAACCTCAGAACTATTGACATTTTAGACACGGTAATTCTTTGTTTTTTGGAAAGAGGTATCCCGTGTATTGTAGGGTGTTTGGAAACAACCCTGTTTACCCATTAGGTGCCAGTAGCAATCCTTCTAGTTGTGACAACCCCAAAAATGTCTCCAGACATTCCCAAGTGTCCCTTGGAGGGGTGAAATGCCTCCAATTGAAGACCACTGTTTTAAGGTAATGATCACCAACCGTATTTGTCGGGTGAAGACACCGAATTTAACAAAGCTTGGGTAACTTGGTCATAAAGCAAAGAAATATAGGAGATGGGATTTGAACCTAGGTCATCCCTTGCTTAAAAGTCCCTAATATTTTCCTTATTCCGTAGTACAACTACCAGCAATAAATATTATCTTGTATTTACGTGCTTCAGTTGTTTTCAACCATCTGTTATGCTACTATATACAAAAGGGACAATACGAGCACAACAGGAAAACCACCACCATAACTAATTGGAACATTCTTTACTCTTCACACTCCCATCTAATTCTCAGAGAGGTACCATGGTGTGCATGGGTTTTCACTGATTAGTTTATTGAATGTTCAGCATTTTTTAAGGTAGTATGGTCAATTGTTACTTTTCCCTTTTATAAAGAGACAAGAAGGCTCTAACTATACTTAAGATTATGACAGAGATGTACTAACAAACCAGGTCTTTGGAATCTTGAAACTATTCTTCCAACTATATAGCACACCAGCTAAGCAGGGGGAAAAAAATCAACTCAATAGCAAACAAATAATCCAATTATAAAATGGACAAAGGACTTCAATAGACATTTTTCAAAAGAATACGTACAGATGGCCAACAGGTATATGTGAAGATGCTCAACATCACTCATCATCAGGGAAATGCAAATCAAAACCACAATGAGTTGTCACCTCACATCTCTTGTCTATTGTCAGAAAGAGATGACAAATATTGGCAAGGATGTGGAGAAGAGAAACCTTGTGCATTTCTCATGGGAATGAAAATTGGTGTAGCCACTATGGAAAGCAGTATGGAGGTTCCTCAAAAAATTAAAAATAGAACTATCATATGATCCAGCAATCTCACTTCTGGGTCTTTATCTGAAGGAAATGAAATCACTATTTCAGAGAGATATTTGCACCACCATGTTCATTGAATCACTGTTCACAATAGCCAAGATATGGCAACAAGGTAAGCTTCCATGGACAGATAAGTGGATAAAGAAAATTCCACACGCAATAGAATACTATTCAGTCATAGAGAAGCAGGAAATCCTGTCAGTGGAAACAACATGAATGGACCTTGGGGGCATTATGTGTAAATGAAATAAGTCAGAAGGAGAAAGATAAACATTGCACGGTCTTACTTACAAGTGGAATCTGAAGGAAAAAAAAAGCCAAACTCTTAGTAACAAAAAGTAGAATGGTGGTTGCTAGAGGCTGGGGGGTGGAGGAAAAGAAGAGATTAAAAAATAAAGTGTAATGGTGGTTGCCAGGGGCTGAGAGTAGGGGGTCATAGGGAGTTATTGTTAATGGGGGAAGAATTTTATTTTTGCAAGATAGAAAGTGTTCTGGAGATAGATAATGGTAATGGTTGCACAGTGATATGAATGTACTTAATACCACTGAACTAACTGTACACTTAAAAATGGTTAAGATATTAAGTTTTATTAAGTTTTATGTTACACGTATTTTACCACAATAAGAAAATTGAAAAACAAAACCTAAGCACCATATTTGGTATTGCAAATTACACAAGCAAGACAGGATTTTGCTTATCAAACAATTATATTAGCTTTATTTTACTATAACTCTAAAATATCCAAATTCATACACATGCCAAAAGTTTATCAATCTGAGAGGCCTACCAAAATATTATTTCAAAATTAAAACACAAACATAGCAAATTATAGTAAGGTGGGCCTGTTGCTTTATATTTAGTATATCTGCCCTAATTCCTTTTTAGTTCCGAGGCACAATTACTACTGTTTATTGCCAGGGCAATGATATTTATGGGTTGAACTCCCATCAAGAGGGTCTCCTTTTTCTGTCAGCAGTGGCTTAATGAAATAGCCTTTCACCTTTCGAGACAGGCCTTTAAATTCTCTCTGTACAGATGGAAATGCTGTAGGTCATTTTCTTCTAATTGCTTGTGAACAAAGATTGAAAAGCCACCACACAATTTAGCTTGAATGGCAGATTTTTCTCAGAAGTAGTCCAAGCCAGAACCATCAATTTCAGCACAAGATTTAGATGTCTTGTCAGAGCTTGGTGGTAAAAATTGGCTTTATTCACAGCTCCCCCAAAGAATTCTTTTTAAAGAAAAGTATATCATAATTCTTTAATACCAGATGTAATGTAACACCAGATATGATGTTTTATTTGACTATCCTATGAAATGATTTTGATCAGTTGCTTTGTGGTTGTCATATGGTGGCTCCTTCATAATCCTAAAGTGAGAAACAGAGAAAATATTTTTGAGTAAGGATTATTCTTTATATATATATATATATATATATATATATATATATATATATATATAGATTAAAATTAAGGTTAAATAAGATTTTAAAAATATTTAATCTATATTAAATTATTATGATATGATATAAGAAATGGTTAAGGGTAATAAGTAAATATATGTAACACTTTTCTCTGACTGAAATGCTGCTTCTTCTTGTCTTGGTATTATTTCTCAGTGTTTCGTCCAACACTGCAAATTGCCAAAGGTGTTCCTGCTTATTGAACTTACTGTAATATCTACCTTCACTTTGGATCAGATCTTCTAAGGCACATTCTGAAAATAATAGAATTGCATACTTGTTTTCTTTAAAAGAAGGTCAAAATCCTTTAACTGTTATATCATTTGTTAGGTCAAAGTTTTTGAGATGAAGAACAGACAGAAATACTCAGGTCTTTAGATTAGCAGTCCTCAAACTCTTTGATTTAAGAGGAACCATTTGAACTCTTAAAAATTATGGAGAATCCCCAAAAGCTTTTATTTATGTGGATTAAACCTGTTGATATTTACCATATTAGAAATTAAAACTGAAAAGAATGTAAAATACGTTATTTTTAAATACCAATAATGAACTCATTACATGTAGATTTCACTAACAATTTTATTTGGAAGGTATATTTTCCATAATAAAAAAATAGCAAGTATGGTACTGTTTTACATTATACAAATCTTTTAAATATCTGGAATTGTTTTATTTAGAAAGATCATTTTTTAAAAAATGGTGCTTGCTGGCTTTGGCAGAGGGAGAGTGGAAAAATGGCACCCACCAACCTCAGTCCCAGAGAGTATCCCAGCAGGCCCTGCTTCTCTAGTGATGCTTTAAGATTAGAAAGTGGGTCTCTTTCACATCTATACTGGGTCATGGGGTGGCTGAATTTTCATGCGGACCCTCTGAGAGCCATTTGTCACGTCCCTATAGCCCTTGGGGTCTCAGGGAGTAAATGGTTCTCAAAGCCAGATGTTGGGAGGGCTCGTCTCAGGTGCAGGTCGTAGAAGTTGGGGTGCTTGATGTGGGGTAAGAACCCTTCGCTTCTCAGAATGAAGCTAAGATTTGTGACTTCCCTCTCTGTTGTTGGTTGCCGTGTGGGGATATGGTTTATGGCAAGACTGGGTCTCGGTCTCTCCTACCTGCTTCAATATGGCCTTTTTCTCATTTGCCCCACATGAAGGAGTTGCTTGGCTAGTTGTCTTTTTCAGAGGAAATTTTTCCAGATGTAGCTGTAGATTCCATGTGTCCTTGGGAGGACGTCAGTTCAGGATCTTCATATCTCTATCTCAAACCTCTTGTCTTAATGGAAGGCAGTTGATTTCTCAAATACGTTTCTACATCTGTTGCAATATCATATGTCACAGAACCACTGGACAACTCGACTGTAATACTTGTGAGACAGTGAGAGTGAAAAAGGCAAATAATATATTATTATTATTATTATGTAAATAGTTTTGCTTGCAGGCCCCTGGGAGGGTTTCAAGGATCTCCAGGGGTTCCTGGACCACATTTTTAGAATGCATGTTTTAGACTGAAATTTATATTCCATAGAAGGTGAATATGCTTTATTTTTCTCTTTGTAACTAATAAATTTTCTTTTCTGTTTGAAGGTAGCATCAGGAATATAGGTTTTTGAGACCAAATCTTATTACTTTTTTATTCAATGATTGTATTTCACCATCTGCAGAAAGCCTTCTCATATATTTGTGTCAACCCTGCCACTGACACTGACAAGAGTGTTATGGGGACCATATTTGTAGAGTGGTGAACTTTCTTCTTAATACGCCACTGAAGGCTGCTGAACCACAAAACAAATTCAATTCTATCGAAGACCAAAAAAGAAAAGCATCACTATTTATGTTGTGTTTTTTAGAAGTATCTTTTCATCTACTCCTCTGTGAAGAACAGCAGTAATACCCAAAGATGACCCTGAGGGTCAGATGAAGTAAAGCTTAAAATCATGGACTGTCATTTGTGTATTGATGGAATGAGTCCATTCATTTGTTTAGGTTTATATAGGTAGCACTCATATCATTGGTAATTTGTTTTTCATAGAATATTGCTTGTTTATGTTATCTTATTCCAGCATTCCTGGAAATGCGTGAAATAATGACAGTTACTCTTCCTACAGATTCCTATAAATTAAACTAATGTAAAAGTAATTTTAGTGATTGACTTATACATTTACACATATTTTAACCCCTAAATAACATCCCTGACCTTGTACTTACCTGTCTTATATATGGCAGCCATATTTATGGCTTGGCTTTGCATTTTTGCAACTTCTTGCAAGTTCCCAGCTATACTTTGTCACAATCACCTGAGGATGATTTTAAAAACACACCTATTTGGGTCCTGTTCATAAACTATAGGATCACAGTTTCTAATTTTCAAAACCTCATATCTCTGAGTTAGACAAGCTTCCCTGATGTTCCTGTTATAGACACCGCTTACCTATTTCTGACCCACTTTTTCTGCAATTCATAAGACATGTAAAAAATAATAGACCTTCTCAGTGATGTGCTGATATGCGTTGTTGTCTGAAATCCACTGCTCAGGAAACATCCATGGTTTTACTTTCCTGGGTTTCAGTTACCTGTGGTCAACTTCAATCTGAAAAAATTAAATAGAAAATTCCAGAAATAAATAATTTATAGGTTTTAAATTGCACACCATTCCGAGTAGTGTGATGAAATCTCATGAGTCCCACTCCATCCTGCCTGGATGTGAGTCATCCCTTTGTCTCATGTCTCCATCTTGTCTATGCTCTCCACCTGTTAGTCACTTAGTAGCCATCTCGGTTATCAGATCAACTGTCCAGGGATCTCAGTGCTTGTGTTCAAGTCGCCCTTTTTACTTAATAATGACTCTAAAGTGCAAGAGTAGTGATGCTGGCAATTCGGACACGCCAAAGAGAAACCTTAAAGTGCTTCCTTTAAGTGAAAAGGTGCAAGTTCTCGACTTAATAGGAAAAAAAAGAAAATTATATGCTGAGGTTGCTAAGATCGATGGTGAGAATAAATCTTCTATTTGTGAAATTCTCATGTATAAATTAAACTTATCACAGGTGTGTATGTATGTATAGGAAAAAACGTACATATAGGATTCGGTACTATGTTAAGTTTCAGGCATCCACTGGGGGCCTTGAAACGTATCCCCTGTGGAAAAGGGGAGACTACTGTACGAAATATTGACCACCATCTCTAGGGGAAAGAGTTTTAAAAGATGTTTCTCACCAGACAGGACATCACTTCCATTTCCTGGGGAAGTCATTTCTTTCCAACCAAATATACCCTGGAATTGTAGGTATTCCCTTTGCTATGGGAATACCTACAATTCCAGGGTATATTTGTTGTTTGCTCTAGTGTATTCACTTTTAAGGAATCTGAAAACCTTTCTCTAGGCATTTGAAAGAGGGGGAGATAATTTTAATGTGGTTGATGTGAGAATCCACTCTAGGGGAACTCCTGTAATCAGAGAATGCTCCAACTTGCCAAAACCTGTACTTGTAGGAGGTGGTAGAGGGGAGTGAGTTAGAATGCAGTGCTCTGGGTCGCATCATAAGGCCCCCTCAGTATTTTCCCTGGAAAAACAGTAAAAATCAATGAATAATATATTGGTCACTGAGATTTTTATTTAACAGTTTTTTTGTTTTGTTTTTAATTTGGGTGGTTGAAATCATTACTAGGTTCTACCTACTGGTAGCTGAAGTAAACACATAAACTGCCTGTGTACTCAGGATCTGGGCAATGAGGTGGTAGGAGAGACCTGAGATACTAATGTTTACAGAAAACAAAGCTTTATGAATATGGTTCACAGTCCCTGAAGCTGTTCTATGATGATCACTATACACATACAAAGTTGGATTGTATGGTTATGAATAGCCTTCCCCTGGAAAGTACAAAAAGTGGTGTAACCTTCTGGCTTAGCTGATATGTGCTACCAGATACAAAAGTAAAACCTCTAAGGCCACTGTTGCTGTCCTTAGACGTAATGAGGCAATGCATACATTGAAATGTGTGTAGAAACCACTTGTGTTGTTAGAAGAAAGAATATTCCTTTTGATCTTGTTCCTTCAGGTGTTTTTGCCTTTTATGCTTGCTTATTTGAGCTAGTGGGTATTACGCACATTGTCTCTTCTCCTTCTAACCCTGTATTTTCATTTTGTAGACAAGACTGAGGCCTACAACAGCTTAATTTCACTCAGCTAATAAGTGATTGGCTTGGTATTAGAACGCTTCACCCTGAACCCCTCTCCAACACAAGTCCAAAGCCAAAAGAATCCTGACCTCTATTATCCACTTATGGAAAAATTGGTTATCTGAAAAATATTTAACTATGTAAATTATATAAGACCAATTTATCAATCATCTAAGCTTACTAGGAGCAAAAGGAAGCATATGTTTTTTAGCTCTTGCACCAAATTGCCTTGATTTTAGCAAAAATAAAAATATAAAATTGGCAATTGAACATTTGAGGGCACTTGGCTATTTTGCGAGATTTTAAATATTTTCATGATTTTAGTATAGCCACACTTCCTGGGGAGTTTTTTCAGTTCATTTCCTTTTTTTCAACATGAGTCAATGTTAATTTTATACACACAGACACCCTGTTGTTCTAGAAAAAAATCTTACAAGAATAATTACCTTGCCCTGTTGACAAATTGTTTAGCCTAAATAACAGTGCCATCTGCTGAAAAGGACTAGTGAGTCACAGAAAAGTTTTCAGAGGGCTTATTTGGATTGGGTACACAAGGGTGGAAGAATAAAAAGAAACAAAGAAGATACCAGAGGAGATGAAGTTAAACAAAGGCTAAACCTAGAGGAAGAGGAAACTTGAGGGTATAGAAACATCGGAACATTGACAAGGAACTTTACAAGACAAAAAGCCTTAGTAGAATATAAATGAAAACAGCAGCACTTCAGGCATGTTGAAAATTTCGAGGTACTCTGATTGAAATAATAGTTATAATGCAAGTGAAACATTCTGGTTAATTGAAGGAGATTTGAGGAAGTTGCATGATTTAATTAAAAATAAACAGGTTGATGTGAATAGATTTTTATTATTCTTGAGCCTCCTCAAAAATATTCTGATGAAAGATTGGGGCTAGGTGCCTTTATCAAAACATCAAGAGTAAGAAAGAAACATTAATTACTGCTTCTCAGTAATACTTGAATTTTACTGATGTGTTGGCAGTTTGTTAAAGGCATATCAGGCAAATTCATTTTCCAAGGAAGTCTTTAAAATAAGCTTCTTAGATACTGCATTATTACTTCTATAAAATTCCTAATTTCTAGTTGTCTCTTTTCTAACCCTATCCAAATGACAGTCAGAAATTAATAATTGGTGTTGTGAGCATGAATGGATGCTGTGATTATAATGAAAGGTTTGGCCTAGAATGCTTTTGAATCAAAATAAATGGTATGTAGCTCCTTTTATTTCATTAAAAAGAGAGATAATCTACAGTGCTCTAATGATAAGACTGCATTTCAAGAATTCTGTATCTCCATGTTAGAAGTAATATAATTTTAGAAATATAAATAAGTGGCCTGCTATCTTAAGTCTGTTGTATCTATTTTGACAGTGTTAAATGGATTGTTGCCTTTTCGTTGTCTTAATGTATTTCCTTGCTAAACTTTTAGGTTTTCTTATATGATATTATGCAGTGCCAAATTGCTAAAGGAAAACTGAAAATTTAGAGAAAATCTCCTGAACTCCACACTCTTTTTGGGCCTGTGCTTTTATATCTATTTTTCAGTTTTCTTAATTTGTTTGTTTTAATTTCATCTTTTATATGCAGCGTATTTTTGGATTTAGCATTGTTAGCTAACGTGAAAATATATTTATATTTAAAGAGGTGAATTCAGCCCATTCACACTTACTGATCTCGCTCTCTCTCTGCCATATCTTTTGGAATTTAGGAAGCTTTGTATCTTTTCAATAATAATTACACACACACACTCACACATGTATAGTCTCCTTGGCCTCTTTATCTGGCTATACCTTATTGATTTCCAACTATGAAATTAGTCTTAGCTAGTATTATCTTCTTTCTCATCTCTTTCCTTTCTCTTAGCATCAGATTTGAAATAGTCATTTTTCTTTTATTTAATGCTTAGAAGGTAATCTGCAAGTTTATTTTACTTTTCATGTACTCTCCCCATT
Organism: Rhinolophus sinicus; assembly: GCF_057876585.1. Lineage (NCBI taxonomy): Eukaryota > Metazoa > Chordata > Mammalia > Chiroptera > Rhinolophidae > Rhinolophus > Rhinolophus sinicus. The sequence continues at coordinate 18,717,702 of NC_142518.1, read as the reverse complement.
CTCTATTTTTCTTAGTTGAGACCATCTGTATTTTCAGGACATATAGCTGTTTCATATTATATTGTCACCCTTATAACTCACTTATGGTCTTAAGTATAGGTAATAGTTTTCACTATCACTCTTGAATTCACTATCTCTCCAGTCTTTTGGGATGTATCAAGTTTATTTTCTGTAATGCTATTAGATAAAGTCTCATGGTAAAAATATTTGCTGAGTTCTTGCATGTTCAAAAGATTATCTCTGGTCTTAACACTTAAGTATTTATTGTCTGGACATAACATTCTTAGCTAATAATTACCAAAGTATGATAAGTAGGCATTTCCATTGCTTTCTGGCTTGAACTATTATTGTTGGAAAATCTGATAACAATTGATTATCTGTCCCTTATATGTGACTTTGAATTTATGCCTGAACAGTCCTTTTTGTTTTTATTCCTATAGCCCAGTAGTTCTATTAAAATTTATATCAGTGTTTGTAGCTTTGGTTGATTTTTCTATGTATGTGGTGTATCTTTTCCATGTAGAGTTTTTGTTTATGTTTCAGGAAAATTTTCTTTCATAATGGATTTAAAAATGTATTGTGTTTAATTGCTTTACTTGGGGGGAAGGGAAGCTTCTACAAGTAATGCTTCTTCATCACGTAGTCTCCATTTTATCATTTCTCCCTCTACTTTCATCCTTTATTTCCTTGTAATAAAAATATCCCTTCTTTCCATCTATTCCTCTTCATAACACAGTGTTCTTTGTGTTCCTTTGCTCTTCCTTCTAGTTTGGTTTGCATACCTGAAATAATTTTGTTTCATTTATAATTCTTTTCTGAGTCTTTCTGTTGCTTTTTAGTTACCTCATTACTGAGTTCTTTTAATTGTAATTGATGTTGTTCTTTCATAACTCCCACCAGTATCTTAAATAATTTTAGGAGAGTGACAACATCAGAATAGCAGAATAAGAATTTTCTATTGTCTTCCCCACAAAGAATCCCAATTTTCACAATCACCCACAGATGATAATGCCTTTGTGGAAGTTTGGGAGTCCAGCACAGAAGTTCTAGCACAGTGTAGGAGGGGAGAAAAATCTGAAATTGGATGCATTGAAGAGAATAAGAAAAATAGTTTTACTTTATCCACAATACCCCCACCCCAGCACTCGAGAGCTCAGTGCCAAGACAGCCCAGTCTCAGCCCGTGAGTTCTACCGTGGTGGAAGATGAGTGTGTGTGAGTGAGTGCCTGGCTTCCCAAGCTGTGTGGAATTCTGCCAAAGAGGCTCACTTCTTTCTAACCCCAGCCAGAATACTGAAAGAACCATGCAACTGGGGAACAGGGAGCAGTGGGAGACCAGCAGCCACGGATGTGGATCCTACTAACTGCTTCATGGACTCCATCAGGAAGCTGGTCCTCAAGCCACAGGCGATACCTAGCCTGAAGATCCCCCAGTAGCCCAAGGGCACCAGCATCACTCCACATGCATCACCCACACAACGCCCCCTTCATGACCAGCTCCCTGTACACATCCCTGAGGGTGGTGAGAGTGAGCCTTGCAGATGGCTGGTGAACACATACAGAAAGCTAGCCCCGCTCTGTGGGATTGGGAGAAAGCACACAAATTTGGGCATTTAGCACTGCCCAAGGCTAATGCATCAGGAAAGCTGTCAGCACCCATCCTGGCTTTGCAAGATTGAGAGAAAGCATACAATTTTAGTCCTCCCAAGCGGGAATAAGAAGTATGGAGTAGGCGTAACTAAAGACCTGAAACCGTAGAGCTCCTAGAAGAAAACAGAGGGCAAAATTCCTTGATGTGGGTCTTGGCAACGATGTTTTGGATATGACACCAAAAGTACAAGCAACAGAAGCAAAAAAAACAAACCAAGTGGTACTACAACAACCTAAAAAGGTGCTACACAGCAAAAGAAACAGCTAACAAAATGAAAGGTAACCTATGGAGTGGGAAAATACATTTGCACGCTATCTATCTGATAAAGGGTTAATATTCAAAATATATAAGGAACTGATATAAATCAAGAGCAGCAAAAACATACTCCAATTAAAAATGGGCAGAAGACTGAAAAGACCTTTCTCAAAGAAGACATACAGATGGCCAACAGACACGTGCAAAGGTTATCAGCATCACTGATCATCGGGGAAATGCAAATCAAAGCTGCAATGAGTTGTCATCTCACACTGGTTACAATGGCTATTATCAAATAGACAAGAGATAACATGCTGGAGAGGATGTGTAGGAAAGGAACCAGGAACCCTTGCGCACTTGTTGTTGGGAATGAAAAATAGAACTACTACTGTCTCCAGCAATCCCACTTCTGGGTATATACCCAAAGGAAATGAAATCACTATCTGGAAGAGGTATCTATACCCCCATGTTTATTGCAGCACTATTCACAATACCCAGGATATAGAAACAACCTACGTAAGTATCCATAGACAATGAATGAATAGTGAAAATATTGTGTATATACATAGTGGAATATTATTTAGCCATACAAAAGAAGAAAATTCTGCAACAGAATGGGTGGACCTTGAGTGCATTATATTAAGTGAAACAAGTCAGAGAAAGACATACAGTATGATCTCATTTATATGTGGAATCTTAAAAAAAACTGAACTCATAGAAACAATATAGAATAGTGGACGCCAGGGACTAGGGCTTAGGGGAAATAAGGAGATATTGGTCAAATGGTACAGACTTCTTGTTATAGGATGAATAATTTGGGAGGGATCTAATTTACAGTATGGTGACTATAGTTAACAATACTTGACGATTGCTAAGATAATAAATATTAAATATTTTCACCACACACATACACAAAATGGTGATCATGTATGGTGATGGATATTTTAACTGACTTTATCTGGTAAACGTGTCACAATATGTATGTGTATCATATCATCCATCACATTGCACACCTTAAACTTACACAATATTATATGTCAATTGTGTCTCAAGGAAGCTGGAAAAATATTTTTTATATGATAATTTTGTATTGAGTTTTGACTAGGATTCATTTTTTGTTTGACATTTTGAAATCACACTTGTTTTTCTATGCTTTTAAGAGAGTAAATTGACCAGGATAGCTCTTCTAACTTCATCATTCTAGAGTTTGCTCCACTATTGTTTTCATGAATTAACAATAAATCCTGCTTCATATATTCTGAACTCTGACTCCTCTGTTCCACTCCTTAATTTGAGCCTTCCCTTTTCTTTCCCCCTGTTGTTCTTGTCCTTCTTGATTTGGAATATACTACCAGCAATTTCTCCACAGTAATAGGCTTTGTTCTGGATCAAAGTTTGTTTATTTAAGCCGTCTACAGTGCCCACAACACTGTAACACTTTCATATGTTACTTCAGTCCTTTTACATTTAGTCATAAATGTAAGATACGTGGAGATACGAATAAATGCAGAACATATATTGTTGTCTTTCATTTTATATCTATTATTACTGTATCAATAATGTGAAAATGTACTAAATGCCACCTTAATAACTTTTCAGATATTGCATATTGAATGTAGGCATCCTAATATTGTTTAATATTTGAAATCTGTAATTTTTAAAAAGATTTTAGAAATATTTTACTAGGTACCTATATGGCCCTTGTTTCAATCATATGTGTTAAGGATCACACATTTTGATAATTAAATTCAGATATTCTATGTTTGAGAGTCAATGTCAAGTTTGATGAAGTTAGATAAAATTATCTTATGTACACTTGGATGTTATTTCCGAAGGAATTCTTCTCCAAAAGTTCCAACCCAAAATGTCAAGTTTGAAAATTGATGTTGAAAAATAAACGTAAATAGCCAGATCATTTTCTGGATTGGGGATTGGTAAAGCAAGTGTGGAGGGGCCAGAATAAAGGAGGATGGCAAGAGAGTAGTTCTTGATGACTTTATATTTGAACTGAAACTTCCTGTCCAGATGTTCTTTGGAAGGAAATAAGAGGAATGTCTTAGTAGTCCACAAAAAATAATATTAATTGACAAAATAATGCTTTTTATTCTGAAGAACAAGTGTTACTTTTATTGTTACTTTTTGGTTGTATTTTTTTTTTTTTAACGTTTTACTTTCATGTAATTCTCAGGTATTTCTGAATGGGTTTAGAAGATTAGCATGCTTCATTTCCAGAATTTTTCTGCGATGATTCAGGTAAGTAAATTTTAATTGATTATTTTAAAAGCATTTTTATATAATTTATTTTGCGAAGTGTTCACTTTTGAGTTGTAGAAATTCTTAGTATATTCTGGAAAGAAGGTCATTGTGGAATAGATGTATTGCAAATATCTTTTTCCAATTTGTGTCTGGCCTTTCTATTTTCTTAATGGTCTTTTGATGAGCAGAAGATTTGACTTATGATGGAATCCAGTTTATCAAATTTTCTTTTATGTTTAGTGCATTTATTGTTTGTGTATACCTGCCTTTATCAAGATTGCAGAGATTTTGGTGTTTTTTTGTTAGAAGCTTTATAGTTCTGCCTATTGCCTCTATGTATATGATTCATCTTGAATTAATTTGTGTGTGTGAATAGAGATTGGGGTTCTTGTTTTCCCTGATGGATATTCAATTGTTGTATCACCATTTGATGAAGAGATTTTTCTTTTCCTGTTGAATTGCTTTGATACTTTTGTCAAAATCAATGTACCATTTATGTGTGGGTCTATTTCTGGACTCTTGATTTTGTTCCATTGATCCAATTGTATAGCATCATATAAATACCGCACCGCCTTGACTACTGAAGCTCTATGGTAAGTCTTGAAAACATGTAGTATAATCCCTGCAACTTGGACTTTTATAATCCCGGGACTTTCTCTTTTCGAAAATGCTAGGTCCTTTGCATTTCCATATTTCAGTAAATCTCACTGAGATATTGGTTGGGATTGTGCTGCATCTATATGTCAGTTTGGAAAGAAAGTACATTTTAGCAATATTGAATGTTCAAATATATGAACTTGGTACAGCTCTCCATTTATTTAGCTTTAATTTAGCAGTGTAGAGGAGGGGTTATCTTTTGTTAAATGTATTCTCTATTTAAAATTTTATGCCATTTTAAGTAGACTGGTTCTTTTATTTGCCAAGTTTTTGTTTTCTTTTCATACAGAAATACAGTTGATGTTTGTGTATAAATTTTGTATCTTATTAGGTGGATAAAATCTGCTTAGTAATGCTAATAAGATTTTTTTTAGATCCTTTAGGATGTTACATATAGACAATTACGTTGTTTGTGAATACAGTTTTGCTTATTATTTGACAAACTTTATACCTTTTATTTAATTTTCTTGCCTTATTGCACTTGCTATGACTTCCAATATGATGTTTACTAAAAGAGGTAAGATTAGACATTCTTATCCTTTTCCCGAGTTTCATAAGAAAGTGTCCAATATAGCATGATTGTGATGTAGGTGTCAATATTTCATATATTTCCTTTATCAGATTGAGATACTTAAAAATTTTTTTTAAAATCATGCCACCCTTCCTTTACTGGAAGTAAAAAAAGTAGCTATTCCTGAAGGTTGCAAAGGGGACTCTATAAGATATTTTAGAGAATCCAATGGGGATGAAAAGCCTAGCTGCTGTGTCATTAGTTGATAAAGCCAAAATATGTATTTTTCAGTATATTTATTTAATAAAAAATACTAATAAGAAATTCTGTGCTTAACACTATATATTCTATAAGCAAATCCACAACGTAGCCACATTTAGATATGGGCAAATAAATACAGATTATTTTCCTGAATATGATGTTGAGAAAAAGCAGTTATAGGTATTCTATACTTATAACAATGGCATATCCTTACAAAGTATGAATTAAACAAAAACAGTTAAATGCAAACAGATTTTTAAAATAGTTTTTAAAACTACTTTCACAAGTTATAATTGTAGCTTAGTTAATGGATTTTATACAGTTGCTTTCTTCATACTCAGGGCTAGTAAGATCTGTGTTGTGTAATAATGTGAATATTTAGCTAATGTTCACTGATTTAACTAATGTTCATTTTTGTGAATCTATAAGTAGATAAATTAACCTTCATGAGTTAAAATATATCTTCAGCACACTTTCATATGTTTTAAAAATAAGAACTCTAGACAATTTGTTATCAAACACACATTTGTTAGCATGACTCCTTATGCTCTACCTAGATGGAGTCTCCTCGAAGGGTAAATTACTAGTCAAATCTTTCATTGATTTCCTAGTCATATCCTTAAATAAGAAGTTTGGAAATTCACATTAAATACGCAGGGGACCAGGCTAATGTGATAGTCCTGGGGGAAAGAAAAATCAAATTAAATTCAACCTATCAACAAAATCACAGTGCCGCTCTATATTCAGTCTTTATCCAGAGCTATGTACTGCTACACATAGGCAACTAATAGCAGCCAACAATTTCAACTGGGAGGAATGAAAGAACCATATTGAGAGAAAAATTACCTCCACTTGTCCAAGCAACTCCACTCTTGATTATTTAGACAGATGCTAAGTTCAAGTGAGAACCAAACTCATAAAAAACATCCTAAGAGCAAAATCAAGTCATCTTACTCTCATAAAAATCAAATCAAATGGGTGGTTAACTAGGGATTTCTAGAAGGTAGCATAACCAGAGAAGAGCAAATTTTAAGGGATTAAGCTAGAAGAAGTTTATGCAACCCAAATGAGGTAAATAATAATTATTAGAAATTTACTCTAAACATGCTCAGTTCATCTAGTTTGGCTTATCCCAATTTATACAATTTTTTACCTCGACTATGCTATAATAGAATGAAAAATATCCATATTATATGACTTTGTTTTTAATATATTTATTCACTTAATCTCTTTATTCAACTAACTGAGTGTTGCCCGTAGTCCTGGAACTTTGTATAGTGCCATTGAAATCATTAGCGAAACAACATGGCCCGCGAGCATCAGACCAGTTATCATAATACTGAGGCCTAATTGTTGGCATCAGGACTGTTTATAACGGAGAGCGTCAGTGCGGTGCCTGGATGTCAGGGGCTGATTTTTTCCTTTCTCATATTTTTGCAATTAGCAAGAAGGCCAGTTGGCTGGAGTAGAGTGGGTGGTAGGGGAAAGGAATAGAATATGATGTCTAGGGAATCTCAGAGGCCTAGATCAGGTTGAAGCTTATGTCAGGGGAAGGGTTTTGTTTCTATTCCAAGGGAAACAAGACTATGGGAAGAACAGGTTTGCCAAGCAGGAGGCAACTGGGAGTTCCCTATTTTAACCTGTTAAGCCCGAAATGCCTATTAGACATTCAAATTCAGATGTCAAGTAGGCAGTTAGATAAATAACTATGGGGATAAGTGAAATTGAAACTTACCAGCCTGAGTCTGAGATCACCTAGCACAGAGACGGAAATAATCAAAAGACTGAACATGAAGATACTCTATTAGTAAGTGAGAATTGGCCAGTAAATTTGCTAAATACTGACATTATTTGTGATCTCGTAAAAAAATAAGTTTTTGTTATAGAAACCAAAAATCCTGTTTGTTGCAAAACCAACAAAGAATTGGAGGAAAGGGAGTATAAGCAGTGAGAATAGACAATTTTTTGAGGACAAATGTTGTAAAAGAAAGCAGAAAAATTAAGCCACTAGTTTTGTGATATTATAGCATATTCTGCTGCAATTGCAATGATCTCATAGAGTGGGAGACAGGAATAATATGGACTTAAGAGAACTGCAGAAAACAAATGACTCTAAGTAAATAAGAAGAGGTAATTTTATGCACTAGGGGAAGTGTTAGCTTTAACCAGGCTCACAGCCAGTTCGTGCTCATGAGAGAAGGCCAAGTACATGGGCATTTATTTGGAAATAGAGATCAACAAGAGTTACTAAAGTTGTTTTGTAGAGAAGGAGAGTGAGCCAAATGTGTTAAATAATGAGGAAAGTGGTCTGGGGGGTGGTGCATGGATGCCTGTGCCAAGGAGGAATGGCAGGTGATAGGTCAATGGCATTTACCTTTAGAGGTGAAGTTTCCAGAGATGGGGAGTAACAGTGTAACTGCCTGGGAATGGTGATGTGAAACAAGGAAGACAATAATTCTACTTCTAGGCAGAATGGTAAGAGAACAAACACGAAGACAACATGGGGGAAAGTGTCCTCAATGGAATGTGTGCTTTCAGTTAGAGCAAGAACATTCAAGAAAGATGGGATTTTCCAGGTAACAGAGTAAAAGGGTGTTGAAAGTTGGAGAGGGGTGATAATGATGTGATGTTAGAGGATGCCCAGAACGTATGGGATGGCTTCCTGGTGAAGGGAAATAAATAAGAGGTCTTGGGTTTCTTGCAGTTACTGACATATACAAGGATTTTGAGAATGCCTCAGTTATTTTTGATGGCCTTCATGGTAGTTTTGGTGGCAAATTTATTTTCTGGGATGGTGGTAGTTTTCTACACCCACTTCTTTCCTGAGATGGGTGGTGTCAGAACAAGGCTGTTGAGTGGTGTTTTGGTTATGAGGGAGCATGTTTTAATTACTTTTAGCTGTGTATGTCTGTAGAGAGACTTAAAAGCTAAGTCTCAGTTTTGTTTTCTGGTAAAAAAAAAAAGTAGGGTTGTTACTGGCATTAAATAGTGTATTATTTTGTTTTGTCTTTAGATGAAGTGTTTAACGTATAATCTGCCACATAGTAGATATTCATTAACTAGTGGCTTTTAGGTATTATTGTAATTGCTGAAAATGATTTTAAGGACTTGATATTTAGTGAGCTTTTTTGGTTATTAAAATCTGCAGATATGCCTAACATAGCATGCTCTAGAAAAGCACATGGATATAGTTTCTGATATTGTATGCAGCATTAAAAATATATATATTTGTGGGTTTATTGACTCATTTGCTTGCCTTTTAAAACTGTTCAAAAAGCATGTCTTTGATGTAACTGTAATAGGGCTTATAACTTTAATTATAATTCTGGCTATGACTGTCGTTAACACAGTGAATCAGCGAGATGAACATAAGCAACCCTCATGATGTCTAGAAGCTGTTTCTGGCAATAGTACAGCCTTTCAATCCCAGAGTTTGGTTATGTAATTTTCTTCTCCTGCATGTTTGATTGTTTTGACTCTATGGGTTTGCCTTGACCTATAAGGAATTATAGACATGAATTTTTCAATTTTACTAATTCTGACCCAAGAAATGAAACTTCTCAAAGGTGGGAAACAAAATATAGTCTATTAATTTAGAAACCTGCCAAAGTATGCAATGATACGGCCTAAACAACACATACTTCAGAAATCTCCCTCTTTCTCTCTCAACCTTACGTTCTGCCCATTTATTTGGTGCTAAGCCTATAGGCCATGACAAATAGTTACCTAAACTGAGTATGAATAGAAACGATTGGTTTGCCCTGCTTTCTTGAAATAATAACCTTTCTAAATGCATGACAAACTTTGTAAATCTTTTTGTTTTCCTTTCCAGAACAATTTATCGTGTGTCATATTTCTAGCCATGGTTGCCTAGTTTTGGAATCCTTAGAAATTATGGATTTAGGATCCAAAAAGATCTTAGCTTTTTTTTTTAACAAAAGAAAATAAAACCATCTTACTGGATGATTTTTTTTGACTATTATTAACCTGAGCATAAGGTGAAACAAACAGTCATGGTTCGTAATTATGATTATGGGTCCGAAAATACATCGTGGTCTCTTATCATTACACTTTGCATAGTGCTTATGATTATCCTAAGCACTTTCACCCACATTATCTCCCGTGATTTTCAGTCATCCACTGAGGCATGTGTTGTTATCCTCGCATTACAGGTGGCAAAAGTAATGCTCAAAGAATTCAAGTGATGATGCTTCATGTTTCACAGAGAGCTGAAAAGTGAGACTAGAACTTGATTCAAGGACTTTCTTTGCAAATGCATACTTTTACCCCAAGGAGATGATTTGAAAAATTCCACTTCTTTCTCATTTAACACCATTATCTTCAGCTCTAACTGTTTGTAGAAGTTCCAGAACATATTTCCAAAGGACAACATGTAAATTCTTCCTTTGAAGCATTTTCTTCTTTTTAAAAAATGTACATTTACATTGTCATCACTTTGAGCCTTTATCATTTCACACACAGAGTCTCACCTGTACTCCTGCTCTAGTCCTATCTGATTATTCTTTATACAACATGGTATCATATAGCTCTAATTTTTAAATTAGTCAACACATTATTTTTAGAAAATATTCAAACTTGGAATGACCAAGAATATTATTCATCTACAATCTAGTTAATGGCTTCAACCTTATCTATCCTCTATGACCTCTTTATTCCAGGCTTGGGAAAAAAGAAAAAAGGAAGGCCACGTGCTATGTATCTAAATATTTAAAAGATGTAAATCAAGCCATATAGTAAATAAAATATACTTTTTGTTTATACTTTACTATGTGTTCACATGAGTGACATTGACAAATATGTGCAAAGCTATTTTTGTAAGACTTACAATGAGCAAAATATTAAGGATGACAGAGTATTACATTTCTGGGTGTTCTGATAATGAGATGGGGAGTTCTGGAGTCATAATTACTCTATAGTTATTTAACAAAGCTTACTTTTCTTGCCTTTTATTTCAGCAAATTACTAATTATTTAATATGTTTAAAATATATTCCATAATTTGTATGAATAGAAAGTAATACTCTGAAGTTATGCTGTCTGATACAATAGCCACTAACCACACAGGATTATTCTAATTAAAATTAAAATGTTTCTCTCTCAACAGTCACATTTGAATGGCTTATAGACACATGTAGCTGGTAGGTACTTCTCTATGGGATGGGACAAGGAGAAAATAGTTTCTTCATGGCAGAAAGTTCTGTGGAAAAACACTGATCAGAAAGATTAAGAAATTAAACATAATTGTATTCAGAGTTTACATAATTGAAATATATAGTCATTCAAAATTACAATTAAATAGAAAAACTCAACATTGAAATTACTTGTCATGTTTTTATAAAAGGTTGTTTTTCTTCTAAAATGTAACAGGATTCATTGAAAATCAGAAGACAAAATACAATTTGTAAGTGATTATAAAAATCAAAACAATTGACTCAGTTTTTAACTTAAGTTTAAAAATTATTATTAACTTTACTTCATACAATGTCAGCATTTTGCAATTCTAGTGTTTGCTGTCTATTCGTTTTGCCAGTGTAAACCATGTTATCCCTAAGTCTACACATGTACAAATTTAAGAGTAATATAAATTTTATAATGTTAGAAACATTCCTCAGCTGCCATGTGTAACTTTGGAGAATCCCATCCTAATGTATATAAAGTTCAGACAATTAAGTTCGTGAACTCATCCTAGAAAAAGTGCTACATACCTCAATGTTGAATATCACTACAGTCACCTTCTAAGTACTCCCCTTGGGAAGCCATGCAGTGACGACAGCACCCAGTCCACCCTTCAACGCAATTTTGAAACTCTTTTTCTGGAATGGCCATCAGAGCTGTCGTCATATTACCCTCGATGTCCTGAATGTCATCAAAATGTCTTCCTTTCAATATTTCCTTTGTCTTCATGGAAAGGGAAGAAGTATTTGGGGCCAGATCAGGTGAGTAGGGAGGGTGTTCCAATACAGTGATTTGTTTACTGGCTAAAAACTCCCTCACAGACAGTGTCCTGTGAGCTGGTGCATTGTTGTGATGCAAGAGCCATGAATTGTTGGCAAAAAGTTCAGGTCGTCTAACTTTTTCACGCAGCCTTTTCAGCACTTCCAAATAGTCAACTTGGTTAACTGTTTATCCACTTGGTATAAATTCATCATGAATAATCCCTCCAATATCAAAAAAGATTAGCAACATCACTGCAACAAATTCGTGAACTTAATTGGCAGACCTCGTATGTACCTTTGGAACCATAAATTGGAACATTAAAGGAAGCAAAATCAATGGACACTTTGAACTAGTACTGGGAGATTAGATTTCAATAGGCAGAACCTACTTGCAATTCATGCTGAGGGAAAGAATTTAACAAGTTAATTAATTTGTCTTCTCTCTTCCTTAAGTGCTTCTGCCGCTCAAATCCTCCCCAGACTCTGAAGCGGTATTCATCTTTCACACTGGCAGTGGCCCAGCTCTTAAAATCTTTGTGTTTTGAGGACAAGATCAGGGAGAAAGGTTTCTCTGAGCCCTGAACAGTGTTTGGTGAGAGATGTTTAGGGTTTCTAAGTTGTTCTGTGCTAGCAGTGAGTGTCAGACCCTGGGTAACATAGCCACCCAGGTTTGATATAATGACTTTATTTTTATGTGTGTTATGACATGTGGGGCCCTCTAAAGCCCCAGGATAGCCAGAAGCTCTTCTTGTGTAGATCTCAGGGTACTACTACAATACAAACTTTCAAAACAAGCATACTGCTATCTTTGTCTACACTTAAATTTTCTGAATTTTAGATCCCTCTCTGCTTATGAAATTCTACTTATAATCGTCTACCTCTAAAACATGCCTACTTTTTAAGGTCAGATACGAAGACCAACTTCCCTATAAAAGCTTCCTAGGTTAATCCTTACAAGTAATCGTTCTTCTGAATTCTCGGGCCATTCATGCCTCTGTTTTACATTTACAAGGAGTTACCTTAGGACTGGGGGAGTCCCAAACAGTAGGATTTCTCGAACTTCCCCAGCTGCCTTCAGTGAGAAGAGTTCTGTTTTTTTTCGTTTGTTTGTTTTATTTTGTTTTTGTTTGTAAGGTATTTAAAGAAAAATAGGAATCACAAATTCTTGTAGGTTATTGTACCTTTTATTATAGTAATCGATGTATGTACTTGTACACATTCCATCATGTACTAGGTTGCTATATGCATTAGGGAGAAAACAATGACATTTTATCACTTTGCTCAAATATGTACGAGTTCCTTACTGAATAATACCATCATCTCTCCATCCAGCACTCATGGTCTCACCCATATTCACAAACAATTCCTACTTGGTCCCAATGTCCTGCTAAGGGCAGTAATAAAGTGGATTCATGACTGGTGAACCACAAGGTCACCCCTGCCACATTCTGTGCTTTCATGTATTTTCAAAGAGGGTCTTGCTGCCTGAAGAGAGTGATTGGGAAGGTGATTAGTGAGAAGTCAGGGAGAACATTTTATGAATATGTGTTCTGACAAGGCAGATTCAGACTACTGTCAAAGGTCAAAGACGGGTTCCAACTTTACCTTGGTATCTGGCCAACAGCCCAGGTTGCAACTCCTCAACTTCGTACTGATGTAACTATTCTATGAGGAAAAAAAAATAAAAGCAAACCACAAAAGTGCAAATATGAAAACTCACCACATAAAACTAGCACCAACAGTCAAGCTATTACCGGAACCCTAAATTTAAGAATCAATCCTCTTTCTTTCCCTCACTACATCGGCTTTAAATCTCAGTGTAATTAAATTATCCTTCTAACTGTCTATAATGATATATACCTTGTTCTAAGTATGTCTCAGCTATAATTTCTTCCCAAGCAACCGGAAGCAACCCTTGTGAATAGGCTTGCCCGGTAAAATACAGGAGGCCCAGTTAAATTTAAATCTCAGATAAACAGTGGGTATTTTTGCAGGGTAAGTAAATCTCAAATATTTCATGGGACATAATCATACTAAAAATATGTATTGTTTATCTGACTTAAATTTACCTGAGTGTCTCATATTTCATTTGCTAAATCCAGCAATCCCAGTTGTGAGTGGAGGCTATCTTTTTTCCTGCCTTTCTCTTCATATCTCTGGTAGTAGTCTAGTTAATGTTTATTTTCTAGTTCCAGAGCTATAGCAGGTTCTTTTCCCTCTAGCCTAGAGCCTGAGAACCATGGCTGTATATTGTAACCATAGGAAATACTTCAAATTCATGTGCGTGCCAGGAACACCTGGGTCTGGGATGAGGTCCAGGTATTTGTATTTTTTAAAGCTCCCAAGATTACACTAATATGCAGCTATTATATTATGAATGACTGACAGAGCTTAATGGTACCCTCCTGCCCACCTAAGATCTGGTACAAAAGAAACAAAATGTTCCCTAGCTAAAGGGGAGACTAAGGGTTACAGTTTCTACGTACTCCACCATTTAGGAGTTGACCCAAGCTGACAGCAGAAAACTGTTGATGGAGAGAGATGTCTTGTCAGAATAGAAATTGTTCCTTCCTAATCTGGCTACAACAAAGCCAGCCCTGTTTTCATGGACCCCAGCAGATGTCATAGCACCAGCATAGGACATTTGCTCTTCTATCCTGTCCTATAAGGCTAAATGGGTGGGGACAATGAATGATGGACAGACGCTCTGTAGTCTCGTGGAAGCTGGCTGTTGTGTATGGGTTGGGCTCACAAATGATGGGAAGATAGAGACTGGGTTTCCCCAGGCAAAAATATTTACCAATCCTTTTAAAGTTTACCTGAAAGCACTCTTTCATTTCAAACATAATATTGATGTGTAAATTAAAAAGCTGCGTTACAATCAAGTTGTGTTAGTCCATTTTATATCTGTGCACTAGACTTAAGTTACATTAGGGAATGATCTGGTGACTCCAAAAGAAAGGCTTCTTACTAAGCTGTATTTGTTCCTAGTATCCTAGAACCTTACTGAATTGAGTTCAGAAACAGGGCAGCCAGACACCATCTGGGACCTTGTTAGAAATGCAGAATCTTAGGTTTCGCCCCAGACCCAGGAATCAGAATCTGCATTTTAACAAGATCAGAAGGTGATTCGTATGTGAATTAAAGTCTGAGGAGCATTGATCTAGACCCCTGTTTAGGTCATGGCCCAGAGACCTGAACCATGACAGAATCAAAGCACAGTAGAGTAGGCAAATAATATACACTAATAAATACTTCTTACTGTTCAGTTAGTAGCATTTTATTTTTTAAAGGGTCCTTAAAATGCCAGTTTTTTTTCAACTTTGTCAATCCAATGTATCTATGCAAAGTAAATCATATATATATATATATATATATATATATATATATATATATATATATTTATATATATATCAAATTCATTATAAGTTATATAGACCCTATAGAAAATAAAAATATGTTTTCAATTTTTTTGCAGATACAGACTTAGAATTTGAGTTATGCAAAGGGACCTTAGAAGTTATACCATCTGCTCATTCATTTTATCAATAGAGACACTAAACCACTTGCTTCAAGTCGGAGTCAAAGTTAACTACTTACATTTGTGTAATTTTTCCATGGTCACACCATGAAATGTTGTATAACTCTCTTGTATTCCTGATTTTTTTCTTTTTTATTACTTTCAGGTGCACAAAACAAAGTAATACTTAGACGTTTATCTTGTATTCCTGATTGACCAAGACTTGCTGTATGTAAAGGTTTTCAGGATTAGAAATTAATACAAACTTTCTGAAGGGTCATTTTTCCATATAGCATCAAAAGGCATATATTGGACATGTCCTTTGCTGAAGCAAGTTTTCCATTTAGTAGTTTATACTGAAGAAAAAAACAAGATTTTTTTTCTTCTAGATTCCATAATAGGGTTATAGAATAGGAAATCTCATAAAGATTGCCACTTTTGAGTGCTTAATTCATTAATGTAACTGAGAAATACGATATGGTCTTATAAATCAGAAGGAAAATTACAAACTCCACAGTGAACTGGAAAAAGAGCTTCAACTGACAATTCACAAAGAAAAAATACAATTACTAATATGAAATTACTATTACTAATATTTTATTACTAATATGAATATATTAGTAATAAATAAATATCAATTAAAGGAATAATGGCAAATTACTTTGTTAAAAAAACATTGAAACTTAACTAATTAATTATTTCCATGCACAGTTGGTGAGGGTGCTGTATAACAGGCACTGTTGGGAAAACCAATTATTAAAAATTTCCAGAGGGTTGAGTTTTTTTCAGCAAGCATCAAAATCCTTAAAAAAACAGCATGTCTTTTCTCTAATCAAGTCTGATTGCAGAAATGTATATTAAATAAATCTTCATGGTTATTTACAAAGAGATGGCTTTGAGGGTAATTAGCAAAAGTCAATGTTTAATAATAAACTTTAATAGCAAAAAGATGGACATTCATCAAATAAATTATACCCTGTTTCCCCGAAAATAAGACCTAGCTGGACAATTAGCTCTAATCCGTCTTTTGGAGCAAAAGTTAAAATAAGACCCGGTCTTATATAATATATTAATTTTTGCTCCAAAAGATGCGTTACAGCTGATTGTCCAGCTAGGTCTTATTTTCGGGGAAACACGGTAATACATCTTTATGGATACAACTTAATGAAGTCATTAAAGTAGATTTTGTTAAAAATGTGAAATTACATTACAAATATTTTTGTAGAAATTTACAAAGAAGGAACAAAATTTGGAAGACTATGTTCCAAATTTTAGATACTAAGAGTAAATGTCAACATATTCAACATATATATTTTTGGAGTTAGATTATGGATGATTTTTCTTTCCTCTTTTAGACTTTTTGAGATTATTTTGCTTTTTCAGCAAGCAAAAGTAATAATAAACTATATATTATCTATATAATAATATACATATATTATCAAAGGTAATGATAAACTATATATTTTCGGACATTACATTAGGAAAAGCACTGGACAAACATGTTTGAAAGCTTATATGTCCATATATGAAAGAAACAGTAAAGAGGGAAACACTTTAGAGTTCAGGAAAGAATACCAGCCTTTTTTTTTTTTTTTTTTCGGTCATACAAGCAAGGCTTAATATTCTAGATATGCTACTCCTGTAAGTCTTAACGTCTTTGAGTTTTAGTACCTTTTCCTCCTTTTTTTATTTGAAATATTTTACATGGTTCTCAAAACATATAACATGATTAGGTTTATATTCATAAATTAAAGCAAACGATTCAATTACCTATGTAGTTAAAAATGAGCAAAAAATTTAAGTTATTTGAAAGGCAAACTTTAATTGCATTTAGTTTAATATAAAAAAATTATAAATTGCTTAATATCAAAGTAAAACGATACTCCCACTGAGTTATTTCATGTTTATTTTGTTTTCATTCTTGCTTATAAAATTCCATATATATCTGCATTAATATCGCTTTGGTTTCAAAAGACATCTGACAGCAATTTTGCAAATGTTTGTGTCTGTATCAAGGACTGCTATGCTTCGTTTTTCTACACTAGTGAAACTCTTGATTTTTAGCTGGGTATACAGTGAACCAGCTATATTTTCTGTCTTCCATTGCAGTTAAGTATTGTCATGTGACTAAGGGCTAGACAAAGAAATGTACATTGTTGTGGAATGAAGAATCCTTCTTCTTCCTGTTTTTCTTTAGAATTAGCTGGAAGGTAAGCATGATGTTTGGTGTTAGAATAGCCAGCTGACCACAATGACAAGGTACACGTAAGGATGGTAGCACAAAAATCTTCTGCAACTGCTATATAAATAATCTTTGGAACAACTGTCTAGGCTATTATTTAAGAGAAAAATGAACTTCTGTCTTGTTTAACCCACTATTATTATGGATTCTTCATCATCTACAGCCAAGCCTGAGTTGACCTGATAGGGAGTGCCTTTTGGATTACATGAACCTTTTTCTTCTTTTTTTTTTTCCTGAAAGGAGGTAGAAAGCAGCATTGATTACTGTCTCTCTAAAAACTCTGGAAATGTATTTGTCCTACTCCATGACAGCCTGAGTTTGGTCTTTCTAGGAGAAACTACTGCTGTTATTTTTACTTCTTCATAATTCAACTGTAGCTCCTCTGGAAACAGGATTAGACAGAGCCTGTCTGAGCAGAGTAACAGAGCAAATAGCATTTTATAATTTGCTAATATGGCTTTTCTACTAGTTTACACAATAAGTCTCAAGAGTAGAGGGTAAAAACAGTTATAGTTCAAGGGAGTTCTTTTTAAATCCAGCACTATTAATTTATGCATTGCCAACCTTGGTATTAATTGATAAAAGTCAAAAAAGCAGTAGTTAAAATTCCTGAGAAAGCAAAACAATACTCATCTGAGTTTTGTAATATATGGAGATGTTAAGTTATAATGGAATTTAACACTTAAATTACCTGCTTAGAAAATAAACTTTGATCTATTTAAACTACTGGTTCTAAAACCGATTGAGACTTCAACTGCTATGAAAATACAGATAATTGTGTGCCCTTTAAACTATTAATATGTATGTTTAATAATGATAATTTTATAGTCTTATGGGCATGATTTTTCATCATTAAATCAACCTTTAACTGTGATATCAGTCTGAAAAAGGTAGATCAATGTGAAAGAGAAATAATTATTTTACATCATTATAATGGAGTAATTTAGGAAGTGTCTGTTACATTAACATTTAATATAATTGACATCTGAATTATATTAAATATATTCATTTGAATGAGGAAGCATTATTCACATTGTTCCTGATACCTGAAAATGGAGAGTTTGTCTATTTTTCTAGTTTCTTATAAAAACCATCTACCACCTCTTTATTCTATACTACAGTTTTTCAGAATTTAAGATAAAAATATAAGATTAGTGTGTGGTTATTTTAGCTCTGTTTCTAAAATGAACTTGATAAAGGAAGAGAAAAAGACATTAAAATGACTTTAAAAATGATAATCTTCATGAAAGATTAGCTATGAGTTAGCTGCATACTTGTAGGTACAAACATAACACCTATTAATCTTTCTTTTCAGTAATATAAGAATGAAGAATAAATACTAATGTTATTGGTCATTGATTAGCAAACATATTTGGCTAGTTGATAAATTACTAAATAAAGCATTCTTATTTTGTTTGCCATACTCCTTATAATAAACACAAATTAACAAGTAATTCATACCCTATATTCTTTTGTCCCCAAGGAGACTTTTGAATGTTGCTTATAGACAACAGTCACAGACTCACAACTGTTAGGCTGTCTATGGAACCCCAGGGATGTATGCTTGTTGGCACATCCAGGAGTATTGACTTAGTTTATATACAATTGATAAAATTCTCCTATATTTTTCACCACTCCTTTCTTTTGTGAAAATGACAAGGAGAAGGTAAATACACACACACACACACACACACACACACACTTATGTGTATATATAATTATATTTTATTCTTTTACTTAAAAATACTTGGTATACAATCTTATATTGGATGTTACTTTCAGGTGTACAATATAGTGATTCAACATTTTTATACCTTACAATATGATCACCCCATTAATTCTAGTAATCATCTGGCACCATGTGAACTTATCACAATCTTATTGACTATATAACTATTTTTGTAATTTAAGTGAATTTTCATTTAATAGTATAGCTATTCTGCCAAATAAGATCTGAGAAGCTATAAACTTTGGCCCTTGCCTATTTATTTAGCTGTAATTTTTCAAATGGACCTCTTTAGTATCGTACCCTCCAATTGTATTGGCTGCAATAGTTTTGGATGAAAATGTGAAAATGACATCCAACATGACATCCATCTAATAGAATCAAGTCTGGAATGCAGAGATTCTCTATAGAAATCACAACTTTATTTGGAGAACAAGATGTTCAATTTCAAGAAATAGAACATAAAAAAAACTATTATGTCATTCACTGATTCTTTGTTCAGCTGATAACTAATGTTTTAAGATATTATTTTTTTAAAATTTACAATATTTATTACAGCATATTTTATATTTATTATAGAAAAATTAGCATAAGGAAAAAATGAAGGAAAATTCATACAAAATACAACCACTCAGATCATCAATATAATCTATTTGGAACAATTTTTCTATACACATATACATACATTTATTTGAATGATTATGGATCTCCTACTCTTTGTCACATACTACAAACAATATTCTTTTAAAAACTTTTATTTATTTTACGTGTGTTTTTCCAGGACCCATCAGCTCCAAGTCAAGTAGTTGTTTCAATCTAGTTGTGGAGGGTGCAGTTCACAGTGGCCCATGTGAGGATCGAACCGGCAACCTTGTTAAGAGCACCACGCTCTAACCAACTGAGCTAACCGGCTGCCCCACCACAGACATTTTTATATTGCTAAATATGTATCTAAAGAATCATTTTAATGGCTACCAATAATACTGGCTGAGACACTGTGGGAAAGAAATAAAATTCCGTACCTACACAGAATAGGAGTTTATACCTGAGTGAATATACCACTGGTTCTTTCAGGAGTCTCCATGAGGAATATTGTAGTACTATGTGCTTTGGGTTGATTTTTCTTGCTGACATTCAAAGGCAGCAATAGCTAGATTAGCCTTGGTAAGTAGGGAGGCCATGTTGTTGAGCCCACGCTACCCTCCTTCTCTGCCACCATGATCTCCATTCCCGTGCCCATCATGACAGATCTGAGGTGGTCAATGTTGAAGGTTGACTTACATCAACTGGCTAAGTCATTTTGTCTATTTGGCTGTTTAGTGCCTCTTCCATGGAGGATGCTTTCTGGAGGGCATTAACATGTGATACTGAGATACTCTCATTTAGTTCCTACTCTCATGTCCATCCATATGCCTTTATTTCAGACCTTCTTGTCTCCAGTCATTCTCTTTCCAGGACCCTGATCAGTTGACTGGGCCTTTTGCCAAAAACTGTTAATACATATATTGTGCTTCCCCGAAAATACGACCTAGCTGGACCATCAGCTCTAATGAGTCTTTTGGAGCAAAAATTAATATAAGACCTGATATTATATTGTTTATTATATTACATTACATTACATTACATTACATTACATTACATTATATTATATTATATTATATTATATTATATTATACTCAGTCTTATAGTAAAATAAGACTGGGCCTTATATTAATTTTTGCTCCAAAAGACGCATTAGAGCTGATGGTCCAGCTAGGTCTTATTTTTGGGGAAACACGGTATATTCTAACCTGTGGCCATATCTTATTTTAGCATAAAGTGAATGACTAGGTGTATTGTTCTCACTGCTACCCATTGGGAATATTTTCCCTCCCCACTCTTTTAAGGTCATTCCTGAGAATGCCTATAATATAGCCACTGCGTATCCCTTTCTAGAATTGTACCATACTCTGAGCTGACATCAGCAGAACAAGCCCAAGTTTTTCTTCTTTCAGCTAGTCATTCAAGATCTCTTATACAGAGACAGACGTGAGCTGAATGAAAGACCAAGGAGGGGAGTGGTGGTGAGTGACATAGGAATCTGAGCTACTTGCTTAATTATTTTCTGAGGGTAATATAAGTGCGAGCTCAATTCAAAAGCTGAGATGGACTGGAAAGGAGGTAATAGCTGGAGACACACTGCTAACTACCATGCTTGCTGTTTGTCAGCAAATCTCTTCATGAAGGGGGATCTCAGCGGTACCTCTCTGTATCTGCTAAATGATAGAACTATTTTACTATCGAGGCTATTGCCATTTTTATTCTTTCAGACTAAATTTAGAATCAGTTTTCTAAGCTCCAGATACTAATGTAATTTAATCACAATTGGAATTTAGATATTGATTGGAAATAAATTTTTAAAACAATATTGAATCTTTCTAATTAAGATCATGACATGCCTCCCTTTCACCAAATCTTATTTTGTCTCTCAATACTTCAAAATTTTTATTCATATTAACTATGTATGTTTCCCATTTGGTTTATTCCTCTTTTATTATTTTTATCCTCTTCTAAAATGTGTTTTTAATTGGTTATTGATTTAAAATATAAAGTTATTATTTAATACTGGTTTATTCAAAGGCAAAGTTCATAAATTCTATTCTTATTTATATAATTTTTTGTTGTTTATCTTGGATTTTTCAGATAGTCAAATAATTTGCAAATAAAACCATACTCAATAATTCTTATGAGGATAGAATAAACCCTGATCATAGTGCTTCTTGTTTCCATATATAAAATTACGTATTTTTCTCCTTTTATAAAAATATTATCTTCTATACCAGTTTTATGGACAAGTTGTTATACCTAATAGTGTATACAAATATTTCTCAGCTTATGATGGGGTTACTTCTCGATAAAGCCAGTGTAAGTTGAAATTATCATAAGTTGAAAAGGTATTTGATACAGCTAACCTACTGAACATCATAGCTTAACCTAGCCTATCTTAAACATGCTCAGAACATAATATTCAAAAAACGATGTCGGGGGCTGGCGCAGTGGTTCAGGCAGTTAGAGCTCCGTGCTCCTAAATCCGAAGGCTGCCGGTTCGATTCCCACATGGGCCAGTGGGCTCTCAACCACAAGGTTACCAGTTCAATTCCGTGAGTCCCGCAAGGGATGGTGGGCAGCGCCCCCTGCAACTAAGATTGAACACGGCACCTTGAGCTGAGCTGCTGCTGAGCTCCCGGATGGCTCAGTTGGTTGGAACGCATCCTCTCAACCACAAGGTTGCCAGTTCAATTCCTGAGTCCCGCAAGGGATGGTGGGCTGTGCCCCCTGCAACTAGCAATGGCAACTGGACCTGTAGCTGAGCTGTGCCCTCCACACCTAAGACTGAAAGGACAACTTGAAGCTGAATGGCACCCTCCACAACTAAGATTGAAAGGACAACAACTTGACTTGGAAAAAAGTCCTGGAAGTACACACTGTTCCCCAATAAAGTCTTGTAAAAAACAAAAACAAACGAAAAAACGATGTCATTTTGGGAAAATTCTAAGAATATTTGAGAAGATTTCAAAGTCCCTAAAAGGGACAAATTTAGAAGTACAGCTATTCAATTAACTCTGTCTGACTAGTTGCCCATGCCAGAGAGATATATGTTAAATATTTCTCAGGCTAAAACTTGTCTTTGTGAAATGGACTAAAGTTTGCCAGAATGAATAGGAAAACTTTACGGGTTTAGGAGTGTGGAAGGAAAAAGATAAAAATGAATTTGGTAGATTTAACAGGACAAGCCCATATGTTGCCAAATCCTATTAAGACAATGCATCACCATAGCATGCCTATGGACAGTTCTTTGTACTTCACAGACTTTTAGGATCAGAAGCCTGCCGTTCCACAGTGCCATTAGGGCACCATCCTGCCAAGATAATATAGTTCTTTTTCTGATTACAATATCCTTGAATTAATAGAAAATTTAGATCCTGGTAATGAATCTTTGAACCTGTCTTCTAATCTTATATACATGTGCACTGACCCTCTGGTTCTTCCCTGATTGATTTAAATATAAGGCATTGAGTACAGAACCGGCAGATAATTTAAATCTATGACATGAAATAAAGTCTAAGCAGGGGAACCATTTCTTTCTTCCCTGTTTCTTCTTTAAGCAAAATAAAAAGGCTATTTGCCTCCTGAACATAAATTGTTATATTCATTGAGTCTAGTTTCTGCAGCATAGGAGTTTTATGAGAACTAGGATAATCAGCTAAGGATAATTATTTACTTTTTATAAACAATGGAAAACTCAGATTTCATATAGGTACTATGAAAAGAAAATGTGTAACTTTTTGAAATAATAGTACAGAATTTACATATTAGTGGTTATAAAATAAATATGCAATGCCCACAAACCATACTACCTTCACTTTATGAATCTAATTTTTGAAAAGAAATATAATGAGTGTCATGTAGAATTGATGCCACAAAGGCAAACATTTTTAAAAATGAATCAAAATTTCCGTTAGTTAGGAAAACTGCAACCACAGATGCTGGAAATAAATTTCATAATTAAAATGCCCAGTAGTAATTTTTTCGTTTCATATTTTAATAGAGTTAGCAAGGATTACTTTCGTTTCAGGGGGTTTCAAATTCCCTTTCTTCAGGGGATAAAGTGTTTAATCACCATTTACTTGTATCTGAAATCAATGCATAATAATGCCGTATAATATGGAAAGGCAATTAAGAGAGAAAATATGCCAAAAATCAGTACAAACTGGCACTATTGCCAGTAGAAGACAGATGCAATGCAAAATATTTTATTATTAAAAAAGCGGAAAGTAGGATTCAAATTAAGAATCAGTCTATGGAAAACTGCCACAAATCGACATTTGAAGAAATAATTAGTTTTTCGGAATGCCTAGCATCATCTTAACATCCTGCAGTGATATATCAGCTACTCCTAGAAAATATGAGCGATAAGTCACAGAGCTTTTCAATGTTCATTAATTTAATATTTTAAAAAAAACTCTTGTACGAAAAAGAGCATGGCATATTTTTCAATTAATGCTTGACAATTTATCATATTTAGACACAGCAGCCATTTCAAGATATTTTTCACATTTGATTTAATTTTAAAACACAGTTGGCTAAAACTGTGGTCATTTTACTTCCTCATTATACATAGGAATATTTTCCACAGATCCCAAATTTTAGTAATGACCTCGGTTTTTAAATGTGTATAGTTGTTTCCTAAAGAATATAGTTTTTCCTTTTAAAAAAATGACTAAACTTTAATTGTTTAAATTATCATATTTGGATAAATCAAATAAATTTAAGTGACAACAAATTCCTAATCATGTCAAATACCAAAAATAATTTTTTACTAGTTATTTTACCTTTTAACCCGATATTTGCAATTTAGGCATAATAAACTCGATTTCTCTCTCCGTTGTAAGTTAGCAGGTTTCACCACAGGTAAGAGGTTAAGTTTGTATTGTGAACAGCAAACATGCTTTCTAACAGTTTGTTCTGGTTTAGAGAGTGACTAAAGAGAATGGGACAACAATAAAAGTCAAAGAGGCTAGCAAAAAAAGAGACAATTATATGGGAAGGATTCAGAGAGCCCTCAAAAGTATTATTTTCTTAAATTGCAAAACTTATCTCCCTTACTTTTAAAATATCATTCAAGGTTTTGTTACCAGTTTAGTAAATTGAAAGAAAAACATTACTCACCTCAGATTACTTGGTACCATTAAGAAGCAAAGAATCACATACTCATTTGTTTTCCTTTGCTTGATGAGATACTCCAGAGTGATCTCTATGTAGGAGATTTCTCTAAAGCATGGGGGTTTCATGCATAATATATTGTAAAGTTGTTTTTGGAGGGGAATTTTTGAAACTTGCACATTCAGATCCTGAGCATGTGATTAAAAACTTGTCAGACCAAGAGATTCATTAGCTATGGAATAAACATTGTTAAAAAATACATAACAGTCAAGGCACTTTACCAAGCATTTCAGTTATGAAGTCTGCGTTTAACGTGCAGCCCTTACAGACTATAATTTTGAAAGTATATTCAATGTCCCCAGATACACACTACTTAAGCACTGTGTATGACATTTCCATTTTTCTTTTTATATTGTTTGCTCTTATTTTACCCAGCAAGGTATTTTTTGACTTCACTGAATGAAAATCATTAAACAGAAAGAAGAAAAGGAAAAAAAATCTGTTTAAATTACAGAAAAAATATGAGCCCTCACCAGTACAATGCTGGGGACTCTTGCTTTAATTTTTCTGAATGGAAAGGTCTTATAAATATTTAGGACAGTATTCTGTATATGTACTTTTACTCTGTGACTTTGTTGATGTCACAGAAAATATTGACTTAAAAATCCATCGTTGATAAAAATGACGGCATGAGGTGAGCCTCATGAAAAATCCTCTGGAATTTACAACATATTGAAAAATTGTAACTCCACAATGGATTCCCTGCGCAGCAGACAGGCAAGAGTAAGGTGCACACTACAGAAATCATCTAAAGGTGGACAAACTGTGCGAGCTGGGGGAGGAGGGAAGGCAGAAGTGAGGAGACGGAGCCGCACAGGCACAGGACGCAGACCTAGCTCAGTGCTCCGAGCTCACTGCATTCCAGAACTACCGCAGCTGTGGGAGAGGGAAGAACTCGGACTGCTAGGGCTCTGCTTGTGGCCCACAGGGCTGAGGGGACAGTATATAACACGGCTGAACCCAACACTCAGGGCAGAGACATCGGAGCAAAGACTGAGGGAAGAAGACTGAAAACAGTGTTTTAAGCCCTCACTGCCGAGCAGAGAATGGAAGCCTTAGGCACTGAGACTAGCCGCCCCCTCCCTACCCTCCCAGAGCTCGCCCCACTCTCACCTGCCCAGTTCTAGAAACAGAACAGTAGTGGTGTCAGATCAAAAGAACAGAATATTTGCAGTTCTGAGAACTGTGGTCCACAGACATGGACTCGCAACCCAATTAGTTCCAGCAAAGGGGAGGGAGCCGTGGAAGGAGGACCGGCTGTGGTTGTTTTGCTACCATTACTCTGGGCCACCTCTCACAACCCCCACCCCCACCCCTGTCCCCACCTATCTGGGCAGACCCCTTTAGTAGTAAACAGACCTGCTAAGATGGGCTAAGAATTTGGTGCAGGAAGAGCTTTGGAACTTCAGAAGCTCTCCGCATCCCTACAGGGATGCGGTGCCCTATGACCCAGGCCAACTGCTCACAGAGGAGAAGCCCACCTTCCAGGGATCCCCCCCCATTGTGTGAGAAGCTGGAATAGTGCAGAGAAAACATAGCACTAAAGTATGAGAGAGAATAGAAGGCTGCACTCAGGAAATAAAACATTCTACCAACAACTACTGGAAAATAAAAGAAAGCCCTCTTTCTATCAACCTGCTGCAGCACCCACTCCCATAGATGTCTAGGAAGAGAAATAATAAATCCTTAATTGCCATGAAAACCAAGGTAACAAGACAGCTCAGAAAGAAAATGAAAAGTCTCCAGAAAATGAACTTAAAGACATGGAAATATGCGACTTAAATGACCGAGAATTCAAGATTGCAGTTCTTAAAAACTTGACGAGATGCAAGAAAACAGACAGGCATTTTAATGAACTCAGAAACACAATCAAAGAACAACATGAATATTTTACCTAAGAGATTGAAATTTTGAAAAAGAACCAAATAGAATTACTGGAGATTGAGAACTCAATAAAAGAAATGAAGAATGAAATAGGCAGCTAAGTTAGTAGACTTGACCAGATGGAGGAAAGAATCAGTGACATTGAAGATAGAAATCTGGAAATGACACACATGGAAGAAGAAAGAGACTTGAGACTTAAATGAAAGAACTCTACAAGAACTTTCTGACTCCATCAGAAAGAGCAATATAAGAATAATGGGCATACCAGAAGGAGAAGAAAGAGAAAAGGGAACAGAGAGTTTATTTAAACAAATAGTCTACGAGAACTTCCCAAACTTGTGGAAAGAACTGGATCCACGAATCCAGAAAACAAACAGAACACCTAATTACCTCAATTTTAACAGGTCTTCTCCAAGGCACATTGTGTTGAAGCTGTCAAAAATGAAAGACAAAGAAAGAACCCTCAAGGCAGCTAGGGAAAAGAAGACAGTAACCTACAAAGGAAAGCCCATTAGAATATCAGCAGATTTTTCAGCAGAAACTCTATAAGCCAGGAGTGAGTGGAATCAAATATTCAAACTACTGAAAGAGAGAAATTATGAGCCAAGAATAATATATCCAGCAAAGATACCCTACAGATATAAAGGAGGAATATATGCCTTTCCAGACATACAGAAGCTGAGGGAATTTTCTAACACACGACCTGCACTACAAGAAACACCAAATGAGGCTATTCGACCTTCATAAATAGGGATAATTTGTGACAACCAAAACATAAAAGGCGGAAGAGTAAGGCCTGAACTGGAATATGGGAATGGAGAAGGTAAGCATGCTGAAGAAAATGGAATACTCTAATATGAAACTTTCTTTTACATAAACTTAATGGTAACCACTCAAAAAAATCCAGAACTGAAATATATAACATAAAAAAAGAAGAAACAGAGGAAAAAATCATAGAATACCACCACACAGAAATAATAGACAACAACAAAAAGGCAAAGAAACAATGGAGACACAGTCTTACCAGAAAACATATAAGGCGACATAGTTACAGATGCCAGCAATTAGGATGTGGACATCTTGGGGGGCGGCAGGAGTATCATACAACCTACAACACCTCTATACCCCTTTTATTCTTTCATTGTACCCAAATATCCTCCTTCATACCAGTTGTCACTGTGTTTCTTGCACATACTCCATGAGGCCCGAGCACTTTTTGGTTTAGTGCGGCATTTTATATTCCAGTGTGTGGTGCAGTGCCTGGCATACAGCAAGCACTCTATCAATATTTATTGAATGGACAACTGAAATATATCCAGATCTCAAATATCTTGATTCCCAGCCAGAGGCCCTATTTACGTAATAATGTAATGCCTCTTTTCCAATTAGTATTATCATTTTATTACAAATATTACTCTGAATGTAGTTCCATAGATGGGTTTTATACTGAAACTGAATTAAATGCCTTCTCTGCATTAGCACAACTGAGAAGTTTTTGCATGCTCATATGTAATCCATAGAAACTATCCTCAAGTTTAAATTGTACTTCACTTGGATCAGGACCCATGATGGAGAATTTAGTCTCTTAGTCCTATTTTTATTTGTCATAGTTTACCAGGAAAGAGGGAAAGAGAGAACATGCCATATTAGAGAAATTGCAGTTTTGTTTTGTGAAACATTCTGAAAACTGTTGAAAAATGTGAATTAAAAAATATAACTTTCTTCGTACACTTTCCCCCATTTAAATTCGGATGGTATTAAGGGATGCAAGATAATATGTTTGGATCCAGTTTAAGGTTTCAGAAAATATACTCCTGTTACATATTTGTAGTAAAATGGTTTTTATCTGAAAGAAGGCTAGTCTAAGAAGATAAAGATCCCTTTAACACAGAAAAAGAAAATGAAATGTTCCTTCTATAGGTTTCCATGGTTTCAGTTTAGCAAAAAAAAAATAAAATAAAATTGGAAGGTCACCAATAAGTTCTGAGCAAACACTTTTTACAAAAAGAAATCATATCAGTGCAGTGTAAAATCCTAACAAGTTTTAGAACAATACAGGCATTTTGAAAATTACAAAACCATTAGGCAATACCATGTTAAGCTGATTTATTACCCTCTAGTGCTATAGTCTTTTACCTGCTGATGGGTATCCAGTTAAGAAATAAGATTATGACTCCTTTCTTGAGGTTTTCACACTATTGTCTCAGAAAATAAAGTAAATTAGACAATATATCATTGTTCATATCATTTCTCAACTAGTACCAATCTAACAGGTGAATATTCATATCAAAATCTTTTTCCCCTCCCCATATCAAAATTCTGTACTTCCAGTCAAATGATGCAAAAGACTCTTTGATTGCAAGAAAGGAAACCTAATTTGAACTAGATTAAAGAACAAAAGAGAACGTGCCATGTTTCCCCGAAAATAAGACCTAGCTGGTCTAGCAGCTCTAATGTTTCCCCAAAAATGAGACCTAGCTGGACCATCAGCTCTAATGAGTCTTTTGGAGCAAAAATTAACATAAGACCCATATTGTATTGTATTGTATTGTATTGTATTGTATTGTATTGTATTGTATTGTATTGTATTGTATTGTATTGTATTGTATTGTATTGTATTGTATTGTATTGTATTGTATTGTATTGTATTGTATTGTATTGCATTATACTAAATTATATTATAGATCCGGTTTTATATTATAGTAAAATAAGACCGGGTCTTATGTTAACTTTTGCTCCAAAAGACGCATTAGAGCTGGTGGTCCGGCTAGGTCTCATTTTCGGGGAACCACTGTATTAGAAGGATAGTATGTCCCAAGATTATCAACCAGTGCCTAAGCACTCTGTTTCTGAACACTGCCAGTCTCTGAACTCCTTGCTTCGTTAAACTTTATAAAAGATCAAACACTTTGCTTTGTTCAAAGTGACTGTGTGGTAGAAACTCAGCTTTGCCTTGCCTAAGAGGCAACAAATTCAGCTTTTTCCCGATACTGAGTGGTGGCTTCTTTCTTCAATACTATAGTTGCTATGATCTTCCACACAAACCGTCCTCATCTCATCCATCCCACCCCATCACTCAGAAGCAAGCCCATGTGTATGCTTGTGCACACACATACATACACATACACACAGGGTCAAGAACAAATTTAAAATTGGCAATAAGAATTACGTTTTAAGTTTAGATTTTATCTATGTTGTATGCAAATCAATTTAATTTGAGTAAAGTTTCTGTCTTCTAGTTTCTCTCCCATTTCCTTGATTCTCTTTGGTAAGGAGCCTGGGGGTTTGGTTGGGCTTTACTTGCTCTCAAGGGTAAAAAGGGAACTTTGCATTCACAAATATAT
The DNA here is from genome assembly GCF_057876585.1 of Rhinolophus sinicus. Classification (NCBI taxonomy): domain Eukaryota; kingdom Metazoa; phylum Chordata; class Mammalia; order Chiroptera; family Rhinolophidae; genus Rhinolophus; species Rhinolophus sinicus. The sequence continues at coordinate 18,687,677 of NC_142518.1, read as the reverse complement.
GGAGGTGTGGATGGTTTGTTCTCCTGGCAGCAGGGGGGAGGAGGAGTTCAGGTTCAATGATTGTCCCATGATTCTCTCTGGTTTCAGATGCGCAGTGGCTGGTCTGTTCTAGTTTTCGGACTGGTGACTGTGTTGAATAAAGAGCTGCCAGATCTGACATTCAGAGTCTACAATAACAGTCATTCGTTCCCTATATTGCAGCCCCTTTGGCTACCTTTGAGTCCACTGGTCCTTTTAGCACCACTGAGTTTTCTCACTAGGACACTTATCATAAATATAGCCATGCTGTGGGAAACCAAGGTTACCTCACAGGCAAGGTGCTTCAGGCTCATTTATCTAGCTGTCTCTCTCTCCCCCTCTCTCTTTTTTTAAAATCTTTATTTTATTAATTTATTTTTTTAAATATTTTATTCGGGAAGGCGAACAGGAGTTTATTGGGGAACTGTGTGTTTTTCCAGGACTTTTTATTGGGGAACAGTAGTGTGTTTTTCCCAGGACTCATCAGCTCCATCCAAGTCAAGTTGTTGTCAGTCTTAGTTGTGGAGGACGCAGCTCAGCTCCAGGTCCAGTTGCTGTTGTTAGTTGCAGGGGGCGCAACCCACCATCCCTTGTGGGAGTTGTACTGGTAAAATTGTGGTTGAGAGCATGCACTGCAACCAACTGAGCCACCCAGGAGCTCAGCAGCAGCTCATTGACTTCATTCTAGTTGTGGAGGGCATAGCTCACTGGCCCATGTGGGAATCGAACCGGCAGCCCTGTTGCCCAGAGCTCGCACTCTAACCAACTAGCCACTTGTACACCCCTAGCTGTCTCTCTTTACCACCACTGTGCTGTCACTTGAAGATTGTTGGATTTGGTCTAGAGAGAGGCTTGTCAGATATTCCCAGGCTCTAAAATTCCTACAAGCTTTACCTAGCGACCTGATACCTCTTATCCTCTGCTATTCTCAAAATCTCCCACACTTACCTAGGTAGGTGTTTCTGAAGTGCTCCCTTCCCTGGTTTCAGCTCGGTTCTGAATAAATTGAAGATACCTTTCCCCACTCTCTCTTCCCCCTTCTCACAACCCACTGGGGAAGAAGGACAGACTTACCACTTCTTTTATATCATAAATTTCCCTAGATCGTAACTTTCTTCTGCTCAGAGAAAGTGAAAATCACAGCTCAAGTACAAGGATTATCCTCTCTAAAATATGAGATTTCTCTGTGAGCTAGTCTTCTAAGTCCATTTCTCAATATGTTAATAGAACTTAAAGCAATTTAGAAAATCCTGTTCTCTCGATAAAACCTGGCTTTTAAGATTCTTATCATGCTCTTAACTCAAAGAAAGTTCATTTTGGATTCTAAATGCTGACTATTGATTTCCCCCATTTCGCTTTGTATTCCTGTTCCAACTATCCTAATACTGTGTTTCCCTGAAAATAAGACCGGGTCTTATATTTAGGTTTGCTCCAAAAGATGCATTAGGGCTTATGTTCAGAGGATGTCATCCTGAAAAATCATGCTAGGGCTTATTTTCTGGTTAGGTCTTATTTTTGGGGAAACATGATATTTCCCAAGTCAAATCAATGCCTCTGACTGAATGGGGGGAAGCGTAAGCACAGGAATCTGAAAGATAAATGAAAAATGCATGTATTTTTGTGAAAATGTTATCTCCAATACATATTGATACAATTTTTTGGCTATAACAATTAAAATGTTTTCAAAATATGTTAATAATAAAACTTGTTGTTTAGGGTAAACTGTTAAAGTCCATTAATAGTTTATACATACGAAAGTCAGACAATTAAGTATGCGAAATTTCCATCTTGTAAGCACATGGTGGAAAGTTTGTGAACTTAATTGTCCAACCTTATGTGGAGATTGCTCAAGACCCCAAAGATTTAGCAACACAAATGTCATATGTTATTCACCTCTGTGTACCACGAATCCCTCAGTATTTATTCCTAATTAGTATGTGCTCTCCTATGAAACTGAATGCCAAAAGAAACTTTAACTTAGTTACTATGTGGATACTTTTGTATGGTGGGTTAGTGGGGTCAGAAGGAGGGAGTAAATCAAAGGGACAGTAGCTCAACAACCAACAAAGGGAAACAATGGAAAGAAAAATGAGTGGGATTCCCAATGGCAAGTGTTTTCTGCTAGGCAATATTGAGACAATACAAAAATAAAATATAAAGTCTTACACATTGCTAAACTCTCTGAAAATAGTAGAACGAAGTGAACTATTTGATCACGTGATTAACCATTAAATGTAGATGCCCTTGAAAAGTGCCAAGTCTTATCTAATACTGTCTTATTCAGTTGGTTTAGGTTGCCAGCAGCAACAACAAGCACCACAAACATTTATTGCATACTCACCCTGGGCCTGGTGCTTTTCCAAGTGCTATATATGTATTATCATTTTTAACATTAAAAAACCCTGCAAAAATGGTTATTATTATCATCTCAATTTTATAGATTAGGAAGTTAAAGCACAGAGAGGTTAAATAGCTTTTACAAGGACACACAGATAATCGGCATGAAGCTTGACTTTTGATTTTGTGCATTTGACTTCATGCTCTTATAATATATAAACTATGATATTTCTCCAAAGTCATTAAGCTGATTGGTAGGGAGTTACAAACTTCAGAGCTATCCCAGGTATGACCAGGTGGCTGTGCATGCAGCATGACAGTACTGTATCTGAGTATATTTGTTAATTGTTATTCCACAGGGTCCTTAATTCTCCCTTATTTAGATATGCAGAGTCTATTTCTCAAAGTTTATCAGTGATTATCACTTTGAGAGTATGACAGTCTATAAATCATAGTGTTGGATTTTAATGAACAGTGAAAGCCTCAAGGACTCAATCCAAAACTTAAACTATAGCAAGATATGGCAAGAGGTTTCTTTGTCTGGATCCTTAGTTATCCAAGAGAACTATTGTTTCCCACTTGGGAATACTAACTAGTAACTCACTCGGGATACCTGCCATTTGCACTGTTACTGTAGAAAGTTCTTTGTGCCTAAAGTCCAGCTTGTGTCTTCTGCCAGTTTCCCCTTTGCGCAAATAAGTGTGGTTATGTGGAGGACAAGGTTCTACCACAAGTCAAGGTCCAATCTAGCCTTAAGGGGTTGGGGGACAAAAGAAAGGAAGGACATGTGCCCTGGCTGAGAAAAACTGGATCCAACACTCCTTGTAGGGACAATTTTGAGAATCAAAATTATCGACTATTTATGGCTTTTCTTTTCCATAGAATAGGGAGTTCTGAATAGTCTAACAAACTAAAACAATAAAAAGTAACAACAGAAATTAAAAAATAGAGGTAAAATGACAAGAGAAAATAATCAGAAAAGAAAAACCCACTTGCATCACAATGTTTATAAATAGAAGGTATCTATATGGATACATAAGTATTACACATATATTTTACTTCGGGTACTCTAATTCATGGCAAGCAAACATATATAACAGTATTGAGAAATGTGAAATAACAAAGATGATACAATTTACTTGATGTTTTGTTTAGGGGTTAGAATTATAATCTAAATTAGATTATAACCTTATTTTTAAAGGCTTTATATAAACTATATTAAAGTTTTGATAAGATCACTTAAAATATAATTGTAAATCTCTGATAAATTATTCATTTTATCAATTCACATATTTGTGAATTTAACAGATTAAAACAAAGGAGTAACCTATATAAATAACAACTTTTATTGTTAAATTTATTGTCTGCTGACTGCCACATATTATAATTATCTTCTTAATCCTCCCAAGAATTCTAAGATGGCATTATCTACTCAATTTTACAGATACAAAAACAGAGGCACACAGATATAAAGTCACTTCCTCAAGATTGCAGTCAAGTAATTGACAGAGGCAAGATTCAAACTCAGACCCGCCTGACAATACAATTAGTATTGGTATAATGACGTACTAAATATAAATGAGGAAGAAGAATCATTGATTGGTTCTAAAAGCATTTTACAACAAGAGGACTGAAGGTATATTATTCAGGGGGAAAATTTCTGATGCAGTTTGTCTGTCACCTAGCCTATGAGAAGAAATCAAAGCAAAAGAAGAACAAACAAACAAAATAGAGGTAGGGGATGTAGAAAACGTGAAGTTCTGAGCTGACCAAAGGATAATTGTTACATCATTCCCATTACCAGTCACCTTCAACCTAAGAAAGAACGTTAGGATGGCAGAATGTCTTTCCTTGGGACTTTGAGTGTAGAATGGGGCCCTGAATATAGGAAACACTCTAAGTCTGTTATTATGGTGTTTGTTTGCTTGTTTTACCATTACTGTTTTGTTATTGCTACTGTTTTCAGAGAGGGTTGCAACAAGGGAATAAGAAAGATGGACAAATGTTATCACAGCTGTTTTTGTTTTTTGTTTTATCTGCATCCTCAATAGATTGTGTTAAAAGAGTGCTTTTTGAAAAAGTGACAGTTGAATATTTAATTCAGTTTAATCATGTAGTGATGAGGGCATATGAATAATTTCAAAAAGGATTTTTGGTAAATTACTCAAAGGGCATTCAAAGACGTGGAGATAATGGGGTAGAAAGAGGCACATCCCTGACTTGCAGTAGTGAAAGGGGACCATTGTAGGGCTTAGAGAGATTGTGATTTAGTGTAATCAGTGAACTATAACCTCTGGCTCTTCTTTCAAACAAAACTTTTTGTTGGGCAGGTATGTAAACACACACACACACACGCACACACACACACTCTCACACATTTTCTTATCAACTCTAGTATACAGAGAAAAAATTTCTGAAAACCCTTGGTGCAGCGAGACTTAACATGGTAGAAAGAAGACAACCAGATGACCATATATTATGAAGTGAGATAGCCTCTGTTTGAATGATGTCTCTTCCCCTTTATTACTTGATTACCAGGTTTATTAATCTAAGTAAGTAGTTTTCTACATTATAAGATACTTTTAATACCACTCTCCTGTAGTTGTTTTGAGGACTAGATGAGATAATATGTGTAAAATAGTAAAATATCTGGAATCTGTATTAGCAATAAATGGTATGCACTGGTAACATAACAATTAACTTATTTTTATTGTTGACTTCTGAAGAGAACTTAATTTCTTTTACTACCCCTTCCACATTTTCTCCCTCCAAGAAAGAGTCAGGCTTAAATTCAAGTCACTCCATTTCTGAGAGAGAAGAATTGCTACAGTTTGTGGTCACAAATTAGACTATAATTTTCCAATTGGAATTTGTAATTAACATTGAAGATCACAGCACAGGTAAATAGGGTCTCTGTTCTCATCCTCCTTTCTACGTATCAGAAAGGAACAGATTCAATATTTCAGATGTCAAGAAAAATTAAGGACAAAACTTTGGCCACAGAAAATGTCTGCCTTTGAAATCTCTTCTCCCTATTTTTCTGTTACCTCATTCTTTTCAGGAATCCTTTCCAGATCTCTATCTTTTCTCTCTGTCCACTCCTGTACATCAAGTGTCTGTAGGTATGTTTCCCACAAAAGAAAAATCTCCATGGTCAAATATATGTAGGGAAGACTGCTTTAGACAAAGTTACATAAATGTTGCGTGCCTTGGCCTGACTTCACATAGTTATAAAAAATGGCAGTGAGTGTGAAGTTACAGTCTAACTCTGGGAGCACATCTATGCTGTTTTGTCACTGAGGTGCTGAACCATGCCCCTTAAGGTCCCACATAGCTTGTCATTCTCTGGTGAGAGTTAAAGCACCTAAAGAAACATGCCTCTGGATGGAATGTCATTTTTTTTCTGCTCCCAGATTTTAGCCTAGAGAGGGTTTAATCCACAGAGAGGAACAAGAGTTTTCCTAGCGATGTTTATGGTTCTAATATTATCAAGTGAACAGTTACTTCAACAAAGTTTTTCATCAGTTGGTTTTGTTTGCTGAAGACAAAAATTTTTAAGTAGCTGGAACCAAATATCCAATTTCTAAACTTGAAAAGATAACAATAATCAAATTAACAAGCAAAAAATAAAACTAGCTTTGCAAAAAAGTAGCTGTCTTATATAACATGTAAAATAAAACCCATTTCTACATACACAGATGACTAATACCTTTGCAGGAAATCCTTATCATTCACTTCCTCATTTATAGATGACAGTATCAATAGCACTATTTTATATATCATGTCATACGTATAATTCTCAAATGGTGAAACATCTTGAGACAGGTACTACGGTGATGAAATTTTAATAAAATATATTCTCCATGTCTCCTGACATTTAGTTTTCCCCCCCTTTTTTGGTTTCCTACACAATCATTCAGATCCAAACTCAGTCACCATAATTTAAGACAATGTCAAAGTCTCCCCGTTCTGCTTTGTCTGCTTAAGAACTAGTGCCTAATAGCCTTGGAAAACTGGCAGGGTTTAAGGTGAAATCTGTAGATGTTGACAGGGATTAATCAATGTGGTCTCTAAAAAGTAGATGGCTGTCTTAGTCATTTTTTTTTCATTTCTGAAGTGTAAGAAACTTCCATTCACCATTATAATCAGTAGTCTTTGTAAGTGATACAACCATGGGCACTTGAACAGGTACAAATAAGCCAATTCAGTTATATTATTTATGTGGAATATTATGTGCTCATTTGCAAATGTCCTTAAATGCTACCATCACCACCAAAACCTAAAGAAAAGGAAGCATGAAAGAAACATTAGAAAGCAGAAAAAAGCTTGCAGTAAACTCTGCTTTTTTCTATTATACTATAATTCATTTAATTGTAAAAACGATCCTGCCAGATAAAGATTTATGCTTTCAGATAAATGGAATAATAAGAGAACGTCGTGTTAGGAGGGGCTGTTAGTTGAAGTCATGGGGGAGAAGACTAGGGGCTTGGTTTGGGGATTGGGGGAATAGATGCATTGTTGTTTTGAGTTTTTTTCATTGCTAGGAAACATTTTGTTTTCTGATATTTTTCAGTAGATACTCACTTTTTAAAAAAATAACCTGGTTTCTTAAAGCACAATGAAGTAATTTTTGTCTTTGTAGCAAAGTTTCAATTCTATAGTTTTTTTCAGTAAGATATATTTCCAAGAAACAAGATTTGATGGTATAGTTTATTGAAACTACTTCCATGTATCCAAATTAGATAATCACATACAATATTTAAATAATTTATTACTGTTATTTAGGTCTTAATATGTGAAGCTGACAGGCTTGGTAGATCTCCACATGGCTAACACATTCTGTACATATACATTTGTATATTCACCCATTTATTCATAATTGTGTATTATATCCCCGAACTAATATACCCAGAGATCAGACACAGTCTCTGTGGGAAGAAAGATGTATAAACACAAATATATCCATATATTGTGAGTGTGTATACAAGGTGAGGAGGAGGTCATGGCGTAGCAGGACCTAACTTTTAAGAAGAAGTAGAAATATTAGAGAATGAATCCTGAATGAGATGACACAGACCAAGGCATGAAGAACCAGAGGGAGTTATAAAGAAGTAAATTAGTATTCTAGAGGGAATACAATTCTAGAGGGAGTACAAAGGTATCTTTGACAAGAGGTCCTCCCTTTGCATTAGTTGTTGAATTAATACAATTATGACTTTACATCTGATGTCAAACCCGAACCCATTCTTCCAAAAGCTAATGGAATAATTTTTCAAAAATCAAATCTGATAATATCACTACCATGCTTACAAATTTGCAATGGTGTATCATAGACATTAGGAGAAAATACAGTCTTTGTAAGTCCTGTTGTGATTTTGACCTGTGTTCTGTTGACTAACCCATTTTGCAGACAGCTTTTACAGACTTAAAATTTCAGTTAATGGCATTAACATATATTGGCAGACTTCTACAAAATATTTCTTTATACACAATAGCTTCATTTATTGTAGGCATGTTGAATGCAAATATTTGTATAAATCTAAAAGCCGTATTTACTAGAGGAATGTTGACGATATTGTACATTATATGACATGTTGTTCTTTCTATGAGGATTCATGAAAGAAATAGCTCTCTGGCCTCAGAGGTAGAAATAGCTGTTTCTTCAGAGGAACTGTTTCACTTCTTTTTCTTATGCACATTCTGAATCAAGTTTGCCTCTGTGACTGATCTAATGAAATGTTTAGAATCCAGAATATATTATCTTCTGTTAAGAAATGTTTAGCATATTAAGACATTTAAAAAAACAACTCATTTTACTATTTGTCTTAATCTTATTTCCCCATCTTAATTTCTCTTGACCTCATTTTTTTATCTTGTTTTATTTCATATAGGTGTAGCATAAGAGTCTTTGAAATCCACATTAAATCTTCTCAAACAAGATATTACTTGAGGAAAGGAGGGGAAGGGAAAGAAAGAGAAAAAGAAAAGTACACAGTTCTCCCAATGTTATAGCTTTTAAAGGATAAAGTTAAAAGGGAAAGAGAAAACACTATTTCTCTGTGGTCAAGTTATACATGTATATACTAGGTTTCTCTCTGTTTCTGAAATATATCTTTTATATGATAACTTTTAAAGAACATGGAGACATCTGGAATTGGCAGATTAGCTGAAGGAGACCTTTGTTCAAAATTTCTCGGGGAACTATGAATCCCATATTCTAAGTCTAGATGACTATAGTTGCACAGTTGACCCCAAGATCCAGGGGAGATCACATAATCTGGTCGTAGCCAATTAGAACATCCTGACCCCCAAGCAAAAGGATTGATTTGGAAATAATCTCAGGACCCAAAGCTCGCCAGTCAGAGCATCTGTGAGACGTTTGATGGGACTTGTATTGCAAATGTCAAGAATGAGGGAAGCCTAGAGCAGCTGATGGTTCTTGTGCTTCCATGTGCAGAAGCCTTGGAATTAGGCCACTGCTGTAGGATAGAGGGCTGAAAGCACTAATAGAAAGAAACTTGAACTAATGCAATTAGACTTTCTAGTTATTGATACATTAAGTCAATGATTTTCTTTATTGCTTAAAATCATTTGAATTGGATCTTTGTCATTTGCAAATCCAAGTGTCACAACTAACAAAGCATGCATATATATATATATATATATATATATATATATATATATATATATATATATACTTTATTAGGTATTTATTATTATGTTCTAAGAATCATATATATGATTCAAGCAGAGGAAAAAGGTCTTAGAACATAATAATAAACACCCAATGTTCAGAAGATACTTTCTTCCCTCTATTTTCAGTCAACATACTATCTTTCATATTTTTGCTATGTAAACTTGCACATGTCTTTTTCACTCTTATCTATACTACAAAGGGGTTTTAATCAGTTTGTTTGTAATTCTGATATCTGTTATCCATGTATCTAGGCTATGAAAGGAAAAAATATATATCATTGCCTTTTGAAATATATTAGGGACATTCATTTGAAACACTAATTAAACTGGCACTTGAGCAAAAGATAAAGTAGCTAATTCTCAAACAACCAGAAACTTGATGTGCCAATGTTATTTCAAGGATGGAACCAAACCCACTATATAAAAACATAAAGTTCTGAAATTCTCAGCTATAAACATGCCTAATTTGATGGCATCTCGATTTGTATTTCTCTGATACCATTATCCAAATTTAAGATCTGATTCTAGGTGATAGTGGTCTTCATATACTTGTATATATTGTCTATCAATTATTCACAGTTTTACTCTTTAAGGGTTATGGTCAATGACAAAGCCATAGAATTTCAAAATTTATTTTAGGAATTTTTCTACTTCAATTTCCCAGGTGTTGTATACTGAATATAAATAAAGTGAAATAAGTGGAAACTTCATCTGGGTTATAAAACACTGGCTTTCCTGATATCCTGTATTTCTTTTTTAATTAAAAATATAGAGAAGCTGTTATTCATCTATGTACATGGAGGACAGAGGGCATAAATGTACCATTTCTAATTCATAATTAAGGTTATTTCTAGCTAATTAGGTTATTAAGAAGAAAAATATATATGTGTGAGAAAACTGGGTGAATCCATACTTTTAATTTTAATTAGTTCATAAGAAAATTACATTATTTTTCCTGATTCTTTTATTCCTTCCTTATTCCATCCACTCTTCTTTATTGTAAGCATTATATTCTATCTTTCAGAATGGAACAAAGAAGAGTAAAATAATTGAATATTTCAAGGGCCCTATTTGAGTTACATGAGTAATTTACAACTTAGAGAAATTCCTCTGGGGTTAGACATCAATGATGTTTTATTCTTATGAGTGATTTTCAAGGTCATACTGAATCACTCCTTGACACCTACCATAATACGTCTTTGCCCAAACCCGTACAGCCTACTACCCTGAATGTCTCCTTTTAACATCCCAGTTGCATAGACCTAGGCTTTTCTCCTTTTAAAGCACTATTCTCTTTTATTGTTTTCCTATCTGCCACCTATATGCTTGGAAAGACCTCCAATCCCACTGTACCTTTATCTTATTATATAATGAGGCTCTTAAAGTAGACATTTTGTTTTATATGACTTAGTGATACTCCCATCTATAGTTTCCCTTCTCAGGTGTAGCATTTGTATTACTATAATACAAAGGGTTTGATTATTAAATCACGTTCACACTAATAATCTTACTTAACACCAAACTATGTTAATGATTCAAAAGAGACAAGAGATAGAATGTTCTTTCTTTGGAGGAGCCCATTGTTAGGTGTCCATTTTCCTGTGAATTGTGATAAATGTTGCTTTTGGATTAACGGATGGATTTTTGAGAGTTTAGGGACTTCTCTGTTTTATACACTGTTAATTCCACAAATAGTAAAACTCTTACTTGACTACCCCCTACTCTCTAGCCAACCATGCTTATTGTTTACTTACAATAAGCAATATAGAGTGTAAGCTTGTTTATAAGATGAGCTGTTAGAGGTCAGTTGTCACTCATTTCCTCTTGTCCAAGTATGAAGGAGATAGGTTACAGATCTATGGTTAAATTTTACGTGCCTAGGAACCTAACATGAAACCTAGAAGATATTTTGGGATTGATAACAATATTATATATGGAACACCAACTCTTTAATATGTATCGTGCCATAAATAGACGCTCACTGATAGCTAAAGGATGGCTTCTTATCTTTCCAAAATTCATAGTCTAATGGAAACAATATATAAATAAACAATGTAACACATAAAGACAAGTGCTAACATTTATGCCTAGTTATTAAGTTCATAAAGGTGAGGACTACCCAAAAGAGATGAAGGACTTCATAACACTACCTTGAAGAGGAGGTACTTGAAACTGAGTCTTGAAAGATAATAATGACTTGACTAAGAAGAGAAGGGAAGATAGTCATTCTAGACTCAAAAGATAGTAAAGGTAAAGGAAACAACATGTGAAAAAACTAAGTGATTTATGGTGTAAATAGTGTGTTATGATGAAAGCAGAAAATTTGAGAGTGTTAGAAGGAGAAACCAGTGGAAAGGTAAGGCCTGGATCTAAAGTTTTTATTTCCATTTTTGAACCTAGGGGTAACCAATGAAAAATGTTAGGGTCAGAAGGGACATATTATACCTATGTTTCCATTTATTCATTTATTATTTTCTATTCAACTATTCATTTATACTTTCAATGCATACTTGTTGAGAGCCAAGCACTCTCCTAGAGGTTGATTTTACAAGAATGACTGAATGGGACAAAGTTCCTTCTCGCTCTGATTTTATAGATGAGTGGATAAGGAGAAACAATGGAAAAGTAACATACAGTTATTGGCATAAAATACGACATTTGTGACAAGCACAGCTAGGGATCCCTGAGAATAAAAATATCAGGTGGGAATTTACTAGGAGGGTTTGTCAGTTAAGGCCTCTCTGTGGAAGTTGCATCAAAATCAATACATGAAAGAGGAGAAACCAGTCTTTGGTGACTGTATGACAAGCAGAGAGAAATTTATGAGCTTCGAATGAAGGCAATTTGGTATATTTAAGGAACATATGGAAATTAGGAGCATAGTTAGGAACAAGTTGGGAAGTTTATATAGTAATTCAGGTGAGAAAGAATAATGAGGATATTGATAATAAAAGCTAACATTTCTTGAGCATGTACTTAGTTTGAACCACATACAACTGCTAATTTACAACTATATGTCTTACTAAAATGGCAATTTTTTGTGGTTCAGCCTATATATTAGATGTTACACTAAACACTTGAAGACATAATCTCATTTAAAATTCATGAAAACCATGTGATTAGATTATTGTTCTTTTTTTTAAATAAATCACATATATATATATATATATATATATATATATATATATATATATATTTTTTTTTTTTTTTTTTTTTTTTTAAAGAGTTCATTGGGGAATGGGAACAGGACTTTATTGGGGAACAGTGTGTACTTCCAGGATTTTTTTCTAAGTCAAGTTGTTGTCCTTTCAGTCTTAGTTGTGGAGGGTGCAGCTCAGCTCCAGGTCCAGTTGCCGTTGCTAATTGCAGGGGGCACAGCCCACCATCCCTTGCGGGAGTTAAAACCAGCAACCTTGTGGTTGAGAGGACACGCTCCAACCAACTGAGCCATCTGGGAGCTCAGCAGCAGCTCAGCTCAAGGTGCCATGTTCAATTTTAGTTGCAGGGGGCGCTGCCCACCATCCCTTGCGGGACTCGAGGAATCGAACTGTCAACCTTGTGATTGAGACCCCTGCACTCCAACCAACTGAGCCATCCTGGAGGTAGCTCAGCTCAAGGTGCCGTGTTCAATCTTAGTTGCAGGGGGCGGAGCCCACCATCCCTTGCAGGACTCAAGGAATTGAACTGGCAACCTTGTGGTTGAGAGCCCACTGGCCCATGTGGGAATCGAACTGGCAGCCTTCGGAGTTAGGAGCATGGATCTCTAACCACCTGAGCCACCGGGCTAGCCCTGTCATTCATATTTTTGCAATGAGAAAGCTGAGGTTTACTGAGATTCAATAATTTGCCTAGAGACACATGGCTAGTAAGAAGGTGAACCAGTCAAGTCCCAACAAGAAGCAGGTGGTACATTTAGACAGAACAATGTGAGGAAATACTAACACAGGGACTATTTACAGAGGCTTTGATACAGGTTGGAGAAACCAAAAGGAACAAGGCAGTAATCTAGGAATAGAACCAGCCACCAGCTGTTATCATTGCAAGGCTTGAAGGGCAAACAGTATTACCCAGAGAAGTAACCATATGTAAAAGGTTATAAGACAGGAGCTGTGGCCTTTGGTGGAAACGTGAAGCCAATCTATGGAGACTCAGGGAGGAGAGAAATGAGCTACTGATTACCCCAGGGTTGACTCTCCACACAGCTCCAGTCTCTTTCCTGGGCTTCCCATTTGAAGAGCCCAACCTAAAGTCAGAGGGCAATGAAGCCTGTGGATCTAGTCCATAAAGGTCCATCTCACAGGGTACAGAGCAAAGTAGAGAGAGTAGGGGTGGTCCTGGAGAGGACTGGGAAGCAGAAGATATCCAGCATTGTCATGGAAATAGGTATTGAATTGAGCTCATGATAAAAGCACAATTCAATATATTGTTTCGTGGGCCGAAGTAAAATAGTGGGAGTACAGATTGTGAGGATGGAGCAAATAGGAAAAATAATAGAGGAGTAATCTACAGAAATTGTAGGAGATGAGAAAAAGAAGGGTGAGTCCAAGCCTTTGGCTTGAGTGATTGGATAAACAGTGATGGCATTAAGTGCAATTGGGACAAATGGAAGAAGAAAAAAATTCAATTTGGAGAATGTTCAGTTATAGTATGTATGATTCATACAGCATAGTGGACAGATAGTTAGGTACATAAATAGATAGATACATAGGAAATGTTGGAGATAGTTTTGAATTAAAGATTAAAATTTGGAAGTTATTAGCGTAAAGTTCTGGTAGTTGAGATTTGGGATTTGATTGCACTTACCTGTGATAAATGTATAGAAAGAACAATATAGAGAGAACCAAGACAGGAAGACTAGGCTGCACTGAGTCACAGGGGGCAAATTAATGAAGATGAGCCACTAAAAATCATTGTTCAACTGGATAATTTTCAATCAATAAACAGGATAAATTAGTATTGCAAAAAAGCAGGGAGGAGAGAATTATTGAATGATGGTTCACTTTTCTTCTAATTCTAGGAAAATATAGAAATGTCTATAGTAAACAGAATCAGTTAAAATGATGCACGTGCATCTGATACAAACATTTAGTTGGAACTTGCATGCTCTTTGATCACGATACCCTAACAGTGAGGTGGAAAATGTAGACCAACTGGGGACATGAGTGCAAGAGCCAAGTATGGCAGACCGACGCGGGGACTAACCACAATACCACTGAGTCAGACAAGGAGGGTATCAAATCTAAACATCCAGGGATAGGCTGTGGTAAGGACTTGCAAGAGAAGTGTATACACATAAAATTCAATAAATAAGAAAAGCTGTATAATGTGAAGATAATTTGGTAAATTCCTTAGACATTTGTATAACAGACATTATATATTCTCTTGACTTAATTTTCCTTTTTAAAGGATAAAGAATAGAACAGGCAGATGAGCTAGGTATTAAACTATAATTTCCCTATTAACTTTTGAAAGCATATGCCTCGTTACGTAATATTTAATATTTTATTGATTAAATGGAAGTACCACGTTTAAAAATGATATTAAAGAAGTGAACTTAAAATAGGAACACTTTCTAAGGAAATGAGCCTGAACTTATTTGATGAAATACAATGAAAAAATGCTATTGTTATATTCTCTTTACCTAGGATATATTAATAATAAAAAATCAAACATACAAGCATTATTGTATATTAAGTGCCCTATTGGACTAGATCCCAGAGAGCGATATTTCATGCTTATTATTACTGATGAGTGATACTATTATTTCTTCCAATTAGCTGGACAGCATTATGAAACAGTTAACAAACTGGCTAATTTTAGACTACAGAGAACATTTCTTACCAATCTAACATATTCAAAAGCACTAAATATAACTTCTTAAAATAGATATATTTGGTACCTAAATAGAAAAGAAACTATTTGTTGCATTGTAACAAAACTCCCTACAGTTCAAAGGTACAATTAAGACCTTCTATCAAAGACTACAATTAGCCATTGTACAAAATACTGAGGACTTTGTTTTAAAAAGTAATTCCTTGAAAAATATATTTCATTTCTAAGACTAGTTTCTCATTTTCAAATTTCTAATTGCAATTGTGGTTATGTTTCTCATTTGCCCTTTAACAGAGAAACAAAACCACTCTAAGATACAAATATAAATGGCTATTTTCATTTTCATTTATAACACGTGTACCCCAGCTAAAGTACATGGGTGCTTTTCTTGAGGGTCCTGAGTATATTTTATTCAAATTTTATTTTGAACAAGATTTGCAAGAAATAAAAATTTAGGTTAATTCCCTAGACTATTCAAGCTCTTTGTAGTTGAATATACATTTGCCACAATAATTATGTGACAGTACAATTAATTAATATCAATACTTGGGGAAGCATACAAATTATACTTTAGCCATGATTTATTTTTACTTATGTTGAGTGTTGTACATTATATCATTGTTTAGCTAATATTCATTAATTAGTTATTCTGCTCCTGCCTCCAAGGTAGGAGTATACTTCCCTGCCTATTTATTTTGGTCATGGAAAAATGACTTGCTTTGAACAACAGAAAGTAGGCAGAAGTAACAGTGTGTGAACTGAAATCAAGAACTAAAGAGGCCTCATAAGCTTCTGCTTGCCCATGTAGGACCTTGTGACTATAAACATGAGAAAATGCCTCTTCTTTCTGGGCTCATAATAAGAACCAGAGGGAAAACTCGAACTCCAGTTGGAGTCCCAAGCAGAGTCCTCCAGATAAATCACAGACTTACAGCTTGAAACAGAACTGCATCCACCACTACTTAGAAAAATGGGAAATAAAGTGTCGTGGTAAGCCACTAAGTTGGGGATATTTTGTTATGGAGCATTATAGACATTTCTGCCTAAGACAGTTGTTCCTTACAATTCAGAATGGTTTAATGAAATTCTATAGATTGAAGTAAAAGAAATACATGAAATATTTGTAAACTTTTAAGATTTTTGAAAGAACATTTTATGCAATTTACATGAACAGTGTCACATAATGGCAAAGTAATAAGCAAAAAGCAGTACATTTGTTTGTATATTTTATTTCTCAATTGCAGCTTTGGCAAAGTTTTAGAGTCTCCTCTATCTGTAAATACTGCTCCAACTATGTAAAAAAGCAAGACACATTTTTACTAGTATAAAGTGCCCTACTTACTCAAAAGAAAGTGCTAAAACTAAATTTGAAAGTTTTTCTTTGAGTACTTTTTTGCTTTTTATTGTTCCCTTTTGGGATGGTGTATTAGGTTCTTACTGCTGCTGTAACAAATTCCCACAAATGTACTGGCTAAAAGTAATACACATTTATTAACTTATCATAAAGTAGTTCAGAAGTCCTAAATTTGTTCTACTGTGCTAAAATCAGGGTGTCAGCAGAGTGTCTGCATGTCTTTCTGGAGGTTCTAGTGGAGAACCCATTTCTTTGCCCTTTCCAGCTTTTGGAGGTTACCCACATTCTTTTGCGCATGGTTCTCTTCATTTTGAAAGCCAGAAATATTGAGCCAAGTCTATCTCCCACTGGCATCTCTCTGGTTGTCCCTATTCTGCTTCCTTCTCCCACTTATAAGGATCCATGTGATTACTCTGAGCTCACTAAAATAATCCAGGATAATCTCCCATCTCAAGGTCACCTGATAAGCAATCTTAATCCCATTTTCAAATTTAATTCTCCTTCACTTATGTATAACCTAACATATTTATAAGTTCTGGACATTAGGATGTGGATATATTTGGGGGTTCATTATTCTGCTTACAAGAGAGGATATCATTGCAAGTGGATTGTGCTAATAGTGATATTAAAACAAGGTATTGTTTTATACGAGTGCTCGCGCGCGCGCGCGCACACACACACACACACACACACACACACACACACACACACACTGCAGTTTAGCACATTGATTCACATCACATAATCTGCAGTGGACTTCCAAGGATTGCCTCATCTGTTTTTCAAGCTGCATACATTTTGGGCAAGGCATCAAAGCTTTCTAAAGCTTTAATTTTCTCATCTGTATAATTGGGGATAATGATATAATCTACATCACTATTTTTTGTGAGGATAAAATGCAATAATGTACATAAATGTTTTAGCAAGTGTCTCATATACATTGACTAATAAATAGTATCTTTTATATTATCATACTAAAATGTCTGTCTTTTATATAGCTGTAGATTAAGTATTGTGTCTACTTATAAGTATTATGTCTACTTATAATAATTAGGTTGTTCTTTGATATTATATTGAGTACTGTTTCTGCAAAGAGAATTTCAAATTATACATCTGGCTGTATATGAAGGGCATACAAGCCAAAAAATGAAGCTCATAAGATTTATATACCAAATTTGCATTAATCTGAATCATTGTAGGATCAACTCTCAATGCTTACTCATTTAATATTACCAATGTTACTTTCCAATTAACTTATCTCTAGCTAATCTCAAAACAGATATCTAATATTAAAGTGGTGATAAGCTGAAACCACACTTTATTGATTTGAAAGCAAATACAAATAAGATTTTTCAGGTTCTAATATTGCTCGATAACAATAGCTCATTCTTTACAGAAGAACTAATTGAAATTCAATCCCAAATTGAATTATAATTACATCTGCAGCATTATTAAGGTTATCAGTCTTGTTTAATGATAATTTCCTTGAGATAAAATCTGACCATTAATTTTCCTAACCTGTGTGATGCAGAGATTCCTGCAGTACACACAGAAACTCAGGTAAAACTTATCACAGCAGCATAGGACAAAAAGCGACTCTAGAGAGTTATTCTTTCTTTTTAAATCATGTTTTAGATAGAGTAAATACTCTAGCATTACACATTTCAGGAATGTGCTTAAAGTTGAAGGGAATTAAATGGAATTATATACTTTGCTATCCTGAAAGTTTACAAAGTAAACTCTGCAAGCATTTTTAAGGGCCATTGAGGAGTGCAAGGTGTCAGAAGAAGGGTAGTAAGAAAAATGTCCGGATGATGATTCTGTTAGCCTAAATTTTCTAGCTCCAAATAATTAATACTTCATTTAAAAATAATTTGTCGATATTGTTAATAAACTGCTCAAACATAAAAATACATCTGTGCTAAAATGGAGACTTTCACTGGACTAATAAGATTATTACAGTCTCAATACATTGAAGATAAATATTTTCATGATATATGCACCAATGGCAAGAGATTGAAAAACTGACAGGAAAACAGCAACAGAACTCCTTTTTCTAAGTTCAGTGGCAGAGTGTTATCATTCAGGCAGGAGACTGGGAGAGTCCTTTGGGGAATTGAGCAGCTTAAAAGGGAACCACCTAAACACCCTGTCACCAGGATTTCCCTAAGAAATTCCTATGCATATAGACGTAAGCTAAAGCTTACATTTGTTAAGCTCCTTCCACATACTCAGAGTTTTAGTCTCCCAATTATAATTATAGGCAGATGACCAAGTGTTCCTGGAAAGTTTTGGGCAGAGTATAGTAACAGAGAAGAAAAAAAAAATGGGAAGAGGGAAGACAAAAAAATAAAAACAACCAAAGAAAAAAACACACACAAAAAAATACAACTTGGAGTAACAGATGCTACACAGGGAGCAGAAAATTTCAATGTCTACAGAGAAATATGAGAAAATATCACGTCTATGACATTAGAGCAGAATGTTATAAAAAAAGAAATCTTCAGAAAACAATAAAAGATTTTAAAGTTATTGTTTCTCAGCTCCAAAGCCATCCTCCTATATACTCTGCTTTGTGATGCTGGAACAGGGACTCTGTAAATTCTTTCTGCTTTGCCAGCTGCTCCCTCTTAGGCTCTGTCACTAGGGGATATGAGAGGGAGACGGTAAGGCTAGAGCTATGACAAAGGATTTATTCCCATTTGCTTCCCAGAAATGCTTCTTCATCCCAGCAGCATCACTTCTAATACCATCAGCTAGATACAGTTTGTAGTTTTCTCCAACACTGGCAAAACTAGCTTCAATCACGTCCTCCTCCACCAGAGATGTCAGTATTAGTCCACTACAGTCCCTGCTCCAAGGTATGGGACACAGGCCCAGAGGTCCCCTCCTCTGAACTAGAGACACCAGCGCCAACTGAGCAGTGTCTCCTCAGAGATCAGAGGATCGAGGCCTCTCCTGTATGTATATTGCTAGGTTTTAGTTATTTCAACCTTTGTTCCTTTTGCCCTAGGTGGCAGCCAATTCCTGCAGTCACTAACTTTGGGAGTTTTCTTTTTACCCTTTCAGTTACCTAGTCAACAAACTTATAGTTAATTTATTTTCTAATCAATTCTCTCTATTAAAAAAAAAACACAAAACAGGTGTGATTTCTGTTTTCTCAAAGGACTCTGCCTGATGCTCCATAATAGAAAAAAATGAAAATCTTATTGGACAGGTTGGAAGATAAAATTAGGCAAATTGCCTACAGCAGAATAAAATAAAAGTAGGAAATTAACAGATTGTTCCAAGAAGCCTAATGACTGACTAATAAGCATCCTACCTAGGAAGAGAAAACAAAATACATGGGAGGAAATAAGCAAATATTTTGAAAGATTGGAGTACTCAGTGGATTAAAAGAATCCACTGAGTACTCAGCACAATAGATGAAAACAAATCTCCCCCACCCCAACAAATAACATCATTATGAAATTTGAGAACTCTGGAGACAAAAAGAAGTTCCCATAAGAGTTATAAGAGGGAAAAAGAATGTCACATACAAAGCATCTGTAATCCGAATGGCTTCGGTCACCTCAACAGTAACACAGGAACAAAAAGAAACATGCGAGCCACATGTAAAAATGTAACAATTAATTAATCAAGCAGGTGAGAGGAAAATAAAGACATTTTCAGATAATCTAAAGGCTCAAAAATATACTTCCCATGTACCTTTTTAAAATAACCAAAGTCTGCCCTCCAGCAACACAAATCTGTAAGTGAGGAAAGTGGAAAAAATGGCATTCAGAAAAGGGAAACCTTGACAGAGGAAAGCCTCAAAGGAAATTTCCATGTTGACCATGGAGGGAGGTTCCTGGGTAATAAGTGTGCCATCAGCGTAGAGAGCACCAGTCTGCATTAAAGTAAGACAATATTTACTCTAAATACCGATTTAGCTAAAATTTGTACTATAACAAGAACGGGTGTTTGAAAGAAGGAAAACATGGGAATAACAACCTGAAGAGCTGATCTATCTCTTACCCAAAGATAAAAGAAAAATAAATGTAGTAAGTGTGCATCCCCCACGTGTTGTATCTGTATGTGCTCACACATGAGTGTGTTTTCTCTGTACTTACCTCTATGGTTTCCGGGAGAGGTAGGAAGACTTAGAACTAAGTGACAGCTATGTTCCTGCTGAAACTTGAAGTTGGATGAGAATTAAGATTTATAAGTAACACTAGCCATATACCCGTGAACTTTAGATATGGAGATATAAAAATACGAGATCAAGCAGCTGAAAGATTCAAAAGTATTTACCTACAGGTTAGAGGAATTGGGCGATTGGTGAGGGGTGGGGCAGTATCTTGTAATTTTATTTTAAGCTTTGCAGTCACATTTAATTTATTAAATATGTGTGTTATTTGATAAAATGAATTAAGAATTATCAATACCAATCTCGCAGATCAAGTTGATTTATTTTATTAGTCTATAAATGCACTTTTTTTTTTATTTTGGGGCAAACTCATTGGTCTTTTCTATAGATTTAAAAAATGTCCAAGTGAAAATAATTAACTACCAACATGCTATATCTGCATGAAGACAGAAATTTCCAAATGTCCAAACAAAACACTAGGTTGTTGACTGGCACTGTATGTGATGCAAAATGTTTTTATAATAAATGTTCGAGTGAATGAACAAGTAATGCCTCTGTTTATTCATAGTCTTTGTTAATGATACAGAATAGTTATGGTTTCATCATGTTTATGATTGAGTTCTATATGGTGTGGGAAAGTAGAAGCAATCTTCATTGAGTGCCTAGCTACCAAACAGTTCTCATTCTTTTTAAAAATAATTGCTTTATTTTTCAATTAAAGTTGACACATAATATTATATTAGTTTCAGGTGTACAACACAGTGATTAGACATTTATATAATATGAGATGATCATTCTGCTAAGTTCAGTACCCATCTGACACCATGCATAGTTATTACAATATTATTGACTATATTCCTTACATACAATTCTCATTCTCAATACAGTAAGATTCATTGCATTTAAAAATACACATTTATAAAGACATGATATAGACTCGTTAAGATTCATTACTCATTTTTCAGAGAATATAGATTAAGTACCTTAGTAGAGTGTCCTCAGATGACAGGATGAGAAGTAGGCTACCATCCCTGCTGCCTTCCAGTGATTCATGGTTTGTTATGTAACAAAAAACAAACAACTGCATGACGTTGTCTTTTACTTACACAAAAGAATGCCATGATCCTTACTGCACATGTGAAAGAATACTCAGATTTAATAAATGTCAAAAGTCAAATAATTTTTAAGTGACAACATTGGGATTTAGACTTACCTTACTCTAAAGCATGATTTTAGCAACAGCAGGCTATCTGTATTGTTTTTAAATAATTGTTTTTAAGACTGATCAATTGTTAGCACAGGTTGTTCTTCTAAGATTAACCCTGTATGTGTTACCATTCAACATTTCAACAAGGTTAATACAGTTAAGTGAATAGATATAGGTTCGATTATCTGAAATCTAAGAGGGTTTTGTTTTGCATATTTCTATGAAGAAGAAGATCATTAATGCCAATGGTTGGAGCACAAATGCATTTTCTTTTCCCTTCACATTTAAAGGGAATAACCAAATTAGACACATTTTGTTTTCTAACTATTCTGCATAATTTAGAGTACCTTCAGTATTGTCTACTAAGGTTCTTATTAGAACCTAAAAGTTCCTAATATTATACTGGGGTGCCAAAGAAATATATACAAGTGGACACTTTGGTCAACGTTGCTCAAGCAGTTCACCATAATTGGTAGTGTCTGGACGCTGATGGTAACCACTTTGAGCACTTCTTGTAATTGCAGAAGTCAGATGTGACTTGTATTCATCTTTTGTTATCGGTATATATTATTACAATTTTAATACAGTTTTCCTTTCTTAAAATGTGTATACATTTTTGGTGGCACCCTCTGTATAATCCAACTACAAATTTGATTAATGAAAAAAAAAAGTCTAGAGACTAATGAAATATCAGATAATGTGAGGGCAATTTGGAGATTAAATACATGCAAGCTTATTTTTCATGAGTGGTTGCAACCCAGTCCTGTGCTATTTGGACCAGACAGGCTCAAAAGTAACACTGAAGAATCACTATCAAGACATTTTTTTTCAACATATTGCTTTGCTGGGTTTTGTTTCCTAATAGTTATCTTACAAAGTTGTTTTAAAAATGGCTAGTGAAGGCCCCAAATTATTCTATTAGAAAATATGTATGTTGCAGTAAGTGAAAAAATAGGCATTTTAGAAAAGTAAGACTTCAATACAAGGGGATTATTTGTGAAACTCAATATGAGTACTATACAGCATTAAGAAACAATGAATTAGCTCTACATAGAGCCCAAGAATAAATTATTAAATTGGATGATTGAACTGAAAGAGTGAGAAACACAATAAGAAATACAGCATAATGTCATGTGATTATTAAAACATATAAACAATAATATGGAATTCAAGGATACATACATATGTTATGATATAACACATTAAAGTGGGTACCCATGGCAGTTATACGTGGAAGGTAGAAACTGAGAACAAGTATTAGGATAAGTGGACAAACATCAAAAAATATTTTAAAAACGAAACAAAACAAGAATGGGGCTTTGCATAGCCTGCTAATTTGATAAATAGGGATAACTGAATTCTCTGCACTTGAAGTCCGAAAAGTAAATAATATGCAAAAAAATTCTTGTTTATATTCTTTAATATAATGGAGTTATTTCTTAAAAGGCAAATACAAAGATGAATGATAAATATAATCCTACACAATTTATAAATAGAAAAGAAGTAATCATTGGAATGTTGCTACATTTGGAAGAATGATTTTATAAAATTTTTTCCAGCTTTATTAAGATATAATTGACATATAACATTGTGTAAGTTTACGGTATAGAGCATGATGATTTGATACACATATATATTGTGAGATGATTACCACAATAAGGTTAGTTAACACATCCTTCACCTCACATAATTATCATTTTGTTGTTGTTGTTATGGTAAGAGCATTTAAGATCTACTCCTAATGCAACTTTCAAGTATGTGATATAGCATTGTTAATTATAGTCACCATGCTGTATATTAGATCCCTGGATTTTAGTCATCTTATAACTAAAACTTTGTTCCCTTTGACCAACATTATGCTGTAAAAAACTTTTGAGAACTACTACAGAACATAGATAATTTAACTACCTAAAAATTTGGAACAATTGTTAAATCTCCTTCAGTGAAAATACCTGATTCTATTGCAAAGATTTATTTTCAATAATTTTATGGTGTGATTAATTACATTGCTATAAATTATATCACTAATGTTTTAAGTTTTACTTTCCATGCTGGCCTCTTTTACTTCATAGTGCCAATAAATGAAATATGCATTATTAAATATATTTGCATTCTGTCACAATTTGCTGTCTCTTGGAACTTAATATTCATGCAAATGAAGGAAACATTGGTGATAAAACATGCTGTATATTGGAAAGCATAACAGTTTCTAGGGACTTATGCATTCCATGTTGGTCATTAGGTGAATAGAAATTAGTAATTTAAGTTTGATAGAACAACTTTTGCACAAATACATAAGACGCTGGTTATAAAATGCAAACCTAAATTAAAATAATATTTAATATTTAGATATTTTGGTTGAGTCCTGACAGGATACTTGGCTTCATATTCAGTGTAGCTCGCGCAAGCCCTGTATACTTCACACTGAAGTAGTGGCTGTATCCGCTAGCATGCTTTTCGACACATGTAACACAATACCCACTAATAGTGACTAAATTAATTATTAATATGGTGCAGTATTGGTGACAGGTAACTGGATGCTTGGAATAAGCAACAGTCTGGCATGTCATTTAGACTCTCAGAGCCTCATTTTGTTTACGAGGAAAATAGTGATATTAGAGTACACAAACTGTGAGGGTCAAATATACTTTAAAATTATATAATTACGCTCTAATGATATGAGCTATTTATAGGAATGTCTTACGATCATTTTTCTGATGAGCTAACCTTATATCTAACCTTAATTGAGGTGAATTATGGCAAATCAGGAGGGGAGCTCTGTTTCAGAAACATCCTACAGAATATGATTATGATTGGGGGGGGGGGGAAGCGGGGAATTGATTAATGAGAGATGAGCCACCATCTCTGATGTAACAACCTTGAGCGAGAAAGAACGGCTTTGCCCACAAGGCCATGGTGAGTGAGGATAGGGGAAACATCAGTAGGCTGACTTGCCCTCACGTTTTGAAAACGTGTCCGGGCACATCCTTATTTTTCATACGAGTGCTTGCAAATATCTTCAACACCTAATGACACTTCTCATAAGAGTAAGATCATCAGACAAAAACGGGGCCATAGCAGCAGCCAAGTCCTTAAGTGGTCAGGATGACAAAGTGTATCAGCCCCAAGGTGTATCTACTTCATGGATAGCTTCTAAATCTGGTCCAGGGATAACAGAAACGTGGCTTCCCTTTTTAACTATTACTACATTTTTCCTTTCTTTTATGTCTACAGCTACAAAATACTTATTTTTCTCTTCATATCTATTGTAAAAATATGGCTTGATTTCCATGATATAAGCAAAAGAGAACTGAAACATATTCTCTGCAGGTAACTTAGACCAAGATAGAAGTCATTCTGAGACTGATATATAAATTCATTTGAAATGTTTGATATTTCAATGAGCAGTTAGTGGGAGGTAAAAAGACATGCTGTATGTTTGGTTTTCTTATTTTATAGTTATTGGAATATCTCAAATAGATTTGTTCCATATATCTATCTATCTATCTATCTATCTATCTATCTATCTATCTATATATATCTGTCTCTCTCAACACACACACTCACAAACACACACTAGAGAAATGTAATTACCAATTAATAAATAACATTTATTATTTGAATGTGATTCATTTAAATGCTATTTTAATAGCATTTATCGTATGACAGTTTTTTCAAACTATTAGTTTGTATATCATTTATTGGCTTCAATAATTGATTAATGAATCTGGAATTAATAAATAAGTTTTCATTTTCCAAGTTGGAAGAAAATACGCAAGAGTTTTATAAAACCTATAGAGTGAAGATAAATAAAATTACAAACATAAACATATTTCATAAAGTTTCTTATTGTCTTTGGTAATGATAAATATTAACTTAATCTGGTTTTTTAGTCCTGGTACCAAGACACAACAAAATAGTCTAGAAGATAAAGAATTATAATTAATCTTAATTATTCTGTTTATAGGATGCCAGTTAGAAGTACTTAAAAATTACAGGTTTAAACAAATGAAACACACTTTAGATTCTGAGGGAGCACATATTTATACACCCATGTTACTGTACTTGGTAGATTAAACTCTTGGGTCCTGAACCGCATGCTGTGATGATGGACTTAACACCTCATAATGAGCCCTAAGTAATATTTACTGTGTATCCTTAGTTGCATTAAGTTACTTTATTTATGTTAGAGAAATAAGAAACTTATGTTGAGTTTATTAGAGGAGTATTAGGTTTAAGACTTCCAGACTTTTCCCCATCTGTTAACTCAAATAACTTTTATTTATGAAGGCAGACCAAAATAAACCCACTTCAATTAAACTACTTGTTTCATAGCTGTAGAATTTATTTCACCTTTTACATTTTCAGTCTCTGGGAGTTGAGAGTATGTGGAGGTAATGATGTCTTTATTAAAATACTTGACTCCATTCAAGAAAAAAATAATTTAATGAAAAGGATTTTGTAAATTAAAGACAAACAAGGCAAGAAAAGTGGAAAATATTGCTCAAGCATATAATTAATAAATCTTAACATGGCATCTATTTTTTACTTTTTATATAAATAACATTTTAAAAGTAAATAAGAGTCAAGGTCAGTATTTCTGCTTTGAAGTCATTTTAGCATGTATTTATTTTTTTACTCATTTAATTCAGTTGTAGTGATGAAAAATTTCAGTGTCTTTATAGATAGTGCAGTCAAGCAGCTAAATCAAGGGTAACCTTCATTTTTAAGACATGCGAGGCCAACTGAATTAGCAAATTAACTATATTTTATCACAATAGAATATATGTGAACCCCTGACTACTGTAATTAATTTCTACAAAAAGGTCAAGTGTGGCCAAATATGGCCCATCAAAAAGGCTGTTTCTTTACTAATGCACTATTTCTTTCACTTTATCATTCTTATTTAATGAGAAATATCTTTCCTGCAATAGCTATAAAAAACATCTGGCCAATCTTTATTATTGTTGTTTGACAAATGATCTTCAATTTCCTAGCTTTATCCCCCTTCACCTAGACTGCTTCTAGTCAATGTGTGTTTTTAAAAGTATCAAAACTAGTTAGCTGCAGGCAAGTTTGTAAACCTGGTGAAGTATGTCTTTCAGTGATTTATATTCATTCCCTTTTGATATTTTTTCTTGACTTCTCTGATCTCTGCCACCAGTGTTCTATTTTACCTCTAACAAAATCTACTGTAACAAAATATCTGTATACCAAATCATGCTATACACAAGGTCATACATAATGTTTGTGGATTAAATGTACTTTAAACAAGAAGAAGGGTCACTGGTACCTGGTTCTAATATGAAATTTCAGGATTAGGGGAATGATCAAGGAGCACTTTCGAAGGGTAGAAGAGCTACTTAAAGCTTATTATATGGGTGGTTCCTTACCCATTCTGTGGAAGACTATGTTTCAAATGGGAAGGAATAGTCTAGTTATAGACTGTGAAGTCATTAATGTTTATATTTTTCCATTATTCGTAAACTATTTAAAAGAATTTTATCTCATTTATAATGGCAACAGCTGTGGAACCACCATGCAGGAGAATTATGTATATGAGACTGCATGAGCAGCCAAGTCAAAAAATTCAGTCATTTTGTTCAAATTGCATGAAATTGGATCAATCAACTCTTTATTACATGTGGTCTTTATATTTATAGATTGTACTAATAATTGTGCTATTGTTAAATTGCTTAAGAAGCTAGGAAGCTGAGAAGCAGTTATCCCCTTTTAAGTGAAGGATACAGAAAAATTGAATCAATTAAGAAAGACAAGATCTACAGGGAATAGCTATGAAATGTTAACTATGATTTGAGGAAATTGTGGGTAAATGATAATTAAATGTGTTTGTTTTAAGAAACAAAATTAGGGTAATTTACATCACAATAAGGCTTTTATAAAGCTTAACATGGGAAAGTTTTCCTTTGTTAATGCTTCTAATATTCGGGTCATATACTTAAAAGAATTCTAAAATGACTTCAACTTTGATGTTGCATGAAATGCATTCTTCGCTAAATCTGCTTAGTACTCACTGAAGATGTTTAATGTCTACTTCACGTTAGAACCTAGAAATGCCTTTTTCCCTCCTTGTTAAATACAACAAAAATCACAATTTAAACCAGACTCCTATACATTTGGTGTGGGACTTCAACCAGCCCTTTTGGGATTGTATACTGTGCCTCCTGCTGCTAGCATTACACAAAATCTGACAACTTCCCACGCACCTTGAGAAGTGATTAGCAGTCACTAAAAACAGAGGAGTTTAAGAAAAAAAACTGGGTAATCACATGATAACAAATTTCATTTCTCAACATTGTGCCCTACGTTTTTGCTTCCTGTAGACCTAGAAGGGAAGAATCACAAATTATGTCCCCATGTATGATACTTTATAAATATAGTAGTACCTTGGTTTTCAAACATCTCCGCTGACGAACATTTTGGTTTATGAATGCCGTAAACCCAGAAGTAAATGCTTCCGTTTTCAAACATGACTCAGAAGTAGAACATGTCACACAGCTTCCACTGAGTGCAAGATCCTGAGGCCTAGCTGTCGGCTGTTTTCGAATGTTTTAGAACTCGTGGATTACGTTAGAAAACCGAGGTACCACTGTACTTAGGAACTTCATTGCTTGAAGTTCCTTTGTATTGTATATTGCTGAAAATTGTCGAAATTAGGAGGGTGATGGAAATAAGTGGTTTCAGTTAGTAATATTATCTAAGAATTTGCATGAGTAATTCAATAACATAATCTAAATTGCACTTCCTTCGGCTTTATCAGCATCTGTTGTACTTCCCTCAGCTTTATCAGCATTTATTAGAGTACCTGATCTATTTCTGGGTAGCATAAAGCTACCACCATATGAAAATATTTAGATAGTATTATTTAACAATAGAATGTAGGTAAATGAGACTGAACTGTCATTCTGTCTTTCCTAAACCATGATTTATGATTTTAAAAGATATTTGTGATACTCTCTTCTTCCTATTTTTTTCCTCATTCTGTTGGAGAGGAAGAGAATTACCCACCAACCCCCCCGCCCCCGCCCCCAACTGTCCTTCCTGAGAACTTATGGCTGGGTTAATAATAAAACTGACACAAGACCAGATGAACAGGAGAAAAAACAATTCAATACAGAATACAAGGGAGATCATAAATGATGCTCAGAGAAATGATGAGACAGCCAGCTTTTTATATATTTTTTAAATAAACAATTGTGAAAGATTGACAGGGCAAAGAAACTTAGGTTTGGCTGTTTATTAGTGAGGAATCTAAGCAAAGTTGGGGCTTGGGCGGTAAATTACTAAAGGAATAACAAGGTTTATTTACACAGGCATTTTGGCCCTGGAGTCCTTAGCTCTAGTGATAAGGGTGTCTCCTCAGCCCCACTTGGAGCAAGGAGGACACCTTTTACAGGGAGATTTAATTCCTGCATTCAAGGAGACAAGGGAGGGTCAGTGTGCCTCTCTTGCACCAGTGGCTTATCAAGTACTTTAATTCAAAGTAAGCAATATGTCATTGTTATTTTTGGGGGTAGCCTGCCCTGGGCCCTGAAATTCTAGGTAATAACATGAGAAAGAAAGAGAAAAAGGAAAAGTTGGTCTATGGTCGAAATCTTAAAGTTTTAGAGAATTGCAAACTTTTTATATTTGTCTTGCGAAATAGGAGCGAGTTAAACTATTCCTAATCAGCAGAACATGTGATCTCGAAAGGACCATCACTATTATTAGAAGTGCAAAACTTGGCCAGTGAATATTAATCATGGTGTTACCGAGAATGAGATGTTTTGCCTCGGTACTTGTCTTCTTGAGGGAAATAATTCAATCAAGAGACAGAATTAAGCAAGAGACAGAATTAGTAAGCAAGTACACTCTGAGACATGGAGCCCGCTG
Organism: Rhinolophus sinicus; assembly: GCF_057876585.1. Lineage (NCBI taxonomy): Eukaryota > Metazoa > Chordata > Mammalia > Chiroptera > Rhinolophidae > Rhinolophus > Rhinolophus sinicus. Next base: position 18,658,211 of record NC_142518.1, on the reverse strand, counting down.
ACCTGAGGGTAGGTAGCAGCCCCTCCTTCTTACATTGTGTGAGGGTTTTGCTCCCCATGGGTCGAGTTGTCTCCCACCCCCTCCCTAAGTATCTTCTTTCTCTGCTGACTTGTCCTATCTGCTTTCTTATTTCCCAGGGTTTAAACATGAGCCCTGTCCATGTCCCATAATTAATTTGAGAAGCTCACTACAGGTGGCCAAAACTAAAATGTGCGGTCTTGGGAAGCAGGATGTATATTCTATGCAGGATTTTTGTGCAAGTCAGGTCAAAAGCAAGGGGCCACATCCTGATAAGCAGGATGCTTGTGACACAAACTGTGGCACCTCAGAGGTCTCGGGTGGTCACTAACAGGGGTCTGGGCCACCAGCGCTGGTCCGGGTCTAGCCCCTCCTCCTCCTCATTTCTACCGACCCTATCATTAGCAAAGGCATAAAAGAGATTGGAAATATTTGATCACATTTTTCACCATTTGAATGTTTTGTGTGAAATGTTCTAGATGAGTGTGCGTGTGTGTGTGTATGTATGTTGACTGCAGGACTGAGTGTCTAAATGGAAATCATCTCAGTTTCAGTGGAGTAAATACAGATAGATGACCCAAATATCACTAGGGAGAGTATTATACTTATATTAATAATTTGGGGGTCATAAAAATGGTGGCGTGAGGTGAGCCTCTTGAAATCTCCCCTGGAATTTACAACAAATTGAACAGCTATAACTCCACAAAGTACTCCTTGCGCAGCAGACAGGCAAGATTAAGAGGGGCACTACTGAAATCATCTAAATGTGGGAAAATTGTGCAAGCGGGAGAGGAGGAAAGGCAGAAGTGCAGAGATGGGACCAGGCAGCCACACGACGCAGATTAGCTCGGTGCTCCGAGCTCTCTGCATCCCGGAACTACTGCAGCTGAGGGAGAGGGACAAACTCGGACTGCTAGGGCTACCTTTATGGCACATAGGGATAAGGGGACAGTACATAACACGGCTGAATACAATGCTCACGGCAAAGACCTCGGAGAAAAGACTGAAGGGTGGTTTAAGCCCTCACTGCCACAGAAAATGGAAGCCTTAGGCACTGAGACTAGCTGCCCCTTCCTACCCTCCCAGAACTTGCCCCGCCCCCACCTGCCCAGTGCTAGAAGCAGAACAGTATCAGGGCCAGATCGGATGAACAAAATATTTGCAGTTCTGAGAACTGTGGTCCCCAGAAAAGAACTCGCAACCCAACTAGTTCCAGCAAAGGGGAGGGAGCCGTGGAAGCAGGACTGTCTGTGGTGGTGGTTGCTGCCATTGTTCTGGGCCACCTCTCACAACCCACCCTACCCCTGTCCCCACCTATCTGGGCAGATCCCTGCAGGAGTAAACAGAACTGCTGATACACCCATGCTCTGAATCTGGTGCAGAAAGAGCTTTGGAACTTCAGAAGCTCTCCACATCCCCCCATGAAGGCGGTGTCCTATGACCCAGGGGAACTGTTCACAGAGGAGAAGCCCACCTTCCAGGTGATTCCCCCATTGTGTGAGAAGCCAGAATAGTAAAGAGAAAATATAACACTGCAGTGTGAGAGAGAATAAAAGGCTTCAGTCAGAGACAAAATAAAACACTCTACCAACACCTACTGGAAAACAAAAGAAAACCCACTTTCTATTAACCTGTTGCAGAACCCACTCCTGTAGATGTCTAGGGAGAGAAATAATAAATCATTAATTGCCATGAATAACCAAGGTAACAAGACAGCTCAGAAAGAAAATGAAAAGTCTCCAGAAAATGAACTTAAACATGCGGAAATGTGTAACAAAAGTGACAGAGAATTCAAGATTGCAGTTCTTAAAAAACTCGATGAGATGCAAGAAAACTTACACAGTTTAAGGAACCCAGAAACACAATCAAAGAACAAAATGAGCATTTTACCTAAGAGATTGAAATTTTGAAAAAGAACCAAATAGAATTTCTGGAAATTAAGAACTCAGTAAAAGAAATGAAAAATGAAATCGGCAGCTTAGGAGGTAGACTTTACCGGATGGAGGAAAGAATCAGTGACATCGAACATAGAAATCTGGAAATGACACGGACAGAAGAAGAAAGAGACTTGAGACTTAAAAGAAATGAAAGAACTCTACAAGAACTGCCTGACTCCATCAGAAAGGGCAATATAGAATAATGGGCATTCCAGAAGGAGAAGAAAGGGAGAAGGGAACAGAGAGTATATTCAAACAAATAGTCGATGAGAACTTCCCAAACTTGAGTTAAGAACCGGATCCTTGAATCCAAGAAACAAATAGATCACCTAATTACCTCAACACCAACAGGTCTTCTCCAAGGCACATTGTATTGAAGCTGTCAAAAATCAACAACAAACCAAGAATCCTCAAGGCAGCCAGGGAAAAGAAGATGGTAACCTATAAAGGAAAGCCCGTTAAATTATCAGCAGATTTTTCAGCAGAAACTCTACAAGCCAGGAGGGAGTGGAACCAAATATTCAATCTATTGTAAGAGAGAAATTATGAGCCAAGTATAATATATGCAGCAAATATATCTTTTAGATATGAAGGACGAATAAAGACCTTTCCAGACATACAGAAGCTGAGGGATTTTTCTGATACATGACCTGTACTACAAGAAACAGTAAAGTAGGCTACTCGACCACCATCAACAGGGACAATTTGTGGCAACCAAAACATAAAAAGGGGGAGAGTAAAGGCCTGAACCGGAATATGGGAATGGAGAAAGTAAGCGTGATGAAGAAAATGGAATACTCTAAATATCAAACTTTCTTTTACATAAACTTAAGGGTAACCACTCAAAAAAAATCCAGAACTGAAATATATACTGTAATAAAAGAAGAAAGAGAGGGAAACATCATAGAATATCACCACACAAAAATAATAGACAATAACCAAAAGGCAAAGAAACAATGGATACACAGTCTTAAAAGAAAACTAAAGATAGAATGATAGGAAATCCTCACATATCAATATTTACCCTAAATGTAAATGGACTGAACTCACCAAAAAAAAAAGGCACAGAGTAGCAGATTGGATCAGAAAACTAAACCCCACCACATGTTGTCTCCAAGAGATACATCTGAGCTACAAAACAAGCATAGACTCAAAGTGAAAGGGTGGAATATGACACTCCAAGCAAATGGTATCCAGAGAAAATCAAGTGTAGCCATACTGATAGCAGATGAAACAGACTTCAGGGTGAAAAAGATAACAAGAGACAAAGATGGACATTTCACAATGGTAAAGGGGACTATACAAGAAGAAGACATAACAGTCATCAATATTTATGCCCCCAATCAGGGAGCACCAAAATACACCAAGCAACTACTAACAGAACTAAAGGGAGAAATTAACCAAAACACAATTACACTAGGGGACCTAAATATATCATTGACAGTTATGGATAGATCATCCAAACAGAAAATAAATAATGAGATAGCAGCCCTAAATGACATATTAGATGAAATGGACATAATTGACATTTGTAGAGCACTTCATCCTAAAACATCAGACTATGCATTCTTTTCTAGTGTACATGGAACATTCTCAAGGATAGACCATATATTGGGACATAAAATCAGCCTCAGCAAATTTATGATGATTGAAATCATACCAAGCATATTCTCTGATCACAAGGCTTTGAAATTGGATATCAACTGCAAAAAGAAAACAGGAAAAACCACAAATACATGGAGACTAAACAACATATTTTGAAAGAATGACCAGGCCAAAAAAAAAGAGGTGAGATCAAAAGATACATAGAAATCAATGAGAATGAAAATACATTTTATCAAAATTTTTGGGATTCAGCAAAAGCAGTTTTAAGAGGGAAATTTATATCGTTACAGGCCTATCTCAAGAAACAAGAAAAATCCCAAATAAATAACCTCATGTTACACCTTAAAGAACTAGAAAAAGAAGAACAAATAAAACCCAAGGTCAGCAGAAGAAAGGAAACAATAAAAATCAGAGCAGAACTAAATGAAATAGAGAACAAAAAGACAATAGAAAAAATTAATGTGAAAAAGAGTTGGTTCTTTGAAAGGATTATAAAATTGAAAAACCCTTTGCTAGACTCACTAAGATAAAAAGAGAAAAGACACTAATAAACCAAATCAGAAATGAAAAAGGGGAAGTTATCATGGACACCACAGAAATACAAAGGATCATCCAAGAATACTGTGAAGGACTATATGCCACTAAATTCAATAACCTAGAAGAAATGGACAAGTTCTTAGAAACATATAGCCTTCCAAGGCTGAATCACAAAGAATTGGAAAATCTAAACAGACCAATCAGCAGTAAGGAAATTGAATCAGTCATCCAAAACCTTCCCAAAAGCAAAAGTCTGGGACCAGATGGCTTCACAAAACCTTCAAAGAGAATCTAACACCTGTCCTGCTCAAAATCTTCCCCAAAATTGAAGAAGACACAGTATTCCCTACCTCATTTTATGAGGCCAACATTATCTTGATACCAAAACCTGGTAAGGATAACATAAAAAAAGAAAACTGCATACTAATATCTCTGATGAATACAGATGCAGAAATCTTAAACAGAATTCTAGCAAATCGAAGCCAACAATGCATTAAAAAGATTATTCATCCCGACCAACGGGGGTACATCCCCTGGCACAAGGATGGTTGAACATATGCAAATCAATCAATGTGATACATCACATAAAATAAAGGACAAAAATCATATGATTGTATCAGTTGATGTAGAAAAAGCATTTGACAAGATACAACATCCATATATGATTAAAACGCTTAATAAAATAGGTATAGAAGGAAAATACCTTAAGATAATAAAGGCCATATATGACAAACCCTCAGCTAATATCATAATTATCGGTGAAAAACTGAAGCCCTTTGCTCTACGTCCAGGAACGCAACAGGGCTTTCTCCTATCACCTTTGCTTTTCAACATAATATTGGAAGTCCTCACCAGAGTAGTCAGGCAAGAGAAAGAAATATAAGGCATCCAAATTAGGAATGAAGAAGTTAAAGTGTCACTGTTTGCAGATGACATGATGCTATATATGGAAAACCCTAAAGACTCCACCGAAAAGCTATTAGAAACTACAATCGAATACAGTAAATTTGCTGGCTACAAGATCAACGTACCAAAGTCCATTGCATTCCTGTATAGTAACAATGAAATCTCAGAAAAATAAATTAAAAAAAAAAACAATTCCTTTTGCATTACAATAAAAAGAATAAAATACCTAAGAATAAACTTAACCAAGGATGTGAAGGAACCATAATCTGAAAAGTATAAGACAATTTTAAAAGAAATTAAGGAAGACACGAAATGGAAAGACATTCCGTGCTCATGGATTGGAAAAGTCAACATAGTTAAAATGGCCATATTACCCAAAGCAATATACAGATTTGATGCAATCCGCATCCAAAGCCCAATGGCATTTTTTAAAGAAATAGAATAAAAAATCATCAGATTTGTATGGAACCACAAAAGATCCTGAATAGCCAATGCAATCCTAAGGAAAAAGAACAATGCTGGAGGTATCACACCCTGATTTTAGCTTGTACTACAGGGCAACAATAATCAAAACAGCATGGTATTGGCAGAAAAACAGACACACATACCAGTGGAATAAAATTCAGAACCCAGAAATAAAACCACGTAAATATGGACAGATAATTTTTGACAAAGAATAGAAAAAACGTACAATGGAGAAAAGACAGTCTGTTCAATAAATGGTGCTGGGAGAATTGGAAAGCCACGTGCAAAAGAATGAAACTGGACTGCTATCTGTCACCATGTACCAAAATTAATTCAAAAGTTGATCAAAGACCTTAGCTCAAGACCTGAAACAGTAAAGTGCATAGAAGAAAACATAGGTATTAAACTTATGGACCTTGGGTTCAAAGAGCATTTTATGAATTTGACTCCAAAGGCAAGGGAAGTAAAAGCTAAAATAAACGAATGGGACTATATCAAACTAAAAAGCTTCTGAACAGCAAAATAAACCATTGACAAAATAAAGAGGCAACCAACTGAATGGGAGAAGATTTTTGCAGACAGCACCTCTGATAAGGGGCTAATATCCAAAATGTACAACAAACTCATACAACTTAACAACAAAAAAATATAAACAACTCAATTGCAGAGGACCTGAAGAGACATTTCTCCAAAAAGGACATACAAATGGCAAATAGACATATGAAAAAATGCTCAACGTCACTAATCATCAGAGAAATGCAACTGAGATATTACCTCACTCTTGTTAGAATGGCTATCATCAACAAGACAAATAGTAACAAGTGTTGGAGAGGCTGTGGAGAAAAAGGAACCCTCATACATTGTTGGTGGGAATGCAGATTAGTGCAACCGCTGTGGAAGGCAGTGTGGAGGTTCCTCAAAAAATTAAGAATAGAATTACCATATGACCCAGTAATCCTTCTCCTGGGTATGTACCCAAAAAAATCGGAAAACATTTATTCATAAAGTCACGTGTGCTCCAATGTTCATTGCAGCTTTATTACGGTGGCCAAGACATGGAAATAACCAAAACGGCCTTCAATAAATGAATGGATAAAGAAGCTGTGGTGTATATACACAATGGAATACTCTTTGGCGGTAAGAAAAGATGAAATAGTACTATTTGTGACAACATGGATGGATCTTGAGAATATAACGCTAAGCGAAATAAGTCAGGCAGAAAAAGCAGAGAACCATATGATTTCACAGGTATGTGGTCTATGAACCAAAAACAACAAAAGAGCAAGACAAACAATTGAGCAACAATAACTCATAGACACAGACAATAGTTTAGTGGTTACCAGAGGGTAAGAGGGGAGAGGGGTGGGAGATGAGGGTAAGGGGGATCAAATATATGGTGATGGAAAGAGAACTGACTCTGGGTGGTGAACACACAATGTGATTTACAGATGATGTAATACAGAATTGTACACCTGAAATCTATGTAACTTTACTAACAATTGTCACCCCAATACAGTTTAATTTATAAATAAATAAATAAATAAATAAATAATAAATAAGTAAGTAAATAATTTCAGGAGGCTGTGTTAAAATAAGAACTATAACTGCAGACAACAGGGCTATAATAGGAAGTGTGGTTTTTCATCATTGTTCTTTCTTATGTGAGTTATTTAATCTACCTTGCCCTAATTTCCCCATTGTCTGTCAGTTAAATTTCAAATAAACCAAGGTAGTTTAGGCCTAATGGTATTAATTTAGACTAAAGGAGGACCTTGATTTGAAACAACCAACGGTAGATTGGCTACTTCCAAGTAAGAATAATGTTTATCCTGAAAGCAAAACACTGTGAAAAGCTGCTATAAATCTGTGTCGCACGTGATGTTGTTTTTCTCTTTCCCATTTGTTTCCAAAGCTTAAAGGAGAGTTTTCATAAGACACCTTCTTCTTGGAATTCTCTTATACTCTGTAGTAGCTTATTACACTGAAGAGGACAGTACACTTAGTACCTACAGAGAGACTAACTGGTGGGACAGAAATTGGCATTTAGTAGTAGAATAACATGGGAAATACATTTGTTAAATACGTAATTTAAAATAATGTGGAAAGTATAAACTTGCAAATTTATTTTAGATTGCTTATAATATTGTAAATCTGTGTAAAATAATGCTATATTCAATCAAAATAGCACTTTAGAGGAGGTGTTTTAAAGAAAGTTACATGGACTGGCTTAAAGGTTCCAGTGTACTCATGAGCCAAATTTCATGTTTATGGTAACATGTGCATTTTTCTAAGAAAAATACCCACAGTTTTCATCCTATTCTCAAAAGGTTCTGTGACACTACCTCTCAGGATAATATCACCTTTCCATCAGAGTTCTCTTTACCCTGATTATTTCTTTTGATTCTGAAAATAATACTGTGAAGAGAAACAGAGAATTGTTTTCATTCTTATTTACACGTAGGAGAATAAGACTCATGAATGTGAAGTAACTGGCCCAATCATACTGGTAATCAAGTTTAGAAATCAAGCTGAGATGCCAAGAAATCTGACATCTAATTCAATGATCTTGAATATGAGATTAAGAATGATTCAGTGAGTTTGAAATACACTGAATATACTTCTTTTAAAATGTGACCATTGATTCAACTTTATTTTGCTCACTAAAAATAAATACTAAATTTTTTTTTATTAGAAACTGTTACTCCTCTTGTCAACTAGACCTTTGTCTAATAGCATGACCCAGTATCACTGCAATATTATAGTTTAGATTCTGACAGGAGGTAAGAATACCCTATGAAGATTGTGAATATTGAATTATGTGGTGGGGGTGAGAGGATGAGCAGAACTTATTTGCAAAGCAGATGTCCTGAAAGGACAGTATTTCATGTCTTTGCCATCAATGGTAAATGGAAGGTTATTTGATAAGCAAAGTCAAAAGAACAGTCTTTTCCTTTCACGTAAAAGGAAGTACAATACTGATATATCAAAACAAAAGACTATACTAACAAAAATGAGTTTGTTTGTTTGTTTGTTTTTTTTAATTGCTTTTTCTCTTTTGATTTGACTTGACTTCTTTCCCCCAACTGAACATTCGGTTAGCACTAATAAATTAGAAAGTAACCTTTGCCCACAGATGAAAAGTGGTATATGTTTTGGAAGTCACAGAGCTAAGGGAAATGTATGGGATTTTATGAAGTAAATAATTTTTGGTTAATAATAAATTAACTGCCCATATTCAAATAAAGTAAATGAGATTTGTATAATGAATTCAAATAGGTGATCTAATTTAAAAAATTTAATGACTTTCTACTTCTATCAGGTCAAGGCAGCATTACAATAATAATGCTACTGCTCAAGGCTTTTATAAAAAATTTTTAAATCTTTCAATACATCTTTACTGTGATCAAAAATAAACTCCTTTATTGGAGTGAGCTTTAACTTCTTCATGTCACAAAGATACATTTAACACTCAGGATTCAACCAAAGAAACATAACCAATAAGAGATATATACCGTGGGTGCTAAAAAAATGTATACACATTTTGAGAAAGGAAAACTATTAAAATTGTAACACTCAATATATACCGATAACAAAAGAAGAACACAAGTCACGTTTGACCTCTGCAATTACAAGAGATGCTCAAAGTGGTTACCATCTTCTGATTACGATGAACTACTGAGCAGCGTTGACCAAAGTGTCCTTTTTTATACATTGTTTTGGCATCCCTGATACACATACACACACACACACACACACACACAGAGGGTGCCAAAAAAATGTATACACATTTTAAGAAAAGAAAACTGTGTTAAAATTGTAATACTCAATGTATACTGATAGCAAAAGATGAATACAAGTCACATTTGACTTCTGCAATTATAAGAGGTGCACAAAGTGGTCACCATTAGTGTAATTTTAATACAGTTTTTCCCTTTCTTAAAGTGTTTATACATATTTTTGGCACCGCCTGTGTGTGTGTGTGTGTGTGTGTGAGAGTGTGTGTGTGTGTGTTTGTGTGTGTGTGTGTGTGTGTGTGTGTGTATAAAGAGATTTATCACAAGCAATTGGCTTACAATTATGGAAGCTGGCTGGTTAAGTCTGAAATCTGTAGGACATGCCATCAGGAAAGGCAGGAAATTTTTTTGTCTTATAAACCTGGGCTTTCCTTACAAGACCTTTTAACAGATTGAATCAGGCCTACCTAGATGATCCAGGATAATCTCCTTTACTTAACATCAACCAATTATGGACTTTCATTACTGCTAGAAAGTAACTTCACAGAAACACCTGCATTAATGTTTGATTGAATAACTAGGGACTATGTCCTAACCAAGTTGACACACAATAAACTGACCATCACAATGCATTACTTATATAGTAAATTGCCACTTGGTGCAATAGATAGTGCTTAGACTAAGTTTGTTACCAAGTTGTGAATAATATTCATTGGCTCTTTGTCCTCGAGGGAAAGAAATCAGTCGAGAGACAGCGTTTTGTGCAAGTATAGGTTAGTAAGAATTTTATTAGTAAAGGCAGATACACTCCAATATGTGGAGAGGACCAATCCCAAGGGACGGAAAGGCTTCTCCTTACATTGTGTGAGGGTTTTTATCTCTGTGGGTAGAATTGTCGCCCCCTCTCCCTTCTCTTTCTCTCTTTCTCTCCTGCTGAGGTGCCCAGTCCTCCCTTTTGGTTCTCAAGGCAGTTTCTGTCAATGTTCTTTTTAGGATTTGTTTGAGAAGCTCACTAAAATGGTCCTGACAAGCACGATGTGTGCTCTGATAAGCAAGATGTCTTCCTCCCTTCTCTAGCTTCTAACAACACATTGATTTAGGGGCATGTATAAACGCATCACTTTGATTTAGGGGCATGTGTCAGCCTGGAATTCTGCTGGGCTAGTAAGGCATTGGTGCCCTAAGTGAGGGCAACTGCAAAGGGTCTTGACCCAAGTAGGAGCTGCAGCAAGGGGCCTCCTAACCCGGGCTAGGTCTCTCCTGCTTATTTCAATCTATCAACCTACCCTATCAAATTGACACATTGTATCCCAAAGCATATATTATTTATTCCCATGATTTTACTAGTCAAGTTGCTCAAAACCAGGGGTCAGCAAAATTTTCTAGTAAAGGGCCAGAGAATGAACATTTTAGGCTTTCAGACCATATGGTTTCTGTGGCAAGGAAAGTACATAAATGAATGGATATGGCTGTGTTCCAATAAAACTTTATTTATAAAGATAGGTGGTTTGCCCTTGAACTACAGTTTACTGACCCCTGCTCTAAATCAGTATTTAAATTATCAATATCATCATGGATTGTGGAGCGTTTTCTGAATACATGTGAACAAGGTGTGTATAAGACCCTGTGTTGGAGCCTTGACGAGTTGTAAGTAGCATAACATCTTAACATCCAGTTGGAGGACTGGATATGCAGATAATTGAATGCAAATACAAATCAAGGTAAAATTTTATATAATTAAGGTCAATTCAAAATGCTCTGGGAGGACAGATAAGGCTGTCCTTAAATATGCCTGTGGGGCGGGAGGGTGGTTGGTTAGCTCAGTTGGTTACAGTGCCATGATGGTAACACCAGGGTTGCCGGTTCGAGTCCCTCATGGGCCACTGTGAGCTGCGCCCTCCACAACTAGATTAAAACAACTACTTGACCTGGGTCCTGGAAAAACACACTTAAGATAAGTAAAAGTTTAAAAAAAAAAATTATTGTGGGGACTAGGTGGGGTTGTCCCAAATAGTTGACTTCTGAGTTGGCCTTTAAGGAAATCTATAAATAGAAAAGATAGGGTGGGGAGCAAAGGGAGAGAGAGACAGAGACACACAAAGAGAGGAGAAAAGGACAGATAATACAGGAAATATGCTTGTTGGGCAGTGAATAATCCAGTGTCACCAGAGGATGTGTGGAGACAATAACTGAGCGTGAATTTAAAATTATAGGCCAGAGCCATATTGTAAATAGGCTTTGTTACACTAGGAAGTTTAGCACTTATCCTAAAGGAAATGGGGGAGACCATTAATTACATTTGAGGAGAATATATATATGTGTCTACAAAGTTCCACATAGTCTCATTTAAAAAAAAAATTTCTTGCAAGATATTGTTGATTACCTGCCTAGCACTGATTTTTCCCTTTCATTGAGTACTCTGATGCTCTTTTAGGTATGCTTTCCCCATGTACACCTTGCACTTTGAAAACTGTTCTATTGTCCTAAGAATAATCTCATATGCCTTGCTATGGTATAAAACAAATAATAATAAAAAAAGCTGTAGTCTATGACTAAGGAAACTGAAGATATGTATTTAGTGGGAAAGCTTTCCATTTGCAGATAGTTTCTATGGCACTTAAAGCCTAACTTATTAAAACCTTTGTCAGTATAAGTACTGTATGAGTTGTATGTACTAGATATAAAATTTGGAAGTGGAGTTAAAACAATCAATATCTGTGGAAATTAAATAACATAGTAAGTAATATAGGTTGTACTGTACCCCCTATTTGGTATTTTAATGTTTCTACTATCATACTGAAATGTAAATTTTATTTTAAAACTTAGAATCTTGTGTAAAGCAATCTAATGGGAAGACATTTATAGAGAAAATTTGTTTTCATTTTGTAGAAGTACACAACAGTTCTTTTCTTTTTTTTGACTACAGAGAATGAGTGTAGCCTCAAGAAAAATAAATTATGCTGCTAGAAACTATATGTAGCAAATGATTTATTTAAGGTATACTTTGAAAAGTGTACACGAAATGCTAACAGTGTGAATAGCTATAAAATGGCTTTGCCACTTCTCACAAGAAATGATCCATCTTGTAAATTTTGTGTACCTGCTGGTGTCTGTTTGCAGTTTAAATTTAGCTTTTCAAGGACCGAAAAAAAAAAAAAAAAGATGCTTTTGATCTCCTAACATTGGCAATTATCTCTAATTATAGGAAGAGTTCTCTCTGTATGTGAAACAGCCCACTTTTTAAAAATTTTATTTCTGTTCATTGCACATTTTAACTTGTGCTGTGCTTCCAAGCATCTGTTGGATTTAGATCATTAGCATCTCCACCAATATAGCAGTCAGTGAGACCAGAGAGTGTTTTCCTGCTGATAACCATGAGGAGAAAAAAAACCACAAGTCATTTTTCTCATTTCCAGTTAGAATCCTATCTGTGAAATTGAGCTCAATGCTCAGTCACAGAATATACACTGCTACAAAGCAAAACATGCAAAGTCAAGTTCAAGATGAATTCCTATAGAGCCTGGATGTGTTTTCTCCTGATATACTACTGTGAAAATTATCGAAATGTTATTTGGGCTATGTTTTCGTTCAGTGGATGCATGTTCCATTGACACATAAAAATTCAGGAAATATGAATGTTACCTCCTTTCAGAAATGGCTAGGGTTTTTCAGAGTGGTAAAAAGAAAGATTCCAGAGCTGACTACAGTAGAGCTGAGAGGTGTAAGAGTAGGTAGTCAGGGACTGAGTGAGACACCCCACCACTGATCTCACAACTGAGCCTCAGTTCACATAAACTCACAAGGAGGGCTGCATCAAATTACCACTCAGATGACTTCTCCACCTTGGTGCCTGGGACCACTCACTCTGGCTGGGCATTGCTGATATAACTCAAAACAGAACCATGTTATATGTTGAAGGACTCATACTTTTTTAGGTTTACACATTTAAAATAAAAATATATGTTCCACAAAAAATAAATGAACCACAAATGTACTCTTTGGGTGAACTGTCTTACAATCATCAAGTTCACTTGGTTACATATACTCTCCCATGCGGTGGAATCACTGCATTAATGGCCGCATTCATTCACTCTTCTATCCATGTTCTGGAGTGCTCTCCAAGTCGGGCACTGGGCTTGGCAATGTGCTTTGCTTTGATCAAAAGCGGTTGTGCAAATGTGATGCAAGAAGTTTTAAAGGCATTTGTGTTTTCCTGCCTGCTGTTTTTTTTTCCTTTTTTTTTTTTTTTTTTAATTTTATTGGGGAATATTGGGAGACAGTATGTTTCTCCAGGGCTCATCAGCTCTTTCAATCTAGGAGGGCGCAGCTCAGCTCCAAGTCCAGTTGCTGTTTTCAATCTTTAGTTGCAGGGGGTGCAGCCCACCATCCCATGCAGGCGTTGAACCGGCAACCTTGTTGAGGGCTCACGCCCTAACCAACTGAGCCATCCGGCCGCCTTGCCTTCTGTATTTAAACTCTGTCGTCACTGTGAGAAAGTCTTGACTGGGCTAATTTGCTGCAGGAAAAAACCGAGTTGCCCCAGGTGTTCCAGCCAAGACCATAGTAAGATAATTCAACAGCCAGCCAACCTCGGAAAATGCAGATGATGCCAACCAAGATCAGCAAAGCTACCTAGACAACTTGTAGTTCACCATAGATAGACAAATTCAGTCAAGAAATGTTGATTCCAGTTTAGATCAACTAATCCCTGCAGATCATGAGCTAACCTCATGTTTATTTTCGTTTGACACTGAAGTTTTGTGGCTGTTTGTTATACAATGTAATTGTAGCAATGGATACACTTTGCGTAAAGACAATTGAAGCATGCCCAGAAGACTTCCTGCATCCTGAAATCTGTATCTGTAATCAAGGCAATTAGTCTTTACAGGGGCTCAGCTTGAATTTTAAAAAGGTGTAGACATTGCCGGCTGAATATTGCACTGAAGCCTTCACTCTTCACTCTTGCCTGTTCACACATCCCTGGAAAGATGAGTTGCATACATCACAGATGGCATTCATACTCTCCACTCACCTACACTGCCTTCCCTAACCCTAGTTAAGATACCATGTCAATTCTGAGATAGGTGGTGGTAGACTTTATGTCTTCAACAGCTGCTGGCAGACAAGAGAAGGTACATTAAGGAATGCAAAGAGCAGGGTCTGGGTAGAATATAGCTGTGTATACATGTGTACATATTAATTGGTAACTGTGTGCGCCTGCTTTCTGGAGTGTGTGCAGTTGAGTTTATGTAGAAGTAGGCTCACTCTCCCTGTTGCTCCAGAATTCTGGTGGAGACCGTGACTCTCCAAATCTTCATTCTCATGTGATTCAGAATAAGTCTGTGATGTTAATAGTGTCCTATAAATGTGGAAGCCCTATGGCATATACAAACTGAGAGACTGGTACATAGAAGGCTACTTGTGAATTCCATGGTTTAATGATTGGTGAGGTGTTCCTCAGTGGAAAGTGCTCAATGTTTTCTTCTTTTCTTTATTCTGCATGGATTTATTGATCTTCTCTTATGTACCCTAGAGGTACAAAGATAAATAAGGCACCCTCTCGTCCCTCTAGGGTTTTAAAGCCCAATCAAGAGACAAATGCCGAGAATATTTTTGTATAGTTTTATAAGTGATCGTTTTCAACACTGATCAAGGTACTCTGGAGAAACAGAGTGAACAATTATGTTTGGCATAGGAATACAGGTGGAATCCATAGAAGGCTGCACAGAATATGTATTTTAAAAATGAGTAGGTGAAGTAGAAGTTCTTTAGGAAGACAAAAAGAAGGAGATAAAAGCTCCTTAGAGAAGGGGAACAGCAAAAGTATTTGAAGAACTGCACAGAGATAGGACATCACTAGTTCGAAGAATAGTAATTTCCAGGCCACCATGTGTCAGGGCTTAATACATGAAGAGGAAGGAGGAGGAAGCTGGAGGCCATAGAGGATTGGGGAGACATGAAAAAGAGGTTTGATTTTATCCTGTAAGCCATGGATAGATTTATGAAACAGAGACATATAAAAATCAGTTTGGCATGTTAGAAATGTTAGTCCAATAGTAGAATTATGGAGGATGTTTCCCCGAAAATAAGACCGGGTCTTATATTAATTTTTGCTCCAAAAGACGCATTAGGGCTTATGTTCAGGGGATGTCCTCCTGAAAAATCATGCTAGGGCTTATTTTCCGGTTAGGTCTTATTTTCGGGGAAACACGGTAATAGTTTAGATATATGCTGTCTGTATGGTAGCTACCAGCCACAATTTGAATACTGAGTCCTTGAAATGTACTAGTCAGAATTGAGATAGATGAGCTGAGCAGTGTAAAATACACACTGGATGTCAATGACAAAGAAATTTTAAAGAATGTAAATCATTCTATTAGTATTTGATACTGACTATATTTTGAAAATAATATTCTGAATATATTACATTAAAGAAAATGTACTATTAAGAGTAATTGTACCTGTTTCCTCTTGATTTGTTTAATGTGGCTACTACCATTTTTAAAGTTATGAATGTGGCTCCCATTGGCTCTCCCTGCTCCAGGTGATACCTGATTGATGACCCAGGTTGTGACTATAGAGTAAAGATGGAGAGGATTTGACAGCTGGTAAAGGAGGGGGACCTGACAAGGGTCTGTGAGGCGCGCAGAGAGCTAGAGAGTTATGACTTGACTGACAGGGACAATGGTGAGTTCAATAAACAGCATATAGAATCCAAGACGAATAGGAGCTAAAAATGAGTTTAGAATTTAATATGTTGTGTATGGAATTCTGCTAACAGGTGGAGAAGGTGAAGAAATAACCTACATATCACTGGTGTCTAGAACAAATACTGTATCGAGAAATAAAGACTTAGGGGGTGATTAGCTCCTAAAAGAAAAAGGAAATCACAATCATCAATGATACTGCCTCCTAAAAGAAGGGTAGAGTGAAAGAGATACAAAACTAGGGGATCTGGGGAACACAGTACTCAAAATTAAGGGGGAGGGAAAGGAACCCATTAAAAAACGAAGTCAGAGAGATGGGGGACTTCAAAGACTGTGGTTTCTGAAACTTGTGGGAGAATACATCAAGAATAAGGGAGACTGAGCATTGTGTTACAGTAAAAGAGAATTCATAGACAAGTAAGATATGGCCTTTGGATTTGAAAATTATTAGCACTGCACTGTTGCCTTTATTCTGGTTCTGAGGATTTTTGCCAGCATTCAAAGTGTTCTGTTAATTCAGCATTAGTAATGGCTTTAACCTTCTTGACAACTTCAATTAGGCTTTCTCTCAATTGCTATAATTGTGAGTAGAATTTGAAAACACAGTTTCTGATAAAAATCTATTTTAATTACTTGATTTGGGGGTACAGCATACAATAATGCAACATCATGTTACTCCTGTGACTCACCAGTTTGGGTATTTCTTTAATTTATATAAATTATCTGCAATCCCCAATGTCCATATATGTCCAGATTTAAGTTGTTGCTATCTGTCTCTTTTCCCTGACCAACTACCCTCTCTACCTACCCCAATAGCCTTAATTGGGAGGGGGCAGGGAGTGCAGGTGTCTTAGATTGGGTTAACTCAAAAACAGACCTCGCGATAGGATTATTGTTCCAGGAATAAGAAAGAGTGCCCGGAGGAATAATGTAAGGTAGAAGGGAAAGCGGGACAGGCAACAGGAGGAAGCCAAGGAAGAGTACACTTTTGGGTGAAGTCCTATAAAGAGCTCCTTACTCTTATCTCATGGAGGACTCTGGCTGGTAGAAGTGAAAGCCCACAGAAGAGGAGGGCACAAGAGTGGCCTAAGGGGATCTAAGGAGCCTAGGTCAAACATGAGCATTACCCTTACATGTGGGATCTCATCTAACTGAACACCTCTAGCACCCAGTTCAGATCCCATCCTAAAGACCCCCAAGAACAACATCAACGCTGCTCCTCGTGGATATCACCCAGCATCCCCTCTTCTATGACTCTGAATTCCAAAGTGCCATTCTGTAATTCAACCTGAGCCTTTTTTGGTCACATGCTGTTGTTAAGCCTCTGATTGTCCCTGGAACCTTAGCTACCACCTTCTGACCACCTTTCAAAGTAGTCCTTTGGCTTCCTTTAAGAATGTAATTCTCTACTGGCCAAATGGAGTCAGTACCTCCTGAATTTTATTGAGACCTAGAAATTGTGTCTACCCTATCAAAGCCACGGACACCAATGTCGGTTTTCCTGGAGTCTAGTTATACTCTTCTTTAGCCAGATGAAAATTAGTTCCATTAAATTTATGGGCTTTTGTAATTATTTCTCAGTACCCACTCTGTGCCTACAAGGTTATTGCATTATGAAAATGAATAAAATAGTCTGTCTCCACAAGTTTGCAGTGTACTGTTGAATTGATAAATGTGATATTCAATAAAGAATAATGTAATAATTGCATATATGTACACATCACACACACATAAGTTCTGACAATTAACTTCGCGAACTTGTTGCAATAATGTTGCTAACACTTTTTTTTATATATCAGAGGGATCATTCATTATGAATTTGTACCCAATGGACAAACAGTTAACCAAGTTTACTATTTGGAAGTGCTGAAAATGCTGCATGAAAAAGTTAGACGACTTGAACTTTCCGCCAACAATTGATGGCTCTTGCATCACGACAATGCACCAGCTCACACGGCACTGTCTGTGAGGGAGTTTTTAGCCAGTAAACAAATCACTGTATTGGAACACCCTCCCTACTTACCTGATCTGGCCCCCAATGACTTCTTTCTTTACCTGAAGATAAAGGAAATATTGACAGGAAGACATTTTGATGGCATTCAGGACATCAAGGGTAATATGACGACAGCTCTGACGGCCATTCCAGAAAAAGAGTTCCAAAATTGCTTTGAAGGGTGGACTAGGCACTGGCATCTGTGCATAGCTTCCCAAGGGGAGTACTTCGAAGGTGACCGTAGTGACATTCAGCAATGAGGTGTGTAGCACTTTTTCTAGGATCAGTTCGCAAACTTAATTATCCAACCTCCTATACATACAGTGTGGCATGTGTGAGAGCTTAATTCTTCTTATGGACAAATTCTTCTTATGGAAGGTTTTAGAGGAGATGAATAATTTCAGTAGGGCTTAAGGATGAGTAAATTTGAAAAAACATTTGCAGCAAAAGAGGTAGTTTGTCCAAATGCACAAAGGTAAGAAAAAGAAAAGGGTTATAGATGAATGAAACCACTTTATTATGGCTAGAAGATTCTTCTGATGTAATTAAGTCTACTCCAAAGCACTCTTCCTCTTAAAATTGTGAAGTATAAGGTGCTTATGTTTTTCACAATCCACAATGCTCTCTATTCTCAGTGTCACTTCACCATTATTATTCCATCTTCTCAGAACAAATCCTGCTCCTTTTTAACACCCACTAACCACATTACCGTCCTCTCACATCAAGATTTTGACCCTGGATCACAACCTCCCTCTTCTCCCCTAAGTCTGTGATCATTCAGGGAAAGTTTAATGATCATGTGCTTCTCCACCCAACATGCTGGCCTCTCACCTATTGACAAATGTCAAGGATCTTTCTCTCTCATGAACCCTACTATGAAAAGAGCTCTCACATTTAATTATAAGAATAATAACTCCTCCAACTACAAGAATCTTGTTTCTCAGACTGT
Source organism: Rhinolophus sinicus (assembly GCF_057876585.1). NCBI lineage: Eukaryota > Metazoa > Chordata > Mammalia > Chiroptera > Rhinolophidae > Rhinolophus > Rhinolophus sinicus. The sequence goes on along the minus strand of NC_142518.1, from coordinate 18,639,360 downwards.
AGCCAACGTATCAATCTATTTTCCTTCTTTGCCCTCAGTACCTGCTCAAAATTTATTTCAGCCTTGAATGGCTTCAATTTTGGCATCAGGTCCTATGGCCTTAACCTTTTTGACTATAGCTCTTTTGAATGGGGAGAAACTAACTCAAAACCCAGCAATCCATTGCCAGCCTGCAGGCAATCAGAATCTCTGATTACGGACAGTCATTGTAGTTAGAAGACATTTGAACACCTGAACTGAAATATCTGGTAAAGTAAGATCCAGAATCAGTATATGGAAGCCAAATAATGTGTACTTGTCAAAGTTATGAAGGAACAAACATTAAAAGCTTTTCAGACATGAGCAGCCTTCAGAAAGGATGATGGAACAGATGTAATAAAGAAGCATGGATGGAAAATTCTAAGAAAGAGTAAAAAGTGAAATTGAGAGAATATGTCTTTGATGATTTTCTATTCCCCATGAGACCCTATTATATTTTCTGGTCAGTGAGATTCTACATTTTTTATAATAAATTCTTTGTTTACTTGAACCTGCCTGAGTGTACTGCATTTTCCACAAAATAATCTCTAACTAACACAGATAGTACGTCTGTTTGTTTCTTTTACTGTACCCAGGCTTTTGTTGAAATACACATATAAGTGATCCAGAGGTTTCCCCATTCCCATTTATGCCAGAGAGAAAAGCAATCAAAATCAGTTGTGGAATTTCAGCCTTACAACGCCTAAACAAATTAATTTTGTTGACTCCTAAAACTAAGCAGTGATATTTATCATTTTGATCACTTAGAGAGTAAAATTGTCATCTTGTAAAAGTTTAACTATAAATATATGTTCTTTCAGGAGTGTTGTGACTTCATGTTTCCCAAGAGTATCTGATATATGACAATGCTAAATTGTAGGTACCAATAATACAATTTTCAGGTTGGTCATATAAAAATAAGTTCATGAGTAAACATTTTCCTATTTCATTTCAAAATGGGAAATAACATTTACAGGCGTGGCCAGATGGCTCAGTTAGTTAGAGTGTGAGCTCTGAACAACAGGGTTGCTGGTTCAATTCCTACATGGGCCAGTGAGCTGCGTCCTCCACAACTAGACAGAAGACAATGAGCTGCCGCTGAGCTTCTGGAGGGGCGGCTGGATGGCTCAGTTGGTTAGAGCATGAGCTCTGAATAACAAGGTTGCTGGTTCAATTCCCACATGGGATGGTGGGCTGCACCCCCTGCAGCTAAAGACTGAAAACGGCAACTGGGCTTGGAGCTGAGTTGTGCCCTTCACAAGTAGATTGAAGGACAACAACTTGTTGCTGATGGGCCCTGGAAAAACACAGTGTTCCCCAATAAAATTTTTTTAAAAAAGAAGAAATAACATTTACAGAAATGTTTGTTAAATATTTGATATTGTAGAACAGGAGTCAACAAACTATGACCTACTGAAATCCAGCCTGCTGCCTTTTTGTAAATAAAGTTTTATTGACTCTACAGCCACATCCATTCTATGTATTGTCTGTGGCTACGTTCATGCTACAGTTGACTTTTGACCAATAAGGGTTTGAACTGCATAAGACCATTTATATGCAGAATTTTGGAATAAATTCAGTAAATGTATTTTCTCTTCCTTATGATTTTCTTAATATTTTATTTTCTTTAGCTTACTTTATTGTAATGCCTATGACATAGAAAATATGTGTTAATTGACTGTTTATGTTATCAGTAAGGCTTCTGACCAACAGTAGGCTATTAGTAATTAAGTTTTTGGGGAGTCAAAAGTTATATGCCTATATTGACTGCGTAGGGTGCAGAGCACGTCGGCACACCTAATCCCTGCATCATTCAGTGGTCAACTGTATAGTGGCAGAGTTGAGTAACTGCAACAGACGCTATGTAACCCACAAAGCTTAAAGTACTTCCTATTTAGTCCTTTGCAGAAAAAAAATTTTTTTTCTTACCTCTGCTGTAGAAATAGTGGAACATTATTTACCAACTTAGCAGAACAGCCTAAATACCACAATGGAAACTTAGATGTCTGCGTTTTCTGGGTTATGCATTCACAAAATGTTCAACCTTCATGTAGGGAATAAGTGGAATTATTTTTGTTCTGTACAGAATCATGATAAACAGGGAAGGATTGATTGATTTTAAATATAAGACATCTTTAATAACAATGGTAAGTAACAGATGGTATTTTATCTAGAATGAATAAAGTTAACAAAACAAAGAAATCAATGAATTAGAATTCATCAGGGAAATTAAGAAATAGAAAATATGGGATTGTATGTAAAAGTATACAGTGGTTTCAAAAAAATAGTAAAATAACAATGGTCTGACATTCAAATGGAAGTACCAGTTGAATAGAAAGTGGGCTAGGCTGTTAAAAAGGAGATGGGTATTTCATGATTAATATTAAGGTCAACTTGTTTAAAAATACAAAGTTGTAAAACTGAAGAGACAAAAATATGAACTTTATGTTTCTCAAGTCACAAATATCACCAAAAAAGAAAATATACATTGAACAAAACATACATTAACATGATATTAAATAAAGCATGCCATCATTGAATATAATTAGCTTAAAGAACAGTTCTTCAAGCATGACACATTCCCGTATTTTACTAATAGTTCTTTTTGCCTCCAGACTTACTCTCCTCCAATATTCATTCAGACTATATGTTACCCATTTCTTTTTCACATCCCTCTCACCAATTAAAACCTTCAATGATTTCCTATTGGAACTGTGGTATTTTAGAGCTGAAAGCAGTAAGTGCCATCAAGTCCACTAACTATGCTTTACACATGTGGGCAATGAAAAATGTAAGGTGAAATGATTGGCCTGTGTGATATACTTGAAAATGGATGTACAGATTGAACCCCAAGCACCCTGACAACTAGATCAGTGTATTTCTACCACACTGAGCTTTCTGGAATACAGTTTTCTCTCATCTTTACTTTCACTGATCTGTATTTGAAAACGCTGCTCTCCATAGATCATTTACAATACTCTGAACAGGATAATTGCTCAATAATGCTATTGAACACAATAACAATTTAAAGGATAGTTTTAAACTCCATAATTACCACCACACATCCAGTTGTGGTAGTTTGATAATGAATTAGAATATAAACGAATTACCCAAAGAACACTCTAAGAATATGCATTTATCTATACAAAAATTTAAATCTTTAGAAGTATATTTGAGAATAAATGAAATCATAAAAATGTAATCTGTTTATTAGATTAGAGTGTTATTTTAATATATTTATGTTAGTGCATTGGAGCTCAGCCTCAACTTTTAGAACAAAATTTGGGCTAATTTTAAATAAGGTTAACAATGCTCATTTTATGAAAAATATGAAATTCACAGTAAAATGAAATAATTATGCTTTCTGTGTATGAGTGGGAAGAATAATTACGTGATCATATTTCAATTATTTTGAAGTCTCAACTTAAAATGATTGGATCAAAAGAAAGAGCAGCAGGTCAGAGAACAGGATGTAATTAAAAGTATTCAATGCAATCTAGTACCACCACACTTGGAGATCAGGAACATAATCTAGGTTTTGTCGTTAAATTTCTGCATCCTTTAGCCCATTTAAACCACAATTTCAAATGTCTAAATTTAAGCATAATTAAATTTAAGTCTAAAGTAAACATGCACATGTGTATGCAAACAACTGAAATAGTCCCTGTGTGAAATGAGCATATTTTGTACATACAATTTCAACTAAAAGAGAGAGCAAGGTGATAATTTCAGAAACACAGAGAACATGCACTACTAAAATCCCACTAATTACAAATTACTTCTAATTATAATGTGTATATGAAAGGCTTTTTACTTGCCCATTATAAAACATTAATATTAGCGATTAGTCCCAAAATTGCTCTCACTAGTAGAGAGGTAAAGGTAACACATAATTGTTTCTGAAGTATTAGTAGTAGTAGTAAAATAAAATGGGAATATAACATTAGGATCTTAATTGACCCCTCCACTCAACTAAAACTTGTGTATTTTTTAGAAAAGTACTTTTTTCATTTCCCAATCATTTTTGCTCTCTAGCCTTAATATTTTAACTTTTTAACAAGAGTGAACTGTATATTAGATAACTTTTCATTAACTCATTGTCTCATCTTTTATTTTTGGTCTTAGGTGTATATATTATAATTTATTCCAATGGAATACTGGCATATAACTGTTTTTTATGTTATAATTATCAATAGCATCTTTGATGTTTTAACCCTAAGCTCTGAAATGTTAGTAACAGAATAATTGGCTTACTGCCTCACCCCAAAATGAAACATTTTAATTTTCGTTTGTAATACCTGTTCTCTTAAATATATAAAATTAGACATGTCATTGGAGTTCATGTAACTCATTTGCCTCCATATTCAGGCAGCTCTGAAACTTCAAGAATGAGCAAGAATTTTGGGTGCAGAAGATGAAAGTATTATAGTGGCTGATCATGGGCTTTAGGCCAATAAAAACAGTGAAGAAAGAAGGTTATAGAAAATAACCGAAGGCTTTAAGTTCATGGTGAGAGCCAAGAAAATATTAAAAAAAGATAGAAAAATGGAGAATGTCACAGAAAGTTGATATAAATTATCACTGAATTAACTATGGTACTTCTGTTTCACCACCATAGCAGACGTTATCTCTAATCATACAAGCATTTCCAGTCCCTACCACACGCTTTTCTAATGATAGATTCCAAATCCAAAAATAGAGACTAACCATGCTGGATACTTGTTTTGTCAGTCTTTCTTGTAGCTATAAATGGGCATGCTGAGCCATTCTGACCAAAGAGACTTGAGGGGAACACTGCAGGAGGTATTCTTGAGAGAAAAAAAATTCCCTGTTAGAAGGTGATTTGTGAGGAGAAACTGTTCTTTGAGACAGATGCTTCAAAATGTGGCAGCCATCTTTTGATCATAAGAAAAGACTGAGGTGGATAGCTAACATGTCAAGTAAAGTAGTCCAAAAGATGATCAGAGACTGTATTTGTGAAGTCATAAATGGAGCTAAAACAACACTACATCATTTGCTTCCAATCTTCTTTTCACATGAGATTGTCAAGAACATCTGTACTAACTTTGGTATAATCCTACCGTATTTCCCCGAAAATAAGACCTAGCCAGACAATCAGTTCTAATGCATCATTTGGAGCAAAAATTAGTGTAAGACCCGGTCTTATTTTACTATAATATAAGACCAGGTCTTATGTAATGTAATATAAGACTGGGTCTAATATTAATTTTTGCTCCAAACAACACATTAGAGCTGATTATCTGGCTAGGTCTTATTTTTCGGGAAACACGGTATGTGCTTTGGGAAGGAATTTTGGAGAAGGTTGAGTAAAGGTCATCCAAAGATTTATCCGTCTCATTCATTTGAGTCACTCTTTTTATGTCTGGGACTAATGAGGAACACAGGAGTTGAAGATCAAGAATTATGAGTAATAAAATCAGCAGAGTAATGGAAATTGAGATGGAGTATTGAATAGGGTGGGGTGGAGGGTTTGTCTCTGAAGCATAGAAAGAAAAATATATATTCAAGCATTTGTTTTCTCAAATGTGATGGAAGGATAAAGGATATACTAATATGTTTCTAACAATTAGGGATGAGTAATTTAAAATTAACTGTATCCTACTGCCTCCAGTTCTTTGTGTAAAATGTCATTGATGGTCTATTTAATGTATTTTTTTTAGTTTTTCATTTTAATGAATGTGAATATGTTAATTTTGAATTACATAGATTCATACTTCAAGCTCCATCATCCATCCCAACCCATTCTACTTCATTTCCACATTAGATCTTGAATTTTTAAGTCATGAGCTATTTTACACAAGAGTTTTCCGGAATCTAACCCCCACAGCTTCATTTTTCTTATTTTTCTTGTAGAAAACTTGACATTTGTCTTTTGTTTTGATTGTTTGTCTTATTTTATATGTTTAAGTCTGTTTAATTAAAATTCTGGAAGAAAAGGTAAATTGTCTTCTTACACCATAGACTTTCCCTAGTGACAGGTCCAGTGTAATAAGTACCATGACTTCTTAAGTTATTTATTAATAATGCTGATATTTTTAAGATATTAATCTAATTTCCCATTGTACTTTTACTTTATTATGTTTGGCAGCACTTTTAACATTGAAAACTAACAATGTGTTTTATTTCCTGTATGCCTAAATTAATAATATGCTTAATTCCCAGTGTTAGTTTTCTATTCCTGCTGTAACAAATTACCAGAAACTTAGTGGCTTAAAACAACACAAATGTATTATCTTTTAATTCAGTAGGTCAGAAGTCTAACTGGGCAAAAATGAAGTTGTCAGTAGGGCTACATTCCATTCTGGGGGAAATAGGGAAGCATCATTTGTAGGTACTTTCCTGTGTTTAGAAATGACTCACATTCCTAGGTTCTTGGACATTCCCTCCAAGATGCAACATTGCATCTTTCTGTGCCTTTCTTCCATTGTTACATTTTGCTCTGACCTCCTCTCTTACCTTCCACTTCTACTTGTAAGAACTCTGCTGACTACATGGGACCCATGTAGATAATGCAGAATATAAAATCATTTGATTAGTAATCTTAATTCCATCTGCAACCTTAATTCCCCCTTTGCCGTGTAATTTAACATATTCATAGGTTCCAGGAACTAGGATGTGGACATTCTTTGGGGACCATTACCATGTACCTACCACTTTCCCCATAAGCCTAAAATTCTTTTTGATAGTTTTTATTTTTGTCATTATTAACAGCAAAAGACAGAGTTTTCTCAAAAACTCTGAAGAGAAACAAAATAAACAAGAATGAATGAGAAAAATCATGCTCTTGAATAGGAAAATTCAGTATTATAAAAGATGTGTTTTCTCTAAATTTATCTGTAGATATACTATTACCGGAAATATTTGAGAATTTGTAAAATAGTCTTAAAAATCAAGCTAGAATTTCAAGAGGGGGATTCTAAAGCAGAAAAGTAAACAAGGAAGGAAGGTGGATAGAAAAATCTATTTACAAAAATGTGTTTAAAAACAAAATGATGTTGTTATTGTGTACACACACACAAACGCACGTACGCATGCTAGGGTCAGTAAGAGACCCTGTCATACACTGTTCGGTTACTACTAAATTGGTGTGACCTTTTTTGCAGGGCAATTTGGCAGTGCACATTAAAATATAATAAGCATATAATAGTTTATTCAGTATTCCTCTTTGGAGGAATTTATTCCATAGAAAAGTTCACACAAATTCTAAGATAAGTACATTCATATTTTATAAAATCACAGAAAACAAACTAATGCCCATTAATTGGAAATAGCTAAATAAATCATATCACATATATTTAACAAAATATTAGATACAGATTAAGAAAAATCAAGTACAATTCCATGTGCTAAAATTTGAAGACCTTCACCATATCTTAAGTATGGAAATGATAAAATAATATGTATAGTATATTTCAATTTTCATTTAAAAATTGTAATTAAAAGTATAGACACACTTTACAAATAGAAAATGTAATAAAGCAAACAAAAGAAATGAACAAAAATCACCTTTGGAAAAATTTGTAACAGGTTGGGGAAACTTTTATTTTCTAGTTTGCATGAATCTAAACTAATAAAATTACTTTGAGAAAGTTTAACTTTTCTATGAAGAAAATGAAATTATATGCATTCATCAAAATGAATAAAATCTAATTTAACTGAAATTTAAAGATTTCCAAGAAATGTTGATTTCTTTAAAATTTAGAAAAAGAATAATTTAAATAGTATGACCTCAGTTTTGTACACTGTGTTCAACCTTGAGAAGGAAAAGATATAAGATAAAATATCAAGGAAAGAAGAATACTTGCCTTTGGACAGCAGCACAAAATGGAAATCTTAGGGGTGAAGAAAGGACACACCATGCATTCACAGGAAGAAAAGATAGCATTACTAAATTTACATAAGACAATATGGAAAAAATATGAGTACGTATGTTGAGATAGATACAAAGAAAAGAAGAGACTACAATGTCTAAGCTCTTGAGGAAATGTGCAGGATGGAGATGCCTGCTCATGCTAGCAGAGATGAACTTAGAAAAAAGAGGGGTTGAAATGTATAATCAACTTCCTTCTCTAAGTTGAACCTAGCACCTAGGCTGTGGTTTTGTTCTCATGAATCGGGAAACAGTCAGAGATTATAATCAATATTGTGCCTACCACAAATACCTAATTCTCTCTAAGAAGCACTCTCCGTGGTGGTAGATAACGGGATTGTTTGATAATGTTGGTTGTATGGAAAATGAATGATGAGATAATTTCTTTCCCTACCTTTATTTAATTATTGCAATCGAGTGAATTCACATGCTTTTTCACTGGCATAGCAAAAAAATAAAAAAAATAAGGCTAATGAGTTGTTTGGGTAAAATAGCACTTCATTTACAAATTTCAAAAGGCGACATTTCAAACTTTGTAAAGGCATACTTTTTATTAAAATATCGAAAGTCTGAAAACTTAGGAAAGTATACCACAATCCAGTACTAGTCAATGTATTGACCCTGGCTCATCTCATCAACATCACCTGGGAATATTATAGAAAATTCTCAGCTCTACTCCAGACCTACTGAAGCAGAGACCGTGGGGTTGGATCCCAGCAATTTGTGTTTTAATTGGCCTTCTGGGTGATTCTGATGCATACTAAAGTTTGAATTGTGCAGATTTAATCCATAAGAATCCAAATGCTAGGCAAAGGATGGGAAAATGGACATGTGAAGACATGGATGTAGCTTATCACTCTGAATTATCTGAGGTTTTGTAATTCAGATAAGGCTTAACATCCCTTAGATTTCACTCACATCTAAGAAATACCAATTTTCAATTCTCCCCTGAGTGAGCTGAGTGCTGGCGGAGCTAATTCTGTGTGAAAAAGACTGATATCACTCAGCACAATAATCTCAAGATCCATCCATATTGTCAGAAATGGCACTATTTCATCTTTTCTTATGGCAGAATAGTATTCCATCATGTATATGTACCACATCTTCTTTATCCAATGATCTATTTGTGGACACTTTGGTTTTCGTGTGTGTAGTAAGCACAACGTGATATATAGATGATGTATTACAGAATTGTACACCTGAAGCCTATGTAACTTGACAAACCATAGTCACCCCAATGAACTTTAGTTAAAAAAAAAGAGACTGATATCTTCTGTTATCACTGCCGCAATGCAAAATGTGGAGTTTCAAGGCCCCTTCACCCTCCCCCAAAAAAACAACAACCCACACAGGTTCCATAGAAGCTTGCAAATAATGAATGCTGGGCTCTAGAACTTTCCACCATACTAATGCACACAGCCATTTTACACCATCTGGCTGTAGACCAAGTTACCTCAACATCGAAAGCTGATTCTTGAGTGTACGCATTAGGATTGAGTGTGGTGGTGCCGCTCTGTGATGAATGTTCCGTAGGTGAGCATGAAATATGCCTTATTCAATCCACTGTTATTAATGAATCCATTTCCAAGATTATGATATCTACCTGCAGATGCTAAACATCCAGAGCAGTTTTTTTTTCCCTTTTTAATAAAATGTAATATTGATACAGCCACTTTGGAAGACAGTTTGGCAATGTTTTACAAAGCTAATGATAGCCTTACCATCTCACTCCACAACCAGGTTCCTAGGTATTTACCTAACTGATTTGAAAACTTATGCCCACGGCAACACCTCCACACGAATGTGTATAGCAGCTTTATTCACAATCACCAAAAACTTGAAGCAACCAAAATGTCCTTCAAAAAGACAACGCATAAATGAAATGTAGTCCATTCATATAGTGGAACACTGTTTAGTGATTAAAAAGGCATGCATTAGCAATGTAAGCAAAGCCATGGATGAGTCTTGAAGGCGTATTAGAAGTAGGAAAAAAGTTGAAAAAGCTACATGCTGTATGATTTTATTTCTATGACATTTGGGAAAAGACAAGGCTGCTGAGAAGGGAACAGGGTTGAATAGGAGAAGTACAGGGGATGTTTTGGGTGGTGAAACTATTCTGTATGATACTGTAGACGTGGATACATGAAACTGTGCATTTGACAAATCCCATAGAATTTTCTAGCACAAAAAGTGAACCTTAATGTATGGAAATGTTTTTTGTTTTTTTTAAAATCATTTAAGAGGTCGGGGAAACCCAGAAAGAAATGAATACTGTGATGAAAGAATCTGTATTACAAATATGTAAGATTATCTCACTGACGAAGTAGGGGGTTGGAAGCTGCTGACCTAAGTAGCTTTGGAAATGAATGGAGACTAAGAGTAAAGACGAAAGGAACTGTGCCTAAGCACTTTAGTTGATACAGTTATTTTCCCTGGGGTAAAGGTTAATTCTGAAACCACTGTACGTGTGTAGTGGAATTGAACAATTAAGTAAATGGATGGTGGATGGGGGTCCCCTGATCTATCATTGTTGGAGAGAGAGATTACACATAAGCAATATGGACAAGCTAGAATAATGCATTTGATACCGGGTTAGAGTTGGAAACATTATTATGAACTCATGTTTAGTTTACTATCGATACAAATGATTACAGATAGAAATATTTCTAGATAGCTATATACACATACGTTTTAGTACACACACATAATATTTTCTTGCCCTGTCAGCTGAGAGGGCCTAGAAATAACAACACCCCTGGAGCAATGAGCACATTCAATGCCCAAGCATGATTTCTAATATCATCCTTCAAGAAAAGGAACCTGGGCTCTTTGGGAAAATGGCCGATTTCAGGACTGGGGCAGGGAAAATAAAAAATGAACCTGGAGCATCTTGTAGTATTATAAAATAAGGACATGCTAAAAAATGATCCACAACAATGGAGTTATGTCAAAGTGATATAGGAGCCAACTGAAACAGCTCCCAGTGGTCAAAGCAGGAACAATTTGTACAACAAAATAAACAATGTAGTATTGGATTATAACTCAAAGTATGGAAAAACCATGAGACCATACTGACATAAATAATTGAATGACTAAGTTAATGGGAACAAATAGACAAATATCCCATGCACAGAAATTCCAAATAATCTTTATAGATTTTTCCCTCTCAAGGAGGTGGCACATAACTTCCTACCCTGTAAGTATGGGGTGTGCATAGTGACTTCCTTCCAAAGAATACAATGTGCATAGAGGGAAAGACGAGTAACTTTATAGTGGAGACACCTGACAAACACTACCTCAGCCAGGGAATCAAGTTCTGCATCAACAATGGTAAGGATGGGATGGCCTGTTAGCTCAGTTGGTCAGAGCGCGATGCTCTTAACAACAAGGTTGCCGGTTCGATCCCGCATGGACCACTGTAAGCCACACCCTCCACAACTATATTGAAACAACTACTTGTCTTGGAGCTGATGGGTCCTGTAAAACTTGAAAAAAACACACACAAAAACACCAAAAAAAAAAAAAAAAACAATGGTAAGGAATGATGATCGCATGAACCCTTGATATGATTGTTTACAATGGTACTTTACCTCTGTGGTCTTCCTCCCCAAACCTCATAACTCCAGTTTAATCATGAGAAACACATCAGACAAAACCATATTGAGACATAGTCCACAAATTACCTGATCAGTACTTCTCAAAAGAAACTCACATGTCACAGGCTAGAGGAGCCTAAGGAGGAATAATGACTAAATGTGATGTGGTAACTTGAATGGGATCCTGGAACATAAAATAGGACATCAGGGGAAAACCAAGGAAATCTGAAAAAAGTATGGACTTTAGCTAATAACAATACATCAATACTAATGGTAATAACTGTATCATACTAATGTAAAAAGTTAATGGGGGAAACTAGGTGTGGGGTATATGAGAACTCCCTGTACTGTCTTTGCAATTTTTCTGTAAATCTAAAATTATTCTAAACTAAAAAGTTTTACTAAAAAATACTATGTGAATCTGTCATGTAGCTGGAATTTGACACATACTGAGACTTGTGTCATATTTCTTGCCTTGTTTGGAGTGGGTTACCTTTGGGAAAGTTTGTTGTACCTATTAAGGTAGTGATCATAGCTCTGGTGCTTGTTTTGTAAGTATGACAGGCATGGCATTACACTAACAATTTTATGATCAAACTATAAGTTTAAACAAGTCAGTCACTGATGAAGGTGGAGAATCCTTTTTCCATCTCCCTTGCTATAATCCCCTCCCCCCAACTTCGTGAATGCTCTTGACTCTTTTAGGTTATTTAGAAACGTTAAGAACTACTTCTATTCAGTCTCTGTAACAATTATGACCACTTTCCTGATCCCCACAATTAAATGGGCTTCCAGTATAACCCTCTTCAAATCTGCAAAACAATGGAGATCATAATTTCTGTTCTCTGTTTCCTCAAAATAATTGATTCTACTCAAAGGCTTTAAAAAAATATTCACAGATGATGTTAAGCTTTCATTTTCCCCCTCATCATCATAAGCATTACCTTGTTTTTTATATTTTGTTTTTGGAGCCAAAATTACATCTAGTATTCATTGGGAACTGTCTCTCAAATGTCTGCTAAGTCATTAACTCAACCAATAGTTATTGAGCACCTACTATTTGCAGGTGCTGACGTAGGCTTTGGGATATAGTAGTGTACAAACTAGACAAAGACTCTCATGGAGCTTAAATTCTGATTGGTGTGAATGAGATAGACGAACATTAATAAATTATAGGACATTAGATGATGATAAATTCTATGAAGAAAAACAAAAGAGAACAAGATGATTAAGACTGATGAGGATCTTTTGCTGTGGAGAAACTTTTTACTTTGATATAGTCCCATTCATTTATTTTAGCTTCTATTTCCCTTGACTTTGAAGTCAAATTCTTAAAATCCTCTTTGAACCTAAGGTCCATAAGTTTAGTACCTATGTTTTCTTCTATGCAGTTTATTGTTTCAGGTCTTATGTTTAGGTCTTTGATCCATTTTGAATTAATTTTGGTACGTGGTGACAGATAGCAGTCTAGTTTCATTCTTTTGCACGTGGCTTTCCAATTTTCCCAGCACGTTTTGCTGAAGAGGCTGTCTTTTCTCCATTGTATGTTTTTTGCTACTTTGTCAAAAATTATCTGTCCATATTTATGTGGTTTTATTTCTGGGTTCTCAATTCTTTTCCATTGGTCTACGTGTCTGTTTTTCTGCCAATACCATGCTGTTTTGATTATTGTTGTCCTGTAGTACAAGCTAAAGTCAGGGAGTTTGATACCTCCAATATTGTTCTTTTTTCTTATGATTGCTTTGGATATTCAGGGTCTTTTGTTGTTCCATATAAATCTGATGATTTTTTGTTCTATTTCTTTAAAAAATGCCTTTGGGATTTTTGATGAGGATTGCATCAAATCTGTATATTGCTTTGGGTAATATGGTCATTTTAACTATGTTGATTCTTCCAATCCATGAGCATGTAATGTCTTTCCATTTCTGTGTGTCATCTTCAATTTCTTTTAAAAATATAGATGACGTATTACAGAATTGTACACCTGAAATCTATGTAACTTTACTAACAGTTGTCACCTCAATAAACTTTAATTAAATAAAAAAAATATGTATCTAAAAAGACTGACGGGGAGTGTATGTCCTCTTTTTAATATAGCATGTCAGAGAATGCCTCCTGCTAAAGATAAATTAGGTGATATGTTTGATAACAATGAGGTGGTGAAATATGTGGCTGTATAGAGCAGTGCTGTAGTTATCAAAATCACTGAGCCAGCAACATCAGCATGATTTGGCAACTTGGTAGGAATGGAAATCATTGCTACCCACCTTAGACCAAAGGAATCAGAAATTCTGGGAGTGGGACATAGCAATATGTATTTTAACAAGCCCTCCATGTGTTTCTAATGCAGCCAAAGTTTGAGAACCACTGGTGTAAGGGAAGGTCATTTCATGTGGAAATAAATACAAGTGCAAAGGCACCCAGAAAGGAGTATGCTTACTTTGTTTGAGGAACAGCCAGGAGACTAAAGGTGGTTGAGTGAGGGGGAGAGAGCAATGGAAAAGTAGGAGATGAAAGTAAAGGTTAGTGTGGGGATTTTATGGAGCAGACTGTTGTGATTTGTCGACCATGCTGTGACCTTGGTTTTCATTCTGAATTGGCAACCTGTGGAGTGTATTGAGCAGAGTGATATGATCTGACTGACAATTTAAGGGAATCTCTCTCTGTTGTGTGGATGGTACACTGTAGGTGTGACCATAGAAACAGATAAGAGGTTATTGTCTTAATCCAGTTCTTTTATTGAGCTGAGCATACTGACTTTATAGCTTTGTTGTGAAGAGTGAAAGACTCATGACTGTCACACCATTTCTTGTTTCCTAAATGATCATTTACTTCAAAATCAAGTCTATTAGAGTTGGAATAAACGCCTTGAGGTAAAGAAAAAAAACAATCAATGCTTGTCTACTCTTATTCTTAAAAATATCTGAAGAAGACACTTTAGAAAGTTAATAAGTATAAAACGTTTTTACTGTAAAGTAATATTCCTCTGGTTCCTCCCACTAGATTTTCTACTTAAATCTTCTTTAAATTTATATCACATGACTCTTGTGTCACATATTGCAAGTACTTGCTGATATCTGGGTCCCTCTCTTCTGAGGCCCATGTGAAAATTATCCTTCTTCATCTCCTTGAAAAATAATAACCCTATGACTAGTTCTGCTTCATGAGAGTGGGTGAAGGTGGTGTGTATCAGTCTGAGACACTTCAGCTCATCTCAACCTCTGCCTTGGTGATCATGAAAACACTTCAGAAGGATCCTCCTTTAGCTTGGGTTCTCAAGTAATAGCATGAAATATGTAAAATAATCCCTTAATACATACTTAGGAATAACAATGTGGCAGTAAGAGCAGAATTAAGATTTGAACCCTAACTATAAACCAGAGAGCGGTTTTCTCTATGATGTGTAATTTCCCTTATTAGCAAAGACTAGTAGAATTGTATTTTCTGCATAGGCTAGGGTAAAGAATATAGAGAATTTTCTTGGTTCTGCCGTTAATGAGCTATAGACTGTCTTAATAAAGACAGATTCCGAGTTCTGTGCTGCCTTTCTTATTATTTGAAAGGAAAGGACTAGATGATGTTTCAAGGGGGTCGGGACCTGATATATGGACTGTAGGTTGAAGAGAGCTAGACTCATGACATTGTTCCAGTATATTTTCAGCAAGTTCTCTCTCTCTCTCTCTCTCTCTCTCTCTCTCTCTCTCTCTCTCTCTCTCCCTCTCTCTCTCTCTCTCCTCTCTTATTTGTTGTATAACTTAAAATAAGATGGTATGCATAAAGGCAGTTAGTTAGTACAACCCCACATTCTTTCAAAAATTTATTAACACCAAATTTATGGCAGCACTCTTCTAGAGAGTTAGGATAAAGTAGTGAATGAAACACAAAAATGTCTGTCTCATGGAGGATATAAAACGAGGACAATCACTGCAAATCGGTTTCTTTTTCTCCAGATAATGTTCCTTTCACTCCCGAAAATCTGTTATATTATCTCTCCTTTTCTTTCTCAAAACTCGTTTAGTGTGGAATGCTGTGCATGGTCAATTTTTTCATTAGCATTTAAAGATAAAGTGAAACTTTCTTTTTCACTTTATAATCTACTTATGGTATGGAAAATGGCAGAACTATTTTAAGACTGTATTTTTTAACCATGAAGCTAAGAAAATCTGAGAGAGCCACAACCCAATAATAAAATCTTTCATCAAAAGGTGGTTATATTAAAATATTTTCCCGCATTTGCTATAACAATACCTATACCTATATCATCATTTTTAATGAACCATCTGAAATTATATTGTAGATATGATGACATTAAAGAATAAGGACATTTGCATATGTAACTCTAGTACTAGTATCACTCCCAAGAAGTTTAACAATGATACAATAATTTTAGTCACCATAAGTTTCATATTCAAATTTCTCAAATTTTCTCTAAATGCCCTTCCACAGATTTTTGTTTCTGGCCCGTGATACAATCAACAATCACTTACTATATTTGGTCATTATGTCTCTTTAACTTCTTTTAATCTAGAAAATTCCCATGACTCTTTTTGTCTTTCATGATAGTGATATTTTGAAGAGAACAGATCAATTGTTTTATAGAATACTTCGCATGTTGATTTATCTAAACGTTTCCTCATTATTAGATGCATGTTAACTATTGTTTTATAAGAATTCTATAAATGTAACATGTACTTATTACAGTATATCAGAAAACATGTAATGTCAATTTGTCCCTTTATGGTTATGCTAGTGTGAAGACTGAATTAAGATGGTGTTTACTAGCTCTCTTCACTGTAGAGGTATTTTTATCCATTGTAATTAATAAGCAACTTGTGGCTTCATACTAAGAAACTGTGTTAATATCCTGTCCTACAACATTTCATCTAATGGTTTTAGCATCTGTTGATTTTTGCCTAAATCAATCATTGTATTAGTGGTTGCAAAGGTCATTCTTGATTTTCTAATTGTATTGTTACATATGGATGTATTAGCTAGCATTTTTCTGCAATGAAGAGCTTTCCCTTATCTCCTTTTTATTTTTAAATGTGACTATGGACTTGTTGACTTTTTTTTATATTCAATATAATACTCAATATAATATAAACCATTACCATTATTTTTCTTTGTGATGTTCAAATTATCCCAATTTGACCAGCAGGAGCCCTGTCAAGGAAACTCTTGTTTTCCTGTGTTGTGACCTAATAGAGTAGTTTAAATGTTAATGTAAAACTTTATTTCTTAAAGCATAAAAACATATACTTTATTATTCCAATGGCAAAAATTGTCTGTTCCTTTGATATTTCCTCTAGTAACTTACAAATGATCATTCTAAGCATATGTCTCCATTTTATGCAACAGAATGAGTAGAGTTAAAAAAAATATTGAATCACTTCATGAGTGATGAACCATTTCCAACAAACTGAACATAAAACACCTGTATCACAGCTGTTCTCAGCTGCATTTGTTTCACTGCTAATCATTTCAGGGAAGAAAAAAACAACCTGTAACCTTTTAATGAGGGTTAATTATAAAGGGGGAAAAATGTCACAGAGCTCTCAGGAAGCTTACCAGTGTTCTTGAGTTGTATTGGGTGATAGGTGATAATGATTTATCGCTCTACATAGTTGCTGATAAAGCAATTCTCAACCAAGTCTTAGCAATTTGCTATCATTGATACAAAGTGTATTATTTTTTAATCGGCCATATCATCTATAGAGCAGAAACAAGCCACACCATCTATCAGGTGGAAAGCTTGTTTTAAAATTGCTGCTGCATGCTTGTAATATGTGTTTAATCTTTGCTTCTTTGTGACCACAGAAGTTTGCTATTTCACCATTTCTGTGTGGAAAGTAATTGCTCATCATTTTGAGTGTTTGTTTCCTGGTACTTTGTATAATTATTTATAATGAATATTTATCCTTTGGGCTTAACTGCATGAAATTATTTTGTTATCAAAGTTTGGCTTTCACTAGGAGACAAATGACCTTCACAGTCCCAGTACTATTTGTGATACTCACAGACATTCAATAAATACTTTTATAAGGAAATAGATGAAGAATTAAAGAGAGAAATGTACAACAGAGTGTGATGGTATCTAATAAAGATGCACCTCATGTTCTTGGCTGATATTCTTGTCCTGTAGCCAGGCCTCTATCCCTCTTCCCTTTGTTGCAAAGCCTGATCCTACGTAGCTAAGCTAAAACAGGCAATTCAGTAGACGGGGTGAGGGATAGATGTGGACGAGTCAGACAAGAACCTCACCCAAAGTAAAAAGGAAAAGGGTCAGGATATGGGCGAAGTGTGAACTAACTCATCATTGGGCGGTCCTAAGAGTGTCATAAACAAACAGATGATCAGTTCAGAGGTGGGGGGTTGATTGTGGGGAAATGGCCTTTATGAAATATTGAAGCTCTGAGGCCAAAAGTAATTTGGGGGGGACACTTTTGCACTGATTCAGTTTTCTCCCTTTGGCTAAAGATGTATCCCTGTGGACTCAGTTCAGTCTAGAAATCCAGAAACCCTAAAATTTATAATCGTGGATTACTAAGGTGGGTTCTTCCTAAATAATGGGTAAATCCCTTATATAAAATATTTTAAACATACCTTAAGAGAATTGGGCTTCTTCTCATCTCTAATAAGACCCTACTTATTCAGAAAATGTCCTAGATGCTGTTGTAGGGAATGACAGGAGAAAGCTACCGTGTTTCTCCGAAAATAAGACCTAACCAGAAAATAAGCCCTAGCATGATTTTTCTGGATGACATCCCCTGAACATAAGCCTAATACGTCTTTTGGAGTAAAAATTAATATAAGACCCAGTCTGATTTTCAGGGAAACAGGTATAGTACACAGAAATATTGGCTATTCTCAATTTAGGGAGCTAGATGCCTTGTTTTTGTTGAAGAAATTGACAACTCACATCAAGTGTGTTCTTCCTGACCTAAATTGTACAAGTGGTTTCCTGAATAAGTGTTCACTTTGATTTAGGAACAATAGAATATTATTTGTAGCTACAGAACCTTACTTCCTGAGATTACTCAATAGTACTGGTCATCACCTGACATGATGAATTAATTACATTGAAACACTATATGTTCTCTGGCCATTTATTTATTGGTCTCATCTCCTATTAGAATATAAGTTCCATGGAGGCAAGGACTTTGCCGTGTTTCTTTCTGGGGCAGCAACACCAGAAAAGTAGCCTGGCTCAGAGTACTGCTCGATAAGCATTTATTGTTGAATGGAACACTGGTACTTACATGACTATGCGGGCTTAGGAGCATATAGAATCTCTCCTATTCTTTAGTCCACCCATCCATCTGAAGCAGACTACAGTGCTCTCCTCAGGCACAGAAAGAAATGAAGCTTCACTTGAGGCACCCTTGTGTGGATAGAGGATGCAGTGGGGGATAAAATGAGATCTTTCCTCTGTAATTGAAGTCTCTATCTTTATTCTGAGAGCCTTACCTCTTGCTTTATTCTCTCAACATCCAACTTTTTAACATTGCATGTGAACTGGAATGTACCAGTTTTGACTCTTCTCCGTTATTATTTTTTTCTCTTCTGTGTATATGTGGAGACAAGGAGGCAGTGGATTTTCACCCTGAAGCACTCGGTATTTACTCAGATGAACAGATGAATTACTCCTTGAGAGATGCCAGTCATTTGTGTTGGCTAGGTGAAGAAAGAATTTCCTCTTTTTATTTTTTATGTTGATTTGCTGTCTCTCCTGCTGAAAAATGTGTTTGGAATGAAGTGTATTTGCCTTATTATAACCCTCAATCTATTCATTATCAGGTGTCTGCTACAGTCCTGTTCTTTCTTACTAGCAGTCCGTTTATCCTAGCAACCTGGTGATCTTAGTGAACAATAGTAGGTATGGCCCCTGGATGTGAGCTACAGAGTGAGATTTTTCATTGTAACAAAAGGGAAACCCCACTCCAGAAGTTCAGTACTCAAAGGTAGGTATGGAGAGGCTTCTCAACTTGAAACCCTTCATTTTCCCCTACTGGAGAACCAAAGAGAGCTCTTCTGAATTCCAACTCTGTCTCACTGAGATAACACCTAGCCGGCATTTACTCGAGTGTTAAAACAAACCTCATTTGCCTCTGTGAATTCAATTTCCTAATATAAGATTTCTAAAGAAACAGATCTAAAATTCTCATTGTATGCAGAGCATTACGGGTGATGAAAAAAGGGAACATGTAGGGGATAGTGAGCCCAAGATTGCAATGCAGTGCTAGGAAAAGGAAAAGTTCAAAGGCACAAACAAGAGTACTAAGTAGGGAAAGGAAATCTTCAAAATGTCCTTGAAGATGTTCATATTTCAAATCATTTTTTCAGAGCTTCCAAAGCCCTTCATTATCTAACATCAAACTATTTTTCATGATAATTCACAGCACTATACTCTTTGTTCTGGATATACCTTGAATCACACTTAATATGCATATTCATTCTTATGTGTGTTGGCTAATAGTAATATTATTCCCTCTACCTGGACTTCGTTTCTCTATCTCCTTTCTCAATCTAGTAAAACCATCTTCATATTTTCAGCTTACAAGAAGTATATATGATTATTATCCTCTTCTTTACATATGCAGAAAATAAAGTTAATGAAGTTTCTTTTCATACTAATTTGCTAGTAATTAACACTAAGTCTACAATGGCATAACATAAAATATTTGACTTAATGGACATATTTCTGGATAGAGAAACTATGTTCAAGAAAATGTTAAGCATAATTTATTTATGGCTGTCTCTTTCACTTAACTTTGCTCCACATCAGTCTTTGTGGTGCACAAGATATAAGAGTGATGAGGCTGAGGATGACTATTTCTCTGCTGTTTATCTTCCAAATTTAACAGCAGCACAAATTAATCAGCTCTCCAGACTTGGCAAACGTCAATCCAGCGAAGACAGGCCTGAGCCCCAGGTAGCATGGGCTCCTCTAACTTTGAGCATGGCAACCACGCTAACAGATCTATTTATATTTTTCTTTGATCTCTGCCCTACTTTGTCAAATAGAAGATAAAAATCAGAATAAATTGTACCCAGAAACATGCCATGATTTAAGGCAATCCAAGCATTGCATGTAGCTCAGAACTCCTAGGGAAAACATTCCAAATAAAAGAAAATTGAAACCGTTCTAGGTAATGACAACAACAACAATAATAAGGAACAATTGAAGATAAGAAAGAAAAGAAAGAACTTATTTTTCATAGTTATGAAGTTTTCATCTTTTCCGTTTCTATTTGGTCTTGAAGAAGACCCTCTTTGAACTCCATTTGAATATTTTTGAGACCAAATATCTTTTCCTATCATGGTGAGCTAAGCATAATTAAGAAAAATAAAACCCACAGGATAATTTAAAATAAGGAATAAACATTAGAGCTTGTCCTTTTAAGCTATGACACTGTTTTGAAGCACAAATGGCAATGTATAGGTGAATAATAGTTATAAGATGAAACAATGAAGTAAACAAAGATAAGCATACCACCCAAATAGAATTTCATCAAAGAAAAATGTAGTTGTAAGTGAATGAATCAACATTTACCCTATTTATTCTAAAGCAATCTTGTATTCTTTCTTTTCCATCTAGTGTTAGATTTATGCTTTTGTGTCCTATTGACAAAGACTGACTAAATATTGCTCCAGTGTAATTTTTGTGTAGCATTAATTATAAATGTCTCACTGGAATAATGTGAAAGCAAAAACTCATTTAAAAAGCTGATCACCTAGAGTGCATGCTAATAAATTAAAATCAACAGATGAGAAACCAACCCTTTTCTCACAAATAGAAATATCTTTCTTGATCAATTTGAGTTCACACATCACAAATTCATGCTCTATGGTTTAATTTCCATAATACATTAATATTATTAATATATATTAAATACATTTAAACTCTGTTACAAATCATCCTGTGCCATACAGTACATCACATCTACAGCAAAACTGTTAGACAAATTGTGATTCTATAATTAAGATAAAATACTCATGTGTTTGATGCACTGTAGTTAATTAAATCTGAAGTAAAAAAAAAAAAAAAGGGACACACACACACAACTACA
This sequence comes from Rhinolophus sinicus, assembly GCF_057876585.1. NCBI lineage: Eukaryota > Metazoa > Chordata > Mammalia > Chiroptera > Rhinolophidae > Rhinolophus > Rhinolophus sinicus. The sequence continues at coordinate 18,617,785 of NC_142518.1, read as the reverse complement.
AGTGGGGAAATCCGAACAAGATCAGTGTTGTATCACTGTCAATTTTCTGGTTGTGATATTGTGCTATCATTTTGCAAGATGTTACCATTGGGGGAAACTGGACGAAGGATACACAGGCTCTTTCTGTATTGTTTCTTACAACCACATATGACTGTACAATGATCTCAGAATAAAAAAAAGTACTTAAAATACACAAGAAAATATTTACCTTGTATTTGACATAGAGAGAGAGAGTGCACACACTTTGGGAAATGGGATTTGAGAATCAAAACAGGAGAACTTAAAATCACTGACATACTAGCGCTACATTCAAGACACAAGAGTGCTGTAGACATTAAAAGTAGACAGTGTAGAAGATCCTGCAAATTTTTTTTTTTACTCTGGCGTGAAGTTACCCTGGCTGGAGTCAACAGCTTACATCCCTGTATTTTTGGGTATGTTCTTATGGGTTTATTGCATTTGTGTTTGTTTCTTCTTAGTTACACTGAAATAACGTCAGTATTAATATTAGTTCACTCTAAACTATCCATATTGCTTCATGATGCAATGGCCAGGACAGGAGGTAGAAATTAGCAGTATGCATAATTAGGGAGAGTGTGAAGGATTAATCCATTGATTCTGTATTTTTCCATCATGTTCTTATTTTTGAAATTTTCATTATTAAGATATCCATTCTGTCTAAATTCATGAATGATTTTAATGTAATCTCAATACAAAATATACAGATGATTCTATTACAGAAAGAATTCAACCCACTGAACCCAAAGTTCTCATGGCAATAGGGAAAAAGCATGAGAAGTGTCAAGAAATACTTTTAAAAGAACAGTAAAGGGAACTAACATGTTAAACCAAAATATGAAATAAAACTATAGTAATTGAAACAAGGTAGAATTAGTGGAGGAAGAAGCAAAAGTTGATAAAGCAGAAGAGGGAATCAGGAGAAAAGATACCTGTACAGATAAGAATTCAACATATGATAAAGATGCATTTCAAATAAATAGGGGAATGTTATAATAAAAATAGACTAAATGATGTTTGAAGAAAAAACATCATGTAACTGAATTTTTGAAAAATATCAATAAGTAATGTTGAAATTAGAGAAAAGATGTTTTTATAAGATTGTATAAAGAGCTAGCCTCATTCAGGAAATCACAACCCAGAAATAAAGAAATGAAAAAGACTAGATTGCTAGCTAGCTAGCTAGCTAGCTAGATAAGGACTGGAGGGAGGGACGGAGGCAGGGAAGAAGGAAACAGAGAAATAAAAAAATAAAGATAGATTTCATGAAGATAAACAGATTTAACTTTATAAAAATAATGTAAATGACAATGTTTGCACAAAAAAAGAAAATTAATGAAATTAAAGGACAAGAAAATGATTAGAAGAGAATACACGTAACATATACAAGAGACAAGGAGTTACTATCTACAAAGAATGATTTGGTTACTTCTCTCAGCCTATTTTTCTTCATATTATTTGATGGCTTAATTCAGTTTGTTAGTGCTGATTTTTATTTTTGTTCATTGTACATTTTTTATTTTGAGAAGTTATGATATTTTCATTATATTTAGAGAGTGCATTTTCAATATTTATTTAAACTGAATTTTATTTACAAGTTCTTTCAATACAGGCCAAATTTCCTTTTAAAGAATCTCTCTCTCTCTCTCTCTCTCTCTCTCTCTCTCTCTCTCTCTCTCTCTCTCTCTCTCTCTCCCCCCTCCCCTTTTCTCCCTCCCTCCTTTCTTCTTATACAGTCCTAAGTTTGTTTTTATTTTTTCCCAAGAATTGAACTACATGCATAATCCTGATTTTTAAATGAAGTGTGTCAGAAACTAAAAAATACGTATTTCCTAGTTTTAAATGCACGTAGAAAAAAAAAACACAGTTTAAGTAAGAAATAAGATTAATGAATGGCAATAATAAAATGATAAAACCAGACAACTATAATAGAAAAATACACATATTGAGAAATGTAAAACAGTATCAAACATTTGTTTTAACCCCAATTTTAAATTTCCTGAAACAATAAAACAAGGCATGGTTGGTACCAATTTAAAATTTAGCCAGTATTTTTTTTGCAATGTAGGTTACCCCACAATTTTACCAAAATTAAACACTATTATCTTTTACATCTCATGTAAAACAAAATATTTTCTATGTTAAATGCTTGAGGTTCACTTAGGAGGAATTAAAAAGTAAAGCTTTGTAAATCAGTGATAGAATCTTCCATTGGCAATTATGAAAATTCCTGAATACGTGTCTTTTCTCCCCAGAATTATTGAGATATTATTGAGATATAACATATGTTAAGTTTAAGATGTACAATATGATTACACAGATGTGTATATCACAAAATGATTACCACAATAAGTGTAGTTAACACCCTGACCCCCTCACATAATTACAATGTGTGTGAGTGTGTGTTGATAACATTTAAGGTCTACTCTCTTAACTGTCAAGTATATAATACAGTATTGTTCATTATCGTTGCTATCCTGTGTATTATATCCCCCATCTTATTTATCTTGTAACTATTTTTACCCTTTTACCAACATCTCCCCATTTCATCCAACCCCCAGCCCCTGGCAACCACCATTTACTCTCTATTCCTATGAATTAAGCTGTTTAAAAATTTTTTGTTCTGCATATAAGTGAGAATATACAGTATTTGTCTTTGTCTTAAATCGTTGGTTTTCAAATACCTTTGCTCTCATAATTCCAGAAAAATATTTTGTAAAGTTATGTACTCCCACATTTCTTAAGTTTTCATGTCCAAGTTGCAATATTAAAATAATTTCAAAGGAGACAATTTATAGTGAATTATAAATAGTGACATTGCTATATCACATTTTAGGTATTTCCAACGAAATATAATGTATTATCTTGATATCTATTATCTGCTTAGACGTAAACAAATTATTCTTTCTCAATAGTTGTTAATGCTACCTCATTCTTTTTTTTTTTAATTGGAATTAGCATTTCTGGTTCATTTCTCCTAATGTGACATAATTTTTCTGCTTATAATTCCTTTATTTACTATCCTATCATAATTCAATGACTAATATGTGTATATTTTGAAATACTGTATTTTAAAATTTGCTATAATGTTCTAATTTTATTTTTTACATGAAATTGTCATGATAAGGCACAATTGATTGGAAGACTATAAACATGACACCATTTTGAAAATTATTATTAAGCAAAAAATAATTTATTGAAATTTTTGTCTCAATGAGATGGGTAGGGATTTTCTTTTCTTGTTTATAATTTATGTAATCTGAATGGATATTACTTATTGCTAGAATGAGCCAGGGTTGAGCATAGACTTTATCCTCATTTTATGATTTTATTAAAAAATGAAGAAATTAAAAAAAAATCTGATATCATCCTCCTGCCTGTAGTTCTTCCATGGCTTCCCATTGCTATAAGGATATTAAAAAAAAAAAAAAAAGATTTTATAATAGTGTTGACAAACTTTGTTCACAAGAAGAAGAGAAATATAAATTTTGTTTTAACAATCCAGTTCTTTGAATTCCTAAGTTATATGCAAAAACAAGTGATCCAGCAAATAGTATTTTAATCATTAGCTGACAATTTGATTCCCCTTCCAATGAAGCGGAAACCACTTGTCTCACAAAATTTTTGGTTATTCAGTAATTAGAGTCTTTCACTTTCCAAAAATCAAGATGGTTGTATTATAGGCCAGTTGTCTCTTTGTTTGCTATCCTGGAGGTTTTTACCACAAGGGACAATGTTTAGGGATAAAGTGGAGCCTTTGTTTTCTTCCTTTTACAATGGTGAAGAAGGTTGTGAAAGGGGAAGAGGGGAAGACGGACCAGCACCTCCATTACATGTGTGCCCTCTTTAGGCAAATCCTTTTTAGAAAAGACTGTGGAAGTTGAAGACCTGGATATTAATATCTTTGTACAACCCATGCTTTCTAGAGAAGTCTTTGCCTGAGCTAGAGGTACACATACTCCAGATTGAACACCTCTGACTTAACTCTGACTTAAGTCAAAATGACATTTGTTGTTTATCTGACCAGATGTTCAGAGATGGGCAGTCTTTGGGTTGACTCTATGGTTCCACAGTGTCTTCTGGGACCCACACTCCTTCAGTTCTTCATTGATAGAAATTTGATGGCAACAAGTAGCTCCAAGCATCAGTCTCAAGTGGCAACATCAAAGAAAAAACAAAGGAGGAAAGATTATACTTTTCAGAGAGCATCAAGGTACCTAGGGGCCTAAGATAGTTTTCCATTATTCAGATAAGAGGTACATGCTCACACTTAGATCAGTCAGAGGTAAAGGAAACAGAATTGCCATAAACATAATAGACCAATCATGATCCAGCCCCTAATTAACTGGGGCTGTGTACATTGCGTTCTCCAAAAAAAGCAGTGTTTTTTTTAAAGAAAAAAATTGAGGTGTTGCCCTTGCTTTGCACATATCCCTTAGGATTGTTGTATAATTTTGATGCTGTTTCCCATTTTGAAGTATATTAAGTGCTTCTGTGTTTTCACTCCCAACCACCAGCACCTGTATCTCTTTGTTTTGAGGACTATCCTCAGGCTGCCAAACCGCTTAGCCAGAAGTGCCGGGGAATTTATTATCTCATTCCCTTTTCCCTTTTGCCAGAAAATGTTTAACCAATATCTGACTGGTATGGGGAGTAGAAATGCTCCAGGTTCCTTGTGCCATGATGGAGACAACTCTCAAGTGTGGTCAATATTGTTTCTAAAGCTCCTCTGTGGGATTTAGGTAAAGTTAGCCTCCATGGGGCTTTGCTTGATATTATACCCCTGCTTAGACCCCTCCCCCATTCCAGCCCTTCTTTCCCACTCCCCTAACACTTTTCCCAGAAATATTTTCTAGTAAGTCTTTGCCTCAGGGTCTGCTTCTGGAATACCCAGCCTAATATAAGAGAGTGGGCTACTGGATAAACACCAAACTTTTCTGGTAATCCCGAACTGAGGGCTTTGGGATAGAGAGCCCCGGGTCGAAAGCATGTGAATAGTTCACTACTTGCAAAACAGAGCCTATCAATGATTCTTAAGCAGCAAACAAATTTGCCAGTTTACTTTCACAACATGTATAACTTTTAAACAGACTCACTCCCCAAAGATTCCTCTGTATGGAGTAGATAATTGTGAAAATAAATTCCAAACCTATAATGCTTAGGTTTATGAAATATAGCCTGATATAATTTTATCACACAAATCCCTTGTATAAATGAGAGAATTCAAAATTGAGGCATCTATGAATGTATAATTTTATATGTTTAAACTATAAAAAATACATTGGAATTACTTTATAGTTCCCCAGTAGGACTTAGAGTAGCAGAATTGTCTTTCCATGTTATACAAACCATTTCCCTAAAATGATAAGATCAATTCCCCAACCACAGGTGGAAATCTGTTTTCTTATTTGAAATCTACGGTATCTTATTACTTGGTAGTAACACCGCAGATGAGGAATCTCTGTGTACAGTGCAACATTCAATGGAAATATTCATATTTTAAATATATTAAAAATCACTTCTAAAAATATTTTTAGCTAGACAGTCTGTTAATAGACAGGGATGGATGGATGGATAGATAAACATTTCTCACTGGAATAAAGAGCTGCAGAACAGAAAATCACTAAAGAGGTGAGCAAAATTGTAAATTGCATATGTTGACTATGCCAATAGGGAAAATTTGTAAATGAATGACAAAAGATAATACAATTATCTCTATTAATCCATTTGTCCACTATATGCGATGTACTGTGATGTATATCTTTTACTTTGAGCCTCAGAGTAGCTCATAATTCATCGTATGAATTAAATGTAATTATGCCCATTTTTGCATTTAGGTGAAATGAGCTTCAGCAAGATTAAGGTACTTTTCCAAAGATATATAGCAAACCAATAATAGAGCTGAGATTTAAACAGGTCTGCATGAACCTTAAGTATATGGTACTAAACCATTGTGTCTGCATCATTTTATGAGACTAGAAATTTATTTCTTTTGGGAAAATCACCCTGAATTGTTCTGATGTTATATAAGGCAAAGCATATAGTCCATTCTGTAGGTAGATCAGCAATAACATGGAGCTGAGCAAATAAAGATAGAAACTGGACTAGCAGTGATGCATCCATCCAAGAGCAAATGCATGGGTTCTCTTGCCAAACTATCTCATGAGCCCTCTAGCCAGAATGTTGGTCACATTTATATTAGTTCTCATGTATTTCAGGAACTTGACAGAAAAGTCAGAAAGGAATTCCCCATAGAAGTTAGTAAGCCATAGGGTGGAGGTTTTTCCAAACTCCAGTTGGTAAAATTGGAACCATCATCTGAATACCAGAAAGCCAGAGTATAAAATTCTTACCTGTAAGGTGAAGAGATTTGATTAAATTTATGTGTTTTTGTGTGTGTGTGTGTTTGTTTGTTTTTTGTCAAAGGACATCATAGTGGCATTACTTCCAGTGCTCAGTTACAAACAGAATGAATAAAATATTTATTACCCATGAGAAAAGGGAAAGATGTGACTTATTACAGAAATAAAGGATATATTGATGGAAGGAAGAGTAGAGTTTAGGCTGCATTATCTATATTTTCATACCACAGTAGCAAATTTGGAAATTGAACATCATTTAAACATTCTTAACATTTCTTGGCCATATTTGCCACTGGAATTTTTTCACTGGCCATATTTTATCCTTTGTCTTCAGAATCCAATCATCGTCCTAGGATCCTTCCCTCTTCCTTGTCTTTCTATCTCCTCATTTCCCCCCTTGGCTACTCTTGACTTCTCTATGGCTGACTAATCAAAGCCAAACTTTCTCCTCTTCATCCTTTTGTTCAACAGTTTCATCGAGATGTAATTTATGTAATAAAACTCACCCATTGTAGGTATAAAATTCAATGAATTTTTAGTAAATGTATGAACTTATGCAACTATCACCATAATCCAGTTTTAGACCTTTTCATCACCCCAGAAAGATCCCTCATGTCCATTTGCAGTCAATCCCCATTATAAACTCCAATCGCAAACAACCACTAATCTGCATTCTATTTGTATGCATATGAGTTTTCCAGACATTCCTTGTACTGGATTTACATGACATACAGCTTTTTGATCTGGCTTCTTTTACTTATTATGTTTTTAAGATTCTTCCATGTTTTTGCATGCATCAACAGTCTGTTCCTTTTGACTGGTAGGGTTCCATTATATGGAATACTACATTTTGTTTATCCATTCACCAATTGATGCATATTTGGATTGTTCCCAGCTTGGGGCCATTTTGAATAATGCTGTATGATCATTTATGTGCAAGTCTTTATGAAGACAATATGTTTTCACTTCTCTTTGGTAGATACCTAGGAGTGGAATTACTGGGTTGTATGATAAACTTTTTAAGAAGTACCAAACTGTTTTACAAATGACTGCACCATTTTATATTCTCAACCGCAATGTATTAGGGTTCTAGTGTCTCCACATTCTTGCCAAAATTTTGAGTTTTCTTAATGGTTTGAAACACAAAAGTTAAATTGAACTTTTTAAAAAAATTTCGTGGATTTGGCTTTTGGTATCATATCCTTAAATATAGCTCTTTACCTAACTCAAGCTCATAAATATTTCTTCTTATATTCTTCTCTAGAAGTTTTATATTTTTGGCTCTTATATTTAGATCCATTATCTATTTTGAGTTAATTTTTATGTATGGTGTAAAGTTAGAGTCCAAATTCATCTTTTGCATGTGGATATCCAGTTGTCTTATCATGAGGATATACAATTGGCTTACAGTAAGACTGTTGAAAAGACAATCTTTTCTTAGTTGAATTACCTTGGCACTTTTGTCAGTAATTTCTGGCCATGGATTTATATGCCTGTCCCTATGCCTCATCACATTGCCCTGATTACTGTGCCTTCATAATAAGTTTGAAATAAGGAAGTAAAAGTCTTCAAACTTTGCTCTTCTTTTTGAAGATTAGTTTGCTTATTCTGGTTCTTTGTGTTTCCATATAAATTTTAGGATCAGCTTGTCAATTTCTACCCACAAAAATCCTGCTAGGATTTTCATAAATTGTGTTGAATCTAGATAAATTTGGGGAGAATTACCATCCTAATAATATTGACAATAAAACAGATCTAAGAAAAAAAAAAAATCCCCAAGTTGCTATTATTTTATAGAAGAATAGTGAATGTAATTTTTACCATGTTATTGATACCCTTTCAATAGAATCATAATTAAAATCTGCCTTCTGGAAGAAATATTTCAGTACATTCACAATGTTAGTCTGGTTATTATAAGTGTTTGACTTGCTCACAGAATGTGACCTGAAAGCCAGAAAATAAAAAAGGACTAATTCTGCCAGTTAAGTGGGTTCCAAGGGAAAGAAGAGAAAAACTGGTTTGGGGGCGGGGGTAGGGGGGAATAATTGTAACATTAAGTACTGGAAAGCAAGTTCAGGCTGACAATATTTAGAGGAAGAAACATGGTAGAATTATATAAAAGCTCTTAAGTCTATTGCCCATTCCATAGATTTGATGTCCCTCAAAGAATAAAGCAGTTAATCTGATCTTTACCTAGTTTTCCTGGAACCAATAGTTCCAGAACATAGCAGAAGCATCAAGGATGTTTTAAGTATCTTTCACATTTAGGAGAAAATGCCTATCCTATTTGTGAGGGGGATAAAAATGGAAAAGGTATAAGGTTCATAGTTGATAGGTTTATATGCGTATAGGCCTGGTTTAGAACCATGAGTCAAAGAATAAGAATTTAAGTGTGTATGTGCATGTGAGTGGGTGTTCGTGTGTTTGTGTGTGGAGGTGCAGGAGGGTTGCCCCTGACTTCATGAGCTAATTGTTGCCGTGAATATTGAGCAGAGTTTGCCTCACATCTCAGGGACAGCCCCTGCGTGACTGTAGCAGTTTTCAACTTGCGTAGTTTCAGATTAACCCATGATCAGCTAGCTAGCTGTCTCCAAATAAGTTTGGCATCATGATGTACCAAGGCACACTTTCTTCCCAGCTTTTCTGATTTTAATTTTCCATCTGTAAACTTTTCCTTGTCTTTCTCGAGTCCCTTCGAAATATTAGTTTTTGCTTTGTCCATTCTTTGTTCAATATATTAATAGAGTATGTTGAGTTTGTAAATATAGGATCTTTATGAATAGACGTAAAAGTCCTTGCTCCTTAAATCTCCTCTTAAGGAATCAGATGTTTACTCTGTTGTTTTAAACATTCTTCAAAATACATTATTTCGATCTCTTTGAAGACAAATTGAATTTCTGTAAATAAAATAGCAAAATTATCGCCTAGGTCACTGCCTGTATAACCAGTTTGCTGACATTAATAAATTATAATTTTTTTCTGACAATGAAAAAAACAAGTAGTCATTTTGGAAAACTAACAAAATGTGTGTGTGTGTGTGTGTGTGTGTGTGTGTGTGTGTAATACAGTATAAAAATAAAAGTCATTTTTTTTCCATCCTGTTTTTTCTTCTATACATTTTTCTGCATATTTTCCCACAAAATTAAAATCATACTACGTGTACTGATTAATGAGCTGAATTTTGTACACTTGTCACAAAATATTTTTTTAATATTAAGATGGTAATAGTTCCATATTGATAATAATGGCCACAATATACTGAATACCAGGTTCCAATCTAAGAAATTTACAGATATTATTTCAATAACATACACAGTAACAATTTGTGGTGGGTAATAGTATCTTCATTTTAGAGATAAGAAAACTAAATCTTAGAATAAGTAACTTGCTCCTGGCCTTACCAATACTATACAGTGGAACACTGATTCAAATACTAGTACTACAGTTTATAAAACATGCAATTTTTATTTTATATTGCTGCCTTCTTATAATGTTCATTTAATGGCTGAAGAATAATTTATTCTACCAGTCCTCTCTTGTTGGATATTTAGTGGTATTTCAAAATATTCGTTGTTACAATTTGCCTTATATTGAGCATTCTTTTATAAGAACTCATATTCACAATTCTGGTTATTCCTTTAAGGCAAAAACCTAGAAACGTAAATACTAGGTTAATGCTCAGAATAGTTTTAAATTTGTGATATATAGTATTGCCAAATTGCACTAAAGAAAGTCTTTTGTTCAATTAAATACCATTCCAATGGCAATGTTTTATTTTAAAGATTTCTTTGCAAATATTATTTTAATCTTTGTTAAGATGATCTATATTTATACAGATGATCATAATTTTATTATGACAATTTTGGGTGGTATACTTAGATATAGATGCAGAGAAACATATTATTTCCCCAGTATTTGCAAATAAATACATTATGTTTATTTCATCACTTTTAACATTTGTTGACTATAGTTCTTCTTTTCAATTTTTCATTAATATGCTTTGCCTTTTCTAAAAAAACACAATACATTTACCTTTTCTTAACTGATTTTTAAAATAAAGTTCTTGGTTGAATTATAATGAATTGATGGTTAGGTTCATTTCCTTCTTTTACAACATTATGAAATTAACAGACCTGATGACTTCCCAGAATAAAGAAAACATGTCCCTGGCAGCTGACGTGGACATGTAAATGAATTCTGGTCAGCAGGGTATAGTGAAAATGTTATGAGGTAGATTCTGAGAGCTTTCCCTTGGTTTCACAGTTCTGTGGTGTGATTTTCAGATACATTCTCAAAAACTGCAATTTTATTAGACAACTTTTGCTCAAAATTTCAGTTGTCTACAACATTTTCTTCTCATGGATTTGTGAGTTGGCTGTGGCAGGCCTATTTCAGGCTGCAGATCAGACTCAATTATGCTTCACAGATCTCTCATTCTGAGATGCAGAGAAGTAGCAGCAACCCCCTCGGGCATGCTGTTAGGATGGACGGCAGGAGCACAGGAGAGTGAGTAGAAATCCAAGATTCTTCTTAAAGCATCTGCTCAGAACTGGCATAGTGTCACTTTCACTTGGTCAAAGTGGAGGGGGTAGGGACATATACTCTCTTTTACACTTCAATGATAGACACTTCAATGTCACACGACAGAGAACTTGGACATACAACCTTATAACATGGAGGGAGCAAGGAGCTGGCAACAATAATTCATCTACCACAGAGATCATGTTCTGTTTCTAAAACCTCTCAGAGACACTCTGAGCCATTGAATTTCCTATAAAAAATATGTTCTCACTTTATCTTGAGTGGTTTCTACTCTCTGCAGATAAATCCTAACTGACATTTTTCAGATTTCGTTTTTTAGCTCATCTACAGTTTATCTGGTGCAACATTTCTACCGGTAAACACGTTCTCTACCTGTACTTTGTGAAGCAGCGTGCTCTTTTACTCTCTGCCTGTGATCTTTGAGTGCCATCGCCACCCTACTACTGGTTTAACATGTGATATCATCTTAAATCAAACAAGAATGATAGATGTTGAAATACACTGGCATTTGGGGCAATCTTGTAGATCCCATAGTAATTAGAACCTATGAATGCCCAAGGAAAGAATAAATCCTATAGAGTAATGAAGACTAAAAAAGTGTGAGTGCTGTACTGAGTACAAACAGCTATTTAAGTATAGTGAATATGATGGTTTGGAATATCTTTAGAGTCAATAGTAGTAGATCTGGGCTTGTCAGTAACAATAGGTATGCTTACTGGTAAATGTTGGCCTTCTGAGAACGAGCAGAAAGGCTGCTGAAGAAAATTTATAAGCGATATGCATGTGGGCATTTATATGTATAACCCTTCTGTGTCAAGAGGAATTGAATTTGTTTTCCAGAATTATTGTTTTTGATTAGTTCTGCAAAAATCCTCAGATAGCTGGGGTATGCTTGAAAAGAGGCAGGAAAAAGTGAGTCAAAGGAAGCACAAATCAAAGTCGCAGGGTAGAAATAGATTCAATTCCATTCAGATTGTTATGTATGGCAGAAATAAAATTCAGGAGTTATTTTTTTCCACCTTCAATGCTGGGAAAGTGATTTTCGCCTCCGAAAGTTCTGATTCTTGTATCAACTTCACCTATTCTTTACGTAGTATTAAATTTTCCCTTTGTGCTCATTGTTTACCCACTTCAAGAGAATGCAATATGATTTCCAATAAAATTATATGAGACTCTACTAGGCATAACTTGAAACGCAATATGAAATAACTTTAGAAATGTATCTCTGGCATATACTTCTGCCCTCAAACACATATATCATATTCCTGGAAGCATATAGGGAGGGTGGAATAAGATTTTATTCAGTTGTACAAATAATCAATGTCAATATCAGGTACATGACACCCGTATCTGATTCCACTCCAGCAATTACCCACATGAAACTCTGCTTTGTTCTTTATGGTGGTAGATATATCCACAAACAATTTACGTGTGTTAGATTAGATAACCTCATTTAGGAAAAATAAATTCTGTATGTGCCCAATTGGGAGCTACATCTTTGAAAACCATAGGATGTTTTCATGCTTCATGTTACTTGGAGAGTTAGACAACAGAGCTCACTACTCACCAGCAGAGCTAGAGGCTGAGTCAGGTTAAATATGTGGGAAAAGAAAAGAGGAGACAGATATAGTGTCTCAGAAATAGTGTACACTAGGGGGATCAGAGGACAAATAAAAAATGTTACTGGAGTCATAAAGAAACAGTCCAGGGTCATTAAATTCAGGATCTAAGAGATGGAATAGCAGGACCTAGAGACATTAGGCTAAAAGACTCAGGACCGTTGAGCTGGAACTCAAGCACCTTGTCTTGTAGCAAAGGTAAAAATGGAAACTATGAATGAAGGGACAGAATCTAGAAACTAGATCTGAGTAACAATCCTTATACACAAGCTGCAAGAAGTACACTTGTCTTTGTAGTTATTAAAGAATAAAAGATTGATTTTTATAAATTTCAAGGGGAAATTAGTCTTATTACATTAGAATTCCACCCCCAGACCCAGAACTTGTCTGAAAGAATAAATTACCCTGAGCTCATGGGTTGAAACAGATAGGTAGGCTAGAGTTAAAAACAAATGAACAAGTGAGTGGTCAACCAAGTCGGGACCTTACCCTCATCTTCTTTAATTTGGATTTGTAACTGCTATGTCTATACTCTCTGATCTCTAACTCAAATACCACCATGCGATTGCACCAGAATGTTACCGAACACACTGTTTTTCTCCAATGAAGCTCTATATTTACCTCCAGACTCAAAAACACTTCTCCTCATTCATATGTGTATTACGCACATTAGGCCCCTGGGAGTCCATGCATTTAGTGGCTTAATATTTGCCTTCTATTTTCATGCATTTTATTTTAGTGGTCTTAGGCTGTGTACTATTTTAATTTTTTATCTTCTGAATGTCAACCAACAAGTCAATAAAGGACCCATACACTTGTATTGACCATCCCCTACAGGATTGTATGTCTCCATAAGCATTTAGAGACCTGGAATTCTGCAGGCTTCTGGCAAGGATACCCCACTTCTTTTCCCCCTTAATAAAGCAGAGATTTTCTACCTTGGGAAAGTCAACAACGATCTCTTCCTGCCCTTTATTTCCTTCTTGGGAGGCACCATACGCATCTCTAGTCATTGGAATCTACACATAGATCTGTTCTGACCCTGTATCACACCATGAATTAGTCAGGACCCTACCATGAGACAGAATGCCACTGAAATGCCTGAACTGAAGAGATTTGATGAAGGGGCAATTTACAGAGGTCTGAGTAGGGTTAAGGCAACCAACACAAATTTGATGTACCCAGAGACAAACAACAAAAATAAATTATTACCATGAGGACAATGGGAGAAAAGAGTGTTTACGGAGCTTGGTGACAGCTGGAGCAGTGAAAGAGGGTAATCAGGAAACAGGGAGAAAAGTGGGGAAGAAAAACATGGGTATCTCTGTGCTCTCTTTCCTCCTACCATCCACTCTCCTAGCAGTGCTGCCTCTTGTCCAAACCCAAATGAATGCTAACCAATAAGGAAGCCCCGTGATATAGTCCTTAGGGGTCAGTTTCCTGGGGTACAGAACAGAGCAAAGAACAGTGAAGTTTGAATTTTGAGTAATTGGTAGGAAAACATTTCCTCATTCTTACTGAAATTATGTCATCTAACCCAGTGCACCTCAAGGTCAGTTATCAGTGAAATTCCTCAGATTCTCAACCTTTACTCAAAAATTTTCCTTTTACCTGAAATCATAAAACTCCTAGAAAAGAAATGTAGACGTCATAAAAATGGCAGCGTGAGGTGAGCCTCTGGAAATCTCCCCTGTAATTTACAACAAATTGAGCAACTATGCCTCAACAAAGGATTCCCTGTGCAGCAGACAGGCAAGACGAAGAGGCTCACTACTGAAATCACCTAAAGGTGGGCAAATTGCACGAGCAGGGGAAAAGGGAAGGGAGAAGTGCGGAGACGGAGCCGCATGGGCACTGGACACAGACCTAGCTCGGTGCTTCAAGCTCGCGGCATTCTTGAACTACAGCAGCTGCAAAAGAGGGAAGAACCCAGACTACCAGGGCTCCGTTTATGGCCCACAGGGCTGAGGGGACAGCATATAACACGGCTGAACCCAACGCTCACGGCAGAGACCTCGGAGAAAAGACTGAGGGAAGAAGACTGAAAACTATGGTTTAAGCTCTCATTGCCAAGCAGAAAATGGAAGCCTTGGGCACTGAGCCTAGCCGCCCCCTTCCCACCCTCCAAGAGATCTCCCGCCTCCACCTGCCCAGTGATAGAAGCGGAACAGTAGCAGTGTCTGATCAAAAGAACAGTATATTTGCAGTTCTGAGAACTGTGGTCCGCAGACATGGACTCCAAGGCAAACTACTTCTGGCAAAGGGGAGGGAGCCATGGAATCAGGACTGGCTGTGATTGTGGTCTCCACCATTGCTCTGGGCCACCTCTCACAATCCACCCTGCCCCTGTACCCACCTATCTGTGTGGATCCCTGCAGGAGTAAACTAAGCTGCAGAAGCACACAGGCTCTGAATCTAGGGCATGAAGAGCTTTGTAACCTCAGAAGCTCTCCACATCTCCCCATGGATGTGGTGCCCTATGACTAAGGACAACTGTTCACAGAAGAGAAGCCCGCCTACCAGGGAAACCCCCATTGTGTGAGAAGCTGGAATAGTACAGAGAAAACATAACACTATAGTGTGAGAGAGAATAAAAGGCTGCAGTCGGAGAGAAAAATAAAACATTCTACCAACACCTACTGGAAAACAAAAGAAAGAACTCTTTCTATCAACCTGTTGCAGAATCCTCTCCTGTAGATATCTAGGAAGAGAAATAATAAATCATTGATGGTCATGAGTAACCAAGGTAACAAGGCAGCTCAGAAAGAAAATGAAAAGTCTCCAGAAAATGAACTTAAACACATGGACATATGTAACGTAAGTGACAGAGAATTCAAGATTGCAGTTCTGAAAAAACTCAACGAGATGCAAGAAAACACAGAGAGGCAGTTTAATGAACTCAGAAACACAGTCAAAGAACAACATGAACATTTTACCAAAAAGATTGAAAATTTTAAAAAGAACCAAATAGAATTTCTGGAGATTAAGAACTCAGTAAAGAAATGAAAATGAAATAGGCAGCTTAGGTAGTAAACTTTACCAGATGGAGGAAAGAATCAGTGACATCAAACATAGAAATCTGGAAATGACACGGACAGAAGAAGAAAGAGACTTGAGATTTAAAAGAATTGAAAGAGCTCTACAAGAACTTTCTGACTCCATCAGAAAGGGCAATATAGAATAATGGGCATTCCAGAAGGAGAAGAAAGGGAGAAGGGAACAGAGAGTATATTCAAACAAATAGTCGATGAGAACTTTCCAAACTTGAGTTAAGAACCGGATCCTCGAATCCAAGAAGCAAATAGATCACCTAATTACCTCAATCCCAACAGGCCTTCTCCAAGGCACACTGTATTGAAGCTGTCTAAAATCAACAACAAAGAAAGAATCCTCAAGGCAGGCAGGGAAAAGAAGATGGTAACCTACAAAGGAAAGCCCGTTAGATTATCAGCAGATTTTTCAGCAGAAACTCTACAAGCCAGGAGGGAGTGGAACCAAATATTCAATGTATTGTAAGAGAGAAATTATGAGCTAAGTATAATATGTGCAGCAAATATATCCTTTAGATATGAAGGAGGAATAAAGACCTTTCCAGACATACAGAAGCTGAGGGAATTTTCTAATACACGACCTGTACTACAAGAAATACTAAAGGAGGCTATTCGGCCACCATCAACAGGGACAATTTCTGGCAACCAAAACATAAAAAGGGGTAGGGTAAAGGCCTGAAACAGAATATGGGAATGGAGAAAGTAAGCGTGCTGAAGAAAATGGAATACTCTAAATGTCAAACTTACTTTTACATAAACTTAATGGTAACCACTCAAAAATAATCCAGAACTGAAATATATAGCATAATAAAATAAGACTCAGAAGGAAAAATAATAGAATACCACCACACAGGATTAATAGACAATAACCAAAAGGCAAAGAAACAATGGAGAAAACTAAAGATAGAATGATAGGAAATCCTCACATATCAATAATCACCCTGAATGTAAATGGACTGAACTCACCAAGAAAAAGGCACAGAGTAGCAGATTGGATCAAAAAAACTAAACCCAACCATATGCTGTCTCCAAGAGATACACCTGAGCTACAAGAACAAGCATAGACTCAAAGTGAAAGAGTGGAAACTGATACTCCAAGCAAATGGTATCCTGAGAAAATCAAATGTAGCCATACTTATATCATATGAAACAGACTTCAGGGTGAAAAAGGTAACAAGAGACAAAGATGGACATTTCACAATGGAAAAGGGGACTATACAACAAGAAGACATAACAGTTATCAATATTTATGCCCCCAATCAAGGGGCACCAAAATATACCAAGCAACTACTAACACAACTAAACGGAGAAATTAAAAAAAAAAAAAAAAATTATAGTAAGGGACCCAAAAAGTCATTGACAGCTATGGATAGATCATCCAAACAGAAAATAAATAAAGAAATAGGAGCCATAAATGATGCATTAGATGAAATGGACATAATTGACATTTATAGAGCACTTCATCCTAGAACATCAGATTATATGTTTTGTTTTGTTTTTTAGTATACATGGAACATTCTCAAGGATAGACCATATATTGGGACATAAAACCAGCCTCAGCAAATTTAAGAAAATTGAAATCAAACCAAGCATATTCTCTGATCACAAGGCTTTGAAATTGGATATCAACTGCAAAAAGAAAACAGGAAAAACCACAAATACATAGAGATTAAACAACATACTTTGAAAGAACAACCAGGCCCCCCCCCCCCAACAAGAGGTGAGATCAAAAGATCGATAGACACCAATGAGAATGAAAATACATTTTACCAAAATTTTTGGGATTCAGCGAAAGGAGTTTTAAGAGGGAAATTTATATCATTACAGGCCTATCTCATGAAACAAGAAACAAGAAAAATCCCAAATAAATAACCTCACATTACACCTTAAAGAACTAGAAAAAGAAGAACAAATGAAACCCAAGGTCAGCAGAAGAAAGGAAACAATAAAAATCAGAGCAGAACTAAATGAAATAGAGAACAAAAAGACAATAGAAAAAATTAATGTGACAAAGAGCTGGTTCTTTGAAAAGATTAATAAAATTGAAAAACCCTTGGCTAGACTCACTAAGATAGAAAGAGAAAAGACACTAATAAAGAAAATGAGAAATGAAAAAGGGGAAGTTATCACAGACGCCACAGAAATACAAAGGATCATCCAAGAATACTATGAAGGACTATATGCCACCAAATTCAATAAAGTAGAAAAAATGGACAAGTTGTTAGAAACATATAGCCTTCCTAGGCTGAAAACTATAAAACATTTTTAAAAGAAATTGAAGAAAACAAAAAGAAATGGAAAGACATTCCGTGCTCATGGATTGGAAGAATCAACATAGTTAAAATGGCCATATTACCCAAAGCAAAATACAGATTTAATGCAATCCCCATCATCATCCCAATGGCATTTTTAAAAGAAATAGAACTAAAAATCATCAGAGTTATTTGGAACCACAAAAGACCCCGAATAGCCAAAGCAGTCAAGAAAAATGAACAATGCTGGAGGTGTTACACTCTCTGACTTCATCTTGTACTACAGGGCAATAATAATCAAAACAGCATGGTATTGGCAGAAAATCAGACACATAGACCAATGGAATAGAATTGAGAACCCAGAAATAAAACCACATAAATATGGACAACTTTTGACAAAGAAGCAAAAAACAAATAATGGAGAAAAGACAGCCTCTTCAATAAATGGTGCTGGGAGAATTGGAAAGCCACATGCAAAAAAATGAAACTGTACTGCTGTCTGTCACCATGTACCAAAATTTATTCAAAATGGATCAAAGACTTAAGCATAAGACCTGACACAATAAACTGCATAGAAGAAAACATAGGTAATAAACTTATGGACCTTTGGTTCAAAGAGCATTTTATGAATTTGACTCCAAAGGCAAGGGAAGTAAAAGGTAAAATAAGTGAATGGGACTAAATCAAACTTAAAAGCTTCTGAACAGCAAAAGAAACCATCAAATAAAGAGGCAACCAACTGAAAGGGAGAAGATTTTTGCAAACAGAGCCTTTGATAAGGGGTAATATCCAAAATATACAAGGAACTCACGCAACTCAACAATAAAAAAACAAACAACCCAATTGATAAATGGGCAGAGGACCTGAAGAGACATTTCTCCAAAGAGGACATACAAATGGCAAATAGACATATGAAAAAATGCTCAACATCACTAATCATCAGAGGAATGCAAATAAAACCACAATGAGGTACCACCTCACCCCAGTTAGAATGGCTATCATCAACAAGACAAATAGTAACAAGTGTTGGAGAGGCTGTGGAGAAAAAGGAACCCTCATACACTGTTGGTGGGAATGCAGATTGGTGCAGCCACTATGGAAGGTGGTGTGGAGGTTCCTCAAAAAATTACGAATAGAATTACCATCTGATCCAGCAATTCCTCTCCTGGGTATCTACCCCAAATATCTGAATAGATTTATTCATAAAGATAAGTGTGCTCCAGTGTTCATTGCAGCTTTATTTACGGTGGCCAACACATGGAAACAACCAAAATGTCCTTATATACAATGGAATACTGTTCGGTGGTAAGAAAAGCTGAAATAGGACCATTTGTGACAACATGGATGGATCTTGAGATTATAATGCTAAGCGAAATAAGTCAGAAAAAGTGGGGAACCATATGATTTTACTGGTGGTATGTAAACCCAAAACAAGAGAAGGACAAGAGAAGCAAATGAGACACAAAAACTCATAGACACAGACAATAGTTTAGTGGTTACCAGAGTGTAAGAGGTGTGGGGGGTGTTACATGAGGGTAAAGGGGATCAAATATGTGGTGATGGAAGGAGAACTGACTCTGTGTGGTGAAGATGCAATGTGATTTATAGATGATGTAATACAGAATTGTGTACCTGAAATTTATGTAACTTTACTAACAATTGTAACCCCAATAAACTTTATTAAAAAAAAAAAAAAGAAATGTAGGCAGTAAGCTCCTTCACATCTGTCTTGGTGATGAGTTTTTGAATTTTACTCCAAAAGCAAAGATAAACAAGTGGGACTATATCAAACTAAAAAGCTTCCTCACAACAAAGGAAACCATCAACAAAATGAAAAGGAAACCTATTATCAAATGGGAAAAAAATACTTGCTAGTCATATATTTGGTAAGAGTGTAATAATCAAATATATGAAAAAGTCACACAACTCAGTAGCAAAAAAATAACAACAAAACAAACAAAAAATCAAAAAACCCAATCCAATTAAAAAATGGGCAGAGGACCTGAATAGACATTTTTCCAAAGAATACATACAAATGCCCAACAGACGCATGAAAAGATGCTCAATATCACTAATCATCAGGTAAATGCAAATCAGAACCACAGTGTTGTATCACTTCACACCTGTTAGAATGACTATTACCAAAAAGACAAGAAATAACAAGTGATGATGAGGATGTGATGAAGAGGGAACCCTGGCATACTGGTGGTGGGAATGTAAATTGGAGCCGCCACTATGAAAAACAGTATGGAGGTTCCTCAACAAATTAAAAATAGAACTACCATATGATCCAGCAATTCCTCTTCTGAGTATTTATTCAAAGACAATGAAAACAGTGATTTAAAAAGATATCTGTGCTCCCATGTTCATTGCAGCATTATTTATAATGGCCAAGCTGTGGAAAAAATGTAAGTGTCCCTCAGTGGACAAAAAATAAGAAGAAAATTCTGCATGCGCATGCACACACACAAATACAATCCAGCCATAAAAAAAGGACATCTTCATCTTGCCATTGTGATAACAGGGATGCACGTTGACATTATTCCTAGTGAGATAAGTCAGGCTGAGAAAGACAAATACTGTATGATCTCACTTATATGTGGGATCTAAAGAACAAAACAAAGAAACACCAAGGTCTTAGATACAGAGAACACATTGGTAGTTGCCAGAGGGAATGGGGGAGGCGATGAGATGTGGCGGAAAGGGGTCAAAAGGTACAAACTTCCAGTTATAAAATAGATAAGTCATGGAGTCGTAATGTAGAGCATGGTGACTATCATTAATAATAACTATTTCATATTTGAAAGTTGCTCAAGTACTTATCACAAGAAAGGAAAAAGAATCTAACTATGTATGGTGACAGACAGTAACTAGATTTATTGTGGTGATCATTTCTCAATGTATAGAACTATCAAACTATTATGCTGTACACTCAAAACTAACATAATGTTATATGTTAATTATATCAATAAAAAGAAAAATGTTTCCTCCTTCTTCTCGCTCAAACTGAAACTAAGAATTCTTCCCCAAAATACTGCTTTCCCTGACACCCTCATAAGTGGTGATTGTTTTCTTCCTATACTCCTCTTATCTTTTTGCCTACAAGTGGGCTAACTATGTTAGCTCCTGGTTCATCAACATTTTCTGGTATACTACTTTTGTTATAATTATAGCTGATACCTGATTCAAATATCCACTTTGATGACTGTTCAAATATTCAACTCTCAGTCCCTTACCTTTCATTAACCAATGATTTTTGTCTTCCAACCTACCTTAACCATAAACTAATGGCCATGGAATTTGTTACGACCAGTCAGTATCACCTCTTCAGAATCCCAGTTCAAGCCTCCCACCCTCCAATTACCACCTGCTGTCTTTCAACTTACTCCTTCCACTCACCCACCACTGTATCTTCAATTCATTAAGTGTGTAGTATTTTTTTCTGTTTGTCGTGTCCCTCTTGTCCTCACTTCTTTTTTAAGCCCAACTTAAATTTCATGCTCAATCATTATTATTCCTTCCTTCCATAGATCCTCAAATCCCTCGCCCTTCTCTCACAGTCATACTTCCTTGGTCACATTATGGCTGGTTAAATTCATTTTTCTGCCTAGTTAAATATAAGTGGAGCAAACCATATCCCATGACATTTAGGCCCAGTTAAATTCATTGTTACTCACTTTATGAGATCCTCATGCTGTTCAGCAAATGCACTGTATTTCCCTAGTCCATTCTCTCCTAGGGGACTAGTTTGTCATTCTTTCCTTCTCTTCACATTCCCAATACCTCCTTTTCCATTATTACCCTTAGCTGATGACGTTGTATTCATTTCACTGAAAACAACAAAGCAATCAGAAGAAAACACAAGTTTCACTCCCACATCTATCCACTTAACTTTAATGCTCTAGAATCTCCAACTGATCTATTTTCTATTCTCTTGTTAATAATATGCACTTATTTTTTTAGGTATTTTATCTGACTTAATTATCATTGTTTCTTGAGCTGTGATGAGAAGATAAAATATACAAAACAGATTCTTTCCAGAAGTTTTATAATTAATGTTCCAATAGTTCAAATAGTACAAAGAAAGGTCAGTTGGTGGCTCTTAACTAATCAAGTGTTTATGTATATACTTCTCAAGAGACTAGTCATTATAAATGCAGGAGTGACTCCTTAGACCTGTTCAAGCTCCTCAGTGAATGTTCAGAATGACAAGTTTAAAGCATCTGTAACTTCATTAGCTCCCCACCTGTTTTCCAATTGTTACCAAGTAGCAAAGCCAAAAGGAAATCAATCGCTTCCTTTTTCTGTTCCACAGGGAAAGACAGTTTGAGAAACAATCACCAGTATCCAATTGCAATTAGCATTTTCTGACAACATACTATTTCCAAACTGACTTTAGTTTAAATTACCTGGAAAATTAAAGTAAGGTAGATTTGAGAGAGGATACCTAATTAGTCTAACAGGCTTTGCTTCACTTTGAGCAGAATAGATATTACTGTGTACATAAATAAAATGTCTTAAATATTAAGGGGAACATCATTCTAATAGTAGAAATCAGTATCTTATCATTTGAATATATGACCATAGTTAATGTATATTCAGATAAATTAATTTCTAAATATAGAAAAATCTCATTAAATCAGTTGATGCCACATATCTATCTTTTCAATTATATTTCCCCTTGTTTTGAAAATAGAAGACTTATCCTAAAACAGATTGCTCAATTTCATCACAAATATGGTCATTTCTTTTTCTTATAATAACTTCTGTAACATTTAAAAAGCTTTATATTTTTTCTAAGAATAACTTACATATAAAATATCACATTTGCACAGAACTTTAACATTTAGAGTGTGCTTTTAAACACACCACCTTTATTTTTATATATAAAAAGGCTTTTAATCACAGTTGCTAACACTGTTAGAAAGAATCCAGGTTTAGGGGAAAGTTGGGGAGAAAATACTCTACTGTTTGCATTCTATGGTTATAGTCTATTATCTGATTTTTGTGTTTTAATGAATGCCCCACATCCTGCGTGGTTCCCTTTCCCCTTTATCCAGACGAGGGTGGGCCGCTGGAAAACATCAAGTAGATATAATTTTTGCTTCAGCTGAGTCCTCAACACCGTGAATAGGGATCCAAATGCAAGTAAAATGAAGATTGTCGTGTTAATCTAATGGAAAAGGAAAAACCTAAACTTTTTATTATTATAGTACTAAGCATAAAGTTAATACCACATTTATTTTACTAGTTGTGACTTGTTAAAATATTAGGTATAAACATATAGTGTTAGTTGTATATTTTTTCTAGGCTTCTTATTTAGCTGTCTCGTCATGATTTTCCTCATAGTTCTTAAATTATCTTCCCTGCCTGTTTGAAAAGAACGTATTTTCCTATCCAAATCAATGTTGGAGAATCATCTTGTGTTGCCTCACTATCCTCAAGGTAATATGAAGGGACCCAAAATTAGGTAACATTCAATTATCAAATATTAGTAAAGTGGGTATTCAAGAAAGTAGTTGTTTCATAAGGCACTTTCATGGGAGAAAAGAGAAGTCATGCGTTCCTTAGTAATATAACTCTATAAACCCTCTAAACTGCCAGAAAAGTAAAAAAAACTATATGCACATCACTTCTTATACATTAATATGGCTATTAGAAAAATAATAAAAATTGACAAGTGGCTTTGGAAAAGTTGGAACCTTTGTGCATTGCTGATAGGAAAGTAAAATGGTGTAGCCACTAGCAAAAACAGTGTGGTAGTTGCTGAAAAAGTTAAACATAGAATTACCATATGATCCAGCAATTGCACTTGGAGGTATGTACCCAAAAGAACTGAAAGCAGAAACTCAAAGAGGTATTTGTGCACAATGTTCGTACCTACATTATATACAGTAGCTAAAATGTGGAAATAGCCCAAGTGTCCATCAACAGATGAATAAACAAAATGTGGTGTGCGTGTGTGCATGCGTGCATATGTATGTATGTGTATAAAATGTATTTGTATAAATGTATACATTTTGTACACATACATGTACGTACATTTATATATACACATACATTTGTGTGTAACATAATGTTATTCAGCCTGAACAAGGAACTAAATTCTTCATATGCTATATGTTATAACTTCATATGCTATATGCTTTATATGATATATGCTATAACACAGATGAAAGTTAAATTTATTATCCTAAGTATGAAATAAGCTAGATACAAAAAAGATGATTATTGTACGATTCCACTGTATGAATCATACAGCCAGAAAGTCAATGATGTTTACCATGGGCTGGGAATGGCAAATATTATTTAACAGGTATGGGGTTTCTGTTAGGGATGATGAGAAAAGTTCTTGAAATGGATGGTGGTGATGGTTGCACAACGTTGTGAATGAACTTAAATGCCACTGAATGGTACACTTCACATTGGTTGAAATGGTAAATATTATATATTTTTGATGAAAAAAATCAAGTGTGTGTGGGGAAACCTATATGCCCAAGGAGAAATGTGCATCCTCACTTGACACTTTAATAAAGGCAGGGAGATCATTTTCAGGGAATATTTTACAGATTGGCATATGCTCACATTCCCAGAACTTCTGTTAGGCACAGAGAACAAATCCTGTTACCACAGAGTTATAATAACAATATATTAAGAGCAGTTTCCTTTCATTACCTACTAGCCCCAGGAAAAATCATGTAGAAAAATGGCCAGGCAGGAACTGTGTGGTTAGAAACTGGGACCCCCTCATGCTGTTTTCACATTCTGTCCCCACCCCTAGTCATGAATCCTAGACTCCAGAAATCAGAAAATGGAGACCATTTGATAAGCAGGGTATTAAGATATATTATTGGCAGGTAGCCTCCATTGTACATACCATGTTTCCCCAAAAATAAGACCAGGTCTTACATTAAGTTTTGCTCTGAAAGACGTGTTAGGGCTTATGTTCAGGGGATGTCCTCCTGGAAAATCATGCTAGGGCTTATTTTCCAGTTAGGGCTTATTTTCGGGGAAACACGGTAGAAGCAGCTAGTTCCCAGATCAAGTTAATCTCAGAGAAAAAGCTTTCAAAATGATTTTGTAAGCTGGACCTGACCTTTTCTCTTTCACCAATTCATTTTCCCTTCCACTACAATATTCCCAGTTGCTGGAGGTGTGGTTGGGTTTATAAAGCATTTTGTCTGAGAAGACAGGAAAAAAATGATCTCATTGTTGCAACCATTTATCTTTTGCCCAGAGAGCTTTGTGATATTAACTATTCCAGTGCATTTGTCTCATTCTGTGTGAGTCTTTATAGGCTATAATGATACCAACAGCTGCCTCAGACAGAGCTTTAACAATCAAGGATACATTCCACAGACCCTCTAGTTTTTATTGTATTTACAAGTAGGGGTGTAGAGAGTTCTTAGATCTCTTCAGATCTTAGTACAAGGAGGTTAACTCAATTATCTGGGAATGAGAGGAAGAAATAATAACTCTTATGCAGATGCCTGAATATTCAAAACCTACTTGACTCAAATATTAACCTTTAAAGGGAGAGAGAAAATATTCTACACATGAGAAGGTCCTAGCCACATGATTATTAATACATAATTCAATGGAGCATAAAACTAATTTGGGGAAAAAATAGTTGAAGGTATAAATGCCTTAGTGGACATCGTAGAAATGCCTAAGAAATTTATAAAAGTTTACTGGATGTTCATTTACCCTCTGTCTCAAGGAGCAGTCCATAGCCTGGAGTCATGTGTTACAGAAGAAAATTGCAATTTCATTAAAAAAGAAATCTTAATTCTCTTGATTTTAATATGTTTTTATCTTTGGATTGTCCCTCCTTAAATTAACATTATTATCTTTTAAGTATAAGATATGCATGTAGATTATTATTTATAATCCATCTCCATTAAGATAAAAACCCTTCATTAAGATGTAAACCTGGACAGTGGCCATGGAAGTTGGAATCTGCTAAGGGGTGCGTGTGTAACAACTCACCTACCAAATCAACTATCCCTGAAAATGTGACTCAGGCTAAGCCAGGCAAGTAGGAAGGCCCTTGGGTGAACCGTGAAGCCTAGGGCAGTAGAGTGTGGAAAAAAGGAAACCAGATGGGGAAAGGACATTTTAAGAACACTGAAGTTAACAAAATGAAATTTGCATTTAAAAAGATGATATCACAAAAATAATTACTGTTTTAATGCCCTTGTCATCTCTTTTAGTAGCTGCTATTGTATATATTCTATTGGAAACCTTGAAATTATCATTTGTCTTTCCCCATTTTTAATGTTAATCTTTTGCTTGGGAATGGTTTCCCTTCGTGAAGCTGTAGGAGTTTTGCTTTTTATTTTAGGATGAGAGTATATATTTGTGTACTATTTATCCTGCTTTATTTGAAAATCCCGAAGGAAGTTAAATTATACATTAGTGTCTAAGCGAGTGTTACAAATGAAGACCCTCTCTTAAAAGGAGCTGTATTATTCAACTAATGTGCATTTTTAATTACCACTAGCTTGCTTCCTTAAAAGATAAAACTTCTTCCATGATTGTGCTGTTTACTGAAGCAGTAAAAACCATTCTCTATTTGTCAAATCTATATTAGCTCAATATGTTGAAGGATACTAAGGTTTGTGTATTTCAATATCCCCAATTTAAATTATTTTATACATACATGTGATGCTTATTTTCATTAAAATTGAGGAGCTAAATTTACTTTTCTCAACAAATGAAATAATTTTAAAGAGATATTAAATTGCTTTAATTAATAAAGATTGAAAGTTCTCAATTGTTCATAATTTTTAATACAATTTGGTTTTGCTACAACTTTATATATAGACTATATATATGTATGTATGCACACACAAGTACACATCATAATTACATGCTGTAATATCATATGGTATGATGTTTTCTGTATCAATATATTTATGGTAATTTTACAAAACAGAAATGAGATTTGAGAAGAAAGTTTGAAATAAGTATCATGGTTTCTGCTCGTGGGTTGTGAAAGAATTCACGAGGCAGGTAGAAATGCAGAAGGAAGATTTATTAAAGTTAAGAGGAGGGTCGGCTGGGTAGAGGCTGCTGGATACTACTGTCCAGAGTCTTTGTTTCATCTGAAGTTTTATATTTTGTAACCAGGATGCAAATTGCCTTGGCCTGTAAAAGAATCTTCTATTATGTTCAGCTTTGTCCCTTGGGGTGGGGGAAGATACTGTTAAACTGATTATGCAACCTTTGCGTATGTTATGTAAATTTAAATTGGAGCCAGGAGTGGATCCCACACAGATGCAACAATCTCTCCCAAGTCACTGGGCCAGGCATGCAAGGCCGAAATAAATAGAAAACATTGAAACTGGTATGCATAGTAAATGCATAGTAAACAGGGTCATTAAAGTTTGTCAGAAAGGAGGCAAAGGAAAGAAAATAAAGCTTTCAAAAAGTCCCAAGCTAAATTACACTTGTTAAATCTAATTATACCAGAGATCCAAATCTCAACAGAGAAGATTTAGTGCTACCATTACAATCCCCCCTGTCTTGTCAATAAGAAAGAGACTATTTCATGGAATTTCAAAGGTGTCTTCAGAATTCAGTATGGGTTTTATTTAGAGCCACTAATGCCTTTTACAGTATAAATGGGAGTAATGAACTTGCAATGCAATACAGTCTAATGGAGTTTGGTGGGCTTTTCTGGAAAACTGTGTATTATACTGCACACGTGCTAGCATTTGTTTATGAACCAGTAGGGCATTCATGTGTACATAGGGTGATACTTGAGTCAAAGCTTTAATAACTCTTAGGTTTTCTCATACCTGTGCATCAATTAGCTTTTTGTAGCGAGAACATGAGAAGAGAAACAAGTCATACTTAATAAGCTCAAGGCAAGGAGAGCTATTACAAGGAGGGGTTAATATTCAACTTAGATTGTGCTCTTTTGCAGCCTCTTGAACTCTTGACTAAGTCCTATTATAAATCCTAGTAATCAGAGAACAAATGAAAAACTAAAATAGAATTAACAAAAGAAGCAGATGCGTTTTTATAGAAGTTCTTGATTCTCCTGAAGAAATGAAATATCTTCCAAAGGATGATACTGGCATGTTAGTTGCTTTGCCAATGACGGGAGATAATGTTCTCATCTCAGACATAATCACTGTCAAAACCAGGCATTAGCCAACATGGTAGAAGCATCAGCAGGCACCAGTGGTTGAAACACTGCCTTTGGCAGGCATGAACAACAACAGGAACTTCTGGAGGAAATGACAGAATTGTTGCTGCCTAGTAAGTAGCATCAACAGAAAGAGGAGACCTCATTATAGGGAATGAAAATATCACAATAAGATAATCGCTGCTGCCACCTTTTGGCCAACGAGATACATGAGTCACTCTCTAGTACTGGAACCATTTTGAAACACTTTAATGTAATTTATGTTATTTTTGCTTCTCCTTCTCTGTAAATTGCTTCTAGTATAGAAATGGGGGAAATGATCTTTAATAAATTTATTATACATTCATAGACTTTCTTCCCTTTTACAACTGTGTATAACATTTTTCAACAAATATTTTATTTAATACAATGCTGACTTGACAAAAAGTAAGGGGGTTTTCAATGGGGAGGAGAGTAAAATAGTAGGAGGCAGTGAGCTGAAAGAAACTGTAACCGTATGACTATCCAGTGTTGAGAATAGGAGCTTTACCCTTGAGTCCTCTGCAAGGTAGAGGAATAGAACCTGAGACTCCATGGTAACCAAACATCCTCAAAGGAGGAGAAAATATCCCAGCTTTTTTTGGCCTCTGAATCCATATTTGGTCTTTGAGATTCCTATCATTGCCATCTACCATGTATAATCTCATAGCCACATATCACCAACAACGCAAGGAAACAAGCTGCAATGAGATAGAATGAGCAGAAACAGCACATAACAGATTTAGACCCCCCAAGGACTTCATATATTGCAATCATCAACTGAATTAGGGAAATTAAAGTTTTTTCATGATACTATTTTGTGTCCACTAGAGCTAAGTTGTCAAGAATTCTGAGGCTAAAGTGACCTTCCTTCCATATACTCTCTCCTCCTAAATACGTACCATTCAGCGTAGGACCCCACACAGGAGATGAGTCTTCTGAGCAGACACTTCCTGGAGAAGCAGGGTCTGCCTCCAACTCAGTTTTGTGCAGACGGCTTTAACGAGGCCTCTGAGGCATTAAATAACTCTACCCAGGAGAGGAACATTTTCACAACATTAGGCACCCTCCTCACTTGAGGAGAAGAGTGGCTGAGATGAAGAGAATGTGAAACTGTTTGCTCTATTGCATTCGAGACTGTGGTCTCTAATTTTAATTGGTTGAGTTATCAAAGGGCGTAATGGTATGCCTTCTCATATGTATGTTTCTTTCACTCTTTTTTAAAGAAAACATTTCTCTCCTTTGTGCTTCCCAGCAGATACAAGCCTCTTATCATGATACTATCTATACTCCATTCTGTGTTTTATTGGATACCGGTAGGGACTCTCTCAGGATTAAATCAAACATGATAGAGAAAGAAGCCAGGATGCTTTTAGCTATGTGTGTAACAGAGGAAGCAAGCCCGTGAGTAATGAGAAATAGATGTGCATTTATTTGAGTGTGTGATTAGTGAAGAGGAAGGGAAAGGGCTTCTGCCACTTTTATTTGGAATCAATTATTTGAAGAAGATAATCTAAGGCAGCTCTTTTGCTAACTTTTTAGAAATTCTCCTAAGATGATGCACATGATAAAATGACTTATTTTTCAGTTGATTGGTTTTTAAAAGATTTTTATTGAAATACAGCTAACATGCAATATTATATTACATCAGTTATTCAACACTACCCACCTCAGTTTTGATAGTGTCGAGTCACAGCCAATAAATTACAACTTAATGCAGAAATCATAAGGGGGTCAGTAATTTTTAAACAAAATTCTTCTCCTTTGATATTTTTTCTTCTGGCCTGTCATATTGACAACTTTTATCTCTTGTTCTTTGATACTTAATATAGAATTATTTGAAGCATTTAACTTCAAACTTACCTCCTTCAGTCTTATAATTGAAGTTATTTTACTCTTAAAAAAAACCCATCTATTATAAAAAGGGATTATATTTTAAATGAGGACTGTAATGTAGGGGAGGGGAAATGGATGGATCAAATTAGGAAAGGATGACTGATTGAGGTTTAAATTAAAAATGAAATATAAATGATATGAAAGTGATACATTTTCTTGATCCTATACTTTATATTTCAAGAGTACTTCTAGTGTTCTGGCTACTTCTGTAATTGCTGAAAAGGCTATGTCCATTTAAGCTTTAAAAGGGTAAGCAGACTTTTCAAATGTATTTTTCTCTAACTAACATAATAATCATTTTATATCTCTTGGATTCTTTAGATGACTCTACTTCCAACATCTTTGTTTTGTGGTCCTAGTTAATATTTTGTTAATCCAGACTGCATTGCAATATTTATCTAGTCAATTTTCCCAAACAAAAATACCCATTTATAAGACAGTAAGCATTCACTTACCATATTCACTATAATGTGAGTGTATGTGGCAATGACTTTATTTGGACCAAGAGAAAAAAAGTTATTCAGCTGCAAATATATGGCAGATTGTATTTCATTAAAATGACTAGACTCTTGATCTATCCCCATGAAGAGGTGGAGTCTCTTCCCACTTCCTTTGAACCTGGGGCAGTGGGTGGGGAGGGGCTCTTGTGTGTCTCCATGAAAAGAATGAAGTAGAAGTGATGCTGAGTGACTTCTGAAACTAGGTCCTGTGAGGGCTAAAAAGAACTAATTCTTTTCTTCCCACCTTCTAAGTTCTTCCATCTGGGGCAATAATCAAATGATCAGAGACAGATTAACAGGAGAAAATTAATATTTTAGTACATATACATGGGGAAGTCACATAAGCATGAAAATTCCAAAGACAGTGGGGCAACATTGGGTATATATGAGATTTTTCGACAAAGGAGAAAGAAAAGGGGGGAGGGGTATTAGATTTCAGAAGTGAGAATGGGCAATTTACAGATAGTTGACAGAGAGTGGAATATGAATGGCAGGAAATCTCTTGCTGGGCACCTCAGAGACAATAGGGGGTACCTAGCTAACAGGACCCCCTGCCTGATGTCCTCTTGTTTACCACTCTTAATTCAAACTGGGCTAAGACAGAATTCTAAGATTTTCTGCAGGTTTCTGTCTGAATCTCTTGGGCAGGAAAGGTGGTGGATGGGGGGCCGGGAGTCAAAGACTCTTTCTGACCCTTATTTCTTAATAAACAGCTTAAAATCAGTATCCCAAAAAGGCAGCTTCAGGGTGACAAAATTTTGGTTCCCTTCAGTCCTAAAAGGAGATAGGGCTTCTGCAAGATTCTTTCCTTTGGAGCACAAGTTTGGGAACCCTAGACTAACTGTTATGTAAAAAGTCTAGCTACCTTGAAGCTACCATGATGGAGAGACCTTGTGGAGAGGCCACATAAGGGTAGAGAGAGAAGCCAAAGGAGCCTCACCTTTCCAGCCCTAAGCTGTTTGGTTTCTCAAGCCCAGGACCAGACATTTGAAGGCACATGTCTTCAGATGATTCTGGGACCCAGCCTTTGAGCTGCCCTAGCTGATGAAACAGAGACAAGTTTTCCCTGTCAAGTCCTGTCTACACTGAAGATTTGTGCGCAAACTAAATGTTGTTTTAAGCCACTGTGTTCTACAGTGGTTGATTACACACTAGCTAATGACTAGAAAAAAAACAAACTGTTGAACTTCAGATACATTCATTGATTGTATCTCAAAGAAGACGTCAGGAAACCAATTTGTAAAGCTAATAACCCCCATGATATATATAGATTCTGAAAGAAGGCTTCTCACCCATCATGTGGGAAACTTACAGGGTCATGAAGAGAAAGGAACTGGAATATAACTTCTTACGAATCAGATACCAAATTGTATCCCAAATATTTTTTCATACTATGTGAAAAAGTTTGTTTCATTCTAGATATGTAAATCATGGCAAATGGATAACAACAAATAATGAGATTTTTTCCCGATAAAAATATAAATGCAGGCGCTGAGTGTTTAACTGTACTGAACATCAAAATAGGAATATGTCAGTAGGCAGGCCAGTCAGGCAAGGGATTCAAAGCTCAGTTGATGCTCAGGAGTGTTAAGGAACCATCAAAGAAAGAGATAACTCAAAGGCGATTCAGAACTGTAAATCTTGCAAGGTAAAACTACTATGACATACTAGGTCTGACAGTTAAGTTCGCTAACTCATCCTAGAAAAAATGCTATATATCTCTTTGCTGAATATCCCTATGCTCAGACCTCGTATAAAGATTTTGAGAGCTGTTCATAGAAGGTGGAACCAGCAAAGAAATTGAGATGGAGTGGCCAGATAGGTTCAAGTAAAAACACTTGTGGGGCAATGTCATAGAAGCCAGTAGATGTGATCAACTTAATACAGTAGTTAGTTCCCCCTTATCAGCAGAGGATACATGCCAACGCTCCCTGTGGATGCTTGAAACTGCACAAAATACTGAACCCTATGTATACTGTTTTTTCCTATATATGAAAGTGTGATTAAAAAAATACGGTGAATGTTTGAATTTAAAAAATATATTACAGTAAAAGACATTGTCATTAATCCCTCTCAAAATACTCCCCCTCGCTTTGAACACACTTATCCCCTCATTCTTGCCACTTTCTGAAGCAGTTTTAGAAGGCTTCATATACCTACCTTTTCACTTAAAGGATGCACTTTACGGCTTCACTTTGGCATATCCAAATTGCCAGCATCACTGCTCTTGTGCTTTGGGGCCATGACTAAGTAAAATAAGGGTCACTTGAACACAAGCACTGCGGTACTGTGACAGTTGGTCTGATCACCTAGATGACTACTAAGTGACTAACGGGAGTGTAGCGTGTACAGTGTGGAGATGTAGGACAAAGGGATGATTCACCTCCTGGATAGGATAGAGCAGTACACGCTACTCAGAGCAGCGCCCAATTTAAAACTTAGGAGTTGTTCATTTCTGGAATTTTCCATTTAATATTTCCAGTCTGTGGTTGACCATAGGTAATTGACACTATGGAAAGCAAAACCAGGGATAAAAGGGGAGTACTGTACTGCACAGATATTGAGGTCATAGACATGTCCGTTGGATTTTGTCAATGTGACCGTTACAAGAGCAATTTCAAGAGTGATGGGACTAGAAACAGAATGGAATAAATGGCACAAAATTGGTGTCTGTAATATAGATAATCTAACAAAGAAGTTTCTTTGAGTTCTGCGGTAGAGTGGAAATGTAGAAATATCTTTCTGTAGTATGATACCTCCTTTCCTACTCACCTGTATGTAGGATTTGAAAACTGAGTAAGAAAAGAAATTAAGAATATGTGAGAGGATGGGAAAGGGACTGTTAATAGTTTACACATGCTCAGAACTTGAACAGGTGAAAATTCACTCTCTTACTTCTCCACCCACCCCCAAGCCCTTAAATACTTCATACTGCAACTCTGCATTCATAGGCAGGGTGGTTACCTCATCTTCTCAAGCAAACTGAGCTGTGAGAACTCCTTTGAAGTTCATGTTAGTCCTTCCACAATTCAAGCGAAGAAAAGTTTTTAAAAAGCCAGCGACCTATATTACAATGTACCGTATACTTATTTTTTTTTTAAAAATCACAGAATGCCACTGTATGGCTAATAGCTTCATCTGTCATTCCAGAATGGCAATTGTATTGTGTGAATATTTAAAAGTAAGGCATTCTGCTAGTTCATGCCAAGATATATAAATCATTTTGGGTAAAATGTTCAATGGATTCAAACTTGATCGATTGAGACGTAGGTTTCTTTCATCCTAATCTTATTATATTTAATGTAACTCCTCACTATCCCTTGAATATGACTATGTGCAGTGATTTCTATTACCGGTACCTATCATAGAAATTCCCAGCCCCAGTCTCACCGCCCCCTGCCCCCCCAGTACCTAAATGCCAACTCCACACAGTTCCAAATTCTTAGCATGGTGTACAAGAGCCCCAAGGACCCTTCTAGTTTTATGCCCTGTCACTACACATGTTACACTTTACAGTGCTTTCAGTCTCTTGTATCAGCAGCTGTAAAGCACAGCTTTCTGTTTTGCAACATGGGCGGCACAGCCTCACTCATAAAATGCTACACAACACAACACAACACAACTAAACTAAAAACAAAACAAGTTACATAGTTTTGAAAAAGAGAAATGCCACCTATTAGTTTGTTCCTGTAAATTCACACTGCATATCAGTAAATAAAGTTTCCAAAAAGCTTAAATGAACATTACCCCAAATTGTCACACTAGGAACATTTTTAAGTATTCCTTAACTTTAGAAAATGCTGTTTTAGCAGAGTCCCCCCTCCCCAATAGAAAACAGTTATCTCATATGTCAGTATTAAAATTGTCAAACATCACCGTAAACAAATCTTTTCAAGATTACTTTTAAAAGAATTATCAGAAGGTGTTCTTTTGTGGATGGCACAAACGCACACAACAGGATAATTTTTTTAAAGTAAGGAATATACTTAAGAATACTAAATACAAATTCAAAAAAGGCTGTTTTGCAAGTAACTTAGACTGAAGTGGTGAGTATATGCTCTAGGACACTGTGTTCAAGGATGCAGAAAAGGTCAAGGTGATGGAAGGACATTGATGTTGGAATTGGCTTTGAAGCATTTTAGTAAAATTATTTTGTTAAATGTGAGTGAAATAAAGAAATATTTTAAAATATATACATATGAGACTTAAATATATTTATATGTGAATGTATGCATATGTGTGTGTTTCATTGGAATAATAGGAGATTAATTTATTTGCATTATAGAGTGTATTTCAATATTCACTGCCTTTGAGAAGTAATCTCTGAACTCCTTTCTTCTTTTTCCTTGTCTTTCTACCACGATCTCTTGAGTTTTACATCTCTCTTCTCTCCCTATCCAGGTTCTTCTCTCCTACCCAGATCTTAGGTTTTATTGTATTTAGACCTATCCACTGGATGACAAGCATGGTACTTCACTGGACTATTCATTTCCAGGATGATTATAATGAATATTGTTAAATTAATTAGTACTTTTACTTTTCAAATTAGCTAATTGATTAACCCCAGACTTCCCTTTTTTGTTTCAAATCAGGTTGAATGCATGCATGATTTATTCACTAAGTCAGTTCACATGCTAAAGACTTGAAAATTCCTAACATGAAAGGTAGCATAAAACAGCCTTGTCAATGAAAATGATCATTTATTCTATAAACTTTCATTAGTTCTTTTGATTCATCTCAGTTTCAGAAAAAATAGTATCAGTGAGATTTTTTTTATATCAGTGAAACTGAGCCTGTGAAGGATATAAAAATATATTTTTCCATTTTATGAAAATATTTTTGCCACAATCTCACTGTTCTTTGTGTGCATATTATAGTCTTTCAGATCCTCAATAAGAATCACGCTGTGCCATTGCTGAAAACTTGCAAATGTATTGTTCTCTATCACCAATTTAGTACATTTCAGAATAATTAATTACTAAAAATTGGTTGACGTTAAAAAAACTGTCAGCCCTTTCACTCTGTCAATTTATACATTATAAAGGTTATGATTAAGATTTTAACATGTAAAGAGAACTATAGTATCTGTACTAACTGATAATTTATGTAATTTATGAGCTTGATTCAGACATTGAATTTAATGACTTTAAGAGGGAAAATAAAGCTTTGGAGAAATATTGTAAAGGATGTCTTCAGAGTCTGTATAAATCAACCAGGTATAAAGCATTATAACTATTTAAACTTGTAATATAACCAGCTCTATTATGTAAAGCATGATTATAAAAGTGAATACTTTTCTTGAGCTCAAATTAGAAATCTAAGAAATTTACAATTATTTGGGTAAATTGGAAAAGCAAATAACAAAGCAATTTCCATAAATTTCACCATTAAAAGATACCCATATATTTTTATTTTGATGCTCAGTTTTACAAAAGATATAATTTTATTGCTTAAGGGCAACTCTGTTGAATTTTAAATGTCATTATTCACTAATACTTTTTATAACCCTAGGAACGTTGCCTCAATCTTCAAATTATTTTATTTCAGTTTGTCAATAACATTATTACAATCATGTAATATTTTAAAGTATTCTAACCAATAAGTTGATTTATACTTTAACTTAGATTGCTAGATACTCTAAAAAACAATAATTGAAAATAATTAGTATCCATAACTCTTAACTAAGAATCAGAAAATAAAAACACTGAGATTTCAATCAGAATTTAATTAAATTTAGAGAGTTAAAGCTTGGTGCTTCTCAGCATATAAAAAAGAGTTGACAAAACTCGTTTTAATTGCTTCCTCTCACCCCTCCGTGATGTTTATATCATTTGTTACAAAACCGTAGTTCCAAGTATTAGTCATTAAATTTTGACATAAATTTATTAAAATTTGTATTGTATTTCCCCTTGTTATTGGTGTAGAAGAATTGAGGGAGGGGGGCTCGTTCCTTTGCCCCTCACTCCTCTGAAATTGTATCTTTTATTCTTTTGTAACGTTATCTATCTTTTTGTGTATTATGCAGGCCACATTTAATATATTGCCTTGGCACCTGCTGTATGTTCTTCCAAAAACAAAATAAAACAAAAAATACTGTGTTTACCAACAGATTGTAGTATCGACTTTCTCAGACACGTTTAGTTGACATCTATGACACTGTGAAGAAAAAAAATTGGGTTTCACAATTGCATGTTAATCCTTAGTATTTCTTTTTTATTTATGTAAAGTGGGCTTAAAATTGTAGACTTCTAACTGAAGGCCCCGTCTTCAGCGTTCAGTAGTGCGGCAGCGCCCCCTATAGGAGACTTGGAAATAAGTATATATTGATCCTGTTAACCCAGAAAAGGCAAAGCAGTTTTTTTCCCAAGCATCTTAAGTGTTTGATCACTTTATTCAGTGATTCACTGATTTATTTCTTAGCAATATATGTCTTTAAAGTTATTTTTCTTTTAAAGTTTGGGTGGAAGGGAGGGAGAAAGAGGAGGAGGTGGAGAAAGAGGAAGAAAAAGAGAATATGGAGAGGATGAGAATAGTGTAAGTGGACTGAAGCCAAAAACTTTTAAGAAGCATTTCATATATGTAGTCCAGAGCAAGAGAAATCTCAATACAAAGTAATATCTCTGAAGTATACTTTTTAAAAACCTGTTTCTATCTAGTTTTCTTTTATTAGGCAAAATTATATGTCAGTATACATGGACAGTGGGAAAGCTACAACTTCATGTACATATGTTCAGTCCAAGAGGCTGTCAATGTATTATTAACAGTAGATACTGATTACTGCAAATCTCTTATGAATGGATTTAGATGTCAGAATCTTTTTGGTACCTGTGACTTACATATCTTAGACCAATGAGAAAATGAAATTATGAATTAGAGAAAAGTTTAAGTGAACACAAATAACCACATTTAGAATGCAATATCACATCCCTAATTTACACAGAAAAGATGAAAATTTTGAAATTACTGCCGCCATATAACTTTATTGGACAAAATGAATCGTGTAAGTAGCATGTGTTCTTATTTGATACGATGACAATGCAATATCAGTGATGTTTCTTCCTCTTATAAGTCAGTCATTCTGAAATCTTGCATGGTAATTTTACTATCTTGATAAGTAGTGGAAAATCCCAGCTCAGTTCAGTACAGCATAGTTCAAATTATCATTAATTTCCCATGACTGAGATTCTAATGAATGAGGATTTTTGTGTAATAATAATATATTGTGTTCCACAAGTAGTTGTACTTAACAGAAAAATAAACTATTTTATTTAAAAAGTACTAGTAACCTCAATCATGGATTCAGCCTCTTAACCGAGTCCAAGTGCCTTTAGGAAGACCTATGCACAATATCATTTCAGAATTACCCCAATTCAGTTTCAGGATCAATTACTCTATCTTTCATTATCATAATAAGTAAAGTGATGATGCAGTCCCACCTCAGTTTGAGTATGGAGTTCAAATAAAGTAGGTATAAAAGTTATACATGCACAGATTGATATCAGTTTTCCTTGACAACGTCTGTGAAATGATTACTGTCTCCCCTTTATTTGCAAACATACGTGGCATAAGATACGGAAAGGCAGTGTATAGTATCTGCGGTTGTTTTTACAACTTCTTTTCATTGTATATGTGTCTTTGGATGGATTAACATATATTTCTCTTTGTCAAATATGTTGCCTATGGAAAACCCTTTGAAATAGGCTTTGCTAAGAGAGACAATGGGGTGATAATCATATAAGGCTACGCTTCATAAAACATTTCTGCCAAGGTAACAGTAGTGACAGCGGAGAATGGCCATGTTCCCCTTGCAGCAACAGGTCATTACACATGGGTACTCACCACGAGCCTGGAATACAGTTGAATTCTCATGTCTAATAAAAAAGACTTTGCATTTGTATTCAATAACACACACACATATATGTATTCAATAACATACATACATGTTATTGAATATATATATATATATATATATATATATATATATATATATATATATGTAAAAGGAAGTATTCATGTCCCTGGTGTGATTCTGTCATGTGTGTCTGTTCTGCTGAGCAATAGTCATTTATCTCCGTCCATCTACTTTCCCACCTAAGTGTGTTTCACCATCCCATGGAAGATTCGATGGACATGGACATGACCCCACTGAGGCCCCAGAACTATCTTTTAAGTTGTGAACTAAAGGCCAGCAAAGATTATTGCTTTAAAGTGGCTAGTGATGAAAATGAGCACCAATTATCTTTAAGAATGCTCGGTTTAAGGGCTGGTGCAAAGGATGAATTGCACGTTGTGGAAGCAGAGGCAATTAATTATGATGATGATTTTGGTGATGAGGAACCTGCAGAAGAAGTTCCAATAAAAAAATCTGTATGAGATCCTCCAGCCAAAAGGGCACAAGAATCAAACCAGAATGGAAAAGAGTCAAAACCATCAACACCAAGATCAAAAGGTCAAGAATCCTTCAAAAAACAGGATAAAAACTCCTAAAATACCGAAAGGGCCAGGTTCTGTGAAAGAATTTAAAGCAATATTGCAAGCAAGTATAGAAACAGTGTGTTAAACAATCCTAGGCACTATGTAAATTTTGTCCAAAGATGGGTAGAGAGGAAAAAGGAGAGACAAATATGAGGTCTGACAAATAAGTTTGCGAACTCATCCTAGAAAAAGTGCTACATACCTCATTGCTGAATATCGCTACAGTCACCTTTAAAGTACTCCCCTTGGGAAGCTGTGCACTGACGTCAGCTCCTAGTCCCCCCTTCAGAGTAATTTTGGAACTTTGTTCTGGAATGGTCATCAGAGCTGTCATCGTATTACCCTTGATGTCCTGAATGTCATCAAAATGTCTTCCTTTCAGTATTCCCTTTATTTTCAGGTAAAGAAAAAAATCACCGGGGGCTAGATCAGGTGAGTAGGGAGGGTGTTCCAATACGGTTACTTTTTTACTGGCTAAAAACTCTCAGACAGTGCCATGTGAGCTGGTGCATTGTTGTGATGCAAGAGCTCCTTCAGGGTGATTTTTGCACACATCTTTCTCTTGCCAAGATTTTCAGTTAAGATTTTCCTAACTGTTTCTCTATCAATGTTTACTTGGTCTGCTATGCTTCTCACTGTCAGCCGATGATTTGGACGCACAATTTGACAAATTTTTGCAATGTTTTCATCAGTTCTGCTCATTACTGACCGCCCTGACCTCTCTTCATCAGTGACGCATTCCCTCCCCTCAGAAAAACGTTTAATCCATTTGTACACTGCAGTTTTCTTCATGGCATTATCCCCATAAACTTGGACTGACATGTCCCTGATTTCACTTCCACTCTTGCCAAGTTTAACGAGAAAGGTAATGTTTGTTCATTGCTCTAATTCAAGCTCAGACATTCTTGCAACGACACACAAAAACACACAACAGTAATGGATGCCACTCAGGAAGACTCAGGATTGAACACAGCTGTAAGACAATGATATACCAAGGTTATGAAACCTTACTGAGCTGTTTGTATTGTGCTGCCAATATAAGCTCACAGTGGCAAATTCGTGAACTTAATTGTCAGACCTTGTATAGTCCATACTGAATATTATCAACAATCCAGACTGCAGTCTTCTATTTTAATCTCATTCCTCGTTCCTGATTTGTCACCCACCCATACCCCCTTTCAGGCTGTAAGCAGTCTTACTCTTGATCTCCTAAAACACTGTCTTTTTGGTTGCCGTGATTCAGTGAACCTTATACTTTGTTTTCTACTCACTTGTGCATTTACCTCCCCACTTTGACTATGTTTTAATCACCCTTGTATCTCTCTAGCTGCTTAAGTATTTGAATAAATCAAAAAAATAAATTATTCACAATTAAATTGCTTGGTTTTTCTTCCCCCCAGATTTCAAGTAGAATAAACATTCACAGGAAGATGCATCATACTTATCTTGAACTTTGTGTTCATTTGGCACTACCTGTGATGTGTCTATGGAGCTCCAGTTTGAGAACTGTGGGCAAATAATACCTCTTCCATGAACCTCACATCTATCCACTAATAAGGGGACTGAAAAATTAGGTTAAAGTTTATGTTCGACTTTTAGAATGCCTTTGTGAAGTCCTCCATTTTCTACTCTTAGAAATTGTATATTCTGAAATGTATAGCAAGACCTTTGCCTCTAAATAGGAAGAAGTTTGGCTTAAATAGTTTTATAATATGCTTCTGTATTTTCTTATTGCTTGCTACATACTACAGAATGATGATCCTGCATCATTCATGAAATCATTTTCTCTTTTCACAAAGTAGGGATTTGGGACAAAAGTATTCTATTATACTACCTCCGTTGGAGAACAATGACAAAATGTTTTCCTGCTAGACCTCTTCAGAAAACCTTTTGCCAAAAATATTATTTTGGTCTAAAGCAATGTGACCATTTAGAAAATTCTATCTTTACCATGCACAGCAGCCAGTTCCTCAGGGGTTTTATAAACATGACGTGAATGTTTCAGTTGAAGAGAGTCAAGATCAATCTTAAAGCAATTACTGAAACAGTGCTGATATTAATGAAAACATCATCAATCAGATATTCTCAAGGTTTATTGTAACCTTTCAGTGATTACAATAATGATTGAATCATTTTAGTAACAACACCACCAGCCATATAGTCATTACTGGACTATAAATGATGTCATTATTAATGGCATTTAACTAATTATAATTCAAAGTTAAAAACTTTAGGTCTTTTCCTCACCTAAGCTAAATGGCATAAATAAAAGACAGATGAGATGAGATAATTGTAGGAAATGTTGACTCTGAAAACTATTCTGGAATGGACAGGATGGATTTCACCAACCATATTGAAACATAAATGATGATATCCTTAGAACTGCAAATTAGGAATAAGATAGGCAACTTGGAAACTTTCCACATTTTCTCAAAACAGATCGTTTTAACCAAGAGTTTTAGTCAAGTAAACGTGAAACAAATACCCAAAGAAAGCAATTAAAGAAAGCGTATGTAAATAAACCAGGGAGTAACTCGGATTTAAAACCAACGAAAAGTCAAGTATCCATTCCCCAAAGCATGCAGTTACACAGATGGGGATAATAATAGGAAAGGGACTAAGTATGGAGTGAAGCAATTTGAACATATGGTGTTCTTATAGGTTCATATGAATTGGAGAGCAGGGAGCATTTGGGTTGTAAAGGAGACTAACAGATCACCAACATAATTGGCTGGCTAGTGGGATATCTTTGAACAAAGGAACTGTGATCATTATACCTACAGGATATTATACATGATAAGCAAATAATTCTGTAATATGCAGGAATTGCTGTCCTTGTTTTGTTTTTTTTTTTTTTTTTTTTTTTTAAGAAGAGGAAAATAGAGTAAGTCCCTGCTGGAAGCTCTTATAATAGAAGGCATTATCATTCAGTGCCGAGAGATAATGTCATAGCAGTTATCACCTTATGGTGACTGGGCGCTATCACAATGAAGATTGGGTTATATACAACATATTTTGCTTTACTATGCATGTCCAAATTTCACCACTACGTACAAGTGCAAATTGAGGTGAAATTAGTCTTTGTTGACTGTCTACAATGTGCATGGTTCTCCAGACGTAGGAATCTCATTTAAGCCTGAAAAATATCCTTACAATGAAGATATTATTGAAATTTTGTAGCTAAAGCAACTGGGATTTAGAGAGAAATTAATTTATCTCTCGACTCTCATCTAGTAAGTGTGAACCATAGATTTGACTCAAAACTGTCTCCCAAATCTGCCTTTTTTCCTCTCCATCTTTATCCTTAACTTTACTTGGCTCATGTGCCACCCATGATCACTCATATGCACCTGACCTTTACCTTATTAAAATGTTCTTTTTCACCAAGATGAAACATGGCCTTAGGATCCCTTGCTGAAGTGTGTCCAACTGTCACTACTTGTAATTGACAAGTATTGCTACATGATGTTAATTTATCAAGTAGAGAGAAAGCAAGACTGTAGCCTTGAAAATAGAAATTTTCAGACAGTAATATGTGGTTTTAAAGGAAAAAATCTTAGGCATCACACAGAAGTTTATAAGTGTAATTTCTTCTAATTTTTTTTTTATGTAACTTAAATGTTTGCTTCTCATTTATTATAATTCAGTCAGTATCGGTATGTCCTATTTTCTTTGAAATTTGCATCCAACTTTTTTGAGATTCCTTGGTTTTAAGATTGGTGTCAACTCACCACATTGGCTCAGGTGATTCCTCTGCTCGGAGACAAATTTGCCATGAAGGCCACATAGCTAAAGCTTCAGAGACTGTCATTTGCATGGGCTTCTCTCTAGGACCTGGGTTTTTTGATGCTGTGATATGTGAGAACTTTTATGGATGTATAACTGTTTATTCCCTTTCTCGTGTTAACTTTTATACTTAAGCTTGTATTTGTTACTGGAGATAACATTTTCTTGAAAGAGTACTCTCCAAATTGTATAAGCTTCAACTCTTACAAAACCTGAGTACCCCTTCCTTCGTTCTAGCAATAAAACAGCGATTACCTTAAAACTTACGTGATTTATTTTGAAAGCCCAATTTCCATGTTTTTGAATCTTTCTGTCCATTTCAATTTTGTGATGTCCAATGAGAAAAATTCTGTTCCACGATAGCACCTAAAATTATTTGGGGAGTGTGCTTTGCATTTATTCTCATTAACTATTATTGACAGAGACAATATAAATATTAAAGAAAAAATTGTTACCTTTTTGACAGTAAAATGAAAATAAAATTCGGATCCAGACATACCATTTAAAATAATGAGAGTACTTTATGAAATATACTCTAACCCTTAACTGTACATACTGGTTTGAGATTTATTTGCTGATTTTTTATTTTCTTCATGAATATAATCGCTATAGGAAGCGGGAACTCTGCTTGTTCTCCAGAGTATCTCTACCATTTCCTGGCATGTGGTAAATGTGAAATATATATTTGACAACTGAATGACTGACTGAATAAATGAATGGCATGTGCTAAGAGTTCCCAAATATACTGATAACTGAAAGTCATCACCAAAAACGGAGCTGATTGATCAAGCTGAATCTTCCAGAAGTATTCACACATTCACAAAATTATACTAATTTTTGCTCAACACTCATCATCTCTATACACCAAGTTTCAGCCAGATGTTATTTAAAGTATCTGAATTATAGACCCTTGAAAGCTGGGGTTCGTAATGGAAATGCTGACAGCTACTTAACCAGATAATAACACCAGTTCACTTGGTGTATATATATAGTGTCACTGCTAATATAGCTGTGCCATCTGTTCTATCTGAAAGTTGCAAAAGATTTGAGCTTCAAGCTACTGGTTTAAAAAAAAAAAAAAGCTAGATAAATTGGATCCTAAAAGGTGAAGTAATGAAATGACACTTGAATGCTTTAATTACATTGCTTTGGTGACTACCCTAAGCACAAATAGTACACTGTGAAAGAGATGACTGGAAAACGGCATGTCACCTTGAAACCCATCAGGCATTTCTGTTTACAATTCTGTTCCTGCTAGGCAAGGTAGGAGAACATTTTGCACTCCTTATGATTTTTTAATAGCCTAATAGTACAGGCGTGGGGTCAACAATGTATGGCAAAAATATGTTTTTTAAGTGCCTAATGGCTGTGCCTCTGCTGACATTTTAACTTGAAGAGAAAGGTCAAAGAAACTCCAGATGGTCATCATGGATTCTGCAGAAATGGCTTTCTCTAATTACTGACACTTCACAGTGGTTTTTTTCCCCCCCAGAATGTAGGCTTTACAAGCACCAGAAATTAATTCTTAACACCTGTGTTACTAGGGGCTGGCAGCATGAGGAAAAACTCCCTTGTGCCTTTCAGCCAAATGCCTGGGAGATCTGTTCATTTACTCTCCCAACCTCTTAGCTGCTTGACAATAGAAAAATAAGAAAAATGCACCTACTGGAAAATCTCAGGGATCACAAGGCAAGAGTTCCCATTTTTT
This sequence comes from Rhinolophus sinicus, assembly GCF_057876585.1. Classification (NCBI taxonomy): domain Eukaryota; kingdom Metazoa; phylum Chordata; class Mammalia; order Chiroptera; family Rhinolophidae; genus Rhinolophus; species Rhinolophus sinicus. Next base: position 18,573,403 of record NC_142518.1, on the reverse strand, counting down.
CAACAGCTGTTGAGTATCAGATGGACATAGAGGTCTGCTACAATAGCGATACCTGTCTAATTGAGCAGACCAATATATATAGCCAGAGATGGGAAACCTATTTTTAGTGAGCATTTCTAGTGGTCTCCTCACTATCTTTTTATAGTGTTCTGGACATCCTAAACTTGACCTTCAGTAAAAACTTCACTTCCTGCTGTAGGCTTCCACTATGTTCTTTTACTGTATCTTTCTCACAAGTTCGTAAGAACCAATATTGTGGCAAGTGTTCCAGTGTCGTTTGTTCTCCCTTTCATTAGTTTCTCAATTTCTAGATCTTTACTCTGAAAATGGCAAAGTGGAGCTCAAGGAAGAGCAAATAAGGATAGGAAGAAACTGATGAAGGGGAGAGTTCACAATTTTGAGAAACATGTGCCATTTTTGGATATTTTATTATGAGTCAGGAAATGCTTATGAAACTTAAGGAACTTTCATAGCATACTAATGTCTTTGGTAGAAATAGAAAAAAATGTTATATACAGTGAATTAAAATATAAAATGAATTATGTAAAATATGTTGTCCTGTCGTTTGTTAAGCTATTTATTCATCAAATACCTAGTTCACATTTACCATGTGTTAGTCCCCTTTCTAAAAGATGGAGTCACTTTGGAGAACAGATAGAATTCTTTCCGCTCAAAAGGCTTACATATTTGTGATGAAGACAGAAAATCAACAAATAAATATACAAACAAATAAAGCTCAAGCCAATATATACAGATTAGGATACATTTCATGAAGTATTTTCAGTGTTTTAAGTAGTGTTTCTTGATTCTTCTAATCTGATTTTCATCCTACTGACAAACGAAATTTGCCTAATTAAAGGAAATCTATAATATATAGTGGTGAAAAAGTATCTGGCAAATATTGTGCTGTTCTAGAAAAATTATAATTTGGGGATTATGTAGTCTGGTGTTCAATTCCTGGTTTACTACCAATTGTCTATGTAACTTTGGGCGAGTTACTTAACTTCTCCTAATGCTCAGTTTTGTCACTGTAAATGATGCTAATAATAGTACCTCCTGTGGGTTATTATTAAAAGTTAATGAAGTAATGCACATATAATATTCAGAAAAGTATCTGTCACAGAGCAAGCATTAGTAAAATGTAGATATTTTTTTGTTGTGGATCAAATTAACAGCAAGAAGTAAAATGTCCTTACCTCAAAAAGCCTTTCCAAGAAATATTTGATATTAAATAACCACCTAAACTTTTTTCTCCCATAGTAGTAATTATATTTAGGAATAATTTGAGGTCAAAATGTTTTTTGTTCAGTGACTATAGTGGTGCAGTGAAGCTGACATTGAATAGCACAGATTGCAATGACAATGTGTGAACTTTCTGCTCAAGTTCTCTCTTTTTATTCTGACAGGACTCAACCCCCTGCTAACAGTTGAATTGCAGTCTAGAGCAGGGGTGTCCAAACCGCGGCCCGCGGGCCAACTGCAGCCCGCGATCCATTTTTTATTGGCCCGCATCAAATTCCAAAAATATATTTAGTTTACTTAATTAAACCAGGTGAAGCAATATGTACTTCACCTCAAGTGAGTCGCCCGGCTCTTTGTGTATTTTACCGAATATGGCCCTTGGTGAAAAGCGTTGAAAGAAGTTTGGACATCCCTGATCTAGAGGAATAATCCCACCAAAAAATCTGCTCAAGGAAATTCTGGTTTATAGGGCAGTAGCCCAATAAGCTTCACTTTGACTTTGAAATTCCTGATGGCCAAATATAATGGACTTTCATATTTGAAAATACACCAGTTTGAAGGGGGAGCTATTGTCCCTGATAAATAGCAATTTGAAATGTGGCTTTTCATATGTCTATAGTGACATTTTAGTCACTTATTTCATCTGACAGCTGTTGGCTGTGTTACCAGAGAAAATATTCTTACAAACACTAAACATGAGATCTACCCTCTTAATAAACTTTTAAGTACACAATACAGTCTGGTTAACAGTAGGTGCCATGTTGGATAGCAGATCTCTAGAACTTATTCATCTTGCATGACTGAAACTTTATACCTGTTAAACAGCAACGCCCCATTTCCCCCTCATCCCAGCCCCTGGCAGCCACCGTTTTACTTCTGTTTCTATGAGTTTGACAAGATACCTCACAGAAGTAGAAGCATGTCATATATTTCTGAGACTGTCTTATTTCACTTAGGATAATGTCTTCCAGGTCCATCCATGTTATCACAAATAGTAGGATTTCCTTCTTTTTTAAATGCTGACTAATATTCCATGGTATGGATACACCACATTTTCTTTACCCATTTATCCATTGATGGACATTTATGTTGTTTCCACTTTTTGTGAATAATGCTGCAGTGAACCTGAGAGTGTAGCTATCTCATTGAGATCTACATTTAACATTCCTTCGGATATATACCCAGATGTGGGATGGCTGGATCATATGGTAGTTTTATTTTTAACTTTCCGAGGAAGATCCATACTGTTTCCCATAGTGGCTTCACCATTTTATATTCCCACCAACAGTGCACAAACATCTTCTTTTTTGATGTCTTGAAACTTTGGATATGTTGCCTCATGAAGCAGTTTCAAAGACGAAAACTAAGGTGTCAGGGAATTCTTGGGCAGCAGGTCTAATAAATGAACTTGCTTCCTTCCACCTATCAAAATTCATTATCATCTAAACTTAGTTCTGAGAATTGTCCATTTATCATTTTTCTGTTTATAGCTATTTCATAATTATCCTTAGAATTTTGGACAGTGATTATGAGGGAATAGGGAAAGGAATTTGGCAACAAGAAAAATACCAGACCAGTTTTTAAGGTTGGGGAATGTGCATGGAACGTGAAGAAATGCTACGTGAAATGTCTCCATGTCTCAGTATGCCATCTTAGTATAAACTTGCAGGAGACTGGAAATTGTTTCTATAATAACTCAAAATTGTTAGTACTAATTTTTAGGATGCTTGAGGCCCCTGGGAACATAGAAGAACTGACTGGAAAAAGACATAGTTTATCAACTACCTTTTTAGTGAAGGGAGGAATGGGAGAGTTAGGTTTAAAAACTGCCTATATTCTACACACATGGTCTCTAGGGTTAGCTAAGGTTTTGTACAGGACAATTCTCATCCTTGTTTTCAGAGTTTCCAGGAGAACAGAGCAGTAAGTAGCTCAAAACACTACTCTTCGCATCCCTTCAGACCAAGTATTAGAGGATGACTTTGGGAAACCCATTTAAGCACATATGCAGCACAAATTAAATCTATTATTTTATCACGTTTCTCTGCCATTGCTTAGTTTAATAGTTATCCTTTCAATATTTTGTAATTTAATTTTTAATGATATTTTTTACTTGATAATACATAAAAAAGAAATGAAAATCAAAAGACACTCTCGCTGTATAGATGGTTTCCCTCCTACTCCTATAACCTGACCACTCAGTTCCTTTCTATAGAGGCAAAAACTGTTCACAGTGTCTTATGTTTTCTTCCAAAGATATGATTGAATTTTCCAATATACATGTATATATTCAGATTTCGTTCTCAGAAAAGATGGCATACTATAAACACTCCTCTGTACCTTTCTTTTTATTCCAAAACTGTATCTTAATGTTTCATTTCACAAAATATAGTTGCCTCACTTAAGCACAGCAGAGTACCATGGAACAAATGTACCATAATTTATATCTCCAGTCACTTATCGATATATAATTAAGTTCTCTGAATTTAAACACACTTATCTTAAAGTGCCATTCAGATTGATCTATTATGTCTGCTTCTTCAGAGTATTAATTCAGTCTTACAACTTTTGTAATGGTTTATTTTTCTTGAATGCTTTATAATTTTTTTTTTACTGTGCATTTGACTTGGATTTCTATTTTTCTTTGAAATTGCTCCTTGCCCTGGACTGTGAAGGCATACCAATGCAGCATTTGTTGGTTATCTCTGTATATGTCAACAATATTATACCAATTATCATGTTAACTCCCTGACTGATTTCCTACCCTCAGAGATTGGGGCAAATGCAGACCCATTCCTAAGCATAGCAGACTTAGGTTTCTAGTTCCTCTAGTGCAGGGGTGTCCAAACTGCGGCCCGCGGGCCGACTGCGGCCCATGATCCATTGTTAATTGGCCCGCAGCAAATTCCAAAAGTATATTTAGTTTACTTAAATAAACCAGGTGAGGCAATACGTACTTACCTCGAGTGAGTGGCCCAGCTGTTTGTGTATTTTACTGCATATGGCCCTTGGTGAAAAATGTTGAAAAAAGTTTGGACACCCCTGCTCTAGTGTGATTCTTTGTCTACCCAAGGTGGTGCAAGGTGATTGGCCCAATTACCTGCCTTAGCCTCCATCCAGAGCATGGGTTACCACTTTCAATAATGAGGTAGCTTCTCCAGGCTCTCTATTTTAATATTAAGCAAGCATGAGACTACAGGTGTTCTTAATATAATAGCTACCCTGTATCAGATCCTTTCTATTCTTAGTTTGCTAAGAGAATTTATTATCAGGTGTTGAATTTTATAAAAGTTCATTTCTGTATCTGAAATAAAATCATGATTTTTCACTTATATGCTATTAATATGATGAATTATATTAACCGTTCTTCTAATGTTAAGATAATCTTGCATCCTTGAAATAAGATCAACTTGTTTGTGATGTGTAATTCTTTTAAATGTCTCTGGATTTAATTTGTTAATGTTTTGTTTAGGTGTTTTGTTTCTATGTTCATGTTCAGGTTGGCCTGTAAATTTATTTCACATGAAGTTTTTTGGTCAGATTTTAGTATTTTGGTTATTCTGGCGTTTTAAGACAAATTAGGGATTCCCTCCCTGCCTTCCTCCCTCCTTCCTTCCCTCCCTGCCTTTTCTTCCCTCTCCTTCCCTCCCTGTCTCTCCCCCTTGGAAAAGTTTGTGTATGAGTTTTGTTGTTGCTTGCTTAAATATTTAAAAGAATGCAGTGATAAGACTATCTCATCCTGAAATTTACTTAGAGTATTTTAAATTATGGAATCGTTTTTATTAGAAATAGATGATTACATATGTGTATATAACTATTTTTTCTTTTCAGAATGTTGGGTTTTTGGGGTTTTTTTCTGTGCCAAGTTGAGTAAGTTGTGTTTTTCAGTGACTATATACTTTTCATTTCATTTGAAATTTCAAATTTAATGACATGCAGTTGTTTGCAATATGATCTTACTTTTTAATGTCTCTGTAGAGTGTGTAGTGATATGCCAGTGATTCCCAATAATGATAATCTGTGCCTTTTCTCTCTTGTTATTATTATACCGTTGAAAGTTTACAAATTTCTAAGTATTTCTACAGAACGACATTTTAACTTTGTTGATTCTATTGTATGTTGTTTTTTATTTTATTAATTTCTTATGTATAGTATCTGTGTTCTTAACTCTATGGGCTTAGTTTATGGTTTATTTGGATTCATTTGTAGGTGAAAGATTAAATTGATGAATTTCCACATTTTCTCATTTCAAATATATGAATTTAAGGCTTTAGCTACTCTGTTAGCACAGCATTAGCTGCATTTCTCATGATTTTCTACTCATGTTTCTTTCCATAAATTTTATCTCTTTTTATTAAATTTCATCTATTCACTGATTTTTTAAATTAAATTTATTGGGGTGACATTGGTTAGTAAAATTATGTAGATTTCAAGTGTACAGTTCTATGCTACATCATCTATATATTGCACATGTTTTTGTTGTGATTCAGTTAAAATATTTTCTAAGTATAATTGTGATTCTTTTTCACCCACAGATTATTTAGGAATATATTGTCAATTTACAAACAATTGCGGATATCTTTGTTTCTGTTTTTGGTTTTATTCCACTGTAGTCAGAGAGAATATTCAAACTATGTCAATCCTTACAAAAATTTTGAGGTTTTCTTTATAACCCAAATTATGGTCAATTTGGGTTTATGTTCCAGGAGTACTTCAAAAAATACATATTCTAGATGTTCTTGGTTACAGCATTTTATGTATGTCCACTAAGTCAGGACTGTTAACCTTGTTCTGCATCCTTACTAATTTTTGTCTACCTTTTTAATCAGTTACTGCAAAAGGTATATTGAAATCTCTCACTATGCTTGTTGATTGGCTTATTTCTCTTTCTGTCAGTTTTTTTTCTTTATCTAATTTGAAACTATGTTATTAGATTCATATAAATTCAGAATCGTAACTCCTGATAGAGTGACCCTTTTATCATTATGAAAAAGACCCCTTTGCCTCTAATAGTGAATCTTGCTTTGATGTCAACTTTGACCTAAATATTGTTACATCAGCTTTCTTTTGGATAATATTTAACGAGTCAATCTTCTTGTACCTTTTACTTCCAAGTTTTGTAAAATTGATTTTTTAAAATTAAGACTTTATTTTTTAGAGTAATTTTAGGTTCACAGCAAAATTAAGGGGAAGGTACAGAGATTTTCCTTATAACCCCTGCCCCACACATGCATAGCCTCCCTCATTATCAACATCACTCACCATAATGGTACAATTTTTTACCAAGGATGAACCTACATTGACACACCATAATTGCTTAAAGTTTATAGTTTACATTAGTTTCACTCTTGGTGTTGTATATTTTAGGAATTTGGGCAAATATATAATCACATGTATCCATCATTATGGTTTCATACAGAGTAGTATCACTGCCCTAAAAATCCTGTGTACTTTGCCTATTCACTACCCACACACAAACCCCTGGCAATCACTGATCTTTTTACTGTCTCTATAGTTTTGCCTTTTTCAGCATGTCAGATAGTTGGAATCATACAATATGTAGCCTTTTCAGATTGGCTTCTTTCACTTAGTAGGATGCATTTAAGGTTCTTCCCTGTCTGGATAGCTTATTTCTTTTTAGCACTGGATAATATTCCATTGTCTGGATGTACCACAGTTTGTTTATCCACTCACCTACGAAAAGACATCGTGGTTGCTTTCAAGTTTTGGCATTCCTGAATAAAGCTGCTATAAACATCTGTGGGCAGGATTTTGTGTGGACATAAGTTTTCAACTCTTTTGGGTAAATACCAAAGAGTGCAAATGTTGGATCATATGGTAACAGTATGTTTATTTTTTTTAATTCTGCTTTCTCAACTTTATTGAATGTTTAAATACATGATTAAGCTGTTGACTTAATAAAATGACCAATTATTTTATCTTATGTTTGAATTATAAGGTATCTTCCACTTAAAAAAGTAAAATTATTCCCCCAAAAGTTACCAGATTCAATGAATGTATTATAGTAAATCAATTGAAAACTCACATATAACCAGCCAATACATTTTTGCTGGCAATGAAAAGTTAAAATCTTTTTAAAAGGGAAACATGGATTAAATACTGAATTGATAGAAGGAATGAAAATAATTTATACATAACAATAGGTTGATGAAAGAATTATCTAAAAACGAATTATCTGTGCTTCTTAAATAGTAATGACTTTTTAGTGATAGCCATTCAAAAGATGAATGTTAATATGTTTTTTTAACTTAGGAACTTAAAGTGAAAATACAGTCAGTATTAAAGAGAATGGAAATTATGCAGGCAATGAAACTATGAGGTACATAGGTCCCAAGAAAACGTTGGGCATGAGAGAATCTAAAAACCATTTACCTCATACTGATTCTATCCTATTCAACAATTCTTATGCTCAGGAACTGTTTTTATGTTTAACCTAAAATTTTTACATTGCTTTTTGTTGTTTTTACATTATATTTTTATTTATTCCTTGAAACTGCCCACATTGCAAATTGTTCATGGATGAAATATGAAGCTGAGCAGATTTTTTTTCCCTACAAAACTATGGTATAAACTTACTCAATTTTCCATCGATTGCTAATAAACCTTAGAGTACACAGCTTTTAAAATTAACCCCTTAAAGACTGAATTGTAGAGCATGCTGCAGTTATAGGAAATAAGCTAAAAATGAGCATATAAACCTACATTCCAATCAACAGTACTGAATACTGGCAAACATTATCGTAACACAGGACAAAATTTTTGAAGCGATACAGTTCATTCCTGAAAGGTTTAATATAAACCTTAATTATTATTGTTTCTAACCATACCTCACATTGCAGTGCTTGAAAGCAGTCAAAAGTCTAGCACAAATTTACATTTATTCAGTACCCATCAAAAATAACACCTTTTAAAATGAAAAGTAAGTAACTTGGTTAGTAATTAAAAAGCATTTTGTTTCAAAAAGGTACCCTGTGTCAATTTCTGGTTAAACATGACTAGTTAATTTTAGTTGTCAAAAACTGCATTAAGAAATTTTCTGTGAGGACACATGATAGCAATTTCATTTAAACAAAACAGTTATGATCACAAATAAGTCTGTGCAGTAAGAGTGACAAATATTCCAATAATTAATACATACACCATGATGCCTTCCTTAAGTTGCCAAGACTTAAGTCAGCAACAGGTTATATATACTAGTGTTCAATTCTGAAATCTTTCAAAATATAAAAGGAATAAAGTCTTTAGCTTTCTTTCCCAGTCTGTGCCATTCAATAGAACTAAGAAAAACTGTTTTGGGATCACAGGCTCAGCTTCTATGCATATTTTTAGAAATTGCATGGAATCAAGAGCATACTTTAAAAAAAAGTGGGTGGGCTAATAACATGTTTAGTTTTGTAAGAAATCACCAAATTTTTCTCCAAAGTAGTCGTACAATTTTTCATCCCCACTTGCAGTGGATGAGAGTTCCCCTTGGTCCACATCCTCACCCACATTTGGAGCTGTCAGTGTTCCAGATTTTGGCCATTCTGTTAGGTGTGTAGTCGTAGCTCGTTGTTTTAATTTGCATTTCCCTGATGACATATGACATGAAGCGTCTTTTTATAAATTTTATGCCATTTGTATATCTTCTTTGGTGAGGTGTCTGTTAAGGTCCTTGGCCCATTTATTAATTGTATTTTTTTTATTGTTGAGTTTTAAGAGTTCTTTGTATATTTTAGATAATCTTCTTTTATCAGATTGTCCTTTGCAAATGTTTTCTCCTAGTCTGTGGCTTGTCTTCTTATTCCTTTGCTATGTTTGGATTTTGACTTAAAAAATCATTCTTATGATTTTTTTCATTAGTGATATTATTTAGTCTATTTCTATTACTTTTTGCCCATGTTTGGAATAATCAAGTTGTTGTTGTTTTTTTCATTCAATTGCTTCCTTGTAAAAACTTGTTGGTTATCCTTTTATTACTGTTATTCTTTTGATAACTTTTTATAGTCAACTATAATGAGTATTTTTAACTTTCCAGACAATATTAGAAAGTTGCAAAATTATATTTATTGCCTTTTCACCATTTTTAGTATTGTCATATATTTTAATTTTAGAGATATTTAATACAATAGCACATAATGATCATTGTTTGTAATATCCTATATTAATTCATATCAGATTTATGATATAGAAATAGCTGTTAATCTTTTGCAGTTTTCTTCCTCTGTTCTTGCGTTTCAGGCTTCCACTTGGTATGATTTTCCTTTTGCTAAAAGAAGTCCCTTTTGCATATATTATAGTGCAGTGTGCTGGTCATGAGCTCTCTCATTTCAATCATTTATCTAAAACAATTTAAATTTCATTTTCATTTTGGAAAAATTTTTAAGTGGGTATAGGATTATAGATTAGCAGTTATTTCTATTTTAAAAATACTCTATTGTTTCATGGATTTCATATTTTCTGTTGAAAAGTCAACTCGCAGTATTATTTGAAGGTAGTATACCTTTTCATCTGCCTTCTTCAAGATTTCCTCTTTGTATTTGATTTTCATCAGTTAAACCAAGATATACTTATTTAAGATTTTATTTCCATTTATTGTGCTTTGGGTTTTAGAAGTTATTGAGGCTGTGTTGTACTTATTTTTCTAGGTTCTCTCATCTCTGAACCTTGACCCTTACGTCCTGGCTGCCTTGATAGTCTTGACTCCCATTTTCATTTACACAGCTTTGTCGCATGGTGAAATTTCTGAGCCACCGCTTTCTGCTTGGTCTCTCTGTCTTCACCTTCTTCTGAATTGGCATTTGGCGTCAGGTACCCTCAGTATTTGCTCTCTCTCTTCCCTGTTTAACTTTGCTTGTACTCCTGCTTTTCAAACTCCCCAATAAGCTTTCACTGCAGGCTCTGTTCTATAGTGAAGCCCAGGCTGAGATGATTATACTCAGCTTTAGCCAGTTTGTCTGTGGCTTTGTTCTGAAGCTTTGGAAAGTTCTTCTGGACACTATTGCCCATCCAGAGTACTGCTGTCATTTCCTCTGAGTGCTGTCATATTCACTGGTCATTGAGTTTGAAACAAACAAATTTACCAAAAAACAATTTGCCAAAATCCTTTGGTAAGAAAAACTTCCTCAAATGACCTATGCACTAAATAAATTTTAAAAATCACACACACTTAAAGCCAGTTGGCATTTTAATGATAACTTAAACTGCCAGTTCAGCAGAATAGAATGTCAATTTTAAGTGTCGAATTTTAAGATTGAAGCGTCAATTTTGTGTATAGAAGTTTAAGATTAGAATGTCAATTTTATAGTCAAGGGTATGTGAAAATTAGATGCAGATGAAGTGTTGCTTTAGGGATTCACCAGAAATGGTTCCTGTGGACGTGGTTAGATATTCACATTTGGATGGGTGAGGAATTAAAGTTCTTGGACATGAATGTGTGCATATGTTCTTTAAGTATGCATAGGTCCATTGGGTGTGTGCAGACTTTCTGTGTTCCCAGTTCTAGTGTTCAGAGCACCATCTGTAATTTTTCCCCTTTCTTTAGTTCCTTACACAATTAGACTACTGCTTGTAAACACTTTCTAATTCCCTGACATGCCTGGAAACATGTAAATTCCATAGATGGCAACAAAGTAACTAAAGCTTGGATTTCTGATACATCATTAACAGTACTAGTATTTCAAATCATTGTCAAATTTTGCATTTCAAACTAAGCAATATCTTGCACTAAAGGCCATATCTAGCCTATCTAGCTCTAGCCATGGCTGCTCATAATCCTTTTTGAACCCTTAGACTTTTTTGAGGTATTTAAAGTAGAGTACTTAACCTTTTAAAAGTCACAAGCTCTGGGATCTCTGGTGAAGTGTATCTATGCTATCTCAGAATAACATTATTAAATGCATAGAATAACATACATAGGATCATAATGAAACCACTTAAAATGCCATCATCAAATGAAATTTGTGATACAAGGGTCTGTACATTTCTTTATTAATGTTTTTATAATAACAGTATCTATTGGCAGGTCTAATAACTATAGCAATTTTAAAGTCATTGTAACCATAAAAGATATTTTCAGAGCTCTGCAATAACTAAAATATGATGTAATAATATCTGTGACTTCTATTGGTTACAAAATCATAGTTACCGCTCATATAACTGTGGTTTATTAGTCATGATAAAAGTAAAAAGATCAATTTCAGTTCAACTGAGTGAAAATACTTTTTCCATCTAAGTTCAGGAATCCCTGAATTCTGTCCACAGTCCCTGTGGACCCCAGACTAACCCCTTGCTTACATGGAAGCTATTCCCAGGTTCCTGAAAATCCAATGGAAACATAATGAATACTATTTACTAAAGTTAAAATAGTAGGATTTTCTTGAATCAGTAGTGTTGTTGCCTCCAAACACTATGGTTACTTGCTTCCTACAGGGCCTAGAGTCGTGTCTAAGCCTACACTTGCTCCTTTGGTTTGGACATGTAAGTCTCTTACATTCAATGTCAGATTCCCATTGCTTTGTTAATCCCAGAAACACTCTCTCCCACGGGAAAGGATGGAGGCAAAAGGAGGAAGTTTCCATAAGTGTAAATTGGTGTACCATATGCTTGAACAAATTTGCCATATGTTGAATGTGATATCCATGATCCAAGACTGGCTATGATTGTGCATTTGCTTCCAAGAACAATTCATGTTGTTGGCTTTGGTTTATAAAACCCTTATGAATTGAGTCCTGGCTACTGTTCCTGCTGTTTTTTTTTCTTTCTTTCTTTCTTTTTATTCTTTGCCTCAATTATCTCCTTACAGGAAAGCAAAAACTTGTTAGGTTTTATAGTTGATCTTGTAGATGTACTTTAGCATTTTTGTTCTGTCTTCTTTTTCTTTTTAATTGTGACATATTGCATGTGCGTGTCAGATAGTGGCTGTGAGTTTGTGTACAGAGGACACCCATTTTTCATAACAGTTACCCTCTGTCATGCGGGAGACCCTGCTCGCTGCGCCATTTGTCATGCGGGAGACCTGCTGGGTCTCTGCTCCCGCTCCCCATACAAGAACGCAGGATATGGTGAGGCCAAAAAGGAACACGCAAGGAGCCATAGATAGGGGAGTCATACTAGTATATTCTCGCTGGCGGCACTATACTCTCACTGGAGGCTGGATCCACACTGTCCGCAAACCGCCATCCACGCTTGCCAGCCCAGCCGCCATCTTCTTGCTAGCCCCCATTCTTTTTTTTTCTCCTCTCCATAGCCGCAGCAGTTATATTAGCGGCTAATTGGCTAACTGGCTACAGCTGACGGCCAATCAGCCACAGCTGACGGCCATCTACTACCCGAGCCAGCACTCCTCCACGTGAGGCCGAGAGCCTGTAAACTACTTTCTGGGGCTCTGCCCCCACACACCCAATGAGGAGGAGATTATTAGAACTCTGGCCTGAAGAAACCCTCACCCATTTTTTGGTTCCAATCATTATGTGTATGTGCCCGTGGATTTGTGTGTGGAGGCGGGGTAGTGGTTCAGAATAAGATGATGTTTTCTTAGTCATCAAGAATATTTTAGTCAAATGCAGAAACACCACTAAGAAAATGACAAGGTTCATTAAATGGTAGGACAGATTTCAGGTACTAATGGGCAGATGTTGGTGTACAGAGTCTTCCAGGGTCCATACTAGACAGTGGGGGAAGATAAAAACAGCTGAACCAAGATACAGACATAATTATGCACCTGGTTTACACAATACACTGAGCTTTATGTTGTTATGTTATTGACTTGGAACACAGCTGTCCTACAGACCTAAATCAAGCAAGGAAGCCAAGAATATTTAAATGCAGCTTTTTGAAAACTGGAGAGGCTTTCAGAATATACGCTTAATAACTCATTAAGGTTTATGTGAAAATTACTTATGCTAACTATATACACATTCCACAGTTGTATTCCTGCTTATAAATGTTTATGTATTATTTTCCAGAAGCTTACAGCTATTTGACAAAAACTTTTAAGTTCTCCAACCCTAATGAATAGTCCATAAATATGAGTGAAGTGTCTCCTCAAAGTCCAAAGTGATACTTGTATATATAGAGGGTGCCAAAAAAAAATGCATACACATTTTAAGAAAGGAAAAAACTATTAAAATTGTAATACTCAATATATACCAATAACAAAAGATGAATACAAGTCATTTGACTCCTGCAATGACAAGAGGTGCTCAAAGTGGTTACCATCAGCATCCAGACACTTCTGATTACGGCGAACTACTGTTTGAGCAACATTGACAAAAGTGTCCACTTGTATACCTTTTTATGGCATCCTTGGTTTTTTTTCAAAATTGTATTCTTATTTCATTTTTATTTGTTTGCCATATGGTAGTTCCATCATTTATTCCTGTTTTAATGAGGTCGTATTCAAAATGATGGTAGTATGAAAATTAATTGTAGTAACTACAGTGACTTGCTGCAATGGTTGCAAAGAAAAATATATTTCGTGCCAATCCTTTCTGGCCTACAAAGTTTCTGTTGAGAAAACAGCTGACTGTCTAATGGGAGCTCCCTTGTACATAACTAACTGCTTTTCTCCTGCTGCTTTTAAGATTCTTTCTTTGTCTTTAACCTTTGGCATTTTAATTACAATAGGTCTTGATGTGTGCCTCTTTGGGTTCATCTAGTTTGCAACTCTGCGCTTCCTGGGCTTGTATGTCTATTTCCTTTGCTATATTTCAATCAAAATCTTTTATATATGTATATAAACGATATATATATATATATATATATATATATAGTTATATATACATAGTTATATATAGTTTTCTTCCTTAAAAAAATGACTGGAAAAATTGCCTGTTAAATAATTATTGAGAGTTGTGATTTAAGCTTACAGACTACTTTGCAATGATAAAATTTGTTATTTATCTTTTTCTTCCTAGTATTAATAAAAATGGAATCAATGAGTGTATTACTGTATGAGACAATTGTACAATTAGTTTACTGTAAAGTATACAATCCTATGTTAAAGTTTTAGGGTTTTATATAGCACCAACACTTAGGCGATCTCTATAGTCACATTGTATTTGAATGTAGTGGGTGACATTTATCAGCTGTGAACTTATGATAGTTAGTATTTAAATGATCTGTGCTTTCTTCAGGTTCCTCCTCTGTTTAATGAGAAAATAATGAGCCTACTACAAAGAGTTATGATGAGACTTAACTATTTAAAAATATATAAATGCTCAATAAGTATGAGTTGTTATTAATATTGCTCAAATTCACTTTTTGTATCAGTAATTGAGGGTCGTGGGAGCAAATGGAAACATCAATTTCAGTTCATAAAATATGTCTTAAACATGTTTTATCTTTATTTTTGAGTCAAGATATTGTTTTGTTGGTTTCTCTGTTTAAGACTCCAAGGCTAAAGCAACAAAACATATTTTCAATAGAAATTTGTGTTTTAAAACCTACCTAAATACAATCAAAATCTTAATTTATGCTAAAAAAAATACTGTTGGGTCCTTTTATATCAGCTGGAATAAATTTTTCCATAGATTATTTTTCAGAGGATCGTCCCCACACTCCATAAAGTCAATGTGACCGTGAAAAGCATTCTGGATTAAACTATAATTCAGCCACTGGTAATTGGGGAATTTTGGACAGTTGATTCAGTCTCCCAGCTTGCAGGTAGTAAGTTGCAGAGCTAGCATTAGTGGATGGTAGGACCAGCTTTTTCAACTCACAAGACTGTTGTGATGTAAAATAAAAAGCATGCTGAAAAAAAAAACGAAAGACATTTGAAAGTTATATATGTTAATATTTTCGTTTCAATTATGTAAAGCTTCAATATGCCCCATTCTTTAGTCATATGTCGCTATTCTATACTGAGGCTGTTCAAAACTTCTAAATCCTATATTAAAATGTTAAATTTTAAGTAGAGTTGGCCCTTGAACAATTGGAGTTGTGCGCCTCATGCAGCCTAAAATTTAAGTATAAGTTTTGACTCTCCCAAAACTTTGTTGTACGTCGGTAACTGCTGGGGATTAGAGCCAGGACCCCCCCTACAGATACCAAAATCTGTAGATACTCACGTTCCCTATATAAAATGGTGTAAAACAATGCATGCACTCAGCCCTCTGCATCCACTGACTCCCAACTGCAGATCGAAAACAGTATAGATATTTATTTAAAAATATATATGTAATATAAATGGACCCACACAGTTCAAACCCATGTTGTTCAAGGATCAACTGTATATTGATTCTATAGGACAAAGTGACAACCTGTGTCTTTCTTGTTTAAATATGATGGGTAATATAGATCCAGAGTCACCTATCCATTAGTCAGTGGATTAACTTGTCTTCTAAGAACTGAACATTTCTTAGGTTTCAAAGTGGATATTAGATGGCACTGTTAGTTTTGGTGTATGAGTCTGGATTTTTCTCCATTATTTTTATTTTTAGTAATTTCCATTTAGTTTCCAATTACATAGAAATACAATTCTTTGCTTTTTTTTTTTTTTTTTTTTACTAAGTATACCTCTTCATTTATTTGACTAAAATGTACAGACATATATCTTATATAGGAATACAGTATCCTATTATTAGCTGTGGGAAATTATAACTAAATCTCAGTACTTGAAAACGGAAGTCTCCATTAATCTCAGTACTTAAAAACAGAAGTCTCTTGGGCATTCTGGTTGATTTGGTTTTGATTGAGAAAAGACATACGTATTCTATAATTTAAAAATAAAATACTCATTTTGTTAGACCAAATTTTGCATTTGGGATTTTAAAATTGAAAAAATATATTTAATAGAATGTTAAAGTATTCGAAACTCCCTTAATCATAACATTAAAATTGTTTATACTTGAGTTTTGTTTTTTGTTTAAATAAACTTTGAATTTTATAATACATTTATATTTACAGAAAAGTTCCAAAGGTGGTACAGAGACTTCCCCAACACCCCTGAGTTTCTCTCCTATTAATACATTATTGTGTTGTATTTGTCACAGCTAATGAACAGATTAGTTGCATTTTTTCAATTTAAATTTTTTTATCGTGGTAAGAATACTTAAAAGAGAGCTACCCTCATAATAAATTTTTTGTACATATGGTATTAGCTATACACACAATGTTGTACAGCAAATCTCTAGAACTTACTTAGTTTGTACAACAAAGTTAATTTTCATTGAACAGAAACTTCCACTTTCTCCCATCCCCCAGTCCCTGGCAAAAACCATTCTACTCTCTGTTTCTATGAGTTTGACTATTTTAGATACCTCATATAAGTGAAATCATTCAGTGTGTGTCCTTCCATGACTGTCTTATTTCACTTAGGATAATGTCTTCCAGGTTCATCCATGTTGTTGCATATGACAGGATTTCCTTTTTTAAGGGTGAATAATATTCTATTGTATGCATAAACCACATTTTATCTATCCATTCATCCATCAGTGAACATTTAGGTTGTTTCTACCTGTAGGCTATTGTGAAAAATGCTGTAATGAACTGGCGGTACAGATATCTCTTCAAGATCTAGATTTCAATACTTTTGGATAGATACCCAGAATTGGAATCCCTGGGTTACATGGTAGTGCTGTTTTTCATTTGTTTAGAAACCTCCATACTGTTTTTCAAAGTGGCTGAACATTTTACATTCCCAAAAATAGTATAAAAAGATTCCAGTTTTTTTACATCATTGGCAACCCTTGCTATCTTTTGTATTTTTAATAATAGCCATTCTAAGATGTGTGAAGTGATACCTCATTCTGGTTTTGATTCGCACTTCCCTGATGATTTGTAATGTTGAGCGTCTTTTCGTGTACCTGATGACCATTTGACTTCTTTGGAGAAATCTCTACTCAAGTCCTTTAACCATTTCTTAATCAGGTTATTTCTTTTTTTGCTATTGAATGATAAGAGTTTCTTAATATATTTTGGATATTTATCCCTTATTGAAGACCTATTTTGCAAATATATTACATCATTCAATAGATTGCATTTTTACTCTGTTGATTATTTTCTTTGCTATGCAAAAGACTTTCAGTTTGATGTAGTCATACTTGTCTTTTATTTTTATTGCTTGTGCTTTTGTTTTCAGATCCAAAAACAATCATTGACAAGACCAGTGTCATAAAGCTTTCCCCCTTTCTATACTTTTAGGAATTTACAATTTGAAATCTTACATTTAAATCGTTAATCGATGTTGAGTTGCTTTTTGTGTGAAGTGTAAGATAAGTGTTCCAATTACATTCTTTTACATGTAGATACCCAGTTTTTCCACCACCATTTGTTAAAGATATTATTCTTTCCACATTGTGTATTCTCGGTGTCCTTGTTGAAGACCAGTTGGCCATATATGTGCAGGTTTACTTCTGAACTCTGTTTTGTTTCAGTGGTGTATATGCCTGTTTTTATACCAGTAATATACTGTTTTTTTTTTTATCACTGTAGCTTTGTAGTATATTTTGAAATCAGAACGTGTGATGCCTCCAGTTTGTTTTATCTCAAGATTTCTTTGGCTATTTGGGTCTTTTGCAGTTCCATATGAATTTTAGGATTGATCTTTTTTTCCCCAGTAAAAACAATGTCATGGGATTTTGATACGGATTGCATTCAATCTCTAGATCACTTTGGGTAGTATGGACATTTTTAACAATAGTAAGTCTCCCAATTAATGAACTCAGATGTCTTTCCATTTATTTTTGTCTTTTTCTTCTTTCAGCAATGTTTTGAGTTTTCAGTGTATACATCTTTGGTTAAGTTTATACCTAAGCATTTTATTCTTTTTCATGGTATTATAAATGAGAATTTTTAATAAATGGGGATACTTTGTTGTTGCATATAGAAACACAATTGATTTGTGTATGTTGATTTTGTGTCCTGCCACTTTACTGAATTCATTTGTTAGTTCCAATTGTTTTTTTATATTGTTTTGTTTTGCATTTGTATGGAGTCTTAGGCTTTTCTAATGTAAAATCATGTCTTCTGCAAACAGATCATTTACTTCTTTGTTCCCAATTTTAATGCCTTTTATATCTCTTACTTGCCTCATTGCTCTGAGTGGGACTTCCAGTACTGATGTGGTTAGAAAGAATATCCTTGTCTTGGTCATGATCTTAGAGAACAAATTTCCAGTTTTTCACCATTAAGTATGATATTACCTGTGGGCTTCTTACATAAGGCTTTTACTATGCTGAGGTAAATGCCTTCTATATCTAGTTTGTTGATAATTTTTATTATGAAGGGGTGTTGAATTTTATCTTTTTTTTTGCATTTATTGAGATTATTATTTTATTACCCTTTATTCTGTTAATATGATATGCACACATTTTTTGATTTGCATACATTGAACCATCCTTTCATCCCAAGGATTAATCCTACTTGGTCATGGTATATAATCCTTTTAATACATTATTGAATTTGGGTTGTGAGTATTTTATGGAGGATTTTTGCATCTATGTTCAACAGGACATTGGCTTGTAGTTTTCTTGTATCTCTTTGTCTGGCTTTGGTATGAGGGTAATATGCTGGCCTCATAAAATGATTTTGGAAGTGTTCCCTCTTTATCAATATTTTAGAAGAGTTTAAAAAGGATCAGTGTTAATTCTTTAAATGTTTAGTGGAATTCACATGTGAAGACATCCATGTGGTCTTAGACTTTTCTTTGTTGTAAGGTCTTTGATTACTGATTTAATCACCTTACACATCATTGGTTTGTTCAAGTTTTCTATTTCTTCATGATTCAGTCTTGGTAAATTGTATATTTCTAGAAATTAGTCCATTTCTTTTAGGTTATCCAAATATTGTTGTATAATTGTTGATAATAATCTCATGATCCTTTGTATTTCTTTGATAATCAGTTATACTATCTCTTCTTTCTTTTCTGATTTTATTTATCTGAGTCTGCTTTTTTTCTTAGTCCAGCTAAGGTTTTGTCAATTTTGTTTCTTTCTAAAAACCAGCTCTTACTTTTGTTCATTTTTTTCTATCGTTTTTCTATTTTGTTTATTTCTGCTCTAGACTTTATTGTTATTTTTTTATTTCTGCTGACTATGGGCTTAATTTGTTCTTCTTTCTCTAGTTCTTTAAGGTGTAAAGGTAGATTGTTTATTTGAGACCTTCTTTTTATAGGCAAGAAAACAAGATCCAAAGAAGTGAAATAAATTTCCTGCAAGAGGTTAATAAAAAAACTAGAAATTAAGGTTTGTGATCCCTCTTTTTTATGATTGACATAAGCTTTAACTACATTTTCTTTGATCCTCAATCTACATATTCATTTTTTGTATCTGGACTATGTTTGTCTTACTAAGAACTAACTTAGAATGTGGAGGCATCTGATCATGGTAATGGTATTTTCATTGATTCTGTCCATCAAGTCACATTTTTTTAGGAGTAATCAAAATTTTTTTTGATTTTTACGGGCTTTACAGAAAATGAGAGAATCTATCATGTGTCTTTGGAAAATTCATAAAATAAATCATCTTTAAATATGACCTTTCAGAAAAAATTCTCGTAACCAGTAAAGCTGTATTAAAATATTACCAACTTTATATTTTTACTCTAATTCTGACAATCTAGCTGGCAACTATTCTAAACCATTTATTTTTAATAAAAAATGAATTTTTAAATGTATAATTAAGAGAACATTTGTAAGAAAATGGTTTAGCTGATTCATTTTATTCACTGGGAGCTAGCTTTCTTAAAACTGCAAAAAGACCATTTCATTTGTATTAGTGTCCTAGGGCAGCTGTAACAAAGTATCACAAACTGTGTGGCTTAAACCAACAGAAATTTATTCTCTCACAGTTGTGGAGTCTAAAAGTCTACAATTCATCTGTCAGCAGGGGCCACATTCACTTCAAAGTCTCTAGGGAAGAATCCTTCCTGGCCTCTTCCAATTTATGTTGGCTCCTGACATTCCTTGGCTTATGGAAGCATAACTCCAATCTCTGCTTTTAACTTCCCATGACCTTGTTCTCTCTGTATGTCTGTGTTCTCTGTGTCTGTGTGTCTCTCTATGTCCAAGTCTCCCTATACTTTCTCTTATGTAAAGAGCATTCATTGGATTTAGGACCAATTCTAAATTCAGGATGATTTCATCTTGAGATTTTTAATTATTGAGAAATAGAATCTTAGCAGATATAAGATCGCATTCTGAGTTTCTGGGTGGACATGAATTTTAAGAGGAATACTATTCAACTCACTAAAGTTCGTTTCATCATTAAAAACTGTGTTGAATATATTTACTGTTTCTACATTATTGCCCAGGGAATATTTCTTGTGAATTCACACCTAAAAAATGTTACAGAGAAAGATGTAATTATACAATGGAAACAATAATAAATTGCCTTCATTCTTCAGAACAAACTACAGGAAATATTAAATTCTCCACTGAGTTTTCTGGGTTCAAGTTAAAATGCTTTAATGATTAAACATAACATTAGAGGTTAAAGATCAAATTAGGAGGCATAAACAAACTGAAGTCAAAATAATTTCAGATCTGTAGTCCATTTTTAGATAATATACCGTATTTGGCCGTGTATAATGCTCACTTTTTTGCCCAAATTTGTGAGGGAAGAATAAGGATGGGCATTATACATGGGTAGTACTAATTCCGTATCTATATAAATGTTTTTAATTATTTTATTTATGCTTATGAGTTAAAAGTGTAACTGTAGAAATCAGTAATGATATCTGTATGCAAAATGATACCCTGGAATACGATAATCGGTTTTGTTGAACTTACGACGAACTTGCAACGAAGAATGGTTCTTGGCCTTCTATGATGCATGAATATTGTAAATTTGTTACCGGTACATAAAAGTTCTTATACCTAAAGCAAGTACCTAATGTAAACAAATAAAAACTTGAATTAAAAAATTAAAAGATTTTTTTCTCTGAAAGGTTGGGCCAAAAACATGGGTGCACATTATACACAGGAGCACATTTTACACAGCAAAATACGGTACTCTCTTTGCTGAGTTTAGGACAAAAATAGTCATAAATCATTAAAAATATAAGTTAAATTTTGAATCAATGCAATTATCAAGGACCATGAATGACTGAACATGTTAGTGCTACTTTTGTAACATGTATTGTTTATCAGGTTGAGAATTGAAGGCGACTTTTAAACTGGGCTTATTGTATTCAACTAAGTGTTGAAGTAGAACCAACAAATTGTTGGCTTGTTCACATCATCATTAAAGAATTTAATCAGTAAATAATTTTAATGAAACTTTACTTCAGAAAAACAATCTAAAAAATGATCTGGGAAGTAGCTTTCAAACCAATGTACTCTTCCTGTTGTGTTTGAAAGTACTAAATCAAATTTAACAGCAGGTCCAAATTTTCCAGTATATTTGAATGATTCATCACAGGTTAATTGTATGCATTGCTTGTGTTACACTAGTGTGA
Source organism: Rhinolophus sinicus (assembly GCF_057876585.1). NCBI lineage: Eukaryota > Metazoa > Chordata > Mammalia > Chiroptera > Rhinolophidae > Rhinolophus > Rhinolophus sinicus. Next base: position 18,551,764 of record NC_142518.1, on the reverse strand, counting down.
TGACATCAGTATAGAGACCACTTATTTGTACATAATTCCATTATTAGCCTGTTTTCTGCATTCTGTTCTTTCTCTCACTGCTCCTGTACATTGGCACTTAGCATTCTGGCTATTTAGAGTTGGTACAGGATCAGAGAGAAGAATATTAGTTTTTAAATAGATGCTTCTTAAACAACAACATTAAATTATTGGGCCTAGCAAGTATGGCAATATAGAAAACATATTTATCTCACTTAAGAATTTCTTATGAAAGGTTTCCATGTAATATCTGACAGTGGTGTATACTACTAGTACCTCATTTTCAATCAAGAAGTTGGTGAAAGCATTATCTGGAGGAATCTGCTACTTTCATGATACAATATCAATTGACTCTTGCATATCTTCTAATTGGTTAAATTACATGCTTCCCAACCTTCCCTGACCTGGTATTTAAAAAAATAATTCTATTAAATATTTGGTTTTTATCTTTAATGTTGAACACAATGATGAGCACTGGCAAATGTAGTCATTTACATAGCTGTCTCCAATTAATTAGATGTTGCTACAAAGATAGCAATAGTCATATGTAATTGAATATTCAGTTATAACTTATTTCCCAAATATATACAACTCCATTAAGAAGATTCAATGCAAAATTTTGATCTTTCTTCAGTATTTATAATATTGGAGATGATCTCAGATGATTGATCTCTCTACACACACACACACACACACACACACACACACACACACACACACACACACACACTGGGGGTTCCACAAAATGTGTACACGTTTTAAGAGATGTTATCTCTGTATTACTTTTCGAAGTTGAATTGAATTACGGTAGCAATGTGTAGTATGACGTTCGGTCAAAAGATTGTAATTGCAGATGTCAAACGTGACTTGTATTCATCTTTTGTCATCAGTATATATTATTACAGTTTTAATGCAGTTTTTTCCTTTCTTAAAATATGTGTACATTTTTTTGGCCCCCTCTGTGCACACACAGAGAAACATTCACCAAAAATTCAGTAAAATTATTAATGTGTTATTTTGGGATCAACTATTCATGGATAGTTTTTTAATATTTAAAAAGGTTAAATATATTTCAAAGAAACATTAAATGAACTTTTAAAAATGAATTCTATCAATTGCTAAGTGATTTAATTTTAATAAAGCCTATTCACATATTCCTAGGGATAGAATTGTGAAGTTTTTGTATTAGAGAAATGAGATGGAATAATTGGCAAGTGTCATGCTTCACTGAATTGATAAAGGACAGTAAAAACTACTCTTTAATTTTGAGTTCAAAATTTTAAAGTGTTAATACAACTATAGTATAGTCTTTATCAGAATTATATAGACAACTCGAATATGTGTTCAGGATAATGAAGAAGAAGATATAATCAAACTAATGATAGAAAAAGTTTAGTTTCCAAATACATTTTTAAGCACATAATATGTAGATCAATGCATAGTTTTTTCTGTTGGAATTATGACTTTGACTTCAATAAAGTGTTTTTTACAAATCTATTATTTCATAGGGATGTTATATAGATAAATGATGTTTATAAATCTCAAATTTGAAAAAGTTCTTCATAATGAAGATTATATGTATATAATGCATTATCAGTTATTATGTTAAAAATAGTGACAATGACGAGATTTTAATTTGGGAAGGGTTATTTATATGATTTCCTAAATAAAGAAAGGATTTGTAAATTGTGTAATTTTTTAAGATAATCAGCCATTTTCTATCTAACAAAACTGAAAGCTTTCATACTTGGAACCAAAGAGAAAAAAAAAACTCTACCAGGAGGAAAAAAGTTTAAAAGAGATAAATGCATTCCTCTATCTGAAATATATCATTAAATACAAAACTTTGAAATGCTAATGTTAGAGAACTGTAATTGCTTTTCCAGTTTTTAAACACTTAAAATTATTAATGTTACATATGTTCATTTTTAGAAAATGAATGAATACGTGCCCAAATAAAGATAAGCAGATATTATAAATTAAGAATTAACATCTCAGTCACAAGCACTGTTAAAAAATTTTAGTCTTCCCAATACATATATATATTTTTTGGCTAAACTTAACGTAGTAAAGATATGTAGCTATATCATAACCCTCTATATGCTTTTCTTAAATCAACTATTTTTGTCATTAGTGGGTGATATTTTTGCCTATCGTTAATGTTTCTGGCCTTGAGAGCTCCATTAGCCTAGTATTCTAGGCTTCTTCCAGTCTTGCTGACCCAGTGAAGCTGAAGTACCTTTTTTGATGGGTGAACATGGAAGGAGAAATTTTTCATGGGTCAGGGGGCCCAGCCCTTCTCTTTTTCCTCCCAGGGGAACATTCTCACCCTGTGCGTAAGGCTTCTTCACTTTTCCCACCTGCCTGACTGAGTGAAACATTCAGCTTAAGTTGAGTGTTCAGACTTAGGAAATAAGTAGCATGTAGTTATAAGCTATGATCTGACTATCAAATTTATTTATAATAAAGACGATAGATTTCTAATGCACATGATCTATTATTTTGTCATTTTGATCAATTGGTTGAGAGCTGAGGGTAGTGGGAAGTAGGATACTAGTTTTAAAGACCTCCAAATTGAATTCAGTGATTATTTTACAGGCTGAACATATTTTTTATGTTTATTGGACAATTGTATATTTGTAAAATTGTTTATAACATTCATTTTCTATTGTGACATTGAATTTTTAAAAAGAAGTTTAGAAGGGTTTCAATAATACTATGATATTAGCTTTTATCTTCCATATACATTTTGGATATTTGCTCTAGTTAGCCTTTGTTTTGATATTCTGAAGGTTTTCTTTTCTGTAAAAAAATACTTGCTTATGGTCAGATATATCATTCTTTTCCTTTGTGGTTTCTGTGTTTGTTTTCAATCATTTATTATGTTATTGTTAAAAAGAAACCATGCAGTCTGTCAAAATAAACCCAGTATGATTAAATGGTTGGTAAACATGACTCCAGGTGGTTTAGGGTCTATTATAATATAATTGAAGTTGACTTGATCTACTTTGAAATAATTGCTTAGAAAAAGTAAAAGTCTGTTGGCAAATTATCCTAACTGGTCAACTTCCCACCACAGACAGAATAATCAATATGTCTTTTGTGCTTCCAATGTACAATATAAAATATCAAATTATAACACTTGATGCATATTTGTCTCACTCTACTTGGAACCTTGTATTTTTGGTCTTTGATTTATAGTGCCTAAAACCACCACTTAGTAAATATTTATTTAGAAGATGAATCCTGCTTGCCCTAGACTGGGAGCAATGGTTCTGGAATTGTGGTCCCTCCACTAGCAGCATCACCATCACCTGGGATCTTGTTATAAATGCAAATTCCAGCCCTTCCCCAGATCTACTGGACCAGACCCTTTGGGGGTGGACCTCAGCAAGCCCTCTAGGGGTTCTGATATACACTAAATTTTGAGAACCACTGAGATGAAGGATAATAGAGATATAAGTTAACCATGGTCACTGAACATCAATTAGTAAATTTCAATTGAAATCATTAACTTCCATAGCTGTTTAAAATTAAATGTTATAATATTCTGATGGTAAAATAAAATGTTATATGTGATAGTCATAAATAAATAAGATTAAGACTCAATAGCTTGAAAAATCTTGATCCCTAATATCTGACATGTTTCAAATGTAACATATTGGCAAGAGTTTCATGCTGAATTGATAATGCTATTGGAAGATAAAGGTTTAGTGGAACATTTTTAAGTTGAAATATCTGGACATTTGGAGTTCTACAAGGTAAAATTAAACAACTGACAGAGTAAGTCCTATTTTGAAAAAAGCAATAATAATTATTTCATATGTATTAATAATAAATCTTTGAATATTTTTGTTATTGAATAACATTATGAAACTATACAAAGTATTTCAAAATACAGAAAATAATCTAGTAGCTTACATTAGAAAGGGAAGTAAGTTGAAAACAAAACCTGAAATGGGTTCATACCAGTAAATCCTTAGTTGCATTTCAGCTAACATAATGTAGAGTTTAGAATCACAGTTTGGTTCATATGTAGTAAAATCAGTATTTATGGGAATATTTAGTGAGCACAATAAAAAAAACAGAAGAGCTAATTTTCAAGATTAATTATTGACCCTCTGACTCTCAATTTCTCATTTTATAAAGATCAGCCCAATGATATTTTCTGGTATTTCTGCAGAATCTAACATTTGTGAGTTCTATGTCCTTTCTGACAATCTCTCTTCTTTTACTTTCTCCTCCTTTTTTGATATCAGAGTCTGTCTTTCTATAATATGACCCTTTTGTTTCTTTTCTTTCTTCTAATTCTTGCCTATGGATGTTGTCCAGGTATATAATGACTTGTATTTTTGTAAACTTCCCTCTTAACTTTTTTCATTGAAAAATCCATCGATGCTTTCACTCCTCTAATTGCCCATTTTTAAATCTAAAACTTTACACATAATTTCCTTTTCTTTAAGTACAAATTCTTTTAGGACATTATATTTGGAAGTGTGACTATTTAGTTCAAAGAATTCAAGATTTGTAAAGCTAAATTAATAATTTGTTCTCCAAAGTCTTTCCCATTCCCACACCCCTATTTCTTTCAAAGGCAGCATTATTCAGCCACTTTCAATTTCCAATTTCCTTCATCCTTTCTAGCTAAATCGTAAAATAATTTCATTTCTTCCTCAGAAAGAGCATTTAGATATTTCTCTTCTCTTTTATGCCCACTGCTAGGATCTTAATCAAGAGTTTTCTTGCCTAATACCTGAATGACTGCAAGACATAATTTTCTGCCATCACTAATCTCTCTGTTTGAAGATCTGTTCATTTTATGGGCCCCTGCTATAAAATTTCTCTTCCTAAAAATATTGATTTAACCATGTTTCTACTATGCTTAAAACATTTTACTAGAACTTCACTGCAAATAGAAGTCATCCAAATATCTAAGCCTGGAATTCAAGAACCTCTAAGTAGTATTTTTATCTGTGTGGTGATGTGTAATTTATAAAGAACTTTTATGTATTTTAATCATTTATCTTTACACCAACTTTGAATTGTATATGAAAAATTAGGAGACTATGTCTCAGAGATTCCGTATCAGTGGTGAAGTCTTGATGGAGGCCAGGCCCTCTATGTTTTAAATTTTATTTTAGTTATTTCCCAATTTTATTGAGGTCTGATTAACAATAAAAATTGTATATCTTTAGGTGATACAATGTAAGTTTTTAAACGTATAATGTAATGGTTTCATATACATATACATTGTGAAATGATTACCACAATCAAGCTAATTAGCATCCATCACCTCACATAGTTATCGTGTGTGTGTGTGTTTGTGTGTGTGTGTGTGTGTGTGTGTGTGTGGTGAGAATACTTAAGATCTACTCCCTTAGCAAATTTCAAGAATACAATATGGCAGCATTAACTATAATCACTATGCTGTATGTTAGATTTGCATCTTCTTCATGTATCACTATTTATGGCTTCTAAAAAAGAATCAAGTGCAACATAGAGAAATATAATATGTGTTTAATTGTTGTGATTAATCTTCTGAGGGTCTGATTTCTTTGACTTGGAAGAGAGCTGTGAGTCTGCTTTCGGTCAAAAATACCTAAGAATGTATTGAAGTCAAATTTAGTATCCGGATAGCAAAAACAAAATTCACTTGCTCTTTAGAAAGATGAAAACTGGACTGGGACAGAAAATCCCTGAGCATTTAAGCAAGTGCAACAGACTCTGGAGTTCTACTTTGTGCACTAACTTTGGACTTAAGCACTCCACCTGGAGCGAGGTTGCCAGGAGGTCACTTTGATCAAAGGTAGACAAGCCTGAGATAATTGAAGGTAAGGGATTAGGAGAGTAAAATTATTTTCAGTAGTTTTTCTTCAGTGTGTGATAATGATGTAACTTATGTTCTCTGCTTATTATTTGAAAAAGATTACTCTATCTCACATGACGACTCAAGTAAATTTATTTTTCTTTGCCTTAGCCTTTCTGAAAAAATGCAAACCCATCATTCTAATGACCTATTCGAATTTATTTTGTGTTAGTATTTTTTTTCTTTTGAAAGGATTCCAGTTTTCTCTCAAAAATCCACTTAATCACCTCCCTCATGTATTCCCAGAAGTAGAACTCTGGCAAGAGACTGCGCTGCAGTTGGATTATTTGACAAGTGAGTCCAGGAACCACACTCAGGGAAGTGGGGAAACTGAGCCAGGAAAAGGAGAAAGTCAAGGGAGAGTTAAGAAGGAATTTTTGCTATGGTCAACTGGAGCTCAAAGCTTCTGTGGAAACTCAAATACTGTGTAGAATAGTGCTCAAGATTGTCCCACTGAGGAATGGGGAAGATGGCACATTAATTTACCACTCCTGATCATCACTCATTGAGGGATATCCTTGGGGTGCTTATTCCCCAGCGTTTGTTAGCTCTCCCAAATGTGGATTGAGCAAGAGTCAGCTTTCCCAGAGGAAGCCCTCAGGGAAGCAAAGAGGAAAACACTAGAGGTGAGAATCTGACAATTTGTATAGAAACTGTCTACTGTGGCTACAGTGGAACTCAGAAGAGGTACTGGGAAAAATGTCTCAACAAATCAATGTCTTAAATCAGTTTATGTATTTAACAGTAAAATCAGTTTAAACAACAATTTCCTTGGCACCTGTTAAGTACTAAGCATTGGCAAGGTATTGGGAAGAGATAAATTGACAAAGCCAGAATCCTGGGTGCTATTGTGTATATTGTCCTCTCCTTCAGGCCCCACATCAAACAATCTTCAACCTTATGAATCTTACTCCAAAATGCCTTTTATGCCATTCCCTCTCCCTTTCTGTTTTTCCTGCCAATGCCATATTTTAGGCTATCACCATAATTACTTACATGGATTATTGAAAGGATCTCTTAACTGCTCTTCCTTTCAGTTTCATCCTACTTAAAATCTTTCACAGATTCTCAGAAGAAAATTCAAACGCTATCCATGGCCTACTTGCTCATCTTCCGAGTGTTCACTTTTCTTCCCTCTGTCCCACATGCAATATATGGTCCATCCGTGCTGCGATACTTTTTGTTTCCTGAATTCACCTGGTCTATGACTGCACATTTGAATCTCCTTTTAAAATGAATCTCCACCCCTCAGTAGCAACTCCTACAAATATACTTTATTTTCTAGTTAACTTATACTGTCAGATCGGGTGACTTCTTCCAGTACCCTTTCATGATCTCTATATGGTCCTCACTTGTTTTCTAATAATTTACTTAATATATTCTTAACATAATACTTTGTTGCACTGTATTGTGGATATTCTATTGTCTGTCTCTCCGTCTAACTTGTGAATTCCTTGAAGACAATGCCCCTAACTCCAAGGATCTGACAGAATAAGGTCTGGTAGCTGTCTTAAGGAATTTGCAGTCTGATGGCATTGCACTTTTTGGAACTTTAATTATTTGCCAGATCAGCATATGCAATAATTGCAAATGCCTCCCGATTAAGATCATAGGACCGTAGAAAGACAGGTCTGGGCTAAAATATCCCCGGTAAAGCAAATTTCTCTAATATTAGGTATAGGCTTCATTCTGGGTAATTTTGGTCCTAATTTCTTCCAGTTATTCCTGCTGAGTCCCTCTACAACCTTCAATATCTCTGGGCCCCACATCCTCTGAACCTGATGAAAACCCAAAATTTAGTTCTGAGTAGCCACAACGATTTAGTATTCCATGACCTTCTCTCTCTTTGCTTCACTATGTAGATGCTTATAATACAGGCATAAAAAGGCAATGAGACAGCTGGAAAAAGGTTTCTTTTTCTCTGTCTTTATTTAGCAGTTGCTTCGTAAAGCAGGAAAATAGCAGCATTTTCATGATTCATCATTTCCCCCCTATTTTAGCATCAAAAGGAAGAAAGATGTCAGTGGATTTGTAGCAATAAAAGATTGTGGTTGGCAGTAGGATGGGCTCTTTTATTTGATTTCCAAATCAAAAAGTTTTAAATGGAAGGCTAGTTAAATATGGCAAATCTAGTAAGAGTAACACAAGAATGAATGACAGGGTCATTGTGTTAACAAAGCCTCTCTCCTTGACAAACTTTACACAGGCTCCTCTGAACCCTCTTTTGACTAGACCCTGTCCTTGGGCCCCATCTTTAACCTGCCTGGTCAGTTGTAGTGAAAGAGAAGAGAATGCATGACCCCAAATTATGCCACTTTCGCATGTGGATTATTTTAAGCTGAAGGCAATCAAGTCCCAGCAGACTCAAGAAAAACTTTTACCCCTCACTTAACTACCTAAAAGGATTTGGATAGGGGGTCTGGCTCAGAGAGAAAGCTATTACCAGAGATGCCATTGATCTGAATGTCCTGTCTGTATGGCAGGGCAAACATCTAATTACTACACATCTGTTCTTCTTATCATCTTGTGAATTACCCTCCTCCCCTTTGAAGCCCCAGGCCCTTACCTCATTCCTTAGCTCAGGATGGCATATAAGCTTCAAATGCCCCCTACTTGCCCTTGGGTCTCATATTTAGCTAGGGTTCCTGTATGTACAAAATGAAATTTGTTCTTCAGGAGAATGTGACTCATGTCAATTTAATTAGTAGACCAGCCAAAGAACTTAAAAGGGTCAAAGGAAAATTTTTCCTCCCCAACAGTTGCAAGATCCTGTTTGGTCAATTTAGTGAGACTCCCCCCACTTTTGACATCTGATCAACCTTCACCTGCCATCAGCAATAATTCTATTAAGCTGGTTTAGCAAGAATCACCCTACCCATGAGTGTCTAATTACCCCTAGTAATTTTCCATCCATCAACCCCATCCCCCCCCCCCACTCCAAACACACACCTACTCTGCTCCTTGGCTATAAATTCCCAGCTGTCTTTATTATATTCAAAGTTGAGTCTCATCTCTGTCCTGTAATGCCGTAGTCTTGACACCTATTGCAGTAGTCCTGAATAGTCTTCCATATTGTTTTAACAAGTGTCAGAATAATTTTTTCTTTAACAGTGTTAAACAAATGACCAGTGTGCATAAAAATTTTCGACTCCTGGTGCTTTTTAAAATCAAATCAAAATGTTTAAGTGTGTACCTTTCCCCCACACCCTCAAAGTACTTGTCTAAATAATGGAATAGAGGGAACTATAGTGAAATATACTAAATTTATCTGAATAATATTGCTAATAATGAAGTCTCATATTATCTTCCCTATCAGAGCCTTTCTTTACACTGTTCCTTCAGCCTTGAACATCTTTCTCTCCCTTATCATGTGGTTGACTCTGTCTCTGAGACTGTCTCAGCTTAATTTAACTGTCTCAGTTCCTGATCAGCTGGTCTAAATAGCATCCACTCTTATTTCCTATCATTACACCTGTATGGAATTTAGAATAATTAATAGGTTCACGTGTATATCTTCATTTTATAGTTTATTGCTTTCTTCTCATTTAAATAATTCCTGTGTTATATTCACTAATTCTGTTTTTTAATTTTTTCACCCATCCCTCCAACTCCCTCCCCTCTGACATCCATCAGCTTATTCTCTATAACTATGGGTCTGTTTCTGTTTTATATATTCAATTGTTTTGTTTTGTGTTTTTAGACTCCACATATAAGTGAAATCACATGGTATTTGTCTTTCTCTGTCTGACTTCACTTAGCATAATATTCTCTAGGTCCATCCATGTTCTCACAAATGGCAAGGTTTTGTTTTTTATTGCTGAGTAATATTCTTTGTGTGTGTGTGTGTGTGTGTGTGTGTGTGTGTGTGTACACACAGATACATACATACATACAGAGGGTGCCAAAAAATGTATGCACATTTTAAGAAAGATAAAAACTATATTAAACTTATAATACAATGAATGACACTAGCATTCATTTGATTAATGCCAAGTGAATGTCATACTACACATTGCTACCATAATTCAATTCAACTTCAAAAAGCAATACGTAGATAACGTCACTTAAAATGTGCACATTTTTTGGCACTCCTGGTATATACAGAGTCCCAAAAAAACATATACACATTTTAAGAAAGGAAAAAACTATTAAAATTGTAATACTCAATATGTACCAATAACAAAAGATGAATACAAGTCACGTTTGACTTCTGCAATTACAAGAGGTGCTCAAAGTGGTTACCATCAGCGTCCAGACCCTTCTGATTACTGCGAGCTATTGCTTGAGCAACAATGAATAAAGTGTCCACTTTTATACATTTTTGGCATCCCCAGTGTGTGTGTGTATAGACTGACAATTATGTTTGCAAACTTGCCACCATGCGCTTACATTGGCAGCACTGCACAAATAGCTTGGACTAGACGCTGACATCGGTGCATAGCTTCCCAAGGGGAGTACTTCAAAGGTGACTGTAGTGATATTCAGCAATGAGGTATGTAGCACTTTTTCTCGGATGAGTTTGCAAACTTAATTGTTACTCCTCATATATCACCTCTTTTTATCCATTGATGTATTGATGGACTCTTGGATTGTTTGGATTGTTTCTATAGCTTGGCTATTGTAAGTAATGCTGCAAAAACATAAATGTGAATATATATTTTCAAATTATTGTTTTTGTTTTCTTTGGATGCTCAGAGGTGGACTTGCTGGGTCATTTGGCACCTCATTTTAAATTTTTTTTGAGGACTCTCCATAGTGTTTTCTACAGTGGATGCACCAATTTACAATACCAGCAACAATGCACGAGGGTTCCACTTTCTCTACATCCTTGCCAATGGTCTTGTTTGTTGATTTATTGATAACAGCCTTTCTGACAGGTGTGAGGTGTTATCTCATTGTGGTTTTGATTCGCATTTCCTTGATGATTAGTGACGTTGAGCATCTTTTATTTTTCTTTCTGTTTCTTTTTCCAAATTATTAGTTTCAGGTGTACAAAACAATGTAATAGTTAGACATTCATACCCCTCACAAAGCGATAACCCCCCTTTCCCAATCTATTACCTCTCTGCCATCATATATAGCTGTTACAATTCCATTGACTCTATTCCCTACGCTGTGCTCCACATCCACTGAATATATATATATATATATATATATATATATATATATATATATATATATTTTTTTTTTTTTTTTTCAAATTATATATATATATATATATATATATATATATATATATATATATATATATGGCATCTTTTCAAAAGTCTATTGGCCATTTGTATGTCCTCTTTGGAGAAATTTCTATTCAGGTCCTCTGTCCACTTTTTGTTTTCTTTATTTCTCTCTCTCTCTCTCTCTCTCATTCTCGATGTCAAGTTGTATGTATGAGTTCCTTATATGTTTTAGATATCAACCCTTTATCAGATGTATCATTTGGAAATATCTTACCCATTTAGTATGTTGTGTTTCTGTTTTGTTGATGGTTTCCTTCACTATGTAAAACTTTTTAGTTTGATGTTGTCCCATTTGTTATTTTTTCTTTTGTTCCCCTTGTCTGAGGAGCTAGATCCAAAAAGATATTGATACAGAATCCTGGTATCTGATGTGTTCCCAGGATCCTTACCTTGCAGTGGTGGAAGAATGAGAGAGCGAATCAGACAGGCAGGGTTTAAGTTCTACAGTTTTATTGTAAAGCGCAAGAGAAAAGCTCTCCAGAGAAAGGGGGGATCCGAAAGTGGAATGCCTCCATAGCGGGTTACACTGGGAACTATTAATGCCTCCGAGTCAGAGCTGATTGGTCTCCTGTACCTGGATGGTTGATCTTGGTGGGCTCTGTAGTTTGAAATTGTTACGAGCTGATTGGTCCCCTGCACCTGGGCTGCTACTTCTGGCAGGCTCTGCAGTTTGAAATTGTTTTGTTAGCTATTTTAAAGTTGTTTTCCTTGCCTTTGGTTATGGTCTCAGCCTTAATCCCCTCCACCGTGAACCATGTCCCTGACTGCCTATGGTTCTTCTATCTCAGTATTGTTAAGACTAATATCAAAGAGTTCACTGTCTATGTTTTCTTCTAGAATTTTTATGGTTTCACTATTACATTCACTAATTTATATTCATTTTTGTTAAAAGAATTACATGTAAACAAAAATTAATTATGGGATTATTATCTTAGTATAAATCAGTAAATAAAATCCTATCATATTTAACACCATATTGTGAAATTACACACTAGCTCTAGTCCCTTCCAAAAAAACTAAGTCTAGTCTATGTTATTGTTCCCACTACACAGATTAGAGTACAAAGTTCCAGAAAGTTTAAGAAACTTGTACAAGATTATATGAATAGGAAGTGGTAGTGTTGAGAATAAAGACAGATCTTTTTGATTGCAGAACCCATGCACTTATCCAATCTGCTTAAGTTTCTCTCTAGGAGAAATACTGGTTTGTACCTTCTGATAAACTGGAAATATGTGAGTACCCATCTGTTTTTCTGCCATTCATACTATTATTTGCTATTGATTTGGTTGCAAAACAAAAATTCCCTGAAAGAGGAATGACATGCACTTTTTTTTCCTCACAATGTTTCCTCTAAGGTTGCTCAGGGAGATTACATAAAAACTTCCCCAATGGCTGGTTCCCACTGATGAAAGGAACAACCTTGTAAAGGACAGATGAGGTTAGAAATCCACAAACACGCACAGTTTAGAATTAAAATGAAGAACATCATTTTCATTTTTGTCTTTCAATTGTAAATGTTCTTATGCCAAAAATAAACATAGAATAATCCAGAATAGCATAAAGGGCTGCTAGACACTTCAGAAGAAAATAAAACATACAGGCTTTTGAGATTTAAAGGAAACGAGCATTCTTAAGATGTAATACTGTCCTTATCAGATGTCCACTTTAAAGGGTTAGAGGTGTAACTCAGAATCACTTGTAGTGAATTGTCCATATAACTGAGCATGGATTACCTTTGAAGTGCTGGAGTTATTCAATTTCTTCTTCATTAAAACAGAAAAGTGACTTTTGATAGTTTCTTGTTCTCCTGATTACACAGAAGAATCAGCCCATGTCATGAGTTGGCATCTACTTTGACCTCTAATGTGCAAAGTTCAGAAGGAAAAATGAAATGGAAAAAAGCTATTTCACTTTCTGCCATAACCAAAATATTCTTTGAGGCAGAGCAAAGTTTGCTACCCTAAAACATGTTTCTTTGGCATTAAGACTATTTTGAGCTGGTTATTTTTAGGAAACTGTGGACATAGGAAAAGCTCTGAAAACCAAATAGAAGTTACCCTTTTATAAGGGCCATTTACATTTATAAGGGAGACCTCCATTTGTAAGGGTGTCTTCCTCTCTGTACCAGGCAGAGGAGGATGACTAAATCTCTAGAAATGCTTAGCAGTGCAGAAGGCAAAGACTTAAATCTGATACAATCTAATTCACATATGATACATGTGAATTAATGCAAACTTGCTAGCTCTTGGGTCAGCAAACTTGCCATGTAAACGTCCAGTACTGAATATTTTCAGCCTAGCAGGCCATATAGACTTCATTGCAACTACTTTATGCTATGGTGGTAGCTCAAAAGGATCCACCCACAATCCATAATGACTGTGCATGGCTGTGTTACAATAAAACTTTATTTGTGGGCACTGAAATATGAATTTCATATAATTGCCGTGTAATAAAATACTTAAATTTTTCAATCATTTAAAAATGTAAAAACCTTTTTAATCTTTCAGGGCATACAAAAAACGATGTGAGCTGAATTTGGCCCACAGGTTGCTTCTTGCTCATTACTTCAGAATGCGCAGTGACTCAGGAAATTAAAAGTCAAGGAGATTTAAAAAGAAAGAAGAGAAAAGAGAGAGGTGAAAGAAAGGAGGAAAATACCATTCTAAACAATTGGGGAGGGGAGTTTAAAAATGGTGTAGTGCATTTATTACTCTAACACAGGAAACAAACAAACTCCCTCCTGCAGAGCAGGACTTACCCTTGTGACAACTTTCTGAGATTTAGAAAAATGCCCATCTTTTCAGGCGGAAGCATAGGCTCTAGTGCTGAACTCTTAACAGTATCTCAGCCTCACTTGCCCCAATACTTTATACTTTTGGTCAAGGCTCATCTTGCACAACTATCACAGCAGCCCTGGACTCCTTTTTGTCCAATCACCTTTCCTCCCCCACCCACCCCGAATTTTTGTTTGTAAATCTATCTCACAGAAGAAGTCTCCCATTAGCAGAATATTCAATATTAAGTGTCATGGCTGCTCACTTGCGGATCATGAAAGAATTCACGAGGCACAAAGGAATGGAATTTAGGAAGTTTATTTAAGACTAGAAACGCCGCCAGAGGAGTTGCTGTGGGCAGAATCTAGAGTAGACATCTGCAGTGTGTTTCTGTTTAGGTGGGGTTTTGTATTCTCTAACCAGGATGTAATTTGCCTTGGCCTGTAGTGGAATCTTCTCTTTGTCAGTTGGAGTTAGGGAAGGTTGGGGTGGGGGATGTTACGCTTAAAGTTGTTATCACAACCTTTGCATATATTATGTATATTTAAGTTGGAGCCACCTCTACCTCCGTCCCCCCAGTCAATCAGCTGCCTCCCCTCTGAGGCTCATTCTTGTTTACCCATACCTGTCTTATTATTAAGTACATGACATCCTTATTTTATGTCTACCGACAACCATTAGCCATCATTAATAAAGGCTTGGGCCAAAAAAAGATAAATACTACATCTTTCATCTTTCTTTTACTTCAAATTCAGTGACTTGCATAGTCTTCTCAAGAGAAAAAACATTCTCAGGTCCTATATGCTTAGCTGATATGGAAGGTTAATTGAGGTCAGGTTGCAGTTAAAAGAATGAATGCTAGAGGAGGAGTTATAACTAAGAATATTGACATACTTCAAAAACTCAAGTACAGCAAATAGTAAAGTGAAGAAAAGAATGACCGACTGAAAAGGAGAGCTGAGCATCATGATCATGGGTTGAAATAAGTAGAACCATCATGTACATGGTTCACAGAGAGAGTTTCTGTTAGCTTAAAGTCTCAGCCACACATGATACTCGTTATCAAGATACCTTTTGAGGTTTTCTTTGGGATCTTATTACACATAGTTTGTTCAATGAATTCATATATTCCTCATATTCTAATTTCAAACCCTTGAGCCTAAGAAATTTTAATTATTTTATCTTTAACATAATAACTTTACCAATGTTTAGTTCTTCAATGAAGTTAAAAATATTTTGGCAGCCCTTGCTTTTTTGATTCTTGGGATTCCATGACTATAAAACAAAAGTAGTAGTCCCATGTTCATTTAGAGAAGCGTCACAGAATTTCAGATTCTAGTAGATCTACCTTCAAATTCCTGTTCCACCTATTCAAATATGTAACTTTGGATAAGTTGTTTATTTCTGTCAGGCAATAAATTCTTCATCTGTAAAGTAGGAATCATAATTCACTTTAGAGCTATTTGGGGGAGGATTGAGGTATATATAGTCAAAATAAAGATTAAATTATAGATACCATGTTTAAGTCTCACAAAGAGAAAAAATGATTGTTATACAAATCTACGAATTTTCAAATCATTAGAAAAGGGTAAGCATTTATTAGTATAAGTGAATCTTTTTCTTGAGTTATTAATAATGTTTTTACTGCTCTGATATGTGACGTGCCTGACATTTATGACTTTGGGAATTAAAACACTCCTCATTTGCTTAAGAAATGCAATGGCCTTTCTATAATATAATTATATGATAAGATGTGACAATACAGATATTAACAAAATTTCTATTCACAAATTCACGCTTATTCTTTCTTAACCCATGTTTATAACCTTACATTAAGTATAAGTGAACCAGGTATAGTATAATTTGATACACTACCCTGTAACATATCTAGTCCGATGCTTTTCTTCCCAGTAACTGAAATTGTATGAAAACTAATTTATTGGAATCAAGCTTTCTCTCTAATTCACGTTGCTAAATTTCCAATAAGTATAGCACATTAAGGCTTAAACAGATTAATAAGAGTGATTTTATTAGATTGCAAAGACAGAGGAGATGGGTAGCTTGGGGTGAGGGTCATGGAAATTATAAGAGGGAGGCAGAACTAAAGATGGGTTTGATCCTTAGCTGTAATGTGAATAAACATACTTGATGTGCAATTTTGTACTAATTACTTGATCTCCCTTTGCTTCATTTGTAATATGGGAATAATGCTATTTCCTACCACAAACATTTTTTGTGAGGATTAAGTCAGTTAATACATGAATATGTAAAGAACCTAGAATAGTATCAGCCCATAAAAATTGCTCAATGGCATTCATTATTTTTATGATGATGATTATTACATCCACATGGATGTTCCACAGGAAATTGAATGCCAACTTAGAAAATAAAGCATCATCTTTCCATCTTACTTGAGCTTGCTCCTTCTTCTTTATCATGGTTTCTGGTCCCACCTCTTTTTTAATCATCCAACTCTAAAACCTGCAGTCATCTGGTGTTCTTTCTGCACCTATACCTCCCACATCCAATTAATCATGTTTGTGAATTCTACTTTCTAAATATCTATTAAACAGGGCCTCTTTCTTCATCAGCTCTGTAATGATTATAACTCAGATGGTCATTATTTCTTATCTTGATTGTTTAAATTACCTTGTATCTGGTTTAGGTGCCTTAATACGTGGAACTTTTTCCTAGCAGTTAGCATCCCAGATGGCCCCTGATGATCATCGTCTCTTTTATGTATGCTCTTGTGAAGGCTGCTGTGATACGGATTCAGAGTTTGGGGTATTTTGTTTGTTTGTGTTTTCTAACCAATAGACTATGGTGGAAGTGATAGTGTATGACTTCTGCAAGGCATTGCAGCTTCCTCTCTTGGTCCCTTGGTCTGTAGCTATCATGCTGGGAGGATACTCATGCATCCCCATAGAGAAGCCTACCTACAAAGAAACCAAGGCCCCTGGCCAACAGCTAGAAAGTTCTCACTAGTCGTGTGAGTCACCTAGAATGTATATTTTGTACCCTCAATCAAGCCTTCAGATGAATTCAGCACCAACCAATATCTTGACTGCAATCACATAAGGACCCTGAGTTAGAACCACTGAGTCATGCTGCTCTTGAATTCCTGAACTACAGAAAATGTGAGAGACATTAGAACACCACTGGTTTGTCAAATTACTATGTATTGGGGTGATTTTTTATGCATTGTCTCTCTTGGGACCACTAAACCAACAAAATAATTGTTTGAAAACAAATTTAGTCATGTGGCTTCCATGTTAAAGCCCTTCAGTGAGCCCTATTTGCCTACCAAATTACAATAAAAACTTAGTCCTCATGAAGTATTTAATGATCTCCTCCTGCATGTTCTTCCTGCCTCATCTCCATACACTTTATGCTCCACACATTTATGCATGCACATATGCATACACACGTGAAATATACTATCTTCACTTTCTTGCATTTTCTTCTTTCTTTTTGGAATATCCACATGAGCTTATTCTACCTAGAGTACTTCTCAGTGCAACTATCATCTTCACTCCACAGCCTTTCTGGATTTCCGGAGGCAGGTATCCTCTAAGCTACCATTACACACTGAGTATATTCTCTAGTGCAATAGTTACCATATTTTAATAGAATTTTTGTGTCTGTCTACCCCTTTTCTCCCCACATTATACTGTGACGTTCTTTAGGGCCATGGCAAACACTTAATAGGTATCAACACATAGTTGCTGAATTTCTGAATTTTTGAATGTATTGTTTCTGGTGGAAAGTTACATTGATGGAATTAATATATGCACCCAATTTCCTCTTGAGACACGTTACCTACATCTTTGAATTACCTCTTTAAGTTCAAGAATGTATGTATCCACATGAAAGAAAATAATTGGCTATGTGTTTTAGACTTGGCTGAACAGAGACCTTGATGTTATCCTCTTTAACCCTTGGGTGTAAATTTTCATTGGCCAAGATTATATACAAATTTACAATCATGTTACAATTTTATTTGTTTCCTTTATAATATTACTTTGGTTTGAAAGTTCTCATTAGTTCGCTATATTTGATTGTCCCTGTGAAACCTAGTTGTTTGGGTTTTGGCAGAGTTTTTTATGAAGCTTCGCAGCTAATTCTTGGCAGTCAATTTATAAGCTTGAAAGGGGGAATGTTAGCCAGAATTTGAATCTCTTTCATTCTATTGAAAATTGTTGACTTAAAATATTTAGTCTTCTAATATAGATGACGTGGAAAACAGTGTCAACAGCAATAATGAACAACAAAGTTAACATAATAAAGAAAAGTTAACTTGGGAAAAGAAATGTTAAGGAAGTAGACAATTTCACTAAGGTGAAGAAAAAACTTTTAGGAGAAGAAAGTTGTTTCCAAATTTGATTAAGATGAAAAAGTGAGCTGCCAAACTGTGTCTTAGATTAAGTGGAAAATGGCATTTTGTTTCAGTCAAGATATTGAAATATTCACAAATCTCTCATTTAATGATACCAAACTACTTAAAACTTTGACTCAGTAGACCATTTATTAGCATATTGCTTCTCTTAAATATGTGAACTAAACTGTATGAATCAAAGTGGTTTTTTCAAATAGGCAAATAATCTTATAATGACTTTTAACAGATGTGTGCAATGCAAGCTCATTTAGCTAGGAAAAAATCATTAGTAGACATTTCTTATGAGCTCTCAGAACACTAATTAAAATCTAGCCAATAAAGGATGGAAATATGAAAATATGATCTTCTGCAAATTGCATTAAATTTTTTTTATTTTAAATGTCTTGTGTATTTATGTTCTTAAATTTATCTGCAAAACGCAACCAGAAATCAATCAACATTTCAAAATATGTGAGTATAAACCCAGGATTAATGAACATTATTACTAAAAAGTTTACATATATAAAAACAAGGTCATGTTTATAAGTCACATGTATGGAAAATCATAATAAGGTATATTTGCAAATCATTAAATTCTGCTAAATTAGCTACTTTTCATGGTCCAGGAAAATTGATATTGCAGAATGTAGAGCACTCCAAAATAAAATTATTTTCCCATTAGAATACATCTAACAATTTAGTTCCCTTATCAAGTCAGGCCAACCAACAAACATTTATCAAGTAAAGTACACTTATTAATCTATGTTCCAAGTACTTACCAAATAGAAAGTGGAAATGAAATCAGTGTAATAATTCTACTTCATTTACTAATTTTCTTTACTTGGGGCAATTTAAGATGCTTATAACTTGTCAAAAGTCAACCTTTGGCTGTAAACTTTAGTGTAACCTGCTAAATAAAAATCCGGTATGTATTTTTCCTATGGGTCTACTTTTATTATTCACCTGGAAATATTTGAGTGGCTGGTTAGCTCAGTTTTTGAGAGTGTGGTGCTAATAACACCAAAGTTGCCGGTTCGATCCCCACATGGGCCACTGTGAGCTGAGCCCTCCACAACTAGATTGAAACAATTTCTTGACTTGGAGCTGATGGGTCCTAGAAAAGCACATTTAAATAAATAAAAGTTAAAGAAAAGGAAATAAAAAAAAAAAGAAATAGTCAAAGAAACTTAGGTGTCATGAGGTATAGAATTTTAAACATGCTTAAAAATAGGATCAGTTGCAAAATGTGTATTACAGCCATTTGCTGATTACCCATTTGCTTTCAGATTATTTGAAAAATACATAGAATATTGTGAGATAAATGGTTCTGCTTTGTTCACTTATGTATTACAAATGCCCACAGTAGTGCCTGGTATACGGTTCGTACTTAATAAATATTTGATGAACTAAGTAAACAAGGAGGTAAGCAGGCAATTGCCGATATTTAACTTGGTTTCTTTATAGTCAGTGATTAAGAATTATATGGCAATGGTTTAAAGGACGAAGTATTGACCAAGAGGCATACTTTAAAAAAGCAAATACATGTTTTGATGTTAGGTGAGGAGATTTTGATTTAAATTGGTTTGTATAACAAATAGTAGATGCCTGACTACTATGTGCCAGGCAAAACCACTAGACTATAATTTATACAAAATAAGATCTGGGCTCATATTATCCTAATATCTTTAGAAACTTCCACAACCAGAGACTAGATAAGTTTTATCAGATGAGCATTAGCGAATATATAATTTAACTAGGGGTCAGCCCTTCTTTATTCAAACGTAGGCATCTTTTCATTACAGCAGTATTTGCCTAAGCATCATGAATTAGCTGTTTTGGAAATCTGGTTGGTATAGATACTCTGAACTCTTTGAGGATATATATTATAGAAATGAATGTATGGTTAAGCCAAGTTCTCTAGCTATCTAAGTTCACACATTTTCAAGAGAAAATGCTGAAATCTAACCACAATATCCTTCAAGTGTCTGTTGGAAAGGCACCTTGGAAAGTTTACCCAAAGACCTGTCTTCTAATCCAGTGTACAGCAAGAAGGTGCAAAGCTGAGCTGGGCTTGTGGTAGGATTAACACCGCATAGAATTCCTCCAGTCATTGGGAACTCTCGGAGATAATTTGTAGCTAGCTGGTTGAACCTGACCATCTCTTCTGACTGTACCTTAAGGTCCTGAGAAAGAGCCACCCAAAGTGTATGAAAAGGTAGGGACAAAAGGATACCAATGCAAGTCAGCTTGAATCCTTATTCAATTTACCAGGAGCAGAGGAGAGCCCTATTTACAATGTATCACTTTCTCCCATGCCTCAGGCTTCTAGGATCAAGTCCAAAGGACTTAACCTGGCCACTCATCTGTCTTCATGGGATTACTCTAATGGAGAACAGGGTCATAACAACCACTCTTGTTTGTTTCTGTGGGAAGTGTTGAGTTACTTTCTGACAGCAACCCTAGGTAAATGCAATAGATATTGCATTAAATAGATAATGGAGTCCCTGTAAACCTTATTGATTGGTTGAGCCCCAGACAGCACCATTGAAATTTAACCTCTAGGTCAGTTTAGTATTCTGAAAAACAGATCGGCATTTCATTGGTCCATATTGATCAATCACACAATCCTTACAACCTTCTAATTACCAGCTTCAGATAAAACTCACATATAACTGCAACTCTAAAAGTGCTCTGTCTTTGTGTCTTTATTTGGCAATAATATTGGTGACACTTCATTCTCCCTGACATTTCATTTCTGTAGGTGTTGCCAAAGCCTCAGTCTCCACTCAAAACTGCCTTCCTCACAGGCCTATCATCCTCCTCCTCAATATTTATTCTTTTGCTCTTTCCAGACTAAGATTACCCAATACGTTGTTTCCAAAGTATACTTTGTTGAAAATGAAACATTCATTGAGTGCATTTCATATTAACATATTCACAGAGGAACAACAAACCAGGTAAACTACTTCCACTGTTTATTCACAAACAATGAGTTTATATCTTAGACCACAATGTAAGAGGAAAGAAGTGTTGGGAAGAACTGTTACTTAAAATGTATGTGCGTATACCCACATGTATTGTTACATATTTTGAGAAATTTTAAAGTATTTTGTATAATAAATTATACCAATACCAATACCAATGAAATTTTGGAGATTATTGCATATTTACAAAAGGGTATCTGCTTGTCCTGGTTAAAAACTGAAGGCATTAAAAGATTTATGAAAATAGAGTTTAAAAAAATCTTTTCAATTATCAGAATTTCTATCAAATGTTGTTCCAAAGCCAAGTTGTCAGGGAATGATAAATATTTATTGCGTTTCTTCTAACCTTCGTAGACAAATACCTAGCACTTTATCAACGCATCCAAAGAATTGGAGATATTACTGCATTCAAAACAAATGGGCTCACCCACTGAAGATGATATTTTTTAGCATTTGTTTTAGGAGTGGGAAATCTTACTTGGCGATATTTAGGGAACACACATTTAACAGGCTAATATTCACAAGTAATACTGCTGCAAGGAGAATTCAAGCCCGAATGTTCATATTGTCTTTAAAGATTTTATGCAAGATTCTCCACCCTCCTTCCCCACTCCAACAAAATGCTGAACCCAACGATATTTTTTTATACTCATTCTTCAGAATCTTTCGTGTCCTTATTTTTGTTGACCAGTTTAGTTTAATTCACTTCAGCAGTTTGACGGCTGATTTATCTAAAAAAAAAAAAAAGAAGTATTTCCCCTATGAATAATTCAAACTTCCCTGGTTATAAAATTGCATCTGTGGCTCCCTCCATAGCCAACTGCTTCTTTCAAGTAGAAGACTCAAATCCATGAGTTCATATCATGAGTCTGACATCTGGGGGAAAAAAATAAAACCTAAGATTTGTTTTAAATAAACTTTCATTTTCTCTTCACAGGTGTCAGGTTTTGCTTTTTATTGTTCATCAGAAAATAAAGTAGTTAATGTTTTCTCCAGATTCTGTGGTCTGGGCTTCTTTTTGGGTACTGAGTTTAAAGAGGAACAAAACAGGAATAGAGTGCTATAATAAATTACTTACTAAGGGTTGAGAACATCTGCAAAATTTGGACAAGAGGAACATATGTGTATTTTTGTCCTGTGTAGAGAAAACAATGGCTAATTTTCACAATGTGGGATTCTACCATCTTTTTGATAATGTGTTTTAAAAATTAATTTTGCATATATGAGAGACATTTCTTATTGTTCCCATGGCACACCTATTTTTAATCACTTAAAAGTTATTATTCAGATGAGTGTTAAAACTTAGGTAAATTTTGAAACTCATATTTAAGTGGCCTCACATTTATTTTACTTTTCTCTAATTAGAAAGAATATTCACAATTAACTTAAAAATTATTTTCGTGTACAGATGGCTTAGTATTTATTTTTCACTTGAATGAATAAATGAAGTCATTCTTTTTCTTTAACTATATATTTTAGTTCAACTTTCATAAGATTCTTTGAATATTGTCCTACTGTCTAATCATTTCAATTTATTTTTAGAAATGGATTAAAAATTTCTCTTTGCATATATAATACATTCCGCTGTTTTTCCCTTTGAATGCCTATTTGTCAAATAAACCAGGAGTTATCTGCGTCCCATGAGAGAGATCGGATACTGACTCAGGGTTCTAAGGAAGTGTGAGATAGCACGTTTGGTACAGTCACTGTTAAACCTGAGAGAGGTCACCTTCAGCTGTTCTTCAGAAGGTCCTACATTTATACACCACTGAGTATAAGATGTGGTTATACCACTGTGAACACGCTGGATTTTGTCTGATCTCAGAAGCTAAACAGGGTTGGGCCTGGTTAGTACTTGGATGGGAGAATAAGATATGATTAGTAATAAGATCTGAGCTATACTAATGTTTTATGCTAGAACCCTTTTTTCTTTTTCTGACTACTATTGTAGCATATTTCTTGTTTAGTTCTACCTTCCAAATACAATGTATTGCAATTTTGGACAGCACAAGTAGATTCCAAGTAGATTTGTTAACTGTAAGGCAATTGGGTCCAAAAGATTAATGAAAAAATGTTGTTTTCAGTCCTAATTTGGGCAAGGGTGTTTTTTGTTTTGTTTTAGACTTTTAACAGTTTGGTGACTATTCTTTATTATCCCATTTTTAACTGTAGAACAAAACAGATTTACTTCTGCTGAACACAACCGTTCTTTCTACCATATTGCTCTCTATGAAAGCATAGCTTTGTCATATGTGTGTAGAATGGAGTGCAGAAAATTACTTATGACACTGAGATAATCATTATTACTGCTCTTCGTTTGAGCCCCTTCAGATAAGTTTTTAGTAGGATTCTACAATGACTGCCGCCTTATGGCCTGCACTACGCTAAAATGGTATATGGAGGACTACAAAGTGGGAATATGTATATATGTGTGTATCTATGTGTTGTGTCACATAGTGCAAGATTTATTTTTTCCTGTGAGGGGAAAAAAATCGAACCACACGAAACAAAATAAGCCAAAACAAAACAAGCAATGGCTATTCATAATTTGGTTAGGGAGGGAGAAGCGAGCCAAAGGAGAAATCTGCATGGTGGTTTTTCACACAACATATTAACAACTAAATTCCACTACTTGGAAATAAACCACATTTTCAGAATACTCAATCAGCCACTTGTAACAGCATTTGAAGTTAGAAAATTAAGCAGTTTTACTGGTGTCATTTCTATCAGGCAATGAAGAAAGTCGGACACTTTAATTGCCTTCATGCTTGAGTGAAAAAAGTAGAAATATTTTTTTCTTATTTTAAATAAGTAGTATGGTGTTTTACCTTTTCTCACCATCTCTTCTTGTGACAGCGTTTTCCTAATCAACTAGTGATTATAGTGCTGAGATCTTGTGTGGAAGTAAATGATGTGTGGAGTTGTCAAGATTCATAAACTCGCAAAGCCTCAAACTTAGTTACTATTATCTATAAAAGAGGAAAATAATTGCATTCGCCTCAGGTTTTGGTTTATTTTGTACCTCAAAGAATTAACTGAGGTAATGTATGTACAACACTTCAAACAGTGCTTGGCATTTAGCAAGTGTACAATAACTTTTAGCTATTATTATTGACATCTCTTGATAACGTTCTGTTAGTGTTGTACTGACATGACTAAAAGACTTCTCCATAGGTACTTATGTTGCATGAACTATTTGTTGCTGAAGGCAAAAGAGACTAAAATTGTTAAATAGTCTCTGGTAGCAGTATTTTTTATTTTTATTAAATTTATTGGGGTGACATTCATTAATAAAATCACATAGGTTTCAAGTGCACAATTCTGTAATATATCATCCATACATCACATTGGGTGTTCACCAGCCAGAGTCAGTCTTCCTTCCCTTATCATATATTTGACACTTTTACCCTCTTCTACCACATCTCTTCCCCCCTTACCCTCTGGTAACCACTAAACTGTTATCTGTGTCTATGATTTTTGTTGGTTTATTTGTTTGTCTTGTTCATTTGTTGCTTTCAGTTTTATTTCCCGCAAGAGTGAAGTCATGTGGTTCTCAAATTTTTCCATCTGACTTATTTTGCTTAGCATAATAATCTCAAGATCCATCCATGTTGTCTCAAATGGCAGTATTTCAACTTTTTTATGGCCAAGTAATATTCCATTGTGTATATATACCACATCTTCTTTATCCAATCATTTATTGAAGGACACTTTGCTTGTTTCCATGTCTTGGCCACCATGTATGATGCTGCAATGAACATAGGTGTACATATATTTTTATGGATGAATGTTTTCAGATTTTTCGGGTAGATACCCAGAAGAGGGATGGCTGGGTCATATGGTAATTCCACTATTAATTTTTTGAGGAAACTCCGTACTATTTTCCATAGTGGCTGTACCAATTTACATTCCCACCAGTAGTGTATGGGGGTTCCTTTTTCTCCACAACCTCTCCAATGTTTGTTATTACTTGTCTGATTGATAATAGCCATTCTAACAGGTGTGAGGTGTTATCTCAGTGTGGTTTTGGTTTGCATTTTCCTAATAGCTAGTGAAGTTGAGTGTCTTTTCAAATATCTGTTGGCAATTTGAATGTCCTCTTGGGAGAAGTGTCTCTTCAGATCATCTGCCTTTTTTTTTCTTTTTTTTTTTTTTTAATTAAAGTTTACTGGGGTGACAGTAGTTAGGTTTCATGTGTACAATTCTGTAATATATCACCTATATATCACATTGTGTGTTCACCACCCAGAGTCAGTTCTCCTTCCATCACCATATATTTGATCCCTTTTATCCTCATCTACTACCCTCCATGCCCTCTTACCCTCTGGTAACCAATAAACTATTGTCTATGTCTATGAGTTTTTGTTCCTTAATTTGTGTGTCTTGTTCCTTTGTTGTTTTCTGTTTTATATACCTCCCAACAAGCTCTCTGCCTATTTTTAAATTGGATTGTTTTCTTTCTTGCTGTCGAGTTGTGAATTATTTATATATTTTGGGTACTAGCCCCTTACCGGACGTGTTGTTTGCACAATTCTTCTTTCATTCGTTTGGATGCCTCTTTATTTTATTAACGGTTTCTTTTGCTGTTCAGATGCTTGTGAGATTGATATCATCCCATTTATCGATTTTTTCTTTTACTGCCCTTGCCTTTGAGGTCAAATTCATAAAATCTACTTTAAGACCACGGTCCATAAGTTTACTACCTAAGTTTTCTTTCATGCAGTTTATTGTTTCAGGTCTTATATTTAGGTCTTTGATTCATGTTAAGTTAATTTTGGTATATGGTGACAGGTAACACTCTAGTTTTATTTTTTTGCACGTGGCTTTTCAAATCTCCCAGCACTTTTTATTGAAGAGGCTGTCTTTTCTCCATTGTATGTTTTTGACTTGTTTGTCAAAAATTATATGTCCATATTTATGTGAGTTTATTTCTATGTTCTCAGTTCTATTCCATTGGTCTGTGTATCTGTTTTTCTGTCAGTGCCATACTGTTTTGATTATTATTGCCCTGTAGTACAAGCTGAAGTCAAGGAGTGTGATACCTCCAGCATTGTTCTTTTTTCTTAAGATTGCTTTGGCTATTCGGGGTCTTCTGTGGTTCCAAACAAATCTGATGATTTTTTTGTTCTATTTCTTTAAAAAATGCCATTGGGATTTTGATGGGGATCACATTAAATCTGTATATTACTTTGGGTAATATGGCCATTTTAACTATGTTGATTCTTCCAATCCATGAACACGGAATGTCTTTCCATTTCTTTGTGTCTTCTTCAATTTCTTTTAAAAATGTCCTATAGTTTTCAGAGTATAAGTCTTTCACATCCTTGGTTAAGTTTATTCCTAAGTATTTCTTTTTGTTGCAGTTGCAAAGGAATTTTTTTTTTATCTTTTTCTGAAGTTTCATTTTTAGTATATAGGAATGCAATGGACTTTTGTACATTGATTTTGTAGCCGGCAATTTTACTGTATTCATTTATTGTTTCTAATAGCTTTTTGGTGGAGTCGTTAGGGTTTTCTATATATAGCATCATGTCATCTGCAAAAAAATGACAATTTAGCTTCTTCATTCCCAATTTGGATGCCTTTTATTTTTTTCTCTTGCCTGATTGCTCTGACTAGGACTTCCAACACTATGTTGAATTACATTGGTGACCGGTGGCATTCCTGTATTGTTCTTGATCTTAAAGAAATGCTTTTAGTTTTTTACCATTAAGTGTGATATTAACTGATGGTTTGTTGTATATCGCCTTTAATGTGTTGAGGTACTTTCCTTCTATACTCAATTTATTAAGTATTTTGATCATAAAATTTGATGTTGTATCTTCTCAAATGCCTTTTCTGCATCTATTGATATAATCATATGATTTTTATCCTTTATTTTGCTTATGTGATGTAACACATTGATTTGCATATATGAAACATCCTTGTGACCCTGCAATGAACCCCACTGGTCATAATGTGTAATCTTTTTAATGTATTGTTGTATTCAATTTGCTAGTATTTTGTTTAGCATTCTTGTGTCTGTATTCATCAGAGACATTGGTCTGTAGTTTAATTTTTTTGTGTGTGTTATCCTTAACAGGCTTTGGTATCAGTGTAATGTTTGCCTAATAAAATGATTTAGGAAGTATTGCCTCTTCTTCAATTTTTTTGGAAGAGTTTGAGGAGGACAGGTATTAAATCATCTTTGAATGTTTCATTAGAATTTACTAGTGAAGCCATCTGGTCCAGGACTTTTGCTTTTGGGGAGGTTTTGGAAGAGTATTTCAATTTCCTTGCTGTTGATTGATCTTTTTAGATTTTTTAATTATTTGTGATTTGGTCTAGGAAGGTTATATATTTCTAAGAACTTGTCAATTTCTTTTAGTTTATTGAATTTGGTGGCATATATTCCTTCACAGTATTCTTGCATGATCCTTTGTGTTTCTGTGGTATCTGTTCTAACTTCTCTTTTATTTCTGATTGTGTTTATTTGTGCCTTTTTTCTTTTTTCCTTAGTGAGTCTAGCCAGGGGCTTGTCAATTCTATTAATCTTTTCAAAGAACCAGGTATTTGTTGCATTAATTTTTCCTGTTGTCTTTTTGTACTCTATTTCATTTAATTCTGCTCTAATTTTTATTTCCTTCCTTCTGCTGACTTTGGGTTTCATTTGTTCTTCTTTTTCTAGTTCTTTAAGATGTTATGTTAGATTGTTTACGTAGGACTTTTCTTGTTTCTTGAAATAAGCCTGCAATGATATAAATTTCCCTCTTAATACTCCTTTTGCGGTATCCCAATAATTTTGATACGATGTATGTTCATTCTCATTTGTTTCTATGTCTCTTTTGATATTTCCTTTTATTTCTTTTATAACCCAGTCGTTCTTTAGTAGCATGTTGTTTAATCTCCATGTATTTGTGGTTTTCCCACTTTCTTTTTGAAAATATCTCCAAATACAAATCATTGTGGTCAGGAATATACTTGGTATGATTTCAGTCTTCTTAAATTGCTGAGGCTAGTTTTGTGTCCCAAACTTTGGTCTATCCTTGAGAATGTTCCATGTGCTGTAGAAAATAATTTGTAGTCTGGTGTTGTAGGATGAAAAGCTCTATAAATGTCAATTATTTACATGTGGTCTAATGTGTCGTTTAAGGTTGATATTTCCTTATTCATCTTTTATTTGTGTTCTCTATCCGTAGCTGTCAATGGGGTAGTTAGGTCCCCTACTATAATTGTGCTTTTGTCAGTTTCTCCCTTTAGTTCTGTTAGTAGTTGCTTATATATTTTGGTGTCTTTGATTTGGAGCATACATTTTGATAAGTGTTACATCTTCTTGTCACTTTTATCATTATGAAATGTTCATCTTTGTCTCTTTTTAACCCTTTCTATTCTGAAGGCTGTTTTATCAGATATACTTGTAAGTATGACTACACCTGATTTTCTCTGGATACCATTTGCTTGTATCATTTTCCACTCTTTCATTTTGAGTCTATATTTGTCCTTGTAGCTGAGATGTGTCTCTTGGAGGCAGCATATGGTTGTATTTAGTTTTTGTTCCAATCCACTGCTCTGTGCCTTTTTATTGGTGAGTTCAGTCCATTTAAAGTTATTATTGATATATGAGGATTTCCTACAGCCATTTTAGCTTCTGTTTTCTGGTGGCTTTGTGTCTTCATTGTTAATTTGCCTTTGTATTTTTGACTGTTATTTTAGTTTGGTGGTATTCTATGAATTTTTCCTCTGTTTCCTCTTTTTTTTAATGTTATGTGTCTCAGTGATGGATTTTTTTTTTTTTTGAGTGGTTACCATTAAGTTTATGTAAAAGAAAGTTTCATATATACAGTAGTCCTTTTTCTTCAGCATGTATCTTATCACCATTCCCTTTTGCAAATTTAGACATTTACCTCTTCCCCTTTTATGTTTTTGTTACCACAAGTTATCCCTATTTATGCTGTGAGTTTATTTCCAAGTTGCAGTATCAAATTGTTTTCTTCTCATTTTATTTTTCTTTGTTTTTTAAATCTCCTTTACCCTTTGTGTTATTTATGTTTAAGTGTATAGTGCCCTATTCTGTGTAGGAGTTGCCGTTTTCTGCTTCTGTCTTTCTGTTACTAATCTTACTAGTAGTTTTGTATCCCTTTGTCCTTTTGTTTCAGATAGAGTAACCTCCTTCAGTATTTTCTATAATTCAGGCCTTTTGGTGGAAAATTCCCTCAGCTTCTGTACATATGGAAAGGTCTTTATTTCTCCTTCATATCTAAAGGATAACTTGGCAGGGTATATTATTCTTGGCTGGTAATTTCTCTCTTTCAGTAGTTTGAATATTTGATTCCACCCTCTCCTGGTTTGTAGAATTTCTGTTGAAAAATTTGATAGTAATCTAATGAGCTTTCCTTTGTAGGTTATCATCTTCTTTTCCCTGGATGCCTTGAGAATTCTGTCTTTGTCATTAATTTTTGACAGCTTCACTATAATGTGCCTTACAGAAGGCCTATTAGAATTGAGGTAGTTAGGTGTTCTGTTTACTTCTTGTATTCAAGGATCCAGTTCTTTCCATAGGTTTGAGACATTCTCTTCAACTATTTGTTTGAATAGGTTCTCTATTCCCTTCTCCCTCTCTTCTTCTTCTGGTATACCCATTATTCTCATATTGCTCTTTCTGATGGAGTCACAGTACGTGTATTATGCTTTCATTGTTTTGTTTTGTTTTTTAACTCTCAAGTCTCTCTCTTCTTCCATCTGCTTTATTTCCAAATTTCTATCTTCGATATCAATAATTCTTTCCTCCCTCTGGTCAGGTTTATATCCTAAGCTTGCTTTTTCATTCTTTATCTCTTTTATTAAATTCTTCAGCTCCAGAATTTCTGTTTTATTTATTTCAATCTCTCATTATTCATTTCGTTCATTGATTTTTATTTCTGAGTTGACTAAAGTACCTCTCTGAGATTTCTTGGCACTTGTTAGTTTTTTTTTTCAGAACTGCAGTCTTGAATTCTCTGTCATTTATGTCACATATTTCCATGTCTTTAAATTTGTTTTCTGGGTATTTTTCATTTTCTTTCTGAGCTGCCTTGTTGCCTTGGTTATTCACAGTAATTAATGGATTATTTCTCTTCCTGGGCATCTACAGTAATGAATTCTGCAGCAGGTTGATATGAAGAGGTCTTTCTTTTGTTTTACTGTAGGTAGCACTGGATCATTTTATTTTCTCTTGCCCTTTCCTGCTTCTCAGCATAGAAGATTTTCTGGGGTGGTGGGCGTCTTCTCTGTGACCAGCTTGCCTCAGTCAGCCAGCACCAACCCTGTGGGAAGATGTGCAGTGGGATCCTGATCCCCTGAAATCCCACTGTTATCCATGCAGCCAGATGCAGAGCTGTACGCTGCAACAGCCCTGGGTGTCCCCGCTGGCATCATCCATGAAAGGTGGGGTGTGGTGGGCTGGGAGAGGCCATGTTGTGTTTGTGTCTTTGTTTTCCTCCAAGTAATGATGACTGCAAGACCACAGCTTCCTTGTCCCTATATTTCCACCCTTGTTGCTGGAATTAGCCTCTATGTGCATCTGCTACTCAAAACTGTCTCTCCAGTTCTCAGGGCTGTAGATATTCTGCTCTTTAATTTGACAGTGCTATAATGTCTTCTAGGGCCCACTGCTAGCACTGGGAGGTTGTGGATGAGGCAAACTCTGGGGTTGGGGAGGAGGTTGGCAGGCTTCCTGGCTTTGTTTTCTGCCCTGCAATGAGGACTGTTAGAACACAGTTTTCACACTTCTGTATTCAGTTGCCTCGACGTCTCTGCCCCCAAAGTTGAGACCCCCATAGTTTGTTTAGTATCCTATGTTGGTCACTCAGGCAGGATTGCTCAGGGCCACAGAGAGTGCACCTGAAGCCTGAATCCTCCACCCTCCCAGGACCACAGTGTGCTCCAGGCTGCATCCAAGGCCATGGCCCCATCTCTGCACTTCTCCCTTCCCTCCTGCTCTGTTTGCCCGTATTCACCCCCCTTCAGATGTGTCAATTTGCGAATCTCTCAGATGTGTTTGTTTGTTGTATAAGGAATCTTTTGTTGAATTATAGTTGAAACTTAATGTAACTTTTGGGAGAGAGATCATGCGGAATCCCTCATGCCGCCATGTTTCTGACTTTACCCTAGCAGCATTTTTGCTTTTTGTTTTAAGCTTCACTCAGACCAAAGTATCAACACTCACTAGGTGAACTGCTATTGACCAAAAATGTTACCATCATTGTAGCCTAGCAGCATTTTTTAAAAAGTAAGGTTTAGTAAGTAGCAGGAGAGCTTGCATTATCTGTTCCCTCTGGACATTAGGAAATAGTTCAAATGTTCAGTCAATTTTCTTGTTTGATTGGGACTATTATTTAAAGTATTAGTTCATTTCAGAAGACAATTGTATGCATCTGGAATGGTTAAATTAGGAAAACCTTTTCCCTTCTGTTTGCTACCTTTTTTTCTTAATTGAGGTGTTTATTTTGCAGCTAGAGAGACATTGCTTGGGGGGAGGTTGTTAATTCCTCTCCTGCCAATAAGTATATGATTGTAAACAAGATAATTAGCATTTGCTTTCTTTTCTACAGCATTAGTAACAAAATAAATGTGAAACATAAAATGATTTTTCTACTTTTGTATCCTTCAAATGTTGTTATATTTGTGGGAAATTGGAACAATTAATAGTGAATTCAAAACCAATTTCGAAGAAAGCATTTCTGTGTGGTTTGATGCAAAACTTAAATCCAGATCTCTGGATAATTTAAATTTTGAATCCATTATTTGAGAAAGATATATTAATTCTATTCTAATCCTCTGAACCAACCTTTATTGATCTCTGCTTGCCCAACCTCTTTATTTTATGATTATGTCAATTAAGCAGAAAAATCATAAAACTGTTCTTTTAATTTCTTTCAGATAAGATAATAATGAGCAATGTAATCCCTCTGAAAAAGGGCCTCTGGGCATGAGCAGGGCTGGTGGAGATAAAAAGACATTTTGCAGTCTATTTTGATACAAGACATGTGTTTCCAATGATTGATTTACTCTCTTGTTTGTATTTATAAAGACAAAATAACAGACAGTTGCATTTTTTGTCCTAAACTTGTACCTGAAATTGTAATTAATGTGTGCTTTATTCATTCTGCTCACTTCATTCACTGAAAATTTAACTCAATATAAAAATATACCAGGGGTCCCCAAAAATGTATACACATTTTAAGATAACATCTCTTAAAAAAGAGATGGCTTTGTTTACTGCCTTGCAATGAGGACTGGCTTTGTTTTATCATTATGATGATATACACCCTCTGTATGTATTGGGCATCCTCTGTATGTATTGAGGACTTACCACGTGGCAGAAATAAGTACTGGGTTTCAAAAATGCAAAGGAAGATGTCCCCTATCCTGGGGTACTTACCATCTATACCAGGAGTCAGGTATGAAGTGTTCCACAGGGCAGGAAAAGGGGGAGCTGCAGTTGTATCTCAGAAATAATAAACCTTGCCTCCTTCATTCAGGTGGGAGAAAAGATGGAAGAGGAGAAAATAATCCCTGTATAACAATTTAAACATAATGATTCAAAGATCTGTATACTTTAAAGAAAATAGCTAACAAACAATGTTGATTGAAAGCTAGATTGCTAGGGATTTATAATGCCAAGATATGGAGTTTGGGCTTCAGTCCAATTCTTCTGTAATTAATATTAACATTTATTTTATTTCAGCATACATTTAGTTAATCACCATTCTATATAAGGCACTGGGCCAAGCATTAGGGGTATTTGGAAAATGGACTAGATATGGCTTCAACCTCCATGAAGCCCATATTATTATTTGTAAAAAATATTTTATAGTTATAATAGTTACCGTTTATTAACTGCTATGTTTCTGTGTAGTGTATCATTACTTTAATCATAACAACAAATTGGAGGTTGTTTTCAGTTTTATTGTATGTGAGCAGAAACTACAAAACAGAGAGGTGGATGCCATCCCTACAACCACACTGCTTACGCTTGTGATCCAACTGTCCTGCTATTCCCATTACACTACATTGCCTGAGGCAGTTTGCTGATGAAGCTCATTAGTGGAATCACACTTTATAAATTCAGATTTTGAAGCATTCATCGGTTTAGGGTTATACATGTTAGAATTGAAGAGAACTTTAAAAAATATCTACTCTTACTCTCATTTTCTTCTCATGTCTGAGATCCAGTGATGTCAGGGGACCACTCCAGGTTTGGGGGATTGAGAATATTGACTCTCCAGTAAGGCTTCTTTTCTCTACACTTTATAATTTATATAAATCCACTTATCCCAACACCCGTCTCTGGAGATACACTAGCAAGTAAGGAGACATAAACTTTGTCCTCATAAACCTTAGTCTAGTTGAAGAGATCAAGATAGTGCAAAACAGAATATTTTCCTATGAAAAGCATCAACTGTCACCTTTCACTCTAATTGGGGAGGGTAGACCACTCCTGAAGTGAGCTATTATTGGTAAATATTTGCCTCTGAAACCTACTAATTGCCAGTGACTTTGAATAACATATTTTTCTGGTGGGATCACCTTTGTGTTATCTTTCCATAAAATCCATGTGAAATGGCCTTTTTAAAAATCACTTTTTATTATTATTATTTTTTGTTTCAGTCCCATCCTCTCTCCTTCCTATCATTAAAAAACCAAGTGGTTTCCCATCCAAGTGGTAACCAGGCCTGACTCTGCTTAGCTTCTGAAATCAGATGAGATTGGGTGCATTCAGGGTGGTATGGCCATAAATTACATGAATGTTTAACCACTGAGCTATATAGTTGAAGCTAGTATCAAATAATATTGAATGTCAACTATAATTGAAAAATTAAGAGAAAGTGGGGGATAGGTAAAGGGGAATAAGAGGTTCAGATTTCCAGGTATAAAACAAGTCATGGGGATGCAATGTACATCATGGGGAATATAGTCAATAATATTGTGATAGTGTGGTACAGTGTCAGGTGGTTGCTGGACTTACCATGGTGATCACTTCTTTAGGTATATAAATGTCAAATAACTATGATGTACACCTGAAACTAATATAATATTATATGTTAGGTATATTTTAATAAATACCTTTAAAAAATAAAACCATGAAATAAAAAAAAAATAGGTGGATTTTAGCTAGACTTATTGTGGTGATCATTTCACAATATATACACATATTGAATCACTGTTGTACACCTAAAACTAATATAATATTATATGTCAATTATGTCTCGATTTAAAAAGCTGGGTTTAACTTCAAATGCCATAAAGAAAGAGGACTTGGTCTTAAATATTTTAATGGTATTAAAGTGCTACTTGGGAAAATCTGGTTCTCTAAATATGAAATTGAGAACATACATTAATTTTAAATTGTTCTCAGTATAATGCATGTGTTGTTTCTCATGATTGGACTTTGGATTCAGATACATTGGTATAAAAATTAAGCCTTTTCAGCATCACTATATTTTTACAAAAAGGAATAGAAGCCTGATAAGTGATTTAAGTATTAAACTCAACAGAAATAATTTTTTTCAATTTAAATTACTTAAGCATGTGTCAGAAGATGAGTATTCAGCATAGTAAAAAGATAAAGCTAATTGATGTTTTACTCTATATTTTCTTTAACAAGTATTCTTGAGAAGGTGATTGTAGGCCTGCAGAGAAATAGAGAATGAAAGTATCTCAGAGATTTTCTCCAGTCATTGCTGTACCCAAGGGTCTAAGAGGCTCAAGATTAGAAAGATTGACTGTTGACATACTGAATAGCTCAGCAGTCTATAGCTAACACATGTTGAGAGTCAGAATTTGCTTTAGAAAGTGTGACATGCCAAGGAAATATTGGAAGTAAAGTATACAGTTAAGAATTCTAATCTCAAGATACCAAATGTCACATAGACACCTCAATGAAAATAATTATTATCAAGCTTGCAAATGAATTGCTGCTAGTGGATAGCTATGCCATGAAATTGCAAGGAAGATACAGAGGGATGAAACTTGCTGCAGCGAACTTAACAGACCACAAAATCTCTAACTCTGTGACAATTCAAATTAGATGTGATCATTTCCACCTGGTAAAACAGACTGCGGAGGCAGGTTTTCTGCTACCTGGACAGTATGTAAGTTGCCAAGTAGCTAGATGAGGTAAGATAGTTAGCATTCTTAACTTGCACATTATGTGTGTTTGTTCTCTCATGTTCTATTAGTTTCTTGTCCCTTAGGTGGGAAAAGAGTCACCATTGTTCTTGTCATTGCATTTTAGAAGCTGGGAATGTCCCAAATTTAATCAGATTACATGCTCTCTTTTAATATGGCAAAAAAAATGCACTTAGCTATCAAAGTTGACTCTGCCACATACATATTCCCCACTTATAAATAAGAATGAATGTTTGTACTGTTTATTATATAAATATATGTATTATTTTTTGAAATCTTGTGTTACTTTCTAGATGTTATCAGCATAGCTGTTTAAAAATTTAAGTTCATATTATAGATTTAGATTGCTTTATTTACAAGTTTCCCAAACTCCCTCCCTGATAACCTTTTACAATGTATGAATTAATTATATTTGTGCTGTTTTTTTCTTTGAGAGAGATATCCTCAGAAACTAGCAGGCAAGGTCAATCCTTATAGTTTTTGGAATGGGCAATTTGGTCATAAATATTGTTGTACAGTCAAATCAGTATTTGCTTCTTAACAAGAATGCACATGTACATGGGCCAGTATACTTCTGAAACATCAATCTTATGAGAAAATTTCACTGTCAAGCTAATGTCAAATAGCATATCACCCTTTGCTATGGTCAACTTATCACAGTGTTAAAGCTATAGCACTTAGCACAGTGAATATAAATAGAAGACACAATAAATGTTTGTTAGATGAACCCATGCAGTCAATCTATTTAATCAATATACTTTAATCAAAACAGTGACACTATAATACTGCAAAAAAAACATATGAAACAACTGTTTTGGAACATTGGCAACAGAAAATACAGAGTAAACATTTTTGCTGGTAGAACATTGTTTATAGTTTTTACCAATCCACACATTTATTCATAAGTCCTATCTGATAAAAATTACCATAGATTAGCGTTCTCAACTTTGACTTCAAAGCAAATATTAACAGGAGATTTAAAAAGGCTCAGAGCCCAGGCCATATCCCAGACCAACTAAATCAGGAAATCTGAGGTAGGGCCCAGGTATCAGTACTTTTTAGAGCTTCCCAGGGGCTTCCAATGTAGCCATGGTTGAGATCCAGGATCATAGAGAGTACCACAAAACTTGACTTTGGTCTGGATAATATGTATAATGAACACTTTTGCTTTTATCACATAACACTTACTTTTAAATCTTCCTTTTCTATTCTTATCCCATTGCATTGAAATTATTTTATCAGTCTCTACTCCAGTAAACTGAAAGCTCCTTCAAAGCAGGGACAGTATCTTATTAATTAGCATGTACTACTGTTAGCATCTACTGTTAATAAATATCTGTTCAGGAAGACAATGAACTAATGAATTGATTTAAAAACTGAATGAAAAATAAAAGATTTCTGCATCCACACATTGTGGGATAACTGGTATGGGAATAGCCCTTCCAACATAAAAAATAAGAAAACTGAACGAAATACTTGTATATGAAACAACTGTTTACAGGCACAGGATAACAAGTAGGGGAGGACTGATATACCTGAGAGAAGGTAAACAAAATGATTGTGCTTATGTCTGGAAACACTTTCCAGATCATGGCACAAGGCTGGACCCCAAACAGAGCATAAATATGTCTTGCTTTGTTGGGGAGACTGAGATTGTAGTTCAGAGCTACGGAAGTGGCTGTGTGTGGGGCAGGATATCAAAAAAGTAGACTTTGCAAAGAGAATGAACTCTGAAAAAATCTATATAGGGATCTGCTTGAATCTTTGGTAAATACTGAACTGTACATGTATAGCTTAGAATAGTCTAAGTCAGGAAAAAGAGAAGAAATTTGGGACCTATAACTAGGCAAAAAAAATAATCAGTAGAAACACATGAAGAGACATTTAAAAAGCTATTATAAATACTTTTATTAATTTAAAGAAAAATATGAACATAAGAATCTATAATAAAATGGAAATTATGAAAAAGAACAATATATGTATTTTATAACTGAAAGATATAATACCTGAAATGAGCAATTTATGGTATAGATTCAAAAGCAGATTAGAAAAGAACAGTATAGACTAAAATATCAGTGAACTGAAAACAGAGCAATAGAAACTGTCCAAACTGGAGCATAGTGAGAAAAAAGATGAGGTAGGGGATAGATAGATATCATGTATATATGTGTATATACACACACGTCATACACACACACGTGAGTGCTCGTGTGTGTGTGTATATATATATATATAAAATATATATATAATATATAATATATATATACTATATATATAAAATATAAAAAACAAGCGCACAAAGGACAAAAGAGAAGAATTATAGTGGTGTTATGTTATTATGTATGAAGTTATATAATATTTATTTGTTGCATATTATAAACTATAGAGTAATAATTTGAAAAGGAAAAGGTTATTTAAATGGGTTATGAAATTAAATGAAGTACAAAAACTATGCAATACAAAAGTAGTTAGGAAAAGAACATAAGTAACAGGAAACAAATGAGTCAAATAGAAAATAAATAGCAAGATGATAGACTGAAATCCAAGCTTATCAAGTAGGAAGCTAAATGTACGTAGGCTAAAAATCCCAATTAAAAGGCAGAAATTTTGAAACTATACAAAAATATAAATAAGACTCAACTATATGCTGTTCATAAAACATGAACATGAATCTTAAATATAAAGATATAGATTAAAATAAAAGAAAATGATGAAAAAAGATAAAAGATGGAAATCATCATAATAAGAATGCTTGAAAATCTATATTAATGTCAGACAAAGTAGGCTTCAGGATAAGAAATATTATCAGAGTTAAAGAGTTATTTTATAATTATAAAATGGTGAATTCATTAAAAATACATAACCTAATGTGTATGGAATATTAATAAATCTAAGCATGCATGAAGTAAACACTGACAGAACTAACAGTGAAGTAGACAAATCAGCCATTACAGTTATAGTTTTCAACACTTCTCTCTCAGTAATTTATAGACCAAAAAGACATAAAAGCAGTAAACATATATAGTATTTGATTATACTAACATAAAAGTTTACCAAATTAACATTTTTAGGACAGTGCATAAAATATATACAGAATATGTATTCTTTTCAAGTACACATAGCATGTTCACCAATATAGACTATAGTCTCAGTCATAAAAGAAGCCTCAATTAATTTTGAAAAGGACTGAAAGAACACAAGATTTGTTCTCAGACCAAAGAGAATTAAATTGAACATCAATAGGAAAAGATATCAGGAAAATCACCAAATAGTTAGAAGTATTTGGGAATTATATACTCTGCATAACCCATGGGTAAAATAGGAAATCACAATTGAAATTAGAAAATATTTTGAACTAAATAAAAATAAATGGAACATATCAAAATTTGTACAATGCAATAAAGCAATATTTAAATAAAATGCATAGCTTTGCTGATATTAAATTTGCAAAATAAATTATCTACCAAATATTTAAGGAAAAAATAATACCAATGTGATCAAATTCTTCCAGAAAATAGAATGCTCCCTAACTTATTTGATGTAGTCACCATAACCCTGATAACAAAACCAGACAACATTGTGAGAATACTATAGATAAGTATATCTCATGAACATCCACAAATTTCTGTAAATATTCATATGTACAAAATCCAAAGGAATCTAAATCATTCTATCTCTCATCTATCCATCTATCAGAACAAATAAGTGAATTTAGCAAAGTCATGGAATACCAGGTCAATATACAAAAATGTGCACAATTAAATGAAAGTTAAAATATTACCATTTACAATTGTGTGAAAAATAAAATATTTAGGGCTAGATTTAACAAGTTGTGCCTAAGGCCTCTATTCTGCAATAAACAGAACATTGATGAGATGTAAATTCTAAAAGACCTTAAAAAATGGAGAGAGAAAATATGTTCACGGAATGGTAGGCTCAATATTGTTAAGATGTGAACTGTTTCTAAATTGCTGTATAATTTCAATGCAATCAAAATCAAAATCCTAGCAGGCTTTTTTTACACAGGAATTCACAAGTTTATTCTAAAATGTATATAGAAATTCAAAAGATCTATAATGATCAAAATATTCTTGGAAAGGAAAACTATAAAACTTACTATAAATCTAAAGTAATAAAGACAGTATGGTATTGACAAAAAGGTAGATAAATAGATCAATGGAATGCAATAGAGAATACAGAAAGAGCGCCACATTTATACAGTAAATTGATTTTTGACAAAGGCACTAGAGCAATGTAATGGAGAAATAAAATTTTTTCAACAATTATTCTGGAGCAATTTTACAAAAGTATGGATTAAAGTGAACATAAACATCTACCGGACACCACACACATAAATTAGTTCAAGATGGATCATAGATCTCCATGTAATATTTAAAAATGTGTAACATTTTCATGAGTAAGCAGAATATATTCATAAACTTGAGGTAGTCAAAAGGTTTCTGAGATGGAACCTAGGAAGCACTGAAAACAATAGATAAACAATAAATTACTCCTTTAAATTATAAATTTATTTTCATTGATAAACATCATTCAGATAATACTAAGGCAATCTATATATATAGGGAGAGAATATTCACAATGCATATATGTGACAAAGCAGTTGTATGAGGACTTAATCAAAAACGATTCCTGCAAATCACAAGTTAAACAAGAAACAGCCCAACAAAAATGGGCAATAGACTCGAGTGGGAACTTCACACAGAAAAACAGATATTAAAGGTCAACAATCTTATCAAAAGTGCTCAGCATCTTTAGACATCAGGAAAATATAAATTAACACCATGAGACCCACGGCACATGCATCACAATAGCTAAAATGGGTAAGACTGGCAAAACCAAGTTTTATAAACAACGTGAATCAACCAAAACTCTCTGACGTTGCTGTGAGGAATGTAAATGACAGGTTGAACCTGTGACCAAATGTGTTAGTTTGCTAGGGCTGCTGTAACAAATACCACAGAGTGGGTGGCTTAAACAATGCAAATTTATTTTCTCACTGTTCTAGCTGCTAGAAATCTAAGGTCAGGGTGTCCAAAGGGTTGATTTCTTCTGAGTTCTCTCTTCTTGGCTTGTAGCTAGCTTCTTCCTCTTTCTTCACATGATCTTTCCTCTGCATTGTCCTAATCTCCTTTTTTTATAAGGACACGTGTCTTATTGGATTACGGCCCACACACATAACCTCATTTTACCTTAATTACCTCTTTAAAGTCTCAATTTCCAAGTACAGTTATATTCTGTAGCACTGGGGAGTAGGTCTTCAACATGAATATTGGATGGACACAGCCTATAACACCTAGCCAAACCACAATTCTAGTTTAATCTAACTCTCCCCCAAGTTTGCATTTATTTCTGAATAGCTGAACGTAATTTAAGAAAAAGTCACCACTATGGTGACTGGTCTAGTAGGCCCTTAATCTTTCCCAGAAATCATATAATGTCCCCCTAGTCCATTTATTCCCACTCTCATAGTAACTACTTCATACCTTCCCTACATCCAGTACCTCACTCCTTACTTCCATTTTCTCTCTTAGTTTATAGCCTTTCTTTTTATTTCACTGAGAAAATGAAGCCTATCCTGAAGAATATGCATAAGCTGACACTCCATCTGCATATGTCTTTGCACCTACCTTCAATCTTCCTTCCTGTTCTTATGGATGAGATTTCCATGTTCTCAACTTAGGACAGTCTTTACATCCAGTGCAAGATTCCTCATAGATTACTTACTCAAGGTCATCATTCCAGTAATTCTTGTTGTGTCCTGCATCACCATTTTCCCCTTTCAACTGGTTGGTTCTATTGATCCCAAAAATATGTTGATGTTCAATCCAGCTTAAAAAATTCCTTTGGTCCATTTTATTTCTCTACATGCCACTCCATTTCTCTCCTTCCCTTTATGTATCACAGTTCTGGAAAGTGCTGTGCATATATTCATTATCTCTATTGCTTTTCCTCCTGATGAGTCTTAAACCCACTCCAGAGAAGTTTTCAACCATCCAAAAGTACTTTGCTAAGGTCATTGGTGATCTACATATCCCTAAATTTGGCATGCTGATCCTTCTTTACTTAGCAGCAATATTTTTTTTCTTTTTACTTTTAAAAATTAAATTTATTGGCGTGACATTGGTTAATTAAATTATATAAGTTTCAAGTGTACAATTCTATAATACATCATCTGTGTGTTGCATTGTGTATTTACCACCCAAAGTCAAATCTCCTTCTATCACCATATATTTGATCCCCTTTCCCCTTTTCTACCTCCCACTCCTTTCCTTCTGGTAACCACTGTAGTGTTGTCTGTGTCTATGAGCTTTGCTTGTTTGTCTTGTTCATTTTTTGTTTTGTTTTTTTGCTTTCTGTTTCATATCCCACTTATGAGTGAAGTCATGTGGTTCTCGACTTTTTCTGTCTGACTTATTTTACTTAGCATAATAATCTCAAGATCCATCCATGTTGTTGCAAATGGCCATATTTCATCTTTTCTTATGACAGAGTAGTATTCCATTGTGTATATGTACCACATCATCTGTATCCAATCATCTATCGAAGGACACTTGGGTTGTTTCCCTGTCTTGACCACCATGAATAATGCTAGCAGCAGTATTTGAAAATTGTTCATGCTGGAAACATTTTTCCCCAACTTTATTGAGATATTATTGACATATAATACTGTCTAAGTTTAATGTGTACAACATGATGACTTGACGAATACATATTGTGAAACGATCACCACAGTAAGGTTGTTTAAAACATCCATCACCTCCATAGTTGCTTTGTGTATGTGTGTGTGTTTTCAGAATATTTAAGATCTACTTTCTTAGCAACTTTTAATTATATAGCACAGCATTGTTAACTATAGTCCATGGTGTACGTGAGATTCCCCAAAATGTATTCCTCTTATAATTGGAAGTTTGGACCCTTTGAACCACCTCTCCTCCTTTTCCCCACCCTTCAGCCCCTGTGAACCACCATTCTACTCTCTGTCTATAAGAGCGAGATTTTTAAAAAATTCAAATTCAAATTCAAAAATGAAAGAAAAACTTGACTACCGGGAACTTTATACTCATTAGCTGTATCACCTCAGTCACTTTGGTAGTTCCTTCTTGTGTCCTCAACTTCTAATGTAGGCCTATCATTAGACCTCTTTTCTAACCTTTTAACTTTGGTGTCAGAAAGCTTTAAAAGCAATCTCTGAGTCAACAGTTTCATGATTTATCACTCCAGGCTGGTCCTCTTGTCTGAATTACTCTCTTATATCCAACTGATTATGCAGCATCTCCACTCGAATGGTTAAGAGACATTTTTCACTTAACGTGAATAAAACGTGCTATTCATCTTGCCTCACAAACCTGTTCCTCATG
The DNA here is from genome assembly GCF_057876585.1 of Rhinolophus sinicus. Taxonomy (NCBI): domain Eukaryota; kingdom Metazoa; phylum Chordata; class Mammalia; order Chiroptera; family Rhinolophidae; genus Rhinolophus; species Rhinolophus sinicus. The sequence continues at coordinate 18,508,983 of NC_142518.1, read as the reverse complement.
CCAATTACTGGAAATTCCATTCTTCTAGTCATTTAGGCTAAAAACCTTATCAGTTTTGACTCCTCTCTTTTTCCCATGTCCTTCATGCAATCTGTTAACAAACTATGAAATATAAGTGCAAAATGTGTACAGAATCTTGTCAATTTACTTTCATTGCTAATTCCAAGGCATAAGCATTTCTCACCTGGATCACTGCAGTTATCTCCTAACTATGTTACTTCTATCCTTGCTTTACTCTGGGCTGTTCTCAACACCATATCCAGTGACCTTGGAAAAATAGATCAGATCATGGCACTCCTGTGTTCAAAATGCTCCAGCACTTTCTACCAGCATAGAAGCTGAAGCCATTATAATGGCCAACAAGTGTCACAAATTTTTCCACTTTAAGTCTCTGACCTCATCCTCTGTTATCTCCACCATGACCACCCTTCTCCAAGCACTTGTTCTTTTTGTGATTTCTTCAGCTCTCTAAACACTAGTTTATCTGATGACAGTTTTAGCTGTTGCCTCTCCCTGGGTTGCTTGCTTGGGTTCTGCATGTGCCTTATTTTCCCACATCTCATTTTTATTCAAATATCACTGTCTAAATAAGACCTTTCTTCGCCACCCTTATCAAAACCATCAAAACGTCCTTAATACTCCTTGTTCCTCTTCCTTGGTTTATGTTCTTCCGTAAAACCACCATCAAATAACAGGTGAGGTTTTACTTTTTTTTTTTTAATTATCCCTTTCCCACAACAGAATTTAAGCTCCAAAAAATTTAATAGATTTTAAAGGCTTTTTGTTTTTCTTGATTATTGCTTTTAACAGTGTGCTTGTCACCATGTATATCCTCTTTGGATGAATATAGTCCAATTCTCCAATTTGAAGGCGTAGTTGACTTAGCCTTTTTCTTTTGTAGCAATCTCTAGATGAATTCGATCCATATTGAATCTCGGTATGGAAGCACATGAAGTGAATTTAATTCATTGTGTTATTTTTATACATTAATACTTATAGTACTCTATAAGATAATGTAAAAATAGGGGTCATTGGTTTCTAGAAAAAAGCAAAATTTTCTTTATATTACAATAGATGCAAGTAGCAATTTTATACCTTTTATGTAACCAAATTAATTTTAAAACATGTTTGTAAACTGACAGTGTGATTCATTATAGGGCAGATCACTGTATCCTATTTTGTAAACCTCCAGCAAACCAAATTTTAGCTGTGAATGTTGAAAGCGATTCCCTTACTTAAGCAGCACTGATGGAATCACTGTGATGATCACATTCGCACTTAACTCAGCAAATAGATGGAACAAAAATAATAATGGTGCATATTATTCATGATCTTTCTACAGAGAAAATTGAACCACTCTTTCAATTGTAAATAAACATGTAAAATATTATGTGGGTTTGCTTTTTCAATGAATAACATTGAGATCTTTGATTATTTCCAACAAATTTATAGTAACAACTGAATAATATTTGTCACTAGTGTAATTTAAGAATAATTATGAAAGGGTGGTTATATGTGTACATAAATATATGTAAAAATTTATATTTTTTTAAATGTTCAGAGTTATCCAAATAATTTAAGACTGTTTCAAGAAGGTGAATTAATATTAGGTTAAGAATCACAATGCCTAGATTGTATTTTTTAACTCTGCCACTGTTTGAACTTGACCTGTTAGAAGTAGAGCACATGGTGACATATCTTACTTAGGTCCCCAATCCTTTTTATCTGTTAATGTTAAACCTGTTATTCTCTGAGAGCTCACCTAGCTGTTATATGAATATTGTTTTTCCCATGCTCACAGAGTTTTAATCTCTGAAATCAAATTGCACATTTTCAGGTAATTACTTCATTATTTTGTAATCTTAATGACAAATCTAAGAAACTAGAAATTCTTTTTTATTTTTTTTTATTTTATTAAATTTATTGGGGTAACAATTGTTAGTAAAATTACATAGATTTCAGGTGTACAATTCTGTATTACATCATCTATAAATCCCATTGTGTGTTCATCACCCAGAGTCAGTTCTCCTTCCATCACCATATATTCGATCCCCCTTACCCTCATCTCCCACCCCCCACCCCCCACCCCCCTTACCCTCTGGCAACCACCAAACCATTGTCTGTGTCTATGAGTTTCTGTTTCTCATTTGTTTGTCTTGTTCTTTTGTTGCTTTTGGTTTATATACCACATATCAGTGAAATCACATGTTTCTCTGCTTTTTCTGTCTGACTTATTTCGCTCAGCATTACTCTCTCAAGATCCATCCATGTTGTCACAAATGTTCCTATATCATCTTTTCTTACCGCCGAATAGTATTCCATTGTGTATATATACCACAACTTCTTCATCCATTCATCTATCGAAGGACATTTTGGTTGTTTCCATGTCTTGGCCACCGTAAACAAAGCTGCAATGAACATTGGAGCACACGTGTCTTTATCTCTAAATGTTTTCAGATTTTTTGGGTAGATACCCAGGAGAGGGATTGCTGGGTCATATGGCAATTCTATTCGTAATTTTTTGAGGAACCTCCACACTGCCTTCCATAATGGCTGCACTTCTATGTTTTATGAGAAAAACAATACTTTCCATGTTTTCCAAAATTCCTCTTTACCTAGTTAATTCTTGCTCATCTTTCAGTTCTCAATTCAGTTGTCACTTCCGAAAGGAAATTTTCCTTGATCCCATTTTATATGTTATTCTGTATTAACAGTCCAATAGAAGCTTATGCAATGATGGAAATGTTCTATATTTTGCTGTCCAATGTGGTAGCCAGTAGCCACACATAGCAGTTGAGGATTTGAAATGTGGTTGGTGTGATTGAGAAATTGAATTTTTAACTTTGTTCATTTTTACTGAGTTCAAATTTCAATTTAATAAGTCGTAAGTAGCTAGTGGTTACCATGTTGAATAGCACATTTCTAAATCATGACCCTTTCCTTCACTGTATTTGTCATCATTATAACTTTGCATTTCTTTGTGTAATTACTTGACTAATATCCTGCTCCAGCACTAGAGTTTAATCATCAAAATTAAACAGAGACATGTATAATTTTACCCATCTTTGAATCTTTACGTCCTGGCTAGATGTGTGGCACAAAATAAATGCTAAATAAATAAATTATTGTGGTAGGGCTACTGCATTGTACAACTCAAGAGGCACCATCCATATTTTAGTCCATGTAGTTGACACTTGCATGAAATTGTTCAGTGCATTGTGGTCAATTGTGCCACTCATTGTGGCACAACAGAGTGACTCTACACCAAGGTAGAGAGGGAGAGGAGTTTACTAAGAGTGGAATCTACAAAAGAGAAAGGACCATTGTCCATGCTTCCCTTTTTAAGAGAACTCCAGTGCCAACAGGATATTCTCAGTAAGAATTTAGAAGTATATGTAAATGTCTGTTTTTCATAGTTGCTCTTTATATCGTGTTATCAGACAAGATAGTTATTTAAGAAACATGGGAAATGCAGAAATGACTACAGTGCAGCAGTAATTAGGGTGTACTTTTCTCCTATTTACGTTGGATATTTCTCTATTTTCCTGAAACAATTTATAGGGTTTTTTTGTTCTAGAAAATGCAGGCAGTGTTTTCACAAAAGTAAATGTACAGTGATTTGAAATACATGAAGGCAATGCATGGCCTTCCAATAAAAAATATTTGAAGGCTGAATTTTAAAAAATTAACAATGAAGCACTAAGTTTGACTAATCAAGCATATAAGATAATTTAGAGTTGATTGAGAATCACCCATTCACTTATGCAGGTAAATACTCAATTTGTATGTTGACAGTCAACAATTTCAAGGCAACATGCTTTGATCTATGGATTTTCATTATACATGTGAGAGCCTGAAAAAAATCAGAAGATGAATCAGGACTTTGCTTAAGATGTTGTGTGTAACAGCCAAACATGAACTGTATGTATGTCTTACTTCCTTTGCATTCATACAGTTCTCTTTAGATAAAACTCTAAATTTTGAAAATACAAAGTCCAAAGGGATTTTGACAGAGGTAAACAAATGCTACTTAAAAGTCACACTGTATCTTACTTGAGTCTTAAACATACAAATATTCATATGTGAAATCGAACATTAGATTTTTTTTTGCTGTTTTTAGTATAATCCCTTTAATTCAATAGAAATAGTTTTTCATTTATAACAAAAATTAAGTCACTGAGTAGACACCCTCTTCAGTGACTTAATTTTCCAAGAGGTAAGCCCCTTTTTAATTGTTTTTCTGTAGGCTGCTTATAGCAAATCTATTGGTTCCCACTTCTTTCTTTTTGACCTTTTCCCCTGACTCATTCTACTATCACCCACTACTAGATCTGTCAAGAAAAGGAAAGTTAATAACCAGGTTCCAAGCCAAGAATGAGATTAGATTTACACTCAAGCAGGGGAAGGTGAGTTCTGAAATTTGAGAAGCCCTTCAAGGGTCATGTAATTACTAAGGGTATTATCAAAAAATTATTACAGCTGCATATTCCTCATTTGGGAGGCAGGTGCCCCAATGCCACAGGGCAGTGGAAAGTTACAAATGGTGTCATGCAAATGAGTCAGGAAAGCACGTACATTGGTGTTCTGCTGCCCCATTTGCTAATGGAAAATGCGACATCAGAAAGCAGGCCTTTCATGGAGAATGACATATCTAGGACATTGGCTGGGATTTATAGTCAACCATCTTTCTGCTGCTTCATTGGCTTTTACAATTCATTTCAATTTTCATTTATAGGAAAAAATCATGGCGCATAGATTAGCATACATCCCCCTTCATGCTTCTTTTGGCTGCTTCTTTTACTTGTGATTAATTTTTAAAATTCAGCTAATTTATTTATGTGATAGTTCCTGAGAATCACGACTTAGAAAATAATTTCGCCTTCCTCAAGACTTGTCTCCATATCAATACTCTTATATGCTTCTGCTAAGCAATTGCTCTCCTCTTCAAATTCTACCTTGACTTAAACACCCACTCTTTTTTTCTAATTGAAGAGTCCAGTTTCAGATTTTTTTATTGCCTAGAGTAAGGGAAAAAAGGATAAATAAAAGAATAGCATGCTTCAGGACTAATGTATAAAAAGCCTGGAAATCACAAGTCATTTTGTGCTTCCTATATTAGAATGTTAATTCTTAGGAAAATGTTTTATTCAGATTTAATCAGCACCTCAGAGATCTTAACTAAATCTTTTGAGATTTTTGAAACCCCTATTTCTGACCCAGTTTTTAAATTTTCCACGTGTTAATGAACTACTACTTTCTGCATATAAATAGGAAATCAAAACCATTTGGAATAGGTGATTATATCTTGTTATCTATTCGACTGAGAGATTTAAGCATTTCATTCTAATTTTACCTTAAGTAATAATGCCACGCATTGTATATACTGAGGCCATATAACTGAATGGTGAAGAGGCTAATTTCACTTACAGGAGGGCTTTTTGTAAAGTTCTAAGGATATATATTATGTGAATGTAAATTGTTGTTTGTGTTGTTAATCGTTATATTTTTCTGAGTATAGTATCATGGTACACTTTTAATAATTATTTAAAAATTTTAAAATATTTTTGCTCCCATATAAACAAAACGAAACACATATAAAAAGAGCGAAATCATTCTTGTTTGAATTTTTCATCTACAATCATTTATATCAGCTAAGAAAGAATATTACAATAATAATAGAAATCATAGGTACAATATATTGTTCCTTGGGTGCCAGTTTCCATGGTAATATTTTACTATTATAGCCCTATGAATTTGAAATTACTTCAAGTTATAGATTATAAGACTGAAATTTAGTTTAAATATTACTTTCAAGATCCATATCTAGTAAGTAGCAGGAGTGGAAGCCATGCTCATGTGTGTGTGACTCCAGAGCCCAGACTCTTAACCACTCTATTATTTCAATGTCTCCATTTTTTCATTGTATCAAGTCAGCCTGATTCAATACTTTCAGAGGCTGGCAGGTGTATCATAGCATTTTGTGTTACTGAAACCAGATTCATAACAATAGAACTAAAAATAGAATACTCATCATATGGCTTGCTAATCATGATTCCCTTTTATAGACATTAGACCAGTGGTCTAACTTTTATAAAGGCAAGTATTTCAAGAACATTCAAGAGCTACCAAAACCTTAAGGAATCTAATGGAACTTGAGATTGGTGACCGAAGGCAGATACACGAGACCATTTCCAGACTTCCAGAAGGGAACCACCATTCTTAGTGTCAGTTTGGTACAACACATACCTGGCCACCTATTTTCAATGGCTTTTTTTTTTTTTAACAAGATTTGGTCCATCAATAAACCTCGCTCTTGAGTCTCTTTAATTGTTCTCGTATCATAGACACTTTCCCATAATCATGGTATGCTCAAATATCCCTAGAACAGAAAATTTATTTTCTAGCTGATGCCACCATATATCATTTTTTATTACATACCGTGTTTCCCCGAAAATAAGACCAGGTCTTATATTAATTTTTGCTCCAAAAGACACATAGGGCTTATGTTCAAGGGATGTCATCCTGAAAAATCATGCTAGGGCTTATTTTCCGGTTAGGTCTTATTTTTGGGAAAACACGGTATCAGGTTCTTGAAAACAAAAATCTGTTTTTGCCATTCATTCCTCAATCTTCTGCAATTAGGTGGCAACTCCCATCGCTTTAAACATGTTCTAAAATCTATCCAGAAGAAATCTCTAACTCCCAAGCCAACTCTCTTCTTCAGTTCTACCCTATTATCTCATTTATCAGTTCAGTTCATAAGGAATTTCATATCATTGAGCATTGTATTATAAAAATTATTTAATACAAAAAGGAAGCAGAGTTCTAAAATGAGATTTAAGAGTATCAAAAATCCTTTTCTTCTATAAGGTATTTTAAATAATAAATGTTTTGTTTAATTATGTATATATAGCTATAAAATCTACAAATCATTATGGAAATCCAAAATTTTTATTATTTAGAGGTAGCTTATTAAAATAAAACAAACTGAAAAAAAAAATCTAAAACTGTAAATTCTTTTAGCCAGTATGACTCAGTGGTAGTTCCAAGAGTTGAACTAGCAAGATAACTCTAGCTTGATCTAGATTTTTATCAAGATCTTTTATTTTCCCATCAACGCTGTGTTAATTATTCTTTCTTGCACTTCTTAAGAATTCCGACCACTCACTGTATTTATAAAGCACAACGTCATTTAGACAGTGTTTTTGATTTGCTCATCCACTTTTTTCCAAGTCATAATTAAGGTCTTGATGTCAATTCACCATGGTCAACTTATCCCAAATTTCATTGATTATGATTTTGTGAATCTCTTATTGCAAATTTTAAGAGAAATTCTTTTTTTGTTTGTTTTAAGACTTCATTTTTTAAGAGGAGTTTTAGGTTTATAACAAAATTAAGAGGAAGTTACAGAGATTTTCCAATACCTCCTGCCTCTACACATACATTCTGAACATCACTGACAAGAATGGTACAATTTTTTACCAAGGATGAACCTACGTTGACACATCATAATCACCCAAAGACCATTGTTTACCTTTGGGTTCACCCTTGGTGTTGTACATTCTATGGGTTTGTACAACTGCATAATGATATACCCAATATTTAAATGTACAGACTATTTTCACTGCCCTAAAACAGCTTTGTGTCCTGCCTATTCATCTCTCCTTCACTCCCAATAATCACTGAACTTTTTATATATTATCTCCATAATTTTGACTTTCCTATGAGGTCATATAGTTAGAACCATATAGTATTATAGCCTTTTCAGGTTGGCTTCTTTCACTTAGTAATATGCATTTAAGTTTCCTCCATATCTTTTCATTGCTTGGTAGCTCATTTCTTCTTAGTGCTAAGTAATGTTCCATTGTCTTATATGTACCACAGTTTAACATTCACCTACTAGAGGATATCTTGGTTGCTTCTAAGGTCGTTGTAATACCCATGGGGAGATATGCAGCAGACGGTAAGAAACACATATCTAATGCAAGGCTAGAAACGTGGCTTTGGGAAACTTCAATATAGCAACTGTAGTTGAAGTTTTCCTGTATGGGGGCATAACATATTGCATTAGTGAAATTCGTTAGTGCTAGCTGCTGTAATAATAATCCAAACATCTATCGTAGTATAATCAACTTTTCCTGTTCACAGTTGAAATAGGTTTTCAGCAGAAAGCCTTCCACATGGTGACTCAGGTATCCCAGTCCTTGAATCTATGGGCTCCACTACTTTAGAGGGACTCTTCCGATTCTCATTAGATTCTCTGTATTCATTAATCCAATGAGGAGAGAGAGAGAGAAAGACAGAGAGAGAGAGAGAGAGAGAGAGAGAGAGAGAGAGAGAGAGAGATCATTAAGATAATTTTTGAACCAGGCCTGACCACATTCCACTCTCTAGAACCCAGTCATTTGCCCCAAACCTAACTGCAGAGGAGGGTGGGAAAGCTAGTCTCCCTATTTGATCAGATGAACATCTCTGGAGATTGTATCACATGGGGATATAGTAAAAACTGTATGCAAGGTGGAAAATGACCTTCCTACTTAAGGAAGTGCAGACAAGATTCTATTATCTTCAGAGAAAAGAGAGAGAAAGACCATTTTTGGCTTTGTGTAGTCAAAGTACAGTAATATTTGTGCAGATCTTTGAAAAAACAGTGGGATTGGGACAAACCGTGATAGAAGGGAAATGCCTTCAGAAAGAAAAGAATTGAATGAACAGAGAGCTACAGAGGCGGAGAATCCCAGAGTTTCTTTTCAAAATTCCATTTGTCACTTTGGTTAAAGCATGTAAATCAGAATCCCATTAAAACTGAAGCAAGATATTTATGTATCCCTAGTCCGTGCCCAAATCAGTGGTAGGCTCACCCTTTCACTTTACCTTTGCCAAGTGGATTTCAAATTCTACAGACTCTAATTTATTAAAATTTACTACTAAAGTGAGAATGACAGTTATTTCCTTCCACTTCTCAGTATGGGACCACAGTTTTATTAGAATGCTTGCCCTCTGAGCTCAGCAAGGAGCATGTTATAATTAGATAAGTATTACCATAGAGACTCTGTTAATGGGATTTTAGAGATATAGTAAAAAAGAAAGCCTACAAGAGTGTCTCCATTAGATTCTACATAAGTAAGGGAAATCTGTCTTAGGAGACCACTAAAGAAATCAGCAGGAGTTAGTTAACTGAAGGTCAAACAAAATGACATAATAAGCCTTGGGGGATACTGTTAAAGTAATCATTGCAGATAAGGGACTGCCTGACTGTCAGAAGTGCCTTTGCGTAGTTCTAATTTGAAAATGAAGATGGGAATTAAAACAGCAGAAATGGTCTCTTTATTCTTGTATAAACTTGAATACCACCGATCAGTAAACAATATTAAAATATATATTTTTTCTATACATTGAAAATATGACCTCATAGGACATCCTATAATGAAAATGTTCCATATGCTGTATTTAAAATGATTCTCTCTTGAGGTCAAGTAGCCTCTGTCTACATTTTTAAGTGCATATTTTTTTCTAAATGTGTAAAAAAGATGCTCATTGTTAGAAAACTTACAAAATAGAGACAATAGAAGGTAAAGCCCATAAAATGGCACAATTCAGGAAAACTCAGTAACATTTTTTGTTTTTCTTCCTACTATTCCTATATATCATATTAATAATATACCATTATAATAATGTGTGTCTGTTTTTCTATCCAGTCCTTTTCATTTAATATTTTGGATTGATTGTTCCCTTTTCCCCCTTTGCCTTAATTTTATTTCATGATCTTGGAAAGATCATGCAAAACAGCCTTAAGAATAATTACAGAAACTTTCATCTAATCAGTCTGAAATTCCTCTAAAGGGAAGTTAAAGAAAATGAAGTCAATTATTTTTCACTTATTTAGCACAAATGTGTACTGTCCCTGTTTGGGTAAAGAAAATAATATTCCCCAAGAAGATGAAGCACAAGTAGGACAAGGGAGAGTGCACATTGGTGAAACCTTTCTGCTCATTCTTAGTGCCATTGTAGTTCCCTGTGACGAAGGATTCCTGTAAATCCCCTTCAGTTTTATAGGAGGGCAAAGAGAGAAAGTACAGGCAATGAGTGGAGACTTGATCACGTCTTCCTTCACTTTTCAGATTTCTGCCACAGAAACTAGTCTAACTGGAATGAGACTCTGCTCATCATTGCTGACCTTTCCAAATATTCCATTCTTGTCCCAGGATAAAGGGGGTCCACATGGCTTTGCTCTTTCCCTACTAGCATACCTTTGAGTAGATCCAAGCAGTTGGTCCTGGGATTCAAAATGACATGACTGTAGGATTTCATTCTGTACAATGTTTGTTATAATTTAGAGCACCAGGGAAAAAGTGAAATAACAGGGTTGCTGCAGTATAAATGTGCTTTCTTTTGGTTTGACCTGGCAAGAAACTAGGAATCCAACTGGGAGAAAGGACTACTAGGGTGTTAAGAAGGTGTAGAAGTATTATTCTAGTGCAGGTGTTCACCCCAATAATAGGACGATTGTTGGGTGCTAGTCACATTAGACTATATAGTCTATATTCAACAGTGCTCCTTCCTCTACCCATTTAAGACTTGGATGTTATTTGCATAGGACTAATACATAAAAGACTATTGAGACCGAGAACAACTTTTTACTTCTTAATGCCTTTATTAACATAAAATAAAGCATGTAAAAACACATACATGTTTCCATATATGTTATCTTGAACCATAAAGATATATGAAAATTAGTCTTGCTTTCAATAGTCAATTGTTAATATGGCCCCAGGACATTTTATTGCTAGTTTTAGAAGTAAAGGGTTGGACAATGGATTTAGAAATCCTGCTGACCTAATTTTGAATGGATAGATTCCTATGTGTTTATATATCCTTATTTGAGGGTTAAAAAAAAAATGAATGTTTGCTATGGTTGCATCAAACCAGATGATAAAATGCTTGTTATAAAACAGCGGCTTATAATACTACACTTGGATATGAACAGGATTAATAATTGAAAATTATCTAGGTGTGTGATAGCCACATATGATTTCTGTCAGTTTGCAAATGGTCTTTGATCCCAACTTACTTCAGTTGGTGAATATTAGAATCTATTTTTCTTCTCTGCTTTACTTATGTTTTTTTCATTAAAGTGTTCTGTGTTTGTTTGTTTTGGTGTTGTTTTACTTCTTGATTTTTAAATAAACAAATGAGCAGTTTTGTTGGTAATCAAATCAATTGCATCCTCAAAAAGAGCATAAGGAAGAAGCACCCAGTGTGAGGAGGAGGAGGAGGAAGGATGGGGAAATTAAAAAGCAATTAAAACAGTCTTCATTTGACCTTCTTTTTCTTTTGGTGTCCTGAGATCCTCCATTAACTAATGTATTCTTTACAAATTTTAGGGTTGTACCGTATAAAATTTTAAAAGAAATTTTAAATATATCCTCTGAACAAATAGCCATGACTATTTCTCGAGACTCTGGTAGGTTATAAGTTTCCCATTGCAGAAGACAGAATAAAATCAGATAGATCTAAATAGGTGTATTAAAAAAAACATGTTAAAAAACAAAAAAGAAAGAAATGGCATAATGTCCAGTGAAACAAGTTATCATGGAATGTTGGAGCTACACAGAAATCAGAATGAGTGAATTTGCCAAGTAAAGCATGTTTCTCTGGTCCATTGGTCTCATAATGAAATTACATACTTATAAGTATTAATAAAAATGGAATCACTCTAATAGCATTCTTTTTAATGGTGTTCTTACAGATTAGATCCTTTTTAAATTGCATCACTTAAACACATGGGCTTCTTGTACCCCTATATCCTTCTAGACTTTCTTCCTTTTAAAAGTTTAGTCTTAAATAATGAAAAGTCCCACATATTCTGCAAGCTTCTCTTTTTACTGTTCCTCCTCATCACTCTCCATAGCCTGAGTTTCCAAGCCCACAGTTGAAATCTCTGCCTCTAAAATCTCTCTTCAAAATTTTCACCACAAACATGTCATTTGACCCACCCAATGCTTTGTATATTAGACCATACATACCCATTATGGCCACTGTTGGGGATTTCATTAATTCTGCCAGTGCCTGATCTTGCAGATGATGCTTTTCTATTTTTAATTTTTGTTTCTGTCTGTCCAATAATTTATTGTGTGCTTTGGAATTTTTTCTGGTAGTACCAACTCTACCAAGTGAGCGGTTTAAGAAAATGTTTCAAGTTTCAAAAAGTCATAAAAGCAATTATGTGGAAGACTTAGCTGAATATTACAAAGGAAAGAACATACATGTTTAACACATTTTTAAAGAGATTTATTTATGCAATACTATCTGTATACGAACATGGAAATCTTCGTGGATTGCACAGGGTCAGAGTTACTACTTCAGTCTCTCATGGCAGGCAGTCATTTCTGACCAAAGGAAGTAACAACTCATAAGAGAGTTTTTGTCTTTAGAAAAATGAAAGTGTTTTTATAACTGATTTTGTGTTCGGTGACAGAACAAATGATGCCACAGAAGCAGTCCACTTTGACTATCTAAAAGAAAATGCTTTGTGTATTCTTCTACTGGCATTTTCTTCTCTTAGCCTACAAATAACCTCAGTATATCTCCCATCCCTCTATTATGTTCACTGATATATCCCCAGTACCCAGAATAGTGCTAGGAAAACAGTAAGTGCTCAATAAATGTTTTTGAGCTAAGTAATGAAAAGAAAATCTGAGTCTACCTGTCTAGATACCATGTAATTTATTTCCTTCTGTTTCAAAACTGAACTGAAAGTAAGAAAATACTCAATATTTACTACCCCTTCTTCCTTATGTCAAATCACTTATAAACACACCCAAAGCTATTGTCTATGTGTGCCATTAAAATAAAACTTCTCTAGATGTCACTATGTGACCGCCAATTCCAGATCTGTCTTTTCTTTGATCTTCCAAATTAACCTCCTCATGGTAGTTGACCCTTGGAAGTTTTCTTCATTCTTGAAACTCCTGCTTCCCTCATTATAACTCCATATTGACTAGTGCCTTCTGAGAATCTGTTTGATAACTAGGAGTGGTTAAAAGCATGGATTCTGGACTTTGACTGCCTGGTTCAAATTCTGGCTTCCTTAGTTACAGGATTTTCTGAGCACGCTCCTAAATCTCTGTGTCTTTACCACAGACCGTGACAACCTCTGTAAAATGAGGGAAATCATTTTTACCTCGTCATATGGTTTTCATGGGTATGAAATAAGGTAAAATATACGGATTCCTTATAATAATATTTGGCTCATAATAAACACTCAATATGTATTAATTTTTATGAGATTGTGAAGAACAACACCTAAACATATTCCATTTCCACATTCCACAGCTTGACAATTAGTCATATGCAAAATTCCAGTTTTCTCTCTCTCATCTTTTCATCCAGTCAGTTACAAAATACTACCTAAATCTGTTACAAAATACTATCTACATCTGTTCAAAATGCTGTTCTTTGATCTTCCAAGAAACCTCATAGGTTCTTGTCTAGAGTTTTGCAGATGTGGTTATGGTTATGTAGCAATGTTGGTAGGGGATAGAAGCTAACGTGCCAAGTAACAGTGTTTTTCTCAAATTATTTTCTTTTTCAAGCAATCATGCGAAGTAGGTATTATATTCTTGCCACTCAATATCTAAATATCAAATATCTAAAGCTCAGATGTTCCAGTTACCTTAGCCCAGGTGACACAGTTAATAAGTATAATAAGTGCCAGAGCTAGAATTTCCCATTAATAACAGGTTATACACAGTTTGTTTCTTGAGTACTTCAGCAATTAAAAAATCTTAGGAGGGAAAAGGGGGAAAAACTCTTATAGGGTATTTCCTCAGGAAAACTGAAGTTATAACTATGTCCTGAAAGGATATAAGTACGGGCATCTTACAAATGTTATGATATCTCACGAAGATTATGTAGCTGGGTTAGATAATGAGAGTGTAACTGTCTCACAGTTAAAGGAGGTTTTATCCGAAAACACAGTTCATTGCTCACTAGCTCTTGAAAGCCTCTGTTCCTTATATATTATGATATACAATGACTTCAACTAATGCTCCTACTTAATTTAATGAAGAAAATTCTGCAGAGTAAATTGACTATCTTTTATGCAGTCTTAGGCACTAATGACTGGCTTGCATAGGTGTATTCACTGGTATTCCATTTCTACAATACAGACAGTGAAGCATTGGCATCTATATAATATCTGCTATATGTCTTGAGCTCTGGAATAAGCAGACAAGGAGCAATCTGAACAGTTTATTCCCATATAAGTGAGTAAAGGAAGATCAAATCTTAAAATGTAGACCTCACCCGCTTTGAGATAATATAACCCAATCTAGGAATTGATCACAAAACCCTTAGATGTTCTTTTAATATAAATTGCGGCTCTACTGCATAAAACAGCATTTCATGATATTACTTCTTAATTAGACTACTGCAGGTTTTTTTTCAAGTAATTTTTTTAATACTTAAAATGAACTATTTTCAGGCTCTTCTCCATGCAAAGCAGGAGAAATATAAAGACTCTTTTTTCTGGTGTCTGGTATTAATTTAAATTGAATATTCACTATTTGAATTTATTGCAGCAGATGTCCTCAGCTACCCAATTATTTTAGCACAATTTGACACATATATAATTTTAAAAGATCTTGTATCTAGGCGAAGCATTTAATTTCCTACCAAATTAATCCCTTTGGAACATTACATTGGATGCAATGGTGATTTTAAAAAAAGACTCATAACAGCAAGTTGCTTCAGTAAATACCCAGTTTTCTGCACAAATGGAAGATCTGCATTTATTTCCTTTGTTGCATACGGTACAGGTTTCCTTATTACTAATTATGTGCTCTTTTGCAGCTCAGACAATTTTAATAACAATGTGTGCTATGCCTTTTCTTTTCTAATTCTTGGTTTCTCTGTTCTCCCATTTGAAGGAGAAGACATGCTTTTCTTGACACCACTTCCCCCCGCCCCCCAAAAGACAATGGATGTGGATTGATCCAGAATTCTTGAGAAATGTGGTCAGGAATAGGAATGATCAAAGAAGATGTTGCTTAGCTAAGTAGCATATACTGCATAATATGCATTTTTAGTAATTATTTAATGTAAATTAATGTGTCCCAGTTCTTATAGCTGTGTAACAAACCATCCTAAATCTTTTTGGAGTAAAGCAACCATTTTATAATGTGCACAGATTCTGTGGATTAGACATTCAGATAGGCATAGCAGGGATGGTTAGACTCTGGTCCACGATGCCTGGGCCCTCAGCTGGCAAGACTCAAAAAGTCTAAGGATGACTTAATAGCTGAGAGGTATAATTATCTGGAAGTCCTTTCACATACAAGTCTGGCAAACAGGCTGTTATTTCTAGAAAATTGGGGGTTCAGCTGAGACTGGTGACTGGAACCCTTTCCTAGTGGTTTTGGTTTTACATAGTATGGTGCTACTTTTTGTGGGTAAACATCCCAGAAGAGGGTTACAGAGAAAAGCATTCCAAGAGTACCAGATGAAAGAGAACCAGGTGACAGCTAACCTAACCTAAGAATTCACATGGCATCATTCTTTCTGAATAGTTATAAGCAAATCACTAAGGTCAATCCAGATTCAAGGAGAAAAAAACACAGACCCCACCAATTAATAAGAAAAGTTTAAAGAATTTGTGGACATATTTTTAAACTACCATAAACAGATCAGCAAATGAATGAATGAATGAATGAATAATAAATAAGTCTTTTTTTTGTATATGCTCTCTCAGCTATTAGGAGATACATTAATGTTTAAGCAGAGCAGATGACAAAATATTCACCATATATATATTGAAATTCAGCTTTAATTCTGCTTTGGAATTCTTAATTTGCATGTCATAAATCTTCTCTATATTACATCTGGTTCTATTGACCTTAGATTTTTAAAGTCAATTATAGAAGTAGAGTTCTTTAATTGCTACAAGGCAATATTGAGATTAAAATAAACAATAACGACAACAAAAAGATAAAAGAGAGGGATGTAAATTGGCATTATTGACAAACATCTTCTCATCACCTGTCTTAGTTTGGCTTCCCCAAAAATTAGATATCAAGGAATGGACTTGGGTCCATGTATTTTACTTGAGAGGTGATCCCAGGAGGCCTCTAAGAAAGTGAGGAAAGTGAGAAAAGCCAACAGAGTATGTTAATGGTAGGTAATTGCTGTGGGCAACTGGGGCTCAGCCGGCCAAGGACCACCTGAGAAACCATGAGAATCATGCCTCAGAATCCACTCTCTCTAGATGAATAAGAGGCTGGAACATTTTACCACCTATAACCATACCCACTGTTTGAGGCTTGGGATCAGCCATATTAGTTAGGGACTCCACACTCATCCATTGTTCTTATTTGCAATAAGCATTATCCCTTGCTGCCAAGAAACCCCTTAGAGAAGAGACACTCAAGCCCTTGTGGTTGGAAGTGTGTGAGAATCATCTACCTTAGGTGCCAGTGGATTCGTGTGATCCAAAGGGACATGGGGCGGATAATAACATGTCCTACATCTTGCTTTTTCTTTGAAAGTGACTATTTTACTAGTGTAGTGCACGCACATAGTTTAAGAAAAGGAAATAATGTAAAAGGCTTGCAGAAACAAAGAATAGCTGCTTGTTCCACCTTTTGCTGTCCTCAGAACTCATGCCTGAGGGGCAGTTTTTTCCAGTTCTTAGCATTCTCTTCATCTGTTTACCTCCATTTTTCTAAATAGTATGCATATTGTAATTTATCTTGATTTATCAGTTTTATAACTTCTTTATTGCTTTCCTATTAGTGCAATTTCTTATTCTGGAATTTAATATTTTATACCATTCCACCTACATCCAATTTTCTTCATATTTCCACAATAATAATATCACAATTTGGGAGTAACTCAATATTCATATTACTTTGACATTACAAAGGTTTTCTATTAACAAACCAAATAATATATAATGATAATAGATCCTTGCTTGTACGCGTAAAACTTTTGCTTTTCCTGAAGAAAAGTATTTTCTTTGTTTTTTATGTGCCTATTGATAGTTCTTCCCAAAGACTCTACAAGCTCTGTAAAATGTATTTCGGTAATATTGTTTACACTGCTTAATGCAACATTTCTATATTCTTATGGAGTTTTCTTTATTGCAGACTCCTTTCCACCCACTTCAGTCTTGACTAGTAGACTGCACAGTATCATCCTGAGATTTCCCTTTCCCTTCATTCTAGAACTTCTCTTTGCTTTTCATCTGAGTTAGATCACTTGTTTCCTGGTTTCTGGAACTCATGTTTTCCTCTCTCTTGGTATGTTGCCTTCCTTTAGTGGATTACATCCCCCAGTAGTTATCTTTAAGAGTTTCCATGGATTGTTAATTGTTTTGAGTGTAAATTGTTTCTATAAGTTGGAAAATATCTTTATTTTACCATCATTTTTTTTTTTTTGGCCCGTTTAAATCATTACAGCATTCTAGCTTTAATATAGTTTTTTTTCAGAATTTTGAAGATATGTCCAAATTGTCTTCTCCTTTCCAGATGTTTGTATTGGGGATTTCTGTGCTGTGATAATCTCCAACACTTTGCAAGTACCATACTTCACTGTGTATAATGCGCACGTTTTTGCCAAAATTTGTGAGGGAAAAATAAGGTTAGGTATTACACATGGGTAGTACCAATTCCATATCTATATAAATGTTATTCTTTTATTTATTCTTATGAGGTAAAAGTGTAACTCTAGAAATCAATAACGATATCTATCCATAGGCAAAATAATACCCTGGAATACGATAATCGGTTTTGTTGAACTTACAAGGAACTTGCAACGATGAAGAGTTCTTGGTCATCTTTGATGCGGAAATATTGTAAATTTCTTCTCGGTACATAACATTTCTTGTACCTTGTATCTGTGCTTGTATTTTGCAATTATTTGTTGCATAAAATTTCTTGTACTATATGTTAAAAATTAAATACTAAAATTCCTTTATAATACAAAGAACAAGTACTTAACTGTAAACAAACATGTGAATTAAAAAATGAAAACGAAAGATTCTTTTTTCCCTGAAAGTATGAGCTGAAAACACGGGTGCACATTATACATGGCAAAATGCAGTAAGCTGTCCTGTATGTTGGGTTTTCATTTATCCTTCGGCTTATACTATTTTGTGATGATGGTACTTAGTGTATGTAGTCTTTAGTATTCTCTCTTTGGGCTCAGTGGGTCTATTGATATTGATATCTATGCCTCTAATTTCTGAGAAATATGATAATTGTCTCTGTCATTTGTTTCTTATTCCCTCCCAGTGGTTTTCTTCTCTGTTTTCTTCTATTATCTTTCTGTAACTTTTACAAATTAGATATGAACTTTCTAGTTGACCCTTTGATATTCTTATCTGTTCTCTCTTACTTTTTACCTTTGACTTTTTTCCCACTTTGGGCAGATTTCATTGACTTTATTTTTATTGAATTTCTATTTTGGGGCTGATTTTTAATTTCCAAGACTTTTTTTTTTCATATGCTTCTTCATATGTATTCTTTTCCATTTCCATATACACAGTATCTCTAATGAATGTTATGTTATCAATATATTCTCTTGTTTTGCTGAATATATTAGGCATATTTTTTGAACTTTCTTCTCTTGCCTGCATGATACTGTTTCCTACATAATTTTTGTCTAGTTTCTGTTTAATTTTGTTTCTTCTTTTCATGTTGGAAGCTTGCCTCAAATACTTATTATCTTTGACTGCCTGCTCATATTAAGGCATTATTTGCATACCTTAATTGTATCAGAAAAAGTAACAGAGGATAAGTGGGAGAGCAGCGCAGTGAATGGCACTGTTCCCAACAACTGATAAATGGTAGTAAAGAACTTCTCATTTAGATTTCTTATTAGACTGCCAGAGATCCTCGACCTCTTCGATAGTTAATACAAGAATTTCTGTGATTATCCCAGAGTATTGCCTTGAGAGACCATCTGAGCCATGGTACGGGGAGGGGGGAAAACCCAGGTAGAGCCTGCTAGACTCTCTGGCTTTTGGAAATGGAGGTAAGTGTCCAGGGAAAACAAGGTGACTGAAGTTTGCAGGACAGATTAATGGAAAATAAAGAGCTGTACAGAGAGAGAACTCAGAAGATCTGTAGAAGGTCTCCCTCAAGAGTTCCTCAGAGTACTGGCCAGTGCTTGCATTTGAAGAAACTACACAAGGCCATGGAGAAAAACCACCTGAAAGAATGAGAGGGAACAGTGCTCAGGTCTCATATAGGTTCAGGAAAAATGCCTGTTCCCAATAATGCCAGGCTAGAAAAACTCATAATTTGTAGGACAAAGGTAGATTACTCAGAAGGATTTTGCTTCAGTAGTGGGGAAAATTAGGCCTAGAGTAAATGCTGCTCTGATCTGACCTAGCAAAGCTTAGCTTTGGAGAGCAAGAAAGGCTTACTGATTGGGAGAAGGCACAAAGGAACTTCTGATATCCTCTGTAACATTCAATTTATTGACCTGGGATATAGTTGTAAGGGTTGTGTTATCATTAACCTGGATATTTTTACAGCTGAAAATTAATGAGCTAAACATCCATTTTAAGATGTTAAAGAAATGAAAACAAAAACCCAAAGAAATGTGCAGGAAAGAAATAAGAAAGATAGTTAGAGGATCAACAAAACCAAACGTTTGTTCTTAGCAAAGACTCATGAAATAAGGACATTTGATCAACGCAATGGTTTTTAATTTGAAAATAGAAATGGAAAAAAAAATAATAAGTTGAGTGATTTAACTTTCATATACTTTAATTTCCAGCTTCTAGTTTAATGTAAGATTTTTGCTTTAGATCAGATTAGATGCATAAAAAAGAAGAAGACAATTATTTTAATTGAAGTTTTAAAATTGTAAGCACAAATAGCCTCCAAATATTCATTGGGAAGTGAAGCATCTGTGAGATCATGGGCAAAATGGTGTCGTAAGCAACTTCTAAAATGGCCCCTGCCTCTTGTTATCTACTTCTTGTGTGATCCTTTCCCCTCCTGTCGGCTATTCCCAGTGACTTACTTCTAACAATAAAATAAGGCTGCAGGGGGTTTTGTAGATGTTCTTTAGAATTGGGGAAGTTTCCCTCTATTCCTAGTTTTCTGAGTGTTTTTATCGTGAGTGCTGAATTGTGTCAAATGCTTTTTCTGAATCAACTGATACAATCATGTGATTTTTCTTCTTTAGCCTGTTGATTTTCAATTATTGATCCAGTCTTTTCCACTGCTGACTTTATTTGTTATATTTTGTTAAGAAGTTTCCATCTATATTCATGAGAAATGCTAGTCTATTCTGTTTTCATACCGTCTTTAAAAAAAAAAAAACAATAATAAGACACAGGTAATAAGATGTCACTTTCAAGATTAGGTTATAAAAGACTGGCTTCTGTCTTGCTTGCACTCTCTTTTGCTCCTTCTTGCTCCAGTGTAGCCAGCTGCCATGTTGTGAGCTGTCTTATGGAGAAACGCACACGGCTAGGAACTGAGGGAGGTCATGGCCAATGGTCAGAAAGGAACTGATCCCTAACAATGACAATGTGAGTGTACCTGGAAACAGATCCTCCCTTATTCGAGCCTTGAGATGATTACAGCCCCAGCCCTAGCTCACACTTTGCAGCCTATGAGAGGCCCTGAGCTGAGTCATCTGGCTAAGCTGTGGCTGGATTCCTGATCCACAGAAACTGTGAGATAATAAATGTTGTTTTAAGATACTAAGTGTTGGGGTGATTTTTTTTTTTATGCAGTAATAGATAACTAATTTAGAAGGAGAGGCCTAATACTTGCTGAAGGTGACATCTGAGTGAAATAAGGCTCCTAAATACCACCATGAAGAAATTGGTAAAATTAGGAGGCAATGTGGAGCGCTTCCCAGTGAGATTTCAGATTTCTGATAGTTCCCATTCCACTGGTCGTTGACACCTGCCATAAGCTATTGTCACAATTCCTATGCATTATAAAATACCAATGTCAAAACCAATTTTCTCAAGTCTTGCACTAAAATCACTCTATAGAAACCAGTAACAGAAGCAGTGGCTGACATATCAACATAGCATGTAGCAATCAGGAATTGCTTGTCTCGTTTTTAGTAAATTCTACATGTATCACAAGAGACAGCAGGTAGTGTCCTATCCTTTCAGAAAATGCCTACGGCTGTTAATGAAAACAAAATAATTCTTGTCTTCTGGCTGAAAAGACAGAAACTCCAAATTTATATATGTGGAGATAAACTCATCTAATCTCTCTCTCTCTCTCTCTCTCTCACACACACACACACACACACACACACACGATACCTATATGTGTTGTGTGTATTCATGTTTTGCATAAATATGAAGAAATAAGTGAAGGACATTTCCCAGACTGCATGTATTTATTCTTTGGGAAAGAGGGAAGGAAGGAGAGAGAGATTATTAAATCTTTTCATTTGTATTTCCTCATATAATGAGTATTAATGTTTTTATTATACAAAATAACAAAGATACATTTAACTGTAAAGAAAAATAAAATTACTGTGACTGTTGTTTTAGAGTCTTTTGCTGACACCTGTTTTTGACATAGACTTTTTAAATATCTTAACTCTTTTGACTCACTCCACATAGACAAGTGATAGAAAAGGAATGTAGCAGGCTTGGGAGGGCTTGCACTCAGGGCAGCAATCCAAAGGAAAGTAGTCTCCTTCTGCAGGACTATGGACTGGCTTGATTTTATTTGAAGTATTTAGTCACCCTCCCTTAAACCATTTCTCAAAAAAAATTTACGAGAGGAGTCAATTATCAGAATGATAGTGACTCTGATGTAGAGTGTTCCCATTTTATTTAGTCTTACTCACTGATGTAAGAGGTTAATTCAACTTTTTTTCTACTTCCTGGATTTTTATTAGGGTTGTGTTCTGTGGCATTAAAGTAAAAGCCATGCAATTGAAGGATTAGGAGAAATTGCACTGGGAATTGAGTTCTAATAGAGCATAAAGCAGCCTGAAAGGAAATACAGGCAATGGGCACCAGAGTACTAATTATGGTGTTTCATTCAAATAGGTTACTTCAATGGAATATAATAAGACCCAAGTAAGTGCTCTAAAATCCTACATGGTTTTTTTTTCCTTTAGATATTTTTTTTAATGGTCAACAAAATCACATAGGTTTCAAGTGTACAATTCTATAATACATCATCTATATATTGCATTATGTATTCACCACCCAGAGTCAGTTCTCCTTCCATCATCATATATATGACCCCCCATACCCTCTTCTGCCATCTCCCACCCCCCTTACCCTCTCGTAAACTGTTGTCTGTGTCTATGAGTTTTCGTTTCTTTGTCTTATTTCTTTATTGTCTTCAGTTTTATATCCCACATACTAGTGAAATCATATGGTTCTTGACTTTTTCTGCCTGACTTATTTCACTTAGTATAATAATCTCAGGGTCCATCCATGTTGTTGAAAATGGTAGTATTTCATCTTACTACATGTTTTTCTTAAGCATTTCGATCCTCGGGGTTTTTTTGTTTTGTTTTTGGTGTTTTAATTTTGTTTTGTTTTTCCTATTACTAAGCAATTTAAATGATTGTTTCTAAATAAATTTTATTTAGTAATTATGTTAAAAAAACTATGATGTATTTATTAAGAAATCATCTCTGATAGTGTTGCATGTGCCTAGAGTATCTTAAGATTTTTCTTAATAATCATGTTGAGCAAAAGTCTATTTTTATTTAATCTCATGATGATTCTAAGAGCTCTTTCAGTAAACAAGTCATATGTTTAAAAGCTGTGATGAGTTTTATGATTTTAAAAATATTTGGATTTTTTACTTAGACTTTGGTTTCAATAACTACATTTGGATAGTTTATCTATTGCTGCAAAGCAAATCCCCTAAATATAGTACTTTAAAACAACAAACATTTATGAACTCATAGTTTCTTGAAATTTCGGGACTTGGAGTATTAGCTGTGTGGTTGTGATTCAGAGTCTCTTATGAGGTTGCAATCAAGATGTTGGCTGAAACTGTAGTCACCTAAGCCTTGACTGGGGCTGGAGGATCTGCTTCCAAGCTCACTCACATGGCTCTTGTCAGGAGGCCTCAGTTTCTCAAAATGTAAGCCTTTCTAGGATTGCTTATGATATGACACCTGCCTCCCTCCTGGAGCATGTAATCCCAGAAAGGGGGGTGGGGGGGTGGGGGGGTGGAGAAGGAAACAGAGAGAAAGAGAGAGAGAAGCAGGAAGGCATAGTCCCTTTTATGACCTATAGATTCCAAAGGCACATGCTGTCACTTCCATTTTATTCTATTTATTACACAGGCCAACCTTGAAACAGTGTGCAAGGGGACTACACAAGGGTGTGAATAGCAGGAGGTCAGAGCTATTGGGGATCATCAAGGCCGGTGATCACAGACAATGTATGAGTCAAGGCTTGAGCAGACATGCAGAATCACTAGGAATGATATAGAATAAAGACTCTGATCTGGAATTATATATTATGCTAGTGTGGAAGTTGGTTGAATAGTCTATATAAAAGCTTCTGCCTCTGCATCTGGTCTTGTGCCTGAAGTTAGCAGGGTCAACAGTCAAGAAGGAAAGATGGACTTGAAGTAGGAGAGAACAAAGGCAGACTGGAATTCACAAGGACAAACTGAGCAAACTGAAACCTGTGAGGACACACTGGAAGAAATGAAGACAAATTAGAATGCCTGTCCGTTTCTTGTTAGCTCCATCTTTAATGATGTGGGTTGGCTGCAGGAACATCTGGGCACCTTCAACATAGAGCAGCTCTAAAACCTGGCCCAGGAGCATGGGGCAGTTTAAAGAGTTACATGCCTAGTGGCCAACCAACACCACCATGGAAAGCCAGCACATCAGTGACAACCCATATAAGTGGCAAAAGTCCCTGCCTTTTATCATCCTTTAATACCAACAATTGTCTGTGCTTTCACATCTGCTTTCTAAATAGCATGGACATTTTTATTGAGGCCAACATCAACCTGGAAATATATAGCAAAGGGAATTCACAGAACCGAAGTTAACACAATGCAAAGCCATTACAAATAGGAAAAAAATCAAATATAGAGGGACCAGAACAAGAACATACTTTTAAAAGAAGAGCCTTCACAGCAAACATTTACGAAAATAACTATAGTTGGTAACACTGTATTGTAGAATTGAAATTCGCTAAGAGAGTAGAACTTAAATGTTCTCACCAAAAACATAAAAAAGATACGTATGTGAGATGATGAGTGTCTTAATTAAAGGGGAAGAATCCTTTCACCATGTATACATATATCAAGTCATCACAATGTCCATTTTAAAGATCTTACGGTTTTGTCAGTTATACCTCAATAGTGCTAAGACGAATAGAAGCTATGATGGTGTGATGTGTCAAAGGGTGGGATCTTTATGCTCTTTTTCCCCGATGGTGGCAGTTAAGGGGAAACTTTTAAGTGGATGTTACAGGAGTGAGTGGGAAAGAAGCAGACTGTTGGGAAACTGGCTGGCTCAGAAAGGAAAGGAGGACAGAGCATGCTCAAAGGAGCAGCTGAAGTTCTGAACCCATCTAGTTGGGAAATACTGGTCTAGGGCAGTTGTTCTCTGTCACGGAGTTAGTGATCTGTAGCCATGTGAAAGAGAGAAGAACTGAATTACACTTAGTGAGGATCAGGAATTGCCCATAATGTAAAATGTAGCTAGTTCCTAACTGACTAGAAGCCAAAACAATTTGAGCATGCAAACATGTGGATCCTGTGTACTGTGGTACAGAGGTTCAGGCAAGGGCTTGCTAAATTAATTTTTTTTGTCCAGATCATAAAACAACATGTGTCCTCATGTAATTGTATAGCTTACAAGTGCATTATTATGTCACCTGATCATCACCACAAATGTGCCGGTTTGTCAGGTCGGACAATATTATTCTCTGCATTTTATGGATAGTAGTTGAGTGTGAAAGAGCTCAAGGCAAGTATTCAGGGTCACAACGATTGTGAAGCTAGAAATAAACATATTCATGTATTAAATATTGTTTTCTTAGGCTAATATACCCTTTTTAAGTGAGTGAGATAAGCGAGAGCATATAATATGATAGAAAGAGAGACAGAGAGAGAGAGAAAGAGAGAGAGGAAGAGAGAAAGAGAGAGAGAAAGAGAGAGAGCTGGAAGCCCCAGTTCCTTTTATGACCTATGGATTCCAAAGGCACATACTGTCACTTCCATTTTATTCTATTTATTACACAGACCAACCTTTAAGCAGTGTGGAAGGAGACTACACAAGGGTGTGAATAGCAGGAGGTGGGGACTGTTGGGGGCAATCGAGGCCGGTGACTTCAGATCACGTATGAGTCAAGGCTTGAGCAGAAACACAGAAACCACCTCTTCCAAAGCAGGAATAGTATGTAAAGTTATCTGTTAGGTACAGTTTTATAATAAAAGTACTTTCAGAGAGATTCTTTTCTCTTGTATTTTTTGATACAGATTTTCATCCTATTCATTGTCTAGGAATCACAGAAGCAAGATGGAGCTGATAAGTGACGGGCACACATTCTAATTTGTCTTCATTTCCTTATGTCTGTCCTCACAGGTTTTATTAAGTGAGAGAAGACCCACAGGACATTCATGCTAGGTTTCCACTCTTGCCACATACAAGAAAAAGAATTAAGAACTTAACATAATTTAATTTTCAATTTGACTACCACAGGAAGTAGTCAAGCACACACTATTTTTTTAATCGTATTGGTTTTGTTCTGATTGTCAGTTATTGTACATGGGTATAGTAATAAGAGAAATACTTCCCTAAAACTCAACTTTTTCACTTTTCAATGTCCCTGCCCAGTCTTTGACCATGTGAAGTTGTTACATAGTACTGGCAACATTTCATATTCTGCTTCCCTGCCTTACTATTGTATCATGAAATAACATCTAGATTTCCATCATCTAACAGGTCTTTCTAATGGCTGCTATCATTCCATCATGCACTCACACTTACTCATAAACGTATCCCTCATTTTCTAATAGTTAATCACACCGAAAAGAAATAATTTTATTTTTGTTCCTGGTTACTTAATTTTTAAATATACTCAAAAGTAAAGCCACAACACTGTTATTTAATAAGTCTGGGAGCATTTTAAAATGTTCATTACCACGCCTTCATTTTTCCATGTGAGAAGATTAAGTAAATGCAACGCTCGTTTACGAAAAGTATCTCCGTATATTTTTTATGTTGAAAAGATTTAGTCATCAACTGTAGCAGAATCTCAACCCAACGACTTCCAGGTAGCCAAGGTTCTCCCTAAATATTAGTAGCACCAGTCCTGTTATCAACAGTTCTATAAGTGCACTGAAAGCCGTGCGTTTCTCTTCTCCACTGCTGCGTTCCGATCAGACAGTAAGGTCTATACCCCATCAATTCATTACACAGAATACCCAAAGTAAAAGTCAGAACCTTGAGTTTGCCAAAGAAGTCCTCCTTTAAGAGGAAAAATATACACATTCCCTCTATGTTCTCCACTTCCAGCCAATTCCATATGTTCATTTCCAGGTCTTTCAGAAATTACTTTTTATAAGTATCACTGAGCCTGATGGGGACCATTTGAGTATCTAGCGGAGGATGGATGTCCTGGACCATTGTGTCCCTTAGGGATGGCTGAAATAGAAATAAATTGTGGGTTCCTCCCTCACAGTGACAAAAGTTAGAGTGCTAAGCACAGTTTTTATTTTATGAAATAGCATGCCTGCAGAAGCCAGTGTAGTGTGACGACAGAGCAGGAGGCCACTGAACAGCATAAACCACCTTTTTTCCACAGCAAGAATTGTGTGTAAAGTTATCTTTTACGTACAGTTTTATACTAAAACTACTTTCACAGAGATTGCTTTCTCTTGTATTTTTTGATACAGATTTTCATCCAATTCATTGTCTAGGAATCACATAGCATCAGAATTCTCACAAAATGTCTTCACTGTAAATGTATCTCTTATACAAACAGGGGGCTTCATTTTCCTTGCAGACTGTTTTTACAAGCTTTCAAAATGGTTGGGGCAGGTTTTGCTCCATTACCAACATTATAGATCTTAAAAGTCTTGTTTTTTCATTTGCAATTCTTGGATTGCTCCCAAAAGACTTTACTCTCCATGAAGTTAGGACCTCATTTTGGTTATCTGCAATACTGTAATCCTGGTACCTTAAAACAGGGCCTGGCATGTGGTAGGCACTGCTACTGTAAGTTGGCTCGACTGAGCTGGGCAGTTCTTCTGCTCCACATGGTTTCATTCCCAGGGGTGCTCAGCGGGGACTGGAAAATGCACGATGGGGTATCCGGAATGATTGGAGGCTGGCAGTGACTCTCCCTTTGGCTGTCCAGTTGGACTTCACTTATGGCACCTCATGCCACCAAGAGCCCTCCCCGTTTAAAAACTAAGTTATAGAATTGTCTCATAATGTCATTGAGCATTTTCCAAATTGGCTCTAAGAGAATGATTGATTCACTTGAGGTGAAACCAAAAATGCATAAGATGGTTATTGTGTCATATAAAACACAATAATGCAAAGAAAATAAATGCACTAATGTTCTGTGATACTTTTCCATAAAAAGAAATCTTAGCTGCAATGGTGGATTGATTAAAAAAATCAAATGAAATATTATACCTTTTCATTAAAATGCTTTGGGGTTGTGAATAATATATACTTGTTCAATACTGAGCGTGTTTTGGATTAATAGGAACTGCAAATGTAATTTGAAAAGCATTTAATTGTAACGTATTATCCTTAAGTTTGTTTTCAAAGTATTATTTTACAGCAGCTATTATCATATGAGTGCTGACAATGAAAGAGAACCTTCTGAGTATCTTTCCCTTCAATGTAGTATTTTACTAAATAGATATTTTCCCCTTAGAACCTCTCAGTTGCAGAAGTAAAGCAAAATACTGATTCTAAATTATAACAATTTGAGAAGAAACCACTGTCTGTAGCCACAGAATCATTGGAATATAACTCCTTTAAAGTAGGATTGTACAATCAAAATTAGCAGCTAGAACACTGATGAAATTGTGTTTCAGAGCACTGGGAAAATGCAGAAAATTGCAATAATTGCTATTTCTCTTTTTAAAAAATCACAACGGCCAACAAAGCAGAGCAAAATATTGCAAGGCCTAGTTTCATTGACTTCCCTTTATTTTGATTTTACATTTGTTAAAAAAGGGTTTTTTAAAATTTTATTCTCTTAACATTAACAATCAATTTAGCTTGTGTTTAGATTTGGCTAGACCCATTTCCCTCACCACGACCAATGCCAGCACCTAGATATTAATATGTCGGGGTTCTCTTTAATTTATAGTTCTAAAAATAATGCTTCAGTTTTCCATAATCTATAATCAACATAGTGCATTTATTATTAGATCAATGCTGTATTTGAGAAAATATGGAATTTAAAAGTATAATCAAATTATTGAAATTATAGTACCTTAAAAATGTGAAAATATTTGACTTTTAAACTATCAAGGTACTGTTATAAAAATTCAATTAAATAACTAAGTCATATCAATGTACATCATATTTAAACTTCAAGTGGCTTTTTGAATCATGTTTCAGCAAAATTTTTTTGGGTTTCTACTTGGATAGAACACAGAAAAATTGCTAAGTTATTTTCAGTTGTATTCAAGGGAATAAACTTTCCCATTTAATTTAAAAATTTGAATGCAACTTTAAAATTTTAAGTGAAAATGATTTTAAAGCAACATCTATTCTAGGTAGAAAAGTTGTGTGTTTTATTTCGTAGGAGTATTAAAACATAATCATTTTGAACCCATGTTAAAATTTCAATTAATCCAAATACTTCAAAAATATTTCCTAATATATTATCAGTTAAATAAATATTACTAGTTAAAAGACTAATCCATTTTACCCACTACTTGTTTCTTTGTTTAATTTTTCAATTGCAGTTGACATTCAATATTATTTTATATTAGTTTCAGGTGAACAGCATAGTGGTTAAACATATATATGAGGTATAAAATGGTCCCCTCAATAAGTCTAATACCCACTTGACACTATATGTAGTTACTATACTATTATTGACTGTATTTTCTATGTTGTACTTTGCATCCTGTGACTATTTTGTAACTACCAATTTGTACTTCTTAATCCCTTTATCTTTTCCACCAAGCCCTCAACCCTCCTCCCATCTAGCAACCATCTGTTTTTTCCCCCTCTATATCTCTGAGTCTATTTCGGTTTTGTTTGTTCATTTATTCTGTTCTTTAGATAACACATATTAAGTGAGATCATATGGTATTTGTCTTTCTCTATCTGGCTTATTTCACTTAGCATAATATTCTCTAGGTCCATCCACGTCATTGCAAAAGGTAAGATTTCATTCTTCTTTATGACCGGGTAATACTCCATTGTATAAATGTACCACAGTTCCTTTATCCAGTCATTTGTCGATGGGCATTTTGGTTGTTTCCATGTCTTGGCTATTGTGAATAGCACTGCAATAAACATAGGGGTGCATATATTTCTTTGAATTAGTGTTTTGGATTTCTTTGGATAGATACCCAGGAGTGGAATTGCTAGCTCATACGGTAGTTCCATTTTCTATTTTTTGAGGTACCTCCATACTGTTTTCCGTAGTGGCTGCGCCAATCTGCAATCCCACCAACAGTACACGAGAGTTCCATTTCCTCCACATCCTCACCAACACTTGTTGTTTATTGATTTATTGATGATAGCCATTCTGACCGGAGCGAGGTGATATCTCATTGTGGTTTTAATTTTTTTTTGGTGTTTAGTTGTACGTGTTCTTTATGAATTTTGGATATTAACTGCTTATCAGATGTATCATTGGCAAAGATCTTCATCCATTTAGTAGGTTGTCTTTTTGTTTTGTTGATGTTTTCCTTTGCTGTGTGAAAACATTTTTAGTTTGTTATTGTCCCATTTGTTTATATTTTCTTTGGTTTTCCTTCTCCAAGGGGATATATGAATAAAAATATTTCTAAGGGTAATGTCTGCAAATTTACTTGTTATATTTTCTTCTAGGAGTTTTATGGTTTGGGGTGTTACATTTAAGTCTTCAATTCATTTTGAGTTTATTCTTTTATATGGTGCAAGAAGGTGATCCCAATTTCATTTTTTTGTCATATATCTCTCCAGTTTTCCCAACACCATTTATTGACTAGACTGTCTTTACCCCATTGCATATTCTTGCCTCCTTTGTCATAGAGTAAATGACCATATAGGTGTGGGTTTATTTCTGGGCTCTCTATTCTGTTCCACTGATCTATGTGTCTGCTTTTATGCCTGAACCATGCTGTTTTGATTACTATGGCCTTGTAGTATAGTTTGATGTCAGGTAGCATGATACCTCCAGGTTTGTTCTTCTTTCTCAAGATCACGTGGTTATTCAGGATTTTTCATGGTTCCATATAAATTTTAGGATTATTTGTTCTAGTGCTATGAAACATGCCATTGGTATTTTGATAGGGATTACATTGAATCTATAGATTGCTTTGGGTAGTATAGACATTTTAACAATATTAATTCTTCCTATCCATGAGCATGGTATATGCTTCCATTTATTTGTATCTTCTTTAATTTCTCTCTTTAATGTCTTACAATTTTCTGAGTACAGGTCTTTTACTTCCTTGCTTAAATTTATTCCTAAGTATTTTGTTTTATTGATACAATTGTAAATGGGATTGCTTTTTAAATTGCTCTTTCTGATAGTTCATTATTTGTTGCATAAAAATGCAACAAATTTTTGAATATTAATTTTGTATCCTGCTACTTAACTAATTCACTTATAAGTTCTAATTTCACCCACTACTTCTTGATGTGTAGATTGGACATATACATACACTTTGGTGGTAATATCAAAACATTGAGGCAATTTACTGGGAAGGAAATAGGTGATTTATCAGGATCTAGAAAAATAAAATGAAATCAACACAATTTAAAGTCAGCTATTTTACTTCTAGAAATCTGTCTTTTAGAAATAACTGAAGTACATTCAATTACACGTTTTTTTTACTTTACCATTTTTATTGAAAATATGGGAGTAAGTTTATTATCCATTCAAATGAGAGTTATCAAATAAATTATGATAAGTTCACACAGTTGAATACTCTTCAAACATTTACAGGAATAAGGTACATCTATAATCTCTTATCTGGAAAGATGTTTACAATATATTAATGAAGAAAAAGGCAGTTGAAGTAAAATACGTATGGTTTAATCTTGTTTTCATCTTTATTTTATATTCTTAAGTATATGCATATATATACATATGTGTATATAAGTAAGTGTATTTATATGTTTCTTTAAATATAGAAAATCTTATTGATGCAAAATGAATTGTAATATTGACCATCTGTATACTTGAGAAAGTAAAGAAGGGCATTGTTTCTTAACTTCGATTACTTTAAAAATATTCCATGGACTTATGGGTTATTTTAAGCTGTATTTTACATTTTTTAAAGAACAAAAAGAGAACATTGACATTCATTTGTGAAGACTTTAAAGTCTCATTCTATAAAGTCTCCTATTATACTGTACAAAATCTAGACGAATAAAAGTATAAATTACAGTTTTAAAGTGAAAAAATCTTAGAACTACAATTTAATCAGCCTTATTTAATTAGAGTTTTCATTTACCTTCAATGTCTGTCTACCCAGCCGATAAGAGTTGTTGTTCCGTGTACAAGCCAAAGGAGTACAGTGAGCCTGGCATTTGTCCATTTTAGATTTCCTTCCGACTGGACCATTCCAATACATCTTTATATATTAAGCTGCAGCAGTTTATAAATACTCTTTCCCTCAAGAGGTGATCAGTTTCCCCTCCCCTTGTATCTGGGACAATTTTTAACTGCTTTGATCATAGAGTGCAGAGGACCTGATACAATGTGACTTCTAACACTAGATCATTAAGAAGCTAGCCACCTTGTAAAAAGTATGACTACCCCAAGACCACCATGTTGGAGAAGCCACTAAGGTGCTCCAGTTGACTATCCTTACTAAGATCCCAGCTGAAAACAACACCAAATAGCTACCCTGTGAATGAGCCATTTTTAGATGCCCAGCCCAGTTGAGACCTCCTATGACATCAGCCCCAGCTGGCACATGAGAATTTCCAAAGAAGAACCACTGAGGGAGTACTTGTACAATTCCCGACCCACGGATGCACGAGAAAAATAAAAGTTGTTTTACTCCACTACATTTTGAGATAATTTGTTACACAGTGACAAATAACAAGAACGTAAACTCATTTAAAAGTCTAAGACAAATAAATACTTGGTAAAGATTTTCTCCTTTGGGGCCTGCGTATTTCAGATCAACTGGGAAGAAAATCCTAACCTTCTCTAATTTAAGTTTTCATTCTTTGTATGGGAGAGGACTCAGTTGAATCCAGTTAGTTTTTATAAGGGACAGTCCACTTTGGATTTTTTCACTAGTATTGTGCATGGGGATCAGGTTGGCTTGGGCAAAGTTATTTCAGCATTCACCTTTATTTTATTCTTTACCATCCCATGGAGAAATCTATTAGACACTGAATATGGTCATGTTTTACTGTTCTTTTCTTGGGCTTTCACTTCCTATAAAGAATATACTGTACCAGTTCAATATTGGCCCCTAGCTACTTATGTTTATATCAATTTCCGCAAAAGTTAACATGATCTAGAAGTATTTTATTGTCAGTCTTAGTAATAATTCATAGTGGAATAAAATAGTAGTGTAATCTGCCTCCCTCTCTTCTTTCCCATGTTTATATTACTGACTGAAAAACATTCTGGATATGCTCTCGTATTTCCTATCCATTGAGGTTAATAGCAGAATGGATGTTTTCCTATAGAATAATGGCATGGTCTTATGCTCTGTTTGCTATATAATTATCATCAGAAAGAACTACTTATACCTAACTATTTTAAAACAAAAATCATTTTTGACACAAATTCTTCAAACATTGTTCATATCTAGCAACCTTCTACTGTAGGTCAAATCATTCTATTTAAGAGTATAATTTGCAAGGAGAAAGTCTTGGGAGATTCATTAAATGTTGTAATGATTAAAATTAGGTGATTGATGGATAGTTTCATATTTGAAAATCATAGAAGTTGGTTGGTTACATATGCATTAAATATTTCTCAAACTAAAATTATTGTGATTATGCTTTATGCCATAAACATTGATATCCTATATTCCCATTTATCTCAATGTGAAAAAAAGACTGAGTATGTTATGTCCAGGAAAATATTGACCCTAACTGATAAAAATGATTGCTGGGCCAACTTTTATGCATAAGTGGAGTTGTCAGATATACAGATAGTTTCCCAGTTTAGGCTACTTAATTTTGGTTAAGGGGTCACACTTAAGCTTTGCTGATTTACAAAGTATATAGTATTGCTTAAATTCGGCTACAGAGGATATCTTTATCTTGTGTTCTTGCAAAAGAATATAATGTTAAATATATTTATTAGCCTTTTCCTACTTAAAGTATAGTGAAGAAATGAGATGTATAAAAAACTGCCTCAAGGCTGTGCATATCATTTATTTCACCAGGTCCCAAAGCCTGTAAAGCTGTACTTCCCAATGCTGTAGCTTACAGCCACTAGCCAAATGTGTGAAGTGAGCACTTGAAATGTGGCCACTCTGAATGTGTCATTTGACACATTTGAAATCCACTGGATTTCAAATACTTAGTAGAAAATACATAGACTATTTCATCATTGCTATGTCATATTGATTCATGGTGAAATGATAATATTTCATATATATTAGATTAAATATGATATATTAAAATTAATGTCCCATGTTGCTCATATTTGTAGCTTTAATTATGTATCTACAGTATAGCACTGCTTTAAAGGTAATTCTTGGATTAAATTATGAGAGAATTGAGTTCAGGGACCACAAGAGTTTTGATCATTCAAGCAATCATCATTGTGTTGTTCTTAGTTTTTATTCATACCACTAACCTT
Organism: Rhinolophus sinicus; assembly: GCF_057876585.1. Lineage (NCBI taxonomy): Eukaryota > Metazoa > Chordata > Mammalia > Chiroptera > Rhinolophidae > Rhinolophus > Rhinolophus sinicus. The sequence goes on along the minus strand of NC_142518.1, from coordinate 18,475,028 downwards.
TTAAAAAATTATTGCATTTTTTAGAGTTGTTGTTGAGGATAAGCAACCACATTACATAGAATATCCTTTTGAGGATTGTATCTGTCAGCATCTGCTGGGTTATGCTGCAGTAAGAAACAAACTCCAAAATCTCAATGGTTTAAAATAACAAAGGTGCATTTCTCCCTTAGGCTTCATGTTCACCATAGTTTGGAGGGAGGGTGCTCTGTTCATCCTGGTCACTCAAAGACTAAGACAGATGGGGCATCCACCATTTCCAATGTTGTTGATCTCAGAGCCAAAGAGAAAGAATTCTCTATGATTTCACACTGACGATTGAATACTGTAACCCAGACATACTCATGTCTCCCACACTAAAAACTCATCGATAACAACTAGCCCTATCGTCCCACTCAAAGTTAAGCAGTCAAAGAATTTCAGGCTCCCATACGCCCAGAAAGAGGAGAGAAACATCAGAGAGCAGCAGTAATGATTATTATTATACGAGTATAATGATTAAATGTTATTACAATGGCCTATCAAAGAAATTTCTGTCATGTATCAATACTAAAAAAAATAAAATACTTAATTTTTGGTCGTTTTTAGATATCTATTTGTTTTAGAAAAGCTAGAGTATTTTACATTATACTTATTACTAATCATGTTTTCCTATTAGTTTTGGCTGATAATAAATTGATCTTTAATAAAAAGTTCAGAACTCTTAGGTTTTTTAATTGTTCTGCCTTTAGCTTCCTTTCATTTATATTTTCTCGTCTATTTATTTTACTCTCTTTGTGTTACAAACGCCTCTGTAAAATGTTGAAATCATTTTGTAATAAAACAATTGTGTTACTCCTACGTGAGAAAGAAAGACTTTAAACCAATTATTAGTAAATAATTCCTACATTATGTTTCATAAAATTGCACTAAGTAATACTTATATCATCATAAGTTTAATAATTAAAGTTCCGATATATAATGCTTAGTGTCTTAAATATGTATTGATAGTGAGTTTACCTATATACCCTAAGAAAAAGGTGTTTTTCTTCTCAATAGTTAGCTCTTCTTTATTCCCATTCATTAGAGTATCCCAAGGGAATGACTGAATTGCTCACTTTTCTGTTTAAAGAGAAAGCTTTCATTTTATGTCTCATTCAATGTGTACATACAATACTTGAGGCTAAAAATTCAATTATTTTATGAGTGAACAGAAATAAATTCAATGTTAAGGAATTAGAGTGAAATTTACTTTAGTGGTTATACAAAAACAGTTGGACCTGACTTCAATGCTGGTTTTGAGGTTAAATCTGATACCTACTGTGATAACAGTTGTATCCAAAAATATGACATATGATTTTGACCTGCTATACATATAAATCATGATGATTATACATGTCTTACTGTTGTTCTACAACACAGGGTTATCGTAGATTAAGATAGTTTTAAAATGACCTTCTAACTCTATGAACATGGATCAGTAGCAATTGAAAATTCAATACATTCTTTAAACGACTAATTTTTGTTTATAAAATTACTCTATTGAAATTATTAAATGTGTTAGGCTTTCTGAAAGAACGCCTGTGGAGAGATTGTCATATTTCCTGTAATTCAAAGGATGGCAGTTGAAAACATCAATACATATCTTTAAATGACTAATTTTTGTTTATAAAATTACTTTATTGAAATTTAAATGTATTAGACTTTCCAAAAGAACACCTGTGGAGAAAGTGTCATATTTCCCGTAATTCAAAGGATGGCAGTTGAAAACACTAATACATATCTTTAAATAACTAATTTTTGTTTATAAAGTTACTTTACTGAAATTAGTAAATGTATTAGGCTTTCTAAAGGAATACCTGTGGAGAGACTCTCATATTTCCTGTAATTCAAAGGATGTTGGCCACTCCTGCAAATATTGGAACTTCAGTTTCTTAAATATGTGCTAATTAATAGGCATGGAGTTCTTAGCCAGTAGCTCCCGTGTGATCATAAAAAAAAAAAAAATCACAGCCAATTATCGAGTAGTACTTTCATTTATTAATCTTAGTATCTCATCTTTCTATATCTCACACTGATCTCATTTTTACTAAGTAAGTGGAGATATCAATAAGAAGTTACTTGTATGAGACTAGGGCTCAGTGACCAGTTTAGGGCTGGAGAAATACATTTTAAATGATGAGTTGGTTCTTGTAGCAGTCAGTTTATATTATATTATGCCAGAGTCACAAACAACCCCAACACTTCAGTGATTTACCACACAAAAATAATAGTTCATTCCCTGCATGTGTTATTTGTGGAAAGGAAATAGCTGTGGCTTTACTGGGCTTTGCTCAGCCCTGCTCCCCTGGTCTTTTTCATTCTCAGAATTGGCTGAAGGAGCAGCTACTAATGGGAAATCCCCACTTCATAGCAGAGAGAAAATGAGGAAGAAACTTTGTGGAAACACAATCACTCTGGAAGTGTCTATATTTAATAGACATTCTTCACTCCTGTTCACATTTCCATAGTCAATGAAAGTCATATGGAATAATAGAAAAATATATTTTGCCCACAGATTAGCACTATGTGCCACACATCTATAGTCAGCAACAAACACTCCTCTTAGTGGCAGAGGAGAAGTGAACACTTGGGAACAATTATTCAGTCCCCATCATATAAGAACATAATAAAATTAGAGAATAGAGAAGGTCAGAGTCCAGACCCGGGTGCATTCCGACATTAAGGTCAAGCATAGAAAAAGAGATGACAAAATAAGGAATAATAGATGAGGAAAACCAGGCAAGTCTTGTGATCAAAGCTAGGGGAGGTTTCAAATAGGAGAGAATGGTCAAATGCCTTTGGTGACCCCAAATAGTCTCATAAGAGAGTGATATGCGTAATTCCCCACTGTACTTCTCAATACGAACAAGATTTGTGTCCTTGAAAAGTGCACTTTAAGTATTATTTTGAAAGTGAGAGGAGAGTAAGTTCAAGAGTGAGTGAATGGGGATTTCTTGTTCTGACACAAGGGAGCCTGAATTAACACAAAACTCCTCCCATGCTATAAACTCCTAGAAATCCCAGGTAATATATAGCAATAGCAAAATATATTGCTAAATTTGTAATAAAGAAAGGAAAATCCCCAAGTGTCAGAAACAAAGAAGAAATGAAAAGATAAGGCCATAGCACTGAGCTGGTTGTTACGGAGGCGATAGAAAGCAAGGAAAGAGCTTTATCCAACCTATAAATTCATTTTAAGGCTAAGGATGGGATTACCAACACGAGGTTAGAAGTTAGGAAAGATGCCCCTGAATCCGCATTATAATCTCTAACTAAAAACACGATGCCCCATATAAAAATTGAAAACCAGAGCTATGGCAGAAATGTTAGGATTTGATAGTTCTGGCTGACAAGTATCTAGATGTTATGTTATTCTCTGAACTCTTCTGTATGTTTGAAAGCTTTCATATTTAACACGATGCTGGTTGGGAAGTATTGACAGGGATGTTGAAATATAAAAGTCATCAGACAACAGAGTGAGTTGTGAGAGACGCCATATTCAGGTTGTCAAGGGAAATATTTTTAAAATGTAAAATATATCTACAAATATCCAAAAATAAGTTTCATGAATTAAAAATACAGCAAGCTAAGACCCTCTTTATATCCCAGCAGGATATATACTGTGTTTCTCCGAAAATAAGACGTAGGCGGACCATCAGCTGTAATGTATCTTTTGGATCAACAATTAATATAAGACCCGGTCTTATTTTAATATAAGACCGAGTATAATATAATTAATATAATATTATATAGTATGATATATAATATAATGTAATATATAATATAATATAATATAATATAATATAATATAATATAATATCGGGTCTTATGTTAATTTTTGCTCCAAATGACTTATTAGAGCTGATGGTCCGGCTAGGTCTTATTTTCGGGGAAACACGGTATAAAGATGGAGAACAAGGAAGTGGGTAAAGCTCTCTGAAAAGAGTTCTGTGGATAGAGCTGTTGTTGTGTTGGGAGCCCATGCCTCCTTCCTCTACAATAGGAGAGGAGTAGGGGTGCCATCGTCTAACCACAGACCTGTTGAGAGAGGGCTGTATGGGATCTCCTCTGAAAGCTTGATACTGATTCCTTGCACTTAGCAAAATCGAGAAAGAAAATAGAAAGTTGTTTGATGGAAAGAATTAACTCCTCATAGTTCTATTTAAAATGAGCACCGCCCCTGTTGGCACTCCCACAGCATCTTGTGGAGTGGGTCCTCTAGGTAAAAAGAGACTGATGGAGATAGAGGCAACAGTGACTGGCTGTAAGAAGGGTCCAGTAGCAGAGTCTCCAGAGTCCCTGCAATGTGAGAAATAGCCAGCAGTTTTACACCTGTCCACAAGAGGACGCTACTGCCAGATGCCAACTGCACTTGTCATATAAAACTGTTCTTTCATATAATTTTCTCTCCTCCCAGGCCTTAATATAAAGATTTAAATGCTAAGTAAGGAATGAGATGGTTAGGAGCCCCAAACTATTTCCTACTTCCAACTGTCCACCCAAATCACACTCTGGAGAAAGGGAGAAGATTTCATCATTAAAGCAATTTCAGAGTTTTTATTATTGCCAGGGATTGGACATACTAATTTCTGTGTTGCTAATTATAATGGCTCTAGGCCTGTCTGTCTCTTTTGATGCAATCAAGAATTGTTGGATGTCAGAATAAATGAGTAGCAATCACAAGAAGTTGTGACTAGAGGGTGTGATGTTCAGAATTGATATTTTGAAGATGGTAATTATTGGTAATATCAAAGTTTAAGGTGTGCACATGAGATTGGGTCACTAAGATAAGGTATAGGTGAAGGTCACAAAGTGACAGGTAAAGGAAAGAGAGGTTGGGAGGTTGGGTTGAACAGCCATTGTGTCAAGTCAGATCTTCTGCTAAGCGTGCACTGGTGTGGAGTTATGAACCCAAGAGAATTATTGGGGAGGACAATTCCTATGAAAGATGAAAGAGGAAACAGGAGCGGGCAGGGTAAGCCTTCAGACTAGAAGCATATCTAATACTCTGGAAGGAAAGAGGGAAGGGAGAATATGGCCGAGAGAACCTCAGACTGCGATGCAGCTCCGCAGTGTTTTGGCTAACCTAATTTTTAGCTCTGGAGCAAAGACTGACCATTACAGGAGTCCTGCATTGGTCAGAAAGGGCAAGGGACACAGTACCCATACCGTGCTTAGTAAGCGTCTGGGGGCATCGCTCAAACACTAAAGCACATCCTAAAGGCACTGCAGCTAGACGTGGTCGGCTCACTGCATTCCTCATAGCTGTAGGGGATATTATTTCTTAAGGTGGAATCTGAGTGGCACGTGTCCATGGCTGTCACCATCACTTGCCCAGTGAAACTATCCAGAATAGCGCCATCAGTGGAGGAACAAGGAGAACCAAGAGCTAAATCTTCACTGTATGGGTGGGGGCACTGCTAGTGATTGACAGTAAAGATCTGCAGGGAAGCCAGGTATAGTGTAGTGATGTGCGAAGGATCTCTGGTTACAAATGAGAAAAGTCGAAAAATACTGCAAAGAGGAATTTGGAGCAAGGGAGAATAGTCGTTAGTTCACTTCCCAGGAATGAGATAGTGCAGCTGGGAGAGAAACCAAATACCTGGGGTGGCCTCAAAAATGTATACGCATGACTTGTATTCATCTTTCATTAGCAGCATATATTGAATATTACAATTTTAATACAGGTTTTTTCCTTTCTTAAGATGCTTATACATTTTTGGGGCACCCTCTGTATACAAACTGAAATCAGGTTTATTTTGATAAACTTATGGAAGAAGCGGTGGGGGAGAGACAGCCAGATTTCAGTTGAAGCTCGAAGTTGAAAGTTGAGGATATAATGGAGGTTGCTCATTAGAGATCCAGAGAAACTATAAAAGGTTTGGAGCAGACGTGGTATGGGGGACTGGATCAGAATAGAAAAACTGCTGACAATTGCAGGTGTGACAATCTGGGTGATGACAATAAGAATTAGTCACCTATTGAAAGTAAAGAAAGATGACTCACTTCAGCTTTTGCCTTTTGTTCTTAACCCAATGTGTGGAATCTTGGGGCAAGCCTTCTGACTTTTTGCAGCTTCCCATGAGGTCCAAAAAAATAGGTGATGAACTCTGTTTGGATGCCAGATAAATTGTTGACCCACTGAAGCTTAGACATTACAGGCACAAATGTATTGGTGTAAAATTGAAGTTGATAGGCGATGGGAATGGTAACATAGAAACAAAGTTAAAGCCTATTAATGAGATTGACAAAAATCAGTTCGATTTCATAGAAAAGTTATATTTCAATATGATGGCTGTCATAAAGTTGTGCGTATGTTTTTTAAGACATTGAGAGATGATTGTTTATTTTTGTCTGAAGTGATTATTGAATAAAGTACAAAAAGGAGACATTAAAATGGTTTTTAAACATGCACCTTTCAGACATATAAATTGTAGTATGCAATGGAATATTATTCAGTCATAAAAAGGAGTGAAGTACTGGTACATAATAGAATGTGGATGAACCTGGAAAACATGATTCTAAGTGAAAAGAGCCAGACACAAAAAAGTCATATATTGTATGATTTTATTCACCAGAAATATTCAGAATAGATAACTCCACAGAGACAGGTGGTTGCCAGGGGCTGGGGGGAATGGGGAATGGGGAGCAACTGCTTAATGGATATGAGGTTTCCTTCAGGGAGTATGAAAATATTTTGAAACTAGATAGAGGTGGTTGTTGTGCAACATTGGAAATATACTATATGCCACTGATTGTTTACTTTAAAATGATCAAATTTATGTTATGTGAATTTCACCTTAATTTTAAAAAGATATAGTAAGATCACTTTAGGTGGTTTAATATGTAATGATACTTAGTGTTGGAAAGCTGTGAGGAAATAAGCGCTCTTATACATTATGGAAATATGAATTAGTGTGAACCTTTATATTTCAAAAATAATCCCATGCCTCTTTCACAGAGCAATCCCAACTTTAGATATTAATCCTACAAGTATATCCCATAGTTTTAGTCCAGATATTTCATACCCTATAGACAGCTTGAAAACTCCTTCCCCACCCTCCATCCCATTCATGTACAAGTGGAAATTGGTGGAAAGAAACTGGTTGAAAGTAATAGCCAGCTTTTAGATGTTTTAGAACAATATCTTTTAATTATGAATATTCTAGTTTTCTTTATTGTCCACAGAAACATGAAATAGTGTTTAAATTTTTAGAGTCTCAAAATTTGAAAGACTCTCACCTACTGCCAATCCTCTCCCCGACATCTCTAACAAGAGATCTTTTAGACCATCTTAGAAAAACAGTTAAGGACACAGAACTCACTACTTACGAAGGCAGCCCCCTCTGGACAAATTTACTTATAAGAGTATTTTCCCTCTGCTGTTTTAACTGTTTTCTTGTGATTTTAAAACACACATCCCTAATGCATCTATACAGAACAAGTCCACTCCCTAATGAATTTGAAATTCCTTGGAAGACAGTTGTCCTCTGAACTGAATGTCCCTGGTTCTTTGAACCACACGTATTTGATGCATAGATTTTTTTTGAAGTAATAAACCATTGTACACTGCAGGTTTTTTAAAATCTGTAATTCATGGAAATACATATACAAATGATTACAATTTAAAGGCCAATCACAAGACACTTAGTTAATTACATATACTAAAGAAAATTTAATCCAATGCAATAGATACTAGACTGAAAAATATCAAAAGCTTTTTCTATTTTTTTATTTTTTCTTTCCTTTTTTTTTCTCGGCAAAAACATGTCAAAGTAAGCAAGATACACTGTGGCAGTTCCTTTAAAAAATTCAAAGTTGCTTTAATTGAAGATCAAAATAAAACCCTTGCATCCTGTGAATTTGTAAGCCAAGTTTTATATGGGGAGTGATTATTATGTTGAATTATGAATCCCTGAAAATAACACTTTACAAAAGAAATGCTGGAACAATCTTAATTGCAGTTCAAAATGTTGACATTTTAATCTATATACTCTAATAATGTCCTCTTTTCTGTGTATGTAAGCTGGTGGAGCTATTTAAAGGCATTGGTATTTATATATCCTAGGTCTCTAGGACCCTTGTGAAAGAAACCCTTATCAGAACAAAATCATTCATGCAGGCTGACTAGATGAAAAGCAAGAGCAAACAAATACTCTGATCCAGCTGGTTGTTCCCTCAGCATTATGATTATATGAGTTTTATAAAGTCCAGTACCAGAGGGAGCTAGAAAAGCGCTTTCTAGAACTGCTGGTGTTTGGATAAATTCCCTAGTTCCAGTTTTATGCTTAAAAACACCTTTGTTTGCATTTTTTGCTAAAACTTTTACTTAATTCTGTGCATATGCACTCCACACATATTCTCGGTGAATTCTGCTTTTATATCTGCTCTTAATTAAAGCAGTAGTTTTGTTTAATCTCTTCCTTCAAAGGGAAAATAGTATAACCCAGTGGATTAACTAACATTTTGAGTTTCCAGGCAAACATCCATGAAGCCTACTACTAACGTGCCTTGCCCTTGGCATCAGACATTTGGAAATGAGGAAACACACACACACACACATTCCCATTTCCCTTGCAACTCAGTGCTGTATAAACAAACTTTCAGGAAACAACAAATAAAATTTAAGAAGATTATCCTAAAAGTATACCATCTATAAATTTACAGAGTTTCGCTGAAATGGCATTTCTGATGTTTTACAATAACACTGAATACCCTTGTAATATTTGGTGCATGTCTTTCTTGAATAATAATCTGAAATAAGGATTATGAAAAGGGATACTATAGCATGCACACACTAAACCTCCTAGTTCAGTATCTGGGCTTTGCAGTCCTTGCTTTATTGTCCAAAGATAATTCTATGTTTTAAGGTCCTAACTTTTTACAATATTGAGCTCAATCAATTTTTTTCTTTTACGAAAGGAATTTCACTCAAAACATTTTGAGTGTGTTTTGGTGTTCTTCAATTTTTTTGTATTTTTAAATGATTTGACATTATCTTGAACTACAGATTACACGGTAAAACACAAATCGTAAATTTACAGCTCAATGACTTCTTAATTTTTTTAAAGTAATGCAATTTATTTTGAGAATAGTTTTAGAGTTATAGAAAATTGAGCAGATAGAGAGCTTTCCCCCTCGCACTATTATGTATTACCAAAATATTGCATTAGTGTGGTATATTTGTTGCAATTAATAGACCAATTTATGGATATATTATTAGTAACGAAAGTGTGTAGTTTACGTTAAGATTCACTCTTTATGTTGTACAGTTCTATGGGTTCTGACAAATGCATAATGTCCTATATCCACCATTACAGCATCATACAGAATACTTTCCCCATCCTAAAAATCTTCTGAGGTTTACCTATTCATCTATTCTTCCATTTCCCTGGACCTCTGGCAACCACTGATATTTTTTTTAAAACCGTCTCTATAGTGTTGTCTTTCCCACAATGTCATATGGTTGGAATTAGAATCACACGGTATGTAGCCTTTTCTGATTGGCTTCTTTCACTTAGCAATATGCATATGAAGTTTCTCCAGTCTTTCATAGCTTGACAGCTCATTTCTTTTCTTAATCACTGGATAATATTCCACTGTGTAGATGTGGCAGTTGGTTTATCCATTCACCTACCTGAAGGGACATCTTAATTACTTCCAGTGTTTGGCAGTTATGAATAAAGTCAGTATACACATTCATGTGCATGTTTTTGTGTGGATATAAGTTTTCATCTCAATTGAGTAAATACCTATGTGCATTATTACTGGTTTGCATGGTAAGACCATGTTTCACTTCGCTGGAAACTGCCCTAATGTTTTCCAAACAGCTGTGCCATTTTGCATTCCCACTAGCACTGAACGAGATTTCCTGTAGCTTAACATCCTTGCCAGCATTTGGTGTTGTCAGTTGTTTAGAGCTAAGCCATTTTAATAGATGTAGCGGTATCCTGCTGTTGTTTTAATTTGTAACTCTCTAATGACAAATGATGTCGAACATACTATGCTTATTTGCCACCTACATATCTCCTTTGTGAGGTACCTGTTAAGCTCTTTGGCCCATTTTTAAATTGGGCTACTTGTTTTCTCTTTGTTAAAAGTTCTTTATATATAATTTTGGATACAAATCCTCTATCAGATACGGGTTTTACCAATATTTTCTCCTGGCTTCTGGCTTGTATTTTCATTGCCTTACAGTATCTTGAATAGAGAAGATGTTTTTAACTTCAATAAATTCCAGCTTACCAAATTTATTTCTTTAGTGGGTCTTGCTTTTGGTGTTCTATTTAAAGAATTATAGCCAAACCCAAGGTCACCTAAATTTTCTCCTATATTTTCTTATAGAACTTTTCTAGAGTGCATTTAACATTTAGGTTTATGATCCACTTTGAGTTAGTTTTTGAGAAAGGTGTAAGGTCTGTGTGTATAGAGTCCTTTTTTTCATATGGATAGCCGATTGTTCCAGTACAATTTGTTGGAAAGACTGTCTTTTGTCCAATGAATTGCCTTCACTTCTTTGTTAACAATCAATAGACTATTTTTGTGGGAGTCTATTTCTGGGCTCTCTATTCTGTCCCATTGATCTATTATTGTGTATTCGTTTGCCAGTACCACACTGTCATAATTATTGTAGCTTTGTAGTCGTAAGTCTTGTGGTCAGGTCGTGTCAATCTTCCAAAACTGTCTTCTTCAGTATTGTGAAGCAATTCTGGGTATTTTGCCTTTCTATAAAAACAATAGAATCAGTTTGTTGACATCTACAAAATAACTTGGTGGGATTTTGACTGAGATCAAATTGTATCCAGAGATCGAGTTGGAAAGAATTGACATTTTAACAATCTAAGTCTTCATAAACATGAAATAGCTCTCCATTTATTTAGATCTTTGATTTGTCCATCAGAGTTTGGTGGTTTTCCTCAGACAAATCGTCTACATATTTTGATAGACTTATACTTAAGCATTTCATTTTTTTGTTGCTAATATAAGTGATAATTGCTGGATTTGTACAGTAATTCCATGTTTAACTTTATAAGAAACTGCCAAACTACTTTCCAGAGGATTCTTTTATTGTTTATTTTTAGCTCAGTCCAGATCAATAAGCATGAATCTAACCTTTTTTTCAGAGCTCCATAATTTTCCGTAGTATAGATGTACCATAATTAATTTCACCGTTCAGATTGTCAAGGGATTTTTTTTAACCACTGCCAATGTTGCTGTGACAAACATTGTTTGATAGAGATTCTTACATATTGGTGACTTTACTTCAACAGGATAGATTTCAGAATTGGTCATTTTAACAGGTACCGCGTATTACCATCCAAAAGTCGCAGCAATTGCCACTCTCATAAGCAACGTATGAGAGTAGCTATTGCCCCGCATTCTTGCTAACCAGAAAACTATCAGCCTTCTTACTTATCTTCTCATTATTATTTTATTGTTCTATTATTTTTTACAATTAGAGATTTAAATTCATTTTAACTTACTATGGAAAATAGTAGGAATTTAGTTTTATTTTTTCCAATCTATTCCAATAAGCTGCTACCGCATGACAGGCCACCCCAAAACTTAGTGGCCCAAAGCACCAATTTATTACTTTTTATCTCATGATTCTATGGATTCAAAATTCAAACAGTGCTTGCAGTGATGATTCATTTCTGCTCCATGATGTCTGGGAATTCGGGTGGAATGACTTAAACAGCTGGAGGCTGAAAGAGATGAGGACAGGCCAAGCATTTCCCTCTTTCCCTCTATTCCCCACAGCCTCTCCACATTCCTGGCTATCAAGGACTTCCTCATGGCATGGAAGTCTCAGGATAATTAAAGTTTCTATTTGGACTCTAAGAGAGAGGATGTCGAAACTGTTGCCCTAGAAATGGCATAGCAGCCCTTCCACCATGCTCCGTTGGTCACAGCAAAGTCTAGCCTTGATTCAAGGGGAGGAGGCAGAGACTCCACCTCTAACTGGGAAGTGTATCAACAATTTGGTTTTAATTCAACTTTCTCTGCTGAGTTTATATATATCATTTTACATTACTGAGTTTCGGTGTCTTCATTTGAAAAACTGTAAAGTTCTACCTTGTTTGTCACTAAATTGGAGATATTATGTGTTGATGAGACTATCTTAATGAAAAGCTTTTTCATTCTCTACATGATAGACATACAAAAAATATAATTTTGATATATGAAGAAGCTGTCATGATTACATAATTAATGAAGTTGTACATATATATACTGAAGGTGCCAAAAAAATGTATACAAGTGGACACTTTGGTCACCGTTGCTTAAGCAATAGTTCGCCGTAATCTGAAGTGTCTGGACGCTGATGGTAACCACTTTGAGCACCTCTTGTAACTGCAGGAGTCAAACATGACTTGTATTCATTTTTTGTTATTGGTATATATTGAGTATTACAATTTTAACTCAGTTTTTTCCTTTCTTAAAATGTGTATACATTTTTTGGCACCCTCTGTATATGTTAAGACCAATTATGACATAACATGAAATACCCAATTATCATCTTTCATTAGTGTTTATATTTTTGATAAAAAAATAGTCTGATATTTGCACAAATTATGTAAAAAGATGCATTAATTAAAAAATAACATCTTACAGTGCACAGAACAGAACTCCACACAAAGAATTATCTGATCCACAATATCAGTAGTGCCAAGGTTGAAAAACCCTGACCTAAAATAGGGTACTAACAGGTGAAAATTTCTCTACAGTAACTTAATTATGAACTAAGGTATAAATTTAGATATGAACTATATGTAGACATATATGAAGAGCAGTGACTAAAAACAATGGAATAAAACACAAAAAATAATAGTCACGAAAAAGAACATAGCAGCCCATTAGTAAAAATCTTTCATAAAAGTATAAATGCAAATTGCAAATAAACATGTGAAGCGTCTACATGACTAATAAAAGTAATGCAACCAAAAACAGTAAGAATCCTTTCTTCCCTGATGAAACTGTTAAGAATAATGATACCAAAGTTGTAGAGAGGAGGCCCTCTTATGTCCTACTTTCTGATGTGTGCATTGATGCCACTTCTGGAGAGCAATGTGGAAATAAATACATGTCAGGAGCCACAGCAATATCTACCATTTCACCAGTCATTTTACTTTTATGGATTTATCTAAGAAAATAGTTAGCGATATGGGCAAAGATTTATATCTATTTATATCTATTTACAATTGCAGAAACTTAATAAAATACAAATGTGAAATTGGAGAGTGATTTATTATAGATTTCCATGCATTTAGATTGTATGACCCTAGGATATTTAATGATGTGGGTGAATGTTAATGATGTCATTTTAAGTAGTGTGGTGGGCTGAATTGTGTCCTCCTAAAATTAGTATGTTGAAGTCCTAACCCCCAGTCATGATGTGACTGTATTTGAAGATAGGGTCTTTGAAGAGGTCACTAAGTGAAAATGAGGCCATTAGGGTGGGCCCTAATCCAATATGACTGATGCATTGCTAAGAAGAGCAAATTTGGACACAAACACACACACAGGCAAGACCATGTGAAGACACAGGGAAAAGACAGCTATCTACCAGCTAAGGACAGAGACCTTAGGAGAAACCAACCCTGTCTCCACCTTGATCTTGAACTTCCAGCTTCCAAAATTGTTGTGGTTGTTTAAGCCACCCAGTCTGTGGTTCTTTGTTATGGAAGCCCTAGCAAACTAATACCACTGGGAAAATAAAATTTTTTAAAACTCTGTGCATGCAAATGCTTGCACTTTCTTTACAAATATTTGAAACATGACACCAATTTTGTGAATGTATATCTATATTAGCATTAAATTACTAGAGGCAAGTATGCCAAAATGTTAACAGAAGTTATTTCTGGGTAGTAATACAGGACAATTTATATGTTTTTCTAAATTATATATATATATATATATATATTTTTTTTTTTTTTTCCCCCACCAAATTGTGTGTTCTAAGTAATTTACTCCAAATACTTAAAATATGATCAAATATCATTGGTGGGACCCCCACAAATTCATACTATAAATATTTTGGCTAAGAATGAATTAAGTCCTACTTTTCATCATATAAGAAAAGCATTATAGTAAAAAATGAATTATCTAAGCATAATTTTAAGGAAAATGTATATTTATCTACAATTATAATATATTTAAAAATTGGAAGCCTGTTGTTGATATGAGATAATTTAGTCTTACTAGCAAACTCATTTTTATATATTAAGTGTATTAAGGCTTTTTCATGGCAATCTTGTTATCCTTTACAGTACCATCGTGTTAGTCAAATATACAATGGAGATTTATTGCTACATAGACATATTCTTTATTACGTAATACTGGATATTTCCTGTCTTCCAGAGGACTAAACTTTATTAAAGAGCATTTAAATATCCTAGTCAATTGAAAGATAAAGCAGGAGTCTTCAAAATACCTTAATATTAATTTTTCGAAAGGATTGATAAATCCTACTAAGGGCACTAATAAATGACTTTCTGCAAGTTCAAAATAATTAGCACTTCGTTTGGAGAGATATATATCCCAGAGAAACTATCCACTGTTTCTTTAAAGGTTTCAAATCTTGTGTCATATGATTTAGGCTTGTGGATTTCAAATGAAAGTGACATTCCAGAAAGGTTCCAGGATAGTACTAATTTGCAGCTCTTTTCAGCCTAAATAAAAGTCATCTTCTATGCCTTGTAGTGACTAATCTAAACTAAACTACCTGACATTTCCACTCAGTCCTGAAAACAAACTGAAATTGCTGAATTGTCAGCAAAGCTTTGATGTAAATCAGTAATCACAGGAGACTGCAAGGAAGAACATAATGTAACCATCAGCTCATCAAAGGGAAGCTTTTTGCTTTTAAAGAAAAAAAAATCCGACATTCTTCCTCTGAATTAAAGAATCATTTGGCCTAATTATTTTAAGATACAGTTTCCTCCCTAATAACTATCAAGATAATTAGCATTGAAAAGCATTTTTTTCCCACTGATCCAACAGAATTGTAAGAATACAAACCAGAAACAAGCTGTCATTTGGTATGGGAGACTTTCTTTTAAAATTTTTCAGCAGTGTTTAAGCTCTTGATTGTCTCCCATGGATCAAAGTGAAAGAAAAATAAGGGGAAAAAACAAATGAGCATATTTTTGAAATCATTTTCTTGGAAAAACTAAAAGCTCATTCTTTTCACTCTTCTAAATAAAACGACTTCCATTAGACTACATGTCTACATCTTTTCTACACAAAACATAGATTTCACACTAAGCAACACTGACATCGCTTTGAAGCTCATTAGAAAATTCAGGTTCTCAGGCCTCACCTCTGAGTAACTGAATCAGAATCTGTCTTTTGATAAGATTCTCATATGATTTGTACACACATTGAAGACTGAGACACAGAATTCTACATGATAACTCAAATATTTCAGAAACAATGCTTTGTTGTATTCTAGTATTTTGTTCAAACCATTTGAGACCAAAGAATGGGCAAACAGCAATTTGGAACCAGGTTTACTTTGCATCTGATCTTTCCACTCGGTAGAGCTGTGTTCCAGATATCTTAGAATCCAAGAAGTATATGTATTTTTCTAGTTGGAATGAAAAAAAAAAAAAACACGTAAATATGATCTAGTCTAACTCTTCACACAAGACAAGATACTTTCCTACATTATAGATAATGTGGCAGGTAAGGTCGATTCAATTGCAAATAATGAAGAACTCAGTAAGAAGGGCTTAAGCAACAGGAAGTTTTCTATATTAAGAAAACAATGTTCTGCATTAAGAAAATCATATATGTCAAATCCTGCAACTCTTCATCCTTAAGAACCCAAGCTCTTCTGATATACACAAAGCACTGACTTTGTCTTTAAGCTAACGCCTTTGATGGTCACAAAATGGCATCCACAGTCCTCAATAAAGCTGAACCATGAGAAAAAGTGATACTGCAGAGCCCTCCATGTTGGCTTTCCCTTATGTCTCTTCAACCAGATTAGAGTTACACGTCCATTCCTGAGACAATCAGTGACAAAGTAAAGGAATTGTCATGATTGGTCTCAGACTAATCAGGATTTATGGGTGGATCACATGGGGGAAGTGGGGTTATGATTGGAAGCTTCTAAGGTGGTTCTCAGTGATTCCAACTCCTGGTATTCATACTCTTATATAATCTGCACTTCCTCCACCTTCCCCTTGAGTGTGAGCTAAACTTAGTGATTTGCTCCCAACAGTAGAATATGATGAAAGTAATGGGATGCCACTTGTAAGAATTTGATTTCTGTCTTGCTTGTTTCTCTCTTTCTCTTTTACTTGCTCACTCTAATGCATGCCAACTGTCATATTGCGAGTATACCCACTTGCAGCCTCTAGGAGCTGAGGGTGACCTCCAGCCAGCAACCATCAACAAGCCAGCATGCTTTCGTCCTACCGCCTCAAGGAAATGAGTTCTGCCCAAAATTGGAATAAGCCTGCAATTCTCCCTAATCAAAACTCCAGATGAGAATAGTCTGACTTACACTTTGCTTGTAGCTTATGAGACTTTAAGCAGAAGACACAATTAGCCATACCTGGACTCTTAACCTATGAAATCTGTAAGATAATAAGCATGTGCTGTTACAAGCTGTTATGTTTGTCTTAGTTTGTTACACTGCACTAAAAAGCTAATATGGGTAGGTAAATGAATATTGTCTTTTATAGACACAGGTAACTGCATCCGGTGACCGGGAGCCCTATACTTCTTAGTTTCTATCATTTCATAGTTGTATGGTTTGATTTAGTAGAAAATTATTTCTAATGATAAGTTAATTATGCCAAGCAAGTAGAAGCAGTAGGTTGAACCATATGAAATTGCCACTTTTTTGTAGGTCAAAAATCATTTAAATTGGTGATTTAATGTGGTTCAACCTACACAAGAAATTGTTTTGAAAAGAGTTGTATTGACTATTAATTCAAACTGAGACTTTGATTTTAAGTGCCCCGGTACTAAAGGTCAGGCATTTCACCTTTGGTTAGAAACCAAAGTTTTCCTCAAGTAAATGCAAAATTATTCATTTCAATTATCAGATTCTATAAAAGATCTCTTATTCTTCAAATATGTTTGAACATTTTTTCAAAATGTCATGTAGTAAGTAGTTCAATCTTTTTCGTTTATCTTGTATTTTTGTTAAAATACATTTTTTTGGCAGAAAGATCATTCAAGCAGATACTGGTTTTTTGTATCTCACTGTGAAAGATTTTTTGGTCCTTTCTTGAGCTCTTTGATTCCTTTCTTCAGTAAGGTTCAGTAGGAATTGGACTTTCTGTTATAAAACTTAACTTGAGCCTTTGTTTACTGATATGATGGTGAATCTCAAAATTTAATGATTTTAAACTTTTTATGTGTTATGTATATTTAATACACTCCAATATAACCTCTAAATGGTACTTGTGGATTGTGAAAATGAAGACTTTAAATTACTCCACTGTGTTCTGTAAACCAGGACATCCTTGCAGGAAACCGTACTATTTACCTTTAAATAAATGAAACATTCCAAAAATTATTTTAACGTATACACTAAGTACTTATTAATAAGTTTCTGGTTTTTCCTCACAACAGATAATAAAAGCACAACTTCTTCATGAGTCTCTTGACCACTACTGCATTAATGATATTATATTTATGATCATTAAAGTCTCTGGGAAATTTAGAGGGCTATTTATTTGGAAATAATACCATGTATCCCCGATAATGAGACCTAAACGGATAATCAGCTCTAATGTGTCTTTTGGAGCAAAAATTAATATAAGACCCGGTCTTATAGTAAAATAAGACCGGGTCTTATATAACATAAGACTAGGTCTTATTTTAATCTTTGCTCCAAAAGACACATTTGAGCTGATGGTCCAGCTAGATCTTATTTTGGGGGAAACACGGTATTTGCCAGCTGGGGACCAGGGACTCATTTGAACCAAGACGTGGAAATAGATCTGAAGGAACTCAAAGAAGCCCCATCACCAGGATAATTGACTTAGTTCTCTGTGGACATACATTTAGTCTAGATTCTTCTTACCTACACGTCCAGTGTACACTTGATGACCATTAAGTATTACAACAGAGCAAAGAAAATTCCCCAAAGTGTTTTTAAGAACTAAAATAAGCTTTAAAAGTTTGCACAGATGTTAGTAGTTTCTGATTTACAAAAATGTTAATTAACTGGCAAAACTGGCCCAAAGAAAATGGGAAAAGATTTCCCACAGTACTTTCCAGCATGTCATTCTGGAGTTCTTTAATTTGATATGAAAAATTATGTCTTTAACCCCATCTCTGCCCTACCTCCCATAAGTTATACCATGCGCTTTCATACCCCATAATGCAACTTCCTCTAAAAATGACTGATGTGTTACTTTTACATTTTTTTTTATAGTCCAAGCATTAAGTTAAGGGAATGGTATATGAATATTAGGTTTCCAAAGAAAAGAAAGCAGATTGCAAGCTGGAAATGGGTTGATCTTTCCCGGGGTTTGTTGCTAAATCATAATTTGAGAGGGATAATTATTTGACCCCTCTATCTTAAATCTAGTTTGTTAGGTAGATCCTAAAGCTTTGGGCATGTCATCAGGGTTCTAGATCATGACAAAAATGGTCTTCAGCATCCTTCAGAATGACACACAGAAGAGCAAAATGCCAAGCATAGAAACGTGGGACATCTCTGTCCCATGTTTGAAGCAGAAATAGGTAGGGTCCAGGGACAAACTGCGTAACTATTCAACATGTCTCCACTCCCCTCCCTGCAAATTAGCCTAGGGGCCAAGGAATAGTTGTTTTAAATTGAGGTACAATTTATATAAAGTGAAACCTACAGTTTTTAAGTTAGGAATTCAATACTTTTTGAGACATATTTATACCACCAGAATCAAGATTAGAATATTTTGTCACTGGAGAAAATACTCTGATTTCACCCTCCTAGTCAATCTTCTATTCAAAAGGCAACAAGTGTTCGGATTTCTAGGAACATGATTATTTTGCTTGTTTTTGAACTTAAATACATGGAATCCAACTGAATGTATTTGCTTATTTCAACATAATGGTTTTTAGAATTGATTTATATTGTGTCATGGATCAGTAGTTCATTCCGTGTTGTCCCTGAGTAGTATCCCATTTTATGGAGGTAGCATAATTGTTTCATCAGTTCATTTGTTCATGGATAATTTAGTTATTTCCAGTTTTAAGCTGTTATGAATATTACAAATATTCGTGTGGAAAAACGTTTTCCTTCCTATTAGGTGAATATCTAAAAGTAGAATTGCTGAGTTGTATGATGAGTTTGTTTAACCTTATAAGAAATTGTCATTTATATAACACTCTAAGAAATGAAAACTAATATATAGTAGCAGAAAGCAGATCAGTGATGACCTGTGGAAGGAGGGAGGTATCACAGGAAGGAATTATCCACCATATTCCCCAATATATATCTCTATATATTTCTATGTGTCTGTCTACATCTATCTATCTATCTATCTATCTATCTATCTATCTATCTATCTATCTATCATCTATCCATCCATCCATCCATCCATCCATCCTACCTTCTACAGCCATAAACATCATTGATGTGTTTTGTTAAGTTGGCAATAATTAACATATTTGTTAATATAGCCCAAAGATATAGCCATTCTATAACATCAAATATGAGAAATACACACACACACACACACACACACACACACACACACGCAACATCCTTGTTGACTATTCTTTTAGTATTTTATTTTACTTAGAAATAATCCAAGTATACAAAGTCTAATTCACTGTTTAATATTATCCTAAGATCTTAAACATAAATAAAGGTGGTGGAAATAATGTTTAACCTGACATACCACCAACATAATTTATTGTTAATATAAAAAGCATTTGTCACAATTATAATTTAACTTAGTTGAACATATAACTTAAAAGTTTTCATAATTTTAAGTTATGTGAAAATAATATTAGCATATCTGATCTTTAGATGAGTATAAAAAATTTAGAAAGTTTAGATAAAATGATCTCTTTATTAAAAAACGAGCATAAATGTTTTAAAAATAAAATTTATGTATGGTTTTATTATATGTCTCACTTGTGAATTAGGGAAATGAAGTATAACTGTTTTAAAACCCAATGCATCAACATATCCTGACATATCCAGGCGTTTCCTTGATTACGTGAACTTGATTTGGAAAGAAAAACTCTTTTGAGCTAACCATTTCTTCAGAAACGTTTTTGTTTTGTTAAAAGAACAGCACGCTTAATATTCTGTTATTTTTCTGAGGATTCTGTGAATATTAAATTTATACACATGCTTGTTAGTCTTTTTAAACAGCAACAAAAAAAAAAAACAGAGCTCTTTTTACAGAGGCTTTATAATCTAATATATTAATAATGCCCAAAAGTAGGAAGATATTTTATACCCACAAAATATGACTTTTATCAGTTACCAATTCACAGACTATTCAGTGATGGGCCAGAGTGACTACAGTACAGAAAAACATGACATTCCTTGTTTTACATAAATGTTCTTTTTTCTCTGATGGAAGTGAGATATAATCTTGCACAAATAGAAGAGACCGAAACCAACAAAAATAACCTGACAAATCAAATTCTCTTTTTTCCTTTCACTCAAAAGAAAATAGATCCCCATCTCTACCTGATTATCTGAGAGATTATCAAGTGGTCAGAAAATAAAATCAAATTGACAATTTTTATTGTCATCAATGGGAAGTTAACTTAGTTTTACAAACCAAATAAAGAGCCAAGCTTAGCCAGAAACCCCAAAATACTTACAAAAGTACAGAATCAGGAAAAAAATGAACCATGTGTCACTGAGAGTTAAATACTTTTATCACTCGAGATTCACTCTAAGAGCTAAGAAAGTGTGCCTGGGTTTAAAGAACCCATGGGGGACACTTATCACGCTGTCCTTAATTGCCCATTTAGACATCTTGGTAGAATTTCCAAAACTGTCAAAGTATAATTTTCAAAAGTTGAAAGTATGTCTCTCAAAGAAATATAAAGTGAAGGTATTTCAAATATTTAATTAGCACATTAATGAAGGAACCAGCAAAATGGTAAGGATTGTTCTACAGTTAATTTGTGTATGCTCACTCTGTATCCTATGCCTTTCCTAAATTTGATAGGTAGGCCTAGTAGTTGTTTTGCTGATTTTAGATTGCTAATTATTGTAATTAATAAGTAATTGTGATAACCTAATTATTTGTAATAATGTCATTGTGATAATGTAAATTATTACATTACTGTGTTAGTACTGTATTTAAATTACGACAGTTTTACTTCTTTTCAATCCAAATTATTTTTTCTTGCCACATGCCCTGACTATAACCTTCCATACAATGTTGAATAGCAGTAATGACATCCTTGCCTTGTTCCTAATCTTAAAGGAAGGACATTACATATATCACCACTACGTAAGATGTTAGCTGTAAATTTTTTTGTACATAGTTTTCATTAGATTGCGACAGTTTTCCCAGAGTTTTTAACATGAAAGGGTATTGAATTGTTAAATACTTTTTCTGCATCTGCTGAGGTGATCATAAGCTTTTTCTCTTTCATTGGGTTAATATTGATTGATTTCTAAATATTAACCCAACCTACATTTCTTTGATAAACCTCTGAGGTCATAATGAATTTTCTGTTTTATATACTGTGGATTTATTTTGCTAATACTTCATTAAGGAATTATATTATGAGAGAGAGTAGTTTCTAATTTTCTGTTTATATCTTAGGTATTGGTATAAAGGATATCTTGATCCATTAAATGAAATGAGAATCCATCCTTCATCTTCTATTTCTGAAATACATTTTTCCCTTAAATATTTGCTTTACTTTTCCTATAAAACTATCTGGGTCTGGAGTTCTCTATACGGTCATGCGTGTGATGATGAAGTCAACTTAAATAACAAACATAATAGTGCTATTCAGATGTTCTAATCCTCTTTTATATGTTTTGTTAACTTTGTTTTTCAAAGAATTAATCCATTTTATTTGAGCTATTAACTTTCTTTTTTTTTTTTTTTCCCCAAGACAAGTTGTTGTCCTTTCAATCTTAGTTGTGGAGGGTGCCGTTCAGCTTCAAGTTGTTGTCCTTTCAGTCTTAGTTGTTGAGGGCGTAGCTCAGCTCCAGGTCCAGTTGCCATTTTTTCTATTTGCCGGGGGCACAGCCCACCATCCCTTGCGGGAGTCAAACCGGCAACCTTGTGGTTGAGAGGACATGCTCCAACCAACTGAGCCATCCAGGAGCTCAGCGGCAGCTCAGCTCAAGGTGCCGTGTTCAATCTTAGTTGCAGGGGGCAGAGCCCACCATCCCTTGTGGGACTCGAGGAATTGAACTGGCAACCTTGTGGTTGAGAGCCCACTGGCCCATGTGGGAATCGAACCGGCAGCCTTAGGAGTTAGGAGCATGGAGCTCTAATGCCTGAGCCACCGGGCCGTCCCCTCGAGCTATTAACTTTCTTGAATAGAGTTGTTCAAAATATCTCTTTCTGTTGATTTGCTTTATACAATGATTTTATAATTTATGAAATGTCAACTATCTACCTATCTACCTTCTCCTTTTCTACAGTTTGACATGTGGCTGCTCTATGGCCCTTTGCAGACATCAGTTATTAGTACCTAACCATGTCTACACATCTATCTTGCCCAATAGTCACATGCTTATTCATCTGTTTAAAATATGTTTTTCGTCTATGTCTGAAGACTCTATACTGGTAGAGATTTTAGAAATACAATCCCTCTCTTCAAATCCAATAAACTCTTTAACGTTTTACCTTTCAAACACTAGGATGCCTAAATGGACTTTACTTCACTATGATCAAGTAGTTGATCGTGTGCCTCTTTTTTGGTGGACACACATTTGTCACCTAGATGAAAGATATGAGCACATATTGAGAAGCACAATAAGTTTACTATGCAGAATAACTTCCATGTACCCATCCAGATGTTCTATCCATCCTTCTCTAGTCTGCTCTGTGCTTGGAAGGCTGAACTATACAGACTACATCAATAGGCCGCTGTCTTCTGTCTTTCAATTGTGTGCACTCTAACCCTCAGTGGCATGTCATATTGTCAGTTAATCGT
The DNA here is from genome assembly GCF_057876585.1 of Rhinolophus sinicus. Lineage (NCBI taxonomy): Eukaryota > Metazoa > Chordata > Mammalia > Chiroptera > Rhinolophidae > Rhinolophus > Rhinolophus sinicus. The sequence goes on along the minus strand of NC_142518.1, from coordinate 18,451,907 downwards.
CACCACTTGAATTCTTCTGGGTTGTGGTACCAGCTCCTTACTCTTGTCCCTTCTGCTCACCTCTTTAAGCCCAAATATAATGGTATCCAGATGTTAATAGTCACAAGGAACTTCATTATCCCTTCCCTCTACACTTTTTCCACTTCTTTGTACATACTTCCTTTACAAAATTCTTCCTGAATTAACAAATTTTAAGTGTCATCTCTTTCCTGCAAAGACTCCTATAGGTACAAAAAACCCCAAAACAAAACGAAAAACCTGCCACAGCAACAAAATAAGAATGGCCAGAAAAATTATAAAAATAATAATAATGAGGCCCTAGACCTAAATGATAGTAGAATTACTTTAAAGCTAAATAGTTAAAAACAGTGTAGCTCTGTTTCATAAATAGACAACCTAGATCACTATGTATGTATAGAAAAATAAATTTATACACACATAGGATTTCCATACAATATGAGTTTTGGTATTTAAAATAGTAAGAAAAATGTCTTGTAAAAAGTTGGAAATTTACATCATGCTGTACACTAGAATAAACTCCAAAGGAATCAAAGACATAATGGTAAAAAAGGAAACAAAATATTAAAAGAAACAAGAAGTGTATTTTCCCCATCCTGGGAAAAACCTTTTTAAGACAAATTCCAGGATATATAAAAGAAAAAAGTGTTACATTTCACCCCATAAGATCTAACCACATACTGTAGTGAGAAAAGCCTTTCTCATTATGGTGTGCAGCCCAAGTATGGACCCAGTAGGGAAACAGGCATCAAAACTATCATTCCCCCATTTGCTGGAGCCCCACTTTAAGGACATTAGCAGGTGGAGTCTATCTGACCTCCCTAGCTTGCTGGGCACAGCTGCCACATAGTAACTGTAACCATCTCCAGAAAGGTTTTGGTACAAAACTGCTGCTGTCATCAGGACCCAGGTCTTAGGGTCCTATTGCCCGTTGGCGAGAGTCCAGAGCTTCTGAATTTGCCACTTGTGAATCTTTCAGATTGTCTGTTTCTCCATGGCTTTTTACCACCAGACCAGCTAAGCATCCCCAATTGGGGTATTTACCCACAGATAATGCTTTGCCATCACAGTTTTCTGTTTGCGTGTGCTTTAGAAGTGTCCTCAGAGCCCACACCTCAAATGCTCCCCTATGAGTGCCATGGACTTAATTCAGTTCACATATGCTGTATCGGATTCTCACACTTCTACTGCTTTTTCCCTTATCCTCCCTTAAACCATGAAGTTTGCTTGGTGAATGTTGCTGTGTAGATCAAATGAGGTAGACCAAACAAGAGCAGTTCCAGTTTCTGTGAATGGGAATGATAACTAAAAATCAGCTTAAGTTGGTTGCTTTAGTTTACTATCAAACCATCAATAGGTTGGCTTGAGATATTTTTTCTCGCAACAGCTAATTTAGGCTGAAACCTAAAGTTTCAGGAACATGAAAGAGGACAGTGCACCTGTATTGGCGGGAATAAAAGGAAGTACTGGAATAGAAGAAAATAGAAACCTCATGAACAACCGCATGGGACTTTAAGGCCTTAAAAAAATACTGATTTAATTTTTGAGTGAGGTAGGAGACCCTTGGATGACTTTGATGGGAACACAATTGTATGTAAAATAGATTGTTAGGGAGAAAAGCTGGAAGAACAAAATCCAGTGAAGGGGCTGTCAAAATAATTTAGATGAAAGATGATGGTTACTTGGAATAGTGTCTTAACAATGAAAATGACAAGGGATAGTCAGATTTGAGATATCATTTAAAGGTAGAGCTGACAGGAGTTTTGGGCAGATTGGATGTATATGAGAGAAAAAGAGGAGTCAAGATTGACATCAAAATATTTGACACGAGGAAATGGAACAAGAGAGTTTCCATTTATTGGGCCAGGAAAAGTGAAGGAAAAACAGGTTTGAGGGGCAGGGGACTGGTAGATGGCTATATAGGACTGGATCATCAGAGGTATTTCTGATAGAAATACAGTTCTCTTTTTTTCTCAATAAGAAAAAGTTCAATACAATTAGAAAATTCAGGGGGAAAAGTACATTGTTACAAGGCAGCCATGGTCCAAATATGTAGAATTTTTTAAAATTATATGCTTGATTAATGTTTCACCTCAAATAACTTGGGGTCTATACATTGTATTTAAGAGAAAGTATTATAATCTTGACACACTGCTTGATTGATCAATAAACTTGCTTTGCACAGTTATAGTATTTGCATTGTATTTAATTTGCAGTAAATTTATTTTTTAAGTTTCTTATAAGCAAGGCAAGAAAATTATGATTATGGTTAAAGAAGGAAATATAAGATTTAACATCCTTGACAAGTATAAAAGTAAATATGTAGGTGACAGTGGGAGATGAGAGAGGAAGAGAATGTGGAGAATTCGTGGAGTCACTGATATCCTCATCTTACACAGAAGGGAGTCAAAATATTTAAAGTAAATTTTATAGCACAAGAAATTGATATATGAAAATATTATTTAACATTATAAAGTTTCCCAACACAAGAACTAGTTATAGCCATCAACTATTTGGATACAGGTAAGAGTAGGCAATGGAATGAGTTAAAACTGTATATTTCCTATTGAGGAGTTAATAGATTTTTTCCTAAATCCAATCAAGACATGGAATTTCATTTTATATATATATATATATATATATATATATATATATATATATATATATATATATATATATTATATATTATATTTTGGAAATTACTTCAAGAAAACTTATATTGGGGGAGAAATGTGGGCTAGGGAGAAGTGATGGAGATTTTCTAAATATTTTCAGAATAAGCTCATTATTTAATTTTTAATATTGATATGCAATACATTTAAAAATTGATTAGAAAGATAGTTACATTCTAAAAATATCGATAAGCCTTTACTAAACACTAGGAAGAATAATGTAGGATTAAAAAGATACAAGAAATTTAAAAACGTTTCACTTTACCAAATTCAAAATTTTATTTCTTTCCATATCAAAATGTTTCCTAGGACTGTCAATATTCATCTTGTTTCATAGCCATTTAATAACCTGGACAAGAAGCACTAGTGCACTGAGCCATCTGAAATTAGAGGCTATAAACTTTAACCCAATGTCATTCTAAAATTGTAAGGTAATATTGTATTTGATATAAAGCCTTGTAAAAGTATAAATAATCTTATGGCCCTAAGTACTTGAAAACTGTTAAATGCTGTGCTGAAATTGTCCTTTTTAACATGATAAGGAAGACAAAGTTGTATAATGTTTACATTCCTGTAAGCACAGACAAAGAGCACTGCTCATAGCATTCACTTGGCGCGGTCTCAAGCAAGATAAAACCCTAGGTACACTACGTTTACTGCTATTGTGCTTACAATTCCTCTCCTCATGTTTAAATTTATTAAATTAAAGCAAAGACTTCTAATAGAAATTATTCATAATCTTTTAACCGCAAGGCTAGGAACGGTTTAACCAGTTAGATAATAATAACAAAAATATGGAGTGACTAGCCTCAAGTAATTAAATTTCTCCACGCCATTACTGTGTGACTTCTTCGTTAAACAGAGAGCATTTTATTCTCTTTAGTCCGATCCTGGTTCTACTGCTGCAAAAAGTATGTCAGTTAGAGCTTCTTCTGACCTTTCTGATTCAAACTAAAGTGAAATTTAATTTCCTCCTTAACTGCATGGAGATCTTGGCCTGGATTTTTTGCTTCCCAGGTCCTAAACTACCTCCGTGTAGGTGGTTTGTTCTTATATTCCAGTAGCATGGCTACTGGCTTCTTGGATAGCTTTTTCCTTTTATATCCAACACATGAAGTAAGAAATATGAAGTCTTTCACCAGGGGCCCCACAAATAATGCTTCCAACTCTTTTTCTGTTTTCCAACTCTTTTTCTGTTGGTGGTATCATGGTGGTTCAGGTAATAAATGACCTCACTCTTCTCTTGAGATTCTCCATCATAAAGAGAAACTTGGTCCAACAGTGTTTAAACACACACACACACACACACACACACACACACACACACACACACACACAAAACAGAACCTAAAATTTGTAATATCCATAGCACGCAGTCAAAAAGGTGCAAATATTCTGCTAGATTTCCTGTGCACTATGAGGTTACTAGTCCTCATCATACCTTTTTTGAAAAAGAAACTTTTATTTAAGTGTGTTTTTCCAGGACCCATCAGCTCCAAGTCAAATAGTTGTTTCAATCTAGTTGTGGAGGCCTCAACTCACAGTGGCCCATATGGGGATTGAACCAGCAACCTTGTTGTTAATAGCACCACGCTCTAACCAACTGAGCTAACCAGCCGCCCCCTCATCATACCTTTTTAAAAAAAATCTTCCAGGTCTTTTAAAAGCACTTTTATTCACACCTAGTTCAATTTGAATACCTACCTCATATTCTAGTTTTGATTTTAAGTAGGATCTTCCAAGTCAGATTCAATTAACATGTCCATTTTTAAGGTGAAATTGCTTCTCCATATAGCTGCCATACTGAACAAATGGATCCACTGTCTTTCTTCTCAACACTTGAATTATTTGACCCCCTTTCCCTCTGCTAGTGTACATCTCAATCAAGCTTTTTCTTCTAGTGATTTGTATATTTTAATTCTTCCTTTCACACGTTTCTCTCTTGGACCTAGCTTACCTGTTCCTCTAGAACCCAAACCATCTGGTAGGCAACTGTGGCACAACACAAATTTGTAAGCAGCTGTATTTATAAATGATTTGCTGTAGAGTTGCTGCGTTGGTTTTTTACTGCACTGTGACAAAGTTCAGCAAAATTGACAGAAAGCGATAATCAAATTTAGTCAGATCTTTTTTTAAAAGGAGGTTGTCATGAACATGGAGTGCAGATATCTCTTCAAGATCAGATTTCATTTCCTTTGGATAAATTCCCAGGACTGGGATTGCTGGGTCATATGGTAGTTCTAGTTCTGTTTTTAATTTTTTGAGAAACAGCCATGTGGCTTTCCATAATGGCTGTACCAATTTACATTCCCCCCAAAAGTGTATAGAGGTTTCCTTTTCTCTACATCCTCACCACATCTGTTATTTCTTGTCACATTGGTAATAGCCATTCTAACAGATGTGAGGTGATACCTTATTATGGTTTTGATTTGCATTTCCCTAATGATTTATGATGTTGATCACCTTTCCATTTACCTATTGGCCAATGTAGGACTTCTTTGGAAAAGTATCTGTTGTGGTCCTTTACCCATTTTTTAATTGGGTTACTTGCTTTTTTTGCTACTGAGTGATATGAGTTCTTTATATTTTTTGGCTATAACCCCTTATCAGACAGATGGTTTGCAAATATTTTCTCCCATTCTGTAGGTTGCCTTTTCAATTTATTGATTGTTTCTTTTGCTTTGCAGAAGCTCTTTAGTTTGACATAGTCCCACTTGTTTATTTTAGCTTTGGTTGCCTATTATTTTAGTGTCTTATCCAAGAAATCATGGCCAAGACTAATGTCAAGGAGGTTGTTTCCTATGTTTTCTTCTAGGAGTTTATGGCTTCAGGTCTTATATTTAAGTCCTTAATTCATTTTGAGTTAATTTTTGTGAGTGATATAAGATTCCAGTTTCATTCTTTTGCATGTGGTTATCAAGTTTTCCCAACACCATTTATTGAAGAGTCTATCATTTTCCCATTGTGTGTTCTCTGCACTCTGATGTTCATTGCAACATTATTTGCTATAGTCAAGATACAGAAACAATGTAAATGTCTTTGAACTGATGGATAAAGTAAATATGATATATACACTTGTATCTATGCAAAATGGAATATTATCAGCCATAACAAAAAAGGAAATCCTGCCTTTTGTGACAACATGGATGAAACTGGAAGGCATTATGCTAAGTGAAATAAATCAGACAAGGAAAGACAAGTACTGCATGGCATCACTTATATGTGGAATCTTAAAACAAACAAACAAAAACTGATTTTATAAAAACGGAATAGAATGGTGGTTACCAGGGTCTGAGGAATGGCGGAATTGGGGAGACGTAGGTCGAAAGGTACAAACTTTCAGTTATAAGAAGAGTAAGTTCTGAGATTTAATGTACAGCTTCATGATTATAGTTAATAATATAGTATTGTATACTTAAAAGTTGATAAGAGTAGATCTTAAATGTGTTGAGAGAGAGAGAGAGAGAGAGAGAGAGAGAGAGAGAGAGAGAGAGAGAGAGAGAAAGAGAAAGAGAGAGAGAGTTAACTATGTGAGGTGATGAATGTGTATCTTGATCTCGGTAATCATTCCACAATGCATATGGATATCAAATCATCATGTTGTACACTTTAATATTTACGATTATATTTGTCAATTATTCCTCAATAAAATCAGGAAAAAAGTGTGGAAAACAATCTTGTTTTTGGAGGAAGTGTGCATTCATTTGTATTTTTGATAGCTTCTTAAATGAAATATGGTCATATATAGATGTGGAATTGGTACATACTGCTTTTCCTGTGACATCTCACCTTAACAGAACCCCTCAGATTCAGATGTTTTGAACATGTTAAAGATATTTCAAAGGTGTTTTAAGCAATCAAATTTGAAAATCAAGAAAATTGGGCTGGGGTCACAAAACATGATGCAAAGTCTGAACTCAGCCTCTTAATATGCCCTCTGCTCTGTGTTATTGGAATCATATATGAACCTCTATTTTCATTTTACCATATTAACATACGAAAAGTGAAACCCCAAAATGCCACTTCAAAAGAGAATTTTAATCATATTCCATGTGTCCCCATCATCAAGATAGGACTTAGTTTCCCCAAAAGGGTTGAATGGAAACTGAGCCACTATTTTCAAAAATGCTTAATGCCTTCTGTTGCTTATTTCAGTCATTTCAGATACTTCTTCCCTCCTAAAGGACTAATTGGAAACTACATATCCGCTTTGGAATTCCCTTAGTGTCCTATTTCTTTTTCTAGGGCATATGCCACCCTCTACATTATTAAGAAGTTACATTTTATAATCATCACATTTTTTTCCTGTGGATTTAAAAGTTATTTGAGAATAGATATTCATTCTTATTCATCTGTGTGCCCCAATCACCATTGAACCAAATCTACCCTGTTAGATAAACGTTAAATTGAAGTTAAACTTTCACTTTCCTTCTCAACTTCATTAAAATACTTATGCATTTTATGGGTAGCTTAACCAATGTTTCAGCTCAAAGAATGCTACCTTTTTCTTTAGTATTATCTATGATTAGTGTAGTTCTTTGACTCACCCAGTAAAAATTATAGGCTGACCAAAGAATTAGCTCAGATCAGTCTATTGTTTCTCCTCTAGAATAAATAGCTTTTGAAATAGAATTCCTAATTAAAGTTCTATAAATATGTGTAAGAACGTCAGGAAAAAAAAATACTTCCATGTTAATGTGGTATAAAATTGCTTAGTTTATTTCTAAAATTAGGATATAAGTTGTTGAAAATTCATCCAGGGCAAATCAAATTTCTATTTTCTTCATTTATTTGGTATGTTGTCATAAAATTTTCTATTTTAATATATGAACAGAAAGAAGCTATGCGATTTGAAGTAATCTAAATAGGATAAATCACTGTGAAACTACCAGTACTCCAAACAAGCTATTGCTATTTGAGTATTTTGAATTAACTATTCCTCAACCTGCATTTTTAGTAATGTGATAAACTACGGATCAACTCACACGACAGATTCACTGCCTGTTCTCAAACTGAAGTTGGCATTTTATTTCTTACCAAGACTTAAGTATGTAAAATCAAGGTAGAAAAAGTTCTTTAAATGACGTTTACCCAAAATATTAAATGCTATTCAAGATAATTAAGAATGTTAAATATAATATCAATACAGTTAATACCAAGGTTATTTATTAAACCATCTGTTCATTCAAAGAATATTTATTCTGTAATTATTTTGTGCCACAAACATGTTACTAGACTTAGTCCTTGCATTTGTGGAATCAGTAACCCAGTTGAGAAAGTGGATATCAAGCAAGTAATAACAAATATAATAAATATTCACAAATGGGATTTTCATGCATTAATTATTGATATATATGAGCCTGGGTTACCTTTTCTATGATAGTAAACATGTTGAAGACATTTATGGATTTTCTAAAGCATCTGGTACAATGTCTTGTAAATGGATGATAAATATATGTTAAATGAACAAAGAAATCAATATATGAGCATAATATTCATATTGAGTGCCTAAAGGCCGTAATGGTCTATGAGAAATGGCATGCAAAAGGGTTTTACATGAGGACCAGAATGCATACTCTCAAATTTTATTAGAAATAGAATAAGAAAAAAAATCATATTTTCAAGTAAAGAGTGAAGGACTTAGATCTAAGCAAGTTTTCCAAAGAGGGCTAGTCATTCAATATTATAATTTATTTCCAGATGAAGTTGTCAAATCCTGTCACATGTCTGTGAAAATAAGATAGGAGTTTCATCTGGTCAGGATGCTTTAATTGTCTCTACATTATGCCAAAACATCTGCTAGTTTTAGTCAATAGTAAAAAATTCATACCGTCAATTCAAAGAATAAAATCAGCTCAATCATTTTTCTGGCATCTTGTAGCTCAAACAAACTTGTTGATTCATTTTTATTTTTCATCAGATTATTTTCCCTTAATAGAAAAACCAAGTCATATAGTTCTAAGTGGACTAGATTAACTTAAGTAAAATTTTTAAATGCCTTTGCATTAAACTTTTTATTCATGATGTATGAGTATAAAATATACATAGGGTGCCAAAAAAATGTACACACATTTTAAGAAAGTTAAAAAATTGTATGAAAATTGTAATACAATGAATGATGCTAGCATTCATTTGATTAAAACCATCTTTCGAGCGAACATTCATACTACACATTGCTACAGTAATTCAATTCAACTTCAAAAAGTAATACATACATAACATCTCTTAAAATGTAATACATAGATATCATCTCTTACACATTTTTTGGCACCCCGGTACAGTTTGAATTAAGCATACTTTAAGTCTATTTGGAAATATTTAAAGTGATAAAATGATAATGTCCATATTTAAATTTAAGTGCAACTTTCTGGAACTTACAAAGTTGTACTAAATATTCCAAAATGAGTGCATTTTATATACTTCACTTGCATACTCATCATACATAATAACACGCGGGGGAAAAAGCTTTGGAAAGAATATCCATTTTATTAAAAGTGAGGCTACTGAAAATGGAATTGCTTTTTTTAAATTTCTGGAGAAAATAACAGCTTGGTTGATGCCAGTGAATACCTATTGGAGAGATTAATTGGGTGCTTCATATAGCAAGACTCTGAGCTGAGGCATATATGATAGGAAGTAGTATACTTAATCTGTTAATTCGATGTACCTAAAACAATACTTAATCCTAAATTTTTCACTAAGGGATTTTCCAGAGATGAGGAAATTGAACAACAGTGGTACATAGGGAAGAAAATTACCACTTGTTTCATGCTCTACTCGAGTTTTTACCTTATGATTTTTCTCTCTTTTTTTTTTAACCTTTTTTAAAATTTATTTTAAGTGTGTTTTTCCAGGACCCATCAGCTCTAAGTCAAGTAGTTGCTTCAGTCTAGTTGTGAAGGGCTCAGCTCATACTGGCCCATGCCGGGATCAAACTGCCAACCCTGGTGTTACGAGCATTGTGCACTAACCAACTGCGCTAACCCACTGCCCCTGATTTTTCTTATAAAGTGATTATTTCTAGTGAGCAAAATTGATTGGCCTTTATATATGTATAAATAACCAATATTTAAATCTTTGACAATATTTGTAACTTAATTGAATTCCATTTAATAATAGTAGATCTTTATGAGAAGTTTCCTTAAGAACGTAGTATTAGGCTAAGTGCTTTACATTTCTTTCTATGGAGTTATGTCAACCAAATGGGGTAGATACTCAGTTTACAAAAGAGGTAATAAAGATAAAAAGAGGTCGATGGTTACGAAAGTATTGACTAAGCCATATACCACAACACTTGGGGGAAGAAAGTATCACTAGTACCTGTAAAAGGTAAGCCTCAAAACTCAGTCTTACAAAAGATTATTCATCATTCACATAAGATCAATACGAATATTCCAAACTTGTGAGTGGTCCTTCTTTAAATAATATTTAGAGACACATGCTCTTTTTTATTTGTGGCTTTGCCATTTAAAAAAAAATGGCTTCCAAGTTACTATATTTCTTTGCCTCAAGTCGGAGGGATGGGGGGAAGCATGTGTAGGATGACAAAAGAGCCAGTACTGCAAGCTGCACACTTCACTTCCACTCACGTTCCACATTTAATAACTTAGTCATGTGGACACACCTGATTACCAGGGAATTTGTGAAATGTATTCTAGCTGTGTGTCCAAAAAGAAGAATTGGGTTTCCTGGGCAGGTAGTTAGACTGCCACAACCCACTCTTATGGTCATCAAATATTTTATGCAGAGAACACTCCCAAAAGAGAAAACTCAAAGCGTCATCTTGTCAGTGTTTAAATCCAAGTTCAGCATCTCCAAGAGATGTATAGTAACTACTGTCGAATGAGGCTCTTCTTTATCTGGAGAGTTGTAAACTAAGAATATAATTTATTGTTATAGGAGGCAGAATAACCCCCTCTTCCCAAGATGTTTAAGTCCTGTGCCCCAGAACTGGTGAATATTTTGGGTTACGTGGCAAAAGAGAATTAAGGTTGCAGAAGAAATTAAGTTTTCTAATGACTATCTATAAAATAAGGAAAATTTCATGGGTTATCTGGGTGGGTTAAATGTAATCATAAGGGTCATTAAAAATGGAAGAGGGAGCCAGAAGAGCAGTCAGAGTTAGAGAAGGAGATGTAATAAGGAAAGGACATCAGAGTGATGTGACGTAAGCACCCAATCAGCCATTGCTCACTTTGAAAAGGGAGAAAAGGGCCACGAGCCAAGGAATGTGGGCAGCCACTAGAAGCTGGGAAAGGCAAGAAAATGGATTCTCAGCTAAAGGCTGCAGAGAGGAATATAGCCCTGCTGACAATCTGATTTTGTCCCAAAAGTCCTGTATTGGACTTCTGCCCTCCAAGACTATAAAATAATAAACATATACTGTCTTAAGCCACAAAATTTGGGGTAAGGGTAGTTTGTTATAATAGCAATTGGAAACTAATACAACTGTCTCCCTCCATAAATATCCAGAATACAAGAGGGGGTGCTGGAACAGGATAACTGCAAAATATTCCTATTTAGGAAAGGAAAGAAATGGAAGAGACCCAGCAGTACTGGCTCACAGCCATGATATAACCTTGAGAGGAACGCATTGTGATCACCCTTTGTCCTGATAATTAGCAGAGGTCCTTGACTACAGCTGATTTTGTTCTTTTGCTGGCATTTTTTTTGTTTCTTTTTCAGTAGGTAAGGCCTGCATCTCCAACTTCTACACGGTTTCTCCTCTATTGCTATTCTCTACGTGAAATGGGCTTTGGGGATTATGCTTTCCTTAGGTACTATATAGTTTTTGCAACCCGCTTCTTGCTCATACAAATCAGAAGCCATGATATTTTTGGCAATATAATTAAAATAATATAAAAAACACAACACACTTCGTTTCTATTTGATTCCAGACAGTTCCTGTGTCTTTAACCATGTTGAACTTAGTTTCCAGACTGAGCTAGAAAATGATGTAGTCTTTGGTTCTACACTGGTGGTGTGCTGTAACCAGTTGGTACTGGCTTTTGAAAACTGGTTGTTAAATTTTCAGGAATTTTGTGAGCCAGTTGACATCTTGTTGGTAGCTTGAAATTGGCAATAGTGGGAGCAGTTCTACCATGAACACTGGCAAATACTTTAAATCATGACTTTTTTTATTTATGTATTTTTTGAAACCCAAGTGTTCAATTTTTTATAGCACAGAAGTGTCTATGTCTCTTTTTCTCAATTTAATTAACTTGCTTCCCTCTAAAGTAATCAGTTAGAATGCTGCATAACCTAATCATAGCTGCAAAGTGGAGTTGTTATTCAGCTAAGAAGTCATACTGGGCCTTTCATTCCATGACTTAATTCGTATTTCTTATCTTTGAGCTTAGAAGAAGTCAGTATTTCTAGACCTATAAGGTCCTAAATTTTTGAAATATCTCAACGTCCTAAACATTTCTGATAGCACACCGGACACTTATTTTCCAGTCTTATCTCCTAAACATACCTTACAAAAAGCAGAAAGCAAATGTCAACCCATCATCACTGCCATTCAAGTTATTGCAGGTGACATTGTTACCAAATGTTTTCTCACTGCACCAGATAGATGGCTCTCATTGCAACATTGAGTTCACTGCCCCGCTAAGCTACTCCATATATTATAAGATTTTGTTAAAATAGCACCCCACATCATATGATCAATCTGTGTTTGTTGAGGTATCATTATGTACTATAATTGATGTATCCCCAAATCTTTGTGTCCTAATACTGTAGAAGTTCATCTCACACGTAAGTCCCAAACTGACGTCTGTGATTTGCAGGTGGCTCTTGTACAAGCAGTGATTCAGGGACCCAGGCCCTCTCTCTCCTGTGGCTCCCCTATTTTCAAGATACTGCTTCCTAGATCACTGTGCTCTTCCGCTACCAGCTGGCTGAGAGCAAAAGCATGGGAGATTATACACGGGCATTTCTATGGGCTCGTCCTTAAAGCATCATAATTAATTTCTGCTTACAGGTCTTTAGTCAGAAGTCATTCACATGGACACACTTTACTGAAAAGGAGGCAGTATGTATAGTCTAGGTCTTGGCAAAAAAAAAAGGAGAAGAAATGAATTGGTAAAAAACCAACCAGTCTCTGGCATAAGTACGTTTTATCATTCCACTAAGTATTCCATGTTAAGGGTTAATGTGTCCCCATAATTTAATTTTTTTCTTATTTTGCAGAATTTTACAATTTTGAATTAAAGTACAACAACAACCATCAGGCCCTGTCCACTCTGGATAATGAATTTTCATTTCTGCAAATAACTTTCTCCAAGGAAATTCATAAAAATAGAAAGTATGTTTTGTACAATACCTTGTAACAGGTTTACAAAATAGTTTCAGAGAAAGTTTCTCTATCTCTGAAAACAATGCAGATATATATTTGAATCACAGTTAGTTTGTAATCATTAGGCACATGAGCCATAGAATCCAGCATCTTCTGTTTAATTTCTGATACACTATGAAACTATAGTCTAGTTATTAAATCTCTTTGAGTTACATTGGGTTTATCTGGAAAATAGGGATTAAAAGCAGTAGCTATTTTATCAGATTAGTGTGAGGATTATATACGAAAATGTGTATAAATCACTTAGCTCAGGGCCAGATAAACAGTCAATATTGAATAAAACTTAGCTATTGATTACTGAGCACAAATTACCAACACTGCAAATTGTCCTCACTAAACCCTGTTATACTTTGGATGTCTAGCTTGCTCTACTCACATTGATTATACTCACCCAGCACTTTTAACTCCACTGATAAAGTGAAGAATTTAATTCAAATTTTACTTCACTGCCAAACACCAAAGTTTTTCAAATTTGTTTTTAGAAATTCCATTGTATTTTCATTTCCATGATTTAGATAATTGCTTTCTGTCTTCCAAACGTAGGTTTCTGATGTGTAAGCAAACAACTGAAAATCACTTAAAACCTACCAAACACAGGAAGGATGTTCACAAGTTGAAGAAGAGAGAAAATGGCATGCTTATGTTTATGAAGATAAATGAGCTACTATGATTTATGTAATATTATAAAGAAATTCTAGCAATGCCTGTTTGAAGCTGGTCAGGACAATGATTCACATTTCTAAAGTGCTCACTGTGTGATATGCATGCCGTATGGACCATTTAAAATGCTGACATGGATTAACTCATTCCATATTCACAAACACCCTGGGAATTAGGTACTATTATTATTCCCATTTTACAAATGAGCAAATTGTGGCATGATAAAGATACATAGTTGTGTAAGATGTAAAAGGGCTAAAACAAACATGATAGAGGGTTCTCGGTTTTTCCCTTTGTCTTCTACCTTTGTTCCCGTTCTTTCATTTTTGCTATCTATCTTTGAAATTTAACTAGCCAATAAACCACAAGTCTTGCAGAAATCATTCTTGAACAATACTATTCTGATGGTTATCAGAACCTGGAAGAAGGAGGATGAAAATAGGAACAGTCTTGAACGGTGGCATTTGATTAAGTAAAAAACAACTGCTACTTAGGCCAAAACAGCAAGGATATGTCCTCGCCTTTTCCATATCCTATAAAACCCTGGCCCGGCTTCCATTGTGCAATTACCCTGTCTGCTAGTGCTACCTTACGTGCATCTGTTAAATAAAGAGAGTCTTAACCTCTACTTAAGTCAGTTAAATCATTTTCCTTTGGCAAAGATAGCAATGGTAGTAAGTGGCAGGATTTACATGAACCCAGCCAGTCTGACTCAAGCTTTGATGCTCTTGTGTATTTTATGCCTCTTTTCCTTTTTAAACTTTTTAATGAAAATTTTCATGCATATGCAAAAGTAGAGAGAATACTATAATGAATGAAATCCCATGTACCCATCTCTCAGTTTCAACAGTTATCAACCTGATGTCATTGCTTCATGTGTTCTTCACCAGCTTATGCATTTCTTTGTTTCTTTTGCTGGAGTAGTATAAAGAAAATCTCAGACATCATGTCATTCAATCTGTAAAAACTTCATTAGGCGTCACTAAGTGATAAGAGTATTTCTAGCATAACCAAAATGCTATTAGCACACATCAATACTAACAAAAATTAATATCATGTGACACTTAGTCCATATCTCACCAATGAGGTCAAGATTTCACCAAAGGTCTCAGAGTTGTTGTTTTGCCATTAAGTTGTTCAAATCAACATCCAAAAATGCCCATATGTTGCATTTGGTTGTTTTGTTCCTTAAGACTGATGTACATGGTAATGTCTCTCCTCTTTCTTATGCTATTTATTGATAGAAGGAAACACGTTATTTTCCTTGTGGAATGTTCTACATTCTGGATGTGGCAGTTTGCTTCGTCAAGTTGTCTGATACCTTATTTCTCCTATATTTTCAGTAAACTGGGAGTTAGATATAGCGGCCTAATTTTTTTCACATTTCATTTTTAGGCAAACCAAGTCTTCGTTTCGGTGCTATTTATTTCCTATTGTATCACATTATTAGACACAAAGTGTATTGTCCAATTTAATGAATCTAATGTTGATCAGTGAGTTAATGTGATATCTGTCTGATGCCACCATTATAATTTTTCCCATCAAGCTTTTAACCTAAAAATCTTAGCATGCAATGGTGAAAGCTGTGTGGGTCCATGATCTCATTAGAGATTGGAAAATGTTGATATTTTTTGTTCCATATTTCCTCCTGCTTTTATTAGCTGGATTTAGTGTAAAAAAAACTTTCCCTCATCAACTCATTGGTCATCTTGAAGCACAGTTTATACAAGAAAGTCAGAGAAAAATGCTTCATTCTATCTCACTAGTTACAATTTTTAGAGGTCTGAGTTGGTCCTCAAGCAACCCCAATGGGGAGTAATGTGATGTTTGAGTAAAATTATGAATTCATGGTTTTTATAGATTTAAAATATTTGCAGTTATTCTGTTTGATGATCAATGTGTTCCACCTTACACCTGTGGAAACCCTGTCAAGTTGGCTTGCATCTTTTTTATATAACTACCTTAGTCTTTAAAATCTTCTTTGCTTTCTGGCACAAGATGTCCCAGAATCATCTTGAATACTTCTTGCCCTATACCTGTAATGAAGAATTCCTCTCAGGATCCCTGATTCTTTTTAATGGAAAATGGTTTTTGGAGCTCACAGTCTGGGTGCCAGTAATAATTATTGCTACTTGTATGTCATTTCTCCTGGGCTTTATCACTGGGCAAATTTAAGAAATATGCATTTTTATTTTTTTTTTACAAAGAAACCAATCCTGAATTCATACTGATTTTCTGATTTAAGTGTAAGGTTCTAGTCACTTTACTCAAACTCTTTTATCTTACATTTGCCCTTCTTTACATTTATGCTGAAAATTTTGGTTTCTAATGACATTACCATAACCACACATCTGCTTTGGTCAACAATATACCTGTAATACTTTCAAAATGACTATATCAATCTTGTGCTAACAACAAGAGTACCAAATGAAGATTAAAAGTTCTTTGTTTTCTTTTGTTTGTCATTTAAGTGTATCCCACTAAGAATGTATGCAAAAATATATTGTTCTAAATCACTTAATTAATTCATCTCTCCCTGTGGCTATCCTACCAACCCTACGAGTATATAATTAGGTACATTTGTTTAGTTTGCTTTAAGGTTTTAGAACTTTTTTCTGTTCTGATTTAATATTTGTAACTATGGAAAATATTATGTGATTTCATAGTCAACATTATATTCCAATAACATTCACGGAAATTTCATTTGTATTTTTATCTCCTTTCCCTGTTGCAAGACAGACAGAGGGAGGGAGGGAGGAGGAGAGAGGAGAGGAAAGGAGATGAGAGTAGACAGCAGGAAAGAGAATTTCTACTCCTTCTTACTTTTTATGCTGTTCTGCACTATTCTGAATCTTATTTTTGTCATTTAACAATTTATGCTATTATCACGCTTTATCAGTGTACTGAGGTCTTCTCATCTCCTTTTCAAGCTGCGTAGTATAGTCAGAGCATATTTTATTATAATTAAAGGCATTTTGCATTGAGGGCAATACATTTTTATATTTTCCCATATTTCTATTAGGCTGTTGGTCTTTTCTTCATAATGTTTTAGACTGTCTTTATATAATGGCAATATTAACACTTTGTGAAAAGATTGCAAATATTTCCACAACACTTTTGTTTTATTTGGGGTTTTTGTTTTGGAAATTTGTGGCCATTCAATAAAATAAAAAAAATTACAGTCTGGTGTATCCAGTATATGTGGTATTCTAGGGAAGAAATTAATACAAAAAATATATATAGCAACTTCATTATACATATTTTACTGTTACATATCTCATTTATTTTCATTATTTCTTTGTATGATTACACATCCTTGATTGTGGATATAGGTTTCTTTTTAAATACATAAATTATTTTCTTAGAAAAGGCTAGTCAACTGCTTTGTCCATTTTTCTATAGGATTGTCTTTCTTCATAGGATTTCGAAAATAAATTATGAATATGAATCCTTTGATTGTGTATGTACATATCTTCCCCTGGTTAGTCAATTGCTTTTAACTTTCTCAATGGTGTTTTTAGTTTGTTTGTTTTGTTTTTCATGAACAGAAAATATTAACGAAGCCCAATTTACCAAATTTTGTTTTATGATTAGAGCTCTTTATGTCACATTTATGAAACATTTATATGCTCCAAATACACAAAGAAGTTCTTTCCCGCTTCTAAAAGTTTTTAATTTTACCTTTTTTTATTTAGATCTGAAATCCATATGGAGTTGACTTTTTTTGTTTATAGAATGAGATGAAGGTAGTTATTCATTATTTGACTGCATGCTATCAAATTGATTAGCTCAGTTTATCCATAAGGTGAACATTTCTAGAGTAATATCTCCTTTGTCTTGAATCAGGTGGCTGTATATATGCTGCCCTTTCCAGGATTTAATTCTATTTTATTCATCTAACTTGTCTGTTCTTGCACCAACTCCTCTCAGTCTTAATTAGTGTCCTGGGATATGGTAGCTTTGCTATTCCAGTTTTTGTCTTCAAAATTTCTGTGGCTATTCTTATTCCTTTGAATTTCTGTCTAAACTTTAGAACCAGCTTATCAATTCTAACAATATCTTGGTAAGATTTCAATTGGAATTGCCTTGAATTTATAAATCAGTTTGAAGAGAATTAATATGTTTATAATATTGAAATTAGCAATTAATGAATTGGTAGTCCTCCCTCTGTCACCATTTATCTGAACCTTTAAATTCTTGTACACATTTTGTTAGATTAATTCCAAGACGTTTTATTTTTATGCTATTATAAATGGTATTTTTAATTGTGTTTTTGTGAGTTTGTTGCTGATGTATAGATATACAATTGGTTTTGTGTATAACACCTTGTTTCCAAAGCAAGCTTCTAAGTTTTAATAAATCCAACTTTGTACTTTCCCATCCCCCAGTCCTATTTCTTCTTATAGTTACTATCTCTTTATCTTCTCTGTGTTCCTTTTTTTATTGTTTTTGTCTCCTGTGATACCTGTTAAACCAATTATCTTCATTAAATTATCTGTGTTAATAGAGACCAACCTTGAAAACATTATTGGTTGAAATATCAACTAAAAAGCAAAACAAATCTAGACAGGAAATAAATGTGATAAAATACTTTAATAAAGTTTAGTGTTGTCTTAATAAAAACAACTAGGACAGACCAGAGGAAAAAGAAAGTACATTTATAGCAACTCAGACTTAAATTCAAGGCAATATCAATATGAGAGAATACGGTTAAGGCATAGGGAAATGCCATATGTTAAATTACTTGCCTTTTTAGAGGGAATATATAGAAAATAATAAGTTTAAGAGCTCTGTAGTGTTAAGTATATATGATAATGCATCTTAGGCTAGGAATAACCATCATAAGAACAAAAGTAGGAAGTATAACCTTGAAAGTCCAAGAAAATTCAGTCTCTTCAGTGGAAAGTAGAATACAGGTGAAAAGGAAATAAATAAATGCAAAACGGGAAACATGATGACAGTGGGCCCTGAAACACCATGAATTTAAATTAATATAAATAAATTTAGCTTACCATTTAAAAAACAGAATATCTGTGATTGGAAAAAATTAATATATCGTCTTATAAGATACACACATAAAATAAAAAGAAATAAAGTGGTTGGAAATAAAATAATTTTAAAAATATATGTTGTACCATTGCAAACAAAGGAACTGGAGTAGCAATATATGGCAAGATAGTATTTATGACATTTTTCTTATGGGACAAGAAGGGTATATCATAAAAAGAACAATAAAACCCTAAGGTAAAACCTTCATAAACATATAAGCAACATATACTATAACATCAAATATTATGTAGCAACTTTTGACGAAATTGCAAGGATAAAGAATTCAATCAACAATTGCATTTTGATATTTAACTCAACTCAGAAACTGACAGATCAAATAAAAAGAAATCAATGGAAAAGAGAGCAAAAATAGGAAAGAAAAATAAAACTGAGTGCTGATTCTTTGAAAAGCTTAGTAAAGGCCTCTAGCAAGACTGATAACACAAAAAAGAAGATACACTTAAATAAATTATGAAATAAAAGAGGAGAAATAACTGGAGACATGTGAAAATAAAAACAAAAAGATAGTATTACAAACACCTACACATTTATATATTTGTTAGACTATATATTTCTGGAAAAATATATATAAGATGCCAAAACTGTCACAAGAAGGAAAGAACTTTAATCGACTGATGAATAGCAAATAAATTTTAAACTTTTGATTGAAATCTACAGGATAATACATTGTAGGGAAGATGTTAAAGAAAATTTGCCTTCATTGGTTGATGTGAGCTTTTGTCTATTAGCTTTTATCTGCTCCTGCATGTGAGGTGATTCTTGTGCTGTTGAGTAAATGCCCCCTTTGGTCTCATTCTCCTGAGCTGGGGAGACATGAGAGGAGGTTGTTTTTCTGTTTGGTCTTATTCTCTCGAGTAGGGGAGATGTGAGATGATGTTTATTGTTCTGTCTGTGTTTTGAGATGATGGTTAGCTTAGGGTTAAAAAAATTCTTCATCAGAGGTTGAGAGAATTCCCTCTTTGTTCTGTCTGTTTGGCCCACAACAGATGAAGTAAAGAAGTAGCTAAGTTATATCAGGACGACGTGACAGGCACGTTGCCAGGCTTTGGAAGACCTTGGGCTGATGGTCCCAAGCAAGAACAGTAGATACTGCTTACCCAGATGAATTGGCCCTTTGGCCAGATGGACAGCATTTATATCAGTAACTGCTGGACCCTCCCGGAACTGGCCATTCCCGGAGGGGGAGGCAGGAACAAAGAAACTTGGCTCTAAGATACATCTGAACATATATATAAGACCAACCTCAGTTGGCAGTGTAATAATAATAATTATTTCGTCATTTGGTCATTTGTCATTGGTGATTTTTAATAATTCTAACATTTTGAAGACTTCCGGCAACAGGCAGCTTACAACACCAGGGGACGTCCTGACTTTCAGCCTTGAACCTGGTGAGGCCTGGCTGGTTCCAGGCCTCTCCAGTGTTGTTCCCCACAGGTAGCCTTCTTGAGAACTTGTTAGCATCTAGAAAACTTCTATGCAGCTTACAGCTTACAGCATCAGAAGACACCTCAACTTCTAACAACAACAACGACAACAGCAGCAACATTCTTCAGATTGTTAACACCTTGAAAACTTATATATAGCTTGTAGCTTATAACATCAGAAGGCTCCTTAACTCCTAACAACAACAAAAACAACAGCAACATTCTTGGGAACTAACAAACAGCGGTGTGGGAGACACCTGAGTTTCTCTCAGCTACAGACCTGGCAAGGTTTTGATTTATGACTTATCCAGTGCTGTTCTCCCCCAGTTTGGTGAGCTTTTGGCATCTACTGTAATAGTTACTATCCTGTAGAGTTTATTACTGCTTTTGAATACTCCTTATTGATGTTATTTGTGTATTTAGCCAAGTGATTTTTTATCAATAGTAAACATGTGTTGGGATCTCTTAAATTTATATGTATGTGTACTCCTGTGACATGACATTGTTATCAATGTATATAGTTTAGTCTTAACCACCTTTACTTTCTGACAGTAACATATTCTATTAATTGCGTTTGTCTTTTGCTATTGCATATTGCTAAATAAGTTGATTAGATATTAAGATAAATAAATTAATTATTCCCATTCTAGCGTATGTCCCTCCTCCTTTTCCCCGCTCGTCATTACATACATGGAAAGTGTACAAACCTTAAGTGAACAGTGAAGTAAATTTTCATCAAGGCAACACCACCTAGATCAAGAAATAGACATTACCAGTACCCCAGATGCCCCTGTGAAGCCCCCTTCCAGTCAAAAGCACCCATCTTCAAAAGAAACTAGAGATAACTTTTGACTGTTTTTGACTTAATATAAATGAAACCGTGTACTTTATACTCATGTATGGCTTTTCCATTCAATCATTCAATATTATATTTATGGCATTCATCCAAGTTATAGTAGTTAGTACAAATTAAATCATTTCCATTGCTGTAAAGTATTCCGTCGTTTGAATTTACCACAATTTATCAATTCTATTCTTGGTGGACATTCAGGTTGTTTCCAGTTTAGGGCTATAAACAATGCTATATTACTACACGATTTTCTCTTTTTAAAAGTAACAATTGTCACTCCAAACAACTCTAATTAATAAAAAAAACTAACTTTGCCATCGTAAAATAAATTATCTGTGATTGTGATAGATTGTTTTGGGCAGTAGTTTGAAGTTTTTTTATGCTCTCAGTTACTATTTTTGTATTCTTTTTGCATTAAAATTAGGAGTTAGCATTTGAAATATTATGTTAACTTTTTATAACATACTGAATAGCCTGTCTTTATCAGAACATTGAAGCAATCCTTATCTTTAAAGGAGTACAAACTCTGTAGAGCATATGTGCCTGAATTCTTTTCAGAGTGACCAAGACTGCCTTAATAGTCCCCTCAGTTTGACTAAACTTAAGACAGTTTTCTTCCTAATTATAGGCCTCTGATCTCCTTGTCCTTAGAGCATTTGCCTTAGAAACTTTGTAATTATGAGGTCTGCCAATTAAGTTCACGAACTCATCCCTGAAAAAGTGCTGCATACCTCATTGCTGAATATCATTACGGTCACCCCCGAAGTACTCCCCTTGGGAATCTATGCACTGACGCCAGCACCTAGTCCACTCTTCAAAGCAATTTTGGAACTCTTTTTCTGGAATGGCCATCAGAGCTGTCTTCATATCACCCTTGATGTCCTAAATGTCTTCCTTTCAATATTTCCTTTATCTTTGGATAAAGAAAGAAGTCACTGAGGGCCAGATTAGGTGAGTAGGGAGGATGTTCCAATACAGTGATTTGTTTACTGGCTGCAAACTCCCTCAAAGAAAGTGCCATGTGAGCTGGTGCATTGTCGTGATGCAAGAGCCATGAATTGTTGGTGAAAAGTTCCGGTCATCTAACTTTTTCACACAGCGTTTTCATCACTTCCAAATACTAAACTTGGTTAACTGTTTGTCTAGTTGGTACAAACTCATCATGAATAATCCCCGATATAAAAAATGGTTAGCAACATCATTGCAACAAGTTCGCAAACTTAATTGGCAGACCTCGTACAAAATTTAGATATAACTCTTCTTCCCAGCCTCTGGCCAGTTTTCCAAATCAGGAGTGTCTTTCTCACGGACCTGGGAGGCATCCCTCTTAATATAATCATCAAGAAAGATAGCACCACTATCTCCTAATCTTTATGGGAGGGTATGAGGCACTCTTCAATGACCGTCATTTAACAAGTATTTGTGGACTGACCAACCTTCCCCTAATGTCCTCAGTAGTTTAACACTGCCTCTCCAGCACTTAAAAACTCTCCTGCCTTTTGTTTCAGGTGAATTGAGTTCATTCTCTCTCCCCTATTTCTATTGTCTTGACCCAATTTCAGTTATATTGAATAAAATCTCTTTTGCCTGTTTAACTTACCCAGTGTAATTTTTTTTGACAAGAAAGATCATTATTTGGTTAATTTTAATTCTCCATGGTTATTCATTGGCTCATTTTTTTTCTTTTGCCTTTTATATAGATTTTAATCACTTTGCCAGAGCAGAAAAATTACATTTTCTCAAAAGGTCATCAGTTCATATGAGCATTCCACTTCTCTATCATATCTACCTTTTTACCTTCTTCTAATAAGAGAGTTGATTAATACAATTCCTGACCAAAATCCACTACCTTTGATGTGCCCTATTATAAATTATCATAGCAAAGCATGTATTCAATTTATTCTGTTGCATGAAATTTTAGTAGTTTCCATTTTCTTTGTTGTTGTTGACTCTTGCCCCAAATATCCTGGAAATGGCCTCCAAGTACACATGTCCAGTCAATTCCTTCATCATCATTAGTAAAGTACTATATGTCTAAAGAAAAAAAGAAGCCCCAACCTCCCCAGTTAGATCTGGCCTTTCACAGGGGTAGGGGGCACAACCAGGTGGCAAATCTGGCGTCTCTTTATGCTCCACTAGTTTCCAGTACAAGGACAGTTTTCTTTATTTGTGGTTCCTCCCTGTTTTCCAATATAATAGATTTGCTCTCTACTCAATGCTGCCCATTTATTCTCCTCATACTGGCTCCAGGTCTCTTTTATCCTCTACATTTCCCCAATCTTTACAATAATAAAGGAGGGAGGGAGAGTAGCTCTAAGTTTTGATTCTTCCTCAGTTCAGAAGCCATTTTCCTCAAGCTGAGACTTTGAAATACCCCAAGGGAAAGACCAACGAATCTCAAGGTTCCCAGTGTAGGGTAGGAAAAATATCCCTCCACCCTTTTAGGTTCTTGGTTGAGACCCTCTGTAATAAAAGAAAGATTAACAGGAGAAAAACAAACAAGTTTAATAACATGTACACCTCCTGTATACATGGGAGAGACCCCGAAAAACCAAGGAACTTCCCCAAATGTCCTAAGCCACCACTTTAAATACCATTTCTAGTTAAAGACAAATGAAGGTGTTGGGGGGGTAGGGGTATAAGGCCAGTTATGGGAGGTGACCAGGCAAAGCACAGTAATCAGTAATAAGGGTATTACGCAGTTTTAAGTGCTTGCCTCCTCCATTGACAAGGGTTTCTGGAGACTTGGAGTAATCCTTCTCTTTCTGGTACAGAGAGGGAGACATGCTTATAAATGGAGATTCCCCTTATAAATGTCAATGTTTCTTACAACAGGGTAATTTCTAATATTCATTTTCAGAGCTTTTCCTGTATCTGCTTCTTCTTAAAAATAATCAGCTCAAAATAACCCTTATGCCAAAGAGGCCCCCCTTTCCCAATTTTGATGAAGTCAAGCACATTGCCAACCACACCCCTCCTCCTTATGTTGGTTGGCTCTGACTCAATAGGCCATCTTCTTATTTACATGAAAATTATTTTTGAAATAAAGAAATTAGCTATTTGACACTTCCATGTGAACTTGGTATCTCAGTATTATCTGGCTAATAAATAAATGTAGCCCCACCCCAAGATCTTAGAACGCTGTACTTGGCCATTGTATATGCAGATTTTCCCCCACCTTTAAAAAAGAGATGAAAAAAAAGTTTGTAATATACTTTTCCCAATGCTAAGTGGCTAAAATAATATTTTAATTTTCTACTTTGGAGGCACCAGCTCCTAAGAAGAAATTTATGTCAGAAATCCAGTCCTCTAAATGGCATTTATTTGTTCTTAAAACTGATTAATCAGTACCATTAGATGTAGAATCAAACTTCTATTGTAGGTGGGAAGGTGGAAAAAGCAAAAAACAAACAGAAATCTCCATGTTAAAATAAAATTGTTCACAATTAAAGTAATAGAACTTGATTTTTGCTTCCCTGAGGTTTTTCTCCTCGTTTACTAGTCTTCTCAGGGGAAATAGAATCAGTAAGAGTTAAAATATCTCTCAGCTCTAGGCTTTCCTCTCCATACCTGAAACCTCAACACTTTTCTACCTAGAAAGTTATATATTGACTGTCAGTTATTTTCTAACCTAGTGTAATGATAAAATGCAGCCATTTGATAGATCAGAGATGTAGGCTGAACCTTGGGGGTTTCAAATCCCTTTGGGGGATCCTAGATCAATGTTATTCCAAGTGTAGTCCAAGTACCAGCAGCATTACTACACTTGGGAACTTGTTAGAAATGCAAATTCTTGGGCCTCTGTGTTCTAACAAATGCTTCAGGTGATTCTATGCTTGTTAAAGTTGGCAACCTTGTCTCATCCACACCTCTTTGGATAAATGCAATGAAGGAATCCAGAAACTGCTTTTCAGACTCCCTTGACTTTGGCTCATTTGTCTATAATTGTCCACTAAGCCTAACCAGGCATAGGGGAAGAGCAGACAACTCTTATTGACACAACCTTTTTACCAAATAAACTTCCTCTAACAACCTGAACATCTCGGGTCCAGAGCTCTACTTTCTGCCTTAGTCACACAAAGCTCTCTGCTTCCTCCTTCAGTTCCGGACACCCCTTTCTAAAATCTAAACATAATACTGATTAATCTTAGTAAAAAAATCTGAGAGGAAACAGAATTTGCTGCCCCAAAATATGCCTTTTGGGATATTGATTATTTTAAGGTTTAAGATTATTTTTAAGAAACAAAAGACTCCAAATTTTTGACCCTCCCCTTTACCTGCCTAAAGGAATTCAGATAGAAAAACCACCTTAAAAGAAGGGAGCTATCAACTTAGCACTGTCAGGGAGGGAAATTTTTCCTCTACCTGTCAAGGTTCTTCTGGTTGGTCTAATGGTCAAATTGACATGAGACACATTAGAAGGAGAAAAACAAAATAAAGTTTAATAACATGTACACCTCTTGTATACATGGGAAAGACCCAGGAAAATGGAGTAACTCCCAGAAATGGCCTGCACCACCACCTTAAATACTATCTCCAGCTAAAGACAAAAGAAGTTCAAGTCCATGCCTTGTCCATTGATAGTGAAGGCAGGCCTGGTATAGACAGGGAGACACCCTTACAGGTGGAGATTTCCCTGATGAATGTAAATGTCCTTTACAAAGGGTAACTTCTGGGTTTTCAAAGCTTTTCCCATATTTGCTGTTTCTTAAAATTATCCAGCGTAAAATAATCCTTATGCCAAAGAGGCATATTTTGTGGTTACAAATTCTGTTACCTACAAAAACTCAGTGCTTACAAGAGCGCTCCATCAGCACGGGGAAGCAGCAAGGTGGGTCTTTGACCAGGTGTCCCTGCATAATAATTCTGCTGCCAGATTTTCAGTCTAAGAGTGCTCCTCTACTGTCATTTAGTCATTTTTTTTTAAATAATGGCATTTTCTTGTTTTTGGCATTTCCTCTTTGTAAAGCTTTAAATACAGTAAAGATTTAATTCTTTGACTTCCATATATGTTGGATATATTTTTGAAGCTCACATGTATATGATATATAGTGCATTTTTTCATTATCTAGACAAATTTATTAATTGTTCCCTTTATGTTTCTGTATGTATTCTAATTTTTAGAAACATACTCCTAATCCAAGGAGCAGATACATATTCACTTACATTAAGTTCTTCGTTTTTTCTTCAGGTTTTTATTTTTCACCTTTAAATTTTTTAAGGTGTATGTTGAAGTGTAGTTTGTTTTAAGGTATGAGGTACTTTTCTAAACTTTTATCCCCCATCAAATGTATGTTTACTTTCCTGAATATGATTTTTAAGTAATCTGTTCCTTCCAACTCACTTGGAAGTTCACCTTTAAAATGGTCTATATCTTTATTAATTTCGGCATATATCTATGTTTCTGGGTTGTGATAATATTCGTCGCTCTTTGTCCTCAAGGGAAAGAAATAAGTTGAGAGACAGCGTGTTGTGCAAGTATAGGTTAATAAGAATTTTATTAGTAAAGGCAGATACACTCCAATATGTGGAGCGGACCAATCCCAAGGGAGGGAAAGGCCTCTCCTTACATTGTGTGAGGGTTTTTATCTCTGTGGGTAGAATTGTCGCCCCCTCTCCCTTCTCTTTCTCTCTTCCTCTCCTGCTGAGGTGCCCAGTCCTCCCTTTTGGTTCTCAAGGCAGTTTCTGTCAATTTTCTTTTTAGGATTTGTTGAGAAGCTCACTAAAATGGTCCTGAGAAGCATGATGTGTGCTCTGGTAAGCGGGATGTCTTCCTTCTCTGGCTTTTAACAACACATTGACTTAGGGGCATGTATAAATGCATCCCTTTGATTTAGGGGCATGTGTCAGCCTGGAACCCTGCTGGGCTAGTAAGGCATTGGTGCCATAAGTGAGGGCAACTGCAAAGGGTCTTGACCCAAGTAGGAGCTGCAGCAAGGGGCCTCCTAACCCGGGCTAGGTCTCTCCTTCTCCTGCTCATTTCTATCTACCTACCTACCCTATCATCTAGACTTTTTATTCTGTTATATGAAATACTTATTGATGTTTTGAAATATGGTAAACTAAGTCACCATGCATTCTTTTGCCAAATATACTTTAATATTTCATCTCTTTCTTCTTCTAATGGAAATCCTGTCTCTTATTGAGATATAAATTTCCATTCCTCCAAATCACAATAGGAATTTAATCTTAATTAATTTGAGATTAATTAAAATCATATAAGCAACAAGATTTATCTTTCAAAAACAGTTTATTTCTTCCTTTTGTTTGTGTATTGTTGCATGACCCTCAATACAGAGTTTTGCACCTTTCTTAATGTAGGCCATCATATTATATTTAAAATGTATTGAGAGTGGTGTTATGTATAAATCAGTGGCTATTTCTTAGTCCATTTAGGCTCATGTAACAAAATACCCCAGACAGGGTGGCTTATAAACAATAGAAATTGATTTCTCACAGTTCAAGTGGCTGGGGGGTCTGAGATCAGGCTGCCAGCATGGTCAGGTGAAGACCCACCTGACCCACCTGTCTACGTTATGAAGACATAACAAGTGGTTCATTCTTATTTATTCTGGAGTCATGGGACCAACAAAGTGTTCTTGCTTAATATTTAAGCAACAAAGGTTCAACTTTTAATTGTCAATTAAATTGGTATTTTAATTGATTATTTAATGATGTTTATTTTTTGTTTCTTTGTTTACATTTAATTATGTTTTTGTTCTGTAAAGTAGCATATATCCAATGTTGATAACAAGAAATATTCAAAATTATATTTTTAAGTTATCCTCTAATATAACCATTTAGAGAGAATCGCTAACATTTTGATTCATTATTTTTTTGTATGATTGTATGCATAATATATCTATACATGTTCACATATTCTCTAGGATTATATTTTATACTCAATGTGGTTTTTCATTCTGCCTTCATACACACTCATGGATAAACAAATGTAAGCACGTATACATATGTATGCTTATACATTTATGTACTTACGCATAACATGCATAGGCTTCAGTACCTACATATTTACTAGAAACATACACATTTATTACTTTTATGTACATACGTACCTATTCATACATTTGTAGAGACATTTTCCTGCATCATTATACAGTATTAAATGGAGAATAGTAAAGCAGAGTTGTTAAGAGCTAAGTATGTAAGAGCTTTGGTTTGACTTCTGGCTCTGTCACTTATTTATTGGTTTTGTGACTTTAACAAACTTAATCTCCGTGATGCTAGGTTTCGTGCCATTTTATTATCATTATAGAATGGTAGAAAGTCTTAGTTAACTGGGTACTGATCATTATTAAATGGGTTAGGTATGAAGTTTTTTCCATTTTCTTCTTGATCCAATGTGTACATTCTCCCAAGTGGGTATCCTGCCTTGGTATCATTAATTTGTTTTTAAAAGAAGTTACATTTCTTTCCAAGTTAGTTTTTAGATTGATGCCTGGGGAATTTCCCTTTCTCTTTATTTGCAAGTAATTAATTGGCTGTATCTGGCTGTATCTCATTTTTTCCTAGAGACATAATTGACATTATATTAGTTTCAGGTGTACAACATAATGATTTGATATTTGTATATATTGTGAAATGTTCACCATAGTAAGTCTACTTCACATCCATCACTACATATAGTTACAAGTTTTTTTCTTGTGATACAAACTTTTACGATCTCCTCTTTTAGCAACTTCAAATATACAATACAGTATTATTAACTAGTCGCCATACTGTACATTATAAGACTTACTTTATAACCGGATTTTGTTATTTGTTTTTGTTTGTTCCTTTTGACCCCCTTCACCCATTTCACCCACTCCTCACCCCACGTTTGGTAACTACCAATCTGTTCTTAGTATTTGTGAATTCATTTTTGGATTTTTTTGGTTTTGTTCTTATAGTCCACAAATAAGTGAGACCTTATGGTATTTGTCTTTCTCTATCTGACTTATTTTACTTAGCATAATGCCCATGTTGTCATATACGGCGAGATTTTCTTTTTTGTGGATGAATAATATATATATATATATATATATATATATATATATATATATATACACACATATATATGTATATATATGTGTGTGTGTGTGTGTGTGTGTGTGTGTGTGTATATATATATATATATATATATATATATATATATGTATATATATCCATGTCTTGGCTTTTGTAAATAATGCTGCAATGAACATGGGAGTGCATGTATCTTCTTTAAGTTAGTATGTTTGTTTGCTTCAGATAAATACCCAGAAGTGAGATTGTTGAATCATAGGGCAGTTCTATTTTTAAGTTTTTGAGGACCCTCCATACTGTTTTCCATAGTGGCTGCACCAGTTTACATTTCCACCAACAGTTTATGAGGGTTTCCTTTTTTCCACATCCTTGTCAACACTTGTTATTTCTTGTCTTTTTGATAATAGCCATTCTAACAAGTCTGAGGTGATATCTCATTGTGGTTTTGATTTGCATTTCTCTGATGATTAGTGATGTTGAGCTCCTTTTCATATATCTATTGGCCATTTATATGTGCTCTGATTGTATCTCTTTAGTGATAATTTAACTGTTTGATCTACAAAATCAGAATTTTGTGTCTCCTCAGGGAGATTTTCTTCTGATATATATTTATTTGCTTCTGCTCTAGTTCTTCTGTAATTTTTGTTTTCCTTCAAGGGTACTGGGGATTTTGTGGAGTGAATATTCACTGTCTTTTATCCAAAAATAACTGTTTCAACACATCCCTCCTTGTTTTCATTTTGGTACTTTTCATCTGTCTTCTACATCAAAGTATTTACTCCCTGTCATGCAGTCGCTGCTATTCATATCTCCTAGTCAGTTTTCTTTTTACTATTATGGTTTTTTCTTCTGCATATTTTTATTTTCTCTTATGATTCCCTTTTCAAATCTATGGTCTTTTAATTCTGTTCCATTTTATCTACCAATTAATATTTGAATGGTTTTAATTTGAAGGTAGTATAACTGTAGGTGCATTTTAGAGTTATAATATATCAGAGAAAATAAATAGGAATTTTTTTATTATGGAAAACGTCCAACTACAGTGCAATATAGTATCAAAAATGTAAGTTATTGCCTATGAACAATGGTGAATTTAAGGAATTATTTTAATGTTTGTGACCTTTGAAAATTGGGCATTTTCTTGATCAGTAAATATGATCTAACTTAATGTGACATGTGAAATACAATAAGAACATTAAAATTACTAACTTAATTCCAAAAAAGTAATTTTTAACACTTCCTGTTGAAAAAATATATAACATGCCTGTTTTCATTTGGAAACTGTTCTGTATTTGGGATTCCTTGTAGAACCCAAAACAGGTGCTGATCATGAAATCCGGGGCTTCTAAGAATCTAATATGCACAGATCAATGCTGATGCCACTTGGCCACCACTACTAGTTTCATGACAGGAGATATAATTGATGTTTATGTTTCAAACAAAACTCATGAACTCAGGTTTAAGATGCTGATAAAGCCATCTGGCAATGTTATGTGTTTATTGGTTAAAGGACAGATTTTTATCCTTTTATTTTAAATGCAATAATTTTAACATTTATATTAGGGAGAACTGAAGATACTATTCCCACTTTGGATTTAGAAAGTAACTTAAAATAAAAGGAGAACAAATAAAACCTAGTCTACAGAGACCACAACTGGCTGACAGTGACAAGGAAGCAGACACTTGGATGGGAAGAAAGTAATCGGGAATAAAGCCAAAATACATGGAGCATGTTGTGCACAAATATATTTGATAAATAATCTTCGGGTTGCAAAACCAAAAAAAAAAAACAAAAGAAAAAGAAAAACTCAGAATGAAAATATAAACACTAATCACAATTTGTGACTTGTTCCCTTCTATATGAACATTAATGAAATCATGTGAATCAGAACTAAGGAATCCCTTTTAGAAAATGTTTAAGAAAAGAGATCATGCTTTTTCTTGTTGAATACATGAAAGTGTTCAAGATAATGTATACTTTGATCTGTCAAACTAGTAGTTATATTTTGAATACAGTCTCCAGTGATATACAACAAAAATACCAAACATCATAATGAAGGTTATTTTACTTTTAACAATAGGGATCACGAAAAACAATAATAAAAAAATACTAAGTAATCACACAGAAGAAATGAAGCACAGGGCCAAGCAACAACGGCAACAAAAATGTACTGATATTTTCCTTTAATAAATATTCAAGTGAAACAAGACTTTTAACATAGCAATAATTTAGATTAATCTACATTATCTTTGAAGATAGTAAAGAAAATAACAGAAAGACAGGGACAGATAATTTTTGTTACTATGGGCACTCCATTTCTCTACCTGGAGGTAAGAAGATCTTGGTAATTTCCTTCCAGGTTTATAATTCTGTAATTTATATATCTAAATCTATAGTTATATAAAAGCCATATAGAAGTTGAAATATAAACAAACAAAATCCTTGGTCTTTCCTGAAGGCTTTAGGCAAAGAAGAACGAAAGAATAAAATTATTTTTGTTTTATAATTTTTAGAATTTAAAAAATTTTAAATTTATTTTTCAATTATAGCTGCCATACAATATTATATTAGTTTCAGGTGTACAACATAGTGATTCGACATTTATGTACCTTACAAAGTAATTACTTCTATAAGTCTAGTACCCATCTTGCACCATGAATAGTGATTACGATATCATTGACTATATTCCCTATGCTGTACTTTACAATTTGTACTTCTTAATCCTTGTCACCTTTTCATTCATCCCTCAACTCTTCACCCAAAATTACATTTTCTTTAGCCTTTAATTACTTTTGTTTTTACTAGAAGAATTCTAGTCTGAAAAAGAAAGTTCCATTGCCATCCTGATTTCCATAGTACCAGAGAGAAGGGTATAAGAGACACCAAAGAATTATCCAATCAGAGTGGCAACTTTAGCATTCCCACTGGAAATGTGGAAAAACTATTATTTATTCCCTCAGCATAAGTGACTGAAAAGAAAGTGAGAGCATGTAATAATAATGCTTTGGAGAAAACAAATACCTGTCACTCCCAATTATTCAGTATAATCAAGGAAGAAAAATAATTTTAGTGGGAATTAATTTTTTCTGTTTCTTGTTTAATACAATCAACTCGAGGACACATGGCTAGTAAAGTGATGTCATGAAAGTCTATGAAAACATTTTTGAACATAATATCTAGCCTCATAGAGTTGCTACAATGATTAAATTAGAAGAATGCCTAGACCTGTGTCTGGCAAAGAGTAAGCACTGCATGTCAGTTTGTTTATTGAGTACATATTTTTAGAAGTCAGTCAGCAATGGAATATTATTTGGCTTTAAAAAAAAAAAAATGAAATCTTACCATTTGGGACAAAATGGATGGACCTAGAGGGTACTTTGCTAAGTGAAATAAGACAGACAGAGAAAGACAAATACCATATGATCTCACTCATAAGTGGAATCAAAAGAACAAAATGAACAAAAAAATAAAAAAATAAAAAAAATAAATGTAACAAAATCTACTACTTGCTACTTTATTAAAGTTTTATCAACTTTTTGGGTTCATATAAACAGATATATTTGAAAATACACCGATGGTATTGTGAGGAAGGGGAAATTTCCCCTTTCTCCTGTTAGTTCTTCTGGCTGGTTAAATAATGATGACATAAAGCAAATGAACAGAAGAAAATAACCAAATTTAATTATGTATATATGTACAGGGGCTCCGTAAGACTTTGAGACCCCAGGACAGATCAGGCAGTTAAGGCTTGTAGGCCATCTGGAGCTAAGGAGACGGGTTGGGAAAGGGGATGTTGTGATTTGGGACTTCAAAAGGCAGAAAGGCAATTCACATGGAGATGGAAAAGCAAATGTTTGGTAAATGAATGTTTGCTGGGCCTTCTTTGACAATGGGACACAGATAGCACTCTGATCAAATGGGCCTCCATAGGTTCCTCCCTGTCACATACTAGTTCATATTAAACTATCTCTGTATAGGATGATAGCTCCCTTCTTGGAACGCAGGTCTTCTATCTAAATTCTTTTAGGTCATCAGGGGAACATCAAAGGATTTTCCCCACTCTTTTGTTTCTTAAAAATAATTAGCTTAAAATAATCAATATCCCAAAGAGGCGTATTTTGGGATGGAAAACTCTGCTCCCCTTCAGTACAAGCTATAATTTTAATAGGAAAACACTTGGATTCCCCCACCCCCCAAAATTAATTAATTTATTCATTTATTTTAATGGATATACTATAAATCGAGCAGTACTGTTTTAATTGATAGAAATGATATCAAATTTCCATTTTCAGTATTTTTTAAAATACAAAAAGAAATTTTCAAAATCAGTTAATGATGGTACAGATCATATATAGATGTGACAAGTGTAAAAATGTTACACTTACACAAAGAGCTAACATTTGGAACATACTCATATGAAATAAATTGAAGAATGCATTTTTTTCTTCTTTGAACAATTGTTTTAGTTTTGTGTGTCACAAAATTAGATTCACCGATATTGATAAAGAATTCAACAAAAACCAGTCTCCCCTTATGTAGTTTTCAGCTCTTACACATGAATATTTTATTCAGATAATCAAAATCAAATTTAAACTGAGTTGCACAAATATTTGCACAGAAATTAATAGCACTGACTTCTGAAGATGTGTTTATATTCTCTTAAAAATTTCACCTGTTAAAGTGAAATCACTGAAGATTAAGCTAACCAATAGATCCAATCCTACCTTTGCTGAATCCAATGAAATCACTTGAAAAAGTCAGTTACATTTGATCTCAGGCAAAGGGTTAAATATATAATATATACTCAAACAAAACTGACTTAACAATAAATGACTGCACATTAGAGTGACATCATACTGACAATTCTCTTTTTATTCAGAGGCAAACCTGTTAAAATTAAATCCTAAAATGCTATTTGAAAGCCATCTATCTTTAAAAATGGGCACCTGTATAACAGATAAGTGTAAGAAACAAGACAGCCCATTTCCAGAACATCTTAAATACATTTTCAAAATCCCAGGCTAGTGTTAGAAGGAATGAAAATTACTTTGTACTCATCATTGATGCCTAAGAACGGAGTATGTTTTTGAAACTCTGTGATTTATCAAGCATTACCTAGAAAAGTAAATATTGTGGTAATTAATTTGAGATTTTTATTGATAGATTATCAATTTAAATTTTTACCCACTGGGACCAAAACTCCCTTTAGACAAATTAGAAAGGAATCTATTTGGTATAGGTAATCTTCCACTGGATTTGTAGCAATCCTTTTTTCTCCTTGAGCTTGAATACCTTTTCTGCTTCTTTAACAAATTAGATTTCTCTTAACATGAATTGAAATAGATATTAGGCATTCATTAGATCATCTTTTTCACAGTGTAGATAAAGCAAGTGAAGCAGGGGAACAAGATAGAGAATATCAAAATGTACACTGATATTATTTAAGAACATGATATATAGCAAAACGGGCAGTTCAATTTAGTGGAAGAAAAAATCTACAATACATTTGGAAAAAAAATAAAGGTGGGCCTCATTCTTACATCATGAATTAACATTAACCCCAGATGTGTTACATATGGGTTATATAAATGTAAAAATAAAACAATAAAATAATCTTCAAGGAAGTCTTGAAAACTTCATATAAGAAGCATGGGCAGAGAAGACTTTAATCATAACTGAAAGCCACATAGACATAAACGATAGAATTTTTTTTTAACTTAAGTACAGCAAAATATAAACCAAGTCAATCCATGAGTAGTAGACCTTAACACAGAAAGCAATGCAATAAACAAATGATTAATTTCTATAAAATAGTAAATACTCTTACAAACTGACAAGAAAATTTTATGGGATCCAATAGAAAAAAATG
The DNA here is from genome assembly GCF_057876585.1 of Rhinolophus sinicus. NCBI lineage: Eukaryota > Metazoa > Chordata > Mammalia > Chiroptera > Rhinolophidae > Rhinolophus > Rhinolophus sinicus. The sequence continues at coordinate 18,416,964 of NC_142518.1, read as the reverse complement.
TAAATAGACATTTCACAAAGTTACAAATCCAAAGAGACAACAAACAGACATATGAAAATAGTTTTTCAAATTCTCCAGCAGTGGGGGAAATGCCAGTTATAATGACAATGAAATAATACCATTCTACCTATTAGAATGGCTAACATTAAAAAGAGCTATAATCTCTGTTGTTGATGGTGACTGAGGAAAGAGGTACTCTCATAGTTGCTGTAAAATTCTGATGCATTAAAGACTTTTTGAAAGCAACTTGGCAACATGTATTAAATTGAAAATACAAGATACCCACTCGTAGGAATCCATCCCATAGAAATAAAAACACATAAGGACATATGAATAAAAAAGTTTCTTGCTGCAATATTTGTTTCAAAAACAAAAAAACTGGGAACGGTGAATTTGTCATTAGGATGATGTGATGACAAATTGTGGTACATTCATACCATTAGTTATTATACTATTTAAAATATTGAATTAGAACTTTACTAATTGAGTTGGATGTTTTTCATGAGCTATTGTTGAGTGAGAATAGCAAGTTGCAGACATGTGTACAATGTGATGACATTGTTATAAAATCAACAGTGAAAAAAATAAATATTATCCTTATTACATAGATATGCATATCTGTTTACACAGAACATGTAAGGATGCAGACTATGTTGTATCTGTCATCCTGAGGGCAGACAAGGGAGCACATAGTGATTTCAGGGGAGGGAGAAGAGGCAAGCCAAGCAAAAGAAGACATGTAAAAAGACTGCCCTGAAAATGAAGCATCTCTATCCATTTGTAGCATATATTTAAAATTACGTGTATCTATATATTTCATAAAATTAAAAATACAAAAGTAAAAAGATATTTGAGTATCATTAATACAAAGAAATCAATTCTTACAAAGTTATTCTAATTTGTTCTAAGCTATATAATAACCTTCAAAATATCAACTTATATATTTCAATATTGTGTTACATTTTTTTATAACCACTCATTTCCAAAAATGGACCAGTCACTCAGCTATCTAAGAGTTGCTTTTGAACCTGGTTTAGGTTTTCATTTTACAATGTTCTTTTATCATTAATTTTCTCAATATTCTTTATTGTGCTTCTTTTTTTTTGGGGGGGGGGGGAAACAGGACTTTATTGGGGAACACTGTGCACTTCCAGGCCTTTTTTTTTTTATTTTCCAAGTCAATTTGTTGTCCTTTCAATCTCAGTTGTGGAGGGTTCTGTTCAGCTTCAAGTTGCTGTTCTTTCAGTCTTGGTTGTGGAGGGCACAGCTCAGCTCCAGGTCCAGTTGCCGTTGCTAGTTGCAGGGGGCGCAGCCCACCATCCCTTGCGGGAGTCGAACCGGCAACCTTGTGGTTGAGAATGCGCTCCAACCAACTGAGCCAGCTGGGAGCTCAGCAGCAGCTCAGCTCAAGGTGCCTTGTTCAATTTTTAGTTGCAGGGGGCGCTGCCCACCATCCCTTGTGGGACTCTAGGAGTTGTAAACTGTCTGTTGGGTTCATTCTAAAATGCCTCTTCATTTCTGTGATCATTTTACTTCCCTGCTTTGTTGTATTTCTGTCTTGAGTCTTTGGTCAAAGAGCTGAGTGTTTGGTTATAGTTTCTTAAATATTCATTATAAAATATTCATATGCACTGTTTCTACTTTATGGCAACATCTTTCCAGTGGGTGTTCTTCATATGTTAAGTAATGGTGATACGCTTAATATTTTAATAATGTCTTTATATAGATGCTGTGTTCATTTGCTTTTTAAATAATCTCTGATTAACTTTGTTATCCCAGAAATCAATAATATAAATATTCATACTTTTAGTTAGTCTTCCTTGATCTTTTTGTTTTGGTAGTAAAAAAAAAAAAAAAAAAAAAAAAAAAACTTGGAATTTTGATAGCATTTATCTTATAGTCTTTTAATTGCCAAAGTTTGGACACAGCAGTTTACATGCCTATTTTTTGCACTTTTTGTATTTTAATGTCTTAATTTAGTATTTAATATTTAAGGTATCACAGATGTCTATTTAACTGTCTGGGCAATTTAGAGAATAATTAGGAATTAAATACTATTTCCAATAACAGTAATAAAGCTTGCAAAGCAGTAAAACAAAATGAGCAAAATGAGGTATCAGATGAAATGTGTTTTAACAAATACACTTTTGTAGGGGAGGAAAAATCATATTCTTTGTACCCTTCTAAGCTCTTGGCTGACATACCCCTTTCCCCCCATAAAAAAGACAAACTAATAGGAGAAAAATCAAACAGAAGTTTAATAACATGTATACCTCCTGCATACATGGGAAAGACCCAAGAAAACTGAGCAATTCCCTGAAATGGCCCAAGCCACCACCTTAAATACCGTCTCCAGCTAGAGACAGAAGAGTGTGTATGTAAGGTTACTATGCAGATTTAAATCCTAGCCTTCTCCACTGATAAGAGTTTCTAAAAAATTTAGAGTCATCTTCTCTTCCTGGTACAGAGGGAGACACCCTTACAAATGGAGATTTTCCTTATGCATGTAAGTGTCTCAGAAAAGGTGAGTTTTCAGAGCTTGTCCTGTGTCTGCAGTTCTTCAAAATAATCAGCTCAAAATAATCCTTATACCAAAGGGACATGTTTTGAATAGGCAAAGTCTACTCCCTTTCACTTTAAAAGAGTTAAAGAAAGTGACATACATCAGCAGAAACTTCTTTGGCACTTCAGAACTAGTTATTCCAAACCAAGTAGAATTAATATAAATAGCCATTACTTTTCTCTCACATTGAAAGAATGTTTAACTCAGATTTGTAACCAGAACACTGACCTCACAGCCTAGAGCTATAATTTCTAAATGATTTTTTTCTTAGCTTTTTGAATGGGTTTTTGGCATTGCCCATACAGCTTTATTTTATAGAGCACTAGTTAAAGAGGGGATTTGAAATGCAATCACTTTTTAGTACGTGGTGGTCCTTTTCATTGCTCACATTTTATGAATCTCTACTGTAAAATTTTAAAAATATTCATTTGCTTTACATAGCATTTTTTTCTATTATCTCACTGGGAAGGATAATGTGATATGATTAAGTTGATGTTCTCGTTAAAACAACATAAATCTTATACAGGAATAACTAATTTGCAAGAGAACATGATTCTATACAATAATGCCAACTATAATTGAATATATAATAGTTAATTGATTTGCTTATTTCAATAATTTATTGAATATTCATACTATGTTTGATGCTGTACTAAATACTCAGAATATAGATATCCTCCAAAAGGAAATTCATAACATTTAATATTCTTTGTTCACATTAAGTATCAGCATGTTAAGGTGTGTTAGGGCCATTGTCAATTATTATTCAAAAATAATTTAATGGAGTTCTAATTTGTGTTTCTGTTATTTCTGTTATTTTCACAATATCCTAGCAAAATCAATATGAAATAAAGGATCAGAAGTCCTTTTTTTTTTATACTTTAACCATTTAATGCTTATTACTTTCATGTTAAATAATCAAAGTTTAACTCGATTACAGGTCAGTATAATAATTTCAGTCTACGTAAATAAAATTTATACTCTATGTTTTGGATGGTCCGACAAAAATAATAAATTATACAGTACACAACCTTTATAATACAATACTTTATATTGTAAAAAATAGTCTGGCATATTATTTTAAATATTTTATTGAGTTAGGAAATTTACTTTTTCTTGGTTTGTGGCAAATTAATTAGAGAACTTCCACCGCTCTACATATAAGAACTTATGCTAGAGAAACTGCAAACCAAAAAATATCCCTTATTTGCAAAAAATAATAATAATAAGTCCCCATTTGCAAAAGCTATAAAAGTGTTTTGAGAATTTGAAAGACTAATAAATATGATCACATGAGTGCCAAGCAAAGGAGGAAATTTTAGCTTCTGTTTTATGCATTGGTCCAAAAACGTTCTTTGTTTCTCTAGAAGAAATTTACATACCACTAGACTATATCATGAACTAGTCCCATTTAATTTTTTTTTAAATCTTACTATAGTTTGAACTATCTCTACAATACTTATATTCCAAACTTTTAAATTTTCAAATAATGCTTTAAGAGCAATATTGTATTCATGGATAGCAGGTGGCTTGGGCCCATGCAATATTTTAGCATGTGGCTTAGATTTCAATTTTCACAAACTACTTTTCATGCAGTGAAAGCAATTGTACATATTCCTTCTCGTGGGACTATAAGGAAGCAAAATTTGTAACCCCCAAAATGTGTCTCTCTGGCATGAAAATTATTTTATTTTTAAGAAACAAAAGACTCAAGAAGTTTTGACCTCCCCCCAAACTGCCTAAAAGAATTTAAGATAGAAGGCTTATTCTGCGAAGAACTTTCACCATTGATAACCACTTGATCAAAGTCCTCTATGTGATGGCCCAACAAATGTTTATTTACTAACCAGTATCTCTTTTCATCTCCCTGTAAACTACCTTACTTCCTTTTGAAGGCCCAGATCCTTACCTTCTTAGTCCTAAAGGACATAGACCTCATTGTGTCTTACTATCTTTGGAAACTTGATTTTCTCCTGTTAATTTGCCTTATGGGATTTTAATTATTCAACCAGTCATAAGAACTGTGAAGGGAATTTCCCCTCCCTCCTGTCAGTATTCACTATATGCATTCTTTGTAAAATGTGTATTACTATTTTATTATCTGGCATGCATTCATAAGCCTAACATGCCAAAGTAGTTTATATATTTCTATTTTCTGAAGTCAACATTTTGAAGCATTTTTATTTTCTAATAATTATGTGTAAGTGAGCATATTATCTAATTTACTGACATTTAATTTCTCCTAAATTCTTAAGTAAGCTAAGCAAGCCAAGTATATGTCATTGAGTTTTACCAAACAACAGACTAAAAAATGATAAACGATAGGAATTAACAATCTTTTACTTTATTTTGCTCTTTCTTGATCTCAACAATTTACTACTGAGATTTTTTACATTTGCAAAGTAATGCCTATTTGAATGCCACTTATCCTGGTTTGTATCCAAAATAAGAGGAAGGTTTCTCAATTTGATTCACAAAATATAAAAACTCTTACTTATAAACTTGATGCACAGCAGTAAATGTGTAAACAAAGTGATTCATAAACGTATACTCGAAAGCTATTTAAACCATCTATTAAAAGTAACAGCATTTGCAAAACAACGAAGTGAGAAAGAAAGAAAGAGAGAAATGAAGATCTCCAAATTACCACATAAACGAGAATATAAAGGTGATATCCATCCACAGTGAAGGAAGTGACTGCCAGGGTATAGGGATGCTCTAAATCAGGGGAGAGCAGGAGACACCAGCTGTCTGCTCCACTGAGCGCAGAGTGGACTCCCAGAGGAGGCCACAGTGAAGAGCTGGTCAGCAGATCAGTTTCCAGAGTTGGAAAGAAGGCAAGCTGGGGAAGTCCTGTGGAAAGGGAGCTGTAATGATGGAAAGAGCTGGAGCTTGACAAAATACCAGCTCCTGGGCAGAGTTAGATCTCAGTAGGATCCTAGGAAAATGAAACCCAAAGACAATCCCCAATTTTGATTCATTCTCATTATTTACCTTTTCCTTCACTAGGCCTGCCCTTAGGACTTTGACTACAAGTGCCTTTGTATTGCCTGAGATTCATTTGGAAATAGTGAGGACAAAAATGAATTAAGAGACAGAAGGTCTTCCTCAGGGTTAGGAAGAGTGGAACAAGGTGGCCTCTACACAATTTCGGACCAGGGGACTAGTCGCAGCTCTGCTACTAACCAGTCTGATGAATTTGAGTAAATTGCAACTTCATCATATTCCAAGTGAGTTTGGTAAGCCCTGTCTTATACGACTGTTGGAATGCATGTACTATGTATAAACCACATGGTAAGATGGCTAGCAAATATTGCCCAATATTTAGAGAATGGCAATTAATATTATTATTTTGATCCCAGATGACACTACCCACCTCACTTGGAATTTTTTTTTTTTTTTAACTCAGGAGATGTCAGAGAATATGCTATATTCTCAGACAAAGAAAACTGTCCACCAAAAATTTTCCCTAGCTAGTAAAACTGAGTAAAATTTCCCCTCAGAGCACCTGTCATTTAATTCAGGTGTGGTGTTGCCTTCCCCAGCTCTATGCAATTAAAGCTCCTAGAATTGATGTCAAGGTACAAGTCTTTTCACCCCTCTTCACGTACACTTTCATCCAAACCACCTCTATTTACATTCATTATACCCTCACCAAAAGCTAGACCTCTCTTAGAGATTGCCAAATTGCACTCAAGATAACCTAATTTAAATGTCTTCTTAATGGAACAGGCTCTTCTAACTTCTGGATCTTCCAACTTGGGGCAAAAAGTGTCAGTACAGTGGATTCTTGGCATCTCAACTCTAGAGAATATCACCCTCATTTCTCAGAAACTCCCTGGAGATGACGAGCACAGAACACCTAGTTTGCACGTTGTGTTCACCTGAACTAGGACAAGAACAAAGGGTGCCTTCCTTTCCTGCCCCAAGTGAAGATTTCTCTCTGGTTTACCCACAGTCCCAAGTAACTTATAGGAGCAGTTTTCCATTATAGACTAAAGATGTCCCCACCCCATTTATATGTCAAAGCTCTAACCTCCAGTGTGATGGTGTTTAGAGGTGGTGGTCTTTGGAAGGTAATTAGGTTTAGATGAGGTCATAAGGATGAGGTGGCCATGATACAATTAGTGTTCTTACAAGAAAGGCAAGAGAGACGAGAACTCTCTCTTTGGCATGTGATGACATGAAGAAAGTGGCCGTCTGCAAGCCAGGAAGAGAGTTCTCACCAGGAACCGAATCTGCTGGCACCTTGATCATGGACTTCCCAGCCTCCATAACTGTGAAAATATCTGTTGTTTAAACCACCCAGTGTGTGGTATTTTGTTATAGCACCCTGAGCAGACCAACACACACTTTGTCTCTCAACTCTGAAGCATACCATTGGAGGGTCTCACCATTTCCAAAACCTCAACTAGCCCACCTTATAGCATAAATGAAAATGACATTCCATTGAGGACTTGCAGATTCCCCAAGTCTCAAACTGCCTTGCTCAGGAAACATCGTGCTCTCATAAGGGACACCTTCTTCCTCACCCATTCTTTTTACTTTCCCTATAGATCATAATGGGTATTTCACCTTTTCGCTGTGACGTTCCTCTACAGTCAAATGATATTTCCATGCCGCTCACTGCGGCGTTCGACTTTACCCCCCAAGCTCAGTGTTCCAGAAAGGAAGTTTAGGAAGGCAGATGTACATTTTTCTATGTTTTTGTGTTTTTCAAGAATGAATAACAATAAGCAATTTTTATACTTTAATCATTTATTTTTAATAAAGTGTAGCAACTTAACAGTATTTATTTAAAATACAAATACTACAATTGTTTTCTGTGGGCTTCTGACACATTTTGTAGAACTTGAAATCAGTTAATGCTGTGAAAAGGTTCAACATCTTACTCAAATAGTTGTAACTCACAGGCTCTACAATTATATAAGTAGAGGCTGGATTTTTTTTAGCATCCTCAGTACTAACACTGAGCCTTCTCCCAAGAAGAGATACTCAGTGTGTGATGGATAAAAAGTGCCAGCAAACACAAAGTATAATTTACTAAGATTTAATATTTCAAACTTCTTGAATAAGCTAAGAACATTAAAGTATAACAATTTTACAAAACTGAAGACTAAAAGGAACAAGAAAAGCTAACATTGATCATGTTTTTCTATTTTATTATCACAACTATTTTACTGTGAGATTCTTTTACATTTCTAAGAATATAATCCCTATTGTGATGTTATATATTCTTGTCTGCAGCATAAAAAGCCTCCAACTTCTCTAGGGGTGGAAAGATACTGCTAACCATGGCCCTGGAAGGTATACTGACTTAACCAGTAGTGGCAGCCCTCCTTGCAGCTACAGCTCGTGCTCTCTCTTGTTCTTGCAAAGCCTCTTCATAATGGGATGAGAAAGCACTGGGGACGGTATCACCGACCTTCGCCAAAAACTCTAGGATTTTCATCTTGCTTGTTTCAGCATGAGCTTTTGGGCCCCACAGGAACTCATAGCGCGGAGGATTGCTGCCGGGCACCTGGCGGTACTCCAGGTACTGCAGCCTCACCAAATCCTTGGTGATGAGCTTCCTGGGCTCACCATAGATGCAGTGCTTCCTCCCAGCGTATATGCGCATCATATTCAGGAATTTCCAGATGTCTTCTTCAGCAGCACAGTTGCCCTTCATTAAGATCAGGCCCAGGATATTCATCAGGAGACCCGTCTTGGGGAAACCCCTGCCAGCACGCACCCTCCCATTATTGGGGAGTTTCAACTGGCTGATGAGGTCATATACGTGGTTGCTTGAGTCGACTTCCTTCACATCTAATGCAAAGATGGCCTCAACGCGTGCAGAGGCTCTCTTGAGGATCTCAGGAAATTTACCTTCGTAATATTCACCAACAATCTTCAGCATGTCTTTCTTCATAATGGGCTGTTTCATTTTATACTTGTACAGAAGGAACCGCTCCAAAAGCAGAGCCACATTGTCTAAATTATCTTCCTCTAAGCTCTCAGTGGAGGGTTGGGCCTCAGAGGCACCTGCCCTATTATCTTGGAAATGGGAAGCTTCAGCAGATCCAGGGCAAGAAATGCCTGCAGAAGTAAAGGTGGTTAGTGTGCTTTGAGGCCCCTGGGAAGTGCTACATGTCCCAACAGCAGACAGACTCTGGGTATTACCTTCACATTGAGGAGAGGAAGAGGGAGTGGACTCCTCTTCTGCTGCTGCAGTGGCCTGAGCATCCTGGAGACACTGAGTCTCACGTTGGGCCTGGCGGCGTTGCTTATTCTTGTGACCCCGAGGCATGGTGACACTGGTCAGGGACAGCAAGCACCAGTGTGGGCAGAAGAGTAGGTGATGCCAGCACCTGGAGGAGAGATAGTGAGATGGTGTGTTTACCTTCAGCAGGGACATTCCACCTTAGCTTTAACCAAGGCCACCTCTGAAGGTTTCCATAGGGCTCCTGTTCTAATCAACCTGTCCCCTTAGAACTCTGTGGAGGACGTTAGAGGGACCTTTAGACTGTAGCCTGGTAGTCCTGCTTGGGGTGCATTGGGTTGACAATGGAGGTTGGGGATGAGGGGGTGGGGTGGGGCAGGCTGCCAGCGTGAAGCCTCCGTTCTAGGGTGTGGGGGTCTTCTCAGTTCACAGTCAGGTTCATCATATCAACTTTGGGCAGGTCCTGGGCCCCTTCTATTCTCCTGCTGTGAATTTGACACCTCAAACCAATGCCCCATCGCCCTGACTCTCCTGGCAGCAATAGCCTGACGGCCTTGCCTGTGGCTTCCCAGAGTTGCCTGGATGGCAGTGGCAAGTTCCATGTCACCTCACTGTTCTGGGGTTGACGGTTCCCTCAGACCTCAGTCAGAGTTCCACCCTTGATTTCCTTCAGGGCATGGTACTCTTCCCCTCAAGTCACGGCCCTCAGCTTTCTGATCCAAGTAGGAAAGGAAGGCTCACATCCACCCGATCGCCATGCTTTGGTCCTCCCGGAGCTACAAGCAGGGCCTTGGTGGAAATTTCTGCCTACGTTTCCTCATTTTGACTCTTGTTAGCGTCTTCTCCTCCTCCCTCCGCTAAATTGGGGATGTCCACTTATACCAAGGCCCTCATCTCCCTCAGACCCTCAGGCTGGAAATTTCTCATAGCCTGACTGCTTTGCGCCATATTCCCTAGGCGTGAGAAGGGGACAGGCTTTGCTGGTAGCGGCAGAGGCTCGCCTCTGGGGTGGTTGGTTCCCTCATTCCTCATTCAACCTCTTCACTTGGACTCTTGCCATGCCCTGGGACTCCTCACTCACCTGTCTGTAAACCTTGCGCCCAAGACACAATCTGTCGCGCCCGAGACACGATCTCTCACTCCCTGCCTGAGTCCCGAGCTAGGAGGAAGTGAGCACCACTCTTCACGACACCAATCACAGCGCCTCTCAAGACTAACAGGATCTCTGTCGCCTCCTCTGTTCTGGGGTGGAAGGTATCCTCAGTTTCCCACAGAAGTTTCAATTAAACTCCTCTTTGGACCTTGGACACTTCCCTCTATCACAACTCTTAAAACAACGCCCTCACCTCCTTGAGACAATCCTTGCTGAAGTCAGCCTGATTGCGTAGGTCTAAGAGTGGGTGACGGGAAGTCTCTTCAGGACCCTCAATACAATCTGGTCATTATCTGGGTCCTCATCTTGGCTCCTGTCCCTTTATGAATGGCTTTCTGGGAATTACCACCTCCAGGCAAACTCATGAGTAATCTCCCTACTGCAAGTTTTAGAGAATAAGTCTCCATCCCAGGAGTGATGTGAGATGGGGAAGCTAAAGAGCAAGGCAGATAATGCGGAGTAGGCGGTGGGCTGTCAGAAAAAAGCCCAAAAACAAACAAACAAACAAACAAAAAAAAACACAGTTCTGTTCCTTCTCTTTACGACTCAGATGGCCTCTTACCTAACTTCCGTTGTAAAAGATTTACTGTAGGAAACGGACTGAGCCAGATAATTTTGTAAGACCCCACCTTTTGAGGTTAACTGACACTGCATATGTAGATAATCATATTACCAGATATTATATCCTTCCTTTCATTATTCATACCTCTCATTTATTTTGGTATCCTTATTGCTCTAGCTGTGTATTCCAGTCCAGTACTTTGAGCACAAAGTCCTTTTTTAAAATAGCCTGAGATATATTTTGGAGTAGTGAGAAGAAAAGTGAATAAAGATACACAAGGTCTGCTTCAGGGTGCAAGTGGAACAGTGTGTGCCCTAGACAAATTCATACCAGGGGTCTAGTCTAGTTCTGTTACTTAACCCCTTGTGAATATGAGAATATTGCAAGTTCTACATCTGCCAACTGAGTTTCAGAAACCATATCCTGTAAGACTAGGAATGTGTGTACCATGTATAAAGCATCTGTCAAGATGACTGGCAAATATTGGGTATTTAATGAATGGCAGTTATGATTTTTACCTAGATAACATCATCCTAAATAGGAATTTTCTTTCTTTCTTTTTTTTTAATCTAGGACATGTCAGAGAAAATGCAATGCTCTCAGAAAGAACACTGAATCAACTAAAACTTTGTTTTAGTATATAAAATTAAATAGTTTTCCCCCATCAGAGCGATTATTATTTAATATTGGTATGTTTTCTTCCCCAACCTGGATGCAACTCAGGGCTCCTAGAATTTTGTCAAGGACCAACTCTTCAGTCCTTTTCAGCTGTCCTTCCAAACCACCTCTGTTTTCTTTTGTTTCTTCCCCACCTAAATGTAGCCCTCTCTTAGAATTTGCCAAAATACACACAAGATAACCTAATGCAAATGCTATTTTTTCATGTGTGTTATTTATTTTTTATTAAATTATTGGGGTGACATTAGTTAATAAAATTATATAGGTTTCAAATGTATGATTCTATAATACATCGTCTGTATGTTGCATTGTGTGTTCACCACCCAAAGTCAAATCTCCTTCTGTCACTATATATTTGACCCCCTTTACTCTTTGCTACCACCCTCCCCCCTTTCCCTCTGGTAACTGCTATACTACTGTCTGTGTCTATGAGTTTTTGTTTGTTTGTCACTTTCAGTTTTATATCCCACATGTGATTGAAATCATATGGTTATCGACTTTTTCTGTCTGCTTGTTTCTCTTAGCATGATAATCTTAAGATCCATCCATGTTGTCACAAGTGGCAGTATTTTATCTTTTCTTATGGATGAGTAATATTCCATTGTGTATGTTCCACATCTTTACCCAATCATCTATCAAAGGACACTTCATTTGTTTCCATGTCATGGCCACAGTGAATAGTGCTGCCTTAAACATAGGGGTACATATATCTTTATGAATAAATGTTCTCAGATTTTGGGGGGTAGATACCCAGAAGAGGGATTGCTGGTTCATATGGTAATTCTATTCTTAATTTTTTGAGGAACCTTCATACTGTTTTCCATAGTGACTATACCAATTTGCATTCCCACCAGCAGTGTACGAGGGTTCCTTTTCGCCACAACTTCTCCAACACTTGTTATTACTTGTCTTGTTGATAATAGCCATTCTCACAGGTGTGAGGTGATATCTCATTGTGGTTTTGATTTGCAGTTCCCTAATAGCTAGAGAAGTTGAGCATCTTTTCATATATCTAGTGTCCATTTGTATGTCTTCCTGGGAGAAGTGTCTTTTCAGATCCTTTGCCCATTTTTCAATTGGATGATTTAATTTTTGGTTGTTGAGTTGTATGAGTTCCTTATATACAGAGGATACCAAAAACAAAAAATCCACAAAAATGTATACACATTTTAAGAAAGGAAAAAACTGTATTAAAATTGTAATAATATATACCGATAACAAAAGATGAATACAAGTCTTTTGTCTATGAGTTTACAAGTACAAAATCAAGATCTGCTCAAAGTGGTTACCATCAGCGTCCAGATACTTCTGATTATGGCAAACTACTGCTTGAGCAACGTTGACCAAAGTGTCCACTTGTATCGCTGCACATGCCGTTTCAGTTTCTTCACATAGTACCATGCGTCTCAAACTAATCACGAATGTGTGCAATTGTTAGGCGTGTTGGAGGCTCTGTTGCATACTCTCACCTCCATTGTCATTGTACTTCCACAACATTCTCTAATTTCAAATACCACTTCAAAATGGTGTTGGGCTCCTCCAACGACAGCCGTGCTTTCTTTAACTGTCCAGCCTGTTGCATGGTGATGCTAGCATTCATTTGATTGACACCATCTTTTGAGCGAATGTCATACTACACATTGCTACTGTAATTCAATTCAACTTTGAAAAGTAATACATGGATAATATATCTTAAAATGTGTATACTTTTGGGGGGGGCAGCTCCCCTCCCCAGTAGTTTGGATATTAACCCGTTATTAAAGATGTTTACAAATATCTTCTCCCATTCGGTTGGGTGCCTCTTTGTTTTGTTGAGTTTTGTGTGTGTGTGCAGAAGTTTTTAAATTTGATATATGCTCGTAGTCATATTCTTTTATTTTGCTTTTACTTCCCTTGCCTTTGCAGTCAAATTCATAAAATCTTCTCTGAGACCAAGGTCCATAAGTTTAGTACCTATGTATTTCTCTATTCATTTTATTGTTTCAAGTCTTAGATTTAGGTCTTTGACGCATTTTGAGTTAAATTTCGTATATGGTGACAAAATGCAGTGTAATTTCATTCATTTTTTAAAATTTATTTTCAATTACAGTTGACATTCAATATTATTTTATATTATTTTCAGATGTACAGCATAGTGGTTAGACATTTATGTAATTTATAAAGTGATCCCCTAATTACTGTTGTACCCACCTGGCACTATACATTGTTATTACAATATTATTGACCATACTCCCTATGCTGTACTTTACATCCCCTGGACTATTTCATAACAACAAATTTGTACTCTTTTTTATAACTTTTTTTAAATTACAATTTTTACTTTTAAAGAGAATTGAGAAGATATTTATCTTGATAATAATAGGACTATTAGGAAAACAGAGCATTGAGAGAACAAAGAAAGTACTTGAAATTAAAATGTAATTGACAAAATGAAAGGATGAGAAATGAAGGTGAGTAAATCATAGAACCTGAAGCTAGTAGACTCTTATGATTTGGACAATTTATTTAGACTACAATTTATTTATTTTCTTATTAAAGTGAGAAATAAAACTATGGGAGACAAAGATATAAAGTTAGAAGGTATATACCTAATAGAATCCAGTATTATGACTTAAAAGCTGGAAGATTTATTTTTTAATCTTTTAAAATATTTTTTAATTTTTTAATCATAATTGGCATACACTATTATATGTTTTAGGTATACAACATAGTGATTAGACATTCACATAACTTAGGAAGTGATGACCCCAATAAATCTAGTACCCATCTGACACCATACATAGTTATTACAATATTATTGACTATATTCCTTATGCTATACTTTACATCCCCATGACTATTTTGTAACTACCAATTTGTACTTCTTTTTTTATTTTTCAATTAAAGTTGACATTTAATATTATTTTATATTAGTTGCAGGTGTACAGCATTGTGGTTAGACATTTATATAATTTATGAAGTGATCTCCCGATTAGTGTAGTACCCACCTGGAAATATACATAGTTATTACAATATTATTGACTATATTCCCTATGCCGTACTTTACATCCCCATGACTATTTCATAAGTACCAATTTGTACTTCTTAATCTCTTCCTTTTTCATCCGTTCCCTCAACTCTCCTCCCCTCTGGCAACCATCAATTTGTTATCTTTATCTATAAGTCTGTTTCTCTTTTGTTTGTTCATTTATTTTGTTCTTTAGATTCCACATACATATAAGTGAGATCATATGGTATTTGTCTTTCTCAGTCTGACTTATATCACTTACCATAATACCTTCCAGGTGAATCCATGTTGTCACAATGGTTAAGATTTCATTCATTTTTATGGCCGAGTAATATTTCATTGCATATATGTATCACCTCTTCATTCAATCTCTACTGATGGGCAGTTAGGCTGCTTCCTTATCTTGGCTATTGTAAATAATGCTGAAATGAAAATAAGGGTGTATATATCTTTTTGAATTAGTGTTTTGGATTTCTTTGGATAAATATTCAGAAGTAGAATTGCTGGGCCATACGGTAGTTCTGTTTAATGTTTTGGGGAGCCTCCATACTGTTTTCCATAGTGGCTGCACCAATTTGCAATCCAACCAAGAGCATGTGAGGGTTCCTTTTTCTCCACTTCCTTGACAACACTTGTTGTTTGTTGATTTATTGATGATAGCTGTTCTGTCAGGTGTGAGGTGATAATCTCATCGTGGTTTTAATTTTCATTTCTCTGATGATTAATGACGTTGAGCATCTTTTCATATGTCTATTGGCTATCAGTATGTCCTCTTTGGAGAAATGTCTGTTCAGGTCCTCTGCCCATTTTTTAATTGGATTGTTAGTTATTTTGGTGTTAGGTTGCATGAGTTCTTTATGAAGTTTGGATATTCACCTGTTATCGGATGTATCATTGGGAAGTATCTTCTCCCATTGAGTAAGTTATCTTTCCATTTTGTTGATGGTTTCCTTTGCTGTGCAAAAACTTTTCAGCTTCATGTAGTCCCATTTTGTTTTCCTTGCCCAAGGAGATATATCAGAAAAAAATATTACTAAGAGTAATGTCAGAGAGTTTACTCCCTGTTTTCTTCTAGGAGTTTTATGGTTTTGGGTATTACATTTAAGTCTTCAATCCATTTTGAATTTATTCTTATATACAGTGTAAGAAGGTGGTCTACTTTCATTTTTTGCATGCACCTGTCCAGTTTTCCCAACATAATTTGTTGACTAGACAGTCCTTACCCCATTGTATATTCTTACCTCCTTTGTCATAAATTAAATAACCATAAATTCATGGATTTATTTCTGGGTTCTTAATTCTGTTCCATTGATTGGTGTGTCTGTTTTTCTGCCAATACGATAATGTCTTGATTATTCTGGCTTTGTAGTATAATTTGAAGTCATAGAATGTGATAGTTCCAGCCTTGTTCTTTTTTCTGAGGATTGGTTTGTTTATTTAGGGTCTTTTGTGGATCCATACAAATCTGATGATCTTGTGTTCTATTTCTTTTAAAAATGCCATTGGGATTTTGATAGGGATTGCACTGAATTTGTGTGTTGCTTTGCATAATATGTCCATTTAAACTATGTTTATTCTTCCAATCCATGAACACAGAATATCTTTCCATTTCTTTGTGTCTTCTTCAATTTCTTTTAATGGGCCTTTTAGTTTTCAGTTTATAGGTCCTTTACATCCTTTGTTTAATTTATGCCTAGGTATTTTATTCTGTGTGTGTGTGTGTGTGTGTGTGTGTGTGTGTTACAAAAGGAATTGTTTCTTCATTTCTTGTTCTTAAATTTCATTGTTATTATATAGGAATGCAATGGATTTTTGTACATTGATTTTCTATCCTGTAACTTTACTGTATAAAATGCTTCTTTAATACAGTGGAATCTGGCTCTACCAATTCAAAGCAAAAAGTATCAATACAGTGCCTTCTGTGCATTTTATCTCAGGGGAGTTCACACTTATTTCTCAGAAACTCCATGGAGACAAGGTGCATAAAATACCAATTTGTGCTCTATATTCTCCTGCATTGAGATAATAGTAAACACAACTTTGATTTCTGGTTTTTCTTTCAATGTCAAGGATTTCATTATTACTTTCTTATACAAAAGACAACTTGTTCCCAGTTAATTAAGGCACATGAAAAAAAAAATCTCACAGTGGCTTTATTCCTTTTAAAAAAGATTGTTATTAAGATATAGCTAACATACAATATTCTATTAGTTTCAGCTATACACCATAGTTATTCCAGATTTATATACCTAAAGAAGTGATCACCATGGTAAGTCCAGCAACCGTCTGACACCATACAACACTACCACAATATTATTGACTATATTCCCTATGCTGTACATTATATCCCCATGACTTATTTGTTTTATATCTGGAAATTTGAACATTTTATTGCCCTTCAACTTTTCCCCCTTGCTTATTAATTTTTCAATTACAGTAGACATTCAGTATTACTTTATATTAATTTCAGGTGTGCAGCATAGTGGTTAGACATTTATATAATTTAAGTGATCCCCCTGGCTAGTCTAGTATCCACCTGGCACTATACATAATTATTACCATATCATTGACTATATTCCCTATGCTTTACTTTCCATCCCCGTGACTATTTTGTAACTATCCATTTGTACTTCTTAATCCCTTCACCTTCTTATCCCTGTCCTTATCCCCACTTCCATCTATCACCCTGATAAATCTAGTACTCATCTGACACCATACATAGTTATTACAATTTTGTTGACTGTATTCCTTATGTTATACCCTACATCCCCATGACTACTTTGTAATGACCAATTTGTACTTCTTAATCCCTTCCCCATTTTTACCTACCCCAAAGTCCCTCCTGTCTGACAACCATCAAAATGTTCTCTGTGTCTATGAGTTTATTTCTGTTTTCTGTTTGTTTATTTTGTTCTTAGATTCTACATATAAGCAAAATCACATTACATCTGTCTTTCTCTGTCTGACATACTCCTTTACACAATACCTTCCAGATCCACTTATGCTGCTGCAGATGGCAAGATCCTATTGCCATCTATGGCTGAGTAATATTCCATTGAATGTATGTACCACCTCCTCTTTATCCATTCTTCTATTGACAGACACCCAGGCTGCCTCCATATCTTGGCTATCATAAACAGTGCTGCAATTAACATATGGATGTACACGTTCCCTCAAAGTAGCGTTTTGAGTTTCTTCAGATAAATACACAGAAGTGGCATTACTGGATCCTTCTGTCCCCTGTTATAGCCTTTGTTTTAAAGTTTATTTTGCCTGTTATAAGTATGGCTATCCTGGATAGTTTTGTTTTTCATTTCCATTTTCATGAAATGTCTTTCCCATCCCTTTACTGTTAGTCTGTGTGTCTTTCAATCCGAAGTGAATCTCTTGTAGACAGCATATGTAAGGGTCTTGTTTTCTTATCCATTCAGCCACCCTTTGTCTTTTGATTGGAGCATTTTATCCATTTACATTGAAAGTAATTGTTGATAGATATGTAGTTATTACCATTTTATTATTCCTTTATTATTATTATTATTATTTGTCTTAAAGAAGGCCCTCTAACATTCCTTGTAATACTGGTTTGGTGGTGATGAACTCCTTTAGCTTCTTCTTGTCTAGGGAGCTCTTTATCTGTCCTTCGATACTAAATGATAACTTTGCTGGGTAGAGTAATCTTGGTTGTAGGTCGTTGTTTTTCATCACTTTGAATCTATCATGCTAATCCCTTCTGGCCTACAAAGTTTCTGTTGATAAATCAGCTGATAGTCTTATGGGAGCTCCCTTGTAGGTCACTAACTGCTGATCTCTTTTCTGCTTTTAAGATTCTCTCTTTGACTTTACTCTTTGGGACTTAATTAATTATGATGTGTCTTGGTGTGGGTCTCTTTGGGTTCACAATGTATTGGACTCTGTGCTTCCTGGACTTGTGTTTCTGTTTGCTTTGCCAGGTTAGCGATGTTTTCTGTCTTTATTTCTTCAAATAGGTTTTCTATTCCTTTCTGTCTGTCTTTTCTTTCTGATACCTGTCTGATGCAATTGTTGGTATGGTTGATGTTGTCCCAGAGGCCCCTTAAACTATCCTCATTTGTTGGATTTTTTTTTCTTTTTGTTGTTATGATTGGGTTTTTTCTGCTACCTTATCTTCTAAACTGCTGATTCAGTCCTCTGCTTCATCTAATCTACTGTCGATTCCTTTTAATGTATTCTTCATTTCAGTTATTGTATTTTTCATTTCCGACTTTTTCTTTTTTAGGTTTTCTATTTCCATTTTTACATCTCCCATCTCTTTGTTGAAGTTTTCCTTGAGCATCATTATTACCAGTGTTTTGAACTCTACATCTGGTAGATTACTTGAGTCTATTTTGTTTTATTCTTTTTCTGGAGCTTTGTTCTGTTGTTTTATTTGGGGCATGTTTCTTTGTCTCTCCATTTTGGCTGGCTCCCTCTGTTTGTTTCTATATATCAAATTGGGGTGCTGTCTCCTGGTCCAGTGGCCTTATGTAGTAGGTGTCCTGTGGGGCCCAGTGGTGTAGTCTCCCTGGTCACCTGATTTGTGCACCTGAGGTGTGTCCCTTGTGTGCATTGTATGTGCCCTCCTGCTGTAGCTCAGCATTGGTTAATGTTTGCATGTCAGTGGAAGGAACTGACTCTCTGGCTGATTGGTTGTGGAGACTGGCCATAACTATATGGAGGAGCTATTGTGCAGAGGCTGATCTTATGGAGCAGTATTTGCTTTAGCAGGACTCTGGTACCTATGCAGTCTGCCCTTTGGGTGTGTTTCCCATGGAGGCAGGTGGGTGGTGCTGCAGCTTGGTCTGATGCTGACCACCCAGCGTGCCACGACCAGGGCCTCCTGTTAGGGGTCCCGCAGCAGGCCAAGTTCACCCACAGCCTGCGCCCTCCCCAGGGCCACCTGGCATGAGCCACAAAGCAATCTGCAGATGGAAGCCACACGCACTGGGTTTGGAGGTGCCTGGGAGTGGCCAAGCTATGAACTGAGGTCAGGTGCTGCTAGTGCCAGGCTTCAGGCTGCTCAGCAACAGGTACTGGACATGCTAAAGCCAGACGTTGCTTCTTTGGGTTTTATGAACCTTTGAGACATTTTAGGAAAGTCCCCAGCACGAGCCAAGATAGGCAATTTGTGTGGAAAAGCCGCTAAAGCACCTTGGTTTGGCCCTTAAGTTGGGTGGAGCAGGGTCTCAGGGAATCACCGGGCGAGATTGGACAAAGAGAGTTAGCCAGATTGATGGTAACTCAGATATGTCAGCTACCTTTGTCTCCAGGTGGGGACGGCAGAGGGCTCAACAAAGAAACAATGCATTCTGCCAGCACTTCTGTCTTGGAGAAAACTACTCCACCAGCACTCACCCTGAAGCAAGACTATTCAGTTTCTCCCTGTGTGTCCCTGGCATCTCTCAAGCTGCTGCCCCCATGCTGAAGCTCAGAGCGAGCGAGTATATAAGCAAATAATTCCATACACGGACCCTTTAAGAGGAGCACCTAGTAATGCAACCTCCCTCAGTCTCACTCAGCCACAATCTCCACTGTGTTTTATAGCCAAAAGTTATGGGGACTTCTCTCCCCAGCAGTGGAAACCTGAGCTGGGGAGTCTGGTATGTGGCTGGGACCCCTCGCTCTTCTAGAGGTAACCTCTGCAGCTGAGGTATTGTCTCGATTACTAACGATCACACGTGGGTATAGGATCATCCTATTCTGTGTCTCTGACTCTCCTACCAGTCTTCAGGTGGCTTCTTCTCTTTGTACTTAGTTGTAGGACTTTGGTTCACCTAGACTTCATGAGACTCTCAATGATGGTTTGTTGTGTAGTGTACTGGTAATTTTGCTGTGGTCATGAAACGAGGCAAGCACAAGTTGACCTACTGCACCATCTTGACTGGAAATCCTTGATTCTTACGTTTTAGGAACTGTATTGTGTTCTCCAAACTTATTGTTGAAGTCATAACCCTCAGTAACTCAGAAAGTCACTGTAGTTGGAAATAAGGTCTTTAAAGGATGATTAAGTTTAAAATGAGGCCGTTAAGATGGGCCATGATGCAATCTGAGTGGTATACTTATAAGAGGAGATGACGACACACAAGGAGAAACCAGGGATGCTTTTACACATGAGACAGCCAAGTGAAGAGGGTAGATGTCCGCAAGCCAAGGAGAGAGGTCTCAGAGGAAATTAACCCTCCCAGTTCTCGACCTTGGACTTCCAGCTTCCAAAACAGCGAGAAAAAGAATTTTGGTTGTTTAAACCACCCAGTCAGGGTAATTTTGTTACGGAAGTCTGAGATAACTAATACATTGCCCAAAGTGGACATTTCTTTCTGGGTTATCTACCTTCCCAAAGTAATTTGTAAAAGCATGTTTTATGGCCTTCTGTTTACCCCATGAGGTGAAGAAGGGATTTCCACACTATGGTCATTGGGTGTCCACAAACACAACACTGGACACTGCAGAGATGAGATAGACAGCCATTTATTAACCATGTGTACTCACAGGATGGGGTGCCACACTGTGCCACACTGGGGTCGCACTCGGGAACAGAGTGAAGAAACAGTGTCTTTGGTAGGGGGCATTTGTGATATCAAGAGGGTGAGCTAACCCCTAGTTCTCATGGTAGCGTGTAATCAGATTGCAAAATTCTGCAGGCTGGAAGGGGACGGACGACTGCTGCTTAGGAATGAGCAAGATCTATGCATTGTCCCCTTATAAAGCTGGTTGTTTGGTAGGGGACCTTATCTGCAACTGAAGACTATGGAGGGGAACTTGCATTTAGCAGATATGAGTCCCTGCTGGTTTCTCCAAATGTCCAGGCAGCCCATATTATTGGGGCTTAATTTTAGACCTTACCCCACAGTTCAGTTTTCCAGGCAAATATTTTCTCTCTCAACTCAGACACCTCATCTGAAGATCTGGCCTCTGCTCACCAGTCCCATAGCCTCATCCAGTCCACCATGTAGTTTTATATAAAAGTGTATTGTGGGGACTGACTTGTAGCTTCGAAAACTTAAACTGCCTTGTCAGGGGGTTTATACTTGACTGCTTTCACCTGGAACCCCTCCCGTCTCACTCATCCTTTTTGCTTTCCTATAAGTCATAGAGGGGAGCTCAACATCTTCCTTACATGACTGAAGCTCCAAGCTTCCAAAGTTCTATGGGCAGAGGCTGGGTCTTTATCTCTGCACCCCCAGTACTAGCACAGAGCCTTCCAAAGAGCAGATGCTGAATTACGTTTTGGGAATAGAAGAGAGAGTGAGTGAGAGGTCTAACTTGTTAAGCTTTACTGTCTCCTACAATCTTTAATACGCTAAGCATATCAAGAAATAAATCAATTTTACAAAATAAAAGACTGAAAGGAGTCAGGAAAAAGATTTATGACGCTTTATTTTTTTTTCTATTCCATTCTCCAAAAATTTTTACTGTGGGATTCTTTCACATTTCCACTAAAATCCCTATTGTGATGTCATTTTTTAAATTTTTATCTTCATGATAAAAAAGTCCTCAGACATCACCAGGGGTGAGAGAAGCCGGGGCCATAATATTATGTCCGGCTGTGGCACCAGTGGCAGCCCTCTCTGCCTCTATAGCTTGTGCTCTCTCTTCATCTCTCAAAGCCTCTTCATACCAGAATGGTAAAGCACTAGGAACTGTATCACCACCCTTGGCCAAGAATTCCAGGACTTGCATCTTGCTTGTTTCAGCGCGAGCTCTTGGGCCCCACAGGAAGTCATAGCGTGGAGGATCGCTGTCAGGTACCTGGCGGTACTCCAGGTACTGTAGCTGCACCAGATCTTTGGTGATGAGCTTCTTGGGCTCCCCATAGATGAAGTGCTCCCTCCCAGCGTATACTTTCAGCATATTCAGGAATTTCCAAATGTCTTCCTCAGTGGCACAGTTGCCCTTCATGAAGATCAGGCCCAGGATATTCATGAGGAGACCGGTCTTTGGTAACCCGTTGCCAGCATACACCCTCCCATTATTGGGGAGGTTCAGTTTGCTGACGAGGTCATATGTGTGGCTGCTTGAGTCGACTTCCTTCAAATCAACTGCAAAGACGGCCTCAATACGATCAGAGGCTTTTTTGAGGATGTCAGCAAATTGGTCTTGGGTAATTTCGCCCACAATCTTCAGCATGTCGTCCTTCAGAATGGGCTCTTGCATTTCATACTTGCACAGGAGAAATTGCTCCAACAAATCCAGCTTCGTGGCTAGAAGATCAGTGCATGAGGTCTCGGGAGATGGGACCTCAGAAGAACACGAATGTTCCTTATCTTGACTTCCATCGCCTTTGTCAGATCTTGTGTCTAAAGCACCTGAAGAGGTAATGGTGGTAGACGAGGGTCTCCAAGACCCCTGGGAAGTGCTACTTGTCTCAGTAGCTGATGGCTTTTGAGGATCATCTTCCAAAACAGAAGAGCAGGAGGGGGACTCGTCTCCCACAACTGCAGCTTCCTGAACTCTCTTGTGACCTTCAGAGTGATCACCGGTTTGGTTGTGTTTCTTATGGGCATTGACCTTACCCTTTCGTCGCCGAGGCATTATGACACAGGTCAGGCACAGCAGGCACCGGTGTGGGCAGAGCAGGTGATGCCACCACCTGGGGGAGGGAGAACGAGATAGTGTGGCACCTCTGCAGGGAGATTCCACCTTGTCTTTAACCAATGGTCTTTAAGGCTCTGAGGGCTGTCAACGCTCTGGGAACCCACAGGGTTCCTCTCTGATCACCTGTCTGCTGAAAACCCTGTAGAGCAGCTTAGACCATACCTAGGACAGAGCCACACAGCCCTGTCTGGATATTACTGGGGAGAAAGCAGGGCCGGTCAAGGCGAACCCCTTTGTCCTGGGTTTGGGAAGTGCTCTCAGGTCACATTCAGGATGATTATGTTAATGACTGGCAAGAAGCCCCTCCCCTACTCCCCGCTGTGGTTATCGAGTTGCCACTTAAATCCTCTATGCCACAAGAATGAAGAGAGACGGTGCTTCTGGTAGAGAGTGTTCCCACAACTGGCTTCTCTCTGGGGCCATCTCTGTCCTACACTTTTTGGAGTTGTCAGTTCTCATTGAGAATGCTCACCTGGAGGGGTTCCGGAAAAATGGCGGAGTGAGGTGAGCCTCTGTAAAGCTCCCCTGGAATTTACAAAGAATCGAACAACAAAAACTCCACAAAGGACTCCCTGCACAGCAGACAGGCAAGACGAAGAGGCCCGCTACCAACTGAAATCACCTACAGGTGGGAGATTCGTGTGAGTGGGGGGAGGAGGAAAGGGAGAAGTGCGCGGAGACAGAGCCGCGCGGGCGCAGGACGCAGACCCAGCTCAGTGCGCCGAGCTCGCTGCTTCCCGGAACTACGGCAGCTGCGGGAGATTGGACTGCTAGGGCTCCGCCAAGGATCCACAGGTCTGAGGGGACAGCATATAACACGGCTGAACCCAACGCTCACGGCAGAGACCTCGGAGAAAAGACTGAGGGAAAAAGGCTGAAAACGGTGGTTTAAGCCCGCACTGCCGAGCAGAGAACGGAGCCTTAGGCACTGAGACTAGCCGCCCCCTCCCTACCCTCCCAGAGCTTCCCCCGCCCCCACCTGCCCGGTGCTAGAAGCGAAACAGTAGCAGTGTCAGATCAAAACAACAGAAAGTTTGCTATATTTGAGAACTGTGGCCCACAGACACAAATTCACAGCCCAACTAGTTCTGGCAAAGGGGAGAGAGCTGTGGAAGCAGGACCGGCTGTGGTGATGGTCGCCGCCATTGCTCTGGGCCACCTCTCACAGCTCACCCCGCCCCTGGCCCCACCTATCTGGGCGGATCCCTGCAGGAGTAAACAGAACTGCTGAAACATACCGGCTCTGAATCAGGAGCTGGAAGAGCTTTGGAACATCAAAAGCTCTCCGCATACCCACCAGGACACTGCGCCCTGTGACCTACACAAACTATTAACAGAGGAGAAGCCCGTCTCCCACGGAATCCCCCCAGTGTGTGAGAAGCTGGAATAGTGCAGAGAAAACATAGCACTACCTTGTGAGAGAGGGAAAAAAAAGCCTGCAGTAAGAGAAAAAGTAAAACATTCTACCAACAAGTACTGGAAAACAAAAGAAAGACCTCTTCCTATCAACTTGTTGCAGAAGTCACTCCTGTAGATGTCTAGGAAGAGAAATAATAAACCAGTAATCGCCATGAATAACCAAGGCAACAAGATAGCTCAGAAAGAAAGTGAAAAATCTCCAGAAAAGGCACTTAAAGATACAGAAATATGTGACTTAAATGACAGAGAATTCAAGATTGCAGTTCTGAAAAAAACTCAACGAGATACAAGAAAACACAGATACGCAGTTAAATGAACTCAGAAACTCAATTAAAGAACAGCATGAGCATTTTACGAAAGAGATTGAAATTTTACAAAAGAACCAAATAGAATTTCTGGAGATTAAGAACTCAATAGAAGAAATTAAGAATGAAATAACCAGCTTAGGTAGTAGAGTTGACCAGATGGAGGAAAGAATCAGTGACATCGAAGATAGAAACCTGGAAATGACACAGATAGAAGAAAGAGACTTTAGACTTAACAGAAATGAAAGAACTCTACAAGAACTTTCTGACTCCATCAAAAAGAGCAATATAGGAATAATGGGCATACCAGAAGGAGAAGAAAGAGAGAAGGGAACAGAGAATATATTCAAACAAATTGTCGATGAGAACTTCCCAAATTTGTGGACAGAACTGGACCCTCGAATCCAAGAAGCAAATAGAACACCTAGTTACCTCAATCCCAACAGGCTTTCTCCAAGGCACATTGTATTGAAGCTGTCTAAAATCAACGACAAAGAAAGAATCCTCAAGGCAGCCAGGGAAAAGAAGACGGTAACTTACAAAGGAAAGCCCATTAGATTATCATCAGATTTTTCAGCAGAAACTCTATAAGCCAGGAGGGAGTGGAACCAAATATTCAAACTTTTGAAAGAGAGAAATCATGAGCCAAGAATAATATATCCAGCAAAGATATCCTTTAGATATGAAGGAGGAATAAAGACCTTTCCAGATATACAGAAGCTGAGGGAATTTTCTAATACATGACCTGCACTACAAGAAATACTAAAGGAGGCTATTCAACCACCATCAACAGGGACAATTTGTGGCAACCAAAACTCAAAAAAGGGGAGAGTAAAGGCCTGAACCGGAATATGGGAATGGAGAAAGTAAGCGTGCTGAAGAAAATGGAATACTCTAAATATCAAACTTTCTTTTACATAAACTTAAGGGTAACCACTCAAAAAAAATCCAGAACTGAAATGTATACTGAAATAAAAGAAGAAACAGAGGGAAACATCATAGAAGACCACCACACAGAAATAACAGACAACAACAAAAAGGCAAAGAAACAATGGAGACACAGCCTTACCAGAAAACTAAAGATAGAATGACAGGAAATCCTCACATATCAATAATCACCCTAAATGTAAATGGACTAAACTCACCAATAAAAAGGCACAGAGTAGCAGATTGGATCAAAAAACTAAACCCAACCATATGCTGTCTACAAGAGACACATCTCAGCTACAAGGACAAGCATAGACTCAAAGTGAAAGGGTGGAAATTGACACTCCAAGCAAATGGTGCCCAGAGAAAATCAGGTGTAGCCATAATGATATCAGATGAAACAGACTTCAAGGTGAAAAAGATAAGAGACAAAGACGGACATTTCATAATGGTGAAGGGGACTGTACAACAAGAAGACATAACAGTCATCAATATTTATGCCCCCAATCAGGGAGCACCGAAATACACCAAGCAACTACTAACAGAACTAAAGGGAGAAATTGACCAAAAGACAATTATACTAGGGGACTTAAATACATCATTAACAGCTATGGATAGATCATCCAAACAGAAAATAAATAACGAAATAGTAGCCCTAAATGACACATTAGATGAAATGGACATAATTGACATTTATAGAGCACTTCATCCTAAAACATCAGACTATACATTCTTTTCTAGTGTACATGGAACATTCTCAAGGATAGACCATATATTGGGACATAAAATCAGTCTCAACAAATTTAAAAAGATTGAACTCATACCACGCATATTCTCTGATCACAAGGCTTTGAAATTGGATATCAACTGTAAAAAGAAAGCGGGGAAAAAACACAAATACATGGAGACTAAACAACATACTTTTAAAGAAGGACTGGGTCAAAGAAGAAATTAGAGGAGAGATCAAAAGATACATAGAAACAAATGACAATGAAAATACATCCAACCAAAATTTTTGGGATGCAGCGAAAGCAGTTTTAAGAGGGAAATTTATCTCATTACAGGCCTATCTCAAGAAACAAGAAAACTCCCAAATAAATAACCTCATGGTACACCTTAAAGAACTAGAAAAAGAAGAACAAGTAAAACCCAAGGTCAGCAGAAGAAAGGAAATAACAAAAATTAGAGCAGAAATAAATGAAATAGAGAACAAAAAGACAATAGAAAAAATTAATGTGACAAAGAGCTGGTTCTTTGAGAAGATTAACAAAATTGACAAACCCTTGGCTAGACTTACTAAGATAAAAAGAGAGAAGACACTGATTAACAAAATCAGAAACGTAAAAGGGGAAGTTATCACGGACACCACAGAAATACAAAGGATCATCCAAGAATACTATGAAGGACTATATGCCACCAAATTCAACAACCTAGAAGAAATGGATAAGTTCTTAGAAACATATAGCCTTCCAAGGCTGAACCTTGAAGAACTGGAAAATCTAAACAGACCGATCACCAGTAACAAAATTGAATCAGTCATCCAAAACCTTCCAAAAAGTAAAAGTCCTGGACCAGATGGCTTCACTAGTGAATTCTACCAAACCTTCAAAGAGGATCTAATAGCAATCCTGCTCAAACTCTTCCAAAAAATTGAAGAAGAGACAGTACTCCCCAGCTCATTTTATGAGGCCAACATTACCCTGATACCAAAACCTGGTAAGGACAGCACAAAAAAAGAAAACTACAGACCAATATCTCTGATGAATACTGATGCAAAAATCCTAAATAAAATTCTAGCAAATCAAATACAACAATGCATTAAAAACATTATTCATCACAACCAAGTGGGGTTCATCCCCGGGGCACAAGGATGGTTCAACATACGCAAATCCATCAATGTGATACATCACATAAACAAAATAAAGGACAAAAATCATATGATTATATCAATTGATGCAGAAAAAGCATTTGACAAGATACAACATCCATTTATGATTAAAACACTTAATAAAATAGGTATAGAAGGAAAATACCTTAACATAATAAAGGCCATATATGACAAGCCCTTTGCTAATCTCATAATTAATGGAGAAAAACTGAAGCCCTTTGCTCTACGTTCAGGAACACGACAGGGATGTCCCCTATCACCTCTGCTTTTCAACATCCTGTTGGAAGTTCTTGCCAGAGCAATCAGGCAAGAGAAAGAAATAAAAGGCATCCAAATTGGGAATGAAGAAGTTAAATTATCACTCTTTGCAGATGACATGATGCTATATATAGAAAACCCTAAAGACTCCACCAAAAAGCTATTAGAAACAATCAACGAATACAGTAAAGTTGCTGGCTACAAAATCAACGCACAAAAGTCCATTGCCTTCCTATATACTAACAATGAAATCTCAAAAAAGAAATACAAAAAACAATTCCTTTGGCAATTGCAACAAAAAGAATAAAATACCTGGGAATAAACTTAACCACGGATGTGAAAGACCTATATGCTGAAAACTATAAGACTTTTTTGAAAGAAATTGAAGAAGACACAAAGAAATGGAAAGACATTCCGTGCTCATGGATTGGAAGAATCAACATAGTTAAAATGGCCATATTACCCAAAGCAATATACAGATTCAATGCAATCACCATCAAAATCCCAATGGCATATTTTAAAAAAATAGAACAAAAAATCATCAGATTTGTTTGGAACCACAAAAGACCCCGAATAGCCAAAGCAATCTTAAGAAAAAAGAACAATAATGGAGGTATCACACTTCCTGACTTTGGCTTGTACTACAGGGCCACAATAATCAAAACAGCATGGTATTGGCAGAAAAACAGACACATAGACCAATGGAATAGAATTGAGAACCCAGAAATAAAACCACATAAATATGGACAGATAATTTTTGACAAAGAAGCTAAAAACATACAATGGAGCAAAGACAGCCTCTTCAATAAATGGTGCTGGGAGAATTGGATAGCCACGTGCAAAAGAATGAAACTGGACTGCTATTTGCCATGTACCAAAGTTAATTCAAAATGGATCAAAGACTTAAGCATAAAACCTGACACAATAAACTGCATAGAAAAAAACATAGGTACTACACTTATGGATCTTGGGTTCAAAGAGCATTTTATGAATTTGACTCCAAAGGCAATGGAAGTAAAAGCTAAAATAAATGAATGGGACTATATGAAACTTAAAAGCTTCTGCACAGCAAAAGAAACCATTGACAACATAAAGAGGCCACCAACTGAATGGGAAAGATTTTTGCAAACAGTGCCTCCGATAAGGGGCTAGTATCTAGAATATACAAGGAACTCATGCAACTCAACAACAAAAAAACAACCCAATTGAAAAATGGGCAGAGGACTTGAAGAGACATTTCTCCAAAGAGGACATACAAATGGCAAATAGACATATGACAAAATGCTCAACATCACTAATCATCAGAGAAATGCAAATCAAAACCACAATGAGCTATCACCTCACCCCAGTCAGAATGGCGATCATCAACAAGACAAATAGTAACAAATGTTGGAGAGGCTGTGGAGAAAAAGGAACCCTCATACACTGTTGGTGGGAATGCAGACTGGTGCAGCCGTTATGGAAGGCGGTGTGGAGGTGACTCAAAAAATTACGAATAGAATTGCCATATGACCCAGCAATCCCTCTCCTGGGTATCTACCCAAAAAATCTGAAAACATTTAGAGATAAAGACACGTGTGCTCCAATGTTCATTGCAGCTTTGTTTACGGTGGCCAAGACATGGAAACAACCAAAATGTCCTTCGATAGATGAATGGATGAAGAAGTTGTGGTATATATACACAATGGAATACTATTCGGCGGTAAGAAAAGATGATATAGGAACATTTGTGACAACATGGATGGATCTTGAGAGTGTAATGCTGAGCGAAATAAGTCAGACAGAAAAAGCAGAGAACCATGTGATTTCACTGATATGTGGTATATAAACCAAAAGCAACAAAAGAACAAGACAAACAAATGAGAAACAGAAATTCATAGACACAGACAATGGTTTGGTGGTTGCCAGAGGGTAAGGGGGGTAGGGGGTGGGGGGGTGGGAGATGAGGGTAAGGGGGATCGAATATATGGTGATGGAAGGAGAACTGACTCTGGGTGATGAACACACAATGGGATTTATAGATGATGTAATATAGAATTTTACACCTGAAATCTATGTAATTTTACTAACAATTGTCACCCCAATAAATTTAATAAAATAAAATTAAAAAAAAAAAAGAGAATGCTCACCTGGTCCCAGGTAGGGATTGGGAAACGTCCTTCCTGCTGACTGTTGGCTTTACCTTCACCTCACGTTCAGGGTGGTGGGTGGTCCCTCAGGCTTCACTCAGTGTCCTTCCTTGGCACAGCTAGAGCCAGGGTCTCTTGTCTGCTTCGGGCCTATGTCGCACTAACTTCAGCACCTACCCAAGAGCAAACAGGAAAAATAGAGTTTTGTCTCCTCTGGCTGCATTAGCCTGGCTTCTCCCAAATGAAGGATGCACCAACAAGTTGAGGTCCCACCGGGTCTCAGTCAAATCCTGTTTGAACACCTGGGTGTATCTAAGATTCTTCCCTCTGCTGAACTGTGACTGCACCACTTAGACAAAAGCCTTCACTCACTGTGATTCCCTAAGAAAGAATTAAGGGGTGCTTCTCCCTGACAATTGCGTGGGACTCCTTGAATGACAGTAATTAGGGATTCTGAGGTGTCCTCTGTGTTTGGGGTGACTGGTCAGCGCAATGATCATGCTCCTTACCCAGACTCTCCACTGACCTGGAAATCTTCCCTGCGCTGACCTGCTGCCAGCCCTTAGGCCCGGGCTCCCACCCCTACGATCTCCCAAAGGAAAGTGAGAAAAGCCCATAGGCTTTACATGTGCCCGGGCCCTCCATCGCCAACGTCCCCGCTGCTGACCTGCTGCCGGCCCCCCAGCCCTGGGCCCACACCCCCGTGACTCTCCCACAGCAAAGTGAGAAGGCTCGTGGGGCCTTCCACCCGCCCAGACCCTCCATGGCCAACGTCCCCGCTGCTGACCTGCTGCCGGCCCCCCCAGCCCCGCTCCGCACCCCCGTGACTCTCCCACAGCAAAGTGAGAAGGCTCGTGGGGCCTTCCACCCGCCCAGACCCTCCATGGCCAACGTCCCCGCTGCTGACCTGCTGCCAGCCCCCCAGCCCAGGGCCCGCACCCCCGTGACTCTCCCACAGCAAAGTGAGGAGGCTCGTGGGGCCTTCCACCCGCCCAGACCCTCCATGGCCAACGTCCCCGCTGCTGACCTGCTGCCAGCCCCCCAGCCCCGGGCCCGCACCCCCGTGACTCTCCCACAGCAAAGTGAGGAGGCTCGTCGGGCCTTCCACCCGCCCAGACCCATGGCGGCGGCGCCATGCGTCACCCCAGTTCCTGGCTCTGGGGTCCCCGCACTCCTCACCACGGGCCTGACCTCAGTCTCTGGGGCCTGCGATTTCCCCTCAGCAAAGCCGAGCCGAGCCCGAGCCCACCAGTCCCGGACGGACGAGGCCTTCATTCCCTGAGACCGCGGGGTACGCGGAGGACTCTGGGCCCAGCAGCCATTTTGAGGCCGCCCGGGAATGGGGGTGGGGGTGGGGCCCGGCATGTGTGGCCGCCTGTTTTCAGGGGGAAGGGGGGCCCTTGTCGGGCAGGTCCCGCACTCGTACCTTAGGTCACCTCGCACCTGACGCCGACAGGATGAGACGTGGGACTCCTCTCTCTGCGCACCTCACACCGCAGCTCTGGGACAGGCCTCCCGCTGGGCAGCCGGGCTCCCTGGCAGTTGGGCGGGGCCGCTTCCGGTGCCCACGTGGGTCTGGGCGGGGCACGTGCACGGGAGGGGGTTGGGGTCTGGGGGCGAGGCCCGCAGGACTGGCACCCAGGAGCCTTGTCTGGACTCGGCGGGTCCTGGGCTGCTCCTCCTGCCCACCCGAGTCAGCTGCCTCGGACCGAGGCTCTCATGTCCCTCAGAACCCCCGGTAGGAAATGTTTAGGGACCCGAGCCAAGCAGCCATGCGTGGGGCCGCCCAAGGCTGACAGCAATGGTGACCCCCCCCCTCCCCCCCGCAGCCCTCTCTGTCCTCCCTTGACTCCTTGTAGGTGCTGGGCCCCGTCCCCTGTGTCTACCTGGGGCCAACCCCTCACGTCAAGGACTGCAACTGCCCGAGACGCCTGATGCGTGTGCTGCTGGTACCCCCCTGCCGGCCATTCCTGCCTGAGGGCTCCCACACGTGGCTGCAGGGGGTGAGACCCCGGGGGCACCAGTGTTCCCAGGTAATGAACTTGCTCTGTAGTGTATCATAGCAGGCCTGTACGTCATCCCTGTCTCAGTTAAATCCTTCCTTTACTAGGTCCCTCTAGACTCACAGGGAGAAAGTGGGGTGCCCACTCGCCTGATAGCTCTGCCTGGGGCCTCTGTTGGCTGACGTCAGCGTTCTTGCTGCAAGTCTCTGGAACGAATTTCTGTCCTTATGTGCAAATACTGTGATAGTTGCTCTTCTGCGTTAACCCACGCCTGAGATTGTATTAAGGTGATCGTTTCAAAAGCACAGCCCTCATCTACTAACAACATTTCACATGGTCATTGTACAACCTCTGGACTCACGCTGCCCCAGACAATTCAGACTTTCCTCCTGATATTACCCCATGGCCCTGGCACCTGGCTATGAGGCACTGCCTCGGGTTCTCTCAGGGAAACATTAGAAATTCACTGTCCCGGGGCACACTGGAAGATTCAGGGTTTGATCTTTAAAATCTTTCCTTCAACCAATCCTCTCAATCTGACTTTATTTCCTGCTATAGAATAGTCTCGGCTTCAGAGCACTCTCCTACCTGCCCACACAGAGGTTCTAGTTAAGCACCGACTTTGTGTACCCCAGGAGTTGTCATGCTTTTTGTTTTACTATTGTTGTTAATATTGTTTTTGTTATTCCTTAATTTTTCCAGGGTCGATTTGGAGTATGGGAAACAGCAGCCTGAGTTTGTTTATCACCTTTGCAGTTATAGGTAAGGCAGCAAGTCTGTGAATACTTTAAGCAGAATTGAGCTATTGACAATATTCTCCCTCCTGTCAATAAATATAGTATACTGCTCTCAGCCTTCTTTTGTAAGCCTATCAATACGTTTTTATAGCTGCTCGTAAAGAACTTGTACATTTCTCTTTGTTTTGCTATTAGGTATGTTTTGTAGATTATTGTTGTTGTGAATGGCATATGTTCTATTACATGTTGTAATTTGTTAGTGATCTCGTTTGGCCAGATTCCTGAATTTGGTTTCCTGAATCTTTGGTACGTCAGCTTTTCCAAGTTTCCTATATATCTGAATACTTTCTGCAACAAGTTTTAGGTTTTTAATAAGGAGATCACATTGTTACTATCATTATCTCTTTCTTTTTACTATTCTTACTTCTTGTCTATTTTGGTGTTTGTATTCTTGTACAATAGTTTTGTACTGGGTATGTATTTTCATCCAGTTGTAAACAGTGTTTTTCATACCATATATCTTTGTCATCTTCATGACTCTATTGGGTATGCTTGTATTGTTTCACATTGAGTATGTTCATAGTAGATTTCACAAAATGGAAATTCTCTGCTACTGCTAAAAGTTATTATCCTGAACTGGTGTGAATTTTTGTTAAATGCTTTTTCTTTTAACAATTTTTTTTATTACAGTTGACATGCAATATTATTATATTAGTTTCGTGTGTACAACATAGTGATCAGACACTTATGTAGCTTACGAGGTGATCACCCTGATAAATCTCGTACCCATCCAACACCATACATAGTTATCACGATCTTACTTATTGTCTATATTCCGTATGCTATTGTCTATATTCCGTATGCCATGACTATTTTGTAACTACGAATTTGTACCTCTTAACCTCATCCCCCGTCTCCCATCAAAATGTTCTCTGTATGTATGAGTTTGTTTCTGTTTTGTTTGTTTATTTTGTTTTTTAAATTCCACATGTAAGTGAAATCACATTGTATTTGTCTTTCTCTGACTTATTTCAGTTGGCACAATACCCTGTATGTAGGTCCATCTATGTTGTTGCAGATGGCAAGATTTCATTCTTTTTTTCAGTGGTTGCATAATGTTCCATAGTATTTAAGATGTACGACTTCTTCTTTATCCATTTATGTATTGACGGACACTTAGTTTGCTTCCGTATCTTGCCTCTTGTAAATAATACTGCAGTGAACATACGGGTGGATGTCTTTTGGAAATAGTGTTTTAGGTTTCTTTGGAAAACTACCCAGAAGTGAAATTAATAGGTCCTTTTTTGTCTCTTGTAACAGCCTTTGTTTTAAAGTCTGTTTTGTCTGGTATAAGTGTTGGTACCCCAGCTTTTTGTTTGTTTGTTTGTTTGTTTCCATTATCATGAAGTATCTTTTTCCATTCCTTTACCTTTTGTCAGTATGTGTCTTGTGATCTGAACTGTGTCTCTTGCAGGCAGCATACGTAAGGTTCTTGTTTTCATATCCGTTCAGCCCCACTATGTGTTTTGTTTGGAGCATTTAATCCATTAATATTGAAACTAATTTTTGATAGACATATAGCTACTGCCATTTTATTATTCATATTTTTTTACCTGTTTTTCTTCTTCCTAAAGACACCTCTAACATTTCTTGTAACACTGATCTGGTGGTGATAAACTGCTTTTTCTTTGCTCGTAGGGGAAGCTCTTTATCTATCCTTCAATTCTAAATGATAGCCTTGCTGGGTAGAGCAGTCTTGGTTGTATGTCCCTGTTTTTCATCACTATAGAAATTCTCAAACATACACAACAGTACGGAGAACAGAATAGTGAACCCAATTACCTGACATGCATCATTAACAATCCTCAATTTTTATAAGTAGGATCTTGTTCACATTAAGCTTTAGGTTTTTGTTTGGTTATTGGCAGGCACACTCTAGAGGTAACAATGTGCACTTAGTTAGGAAATGCGTGTCTACTGTCTTTTTTTGGTGATGTTGGCAGTCATCACTTTTATCTGTAAATACGTTAGAGGCTGCAGGATGTTAATTCTCTAATTCTAAAATTCCTTTGAATTTATTACTTGAAATTCTTCTTTAGGTAGAACTTTATCCTTGTCCACTGTTTGTCATCTTGAAATATCGGTAATACCTATTTATAGTGTTCTCTTATAATTGCTAAATCTCTTCTGCACCTCTTTTGTGTTTCTCATATCACTCATTTCTGCTTTTTTCATTGATGATTGTAATGCTCACAAAATTGTGACATAAATTCTTTCAAAGAATTCACTTTCATTAGTCGTCCCTACCGTGTTCTAATGCATCACTTTTCCATTTATCTTCATTATTTGCCACCTTCTACTTCTTCGTGTGTAATATGCTAATCTTTCTCTAGCTTCTTGAATTGTTTGGATGTTTTGAACATTTTTCTAATAAACCTATTTAATGTAATAAATATCCCTATAAGTACCACTTGGACTGTTTCCAATAATAGTGCTGTAGAGCTTTCTATATATAGGGCTCGCATTTTTTTATGAAGTGAGTAGATGTCTCTTAATGGTCTTGTAATTTTTTGAGTTTGTGTGTGTTTAATGCATACAGACACTAGGTTAGAAACAGTTATTTAGAGGAGGTTTTCGTTTTCGGGAACCCGGGGGTGGGGGGGGGGTTACTTTGTTATAGTGTATGTAGTAATGATTGAAGAAAAATTAAACACATGTAACTGCTAGTAAACAGAGTTATTTTATGCATAAATAAAAGAAAAGGTTTCACATGAAAAATTTTATTAAAATCATTGGCCAACTACAAAATTTCAGATGATCCTGGAAAACAGACACTGTCCTCAGTATATAACTGAGGTTTTTTTTATTATTATTATTATTTTTCGTAGACTTCATTTTTTCAAGCAGCTTCAAGTTTCCAGAAAAATTGGGTAGAAAGCGCAGAAAGTTCCCAGATGCCCTCTCAATCCCTTACCCACAATTTCTCCTATTATTAACATCTCATGTGACATTAATGATTTTTATGTTTTATGCTTAGTAACCCAATATTGATACGTTATTATCAGTACACAGCTTACATTAGGGTTCATTCTTTGTGTTGTACATTGTGTGAGTTTTGACAAATCTATAATGATGTGTATCGATTATGATAGTGTTATACAGAGTTGCACTGCACTACAATTACGCTGTGCTTTACTTAGTCATCCCTCCTCCGTCCTCCCGAGCCCCTGATCTTTATACCGGCTCCATAGTTTACCATTTACGGAATGTCATATAGTTGAAATTATATGGTATAGTACCTTTTCAGATTGGCTACTTTCACTTAATAATATGGATTTAGGAGTTCTCCATGTCTTTTTGTGGCTTGATAGCTGATTGCTTTTTATTGTTGAACAATATTCCATTGTCTGGATGTACCACACTTTATTTATCCATTCACCTACTGAAGGACAGCTTGGTCGCTTCCAAGTTTGGGAAATTATTCCATTTTCTCTCCTGTTTAGCATATCAATTATACTAATTTCTTTACTTACTGCAGTGGATGCCCTAGAGTTTGAAGTTTACACATTTATAACTAATCCAAGTCCACGTTCAAACAGTGCACTACCAAGTCCTGTTCGCTATAATACTCATATTGCTGTCATTCATTTCACTTATTCATAAGGTATAATTACTGAGTACATTGCTGCTGTGATTATTATAAACTGTTTGTTATCTGTTAGATCAAATAAGCAAAAGTGACATATTTTATTTCATCTTCATTTATTCCCTCTCTAACACTCTTCCTGTCTTTATCTAGACCTGAGTTGCTGGCCTTTATCATTTTCCTTCTCTCTGAAAAACTTAGTTTAACATTTCTTTCAAAGCGGTTCTAGTAACAAATTAGCCCAGTTTTTATTTGTCTGAGAAAATCTTTCACTGTCCTTCACTTTGAAGGATAATTTCACCTGGATGCAGAATTTCAGGTTGGTGCTTTTTTACTTCCAACACTTTAAAGCTTTAGTTCAACTCTCTTCTTATGTGCATAGTTTTTGAGGAGATGGCCAATGTAATTCATATCCTTGTTTCTGTGTAGGGAAGGTGCCTCCTTCTCTGGCTTTTTTCAAGGAATTATCTTTTTATTTAGTTTTCTCCAGTTGGATGTGATATTTCTAGGTATAGATTTCTTGGTATTTATACTGTTTGGAATTCTCTGAACTTCCCAGATATGGGGTTTAGTGTTTGTCATTAATTTTGGGAAAACCTCAGTCATTATTACTTTATGCATTTCTTCTGTTTCTTTGTTTACTTTTCCTCCTTCTAGTGTTGCTACCACTCAAATGTTATACATACCTTTTGTCATTCAAAAGGGGGCCATTCCCTCTCAAAGAGAGAAGACAATAGTTCTTGGCTATTCTCCTGTCTTTTTTGTTCTTTTTCTTTTTTTTCTTTGCATTTCAGTTGAAAGTTTTATCAACAATTTTTCAAGTTCCCTGGTGTTTTTTCCTCAGCCATGTTCAGTCCCCTGGTGCGCCCATCAAAGACTTTCTTCATTTCTCTTTTTTATTTCCAGTATTGGTTTTTGATTCTTTCTTAGAGTTTACATCTCTCTACTTACATTACCTACTTATTATTCTTGCCTGTTGTTCACTTTTTCCATTGTAGACCTTAGCATATTAATCAGTGTTATTTTAAATTACTTGCATGATAATTCCAGGATGTGGGCCATATCTGATTCTGAATCTGATGCGTGATCTATCTCTGCAAACTGTGTTTCTTGTCTTTTATTACGCCTTTTAATTTTTTGTTCAAAGTCAGACAGAACGTACTGGGTCAGAGGAACTGGGGTAAGTAGGTCTTTTGTGTGAGGTTTTGTGTTTTGTTTTTCTGCCCAGACTCAGGCTGTTACTATCTGATGGAGCTGTAGGTATCAGACGCCAAATGTCCTGTGGTTTCCTTGTTTTTATCGCCGTTGTTCTTCTTAACGAATGTCTGAGATGTGCAGGTCTTTGCGTTGTAATCCCTTGTTATTATACAGGAGCTTTGCTGATGTGGTGGTAAGGTGTGGGGTGAGGGGGAATATTGTATAATCGGATGATTAGATCTCAGATTTTTAGTGGGCCTGTTCCTCTGGGCTATGATTTCACAAGTGCTTTTCAGTTTGTTTCACCCCTTAGGTAAAGGAAGTTGAGAGGCCTATAGTTGGGCATTTCCTCTCCCCAGATTGTTTAGGCTCTGGTGAAACCCTAGTCAGTTAGGTTCTGATCAATAGTTTCTCTTTAAACTGGCCTTTTTATAAAGAATAGGTTGCCTTAGGCATTTTTCAAAATGGCTGCTCTGTCCTTCCCCCGACTGAAAATACAAGGGTGAGGACCTCGTAGGGCTCCTGGAGGTAAAACTCACAAAAGTTTAGGAGTCCCTGTTGAACTGGACCTGCCTGGAGTTTTTACATCTCTAGCTGAGCCTCCAGCAATTTGGCAAATATACTGGTTTTCTTACCCTGTTATTGGCTCTAGCAGTGGTTTCTGCTCTTGGAATTCTGCTCCAAAGAGCTCTGATTCTCTGTATCTCCCACTCAATCTCTTCGTTTCGGGGGCAGCATTGCCTTGTGACCTCAGTTCTCTGATGGAGCTAAGAAGGTGGCTCCGTTTCCAGTATGTTCAGTTTGTTTCTTGTTGGGAGCATGGGCGTGACAGTTGCCGCTCCTTCCATGCTGGACTGAAACCTGGAAGTGACCAAGAAAAATCCACTTTCCAGCACACTCAGTTTTGGGGGCAGAATTCCTTTCCTTTTGTCTATAGGAGTTAGGGTTTGTTTGTTTCCTGACTGTTGCTTAGAGGAAAAATTCCTTATCTAAACGATCAACTATATGGTAATGGAAGGAGAACTGACTTGGGTAGTGAACTCACAACATGATACAGAGATGACGTATTACAGAATTGCATACCTGAAACGTATGTAACTTTACTAACAATTGTCACCCCAATAAACTTTGATAAAAAAGAAAAGAAAAGAAATAAACAACCTGCAATTTCATGTCACATTGCCCTCTCCATAAGCTATTCAAAACATGGAAGATTTCTTCTTCAAGACGAGCAGGATAGTGAGCGCTCGCTTTTGATGTGCAATGTAATGCAATTGCTGGACATCCCAGCATCTTTGTCGCAATCTATTCCTTAGAATCAAGCCACAGGCCCTACCTGCACTTGAGGATAGGAATACACAAAGGTATAATCACCAGTAGGTAAGGATCATGTGTGCCCAGTACAATTCTGTCTACCGCAGCCTGCCCTTTAGGCCCCGTTGTTTCATGTCCCTACCTTATGCAAAACATGTCCCCTCCCAAGATCCTTATATACCTGATTCAATTACAACATCCCCTCAAAATTCCAACCTCGTGGAATATATCAGGTCAACCTGGAAATGATGATGAGTCTCCACGGGTGTAGTTGTTAAGTATTCCAACTGGACACATTACATCTTTATGTGTGGATCTATGAAACAGGAGAGACCATTGTGTCCCCCAAAATTCTTGTTGAAGTCATAACCCTCAGTATCTCAGAAAGGCACCGTGGTTGGAGATGAGGTCTTTAAAAGATGGTTAAGTTAAAATGAGGCCATTAGGGTGGGCCATAATGCAGTCTGCGTGGTGTCCTTATAAGAAGAGATTATGACACACAAGGAGACACCAGGGACACACTCACACAATGAGACAGCCACATGAAGAGGGTAGTTGTCTACCAGCCAAGGAGAGAGGCCTCAGAGGGAATTAACCCTGCCAGTTCTCGACCTTGGACTTCCAGCTTCCAGAACACTGAGAAAATGAATTTTGGCTGTTTAAGCCACCCAGTCACGGGTATTTTGTTATGGCAGCCTGTGATAACTACTACACTGACCCAGGTGGACATTTTTTCTGGGTTATCTACCATCCCAACGTAATTCACAAGAGCATGTTTTATGGCCATCCGTTTACCCCATGAGGTGAGGCAGGTGGTCATGGGGTGTCCACACACACAACACTGGACACTGTAGAGATGAGATAGACAGCCATTTATTAACCATGTGTACTCACAGGATGGGGAGGACACCGCGTGCCCCACTGTGCCACACGTGGGTTGCACTCGGGAACACAGTGTAGAGACAGTGTCTTTGGGAGGGGGCGTTTTTGGTATCAAGAGGGTAAACTAACCCCTAGTTCCCATGGCAGCGTGTAATCAGATTGTCTGCAAATTTCTGCAGGCTGGTAGGGAACAGATGACTGCTGCTTAGGAATGAGCAAGATCTATGCTTTGTCCCCTTATAAAGCTGGTTGTTTGGTAGGGGACCTTATATGCAACTGAAGACTATGGATGGGAACTTGCATTTAGGGGATGTGAGGCCCTGCTGGTTTCTCCAAATGTCCAGGCAGCCCATATTATTGGGCCTTAATTTTGGACCTTACCCCACAGTGCAGTTTTCCAGTCATTTTCTCTCAACTCAGACACCTCATCTGAGGGTCTGGCCTCTGCTCACCAGTCCCATAGCCTCATACAGTCCACCGTGTAGTTTAATGTAAAAGTGTATTGCGGGGACTGACTTGTAGCTTCCAAAACTTAAACTGCCTTGCCTCAGGGGGTTTATGCTTGACTGCTTTCACCTGGAACCCCTCCCGTCTCACTCATCCTTTTTGCTTTCCTGTAAGTCATAGAGGGGATCTCAACATCTTCCTTACATGACTGAAGCTCCGAGCTTCCAAAGTTCTATGGGCAGAGGCTGGGTCTTTATCTCTGCACCCCCAGTACTAGCACAGAGCCTTCCAAAGAGCAGATGCTGAATTATGTTTTGGGAATAGAAGAGACAGTGAGTGAGTGGTCTAACTTGTTAAGATTTACTGTCTCCTACAATCTTTAATACGCTAAGCATATCAAGATATAAATCAATTTTACAAATCAAAAGACTGAAAGGAATCAGGAAAAAGATTTATGACGTTTTATTTTTTTTCTATTCCATTCTCTAAAAAATTTTACTGTGAGATTCTTTCACATTTCCACTGAAATCCCTACTGTGATGTAATTTTGTTATATTTTATCTACATGATAAAAAAGTCCTCAGACACCACTAGGGGTAGAAGAAGCTGGGGCCGTGATATCATGTCCGGCTGTGGCACCAGTGGCAGCCCTCACTGCCTCTATAGCTCGTGCTCTCTCTTCATCTCTCAAAGCCTCTTCATACCAGAATGGTAAAGCACTAGGAACTGTATCACCACCCTTGGCCAAGAATTCCAGGACTTGCATCTTGCTTGTTTCAGCGCGAGCTCTTGGGCCCCACAGGAAGTCGTAGCGTGGAGGATCGCTGTCAGGTACCTGGCGGTACTCCAGGTACTGTAGCTGCACCAGATCTTTGGTGATGAGCTTCTTGGGCTCCCCATAGATGAAGTGCTCCCTCCCAGCGTATACTTCCAGCATGTTCAGGAATTTCCAGATGTCTTCCTCAGTGGCACAGTTGCCCTTCATGAAGATCAGGCCCAGGATATTCATGAGGAGACCGGTCTTTGGTAACCCGTTGCCAGCATACACCCTCCCATTATTGGGGAGGTTCAGTTTGCTGACGAGGTCATATACGTGGTTGCTTGAGTCGACTTCCTTCAAATCAACTGCAAAGACAGCCTCAATACGATCAGAGGCTGTCTTCACGATGTCAGCAAATTGGTCTTGGGTAATTTCGCCCACAATCTTCAGCATGTCGTCCTTCAGAATGGGCTCTTGCATTTCATACTTGCACAGGAGAAATTGCTCCAACAAATCCAGCTGCGTGGCTAGAAGATCACTGCATGAGGTCTCAGGAGATGGGACCTCAGAAGAACACGAATGTTCCTTATCTTGACTTTCATCGCCTTTGTCAGATCTTGTGTCTAAAGCACCTGAAGAGGTAATGGTGGTAGACAAGGGTCTCCAAGACCCCTGGGAAGTGCTACTTGCCTCAGTAGCTGATGGTCTTTGAGGATCACCTTCCAAAACAGAAGAGCAGGAGGGGGACTCGTCTCCCACAACTGCAGCTTCCTGAACGCTCTTGTGCCTCTTGGAGTCAGCACTGGTTTGGTTGCGTTTCTTACGGGCACCGGCCTTACCCTTTCGTCGCCGAGGCATTATGACACAGGTCAGGCACAGCACACACTGGTGTGGGCAGAGCAGGTGCTGCCAGCACCTGGAGGAGGGAGAACGAGATGGTGTGGCAACTTTGCGGGGAAATTCCACCTTGACCTTAACCAAGGGCACCTCGTTAAGGCTCTGAGGGCCATCAGCGCTCTGGGAACCCTCTTTAAGGATCTGAGGGCTCCTCTCTGATCACCTGTCTGCTGAAAACCCTGTAGAGCA
This sequence comes from Rhinolophus sinicus, assembly GCF_057876585.1. Lineage (NCBI taxonomy): Eukaryota > Metazoa > Chordata > Mammalia > Chiroptera > Rhinolophidae > Rhinolophus > Rhinolophus sinicus. The sequence continues at coordinate 18,375,191 of NC_142518.1, read as the reverse complement.
GCTTAGACCATACCTAGGACAGAGCCACACAGCCCTTTCTAGATGTTACTGGGGCGACAGCAGGGCCTGTCAAGGGGAACCCCTTTGTCCTGGGTTTGGGAAGTGCTCTCAGGTCACATTCAGGATGATTATGTTAATGATTGGCAAGAAGCCCCTCCCCCACTCCCCGCTGTGGTTCTCGAGTTGCCACTTAAATCCTCCATGCCACAAGAATGAAGAGAGACGGTGCTTCTCGTAGAGAGTGCACCTGAAACTGACATCTCTCGGGGGCCCTCTCTGTCCTGCACTTTTTGGAGTCGTCAGTTCTCATTGAGAATGCTCACCTGGTCCCAGGTAGGGATTGAGAGACGTCTTTCCTGCTGACTGTTGGCTTTACCTTCACCTCACGTTCAGGGTGGTGGGTGGTCCCTCAAGCTTCACTCAGTGTCCTTCCTTGGCACAGCTAGAGCCAGGGTCTCCTCTCTCTGCTTCGGGCCTATCTCATACTAACGTCAGCACCTACCCAAGAACTGACAGAAGAATAGAGTTTCGCCTCCTCTGGCTGCATTCGCCTGGCTTCTCTCAAATGAAAGATACACGAGCAAGTTGAGATCCCCTCATGAATGCTCCCTCCGAGTCTCACTGAAATCCTGTTTGAACATCTGGGTGTATCTAAGATTCTTCCCTCTGCTGAACTGTGACTGCACCACTCAGACAAAAGCCTTCACTCACTGTGATGCCCTGAGGAAGAATTAAGGGGTGCTTCTCCCTGACAAATGCCTGGGGCTCCTTGAGTGACAGTACTTAGGGATTCTGAGCTGTCCTCTCTGTGTGTTTGGGGTGAGTGGTCTCCACAGTGATCATGCTCCGTCTCCTGACTCTCCACTGACCAGAAATCCTCCCTTTGCTGACCTGCTGCCAGCCCCTTAGGCTGAGGCCCCCAGTGCCATTATACTCCCGATGTAAAGTGAGAAAGCACCTCAGGCTTTACAACTGTCTGGACCCTCCCATGCCCATGTCCCCTCTGCTAACCTCCTGCCAGCCTGTTGAGCCTGCCACCCCCCATGACCCCCTACACACATTGAGAAGGCACCTCGGACTTTACACCCGCCCATACCCTCCCATCCAAATGAGACCTCTGATGGCATTCCCAGCCCCTTGGGTCCGGGCCCCCACCCTCATGATCCCCCTACACAAAGTGAGAAAGCACCTGGGGCTTTACACCCACCGGGACCCATGTCAGGCGGTGATCTGCACGGCCCAAGTTCCTGGGTCTGGGGTCCCTTCACTCCTCACTTCGGCCTGACCTTAAGTCTTTGGGGCCTGCGATTTCTCCCTCACCTGAGCTGAGCCAGAGCCCACCAGTCCCAGACCGAGGCCTTTATTCCCTGAGACCGCGCAGCATACGCGAACGACTTTAGGCCTAGCAGCCATTTTGAGGCCAAAGGGCCATACGTGCGACTGGGGGTGGGGCACAGCACTGTGCGGCTGCCTGTTTTCAGGGGGGAAGGGGGTTGGGTTGTCGGGTCAGGTCCCCGCACTTGTACCTTAGGTCACCTCGCACCCTGACACTAAGACAACATGAGGGCCTCCTCCGGCTCACCCTATGCCCGCAGCTCTGGGATAAGGCCTCACTCTTAGGGCCTCCCTCTGGGCAGCCTGTGTCAGTGGCATTTGGGCTGGGCCCCTTCATGTGCGTGGGTCTGGGCGGGTCGTGGGGCAGGGGAGTGGAAGGGGGAGGACTGCAGGGTGGGGGAGAGGCCCACAGGACTGGCACCCAGGAGCCTTTTCTGGACTCAGCGGGTCCTGGGCTGCTCCTCCTGCCCACCCGAGTCAGCTGCCTCGGACCGAGGCTCTCATGTCCATCAGAACCCCCGGTAGGAAATGTTTAGGAACCAGAGCCAAGCAGCCATGCGTGGGGCCGCCCAAGGCTGACAGTAATGGTGACCCTTCCCCCCACCCCCCACCCCCGGCAGTCCTCTCTGTCTTCCCTTGACTCCTTGTGGGTGTTGGTCCACCAATCATGTGCTGACCTGAGGACAACCCCTCACATCAAAGACCGCTTCTCTCTGAGACGCTGACTTGGCATGGAAATACCACCGTGGTGATAAGCAAGGCTACATTTGCAGTTTTCCCCAAGGGCACTGCTCGAAATTCCCACAGGGCTCCTGCTCTAATCGGCCCGTCCCCTTTAGGCTGCATCCTGTGTGCTCTGACTCTAGCATACTGACGGGACAGTGGCTGTCAGTCTTTTCATTTGAGAAGTCTCATTTCATGTTCAAGGGCAACATTCAATTGGTGGAGTTCATGGAACCCATGAGAAGAAAGTGAGGGGGATCCTCAGGGTGTCACCGCTGTCCAAGACCCAGTGGGGAGTTTCTGTCCCGGTCACTTTGGGGTCCTCAGTCCTCAATAAGGCCCCTTACTTTGGCTCCACATAGGGCCTGGTATGCCCACCCCTTTAGTCGAATGGTGGCTCCACCTTCAAACTAAGGATTTCACCTCCCATAGACCTGATTTAAGTATTGGGGGAGCTTCTGCAGGATACCCCTGTTCTGGTGTAGGGTAGATGTTGAGGAAAATTTGCCTTCGTTGGTCGATGTGAGCATTTGTCTATTATCTTTTATCTGTTCCTGTAGGTGAGGTGATTTCTATACTATGATCAGGGGTTGAGTAAATTCCCCTTTTGGCCTCATTCTGCCGTGCAGGGTAGATATGAGATGAGTTCACTTTTCTGCCTTTTCTGTTTGTGCTGTGATGTGATGGTCAGCTTTGGGTTAAAGAAATTCTTCATCAGGAGTTGAGAGAATTCCCTCTGTTCTGTCTGTTTCACCCACATCAACAGATGAAGAGAAGAAGTAGCTAAGTTATATCAGGACGACGTGACAGGCACGTTGCCAGGCTTTGGAAAACCTTGGGCTGATGGTCCCAAGCAAGAACAGTAGATATTGTTTATCCAGATGAATTGGCCCTTCGGCCGGATGGGCAGCATTCATATCAGTAACTGCCGGACCCTCCCGGAACTGGCCATTCCCAGAGGGGGAGGCAGGAACACAAAAACTTGGCTCTGCGGTGCATCTAAAGAGATATATAAGACAGACCTCAGGTGGATTTATGATTGATTGCTCTTTCAAGAAATTGTTATTCACAAGATTTGCTGTTTCAGGACTGCTTTTTAGGATTGGATTGTTTCAGAGTAAGAGATTGGAACATTCCTCAATGGACAGTAGAGACTTTTTTGTTGGTGAATTTTCATCATTCTAGAATCTTTGGGAACTTGTATGTAACTTACACCTTGCAGTATCAGAAGATGTTCTGACTTCTAATAACAACAACAGCAAAGACAACAATAGCAATATTCTTCAGATGGTTAACACCTTGAAAACTTATATACAGCTTGCGGCTTATAGCATCAGAAAACGACTTGACTTCTAACAACAACAAAGACACCAGCAGCATTCTTGGGAACTAGCAAACAGCTGTGGGGGATACGCCTAAATTGCTCTAAGCTACAGACCTGACAAGGATTTGATTTATGACTTTTCCAGTGCTGTTCTCCCCCAGTTTGGTGAGCTTTTGACATCTACCGTAGCATTTACTATGCTATAGAGCTCATTACTGTTTTTCAATGCTCCTTACTGATGTTATCTGTGTATTTAGCCAAGTGATTTTTGATCAATACTAAAGATATGTTGAGATTTTTTAAAGTTATATGTATGTATACTCCTTTGACATGATGTTGTTATCAATGTATATAGTTTAGTCTTAACCACCTTTACTTTCTGTCATTAGCACATTCTATCAATTGCCCTTGTCTTTTGCTATTGCATATTGCTAAAAAAAAAAAAAATGGGTTAGATATTGCTAAATAAATTAATTAACCCCATTCTAGCATGTGTTCCTCCTCCTTCTTTTCCCGGCTCTTCATTACGCCTGGGTCTTCAAGGGGTAAACCACAGATGTGACCAGATTCTTTGTCATCCCTGCGATTTAGTGGTGGTGGTCCCTCAGTGGTTGCTTCCACCCCCATTCTGGCCTAGAATTGCTCCCCAGCCCTTGGGCCTGCCCCTCCTCCTAAGGCCAGCACCACCCTGAGACCCCCAGGAGGAAGTGCGGATCTCCGCCTCTGACCATACCTGTCTCGGACTCCTGAGGCCAGGTAAGGAAGAGAATTCTGTCCTGTTTCCACTGCTGTGAGCTGTGTGGTTCCCTTCGTCCTCACAGTATTCACGTTGGCCTCTGGAAAGCCTAGAGATCCTGCCACTGCGGGCCTTAGGCCACACCCCTTAGAGTAAGTCTCTCACCCCTTTGTGACACCACGGGAGGAAGTGAGTATGTCACATCCTGTCAACAGTGCCCAGGTATCCCAGGGCAGCCAGCAGGGGCAGGGTTCTCTGTGGTCTCTCAGTTCTGAGGGTGGAGGGTTCCCTACATCCTGACTCAGGGTCCTCACCTGGACTCCTGGCAGGGCCGGGGACGTCTTCCTTGGCTTACCTGAGGACCCTCTCCTCAGACCAAGGCCCTCCATTCTGCCACCCTTCTCTCCGAGTCAGTCTGACAGCCCTGCCCAAGGCATCCCAGGGTTGATGGCTGGGGCAGTCTCTGTGCTACCTCACTGCCCTGGGGTCTGTGGTCTCTCTGGGCTCTGCCCTTGAATCCTAGCAGGGCCTGGAATGCGTCCCTGTAGTGTCCTGTGTCACAGAGCCACAGACCACGGTGCTGACTTCTTGGGGTGCCAGAGAGGGAAGGTCAGGGAGTGCCACATGAGGCTGTCCTCCCTGTGCCCTTCCTGGGTGACAGCAGGATGCAGGCTCCTTGGGCCTCTCTGTTCAGGGTAGGGGTGTGACCCGAATGCTCACTCGGGACCCCTACCTGACTAACGACGGGCCCCGGGACTGCTCCTTCTTTCAACTTAAGGTCACCCATATAGAACAAAGCTCGCATGTCCCTGAGAGCCCTGAAAGTAAGGGAGGGGATGCTCAGCCCGACAGCCCTGTCCGGGCCTTCTGGGTCTGAGAGCAGACAGAAGCCGGTCTCGCTCCAGTTACCAAGTGGTGTGTCTCATCAGTCCTCGTTCATCAGAGTCTTCCTCGCGACTCCTGTCTTCTATGAAAGGCTTCCTGGGAAATGGTACATCTTTGAAAGCTCTTGGTTAGTCTCCCTACTGCAAACCCAGCAGAGAACTTTTTGTGCCCCAGGAGTGACATGAGGTGGGGAAGGTGCCGCAAAGGCAGAGTAGGGCCCACGACAGGTGTTGTGTTATCAGAGAAAACACAGCGATCTCTTCTTTCTCTCACTAGCCACACTTAGGCTCTGATCTGACTTCACTTCTAATAGATCTACTTTTCAAAGGGAAGGAGCTGAGCCCTGTGATTTTGTGAGCCCCTGATCTTTTGTGGTTTATTGATGTTTTCTTTCTAGACTCTGTGGACATCCGATGCCTAAAACACTGGGCTTGTGCACTGTGATCCTCTGCCCCAGGGCAAGCGCTCAGGGCCCCTTCTAGTCTGGCCCCGGGTGGAGGTTCCTCTCTTGCTCTCCCACACTCCAAGGTAACCGTTAAGATGTCCTTTCCATTCCAGTCTTTGTCTCTCACCTGTGAGACCCATTATCTGAGGGTCTGGCCCCTGCCCACCACTCCCACAGCATCATCCAGCCCCCATGCCGCCTGGCTTAAAATGACCTCTCCTCCCCCACACTGTCGCCTCAGGACTGGCAGTTTCCCAAGGCCCAACACTGCCTTGGTCACGTGAGGTACAGTAAATCGGTGTCAAGAAAATATGGAGGTTTTCAATTTGTTTAGAATAACTAAAGTGTTCATCTTAAACCTCAATGATAATAAATGTGACATCCATGACAATAATAAACCTAGATTCTGAAACAAAACAAGCCATCTGTTAAAAAGGGAAACAGCAACAAAAAAATACTGACCTAAAAACTGCTCATCTCAAAAAGGATAAAACCAAACAGCATACATGTCTTAGTCCCGCCGGCACATACTTTGCTGTATTATTTAGAAGGCTCACAGCTCTCTTCAACCCCGAGGTGAACAGCCTGCCCCAGACCTCACTACACATGGGGGGAGCTGTGCGAGGTGGCCTTGGAAGGAACGCGCACTGGCGACGTGGGCAGCCCTGGCCGCGGCTCTCACCTCTGCTCTCTCCGCCGTATCTCCCCACCCTCCTCATACAGCTTTGGGAAGGCACTGGGGACGGTCTCGTTGAGTCGTCCCGAATCTCCAGCACGCTCATCCTGGTGGTCTCAGCGAGGGCTCTTGGGCCCCACGGGAACCCGTAGCGTGGAGGATCACTGCCGGCCACCTGGGGGACTCCAGGTACTTGGGCTGTAGCACATCTTCTGCAATGAGCTTCCAGGGCTCCCCACCTGCGGTGCTTCTCATCCGCAGAGACGCCCATCGTAGTCAACTCTTCCCACATCTCCTGTCGGTGGCACGGTTGCCCTTCATGGAGATGAGGCCCTGGAGATTCATCAGGAGACGGGGCAGGGGTGAGTCTCCGTCACCCCTGAGACTTTTCTCTTTGCTGATGTCCGATTTGCTAACTAGGTCTTCGGAGGGGTCAGTGGGGTTGACTTCCTGCATGTCAAGGCCACAGACCTGTTCATTCTGTCAGCGGCGCTCGTGAGGATCTGAAGGAAGTGTGCCCTGTGCTTTCTCTTGACAGTCTCAGCAGTGCTGCCTTCACAGCAGTCTCTTTCATTTCGTATGCTGGGGGTGCGCCAACCGTCCTGAATTCCTGCTTACAGGATCTTTGCAGGTGCCCTCAGTGGGGCCGGGACCTGGGAGCTGCCTCTACTTTCCTCGTCTTGACTCCTGGCACCATTGTCCAAATTCGTGTATGAAACACCTGCAGCCGCAGTGGTGGTCAGTGGGGCTCCCTGAGGGTCCTGGGCAGTGCCAGAAGTTGGGAGCACCCCGAGATATAGGAGCAAGGGCGAGGGGACTCTTCTCCTGCTGCTGAAGTGACCTGAACACCCCCGGGCCCCTGGGTCTCACTCTGGGCCTGACGGCATTTGTCCTGAGCGTGGAGCTTACTCTCCTGACCCCTAGGCGTGGTGGCACTGGTCAGGACAGCAGGCACCAGTGTGGGCAGGAGAGTAAGTGATGCCAGCACGTGGAGGAAGGAGACTAACACGGGGCGTCCACCTTGCTAGGGAGAAAGCAGCAGAAAGTGAGCGTCTCCTCACACGGCCACGGCCCAAACAGAAAGCTGTGGGAAGCAGGTTCAGGCCTTACGTGGGGTGTTAGCACTCAAGGTTCTCACTCAGTGTCCGACGTTTGACTCATACGTGTGGGCGTTAATATTTCTCCCTCTGCTGAACTGGGACCACCCCACTCAGACTGAGACCCTTACTCCTCAGTTGCCTCTCAGTGGGATCTGATGGCGCCTCTTCCTGGTGTCTCTCCCTGGGACCTCCCAGGGCTGACAGTCGGAGGATTCTGTGGGGCCCCCACTGCTGTGAGGTGGTCGGTCCGCAGTCTGGAGGGTCCCACATCTGGCTATCAGTTCAGTGGCAACAGGGAGACTCTCTCTATGGGACCTCACTGTTCTGAGGTTGGCGGCCCCCTTAGTTGTCCCCGGGTCGGAACCTGAATTTCTCCCTCGGCCCACTAGAGACCTCCAGATTCAGGCCAACACCTTCACTTCATTGAGTCTCTGGAGCTGGAAGTGAGGTGGTGACGTATCCGACTAGCCCTGCCCAGGGTTCGCAGGGCTGGAAGATGGTGAGACTTGGGGGCTCCCCTCTACTCTGGGCCAGTGCCCTCCTGAGGCCTCCCTCAGTATGCTCCGTGTCTTGACCTGTAGCTCTCCCCTCATACAAAGGCTGACAATAACCTGACCCCCTGTGAAGAGGGGAAGTTGGCCTCATCTGGTCTCCCAAGGCTGACAGCGGTGGAAGGAATCTGTGCTGCCCCCAGTTAACGGGTATCTGGTCCCCTCAGTCTTCAAGGACCTCACCTTGACTCTTGGCACAGCCCGGAATGCCTCCCTCTGCTGACCTGAGGTACTCCTGGATCAGGTCCCTCCCGTCCAGGAGACGCCCTGGAGGGAAGTGTGACTGGTCACCTTACAGAGCCCAGGTCTCCAACAGTGAGACAGGGCTCTAGGTGGCCCCCTCATTTCTGGGAAGGGTACGCTCTTTGTCACTTAGTGTCACTACCTTGACACTGTTAGCCCCTTGGCTGAATGGGGCTCCCCCATGGGTCCAAGAGTTGCACTTCCCCCAGATCGTCTCCTCCCTCAGAAACAGAGGGGTAGCCTCAGTCTGAAAGCTCTACCTGGACGTCCAGGGCCGACTGTGGAAGCGGAACTTTGTGCCTTCCCTCTCTTCTGGGGTGGCTTGCTGCCTCATCCCTAATACAGGATTTTTACCTGGATGGCTGCCTCACGCTGGGATGTCACTCTCTGCTGAATTGGACAGCCAACCTGAAAAGCAAAGCCCCATCTCCTTGAAACCCTCCAAATAGATGTCAGGGGTTCTCTCATCATGCCAGGCATTCCCTGGGCCTCCCAGGGCAAACCTCAAGGGAGGGCCTAGGTGCAGACCCCTCTGTTGTGTTAATCAAGGTCTTCACCTTGACTGCGAGCCAATCTGGGGACTGTATCCTCTGCTTACCTGAAGCGATAGCCCTCAGGCCTAGGGGATAGCCTTCCTGGGACATCCAAGACAAGAGGTCAGTATGAGCCGGGAATAGCCACAACTGTTTTTGTCTTTCAAGGGCTGACAGCTGGGGTGGGGCCCTATGGAACCCACTGCTCTGGAGGTGGTGGTTCCCTTCTGGGAAATGTCACATCCCTACCAAATTGAGAAGTTTCCTACCACAAACCTGGCAGAGACTGGGTTCTCATCCAAAGAGTGATGTGACAGGGGCAGGCTGGGGCAAAATGCAGGGACCCCAGACGAGGTGCTGGGTTGTCAGAGAGAAAACAAACTGATCGATTCCTTCTTTCCAGACTTGGCCTCTCATGTGACTTCTGTAGTGCAAGATTTACTTTTACAGGGGGAGGCTGCCCAGGATGATTTTTGAGACCCCAATGTTTTGAGATTAACTGTCTGTGCATGTGTACAAAATCCTACTGTCACTGACTGTTATTTCTTTTCTTCTTTATTCATCCTTCTCATTTGTATCGCTATTCCTACTGCTCTACCTATAATATTCTAATCCCCTGCTCTCTGTGCAGAGACCTTCTTTTTGTCCCCTGACGTGCATTCCTGGAGCTCTGTGATGGAAATAGTGAATTAAAAGACACATAGTCAGACTCGGGCTGGGAGGATTGGAAAAATGTGAACTTCCCACAAATTCAAAATGGGGATCTAGTCCTAGCTGTGTCACTTAACAGCTTTGTGAAGGTGAAACATTTGCAAGTTGTTCATCTGTAAAGGCACTCCGGTAAGCCTTATCATGTAGAAATGGAAGAATATACATACTGTATTATAGACTACTTGGGATATGGATTGGGACGCAGTGGGTCTTTAATGATTACCTGCATTATATGTTTATTTTGAATCTCCGAAATAGTAAGAACCCATCAGTTTTTTTTTCTTAAATCTAGCACATATCAAACAATACGCAATGATCTGCAACAAACTTTCTTTAATAAACTAAGCAAATCCAGGTAGTTTTAATGTAACAAAAATAAAGACTAGAAGGAATACGGCAAACCAATAATTGAACACAGTGAAATTTTTGTTTTTTAATTTCCTTCCTTCATTTCGGGATCCCAAGTATTTTATCGTTGGATTCTTTTACATCTCCATGAAAATCCTGTTTCACTGTCATGTTATCTTATCTCGATCATGAGCAAAGTATTGAATATTTTCAATTTGTTTTACAAATTTCAAAACAGTAACATTCAAACCTTTTCAACAGCAAAAACGTGAGAGCCATAGCATTCACATATTTATATTCTGAACGTTCTAAACCTTCTATTAAACGAAACAACATTTGAAAACAATATTATATATCTATTATCAGTCTATTTATCTGTCTCGCTGTTTTTTACCTAAAGGTTACTCATGAGGAAAATGGAAAAGCAGATTAACGTTGTGTTAAAATTAAACAGACCGCGACCACAATTTGTCTTAGAAATTCCAAAACTGTAACTTTCAAACCCGTTAAATAGGAAAAATATGACAGGCACGTCATTCACATGTTTATAATTTGAAGGTTGTAAAGCTTCATTAAAAGACATAACATTTGAAAAAAATACTACGTCTGTTAGTATATCTAATCTAATCTATCTTTACCTAGAAGTTACTCATGAGGACAAACAAAATGCAGATAAACACCGTTTTAAAAGTAAACTGTCCTTGACCACAATTTGTCTTATAATTTCCAAAAGTGTAAAATTCAAACCTCTAGATAGTAAAAAATGTGAGAGCATGTCATTCACATATTGATATCGTGAAGGATGTAAAGCTTCATTAAAAGATACATTTGACAAAGTGCTACATATCTGTATAACTATCTGTCATCTATCTATATCTCCTATCTATCCATCCATCCATCCATCCATCCATCCATCCATCCATCCATGCATCCAACTGTCTCTCTACCATCATTCTGTCTTTACCTACAAGTTACTCATGGGGTGAAAAAGGAAATGCACATGGAAATCCTGCTTACACCTAAACCGACGTTCACCACAATTTGTCTTAGAAATTCCAAAACTGTAACTTTCAAACCCTTTACATAGAAAAAATATGATAGCCATGTCATTCACATATTCACATTTTGATGGTTGTAAACCTTCTTTAAAAGACATCACATTTGATAAAATACTACATATCTGTCTATACCTACATCTAATCTATTTACCTAGAAGTTAGTCGTGAAGAAAAAGGAAATGCAGATAAACACTATGTTAAAAGTAAACCGTCGTTCACCGCAATTTGTCTTATAACTTTCAAACGTTTTAGATAGCAACATATGTCACAGCCACGTCATTCTCATATTTCTACTTTGAATCTTCTAAACCTTTATTAAAACAAATAACATCTGAAATTGTTCTATGTTTCTATGTGTTTATCTATCTACGTATCTATCTGGTATCTATCATCTCTCTATCCTTCTATCTTTACCCAGAAGTCACTCATGAGAAGACAAGAAAACCAGGTAAACATTTTGTTAAAACTAAACTGACCTCAACCGCCCACTACTGGGCAGGCAGGCTGCTCTCTTCAACCCCGAGGTGAAACGCCTGCCCCAGACCTCACTACATGTGGGAGGAGCTGTGCGCCGGGGCCTTGGAAGGCGCACTGGCCTTGGCAACACTGGCAGCCCTGGCTGCGGCTCTCACCTCTGCTCTCTCTTCCTCATCTCTCAAAGCCTCCTCATACAGTTTTGGGAAGGAACTGGGGACGGTCTCGTTGAGCCTGGCCATAATTTCCAGCACGCGCATCTTGGTGGTCTCAGCGTGGGCTCTTGGGCCCCACAGGAACTCGTAGCATGGAGGATCACTGCCGGGCACCTGGCGGTACTCCAGGTACTCGGGCTGCACTAAATCTTTCATGATGAGCTTCTTGGGTTCCCCGAAGACGGCGTGCCTCTTCCCAGCGTAGACCCCCAACACGTTGAGTGATTTCCAGACCTCCTCCTCGGTGGCGCGGTTACCCTTCAGGAAGATCACGGCCAGGATGTTCACCAGGAGACCAGTCTTGGGTATACTCTTGTCCCTGTTCAGACTTCCCTCACTGGGGAGATCCAGGAGGGTGATAAGGGAATAGAAGTGATTGCCGGGGTCGACTTCCTTCACCTCTAGGCCAAAGAGCAGCTCCATGCGCTCAGAGGCTCTCCTGAGGACCTCAGAGAAGTGCTCCCTGTACTTCTTTTTGACTGCCTTTAGCATTTCGGCCCATGTAATGCACTCACCCAGTTTATACTTCCCCAGCAGGAACCGCACCAGCACGTGTGCCTCCCTGGTCAGAGGATCTTCGCGAGCCGACCGAGTGGCCGATGCTGCAAAGGAGGTGCTTGGGCCCTCCTCAGCTTGGCTCTGGGCCCCTTCATCAGATCTGGGGTATGAGACACCTGCCTCGGGAGGCCCAGCAGCTGAGGCTCCCTGAGGTTCCTGGAAAGGGCCAGGAGCAGGGCAGCTTGGGGGAGAACCCCCAGAAACAGGACAAGTGGGGCACTCTTCTTCTGCTGCTGCTGCAGCGGCCTGATCACCTCGGAGACTCTCAGTCTCTTCTGCACCCTGGAGGCGTCTACTCTTCGGACCCCGAGGCATGATGGCACAGGTCAGGCACAGCGGGCTCGGGTGTGGGCAGAGCAGGTGATGCCAGCACCTGGAGGAGGGAGAATGAGATGGTGTGTGCACCTCTGCAGGGAGATTCCACCGTGGCCTTAACCAAGGCCGCCTCTGCAGGTCTGAGGGCCATCAGTGCTCTGTCTGGGGACCCACGGGGCTCCTCTCTGATTGGCCTGGCTCCTCAGAACCGTGCAAAGCTGCATGGAGAGTACCTAGGACAGAGCCATGCACCCTACCTGGAGTTACAGGGGTGACGGCAGGGCCTGGCAAGGGGAACCTCGTGTTCTGGGTTTGAGATGTGTTCTCAGTTCACATTCAGGATCATTATGTATATTTTGGCCGGGCACCCCAGCCCCCCACTGCGCTCCGCTTCTTTCCAGTAGACACTTCAAACCCAGTATCGACATGTCTCTGGGGCCCTCTTTGATCACAGTACTTAGGGATTCTGAGGTGTCCTCTGTGTTTGGGGTGCGTGGTCCCCACAGTGATCATGCTCCGTACCCTGACTCTCCACTGACCTGGAAATCCTCCCTCTGCTGACCTGGTGCCAGCCCTTAGGCCCAGGCCCCCACCCCTAGGATCTCCCAAAGGAAAGTGAGAAAAGCCCCATAGGCTTTACATGGGCCCGGGACCTCCATCGCCAACGGGCCCTCTGCTGACCTGCTGCCGGCCCCCCAGCCCTGGGCCCGCACCCCCATGACTCTCCCACAGCAAAGTGAGAAGGCACGTGGGGCCTTCCACCCGCCCAGACCCTCCATGGCCAATGTCCCCGCTGCTGACCTGCTGCCGGCCCCCCAGCCCTGGGCCCGCACCCCCATGACTCTCCCACAGCAAAGTGAGAAGGCTCCTGGGGCCTTCCACCCGCCCAGACCCTCCATGGCCAACGTCCCCGCTGCTGACCTGCTGCCGGCCCCCCAGCCCCCCAGCCCCGGGCCCGCACCCCCGTGACTCTCCCACAGCAAAGTGAGAAGGCACGTGGGGCCTTCCACCCGCCCAGACCCTCCATGGCCAACGTCCCCGCTGCTGACCTGCTGCCGGCCCCCCAGCCCCGGGCCCGCACCCCCGTGACTCTCCCACAGCAAAGTGAGAAGGCTCGTGGGGCCTCACACCCGCCGAGACCCTCCATGGCCAACGTCCCCCTGCTGACCTGCTGCCGGCCCCCCAGCCCCGGGCCCGCACCCCCATGACTCTCCCACAGCAAAGTGAGAAGGCTCGTGGGGCCTCACACCCGCCGAGACCCTCCATGGCCAACGTCCCCGCTGCTGACCTGCTGCCAGCCCCCCAGCCCCGGGCCCGCACCCCCGTGACTCTCCCACAGCAAAGTGAGGAGGCTCGTGGGGCCTTCCACCCGCCGAGACCCTCCATGGCCAACGTCCCCGCTGCTGACCTGCTGCCGGCCCCCCAGCCCCGGGCCCGCACCCCCGTGACTCTCCCACAGCAAAGTGAGAAGGCTCGTGGGGCCTCACACCCGCCGAGACCCTCCATGGCCAATGTCCCCGCTGCTGACCTGCTGCCGGCCCCCCAGCCCCGGGCCCTCACCCCCGTGACTCTCACACAGCAAAGTGAGAAGGCTCGTGGGGCCTTCCACCCGCCCAGACCCTCCATGGCCAACGTCCCCACTGCTGACCTGCTGCCGGCCCCCCAGCCCCGGGCCCGCACCCCCATGACTCTCCCACAGCAAAGTGAGAAGGCTCGTGGGGCCTTCCACCCGCCCAGACCCTGCATGGCCAACGTCCCCGCTGCTGACCTGCTGCCGGCCCCCCAGCCCCGCTCCGCCACCCCCGTGACTCTCCCACAGCAAAGTGAGGAGGCTCGTGAGCCCTTCCACCCGCCGAGACCAATGGCGGCGGCGCCATGCGTCACCCCAGTTCCTGGCTCTGGGGTCCCCGCACTCCTCACCACGGGCCTGACCTCAGACTTTGGGGCCTGCGATTCCCCCTCAGCCAAGCCGAGCCGAGCCCGAGCCCACCAGTCCCGGACGGACGAGGCCTTCATTCCCTGAGACCGCGGGGTACGCGGAGGACTCTGGGCCCAGCAGCCATTTTGAGGCCGCCCGGGAATGGGGGTGGGGGTGGGGCCCGGCATGTGTGGCCGCCTGTTTTCAGGGGTAAGGGGGGCCCTTGTCGGGCAGGTCCCGCACTCGTACCTTAGGTCACCTCGCACCTGACGCCGACAGGATGAGACGTGGGACTCCTCTCTCTGCGCACCTCACACCGCAGCTCTGGGACAGGCCTCCCGCTGGGCAGCCGGGCTCCCTGGCAGTTGGGCGGGGCCGCTTCCGGTGCCCACGTGGGTCTGGGCGGGGCACGTGCACGGGAGGGGGTTGGGGTCTGGGGGCGAGGCCCGCAGGACTGGCACCCAGGAGCCTTTTCTGGACTCGGCGGGTCCTGGGCTGCTCCTCCTGCCCACCCGAGTCAGCTGCCTCGGACCGAGGCTCTCATGTCCCTCAGAACCCCCGGTAGGAAATGTTTAGGGACCCGAGCCAAGCAGCCATGCGTGGGGCCGCCCAAGGCTGACAGCAATGGTGACCCCCCCTCCCCCCGCAGCCCTCTCTGTCCTCCCTTGACTCCTTGTAGGTGCTGGGCCCCGTCCCCTGTGTCTACCTGGGGCCAACCCCTCACGTCAAGGACTGCAACTGCCCGAGACGCCTGATGCGTGTGCTGCTGGTACCCCCCTGCCGGCCATTCCTGCCTGAGGGCTCCCACACGTGGCTGCAGGGGGTGACAATCCCGGGGGCACCAGTGTTCCGAGGTAATGAACTTGCTCTGTAGTGTATCATAGCAGGCCTCTACGTCATCCCTGTCTCAGTTAAATCCTTCCTTTACTAGGTCCCTCTAGACTCACAGGGAGAAAGTGGGGTGCCCACTCGCCTGATAGCTCTGCCTGGGGCCTCTGTTGGCTGACGTCGGTGTTCTTGCTGCAAGTCTCTGGAACGAATTTCTGTCCTTATGTGCAAACACTGTGATAGTTGCTCTTCTGCGTTAACCCACGCCTGAGATTGTATTAAGGTGATCGTTTCAAAAGCACAGCCCTCATCTACTAACAACATTTCACATGGTCATTGTACAACCTCTGGACTCACGCTGCCCCAAACAATTCAGACTTTCCTCCTGATTTTACCCCATGGCCCTGGCACCTGGCTATGAGGCACTGCCTCGGGTTCTCTCAGGGAAACATTAGAAATTCACTGTCCCGGGGCACACTGGAAGAAACAAGGCCCAAACTTTACAAACTTTCCTCCAACCATCCCTGCCTTCTACAGGCCTGTCTCTACTTCATGGCAAGCTGCCAGCTGCCCCCACACAATTACTAATTCAGTACAAACTTAGTGCCTCTAAGCGGTTTCTCATTAGTTTTTTACTGCTATTGTTTTATTTTTTTTGTTTTGTTTTTGTTTTTTATCACTTCTTTCGTTTTTGAACGGTTGATTTGGGACCCTGGAAACAGCAGCCCAAGTTTGGTAGTCATCTTGGAAACTATGGGTAAGGCACTAAATCTGTAATTAATTTCAGAATGTTCAGTTTTACAATATTCTGTTCCCCTGAATGGACGATTCAGGTTTGATCTTTAAAATCTTTCCTTCAACCAATCCTCTCAATCTGACTTTATTTCCTGCTATAGAATAGTCTCGGCTTCAGAGCACTCTCCTACCTGCCCACACAGAGGTTCTAGTTAAGCACCGACTTTGTGTACCCCAGGGGTTGTCATGCTTTTTGTTTTACTATTGTTGTTAATATTGTTTTTGTTATTCCTTAATTTTTCCAGGGTCGATTTGGAGTATGGGAAACAGCAGCCTGAGTTTGTTTATCACCTTTGCAGTTATAGGTAAGGCAGCAAGTCTGTGAATACTTTAAGCAGAATTGACCTATTGACAATATTCTCCCTCCTGTCAATAAATATAGTATACTGCTCTCAGCCTTCTTTTGTAATAAGCCTATAAGCCTATCAGTACGTTTTTAGAGGAGCTCGTGAAGAACTTGTACATTTCTGTTTGGTTTTCTATTAGGTATGTTTTGTAGATTTTTGTGGTTGTAAATGGCATATTTTCCGTTCCATGTTGTAATTTGTTAGTGATCTCGTTTGGCCAGATTCCTGAATTTGGTTTCCTGAATCTTTGGTACGTCAGCTTTTCCAAGTTTCCTATATATCTGAATACTTTCTGCAAAAAGTTTTAGGTTTTTAATAAGGAGATCATATTGTTACTATCATTATCTCTTTCTTTTCACTATTCTTACTTCTTGTCTATTTTGGTGTTTGTATTCTTGTACAATAGTTTTGTACTGGGTATGTATTTTCATCCAGTTGTAAACAGTGTTTTTCATACCATGTATCTTTGTCATCTTCATGACTCTATTGGGTATGCTTGTATTGTTTCACATTGAGTATGTTCATAGTAGATTTCACAAAATGGAAATTCTCTGCTACTGCTAAAAGTTATTATCCTGAACTGGTATGAATTTTTGTCAAATGCTCTTTCTTTTTTAGCATTTTTAAAATTTTTCAATTATAGTTCACATGCAATATTATTATATTAGTTTCATGTGTACGACATAGTGATCAGACACTTATGTAGCTTACGAGGTGATCACCCTGATAAATCTCGTACCCATCCAACACCATACATAGTTATCACGATCTTACTTATTGTCTATATTCCGTATGCTATTGTCTATATTCCGTATGCCATGACTATTTTGTAACTACGAATTTGTACCTCTTAACCTCATCCCCCGTCTCCCATCAAAATGTTCTCTGTATGTATGAGTTTGTTTCTGTTTTGTTTGTTTATTTTGTTTTTTAAATTCCACATGTAAGTGAAATCACATTGTATTTGTCTTTCTCTGACTTATTTCAGTTGGCACAATACCCTGTATGTAGGTCCATCTATGTTGTTGCAGATGGCAAGATTTCATTCTTTTTTTCAGTGGTTGCATAATGTTCCATAGTATTTAAGATGTACGACTTCTTCTTTATCCATTTATGTATTGACGGACACTTAGTTTGCTTCTGTATCTTGCCTCTTGTAAATAATACTGCAGTGAACATACGGGTGGATGTCTTTTGGAAATAGTGTTTTAGGTTTCTTTGGAAAACTACCCAGAAGTGAAATTAATAGGTCCTTTTTTGTCTCTTGTAACAGCCTTTGTTTTAAAGTCTGTTTTGTCTGGTATAAGTGTTGGTACCCCAGCTTTTTGTTTGTTTGTTTGTTTGTTTCCATTATCATGAAGTATCTTTTTCCATTCCTTTACCTTTTGTCAGTATGTGTCTTGTGATCTGAACTGTGTCTCTTGCAGGCAGCATACGTAAGGTTCTTGTTTTCATATCCGTTCAGCCCCACTATGTGTTTTGTTTGGAGCATTTAATCCATTAATATTGAAACTAATTTTTGATAGACATATAGCTACTGCCATTTTATTATTCATATTTTTTTACCTGTTTTTCTTCTTCCTAAAGACACCTCTAACATTTCTTGTAACACTGATCTGGTGGTGATAAACTGCTTTTTCTTTGCTCGTAGGGGAAGCTCTTTATCTATTCTTCGATCTAAATGACAGCCTTGCTGGGTAGAGTAGTCTTGGTTGTGTCCCTGTTTTTCATCACTTTGAATATTTCCTGCTAATTCCTTGTGGCCTGCAAGCTTCTGTTGAGAAATCACCTGACAGTCTTTTGGATGCGAGCTCCCTTGTATGTGACTATCTGCTTTTCTCTTGCTGCTTTTAAGATTCTCTCTTTTCCTTTAACCTCAGAGACTTTTGCTTTATCCTTGCACATGGTCATATGGTTCCCCCTTTTTGTGCTAATGTAGTGATTTCCAGTTGACAGTGTTTCCTAGTGTTAATTAACGGCTATATTGGAAATACTCCGTATTTATTTAGAATATCTGTCCCTATGTGACTAGGTTTGGCCTAAGTATTGTTTTATTGAGGGATCCTTGCCTGGTGTTTGTATGAAGTAGAGGTAGCCTGTTAAAACGGTTGACTAATTCCCTGTCGTTTGGTATGGTTTAGAAGAGTTTGCATGAATCGATATTAGTTTTTCTTTTGCTATTTGGTGTTAACAAGTACCCAAACCAGGGTGGTCTTGGAGGATTAAAACGTTGCCTTGGGTTGGACTGTAGTTTCTGTTTGTATTATGTGGATTGAAGATTTCTGTTTCTCTGTGGATCTATTTAATTATTTACAATGTGCTAAAAATGGTCCATTTCACTTCAATTTTCATATTAAAGATATGATATTTAAATAAAATACTCTTATTATAGAAATTCTCAAACATACACAACAGTACGGAGAACAGAATAGTGAACCCAATTACCTGACATGCATCATTAACAATCCTCAATTTTTATAAGTAGGATCTTGTTCACATTAAGCTTTAGGTTTCTGTTTGGTTATTGGCAGGCACACTCTAGAGGTAACAATGTGCACTTAGTTAGGAAATGCGTGTCTCCTGTCTCTTTTTGGTGATGTTGGCAGTCATCACTTTTATCCGTACATACGTTAGAGGCTGCAGGATGTTAATTCTCTAATTCTAAAATTCCTTTGAGTTTATAACTTGAAATTCTTCTTTAGGTAGAACTTGATCCTTGTCCACTGATTGTCATCTTGAAATATCGGTAATACTTATTTATAGTGTTCTCTGGATCTGGATTCTGCTTTGTCTGAAATAAATATGGCTACTCCAGTTTTCTTTCATTTGTGTCAGAATGGTATATCGTTTTGCATCCCTTTGCTTTATCTGTATCTTTATTTTAAGGTGGGTTCGTTGCAGGCAATATGTAATATGGTCTTGTTCTTCTTTTTCTAATCTCTGACAATTTCTGTCCTTTAATTAGGGTATTAGGACTACTGACTTTTCAATTAATGATTGGTATAGTTGGATTAATATCTACCATATTAGTTACTGTTTTCTATTTGTCACCCTTGTTCTTCGTTTCTTTTCTGTCTCCCAGTCTTTTGCTACCTGCCCTGGTTTTAATTGAGCATTTTACATTATTCCATTTTCTCTCCTGCTTAGCATATCAATTATACTAATTTCTTTACTTACTGCAGTGGATGCCCTAGAGTTTGAAGTTTGCACATTTATAACTAATCCAAGTCCACGTTCAAACAGTGCACTACCAAGTCCTGTTCCCTGTAATACTCGTATTGCTGTCATTCATTTTACTTATTCATAAGGTATAATTACTGAGTACATTGCTGCTGTGATTATTATAAACTGTTTGTTATCTGTTAGATCAAATAAGCAAAAGTGACATATTTTATTTCATCTTCATTTATTCCCTCTCTAACACTCTTCCTGTCTTTATGTAGACCTGAGTTGCTGGCCTTTATCATTTTCCTTCTCTCTGAAAAACTTAGTTTAACATTTCTTTCAAAGCGGTTCTAGTAACGAATTAGCCCAGTTTTTATTTGTCTGAGAAAATCTTTCACTGTCCTTCACTTTGAAGGATAATTTCACCTGGATGCAGAATTTCAGGTTGGTGCTTTTTTACTTCCAACACTTGAAAGCTTTAATTCAACTCTCTTCTTATGTGCATAGTTTTTGAGGAGATGGCCAATGTAATTCATATCCTTGTTTCTGTGTAGGGAAGGTGCCTCCTTCTCTGGCTTTTTTCAAGGAATTATCTTTTTATTTAGTTTTCTCCAGTTGGATGTGATATTTCTAGGTATAGATTTCTTGGTATTTATACTGTTTGGAATTCTCTGAACTTCCCGGATGTGGGGTTTAGTGTTTGTCATTAATTTTGGGAAAACCTCAGTCATTATTACTTTATGCATTTCTTCTGTTTCTTTGTTTCTTTCTCCTCCTTCTAGTGTTGCTACCACTCAAATGTTATACATACCTTTTGTCATTCAAAAGGGGGCCATTCCCTCTCAAAGAGAGAAGACAATAGTTCTTGGCTATTCTCCTGTCTTTTTTGTTCTTTTTCTTTGCATTTCAGTTGAAAGTTTTATCAACAATTTTTCAAGTTCCCTGGTGTTTTTACCTCAGCCATGTTCAGTCCCCTGGTGCGCCCATCAAAGACTTTCTTCATTTCTCTTTTTTATTTCCAGTATTGGTTTTTGATTCTTTCTTAGAGTTTACATCTCTCTACTTACATTACCTACTTATTATTCTTGCCTGTTGTTCACTTTTTCCATTGTAGACCTTAGCATATTAATCAGTGTTATTTTAAATTACTTGCATGATAATTCCAGGATGTGGGCCATATCTGATTCTGAATCTGATGCGTGATCTGTCTCTGCAAACTGTGTTTCTTGTCTTTTATTATGCCTTTTAATTTTTGGTTCAAAGTCAGACAGAACGTACTGGGTCAGAGGAACTGGGGTAAGTAGGTCTTTTGTGTGAGGTTTTGTGTTTTGTTTTTCTGGCCCAGACTCAGGCTGTTACTATCTGATGGAGCTGTAGGTATCAGACGCCAAATGTCCTGTGGTGTCCTCGTTTTTGTCTCCCTTGTTCTTCTTAACGAATGTCTGAGATGTGCAGGTCTTTGCGTTGTAATCCCTTGTTTATTATACAGGAGCTTTGCTGATGTGGTGGTAAGGTGTGGGGTGAGGGGGAATATTGTATAATCGGATGATTAGATCTCAGATTTTTAGTGGACCTGTTCCTCTGGGCTATGATTTCACAAGTGCTTTTCAGTTTTTTCACCCCTTAGGTAAAGGAAGTTGAGAGGCCTATAGTTGGGCATTTCCTCTCCCCAGATTGTTTAGGCTCAGGTGAAACCCTAGTCAGTTAGGTTCTGATCAATAGTTTCTCTTTAAACTGGCCTTTTTATAAAGAATAGGTTGCCTTAGGCATTTTTCAAAATGGCTGCTCTGTCCTTCCCCCGACTGAAAATACAAGGGTGAGGACCTCGTAGGGCTCCTGGAGGTAAAACTCACAAAAGTTTAGGAGTCCCTGTTGAACTGGACCTGCCTGGAGTTTTTACATCTCTAGCTGAGCCTCCAGCAATTTGGCAAATATACTGGTTTTCTTACCCTGTTATTGGCTCTAGCAGTGGTTTCTGCTCTAGGAGTTCTGCTCCAAAGAGCTCTGATTCTCTGTATCTCCCACTCAATCTCTTCGTTTCGGGGGCAGCATTGCCTTGTGACCTCAGTTCTCTGATGGAGCTAAGAAGGTGGCTCCGTTTCCAGTATGTTCAGTTTGTTTCTTGTTGGGAGCATGGGCGTGACAGTTGCCGCTCCTTCCATGCTGGACTGAAACCTGGAAGTGACCAAGAAAAATCCACTTTCCAGCACACTCAGTTTTGGGGGCAGAATTCCTTTCCTTTTGTCTATAGGAGTTAGGGTTTGTTTGTTTCCTGACTGTTGCTTAGAGGAAAAATTCCTTATCTAAACGATCAACTATATGGTAATGGAAGGAGAACTGACTTGGGTAGTGAACTCACAACATGATACAGAGATGACGTATTACAGAATTGCATACCTGAAACGTATGTAACTTTACTAACAATTGTCACCCCAATAAACTTTGATAAAAAAGAAAAGAAAAAAAAATAAACAACCTGCAATTTCATGCCACATTGCCCTCTCCGTAAGCTATTCAAAACATGGAACATTTCTTCTTCAAGACGAGCAGGATAGTGAGCGCTCGCTTTTGATGTGCAATGTAATGCAATTGCTGGACATCCCAGCATCTTTGTCGCAATCAATTCCTTAGAATCAAGCCACAGGCCCTACCTGCACTTGAGGACAGGAATACACAAAGGTATAATCACCAGTAGGTAAGGATCATGTGTGCCCAGTACAACTCTGTCTACCGCAGCCTGCCCTTTAGGCCCCGTTGTTTCATGTCCCTACCTTATGCAAAACATGTCCCCTCCCAAGATCCTTACATGCCTGATTCAATTACAACATCCCTCAAAATTCCAACCTCGTGGAATATATCAGGTCAACCTGGAAATGATGATGAGTCTCCAGGGGTGTAGTTGTTAAGCATTCCAATTGGACACATTACATCTTTATGTGTGGATCTATGAAACAGGAGAGACCATTGTGTCCCCCAAAATTCTTGTTGAAGTCATAACCCTCAGTATCTCAGAAAGGCACTGTAGTTGCAAATCAGGTCTTCAAAGGATGGTGAAGTTAAAATGAGGCCATTAGGGTGGGCCATAATGCAGTCTGCGTGGTGTCCTTATAAGAAGAGATTACGACACACAAGGAGACACCAGGGACACACTCACACAATGAGACAGCCACGTGAAGAGGGTAGTTGTCTACCAGCCAAGGAGAGAGGCCTCAGAGGGAATTAACCCTGCCAGTTCTCGACCTTGGACTTCCAGCTTCCAGAACACTGAGAAAATGAATTTTGGCTGTTTAAGCCACCCAGTCAGGGGTATTTTGTTATGGCAGCCTGCGATAACTACTACACTGACCCAGGTGGACATTTTTTCTGGGTTATCTAACATCCCAACGTAATTCACAAGAGCATGTTTTATGGCCTTCCGTTTACCCCATAAGGTGAGGCAGGTGGTCATGGGGTGTCCACACACACAACACTGGACACTGTAGAGATGAGATAGACAGCCATTTATTAACCATGTGTACTCACAGGATGGGGAGGACACCGCGTGCCCCACTGTGCCACACGTGGGTTGCACTCGGGAACACAGTGTAGAGACAGTGTCTTTGGGAGGGCGCGTTTTTGGTATCAAGAGGGTAAACTAACCCCTAGTTCCCATGGCAGCGTGTAATCAGATTGTCTGCAAAATTCTGCAGGCTGGTAGGGAACAGACGACTGCTGCTTAGGAATGAGCAAGATCTATGCTTTGTCCCCTTATAAAGCTGGTTGTTTGCTAGGGGACCTTATATGCAACTGAAGACTATGGATGGGAACTTGCATTTAGGGGATGTGAGGCCCTGCTGGTTTCTCCAAATGTCCAGGCAGCCCATATTATTGGGCCTTAATTTTGGACCTTACCCCACAGTGCAGTTTTCCAGTCATTTTCTCAACTCAGACACCTCATCTGAGGATGTGGCCTCTGCTCACCAGTCCCATAGCTTCATACAGTCCACCGTGTAGTTTAATGTAAAAGTGTATTGCGGGGACTGACTTGTAGCTTCCAAAACTTAAACTGCCTTGCCTCAGGGGGTTTATACTTGACTGCTTTCACCTGGAACACCTCCCGTCTCACTCATCCTTTTTGCTTTCCTGTAAGTCATAGAGGGGATCTCAACATCTTCCTTACATGACTGAAGCTCCAAGCTTCCAAAGTTCTATGGGCAGAGGCTGGGTCTTTATCTCTGCACCCCCACTACTAGCACAGAGCCTTCCAAAGCGCAGATGCTGAATTACATTTTGGGAATAGAAGAGACGGTAAGTGAGAGGTCAAACTTGTTAAGATTTACTGTCTCCTACATTCTTTAATACGCTAAGCATATCAAGATATAAATCAATTTTACAAAACAAAAGACTGAAAGGAGTCACCAAAATGAAAGTTTTATGACGTTTTATTATTTTTTCTATTCCATTTTCCGAAAAATTTTACTGTGGGATTCTTTCACATTTCCACTGAAGTCCCTCTTGTGATGTAATTTTTTATTTATTTTTATCTTCATGATGAAAAAATCCTCAGACTTCACTAGGGGTGAGAGCAACCAGGGCCGTGATATCACGTCCGGCTGTGGCACCAGTGGCAGCCCTCTCTGCCTCTATAGCTCGTGCTCTCTCTTCATCTACCAAAGCCTCTTCATACCAGGGTGAGAAAGCACTAGGGCCTGTATCACAACCCTTGGCCAAGAATTCCAGGACTTGCATCTTGCTTGTTTCAGCGTGAGCTCTTGGGCCCCACAGGAAGTCATAACGTGCAGGTTCGCTGTCAGGTACCTGGCGGTACTCCAGATACTGTAGCTGCACCAACTCTGCGTTAATAAGCTTCCTGGGCTCCCCGTAGATGCGGTGCTCCCTCCCAGCGTATACTTCCAGCATATTCAGGAATTTCCAGATCTCCTCCTCGCTGGCACAGTTGCCCTTCATAAAGATCACACCTAGGATACTCATGAGGAGACCGGTCTTTGGTAACCCGTTGCCAGCATACACCCTCCCATTATTGGGGAGGTTCAGTTTGCTGACGAGGTCATATACGTGGTTGCTTGAATCGACTTCCTTCAAATCAACTGCAAAGACAGCCTCAATACGATCAGAGGCTGTCTTCATGATGTCAGCAAATTGGTCTTGGGTAATTTCGCCCACAATCTTCAGCATGTCGTCCTTCAGAATGGGCTCTTGCATTTCATACTTGCACAGGAGAAATTGCTCCAACAAATCCAGCTGCGTGGCTAGAAGATCAGTGCATGAGGTCTCTGGAGATGGGACCTCAGAAGAACACGAATGTTCCTTATCTTGACTTTCATCGCCTTTGTCAGATCTTGTGTCTAAAGCACTTGAAGAGGTAATGGTGGTAGACGAGGGTCTCCAAGACCCCTGGGAAGTGCTACTTGTCTCAGTAGCTGATGACCTTTGAGGATCACCTTCCAAAACAGAAGAGCAGGAGGGGGACTCGTCTCCCACAACTGCAGCTTCCTGAACGCTCTTGTGCCTCTTGGAGTCAGCACTGGTTTGGTTGCGTTTTTTACGGGCACGGGCCTTACCCTTTCGTCGCCGAGGCATTATGACACAGGTCAGGCACAGCAGGCACGGGTGTGGTCAGAGCAGGTGATGCCAGCACCTGGAGGAGGGAGAACGAGATGGTGTGGCACCTTTGCGGGGAGATTCCACCTCGGCCTTAACCAAGGGCACCTCGTTAAGGCTCTGAGGGCCATCAGCGCTCTGGGAACCCTCTTTAAGGATCTGAGGGCTCCTCTCTGATCGCCTGTCTGCTGAAAACCCTGTAGAGCAGCTTAGACCATACCTAGGACAGAGCCACACAGCCCTTTCTAGATGTTACTGGGGCGACAGCAGGGCCTGTCAAGGGGAACCCCTTTGTCCTGGGTTTGGGAAGTGCTCTCAGGTCACATTCAGGATGATTATGTTAATGACTGGCAAGAAGCCCCTCCCCCACTCCCCGCTGTGGTTCTCGAGTTGCCACTTAAATCCTCCATGCCACAAGAATGAAGAGAGACGGTGCTTCTCGTAGAGAGTGCACCTGAAACTGACATCTCTCGGGGGCCCTCTCTGTCCTGCACTTTTTGGAGTCGTCAGTTCTCATTGAGAATGCTCACCTGGTCCCAGGTAGGGATTGAGAGACGTCCTTCTTGCTGACTGTTGGCTTTACCTTCACCTCACGTTCAGGGTGGTGGGTGGTCCCTCAGGCTTCACTCAGTGTCCTTCCTTGGCACAGCTAGAGCCAGGGTCTCCTCTCTCTGCTTCGGGCCTATCTCATACTAACGTCAGCACCTACCCAAGAACTGACAGAAGAATAGAGTTTCGCCTCCTCTGGCTGCATTCGCCTGGCTTCTCTCAAATGAAAGATGCACGAGCAAGTTGAGGTCCCCTCATGAATGCTCCCACCGAGTCTCACTCAAATCCTGTTTGAACGTCTGGGTGTATCTAAGATTCTTCCCTCTGCTGAACTGTGACTGCACCACTCAGACAAAAGCCTTCACTCACTGTGATGCCCTGAGGAAGAATTAAGGGGTGCTTCTCCCTGACAAATGCCTGGGGATCCCTGAGTGACAGTACTTAGGGATTCTGAGGTGTCCTCTGTGTTTTGGGGGTGAGTGGTCCGCGCAGTGATCATGCTCCATCCCCTGACTCTCCACTGACCAGGAATTCCTCCCTGTGCTGACCTGCTGCCAGCCCTTAGGCCCGGGCCCCCACCCCCATGATGTACTGACACAAAGTGAGAAAACACCTGGGGTTTTGCACCCGCTGGGACCCTTGCATGCAATGTCGGGCTGTGATCTGCACCGCCCCAGTTCCTGGGTCTGGGGTCCCTTCACTCCTCACTTCGGGCCTGACCTTAAGTCTTTGGGGCCTGCGATTTCTCCCTCAGCCGAGCTGAGCCAGAGCCCACCAATCCCGGATGGAGGCCTTTATTCCCTGAGACCGCGGGGTACGTGAAGGACGTTGGAACTAACTACCACTTTGAGGCCTCCCAGGAATGGGGGTGCAGGTGGGGCCGGGTACTGTGTGGCTGCCTGTTTTCACGGGGGAAGGTGGTTGGGTTCTCGGGGCAGGTCCCCGCACTTGTACCTTAGGTCACCTCGCACCCTGACACTAAGACAACATGAGGGCCTCCTCCGGCTCACCCTATGCTCGCAGCTCTGGGATAAGGCCTCACTCTTAGACAGGGCTTCCCTCTGGGCAGCCTGTGTCAGTGGCAGTTGGGCGGGGCCCCTTCATGTGCGTGGGTCTGGGCGGGTCGTGGGGCAGGGGAGTGGAAGGGGGAGGACTGCAGGGTGGGGGAGAGACCCGCAGGACTGGCCCTCCACTCGGGAGCCTTTTCTGGACTCAGCGGGTCCTGGGCTACTCCTCCTGCCCACCCGACAGCTGCCTTGGACCGAGGCTCTCATGTCCCTCAGAACCCCCGGTAGGAAATGTTTAGGGACCAGAGCCAAGCAGCCATGCGTGGGGCCGCCCAAGGCTGACAGTAATGGTGACCCTTCCCCCCCCCCCCCCCCGCAGTCCTCTCTGTCTTCCCTTGACTCCTTGTAGGTGCTGGTCCACCACTCACGTGCTGACCTGAGGACAACCCCTCACATCAAAGACCGCTTCTCTCTGAGACGCTGACTCGGCATGGAAATACCACCGTGGTGATAAGCAAGGCTACATTTGCAGTTTTCCCCAAGGACACCGCTCGAAATTCCCACAGGGCTCCTGCTCTAATCGGCCCGTCCCCTTTAGGCTGCATCCTGTGTTTTCTGACTCTAGCATACTGACGGGACAGTGGCTGTCAGTCTTTTCATTTCAGAAGACCCTTTTTCATGTTCAAGGGCAACATTCAATTGGTGGAGTTCATGGAACCCATGAGAAGAAAGTGAGGGGGATCCTCAGGGTGTCACCCCTGTCCAAGACCCAGTGGGGAGTTTCTGTCCCGGTCACTTTGGGGTCCTCAGTCCTCAATAAGGGCCCTTACTTTGGCTCCACATAGGGCCTGGTATGCCACCCCTTTAGTCGAATGGTGGCTCCACCTTCAAACTAAGGATTTCACCTGCCCTAGACCTAAGTGTTGGGGGAGCTTCAGCGGGAGAGCCCTGTCCTGGGTCTTCAAGGGCTGAACCCAGGGATGTGACCAGATTCTTTGTCATCCCTGCGATTTAGTGGTGGTGGTCCCTCAGTGGTTGCTTCCACCCCCATTCTGGCCTAGAATTGCTCCCCAGCCCTTGGGCCTACCCCTCCTCCTAAGGCCAGCACCACCCTGAGACCCCCAGGAGGAAGTGCGGATCTCCGCCTCTGACCATACCTGTCTCGGACTCCTGAGGCCAAGTAAGGAAGAGAATTCTGTCCTGTTTCCACTGCTGTGAGCTGTGTGGTTCCCTTCGTCCTCACAGTATTCACGTTGGCCTCTGGAAAGCCTAGAGATCCTGCCACTGCGGGCCTTAGGCCACACCCCTTAGAGTAAGTCTCTCACCCCTTTGTGACACCACGGGAGGAAGTGAGTATGTCACATCCTGTCAACAGTGCCCAGGTATCCCAGGGCAGCCAGCAGGGGCAGGGTTCTCTGTGGTCTCTCAGTTCTGAGCGTGGAGGGTTCCCTACATCCTGACTCAGGGTCCTCACCTGGACTCCTGGCAGGGCCGGGGACGTCTTCCTTGGCTTACCTGAGGACCCTCTCCTCAGACCAAGGCCCTCCATTCTGCCACCCTTTTCTCTGAGTCATTCTGACAGCCCTGCCCAAGGCATCCCAGGGTTGACGGCGGGGGCAGTCTCTGTGCCACCTCACTGCCCTGGGGTCTGTGGTGCCCTGTTGTACCTACGGGCTCTGCCCTTGAATCCTAGAAGGGCCTGGAATTTGTCCCTGTAGTGTCCTGGGTCGCAGAGCCACAAACCACAGTGCTGAGTTCTTGGGGTGCCAGAGAGGGAAGGTCAGGGAGTGCCACATGAGGCTGTCCTCCCTGTGCCCTTCCTGGGTGACAGCAGGATGCAGGCTCCTTGGGGCCTCTCCGTTCAGGGTAGGGGTGTGACCCCAATGCTCACTCGGGACCCTTACCTGACTAACGACGGGCCCCGGGACTGCTCCTTCTTCCAACTTAAGGTCACCCATATAGAACAAAGCTCTCATGTCCCTGAGAGCCCTGAAAGTAAGGGAGGGGATGCTCAGCCCGACAGCCCTGTCCGGGCCTTCTGGGTCTGAGAGCAGACAGAAGCCGGTCTCGCTCCAGTTACCAAGTGGTGTGTCTCATCAGTCCTCGTTCATCAGTCTTCCTCGCGACTCCTGTCTTCTATGAAAGGCTTCCTGGGAAATGGTACATCTTTGAAAGCTCTTGGTTAGTCTCCCTACTGCAAACCCAGCAGAGAACTTTTTGTGCCCCAGGAGTGACATGAGGTGGGGAAGGTGCCGCAAAGGCAGAGTAGGGCCCACGACAGGTGTTGTGTTATCAGAGAAAACACAGCGATCTCTTCTTTCTCTCACTAGCCACACTTAGGCTCTGATCTGACTTCACTTCTAATAGATCTACTTTCCAAAGGGAAGGGGCTGAGCCCAGTGGTTTTGTGAGCCCCTGATCTTTTGAGGTTTATTGATGTTTCCTTTCTAGACTCTGTGGACATCCGATGCCTAAAACACCGGGCTTGTGCACTGTGCTCCTCTGCCCCAGGGCAAGCGCACAGGGCCCCTTCTAGTCTGGCCCCGGGTGGAGGTTCCTCTCTTGCTCTCCCACACTCCAAGGTAACCGTTAAGATGTCCTTTCCATTCCAGGCTTTGTCCCTCACCTGTGAGACCCATTATCTGAGGGTCTGGCCCCTGCCCACCACTCCCACAGCATCATCCAGCCCCCATGCAGCCTGGCTTAAAATGACCTCTCCTCCCCCACACTGTCGCCCCAGGACTGGCAGTTTCCCAAGGCCCAACACTGCCTTGGTCACGTGAGGTACAGTAAATCGGTGTCAAGAAAATATGGAGGTTTTCAATTTGTTTAGAATAACTAAAGTGTTCATCTTAAACCTCAATGATAATAAATGTGACATCCATGACAATAATAAACCTAGATTCTGAAACAAAATAAGCCATCTGTTAAAAAGGGAAACAGCAACAAAAAAATACTGACCTAAAAACTGCTCATCTCAAAAAGGATAAAACCAAACAGCATACGTGTTTTAGTCCCGCTGGCGCATACTTTGCTCTATTACTTAGAAGGCTCACGGCTCTCTTCAACCCCGAGGTGAGCGGCCTGCCCCAGACCTCACTACACGTGGGGGGAGCTGTGCGAGGTGGCCTTGGAAGGAACGCGCACTGGCGACGTGGGCAGCCCTGGCCGCGGCTCTCACCTCTGCTCTCTCTGCCGTATCTCCCCACCCTCCTCATACAGCTTTGGGAAGGCACTGGGGACGGTCTCGTTGAGTCGTCCCAAATCTCCAGCACGCTCATCCTGGTGGTCTCAGCGAGGGCTCTTGGGCCCCACGGGAACCCGTAGCGTGGAGGATCACTGCCGGCCACCTGGGGGACTCCAGGTACTTGGGCTGTAGCACATCTTCTGCAATGAGCTTCCAGGGCTCCCCACCTGCGGTGCTTCTCATCCGCAGAGACGCCCATCGTAGTCAACTATTCCCACATCTCCTGTCGGTGGCACGGTTACCCTTCATGGAGATGAGGCCCTGGAGATTCATCAGGAGACGGGGCAGGGGTGAGTCTCCGTCACCCCTGAGACTTTTCTCTTTGCTGATGTCCGATTTGCTAACTAGGTCTTCGGAGGGGTCAGTGGGGTTGACTTCCTGCATGTCAAGGCCGCAGACCTGTTTATTCTGTCAGCGGCGCTCGTGAGGATCTGAAGGAAGTGTGCCCTGTGCTTTCTCTTGACAGTCTCAGCAGTGCTGCCTTCACAGCAGTCTCTTTCATTTCGTATGCTGGGGGTGTGCCAACCGTCCTGAATTCCTGCTTACAGGATCTTTGCAGGTGCCCTCAGTGGGGCCGGGACCTGGGAGCTACCTCTACTTTCCTCGTCTTGACTCCTGGCACCATTGTCCAAATTCGTGTATGAAACACCTGCAGCCGCAGTGGTGGTCAGTGGGGCTACCTGAGGGTCCTGGGCAGTGCCAGAAGCTGGGAGCACCCCGAGATATAGGAGACAAGGGCGAGGGGACTCTTCTCCTGCTGCTGAAGTGACCTGAACACCCCCGGGCCCCTGGGTCTCACTCTGGGCCTGACGGCATTTGTCCTGAGCGTGGAGCTTACTCTCCTGACCCCTAGGCGTGGTGGCACTGGTCAGGACAGCAGGCACCAGTGTGGGCAGGGAGTAAGTGATGCCAGCACGTGGAGGAAGGAGACTGACACGGGGCGTCCACCTTGCTAGGGAGAAAGCAGCAGAAAGTGAGCGTCTCCTCACACGGCCACGGCCCAAACAGAAAGCTGTGGGAAGCAGGTTCAGGCCTTACGTGGGGTGTTAGCACTCAAGGTTCTCACTCAGTGTCCGACGTTTGACTCATACGTGTGGGCGTTAATATTTCTCCCTCTGCTGAACTGGGACCACCCCACTCAGACTGAGACCCTTACTCCTCAGTTGCCTCTCAGTGGGATCTGATGGCGCCTCTTCCTGGTGTCTCTCCCTGGGACCTCCCAGGGCTGACAGTCGGAGGATTCTGTGGGGCCCCCAGTGCTGTGAGGTGGTCGGTCCGCAGTCTGGAGGGTCCCACATCTGGCTATCAGTTCAGTGGCAACAGGGAGACTCTCTCTATGGGACCTCACTGTTCTGAGGTTGGCGGCCCCCTTAGTTGTTCCCGGGTCGGAACCTGAATTTCTCCCTCGGCCCACTAGAGACCTCCAGATTCAGGCCAACACCTTCACTTCAATGAGTCTCTGGGGCTGGAAGTGAGGTGGTGACGTATCCGACTAGCCCTGCCCAGGGTTCGCAGGGCTGGAAGATGGTGAGACTTGGGGGCTCCCCTCTGCTCTGGGCCAGTGCCCTCCTGAGGCCTCCCTCAGTATGCTCCGTGTCT
Organism: Rhinolophus sinicus; assembly: GCF_057876585.1. NCBI lineage: Eukaryota > Metazoa > Chordata > Mammalia > Chiroptera > Rhinolophidae > Rhinolophus > Rhinolophus sinicus. The sequence continues at coordinate 18,343,905 of NC_142518.1, read as the reverse complement.
TGACCTGTAGCTCTCCCCTCATACAAAGGCTGACAATAACCTGACCCCCTGTGAAGAGGGGAAGTTGGCCTCATCTGGTCTCCCAAGGCTGACAGCGGTGGAAGGAATCTGTGCTGCCCCCAGTTAACGGGTATCTGGTCCCCTCAGTCTTCAAGGCCCTCACCTTGACTCTTGGCACAGCCCAGAATTCCTCCCTCTGCTGACCTGAGGTACTCCTGGATGAGGTCCCTCCCGTCCAGGAGACGCCCTGGAGGGAGGTGTGACTGGTCACCTTACAGAGCCCAGGTCTCCAACAGTGAGACAGGGCTCTAGGTCGCCCCCTCATTTCTGGGAAGGGTACGCTCTTTGTCACTTAGTGTCACTACATTGACACTGTTAGCCCCTTGGCTGAATGGGGCTCCCCCATGGGTCCAAGAGTTGCACTTCCCCCAGATCGTCTCCTCCCTCAGAAACCGAGGGGTAGCCTCAGTCTGAAAGCTCTACCTGGACGTCCAGGGCCGACTGTGGAAGCGGAACTTTGTGCCTTCCCTCTCTTCTGGGGTGGCTTGCTGCCTCATCCCTAATACAGGATTTCTACCTGGATGGCTGCCTCGCGCTGGGATGTCACTCTCTGCTGAATTGGACAGCCAACCTGAAAAGCAAAGCCCCATCTCCTTGAAAGCCTCCAAGTAGATGCCAGGGCAAACCTCGAGGGAGGGCCTAGGTGCAGACCCCTCTGTTGTGTTAATCAAGGTCTTCACCTTGACTGCGAGCCAATCTAGGGACTGTATCCTCTGCTTACCTGGAGCGATAGCCCTCAGGCCTAGGGGATAGCCTTCCTGGGACATCCAAGACAGAGGTCAGGATGAGCCGGGAATAGCCACAACTGTTTTTGTCTTTCAAGGGCTGATAGCTGGGGTGGGGCCCTATGGAACCCACTGCTCTGGAGGTGGTGGTTCCCTTCTGGGAAATGTCACATCCCTACCAAATTGAGAAGTTTCCTACCACAAACCTGGCAGAGACTGGGTCCTCATCCAAAGAGTGATGTGACAGGGGCAGGCTGGGGCAAAATGCAGGGACCCCAGACGAGGTGCTGGGTTGTCAGAGAGAAAACAAACTGATCGATTCCTTCTTTCCAGACTTGGCCTCTCATGCGACTTCTGTAGTGCAAGATTTACTTTTACAGGGGGAGGCTGCCCAGGATGATTTTTGAGACCCCAATGTTTTGAGATTAACTGTCTGTGCATGTGTACAAAATCCTACTGTCACTGACTGTTATTTCTTTTCTTCTTTATTCATCCTTCTCATTTGTATCGCTATTCCTACTGCTCTACCTATAATATTCTAATCCCCTGCTCTCTGTGCAGAGACCTTCTTTTTGTCCCCTGACGTGCATTCCTGGAGCTCTGTGATGGAAATAGTGAATTAAAAGACACAAAGTCAGACTCGGGCTGGGAGGATTGGAAAAATGTGAACTTCCCACAAATTCAAAATGGGGATCTAGTCCTAGCTGTGTCACTTAACAGCTTTGTGAAGGTGAAACATTTGCAAGTTGTTCATCTGTAAAGGCACTCCGGTAAGCCTTATCGTGTAGAAATGGAAGCATATACATACTGTATTATAGACGACTTGGGATATGGATTGGGACACAGTGGGTCTTTAATGATTAGCTGCTATTATATGTTTATTTTGAATCTCCGAAATAGTAAGAACCCATCAGTTTTTTTTTCTTAAATCTAGTACATATCAAACAATACGCAATGATCTGCAACAAACTTTCTTTAATAAACTAAGCAAATCCAGGTAGTTTTAATATAACAAAAATAAAGACTAGAAGGAATACGGCAAACCAATAATTGAACACAGTGAAATTTTTGTTTTTTAATTTCCTTCCTTCATTTGGGATCCCAAGTATTTTATCGTTGGATTCTTTTACATCTCCATGAAAATCCTGTTTCACTGTCATGTTATCTTATCTCGATCATGAGCAAAGTACTGAATATTTTCCATTTGTTTTACAAATTTCAAAACAGTAACATTCAAACCTTTTCAACAGCAAAAACGTGAGAGCCATAGCATTCACATATTTATATTCTGAACGTTCTAAACCTTCTATTAAACGAAACAACATTTGAAAACAATATTATATATCTATATCAGTCTATTTATCGGTCTCGCTGTTTTTTACCTAAAGGTTACTCATGAGGAAAATGGAAAAGCAGATTAACGTTGTGTTAAAATTAAACAGACCGCGACCACAATTTGTCTTAGAAATTCCAAAACTGTAACTTTCAAACCCGTTAAATAGGAAAAATATGACAGGCACGTCATTCACATGTTTATAATTTGAAGGTTGTAAAGCTTCATTAAAAGACATAACATTTGAAAAAAATACTACGTCTGTTAGTATATCTAATCTAATCTATCTTTACCTAGAAGTTACTCATGAGGACAAACAAAATGCAGATAAACACCGTTTTAAAAGTAAACTGTCCTTGACCACAATTTGTCTTATAATTTCCAAAAGTGTAAAATTCAAACCTCTAGATAGTAAAAAATGTGAGAGCATGTCATTCACATATTGATATCGTGAAGGATGTAACGCTTCATTAAAAGATACATTTGACAAAGTGCTACATATCTGTATAACTATCTGTCATCTATCTATATCTCCTATCTATCCATCCATCCATCCATCCATCCATCCATCCATCCATGCATCCAACTGTCTCTCTACCATCATTCTGTCTTTACCTACAAGTTACTCATGGGGTGAAAAAGGAAATGCACATGGAAATCCTGCTTACACCTAAACCGACGTTCACCACAATTTGTCTTAGAAATTCCAAAACTGTAACTTTCAAACCCTTTACATAGAAAAAATATGATAGCCATGTCATTCACATATTCACATTTTGATGGTTGTAAACCTTCTTTAAAAGACATCACATTTGATAAAATACTACATATCTGTCTATACCTACATCTAATCTATTTACCTAGAAGTTAGTCGTGAAGAAAAAGGAAATGCAGATAAACACTATGTTAAAAGTAAACCGTCGTTCACCGCAATTTGTCTTATAACTTTCAAACGTTTTAGATAGCAACATATGTCACAGCCACGTCATTCTCATATTTCTACTTTGAATCTTCTAAACCTTTATTAAAACAAATAACATCTGAAATTGTTCTATGTTTCTATGTGTTTATCTATCTACGTATCTATCTGGTATCTATCATCTCTCTATCCTTCTATCTTTACCCAGAAGTCACTCATGAGAAGACAAGAAAACCAGGTAAACATTTTGTTAAAACTAAACTGACCTCAACCGCCCACTACTGGGCAGGCAGGCTGCTCTCTTCAACCCCGAGGAGAAACGCCTGCCCCAGACCTCACTACATGTGGGAGGAGCTGTGCGCCGGGGCCTTGGAAGGCGCACTGGCCTTGGCAACACTGGCAGCCCTGGCTGCGGCTCTCACCTCTGCTCTCTCTTCCTCATCTCTCAAAGCCTCCTCATACAGTTTTGGGAAGGAACTGGGGACGGTCTCGTTGAGCCTGGCCATAATTTCCAGCACGCGCATCTTGGTGGTCTCAGCGTGGGCTCTTGGGCCCCACAGGAACTCGTAGCATGGAGGATCACTGCCGGGCACCTGGCGGTACTCCAGGTACTCGGGCTGCACTAAATCTTTCATGATGAGCTTCTTGGGTTCCCCGAAGACGGCGTGCCTCTTCCCAGCGTAGACCCCCAACACGTTGAGTGATTTCCAGACCTCCTCCTCGGTGGCGCGGTTACCCTTCAGGAAGATCACGGCCAGGATGTTCACCAGGAGACCAGTCTTGGGTATACTCTTGTCCCTGTTCAGACTTCCCTCACTGGGGAGATCCAGGAGGGTGATAAGGGAATAGAAGTGATTGCCGGGGTCGACTTCCTTCACCTCTAGGCCAAAGAGCAGCTCCATGCGCTCAGAGGCTCTCCTGAGGACCTCAGAGAAGTGCTCCCTGTACTTCTTTTTGACTGCCTTTAGCATTTCGGCCCATGTAATGCACTCACCCAGTTTATACTTCCCCAGCAGGAACCGCACCAGCACGTGTGCCTCCCTGGTCAGAGGATCTTCGCGAGCCGACCGAGTGGCCGATGCTGCAAAGGAGGTGCTTGGGCCCTCCTCAGCTTGGCTCTGGGCCCCTTCATCAGATCTGGGGTATGAGACACCTGCCTCGGGAGGCCCAGCGGCTGAGGCTCCCTGAGGTTCCTGGAAAGGGCCAGGAGCAGGGCAGCTTGGGGGAGAACCCCCAGAAACAGGACAAGTGGGGCACTCTTCTTCTTCTGCTGCTGCAGCGGCCTGATCACCTCGGAGACTCTCAGTCTCATCTGCACCCTGGAGGCGTCTACTCTTCGGACCCCGAGGCATGATGGCACAGGTCAGGCACAGCGGGCTCGGGTGTGGGCAGAGCAGGTGATGCCAGCACCTGGAGGAGGGAGAATGAGATGGTGTGTGCACCTCTGCAGGGAGATTCCACCGTGGCCTTAACCAAGGCCGCCTCTGCAGGTCTGAGGGCCGTCAGTGCTCTGTCTGGGGACCCACGGGGCTCCTCTCTGATTGGCCTGGATCCTCAGAACCGTGCAAAGCTGCATGGAGAGTACCTAGGACAGAGCCATGCACCCTACCTGGAGTTACAGGGGTGACGGCAGGGCCTGGCAAGGGGAACCTCGTGTTCTGGGTTTGAGATGTGTTCTCAGTTCACATTCAGGATCATTATGTATATTTTGGCCGGGCACCCCAGCCCCCCACTGCGCTCCGCTTCTTTCCAGTAGACACTTCAAACCCAGTATCGACATGTCTCTGGGGCCCTCTTTGATCACAGTACTTAGGGATTCTGAGGTGTCCTCTGTGTTTGGGGTGCGTGGTCCCCACAGTGATCATGCTCCGTACCCTGACTCTCCCTGACCTGGAAATCCTCCGTCTGCTGACCTGCTGCCAGCCCTTAGGCCCAGGCCCCCACCCCTACGATCTCCCAAAGGAAAGTGAGAAAAGCCCCATAGGCTTTACATGGGCCCGGGACCTCCATCGCCAACGGGCCCTCTGCTGACCTGCTGCCGGCCCCCCAGCCCTGGGCCCTCACCCCCGTGACTCTCACACAGCAAAGTGAGAAGGCTCGTGGGGCCTTCCACCCGCCCAGACCCTCCATGGCCAACGTCCCCACTGCTGACCTGCTGCCGGCCCCCCAGCCCCGCTCCGCCACCCCCATGACTCTCCCACAGCAAAGTGAGGAGGCTCGTGGGGCCTCACACCCGCCCAGACCCTCCATGGCCAACGTCCCCACTGCTGACCTGCTCCCAGCCCCCCAGCCCCGGGCCCGCACCCCCGTGACTCTCCCACAGCAAAGTGAGAAGGCTCGTGGGGCCTTCCACCCGCCCAGACCCTCCATGGCCAACGTCCCCACTGCTGACCTGCTGCCGGCCCCCCAGCCCCGGGCCCGCACCCCCATGACTCTCCCACAGCAAAGTGAGAAGGCTCGTGGGGCCTTCCACCCGCCCAGACCCTCCATGGCCAACCTCCCCGCTGCTGACCTGCTGCCGGCCCCCCAGCCCCGTGCCCGCACCCCCATGACTCTCCCACAGCAGAGTGAGAAGGCTCGTGGGGCCTCACACCCGCCCAGACCCTCCATGGCCAACGTCCCCGCTGCTGACCTGCTGCCAGCCCCCCGGCCCCGGGCCCGCACCCCCGTGACTCTCCCACAGCAAAGTGAGAAGGCTCGTGGGGCCTTCCACCCGCCCAGACCCTCCATGGCCAACGTCCCCGCTGCTGACCTGCTCCCAGCCCCCCAGCCCCGGGCCCGCACCCCCGTGACTCTCCCACAGCAAAGTGAGAAGGCTCCTGGGGCCTTCCACCCGCCCAGACCCTCCATGGCCAACGTCCCCGCTGCTGACCTGCTGCCGGCCCCCCAGCCCCGGGCCCTCACCCCCGTGACTCTCCCACAGCAAAGTGAGAAGGCTCCTGGGGCCTCACACCCGCCGAGACCCTCCATGGCCAACGTCCCCACTGCTGACCTGCTCCCAGCCCCCCAGCCCCGGGCCCGCACCCCCGTGACTCTCCCACAGCAAAGTGAGGAGGCTCGTGGGGCCTTCCACCCGCCGAGACCCTCCATGGCCAACGTCCCCGCTGCTGACCTGCTGCCGGCCCCCCAGCCCCGGGCCCGCACCCCCGTGACTCTCCCACAGCAAAGTGAGAAGGCTCGTGGGGCCTCACACCCGCCGAGACCCTCCATGGCCAACGTCCCCGCTGCTGACCTGCTGCCGGCCACCCAGCCCCGGGCCCTCACCCCCGTGACTCTCACACAGCAAAGTGAGAAGGCTCGTGGGGCCTTCCACCCGCCCAGACCCTCCATGGCTAACGTCCCCACTGCTGACCTGCTCCCAGCCCCCCAGCCCCGGGCCCGCACCCCCGTGACTCTCCCACAGCAAAGTGAGAAGGCTCGTGGGGCCTTCCACCCGCCCAGACCCTGCATGGCCAACGTCCCCACTGCTGACCTGCTGCCGGCCCCCCAGCCCCGGGCCCGCACCCCCGTGACTCTCCCACAGCAAAGTGAGAAGGCTCGTGGGGCCTCACACCCGCCGAGACCCTCCATGGCCAACGTCCCCGCTGCTGACCTGCTGCCAGCCCCCCCAGCCCCGCTCCGCCACCCCCGTGACTCTCCCACAGCAAAGTGAGGAGGCTCGTGGGGCCTTCCACCCGCCCAGACCCTCCATGGCCAACGTCCCCACTGCTGACCTGCTGCCAGCCCCCCAGCCCCGGGCCCGCACCCCCGTGACTCTCACACAGCAAAGTGAGAAGGCTCGTGGGGCCTTCCACCCGCCCAGACCCTGCATGGCCAACGTCCCCGCTGCTGACCTGCTGCCGGCCCCCCAGCCCCGCTCCGCCACCCCCGTGACTCTCCCACAGCAAAGTGAGGAGGCTCGTGAGCCCTTCCACCCGCCGAGACCAATGGCGGCGGCGCCATGCGTCACCCCAGTTCCTGGCTCTGGGGTCCCCGCACTCCTCACCACGGGCCTGACCTCAGACTTTGGGGCCTGCGATTCCCCCTCAGCCAAGCCGAGCCGAGCCCGAGCCCACCAGTCCCGGACGGACGAGGCCTTCATTCCCTGAGACCGCGGGGTACGCGGAGGACTCTGGGCCCAGCAGCCATTTTGAGGCCGCCCGGGAATGGGGGTGGGGGTGGGGCCCGGCATGTGTGGCCGCCTGTTTTCAGGGGGAAGGGGGGCCCTTGTCGGGCAGGTCCCGCACTCGTACCTTAGGTCACCTCGCACCTGACGCCGACAGGATGAGACGTGGGACTCCTCTCTCTGCGCACCTCACACCGCAGCTCTGGGACAGGCCTCCCGCTGGGCAGCCGGGCTCCCTGGCAGTTGGGCGGGGCCGCTTCCGGTGCCCACGTGGGTGTGGGCGGGGCACGTGCTCGGGAGGGGGTTGGGGTCTGGGGTCGAGGCCCGCAGGACTGGCACCCAGGAGCCTTTTCTGGACTCGGCGGGTCCTGGGCTGCTCCTCCTGCCCACCCGAGTCAGCTGCCTCGGACCGAGGCTCTCATGTCCCTCAGAACCCCCGGTAGGAAATGTTTAGGGACCCGAGCCAAGCAGCCATGCGTGGGGCCGCCCAAGGCTGACAGCAATGGTGACCCCTCCCCCCGCAGCCCTCTCTGTCCTCCCTTGACTCCTTGTAGGTGCTGGGCCCCGTCCCCTGTGTCTACCTGGGGCCAACCCCTCACGTCAAGGACTGCAACTGCCCGAGACGCCTGATGCGTGTGCTGCTGGTACCCCCCTGCCGGCCATTCCTGCCTGAGGGCTCCCACACGTGGCTGCAGGGGGTGAGACCCCGGGGGCACCAGTGTTCCGAGGTAATGAACTTGCTCTGTAGCGTATCATAGCAGGCCTCTACGTCATCCCTGTCTCAGTTAAATCCTTCCTTTACTAGGTCCCTCTAGACTCACAGGGAGAAAGTGGGGTGCCCACTCGCCTGATAGCTCTGCCTGGGGCCTCTGTTGGCTGACGTCGGTGTTCTTGCTGCAAGTCTCTGGAACGAATTTCTGTCCTTATGTGCAAACACTGTGATAGTTGCTCTTCTGCGTTAACCCACGCCTGAGATTGTATTAAGGTGATCGTTTCAAAAGCACAGCCCTCATCTACTAACAACATTTCACATGGTCATTGTACAACCTCTGGACTCACGCTGCCCCAAACAATTCAGACTTTCCTCCTGATTTTACCCCATGGCCCTGGCACCTGGCTATGAGGCACTGCCTCGGGTTCTTTCAGGGAAACATTAGAAATTCACTGTCCCGGGGCACACTGGAAGAAACAAGGCCCAAACTTTACAAACTTTCCTCCAACCATCCCTGCCTTCTACAGGCCTGTCTCTACTTCATGGCAAGCTGCCAGCTGCCCCCACACAATTACTAATTCAGTACAAACTTAGTGCCTCTAAGCGGTTTCTCATTAGTTTTTTACTGCTATTGTTTTATTTTTTTTGTTTTGTTTTTGTTTTTTATCACTTCTTTCGTTTTTGAACGGTTGATTTGGGACCCTGGAAACAGCAGCCCAAGTTTGGTAGTCATCTTGGAAACTATGGGTAAGGCACTAAATCTGTAATTAATTTCAGAATGTTCAGTTTTACAATATTCTGTTCCCCTGAATGGACGATTCAGGTTTGATCTTTAAAATCTTTCCTTCAACCAATCCTCTCAATCTGACTTTATTTCCTGCTATAGAATAGTCTCGGCTTCAGAGCACTCTCCTACCTGCCCACACAGAGGTTCTAGTTAAGCACCGACTTTGTGTACCCCAGGGGTTGTCATGCTTTTTGTTTTACTATTGTTGTTAATATTGTTTTTGTTATTCCTTAATTTTTCCAGGGTCGATTTGGAGTATGGGAAACAGCAGCCTGAGTTTGTTTATCACCTTTGCAGTTATAGGTAAGGCAGCAAGTCTGTGAATACTTTAAGCAGAATTGACCTATTGACAATATTCTCCCTCCTGTCAATAAATATAGTATACTGCTCTCAGCCTTCTTTTGTAATAAGCCTATAAGCCTATCAGTACGTTTTTAGAGGAGCTCGTGAAGAACTTGTACATTTCTGTTTGGTTTTCTATTAGGTATGTTTTGTAGATTTTTGTGGTTGTAAATGGCATATTTTCCGTTCCATGTTGTAATTTGTTAGTGATCTCGTTTGGCCAGATTCCTGAATTTGGTTTCCTGAATCTTTGGTACGTCAGCTTTTCCAAGTTTCCTATATATCTGAATACTTTCTGCAAAAAGTTTTAGGTTTTTAATAAGGAGATCATATTGTTACTATCATTATCTCTTTCTTTTCACTATTCTTACTTCTTGTCTATTTTGGTGTTTGTATTCTTGTACAATAGTTTTGTACTGGGTATGTATTTTCATCCAGTTGTAAACAGTGTTTTTCATACCATGTATCTTTGTCATCTTCATGACTCTATTGGGTATGCTTGTATTGTTTCACATTGAGTATGTTCATAGTAGATTTCACAAAATGGAAATTCTCTGCTACTGCTAAAAGTTATTATCCTGAACTGGTATGAATTTTTGTCAAATGCTCTTTCTTTTTTAGCATTTTTAAAATTTTTCAATTATAGTTCACATGCAATATTATTATATTAGTTTCATGTGTACGACATAGTGATCAGACACTTATGTAGCTTACGAGGTGATCACCCTGATAAATCTCGTACCCATCCAACACCATACATAGTTATCACGATCTTACTTATTGTCTATATTCCGTATGCTATTGTCTATATTCCGTATGCCATGACTATTTTGTAACTACGAATTTGTACCTCTTAACCTCATCCCCCGTCTCCCATCAAAATGTTCTCTGTATGTATGAGTTTGTTTCTGTTTTGTTTGTTTATTTTGTTTTTTAAATTCCACATGTAAGTGAAATCACATTGTATTTGTCTTTCTCTGACTTATTTCAGTTGGCACAATACCCTGTATGTAGGTCCATCTATGTTGTTGCAGATGGCAAGATTTCATTCTTTTTTTCAGTGGTTGCATAATGTTCCATAGTATTTAAGATGTACGACTTCTTCTTTATCCATTTATGTATTGACGGACACTTAGTTTGCTTCCGTATCTTGCCTCTTGTAAATAATACTGCAGTGAACATACGGGTGGATGTCTTTTGGAAATAGTGTTTTAGGTTTCTTTGGAAAACTACCCAGAAGTGAAATTAATAGGTCCTTTTTTGTCTCTTGTAACAGCCTTTGTTTTAAAGTCTGTTTTGTCTGGTATAAGTGTTGGTACCCCAGCTTTTTGTTTGTTTGTTTGTTTGTTTGTTTCCATTATCATGAAGTATCTTTTTCCATTCCTTTACCTTTTGTCAGTATGTGTCTTGTGATCTGAACTGTGTCTCTTGCAGGCAGCATACGTAAGGTTCTTGTTTTCATATCCGTTCAGCCCCACTATGTGTTTTGTTTGGAGCATTTAATCCATTAATATTGAAACTAATTTTTGATAGACATATAGCTACTGCCATTTTATTATTCATATTTTTTTACCTGTTTTTCTTCTTCCTAAAGACACCTCTAACATTTCTTGTAACACTGATCTGGTGGTGATAAACTGCTTTTTCTTTGCTCGTAGGGGAAGCTCTTTATCTATTCTTCGATCTAAATGACAGCCTTGCTGGGTAGAGTAGTCTTGGTTGTGTCCCTGTTTTTCATCACTTTGAATATTTCCTGCTAATTCCTTGTGGCCTGCAAGCTTCTGTTGAGAAATCACCTGACAGTCTTTTGGATGCGAGCTCCCTTGTATGTGACTATCTGCTTTTCTCTTGCTGCTTTTAAGATTCTCTCTTTTCCTTTAACCTCAGAGACTTTTGCTTTATCCTTGCACATGGTCATATGGTTCCCCCTTTTTGTGCTAATGTAGTGATTTCCAGTTGACAGTGTTTCCTAGTGTTAATTAACGGCTATATTGGAAATACTCCGTATTTATTTAGAATATCTGTCCCTATGTGACTAGGTTTGGCCTAAGTATTGTTTTATTGAGGGATCCTTGCCTGGTGTTTGTATGAAGTAGAGGTAGCCTGTTAAAACGGTTGACTAATTCCCTGTCGTTTGGTATGGTTTAGAAGAGTTTGCATGAATCGATATTAGTTTTTCTTTTGCTATTTGGTGTTAACAAGTACCCAAACCAGGGTGGTCTTGGAGGATTAAAACGTTGCCTTGGGTTGGACTGTAGTTTCTGTTTGTATTATGTGGATTGAAGATTTCTGTTTCTCTGTGGATCTATTTAATTATTTACAATGTGCTAAAAATGGTCCATTTCACTTCAATTTTCATATTAAAGATATGATATTTAAATAAAATACTCTTATTATAGAAATTCTCAAACATACACAACAGTACGGAGAACAGAATAGTGAACCCAATTACCTGACATGCATCATTAACAATCCTCAATTTTTATAAGTAGGATCTTGTTCACATTAAGCTTTAGGTTTTTGTTTGGTTATTGGCAGGCACACTCTAGAGGTAACAATGTGCACTTAGTTAGGAAATGCGTGTCTCCTGTCTCTTTTTGGTGATGTTGGCAGTCATCACTTTTATCCGTACATACGTTAGAGGCTGCAGGATGTTAATTCTCTAATTCTAAAATTCCTTTGAGTTTATAACTTGAAATTCTTCTTTAGGTAGAACTTGATCCTTGTCCACTGATTGTCATCTTGAAATATCGGTAATACTTATTTATAGTGTTCTCTGGATCTGGATTCTGCTTTGTCTGAAATAAATATGGCTACTCCAGTTTTCTTTCATTTGTGTCAGAATGGTATATCATTTTGCATCCCTTTGCTTTATCTGTATCTTTATTTTAAGGTGGGTTCGTTGCAGGCAATATGTAATATGGTCTTGTTCTTCTTTTTCTAATCTCTGACAATTTCTGTCCTTTAATTAGGGTATTAGGACTACTGACTTTTCAATTAATGATTGGTATAGTTGGATTAATATCTACCATATTAGTTACTGTTTTCTATTTGTCACCCTTGTTCTTCGTTTCTTTTCTGTCTCCCAGTCTTTTGCTACCTGCCCTGGTTTTAATTGAGCATTTTACATTATTCCATTTTCTCTCCTGCTTAGCATATCAATTATACTAATTTCTTTACTTACTGCAGTGGATGCCCTAGAGTTTGAAGTTTGCACATTTATAACTAATCCAAGTCCACGTTCAAACAGTGCACTACCAAGTCCTGTTCCCTGTAATACTCGTATTGCTGTCATTCATTTTACTTATTCATCAGGTATAATTACTGAGTACATTGCTGCTGTGATTATTATAAACTGTTTGTTATCTGTTAGATCAAATAAGCAAAAGTGACATATTTTATTTCATCTTCATTTATTCCCTCTCTAACACTCTTCCTGTCTTTATGTAGACCTGAGTTGCTGGCCTTTATCATTTTCCTTCTCTCTGAAAAACTTAGTTTAACATTTCTTTCAAAGCGGTTCTAGTAACGAATTAGCCCAGTTTTTATTTGTCTGAGAAAATCTTTCACTGTCCTTCACTTTGAAGGATAATTTCACCTGGATGCAGAATTTCAGGTTGGTGCTTTTTTACTTCCAACACTTGAAAGCTTTAATTCAACTCTCTTCTTATGTGCATAGTTTTTGAGGAGATGGCCAATGTAATTCATATCCTTGTTTCTGTGTAGGGAAGGTGCCTCCTTCTCTGGCTTTTTTCAAGGAATTATCTTTTTATTTAGTTTTCTCCAGTTGGATGTGATATTTCTAGGTATAGATTTCTTGGTATTTATACTGTTTGGAATTCTCTGAACTTCCCGGATGTGGGGTTTAGTGTTTGTCATTAATTTTGGGAAAACCTCAGTCATTATTACTTTATGCATTTCTTCTGTTTCTTTGTTTCTTTCTCCTCCTTCTAGTGTTGCTACCACTCAAATGTTATACATACCTTTTGTCATTCAAAAGGGGGCCATTCCCTCTCAAAGAGAGAAGACAATAGTTCTTGGCTATTCTCCTGTCTTTTTTGTTCTTTTTCTTTGCATTTCAGTTGAAAGTTTTATCAACAATTTTTCAAGTTCCCTGGTGTTTTTACCTCAGCCATGTTCAGTCCCCTGGTGCGCCCATCAAAGACTTTCTTCATTTCTCTTTTTTATTTCCAGTATTGGTTTTTGATTCTTTCTTAGAGTTTACATCTCTCTACTTACATTACCTACTTATTATTCTTGCCTGTTGTTCACTTTTTCCATTGTAGACCTTAGCATATTAATCAGTGTTATTTTAAATTACTTGCATGATAATTCCAGGATGTGGGCCATATCTGATTCTGAATCTGATGCGTGATCTGTCTCTGCAAACTGTGTTTCTTGTCTTTTATTATGCTTTTAATTTTTGGTTCAAAGTCAGACAGAACGTACTGGGTCAGAGGAACTGGGGTAAGTAGGTCTTTTGTGTGAGGTTTTGTGTTTTGTTTTTCTGGCCCAGACTCAGGCTGTTACTATCTGATGGAGCTGTAGGTATCAGACGCCAAATGTCCTGTGGTGTCCTCGTTTTTGTCTCCCTTGTTCTTCTTAACGAATGTCTGAGATGTGCAGGTCTTTGCGTTGTAATCCCTTGTTTATTATACAGGAGCTTTGCTGATGTGGTGGTAAGGTGTGGGGTGAGGGGGAATATTGTATAATCGGATGATTAGATCTCAGATTTTTAGTGGACCTGTTCCTCTGGGCTATGATTTCACAAGTGCTTTTCAGTTTTTTCACCCCTTAGGTAAAGGAAGTTGAGAGGCCTATAGTTGGGCATTTCCTCTCCCCAGATTGTTTAGGCTCAGGTGAAACCCTAGTCAGTTAGGTTCTGATCAATAGTTTCTCTTTAAACTGGCCTTTTTATAAAGAATAGGTTGCCTTAGGCATTTTTCAAAATGGCTGCTCTGTCCTTCCCCCGACTGAAAATACAAGGGTGAGGACCTCGTAGGGCTCCTGGAGGTAAAACTCACAAAAGTTTAGGAGTCCCTGTTGAACTGGACCTGCCTGGAGTTTTTACATCTCTAGCTGAGCCTCCAGCAATTTGGCAAATATACTGGTTTTCTTACCCTGTTATTGGCTCTAGCAGTGGTTTCTGCTCTAGGAGTTCTGCTCCAAAGAGCTCTGATTCTCTGTATCTCCCACTCAATCTCTTCGTTTCGGGGGCAGCATTGCCTTGTGACCTCAGTTCTCTGATGGAGCTAAGAAGGTGGCTCCGTTTCCAGTATGTTCAGTTTGTTTCTTGTTGGGAGCATGGGCGTGACAGTTGCCGCTCCTTCCATGCTGGACTGAAACCTGGAAGTGACCAAGAAAAATCCACTTTCCAGCACACTCAGTTTTGGGGGCAGAATTCCTTTCCTTTTGTCTATAGGAGTTAGGGTTTGTTTGTTTCCTGACTGTTGCTTAGAGGAAAAATTCCTTATCTAAACGATCAACTATATGGTAATGGAAGGAGAACTGACTTGGGTAGTGAACTCACAACATGATACAGAGATGACGTATTACAGAATTGCATACCTGAAACGTATGTAACTTTACTAACAATTGTCACCCCAATAAACTTTGATAAAAAAGAAAAGAAAAAAAAATAAACAACCTGCAATTTCATGCCACATTGCCCTCTCCGTAAGCTATTCAAAACATGGAACATTTCTTCTTCAAGACGAGCAGGATAGTGAGCGCTCGCTTTTGATGTGCAATGTAATGCAATTGCTGGACATCCCAGCATCTTTGTCGCAATCAATTCCTTAGAATCAAGCCACAGGCCCTACCTGCACTTGAGGACAGGAATACACAAAGGTATAATCACCAGTAGGTAAGGATCATGTGTGCCCAGTACAACTCTGTCTACCGCAGCCTGCCCTTTAGGCCCCGTTGTTTCATGTCCCTACCTTATGCAAAACATGTCCCCTCCCAAGATCCTTACATGCCTGATTCAATTACAACATCCCCTCAAAATTCCAACCTCGTGGAATATATCAGGTCAACCTGGAAATGATGATGAGTCTCCAGGGGTGTAGTTGTTAAGCATTCCAATTGGACACATTACATCTTTATGTGTGGATCTATGAAACAGGAGAGACCATTGTGTCCCCCAAAATTCTTGTTGAAGTCATAACCCTCAGTATCTCAGAAAGGCACTGTAGTTGCAAATCAGGTCTTCAAAGGATGGTGAAGTTAAAATGAGGCCATTAGGGTGGGCCATAATGCAGTCTGCGTGGTGTCCTTATAAGAAGAGATTACGACACACAAGGAGACACCAGGGACACACTCACATAATGAGACAGCCACGTGAAGAGGGTAGTTGTCTACCAGCCAAGGAGAGAGAGAGGCCTCAGAGGGAATTAACCCTGCCAGTTCTCGACCTTGGACTTCCAGCTTCCAGAACACTGAGAAAATGAATTTTGGTTGTTTAAGCCACCCAGTCACGGGTATTTTGTTATGGCAGCCTGCGATAACTACTACACTGACCCAGGTGGACATTTTTTCTGGGTTATCTACCATCCCAACGTAATTCACAAGAGCATGTTTTACGGCCTTCTGTTTACCCCATGAGGTGAGGAAGGTGGTCATGGGGTGTCCACACACACAACACTGGACACTGTAGAGATGAGATAGACAGCCATTTATTAACCATGTGTACTCACAGGATGGGGAGGACACCGCGTGCCCCACTGTGCCACACGTGGGTTGCACTCGGGAACACAGTGTAGAGACAGTGTCTTTGGGAGGGGGCGTTTTTGGTATCAAGAGGGTAAACTAACCCCTAGTTCCCATGGCAGCGTGTAATCAGATTGTCTGCAAAATTCTGCAGGCTGGTAGGGAACAGACGACTGCTGCTTAGGAATGAGCAAGATCTGTGCCTTGTCCCCTTAGAAAGCTGCTTGTTTGCTAGGGGACCTTATATGCAAATCAACACTATGGAGGGGAACATGCATTTAGGGGACGTGAGGCCCTGCTGGTTTCTCCAAATGTCCAGGCAGCCCATATTATTGGGCCTTAATTTTGGACCTTACCCCACAGTGCAGTTTTCCAGTCATTTTCTCTCAACTCAGACACCTCATCTGAGGATCTGGCCTCTGCTCACCAGTCCCATAGCCTCATACAGTCCACCGTGTAGTTTAATGTAAAAGTGTATTGCGGGGACTGACTTGTAGCTTCCAAAACTTAAACTGCCTTGCCTCAGGGGGTTTATACTTGACTGCTTTCACCTGGAACCCCTCCCGTCTCACTCATCCTTTTTGCTTTCCTGTAAGTCATAGAGGGGATCTCAACATCTTCCTTACATGACTGAAGCTCCAAGCTTCCAAAGTTCTATGGGCAGAGGCTGGGTCTTTATCTCTGCACCCCCACTACTAGCACAGAGCCTTCCAAAGCGCAGATGCTGAATTACATTTTGGGAATAGAAGAGACGGTGAGTGAGAGGTCTAACTTGTTAAGATTTACTGTCTCCTACATTCTTTAATACGCTAAGCATATCAAGATATAAATCAATTTTACAAAACAAAAGACTGAAAGGAGTCACCAAAATGAAAGTTTTATGACGTTTTATTATTTTTTCTATTCCATTTTCCGAAAAATTTTACTGTGGGATTCTTTCACATTTCCACTGAAGTCCCTCTTGTGATGTAATTTTTTATTTATTTTTATCTTCATGATGAAAAAATCCTCAGACTTCACTAGGGGTGAGAGCAACCAGGGCCGTGATATCACGTCCGGCTGTGGCACCAGTGGCAGCCCTCTCTGCCTCTATAGCTCGTGCTCTCTCTTCATCTACCAAAGCCTCTTCATACCAGGGTGAGAAAGCACTAGGGCCTGTATCACAACCCTTGGCCAAGAATTCCAGGACTTGCATCTTGCTTGTTTCAGCGTGAGCTCTTGGGCCCCACAGGAAGTCATAACGTGCAGGATCGCTGTCAGGTACCTGGCGGTACTCCAGATACTGTAGCTGCACCAACTCTGCGTTAATAAGCTTCCTGGGCTCCCCGTAGATGCGGTGCTCCCTCCCAGCGTATACTTCCAGCATATTCAGGAATTTCCAGATCTCCTCCTCGCTGGCACAGTTGCCCTTCATAAAGATCACACCTAGGATACTCATGAGGAGACCGGTCTTTGGTAACCCGTTGCCAGCATACACCCTCCCATTATTGGGGAGGTTCAGTTTGCTGACGAGGTCATATACGTGGTTGCTTGAATCGACTTCCTTCAAATCAACTGCAAAGACAGCCTCAATACGATCAGAGGCTGTCTTCATGATGTCAGCAAATTGGTCTTGGGTAATTTCGCCCACAATCTTCAGCATGTCCTCCTTCAGAATGGGCTCTTGCATTTCATACTTGCACAGGAGAAATTGCTCCAACAAATCCAGCTGCGTGGCTAGAAGATCAGTGCATGAGGTCTCTGGAGATGGGACCTCAGAAGAACATGAATGTTCCTTATCTTGGCTTTCATCGCCTTTGTCAGATCTTGTGTCTAAAGCACCTGAAGAGGTAATGGTGGTAGACGAGGGTCTCCAAGACCCCTGGGAAGTGCTACTTGTCTCAGTAGCTGATGACTTTTGAGGATCACCTTCCAATACAGAAGAGCAGGAGGGGGACTCGTCTCCCACAACTGCAGCTTCCTGAACGCTCTTGTGCCTCTTGGAGTCAGCACTGGTTTGGTTCCGTTTCTTACGGGCACGGGCCTTACCCTTTCGTCGCCGAGGCATTATGACACATGTCAGGCACAGCAGGCACGGGTGTGGTCAGAGCAGGTGATGCCAGCACCTGGAGGAGGGAGAACGAGATGGTGTGGCACCTTTGCGGGGAGATTCCACCTTGGCCTTAACCAAGGGCACCTCGTTAAGGCTCTGAGGGCCGTCAGCGCTCTGGGAACCCTCTTTAAGGATCTGAGGGCTCCTCTCTGATCACCTGTCTGCTGAAAACCCTGTAGAGCAGCTTAGACCATACCTAGGACAGAGCCACACAGCCCTTTCTAGATGTTACTGGGGCGACAGCAGGGCCTGTCAAGGGGAACCCCTTTGTCCTGGGTTTGGGAAGTGCTCTCAGGTCACATTCAGGATGATTATGTTAATGACTGGCAAGAAGCCCCTCCCCCACTCCCCGCTGTGGTTCTCGAGTTGCCACTTAAATCCTCCATGCCACAAGAATGAAGAGAGACGGTGCTTCTCGTAGAGAGTGCACCTGAAACTGACATCTCTCGGGGGCCCTCTCTGTCCTGCACTTTTTGGAGTCGTCAGTTCTCATTGAGAATGCTCACCTGGTCCCAGGTAGGGATTGAGAGACGTCCTTCTTGCTGACTGTTGGCTTTACCTTCACCTCACGTTCAGGGTGGTGGGTGGTCCCTCAGGCTTCACTCAGTGTCCTTCCTTGGCACAGCTAGAGCCAGGGTCTCCTCTCTCTGCTTCGGGCCTATCTCATACTAACGTCAGCACCTACCCAAGAACTGACAGAAGAATAGAGTTTCGCCTCCTCTGGCTGCATTCGCCTGGCTTCTCTCAAATGAAAGATGCACGAGCAAGTTGAGGTCCCCTCATGAATGCTCCCACCGAGTCTCACTCAAATCCTGTTTGAACGTCTGGGTGTATCTAAGATTCTTCCCTCTGCTGAACTGTGACTGCACCACTCAGACAAAAGCCTTCACTCACTGTGATGCCCTGAGGAAGAATTAAGGGGTGCTTCTCCCTGACAAATGCCTGGGGATCCCTGAGTGACAGTACTTAGGGATTCTGAGGTGTCCTCTGTGTTTTGGGGGTGAGTGGTCCGCGCAGTGATCATGCTCCATCCCCTGACTCTCCACTGACCAGGAATTCCTCCCTGTGCTGACCTGCTGCCAGCCCTTAGGCCCGGGCCCCCACCCCCATGATGTACTGACACAAAGTGAGAAAACACCTGGGGTTTTGCACCCGCTGGGACCCTTGCATGCAATGTCGGGCTGTGATCTGCACCGCCCCAGTTCCTGGGTCTGGGGTCCCTCCACTCCTCACTTCGGGCCTGGCCTTCACTCTTTGGGGCCTGCGATTTCTCCCTCAGCCGAGCTGAGCCAGAGCCCACCAATCCCGGATGGAGGCCTTTATTCCCTGAGACCGCGGGGTATGCGAAGGACGTTGGAACTAACTACCACTTTGAGGCCTCCCAGGAATGGGGGTGCAGGTGGGGCCGGGTACTGTGTGGCTGCCTGTTTTCACGGGGGAAGGTGGTTGGGTTCTCGGGGCAGGTCCCCGCACTTGTACCTTAGGTCACCTCGCACCCTGACACTAAGACAACATGAGGGCCTCCTCCAGCTCACCCTATGCTCGCAGCTCTGGGATAAGGCCTCACTCTTAGACAGGGCCTCCCTCTGGGCAGCCTGTGTCAGTGGCAGATGGGCGGGGTCCCTTCATGTGCGTGGGTCTGGGTGGGTCATGGGGCAGGGGAGTGGAAGGGGAAGGACTGCAGAGTGGGGGCGAGGCCCGCAGGACTGGCCCTCCACTCGGGAGCCTTTTCTGGACTCAGCGGGTCCTGGGCTACTCCTCCTGCCCACCCGTCAGCTGCCTTGGACCGAGGCTCTCATGTCCCTCAGAACCCCCGGTAGGAAATGTTTAGGGACCAGAGCCAAGCAGCCATGCGTGGGGCCGCCTAAGGCTGACAGTAATGGTGACCCTTCCCCCCCCCCCCCCCCGCAGTCCTCTGTCAGTGTCTTCCCTTGACTCCTTGTGGGTGCTGGTCCACCACTCACGTGCTGACCTGAGGACAACCCCTCACATCAAAGACCGCTTCTCTCTGAGACGCTGACTCGGCATGGAAATACCACCGTGGTGATAAGCAAGGCTACATTTGCAGTTTTCCCCAAGGACACTGCTCGAAATTCCCACAGGGCTCCTGCTCTAATCGGCCCGTCCCCTTTAGGCTGCATCCTGTGTGCTCTGACTCTAGCATACTGACGGGACAGTGGCTGTCAGTCTTTTCATTTGAGAAGTCTCATGTTCAAGGGCAACATTCAATTGGTGGAGTTCATGGAACCCATGAGAAGAAAGTGAGGGGGATCCTCAGGGTGTCACCCCTGTCCAAGACCCAGTGGGGAGTTTCTGTCCCGGTCACTTTGGGGTCCTCAGTCCTCAATAAGGGCCCTTACTTTGGCTCCACATAGGGCCTGGTATGCCACCCCTTTAGTCGAATGGTGGCTCCACCTTCAAACTAAGGATTTCACCTGCCCTAGACCTAAGTGTTGGGGGAGCTTCAGCGGGAGAGCCCTGTCCTGGGTCTTCAAGGGCTGAACCCAGGGATGTGACCAGATTCTTTGTCATCCCTGCGATTTAGTGGTGGTGGTTCCTCAGTGGTTGCTTCCACCCCCATTCTGGCCTAGAATTGCTCCCCAGCCCTTGGGCCTACCCCTCCTCCTAAGGCCAGCACCACCCTGAGACCCCCAGGAGGAAGTGCAGATCTCCGCCTCTGACCATACCTGTCTCGGACTCCTGAGGCCAGGTAAGGAAGAGAATTCTGTCCTGTTTCCACTGCTGTGAGCTGTGTGGTTCCCTTCGTCCTCACAGTATTCACGTTGGCCTCTGGAAAGCCTAGAGATCCTGCCACTGCGGGCCTTAGGCCACACCCCTTAGAGTAAGTCTCTCACCCCTTTGTGACACCACGGGAGGAAGTGAGTATGTCACATCCTGTCAACAGTGCCCAGGTATCCCAGGGCAGCCAGCAGGGGCAGGGTTCTCTGTGGTCTCTCAGTTCTGAGCGTGGAGGGTTCCCTACATCCTGACTCAGGGTCCTCACCTGGACTCCTGGCAGGGCCGGGGACGTCTTCCTTGGCTTACCTGAGGACCCTCTCCTCAGACCAAGGCCCTCCATTCTGCCACCCTTTTCTCTGAGTCATTCTGACAGCCCTGCCCAAGGCATCCCAGGGTTGACGGCGGGGGCAGTCTCTGTGCCACCTCACTGCCCTGGGGTCTGTGGTGCCCTGTTGTACCTACGGGCTCTGCCCTTGAATCCTAGAAGGGCCTGGAATTTGTCCCTGTAGTGTCCTGGGTCGCAGAGCCACAAACCACAGTGCTGAGTTCTTGGGGTGCCAGAGAGGGAAGGTCAGGGAGTGCCACATGAGGCTGTCCTCCCTGTGCCCTTCCTGGGTGACAGCAGGATGCAGGCTCCTTGGGGCCTCTCCGTTCAGGGTAGGGGTGTGACCCCAATGCTCACTCGGGACCCTTACCTGACTAACGACGGGCCCCGGGACTGCTCCTTCTTCCAACTTAAGGTCACCCATATAGAACAAAGCTCTCATGTCCCTGAGAGCCCTGAAAGTAAGGGAGGGGATGCTCAGCCCGACAGCCCTGTCCGGGCCTTCTGGGTCTGAGAGCAGACAGAAGCCGGTCTCGCTCCAGTTACCAAGTGGTGTGTCTCATCAGTCCTCGTTCATCAGTCTTCCTCGCGACTCCTGTCTTCTATGAAAGGCTTCCTGGGAAATGGTACATCTTTGAAAGCTCTTGGTTAGTCTCCCTACTGCAAACCCAGCAGAGAACTTTTTGTGCCCCAGGAGTGACATGAGGTGGGGAAGGTGCCGCAAAGGCAGAGTAGGGCCCACGACAGGTGTTGTGTTATCAGAGAAAACACAGCGATCTCTTCTTTCTCTCACTAGCCACACTTAGGCTCTGATCTGACTTCACTTCTAATAGATCTACTTTCCAAAGGGAAGGGGCTGAGCCCAGTGGTTTTGTGAGCCCCTGATCTTTTGAGGTTTATTGATGTTTCCTTTCTAGACTCTGTGGACATCCGATGCCTAAAACACCGGGCTTGTGCACTGTGCTCCTCTGC
Organism: Rhinolophus sinicus; assembly: GCF_057876585.1. Taxonomy (NCBI): domain Eukaryota; kingdom Metazoa; phylum Chordata; class Mammalia; order Chiroptera; family Rhinolophidae; genus Rhinolophus; species Rhinolophus sinicus. Next base: position 18,322,083 of record NC_142518.1, on the reverse strand, counting down.
CCCAGGGCAAGCGCACAGGGCCCCTTCTAGTCTGGCCCCGGGTGGAGGTTCCTCTCTTGCTCTCCCACACTCCAAGGTAACCGTTAAGATGTCCTTTCCATTCCAGGCTTTGTCCCTCACCTGTGAGACCCATTATCTGAGGGTCTGGCCCCTGCCCACCACTCCCACAGCATCATCCAGCCCCCATGCAGCCTGGCTTAAAATGACCTCTCCACCCCCAAACTGTCGCCCCAGGACTGGCAGTTTCCCAAGGCCCAACACTGCCTTGGTCACGTGAGGTACAGTAAATCGGTGTCAAGAAAATATGGAGGTTTTCAATTTGTTTAGAATAAAGTGTTCATCTTAAACCTCAATGATAATAAATGTGACATCCATGACAATAATAAACCTAGATTCTGAAACAAAATAAGCCATCTGTTAAAAAGGGAAACAGCAACAAAAAAATACTGACCTAAAAACTGCTCATCTCAAAAAGGATAAAACCAAACAGCATACGTGTTTTAGTCCCGCTGGCGCATACTTTGCTCTATTACTTAGAAGGCTCACGGCTCTCTTCAACCCCGAGGTGAGCGGCCTGCCCCAGACCTCACTACACGTGGGGGGAGCTGTGCGAGGTGGCCTTGGAAGGAACGCGCACTGGCGACGTGGGCAGCCCTGGCCGCGGCTCTCACCTCTGCTCTCTCTGCCGTATCTCCCCACCCTCCTCATACAGCTTTGGGAAGGCACTGGGGACGGTCTCGTTGAGTCGTCCCAAATCTCCAGCACGCTCATCCTGGTGGTCTCAGCGAGGGCTCTTGGGCCCCACGGGAACCCGTAGCGTGGAGGATCACTGCCGGCCACCTGGGGGACTCCAGGTACTTGGGCTGTAGCACATCTTCTGCAATGAGCTTCCAGGGCTCCCCACCTGCGGTGCTTCTCATCCGCAGAGACGCCCATCGTAGTCAACTATTCCCACATCTCCTGTCGGTGGCACGGTTACCCTTCATGGAGATGAGGCCCTGGAGATTCATCAGGAGACGGGGCAGGGGTGAGTCTCCGTCACCCCTGAGACTTTTCTCTTTGCTGATGTCCGATTTGCTAACTAGGTCTTCGGAGGGGTCAGTGGGGTTGACTTCCTGCATGTCAAGGCCGCAGACCTGTTTATTCTGTCAGCGGCGCTCGTGAGGATCTGAAGGAAGTGTGCCCTGTGCTTTCTCTTGACAGTCTCAGCAGTGCTGCCTTCACAGCAGTCTCTTTCATTTCGTATGCTGGGGGTGTGCCAACCGTCCTGAATTCCTGCTTACAGGATCTTTGCAGGTGCCCTCAGTGGGGCCGGGACCTGGGAGCTACCTCTACTTTCCTCGTCTTGACTCCTGGCACCATTGTCCAAATTCGTGTATGAAACACCTGCAGCCGCAGTGGTGGTCAGTGGGGCTACCTGAGGGTCCTGGGCAGTGCCAGAAGCTGGGAGCACCCCGAGATATAGGAGACAAGGGCGAGGGGACTCTTCTCCTGCTGCTGAAGTGACCTGAACACCCCCGGGCCCCTGGGTCTCACTCTGGGCCTGACGGCATTTGTCCTGAGCGTGGAGCTTACTCTCCTGACCCCTAGGCGTGGTGGCACTGGTCAGGACAGCAGGCACCAGTGTGGGCAGGGAGTAAGTGATGCCAGCACGTGGAGGAAGGAGACTGACACGGGGCGTCCACCTTGCTAGGGAGAAAGCAGCAGAAAGTGAGCGTCTCCTCACACGGCCACGGCCCAAACAGAAAGCTGTGGGAAGCAGGTTCAGGCCTTACGTGGGGTGTTAGCACTCAAGGTTCTCACTCAGTGTCCGACGTTTGACTCATACGTGTGGGCGTTAATATTTCTCCCTCTGCTGAACTGGGACCACCCCACTCAGACTGAGACCCTTACTCCTCAGTTGCCTCTCAGTGGGATCTGATGGTGCCTCTTCCTGGTGTCTCTCCCTGGGACCTCCCAGGGCTGACAGTCGGAGGATTCTGTGGGGCCCCCAGTGCTGTGAGGTGGTCGGTCCGCAGTCTGGAGGGTCCCACATCTGGCTATCAGTTCAGTGGCAACAGGGAGACTCTCTCTATGGGACCTCACTGTTCTGAGGTTGGCGGCCCCCTTAGTTGTTCCCGGGTCGGAACCTGAATTTCTCCCTCGGCCCACTAGAGACCTCCAGATTCAGGCCAACACCTTCACTTCAATGAGTCTCTGGGGCTGGAAGTGAGGTGGTGACGTATCCGACTAGCCCTGCCCAGGGTTCGCAGGGCTGGAAGATGGTGAGACTTGGGGGCTCCCCTCTGCTCTGGGCCAGTGCCCTCCTGAGGCCTCCCTCAGTATGCTCCGTGTCTTGACCTGTAGCTCTCCCCTCATACAAAGGCTGACAATAACCTGACCCCCTGTGAAGAGGGGAAGTTGGCCTCATCTGGTCTCCCAAGGCTGACAGCGGTGGAAGGAATCTGTGCTGCCCCCAGTTAACGGGTATCTGGTCCCCTCAGTCTTCAAGGCCCTCACCTTGACTCTTGGCACAGCCCAGAATTCCTCCCTCTGCTGACCTGAGGTACTCCTGGATGAGGTCCCTCCCGTCCAGGAGACGCCCTGGAGGGAGGTGTGACTGGTCACCTTACAGAGCCCAGGTCTCCAACAGTGAGACAGGGCTCTAGGTCGCCCCCTCATTTCTGGGAAGGGTACGCTCTTTGTCACTTAGTGTCACTACATTGACACTGTTAGCCCCTTGGCTGAATGGGGCTCCCCCATGGGTCCAAGAGTTGCACTTCCCCCAGATCGTCTCCTCCCTCAGAAACCGAGGGGTAGCCTCAGTCTGAAAGCTCTACCTGGACGTCCAGGGCCGACTGTGGAAGCGGAACTTTGTGCCTTCCCTCTCTTCTGGGGTGGCTTGCTGCCTCATCCCTAATACAGGATTTCTACCTGGATGGCTGCCTCGCGCTGGGATGTCACTCTCTGCTGAATTGGACAGCCAACCTGAAAAGCAAAGCCCCATCTCCTTGAAAGCCTCCAAGTAGATGCCAGGGCAAACCTCGAGGGAGGGCCTAGGTGCAGACCCCTCTGTTGTGTTAATCAAGGTCTTCACCTTGACTGCGAGCCAATCTAGGGACTGTATCCTCTGCTTACCTGGAGCGATAGCCCTCAGGCCTAGGGGATAGCCTTCCTGGGACATCCAAGACAGAGGTCAGGATGAGCCGGGAATAGCCACAACTGTTTTTGTCTTTCAAGGGCTGATAGCTGGGGTGGGGCCCTATGGAACCCACTGCTCTGGAGGTGGTGGTTCCCTTCTGGGAAATGTCACATCCCTACCAAATTGAGAAGTTTCCTACCACAAACCTGGCAGAGACTGGGTCCTCATCCAAAGAGTGATGTGACAGGGGCAGGCTGGGGCAAAATGCAGGGACCCCAGACGAGGTGCTGGGTTGTCAGAGAGAAAACAAACTGATCGATTCCTTCTTTCCAGACTTGGCCTCTCATGCGACTTCTGTAGTGCAAGATTTACTTTTACAGGGGGAGGCTGCCCAGGATGATTTTTGAGACCCCAATGTTTTGAGATTAACTGTCTGTGCATGTGTACAAAATCCTACTGTCACTGACTGTTATTTCTTTTCTTCTTTATTCATCCTTCTCATTTGTATCGCTATTCCTACTGCTCTACCTATAATATTCTAATCCCCTGCTCTCTGTGCAGAGACCTTCTTTTTGTCCCCTGACGTGCATTCCTGGAGCTCTGTGATGGAAATAGTGAATTAAAAGACACAAAGTCAGACTCGGGCTGGGAGGATTGGAAAAATGTGAACTTCCCACAAATTCAAAATGGGGATCTAGTCCTAGCTGTGTCACTTAACAGCTTTGTGAAGGTGAAACATTTGCAAGTTGTTCATCTGTAAAGGCACTCCGGTAAGCCTTATCGTGTAGAAATGGAAGCATATACATACTGTATTATAGACGACTTGGGATATGGATTGGGACGCAGTGGGTCTTTAATGATTAGCTGCTATTATATGTTTATTTTGAATCTCCGAAATAGTAAGAACCCATCAGTTTTTTTTTCTTAAATCTAGTACATATCAAACAATACGCAATGATCTGCAACAAACTTTCTTTAATAAACTAAGCAAATCCAGGTAGTTTTAATATAACAAAAATAAAGACTAGAAGGAATACGGCAAACCAATAATTGAACACAGTGAAATTTTTGTTTTTTAATTTCCTTCCTTCATTTGGGATCCCAAGTATTTTATCGTTGGATTCTTTTACATCTCCATGAAAATCCTGTTTCACTGTCATGTTATCTTATCTCGATCATGAGCAAAGTACTGAATATTTTCCATTTGTTTTACAAATTTCAAAACAGTAACATTCAAACCTTTTCAACAGCAAAAACGTGAGAGCCATAGCATTCACATATTTATATTCTGAACGTTCTAAACCTTCTATTAAACGAAACAACATTTGAAAACAATATTATATATCTATATCAGTCTATTTATCGGTCTCGCTGTTTTTTACCTAAAGGTTACTCATGAGGAAAATGGAAAAGCAGATTAACGTTGTGTTAAAATTAAACAGACCGCGACCACAATTTGTCTTAGAAATTCCAAAACTGTAACTTTCAAACCCGTTAAATAGGAAAAATATGACAGGCACGTCATTCACATGTTTATAATTTGAAGGTTGTAAAGCTTCATTAAAAGACATAACATTTGAAAAAAATACTACGTCTGTTAGTATATCTAATCTAATCTATCTTTACCTAGAAGTTACTCATGAGGACAAACAAAATGCAGATAAACACCGTTTTAAAAGTAAACTGTCCTTGACCACAATTTGTCTTATAATTTCCAAAAGTGTAAAATTCAAACCTCTAGATAGTAAAAAATGTGAGAGCATGTCATTCACATATTGATATCGTGAAGGATGTAACGCTTCATTAAAAGATACATTTGACAAAGTGCTACATATCTGTATAACTATCTGTCATCTATCTATATCTCCTATCTATCCATCCATCCATCCATCCATCCATCCATCCATCCATCCATGCATCCAACTGTCTCTCTACCATCATTCTGTCTTTACCTACAAGTTACTCATGGGGTGAAAAAGGAAATGCACATGGAAATCCTGCTTACACCTAAACCGACGTTCACCACAATTTGTCTTAGAAATTCCAAAACTGTAACTTTCAAACCCTTTACATAGAAAAAATATGATAGCCATGTCATTCACATATTCACATTTTGATGGTTGTAAACCTTCTTTAAAAGACATCACATTTGATAAAATACTACATATCTGTCTATACCTACATCTAATCTATTTACCTAGAAGTTAGTCGTGAAGAAAAAGGAAATGCAGATAAACACTATGTTAAAAGTAAACCGTCGTTCACCGCAATTTGTCTTATAACTTTCAAACGTTTTAGATAGCAACATATGTCACAGCCACGTCATTCTCATATTTCTACTTTGAATCTTCTAAACCTTTATTAAAACAAATAACATCTGAAATTGTTCTATGTTTCTATGTGTTTATCTATCTACGTATCTATCTGGTATCTATCATCTATCTATCCTTCTATCTTTACCCAGAAGTCACTCATGAGAAAACAGGAAAACCAGGTAAACATTTTGTTAAACCTAAACTGACCTCAACCGCCCACTACTGGGCAGGCAGGCTGCTCTCTTCAACCCCGAGGTGAAACGCCTGCCCCAGACCTCACTACATGTGGGAGGAGCTGTGCGCCGGGGCCTTGGAAGGCGCACTGGCCTTGGCAACACTGGCAGCCCTGGCTGCGGCTCTCACCTCTGCTCTCTCTTCCTCATCTCTCAAAGCCTCCTCATACAGTTTTGGGAAGGAACTGGGGACGGTCTCGTTGAGCCTGGCCATAATTTCCAGCACGCGCATCTTGGTGGTCTCAGCGTGGGCTCTTGGGCCCCACAGGAACTCGTAGCATGGAGGATCACTGCCGGGCACCTGGCGGTACTCCAGGTACTCGGGCTGCACTAAATCTTTCATGATGAGCTTCTTGGGTTCCCCGAAGACGGCGTGCCTCTTCCCAGCGTAGACCCCCAACACGTTGAGTGATTTCCAGACCTCCTCCTCGGTGGCGCGGTTACCCTTCAGGAAGATCACGGCCAGGATGTTCACCAGGAGACCAGTCTTGGGCATACTCTTGTCCCTGTTCAGACTTCCCTCACTGGGGAGATCCAGGAGGGTGATAAGGGAATAGAAGTGATTGCCGGAGTCGACTTCCTTCACCTCTAGGCCAAAGAGCAGCTCCATGCGCTCAGAGGCTCTCCTGAGGACCTCAGAGAAGTGCTCCCTGTACTTCTTTTTGACTGCCTTTAGCATTTCGGCCCATGTAATGCACTCACCCAGTTTATACTTCCCCAGCAGGAACCGCACCAGCACGTGTGCCTCCCTGGTCAGAGGATCTTCGCGAGCCGACCGAGTGGCCGATGCTGCAAAGGAGGTGCTTGGGCCCTCCTCAGCTTGGCTCTGGGCCCCTTCATCAGATCTGGGGTATGAGACACCTGCCTCGGGAGGCCCAGCGGCTGAGGCTCCCTGAGGTTCCTGGAAAGGGCCAGGAGCAGGGCAGCTTGGGGGAGAACCCCCAGAAACAGGACAAGTGGGGCACTCTTCTTCTTCTGCTGCTGCAGCGGCCTGATCACCTCGGAGACTCTCAGTCTCATCTGCACCCTGGAGGCGTCTACTCTTCGGACCCCGAGGCATGATGGCACAGGTCAGGCACAGCGGGCTCGGGTGTGGGCAGAGCAGGTGATGCCAGCACCTGGAGGAGGGAGAATGAGATGGTGTGTGCACCTCTGCAGGGAGATTCCACCGTGGCCTTAACCAAGGCCGCCTCTGCAGGTCTGAGGGCCGTCAGTGCTCTGTCTGGGGACCCACGGGGCTCCTCTCTGATTGGCCTGGATCCTCAGAACCGTGCAAAGCTGCATGGAGAGTACCTAGGACAGAGCCATGCACCCTACCTGGAGTTACAGGGGTGACGGCAGGGCCTGGCAAGGGGAACCTCGTGTTCTGGGTTTGAGATGTGTTCTCAGTTCACATTCAGGATCATTATGTATATTTTGGCCGGGCACCCCAGCCCCCCACTGCGCTCCGCTTCTTTCCAGTAGACACTTCAAACCCAGTATCGACATGTCTCTGGGGCCCTCTTTGATCACAGTACTTAGGGATTCTGAGGTGTCCTCTGTGTTTGGGGTGCATGGTCCCCACAGTGATCATGCTCCGTACCCTGACTCTCCCTGACCTGGAAATCCTCCGTCTGCTGACCTGCTGCCAGCCCTTAGGCCCAGGCCCCCACCCCTACGATCTCCCAAAGGAAAGTGAGAAAAGCCCCATAGGCTTTACATGGGCCAGGGACCTCCATCGCCAACGGGCCCTCTGCTGACCTGCTGCCGGCCCCCCAGCCCTGGGCCCTCACCCCCGTGACTCTCACACAGCAAAGTGAGAAGGCTCGTGGGGCCTTCCACCCGCCCAGACCCTCCATGGCCAACGTCCCCACTGCTGACCTGCTGCCGGCCCCCCAGCCCCGGGCCCGCACCCCCGTGACTCTCCCACAGCAAAGTGAGGAGGCTCGTGGGGCCTTCCACCCGCCCAGACCCTCCATGGCCAACGTCCCCGCTGCTGACCTGCTGCCGGCCCCCCAGCCCCCCAGCCCCGTCCCGCACCCCCGTGACGCTCCCACAGCAAAGTGAGAAGGCTCGTGGGGCCTCACACCCGCCCAGACCCTCCATGGCCAACGTCCCCGCTGCTGACCTGCTGCCAGCCCCCCGGCCCCCCAGCCCCGTCCCGCACCCCCGTGACTCTCCCACAGCAAAGTGAGAAGGCTCGTGGGGCCTCACACCCGCCCAGACCCTCCATGGCCAACGTCCCCGCTGCTGACCTGCTGCCGGCCCCCCAGCCCCGGGCCCGCACCCCCGTGACTCTCCCACAGCAAAGTGAGAAGGCTCGTGGGGCCTTCCACCCGCCCAGACCCTCCATGGCCAACGTCCCCGCTGCTGACCTGCTGCCGGCCCCCCAGCCCCCCAGCCCCGGGCCCGCACCCCCGTGACTCTCCCACAGCAAAGTGAGGAGGCTCGTGGGGCCTTCCACCCGCCCAGACCCTGCATGGCCAACGTCCCCGCTGCTGACCTGCTGCCAGCCCCCCAGCCCCGCTCCGCACCCCCGTGACTCTCCCACAGCAAAGTGAGAAGGCTCCTGGGGCCTTCCACCCGCCCAGACCCTCCATGGCCAACGTCCCCGCTGCTGACCTGCTGCCGGCCCCCCAGCCCCGGGCCCGCACCCCCGTGACTCTCCCACAGCAAAGTGAGAAGGCTCGTGAGCCCTTCCACCCGCCCAGACCCTCCATGGCCAACGTCCCCGCTGCTGACCTGCTCCCGGCCCCCCAGCCCCCCAGCCCCGCACCCCCGTGACTCTCCCACAGCAAAGTGAGAAGGCTCGTGGGGCCTTCCACCCGCCCAGACCCTCCATGGCCAACGTCCCCACTGCTGACCTGCTGCCAGCCCCCCAGCCCCCCAGCCCCGGGCCCGCACCCCCATGACTCTCCCACAGCAAAGTGAGGAGGCTCGTGGGGCCTTCCACCCACCCAGACCCTCCATCACCAACGTCCCCGCTGCTGACCTGCTGCCGGCCCCCCAGCCCCGGGCCCGCACCCCCGTGACTCTCCCACAGCAAAGTGAGAAGGCTCGTGGGGCCTTCCACCCGCCCAGACCCTCCATGGCCAACGTCCCCACTGCTGACCTGCTGCCGGCCCCCCAGCCCCGGGCCCGCACCCCCGTGACTCTCCCACAGCAAAGTGAGAAGGCTCCTGGGGCCTTCCACCCGCCCAGACCCATGGCGGCGGCGCCATGCGTCACCCCAGTTCCTGGCTCTGGGGTCCCCGCACTCCTCACCACGGGCCTGACCTCAGACTTTGGGGCCTGCGATTTCCCCCTCAGCAAAGCCGAGCCGAGCCCGAGCCCGCCAGTCCCGGACGGACGAGGCCTTCATTCCCTGAGACCGCGGGGTACGCGGAGGACTCTGGGCCCTGCAGCCATTTTGAGGCCGCCCGGGAATGGGGGTGGGGGTGGGGCCCGGCATGTGTGGCCGCCTGTTTTCAGGGGGAAGGGGGGCCCTTGTCGGGCAGGTCCCGCACTCGTACCTTAGGTCACCTCGCACCTGACGCCGACAGGATGAGACGTGGGACTCCTCTCTCTGCGCACCTCACACCGCAGCTCTGGGACAGGCCTCCCGCTGGGCAGCCGGGCTCCCTGGCAGTTGGGCGGGGCCGCTTCCGGTGCCCACGTGGGTCTGGGCGGGGCACGTGCACGGGAGGGGGTTGGGGTCTGGGGGCGAGGCCCGCAGGACTGGCACCCCACTCGGGAGCCTTTTCTGGACTCGGCGGGTCCTGGGCTGCTCCTCCTGCCCACCCGAGTCAGCTGCCTCGGACCGAGGCTCTCACGTCCCTCAGAACCCCCGGTAGGAAATGTTTAGGGACCCGAGCCAAGCAGCCATGCGTGGGGCCGCCCAAGGCTGACAGCAATGGTGACCCCCCCTCCCCCCGCAGCCCTCTCTGTCCTCCCTTGACTCCTTGTAGGTGCTGGGCCCCGTCCCCTGTGTCTACCTGGGGCCAACCCCTCACGTCAAGGACTGCAACTGCCCGAGACGCCTGATGCGTGTGCTGCTGGTACCCCCCTGCCGGCCATTCCTGCCTGAGGGCTCCCACACGTGGCTGCAGGGGGTGACAATCCCGGGGGCACCAGTGTTCCGAGGTAATGAACTTGCTCTGTAGCGTATCATAGCAGGCCTGTACGTCATCCCTGTCTCGGTTAAATCCTTCCTTTACTAGGTCCCTCTAGACTCACAGGGAGAAAGTGGGGTGCCCACTCGCCTGATAGCTCTGCCTGGGGCCTCTGTTGGCTGACGTCGGTGTTCTTGCTGCAAGTCTCTGGAACGAATTTCTGTCCTTATGTGCAAACACTGTGATAGTTGCTCTTCTGCGTTAACCCACGCCTGAGATTGTATTAAGGTGATCGTTTCAAAAGCACAGCCCTCATCTACTAACAACATTTCACATGGTCATTGTACAACCTCTGGACTCACGCTGCCCCAAACAATTCAGACTTTCCTCCTGATATTACCCCATGGCCCTGGCACCTGGCTATGAGGCACTGCCTCGGGTTCTCTCAGGGAAACATTAGAAATTCACTGTCCCGGGGCACACTGGAAGAAACAAGGCCCAAACTTTACAAACTTTCCTCCAACCATCCCTGCCTTCTACAGGCCTGTCTCTACTTCATGGCAAGCTGCCAGCTGCCCCCACACAATTACTAATTCAGTACAAACTTAGTGCCTCTCAGCGGTTTCTCATTACTTTTTTACTGCTATTGTTGGTGTGTGTTTTTTATCACTTCTTTCGTTTTTGAACGGTTGATTTGGGACCCTGGAAACAGCAGCCCAAGTTTGGTAGTCATCTTGGAAACTATGGGTAAGGCACTAAATCTGTAATTAATTTCAGAATGTTCATTTTTACAATATTCTTTTCCCCCTGAATAAATTAACTGCTCTATTTGGGACTTTTATATTAATACCTCTCAGTAAGCTTTTATAGTTGCATGTATAAAGGTATTGTACAGTTTTGTAAGGTTTCATTTTAAGTACATTTTAGTTGTTATTGCTGTTGTGACTAATGTATTATCCATTAAGAGCCGTTTAGTTATTTATTGTTTGTGACCAGACTTCTGAATTTGCTAGTGATTTTCTGTATACTATCTTTTTGATTTTCCTTGTATATTTGAATATTGTGTTTCCCTATTACTGTATGTATTTAAATTATAGGATCATATTGGTACTATTATCATGTGTTTCTTTTCATTATTCATACCTCTTATTTTATTATTCTTATGCATGGCTGTGTCTTACTGTACATTCACATGCAAGTCTGTAATATCATGCCTCTGTGTGTTTTTCCTGAGTTTTTGGGAATGCTTCTAATATATCACGTTTATGTATATTTGCTGGTGATTTTATGATATGGAAATTCTGTTCTTATAAGTTTGCTAAAAGGTATTACCATGAATTTGTGTTGAATTTTTATCCAAAGCTTTTTCTTTCCTCCTGCACATGATCATATGCTTTCTCTCTCCTGTTAGTATAGTGAATCTGATTCATGTTTTATGATGTGATATCTTTGCATTCCTTGACACAGCTTATTTCTTATTAATTCACCACTATATTGCATATGTTATAAAATTATTTAAGATACTAGCTTCTATAAGAGTGAGCTTGGCTCTCGTGTTCTTTTTTCAGGATATCCTTATCTGGTCTTCATATCACGGAAAGCTAGCCCGTTAGAATGGATGAGTCATTTCCCATCTTCATGTGTGGTTTGGAAGAGTTTGTATAAAATTTTGATTCACCATTTGGTATAAAGAGTTTCCAAACTTGGGTGGTCTGGGAACATTTTGAGGGTAACTTGGGTTTAACTGCAATTTTAGTTTGTATTGTTAGATTAAGTTTTCTATTTCTTTATAGACCTATTTAATCATTTATATTTTGCTAAGAATATTCCAGTTCAGTTGGATTTTTAAATTGAAAGGCATGCTATTTATAATAAAATTATGTTATGATTGAAATTGTCAAACATATGCAGCAGTACAGAGAATAGAATAAGGAACCCAATATAACTGGCACTCAGTATCAACAATCCTCAATAGTAATAGGAAGAAGCTTGAACAGATGAAGATTTATATATTTATTTGTTTGTTGGTAACACTATTCCAGAAGCAACCCTGTGCACTTCCATTAGGAGATACATGATGTTTGCTCTCTCCTTTGTGGGGATGTTGGCAGTCATTGAGGATAATAGCCCTCATCCATTAATCCATTAGGGGCTGCAGAATGGTAATTTTATCATTCTTTTTGTTTATTAGCTAAAATTATTCTCTAAGTCAGATCTTTTCCTTATCCACCATTTATTCTCCTGATGCAATGGTAAAAGTATAGTATTCTCTTACAGCCTTTAAACCTCTTCTGAAGGTATAGTTTGTAGAATTTTACTTAACTAATATCACTGATTTCTGCTTTTTTCTTTTATAGTTCATAATACCTATTTAAAATGTTATAGAAATGTTTTCAAAGAACTGACTTTCATTAGTTGGTTGTGCTGTCTTTTAATTAATCATTTCTGCATTTGTTTTCATTATTTCCTACCTTGTAATTATTTTGGTATAGTATGCTATTGTTTTTGTAGCTCTCAAATCATTTGGATGTTTTAAACATGTCTTTTTCTGATAAATTGATTTAAGGCTAAAATATCCGAGTATGACTTGGGTTGTTTCCCACCAGTAATACTGTAGGACTTTATATGTACAGCTCAAAATTTTTTAAAGTTGAATAAATGTTTCCCTTATATTAGAATTTTTTAACGTGTGTGTGTGTGTGTGTGTGTGTACACATATATATGTGATAGAGTTAACTTTTTCCTAAGAATGAAAAGAAGATTTCACATGAAAAAGAGCAGTCAATATAATTGGTCAATGGTAAGTCAGGGATTATTGAGAAAACAGAAATAACTCTAAATATATAACTCGAAGACTTTAGCGCAGGAAATTGGTTATTTTAGAAGCCAATAAAGAGAGTTTAGTAAAACAATACTTAGCAACTCAAAAAAAGGCTAGAGGAAGAAAGAAGTACGGTATTCTTACTGAAGGTCCTTGAAGCCATGCAGAAAATGTAACCCTTGAAGGAGAAGCCACCTGCTTCAGAGAGGAAAATTCTGGGCATTTTTCATTCACCTGGGCACTTTTGCCACCTCTTGGCACTTCTTGGCTTAACTGATCTGACACCCAGGTGTTGGAGAGCACAGAGCATAACAAATGGGAGTTAGACATGTTATAGTAGAGAACAGAGCAGGGAAAGCGTGAGGAATCGAACTGAGGATAAATAGGTCCAGGGCTGCATACCTTGTGGACAGATTAAATGTTTAAAAAGCATATCTAATTTGATGCAGAATAGTGTTTTATAAAATTTATTATTCATGATAAAAGAAGATATGTTACCAGATAAGTAAAGGATGCAGTATCTAAAAAAATAATTAAAGGTAAACTTAAATCAATAAAAGTATTTAAAAATTGGTGAATAGAAGATCAATATATAAACATGCACTCTGTTTGTATAGCAACAAATAGTATCAATATGAAATTAACAAAATATAACTTGTAAATTACCATACAAAATACCTGGTGCCTAATATATTTATATATAAAATATGAATAAAAAACATACAGAGAGTGTCAAAAAATGTATACACATTTTAAGAAAGCAAACTGTATTAAAATTATAATACTCAATATATACCAATATCGAAAGATGATTACAAGTCACGTTTGACTTCTGCAATGACAAGAGGTGCTCAAAGTGGTTACCATCAGTGTCCAGGCACTTCTGATTACAGCGAACTACTGCTTGAGCAACACTGATCAAAGTGTCCACTTGTATACCTTTTTTGGCACCCCCAGCATATAGCTATTATATAAAGAAACTAATAAAAACCTAAGTAAATACAGAATTATCATATGTTCGTGGAGTACTGAATATTGTAAACATGTTAATTCTCCCCAAATTTAATCTACAGTATATGTTAATACCCATTTCCCCGAAAAGGAACTCAATAGGTTTTGTATATGAAACTTGACAAGCTGATTTTAAACTTTAAATTTACTTGAAAATGGTGATGAGCATATTTCTTTACAAAGAAAAAAATATGAGGACGTACCCTATTAGGTATTAAGAATTACTTTTTATAAAAGCTATAGTAATTAAAATTTTGTGGTATATTTGCTGGTATAAGCAAATAGACCAATAGAACTGAATAAATGTCCCCAAACACCACTTATACATGGACCTCTGATTATTAAAACTGCCACTGCAGAGAAGTAGAGAAAGAATAGTCTTCTTAATAAAGTCCGACAACGAAACAACTGGATATCCAAATTAAAAAAATAATGCTACTAGAACACTCTGTCACACTAGTCACACAATTCAGTTCTAGATGGGATTAAAAACCTTCCTTTATATATATTACAATTTTCAAAGTTACATCACATATGAGGAGAGCAAAAAGAATCCATATATTCTGTCAATGAGAAGAGACACCAGCATGGGTCAAGTAGGGCATTTGGAGGGAAAGGGCTCAAGGGAAATGGGGACATCAGTCAACTGAGTGACAGAAGAACTGAGGATGATGTGAACTGGAGAGAACGAGAAGAAATGGCAGCTCATATAGCTCCTCTGTCCCTCGCTTATTTGGCCTGGATACCATAAAGGGCCTGCATTTTGAAAGAGCAGTTAGGACTGGCTTAGTAGAAAACTACCTGGGCCAATGATCTGTTCATTCCATCTACCTTTTCACCAGTCCTCCCACTGACCTGTCAATCTCTGGACCTTAAGGAAGCATAACCTGGACAATAGTGGCAGGGGATACAGTGCTGATTATAGACACACTAAAGAGAACCAGGAAGACATCATTGACATAGAGGCAGTCCTAAGTTGTCCAGATGTGATGAGAGCAGTGTACTACCTCCTTCTCCACCAGAATGAGTGTTCTGCTATGGGGTGAGCAAATTGGGAGCCTGGGCCTCTCCCTCTTTTTGCCTACATGGAGGTATCCAGCAGATTTTGCTATTTATCAGGGAGAACCCCTTGTGAAAGCCCACACTGGGGTTTAGAGTACTTAATGGAGCAAGAGGGTGTTCTCTTTCCTTGTTGTCAGGGCTACTCTGAGTGGAGAGGTCAGAAAGTATGGAGTGACCCTGATTCTACAAGGGGGCAGGCAGCTTTGAATGATCTTATTGAGAGAGCCTCCTCCTCTAGCAAGTAAGCTACCACCACCCATGGCAGGTTGTGCCTTGAAGTGTGTAAATGAGGACTCTCCACCATCTAAATGGTATTTGGAACTCCAGTGGGAAAGTCTGACAGCCTATCCTTAAATGTGGAAGGCATCACCCAGAAATAAGTCCACAGGATCATAAATTGAGGGGAACTGGAGGAGGATGAGTCCTATCTTGGGTTACCCCATTGGTCATGGGTACGTATGAGCCCAGAACAAGGCCTGCCTTCACCTCAGCTCTATATCCTTCCTTCCAGCTACCCTCAGCTTTGACAGGGGTGAACAACTCCTTTCTCAAATGTTTCATGAACCTATTTCTACCTGTCACCAGGTAACCACTTTAGGCTTGGTGTGGGGACAGAGTTTCAGAGAGCAGTTTCCAGGCTCTCAGCCTCACGTGGAAAGGTGCTAGCTCAGATATTAGATGGCCATCAGCTGTAATCAGATGGCCATCCACTGTGGCTGGGTGGCCATCAGCTGTTACCGGTTAGCCATTAGTCACTGATACAACTGCTGTGGCTACGCTAGGGGGTTTTGGTTGGTTGGTTGGCAAAGAAGCAGACGGCAGGCTGCGCATCATGCGGCTCCTGCTTCCTGTGTCTCCAACCCAGCCACCAGCGAGAGTATAGTGGTATGACTCCCCTATCTGTGGCTCCGTGGGTGTTCCTTTTTGGCCTCACCATGTCCTGCGTTCTTATGTGGGGAGTGGGAGCTGAGACCCTGCATGACACTTGAAACCTTGGTACATGAGGAATGAAGAAAGACTAAAAGAAAGGATTAATATCTAGGTAAATATAGTATTCTTGTATTCACATTTTCTGCTGCTGCTGCATAACACAGATTAGCACCAATTTAGCAGGATAAATAAACACAAATTTATTATCACACAGTTTCTATGTGTAAGAAGTTCAGGTAAAAATCAACTGTGGTCTCTGCTTTAGAGTCTCATCCAAGGTGTCAGCTGAGCTGTGTTCTCATCTGAAGGCTGAACTAGAGAGAGAGCCAAGCTGGCTCACTTTTTTGGTAATGGTGCTAAGAAGATCTTGGTCGTTTTGGTTTTGGTTTTGTTTTCTTGCGGGGGTGGTTTGTTTTTGTTTTGTTTTTGGTGGTGGTGGTGCTGCTGGCTGTTGGTTAGAGGCCCACCTCAGTTCCTAAACACAGCCTGCAATTCCATGACATGTGGCTCACTCCATACTGGCCCTCGTCATAGGCAGTTCACAACATGACAGATTTTTTTCCTTCATTGCCACCAGGATAGCAAGAACTATGCTGTTAGCAAAACAGAATCTTATATAATGCTCATAATCAAGGGAGTCCCATCTCAACTTTGACATACGTAAGGGCAAAATAGATAAATAAATAAGAAGTACAAATACTGAATCATTATGTTGGACATCTGAAACCAATATAATGTTATACGTCAATTATACCTCAATAAAAATAAGAAAGAAAATTTTAATACTTCTATGTGCAAAGGAAGAAATTAGACTCCCCCCTTTTTTAGTGCATTTACTTTAAAAAATATGGATTCTTTCTCTGCCTGTGGAGATCTATGTAAATCTTGTAAAAGTTAAAATAACCCTTTGGCCAGTTTTATAACCCAGCAATTTTTTTCTCAAGTAACTGGGAACCACCTTTTTTAAATGTAAACATCAAAGAAGATAGCACCCCTATCTTCTAGTCTCTCTAAGAGTCTAACTTTGGCCTATCTCTGAGGTGTAAAATACTGCTTCCTGTCACAAAGATATGAGTTTACTATTCCTTTGGATAAAGGCAATTGGCTAACAAAGATGGCTACCCCAATTACCAGATAAATTTAGGATGAACTATGTGTAACATCTTCCTCTTACCTGAGGAATAGTTATCATTATCCTAATGTGTAATGGGCTGTATCTGATTGGCTGTATAAAAGCGTGAGATATCTTTCTGTCTTTGCAATCTCTTTAGCAGGTTGCCTGTGATGGGTGTCACATTCTGGTTTAATGCTTATTAAATAATAAAACTGTTTCCTTTCTTTCCTATAATTTGGAGAGAGGCATTTTTGAGTTGGCAGGAAAGTTTGTTTCTAATTAATTACCTCAAGAAATCTGGCAATGAGGACAAGACTTCTGGAAGTTTCTGAATTGAGTGAATAAGCAAAAGTTCTATGGACACAAAAGAGTCAGGTAAGAACCCTTAAATTATACCATCTCCCTTCTAGCTCTCTGCTATTTTGGGACAGTTATTAGAAGAACCGACCTCTCCAAATTCAAGATTTTACTATTAAATAAGCATGGTAATATGGGCTCTAAGATCCCATCAAGATCACCGTTAGCTTTGGTGATAGAAAAATATGTGAAGCCTGTAATGATGGTGCCTACCGTTCTTTCTCTTTAACAGGTACCATCTCTCTGCCACATTAGGAATGGTGTACCTATCAGAATCTATCTAGTCTGACAGTGGCCTGAGGATGCTTCCTTTAATTTGGATAAATTAACATATTTGTGGAGGTTCTCAGAACGGCCTCATCTTAACCAAGTGAATTACTGGTATTCTTACACGAAAGTTAAATATGATTTGGCTAGCCAGAAGGAAAAATCGAGAAAAGAGGAAGAGGAAATAAGAGAATTAAAGGTACATTCTCTTTCACAGAACCCTCCTCCTTTCTCTGCGGTCCCAGCTCTTTCTACTCCCCCCTTCCCTTCTCTGTATCTTTCCCTACATCAAATCAATTCCTGGAGAGAATGAGACAATGATCTTTTGGATGTGTGGTTCCCTTCATTGGTGGATTTCCCAGCACAGAGGAACTAAGACAGAAGTCTATTAATCGCTGATGAATTCCCTGCCCTGTTTGAGGACATAGGTTTGTGTACCTTATGCCCTAGCCTGAGTCCACTCCATGTCTTAGCCCAGATCTCACCTACAAGATTCCAATATCATCCACATGCCAGGGTAAGAAAGCAGAAATTATAAAGAAACATGATCATGGAATAATTGAGAACTTGGATAAAAGACCATGACCCCACATGAAGACAACAGGATCGAGAATAATTGCACTAGGCCCTTGAAACAAAGCAAACAACAACAAAAAAGGTGTTAAGCTGATAAATGTCAACATGGGAAGGTTAACCAAAAGACCGTATCATGTATGTTTTATTTGTATCAATATGAGAAAAACTAGCCCTTCCTACTCACATCACCAGCAGTGCCGAAAGCAGCATTGAGAAGCTACTCAGCCTTCCTAGGTAATCCACTTGCCTTTCTAACAAGCTGATATTACTCATTTAGAGTGTGTTTCCAGTTTATAGCTCCACGAATGGGGATGTGCACTAGCTCCTGTGTGGAATTTTTTAACCAGCAGACTGCTAGTTTGATGGAGCAAGCATGTCAGAGTCCCAAAGATTACCACATCAAGGTGTGTGGTGGCCAAAGGAAACCACTGCCACCCCCTCCCACAAGTATGGAAGAACTGAGGGCCTCAAGACCTGCAAGAAGGGTTGCTAATAGCCAAACTTGAAGCCTTTCTACTAAAGGTGAGCTGGGAGAAGTTGCAGCGATGTAAGCAGAAAATAGGTGAGACCCCACACCCCCCCAATTGATTTCCATCAGCAGTTTGGTGAGTCATTCTCAAAATTTTTTGGCTTGGATCCAAAAGCAGATCAAAATCGCCCTCCAGCCCTCAGCACCTTTGTCTGGGCTCTGTTGCTGATTATCTAAATTTAGGCAAAAAGTGGTAGCATGGGAAAGACAGACTAGCACTCAAATCTCAGCAGCAGCTACCTCATTTTCTGACAATCTAAAAGAAAGACAAAGAAGACATGAAAAATTGTTGTGTTAGAGGCTTAGGTGAAACTATTTACTGAAAGAATAACCCCTACTCTGGACAACTTATGAAAGAAATAAAGAAGGGAGACTGTATGTCATTCTTGCAAAAACAGGACATCGGAAGAGGAACAATAGAAAGAAACTTACAAGGATGCAGTAATGGCAGAAACAAGGAATCAGGAAAGCCAGGAAAGGCTGGAGAATAATTAGGAAATGAAGAAAAATGGACAGACTTAGGAATCTTGGATGGAAATTGGTGATACTGATACTACTTATTCTGGAATTTCCTCAGGGATTTTTCACGTCCTATGACTAAGGGACATCCTTTCTTCCTTTCTTTTGATCTTCCCATAATCCTATTGGGGAGAGTCCTGCTGTAAAAATGAAAGATTGCCATATTCTGTATGTTGGTTGGTGTGTCTGTGGAGCTTCCTAAAGGGGGAAAAATGCACCTGATTTGATAACAATGTGCTTTCTGAAGGAACTGGGGTATGGCAGAACATGGCAGTGCTATACCATGCTGGAAAAGCACCTCAAGCTGAAACAAATCTATGCATCTCTTTGGGCCCCAGGGAATAATGACACTGGTTTAATTCCAGGTGTAGAACCAATAAAAATAGCCTACCAAAGGGATAAGTCATGGCCATCTGTAAAACAATATTCTTTGTTAAGAGCTCAATTAGAAGAAATAAAACTGGTTCTAAAAGAATTAGAAAAAAAGGGAGATAATAAAAAATAAAAACAATTCTTGCCCTGTAATACCCCTGTACTTCCAGTAAAGAAGGAAGATACATTATATAAAGTGGTTGACCACTGTATAAATTTGTACAGGATCTTAGAGAAGTAAATAAAATTGCTGTTCCATTAACCCTTTTAGTCCCTGAGCTTACAACTAATCTCACTTGTGACGTCAGTACCATCATCTGCAATGTTTTTTGTTGTTTTTTTCTGTAGTTGAGCTATGATCTGATTTTTTTCTCCCCCTCTTTCTGTTCCTCTAGCACACGTCTATGTTCTTGTTTGCATTTGCTAACAAAGGGGTACAGTATTTATGGCAAAGGATTCCTCAAAGGTTGGGGACTCTCCTGCTATTTTCTCTAGTCATACAGGAAAACTTAAAGAGAAATTTGTCCCACTAGAGAGACAACTATGCAGTATTTACATGATTTGCAGGTAGACTCAGAAACTAAAGAGCAATGCAAAGTTGATACTTTGACTCTGTTATAATTCCTCTCTCCAGACAAAGTGCAATATTGCCAAACTCAGGTAAAATCTTTAGGGCATCTTTTGTCAGCTGAAGGCCGTAAAGTGTCACAATCTAGGATCCAGCCAATTTTGCAGTTGAAACTGCCTACTACAAGACAAAACAAAAGGGGCCGGCCCGGTGGCTCAGGCGGTTAGAGCTCCATGCTCCTAATTCCGAAGGCTGCCGGTTCGATTCCCACATGGGCCAGTGGGCTCTCAACCACAAGGTTGTCAGTTCAATTCCTGGAGTCCCGCAAGGGATGGTGGGCTCCGCCCCCTGAAAATAAGATTGAACACAGCACCTTGAGCTGAGCTGCCTCCCGGATGGCTAGGTTGGAGTGCAGGCTCTTAACCACAAGGTTGCCGGTTTGACACCCGCAAGGGATGGTGGGCTGCGCCCCCTGCAACTAGCAATGGCAACTGGACCTGGAGCTGAGCTGCACCCTCCATAACTAAGACTGAAAGGACAACAACTTGAAGCTGAACGGCACCCCCCACAACTAAGATTGAAAGGACAACAACTTGACTTGGAAAAAAAAAAAAAAAGTCCTGGAAGTACACACTGTTCCCCAATAAAGTCCTGTTCCCCTTCTCCAATAAAAAACAGACAAACAAAACAAAAGAACCCAGATAATTTGGGGTCTAGTATGGTATTGCAGACAGTGGATTCTAGGTTTTACAGAAGTGGGCAAAATTCTGACAGAGCAATTAATTGCATGGTCATGGTCATTTTCCAGATCCTCTGATTTGGTCCCTAGAATCTGAAGAGGATTTTGAATAATTGAAATTGGCTCCCCCCCCCCCCAGCTTTGGAGATTCTAAATTTGAAAAACCTGACACAATTTATCTGATATTTCTGTTCAAAATGCAGATTTGATAATGTTTACTGCTGGGCCATGTACTTGAAATAAAAGTGGCCAACTTAAGGCTTCCTGTGCTGTAGCAATTTACCATGAAATCTCAGAAGCTTACGTTTTGTCCAGAATTAGGTCTGCACAAGCAGACGAGGCTAATAGCAGTTTCTAGAGCTGCAATTCTTGGTTCTGGAGTTAAAGTAGATACATATACTACTAATAAATGTTTGGTTCTATCATGTCACGGGGTAAATTTGGAAAAACGGGATTTTTGACTTTGATGGGAACTAGAATATCTCATGGAAAATTGATCACTGATTTGTTAGAAGCTTTACAACTGCCTACTCAGATGTTCATTACGGAACTCACGCAGGGCAGAAGGACAAGTTTCTAAAGGAAATAATTTTGCTGATAGACCTGCAAAATTTGCTGTTGACACATAGCAGACTTATTTATTTTAGCTTTTGTTGCTTGTGCTTTTGCTGCTATATCCAGGAAATCACTGTTGAGACCAATGTCAGGGAGTTTTTTCCCTGTTTTCTTCTAGGAGTTTTACGGTTTCGGGTCTTAAATGTAAGTCTTTAATCCATTTCGAGTTCATTTTTGTGAATGGTGTACGATAGTGGCTCAATTTCTTTCTTCCGCATGTGATTATCCAATTTTCTGGGCACCATGATAAGCACAGGAAGTTCTCCCTGACCAACTTTATCAGGAACCTGATGGCCATTGGGTTTCATAGAAGCAGTGCTTATGAAAGGCAAGAGGTTTTGTCTAGTTGTGGAGTATAGGGTATCTGGACAGCCTGAAATCTTTCCCTTTCAACAAAAAAAAGGTTCAGACATGGTAAGGCTCTCTTAATACATATAATTCCCACTTTTGGGATACCAGAGCATATTAAATCAAATAGAAGATTCAGTTTTTTTCTACCGTTGTCCAGGGAGTATGCAAATGTTTGCAGATTTTTGTAAGCTATCATAACCCATCATCCTCAGTCCTCTGGACAAATAGAGCAGATGAATCAAATTCGTAGAAAAATAATTGGCTAAGATTAAGCAATCTACTAGGTTAAAATGGCCTAGAGTTTTACAATTAGCCTTGTTTAAAATTAGAGCCATCCCTTTAAGCCAGAGTGCTATTGCTACCTCTGAACTTATGTTTGGCAGAACTATGAATTTGGCTCTGAGACCACATCCTGTGCCCACTTAAACTGATTCCTCTCATAATCATTTTAATACTTATAAGGGGCTCACTTTTCCCTAGAAACCTTGAGACTTAAAGTCAAAAGGACCTGGAAGGACCCTCTGGAAGAAGTCTGCCACCCCTATCAACTGGGAGATTTCATTTACATAAAAAGTATTTTGGAGGAAAGACAGGTTGTCACTGCACTGGCGGGACACTTTCAAGTGCTGCTGATCACCCGTATGGCTATCAAAGTAAAAGAAAAACCCAGATGGATTCCTCCTTTCTGAGTAAAGCCAGCCCCTCAGGAAGACTGGACTGTGATTCCCACAGAGGGGTTGAAATGTAAGTTTTCTGGAATAACTGAAATTGATACTGAATTCAGTATCAGTTTGAACTGAAAGGAGGTATTCCAGCCAATTTACTCTTCTCATAGACTCCTTGTCCTGTTCACAGTAATGACTATTTCAAGTACTTTAAGAATCACATTTTACTAGGGGGAAAAAGAGGTTACTTGTTAAAATTTGGACATGTACTTCTTGGACTGTTTAATACTGGAAAAACAACAATGACAAAAATTCCACAAAGCTCTCTCAGAGGCCCTCATTTGTATAGTCCCATAGCAATTAGTTATAAAACAGGTCCAAGATGTAATCACTAGTTCAAAATTACAGGACTATTCATATTTAAGGGAACATTTAGGTATTGGGACTGTCTATCCTGAAAGAAAGAAAAGAATGGTATCGAAAAATATGTAATTAATACACAAACAGATCTGTTATTTATGGATAAAGACTTCAGAGGACAGGTCTAATGTCACTTATTAACTTTGGGATACAAGTTTCCTCCAGTCCCAATATATAGAGATAAAGGAAGGTTTTCCATTATTCATAGAAGTTTAATTGACTGCTATAATAACATAAGTATTGACTTGGACCAATGCCAAAAATATGCCCATAACTTGGGTTTGTCCTTAAGGCTTAAAACAATAGAGCCATGTACATAAAACACTGGAAGTTCAAACTCTACCCTTCAACAGGTGCCTTGTAATAACGTTTTGATACTAGATAATGGCCATGGGTGTCTTTGTGATTGACATCTGGGAAAAATTATTTGGGGAGATGGAGCAATTACTGAAGGGTCCAAGTCCTCATGTCAGTGTTATGTTACTTATGCAATTGAGGGAAACTCAGGAGGAGTTTATTAGGTCTTGCAAGAAAATCTCTTAATTGAAATTTTAGATTATCAGGATCTAGAGTTAAGCTCCCCCTTAGGTTTGGATTGGGTAATATTTTATAAGGAACTACCAAACAATACTCGGATAGTTAATCATTTGAAAGTTTGAGCAGTAAAACATCACAACAGTTTGTAAAATTAATGTGTGATGAAGGAGAATTTTTGCACATTGCTAATCAAGAATCTGCTTTAAACATTTGGGATGGGTATGATATATTTAAAGGTTTTTCCCCCAAGGCAAATAATGTACTTAATTTTTCAGTCCATCCTACTTTAATACTATAATTGCATTGCTTCGTAATTTATTATAGACTTACTAGATATTTAGATGGCTGCAATTTGCTCAGAGCAAGGTAGGACCAGCAGTGAAAATAATTTTTAAAACTGTAATGTTACTCTTTTGTAGTAACCAATGAAGTATAGTGTAAGGATAAATACAAGTTAAAAAAAATTAAATCCCAATGATTTTACTACTGAGTTCTTTCATATTTCCGAAGAAACATCTACTCAGTGCCATGATATCCTGTTCTGTATTGATAAAATAAGATGGGAGATATCTTCTACTCTTAAACCTGATACATAAAAATGGGTGTATAACCAAGTTTGGATTCATAAATAAACTTATATTCTGAAGCTATTTAAATATTCTGTTAAAAGGAACATTTAGAAATTAACTAGAAAAAATATAAAGAGTAAAACTAGAGGGAGAAGAAAGAAAGGAAGGAAGGAAGGAAGGAAGGAAGGAAGGAAGGAAGGAAGGAAGGAAGGAAGGAAAAGAAGTAAATCTCCAAGATATCACACAAATCAGGAAGACAAAATGATATAAATTGTGTCTCCTCTAGCCCAATACCAGTTTTCCACTACTTAGAACATTGACTGCTCTTTTCAACCACAAAGTAAAGAAACTAGATCAGATGCATTATGGGTGGAAGAAGAAATTGGACACGGCCCTGGAACATGTACTATTCATGACAGTAGTGCCAACCCTCAGTACAACTCACTCAGGCTCTCTCTTCCTCATTTCTAAAAGCCTCTTCCAATTAGTATGGGAGGGAACTGTGGACAGTATAAGTGACCTTGCCCAAACCTCCAGGACTTCCATCTTTCTAGTTTTAGCACGGACGCTTGGATCCCACAGGAATTCATAGCATGGAGGATCAGGCACCTGCCGGTACTCCAGGTACTTTTCCTTTACCAAATCTCGGTGATAAGCTTCCTGAGCTCCCATAGATTAAATGTTTCCTCTCAGCCTACACCCCATTATATTCAAGAATTCCTAGATCTGCTTGTCAGTTGGGCAGTTGCCCTTCATGAAGATCACGCCAAGGAGTGTCATCAGGAGACTGGTCTTGGGCAACCCCTGCCACCATTCAAACTCCCACAGTTAGTGACGTCCAGTTTGATGATAAGGCCTCAGAAGTACTTGGTAGAGTCTACTGCATTCAAGTTAAGGCAACATACCAGTTCCACATGTTCACGGGCATTCCAGAAAGTCACAAGGAAGTGGTCCTTGTATTCTTTGTTGATCTTTTTCAGCATGTTTGCCTTTGTAATGGGCATTCATTTTATATTTGAGCAAAAGTAACTGGACTGACAAAATCACCTTTTTGGTTAGAAGTCTGCATGAGTGCTCTCACAGAAATACCTACTAATTATATGTGTTTGTGAGTATGAGTATATATGTGTGTATATATCTTTCTGTGTGTGATTTACTATGATATTCAGTATTCTATTTCTAGCCCATACACTATATGAGTATTCTATTAAAAGAATAATAAAAAAAAAGGTTAGTACTCACCTCTAAAGATTAGTACTTACCTCTAAAGAGGTTTCAGATGTGATGTCTTTATATAACTCCATGGATGCTGGCACTTATGGTCTGTGGTGCTCTCAGATTCATGAAATGAAATAGTAGAAATTAATTGTCCAAAGACACACTGGGAAGATACTGGGGCAGAACTTCAAAAGTTTTTCCACCAATGATCTTGTCATATGCCTTTTATTGCAGGCTACAGGGCCAACCCAATTTCAGGACACACAGCTCACCTCCACCATGAAGGGTTCTTAGACCTGACTTTAGATCCTTAAAAGAAAACATCCATAAATTGTATTTCATAAAAATGAAGTTTTCCTCTGTGAAAGACACAGTTAAGTGAAGGAAAATACAAACCATGGACTGGGGGAAAATATTTGCAAATCACATATCTGATGAAAGACTTATACCTCCCCCTGCCCAACGAAAAGTTATCTAAATTTGACTGTAAGAAACAAATAATCCAATCAGAAAATGGACACAAAGTTTGAACACACAGTCCCTAAAAGAGGATATACAGATAGTAAATAAGGAGATTAAAGAATATTCACAATCATTATCCATTGGTATAATGTCATTTTAAGTCACAGTGGCATCATACTACACACCTACTTTAATGGGTAAAATAAAAATTACCGAAAATATCAAGTGCTGATGAGGGTGTACAACAATTTGATATGACATTCATTGATGATAAGAATGTAAAATGGTCTGGGATCTCTGGAAATCAATTTACCAATTTCTTATAAAGTTAAATATGCACTTATCATATGATAGAACAGGTCCCTTCTGAAAATATACCCTAGAAAAATGAAAATACATGTTCACACAAAACACCATTCACAAATGTACATAGCAACTTTATTTTTAATGGCCTCAAACTGGAGATAACCCATATCTCCTTTAATGGATGAATGGATAAACTGTTGTACATCCATGCAGGGGAATACTACTCAGCAATCAAAAGGGATAAACTATTCATGCTCACAACTTTGGTGGATCTGAAGTTCATTATGCTAAGTAAAAAAGCCAATTCCATAAAGTTACATAATTTTAAATTCCATTTCTATAACATTTTCAAATGGGAAAAATATATATATACTAATGGAGAATAGATTGGTGGTTGCCAGGAATTACATTTGATGTGATTACAAAGGAGAACCACTAGGGAGTTTCTCTGGGGTTTTGGGAAACTTCTATGTCCTTATCCTGGTAGTGGTTACAAAAATTTATACATGTGACAAAAGTGTACTTAGCTATATACTGAAGGGAACAAAACATAATGAAAAGCACTGAGCGCATGTTTGTTTGAATCTGGTCTTATTTTCGGGGAAACACGGTATTACAATATAAACAGATTTCTTCCACTGAAGCTGTTGGTAAGGGCCACTGGAACTCTCTGTACTAGTTTTACAATTTTTATGTAAGTCTAAAATTATTTAAAAATAAAGAATTTTAAATAAACATTGCAACTTCTTGTACAATTATTAGTGTTTACCAATGTCCAGTTCTTCTCTCCGTACAGGACAGAATTTCTGAAGGCTATTTCAGTTTATTGAGCCACGTGACAATAATATGCTTCTGATACACACAGTGTTTTAAAATAAAATACAGAGCTAAGCAAAGTTGGTGGGATATGAAGCTATTGCATATATAAATGTGGAAGGGTAGTCAAGGAATAATCTCTGGGTTATGATTGGTGGAAAAGATAAAGCAATAGTCAAAAATAAACGATAGGGGGGAAATCTGCTAAAGGGATAATATACCAAGTTTTATAGTTTCAATCAGTGGTTGCCAGGCATTATATTTTATGTTATTATAAAGAGAAATAAACCATATTTCTTGTCTCCTTCCCTGTATATTAGTTTGACTCAGTTGCCACTTATGCCATGTATCACCCTTCTCAAATCATTTCCACTCTACAGTGAATAGTGATTTACACTGTACTACACAGATCATATAATAACTTTGGGAATGGCTAGTGCAGAATTTGTTTTTAAGTCCATCAAGTCTCGGTTATTACCTAGATAATACAGATAATATAATAAAAATAACCATTATTATTATAATAAAAAGAGGTAATAATATGACAATTTAAAAATAATAGAGAGCTCTGGATTCCACACATCCTTGTCATCCACAGTCAATTTAATAAGAAACTGCCATCTCCACAGACTCTATAAGTGACTGTATTTTTGAGTCAACCTCCTACCCCAGGAAATATCTGGTGGCAACATAGGCCACTAAAGATAGCCACAGGACACCTGCCCTCTGGTGTGCCAAGAACTCAGGAACCATAGAGGACAGTATGAGCTGGAGATACGATGTGAATCATCTTTTCCAGACATGTCCACACCGAGCCCTTTATCTGTAGAATCACTGAGGTAATTAACCTGAGGACATCTCCCCTCAATTTTCTCCTCCTCACAGTGGTAGCCCCTCTTCCACTGCTTACTGGTCCTCCTGGCCTGTCTCGACTGTCACCACTTACCAAACATGCCCACTCATATTGTCCCAAACTCAGTGGAGGAGGGTACTGTACACAGGGTAGAAATACCAGTCTTCAAGCTATCAACATAGCATCAGCCAGGAACACCGGAGTAGCCAAGAGACGTAGCTCTCCCAGCATCCAGCATCACTGGGTGGGGCTGAAGAGCTGTCTATACTCTGCCTGACAGTGGGCAAGGAGGATTCTAAGGTGGGTGTTTGGCATGTTTCCAGTCCTTTCCTCCAGTATACCTACCCATTCAGACCACCTCACTATTTCCTGCTGCCGGTAGTAATTCAGAGATTTCCCAAGTCTATTAACAGAAGTTGTCTTGGACTCTCCACCCAGATTCCCTACCTTCTCTCCTCATGGTCCCTTCTCCACCTTATGCTGAACTCTAGATCCTGAATGCTGGCTGCCAGCCTGCCCTGGGCTCTCTGGATGAGTTTTACATGTGGTCTCTCATGGACGCAGGCAATTGCTCTGACCTCAGATCTTTACTAGCTAAGGGTGTCCTGCCTGGCTCCATTGCCCAGAGACTGATCATTCTGATCAAGTTGTTGCTTTTCAAAGTAAAGGAGGGATGTCTTGCTAATATTTCAGAGTAAAGTATGCCTACAAGAATTCAGGTACTTAAAATATTAATGCAGAAATTAAGCTCTATATGAGTAAGTGGTTATTTCAATGTTATACTCAACCTATTTGGAAAAAAAAGGAAACAAAAATGTAAATAACAATGAGACATTATCTTTCACCTCAAAGTTTGACCAAAATTTAAGACTAATGACATAAAATGCTTATGAGAATGTAAGGCATTCACACACATTAATCTGAGAGACTATAAATTGGTATGGCATTTTTAGAACAGAAGTTCAGCAATATTTATAAAAATTTTCAATCTTTACACTCTGCCCACTTTAATCAAGTTTGCATTTTGCTATGCCTTTCTGAAGAGAAAGCATGCATACATTTGCCCAAGATTTTGTGTTCAAAGATGTTGATTTCAGTCCTATTAATCATAACAACGAATGGGAAATAATTTACCTATGTCCATCAGAAAGAAAATGGTTAAATTAATTATTGCACAAGTAGGATAATCCTTACCTGCTCTTGGTGTTGGTTTTTTTTTTGTTTTTTGTTTTTTTATGGAGGGAAGATTGGAACACGATGATTGGAGTTCCCATGATATTTAATTAACGTCTTTTTATAATCAAGACTTGCAACACCCTGCTTGTTCCGATCTGATTCTTCCTGACAATCTCTCCTTTAAATGGCCAACAGGGAAAACGTCATCAAAATGGCAGCGAGAGGTGAGCCTCTGTAAATCTCCCCTGGAATTTACAACTAATCGAACAACAATAACTCCACAAAGGACACCCTGCATAGCAGACAGGCAAGACGAAGAGGCCCACTACAGAATTCACCTAAAGGTGGGCGAATCACGCGAGCAGGGGAGGCAGGGAAGGGAAGTGCGGAGACGGAGCCGCGGGCGCAGGACGCAGACCTAGCTCAGTGTGCCGAGCTCGCTGTGTCCCGGAACTACCGCAGCTGCGGGAGAGGGAAGCACTCGGACTGCTAGGGCTCCGCTTATTGCCCACAGGGCTGAGGGGGCAGCATATAACACGGCTGAACCCAACGCTAAGTATTGGCGAGGACGTGGAAAAACTGAACCCGTGTACACAGTTGGTGGGAATGTAAAATGGTGCAGCTGCTATAGAAAACAGTATGGAAGTTTCTCAAAAAATTAAAAACAGAACTACCATATCTGTTTGATATGAATGAGCAATGTCATTTCTAGGTATTTAATCAAAAGAATAGAAATCAGGATCTCAAAGCAATATCTGCATTCGTATGTTCCTTGCCACACTACCCACAATTGCCAAGTTATGGAAACAACCGGAATATCCATCAAAGATAAATGGATAACGAAAATATGATTTTATATATATAATATAATATAAAACATATATTATATAATATATATATATGATATATGTATTCTCATTCAGCCTAAAAAGAGGAAATCCTGCCGTTTGCAACAACGTGAATGAACCTGAAGGACATTATGCTGAGTGAAATAAACCGGCCACAGATGAACAAATACTGCATGGTTCCACTTATATGCAGTACCTAAAAGCGTCCAACTCATAGAAGCAGAGAACAGAACCGTGGTTAACAGGGGCTGAGGGGAGGGGAAATGAGGAGTTGTTCCCTGGGTTTAAAGTTTCAGTTCTGCAAGATAAATTTCTTCTAGTGATCTGCTGTTCAGCATATAGCCTATAGTTAACAATATTATATTATGCACTTAAAACATTTTTAAGAGAGTAGATCTCTTGTTAAGCGTTTTTACCACAAATGAAGAAACCAGAGGGACACAAGGAAAATTTTGGAGGTGATGGGTATGTCTATTACCTTGATTGTGGTGATGATTTCACAGGTGTATACACGTCCAAACACATCAAATTGTATGTATTAAAGCTGTGCAGTTTTGTATGTCAATTATATCTCAGTAAAGCTACTTTAAAAAATGTATAGAGTAGTTAAAAGAGCTATTTGTGCTGTTCTGGAAATATCCTGCATTCATTTTATTAAGTGACAAGGTCAAGAGGCAGATCAATATGTACATTGTTGCCCATGTCTGTTCAAAATTCAGTGTATTTTTATAGCACATCTATATATGGAAAAGCCTCAGATCAGCTTTAAAATGACACACATCAGATTGTTAATTGTTGTTACCTCTGAGGAGGGCACCTGAATTTTGAGGAAACATGGAGATTTTGATTATTTATCTGTATTGTTAGAAGTTTTTTGCAACAAGAATATACGTACTATTAGTTTTGCAGTATTAGTAAATGCATCTAACCACAAAAATAGTAGCTGTGAATTACTCACATAAAGTAACTGCCAGTTGATGCAGGAGACAAAATCTGCAAACCTGTAATGGCTTAAAACAACCAAAGTTAATTTCTCATGAACATGAAATCTGATGTAGATAGGCAGGGGCCTCTGCTGTCAGATCACCCAAGTATTCAGGCTGCTCTCATCAAGTGGTTCCACTTACCAAGAAGGAATCTCTGTGTTTGTTGCCAAGGACTTCACATCCGTTACCTACATTCCAACAGAAAACATGGTGATGGCCGTACTGCCTCTCAAATAACTTGGCCTGGAGGCAACAAATATTGTTTTTGTTCATATTTCAATGTCAACCGGTAGTCATAAGTACAAATGGATTGGGAATGTGTAGTTTCCCCATCTCCTTTCCAGGAAGGAGAGCAAAACACCACGTAACTGAACACATGCAGTCTCTCTCATAAACTGTTTACATAGTAGTTGCTCAATAAAAAGCAACTCTTAGAACTTGTTATGAAAACAACCCTCTTCATTTCTTGGTGGAGTTTCTAAGGAGACCAATTTGCTTCGCAATTCTCCAACTTTTTTTTCCCCAATCCTGCTACATGGGAGGTGTTTTCAAATACTGGATCACATTTAATTTTCAAAAGGATCCTGTAAAATCTCAATAGGAAGGGCTCACCTTTTGCACTCAATAGCACCTTTCTGTACTTCCCTTTGAAGTAAAGGACAGTCTCGATAGGATGTAAACGTTCTTCTATTGAAGGATGGTGAAAACCTTAACTTGTGAGTTCCGGCAACCCTCAGCATGACTGAATGTGCGGGAGACTTTTACAGGTGTCATTAGGCACAAGGAGAATCCAGGACTTTTCTCTGGAGCAAGTATTAAGATAAGAGGTGGCAGAAGAATAGTGAATTATTTTAATCTTTGCTGTTCAAAGATAGCATGGCTGTTAAGAAACCTTTTTACCCCTCTTAGGAGAACTCTGGAGTCTGAGGAATTCAACCTCAGCAGACATTTGCTACACAGTGATTTCTATGGTGTGGATATTAAACAACATACTTTTAAAGAACGACTGGGTCAAAGAAGAAATAAAAGGAGAGATCAAAAGATACATAGAAATAAGTGACAATAAAAATACATCCTACTAAAATTTGGGGGATGTAGCGAAAGCAGTTTTCAGAGGGAAATTTATATCATTACAGGCCTATATCAAGAAACAAGAAAAATCCCAGATAACTAAACTCATATTACACCTTAAAGAACTAGAGAAAGAAGAACAAATGAAACCCAAATCAGAGCAGAACTAAATGAAATAGAGAACAAAAAGACAATAGAAAAAATTAATGCAACAAAGAGCTGGTTCTTTGAAAAGATTAATAAAATTGACAAACCCTTGGCTAGACTCACCAAGATAAAAAGAGAAAAGACATGAATAAACAAAATCAGAAATGAAAAAGGGGAAGTTATCATGGATGCCACAGAAATACAAAGGATCATCCAAGAATACTATGAAGGACTATATGCCACCAAATTCAATAACCTAGAAGAAATCGACAAGTTCTTAGAAACATATAGCCTTCCTAGGCTGAATCACTAAGAATTGGAAAATCTAAATAGACTGATCACCAGTAAGGAAATTGAATCAGTCATCCAAAACCTTCCAAAAAGCAAAAGTCCTGGACCAGATGGCTTCACTAGTGAATTCTACCGAACATTCAAAGAGGATCTGATACCAATCCTGCTCAAACTCTTCCAAAAATTTGAAGAGACAGTACTCCCTAACTCATTTTATGAGGCCAACATTACCCTGATACCAAAACCTGGAAAGGATAACATACAAAAAACAAAATTACAGACCAATATCTCTGATGAATACAGATGCAAAAATCCTAAGCAAAATTCTAGCAAATCGAATACAACAATGCATTAAAAAGATTATTCATCACGACCAAGTGGGGTTCATCCTAGGGGCACAAGAATGGTTCAACATACATAAATCGATCAATGTAATACACCACATAAACAAAATAAAGGACAGAAATCATATGATTATATCGATGCAGAAAAAGCGTTTGACAAGATAAAATATCCGTTTATGATTAAAACACTTAATAAAATGGGTATAGAAGGAAAATACCTTAACATAATAAAGGCCATATATGACAAACCCTCAGCTACTATCATAATTAGTGAGGGAAAACCGAAGCCCTTTGTTCTATGTTCAGGAACACGACAGGGCTGTCCCCTATCACCTCTGTTTTTCAACATAGTATTGCAAGTCCTAACCAGAGCAATCAGGCAAGAGAAAGAAATAAAAGGCATCCAAATTAGGAATGAAGAAGTTAAGTTGTCACTTTTTGCAGATGACATGATGTTATATATAGATAACCCTAAAGACCACCAAAAAGCTATTAGAAGCAATAATCGAATACAGTAAAGTTGCCAGCTACAAAATCAATGCACAAAAGTCCATTGCATTCCTATATACTAACAATGAAATCTCAGAAAAAGAAAAAAAAAATTCCTTTTGCAATTGCAACAAAAAGAATGAAATACTTAGGAATAAACTTAACCAACAGTGTGAAAGACTTTTATACAGAAAACTGTAAGACATTTTTAAAACAAATTGAAGAAGACACAAAGAAATGGAAAGACATTCCATGTTTGGATTGGAAGAATCAACATAGTTAAAATGACCATATTACCCAAAGCAACATACAGATTTAATGCCATTCCCATCAAAATCCCAATGGCATTTTAAAAGAAATGGAACAAAAAATCATCAGATTTGTATGGAACCACAAAAGACCCCGAATAGCCAAAGCAATCCTAAGAAAAAAGAACAATACTGGAGATATCACACTCCCTGACTTTAACTTGTACTACAGGGCTACAATAATCAAAACAGCATGGTATTGGCAGAAAAACAGACACATAGACCAAGGGAATAGAATTGAGAACCCAGAAATAAATCTATACTATATGGTCATTTAATCTATGACAATGGAAGCAAGAATTTACATTGGGGTAAAGACAGATATATGTCAAATAATGAAAATGGACCACCTTCTTACGCCATATACAAGAATAAATTCAAAAATTGATTAAAGACTTAAATGTAAGACTCAAAAACCATAAAATTCCTAGAAAAAAATATAGGAAGTAAATTTGCAGATATTACCCTTACTAATATTTGTACTGATATGTCCCCTCGGGCAAGGGAAGCTAAACAAAAATTAAACATGTGGGACTACATCAAACTAAAAAGTTTTTCACAGCAAAGGAAACCATCAATAAAACAAAAAGACATCCTACTGAATGGGAGAAGATATTTGCCAATGATACATGTGAGAAGGGGTCAATACCCAAAATTTATAAAAAAAAGACTCATGCAACTCAACACCAAAAAAACAAACAACTCAATTAAAAAATGGGCAGAGGACATGAAAAGACATTTTACTAAAGAGGACATACAGATAGTCAACAGACATATGAAAAGATGCTCAACGTCACTAATCATCAGAGAAATGCAAACAAAAACCACAATGAGATCCCACTTCACTCCTGTCAGAATGGCTACCATCAATAAATCAAGAAACAACAAGTGTTGGCGAGAATGTGGAGAAAAGTGTACCCTCATGCACTGTTGATGGGATTGGAGATTGGTGCAGCCACTGTGGAAAACAATATAGAGGTTTGTCAAAAAATTGAAAATGGAACTACCTTATGACCCAGCAATTCCACTCCTGGGTATCTATCCAGAGATGTCGCGTCCAGCGCAACACGGGCAGTGAGGGTGTGAGAAGGGGCGGCTTGGGTTAAGTTTTTAAGAAAGAAACAGAGACCTAATGTAGTTAAATCTCTCCGAAGGCCAGGGGTCTCTCAGTCTCAGAGGACTGGAGCCCAGAATAAGGCCGACTGGAGGTTTTTACTGATAGGTATACAAACACAAGCAAGTAACATTGTTTCTTACACTGTCTGTGAGACTCATACATCATAGCAGAAAAATGTTTATTCCAATCACCCTTTGTCTGTCAACAGCCAAGCACAAGGTCCCATGATGTCTTAATTACGGTATGTACCTTCTCAGGGTCAAGTCTCTCATATTGTAACAGTTCCGTTGAGATAAGTGGAGAGAACTGATCTTTACTGTCCTCATGACTTCTCTCATAAACAGGTGCCAGGGAAAAGCCAGAGCCAGCAATGGCTTTTCCCAGGCAGGGGGAAGGGGAGGCAAGGCCCCTTCCCATATTTTTCTAAGGCAGCTCATTGGGGGTCCTCACTCGGTTCCGCCTGGCTTAGGTTGTTATCTCCCGTGAGATATCTTACCCGTCTTTGGCTGCAAACCATCTTTTGGGGACCAGACAGAGAGACATACGGTGGAAACACAAGGATGGAACAGAGTCCCAGAAAGGCACAGTCTCACAGACTCTTCTTTCCTTAAGGAAAGACACGGGGGGACGGTTGGCTAGGCTGTTGTGTGACTACACTAATTCAAAACACTAATTCAAAAAAATACATGCACCCTTATGTTTATTGCAGTGCTATTCACAATAGTCAAGATATGGAAATAACTGAAATGCCTATTAATACATGGTTGGATACAGAAACGGTGATACATTTATACAATGGAGTATTACTTGGCCATAAAAAAGAATGAAATCTTACCATTTGCAACAACATGGATGGACCTAGAGAATATTATGCTAAGTGAGATAAGTCAGACTGACAAAGACAAATACCATATGATCTCATATGTGGAATCTAAAGAACAGAATAAACGAGCAAACAAAACAGAAATACACTCAGAGCTATAGAGAAAAAAAATGATGTTTGCTAGATGGGAAGGGGGAGGGGATGGAAGAGAAGGTGAAGGGTTTAGAAAGTGCAAATTAGGAGTCACAATATAGCCACAAGGATATGAAATACAGTATGGGGGATATAATCAACAATATTGTAAAGATCGTGTAAGATGCCAGATGGGCACTCGACTTATCAGGGGATCACTTCATAGACTGTGCAGCTGCCCGACCACTGTGCTGAACACCTGATGCTGAAGCTGAATAATATTGAATGTCAACTATAATGAAATATACAGAGGGTACCAAAAAAATGTATACAGATTTTAAGAAAGGAAAAAAATAATTAAAATTATGCTGATGGTAACCATTTTGAGCACCTCTTGTAATTGCAGAAGTCAAACGTGACTTGTATTCATCTTTTGTTATAGGTATATATTGAGTATTACAATTTTAATTCAGTTTTTTTCTTTCTTAAAATGTGTATACATTTTTTGTACACCTGAAACTATTAAAAAAAATAAAAATAAATTTTCAAATGAAAAAGTGAACTGATTAACAGCAAAAAATAGGGAATTTTTTTTTTTTTTTAGATTTTATTGGGGAAGGGGAACAGTGTGTACTTCCAGGCTCCTCCTCCAAGTCAAGCTGCTGTCCCCTCAATCTCAGTTGTGGAGGGTGCCGTTCAGCTTCAAGTTGTTGTCCTTTCAGTCCCAGTTGTGGATGACGCAGCTCAGCTCCAGGTCCAGGTCCAGTTGCCACTTCAAGCCGCAGGGGGCACAGCCCACCATCCCCCGCGGGAGTCGAACCGGCAACCTTGTGGTTGAGAGGACACACTCCAACCAACTGAGCCATCTGGGAGCTCAGCGGCAGCTCAGGTCAAGGTGCTGTGTTCAATCTTAGTTGCAGGAGGCACTGCCCACCATCCCTTGCGGGACTGGAGGAATTGAACTGGCAACCTTGTGGTTGAAAGCCCACTGGACCATGTGGGAATCGAACCGGCAGCCTTTGGAGTCAGAAGCATGGAGCTCTAACCGCCTGAGCCACCGGGCCAGCCCAAGAAATTTTTTAAAAAAGAAATTCCTTGAAGACTGTGCATGTGTGTTCAACTAGATTGTGCTGTGTTCAATTCCATGGGAACAAGAGCTCAGGCACCTTCCTTTTCTGCCCCAGGAGGAGGTTTTCCTCTGGTTTATTGATAATACTAAAGTAACTCTTCACAGCATGTTTCCATTCCAGGGCTTTGTACTTCAACACTGAGAAATGCCGTCTGTCTATCCAGCCTCTGCTCACTAGTCCCACAGCCTTATCCAGCCTACCACCCCACTTAAATTAGCAGTATATCCCACCGAGGAAGTTGTAGCTTCCCAAACCCCAAACTGCCTTTCCTGGGAGACTGTATAGCACATTGTTTCATCCAGACGTCCTCCCCCTCTCACTTGTCCCAATCCCTTCCCTGCCTCCTCACCTCTTTACTCCTTACTTGTCCTTTAGGTCTTACAGGGTATTCCACCATCTTCCCTATGTGATTACAGCTCCTTGACTGTGAAATTCTAAGGGAAGGGGTGTTTTGTATCCTTGTTTCCCCATTTCTAACACGGGAACTTTCAAAGAACAGATGCGCAATTAATATTTGGGAAACAAATGAGCCAGTGAGCACATGAATTCTAGTTTATAAACACTTTATGCCTCCTACTTTCTTTAGTAAGCTAAGCAAATCCAGGTATGTAGCTTTTATTTTTATAAACAACAGACCAAAATGAATAAGGGACACCAAGAACTGAACATCTTTTACTTTTTTCTCCCTCTATTTTTTGATCCTGATAATTTTACTGCTAAATTTTTCACATTTCCAAGAAAATGCCTATTACAATGCCATTGTTTTGTTGTTCTGGCTCAGTAAGTATGAAAGGTTTCCCAATTTGTTTTACACAATAATAAAACTCCTAATCTTAAATTCATTAAACAGCAATAAACATGTAACTAAAATCATTAATAAATTTAGATTCTGAAATAATTTAACCCTTCTATTAAAGAATCAACATCTGAAATGTAACCAAAGAAAGGAAGAAAGAAGAAAGTTAAAACTAAAGTTTACCATATTGAACAGGAACACAACAATGATATACACTGTGTTCCCTCCAGACCCACTCTGGCCATCCACTACTTTGAACGTTGACTGTTCTTTTCTTCCACAAAGAAAACAATCTGCCTTAGACTTCAACATGTAAAACAACCTGAAACAAAGAAAATGGGGTCGGGGGGAGGGAAGGTGAAATTATAAGTTACCAATATACAATACAAACAATGATGATGTACACTTTTCAGCCCCATCCTGGCCCTCCAGTATTAGAATGTTGACACACCTGTTCAAGGAAACAGAGAAGAACTTGCGTCAGACTTCACTTAGTGTGGGAGGAGCTGCTGGCCAGGGCCCAGGAGCGCGCACTGGCAACGGAAGCAATGCGAGCCCTGGCTGCTACTCGGGCCTGTGCTCTCTCTTCCTCATCTCGCAAAGCCTCTTCATACCAGGATGGGAAGGCACTCGGAACGGTGTCATGGATCTTGGCCAAAAATTCCAGCACTTTCATCTTGCTGGTTTCAGCGAGGGCTTTTGGGCCCCACAGGAACTCGTAGCGTGGAGGATCACTGCCGGGCACCTGGCGGGACTCCAGGTACTTCAGCTGCACCAAATCTGTGATGACCTTCTTCGGATTCCCATAGATGAAGTGCCTCCTGTCAGGATAGACGCCCATCATATTCAGCACTTGCCAGATCTCCTCCTCGGTGGCGCAGTTGCTTTTCATGAAGATCACGCCCAACACAATCATCAGGAGGCCAGTCTTGGGCATGGTCTCTTCTTCATTCATCAATCCATCGGAGGAGATGTCTACTTTGCTGACAAGGGCATAGCAGTGCCTGATGGGATCCACTTCCTTCAAATCAACACCAAAGGCCAGCTCCATGTGCTCAGAGGCTCTCCTGAGGATCTCATTGAAATGAAGCCTGTACTTTTTGTTAACAAACTTTATCATGTCTGCCTTCATAATGGGCTCCTTGTTTTGATACTTCTGCAGCAGGAACTGCACCAATAAAACCACCTTCTTGTTTAAAGGATCTCTGTAGAAATTCTTTGTGCTCTGTGAGGATGTTTGGCTTTCCTCATCTTGTTTGCTGGCACCTTCCTCTGAATTGGTGCATGAAACAGCCTCAGTGGTATTGGTGGTAGATGGGGTTCCCTGAGGGTTTGCAGGAGCGCTGGGTAGTCCAGCATCAGGCAAATTCTCAGGCCTGGTCTCAGAGAGAGGATGGGCCGTAGAGAGGGACACTCCTTCCTCTTCTGCAATAGCCTGAGCACTCTCCAGACCCTGCCTCTCACAACGGGCCTGGCGGCGTTTCTCACGGGCTCGGAGTTTACTCTTCTGACCTCGTGGCATAATGACTCTAGTCACAGACAGCAGGCAGGTGGTTCAAACAGGGAGATTGATGAACAGGTCACCCTAGAAGGCAGAGGAAGAGATGGTGGTGTGCACAGCCCCAGTAGAGAGATTCTACCTTGGCTCCAAGAAAAGCTGCCTCTGCTGGTTCCCTTAAGGGTATTGTTTTAGGAACCTACAAGACAGGGGTGGAAGGGACTCTAGGGACCTCCTCTGTTCTGTGGGGACTGGTTGGTCTCAGTTCTAACCCAGGATATTAAACTTAACTCCTAACCGGTCCTTTGACTCCTTCTGCTGACTTGAGGCTGCCTCTTCAGACCGAGGCTTTCCATCTCGCCAATACCATAGGTGGAAGTGAGGGGGTGTTACATCTAACTGCTATGCGTGAGCCATGGGAAGTTGACAGGAGGGTGGAGCATGTCAGAGGAGGGCGGGGCTCTGTGGGGCTGCCTCAGTTCTGGGAGGAGTGTGTCCCTTCAGTTCTGACAAATGTTAGTTATCTCGACACCTGTCCAATTCTAGGACTCCTCCCCCTGCTGAAGTGAGGCCACACCTCTTGGACCAAAACCTCAAGCACCACAGCAGTGGAGGAGGAAGTCAGGGTGAGCACTTTTGGCCATGCCCACCTGAACTTCCCAGAATAACCTCTCCGGTCGGGTTCTGGTGGGGGCACCCCCACTCCATTCTGGGTTGCACAGGCATCACACAGAACTCACACAGGGGTCTTTCCTGACTCCTGACAGGTCCTGGGACTCCTCCCTCTGGGGACCTGCGTCAGCTGGCCTCAGACCAAGGCTCTCATTTCCCTAGGAACTTCCATTAGGAAATAAGCAGGAACCTGAGCTTAGCAACCATTCCTGGGACATCCCAAGACTGACAGTAGGGGGCCCTTTGTGGCCCGTTATTTTGAGGTGGGTTCTCCCCTCAGTCCTCACTCAGTGTCTTACCTTGATGCCTTTAGGTGCTGGGCTACCACTCATCTGCTGACGCGAGGACAAACTTATCAGGTAAGGCACATATCTGTAAATAATTTAAGGAGAATTGACATCTGTACAATATTATGCTCACCATGAATAAACATACCATGTTTCCCCAAAAATAAGACCTAACTGGAAAATAAGCCCTAGCATGGTTTTTCAGGATGACATCCCCTGAACATAAGCCCTAATGCGTCTTTTGGAGCAAAAATTAATATAAACCCAGTCTTATTTTCGGGGAAATACGGTAGTATAGTGCTCTAGATGAGATTTATTTTACTTAAGTTTATCAGTAATATTTTTACATTTGCTTCCATAAAGATCATGTACATTTTTGTTAGTTCTCATTGTATGTATATTTTGGATATTGCTGCTGTTTTAAACAGTACATTTTTCATTACACATTCTAATTAGCTATTTATTTTGTGTGGCAAGACTCCTGGTTTTGCTATAGTCATCTTCTACACAAGCTTCCTGAAGTTTTTTATGCATTTGAATATTTGGCAGCCAATTTATTTGGAGTTTTTCATTAGAGGGTCATTTTTATCTCTTTCTTCTCATTATTCATAACTTTTATTTTGTATCCCTGTGCATGGCTGTACACTGGCTATGCAATCCAGTCCAGGTTTGAACAATAGAATTGGTACCATACCTTTGTGTCCTGTTGTGGATTTTATTGGGAATGTGTCTAACGTTTCACACTTACATATGTTTGCTTTTGATTCTACAATATGGAAAATCCATTCTAATGTAAGTTTGCTAAAAGTTATTACCATAAAGTGGTGTTGAATTTTTATCAAAGGGTTTTTTCTTTATTTCCACACATGATCAAATGCTTTTTCTTCTCTCTCTGTTAACATAATGAATTCCAATTCTTTTGGTTGGCAAAACCATTTCAGAGGTGGCACTAAAATTTCATTAGGAGATACATGTCTATTGTTTCCTTTGTGGTGACGTTGGCAGTCATTGAGGATCACCACTGTCCCCCGTTAACCCATTGGGAGCTGCTGAATTGTAACTATCATTCCTTCTGAGATTATTAGCTGAAATATATCGGTAGGTAGAAAATTCATTTTGTTTTCTTGAGGTGAGCCTTACAATTGCCTCATTTTATTGCCTGGAGAGATAGATATATACATAGATAGAGCAAGAAAGCTAAGTCTCTCTTTGTCTAATTAATATCAGAAAACTCTTTAGCTCAAAATTGTATTATATTTTTTGTAATTTTAAATAACAAAAATTTCTTACTTGAGAACTAAACCAGTTCATAAGTGGTTGATAATTCATCTGTTATTAATAATTGTTAATGATAAGCATTGGAATAGTCAATGTTCAGACACTAGTCTTTGTCACATGACATATATTACTTGTGCTTACAGATAATTATAATATTGGAAAACAGAAAATTTTACCATGGTTTATTCAAAACTAGTTTTCTTTGAAAGGACATAATTTCTATGTTTTTTTCTATATAGCTAACCAGTCACTATGCTGGTCGAGTTTTACTTTTTCTTTATAAATTCTAATGTAGATATGTCAAGTGGTATGAGTATCGTTACTATCTTAGCTTATGTAGAAATAAAAAACAAACTATGGCACTCTTTCCTCTGTGTTCACAAACTTATTTAATACAGGGCTGTCCTAATGGACTTCATATCAAGACACTATTAATGTGATTGGTGCAAAAATATCTAATTTGTTTGAATAAATATGCTAATATGTTTTCTCAATTTATTAAAATAAATTTGCCAACTTATCCTTTCACTTGTTAGTACATTAAATATTGAGATTTTTGAATATTTACTTCTTGAGTAGGTAGTTTTTGGGACATGTTTCTAAGTTAATAAGCCTTGAAAAATAGAACAATGTAGAGCAAAGACACTCAAATTATGCGTAAGGAGTCTTAGGTTATAAACCGGGTTTGTCACCAGTCAGTTGTTCGACCTATATTAGAGTTCTTTATTTATCATCGCCTCCCTCTCCCGCTGTCCGTCCACCTATCCTGCTCCACCCTGAGTGATATGATAACATAACACCTTCTCAAGCAGAAGAAGTCATCTAGAGTAATTTGGCCCTTGACAACAACTTTAGCCTTTCAGTGGCTGAAGACCTTGTCCACTTTTACCTTCTGCTCCAGTCCAACTTAGACAAGTTGTCTACCCTTAAACCCAATGCTTCCAATACTCTTTCTACCATTTCAACGGCCACACTGCCAATGAAGGACTGACATTCTAAAGGCTTCCTCATCCCCATGTCTCTTTCCCTAAGACATCAGCTCCAGCCAAGATAACGATATTAAGGAGAAACAGGACATATCGGTGATTGAGGCTATTTCAGAGAATTGGTTCACCGTCTTCAATGAGCCCAATACCTTTTGACACCAAGCTCAGACTGAAATAGCCAGGAACCAATTTGTCAGATGATGAGAACTATATTTTTAAACACTTAACTTTGCCACTTTCCAGGCAACCAAAATAACTGAGTAGAGAGTTTATTTCAGAAATAGGAAAACATGTGAATACCTCCTAGTAAATGAAAGATAAGGAAGTCTCAAAGGGCACAGGTTATTGAGGAAGGGCCAGGATTAAGGTTCAAGAGGAGGAAAGAACAAAATATAAAAGTTTTAAATAAAGACAGGATATGACCCTGTATTTGCATGACCCTGACAGCGAGTACGTGACTTGTTTGACCCTTTTGTTTTTTAGCCCATGGATGGTGTGTTCATTTAAAAGTGTGATATTTTCTCAGCATGGATTTTTGGCATTAATTTTGATTTTTAAAAATATAGAATTAAAACATAATTTATCTTGGTTCCTGAGATTTTTTTGGTCCATCCCTTACCTTAAATTTTGAACTCAAGATGAATGCTTCACCTGCCTCACCCTAGCCCCAGTCCTGGTGAGTCTTAAGTGTTTAATACTGATTCTGGCCTCATACTTTTAAGAGCACTGTTACTTAATTATACCTTGCCTTGTTTTAAATCTTAGGCATTATTTCACAGTCTGCCTTTGTGATCTTGAGCAATAAAATCACCCTATATGAGACTGTTAAAAAAAAATCAGAGTGGAGAATAAGGATATTCTTTTTACTGAGTTGGTGGGATGATTAAATAAAAGTGTGTGTGAGAAAATAATTTGTAAAGTTTGCAAATTACTAGTTGTTTAGAAATATTTCTTGGATTGAAATTTTGAATTCTGTCGGTCAGTAGTCTAGGTGAAGATCGTTGGCATGCTCTGCTCAGGTCCTCACTCTCAGGTGTCCTGTTGGCTGGGCTGCATTCTTATCAGGAGGCTGTGGGTAAGGATCCACGTCAAGGATTCAGGTTGTTGGCAGAATCAAGTTGCTTGTGACTGTAGGACTGAGGTCCCCATGTCCTTGAGGCTGTCCGCTAGGGGCCACTGTTAGCTCCTGGAAGTTGATCGCACTCTTGCCATGCGGCCCTCACCATTTTCAAAGCCAGCAATGAAGAATCTCCCTCATGTAGACTCCCCAGAACTTTAAATCCCTTTCCCTGGGAAGAAGGAGTCTTGCCCCTTTTAAGGGCTCACCTGATTAGGTCAAGTCCGAGAATAATCTTCCCTTCTTAAAGTCATCTGTGCCATGTAACATAACCTAATTGTGGGATTGATACCCCATCATATTCACAGGTCCTTTCTGCACTCAACGGGAGGCGACTGTACATGGGTATGAGCCACTGGGCATAATTTTAAAATTCTGCCTGTCACACCAAGAAAAAATAAATGATGTGGAATTTCTAACCATAACAGTACTTGGAACTCCCAAGTTGCATATACTGTATTAAATTTAGAACGAAACCTCTTAAAGTCTCTAATGCTATGGGTTCATTTATTTTTTTTACCTTCTTTAAAACAATTGTGCCTTGTGGCTGTTAGCATCCATCAGGCAACTACTTAAATGGAATATTTGCCACGATAGGCAAAATTTAGGCCTCTAATCCCCAAACTGAAATGCTGCATTCAAACATCGAGCTTCGCAGTGTCTGTTGTTTCATCATTAATGTCTTCATGTTGTTTCATCAACTCTGGAACTACTTGCATTCTGCTTATCATTTATTTAATAAATACACATAAGGCTAAGCACCACACCAAGAGTGAGGTATGCAGTAATGTATCAGCCCTCCTATATGTCTTCAGTGTACTAAATGGAAATCAGCAGGGTTTACAACTCATTCATTCTTCTTTCAATTACAGTAATTTTGAATGTAAGAAGCAATAAATCACTCTAACATCCTAGCATTTTCAGAGGGATAGCAATGGTCATATAACAACATAAGGAGTGATGCATGGAAGACAAAACCAGGACATCTGGGCTTCAGT
This sequence comes from Rhinolophus sinicus, assembly GCF_057876585.1. NCBI lineage: Eukaryota > Metazoa > Chordata > Mammalia > Chiroptera > Rhinolophidae > Rhinolophus > Rhinolophus sinicus. Next base: position 18,278,173 of record NC_142518.1, on the reverse strand, counting down.
GATGGCTTATCTCCAGTGTGCCTTTAAACTTGACCTTTACTAGTCTTGGCCTCAGTTTCCATTGTAAGAGGTTGTTGGACTAGCCTATTATACGTATTTATTATCACTGGCGCTTACTAAAAACAGAAAAGAATTTTAGATTTTATAAGAAATGAATAAGTAATATAAAAGGAATTTCAAGTGGAATGGCATTACTTCCTTTGGAAAGGTATAATCTGCCAAACAAACATAGTAACATAAATAATAATAGTATAATAATGATAGTATGTAAGTCATGACCAGATAGTTGCTAAAATTTTCCTTGGCTGAAAATGGGAAAATTATAGGGATTTAAGGATGAAAAAAATGGTGCTTATGAAAGAGACTAGTTTAATTAACTTAAACATAAGGGGCTTGTGTATTTTATCTGTAAAAGAAGTATTGTTAGAAATCTCTGAACAAAATTAAGAATAAAATTAAAGGATGCCTACCAAGCAGAGAAAGTTTTGGTTAGTTTAGATGCTACGAGTTACTAAAGTTATATATAAACAGTGTGTGTGTGTGTGTGTGTGTGTGTGTGTGTGTGTGTGTGTGTATTTTACCTGTGAAGAAAACACTGTTTGAAAGCTCTGAATGTATACTGGGGTATTTGGAGCATTTAAAATCTGATCAATTAAGATTTGATTTGTTGTTAATTTGTTTCTTTTTATTTTCACTCTTAATGGACTGTTAGAACTAACCCTCTCAGTGTATCTGTGTGCGCTCATGGGGTAGATAAGAAGGAATGGGAAGACAAGTTATCAGCTACTATAAGACAAGTGAGATGAGTCCTAAGAAAAAAGTGATTGTGACTAGAAAAATTTAATTAGCCTCGTTTCCCAGACTGCTCTCTAAATCTAAGGTGTAAATGAATGACGGAATGGGGCACACAGGTTTCCCTACCCCATTCTCTAAAGCATCTGTTCACGAGACACAGAGAGATGAGGGGAAAGGGTAACAGGTTGAACAAATTTTTTAAAATAAAAACAATAATAATTCTTATTATTGAGGACCTGTGATGTGCAAGAAAGTGTGCTATGTGCATTACCATACTTAGCCTGTGGTATAGGTTTTATTAGGTTGGTGGAAAAAGTAATGGCGATTTTTGCAGTCGTTTTTAAACTTTTAAAACCACAATCACTTTTGCACTAACCAAATATTAATTGGATTATACGGGCAAACAAACTGAGTCTCATAAGAATAAGAAGCTTTCATTCATCCATTTAGGTTATATTTATTAAACCAGGAACTTGACCAAAGTCCTGAAGATACCAAAGTCTTTGACTGAAAAGAGATAGAGAAGAGGGGTGTCAGAAGAAGTATTTTTATGGTCAGAATTGGCAAAGATCTCTTAACAGTGGATAAGAAAACTTTATTTAGTTTATGTATTGCAATCAACCATGTTCAATATATTCTGTTTTAGCCTTTACTTTGTTTTTATTTTCTTTGCAATATTATTCATTGTTTTGATAATCAGAATGATGGTTAAAAATTGGTCTCAACTATAAACTAGTATTAAAGTCATTGTAAGGAAAACATGTTATTTATTGTTGAGGACATTGTTCATGATGGAATCAATCATCTTAAGCATTCAGTTGAACAGACCCTTAGGAAATATGCTCTTAGCTTAGCTCTTTTATTTATGAGAAACTGCTCTTTTTATCTGGTGGACAATTAGCTGTCTGTTTTACTCAAGTCAAAAGTAGAATCTCAAAGTCAGATTTATGCATTCTTATAGCAAGTGAACATGATATGATTCTATGCACTTTGAATACCAAGTTGACTTCATATATTTCATTCCTACTTTAACATTTTTCTGAATACAAAATATTATAATCCTTAACATTTATTGGCAAATTATTTGTCCATGTACTGTGCTGGGAGCTGAGGATAAAATGGTGAGCAAATGTGGGCAGATCCTGCCTTCAGGGAGCTTATCATCTAGTGGGAGAGACAGATATAAATCCAATAGACACACGTATACATTTATTACAAACTGTTAAATAAAGGTTATCAAGGAGAAGGACAGGGATATAAAATAATAGGATATTATGTGATTCAGTAAGTTTGGGAAGGCTGTCCTGAAGAAATAGTATTTTAACCTAAAAAAAAGGATGAATGTGAGTAAGATTAACAAGGGTGGGGTAAGGTTTGAAGGCTGTTTCTTCAAGATCTGATTGAAGAATAAGCTTGGTGCACTCAGTGGTCTGGAAGAAGACCACTTTGGCTTGAGTGTAAAAGTTAATGGGGAAAGTGTAGTAAAAATGCAAAATAAAAGCAGTAAAGGTTTTAAAGCAGGGTTGTTACCCAATCAGATATGCATTTTTATAAAGATCACTGGGACTGCAATGTAGAAAACAGGTAAAGGGAAGCAAAACAAAAACAAAATAAACAAAAACATGTAAGAAAGAAAATTCCGGATACTTGTACAGTATTCCAGGATTGTAACATTGGAGATGGAGAAATTTGGATAGATTAGAAAGCCATGTATGAATAGAATTTGCAGGACTTATGTGCTAGTTTGCATATGGATGATGTAGGAGAAGACAGTGTCAAAAATGCCTGCTTATATCCCTGGCATGTCCTTCTGAGAGTGGGAATTCTGCAAGTGGACAATTTACCAAGAGTGGGTATGATACGAATGATTGAAATTTGGAGGCATGGTTGTGAGTTCAATTTAAGAAGGGTTGTGTTTCAAGCACCTTTGATAAATATTCAAATGAAAATATCAGGTAAGCAGAAATATATGTGAAGTTTCAATATGAGTGGAGGGTTCTGGCCTTGAGATGCACATCTAAAGTCGTGAGCAGCTACTTGAGAATGGAAGCAATGAACATGAATGAGATGGGCAAGGAAGAGAGTACAGAATGAGATAAGAAACATGAAGGCAATCCAACATTTAAAGAATGGGTAGAGAAGCATACACATTATAGAAGATGTAGAATCTATAGAAAATAATTTAATCACCCCTAATTCAATTGCATATACATAAAAATTAATATTTTGGTGCCAGAGCTTGCAATTACTATAAGTACCCAATAAACATTTTTACTCTTAATTAGCAGAGATAGTAAGTTCTCATTCAATGTTAATGAATAAATTAATCCATTCAGCATACTGTTAAACTACAAGCATAATAAAATCATGAATAAATAAATCATTTCATGAAGAGTTAAACCTATATACTCAGTACCTCTAGTTATGGCATCTAGAGAACTTGGCAAAATACAGTTCTATACTGTATTTGCTACAGAAAAAACTCATTATCACCATTTGAAAAACAGCGCAAAGTGTATGTTCTGTTGATGGTGGCGTCATGTTGCTATGTGAAGGGCAACACATTAAATGTACATTATGATGGTGAAGTAGAACAACTCATTATCGGCTTTTCCTAGACTGAGTCATTTGGGTTCCTATTAAAATGAATATTAACTGGTTTATTCTAATTTAATTTCAACTTGAACAGCTTTTAAAAATGTCAATGTCTATAAGCATAATGTGTGTTTTTTAAATGTACTTAAAATTCATTTAAAAGAAAAAATGATTGTATGCATTGTACTTATATGTAAATGTAAAATTGATGGCAAAGCATATTGTGATTAATGTGTAATGTTTGGTATTTACATTAGAGAGGTCCTTGTCTACTTTCAGTGGCACATGGTTTATGGGGTCTGTCGTACTCATATTATGTATAATGTAAGATACCAGCTGAGCCTTAGGATGAGTATGATATTTAAAAATTTATTTTCTCAGAATGAATCAACAAGTTTTGAAGTAATTAAGTTCTTCATTGCTTAAAGTCATGCTTTTCCAGCATTTAAGAAACTCTCCAGAAACATTAATTTCAGGTTCTATTGCATCTAGATTTAATGTTGTTATAACTACTGAGGCATGTGGACATTTATTGTCATTTTAAAGAAGTTATTCATAAAGGACATTGGGCTTTTAAATCAAAATAAGTATTTCCCATTAAACTTTAGTTTTAATCTAGGTCTTGAGTTTTATCTTAGCAACTGGGTTTGGTTTTTTTTAACTCAGTTTTTATGATTTGACATTTTTAAAGGTGTAGAGGAATTTAACTAAACAGTAAGAAATCTCTGAGCTATTCGTGGCAGTAAGGTACGGGATAGATAATAAAAATATATACAAGAAGTATATAATCCAGAGATAACATTTGCAAATCTCAAAAATGGTTTTAACCAACCGTTTGCTTTTATACTTCTATGTCCAACTGTTTACTATTTAATGAAACTATTTTTTATTTCCTTTTACTTGTTCTTGAACTGATGACTGGATAAATAGCCCAACGACAAACACCAGAAAAGGTCATGTAGCGATGACTAAGATATAGCTGATCAGACACATCAACTTCAAACAAAAACATTGTGGAGAAATAAAAAAGAACAAAACAAAACAAAACAAAACAACATACATATTTTATGAAACACAACCCTGGTGCAAATGTATCAATCATAACTGCAATCTGTTCATTGACGACAAGATCTATTTTGGACCATTTGTACCATTGTGTGGCAATAAACTTACACTCAAGCATATCCATAATAGCAATGCTAAAATAGAAATTTAGAAAAAAAGTTTTCCATATAAAATGTTTCCTTGCTTCTGTAAAGAGGAAATGCATTTTTATTTACTGGCAGACTATACAAGAGATATATTATTGAAATAGTGAAAAGCAGGGATTTTGTAATGAGAAAAATCAATATGGCTGAAACTGCCGCTAAATAAAGAAGAAAAAATAAGACTTATGTTAGTATTTTAGACACATCATTTGATCATCTCAAAGCTGAGGAGTATGGGTATATATTATTTTCCCCATCTTGTGGATGAGGAAGGAAACTGAGGCACAATGAAGCTAAGTGATTTGCCTGAAGTCAATAGAACATACATTTCACAGAGTATAGTGGTAAAATTTTACCATTCTTTTCTCCTATTCCCAGGAACCAAATTGCCCTAAATTAAGAAAGATAGGTTTTCTATGAGAATTTTCTTCTTGGTGACACTATTTAAAATGCTGTAAAAACAGCAAGTAGTAAAATAGAGGTAGAGAAGTGCAGTGAATAGTAATAGTAGTAAAGCTTCTGGAGAAGTGCAGTGGGTAGTAATAGTAGTAAAGCTTCTGGAGATAGCTAAGGCAGTAGGAAAGAGTACAGTAATCAACTGAAACAACGTGAAATGAAGGTGACAAGAATGTGTCAGAAAGTTCCCAGATGCATCTTCTTTCCTGTGCCTATTGAACTCCTATGTACACCTGCATAGGGGTCTAAATGATGCTCACATGACCTGGTAACTTATAACAGACATTAAAAAAATTAGTGAATGTCAGAATGAACATATTGTTGATGATATAAGACAATTGAAATTTATGCTCATTTTTATATAAATGCTTAGTAATTTTGCATAAACACTTTTTATAGAGAATGTTATTTTCAAGTAATCTCATGTTTAAAGTCTCAGCTTAACAATTCTAGCAATGAGTCTAATATATCTTGTTTGAGTAGATATGGAACCATATTTTGCCTTGGAAGAGCTTAAAAATACCCATGTAGTTCTTTGAATAGTTTGTTGAATCAATTAGCTATTATCACAATCCCCGCTCCCCCCCAAAAGCCCAAATTCAATGCATACATCGAATATTTATTTCTCTCTCATGCTTCTGCAGGTTGGCTAAATTTTGTGATCATGGCTAAGTTTGCTTGGTTTTGGCTCCAAGCTGAAGCTAGGGTCCAAGTCTGCTACATGTGTCTCCCATTCTCTTTGCACCTGGGTCTACCTGTGGCCTCTTCTTCTCATGGCAATGGTACGATATGTACAAGAACAAGCCCGAGCCCACAATCACACAAGCACATTTCAAGTCTCGGTTTATGTCATATCCACTAACATCCCATTGGCAAAAGCATCATATGACCAATCCTAACATCAGTGGAGCATGGATGTATACTTTTCCCATCTAGGTGGGAGCAATGGAGGTCAGAGGTGAATATTTACTCAACAATAATCTTATCTACCATCCATACTTTAATCAAAATTGCATTAGATTCCCCAGAACATAAACTACTTTCTACTTCTTGTTACACTAAGAAAATAGTAAAGTAGCTAAAAGTGTTTTCGTTTTTTTTATTTTACTTTTATTAAATTTATTGGGGTGACAATGGTTAGTAAAATTACATAGGTTTCAAGTATACAATTCTATAATATATCATCTATATATCACATTGTGTGTTCACCACCGAGTCAGTTCTCCTTCCATCACCATACATTTAATCCCCTTTACCCTTTTCTACCATCCACCCTCCACCCTTACCCTCTGGTAACCACTAAACTGTTGCTGTGTCTGAGTTTTTGTTTATTTGTTTGTCTTGTTTGTTTGTTACTTTCAGTTTTATATCCCACATATGAGTGAAATCATATGGTTCTTGAAATACTGCCATTTGCGACAACATGGATGGATCTTGAGATTATCATGCTAAACGAAATAAGACAGATAAAAGTGTTTTAAGGTTACCATATCTTTAGGACTTATGTGTTCAAAAATAATGCAAAAACTTGAGTGTATGTGTATACCAGAAACCTATGTAATCAAAGCTCTCTCACAAACATACAGGGATTTTGCTTATAGTTTTTTTCTGAAATTCTTTATCAACATTTATAAAAGATGGGGCAGACTCCCTAGATGCTGAAATTTCATGTTAATATTTAGAAACAAGAAGGCATAAACTGCAATCCACTGCCTTAGTGTAATACTCAAAATCATTGTATTTTTAATTAGAGATTTGTCAGGGAGATGTAAAAACAGGATTCAAACTGCAGATTTGTTGATTGGGCTTAATAGAGACGTGGGATTTTTGAATAAGCTGAAGATTGGCAATTTCCTTACCAGGACTATCATTACTTAGAAGCAAACATTTAGTAATCCCAGTTCTGTGATGGAGACTGAGCTATCATGATACTTTCTGTGAGGACACAATGAAATTTGATTTACTAGTTTATATTTTGAAAGCCACTGGGAACCATGAGACCTCCCTCACTATCACAGCCTTCACTGAGTTGCTTAATTTGACCACTTGCTTATGTTCCATTTTTTTAAGTTTCAAAATATGAAAGTTTCTGGAAATCACGTAATGTTTTATATTAAAATGTATCTACATAAAGGAATTACTCTAATTCACTAATGAAAGGAATCCTAAAATCATATACAGAAAACAAAAAGAGAATTTTATCATTCCTAAAACTCAACATACGGTTGTTATACTTAATTTTATTTGTAAAAAAAGAAAAAAAAAGATCTGCTGTTTTTGTTACGAAGATTGCTCTTGGCAGTTGAATCACTTTATTTTGCATAACGAAAATGATTTTTCTGACAATAAAGGTAACTATTCTTGGCTTAGTGAGCACATGGAGGACTAAATGGGCCACAAGAGACACCTCTCTGGGTTGACACTTAGGGAGAAGGCATCTACGTGTCACTGGCCCTCCTATGAATAGCTAATAAAGAGCTTTCAAGATGTTTCTTTGGAACATCTGTCTTGTAAACTACAAAACTTCTTGATCGTTCTCTCTCCCTGATAAAAAAGATGTAAAATAACATAGTAATAAATAATAAAGTAATATATTCTTAATATAGGTATAAATCTTCCTTCAATAGTTGTGTGCTGAATGGTTGAATGACATTTTGTCTATGAATATTTTATACATGTACCTGTTTACTCATATGCACATATAAATAAACATATTAAACATTTCTAATCACAATTATATGATTTCATAGCTAACAGTCCATTGAAGTCAGGACTAGCTAAGTAATTTGACAGGCCCATTGAAAAAGGAAAATGCAGAGCCTGTTGTTCAAAAATTATTAAGGATTTCAAGACGGTGACAGGAGCGTTTTCAGCACATGGGGGACCTTCTCAGCATGGGCCCCTATTCTGCTGCACAGGTAGCATGCCCGTGAAGCTGATCCTGTTTGAAGTATGTACTATGTGTGTAGAATGTCCTTTCATTCATACAACAAAAATAATAAATCACTGTCTTTGGGAAGGTGAACAGAATGAATCTTTTTAAGCATATGTATATGTATATGTGTATACCGAGGGTGCCAAAAACATGTATACACATTTTAAGAAAGGAAAAAACTGTATTAATTGTAATACTCAATATATACCGATAACAAAAGATGACTACAAGTCACGTCTGACTTCTGCAATGACAAGAGGTGCTCAAGGTGGTTACCACCAGCGTCCAGACACTTCTGATTATGGCGAACTGCTTGAGCATAGATAATATCGCTTAAAATGTGTATACATTTTTTTGGCATCCCCGGTATATGTAATAAATTAGAAAAGAATATATACATATATTTATTTTATATTTATATCATAATATTTCAACATGGAGAGTCTACTTTATATAATTGTATTCCTAATTTACTTGAGTTATGTAACCAAGGCATTTGACAGGAGGCCTGTGGTATTCTGCCCACCCATTTTCCTCTCAGGATCTTACCCCATTCCTATGTTGAAGGGAAGTGGAGATAAGCAATTCCCACCTCTTTCAGGGTCAGCCTAAAATCCTGTGTGGTATATCCTTAATTCTATGATTTCTTTCCATTTAAGAGGCTCCTGACATTAGAAGGCCAGAGTGTCTCACAGTCATTTACAACGGCTCAGAAGAGCATCACAGCTTTCATCTAGCTGTTCAATTCACCTTCTGAATAGAAAGAATTGTAGGTAGAAGTATGCTAGAAAGCTATTTCCCATCACTCATCTAATAATAACAAGGATAACAACAACAACCATTTATAAGCACCTGATATATGTCAATCTCTTTACATGTGTCTCTAATTCTTATAGCTCTCCAAGGTAACAATATTATCAAGATTTCATAGGTTTGGGAAACAATGCTCAATAAATGCTCAGGGGTCATTTGTTGTACTGCATTACTTAACTCAGAAGAGTTAAAACTACGATTCAATTATAGATCTGTTCAACTATAAATTCCCACATTGCCCTATACTTGCTTATAGCACATCGCCAGAAGATATTCTTGAGGTCACCATAGCTACTCTAGAGACAAGAGGAAGGCCAGTTGGGACTCTGAGTAACCAACATAGAGATACAGTGTTCGGTTGGTTTCCAAAGTTGACCACCAGCAATTCTTTCCCTTTTTCTATGCACATTATCAAGAGGTGGAGTCCATTTCCTCTCCTCTTGAATCTGAGCTGGCTTTGTGAAATACTTTGGCCAATAGGATATGGCAGGTATGACACTGTGTGAGTTCCAGGCCTCACTTTGAAGAGATACCTTCTGCTCTCCTTTTACAGGAAGTCAGTATCCATGATGTAAAGAAGCTTAGGGCAGAAAACTGAAGGATGAGACAGCACAGAAGGGTAGAGAGACCACGTGGAGGAGCACTGAGAGTGAAGCCTTCTTGTATCTCCCAGACTGGCTCAGCTACCAGCCAAATGCAGCTGAGAGAGTAAATTCGGCCACTGTTATGTGGAGCAGAAGAACTGCCCAGCCAAACCCTGTCTGAATTCCTGACCTAGAGAATTGTAAGAAATAATACATTGCTATTGTTTTAAGCAACTTAGTGATTTGTTTCATAGTGATAGATGCTGGAACACAGGGAAATTTGGGGACTATCATGTTTTAGCAAAGCTGGCAATTTCAGCAGCTACAGAGCCCTGGCTGACTGTCTTGAACAGAGGTATGCTTGGGCACAGACATGTTCTGAGACTCTATGGGAGTTCCACTACAGTTGCTTAGGTCTACTTTGGGAGACAATCTATCTGCAAAAGTTTGGATGTTGCTTTAATGTTGCGCCAGAGCAGGCCATGAGTATCCTTAATTGTTGGAGGAATGAGATACTTAAGGAAGGATAGCTTGTTTGCCTTATGGCTAAATCCACCATTGCTGTTTTCTTCGCAAGATGTCAAAGTCATGAGTCATGATATCTGTATTCTGCTTTGTCATAGTTCCCGCTCTTGTGAGAAAAAAAGGATTTAAGATAATTTATATGAAAAAATGAACTTTCCATGGAGGATACTTCTGAAACTCAGCCCTCTGCATGGCTTCTTCAAATTTCTAAGTTTACTTCATTGTCAGTCCTTATTGATCATCTTGCATCTTTAACAGAGCTCAGGGATGAGTACTTGATGATTTTAATATGGCCTCAAACTTTGACATAAAAAAACACAATAAAATCATCTTGAAAAAAGGTTTCAACATTCATTTTGTTTACTGAGGAATTATGTGATGAAGGCAGGTATCCTTGATCAAAATTCAACCATTTTCAGCAGAATGCAATTATGTTCTTTCTGTTGCATCAAGTTGAGAAGCTCATTCAGAACATACAATTGGAAGCCTCAGGTTTCTAAGTCATGGTTGTAAGGAAACTAACTGCTAAGTGAAAGGTTATTCTTTTCTCTTTTTCCACTAAATATACTCTATAATGCTGGAAAGTATATATAAGGAGTTTTAAAAAGCCTTTCCTCCCATATGTTTTAGTTCATAACTAAACTTTTTACTAGTATCTTAAAGGGGAAAAAATTAAACTTCTTTGAAAGTGAGAGTATTTTTAATGCAATATATAACATTTTGTCATTCAAATAAGTTACCCTTTCACTTAAATAGACATTATTTAACATTAATAACAACAGTAACTCAGTTTTCTCAATATCTTTATGTGATGCGAAAGCATAAAAAATAAAGAATGGTTTGAAGCTTTTGTCTTCCAGGTTTTCGAATTACCAAAGTTTTTCTCCAGCTTTAAATGCTGCAAAGCACTCACCCAGTCAATACGAGCATAATAATTTTAATTAATGTTCCTAACAATTCTGTCCAAATGAGCCATGTTAATTATGTGACAAAACGAGACCAGAAAGAAATTACAGCATAACACTCTCAGAAATGAAAATAAACAAGTATAATAAGACTCAACCACTTCAATGAAAACATTACAATCTCCTCTGACCTCTGTAAGAGCCATAGCTCTCTTTTTGCTTACGTGCATCCAAAACAAACACAGCACTATTTGCTATTTAAGGCCTTAAATATCCTCACTCCTAAGAAATCTACTTGCCAACATAATCTCACAGCTCCCAATATTCCTGCCACCTCATCCTTACAGCACAACACTGGAGCTGCACTGGGGGACTTGGGATGGTCCAAGGGTGGGGTGCTGTGAAGAAGTGGCAGAGGGACGGCTCTGAGCAGTGGCCAGGGTGGCCGACGAACTCTGGGTTCAGTCCACATGACTCTAAGCAAAGACATTCTATAGTTAAGACATCCAGGCTGGCTCAGCTGGTGTCTCTGCTCCTGGCTGCACAAGGCCTAAAGCAAGGTATCAGCTAGCTGGGCTCTACTGGGAAGGCTTCGGAAAGAATCTGCTTCCAAGCTCTTTCGGATTGTTGGCAGAATTAGTTGCTTGTGGGTATAGGATGGATGCCTACTTCTTTGCTGGCTGTCCACTGGGAGCCTCCCATAACTTCTCTCAAGGTCTCTCTCTGGTCCCAACACACAGCCCCTACATGGCAGAACCAGCAACGGCACGCCACATTCTCATGCTAGGAATTAGACCTCCTTATACCTCCTCTCTCCCACCTCTGTACCTGTTCTCAGATTGTTGCCTCTCCATAGCATGCTGCCTCTCCACTAAGTCAATGCCAACTTATTTGTTGGTTTCAGATCAAGCCTTACATTCTTTATAGCCTTTTCTGCCCATCATGTCTTCCTCTGGAATCTAGTTATAGTTCATTTACTTATCCAGCCAGTCATCAAATACATATTGAGCCCTCCAAGCTGCCAGGCATTCTGTTTAGTGCTGAAGATACAGACATGGAATACACTCTTCCATTTTTTAGGTTGCTAGTAATCTCTCCATGGGAACAGGTAAGTAAACAAAAAGAAGAATGCTTGGAGAGAGTGCTTCGATAGAGATACTTACAGAGAGCTAAAGTGGCCCATAGTAGAATTAGCTAGTTTGTGGGGTGAGAAGAGGGGGGCAGGTGTAACTCTAGGAAGACTTTCTGTTATTGTGAGAATTGAAAAATCAGCAAGCAGAGAAGGTAGGTGAGGTCATTTTGGGAACAGGGAACAACTTGACTAAAAGTGGTATCTCCTTCATGTCAGAATCTGGCTATATTTTAATTCAGGAATTTGATATTTTTCCCTGGGCCTGGTATAAATGACCTTTCTATCTTAGTCTATTGTCTTATTTTTTGGAATTTGCCCTTTTGTCTTCCAAACCATGTAAAAAGTTAAACATAAGCAGGGCATAGTTCAGTAATCAAAAGTAAAAATAGATAAGAAACAACAAGGTAACAGAAAAAGAAAAAAACCCCAAAATAGAATTATAGACATTAAATTACGTGTATTGCAATAAATGCCATTGTACTAAAGTCTTCTAGATGAACAAAAAGCAAAGCTCAGAATATTCTTAGTTTAATAAGACAAACTGAAACAAGATAAACTAAGAAAAAGTTTCAAGTTAAATTGTTCCAGTTTAGATCCCTGAAAACCAAGAATGAGCCCAGAGGAGCCTAAATATAATCCTTCTTTTCATTAACTATTTTTGAGTTCTTAATGTGATAGGTACTACATCAGACGTTGGTGATTGTATTAGTTTTCTATTGCTTCATAGCAAATTACCACAAAGTTAGCTGCTTAACAAACAAACCCATTTATTATCTCACAGTTTCTATGAACCAGGAGGTTGGGCACAGTGGTCAAGGCAAATTCAGATTTCTGGGGCCCAATACTTACTAAATTTGGGAACCCTCTTAAAGAAAATAAAAATAATATAAATTTATGAACATAAGTAAAGTAAGTACCTCTGAAATTAAAGTTCATTGGCTTCATGGTAAATCAACCTACACTTGAGATGCGATAGCTTTACAGACCTCATATCCCATAGAGTGCCACAAATATTAAACCAGTAAACAATTAAGTAGAATATATACAAAAATTATAAGTAATATGAGGAAAAAAAAACGAATGTTACAAGAATAATGGAGGGGAGTGGCCGCACCGATTCAGAGAAAGCCTCTATAAGTATCTGTCATTTAAGCCAAGACCTGAAGACAAGAAATAGTTGGGCAAAAGTCATTCCAGGCATAGGAAAAAGCATGTGTAATCATCCTGAAGCTGGAAGGGGCATGGGTACAGAAGAAACAGAACAACTATGTGCTTCTCATTGTGTTGAAAAATAAATAAAATTAGTTATTGAAGCTTTCAAGATAAGAAGTATGAAAAGTTGTCTTTTTCTTCACTTCTTCAGGTTTGTGAAAATTGGTCCAGACTTCACACTAGCATGCCCTTAAACTAAACACATCTATTTCCTGATTTGATGATGAATAACATTTAAATATCTATGCTGAAGATACTAGAAATAGAATGGGCACTGATGCCTACCGTATATTTTACCTTTTAATAGATAACAGTTATTTTTTGGGTGGGGTCTGATGACTTCAAGAACTAAATTATTCAAATAATGCCTACATAGCTACTCCTGGGCTTTCTCTAGCCACACTCATATCAAAGAGGATTAAAAAAAAAAGATTCAACTCTTTGCTCTCTTTGAAGTATATGTTTTTAATTTTCCTTTCGATCCTTTTAGTCTTACTAGTGATTCATAAGCCAAGAAGTAAATCGATAACTCTTCAAGGAAGACTGAGTTTATGGGGAAAATCTCAGCTCAGAAATATAATTTGTTCATTCAGGCACGAGTGTTCTTTTCTGCCAACACCAAATTTTCAAGAAAGATTCTCTGTTAAAACAGAAATGCCTAACAGAAAACACTTCATAACTCACTTCCTATGTACCATAAATCTATTGTAATCCTCTTTATGATGAAACCTGAGAGTTTCTGAAGGTCCTTGGCTCCTCAGAAGAGCACTATAGTACCAGTAAAGTGTTATATATCCACTCAGAACTTCACAGTAGAAAACGCAGGGAAAGTGAGATTCAGAAACCAAGCTTTACCTCAGAAAAACTCCCTACTATATTAAATAAGTTATCGAGAACTTGAGGGCAACAGAATTACTTTGGTGCTCTACTAAAAGGGAATTTTCCAACGTTTCAGTGCCTGGAAATTTGGCCATGGAAAAGAGAATTTGCAATTTAATGTTTATTGAGCCGGACTACTATGCCTTTTGCCAAGTCTCAATTCATGTTCTTTATGTGAGTTTCTGTTGGTGGAGCAACATGAGACTAGTCAAAAAGAAAAAAAAACAGACATTTATTTGAGCACGTTTGAATATATGTGGTCATGCTAACCACATTTTAATGAACTGGAGATTCTGTTTCTCACTTATGGGATCACTAAGGCAGATAAAGTGGCGAACAGCTAGACATAGTTCCCGTAAAGTAATGACACTGGTCTTGATCTTACAACCACTTAGAGATGTATTGAATTCTTAGTAGTTGTACCATGGTTGATTATTTCCTTTCCTTTTGCCTTGACTCCTTACTCCAAGAAAGCAACACACTGCATAATTTGAAGCTCTCCTTTCACAAGGAGTCCAAGTTTTAGAATTTCAGAGCCAGAAAGGACTTTGGGACCCTTGAGGTGGCAGGGCATTAATAGGGAGAGTGTGGCCTTTGAACCAAGAAACTTGGGTTTAAGTCCAGGCTGGGCAATTCACCAGCAGTACGTTAGTCACGTCAATTACATTTACAGTTTGAATTTTTATCATATGTAAAATAAGGATATTCATGCCTGTTATAGGAGATAGGAATTTTTAAAAGTAAAGACATTGTTTCTACATGTATTTTGTTTGAGTGTGCACGCACACATACGCACATGCTTAAGTGTCCTTGTGTGTTTGTCCTTATAAAACAGACGATGATTGCTATAGATTGCAAGGATGGTTCTGAAATTTGGAGGAAGATATTTAAAGTCTGCAAGGAACCTTGCTGGAAGCATTATATATCAAACTGCAGGTGGAAGAAATCATGTGGCCACATAATACTAGTCCAACTTTTACTATGGAAGAAATAATTTTCCCTGTGTGGCCTGTTTAGTATGCTTTGTGTACAGAACCTGATTTTGGCAGTTCCCACCTGCTCACAGTTACCCCACTGGTTTTAAAAAGTGAACACACAGGACTCCAGTGCATTCCCTGGGGAAAAGAGAACAAAAATGGGAGGGTGTCTCTGCAATGTCGGGTTCATCCTGTGCTTTCAACACTGATTAATGTGTACAATTTTCTTTTAATTCACTGGTGATAAATCTTAGATTTTACACTTCTACTGTGTCTTCTAGAGGGTCTTTTTACTCAGCCGAAACAACACATAACTCACCGATTTGTTTTGCGGGTCAAACTAGATAGTATTCTGAAACAACCTTGGAAAACACAAAATAGAGTTTGAGAAAATGCTAATGTGTTAACTTACAATCTGTTCTAACTTCTGCATTTTAATTTGCCTCTTTTTCTTCATTGCTTTATTTGTTAAGGTAATAAATGTTAATTCTAAGTTAAAAGAGAAAAGAAAATAAGGAAGAGTAAAAATAATTTCTTTCTGATTAAAAATTACCACCTAGAGAAAAACACCATTTTTTCATGGCTTTTGTGTATTTGGTCTTTGCACAAGTAAAATACCATGTTAGTCTGAAAACTTGTACATAGATAAAATAGTTTTACATCATGATTCATAATAGGGCACAGAACTCCATTATAGGGATGTAACATAGTTCCTTACTCCATCTCACATGGTTGAATATTTACATTGTTTCACAATTTTAAGCAATGCTATGATAAAAATCTTTGTGTCTATCTATATCTATATCTATATCTATATCTATATCTATATCTATGTGTGTGTACACAGACATACATATGTTATGAAACAATTTAAATATATTTGAAAATTACATCCAAAAAGTTGTCAGTAGATTACAAAATGCTTATTTACCAGCATTCAAGTCAACATTGGCTTTTCTCCTTTTTGTAATCATTGGCAATTTGATCATTTGAAAATTATATTTTATGGTTGTATTGATTTGCATTTCTTTGGCTAATTATGAGGCTGTATTTATTTATGATATTTATTGACCATTATGTTATTCATGTTCAACTGTAAATTTCTTGTGTTGGATATTCCGTTCTATTCTCAATATATAGCACTATACAAGGCAAAACTGGCACTCAATAAATATTTATATTTGTTTTCCTAAAATGCTTAGGTCATTTTTTCTATTGGAGAATTTAGTTTTTTCATTAATTATCAAGAGACATTAATATAGGATGTATATGAACACATAAATATAATGTAAATCATGTTTTCATATACTAATATATTAACCCTTTACTATATGTGATTGTATATAATATATACGTATATACATATATATACATACTGAAATATATACCTACTGTACCTACTGTATACCTACTATACTATAAATATATAGTGTTTTTCCATTGACTTGCCTTTTAACCTACATATTATGTTTTTGCTAAAAGTTTTATTATTTAAAACTTTCTGAAAATATATGTCTTTTATGTTATTATAATGCTTTGAAATACTTTTTCCAACCCCAAGTTATATACATTTGTGTCCATTTATTTTTTCTAGTGATTGCACAAGTTAACATTTTATATTAAAAATATACATATATCCACCCTGGGCCTGTTCTAAGATGTGAGGAGGGTTTTGAATTAATCAAGAAAACTTGCCTTTTGTCTTTTTACTTTCCACAGCAAGAGCTCATGTGCCCCAGGGCCCTGAAGCAGCCACTGGTAGCAATGAAGCTAGCTTGGTTTCTGCAGCAAAGGTAAGAGAAATACCTGCTGCCAGTTCCCTATATAACCTGGTGCAACAGTACCCACCAGCAACCTGGTCTCCTTGTTATTTTCTGACTTCTTGTGACAGTCCAGGCAATGAAGGACCATGATGTCAATGCTTGTTATTTTTTGCTAGTTGGCTTTCTTTCCCTTCACTCTTATTTCATCCCAAGACGCATCGCTGGTCATTAACGTCACTGTGTATTTGTTGCCTTCTAGTGGAAAAATAACCCCAATAGCTGCCCAAAGCTTCTACCTAGTGAGCACATGTGTCACTTCACATATAAACTAGAAAATAGAGCTCGATTAAGCCCTTTCAGAGTGTCTCTGGTTGGGAATGTGGCCCTATGTGCTTCTTCACCAATAGATGTGGCCACCTTTCGTCTGGCTTCTGTTCCCAGAGATAAACAGAGTAGAACCCAAGGGTGGCAATAGCAGACGTAACAAGGGAACATCCAGGGAAAGCCAAAACAATTAGCTACATGAGAGACAATATCTGCTTGACACTGGTCACATGCCTTGGAATATATTGTACTGTATCCTGCTGTTAAGAAAATAGGTTATGTACTGTATGACTCCATTTATATAGTATTCTTGAAATGACAAAATTATAGAGATGGAAAATATATACTAGTGGTTGTCAGGGGTTAAGAACTGAGGAGCATGCTTCTATAAAAGGGTAGCATAAGGGAACGATTTGTTATCTCCATCGTGGTTGTGGTTACACGAATCTATACATGTGGTAAAATTGCATAGAACTATAAACACACACACGTGCTTGTAAAAACTGGTGACATGTGAATAAGCTCTTTAGTCCTTAGGTTTTGATATTGCACTATAGTTCTATAAGATCTCACTATTAGAGGAAGTTGAATGAAGGGTACATGGGACCTCTCTGTACTTTTTGCAGCTTCCTGTGACCTTATAATTATTTCAAAAGAAAAACTTGTAGAAAATTTAATAAAAAGCCCCCTCCTAATAAAAGATGATATTTGGAGCAGTTATTCCCAGCTTTGTGAATGAGAAAGGTTAGTTTTTCTACATAGTCTGAGGCAGAGAAGAAACCATATATAACAACATCTGCAGGATGAAGAGAAAGCACCGAGCTTTTCCCAGTATTCTGCAGGCCTTAAAAACAGACACGACTCTAAGACGAAAAGTCAGTGAACCTTCAATATTCAGTTTGCTTTTTACATCACGTGTGATATGGACTGAATGTTTGTGTCCTCCCCAAATTCGTATGTTGACATTCTGACCTTCATTGTGATGATATTTGGAGGTGGGGCCTTTGGGAGGTAATTAGGTTTAGATGAAGCCACAAGCATGAGGCTCCTATGATGGGATTAGTGTCCTTACAAGAAGAGAAAGAGAAACCAGAGTGCATGTGCTCTCTCTCTCTCTCTCTCTCTCTCTCTCTCTCTCTCTCTCTCTCTCTCTCTCTCCCCCCCCCCTCCCCATCCCCAACATAAGGACACAGCAAGAAGGCAACCAAAATTGACTGACACCTTGAACTTGGACTTCCCAACCTCCAGAACTGTGAGAAATAAATTCTTGCATTTTTAGCCACCCAGTCTATGAAATTTTGTTATGGCAGCCTGAGCAGACTGATAATAATCTGGGAAACCCTCCTGAAGTCCCTAGCATAAATCCGTGATTTTTTTTCTTTATATTCCCATGAGACTTTGTTTCTTTTTCTACTATTGAATACACTGTGATGGTATTTATTTCTTTACATGTCTGGTATCCCACTGGATTGAGAACAAGGGGGGATTCTACTCATCTTGCTCTCCAATATGATATGACATTACTGGAAAGTATAGATACTGTCTTAGTTTGTCCAGGCTGCTATAACAAAATACCACAGACTAGATGGCTCATAAAGAACAGGAAATTATTTCTCACAGTTCTGGAGACTGGGAAGTCCAAGATCAAGGTGCCCACAGAATCAGTGTCTGGTTAGAGCTCACTTCCCAAAAGGCTGCCCTTTTGCTGTAACTTCACATGGTAGAAGGGACGAGGGAACTCTGTGGATCCTCTTATAAGAGCATGAATCCCAGTGACCTAATCACTTCCCAAGGGTCCCATCTCCTAATACTATCACCTTGAGGGATAGGATTTTAACATATGAATGGGCACAAACATTTAGTCTATAGCAGGGACCAATAAAATTCTGTAGGAAAGAGAATGTCTAGGACAAGCAGCTTTGCCTCTAAGGAGATGGCATGAATAGTTCCATGCCATGTCTTGAGCCTATTTAGCTGCAAGGGAGTCTAGGAAATCTGTACCTGAAAGGCATTATTATGTCCAGCTCTAATTTTGTAGATTTAATTCTAGACAGACATGTAATAACACACAACTATGCATTTTTCTACATTTGAAAATCATTGAAATATATTTATTCAATAACACATTTAATCCTACTCATTTTTATATGAGGCTATGGTTGAATTCCTAGCTCTACAACTTAGTAAGTATGTTGACCTTGAATCTAAACTTCAGTTCTTTTTTATTCTTGAATGGTTATACTGACATCTTGCAACATTGCTCTGTGACAATTGTAATGATTAATGAGATGACGTATTGTGACAATTACATGTGATAATGTAAACTTTTTAATCATAGATTCTGTGCTCAAAAATGGTAGCTATTATTTGCAGATGGTTGCATTTCATTGTAATCTTTTAAAATGTTCACTAATTTTATTATTTATAAGACCATTCCTGTGGCAAATAACCTTACAGTTTGACAAAACATGTGATTTTGGCTTGCTAGTTTTATAGAAGGTTGAGGGTTAAATCCCTTAAACCAATACATAAAAAAATAACTCATGTCAGTTACTAGGTGCAGAACCAAATGTGCCAGCAATCAGTATATTTCACAAACAGTAAAGACATTTGAGAAATGTTTTCCAGGAATTTTCAAAGCCTAATATATTCCTAGATTTTTATCTATTTGAATATATAAAAGAGAGATAGAATATATTCTGGGAAATTTTTAAACGCTGCATTAATCATGTTGATGACTTTACAGTCTGCATTTCTGTAAATATATGAGATGGATATAAAGGAAGGAAAAATATGTACACATTTAGCATATAACCTATAAATCAGGAGACAAAGGACTACTATAATACAGCAATGCAAATGTGATTACTGTACTTTAATTGAAACATGTATATTTCTAGATTTAAATAAGAGCTCTGAATTATTTTAATAAAAATCTGTATTGTTCTCCACACATATGAAAGTTAAATTCTGGCATATATACAATGCATTAGATAAGGGATGAGGAACAGATTATATCTTGCTGTCCAAATTCTAATCAATGGTTAATAGTGACCTGTTGGGTTATGTTGGTAATGTTTCTGAAGTCATGTTTGGCATGAGTGGGAAGGAGGTCTGGAATTAGTTAATGATGTCTGTTACGGGCATTGCAGGACAAGCATAGGCATTTGTTTGGGTTCCTGTCACCTTAAATTATAATGTGGCTGGCTCTTCAATGATTAGTAGAGTGCCTGGAACAAATGTGCTAATTGCTAGCTTAATGAATGAACAAATGAATACCCTTTTAGTGATGTCATTTTTCCCAAATAATTTATCATTGTGATTTCACTTTTTTAAAAGAAGACTTTATATTTTTACAGCAGTGTCAGGTTCGTACAAAATTGAGAGGAAAATACAGAGATTTCTCAGGTACCCCTTGCCCTCACACATGCATGACATGCCCAATTATCAATATGCCCTACCAGAGGGGTACATTTGTTACAATTGATGAACCTACATTGACACTTCATAATTACCCAAAGCCAATAGTTTACATTAAAGTTCAGTCTTGTATTGTGCATTCTATAGGTCTGGATAAATGTATAATGACATGTATCCATCATTACAATATCATACAGAGTATTTTCACTGCCTTAAAAATTCTCTGTGCTTCACCTATTTATACCTCTATCCCGCAACCTCTGGCAACCACTGATATTTTTACTGTCCCATAGGACCTTTTCCCAGAATGTCATATAGTTGGAATCCTACATTATGTAGCCTTTCAGATTAGGTTCTTTCACTTAGTAATATGCACTTAAGATTCCTTCATGTCTTTTCATGGCTTGATAGTTTATTTCTTTTCATCACCGAGTAATATTCCATTGTCTGGATGTAACACAACTTATCCATTCACTCACTGAAGGACATCTTGTTTGCTTTCAGGTATTGGCAGTTATGAATAAAGTTGCTATAAACATCCAGGTACAGGTTTTTGTGTGAACAGGCATGATTGCTGAATTTTATGGTAAGAGTATGTTTAGTTTTATAAGAAATCACCAAAGTGTCTTTCAAAGTGGTCGTACCATTTTGAATTCCCATCAACAATGAGAGTTCCTGTTGCTCCACATCCTCCTCAGCATTTGGTGTTGTCAGTGCTCCAGATTTTGGCCATTCTAATAGGTGTGAAGTGGTATCTCATTGTTGTTTTAGTTTGCATTTCCCTGATGACATACGCTGTGGAGCATCATTTCATATCCTGATTTTCCATCTATCTGTCTTCTTTGGTGAGGTGTCTGTTCAGAACTATGGCCCATTTATTCATCGAGAGTTATGTGCTTTCTTATTGTTGAGTTTTAAGAGTTCTTTGTATATTTTGAATAACAGTTCTTTGTCAGACATGTCTACAAATATTTTTAACTCTATGCACTTTTCCAGGACCTAGTGCCATAGATTGAAATGTCATTTACATTTTGGGGCTGATTTTATTGCTTCACTAACCCAGCTACTATTATCAGTCTCTTTTATTCCTTGCCGTAGCGTACTTTAAAGTCGGTGAACTGTAAGGGAGGTCTGCTAAGGAGATTTTTGATAAAAGTGGAGAAAAATTTGTTGGGCCCATCCCTTCTGTTTTCATCCTTTGAACTCAGACATGATGCCTGGATCTCACACACAAACATACACACACACACACACACACACACACACATACACACAAAGGTACGAAAGCACAGAAACCTAAAAAGAGGTAAGATTTTGATGGTGTTTTTGAGCAACTAAAACAATGCCTGAAGCTGCCTGCCTCTAATTGTTTATATTTAAGAAAAACAGACCTGTGTTTTTACAAGCCACTATTAGTTATATTTTTTGGTATGTGTTGCTAAAAGCCTTCATAAGATATAAAATCCAGTGCTTAATACCTTGATGGTGGTGATGGTAACACATATGTATACATATATCCAAACTCACCATATTGTACAACATTCATTCTGTACAATTTTTGCATACCAATTACAGCTCAATAATGCTGGGTGGGGTGGGGGGGAGATATAAAATCCGATTGCTCTGCTCAACTCCAGAACTGAGCTCGCTACCACCATCTGCATTTGGATGTCTCAGAAATACCTCAAACCTAGCAAGCCCAGAATGGGGACCATCACGGTCTCCCTGCAAAACTGCTTTTCCTCCTGCATCCTCTCATTAGTGAATGGCACAGAAACTTTGGTGTCATTCCTGTTTTCTCCCTCCCACATCAAGATCAGTAAGGACTGTTGATACTACTTCCTAAATATCTTGGACATTTGTCACCTCATCCCTACTTCAGCTATCTCAGTTTTAAAACATTTCATTGTATTTTTTTAAGTGTGAAATAGACTATACAGATGGCATATAAGCACATGTACACTATATACTTTGTTACGGAGTAAACACTTGTCTCCCATTGCCCTCTCCAGAGGTAGCCAGAGTAGTATTTCTATACTACGAGTAACATTATGCTGTTGCTTATTTTAATGGTTTAAAACTTCCCATTGTGCTCAGAATAAAATTCAACCTCTTTAACACTCCTTAAAATGTACTTCTTGAACCCTGCTTTGGTCAACTTCTTTTGCCTTGTCTTTGAAGTGACCTTGCTATCTACCTAGCAGCCTGCATTTAGCCCTTTAACAAATAGAACTTAAACTTGGCTTTTTTACTTAATATCCTCCACCAGACTCTGACCTCCACTAGGTCGGGGATAATATCACATTGACTACTCTGTACCCAGTGCCTAATATTGCATGGCCCATTATAAGCATTTATAAAATATATGGAGAATCTGAATGGAAAAATTCCAAGCTTCTTTGCAACTAGGTCTTCATAAATGGCTTTATACTTTAAAATCACTTTGTTAAATACTGCGCTAACATAAGAATTCATCCCCACTGTGCAAAAAAATATTAAATACAGGACTCAATAAAGAAAAAATCCTCCTCTCTCCCCCCTCAATCTTTCTCCAGTTCAGAGTAACCACTTGCATCAATTTTATGTATAAAAAGTGGCTTTGTATACATTATATGTAGATAGACTATTAGTTTTATATTACTGCCATAATAAGTTTCTACAAACTTAGTGACTTAAAATAAAACACATTTATTAGCTCACATTTCTGTAAATCAGCAATACAGCATATGGCTAGATTCTCTACTTAGGGCTTCACAAGTCCAAAGTCAAGGTGTTGGCTGGCTATGTTCTCACCTGGAACTCAGTGTTTTCTTCCAAGCTCATTTCTGTCATTGGTAAAATTTAGTTCTTTGTGGTTATAGGACTGAGGTCCCTATTTCATTGCTGGCTATAGGCTGGGGACTATTCTGAGCTCCTTTAGATATTCCCATTTTAATTGGCACAGAATAGTTCATACTTTACATGTAATATAGTCTACTTCATTTTCCTGTTGACGGGAATTTCAGTTTTTAATTTTGAATTATTACACAAGATAACATAGTTGTTAAAGCTACAGACTCTGGTACTGTATGTTGAAAGCATATTGAAGTATTCATTTCACAGAAGACACTTTAAGATCATTTTCATCACCTATTGAACAAAGTGAATTATTGACTTTGGGAAAATTATCAGAAGGGTTCTTCATAGAGACAAAGATAGACATAGTAGTAGGGATACATCTATACCTAGAGGGAACACTTTAAAGTTTAAAATTCTAACATTATTATTCTAAATTTTGATTATCCAATCAAACTATGTGATTAAAGTCAAAATATCATAAGCCCATGTTATGATGCTCCTGGTGACATTTCCCACAGCATTGTCTATGAACGTCAAGGAACATTCCTCTATTTATACTGTAGTTATTGTTTACATGTCTATCTAGCCTACTGGTTTACCCAAGCATAAGTTCTATCTCATTTGTTTTTCAAAATAACCTCCAAAATGACATATAGATATGAATTAGAATAGTCATTTTCCCATGCCCTCTCTGATAGTGGATTGTTAACTATTGTTTTCATTTTTCCCAATTTGATGGATGAAAAATGATGTTCCTAGTTTTTAAAATTCAAATATCTCTGATTTCTACTGAGATCATGCATTCTTTTAAAAGTTTATTGCCCATCTGTATTTCTCCTTCCGTGAACTGTCTGTTCGTATACTTTGCATATTTTTCTATTGGAATCTGTATATTTTGTATTGATTTGTGGTTCCTTCTATAGTCTGGAAGTTAACTCTTTATATGTCAGATGCATTGCAATATTTTCTCTCAGTCTGATACTTGAATATTCACTTTATAGTGCTTTTTGAAAACCTTTGACCATGGTAATATTTATGTGATAAAATTTACTAATATTAATATTTTACTTTATGGGTTCTGGATCTATTGTTTTATTTAAGACAATATTCCTTACCCCCAAATTACATGTTATTTTAACAACTTTATAGATATTTTTAAGACAATTACTGTATTAATTGATATGGAATTTATTTTTGTATATGATATAAAGAAGTGGCTTCATTCTATGTAAGTAAACTCCCATATATGCCATACATTCTGCCTAATTTCAGTAAAACACACAATGCAATATACAGATGCTGTATGGTAGAATTTTACACTTGAAATTTATATAATTTAATTAACCAACGGCACCCCAATAAATTTAATAAAATTAAAAAAAGTAATTTTGTATTTTAAAATTCAGGCAAATCTATCATATCAGACAATCTGAAACATTGTTTCCTTCCATTAACCCTGATTATCAGGGTAGTTGAATTAAATTTTTAAATTATTACTATCAATATCCAAGGATAAACATACTGAGAAACAGAAAGAATGAGAATGAGAGTGAGAGTGAGAGTGAGAGAGAGGGCACATACTGAGAGAAAAATAATCACAAAGCCTAAGCAAAATTTTACCATGGGTACAATAATTATTTTTCATTAATATGTGGGTAATTACTTTCTCTCTCTCTCTCTCTCTCTCTCTCTCTCTCTCTCTCTCTCTCTCTCTCTCTCCATGTTTCTCATACACACACACAAACACACACACACACATTTACACTCTCTGAATAACAAATGAAATTAAGTACTGGGATATATAAACGTATAAGGTCATTTTTAATGGTAAAAATGTGTGCTCTGTGAATAGCATTAGGCATCTATTCATTTGGAATGTTAGAAAGTTCAACATAATAATTATTAAGGCATAAATGAAAAATGTTCTCTGTACATTAAGCATCGTTATTTATATTACATTAAGATTTAATATGCAAAATAAAGCAGATTTTTTTAAACTTTGACTTTACTTGAAAGTTGATATACTGGTAAAACATAATGTCTTCCACAACCAAGTACAGTAAGAGTGCAATAACTAGTAATAAAAGTGGTAAAACTTCACATGTGAGTATAATCGTGAAGAGAAGCTACTCTTAGGGCCACTGTTACCCTACTCAGCGCCATTTTAGAATTTTTTAAAGGCTCTCTCTGGGCAGTCCCCTTATGGCTTGGGCATAGACAGCATCTTTTTGTTAAAAAGTAAAAAAGTGGCCCATCGTCTGTCAGCTTCAGTTCTACTCAAGGATGCAGGGCTTGGCTAGGCAAGCATGGGCTGAATTTGCACCCCAATTCACACTCATAACCAGGTGACCATGTTCAGGGTAAAAATGCGTAACTATATGCCCTAGTTCTAATGTCTCTGGAGGGGTTCAGAACGGGCTTCCCCAAGATGTGCCACTTTGGCATAAGGATTATTTTGAGCTAATGGCAATGAAGACCTTGCTGGCTCAAGAAATCCTTTACTTCTCTCTTAAGGAATTTAAATTGGGGGCCTTGCCCATAATAAGAGTTATTACCATAGATAACTTTTTCTAACCTGTCTCTAGGACAGGCAAACATGTAATGACTGAACATCTGCTCATCTTATCGTCCTATGAATTATCCTCCTCCCCTCCCCAGACCCCTATCCCATTCTTTGGCTAAAGACGGCATACATACTTTATTTTACCTTCTGTCTTTGAACCTTTTATGTATGTGTGGTTCCCATACATACAAAATTAATGTTGTTTTTCTCCTGTTAATCTGTCCCATGTTGATTTGATTATAAGACCATCTGAAAGAACCTTTGTAGGGTACAGGAAAATTTTTCCTCCCCAACACCTCTGACCTGAAACACTCATATAAGGTTCATTAACTGCCAATTTGAAGGTTGATATGCTGGTAAAACATAATGTCTTCCACAACCAAGTACAGTAAGAGTGTAATAACTAGTAATGAAAGGGAAAGTTCTCAGTCATCCCTAATCAAGACATCCTGGAACTAAATGATCAAGACTTGATAAATTATCATTGACAATTGATAATATACTCACTATTAATGCTGATAGAGGTACAGCTATTTATAAAAACCAACCAAAGAAATAAATTCACCATTGTGGATATACAGTCAATTAACTACATGTGCTTTTGCATTTATTTCTAGCCACATTTAAGTTCACTAGTCCCTTGTGTAGGTTCTATAATGCCTTATTTTATGGCTCCTGCAATGTTGTGACATAAAAATCACCTGGCCTAACTATGTGCATGGACTAGAAAAGAAAATTAATAGGAAAAACTATTCTGGGTATTCATGAATAGTGCCTCAACAGTGAACTAAAGGTAGAGGGAGAACTAGTAATCAGAATTAGAAATCAGAGCTGGTCCTCTAAGATTTAAAGGTAATCTCAAGGGCCAATGGTTCCCCTTTTGTTGATTTAACATCTATACTGAAGCAGGATTCTAATTAGTCTTTTACAGAGCTATATAAGATGGAGCACCACAAAAACATAAAGATAACAACCCAATATGATTATTAGTCAGCATTAACATGATCTTTTCAAAAGCTGTCCTGAGATACATATTAGTAAATGTTTGTTGACTATGGACCTTACTAGAGAGAAGTATGTTATTTTTGCTTTTAGATGTGACAACAAAATGCATAAAAACTGTTGGTACACTAAATGGATATTAACTTTTGATGATCAAATACCTGACGTATATTTTTAAATAAGCTACCCTTGCATGTATGTAGGTATTAATCTCTATGTATTATACACAAAGTCATCGTTTTAAAACCAAATAGTATTATTCTATTTGCTTCTTTAAAAGTGCTTTGCCATATGACAAATAATTGAATAATTGCATTGCAGAAAGCTGAACGTTTTATTAAAGGATGGTTAAAATAATGAACAACCATAAAGAACACTGGGCATTGCGGTGAGGGGTGGTAGTGGGCCAAAGGGAAGCTGGCGTCATCTCCTCCAGTAAACTTTCCTAATGCAGTAAGAATTCCATGTCCCAGCTTTCTCTTCCACTGTAATCTTCTACAGCAAGGACTTCTCTCATGCCATCGGTTGTTAGTCTAAAAGTTGCTTGTTTTTTTGTTTTTCTTTTTTCCACTCTTTCCTTCTAATTTGGACCCCATTGCTGTATTTCATATATAAATGAAAGATCTTGAAGGGGAGCAGAATATGCAACCCCAAAATATGCTTCTTTGGTATAAAGATTATTTTAGGCTGATTATTTTAAGAAACAGCAGATACAGGAGAAGCTCTAAAAACCCAGTAGAGGTTACCCTTTTGTAAGAGACATATACATCTGTAAGGGAAATCTCCATTTGTAAAGTTGTCTCCCTCTCTGTACCAGGAAGAGGAGGATAACTAAATTTCTAAAAGCTCTAATCACTGGAGACAGCAGGACTTAAGTCTGAATAACAACCTTACCCTTGTTTATTGTGCCTTTCCTGGTAACTTCCTATAACTGGCCTTCCCCAACCTCTTTTGTCTTTAGCTCGAGATGGTATTTAAGTTGGTGGCTTGGGCCATTTAGGTAGTTACTTAGTTTCCTGGGTTTCTTCCATGTATACAGGAGGTACACATGTTACTAAATTTCTGTTTGTCTTTCTCCTGTTAATCTGTCTTTTATTAAATGGGGGTCTCAGCCAAGAACTTTTAGAATGGTAGAGGTGAAATTATTTTTCCCCTGCTACAATCTCTACACATATTTTTTACTCATTTTCTCTGTGGCTTCTGAGACTTTTGAGGCAGAGCTTCAACTATCAAGTACTTATTGGAAATTTTAGTAAAATATCTAATGAGTCTGTATGTAGTTCTGTCACTGATAATTTAGTATTAATAGATTTGCTTTCTATATGTTTTATAATGCAGCAGCAGAAGCAAATTTTAATATTATACTCTTGCAATAAGGATCACTATCTCACTTAAGATATATAACAATGTAGAATTCTATCACTGAAAACGAGTCAAAAGCAATGGGAAAATAAAACTGGGTGGGTGTCTGGCAGGTCAAGATATGGGTTAGACTTGGTGGTAAGAGTTTGAATTTATTTTTATGGTGACTAAAGGTCTTTAAATTGTTTTTAGAGAAAGAACAGTAGGGGAGTAGTATTTTAAGAATTAACTCTAAAAAAAAAAAAAAAGAAAAGAAAAAAAGAATTAACTCTGAGCCCTAAATTGTACTGGTGATATATAGATATCATACTGTGTAACCCTAACAATTAACTTTATAATGAGGAAAGTATTGCCCTGATGTTACAAATAAAGAGCAGTACTAGACAGCTCAATATATTGCCCAAGATTGCAGGCTCAGAGTCAAACAGAGTCGGTCTGATATCAAAACCGGTTCCCTTTCCCTACCTCTAGGTGGTTTGGGGTTGATGGGGAGGCTGAATGGAGGGGAATGAAGCTAAACATGTAGAGAATCATTAAGGGTCTATTTCTGCAGATGACAGCAAGGGATACTGAGCTCCTGAACATAGGCTATAGAAGTAGATAGCCAGAGGACAGAACAGATCCAAGAAATAGCTAAGAGAAAAATATCACCAGACATTCAGAATATTTGGATGTTGGAGAATAGGGAGAAAAGAAAAATGGCATCAAATTTTAGCTTGGGTGATGGAATGACAAGTTATTTTATCAAGATTTTAAACAATGCAGAAAAATGCCCCTCTTTGGGGAGGGGGAAATGATGATTTTAATGTTGTTTGTGTTGAATGTGAAGTGCCACTTACTAACCAGATAAAGATACCTACCATGAAGTTGGATAAAGGTATCTAAAGCTGGTGACGAAGGTCTGATCCCTTACACTAGTGGTAATTGATCACACATGGAGTATATGTAAATTGAGATAAGAAGAGGATCATGGTAGTATCCTGAGAAACATATAAATATTTATGGCAGGAGTTCATGGATGTGCTCTGAAGGATGTCTGAACCCCCTGAAGTGTTTAACATTTGTGTGTGTGGGATTGCCTCCTATTTTGTAAATAGTGTTCCCAGATTTATTCGTTTCTCAAATGGGTGGTAGGAAAGACAGTCCAATACAAGGCCACAATGGCTTGTTACCCAGGCCATTTGTTAGGGTCGGGTTAGTAGGAGCAATCTTGAGGGATGAGCAGGCTTACGTACAAAGGAGGATACCCCGAGCTCAGTGTTCTTCAGCTGCAATGCAAACCTACTACATGAGCAACATCAATCTGGGCCCCACCATGTTCGAACCATGGGACTTTGGGGACAGGGGAACCAAAACAAACCCCCTGATACTCATAGGGCTTGCTGTGCTGTGACAAATGAAGTCCTTTGCCTTTGACTGAGGAGTCGTGTATTGTCTGCCAGCAGCCACAAAAGAGTAACAAGGCTAACTTAATAATTTATTAGCTTTTATGTAGGGTAAAATCAAATTCTGGACCTGATAATGGATCATGATGTGTTTTTAAGAAGTTGGAATATCAGAGGTGGGAAATTAAAAGCTGAGCTTATGTATAAAACTGAGTAGTGATGAAATATAAGAGTAATTTTGTAGAAGCAAAGGATGTAGGGAGTTGTGAAGGAAAAACAGGAGAGAAGATAGTCTGCCAAACTTAGAGTTCAAGTAAAGATTGAAAAATGAGAAGTGAATTTGACAATGAAGTTATTTGGGATCTCAATGGGAAACGATTCAGAAGAATGGTGTAGGAAGTAAACTCAAGAATAGCTAGGACAGCATTTCTCAAACATGTTGATCTCAGAACTCTTAAACTCATAAATTCTTGAGGACCTCCAAAGAACCTTTGTATATATAGGATATATCTATTGATATTTATGTATTAGAAATTAACACTGAACATTTAAAAAATATTGAATCAATTCAATTTAAAATAAAAAGAATAAACTCATTACATGTTAACATAAATAATATATTACTACAAAAACACATTATTTTCCAAAATAACAAGAAAGTAGTGAAAACAGTGGCACTATTTTACATTTTTGTAAATCTCTTTAATACTTGGCTTAATAGAAGACAACTGGATTCTCATATTTGTTTGTGTATTCAGTCTGTTGTGGTATCACATGTCTTGAGGCCTCTGGAAAACTCCAGTATACATTTATGAGAGAGCAAGCGTAAAGGGTGAATAATGTTTTAGTATTATTGTGAAAACAGTTTTCACCTTGAGGCCTCCCTGAATGTTTCTCGGGTATCTCCCTAGGGTCCCTGGATCACACTTTTGAGAACTGTTGGATTAGAAGAAATCTAGATATTTATATCTGAATACATTTCAGTAGCTATACCAGACCACAAAACAAAGAATAAAGAAAGGTTAGTTAGCATGATGGATTGCTTTGATTTTCTACTTAGATTTGTTTCTTTTATGCAGCATAAGATAAAGTGAAACTATCTGCTGTTAGAAGACAGGATAGTAATTAATCTTGAGCAGGGGGTGAGTAGAAACTGGAAGGGGGCAAAATCAGGTTTCTAAGGTACTGGTACGGGTACTGTTTCTTGATCTAAGTGCTAATTCCATGACTGTATTCAGTTAGTAAAAATTAATTAAATGCATTATATACACTTATCACTTCCACCTTTACTGTATATCTGCTATACTTTAGTAAAAAGTTAAAACATATAAAAGGAAAGCATAAGTACCAGTGTCATATCTCTACTAATTTTTAAAACACAAGACTTTAGTCTATCAATGAAATAAGACTGATGCATAGTTTGATTGACAGATGATGAATGCAGGAGCATGTGTAATGCACTGAGTTAAAATTTGTATTTGCTATACAAAAAAATCTAACTTTCTAAACAGTGACTATGCTAAACATTTATTAGAGTTACGTTTATACTTTCATTTATTTACAAAGTGAATGTTTCTTAGTTGATGACAGTCATTACTACCTGCCTGAGAGGTAAACTGATTTCATTGCCCAGGTCTTAGAATAGAATTGTACCCAGCCTTGAATTTCCAGTAAGCTTCTCAACTCAGTCAGTATTTCCACCTGCAAACATTTCTGAAAAGGTAAATTCTTGGCTGGCTTAACAATTCTCTTCGCTTCAGTGTTGTGAAGGGATATTAATTAATAGCTCATCTGTTTTCATCCATTAATTCCAACCTCAGTACAAATGTGCTGTTGTTGTACTCTGAGAAGGTGCCAAAAATAATTTTAATATGACACAGGAAAGTTCCCCCAGGGATGGTTTTCTTTGTTATCTATGATTCTCACTTAGTTTGAACAATTTGCAGGGAAGTCTCGACAGATCTTCAGGGCACATATAGAGCTGTAAGTCTGCAGCACTTACACGAATGTGCTCCCCTGTGAGAGATAAAAATGTGTCAAAACTAATAGGCTATTGTCGTGGGTTAGTGAGATTGACTATGCTTCACACTTGCATGGATGTGCTAAAGGAGTGATCACTTCAGTTATCCTGGGTATCAAGTCGAACTTGTTTACACCTCCATGTAAAGTAGAATGAGTATTTCGTAGTTTGTAACAAAATAAGCATTATTGAAAGTAAAAGCAACTCATTCAATGACATAATAATGAAATGAACTAAGAGCCATACCATTGGAAAAATAGTCCACCAAAGAGCATTTTTCTCTTGTTTAACACTGGGGAAGGGTCTATGTAACAGCAGACAAGTGATTTGAATAGTATAGAATATTCTTACCTAGCCACCCCATTAATCCATTGTCTAGTCTTGGAAGAGCACTAGAGGCTATCTTAAAGTAAAAAACGTCTGGCAATTACCTTCACTGTAATGTGGTCACTACCAAGGGCAATCATTCATGCTTTCCTATACTTCTTGTTTACTTTGGAGTTTAAGCTGCATTAATCACCACTCCTTGAATTGGAAAGACATTAAACCAAAGAATTCCTCCTTGCAGTGATATTTGCTAGCGATAGGCTGTGATCTGAAACAGTTAATCAACACACAGAGAGAAACACACACACACACACACACACACACACACACACACACACACACACCAGTTTAGACCGAAAAGCAGTGTTAATAAATTTAAGCAAGGGACATGTGGGCATTGAGTTGGGAGAGAAAAATAAAAGATACAGAATCCTATTTTGCAGAAGCTTTTAAGTTACTAAAGTAATTCCAGTAAGTCAGTGATCTTCTCCATATCATAGGCAGCTAATTACAATTGCTGTACAGCCTGATGTCCTGGTTGTGTGAAATTTCACAGGTTAAAATAGCTAAAGTAATGGAGCAGAATTCGTGAATTAAACCAATTGGTATCAAGGGATTTACTCTCAGAAGACATGAAACAAGTTAATGGCCTAATCTGAAAAGCATGCATAGAGTATTTTGGGAAAACTCTTGAATTTCAGAATTGCGCAAGTTGGAGGAAAGCCAGGAGGCTCTATGGGAGAAATCTCCCAACCCTTTCCACTTTTTATGGTGCACTTGGCTCTATAATTCTGAAATTTGCAATGCTTTACATGTAGATGCTCTGGAACAGTGGTCTTTACATTTTTTTTCCAGCATCAGAATCCCCTGAAAGGCTTCTTAAAACACAGATGGCTGGGCAATCACCCCCAGAGTTTCTGAGACAGTAGACCTGGGGCACAGCCTGAGAATTTACATTTCTAATAAATTCCCAGCTGATTGCTGATGCCCTTAATCCAGGGATCGCACTTTGAGAACCACTGCTGTGGAAAACAGCAAAGCTTCCACCAATGTTCTCCACTTGAATGTGCATATGGATCTCCTGGTTATCTAATTCAACTGTGTAGAAAGCACATGGGGTCCTCATGAAAATACAGATTCTTATTCAGCAGATGGGATGCCAATTCCTCTGCTCTGTGGAAGAAACTTTGAGAAACAAGGATCTATAGGATCTAAGTGTGAATCTATTTATGACACTGTTCTTTCCTTAAAGGGAGAAACCGTGTAAAGCATGGAAGCACTGGTCAGGGAAGGACTATAAGGAAGAAAGGACAGATTGCTGAAGTTGGGGCAAGGCTCAGAATAAGGGTGTCATCCTAAAGATAAACTAAGTCAACTTCATAGTTTCTCCTTAATAGGACACTTTCCTCCTAGGTGGTATGAAAGATAGACTTTTTAATGTTTTACATGACATTTATCTGACTTTGAACATTAAGTGTTCAGAGCCTAGTAGATTTGAAATAAAATATTCTCGAGAATCCTATATTCACTGGATAAGGTTCTTTATTTTTAGAATTTCAAAAGGAAACTTAATGGGAACTACATAACTATTCCTTCTTTTTACAGAAAGCTTAGTTACCTGTTTTTGTCCCCTCTTTCAAATTTTACAACCATGAACTCTCTCGAGGCAATACTCAGCCTTAAAAGTGTCTAGTGATTACAGATGAACCAGTGTCTAACTACTGTAAAGGGTAATTAGGCATTTGAGACTGTTTTCTTTTAAAAAAAAAAAAAAAGTTTTATGCAAATTGTACTTGGTATAGAATAAAGAAATAAAACTCTTACTCCAAACCCCAAACTGTTGTTTGCTATGGGTCTCGGTGTTGACAATATGATCAGGATCTCCAGTGGAGAATTTCTTGTGCATACAGGGATTCTCTGTATATTTGGATGACAGCCCTTTATCAGATGTCTCTTTGCAAATAATTTTTTTCCAGTCTATGGTTTGTCTTCTTATTCTCTTGACATTGTATTACTCAAAGCAGAAGTTATTAATTTTAATGAAGTCCAGCTTATCAATTATTTCTTTCATGGATCATGCCTTTGGTGTTGTACCTAAAAAAGTCACTGCCTGACCCAAGGTCATCTAGGTTTTCTCCTGTGTTATCTTCTAGGAGTTTTACAGTTTTGTATTTTATCGTTAGGTCTGTGATCCATAAGGGAACATTTTTGACATTTATAAAATAAGGCCTATAACTCACCTTACATGAGGAGATTGCTATACAATAGGAACATTTTAACAATGCATATTTAGCAAGACCTCTTGCCAAGTCCTTGATGTATGTGTAAAATAATATAACATGAATAATGTACTTCGTAACATAATGGGGGAAGACTGGTGTGTGTTTTCACAATTATAAAAATTATAACTGCTGTCTGAACAAAGTCCAATGGCAATCTAGAGAGAGTAATTGATCACAATGGGTGAGAAAACAGAGGAAAATTATAAGAGAGGGTGAACTTCTTGAAACTGGTAGACAATGACTTATTTAGTTTTATATGTCTCCAATGTATTGCCTAATGCCTGTGAGCCAGAGGTAAATAAATGTTGACATATGAATGCATGACAGAGTTAACAACATTGATTTCTTCCCCACTACTAGGTGATACATGTGCTAGGGTAGAACACGATCTTATTCGACCAATAGTATATCCCTTACAGTATTTAGCAAGATATCCTGTTTAGAGTAAGAATGAGAGAAAGCAAATTCGTATTTATTTAATGGACACTAACCATTTTTCAATAAATAAATTTTACTTATGCGCTATGTATTAGACGTATACACTATCTTTTGACATACCACTTCGTATGTGTTTCCTGAGGTGGCTAAAGGTAGAACTCTGATTAAAAACTTGAATTGTTAAGTTACTACATTAGCCATAATTTTAATACTCCATTCTCTTGGATAATATATAATTAATATTATATAATATTGTAATATCTAAATATTATATTAATGATACTAACAATATTAATGGTAATAGCAATGAGTACTATATCTTGACCACTAGCTATATGTTAGATATCCACTAAGTGCATTTCATATGTTTTTCTTATTGAGGTCAGTCTTATTACCCCATATTATGGAAAAGGAAACTGAGACTCAGAGAAACTTTCCAGTGTGTTGTCCACAGGGTGCCTATTTGCCTAGATGTCAACCATAATGTTGCCCTCTGATCATTTATTGGAATATCCAATTTGACTTTTTTGCCATTCCAGGATGTCTCTGTTTGTATGATTTGCCCCTCCCTCCATCAAGAATTAGGCCATCCTTCACATATAACTGTGTTATGTGACAGCCACTAAGAGGAATCAAGAGCGGAAATGGTAGTGGCAATACAGTAGCATCTAAGAAAAAAGAGAGAGGTAAAACCATGGGTTCAACCAACCCAATGATTTCTTGCTACACCCGTGGTAATTTAATGATTAGCTTAAAATTCTCATTCAGTGCCAGGTCTTTTCATATCCAGGACTTACCTTTTCAATACCTATGGGATTCATTAGATATAGTCCTTTATTCAAATTTAGGGTCAAGAAAAGTGTCTTTCAAAAGCACGCAGAGCTATCTGTTTAAATAAGCTAGACCATAAGCAAAGAGGCAGGGTAAACACTTTTGGCTGTCAATTATCGCTCTAATGTGAATATATAATCATTACGTTTTCATTAACGTTCTTTTAGATAACCTAATACAAAATCTTAAAGATGTTTTCTGTCTTTCATTCTTTCATATTTGAAACAGAAAAACAGAATTATTAACATGCATTTTGATCTGTCTGTGGAACTCAGGATCTATTAATTCAACAGAATCACAAAAAGAGCAAAACACACTTTTTTCAGTTTGTAGCAGCAATTACTATGTTGTATAATATTTATTTTATAATATCCACCTTCATATTATTTCTCCCCAAATTCTTCATGTCAATCTCACTCAACATCCAGCTCTCTAAAAGCATACCAGTTAAAAGTAGTGACAAATAAAAACCACTAAAACCATGACATTAACTGGCAAAATGTGCTTGTCATGACATTTAAACTGAGCATCACTTCTAGAAGCTCATAATTTTAAGTTACCCCTAATGTCTTTTAGTCCTTTTCCATACAATGCATCAGTCAAGTGGAGATTTGGTTAATTTGATCACTGTAGATAACATAACTTCTAGGTGTGCTTTAAGAAAAAGATTCTATGGAGCCCAGGTTTTCAGAAGAATATTCACAATGTGTAGTAGATTGTTTGTCTTAATGGCCTTAACTGCTTGCCCTTCCTTGTATCCTTGCTCTTTTCCATAGAACCTTGCAGTTCCTTTTCACTCTGGCAGGTCATTCTGCTCCCCTCCTTGATTCTGGACTCCTCCATGTGACTTGCTTTGGCCAATAGGATGTTAGAAGACTTGACCCAAGCAGAGGTTTGAAAAAGTACTTAACAAGTTTCCACTTCCTCTCTAGCTTATCGGCCTTTGCCTTGCGACCATGCCTACTGGAAGTGTGTAAGAGACACGTGGTCAGAATTGAGTCATCACTCAAGAAGGAGTGATGTGGATATTAAGAAAGGCCTAAGAGAGAAAGTGATAGGAATATTGAGCTGCCTCTTGAAAATGAATAGGAATTTATCAGATACACTATGGAACAGAAGGATATTTCAGGTATGAGAAATGGCACATAAAAAAAACTATGAAAGAACCAAGGTGTTTAAAAAACTGAAATGTCTGAATGGGAACCATCTGATCACAAAGGCCATTGTATTGCAATGGTAGGAGCTTGGATTATATCTTAAACTTTTGGCAGTGGTGGGGGGGTGTTACTGAGGAGATGTTTTTAGCAAGTGCTGGCTGGTATCACTTTAAAATGAATATTTTGCCAGCAGGTTCAAGGATGGACTAGAGATTGCAGAGACTGAAGGAAGAGAGCCTGACTGGGAGATGATTGAAATGGTCCCAGCAAGAGACGGTGGCTGCCATATTTAAGCCATGAAAGTGGGGGAAGTGAAGAGAAGTGGAGTCAAGAAACATTTAGGAGTAGAATTGACAGATCTGGTGAATAATTGAATTTGGATAAGGAGTAGAAACAAATGGTTCCCAGGTTCATGGGAGTGTTCATTGAGATAGACAGCATACGCAAGAGGAAGCTGGCTTTGGCTGAAGCAGAGGAGAAAGTGGTATGCCATGAACTCAGTCTTATATTAATGGAATGTGAAGCTCATCTTAGATGTCATGAAGACAATGGTCTAAATTGATGGAGGAGCGTCAATTTCATTAAATGTGAGTGTTTCATCATGGCATCCCTAATCCATGGTTTTATAGCTAGAATGCAAAATGATAAGTGAAAGGGGGAACAAACAGGGCTATGTTATTCTTTGTCTGGGTCTCTAATAAACAGAACCTGACACATAGGTTAAAGAGCTGTTAATTTATTCAAGAGATGGAAACCTAAGGCAGCATGCATGAGGAAAAGGCAAGCACAGATGTGAAACAAAGTTTGTATTACCCTATTGGCTACCATTTCATGGCAAGCCATGAAGAAACACTAAAGGCTGCTCGGTGAGTGGGTTCACTCAGCATCTGATAGCTCTATGGATAGGCTATGAGGTGAAATTGTGCCTCTGAGTAGTGTATGTGGGTGACTACGAATCTTGTAGGACACTGTCTCCTCCAAGTGTGGCACCAGTGAGAAGAACTGGAAACTCTGGGTATTGGGTTGGTCTACCTGGCTGTATGATAGGAACTAAGTGGGAGGGTCTAGCAGTGGCAAATGACTGATTGGCCCCTGTCCTATGTGGTGCGGTCAAAAAGATTGGGACACAACTGGAAGGAAGGAGGCAGTGAAGAGAATCTGAGGAGGTTCACAAGCTTTGTATCCAATATGATATATCAACATGGCACAATCTTAAAAACTTTAATTTTGAGTAAAAAAAATACAACTGGAAAACTTGACATATAATACCATTTTAATAACATTTAAGACAGCAAAATAATGGAACATTTTAAATAAATGCATGCATATGTTGTTAAAGTATAAAGAAAATAATAGGATGATAAGCATTAATATCAGTAAAGAGATTACCTCTGGCAAGAATGGGATTATAATAAGGAAAAACTATATAAGAACCTTGAAGTATATTTGTAATGGTTTTCGAAGTTGGTTGACAGAACCTGGGTTTTTTGTTCTTGTTGTTGTATACCATCTTTCTATAGTGAAATATTTCATTAGATAGACTAAAATAATGACCACTAAAACTTAAAGGAATTCGTGTAAAACTACACAAAGGAAAGAAAAATAAATGGAACAAAACTAAAACTTACATGAACCAATGAATGGCGGAAAAAGCTAAAGAATAAGAAATCTTATAAAGTAGGAAAAAATAGGATGGCAAGAATATATCCAAACATATCAATGATTACTCTGAATATGTATAAGCTAATTTGACTAAAATATAGATCCTCACTAAGAAAAAAGGATCCTCAGATCAGTATTCAAGACAAGCAAAACTCAGCTATATTGTATTTACAAGGTCACATATAAGATAAAATGGTGATAAAGACTGAAAATGAAGAGAAAATCATATATTAGACATGATAAGAAAGAGAAGTCAATAGCAGTAATATAAATAGCAGACAAAACAATACACAAGGTCAAACAGGGACGGACTGATAAAAGTTGTTAAAAATTCCACAAGTGTCAACATAAAAAGAACTTTCGTGATGTCTGCATCTAACCGCGAAATTGCAAAATATAAAAATAAAATGTGAGAAACTCTTCCAAAAAACAGAGGAAATGGACACATAAATTATATCAGCAAGAGGTATTACAGATGGCGAGAAGAGAGAATGGACCCGAACAAATTGACAATTGTGTTCCTAAATAAAAGATGATAGCAGCAAACAGAAGCAACGGTGAAATATTTGGTAGAGCAGTTTATGTGATCTCAAAAATGAAACAACAACAATCACAAGAAAAATGAAAACATGCAGCCTGAAAAGATGCACAAATTGTACCTGGCAAAATTATTTAAAATTGATTAAAACCAATACATATACTTACTATTTTTTTTTATTGCAAGGATGAAAAAAACTCATACAAGCAATAGGTAGAAATCTTAAGTTACATATAAAGGCAAACCAATCTGAATACTTTCAGTATTCTTTTCCATGATGTTAAATACTAGAAACACAAAATTTTGAGAAAAAAATATTTGTGACTCTACATACACTTCTTATAATCAGATAAGAATTCATCATATGTTAACCTGTTAAGACACAAAAAATTCTCTTTTGGCATTTATGGGCTCGAGTATCTATTACCAGAGCACTCTCCCTGACAAAACTACTCTAACATTGAGAATGGAGACTCAAGAATACAATTTTGGTTTTTAAAGACAGTGTACTCGTTTACTCAGGCTTCATAACAAAATACTGTAGACTGGGTGTCATAAACAACAGACATTTATTCCCTCATGGTTCTGGAGCTAGAAGTCCAAGATCAAGGTTCCTGGTAAGAACCCTGTCCCTGGCTTGCAGACAGCTGCCTTCTCACTGTGTTCTCACATGGCCTTTCCTCTGTGCCTGCCTGTGGAGAGAGCTCTCTGTTCTCTTATAAGGTCACTAATCTTATCAGATCAAGTCCCCTCCCTTATGACCTCATTTAACTTTAATTACTTCCATAAAGGCCCCATCTCCAAAAACAGTCACATTAAGGGTTAGGGCTTTAGCATATGAATTTGGGGGGGAGGGGACACATTCAGTCCATAACAGATAAGAAATGATTTATGTTTAAATCATTTAAACATAAATCTGATTAGGATTGCACATGTACAATGAAAAATAGTATCTAAAGTCTCAAAATATAAATATATCAAGTAAAATAATACAATAGATTTATATTCCATGTCTTGTTAACAAAAGCCCAGACACGAAATAGGGTTAAGTGTCATAATTTTATGTTATTATTCTGTAACTCATAGCTACTTTTCTGACTTGATACTACTGTGGTTAATAATGATTATTTTAGTCTTTTTTATGTTTTTCTGTAATCTTCTCATTCTTATTAATAACTTTATTATGCAAAAAAGTGATGATTTACTGTTAAAAGATGTAGGTACATTGTAATGTACTGTAAGCATCTGATAATTACTAATGTTTGCCATTTTTACAACCTTTTCCTTGTAACTCTAAATTCGTTTACTAATAACATGTGAAATCTCTTCAACAGTTTCACTGAATTGCATTAAACTCCCAAAGCATTTGTGATATCATTTTGGTTTTTCAGCAGGCTTTTTGCTTGAAACTTCTTAGTACTTCTGAATACTCTAAGAAAAATGACAATTATAGTTGAATAACCAGCAGTGCTAAAATAAAAGCTTGGCAATTTTTTTCTTGAATTTTCAATGTACTTTGTTTTTTTTTGTTGTTGTTGAAATATAATTTTGAAATTAGTTAGTTATTAAATATAATATAGGATCAATACAACATGAGTTTTAAAAGATATTAGGTTAAAAGAAACAATGCTTTCTTTCATTAGTTTAAAAATACAAAATAGGAATTTAAGTCATAAAAATAATCTACCATTTAGCTTGTTACTAAATTCTTTTCTCTTCTAATTTTCCTCTTTATAGTGCAGCAAGATATACAAAAGTGATACAATTGATTGTCATAAATTTTAAATCAGATTTCAAAATGTGACTGCATTACTTGTTTTTTAAATTTAAGATTGATCCATTAATCCATTTTATTTAGATCCATTTTATTTTTTCCAAAATTGCAATAAGGCAAATTATTTTTATCTGCATCTCTCATATCAACTATTAAAAGGCAAACAAAAATTTTCTCACAATGTCATATACCTTGGCACTTAGGAAGAGGAAAGATTGGGAAAAGAATAAATTTACTACAAAAATATTATATGAATAGAATTGGACAGTTTAGATTTAAACATTCTATGTGAAAGGACAATTAATGGAAATTGGTATCTGTTTTCTGAGCTATAATTTGAAACTTGTTTTAAACAGAACTTTGAGAGATTTATAT
The DNA here is from genome assembly GCF_057876585.1 of Rhinolophus sinicus. Classification (NCBI taxonomy): domain Eukaryota; kingdom Metazoa; phylum Chordata; class Mammalia; order Chiroptera; family Rhinolophidae; genus Rhinolophus; species Rhinolophus sinicus. The sequence goes on along the minus strand of NC_142518.1, from coordinate 18,237,096 downwards.
GTAAACATACACATTATACACATATATATGTATATGTGTACATATGAATATACATCTATACATACATACTCTAATTATTAAAGATGTACTTTATGTCATACTGAATTAGAACCAGAAAACCCATATGCTCTGAAAATGTGTTTATCCTTCATTCATTTATTTCTCTTAAGATATTACAACCTTGGCTCTTAAACCCAATTCCACCCAGAACTCTCTTTAATCCCAATATTTCATGTCCCAGTCACTCTATTGTATTATCTGTATGTGGCCAGTAAATAAACTAAGAGAGCATGGAAATTTCTGAAGAAGTTTCAAAAACCAGTTTTGGAAGTAATGTATATCACTTCTGTTCATATTTCATTAGCCAGAATGCAACCATAATCCCCACGTAACTGCCAAAGAGCAAAACACAAAAAACAAAAACAAAATAAAAAAAACAAACCCAGAAAAGTATTTGTGTCTAAAGAAGAACAGAATCACAGATATTGATGAGAAACAATATTCTCTGCCACAACATTTTAAAAAATGTTTTCTACCGCGAGGATGTACACATTATACTAAAGCAACTGACGAAATCAGAAAATTGAATTTTGTCATCTTCCTCAGGAACACAGTAAGACGAAAAATGATTTTTACTTAGATCATTTGAATCTTATCAAACATGTGCTTAGACTTCATACCAAACATTTCATATAATTAACCCTGAGTACATCTTTGTCCTAAATCTGTCCCACTGAAAATGGGGGGAAAAATCCCATACCATTGTCAATCCATAAGACTTTTTTACAATAATAATGTAATGTTTTCCTATGATAAACTTTCTACCATACATTTATAGGGCTTTGGGGGGTTATTTTGGACTAACAGTTATTCTTGGAGGAAATGATGGATATTTTTGATGATATTTTTAATTTTATCTAATAGCAAACACATAACTATTTTGCTTCTACACAAGCCCTGTGCTCAAAGGATGAAGTAACAGAAGATAAAGGGTAAGTGGTATTTATTCTTTAGTTTAACAGAATTCATGTGAGTTAAAGAGTATAGAAATGGTCAGTGATGATATCAAAATTAATGGCTCTCAGATGTAGAATTCACCCTTCTGGCTCAGGCTTCAGTGTCTATATGAAAAATACAACCATTTACTCTTGTGTGCTTGCATTCTACATTGTAAGCCAGAGGTCAGCAATCTGCCCGTTTTTGTGAATAAAGTGTTATTGGAACACAGTCATGTCCATTCGTTTATGCTCTGTCTATGGTTGATTTCAAGCTACAATGGCAGAATTGAGTAGTTGCGACAGACTTTATGTGGTCTGCAAAACTGAAAATATTACCTCTTTGGCTTTTTACAGAAGAGTTTGCCCACCCCTGCTTTAAACCCATAATATGTGAACATCAAGTTTCCTTTTACCATTACAAAGCTTCTATTGTTATCTCACAGAAAACAAAGCACTCAAAGCTGTTAAGATCCAAATTGTAACACCTGGTTAACAATGTCAGTTGTTTAGTTTCAAAAGGGTTCAAACTGAAATTGAATTAAGGAACACTAGGAGACCTTATTGAACAACATTCCTTTGTAATGATTTCCTGCCTGTGGAGGCCAGTTTTGAATGTATTTTATAGTTGTCTTTCATTTATAAATATATGAACACCAAGGCATTGTCTATAAAATTACAGTTTTTTTTGTCTCAGATTTTTAATATCACAGTGATATAAGTTTTAATACTTGTAAACAGTTTGAAAAATAGGTATAAAGGGGCTTTAAAATGTGGTTTAAATCTCACTGATACCTGGGGCCTGTTTTAAATAACAGGCCTGTAAGGAGTTGCTAAAATAAGGCTTTGCATCCGCAAACCTATTTGTGCATTAAACAATGTATCACACATTCCAATTTCAATGTCGCATAGTAAGATGCCTAATTTCCATTTTAATCATAAGTATTAAAATTGATATAAGATTTTATTATTTTGAAAACACCTAAAACAAAATATAATGGTATAAACCATTCTTATCAAATGACTATATAAAAAGACAGATTAGCTAGCCCCTTTAAGGGCAAATCTACTCTAGTTGCTAGGACCATTAAAAAGTAGGAAATTATATTTCATTATTTAATGTCTCCCCACCTAACTGTTAAATATTAAAATTTTAAAATCATAAATGATTACTGCTAATTTCAGGTTCAAAGCAATGAACTGTTTTTATTTCACTCAGAGATATATTTCATGATGTACTACCAATCTATACTGAGGTGTGGTTTTTGTTTTTTTCCATTAAGTTTGGGGCTCTTCTATGATATGTTCCGGTGATACAGTGATGAAACAGTAGGCCCAGTCTCTGCTCTCTCATAACCAAGGATTAAAAACAGATACTAAACTGATCTTCATTAAAGAGAATTTTCAAGAATAGTTGAACACTACAGAGGGGGAGTACCAGATCTAGGTTTATAAAACAGATTTTTCCTATTTTCACATGGAAGCCATATGAAATACATAGCAATTTCTTTGACTTTTTTTAGTGGCATTAATGATTTCAATGAATAAAGATGCAAACAAAAATTTGAATATGGGTGCAAAAATTCAAATTAAAGCATATTTTTGGAATCTGCCTTGTTAATAAGTTGTACTTTATAGTGATTTTCTTTTTTATTTTTGTATATATTCTCATAAAGCTCAGACACCTTAAGGGATGGCCACACAGTATAAAAGGGACACCACCAGAGGCCAGTCTTGGCCAAAACTACAAAATAGATAATTTGCTCTCAAACATTCTGTTACCTATCTTATAATCACTTTCTTATTTGAAGTTTCCCCGAGCTGTTTATTAACTTGTGCAGCAGCCCTGACTTCCTAGGCAGGATTTCTAAAAATATTTTACCAGACCAACCATAACAGACTCAATCAACAGGGAGGCTTGTTACAATATACAGATTCCTTGGCCAACTTTCAGTCTTACTATATGAGATTCTGAAGTAGGTAGGCCTGGGAATGAGTCTAAAACTAATCACAAAAAGTAAGCTAATGGCAGACAATGTCATATATGTTATCCCTCTTAATTAGATATTGCCACTTTAAGAGAGTTCTTTATGAGAAAATTACTTTAACTGGAGGAGACTGTTAAGTTGGAAGGATTTCAGGTGAATTGGGAAGATTATATAGATACGTGGGAGTTTGTTTTTTAAATACTTCTCTACTTATGGTGAAAAGTGGGTTTCTAGAGGTTCCTTATTCATTCAAGCTAGACACGTGGTTTTGACTTATTTAGCTTAGATTCTACCACCCTGAGTTGCCTAATAGAAACTACTCCCAAGGAAATTTCCTTATATGGTAGGTAGTGGCATATTTGCCTATAAATTTATGCAATAATTTGAAGATTTTACACATTTTTCCACTTTTGGAAAATCCATGAATGTTAGGGGAGTAGCATTTCATAACAAGTTAGAGTGGATACCTGAATGGCCAGTTTAAATATTTCATGTATTTAGAAACATGAGTCCTGTGACTTTGGATATAGTGATTTCCTTATGTAATTTTTATTATCAACAAATATATAATATCTCTTAAAACAACATCTTCAACTGCTTTTTTAGTATTTAAACCATATAGAAATAAGAAGCCAGTTATCTATTGTTGCTAACAGTAAAGTCATTTTCATTTGAAATAATTTCTTAAGAAAGCCTCTTACAGCCAAATTGCTGAGTACCTAACAAGTCTGAAACCTAGACCAATATATTTTATGAAGATTCAGAAACAAAATGAAAGGGGAGATTTATCATTTTGCTTATAAGAATAGGAAGAGAAAATCCTACAGTAAATGAGAAAAATGGGATCAGAATTGAAATGTTCCTTAGGCAAGCTAGAAAAAATCTGAATGGAACAGCTATACACCAACAAACTGGACAACCTAGAAGAAATGGAAAAATTCTTGGAAACATGCAATCTATAGAGATTGAATCAGGAAGAAATATTAATCTGAATGGACAAATTAACTAGTAAGGAGATTGAATCAGGAATCAAAAATCTCCCAACAAAGAAAAGCCAAGGATCAGATGGCTTCATTGGTAAATTTTACCAAACATTTAAATCCTTCTCAAACTGTTCCCAAAAATTGAAGAGGAGGGAACATTCCCAAATTTATTTCACATGGTCAGCATTATCTTGATATTAAAGCCAGAAAGGGACACAACAAGAAAAGAAAACTACAGGCCAATCTCCATATTGAATATAGATGTAAATATTCTCAATAAAATATTAGCAATCCCAAATCAGCAGCACATTAAAAAGTGGCCTTTGTCCCTGGGATGCAAAGATGGTTCAGCATATACAAATCAATAAATGTAATACATCACATTAATAGAATGAAAGTAAAAACCATATGATCATCTCAATAGATGCAGAAAAAGCACTTAACAAAATTCAACATCCATTCATGATAAAAACTCTTAACAAATTAAGTATAAAAGGAACATACTTCAGCATAATAAAGGCCATATATGACAAATCCACACCTAACATCACAATCAATGGTGAAAAATTAAAAGCTTTTCCTCTAAAATCAGAAACAAGACAAGGTTGCACACTTTCACCACTCCTATTCAACACAGTAATGGAAATCCTAGCCAGAGCAATCAGTCAAGAAAAATAAAAGTCATAAGAATTGGAAAGGAAAAAGTAAAATTGTTTCTATTTGCAGATGACATGATTTTATATACAGAAAATCTTAAAGGCTCTGCAAAAAAAACTGTTATATATAGTCAACAAGTTTAGTAAAGAAAAATAAAAACTGAATAGAGAAATTTTAATGGGGGAAAGAATCACTGACATTTTGAAATACCTATTGTGCTATGTACTTGATATCTACATTACCTTATTCAATCTTCATAAGAACTCTGGGTTGAGCATGTCGTTAATTTCAGTTTACAACTGATCAAATGGAGGCACAAGTATTAAGTCAAATTTCATGTTCTGTATTCTACACAAGGTTACTTATATGCTACTTGGTGGTTTTCAAAAGTGATATATAGGTGAGGAAATGCTAAAGCAAAATCAAGACAACTGAAGAGGTAGTTGGGTATCTCACTAACTGAAATGGAACATGTTTTCCTTTAACTAATTCAATATAGTGGAAGAAGTAATTGCCAATATGAAAGTAAATCTAAATAGTGTAGAATTTTTATTAAGTAATTGAAATACTGTCTCTTTAAAGCTACACTAAGTAAATGCTTTGGACTATAAATGTTTGTGTCACCCCAAAATTCATATGTTAAAACCCTAATCCCCAATGTGACTATATTTGGAGATGGGGGCCTTTGAGAGGTAATTGGGTCATGAAAATGAAGCCCTCATGACAGCATTAGTGCCCTTATAAGAAGAGACAGGAGAAAGCTTGCCTTCTCTCTCTCTCTTCTCTCCACTATGTGAGGACACAGCAAGAAGAAGTGAACCAAGAAAAGGGCCCTCACCAGAAATCTTCCATGCTGCAGGCCTGATCTCAGACTTCCCCGCCTCCAGAACTGTGAAACTAAAGAAACAACTTAAGAATTTAAGGATAAAAATATATGTAAATTAATGCTTTTATTTTTTTATGACATTGTCTAATTACCATTGTATCTTTACTTTTAGAGCTTAATGGGAAGTAATCAGTTTAATAAATGCATTTTTCAAGTCCTACCTTCTGTAGAAAGATATTTTCAAAATCTATTAATGTGCTTTTCTTTGATTATTCCTTATGCTTCCAGAGTTCTCAGTTCCTCAGGGAGGTCTATGCTACACCTGGCAAACAAGAGAGAGTCATTGTTCACTTTAGAAATCTAAAAGAATTTCACAAAGCCAATGTTCAGAAATAGAATTTTGAATGCCATGTTTTCATTTTCAAGAACCAGGCACTTAAAAGAGAAAAGTAGAAACCCCAGCTCGGTTAAAGATGGAACTTAAGCCAGTGGGGGCCTGTGACTAATTTCCAAGGGAGGCTGCTGGGGAATAGCTCTGAGACTGTTCACCCCAATGCTATGAGAAGCCTTCCACCGTCTCAGATACAACCTTGGGAAACCACAGAAACCACATTAACCCAAAAGAGGCTCACATATAAATTGGAGATGATTAAAATGTCAAAGCAGATTAGACCTCAATTAAATAAGTGAATGAATAAATAAATTAAAATGTCAAAGCAGAAATCAAGACTAGTCAGAGATAAAAAAAAACAAAAACAAGCACTCTTATTCCAATCTACTCTAGTAGAGTTCCCTCAAAAGAATAAGATTTATTTGGTATTCTTGTGGAGCAAGAATGAGAGTTAAAATGTACTGGGAGACCGAGTTCAATGATTGAGGGGTGGTCATATATCAACCTTACTACAATTTTTTAAATTGGTCAGCTCTAGTTTAAGGTAGTCCATGGAATATATTTGTTAACATTTCCTTTTCAGGATTTGTTGCTCCTCAGAATTTGAGAAATTTATCAATAAAGTATTTATAATATTTGTATAACACTTATAAATCAAGCTTCTCATAATATTTTGATGATTTTATGAATGTGATCAATCCAACTTGTTCAATTATCATTCCTCCAGTACATTGCATTCTCCTTTGCCTGATCAGACATACATCATAAAGTTTTTTTCTATTCCCTTTGTGACATAACACAATTCTGGGAAGGTACTAAATTCCATAAATACTTATACAACTTTGGATTAATCCCTTACCAATGTTGCAAATTAGCACTAATTTGCAAATCAGCAAATTTATGCCCTACTTTAGATTGAATGGATTCATTGATATGAATGTATTCTCATTTGTGAGTAGACATGCTCATTACAAACAGGTATATTTTCATCATTTTCATAAATAAATATGGACCGGTGGATTTTATATCATGTTTATAGCAAACATTTAAGAGCCATATATATAGAAATTAATTTTTAAAATTATTGTTATAAGTTTGATATAAAATTGCATTTATTTGTTTCTATTTAAATTCAATTTTAGGGTTTGCATTTTCATCTTTTTTATTTAATCTTGTTTTTGAACATATGTAAAAAATTATAGGGTTCAAAAATGCTTTATACTATATGTATACAAATAAAATAAAGTGATAAGATCTATTATATAAATGTGTTTGTGTAGTACTTAGTTGATTTCAACAGTTTATTATAATATGTAGCAGTTAATGCATATGATTTTTAAATGTTTATTTTCTAAGTTTTCAAGTCATCCTTTGTACACAATTTTTATCATAATCCCAATAAGAATCACAATCCCTTTATAGGTCATTTTAACATTTCATTGGAATATGCCAGTATTTCATCTATCGACAATCACTCATCTTGGAATCTCAATAATTTTGAACACTGCTAAAGATACAAATGTATTTCAAAAACCTATGTTAAAAAATTACTTCATAAATAATAGGTTTCTAAACACATGCCATTTGGAGAATTAAGACCTCAGGCTCTCAGATAGAGCCTATTTACTCAGAATTAAACTTTCATTTGAACAATTTTGGATATTTTGTTTCCCAGGAGAGAGAATATTAAAAGTAGAAAATTATACTGTTTGGGGGAATAAAGGAGCTACTAAGAGATGCAGTCATAATGCCTCTCTGACATAGCTGGTACGCTAATAGAGGGAAGACATAGAGTTAGAAAGTCTTTAAAATACAGCATCCACTTTGAACCAATGAATATTTTACATTTCAGGAAGACCAGAAAGGGACTTAAGCAAATCCTAAAATTGAAAACATAAATATACCTAATTCAACATCAGACCAATTATATAACCACATAGAAAAAATAATAAATTTATTTTTTTACCCAGGACTGTAACTAACTACTTAGTGGATACATTTGAAGGACCAAAATCTACAAAGAAATATTGAATCTTACGTAGTAAGTTTGTTGTTGGTAGTGGTATTGGTATAGTTATTCTAAACTACATTGTGTACATCATAGGATAGTGTAAATGATTAACATATTGATACTATTATAAACCAAATTTCTCAATGTGAGAAAATGGAAATACAACTATCAAGTTGTAACTATGATACAACTATGAATTAGACATATCAGTGTGAGCATTCTGTCAATGTACGTAGTCTATCTAGAAATATCAATGGACGTATTCTGTCTCCCTATCTACTGAAAGAGCCTAGATGAAATGGCAATCATTGCAGTGAGTATCCTGTACCAGTCTGGGCCCAATCAGGAGACAGAAATCACAGTATGAGTTAAAGAAGGGGAAGTTTAATAAAAATAATTATCAAACTGGGCTATGGGATTGACTATAACACACATGAAAATTCTATATGGTAGTCTGGCTGAAGGAGTGTACCCAAGGAAGGACAAACTTGGAAGGGAGCCCCTCCCCAAGGCTGGGTTTCAGACTCCATGGGTGAAGGTATAATTTAGTCCACTAGAAAGCAGACAGGTTTGCTGGTTTGCCCAAGCCAGAGCTGGTCTACAATCACTAGATAAGCAGAAAGCAACCTTTCAGAATGCAGGCAAAGAGTAGGACAACCAATGGTGTGTGTGTGTGTGTGTGTGTGTGTGTGTGTGTGTGCACACGCACCGCGTGCAAAGGAGGTGAACACTTTCTGGGTAACAGGTGAGCAGCATGGGGCCTGCAGAGGGATTTGGCAACTGTAGGGAGGAAGACTTGGGGCACGGATTTTGCCTGGACAAGAATACATGATTGCCAGGGACCAGATGCAATCTGGTAAATGGGGTACACGTCTACCCTATGTCCTCCCACCTGTACTGCTGTCTCCACCATGCCGCAGAAGGAAGGGTCCTTTCCTCTTGCAATGCCCTCTACTGAGAAAGTTGAACATTACATTCACTTTATAGGAGATAAAGAAATTTTGTGTATTACTGTAGAGTATCTGTTAACGTGTACAACTTGAACTGAGAGGCAGTAAATTGATTACTGTCACACCATTTAACACGCAGATATTTGTTTCTAAATACCACTCTCTTTAAAAAGACCAGGGATCCTTGAATAAAAGACTAATTGAAAGTAGATATGGAAAGAACTGAGAGCTTAGAACTTCTTGCCAAAGACTTGCTCAAATATCAATGGGAACATGTCAGCTTGAACAGGCTCCCACTGACCAAATCTGGTTCAGCTGATCAAAAAAAAGGACAGTGATAGTAAAGGCTAGAACACAGACAATTGTGGCGGGGGTGGGGGAGGGGTTCAATGAGTCCATAGTAATACAGAAAAGGAAGGAATGATGAAGGAAGGGAAAGTTCTTTATAGAAGGATGACAGCTAAAAAATAGACGGAACAAAACAATTAGAAAGTCACAATTAGCAATGAGGAAATTGATGATTAGTTTAGGCAGGGATCGTCAATGTGTGGTGAAAACACTGGGTGAATGTTCTTGGGGATTTGAATATTCACTACGTTGAAAAGTATCACCCCATTGATTACATAGAACTGCGAAAGTAAAAGCTACTATTACAAAGATAAATGTGGAAAACTTCAACTTAACTAAGTCATCAACATGGCATTCCCCAAAATGGGGCAAACTGACATTATGTGTCCCCTTGATGGAAAGCAAAAGAAAATGTACATCATCTCTGTAGAAATCTTACCAAAAACATTTAATCTGAGTCTAATCATGTGGAAACAATTAGAGAAATCCAGATTGTGTAAAACAATTGACATGGAGACCGCCAAAATGTCAATGTAATAAAATATAAATGAGGTGGTACTCTTCCGGATTAAATGGCACTTTAGAAACATAACAACCAAATGCAATATGTAAGTCAGGACTTTTTTAAAAAAAGCATAAAAACATTATTTGGAATTTTGGGGTAATTGAAGATGATAATATTGCTAAATTAATAAATTTGTGTGCTTGTGATAATATCTTGGTTATATATTTTGTTCTCAGGAGATCCATGCTGATATGTATGATATCACAATTTACCTTGAAATGATTCAGCAAAGAACATGTATATGCATATACAGAGGGTGCCCAAAAAATGTGTACACATTTTAAGAAAGGAAAAACTGTATTTAAATTGTAATACTCAATGTATATCTATAATAAAAGATGAATACAAGTCACATGTATACATTTTTTGGCACCCCCCCCCCACTATGTACATAAATACAGAGCAAGACAGAGATAGAGATACTATGCACAAATATGGCAATTAATAACACAATATTAATTACTGAATCTAGGTGATGAGAATACTATTTTTTTCAAAACATGCAGAAATTCCATCCTCACCAATCCTTTCCCCAGCCCACAAATACACAGACCAAAACATAAAATATGAAAATAATAGTAGTAGATTGAGTCCATCTAAATTAAGCATAGATAATCCCATGACTTGTTTCTGATGAGGGTATCAGAACTTAAAGCATGATGTAATAATTGATTTACTTAATAATATACTTGTTCCCCGAAGTTTACATAATACCATGTGTGTTAATTTAAAGATAATATAAGCCACCTAATACAACTTAGAAATATTCTTAACCAAAATGGTTGCTAAAAGGGGCAAGTTTCCATTAAGTAGGAAATTCAATTATTTAACATCTGCTTATTATCTGCTTACTACATCAGAAAATGAATCTGCATAGTAATTATTTCATTGTTTTTCACCTACAATTGTACAAATTTAAGAAGCTTTAGCACTTTGAAGAGAGCCTACCCAATGCAATGTCATCATCTCCAATGAAGCCTTGGCTATCTCACCTCATCCTTGGTTATAGACAGTTTTTAAATGTATTTCTTCTCTCCCCTCATAAACGATGGGGCATTTGTGGGCACACACCATCCATTCCACTTTTTTTTTTTTTTTTTTGCATAGCTCGTAAGACACAGCGTATTTCCTGGCCCTCTAAGAACTCAAAAATCAAAGCAAAATAAAACAAAAACATAAACACCCTAGAACTGGCAAATTTACACTCTGAGACATTTGCTAATTTCCATAGCTCTTTATAACTGCCAATATAAAATATTATCACCTTAAATAATTTTTTAAGTCATAAGATTTTTAACCTTTCCCAAACTTTGTATATAAAAATGCCACTATTGTTATGTTAGATACCCCAGTGATGGCTGCCAAAGTCTCACTACGATTGACAATGGAAGCAAACATGATTTTGGAACATTACACTTCTCCCTCAGTAGGAATTTGGATTGGTCGATGTAATGTGTGCAAAAATGATTTCACAGTAGTTAAATTAAAACTGCTGTACTTAAGCATAAGCCTCGCTGCTGCCACCATGCTCAAAGGGGTATTTATTTTTGGAGCCTTAAACTGTCATGTAAAAATATCTGAGTACCCTGAGGTCAGCATGCTTTGAGGAAGTCCAGGACACATGAAAGGGCACTATTTAGGTGTTTTGGTCACCAGACACAGCCGAAGCCCCAGCTGACAGCCAGCATCAAGCACCAGAAGTGGGAGTGAAGAGACCTCCATATAATTCCAGTGCTCAGCCAGGCTTACCTCCACTGCACCATCACCCTTACTGACGCCCTAGGCATTTGGGGACACAGGCAAGCCATTCTCAATGGACCCCATTTGAATTCCTGATCACAGAATCTATGAGCATTTTAATATGTTTGTTTTAAGCTGCTCCATTTCTTGGTAATTTGTCACATAGTAACGGTGTCTAGACAAAAGATCAAGTTAACACTTTATCTTGCTCAAGGAATTAGTGATGAAGCTTTCATTTTGTGCAGTATGTTATTGTATAACTTAGGCAAGATACAGAACTACACGAAAACAAACTGGATATTTCAGGCCAGACCATATAAATCACAGGGATCTATAGAAATTTGTATGAGTAACTGCATTGATTTTCCAACCAAATTCATATGGGCGTATAAGTGGCTCCATGGCAACCAAGTGACAGGTGGTTGAACACCCACGTATATGTCCACGCTGGAATGCTCAGCACTGCTGACTGGACTTCATCAATCGCCAAAGTACACTGCAGAAGCTTTCTTACTAGGTATCAGCAATTTCTAATCGCATAGGCAAGCCTAACTTTTTAAATTTGCCGATGTTTACTATATATTGGCTGGAAGAACCAAACTGATATAAGACAACACTTTGTCTCTGGTGTTTGGCTTATTTCACTGTATCAATAGCAGGTTTTGAAATCAAGGTCAAGATTAGCTCTCGGCCCTGCTGCTCTTTTCCAGTCTCCAGAGGGCTACTGCAGTGCACTCATTGGGAATTCTCTCAGCTCAGGCCTTGTAGGAGGAATTGGGAAGTGTTCACTATTCCTCTACTTTCTAACAGTGTATACGTTTTTACATTTATTATTAAAGTGATTTTTGCCAGTAAGCTTTTAAAGAATCTTTATAGAAAGGATTTTAGTTATGAATTCAGTTTTATAACACATATATAGATACTCAGATTTTTTTCCCATCTCCTATCACTTTTGGTAAGTTATATTCTTCTAAGGAATTTATCCATGTTATCTAAGTTGTTGAATTTGCTGACATAATATAATTTATGATATTCCTCCATTATCTTTTTAATATCCGTAAGATCTGTAGTGATTTTATTTCTTTTATTCCTGATATTGGTAATTTTTGTTGACTCTTATTTTCTAAATCAGTCTTGTTAGAGGTTATTTTTTTTTTCAATCTTTCTAAAGAACTAACTTTTGGCTTTATTGATGTTCTTTATTGTTTGTTCATTTCTATTTTATGGATTTTTTTGCTCTAATCTTTATTATTTCTTCCTACTTATTATGAGTAAAATAAAGATACTTTAAAAATTTTAAATGTATCCACATGTTTACCCTTTCTTAATGTTCTTCATTCCTTTCTGTGGATCTGGACTTCCACCAAATACATTTCCACTCAGACTAAAGAGATTATTTTAGCATTTTCGATACTGTAAGTTTGCCAGAGAGGAATCCCTCACTTTATTTTTCTCTGAACATATGTTTATTATACCGCCATTTTTCATTTTTTGTTTTTTAAATCTTAGGACTTTGAACATACCATTCTATTTTCTTCTAGCCTTTACTGTGTATGATAAAATGTGTGCTGTAATCCTTATCATTCCACTGTATATATGTATGTGTCTTATTTTCTGGCTGCTCAAAAATATTTTCTGTCTTTTTTTTTTCCAGCAGTTTTATGATTATATGCCTAGCTGCGCTTTCTTTGTATTATCCTGTTCGAGGTTTGCTGACCTTCTTGAATCTGTGGGTGGATGTATTTAATAAATTTTGGAAAGTTCTTAGTAATCGCCTCTTCTGCTATTCCTTCTGTTGCATTCTTTTGCTACATTTTCCTGGAATTCTAATAACATGAATATTATGCCACAGATATTGGATGCTCTGTTCCATTTGTTTTTAGACTTTGTATTTAATTTGGATAATGTCTACTGTTTTCCTTCAAAATCACTCATCTTTTCCTTAGCTGTGTAGAGTCTGTTGTTAAGCTCATTGAATGGATTCTTCATTCATGGTATTATATATTTCCTTCTTAGCTTCCACTCCTTGTAAATTTTTACAATTTATACTTTTATGGTTCTTTAGCTTTCCATTTTTTAATATTTTTCTTGCTGTCATTAATTTCTACACCTGTTCACACATGTTGTTCTCCTTTGGCACTAGATCCTTCAGCCTACGTATCCTATTTATTTCAAAGTCATTGATCAGCAATTCTAGCATTTGGTCCATCACCGTGTCTGCTTATATAGAATATTTTTCCTATGTTCATCACAGATCATCTTTTCCTTCTTGTTTTATATAATTATGTCATGCCAGACATTGTTTATAAAAGAACAATAGAGACCAAAATAATACTCTTTAACCCCCAAATTGAATATACATCTTCTCTTGAATCAATAGATTGAGCAACAAATTCAGTCTAATCAGTTATTGAATGGGATTTGCATTTTTTGTCAACTTTAGTTAGATTCAGTTCATCACTGGCTTTCAATATTTTGAGTCAGGGATCAGGAATTTTACTTCAGCAACATCTGTAATCTGAACACTGGTAAGACAATCGACATTTTGTTGTGCTTTTCAGGCTGACTACCGTCTTTCCAAACTGGATGAGATCACTCTCTGCTTTGTGGCTTTTTTGGTTATTACAGATTTTTGGTTATTTGTCTATTTCTCTTTGCCCCCTGTATTCATCAGAAACTTTGTGCATATCAGATTAGCTCTTGAACCTGCTGCCCTTAAATTGCAGTCTCCAGAGGGCTACTGCAGTGCCCTCATTGGGAGTTCTCTCAGCTCTCCTGCCCAGCCCTCAGATAACGGTGAACTGTCTTGGAAAGCCTATGGTACTTTGAGGGAATTTTTAACCAGTGCTTTCCCTGCCCTCAATTTATGGAAGTCAGCTGCAGTTCACTTGGTAAAGATTTGCCATGCCTTGGAGTCCATTCTCTCATTTCTCAAGCTCTAAGCTCAGCCTTCAGATGACAACGGCCTGAACTTGGAGAAGGCCCCACACACCTCAGGGATTATCTCTCTCAGCTCCCCTTCCTTGCTCTGGGACTTTAATGTAAATTCAGTGAAAGTTTGTAGGAAAGGTTTGGCAGGTCAGGGCAGACTCACTCTGTGGCTGGAATACTTCAGGATTCTAACCCATCATGTCATCCCACTCATCGCCATTAAAAGTTTGTTAAAAATCTGGCTAGATTTTCCTTAACTTCATCGATGGCAGATTTCTTCTACCACTGCTCCACAGGGGTGAAAGCAAATGCATACCTTTTCTCTTTTAAGAAGAGCTTATAACTTTCTGGAATTTAATCTATTTGGATTTATTTGAATCCTCAGCTCTCCTATAGGCTTAAGAATTATGTATGTCTAATTTTTTCAGCTTGCTTATATTATTAAAATGGCAATAACTGTTTATTGAGAATTTTAATATATTACCCAGAAGTAAAAGACTCTGATGTTTTTTTTAAAACACTTGTAGAAAATAGCTTACTGTTCCTCTCAAAAAGTTGTGCTCTATTCCAGTAGCTATCACTCCTATAAGGACCAAGCTTGTCTTCTGCACATAACCTTAAAATGTAGTTCCTTGGACATATTTCCAACTTAGTGGCTAACAAAGGAGAATAAGGATACCTTTTTAAAGAATAACATACCTGCATTAGTTATCCATTGCTGCTCTAACAAATTATAACAAACTGATTGTCTTAAAAACAATAGAAACATTATCTTAAAGTTCTATAGTCAAGTTTGATATAGGTCATATTGGGCTAAAAAATCGAAGTTTCAGCAGGGCTATGTGCCTTCTGGTGGCTTAAGAGGAGAATATGTTTCCTTCCCTTTTCCAGCTTTTAGAGGCAACTATTATCTTGGCTCATGGTTCCCTTCTTCTATCTTCCACGCTAGCAGTGTTGCACCTTTCTGATCTCTAACATCTCACTCTCTAGTCTCCTCTTCTGCTTTCCAATTTTACTTATAAAGACCCTTGTGATTACATTGGGCCCAATTGGCTAAGACAGGATACCCTTTCTATCTTAAGGTCAGCTGATTAACAACTTTAATACCCCTCTGTCATGTAATGTGACATATTGACAGGTTCTGGGGATTAGGACATGGATATATTTGGGGGGCTATTATTTTGCCTATCACAAGACAACTGACCTCTTGTCCTTCAAAATTCTCAGATATTGACCTGTGTCCTTTCTTCAAGAAGACCATTCTAATCCTTCAGGAGTTTACACATACTATGATTAAGCTTAAGTCTACTCACATGGAAACCATTATGAAAATTTAAAAAATGCGTCTGCATAACAAAAATAGCAGCATCCTCAAATCCAAATAATTAAAACCATTTTTTAGCAATATAAATACATTTTACTGGACAGACATTTTCTATACTTTTATAATACACAAATGTAAAATAAAATGCGTGTAGAAATTTAATCTTAAATTTATTTTCTTAAATAAACAGTTAAATGTAAATTACATGTTCAAATGCTAATTACATCAAATCTTTTATTGGCATGTCATAACTAGCCTGAGGTATTATCACATATCCCTCTGATAAGGAAAAATATCTATGTCTTGTTTTGGAGACAACATACTATTATGGGGTAAATAATACGCTGAGACTTGGCTGGCAGAAAGCAAGTCATTTATTATAATAATCCAAGCATTTTAATGGAGAGCTATTTATCATGCTTTCTGATTATCACTTGGTATTTGAACCATAAAGGTAATTAACTAGGAAGAAGTGAACCGAATAATATGCCTACACCTGTCCACCCTTTATCAGCATGACTTTATGATGCACAGTGGTAGGAGAAATGTTTTAGCTGGGAGGCAAAAACTAAAATATTAACGCTTTTAATATTGAATGCCTTTATGCCTCTGGAAAAATGGTTCAATAATGTGAGCCAGGTCTTGGGATTTAAAGGTGTTAGGGTCACACCTGAATAGCATAGTAATCCCTTTGACAGCCCCAAGCATTCTGACTCAACACTCCTACCTGAAACTATCACTAAAATCTTTCATGTTTAAATGATACCTAGCATTATTTAGCAACGTGGCCATGCCCACTTGCTATAAGGATTGATAGCTAGAATTTTACTTTTTAAGATATTGTCTGTGAGACTTTTACATATTTATAGAATATTTGATTATAAATAATAAAAATTAAAATAACAACAATGAACTTTTAATACAAACATCAGGCTTTTGTTTGTTTGTTTCCCTAATTTTGAGATGATAGAAAATCCAGGGGATCATTATATTTATATTTTGAGATGCAACAATATATCCTGAAGAATGAAAGCTTTTTTCTTTTTTTGAACATGGAGAATTAGGCATTGGGAGAGCAACATAGAGGTGTGGGCCAAGAAGAGAAAGTAGAAACTAAAACCAAATAAATTAACTAAATAATTTAACTAAGGCCCAAACAAGTAAATGGTTTACCCATCTACAGTCAGGGATATTTGACATAGGGTTTATGTTTAAAGTTAAAGGTCAAATGTCAGGGGATAGAGAGAGAAAAATGCAAGTTTAGAGCCATCTTTCAATCATCAGCATACACTTAGTACACCTGCAGAACTTTAGTACAGGGCCCCAGCCCTGGATTTTCTCTTTCGTAGGTCAGGGTACAACTCAGGCAAATGTGTTTCTTGCAATTCCAATGCACAGCCTGTCTTGAGAATTTTTACATTAATCAATAATTTAAAATTTCAGCGTCCATGTCACAAAAATGAAGAACTGAATAGTCAGGTATGTCAATTAGCATTAACAGAAGTCAAACATATGAGGGTTTAATTATACTACCTGTGATTTTTGAGGCTGTCTCTCTCATATTTCACACAGGTCGTTGTTGGCATGGTAGTATTTTGGGGAATAGGTGCATACCTGGTCAGAGGTGTCAGTAGCGAAGGAAGAGCATACTGAGGACTCATTTTATTTTATAAAACATGATAAAGATGAACTGCATTATTTGACATCATGGAGAAAAATCAGTAAGTTGGTGGATTAACATTTTTTTCACTTTAAATCATTTGCTTGCCTTTGTCCATATTTAGCACCTAAGAAAATGCTTGGCATAGCAAGAGTCAGCTTAGCAAAGCAAGTATAAAAACAACTGCTATGAAAATTCTACCATTCAGAATTGGGTGTGTGTGTTACACATTAAAAAAAAAAAAAGGCCATCTGGTTGTTTACTCATACCTCTATAACAAATGATATATGACTTCAGTAAGAATAATTATTCACATAATTGTAATATATAAATATAGCTTGCCCTATTCTATGAACTGCCATAATGTTTTCATTCTGTTTGTTATATAATGATGAATATATGTAGATTAAAATATATGCTACACAAAGGGCATGCATGAATTAGCAAAAAGAAAAGCAATACAATAAATGTTTGTGTTATTAAAAAAGAGTTGTCTTGCACTGTAACAGGCAGTTTTGAAAATCTAAAATCTGTAGAGTCAAATATTGGTGTCTTATTCACATTATAGAATAATAATATACTTTTGAAAGTTATAATAAGTGGTTCTTAAGAAGGTCTCCACTAATTTAAAATGTGATTTAATTCACACACCCCTTTGATCACACACATTTTTAATCAATACCCAACCTTTACCAAAGCAGTTATGTTGTACACAATCACCATACTCCTTTGACATTTGTCTGGAGTTACAAAGTATCATTTGAAAGACTCCTTTAGTCTCTAGAAATGTTTTCATTTTTTTAAACAAATGTAGGATGTTTCCTATGGTAGCATGATATAATTAAAAGTACAAAGTAACTGTCATTCTACTCAGCAAACATAATTGTCCTTTGCTCTTATAAAATCTCATCCCCTTTAAGGCCACTAACAGTTTTGCTTTTTCTCAGGGACATACATAAGAAGAGATAGAGCTCATATTTTCTAAAAAACACGGAAGACATTACAGGTGTTGCCATTCAGGCTCTGTTTTCCATTAGTTCAACACCATATTCTGCATTTACTTACTTTTTGTATATTATTTGCGTTTTTCTTATTATAATCACTGCTTTCTTCTGCTCTGTCTTTATTTTGCATATCAATTATTAGAATTTTCCATCTACATTATTAAGTTGGTATTTTGATGTTTTAATTACTCTTAATTTAAAAACAAATGTGTACACATTTTTATCTTTGTTGACTTTTATCACATCTCTCATAGCATTTTCTAATGCTAGGGGAAAAATGTTGCTTTGTCAATATAATCAGTTTTAATGTTTAAACAAAAGAGACAATTTTATTTTAAATGTGTTTTCGTTCCAGTGGGACTATAAATTTGTAAATATTCTTAAACTCTGCCATATTATTTCCCTCCATTAAAATGTGAAATTCTCTAACACACCTAGCATAATTGCTCTACTTCTGACATTTTCTAACTTACATGAGAAGCAATGTGGTATGTGAAAAAGCATGAACCAGACAGATTCAGGTTAAATCCTTGCCTCTGATAATAAATAATTATATGAATTAGGACAGGTTTATTAACCTCTTTATAAACTGGGGGAGACATGGCCACCTCTCTGAGATCTTATGATGTTTAAATGAGAGAGTCAATAAAAAGAACCGAGCAACAGTAAAGCTTTATCCTAATGCAGAGAGTAAGTTCCCAAAAAGTCAATCCACATTGAATCCGCATGATGGAGTAACTGTGAATTGAATGAAATAGTGTCCAGTGCTAACCCGCACACCTAGCTGCTGGGAGAGCCCGGATTTCAGTTGCCAGATCCAAACCCACCCAGTCCTACCTGCATGTTGATGTCACCTGATGTTTGTCTATTTGGCTTAAATATCCATGGGGATACTTCTGGGTCCCATGACTAAGGTGGCCAGGTACAATACAGGACACCTAGTTAAACTGGAATTTCAGATAAATAAGAATTGTTTCTTAGTATGAGTATGACCTTCAAGTACTGCATGGGAAGGAGAGAGAGAAAGTGATAAAGCGAAAAGAACTTTGACTCATTCTATAACCGAGTTTGAACAATAAGGCAGCGGGTTCTTAGGGGTGGGATCATCACGTCCAAGCCTAGACTGGAGGATACTGCAAAGCTTCCACAGAATTCCCACATCCTGTGTGGTTCCACATGTGACATGTCATGGGAAGGATAGCAGAGCATGGCAGATGATCTGTCAGGAGATCTTAAACTGGTGTTTTTTCGTGCCACAGAGACAGTCTGATGCTTGTGGATGTCTCAAAATGTTTTTAATACATAACACAAGATATAATAGATTATAAAGGACACTATATTAAACTACAGCTATGAAAATAATTTAAGACAAATTGTGATATTGCAATATATTTGCTTTCAATTAAGACCTTAAATAATAAGTACTAGCGGTAGAGCTAAAAATATCTGTAATTTCAGAAGAGTGATGGGTAGAAACAATCATTCAAGTTATGTGAAACAATTGTAGCATGATATAAAAATTGTATCTATTGGTGAAAAACTCATAGGTACTGTTAAAGCTATTATGGTATGTTGCTAAATTTATAATCAAAGGAAATGCCAATATCAGTTGGATATTTGTGAGAATAAAGATGTAGAATTTTTCCACCCCAAGTGTATAGACCCCATGCATTCTAACCATGGACCCTGGAATGTACAGTTACCCCACTGAGGTAACTGTACATTAAAAATCCCTGAGGTAATGCACTGGCTCTCCCTTAGCACCCCTTCCAACATTTTATTATACAAATTTTGAAATTTAGGGCCTAGATGAAAGAGTTTTACAGTAAACACCTGCATACCCCTGCCATGGATCATATCATTAACATTTGACTACATTTGTTTATCATCTATTTATCCCTTTGTCCAGCCATCAGCCCTTCTTATTGATTGATGCATTACAAAGTAAACTGCAGACATTTATACAAATCTCCCCTAAATATTTCAGCATGAATATCCTTTTTTTTGTTTGCAGTTAATATTTCCTCTGAGGTAAAAGTCACACACAATGAAGTACACAAATTTTAAGTGTACACTTACTAAATTTTGACAAATGCATACACTGTGTAACCCAAATCTCTGTCAAGACATAGCACAAATTGCCTTGTTGCCCCTTCACAGTTAATCCCTGACTTGGCTTATTTTTTGTGTGTGCATGGGAGACTCAAAAGCTCCTGTGGGCCACCTCGCCACCCACTATGAAACAAGAAAAAGAAGCCGAAATGATAGATGGACCATTAGAGAACCGGGGTTTTAAACATCACTGCATCAAAGGTCTTGGCGGCAAGATGTGATCATAGGACCATATCGTCAGCAGCAGTAGGTAGAAGGGTTTGCCCAACAAGCAGGTGACTCCAGCCAATTCAAGGAGAGCAAGGCGCTCCCATCTAAAGGCAAGCAGGCCAGTCCGATCTTCTTTCTGTGGCCAAACCAGGGCTATACACGACTAATGTACTTGGTAGATTGGGGTTGTGGTAAATATCAGACATTGTTATTAATACAGTCACTCAACCAAGAATAATTAAGTCACTAGGATATCTTTAATACAGATGTGGCTTTCCTGATTACTCAAGTAAAACTGACTCCCTCCTTCAAGGTGCTTCTTACCACCTGCTGTGCATGCTTATTTGTTTAGCGGTATGTGTCGGGGCGCCACTTAAGTGGGTTTTGTCCAGTTTAGTCACTGCTATTTTTTCCAATATTGATTAAATGGATTGACAACTGACTAGAGAAAAAAATAAACCAGGATTTTAATCACATAAAAATTACGTATCTTCCCTCCTGTAATACTTAGTTTAATTATTTTTTTTCTTAATGAAATATAGAAATTTACCTCCTAGCTGTAGTGGGGTGGTGAAAGATTCAGCCATAAGCCTTTGAATGGCAGTTTTGGGTAGTGGTTAAAATGGGTAGTCTTTGAAGCTCGCCTGCTTGGATATGGATCCAAGTTTGTCCTCATACTAGCGAGGTGATCTTAGTCAATTTATTTAACATCCTCTCTGTGCTTTAGTCTCCTGATTTCCAAAATGTGGGCAATAATGGTCCCAGATGAGATGATTCAATGAGTTAATGCATGGAAATTACTCAGGACACATATTCACTGCTTGATGTTACTAGCTATATTATTATACGTGATTCTGCTGAATAGTAACTCTGGTTCTGGTCAGAGAAAGAAATCACTAAGAACTCTGATTAGTAATGTACCATGTTTCCCTGAAAATAAGACCTAGCTGGACCATCAGTTCTAATGAGTCTTTTGGAGCAAAAATTAATATAAGACCCAGTCTTATTTTACTGTAATATAAGACTGGGTCTTATAATATAATATAATGTAATGTAATATAATATAATAACATTATAACATTATAAAATTAATAACATTAATTTTCGCTCCAAAAGACGCATTCGAGCTAATGGTCTGGCTAGGTCTTATTTTTGGGGAAACACGGTAGCTTCAGAGATGCAGCTTTGAATTAAATAAAAACACGAAGTCAACTCCAGTCTAGTGTGGGGCAGGTGAAAAGGACTTAATTCAGTTTAAAGGAACAAAGATTTTATTCCAGGGAAAGCAAAGAGTCTGTTTCTGGGGTATCTTAGCCCTGTGGACCCACATCAACTGGATATATCTCTTCAAAGGTTCAACTTTTACTTATAGTCACAGTAAAACAGAAAGAAAAAAAAAAGCTGCAAATGAAGAAATATGGATTTGAGCTCCGTCCAGAGTTAGTAAGTACATAAAAACATATCCTGAGTTCTCTGGGTCTTTTCCTTCATTTATATAATGAGGAAGTTAGACTAGAGAGCAGCTAGAAAAATCATCAAATGATTCTATAGCATCTGTGATATCAGAGAACAAAGGACACAAGCAAATGTCATTTGGCAAACACACACACACAAAAGACATCTTTTAAAGGCTTTGATATTTTTGTTTGCTTTGTGTAGAAGACAAAGATGTGAGGATTAAAGCATTTCCAAGCTGCTGACATTGCTCCGAGCACTGCTACTTTTTCATAGACTACTCCTTCAGTGCACTATATCTAACGTAGGTAATGATGTTATCATTAGCATGATTTTTAGCTATCACCAAGTAATAGGAAATGTTCTGTAATACCAAACCCACAAGGAGGGGAGTAATTCCACTCTAGGCCAAATGAATTGTCTAGATAATTCAAGTTTACCCTTTAATAACCAAAGTCTTAGGTTAAAAAGAAATCTAGGAGGCATTTTAACAATATTATGATGACTTCAAAAATATATCAAAATTGACTGTGAACTGTTTACAAAGAAATGAAGATGCAAAAGAGTGCATCAATTATTTTGCCATTGTTAAAAGGCAGTGATAACTTCGGGTGGGTGTTAGAATATGTGACTCCTTATGCCCACCTGAAATGTAACCATTTGTCTTTTTCTCAAAATCTTATAATTGCTTTTTGACATCTCATGTACTTTTAGTTTAGCAGTTATTATTTCTGACAATCATCAATGTGCCAATTTTTGGAGCTGTAGCTCCATGCTTTCCTAAGTAAAACAATTTGAAAAGCAACTACTATAGAAATGCATTGAAAGAAAGAAGAAAGAAGGTATGAGTGATGGTCTGAGAGGATTTTCTTTACATTAAGGATATTGAATTTATGACATTGATTTCAAATGCTCAGAAGCTTTAAAAACATTTTCATATTTCTAAGCTACATTCTAGAAATATGAGCCTCTTGGGAAAAAATAGCCTCGCATAAGTTGGTGTAATGTGCTATAGTGCCACTAGGTATTTATTTCCTTTGGATTCAATGATCAAATGAAATAGAGCTTTCTGGTTCATATATTATATCAGTTAAACATTGGATTATCTAAACGTGAAGATGGAGAGCAGATATCTTTTCTTTTAGGCGAAAGGTCATAAAATCACTTAGGAGCACCAGCCATTACAAAAATAATAGGCGACAGAATGAAAAAGAAGGTGAATTTAAGAGCATTGAAACTAAATGCCAAAACCACTTTCCACTCCTGTAACTTCTACATCTGAGATTCACTGACCGATATGTATGAAAATGATCCTTTCAGCATGTTCTTGAGATTCAGATGGATGGGTCGAGATATGTATACATCCTATGAATATCTTTAATGTCTTTCTCATATATATATATCCAAATGAAGTGCTAATCTACAGCATTGAATTCTTTATATTT
Organism: Rhinolophus sinicus; assembly: GCF_057876585.1. Classification (NCBI taxonomy): domain Eukaryota; kingdom Metazoa; phylum Chordata; class Mammalia; order Chiroptera; family Rhinolophidae; genus Rhinolophus; species Rhinolophus sinicus. Next base: position 18,213,501 of record NC_142518.1, on the reverse strand, counting down.
TTAAAGAATCAGACATAAAAAATTATACAAATGCAAATTAATAGATTGACAATAAAAATTTTTACCTATCATTTTTTTGTAAGAAGAATTTGTGTCACTTTGTCCTTATTTCCCTATTTCTAGCATTCCATCTCACTGCTTGTATCTTTCTGGGGGAAAAAAGATCTCTATTTTCTAGTACTTGCAAAATACTATGGAAGGAAAATAACTTCAAAATATTATTATGCTGTAGTAATTATATGAAATAACTACACTGATCCCTGTAATTAAGTTACATCTCAGAATCCAATCTGTTATCATTTTTAGAAATTATTTTTTTCAAGTTCCAGAGCATTTTAATATGCAGCTTACCAGAAATATTACCTATATTATTTGGATGATTAGAAACATCAGAAAGTATTTATTGCCCCCCCAAAATAAAACAAAAAGACAATTTCAGTTCATTTATATTTTCCTCTCTTGGTAAGATGATGTGATTGCAAGATAATTCTAAAAACACTTGTTTTCTATACTAACACAACTTCCTTGAACCTTTTGAGTCTAAATTGGAAATTTATTGTTTTTAAGAATTTGTCTTCATGAAGAAAAAAATCTCATTAGTTGTTCCAGAAGTTTAGTAGATTATTTCTAAACCTCCTACCTGTGATCCAAATATATTTCGTTCTAATTTAAACTAATGAGGCAGAACTGTCCTATCTATGAAAATTGTACTCTGATATATCCAAGTCTCTAGGAGATACTTTAAAGGAAAACTTTTAAAATGTAAGACAACAAAGGATATTAAAATGTGAAAACTTGTATAACAAGTAAAAAATTGAAATATGCAGAAGAATAAATATAACATCGAGAATTGAAGAAATGTAATAACTTGCCTCAAAATAGTTGATTTTGTTCCTGTCACAGCCAATTTTATTACAGTATTTCTTTGCATTCCTATTTATTCTATTTTATCCTTAGATTTCAAATGACTACATTTATCATAATTCTGTCATTTAATTGTTCAGTTACAGTGAAAGATAGTAATAATAATAGCTAAATTTGTTTAATGCTTACTATATAAGAGGAACAATTTCAAGTGTTTTACAAGTATTAATTCATTTAGCCAATGTGACAACCCTATGAGATAGGTATTATATCAATTTTGCCAATGAATAAACTGAGGGACAGAAAAGTTAAGAAATTTGCCCAAGGTTACACAGCTAATAGGCTATAGAAATAAGTTTGAACCCAGGTAATTTGGCTCCACACTTTTAACCATGGTATTACTGTAGTAATTTTGTGATTGAAAAAATTAAAAGGGAAATAGTTTTCCTTTTCTCCGCAATTTAGTACATCTTTAATTCAAACTGGAAAGGAATATAAAATAATTCCATTTTTTTAAAGCCAGAAAGGAACATAAACATCTTACTTTTTTAGTGGCCATTGAACACCTTAATAATCCTAGCATAATCATAGTTATATTAAAATTGTTGACATTGGGTGGCATCAGTATTTAGATTTCTGTATGAACCCAAATGGTCAAGAGAAATATATGCATATTAAGGAAATCAAATAAGGATTATTCGTCTATCAAAGGAAATTTTTCATTTCTTAAAATTAATCTTGGTGTGTGTGGAAATCATACCATAACTAGTAGATCATGGAGCTAGGAGTAACTTGACAATTTCTTTTCACTTATGCTTTCTCCAGATTTCTGTGATAGTTTTCTTTTCAAAAATAACTTTATTTAAATACAATTTACATACAAAAAACTTCACCAATATTAAGTGTACAATTTGATGTATGTAATCACCCCCAAAATTATGGCATAAAACCTTTCTGGGAATAGGAAAACCTGAACTGTAATTGATGAATTGTTGGAGGCTCACTGTGGAAAACAGAGTTAAAAACTTCAGGGGGACCCAGTATGCAAGGATGGTTCAACATTTGAAAATCAATGAATGTAATCCATCACATCAACAAGCTAAAAAAGTCACACGATGATATCAATAAATGCAGAAAAAGCATCTGACAAAATTGAACACCCATTCATGATAAAAACTCTCAGTAAACTAAGAATAGAGGAGAACTTTCTCAACTTAGTCATGAATATCTATAAAAAACCTGCAGCTAACATTATACTTAATGGTGAGGAACTTGAAGCTTTCCCACTAAGATCAGATACAAAGTAAGGATATCTAATTAATCTTTTTTTTTTCTTTCATGAATTGTGCTTTTTGTCAACTATCCAAGAAAATCTGCCTAACTCAAAGTCATGATTATTTTCTCTTATGTTTTCTTCTAAGAACCTTATAGTTTTTAGCTTTACATTTATCCCCACCATTTATTTTTTAGTTAATTTTTGTGTTTAATATGAAGTAAAGCTCAAAAAAAATTTGCACATGGATGTCTAATAGTTCCAGCACCATTACTGAAAACACTGTATTTTCTCCATTATGTTGCTTTTGTACTTTTGTCAAAAAGCAATTGATCATATGTGTGGATTCGCTTTTAGACTATTCCGTTTCACTGATGTATGTCTTTGACTATAAAAGTTCTTCATTGCTGCAGTTTTATAGTAAATATTATCGGGTAGTGTGATTCCTCTACATTTTGCATTTTTAACTCATTTTGGCAGTTCTACTTCCTTTGCATTTCCATATGCACTGTTTGTTTTCCTTCCTCAGTTATCACAATCCTGTGCTCTGTTGTCCAATGTTTGAAAACTACTGTTTCATATAATTGGTTTGGATTTCTACTTCATTGTAGGTTTTTCATCTCTCCAAATGAACACATTCCTCTCTCCACTTCCTATGGCTGATGCTAGAGTTTCAGTGATTGACACACTTTTACTGAGGGGTGGAAGTAAACGTGTAATTACTGAATGGAAGGACAAGACTCTTTGTATAACAGATAATACTGTTTCTGAAGTCTGGTGTAGGGAATTCCTAACCCACAGGGATTTTTTTCCCTGAGTATTGGCTTCCTGTATTGGAACTTCTTTCTTTAGAAATCAAGAGATAACCACTCATTTTTCTCCTATCCTCTTTAACCCACTTCCAGATTCCTTTGATAAGCTGGTCTCTCAGATACCAAGGAAATCTAAAAATATCCTTAAAACTTTCTGCAAATAAAATAACTATGTTACATTAGTATTCAGGCCAGTATAAAGTCCCTCTTGTTCTAAACTTTACCATTTGGGATTTTCTTTTGCTCGATCTGACTCAAGAACTTTCAACTGCATTTTCATGAAGAAAAATGCTTTTTACCCTGAAAAATGATTTCAAGATTCCATATTTAGCAATACACAGAGCCTTTGAAATGGCAGTCTTTCTTGCAGAACGTCCTAGGTTTCAGATAAATTTCTTAGGCAAAACTGAAGGTCAACGCTCCTGTGCTTCTGTCCTTAAGTGTATGTGTGTTGGCCAGGGGTGGAGAGAAAGTTCATCTTCCTCTTTCCTGAGCAAACACCAGAGGTAGCAGTTTTGTTTTTTTGTTTCTTTACTTCTATAATGTTATATTACATTAAGACTCTACTTAGATGGGGGAAATAAAAAATAGAAAAGTCCTTTGCATAAATAGGGCTTTAAAAATAATGGAATATTATTACACTTTTGACAACTTGCCAAGTATGTTTGCTTAAAAGCAAAATCACCCATTAAACAATAGGATATTTGTTGTAACAATATAAATAGAATATGCATACTATTTTCTTATTAACATGTGTTTTTTTCTCCCATTGAGAGAAAAGAATAAACTCTGTGTGTTTGAAAATAGATCCAGCTGTCAAATAATTAACTTTAACACAATTGGAAACCAAATAAGAATGCCATTGTTTTACTCAAACCTTTTTGTCTTTCTTGAGATTGTTACCATTTAGTCATTAATTCTAACTTCAGGAAGCTTTTAGAAAAGTATATAAAACCTGCTATTTCTCCAAGTATTTTCTATAGGGATTTCCAAAATTTCTACCAGTATACTATTTCCATTTATATATTAAAAAAATTGGTTTGTGTAGTCTGTAAATTTTCTTGAACACTAAATGTAAGTGTAACCAAAGGTTCTGTCTTCAGCCTAGATTCTCTCCTTTGGTGACTTTATCCACTTTGACATCAACCATGAGCTCCTTTTTCTAAAGGTTTTGACTCAAGTTTCTAACGGCTTATTTTATGTTCCTGCTTCATAAATAGCATTTCAAATGTTAAAACTCATTATCTCTCTTACTAAAGTTGCTTTTCCTCTGGCTTTCATATAGATAGTTAGAGAGGGAGAGAGAGAGCTAGAAATAATCCTTTTTGCTGTTACTCAGAATTAAAATTTTAAAATCAGTGGTCTTTTTTTTTTCTTTTCCTTTGATCCTCACACTATTATCTACTCATGCAGAATCTACTTTCCCAGTCTCTCTTCATGTTCCTCATTCCTTTCCTCTCCCACTCATCCTTGTGTTATAGGACCGTTTTCTCTCCTAGATTACTACATAAACTCTCTAATGGTTTCCACATTTGATCTATATTAAGCTGACTTGATAAGCTGATTTCCCTTTGCCACAGCTCTGCTACTATTATAAATATGTTTAAAAATATTTAAGGAAAACAGGAACATAATGAATAGGGAAATTGATAAAACAAAAGGGACTCAAATTAAATTTAGAAAAATAAAAATTACAACACTTAAAATAAAAATTTCACTGGATGAGATTACAACAGAATACACTTGCATAAGAAAAGATCAATGGAGATAAAGGTATAGCAATAAAAATTGTCCAAAATGAATCACAGATAGAGGGAAATAAAAAGACTGAAGAGTACCTCAGTGAACTACATGATATAATTAAGTGGTCTAGAATATGTGTAATTGGAGACTCAGACAAAAGAGGAGGGCAGGGTGAGAGAGAAAACAATTACAGAAATGATATGAAACATTCACAGATTTGAGGAACTATAAACTTATAGATCAAGAAACTCAGTGAATGAATCACAAGCAGGGTGAATACACACACACACACACACACACACACACACACATATCATAATAACATTTCAGAAATGCAATGATACAAAGGAAATCTTAAAAGTAGCCAGCAATTCCACTCCTAGGCATTTCTCCAAGACAACTCAGACAGGAGGCAATTTGCATTAGTAGGTCAAAAGTGCCTGATACTGGACTGATGGCGAATTATAATTTCTTGGCCTTAGTAAGGAAGAGAGAGACTCATTCTTTGAAAGATGAGACAACTGAGAACAGTATAAGACTGTGAATCCTGTTACTAGAAAAGAGACAAAATAGAAATCTGCTTTTAAGGATCAGGCAATAACCCACACTAAAAGCAAAGTCGATTTAATGTTGAATCACCCAAGTATCAAGCTAGATAGAATCCCACAGATTCTTCCCAATACAGGAGGCAAGTAGGAAATTAATTATCTTGCATTAGGTTTTACCTAAATTTCTCCTGTCTCATTAAATATTCTAGAATCTGAGTTGCAGAATTATGGGGAAAGGAAAAGGAGACTTGAACAGTTGAAATCAAGAATTCTTATAGTCTGCCCTTAACCAGTTTCTCCCACCTCCTTTTGAAATTATGGCAAATTTGGACCAATGATGCTTCTTGATCAACTAATGTATATCTTGAGATTTGCTTCAAATGACAGATATTATCACTTTTCTTTCCCAAGTCTCGAGAGATGAAGCTTATGTTACACCTAATGCCCAATATGCAATTAAGCGGGCTTTATTTTAGAGTCTTTGGAAGTCTCACAAGCTCAAAGGCTCTCTACGTCCTGTCATATATGTATGTGTGGAATTGCCATGGCATACTTGGCATTTGTTCTCTTCCATAAGAAATCCATACCAAGTTATATTTACTATTAGTTCATGGAGCAGGAACTATCTCCATTCTTTAACACAATTTCTTCTAATGGATGGCAAAGTGTAAGCGTGTATAATTAATTCCTTGGCCTTCCTTTGGAAAAAAAAAACACACAGGTTTTTAATTTAATATATTTTCAATGATTATTAATCTTGTTACAAATTTTATTTCCTTCTTTGTTACACTCATGACGTAGAAGATTGTCTTAATCTGTTTAGGTATAACTGTATATGTAGTGATAAATAGAAATAAATTCTATGAAAGAGAATTACAAGGCAGACATAGATATAGTTGTTGTTTAAAATACAAAGCCTATATTTGCCACAAGGATCAATTTATAGGTTTGTTTTTTTTTTAAGTTTCAATTGAGGGAGAGCAGAACACACCACCCCAGAATGTGCCCCTTTGGCATGTAGATTATTTCAAGCAGAAGACAATTGAGGCTCTGCAGACTCAGGAAGAGCTCTTTATCTCCCCCTTAACTGCTTAAAAGAATTTAGATGGGGGTCTGTACCAGGAAGAGAGTTATTATCATGGAGAACTTTTTATATCAGAAATATTTTTCTGCACGGCATGGCACACATCTCTTTACCAAACATTTGTTCTTTTCATCTCCCTGTGAAGGGTCTTCCTCCCCTTACAATCCAATCCCCAGACCCCTAGCCCCTTCTCCTTAGCTCAGGATGGTGTATAACCCTCAATTACCTGACTGCCTCAGAGTCTCATAGTTTTATGGGGCTCCAATATGTTCGAAATTTATTTTTCTCCTGTTAATCTCTTATGTCAATTTAATTATTAGACCAGCCAAAGAACCAAGAAGGGAAGAAAGAAAAAGTTCCCCCTCACATGCATGCAATGTGATAAAAGCTATGGTTTCTTATTATCTAGGGATAGACCCACAGTAAGATTTAGTCATGTTGAAGTTTTAAGAGACATGTAACTGTCTTACATTCTTGCCGGAATATTAAATTGATTCACCACTGTCTCAAGCCATATATTATTCTAACCCAGCTGTGTCTGACATTTCAGACTGATGGGTGAGAATTATGAGTCCCACTGAGCTCAGTTTCCAACAGATATTTAAGTTTCAAGACTAGAATTCATTGTGTTTATAGGACCCAGTCTTTAAGGATCTAGACATTTGTCTGCATAGGTGTAGGTCTTTATAAACTTCACTCCTTAACCACCCCCAAAAAAATCCAGAACTAAAATATATACTGTAATAAAAGAAGAAACAGAGGGAAAAATCATAGACTACCACCACACAAAAATAATAGAAAACAATAAAAAGGCAAAGAAACAATAGAGACACAGCCCTACCAGAAAACTAAAGATAGAATGATAGGAAATCCTCACATATCATTAATCACCCTAAATGTAAATGGACTGAACTCACCAAGAAAAAGGCACAGAGTAGCAGATTGGATCAAAAAATTAAACCCAACATATGCTGTCTCTAAGAGACACATCTCAGCTACAAGGACAAGCATAGACTCAAAGTGAAAGGGTAGAAATTGACACTCCAAGCAAATGGTACCCAGAGAAAATCAGGTGTAGCCATAATGATATCAGATGAAACAGACTTCAGGGTGAAAAAGGTAACAAGAGACAAAGATGGACATTTCATAATGGTAAAGTGGACTATACAAGAAGACATAACAGTCATCAATATTTATGCCCCCAATCAGGGAACACTGAAATATACTAAGCAACTACTAACAGAACTAAAGGGAGAAATTGACCAAAACACAATTATACTAGGGGACCTAAATACATCATTGACAGCTATGAATAGATCATCCAAACAGAAAATAAATAACGAAATAGCAGCCCTAAAAGACACTTTAGATGAAATGGACATAATTGACATTTATAAAGCAATTCATCCTAAAACATCAGACTATACATTTTTTTCTAGTGTACATGGAACATTCTCAAGGATAGACCATATATTGGGACATAAAACTAAACTCAGCAAATTTAATAAGATTGAAATCATACCAAGCATATTCTCTGATCACAAGGCTTTGAAATTGGATATCAACTGCAAAAAGAAAGCAGGAAAAAACACAAATACATGGAGATTAAACAACATACTTTTAAAGAATGACCAGGTCAAAGAAGAAATTAGAGGAGAGATCAAAAGATACATACAAACAAATGAGAATGAAAATACATCCTACCAAAATTTTGGGGATGCAGCGAAAGCAGTTTTAAGAGGGAAATTTATCTCATTACAGGCCTATCTCAAGAAACAAGAAAAATCCCAAATAAATAACCTCACGTTACACCTTAAAGAACTAGAAAAAAGAAGAATAAATGAAACCCAAGGTCAGCAGAAGAAAGGAAATAAAAATCAGAGCAGAACTAAATGAAATAGAGAACAAAAAGACAATAGAAAAAATTAATGTGACAAAGAGCTGGTTCTTTGAAAAGATTAACAAAATTGACAAACCCTTGGCTAGGCTCACTAAGATACAAAGAGAGAAGACACTAATAAACAAAATCAGAAATGAAAAAGGATAAATTATCATGGATGCCACAGAAATACAAAGGATCATCCAAGAATACTACGAGGACTATATGCCACCAAATTCAATAACCTAGAAGAAATGGACAAGTTCTTAGAAACATATAGCCTTCCAAGGCTGAACCATGAAGAACTGGAAAATCTAAACAGACTGATCACCAGTAACGAAATTGAATCAATCATCTAAAACATTCCCGAAAGCAAAAGTCCGGGACTAGATGGCTTCACAAGTGAATTCTACCAAACCTTCAAAGAGGATCTAATACCAATCTCACTCAAACTCTTCCAAAAAATTGAAGAAGAGAAAGTACTCCCTAACTCATTTTATGAGGCCAACATTACCCTGATACCAAAACCTGGTAAGGACAACACAAAAAAAGAAAACTACAGACCAATATTTCTGATGAATACAGATGCAAAAATCCTAAACAAAATTCTAGCAAATTGAATGCAACAATGCATTAAAAAGATTATTCATCACGACCAAGTGGGGTTCATCCCCGGGGCACAAGGATGGTTCAACATCCCAAATCCATCAATGTGATACATCACATAAACAAAATAAAAGACAAAAATCATATGATTATATCAACTGATGCAGAAAAAGCATTTGACAAGATACAACATCCATTTATGATTAAAACACTTAATAAATTAGGTATAGAAGGAAAATACCTTAACATAATAAAGGCCATATATGAAAAACCCTCAGCTAATCTCATAATTAATGGTGAAAAACTGAAGCTCTTTTTTCTCTACGTTCAGGAACACGACAGGGCTGTCCCCTATCACCTCTGCTTTTCAACATAGTGTTGTAAGTCCTTGCCAGAGCAATCAGGCAAGAGAAAGAAATAAAAGGCATCCAAATTGGGAATGAAGAAGTTAAATTGTCACTCTTTGCAGATGACATGATGCTATATATAGAAAACCCTAAAGACTCCACCAAAAAGCTATTAGAAACAATCAACGAATACAGTAAAGTTGCTGGCTACAAAATCAACATACAAAAGTCTATTGCATTCCTATATGTTAACAATGAAATCTCAGAAAAAGAAATTAAAAAAAACAATTCCTTTTGCAATTGCAACAAAAAGAATAAAACACCTAGGAATAAACTTAACCACGGATGTGAAAGACCTATATGCTGAAAACTATAAGACATTTTTAAAAGACATTGAAGAAGACACAAAGAAATGGAAAGACATTCCGTGCTCATGGATTGGAAGAATCAACACAGTTAAAATGGCCATATTACCCAAAGCAATATACAGATTTAATGCAATCCCCATCAAAATCCGAGTGGCATTTTTAAAAATAATAGAACAAAAAATCATCAGATTTGTTTGGAACCACAAAAGACCCCGAATAGCCAAAGCAATCTTAAGAAAAAAGAACAATACTGGAGGTATCACACTCCCTGACTTTAGCTTGTACTACAGGGCTACAATAATCAAAACAGCATGGTATTGGCAGAAAAACAGACACATAGACCAATGGAATAGAATTGAGAATGCAGAAATAAAACCACATAAATATGGACAGACAATTTTTGACAAAGAAGCAAAAAAACATACAATGGAGCAAAGACAGCCTCTTCAATAAATGGTGCTGGGAGAATTGGAAAGCCATGTGGAAAAGAATGAAACTGGACTGCTATCTGTCACCATGTACCAAAATTAATTCAAAATGGATCAAAGACTTAAGCATAAGACCTGACACAATAAACTGCATAGAAGAAAACATAGGTACTAAACTTACGGACATTCGGTTCAAAGAGCATTTCATGAATTTGACTCCAAAGGCAAGGGAAGTAAAAGCTGAAATAAATGAATGGGACTACATCAAACTTAAAAGCTTCTGCACAGCAAATGAAACCATCGACAAAATAAAGAGGCAACCAACTGAATGGGAGAAGATTTTTGCAAACAGTGTCTCCGATAAGAGGCTAATATCCAAAATATACAAGGAACTCATGCAACTCAACAACAAAAAAACCAAACAACCCAATTCAAAAATGGGCAGAGAACCTGAAGAGACATTTCTCCAAAGAGGACATACAAATGGCAAATAGACATATGAAAAACATCACTAATCATCAGAGAAATGCAAATAAAAACCACAATGAGATACCACCTCACCCCAGTCAGAATGGCTATCATCAACAAGACAAATAGTAACAAGTGTTGGAGAGGCTGTGGAGAAAAAGGAACCCTCATACACTGTTGGTGGGAATGCAGACTGGTGTAACCGCCAAGTGGAGGTTTCTCAAAAAATTACGAATAGAATTACCGTATTACCCAGCAATCCCTCTCCTGGGTATCTACCCAAAAAATCTGAAAACATTTATCCATAAAGACACGTGTGCTCCAATGTTCATTGCATCCTTATTTACGGTGGCCAAGACATGGAAACAACCAAAATGTCCTTTGATAGATGAATGGATAAAGAAGTTGTGGTATATATACACAATGGAATACTATTCAGCGGTAAGAAAAGATGAAACAGGACCATTTGTGACAATATGGATGGATCTTGAGAGTATAATGCTAAGCGAAATAAGTCAGACAGAAAAAGCAGAGAACCGTGTGATTTCACTGATATGTGGTATATAAACCAAAAACAACAAAAGAACAAGACAAACAAATGAGAAACAAAAACTCATAGACACAGACAATAGTTTAGTGGTTACCAGAGGGTAAGGGGGGTGGGGGGTGGGAGAAGAGGGTAAGGGGGATCAAATATATGGTGATGGAAGCAGAACTGACTCTGGGTGGTGAATGCACAATGGGATTTATAGATGATGTAATACAGAATTGTACACCTGAAATCTGTGTAACTTTACTAACAATTGTCACCCCATAAACTTTAATTAAAACAAACAAACAAACAAGAAACTTTACCCTTGAATCCTAAAATTATTTATTCAAACAATGAGATGTTTTTCTTATTCATATACCTTTTAAATATAACGAAAATAGTAGCAGTAGTACTAATATTGATACTAATAAATCACATATGTAGAACACTTGCCTTGCTGGGTCAAAGCACATTACATGAATTACCTTAACCCACAAAATAACCCCCTGAAGACATGTTATGATGATCCTCAGTTTATTTAAAAATAATAAGATCAATACTTGAAGTCCAGAGCGATGAAGTAATTCGTCCAGGGCACAAAGCTAGTCAATGGCGATTTCAATGTTCCATTAAAGATTTTCCAATTCTTATCCTGAGCTCTCAAAAACATCTTCATTCCTTATAGTACATTCTCACTTAGGAGTTTGGAGAATGGAACAGACTAAAAGATATTAAAACAATCTCTTTTGAATTTTAATTATATTAATTATAATAGGCATTTTTGCTTCAGCTTATCAATAAAGGTATATGGTACCCTGGTCGCTATCTGCTAAAGCTTTATTATACGAAGATAAATAAGATGAAGCACTGCCTTAAAAGGACTTCCGTCTGAATACGTTAATTACTTTCAATTAAACAAGTCATTCAACACTCTTTAAAATAACACTATTGAAACACTAAAATATAAACACTATTTAAACTGAAATAGCAATTTAAAAATACTTATTAGTAGACTATTCTCATTTGATCACTAAAATATAAATCCAGAAAAAGCATGCTCCGTTACAGAAACTTAAACTAAACTAAAGACAAAAAAAGTTAAAGGCTTGTGTGGAAGTTCTTAATAGTAGAAAATATGGTGGAAACTTGACAGCAAATTGTAATCATTAGAAAACAATGTGAAGCTGCAACTCCAAATTTAATTCCAAGCAACAAAATCGAGTTGGTGATATGGCCCTGAAGGAATCATGGCAGACTGCAACCTGAGGGTTTGGGATTGATAAAACAAAGATGAAACCAAGCGTACTTAGATATGGCCAAACTTCAGGAATGCTTCAAAAATTCAGAGGAAATAGTGGAATGGCTGGAAATTCTAACAGAAGAAAAGTTTAAAATGAACGAGAAGCTAAAAAATTTGAAAAATTTGAAAATTTGAATGAAGCAGTTTCCAAATCTATTAGAATATAAAACCATTTGGTGGATTATCTTAATGCAGAGGCAATTGTGGAATACACGTTAGAAATTTAGAGGATTTGGCTGTTCCTACTGTAACTACTCATAGTAACTAAGGTAACTAAGAAAGAACAGAGATTGTGTTCAACAATCAAACATGTTTATCTCTTGAAAAATAATATTTAATGAATATTTGAACTCCAATATTAAGAAGCTTAGTAATTCAACCTCAACTTTCTTTGAGATCCTACCCCACAAAAGTGACCTTTTGTGTATACTTTTATTTAATACTGATTTTATACTTTCCAGTAAGTAACATTACATTCTATTTGTGAAATTTATGATAAATAATTTAGTATAAACTCAAAATCAATAAAAGTCGAAAGATAATAAAAGTAGAATAGCAACTATCTGCTATAAATGGGATCAAATATCATATGTGAATAAATTATGTCCTAAGATAATGAAAGTACACTAGACAAGATCACAGAAACATATAAACATTTTTTTTGAGAAATGAGACAATGGAAGTTATGCACGAGAGTAAAGGAGATACATGTCCTGATTTTCAGAACAGGAAAAACAGATGGGTAGTGGGAAGCATAAATGAGGAAATTCAACGTAAAATCTCAACAAAATTGGTGCATAGATTATTAATTAGTTAATCATGAGCAACTAAGCTAGAAAAAAATGACAGTAAACAGGAGTCAAATGGAATAGGGAAAACATTCTTTTTTGGTTTATTTACTAGATTGATAACTATAGGAATATTGCAAGTGTCATGTTTTAATTTCAGGAAGACTTTTATTTTCAGAATCTCTAATGAGATTCCATAGAGGAGATGTAAAATAAGGATAGATACTTTAATTGTCCCATGAACAATGCAGCATGCTGTTGGATACGCCCCAGGTATGTTTCCCTCAAGACTTTCTGTGTACAAACGCAGAGAAACGTGTTGATGCGATTCAGGACATGCTACTTCTGATATGGCACCTTGCTATATTGAATATTATAAGCTGAAGGAGTTTGAGAAAACTGCAGATGCAGGAAGGTCACTGTGACTTTCCCCCGCCCTTCTCCCCTGAAACATGTTGAGGTGCCCTCCCTAAACTTGGAGGAAAGGAGTTTGTATCCTTTATCTCCAAAGACAAAAGGACTCCGAGAAGAATCTCAACTGGACTTGCTATGTACCCCCAGTTTGCTACACTTACCCCATACTCTGACATACTACATTTCTACATGACTGTCCACGCTTTATCAAACCTAGCATAAAGAAACTCAGATTTAACTGCTTTTTCAGGTCTTTGTTTCCTTCGGAAGGCTCCTGTGTAATGTAAAATTTGTATTAAGTAAATGTGTACGTTTTTCTCCTGTTAATCTATCTTTATCAGTTTAATTTTCAGACCAGGCCAAAGATCCTAGGAGGGTCAAGTCAAACTTTTCCCTCCCCTACAATGTGAAACAATGTTCAGGGAGAAGAAAAGCTCACAGTAATAATAATACGAGTATAACTGGCAGCAGAAGCAACATTCAAAACACACCAAATATAATGGAATTATATACTAGAGCCCTCAAATGAAATTTAACTGAGATAAATGTATTATTCTGTAACTTGATTTTAAAATAGTAGTTAAACTATAAGATAAGGAAAACATGGATTAACAATTAGTCAAAAAGTCAAAGATTTTAAAGTTTCAACTCTCAAGAAGTTCAGTGTAACACAGTATTTTTTTCAAAAAATCAAACCAAAAAATAATAAATAAAATACAATACAAAAAACAAAAACCTAACATGGCGAAAGGCCACACTAGCAGAACTATAGTCATGAGAAAAAGTGAGCTGGTGTCTCATGGTTTTCTCTTAGTCAGACTGGATCATGAGTTTTGTGTTCATGTCTAGTAGCACATTTTATAAAGGTCTTTGAAAAATCACAGTGATAGAGAAGGGAGAGCATAAAACAGTGAAAATACATGTGAAGATCATTTAAAACATTCAAGATAATGAATATATAATGAACATCAGTACAAGTTATAAAATGCCTGAAGGGAGGCCAGAAAGAATGCAGATGATGAAATGACCCTTCTTTTTATAAATGGAGACACTTTGCCCTAGATATCTTCTCAAAATCACAAGAAACCTGTTTCACACCCAATTCATCACATTCAGGGTACTAGTTTCCGCTATAGAATCAAAAATACACTTTTTTTTAATAGCTTACAAATTGGCATGTGGAAGCAAAATTGGACAAATATAACTGGCAGATAACAACCTGAGAGACGATATGGAAGATTCCCCCTGAATAATACAGAAATGCTTTGACCTAGCAATTCAGTGGCTAACATTTTATCTTATGGATATATTTGCACAAGTGGACAATGGAAGCAGATGGTCACTGCAAAATTGTTCTGACAAAATAACAATAGTAATCATAAAAGTAAATGAAGGAAACCAGTCAACAATTGAGTTATATCAATAGAATACACCTGTACTAGTGGCATAACGATCAGTAGCTAGACACCCTCAGGTTGAAGAATATGGAGCCCTTTGCAGAGAGAAAAAGAGATACAGGAGGGACATCATACCTCTACTTAGACAAAGTGACTGGGGGTGGGGCAGGGGCTAAATAAAGTTGTTGAAAACACAATTAAAATATGTGAAAGTCATGTGGAAGCAAAATAAGGCTCGTTCTGTTTGGTTCCAAAGGGGAATGAAGAAATGGAACATGCTGAGAAATAAATTTCAGGTGAACCAGAAAAAATTTTTCCGGGGTTGCCGGTTAGCTCACTTGGTTAGAATGTGATGCTAATAACACCAAGGTTGCTGGTTCGATACCCGCATGGGCCACTGTGAGCTGCACCCTCCTTAAAAGAAAAAAAAAATTTTTTCCAATCCATAAAACTGGCCAAAAATGTGTTGGTTGCCCAAGAAATACGTGTTCTCTCTCAGAATGTGTTTAAGCATAGGCTAAGTATGCTTATCATGAAACAAATATCATAGAGATACTTTAAAAATTAACTGTGTGGTTAAAACTAGGAAAGTTATTCTTATAGTGCACTGTTCTACCTTGGAGACCTCACACCATCTAATCTGTTATGCCATCTCGAACAAGTCAACATGATTTGGGTAATAAAAGATTTTCATGTCTAAAATGAAGGTTTAAAAATAAAGGAGGTAAGGAATTAATGAGAGATTCTTCTTGTCTTTGGGGACAGTAAAGTTCCTTATTTAAAAAATTGTGTTGTTGTTGTTCAGTGTTAAATTAGTGGTAGCTCAACTGGTTACATACCCTTAATGCCTGTTAGCTCAGTAACGCATGGAGCTCAACTATCAACTTCTGTCGGAGGAGACAATGACCCGACTTAATATTTCACCCTGGAAGCCATATGATGGGAAATCATTTAGCTGCCCGCACAGCTGCACAAACAGCTTTAGGACCCTGAGGGAAGGGGGGTGTTCTCAGCGTAACTCGGGAAGGGAGAAAAGATGCTTTAGGACAGGCAAAATTGGCATTGCTCACCTTCTCAGCAGAACTTTACACAAGTCCAGGAGCCCTGGCTCCGCTGGTATTTCACAGTGGCACCTCGTTACTAGCTTTCTCTTGGTGTGTACCTCTTGCCACTTTTAAGTTTCCAGTACAGGTACATTGTGTGAGAAAGTGATTTTGGAATGCCAGGGAGGCTACTTGCTAATTGCTGTGACTGGAAGCAGAACCAAGTCCTCTTGGCGGTAGCGGCACAGCACTGATCATGGACTTGGAAATGAGCCGTCTTAAAGGAGAAGTGAAGGAAGGAAGCAGCAAGAAACTGGGTCTTCAGTCATCCTATGCCCTTGGTTGACTTGTGGCTCAGAACGCATAATTTTCTGTGGTTCACATCTGATGTATTGTGGTTGTGTAGAGAAAAACAGAGGGGGGAAAACCAGCAGGAAAGAGGGAAGTGCACAAAGGCAGTGCCTCTACAATGTGGTAGTTTCCTTAAAAGTAATTTCCTTGTTGTTTTATGAGCTATAAAATCTTTGAATACTTCATTCTTTCACAGATTGCTCTTTAGATTTAAGTGTGAGCTCATAACAATGAAATATTTAACAACAAAATGTCTTTTAATGGATCAACTCACTGGGGGGTCTGTAACATTCGCATACCTAATTAGAGCTCAAAGAGAGGGCAGATGCAAACAGCAGAGGGCAGCATGTTTAGAAAACTCCTTTGGTTCTCAGACCAAGTCAGATGATTATTTTGAGGGGCTTCTCTAGGTTTGAAATACTGAATGTGAGTGGATGACAAAGACGCATTGCTCAATTGCATAGGATCTGAATGGTGGGGGGGGGGGGGTTGAAGGATTTGTATGGCATTTGTTGATTTTTATTTGTTTTACTGTTTACGTATTCATTTGGATCAAGGACTGTTGTATTGGCTTGGAATAGTTACACTTTTCTGTCTGTTGCTTCAACTAAATAAAAAACTAATTGTAACCAGCTTCAAATTTTTCATAAGAGTGGAAAGGCAGTGAGTGAGAAAGGCAGTCAGAAGAAATGATAGCATGTGTTAACAGTATCCCATCCCCATTTCTTGGGGGGCTCATTTTCCTCCAGTCCCTCAGTTTTTCATTTTGTTGGGGGAACTCAAATATTCCTCTTGGTCTGAGAACTTATAAAACTTTTTCTCTTTGAAACGCATAGGCCCTATTCCTATTACAGTTGAGCTTATAGTAGGAAGCTGTGCGTACTGAAGCCCAAATGTGGAGTATAGATAATAAGTGAAACGAACTCTGACGATCACCATTTTAAACCATAGTGATACATTCTTCTAAACGCCTATAATAACAGCAACAACAGTTCTCTAAGCGACTTGCACATAGGCACAATATATAGCAAAAGTCTAGGTTAGAGGCCCACTTCTTTTCTCCTATGCACCTTGTAGTTGCTGTTCAGATAAGAACACAATTTTTTATTTCTTTGTTTTAATTTATAGCTTTATGACATGTGAATGTATTCATATATATACAGAGGGTGCCAAAAATGTATACACATTTTAAGAAAGGAAAAGACTGTATTAAAATTGTAATGCTTAATATATACCGATAACAAAAGATGAATACAAGTCACGTTTGACTTCTGCAATTACAAGAGGTGCTCAAAGTGGTTACTAGCCGCATAATTTTAATACAGTTTTTTTCCTTTCTTAAAATGTATATACATGTTTTTGGCACCCTCTCTCTATATATATATATATATACACACACATATATGTATATACATATATGTGTGTATATATACATAATACATATACACACATGTATATACATATACATGCATGTATGTATGCATATGTATACACACCAAAACATATATGTGTATATACATATACATGTGTGTGTGTATACATATACATACATATATACATTTGGTTCTCATTTTATACCTTTTCATAAATAAAATCATATTTGAAATCTGACCATATTCTTTCTGGCTTTTTAAAAAAATCAATAATATATTATGGAGATCTGACCATATTGATCCATGCAACTATAATTCATCCATTTTACTATATTGTACTTATACCATTGCATGCAATTATGTAAATGTAACCCAAATCATATTTCCATTTTATTAGGAATGTTTCATTGAGTTTGTATTACTGAGAATTCCTACAGGAACCAGATGGCTAACTCAAACTTAGTACATTGACAGAGTCTAATAACGGAGCTATTTTCCCAAAGTGTGATATGGTTTCAGCAAATAAACAAGGGATAATGCAGCACCCCAGGGCTGGCAACAGTGGAAGCCTTTCCTAGGCCCAGGTATCAGGAGGGAGAGAAAGCACTTACACAGACATGGAGAAATATAGAGAAGCGAGAGGGAGAGGGCTGCCTGACAAGAACTGTGGTCTTCACAGGGGCAAATGCAGTCAATTCATGATGACTTTGCAAGGAGGCAACTCAGGTATAAACTCACAAACCTCACCATTCTTCAAAACTCTCTGTACCTACAAGTGCCTCCCATTGGCTGAAAAATCAAGAGCTGGAAGTCAAGAGAGCCAATGAATAATGTCCAAACTGATCTATCCATCTCCCAAAGCACAGATGTTGCAGCTGTGTCCTGAACTTTCTTATGTTTGTCTCCTGGAGGAAAAGATTAGTTTTAGGGTTTACACCTAGGAGTTGAATTGCTGTGTCATCATTACCTGCACTATCAAAATTGCTTGATAATGCCATATGGTTTTCCAAAATGTTTGTATGGATGTGTACTCCAGTCGGCAGTGCATGATAATTCCGCTGTCATGTATTCTTAATGTCACTTGATTTCTCAGACTTTCCTTTCTTCTTAATAAAGTTTGAGCAGTTTTTGTTTTTCGTAATATCTGTTATATTTTTTTGTAATATCTTCTTCTGGAAACTATTGTTGATAGTTCTTTTCATGTATATTTTGCTATTTTTCTCATTGGAAAAATACAGAGGGTGCCAAAAAATGTATACACATTTTAAGAAAGGAAAAAAAAAACTATTAAAATTACTCTGATGGTAAACACTTTGAGCCCCTCTTGTAATTGTAGAAGTCAAACGTGACTTGTATTCATTTTTCTTATGGGTATGTATTGAGTATTACAATTTTAATACAGTTTTTTCCTTTCTTAAAATGTGTATACATTTTTTTGGCACCCTCTGTATACATAATGAGTTCTCCAAAATTCATGTACTCTGAATTTTTATTCTTTTTCCAGTGTCTCTTGTTAATCACATGTTCTTAGTTTTCAGAAATTTTTTTCTTCTGGCTAAGGATTTGTAGGCTTGTTTAAAAAAATTCTTCCCTACTTAGTGTTCATAAAGATAGTTTTCTATACTGTCTTCTAAGTTTTAATTTTTAATTTTGTATATGTAAGTATCTAATCCAACTCAATTTTTATCATATATGAAAGTAAGGATCAAATTTACTTTTCCATGTAGATTATAAATTGTCTCAGTGGTTTCTGAATAATCCACCCATTCCCTAGTTCTACATTTTCCATTCTTTTAATCAGGATATATATTACAATACCAAATCTATGCTTTAATTGTCATGGCTTTTAATGTCCTGATACCTGGTTGGGCCAAATCTTTGTTCTGTTTTTCTTCATACTATTGACTTTTGCTCTTACATGTACATCGTTAGAATCAGTTTCTGCATGACCTTGTGAATCACTATTAGGATTTTGATTAGAATAAGTGTAAACTAAAGATAATTTAGGTTTGTATTTAAAACTTAACTATATTGAACAGCTTTATTGAGCTACAACATTCACACATGCACACTGAATATTTTCTAACACCCATCATCCTTTTTATTTGATCCAATGGTTGTTTCAAAGTTTATTTTTTAAAATTTCCAAGGATATGGACATTTAAAATTATTTTAGTTTTTATTAATTTAAAGTATAAGTGCATTGTGGTCAAAGACTATGACCTATATTAGAGAATTCCCTTGAATTTTGTTAAGACTTGCTCTGTCACCTAACACATGATCAATTTCCTTAAATATTCCATGTGTTCTTGAACAGAAATGAGAATTAAATTTTTGGTTTAGTGTCCTATATATGTCGATTAGATTAAACTTGTTAAATATCCTGTATGTTTACTGATTCTTATACATTTTCAATAGCTCTCTAACAATCTTTTATTTTTAAGGTTGAAATATTAACATTTACAAATTAAAATTTCTCAAAGGATGTATTATAAAATATTTGCTTTGAGGTGGTCCAAGACTAAGTGAGGTGATACATTTCTGAATCCCTTAGGAAACAGAATCTCCTGTTCAACTCTTCTTTGAGCATGAATGCCCTTTCTCATTCCAGGGAGAGTCAGAAAAATGAAAGGCATATTTATGCAAGTTAGAACTCAGAAAGTGAAAGTTGACTATCTAAGCAGTAACAGCACCACAGGAACTACTGGAATTACCACAAGATAGCCTTCGTTGACAAAAATGAAAATCAAGCATGTGGACTGGGGAGATTATAATAGTGTCTGTTGGACTGACACTTGCTCTGAATTTAAGAGGCTTTTGTAGATCTGCCCAGTCTTTTGTGATTAATGTCACCTTATTGCTCATCCCCTTCTACTACTGAGCAAGTAATAAGGACTTACTGTAAACTTCATACTCAAATGATAGGAGGATGACATTTTGTTCTAGTTAGTATTAGATGATACATAATGTATCCCATCACCAACGCCTATTAATTAGAATGCCTATTTCACCCTACAGGATTTTAAGTTCAATATATTATATTCTTGGAGTAATTGATTCTGTGTTGCTGAAAGAATTTTTCAAGGTAAGGTCTGCTGAAGTCCTGGAAATCAATCGTAATGGAAGGTAGTTGTTCCTGAAATCTAGCTGCTCCGTGATTAATAAAACTGGTTGGCAACAAAAAAGAAAGTGCCAGAGATTTCTATGCCCCATGAAAACTGCTCATTAAATCAAGCTTCATATAAAATTGATTTTGACAAAAGAGTGTTCTTTGCAGATATTCTGGCACTTTCTGATGGGAGAATATCACAAATGTGAAAGCACTTATATATTCTCAAACATCTCTAGCTGCTTTTCTTGTCAAAGGTAGACAGACATTTAAGTGGAAAGCTAATTTTCCTGAGAATAGATCAGTTCCATCACACTCTAAAGTGAAAAACTCAAATTGGGGCCTTCCTCTACTTTAGCCCACACAATAATATGTAGAGAGTTTCTCAAGTTCTTCACAAAAATATCATAAAGAATTTAATTAAAAACAAAATGTTTGAAAAATTAGCTGCATACATAAAGAACTTTTGAGATAACTAAAAGATTAGCAGCACAAGAAAATATAAATTTGTCGTAAAAACGGACTGTTAGCTTTTACTGTATATAGACACACACTCAGTAAAAGTTGTTAAATTTGCTAAAAAATAACTCATTTAAAAATATCCAGATCCATAGTATTAAACCAGGTTAATCAGCAACACATAAGGTAGGAACCTCATTTTTCTCTATATCTCAATTTCTCCATCTGTATGACTGAGATGCGTTCAAACATTTCTATGATCTTTCCATCTTAAATACTCCTTGAATCTGTGATTTTATGTTCTTTTTCACATGCTATCAGGGTAATGGGTGGTCTCTCTGTCACATAACTTAGATGATTACATAACCTTTTGTTGAATATAATTCAGTAACACTCAAACAAACCGTGGTGTTCCCAAGGGAGAACAAGACTCAAGATCATAAATCTTTGATGAATTCAATGTTCTGGCCTAAGAGATAAATCGCCAAGAAATCAGTTGATAACAAGACTTTTTCTTTGTTGTTATTAACTTTTACCTTTCTGGAGTTGGAAAATATGCAATCTAAACTTGTTATAGTTATATTTCCATATCACACAGTAAGCCTTTAATGCATGCTTATGAAGTGAATATAGAAATGTAAATAAACCCCATTTTTACTAAGTTCAAGCTTTGGTGCAAAGAAAAAAGGGAAAATCAATGAAGAAAATATGTAAAAAGATGAAAATTGTTAGAGAAATGTATTTCCTTTTTAATTTATGAGGTTGTTGCAAGAAAGAACAAATAAAAATGAATAATACAGGATTATGTGCTCATGGATGATTCATTCATTCAAACAAGTTTTGCCTTCTGGCATTTGTCTTATAATATGCTCTTGTGTGCGTATCTAGATCTAGATAAATATAATACGGATGTGTGTTTACATGTTTTGGCATTTAAAACTATGTTACTGTTCTCTGATTCTACATGCTCCGTTACTTATAGTTTTAATACTTTGAATTTGCTGATTTTTCTTTTTCTGACTGATAGAAAAGGTCCCAGCCTGAAGGGAAGGATAATCCACAAAACTCCAGCTCTAGTAGTACCTCCTCTGCAAAGCCTATGTCCATTTTCTTAGAGAATCATATCATTCTGCTTTAATCACTAGTAATTGTCTATTCTGGCATGTACCATTTTTGTTTATGGTTGTTTTTTTCTTGCTAATTTGTGCCATTTTTAAAGGTAGAAAACAGGTTTTATTTCTCTTTGCACTGCTGGGGAGGGAGGGACAGAAGCAGGCTAAACCGAGAGAAGGCGAAATCAAGCATTGTCCTCCCTTTTCTAAGTAGTTACTTCCCGAATGGGAGCTTCGGCCTGGTAATCGCACAAGGTTAAGGTCTGCATGACCTTGAACCACAGCACTCCACCAGGAGTAGTCCCCGGTTGTGGAAACTATTTTCTGACTACATGATACCCATGGCAGACAATCATTTACACGATAGGACAAATGAAGCCACATATATATTTCTGAGAGTTGAGGAGAACATCAGTGCAGACAGCTCTGTGTGTGCAGGGGTTTTAGCCTAGTAGCTCTGCCAAGCTAAGCATGTTACACCTTTTGCTCAGAGATTTGCAAAACAATAAGTATATGCTTTTTTCCAAATAAAACATGTCGAAAAGGAAAAAAATAATCCACTAGATTTCCCTGTTTACTCTGAATCATTAGTTTGGCAGGAGAGGAAAGTTTTTTGGGGGGATGGGGTCATTTTCTCTCCCTCTGGGGGTAAAAATTACCCAAACAGCCTCTTGTTTTTTCTGATTCTGGCTGGTCTCTAAAAGGGTGAACTCCAGTAAAGAAAGGTACGTGTATTCTACCAAAATGATCTATGGGGGGAAAAAGGCTTTATGATGGTCATAAATCTCACAGCCTCGGAGAAAAAGTCCAGAGCAGGCGCGTGATGCCATCTGACTGACACATATAAATGATGCATTTTCTGCTAGAGCCACAGCTCATCTCCATAATCCCCACAACTGCTGAGAAGACACAGTGAGAAATGCAGTCTATCCAATGCCATGGCTAAAACAAAATCAGCTGCAGTTAATCATTTATCGACCTCCCCAAATCATAAGCCCAGAAAGTAAATACCATCCGTAGACTGCAATGATCCAGGGAATTGTGTAGGAAATCTTGCATTTATAAATAAAACCATACACAACAACCAAGACCGGCATCTATATGAAAGCATCAGTACTGTACATTCCTTTTATTTCACTAGAATTTCATTCTTAGGAATGAAGGTTTACCTTAATATGTACAGCTATGATAGTAGGAAAAGAAGTTTTATTTAAACTTTTAGAAGCCACATTTTTTTTGACAAAACAACCAAAACTCCCACTTCAGTTGAATTTTCTAACCAGAGATAAGAGGATTTCTATAGAATTTCAATTAATTTGCTTATTCTGTAGAGTTGACAGTTTATGGTACACATGTCACAGGTAATAGGAGATATTTGGCCTGTGGAAATGGAGACACACATGTGAATGTTTGGAAAGCCCTCCATGACAACCCACCATCTCCTCCTTCCTGCCAATGTTTAATCCCCACTTAGGGGTCCTGAGACAGTGAACACTTAGGAAAGCTGTGAGTAACTGTAAACGGCAGCTCTCTGCTTATCTTCTTACAGGATATAGTCTTTTGTCAGTCTCCTTTTCCCCCCAGCCCCGATCCTCATTTTTCCTCCTGTCATGCTGTTGCTCAAATCTAACTGTCCTCTTATTCCACATTATTGAGGAAATAAATGAAGGCTGAGAACGCAAACAAAGAAAAGTCACTGACCTCCTTTTAGGCACTCATTAAATATGAATATATATTTAAAAGGACTAAACTGTACAAATGGACTTTCTGATTTGCTGGAGCCCCTAACTTTTAATTTACCAGATCTTATAACATTCAAAAAGAATATGTTGTTTCAGAGATTATAATATTTATTGTTTTCATCATCTGGTCCACACTTACCATAGGAATATATATTTGATATAGTGGAAAACATGTAATACATACATACACATAGACACACCTATACATATACACACACACATATAATAGAGCAAATTCTAATATCTCAGAATCTTCTAATGGGCAATAAAAGCTCCCATTCTGGGTGGCTCAGATAAATGTTATAGGCTTTGGACACAGCATTCAACCCCCCCCCCCCCTTATTTATGTGAAAGGACTCCTAGGTACCTTTACATTTTATGGCTTTACTTGAAGATAGAACAAATTGAATAAACAATTGCAAAGATACACAGCACGTACAAAATTCATTCCTGCTATTATTGGAAATCATGTATACGGAAAGATATTTTACAAAAACAGGAAAAGATGGACACATATTCAAGTGACCCTAGATCTGACAGACACATTTACAAGACTTGATTATAAGCAAAATCAGTGATGCCACTTGATACAATAAACAATCAGTTGTTTATCATCAAAGTATTTCCTTTTTCCTCTAGAACTTTAAAAATGTATTTTCAAATTGGTACTTCTGTGTAGATATTATCTTTTCTGTAGGCTTTAACTCTCCAGGGCAAGGAACAGAAAACTTAAAATCTGCTTTTGCCTCCCACAGGAGTACGTGCGCTGTTGCCACCTAATGCTTGCAGATTGATATGTTGTTGGAAAAGCACAGGTCTAGACAAAAATCCATTCTTTCCTTGTCACATCCTGACAGCAATGGAATCAGGCTTTCACTTATTAGCATAATTGTGCTTCCTCACTCCTGCTGGCTCTGCAGGGGCACAATGAGGCCCCCCCCCCCCCATACTGCCATGCCAAACACTCCCACACATTCTCACCCCTACTGTAAGCCACCTGCCAGGGGCATATCCAACATTCTACATGCTCCCAAGTACCCCTCTTACTCAGCAAGGCAGCACTTCTCCATCATCAGACTTTGGACCATCAGCACTTCTAGCAGGATTACTGGGTAGAAAGGGAGAAGTCTAAAGTTGAAAGTCATGGCCATACTTTAGAAAAATATTATAAAAAGATGATGCCCTGACTAAACAGTACATTTTCTATTTAGAAAGCACTGAAACTTGGTCAACAAATATGAATGCTCCAGGCAGGCAATTCACACAGTAGAGCTATAAAAATAGACTAATTGAGATGGCCCACATACTCAAAAAGATGTGCTTGTGTAGCTGCAGGTTACATTGAAAAAGATCTCTTACTCATATTTTTCAAAGAGTATAGAGCTCTTTTAAAATAGTGATTTAATTTTTAATTTGCTATAAGTGGTTTTAAATGATAAAAGATTTCAAACATACCAGTAACAGAGGAGAAAATATAACAGAAATTTATGTGCCCTATTACTATTGATTAAACAGATGATGCCATCTTGCTGCATAGGCTTTAGGTGTTTACAGAAAAGGAAAAAAGCGATTATAAAAGTAATCTAAGTTAATTATTAAAAATTAAAAAAAGAAAAATACAAAGAATAAAGACCCTAATGATATTCTTATCATGTTGATATCCCTATGTGTGTTATATACTGGAGGTGCCAAAAAACTGTATACACATGACTTGTATTCATCTTTTGTTATCAGTATATATTGAGTATTACAATTTTAATACAGATTTTCCTTCCCTAAAATGTATTATGTTGGTGCAAAAGTAATTGCGGTTTAAAAGGTTAAAAATAATTGCAAAAACCGCAATTACTTTTGCATCCAACCTAATCTATCCATTTTTTGGGCACCCTCTGTATTTTCGACAATTGAGATCATATTATAAATCTTGTTTGCCCATGTAAAAAAAGTTTGTTTTAAAATATAATTTTCAGATTTTTTTATAATGTCCTATCGGCTTTCATTAACCTATATTTGGACAATTAGGCTGTTTTTATTTTCACTATCATAAAGAATTATGGTTGTTATAACATTCATTTCTTCCTCTTACTCCCCAAATCCAGCCCTGCAACAGCACCTACCAGTTGTAATTCCAAATATAAATGGAAACTGTATTCTTTCTTCCTTCCCTGACTTTAAACTTTAAAGCTACCATCTAGACTAGAGCTTTGGTACAAAGTGTGGTCTATGGGCCAGCACTATTTCTATCACCTGAGAGCCTGTTAGAGATGAAGAAGCTCAGGCCCTGTCTCAAACTTACTAAGTCAGAATCCAAACTGCAGCAAGATTCATCATGAGAGAATCATGTGCAAGTAAAGTTAAAGAAGAACGACTGTAGTAAAAATCGCCATCATCTTTTTTAGTTTGAAGAAGATATTCTCCATTATGATTAGCAAGTATCTTTCTTCTATGATGAGATTGTCAAGAATCTTGCCTTCCTTTCCCTTCCCTTACTTTTCCTTTCCTTCCCTATCTTCTTAGGAGCTATGATTAGATTTGGAGTTTCCTCACGATCCTGTTTAGACTTCCTTTAACCTACTGATGTAATTGATTATACTGACAGAATATCAAACTTCTGAAATGCCAGCTTGATATGTTCTGCTAATATAATATTGAACTGAATTTCTTTTGTGTGCTCCAATGTGTTTTTCTCTTATTTTTTCCTTTTAATATGCTTGTTTTCATTTTTTTTGGTCTATTTTGCTTTATTTTTATCTTCAAATAATTTGGAAGTTGAACCATTTATTTTGTTTACCTTATACTTATCTTTTTTAATATCAGAAACCAAAATATATTTACTGACAAATATAAATGAAATATAAAGTAATCAGTATTCTTATACTTCATGTTCTCCTGTCAACAATAATACATAATGAGATTTATAATTTTTGTTTGTTTATTATAGTTAAATTGAAATGTTTTCATTTTTAAAATTTTCTTTGAAATTTGAATATTAAATTCTGTTTTTACAATAAGTAAAATAGTACTTTAGATATCATTATATTTTCTACTGAATTCAAGATTCATCATTGGTACTTGTATATGTCAATAACTCAGTTGGCTGCATTATGAATTTGCATAGCTTCTAAGCATTGCTTTTGGTTGTTGCATCTTCTAAATTTTTGCGTATTTGAGAACTTTTTTTTATTACTGTTACATATGGGTGGAAAGTTGCATAGGTATAGAATTTTGGGGTCACAGCATTTTCCCTTCTAATTCATTTAGAATTTGCTTCACTGTCAGTTGCCTTCTGAGTATCCATTGCTCTCTCTTTCCTTCCTAATCCCAATACTGATCAGTATTCTCACTATTCATTCTCCTTTCCCCCTTAGCCAAATGACTCAGGGATGTTGAGCCTATTCTGAGCTCCCTATTGGTTTATGGTGATCTTGTTCTCATTACCAAGGACTGGTTTGGGATTCAGCATGTGAATCAATTCTAATTAATAATTTATAAATGAAATTTACTGGAGACTCCTGGGAAAGATTTCTTACTCTTAAGACAGAAGGCCAATAAGCGATAGTCTTATAGTTCTCTGAATATCATCATATCTATATATTCATCTACAGGTAGCCATGTTGTGTCCAAACCAATAATTAAGCCAACACTGACAATGGCAAAGAAGAAGATTCAAAATTATGGGTCATCAGTGAGATTAAGGAGTCATTGAGTAAGCCAATTTATCTATGGGCTTTCTATCATTTTATTTATTTTCTTTATTAATTATAATTAGTTAAGTCATGGTTCTTGTAATTTGCAGGCAAAAATTATTTAAGCTAATACAGTCCTACTTGTCTTTAATGATACAGCTAGAATTCAAGGATGAGCCTGATATAATTCTCCTTGTTTTTCTGAAGCATGCTTTTAGAATTTGTTTCTTAGTCTTCAATTCTAAACATTTTTACAGAATATATTGTCTTGATCTCTGTTAATCATTCCCAGAATATGAAAAATGCTGATTGTTTTAAACTACAGATTCAAGTCTCCCTTTATTTCAGGATATCTGTCCTCTACTGTATTAGAAAGTATTTATGGTCTTTCTTTTCCAGAATTTTGGGAATGTTGCATGCTTGTTCTGAATTATCTTGTTCTTTATATCTGCCATATTTTCTCACTTTCAGATCTGCCCTTTGCAGATGTATTTTGCATGACTTTCTTAAGCCTATTTTTCATGTTCTTTCTACTAATCACTTTCAATGAATCCTCACATTAGTTATTACACCCACCATGTGAGGTAGGTACTTATGTGAGATCCATTTCTGTAAAATTAAATTAAGGAATTGATTTATCAAATAATTTTGCCAAAGGATATGTATTTTATTATAGGCAAAATCAAGATTCAGAATCAGGTCTGACTCTTAATCTGAAATCTTAAATACTTGGAGTATAAAACTTAGTTTAGTGTAAGAGAAGATTCTGAAGTCATACTACTTGAGTCAAATCATGATCTTAACATAAAATGCATTTTATGAGATGATATAATTCATACAAAAATATGCTGTGCTGTGCTGTGCTGTGCTGTGCTGTGCTGTGCTGTGCTGTGCTGTGCTGTGCTGTGCTGTGCTATGCTGCTTCCTACCAGGAAGTAGCAACCAAATGGTACATTGATAGATTAGGACATTTTCTTGAATTTCTGCTTTTGACAGTGGGAGACTATTAAGTTATAGTGACCAGCCTGACTCACTGTCTTTATCCTCTCAATTCTCTCTCACTGGTTCCCTCATATTCAATTATGCTCATCTCATAGTCTCTACCTCTAACCTGATCACCACCATCATTTCGTGAAAACTGCAAGTGCTTCAGAGTCAGATGTCCCTGGGTTCAAATCTTGACTTCCTGGCAATGATCTTGAACTGTCATCTCACCTCATTCAGCCTCAATTCTCTTACCTATTGGAGCAGATAGCCTGTGCTACATATGCCATGACTACTAGTTCAGGCACTTGTCTTACAGCTTCTTATTATAGGTGCCTATAACACTCTAGCTGAGGGCTTTCTTGGACTACAGGAGCATGTTTGACCTGTGTGTGGAACTGGCCACAAGTCCTGGGCTATTGATGTACCTGGAAGCAGCCCTTAAAAATGGTGCATACAAGTTGGAGGTTAAGACCTGAATTCTTTATCCCTTGGATGGAGTAACCAAGAGACATATTCAACAATATCGTACAATTTTTACACTGAGATTGAGTCTCATTTAGTATAATCATGACCTATTAGTTAACATAATTTTTGTGGCTTCCTTCTCTTCCCTTTTTGACTTTTCTACTCTCCAGTTGGTTATTGGGTGGGATCATCTCCCAAATAAAGTATTTACACTTGAATCCTTACTTCAAGCTCAAATTCTGAAGGAATGCAAACTAAGACACCTGTAATTGTGAATAATAATACTAATAATTACAACACCTAATTAATTGAGCATTTAAAAGTACATGGGACAATGTAATGAGGCCTTTTTATACATTCTCATGAGCCAATTGAGAAGATATTATTATTATCCTGATTTAACAGATGATATAACTGAATCACAGAAAGGAAGTAACTTGTCTAGTCACACAGACTTGTACTGAGATGAACCAGAACTCTAATTCCAGAGCCTTGTACTCTTCAGTCATTGCATTATATTTTCAGCTGACTTAGTGGAAAAAGGCAAGAGTCTAGGATGGAGGAATTAATGAAACAGTCAACTTGTAAACCTTTCAATTTTTTTTATTTTTTTTTTTCTGTAAAAGGAGAACAGAATGATTTAAGAACCTTTGTGGGGACATAGTAGGCTGAGATTAGGATCATATTTGCATTGCTGGAAGATCACATGAGGGAAGCAAGAAGAGACGACTTAGAGGCTGTTGCAATAATTTCAGGAATGGTTGACTTTACTAGGGAAATGGCAGCAGGAAGGGAGAGAAGTGGATAAGTTTTACAAACATAAAGAATATAGTATCGGTTATACCTAATGATGCATGCAAGTAGTGATGAGGGGAGAAAAAGGCTTCAGAACCTTCCAGGTTTCTGACTTAATTGACAAGGCAGTAAAAGTTACAGTTGCTGATATACAGGCAACAGGAAAAGAAACTACTGTAGGAAGGTTTACTTAAGAGTTACAGGTAAACAATCTGTTATAATATGGAGTAGAATGCATTAACATAGGGTAGATACAGGGGCACTGCAGACACATTTGGCATCTAACTCAATCCCAGGACATGATCAGTGAAAGAAGAGATATCTAACATCAGAAATGAAGAACGAAGAGAGGCAATCTACATCTATCCATATCCTACGTGTCTAAACTACATTTACAGCCAGGTGATTCACCTTTTGGAAGCTATTCCTCTCACAGTTTTTAACGTTACAATTGGATGCTAGCTTATTTAAGTTTAAGGGCATTCCCCCACCTCAAAAATCTCTAAATAGCATTAAAAATATAGAGCTTAATAAAATTTAGTGTAACCATCATCCCTTCCTCCCTCTGCCTCTTCCTGCTCCACTGACATTATAAACACTAGTTCACATTTCACATGAAAGTTAAAATACCAGTCAGATACTGACAAATATAAGGCAAAAGCCTCTCAAAAATATTTAAGCACACTTCAGGCAGAAATCATAGGAAGAAGTGTCTGCTAGCCTATTCTTTCTATCGTAAAATACCAGAACACTTACAGTTTATTAATGGAAATATGATTCTATATCAGTAGAAATATGAAGTTTTCTCATCAGAGAAGTGCGTGCTCAGATATTACTCTCAGGAGCTGGGTTTTCTTCTCTGAGAGAATTCCTAAATGTCAGCGCAGAGACCTAGAGAGAATTTCTAGATGTGATGAGTAAGATGATAGACCAGGGTATCTGTCTGGGTCATGCCCACTATAGGACAAATATCAGTCGTGGAAAACTCTAGAAACAACCTCTTTTCGAAATCCACATACCAAAATCCACTATCAAATAGTTTATTATACTAGTGTGGTAGACAGAATAATGGTCCTCCAAAGATATCCTAATACCCAGTACCTGTGAATATGGTACCTGACATGGCAAAAGGACTTTGAAGATGTGACTAAGGATATTGATATAAGGAGATTATCCTAGGGCTTAATCTAACCATAAACGTCCTTATAAGAGGAAGGCAGAGGAACAGAGTCAGGGAGAGAAAACATAAGGGAAGAAGCATAGATCAGAGAGGAGGGAAGATGCTATGTTACTGGTTTTGAAAATGGAGGAAGAGGCCACGAGTCAATGAATGTGGTGGCTTCTAGTAGCTGGAAAAGACAAGGAAATTCATTTTCCCCTAGAGTCTCTAGAAGGAGTACGAGCCTGCCAACATCTTGATTTTAGCCCAGTGAAACTGATTTCAGAATTCTGACTTCCTAAACTACAGAATAATAGATCTGTGTTGTTTCATGCCAGTAAGTTTTTAGTATTTATTATAGGAACAATAGTAAACTTATACAACTAGTAAATGGCATTATCATTTATGACAGACAACACTATAGTTCAATTATTTTGAAGAAAGTCATTCTATCTGCATTAATACACCCTGTCTTTGGAATGCAATCAACTATATATATATATATATATATATATATATATATATATATATATATATATGCACATATACAGCAGCCATTAATTCACATAGTTTTTTTTTATGTTTTCAATTTATTTTCTGGATGAAGAAACTAAATCATGCCATAATAAAATGTAATAAAACACCCAATAAAGTTACAGAAGAGTATCTGCAGCCTTAGAACTGTGATATCCAATCTGGTAGCCACATGTGGCTATTTCCACTCAAATTTAAATCAATTAAAACAAAATAAAATTAAAACTTCAATTACCCATTCCCACTAGCCACATTTTAGGAGCTCATTAGCTATGGGGGGATAATGGTTACCATATTGGAAAATGTGGATTACAGAATATTTCCATCCTTGTGTTGCTTTCAAACATGTTTTTTTGTGTGTGTGTGTTTTTTTAATTTGGCCACAAAATTTCTCACAAGTACTCTCTTCCAAAATGGATATTGAAATCTTAA
Organism: Rhinolophus sinicus; assembly: GCF_057876585.1. Classification (NCBI taxonomy): domain Eukaryota; kingdom Metazoa; phylum Chordata; class Mammalia; order Chiroptera; family Rhinolophidae; genus Rhinolophus; species Rhinolophus sinicus. The sequence continues at coordinate 18,181,403 of NC_142518.1, read as the reverse complement.
AGTTGAAAACACATTTACACTGCTTATAATTTCATTTTTTATTTAGAAAAGCCTGAAGAGAAACACCAAAGCATAAACTATAATGAATTTCTGCCTCAGCAAAAAATAAATCAATATCTAGAAAATCAGTAGATAATAAGAACAAACAACTAACATTTAAGAATGGCAAAGCACTTTTGAAAAATTCAAAACAGAAACAGAAAAGAATCAGCAAGAAAGAATAAAAACCCCAGCTTAGAAAGAGTCATTGTAAATTAAAAAACAAGAATAAACTCACAGGAGTATGCACACACGTGTGCACACAAAGACACACACAAACACAGGTTTCCCTCCTTCCTTGTGGAAGAGGGCAGAGGATCGTTAGAAAGCATATAAACAACCATAAATTCTACTCTAAAGAGAAATCATTAGTTCAGCTTGCTCTGGTTTATAGAAAATATCTACCTGCAATTAAATAATTAAGTGAAACCAGGATCTATAAAGGTATAAAAGAATAAATACTGACTCTTGGAATTATGCTGTTCAACGTGATACCGATGTTAGTATTTTTACACACATGATCGATGTTGAAATTAGATAGAGGAGACTCTGGTTATAATGAAGGAGAAGCAGGCAGAGCTAATACTCGACTTGCAGCTATAGCTTTTTTTGCAGCGCAGTAACATTGATATTAAGGATGAGTATGCATTGCAATAACATGGAAATCTTATATCAGAAGTTTGAGAGGAAATAAAGGAGGTATACAAAAAATGCTTCAGGATGTCGGGAAAGCTGGATGATGATAGGAAGATGGAAAACAACTTCCTGTATTGATGACTACAATGTCTTAAGAAGGAAAAGGGGTTTCTGGCTTGAGGGAGAGGCAGACTTCAAATAACTAAGATGGAACTGCTATCAAGGACACAGAAAGACATAACACAGAAGCAGCCTGTCACGTGCATTGCACACTTAAATTCCCAAGATTTTCTGGAGAAGCCATAACCACCAATCTGTTTACTTTGATGGCCCATCTAGCTGCCCAAGGGCAGAATAACCCAACTGGTGCGGGCTGCCAGGTAATCGGCAAAGGACTCAAGAAGAGGAAAACAAAATCTGTTATTTCCAAAAGTTTGCAGTTTCTCCTTTTCTCGTATTTAAATCCTATTTTTGCCTTTCATAGATGAAATCAATGTGTGCATCAGTTTCCCTTGTATACAAATAAAATACCATGCTAATAATTATACATATATACATTTGAGTAGTTATTTGACAGGCAGATTGAGGCGAGGTGAAAAGTTTAGAGAGAAGCTTTGGCCTGGGTTAAAGCAGGACACACTCCAGATCCCCGGAGAAAATGATTATAATCCTCTTTAGTCACACAGCCTCCTAAAATAGGCTTTCCACTGTTCAATTTCCTATTAAACTCAAAATGAGCAGAGAGTTTATGTGGAATTGGGGACTGTACAACTTCATTACCCTGAAAGGATAAAGTCAGGATTTACCTGCACAGGGAAACAATGTCCCACTGCTTTTTAAAAAATAAATGTTTTGGTTTAGAACAGTTGCAGATTGCTCAAAAATTGCAGATACATGCAGTCTCTCCTATTATATTACATCTCACATGACATTAGTATGGTATATTTGTTACAACTGATTAACTAATGTTGATACACTATTCTTACTAACTAAAGTCCATAATCTTTCAGATTTCCTTAGTTTTCACCTGGCTGTGAAAGTTCACTAGACATTCCTCATTTTTTAATTACCTTCACAGTTTGAAGATTACTGGTCAGGAATTTTGTAGAATTTCACTCATTTTGGATTTGTGTTATGTGTTTCTCATGAGTAGACTGCAGTTATGTGTTTTGGGGAGGAAGTCCATAGGATAAAATGACATTTTCTTATCAACATGACTAATCACTGATGTTAACCTTGACTGCATGGTTGAAGTAGTGGCAGGTTTCCCCACCAGACAATTACTCTTTTTCTCCCCTTTCCACACTGGACTTAATTTTTGGAAGGAACTCACTATGCTCAGTCCATACCTAAGGAGTGGGGAGTCATGTTCTATCTCCTTGAGAGCAGCACATCTATATAAATGATTTATAATTCTTCTTCATGGGCAATATGTCTACTTCCCCCATTTAATAATTTATTTAATAATTTATTTATAAATTTATGGACTGACAATTGTTTGTTTTATATTTTGCATTATAATCTGAGACTTCTTTAGTTTTTTTTCCTCAAATCTTTCCATTTTTGGCCATTGGGAGGCCTTTCAGTTAGTTGCTTCATGTATCCTTTGGACATACACCTATCAATACAAGTTTTTTTGTTTATTTTTTAACATTTCCTTACATTCTAGTACTACAAAATGCTCCAGGCCTATCTTGTATATTTCCTGCCTCAGTCTTAGAATCAGCCATTTCCCCCAAGGAGGCCTGATTCCTTTTCTTGGATGAAGGCATTAGAACTAAGATCTGAACACTAGGTGGACTTGTTGCTACTGGGATGTCATGGCTTAGGCCTTGTCAGGTGACAGAGCAAGGGAATACACCTGTGTTTAGTAACCCACATGTATATACATTTATTTAAACTAAACATGAGCTCAGACTGATGTCTCCAACTCCTTGTACCATATGAACCACTCTAGCCTCTTCCTTTGTTTATCTGTAATTTCCCACTCCAACAATGAGAAACCTGAATCTCACCATCTGTGATCCATTTACTTAATTTTCAGTTCCAGTATATGTGTAGAGTATTATTTTCCCCCAAAAATAAGACCTAGCTGGATAGTCAGCTTTAATGCATCTTTTGGAGCAAAAATTAATATAAGACCCGATCTTATTTTACTATAATGTAAGACCAGGTCTTATCTAACATAATATAAGACCGGGTCTTCTATTAATATTTGCTCCAAAAGACACATTAGAGCTGATTGTCTGGCTAGGTCTTATTTTCAGGGAAACACAGTAGTATCAGAATGGTGAACCTGAACCCCTGTGGGAGACAACGTTACTGTATTTATGTACAGTTTATTTTGCCTTTAGTCTTGCAGATTACACTCATTTCCAGTTACTTAGGTCACCACCTCTTCACTATGGTTACTTTGTCCATTTGTAGCACAGCTGGATTGCTTTGTCACATTCTAGATTCCACTTGCAACAAGACTTGTATGTCTGGAATAAATTCCACTTAGCTGTGGTTTATAATTCGTTGTATACATTTTTGGGTTAGATTTTCTGATATTTTGTTGAGGATCTTTGCATCTATATTCATGAGAAATATTGGCCTGTAGTTTCCCTTATTTTAAACATCTTTATCTAGTTTTGGTAATGGGTCATATGGGCTGCATAGAATGAATTGGGAAGCATTCCCTCTACTTCTATTTTGTGGAAGAGATTGTGGAGAATTGACACCATTTGTGAAAAGTTTGGTGAAATTCATCAGTGAAATCGTCTGAGTCTGGTGTTTTCTTTTTTGGAAGGTTATTAACTGATTCAATTTTAATAGATGTAGTAGGCCTTTTCAGATTATCTATTTCTCCTTGTGTGAGTTTTGGTAGTTTGTGTCTTTCAGGAAATTAGTCCACCACAGCTAATTTATCAAATTTGTGGACATAGAGTTGTTTGTAGTATTCTTCATTATCTTTTTAATCACCAGGGGATCGGTAATGATGACCTTCCTTTCATTTCTGAAATTGTCAAATTCTGCTTTCTATCTTTTTTCTTGATTAGACTGCCTAGAGATTTATAAATTTTACTGACTCTTTTCCAAAGACCCAGGTTTGGTTTTGTTAATTTTCTCTATTGTTTTCCTGCTTTAAATATAATTGATTTCTGCTCTAATTTTTATTATTTCTTTTCTTTTTGTTATTTTAGGCTTAAAATGTTCTTCTTTTCCCAATTTCCTATGGTAAAAGCTTAGATTATTGATTTTAGAGCATTTTTCTTTTTGAATATTTGAGTTCAATGCTCTAAATTTTTCTCTAAGCACTGTTTTCATTGCATCCCACAAATTTTGATAAATTGAATTTTCATTCAGCTCAGAAATTATTTTTTAATTTCTCTCACTACATCTCCTTTGAGCCATGTGCTATTTAGAAGCACGTTATTCAATTTCCAAATAATTGGGGATTTTCCAGCTATCTTTCTGTTAACTGATTTCTATTTTAAGCCCACTGTAGTGTGAGGACATACTGCATTTTGCCGTGTATAATGCACACTTTTTTGCCCAAATCTGTGCAGGAAAAATAAGGATGTGCATTACACATGGGTAGTACTAATTCCGTATCTACATAAGTGTTTTTAATTCTTTTATTTATGCTTATGAATTAAAAGTGTAATAATAAATACATAAATGCTAAAATTTCTTTATAATACAAAAAACAAGTCCCTAAATATAAACAAATAAAAATTTGAATTAAAAAATTAAAACAAAAGATTTTTTTCCCTGAAAGTTTGGGCCAAAAACGTGGGTCTGCATTATACACGGAAGCACATTATTCATGGCAAAATGCAGTACCTATGTATGATATCTATTCTTTTAAACTTCTTAAAGGGAGTTTTATGACCCAGAATGTGGTTCTTCTTAGTAAATGTTCCATGTGAGCTTAAGAAATATGTGTATTCTGGGCCGGCCCGGTGGCTCAGGCGGTTGGAGCTCCGTGCTCCTAACTCCGAAGGCTGCCGGTTCGATTCCCGCATGGGCCAGTGGGCTCTCAACCAGGTTGCCAGCTCAATTCCTCGAGTCCCGCAAGGGATGGTGGGCTGTGCCCCCTGCAACTAGCGGCGGCAGCTGGACCTGGAGCTGAGCTGCGCCCTCCACAACTAAGACTGAAAGAACAACAACTTGAAGCTGAACAGAACCCCCTACAACTAAGATTGAAAGGACAACAATTTGACCATTGTTCCCCCAATAAAGTCCTGTTCCCCTTCCCCAATAAAAATCTTTAAAAAAAAAAAAAAAAAAAAAAAAAAAAAAAAAAAAAGAAATATGTGTATTCTGCTGTTGTTGGATGGAGCAGTCTATAAATGTCAATTAGATTAAGTGGATTATTAGTGATATTCAGGTCAACTTTATCCTTATTGATTTTCTGTCTCCTTGGTCTATCAATTATTGAAATCTCCAGCTACAATAGTGGATTTGTTTATTTCTCCTTTTAGTTCTCTCAGTTTTTATTTCACATTTATTTACACTCTCTTATTAGGTGCATTCACATTTTAAATTATGTCTTCTTTGAGAATTGACCCCTTTGTCATTATGTAATGCCTCTCTTTATCCCTGATAATTTTTCTTGGTCTGAAGTCTACTTTGTCTGAAATGAATATAATTAGCTGCTCCAGCTTTCTTTTGATTAGTGTTAGCAATTTAGTTATAATTAACTGTTACTATATTGGAGCCCTGTTGGTATGGTCACAAAGCATGGGAGAGGGGATGTGTTCTACGATATTAAGATTAAACATCCCTCATTTAGTGAGACTGTGTCTCTGAGATATGCTCTTTCCAAGTGTTTCTCAGTGGCACAGCTTTTATACACTTCTTAGGTGAGACAGGAAATCTAGATGGGGCTGGAATGGGAGATATGCCATTCCCGCAGGTGAGATAAGGTTCAAACTCTTTTACTCTATACAGTAGGCTTTTTAAATGGAGAATGCTTTCAAGTACCTCAGTATGATTATTCTCCCCCAACCCGGTCCAGAGCTCAGGGCAGATCTATCTTAGATCTTCACTATGAAAACCTGGTTGGATTCTTAGAGGGCAAATCGATGAAAAAATGGGAGGCCCCAAGACTGTGATCCCTGGGACTTTCTAACTCTTCAAGCTGGTCTATACTCAGCCTCTAGTAGTTCCTCAAAATTGCCACTTATGTGTTCCTAACATTTTATAGCTCCAGGGACTTCTGCTCTAGGTAACCAGAGCTTGATGCTGACTCTCTTGATTTTGCCTGTCTCTTTAAGATTTGTGCATAGATGTTTTCTCTGTGATCTCATTTCTCTGATGAATCCAAGAAAAGTTATTGATTTTCATTGTGCTCACTTTTTCCTTTTTTGAGATTTTTATTAAAAAATATAGCTACCATACAACATTATATCAGTTTCATGTGTACACCATAGCTGTTCAACATTTATATACCTAAAGCCAAGATATGAAGGCAGCCTGGGTGTCTGTCAATGGATGAATGGATAAAGAGGAGGCAGCACATATATACAATGGAATATTGCTTGGCCAGGAAAGGGAATGGATTCTTGCCATCTGTGGCAGTATGGATGGAGCTGGAGCGAATTCTGCTGAGTGGAGTATGTCAGACAGAGAAAGACAGACACAATGAGATTTCGCTTATATGTGGAATCTAAAGAACAAAATAAACAAATAGAAACAAACTCAGAGATACAGAGAATGTTTTGATGATTGCCAGATGCGAGGGAGATTGGGGGATAAGTGAAAAGGGGGAAGGGATTAAGAAGTACAGATTGGTTGTTACAAAGTAGTCATGGGGATGTAGGGTATAGCACAAGGAATAGAGTCAATAATACTGTAATAACTATGTATGGTGTCAGATGGGCACCTGTGTCTTATAGTGAGGTTTGGAGTGATGACTTCCAAGCTCTTTACATGTTTCATCTGAAACCGGAAGTCCTCCCATTCCTTTTGTTGTATAAAATACTTTCATTGAGCCAAGTATTATGTGGAGGATAAAAATAATGAACAAATATCTAATTAATGCAAATCACTGACTAAATCTTCAATAAAAATAAGCATTATCTGTCAAATAAACAGAAAATGTAACCAACAGTCTTATTTTAACAGTAAGGGGCAGTGGGAGGATAGAAGTTTCTAGATGGCTCAAATTGAATGTGTGGGAGGTAGCAAAAGGAGGGGCATGGAAGGGGCTGTTGATACTTAATAGGGGTAAGAAAGCAGGAAACAGAACCTAGAGACAAAGGAAGTAAAATCTTACAGTATCATTCTTTTTGTGTAGATTTGACACAATTATCTTCAACTGGAGACAGTTATTTGAACAGAAAGTATGATCCTGCATTATTGAGCAGACACACTCTATGGAATCATATTTTATATATTCTATAAAGATGTTTAGTTAATGACTTTATTCATTTGTCCTTTTACCATTTATTATTATTATTATTATTATTATTATTATTATTATTATTTTCTGAGTGACTATTTTATATCGGATACTATTCTAAATACCAGAGATATATGTGCAGTGAACCAAACATATGGCATTTCAGCCATTATGGAGCTTATATTGCAATGTAAGCAAATAATTTAATTTCTTAAGTAGTCATGTAAAGAGGTAAAGAATAGAATGTGATGATGACATGGTCAGGGATGGCCTCTATGACGATGAGACATTTGAGCAGAAACTTCAGGAATGGGAATGTATAAGCCATGTGCATATCTAGGGGAAGAATATTCCAGGAAGAAGGAACAGCAAATGGTGAACTCCTAGTTGGTATGAGCTTGGCAAATGAGCAAGAAGGATATTTTGGCTTGAGTAGTGTAAGCAAAGGAGAGAGGTGACAAAGGGTTCTGCACCTAATTCCACTCTAGGGGTGGGTGTGTTTCCCTCACATCACCATCATTTCTCCAGATACCAGCTAGGTGTCCCAGAATTCAAACTCAATTCAGAAACTGTCTTCCTGGAGATAGCTTCAGATTCCACAGGTTAAGGGTTCAGTCCTATGAGACTGGCCCCCCACCACCATTTCAGACACCAATGGCAAGCCCAGGTTATCACCTGTTTTTCTGACCAACAGGCTATATATGGATTAGAGGTTCCGAAAACCTCTTTCTTGGACTTTAGATACCAGTTGCAAGTCCAGGTTGTTACCTGTACTTCTAAGTGACTGGATATAAATCAGAGGTTCCCAAAACCCCCATCTTGGGTTTAATTAATTTGTTAGAGTGGCACACAGGACTCAGAGAAACATTTTACTTACTACTGTCTTATTATTAAAAAGATCTAACTCAAGAACAGTCAGATAGAGGAGATGAATAGAGCAAAGTATGGGGAAAGGGCATGGAGCTTCCATGTCCTCTCCAGTGCACCATTCTCCCTGAATCCTCATGTGTTCACCAACCCAGAAGCTCTCTGAACTTGTACTTTTGGGTTTTTATGGAGGCTTCATTACATAAGCAGGATTGATTAAATCATTGGCCATTGATGACTGAATTCCATCTCCAGCTCCTGTCTCTTTCCCTAGGTCAGGGAGTGGGACTTCAAGTTCCAACCTTCTAATCACATGGTTGGTTCCACTGACAACCAGCTCCCATTTTTAGGTGCTTTCCCCAAACCACCTCATTAACATAACAAAAGACACCTTTACAGTTCTCATCACAGGAAATTCCAAGGGTTTTAGGAGTTTCCTTCCAGAAGTGGAGTGAAAAAATGAGGTTGAAGAATAAGGCAGAGGATATATCTTGTAGGTCAAGGTAAGGAGTTTTAATTGTATTATAAGTGAGATGGGAAAAAAATAAGATTTTGATCAGGAAAGAGACATGATCTGGTATGAATTTAAAAGATCATTTATGTTGCTATATGGAAAATAACTATCCATAGAAAAACTTGCCTAAGGGAAAGTAGGTAGGGGGATATGACAATTCTTCATGTGGGAATTGATGATGGCTTGACTAAAGTGGTAGCATTAGAGATATCTTTGTTAAGAAATGACAAGACTCAAAATATATTTTAAATATAAAACTCATAGGACTTAATGATTAATTTGAAGTCAGAAGTTAGGTAAATGGAATATTTTGGTAACTGGTTTGCCATTCAATATAGTACTAATGATATTCTATTTTCTTTATATCTAATTATTGCAAGTAGGCTTTGAAGGAAGGCAGAATCTACCACCTCATTGGCATAAGGATTATGCCAGGAATATGCCTCTTTGCGTAGGGATTATTTTAGACTGGTTATTTTAAAGAAACATCCCACATAAGAAAAGCTCTGAAAACTGAATAAAAGTTACCCTTTCTAAAAGACATTTACATTTATAAGGGAAATCTCCATTTGTAAGGGTGTCTCCCTCTCAGTACCAGGAAGAGAAGAAAGACTCCAAATCTTTAGAAAAACTTATCAGTAGAAAACAAAGACTTAAATCTGTATAACAACCTTGACCTTGTTTATTGTGCTTTTCCTGGTAACCTCCCATAATTGGCCTTCCCCCAAGCATCTTCTTTTGTCTTTAACTGGAGATGGTATTGAAGGTGGTGGTTTGGGCCATACGGGGGAGTTGCTTAGTTTTTCTGGGTATCTCCCATGTATACAGCAGGTATATATGTTATTAAACCTCTGCTGTTTTTCTCCTGTTAATCTGTCTTTGACTATTGGGGGGTCTCAGCCAAGAACCTAGAAGGGGAGAGAGGAAATTATTTTTCCTCCCCCACAGCTTATATTGAAAGTATGAGAAATAAAGGTAATTATTACATTTATCAAGAATAGAGTTTTAGGGCCTCTTATTTTAAAAATGTTATTGATCTTTCAGATAGTTGCTGAGTGTCTAAGCTGAACCAGGCACCATCAAGGAACTAGGGATACATCAGTGAACAAAACTTTAGAAATTGTTGCTTTCATGAAGCTTTCATCCTGGTGAGGTTAGACAGACAATAAAAATTAAACATAATATGTTATATAATATGTCAAAAGATGATATATGCTGTGAATAAAATAGGAGGGTAATACTTCTCAAACTCTAAATTGCGTATTAATCAACTGGGGTTCTTTTAAAATGGATTCTGATTTTACTAGGTCTATGTGGTGGATTTCAGACTATGCATTTTTTTAAAAGCCCCCAAGTTTATATAACCTTACATTACTCTTCATCAAAGGAGAACCAAGAGTCTTAAAAACAGACTAAGGTGAAAAGATAGTAAATTGAGATAATACTCTAAGAGAAAACAGAAATAACAAAAATAAGGAAAGCTGGTGAGGAAACCAAAAAGGAAAGAGTAAAATTAAAATTCACATTGAAAAGTGCAGATCAGGATTGACAATGCAAAAAAACAAAATAAAACAAAAAACGATGTAGAGGATAGATATACATGTTGTCTCATAAAAACAAGTCAGAAAAAATAAAAAATGAAAAAGAGAGGGGATTGATATGAAGACTGAAATGTAATGCACTAATCTATAAATAATTGGAATATCTAAAGAAGAAATGAGGACAAATAGAACAAAGGCAATAACCCTGGTTGAAATCCTGGATGTTTCTCCTTTGTTATGAGGTGGAGAGGACAATGCTTATTATCAACCACTGAAAATGCAGTCAGTTCGAAAAACAGCAGGTGTACTCTGTTTGACAGAGTGCTGTGCACCAGTTATTAATCCCAAATGTGTAGACTACTATGCATTGATCACCGATCCCAGGAAAAGACTCCAAACAATTCTGCCCATTGAGTCTTGGTATCAGAGTTGCCAAGGAAAACAACACAGTTAAGCACTGGATGGAAGAAGGCTCTACTTACATAGAGAAGAGACAGAGCAAGATCACCTTTAATGGTGGGCTTCAGTTCCCTATGGCCAGTGGGTCTCTCCCAGTGACCGGATGCAGGGCAGTTCATCTATGCACACCTCTCTGGTGCCTCAGTGGAAGGAACCCTGTTCCCTCCCCTCGGAAGACAAATATAACAGTGGGGTTGGTCAGGTGCCATGTGATGCACAGGTTTTCAGCAGAGACAAAAGAGTACTCATCAAGTTTGAAACAAGGAAAGTTATTCACACAAGTTGATAAGCTGGGTACAGTTTGTATGAATGCTATCTTGGTAAGGAGATGTTCCAGGTCGAAGACCCATTCTCTTGAGGTTGAGTGGGGATGGAAAGTCTATATGCAGGAAACTGCCTTTGCCAACAGTGTAAATAATGGAAAAAAACGATAAGACAAGAGACATTGTATATTTTCATGATCTAGTATGCACTTAAGAGAATCAAGTAAAAAATGCTTGAAAATTTAGAAAATAAAATATGGTGGCTGCTATAGATTAATATAAAATCAAGAATTTTGATCCATTCAACAAAAAAGATCATTCGAAAACATAACTGAAAAGATTAGTTCTAAATAGCAATCCATTGGTGGTGATGGATGAATGTATTTAATACCACTGAATTGTATACTTAAAAATGGATAAGACAGTAAGTTTAATGTTATATATATTTACCACAATAACAAATGAAAAAAGACAATTTAAAAATAAATAAATAGCAATCCACAATACATCAAGAAATAGAGTCACAGGAATTGTAATAGCTATATACGATGTCAGCGGGGTAGTAGATTGGGGAAGGGAGGTTATCACTTTGTGAGGGGTGTAAATGTCTAACTATTACATTATTTTGTACACCTGAAACTAATAAAAAAGAAAGTTGAGAGAAAAAAGAAAAAATAAATTTATAAAAAAATGCAAGATTTATGCAAAAAAACTGAAATTCCACTGAAAGATATAAAATGTAGGTAAGTTGAAAGAGTTCCTGTATTTAAAAATTAAATAGCAAATATGTCTATTCTTGTTAATTAAAATATAAATACACTAAAATAAAAAATTTAAAAAACCAAATGATTTGTTATTTTAACTTAATAAAATGATATAAAGTTACTCTGGAAACGGTATTATTCAAGAATATGCTTCAGAAATATGAAAAATAAAATTAATAAGGCAGACAGATAAATGAAACAAGAAATTAAGTCCAGAATGACATACACCTGACTTTCTTTGCAATTCAATCTTCAAGTTTCTCTTTAGGCATGGGGATTCATCCCATGTATATGTAGTTTAATAACTTATCTCCCTGGCTTTGTTCTTCCATCTTGCTTTATATTCACAAATTATTGTTTCTTTATTCTTTTCCTAATGTTTGCTGGATTGCCACATTACTATTAATTCTATTTCTTTCCTTTATTAACTGGGTGTTATACTGGCTCTTATCATTCTGCTAGTATTAGTTTTCTGCCTTCTTACTCAGAATCAAACACATATTTATCTTAAAATAAAGACAAAAACATGCTGGACGTGCTTTTTGACCTTACTCCCTACTCCAGAAAGAAAGATGAAACATTTTGAACATTTTTACTCTCTTCACTGCTGCATACTCCTACCACCGGCTTACAATGCTTTTACTTAACTCCTTTCTTGTTCACTCACTCCTAGGTTTTAATGAGATAGTTTAGTACACTTTTCCAGAATCACTACTTCTAAGTCTCATTACTTAGTATTCATATTTCAAATATCAAAACCCAATTAGATATAAATATGGCTAGGTCATGCATTTTTACTCTTGACTGTTTCTCTCCTCTTTCTCACTCCCTGCTTTGAAGGATTTAATTTATTTGTTTGGTTAGAATAATCTCTCTAGCAGTTTCTTGAGATAAGGTAGATGGGTAATATGTTCCCTGATTTTTCATATCATCACAAATGTCCATTGCTTATCCTGAGAAGTTAATTATATGATGGCTAGGTGTAAATTTTTGTGTTACAATAATTTTTTTCTCCACATTTTGCTCATACTATATTTCTCTAAAGTTTTTAGATTTCATATGAGAAGTATTATTGACAGTCTGATACTTTTTCCTTTTAAGTAACTTGTCTTTCTCTCTAGAAACTTATAAATTTGATTTTTTCTCACATTGAATTTAGGAATTTTATCTAAATGCATGCCATTTTCCATTAATTTTCCATAAAAGTTAGTGAGCCCTTTAATTGTGCAGACATATTTTTTCATACTAAGGAAACTGTCCTTGACATTGTTTCTCTATTCCTTTTAATTTTCCTGGAAAGCACGTGTATTCATATTTTCTACTATGTTTTGTCACCTTAGTCTTTCAGGCCAATAGTTAGCTTTTCAACAGTGGCCATTCTCTTCTTAAATTTATCTACTGAATTTTAAAATCAAGAGGCACATTGTTATTCTTTTCTAGTTCCAGAACTGTTTTATCTTTGGAATGCTACAATTGGATTTCCTTAACATAATTATTAGTTTTATGTTTATCATGTCATATCTCTTTTCAGCAGCTCTACTTCAATAGAAGTCAGCTTACAGGTGCCTTGCTTGTTCTTCCAGTTTGGTTGCTGAGTTTACTAAGCCCATTACTATTGACTTTTGCCTACATAATACTCTGTTCATCCTATGTTGTCACATCAAGCTGTTAAGCTAATACAGCTGCCAGATTGAATGCAAATTTCAGAACTAATCCTGATGATATTAACAAGATAGCTTCAAATGACACAATATATCAATATGTAGCAAAAAGTGGATAGGACAAGAAATGGAAGTAAATCTGTAAGTTATATAAAGATAAAAAGATTGCCTTCAAAGTAGCAAACACCAAACCAAACACCATGAGAACAATAACAGCAGTATCAACAACCATATTACAAATGCTTTGCCAAAGAAATATATATATATTTTTAAGAGAAGTAAGCCTTTATTTTCCTTGTTTCACAAATAAAGTTGGCTGTCCTTGTTGCAAACAGAAAAAAAACAACAAAAATCAAAACAACCCCCCCCCAAAAAAAAAAAACCCAGCTCTAAATGAAGAAACTTTTGAATAACATGAATAAAACTTTGCTGACAGGGAAAAAAAAGATTTGTTGCTCAGTAGAAAGACAGAATATTGCAATTGATTCTTTATAAATTAATGTACTGCTTTAATTTAATCCCCACCAAAATTCATTGGGGGAAGCTCATTCATGAATACAGATGCAAAAAAAATCCCAAACAAAATTTAAGGAAACCATACTGTATAGAGAATAAATTAATTATAACACAATATAACCAAAATGAGTACATTGTAAGATCACAATGGTAGCTTAACATTAGAATATATGTAAAGACCATTCTCCATAACAGAAGATGAAAGGAGAAAAGCAATATTTTTACCTCATCATGCAGGGAAAATGGGATAAAATTCAGCACCCTTTGATAATAGGAACTCAGTAACTAGGAATACAAGTGAATCTCCTGAACCTGAAAAACAGAATCCAACAAAAAACTTGAGCAAACATACCTAAAAAAATTAAAAAATTAGAAGCATTCTCTTAAAACTCAGAAACAAACAAGAAAGCCAGTTAGCACTATTTCCAGTCATTACTGATTAGCGATTTTGGCCAGTGCAATAGAAAAAGAAATGTAAATGTATGTTTGTGTGCGTGTGTGTGTCTCAGAATGTGAAAAAACTGTCATTACACAGAGGTGATTTATTGTGAACTTAGAAAACCCAGAGTATCTACAAACATTATAAACATTATAAATAATAAAAGTTGAGCAAGCTTGCTTGCTATTAGATCAACATAATCCAGAAACAGATAAAAGTATAATTTAATAAAACACATCTTTACAATTATGATAACTATGAGATTCATAGGAAAAAATTAACAAAAATATGTATTAAGATGTAGATGTGAAAAAGTGAACCTCGTAAATTTGTAAAAGAAAATACAGAGTTATGTATTTCTGACTTTGAGGTAGGAAATAGTTTACTAACATAAACACAAATAAGTTTGCTCAGTTAAACCAAATCAAAATTAAGAATTTCTGTCAAAGAAAAGATGAGGAAAGTGAAAAGAAAATACAAGCAACAGACAAAAAGAAGAAAATCCTAAGACACAACTTACTATTAGTCTTTAGAATGCATAAAGAAATCCTACCAGTCCATGAGAAAACAATAAAGAAACATCTTAACCTCTCCTCAATAAATAAAACCTATGAACATGCATTTCAAAGTTATGTCTAATACATAGTATGTAATCAGCAAAATGAAAATTAAGAGCACATCTTAACCTGCATTCCCCAGAAAGCTACTACTTTGTAAGAGAATGAAATCCTGAGGAGCAGGAGTGAGGGACAAGCAGAGTGATACAGGGACAGCAGGAGAACCGAGATGAAGATGTATGAATGACCTGGTTCTAGCTAAGTATGACTGATTAGTCTATCCTATAGGATGTCTTCTAAGAAGGTGCTTGATTATCTCTCAGGTCCATCCAACTTGGAGAAGAGGGTGGGGAGTGGAAAAATGTACCCTCCATTTTCTATATCCCCTAGTCAAAGTTCATCCTGTGGGGCATAGCATCCCACATCTTGGCATCAATTTGGAACCCCATGCTTAAGCAAGGGCATGAGGCAAAGTGCTATTACTTTGTGCCTGCTTGAAAATGCTAGAAGGCTACCCTGGTTGTGCAGCAACTGGAACAAGAAATGGTGAAGATGACAGAATCTGAAGTGGTTTGTAAGAAGTATCTGTTAAAGACAGTAGATAGTATTTTATATCTGCAGTACTTGCAGAAATCAAGAAGTCTGGCTATATCAATTGCTGGAAATGATGTAAAATGATGGTATTATGTATTGCTGATAGGTATCACATTATACGTGCTTATAAGGGTAAATATTAATGAAAAAGAAAAAAAGTCCCTGATGCAAAAAAGGAAAGAAACCTGCCATCTTTCAAAGCATTTTCTTTAGAAAACTAAAAATTATAAATTCTTTCTTTGTGTTTTTGAGATATATGTAAATCTTTTTAAAACCTAAATAAGCCCCTTCACAGCTTTACAATTTTTAAAATAAAGCTCTTTAAAGCTTTACAGTCTTTCTCTAGGACCAGGGAGCTAAGTCTTTCAAACATAATCATCAAAGAAGATAGCATCCATCTCTCCCATTTTCTGTCTGAGACTAGGAGCCTAACTACAGCAGGGGCCTTGTTCCAAAACTATCTCCTGCAAATAAAGATATGAGAAATTTCTTTTTCCTTTGGATAAAACCAATTAGCTAACCCAGATAGTCACCGCAACTACCAAGTGAATTTAGGATGAACTATGTATGACAAATGTTGCTGTCAAGTCCTCTTACCTGAGGACCAGTTATGTTCTCTCTTGAGAGCATGGATGTAACGGGTTGCATCTACTTGGCTGTATAAAAGAGTGAGATTTCTTTCTGTCTTTGGAATCTCTTCAGCGAATTACCTGTGATGCACCTCACATTCTGGTTTAAAGCTTATTAAAAAATAAAACTGTTTTCTTTCTCTTCTGCCTTTATTGGAGAGGTTTTCTGGGTTGGCAGGAGACTTTATTTTTAATTATAATTCCCCAACATGTTCTTTGGATTTGGGTTTTAAGTTCATTACATTATTACGATTTACAACTTACCGATACATATACATGTACACACAGATATATTCTTTTGAATGTATCAAATAGTCTTTTAAAACATTAAATTAAATATTTTTAATATGACCAAATGTATCTGAAAAGTAAAAGACATCCAACTGATAAATGTTTACAACTAATATAGAAAATTAAGTTTTAATAACCTTAATATATAAAGTTTATATAATTTTTTAAATATGCTACTAGGCTGTCTATTGGGGCATGACCCTGGGGGAGGCAGCTCCCTATGGCCTCTGACAATTTCTAGGGATGGAGGAACTCAGATGTGAACTGTCAACAGCCCACACTCCCAGCCACTGGGTGACTGAGTGCTTTGGCTCTAAAGCAGGATGGGGGTGGGGGCAGGGTATAACTACATCTTTCCTGACAACACAGCAAACTAACTTATGTTGGTGTCCCACAAACTCAACTCAGAAAATGCCATAGAAACAAGGATGACGGGAGAAGAAACTAACATAAGAAAGGCATGTGAATAATTTTGGGAAACTGAAATTCAAGGCAAAGGAGAAAAGTAATACAAATAGAAAGAATTAAACAAAATGACAAAAACAATCCAAATATGACAGTCTTTGAAATAAAAGTAAATATGTTTTTCTTAGCATTTCTAAACACAGAGCATTAAGATTGGAATTATTTTAAAGGTCCAAAAATGTCTACTGATATGCACCCAGAAATGTTGAATATAAAATGCATACACACAGAACTCTAGATGGATATAAGACCTAAGGTTAACTTCTGAAACTAACAGAAGAAACTGTGAGAGAATATCTTTTTCTTTTGGGGAATGCAGAAGGACTTCTTAACATAAAAATAAAGCACACATGATTAGGTTAACAGCGATTCAATAATCTACAAGGTAAATATTTATTTTCTAAGAACATCATATACATTAGTATGAAGCTATTTACAATGCTTATGACCTCAACACATTAAGATACAGACTAGTCAGTGAACTCCTGGGTATCAACAGGACAATGGGCAAAGGATAGGCAGTTCATATACGAAAAGATGCTCATCACCTTCGATCAACAAAAAGGCAAGTTAAAAAAGGAGATGCTACCCAATAGTCATCAGAAAAATAAAATGAGAAGTTGATAATATAAAAGTTTCCGAAGAATGAGGAGAAACAGGCACCTGTTAGAATCTAAACTGGTAAAGGCTCTCTGGAGAGTAATTTGACAGTACTTAGTAAATATTTATTTTGTATTGGGAAGTGGAGAACTTGCCTTCTAAAATATGCAAATTATTGTTTCAGTCTGGTATACTGTCTGGTGTTCTTTTGAACTCTCCCTTCAACTTGGAAAAACCACCTATTTGGCCTGCTTTTATCACCCATTCTGTTTCAAGCTTGTTTGGAGATATTGACAAGGAAATACAGCCTATCATTGTCACTTAGCCAAATAATGACCATCTTACTCTCTCTCTCTGAAGGCACATTTCCTTTTTAATCTTTTTATTGTTTACTTGTTTTGACTTTAACAAGATATATGTCCACCTAAGAGCAGCTACTTAAGAGACCTTAGCATTTTTATTTTGAACCCTGAGAAGCACTTCTTTCCTACACAATTCTATATAAAAATTTGAAACTGCAGATGAAAAATGTGGCAAATCTCTATTTTACAATTTTAAATTAAATTTGCCATCATGTTATTAATACAAACATGAATATCTGCATATGTAATTTACCTGGATTAATTTTAATTGAGTGAGGTAGGGAAGAAAATTTATTACTGATCATTTATGAATACTAATTGAAATGCCAAGGCCACCTTCTCTCAGGAAGAAATATTTTGTCACACTTAACTGGGGGAGGTAGATAAAAATCAGAACTTAAAGTACTTTGTGGGTTAGGGCATGGAGGGAATAGTTGTAACAGGAGAGAGATTAGGCAGTTTAAAAATAATTTGGAGGTGAAATAATATTAAGCAAACCTTATTGGTAAAATGGAACTTTCTCATTCATTTCTTGTCCCTCTCTTCTAGCAAAATGCCAAGTCACTGAATAATTATTGATTATTTTAACAATTGAAATGCATTCATGCCAACATAGAATAAAAGTTAAAACTCCAAGCAATATTATTTTTTGCTTTATTATTTATGGCACTAAATGTTATATACCTTGTTCAAAGCATGCATTTTTTACTTGGCAATATATAGGTCTATGTTTAGAATTAGTACACTAAACTATTCATTATTTTTCTGCTTACATGGAATCTCAGAGCCAAAGCTCTTGAAAGTATTTCATACCTACTTATTGCTGTACAGATGGAAATTAGTCTTTCACTATTTCAAATGACAGCTTACATGTTGTCAACCAAATAAAAATGAAAACCTCTGTCAATTGCTTAGCATTCCCCAAATAACTAGATAAATGTTATAGTATGGATAAAATATTATCACAATTTAAAAACTATTATTTACTTGTCATTTGGAGGATTGGGCATAACGTAGCCAGTAAATGAATAGTGATCAATGGACAGAACTCATTCCTTTTGACTCCTGGTTCAATGCTACAAGAAATGGCAGCTAGTCGCATTCAATTGAAAATACATACTAAAAATGATTTTGGAGAAGTATGTAAAGGACATTCATTTCATGTGAAGAAAAATAAAGGAGAAATCTAAAAAGATAAGCAGGAGAATAAATAAAAGCTCAGGATGTGTTCCATTTTAAAAACCACTTCCTACCTAAATATGTATAAACTGAAACACAGAGTAAAACTAAACATCAGTGGGAAAATGTGTTGTTTTTTGTTTTGTTTTTTCATGGCCACAAAATGCAGAATATCAAGACTTTGTGAGATGTTTCCCTTCCACTCAGATACCTCACATTTCCCACACTGCTATTTTGAAATCTATTTCCAGAAAAAGATTTAATTTTGGTTACTCAAGCTATAGAATGAATTCTGTCAATATGTTACTACTCTTCCTTGTATTATTTGTTGACATATAATGCCTCAGAATTAAAAGACCACCAGCCTTAGAGTCAGAAGAATGTGCATTTTAATTCCCATTATTCCACTAAAGTAGGGGTGGGGCCTGGAGAAAAATGTATCTACTTCTCTAAACTTGTTTACTTTCTGGAGAGGAAAAGTAAATAAGGCCTGCTTTATTGCAATATTATGAGAATTAAATGCAATATGAATTCTTATATAAGGATTCAATAAATGGCAGCTATCAATATTTTTGTCTTACTAATATTACTATTTTTATCTTATTTCCATCTTTAGTTATTGCAACCTTGGGCATATTACATATTCTCTTGTTACCACGGTCTCCAAATATGTAATACGGGGGTTAATAACAGTATCTATTCACTGGCTAATGTGAGGGTTAAATGAGTTAATATATGTAAATCACATAGCAGATACCCTGCACACTGCAAATGCCATATAAGTGTTAGTGTTGTTAGTGTTAGAGGAATTAGATTTCATAAGCATCAGTGAACAGATGGGGGGGGGGTGTTTCACGTGTATAAAAAAGTCAAACACCACAAATGCTATTCTGTCTGCTCACGTGTAAGAGTGATCTCACTGGCCACTTCTGTAGTGTTTAATTCCAGCAGAAACATAAAGAAATATGCCCTTGCCTAGATCATAATAACCAAATGAAACAGAACAAAAATGTTCAAAACTAGAGATATGAACAAACCTTGTGATTTAAAGTCTAAATGTGAAACATGAACATCTGAATGATATTGCTACACAATTACAATGAATGAAAATATTTTGACGAATTTGACAATGATGCCCAAACGCAACCACCCAGGAGGTTATACCAGAAAACCCTAGCAGAATATTTTAATTTACACCCCTGCAGATATTGTACGACACCCTCTCCAAGGAACCTTGCAACCCTTGCTCCCTGCGCTTGCCAAGCAAATTAAGTGCTGTCATGATTACTGGTGAAAGTAAACTATGTATTTCCACGTGTTAGAGTCTCAGAATCCCTTGTTTGAAGTCATGGTTTTCTCACCTTTAGTATTTGGTAGACATTTTCCTTTAATGTTGTTTATTATTATCTATTCTCATCTGAATAATTATACATGAAGTACATATAAGTCATTGTTAAGATGAACTTATTTATAAAACACTTGAAAATGAAAATCCTATGGAGATGGGATTAAGCTGACTTGTTCCCAGCTGAGATTTGATTTCAGAGTTTAATTAGCCTTTTTGTCCACTAGTTCTATAATGTTTACTTTGGGTAGATAAGGAATTAAATATCTCACAACTGACATTGAAAGGGAATAATATTTTTACAATGATACAGCAAAGCTTTTACTAAATGAATAATCAAGTGTATTGGCAGATAGTCCATTAATCTCTCAAATTAACAGGAAATACTTAATAACTTAATGTGAAATCCAAACAGGATATGTGAAGTCACAGAATATCTGTTTGATTCTTTTTTGATCTAAGTTTTATGGGAGGAAATTAATATTGGCTAGTAAGGTAAAGGAGGATGACTTGTATCTTTTTTCTGTTGAAGGGTTGTCCCACTCTTTGTCTTCTTTGGAAAAGAATTTCATGGTTTCCATGCTCTTAAATTATAGACTTAAAAATATAAGGATTATTTTCCAAAGCATGGTATACACATATCATCTATAGTCACTGAAGACAACAGGAAAAACATAAAGTTTTAAAAATTCAATCAGCCAACAACTTTAGCATTGAAGACAAACCAGACGTTACCATAATGATCTCACTTTATCCCCACAACAACCCTATTATTGATTCTGTACTGGTATAATTTGCATTTTGCAGATTAAGAAACTGAGACTCAGAGAACTTAAATTATGGACTCATGGTAACTCAGATGATAAACTTGGCAGAGCTAGGGTTTGAAATCAGACCTGCTTGCATCCAGAACCTCTACTCTTGACCATCAGAGCACAAGTTTTGTGAGCATACCAGATTTTATAGGAAATTCATGGACAGAAACACTGTGTTTCTGATTCAGGCATTGAGACTTCCGGAATAAGGGCAATGGAGAGAGTTCTGATTTGGTCAGAATTTCTTTGTCCATTCTCTTTAACCCATGTGGGTGTGGTTTTAATAGATGAGAAAGCGTTGTATCCGTCTCTCCAGTTGGGGAGAGATCATATAGTTATTTATATAACCAAAAATTATGCAACTAAAATGGAAAAAGGACATAGCAGATATAATGGTTTATTCAGGATCAAAGTTTTTCCTTCTAGGGAGGGATCTTTCGAAAGGCATTGATAAAGGACACATTTGTTTAGAAATCGGAGGTAGCCATAGTTGCTTCCTATATCGTTAATTGTCTTTATACCCACAATCTGATTTCAGGGACTAAGTAGATATTCACTGCCATATTATTCACTCCACCATGAACAAAATTATGGGACCACTCTTGTTAATCTTGTAAGGTAGAAAATGGATCCAGTCAATTTGCAATAATGATAGTTATTGAACATTTTATGTGCTCTTCTAAGATCTTTATATGCTGTAGAAATAAGAAGAATTCAACTATTCAGAAAATCTCTGTGGACCACAGAGAAGGAAATACACAGGGCAGCAAGATAAAAGGTTTATTTTATAGCTGAGTGCTACAAAGTTTCCCTAGTGCCTCTAGGATCTCAAGCCACACAAATCAATTTTGTAAGTATTACCAACAGGCCGGCTTCCCTTGCAGTTTAATACTTTATATTATGGGTTGCCTTTTTCTCTCAGTAATGTGAAATCCTCTTAAGCAGTACTTGTTTAGCAAATTTTGTCAGCAGGAAGGCAAGGTCGTGTGAATGTGCACTGAAAGAACCCTGCAGTTTTAAAATATTCAATAGTTGTTCTAGGTATCGTTTAATCTTCCTTTTGAAAAATCTGTGGAAGAAGTTACTAACACTGCTTACTTTTGTTTGCCTTTTCTTACAGTTTTTTTTTTCTCCTAAAATAGCTTATACTTACTAGGATCATTGATAGAATATAACTTTTTATTTTATTACTATCATAAAATGGTGGAAGTTTTATTTCATATTCTTTGGAGTATTCCAGAAAGTTGGGCGAAGACAGGTACAGTTTTCTTCAAGGTGTCTATTTTTTGAAGTAAGAAGACTTAAAGGGTGACTGTGAACTAGCACACCCCAGGAGACTGATAGCTAAGAATCCCATGTCTGCAGCCATCCTCAGTTGATAAAGAAAGAGCTATTTTCCATTCTACATGAGAACTCAAATAAGCCCTAAAAAAAATATGGAAGTTCTTTTCCAGGCCTATGCAGTAATTCCATAATTCAATAAACAAACTTTAGCATTGACTCTGCCGTGAGTTGGTGGTATGCAGCAGGTGCTAAACCTGTCCCACCCATATCCCTTTGGCACGCAACATTTCAGTGCATATCAGTCAGCTTCCAGCTGCCAGTACCTGTGACTTTGAGGGCTCTCTATGGCCCCTGGAACCCACTCTGCCTGCACGCAGACCACATGGAGGTGTTAAGAGTATTAATGCTGATCCCAGCCACCTACCTGCATTTAGCATGACTGCTGGGAACTGACAGACACATGTTCCATTTCCCTAACCTCTTTGAATGGGATAATTCTGAGATAGTGCCCTGCACTATTTCCCAGAGTTCTCCAGCCAGATTAAACTTCATTTATCCACCATGATAACTAGCTTGAAAAACTACCTTTTTTATTTTGGACTTTTCTTCCATCTAAATCTCACTTTCTCATTTTGCTGCTGTCAACGTAAGAATGTCCAAATCTACAGAGAATTTTTATAAGAGTAAATTTGAGCCAAAACTGAGGATAATTGTCAGGAAGCAAGATCTCAAATGCTCTGGAGAATGACACTTTTGCAGTTTCTTTTAAGCATTTGAAATTAAGGGGGGGACATAAGGAAGAGGACATGAAGGTGGGAGAAAGCAAGGTGGGGATCGGATCACAGGATAGTTAAGATTATGTGCTCTCTTGAGGGTGGTTACCCTTATTTCCAAGGTATGTTAACCTAGATGCACAAGAACAATAGACAGGGCTGGCTTAAAACAAAGATGAACCTTTTACTAAAAAAGTTACAAGCCTGGGGTGTGACTACCCACCATGACTTGCTCAGTGAGGAATTTATGCTCAGATCACCCTCAGAGGTTACTTTCCGTAGAACCCCTTTTTCATCCATACTGCTGGTTATCATCTGTGCTCACCATCCAAACAAACCACTTGCACTCAAATCTTTGTCTTAGGGTCTGCTTCTGGGGAATCCTAAAGTACGATATAATATAAATATGACAAAAGCAGGATCCATTGCTAAGAATTTGGAAATTGTCAGATGGGCACTAGATTTATCAGGGTGACCACTTCCTAAGTTATATAAATGTCTAATCACTAAGCTGTATATGTGAAAGTAATATAATATTGTATGTCAACTGTAATTGAAAAATAAAAAAAATATTAAAAGCTAAAATAAGAAAAAATAAGGAGCTTGGAAAGGATAGTCAGAGAACTAGGGACAGCAGTGATTTTTGAAGATGAAGGGGAATGTAGTTTTATAAGGAGCTCAAATAAGCCAACCTGTTCAATGAATTACCTGTATTTAGCACTCTGTGGTTTCTAAGTAATCTTTGTAAAAGTATGTGGTAACCCTGGACAGTGGCTGCTCAGACCTCCTTTCAAGAGAGAAATTGCTGAAAAGAGTAGAGTTGACTGACGGGCTCCACTTGTCTCCTTAGAGTCTCTCACAGCATTCATGCCAAGGTCACAGTTTCCCTCGGAAGCTCCCCAGCAGGGACTGAGCATGGCAGGTATCAGTCAGGGTTTCACCACAGAAACAGAATCATCAGGAATTGGTTCACATGACGGTGGGGGATGCCTAGGTAAGTTCCAAATCCATAGGGCAAGCCAGCAGGAAGGGCAGGTTGGAACTCTCAGACCCCAGCTGAAGCCACAGTCCAATTCTGTCGACAGAATTTCCTCTTCCTCAGGGAAACCTCTGTTCCACTTTTAAGGCCCTTTATCTGATTGGATGAGACTCACTCAGCTTATCAAGGCTAATCTCCTGTACGGGAAGTCAACTGATTGTAGATGTTAATCACATCTACAAAATAACATTCACAGCAACAACTAGATTAGGGTTTGAATAACTGGGTACTATAACCTAGCCAACTTGACACATGAAATTGATGACTACAGCAGGGGAATTAAAGACAAACTACTTCTGCCAATGCAGGATTCCTCCATGGGTAGTCAGTATCACATAGCAAATTACTAGACAAGGACAATGACTCTAATAAGGAAAACAAACCCTCAAATTAGGAGCAAGTCATTGTTCTGAGGTAAAGCAGATTTCCAATTTTTGTTTTTGTAATGCATTATTAATTTATTGTTAACACGTGTGATTATGAGGAATATTTTCCTCTTTCATTGATAATCTGTATTATAATTTCTAATCTTTTATTAATAGGTTTAGCATTTATCATCTAAAACTCATTATCAGAGGTTTATCTGTAGTTCACAAAGCTTTGTGATAAATTAAACTCCACAAAACCAAGTCAGTAACTTCTCTATATTAATTATATAAAATGTAGTACCTCCTTATACCTCTGACAATTACAAGTATAAAATGATAGTACCGTAGTAACTATGCCACTGAAATTTAGAGGAATGATTTCCAACATTTATAGATGCAACACTGTAAACTCATAATATTACTAAATGTGAATTTCTTACAATTAACTTCTTGTAAGTATGTACACAATAAATACTATAGAATCACATGTTAACATCTATAAGACATTATTTATTCATTTTATTAGCAATTAGGTTTAAAAATTGCTCCTACTATTATAGTCTTCACAATGTAAACTAAATCTCACCCCTCAGTTGAATTGAACTTGAAGAGAATGCCTCACTGAGCAAGCAAGGCACCAATTCAAATGGCTCGTCACAGCTCGTTATTGCTAAAGTTCGTTCAGTGTTTTTCATTTTTTGAAAATGTGTTTTTTATTCAGTAGGCAAAAGCTTGGTTCATTAAGATATTTAGTTTTGACTCTGCAATAAACTACTTATGTATTACAATTTTTCCAGCCAATCACTTTGCTTGTGGGGAACACTTTATGGCACTTACAAGATCAAGGTGGCTTGATTAGTTGTCCTTATAAGGCCAGTTCCAGCTTTATGTGGAGAAAATACATATCTGCTTAATAGCCATGATTGAAAATTTGACATAGTCCTCTCAGTTTCAGAGTATTTCATCAGTTTTCATGGTGTAGCTCTGCCTTTATTTACCTAGAAATTCCCATAATTATAAAAGGATTCATTATTTAGATAACAAAAGCAAGGGCATATTCTCTAGAACTATATTGGCCAATTGTAGTAACTGCCAGCCACATAGTGTTAGTTATGTTTTGATTAATTGAACATGATTTAAAAATCAATTCTTTAAATGTAATATCACCATTTCAAGTACTCAATATCCACATGTGGTTGGTGGCTACCATACTGGACAAATGAAGACCACTTTCATCACAACAGAAAGTTCTCTTGGACAATACTGCTCTAAAAGGCTATCTAACTTGGGTCTTGAGTAAGATTCAAGGTACGTTTTATGAGAGCCTAGATATATCTACCCTTATGTATTCATAGATGTTATTCTTTGTTAAGTGCCACAACAATCTTGATGGATAAGTATTATTCTTATTTTAAGGATGAGAAAATGGAGGTCACGTACAACACAAAAATAAATGACAAATGGTAGGTTTTCCTTCTTTTTTATGCCTGAATAATTCTCCATTGCATATATGTAGTCACAGGGATATAAAGTAAAACATAGGGAATATAGTCAGTAATAATGTAATAACTATGTACTGTATAGTGTCAAATGGGTACTAGACTTATCGGGGATGACATCATAAATTATATAAATGTCTAACCACTATGCTGTACACCTGAAACTAATATAATATTGAGTGTCAACTGCAATTGAAAAATTTTTTTTTAATTATACAAACCTACATCACCTCAACAACAACAAAAAAAGGAGTAAATGAAAAGTTGATTCATGCTCTTTCCACCATAACATGTTGCCTCAAAGAGTGAAGTATACTCAAGGACAATTCTCAAGAACCAGCATGATACAAAACAATGCCTCAAAAAGAGCTCAATTTGGAAGAGTTTTTTCCCTGAGGTGAGGACACGAAAATAAGAATGTTTATTGCTGGGAAGAATGACACAGGGGATGGAGTAAGAAATAATCTAGAACATAGGGCCCTATCCAGAAGTAATAGGTCAGTGTCTGTTTTTGTCTTTTACATATTCAGTACATAATAGTGTTCTATCCTAAGGCAAAATGTAAAATATATAAAACCTTTATTCATCAACATACACTTCATATTGTTATTTATAGAATGGAAAAAAACTACTTAAATATCTAATGATGGAAATATAGTTAATGAAACTCAACAGAATATTATCCAGCCACTGGAAACAGTTGTTAGAAAAACCAATAAAATAACACAGGGAAGTACTTTGAGATACTCTTCAGTTCAAAAGATACTGCTAATTCAAAAACACATATACAAAAAAGATTACAGCACAACAGACATGTAAAAAAATGCTCAATGTCACTAATCATTAGAGAAATGCAAATAAAAACCACAAGGAGATACCACCTCACTCCTGTCAGAATGGCCATCATCAATAAATCAACAAACAGGCCTGCCCAGTGGCTCAGGCGGTTGGAGCTCCGTGCTCCTAATGCCAAAGGCTGCTGGTTAGATTCCCTCATGGCCCAGTGGGCTCTCAACCACAAGGTTGCCAGTTCAACTCCCGCAAGGGATGGTGGGCTGTGCCCCCTGCAACTAGCAACGGCAACGGCAACTGGACCTGGAGCTGAGCTGTGCCCTCCACAACTAAGACTGAAAGCACAACAACTTGACTTGGAAAAAGTCCTGGAAGTACACACTGTTCCCCAATAAAGTCCTGTTCCCCTTCCCCAATAAAATCTTAAAAAAAAAAAAAAAATGCATCCTTTTAAAAAATAAAATAAAATAAATCAACAAACAACAAGTGTTGGCAAGGATGTGGAGAAAAGGGAACCCTTGTGCACTGTTGGTGAGATTGCAGACTGGTGCAGCCACTATGGAAAACAGTATGGAGGTACCTGAAAAAATTGAAAATAGAACTACCTTACGACCCAGCGATTCCACTTCTGGGTATTTATCCAAATAAATCCAAAACACTAATTCAAAAAAATATATGCACCCCTATGTTTATTTCAGTGCTATTCACAATAGCCAAGATATGGAAAATGCCCATCGATAGACGATTGTATAAAGAAACTATGGTACATTTATACAATGGAGTATTATTTGGCCATAAAAAAGAATGAAATCTTATCATTTGCAACAACGTAGATGGACCTAGAGAATATTATACTAAGTGAGATAAGTCAGACTGAGAAAGACAAATACCATATGATCTCACTTATATGTGGAATCTAAAAAACAAAATAAATGAGCAAGCAAAACAGAAATAGACTCAGAGATACAGGAAAAAAAACTGATGGTTGCTAGATGGGAAGGAGGTCTGGGGGAGAATGTAAAGGGATAAGAAAGTACAAATTAGTGGTCACAGTATAGTCATGGGGATATGAAATACAGTATGGGGAATATAATCAATGATGTTATAAAGATTACGTGGGGTGCCAGATGGGCACTGGACTTATCAGGGGGATCACTTCATAGACTGAGTAGATGCCTGACCACTGTGCTGTACACCTGAAGCTGAAGTTGAATAATATTGAATGTCAACTATAACTAAATATATATACATAGGGTGCCAAAAAAATGTATACACATTTTAAGAAAGGAAAAAACTGTATTAAAATTGTAATACTCAATATATATAACAAAAGATGAATACAAGTCATGTGCATACATTTTTTTGGCACCTTCTGTATATATTTTCACGGGATATAAAGTACAGCATAGGGAACAGTGTCAATGGAATTGTAACAGCTATATACGATGCCAGAGCGGCAGTAGATTGGGGGGTGTTATTACTTGGTAAGGAGTGTAAATGCCTAACTATCACATTGCTTTGTACACCTGAAAGTAGTAAAAAAAAAAATTACAGCAATGTTCATAAAAAGTGCACCCAAACTTGCATGAAAAGATATGAAATGCTAATTATTTTGAACTACTTAGTAGTTAGAATTTATTTTTCCCTCTATACTGCAATGCTAGGAAATTATATGAATTGCACAATTGAAAAATGTCTAATAACCTCAAGCAACAGGACAAATTGGAAGTAATCACAAATTAAATAGGAAGAGGCTGTGAATTTAAAGAACTTCAGTTAAGATCCATTGGTTATATAATAAAGCAGCTTTGCTTATGTAGTCACCACATCCACAACCCCCACCACACATACATATAAACCATCTCTCAATCTGTGCATTAGTGTTATTTAAAAATTTATCTGTGGGCACTGGACTTATCGAGGGGATCACTTAATAGATTGTATAGATGCACTGTACACCTGAAGCTGACATAGAATAATACAGAATGTCAACTATAATTTATATATATATACATAAATATATGTATATATGTATATATATACATATGTGTGTGTGTGTGTGTGTGTGTGTGTATATATATATATATATATATATATATATATATATATATATATATATATAAAATATATATATATATATGTATGTAGTCACAGAATGTAAAACACCGCATAGGGAATATAGTCAATGGTACTGTAAAAGCTATATATGATGTCAGAGGGGTAGTAGACTTGGGTAGTAGTATCACCCAGAGGGGTAGTAGTATCACTCTGTGAGGGGTGTAAATGTCTAATTATTATGTTGCTTTGTACACCTGAAACTAATATAAAAATAATAAAATTGAATTTAAAAAGTTTTCTGTCAGATCGAACCCACATGTGGCAGTATTATTGTATTCGGATGACTTATCGAAGGAAAAATTGTTCCCTCATTCACAGGAATGTACACATGATCTCCAGATATTGTCATGGCCACTGTGTCTGTAGGAAACTATTTTAGGAATTAGAGCCAGGGTCAGAAAATGTTAAATCTGGGAGATATTTAAGAAAATAATCTAATGGTTATGTCAAATTATCAAATATATGCTCTCCAAAGAAAATAATTGCACAAATTACTATACCTTACTGCAATTTATCCTACTCATCTGCAAATTTCACCATAATGTGAACATATGCGGGGACATTAAGGCATGGCAATTCAGATTTTATTTGTAAGATGCAAGACTCAATATCTCAATATCAATTGTACTGGTCTTTCAACTTTATCTTTAAAACGAGTCTCTTCTGAGGGAGAAATATTTCTCATTCCTATCAATATAGATAAATTCTGAAAAAGCAGTTGACGTTTAGAACTTCAGTAACACATTTCACAAAAAGAATGAAAATGTAAATTATCTTTAATGGAAAATAAGGTGTATGGTTTTTTTAAATTTAATGTTTTACTTTAATTTCCTTGCTGCAAAATGAGAAAAGTAAAATGATCATGAGAGACTATGGTTGGATATCTTCACTAAGGAATCCCTCCTACATGCAATGTGGGAAAATTTAGCTCACTCCTATTAAAGGTCAATAAAGCAGATTTTTAGAAAGAATCTTAGAAGATGCAGGGGTTTGCACTGAAAAAAAAAAGTGAAGAAAAGAAACGACTGAATAATTGTCTCAGCTTTTAACGCAATGCAGAAGAAGTGCCAGTGCAGCCCGAATCCATCTAATCCCCAGGATGCACATGTCCCACAGGCGAAGGTAGGAGATGTGGAGGGTACATGACAGTCATGGCATTTTCGTGACAGTTAGTTGGCCACTTTTCTGCCTATGAAGTTAAAAGGAGAAAAATCTATGTTTCTTGAAGTAGATACTGTTATTACCTCTATTCCAATAGCAAGTGGTGGGATCACCCTTCCGTTAAGCCCATAGAATCTGGAACAAAGTTCAGAACATCCTAATAACCTTAGTTCCCCTCCCCCCCCCCCAAAGATCCATGAGGAGAAATGAGCTCATTTCCACATGTAGATATTGTATAAAAGATAGATGCTGTGGGCCATGGGCTACATTATTCATTTATTTAAAAATGTAAATTCCAAATCGATCTTCCTTTCCTGCTATTAGGAGTCACTGTAGTTCTTCCTGAGTTCATTAATATGTCTGAAATACGGCATATCCATCCATTAATTCAATTAGGCCTCCTTGAATTTATAGGCCTTTCTCTCTGACTTAAGTTACCGTGTTGTTAGTATTCTATACATACTAATGCAGTCAAGTGACACTGAACATTTGTCCCATAAAAATTAGTTATATTTCAAAGGCATAAATAATCTCTAAATGCTAATTTAAAACTTTCAATCCAAAAATAGAAGTCCTGTTCTCTTTTACATGCAGTCTCCACTGTTCATGGTATGATTTGCTATAGTAGTTGATATTTCACCTAGAAATGTCAGTACTCTTCTAGACACATGGAAGTTAGGACATTGACTTCTAGGTGTTCTTGAAATTCACTGTAGCATCACTGACGAGAGATTCTTATATTTTGTAGAAGTTAGACATGATATCATTTTGCTTAATGACTACATTAATTGTATTCGGAATTAGACATATCATTTTTTCCAGCTGAGTTTGTTTTTGTTACAATTGCATAGCTCCCATCTTTGAAAGCATTTAAAACACTTTTCTAACATCCTATTGTACCATCACTGGAGTTTATAACGGTAATAAGCAACAAGTCAACAAATGACAGTATACAATTTTTTTTTCACAGAAATAAAGAGAAATGAAGTAGTGACTTGGTAGCAAATAAAGTTCCATACTTAAAAGTCGAGGGCTGTGTTCATTAGATAGATGTGGATCTTGAGACCTCAGCATCATACATAGTGATATAATTCAGAATACTGATATGCAACCTTTTCGAGTCCATTATAACACATTTTGGTAGGAGAAGCAAACATTCACAGAATAAATTAGATCTGATGGCCTAGTTCCAAATCTGATAAATGTGTGATGCTTTTATATTATCATTCTTTTACTTCTTGTCTTTGTTAATAAAAACCTCTTTTTGTTTTTAATATTGGTATTTCTTCAATGATATAGTGGTTAAATTTTTTGATATCCAATATAGTTAATCCAAAGTCCTTTCATTAGAGCATATCTATGAGAAATCCCATCAGCATTTGGGTTAAAACAAAGGAAAAAAATACCTGGAGGCAAATGAGTACTTCTAGAGTAAAGACTGTGGTTGACATTTGAACAGGGCTTATCACAAACAGGCAGTATGTAGAGTACAACAAAGCAAGAATAGTTTTTCAGCTATTATGTGGCTGGGCAAGAAAGAGGTTGATTCCAGAAAGATCCAGAAAGATGAATAAATGCTTGGCAGTACCATACTTAAGAGTATGACCTGCTTTCTCAAAGAAACAAAAGCATAAAGTAAGAGTAGGATGTAGGGAACTGTTACGGAATAAAAGAGGCTAGAGATTTAACACCCAAATTTATTAGGTTGGTGCAAAAGTAATTGCAGTTTAAAAGGTTAAAAATAATTGCAAAAACCTCAATTACGTTTGCACCGACCTAATCATATGCGGTCTTTATTTGGATCCTGATTCAAACAAACCAACTATAAAAAGACATTTTTGAAACAGTCACAAAAATAAATATAATACAAATTGAAGTAAACATTAAGGACTTACTGCTAAATGTATTAGATGTAATAATGCATGGTGGCGATAAATACATACAAACATGTATGCAGGTATGTATCAATCAGAGATGCATCCTAAAAATATTTATGGGTAAAATAATATGATTTCTGAGATTTGCCTTAAAAGAGTCAAGGAAAAATAATAAATAAAAGAGAGAGGGTAAATGAAGCAAGGAGAAAAGATTGGTCTAATATTGATAAATGTTGAAGGCGGTGGGTGGATGCACAGGGCTCATTATAGTTGATCCTTGAACAATGTGAGGGTTAGGGGCACTGAACCACTGTGCAGTTGAAAATCCGGGTATAAATTTTTGTTCCTTAAAACTTAGTTGTCCTTTGGTATCCACGGGGTATTGGTTCCAGGACCCGCCACAGATACCCAAATCCTAAGATGCTTAAGTCCCCCATATAAAATGGCGTAGATCAATGCATACAGTCTGCCCTCCATATCTACAGACTCCCAACTGCTGATCAAAAACTGTACAGGTATTCACTGAAAAAAAATCCTCTTATAAGTGAACCCATGCAGTTCAAATCCGTGTTGTTCAAGGGCCAACTGCATATTATTCTTTCTAGGTTTGTGCATACCTGAAAATTTCAACAATAAAATGTCTCTTTTTAAATAAGGAGCTCAGTGGGCAATTCAGTAGACAAGGAATAATTCTGTCAGGTACTAGAAGACTAGACAGAAGAGGTTGATTGCAAAGATTGACACTCAAGCAGATAAATGCAGAACAATCAACAGTTATGAATAGGTCAGCAAGGTTCAGAATTGTGGGATTCCAATTGTCAACAAAGTCAGAAAGAGGAATCAAACGAAGTGTCAGAGCCTATTCTCACCCTGTTCTTTTTCACACTGTCAGTATGAGGGGGAAGCCTGGTGCCTGCAGTGCCCATTCTACCTAAAGGAAGTCAGGAGCCTGATTTGATTCCTGTCCCTTCTCAGCTACAAAGATCTGGAGACAGAGTGACAAGGATTTCCATACGGAATCAGGTAATACAATACCATTTGCTTAAGGAAAGAAAGAAAAGGAAACTCTTAAATGAAAACATTTATACAAAAATGCAATTAATGGTATAGCTCTATTATTGTTATAAAGACAGGACATGGGGTATATAATACAAATATTCAATACATGTTTGCTTTATGAATTAATTCATAGAAAAGCCAGGATGGGGGAGGAGGGAGAAGCCTGTGCTTGAATCAAAGAAAATAAACATGGAACTTTATCAAATCAGACCTGTCCTCGCGATAAACTTTATTTAGATGTCTTATGAACACTCAATTCAACATCACATTACACTAATTAATTTTCTCCATCAATCAGTTTTTATTTCGGGCTTTTGCCTCTGTGTTTTTAATAACATTATCATCCCAGTCATTCAATTTCAAAATTCCAGAGAGACCTGTGATTTTTCCTTCACAAACAAACCTTTTAGTGTAATATTTCTTTCATTGATCCCTTTTTTCTTATATGTACTTCTACTGCTACAAGTCAGGCTATCATATATTTTTTTCATGGAAAGTTATACTTGTCTGCTTATCTGGAAATCTCACTTCCATCCCCTCATAAAACATTACTTCTCTAAATACAATTTATTTTATATGTCCTATGTGTCTAGTCTATGCCATGGAGTTGAAGTGATGTGTGCAGCTTAAGGGTTCACTCAACTATGACTAAGCCACTTGCTTTGGATTTCCTTCTTACCCACTGGATGGAAATGACAGTGGCACCAGGGGCCTTGGAAGAAGTAATTTAAGGATGGCTGAGCTGACTCACAACCCTAGTGTCCCTGGATAGCCTCATGGAGCCCACACTCATCTACTTCTCCTGGACTTCTCCATGTAAAAGAGTGAAATACTTCTTTCTTATTTGAGGCAACGGTTTTGAGGAGGTCTCTTTGTTAATCTGTGCCTTAACTACTATGCAGAAAGAGTAAAGTTATTTTCAGCAGAGCAATACCATGATAACTACAGCTCCATTCAGCATTTTTTTTTTTAAAGAAAACCAAACTTTATAAGGAATTCTATTAAATGCCAAACATTACTGAGTTTGGGGGAGATTTATTTAGTAGCAGTGTTTAGAATGGTCTCCTTTCAGAATCTCACTCTGGAGTCTTAGGAATTTAAATCCAAATGACAAAGTAAACTTTGTACTTAGATTACTATGGGCATTCTACATTTCGTGTGTCTAAAACTAACTTTTTGGAGTCTTAGGAATTTAAGTCCAAATTACAAAGTAAGCTTTGTACTTAGATTACTATGGGCATTCTACATTTCGTGTGTCTAAAACTAACTTCAGCTTCTGCACTTCCACTCACATCCCATTGACCTGAATTTAACCACATGCCCCATCCAAGCTTAAACTGAGAGGATTCTATTATTAAAAGGAAGAAAGTTATAATGGATATGGAGGGCAACTACCAGTCTCTGCCAAATATTTAGCAAACAGAATTCATATTTCCAACCCATACATTCAATTGGCTCTATGTAGTATAACCAATGCCAGGCTACTTTTCAAGGTTCAATAAAAGGATTCTACTGAGTTTCTAAAGTGCACTTTATATTTCCCCAGCTCTTCAAAGCCTGATAGAAATATTGTGGTAATATTATTTGTTTATCTTCAAACCTCACCCACCAAAATTCT
Source organism: Rhinolophus sinicus (assembly GCF_057876585.1). NCBI lineage: Eukaryota > Metazoa > Chordata > Mammalia > Chiroptera > Rhinolophidae > Rhinolophus > Rhinolophus sinicus. The sequence goes on along the minus strand of NC_142518.1, from coordinate 18,146,888 downwards.
GCCAATTATTTAAGACCCAAACCAAATTCTGCTATCACAAAGCTTTCTGGATACTTCTGACCTCACCTCAATCATATATCCATCCATGCAATAAATATTTGCCTAGGCATCATCTCTATGCCAAGCCTTGGATTAAGTCTTAGGAAATTTTAGGTGAATAAGAACATGTTCCTGCCTAGACAGTGTCACTTTCATCCTTCTAGATCTTTCTGTTTCATTTAATTTGGTAGTTGTTACATTCTATATTTAATTAGAATTATGTGTTCACCTGGTCAATTTTCATTTCAGCAATTCCTTGGGGACAGAAATCACACCTTGATTTTTGAACTCCCCTCAACATTTAACAAAGGACATAACCTATTATAGTCACAGAGTGAACTACCTGAAAGAGTGAATGAAAGAATAATTCATATTGTCAGTATTCTGTAATGCAACTCTTATATGAAAGTTCCATGATTCACTACTTTTAAAACTGACTTTGACTCCTAGTGAACCACATTATTTCCTTTCAAATTTGTTATTACTCCCCAAATCAAAGTTAGCTTTGTGGTTTAAATCTAGAAATATTTTTCAATCAGGTAGTTCCTCAGCTAGTATAAAATAGATATTTCCAAATAGAATAAGTGGGGTTCCTGTCAACTTTAAACACAAATATCTCTTTCTTAGCTCTCTTGATACTTCATTAAAATTATAGTACATGCAATAGAAACACATAAGGCCACAAAACCATGGGAGTGGAGCCATCAACAGGCAAGAAATTATAACAAATATCTGTAGAAAGGATAGCATATACAGGAGGACTGTTAATGAATCAGCAAAACCATTTGCAACCAAGAATACCCATGGAGTGGGTACAGTCAATGGCTAACATATCAGCCCTGCAGACCCTGAAGAAACTTTGAATTCAGAAAGAGCAAGTGAAATAAGGGGGCAGAAGTGAAAATTTGTGGTGATAACGGATTAATTGGAGCCAATCTCTCTCCACACCCCCAGCTACCTCCTTTTGATTCTCAAAAAAAAAATGACATCCAGGTATTTACTACACCTTCCCAACTCTTTCTTCCCAGAAAGAGCTAATACACCCCAGGAAGTCAGTGCAGGGAGACTTGGCATGACAGCCAACTAGCATTGCAAGTGAAGAATCAGTTTGTACTAGAACAGGGGAGTAGAGGTCCCTGGGTGGTGAAGAGAGTGGAATGGGGAAAATAGATATTAGGATTGCATAGTTGGAAAATATTGAAAGTATGATAAAAGGATTTCTGGATTTAAAAAATAATCCATTTGATTTTGACACTGGAAATGTCAAAATCTTATTGGGTGTAAGTATCACAAGGTCCATAATATCAGGCCACTTGGAAAAGGGTCAAAACAATCAAAATACTGCGCATATTGATAGATTTGGTGGTAAACAATAATTACCCAATCAAAATACTGTGTATTAAATATCTATGGATGCATATTACCCCTCCAAAAATCCATGGTTAAAACAACAATAAACATCTATTATCTCTCATTGCGTCTGTAGCTCAGGAATCTGGACTAGCTAGGGTAGAGATTGAGGCTTGCTGTTTCTCACGAGGCTGTTGTCAAAATGTTGGTCAGGGGTGTAAACATCTGAAAGCTTGCTTGGAGATGGAGGATCTGATTTGAAGATAGTTCACTTACATGGCTGACAAGTTGGTGTGAATAATGGCTGGGGAGGCCTCAGTGGGCCTCTCTCCAGGGCTGCTTGACTGTCTTCCTGACATGGTGCCTGGCTTCCCCCCAGAGCAAGTGTGATGGTTAATTTTATGTTTCAACTTGGATGGGCAAAAAGATACTCAGAAATTTGGTCCCACATTATTCTAGATGTGTCTGCAAAGGTGATTTTGGAAGAAATTTGACTTTGGGTGGTAAACACATGATGCAATATGCAGATGATATACTACAGAATTTCACACTTGAAACATATATAATTTTATGAACCAATATCACTCCAATAAATTTAATAAAATTGAAGAAAAACATTTAAGTCAGTAGATTGAGGAAAGAAGATTGCCCTCCTTAATGAGGGTACACCTCCTCCAATCCACTAAAAGTTTGAATACAACAAAAAAGCTGACCCTGCCCCATGTGAGAGAGAAATCCTCTTGCCTGACTGCCATCAAACTTGGACATTGCCATTTTTCTTGCCTTTCAAGTCAAACTGAAATATCAACTCTTCCTGGGTCTCAAGCCTACAGGCCTTCAGACTGGAACCATACCATGAGCTCCCCTGGATCTCCAGTGTGTCAACTCACCCTGTATATCTTGGGATTTTCCAGACCCCTGTAATGGCATAGGCTGATTCTTTATAGTAAATCTCTTTAAATATATATATATATACACACACACACACATATATATGTGTGTATATATATGATATTATATAATACATATAATATTTTATATATTTATATTATATATGTTTATATTTATAAACACACATTCTATTGGCTTCATTTCTCTGGACAACCCTAATTCATACAACCAGTGATCCAAAATCTCACTTAGAGTAATGGAACAAGAAATGGAAGTTTAGATGTTTAATAGGGAGGAAAAGATGAGCAGAAGAATTGAGATTACTAATATAAAACTAACTTGGCAGAAGCAGAAAAAGGTTATGGGATATTGTTCATAAGCCATTTGCTCATCATCAATTGAGAAAGCCATAGATTGATTGTAAAATTAATAAATAAAACATTATCGTATAATAATAGTATTTAAAAATAAGACAACAGGCACAAAAAGAACTGAAAGCAGAAACTTTTCAAATTGTTTACCTCGGGGGCTGGATACAAAGGTGGGATGATTGAGGGCAGGAGATTATTGATTGTGTTATATATCTTTCTGTATACTACTTGATTTAAAAACATGCATGTATGACTGACAAAACTATAAAAAGGTGAATTTTATAAAAATGAATATAAATCCTCATTTTATTTCTTTATGCAAAGCTTTTGTTTCCTATTATTAAGGAACTGATTGCCAGGGTTGTTCTTTGCTGTCTGATACCGAGCAGAAGTCATGTACATTACCCAGACAGGATCATTCATAAAAATAACTAAACTTCTTGATCATGCAATGTGCCAGGCAGTATACTAAACCCTCCACATGAATCAATACCTTTAATCTTCAAGGAGGTTATTTTGTAACGTGTCCAGAGGCTCACAGTTTGTAAGTGACAGACTAAAGACTCAAATGCCTATCTTTGTGAACACAGAACAGATGCTCTGAATCCATCGCCTTGAGAAGAAAATTGGGAAGGGCAGTGCAGGAACTAGAAAGAAGGGGCAGTTGTAAACCATAGCGTGGTGTTAATTTTGGCAAAGGTGTGAGATATTTTCCTGGCATTCAGGGACATAATTAACACAGAGGACTCTTCGAAAGTACTGAATTGAACATGGCTTTCCTTCAGGAAAGATGGAAAATCTGGGGAAAATCATGCATCCTCCTTCTTCTTCCCAAATCCATCACATACCTCCCACAAAAGGATATTTCTAAAACAAAACTACGAGTGCTCCCAGTCTGGGTTCCCATAAGACCTTGCATACCTTATCCTTCTCTTTACTGTGCTGTACAAAGGAAGACTCTTTATGTATCTGCCTCTCAAACCAGATAGTTAGATATATAAGAAGGAGAATGTATCTCCTTTTGTTTATATCTTAATTCCTAGCAACATATTTTGTGCATAGCTTGCACTCAATAAAGCCCAGTTGGATTATTAGAAAAATTATGTTCAGATTGCCAAAGATATCCTTGTTCAAGAAGCATTTATTTAGCACTCATGATATGCCAGGTACTGAGGCACAGCCATGGCCTTGGAAAGTTCACAATTTAGAGGTAGAGGAAGTCATACTTAAAAAATCAATAAATAAACCAATGTGATAAGGCAGGCAGCACAAGTAGGGTTGTTTGGTATTGGAGGGAAGAGTTAGAGAAAGAAAGGGACTATCTTTAAACATCAGTGGTTAAAATAGAGTGAAAAGGCAGCAGCACCGTTACTTTTAGCTACTGAGAACTCTGCAAATCCCATTTTCATATGAATTTATCAGGCAGGACACTTACTGAACAGTGTCCCCTTAAGTCAGACCATTGATTCAATTCAGGAACAAGGAATTAGGGAGGTTTCTATCTATCTGTCATTTTGATTCATTGGCACTATGTTGGTATACAATGAATTTTGTTTTCATTGGTCCCTTGGTTCTTTCTATCCTCCTGGAAACATAGTTTAACAAGAAATAAATTCTGGTTTGATGAGTTGATAAGGGTGTTTTTTCCCCATTTTTATTTGCACAACTATCTTTGGAGAAAAGGTCCACAGAGTAGTAAATTGTATGCCTGCTGTATTCATGTTCCCTGGCACTCTTCTGAAATACAAGGCAGTGACTACGAATGACCATGCCTAGTCATGTTTTTTCAATCAGGAAGGGGTAGAAGTCTGCAGAGTAGGCTTTCTGACAGTCCCAAATGAACGGGCAAATATAAAATTCAAAGCCAAACCCATTGAAAATTAAACAACCTTTTTGACAAATATAATTACATTCCATAACTTTACATATACAAATTAGTTGAACTCCCATATCAAGACCAATACCGTACTAATTATACAGATTAAATATAACATGAAAATTTCACTGTGACTATGGAAGTCAGTTTTAATTATGAGGAGTGAATTTTAATAGGTTTCCCAAACAACCTAAATTACACAGTATATTCATGACATGTCTTGGTCATTACATGCTTTTAAATCTTATTATCTATATCACAAACATTTCATGCTCTTCCTTATTTAGACTTTCAAATGAATTCTGTTGACTTATCCTAGCTTCTCATAACTTTCCAAGATCTTTTAAAATATTACACTCATTTAGCCCAATTTATACTTTTATCACCAAAAAGTCCAATTTTGAACTTTGGTTATATTTAAAAAGTTAGGTTTTCCCTATGGTCTTCAACTTAAGCCTTTTTAAATGGCACAAAATTACACTGCGAGACTGCCTCTGGAGTCGTAAAACAATAGTAATTTTAAAGCAGCTTTAATGGTCACTTAGGAGAAGCACAGACTGCTTAGAGTTTTTTGCATCTCTTTTTTTTCTCCTTCGCCTAGTCACAATTCTAAGAAGGCTTATGAAATTAGGCTTCAGTATGTAACATCCCTGTCCCACACCACAACTGTAAGATGATAAGGAAATATTGTGATGGGGTTCAGGACACGCTGTCCCCCACTACAGCACCTTGGCATATTGAAGATCTTAAGCTGAAAGGGTTTGGGAAAATGGAAGAAACAGGAAGGGCACTCTGACCTCACCTCTCTTGCCCTTCTTCCCTGAAACAGGTTATAAAACTCCAGTGAAAGATATCTGCCCTGTACAGGAAGGAGGAAGACAGAAGACATTCTTATCACCAGAGAGAGGGATTGTGGGGTTGAGAAATCTGTATGAACAAACCTTGTTAAACTAACTTTTATCTTCCTAGTTACTTCTTCACCACTTACTACCCTTAGTCCCAATACCTTTGTCTTGTCAATTCTTCACATATTTAGTGTTTCTTTGTCTCAAAGATAGAAAAATTTCCTGCTCTGATCACTGCTTCAGTCTTCATTCTCTTCTGAAGCCTCCCACGTATGTGTAAAAATTCAGTACAATTTGTGTGCTTTTCTGCTGTTAATCTTTGTCAGTTTAATTTTCAGACCCAGCCAGGGACTCTAAGAGGGTCAAGGAAAACTTTTCCCTCCCCTAAATTGCTAAGTCAAAGATGCATTAAGGGGTAGGTGAAATCCAAAGAGTGTATAGAAAAATATAGAAAAATGTCCACTGATCATTATAAAGTTGCATTCAAGCAAATTTTCACCTACTAAATTAAAAATGTACAAATATATCTCAGAAAAAATATTATCAAGGATGTTGATCAATTAATTTTTTTGAGTAGACACTGATTTCATATTCTGTTCCCACCTATATCATTGAAATTCATACCCTGCTGTTATATGCTCACCATTTATTTGACCATTCCATGCAGCCATTTTCCACATACAAATTTTGTTTTACTTCCCTCCGTTCTTCTGAAAAGCCAACATGCATGACAATAAGATCAATAGTGGTTAATATACTATCAACGCATTTGAATTATGTAGTCCATCACTGAGCAAGGATATAAAATGTCTACTGTGTTTTAGGCACTATTCTTGGCATTGATGCAGGACGCTGAAAGTTTCATCAAAAATGTTTCTTTGGAGAAGAGGACTGTTTGGTTTCTAATGATGGTAATGCATGGATAAACACACTTTGTTTTGTTTGCAGCGATGGTGTTCACAAATATATTACAGGAACTATTTTAGTGGGAAATAAACTTTAATAGGTTGATATGAAAATATTATTGCATTCTAAGGTATTTAGCATGGAACAAGTATCTTAGGCGACAAACATCTTTCATATTATAAAATGGACTGGTGAATTACAGAAAGATGTCATAGATTCTGAGATTTGCTTCTCTGTTAAAAATATTTTTTAAATAAAACTTACTGTTAGAAAAAAGTCAGTTAAATTTAAAATTATATTTAAACATAATGGAAAGCAGCCCATGCTCTACATAAACATTTAGAGAAATTGCCTGCAGATCGTCTATCCTCTTAGCCTGACTCCCCAAGGCTAAACCATCAAGCCTGACCTGACCATTTTAGTGATGGACAATAGATGTGGAGAATAATAGTTTACTTGAGTTTCTAAAAACATTTTTTTTTTTCATAAAAGTCAGAACTGCATTTCTAGGACACAGACCTAGAAACTATATTTCTTTGTATCTCCTTTCCTTATTTTCTCTGCCTCACTAGTGATTTGGTTAATTAACACTTCATCCAAGAATTACATCTCTTAGAGGTTCAGGAGAGTGTGAAATTGCCCTCCTGGCAATGACAAGGATGAAGAAATATCCCAGTCTCATAGCTATTACTCTACATCTGGATTTAAATTTTAATATTTTAAAGAATACCTTCTCTGGTAACAAAGAAGTACTACTCTATGACAGTAATTCTCAAAGTGTGGTCCCCAGATCACCAATATCACTACTATCCTGAAGGAACTCATTAGAAATGCAAATTATCCAGCCCCTTTACAGACATACTGAATCAGAATCTTTGGAGCTAGGGCCCGGGAATCCATGTTTTAACGAGCTCCCCATGTGATTTGATGCACAACAAACTTTGAGAACCATTGGTCTATGCAACTCCCTCACTATGTTTCATGTGAACATATTATTTAGTGATACAAGAAGAGTTAGATTAAATTATGGATTAGTGATTTAAATCTTAAATCCTTGTCTTTGAATGTTAAGCAGACTAGTTCAAGCCGATAGGGCTCCATCATTACACAGAGTGCAGTAGGTCTGTTGGCACAAAAATGACTGATTATCTTAGTAGATCCAAAAAGGAGGAAATGCCAGCTGACAAGTGGCAACACTTGTTTGAACAAAGGCATTGGTTTAAAAAGTGCACAGTAGTTAGCATTTTAAATGCTACCTTATCTTTAGGTGTTCGTTTAGTTTTAGTTTTTTTTTTCCTTGTCCCTATCTTTTGTTACAGGAATCTCATTCTGCTTATTTGCCATTGGGGTTTTACATTGTTAAGTGTTATTTCTTCCAGATAATGCTAATGAGTGCTGAGAGTTGCTAATTTTGATGCTAGGGCAACCCTGTTGGTAATGAATAAGTAAGGGTTTCCGGAAGAAGTTAAATTAGCAGAATTTCATCTCTATTGTCTGCAATTCAGTTGATAATCAATTTCCCAGACTAGAAAATTCTTTTCCTTACCCTCCACACCTGATCTGTTACCGAGTTCTATCAATTCTTTCTCAGCCGCCTCCATCCACCTTCATCATTTTAATTCCTTTGCCACTGCTGCAATTCAGTTGCTAATCATCTCGCAACTGGATGACTCTAAATCTAGAAACACACAAGGGATTACTGTAGCTATAAGAAGCCAACTCTTCCACAGGGGCTAATTTTCATTCTAGCTTCTAAAGTGAGTTCTGGCACTTAATTATTGCTCCTGTAACCCTAAGTGAACTGAATGGGAAAACAAACTAGTGGTGGATTGTGAGGGGTCTGTTTCTTTAAAAACCTCCCCATTCCCACCATGTACTATATAATGATTGTACTAATTCATTCAGTCAACTTTTTTTGATGCTATTATGTGTCAGGAGCTATTTTAAACATAAAGGTAACAACAGTCAATAAAGCCTAAAAACCAGAGATTTGCTTGTGGAATTCATAATCTAATGACGGTAATGTGTGAATAAACACATATCACTCATTATATTTATGAGGTGTGATCAAAACATATGGTATTCGTTTAAATAAAATAATTGTTACAGTAAAAGACACATTGCCATTAATCCCCCTCAAAATACTCCCCCTCACTTTGAACACACTTATCCCATCATTCTTGCCACTTTCTGAAGCAGTTCTGGAAGTCCTCTTTCATGAGTGTCTTTAGTTGCGTTGTCATGGCTGCCTCGATGTCCTGAATCAATTCAAAACATTTACCTTTCATGGTCATTTTGATTTTGGGGAAGAGCCAGAAGTCACACGGTGCCAGATACAGCGAATAAGGTGGATGAGGACATACTATAATGTTTTTATTTGACAGAAATTGCCATACCAGAAGCGAAGTGTGACATGGAGCCTTTCCATTGTGATCAAAAAATATGGTGAATACTGCTAACGAGTGCCATCCAACAGAAAGGCAGGAATCTTCAATGCAGGAAGTGGTGTGTTGAACCTTAGTAACAGTGTGTGACAAGTTTCAACTTGTTCAGTGCAGTCAGCTGGGTGTGAGCTACGGTTGAGAGAAGGTGTGTTTTAAAGTGTGCCATAAATCATCCTCCATTATGACAACACTCCCTGTCATACGTCGCTTCTGGAATATGGCAATTTCTGTCAAATAAAAATATTACAGTGTGTGCTCATCCACCTTATTCACTGGATCTGGCACTGTGTGACTTCTGGCTCTTTCCCAAAGTCAAAATGATTCAGGACATCGAGGCAGCCATGACAGTGCAACTAAAGACACTCACGAAAGAGGACTTCCAGAACTGCTTCAGAAAGTGGCAAGAATGATGGGATAAGTGTTCTCGAAGCAAGGGGGAGCATTTTGAGGGGGATTAATGGCAATGTGTCTTTTACTGTAATGAATTTTTTATTTAAACATTCACTGTATGTTTGATCACACCGTGTACGAGTATATCTATAGCTACCTCTACCTATATCTATGTCTAGCTATTTTAATTGTGATGGTCAAGGAGCTCCTCTGATGTAGTGACATTTGAACAGAGACATGAACGAAGTGATTGAGGAAACCATATTGCTATCTGAGGAAAAAGTGTCCCCGTATAGCAACTGCAGTAACCTGAAATAAAGAAAGGAGGCTAGTATAATGGGAGAGGGGTAAGGAAGGGGCAGGGTAGAAGATGAGGTCAGAGGTAGCCAGGGAATAGACCACCAGGGACAGTGTAGATTGCAGTAAGGGATATAGATTTTATCTTAAATGAGATGAGAAGCCCCTAAATGTTTTGAGAATAGAGGTGAGATAATGTGGCTGATATTTTAAAAGCATGACCCTGACTACTATGAGTTGAAGCAAGGAGATCAATTAGGGGATGATTTGCAATAAACCTGATGAGATTTGATGTTGGCATGGCATGAACCATGGTGGTAGGGGTGGATGTGGTGGTACGTCCTATTGGATTGAATGCAGGGCGTGAGAGAAAGGAAGGAGTCAAAGATAAACCTAAAGACTTTAGGCCTGAGGTAATTAAAGATGGAATTGCCTTTTACTGAGAAAGGAAAGACTCTAGAAGGAGACAATTCAGTGGGGGACAGAGACTGAAATTGGGGAAAATAAGAGTTTAGCTTTGGATATACTGTTTGAGATATCTACTAGAAATCAAAGTAAAATAGGTAATAAATTGTTGGAGTCATCAATTTAGGTGGGAGATTTAAAAATATATATACCTCCCTCGAGTCACATTTTTTTCTAGGATCACTGATTTTGTCATTGCATAGTGTTGTCCAATATTTTTCTTCTTGTTACAAGTGTTCTTCAAAAATAAAATATACAAATGTATAAGAGAAAGCCAAAAATTACTATCATCTAATCTTTCCAAAGGTAACCATTGTCAACATCTCAGTGTATATATTTCCAAATTGTATGCATATGTACATATATTACATATATATTAGTTTAAATCATATAGAACTACTGCTATTCAATCATTTTGACCTATAAAAACAACAATTTTATATTTCAACTTTATAAAGATATTAACATGAAAAAAATAGAAATATGCAAAGCATATTTTCCTATGCAGTTTTTAGATGCCTTGATTATTTCAACTGATTCTCTATGATATGACATGACAAAGCTCGAATAATTGACAACAAATTATAATGAAAGGAAGCAGGTAATATTAAAAACTTGAAAATTTCAACAAAATACAATATATCTATAAAACATTAAGGGTAACAAAATGGCTCCAGGCTGTTCCAAAATTACCAATGAACAAAATACCTAGGACTAATTCATATTTATTCTTTACCATGGTTTTGACCAAAACGTACTAGCTAACTTGCTTTTAGCCTAAATTATTTTGATTGTATTATATATTCAAGAAAGCTATGTGGATCTGATTCCCAAACCTCTAAAACTGCTAAAACCAAAGCTCTATGTGAAGCATTTAAATAATTCTCCATTTTCTAATAGATTCTATACTACGGCACACAAAAAAACTGAAAAAGACAGTGTTCTTAGGCCAACCGAAACCATGAAAACACAGCCTACAGTGGAAGATTTTTATTCCAAGCTATAAAGCTGAATACGTACTATCTTCAAATTCTTTTACCCGATGACACAGAGTAAAAAGTCTTTCATTTTAGTATGGCTTTTTAGAGGGGTCATGCCCTTCCATTTCTGTCTGGATATCTCTTTATTTTTCTATTGAGGATTGTAGCATAAACATAGAAAAACTCTTTCATTTACTTTAAAGCATTTTAATTGTGTTAATTGACTTGTGTGTGATTTTGATTGTTACACATTCATTCATTAAACAAATTGGGTAACATCGGTTGGTGGTCAAGCATGATGTTAATGAGACTGAGCTTATGGGTTTAATATTTGCCAGGGTCAATTTTGTGACATAGTCAGTAATCCTATGTATGAATATTATTGGTTTTGTGGAAAAAATATGTGTAAGCCACCGCATCTGTGTGTCAGGAAAAATTACCCACAGTAGATATCTCAGTTATTTGAGGATTAATTGTATGATTACAGCATGTGAAAGTACTCTATAAACCATAAAGCACTAAATAAACTTACAAGATTATTATAGTGACAAGATACAGCTAGCAAACATGACAGAAGAACAGAGTATTCTTTCAGCTTCAGTCTCTTGTTTGTTGCTGTAGATATTGTAGGTTTTGTTTCGTTATTGCTTTACAAATAAAAAAACAAAATACCCTAGAGTGTATTGTAAGGCAAAGAGATACTAATAATATCCAAAAAAAGTTTTAGTCTTTTTTTGAAATGTCCACTGGAATGGTTTCTTTCATTAAATGCAATAATGACTTTTCAAAACTCCCCATTTCACATTTCTCTGTTTACCATTATAAGCAAATATATATTTAGTGTTGGGTATGCACAAAGCATTGTGGAAAGTGTTAGAACTACTAATTTATAGTAACCAGATATGTACCCTGCCATCAAGGACAGTAGCCATATGCTATTCTTTTCTGTAAATTCATTTCCAGATCACTTAGCATCATGCTTTATTATTATCATCTACATTTTTCAGAGGAGGAAACTGAAGCTCAAAAAGCTTTAAAAAAAACTTGGTCAATTTCACAGCTTATAATTATTAGAGGTTTTGCTCTAAACATTTGCTTATTTCAGTTTAGCCAAAAGGAAGTAAGATGGAAGTGAGAACAAATAGACCAGTTTCCCTGGAACATCGTTTTTAAAAGGACAATAGAGGCAGTTTATTTTAGAGCTTAGGTGAGAAATAGTCAAAGGAAAGATTGAGTGGAATGCTAAAAAATTTTTAAATTCACTCTATAAACAATAGAAAGACATTCAGGATTTTGAGTATTGTGTGACAAGGAAAATCAATGATTTAGAAAACTGAATTACCCATGATATTTGGAATGGACAGGAAATGGGAAAGTGTACTGCAGGGAAACAACTTAAGAGGCTATTACAGTCTATCACTTATGAGGTTGTGAGGGCCTGAATTAAAGTATACAAAATTTTTAATTCCTCCCATGCCCCTCAACTGCTCCCCACAAACCAAATATTCTAGTTTCCTATTAATTTTTCTTAAGGACAGAGATCATTTCCTAAAATAAATGATATTTTCTCCTACTATTAACATCTTGCATTAGGGTGGTATATTTGTTACAATTGATGAACAAATGCAGACACATTGACTAAAGTACATAGTATACACTAGAGTTCACTCTTTGTGTTGTACATTCTATGGATTTTGACAAATATATATAATAACATGTATCCATCATTACTGTATCACACAGAGTAGTTCTGCTGTCCTATAAATGCTCTGTGCTCTGTCTATTCATATTTCCCTTTCTCCCTACCTTCCCCCCCCCCCCAACACACACACCCTGGAACCCCTGGCAACCACTGATATTGTGGCCTTTTCTACATACCTACCACAGAGCTGGAAATTGTAGCCTTTCAGACTGGTCCATCTTTCACTTAGTAATATGCATTCAAAATTCCTCCATGTCTTTTCATGGCTTGATACCTCATTCCTTTTTTATCATTAAATCATATTCCATTGCATAGATGTATCAGAGTTTGTTTGTCCATTGACCTACTGAAGGACAGCTTGGTTGATTTTAAGTTTGGGAGATTATGAATAAAGCTGTTGTAAACATTAGTGTTTAGGCTTTTGTATGGACATAAGTTTTCAACTCAGTTAGGTAAATATCGAGTTAATTGCTGCTTTGTACGGTAAGAGTATGTTAGCTTTATAAGAAGCTGCCAAACTGTCTTCTAAGGTGCCTGTACAATTTTGCATTTCCAGCATCATCTATATCTATATCTCTACATTCACATATATATGTATGCATATATATATATAAAATAAAGATTGTTTTCAAGATTTACATTCATAGTATATATTTACATATTTTTTTAAATAATTTTTTTTTCTGAATGAGTTTTTGGTTGGGTTGTTTGCAAAATTTCTCACCACTAATATTTATTGGGAAAAGCTATTCTCTCAAGTTATCACTTTTCTTCACATTAATTTTAGAGCTTATAAACTATTGATATAGTCTCTTCTGTCCATTTTGAACATAGAGCAAGTAATCAGAAGACATTAAATTAGATGTTAAATCAGAAGATGCAGCTTCTGTTTTAAAAGGATCTCGCTGATTGATGGGTTGAAAGTCGACTCTGGGAGGACAAGAGCAGAGGAAGAAAGACCAGATATTAAAATAGAAGAGGTAACAGATGATAATAAAATCTAGGGTATTAACTCTGGAGATGATGTACAATGCTCAGGTTCTAGATATAACTTGAAGGTAAAACCAACAGGATGTGGTGACAAAATGGATGTGGAGAATGAAAGAAAGAAAATATTAATGATAACTTCAGTAATGTTGGTCTAGAAAATTAGAAGACGTCAACTTGCCTTCATCTGAGGTAGGCAAGGGATAAGGGTCTTGCGAAGAGTCAATAATTCAACTTGGATATATTATATATGAGATGGCTTTAAATATCCATATGGAAAGTTTAATAGGCATTTGGATTTACTAGTTTCAAGTTCAGTAGAGTTCATCAGAAGGACTAAAGTTTGAGAAACGTTGCATATACATAGAAATCAAAGCCATGGGCTAGAATGAGACCTAGGACATGAATATAAACTCCTCCTCCCTTATAGCAGGAGATGCACTCATGATCAGAGAAACCTACCTTATTAAAGATCTGGCTAGCAATGGATTCAGAGAATGATTCTTCTTATACTAGGGCCAGGTTTTTTCTGAACTCTAAGGTTGTTCTACTATATCTCAAAGTTAGATCTCCAGGCACTTTCTGAATAAATAAATGTCCTGGTTTCTCTTATAGTATTTCCCCCCTCGTTTCTATAGTAACAATTTTAGATCTGCTCTTCAGTGTTTCACCTTCTACAAGATTGTACATTAAAAACAGTGAGTTACTTTTCATTTGGCCTATCCATTAGAAGATGAGGCCTGCTTCTTAGTAATTCAATCGCAATACCTTGATTAGTAAATATATCAACTATGAAACTGATATCACATTCAAAGTGGCTAATTTGAGGGATGTTTAAAGAAAGAATAATTTACAAAGGGTGGGAGAGCACGTAGGGAAAACACAAGCACTATAGTGCACAATGCTACCACTCCTATGCCTGAAGAGTAAGAGTAGGAAGAAATTTCCAGAACCTGGGGACAGAATGCTGTGTGGAAAAGGGCAACTAACAGAAGTAAACAATGCTGGATATTTGCAACCAGCTTAAGGAGATTTACAAGTAGGGAGCAGGAGGAATAAATACCCTGATCTCATTCTCCTCCCATCTTCCCATCTGTGGGTACTGTTATTTTCTGGTACTCCCAATTGACATCCAAAAAGAATCCAAAATATGGATACAGACCATGCAGGGTAGCAAAGGTGGACAATGGATCTGGAGTGCCAAGAGGAAGACATCCAGCTGAGTAGAATTTTAATAATTGCAGGAATTAAAACAATTCAGACTAGCATCATCTGATGAAAATAGTACAAGGTTATCATTACCGTCTTAAGTATTATTCCCAATTTACCTTACTTAAATGCCTCAATTTCCAATGCAAAGTAGTCACCAACAGAATTTTAACATATAATTAACACACAGCAAAAAGTGGTAAACCATCAAATAGCTGAGTAAAGTCGAAGACACTTGCATAATGATAATTTGACTAAAACTACAGAAGGCTAAGCCACTACTAACTAGTTCATAATCAATTTTCAGACTGGAAAAACAAGGTAGAATTTAAAGCAGTTAAGCTGGACTGTGTTAGATGCAATCTTCATGATGATTATTCCGTTAGGCATGCTCATTTAAACACAGTTGCAAGTTTTGAATGATGCTTGTCATGTATAGATTAAGGGGCTGCGAGACAATGATGGATTTATTTTCCCTCTTTAATAGGCTCAATTAAGAAAGATACTGTAAAATTCTTCTCAACTGCAATTTAAATTAGGAACCATAGTTTTTCATTATTTTGTAAAAGGCATTACAATGTGATGAGGTTTGATTAACAAAACCCATATCTTACAAGACTGGAATCTTGTTTAAGATGCAATTCCCTTGGCTACAGATTTTAAAAGTACAGATTTTCGATAGGTTAAGTAGAAATGAATAAAGAATAAAAATGATTTTCCCTGGGAATTCATATAAGGCAAACATCAAGTAGTAAATTATATTATGGAATATAAGGTTTTTCCAAGAATTAAATATTAATAAATTTGATAATATGTCCACCTCTAACTTAAAATTGAACATACAGTGTTCCCCAACATTCACAAAGTAGGAAAATAAATGTGTTTGGCATGTCAATTGTATTTTAAAGAACTGAAACTGCTCTGCACTCTCATAATCCAAGAGATTTCAACGATGACCCATGCTGGAAAAAAACATTGGCACAGACATGGTAAAGTGAAAGGAGCTAGAAATTGGTGATGAAAAAGCTAAGGGATCATCCAAGATGGAGGAAAGGACTAGAGATCAAATAGGGCTGCGACTCTATTTCTACGATTGCGATGAGGATTAGCTTTAGAGCCATAGACTGAGTCCTTCACTGAGACTGGGGACAGTTACCTACCTGATGAAGTCAAGGATAGAAAGATACCTTTTATCACTCTTCTGTCTGACGGTAAAAATTAATAGCAGAGTACATCAAGTGTGTCTAGGTAGGACCACTAGACTCAGAAACTTTAGAAATGAAGTTTTGAGTCATGCCACCAGAAAAAGTGCTGTGGCCAGTTAAGGTTTTATCTGGGGATAAAGGGAACATAAAATGTGTAACAGAAAAAGGAACTTATAAACACTGTGCACAACCCCATGACTAGTAGAAAACTATAATCATTATGCATTTTATTTTTTAATATAAGCTTTTTTACCCTTCTCTGCATTTACTATTTTATATATAAAGTGTGTATTTGGTGATTTACTTTATCAATTGAAATGTTAAAATAAAATATATCATAAAAGGACAGTGACTAAGCTAATAAAAAAGTATATATTACTTAAAGATGGATAGAAATATTTGTGGGCAGGGTGATCATACAATTTATTGTCCTAACTGGGAAAATGTTAAATTCAAAGGGGGTGCTAAAATAACAAAATATATTAATTATAAAATATTTAATTTATGTTAGTGAACCCAAAACGTAGTTCTATTTCAAAACTTATTTTTCAAAATAATTTCTAAAAAATCATGTATCTGCATATATGAAAACAAATAATCCCCTTAGTCATGTTCTCAACACTAAAATTTAACATAGCTGAAATGATTATTCTTGAGATATATCCATGCACTTTTATCAGGCTTTTAACTACGCATTTTTGTAATAATGTGTCATTAGTATTTTTCTAAAGATTGTATTTTTCCTATGTTGTCTTGCTATTGTTTCAAAAAATTATTTCGGACTTCCTCCAAGATGTATTTGATAACTAATACATTTTAAGTTGTTGACAACTTCAAATGCCTCTTCTCTGTGGAGTTTAAAATAATTGTATTTATTTTTTGAATTTTGTTTTGTTTTCAATTACAGTTGACATTCAATATTATTTTATTTGAGTTTCAGGTGAACAGCATAGTGGTTAGATATTTATATAATTTAAGAAGGGATCCCCTGATTAGTCTAGCACACCCCTGGCACTATACATAGTTATTACCATATCATTGACTATATTCTTTCTCTATGCTGTACTTTACATCCTGTGACCACTTTGCAGCTACCAATTTGTACTTCTTAATCCCTTCACTTTTTTCACCCAGTCCCCCCCAACCCCTCCCCATCTGGCAACCATTAGTTTGTTCTCTGTATCTATGAATCTGTTTCTGTTCTGTTTGTTCATTTCTTTTGTTCTTCAGATTTCCCAGAGGGTATTATGCTAAGCAAAATAAGTCAGGCAGACTCCTATGCCTTGACATTCGAATAGTATAGGAAAATGTTTGGAGGGCAGGTCTTAAGAACACACAACCTGTGATACTACTTCTTAAATACCTTTGTTATGATGCACGAGTTTTTTCACATATCCAAATCTCTTCCTCCTTGTGTAAAGATGGTGCTAATTATAGCACTTGTCTTATAGGCTTCTTCTTCATGTTAAACAAGGTAATGGATGGAACATTTGTGAAATGTCTGGCTCTAGTGGGGATCATGAATGTTGACCATTATTATGAAGTGAAATATTTAAAACAGTATTTTTGATTTTTGTAAAAATGTACACACATGTTAACAGTACTTATCTCTGAATCTTGGAGTTATCCATAATTTTCCTATTTTTCTTTTTTCTGTTACTTAATTTTACAATAAGGAAGTATAAAATGTTTTATTTAAAAACGTATTCATACATTCATGAAACAATAGTTTATAAAATTATAACTAAAATAATTTCAATGAAGATTAATAGTGCTTAGTTTAGAGCAGGGGTGTCCAAACTGTGGCCTGCGGGCCAACTGCGGCCCACGATCCATTTTTAATTGGCCCACAGCAAATTCCAAAAGTATATTTAGTTTACTTAAATAAACCAGGTGAGGCAATACGTACTTCACCTCGAGTGAGTGGCCCGGCTGTTTGTGTATTTACCGCATATGGCCCTTGGTGAAAAACGTTGAAAAAAGTTTGGACACCCCTGGTGTAGAGTATTTGGGACTATGCCTAATTTTTAACATCTCCTTTTTATTTTCCAAATTTGCTACATTTATAAATAGAAAGACAGTATGAGATTTCTTAATATTTCAAATATTTAACTTGAAAATGCATTTAATTGAAAAAATGTGTATTTTTATTTTATTAAAGAGATACATAAATTGTAAATGAATGCTGTAAAAAAGCCATCTTTATTAAGTTATCCAAAAGAGTGAGATACCTTATTAAAATTGTACGTTTCAATTCAATAAAATATTTTGGGTTGACTTTAATAAATAGCTATCAATTCACATTTCCTCTGAACTTGTATATGTATATTCCTGAGATAGTTTAAAAAGATCAAGGTCCAATTGCCTAATGCTGTACTCCACTTCTTGTAACTATATATATATAATATATATAAAATTGTAGTTGACTGTGTGAGAGATATAAATGATAAATGTCTAACTATTGCATTGTTTTGTACACCTGAAACTAATAAATAAATAAATAAGAAAAGAAAAAAAAGAAAAAATTAAAAACATTAAAAAAAAAGGTCCAATTGCTAATGAACTTGTTTTTTTATTTGTAAAATAGGGGTAGTGAATCATCTTAACTGCCACCACAGGATAGTTGTGACTATAATATAACAGAATATAGCAAAAGGTCCTGATAAAAGAAATATCCTATGGAAATAGAAAGCATTTTATCATGAAATTAATCACATATTTGTTCCATAGTCTTTTAATCGTGGAATCGTGATTAAATTTACCTGTGTGTCATACAGTGTGTGTTTTATTATGTGTGGATTTTCTTAATTCTACAAGCTACATTTTGGTATAAGACAAAAAGCTTAATTTTGACAAGTCTGTATTTTACAGGGGTTTCATCTCTTCTAGTCACAAAGGAACTCTGCCCCGTTATCAGATTTCTTGCTTCTCAATTGCTCCCTGTGTGAAACTTTGTGAGAGCTATAGAAGAAATTAATATTTGAAATTGGGTAAACTTGATGGAGTCTGTAAGCATAGGAGAGAGAGAGAGAGAGAGAGAGAGAGAGAGAGAGAGAGAGAGAGAGAGAGAGAGAGAGAGAGAGAGACTGAGCTATTTCAGAGAAAAACACATTTTACAAAAAGCCTGTAATGCAGCTTAAATATTCGGCAAAATGCCCAAGAGGTAGTTTAACCTGCCCCAGTAATGGGGAGTTGCTTTAATACTGCTCATAAGGAAGCGATTCCTTTGTTAAAGGGCTTTCCAATTGAATGAGTATACCCTGTGCTTACCTTAGGAGGCCTTCCTTTCCTAAGAACTCAGGTTCAGTGCTTAAAATGCATGCCTGGAGACAGACCTAACCTTGATTTCTCAAGGAAAAAGAAATCCTCACCTTTGATTTGAAAAATGGACTTAATAGATCAACCCATTGAGTCTTTCATTATTCTTAGGTATTATTGCTAGGATTAGGAGTAACATAACACTCCCTCTGTTTCAGGAAGCATGTGGTTTGGGACAGAAAGTCTCTAATCTAATTTCAAAATATCCATGGCTGCTGTAAATTACTTTGGGCAGAAAGGTGGTAGCAGACAAAGTTGCTATGAAAGATATCATTTTAAATGTCATGGAGAGAATCAATAATCAAGGTTTGTAACATAAAGTTTTATTTGGCAGATACAAGAATGAAGAAAGGCTCTATAAATTCTCTAAGGTCTCCTGCCTATTCCCCACAATAGGAATTAATAGCAAGTGAATAGCATGAGGGACTTCAAAAGATTACAATAATTCCTCCATGATTTGAAGAATGAAAAATAATGGGAACTTGTAAGAATGTGTTAGAGTCATTAAGCAGTTGTTTCAGAAATTGTGAAAAATAAAGGTAGCAGGAAGGCATCATATTGAGAAACAAGACAGGCTTGTTTTGTAAGTATATGTTTTACAAAAATGTAACATATTAAAAACTAAAACAAAACAGAAAGATATAAGAAAACTCTGGGAGGTATTGGATATGTCTATTACCTTTTTTGAATTTTATTTTTTAAATAATTTTTTAATTTTTCAATTACAATTGACATACAATATTTTATTAGTTTCAGGTGTACAGCATAGTGATTAGACATTTAATAGCTTATGAAGTGATCACCCTGACAAGTCTAGTACTCATATGACACCATACATAGTTATTACAATATTATTGGCTATATTCCTTATGCTTTACATCCCCATGACTATTTTTTAACTACCAATTTGTACTTCTTAATCCTTTCCCTTTCTCACCTACCCTCCAACACCCCTCCCATCTGGCAACCATCAAAATACTCTCTGTATCTATGATTTTGTTTCTGTTTCATTTGTTTATTTTGTTCTTTAGATTTCACTATAAGAGAAATCATATGACATTTGTCTTTCTCTGTCTGATTTATTCCACTCAGCACAATACCTTCTAGGTCCATCCATGTTGCTGCAGATGGTAAGATTTCATTCTTTTTTATATTTTATTTTTTTAAAGATTTTTATTCAAATACAGCTAACATACAACATTATATTAGTTTCAGGCGTACACTGTAGTTGTTTAACATTTATATACCTAAAGAGGGTAAGGGGGGTGGGGAGTGGGGGGTGGGAGATGAGGGTAAGGGGGATCGAATATATGGTGATGGAAGGAGAACTGACTCTGGGTGATGAACATACAATGGGATTTATAGATGATGTAATACAGAATTGTACACCTGAAATCTATGTAATTTTACTAACAATTGTCACCTCAATAAATTTAATAATAATAATAAATAAATAAAAAGAAATTATCACCACGATAAATCCAGCAACCATCTGACACTGCACCACGCTATCACAATATTATTGACTATATTCCCTATGCTGTACATTACATCCCCATGACTCATTTGTTTCATACCTGTAAATTTGAACCTCTTATTCCCCTTCACCTTTTAAAAATTTTCAATTGCGGTTGACATTCCTTTTTATAGCTGAGTAATTTTCCATTATATATACGTACGACCTCTTCTTTGTCCACTCATCCATTGATGGACACTGAGGTTACTTCCATATTTTGGCCATTGTAAATAATGCTGCAATAAACATATGGATACACATGTCCCTCCAAAGTCATGTTTTGGGTTTCTTCGGATAAATACCCCGAAGTGGGATTACTGGATCTTTTCTTGTCTCTTGTTATAGCCTTTGTTTTAAAGTCTATTTTGTCTGATGTAAGTATTGCTAACACAGCTTTTTTGGTTTGGTTTTGTTTTGTTTCCATTTTCATGAAATATCGTTGTCCGTTCCTTTACTTTTAGTCTGTGTGTCTTTCGATTTGAAGTGAGTCTTTTATAGGCAGCATCTGTAAGGGTCTTGTTTTCTTATCCATTCAGCTACCTCATCGTTTGATTGGAACATTTAATCCATTTACATTGAAAGTAATTGTTGATAGATGTGTAGTTATTGCTATTTTATTACTCATATTTCTAATCTTTTTTTCTCTTCTTAAAGAAGTATGTCTATTACTTTGATTATGGTGATGGTATCACAGGTGTTTACCTATGTCCAAACTCATCAAACTGTACACATTAAATACATGCAATTTTTTGTGTATCAATTATACTTCAATAAAGCTGTTAAAAATGTAACATATATGCAAAAAGAGCATATAAATCTTCATTGTACAGCTTGATACATTTTCACTAAGTAAACACACCCATATAACCACCACCAAGATCAACAAGTACAACATTCCCAACACCTTTGAGGCCCTCCTCATGCCCACTTCCACTAAGTGCCACCATAAAAGTAACCACCATCCTGATTTCTAACACCTTAGATTGGCGTTGCCTTGTCTTGGACATTATATAAATGGAATTATACAGTGTCTAATTTTGCCAGGCTTCTTTTGTAAGTATTATGCTGCTGCTCCTCCATGTTATGGTGTGTAGCAGTAATTTCATCCTTCTCATTGCTGTACAGTGTTCAATTGTGAATATTCCTCAAATTGTTTATTTTTTCCAGAGTTGATGTGCATTTAGATTGCTTCCAATTTAGAGATTATATGACTAATACTGCTATAAATACCTTTGTATATATCTTTTGATGCATTACATACATACATTACTGGGTTACATGCGTATACACAGGAGTTGTACATATGTTGAGTGTACATATGTTCAGATTTAGAAGACATTGCCAAAAAGATTTCCAAAACAATTGTACTAATATTATACATTCCCACCAGCAGAACATTAAGACTCTAGTTATTCTACATCTTCAACAATCCTTGAAATTGTCAGGCATTTTAGTTTTATGTGTGCTGATTGGCATGTGGTTATAACTCCTTTTGCTTTTAAATTCTCATATAAATTTGCATTTAAGCATATGAGAATAGGTTGATCTATATATGATTTAGGGGCAGTAAATTAATTATATAAAGTAAATAAATCAATCATTGCAAGTATTAAGCATTCTGTAATTTTATATAATACATACTCTCTATATATTCATTCTATCTATATATCTACACACACACACACACACACACAAACATACACACCCTGTCTTTCTTAATAGATTTGGAAAAAGGAGATTGATTTTAGTTGGTGACTAATTTATATACTTTATTGTAATAGCAATTTATTCATTTTAGTAAATATTTTATGACCTTCATTATCCCTCATTTAGGAACAAAATGAAACATTTTCTACATTTCCAGTCAACCAAACTGGTTATACCATAAAATAAAATAAAATCATTGAGAGAAACAGTTTCAATTAATAACACATGCTGGGTCTCTAGCACAAAGTTTGGTTCAAGAAGTGTATTTTCCTTTCCATCTAAGGAGTTGGGTTATTATGCTGCAACTAATGGGAAATTAATAGATTTTCAAAGCTCTGCAAGCAATAAAGATCATACACCTCCACATTATTTTTAATTATAAAATGTTATGGTTGATTTCCTTCAATGTTGATCTATACAACAAGGGTATAATTTTAAATAGATGTAAACCTTTCATTAAAACACAAGGAAAATTCAGTTTATTCCTAGAAATCATTCAGAAATTAAAGTCTGCAATTTAATACTCATAGATTTACTGCTAAAGAAATAGTTGGTACAAAAATTAATATGTCCTTATATTTCACTATGTTGAGACCTCCTTGAGAGAAAGGACTTGGATATTAATTATCACTGTTTACATAGGTCTAGAAAAGAATCTTTAAAATAATATGAGATTAATAAATGTTTCCTGACTCACTCTTATTCTTTGTTATAACATACTCTGATAATAAGGTGGACTAATGTATGCAGTCCTCAAATAATTTCACTGAGTATGAAAAATGGACCCACAGATTAGAACTCAATAAATTAATTTATGCTTTGGAACAATCCATTATCACTGTGTTCAAGATGACTATGTTATTGCCAGCAATGCAATATTTTGTCTGCTTTGTCAAGAATTAAACTCCAAACCTTTTGGGGTAGACTTCAGTTTGATCTCAATGCGTTCTGCCCTGTATCATGCCCTTTCCCATGTGACTTTGTAGCTCCTCCCACTAGAGGCAGAGTTTATTTTCCCTCCCCTTGACTTTAGGTTCTAACATTTGACTTGCTTTGGCCAATATTTTTCAGCAGATGTGATATAACCAAAGGAATGAAGTCTACTTCTTGGTAGGGGTTATCTTCCTGCAATACTGCCATCAACATGAGAAGAGACTGGGTCTCAGAATGAACATATGTTCAGTAAAATGGAGCAAGGAACCCTACCCAGCAAAGCTTACGATTTGAAGCAGTCAGGGGAGATCATCCAATTTACAATCAATCTGCATACTCACGAGTATAAAAATAAATGATTATGGTTGCATGCCACCATTGTTATAGCAACAGATAATTGTTATAATTCTTAAAAGCAGACACATGTTGAATTCAAGTTTGTCCATAACACTTATCCAAGTGCCTAGAGTAGGCCATCAATAAATGATTATGGAATGATATATATGAAAATACCTATTTTCAAAAGCCTAAGCTTTGAGGACTTGTCATCTCAGTATTTTATTATGAAAGTTTAAAGGCAGAAAAGTTGAAAGAATTACATAGGGAACATTCACATACTTATCATTTGCAAACAACATGAACTTTCAGATGCCATTTATGATAACTAAACAAAACTACCTAAATGAAAGACTCTAGCTATAACTAAAGAATCTAGGAGAACATTCATGTACTTTCCCCCATAAGTTGTAGTTATCACACTGTATCATAATTTCTTTCTTATATTTCCTAAATAACTCAGAAAAGAAACAGATCAAGGCTAGTGTGCTGCAAGATGACTGCTCCATAAATTTTCTACTGGGATTTTAGAAAGATTAATTGAAATGACTGACAAATGACACAACTAAATCTCATATACATATAACAAAGTGTACAGTTTGGTAAAGGATGGTTTCTGCCATTCATTATCTGTCCCTCGCATAGTTCTCAGAAATGCCCAAATTAGTAATTTTTCATACGGGGAAGAAGGGATCTTCTGCCATGGAGTGAAACTAGGCTAGTCTAGCCATGTCTGGGCCTCCCATTAGACTTAGAGTCTCTTCTAGACCTGGACCAGAATGATGAAGGGGAAGAAGTGATTTACATTTCAGAGCTTGCCCTCCATCCAACACACATGTCGAGCAAGAAATAAAGACTTTCATGGGTACAAAGCAAAGTAAATGGAGTATGAAGTTGAGGCAATGCAGTTGGGCTGGATGAATCCCTAATCCAGAAATGCTGTACATCTTTTCCATGCTATATGCATTGTTCCTGATATTATACTATTGGAGCAAAACAAACATACATTTAACTATACTAATTCAAGTATATACACTCAGGACAATTGAGGAATAAGAGAAAAAATTAAAATAGTACCAGTGATTCTGTTAGTTATTCCATTCAACCAAATGTGCCACAAAATAAGGATCCAGTAAGAGTTATACATGTCATCTTCCTTTAATCCAGCCCATCTCTGAATTCCTCTATTTGTGTAAACTTTTTGCTGTTGTGAGAGTGATTCCAGTGCTTAGAAACACATTTTTTCATATAGTATGACCTTTAAACATAAGCCAACTACTTAATCTGTTTCCTAACTGAGAAAAGAGGGCTTTTCTAAAGCAGGAGTTAAAGCTGTCGATGAGATGAACTGTCCAGACAAAACCAAACCCTACAATCTTAAGAATGATCAAAGGTAATTTTGACTTCAAATGATATCATGTGCCCTGACTTTAAAATCTGACCCTCATGTTAAATTGATTTCAGTCCCCTCAGCTGAAAATAAAACCTCTAACTGCCAAATAAATTATGGGATCTCTAAAGTATCATAAAAAATAAGATTTACTAAGTTTTAGAATGAATTAATGTTTACCAAGTGCTGCTACTATTACATAAATCATAGCTTTACTGTTTACTATCTATAAAATAATTTTCAGTAGTTATTTGCCCAATTTTCTTATCTCTTCTACTAGATAGTAAGATTCTGGATAATTTTCTCTCTTTGCATCCCTTGGAGTATTAGCATATTTCACTGCACAATCTTGTGAATGAATGAATAGATTAATTCAGACACCATCCATGACTACTTTCCTACTGGATTATATTGACATACAAAAAGACATTAGATGCAAACAAATACCTGAACATTTGAGCATTTGAATACCATACTTTTATATTATTCTAAATCAAAATAGAGTCAGCCTAATTATCTTACATTTAAAGTGAAACAGGAAAATCAGTATGGTATAACAACCACAACACACAGGAGATCTAATCTGATGAAAAATGAACTTTTTCTTATGTAATCCATTGAATTTTAAGGATTGACTTGGAAAAGTATGGAACCAAAAGAAGAAAATAACATATATTGACTACTTAAAATAATCCTATGAGACAGGTACTATTCTTATCCTTATTTTGCAGGTGATAAAGATGTCATAAGAAGTTAAGCAATTTGCCTAATGTCACACAGCTAATGTCAGTGCTACAATTTGAACCCAGGCAGGCTGGCTCCAGTGCCTTTAGACATAATCTCTCCATCATACTCCCTAGTACCAGGTATATGACGCTAACAACCTATATCTACACAAATGATTTCCCTTTGTACTCTGAGGGGAGTGAGGATTCTTACATGCACAAATTAGATTCTGAATATCAACTATCCTTTTAAGACTTATATTCCCAAAGCAATGTAATTGAACATAAAATAATATTGGAAACAAAGAAAACCCTTTGGAAGCATTTTTAAAAATCTAACTCTACATGAGAAAATAATGCACCAATCAGGAAAATAAGTCCCTTGGTTCAATTCTAGCCTGTAGAAGCAGCCTGCAAAGGAAAGGAATAATTCCTCGGTACTAACAATTCATCAATAAAGGTTTCATGAGTAAAAAACAAAAGCACTCTTTATAGTAGTGTAACTGTTTTATGGAAGTCCAAACAAAAATCTAAGCATATAGATACTCTTTCTAATCATGAATATTTCAAGCATGCAATTGCTTCTTGAACCCATGTTCTAACTACAATTATCTAGAAGCATCATTATCTATTGTGGTTTAGCATTTAGACTGGCAAAGACAGGAACCCCTGAAAAGACTGAAGACAGGCTGTATCTTGCCAATTGCTTGGAAGAGGCCCAATCATTGCATCTTGTTTACAGCTGGAGATAGATGTGGTTCTACATTTTTCTACGTGTTTTAATAAATTCTTATTTTCCAGTGTTCATTCTAATGCAAAAATGGAGCTGGCTATGCCCCGTTTCCTCCTTGTCTCAAATCAGCTTTTTTCCCATTTCTCTGCTGTCACTCCTTTCCTATGTGAGTATCTATAGCTACTCAATAAATATTTGCTGAATAATGAATAGTATCACATCAACAAAAATCTCCAAATCCCAGACCACTATACATGTTGATTTCTTTAGCCTTCAAACACCATCCATGACCACTTTCTTTGTGGATCAAATTGACATTCAAAAGGACAGTTTCAATCCAGTTAATCTTCTGGTTTTATTTGAGGCAATTTTAATGCAATTCAGAACTTTTAGTGGGCTGCATAGGTCCTTTACTACTTCTAGTTTCAAAACTGACAGACAAAGCTGGAATCTGATTCTGATGAACTTATCCAATAAAGTTCTGAAGTAAATAAAGATGATGTAGTTTATTCTACATAAACTTAAGTTGAATAAAACATATATTTTTATTACACTCCTAGCTCTTCTGTTCAAGCCCCTGACAATTGGATCTTCATCTTTATAAATTTTAAAACTACAACAAAATGTCTGTTTCACCTTAATTACATTATATATTTTGAAGTCAATCAAATACAATTTGAATATTAGGTTAAAGTATCATTTTAATAGGTTGAATGTTACTTCCACTGCTTGCTTTTCAGATCCTCTCTGCCTGAAATAACCAATCGCCTATATCAGCAAAGACACAAACTGTATAAAAGAGCTTCCACCATTAATACAGTCAAGCTTCAAAACTTCCAGATGGATGGTTTCCAATTAGAAAGAGGGAGTACACAATGCTTTCATAGGTAGTAAGAAAAGAGCCTGACAAAGGATTTCAGCTAATCCTATGTGGGTGGAAATTTCAGTCAAGAGAAGAAAAAAATCTCATAAGAAAGATATTAAAGAGAAAAGAACAAACTTTTTTAATGCTGCAGGAAGCAGAAGTACAGTAGCTTTCTAAAACTTGAGAAACAAATGTGTGTCACCAGATTATAGGGCAAACAGGTTGTATGCCCCTATCAAAAAGTCAAGAAGAAAACCCCTTTTTAACACTTCCCTTTGATATGACCTAAGTTAGTAAAATTTAGACCTAAAGAAAAGATGACATTGTTTTTTTCAGATACAAATGGGAAAAACTTTGCAACCACATTGAGGTCATTACCACAGAGAGGTTAAAGGTGATCTGGGGCAAATATGGCCGCATAGCATATTGGCTGAGGGTACAGAATCTTGGGTTGGACCTCCTGTCTACGATTCTGGTTTTTCTACATTTTGTCTGCATAACCATGAGAAAACTGCGCAGCCTTTCAGGTCTCAGCTTGCTCTTCTCCCAATAATAGAATTCTCCAAAAGGAATAAACAAGGAGCTGTACGTAAAGTTCTTAGGACAGTGTCGATGTTATAGGACAGCTGGAATTATGAGTTGCTTATGGGCAGCAAGACTCTAGGCAAAAGAAGAATAGAATTCAAAAACCCATGTCAATCTGATGCTATATTTCCTCAATTTTACAGAACAATTCAAGGCAAGAGTTAAAACAGGTACGTCCTCAACACGTGATCGGCAATTCCAGCACGTACCCGAGGCGAGCACCAAGGTGCACATGTCACTTGAGCATATAGAAACCACAGCTCATCCCCTTAGTAATATTTTATACTGTCCTAACCACATAGGTTGGACTCCTGCATGCCAAAGCAAAGCTCCCTCAACACGGGTGCAGCTCCACACAACAAAGGAGGCAAAAGTACATTCCCCATTTATCTTTACTGTTTCCAAGGAAACAATGCTGCAGAGCCCAAAGTCATTCTCAGTCAGGCCCGCATCAGTCCAGGCCTGATGGCAACCTTTTACTCACAGTCTGTCACATGCTCCAAAAACGTTACCTGTTATTGTTCCAATTAGCAAACAGGTGATATTCTATGTGAGTTCGTGTATGTTCTCACTATCAATGAAGATACTGTCAATAACACGTGAAAGTGAAGACTGCCAGAGGAACCGAAATTATCCACTGAGTAGTGAGACACTAACTATACATTGAAAGTACTAAGAATGCTGTTTTTGCCTGTAAGTTATCTGTGTCCCCCTTATTCTAGAAAAAATATTCCAAATTTTCTTTAGAAGGTAGGTTCTTACCCCGACTTCCATGTAGTTCTGATGGGGGTGATCCATCTTTGTATCTAAGGATGGGACTTGCAGTGCAGGTTTGTGCCCACGTGATTAATTCAAGACAGACATGTGACTTAAGTTAGGCCAAAGGGGGTTCCCTTAGATTTTTACTACAGTGATTACAAAAGAGAAATGTTTGCTCCACCACTAGTGTATCATGATAGCACTTCTGAGGTGAGCACCAATGGCCAGGTACCAAATGGGCAAGGCCTGCCTGAGAGCAAAGGCTACACAGAGAAAAGCAATAACAAAAGATGAAAAGAAGGTGAAAATCAAAGTTTTTGGAATTTTCAAAAATATAGTCCAGCAAATTTCCTTTTTACTTTAAGTCAGGATGAACTGGGTGTCTGTTCAATGGAGTCTCTAAGATTCCTGACTAATACAGGATATGAATTGGGAGGGGAGATGCAAATGTAAACACAGCATGCTTAACTGGAAAGGGCAAAACCCACAGCATCTAGTCCCAGGAAGCACGTGCCAGTGTAGACCAATTCCACCAAATCCACATGGTTGAGAGCTGGTCTGAGGGGCCAGGACTCAGGCTGGGGAGCGGGCGGGTTAACCCCCTCTTCAGAATTAGACACTTATGATGTCCCCTAGCACATCTGAACAGCCTATTGTGAAGCAAAGATGAACTGCCACAGACTCCGTTCCTGGAAAAGATTGGCAGAACTTGGAGCACAGGACGCTTTCTAGTCTGCTGGCTGACATGTGGGGCTTGGCTTCTCTAAGGTCCTAGAATCCCAGAGGAAGTGGAGAAACACTAGGTTATCCAAGAGACAGAGGCAAAAGTAGATGAACCAGAGACCAGACAGAAGATGAAATTGCTGTTTAAGAAAACAACTTCTTGATTGTGTAAAAAAGTCTCCTTGAACCTAGTCTGAGCAGATAAAGGAAGATCCACGGCTAGTATCTGGGATGGGACTAGTATGTGGCAGGTTTTGCTATTTCATTCCTAGGAAAATACAAAAGAAATTATTTGTCCCCAAACTACTGTCCAAAAATGCCTGTTGGTTGTTAGATGGGAGAGGGGAGGGGATGGGGGAGAAGGTGAAGGGATCAGAAAGAGCAAATTAGTAGTCACAATATAGCCACGGGGGTATGAAATACAGTACGGGGGATATAATCAACAATGTTGTAAAGATCATGTAAGGTGCCAGATGGGCACTGGACTTACCAGGGGGATCACTTCATAGACTGTGCAGATGCCCGACCACTGCGCTGTACACCTGAGGCTGAAGTAGAATAATATTGTACGTCAACTATAAGAAGAAAAAATATATATATATATAGTCACGGGAGGTGGAGTACAGCATAAGGAAGACAGTCACTAGTATTGTAACAGCTCTATACGATGTCAGAGGGGTAGTAGCTTGGGGAAGGAGGGTTATCACTTTGTGAGGGGTGTAAATATCTAACAGTTATGTTGCTTTGTACACCTGAAACTAATTTTTTTTAAAAAAGAAAAATACAAGGTCAATACAGGTAAAAAAAAATATTCATAATGCTTGTCATTCAAATGAGATAAACACTTTTTTTAAAAAGGTACTAAATGGGATAGTTTGTCTTATTATTAGGCAAAAATCGTATTAGACAGCATTTGTGATGTCCCCGTAGATATTCACATGGAAGAAAATTCCAAAAAACAACATCACATACAACAAAAAGACATTTCTAATCTTACTGATTAAAAGAAAAACATTAATGCTATACAAATACACTAGACTGGAAATCAAACTTGACCTAGTAATATAAGCAAACATTATAGTGTTATGTGCTATATTCTGAGCAGAGCTTTTTTATAAATTAAGTAAGATGAAGACATATATTCATCAGTATATGAACATCATCCTTAAGAACTGCAGGATTTAATAGTGAATATTTTAATTACTTGCTTTCTTAAGCCATGGTCTTTAATAGTCTATTATAATTTCTTCACAATTAACTACATGATATGTGAGCAACAAGCATATAATGTTTAATGAGTGCTTACTATGAATATGTTGAGTAACTTCACATATGCTTTTTTATTTGTTATCAGAATGTCCTCAGACTCCAGCATACCATGAGTTCCAATGGCATCTTACTAAAAGTAAAAACCTAGATTTCGGTAGCTTTTATGGTGAGGAACTGATCAAGGACCTCTACTTGTCTGCAAAAATCTCCCTCAGTTCTATCTGAGAGTCTACAGGTGTTAATTTCTGTGTGTTCACATACCTGCCTATACTTGCTGAGTACCATCGTATCCACATGCAGTGGATATATATTGGAAACTGCTATTTATTCCCAGTCACTGCTGGACACACTATTACTCTGCTATGACATCTGGAGACATCTCAGTCTCTACTAGTCATCCTCTAAGTGCCACCATGTCCTTCTTCTGTTAGGTCAGACATCTAGAGTTGTCACTGAGCACTGCAAATGAAGCGTTGGCACACTCCCATCAGCAAAGCTGTTCAGGAATGGTGTGGTGAAGTGGTGTGCCAAATGCTCCCCTCTCCTCATATCCCTAAAACACCCCAGCCTGTCCCAATGCTTTACAAAATCTCTAATGGAAGTGTTCTTTCAGATTTGGGGTTTTCATTTAAATCCCTTCACCCCTGGTATTTTTATCCCAATATTACATAGGACTTATACAAGGTGAGGAAGGCAGGGTGAGGAAATTACATCAGATGACAAATCTGAAAAAGGCATATCATGTTTAATTTAGGACTGACTATTCTTTCTAATAACAAAGGTTTTCTTACTGGGTCAGGTTCTTGTTACTTAGTTCCTACTTCCTCAGAATTAGCTCTCCTAAAAACCCTCTCATCCTCTGAGTCAGAACTCACTTGATTTGAAGTAACAGAAATCTAATTCAATGTTGAGCTGGTTGGAGTAGGAAAGAAATGTGACTGTTTCAACAAATTGGAATTCCAAATTCCAGCGGTGGTCTTGTCTTTAGATACAGCTTTGTCAAAGGACTTTGATGATGTCTTCAAGTTTATCTCTCTTTTTCTCCATCTCTGTTATCCTGTATGTTGGCTTTAGTCTCAGGCAAACCAAAACAGTATATATAGCAGGATAGCACTTTCTTCTTCTTGGTTCCAGAAAAAGTCACTGGGATGAATCTGATTTCTCCAACTTGAGTAACTAGGCCCAGAGCTTAGCCAGGGAGATGGAGTACTCTGATTGCCAACCCTTGCTATGAAGCAGAGCAAGCCATATAATTAACATTCCTAGTAGTTAGAGGGAGGATACTTTACCAAAAAGAAAATAAGCTGGGCAGTAACAATTGTCCACTAGAGCCCTGCTCTCCACAGATACGTGCAGGGCAAATCTGATCACAAAGCATGCCCAGATAAAATGGAACCTCAGCAGTGGGAATGACATGGTTTAAATTCTTCCCGTAGCTCGTATGCAAAGAGCCAGTATTCAAAACTGGGGCTCATTATTCCAATGCCTACCTTCATTTGACCATATTTCCTGCTTTCCTAATTATGATGTCTTTTCACACTTCAAAAGAGCAATCCTAGCTATAATTATGTAGGCACACCAAGAGAACATACAACTTTGTAGAAGTCGGAAAGGCTCAAGTACAGTTCCTCAAAGTGTATTCTACACCACCCACTTCAGAATAACCTGGGGTGCTTATTAATATTTCTGATTTGGGAATCACTTCTGAACTCTTAAATCAGAATCTTTGGGTTTCTCCTCTGCCTGCTACGGCTTATGCTTGTCCACTGCTATTGGTATAGTCCAACAGGATTGACCATCTGATAAAATGTTGCCTTCCTTGCTGTAGAGACCTGGCCCGCAGGCAGATGAGCTGGCAGACAGACGAGGTCTCCCGGCTCCATGGGAACGCTGCTTATCAGATAGCCCGTTCTGTACACTCGCCGGCAGTCAAGGTCTCCTGGTTTCTTGGGATGCTGTGTGCATATGAGCAGGGCCTACCAGGTGATTTCTCCCATGAAATGCTCTGTTTTGCTGTACTATATAACCTTGCTTCTTCTCTGCCTGTGTGGGGATCACTACCCCTCTGGCGGCCACCACCAGAGACTTTCCCCGGTCAGTAAGTCTCAATAAGCCTATGTCCACACTCAGTCACCTGATGTGTTCTCTGGGCTTATGGCCTCTCAGGCATAAATCTTGGAACAACTCGGACTCTGTCCAAACAATTGGCGAGGCAACCAGGAGCCCAGAAACACCCTTGGGCATGTGAACATGGGGAAGGAGGAGTTCTGTGAGGGAAATTCTGGAATGGCCAAGAGCCTTTGTGTGTAGGGGGCTGTAAAATTCATAGTCGACAGTTGGGGGCAGCCACATGAGTATGGAGATGCCTTGAAAATGCCAGCCAGGATGTAGCAATTACTGAGCACCACAGCCAAGGACATAGGCTTAGAGAGAAGGAAAGCTGACTGCGCGGTGGCAGTGGCAGTGGCCATGGCCTGGGACCACTGGGTGCTCACCCACCCTGACTGGGATACCAAGGCCTTGGATCCTTTAGACACTTTTTTGGATGCTGAACAGGACATGTAGGAGGATGCAACAGAAAGGGATGTATGGACATGCAACGCACATGCCCCATGCTGCAAGTTCATTTAGTTCTGCAGCCAAAATAAAAAACAACAGGACCGGCCACAGGGAGCTGACCCTGTTAATTTACCAGTACCTGAGAGGAAGCTATTTATCTCTGTGAGAGAATATACTGCTGCTGAATTGATTGAGCTGGACAATTGCTTTAGGCAGAAAGCTAGAGAAAGTCCGCGAGAATGGCTACTCCAGTTATGGGATAATGGGGAGGAAGGAGTCATTCTGAACAGGACAGAGGTGCAGAAGCTTGCATTGGTAATGAGCCACCCATCGCTGAGGCAACCGCTTTATGCAGCCATCGAGAGGAGGAAACAATTTCACTCTTCTCGTGGTTAATAGCTGAATGCAAGGCAGCCTGGCCCAGCAAGCAGGACATACCCATGCAACCTAGTAGGTGGTAGACTAGGGGAGACTTGCAGGACATTCTTCAAAGTCTGGGAATGAGACATGCTATCTGTTCTCACAATTACATGGAGCCAAATAATAACGTTTTTACAGCATCCCTGCAAAAATGTCATTTTACAGTCGGCCCCTAACCAACAATATGGTATCTTGGTTTCCATCTTGAGTGCCCTGGTAGGGCCAGCAATCTCCCTTGCTGCACAAGCAGTGGCAGACAGAGGAGACACAAAGAATCTGCCACCTGGGGGTCAGGAAAGCCAAACAGAAGGAAAAAGGGGGCCCTGTTTGTGTCATCCTTAAGCAGATATGACATGACCTGCTCCAAGCAGGGACCACTCTGGAACAAAATGACAGACAACTAAATGTGGTTTTAGTAAAATTATGGCAGAAGCTACCCAAAGAAAAACATGTATGCAAAATACCAACCAGAGACAGTCCCCTGCAAGAGAAGGGGGAAAATCAGCCCACCGTACCACCTATGGAGGAGAGGTGGCAGGAGCCATGTATTCTGCCTCAGGATGGAGGCCAAGGCCCTAGACTCTAGGTCAGGGCATACACCAGGAACCAGGGGCCTCATGTAGAACTGGCCACCCACTGGTTTCTAAGAATAAATAGAAGGTCTTGGCTCTTGTTGCTACCAGAGCTGAATGCACTTTGATATATGGCAACCCCAGCTGTTTCCAGGGCCCGATTCTAGCCGTAGATGGCTATGGAGGAAGCCCTATTAGGGCTAAACAAACACCTTTAGTCCTACAAATTGGCTGACTCCCCCATGAATGATTTGTAGCACACATCTCACCCATACCCGAATACATCTTGAGCATGGACATTCTGGCAGGCCTTACACTCAGCGGAATGGCAGGGGAATTCAGACTGTGATGTAGGGTGGTGAAGGCAATCACCTGGGGACACGCCAAATGGTCTCCAGTGAGACTCCCATCCCTATATCACATAACAAATACCCAGCAATTTCACCTGCCAGGGGGAAAAGAAGAGATCACCCAAACTATACAGGGATTGGCAAAAATGGGCATCGTTCACCCAACCACAGTGCCTTCAACAGCCCTGTGTGGCTTGTGCGAAAAACCAGACGGCACTTGGAGGATGACTATAGATTACCTGGAATTGAATAAACTAACCCCCCTCTGTATGCAGCTGTATCTAATATTGCTTCCCTCCTAGATGCTATTGGACGAGCCCTGGGAACATACCATTTTGTCACACATCTAGCTAATGATTTTTTTTCCAGCATAGCTCTTGATTCAGCTCGTCAAGACCAACTTGCCTTCACATGGGAAGGGCAATAACGGACATTTGCCATCCTCCCCCAAAGTTACCTACACAGCCCCACTATCTGCCAAGGTCTTGTGGCAAGAGGTGTGAAGCTCTGGCAAAGGCCTGTCTCAGTGCACCTGTTTCACTTCACAGGTGACATCATGCTAACCTGTGAGTCTCTTTCAGATCTAGAACAAGCAGCTGGAATGCTGATTCGCCACCTGGAGCAACAAGGATGGGCGGTGAACCGTACCAAAGTGCAAGGGCTTGGGTTCTCTGTCCAATTCTTGGGTGTTATGTGGGCGGGTAAGACAAGAGTCATGTTAAAAACAGTTATTGATGAAATACAGACTCCCCCACACCCACCTGGCCCAAATTCTTAGGACATTATATAGACTGGTTAAAAAGAGGGTGCCTTGTGGTTGGAAAATCCTGCATACCAAGACAGTCATCGTAACAAAACAGTCAAACAGATACAGGCGTTGGACATGATGCTACCTGAGGGCCCTGTGAATTAGATATGGCTAGTGCCATGGAGGGTTTTGGCTGGGGCTTGTGACAATGGCAAAATGGATGGCATGTGCCTCTTGGCTTCTGGTCGCAGTTATGGAAAGGAGTACAATGGTACATCCCCACCAAAAGCCAGCTCTGTACAGTACACCAGGCCCTTCATCAGTGTGAACCTCTCACCAGCATGGTCCTTGTCACCATAAAGACTTCCCTCCCGATTGCAGGGTGGATTCAGGACATGCTGTGGAAACTGCCTTCAGGTACTGCACAGACAACACTGACTGACTAAATGACGTGCTTATTTACAGCAGTGCAGCACCTTTGCAAGCAGCCCTCTCAGTGAAGAGATGCATGCTGTCCTGAGATCCATGACCTATCTCACTACAAGTCTCTCTGCTGACATCCCCAACATGGACACATGCCCATCTCCCATGAAGGAAGGACAGGGTACAATCCAATCAGACACCT
Source organism: Rhinolophus sinicus (assembly GCF_057876585.1). Taxonomy (NCBI): domain Eukaryota; kingdom Metazoa; phylum Chordata; class Mammalia; order Chiroptera; family Rhinolophidae; genus Rhinolophus; species Rhinolophus sinicus. Next base: position 18,110,798 of record NC_142518.1, on the reverse strand, counting down.
GGTACACAGACAGCTGTGCAGTACAGCAGCCGCCCCAATGGACTGCCATTGTTGTGCAGCTTCTTACCGATAACCCATGGTGGGATGCCGGGATGGGGCAAAGCAGCCAATGGGCAGAACTAGGGGAAGCATGGATGGTGATTGTCTTGAAAACAACTGACATCACCCTGTGTACTGACAGCTGGGTGGTCTTCAAGGGCCTGACTCTATGGTTCCCCACCTGGGCAACAAATGACTGGATGGTTGCAAAATGACTGCTATGAGGCAGAGAGCCTTGCCTGCCTGCACTGGGCCTAATATCAAAAAACGAAAAAACAAAAACCGAAAAAACAAACAAACCCACAAATAAACAATGGCTACATAATAAGAACAGCCACCGAGGACAACATACTCTCCTCCAACTGGACACACGCTACAACCTTGATGTGTCAAGAAAAGATCTCAAAGCCATCTGTCAATAATGTCCTGTGTATAGTCCATGATGCCCTAAACAACTGGGACAACACATGGGACGTGTCATCAACAGAAAACACAAACCCATTTGTTGCTGGCAGGTTGACTACATAAGACCACTTCCTCTGTTGGAGGGGTGCAAATACCCCGACTTGTGGGTATAGCCACTGGCCTCCAGCAGGCCTTCCCGAGTAAACGGGCCACACAGTGGGACACTGTCAGGGGGCTTAAAACACCTAACTGAGGCTTATAGGCTCCCATCACACACTGACAGTGACAATGGGACACCCTTTTCTAGAGTGCTTAAGCAGACTTGGGCCAAACATGACATGGTATTTCATTTACCCTACAATCCAACTGCTACCAGTCTAATCAAACGAAACAACAGACTGTTAAAAAAAAAAGCAACACAATTACAAATGGAGACCAGCTCCTTCCAGGGGTGGATCGCCCGGCAGGACTAGACCCTCAGGACCATCAGTGACTCCCCTCAAAGAGAAAGACCCAGCATGTATGCTCTCCTGACAACTGGATCCTGCCAGGCCCTCCAAATTCAAGTAACTGGGCCACACACTCTCATGCCCCAGTGAGGCACCAAAAACAACCTCCTCTTGCTGCTGCCACAGACCTACTCTTGTGTGTATGGGGATACACACAATCTCTTGGCCATGGTGCTGGCAGACCAGGCCCCAGTGGTTGGGGATCTTAGTCCCATGGGGTATTGACATAGAACAGAGAACAGTAACGTCTTCAACCATTGTCTTTAAAACCCTTCCCCACATCACTATTCAAAACGCCAAGCCCCTGATAAAGTAGGGCTCCCTATATATGACCCCTTTTCTATTTGGTTAGCCTCCCTACCCCCTCCTGGCATCTCACACATTTGGGTTTTGTTGCTTTTCTGCTGGGCTTGTTAACTGCTTTTCCTTTGCCTATATTGTTGCTGCAGTATCTGGTTACAACATACCTCTTTAACCTGCAAAAATCCAAGAGCTATGACTGCCGGGTTAGTGGAATGTAGGGACCTGGCCCACAGGCAGAGAAGGTAGCAGGCAGTCAAGGTCTCCTGGCTTCTTGGGACGCTGTGTGCATATGAGCAGGGCCTGCCAGATGATTTCTCCCATGAAATGCTCTTTGTTTGCTGTACTATATAACCTCGCTTCTTCTCTGCCTGTGTGGGGATCACTACCCCGCTGGCAGCCGCCACCAGAGACTCCCTGGTCAGTAAGTCTCAATAAGCCTATGTCCGCACTCAGCCACCTGATGTGTTCTTTGGGCTTATGGCTTCTCAGGCACAAATCTTGGAACAACTTGGACTCTGTCCGAATACCTGCTATGACGCAAGTTCCCCTTTATCCTGATATTTGCACCTTTATTTATACAAACGTGCACAGAAGTGAAAGATAGCCATGTATTATCAACAATTTAGTCAGCCATCAGTGCAAGGCTAAGTTTTGGGGTACCAACAATGCCGTGGCTCAAATTCCTCATATTTGACCCAACATTCTAGTCAGGGTATTTCCAGAAATCTATGTCAGAGATGCTCTATGTTTGCATGGAACCAAACACGGCCCCCTTTTCACCACAGAGTTAATATGACACAGAAGCAGTAACATCATTCACTCTGCCCTGGCCAGCTCCAAAAGTCCCCATGTGGAGGATGAACTTTATATTGTGATTGAATATAAAGTTAAAAGCTAAAAGAAAAAGGAGATTGTTTCTCTTCTTAAGAAATTAAAGGCCTTAAAGGATATGTGAAAAAGCCTATGCTTTTTAGTATAAGAAAGCTGGCAAGGGCAAAATGAGAAATACTCATGCGCCCACAAAGGAGTGCTTGCCCGACGATCTGCATCCGTAATGTTTATGCACCTTAACACTTGAGAATCACTTTGAGGCAGTTGCTATCAACCTTTGCAGTATATTGGGGACACTTGGGGAGGATTAACACTCAGTGTTGCCTGGATCCCAGGCCTGGAGATTGTGACGTAATTGGTTTGGGTGTGGTCTTGGTGCTCCCCAGTTGCTTCTAATGTGCACCAGAGATTGAAAAGCACCGCAATCAGAGAACTATTGTATGATTGGTGAAAATGCCTACAAAAGTGTTTTTAAGGCCATTTCTCCTCTCAGGAGAAATGTGAAGAAAGTGCTAATCAGTATAGAAAAAGCAATTGGGGAGACTTTTCTAGGAGAAATAATGGTAAATATAAAAACTCAGAGGCAAGCCTAAGACATTAACTCTCAAAAATAATTAGGTTGGGAATACAGAGGGCTGGGAACATGGCAGAGTGGAAAAGAGGGCCGTTTAGGTAAAGGAGAATGAAGAGGTAGAGAACTTTACCACCCAGGATCAGGAAATTGAATTCAACTTGAGAGCCAATTGAGAGCCACCACAGGTATCTGCAAATGGCAGCAGCATGATGAAAACCGTGCTCAACAATGAAAACATCACTAATAAGATAGCAAGGTGGTCAATCCAATGTGTCTTTAAAAGAGCATCTTCAGGGAACTTTACTTCCTTATTTCTCCGACAGGCATTTTTAGCTACAACAATGAAGAAATTACACTCACAATAAAAAAACTGCATATTTGTTAATATTTGCTAGTCTCAGTTTGCATTTTCTGTAGCGCTAGGCCAGACCACAACCATTAGTCTATGGTTAAGGATTCGTAAGAATGAAGGTTTACAGTCAGCTTACATTGTCTCTGGTTTGGTTTAGTACTTCACCTGCGAACACGCAGCACAAAGGATCTGTAAACATGACACCATGATGCCTGACGTTGGATGCTCATCAGAGCCAGCTTGGGGTGAAGAATTCATCATGTAAGAAGAGTTAACAATCATGAGCTCACTGCTTTTTAAGTGATTTTTTATGCAGGCTTTTATGCATATCAGCACTCAAGGATCCACTAAGTATAAAACAACATTATGGCAGCTGTACTTCAGTAACATACTTGCTTACTCTAATTCCTACTCTGTTGTTAGGGCAGCAGTAGGCCTGAAGACTACCGACCATACCTGGCAGCCGCCATCTAGGGAAGTGCTCCGCTGGACCACTGGAGGTGTAATGGTGCTTGTTACTGGGGCTCAGTAGATTCAAATAAGGATAGACTCTATTGAGGGACCATTAAGTTACAGGATTATCAGTTGAGGCCATTCAGTTTAGGTGTTTCTACTGTAAATATATTATTAAACTAAAAATCCTTAACTTGGGATTTACAAAACCAAGGATTTGAGGATAGCCCAAAAAATTACTTTGCGAGAACCATATGAATAATACACTAGATGGCTAAACATAGCACTTATACAATGTATGACAATTAAGTTCACAAACATCCTAGAAAAAGTGCTACATACCTCACTGCTGAATATCACTACGGTCACCTTCGAAGTACTCCCCTTGGGAAGCTATGTACCGACACCAGTGCCTAGTCCACCCTTCAAAGCAATTTTGGAACTCTTTTTCTGGAATGGCCATCAGAGCTGATGTCATACTGTATTACCCTTGATGTCATCCCAAATGTCTTTCTTTCAATATTTCCTTTATCTTCAGATAAAGAAAGAAGTCATTGGGGGCCAGATCAGGTGAGTAGGGAGGGTGTTCCAATACAGTTATTTGTCTACTGGCTAAAAACTCCCTCACAGACAGTGCCATGTGAGCTGGTGCATTGTCGTGATGCAAGAACCATGAATTTTGGGGGGGAAATTCAGGTCGTCTAATTATTTCATGCAGCGTTTTCAGCACTTCCAAATAGTAAATTTGGTTAACTGTTGGTCCAATTGGTACAAATTCATAGTGAATAATTCTCCTGATATCAAAAAAGGTTAGCAACATTGTTGCAACATGTTCACAAACCTAATTGTCAGATCTTGTATAATTACTGTGTTAAGGTATTTAAACGAGGAACCCATTAGATTTAGGTGGCCCTAATACCCTGGTAGCCTACAGTAAGCAAATCTAAATCTAAACCAGAGTCAATGCACTGAAATCAGAGAAAGTAAAACTTAAGAACAACCAATCACAAACTAGGTTTTTCCAAATAAGGCAACCACTGACGCTATAGCCAATCAGATAATTTCTTTTCTTTCTGACCCTCTCTATAAAATCCTTGCCCCAACTCCTGTCTGTGGAGTGCTCTTAACCACTTCTGGTTTGGTGCTGCCTGGTTCAAATCAGTGTTTGCTCAAATAAACACTTAAAAATTTTATTGTGCCTCAGTTTATCTTTTAACACTTGTAATACACTTCACAGTTATTATCAGGCCCTGTCTGATATCCAAGGCTTAGAGTCCCTTCCCCCTGTCCCAAACTAGGGACAATTTGCCTTCTATCTGATGCTTCAAATTTTAGGACATGTTTTATGGGGTCAGAGTACCTTAAGTTATGATCCTTGACCAGCTATATTAAAATCACCTCAGCGTCTTTCCCCCAAAATGTAATTCTTAGGTCCTGTCAGAGACCTATTGAATCAGAGTATCTGGGGTGTAGAGCCTATGCATCTGTATTTGTATCCAGTCTCCTCTGGTGACTTTCAAACCTGCTGCCTCCTAAAATCAGGACGTTGGATGTTAAGCAGCAGATGTAAACTGCCGGCCTGATAACAGACTGGATACTAACATTTGGACACCAATGTCCCCAAGTCTGTCTGCATGGCTCCAGGTATCACATCTTCACTGGAAACAAATGCTCCCTGGTCTGCTGACTACTTTTGGTCCCTGTCCAGTACTGGGGTTGTTATCTCAGACTCTCCTTTGCTTTGGCTGTCAATAACCCCTCTGCTTAATCCTGACCCTAAATCTCAATTGTTCATGTGGCTTTCACCAGCACATTATGAATGTCTATAAACCCTTGGTCTGGGGTAGGATAGTGATGAAATGTTTCTAGCCATTGCTGATTATGGTCTCATTGACAGTAATGAGACAGAGCAGATTAAGAAGATCTACCATCTCAAAATAGACGTATTTATTAGTTTAGGTAGCAAATTATTCGTTTAGGTAGCAAATCCAAGCATGGGGGTGGGAGGAACCAAATGCAAAATGCAGGGATGGTAGTCCAGGGGAGAACTCTATTGTGGGATCCAAAATCAAACTCTGATGCTTTTCCTAATCAGTGGTGATGGCAATGAAAGAAACCACAGTCAACATTGGGAAATCAGGATTGACAGATCTGCGGATCATGAAATCTTAGAAGTAGATAACAGAGCTCCAAGTATTGGTCTGTAGTTAAAGGGCAGAATTCCACCCAATTGGAGTAAAGTTATTATTATTATTATTATTTGCTTTGAACTTTTATTATTTTACACAAGTTACCAAGTCAGGAACTCATAAACAGGGAAGGAACGTCACTGTGGCACATGGTGTAGGAACATATCTTAGAACCTACTGGAAGAAAGGATGACTTGATTTAGGGCTGGAGCCTCCTAAATCCCTCTTGCTTCTAGTTAGGCTAAGCCTCACTGAAGCTGCCTATCAAATTTATCCTTGGAGCATCTTTGCTGGTGTTATTTTGGTGTTAGTTTGTTGGTATTACATTTATACATAGATCCAAGGACTATCTAATCAGAATGCCCTGTGTTTGGGCCTGGACATCTGTGCCTTTTAAAACTACACAGGTGATTTATATGAACTACCAGGATAAGAGCTACAGTCCTAGGAATCAGAATTGGGCTGAACCTGAAAGGGGTGTGGGGCAGCCAGCAGGGGTGGTGAAAGTGGCAAGTATAGAGAACTACTGGTCTAATCAAAATCAGCCTTGGGGCAGAGTGCTATGAGGAAGGTTAACCATTAAGAAACATAAGAGCATTTCCTCTTTCCTGGTCCACCTACTTCCTAGAATTATCAAATACGAATCAAAAGAGCTATGCATTACATTGCCAAATTATGGATGGTCGGGAACCACTGCTGTCCCAGGAACGGGGGATGGGGTCCTTTTTGGCATCTTTGCCTTTTTCCTGCCCCACCAAATATAGGTTATCTCGATGCCCAGAGTTTATCTGTAACCTATGGGCCATTAGACATTTAGGTCCAGTATTCAAAAGAATTTCCTACTATGAAAAATCTCTGAATCATCTAAAGAAAATAATTTCAGCACTTTTCTATCATTCAAAAATTGATAACTGACTCGTTTCTTGCCTCTCAGGTGTATTATTTTAGATGAGGGAATTTCAGTAGCAGCGATTCTTTCATATTGGTCCAGAAAACCCATTCCAAACAACCACAGGGAAGCTACCACCATCTCTCTAAAAGTGAGAGCTAACACGAGGCTTCATTTGTTCATGTGCAGTAAACAGTTGAGTTTTGAAAGCAGAATCTAAAGTGAAGATTTTATTTCTCTCCGGTCATTTTGATCTCCCTGAAAGAAAGATATTACTGAGATAAAGGAAGCATTAAAACCTAGTGCTAGGTAATCAGAGTTGAAGGAATATAACTTTATTTGGGAATTATTGTCTTAAATCTTCTTTGGCTCAAGATAGAAAGCTTGTACCCCTTACACATTTCCTTCTTTCTAAAGTGGCTTGAGCTAAGAATCAAGTCTGTAGGGACTCAGGAGCCAAATGGTCAAAAGCAAGGATTCAGCTGGTAATTAGGTGGCTGGGATTCACATCTCTCTGCCAAGTGAGGATAAGAAGGAAAAATATATAATAGTGCTTCCAAGTTTCAAAGGTGAGGTCACTTTGTGATTATATTTGTGAAGTACCCAAGATCATCATCACCGTGGAAAAAGAAAACCAGTTCTGAAACAGCTCTGATTAGCAGGCGCACCCATCACGGATCTGGAACTACAGAGGACATTACATTCCTGAGACCTCGGTGTCTTCCGGTGAGAGGTCAGAATTGCTAATTGGCTCCCTGCAGAGAAATGCACCCCCTGTTGGAATCTGCCTAGCGACTAGTAGTAGAGCTCTTGAATGCCTGGCCCTTTTCTTTTTTAAATAAAAGTAGCAATTCTGCAAAAGATGATTTCAGAATAGGTGTAAATATCTAAAGCTGCAGTCCTTTACTGACACTAAGGTATCTATACTGTTTGAGTTAAGTTGAAAGTTAGTTGTCTTCTACCAGTAACTTATTCAGGTATCTCTTCACTCACCCTTTTTCAAAGCTGAACAGACAGCCCCCATAAGAAATGATACTTCTCTAGAAAATATTAACCTCAAGGTGCAATATTTTGTCCTTGAAAACAGTTAAAATATGTACAAGGAAAAATCAGGTCTACAGCAATAGAGCCATGTATCATTTCAAATCTCCAGACTAACACTTTTACCTCTTCTCTTTATTCCTGATCACTGCTGCATGGAGGCAAGTACAGGACATCAAAAAAGTAAAATCTCCACACCAACTTTGCTTTTAGTACTGGGTCAGCCCCTGACCCAACTTGGTTCAATCAGTGTTTCTTCCTGTGGGAATTTGGGAGTCACACCGAGAGAAGGAATTCACAAGAATTCCTTGCTAAACATAAAGTCAGGAGCTAAGAGTTGTTTACAGAAAACCATCCACCACATTTTTTTCTCTGCAGGAAAAAAACAGGGGAAGCCTATCTCAGAGGGAAAAAACAAAAAGCAGACAAACAGAATGACAAAAAAAGATGCGCAAGAAGAACTGGGAATCCCAGGGGCATTTGCTTTCAATTTATTTCTGAGTGCTGGAAAAAAACCCTGCCTTAAAGTTCATTGAGATAGCTCTGAATCCTACCATTAAATACCACCTCCAACTTTTGTAGGTATAACTGACAAAAGTTTCCCTGACTGGCAATAGGAATGTTTACTATTATAACTAGTCAGAAAATACAATGTTTTTCAAAAGATATTGCTAATAACCAAAAGTATAAAACCCCTAGTAATAATACACTTAATTAAATGTTATAAATGATATGGGATTTTATATCTAAATATAAATAATTACTAAAGGATATAATAGAAGAGATGCATGCGTGGAAAGATAATCTATTCTGAGATGAAAAAGAATCAGACAAAGACAACCTCTTGGCACTATCATATATTACTGAAGAAGAGTCAATATGTATGATCTTTCCATCAAGCTGCTTTCCAAAACATATCCAAAATGCTCACAGCCTAACTCAGCTATTTAACATTGGGGAGTTATCCTATGGAAATCATCAAATCATTCAAAGAGGTAACCATAGGATGAATATTGCAGAAATTATTACAACCTAAAATTGCTAAAATATACAATAGTAGGGAATCAATTAAATTATTGAATAACATTGCAATGAATACTGAACAATGATTAGATTAGATTATCAAAGACTAATATGAGGAAAAGCTCGCAATATAATAAATGATAAATTATAAAATAACATTCATAATAATCTATATAGTTTAAATGATCAAGATGTTTAAATAAATGACTAGAATTATATACACCAAAACAAACAGTTGTGGATGTATCAGGATGGTGAGATTTTTGTTTTATATTGCATATTTTTCAAAACTTTCCAAATTTTCCGAAATGAAAAGAAAACCAGAAAAAAGTATAATTCATACTAGTAGAAAAAAGGTAAAAAGCAAAGTACCAATAATATCAACAGTACAAAACAAAGAAAAAATGAAATAGATAGAGAAAGCAGGAAAAGTCATTTCAGACAGGAGGCCCATGAGCAAAAGCACTAGAGTGGAAAAGAGTTAGACATGTTCTGGGATAACCAAGTATTTCCATGTGGCTAAGTCACAGAATATATAAGACTTAATTCTAAGAGTGGTGTTTTGAAAAGGACCTTGTCTGTCCTCTGGGCATAGAAAAGTGTACTAGTTTGCTAGTGCTGCTGTAACAACTTACCACAAACTCAGTGGTTTGAAACAACACAAATTTCTTATCTTACAGTTTTGGCAGTCAAAAGTCTGAAATGGATCTCGCTGAGCTAAAATCTAGGGGTAGGTAGGGCTGCATTCCTTTCTAGAGGTTTTAGGGAAGAATCCATTTTCTCGCCTTTTCCAGCTAATAGAGGCTACCCACCTTCCCTGGCTCATGGCCCCCTCCATCTTGGAAGTCAGCAATGACTAATCAAATATTGCTCACAATGCCATCTCTCTGGTTCCAACTCTTCTGCCTCTTTCTTCCCCATTTATAAAGACCCTTGTGATTATATTGGACCACTCACATAATCCCGAATGATCTCTTTATTTTAAGCTGATTAGCAACCTTAATTCCACCTGCAGCCTTAATTCCCCCATTGCCACATACTGTGTTTCCCCAAAAATAAGACCTAGCTGGACCATCAGCTCTAATGTGTCTTTTGGAGCAAAAATTAATATAAGGCCCGGTATTATATCATATTATATCAATTATATTATATTATATTATATTATATTATATTATATTATATTATATTATGACCAGGTCTTATATTATATTAAAATAAGATAGGGTTTTATATTCATTTTTGCTCCAAAAAACACTTTAGAGCTGATGGTCTGGCTAGGTTTTATTTTCAGGGAAACACGGTAGTATAATATATTCACAGCTTCTGGGATGAGGATGTGAACATCTTTGGGGGCATTACTACACCTACTAAAAAGCATTTACTTTGGAGATAGAGTGATGGTGGGGAGACCAGTTAATAAAGGTTACTTTAACAACTCAAGACTAAATATTTAACTAGCCTGGAGGAAATGCTGTCTTATTGAGACTTGTAGGGTATACAAGAGTGGAGGGTAAACTGATGTTTCTGAATTTAAGGATCAGAGAGACAGTCTACGTCACATTGCTCCTTCCCAGATTCAAATCATATTCTTAGGGCAATGCCTTACATACAGTAGAGGCTCAAGAGACACTTGCTGAGTCACTGATTTACCTAGGGAATAATTCATTCTGCTGTTTTTCTTAGCTTCTAGAGTTCAGTGATTTCTTCTGAGATTCCCTTAATACCTATTGTTTAAACCCTTTATTTAGCACTTGATCAAGCCTTAACATTATTTATTTGTTTTAGTTGTATTTTGTATTTCATGAATTAAGTTGACACATTATTCATTGACTTAGAACTAAGTGCAGTATCACCCACGATGTAGTTTATATAAGAGTGGTACTCTATGAACTACACTTTCAAAAGCCTGGTTTTATGAGCAAACTTTTATCGTACTATGTGGACCTTCCATGTAGATATGGCTGATTATTTTCTGCCATGTAGACAAGACTAGAATCTCTGGTCCCTCTTTCTCTTGTATTTTTATTATTGTCTCAAGGCCAATTCCTACATGATCATAAAGGGATTCATTGAGTGGGTTGTAAGGTTACTAGAATAAAAAAGAAAAAGCTTCTCTGTATATTTCACAGGAGCTGATCCCCCTCCAACATCCTGTTACATGCTAGGATTTTGAAAAATAGTAGTGTCTCTGCTCTGTTGACTGCTGAAATGGATAGTCCTCTGCTATATTAAGTAGAGCAGAATTCAACAAATAAACTATAAAAAGAACAGAACTCAGAAGCTCAGGATCTTAGACACATTATGTAGATATTTAAAATAAGGGGGATATATACCATTAGTCATCTTGGAAATTTTAGAATTTGTCCTGTATTATCTTTACATTGGTTACATATGTACAATATAATCATCATGGACAACGTTAATGGATTGCACACTAAAGCTGTGTCAGGATTAGATATATGCACAACAAAGAAACAGCGGAGTCAAACTTATACTAAAGCATAGATCTGAGGGTATATGCCAAAGGCTGAAGATAGTGCCTGTGATTTTCCCTGTCTATAAAATAAATAGTAGTAATGAAAGTAGTTATGAATACTAGTCCAGAATAAATGTAGGTCCATTACTAATTCTGCCAAATACAGAACCAATGATTGACCTGGGTGTACAGACTAAGGGAGGAATGAGTTCTTCAAATGATGAGTGATACGATATGCAGGATAGAAGAGGGCATCAGCTCAAATCAAGAAAGAAATGGGGGAAAAACATTAAAAAGGCAGGAAATGTTTAGAGTACTAAGGGGACGTAAAAAAGAATTGTGAAAAATATTTCAGATGATGACAAAATATTTCTTTCTTCTCTTCCTTCTTTTTCCTCTCTCCCTTTCTTCCATGCTTATTGAGAGATTGATTTTGTACTGGCCCTTTTATTCCGAAGATACAAAGAGTTGTGGCAATTTCCTAATTCAATAAACAAACAAACAAAAAATAGGTCTTTGATTTTGAAGTGTAAATTCCTTTTTGATTAATAATCATGTATAATAGAAGTTTACTGATGAAGTATCTTAAAATCTACATTGATATAACCTCTCCTGGATATGCCTTTTTAAAAGATGCCTCTTTAAAAGCCATGTGAAATTGTCCCTGCCCTATAGGAATTTATATTCTAATAAAGGACCTAGGCATGAAAATATACAATATATTATAACAAGTTTTAAGAGATTAACAAGTAGAGTAAGAAAAGAGAGAAAGAGGGAGGAAAAGTTTTCATGTAGAGATTATTTCCTGGAACCTTTTTATGTTGGAAAAAAATTACAAGCATAGTCAAAGGTCAGAATCATGGAGGGTCTTATATCTATGCTCAAAGGTAAACCTCTTCTAGAAGCAGTAGAAAGCTTCAATTATTTTTTTGTAAGCAGGACAATAACCTGCTCATTGGTACATGGATGGCAAAATAAAACTGAAGCATGCCAAAGGCAGGATCTTGTTAAGAGCCACCTACTTCAACTTATCATTTATTCATATATCAATTCAACAAATATTAAGCACGTACTAGGTGCACAAGTCTATGTTAAGTTTTGAGGATACGGCTGTGAGCAAATGAGGCATAATGGTTCCTAAATGGACCTTCGAGTCTAGTAGGAAAACACTCATTGGATTGATACATCCATTCATTTATTTGGTACCTACTCTGTACCAGGCATGGAGGTATATGGTAAAAACACAGCGAAGAAGACATAAAAAGACTTTACTTATAGTGGGAGGCAGAGAAGACAATGAAATTTAAATTTCAGGTATGGATAGGTGCTATGAAGAAAACAATATTGGGATGGAGATGACTGTGTTGACTAAGAAGGTTTCTTTCATGAACCATAATGGGCTGAGACAAGAATTCATGATGAGAATGAATCAACCATGTAAAGGTAAAGAAACAGGAAATGCAGAGGTCCTGCTGAGATATCAGAAGCTTGGCATGTTAGAGACACGGAAATTAGGTCAGTGTGGCTGGAATGTGGGAGATAAAGGGGGAGTAGTAGGAAATAATTTTGGAGAAATAGACAAGGACTAGATTCCATAGTCTTATATGCCAGAGTAAAGGTTTTAGAATATATTCTAGTAATATATTATACCTAATGATATACTATATCCAATATAGGGAAGCTTTTAGAAAAGTTGATTCTGCATTGTAACAATCTTATTTGTGTTTGGAAAAAGATGTATTTGGGTGCTATGTAGTTAATGGATATTACCAGAAGCAAGAGTGAAACAATCAGGATACTATTGCAATATTCCAGGTTCCAGATGATAGTATACTGGAACAAAAGAGAAGATGGAGAGAATTAAACAAATTTGGGATATATTTTGGAGGTGGACTGAATGGAATGTTCTAATGTGAGGGAATGGTGAGCATGAAAAATTTCTAGATGTTGTCACTTGAGCAACTGAGTGGATGATTGTGCCTCTGGCTGAGTGGTATGGGGGAGACTGCAGACAGCAGGCTGGTCATGGGTATGTTCCAGTAATCAATAGTATGTTAAAGTTAAGAGTGTTTGAAAATCAAAAAGAAAACCTTAAAAGTAGTAACTACTAAATAGGCAGTTTTATATACAAATGTTTTGTTCAGAGATAAGTCAGGGTTGCAGACATGTACTTGGGATAAATGGTATTTAAAAATCTTGGGACTGAGTCAAATAATCTGAGAAGAAAGTGTCGATAAGGATGACACGGGAGATCAATACCGAGCCATGGAGGAACCGACCCAACATTTGAAGGTCGGGCAGAAGAGTCAAAGAAGTTGCCCGATAGGCAGAAGGCACGTCTTTTAGAAGCCAAAAGAAGAAAATATTTCAGAAATAGAGCAGATATCTAGGTGAAATGTTGCTAAGTGAGGACCACCAAAATGGAGATTGTTGACCTTGATAACAATACTCTCAGTGAAATGGAAGAGACAGAAAAGTTTTGATGGGATAGATTTGGGAAAGAACGGAAGGTGAGGAGGTTGAGACGGTGACCACAAATAACCATTTTGTTAAAATTTTCTATACAGTGAAAAATGAGACTGTAGTGGAGGGAGATGATGCGTTGACAGAGTGAGGGCATTTTTAAAATGGGAGACACTGGAGCATATTTGTATGCTAATAGAATGACATTTAGGGAAGGAATAACAGGATCAAGGCATTATGCAGAGGGTGTAGCATTTTGCCAGGCAAATGAAACAGAAAGAATGAAGGGCAAGTGACTTACTGATGATCAAGGGCTTGTTATAATAAAGGACTATGGAATCTAAGCTGGATAAGAGGGGACATGCACTCACTTGAGGGGTGTGGTGGGTACAGAAATATTACTATGATGTAAATAGAGTGGCGGTTTAGGTGTAGTTAACAAATGATGGTGAGCGTACAGAATGAGCTGGAAGGATTGATGGTGGTGGTAGTCAGGATTTTAATTATAAGATGACCACTGTGCTAAGTGCTAAGAGGAAGAAATAAAGAATGCCGTAGGAGTCTAAAGCCAGACAGCCATAGCCAAGTTTGCAATGTCAAGAAGTCTCCCTAGCAAAAGGGATGTTTAAGTTGAAACCTGTAAGATGTAAACAAGATAGTTAGGTGGAGACGAGTGGAAAGTGTTATATTTAGAAAGAAGGCCCTATTAAACCATGTGGAGAATTGGAGCAGTTAATTAATTTTTGTGTTCATGAAACAAACATTTGAGTGCCTTCCATGTTCCAGGGCACTATTTCAGGGTGTGGAGACATAGCAATTGATAACAGATACAGTTCCTCAATAATGAATGTCAACTACAATTTTATATATATATATATGGTTACAAGATATAAATATCGTTAGATATAGATATGGTTACAAGATATAGATATGGTTACAAGATATAGATATAGATATGGTTACAAGATATATATCTCTATCTATCTATCTATCTATCTATCTATCTATCTATCTATCTATCTATCTATCTATCTATCTATCTATGGTTACAAGAAGCGGAGCACAGCATAAGGAATAGAGACAGTGGAAATGTAATGGCTGTGTGCAATGTCAGAGGGGTGGTAGATGGGGGGCAGAGGGTTGTCACTGTGTGAGGGATATAAATGATAAATGTCTAACTATTACATTGTTTTGTGCACCTGAAACTAATTTAAAAAATGCTGAAAAAAAAGAAGTACAAAAAAACAGCAACAAACAGATACAGTTCCTGCCTATGTGGAGCTTACATTCTAGTGTAAGGAGTTTTCACAAGTTCTAGAAGAATAGAGAGCAGGGGCAGAAAGTGATACAGCCAAGGATGCAGAGATTGGGGAGCGACATCATGGTGGGCCTTGAATAAGGATTTAGGCCTTTTTCTTTTGGGGAAAAAAAAGAAGACATTGAAGGGATTTGGACAATAAAAGAACAGATTTGCAATTTTAAATGATAAAAACTACACATCATTGTGAAAGAAATTAAAGCAAATAAGGTTAAACTAAAAAAATAAAATGAGTTCCCCCTTTTCTGATGATGTAACCACAAAACTACTATTGTTGACATTTTATTTATTTCCTTGCAGACACACAGATATACATGCATACGTGTATTAGTTTTCTTTACACAAATGTAACCGTACAATATATGTGTATATTTTTCTCTGTGTGTGTGTGTGTGTGTGTGTGTAAGAGAGAGAGAGAGAGATACAGTGAGAGAGACAGAGAGAGAGAGAGAATATATTTCATATCAGTACATATAAATCTACCTAAGTTCTTTGAGTTTACCTCCTTGCAGCATTGTATTTTAATTTATTTACCTCACCATCCATTATTTGACATGTAGGTTGCTTTTTTTTATTAAACCAGGCATTAAACAGATTAGCAAAATTTTAAATCAATTGTAAAACACTCTTCTTGCTAATTTTATTTTGTTTGTGAAAAGTTATTTTTCATAAATTATTTTATTTATGTTAACATGAATGGGTTGAAAGACAATTATCTATGGGCTTCTCGTGTTTCTGTACTTTTTTGCAGTCACTCCCTTTGTACTGGACTACTTTGTCAAGGATTCTTATATAGTGAACTGCCTGGGTGATAGAAATAGTGTCTCCCTCCAGAGCAAAAGGCAGGTATGCTTACTGCCCATTATAAAAGAATCAGGCTCCCAAAGTCAGGGTTCCTCTCCTGCATGTGCTAGTCTCATCTGTTTTTCATCACATTGCCCTCGGGGAATTGGGGCTTAGAGAACTGATAAAAGAAAATGCTGATACTCTGGATACTGCTATTGCTATGAGTTATAACGTCCTTTGTCTCTGACCTGAGCATCACGTTTCTTTTGCCAGCATCCATGAAACTGTGATAGGCTAACATGTTAGCTTGCAAGTAGAGTAAAATCTCAGACACAGATCAGTGTTCAACAGCTTAATAAAAAGAAATCTCAGTTTCAGTATCTAGTACTATATGGATTGATAGATATAATCCACATAAAGGCTTTTTAAGGTCCTCAAATTTTTGTTAGAGTGTAAAATTGTCCTAAAATAAAAAAGTATAAGAACTACCACATATAATATTTCATTGTATTCTTTATGCTACAGTTAATTTTTCCATTTACTGATGCACGTTGGGTTGATTCTCACTTTGGCAATTTAGAATAAAGCTGGTACAAATATTCTTCTATATGTTTTTTGATGCAGCTTTATTTTTAGAAGATATGTGGGATTAATGGTATCATAAATGGCATCATTTTTTAACATTTCATTTCCCAGTTTTGCTGATACAGAGAAATATAATTGATTTTTTATGCATTGACCTTGCATACAATGATCTTGCTAATGCACTTATTAATTTGATGATTTTTTTCCATAGATTATTCTGAATTTTCTAAATAGATGATGATATCATATAAAAATGACAGTTTCATTTCTTCCTTAAAAATCCATGTTCTTTTATTCATTTTTCTTGCATTTTTGTGTTGTTGGGGCCTCACAGTCAATGATAAATAAAAGTGATTATAGAATACATCCTTTTAGTCTTTGTCACAGAAGGATTTCAACATTTTGCTACTAAGTATAAATGTTTTTGATAGGTCTTTTTTTGCTTGTTTTTTTTTGTAGAAAATCTTTATCACGTTAAGGAAGTCTCAAATTCTTAGTTTCTAAGAGGATGTCTTGTAAGTCACATTTGGACATTGTATTTTATCAAATCCTTTTCCTATATCTTTTGAGATGATCATGTGATTTTCTTACTTTTTGTTAGTGTGCAAAATGACACTGATCAATTTTCAAATGTAAATCCAATGTTGTAGCCTTATAAAGCTACTTGACCATGATACATTTTATTTTATATATTGTTGCATTTGAAATGCTAATTTTTATTTAGGATATATATATATATATATATATATATATATATATATATATGTATATGTATATGTATATGTATATGTATATGTATATGATATATATGATATGTGGGATGTATAGAAGATATATACATATATGTATATATATGATATGTGGGATATATAGAAGATATATATATATATCCTAAATGAAAATTAGCATTTCAAATGCAGCAATGAGGTTCAAATGCAGCAATATACGGTGATATATATATATATATATATATATATATATATATATATATGATTTGCCTATAATTTTCCTTTATCATAAGAACGTCATTAGGTTTTTCAACCCGTAGCTTACATTAAAGTCACAAAACAAGATGGGTAGTCTTTTCTCATTTTTCGTTTTCTGGAAGAATTTATATAAACTTTATGTCATTTTTTTCTTAAATGTTTAGAAAAATTTATTTGTGAAGTAATCTGTACCTGGAGTTTTCTTTGTGAGAAGCCTTTAATAATGGATTTAATTTATTTAATAATATAGGGATATTCAGAATTTCTAGTTTTTATTTTTTCAATTTTGGTGATTGTGGTTTTAAAGAAACTTTTTATTTCATCTAAGCTCTTAATTGATCATGCCAAAATTAGTAATAATCTTATTCTTTTTTAAAAGCTTGTGTAATCTTTAATAATTTATTTTTATTCCATATATATTTATATTTTTTATTTAATCTTATCAGTAGATTATCAATATTTTTAGTCTTTTCTAAAAGGATCACCTTATGGCTTGATAGTCTCCATAATTTTCAATTTTACTAATTTCTGCTATTATCTTTATAATTTCTTTTTTTACTGTCTTTGTATATAATAAATATTCTTTTCTTTTTCTAATGTTTTGACACAGTTGTTTACTCAGGAAGGAGCCATTCAGGAAAATAGCAATCATATTAAGCATTGAAAAAAGATGAAATTTAACACAAAGAATTATTTACTCCCCATCCTCAGCCTCAGAAAACCACTGATGCTTTCCAACACTATAATTGAGATTTATCATTTCTAGAATTTCATATAAATGGAAGCATATGATGCATAGTCTTTACTGCCTGGCCTTTTTCGTTCAGTAAAATTTTTCAGATTCATCCATTTTATTACATGTTATCAGTAGTTCTTTCTTCTTGCTAAGTAATATTACATTGTGCAGACAGAACAGAATTTGTTTATTTATTCACCTGCTGAGAGAAATTTGGGTTGTTTACAGGTCTTGACTATTAGGGATAAAGATTCTATAAACAGCAGTGTATAAGTCTTTGTGTAGATATATTTTTTTCCTCAGGTAAATAACTAGATGCAGAATTTCTGGGTCACATGGAAATTTTATTGCAATTTTAAATACAATTCTTAAGAATATTTAGTTAGTGATAACTGCTCTTATATTCTGTTAATAGATTAGTGCTTTGCCCTATTTTTTTTATTTTTACTGTAACTTCATAGATAGGTTTGTGAGTTATTA
This sequence comes from Rhinolophus sinicus, assembly GCF_057876585.1. Classification (NCBI taxonomy): domain Eukaryota; kingdom Metazoa; phylum Chordata; class Mammalia; order Chiroptera; family Rhinolophidae; genus Rhinolophus; species Rhinolophus sinicus. The sequence continues at coordinate 18,092,360 of NC_142518.1, read as the reverse complement.
GGAGATGCTGCATTTAAAACCCAAGCCTAAATACATGGTCGTTAACTTAACATTTAAGTGCTAATATAGTGGTAGCAATATTATAATTACTTTACATTATTTCATTTAATTTTCATGATAACCTAAAAGCATCTGTATATTATTCTCATTTTTCAGATGAGGTAAAATATATAAACTGAGGTAAAATTATGTTAATTAACTTAGCCAAAGACACAAAACTAGTAAATTGCAGAGCTCAGATATAAACCAAATGAGTAGGTTTCCCTAGTGTATGTTCTTAACCCTACTGCCCTAAATAGAGAATAAAAGGGTAAATACTCTATTGCCTAGCCTTTTTCATTCAGTAAAATGTTTTTCAGATTCATCCATGTTATTGCATGTTATCAGTAGTTCTTTCTTCTTGCTAAGTAATAGTCCATTGTACAGACAGAACGGAATTTGTTTATTTATTATTCTGTAGACATATTTTAGTTTTTTTCCTCAGGTAAATAACTAGGTAACTTTTTTCAGGTAAATAACAGAATTTGTTTGTTTATATATACTTAATAGTTCAGACAAGGAAGAAAAAAGCTGCATCTGTTGCAGCATCAGCAGCAGTATCCATTTAAATGAAGTAGATTTCCACGGTGTAATTTTGGTCAGTATATGCAAAGTATGGATTAAAGTATACAAAGTAAAAGGTAGAAAACAAAGTTAGGTATATTTTAAAACTGTGATTAATTTAGTGTCTCTTGTTACAATCTGATAGTTCCCAAACCTAGTAAAGCTATTTATCCTGTAACTCAGTACCCTGTCTGTCTGTCTGTCTGTCTGTCTATCTATCTATCTATCTATCTATCTATCTATCTATCTATCTATCTATCTATCTACCTACCTACCAAATATTATTTATCCATTTATGTATTATTTTGGTATTAATTAGCATGTCCTTAGTAAATACAAGCAGCACCTACTTGATTAAATTAATTAAAAAAAAAAGATATACGCCATATTGTTGTGTTTTCTTCTAATTTTTGCAATTACGATTTTTCCGAGCTTCCGTACAAATGTTCTAGGGGTTGTACAGAATAAATGCCTGAACAGCTGTAACACCTTCACCTTACTTCTCAGCTGTTGGCACCAAGGAATGAATGGAAAATCTATAATGTTCTGTATAAATCATGATGAGAGGAAAAGTTCAATTGTGTTTTTCAGAGGAAAAGTAATAGTTGGTTAATATCAATTTTGTGACTATATGAATCTCCTGTCTTTTTTTAAAATAAACTTTTATTTTAGACTAGTTTTAGATTTGCAGGAAAATTCTGAAGATAATAGAGAGAATTCCCAAACAATCCACAGTAGTTTCCTCTATTATTAATATCCTATATTAGTATGGTACATTTATAACTAATATAATATTCTATGCTAGCTATATTTTACTACAAATCTTTAAGAAAACAGATAATAAGCTGTGAGAAAAAATATCAAGGTCATCAAAATCAAGGAAATTCTGAGGAACTATCTCTTGTCTTTTTAAGGACATTATTTTAAAACTTGCTAATAAGACACCTTGAAGAGGCTTATAAAAATAATGATTACATTTTATTTTCTAAACTACAGCAACTACACTGTAATCTCTATGTAAATAAAAAGTATGTTACTTGGCTACAATGCTTTCGAATTTAACTATCACAACTGTCACTGAGATCATTAAATAATAATTTCCAGGGAATTGAATCTTTATTTGAAAAGTCAAAAACAGTTGAATTTACTACTCAGAGATCTATCAGACAAAAGTTTGAGAGAAGAAACATCTCACTTTTCACATGCCACCTGAAAAAGGTTGCTTATAGAAAGGAGGGCATATGCTTTGTAAGATAGTAAGACAGAGATATGAATAACTTAATCAATAAATAAAAATCAAATCTCTGCCTGTATACTGGAGACTCAGTAATTGGAATACAAAATAATTGCATACTCATACTTCTTTCTTTATATTTATCCCAGGACAGAATTCTCTCATATTGTCCATCTCTGATTTTATAAACCATGCTGGAGAAAAATCATGAAAACAATAGCCAATCTGGCCAAAAAAATTACAACATCCTAGGATTTAGTACTGATATTTAGTTATTACAAACGGCACAAATTCTCAGATATATTAACTGCCTTAAAAAATACTCTGCCTTTCAGAACGATTATAAAAAGACACATTTACCACTCATAGAAACCCTGATTTCAGATTGCAAGAAACCCAGGCAAAAGCTATATGGGATACATTTACAGAGGGCCATAAAAGTGAAATGTAGCTAATGAGCCCTTCGCAATGGTTTGCATGATGTTCATTTCTTACTCTGCCTTTATGGCAGCTACTGTTCAGAAAAAGTCCATCCATTTCATGTAAATCTGGCTGCTCCCTGCTCCAGTACCAGTGTTAGAAAACTCAATTTAAATCAAACCTAATCACTTCTGCCAGCCACAGTGCACTTCCCAACCCTCCTCACCCACTTGTACATTCTAGCATGATTTTGTTTCTTGCATCTCTCAGCCTTCCTCCAATTCAACCATACTCTAATTGGCTGGCTGGGGATTCCACTGTCACTCAAGCTAAACCCCAAGCTCATTGATGAAATTGGAAGCTGAGTTTGCAGTTTGAGTGCGGTGCTAAGGGTACATACTATTTTCTGGCCTTTTTTTTTTTTTTTTTTTTTTTTTTTTTTAACCCCTGTAAGTAGCTATATAGAAGGTAAGACAATGTATGAAACTGTACCTTAAAATATAGCAGATCTTTTTTCTGACACATTTAATGGTTTAGTGCCATGCTGGTGGTCGAGAAGGGAGTTGTCTTCACATTTTGCCACAAAAGCAAGCCGTGACATCACCTGGAAGCCACTTTCAACAACTATTCGGTTACCACTTTTTAAAGTGACTGCCTGTGACCTGAAGATTGTTCATTTTTGGAGGAAATCTAGCAAAATTTTCTGTGGGTACCAATCCAGACAATTCAAGATTTTGTTTTCTACTTGTAGATTAGGGCTGTTAGCATCAAATTATTTAATTTTTTTAAAAATTCACAGAATGTGAAATATTTCTGGATTGTTACTGCTGTACCTGATGCTACATAATACAAGAGAAAAACTTTCCGGATTACGGTGTTCAAATGCAAGGGAGCTATTATTAGCTTTGCGTCACTAAGTTTTCATTTCACTAACAGTAAATGAAGGACAAGCTGGTGGGATTTCTGACTATCTAATGAGTGTGGGAGGATTACAAAAACCTGACACGAAGTCCTTGCCCTCAAGTAGTTTCCATCTTATGAAGGAGACATATAGATAGAAAATACACAGTATTATATATAAAGTAAGTACCAAATTTGTAAGACAGACAACAATTGATGAAGAGATTCAGAAGATGGGAGAGATGACTGAGACAGGTATCTGTCCCACAGTTATCACACTTTACTAGCCATTCTCTTCTCTGCCTCTTTGGTCAAAGGTAGGTCAGAAGAAGAAAAAAGATATATATATATATATATATATATATATATATATATATATATATATATGACCAACAATTGCTCAGCTCAACCATCAAATAAGTGGCTTTGATTTCACTTACCATAAACACATAGTACGACCATTACACAACCCATTTTCATGAGTGAAATGCAAGTCTGTCTTATCCCCAAACCATAAATTTGCCAAATTGACTTAAACAATGAAAAGGAAGCCACTATTCATGGTGTATTTAGTATTTGTGCCTAAACATAGTTGAAGTACTAATAACATAATCTTTTTAGCCCAAGTGTGAATTCACCTGAACCAGAACCAGACTAGAATTTACTCCTGGGGAACGAAGGTGGCTTTTTTCTTTTGTGCTTCTCCCTCCCTCCCTCCTTTCCTTCCTCCCTCCCTTCCTCCCTCCCTCCCCCCCCCTCATTTTTTGAAGGTGTTCTTGTTTGTTTTTGTCTTTGCATTTGCTTATAGCATTTACTTTGCTGTCTTAAGGTGCAAAGATGCTGTTAAGTGTATGTGTACACTTTGGTCATTCAAATATCCTTAAACTAAAAACAATCTGCTATCTTTTTTTCACATGCTTTGTTTTAATTTTCTATCACATAATCTCCCTATGCTCATTTTTTATTTCTAGTCTTGGTCAATTAAATATCTTAGTATATATTTTCCAAGTGTTGCCTAGCTTTCCCCTTTTCACAATTACCTTATTTAACTTCATCATATGCTTGACTATTTTGACTCTAATAGACAAAATGCAGGCAACTCTCCTTAATAAAAGAGAATGTTTGTTGTTGCTCAGACAAAAATAGCATTAAATGAACATGACCCTTACAATGTTCTCATTTCTGAGGATCTGTCGCTGAGATGGTTTTTATTCACTCTAGGAATTCAAATTGCTTATCCCTTTAAAATAGGATATCCACCTAAAGGGTGGATACAGGGTATCTACCCTGCTTCTAGGTTCATACAAATCATGTAATTGGAATAGGCACTCATAAGGACACAGTGGGTTTCACTGTCTCATTTCCTGTTATGTAAGATTATTTTGTATCCTTTGACATTTTTTTTCTTCAGAAGAAAATTTCTTAGGTATCTTTGTCTGAAACAGGACATTCTATGAAATACCATAAGAAATTTTCCTAAACCTTCATTCTTAGATGATGAAAATGATGATGATGATGTTGATTTAGGGACCATCTAGTCCCAAATAACATGTTCAAGCATATTACAGTATAGAAGTCCATGTAACATTTGGTTAGGGTTTTCATTTTTCTCCCATTCTCACTTGTAGTTAGCTTTCTGAACGATAGTAACTAAAGCCCTGTAGCATAGATGGAAGAAAATATCGGTTCTTGAGGAATGCAAATATAATTAACCAGTAATCATTAGCAGGTTTCTTAAATTTCCTGAAACTTTATATATATATAAATTTTATGGGAAGAGCTACCATTACTTGAGGGCAAACTTTTTTCATTGATGATTAAGCTCACATACAACCTTGAACCATTATTTACTTTAATCCCTGAGTCACTTTCTATCATTCATGTGAATCCCCATCAGATTGGACCACCTAGTGGTCTCATTCTCTCTACTTTATCATAGTTCCTTGGGTCTTCTCAGATCATTTCCATCCTCACAAACCCAGCTCGCTTTTCTTGTCAATCTCTTGCTTCAATCTGCCCACACCGGGGTAAGAGGCTTCAGATTCTGAGTGCAGGAGGCAGGGATGAACTGAAGTTGTATAATAAAAAAAATCGTAAATACTTCTGTTGGTAAGACTGATCATTTAACAATATAACACCAACATGTTGTTGTTATGCTAACAGTGTCTGTATTTTTTCCCCATCTTGCTATCTTACTATTGTCCTATTTTTGTTTTCTGTGGGGCTTTTTTGGGTGGGAGAAGGGGAACAGGATTTTTAATGGGGAACAGTGTGTACTTCCAGGACTTTTCCAAGTCAAGTTGTTGTCCTTTCAGTCTTAGTTGTGGAGGGCGCAGCTCAGATCCAGGTCCAGTTGCCATTGTTAGTTGCAGGGGGCACAGCCCACTATCCCTTGTGGGAGTCCAACCGGCAACCTTGTGGTTGAAAGGATGCACTAAAACCAATTGAGCCATCTGGGAGCTCAGTGGCAGCTCAGCTCAAGGTGCCGTGTTCAATCTTAGTTGCAGGGGGCACAGTCCACCATCCCTTGCAGGAGTTGAGGAGTCGAACCGGCAACTTTGTGGTTGAGAGCCTGCATTCCAACCAACTGAGCCATCTGGCCGGGAGCTCAGCAGCAGCTCATTGACTTCATTCTATTTGTGGAGGGCGCAGCTTGTTGGCCCATATGGGAATCGAACAGGCAGCCCTGTTGCCCAGAGCTCACACTCTAACCAACTGAGCCACCCGCCTGCCCCCTATTTTTGTTTTGATGAAGACCTAAGATGGGCTAATGCAATGCATGTTAATATCTCATTCTAGTGTGGGGAGCCATGGTTAAAGCTAATTGCAAGCCTTAATGGCTCTGCTAATGCATAACCGGTTTGTGCTCCTGAGGCATTGTCTTTGCCTGCACCTGGAGGGTGCTTACGAACTGCTAAGGTATGAAGTGGGAACAACCAGTTTCAAGACATAGTGATGCTAATCAGGGTAATTGATGGATTCTGTCATGGGACAATCGTTTTGGGGAGTTTCAGTGATTAAGTAAGTTTCTGTGAAAAAGTTAAAAAATCAACTGTTAATGATGTAATGCATTTTTGTGATTGTGAGCTTGCACGTAATCAAAAGGTATAAATTCAGCAGAGAAAATAAACCTGGTGCTTCAGGACCACTGAAGACCGGCCGCATTAGCATATGTGTGAGTGCCTTTTTTCATTCCCACTCCCCTTGTCAGGAACTGTTCGACTCGTGGCGGCTGGCTCGCCACAAGTGGCGCCCGAACAGGGACCTGAATATAGGGGTAATAGTGAGGAACACCGCGTGGGAAGGGCCCGGCTCATTGGAGCTTATCAGTAGATGCGTGGTGAGTACGGCACTATCCCCTCGGTCGAATGAGTGTGTGAGTGAGTGATAGCTCCACGACTTTGTGTTACGGAGCTTGATTGGGCCCCAATCTGCGGTTCCGGTTCTGTCATACGGCATAACGGCGACTGGGCTTTACAACCCACCGGTCCGGGGAATTATACCGGAGCGCCTCTAGCTAAGACGGATTTAGCCCCGCAAGGGACACGGCCAGACGGGCACCTGGGTGATTTCTGTGTAAAAGAAGGACCGAGTCAGGGAAAAGGGATGGGTCTCGCAACCAGCAAGGACCTGTATGTTAGAGGACTTAGGAAGTTGCTTGCCGCTCGCGGTAGTCGTGTAAGCCGAGAGCAGTTAGATAAATTCATAGACTTTATAAAAGAAGTCTGTCCGTGGTTTCCTGAGGAAGGAACAGTCAGCTTGGAAATCTGGCAGAAAGTGGGAGAACAATTAAAGGATTTTTACACTGTCCACGGGCCTCAGCAGGTTCCGATTGAAACATTTGGACTGTGGACTTTGATCCGGGACTGTATGAACCTTAAAAATGAGGAATGTAAATTAGAGAAAGTGAAACAAGCCGGCGATGAGGAGGGAGGAGGCGCAAAGTTTTTAGAAGGAGTTCTTAAGGTTAACAAAGAGCCGGTTGCTCAAGAGTTTCCAGACGACATATGGGAAGATTTGAGCCCTAAAGATCAGGAAGAATTAGAGGATGAGGCTGCCAAGTATGATAGGGAGAAATATCCCCCTGTTGTGGCTATGGCCCAAGAAGAGGGACCGACATCTGATGCTCTTCTTACACTGTCAGAACAGATTAAAAAGATTCAGGGACAATTAATAGAACTAAAGGTTTCAAAAAATGAGGGAAACGGTCCTCGAGGCTCACAAGTCTCTTGTAGAGATCCCTGGAATCCGGGGGGAAGGGATCCTCCATTTGATCCTTCAGCACCGCCCCCCGATGAGACTGGAATGAGGGACCCTCCATTACAGCCTCCTGTCTGGGATATGCCCACACAGCCTCCACCGGGTTATGTTAAACCGGGATCTGATTCCTTTGATGTAAAATCGCCGCTCCAAATGGCTTGTGAAGAAGCTCACAAGCAAGGGGAGTCCACAGAGCATTTTAAAATATACCCTATCTTTGAAAGGCTCGGCAGACTGGGCCTTTATTAAAATCTCAATAAAAATAAAAGCCTAGATTACAACTAAATTCTCCTCCAAGTGTAGTTGCAGGGCTGGATCCACAGCCTGAGGCCCCTGTTTTAGCACCTGTGACAATCAGACAATTATCAGGCGTAAAAGATCAAAGGTCCCTCCTACAAAAGATTTTACAAGATGCTAGTACAGGAGCAACTTTAAAAGGGACACATTGCTTCCTCTAATTCTACTGGAATTCTCCCATTTTTGTTATTAAAAAAAAATCTGGTCAGTGGAGATTATTATAAGATTTACAAAAAGTTAATAAAACCATAAAATTAATGGGAGCCTTACAGCCAGGCTTGCCCTGTCTTGCAGCTATACCAAAAAACACATATAAAATTGTTTTGGACTTAAAAGATTGTTTTTATACTATACCTTTAAATCCTGATGACTGCCCTAGATTTGCTTTCAGTGTTCCTTCTGTTAATTTACAAGAACCTTTTAGGAGATATCATTGGCTAGTGCTACCTCAGAGAATGGCTAATAGCCCTACATTATGTCAAAAATTTGTATCAGCTACAATAAAACCTACCTAAAGGACATTTTCAGATATTTACATCATCTACTACATGGATGACATACTTCTTGCCCACTCTTGTGAACCAAAGTTGCTTGCTGCTTTTGCTCATTTACAGAAAAAACTCCACAATTATGGGCTAGTGATAGCCCCAGAAAAAATTCAGCAAGTGCCTCCTTACTCTTATCTGGGATATTGTTTAATGCCTCAGGCCATTGTGCCTCAAAAAATACAAATCCGGCGAGATTGTTTAAAAACATTAAATGATTTCCAAAAGCTACTGGGCGACATTAACTAGATTAGACCTCAGTTGCGGTTGACAACCGGTAAATTACAACCTTTGTTTAAAATATTACGTGGGGAAACTGATCCTACTTCTCCCCGCGAGATAACACGGGGAAGAGGCTTTGCTTGTATTTCTCCAGGTCCGGAAGAAAAACCTTTGTAAATTCCTGGTCGGTGTTAAACCATACCATAAACGACAGCCCACAGAAAAAAAAACATCTATAGATACCCATCCACGCCCCTAGGGCGTGAAAAAGCTCTCACATTCCGCAGCTGCAGAAGGACTTTCCACTTCAGACCCTGTTAAATGGATAAAGACTTTGGGTAGAGGGTTTTTGCTGGGGATATTGCTATTCTGTTTATTGTTCTGTTTGTTTTACATAGTCCTCAGATGTGGACAAATAGCCCTCCGACAGGCTGTAAATGAAATAACTACATGTTCTGTGTTTCTCATGCTTCAAAAACAAAAAAGGGGGAGATGTAGTCACACAACAGCCTAGCCGACTGTCCCCCCCATGTCTTTCCTTAAGGAAAGAAAAGTCAGTGAGACTGTGGCTTTTTAGAACTTTGCTTATCTTTATGTTTTACACCTTATGTCTCTCTGTCTGGTCCCCAAAAGATGGTTTGCAGCCAAAGACGGGTAAGATATCTCAAGGGAGATACAACCTAAGCCAGGCAAAACCGAGTGGGGACCCCCAATGAGCTGCCTTAGAAAAATATGGGAAGAGGCCTTGCCTCCCCTTCCCCCTGCCTGGGAAAAGCCTCTGCTGTCTCTGGCTTTCCTCAAAGGAGATCGGTAGCCAATGACGGGTAATGATCAGTAAGCGTTTTTACAACCTAAGACAGGAGTCGATCGCTTTGATGATTGATATCCAATGACGGGTAAGTGAAAATGTCTGTACTGACCACCTAAGCCAGACACGATCTCAAAAATATAAAATAAAAAAGGGGGAGATGTGGGGAGCCATGGTTAAAGCTAATTGCAAGCCTTAATGGCTCTGCTAATGCATAACCGGTTTGTGCTCCTGAGGCATTGTCTTTGCCTGCACCTGGAGGGTGCTTACGAACTGCTAAGGTATGAAGTGGGAACAACCAGTTTCAAGACATAGTGATGCTAATCAGGGTAATTGATGGATTCTGTCATGGGACAATCGTTTTGGGGAGTTTCAGTGATTAAGTAAGTTTCTGTGAAAAAGTTAAAAAATCAACTGTTAATGATGTAATGCATTTTTGTGATTGTGAGCTTGCACGTAATCAAAAGGTATAAATTCAGCAGAGAAAATAAACCTGGTGCTTCAGGACCACTGAAGACCGGCCGCATTAGCATATGTGTGAGTGCCTTTTTTCATTCCCACTCCCCTTGTCAGGAACTGTTCGACTCGTGGCGGCTGGCTCGCCACATTCTAGGAAAGAGGTTAGGAAGTAAATGACATTCCCTACCACATAGGATCCTGTGGCAGACTCCATATTAATTGTCTTTCCAATTAAATCTGTAATCAATGTTATCAAGCATGGCCTGTGTGTAATCAGTGTTATCCAGCATGACTAGCAGACTCCACTAGAGTAGGATCTATTTCCTGGAGGATCAAGTACTTTATAAAGTTGTCCCTTCCTGATTTCCAACCCTAAGCAAAAGGATGCCTGTCCTATGCCTCAACTATGCAGGACCCTATAGGTAAGCTGATGAATATTTTTAGATAATATGCTAATGACTATTCATTAATGTGCTGATCATACTAGTAATTATTTGGTATTAAAAAGTCTTCAATGACTATGTTAAAAGAATCCAAGTATACAACCATGTGACAATCATAGGTTCAGCTGAACTGGGGGGAAAATATTTGGGGCATAAGGAATTTTTCAGAACCCCTCCATTCACACCAATGAGGAGCATGCTGATGATTAAGTTTAGATTCAAGGGTTTTGTTCAAACAAAATGATCAGTGAAGTATCCCTATTAAGGATCTAGATACAGAAGACTGAATGATAATGTGTGCAGAGAACGTCTTATGAATGAATGCATGTGGGCGTATCAATTCAGACAAAATGTTTATCTGAACCTTATGACTCTAAAAGCTTCCACCTATTTCCCACAGTTTTGCTTTTCTGTTCTTCAGTATATAAAATAAATGCCAATGTAACAAGAAACCATAAGACAACATTTGCTCTTTGAGGAATTTTGCTCTCACAGAATCTCTAGTTCATTTTTTCTCCATCCCTTTTGGCTGCTTGTCACATTTTAGAGTTATTTCATCAGAGGTTGAAACTAAACATAAAGTAGGCCTTGCTTCAGTTTTCTACCTTGGAATAAGTTACTTAAAATGATATCCAAAGTACTTGAGGACTCTGTGAAGAAAAGTTCAGGAAATATTGAAGAAAACCATATGGGATTTAAAGGAAAAGTAGCTACAACTAAGAGAGTTACTTGAACATCTTGACATTAATGAGTATGAAATGTTTTATGCAAATGAATATACACTATTTCTTTTTAATTTCAAAGTAACTTCTTCAAAGAAGCTGATACCAATAGTATTTGGTTTAAACAGAAATATTTTGAATTACTCAAAATTCCTTGAATATGTTGTGCAAGAAGCAAAGGAGTTAGTATAATACACCAACAGTCATACATTAACAATACACATCCATGGAGTACAGCATAGGGAGTAGAGTCAATGGAATTGTACAGCTATATATGATGTCACATGGGTAGTAGATGGGGGGGTATTACTTTGTGAGGGGTATAAATGTCTAACATTGTTTTGTACACCTGGAACAAATAAAAACAAATATATACCCGAATTTTTTAAGCAGATTGTGGTGATGTGATGTTCCCAGCAATACAGAACAACTGAAATACAAGATATTTGAACTGGATTCCTCCCTCTGTTACTGTTGTCTGATATTATTTAAATGACACATCATTGTTCTTAATCCAGTCCCATTAATGCTCAGCCTTCAAGTTGATGTGCAAAGACATTACAGACCCCCAAAGACCAAAATATAACTGTTGATTCTTGCTGCTCCCACCCACAACACTAACACCTGCTGCATATCAATCATATTTACTTTGACCACCTGTCCTAATGTGCCTAAGACTGAGGAATTTCCTGGGACACCAAATGTTCAGTGCTAAGTCCCAGGCAGACCAGGACAAATAGATAACCCTAAGCCATCATCCATGTAATTGTTGAAATTAACCCCTAGTAGTCAACCCTGATTCCTTCTTTCCCTTAATTCTCCAGATTTAAACTATCAGCAAATCTTCAGCCCTTTACCATGAAAACATCCCCTGGATACATCACTTCTTAGCTCTCAACTGTAGCCATAACAGGCTGAGCCAGCATCACCCTCACTAGTACAAGGGGTAATGTAATGGCTACTGAAGTGTTCCCCTTCCAGTATTGCCCATTTAAAAACCTCTCCAGCTCTGAATACAAGGTCATACATGATCTTGTTTCCACCTCTTTCTCCAATCTCATCTCCTACTACTTTTCAACCTGCCACTAAGATTCAGCCACACTGGCTTTGGTCCTTTTCCTTAAACATGCCAAGCTTAGTCGTGCCAGGAGGTCTGCACACCACTCTTCCCACTGCTTGCAGTCATTTTTCCCTGCTTTTTTCTGCAGCTGATTATAGTGCTTGGCATATATTCGAAGGTCACATATCACCTCCACAAAGAGTTTTCCTTGACCACCCGATCTAAAATTCCATTCAGTAATTTTCACTCATATCACCACGATCTAATTCTCTACATAACAAGTAGTACTATCTGATATTATCTTGTTTAGACTTGTTTGTTTATTGTCTATTTAAAATTTAAATGTTGGATGACATCATAAAAATGGCAGCGTGAGGTGAGCCTCTTGAAATCTCCCTGGAATTTACAACAAATTGAACAACTATACCTCCAAAAAGGACTCCCTGAGCAGCAGACAGGCATGAAATCATCTAAAGGTGGACAAATTGCATGAGCAGGGGAGGAGGAAAGAGAGACGTACGGAGATGGGGTGCAAGACACAGACCTAGCTTGGTGCTCCAAGCTCGCTGCATTCTGGAAATACTGCAGCTGTGGGAAAGGGAAGGCCTTGGACAGCTAGGGCTCCGCTTATGGCCCACAGGGCTGAGAGGACAGCATATAACATGGCTGAATGCAATGCTCACGGCACAGACCTCGGAGAAAAGACTACATGGAGAAGGCTGAAAATGGTAGTTGAAGCCCTCACTGCCAAGCAGAGAACGGAGCCTTAGGCACTGAGACTAGCCGCCCCCTCCCTACCCTCCCAGGGTTCGCCCCGCCCCCACCTGCCCGGTGCTAGGAGCGGAACAGTAGCAGTGTCAGATCAAAAGAACAGAATATTTGCAGTTCTGAGAACTGTGGACCGCAGATGCAGACTTGCAGCCCAACTAGTTCCGGCAAAGGGAAGGGAGCCGTGGAAGCAGGATTGGCTGTGGTGGTGGTCGCTGCCATTGCTCTGGGCTACCTCTCACAACCCACCACACCCCTGCCCCACCTATCTGGGGGGATCCCTGCAGGAGTAAACAGAGCTGCTGAAACACACGGGCTGTGAATCTGGTGCAGGAACAGCTTCAGAACTTCAGAAGCTCTCCACATACCCACACAGAGGCAGTGCCCTATGACCCAGTCAAAATGTTCACAGAGGAGAAGCCTGCCTTCCATGAAATCCCCCCATTATGTGAGAAGGTGGAATAGTGCAGAGAAAACATAGCACTACCGTGTGAGAGAGAATAAAAGGCTGCAGACAGAGAGAAAATAAAACATTCTACCAACACCTACTGGAAACAAAAAAAAGACCTTTTTCTATCAACCTGTTACAGAACCCACTGCTGTAGATGTCTAGGAAGAGAAATAATAAATCAGTAATTGCCATGAATAACCAAGGCAACAAGACAGGTCAGGAAGAAAGTGAAAAGTCTCCCGAAAATGAAGTTAAAGACATGGAAATATGTGACTTAAATGACAGAGAATTCAAGATTGCAATTCTTAAAAACTCAATGAGATGCAAGAAAACACAGACAGGCAGTTTAAGGAACTCAGAAACACAATCAAAGAACAAAATGAACATTTTATCCGAGAGATTGAAATTTTAAAAAAGAACTAAATAGAATTTCTGGAGATTAAGAACTCAATAAAACAAATGAATGAAATAGCCAGCTTAGGTAGTACAGTTGACCAAATGGAGGAAAGAATTAATGACATCAAAGATAGAAATCTGGAAATGACATGGATAGAAGAAAAAAGAGACTTGAAACTTAAAAGAAATTAAAGAACTTTCTGACTCCATCAGAAAGAGCAATATAAGAATAATGGGCATACCAGAAGGAGAAGAAAGAGAGAAGGGAACAGAGAGTATATTCAAACAAATAGTCGATGAGAACTTCACAAACTTGTGGAAAGAACTAGATCCTCGAGTCAAAGAAGCAAATAGAACACCTAATTCCCTCAACCTCAACAGACCTTCTCCAAGGCACATTGTATTGAAGCTGTCATAAAATAACGACAAAGAAAGAATCCTCAAGGCAGCCAGGGAAAAGAAGATGGTAACCTACAAAGCAAAGCCCATTAGATTATCAACAGATTTTTCAGCAGAAACTCTACAAGCCAGGAGGGAGTGGAACCAAATATTCAAACTATTGAAAGAGAGAAATCATGAGCCAAGAATAATATATACATCAAAGATATCCTTTAGATATGAAGGAGGAATAAAGACCTTTCCAGACATACAGAAGCTGAGGGAAATTTCTAACACATGACCTGCACTACAAGAAATACTGAAGGAGGCTATTCGACTAGCATAAATAGGGATAATTTGTGGCAAACAAAACATAAAAGCAGGGAGAGTAAAGGCCTGAACTGGAATACAGGAATGGAGAAAGTAAGCATGATAAAGAAAATGGAATACTCTACATATGAAACTTTCTTTTACATAAACTTAATGGTAACCACTCAAAAAAAAAAAAAAAAAATCCAGAACTGAAATATATACTGTAATAAAAAAAGAAACAAAAAGAAAAATCGTAGAATACCACCACACAGAAATAATGGACAACAACAGAAAGGCAAAGAAACAATGGAGACACAGTTTTAAAAGAAAATCAAAGATAGAATGACAGGAAATCCTCACATATCAATAATCACCCTAAATGTAAATAGACTGAACTCACCAATAAAAAGACACAGAGTAGCAGACTGGATCAAAAAACTAAACCTAAGTCTATGCTGTCTCCAAGAGACATATCTCAGCTACAAGGACAAACATAGACTCAAAGTGAAAGGGTAGAAATGGACACTCCAAGCAAATGGTATCCAGAGAAAATCAGGTGTAGCCATACTGATATCAGATGAAACAGACTTCAGGATAAAGAAGGTAACAAGACACAAAGATGGATATTTCATAATGATAAAGGGGACTATACAACAAGAAGACATAATAGTCATCAAGATGTATGCCCCCAGTCAGGGAGCACTGAAATATACCAAGCAACTGCTAACAGAACTAAAGTGAGAAATTGACCAAAACACAATTATAGTAGAGGACCTAAGTACATCATTGACAGCTATGGATGGATCATACAAACAGAAAATAAATAAAGAAATAGCAGCGCTAAATGACACATTAGATGAAATGGACATAATTGACATTTATAGAGCACTTCATCCTAGAACATCAGACTATATATTCTTTTCTAGTGTACATGAAACATTCTCAAGGATAGACCATATATTGGGACATAAAACTAGCCTCAGCAAATTTAAGAAGATTGAAATCATACCAAACATAATCTCTGGTCACAAGGCTTTGAAATTGGATATCAACTGCAAAAAGAAAGCAGGAAAACCCACAAATACATGGAGATTAAACAACATACTTTTAAAGGACAACCAGGTCAAAGAAGAAATTAGAGGAGAGATCAAAAGATACATAGAAACAAATGACAATGAAAATACATCCTACGAAAATTTTGGGGATGCAGCGAAAGCAGTTTTAAGAGGGAAATTGATATCATTACAGGCCTATCTCAAGAGAGAAGAAAAATCCCAAATAAATAACCTCACGGTACACCTTAAAGAACTGGAAAAAGAAGAACAAATGAAACCTAAGGTCAGCAGAAGAAAGGAAATAATAAAAATCAGAGCAGAACTAAATGGACAAAAAGAGAACAATAGAGAACAAAAAGAGAACAAATAGAGAACAAAAAGACAAGAGAAAAAATCAATGCGACAAAGAGCTGGTTTCTTGAAAAGATTAATAAAATTGACAAACCCTTGGCTAGACTCACTAAGATAAAAAGAGAAAAGACAGTAATAAATAAAATCAGTAATGAAAGAGGGGAAGTTATCACGGATGCCACAGAAATACAAAGGATCATCCAAGAATACTATGAAGGACTATATGCCACCAAATTCAATATCCTAGAAGAAGTGGACAAGTTCTTAGAAACATATAGCCTTCCGAGGCTCAAACGTGAAGAATTGGAAAATCTAAATAGACCGATCAACAGTAAGGAAATTTAATCAGTCATCCCAAACTTCCCAAAAGCAAAAGTCCAGGACCAGATGGTTTCACTACTGAATTCTACCAAATATTCAAACATGATCTAACACCTGTCTCCCTCAAACTCTTCCCAAAAATTGAAAAGGCAATACTCCCTAACCCATTTTATGAGGCCAACATTACCCTGATACCAAAACCTAATAAGGATAACACACAAAAACAAAACTACAGACCAATATCTCTGATGAATACAGATGCAAAAATCATAAACAAAATTCTAGCAAATCGAATGCAACAATGCATTAAAAAGATTATTCATCACGACCAAGTGGGGTTAATCCCAGGGGTACAAGGATGGTTCAACATATGCAAATACATCAATGTGATACATCACATAAACAAAATAAAGGATAAAAATCATATGATTATATCAATTGATGCAGAAAAAGTGTTGGATAAGATACAACATCCATTTATGATTAAAACACTTAATAAAATAGGTGTAGAAGGAAAACACCATAACATAATAAAGGCCATCTATTACAAGTCCTCAGCTAATCTCATAATTAATGGTGAAAAACTGAAGCCCTTTGCTCTACGTTCAGGAACACGACAGGGATGTCCCCTATCACCTCTGCTTTTCAACATCGTGTTGGAAGTCCTTGCCAGAGCAATCAGGCAAGAGAAAGAAATAAAAGGCATCCAAATTGGGAATGAAGAAGTTAAATTATCACTCTTTGCAGATGACATGATGCTACATATAGAAAACCCTAAAGACTCCACCAAAAAGCTATTAGAAACAATCAACGATTACAGTAAAGTTGCTGGCTACAAAATCAACGTACAAAAGTCCATTGCCTTCCTATATACTAACAATGAAATCTCAGAAAAAGAAATACAAAAAACAATTCCTTTTGCAATTGCAACAAAAAGAATAAAATACCTAGGAATAAACTTAACCAAGGATGTGAAAGACCTATATGCTGAAAACTATAAGACTTTTTTGAAAGAAATTGAAGAAGACACAAAGAAATAGAAAGACATTCCGTGCTCATGGATTGGAAGAATCAACATAGTTAAAATGGCCATATTACCCAAAGCAATATACAGATTCAATGCAATCCCCATCAAAATCCCAATGGCATTTTTTAAAGAAATAGAACAAAAAATCATCAGATTTGTTTGGAACCACAAAAGAGCCGGAATAGCCAAAGCAATCCTAAGAAACAAGAACAATGATGAAGGTATCACACTCCCTGACTTTAGTTTGTACTACAGGGCTACAATAATCAAAACAGCATGGTATTGGCAGAAAAACAGACACACAGACCAATGGAATAGAATTGAGAACCCAGAAATAATTCCACATAATCATGGACAGACAATTTTTGACAAAGCAAGAAACATGCAATGAAGACAAGACAGCCTCTCCAATAAATGGTGCTGGGAGAACTGGAAAGCCACATGCAAAAGAATGAAACTGGATTGCTGTCTGTTACCATGTACCAAAATTAATTCAAAATGGATCAAAGACCTAAGCATAAGACCCGAAACAACAAACTGCATAGAAGGAAACATAGGTACTGAATTTATGGACCTTGGGTTCAAAGAGCATTTTATGAATTTGACTCCAAAGGCAAAGGAAGTAAAAGCTAAAATAAATGAATGGGACTATATCAAACTTAAAAGCTTTTGCACAGGAAAAGAAACCACTGACAAAATAAAGAGGCAACCAACTGAATGGGAGAAGATTTTTGCAAACAGCACCTCTGATAAGGGGCTAATATCCAGAATATACAAGGAACTCATGCAACTCAACAACAAAAAAACAAACAACCCAATTGAAAAATGGGCAGAGGGCCTGAAGAGACATTTCTCCAAAGAGGACATACAAATGGCAAATAGACATATGAAAAAATGCTCAACATCACTAATCAACAGAGAAATGCAAATAAAAACCACAATGAGATATCACCTCACCCCTTAGAATGGCTATCATCAACAAGACAAATAGTAACAAATGTTGGAGAGGCTGTGGAGAAAAAGGAACCCTCATACACTCTTGGTGGGAATGCAGACTGGTGCAGATGGAATGCAGTGTGGAGTTCCTCAAAAAATTACGAATAGAATTACCATACTACCCAGCAATCCCTCTCCTGGGTATCTACCAAAAAAATCTGAAAACATTTATGCATAAAGACCCGTGTGCTCCAATGTTCATTGCGTCCTTATTTACGGTGGCCAAGACATGGGAACAACCAAAATGTCCTTCAACAGATGAATGGATAAAGAAGTTGTGGTATATATACACAATGGAATACTATGCGGCGATAAGAAAAGATGAAATAGGACCATTTGTGACAACTCGGATGGATCTTGAAATTATAATGTTAAGCGAATAAGTCAGACAGAAAAAGCAGAGAACCATATGACTTCACTGATATGTGGTATATAAACCACAAACAACAAAAGAACAAGATAAACAAATGAGATACAAAAACTCATAGGCACAGACAATAGTTTAGTGGTTACCAGAGGGTAAGGGGGGCGGGGGGCGGTAGATGAGGGTAAAGGGGATCAAATATATGGTGATGGAAGGAGAACTGACTCTGCATGGTGAACACACAATGGGATTTATAGATGATGTAATACAGAATTGTACACCTGAAATCTATGTAACTCTACTAACAATTGTCACCCCAATAAACTTTAATTAAAAAAATAAATAAATAATGAAATAAAATAAAATACATGCAAATAATATATGCAAGGAAATGTTGAAAACTGTTACTAATGTATGTCTCAGGTTGGTAAAATCATGGGTTATTCGTATTTTCTTTTTTTTTAATTAAAGTTTATTGGGGTGACAATGGTTAGTAAAGTTACTTAGGTTTAAATTATACAACTCTGTAATACATCATTTATATATCACATTGTGTGTTCACCACCCAGAGTCAGTTCTCCTTCCATCACCATATATTTGATCCCCTTTACCCTCATCTACCGCCCCCCTCCCCCCTTACCCTCTGGTAACCACTAAACTATTGTCTGTGTCTATGAGTTTTTGTTTGTTTGTCTTGTTCCTTTGTTGCTTTCAGTTTTATATTCCACATATATCTGTATTTTCTTATGCATGCTATCTGCATCTTTCATATTTCTATTATTACTATGTCTTCATAATTTTAGAATCAAGCAAAATCAAGTTTGTGATAAAAGAGTTCTAGCCTCAGTCTGGCCTTGCTTGGAAGCCCCAGCTACCTCACTCAGTGTAGTTTAAGAGGCCATACTCTCATGCTCCCTTTGTTTTTCTTGTTTGTCTCTATCATAATACTTCTTAAATCATTTACAATTTTTTCTTTATCTGTTGGTCTCACTCTCTAGATTCTCATATCCACTGAGGAACAGAGGGCAAGGTCCGTGTCTTGAGGTTGCATTCCTAGTATCTACAGCATATATAAACAAACTTGCTTTACCTTTAAACATTTCTATTTACCTTTAAACATTTCTATTTATACCTACATTACACTGCTCTCTAACCATAATGAGAAAAGGTTTCATACTTCTAATTCCTATCTACGTGTTTGGTTGCATAATTTTTTCTCAAAATAAGAATATGCACATATGTTAATAAATTGTCTAAGCAATTACCTGTAATTTCTCAACCTACGAATTCACCCCTCTCTTAAATTAGAACAATCATGCACAGCAAAATGCTTGGGACAGTCTGGACTTTCTATATTCTGTTGCATTATCCACATACATACATCCTAAGTGGGTTGATTATCTGCTTCAAAATCTGCTCTCTTTAAATTTTGAGAGTGTTCTATTATGACCACTAAATTGAATAACTTCAGAGTCACTCACAAATTAACTCTAAGAAATGGCTTAACACAGAAAAGAACATTATACAGGTGTCAGGCTTCAGAATATGTTGGGTTTTTTTTTTTATGTCTGATCTTATTTATTTGTTACACTTAGAAAATCTTTTTTGACTGGACTCAGAGGCAGAAGCTCTCAGAGAGGACAGCCTGCGTCTCTTGGCAATTTGTTCCTGGAATTTTTCTTTGTCTTCCTTCATATTCTTGGCCAAAAGTTGAGCATATTCTGCAGCCTCTTTCTTATTTTTCTTAGTACACTGTTTCCTTAGAGCAATACGCCCATGTTTGTGCTGCAGGACATGTGGAGTAACAAGACGCTGAATCTTAGGTGCTTTGGTTCTAGGTGTCTGACCTTCTCTGTTTAGGGACTTTTTCACAGTATATTGGTGGACATCGTCCTCTTTAGGGAGATTGAAAAGTCTGTGGATTCTGCCAGCTCTTTTGGGCCCCAAGCAACGAGGCCCAGTAGTATCAGTGAGACCAGGAATATCTTTCTCCCGCCTTTTTACAATGATCAAGTTGCGAACACTCAGATTGACATCCACAATGCAACACTATTTGCGCTTCCTTTCTCCAGGCCTCCTTGGTCTGTAACAGGAATGCCCCTTACTCAGCAGGAGGCAGACACGGCCATGGGTCATGACACCCTGCTTCATGGGGAAACTTTGTCATTCCCACCACTGAATTGAACCAGATAACCCTTCCATTCCTCACTCAGAACGTCAGCAGCAACTTCTGTGGCCATACGCTTCTCATAAAATGACAAAGTTTGCATTCATCGTCCACTTCAATGACTTTCTGGCAGCCAGTGGCTGGGAAAGAGATGTTCAGCTTCATCCTGAAGCAGTAAACTGTCTCCAACGTGCCACAGGAAAGAGCCATAATAGTTTTTGATGATGCACTAGAGAATATTTTTGGTTTAGTGAAATAATTGGAATTACAAGGGTCTGAGCTTAAAAGTTATGCATAACTCTTCTTAGAGTTCAAGGTATAAGAAAGTTGGTCAGCACTGCTCTTAGGATGGGTTCTAGTTGCAACTGAAAAAATCAAAATGAAATAAAAGACACCACATATGTTCACAGGAGGTTTGAAAATAGAATCAGATAATTTCAAGGAGTCTATTAACATACAACAAAAACAACAGTAAAAACCCATTTGCTTATTGACATCCAAACTTCCTCTAAAAGGATCAAAGCCTTTAATTCCATACTAAAAAATGAAATTCTCTGCTACTAAGGACTGTTACAAGTTGAAATAAATTCATGCTAAGACTAAAATAACTGATATTATAGTCTTTCTTGTGAGCACATTACTTTTAAAGAATCATTGGGCTCCTGTTTAGATTTAAAAACAACAACAACATATGTCCACTGAAGACAGTTTACAACAAAAGAAATGATTTTCAGTCATATAACTGGATTATTAAAAAATTGAAATCTTGGTATACGCATATACCTCTGGAATAAATATTTCTGTCTTTCTGTCTCTGAACTTGGCTCTCTCCTCATGTATAAGAAATAACACAAAAACTCATGAAAATCTAGTGATGTGGACAGACATAAATCTATCAAAACACAATATTGCAAGTCCTGTGATTGTTATATACTTTGCCATACAGGAAATGGTATAAAATATTAGCAATTCTCGTTATATCATTCTAATTTATACCCAGAGCTATGGATATAAGAGAAGGAGATAACTAACTTCCCGGGGAAATTAGGTAAGGTAATATATGCGTCGGGGTGGACAAATGGGTAGGAGGTTGCCAAGTAAAGAGTGTGGTAAAGTCAATTAAAAAAAAAGCAACATTATCATGAAATGTAGAAATGTTGACAGTCGGGGAAACATAGGGTCTTTAGGGAAAAATGGTAAGAGAGAGGATTACAGATATAGATAGCAGGGAATTATACTATGCAGACATTTGTTTCTATGTGGAACTGAGGAGGGTGTGTTTATTCACCAGGAAACAGTGCCATTTGAAGACAAGACTAGAAGTTTTTAGATGATTAATCTGATAGAAATGTAAAAGATGAACTTAAACTAGGGGACTTAACGTTAACAAGCCCAGAAAAGTACCTTAATATAAAACTATAAAAATTATTGCCTTTGAGATGACTTTGAAATTTATTTTTTCCATAAGATTATTGGTATTGATCAAGCCTTTTATTATCAAACCATTTATTTCTTATTTCTATTTGTGTTTGGTTTATCTTTTTGTTCTACAAAACCATGAAGTCAGTATTTTTTTTAAAATCAAGCATGTATATAAGACATTAACTAAAAATTGTTTTTTAAGAAATACAAAATATTTTATCATTTAGTAGTAAAGAATACTGAGAAAAATACTAACATTTTTCTGTGCACCAATAAGCTTGTTAAAAGAGGCTGATAACAAAATAAAAATTAAGCCTTCTAAAATCATCCATTCTATGTAATTTTATTACTGTATTAAAGTACCTCTAATTTAACATTGATGTAAGCTTCTTTTAAATCGTGTTTTTTCCACAATATTAATTTTAATTTCCACAGACATAAGAATGATGAATATTTTGGCTGAGAAGTCACTGAAGATCTGATATTACTCCTCAACTTACCATATTATTGTTTAGTACTTTGAATTAAAGTAAATATGAGATATAAATACCATTCCTTTATCTCTGTGTGAGGTTTAACTGTACTTGCAAAATAGGAATTATGCTTACCCCTGAGGGTAATCAAGTGTATTATTTTAGAACAACTATGATAAACATAGGGAAAGCTGAAACACATCTCTAGATCTCTGCTTGAAGACATTGGAGAAAAACTGAGGCAGTGAAGACCTCAAGGGTTAAAATACCAGAGAGAAAAATACCTAGAGTAGCGAGCCTCAAATCCCATGCTGTTTTTCCTAAGAAGTCAAGCAGAAACCAGTGACTGAGAGGATGAGAAGATGAGCATAGCTTCCAATTGTCATATTTATATATATATATATATATATATATATATATATATATATATATATATATATAATAAATTATATATTATGTATATAATGTATTATACATAATATAACACATACTATTATGTATAACATATGTAATTATATACACACACTACACCCACACATAGGGTACCAAAAAATATACACATTTTAAGAAAGGAAAAAAGACTGTGTTCAAATTGTAATACTCAATATATACTGATAACAAAAGATGAATACAAGACACGTTTGACTTCCGCAATTACAAGACGTGCTCAAAGTGGTTACCATCAGTGTAATTTTAATACACTTTTTTCCTTTCTCAAAATGTATACATTTTTTGAGCACCCTCTCTCTATATATATGTAAAAACTGAGGTTGTGGCCCACATAGGATGAGGGGCCCTGGTAAGCACTCCAGATATTCAGTAGTGATTGCCAAAGGACTAAGAGTGAAATAGAAATAAATTAACCTGTACATATCCTGAAGGCCTGTTATTAATCAGCTCAATTCAAGATTGAGTTCAGTGTATGTACCTCAAACATCACATCTGCCACAACCTGAAGCAAGTTCCCTCAGGAGGACATCATCCAGTGATTCAAATAATTTCTACAATGTTTTCTATATATGGTCCAGCAATCAATAAAAAGTAAGCAGGTATATTAAGACCAAATGAACAAAAAGCAAGAGGACAAATAAAAACAGAAGCACAACCCAGGATATCCAGATAATGAGATTGTCATAGGTAGACTTTAAAATAAGTGTAATTAATATGTCCAAGAAAATAATTGACAGCATAGAGAATTTCAGCAGAGAACAGGAAATGATAAAAATATAATAAAGAAATCTCTAGAACTAGAAAAAGCAATAACTGAAATCTGTTTAATAGCACATTAGATAAAGTTGATAAACAAGGTTTAGCAAACTGGAAGATAGAGCAATGGGAAAAATGCATGCTGATGTATGAATAGACAAGGAAAAAATACAGATGTGATCATAAAAAATCACATAGGACGTGGTTAAAAGGTCTAACGTTCAAGTAATTAAAATCTCAGAAAGAGACAGAAAGGGACAAAAGCAATATTTGAAGAAATAATTACTAAGAATTTCCCCAAATTCATGACAGACATCAAGCCACAGATCCAAAAAACACCCCAAACACCAAGCAAGAAAAATACAAAGAAAATCACTGCTAGGCATATCATAATAAAACTGCCAAAATATCATAAAATCATGAAAGCAACCAGAGACAAAGGCACTTTGTCTTTAAAGGGGTAATATTAGGACTAACAGCTAACATTTTGACATTAACAGTCAAAGACAATGGAATGAGTCTTCAAAGTATGAAAAACAATGCGAGCATAGAATTTGATACCCATTAAAAATGCCCTTCATATATAAAGATAAAGGCATTTTCAGAGAAACAAAGTTAGAGGAATCATCTCTAGCAAACATGCAACAATGAACATATTAAAGGAAGTACTTAGGCAGATCAAAATGAATCCATATAGAACCAGGAAGAAATAAAGAGTAACCAAACAATTAAATGGATACACAGTAGTCCCTCTTATCCACAGGGACTATGTTCCAAGACCTCCACTGGATGCCTAAAACCACGGATAGTGCTAAACCATATATATATATACATACTACGTTGTTTCCTCTACATACATACCTATGATAAAGTATACTTTATAAATTAGGCACAGGAGATTAACAACAATAACTAATAAAACAGAACAATTTTAACAATATAGTGTAATAAAAGTTATGTGAATATGGTCCCTCTCAAAATATCTTATTATACTCTATGCACCCTTATTCTTCTTATGATGATGTGAGATGATTAAATGCCTACATGGCAAGATTAAGTGAGATGAACGACATAGGCATTGTGACATAGCATTAGTCTACTATGGGCTTTCTGACCACATGCCAGAAGCAGATCATCTGCTTTGTGTGATCCTGGATCATCAAGCCATGACAATGTCAATGGTAGGATGTCAGGAGCACATGATGTTGATGGTTGGGGATCTTCCATAATTGAAAGGTTTTGTTTGTTTGTTTGTTTTTACTAACAGGCAGGGAGAATATACAATGGGGATACACTGGATAAAAGAATAATTCACCTCCTGATGAAGAATGAGTAGAATAACTTGAGATTTCATCATGCTACACAGAATGGCATACAATTTAACACTTATTTAACTTTATTAAATAAGTTATTTAACTTTATTAAATAAGTTATTTAACTTTATTAAATAAGAAATTTAACTTTATTTCTCGAATTTTCCATTTAATATTTTTTGACTGCAGTTAATCACAGGTAACTGAAACCATGAAAAGTGAAACCACAGATAAGAAGGGCCTACTGTACATGGATATCGGCTGTATAAAAATAAAGTAAAATAAAAATGTGGTGTGTGGTCTAAAATATATAAATCGTGAAATTACATAAAAATGGTAAAACAAAATATGGGATGGTAGTGAAAAGAGTTAAAGAATTCTCAGGTCTTTGTGTCATTCTGGAAGTGATTAAAGTCCTCATTTATAATAGCCTCTAATGAGTCAAGATCAATATTATAACCACTAAGATTAATACTCAAGGAATTTAGAAATATAAGCTGATAAAGGAGAAACAGGCTATATTAGAAAACTAAGCAAGAGAAGGCAAGAAAAAATAAGAAAGGAATGGTGAAACAGCAGAGAAAATTAGAAAACATATAGTTTGATAGTTGACATTAATATATCAGTAATGACATTAATTACAGTGGTAGAATGTGCATTGGGTGTAGTAGAACAAGTTTGGAATCAAGGAACAACTATGGTGGTTTAAGAAAGAGACACTGAACACCACCATGTCAGAAAATGTCATGAAGAGACAGTTCTGAGTTACAAAGCAGAAAGCAAATCACTTAGGCAAATGAAGATTTCATGGCTGGTTGAAGAGAGAATGGTAAGAGCATAAAGTAGATACGGGATCTTTAATCCACTCTCAGATTGTATATTAATTAGTTTGCTCGAGCTGTCATAATAACGTACCACAGACTAGGTGGCTAAAACCACAGAGATTGTCTCACAGTTCTGTAGCCAGAAGTTTAAATCAAGGTGTTGGCAGGGTTGGTTCTTTGTGAGGACCACGAGAGAAGTATCTGTTCCAGGCCCCACTCCTTGGCATGTAGATAGCCATTTTCTCCCTGTGTCCCTTCACATAGTCTTCCCTCTATGAATGTCTGGGTCAAATTTCTTCTTCTTAGAAGGACACCAGTCATATTTGAATAGGGCCCCTCCTAATATCCTCATTTTAACTTTATCTTTGTAAAGACCATATCTCCAAATAAGGTCACACTGCGAAGCCCTGGAGGTTAGGACTCCAACATATGAATGGGGGAGGGGGCACAATTCAATCCACAAAAGACTGTTTCTAATTAATATAGTGGTTTGAAAATAAAATATGTTTGGAATGCTAAACAAGCCTATAAAAATGTTAATAGAAACATAAAAATGTTAGTAGAGATATATAATTGCTGTTGTAGAGAATCTGCCATCATCAGCGGTGAATCAGGTTATGGACCATTTATTTGTGCACAATTCTGGATTCCACACGTAGAAAAGATTTCAAAACTTTGCATGAGATCAATGCAGAACCCCTGAGAGAACTAAAATGTTAGTGGGATATCAGTTAATATCATTTCCAAAGAACAAAAGATATGAATTAGTTTAGTTGCTTAAAGAAAAGATACTCACTGTTCTCTTTCCCATGCCCAGAACCCTTTTCATACCCACCTCAGAAATGTTTCAAACATCCTACTGCTTGTGGCATTTTAATGATACAATATTGGACACACACTGATAGTCACTGATATTTTTTAAAGTTTTATTTAGGTTAAATAACTGTTCAGATATTTATTACTCCACTTGGATTTTTACATAATACTTTAATAACACCACATTAAATTATACTTTTGTTCTCCACAATGGGTTTTGTGTAACCCAAGAGGTTCGGTAGGTACTTAGTTTGTGTGGAGGAGGAAAATGCAGTCTGTATTTCTATTTAATTCTAAACATAAGAAAGAAATTAAGCTATATTGGTACTAATTCGCAGATGAATATGAGTAATGTTGTCACTTCATATTGGTCACATGTCACAGTTGGTACATGAAGGATTTTGCAGGCAATGTGAGATTTCCAGAATGAGAGGGATTATAGTAGCTGGCATCCCCCACCCTTACCCCCCACCTCACCCGCACCAGCCTGAAGCACCATGAGACAATCTCTAGATTTTATATGTCTGGTTAAGATTCATTTATTATTTTGTCTAGTTTTAAACAATCTAAGCCTTTGAAAGTGAATGTGACCTAATAAGATTGCTGAAGACACATTAGAGTGAAGAGATTGCAAGTAATTCAAGCTCAAGAGAAGAGCAAGAAGATACCAGACCTGGCTCCTCTAGCAAGGGTTTCTCAGCTAAGACAGGAAGTAAAAGCATTGACCTAATTATTTCTGACCAAAGTTTAAAAATATATAAATCATGGAGAAGACTATTAGAATAATGAATTTATATTCATTATTGTTTATAGTGAACTTAGAACCTGAATGTATAATTTGTGTTGAGATACTAAATTATAAATGTTGGAAGCCACAAAAAATTATGACATTAAAAAAACTAAGCATCTAGAATGTAAAAACAAACCTCTATAATTGGAAAGAAAATACTTTTATGTATATTAATAACAACTAAAATTATTTAAAATAATTTTAAGCTGATAATTACCTTCTTCTCCATTTCTGGTTTTGTGTTTTCCAAAAAATGCATGTATTATTACATTTTTATGTGTATATAAAATATAAATAAATAGCTATACATATTTTGAGGTACTCTGAAATGTTTTGCTAGCATTACGGTCTGATAAAACAGTTGCGAGATTTATAATCTACATGTTTTATTTGTATTTGGAAGTAGATATATCAAGTGAATTTCCAAGTGGGATTTCTCTTTTTAAAAAAATCACATTAATTTTGATAAAGTGAACCTAGACTGTACTGATTAGTAAGTTTCTTAAGTTCCAAGATCACTTAAAGAAGCAGATTCTTTACAGCTATAACTAGCTCATTAGATGGATATAGGACTCAATAGTGCTTAGATAAAAATAAGTAATAGAGTTGAATTTACTTTTCATTTTTGCAACAATGTTTGCTGAATGTTATTATATGTCAGGGATGCTGTGGACTCCATATGGAAGAGTGAATAGGAATAATATAGCCCCTGTCCTCCTGGAGTTTGACTTCAAGTGGAAATAACAGAAACATAAATATGCAATATGCCAAATGTGATAAACTCTAGGGAGAAATAGAAATTAGAATGAAGAGGTTAGAGAATGCTAGTGAAAGGGACTGTTACTTCATAGAAAGGGATCAGAAAAACCCTCACTGATGAGGTGAGACGTGAGCAGTAACCTGAAAGAAGTATGGTAGAAAGTCAAGTGGATATCTGGGAATGCGAGGCATAGTGAACAGCAGGTACAAAAACCCTGCTAGATGCACTTGTATTCCAATGAGAGCAAGCACACCGGTGGCAGAGGGAATGGAGGGAGAAAGGCTGGTAGCAGTAGGATAATAACAGATAACAGACTAGACCGCAAGCGCCCCTTATGCGGGTAAGAGATTTGTATTTAGTGCAGTGAGATGGAAAAGCCATTGGAGGACAAAGATAAAATGAGTGACATAATTGAAAAGGACCGACATGCTTTAAAGGTATTACTCTGTCTTGAGTCATAAATAGGTCATCTGTGGACAGGGGCCTTAGCAGGGAGACCATTTCAGAAAAATGTAATAATGTGTGAGAGATGGTAATGACTGAGACCAGGGTGGCAGCAGTGGAAGCGGTGGGAAGGGCTGAACTCCTGATGTTTCTGAAGTTAGAACCAACCGTATTTACTGTGGAGTTGGAAGAGAAGAGGGAAAATCAAAAAATAGCTCTAAGGTTTGGGGCCAAAGCAACTAAAATTGAGACAGGGAAGAGCACGTTTTGGGTGCGGAGGAAAGTTGTCAGGGAGGATGGAGGAAGAGTGGTGTGGAAATGCCAGTGAGGAATAAGGAGTGTGCCTGTCTCTAGACCCACGGTACAAGTGAGGGGTTTGGGAAATAGAGCCAGTACAGAAGGAAGCTGCAGAGGAAATAATGTTCTCAGGGGAAAGTCAGGTTGGGCTAGAGTAAGAACAGGAAGGGAAAATTGTAGAAAGAGATTTCGGATATAGGGAGTTATGACATATGGAAGTTTGCTGATGCAGGAATAACATGAGCTCCAGAGACCAGTGGAAAGGACTGGGGGACCAGGGCATTGGGATATGGGGAGAGATTAGAGAACGTGCAGAGCTATGTGGGGATGAGAGTCAGGGTAATGAGGGATAACCTTGCTTCTTGGGTCACTGATATAACAAAAATAAAGGGCATAGGATAGTAATTCTCAGTGACTAAATAATTTGGTAACTGGTATTATGATAACGTCATTTGATTAAAATAGAACATCAGGATTTTTAAAATATAAATCAATTTCCAAAGAACTACTGAGGATGCACTAGGAGTCCAATGCTAGGGATGAGGACACCAAACCACAGAGCCACACCTTCAAAGAAATCATCATGTAGTTGGCGATTTATGCCAAATACATGAGAATTTCTGTAAATCCCCTATATTATAAAAATTAAAAATAAAAAGATTGTTATCAGACTGTAGTTTTAAAAATTACCAAATGTGTGCTATATTTTAAAAGCTACAAGTTCAGAGATAAATAACTGCGGTCTGGGGTTGCCTGAGGAGGTATCTGGAAAATGATGAGAAGTGGTAGGAACGGGGAGAAAGAATTTCAGGCAGAGAGAAAGATGAGAATCTAAGGAAAGTTTTTGAGTTTTTAGGTAGATTTTCTTCCTTCTATCTAAAGCATAAACTCTACATAAATATTGAAATATTCATTCGTATGACTATTAATTATTGGATGATTACATTCCTTTTCAAGTATATTAACCAGCTCATCTCTACTGACATAGCAATACATTTTTATTTTTAATTATGCTGCTGACAAAAAAAAAAAAAAATCAGAAAGCAAAGGGAGCAGATGTGTATTCCACAGGATTTAAAGATTAATCTACCCTCCATTGCACCCACTTAGTTTCAGGCAGGAAGAAACACTTGCTAATGAGTCAGATGATTACCAGCATTGAGTTTATTTAGAGGAATTCCATGTGTGAGGGTGGGCTTAGAGTGAGTACACCCAGAAACGGAAATGTGAATGTCACCCTTTCTACATTATTAAAATAAAGACATGCTGACACTGCTTTGCGCAAATGAACTTTATCAATTGTTACTATTCTAAAGTGCAGCTTCAATCTAGATATTCTCCTAATGGGGACTAACCTTATAGGTGTTGTTTGGCTGCCCACATGGCAGAGGTATATACTTACTATAAAAAGCTGAAACTGAAATGATGCCATGTGCTTGGAAAGTCTATGACAGGAATTCTACTGCCATCAAGAGCATCTTTCCTTCATAGCAGGTCAAACGCGACTCTAGTTCAATTTGTGAAATGCTAAATCTTTGTTGGAGAAATAGCCATACCAGCTCCCTAAAGCACTATGAAATACTCTCTTCTCCGAGGTAGCAATTTATTTCACAGTGATATTTGATTTTAGACATAAACTAAACAATTCACTATAACAACTGATGATATTAATCATTAATTTGCTACAACTGTTAGGAGGATACACACATACAAATCATCTGCCACAAAAATAAAGAAAACCTTTCTTCTTTTGTTTTCAAATTGTAACATTTGCTTCATTATATTGTTTCAGGGAAACGTTTAGTACAAGTTAATGATTCTGTTTACAAATATGTTCATAGTTTTTTTGAATGCCTTTTATAACTATGTCTTAAAATGCTGTTTTAATTTATCTCTTTCCTCCAAATGATTGTCTTATCCCTCCTTAGGAAACCTGATTTCAAAATATGTTTGAGATGCTTGATAATCTGAAAAGATTTCAAAGTTCTATTGCTCTTAGCATTTAATTATAGCCAATCTTAGGTAATATTCACTCCTATACAGTTACAGTGAAAAAAATCATTAACCTTCCCAGAGTGAATCAAACATATCCCCAAATAAACACTTTACTCGGGCACCAAATCCTTAAAGATTATAGCATCACAGAACTCATAGCGCAGTTCCTCCGTGGTTTATGCTGCCAGGTGATTCTGAGCATATTTGCAGACATTGACTTTTGTCTGAAGATATAGATTATTCAAGATTTTTGAGGTTAGTGACGGTGTTTGTCTCTCTCTTAATTGTGCAAACGGTCAAATCCATTAATAATGAGTTTACCTACAGGATTTTTGTTGTCAAAAACCTATAAATAAATTAGGTGCTCTAGTGGAAAGAGGATGGAACTGGAATCCAGACACCTGAGTTCGAAGTCTGTTTGTCTTTAGGAAAACTAAGCTCTCTGAGTCTGTTTTCTTCCCTTCTCTTTCTCTTCTCTTTCTCTTCTCTTCTCTTCCCTTCTCTTTCTCTTTTCTTTCTCTTCTCCTCTCCTCTCCTCTCCTCTCCTCTCCTCTCCTCTCCTCTCCTCTCCTCTCCTCTCCTCTCCTCTCGCTCTCGCTCTCGCTCTCGCTCTCGCTCTTTAATTTTTAAAACAGTGATCTTAACTTCTAGTTCATAGCTATTGAAATAATTAAATAACTGCCTATCACATATTTGGTACACAGTATCTAAAACAAACCAACTGCCAGTTTGGGCTCTAATCTCGCCAAAATTATTTAAATCTATCATATGATTACAAGACACAAAGGAAGGGAGATATTTAGTATTGGGTAATACTCAGTACCTGGAAAAATAATTATTTTTACAGGCACAGAATCAATATTATATCCTCTCTATCCTCAACATTTGCCTGTGAATCCCATGGCCTCCACGCCACCACCAGAAGGTATGTGGTTCCCATTTAAAGTACCTTCAAATGATATTTGGATTTGGATAGGCAGGGAGAGGGGGAAGGTATCTATGCAAAGATCTAAAACTGAATAGCATGGAAGTCAAGAGATAAGACCAAGAAAGAAGAATATTAGGGCAATGACTAAACAATGATTCCAGGATTTTGGCTTTAGCAATTCGTGGAATCTCTGGAAGAGATAAAGCCAGTGGATATAATTATCTGGAGCTCAGGAATGACCGTGTTTCCCCAAACATAAGACCTAGCCAGACAATCAGCTCTAATGCGTCTTTTGGAGCAGAAATTAATATAAGACCCAGTCTTATTTTACTAAAAGACCAGGTCTTACATAATATAACATAACATAACATAACATAACATAACATAACATAACATAACATAACATAACATAACATAACATAACATAACATAACATAACATAACAAAATACAAGACCGGGTCTTATATTAGTTTTTGCTCCAAAAGACACATTAGAGTAATTGTATGGCTGGGTCTTATTTTAGGGGAAACACGGGAATTCTGGATTAGATGTATACATTAGGATTTCAACAGAATTTAGGGACTAGTTGAAGCCATGAGTATGGGTGAGATTTTTCCTGGAAGAATACATAGGATGAATGTATAGATCTTGGCAACGTCTAAAGATAGAACTTTACCTTAGGGGCACTTATATTTTAGCATAGAGGAAGAGAAACTCACATTGGGAGATGTAATCATTGGCAGATAAATATAAAGAAAACAAATATGTGTAGTCTCACAGAGAGAGAGAGAGAGAGAGAGAGAGAGAGAGAGAGAGAGAAATAGTAAGAGATTGGATTTAGTAATTTAGTGATTTGTTGCTTATTTTCTAAGAAAGAAGAGAAAAAAAGGCCACATCTTTTGGTGAGGAGTAAATTAGTAACTGAGAAATTGTGAAGTAAGTATACCGTATAACATTAGGAACCATGATTGAGAAGGAAGCAGAGAAGTTGGGCACTAGTTATTATGGGACATAGACTCTAGATTTGCTATTGTCTGAATGTATATTTTTTTAATTTGAGTTTTTAAAAACTTTTTTATTTATTTTAAGAGTGTTTTTCCAGGACCCATCAGCTCCAAG
Source organism: Rhinolophus sinicus (assembly GCF_057876585.1). Classification (NCBI taxonomy): domain Eukaryota; kingdom Metazoa; phylum Chordata; class Mammalia; order Chiroptera; family Rhinolophidae; genus Rhinolophus; species Rhinolophus sinicus. The sequence goes on along the minus strand of NC_142518.1, from coordinate 18,059,413 downwards.
TCAAGTAGTTGTTTCAATCTGGTTGTGGAGGGCGCAACTCACAGTGGCCCATGCAGGGATCGAACCAGCAACCCTGTTGTTAAGAGCACTGCCCTCTAACCAACTGAGCTAAACAGCCGCGCTTGTCAGAACATGTTTAAAGCAGAGGAAACATTCAGCATATATAGAAATTAGAGATGCAAGGGAGAGGATAGGAGACATGAGAGGGGAATGGAGATGATTTCTGATGAGAAGGAATGGACTGAAATCTAATACTTAGTGTGATTTCCCTTGACCTCCAAGGAAGAACAAAGAAAATCTCATTAATGCAGGTTTAAAAACTGTCAGCGAGACACAACATGGCAGCAGCTGGCCATCTGCTAGAAGTCACATTCTGTTAAGTGTAGATTGTACAATAAATTCATGACTTCAGTGCTGATAATTCTACTATTCTGCGAAATGAAGAGACAGCAGACAAAAGTGCTAAATTCCATCCACTAGAAAATTGAGGATGAAGTAGCAGTGATAAAACTCTGGGAGAAAATGACTGGATCAGATGAGAATTTTCAACTGAAATCATGGAAATGTATTGAGCATGAAATGGGCTATGGACCACAAGAAGACAGTTTTGAGAAAATTCAACCTAAAAGCCACTGTGATGCATTGGCTGGAGATTACAAACATAAGGTGCATACCAAAGGATAAAAGATATCTAGGAAAGCAAAAGCTCAAAATTTGTTCAACTTATACTAGGGGCAAGAAGGAGGACTCTGTGAATCCAGAAGAGAACATGGTATCTGGAAGCAGACGATTTTATCCAAGAATACGAAACCTCTTAACATTTACTCTGATGGGATTTTTGCTATCAGGAACCATGAACTTCAAACTAAAAAGAATATATCAACCATGGTCCAGAGATACGTGAAGTTCACAAGACAAGATAAGAAAGAATAAGTTCAACTCTCAAAGGATACATAAACAATTCCCACAGCACAGAAAGAAATAGCAAACCCAGCAACTTTCGAAACTGTTTTTATAAACAGAAAAAGGGGAAAAGTGTCAGGAAACATGACCAAAAAATTACCTTAATTTTCAGAAAAAATGAGAGATCATAGAGTCTAGAAACCACAATGCCAGACTAGGAACCATAGTGCCGAAGTCAAAATGCGAGAATATATTATAATATAGATAACTTGCACATATGAGAGGTCAAAGAAAGAAGAAGTGATCATACACAGTTTGTGGGGATATCCACAAAGGCTCCTCAGAAGAGATGACTTTTGAAGACTAGGGACATTTTAACAGATGGAAAGGAGGATGGAATGGAATAGGGGCAGTGGGTGGGGCATGTCAAACAATGGGAGGTAGCACTGGAAGAAAAAAGCAAGACTGCACTTGTTATGTTTAGAAAAAAATAAATGGTATAAATACGGTGTAACAGAAACTAAATGTGAAGCTAAAAACTAGTAAGTGGGTATATTACGCTTTTGCTGCTAATAGTGTTAGCAAATGATAGGTTAGCTTGAATGCCAAGCAAAAGAATATTTCATATTGACCTTTGTTTTTTATTCAAAGACAGTATTGGCAATTTTTTTTTAAAAACCTGTCTCTACTTTAAATTCACAACCAATCCAAGAAGGAAGAAGGCATGCCACTATCAAGACATTTTTGCAAATTCTAACACTATAGATCCTTTGATTTAAGGGAAGAATCACACCTCCTCACCTTACTCCAGCCCCCCAGATCAGCACTACAACACTGCCTGCGTTTCTAAAATGCTCATTCCTTAAGATGCCCTGGGTCTTCTATGATACATCCCTTCACAAGGTAGATGTTCTGATATGGGTTTTACGCTGTTTTGAAAGATGTCAGCCTGGTAGACAAGACTTATGAAAAATGTGACGGGAATCTATGGTACTCAAAGTTCTTAGGACCTAATTATCAATTTTCGAAGCAGTTAAAGTCTCAGTGTTTCAAAGACTGTCAGTCATCAATACTAATTCCTTTATTGCCCAGATGCTGTCACCCACCAGCCTTCTTAAGACCAAATGCAGAATGTGGTATGGTGATTTTATTTATGTGTGAATAAACTCACTCCATTGCCTTAAGGTTTCATAGTAAATCAAACAACATATTTTTTCTGGGCAGTTGAAAAACACACTAGTACATTCAAATGGCAACATTCCAGCAGATGTACTGGTAGATATTTTGCCAGCTCTGGCAGCAAACTAAGCAATGGCATTGATCACAGAGGTGGAAAATTCAATGAAAACTGCACACTCATCTCAAATCTTAAAACACATACACATATATTGGATTGAGAATACTAGTAAAGAATGCATGTTAAAGATTGACTTAAACTTGGACGAATGACATCTGGTTTTCATTCTAAAGATAGCATCTTGTTTTGAACTAGGGATCCCAAAGTGTGAATCAGATTCTGCCTTCAGGTTAATCATCTGTAAAATGGGAATAACTTGCATGATTGTGATAGTGTCAGAAAGAATTTTCATAGAATATAAAAATGCATAGTGCACAGTAGGTGTGTAGTAAGTAAAAATTCTAATTTATCATTTGTATTTGTAACATTTGTATTTTTATCTATTTCGTAAGGATTTTTTTTAGTGGATATAGATAGTATAAGACATCTGAAATATGTATGCCAACTTGAAAGGGTGTAATTTAGTTATACCATTTGTAATATATATATATATCGTATTTTATATAACTTAACATGAAAAATTTAAAGTAATACAACCCTACACACACGCACACACACACACACAGACACACACACACACGCACACACACACTTTAAAAACCATCCGTTAATCACATTCCTTCAAAGGGGGCACTTAAGTAGGTTGACCACAGCTAGCATTTCTGCCATTCTGCAAGGCAGCAGCATCTTGGCTGGAACACAAAAATACCAGAAATAAAAAGTATGCCATGGGGCGGCCGGTTAGCTCAGTTGGTTAGAATGCAATGCTTAGAATCGAACCAGGGTTGCCAGTTCGATCCCCGCATGGGCCAGTGTGAACTGCACCCTCCACAACTAGATTGAAACAACTGCTTGACTTGGAGCTGATGGATCCTGAAAAAACACACTTAAAATAAATAAAAGGTTAAAAAAAAAATGTATGCCATGAACCACATTTGGCTTTACAGCCTGGGATCATTTAGTAAGGATATTTTGTGTACCACATTTGTCACAGACATATTGTCTAGATGATCATTTAACATATTTGAAGTTTTTGGAGAACATTTTACGTGTACACTTCAAGTTTTTGAAGTTTTCAACACCAAAATGGTATGAAAAAATACGATTTTGTTATGAAATGCTGATTTTTCTCAAACAAATAACATTAATTATCTCACAAGAGCTTCTGTTCAGTTTTCAGTACAGCCCGTTTCTTCACACGTGACCTAGCTTCCCCATGCAGCGAATTTTTCACTTAACCAAGTATTGACACAGAAAATGTATTCCCGTCCGAACCCAAGCAATAAATAGCTGACACAAAGACGTTCAATATTTGTGCGCCAAGTGTTATACAGATGATTTGTGATGACACAAAAGTGTAGTTTTCATCTTTCTGAAAGCATTTCCTTGGCTTTCTGCTGAAAGAGGGGAAAAATCTGCCATCACTCCTTTCTATTTAGACACCTGAATTGCATTGAGAAGGAGACCTGGTGACAGAGTAACATGATTACATGCTGCCTAGTGCCTTTGCTGAACTGGGGACTACAGAGGCAGGTTGAGTTAGGGAAGAATGTGAGAAATGCAGAGGGAATTCATGCATTTGGTATGTATTTATCCTCCTAATCAAAATGATTATATTCAGTTATAAAAAGAAACAGTGTTTCCTTATGCATCTTTTCTCTGGCCATATTTTAACCCCCAATTAGCTGAAGTCTCCCTGTTTTTCCCTAATGCCCGGCCAACTGGTTTCTGAGCCTAACACAGGAGGCCTGGTGCCAAATCCTGGAGTATCTGGCACCTCCAGGTATAATGACCTGCCTGTGGGCACAGGTCACCTACATCTACCAGGCAGGAGTGACAATTTGATTTTTATATCTCTTGTCATTACAGACTCACAGCACTCCTGCCATCCCTTTCCTGTCACTTGGAGAGGGAGGGAATTGGTGACCTTGTTTGCCATGTCAGTTTACTTGCCAATGAAAACAGGATTTCCAGAGCAGCCAATAACTTCAAGGCACCTGTATGAGACAAATTCCTTCAAAATAGGGATATAATTTCTTCTAAAGCTGTTGAATCAATGTTGCCATAGGCCAGAGGAAACTTGGAATGCAAGCCACTAGGCAACGAAAGACTCAGGGCACGACCCTCAAGTACAGAGAGCTCATTTTACGAAACAAATTTGTCCCAGATCTCTTAGGTTCACCGAACAGCTACAGTTTTACCTGGTTCATAATATCTCCTCACTCCGATACGTTCTCCAGTTTTCCTTATATAATGTAATTAACCAATGTTCCCCTGCTACATTTCATTTTTAAAAAGGAAACAAAAGGGAAATACCCATCCCAACGAAATGCTCCTAGCAGCCCAGAGTATGGGAGAAATGGACAGCCAAGTGCAGTCATCCATCACTAACAACCAGCACTTTGCTACTTTTAGCATCTTTGGAAGCCAGCAGCTAGAATGGCAGGGCCCACTCAGAACTCCTACATACATACCCAGCTCCTACCTACACAGGAAGATCAAGAAGCTTTTTCTGCTTGGCTGATCATTTAACATTTCAAAAGTCTTTTGATCCAGTTTTTTACACTACAGCTTCCCCAATCTTGAATTATGTTTTCTGATTAATCACCCAGCAACCCAGAGTCTTTGTTGAGAAATTGCTTTAATTGTATTTAGAATGATATATTTCCTAAGTATTTGTAAATCTGAGAAAGTCTTTCTGTTGCTTTTGAACATAAATCACTAGAGCCTGGGTATAGAATCCTTTCACAAGAATTTGTTCTTAAAATTCTGTAGGTATTGTTCTATTGTACCTTGAGTTTTTGCATTGAAAAGAAAGTTGTGGTCCAAACCAAAAAAAAAGAAAAAAAAAGTCTTTTGAAGAATATCAAACAAGTTGAAAAGTTGAATAAGTAACAGTTCATTAATGTCCTTTATCTCCTACAACTCTAAACAGACACTGGAAAAAAAAAAATCAAACCCCAAAGTCCTTCAGCACCAAAGTAAAGTAGTCTATTTGAGATATTTTACTCTTCTCTGAACATAGATCTAAGTTGGTAAAGGATACAATAACTAAAATCTATACATTTTTGCTATTTCTTCAGGGGAATATATTTCAACTTATTTCTCCAAATCTGAAGCAAAAATGTTAAGTTTTTTTTAGTGTTTATTTGTTTTCAATAGCAATTTAATTCATCTTTATGTTTAGGAATAGGGACTTTCATATTATAACAGACTCTACATAGTTATTCTGTTTTCCCCAAATAAAAATAAGCCTTAAAGCAAATTCATGGTTAAGAGGGCACTAAGAGAGTCCTTCTATGTTTAGCACAAAAAACTCCTGTATAAAGGGAGGCACATGTCTCTTCCCTGCATTTTGATTGGTGAGGTGTATGCAGTTTGTGTTTCTGCTTCTCTATGTATTCACTCTTTTACACATTGTGTCACTTAGCTTTCCGGAGATAACTTTAACAGACACAACTCAGGCCCTGAAAACAGTGACCCAATACCTTGGGAATAGGACTCAGGCCAAGCTGACAGATGGATATCAGTTTGAGGAGAAATATGCTAGGCTATGTTAGGTTAGAGTATTACAAGCCAAATTCTCCTTTGAAACCACTCAGATGGAAGCCTGTGAACACGTGCACAGTTTTAGACATAACGAGATTTTCCAAATACGCTATTCCAGTGTTATCTTAAATAGATAGAAATAAATTTAGTTGCCTTTGTTGATTTATTTTTTCTTAGATTTTGAATTAATGCAGTTAACCATACACAACAGGAAATGGTTTTTATGTTCCTGAAATTCATGGAAGGCATTCAGAAACTGCATCCAAAAGTCTTCTGTCCTCCTGTGCAATCCGTTAGCCAAACTAGGAAAACAATTGCTCAGGATTGTTTTTTCTAGATGCTAAAGATTGCTAAGGAATTGTTAAATGTATTTTTACCCCATCTTATACTTGATTGAATCTGCTATACAAACTAAATGAAAATGAAATATCACCTTCTTTGATTATCACTAAATAGTTCACAAATTAACACTAAACTGCAAATGAGGAGATAATGTGTCTTTTTGAGAAAACCAGATGCTTTCTGTTCTAAAATGTGTGTGATAACAGGGTGGAATAGTTAATGTACAATGCATGCCATCTGCTGACTAATACAGAGTATTTACAAGGGTAGATTCTTCCAATAATTGTACTTGGTAAATGATTATCTAACTTAATACAACTACATTTGAACCACAAGTTGAATCTTGCCAATTTTTTTTTTAACTTTAATTGATATAATTTAGCATTCAATCTAATTAGAAGAAAAAGAAAAAGGTAACTGCTCTGAGGTTAAATACCGTGGTAAGTTTTCAAATGCCTCTCAGACATGCAATAAATAAATAATGAATAAATTTGAATGCTTCTCCTTTCATCTATGTTAATTAAAGAAATAAAATATATTTCTTAAAACCCCATTGTAAAAACCATGACTATCTAATCGTTCCCTGTTCCTGATGTCTGCTTTGTGCTGCTTTACAAATCAGTTTGAATGAGATGTAAACGACATAATTGAAGAAATGTAATTTGTTATGTCTTTGTTTAGTCACAGTAACACAGACGATTTTTGTATATTATGTACAATTTATATTCAGTAGAAATAGGTCAAAAAATGATAAAGATTACATATCTATTTTGTTAATTGAATAAACTACTACAACTGGAATGTGTTAAAATGTAAATCTGTTTAGCAGCACAAAGCACATTTACAGGTAGTAATTTCGTGGACATAATCATTTCTATCATTATAGATAAATAGAATAAGAACGTTAGTTTTATTTTTTTCTAACCTAAAATTTCACCTGTGATGATAGCCTCTGGTTTACTGCTACAGATACTTCACACTTTGATTTTCTAAGTTCAAATATAATTTTCAGTGTCCTGGAAACTTTATCACCAACTTCATTTGATTACTGCATGTTAACAGATTCTAGTACAACAACATATGTTTAGGTATTTTTTTTCCATTGACATTGTAAATATTCCCTTTTTTAAACTCATGGGGAAAGCCAATATAAAGCAGGTAGAAACTGAAGGTAATTTGAGTCTTGAAATAAAAGAATCTCACTTTGTGAACAATTTAACACCTTTCCACCTGAGGGCACTTTTCATTCTTCACAATGCAGAATAGCCTTACTGGCTTGAGGAATCAGAAGATAAAGTTTTAGGTTGCCTGACTGGCTGGAAATTATAGAGAGAATTTTCAGCAAAGAGAGAGCCACAGAGAGGGGAGCTCCAAAATCTGCATACAAACTCCATTCAAACACTTGGCTGACCTTCAACCTCTACATGTGCAAGGGAGACTCCAGGAGCAACACATGAAAGGCTAAAATAATTGAACAGAGAATCCAGCTACTGCCCATTTCGGGGAAGACAAAAAGTTTGAGTCCAGCAAAGGTAATGCCTACTACAACAAAATTAACACTCTTCAGAGGAAGAAAACAGAATCCAGAGTCTCTAACAACATATAACCTACAATGTCTACTAATGAATCAAAATGTGTTAGACATGAAACAGTGAAATGGGACTCATGTTCAAGAAAACAAGCAGTAAATAGAAATCAACTCTGAAATGACCGATATAATGAAATTAGCAAGCAAAGATCAGCCTTTAGAAATATGTTCAAATACTTAAAGAAAAACTATGATCATAATGAGTACACTGATGGGAAGTGTCAGGAGAGAAATAGAAGTTTGCTTTCTTGTTTGTTTTTTAAAAGACCAAACAGAAAATATAGAAAAGAAAAAACAATATCTGAAATGAAAAATTCAGTGGATGGACTTAATAGGAGATTGGGAAAGGATAGAAAGTTTTCAGTGAACATGAATTTAGATCAATAGCAATGATCAAATCAGGAGAATAGGAAGAATATGTATTGAAAAACCAAAATAGAGACTCAGTGACCTGTGGGACAATATTACGTGGTCTAAGATATATGTAATTGGTGTCTTAAAAAAGAAAAGAGTGAGAAAATTAGGCAGAAAAATATCTGGGAAAAAAATGGCCCAGAAAACCCAAACCAGGATAATGCGAAGAAAAACAAGCCTAGATACATCATAGTCAAACTTCTGAAAGCCAAACATAAAGAAAACATTGAAAGCAGACAAAAGAAACAAAAGCCAACACATTCCATACAGGGGAACAATTAATATGAATAATGACTAAGTTCTAATCAAGGGAGGCTACATATCATATTTAAATTGCTGAAAGTAAAACATTCTTTTAACCCAGAATTCCATGTCCAGTGAAAATACCCTTCAAAAATGAAGCTGAAACAAAGGCACTCTTAAAACACAGAACTACATTAGAAAAAATAATGCTAAAAGTATTTTTTCAACCCAAAGGGAAATTATGCCATGAAAACCCAGATATTAAGGACAAAATGAAGAACATTAGAGAAGGTCAATCTCTGGGCAAATATAAAGGACTGCTCTTTACCACTATATATTTTATTTTATTAAATTTATTTAATAGGCCTATTACTTTAAATAAAAATATAAAAAAGTGAGGGTTTCATAGAAATGTCAGAGAAACCTGTAAGTCAACAAAAACAAAAACAGCAGTAGGTATAAATGGAGTTATAAAGGCATAAGGTTCTCATACTTTTTGTGAAATAGCAAAATATTATTTGAATTTTGACAGTGATAACTTAAAGATGTACGTGGTAATCTGTAGATCTGCCACTAAGATAACAAAAGAGATATAGTTAGAACGTGGTTACTGGAAGCAAAATGGAATCTTTAAAAATAGGCCATCGATAAGCTGCCCAGGCATTCAAGCCTCCTCATCCTAACGGCCACCTGATAAATCAATTTAACACTTTTCAATGTGTTAAAGTTCTTTTATTTAGAAATAAGACTGAATACAACATACGCCAGTGAGATGGTTCTCTACGAACAAAGACACCAGCCAGCAAACGAGAGGAGCTAGAAACAGTTTATTCTCACCACATCAGGCCATTTATGGCATTGCTGTTTTACTTAATAACCAGAGGAAAATTAGAGATGATGAGCCTTCTTAATTGTTATGACTAAGTCCCAAGATGTTTGGAGTACCTTCATCTAGGTCTACTAGCAAAAAGAACAGAAGCAGAGGAAATACTTTCTAACTTATTCCATGAGACCAACATTATCATACTACCAAAATCAGGAAAAGGTATTACATGAAAGGAAGAGTAGTGATCAATATCTCTTATGAACATATATACAAATATCCTTAACAAAAAATAGTATATCTAATGCAAACATTTAGAAAAGTTATTATACAGCTCAACCAAGTGGGAATTAGTCCAGGTATTCAAGGCTGGTTCAACATTCAAAAATCAATTAATGGAGTGACGTCATAGGAATGGTGGCAGCGGAATGCACTTTTTGAGTTCTCCTCTGGATCTTATCACAAACGGGACATATAACCCATCAAAGGACTCTCTGCTCATCACGTAGAACAGCTAAGAGACTCCTGCAAGGATTACTTGAGGGTGGGCAAATTGGGCGAGCAGGGGAAGAGGGAAGGGAGCGGAGTGGAGACGCAGCCCGCATCTGCGGCAGTGGGGACCCGGTCCGCATCTCCGGTGGTGGAAACGTGGCCCGCACCTGTGGCTGTGGGGACGCGGCCCTCATCTGCGGCGGTGGAAACGCGGCCGGTATCCGAAGCTGCAGAGACTCAGGGGATCCCAGGATGGAACAGAGAACACAAAAGCCAGGAGGTGGGCTCTTTCCCTGCGTCCCACGGCTGATCTCTCCCGCCGAGGGGGCAGCATATCCAGCATTTGAGGCAATAACCTCAGCTGATACCTCCAATTGAGCCGTAGGCCGGACAAAAGACACAAACTCCATACCTGGGCCCCTCCCTCCCGCTCTTCCAATCCTACCGCCGCACTTCCAGAGACTTAAACTGGCCCCTGAACTGAGGAGTAGTGTCAGATTACAGAGCAGCCTTAGTGCTCAGGCTCCGGGAAGACTGGCGGGCAGCTCTGACCCAGGGAAGAGGCTGGGAAGAGTGTGATTTTTGCTGGGCTAGGAGAGAAGAGACTCCTCCACCCCCAGCCACCACCTTTTCTGGCCTGCGGGAAGAGTGTGACACGGCTGGGCTGGGAGAGAGAAGACCCCTCCATCCCCAGCCTCCACCCTTTCTGGTCTGCCTAGGGCGGGGCAATTACATCAGAGGAGGCACTCCCAGGGAGCAGCAGTAACGTCAGACGCAGCTCCCGGCTTTCAGCAGCTCAGAAATCTCCCGACCGCCACATACACACACACACACACACACACACACACACACACACACACACACGGAAGAAGTGCCCTAAGACTCAGGAGAACTGGACACAGGGCTGGTGGTGCTACTCTCAGTGTGCATATGTGCAGGTAAGGGCAGAAACTGCACTGACTTTGTAGAAACTACCATCCAGACCCCTCAGCCCCACGCATCTAAATCTGCAGTCCCAACGTCACTCTGGGCACCAGGTGACCGGCTCTGCCTGCACAATACGCAGGGGACTCTTTGGTACAGCAGAGGACAACCTGGCGATTACTTGGTGGGCTTAAGCCAAGACTGGTGCTGCTTTTTGTTTTGTTTTGTTTTGTTTTGTTTTGTTTTGTTTTGTCTTTATATCTTTGATATCTTTGCCTGTGTTGAGGGGGGGTTGTCGGTTGTTTTTACATGTGAATGTATTTGATTTTTTCTTTGTTGTTGTTGTTGTTGTTGTTGTGCTTGGTGATTTGCTTTGTTCTGAAATTGCCCTATACCAGGGCCCAGCTTAAGAGGCACAAGATTCAACATACTCAGAGGCCAACTCCAGACCAAACCAGAGTACTACCGGGTTTGACCTACAAGTGACACACCCAGAGGGAATTCTCTACAGACACAAGAGCCCATAGAGGCCAAATCACATTTAAGTGGTCAACCCCCACGCAGCAGAACACCCCGTGGTGGGCAGAGCCAAGTCTCACAACTAGTCAGCCTAGGAGTTAACCCCACCTACTCACAAGCGAAAAGCAATTAAAGATCTTCTTTAACAGGACAATATATACAACACAAGAGTCACCTTTGGAGCACATGCAGAGGAGAAGAATGAAGTAGTGCAAGTCAAATATAAAGAACACATACTACAGAAGATAACCCAGCAAGAACTAAGAACTCTAGGGGATCTACCTAATACATCGAAGCAAACACAGAGAGTCAGCCAGAATGGGGAAACAAAGAAACATGTCCCAAATAAAAGAACAGAAGAAACCTCCAGAAATGGAACCAAATGAAACAGAGGTAACCAACCTATCAGAGACAGAGTTCAGAATACTGATGATAAGAATGTTTAAGGAGCTTAGAGACGACATAAAGAAGGATGCAGAAATGAAAGAGGAGAAGTAACAACAGACACCGCAGAAATACAAAAAATTTTAAGAAATTACTATGAGCAACTATATGCCAACAAATTTGACAATCTGGAAGAAATGGACAATTTTCTAGAGGCGTACAACCTTCCAAGGCTAACTGAAGAAGAAACAGAAAACCTGAATAGACTGATTACCACCAGGGAAATTGAATCAGTAATCAACAATCTCCCAACAAACAAAAGCCCTGGACCAGATGGCTTTACAGGTGAATTTTACAAAACGTTCAAAAAAGAATTATCACCTATTCTCCTCAAGCTCTTCCAAAAAATCCAGAAGGAGGGAAGACTCCCAAACACATTTTACGAAGCCACTATCACCCTGATCCAAAAATCAGACAAAGATACCACAACAAAAAGAAAACTACAGGCCGATATCACTAATGAACATAGATGCAAAAATCCTAACAAAATAATAGCGAACAGAATTCAGCAATACATTAAAAAGATCATACACCATGATCAAGTGGGATTCATCCCTGGTATGCAAGGGTGGTTCAACATCTGCAAATCAATTAATGTGATACACCACATTAATAAAATGAAAAATAAAAATCACATGATCATATCAATAGATGCAGAAAAAGCATTTGATAAAATCCAGCAGCCATTTATGATAAAAACCCTTAAGAAAGTGGGAATAGAGGGATCATATCTCAACATAATAAAGGCCACATATGATAAACCTACAGCTAACATCATACTCAATGGGGAAAAGCTAAAACCATTCCCCTTAAGATCAGGAACAAGGCAAGGTTGCCCACTTTCTCCACTTCTATTCAACATAGTGCTGGAAGTTCTAGCCACAGCAATCAGACAAGAAAAAGAAATAAAAGGCATCCAAATCGGTAAGGAGGAAGTAAAATTGTCATTATATGCAGATGATATGATACTATATATAGAGAACCCTAAAGACTCCACCAAGAAACTATTAGAGCTGATAGATGAATTTAGTAAAGTAGCAGGATACAAAATTAATATTCAGAAATCAATTGCATTTGTATATACCAATAATAAAACATCAGAAGGAGAAATTAAAAAAGCAATCCCATTTACAATTGCTCCAAAGACTATGAAATACCTGGGAATAAATTTAACCAAAGAAGTAAAAGATCTGTACTCAGAAAATTATAAGACACTGAAGAAAGAAATGAAAGCAGATACAAATAGATGGAAACACATACCATGTTCATGGATAGGAAGAATTAATATAGTTAAAATGTCCATACTGTCTAAGGCAATATACATATTCAACGCAATTCCTATCAAACTACCAATGACGTTTTTCACAGAAATAGAACATATAATCCTAAAATTTATATGGGACCATAAAAGACCCCGGATAGACTCAGCAATCTTGAGAAATAATAACAAAGTGGGAGGTATAACAATACCTGACATCAAATTATACTACAAGGCTACAGTAATCAAAACAGCATGGTACTGGCATAAAAACAGACACATAGATCAATGGAACAGAATAGAGAGTCCAGAAATAAATCCATGCCTATATGGCCGTTTAATCTATGACAATGGAAGCAAGAATGTATGGTGGGGTAAAGAAAGTCTATTCAATAAATGGTGCTGGGAAACCTGGACAGACACATGCAAAAAAAATGAAGCTGGACCACCTCCTTACACCATATACAAAAATAAATTCAAAATGGCTTAAAGACTTAAATGTAAGATCTGAAACCATAAAATTTCTAGAAGAAAATATAGGAAGAAACTTCACAGACATTACCCGGAGTAAGATTTTTACTGATCTGTCCCCTTGCGCAAGGGAGGTAAGAGAAAAAATAAACATGTGGATTACATCAAACTAAAAAGTTTTTTCACAGCAAAGGAAACCATCAATAAAACAAAAAGACATCCTACTGAATGGGAAAAGATATTTGCCAATGATATATTTGATAAGGGGTTAATATCACAAATTTATAAAACACTCACTCAACTCAACTCCAAAAAAACAAACAACCCAATTAAAAACTGGGCAGAGGACATGAAGAGACATTTTTCTAAAAAGGACATACAGATGGCAAACAGACATATGAAGAAATGCTCAAACTCACTAACCATCAGAGAAATGCAAATAAAAACCACAATGAGATACCACCTCACCCCAGTCAAAATGGCTATCATCAATAAATCAATAAACAACAAGTGCTGGCGCAGATGTGGAGAAAAGGGAACCCTTGTGCACTGTTGGTGGGATTGCAGATTGGTGCAGCCACTATGGAAAACAGTATGGAGGTATCTCAAAAACCTGAAACTGGAACTACCTTATGATCCAGCAATTCCACTCCTAGGTATCTATCCAGAGAAATCCAAAACTCTAATTCAAAAAACTTTATACACTCCTATGTTTATTGCAGCACTATACACAATAGCCAAGACATGGAAACAACCGAAATGCCCATGGGTAGATGACTGGATTAAGAAACTGTGGTACATTTATACAATGGTACATTTTACAGCCATAAAGAAGAAAGAAATCATACCATTTGCAACAACATGGATGGACCTAGAGAACATTATGTTAAGTGAAATAAGTCAGACAGAGAAAGACAAATACCATATGATCTCACTTATATGTGGAATCTAAAGAAAAGAATAAGTGAATGAACTAATCAGAAATAGTTTTGGAGACATAGAGGAAAAACTGAGGGAAGCTAGATGGGAGGTGGGGTGGGGATAAGAGGAAAGGTGAGGGGATTAGAAAGCAGTCAGTAACCACAAGATGGTCACGGGGTTCTGAAAATTAATTTGGGGAATGCAATCAATAATGTTGTAAAGATGTTGTAGGGTATCCGATGGACATGTGTCCCATTTGGGAGACCACCTCAGGGATGATGTAGGTGCCTGATCACTGCACTGTACACCTGAAGCTGAACAATAATGAATGCCAACTATAATTATATATATATATATGTATGTATATGTATGTATGTATATACTTACAGGAAGCGGAGTACAGCATTAGGAATAGAGACAGTGGAAATGTAATGGCTCTGTGCGATGTCAGAGGGATAGTGGATGTGGGGAGGGGGGTTCACACAGTGTGAGGGATATAAATGATAAATGTCTAAGTATTACTTTGTCTTGTGCACCTGAAACTAATAAAAAAGAAAAATAGGCCATCTACCTTATGAAGGCAAGAAATGGGGGGAAAAGAATACCAGCATGGAAAAACCATATACCATTAGAACACTGGTCTTAAGAAAACTGGTACGGTTGTATTACTGTAAGACAATGTAGACTTCAAGACAAGTATTACTAGATATAAAGATAAATATTTCACAATCATAAAATGACGATCAAGACGGCATAAAAATCTCATATGTGTATGGACCTAGTAATGTTTCAAAATACATGAAGCAAAACTTACAGAACTAAAACTCAAAACTAGACAAATCTATAATCATAGTGGGAGGTTTTAACATCCATTGATCAGTAATTAATGGAACAAATAGACCAAAATAATTGAAAAATACATGGAATATTTATATAACAAAATCAACCAAATTGACTTAAGTGGATATATAGAACATTATACCCGTAAACTGAAGAATATGTGTTCATTGAATAGCACATGGAACAGAACATCGATCAACACAAATCAACCTTTCAAAAGACTGAAATTTTAGGAAGTATGTGCTCTGACCACAACAGAATAAAATTAGAAATCAATAAAATAGTATATCAATAAAAGTTCCAAATGCTTGGAAATTATCAACCTACTTCTAAATACCTATGGGTCAAAGAACTCAACATCATTTTTCTTCAGGGAAATTCAAATTAAAAACATAACGTAATACCATTTCACAATCACTAGAATGAATAAAAACAAAAGCTTGACAATACCAAATGTTAGGAAGTATGTGGAGCAACTGGAAATCTCATACATTGCTGATGAGAGCATAAAATGGTGCAACCACATTGTATTAGGTTGGTGCAAAAGTAATTGCAGTTTAAAAGATTAAAAAATAATTACAAAAACCACAATTACTTTTGTACTGACCTAGTAGAATATTTTAGCAATTTCTTGTAAAGTTAAGCATACTCCTACTCTATGACTCAGCATGTCCACTAGATATTTATCCAAGAGAAAAGGAAACATATATTGAGCAAAATATTGGTACAAGAATGTCTATAGCACCTTATACATATTAACTGAAAATCAGATACAACCCAAAGGAACACCAACCAGAAAAATAAATTATGGTATATCCATGCACTAGAACTTTATGCTTAAAAAATAATGAACTAATGATACCACAGTAACATTCATGAATCTCAAGAACAGTATGTTAAGTGAAAGAAGTCAAATGCAATAAAGTACAGTCCAAGTGATTCTATTTCTATGATGTTTAAGGAAAAAGTAAAATTAATGTATGGTGATAGAATTCAAAAAGAGATTGCTAATGAGGGGTATGGGTGTGGATCTAAGTGGGCATGAGGAAACTTTCTGGGGCCATGGAAATGTTCTGTTTATTGAATGGGGTAATCATTACAGACTAGCATACATTCATCAAAATTTATCAAACTGTATACTTCATAACTGAGCATTTCACTATATGTAAATGTTGCCTCAAAGAACTGTAAGCAAATATTGAACTCTAGCTAGTAGGTTTTCTTTTTGTAGTGATATGGATTAGCAATTCTGAAACTAATTTTGTATAATAGGTATGAACAAATAAATATATTAAAGATAACATGTAGAAGTTTTTTCACTGTTGGAGAAGAGAATTATAAAAATGGAAGAAGACTAGAATAAATCCGTTAGTTGGGAATTGAAGTTATCAGGTAAATAAACGAGTGTGTGTTTTTCCTAGTTCAGTCCACTGAAAGAGACAATAGCTCCTTAGTAACATGATGTACCTAGAACCTAGATCTTGGTTTCTGAATACCATTCTCTACTAAAAGGAAATATGACTCCTTAGAAAAATGGCTGACATCAGCATGGAGACTGCCAGAAAATAATCATGTGCTCAAAGAATTATCAGAGCACATCAAAGCACACAAGAGCCAGCTAGAAGGGACTTGACAAGGCCAAGTGTGGGAAAATTTGAGCATCAAAATGAATAATAAGAATAAGAGATTATGACTATTGAATAAAATAAGAATCCATACTTCCAAATTAACACAAATAAATAAATGGAGAAGGTAAAGTCCTTCATTATAGTATAATGTCAGCTAACAGATGTAAATGGAATGATGGAGTTAGAATGTTACCAATGAAAGATAAAATTTATGGATGAAGGAAGTTGTGATGAGCGAGAGGATATTTCTATAGCCTCGATGTGTCATTACACAAATTACTTATGAAGTACAAAGAAAAATATGGTTACTTTACATTTGTGAGTTCTGACAACTCACAAATTGGCATTTTAACCAAGTTCAGAAAGTATTATATATGTATATATACACATACATACACAAACTTATGTCGACGTAAGAAACATCCAAACCTGTAGGGAATTTTTATAAGTTTATTTGAGCCAAACTGACTGTAATTGCCAGGAAGCAAAATCTCAACAGATTGAGAAAATGCTCTGAAGAATGAAAATTTTGTAGCCTATTTTATACATTAGAATCAAAGGAGGAGACATAAGGAGGGTTACATGAAATCCATCAAGGGTAGATTAAGGGGGAGGGAGAAAACAAAGCAGGGAAATCTGAGATGGATAAAAAGAAAAATGCAGAGACACACCCTTCTTTTACATTGGCAAGTACAGGACAGTTAATTAACATTTACAGTTTCAGGGAACAAGATAATAATGATGGGTTCTGTGATCTGTGCTCTGGTGCCCTGGGTTGAGCCCTGAGGTGTCTGGAAAAAGGGATTACTCTGACATTCCAAGGGCATCTTATCTTAGATGCGAAGACAATAGACAGGTTCACTTAAGGTAAAGATTGACCTTTGTCAAGGAAGCTACAGACCTAGGATGTGACTAACAGCGATGACCAGCTTTTAGGAAGTTTTACGTTCAGACCCTTTTATGTTGGTAATTTCCTTCCCTGAGTTTGTAGGGCCTGCCATGCTGGCCTCCCCTGAGCTTGTCAGGTTTGGTAAGTGGCCCCTTTTTTGTCCACACTTATAGAGAAAGGGAATGATAAATAAAAGGGGCAAAATAATATGTAAATAATTGGTGAACTTGATAAAGGGTTTATGGAAAATCTCTACTATTCTTGTATCTTTTATTTTTAAATTCATATTACAAGTTAAAAAATAAAATGACAGCAAGTTTCTGGTTCCACTATAGCAGTGTAAACACATCTCGCCACTGATTACAACAAGATCTCTGAACAAATATAAAAAGAACTACCTGAGGGCTCTGAAAAGAAAAGAAAAGCAAGAAGGTTGTAGAGGGGGAATCAAATGTGATAAAACAACCTGTTAGGAGGATCCTGTCCTTGACCTGTTTCATGAGTGTGTGTAGAATGTTACTTTATTTTAACATAAACAAAACTGGAAATCATACACAATCTATCAGGGCTGTAGTTTATTTAAAAAAAGGGGGGGAGGATAAATTTCCTGTAGTGGAATTAAACTCAAAGAAAATTTGGAAAATAGATGCACATCTCTTATCGTTTAAGTAAAAAAAACATTTAAAGGTTATGGTTTGTATATATCATATTTTCTTAGCCTCATTTTAACTTATTCAATCAACGGAAAACTTTGACTGTAATCATGTGATATAAAAGAGTTTCTACTCTATTAATAAATACATCTAGCAGCTGGGATGATTAAAAGATTTGGTATTCAGTTGATGTAAGAATATGCATATTTGTAAAATTTTATGAAGATTATGCTGAAACAGTGCACTGTACTTTCCAACTTTAACAAAAGGAATTGCTTAAATATTTTATTGCATGTCAAAAATCTGTTAGATTAAAATAAAATTAACTTAAAAATGTAATATTGCAGATTAAAAATGTCAAGAAGTCAAAGTAAATGCTAGCTAGCCCTTTTGGTTTTGATGTCTACTCTTTGTAATATTTGGAGGAAGTTCGGCTAATTAACAGAATGGTGAGTTACTATTATATCAAGATCCCTGGAAATGCCACTATATAATTTTTCAATAAAAGCATAGGAAAAAATTTCAGATTAAAAGCAAATATAAAAGATTTAAATTTCATTATGGGTATTAACATTATCACTACTTGAATTTTACCACGCATTGTGACCACGATTTCCATGTGACTACAGCACTAAAATTACTCTTACTGAGAAGAAATCTTGAAAATGTGCTGGTTTCCTTGGAAGCCTACAGAAGTGTTGGGTCTGGAGAAAGAAATTTCCTTGATTTCCTGTACATTAATAGAGAATGAACATTAAGAAGTAGATCATTGTAAGAATTGATCATAATTGTAACTAAAAATCCCACATAGTTGTGGAAAGAAAAGGCCAAGAATTGAGTGAGTCTTGTCCTGAATGACATGATGGACAAAATGGAGGACAGATTAAAGCAGATTAAATTCTAAAGTGATGTTTCAAAATACCTAAGCATTTTAACCATACCTAATCACCATTATAAAATTTAACAAGTGGGGCTAGTCTATATTTAGATTTTCTCTAATACTTAAAATGTTTTTATGTTTGGATGCTATATTAGATGATGGTGACGAATACTATATGAGGCTAACATATTTTTTAATTGTTTCTGATCTTTGGTGTATTGAAGAACACTGCAGCTTCTCTGTCAAACCTAAGTAACTTAATTTGCATAGCTAAAAATCATAGAGGTTTTGCTTTTTAAAATCCAATTTCTACATAACCGAAAGTCACTCTTTGTTCTTATATCCTTACAAACTCAGAATGTGCTTTCAAGAAAAAATAATCAGTCATGAGTTGTTTCAAATTCTGTTTTCTTCATTCCCTTTTGCAGCATCTCCAAAATCCTCTGAGATTCAATACCTCTAGGTTTGCATTTGAAAACCTCAATAGTCCAAGCCTCAAACTCTGTAACTTTTATTCCTTCACTTCCCCCATTTATTCTGCTTTCCCTGGTGTCTTTTTCAGATGCTGGTGTTTCATGTTTTTAAAATGCAACTAGATTTTTAAGCTTAGCCCATCCAGCCAGAGCTTTCCTCAACAAAGACTTACAGAGCCACCTGGGATTAGTACAGAAGACATTCTAATAAAATGGAACAGGCTCAAGACTTTTTACTAGGGCTGCATCTGAAGAAGATATGTAAACTCTTACTGGAGAGATCACTGTGGGGAAAATGGAGTTCTGTGAAAAAAGGGAAAAAATTGAGCCCCCAAGGAAATAGAAAATATTTAAAAATGTAACACATGTCAATTAGGTTTGAACAAAATACATAAATAAGATTTAAATGTAAACAAAAGATGGCAGAAAATATTTCTTTAAAAATTTCTATGCAATGCTCAAGTAAGGACTGAAAATACAACATTCAGTAAAAATATTTGCTTGGCCCAGATGAGAAAAACTATATACAGAGGGTACCAAAAAAATGTATACACATTTTAAGAAAGGAAAAAACTGTATTAAAATTGTAATAATATATACCGATAACCAAAGATGAATGCAAGTCACATTTGACTTCTGCAATTACAAGTGGTGCTCAAAATGGTTAGCATCGGGGTAATTTTAATATAGTTTTTTTCCTTTCTTAAATGTGTATACATTTTTTTGGCAACCTCTGTATATCAATTAACAATTAACACTTATATATAGGTAAGGTTTATAAGGCATAAAGTATTTCCATATGAGTTACATTCTTAATATATAAAATAAATTAGTGCCATCAGCCACAAAGAATACCAAAACAAGACCATTTTACAAGTATGAGATTGTGATGTAATCTAATCCAAGGATAAGCTTACAGTCTGCAAAATTTAAAAAACTTTTAAATTAATCCTTAAATTCAAAGCTGACAATCAAAATTTATTCTAGTGCTTTATTTGTACATAAATTTCATTTTTTAATTTAAATATGTATGGCATATTGTTTTCACTCCCAGGCTTCTCTCAAGAAAATGATCAATTTGTTTAAGAAAAAACTCTTCCGCAGCACTTAAAATAATCTTTCTCCTTCCTAATATAACAATAACTATCCATTTGCTAAAATAAATATTTTCTTAAACAAAATAAATTTTTCAAGCACTATAAAAGATATCTTTTTGTGATTAAAAAAATCTGAAATCTATGTAATTTTACTAACAATTGTCACCCCAATAAACTTTAAAAAATAATCAAGCTACCAATCTGTTAGGGCAATGCATCATTATAATGATAAACAAATTACTGCCCTTGGTAAATTCAATGAACACCATTTAAAGGGAGGAATGAAGCCAAACAGAAATTACTAATAAAGCAGGGAGTTAGCAATGTCCTTTGAAATTGAATATGTGCACTTTAATAGGCATATCAGCCTTCCATGTTTTTAAGAAACATACATTAGGCACCTCTCAATACTCTAAGGAAAAACCTTTAAGGAGTTTTATAAAATATAATTAGTCATACCTAGTTTCATTGTGAATATTTATCATGAAGTGTTAATATCATGCTTTAAAATAATCACAACAATAGAATAAAGCATATTGGTCATTAAGACACACTTATTCAGCAACTATAATGTGTGAGGCACTGTCGAAGTCAAAGAGTATTCTAGATCTCATGTCTGAAGTTTGTTCTGTTTTCCTCCAAATTTTCCTCCAAAGTTCTTCATAATGTTTTAGAACATCAAGAACTCTTAAGTTGGTAATCAAGAGACTTTCTCCTTTAAAAAATTTGTTATTGAAGTATATTGTAATATATAAAAGGATGTATTTCATAAATTTACACCTTAATAAATCTGCAGCAAGTATACAACTATATTATCAACACCCATATTAAGAAATGGAATATTACATACACCCAGAAGCTCCTTATTCCTCCGGACAATCATTCTACCTCTCCGGGTAACTACTGTCCCTCCTCTAACAGAAGAGATACGCTTTTCCCTCATGTTGCACTTCATGTAGTAGAATCATACAGTATGGGCTCTTTTGTTACTGGATTCTTCTAATATTATGTTTGCGGGATTCATTCATATGGCTACATGTAGTTATAGATCATTCATTTTCATTGCTGTATAGTATTCCATTGTGAGTGTGTGTGTGTGTGTGTGTGTGTGTGTGTGTGCGCGCGCACGCGCGCATATTCCTTTTTTTTGAAATTTGAGTGGATTCAGTTTGGGGCTATTGTAAGTAGTGATGATAAAAACATTCCAATACATACGTTTCTGGTGAATATATAAGTATATAACTATGACTGGAATTGCTAGGTCATATATCCTTGTTAATTCATAAATACATTTTCCATATTAAAAAATGTGAAAAAAAGTAATAAAACATCACTTAAAACCCACCATTTAAAAAATATACAAAGTGAGAACTTAGAGGATCTAACTCTAACCTATTTCTTACCACATTTAGCAATCTGTTTTCACTTATCTGGACTTTTTCTGTGCTATGTGGAATGAATAATGGTGGAACAACAATTAAAAGTGATAGTCAGGAGTGGAATTGTACCATGTGTTCAGTGAGAATGTTAGTCTGAATTTCAAAAATACCTCATCACCAAAGCACAGGCAATACTTTGGATCACATCATAGTAACTGAACTGAGAAGCGTACACCCTAAGGTTGAAAGGTTATTGATACCATCACCAGTAGATAGCCAACAGCTCAAGAAATGAGTTTACTGACATTTTTAAGGTGCTTCCAATGATCTCATAATTTGAATTGCACTCAACTGTGATTGCTGACGGCTACAGCAACGTTTTACAATTTTACAGGTCTTTATCATACAAGCATCTGAATGAAAGCACTTCTGATTCAAATTGTAGCAGACACACATCACCAGAAAAAAAATAAATTCACCGTCTTTAATTTTCTCAGTTTACATCCATTTTTAGAAAATATTTAAATCAAAATGTTTGGCACTACCTCTCCATATAAAGGAATAGATCCCTTTTAACAATGAGAGCCTGAAAAAAATAAACCATAAAACAAACCTACTTTCTTTTCTGATAGACAACTAAATATTTTTAAATACTCTTACCACTTTAAATGTGGAATGGCCTCATCATTCTCATCCTGGTTTCTTGCTTATAGAAAAAGCAGTTCCATTTTCTCCCACTATTTAAATCTTTATAAACAATAGCTCTTCTTTGAACCTCACTTAGTTCTTATTCCTCTCTACTCTTTTCCTCTACTCTGAAATTTCCCCAAAGCTTTGAAGTAGTAAAAGTAAATAGAGATAATATCTTATTCTTTAATTTTTGACCAAACTGCAGATATTTTGAAGAATTTTTGTGGTTTAGATCAATTACTATATTGTATGAATGGCTAATTCCTCCAAAGTATCCTTAGAAGTGTCTCAGTAACTAAGGTCCCCTTTGTCTCTTTCCCCTGAAGTTACCTGCACATGCAAATCTTACTTTTAAAAGCACATTTTCTTTTATACCCCAAACTTATTGAGTGCTTACATATGTCACATCCTACCCCAAGTGCTTCAATGTATAATCTCATTTAACCCTCACCCCCCCAAAAGGAAGGAAAGCTTATAAAAGAAATAATAATATTATTGTGGTTGATATTCTTGTTTCATGAATAAAGAAAAAAGGCAGAGTGAGGTTAAGTGACTTTCCTAAGACCATACACTATCTAATGCTGAGGCTAGGATCTGATGAATATTGTCAGAGTGGCAACACTCACCTGCTTAACCATCATGCCATATTGTCTCTGAGATTCATACATAGGTCTGTATATTCAAAACACTTTTGATTTGTTCATGCCTCCCATGCAGGAATCTCAAGAACAATAAGAAATATCTTCGGCACCTAGAATAATTACTTTCAGGAAGCTCCAATTTCCCCAGAGAGTGGTTTGTCAAAAACTAAGATGGCCTACCAACTAACATCTTATAACTAATGGCCTACCACAGGTGGATTCAAAAGGAAAATGGAAGAATTTAGGCATCCAAAGTCCACGAAAAAGATTAGCAACTTGGAGATGTGCAGTACTTAAAGGGAAACAACATAATGTGTCTAAGATTCAGGAAAGCAGGTACAAGAAAGATAGGAATTGGAGAAGGGGAAACAAGGTAAAGAACAAATCATCAGCATTTACAGCTCACAAAGGATGTTTGCCAACCTACTACAAGATGTCTATATTTCCTACTCAATCCCCAAGAGTTAATGCTGAGTAAGCCTGCCTCAACGCTGGTGGGAGGTCATCACATACTTGTGGTATGGGTGGGCAAGAAGCCAACCCCATTTAAGAGGAAGCTTTCCTAATGCCAGGCTAGCATGGGTGCCCAGGAAAACAGGTGGGGTGGGGACAAATCCAACACTGTAATATACCATAAGTGGGGAAAAGTTATCAGAGCCACTGCAAATAAACTTCCCCTACTTAACAGTTTTACATTGGGCCAGCCCTGAGCAATAATGTGCTGATTAATGACGGGAACCATTTTGAGAAATGCATCATTGGAGGATTTCATCGTTATGTAAACATCCTAGCGTGCACTTACACAAACCTAAGTGGTACAGCCTACTTCACACCCAGGCTGTATGGTATATGGCCTATCGCACCTAGGCTACAAGCCTGTACAGCATGTTACTGTACAACAAAACACCAGATTAAATCAAGGACAAGAGAAAATAATGCCATCAAGAGACGCAGTAAACGCAAGATATATGGGGTTGCTGCCATTGTAACAAGGCATACTGTTTCACAGCAAACTTTCTTTATATAAGCAGAAAGAGTACACTTTAAAATAATGATTAAAACATATAGTATGGTAAAGATATAAACCAGTACCATAGTCATTTATTATAATTATCAAGTATTATGAACTGTACATAATTGTATATGCTATACTTTTATATGACTGGTAAAGTAGGTTTGTTTACACCAGCATCACCACAAACATGTGAGTAATGCATTGTGCTACAACATTACAATTGTGCTATGACATTCCATTGGCTACGATGTCACTAGGCAATAGGAATTTTTAGGGTCCATTATAATCTTACGGGACCACCATCTTATGAAACAATATATATACAGTCTCTTATTGATCGAAACATCATTATTCAATGCATGACTGTACTCAATATTAGTGCATTATTAGTAAGATTTCATAAAGTTTAGGGATGCATATCTCTAAAAAACCTGCTTACCCCCCTCCACTGACTTTTCCCTCTCCTTTTCCAATCAGAAATCAATAAAGGAAGATAAGAAAACATACATAAAGTTTGAGAGTCTGAGTTTCTGGGGAAACCTAGAAGAGCTTCAACCAAATGACAGAATGGAAGAGGACTAGGGTACAGAGATTAAACATGGCCACTAAACAAAAGGGGTCTATTCAGACCAGCTGATCATTGTGTCCAAGCTACACAATGTTCTAGCGCAAATTATTTCATAATTGTGCACCGCAGTTTTCTTATTTGGAAAAATAGGTATAACAATGCCTTCTTCACAGGGCTACGAGAAATTTAATTTTTTAAAAATTTGTTAAATTTCTTGAGATGACATTGGTTAATAAGATTATGTAAACCAAAAACAACAAAAGAACAAGACAAACAAATGAGAAACAGAAACTCATAGACACAGACAATAGTTTAGTGGTTGCCAGAGGGTAAGGGGGGCAGGGGGTGGGGGGTGGGAGATGAGGGTAAGGGGGATCGAATATATGGTGATGGAAGGAGAACTGACTCTGGGTGGTGAACACACAATGGGATTTATAGATGATGTAATACAGAATTGTACACCTGAAATCTATGTAATTTTACTAACAATTGTCACCCCAATAAATTTAATTAAAAAAAAAAAAAGATTATGTAAGTTTCAAGTATAAAATTGTATAATGCATCATCTATATATTGCATTGTGTGTTCACCACCCTCTGTGTGTTCACAGAGTCAGTTCTCCTTCCATCACCATATATTTGATCCCCTTTACGCTCAGTATGACATGGGACAGTATCTGGTATATCTTAGGCACTCAAAGATGTCAGCTGACTCTTACTCTCCCTTCTCTGAACACTTATACAAAGGTTTATGCATCTCTTAAGTCATCATTAACTCCCTACTCTGCATTGTAGTTATTTCTACATGCACTAGTATGCAAACTCTCTGAAAGAAGGATATATGCCTGATTCACAAGTATCCTTCTTATTTGGCAGTTAGTAAGTGTTAATTTGGATGGTTAAGTTTAATAGCAGAAAACATCACTGAAAGACAATGGAGCATACAACAATCGGGCAAGTGAAGGTTGGGAATGGAAATGTTCAGGCAAGAAACATTTGGACATTGAAACCAGTGGAGAAAGAGCTAGAACACCCGTATAAGCGATGGAGGGACCCAGAAAATGGATTGTGTTATGGGAACTCTAGTACACTAGCCTGAGTTTTAAATTTATGACTTGAGTATAGTTGAGCAAGTAAAATTCAAATAACTGGGGGAAATGGGTGGAAATAAGTGAACATATACATCATTTTAATGTTAATAAATACTCTTTAGAAGTAATGAGTGTGATTCATAGTTAGTGAATTCTAGGTTTGAATCTTCAGTTAGTTATTACCTAATTAATTGTGGGCAAATTATATAATTCCTAAAGTATAACATATGCAGAATAATAGTACCTACTTCAGGGGAATAATGAGGGGATTAAATAAGATAATTCATGCTAAAGCACTTAGCACAGTGGCAGCAATATAGTAAGTGTCCAACAAATGTCAGTTTTAACGATAATAATACTTATTATTATTGCTTGCATTTTACAAATGAAAAATACAGAGTCTCTGGGAGGTAAAGTAATTTTTCCAAGGTCACATAGCTAGTAAGTGTTAGAACCTGAAATTAAGCCCAGGTTGGACAGCCAACAAAGCCCACAGTGTTTCTACCATATTGTGTTAGACTTATAATAGAAGCAAGGGGGGTGGACACATGAACAAAAGAGTAATTCTTAGAAGGGCAGAGTTGGCACAGGACTGACCCTGTTAGTGGTGTGTATTCTCTTGAACCACTGTGGCCTGACATCAGGATAAGTCACATAGTCAGCGTAAGGGTGACTTGAACGTGAGGGCTCTGGTCCCTGACCCAACCATGGGGACTGCAAAGAGGTATATGTATGAAGTCAGTCTGGTCACTTTGATCTCCCTGAAATGTTTCTGATAATGTGGAAATCTACCAGTCAGGAAAATATTTACATAATTGATAAGTATTTATTGTTAGGAGGTAGAATATTATAGTGAATAAAAGTTCTTGCATTAATACAGATATGGTTTTAAGTTCTGGATCTTCCACTTACAAAATAAAACTTTGGGTAAGTCATTTAATACCTTTAGGGTTCAGTTTCTTCATCTGTGAAATGACCATATTAAAAGCAGGTGAAACATAAGGTAGCTTTGAAAGTTAAATGTAATAACGTACATAGTGTACTTTCTGTAAATGTTAGCTATTTTAGACACATCATTTGTGCTCACACGTAACTGGTTCTTCTGTCCTCCTTTGACTCAGGGAAGGCTGACTTCCCAGCTATATTGAGGTGGGCATGGCCATAGGAATAGCTTCAGCCAATGGAATATAAACTGTAGTGATATGAGTTACACAGTAAGAGAAACAATGGAAAAGCCCTTCCATTCCTCCCAGTCCTCTCTTCTTCATGGTCCTGGAGAACCATTTTGAGATGGTGTTGGGACAAGTTGGTGCCTCTTTCCAAGCCTGAGTCTCTTAGTAACTATGTGACACTGGGTTCCTCCTTGCCTTATTCCAGACATGTACTTTCAGTGAGAAATAAAACATTGTTGTATTGTCACTGAGATTTAGCAGTTACCACATTACCCTAGCATACCTAGGTCTACCTGTTTAATACAGATATTATTATCATCATCCATTACCATTATATTGTTCATTAGCATTTCCCTGATATCTATCACTGTACTTAGTTTATTTTATGTTATGAATTGTGCTCTATTTATATTTTACAACACTCTAAATGTAAATTAAACTTAGTATAGTTTTGGTAAACAATAACTATTTTTAAATGTTTTATCACTCTTAATTCACTAAATTATGAGACTTTGAAATTCCATATGATGTACAATTCAAGAGGTGAGAGTTAATCAAATAAATCAAGTGATAAAATAATCTTTTAAAAGTGTGTAAAATGTACACTATGGCAAAAATTCAAATTCTTCAATGGAGGAAATTTATTTGAAATATTGATTTTAAATAAGCCTAGGAATCTATTCTTAAGACAGAAAATAAACTTAATCCATTTTAAAACAGCTGTTGAAAACTTATGAGTAGTGAATTGTGCTGTATGCTGAATTATACAATGATAATTATAGTAAAGGCACAAACAAGTAAATAACTTCACACCATTCTTGACAAGACAGTGAAGTCTGAATCCACAGGGTGAAAAGAAACAAGATGTAAATAAGAGTATCTTAGATTTTTAATTTTATCTAATATTATCAAATGTCAGCATTATACTAGATACTATTGCATAATATCTGCATTAGTTAAAGAATATCAGCTGCTTCAGAAAATAACCCCAAAATCTCAGTAGCTTACCTAATTGATGTTTATTTCTCTCTCTTGTAGAGTCCAGCATAGATGTTCCTGTTTAGGAGGTTCTGCTCCAAGTGGTGACTCAGGGATCCATTCTCCAAATATCTAATGTCTGTGCATCTGGCTGACTGGTGAACAAAGAGAAAAGGCATGCAGAACAGTAAGGGAAAATTAAGAGTAGAGGCCTAGAAATATAGCTCAATATATTGTCCAGAACTATTCAAGTGGCCCTACCCATATGCAATTATGTTGAAATAAGAATATGCAATCACTTAATATCAAATTTAAACTCTAGAAAATGAGACTTAGAATTTCTCCAAAAATACAGAATAAGTGATAACATAATAAAAAGTATGGAAAAATGTTAAGTGGAATGCAGAATGAATCCAGAAGTTTCAATATCCACATAATAGGATTTCCAAAAAGACAACACAGAAAGAATTGAGAGAAAAAACATAATGCTTAAAAATTTCTCCAAAATGAAAATATTTACTATTTTCTAGATTGAAACAATAAAAAACTACAATGCAAACAGGATTTTAAAACTCATTCCTCAGCATATAAGAGTGTAATTTCAGACCAAGGACACAGAGAAAAGCCAGATTACTTATAATAGAAATAGAAATTGACATCAAGCCTCTCCAGTCAGAAACATTACAAACAAAATGTCTGTGAAGAGAGCTTAAAATCACAAGAAAGAAAAAGAGAATAACTTTGAAAACACACTTGTACATATCAGCAAAGAGTGAATAAAAAGATTTTCATAAATACAAGAACTCAAAAACCTTAGCACTATAGAACACATTCTGAAAGAGCTTATAAAAGATGTGTTCCAGCAAAAAAAAAAAAAAAGAAAGAAAGAAAAGAAAACTAGTTTTATTTGTAATGGGGTACAAGAAGCCATGGTAAACAAAGCAGAACAAAAAATCAGGAACTCCTTGCTAAATCTAAGTATTTATTGTAAAATATGCTTATAAAAACTGAAATTTCAAATAGTGGCTGCATTTGAATTTGAAATGACATGAAGAGAGGGGACATTAATAAAACCATGCTGAGCTTTTGTCCCTTTGCTAGAGAGTTATAATTACAGATTATTAAGAAAATTATGAGAAAAATATTTGAAAATTTAAGAGCAATTTGAATTTGAAGAATAATGAAAATTAGAATATTAGAAAATTAGAAAATAGAAAATTAAAAATTGGAAAACAGGACATAAAAGGAAATAAACAAATTCAATAAATCCAACAAAAGGCCAAAAATGAAGGAAGGAGAAAATATAAAAAGCATACTGCTACACAGAAAAAAAATAACAGAAGTTGACAAGATTAAATTAAAATCATAGGATATGTGAAAGATTCAAAATCTCCCCTTAAATCCCTACAATAGATTTAAAACAAATGGGGGGAAACAACCTTGGTAGGATGAATATAAAGGAATGGGAAAATATATACCAAAACAATTAAAATGAAAAAAAATTAATGGTGTAGCTTATTATTAAGCAAAACAAAAATACATAAAAATATGACTGGGAGCATCATTTCATACTGATAGATGGAGTGGTTTACCTAGAACATAAGACAATCATGGATTTTAGTCACTAAACAAAGTCATTTTTATATGTGTAAAACATAAGCAAATAAGATTGGATAATGTAGTAAATTAACAATAACTGCGGGAGATATTAACACAACTCTATCAGAAATCATTAGGTCAGGGGCACAAATGAAAAAAGCTTGAAAATTTCAATTACAACATTAACAATCTTGACTATACACATAGATACAGAACTACAGTCAAATCACACATGTGTATCTCAAACATGGATATTTATAAAAATAGACTAAGTACAAAACTACAAAATAACTCAGCAGTCCAGAAAAATAAATATCACAAAGTAGAAATCAATAATCAAAAATGGTGGCCAAAAATAATACCTATAGATATGTGTTAAAATACTTCTAAATCACTCATGAGAATCAGAAATGGAAATTAAAAATGATTTAGAACTAAATGACAAGCACAACTCCATATATCCAAAACTGTTAGATATAGCAAATGATACTCAGAGGAAAATTTATATCCTTAGATATTTAAATTAGAAAAAAATTTTAAAGAGAGTGAAAAGTAATTAAACTGCTAACTCCAGAGATGAGAAAAATATCGGCAAAATAAACAAATAAAATCAATGGAATAAATTAATAAAGAGAAAAGCAGAAACTACCAGAATATAACTTTTGAAAGATTGTCATAAACATCTATATCTAACTATTTGCAAAGACGAATAAAACTAGCAAGCGCATTGGGCACTTCTTAAGCCTCTTTTCACAGCATCTAGGCCCACCTTTATCTCTAGGAGTTATGACAAAAATCAGTACTGTCGGCAGTACTGTCGACTTCACTGAGCTACATCTCTGGTGGAATGAAAGCTAGGAACCCCTCATATCTTCTCAGGGGGGTGAATTTCACAACATGCTTGCTAGCATTTCTCCCCCAAGTCATCTTAAATACTAGCCCTTTCTCAATTGCCACTTAAAACCAGGCCAAAATTAAACCATAAATAGTGACAAGCCAGAAAAAAAACCTTCAGTTTGGACTTCATATTTACTAAAAATTACGAAAATATATTTATTTTATAAATAATATATGGAATTTAGTTGCAATGCTGACCTAAGTTGTTAGAACAAAGTATGAATCAACTTCAAATTTTTTTTGACGGAATAATTTCACCAAAACTATGAGGTGTGATCAAAAACTACCGTAAATGTTTAAATTTAAAAAAAATGTATTACAGTAAAAGACACATTGCCATTAATCCCCTTCAAAATACTCCCCCTCGCTTCGAACACACTTATACCATCATTCTCGCCACTTTCTGAAGCAGTTCTAGAAGTCCTCTTTCCTGAGTGTCTTTAGTTGCGTTGTCATGGCTGCCTTGATGTCCTGAATCAATTGAAAATGTTTTCCTTTCATGGTCATCTTGACTTTGGGGAAGAGCTAGAGGTTTCATGGTGCCAGATCCGGTGAAAACGGTAGATGAGGACACACTGCAATGTTTTTATTTGACAGAAATTGCTGTATACCAGAAATGATGTGTGACAGGAGCGTTGTCATGATGGAGAATGAAGTAAAGACACTCACGAAAGAGGACTTCCAAAACTGCTTCAGAAAATGACAAGAAGGAAGTGATAAGT
This sequence comes from Rhinolophus sinicus, assembly GCF_057876585.1. Lineage (NCBI taxonomy): Eukaryota > Metazoa > Chordata > Mammalia > Chiroptera > Rhinolophidae > Rhinolophus > Rhinolophus sinicus. The sequence continues at coordinate 18,028,014 of NC_142518.1, read as the reverse complement.
GTGTCCAAAGTGAGGGAGAGTATTTTGAGGGGGATTAATGGCAATGTGTTTTTTACTGTAATACATTTTTATTTAAACATTCACCATATTGTTTGATCACACCTTGTATATACCTTGATAAGAAATCTTCCACCTCACTTTTAACTTAAGATGGCTTTAAACCATAGCTTCTAAAGAGGATCATATTGTAAGAAACATTTGAGAACTTTATTCTTTTTTCAAATATATTGTATTAATCCTTCATATTCAAGTCATTCATTTCTGAAGAGCTTCTGCAATTGTTTTGAATTATGAGTTCAGTCTATCTTTGTAGCTTGTGACAATCAAGGGAAGATCAACAGAAGAGACACTAGTGTTAAGCGGAGAAGAACTGGAGGGGTGGCTAATTGCATAACTATTTTTTCCAGTTTTGTTGAGATATAAATGACATATAATATTGTATATTTTTAATGTATACAACATAATGATTTGATAGTTGAATATATTGCTAAATGATTAGCTCCACCAATCCTTCTCAAACTCTTGAAAAATTGAAAAGGAGGGAACACTCCCAAACTTATTTTACGAGGCTATCATTACCTTGATACCAAAGCCAGATAAGGACACTACAGGGGAGGGGGAAAAAAAACCAACCACACAGGCCAACATCCAAAATGCATGATGAATATAGATGCAAGTATGCTCAACAAAATACTAATTCAACAGCACATTTAAAAGATCATACACTCAATAAGATTGTAATAACTATGTATGGTATCAGATGGGTAATAGACTTATTAGTAAGATAGTAACAAAGAGGGATCACTTTATTAGGTATGTAAATATCTAATCACTATTTGTATACCTCAAACTAATATAACGTTGTACGTAAACTGTAATTGAAAAATAAATTAAAATAAAAGATCATACACCATGATCAAGTGGAATTCATCCCTGGGATACAAGGATGGTCCAATACACACAAATCAATAAATGTGATACACTATATTAATAGAATGAAAAATTTAAAAATCATGATTATCTCATAGACACAGAAAAAGCATCTGACAAAATTCAGCATCCATTCATAATAAAATCTTTCAACAAACTGGATGTAGAAGGAATATATTTCAACATAATAAAGGCCACAAATGCCTAACTCTTTAGTCATTGGAAGACTTTTTAATATAACAATGACTTATTTTCCTATAAAATCACCAAAGAGGGGACTCTGATTATAAACACTCAGATCCAGATACTCAGTTACTGTTGGTACATTCTATGTTGGTAACAGCATAGAGTAATATCTAGAAGGACATCGACCAATCACACATACGTGGATATTAATGGAGTAAATAACTGTGTCAGATCTGGGTCAGTTTTGGTTTATCTCCTCATCATTGGTCTTCTTTTCCTGCTTCTTTGCATGCCTGGTAGTTTTTGATTGTATTATAAGACATGAAATTTTTACCATTTTGGGTGCTGGATTTCTAAACATTCATCCGCTTTGTTTTGGGAGCCGTTAAGTTTTTGGAATAGTTTGTTCCTTTCAGAACTTCATTTAAGTCTTGTTTGGCGGGACATTTTTTTGCCATTATTTTGTTTTATTGCATTCTGAAGTGCCATACGGTAGGGCCTGAGAACAAGTCCACTTTATCAGCAATCCTAAAGCCTTATTACCTGAGATTTGCATTCTGGAAAAAAAGTTGAGACTGAATAACCAATATCTATGTCATGAGATTTGGGTTTTGGCCCTCACAGAAGAACCTGTACTAGCCTGGGAAAGGCTACGTGAGATGAAGGCTATGTCAAGGGTTTATTATTCCTCCTTGCTGAGACAAGGCTTTTCTGTGTATTCTATCTAATGCCCCTTGAATCATAAGGTTTTCCAGTCTGACTTTTGGGAGCAGGCACTATTCCCAGCCCTGTGTGTATATCCGGCACTTTTACCTCTAACTCTTTTAGGTTTTCTTTCTGCTACCTTGGGGAGTTTCTTCATATGCATGTGCTGATCAGTAATCAGCTGAAGACTTGAGTGGGATCCTTTTCAGAGCTCTGGAGTGCTCTCTCTGTGAAGCTTTCTCCTCTTCAGTGCTCTGTCCTGTAAACTCTGGTCACCTTGGTCTCCAGGGACACTCAGCTTTTCTCCTCAAATTACCAAGTCCCCTGGATTCTGCCTAGGCTTCCACGCTCACACCCCCACAATGGCACCATGGCCTGGAAACCCCCTGAAGATAGTAAGCTGGATGGCTCTCATCATGTGTTTCTTATCTCTTAGAGATCTCCGTCTTTGGTTGCCTCGTATCCAGCATTTCATTTATGTTTTTTCCTTATTATTGTTGTTTCAGGCACGAGGATAAATCAGGTTCCTGCTTTTCCTTCTTATCTAGAATCTGAAGTCCTCCGTATTTGGTTTTAAACGAGAAGAAAAATAAGAATATCTATCTATCCAAACATACGTTGTGTGTGTGTGTGTGTGTGTGTGTGTGTGTGTGTGTGTGTGTGTGTATTTTAAATCTGAATCCCATGGGGTGGCTTTGTTTTTATCTCAGAGACTGTTAGAGCTTTTCCAATGCGGCCACTAAAGCTGCTTATATTGGCTGCTGCTACAATCGCCTCCTGTCCAGGGACCAACATTTGTGTCCTTTTCTCTGTGAACTTGATAGTTGTTTTATGCTGCTCCCAAGAGGACAACCTGGATCTAGCTTAGCGTTTGAAGCAAGCATCTCTGGGATGTACTGGAAGAGAAACACGTGGTACCACTAAGCATAACAAAAAACACCAGATTCTCAATCCCCAAAAGATCCCAGGCAACTATCCTACAGAGGTGGGGAAGCTTTCTCCCACTCTCTTTGCTCAAGACTTTCCTAGACTCCCAGAATTCTAGCATCATAATAATGATTGGTTTATAAACTGCATTTCCAGATTAAACATCTTGCTCCCCCCTCCTTCCCTTGCCTGGATTCCAAACTATATTTAGAGTACAGAATTAGTTTATGTATTTTAAATACACTTAGTTCTTTTATGCAAAAGGATATTTCCCATATGCGAGATAGTTTCTCGATGAATAATGTAAAATCAGTTTTTCCCATGTGAAAGGGAGAATATAACTGTCAAAACTTCAAAACTTTAAAGTCTGTCTGTGATCACAATACACACAGACAGTATTTTATTGCTCTCTAAAACGAATGGAACACATTTATAGTTTCCCATGTGAAATATATCAATTCACTGTTAATAATGTAATTGGAAATTTGATCTCCTCTCGTTTGTCCCTTCCTTCTTAGTTTTAATTCCTTTTTATCTTTTAGCACTTTAACTTTATTTTGCATTTGAAAAAGATTTACTTCACTCTATCATCCTATCTTCTGTAGCTCTTCAGCTTATTTATCCATCTCTGGAGTGTCTTTGAATGCACTGGGTATCTTCATAGAAAAGTACTGGTAACAATTTAAGAGGTTATTTTATTTAGCTTGCCTTTTCCCTAATCCATTAATAATTGTCTAGTAGGCCCATAAAACTGAAAACTGAGAGACTGAGTAGCACATTCTTATTTGTTTTGTCCATAGAGGAATAAATTTACTTATAAGATTTAATCCTAGAATCCGATAAGAAACTGGTCCAAATGTCATTGACTTCCAACTGAGAAATCAATTCTTTCAATTTAGGAAGATAATGCACCATCTTTCATGAGAAAAATCTTTTTCACTTTTGGATTTCTAAAAGGATTATCAATAAATATCAATTTAAAGCTCACTTAATGTCAGATTCTATAGACCAAACAGGAAGAGTTACTCATCCCAAATTCATGTTATGTAAGCTTTTAGATGATGTAAGAGTTTGCATATGTGTGTGTGTGTGCTTTGGCTATTATTTATAGGGGAAATACAATGATTATAAGAAGATCCTTTCTTTTCTGGATGAATGGCATTGGAAAAGAGTATTAATTACCGTAGTACAAAAGGCTGTACACAGAAAAGTTTGTATAGATTTACATGAAGGCAGATATGTTGCAAATGTAGTTTTTACCGCAATCTTTACTATTGATTGAAGTGGTAAACTCTCACTTTTGTGAGGTTAGAATAAGGGAGGTAAGTGGCCAGAAACCAGGCATGACAAACAGTGAACCTATTAATAATAATGGGTAAAACGGCATAGATTCTGGAAATAATTAAAGAAAAAATTCTTTAAAAACTGGCTAAGAGTCAAAATAAGTTTCAAATGGGGAAATGAGAAATCAAAAACCCTGAAATCAAGTGAAGGAGTCCTGTAATAGGAGGAATGAAGAATGAGGAGGAAACTTGAGGGAAATGAGTCAAGTTCAATCCCCCACAGAATCAGGGTGAGTCCCTGAGAAAGAGGACAGATCCTTTAGTGAAGATATTTAAACCAGAAATATCTGTTTACCTGAATTGGTTCAAAAGCAATCCTACCCAGAGCCAAGAAAAATTAACTGGAAAATAGTTACCATATTTTAATGTGCTAACGTTGCCTTTATTTTTCATTGAGGTATAACTGACATATCACATTATCTTAGTTTCAGGTATACAACATAATGATTCAATATTCATATACATTGCGAAATGATCACCACAGTAAGTCTAGTTAACATCCATCACCATAGGGTTACATTTTTTTTTCTTGTGATGAGGAGTTTTAAGATCTACCCTCTTAGCAACTTTCACATGCAGTACAGTATTAACTATAGCCACCAAGCTGTGTATTACATCCCCTTGACTTACTTATTTGATAACTGGAAGTTTGTTATAACATTTTCTATCATACAAGCCTAAGTCACAGGTCAGAAGTGGAAAATTCATTTTATTTTATTTTTATTTTTTTCAACAAGAACTTCCTAGTGGTTTTAGGAGAGCCATTGTGTTCAGGAGAGAATCTAAAAGGGAGATGGCTCATGAAGTAAGGAATTTCCTTTCCTTCATAAACATAGCACTAGATTAGTAACTGTATGGGTTTAGGTTTAGGCCATGTAAAATGAGCTAGTTCTATATTGTTTCCACTCCAAAGATGGGACTACTGACACACCATCTCTACGCACACACATCTATAAGATACACATCACACACATCTCAAGACACACACACTTATATACTACTGTACATTCCACCAAAACCCCTCATGATAGTCGTGGCAGGCCTCCCTCTTAGTTGTTGTTGAAATGGTAAGGAAAGGCGGGACCCAGTCAATCTCTCCTTTCTTTACAAAGCCCCCTAATGACCACAGCACACTGGTCTGAAGGACGTACCCAAATGCAGTCAGAAGCTGTGAGCGAGTTGGGTTAATTTCTTCACAAGGGCATTAAACATACCCCTGGAATCATGAGAAAGCTAGTGAAACACTGAGAAAGAGATCTAATTAAAACCTTTAAAATTGGAACGGCTAAAGATTTTACTCATGATCAATGAGGTGATCTACTTCAAAGATGCCTATTTAACCCTAATAGTTTAATCTCTCAAAAACAGAAGAGGATGATATTTCAAAAATGGCATACAAAAGACAGTAAAATAGAATATAATCCCAGCTTCATGTAAGATTGTGTGTGTTTATGTACGTGTATCTTAGAAAGTGGACATGAGACAAAGTTCATTTTAACACTATAATCTTAATCACATAAATTTTAGGCTGAAAGTTGTTTTCCATGTATATTTAAATTATTCAGTAGAAGTTCGTAAAAAATGGATTGTGCAATCAAAAGGAATTCCTGCTGCTTATATTAAAATGCTTGTTATGCTTTATGAGTTTTCCAGAGGCATATTTTATTTGTTTCCCGGTAAAATGTCTATAAGAGGGTGACAAACTATCACCATTGTGCAAATATTTGTTTCGCAACTGTGAAAAAAGTATAATGAGAGAATGGGAAAGCAAAATAAACAGAATAAATAAGATCACATGGAGCTCTGATATGTGCTGCCACCATAAATGAAATATGTATTCAATGACTCCATAATTACCATGATTGAAAAGGTAATATACATAGAAAGCGCTAAAAACCCATTGCATACACTCCAGAATAAATAACTTAGCTAATATAAAATTATTCACTTTTTCAGTAGAATATTCAGGGGAAATTTTTTATCAATGTCATCATTCTTATTCTTTGTTGTTATGCATATGCATTGTCATAAATTTAAAACTTTGAAAGAGAGTGCATTTCTCACTTAGAAGAGGCACTGGTAAAGTGGCACTAGCTATTTCATTTTTAATGAAATATTGGCAGAATTCATATCAGAGAAGCCCAACAATACGGATCATTATAAAAAGTAGAATGATACCATGTCCGCCCTCACGATACACACACCTACATAGCACAGTACATACCACCAATACTCCTAGCAACAGTTCTGAAGGCCTCCTAGCATAACGGTGGCTGGCTCCAGTCATTTTGATTAACACACCTTCACTTCTACCACATGGTAGTATGGTTCTACCTACTCAATATTCTATTCGATGCCTCAGTGTTCAGAATAGATGTTTCCTAGGCTTCTTTTCTGGCCTAGGTGGATTTCTCCCAACAAATTTGAAAAAGTACCTACTTCAATTCACCAGGTAAATATTCCCTGCACCTTGCCCTACTTCATCTACTTCAAAGTAGATGTTCTTTTCAACAAGAACTATGCATACATTTTAAAAAGCTTAATAAAAAGAAATAACAGAGTTCTTTTCCAACCCGCATATTCCAGTTTAGGATTGTGGGTGGCGAGAGCCTACCCTGGCAGTCCTAGGTGCCAGGCAGGACTCCACGCTGGACAGGACACCCTTCCATCACAAGGCCACTCGCACACACCCACAGTCACTCCAACTGGGATAATTCAGATGTGCCAATTCACCTCACATGCACAGTTTTGGGATGTGGGAGGAACCCAGAGAAAACCCATACAGACATGGGGAGAAGGTGCAAACTCCACACATACAGTGGCTCCAACCAGGAATCGATTTTTTTTTTTGTCATCAATGTCATAACAAAACAATATTGAAATAAACAACATTATTGGAGTACCTGTTGTACTTTATTCAAAATCACACAGATAATAAAGGTGGAGCTGGAACTCGATCCCCTCCACCCACCCCATGTGTTCTACTCAAGAGAACAAGCACTACATCACTCTTGCACTGTTTGTTGTCCAAATGCAACTACACATATACGTGTACTAGTTGTGAGTCAATTTCTGATGGCCTGAGGCTAAACATAATATACCGAGGATATACAGAAAACTCTAGAATCACAGAATACCTTAGGAGCTATTTGGTCACTAGAGACTTGAAGTAGGGGGTCTTAAGCTAAGCTTCCATAAGGTGACACAACAAGTAAAAATTCAGGTAAGGACCTGTGTCTGGCCAGCACGAGTGACACTTAAGGAGCCTTAATAAACATGTCTAGCATGTGACTCATCGGTCATAGGATGATGCCACTTAGTTCCAGTTTTAATCATGACTTTAATGTATGTTTGTTTGAATTCAGGCAGTGAAATATTCATAGGCTACTCTAGACATTCAGATCATTGATATTCCCTCTTATGTTTAAGTATTTAGAATATCAGACATTGATACAAGTTCAAGATTCACATTACTCACTTGCCTACCTTTAAACTTTGTGAAATCTTTATAATATATTGGTGAATTTCAGAACAATAAAAAAGATTCAGTTTTTTTTATACTACAAGAAAATCCTTTCTTATTTTACTTAGAAACATATATTCTTTATAGGAACACTAGTAAAAGAGAATTTGATATGCTTTGGGAGCTTTCTTGAAGATGTAGGGATATGGTAGAAATATGTCAATAAATTGTTTCCCTTCCCTGCAACTGCACCAGAATAAATGAAGCTGTTCTTTGTCATTAATCTTGACATCATCACAGACACCAATGTAGCAATCAGGTATGCCTTGTCAAAGTAGATTCAATTATATACCTATAGAATGTTTTCACTCATAGTACAAAAATGTCAAATACAGGTAAACTTTGAATTCTATACAGTAGAATTATAGTATGTTAGAAAAGTTTCTTACAATTGAGCAACTCTAAAAGTTCTAATAACCTTCCTACTCCATACCTCTCACAGACTATAAATGGAATATAGATTTCAGTGAGAAGAGTCAATTTTATTTTTCTACCGATTTACCATCACATATTTGATAAGTCCATTGCCAAGACTAGAAGTTTGTTGCCATCTACCAGGTGTCCCAAAGAGGCACTTTACTCATGTTTCTGTATTACTAAAACATAATCACTTAATCTACCAGGTTCTGAGGAGGCACAAAGTAAGTAATGCTTTACTGAACACCAAGGGGAAAGTTAATGAAAAGATTAGGGAGGGCAAAAAAAGAGCAGGACCCCACAGAGGAAAAAAAGAGTTGCAATTCTTACATTTAGTCCTGATAGATCATGAAAACTAATGATATGACTCCCATGAGCTGCATGCAAATCAGAGCATTAATCTCTAGCAAAATGGTTTATGTTATAGGAACCCACAAACAGATTTTTTTCCACTGTAGTAAATCAAACATGGTGGGTAGTTTCCATTTGACTGATGAGTACACATGTCACTGGCAGGAGGGCAGTGACATATGGAAGAGCAATAAATATTTTTTTCTGACACTTCAGCAGCCCTTGTTCAATGAGACTAAAGGAAGATAGAAGAGTTCAGGAGAAAATGCAAGCCTGTCTCTGTTAGCTGTCGTGCCACTGCCGAGGCAGCAACTCCAAGGTGATTTGGTGTTCTGTGGAGTAGCTTGTACATTTAGTCTTAAATAAATGAATAGCCTGAAAGCAAAGAATCAATAGTTCTCTCAGAACAGTGTTTACATTTTCCTTCCAATTATGGCATTCTCCCAGTAACTTAGATTTTCTTTAGTGACAGTGATTTGGAGCATCTTTCGATTCTGTGATTGGGTTCCAAACCAAATTGTGTTAAAGCTTTTGTTCTTGGTCCTCCCCTACAATACAGTTAATGTGCTCTCTGTCTGCATAATTTCCCATTTCTAGTGGGAAGAAAATCAGGGACAAATGTATTAGAATGTATTATGTTATAAGCCATGTCCAAGAGATTTTTAGGTATTTGATGCTGAAACACCTTGGCACCCACCAAGCATGGTTATTAATGGCTACTATGATTCCCTCTAATAGGCCAGATGCAGTAGGTATTAAAACGTAAGCATGAGTTGTTATCAATGTGACTTACATGGTTTGTAATTCCTTTTGAGCACCTACTGTCATGTACCAGAGGATACCCTGAATCTCAAGTGTTGAATAGAGTAGCATATACTCATAGTTCAAAATGGACCTCTGCCAACTCTGGTGCCAGGGTTTCTGTATAGTGGGGTGTAAAAAATTCATGTGGTTCAACCACATTCTGTGGGCCCAGAATGGAAAGACAGAGTTCAAGGTCTGCCACAGAAGACAGATTCAACCAGAGAGCTGGCCATTTTCAGGGCTGCCAGGCAAATCACTCATATAGATGTGTGTGGCAAGTTAGCAATAAGAGACAGGCAAGTTATCCACTCTGAGATCCAAGAAAAAAAAAGTTCGGCAGATATAGATGTCATATTACAGTTTAAACAACGTAAGCCTCTTTAGTCACGTTTCCAGTAGCTGTGCTTGCTTCCTGAAAACCTTTATTCCAGTCTCCTGGTTGCACTGAAGACAAATGAACAAATCTGGCTTGGCCTTACATTTATTCAAAATCTGATACTTAAAATGTAGGAAAACAGTGGAGTAGTGTCCAATATAAAGAGAAGTCAAGAAATTGAAATGAAAATTTTCTTCTACCACTAATTACCTTTATGACCCTGGATAAAATACTTACTACTTGTAAGTATTTATTCATAACACGTTTCGGTTGTGATCAATTAAACCTATGGTGGTTCTAGCTCTTAAATCCTGACTTTCTAATTCTACTAGTTCTTGAACAGATACCTTTATAACTATATATCTCTGCTTAGCTGTTGTGTTATAATCACAATTCATAATTAATGAAGCATTCAAGCTTATAAATTATGTTATGCAGTCTCAATTTTACAGAAGGCATTTCAAGACTGAAAGTTGACATGAATTGCAAGTGTCTCTCTGCAATATACCTAATAGTCAAATATTTAAAGAAGTAGAATTTTAAAAAAATAAACCTAATATAGAAAAGTTATTAAACTTGACAGAACAGATAAACCCAAAGAGATAACTCTTCTCCTTACTAAAAGTTAACACATTTCATGTGTATATTCTTCCATTCAGTCAACAATCATTCACTGAATGAATACCATGAGTCAGATGCTGTACCAAATGCCTAAGGATAGAGCAGTGAATAAGAATAACATGGTCCTTATCTCCATAGTCCCCACCTTTGGTGGGGGAGGGGGGGACTGAAATCAGTTAGAGAACATTAATATTGTCATTTATAAGTATCTTGTATAGAATAGTCTTTTTCTTCATGAAACCTTCAGTCTAGTTGGGAGAAGATGTTAAACAAATAATTACATGACTTTCACTCATGACAGATGTTACAAAGGAGAACTGCAAGTAGCAGGGAAAACATAATATAGTGGAAATAAACTCATTCTGGGTATCAAAGGATGCTTTTCTTAGTTTTGCTTTATTACTTTTTTAAAAATGTTAATTAAATTTATGGGGGTGATATTGGTTAGGAAAATTATATAGGTGTCAACTGTACATTTCTATAATACATCATGTATATATCACATACTTTATTTTTTAATTTTTTTTAATTTTTCAATTACGGTTGACATTTAATATTATATTAGTTTCTGGTATATAGCACAGTGGTTAGACATTTACATAACTTACAAAGTGATCCCCCTGATTAGTCTAGTACCCACCTGGCACCGTACATAGGTATTACAATATTATTGACTATGTTCCCTACGCTGTACTTTACATTTCCGAAGGATGTTTTTCCAAAAAAGTGACTTTATCCTATGAGATGCAGGAGGATAATTTGTTACTTAAAAGTGAGAAAAGGGAGTGAGGTGGTGGTAGAATGTTTCAGGTGGGGAGCATGTGGAAAAGCCGGAGGCAGAATGGATCATGGAACATGGGAAGAAACGAAAAACGCAAAGTAAGCTTAGTATAGAGTAAATGAGGCGCAGAGTGGCACACAGACTTGTCCTACAACTATTCAAAATAATATTTTCTTGGAAAAACATTCTTTTTGAATATTTCACATGGATTGTGAAAACAATATTACTTAAACGTTCTAGGACAGTTCCCAACATTACATTTATGCAGTTCACATGATAAAGCGCAAAGAAAAAAAAACTCAGTTCCTAGTTCAGATGCTGACCCACATATTCTATTTTTTCTTATGCAAAGGCTTAATCAGGTCAACTGAACGCAATGAGAAATTCAACTTATTTCTTATGAGTCATCTTGAATAATAATAAATTATTCATAGACATAAGGAAAATCAATTATCTTCCTCAGGCATTGTATCATGAATATATATACCCTCTATATAAACAAACTATTTGTAGGATTTACCCCAAAGTTTATTTAGATATTCTAAGGTTTAAGCTTTTAGATAGGACACGAGCAAAGCTGGCTTCACCGATGAGCACTGGCATAAGAAACCAAGCAGTGCTCCATCAGAGTAGCAGGTGCTTCTAGATCATTCTATTTTCTAGCAAGTCCTGAAAACTTAACTGCGATGACATGAATTTGTACCCATTCCTTACATTCAGTGCAAGCTAGAAACATGCAGCCATAAATTGATGGGGAAAACAGTACCCTTTAAGTGTAAACATTTCTTTCTGATGTTTTTAAGTTTCCCATTTCAACTCCATTAAGTCTAGCTATATTTCCACTTCTTTTCTCTCATAGATAGCTTTTTCTCTGATTCATCCATCTATCAAACATTGATAAATGTATGAAGTAAATACATTTATTAGTTAATTTTTGTGTAATAATGTCACACTGTATAAAAGATGGGTTCTAATTCCAATTATGCCTCTGACACTGTTTTCAGTCTTTGTTTTTTTTTTCAGAATCTGGGACAGAAAGTTCACACTTCAAACAAATACCAGTTAAACTCAATCTAACACATATTTTAGATTCAGCCTGTAAACTTTGGGAATAAGTTTTGTATTTTTTGTTTTGTTTTTTGTTTTGTTTTTTGCTTGATTGTCCTTATCTCAGGGAGATTAGAGGGGGGAAAAAACTAATTTAGATCACTTAAATAAAAACATGTTAAAATTCATATCCCCTCGCACGAGGGAAGTAAGAGAAAAAATAAACATGTGGGATTACATCAAACTAAAAAGCTTTTTCACAGCAAAGGAAACCATCAATAAAACAAAAAGGTATCCTACTGAATGGGAAAAGATATTTGCCAACGATATATCTGATAAGGGGTTAATATCACAAATTTATAAAAAACTCACTCAAATCAACTCCAAAAAAACAAACAATCCAATTAAAAAATGGGCAGAGGACATGAAGAGACATTTTTCTAAAAAGGACATACAGATGGCAAACAGACATATGAAGAAATGTTCAACCTCACTAACCATCAGAGAAATGCAAATAAAAACCACAATGAGATACCACCTCACCCCAGCCAAGATGGCTATCATCAATAAATCAACAAACAACAAGTGCTGGCGTGGATGTGGAGAAAAGGGAATGCTTGTGCACTGTTGGTGGGATTGCAGATTGGTGCAGTCACTATGGAAAACAATATGGAGGTATCTCAAAAACCTGAAAATGGAACTACCTTATGATCTAGCAATCCCACTCCTAGGTGTCTATCCGGAGAAATCCAAAACTCCAATTCAAAAATCTTTATGCACTCCTATGTTTATTGCAGCACTATACACAATAGCCAAGACCTGGAAACAACCGAAATGCCCATCGGTAGATGACTGGATTAAGAAACTGTGGTACATTTATACAATGGAGTATTACGCAGCCATAAAGAAGAAAGAAATCTTACCATTTGCAACAACATGGATGGACCTAGAGAACATTATGTTAAGTGAAATAAGTCAGAAAGAGAAAGACAAATACCATATGATCTCACTTATATGCGGAATCTAAAGAAAAGAATAAGTGAATGAACTAATCAGAGACAGTGTTGGAAACATGGAGGAAAAACAGAGGGTTGCTAGAGGGGCGGGGGGGTGGGGATACGGAGAAGGTGAGAGGTTTTGAAAAATAGTCGGTAACCACAAGATGGTCATGGGGGTTTGAAAATTAATTTGGGGAACGTACAGAGGGATAGTGGATTGGGGGAGGGGGGTTCACACAGTGTGAGGGATATAAATGATAAACGTCTAAGTTTTGCTTTGTCTTGTGCACCTGAAACTAATAATAAAAAAACAAAACAAAACATGTTAAAACTCAAGCTTAACCAAGACACCAATGCGCAATAAGTGTCAAATTCCAAAGTGAGGTGTCAGATTCCTATATGCAGAAGCTATAAGTGAAAAAGAAGCACTTTTTAAGTCTCGGATGCGCCCTGGAATCACAAGAGGAACTCAAGAAACTGCTGATGCCTGGGTCCTACCCTCAGGCGTTCTTATTACATTCCAAGGGGGTGTGGCCTGGGAATTGAGGTTTTTCAGAAGCTACCTAAGAGCGTCCAATGTTCAGAATCACTATTTTAGCTAATAGCAATGATTCAGAGAACACTAAAGGGTGACACTTTTCAGATAACTAAACACTAGCTGTTCAATACATATTTGTTGAATGAAATCAATAACACAATGCTTTAAATCATTAAGTCTAGTGAAATATTAATGTAAGAATTATGTGTAAACTATTGAAGTAGGGGTTTCAATATCCCTCAGCTGATACTAAGTATAAAGTGAGCTGTGTTTATGGACTCTTTTACCATAGGGATTCCAAAACCATAGTTAATTCTTCTGTTATTTCTTGAATCACGAACTTTTATTAAAATCTAAAACCAGTATTTTTAAAGTAAATGTTACCTGGAAGTTTCATTTCCAAAATAGATCCTACCTATTAAATTTGTAGGTGTTGCGTTACAGGGGTATTTTTCTGATATGAATCACGAAATGACAGTTACAGGTTGGGATTTGGGAAACAATTTAAGACTGTTAGAAATCCCTTTATGTGAGTGTTGTAGTAAATCGAGTTAAGTCCATTTCCCTTCAAGTCTTCTACACGTCACTGCGCACCCTCTTCAAGTGTGTCTGTGCATGTGCATATGCGTGTTACTGTCACCTTTCTCATTTGGCACAGCCAGACATTTTAGTCTTTTTGCCTCTTTTCTACTTAATACCAGTCAATACGATTTGTTCCTTATATTTCAAGCAACTTAAAAACTTGAGGGATGCTGTATGGTAACAGGATTAAGGGCAGGTAGAGCATCAGCATATTAACAAGAAAGCTATTATATGATATATATATATATATATATATATATATATATATATATATATATATATATTTAAACTATATACTGGGGTGCCAAAAAAAGTGTATACAAGTGGACACTTTGGTCAGTATTGCTCAAGCAGTAGTTCTTCATAATCAGAAGTGTCTGGACGCTGATGGTAACGACTTTGAGCACCTCTTGTAATTGCAGAACTCAACCGTGACTTGTACTCATCTTTTGTTATCGGAATATATTGAGGATTACAATTTTAATAGTTTTTTTCCTTTCTTAAAATGTGTATACATTTTTGGCACCCTCGGTATGTATTATTACTCATATTAGAAACTCCTCAAATTGCATCTCATAAAATGATTATGCTTCTACTGAAGTGATAACCCAATACTATAGAAAAACTTAAATATAAGAGTGAGAAAGCACTATGTGTAAGTTGCTTGGTTCAAACACTACTTTAACATTTAATAATTATTTAAAGTCTCTAGTTTCTGTATCCACCTCACCATAACTCTGTTCATAAATAAGGGCTAGGGCAGGAGATATGGTTACCTAAGAAGATGTTTTTCTCCACCCAGAGTCCTCCTAGGATTTAGGAGCAGTGATGTAGTCCTAGAATCCAGCAGAGCTAATAAGACTATGTGGAAAGGGTTGAAGAGGTGAGAGGGAACAAGCCTAACTGATTCCATAGCTTCCATCCTGATTTGTCTCAGAGACTTGATCAGGCAAAGTGTATGGGCTCCTGAAGCTGAGCTCAATATCGTCCGCAGGGATATCTTAAGTTCAGTAAGAGTGTAGTCAACCAACAGAGGAACAGTCCCCTATAAGGAGGAAGCAATCACTCTGTAATTAAAGACTACTGATATGAAATGCTAATTCTAGTACTTACTAATAATTTAACTCCTCTAAACATCAGATTATCATTAGCAAAACAGAGAAGAGCTGTTGAGAACACTGAGAGTTCTTCAGTCAGGTTAGACTGTTATTCAACAAATAGTTATAGGACATTTATTATATTTCAGGTATGGCACAGGGCTGAGAAGATGAAGATAAAAAGGTAGACCCTGCACTCACAGGGACTTAGGGGTGGTAGGGATGCAGCATTATAAATCATTATAATAGAATATGGTAATCAGTGTACTTACAATGTGTAGTGGGAGAAGGAGAAGGAAGTCCAAAAGTGCCTAGAAGAATCGAGGAACCCCTCACAAGGAATATAATCTTGGGCTGAGACCTTAAGGATTCAAATATGCATTTATTGGAGATACTAACAGAAGGAAGACATTCTACACAGAAAGAAGAATGGTGTAAACCATGTGAAGATGTAAGAGTACTCTTAGGCAAGAGGTTTGTAGTAGAGGATATTAAAGAGCAGTTGTAGAAAATGAAGTTGACCAGGTAGGCAAGGACCAGAGAATGAAGAGACTGGTTTGCTGTGCCAAGGAATTTTTTTTCCCCTAAAGGTGATGAGAAGCCAACGACATATTTTGAGCAAAGAGCAGATGTCATGTTTGTTCTAGAGAGATAATTCTCAAGAGATTTCGGAGGATGGACCGGAGAAAGGTAAAATTAAGGAAGAGAGAACAGTGAAGAGGACATTCAATACAATGGGTAGGATTTGGTTGAGTGCAGTGGCATTAGGGATGGAGACAAAGTTAATAGATCAAGAATTTACTTATAGAGCAGAGTGAATAAATATGCGGACAAATGGTATATGGGTGATGGAGAGATCTAGAAGGACTTTTGGGTTTGGGACTTGGACAACTGAATGCATGGTAGTTGTGATTCACCAATATAAGAAATTTCAAAAGCAGTATATAGAGCGGCAGCCAGATGGCTCAGTTGGTTAGAGTGCAAGCTCTGAACAATAGGGTTACCGGTTCCATTCCCACATGGGTCAATGAGCTACGCCCTCCACAACTAGACTGAAGACAATGAGCTGCCACTGAGCTGCTGGAGGGGCGGCCAGATGGCTCAGTTGGTTAGAGCGCGAGCTCTCAACAACAAGGTGTGGGTTCAATTCCCGCTTGGGATGGTGGGCTGCGCCCCCTGCAACTAAGATTGAAAATGGTGACTGGACTTGGAGCTGAGCTGTGCCCTCCACAATTAGACTGAAGGACAACAACTTGGAGCTGATGGGCCCTGGAAAAACACACTGTTCCCCAACAGTCCCCCCCAAAATTTTTTTTTAAAAAACCAGTATATAGAATAGATCAATTATGATAACCCTCCAGAATATGAGGTATTCATAAGACAGTCATTTGGAAACATAAAGCATCTGGAAAAGAGCCTGGCACATAATAGATGATCAAGAAGTTGTAGTTCACCTTCCTTTTGGACCAAGAAGAGTTGCCATTAAGGTATTGAATACATGTAATTGTTATCTTTACCACTAATTTCACAATTAAATTGTTAAATCTCTCCTTCCTTGAATTTTCTTCACATTGAATTTTACCATCAGAAAAAAATTAAAAACCTAGGGAAGAAATTCTGTAGTAAAATTTTAAAATCTTACTTCTTCCATAACCTATTTATTCTCAGGCGAAGATTTACAATAATACTTATAATGCCCGTGACCATTACTTTTAGATTAATTTCAGTGACTGCATTCTTCTACAACTGTTAATTTCTAATGTAACCATTTAATGTAGTCATTTGATCAGGAAATATGTTGTTTTAGTTCCATAATATTAATTATACTTATTATATCTATCAATAATATTTCCTTATTTCTATGAATTCATCATTATTTTATACAAACTGGAATCACTTACTGGTGTCAATGTCTCCATTTTGTCAATAGATAGTAGCAATACATTGTGTTCAGAACTCTACTCTCCATTTTTCTCACACTTTTATTAGTTCATATAGTCCTCAAAAGTCCTACCGTGTTTCCCTGAAAATAACACCTAGCTGGACCATCAGTTTTACTGCATCTTTTGGAGCAAAAATTAATATAAGACTCAGTATTATATTATATCATATTATATTACATTACATTACATTATTAGACTGGGTCTTATATTATGTAAGACCCAGTCTTATATTATAGTAAAATAAGACCGGGTCTTATATTAATTTTTGCTCCAAAAGATGCATTAGAGCTGGTGGTCTGGCTAGGTCTTATTTTCAGGGAAACACGGTATTTACTGATGAAGGATATAATAATTACAAATTAAATTAAATTGCCCTTTTATGTGTAAAATACACAGCATAAAAATAATTTACATAATAAAACTGAATGTTGTACTACATTAAGTTGAGATAATGAACCAGATTGAAAACACAGGAATTACTCCTAGCCAGAGCAATTAGGCAAGAGAAAGGAATAAAAGGCATCTGAATTGGGAATGAAGAAGTTAAATTATCACTCTTTGCAGATGACATGATGCTTTATATAGAAAACCCTAAATACTCCACCAAAAAGCTATTAGAAAAAATCAACGAATACAGTAAAGTTGCAGGCTGCAAAATGAATGCACAAAAATCCATTGCATTCCTATATACTAATAATGAAATCTCAGAAAAAGAAATAAAAAAAATTCCTTTTGCAATTGCAACAAAAAGAATAAAATACCTAGGAATAAACTTAACCAAGGATGTGAAGGAACTATACACTGAAAACTATAAGACATTTTTAAAACAAATTGAAGAAGACACAAAGAAATGGAAAGACATTCCATGTTCATGGATTGGAAGAATCAACATAGTTAAAATGGTCATATTACCCAAAGCAATATATAGATTTAATGCAATCCCCATCAAAATCCCAATGGCATTTTTTAAAGAAATAGAACAAAAAATCATCAGATTTGTATGGAAACACAAAAGACCCCGAATAGCCAAAGCAATCCTAAGAAAAAAGAACAATGCTGGAAGTATCACACTCCCTGACTTTAGCTTGTATTACAAAGCAACAATAATCAAAACAGCATGGTATTGGCAGAAAAACAGACACACAGACCAATGGAATAGAAATGAAAACCCAGAAATAAACCCACATAAGTATGGACAGATAATTTTTGACAAAGGAGTCAAAAACATACAACGGAGAAAAGAAACCTTCTTCAATAAATGGTGCTGGGAAAATTGGAAAGCCACGTGCAAAAGAATGAAACTAGACTGCTATCGGTTACCATGTACCAAAATCAACTCAAAATGGATCAAAGACCTAAACACAAGACCTGAAACAATAAACTGCATAGAAGAAAGCATAGGTACTAAATTTATGGACCTTGGGTTCAAAGAGGATTTTGTGAATTTGACCTCAAAGTCAAGGGAAGTAAAAACTAAAATAAATTAATGGGACTATATCAAACTAAAAAGCTTCTGCACTGCAAAAGAAACCATCAACAAAACAAAGAGGCAACCAACTGAATGGGAGAAGATGTTTGCAAACAACGTTTCCAATAAGTAGCTAATATCCAAAATATATATGGAACTCATACAACTCAACAACAAAAAGACAAACAATCCAATTAAAAAATGGGCAGAGGACATGAACAGAAACTTCTCCAAACAAGACATACAAACAACCAACAGATATATGAAAAAATGTTCAACTTCACTAGCTATTCAGGAAATGCGAATTAAAAACACATTGAGATATCACCTTACACTGTTAGAATGGCTATCATCAACAAGACAAATAATAACAAGTGTTGGAGAGGCTGTGGAAAAAAAGGAACCTCATACACTGTTGGTGGGAATGCAGACTGGTGCAGCCGCTATGGAAAACAATGTGAAAGTTCCTCAAAAAATTAAGAATAGAATTACCATATGACCCAGCAATCCCTCTCCTGGGTATCTACCCAAAAGCTCTGAAAGCATTTATTCATAAAGACATGTGTGCTCCAATGTTCATTGCAGCTTTATTTCCGGTGGCCAAGACATGGAAACAACCAAAGTGTTCTTCGATGGATGATTGGATAAAGAAGATGTTCTATATATACACAATGGAACACTATTCTGCCATAAGAAAAGATGAAATTCTTCCATTTGCAACAACATAGATGGATCTTGAGATTAGTATGCTAAGTGAAATAACACAGATGAAAAAATCGAGAACCATACGACTTCACTCATATGCGGGATATAAAACGGCAGGCAACAAAGGAATAAGACAAACAAACAAACAAAAACTCATAGACACAGACAACAGGTTAGTGGTTACCAGAGGGTTAGGGGAAGGGGGGATGTTAGAAGAGGGTGAAGGGGGTCAAATATATGGTGATAGAAAGAGAACTGACTCTGGGAGGTGAACACACAATATAATATATTGATGATATATTACAGAATTGTACACCTGAACTCTATGAAACTTTACTAACAATTGTCACCCAATAAAGTTTAATTAAAAAAATAAACCAGAGATGTAGCTACAAGAATTAATTTTGACAAGTTAGAAGATCTTAATATAAGCATAGAATTAACACCATCAAAACTCATCACTTATAAACCATTAGTAAAAAAAGGTCTTAGACTATGAATGGAAAATAACTCTTTTAGATAGAACGTTTAATCTTCACATTTTTCACTTGTCCCTTGCCAAGACACAAAAGGAGGCATAGTATAGCATTGTAATCGTGAGATAAAAATGCATAAAAACACACTAACTAGGGCTAGGGCAAAGATGATTCTGGCTGTGAAAATCTAAATTGAAGAATAGACTCAAAACTTAGCTCACTTTAAAAGGGAATATAATAAAGAAAGCAAACCAAGTTAATAAAGTTCATTCATTCTGCTATCTAGCTGGTCTTCATGTAGGAGTTATTTATAATAAGTATACCAATTGCATATAAATGCATTCTTTCAAATATGTTTTGGAAGGCTTTGAAAGACTTTGAACATGGTCCTCTAAATTTTCAAAAATTCAACCAAAGTAAAGAGTGTGTTAAACAAATCCAGTTGGATTTCATGAGACTTATTATATAAACCTAAAATACCTGTTGAAGAAAGCAGTCAGACTCTAAGTGCCTTTCAGTCCAAGGCTGTGCTTTATTTTTCTTTTTATTTCAAGCCCAGTGCTTGAGTCTGTTTCCATTTTGTTTATTAATTATGTTCCATAGATTGCACATATAAGTGAGATCATATGATATTTGTCTTTCTCTGTCTGACTTATTTCACTTAGCATAATATGCGTACCCTCTAGATCCAGCCATGTTGTCGCAAATAGCAAGATTTCATTCTTTCTTATGGCTGAGTAGTATTCCATTGTATTTATCCATTCATCTATCAGTAAACACTTAGATTATTTCCATATCTTGGCTATTGTAAATAATGCTGCAATGAACATAGGGATGCATATATCTTTATGAATCAGTGTTTTGGATTTCTTTGGATAAATACCCAGGAGTGGTATTGCTGGATCATAGGGTAATTCTATGTTTAATTTTTTGATGAACCTCCATACTGTTTTCCACGGCTGCATACTGAAGCGGCTGCATCAGTTTGCAATCCCAGTAACAGTGCAAGGGCTGCCTTTTCTCTGCATCCTGTAACTTCTTAATTGAATCAAAAAACACCCCCCAAATTTTTAATGACATTGGTAGCACAATAGCTCACTGAAAGTAACAATTTTGTTCAACCAACAGGTTATTTTTTTTTCCCATTTGTACTTAGGTAACTTACAGTACATGTGGAAATCAGTATTGTTAGCAAGGATACGGGTATGGATTGATGAGTGTGCTACAAAGAGAAATGACTGATTTTTTTTTTAACTTTACTCAGCACTGCAGTAGCAAGGCCATTAGTTCAAACCCAGAGTCCCTTTATGGCAGTTAGGAAACTTGGGAGAAAGAAATCATTCTCACCTTCAGTGAAAACAATGAGAACCATGCAAATATCAATCCCGATTCCCATCAGGCTAACAAGGTAGCACTGAGATCACACATGTAGAAAGTCTCCAACTTGTGTCAATGAATTGCACAGGTGACCATTAAGGACTTAAGATGCAGCATTCAATGCTAAGGCCCATGACAGACACAATATGACAGTTGTGGGCAGTGTTAGTGAAATTCTGAAATTTGTTTCAACTATTGTCATCTGAATAAGTACCTTTGACTCATGCTGAGCCAAAAAGAAAAATTCTATACATTTTAACAAAGAGTGACTCCTAGTGGTCTATCATTTTTCAATCAACTGGTCGCAGGCACACTAAATTTAAACAATTCACAGACATCTTCTCAACCTCCAACTAATCCACAAATTCAATCAATTCTGTCCTTGTGATGCATTTCAAATCTACATTTCAATTTCCTCTTTCACGGCCAGCATCCTAGATAAGGTTCATGTTATAATAGTCTGCTTGGCTTCTATAATTATAACACATTAACACAGAAAAGTAAACATTTTCATTCTCCACATATAAGTTTATCCCTACCCCATTCTCTGGGATTAATTTTTATCCCAGGGCAATGTTAGCATTCAGCCCAGTAAAACAGCATCAAACTTGGCTTGACCCTTTGTTTCTTCTGAGTCCTCGTAACTGGATTCCCTTCACTGTTCCCTAGTCATAGTTGATTACATTCTACCACTGTCCCTGTAGCTTCTCTTCTAACTTCACTGACTTTGCCAACAGCCTAGCTTCCTAGGAGTCTGGTTCCCCAGAACACACCAACAGCGTTCCCCATTGTTAATTGCCTGAGTGTCTGCCATATCTGAAAAGCTTCAGCCTCTGCCAAGTACCAGTACCCATCTGCTTTGATCTTGTAATTGGTTTGGATTCTTCTCTAACATGACCTCCCCCAGTTTCAGGTCAGTCTTTGCTTGACCCTAGAAAAAATATTCCAATTTTATCCCGTATTCAAGACACTGACATTGGCTTTAGCCTACAGATGTTCCCAGTTTAATTAATTAATTAAACAACACATAGCAATTAGTGACTGCTAAAAGTGAATAATTAAAGAAAGCTGACATGTTTTAAACAAATTGCTACATAGGAACGTTAACCAAATAATAGAAAAAAACTGTAGTTTTCACTTTCCTAAAATAGGCATCTCTCATGATTCAACGATTAAAATCATTCAACCAAATGCTTTCATTTATAGATGTCATAAATGTGCAAATTTTTACTTCAAAGTAAGTGCTTAAAACAGTATCGCTAATTGAAAACTGAAAATGTCAACACTTTCCATCATATTTTATTATTTGAAACAATTAGTGTTTTATGCCAGACATAAATAAAACAATGAGAAACTCCTCATTTCTAAGATGATACTTGAAAATCACACGGAATTTAATCATGCCTGCAAGAATGCTTGTTGCAAAATGGCCTCAAATATCATGAAAGCTCTCTAATCTGACTCTTTGAAATTTGTGTTGCTTGCATTTTTGTCTGAGTGACAGAAATGGGAAGTCTTCTCTAATAATTATCAAGGTTGATAGATGATGTTAGTGCCAGGCTTTTTATGGCAGAGGAAAAAGCATGTAGCTGCATTTTTCATATGCTTGGGTGGCAGTCAATAGCACTGCAGGACAGAAACAGACAGACAACAGCCATGTAACCCTAGTATTTTAAATAAAACTCTATACATCAAATGATATTTTTCCTAAAGCATTAAGCATGTATTTTGACTTACAAATTCTACTTTCCCCCAAGAGTAATTGAAGGCTGTTCAGGGAAATAATTCTGCATGATTTCAAACCTTCTGACAGAGCCCTGATGAATACCATTGTCTCTCAATGCTCGTTTGCATTAGTTGAATCCTCTGGTCAGGCAAGACAGCCTGTTGCTGGTCCAGCTTATTAGAGCCAGGGAAATAGATCCTGAGGAAATCATGACATTCAGGGTGCTCTGAAGAGCTTCCTGTCCAAAGTCAGGCCAAAGTCCTTCAGGGAAAGCCAACAGTGAAAGCAAGGTAAACCAGAAATAAGCATCAAGTCCAGAGAAGCAGGGTCACTGATGGCAGAGATGGAGCCAAGAGTCAGAGCCAGATGGATACTCGATTTGAGTGTGATCAAATGGATGCAAACAAGACAGCTTTGGCACAACTGCCTTCCAAAGAGAGCGAGACCAACATGGATACCAGTGCTCTGCCATTTCGCACCACTGATACCCATAGAAAAGAAATTATTACAGCAGAACCTTCCAATATGAGACACTCCATTTAGATCACCACTTATGGAGAATAGGTTACTAACAGAAAAAGAAAATTGTGCCTTCCAAGAGTAAAAGTGAGAAACTTTTTAGAGAATTAAAGATAAATCAATTAGACAACACAATACAATCTACTTTATCCAAGATTCTATTGACTAGCATTCTCTATTGATTGACTCATGCTCACATCCATAATGTAATTATAATGGATGGTTATAAGAAAGACCCTCAGGCTTTACAGCATTCTGAAGTACTTTCTTAGTAATTGATGAACAAATTATATTGTGAATGGTTTGGAAGTCAACTGTAATCTATTTGTTTTCTTAAATGAGAAATTAACTCAATTAAATATTTTAACTGCCTGCTTATTATGTACAATTAAATGATAGATATGGTACTTTTCTTAATCAGAGTATTTTATTAATCACACCAAGATCATTCCAGAAAACAGGAAGCTCTCTGACAGGAGAAAAATGTAAAGAAGCACTAAACATGAGGAATAATGCTTTATATCTGCTCTAAATTTATAAAATTAATATTTGACCTTTGTTAAACATGCACTAAATGCCAGGTACTATTTTAAATATTTAACATGTCTTGCTTCTTTTAATCTGAATAAGCAGTCTGATTTAGTATTTACTATTATTTTATATTTGAAAAATGAGGTTTAGTGGTGTTGAATAAGTTGGTTAGGTTCACAGAGTCAACAAATAAAGGATCTATCAGTCTTAATATATAGATAGGCAGGTAGGAGATACACAGAGAAGAGTAAGATGACAGAGAAACATACATATTCCTGCTCATTTCTACATTTTTGAAATGGCAGATTACATCACACTCAATTTACAATCGAGAAACTAGGACTTAAAGAAAGATTAAAAGACAGTGAGGGTAAAGAATCGAAACAGAATTCATCCTTGGACTTTAATTGAGGCTAAATTATATAAAATTCCCAGTACTTAAACATTTTGACCTACAAAAATGGTACTCCCATATGAATCAATCCAATACTTCCTTCTACAGTGCATTTAAAAGCACAATACGTATTGCCTCAATATTAGAAGTCATATTACCACTTCCGGTAAAACTCCTAATTTCATAATATTGATATCTAAATGGTTCATTTGGGCATGCACATAATATTGAAAACCATTTTAAATTTAGGAAGTATCAATTACTTATCAAAAATGTTCTAAATATTTTAAAACCAATACTTCATAAATCCCAGATTTCTGTGATGTGCATAAGCTCTTCTAATTACTCTTAAATAGCTTAGAAGCTAAAACATAAAACATTTAAGTGGCTTTCTGCTGTCATTCAATGAGTCATCAGTGACAGTAACAGCTTGAATTACAGGACATTATTTATTCTGTGCCATATCGTCAACTTTACAATGTCACATCAGGGGACATATTTTGTTTAGCTTTCGTATAATAAATGATGTTCCTCCAACACTATTTTAGCTAAGCAAAAATATTAAAAATAATTTGGTGATTATAAGTCATGAATGAACCAGATGAAAACGATAAAATATTGGCAGTTCAGTTGGGCTCATCGTTGTAGCAGCACCACAGCTGGTGTCCAGAAGCACCATTCTCTCCCTCACAGCAGAATTACAGCCACCTGCATGCAAAAGCTCTGGCTCATTTTATTCACAATCTTTCATCTGGCTGGCTTCCCTTTTAGATTTGGTCCTCGGTCAGTCAAGTGAAATCTCTTGGTTCCATTAACACTCACAAGTCATTTCACATTTGTGAACTGTCTGAATTGTTTGATATTCTATTTGGCCAATCCTGTATTCTAAACTCAATGCTTCATTAAATTTCAGTCTAATAAAGGAATCTCTAATTATTCAAAGAGGATCCAGGAATACCAAGATGCTAGCAGGCCACAAGAAAGAGTTTGGCAACTGAATTTGTCATCTGATGAAATGCCTGATCAAGATTCTGAGAAAAGTATCTCTTCATGGTGACTTAACCAGCATAAGTTTCACTCATGGTAAGAGATATTCACTAAGTAGAAAATGCTCATACATATAGTTTTCCCTTTGCATGGTCCTGAGATGCACAAATTTCAGTTACCCCATTTAGTTAAATAATATCAGTTCAGGACAACACGAGTCTAATTTCAATTACCGCAGTATACTAACTGAGAACTTGCTTAAAGTAAAAACCAAGATGCTAGCTCTTCAATTCACAGATCATTCTGAAAATAGGAGTTTTATATCATGATCAATGACAAATCAAGTCCCTTCTCTCAAAGTCTGTCAGTGATTAGTCACTGAGCATCTGTTATTCAGTTTACATACAGACAGCAAAGTGTATAGTTATGTTGCCTCTTGTTTCCCCACGATAAACCCATGTGCTGTTGTTTTTTTTTAAATTGACCATCTAAATAGGGAATTGGGCAACAAAATGTAAGTGCAACAAAGAAACAGAAAGTGATAGCCCTAGAAGTGAAATTCAAATAGAACATGAATGGATTTATGGAAGAACACCACCCTTATTCAAGGGACTCTAAATATGCAGCCAGAGGAATCTGGGGAAGGTGAACTTGTGATATAATTGAGGGAAGTGGCTGTGATAAAAAGGATGATGCTGTTCCAGAGGAAGTGATGCCAGCAAAAAATCTTCACAAGGGTTCGAAGGAACTCTTAGAAATATTTCATGACACTGAAGGAACAAAGGCTAAAATATTGGAAGTTTATCCAGTCATAGAAAAGAGTATGATAATTCACCAAAGCATTACAAAGATTCTTGTTCTGTAGCATAAGTTATATAAGAAAGCAAGCACTATTCAAACTACCCTTGGTAAGTTATTTTAAAAGAAATAAAATACTTTAATTCTCAATGTCTCTTTTAAATGACAGGGTACTATACAAACATTAGTTTTACTATTTTTATTTCCTTATACATTTATAATTGAAAAGAAGAGAGTTTAAATATTTTAGTAAGAATTTTCAAAGGTAACAGAATAATCACAATTTTCCCCATTGATTTATTAAGATCGTTTGACATGATTTGAAACTACACGATCATTTTTACAGTCCTGCACTACCCTGAAAAGTGAGTAGTTCCTGTATTTTATTATGGGTCAGAATTAATCTCCTCCTAAGATTTAGAAATTATGGACTAAAATAAACAGATAAATAAAAAATTATCTGGCTGAGGGCATCAGCGAACCATCAAAGCAGTAAGGATTTTTTTTGACACAAGAGGGGAGATCCAAGTGAATGGAAGTTCTAGGGAACTGCAGTCTCTGGATCACCAGAAGTGGTCAGGAGTTGAGTGTCACATGAATTAGTAAATGAATAACAAATAAAGAAATTTAGTTTCTGACCATTATTATTACCCAGGTTAGGAAAGTAGTGTTGATAATTATTCTTTGTGTGATACAGAAATCCCCATGAGGGTTCTCAACTGGCCAGGATTAGAAGCAGCTGGTGAGTTAACTCATTAATAGCATCTATTATTATTATTATTATTATTCCACAAAAAGCTTAACTAAAGAGTGTCAGCAATTCGGAAGGAATGAGTTTGAGTCCTGATTTCTCATCTGATACTCTGATTACTGTCTACCATCAGTATGTTTTATGAAAAGAAGTAAACATTAGCATAAATGATTAGCACAATTACATGTATTGATATGCATGACTCATTATACTATAATGACCAAAAGAACCACCACCAAGAAGTGTACATATTTTAGGATTCTACTTTTATGGCAAAATTGATCTCTGCTGGTAAAAATCAGGATAGGGGATATACTTAGGGCTGTAGTTGCTGAAAGGAAGAACAATGAGGTCTTTGTGATATTCAAGTTCTCTTTCTTGACATGGGTGCTGGCTACACACATGTGTACTCTTTGTGAAAGTTCCCCAAGCTGTACATATATGTTCACTGTTAAGTATTATGTTTGACTTGAATGAACAGTTTAAAAAATCATTTTAAACCAATACTACTTATAACAGAATAATACAATAGAAATAAATCAAATCAAATATATGCAAGACCTCTACACAAAAAATACTCTACTACTAAGAGAAGATAAAGAGGATATAAATAAATGGAGGACTACACGATATTCATCAGTTGGAACACTAAATATTAAAGATGTCAATTCTCCTCCAAAATGATCTATAGTCAACAGAATTTCCATTATAAACCTAGCATCTGTGGAAATTAATAAACATATGCTGTACTTTACATGGAAATGCAAAGGCCAAGAAAATCCTTGGGGAGTCAAACAAGTTGCAGGCATTACTCCACTTGTTAGCAAAAGTTGTTATAAAGTTTCAATGATTAAGAGACTATTCTCCCAAGGATAGTCTATAAAACAATAAAACATAATAGAAAGCACATGACAGACATACATGTATATGGACACACGAGTAATTAGAAAGGTAAAACTGAAGACCATTGGGGAAGGGATCATCTTATAATAATAAATGACACTGATTCAATTCATTAAATACATGGATTGTACATCTAAACGTGAAAGATAAAATAAATTTTAGAATGCACCTTCAGTATCTTGCAAACATGCCTTAAGTGGATACATAAAGCACTAACCTTAAAGTAGCATATTAATAAATTGGATTAGATTAAAAATAAGACATTCCATTAATGAAAAAACATTAGGAAAGCAAAAAGTTAAGACACAGGCTGGGAGAAAATGTTTGCAAGGCACATAACTGACGAAGAGCTCATAACCATAATATGTAATATATAAAAACATATATAACATATAAACAATCTTTATAATAAAAAAGAATTCCTACATATCAAAAAGATAAAGTCCTAGAAGTCCTGATGTAGCTGGGAAAGAGACACATACGAGCCCTTTCACAATGAGGATGCCCGAGCAGTAAATAAACATAAATGTTTTTCAGCTCCATTAGTAATCAGGGAAGTGCAAATTCAGACACAGTGGCATACTATTATTACACACTCATTAGAACTGCTAAAATTACAAAATTTGACAACTCTGAGACATACATATGTGCTAACAGGACTCTAACAGTACAGATGAGACTACAAAGTGGTACAGCTTTGGATACCTACTACAGCTGAGCACACTCATACACTGTGATCCAGCAATGATGCCCCTGTTGATATATCCAACAGAAACTGGTACACAAGTACACCAAAAGACATGCCCAAGAGCATTCGAAACAGCAGTGATCGTCATAGCCAGAGATAGGAGACAATCAATCCAAATGTCCTTCGATAGTAAAACTGACCATGAGTCACGGTGTAATCACTTCATGGAAAACTATGCAACAAAATACTTCCATATGCAACACCATGGATGAATCTTACAAAGTTGAGCAAACAAAGCCAAACATATATTTAAAAAAACCTATCATCTGATCCCCTTTATAAAGTTCAAAAATAAGTAAAACTAATCGATGGTGTCAGGACAGTGCTCATCTATTGGTGGGGAGGGACGGACTAGCGAATAAGAAGGGACAAAAGGTGGGTTTCAGATGTGCTAGTAAATTATTATTTCTTGACTTGAGTAGTGTTTATATGTGAGTTCACTTTGTAATAATTCATTAAGCTGGACATTATAGTTCAATCAAAACTTACTAAAAACATAATTCATAAAAATTAAAGTATAGGATTTTGAGGTGCTTACCTTTGCAATTATTAGTAAAAAAAGATTTTCAAAGCAAATCAGTAGTATTAAAAAACCAAAGAGGTATTTAACATACCAAAGAGAACAAACTATTTTTAAATTTTTTTTATAGTCCCCACATGGAATAAAATACTAATTAGTAATTATTTTGATGTGAGTAAATTTGGCACAACAAAAAATTAAAACTCTTTCCTTGATGGCTAGTTTGTATGTTTACCTGACAGTAAGAAAGCTCCATTAATTTTAATTATAGTCTAGAAATCAGATTTTCCATTAAATCAAGCTGGCCTCTCTCATTTGCCAGGATTAAATTTTGATGCATGTGGATATTTCTACACATTATTAACATGGTGAATGTAACCAACTTTGGTAAAATTCAGACAAATTAGTCTGCCTGTGCATTTCTGACATAGAAGTTAGATTAATATTTCTACACTTTTCTCGTGATTTACTCGTTTTTTTCTAAACCTTTGGTTATCTTTCTGTATACAACATTTCTATGTGGGAAACTGTGAACTTAACCACTCAAAATGTCATCTTCAGATCACACATAGTTATTGTTCTTTGTTAAGACCACAGAGTTCATTACAGGAGATAGAACACTGCACTGAAAAGCCAAAGAACACCCTCTGCCATTAAGCATCTGGGTGATCTTGGGTGACTCACTTTACCACGTCAGACCTCAGTGATCACATATGTAATACGAGGAGATGAAACTATTTCCTGCAAATGTTTAAGGAGCCTATACATCTATTTGGCTTAGCCTTTTGGTTTTCGATGGCAAGGATTTACGAAAAGACATTGTTATTATTCTATCCCTGTTCTAGTCCACTCTATTTAAGTGACAGTACCCAACCCTCCTGCTTGTTTATATTGCATACTCAAAACTCAAGCCATCACATCACTGTTTTTTTTCTCTTTAGAGTTATCATTGTTAGAGTTATCCACTCTTAAAAATGCCATGCTGTGGACCTGAATAGACATTTCTTCAAAGAGGACATATAGATGGTCAACAGACATATGAAATGATGCTCAACATCACTAATCATCAGAGAAATGCACCACAATGAGATATCACCTCACACCTGTTAGAATGACTATCATCAACAAGACAAATAGTAACAAGTGTTGGAGAGGCTGTGGAGAAAAAGGAACCCTCATACACTGTTGGTGGGAATGCAGACTGGTGCAGCTGCTATGGAAGGCAGTGTGGAGGTTCCTCAAAAAATTAAGACTAGAATTACCATACGACCCAGCAATCCCTCTCCTAGGTATCTACCCCAAAAGTCTGAAAACATTTATCTGAAAAGATACATATGTTCTGATGTCCATTACAGCTTTATTGATGGTGGCCAAGACATGGAAACAACCAGAGTGTCTTTCGATAGATGAATGGAAAAAGAAGATGTGGTATATATACACAATGGAATACTATCCTGCCCTAAGAAAAGATGAAATAGTACCATTAGCGACAACATGGATGGATCTTGAGATTATAATGCTGAGCG
Source organism: Rhinolophus sinicus (assembly GCF_057876585.1). Classification (NCBI taxonomy): domain Eukaryota; kingdom Metazoa; phylum Chordata; class Mammalia; order Chiroptera; family Rhinolophidae; genus Rhinolophus; species Rhinolophus sinicus. The sequence goes on along the minus strand of NC_142518.1, from coordinate 17,997,416 downwards.
AAATAAGTCAGACAGAAAAAAGTAGACAACCATATGATTTCACTGAAATGTGGCATATAAAACTGAAAACAACAAAAGAACAAGACAAACAAATGAAGAAACAAAAACTCATAGACACAGACCATAGTTTAGTGGTTGCCAGAGGGTAAGGGGGGAAGGAGGTTGGGAGATGAGGGTAAAGGGGATCAAATATATGGTGATGGAAAGAGAACTGACTCTGGGTGGTGAACACACAATGTGATATATAGATGATGTATTACAGAATTGTACACTTGAAACCTATGTAATTTTAGTAACCATTGTCACCCCAATAAATTTAATTAAAAATGAAAAATGCCATACTATATATTGTATATGTGATTAAATTACAGTGATTCCTCTCCCCCCCGCCCCCCGGCAAAAGACTTTAAATATTTCTCTTTGTTCATTTGGACCTGTGGCCAAACTACCCCAAATATTGGCTCAGAACTGTACAAGTCTACATGATCTATTGTGTCAACTTCATCTGAGTCCAACCTCTCTAGAAAGAAAAAAAACCCAAACTAGTTCCAGAGGAACACCAAAATATTAAAGGCATACATCACTTAGATCAACAAATTAAACCCATGCATTTAGTGGAAAATAATAATAAGTAACTGAGTTTCAAGGTTTTTGTATAAAATCTTTTAGTTTTCATTCCCATGAAGTAAAATATGTGCTTCAAACCCTGTATTTGAGATCCACTATTTAATCTATTTTGTAATTTGATTTTCCTTTATCAATTATTATTTAGGGCACAATAATTCTATTGGACTCTGATTTTTACAGAAACCCTTAGGTACATACTTATCACCCCAAGTCCTCTGGACCCAGAGAAAAGATAACTGAAAAAAAAAAAAACTAATATTGAGAATTATCAAATAAATATGCTAAATATAACAATTTGTAAATGCCTAATATCCTAATCAGAAAGTTGACATACTAGCCATCCAAAATACTTTTATAATGACTAAATTGTGACCCATAATATTTAGGTTATAAATATAAAATTACAAACAATTATAGCACATTTCAGTGAGAATTCCATGACAGCTCCCAATTCCACTGGACAATTTCCAGATTGCTTTAATCTCCATAAAATAAATGCTGAACATTGAAAAAGCTATATCTATAGGAAAGCTAACTGCTTACCGAGCTCTGGTTCCTAGGTTTCCTTCAATCAGAGATGAAAATTAGTATTAGAACCTGTGAGAAAATGTAGAAAATCTACATTATTTATTACTTACAACTGACCAAAGTAAGCTGAAGACTTTTTAGTAGATAGGCAATATCCAAAAACTGTCCTATGTACACCAACTCACATGAATACTCTAATACTTGATTCAAATTATATTCCTAATTTCCTTGTCAACTTTTTCGTCATACAAACCCCTTCCAAATGTCTCTGGGGACTTTCCCACCTGAGTTGAATTAGCTAGAACATGTGTGTTCCTGCCTCTAATTAACCTTTATTTCATTTATATATGATTGTTTATATTATAATTCCATCCCCATATAATGTGATCCCACTGATAGCTCATCCTGGACTAGTCATTGCTCTATTAGCTTGTCGTGCAGGGAGGCCTGCGGGGTCTCTGCTCCTGCTCCCCACAAGAGAACGCAGGACATGGTGAGGCCAAAAAGGAACAACCGCGGAGACATAGATAGGGGAGTCATACCACTATATTCTCGCTGGCGGCATCCGCCTCTCTGCAATCCGCTCTTGCCAGCCCAGCCGCCATCTTCTTGCTAGCCCCCATTTTTCTCTCTTTCTGCTAGCCTAGCCACAGCAGTTATATTAGTGGCCAATGGCTCACTGGTTACAGCTGACGGCCAACTAGCCACCGCTGATGGCCATGCAATCACAGTTGATGGCCATTTACTACCTGAGCCAACACCTTTCTATGTGAGGCCGAGAGCCTGGAAACTACTCTCTGGGGCTCTGCCCCCATGTAGCTAGTCTACTTGAGGGCTAGGCTATCCATAGGAAGATAGGAGAGAAAAGGCAGTACAGGCACACCTAGGAAATACCGCGAGTTCAGTTCCAGACCCACCGCAATAAAGCAAGTATCTCAATGAAGTGAGTTGTAACCTTATTGCTGGTGGAGGGCCTTGTCTTCAACTTGTAAAAAATGCAACATCTATGCAGTGCAATAAAGTCAAACACAGTAAAACAAGACCTGGTTGTACTTCTCTTTTCACACACACAAGTTTCAGCTCCATAACTATTGTGACAGGAGGGACCTTATAAGAAATCTCAACTCTAAAATTCAAAATCCCTTAAGTCCAAAAAACTTGGAAAATGTATATACCTAGAATTGCCTGGGCTGGATAATAATTGTTTTTATAATAACTAAATAATTTGTGAATTAACCTTGACTTTGGTAATTCATAAAGTAACCATGTACTTTATGAATTGTAATACTTCACACATTACACACATGTAATACTTCACACATTCTTAGGCACACCAAAAACAAAACAAACAAACAAACGAAAAAAAACCCAAGAAGTACCTCAGCAAATTAGACAATGTACAGAGATATTATTAATCGCATGTTCAAATCCATAAGTTCATACAATAGCCTCAAAGGAAAGTTATTTTATTGATTTCAACAAGTTGTTAAATTTGGTTGGTTGTTTTTTTTTTATATACAGTCTAAACCTGAACTTTACAGACATGATCTGAATTTTTTTCTACATTGTTTAAACTTTGCCTGAAAAAGTTTATATTTCTGCCAGCTGGGTATAATTACATAGTCCCCATCCATCTCCATTATTGCCTCCGTTTAGAATATAAATTCTGTAGTACTTCTGCTGTTCCCCGTGTCACAACTTCTTTAAAGCAATCAGTATTCGGTATCACTACTTAGTTCATCTTTTTTTTTATTTTTGGCTTAATAGCTTTATTGAGATATAATTCACATACCATAAACTTCACCCTCTAAAAATGTACAATTCAGCGGCTTTTAGTATATTCATAGAATTATGCAAACATGTCCACTATTGAATTTCAGAACATTTTCATCACCCCCAAAAGAAAGCCATGTACACATCAGCAGTCAACCACCATTTTGCCTCAAGCAGTCTGCCCGCCCTTAGCCCTAAGTAACCACTAATCTACTTTCCATCTCTATAGATTTGCGTATTCTGGATACTTCACAAAAAAGAAATCATATAATATGTGGTCTTTTGTGACTAGCTTTTTTCACTTAGCAAAATGTTCTCAAGGTTCATCCATGTAGCGTGTATCAGTACTTCATTCTTTTTTAGGACCTAATAATAGTCTATTGCATGGATATAACTTTTTTTTCACCTTCATCAACTGATGAACATTCCGGTTGTTTCTGTTTTTGGTTATTATAAATAATGCAGCTATGAGATTGCACAAACACATCTTTGTGTGGACATATATTTTCATTTCTCTTGAGTATTTAATTACCTAGTAGTGGAATTGCTGAGTCGTATGGTAACTCTATATTTAACAATTTGGGGAACTACCAAACTTTTCCAAAGGGGCTGTACCATTTTGCATTCCCACCAGCAATGAATGAGGGTTCCAATTCTTAGTTTATCTTGAATTATCATGTCAAACTAATTGTTTTCTCATTAATAAATGTTGATTTCATTAAAATCAAAATATCCCTAAGTTTTTACTTTGTCTTGGGCTTTGATTTCCCCCATCCCCTTTTCAGGTTTTTACAGCATGAAAATGAAGCCTTAATTTTAATGCATAAAGGCTTAATGGACCCATCCAGACTTCTTGGTGCTTCTCACTCCTACACTCCACAGTCCCTGCAAGCTTTCAACCCTCCTTTTCCCATCTCATTACTATTGCTCTCTTAAAGTAATAAAGAACTATGAGGTTCATGATTCTTAGCAATGCCAGGCTTTTAGAACCTGCATAAATTATGAGACAGAAATATTGAATGTTTCAGTTAGTGATGAATTTCAAATCACTGGAACTATGAACAGGGATCCATAATTTAAATTATATTCTGTCAATATGTCTTGTTTATGGATGCTTATGTTCACATTTAATATGAGGCCTTAGAACCCAGATCTCAGTAACAATCGTTCTGTTGTTTAAACCAGCTTGTTTCTTGCTATTATAAAAATAATGCTACTCAAAGAAATAACAGTCACTTGTTCGGTTTCCTTTGTTTGCCTCCTAATACTCAAAGTGGAAAGGTTCAAAGGTTGGTATTCATTTTATAGTTTTACATCCCTGTTCCCCTTTAGCCCAATAGCCTGCACGAGCAAAGATATCGGTGGCCTAGTATTAACCACATAAATTGGATTACTGGGGCTTTTTGTTCATTCTGCCTAGGCAGCGTAATCTGGACTGCTTTTCTGGTGCTTATTGTGTATGGAAAAGTGGCTAAACACCACAGTAGTTTTTACCCTTTCAGTCAGTGGAGCCACAAATATTTTTGATTCTGAACAAATACTTTAGTTCTCCATCCAGATTTCCAAATTGGTGCCCTCGCTCCTAGTGTTGCTAATCAACATCTGGGCCGACAGGGAAATTGTGTTTCATGCATACAAACTACAGCACATTCATTTGTCTACAAAGGAGGTAAGTATGTGAATGCCATGGAAGGATTCCGTTTATTAAGCAGGTCCCTTTGCGCCTGTTGGGTGATGAGCCCAATTTCATCTAGGCTCTTAACTACATATTAATCGAGTTGAACAGGCAAAAGTTTTCAAATCCTTGGCAACTTCAAGAAAGGAATCCTCAAAGACTATTATGAAATGTCAACACATTTGGAGTATTCTAATTGTGTATGTGCTTAGTGTCCACGTTGTCAAGGAAAGATAAGCATAGTTACTTTAACATCAGTTGCAGATAGCCTCTTACCAAGAACAGAGAATTTAAAATGTGAATTCAATAGATAAAGAAAGAAGGCTGTTAAGAACATAAGGTTTTTATGGTTCCCCCCATATGGGCACTCAACCCTGGCTACACATTAGAGTCACTGTGGGGAAACTTTGACAAATAGCAGTGCTTAAGATGGTGTCCAGTATGTACATTGCATGTGTATTATTATTCAATAAAGAATTAAGAAAACATAACCAAGGCATGGGTCCCATCCCAAATCCAACGAAAGCCAATAACTGGATCACTGCGGTTGGGTCTCAGTGCTTGTCAAACTGTAATGTGCCTGCGAATCACCTGAGGGTCTCGAAGTGCAGAGTCTGATTCTGTAATTCTGGAGCACGGCCCAAGATTCTGGATTTCTAATACGCATTCTTGTTATTTCTACGGTGTTCCACCAACCATGCTTTGAGTAGGAAGGCTGGAGTCTAGTGGTTCCCAGACATGAACATGCTTCAGAGTTCCCTGGAGGGTTTGTTAAACAGAATTCTGGGCCCCACCCGAGCATTACTGAATGGCTGGATCTGGGATGGATCCTGAGAATTTGCATTCCCTGGTGGTGCTGGGAGCACATTTTGAGAACCACTGCACTAGGCCATATCTAAACCCTACCACACGCAAAAACACAACTAATTAAAACACAAAACTAGCTCTCACAAAGTATAGATACTAAAGCAGGAACCATCTGAAATGCATGAAGTCACTCACCATAGATTTTGAAGAGGTTGAGTTATCAGATTTCCATATAAAACGAAAACTTCAATTTGAAACCAAGTTAATACCCCGCTGCAAACATACTGTTACAGTTGTCAGATTAACAGTGAGGGAGGAGCAGAAATATTAGAAACCAGACATGGAACTTATAAAGCACACTCTGCCAAACATATATACCAGGGGTGCCAAAAAAATGTACACACTTTAAGAGATGTTATCTATGTATTACTTTTCGAAGTTGAATTAAACTATGGTAGCAATGTGTAGTATGACATTCGCTCAAAAGATGTCATTAATCAAATGAATACTAGCATCATTCATTGTATTGCAATTTTAATAGTTTTTTCCTCTCTTGAAATGCGTATGTGTGTGTGTATGTATATGTATGGGCAAAAAATATACACACACATTTTAAGAAAGGAAAAAACTGTATTAAAATTGTAATACTCATATATACTGATAACAAAAGATGAATACAAGTCACATTTGAATTCTTCAATTGTAAGAGGTACTCGAAGTGGTTACCATCAGCATCCAGACACTTCTGATTACGGCGAACTCCTGCTTTAGCAACGTGGACCAAAGTCTCCACTTGTATACATTTTTTTGGCACCCCCAGTATATATATACACATATATATGTATATATATATATCAGTTCCTTGGCCTCAGCCACTATGCAACCAATTATTCTCAATTATCAGCAACCTGTAGACACCTACATCAGGCTTATTCAGAAGTGACTCTCAGTAAGGTTTAGAGGCATGGGCGGGACACAGGGTCTTCCCTTCTGCTAGCAACTTGCATCTGTACTTCTACCTGCATAAGTGATAAAAAATACTTGCTGAAATCCTACAATAGGAGCCATTCAATAAATGTTAGTATTCTAGTTTCCATTATATATATCTGTCAAGTGCTGACTGCTTGGACCCTGGAATTCATTTCTACACACACTTCCTGCCTTCCTCACTCCCTCCCATATGACACCATCATCATCATCATCATCATTATTATTATTATTATTATTATTACTGTTGTTGTAATGCTTATCTGGCAGACCCATAACTGAATTGAACAGATCCTTATATTCTATGTGACCATTTCCCCAACCCTTGCTCCTTCTTTGAACACTTACTCTGATGCTACCTTTAACCTGGCATTAGCTCATCTGCAGCTACTCAGTGCATGTAGGAGTGAGGTGTATGGTGTACCAAAAGCACATCCCTAAATTCTATGAGCCTCTATGAGAAAATGTCTGCCTCATCATCCAGGAGGGGACAATATCACCATGGAACTTCTGACCTTTCATTGAGTTATCCACTAATTCCTTTTAGGAAGACAATTGGATTATCTGAATGGAGCCTGCTTGGAGCCTGAAGGCCATTGGTCCATGTTACCACTGGAGCTTAAAAGTAAGACAGGACACACTCTATTTCTCTGTCTTTTAAACCAGCTGCTCCAAGCTTCTGGCAGGCCCAATCCAGGTGGCTGACATCTTTGTTTCATCCTCTCTGACCTACTTATTGAATTACTTATAGTCAAGATGGTCCCAAGGTCTAGGTTAGGAGATAGAGGTCAGAGGCCAGAGTCACTGGTCTGTTCTCCATTCTAGTTTTTCTTACAATAAAGCTGAAAATGTGAACCATTTTTGATTCCTTGTAACTATTTTCAGTTGATTAGAACTTGAGAGGACTAAGGAGGATGTTTGAGAGTTGTACTCATTCCCTCAGTCTTATCATATTTCTTGCTTCTAGTATTTATGCCTATAAAATTGCTTTAATAAAAAATCATTTCTCACAAATTTCCTCTTTATAATATACAGGTTTCTAAAAGTAGTATTACTGAATCAAACAGGATGAGCATTAAAAGGTACAAACTTCCACTTATAACATAAATAAGTCCCAGGGTTGTAATGTACATCATAGTTAATAATACTGTATTGTATATTTGAAAGTTGCTAAGAGAGTAAATCTTAAAAGTTCTCAACATAAGAAAAAATGGTAACTATGTGTGGTGATGGATGTAAACTAGACTTATTGTGATCATTTCACAATATATACAAATATCAAAACATTGTGTTGTACACCTGCAACTAATAAAATGTTGTATGTCAATTGTATCTCAATAAAAAAGTATGAGCATTATAAAGTCTTTGATACATACTGACAATGTTTTTCCACATAGTTTTTAATAATTCACCATCTCGTGAGCACTATATGAATGGGCTGTCTTATTTTATCCTAACCAGCATGTCAGCTCTGAGTGTTACCCGTTTCGTAATATTTGTGAATATTACATGAGAAAATAATTTTAATTTTTCCTTTGATTATTAGCTAGCTTGAACAATTTAATATGTTTATTACTTACTGGTATTTCCTTGGTGAATTCCTGCTCTCGAAGTTTTGTAATTTTCACACTGGACATTGAAAACTAAAGATTTTAAAATTATTTTCAAGGGACCATTTTCAGACAAGATATGCTTTGCAATGACAATGAGATTGGTTTACCACTCTGTTTTCCTTTGTACACAGGAAGTTTGTTTTACAATTTTCACTGCGCTTGGATTAAGGTGATATGACTGCTATGTCATCAATTGTAAAATGAGCAGAAGTTATGTATCACTCCTAGTCCTCGGTAGTTAAAAGTGTTGTGAACTCTTCTCTCTCTCTCATCCATTAGCAAGAAGTGAAGAACTCTTGAGACGGTAAAATTGCAAAAGGAAGCCTGAAGTCACAATGTCAAGGTCTGAATAATCAATACGGAAGCTGTCCTAAATATCCTTTCTTGGGGGAAAAGCTACAAAGAAGAGCAAACTGACCTGTAAACAACTGTGATGTGAGTGGGAATAAACATTTTATGATGAAACCCTACATAACCTGACATAACACACACAGCCTAACAAAGAAGATTAAATCAGTGGTTCTAAACTGGCGGTGGATTTTGCATGCACAGGAGATATTAGCATTGTCTGGAGACATTTTTGTTTGTCACAACTGGAGGTATACTCCTGGCATTTGGCTCGTAGAGACCAAGGATGCTACTGAGCACCCTACAATGTACAGGATTGGGCTCCCAACAAAAACTGATCCAATTCAAAATGTTGATAGTGCTTTGGTTGTGGCCTGCCCTAAATCTATCATATTTGCAGGAAATACTTCCCTGGTTTATCTTTGGCTTTTAAATTTTCCATGTAGTATGTTTCTTGAAGTACATAAAACTTTTCCCATACAGTGTGCGTGCGTGCGTGTGTGTGTGTGTGTACATGCACATGTGCAAATGTGTGTGAATTTATTCCCATTGAAGAAAAAAATATATAGTCATAATAGATTATTTAATAAATAGAGGATATCCTAGCTAGATGAGCCAGCATAAAAGTAAGATGAGAAAAGCTGACCTTTATGACCAAAGGGGAAAAATAAGGAACATTCTTCCTTAAAAGTTGAATTAGGAAATAGTTTCAAATGGAGGACATGAATCTCAGACTGAAGAAAAGTTACTTAGGGGAAATACCACTCTGGCCAAAAAAGGAGTGCTGTGTGGTAGAAAATGAGTAAAGGAAACCCTGGAAAACACCATCAATACCTCTGAACGCAAAATGATTGCAGGAGGAAAGAGGATGACTGTTAGAGCACTTTTTTCTCTCTAAAGACAATTTCATTCAGAGGTTGTTCTAGGGGGAGAGACTCACCAAACAGGAACTTTCTGGCAGTGCTGTTCCAGAGACCCATCCTTTCCAGGCATTTAGCATCATCCTGATGTAGAGAAGCACTTCTGGGAAGGAAGAGTTCCCCTTAACCAAAAGGGCTAGCATTGGAGGTAAGTGTAAGCTACAGGAGACAGAGGAATCACTCAGAAAAGAACTACTTTTACTTTGGCATTTGGAAATAAGGCAATAACTGTGAAAAGCGTATAGCAATTATAAACTGAAAGCATACACGATGTGTTTTGGCTATCTAGTGCTAAGTTAAGAAACCATCCCAAATTTTTTTTAGCTTAAAACATTTATTCTGCGGATGAATTTTCAATCTGGGCAGGGCTCTGTTGAGAAAACCTGTCTCTGCTCCACACAACATCAGCTGGGAAGGCTCCAAGGCCAGGGGCTGGAATCATCTTAAGGCTCGCTCACATGTCTGGCGACTGAAGTTGGGAATACACAAACAGCTGGGACGGAACAGCAGTGCAGTGGTATCTGTCAGCCCTGTGTGACCTCTGGTTGATTTTGCCCAGCTTCATGGAGTTTCTCCATACACATAAACGAGGTCGGACAATTAAGTTCGCTAACTCATCCTAGAAAAAGTGCTATGTACCTCATTGCTGAATATCACTATGGTCACCTTTGAAGTACTCCCCTTGGGAAGCTATGCACCGATGCCAGTGCCTAGTCCACCCTTCAAAGCAATTTTGGAACTCTTTTTCTGGAATGGCCATCAGAGCTGTCATCGTATTACCCTTGATGTCCTGAATGTCATCAAAATGTCTTCCTTTCAATATTTCCTTTATCTTTGGGTAAATAAAGAAGTCATTGGGGGCCAGATCAGGTGAGTAGGGAGGGTGTTCCAATACAGTTATTTGTTTACTGGCTAAAAACTCCCTCACGGACAGTGCCGTATGAGCTGGTGCATTGTTGTGATGCAAGAGCCATGAATTGTTGGCGAAAAGCTCAGGTCGTCTAACTTTTTCACGCAGCCTTTTCAGCACTTCCAAATAGTAAACTTGGTTAACTGTTTGTCCAGTTGGTACAACTTCATAATGAATAATCCCTCTGATATGAAAAAAAAGATTAGCAATATCGTTGCAACAAGTTCACAAACCTAATTGTCAGACCTCCTACGTAGCTTAGTTTTCAGGAAGGGACTCAAGGGTACTCCTATGCAGATTTCTGATGCTTTATCTTCATGAAGCTCCCTCCTTTTGTTCATATTTTGCCCTCAAAATTATAGCGACCTCAACCTTTCTGTCCTTTCAAATCTGGGAAACTTCCATGCTCTGTTCGAGATCCTCCTCACTACATGACAGGATAGAAAATGCCTCCAGGAAATAGGCCAGGGCAAACTCAAGGCTCACCTCATTTGTTTCCCTTTTCACAGAGATCACAGTCCTGAATTTCCTGTTGTCCAATGTCCAAAAACTATTGCCTCATATAGTTTTTCCAGTTATTTACATAAGCATAAGTCCAGTTCTTCTTACTCTATCATGGCTTGCAGCATCGGTTATGTGTGATAAGTTTTTAAGCTCAGTAATAGATATATCAGGTCCCTCATGCTATTATCTCTACTATTATATATGTTTGATTATTTACATGCATCAAAAAAGCAATATCAAAAAAAGATGTGTGAAGAGATTTAAAATTTTAAATCTAACCAAGTTTCCATCCCTACGCTAAAAGGGCAAAAAGACAATTTCAATATCTGATATTCAATGATACAGAGTAACTGCCACAGATTCCTTATCTGACAAGCAATCATGTAGGCAACTGATGTTCCAAAAATAAGGAATCCGATAATTCAAACATAAAACTGTATTCAGTGATAACTACTGGAAATATTATGTAAAAGTGCAGAATAGAATCTTAAAATCAAGTGGTCACACTAGCAAAATTTTGAAGAGATTCTAATGTAAAAGTTCCATAACCTTTCAAATATAAATAAATAACTCTTCAGGCATCCGGGCAGAGAAATCAAGTCGCCTATCAAGGGGGAAGTGTAGGCTAGCCTCGGATTCTCTCCACAAGCAGTTAATGCTGGAGGGCAATAGAACAGTGTCTATGAGTTCTGAGGATCAATCTGGACACGTTATTTAAGATCAGTAAAAGGAAGATGTTTTAAAACATTAAAGAAGTCCACTCCTCAAGACACTTTTTTAACAAAACTGCTCTACAAAAAAGTTCAAGAAACCAAGAGATAAAAAGGACTGAAGGGGAATATTGAAACTAAATATAGAACCTAGTTTAAACGAGCAGGGTGATTACTATACACATATCACACACTTACGTTCACACACACAAACACATATGCATATACACATGCAAACATATATACTATACACACGTACACACTACACATATACATATATATACACATATGTGTTCATTTAATATGTACATATACTGTATATGTACATATTAAGTGTTATATATGACTGTCACTTCTTAAATGGAGGTCACTACATGTGAAAGATAAGAGTACAGCATTAGGAATACAGACAGTGGAAATGTAACAGCTGTGTGCGATGTCAGAAGGATAGAAGATTGGGGAAGGGGGGTTATCACTGTGTGAGGGGTATAAATGATAAATGTCTACTAACTATTACAGTGTTTTGTACAAATGAAACTAATAAAGAAATTTTTAAAAAAAGAGTCATATTAAGGTAAAAGTTAGTCTTAAAAATCCTTTAAATTTCTAATAGAGTTCAACATACATGGTTTTGTGTCCACAATCTAATATGTTAATATTATAAATACTAACATAATATTATAAATTATAAATATTTACAACATCAATATTATAAATACTAACACTTACTTGAAAACTACTCCCTAGACAAATGGAAGGAACAAAAGGAAATCTGTATGCAGATAACTGGGTATTCAAATAATTCTGCCTTTAAGCTAGTTATCAAATACTTATTGTGATTGGTAGAGAATTCAAAACGATTTCTGCTCTCCTGCAGCGTTGATTCCATTCTGTCTTAATATTATGCTTTTATTCACTACGCAGCTCTCTGGGAATTCAAAACAAAAAAAAATCCAGGGGTGAATGGAAAAGAGATTGAGACTTCTAAAGGATTCCTCTTTACCTACAGAATTTGCTCCTATGTGTTTAAATATCAAGCATCTGTAAACATAATAAATGTTAACAAATTTGCTTGTGATTGTGAAGATTAAAGGTTAGCTTGTAAAATCAGTATGTAAGTTTAAAATCCTATTTATAAATCTTGTCAAAGTCAAAAATATATGAATGACAAAAATCAAAAGGTGGAATAAATTTTAAGAATGTTAACTACCTTATCTTTAATAGAAGAAAGTAAAACTAATAACACCTAAAAATGAAATCTAGCTGTTAAAAAGGGCAAAGTGGAAGCAAATTATTTGCTTTATATAACCTTTTGTCTAAGTGTTAAATGGATATTTTTAAGAACTGGTACGTCTTGTATTGAAGAATATAAATGATAGCTTCAGTTTCAATTCATTTTTTTGTCTTCTATTAAATTAAATCAAATTTAATAGATTTAAATTAGCATATATACTATGATCCAGTTTTTATAAAATTGTATCATTTTTCTATCATTATATACATAAAAGATATTTATGTAATGATTCCCAAAATATTAATACTAATGAATTCTGGTGACAGATTTGAGTTAATTCAATTTTTTAGATTATTTACTATTTTGCGTGAATTTTTAATGTACCTATTTCATTTTATAACAGAGTCAGATCTCAAAAAAATAATCTCTCAGAGCAAATGAAAGGAGATGCCATCCTGACGTCTCCATTGTCCTCACACTCCACTTGCATTCCAACTACGACTTTTGGTGTCAAGAAGAAAAGCCTCTCTTCTCTTTTAGAAAAAAAAAAAAAAAAGTCTCTTCTATATATCTGCCATCTAATAGAAAGCCATGGAGATTTAGTTCTAGACTAGCCATGAGGTGACAAGAATTTTTGTCCACAGGACAGATCTGTATAGATATGTCTTCATAGAACGCGTTTGATATTTTGAATTGTATAACCCAAAGATAAAGCCCCCAAACTAACATTTACCATTTACCCACACCCGAGTATCTGAGTTCTGTAACATAATTCAGTGTGGTGACTTGTTCAATTGCAGATTCACATAGTGTATGCATGAATAAGTAGCTAATTATATCACAAAGTTACGTAGCTTTTATTCTGTTGCCTACAACCAATAACATGGATGCTTTTTATTGATCATGGTCTATAGCTTTGAAGTTTCATTTTTTCTTCTTGGCCGTGTCATTTTGAGGACCATTAGAAACACATTCTAGTGGTGTTTCCTAAACTATGTGTTATGGACTGAAGGTCTGTGCCCCCTCCCCCCAATTCATATGTTGAGATCTAACCCCCAATGTAATGGTATTAGGAGGTGAAGCCTTTGGGAAGTGATTAGATCATGAGGGTGGAGTCTTTATGAATGGAATTAGTGCCCTTATAAAAGAGACCTCAGAGAGTTCTCTCATTCTCTCCATGTGAGGACATAGCAAGAAGAACTCAATCTATGAACCAGAAAGGGGACCTTCACTGGGCACCAAATCTGCTGGTGCCTTGATCTTGGACTATACGGCCTCTAGAACTGTGAAAAATAAATTATGTTGTTTATAAGCCACCCAGGCTAGGGTACGTTGTTATAGCAGCCGGAATTGACTAAGACACTCCATATAGCTTCTTTAAGGAGAACCATTTTTTCCATATATTTATAATTATATTTATATATAATTACATAAATATACATAAATATTTAGATATATTTACATATGTTTATATTTTTACATATACATGTAAATATATATGTAAATAAATTATATATATAATTATATATGTGTATATATATATATATATATATATATATATATATATATATATATATATATTTATATATAATTCCTCCTAAGCCATTTACTGTTTGGTCAAGATTCTTCTAATTTGGTCTTCAAAACCTGGCATTATTTTTGGAACATGAGATTAACATGGTCAGAAAAATCTGAAATAAGTTCAAGGGTAAGGCCAGTCTCTTTTTTGTCTTGAATTTGAGACTATCCTTACCGGGTACATATTTTTAAATATTCCTCGCACCTTAAGTACAGCTGAAAGGCTTGCCTTCTTCTTTTTTTTTTTTCTGCTGCTTTTATTTGTAAATCTGTCCTGTGAAAAGGTATTCTACTTGTTCTTTGTTTTTCATTTTTTTAAGGCTTGCTTTTCAAAATTCATCTTTTACTGGTGGCAGAGGTGCAAATTTCCTTGTCAGCACTTGCAGTGTTGTTGAATGCTGAACAACAGGTAATTGGCACAGCGATCTCTGTGGTAATAATTAAAATAAAGTCATTATAGAGCTTGTGAATTTGACTCTAATGTTGGCTTTTCATTTTGAGGCTTCAGTCAAATATTCTAAAATTTCCATACATTGTATGTATAGCGTACCACAAGCTCAGCATGCTGGAGTCTATGGGAAAAAAATTATGAACTCAGAGCACACATATAGGACATATATGAACATAGAGTATTGAGAATTTGGTGGTAAGAGTTACATTAGACAGACCACATCTAGGATGATATATCCAGTTCCATGTTCTACGGCTTATAAGGAATGTTGAACCATAGATAGTCTATCTCATTCTGGAAGGTGACCAGAATGAGTGAGATCTAGAAATCATGCCAGGAAAAGAAAGATGAGAGATACACGAGTAGAATGACCGCCTGAGTAAGAAGTGCCTCAGGAAAACCATGAGAAGCTGGCATGTGGGATATACTTTAAGGGAAGAATTAGAAGCAGTAGGTGAATATTTCTGAAAAACAGATTTCAAGTTATTAGTGAAAAGAACTGTTAATACTAATATCAGAATGAAGTTTTATATAAAGAAATGAAATTCTCATCATTGGGTCGGTTGAAAAGGAAGCTGAAATGACCCGTCGAGCTCTCAGAAAGGTAGCATGAATGATGTCTACAATGAACAGAAAGTCTTCCTACATGGCCCCCTAATTATTTTGTAAATCTAGGAATTTTATCACTCTATTAATAAGGAACGAGAACTCCAATTTGCAAAAGCGTAATAAAAGAGTCAGCTTTCAGGAAAGTGTCAAATTATGGACAGGGACTGTTGAAACTGGAATCCAGATCTTCTAACTGCAAATATGTTCCACTTATCCAAGTTCTTTTTTTACTGAAGCAAATAGTCATATATAAAACATTTACTAGAAGTATAATATTAAAATGTTTAACCTCGTGGTCATGGGAAGACAGAGAATTATTGGCATACTTCCTTTTATCTTAATATATTACTTGCTTTAACTGATATAGCTTTCAGAGATTTACTTAAATCTCGTCTTCCTGAGAGACATATCTTCTGGATTCATTTATCTCATAAGGAGAAGGCACTTACATTTAAGAAAATCCACTAATAGATAGTTTAGATTATGCAAGGACAGAGCCAGGCGTCCATTGGCATGTAAGTTTCACAAGGGCATACATTTTTGTCAGTTTCCTGATCTTGAGTGCTCAGAACACAGTTTGTCACATAGGAGGTGCTCAATAAATATTTACTGAATGAAAGAATGGATAGAGGTTGAGGTAAAATGAAACCAGTATTTTTTAGTTGTTTCCTGGCTTCTTCAAGAGAAGAGGAGAATGGCCTTGACTTCTGGAGATAAGCAGCAGCTCTTGGGGAAGGACGAGGATAGGGTCTGGTCAGGACAGAGGACTGGATAGAGGATGGCAGCTGCAGAAGGCAAGAAGACAAGAGGGGACAACATCTAATTCAAAGCTCCTACAGCTCTTTGAATAAATCTAGACCTAGAGTGATAACTAAACTACAATGGTATTTTAAAACTAGAATTATAAAAGTCAGTGAGTTTCAAACAGCATCTGGCAATAGAAGCTTAAAATTAAAAATACATATTAACAAAATTCTCTGCCCCAAAGGATTCTCTTGGAATTTTTTTTTTCTTTCTAAAAAGAAAAATGGGATGGTTAGTGAGCCGAGCTAGAGCATTTATAACAATGTCCTTTCTCTAACCATGATCTGTTTTCATTAGGTAAGTAGTTAGTGTTCTAAAGATTCCCCGCCCTCCGCACCTTTTTGCTCATGGCCTTAACGAAATTGGTGGTTCTGGAACTTTTATTAATTTCATAGTTGCAAAATTTCCTTAGAGAAACATAATAACTTTAGTTTGTTGAAAATAGTAAGGGAAGGACAGTTTATTAGGTATTCAGATGACTGGATGTTGGGAAACATACTTTATCATTTAAAATATCTCAGGTACAAGGGCACTGTTAAGTATATGCATATAAAACATAGAACATCTGGATTAAAACAGAAATGGCAATGAGTTGTGGTGTCTTCATTATGCCAGACAATGGTATGTGGAGACACATGGCTGAGTGAGTTTTTCACATTTCATCAGCATGTTTACAGACCTACATAAAGAGCTAGGTGCTCCCATTCAATCCGAGAAGCTTAATAATTTTTTGAAGTTTAATATTTTTTCTTCCATCTTAAATACCAGTAATGATTGGGGAAAATTGGGACAACTGTATGCGATCCAATTAGTAACAAACACAAACATGTCTAAACTGCCAAATCCTAACTAGTAGCTCAGCCACAGTGAAGACCAAATTATTAATAGGTCAGTCCATACCTATGCAATGTATCATAAATATCCCCTACAATGTCAAATCTAACAATTAGATTAGTCTAGAAATTTAGAGTCGGGAGGGATTTGGGAGATTATCTTGTCTGATCTATCAATTTTGTGGAAGATAAAATGAAAATGATAAGAGTAACACATATTTCCGATTCTCAAGGAGCTATCAGTTTCCTGAGAAAAGAATCCCTAAATGGGAAATTACAATATGGTGTAACGGAGGACAAATAGGTATAAGCATGGAATAGTATATGGTTATATAGCAACGACATTGTCTCTTGCTTTCAGGACTGTGTGAGGATCAAAAATAGCTTCCCCGAGGAGGTGACTGACTCTAAAGCTAAATCAATAAAGAGTAATAGTTGTGCAGGTCAAATGGGGCAAGGGCATTTCAGGAGGAAAGAAATCCCACGGTATTTTGAAGAAGCTGCAAGCAGTCTGCTCGGGTTGGTTGGTGTACAGAAATAGAAGTAAGATGTAGGATTCTGGGTGTCAGGATAAGAAATCAATTTTACATCTAGAGTCTATATGTGTGTGTGTGCGTATATGTGTTTATGTATGCACATGACTCATATGTATGTGTCTATGCATAGATGTGTGAATCAAAAGGTCAAGACATAATACTTAGCCGCACTACAAGCAATGCCTCTATTTTGTATTCCTATTGTATTTCAGTAAAACAACATTTATGAACAGTAAATATTTATAATATAATGTAATATTAATATAATAATAATATTGTCTGATCCTTAAAAATACATGCATAAAGCACTATTGTAATATGTGCGGTACATTACAATCATGCATACTAATCAAGAACCTGAGACTCAAGAGAGTTTAAATAATTTGCAAAGCTGACATAGTGCTGCCAGAACTTAAGACTCAACCCCAGGTTTTTATGCTGCATCTTTCAATTTTTTTCCAGTCTACCAGGAATCTCCTTTCCATTATGCTATCTGCTTTACTTGAGGTCATTAGAATAAACAAATCTCTCCTTGTCCAAATAATACCTAGTTCATCTGCATATATTAGGTTAATTATTAGCTTGTTTGATTCCTTTTGCTTTTTGTGTGCAGGGGTTTGAATTAATCGTGCTACATAATTCATAGAACTTCATCATCATTCATCCCTAGAAAGCCAACCTCTTGCTCTGTGTATTTATTTTCTTTTATCCCCATTTATTATTTCCATCTCCTGCCATTGACTAATTTTCTAATATATTAGCTATTCTTTTATGTGTATTGTATTATATGCATTTGTGTTCATTTGTTTTTCTCCTTTTGTTTTAATTCAGCACTGTTGTTTTTAAGAGCTGTTTATAATTACGTAGGCACATCTAGTTGCTTCTAGCTGCTACATATACCATTCCATGCATCAACCACATTTTACTTATTTCCTTCTGAGGTGTACATCTAGTTGTCTCCAACTTTTTTCCCCAGCTTCATTGTAATATAATTGACATATAACATTGTGTAAGTATAAGGTGTACATGATAATTGGATGCATATATATACTGCAGAAAGATTACCACCATAACTAATTGTCTCCAACTTCTCGTTACCAAAAACAACCCTGTGACAAATTTCCACTTAAATATTTTCTCTATGGACCTGTGTGAGAATTCTCTGAGCTGCATATCCTGGATAGAGATGCCAGGATACAGGGTGTGTAAACACTTAATCCCACTAAATGTTTTCAGAGTTTTATTTCAGAATAGCTGTTACCAGTGTGTCTCTAAAACAGACAAGCTTTAGGAGTTTTATTTAAGAAGTTCTTCCCACCCCTAGATCCCCAAAATATTCCTACTTTTTCTTCTATTAATTTTATAGTTTTACCTCTCGTATTTAGATATTAAGCCATCTCAATTGCACATACATATGTTTTATACAAAATAAGTTCCATAAAAATGAAGTAGTTTTATTAACACAATCACTACCCAACCCACCAATCCATATTTTCTCCATAGTTTCAGTGCCATTGTAATCATATATTAATTTCTCATATCAATATAGTCTGTCTTTTCTAAAGCATGACTCTGAAGCCTTAGAAAGCACCATCTAATACAGTTATTATTTAGTTCAATTAACTAATCTCAAATTTTTATAATTTCATTTTCCTTATTATGATCATTCTATAGAATGGTGAAATACTTGATTTTAAGTAATACGAAATGATCAACACAGTTGTGTCACACCTCTTTGAACCTTTGAATTTGGCAAAGGATTCTGAAATTGGACAGATACAACACACAGCATCATCGGAAAGGGATATGAGAGCTGACACAGAGCTCTGGGCTACAATAACCCCAAATGTTCCACTGACAAGGGATGATTTTCAGGCAACAACTTTCTTCCTGGGAAAATTAATACTGTAACTGCCACCTACGTATCGCATAAAGTTTCAGAGTCACTAACTGATACTTATGTTAAAGTAGCATGAGACACTTACTGATATAAAATCTCATTATTTCCAATTTATAGATTTAGACATTCTGAACAATTACTAAAGACATTTTATGACTCTTCCTCCCCAAACAAATCCCAGCAAAAATCAACACAAACTAATTTTTGTACATTTTGTTACTTGGTGTTTACTATAAAAGTCTCTACATCTCTGAAAAGAAGCTTTTAAAATTTGAATTTAGCTAACAAGATGTCCCTGAGCTGTGGATAAACATTAAAAACAGAGTTTCAAATATCATGCTGTTAACACATTCACTGTCCTGAAACTGTTCTGGACAAATAGCAAACATTGAACTTTCCTTTTCTGAAACCTTCTCTCACCAGCAGCGGCCCCAGCAGTTGCTACTTCTGTTTAGCATCTGTTTGTAAACACTAGTGTGAAAGGCTGTTAATCTGCAAATATTTGCAGAAGCCTATGCAAATTTATTCCAGATGAGGGCGGCCAATAGCTACTTCTAATGCTTCTGTTCTGTTCACGCTGCCCACCTCAGCTCTAAGTAACAATTTGCGCTTTACATTTGCCAAATCATGCTAGAAACATCTGTTGACTATTTCCCCCCAAAATAGCTCTGGGTGTCCAACTTAAGTCACTCCTGTTCCAAAAGGTCAGATGATTTCAGCTTCCACTAATTGCCACGTTATCGTTCCCTGTCAGCATCTTTTCAAGACAAATTATCCCATCTTGTGCTCTCTTTATCACAATCCTTTGAGTAATTTTCATCCAATTTTTGAATCTTTTAAAGTGATTGATAGTATTCATTTGAAGAGTAATCTCATCTCCTCTTTTAGCTATTTCTTAATACTTCAGTTTTATAAAGCAAATGTGAAAGAGGACACAAGTTGATTAATTTCCGTTACCTCTTTACAAATATTTATGCATTATTTGTCTTAGAGAGATTCTATCACATGATAATTAATTCAAAACCTTTCTTATTTTCTCTGTTTCACATCCTTAGAAGCACAGTCTTGAGTTAATATCTCCCCCAGTCAAACTTGAAACCTATCAAAATATTTCTCAGTTATTGTTTATATAGTAAGAGTTATCTTCCAAGGGAAGATAACTTCTTTTTCTTGTCATTATTCCTTTGGAAGCATTATTTTAAGAGTTTTTCATTTCCATCCTTTTCGTGGTACATATGTTTTGGTTTCCTTAAACACAGTTATGCCTGAAAGCTACAACACTTTAAAATGTTGAAACAGAATAAGCCAGAAAAATAGCAGAGGAAAGGCAAAAAGAAAAAAAAAAGAAGAAAAAAAAGCATCTGCTTTTCAGCATTGTGAACAATACACTGATCATCAGAAAGCATGGTTGTGAGCAGATAAGGATTAAAGGTTTTTGGCTGCATTTGTTACAAGACAGGGCACTGACTACTGTAATTAACGTCAACATCCAAAAGAAAAGAGCAAGTTATCTGAGAGATTGATTCAGTTGTTGTCTTCAACAATTTTAGTTGTTGTCTCCAGTAAGAATAAAAAACAACAGCCCAGAAATTAACTCTTGGGGAAAAGGAACAAATGACCCAGATGATTATAAAGGGACTATTGAGGAGGGAGGGTGCATGAGCACGCTGATGAAAAAAGTTAGAAGAAAGGAGAAGAAATGGTGCAAAGGCAGGAGAAAAATGGAGAAGGCACAATATAACAGAGGTAGAGAAGAGGTAAATGAAAAGGAGGAAGAGAGATAGGTGAAAAGAGAAACAATAATCCAGGGTTTAAAAGAGTATTCTTAGAATCATTGCACAAATCACACAGTCCTGCTTGCCAGAGAAATTCCCGCACAGGTCCTTTGAGAACAGTCTTAATTAAACAGCCTCCATCATATTTTAAACATACATCATTGACTTTGTGTCACTCAGTGTGTGTGTGTGTGTGTGTGTGTGTGTGAGAGAGAGAGAGAGAGAGAGAGAGAGAGAGAGAGAGAGAGAGAGAGAGACAGAGAGACAGAGAGAGAGACAGAGAGACAGAGACAGAGACAGAGAGAGACAGAGAGAGAGAGAGAGAGAGAGACAGACACAGATCACAAAGTCTACCATACAATTCCACTTCTCATGAGTTTAATTGGAGTGGAATATCTGAATACTTAAAGGATTTACTTTATTAAATTAATTACTCGCGGGGCAGCTGCTCAGCTCAGTTAGCCCAGTGCTCTTAACAACAAGGTTGCCGGTTCGATCCCCACATGGGCCCCTGTGAGCCACGCCCTCCACAACTAGATTGCAACAACTACAGTACTTGACTTGGAGCTGATGGGTCCTGGGAAAACACACTTAAATAAATAAAAGTTAAGAAAAAAATAATTACTAGCATTATGACCTTGAGCAAGGTTACTTCACCCTTTTGAATTTCAATGTCCTCACCTATAAAATAGAGATGATAATGACACCTATCTGGGATTTTTGTGAGGGTTAAATTAGCTAACCTATGTACATAATTTAGAATATGACTCGATACATAGTACTTCATCAATGTTAGCTAGAATTCATAGTAGTAATAATAGTAGCATTGAAGAAGCTGTGGATAAACTGGAGCTCAAGACTGATTAATATCCTTCCCAGAGAATGGAGAACGATGTGTATAGGAAGGAATCCAAGACTGGGAGTCAGGGGATAAGGATTTGAGCTTGGATTTTCCAGTATATGGGTGTGCAAGCATTTAATTTAATTCCCCTGAGCCTAGCTGTCCTCATGTCTGACAAAAATGCATTGGGCTGATTTATACACAAGTTCTTAACATACTAATGTTCACTAGTAGCTTTTGTCTGTGATGTAAGTTGTCCCCGTCTCCAACGTGTAGAAGATCTATTATGAAAGAGAGTGCTAGATGCTAAATACAACCCTTATTCCTGTGGGCTCACAGGATGTAATGGCTCTCATCCAGACCACAGGATGAGCCACTTGAATACCCTCCTCTTGTGATCACTCCATATTGTTTCTTATGATGATCACTGAACCAGAGCCTTTTGGTGAGGACTATGCCTGGACATATGAAGAGAATTCAGAATCTCCACCCCAGGAATGCACCACGTCCTACCAGGAACCACCACCTTATGCTCCTCATCCTGCTGTCTCTGCCTTTGTCTACCTTGGGGTGTGTCCATTATAAGAGTCTGAATAAAATTTCAGAAGGGCAAATGATGAGCATTTTTTGCTAAGTGACTTAGATGGGTTAGACCTGAGTTAAAACTCAATTTTCTAGGGGTTTGGGGGACTCTCTGTCTTAAGTCACCAGGTTGCATGTGCCCTTTTGCTAAGGTTATGAAGTACATGCCATATCTTAGGAGTTTCCATTGCGGTGTTAGATTGGCCTAAGAATGAGATAAACCTAAATGAATCCTATATCGAACCTCTCCTTTAGCTTTGGATAGATAGCTATGGGTAGATAGCTGAGATTAAAAAGCCCATTTGTAGGGTTAAAATAAGGAAATGACTAGATTTACAATTACACCATTGGTGCAACAAGGCAAAAAGTTAGAACACTGCGCTGATGAAATCCAGCAGTGCCAAACCCATGGAGAGAAAATATAAGTGAGACTTTGAAAAAATAGAACAAACTCTAACACCAGAGTGGCACTGGAGACTTGGCTACTATGATCTTATATGTAACCTAATATCTAATTATATGTAATTTCCATACTTAATTTTAGTTTAATCTGATATATATATAATCTGATAGATATATAATCTGATATGTACAATCTAATATATCTGATATATGTATTAGATTGTACGTATCAGATTTTATATATATATATATTAGACATATATATTAGATGTATATTAGATATTAGATTACAGATATATAGATTATATAGTAGATATATATATATATACAATCTAATATATTGGTATATATATTAGATTGCACGTATCAGATTATATACCAAATTAAACTAAAATTAAGTATGGAAAGTTCATATAATTAGATATATTATGCCTTATTTTAACTAGGCTTTCCAATATATATTTCCCATTGGATTTGAGAAATAAACACTTTTAATAAGAACATACAGAGCTGTAACTTAGAAATACATTTTGTAGCCCCCATTTCCGAGTTGTTCACAAATGAGTGATAATACTGAATTTTTCTTACTAACTTATAAAACGTTCAATATTACAACCTTCAATTATATTCCCATGAACTTCACAATTATATTTTATTTGTTTTCTTGATATTGGAAACTGAAATTCAACATGCATTATCACTTAATTTTTCACTTTGCATTTCTTCACTGTTTTATTCTTCTCCTTCATCAGTACTTCAAAATACAAAGATTCATTTTTTTTCTTTCAATAGCATATATTGATTCCTCAATAGTTAAGTAAGTTTCTGGGAATCTTTATATATCAGACATTTCAACTTTTTCTATGTTCTTTGCTTGACAAATTCTGAAATTCGCTTCACAAATTTCTTAAACTTCTAGAACTTAATAAAGTAGAATAGCATTTTATGAACTCACTGTATCCCTTCAAGATAATCAATATTAGGAAGTGTATTCAACTGTCAGTAAATAACTTTTCAGACAATAATTATAGAGTACAAAGGCAGCTTCTCATTTATCAATGCAAAAAAAAAAAAAAAAAAGAATGTTTAGAGGAAGAAAAAAGAATATTTAAAGCACCTGAAATTCTGCTCCTGAAACAGAATCTTTTGGACACATACCCATTAGTTGTGCTTTGTCATGGAGAGTTTGCTTGCTTTGTAACAAAAACATTGATGCCATTATAAGAAAGGAGTTCATTCTGTCAGTGGCTTCTCAGCATAATTGCTTCACAGATGACAAAGGATTGATCAAACTATTAACACCATGGTTTATTATCATCTTTTGATGCAAAAGCTTCTGCCACATTTAAAGTAATACCAAAACTATTTTTCCCAAAGTGTAGTATCAGAGTCTGGGGGAAATATGTATTTTGCATGCCTATATTGGCAGCTATTTATCTATCAAATACAGCTCAAAAAGGTAAACCAAAGTGTTTTAAATAACAAATGCAACGAATGAGAAAAATGTTTGGTGACAAGGAGAGCTGAGCTGGTTTCAAGCAACTCCAAGCGCATGTATCATTGATTATGGCCTAGCAGCATCGATCTTGGTCTTAAGCATCACAACTTTCCATGTATTAGATTTAACAGCCAGAATATTAGCTTTCTTCTCTTTCCAATGCAACTCATAAAAAGTGCATTACATCTTATATTCTCTCTTCTTTACAGCATTTGAAGTATGAAAAAACAAATTCTTCCTTATCAAAACTTTATGCCACATTTTAGGTCATAGAAAAAGGATACAACATAGAATAAAAATCACACAATGAACTTCATGAAAAATGACTACAGGGTTTCTCTTTGTCGAAGAACCACTTCCTTGTCAACTTAGTTTAACTAAAACAGGGATCTGAAGTTTATTTAAGTTCAAAGGGAAGTTCTTTCAAGAAACACTTATTGGTTGCTTACTATATGCCACATACTATTGTTAGTACTACACACACAGAGACACAGACATGCATATAATTTCTCAATTAATCCTCACAAAAATATTATTCACTAGCTATTTTAATTTCCAGCCATTTTAACATCTTTTTATTTTGTTTTTACATCTTATAATAGATGTAAGTTTCCCAAGTCCAGAAGTGAAAAAAAATCAAATTAAAATGCAGGCCTAATTCCAAACCATTTGTTCTTTCCATTACATCATGCTGCTTCCATAAACTCCCCTATTAGTTGTAGTCTAATGGGTTACCCTCAAATTGCTTAATTAGTTTGTATATCCGTTTTAAATTTAGCACTATCAGCTTTTGTATGTCCTTCCTCCCTTCACCCTAAATTCTTGCCTCACACTGTGCTTTACCATCATGGATGATAAATGACCCTTCAGAAAATATTTATGGATCAAGCACTCGGTGCTTAGCACTGTGAAGGGAGATTAGCATAGAGTAAGATTTTGTCCTGTGATTTGTGGAACCTCAGTAGGGTAAAGAGTCAAAGAAGATACAAGCATACAATAATTATTGTATATTAATTAACCTCTAATTAATATGTGAATCTATGTGCTAAACACTGCGATAAGTACTTTACATGTAAACTACTAATTCTAATAGCGTCCCCATAAGACGGAAATGATCAATATGCCCAACTTATCAGTCAGCTAACCATGGTTTAGGAAGTTAAGTGACTTTTCCAAAGGAAACAGTTTGTAAGAGACCGATATTTAAATTTGTGCTCTTAAGGGAATCTCAAATTAAGGCGATTAGCAACCATATATATACCTCCCCCAAAACATATATTTCTTCCAACTTTAATATACAAAACAAACTTCTTGGGGATGGAGTTGTTGTATTCAAATATTCTGTTTTAATACTTAATGTATTAATATGGTAATGCCTAGGTATATTT
Source organism: Rhinolophus sinicus (assembly GCF_057876585.1). Taxonomy (NCBI): domain Eukaryota; kingdom Metazoa; phylum Chordata; class Mammalia; order Chiroptera; family Rhinolophidae; genus Rhinolophus; species Rhinolophus sinicus. Next base: position 17,971,583 of record NC_142518.1, on the reverse strand, counting down.
AAAATCACCTGTTTTATAAAATAATATATTAAGAAATACAGCATTTGCTTTTCTTTTTTAAATTTTATTATTATTATTTTCAAATATATACAAATGTTAAAAGAATGATGTACACACCACCTAGATACAACAATCATCAATACTTTGCATATTTGCCACATTTTCACATTTTGGGAAACAATTTCTACTGCCACACTTTGATATTATCTTCACTTCACCGGAGCCAGGGTTCAGGCATGTAATACAGCTTCCTGAACACTTTGCTGTTACTTTCACCAAGATGGTTTGAGACATAGCACCTTTCCATGACATCTATAATGGTGTCACTGGCAATTGTATGGCAACCCACAAGCACCAATTCTCGTAACCGCAGGGCTGCTATTTTCATTGTATTCATCCTGTAAGTGAGTATTTGTTTCATATATAGCAAAGTATTGCTGACTTTCAGTGTTCCTTCAAAGGCTTATTTACAATTTCCAACATCTGCAGTTGTGAAATTATGAACCCAGGAAGTCCACAGGAAGAGGCTTAAAAAGGATGCAATGACAGAAGAGGTGTTCTTGGGATATAGTTAGTGCACAGAAAATTTATTAGCCAGATAAAAATAGAAGGAAAGGAATGAATATAAGTTAATCATCCAACTGACAAGGTGAGAAAAAAAGAACAAAAAGTTAACAAAAAGAAAATAGAAAGAAAATAATAAAGATCAAAGCAAAATTTAAGGAGGTTGAAAACAGAGAGACAATGGAATAAATAAGGTATTTTTTTTTAAGTATTCAGTTTAGCCGTTTTATATAAAGAGAAAAAAAGCAAACAATACATATATTTTTAGAGAGCCATACCTATTTGATAAAACAAATTTTAAGATGGTAGTTACCCCTGGTCACTTGCCAGTCTATAAAACTGGGAGACATGTACTCAGGTCATAAATTTGTTGGGGAAATAAATGAAATAGCAAAACATACCATAAGGTTTTGTTTTTTTAAAAAAAATCTGTAAAACAGGTGAACCACTAGTTAACCTAATCAAGAAAAAATGGACAAAATATCCAAAATAAGAAATGACATGGGTGAAATATCCATTAAAAAACTAAATTTTTTAAGTTGTGCTGAATTTCTCCCATTTGCCTCTCCCTGCTTTCTTTTCCCTGCCCTGTGCTGAGAAAGGGTTACCTCAAGAAAGTTCCAACCTTCCTTGCTCTCTGTTTTCTATTTGGGTTTGGACAAATGGAAAAGCAGAGAACGATAAGAAAATGACACCCTCAGAACCCTCCCACTAGGCTACGTTGGACTGGCTGCTTTCTTTTCCAAAAGCTACAGCTCCTGCCCGGTGGCCCTCACTATAAAACCACCCTCTCTGGGTTCTTCTCTTTCCCCCTTCACTGAGCTGGTGATAGCTCCCCACTGTTACAAGTGCAGAATTCTGTACTATTCCCCTTTGTTTTTCTTAAAACTTTACTAACAATTGTCACCCCAATAAACTTTAATTTAAAAATAAATAAATAAATAAATAAAAACAAAAACAAACAACTTGCCCACATCTTTCTACACTGTCCTTTTATTTAACGTTCCTCAAAATGTCCAGGCTAAATATGCCACCTGTTTCCTGTCAGGATTCTAAGTTAAATAAATAAATAAATAAATAAAAACACATCATAATGTATTCTTTTCAAATACATCTGAAAAACACAGGTAAAATTGATTAATTTTCTAAAAAATATAACTTAACAAAATTGATCCTCACAGAAAGAAACATGTTAAATATTGGTAGTATAGAGAAAAGTATCAAATCTACCCCCACCAAAAAGGCAAAGCCTGGGTACAAGGAAACAGCCAACTCAGTAAAGGCCAAATAAACCCTATGTCACTTAATGGTTTCAGAGCACAGGAAAAGAAGGGACATTTATAAAGTATTTTTATGAAAAGAGCACAACGCTGATACCAAAGCTTGACAGCAACTGGACAATAAAGCAACCTATAGACTCACTTTTGACTATCAAAGCAAAAATCCTAAACAAAATATTAGCGAACAGAATTCAGTAAGGCTTTACAAAAGTAGTATATCATGGAGAGTGAGGTTTCATTAAAAAGTGTAAGAATGGTTCAATATTAAGCAACTTATTAAAATAGCTCACTGTATTAATAGAGCTCAGGAGAAAGATCATGCAATAAACTATAAATGCTAAAAAGGCACTGAACAATACAATCTTCAGCATATACTTCTGACTAAAATAAAAACTCAATGAATATTTTTCCAAATATGATTACACACATACACACAGAGGCCCCAAAGCCAGCATTTTACTTAATAAAGAAACACCATGAGCATCAATACTACAAGACATAAGGTGAAAATGCCCACATTCCCTACTACTATTTAACACTTTACCTGAGGAATTAGAAAGTTCTGCATAGCAAAGGAAACAAATGACAGAGTGAAAAGGCAACTTACAGAATGGGAGAAAATATTTGCAAACCACGTCTGATGAGGGGGTTAATAGCCAACATATATAAGGAACTCATCATACAACTCAACAGTGAAATAACAAGGGCAATTAAAAAATGGGCAAAAGACCTAAATAAACATTTCTGAAATGACCAACAGGTACATGAAATGATGCTCAATATCACTAATCATCAGGGAAACGCAAATCAAATCCACAATGAGATATCACCTCATACCTGTTAGAATGGCTATTACCAAAAAGACAAAAGATAACAAGTAGAATGGATAGCAGGGATAGAGAAAACAACCATTGTACACTGTTGCTGGAAATGTAAATTGGTGTAGCCGTTATAAAAAACAGTATGAAGACTCCTCAAAAAATTAGAAATAAAACTACAATATGATCCAGCAAAGCCACTTTGCGTATATAGCCAAAGGAAAAGCAGGATCTCAAAAAGATGTCTGCACTCCCATGTTTGTTGCAGCATTATTCACAATAGCCAAGATGTGGAAACAATCTAAGTGCCATCAAGAGATGAACTGATTAAAAAGATGTGCCAAAAAAATGTATACAAGTGGACACTTTGGTCAGCATTGCTCAAGCAGTAGTTCACCGTAACCAGAAGTGTCTGGACACTGACGGTAACCACTTTGAGCACCTCTTGTAATTGCAGAAGTCAAACGTGACTTGTACTCATCTTTTGCTATTGGTATATACTGAGTATTACAATTTTAACACAGTTTTCTTTTCCTAAAATGTGTATACATTTTTTGGCACCCTCTGTATGTATAAAATATGGAATATTATTCAGCCACGAAAAGGAAGGGCATCCTGCCATTTGCAATAACCTGAATGGACCTTGAAGATGCTATGCTAAGCAAGATAAGTCAGATAAAGAAAGACTAATACTGCATAATATCACTTATATGTGGAATCTTAAAAAGTTGAACTCATAAAAACAGAGAGTAAAATGGTGGTTATCAGGGGCCAGGGGGTGGGGGCAGAAATGTTGTTTAAGAGTACGAACTTGCAATTAGTAGATAAATAAGTCCTGGAGATCTAATCCATAGTATAGTGAATATACACAATATTGTATTATAATAATCAAACATGCCAAGAAACTAGATCTTAATTATTCCCACACAAAAAAGAAATGATAATTATGTGACATGACAGAGGTGCTATCGCTACAATAGCAATCATATTACAATATATAAATGTATCAAATAAAAAAATAAAATTTTTTTAAAAATTTAAAAATAAATTTCTAATCACAGTAAAGACAGGGGAAATACTAAGAAATTCCATGAATGTTCAGATTTCTGAGGCTAACATAACAGAATCAAGAATGGCAAACCTAAAATTTGTGGTAGAAAAAAATGTCACTTATCACTAGAAGTTCTCATTGAATTTATCACCAAGTAGCTGAAGAGACAAATCAATAAAATGCAAAATAAATTTTAGGTGACCTCTTTTTCCTTGAATATAAATGATGAACAATTAGATCTGTCTGATGTGTTAGAATAGCTGGATGTTAGATTACTTGGCTGCTAATACAGTGTATAGTAATAACACTAAAGAAATGAAAAATTTTAAATACAATAAATTTTAAAACTAGGGCCAAAAAGAGTTATGAAATCCCACTAATGTTTCTTGGACCTTCAAATGTTTGGATCTTCAAATGTTTTAAGACCTTCAAAATAATCAGCAGTGTCTGGGTATATGTAGAAAATAATTCAAAGCAGGATCTCTAGGAGATATTTGGACATCCGTGTTCATGGCAGCGCTGTTTACAATAGTCAAGAGGTAGAAGCAACCCAAATGTCTATCAGTGGATGAATGGATAAACAAGACGTGGGGTATTCATACAATAGGATATTATTCAACCTTACAGAAAAAGGAAATCCCATCACATGTCACATGCTACAACATGGACGAAACTTGAGGACATATACTAAGTGAAATAAGTCAGTCACAAAAAGACAAAAACTGTGATTCCACTCATATGAGGTATCTAAAGTAGTCACACTCATAGACACAGAAAGTAGAATGATACTTACCAGCAGCTGGAGGGAGGAGAAAATGGGGAGTTGGTGTTCAATGGGTACAGAGTTTCAGGTTTGCAAGATGAAAAGGTTCTAGAGATCTGCGCATAATGCGAATATACTTAATACAACTAAAATGTCCTCTTAAATATGGTTAAGATGGCAAATTTTATGTTATCTGGTTTTTCTTTTTTGCTATAATTTTTAAAAAGATCAGCCATGGATTTGGTTCACCACAGTTACTGTAGTGATTAAAAATAAAGACTTTATGATAGATCAAAACTGGATCTGAAGCCTGGCTTTACTGCATTCTAGTATTGTGACCCCGAAAACACTGCATGAACTTTTGTGCCTACGCTACTGCCTGTAAAATGGAGACACGTAACAGCCGAGACCTGGAAGACAGATTGTCCAGATTTCTGTTCCATCTGTGCCACTTACTTTTTATGACTTTGTGACAGTTTCTTAAGCATTCTAAGCCTCAGTTTTTAAATGTGTAAAATAGGGATAATAACGTGATATTTTCTTTGTGAGGATAAAATGAGAATGCATTAATAACATATCAGGTACATCATATTCATTCATTAAACAAATATGGTTGACCCTGGAACAACATGAGTTTGAACTGTGTGGGTCCACTTATACGTGGATTTTTTTCAATAAATACTGTCAATGTAGTTTCCCTTCCTTATGATTTTTTTAATAACATTTTCTTTTCTCTAGGTTACTTTATTGTAAGAATATAGTAATATATATATATATATATATATATATATATATATATATATATATATATATCATACAAAATATGCATTTGTTGACTCCCTGTGTTATTGGTAAGGTTTCCAGTCCACAGTAGTCTATTAGTAGTTAAGTTTCTGGGAGAGTCAAAGGTTTTATGCAGATTTTTTACTGTGCAGGGGGTGGGGGGAGCGAGGGGTTGGCACCTCTAACTCCTGCGTTGTCTAAGGGTCAACTGTATTTATTAAATACCCAATATGTGTCAGGCACTGTTTTAGGTACTGAGCATAAAGCGGTGACTTACGTTACATCACAGAGCTTAAGAAAGGAATAAAGCAATATGTAAGGAAAGCCAATGTTGGTAAGTGCAATGGGGAAACAAAATGTAAGGGAAGGGAACAAAGAGTATGCAGCTGGTGGTGGGAGAGTGTAGCTGCTTTAAGCAGTTTGATCATGGCAGGCAGGCAGGCCTCTAAGGTGACATTTATGCAGAGTCCTAAATAAAGTGAGGGAATAAACTACAGGTATTCCTGGCAGCTGTGCAAAGGGCCTGAGGGTGAAATACGCTTGGCAAGATCCAGGAACAGGAAGAAGGACCGTGTAACAGCAGCAGTGAGTGAGGGCGAAAGTGGTAGGAGATGAAGTTAAAGGAGTAACAGGGCCTTGAAATCTATTGTAAGGACTTTGATTTTGATGTTGAGTGAGATGCAGAACTATTGGAAGGTTTTAAGCAGGAGTTACATAAACTGACATGTGTTTAAAGAATCACTGTGGGTCCGGCCCCATGGCTCAGGCAGTTAGAGCTCCATGCAGGTAACTCCGAAGGCTGCTGGTTCGATTCCCACATGGGCCAGTGGGCTCTCAACCACAAGGTCGCCAGTTCAATTCCTCGAGTCCCACAAGGGATGGTGGGCTCCGCCCCCTGCAACTAAGATTGAACACAGCACCTTGAGCTGAGCTGCGCTGAGCTACTGGATGGCTCAGTTGGTTGGAGCGCATCCTCTCAACCACAAGGTTGCTGGTTCGACTCCCGCAAGGGATGGTGGGCTGTGCCCCCTGCAACTAGCAACGGGCAACTGGACCTGGAGCTGAGCTGCGCCCTCCACAACTAAGATTGAAAGGACAACAACTTGAAGCTGAATGGCACCCTCCACAGCTAAGATTGAAAGGACAACAACTTGACTTGGAAAGAAGTCCTGGAAGTACACACTGCTCCCCAATAAAAAAGTCCCGTTCCCCTTCCCCAATAAAATCTTAAAGAAAAGAAAAGAAAAGAAAAGAAAAGAAAAGAAAAGAAAAGAAAAGAAAAGAAAAGAAAAGAAAAGAAAAGAAATCACTGTGGCCTCTGTGTTGAAAACACATCTTACAAGCCATTGGTAGTGGCAGGGACTTGATTAAAAAAAAAAAAAAAAAAAAACAAGTAGCTGCAATTGATACTATATTTTGCCTAATTATTCCTATGCCTTAGCATTACAGTAGAACAGGCATGAAATGTCCAGTAACACCATGTTGACAGTTCCAGCTTGTGGAGAAGATCAGAGTCAGTAAATGCACAGTCGATGTGGATAGAAAAACTGGCCAGTGCTGTAATGACTTATTCTTTGTACTGGGGTTGACTCCAAGGGCTTCTCCTAGGGACAGAAGGAGAAATCGTGCACAATAAAGAAGGGCCCCGAATACTGGCTGGGTGAATGCGCTGACCTGGCATTACGGCCTGGAAGTCTTGAGCTAAAAGAGCTAAAAGACATAGATGCCTGATCACTGAGCTGTACACCTGAAGCTGAATAATAATGACTGTCAACTATAATTTTATATATATATATATATATATATATATATATATATATATATATTCACAAGAAGCGGAGTACAGCATAAGGAATAGAGACAGTGGAAATGTAACGGCTGTGTGCGATGTCAGAGGGGTAGTACATTGGGGTGGGGGGATATCACTGTGTGAGGGGTATAAATGATAAATGTCGAACTAGTACATTGTTTTGTACACCTGAAACTAATAATAATTTAAAAATGAGACGTCTAGCTTCAAAAGCAGAAAACAGTCAATGGAAGCTGCTCTGCACCTTCCAAGGGGCTGATTTCCCACCCACCCCCTTCTGTGACATGACAGGCTCCAGGAAACACTGGTGAAAGGTGGTAATATTAGTCTGGTATTTGACTTAGGAAAATTTTTGTCTTCTCAGTTTTTCTTCAGCTACCAGTGAAAAAGCATTACAATTTTTCCTTCGATGAATAAATAACAGAAACACAGAATGAAGCACTCTACCTGTATTTTCCCCATTTTTAAAAACTCAAACTTGTCAAGCAGTCAGTTCCTGCTGCGCAACCCATATGTTCCCTTCTAACTCACAGTGACAGCCAGAATCTGTACAGTGATCTCTGAGGCCCTACATGATGCCTTTCACTTTCTACCCAGGTTCTTTTCTGACAGCGTCGCCTCCTTCCCTCCCTCTCCAGCTCTCTGCTCCAGCCACACTGGCCTCCTTCCTGTCACCCAAACACACTTGGTGTACTGGGTTGAATAGGGGTCCTCAAAAAGATATGTCCCCTGTGATCTGTAAGTATGGTGCCATTTGGGGGAAAAAAGTTTCTTTGAAGATATAATTAAGTTAAGGATCTTGAGGTGAGATCATTCTGGATTATCCAGGTAGTCCCTAAATCAATGACCCGTATCCTTATAAATTACAGAAGAGAAGACACAATTATACGAAGAAGGCCAAGCCAGAGAGAGACACCGAGGAGAAGGTCACGCGAAGAAGAGTAGAGTGATGCAACCACAAGCGAGGAACCCTCCAGCCACCAGAAGCTGTAAGAGGAAAGGAAAGATTCTCATCTAGAGCCTTTGGAGGGAGTACGGCCCTTTCCACAGCTTGACTTCAGACTTCTGGCCTCCAGAACTGTGAGAAAATTCAATTCTGTTGTTTTAAGCCATCCAGTTTGTGGTAATTTGTTTCGGCACCCACAGGAAACTAATACAATAGATAGTCTCCTGTCTCAGGGCCTTTGCACTTGCTGTTTCCTCTGCCTGAACCAATCTCCCCAGATATTTACATGACTATCTTCATCAATTCCTTTAATCCTTTGTACAAATGTCATCTTCTCAATGAAGTCTTCTCTGACTACTGTGTTTCAAACTGCAACTTGCCTGATATTCCCTATCCCCCGTCCCAGCATTATTTTTTTCAAAACCCCCTCTTAATATATAATTTGCTACTTGAATTTTTATTACCTGCTGTACAGTATTCATTTCTTAGGGATGCCATGACAAGTAACTACAAACTGGGTGGCTCATAACAACAGAAATTTATTTTCTCAAAGTTCTGTAGGATACAAGTTCAAAATCAAATGTCAGCAAGGCCATGCTCCCACGGAAGGCTCTAGGGGAGGATCCTTCCTTGCCTGTTCCTAGCTTCTGGTGGTTGCTGGAAATTCTTGGCATTCCTTGACTTGGATGCACTCCAACCTTTGCCTCTGTTGTCACATGGCATTCTCTGCTTTGCGTTGGTATTTGTGTCCAAATATCCCTCTTCTTACAAGGACACCAGCAACTTGATTAGGGCCCACCCGAATCCAGTACTACCTCATTTTAACTTGATTACACCTACTAAGAATCTACTTCCAACTAAGGAAGTAGGGGGGATTAAGACTACAATATAGCTTTTTGGGAATACAATTCAACCCACAATACCTGTCTCCCTCCACTAGATTGTAAGCTTCATCAGAGCGGGGATTCTTGACTGTAAACCTACAGCAGTGTCGGCCATGAAATAGTCACTCAATAAATATTTGTTGAAAGGACAAGTGAAGGAATCTGTGCTAATGAAATCAGGATGTCTAGTGAGACATAGTCAAATTAGTTGGCTATAGATAAAAATTTGCAAGTTCTTAGAAAGAAATATATGCTATGATATGCACATCTACACCCATAAAAATATCCAGTATATTGACTAATTCATAGAATATATGTTTAAAGGAAAAGTATTACCTTCCCAAAGCAGTCAATGTCACTTATTTGTTTCTAAGCCTCTTATTTTAGATAAACAATAAGTTTTTTCTTGATTTCATGTCACTAACAAATCTTTAGTCTGTAGTTCTCTGCATTCTGCTTCTTTATCTCAAATGAAAGTACTAGTTAATAGGATTTGATCTATTGGTGAACCATTCAGCACCGAAACAGCTGAATACCAAATTTGAATTGCAATATGAGGTTTCCAGGTACAAAAGAGTGTTCTAGCTCTGACACTTATTGAATACTTCACAGCACTAACATAGTTTAAGAGAAAACTCTTTAAAAGATAAATAATTTAAGAGCAAGAGCTCGAGTTTCTATTAATTGCAATGTTCACGGTTCATGCTTTAAATGAAAACCATTAATGACATCGTTATTCAAAGTAGAATCAGTTAAGAAGGCTTGTGTGGGTCTGTATAGCTAATATCAGACATCACTGCCAACCGCTTAAAAAGAGTGACTATTCAAGTCAGTCACCAACTGAGTCCTGACTTTCACAACAGCAGCATGGAAGGTCTCTACTGCCTCAACAATCTTCTTTTAATGAGTTTGAGTTGTGATCATTTCTTCTATGAAACTAAACTCAACATAAGGAAGAAAAGTAATGTAGTAGGTCTTTTCAAATGTCATTTTTAAAATACACTTTTGTCAATATGGATGCTTGGTACATTATTATGAAATACTAAAATATCCTACTGAGGCTTTCTTTTTCCTGGTTTACTATGCTCTTTTGCTGGAGAAGCAGCAGCGCCATCTTCTGGAATAAATGGAATGAGAACTAATTATGGTGTTTGTAAAAAAGTCAGAATCCAGAGAAAAAACAGATCACGTACATGTGCACAGCAAAATGAAAAGCCTGCAAATAAATCTTAGTTGTTAATCATTACAGAAGAAATTAACAAGGAATCAATTTCTGACATCAACAAGGAACAAACCTCTCTTCCAGGAGCAAGACCGTGTGGATAACTCATGCCATTGTGCATTTTTTAATGTAAAAAATATACACAAAAATAACACACAACTTGAGGAAAAACCATGTTCCGCAAACTAACTGGAAAAAAAGTCAATCATGAGATCCCACTAGATTCAAATTGCTTTGCTGTAGGAAATTGGGAGAGATGGATAAAAAAAAATTTGAAATATTCTTCCTGCCTGGTCTTAAAGATGCATATATTATAAAATGAAACAAGAAGCTCACACAAGAAAATTACCACAGCAGACCATACAGCGAGTCACTAAATGGTATAGCCAAGTTGTATCGGGGATAGGTTAGTCAAGGCACCAATCAGAGCAAGCACTGAAACCATCCCTGGGAAACTAAGGTTATGAAGAAAAAAGTGATCATTTCTGAGAGAGCGCTACCCGTGGCTAAATGGATTTGGGGATGGGAGAGGAGCCTCTTGGGGTGGGGCAAAGGTTGTGAAACCTTCACAAAGGGCACAGTCAGTGTGGTAGACAGAATTCTAAGATCTTAGGTCCCTGATACACACTCACCTTCTCCCAGTTATTCAATCAAACACTAATCTGGACAGGAATTTTACAGCGAGTTGATCTTAAGACACGGAGAACTTTGAAGTGGGCCTGATTTAATCAGACGAGCCTTTTAAAAGCACAGAGTTTGCTTTGGCTGGTTGTGGAGGAGGAAGTCAGTGATCCAAAGTGCCCTTGCTGGCTTGAGGATGAAGGAAGCCACATGTCAAGGAACGTTGGTGGCCTCCAGAGCTGAGAGTGGCCTCTGCTGACAGCCAGTAAGAGAATGGAGACCGCAGTCCTACGAGTGTGAGGAACTGACTTCTGCCAACAAGAACGCACTTGGAAGTGGATTTTTCGCCAGCGTCTCCAAATAGAAACTCAGCCTGGTGGACACCCAGTTTCCAACCTGTGATACCCTGAGCCAAGAACCCCGCCATGCCTTACCGGACCCATATAATTGTGAGGTAATAAGTGAGTGTTGTTTTAAATCACTAAGTTTGTCACAGTTTATTATTTAGCAATAGAAAATTAATGGGTAAACTTAAAATTGCTTTCTCAGGGACGTGTTTCCTGCAACCATCCAGCATTTGTATTGACTGAGGGGGTTATATAATTTGCCCTGATCCTCTTACAATGCTTAGTTTCACTTTTTTGTGTGTATTTTTTAAAAGATTTTTTATTAAAATACAGCTAACATACAATATTACATTAGTTTCAGGTGTCCATCAGTTATTCAACAGTTCCCCCCTGGCACTATACAGAGTTATTACCGCATTATTGATTATATTCCCTATGCTGAAGAAGTGATCACCATGATAAGTCCAGCAACCATCTGACACTGGACCACGCTATCACAATATTATGGACCTTCCCCCTTTTAAAATTTTTCAATTAGAGTTGACATTCAATATTATTTTATATTAATTTCAGGTGTATAGCACAGTGGTTAAACATTTATATAATTTAGGAAGTAATCCCCCTGACTAGTACCCACCTGGCACTACACATTTTTGTTACCATATTATTGATTATATTCCCTATGCTTTACATCCCCATGACTATTTTTAACTACCAATTTATATTTCTTTTTTTTTCAGGTTTTAAAACTTTCATTTGCATTATTAAAAAATTGTGCATTCCAATAATTAAAATCATTTTAACAAAACAAATGGCACTCTGATTAAACTGCATTTTATAGCGTGCAGGACACCTTGGACCAGCTTGGTGTTTACTCTAGATTTCACTGTCATCCCACCCAGCTTCTGCCTTCACCAACACGCAAGTTCTTTTCCTTCCCTGCCAGCCAGCCAGGCATAAGGGAGAGGCACGTGTGTCCTTTGTTGTCAGTAATTCTCTAATGTGAAAAGGGGCTGCATAGTCATTTTCAACTTGATCCAACCTCTTTGCATCATACAAAGTTAAACAGCCAAAAGAAGTAAAATAAGAAGGAAATGCTTGTGGAACGTACAGTGTGTACTGGAGGTGCGTGCCTCATTATGATTCAGCTGTTTGCTTCTCCGTTCAGTCGTTTCTTTTGAAGGCAGTGGATTTTTCTCTTGCGTTTCTGTCTTCTTCAATTTCGACTCATTGAATTTCTTAATCTCAGCCATATAGGGTTTGTCAGACACGGTTGCAAAGGAAGTGGAGCATGGCGAGCGAACTAGTGGAGTCTGATCTGCTTAGTGGAGGTCGTGGAGTCCCAATTTATATTTCTTAATCTCTTCACCTTTTTCACCCTGCCCTTGACCCCCCTCCCATCTATCACCACGACAGATCCAGTACCCATCTGACACCATACATAGTTACTACAATACTGCTGACTGTATTCCTTATGCTGTACCCTACATCCCCATAACTACTGCGTAACAACCAATTTGTACTTCTTAATCCCTTCCCCTTTTCATCCACCCCCAACTCCCCTCCCATCTGGCAACCATCAAAATGTTCTCTGTATCTATGAGTTTGTTTCTATTTCATTTGTTTGTTTATTTTGTTCTTTAGATTTCAATTGTATGTGAAATCATATGACATTTGTCTTTTGCTGTCTGGTTTATACCACTCAGCACAATACCCTCTAGGTTCATCTGTGTTGTTGCAGATGGCAAGATCTCCTTCTGTTTTACGGGTGAGTAATAGTCCATTGTACATATGTACCACCTCTTCTTTATCCATTCATCCATTCAGGGACACCCAGGTTGCCTTCATATCTTGGCTTATGTAAATAATGCTGCAATGAACATATGGATGCACACGTCCCCTCAAAGTAGCATTTTGGGTTTGTTTGGATAAATACCCAGAAGTGGGATTACTGGGTCCTTCTTTGTCTGTTGCTATAGCCTTTGTTTTAAAGTCTATTTTGTCTGGTATAAGTATTGCTACCCTAGATGTTTGTTTGTTTCCATTTTCATGAACTATCTTTTTCCATCCCTTTACTTTCAGTCTGTATGTGTGTCTTTAGATCTGAAGTGCATCTCTTGTAGGCAGCGTACGTAAGGGTCTTGTTTTCTTATCCACTCAGCTCTTCTGTCTTTTGATTGGAGCATTTAAGCCATTTCCATTGAAAGTAATTGTTAATAGGTATGTTTTTGGCAATGGCAATAGGCTTTTGACATTTTATTATTCATATTTTTTTTTTATTTTCATCTTAAAGAAGTCCCTCTAACATTTCTTGTAATACTGGTTTGGTGGTGATGAACTCCTTTAGCTTTTTCTTATCTGGGCAGCTCTTTATCTGTCTTTCACTTCTAAATGACAGTTTTGCTGGGTAGAGTAATCTTGGTTGTAGGAGTTTCACTTTTGAATAAATATTTTGGGACACATTAATAGATTAATGCCTTGTCAGATACCAAGTTGTCAGCTTTCTGAATGAGCCTACATCATTAATTCACACTCAAGTGCCTTCATGTCTACCAGTAACTGGGAGTGAAAATCAAAATATTTCAGGTGTCACCTCAGTAAACTTTAATGAAAAAAGAAAAAAGAAAGTCAAAATATTGAATAGCTGGTATTGCATAGGCATGGACCAATCATTCAGATGCCCAATCTATCAGAAAGGCTGCTAGCTGGTTACCATACTGGCACCGGCAGAATATCCCCTCTGCTAAAAACCGTTTTCCTGGCAGGAAATAGGCAAGAACAATGGTGTGAAAATAGTATACCATCTTGAGAGGCAGGAAACAAGACAGCTGTGCAAAACTTACTTTATCTAAGAGTCGTCCCTCCTTAGCTTCTTGAAGGTGCAGTTCTCACTCTCAACAGCTTCTTACCTCAGGTTGTCAGATTTAGGTAAACAAAATAACATGGAACTGAGCTAAGTTTGAATTTCAGATTATCAATGAATAATTACTTAATATACAGGGTGCCAAAATAATGTATACACATGACTTGTATTCATCTTTTGTTATTGGTATATATTGAGTACTACAATTTTAATACAGGTTTTTCCTTACTTAAAATGTGTATACATTGTTTTCGCACTCACTGTATATATGGGTGAAAAATATTGCATGGACCCAATGTAGACAGGTTTACTCCCAGACAACCACTAAATATTGCATGAGACATATTTATACAGAAAAAATATCTGAAATTCACATTTAACCGAGCATTCTGTATTTTGTTGACCAACTGTATTCATCTTTGTCTTCTCTTCCTTCTTACACAGGTCATTTTTTACTTAAAATAGATCTAAGTTTTGGGTCCTTCTCTCTACAAAGATATATTACAACAACAACTCACATCTTCTCCCATCCTTGTATCTGGGCACTGTAACTTTGTAGATCATCCTCATAGAGAGTATATTTGCCTACCCTTTGATTTTGATTTCAGCCACGTCACTTGCTTTGACCAATAGAACAGGGCAGACATGACAGTGTGCCGTTTCCAAGCTTGAGCAATAAGTAAACTGGCAGGCGTCTCCATTTGCCCACTTGCATCACCTTGAGTCCCAGGAGGAGGATGCAGCCACCCAAGCTGAGCCCAATCTAGACCAGTTTACTCGCAGCCAATCACCAGACTCATGAACGAAATACAAGCATACCTCAGAGATATTGCAGGCTTGGGTCCAGACCACTTTATTAGTGAGTATCTCAATAGAGCGAGTCATAATATTTTTGCTGGTGGAGAGTCTTGCCTTCAATTTGTAAAGAAGTGCAACAGCTATGAAGTGCAATAAAGTGAAGAACAATAAAACGAGGTATGCCTGTAAATGCATATTGGTTGTTTGCCTGGGAGATTTTGTGGTCACTTGTTACACAGCGCTATTGTTATCATAGGTAACTCACCCTTCCCTTCCCACTTCATGGTTAAGGTGTTAAAAGAGAAGTTCAATAACCACAATACTGGCTGGTTTTAAGAAGCCACAAAAGGAAGAAAAGAAAATCAATCCCTCCTTATCCATGTAAGAATAAATTATATTACCCCTTTGGCTCCTTCAGGTACTTTGGGAGAATCCCAGTGAAAGCACTAAGAGAAGGGAAACTGATTGAACTTCATGCTAATGCTCCGAGAGTTATTGTCCCTCATGTCCCTATTTCAGTTCAAACTGGCATGCTGAGCTTTATTGAGAATTACAGTGTTGGGAGGGAGGATTTGATAAAGCTTGTGTAGCATTACTTTCCTGGAATTCTAGGTGTGCTTTTTTTTTTTCTTTTTACCTGGTGTCTATCTGAATCAAGCACTTCTGATTTTCTGTATTCAGCTAAGGATTAGAGCTAAATAACTTTATTAAAGGCCAGTGAACTGTAGTTCAATTCTCTCACACACAGATATATTTTCCTACGTATGTGAAGGCTTTAACATACATAAACACCCCCGCAGTTTGATTTCTTTTCCAGTACACTTTCTAAGAGTGTGTGTAGTTGAGCATTTATCTTTGATGTGATTGATACTGTAGTAGATACTCAGTGAATCTCTATGCCACACAGTCTTTCAATTACAGATTGAAGTAATAGCTTGTACAGGTTCATTTGACTTTTATGGCACAGAATAAACTGTGAATCTAACTGGATGGTTCAAAGACTGATAATGGAATATTGGTCCATGTATTTCTGGGGTGTCACCTCTCCAAGTTCATCTGGATATCATCACCCAAAGTATCTTGGAAGCTCGTTTATGCAGCATTCTACCAACTGAACATCTCTATTAATCAGCTCTTCTTCTCTTTGCCACAGTAATGATTGCTGCATATCTTACAAGACCCTAAAATGCCTCCTCGCCAGTAACATTAAATTATATCCAGTGTAGTTTTTGTGCTACGCATATGTTACTGAACTTCAGTGCCCCTAACATTGGAGATCATTCATGGTGCATACAGCAGCAGTCAATTTGCTTCATTAGGACAAGCTGGTCTTTCTTTCACCCTATGGATAACAGAGTTTACTGAGGCTACATCATCTCAAAGGGTCATTTGTATTTGCTTCCAGGAAAGAAAGATCTACTGCTCTCTGGGGAGTCCTCACAAGCATGAGTGCAGCTGGGAGGCCTGTTATACATTAGGGACACTAGGATCCTCTTAAAGGAATGCTTTGCTTCTCAAGGTTGATCTGCAGGGCAACAGTATCAGTATCACGTGGAAACGTAAAAATGCAGGAGCTCAGGACCCCTCAGACCTACTGATTCAGAATTTTACCAAAATCCCCAGATGATGCCCATGAACATTGGAGTTCAAGAAGTATAGCTCAGTATATGTTGGGTTACCATCCTGCCGTCACTGCAAGCAGCAAGATGCACTCGAGGGTTTCTAGCTGGACACTTAGGTAAGGTACCCAACTCTTCTGAGGCTAAAATTCCCTGATGAAATGAGCTTCCCACAGCCCATGTCTCCAAGTTATAAATATTAAATAAGGTCATACATCTTAAAACCATAAAGGACCTACCGTGTTTCCCCGAAAATAAAACCTAGCCAAACCATCAGCTTTAATGCGTCTTTTGGAGCAAAAATTAATATAAGACCCGGTATAATATAATATAATAAATATAATATAATAAATAAAATATAATATAATACCGGGTATAACATAATATAATATAATACTGGATCTTATATTAATTTTTGTTCCAAAAGACACATTAGAGCTGATGGTCTGGCTAGGTCTTATTTTCGGGGAAACAGAATATAGAAATGTTAGCTCTTGCTACTTTTTTTTTGTTTTGTTTTCTTGCTACTTTTCAATGAGTGTGTCCTCATTTTTTTATTCCTGGTGGAGTGTTCAAAAAGAATCATAATGATAGCTACCACTGATTAAGTGCTTGTCGTGTGCCAGGTGCTTTTCTAGTGTTTTACATAACAACCCCAAGATGTAGAGTTTACTGCCCCCATTGTATAGGAGAGAGAACTAAGACATGACTCAAACCCAGGCTATGTTCTCCAGAGCCATTGTGTTTGGCCCTCCCCCCAAATTACTGCTCATTTTGATACACTTAAATATTTTGCATGTCAGTCTAAAGTATGGTTGGCCTCTCTGTGCTTTCACTTGTGTGTCACCTGACACGCACATGAAAATATCAATCTGAAGCCTCTACCCTGGAGATACGGATGCCAGAGATCTGGGGTCGGGCTTAGGAACTGATACTTTTAAGAAGCACCCAGGGGACTTTTGTGATCTCTCAGGTTCTTAAAAATACTGCTCCAAATTAGGGTCCCCTATTCAGAACCAGCTGTGGTGGCAGGGTGACAGCGCACCGGTAGTCTCGTTAATGTCAATGCCATTTCCATATGCACATTCTGAGCACCCAGCCCACAAAGGGCAAAGCCCAGCTCTCATTTGGCTTGCTGCGGAGCTTCCCTAGCTCTCATGTTTTCCTTGGTAACAGGCCAGGGTGGACATAGCCTCATCTGCCTTTTAAATGAACTGAAGCCACCAAGACTTTCTTACACAGATGCTGGAATGAATGTGCTCATACTAAGACAGCTCTCTCTCATTTCCTTTGTCATTCCTTCTGCCCCGGCCCTGGAATAAAATTTAAATCAAATTGCGTGTTCAGCTTTATTCCTGGCATACCCTTTGGTGCTCAGGTCCCCAAACTATGTTTGTACCTGAGCAGATAGCAATCTCATTCCACAACACAGGACTTTCTATATCTGAACCTACATTACATTTTCAGTTCCTAGTCTGTCATTAGATAGAAATTGAAATGCCAGGAAATTCCCCAAAGGTAGGTGGCCTGCAGTGACAAGGTGTTGGGCTGGGTGCAATAAGTGCCTCATGGTTTCTACTGTGAGGTCCAACTTGTCATCTGTGTGTGTGTGTGTGTGTGGTCTGTCCATGCAGGTCACTGTTTGAATTCCTTGTCACAACCACAAGGCCTCTTCAGATGCCATCTACCACACACACACACACACACACACACACACACACACACACACACACACATTCTAAGAACCTAGCCCATGCTATCTGTGCCGGGTTCATATTCTGGCACATGGAACATATTCTGTGGCTCTTGCCCTGCATTGGGCACCAGAAAACTCTGTGATGTGTCACTTATCTACAATCTATACCCCACAGCTATGTCTCCTGCTTTCCTATGCTCTCTCCAGGAAAGGGAGGAGATAGACATGAACAAGTATCCTGTCCTTGGATATCATAAACCTAACTCAAGATTTTAGTGGAAAGTAGGGATCAGTAGGTCCCAAGGCCCTTTCCCATGGAACCCCCAAACCAAGCTTTTCTGCCACCACTCTGCCTCTCCTTGCCTCATTTTGGGCATCTATCTAATCTTGAGTGGAGGAAAGACTTGTCTATATGACTTACTAATTTTTCCAAAATGTTTGTTTATGCCCTGGATTTCTTCATCCTCTCTAAAATTTAAGCTTTTTGAATCCAAACACCAAAGAACTGACTTCTGCTGTCTGCTATGAATACAGTTAATCATTTAACCTAACTGTCCAAACACAGGAGAGTGTAAGGATAAGAGTAAATACAAGGGAACAAAACATCGACTGACATTTCAAAAATATTATTCTGCTACACAATTATTCTTGAAATATGAAGGAACTGAATATCCTCCCCAACCCATGACCAGCCACAGTGAAAGAAGCAGTAGTGACATGACATAGAACATAGAAATTGCATGATCAGATCAAATGAGGATGCGGCATCCACAATGTCAAACAAACTCTACCATGCCACTCAGTATTTAATTTTGCCTTCTGAAAAAAAAAATAGACAAAGCAACCGTTTCTTGATGCCTTCGATTAGGTTGCTAAGAAAGAACTTGTAATTTGACCCAAATTTTCCCCTTGTCCCCCTCCCCCGATTCAAGCCGTTCACCCACAGCAGCTCAGGCCAGCATAGGTAGCCCATGGCAGCGCACAGCAGCCCAGCTCCAGGTTGAGTTTAGGAGCACAGCGCTCTAACCACCTGAGCCACACGGCCGCCCATTGATCCAAATTTGAGAAGCACATACACATGAAACAGAATAGGGAACATGAAGGGAAGGGTCGATTCCCTGTCTGGTTGGTCAAATTACCCTTGGCAATAACAATAGCTGATATCTATTGAGAACTTACTATGGGTCAGGTACTCAGTGGCGTCCTTCACATTCATCACCTCCTTGTTTTTTCCACAGCAGCCCAATGATCTCATTATTATTATATGCCTTCTTTTTCAGATGAGAAACTTAACTAGTTGGTAGAAGTGGTGGGTCTCAAAGATAATTTTTTAGGAAACCCCAAATTAAATTCACAACAAGCATGTTCTATTGCAAAGGAGGGAGTAATGGACACCACAACCAGACTGTACTCTCATTTAATGGGGTATTAGGTCTGACTTTGCCTCTATAAGAGCAAGGCCTGTATGAATCGACCAGACAAGCACAACGTACATGTTTACAGAGCTATGTATTATCACCTGCTCTACCACTTCTATAATCTGGAGATATTTATTTAACCTGGGAATGATGTATGTGGACACTCCTTTCCCTTTTGAGAGCAGTAGATGAAGTAGACATTAGTAGGCACAAAACATAGGTTTCAGATTAAAACAACATTGTGATATAATAAATAATCTGTAATTTAAATCTAAAGTTGAGATTTGAAGATATCTAACCTATTTGAGGTACCTCTTCCAAGTAAGTCTCAGACCTATAAATAAATGTAAACTAGACCCAGAAAGACAAGTCCATATAAGCTGAACAAAGGCTAAGAAAAATTCAAGTTAAATATCAAATGTTTATGTTATATATCTGCTCATTTCATCTATACTAATACAGCTTTGTAAAAATTTTAATTGTATTATATAGTTGCCCCTTGAACAATATGGGGGTTACAGGCACAGACCCCCCACACAGTTGAAAAATCCATGTATAACTTTTGACTCTTCAAAACCTTAACTACTAATAGCCTACAGTTGACCAGAAGCCTTACTGAAAACATAAACAGTTAATTAACACATATTTTGTATGTTATACATATTATATACTATATTCTTACAATAAAGTAAGCTAGAGAAAAGAAAACATTATTACAAAAATCATAAGAAAAAGGAACTACATTTATAGTACTGTACGTATTTATTGAAAAAAAAACCACACGTAAGTGGACCCACGCAGTTCCAATCCATGTTGTTCAAGGGTCAGCTGTATTTTAATTCCTCAACTATCATTGCATTCATAATATCATGCCAGCTTCCTCTTTTATTGACAACTATTTTCGCTCCAGAAGCTATCACCATTACATCACAATTACCTGTGTACGGCGTTGAATCCTGTCAGAATGGGGGGAGGTCTCTAATCCAGTTCCAGGCTCCTTTGTCTCTGGCTGTAACCTTTGCTTTTGATCAAATACTCCTTATGGGGACTAAATGGCTCTTTTGTAACACATAAAGAAACACAATTTATGCTTAATTGGAAAAATATGAACTAATGCTTAAGAGTCACCTACCACAGGCCACAGGGCCCATGGTGCTCGGTAATGGCAGTGCTTCAGCCCCTCACACACAGCATGAGCTTCTTTCATAGCTCTGGTATCCTACATTTCCACTCTACTTGCTGAGCAGAAAAGATCTCCATAAGAACACTTCATTTCCCTGGCCAAAAAGACTTTATAATTATAAAGTAACTAGTTGCCTTGTGTCGCACTTAAAGTGCTTTAAGAACTTGTGTTGCCTTAAAAACAAGTCCTTTCAATTTTGATGTGAACTTCTTGGGTTTCAATCACCCAGTTCCTGTTCTCTCTCCCACCTTCTTCCCCATGGTCTCTCCCCTTCTAATGACTTTCCTACAGGAGAAATATAACAGTCCCATATTTAATTACCCAATACTCATTTCAAAGAAATGTTACGGTAATTTAGTCATCACTGAGACCTAAACAGAGCAACATCTTACAGCTTAACAGGACCCGAGGAATTAACCCCCTTGATTATTTTATAGGCTTTCAAATTTCCTCCAAGAAGAGAATGTGGTCTTTTTTTTTTTCTTTTTCTGTTTACTGGTGTTTAGTCTTTTTGGTTTTTTAAGTGGATTCATAATTCTTTCTAAAAAGCTGTCTTCCATCTTTCTTATTCTCACTGCAAGGATGCACTGCTCACAACATCTCAACTAGCTAGAGACACATGAATTTCAAAGGTTGAATAACATAACCCTCTCATTTTACAAACATGGGGCTTGATATCCAAGGAATGACGTCATCACGGTACCTCAAAGCCACGGTATCTCTTACTTTTCTTCTGAGGTCTATCCAAATAACTAATTTTGTTTTCTTAATTCTACTATCCAATATCCCATATCAGACTCCCAAATGACATCTTTAACGTATTTAATGAACATGTGCAATTATTAGTTTAATGGACTTTAACTTCCCCAATGAAGCATACACAAAATACTTGCTCACATGAATAGACAACACATTCTCATTGGGGTAAACAACCATGCAATTACAGCCATTAACACAGAATTTGCTTTTTAAAAATCTTTAGGGCCAAAGTGACTTTGTAATCTGCAACATTCACTAGCTAAGCTACAATTCCATATACCCTGACAAACTACTACCCACGGTTCTTAAAAGGAAGTGTCAGAATTAGTCCCTTGCGTCAGTCAATACCCATTTTCTCAGTTCTATAGCAATTTCATAAAAATGTGGGGTGTTCGTATGGTTTATAGGTTACATTCAGGGAAATGAAAAATATTATTTTTTCCAAAAATATAGCCCTTCAGAGGCTAACAATTGAAGGGCACTGTGTGTGGAGATGGCTTCTGAAAGGGGATTGAACTATGGTTGGGTGGAAATGCAATACTTTGGCCAAAAGTTGAAAAACTGCTGGCTGTTTTAACCTCTGTCATGTGGAAGTAGTCTGGCTCCAACTGTAGATCATTTAAAACTATAAAAACTTCTTCTTCAATAATACCAGCAAGGCTCATTAACCCCTCCAAAAGTCTCAACTATTCCATTTTCTACACACAATATTTTACTGGAGAGCTGAATAGATATTATTTTAAGAAATGAAAGTACTTCCTTTCCTCAGAAGATTATTAAATATAATAGCATACTCAAAAATTCAATAGCTACTCCCATGCATTAAGAATAACCAAAATGATTTGTCCATTTATTTATTAACTATTTATTAAGTGTCTACTCTATTCCAGACTCCGTTCTTACTGTTGCGGAACAATTGATAGTGGTAAACTATATAACGTTCTTGCCCTCATTTGAATCCATTTGCTTTGCAATTTGACAAAGAACTCCCCCGCCCCACTTCTGGGCAGAAGGCCCTGTTATAAAAGTAGTCTCAATCAAGAAGTAATGTGTGAGAATACTCTAGGTTTTTATCCTAATATGCATTATGGTTCCCAATCTCAACATTAATATAGTCACTGTTCCCTTCTCCTTTGACTGTAAATTTGGCTGACAATTAGCTTCTCCTTATTTGGAATTCTAACACGCAATTGCCCCTACAGAGCTCATTAGGACTCTTGCTCAAGTTACATACATTCTGGTTCAGAGTTGGCATATTTTCTAACATTACAAGTATGCCTTATTAAGCAGAATCTTGCTGAAAGAGGCAGATACCAATTTTCTTCCTCATTTTTATAAGAGAAAAAGAAGACACTATTGAATTTCAAAAACAAAGGCTTCAAGCATTCTGTGAAAATGTAAAACCAGCCTATACTAGTGGCCATAATTTCTGACTATTACAGCAAGCACACTATGAAATACTTAGAAGGTTTTCTTCATCAACATTAGACATTGAAATGAACTGTGTTCACTAAAGATCTAACAAGGACATGTTTTTTGTAAACATGAATATGGGCTTATTGTTTAATGAAAATAAGTAATTGATATGAAATTAAAGAGGCAAAATTAATCTATGGCTATAAAAATCAGAACAGTGGTTGCCATGGGTTGTGTGAATGGACTGGAAAGGGGCATGAGGGAACATTCAGAGGTGGTATAAAGTTTACATCATTGTTGGGGTTTTGGATAAGTGGGTGCATACGTTTGTCAAAACTCATTGACTAGTTCAATTAAGACCTGTTTGTTTCACTCTATGTAAATTTTACCTGAATTTAAAAATTAAAACATAATAAGAGAATTTAATATTTAAGGGGGAAATTGTAGTCAAAATTACACTTTAAGGAAGAATGAATTCAGACATTCAAGAAAGGTTCAGGAACAGTTTCCTGGAGAAATAGCCGCCAATAAGAGGTTTGAAGGATGAGCATGAACTAGAGAATGAACGAGGAGATAGAGGCTATTCTAGGAGTTGAGGGAGGAACAGATACCAAGATATGGCTTAGGTGAGACTTGCTGATAAAAGAGGCTGAAAGGTACGCAAAAGCCAAGTTATGGAGGGTTTTAATTTAGACTTCATCCTGAAACAAATTTGGAGGAAGTTTGGAATATTTTAAGCTGACAACTGATACATGGGGGTCTGACAATTAAGTTCACGAACTTGTTGCAACGATGTTACTAACCTTTTTTTGGTATCAGAGGGATTATGCATCAAGAATTTGTACCAACTGGACAAACAGTTAACCAAGTTTACTATTTGGAAGTGCTGAAAAGGCCGCATGAAAAAGTTAGACAACCTGGACGCTTCGCCAACAATTCATGGCTCTTGCATCACGACAATGCACCAGCTCACAGGGCACTGTCTGTGAGGGAGTCTTTAGCCAGTAAACAAGTAACTGTATTGGAACACCTGCCCTACTCACCTGATCTGACCTCCAATGACTTCTTTCCTTACCTGAAGAGAAAGGAAATATTGAAAGAAAGACATTTGGATGACATTCAGGACATCAAGGGTAATACAACAACAGCTCTGATGGCCATTCCAGAAAAAGAGTTCCAAAACTACTCTGAAGGGTGGACTAGGCGCTGGTGTATAGTTTCCCAAGGGGAGTACTTCTAAGGTGACTGTTGTGATATTCAGCAAAGAGGTATGTAGCACTTTTTCTAGGATGAGTTCGCGAACTTAACTGTCCAATCACAAACGTGTGTGTGTATATATGCGTGTTCTCTCTCTCTCCCTCTCTCTCCTTTTCTTTCTCTCTCTCCAAGCAACGTGAAGAATAGATGAAAGGAGTTCAAGTCAGCAGGTCTGTATAAAACCTTTAACTGGCTATTTCCTAATCCAGGTGAGAAATTGAGACCCTCAACTAAAGCAATAGCAACAGGCATGGAGACATGGTGATGGGACAAATACAGAAGTTGTTAGTAAGGATAACATTTGATGGAATTTGGTGACTTATGAAGAAGAAGGTGGGGGATTAGGAGGAGTTATGGATACTGACCATATTTCTGGTTTGGGCAACTGGGGGGATGATTGTGTTGAGGTAGAGAATGAAGGAGGAGTGGATATTGAAGTGCGGGAAGTTGAGTTCTCTCTGCCCATCATATTGTAGGTGCCTAAAAGACACCCAAGTAGGCTACGGTGACCCTGTTTACAGATTTGCCCGCGACAGTTTTTGTTTATGATTCTTGCCCCAGAAAAAAAAAAATTAATAGCACTGCCTTTCACTCCCCCAAAATGTTCCAGTTTCACCAATAAATTATATGGGCACCTGGTCAGACGGGACAAGTCTTAGGCCATTTGTGTTCAATTTAGAGACAAGATTCTTGGTGTCATCAGTACACAGTAGTAGGGAAAGCAAAGTTAAAGGTTGGGATCATCCAAACAGAGACTGTAATCGAACCTGAGAGACACCAACACCAAGAGAAAGGTGAAGAAGAGGGCCCCAAAAAGAAGAGAATAGCAAAAACTATCTAAAGAGTTAGGGGGAAAAACTGGAAAAGAATATTATTCTGGAAACCAAGGGAAGATTTGTTCCAGTGATTCTCTCCAGCTCCTCATAGGAGGAGCACTTTGCACTGTGCTTAGAGAGCACCAGTGCCTACTACAGAACCGTCTCTGTACAAAGCACTCAGTAGATGTCTGATGATTAATTACTGGAAAGATGCAATTTCTGTTCTTAAGTGGCAACTACTCTCATAGAAGCACAGCCCAAAAATGTGAAATTCTTTTAAAATAAAACTTTCATTTCAGGAGCTATGATACAAATCAATTCTCCTTTCTGAAACAGAGTACACATTATAGCTCAACATTTTATTCTGTGTGTGATTCTTTCTTGCTTCAGTGATATACAAGGAAATATGTCTTTCTCCATAATTCCCTCAAATACTGTCTTCTCTTAGCTTTTACTGCTCTGTATCATCTTTGAGTGTAGAGATTTCAATTTTGTAAGTATTGCCCTTCCTATTGTTTATGTGTGTCGAACAAGTGGAATTATTTCACCCTTATAGTTCTGACATTTTTCTGCCATTTCTGCTGCATCTTCCTGAAAACAAAAACAGCAACCGAAATCTCCTACAAAGAAAATGCTAATCTCTTGGCAAAATCTACAAGTGAACTGTTTGCTGTCCGTCCATAAATATAAAATGTACATAAAGATTGGCATAAAGAAAAAATGTAAAGAGTGATATAGCTAACGAAAACTTTTCCCTCTAACTAAAACTGTCAAAAAATGAAAAGTCAAAGTTTTACTTGACAAGGTTTATATATACAACCCTAAACACTCCCATGAGGAATAATTTACATAAATCTTCTAAGATTTGGGAGCTTATCATAATTCAGAATGTAAATTGTTATTCCACAGTCTAAATCTTAAGTAACATTTATCTGCAATCAATAGCTTGTCGGTGCTGATAGCAACCAAAAGAGAAAAATAAGAGAAAAAAAGGACAGGTTGCCTACTACTAACATGAAACATAACGGATATAGTTTCTGGCAAATCTGTGGCATTGAAACTGGTATACAGTAAATTCCCAATAAATGTCAGTTTCCTTCCTTTTCAGAAGAAGTAAGAATGCTTCTGAAAATAATGAGAAGAATCTGGTTGGTTTACCGGGCTCATGTGAATGATCCAGAATGAGCAACGTGACTGGTGCCATGCTCATAAGGGGTGAGCAGTCGTAAGCCCAAAGCACTGAAGAGGAAACCTACCCATATGCATCTGTCTGGATTATGATATGACCACCATAACATGCATACCTCCCCTTTTGTATCAATTTTGAATGTATTTAATATAGAGTTTGTTCTAGAGTTTGCTGTATGCTGGTGTGGCATCTTTTACTAGGCTCAATACAATATTATCTAACTCTGGCCCACTTTACATCCACACCATAGACTGAGTTTCATGATAGACAGCTTTCAGCAACCTTGTCCCACAGAGGTGGTCAAAACAGAAAAAAAAAAAAAGGAAGAAAAGATATTTGGACCATTCTGTAGCAATATCTCTACTTTTTAACCAGTAGCCTGTCATTATGAAAGGTTGAGGAAAGTTAATCTGCTCTCTTTCAAAACAGATCAGAAAAGAAAACTAAAATACGAAGAACAACCTAGATGATGACAGTAATTCTGGGACTAGATTTTGAGAAACATGGTACATAGGTAATTTAATCTATTCTTCAGGTGTACTTGTAGCTTATTTTAATATAGTTACTGATAGTTACCAGATCCAGACTGGTGTTTCCTTCCATTAATTTTAATGAAGCTTTACAAAGGTAGTCTAAAAACAGTGACAACACAGTATGTGATTTTGATATTTAACTTAGTGCAATCTCCTCCATTATATTACAAATTAGTTTAGACATGATATTTCTGACTTAAATTCTGAAAATTGAAATTAATTCAATGAAATTGCATGGCTAAGCTAAACTTTCAGTCTTCTGAGTAATGATCATAATTGGAATAGTCTGGAAATGGAAAAGTTTTAAGTTGCAAAGCTAGATGATAATATTTTGAGATATTAATGGAGGGTTTTTTCCATGTAAATTTCCTCGAGCCTGTTACTTTTCCCTCCATCATTCAGCATCCTTAAAGAGAGAATGAATACAGTCAAGAAGTTAATTGAGCTTCTGAAAAAAATAAAAATGAAAACAGACAAATAGCAGAGACGATGTTTTGGAAAGCGATGGTTTTCAATCTCAAGAGCCATGAACTTGAGAGAAGGCAAATTGTTTTGATTGTTCTTTTACTATAAAGACTTGTCAGGCATATTAAGACCCAAATGTTTAGAGGGCTGAGACTGAAGTAGTAGAGAATCAAAAAATGAGGGAAGTTGTGCAGGCATATGGACTCAAGGAGTCCTCCCATTTGATCATGTATTTATTCAACTAACTTCTCTGGGGGCTTATTGTGTTCCAGACACTGGTCACAGTGCTGGAGATACAGCAATAATTAAAATAGGCAAAAAGCCCTCTCTCAAAGATAATACTTTGTAATTGATAGAGATGGACAAAAATTGAGATAACGCCGTAAAATGTTTAGTGTGTTATGTGGTGATAATTATGAAGTTAAATGTAGTACAGGAGTAGCTCAAAATCAGCCAAAATAAAAAAATAAAAAAATGGAAAACTAAAAGGAATCTGTATCGGGATAAGGTGAACACAGAGTATGCAGCCATCATGATCAAACGCCATCCTAGGAAATTTAGACTCCCAATTGTAGATCTAAACAAAGGGCTTGATGTTCAACAACCTGGTGGACTAAAGTACATTAGAACGAGGTGAGCAAGGATAGGATTTTTCAGACCAATCTAAGGCTTCTCCCCCAATGCCAGTGTAGTAAATTGATTGCTAAAAAATGGTGGGGTGGCTGGTTAGCTCAGTTGGTTGGAGCAGGATACTTGTAGCACCAGGGTTGCCGGTTCGATCCCCACATGGGCCACTGTGAGCTGCACCCTCCACAACTAGGTTGAAACAACTACTTGACTTGGAGCTGATGGGTCCTGGAAAAACACACTTAAAATAAAGAAAAGTTTAAAAAAATGGTTACAATACTTCACCCCTCTCTGTATTTATACTCTTTGCAATGTGACTTTGTAGCGACTCCCATCAAGTGGTGATACTTATTTTCCCAACTCTTGAAACTGGTCTGACCTTTTCATTGACTTTAGCCAATAGAATGAAGTGCAGCGGAGGTGTGTGAGTTCTGAGCCTGAGCATCAAGAGGCTATGTGCTCTTCCACATATTCTTTGGAACTCTGCCACTGTCACCTACACAGGGCTACCTTGGGGGAGGGGAAAGGATCACTTATAGGAGAGCCCAGCTCTCTCAGTGAAAGTCATCCAAGACCAGACTACTAACAGAAGAACACCAGACATCTGTGAGTGAGCCCCAGGCAAAGCAGCAGGGCTGCAGATATGTAAATGAATCCAGCTGAGACCATAAGAAACACCTAGCTGATGACTTGTGAGCAATAAGACATGTTTATTGTATAAGCCTCTGAGTTTTGGGGTGGCTTATTTCACAGTGATAGCTAACAGACCTAACCAGGGAAATGTATGAATTCTGTGTAAATCCTCCAAGGCCTTACAATATCCCTGGGTAGAAGTGAGAAGAATAGGAAAATGGAAAATATTACATTGAGTTTAAATCCTGAGTTAACCACATTTAAATCTGGAAGCAATTAAGTTACTTTTGATTGGAAAATTGGTAGAAATGGGGTTTGTGAACTGAAGTTCAGGATGAAAGAAAGTCACACGCACATCTGAGATGCAATTGTAAATGATAAACTGATTATACTTCTGCTAAAATAATTTCAGTTATACTAGTGAGGCAGCTGCTCCAGAGAAATCAATGTTGTCATTAGTCAGCCATGCCCTTCAGGGACCACAGCACCTGGTATGCCTCACAGTTTCTGAATCAAAAATTAATTATTTCAAGAAATCTGTTACTGTTGTTTCCATAGCACATTATTTCATTTTAAAAATTGAGAGTATTCTTTCTGTATACAATGGGTAGCTTCTGAAAGTCAAGTGTGAAATGAGCTTGAGACTATAGTAAAGATCATGGAGCCTATTGTACCATCGACAAGGCTACAAATGTCCTCCTTCTCAGTCACGAGTGTGACCTAGAGTAGGGGTGGTAATAAAGCCCCTCTAGAAGTTCGCTATTGTTTATGCAAACAATATTTAAGTGCCTACTATCCCTGACCAAGAACTTTGATAGAAAGATAAGAACTGGGAATGGGGGAGGGGGGAATTGGATTTCAGATAAAAGCACCCAATGCTGGAAGTTAGAAGTCAATGGATTAACCAAACCAGGACCCAAATCAGGATTGATGATTTAAAACGGAACAAATGGAAGGAACAACAGTAGAGAAAATTAGGATGAATTTTCTAAACTATATTGTTTCTCTTTTATTTGTTTTTCGAGAACATTCAGGGCCATTGTATTTGACAGCTCCAGGAGTCAATACTCACGTCCTGGTCTATGCAGACGACACCCACTCTAGTTGTACAGTGTACAGCCCAGACTGTGTGTGGCTGCCATGCATACAGGACCGACCTTGCTGGTGTGTCACTCCAGGAAAATATATGGGCTGATTAAAGGTTTCTAAATGAATTATTTGTAGTTAGTATGTGCTGGCACTTTGCTGGTGTTATATCATTTGATTGTGCAATCATTAGTAATTAAAACTACTATTATTTATTAGTAATTGTGAGATGCTATACGCTAATATATAGCAACACAAAGCTCCAAAGGTGCAGCAGCAGAAAACACTTACACTCCTGCTGCTCAAAGTGTGGCTTACCACGGACCAGAAGCATGAACATCACCTGGAAACTTACTGGAAATACAGAATCTCAGGGTCAACTCCCACCCAGACCTATTGATTCTGAATCTGAATTTTTAACAAGCTCCCCGAGTGATGTGCATGTACGTGAAAGCTGGAGAAACACTGATCTATGTAACATCAAGCAGAGTCATGTATCCTCCTATTTGTTAACTTCCGAGCTTGTGACCTCAGGTAGGTAATAAAGAAGTCTGCATTTCCCCCTTAGGTCATGAAAATTGTTTGTGTCTCTAAATTAGTTTGAGAATCATATTAAGTTATGGATGCTATCCACAGGGAAAAAAAGGAAATAAAAACAAAACTGCCTACAAATTCAAGGTGTCCCAAAGCATCCATCCATAGCTCATAAGGAGGTGGGATCTAATGTTCCCTACCTTTGAATCTGGATGGACTGTGACTATCACGGAAGTGGTGCTGTGTCACTTGCAAGGCTAGGTTACCAAAGGCAATAGAGCTTCTGCCTAGACTCCTTAGCTTGCTTTGGAAACTGGCTGCCATGCTGTGAAAAAGCCAAGCAGCCACATGGAGGTGTACTGGCCAACAGCCAGCGTCAGCCACCAAACATGGAAAATGGTCCTTCCTATGGTTTCAGACGCCCAAGCTTTAAGTCATCACAGACTTGTGGATGCCCCCACTTATCTCACATGGGGCTGAGAGGAGCTGTACCACTGAGCCCTGCCCAAATTGCAGATTTGTGAGGCAAATAAATGCTTACTATTGTTTTAAGCTCCTAAGTTTGGGGTGGTTTGTTACGCAGCAATAGATAACCAAACAGGTTGGTCCATTAGGCCAAGGACACCTTCCGCAAAGTGCCCTCTCAGTGTTGCCACGAGGAGAACAACAGCCTCTTCTGGCAAGGTCCAAACTTGGAAAAGAAGGAACTTGACAAAAGCAGGCTTCATTTCCTTTATTGTCCTACTGGGCTCTGAGAAACCTAGGAAAATGAAATGCTAAGAGCAACTCTTAGTATCGCAGCATCCCTTGGGTTAAAAAACCCACTATCTCAAGAATCCTGGGTGGAAAAATATGTCTTTGTAGCATCCTACACAGGTTGGTAGCCTCTAAGATTAAAATTTTCTTATAGTTCAATTTGCCCTTAGAAGGTGAGTCTAGAGTTCTGTCTTTATTTTCCTGGATTCTCCAAGACTTTCTCCCTCACTGATCACATGCCGCATAAGGTGGCTCATGTCAATAAAGAGACTCTAAGTATGACAAAAATTATTTTGCCAGGAAAGCACCTGTGAGTTCTGAATAAGAAAGTCTGGTCAAGGTTGTTCACTGACGTACTTAGGGAACTAATTATTCTCAGGCAGTGTTCTAATTCTCTACTCTCCACGATGGTAGCCACTACTCACATGTGACTATTTACTTTTAAATTAGAAGGAAATAAAATTATATATTCAGTTCCTCAGCTGCACTTAGCCACACATTTCAAGTGTTTGATAGCTGCATGTGGCTAGAAACCATCCTATTACACAACACAGATATAGGACATCTCTGTCTTCACAGAAGTTTCTATTGAACAGCACTGCTCCAAATATCTAATATTAACTAGAAAAACTTTCTTCTTTGACTTAAATATACTTTACATCTACCCTTTGGTAATAAAGGATCCTGGCATGTTTGACAATTTTTAATTCAAAAATAAACTAAAATTTCAAGGTACATTGAAGTGTACTCTAGTCTTGGAATTTCCAGTCTTGGAATTTCTCTTTTGAAACAATAAAACATTTTGCCTTCCAAAACCAACAAAATGTACTGTCTCTGCCTTGCTCTAGAAAACCAATTTTCATAACATATATATTAATCCCAAGAAATGAATATGATCAGCTGGGCTTTGGCTAATCAGAGTTTTCCTGGATGTACCTGATTGTAGTTCATTGATATTTAGGAAGAAGGAATTTCAACTTTGGATCAAGTGCCCTCTAAATAAATTGACTTGACTATGACAATTTCATTTACAGAAAATGGGGTCACAAAATAATTCTTCTGGAACAAAAGGAAAGCATCTTTCTCAGAAAATATCTCTTCAAAGCCAAAGAGGGACTTAGGAAAAAGTGTCTCTCTCCTTCCCTCCCCACAAAATTATGGTTCTTAATTCATTTCTATTTAAGACAACATGGATGTCAAAACAGACAATTCAGCCAAGTTATATTCTCCCCCATGAAATAAATCTGAAAGTCTTAATAGCTAATTCAGGTACATCTTACTCCTTCATTTTAAGGATAATCCAAGAATTTCTTATTGGTTAATTTTATGTAAGAGAGGTTATGCTCTAATCGGCCTTTATACCAGTGATGCACATTATCTCTTTAATTCTTAAAAACATAGTATCAGAAAGGAAGCATGAACAAGTTGTTGACTCATTGTCTTTGTGTTATTTGGTGGGGGGGGGGGTAGTTATATTTATAAAGAATCTCTGAAAATTCTGTTTCCAGACCACAGTGTCTCTCAGCGTAGTGGAAAGGAAGTGGTTTGGGAATGTATGTGGAAGCAATGCAGATATCATGCAATTACTTTTTTTGGTTTTTTTTGGTGGGACCCAAGGATTTTTTTTTTTTTTTTTGCAATAGCCTTGCAATACTGCAATAGTCATTTCACTCATGGTGTTCTACATCTAAAAACTACAGTGCTACACAGATCATAAGGTCCTAGAAAGCTATTTAAAACTAAATATTTTAAATAGTTTTAGAGTATGATATGCACATAAAGGAGAGGTGTTTTTTTTTTAAGTAATCTAAAGTTGACTGAACAATATTATAAAAACTAAAAGTTACAAATATCACTAAGACATAAAGTAGCATTGGTATTTAGTACAATAACTGTTAATATAGTAGTATTTACACTAGGAATGTATCTGTATTCTGGTTTAATGTTTACTTCAGAAGAGTGTGTAATTCATCATGTCTGTGCTTATGTATTCAACAGTAAAATAGAAAAGTCCCCTATTGAAGCATACCAATAGGGGCCCTTCAACTTTTAATATGTAAAGAATTTGAAGAGGACTTACAGCAAAGTAATGAAAATGATTAGAGATTCAGAGATAGGATCGAGGAACAAAGGTCAAACGATTTGACATTATTTAAACTTAAAGGAAAGAAAGGCAGGAGGTATTTTAATAACGATCTCTAAGACATGAAGCCTTATTACAAAAGGTGTGCATCTCCATCTCTGGTATTGACAGAATAAAAGGAAATATTGGAAGATAAGTCAACCAGCTATTTGCTGGTGCAACGCTGTGATACATTCTATCACAAACTTAGAAAACACTGCTTTCGGATTGTATAATGGATTTTTTTTCAGTTACATAAATATCAAAATCACTATCAAAGAAGAGAGGCAAGTCCCCTACATAGCCCCTTCTAGCCCCAACTTATCTTGTAGATTTATTTTTGCCACTAGGAGAGGAGGTAATAGTCACACCCTTTGCTCTCACATTCTAACATCATGTAAACAGAATTCCTTAGCATATTACCTCTGACATCATCACAACCACCAATCCATTTTTCACCTGGTAAAATGTATTAAAGCACAGAAGAAACAAGGGGACAAACAAGTCATTAGGTAAAGAACCAAAATATGAGTCTTCAGTATATAAAAACTGAACACTGGATGAATGATGAAAAGCGGAATGTTACTGAAGTTAGAGCAAACAGAATTTAAATTCTATCTCAGCTATTTACCAAACGTATGATCTGTACTCAAGGTTACTTTCATTCATTCAATCAACAAATATTTATTAAGCTCCTACAATTTCCACTGCTCAGGCCCCCATGGAAATATCAGTGAGCAAAATATAATAACGCTTGTCCTCACGGAGCATATATTCCATTGGATTAAAATTGTATAGGATCTTATATGTCATTGTAGGAACCTTTGGATTTTATTCTGAGAATGTTTTTAACAGAAGAGTGACATAATTTAACAAATATTTTTAGAAGATTACTCTAGATTATATGTGGAGAATCAACTGCAGAAGGGCATGAGTGAAAGGGGCCAGATTAGATAAAGAACGAATGCAATAATCCAGGCAAGAGATGATGGTGGTTTGGACCAGAGTGGTTGCAGTGGTTGTGCTGAGAAGTGGTCTGATTCTGTAAATACTGTAAATGTACAGTCAATAGGATTTATTGACAAATTGGATTTCAGGTCTGAGAGAAAAGTCAAATACAGCCCCAAGATTTTGTACCAGAGCAATTAGAAAGATAGAATTGCCATTAATTGAGGTGGGGAAGATTGTGGGTTGTACAGGTTATGGAGGGAAGGCCCTCAGTCTTGAACGAATGTTTGTGACGCCTATTAGAACACAGGTGGGGACATCAAGAAAGCAATTAGATGAACTTCATGTCTCCAAATTCCATTCTACTTATCTGTAAAATTGGGTAAGAATTACGTGAGAATCAGAGCTAGCATACGTCAAACACCTGACGCGTAGTAGGTAACCACCATTACCATCCAACGAAACTACACTAAGTCACGGAGGGAGATTAATATAAAAAAGGCAAGGGACAGTTAATTATAGTCACAATCATGCTGCAAAACAATCAACCATCAAATCTTAAAGGCATACAACAAGAAACATTTATTTAGCTGGCCGTCAGCTGATTTAGGCTGAGCTAGGCTGGGATCACTCATGTTTCTGTTGCCAGCTGGAAATTCAATTGGTTTACGCCGGTGTCAGGTGGGAGTGGCTCTGCTCTAAGTGGCTTTCATCTTCCTCCTGGGACTAGTATATTTGTCCCATAGTAATAAGAAATGTGAAAGAGAAAAGTACTGAATAGTTCAGAAAAGTAACTTCATTATAATTGACCACTTCGTTTCATACCACCTAAGACCAATGTGAAGTGGCCTTCACAGTCCACCCTTAAAGCCCGCTGGTCAGCTCAGAATTCCTACTGCTCTATCGCCTCCTAGTGGCAGGAATTCATCCTGGAGGCACATGCTCAAGGCCTCTCCTGCTCAAAAACTGATTTATATTACATGTGGTATAAGAGGTCGTCACAGATCTTCACGCTATCAGCAAGCTGACCACAGCAGTGAAAAATACTTTCCACCTTAAATACAGGGGAAAAGATGCACCACTTGCTGCCATAACAACACACATGGCCAATCTTCTCTGTATGACCAAAATAGTTCTAATCCATTGGTCATGATGACTAGGATTCAAGCCCAATCTCAAAAGTGATCAGTTAGCTTTCACTGGTTGCTCACAGTCATTCTTACCCTTAGCCTGATTTCTTAAAAATCTGGGCTGATGGTATATTACAGAGCAGGGGGAGGACATTAAGAAATGGGGTATGTTTCTTCAATTAAATCATTTTTATGATGTTTTCACTGATGGAGTAAATGCACCAACTAGTACGAGTTAATACTAGGGTATGAAATGTAAATGTGCTTAGCTGAGCTACAAAAGGCTCTGTTATCTATGTTTAGTCCTGTTTGCATTATGCATACGTACATATAGCATATAGATTTAAATATAATTTATGAGGATGGAATGGTTTAATTATTAATTAAGCAACATGTGGCAAGGCAACAGTTCTGACATTTATGAGAAAATTAAATTTCCAACATAGAAAGCATAATACACAGTCGGGTGCATCCCATCCCCAAGGATGTGATTAACTAATGATAAACCATGTTTTCTGCAGCTGTGTGATTGCCGTTACAGAAAAAACAAAATGTTTATTATAAGTAAGATTGTGTTCTTTTTGTATGGAGAATAGATGAAGTTGGTTGTGCAGAATATCAAACAGATGTTTCAACCAAATTGTGCATCTTCAATGGACTAATTCTTGCTATTTAAACTGGACTGCTTCTGAAAGCAGATATAGGCTATATGAGGAAAATGTAAATACATCTCAAGCAAATTGTGCATCACTGTAAAATAACAAACAGCTAGCAAAGGTACAGATGCAGGCAGTTTTGAGCCTTCCAGCTTCATTTTGTATGTGCATATACACAAAAGCTCGTGAAGATAATACTGACTCAGGATGATTTGGGAAATTTTCCCATTAGTGGGACTATTTTGCTATGGTTCCATCATGTGACAGGACTTGAGTGGACTGGCAAGGCTTAGGCACAAGATCTTTTTTTAAACTTAGTTCAGAGTCAATCTTTTTTTTTTTTTAAATATACCTGAACTCTTGATCTTGTAGCCCTACTCTATGCTACGTAATCTATAATGCGTGTATATACACTATCTCATTTAATCCTATTCGGTGTTGTTACTATTACTACTACCTAAGGTCCAGATACTGAAAGTGTCTTACTCATGATCACATGACTGGAGAATAGAAGCGTTTGTATTTAAAATTAAGGTTGGTCCGACTTCAAAACCCATGCTTCATTTCACCATGTCATGGTGCTGGATATTTTCCTTTTGCCCTGGCCAGATGGATTTTCCACCCTCCTCCATCCTGAGTTTGGTGCGTGGAGCCTGATATTGTATGGACTACATTGAATGTTCCATCTCCTTCAGGCTTTTGATTGGGTTTGGCCAAAGGCAGCTCCTACATGAGATCTAACAGCTACTACCTAGAAGCCTTCTCTCGCTCTTTGTTGCTCTCTCTCTCTCTCTCTCTTTTTCTTTCTCTCCCTCTCCCCTCTCTCTCTCTCTCTATTTCTCCCTCCTTCTCTCCTTCCCTCCCTCCCCAGGTAGGGTCCAGTAACAGCCCCCATCCCTTGCTCATTTAGGCCATGATAGCAACACCTCCCTAACATTACTAACCCCAATTCAATGCACTTTCTCTCGTGGTTCCTACTGTATGCAAAGATTTCCCTTATTATATTATCTTCAAATTATTCAATGTGATGCTCCATCTGTTTACTGCTTATACTCTGATACAGCCATGGTCTTTCAATTTGTTAAGTAATATTCTATAAATTTTAATTTGATTTTATTATCTCAGCAAAGTGTAATTACTGTCTTCCAGACACTGCTAGGTACCGGGAATACTAAGATATAAAATACAACCCTGCCAACGTGAAGCTCACAATGTAGGACTCCAGTGCATTTTGATGAATAGTATTATAGAGGAATTTACAAAGGAAGGGTATTTAATCCAAACACAGAGGTCAAAGAAAGCTTCCCAAGCAGGCAATGCTTAAGCAACGCCTTTAAGGATGAATGGGAGTTACTGGAAGGGCATTTCAATAAGAGAGCCCAGGATGCCACAGGCACAAAGGCTTGAGAAAGCACAGGATGGGGATGGAGGGAAATCTCAAGCATGGCAGGTTGAAGGAGATAAGAGTACAAATAGAATTTTAGCAAGAGGTATGGACTAGTTGTTCCTAATGTTGAAAGGTCTTTTACAAACAAATGAGAAACAGAAACTCATAGACACAGACAATAGTTTAGTGGTTACCAGAGGGTAAGGGGGGTGGGGGGGGATGGTAGATGAGGGTAAGGGGGATCAAACATATGGTGATGGAAGGAGAACTGACTCTGGGTGGTGAACACACAATGGGATTTATAGATGATGTAATACAGAATTGTAGACCTGAAATCTGTGTAATTTTACTAACAATTGTCACCCCAATAAATTAAAAAAAAGAAAAGAAAAAAGAAAGGTCTTTTAGTCCGTCCTTAGCAGTTTTAGTTTAATCTTGAAATACTACACATAGAATAGGTATATTCACCTTGCATTGTAGGAAAGTAATTCTGAAACCAAGAGTGGATTAGAAGGAGCAAGTTATGAAGATCCATTCAGAAGGAAGTATAGAAGTTTGAGGCAAAAGTTATTTGGACTTGAAATGGTAATTGAGAGGAAAGGACAGGTAGGTAGCAAATTTTCTTTTGGTGGATTGAGCTATATATAATCTAGGTATAGTGTGGTTATAGTAGGGATCAAGGATGTCACCCAGGTTTTTGGTTCGGGCCACCAGGTGGAAGTCTCCTGAATATCAGGGTTTCTCAATTGCAGTGCTGGTCCAGATAATTCTATCATGGGGTGGGGGTGGGGGACTGTCCTGTGCATTGTAGGGTGGTTAGTAGCATCCTAGGTCTCTACCCCACTATATGCCAATACTACTCCCTCCCAAGTTGTGACAACCAAAAATATCTGCATTGTCAGTGTCTCTTGGCAGGCAAAGTCACCCAATTAAGAACCATTCTGCAACGTGGTAGCATAGGGCTAAGAACTGACTTGTGTAGCAAAACTATGAGTGCCTGCTTTGGACACAGGGCATTTGAAGGTTTTATGATAGAGGAGTTGATTTCACAAATGAGGAGGAGCCTTTGGCTAGAGATTCCCACGTGGGAGACATCAGTACATATTCGCTGAAAGAAACCCTTGGAGAAATTCAGATCACCTTGGGAGTGTATGGCTAGCCTTTCCATATAGTTCAGTCACGAAATTTACAAAGGCCATATGCATATGAACTTTCATGAGAATAAAGCAATCACATATACTAGAAATATATAGTCTTTTGTTTTTTACTTCTCAGAATCCGTAAACTTTTATAAATAAATTTAAATATACATACTTATTCTGCTTTTGGTTTATCTGTGGGAAATCAGCTTATCAAACAAATCTCCATGTGTTCCTGTGTGTGGAACACTTTCTAACTTCACTGCCTTCCCATGCCTGCCTTGTAATGTGAAGGGGAACGGCATTTATCACTAAAATATCTCTGGAACAGATAAAGAGTGGTCTTTGCTAAAGTCACGTGAGTAGAAAGTAGCAGAGCACAAACTAGTGCTTAATGGCATGTGATTTTTTTGGTCAGGTCCTTTTTTCTTAATTAAATTTACTGGGGTAACAAGACTTAGTAAAATTACATAGGTTTCAAGTGTACAGTTCTATAACACACCATCTACAAGGTGTGATCAAACAATACAGCGAATGTTTAAATAAAAAAATGTATTACAGTAAAAGACAGATTGCCATTAATCCACCTCAAAACACTCCCCATCACTTTGAACACACTTATCCCATCCTCTTGCCACTTTCTGAAGCAGTTCTGGAAGTCCTCGTTTGTGAGTGTATTTAGTTGCACTGTTATGGCTGCCTCAATGTCCTGAATCATTTTGACTTTGGGGAAGAGCCAGAAGTCACACGGTGCCAGATCCAGTGAATAAGGTGGATGAGGACACACTGCAATGTTTTTATTTGACAGAAATTGCCATACCAGAAGCAATGTGTGACACGGAACATTGTCATGATGGACGATGATTTACGACACACTTTAAAACACACCGTCTCTCAACCATAGATCACACCCAACTGACTGACTGTACTGAATAAGTTGAAACTTGTCATATGCTGTTACTAAGGTTCAATGTGCCACTTCCTGTATTGAAGATCCCTGCCTTCCCGTTGGATGGCACTCAGCAGCAGAATTCGCTGTATGTTTTGATCACAATGGAAAGTCTCCGCATCCCACATTGCTTCTAGTATGACAATTTCTGTCAAATAAAAACATTACGGTGCATCCTCATCCATCTTATTCACTGGATCTGGCACCGTGCAACTTCTGGCTTTTCCCCAAAGTCAAAAGGACCATGAAAGGTAAACGTTTTGAATCCATTCAGGACATCGAGGCAGCCACGACAGCGCAACTAAAGACACTCATGAAAGAGGACTTCCGGAACTGCTTCAGAAAGTGGCAAGAATGATGGAATAAGTGTGTTCAAAGCGAGGGGGAGTATTTTGAGGTGGATTAATGGCAATGTGTCTTTTACTGTAATGAATTTTTAAATTTAAACATTCACCATATGTTTTGATCACACCTCATATATATCACATTGTGCGCTCACCACCCAGAGTCAGTTCTCCTTCCATCACCATATATTATTTTAAAACATACCATGCATGCTTCTGTACTTTATAAAGAAAGCAACAGCACCTTCAATCTGCATTACCATCATGATAATAATAGCTAGTGCCATTGAGAACTTACAGGGTGCCAGAAACCCTGAGAATTTTATAGGTACTGTCTCATTTAATCTTCCCCCAAACCCTGGAAGATAGATGCTGTTATTATCCTCTCTTAACCAATAAGGAAGGTAAGGTTTAGAAAGTTAATGAACTTGCCCAAGGAGATATAGCTGGTAGAACTGGAACAAGCCTCTCTTCAACTCCATGCCACATTTTCTCGGTCTCATATACATACAGACACATGGCAAATAAAAATTTAAGGTTTATGCATTTGATTTAGTAAAATGATTATACAAAAATTGCCAAGCTTTTCAGATATTTTATGCATGAGTGTACTCAGTGCTGAAACTACAAATTGTGTGTCCAAAAGATGCTTAGCTTCTCCTTTAGTTCTTATTTTATTCTGACTTGTATTTCATTTAGTTATTTACATGGTTGTCTTTCCCATTGAATTTTAAACTCCTTGAGAGCAGAGACTGTGTCTTTGTAATTCTTATAAGACAAGGTTGTATTGATTGACAAACAGTAAGTGCCCCCAAACAGTTTCCTGATTGTTTAATTATGAATCAAGGAATGGATTAGATTCTAAATGTCTGATGGCAAACTCATTTCTGTATATTGTGGTAATATCCCATGGTATTAAACCGTCCTTCTGGCTATTTCTTTTAAATGCCAAATGTTCAGCTCTCACAGGCAAAGATGGTCCCCTAAAATTTAATTATTTGACCTGCTAAAATATTCCCTGAAGAAAGGAAAATTCTTTTTGTTCTTCTTTTTTTGTTCTGTTTTGTTTTTGAGGGTAGCTCTTTGCTGGGTAAATTCCTTCAGAAAAAAAGGTTTAGGCACATATTTAGCTTTGTTGCCAGTTTACATGTGCAGATAACAGAGTAGTAAGTGGTGGGACACTCAGGTTTTGGTGCCAGACAAACGTGAGTTCAAATGCCACATTTGTCACTTAAGAGCTTTGTGACCTTGGCTAAATTATTTAGCCATGTTAAGTCTCAGGATATTTTTTCCTCATATCTGAAGTGGAGATATTAGCAACCTTATCAGGATTGCTGTGAGCATCCAATGAAATAATATACCCAAAGAATGTCCCAAAGCTTGGCGTTCATTCACATAGGTTTCCCGTTCTGAGGACACAGTGATGAGCCAAGTGGAAGATACATTCTGCCTTCACAGAGCTTATATTACAGTAGGGAAGGGGGAGAACATACAATAAAGACATTTATTTAAAGAAAATAATTACTGCATACGGAGTTAAAAAGGAAACAGACAAGCTACTAAGTAAGATAGGGAGTCATGGGCGAAGTATGCATTTTATCCTGAGGAAAATGGAAGCTTTTATTTTATTATTTATTTATTATTATTATTTTTTAAGGAGGGCGCAGCTCACAGCAGCCCATGCGGGGATCGAACCGGCATCCTTGGTGTTATTAGCACCTCGCTCTAACCAACTGAGCTAACTGACCACCTCATGGAAAATAGAAGCTTTTTAAGCAGAGGCTCATTCAAATCTGATTTACATTAAGAGTTATCTGTGGCTACTGTGTGGATCATGGATTACAGAAAGGTAAGGGTGAAAGGAGGGAAGGAGTTAGAAAGATACTGCCAATAGTCCAAAAGACAGATGACAATTGCTTTGAATAAGCTGGTGGCAGTAGGGATAGAGACAAACAGAGAGGAATAATACATATTTGGACAGAGAACTAGTAGAATGGAAAGAGAGAGATAAAAGAAGACTCCAAGATTTCTGTCTGCAGCAAGTGGGTTGGTAGGGATCACATTTACTGTGATGGGTTAAACTAGTAGAAGTATACATGCTACAAAGTTAAACATGCTAACCTTGAGCTGCCAATGATACATCTCTGTGGGAAAATAATACAAACAGTTTGATATATGAACATTTAAGAACAGGTCTGTGCTAGAGATACGTACTCGGAAGTAATGAACACAGAAATTGTTGTAATGAGAGGCCTTGTCCCCTTCCCTCATATTTCCATATTTCAACTTCTGCTCCATTCCCCAAGACAGAACAACACTGGGAAAATAACTTGGACCTATCCCCAATTTCTCTCCCTCATCTCTTTCCAAGGGGAGTAAGATGAATTTTTTGATTGATGAAATGAGAATACAGAAATGGGTGTGCAAGGCTCTCTTTGGGGGTATGACTATGTGAAGAGCTCGAATGTTCTGCTTCGCCCTGGGTCAGGCCCAAGTTTACTACAAGGCTGTCTGGTGCCTATTCTTTCACTGCATTTGTCATCAGTGCTTGAAGCTAGCTTGGTAGGTGTTTTACTGACTTGTAAACTCATTCTTTAACCCACCTCAGTGTACAAGTAGTAGGAAGCCTGATTTTACAACAAAACAAACCAGGTTATTGATGATTACTTATTACCCTAAAGCAGCTGCATTTCTCTCAAGACCATGAGAACAGAATAAATTACAGTGTTGAGAAAGGCAAGGGAAAAAGGACCTCAGAAAATGGACAGATGTCAGGAAAGGAGGAGGAACAGGCGAAAAGGACTGATAAACCAGGGAGTTAGAAGGAAAAGCAGGAAGGAGTAGTCTCCTACTATTAATAAAAGTGAGTGGGGGTGGGAGATGAGGGTAAGGGGGATCAAATATATGGTGATGGAAGGAGAACTGACTCTGGGTGGTGAACACACAATGGGATTTATAGATGATGTAATACAGAATTGTACACCTGAAATCTATGTAATTTTACTAACAATTGTCACCCCAATAAATTTAAAAAAATAAAATAAAAATAAATAAAAAAAGTGACTAGACATCAAGGAAGACAAGAATTCAAAGGTGTCCACTAGGCAAACAGGGAATGTGGGGGAAATTAATTGATATTGGGGATGATATCTTTTTTGATGCATTAAAGATACCATATTAAATATTGAAATGTAGAAGGAATCCCTTTACTGTTAAGAAGAAATTAAGGAGCTAAACGTAACAACTAATACCATAAAACTTCTAAAAGAAAACATGAGGGGAAAAAATGAGCCACCATATTTCCCCTGGCTTGAAAGTCCTTCAATGCATAAGTTACAACAGTTTTATTCCACAATGAGAGATAATGACTACATGACTAGTAAACTTGGAAAAAATACTGGTTGATGACATTCAACTGAGACATAACTAATGAATAATACATGGTTTCTGCAGTAAGTTACAACAAATCTTTCTGGGAGGAAAGAAGGCAGGCAGGGAGTTAGACTGGCAGATCCAACCAAGAAAGCCTGAATTTTATGACTGGACTTTGTATTTTCTCTAAACAAGAGATACACAAACACTGAGTTTTATGACTTTCTAAGGCATTAGAGCATTGAGTTCCACTTAGGCTGTTCTTTCTGGAAGATCCCCAATTGGCAGGGATAAGCCTTATCTGGATGGAATCGATTATGAGATGGTTGAGCTAAAAGAATTTATAGTACAAGACTCAAAAGCTAGAGGCTTACTAGGAATCAAACCCAGTTGTCTGGTAGTTATGAAGAGACTTTGAATATGAAACTATTTAGGTGAAGAGTAATAATTTTGTGCTGTAAATTCTCTCCCTAATGTCAAGTAGACACACATGGGGCCTTAACCAAATAAATATTAGTTTGCTCTTCTTCAGAAACAATGATCTGGCCATGAGATTTTATTCCCGAAAGACCACTTTACACTGTAGATAAAAGGACATATTATTATCTGATTCCTAGTCTTTTTCAAGGGCAGAGATGGTTTTTTCATGTATTTTGAATCCCCTGACTTTTGTTCCCCACATGAGTAAGAAATTTCTACGTCGTGGTTGAAAATTCTTTTTTTTTTTTTTGGAAGATCTGATCATCAGGGAAGGGGGTTTAAGACTGAATCTGAACACAGATAATCAGAGCTCCAATCAATGTAGACATTAATCTCACCACGCATAAACAAATTCTTTATTAGTGCTGCCCAACAGAACTTTTCCACAATCGTGGAAATATTCTTTATCTGTGCTGCTCAGTATGGTAGCCACTAAGCCACACATGGTTGCTGAGAATATGAAATGAGACTAGTGCACCTGAGAAACTGAATTTTGATATTTATTTTAGGTTAATAGAGGTTAAATTTAAATAACCACAGCATCTGGTGGCTACCATACCAGACTGCTCAATTGTAGAATATTCAGTCAAATGGTCTTTGGTTTCTTTGGATGTTAAGGACATGATAAGTTCTTTTCCTTTTCTAGTCAACTAACTTTTAATAGAATGAATCTCAATTTCCTGTTCAGACAGGGAAAGACCTAGACTTAATCTTCCTTCTACAGATGGGGCCAAGACAGAGCAAAAGGGATACAGAGCCCCACTGCATGAAAACTACAATTTCTTTTTCTCTGTAACCCTGATCTTTCATACATCACTTAGCTTCTCTTTGGAAATGTCTGTCTTCGGTTCTCTCTCCTCTGTTGGAGCTTTGTAAGATCTGATGCCAATAGCAATACCTGGTGTGTGGTGCTAAGGCTGTAATGAAGATAGTATTAGTAGACATTGAATTAATGTATTTTCATCTCAGGTAATCCAAGTCCTGAAGTTCTGAGATCAAGGGCTAAGATAGAAATCCTGTCACAGGATATTTTTGTTCATAGCCATGAAGTGTACTGTCCAATACACTTCTAAAGATGTGATAAAGGCCCCAACCCCAAACCCCACCTGTTATTGGCTGAACTGTGTCTCCCACAAAATTCATATGCTGAAACCCTAACCCCTAGCAGCCCAAAATGTTAATATTGTTGGGGATTGGGTCTTAAAGAGGTGATTACGTTAAAATAAGTCCCTTAGGGTGAGCCCTCATCAGATATGACAGGTGTCCTTACAAGGAGAGAAAATTTGTGCACGTAGAGACACCAGGGACATGCACACGAAAATAAAAGATCATGTGAGGACACAGAGAGGGCAGCTATCTGCAAGCCAAGGAGAGACGCTTTAGAAGAAATCAACCCTACCGACACCTTGATCTTGGACTTCCAGACTACAAAACTATGACAAAAT
Organism: Rhinolophus sinicus; assembly: GCF_057876585.1. Taxonomy (NCBI): domain Eukaryota; kingdom Metazoa; phylum Chordata; class Mammalia; order Chiroptera; family Rhinolophidae; genus Rhinolophus; species Rhinolophus sinicus. Next base: position 17,926,872 of record NC_142518.1, on the reverse strand, counting down.
AAATTTGTTCTTTAGACCACCTGATATGTGGTATTTTGTTATGGCAGCCCCAGCAAAGTAATACACCATCCCTCAGGTCTTGAGGTACTGTGAGGGGGAAGGAAAAAGACGGAAACAAGGACGTCTCTTATGTAAACGCACCTCACCCTCTCCCACAATCCAGTCCAAATTCAAAGGAATGGAAAGAAAAAAAGCTTTAAAACACCAGGAATAATGGTTGTCTAAGCTAGATATGGGATGGGTATGTGGGAAGCTGCAAACCTTTAGGAGAACCTAAGTTATGGCCTGGATTCCACACCCTTGATGGTGTATACAGGATGGTATGAAATGGAAAAAAACACCTAGGAACTAAGTCAGCTGCACTTGCTTTCTATAACCTCTCAGCATTAACCATGGGTGCCAGAAAAGAGTATCCATATTATATTCCTAACCTAACGCAGCAAGTCCCACAACCAATGTACTTAATTAAGCCTGTGGGGATTGTCTCTATCTTATAGGGAAAACTTTATGAACTAGGGTCCTTGCAGGTGTCTCTTGTCCCTAATGCTGTAGGATTATTTGGAGTTAAGGATTATAGAGAAAGAAAACAAATTGGTTCAACATCTCCAAAATAGTATTCAACCTCAGGCTATTAATAGAAAGCATCTGCAGTCTTGCATTGCATAACAATTCAGACAATGACAGACTGGCATATACAATGGCGGTATACCATATAACCTAGGTGTGTAGTAAGCTATACTATCTAGTTTTGTGTAAGTGCACTCTACAAGGTCTGACAATTAAATTGGAGAACTTGTTGCAACGATGTTGCTAAACTTTTTTTATGTCAGAGGGATTATTCATTATGAATTTGTACCAACTGGAAAGTTAACCAAGTTTATTATTTGGAAGTGCTGAAAACGCTGCATGAAAAAGTTAGATGACCTGAACTTTTCACCAACAATTCATGGCTCTTGCATCACGACAATGCACCAGCTCACACGGCACTGTCTGTGAGGGAGTTTTTAGCCAGTCAACAAATAACTGTATTGGAACACCCTCCCTACTCACCTTATCTGGCCCCCAATGACTTCTTTCTTTACCGGAAGATAAAGGAAACATTGGAAGGAAGACATTTTGATGACATTTAGGACATCAAGAGTAATATGATGAAAGCTCTGATGACCATTCCAGAAAAAGAGTTCTAAAATTTCTTTGAAGGATGGACTAGGTGCTGGCATCAGCGCATAGCTTCCCAAGTGGAGTACTTTGAAGGTGACCATAGTGATATTCAGCAATTAGGTATGGAGCACTTTTTCTAGGATGAGTTCGTGAACTTAATTGTCAGACCATATATGTTGTACAGACAATGACAAAATCACCTAACAAAACATTTCTTATAATGTATCCCCTTTGTTAAGTGGTGCATGACTACAGTAGGAGAGTTCAATGGATTTTATTAGTAGGCAAAAAACTTACACTAGTTAATTAAAATTTTTGGCTTTCACAGAGGTATCATACTCCCTGTCTTCAAACTATACTACAAAACTACAGTAATCAAAACAGTATGGTATTGACAGAAAAACAGACACATATAGACAGAATTGAGAGCCCAGAGATAAACCCACACATATATGGCCAACTAATTTTTGACAAAGAAGCCAAAAACAAACAACAGAGAAAGGAAAGTTTCGTCAATAGTGTTGGAAAACTGGAAAGCCACTAGACTGCTATGTGACACCATACACAAAAATTAACTCAAAATAAATTATGTCTTGAATATAAAACCAGAAACAATAAAATACATAGAAGAAAACATAGACACTAAACTTATGGACCTTGGTCTTAGAGGGGATTTTGTGAAGTTGATGCCTATGCAAGGGAAATAAAAGCAAAAATAAATGAATGGGACTACATCAAATTAAAAAGCTTCTGCACAGCAAAAGAAACCATCAACAAAACAAGAAGGAAACCAACTGAATAGGAGAGATATTTGTAAACAACACCTGCAATAAGGGGCTAATATCCAAAATATGTAAAGAACTTATACAATTCAATGACAATGACAAAACAATTCAATTTTTAAAAAATGGGCAGAGGATCTGAATAGGCATTTTTGCAAAGAAGACAAAGAGATGGCCAACATATATATGAAAAAATGCTTAACATCACTAGCTATTAGGGAAATGCGAATCAAAACTACAATGAGATACCACTTCACACCTGTTAGAATGGCTATTATCAATAAGACAAAAAATAACAAGTGTTGGAGAGGATGTGGACAAAAGGGAACCCTCGTACACTGCTGGTGGGAATGTAAATTGGTATAGCCAAGCCACTATGCAAAACAGTATGGAGGTTCCTCAAAAAATTAAGAACCAAATTACCATATGACCCAGAATTCCCTCTTCTGGGTATCTATTAGGTTGGTGCAAAAGTAATTGTGGTTTAAAAGGTTAAACATAATTGCAAAAAATGAAATTACTTTTGCACCAAGCTAATAGCTGAAAAATTTGAAAACACTATTCAAAAAGATATATGTACCCCCATGATCACTGCAGCATTATTCACAATAGCTAAGACATGAGAACAACCTAAGTGTCCCACAACAAATAATTAGATAAAGATGTGATATATATACATATATATATAGAATACTACTCACCCATAAAAAAGATGAAATATTGCCATTTGCAACAACATGGAACATAAAACAAAAAGCAACAAACAAACAAAAAACAAACTCGTAAAATACAGACAACAGAATGGTGGTTACCAGAGGGGAAGGGGGATGGGAGGAGGACAAAAAGGGTAAAGGGGATCAAATATATGGTGATGGAGGAAGATTAGACTTTGGGCGGGAAGCACACAATACGCTATACAGATGACGTATTATAAAATTGTACACCTGAAATGTATATAATGTTATTAACCAATGTTTTCCCAACATATTTAATTAAAAAATAATTTTGGCTTCCATTGTTTAAATTATACTGCATGGGCAGAGCTGAGATTGTTTAAAATGTTGAAGACATTAACCAATTCATTAAATGAAGGCACCTTCTGAGCCTGGAATCTGGGCAGGAAACTTCTGCAGAGACGAGAGACAAGCCCTGGCAAATGTATAAACCCAGATTCACAAAAGGAGCAGCACTGCCCTCTGAACCAGGGAAATGCACCCTGTACCTCCTGGGAGGACCCCTGCTCCCAGACAAAAAGATTACTGTGAGCTGTCACCTGGCTGCTAATGAGAGGCAACGTTTCTGACTCCACAGGCGCATGACCAACAGTAGATCGCTCTGGTGTCACAGCCTTTAGTATACGAGTAACCCCATGATTTTCACACATTCCATTTCCTCTTACACCTTCAACACATACCCTTTTTTCCCTTCTGGGCTAATCCTACCCCATAGCCACAGAACAAATACTTTCCCCTGACTGTTTTAACAAAGCTGAGTTTTGTTTGTACTTTTGGGTTTGTTTTTTAACTTTGAGCTCATTCTAGTTTCATGTCATGTAGTCAACCGGCACCTCACCCTATTCCTGAACACAGCGCCACTGCTGATGGGCAGCCTGTTCTTGATCCTCATCCAGGCGTAAGACAACAACTAAAATATCAGGTTGTGGGGGAGGAGGACATTTTCTTCTAGCCCTCTAGGTTCTGTTGGCTGGTTTAATAATTAAATCAACATGAGAAAGGATAACAAGAGAAAATAACCAAATTTTATTATTTACGTACATATAGGAACCCCACATACATGCGAGAGAGTCAGAGACATCACATCCATGAGAGGTTCAGAGACAGAAAGGTAAAATGAGGTATATATATATATATATATATATATATATATATATATATATATATAAAATGAGTCTGAGGTAAGTCTGAGGTAAGACTTGGGACTTCAGAGGGAAGGAAGGTCATTCGCAGGGAGAACAGATGTTCAGGAATTAGAAGTATGCTCTGTCCTACAGACAGCGCATAACACGTTATGTCTGGTGATAACTCTCATTAAGGGCAAGGCCCCCAATTTGAATTCTTTAAGGTAAATGTTTCCCTTGGGCCTGCCGTCTCGATTGCCTTCAGCTCCAAGTAACACCCATGCCAAAGTAGCACATCTTGAGGGGGCCTGTTCTGAACCCCTTCAAGGTATTCCTCATGCCCAATTCCCACTTTTAGAAGCTTCTTCAATTTTGTATTCTCATAATGCCTTGTTTTTAGTTGATTGTCAAATGTGTTGGCTCAACGTATCTGATATTTTCCGTGGTTTTATTTTATTCAAACAGAAGACGTTAAAGAATACAAATATCTGAAGCCCATTCTTAGAAACTGTAGGTATAAGGGACAATGTTTACGGGCAGAAAGCCCTGTCTGGTACTTCTGCAAATAATAAATCCAAACAAATCCAATATTGGCCACTCTCGGACACATTGGTTTTGCTTTTTAAGCCACCTCTGAGCTACAGACGATGGAATTGTCTATAATTTGCTCCACATATTCAAATAGCTTTACTATTAACAATTGAAGCCACTTTGTCAAATTATTTCCATGGCAGCTGAATTTCACAGGAGATTAAGCGTCTGGCAGAAGATTAATTAGGTGCAATATCTAGTGCATGATTTTTAAATATTGCACAGAATTCTGCCAGGGTAAACACAGGCTAAAAAATTACTGTATTATTCCTCTCAAGGTCTCAAGGTTAAAAGCATATAAAAATGCAGTAATACGTGTGGGAAGTTGGTAAATTCGAAGAAAAAGCTAGGTGCTGATGTTTCCCTTTCTTTTTCAGTTCTGAATCTATATCCTTTAAGTTAAACAAAGTGTCCTTTGTCTATTTGGAAATAATTTCAAATTTACTAAAGAGTTGCAAGAAACCCAAAAACACCTGTAACAGCGCTCAGCCAGATACATCAACTGCTAACGCTATTTCCCTGCACCATTTGAGGGTAGGTGGCCCTGTACACATTAATGTTTCACTTTGTATTTCCGAAGAACAAGGACATAGTAGTACAGAAACACAGTTCAATTATGAAATTCAGGAAATTAAGGTCACTGTCACACTAATATGTAGTATAGACTTTATCTTCAATTTTGGCCATTCGTCCTGATAACCCATTCCTGCCGGCTGTAGGTACTTAATCATTAATATTCAGTTTATCTTTCCTGGGTAGATTTTTAGAAAAATGAGCAGATACTTACATATTTTCTTATTTCACTTTTTTCCTACACAAGGTGTAGCACACTATGCATACTTATTTTGTACTTTGTTTTGTATGTCACAATAGATGCTAGAAACTACTCATCAGTTCAAACATATATGAAATGTTTTATTTTCCCATATTATTCCAATTTTAGAATACGTGCTGCCAAGGTGAGCACTCAACAAGTTGTTTCATGTGAGGTCAATAATTTTATAGGATAGTACTGCTTAAAGTCGTTTCATGGACTAGTGGACTGATATGGGCCCGCCAACGAAGTATGTGTTACCAGTCCTCAAGGAGATAGATACATACATTGAAAGAGCATTTGCAATCTTCCTTTAGCAATTTGGCAAAGTAATTTTATGTCTATTGAAAATAACATTTGAAAACTTGGATTGTATTTTATATCTTCATTTCATTTTTCTAGGGATTTTTATTGTATTTTACAAAAATATACGTCCATGATAAATTTGAAATTAAAGATACCTGTTCTTCTACTACTATTTAAGAGAAACTTCTCTGTGTGTTAAAAAAAAAGTTTAAAATTACAAAATCTTATAGAAGCAATCATAATAGAAATAGAAAATAGTGAAAGTATTAACTCTGCCAAGATAATAAATATTGAAAATGTAAATATTTAATTTAATTGAGTTTCACAAGCAGCTGCTTAACATCTTCTAAATGTAAGAGGTTATCTACGTTGATATTTAAAGGAAACTCAAAATGAGCAATGAAAAGAATATGATTTTTGGAGTTAGAAAGGTAGTCCCGAGTTCCAATTCCAGCCTCACCTGTGCACCACCTAAAACCTAAGGCTTAACTTCTTTGAAGTTTAGTTCCTTCTTCAATAAAACAGGGAAAAAAATAGCCAATTCACTTGGTTCTTATGAGAATAAAAAGAGAAAGTTTAAGTTACAAATTGTCTACAGGTATAATTTGTGATAGTTTTTTCTTTAAATGATTGAAACCAGTAGGATGCTTTATCGGATAATAGATACTAAAAAATGAAACTGGCTTAAACAATAAGGAAATCATGTTATCTCCCTACAAGTCTGGGAGGTTCAAAGTTCCAGCAATCAGCCAAGCACTAGATGTGTGAGGTCAGGTCTCTGGCTTGGCATCTATGTGATAATCTCCTTTTATTATTATTAGTTTCGATGGACACTTGTCCCATTAGGGAGACCGCCTCAGGGATGATGGAGATGCCGGATCACTGCACTGTCCACCTGAAGCTGAAGCTGTGATACAGTTTTTTAAATTATTATTTTGAGTATGTTTAGAAGGAATATCCTATTTAGATGGCACTACCAATTTCCACAGTACTACACCCTACCTTCACTAACACATACCATTTTTAAGCTCCAATTTTAATTACTGGAGTAATGCCTTAGTGCACACTGGCCTGAATATGAAGGTGCTTAGCCTCAAGGGAGCCAAAAGAAAGACTGAATCCAAATATATATTACAGACATGCTACGCCAGAGATCAAGTAGATAACTGATATTCAGGGAAATGAGCTGATGGTGCATTTATTCGTTTTTCTAAATAACCATTCTAGAAGTAACCTCTAAAACTTTTTAATCAAAGTTTGTGAGTTGCCTAGTGATAAAGAATGAACCATGGTAAGGAAAAAGGCACCCTAGGAGTCACTCTTGAAATTCTTATTACGGTTCCTCATCTGCCCATTTTTTATATAAATATAATGTGTTCGTTTCCTTGCCTCTTCAAAAACTGCTTTTCTGGCATCCAAAATGATTTTAAGATTGAGTTTCCATTTAAAAACCCTAAATTGGAAGTTAACACAAATAGAAACTAAAACTTGAAAGCAGCCCGGGCACCCTGTTGAATAGCTATTGAAGCAAGGGTGGCAAGGCGATTTGGAATGCTGTTCCTTTCCGGCAGTGTCTCTGCTAGGGCCGCTGTGTTCAGCAATTCTTTTTTAACGTCGGGTCCACAGTCAGTTTTTGTTCCCCTGAAAAAGCTAATTTAAGGATTTTATTTTTGATAGCAATCTAGAGGTGTAGTCCCTAATACCTACTGGTGTTTCAGAGAGTGAGGATGGGGCAAGAAATGAAAAATATTGTCTTTATTCTGAAGCCTACGTGTTCTCCATCAAGGATATTTGATTTCTGTTGGGGGACAGAAAGAGAGCAAGAGGGAGAGGGAGGGATGGGATGGGATGGGATGGGATGGGATGGGATGGGATGGGATGGGATGGGATGAGATGAGATGAGATGAGATGAGATGAGATGAGATGAGATGAGATGTTAATTGGAAGGCCTGGAAAAAATTCCAGAAAAGAAAATATTCTCAAAACAAAAGTACAAGTTTAGTGGTAGGCTATTGTGAGAATGGCCCACAATTTGTTGACATCTCCCTATATCCATACCTTTCAGCCTTCCCGTCTCTCACTGACTCTGACCTGGGCCATATGACTTGCTTTGGTACTTGGGAGATTTGAAAGATCCTTGTGGATTGAGACTCTCTTCCTTCTCTTGGAAATTGTTGCCATGTGAACAAGCCTGGGCTAGTCAGCTGGGAGATTAGAGACAAGACACATATCCACGTTGTCCCCTATCACCATGGCTGACAGTCAGCCATCCCTGGAAGTAGGGCCACATGGCTGACCTGCATGTTAATGCAGACGCATAAGGGAGCCCAGCTAAGACCAAAAAAAGAAAAATCACGCACAGCGGGACAAATACTACATGATCCCAATTACATGAGAAATCTAAAAGAGTCAAATTCATAGAAGCAGAAAGTGGAATGTGGTTGTTCAGGGGCTGTGGGAATTGGGGGCATGGGTAGGGAGGTATTAATCTAAGGTTACAAAATCTCAGTTATGCAAGTCCTGCAGATCTACTGTACAGCAGGCCTGTAGTTGGCGATACTGGATTATATACTTAAAAATTTGCTGAGGGTACCTTTCATGTTAAATGTTATCATAAAAAGTCAAATGAATTAAAACATTTTTAAATAAAGAGGGTGGGAGGAAAAAAATTACCCAACTGAGCTTTGCCTTGGATTGCCAATGTACAGAATCATGATTCAAATTAATGGTTGTTGTCTTAAGCCACCAAGTTTTGTGTGGTTTGTTACACACCAATATCTAATATGAGCCCAATTGAGTTTTTTCTTCAAAATATTAGATAAATGCCAAATGATAATATTCTGATCATGTTTCCAATTTCAGTGTCATTGCCTGTAATAGATGTGTTCAAAAGAAAAATCAGTTCTATTCATAATAGCAAGTAAAAGATATTGGCACTTATTTTCACTTCTCTGAAGACTTTATTTTAGTATCTTACTATCTTAAAGGTTGTGAGTGTTGACTCTATAGTTTTATGCTGAAATGACTTATGAAAAATACTTAGCACAGTGCCTGGAACATATTAGACTCTCAGGTAACACTTGTTTTGTTTTGAAAAAAGGAAAACACTGAACAAGGGCATAAAATAATTGGACAATTCAAAAATTAACGATCAATGCCGTATCTATGGAAAGGCTTTCAAATGAAAATTTCATATGGAAGAAAACATATCATAATTTTTCTAGCTCTCTAGTACATGCAGTCAATGAGGGAGCCACTGAAGAGATGATTTAAAGGAAGAGGAAAAGTGTTGTGCAGGAAAGGTTTAACAACTGGCCTTTAATTCACTACCCTCCAGATGAGTGAATGACTTTGACCAGACCTCCTCATAAACTTACTAATTGTATTTCCGAGCAGATTTTAAAAATGTAAATAAACCTGGAGTTTGTGGATTTATGAGATATGGCTACCTGGAGATCACAGGTAGTCAAATAAGCTATGTGATTAACGGAGTTAAAAAAAAAAAAATGAAAATATTCCAAACCAAACTGGATTCCTTTTGTGAGCAGTATTTCCACATACATTGCCCAACATTCATCTGTTAACCTGAAATCAAACAGTGCCTAATGCAAGCGGAAAGGAGGCTGGATCTGACCATTTTGGTATCCTTCAGGGATAGAATACTTCACCTATGCTGAGTATCGATCTGTATTCTGTGAATTATTTAGTTTTTTTTTTAATTAAAGTTTATTGGGGTGACAATTGTTAGTAAAGTTACATGTATTTCAGGTGTACAATTCTGTATTATATCATCTATATCTCACATTGTGTGTTCACCGTCCAGAGTCAGTTTTCCTTCCATCACCATACATTAGACTCCGTTTACCCTTTTCTAAAGCCTCTCTCTTCCTTTATCCTCTGGTAACCCCTAAACTATTGTCTGTGTCTATGAGTTTTTGTTTCTTTGTTTGTCTTGTTCTTTTGTTGTTTTCAGTTTTATATACCACATATCAGTGACATCATGTGGTTCTCTACTTTTTCTGTCTATTTCTCTTAGCATTATAATCTCAAGGTCTTAACCCTTCTGACCAATTCTTCATATTCCATTAATTAATAAATGGTATTGACGAAAACTCCTTTTCAGACATCCAGCAAAATTTTCTCCAAATTTTATGTTCCTAAAACAGTTCTAGCACAGATTTCTCACATCTCATTATGGTGATTATTTACATATCTGGATCGCCCACTAGACTATAAATTCCTCAAGGGTAGCAACTTTATTCATTTCTATATCCCCATCAAAATACCTAGTACCCAGTGGGCATTTAATAAATGCCTGTTAAATTCAATTTAATAACAGAAAACTCTTTGTGTTGAAACTTAAGCAGAAATATTCCTTAAATATGATCACAAACATTAAAAAAGTGTTTCAAAGGAGCAACACAAGCATTTTAATGCAATCTTCAGGGTTAGGGAAGGACCCTTCTAAGAATAAGCTCCAAACTAGAAGTCTTAAGGGAAAAATAGTCATATTTGATTATCTAAAATTTAAAATGTTTTATGTAAAATATTAACCCATAAACAAATATAAAAGGCAAATGATAACCTGAGGAAAATGTTTGCAATATATACAACAGAGCGTGGGCGGGGGGCGAGGGGGGAAGGAAGCATTCTTACATAGATAATGCGTATAAATTAATTTGGAAAATAAAACCTTCAACAGAATGGATAAACAAAATAAACAAGGAATTCATAAGATAATTATAAAGTTTCAAACAAACCTGTAATCAAATAAAGAAATAATGAGAAACTTTTGTCCAACCAGAACAGTAAAGATAAAACAGAATGATGAATTCTAACAGACATCTGAAAACATAGCTGATATGAAAAAACTGAAAAAACAGATCAGAAAAAATTTTTAAAGAAAATCTAAACCAGAAAAATACAACTTCACCTCACTACTGTTTATCTAAGGCAGTTAAGTACATTTGCCAGAATCCCTTCTCTGTTTGGATCCAGGTTCAATTTGGACAAGGTGATATTTGGAAGATGAAAGGAAAGCAACAGCCAGTAAGTAGTCTCAGAAAACTGAAGGGGAGTAGAATTTGCCACTCCAAAATATTACTGTTTGGCATAAGGATTATCTTGAGCTAGTTATTTTTAAGAACAAGCAGACACAAGAGAAGCTCTGAACATCTGAATCAAAATCACCCTTTAATAAGAGACATTTATATTTATAAGGGAACTTTCATTTGTAAGCTTGTTTCCATCTCTGTAGCAGGAAGAGGAGGATGAATAAATCTCTAGAAACTCTTATCAATGGAAAAGGCAAGGACTTAAATCTTCATGACAACTTTATCCTTGTTCATTCTACTTTTCCTGGTTACCTCCCATAACTGACTGCCCCGAACCCAACATCTTTCTTTTGTCTTTCAAGTGATGGCTTGGACCATTTCTGGGAGTTATTCAGTTTTCCTGGGACTCTTCAATGTATACAGGAGGTATACATACATGTTATTAAACTTCTGCTTGTTTTTCTCCTTTTTAATTTGTACTTTTTATTATGGGGTAGGGAGGTGGGTATCTCATCCAAGAACCTAGAAGGGTAGAAGTAAAATTATTTTTCCTTCCCTACAGTCCACATAACGATGTGCATGAGAATGTTCATAACATTTTACTTGTAATAACCTCAAACTAGAAACAAAGCAAATGTAATCAAAAGGTAAATGGATATACAGATATTCATACAATAAATTCCTCCTCAACAATGAAGTGAATTTTCCATACAGGAAATAATATGTGAATCTCAAAAACATTGTTTTGTACAAAAGAGCCACAAACCAAAGAATATATATTGTATAATTTCATTTATAGGAAGTTCAAGAACCAGCAAACTCATCTATGGGGATAGAAATCAGAACAATTGTTGTTATGGGGGAAGTGGATTGACTGAGAAGGAGTATGAGAATGCTTACTGGAGTGATGGAAATGTGCTATATCTTGATTTGGGCAGTGGTTACATGGGTGTACATACTCGTCAAAGTTTATCCGACTCTATACTTAAAAACTGTACATTTTATTGTATATAAATTATACATTAATAAAAAAATTAAAGAACAAAGTAGAGAAAATATTAGAATATAATATTTATTTGAAGAGCCAGGAACAGCAGAAATGGGAGATATACAGTATTTAAAGATATAATGATTGATAGTTCTCTAAAACTGATGGAAAGAATCAATCTACAGAATCAAAAAATCCAAACTACTCCAAGGACAATCAATAAAAATTGATCCGAACCTAGACATATTTTAATAAAATTGAAGAAAAATTCAAGAACAAAGGAAAAATCCAAAACAACAGCCAAAGAAGAAAGGTAAACAACCTTGAAAGGGATCAACAATTAAATAGAATAAATAAACCACAAATGAGCCGCAAAAAAAAAAAAAAAAAAAAAAAATGCTAAACAAAAGAAACTAAACATTTGAATATTTGCTTAATGTTCAAAAACGGATAAAAACTAATAAACAGTGATAGACTTCAAAATGGTTGGTTACTTCTAAATAATAAGGATGGGGGAGGGGGTTCACAAGAGGGAGCTTTTGGAATGCTGATAATCTATTTCTAGATCTGGGTGGTGTATAACTAGAAGATTCATTGAGTTGTCCAGTGATGATTTACACAATGATGACTTAAGCACCGTTACATCTTAATGCTCATGTTAACTTGCAGCGAAGTATTGCTATAGAGAAAAAAAATCTGTCCTGAATAAGAAAATCCACAGAGACAGAAAGTAGTCTAATGGCTGCCAAGGACAGGGAGTTAGGGAGGATGAAAAATGACTGCTATTGAGTATGAGGGAAAGCAGAGTTCGCCACTTCAAAATACGCCTTTTTGTACATATTGATTTTGAGCTGGTAATTTTTAAGAAGTAAAAGACTTGGGGAAAATCTTTGACCTTCCTCCTAACTGCCTAAAAGAATTTAAATAGAGGACCTGCTCCAGGAAGGAAGCTATCATCACAGATAACTGTAGTTTAATATGAACGAGTGTGTGATAGGGAGGAACCTAGCAAGGCCTTTTAGATCAAAATCCTCTCTGTGTCCCATTGTTAATGACGGCCCAGCAAACATTTGTTTACCAAACATTTGCTCTTCCATCTCCATATGAATTGCCTTTCTGTCCTTTGAAGTCCCAAACCACAACCCAACCACCCCCTTTTCCTTAGCTCAAAGCAGGTATAAGCCTTAATTGCCTGATTTGTCCTCAGGTTCCATACTATGGAACCCCCATGTGAACACGGGTAATAAATTTGATTATTTTTTCCTGTTAATCTGTCTCATGTCAATTTGATTAGTAGACCACGCAGAAGAACTTATAAGGGTAGAAGGAAAATTATTTTTCCTCCCCTACAATACTCAATGTGATCTTTCATTCTGCCTTCATACACACTCACATGGATAAACAAATGTAAACACATATACATATATATGCTTACACATTTACATACCTATGAATAGTATACATAGACTTCAGTATGTACATATTTACATATAAACATATACATATTTATTACTTTTATATACATCTATACTTATCCATGTATATGTAGAGACATTTTCCTGCATTGCTATACAATCTTAAATGGACAATAGTAATTTAAAATTGGTAACAGCCAAGCATATAAAACCTTCCCCTTAGCTCAAGATGGCATATAAGCCTTAACTGCCCCATCTGTCATTGGGTCTCATATTCTTATGGAACCCCTGAATGTACATATGTAATACATTTGGTCATTTTCTCCTGTTAATGTGTCTCATGTTTATTTGATTATTAGTCCAGTCATAATAATTTAGAAAGGTGGGAAGTAAATTATTTTTCCATTCCCACAAATACAAAGTTTATTTTGGGGGGAGTTGAGGAAAATGTTCTATAATTATATAATAGTGATGGTTGTACAACTCTGTGAATATATTAAAAACCACTGAACTGTTCACTTTAAAAAGGGTCAATTTTATGGTATGTTAATTATATCTTAATAAAATTTTTATTAAAAAATTCTGCTCTGTATTTGCAGAGTTAAGAAAAAAGCGCACTGAAAATTAAATGATGATAAAAGAAAGAGATCCTACCTAGTGCTAAAGTGTTTGGATCCATTCATGCTCCTTACAGAAACTTTCTTTCTTCTTCCCTTATCATACACTGTCATAATATTTAAGTATGAGAAAGAGTTCGCCTGTTATTTTAAAACTAATTCAAATATGTGCAGCTAATTACCATACTTGCCAAGGAAACCCTGTACAAGAGTGCTGTAGATTCTGTTGAAGAAATGCATTGGGATTTTGAGCCAAGTGAATCTTGTTTCCTTTTCTAAGACTTCTTATAGCTTTATCCTGCCAACAGTGATACACAACTACTGAATTAATCAGGCACCAATAGAAAAATGATCCCTTTGGAATACTGATGAAAATTCACTTCTATATTATTATATAATTTTAAACCTGAATGCTTTAGCAGAATGATTCCTTCACTGTCCTGTGTTTAGACATAATATAATTAAGAACTTCTACTCTATATTCTATTCCTGGGAAATATTTACTTCTATTTTCCAAATACTAGATAGATGCATATATGGAAGGAAAGAAGGAAGGAAGGAAGGAAGGAAGGAAGGAAGGAAGGAAGGAAGGAAGGAAGGAAGGAAGGAAGGAAGGAAGGAAGGGAAAGAGAGGGAGAGGGAGGAAGAGGGGGAGGGGAGGGGGAGAGGGGAAGGGGAGAGGGAGAAAGAGAAGATAGATAGATTCCTCACAATCTTTCTTCTAAATTCTGGACTCATATATCCAACTGCCTACACAGCATCATCCCTTGATTGCCCCACTCAGATGCCCCAAATTCAATATATCCAAACTAAACTCATTATATTTTTTCTCAGTCGAGTCCCTTCATCTGTTTAATGTATTCATTTAATAAGCACTTATATGGTGCCTAGTATGTGCCAGGCAGTGTTCTAAATGCTTTACAAATATTACCTTATTTAATCCATGTAACAGCTCAATGATAAGTACTGCTGCCACCCCTGTTTTTACAAATGAGAAAACTGAGCCAAAGAGAGGTTAAATAACTTACCAAATCACTCAGTGGAAGAACAAGGATACAAGCCCAAACATTGGGGTTCAGAGTCCTTGCTCTTAGACAACTGGTTATTTTTGTTTGTTTGTTTGTTTTGTTTGTTTGTTTGTTTTATCTCAGTGGTTTGCATCACCATACACCTTGTTGCTCAATCCAGAAACGTGGACATCACCCTCAACTCCTCCTTTATCCTCACGATTCACACATCCAATCAATCACTCTGTACTCTTGACTTTATCAATTCCTTTCTATCTCTGTTGTGTCTCCTCTAATACACCATTGAATTATTCCTGGATAATGGCAACATCCTACTGGAAGGAATCCTGGTCTCCTTCTGGCCTCTCTCCAATCTACCATTCACATCAAACCAAACAACAGTTCTAAAATGCAAGCTTGATCTTGACTCTTCCTTTCATAACACCCTTCAGAAGTTCTCCCCTACGCTGAGGAGGTAGTACTTCCTTATTATAGTTTGAGGCCATATGTGATTGTATCTTAATGAAGAAAAGACTCAGAAGGATAAAGTCCTGGATTAACATAAGAGAAATATAAATGAGTGTTTCCTGAGTAAAACACAGATACTTGTTTTTGTATGGTGTTTTGATTTTTCATGAAAAACATTTAGCTGGCATACAGATAAACTAGTAATTTCACTACTTAACAAGAATATATTCAAAAATAATTTTTTACCTAATTAATATCCCCTAAAAACCCCTACTATCTCTTACACATTTACTTTAATTAAGGCTCAGGTCCAGTCAGGAAAGAAAATGCTTGTCTTCATACTTTTTAACTTCAGAAAGTGGTCTTAATTACCTCCTTTGATATGGTCTCCAAGTATCTTCATTCTAGAGAGTTCTAAATTCAAATAGGAAAACTCCAGAAAGTGAGGTAGAGTGAACTTATAATTCGATTACTGTTTGTTACAAAAACAACAGAACTAATGTTCATTGAGTTCTGTACCTTCACTGTCTAAGGCAGCACCTGGCACACAGTAGGTACTCAAAATTTATTTGTCAAATGAATGAATTAAAGGCTTATTATTTTTAGGTGCTGTGCTACTTATTTTACATTCACTGTGTCACTCAACTCTTACAATAACCCCGTAAGATATGTATTGTCAGCTATTTTTCACATGAGAAGAATAAAGCACAGAGAAATGTGAACTTTCCCATGTGACAGAGCTGGATTTGAGTCCAGAGTGCAGGACTCCCTCACCCAATTCATTTGCTATTAGCTACATATTACTACTGAACACTTGAAATATGACCAGTGAAAACTGAGATGCGCTATCAGTACAAAAATACAAATTGGATTTCAAGACTTAGCAATAAAAAGACTGTCCTATAATTTAGTATTTTTATGTTGATTGCATGTTAAAATAATGATATTTTAGACATATTGGGTTAAATGAAATACATTATTAAAAATAATTTCACCTGTTTATTTTTATCTTTTTAAATGACTACTAGAAAATTTTAAATTACCTATGATGTTGCCATTCGTGGCTCAGATTATTTTTCTATCAGATAGAGCTGGCCTAAACAGACCCCAATACCATTTTTTAAAAACTTTTCTTATTGTGAAAATATATGTACAGAAAACTGCAAATTACAAAATATACAATTTTATGAATAATTACAGATGGAATGTCTGTGTAACTGCCACCCAGATCAAGAAACAAAACATTTCTAGGATTCTGGAAAAGCATGTGCCCTTTCTCATTAAAAACACTGTTGCCTCTTCCCCGACAGGTAGTAACTATTCTTTTGTTGTGTTCATATCCTTGCCTTTATTTGTAGTTAACTACCTATACAGGTAACCTTAAACAATGTGGTTTAGTTTTGTCTATTTCATGCCTTTATGTAAATGACCTCAAACTGTATGTATCCTTTAGGTTTCTTCTTAACATGTTTTTAAGATTCATTCAAGATAGTGCATGTATATATTTCTATGGTTACATAATATTCTACTGTGTAACTATACCATGTATTTCATATTCACTTTCCTGTTGTTAGACATCAGTTGCTTTCAGGAATATGATTCTTTATCATTACAAATAATGCTACTACCAACATTTTTGTACATGTATCCTTGAAGCATATGAACATGTGCTTTTCTAAGTATATACACAGGAGTGAATTGACTGGATCATACACTATGCCTGTCTTCAAAGTTACTAGATATAAAATGTCCCAAAGTGGTTATTTGCAAACTATACTTCTACCAGTATAGTATGAGTGTCCCCATTACTCATCATCCTTACCAACACTTAATATCATTATACATTTTACTTTTTGCCACGTTAGTGGGTATGTACTAGTATCTCTTTGTGGTTTTAATTTTTCTTTCTCTAATCACTGATGAAGTTCAGGTTTTCATATATTTAATGGCTACTTAAATATCCTCTTTCTGAAGTACCTATTAAATCTTTCGCTCATTTTTTATCAACTGCTGACGTATATTTTGATTATTCTGAATGACCACCAAAACTGCACTGAATGTCACAGCTGTTTCCTCCAGATTGGCAAATGCTCTTAATACAAAAGCATTACTTGAGGACCAGGTTTAACTTTCTGGGTCCTCAACTTTCATTTATTATGGCCTTATAATTCTTCACTATCTTGTTAGTGCGTCAGAGTTTTTAAGAGGTTTCTTTATTAATTTACTCTTATTATTTTTTACTTGTCCTCACTGAGAAGACTGGTCTGATTTATTGTCCCATCACTCCAAAAATCAGTTATTTCTCAAGATCGTGTTGTCTGTAATTCCATGTGTACATTAATCATTCCATGTAAAAACTCACTACATGGATTTTTGATTCTGCCAAAAAAGGAATAACTGCTTTGAGAATTACTCTTTCACCGTAAACAACTAGAAAACTGGGGGAAAATATATATAATAACTCCTTTATGACATTAAACAACAGACAGCACAAGACTGTGATCCCTATGAGAAGGGAAATAAATTAGATGAGCTCTATGATTGACTCAGCTCTTCATCAGGAGAAAATTTTTGAACCATGACAAAAAAAAAAGCCCAGATTGTCAGACTGGATTAAAACAAATGCAAGATCCACCTATGGTACTTTCTTTAAGAAACCCACTTAAAAGGCATAGATTGGCTAAAAGTAAAAGGATGAAAAATGACATACCATACAAACATAAATAGGAATTTACCCAAGAAAAATGCAAATGCATGCCCACCCAAAGACTTGTATGCATATGTTAACAGAGCTTTACTATGGTCAAAAAACTGGAAAGAACCCAAATATCTATCAACAATTGAATGCATAAAACTGTGCAGTATATATATAAATAGAGCTCTACTCAATAATAAAAACAATGAACTACTAATACAACATGATTGAAACTCATTACAATGAGCAAAGTCAGACAGAAAAGCGTACACACCATATGATTACATTCATAGAAATTCTAGAAGAGGGAAAACAAAACAAACATATATCTGTTATATATATACCATATATATAACATATATATATATATATATATATATATATGTATATCACACACACACACGATAACAAAAAAATATATACACATTTTAAGAAAGGAAAAAACTATTAAAATTTTAATACAACGAATGATGCTCGCATTCATTTGATTAATGCCGTAATTCAACTTTGAAGAGTAATACATGGATAACACCTCTTAAAATATATATGTCACTGGTTGCCTGAGGCTGGGGACAGTGTGGAGGTATTGACTACAAAGTGGTACAAGGGACCTTTCTAGGGTAATAGACATATTCTATATTTTGATCATTGTGATGGTTACACAGGTATACGAGTATACATGTGTCAAAACGCATGCAACCATACCTTGAAAATTGACGCATTTTATTGTATGTGATTTATTCATCAATAAACTTAATTTTTATTGAAACACTTTCTAAGTTGCAGGCCAACGCATCAGGCTTTATCTCCTAATTCCCCTTCATTTATCCTGCACACCAACCTTCCTGACTCCTGGCAATTACCAGAAGGAACAATGTTCTTTCTTTTCCATGAGTCTCAACCTGGAATATCCTTCCTTCTATGTGTACTTGGCAAACTCTTATTTATCTTTCATGACATTGCTCAAATGAAGTTGTATCATTTCATAAGAATAGATCTGAACAGAAAGATAAAGCCACGTTTTTGCTCCACAACCCTGAAAAAGGCAATTAATCATCTTCAAACTAATACCCTCACTTGTAACAAAAGGATATAAATTCCTCCTTCACAGAAATTTTTATAAGGGTGGATAAAATAGGATATATAAAAAGTACTCGGAATACATCAGACACATGATAAGGGCTCATTTTAATCCTCTATCCCAGTTCTCACCGCATTGTAATATAATTATTTCCAACATCTACCAGAGGGTTGAAAAAATAATAAAAACTAAATATGTGTTTAATTATATTAGCATGAATGAAAATGGATGAACAAGAAGCCATGAGGGCTAGATATTAGTTCTAATTTCCTTACTACTTTTACTTCTGCACTTACTTTTATGGAACCTTGAATTCCTTTATTCCTTTTATTAACTTCAGCACAAATATTTTCCATGTAAGAGATTTTATTACGCTTATATAATAAAGATGGTCTAAGTAGATACATAATTGGTATCTTCCAAGACGTATGTCTATGTGGATAGTGAGATTCTTACAAAATTTGCACGATGACTCTACAATGACACATGATACTTTATTAGAGTATATTACTACTCATAAAAAATTAATAAAGATTATTTTAATTGATACTGAAGGAGTTTAGAACAGACCTCCCCAAGATGTGGCACTTTGGCATGGGGATTATTTTGAAATGAAGGCAATCGAGGCCCTGTGGGCTCAAGAGAGACTTCTGCCCCTCCCTTAACTACCTAGAAGAATCTAAATAGGGAGTTTTGCCCATAACAAGAATATCACCAGAGATAACTTTTTATGACCTATCTATAGGGCAGGGCAAATGTCTCATTACTGAGCATCTGCGCTTATCATCCTGAGACTTGCCCTCCTCTCCTCTGAAGCCGCAGGTGCCTTACCTCATCCTGAGCTCAGAATGCTATATATACCTCATTTTACCTTTCTGTCTCTGAACCTCTCATGTATGTGGGGTCTCTGACTCTCTCATACATGTGGTATGTATGTAACGAAATTTGGTTATTTTCTCTTGTTAATCTGACTCATGTTGATTTAATTATTAGACCAGCTGAAAGAACCTAGAAGGATAAAGGAAAATTTCTTCCTCCCTCATAATTCCAAAGAAGACTGGTGGTGATATTTATTACCTTCTGTTTAGTACCAGAACATATGATATTTTATGGGTATAAGCCACCATCTTTTAAAAATATTAGTCAGATCTCTCAAATTAATCTTTTCACAATATAAAATACTCATTTTTCTTCCTTCTGAAGAGTGACTAAAGACAGTAGACAGATTTTTCTTGCACCTTTGTATTAATGTCAACAACCTTGTATTTTCTTTCCTCATCTTCCTTAAAAGCAGCCTATTTGGGGTTTGATAAAACCCCGGATTTCTGTATTCAGGGCTGACACCATGAAATGGGGGGCAAAAACATCTGGTGGGTGTGGAATGGAGTCGTCATTTTGTACAGGGTGATGGCAGTTATAAGAGGGAAGCAAAAAGACAGCTGTGAGGAGGTTCTGAGCAGTTCCTATTCTCAGGATATGCTGAACTCATAATTCAGGCCTAATGAATGTGTCTTTGAGATGTAACAGTCTGTTTAGATCCCTACTTCCGCCACTGCAGAAAAACTGAACACAGAAATGGTAATGATTTCATGTAAAATTCATAAATAAAATGCAAAGACAAGGGGAGTGGTGTGGTATGAGGACTAAGTCAATGGAGCTGTTTTAGCCCGAACTGTACTTTATTTTACTTCAGTTGGAATATATGTGAAGCCAAAATATTTGTAAAGGCCATGCTGCACAATAAACAGATATGCTCTGTTCTTCCTACAAAACTACTGGATTGATGCCATCATCAGTAACAATCTGGTTAAGTGACAGGGGACATAGGCCAGCAATCAAGGTTCATGATAGAGAGTGTAATACACAAGTCTTTAATTAGGCAAATATTTTTTTACATTACAGGTTCAGTTTGACATCAAGTACATGTATATGTCAGTATTCAGAAGCCTGTAAATAGTTACGTTCTATGGCATCCATAATGGTTTAAAAAATATTAGTACTCTGGGGTGTTGGTTGATAAGTGCTAGCAAACAATGAAAAAAGGAACATAATGAAAAGCTCACCAAATTCTTACTAGTCTAGCCAGCTAACCAGATATATAGACACAGATTTACACATACTATAAAGAAAGTCTAATAATGGGGAAACTTCTCATATACATTTTTTGTTTATTCTAATGTTCTGCATAAGTAATAAAAAAACCTAAGAAAAAATCAAGTAGGTAAAGGACATACACGATCATGGATAATGATTGGGTTTATAGAACAAGATAAAGTTTCTCATTTGAATTTTAAATCACAGAATGCAGCAATCTTTGACCTTTCTCATTTCTTGAAAATGAGAAAGTAGACAGACTGAGGCAATATACAGCACCTGCCTGAATATTGTCACAGGATTGCTAAGTTATATAGTGCTTTCTGCATTGCAGCTGGCATCTGTACTGAGTGAAAGGTCATTTCCAAATGCAAATAGGAGAATAAACACATTTATGCAAAGTGCAGCATAACTTTATTCAAGGTAATGAAATCAAAATGTCTAGCTGGTTCCATATAAAAATTGTCACTTTAAAGTCTTCACATTCACACTGTTGTCTAGTTTAATAAAAATTTGTATACTCACATCAGATTTAAACCTGGAGCACGTCTTTTTCTCCCAATTTCCAGTGAGCAAATATGACAGGAAAGTAAGTGTGTGACACTGTTGAAAGGAAAGTTGGTGACCTGATATAAACCAAGCCTTGATATATAGTTAGAAGTGGTCTTCCTTATGATGTAAGGACATCCCAGCCTTATTGGCAGGAACGCTTGCATTTACATTATAGTAAATCATTGCCTCAAAGAAACCTTTAGCTGAATTTGTCCCCTAGAATGCTCCAATCCTTTCTAATGACAGGTAGACTGATAATTGGTTATAGGAATTCAGGACAGCCATTTTAGGACTTGGGGTTGATAAATTCCTACCCCTGGGTGACTCCTTTTAATTGAATCTTATCAAAAGATAATGAGGAGGGGTGGCCAGTTAACTCGGTTGGTTAGAGCATGGTGCTAATAACACCAAGGTTGCTGGTTTGATCCCTACATGGGCCACTGTGAGCTGCAGCCTCGTTAATAAAAAAGAAAAAAGAGATAATGAGGAGATTGTGATTATAAACATTTTTTGAGGGTTCTTATGGTGCTTTAGAATCAAAAGCCTAAAAACCACCAGATAGCCAACATTCAAAATTTATATATTTTACTATAGTTTCCAAAATGTGGTCTCTAAATTCTGTCTTCAATTAAAACATTCCAAGAATTCCTTAGAGAAATGGATGAATTCAGGAATGGGACAGAAAACGTAGAAGATTAGCTTAGGACATTACTGTGCCAGAAAGCTATTTACAAATAATAATAATAATGGGTTAACGTCAAGGTGAAGGAGCTTCCAGTGGACTAAGATGAGATAATTTGAGCATCAAAAAGAATGAGGACTTCAATGGATTTAAATATGTCAAGGGTATACAAATCCATAAGTTCATAATGATACTAAAAATAATAATTGATCACAATTAGAAGTTACCAGTACACCAACTCATTACTCTGAAAATTGATAAGTTAAAGAAGGAAACATTTGTCCTGCCTCAACAACACTTGGTATACTTCAGGGTAACCAAACAATTGATGAAGTCCTTCTGTATATAAACCTTCTGTTAAATAAATGCAAAATGAATTTTAGAATCAAAATATCACCATTGTGAAACACTTAATAAAATAATGACTCTAGAGAAACAGCATGAAGAGCTACCAAAGCTATTAGATAAGAGGTTGATGAGGAACTTTATAATAGTTGGCTAAAGCTGGTAACACCTGAACCCACTGGTCAAACATAACAGCTCTTAAAATAGGACAACCAGATATTAGGTCCTTGATGTAATACTTAGAAAGTAACCTGTGAAGTTACTTACACAAAATTTAAACCCATATCCAAATAAGAGTTCATTACCTGGTCACACAATGTATGAGAGATATCAGAACAATTTAAATGATAACATAAAAAGGAAAAATCAGCCAACACCAAAATGTGGGACACTCTACTGAACAAATAACCTGGTTTCTTATGGCATGAAGAGGGAGGAGAGGCACTGTTACAGAGGAGACTTGAGAGACACACAACCAATTACAATGCATGAAAGTTATTTAGATTCTTACTCAAACAAACTAACTGAACAAAAATAATTTTGAAGCAATTTAGGAAAATTGAACATAGAGTAGATATTAAATAATTTTGAAAAATCACTATTATGCTGCCATAATCGAAAGAGTGGGTGAAAGATTAGACACATAAACCAATTGAATAAATTGACACAGAAACAGATCTACACAAATATAGCAATTGACAGCTTTTAAAATCAATTCTATGGAAAAAGGATAGTCTTCTAAAGAAATATTGCTGGACAATTGGACGTCCATCCTCAAAAAAAAAAAAAAGAGAACTTCAACTTATATCTCAAACCTTGCACAAAATTAACTCAAAATGAATGACAGGCACAAATTTAAAATTATAAAACTTTTAGGAGAAAATTTTCATGATCTTGGGTTAAGCAAAATGTTCTGATGCATAAAAGGAAAAAAGATAAATTTGACTTTATTCAAAATTAAAATCTTTTGTTCTTCACAAGACAATATTAAGAGACTATAAAGATAAGCTATGGACTAGAAGAAAATACTTGCATATCACTTATCCAACAAAGGACCTGTATGTAAAATATATAAAGAATTCTCAAGACTTAGCAATAAAAAACAACCCAATTTCAAAAATGGGTAAAAGGTTTGCCCGTATATATCTTCCATATATCTTCACCAAAAGAAATATATGGAATGCAAATAAGCACACGAAAAGATGCTCAACACCATTAGTCAGTAGGAAAATGTAAATTAAAATCACAATAACATACCACTAAGTACCTATTAGAATGGTTAAAATAAACAAACATAAATCCTGACAATACAAAGTGCCAATAAGAATAAGGAGCAACTAGATCTCTCATACACTGTGGAAATGTAAAATGGTACAGCTACTCTGCAAAGCAATTTGGGAATTTCTTAAATTTAAACATATACCTACCATGTGACTCAACTCCTACATATTTACCCTAGATAAATTAAAAGTTATGTCCACAAAAAAACCTATATATAAATATTTATTGCAGTATTATTCATAATCACCCAGAACTAGATAAACCCCAAAGTAATTCAACTAATAAATGGGAAAACAAAGTCTGGCACATTCTTACAATGGATTACTACTCAGACAAACAAACAAATGAAAAAGGAACACATTACTGACTCACAGAACAATATGGATGAATCTCAAGTGCATTATGCTAAGTGGGAAAAAAATGCAGACTCAAAGATTACATTCAGTATAATTCCACTTATAGTACATTCTGCAAAAACCAAAACTATAGAGACTGATAACAAATCAGTAGTTTCTAAGTGTCAGGAATGCAAGGATGGTTTGATTAAAAGTGGACAGAAAAGGGAATATTGGTGGTGAAGAAACTGTTCTGTATTCTATTTGTGGGGGTTGCTACAGAACTCTATGCATTTGTCAAAACTCACAGAAGTGCACACACACACACACACACACACACACACACACATACTCTATGTAAATTAAAACATAAGAACATTAAAAATATATTACATTTAAAAAGAATATATTGTCAAATTGGTTAATTCTGTTAGTGGCGTGTTGATATTAAAAACAAAAATATCACCTAGATGTGCTATGTAAAAACTCCTGCAGAAATGGCAAAAACATGAAGGTGGAGAGCAACAGGAATTCTCATCTATTGCTGGTTGGAATGCAAAATGGTATGGCCCCTTTGGAAGACTGTTCAGCAGTTTCTTACAAAACTAAACATACTGTTACCATACAACCCAGAAATTGCACTGCTTGGTATTTACCAAAAGGAGTTGAAAACTTATGTCTACACAAAAACCTGTACTTGGATGTTTATGCCAATACCTGGAAGCACCCAAGATGTCCTTCAGCAGGTGAATGGATAAATAAACTGTTCTACATATAATGCAATACTATTCAGCACTAAAATGAAATGAGCTATAGAGCTATGAAAAGATAGAAACCTTAAAAGTACATATTACCAAGTGAAAGAAGACAATCTGAAAAGGCTACATGCTGTATAATTGCAAGTATATGACATTCAGGGAAAGGCAAAATTATACAGAGAGTAAAAAGATCAGTGGTTGCCAGGGATTGGGATTGGGCGTGTGAATAGGCAGAGCACAGAGGATTTTTGGGGCAGTGAAAATATTCTGCACGATACCATAGTGATGGATACTTGTAATTACACATTTTTCCAAATCCATAGAATATACAACATCAAGAATAAACTCTAACATAAAGTATAAACTCTGGGTGATAATGATGCGTCAATGTACGCTCATTCATCGCAACAAAAGTGCCACTTTTGGTGATGGGTATTGATAATGGGGGAGGCTGTACATGTGGGGGGGGGGCGCATGAGGGTATATAGGAACTCTGTATCTACTGCTCAATATAGCTGTAAATCTAAAACTGCTGTAAAAAAGCAAATTCTATTTTTAAAATGGCAAAAAAATGATTCCTCTCATTCCTCACATGCCTCTGTGCAATGTGACTTTGCCCCTCCTTCCATCAAGAGGTAGACTGCTTCCCTCCCCTTGAATCTGGGCTGACCCTGTGGCTTCTGTGACCAATAGAATGCAGCAGGAAGTGTTGGTGTGTGACTTCCAAGGCTACAGCTTATGAGACCTGTTTTCCGTCTCTCAGAATCCTAAGACCACCTTGCTATGAAAAAGCCAGGTTTAGCTTACTGGAGGGCAAGAGATCATGCAGAGAAAAATCGAGGTGCTCCAGCCTACAGCCACTACCAAGTGCCAGACAAGTGAGTGAAGCTATTTTGGATCCCACAGCCCAAATTTAGTCCATAGCCAAGTAACTGAGAATGCATGAGTGAGCCCAAATGGCATGACATAGAGCAGAGACAAGCCGCAGGGACAAGCCACAGAGCTGAACCCAGATCAAACCATAAAATCATGTGCTCAGTATTGGGGTGGTTTATTACATAGCAATCAATAACTGTAACACAAATATACTGAGGTATTCAAGAGTAAAACAATACAATATCTGAAATTTAAACTACCCCTAAAAAGAGGAGGAACTAAACAGGAAAAAAAAGGCAAAATATTGAAAATTGGTGAAGCCAGTTACATTGGATTTTTATCACATTATTCTCTCTACTTTTGTGTACTTTGAAAAATTCTACAATAAAAAGGTTTAAAAATAACTTGGTCTTTTAAAATGATTATAATAAAAATTATTTACTTATGTATCTACCATATAAATAATAACAAATAAAACAAAAACAAAAAAACAACAAATTAAGTATAATATTGTGCAAGTAGGGCAAAGGGAAATAGTAAAAAAACCCATAAATATGAAAAAGAGTCTCTTAAAATCTTTTGACCTATGCTTAATTTTATTTTCAACTGGCTTCATGAAGTCAGTTGTTCCATATATAGAACAAGTTTATACTTTTCTAGTTTTTATATTACAAAGACTAATGGTGGGGTTTTTTCATATACCCCCTTTACGGTATTTTAACTATCCTAAAAATAAGGGTGTAAAAGGTTAGAAAAAATAAGAGAAGCAATTTTGAGCAAAGGTGTCTGATCTCCAAATACCCTAAGTTGAATCACAACATTTTAAGAACAAAAAAGGCCTTCTCTTGAATCTCCTATCAAGAATGTCCTCTTGATGCTCGGTTTATCATTTAGATAGGAAAAGAATTTGCATGAGCAAGCACATATAAAATATTCCTATTAAATTCAGTATATCCACAGGTTTCTGCCGAAAGCCAATCACATCTGAGTATGACTGATTCTCATAACTCAACATCAGTAGGCCCAGAAAAGAATAATGAAGTGACTTCACCATCAACTCTGGAGTCTGAAGTTGGAAGAGCACTAACAAATGAAATAGGAGACACAAATGCCTATTACATAGTAATAGTAGATAGAGGTGGTGCTGAAGTTACCTTTGAACTGTGAGTTTCACTCCCATGTCTATCTGGCTATTTGGAGACTATAAAACCATGGAGAGAAAGTAAAAATAAAATATGCAAAAAACCTAGAATAATTCACAAGAACATAATTAGAACCACCAGGGAATCTTTTAAAAGTACAGATGAAGAATGGTTATAGATATCTACATTTTTTTAAAGAGCCCAAAATGTGATGGATACTTGCCAAAGTTGAGAAGCATTGCAAAATAAATAAGTTAAAAAGAAATAGGAATAATTGAATTTATAAGAAACCAAGCCTCCTAGTCAAAATTAAAACCTCTAGTATTTTTAAAATGCATGTATCTCATATGTAAGGTAATTATTTAGTGCCCATTATGTGCCAGTCTCTGAACAAGTCACTTTCCAAAAATGTGTTGCAGGGGAGCAAAATGTGCCACGCCAAAATAAGCCAGTTTGGCACACCGATTATTTTGAATTAAAGCTACTTGAGAAACAACCAGTGCAAGAACTGTGACCTCCCCCCACCCCCCGCCCTCCATCCTCTTGAAAGCAGGAAATAAATCTCCCATGTGAAAGGTGCCCGTCCTGCACCAGGAGGTGGAGAGACATCCTTCTCACCACAGACAGGGAGCTCAGGATCCAGAGGCTGCGCAAACAAACTCTGCTTAGTTTCTTCACTAATTAGCACCCACGCCTTCATTTCTCTATCTTGTCAGTCCTTCACAAACTTATTGTTTCTTTGTCTAAGAGGTATAATAACTGCCTGCTTGGTCACTTCTTTGACCCTCTTATGTGAGGCTCCTGTACGTATCAAATTAAATTGTTTTTTCTCCTGTTAATCTGTTTTGTACCAATTCAATTATTAGACCAGCCAAAAGAACCTAGAAAAATAGAGGAAACTTTTTCCTCCTCATTTAATGCAGAAATCACTTCAAAGTAAGTAAAATGATTTGCATTTCAGAAATGAGAAAACTAAGGGTCAACAGAAAAATGATCTCAGATCTCTTTGATCCACTGTCCTCACTGTTCCAACTGCACTGCACTGAATTTTGTGCTCAACTCAGAAATTAGTATCATATTAGGATGACTCAGTTAAAATAAAATCCCATTAGCAATGTAAATTATTTTTCTGTCTGCTTTCTGCAAGGATCTTATTCAACTAATACATACAATTTGAGACCATGGCTAATGAGCCAGGAAGTACCATTATGATATGGGTAAGATTTGTCTTTGATCCTCTTTCTATAGGTAATCCAACAATTTGGGGCCTTTCTCTTAAATTCTACAGCTTCCAGCTGTCCTCTGCCCAGTGTTTTCCCTATGTTCACTGTGTTATTTTCCCCAAGGTACACCACATGTCTTGGACCCAATCTGAACCTATCATCGTCATTAAAATCTGTCTTTAGTCTATTCCCTAGGCTCCTGTTTGGTAGCCAGCTTGAACATTTTGGTTAATTTCTAACCTAACGAAGAAAGCGGGGATTATTTGTAACTATGGGAGTTTTAGACAATATAAAATGGTCAATGAGAAAACTACATTGGTTTCAAATAGGATTAGAAATAGTATGGCTTTTCTTAAAGCACACCAAGGCTGTCTATCAAGAAACATGAGAGGATTTGAGATAAATGAGCAGCTGTTTGGCAATTCCGTATATCTTTAAACAAAATAAGAAAAGAGTAACTCAATTTCATCAGCACAAAGGATGGTTTGATGGGAAAATTCACTTTATGTGGGCAGGTAGTTGAGAGGGCTTATAGCTAATCAATCTATAAAGCTAAAGGGACCCTTAATACTCCATGAATTATACATTGTTATCTGTGTTTTACACATAAGAAAACTGAGGCTGAAAAAGCCTTAAGTAAATGACCCCAGGACACATAGCTTGTAAATGTTGGATCTAACACTTCTGTTATATGATCTGTGGCAAAGTTTACAGAACAGGAAACATTTTCCAACAAATAACATGTTAGTGCTGAAAATAAAATAAAAATTAAAAAGGAGAAAACAGAAAGAAAGCTGGAAGAAAAGTGAAAAGATATGAAGTATGTAACTCAGACTCCAGCCATACTGGCAAATAAAGCATCCTTTTGTAAGGGTAAAATTCAGGGAATCAATAATGCAGTTAAACTTAGCTAGTTTGCAGTGTAACTGACCGCGTAGCTCGCTATCTAGCCACCTGTAATTAGACTTAGTTTGTTTTCAGTTTAATCCATCCTGATATTCATCTGTTTTCTCTTTGTTTCTCCTCCCACTGATTAACTGAAGAATTCTGTTTGTTCCCTTTCTCAAGCAAACCCATACCTCGTTAATTAACAAAATCCTAACCTGAAAAGAGCAATTTCTTAATCCTCAGGCGCCCAGACACTGGAATACACATGAAGCCCCAGGCTGCTGTGGCCAGTCTCAGTCGGGAGTCCAGGAGTCCGGAGATAACATTATCTAAACTAGACCAGACCCCAGGAAGGATGTCTGCCCTCAGACCTGCCTGACCAACTCCCCCTTTCCTTTGTTCTTCTTGCGTCCCTATAAAACTTTCTGCCCATTCTAGCAATGGGGAGATGGCCTTTGGACGGGAGTCTGCCATCCTCCCAGAATGCCGGCATTCTGAAGAAACCTGCTTTCCTTTCCACCAACCAGGTCTCTCGATTTTTAACTTTTGCAAGCAGCACACAGCTTAACCATAGCATGGGATCACTTTCATTATTCTGTCAACCTAAGTAAAGAAGTAAACTTGAAGCAAGCTGAAATGACCAGAAATTGAGTTTATATGGGAACAGTAGAGGATTTGCAATTCTGGAATTATATGCTGTAGCAAGCTGCAGGCCAGACCGTTGAGGGTTTGGGGCAGGCTATATTTATAAACAAGGAGCGCAAAGAGGGAGTCCAGCTGGAGTCTAACAGTAAGTTCATTGGCTTGAGGATGTGGAGAGATTCTAGGTGGTGTGTTCTTAGCTCTTAAGTTTTGTTCTGAAGGTGCATTCATGAGATTCTTCATTTCATATCTTCCAGTTCTAGTTTAGATTGAAATCCTTTCACACCATCATTCAACACTTACAAAGTATAACTATTTGCTAAATACTGGAGATTCGGAGAAGAGTGAAAAAAAGAAAAGGAAGGAAAAAACACAATTCCTACTCCCTAGCTTCTCATAGTCTAGGGAAGGATTTCTTAAAATAAAATGCTTTGAAGGGCATCAGGGCGCCCTTGAGATTTTTGGAAAATGTTATGGGTACATGATTTTGTACCTGGGATGATAATCTTAGTTTTATCAGATTCTCAAGGGGTATAATGAAGAGATTTCAGGGGAGGAAAAATAATTTTCTCTCTACTTTTCTACGTTCTCGGCTGACACCCATCCTGTAACAACAACAAAAACTTAACAAGAGGAAAACAAGCCTAAATTTAATAACATGTATACCTCCTGTATACATGGCAGACACCCAGGAAAACTGAGGAACTCCCCCAAATAGCCCAAGCCAGCACTTCCAACTAAAGCTAAAGAGAGATGTTGAGGGAAGGAGGAGCCAGTTATGGAGGTGACCAGGAAAAGCACAGTAAACAAGGGTCAGGTTGTTATGCAGATTTAAGCCCATGCCTTCTCCATTGATAAGAGTTTCTAGGGATTTAGTCATCCTCCTCTTCCTGGTACAGAGAGGAAGACACCCTTACAAATGGAGATCTCCCTCATTAATGTACGTATCTCTTGCAAAAGGGTAACTTCTACTCAAGTTTTCAGAGCTTCTCCTGTGTCTACTGGTTCTTAAAATACTCAGCTGAAGATAACCCTTGTACCAAAGAAACATATTTTGGGGTGGTAAATTAAGCTCCCCTTTAAGATTCAAAATAAATTAAGACCAATGGGGGGGATCATTTCATAAATTATATAAATGCTTAAGCACTATATTGTACACCGGAAACTAATACAAAATAATATTGAATGTCAACTGTAATTGAAAAAAATAAATAGAACCAGTGATTCAAATATGTGTACTCAGTAACAGGTAGTGTCAGGAATCCTAAATATAATCTTCCTACATAAACTCTTTAAAAGACCAATTTCTCAAAATCAATTGAGCGGCAA
This sequence comes from Rhinolophus sinicus, assembly GCF_057876585.1. Lineage (NCBI taxonomy): Eukaryota > Metazoa > Chordata > Mammalia > Chiroptera > Rhinolophidae > Rhinolophus > Rhinolophus sinicus. The sequence goes on along the minus strand of NC_142518.1, from coordinate 17,895,888 downwards.
TTTGTTACTATTTTTACAGTGTAAGAAAACTGTACAAATCCTTGCAAAGACAGAAGAAATAATGATCTATCAAAAAGTAAATTATAGTCTTATTTTTAATAGAACCCATTCAAATAATTAAAACCATTTAAATACAACAGGATTGTAAAAGATGGTCTTAAAAGTCATTTAATCATGAAAGATGATTTATCTTTGTAAAAGGAAGATAAAAGGAATGTTATAGTGAACTAGATTACTTTAAGAAAAGAGTAGGAAATCAAATTGATAGTCTTAAACATAAAGCACATCTATGTTTCTTTGGGTAACCATATACTTTCTCATCTAAACAGGAACATTTTTGATAGTGAAAGGGAGCACTGAAAATATTTAACTGTCATAAACCAGGATATATGGTCCTCCCAATTTTGTTCAATATATTAAAAATATTAAACTTGAGTGTTTGTTATTGTATTGTTGTACTGACGGAATGTTTTTTCATTTCATTTCATTTCATTTGCTTTGCTTTGTTTTCTTTTTTATTAAAGATCCCAGACCTACAACCCTGTAATAATATACTATAAACTGATCTTATATATTGGCTGATTTATTCAACTTCGAAAATGCAATTTTCATGAGACTGTGATTTTTTAAAAAGTCCTTACCTACAAATTTTACTTTTTCATCAAGAAAAGAGTTCAACCTATAAAATCTAGTTGCGTGCAAGGACTAAGATTCTTAGGGGATCTAACAGGCCAGATGACCCCTTAAATCTCTCTATAGCAGAAACCCACAGAGAATAATTCTGTGTTTGTAACTAAACCTCTAAACTAGGAAATCTCAAGGCTCTAATATGATGTCTCTATAAAACAAAGAAATCATTTAAAAATAATGTGATGATATTGATCTGTTCCTTAGTTCTTTTATCCCTTGTTGCCAATAGCTTTATTATACCCAGGGACTAATGACTCGATTACAAATAGACTTCATCTTCTGTCCTTTAATTCTACTCTGGTTTCTGAGTTTCCTTAGTGCCAAAATTACTGGCATGAACATTCAGTCTACAAATGAAATCCACTAGGAATGACATTCTTGTTGACATCCAATAGTTTCTCCTGTTAAAAAAAACAAAATTCAACCAAGTAAATTTGGAGCTCTAATTGGCTTGATTAAGTGATTCTCATGAATTGGACAACATTCCTCCTAGCAACTAACTAGAAGGACACTCCAAGGAGTTGTTCAAAATGGAAGGGTTTTGTAGGAAGAAGGGTGGGGCAAGGGAGATATTGAAAAAGAAAGAAGTGTGTGGGGGCCTCTTTTCTTTGGGGGAACAGCAGGGGAAGGGTTTCTATTATGCATATTTCCTCCTCTTTCCATGGGGATGGAGAGGGCCCACATGACAGATTACCTTACTGGTGCTAGACCAGAAAATTCCAGACTGGTTGATTAAAATTATATTTCTGGGAGGGGTTGAAATTGCGTTACATCAAACATGAAATCTAAGTTTGGTACCATAGGATTTTAGTGTGAGTAATGCCATTTTGGGCCTGCAGTTTTCCTTTTAACAGCCCCTTGTTAATTCATTAATAAGTCATTTGTTTAATTTTCAATTGGTAATTTATCAGCCCCAATAAAAAGAGAAGATCTACTAGAAAGAGCTGCAGGTCCTGGATTAAGTTATACATTCTGATTAGCATTGCCTTCTCCATATACTTTCCATATTACTGGGGTTTTTTTTTGGTTTTTTTTTTTTTTTTCAGAAAACAGTCTCATAAATTTAAAACCAAAATATTACCACTTGGGGGAGGGGTGATGAAGACAAAGGGAAGCAGAGTCTGCCACCCCATAATATGCTTTTTGGGGATATCGATTACTTTAAGCTGGTAATTTTAGGAAACAAAATATTTAAGAGTCTTTTACCTCCCCCTTACCTGCCTAAAGGAATTCGGATAGAAAAAATCAGCTTTAAGGAAGGAAGCTATCACCTTAGCATCATAATACAAACTAAGTGTGGCAGACAGGGAGAAACCAAGCAAAGTTAGTTTGTGAGACTCCCTTCTGTGTCCCATTGTTTCTGGGTGGTTGGGCAAGAATTTGTTTATCCTTAATCCAGAATGGTATATAAGCTTCAACTGCCCAATGTTTCCTATGTCTCATATTCTTGTAGAACTCCCATGTATACATACCATGTTTCCCCGAAAATAAGACCTAGCCTGACAATCAGCTGTAATGCGTCTTTTGGAGCAAAAATTAATATAAGACCGGGTCTTATATTATATTATAAAATACCCAGTCTTCTATTATAGTAAAATAACACCAGGGCTTATATTAATTTTTGCTCCAAAAGACACATTACAGCTGATTGTCTGGCTAGGTCTTATTTTTGGGAAAACAGGGTACATAATAAATTTAGTCATTTTCTCCTGTTAATCTGTCTCATGTTAATTTGATTATTAGTCCACCAGAAGAATGTAGAACATAGGAGAAAGTAAAAATTATTTTTTCTCACCCTGCAAAGAACAAGAAAAAATGTCCCAAAATCAGAGGCAGTGGTTGAAAATATGTTAGAGTAAACTCAACCAGAAATAATTTTCTGCATATTAAAAAAACTGAAGAACTGATACTGGCAAAAATTATTGTGTGCCCTACAATGATTCCTTTGGTGATTGACTGAATATAAAACAAAAACCCCCTCTCATACAGATCAAATTCACTTATAGATCAATGCTCCCAAGCATCCTAAAGATCTTTTGCTTTGCTTTTGATCCAAAATGAGATTTTTGTCAGTTTTCCTCTATACTGATTCAGGAAGAGCTTTCCTGAAATTATGTTAAATTGGGAATTCTAAGGGGAAAAAATAGTATCTGTTGAGTTCATGATGTAGTTAATAATCATTACCAGAACAAGTTTAAAGTAATAAAAAGTGGATGGCATTGGTACCATAAAACCTGTCACATAAATACAAACAGGACTTACCCCCTCCCCCAAATAGCTTTCACATAAAATCTTGCCACCAGTTAAAAACAATAGCTCTGGGGTTAACAAAGAGAAAGTGAGTGAGTCCTATCTCCAGCAATATCCATAAGTAATTTACTGTGAGCTTGTAAACAATAGAGCAGCACAGTATGAATGCCAAAGAGGGTCTTTATATGTCGTAAAGCCACTCAAAAGTGCTCTTGCTGCAGCAAGTCTGACTGTGAGCTTTGATGTGCTGGAAAAGAAACTGCTTAGCTGAGGTCATCAGTTAGTAGAAAACAATTTCCCTCATACAGAGAAGCAGACACTGCTGTGTATCTGACATAGACAGATTGGAATTTAAAAACAGGGTTGCATAACGCGAGGTAGCTGGGAAAATGAATCTTGGATGCTCCTTCTGAATGACCGGTGTTGAAGCAAAAGGTGTGTGTGTGGGGGGGGCACCTCTAAAGCAGGGCTTCTCAACTTGGCACTGTTGACATTTGGAGCTAGTAACTCTGTTGTGCGGCTGTCCTGTGCATTGTAGGATGTTTAGCAACATCAATGGTCTCTACCCAACAGATGCCAGGAGTATCACCCTCCTGCCTCCCCAATCAGTTGTGCCAGCCAAAAATGTTTGCAGACATTGTCAAAAGTTCCTGGGGAATTAAAATCACCCCTGGTTGAGAACCACTGGTCTTGCAGAAGGCAGAACTTTATGAAAACACTGAAAGGTTTACTTGGTGGCTTTACTTACATTTCTAATTTGATTCTGGTATAATTTGCTTTTTCTCCTAAATCCCAAAACACTTTGAAAGAAACACCGTTTGTTAAATGTCACATCCTTCCACAAAACCCCCATCCCCAATCGAGGGTAATGAAATAAGTCTGTATCTTATCTCATATCATAACATGATAAAAATGAATTACAGAGAAGTGCCTAAACTCTCCTGTGATATTTTTTCTTTTAGACCTTGACAAATACTATACATAAAGCAGTGTTCTGAGATGCAAAGGTTGGTCAGGGAAACCTAATAAAGACCAACTCTTTATTAATATTGAATGCATGAAACTATTCAAATCACAAAGCCCTGCTGAGAAGAATATACATTCACAATCATAAACAATACATAAAGAGACATATTTTGCCATGTATAATGTGCTCCCGTGTATAAGGCACACCCTCGTTTTTGGCCTAAACTTTCAGGGGAAAAAAATCTTTAATTTTAATTTTTTAATTTAAATTTTTATTTGTTTACATTTAGGCAATTTTTTTGTATTATGAAGGGATTTCAGCATTTATTTAACATATTATGATACAAGAAATTTTATGTAACAAATAATTACAAAACACAAGAACAGATACAAGGTACAAGACATTTTACGTATCAGTAACACATTTACGATATTTACGCCTCATAGGAGGGGAAAAACTCTTCATCGTTGCAAGTTCGCTGTAAGTTCAACAAAAACGATTATCGAATTCTGGAATGTTATTTTGCATACGGATATCATTATTGATTTCTAGAGTTACACTTTTAAGTCATAAGCAGAAATAAAAGAATTAAAAACATTTATATAAATATGGAATTAGTACTACCTGTGTGTAATGTGCGTCCTTATTTTTCCCTCACAAATTTGGGCAAAAATGTACGCCTTATACATGGCAAAATATGGTATATTCAGGAGGAAGAAAATTAAATATTCTGATTAAAAAGTATTGGGAGCAAACAGAAAGGCACAAAAATGTAATTGCACGCAGCTGCCTTTACTCTGTGAGGTCTCCTAAAACATACGTGTTGAAAGTCTCACTATTTTTCAATGCTGGCTTATGATTCCTTATCCATTCTGTGGCTTACAATGCTTGATGCCAAAAGCTCTGCCAGAACACCTTTGAATTCAATTTGATTCTAAAACTTTGCTTAACTCTCTTTCAAACTTCTACTCACCCAAGGCCAGAAACTTCAAGTCAAATGAATGACAGAACTAATGTAGCTAACAAGACATTGCCTTGAATTGCTTCATAAAGCTTTCAATCTAATGTCATTAATGTCTGAATATAAATTTATTGACTTCCATTGAGATTAATAGCAAGTCGATCATATTGACTGAATCCGAATGAGTCAGTTGGATCATGTTGGTCAATAAATGTTGATCCAAGTTATAAAGAGCAGCCAGGGTCGAATGTAATGAAGCTTACAATAACCAATACAATACCGGGTATATCTTTTGTTAAGAAATATTGCCCCTGAGAACAAAAAAGAAGCTTAAGGTAACAGCCTATTAATGTTGACATCCAACCCCAAAGAAAATAGTGGAACGTATGTTCAGGTACAATCAGGGATATGCTGATATAGCACTTAGTGATAATATCACTAACTTATTTTAGAATGTTTTTCACTCTCAAAATAATGAAATTATGTGAATTCTATGGACACCAATATCTAGCTAACCAATTTGGTGGGCACTGACAGCAATGAGTTAACTTTCACGTTGAAAAGAAAAAGGAAAGAATAATTCATAGAGATATAAATGTTCTTTTAATATTGAAATTATACAGTGATTAAGACAAATAGTGAACAAATAAATAAGTCATGAAGGACAATCATGATTAATAATTGTTATGTACCACATGCTATGAATCGAGTCATTCAGTTCTCACGATTCTAGGGGGTAAGTGTATGATCTCCATTTTACAGATGGTAAAACTGAGGCATGGAGAGGCTACATAACCTTGTTATTGATGATAGAGGTGGGCTTTAAGCCCACGTAGCCTGGATTCAGAGTGTACAGTCTCAATCACTGTCAGCTACAAGAAGGAATTAGAATTCTGAAGATTTGGGAGAAGGCTGTTGCAGGTAGAGGGATCAGGCAACACAAAGGGTAGGCAGAGAAAAAACCTGGCATGCTTGAGAAATAAAAAGTATGCCATGGTTGCAGGAGGAGAGACAGGAAGGGGAGAATGAAATGAGAAGTAACAGATATTTTAACCTATGTTTGTCTATCACTGTTGAGAATTATTCAGTATCTCTAGTCTGTATTTCCCCTTTATTCCTGCTTTTTTGAAATCACCTGAAATTTGACTTCCAGATTTCAAACACTTTTCCCTTCGTATATTTGGAACTGCTTCTGAACAATGAGGAAAGAAAATATTACTAATATGTCTATAACCCATCCCCTTTTTCCTGGGAAGAAAAATAACAAATCTGGCCAAATCTCCTTTTACATTGATAGCATTTGCTAACAGGGTGTGGAGTGCTTTTCACAGGATATACCTGGTCTGTCTTGGTTGCTTATGGTAAACAAATCGGGAATTTATGAATTCGTGGGGCACAGCCTATGGGAAAATATCACCCACAGCTGAATTATTATCAGAGTATAAAATTGAGACTCTATGTGACCAAAATAGCTCCCTTTGTGTAAGTGATGAACTTTACTTATTAATTATTTTTGAATAGATGAATGACAATATATACATATACACAAAATGTTTAATCTCCAAAATAGAAATTCAGTTGTGAAATTAACATGGAATGTTTACAAAATTTTACTGTATCACTAAGAACTCACCAAAGCCTTACAAAAGTAGAAACTATGCAGGCCTCATTCTCTTAGAGCAAGCAGTAAAACAAGTAATATACAAAACAAAGAACAAAGAAGTTTATGTGTTTAGAAAAGTAAAACACTCTTTCAGAGAACTCTACGGTTCAACATCAAAACTGAAATTTCTGTCTCTTTAGCTAAGAAGGCTAATGAGAGCAGAGCACACACTACACTTTGGAAGGCAACCAAAGTCAACTTCAGAGGAAAATACACATATTAGTACACAACACGTCAAAAAACAAAGAGCCAAACTGTCCATTTAAGAAACAAGAAATCAAAAAACAAAATGGCCAATGAAAACAGAAAGGAGTTGACAATGGTAACTGAGAAAATAGAAGATAGTACAACAAAAAGCACGTTCTTTTAAAGCACAATAAAGGAGATAAATCTTATAAAACAAAACATTTAGATGAACTAAAATATCAAAGAACTACTTTAAAAGCCCCACCAAGTACCAGACAATTTTATAGCTATGTTCATTCAATATTAAATGGGACAGATAATTCCTATATTTTATGAGTCATATCTGATTAAAGGAGGCAAAGTTTCTCAGTTCTAACATGTCTCTGATTCTAAAGCTCTGCAAAAACAGCATGCATGTGTGTGCGCACACAAGATGCCCCCCTCAACAAACCAATGTTAATACATCCAATAAAAATTACCAGTAAGTCATTAGCAAATCAAATCTAAAATATACTTTTATTTAAAACAGACATTTTAAAAGAAAAGTCCTCCAAAACAAAGTTTTAGTCTAGGAATTCAAAAATTGTTTAACATGCAGTCTCTCTTCCACAAGAAACTACGTATATAGCCACATACATACCAAAAGAACAATGTTAAATGTTAATGCCTATTTTTTATAAAATAAAAACCAAAATAATTTTAGGTCAACGAGGGAAAGGGTATACATTTATAATTATTTACCAAATTGTCTACTAAGAAATCTCAAAAAAACTATTAAAAATAAAGGGTTGAATAAACTATCATACATATAATATATATTTTAAAAATTACTAGTTTCCCTGTGTACCAACAGTGACCATCTGGAAAATACAATGGGCAAAAATTTCATTTATACTAGCAAATAAATATGTATGTATCGTGTGTGTGTGTGCATACACGCGTGGGTGTGCGTGGATGTGTGTGTGTGTGATACCTAGAAATGACAGACACCCTCTATCTTGATTTGCAATCCTTTCCTTACTCTGTTTTTCATCCCTCTGCGGAGGGCTCAGTCTGTCAATATAAACCTAAACCTTCCCTTCAAGCCTATCCCAAGTCCCATGTCAAGACCCCCCTCTACATGGCATTTCCTATAGTCACACATTTATTCCATTCTACTTATTTTTGTTTCTGGTGAAAGGTTCTTTCCCCACAGCAGCTGAGACCTCCTTGAGTCTACTGGGTAACCTCCTGTGTTAGGATGAATTTTTTCAGCAGTAACTGATATGCTTCTAAGTGCCACCATACAGTGTCGGCCCATCCTGTACTTACATTTGCCCACATGACCCCCTATACCATTATGACTTGAGGCTGCAAGACGTGAGGCTACCTTACCCTGCTAGAGTGATTATGATGACAGAATCAGACACTGTGAGGTGTGGAGAGTATAATAAAACCAAGATACAAGGTTCTGAGAGCTGAGAAGAGAAGAGATCTGGTCCATAGGGCCTGCCAGAGCTCTGTGAGTCACCACTGCATAAAAAGCAACAGGCCTGAATCAGCCTTACAGCCTTGCACCCACCCTCTGCCACCTTTGCACATCCTGGGGAAAAGTCAAATATCTTCCCATGTGGCACTGATGGGAACACAGCACCAGTGGGAACACAGACGCCTTGCCGAATACCAGTGAGGAGGAGTGACCACAGCTGAGGACAGGCAGCATAGTCCATCCCAGTAGATACCAGTATAGATCACATGACCACAGCTTGGGAGACCTGGTGCCACCCTCAACACACACTCAGAGCCATAATGCTACATACCGTGTTTCCCTGAAAATAAGACCCACCCCAAAAATAAGCCCTAGCATGATTTTTCAGGAGGACATCCCCTGAACATAAGCCCTAATGTGTCTTTTGGAGCAAACCTTAATATAAGACCCAGTCTTATTTTTGGAGAAACACGGTAAATTCTGGAACTTAGCTGCTTTCTTAAGAAGAAACAGGGAAAGAGGAAAAATTCTTAAGTAACCACTTGTCCAGAACTCACTGACTATATAAGCTTTCTGCCACTGGAAAGACTGGGGACTTAAAATAGAAATAAGGTGAATTCTGGAAAAACCGTCACAATTTGGTACACATGAAACATCACTTGGAAATCCACTGCCCATATAAATACAAGAACAACGCTCAGTAGACACAAGGCACAATGATGTGGTGTCTCAAAGTTGCTTCAAAGGAATGTATCTTGGCCCAGATTTAGGAAAACCACAGGCATTCCTCCCAAAAGGAACAGCAGGAAACACCACGGTATTATATGTCTTTTAAGGCTGAGAGGAAAGAGTGGGGGAGCATGACCATCTTTGCAATCTACCATTAGGTACCGTATGATTGAATACAATTCTGTACCTTGGCATTTCAAATTTGCTGACTCCACTAAAAAGGAAAAACTCAGTTTTCCATCTATATAGGGGAAAACTCAGTTCTCCCCTTCTACATCTTTCCTGAGTCTCCTTTACTGCTCACACAAAACACACTTCTGACACTGCTGGTCACCAAATACATGAGGTTTTCCCCCCACAACAAGCAATTCTCTGCGACACCATCTGGGTGTCCTGCAATCCAAACTTTACTCTGACACTATCTACTCAGAGATAGAATTAGATTCTGCAGGTTAACGGTTCAGTTCTGCAAGACTCCCCCCCCACCACACACACACACACACACACACACACACACACACACACACTTCTGATGCCAGTCGCAAGCCCAGGTTGTTACCTGTGCTTCTGACCAATTGGTTATAAATCAGAGGTTCCCAAGACCCTCTCTTTGGGTATGATTAATTTGCTAGAGCAGATCACAGAACTGAGGAAAACAGTTTACTTATATTTACTAGTTTATTATAAAAGGATAAAATAAAGGATACAGATGAACATCCAGATGGATGTGCATAGGACAAGATATGTGGGAAGGAGTATGGAAATTCCATGACCCCTACTGGTGCACCGGTCTCCCTGCCCTCCACGTGTTCACCAACCCAAAAGCTCTCTGAATCCACTTTTGGGAGTGTATGGAGGCTTCATTACATAGGCGTGATCAATCATTAACGCCATTCTCACCCTTCCCCCTTCTCAAGAGAATGGGGGGTTGGGGTTGAAAATTCCAAGCTTCTAATCATGGCTTGTTATTTCCCATATCCAGCTCCCATCCAGGAGCCATCCAGGAGCTCACCCAGAGTCACCTCATTAGAACAAAAGACACTCCTATCATCCAGGAAATTACTAGGGTTTCACGAGCTCTCCATCTATGTAGGGGAACTCAGCTTTCCATTTGTCAGGAGCCGGGGGTAAAGACCAACATATATTTCTGACTCTAAATCACAATATCACACCCAGGTTACCTACATTTATAGATAAAAGAGACATGAGAAGTTAGCAGTAGCATTCTAAAATCAATAGCTGGAAAAACAGAAGGAATAATAGAAAAAAGACATATTACGCAGATGCCTGGCAATTATGATATTCTGCTTGAAGTTTGTGTTGACCTCAAATTTTCCTTGCAGTCTGCCTAATTTCCTCCTATTTCTGTTTGAATATTAAACACCTGTTATCCTATATGAAGTCTGTGTTTCCTCAAAACAGTTATCAATCTGGGCATTCAATTACAAAGTTCCTCAAATTGTTTCTTGGATCAAATAGATTCTAAGAGTTTCAATATCTTTCTTTCCAGTCATCCTCAAATAAGTTTATTATAGCTACTTCATTTCAAAAATAAATGAATATAACTGGAGATCCAACACTAACACTTTAACAACTTCCGTAGGAAGATGAGCACTTAACCTGTATATGGAGTTCTGAGAGGAGGTTAGAGTAACTAATTAAATTAAATGTGAGTAGTTATGTTGGCTAATATTCTACTTCTGTGGATTCTGCGTACCAGAGGCAGGTGGCTTATTACAACTTGGAGAGGACTCCTGCAAAGCTAACTGCTTCTCTGGGAATTTTAACTCAGAGATAAAAATTTGGGACAATTTTTTTTCATATGTATTCAATACACACTGCCAGGTAAATTGCAAGCTTCACAGCTAGCTAAATGCAGGAAGACAAACAGCTGCTAGACTTGCTTCATTCCCAAAACTGGTTCAGCAAGAACAAGACTATCCCAGACAACCAGTCCCCTTACCATCAGGCCTCCTGGATCCAACCTAATCCCTGAAGTGCCTGTGTTTCTGCAGCAATTCCCAAAGAATAAGCCTGACTGAAAGTTTCCAGTAAGCTGCGGAATCACTCTTCAACAGGGCGGTGACTATGTCAAAAGATGAGTGACTAACATTGGCTAACTAATTCCAGGATGACACCAGAAGTGGTTGAAGTGTGGGTATATACCAGTCTCCCTACCTAGAGGAGGGCTTGCATTGGGAAGTCTTCTAGTAATAAGTGTGGCAGAAAGATGACACTAATATGTAAGGCCAGGGCTGGTTCTAGTAAAATCACAGGTTATTTTTACAGGAAAGTTCTGGGCTCTGAAATTCTGTGTGTGTGTGAGCGCGCGCGCGCACACACACACACACACACACACACACACACACACACACAAGATATTCCCTCTCTTTATCAGCCTAATTTTGTGAAAATGAATAATGTTCATAAAATAAGAATTTCTGATGCCTAGATTAATTGATGAGTTCACAGTAACAATTATGGCTTCTTTTCCCCCATTCCTCAGCTTTAATTACATGGTGTTTTCTGTGGTTTGTTAGAATGCTTAGGTCCAGTGCTACACTTGCCAACACATAACCCACCTGATAGAGCAATATAAAATATTTGGTAATAGAGTAACACAATGTGTGGCTCTACAGAAATACAACTGATTTTTAAAATAGACATACTATAAAAATCATAAAAATTCAGATTTGGGAAGCACCTTATAAGTGTTCGACAGCCACCCCAGGAATTAATACACATATAATTTGCTGTCTGCTTCTAAGTAGATGCCTTGGGAATCTATGCCTCTATTCAATGTATACTTCATTTATGCCAAACATTTTATAACTTGTTTCATTGGTATGACCTCGAAGCTCTATCAGTTTTTTTGATATGTGCTTAAGAGTGCTGAGATACCTGTGATAATTCTGGGTCTCTAGGAAAGCACAAGGAATACAAAGAAGATATATCATCAAGTCTCATGAGGAAGGATAGTCAAGAACTCATAGTGCCACCACCAAGGTGACAGTGGAAGCAGTGACAGGGTATAGTGGGCAATTAAACTCAAGTTCCTTCCTAGTGGTTTCCACCCAACCTGAAAATATCGCCACATGATCCATCCTTGACTCACCATGTTAAGGGAACCTCTCTCACCATCCACAGATCTGTTAATCTCCCTTGTGTTTTTTTCTTGTGCTTTTATGCATGTGTTACCAGTTCATAATAGTGTTTACTCGCACATTACCTCAGTCCCTCGATTCTTCTTGGCCAGTCACTTCCAGCTGCCACAGTAAGAACAGCACAGCACATGAAGAAAGTACCCAAGGTTCAGTAGATTTCTCAGGCATAGCAAATGTATCAGTCTGCTAGGGCTGCCACAACAAAGTATTACACACTGAGTGGCGAAAACAACAGATTTTTTACTGTTTCACAGTTTTGGAGGCTACAAGACCAAGATCAAAGTGACAGCAAAAACACACTCCCTCTGAAGGTGGTAGGGAAGGATCTTTTCCAGGCCTCTCCCCTACCTCCTGGTAGTTCCTTGACTTAACGACAGTATAACGTTAGTCTTCGCATGGTGTTCTCCCTGTGGGTGTGTCTGTCTCTGAGTCCACTTTTATCCCTTTTATAAAAACACACTCATATTGGATAAGGGCCCACCCTAATAACATCTTTTTAACTTGGTCATCTGCAAAGACCCTATTTTCAAATAAAGTCACATTCACAGCTACTGGAGGTTAGGACTTCAACATCTTTGAGGGGATACAATTCAACCCATAACAGCAAAGTTCATGTGTATACATTCTCAATTTGCAGCCACGTCTTCCCTCTTTCTCTGCTCTTTTTCAAAGATCGATCTTTGAGGAAATAAGTTCCAAAAGGTAATTTTTGAAAAATGAAGATATTAGTGGGACAATTAGAAAAAATTAAATAAGACCTGTAGATCAGTTAATAGCATTGTAGCCATATTAACCTTTTGGTTTTGATCATTGTACTAGAGTAATAAGATGTTAACATTAGGGGAAACTAAGTAAAGGACCTGTGGGAACTCTACTATATTTACAACTTGTCTGTAAATCTAAAATTATGTCAAAATAAAAATTAAAGAAAAAGTCATGTGAATCCAAATCCAGGAATTCAGTAGTTATTCAAATTGTACCCTGTTTCCCTGAAAATAAGACCTAGCTGGACAATCAGCTCTAACATGTCTTTTGGAGCAAAAATAAATATAACACCCGGGAGAAGAGTAGAGTAGAGTAGAGTAGAGTAGAGTAGAGTAGAGTAGAGTAGAGTAGAGTAACCCGGTCTTATATTATGTAAGACCCAGTCTTATAGTAAAATAAGACCGAGTCTTAATTTTTGCTCCAAAAGATGCATTAGAGCTGATTGTCCAGCTAGGTCTTATTTTCAGGGAAACATCTTATTTTCAGGAAAACAGGGTACTACTCCATGATTTTAAGGGATAAGTTAATTTAGATTCATACATTTTGGTAAAGTATAATTCTTTATACTCATTACCATTCTTCATGAAGATTATACACACACACACACACATACACATATAAAGTTTCGGGAAAAAAATACCGTGGAGCAATTTGCGCATTGCTTATATTGATTTAAATGCAAATGATTTTGGCAGTAACTTAAAGGGCAATAGTAAATGATCTTTGAATAAGCTCTAGTTATATACATATAAAGACATGCATCTGCATTTTTCCAACCTTTCATGGCTGACCAGCTCTATTCTGCAGAATACTGGTTTATGTTAAATTTGCAACTGGTCAGGTCAAGTAAGGTGTAAATGATGTTATTAAATTTATGTATAATTGTTCAAATATTTAATTCTTTTCTAGATAATACTGTAAAACCTTGTTTTTCGAGTCCATATCAGAACTGGTGGAAAAGCAAGGGCTTAGATAACAATCAAAATGTCTTTGGCTCCTGAGCCTCCCAAAATAATGATACTTGGATTACAAGGTCTGAAGATCCTTTCCTTCCTGATGGGTCTCAAATTACTCTAAAACTCTCCTTTGTGGCTTTTCACTGCCATTACTCTAACCCTATTCTGCTTTGGAGTCAGACAGCCTAAATTTGAATCCCTACTTTAACACAAATAATTCCATTCTGGGTAAGTAATTTTCCTTCTCTGAACCTGTTTCTACATCTCCAATGACACCCTTTCCCCCCTCTCAAATGTTGGATTTAATTAAATGATCCTGGCACACAGCAAGCACTTAGAAAATGGATGAAAGCACAGATTCTGCAGTCATATAATCCTGGTTTGAATCCTGAGTAGCTGAGTGTGATCCGGACACATCACTTGACATCCCCTACAGCAGGTTCCTATAAACTGCAGATAATAATGGTACCTCTTCCACAGAGTGGGTGTGAGTTCTAGAATGAAACACTTGTGAACAGCACCTCGCATAATGCTTAGCACTCAGAAAGCCCCATATAATATGAACTGCTAGTAGTGGTACTACTACTACTACTACTATTTATTATTCACAAGACTGTGAGACAGCCCCGTGGTGTCACGACAGGGGTTGTTGGCATTTCTGTCATTGCTTCTGTGCTCTTTCAGCAGACACAAGTGTACCTGAGGTGAGAGAATGGTTTATCCACATCCAAGAACTACAACTATGGCTTAAGAATGCAAAGGCTAGCTGGTTCTTTTAATGGCTGTAGACCTTTTCCCCAAATGGTTGGAAAATGTCCCTGGGCCTTTGCTGCTCCAAGTTGGTCCAGGGACCAGCAGCATGAGCACCAGCATTCCCTGGGAACTCACTAGAAATGCATCCCCTGGGTTCCAGTCCAGACCTAGTGAATCAGAATCTGTAATCTTAACCAGATCCCCAGGCGACTTATATGCACAATAAAGTAAGAGGAGGGACCCAAAATCTAGAGCTTTTTTAGGGTCCTTTCAGAGATACAACCCAGTGTTGAGTTCCAAGATATCTTCTCTAACTCTGCACATAAATCTATTCACCAGCTTTCTTAGATGTCAGAGTGGAGTTCCATACCCTCTGGCTTATTAGCGCCTACCTTCCATCCACTTTGCTTTCCAGATTATTTCAGCTTTCATTCATCTTGGTTTCAGTGTCTTGACAATTACATCCCCACCTCGGGATGAGATTTCTAATACATAAATTAAATTTATGCTCCCCACCCACTCTCTGAGTATTTCAGTGTTTTAAGTAAAGTTTGAGAACACTTCCATTGCTTCACCTAAACAACATGTGCAAAGTCCTGAAACTAATAAACCATTTAAGAAAAATCTCGTATTTTTACCATGAAAAATGTCTTTAATGTATTTTCAGATGTTCACATCTACCCAGTCATACTTTATTAATATCTCCACGGTTAATATAAGAATAAATACTTCATGTTATAGATCCCCAAAACAATCTTCCACAATCCAAATCACTTAAATATCTATTAAGTATAAATGTATTTGCACTTTTGAAATGTGATTTTTGACTATACATCTCATAACGGTTTTCAGTGCATATGTATATAATAATGTAGTTGAATTGGGGGAGGTTAGATGTAATAGTTTAATATCTAAGCCATTCTTATTCAAGGGAACTTCAGATTAAAGATCTATTTTTGCATATATTTATCAGAGAGCAAAATAGGGTATTTTCCCTATCTTTTTCACCCCTGGCAACTATATTCATTGGGGGGGAAAGGAGCAAGGAATTAAAAGAGATAACTTATATTCATTTTAATAAAGTAGAATAAATATAGACATAAAACCCATTATGTTTCATGAGCAGCAGAATCTTCTGAAAGGTTATTCAAAACTCAATGATAATTGCAAGGACATTCTGCTGTAAAGGTATGGAAATCTCATGTCTGTGCAATTGTTAAGATTATCCTATGCATTTCTCTACCTGTGTTTATGTATCTGCATTATAACCATACTGCTCTTCCATGCAGAGTTGGAAGAGGAAAGCATAATGAAAAAAGGCTTTCTGTGTTCTACACCTTGATGCAAAATGGACTATGTCGAAATGCCAATGTCAAATCAACAACTTGAAAGAGAAAATGAATAAGCAAATTCATAGAGTAATATGTGCTTTCTCCTCTGACTCAGGCTTACAGAGATAAATAAGCAGGGTGGGGATGAGGCAGGAGGGGGAGAACACAGCATCTTCCCTACCTTCATAGCATCAGATAAGTCAGGCAGTGAGGAGTTGGAGAAATGGGAGGAGATAGCGGTGGACAAGGGATGCTTCCATTTTCTGAGTTATTAATCCCTTCAAGGGGTAAATACACACATCTGTAAGCTTGACATGACCCCTGATTTATTTTTTAACCTAGACTCCACAGACAATGTGTGGAAAATCTACCTTAAAAACAGAAATGTTCAGAGTCAATGTTGTAAGAATAAAAGAAAAATGTCAGAGTGCTGAAGGGCAGGTGCAATAAATTTCAAGAAGTCTTTCTCAGAACGTTCACTGAGGTGTTTCAATCTGCACATGGTGTTCATGCCGAGCAGAGGCTATTTACTTCTGGGTCTGGCACCTAAAACCAGCAACTGGCTCTATTCCTCACAGGGGGGTACAAGTGAAGAAGTTTTTCATTTTGTTTCACCCTCTTACCTCCACTCCAAAAAATCATTTTTATGACTAAATTATAACAATCTCTACATATTTTATCAATATCTGTATCCACTTACTCTGTATTTAGTACTTTGGCTACTCTCTCCTAACTCCCTAAATCATTCAAAATATTTCAGCAAGTAACAATTCCTAAAGGGCTTTACCACTAGATTCACTGCACATGAAAAATACATTTTTAAAAAATATATACTTTCCCTCCTTTACTTAATGAAATCAGTTAGACAGTGATTCTACACCCAATATCCCATACAAAACAATCTTATATTTTTCATCGACTCTTCTGCCAAATCAACACTATAAATTCAAACAATGCATCTGGAGATTTACTGTGTGCCATGTGCTTGGTGAACGAAGTTGTGCAAGATAGATAGATAAATAGATAGATAGATAGATAGATAGATAGATAGATAGATAGATATAGATGATATAGATATAGATATAGATATAGATATAGATATAGATATAGATATAGATATAGATATAGATATAGATATAGATATAGATAGATATAGATACAGATATAGATATGTCCCCAACTGAAGATGATCATGGCCTATATCCTTCTCTGATGATTGAAAAAAGAAAACTAATCATGATAGAAAAATGAGTTGGCTTATTTCGCTCAGCATTACACTCTCAAGATCCATCCATGTTGTCACAAATGTTCCTATATCATCTTTCCTTACCGCCGAATAGCATTCCATTGTGTATATATACCACAACTTCTTCATCCATTCATCTATCGAAGGACATTTTGGTTGTTTCCATGAGCGAAATAAGTCAGACAGAAAAAGCAGAGAACCATGTGATTGCACTGATATGTGGTATACAAACCAAAAGCAACAAAAGAACAAGACAAACAAATGAGAAACAGAAACTCATAGACACAGACAATGGTTTGGTGGTTGCCAGAGGGTAAGGGGGGTGGGGGGTGGGGGGTGGGAGATGAAGGTAAGGGGGATCGAATATATGGTGATGGAAGGAGAACTGACTCTGGGTGATGAACACACAATGGGATTTATAGATGATGTAATACAGAATTGTACACCTGAAATCTATGTAATTTTACTAACAATTGTCACCCCAATAAATTTAATAAAATAAAAAAAGAAAAAAAAAGAAAAATGAGTTGGACACAAAATTCTAACAAAACTTTCCAATTAACATCTTTATGGGCCAATAAAATTATAAGCCTAAAGAAAATTAACCAATGTATATAATACAATTAATAGCTAAAAACTTTCCTGTTTTACCTCCGGTTAGATTATAAACACTGGGAAGATAGCAATCAAGTGTTACATTATCTTTTTATACCCCACAGAGTTTGGTACAATGCTAGCCACACAGTGAGCTTTTGGAAAATACTTCTAAATTGAAAAGAATTATCAGGGATCTTTGTAGTTTCATGCAGAGGGAAAGAGGAGTATCTGAAGGCATTTTCTGCCAGCAAATAACAGTACTCTCTTAACCTTTCAGAGGGGAAGCGGTGAGTATGGCAGGCAGGAGGAATGGATGGCCAAACAGGCAGGCGTGAGGCCAGTGAAAATTTTCCGGATGTTGAAAACGTCTGAGTAGATAAAATTCGTTGGCTTCCATTTTGTTGGGGGTCATTTAAGCTTATCATAAAATCTGTTTATCTGACCATACCTCTTCTTTACATCATTGGCTTCTCCACCCTAACTTTGCATTTGCTCAAATAAGTGTGAAACAAGTAAATGGATAAGAGAAAAACTACTAGGCATCAACTAGGAAAAATATAGTCTGCTTCTTAAAGGATAAGGGAAATCACATAGATCTTCTTCCTATCGAGAGAAAAATGGCTCCTCTTCTATGCAACCTTGATTTAGACTTGACTGGATTCTTCTCGTGGTGAATATTTCAGACCCAAACTCACCATTAGCAAGATTTGCAGTTTGTAATAGATGCTATAAATGAATCACCAAGAGGGTAATAACAACTTACGACTTCTAAGACGAAGTTCTAATGCATATGACGTGAACACTGGAACAAAAATCTCCCTTCAGTACAGTACTAATTGGCACCAGAGTAATAAAAGGCGAAGCTACCCACATCCCTCTGGACTGTTCTCCTAGGACAGACCCAGGACTTACTAGCAATGATGTTAATTCTTACCACTTCTCATAAATGTTGGGTTTCTAAATATCTAATACTTTTAAAAACTATTCAAGATATATAAAAGCCATCCTGAGGATGTCCTACCCTCCTTTCCTTCGCTCGCACCATTACCAATTCTCACTCGTTTGGCAGAATTAAGTCCAAAGTAGCATTTCCCCTCAAGGCTGTCTCTAACTTCTGAAAATGATGTTATAGGCTGAAGCACTATTTCCCACAAAATGGACATACCATTTCTCTAGATCAGGGGTCAGGCAAATCTTTCCCACCACCTGTTTTTTTGTAAATAAAGTTTTACGTGGCCGGTTAGCTCAGTTGGTTAGTACATGGTACTAACAACACCAAGGTTGCTGGTTTGATCCCTGCATGGGCAAAATACATACATGCATACATACATACATACATACATACATATGTATATAAAGTTTTATTGGAACACAGGGGGTATTGTCCTTGGCTGTTTTCCCACTACAATAGCAGAACTGAATAGCTGCAACAGAGATTGTATGGACCTCAAAGCTGGAAATATTTACTATGTGGCCCTTTAAAGAAAAAGTTTGCTAACCCTGCCCTAGATTTTTTTAAAAAGCGCCATATCACTGCCATATTTTGCTCTGTGCCAGTTACCTTAGAAAAAAATTGGTCCAACTTAATGAAAGATATACAGATGGCCAAAAGCAGATGGAAGCATGCACATTATTATTCACTAGAGAAATGCAAACTAAAACCACAATGATATACTACTTCAAACACACTAGAATGGCTGAAATTAAGAAGACTGACCATATCAAGTGTTGGCAAGAATGTAGAGGAACTGGAACTCTCAGACATTGCTCATGGGTATGTAAAATGGCACAACCACTTTGGAAAACAGTTTGACATTCTTTTATAAAGTTAAACATACCTTTCTCTATGACTCAGAAATTCTATTTCTAGGTATTTGACCTAAGAGAAATGAAAACATATTCTCATAAAAAGACTTGGACATGAATGTTCATAACAGCTTTATTCATGATGAGATGGACTGATTCTACAAAAGAAGCCACCGGCTGAGTCCGCAGGAGCTGAGCAAGGCTGTGAGGACAGAACACTGTGGACCTCACTGATTCATAGGATCACCAGGAGTCAGAGCTTACTCAGTGGCATCTAACACACACACAAACTGGAAACAACCTAAATGTCCATCAAATGATGAATGGATAAACATATTGCAGTATATCCATACAATGGAATACTGCTCAGCAATAAAAAGGAATAGACTATTGATATACACAGCAGTATGTGCAAATCTCAAAAACATACTGATGGCTAGAAGAAGCCAGACAGGGCCTGAAGTAAAATTTGAATGGGAAGGAGCACAAAGGAATTTTTGCGGGCAGCTGTGGAAATCTCCTATATACTGATTATGGTGATGGGCAAATAAGTGCATAAAAATGTCAAAACTCATCGAAATGTAAAACAATATTAGTCTATTTTATTTTATGTAAAATATACCATAATAAATCTGATTTTTTTTAAAAACTATCATTCCGTAATCTTTCATGAGCCAGCTCATCTATCCTAAATTCCTCAAATTACTTGGATTCTTGTCTCCTTTCAGCCTAATCTAACAATTCTCCATTATGCTCCCACTTTGATAGCCCTCATATTCCAACAACTACACATATTATATGTCTTCTAAATATATTATTTCTTTTACATTCCTGTTAGATATCAGACTTATAAGAATTCCATAGCTCCTTAAATGTCATCAACTCCAATTAACTAACCTTAAATGCTCTCCTAATGAGGAACGTGTCATGTTCATCATTTGGTTAATCCAGAATCTGCCTTACCTCTAATTCCTGCCACTGGTTCCAATTCTGCCTTTTGGAGCCATATTCAAAAAGCTTAACTACTCTTCCACCCATTCAAATACATGCCATTCAAATGTATGACACACAGATACACAAAATTGATCATATCTCCCTCAATCTTTGCTTCAAGCTGAACATCCTCAATCATTTCTTATGAAAAGTTCTAACTCTCCAATGCAATGCTGAATCTAGTTGAATTCTTGATATCCTCACTGTGTTAAAGTTTGTGTTGACAAGACAAACAAATGAGAAACAGAAACTCATAGACACAGACAATAGTTTAGTGGTTACCAGAGGGTAAGGGGGTGAGGGGTGGGAGATGAGGGTAAAGGGGATCAAATATATGGTGATGGAAGGAGAACTGACTCTGGGTGGTGAACACACAGTGGGATTTATAGAAGATGTAATACAGAATTGTACACCTGAAATCTGTGTAATTTTACTAACAATTGTCACCCCAATAAATTTTTTAAAAAAATGTTTGTGTTCACATTCTTTAATCATGCTACCAAGTGGGATTATTCTGTTAATCCAGAGAACAAAACTGTAACTAGTGGGTAAAAATGTATAGGTAAATCCATTATTGCTTAATGTAAGAGAAATTTTTCTAACAACTAAAACTGCCCCTAAATGTAATATTTGAGCAGAGATTAGACCATTAGTTAGATATAGGGAAGAGAATTTTGTATTTTCTAGAAGTTGGACTAGAAAACCTTAAAAAATATATTCCCCAATACTCTGATTTGATAACTGTCAAAGGCCTCCAAGCTTATGAGAAAGGGAAATGGTTAGTTTGTAAAAAAGACAAAAATTAGAAGAAATCAGAATATGGTTGACTGGGTCTCTTGAGCCTGGTTTGGGTCCTTCAATAAGATGAAAACAATTTATGAAATTGAGTAGGATAAAGAAGTGTACCACACTAAAGATAGAAAAGAATTTCTCACATATATCCCCTAAGGCCAGAGTTGTTTAGTCCTGTCAGATACTAGACTACATGCTTTGTTCTACCCTGGTGGTTAAATAATGCCCCAAATACCACATGTCCAAGGCTGCTTTGGCCAGCCTATCACTCACAACAAATACACTCACAATAAATAGCACATTCTGGAAAACAAACTGAAGGGCAGCTATTCAAAATAGGTCTCAGTTCTACACCATATCACTCCAAAAAGGAGTAGAATAATGCAATCAGTGCATTTTCAGAGTTTAAATTGTTGCCCACAGATTAGGGATTCCAAATTCCAATCTGCTTTGTTTTCTTCCTTCCCTCGTGTAAATGAGCTTACCCTAGGATCTAGCTAGGTTGTGGGCTTTTAGAAAAATGCTTTCGCTTGCAATTGATAGGATCTTTCTCTTTTTTCAAAGGAAAAAAAGTGCATTAAAGATTTCGTTCTTTATAGTTCTCCAAACAACATGAGCTCAGCAAACATATTTAGTTTTAAAAGTAACTTATCAACATTGACAGCGTTCTCTTAAGAACAGCTGTTGCCTCGTAGACTACAGTGTGAACATACCCCTGAATTTAGAAACAATTCAGCTTAGAAGGAATAGTGCACATTTAGCACCCTCCCCTTAATTACCAAAGACATTTGCATGAAAGCCCAATCTTTATTTGGCAACTTCACCTTATTATTTTTTCTACGTTTAAAAATTTAAGTCCTGAAAGGTGTCATTCTGTGATGATGAGTTTCACTTGCAAAGAAGAGCTGTCTCCTCATCCCATGCCTCAGTCTAACAGCCTGTTTTTGACTTTTAGAATTGCTCTTTCCTCTCTTTTATGGAGTTGGCTGACTGTCAAAACTAGTTTTTTTGCAATCCTAATTGTGAGCTACAAGGTCATATGAGTCTTGGCTCTGACATTAGAAAATGAATTTATAAAGAAAGATACTATTCTTCATTCCTTTAATGTTCAAGATGGTAGGGAGAATTTGCATAATATGTGTTTTGCAATTTTTGTAAAACGTCGTGCCATATTTTTACAACTGACATTAGTCTTAGGGCCTTGGGTGCATAAGCTTATGTATCATAATGCGTGAATAGAGATAGGTTGGTGAGTTAGAAAAAAGCAAAATAAAAGAAAATATTGATGCAATAAACACTAAAATTCTCTCACTGTTCTTTCAGAATAATAGTTTATAATATAGAATGGTTTCTGTAAACTATTTGCCTCCTACATATGTCTCAAAATAAATTCTTACTGATCTTCCAGAGTTCACTTCAATCGAGCTAAGTTAATATTCACAAATGATGGTTTCAAAGCCTCACAAATTCTATCATTTCTTATATTGACGTACTGTATGTGCATACAAGAAGAGAACTACATGAGTATCTGTTTTAATGTTTCATTATGAAATTCTTTAGGAATTGAATATTATTAAGAACATTAAGACAGGTATAGATGGTTCTTAAGTTGGCAGAGGGCTGAAGGTACTTATCACCAGCTAAAAAGGACATTATAGCATTTTTAGGACTAGCCTTAAGTAGATAAATACAATGGAAGTTAAGAAAAGGGGAGATGAAGGCAACAAAAAGGAGAGGCTCAGGGTGCCCCAAACCACTTACTCTAGCTTAGAGTCACCCTAAGTAGCAGGATTCCAAATGATGCATCAATATTGATAATGGATTAGTGTGGCAGAATAAAAGGAGCAGGGTTCTCTATAAGACTTAGTTATTTTTATTATCATTTACAGAAATTAGGATTATTTTCAGTATTAAACAAAATCAGGCAAATTGGCATACCTTACACAACTGCAAGAAAAATGCATTGTATACCTACAGTGTGGTGTCACATGCAATTTTCCTTTTCTTTTTCTTGCTTCTCTGTATCTTCTAAAAATTATAAAATGAATATCAAATCACTCAGGATGGGCTGGATTACGCTTCAGTAACACACAATCTCCCAAATCTCTATAGTTCAGCATAACAAAAGATTGTTTCTCACTTATTGGTCACTCAAAACCTTGAGCCAGAAATATTTGCTAAGCAGCATTAAGGTCCGCTAAACACTTATTACCCACCAATTATATTTTGGTAAATATTCTTTTTTTTATGAAAACACATGTATTTTATAATATTTTTATACAATTAAGACATTATTGGATACACTATTTTATCATCTGATTTTTCTCTTAGCATAACATAAACACTTTCAGTATTATTAAATATTCTAATGTACATTATTAAATCCTATGGAATCTCATATTTTATTTCAACAATCCCCTACATTGGAAATTTAGTTATTAAAGGAGGGGAGCAACTTGAACTTTCCTGTTAGATAGAACAAGGGGTTAAAGCCTCCAATAAAAGGTCAGGAGGGAGAAAATCGGGCCTGAGAAAAGGAAGTTTTTATTAGTGCTTTTAATGGAGACTTAGGTGGTAGATCCCACACACATAGATTCAGAACTGGAGGTTGACAGAGAGGAAACTTGAGGGGACTTCGTATAGAACCCAACACTAGCAAAAGGAAGTGTGGCCTAATTATAATTTGGGTTGATGATACTCACACTGGTAATACATTACATCTAAAGTTGGAGGCAAGCTAAGTTTACACAGACTAAGGTCATAATTTGATATCTATTCAGATGTAATCACCACATCAAATGAACATCAATAAAGCAGCATGAACAAGTAATTCAAACAAATATAATGCATTATTTTTCATACACAATGAGTCCCCTCAATTGGTAGAACACCTCCTTTGAGTTATTTTTCTAATAGCAGTGGCATTATATAACTTTATATAGCACTCTTTATATAGCACTCTTAATCAAGTATTTATTAAACTCAGCTCTTTCCTGATTACAAGTCAAGATGGCAGAATAGTAAATGCTGTGCTTACCTCCTCTCACGGCCACATCAAAATTACAACAAAACTACGAAGCAACCATCATTGAGAATCACCTGAAATCTAGCTGAACCAAAGCCCTACAACTGAGGACATACAGAAGACGCTACCTGGAGACTGGTAGGAGGAGCAGAGAAACACAACAGCTTGGTCCCACACCCTCATATGACCATGAAAAACTCAGGAGGAATATCTCGGGTGTGGTGGTCCCCCTCTTCACCCTGCCCAGAATGACGGGTCCCAGCTCCACACCACGCTCCCCAGCACAGTGCCAGGGAGAGAAGTCATCATAACTTCTGGCTGTAAAAAACCAATGGAGATTGTGGCTGAGATGAGGGCAGCTGAATTCCCAGGCATTCCTCTTAAACGGGCCATGCATGGATTTACTTATGGATGAATTCACTTGCTCTGAGCTCCAGTGCTGCGGCAGCAGCTCAAAAGGCACCAGGGACACATAGGGAGGAACTGAATTATCTGGCTGCAGGGCGAGGGCTGGAGGGGCAGCTTTCTCCTGGATGGAGGAGCTGGCAAAAGTCATTGTTTCTTTGTTGAGCCCTCTCCTCTCCCAGCATGCAGACATAGGTGGCCACCATATCCGAGTATCCATCAATCTGCCTAACACCATTCCTTCATGCCACCCTGGTGATTCCCTGAGACACTACCCCACCCAACTTCAAGCAGACCCAAGCCACTTCCAGTGGCTTTTCCAAACAAATAACCTGTCTTGGCTCATGTTGTGGTCTTTCCTAAAATCTCTCAAAGGTTCACAAAACCCAAGCAGCATCTGGCTTCAGTATGACCCTACCTCTGGTTGAGCAGCCCTAAGCCCAGGACTAGCAACAGCTGGACTCAGATTGCGGCTTGGCCTCCTGAGGCATCTCTAAGCCCAGAACAGGTGGCAACCATCTGCAGATTGCTTTCTGTGTCATCAGGTGGCACCAGGCAGGGCACAGGCTGTGGCTGAACTTGGCCTGGAGTGGGTCCACTCACAGAAGGCCCCAGGGAAGGTACACCTGGTGGCCAGCTTTGGACCAAGCCAGAGCATCATGCAGCAGCCTCCAAGGATGATACACCCAAAGGGCAGATTGGGCAGGCACGAGATCCCTGCGAAAGCGTATCCTCCTTGATAGGGTCAGCCCCTGCACAACAGCTCCTCCACCGTAGTCACAGCCAGTCCTTACAGTCAATCAGCCTGAGGTCAATCCCTCCCAATGACATGCAAACAACAACCAAGACTCAACTATAACAGGAGGGCACACACAACCCACACAAGGGACACACCTGGAGCATCCAGCTGTGGTGACCAGGGAGACTATGCCACTGGGCCCCACAGGACACCTACTACATACGGCCACTCCACTAAGACCAGGAGACATTGCAGCCCTACCTAATACATAGAAACAAACACAGGGAGGCATCCAAAATGGGGAGACAAAGAAACATGTCTCAAATAAAAGAACAGAACAAAACTCCAGTAGAAGAACTAAACAAAATGGAGACAAGCAATCAACCAGAAGCAGAGTTCAAAACACTCGTTATAAGGATGCCCAGTGATCTCAGGGAGAACTTCAACAAAGAGATAGGAAACAAAAATAGAGATAGAAAACATAAAGACCAGCCAGAAGTGAAGAATATAATAACTGAAATTAAGACTACATTAGGGGGAATCAACCATAGATTAGATGAAGCAGAGGATCAAATTAGCGATGCAGAAGATAAGGTAGCAGAAAACACCCAATAAGAACAGCAAAAAGAAAAAAAAATCCAAAAAAATGAAGACAGTTTAAGGAGCCTCTGGGACAACATCAAGTGTACCAATATTTGCATCATAGGGGTACCAGGAGGAGAAGCGAACAAGGAATTAAAAACCTATTTGAAGAAATAAGGACAGAAAACTTCCATAACCTGGCAAAGAAAATAGATATACAAGCCCAGGAAGTGAAAGAGTCCTAGACAAGATAAATTCAAGAGGCCTACACCAAGACACATCAAAATTAAAATGCCAAAGTTTAAGACAAAGAAAGAATCTTAAAAGCAGCTAGAGAAAAGCCATTAGTTACCTACAAGAGAGCTCCCATAAGATTATCCACTGATTTTTCAACAGAAACTTTGCAGGCCAAAAGGGATTGCCAGGAAATATTCAAAGTGATGAAAAGCAAGAACTACAACCAAGATTACTCTACCCAGCAAAACTATCATTTAGACTCAACGGACAGATAAACACCTTCCCAGACAAGGAAAAGTTAAAGGAGTTCATCACCACCAGTGCAATATTACAAGGAATCTTAGAGGAAACGTTTTAGACAAAAAAAAAAAAAAAAAAAAAAAAAAAAAAAAAAAAAAAAAGATAAAAATATGAATAATGGTCATCAAAATGGCGGCATGAGGTGAGCCTCTGTAAAGCTCCCCTGGAATTTACAACTAATCGAACAGCAATAACTCCACAAAGGACTCCCTGCACAGCAGACAGGCAAGACGAGGAGGCCCACTACTCGATTCACCTAAAGAAGGTGGGTGAATTGCGCGAGTGGGGGAGGAGGGAAGGGAGAAGTGCGGAGACGGAGCCGCGGGGGCGCAGGTCGCAGACCTAGCTCAGTGCTCCGAGCTCACTGCATCCCAGAAATACCACAACTGCCGGAGAGGGAAGAAGTCGGACTGCTAGTGCTCCGTTTTTGGCCAACAGGGATGAGGGGGCAGCATATAACACGGCTGAATCCAATGCTCACGGCAGAGACCTCGGAGAAATGACTGAGTGAAGAAGGCTGAAAACGGTGGTTTAAGCCCTCACTGCCAAGCAGAGAATGGAAGCCTTGGGCACTGAGACTAGCCACCCCCTCCCTACCCTCCCAGAGCTCAACCCAGCCCCACATGCCCGGTGCTAGAAACGGAACAGTAGCAGTGTCAGATCAAAAGAACAGAATATTTGATGTTCTGAGAACTGTGGATCACAGACACAGATTCGTAGCCCAACTGGTTCTGGCAAAGGGGAGGGAGCTGTGGAAGCGGGACCGGCTGTGGTGGTGGTCGCAGCCATTGCTCTGGGCTTCCTCTCACAACTCACCTCAACCCTGGCCCCACCTATCTGGGTGGATCCCTGCAGGAGTAAACAGAACTGCTGAAACACACGGGCTCTGAATCTGGTGCAGGAAGAGCTTTGGAACTTCAAAAGCTCTCTGCATACCCACACGGACACTGCGCCCTGTGACCCAGGCGAACTATTAACACAGGAGAAGCCCGTCTCCCAGGGAATCCCCCCATTGTGTGAGAAGCTGGAATACTGCAGAGAAAACATAGCACTAGCATGTGAGAGAGTAAAAAAAGGCTGCAGTTGGAGAGAAAATAAAACATTCTACCAACAAGTACTGGAAAACAAAAGAAAGACCTCTTCCTATCAACCTGTTGCAAAAGCCACTGCTGTAGATGTCTAGGAAGAGAAATAATAAATCAGTAATTGCCATGAATAACCAAGGCAACAAGACAGCTCAGAAAGAAAGTGAAAAGTCTTCAGAAAAGGAACTTAAAGATATGGAAATATGTGACTTAAATGACAGAGAATTCAAGATTGCAGTTCTGAAAAAACTCAACAAGATGCAAGAAAACACAGAAAGGCAGTTTAATGAACTCAGAAACACAATCAAAGAATAACATGAGCATTTTATGAAAGAGATTGAAAATTTAAAACAGAATCAAATAGAATTTCTGGAGATTAAAACCTCAATAGAAGAAATTAAGAATGAAATAACCAGCTTAGGTAGTAGAGTTGACGAGATGGAGGAAAGAATCAGTGACATCGAAGATAGAAACTTGGAAATTACACAGATGGAAAAAGAAAGAGACTTGAGACTTAAAAGAAATGAAAGAACTCTATAAGAACTTTCTGACTCCATCAAAAAGAGCAACATAAGAATAATGGGCATACCAGAAGGGGAAGAAAGAGAGAGGGGAACAGAGAATATGTTCAAACAAATTGTTGATGAGAACTTCCCAAACTTGTGGACAGAACTGGATCCTCGAATCCAAAAAGCAAATAGAACACCTAATTACCTGAATCCAAACAGGCCTTCTCCAAGGTACATTTTATTGAAGCTGTCTAAAATCAACGACAAAGAAAGAATCCTCAAGGCAGCCAGGGAAAAGAAGACGGTAACCCACAAAGGAAAGCCCATTAGATTACCATCAGGTTTTTCAGCAGAAATTCTATAAGCCAGGAGGGAGTGGAACCAAATATTCAAACTATTGAAAGAGAGAAATTATGAGCCTAGAACAATAGATCCAGTGAAGATATCCTTTAGATATGAAGAAGGAATAAAGACCTTTCCAGACATACAGAAGCTGAGGGAATTTTCTAATACACGACCTGCACTACAAGAAATACTAAAGGAGGCTATTCGGCCACCATCAACAGGGACAGTTTGTGGCAACCAAAACATAAAAAGGGGAGAGTAAAGGCCTGAACTGGAATATGGGAATGGAGAAAGTAAGCGTGCTGAAGAAAATGGAATACTCTAAATATCAAACTTTCTTTTACATAAACCTAAGGGTAACCACTCAAAAAAAAAATCCAGAACTGAAATATATACTGTAATAAAAGAAGAAACAGAGGGAAACATCATAGAATACCACCACACAGAAATAATAGACAACAACAAAAAGGCAAAGAAACAATGGAGACACAGCCCTACCAGAAAACTAAAGACAGAATGACAGGAGATCCTCACATATCAATAATTACCCTAAATGTAAATGGATTGAACTCACCAATAAAAAGGCACAGAGTAGCAGATTGGATCAAAAAACTAAACCCAACCATATGCTGTCTCCAAGAGACACATCTCAGCTACAAGGACAAGCATAGACTCAAAGTGAAAGAGTGGAAATTGACACTCCAAGCAAATGGTACCCAGAGAAAATCAGGTGTAGCCATAATGATATCAGATGAAACAGACTTCAGGGTGAAAAAGATAACAAGAGACAAAGATGGACATTTCATAATGGTGAAGGGGACTGTACAACAAGAAGACATAACAGTCATCAATATTTATGCCCCCAATCAAGGAGCAACGAAATACACCAAGCAACTACTAACAGAACTAAAGGGAGAAATTGACCAAAACACAATTATACTAGGGGACTTACATACATCATTGACAACTATGGATAGATCATCCAAACAGAAAATAAAGAAAGAAATACCAGTCCTAAATGACACATTAGATGAAATGGACATAATTGACATATATAGAGCACTTCATCCTAAAACATCAGACTACAGATTCTTTTGTTTTGTACATGGAACATTCTCAAGGATAGACCATATATTGGGACATAAAATCAGCCTCAGCAAATTTAAGAAGATTGAAATCATACCAAGCATTTTCTCTGATCACAAAGCTTTGAAATTGGATATCAACTGCAAAAAGAAAGCAGGAAAAAACACAAATACATGGAGATTAAACAACATACTTTTAAAGAACGACTGGGTCAAAGAAGAAATTAGAGGAGAGATCAAAAGATATATAGAAACAAATGACAATGAAAATACATCCAACCAAAATTTTGAGATGCAGCAAAAACATTTTTAAGACAGAAATTTAAATATTACAGGCCTATCTCAAGAAACAAGAAAACTCCCAAATAAATAACCTCATGTTACACCTTAAAGAACTAGAAAAAGAAGAACAAGTGAAACGCAAGGTCAGCAGAAGAAAGGAAATAACAAAAATCAGAGCAGAACTAAATGAAATAGAGAACAAACAGACAATAGAAAAAATTAATGTGACAAAGAGCTGGTTCTTTGAAAAGATTAACAAAATTGACAAACTCTCAGCTAGACTCATAACATAAAAAGAGAGAAGACACTAATTAACAAAATCAGAAATGGAAAAGGGGAAGTTATCACAGATGCCACAGAAATACAAAGGATCATCCAAGAATACTATGAAGGACTATATGCCACCAAATTCAATAACCTAGAAGAAATGGACAAGTTGTTAGAAACATATAGCCTTCCAAGGCTGAACCATGAAGAACTGGAAAATCTAAACAGACTGGTCACCATTAACGAAACTGAATCAGTCATCCAAAACCTTCCCAAAAGCAAAAGTCCGGGACCAGATGGCTTCACTAGTGAATTCTACGAAACCTTCAAAGAGGATCTAATACCAATCCTGCTCAAACTCTTCCAAAAAATTGAAAGAGACAGTACTCCCTAACTCATTTTATGAGGCCAACATTACCCTGATACCAAAACCTGGTAAGGACAACACAAAAAAAGGAAACTACAGACCAATATCTCTGATGAATACAGATGCAAAAATCCTAAACAAAATTCTAGTAAATCGAATACAACAGTGCATTAAAAAGATTATTCATCACGACCAAGAGGGGTTCATCCCCGGGGCATAAGGATAGTTCAACATTCACAAATCCATCAATGTGATACATCAAATAAACAAAATAAAGGACAAAAATCATATGATTACATCAATTGATGCAGAAAAAGCATTTGACAACATACAACATCCATTTATGATGAAAACACTTAATAAAATAGGTATAGAAGGAAAATACCTTAACATAATTAAGGTCATATATGACAAGCCCTCAGCTAATCTCATAATTAATGGAGAAAAACTGAAGCCCTTTGCTCTACATTCAGGAACACGACAGGGCTCTCCCCTATCACCTCTGCTTTTCAACATAGTGTTGGAAGTCCTTGCCAGAGCAATCAGGCAAGAGAAAGAAATAAAAAGCATCCCAATTGGGTGTGAGGAAGTTAAATTATCACTCTTTGCAGATGACATGATAATATATATAGAAAACCCTAAAGACTCCACCAAAAATCTATTAGAAACAATCAACGAATACAGTAAAGTTGCTGGCTACAAAATCAACGTACAAAAGTCCATGAAAAAAAAAGTACAATGAAATCTCAGAAAAAGAAATACAAAAAGCAATTCCTTTTGCAATTGCAGCAAAAAGAATAAAACACCTAGGAATAAACTTAACCAAAGATGTGAAGGACCTATATGCTGAAAACTATAAGACATTTTTGAAAGAAATTAAAGAAGACACAAAGAAATGGAAAGACATTCCTTGCTCATGGATTGGAAGAATCAACATAGTTAAAATGGCCATATTACCCAAAGCAATATACAGATTTAATGCGATCCCCATCAAAATCCCAATGGCATTTTTTAAAGAAATAGAACAAAAAATCATCACATTTGTTTGGAACCACAAAAGACCCCGAATAGCCAAAGCAATCTTCAGAAAAAAGAACAATACTGGAGGTATCACACTCCCTGACTTTAGCTTGTACTACAGAGCTACAATAATCGATACATGGTATTGGGAGAAAAACAGACACATAGACAAATGGAATAGAATTGAGAACCCAGAAATAAAACCACGTAAATATGGACAGATAATTTTTGACAAAGAAGCTAAAAACATACAATGGAGGAAAGACAGCCTCTTCAATAAATGGTGCTGGGAGAATTTGATAGCCACATAGAAAAGAATGAAACTGGACTGGTATCTGTCACCATGTACCAAAAGTAATTCAAAATGGATCAAAGACTTAAGCACAAGACCTGATACAATAAACTGCATAGAAGAAAACATAGGTACTAAACTTATGGACCTTGGGTTCAAAGAGCATTTTATGAATTTGACTCCAAAGGCAATGGAAGTAAAAGCTAAAATAAACAAATGGCACTATATGAAACATAAAAGCTTCTGCACAGCAAAAGAAACCATCGACAGAATAAAGAGACAGCCAACTGGATGGGATAAGATTTTTGCAAACAGTGCCTCCGATAAGGGGCTAATATCCAAAATATACAAGGAACTCATGCAACTCAACAACAAAAAAACAAACAACCCAAGTGAAAAATGGGCAGAGGGCCTGAAGAGACATTTCTCCAAAGAGGACATACAAATGGCAAATAGACATATGAAAAAATGCTCAACATCACTAATCATCAGAGAAATGCAAATCAAAACCACAATGAGATATCACCTCACCCCAGTCAGAATGGCTATCATCAACAAGACAAATAGTAACAAGTGTTGGAGAGGCTGTGGAGAAAAAGGAACCCTCATACACTGTTGGTGGGAATGCAGACTGGTGCAGCCATTATGGAAGGCAGTGTGGAGGTTCCTCAAAAAATTATGAATAGAATTACCATATGATCCAGCAATCCCTCTCCTGGGTATCTACCCAAAAAATCTGAAAACATTTACCCATAAAGACACGTGTGCTCCAATGTTCATTGCAGCTTTGTTTACAGTGGCCAAGACATGGAAACAACCAAAATGTCCTTCTATAGGTGAATGGATAAAGAAGTTGTGGTATATATACATAATGGAATACTATTCAGCGGTAAGAAAAGATGATATAGGAACATTTGTGACAACATGGATGGATCTTGAGAGTATAATACTAAGCGAAATAAGTCAGACAGAGAACCATATGATTTCACTGATATGTGGTATATAAACCCAAAACAACAAAAGAACAAGACAAACAAATGAGAAACAAAAACTCATAGACACAGACAATAGTTTAGTGGTTACCAGAGGGTAAGGGGGGTGGGGGGTGGGAGATGAGGGTAAGGGGGATCAAATATATGGTGATGGAAGGAGAACTGACTCTGGGTGATGAACACACAATGGGATTTATAGATGATGTAATACAGAATTCTACACCTGAAATCTATGTAATTTTACTAACAATTGTCACCCCAATAAAAAAATATGAATAATAAAATGGCAATAACTGTGTATCTATCAACAATTACTTTAAATATAGATGAGTTAAATGCTGCAATCAAAAGACATAGAGTGGCTGAATGGATAAGAAAACAAGACCCTTAGATATGCTGCCAACAGTAGACTCAGTTCAAATTGAAAGACACACAGACTGGAAGTAAATGGATGGGAAAAAGTTATTTTATGAAAATGGAAATTTAAAGAAACAATCCGGGGTAGCAATACTTACATCAGACAAAACAGACTTTAAAACAAAGAAGGATCTAGTAACCCCGCTTCTGGGTATTTGTCCGAAGAAACCCAAAATACTACTTTGAGGGGACATGTGTATCCATAGGTTCATTGCAGCATTTTTTACAATGGCCAAGATGTGGAGGCAGCCTGGGTGTCCGTCAATGGATGAATGGATAAAGAGAAGGTGGTACATATACACAATGTAATATTGCTCAGCCATGTACAGGAATGGCTTCTTGCCATCTGCAGCAGTATGGATGGACCTGGATCAAATTGTGTTGAATGAAGTATGTCAGACAAAGACAGATGGAATGTGATTTTGCTTATATGTGGAATCTAAAAAACAAAATAAACAAACAAGAGAAACAGAAACACACTTACAGATACAGAGAACATTTTGATGGTTGCCAGATGGGAGCCAGGGGGAAGGGCTTAAGAAGTACAAATTGGTTGTTGCACAGTAGTCATGGGAATGTAGGGTATAGCATAAGGAATATAGCCAATAATATTGTAATAACTATGTATGGTGTCAGATGGGTACTAGATTTATTGGGGTCATAGATGTGAGGGGCATTGGGGTCAGGGTGAAAAAGATGAAGGGATTAAGAAGCACAAATCGGTAGTTTAAAATAGTCATCGGGAGGGAATGTCATCAATGATACCATAATAACTATGCATAATACCAGGTGGGTACTAGACTAGTCAGGGGGATCAACTCTTAAATTATACAAATGTCTAACCACCATGCTATACAACTGAAATTAATATAAAATAATATTGAATGTCAACTGTAATTGAAAATTTTGAAAATGTGGGGAAAAGGTGAAGAGAAATAAGAGGTTCAAATTACCAGGTATAAATCCAGTAAGTCATGGGGATATAATATACAGTATAGGGAATATAGTATATAATATTATAATAGTGTGGTATGGTGTGAGGTGGTTGCTGAACATATCTTTGTGGTCACTTCTTTAGGTATATAAGTGTTAAATAACAATGGTGTACAACTGAAACTAATATAATATTGTATGCTAACTACATTTTTATAAAAATCTAAAAAAATAAACTAAGCACTTTCCTAAGTGCTGAAATAGATACAGAGTAAGTGATAAGACATGCCCAGGATATAGCTGTGGAGGTAAAATTAGTACATGCAAGATACATAAGGAATAATTAAGTTCACTGTGGAACTGGCTATAAGCACCAGCAAAGTTGAGCAAAGGAAGAACGAGTTGATTATGAATTAACGTATTTAATTGGAGAAGGTAGGTCTTGAGCATGATTTTGAATGATAAGCAGTAGTAGGTTAAATGGTACTTAACTTGAGGGGAAGAGGGACTGGCAGTACACAATCGTCACAGAAATATTGCAAAATGCCAGGGGGACAGAGAGGGTTGCTGAGCTCAACTTAAGGGTGCTGGGAAATGCAATTGGAAAGGCAAGGCAGGACCAAAGCATGGAAGCCTTTGAAAATGGGGAAGAAGCTTTCGGGATTTCCTCTAAAAGAGAGTCACATGTTCTCAAAAAAGAGAATGATGCGATGACAGTGAAGTTTTAATTAAATTAGTCAGATGGTAATAAGCAGGGCTGATTGAAATTCACATTCTTTCCCCTCAAGCAACTTTCACACACACATACATATACATTAAATATATATAAACATATAAACATATACAAGCAAAAATTTACACCCTCCATTCTTTAGGCTACCATAGGACTTTAGACCTCAAACAATAGTAAATATAATAAATAATAATAAGCATAATAGTAGAATGTATACATTATATACACACACACACACAGACACACACATACAGAGGGTGCCAAAAAAATGTATACACATCTTAAGAAAGGAAAAAACTGTAAAGATTGTAATACAATGGGGAGGGGGGTGGTAGATGAGGGTAAAAGGGAGCAAATATATGGTGATGGAAGGAGAACTGACGCTGGGTGGTAAAAATACGTGATATATAGATGATGTATTACAGAATTGTACACCTGAAACCTATGTAACTTTACTAACAATTGTCACCCCAATAAACTTTAATAAAAACCATTGTAATACAATGAATGACCCTAGCATTCCTTTGATTAACGCCATCTTTTGAGCGAATATCATACTACATATTGCTACTGTAATTCAATTCAACTTCGAAAAGTAATATGTAAATAACGTCTCTTAAAATGTGTTTGGCACCTCTGGTATATACCTCTACCACTGCATTCTTCATCTCAAAGGTGGAACTATGTCTTATGCATATTTATATACCCAATCCCTAACATAGTATCCATCACATAGACAGTAAACTTTGAAAGCATGATTGAAGACACTAGAGTATGGAAGCTTAGGTCCTCATTCTAAGCATAACAGGACCTGACTGAGAAGAGGAACTTAAATATTAGTTCTCTCCTTTCTGTGTGCCAGAAATCTTCTATTTGGCTCTTCAGAGCCATGCTCTACCCTTCTCCACCCTGATCTGAGCCTCAAAGAGCTAATTTCTATATACCACAGCAACAGGATTCTCTTCTAATTGGGTTCAGCCAATTGAGAACTCTGAGAATGTTGGACGAGAAGAGGGAAGTGAGGTTAGGGTATTTACATTATATATCCTCAAGGTCAGTGTAGCCTGGTCATAGCCCTTGACCAAGGGCATTGCACTTCCCCAAGTTGCCAGCTCTACATGACTGTCTATCCTTGTGGTTAGAACTGCATCTTCCCAACATCCTTTTATACAGAGGGATGGTAAAAGCTCAGCTGCTACTACCTTCAGTTCACTGCAATGTCCCTTGTAATTCCACTATAGCCAGACACACTTTAAAATAGCTCCTTTCTAAATAAACCCTCTTTAAATTATCCTCCTTTGAATGTGCCATTTGTTTCCTGTTAGGTCCTTGACTGACTAACTTTGCTTTGTTTTTGCTAATACAGGAAAAGGTAAGAGAAACCAGTCAGTGAAAAAAGATATTTTCATGCAGACTCTTTTTAGAGGTAGGTTGAATTTCACATCTAGAAATGGATGAAACATTATTGAATTAGCTTATCACTTCCTGTAACATTCTCTACAGATGGGAAACTAAATTACAGTCTGTTGATGAGAGATGCACAACAAACAATTTTTTAAATTTCAGATAAACAGTGGGAAACAGTTCCAGACACTGATAAGAAAAGCGATAATTTCTGTTTGTTATACTTTGGCTTCACTGGGAACACAAAGCCCTTGACCTTTCTGCTTTCTCCCAATCATTAGCCCTCCTACTTTTTTCTTCCTCCTCCTTAGCCACCAAAGAATCAACAATTAGCATTTCAAAAGAATTTAGGCAAACACTCTAAACTCCATTACCCATCTGTCTTTTCCTTATACCCATCTAAGTAAATCCCCGATCTAGATGAAACCAAATATTTGCTTTCTCCAACCCTAGACCAAGTCAGCTGGGTGCTTCTGAAGAAGGTCACACAATGGGGAAAGCTGTACCTCAACAAATTCACTATGGCAATGTCAGTTGGAACCTCTACACTTACCAGAAGTCTTCTCATGTTAGTCTGCTCAAGTCCCACTGTCAGCAAAGGTTTTTCAAACCTCTCCATCCTCCTCAGCACTTGGATCCCCACCTTTCCCACCAGTGTTAAAAGATGATCCTGCCTGATAATTCACATGAAATGCTGAGGTTATCAACTAAACTGAACATTATAGCACCCTACCACAACTGTACACTGTCCTCT
Organism: Rhinolophus sinicus; assembly: GCF_057876585.1. Lineage (NCBI taxonomy): Eukaryota > Metazoa > Chordata > Mammalia > Chiroptera > Rhinolophidae > Rhinolophus > Rhinolophus sinicus. Next base: position 17,858,798 of record NC_142518.1, on the reverse strand, counting down.
TCCTTTCCTCCTATTTCAAAACAAAGGGCCAGCCATGTCACTGACACCTGACACATCACTCCCTTCCTCACTTTCAGGAACATCACTCCCATAGAATAGAATTCCCTCTGTATGTTCACCTCTTCCTCTTAACAATGTCCTTACCACTGGGATTTCAATATGTACATATCTCAACCATCTTTTACAAAGAAGTGTTTCACATATGTATAACTATTCATGATAATCCCATCTTTCTCCAACACTGCCTTATCTTTTAAGAAGGATGCATTGTGTAGCTCTAGAATCTTTAATTTGTTAGTAACAAATGACATTTTATTTTTGGCCTTCGTCATGCCTGACAAGTGTATTAAAAATGGCTGGAGGTATGCAAGCTTAGAGATAGTAAGCAGAGCCGACCTAAATTCCTCTGTATATGAAAATAAGAGAATTGCAGATGGTGATATCTGGCAAGAGGCAAGGTCTAGGAATCCTGAGGAACAAGGGGTGCAAGGCCAAGAAGAGAGATTTTTGAAAAGAGACAAATGACAAAAGCTGAGACCTGAAGATGCAAAGGAGTTGAAGATGAGAAGGAGTTAACTATGGAAAGAAGGAAGAGAAGAATGATCCAGGCAGAAAGAACATCATATGCAAAATCCTTTGACAGAAAAAAGGACCATGTGGCTAGATCATTGAAATGATGGGAGAAACAGGTGACAACAGAGACTAAGGAGGTATGCAGAAACCACATCACGTAGGGGTTGTAGGCAAATTAAAAGAACAAATAAACAAAAATCTTTGCTTCTATCATAAAGAATTAAGAAATTATTGAAGAGTTTTGGATAAGGAGAGAGCGAGCTGATATATCACATTTTATGTTTGGAAAATAATACATCATTTCAAGGTAAAAAACAAACCAGAGAGGAACAAATTGCTGTGTGGCATGAAGAAAAGTGGACATCTGAAACTAATAATAGTAACAATAATAAAATTCCAGTTACAAAAGAAAAAAGAAAAGTGGACAAACTCAAAAGAGATTGGGAAAGTAGAATCAATAGGATTTGGTAAAGGATTGGACATAGAGTTGAGAGAGAGGGAAGTTCCAAGTATGACTCTGGGTTTCTAGCTTGCACAACTGGATGAATCACTGATGTAAGGTACCCTAAAATACTATGTAACTTTACTAACAATTGTCACCCCAATAAACTTTAATTAAATAATAATAATAATAAAATAAATAAAAACAGACTTGGGAGGAAAATTGGGTTTGGTTGGACATTACGTATTTGCAGTGTCTTTGAGTCACCAACAAAAAAAATGCTAAGCAGTTAGTTGGATATACAGGTTTGTATTTCAGAAGAGGTTCCTGGGTTACAGTTCAGATACGCAAGCCATCTGTATTGAGAATAAACTTGATGCCACAAGCTTAGAAAAATCATAAAGGGAGAGTAAAAGAAGGAAGTGGCCTAGATTTGAGCATTAAATAACGACAACATTTCAAATCTAGGAAGAAGATGAGCTGCGAAGAGAAAGAAAAGTGACCAAGATGAGGTGAAGAACAGAAGCCAAGAGAAGAGATGGTTTCAAGAAGGGTTTAATGCTCAGAGGGCAAGTAAAATGAGATTTGAAACATGTCATTTGGATTTTTTAACGAACTGTTTCTAAGGAATATTCTGTTCCCAGAAAACCAAAAATATTATAAATACACTAATTAAAATCTGTCTCTTGGACACAGTCTTCTCACATATTGTATATATTCTTTGTCTTCAGATAGTCTTCTGGCATAAGTCTATGAGCAAGTAGTTGGGGCTAAAAAATCACCATTTTCACCTCATTTCCATTGTCTCAATTATACTAAGTTTATGAGACCAAAGCACTGTATCAGTATCACTGGCATTTTTGTTTTTCAAAATTTTCTTCTCATTTTAAAATACTAGTAGCAAACAATGCAATGAAGAATAATATTAAAATAATGGTTTACAATAACAAAGATGGTGCTTTGCAAACTGTGGCCTAGTAAGCCAAGTAAGTGATCATCTTAATGTGATCATTCTAATGTGATCTAAGTGATCATGAATTTAATTATTAAAATACGGTGAGGTGGTCAGTAACTAATGTATAAAATATAAGTGACTGAAAAACCCAATGTTTGAAAATTTAGGTGACCCTCTATCCTATGCATGAAATTTAAATTCACTGAAATGGCTTCAAAGGGGAATTTACAGAAAAGGGGATTTAAACATTTTCAATTCTAACTTTAATGTAAAATTAATTACCAAGCACTTTTGAATATCCCTTTCTCTTCGATACCACTTAGTAGCAATCATGGATTCTCTTATAACACGTAAGGAAACAATATTCACTGTATGGATATGGCTTGAGATACAGCTTTAGTCATGCACAGAAAATGTAAGGTAGGTTTTGGATGTACTTTCCCATCTATAGCACACGAGAAAGATACAAATGCAAGGACAAACACACTCTTACAATTCAAAATACAAATTTGTTAATCAACATGTAAGACTCTAATTACTACTGAGGGAGATATGTGAGGGGAGATGCATATTTATAATGCATATTAATTAGGAAGTGTTAAGGGTATGCTTAAAATTACTGGTAACCTAAAAAAGGATTATTTAATCAATTATGTTGGGATAATCGGTCCATAGTTTGGGGAAAAACTTACATTGGATCCTTATCCCTCATCTTACAGAAAAATAAATTCCAGATTAATAAAAAATTTTAAATATAAAAATATTACCATGATCAATTTTAAAAATGTCAAAAGTGAAATGTAGATGTAAACTGTAAATATAAAAATATGAAGTCATAATAACTTGAAAACAGAAAAAATGAGTACTTTTATAATACTGCAGTGGAGAAGAGTTACTAAACATTATGCCAAAGCCATAAACTATTCAAGAAACAATAAATTTGACATGTAAAATTTCTTTACACCCAAACAACCCACCATTATCACTACAATATAAAAAAGAAACATTTGCATTATGTGTGACAGAGTAAAGGTAAATATAAACAGTATATTTATATATGTATATCTATATGTGTGTGTGCATACACACATATACATATATATGTATATATGTATATATATGTGTATATATATATATATATATATATATATATATATATATGGAGAGAGAGAGAGAGAGAGAGACAACTTACAAAACGGTGAGGAAAAAGTACACTTTCATAGTATAAAAATTAATGAATGATATAAACAATTCACAAATACATGGCCAAGAACAATATAAAAATATATATGTTCAATATAACTTTCAATCAAATAAATGCATGTTAAAACAACAATGTGTTTGTTCATCGTATTGCCAAATATTAATAAGTTTGATAATGCTTAGTGTTATTGAGCTTATGGGGAGAAATGCTCCTACCTTTCCAAATGGTAATTTTATAATATTTATCCAAGGCCTTTTAATGTGTATACTCTTCTGGAAATATGTGCTTGATGAATTGTGTTAAGGAAATAATAGATAACTGCACAAAGATGAAAGACCACGGATGATTATCAATGGCTTTCCTTACTTTTTAACGCTATAGGTAATTTTTTTTTTAAAGATTTTATTGGGGAAGGAGAACAGGACTTTATTGGGGAAGAGTGTGTACTCCCAGGACTTTTTTTTCCCCCCAAGTCAAGTTGTTGTCCTTTCAATCTTAGTTCAGCTTCAAGTTATTGTTCTTTCAGTCTTAGTTGTGGAGGGTGCAGCTCAGCTCCAGGTCCAGTTGCCGTTGCTAGTTGCAGGGGGCACAGCCCACCATCCCTTGCGGGAGTCGAATCGGCAACCTTGTGGTTGAGAGGACGTGCTCCAACCAACTGAGCCATCCAGGAGCTCAGCAGCAGCTCAGCTCAAGGTGCCGTGTTCAATCTTAGTTGCAGGGGGCAGAGCCCACTATCCCTTGTGGGATTCAAGGAATCGAACTGGCAACCTTGTGGTTGAGAGCCCACTGGCCCATGTGGGAATTGAAACGGCAGCCTTCAGACTTAGGAGCACGGAGCTCTAACTGCCTGAGCCACCGGGCCAGCCTATCAATGGCTTTTTATAATTGTTAAAAAAAACCGTGTGGGGGAGAGAATATAACTGATCAATGGCACAGAATAGGAAATCTTATATAAAAACACTGAACCATTAAAATGATCATTGAGGTCTGTATTTATTGGCATTAAAATGATATAAGAATACACTGTGAAGGGGAAAAGATTTAAATAGAACATGTCAAGTATGACTATATTTGTGAAAATGTATGCATGCTCGCATGTGTACTTTTATGGGGGGGAAAATCTAGGGAAAAGAACAGCATAATTTTAACAATTATTATGTTGAAGTGGTAATTTTATGGATGATTTTTACTTTTTTCTTCATTCCTTCCTCATTAACTGAATATTTTTATAATGAGTTTGGGCTATTTCACAATAAAGAAAAAATAAAATTCCATTTTGAGAAAAAACAAGTTCTTGAGCAGCTTTCCAAAAAATGCATGAAGAAACTACATAAAATGTTCTCTGTAGATTACCCTAACTTCTGTTACCAGCTGTGGATCCAAGAAACACACAGCCGCTAGTGAACCGTCCTCCACTGAGGAATCACTAAAGAAGGACTGATTTAAAACCACACCATGGAATATGGAAAAATAAACAAACAAACAAATACCAAACTCATAGAAAAAGAGATCATATTTGTGATTGTCAGAGGCAGGAACTGAGGGAAGGAGAATTAGATGAAGCTGGTCAAAAGGTACAAACTTTCAGTTCTAAGATAAATAAATACCGAGGATGGAATGTACAACACGAGGACTATAGCTAACACTGCTGTATAGTACACATGAAAGTTGCTAAGAGAGTAAATCCTAAGAGTTCTTGTCACCAGGGGGAAAATATTTTTTCTTTTGGTAAGTATACGAGAAGATGGATGTTCACTAAACTTACTGTAGTAATAATTTTAGCACATGTGTATGTCAAGTCACCATATGGTACACCTTAAACTTATGGAGCTGCAATTTCAATTGTTTCTCAGTAAAACTGAAAAGCAAAAAAAGTAAAATAAAATCACGCCATGGTCATTGAAGTAGACTATACTAGCTATTTACTGTTGTATAAAAAAAATCACCCAAAACTTAACAGCTGGAAACAACAAGCATTTATTATCTCACATTTTCTTAGTGTCAAGAATTCAAGAGCAGCTTCGCTGGGTGGTTTGAGCTCAGATGTAATCAAGGTGTCAGTCGGGGCTGCAAACATCTCATGGCTCATCTGGGAAAGAATTAGCTTCTGCACTCATACAGGACTGGTGGCAAGGACTAGACAGATCAGCTTCCAAACTTACTCATGTGGGTGCTTCCACAGGGTTGTCTCATGACACGAAAGCTGGCTCTCCCCAGAGTTAGCAGGCCAAGAGAGTGAGAGATAGCACCTCATCTCAGAAGTGGCAACTCATCCTTCTACTTGTTTTACTATTATAATATTATAATACTACTGCTGTGTTATATTAATCAGAATTGAGTTAATCAATCCATCTAACAATCAAGGGCATGAATACCAGGAGGCAGAGATATTCGGGGGCTACCTTAGAGAATACCTTCCCACACAGACCAAAAGCAAAAGAAGGAAGGAAGGAAGGAAGGAAGGAAGGAAGGAAGGAAGGAAGGAAGGAAGGAAGGAAGGAAGGAAGGAAGGAAGGAAGGAAGGAAGGAAGGAAGAAAGAAAGAAAGAAAGAAAGAAAGAAAGAAAGAAAGAAAGAAAGAAAGAAAGAAAGAAAGAAAGAATATAGAGAGAAAGGAAACTAAGTCTTGTACAGGAATGTTTGTAGCAGCTTTATAAGTAATAGCCCCAAACTGGAAACAACCCAAATATCAATAGGAGAATGGATGAACAAATTATGATATATCCATACAGTAGAATACTACTCAGCAATAAAAAGGAACAAATTTTTGATTTAGGCCACAAGATGGATGAATCTCACAGACATTATATTGAACAAAACAAACTAGACTCAAAAGATCATACTGCATAATTCCTTTTACATGAAATTCTAAACAGGAAGAACTAATTTATGGTGGAAAAAATCAGAAAATTTGTTGCTTCATGGGTTGAAGATGAACTGAAAAGACCCAGGAACAACATTTCTGAAGTGATAGAAATGTTATATGTTATATCTCCTGATTAGGGGTATGAATTATGCAGTTTCATGCACTTGTCAAAAACTCATCAAATTCTGTATTTAGGATCCGCATCTCTCTTTGTTTGTAAATGTTACCTTAAAATGTAAATAAATGTTAAACAACAAAAAAGAAAGAAATCTAAGCTTTATTGAATATTAGGATGAGTTTAAAGGAAAAGCAAATTGTCACCTTCTTTGAAGTCTTCCAAAAAGAAGTGAAAACTCTAATCTGTCTAAAGATAAAGTATCCAGAATATCAATTGGGAAACAGCTGGATGAATAGCAACATTTCAACACTGGGATTAGAGTTGGTTCAAGTTAAGAGCGAAGTAAAGGATCAAGGCATTTCTCAATGTCTAGTGCCATACTGAAAATAAGTCACTTTGTGAAAAGACATTCTGGCACAGGAAATGGAAGAAAATGAGCATAAAGAGAGGGAAGAAGTTTACTAACTCAGTTAAGAGACTGAAGTCAAAAGATAAATGACATTCACTCCTAGTCATTAAACAAATCACAGATGGGGGTCAGAGCTTCTATTCTGATGTTCTAACTAGGTCCCACTGCTCTGGGTATTTGCTTATCTTATCTAAAAATACTGCTATAATTAAAATATTGTTCTCAATTGAAACCTACCAAGGAAATCTGGATTTTTATCTTTCTTTTCACAAACTGAATCTAAACTCTTAATGATATGACTCCTTCTAGTTTCAAAAGTTTTATCCCCAAACCAACTTTAATAAAGAAGAAAAGGATTTGCCTCTAAAGCTAGGGGGAAAGTTTTAATTGAAACCAGTCTCCAGAGTCAGCACAGACCAGATTTTCTCTCCTGTAAAGAAATCTGCAGCGACATTGCAGCCTACCTGTTCCAGTTTGTACTGCTGAAGCACTGAATATACATTCGAATAAAACCACTTATTGTTTTTCTGAAGCATACTGTTTTTATTGCAATAATTTCATTGTTGTTTCCCCAGCAAGGAAGTGATATCCTGAGTATGACTCAGCCTCACTAGAAATGTTCCTACTGGAGACACCAAAAACTTCCAAACCATAAAAATATAGCCCTATATTAAGGGCTTTGGGGGAAGAAAACCACAGTGCAATCAACATTCTTCAAAAACAGCAGCAATAACTTAATGACCAGCTTCTCACCAAGTTTCAGAACCTTGTTTTCCATGTCAGGAAGCAAAACCGGGCCACAAAGACTGCAGACATGCTATAAACACACACATATACATGCCCCTTTGTATTTTTTCTGGAAGACCTGAAAAACTTGGATTAAAAAAATAGTGCTAACATTCAGCTGACATTCAGTATTATTCTACTTCAGCTTCAGGTGTACAGCGCAGTGGTCAGACACCTACACACTCTATATGTATATATAGTCACGGGATGTAAAGTACAGCATAGGGAATATAGTCAATGGAATTTTAACAGCTATATATGATGTCAGGGGGTAGTAGATTGGGGGAGCGGAATTATCATTTTGTGAGGGGTGTAAATGTCTAACTATTACATTGTTTTGTACCCCTGAAACTAATATAAAAAATTAAATTAAACTAAAAAAAATAGTGCTAAATCTAATGAGATAGTCTACCTTATTGAAGCTTTCTTTCCTTCCAGTGTATCAAACAACACTTACCATAAAGGATTGTTACAAACACAATCTGTAAAATGAAGGAGCTAGCCTAGGTAGTTTCTATTGTCCCTTGACACATTTGGCCCATCAACCTAGATTGCCTTAAAATGTCTCCACATCCAAAACAGCGCCATCAATAGCTTCCCTATTCCACACAGCTTTTCCATTATTCTTTTGCAGTGCTAGCACCCTAATTCTTCTAGGCATCTTAATTAAGCAAATCCAGGAGTAGCTTTATACTATAGATCAATACATTTTACAGAGAGTACAGAACTACTGGACTAAACCAAGATCGGAGTACAATTAACTGGGAATGAAAAGATTATTCATTCTGCCTTTTTCCCTCTTCTCTCCCACTTGTCCCATTTTATTTTGTCTACTACCTTTGACAATAGACAAACATTTTTTAAAGTTCAAAAAATCCAATCAGAATAACATCAAAAAGTATTAAACACACATGCATGTACGTGCATGCATGCACACACACACACACACACACACACACACACACACACACACAGAAACATTTCATTATCTTATGAAGAAAGAAAAATAATCTGCACAGTCTGTCTCCTGTTAATTTGCCTTAGTATCATTATATGAAAAACAAGGATAGAAGACTTTGAATTCTCACACACAATCAAGGGTGCAATAATGAATATTTTAACAGGCATACATTTTGAAGTTTTAATTAAAATCAGTAGTGCTATTGATATTGTAATGTCTTAGAGTAACACTCAGGAAAGTAATCACCTGTCTCCCACATGAATGGCAATCACATACGATTAATTAGAAGACTTTGCTGCTGGAACCACCTTGGAATCACCAAGATTTAGAGCAAGTGTTCACACATTTAACTGTGGAAAGCAACTCCACTGGCACAACTGGATGAATGGCTACTTAACTCAGATGCAGCATCTCTCTTTGTTAGGCCTGGTGCCCCAAAGCTTGCCATAAACTTGCTCATTTTCTCTGGCACCACAAACAATTGTCCTGCTTCCTGTGATCAAGACTTACTTTTCTATGGCAGAGGTTGGTAAGACCACTTGGGGAGATAGACTTATGTTTGAAGTTCAATGTGCCCCACCTTCCTGCTTTATGAGTGAACAGAGGGTTTCAGTAGAGCTAAAATAGTTTTCCCGTTTCTTCTATGAGGCATCACTCTTAAGTACTCACTCTGAAGATTCTTTGAAGGTTTCTTTTTTCCCCACAAACACGGATTCTTGGGATAAGGGAGTGAGAGAGAATTTGGGAAGCAGCCAGACTAAAGCAGAGTACTTAAAAATATATTCAGCTTCCAAAAGCTCCATTCAGGATCCTATGGATACTAAGAAACCAAACCAGATGCTTAAAAATACAGTGGTGAGAGAGTCATAACTTATTTAGTGACAGTTTTCTAAATGATCTTAATGAAAAGTAATTATACTTCATAAAATAAAAGCCAGCACAGAACTTGCCTAAGTCTTTACAGAAAAATTCTACCTCAAATTGGAAGGAAGCAAGGAGGGGAGGGAGAGAGGGAGTGAAAGAGAAAAGGAAAGAGAATAAATACTTGCTTAAAGTACTCTGGCTGTCTGAAAATATGACCATTTTCTTGAGGATTGGGTAAGTTTGGTGATAAAGTTGCTTCATCAGAATCCAGATATACAAGCACATGGGGTCTCAGCTTCTCATAGTTAGGATTCATCTTTGCAAATTCATATTTTAATCCCCACCACTCCGAGGAAGTGACCATAGCCCCCAGGGACTTGGACAGACCCTCTTGATGACCACTGTGGGTTTCCTAACATCCACAGAAATATCTGACAATATTGAGAAAATGACAAGCTTTGAGATGTTAATGCTGTGATGATTTTTCTGAGCAGGGTTAAGAAAGTTTAATGTTGTATTCGAATCAATCCTCATGATATAAGTAAACACTTATTAGCAAGTGTATAACTAGCAACCTTCCCTTTTTACAAAGCATTGGTTAGTCTGGTCTGCAATGAGACCAGGTAACTGTGACATTGACACAGGTGATTGTAACACAAATCAATGATATTTACAAATCTAAAAACAAGTAACATGAAGTTCACACCCCTAAGAAGAGTGTTGTTACTGTAGAGGAGGAAAAATGATTTTCCTTCTATACTTCTAAGTTCTTCTGGCTGGTTTAATAATAAACTAGACCTGAGACAGATTAACAGGAAAAAATAACAAATTTATTACATATGTACATACGGGAGTTCAGTACGAATATAGAACCAGAGGACAAATTGGGCAGTTGAAAATGATATGCCATCTTGAGCTAAAGAAAAAGGGAGTAGTGGTTTGGACTTCAAAGAGAAAGTAGGCAATTCACAGGTAGATGAGAAAGAGCAAATATATGGTAAACAAATTCTTATGGGGCCACCCAGACACAATGTGACACAGAGAGGAGTCTAACAAATGTTGCTAGGTTCCTCCCTGTCTGCCTCACTTAGTTTATATTATGCTCCCTTCTTTAAGCAGGTTTTCCTATCTGAATTTCTTTAGGCAGGTAAGGGGGGAGGTAAAAGGCTCTTCTTGAGTCTTTTGTTTAAAAATAGCCAGTATATTTTGGGGTGGCAAAATGTCCCTTTAAAAAGGCATATTTTGGTGTGGCAAACTCTGCTCTGCCTCAATATCTAGGAAAGTTTTGAAGCAATCAGGTAGAAGTCATTAGATACTTAATTTTAGGTCCTGAGTCACAAACTAAAAAGATATACAGTAGTTGGCCAGTTAGCTAATTCTTCATTCCAAACTCATCTCCTTAGCAAATTTAAGGAATATGTGCTTAGTTTCTTCTTCTTTCTAATTCTACTAAACTTAAATATGACATTTTTAATCATTATAAACTGTTTCAATGCTGAGAACATTTGACTTAATGTGGCGTATTCTTCCTATGTGCTGTAACACCATCAAACCAATGAAAGTCATCTGGCTGGAAATTACGTGTTTTAACCAGTACTTACAATGAACAAATGCAGCTAACAGATTTCAGTACACATGGAAAACAGAAAAATGACGAAGTCAACTGACTGCAATGAGGAGCACACAACTCTGGTTGTTGTGCTTCTTGTTCTTGAAAACCGGCATAACAGTAACATCTCACTTTCACCGCATACTTATTAAGTTACAGGCACTAATGCTAGGCATTCTGTGACTATTTTATTTAACATCCCCCAAACCAGAATCATAGTTATGCTCTCTTTCTAACATCTTTATTTAAATATGGAGGTTGAAGGTGATAATTCCCCAAATTTACACAGCTAGTGGCCAGACATGCCACTATTTTATTATGCTGTATTGTCCCACATACATGTACACACCCCTCCCCAGACCAATCGTAGCTCCTACGTGTTTTTTTTCAATGCCCTCTAACCTTCAGTTATCAAAATATGCAAATATTGACCCCTCTTAAGTTTCTTCACTATTGGTTCTAAGTGTTTCATTATATAAACAGGCCTGTCTCCTGCGATCCAGCCATTGCCGTCACAAACACACCACATACCTTTGAAGTAGACGCTATATCTTTTCCAGTCATTTGAGAAATGAAAGGTACCTTAACATATGAGATTTCTTAATATTCTCATTAAGGTTGTCTGAAGCATAGTCTGGGTTCATGAGAATGTAGAAACATGACCAAGGAGCTAAGACAAGGGGCACAGCTGAAGGGCAACTGTTATGTGGAGTGTACAGCATCCTGGGAATAGCTTAAGCAAGGATGGTTTCAGCCTACGGAAGACATCCTGAGGGCATGAGGCATGGACAGAGTGTACACACTTTGACAACTGAAGCCAAAGAGTGAACCAAACCAAATGAAACATGTGAGATCCTATCTCAATGTCCTTAGGTGAAAGTTTATAGAGTTTATGAGAAAGGAGAGGAAAGAATGAGGAAGAAAGTAAAAATTTTCTGTGGCTCTTGTGTGCTAGGCACAGTGTTGCTTATTTCATGGATGTTACCTCAGCAACCCTAGAAAACAGGCATTATTATCCATATTTTACAGGTGAGGCTACTGACGCCCTGAGAGGTCTCGTAACTAACGTAATGCAGCTAGCTAGCGAGTCACAGCACTGAAATCCAAAGCCAGGTTTTGCTCTTCTGAAGCCTGTGCCTTTTCCTTTACAGTAAGCTACGACAGCAAATAAAGACGAATATCTGAATGGCATAGCTCTCCTTGGAGGCAGCCAAGAATTGTGGCTTAGATAGTACCAAGGAGACCAGAGCAGGTGTGTCTGTGCTTGTTAATATGTCAGAGTGAGAATGTACACTGCAGAAAAGTGTGTGTCGTCCATTTGATTCATTGTCACAGTTGGGGCAATTCCACCTCATTGGTTTTATAGGCTGATCGGATCATCTGCCTGTTCACATGAGGTTATTTCCCTTCTATTCATTTTTCACCCCCTTAGTTAGAACATTGTTTTCTTGAATGCCATTTCTAAGTGAGTGTAACACAATAGCACCCCATAATCCTTCAGTGTATAGTACAGGGTGAAGGGCTCTGTGTGCTCAATAAAAGTTCATTATTTTCATCAGTACAATAGGTATATGCTCATTCAAACTAAATAAAGCAAAAAAAAAAAAAAAAGGTTTAAACTCATGCAAAATAATCTTTACAAGCAACTTACAATGGTTACATAGTCACTTGGACAAATATTCTCCATAAACTAGCATTTGGATAAGGAGGTGAAACCTCAGATTAGGAACATGAGTAGTTTAGAGCCTTTGGGATGCCTGGCAGGACATCATAGCAAACTGGGATGACTACAAAATATCAAAATTGGCCAAACTGCACTTTTGCCCAATTGTCTTCAAGGGCTGAATATCCAGAATGGCCATCATTGGCAAAAACACTCAATTGCAGAGCTAATACAGCAGTCTAGAAGCATAAAATGGCACAAGGAGATTCCCTGCTTTCCATCTTTGATCATAATCAGACCTTGTTATGAAAACTATTGCAAATTCAAAGTCCATTCAGCTCAACAAGCACATGAAAAAAGTGAATAATTACTGTAATCTCTTATAACTCCCTTATGACCCCTTTACAATTATCTGGCTGAGTTAATATCATTGATAGCAAGCAAAAGAGACACTTGTAGAATATAATGTAGGAAACACTGGAGTGAAGCCACATGGTTCCAGCAAGTAGAGAAAGTAGCAGAGTGTACAGAAATACCACTTTAAATTGGTGAAAGGTGGTCCAGTCAGCCTATAAAACCCTTAAGCATCATCTCAATTCACAAAGCCAACATTTACGTAGAACCAATATCCCCAGAAAAGGCAGTAACTAACATTAATCTATGTTTTTAAGACATACACGGCTGCAGCAGGTCATCCTCACAGACCATCTTTCTAAAAGAGAAATACTGCCTTGCTGCATGGAGGACCGTACTACCATTAGCTATTCAGAAGCCAAATTCTTACAAAAGCCAGAACATTGTATTATTGAAAGAGAAGTCAGTGATCTAGAATTTTCTATTCATTAGATTGTCAAACACCAAGTACAGAGTAATTAGCAGGATAATTCAGAAAGATGAATTGATTTTGAATATCCTTGGGTCACATCCTACTAAATTTATTCTTCTTCTTTAGTGACTTGGCAGTATAAATTGATGATTAGTTCAAATTCATGTGGCAAGACACTCTAGATTTTAAAACCCACGATGCAAATTGCCCAAGTAGAATAGAACCTTTGCACAGAAATCAATACATTGTGGTATCATTCAGTGAGATGGTTGTGGTTGTTTTTAAAAGCGATCAGAGAATATGCAATGTCCCTTAAAAGGAAAAAGATTGTCATAAATAATATTTTAAGAGCAGTAGATCTTTTACCTGGAAGGTTCTTTGCTTGCTGGTTGGCCAGGGCACATTTAGAAGTGAAAGCTTGGATTGAATTGCTCTCCAAGATAAAGAGAAGGCATATTACAATTCAAGGGGGAAAAGGGAGAGGATAAGTGCTACAGGTAAATCTCAGCAGAGTGGTCAAGGAGCCAGGCAGATTGAAAAGGAAAGAAGGAAGGAAGGAAGGAAGGAAGGAAGGAAGGAAGGAAGGAAGGAAGGAAGGAAGGAAGGAAGGAAGGAATCTCAGGTGGCAGTAGGGTCTAGAAATTTCTGAGATAAGACACACGGGTAGCGATGATTGTTTTTCAAAGTAAATGCTTGCCCTGTGCAACGTGACCCTATTTCATGACCCACAAATCTTCATGATAGGCTTGGTGTGATTATCTGTTCTGTGGAAGCCAGTGAAGAGACCCTGTTCCGTATCAGGGTTGGCACAAAACCAAACAACGTCAGTCCTCTGGAACAAAGGGACAAAATGTACAGGCAGGGTATCTTGAAGGCTCAGCCAGGATTTCTGAACTAATGCCAGACCCAGCTGCATCTTTGATTAAATCATCAACCTAGAGTCTACAGACTTGAGCCAAAAGTATATCCCACCCAAGATCACTGCAGTGTTGAGCAGAAAGTAGGAGCCAGACAGGAGAGGCTTATCAAAGGTGACTCGTAATGGTGCTAGGAATATCATTCCAAAATCAGGATCTCCAAAGGAACTGTAAGAGCTAGAATCCTCTCAGCAAGAGGTGAAAAAATGTCAAATTAAAGGTAGTATGAGGCAAAGTGGAAAATTAAGTGCTTTATCATTAACAACTCAATCAAACATATTAATGCAACTTTGAATTTAGAGTGATCAAGAAGCTCATAAGGTCACAATGATTCGGCTCATTATATATATATGAGGAAAACTGACCTTAATAGTCCAAGGCTGTACGCATCTTCATGTTCGTTGTAGCATTATCTACAAAAGTCAAGATATGGAAACAATCTAAGTGTCCATCAATGGATGACTAAAGAAAATAGATAAAGAATACACACACACACACACACACACACACACACACACACACACAAATATTATTCAGCCATAAAAAAGAATGAAATCTTGCCATTTGCAACAGCATGGCTGGACCTTAAATAAAATGTCAGACAGAGAAAGATAAATACCATATAATCACACTTACACATGGAATCTAAAAACAAAACAAAACAACGAGCTCATAATATTGGAGACCAGATTGGTGATAAAGGTGGAAGGAGGGAATGCAAAATGAGTGAAGGTGGTCAAAAGATACAAACTTCCAGTTATAAAATAAATAAGTCGTGGGGTTGTAATGTACAGCATGGCACTTATAATACTACTGTATTGTATATTTAAAAGTTGCTAAGAGAGTAAATCTTAAAGTCCTCATCATAAGGAAAAAAAATTCTGTAACTATGTATGGTGACAGACATTAACTAGACTTACTGTGGTGATCATTTTGCAATATATACAAATGTCAAGTCATTATGATGTATACCTGAAACTCATATAATGTTGTATGTCAATTATACCTCAATTAAAAACCAAGTGACTACTATTTATTTGTAAATAGTAGACAGGATTTTCACCCCTAAATACTCAATTGATTATCCTCCCACATGGTCACTTCTACAAGTCCATTTCTACAATACCTCCCTTCACAATACTCCAAATATGGTGTTTATAAGAATGCCTTCATAAGAATGCGTAACCCCTGACTTTGGTCTTGAAAAAACAAGAAGAAAATGCGATGGTAGACAATTCCCACCAAAAAACATTGAAGACAATATACCAACACACAAAAGGTAAGACAATAAATGAAAAGGATTCTTGGGCAAAAATTTTTGTCTCTGTTTAAGTAGGCTTTACCTCATTTTCAATTAGCAGCACTTCATTTAAAAGAAGCATATGTTACATTTTTGTTCAATAATTCTTTCTGATAGCCAAATTAAATGGGAAATTGATTTGCATATGCATAAATTTCAGTCAATACCCAATCAGAAATAGTATTTCATTTGGCTCTGGACCACATGTACTTTTTTAGTGTAGTATTTCAGATTCTCTTGCGACTACTTTCATCAAAAATTAACAACAACAACAGGACTGAATGTTATGAATCTTTTGACTTAGAATCTGTATTAGTTTCCTAAGGCTGCCATAAAAAATTACCACAAACTGGGTGGAAATTTATTCTCACAGTTCTGGAGGCTAGAAGTCTGAAGTCAAGATGTCGGCAGGGTTGGCGCCTCCTGGAGGCTCTTAGAGAGGTTCTGTGCCATGATTCTCTCCTAACTTCTAGTGGTTACTAACAATCCTTGCTGTTTCTTGGCTTGCAGACACCACTCCAATCTTTGTCTCTGTCATCACATGGCATTATCCTCTCTATGTCTCTGTGAGTCTGTGTGTCCTCTTCCTATAAGGACACCAGTCACACTGGATTAGGGCCCACCCTAATCCAGGATGATTTAATCTTAACCTAACTAATTACGTACTTTAAGACCTATTTCCAAATAAGGTCATATTGTGAGGTTCTAAGGAGACACGGATTTTGAGAAAGGTGGGGAGAAACACTATTCTACCCAATACAGAGTTCAAGTCTTAGACTTTAAGTTTTGTCAGGGCACCCGCCGTATGATTCAAAATTTCATTCTTCAAAGACTTAGAATCATATGGAAGCTGCCCTCCAAAATAAGCACAGTAAAACAATGAACGCTGGGTAAAAGGTGTAAAACAAAGTACAAAAGTTAATACACTAAAAATACCTGAATTAAAGCAGCCTGTTATGCCCCTTTGAATACTTTATGGATCTTTTTCACTATTTTAAGCATATAAATCATACATCAGTCCCTGGGAGTCCATTCCCAAAAAGTCATGTTCTCCTGGGTCACAATGTTAATAGAGGAACCAAGAGCTTCAATTACTCCTTATAACAAGATTAATTCTCCCAACAGCTCTCTCAAGTTGCACATCACTTTAACAACACAACCATAACCCATTCAGAGTTCACAAGGTCACTCCTGAAATCCCCCTACCTTGGCACAGACCTCAAATATTCCCTTAAACCCCATATCTACCACAATCTCATAATAATTATTTGTATGCTATTACTTGGCCAGTAGTAAAATCATATCACCACCAGGTATGCCTACATGTCAATCCAAAATACCGCTCTCTTCAGTGGAAGACGTGGTTGTTATAAAAAACAAAGAAGGTGCTCCGTAAAGCCTATCTCCGAGCATGATCTAGGCCTACCTTCCCAATTCCCTAGGCCATATGTCCAGTTATGGTGAGATGTCACCAAGGGTCACTGGATCCAACCATTATATTTGTCCCCTGAAAATTAAATCTCTGCTCCATTGTTCTCTTTTCATTCATCTTCTCTGCTTTGAGCTCTCAAAATTTTCTTCTGTCCCTAAAAACTTACTAGACCTCTTTTATACTCCCTTATATTATTTTTCACTTGTCCAAATTTAGTTTATATGTCTGAACACTCCAAGCAGTAACTATAATATATAAACATGGAAGGTATGTGATAGAAAAGAGTAGTGGATTTGACTGTCAGGTAACCTGAAGATCTAATACAGCTTTTTTCACTAAGTGAAACACCTTTCATCTTAATTTCCTTCAAAACTGAAGTTTATGTTCTTAGGAGATGCACGCTAAAGCATTTAGGAATGAACTTTTATTGCACCTAGAAGTTGTTTTCAAATTATTCGCTCAAAAAGACAGAAAGATGATTAGAAAGATAAATGGATACATAGATGATTGATAGATAAAACTAATAAGGCAAAGTGGAAATTGTTAGATTTAGATGTATGGGGTACATAGGTGTTAATTGTACTAGTCTTGCAACTTCTCTGTATTTGAAAATGCTGATAAGGAAAATTGGGGGGGGGGGTGAAATGAAGCTGAAATAAATGTAAACTCGGGATTCCCAAATTCCATGACTGCATATATCTAAATTATACCTCATCAATGATCTTCCCAAAATATCTACCATTTGGATTTGCCCATTTGTACAAATGTCACCTCATTATCTCACAGCTGAGGATTGACATGCTGGAGTGATGCTTCTGGCCTCATAGTCACTAGTCGCAAGCCTATTGAGTCTTCCTTTCAAATGTCTTATGCTTCACTAACTTTGCATTCCCACTGACATTGCCTTCAGTCCATCCTTGGTCTATTTCAGTACCCTACTTCCTGATCAGATTTCATTGTAAATTGTAATAATACCAGTTTTATCATGTCACTTCCCTGTTCACAAGTTTTCAGTGTCTCCCTATCTACTTATCTCTTACTCCTTATCTCAGATATTGACCCCTGCTATTCCTATATTTCAATCCCTAGACTCCAGGCAAGTAAGTCCATTCCGCATTACATCCTGTGTTCCTGCTTTTGTTCATGCAACTCTCCTACCTGAAATAACCTCTCCTCCCCCTCTGCAATTATCCAAGCTCTACCAGCTGGCACCTAGTGCATACTAACCTATTAATATTGTTCTCTTTATATTCTCGTATAATCTGCTATTTCTGAGGCCTGACATTATTTACCTCCTCTGCTTTCTTCAGTTAGATTCTGTTTTAACCTTCTGTGTCCTACCTTTCATGGTATTCTAATTTGTAAACGACATCAAGTAGACGAAGTGTAAATATTGAATCGGGGATACTTTGTTAGCCTCTCAAATTAACAAACTGAAAGGTTATTCTAATTATAGATTCAGCATAGCAGCTAGATTAAGAGACTGAGGTAAAACTAAATATGTGAATGCAACATCAACCCCAAACTGCCTATTACAAAAGAATGTATAGGCCATAAAGAATGTGTGTGTTTCGTGTCATAGTGAAATTGGCTTGGGAAAAATTAATGGTGAATAATTCAGAAGAAATGTAGTCAGAAATGTACTTAACGTGTTTCCACAAAATTTCAGTTATATCTCAATCATAGTGCCTTCTGTAAACTCTTGGGGGCTCTTGAAAAATAACTCAAACCAGCATGAAATAGATGCTTCAATAGCATATTTTAAAACAAGGAGTTTGTGTTAGTTTCATTTTAAATTCAGCTTGACAAAGAGATGAAAAATAAATTCATATAAACAGTGGAAATTTTAAAGAAAAAAAAATCAAGCCATAATTTAGTACTAACCGTGACACTTCTGCAGTCAATAGCACTGGTGATATTTGTATTATGCTTTCAAACCAAAGCCTAAAAATTGTTATGATCATTACTAGAACCTAGCTATTTCTACAATGAGTACACTTGTAGCTACTTGAAAGACAGGACTCATACATTGCTTCATGTAAAATATAATTCATGATGGGAAGATGGTTTCTATAAACATAGCCACTTACATTTCTGCGTTCCTTCCAACCTCTTCAAAATATTTACCTCCCACTAGGTCTCACAATTTCATTTTCAGTTTTTATTTTTAAACATTTCAGTGCTTTAAAGTAGGTGATCTTTAAAAAGAAGACTAAAGACAGCTAGCAAATTGTCTAAGATTGCCCTTCAGTCATGTGAAAATAGGACCAAAACCAAGATTCAAGTGTTTAGAGCTGCTGCTTTTATCCGAGTTACCCCTAGAGAACAATTCAGAAAGGATGGGGAGCGGGGTCTCTGCTAAGCCTTTCTAAGTGCACCTTTCTGAGATGACAATGGCATGGGCATGAACAGGCATGTTTGGAGTCCAAAGGAGTCTTGTGACATGTCGAACAATCAAAGAAATATCCTTTATTTCCAAATTAAATGAGACGTCTAATAGTAGATTTACTTTTCTTTATATGTATTGAAGTTGTTTACATTGTCTTTTTATTTATTGAGGTTGTTTATCATATACAGAGGGTGCCAAAAAATGTATACACATTTTAAGAAAGGAAAAAATTATATTAAAATTGTAATACTCTTACCCTCTGATAACCACTAAACTATTGTCTGTGTCTATGAGTTTTTGTTTCTTCATTTGTTTGTCTTGTTTTTTTGTTGTTTTTAGTTTTATATACCACATATCAGTGAAATCATATGGTTCTCTACTTTTTTGTCTGACTTGTTTCGTTTAGCATTATAATCTCAAGGTCCATCCATGTTGTCAGAAATGGTACTATTTCATCTTCTATTATGGCAGAATAGTATTCCACTGTGTATATATACCACATCTTCTTTATCCATTCATCTACCGAAGGACACTTATACAGATGATGTATTACAGAATTGTACATCTGAAATCTATGTAAATTTATTAACAATTGCCACCCCAATAAACTTTAATAAAAAAATTTGTAATAGTATATACTAATAACGAAAGATGAATACAAGTCATGTATATGCATTTTTTTTGGCACCCCAGGTAGTTCAGAGTATCAGACAGTTTATATTACAAAGAAACAATAGTCCCCTGCTCCCACTATATTTCACAGGCCATACAGACGAGCACTTTCAATCAACAATTATAGCTGGGTTTTGTAAAAAAAAAAAAAAAAGAAAGAAAAAGAAAAGACTCCAGAAGTCTAAACAATATGCTTATTTTGCTACTTCTCGATATTTTCTATGTTATTTATTTATATCCCGCTATGAAAGCTAAGGATTTGGATCATTTGCACCCTACCTCCTCCAAAATGCAATCACACTAATAGTTCTACGGCATAATTTTGGTTATATGAATAACCAGTATTTGCATCATTTTGACTTGCAAATGATATTGATAGCTGACTCACAGACTGCATCATGGATACGTTTCCTTTCTTGCACAACTTTGTTTCTCCCTGTAATTAATAACTGTATTGTTCCTTTTCTTCGTTTTCTATACGCTAATTATCAATTTTCCTCTAAACTCTCCCAAGGGTAAAACTCCTCTCGACTTAGTAAAACACTTGAGCTATTTATCAATTTCCTATACTTGGAGACTCACTCTAAAAGCGTCTGGCCTGCCCCAATCTGGCGAGGTTCCTCCCCAGGCATGCTGCAAGGCTGACCTGGAGAATCCCTTCAGCTCTCTCGTGTTGGATCTCACATATATTCCACTTTTTGTAACAGCAGGTCCTCCAGTAAGATCCTTTCATTGGAATGTTGACGAGATGCCTTAGAAACATAATTCTTGTTTATATCAATTAGCCTGTGGCAAAATTGGTTTCCTTGTAGGTCATTTCACTTAGTCACAGAACTTATACATGCAAGTGAGGACTTACTGTATTCTCTTAAATGATGAAGTCTTATCTACCAACTTTCTGAGAAAGGATGCATGAGAAGTAAATATTATGAGGACCAGGTTGTATGAAAATATCTTGATTATAGATTCACATCTAATTGACAGCTTGGCGAATTTTAGGCTTATATTGTTTTTCCATCTAAAGTTTGAAGGCATGACTTCTAGCTTCCAATACTGCCGTTTAAAAGTCTGAGGAGATTATGATTACTGATCCTTTGTAAGTAATTTGTTTTTTTTCTCTTTACACACTTTTAGAATTCTCTCTTTGTTTCTGGTATTCTGAATTTTTTTTTTTTTCTTTTTTTTTTTTTGATGTGAATCTAATTTCAACCATTGACCTAGGTACTAAGTGAGCTGTTTCAAACTGGAAACTTGCCCTGGGACATTTTTCAAGTCACTTATCTACTATATATCCTCCCCTCCAGTTTCCACTTTTTCTTCTGTACTCATTGTTTGGATAATGGACCACCTAGATCGGACCTGAAATTTTCTTATTTCTTTACTTGACAATTTCCTTCACTTAATCTTTTGGCCCACTTTTCTAGATATTTCTTCAACTTTATCTTGGTGTTCTTTTACTTATATGTCAACAATTATTGAACAATTATCAAGTGCCAGACACTGTTCTGATTGCTGGGGATACAGGAGCTGAACAAAGCAGATGCAAAGATCCCTACCCCTGTGGAGCTGACAGTCTATTGTTTCTATATTCTATTATCATGGAGAAACAAGCAGAATAAGTAAAATATCTAGGATATTAGACAAACAGTAAACAGCATAAGTAGCTTTTGTTATTTTCCTTCTTTTACATGGAAGGAAAGTAAGATAAAGGGAGATTAATAGGATGCTAAACTGAAGAAAAAGTCAAAAAGAAAGGATAAGGTTGGAAAAGGCTGCGTTTTAGATCTGTTGATCAAAAAACGTGGTCTGAAAAGGTGAAATTTGATTAAATACCTTACAGAAGTGAGGGAATGAGGCTCACAGATCTCTGGGGCAAGGATATTCCAGGTAGAAAGAAGAGACACAGTCAATGTCATAAGGAGCAAATGGTTTCCATGTTTGAGGAAGAGCAAGAAATCCAAGGTGAATGGCATGGAATGAATGGGGCAGAAGAGCCACCGAGAGAAAATTCTGGAGCAGGGAGAACGTAGGGCCTTATAGACCTTTCTAAAAACTTCAACTTTTACTCCAGGTTATATAAGAAGTCATTTTCTCAGGATCAGTCTGGTTGCTTTGTTGAAAATTAACTGTACGAAGTGTGATCAAACAAAAAGGTGAATGTTTAAATGAAAACAATTTATAAATAAATAAATAAATAAATAAATAAATAAATAAATAAATAAATGATTTACAAAAGTAAAAGTCACATTGCCATTAATCCCCCTCAAAATACTCCCCCTCGTTTCGAACACACTTATCCCATCATTCTTGCCACCTTCTGAAGCAGTTCTAGAAGTCCTCTTTCATGAGAGTCTACTTCACCCTCCATCATGACAACCCTCCATGTCTCACATCACTTCTGGTATATGGCAATTTCTGTCAAATAAAAACATTACGGTGTGTCTTCATCCACCTTATTCACCGGATCTGGCACCGTGCGACTTCTGGCTCTTCCCCAAAGTCAAAATGACCATGAAAGATAAAGGTTTTGAATCAATTCAGGACACCAAGGCAGCCACGACAGCGCAACTAAAGACACTCATGAAAGAGGTTTTCCAGAACTGCTTCAGAAAGTGGCAAGAAGGATGGGATAAGTGTGTTTGAATCAAGGGGGAGGGTTTGAGGGGCATTAATGGCAATGTGTCTTTTACTGTAATATTTTTTTTATTTAAACATTCACCATATTTTTTGATCACACCTCATAAGTTTCTCTTCCAGGTAATGGTGTACTAGAAAATTTAACCAAATCTCCCTGCTGAGAAAAATAGGGGCCCTCTGTTTTCCTTCTCCTGAGACTAAAACCCCAGAACTCTATCAGGGTAGAAGTGTAGCACTGAAGATCTAACTGCTTCTGAAACAGAACTGCATCCAATACTCCCATTTTCAACCCCTCCTTCGTCCTTCACTTTCAGAGGTGTCACTAATCCCTTAGAGCTTTGGGGGCCCAGAGAGGTAGATATGTTGGTTTCTCAACTTCCCCCTTTGTCAAGTAAGGATGCAATTTGGCTCTCTCAGACCAACAACAGGTCAGTTACCACCATCCTGCTTTCCAGTTGCCAACATTTTGCTGTATGCATCATATATGCTATTCTCTTTGTCTTTGTGGTTTTATTTTTCTCTTTCCTCTCATTTTATAAGGACTTCACAGGGACCAAAAAAATGTATGTTCACTCTTTCATTTTAAACAAAAGTTGAAATATAGCACTTCTGCACTTACAAACAAAAAACTCCCAAAGAGCCAAAATAAAGTATAAGTTAGCAAGCAGTCAAGGATGCAGTCTCTGAAGCCAGGACTACTGATTTCAAAAACATCTTTGAAAAAGTTATTTCACCTCTCTGTCCCACGGTCTGTTTATTTGTAAGATAAAAATAAACAAACAAATAAAAAAAAAACCTGCCCTAAACATGTTGTGATTATAATACAAATTAATACAAATTCATTTGCCTGCCACGTGGGAAGAGTTCAACAAATCTTAGTTGTTATTAGCTATCTCACTAAATCTGTGTACGTGCCCTCATAATACCAAGGGGGGAAAAATTGAACATTTTGCAGTAAGCTTCTGCAAAAACATTTGTTTCACATAAAAAACAACCCACTGAAATATATCCAATATATGTGGAATTGTTCTCAATCTTTCTATTTATTTGCTCCTCATTTTTTCTTCTTTCATCTGTTCCAATTTGCTGGCCCCATATTGATTCCCAGTTTTTTTCTAGTAACACATTAGGCAATTTATGAATCTGTTACTTTGGCAATAGTTGGCTTCTCCTATTAGTCTCCTATTCCCATTCACTATAGGTTTCCCATCAGTTAGGACCCAATTCAACCTCTGGGTCTTCCTAACTTCTCCTGGGTCTGTATCAGAACATTAGCAGTTAAGTCATGGACGCTTTCAGCCCCTATTCTTTTCTTACTGCTAGCTTAGCACTGGGGCTCTCTATTTTTACCTCTTATGCATGCTCGCCATCAAAGGATATGTTTTCCTTTGTTATTATCAGAAGCCAGTAAATAGAAACCATTCACTTTATATGTTTTGAAAGAAATAATTAATTTTATACCATCATTTTCCTGACATTTGATAAAGCCAGGGGATTTTCAGAGCTCTTCAAGTTACTAAAGTGAATCCCAACTGTGAAATTTCTTCTCTAGATTTCCACTTTGGTTGCCCAAATTCCGGGATTGCAGCATCGCTCTCTAATCTGGCCACTGATGCACAGGCAGAAAATGGCATCAAAGCCAATCTTAATAACCTTCCTGGTTCATGCAAGTATTTTAATAAATGATATTTTTATGCCTTTCTCTGCAGGAGCAAATCATTATATACTGAATTTTATTTTCCAATTATTCAATCATATTTCTAATTATTCATTTATGTACATATGTTATCTATATGTGTGTATACTTAATTGTGTGTGTGTGCGTGTGTATGTGTGTGCTTTAAAATGGCTTGAAGGAAAAGTAATACATACAAAGTTCATTCTTAAAAATGGGTGGTTTTATATCTATTATATGTCTGAATTGAGATCTTGGCTTTGATCTTCCATGACTAACCAGTTTAGAAACCTCTCTATACCTATATGTTGTTTACCCTTTTATTGGTGGGTGCCATACATTTTTTTCCAACTCTCTGGTTTGGCTCATTTTAGCAACTCCTAAATTGGATGCCACTGAAAATAACTTTCATCAGAAACTTTGAGACCTCTTTTTCATAGGTCAGAAGTTGAATCCTACTTAGATCAGAATGACTTGCTAGACTGACAGGTCAGAGATTCATTGGCTCTGCTCTAAGCAGACCTCATTCTTTTGCTTTTGAGCTAGAAAACATCGGGGTTACTATAAATTCTCCTGAGCAGATTAAAAGATTAAGTGGGAAATTTTTATTCTTTTTCTCTATTTATATTAGTTTATTCAAATCTATAACACGTTGGTGTGGGGAGGGAATATAAAAATGCAATGTCTTAGATTTTTAGTTTCCTTCTCTGCACATTTTGAGGAGTAAATGAAATCATTTATATGAAACCACTTGGTAAACTTGAAAAATGCTATATGAATATAAGGAAGTATTACCTTCTCAGATATAGAGCATTTTCTTCAACCAAATTATAATTTGACTGATAATGTTGGTTAGAGAAGCAAAAATGATCATAAATCTAAGCCTACTGGGTTTGGAGAAAGGTAAAAGATGGCTCATGATTTAAGTTAAATGGCTCAAACATCTGGGTCATTGAGAAATTGTCCTTTCAGTTGAGTGACAAATATTAGAATATGAGGAAACTTTATGTTCATTAAGTATCCAGCATCACTGTACCTATTCCATATATGAAACCTGACCCTCCGGTTATTCCTTCAAACACAATTTGCAAACTTTTATCATTATGTACATGACATAATCAGAGTATCCCTAAATACATCATGAGATGTGGATGAAACATCTTTTGAAATTAATAAATTAAGTGAAAAGAACTATTAACTGCTCTGTCTGTGTTAAACAAATGTTTAAAGTACAATATGGGGTTGTCAAACTAAGGTCCATGGGTAAGATCCAGCCTGCCACCTCTTTTTATAAATACAGTTTTATTGGAACATAGCCATGCTCGTTCATTCACATATGGTCTATGGCCACTGTTGTATTACAACAGCAAAGTTGAATACTTACGACAGAAAGGGTATAGCCCACAAAGCCAGAAATACGAGGTGTGATAAAAAAGTATGGTGAATGTTTAAATTAAAAAAAAAAAAAAAAAGGAATTACAGTAAAAGACACATTGTCATTAACCCCCCTCAAAATACTCCCCCTCGCTTTGAACACACTTATCCTATCATTCTTGCCACTTTCTGACGCAGTTCCAGAAGTCCTCTTTCATGAGTGTCTTTAATCACGCTGTTGTGGCTGCCTCGATGTCCTGAATCGATTCAAAACATTTACTTTTCATGGTCATTTTGACTTTGGGGAAGAGCCAGAAGTCACACGGTGCCAGATCCGGTGAATAAGGTGGATGAGGACACACTATAATATGTTTATTTAACAGAAACTGCCATACCAGAAGCGATGTATGTCAGAGTGTTGTCATGATGGAGGATGAAACCGTCTGCCCATTTCTCAGGCTGTTTTCTACACATATCATTTCTTAAATGCTCTAATAAGCCCTTATAATATTCAGAGTTCACCATAGTGTTCCTGGGCACAAACTCAGTTCGCACAATTCCATAAAGGTCTAAAAACACATTAACATTACCTTGATGGCACTTGGCAGCAGCATTCACTGTATTTTTTTTTTTTATCACACCTCGTATTATGTGGCTCTTTACTGAAAAAGTTTGCTGGCCCCTTGTATTTCAAAATTCTAGCATATCTACTAAAATCCTAACCCTATATCATAGCTTTAGTAAAGAAACCTCTTTCATGGCATGGACTTTCTATCAGGGATGGAGGAATTAATTGAGATAATTAATTACTTAATTGCTGAAGAAGCTTTTTTCATTTGAGTTACCTTGAGAATACAAAGGTATTGTTTGTTTGCTTCAGTTTTCTGCGTCTGATGTTGAATATAAAGGACACTAGAGCCTCCACAGAAAGTAAGAGTCATTTTGAAAACGGAATAGCTCTCTCTTAAACAGAAAGACCAGTTTTGTAGGCTAACTCTCAATAGAAGAATGAGCTTTAATAATTTTTCATCTACGCACTATAAATAATAAATTTGAGCTTGATGAAATGATACATAGTATAAGCAAACATGTGACAAATATTTTCTTGACAACAGAAAGTACAAATTTAGTAACCATAATTTATAGCTATTGAAGAATTACCATGAGGTCCATGATTTCTAAGTATCAGTTTATATGTCTTTGATCTTATTTCTTACTGTATATATTGGTCATCTATTGTTGCATAACATATTACCCCCAAAACTTTGCCACCGAAAATAGCAATAACTATCTACTATTGCGCATGTTTCTGTGGGTCAAGAATTCAGGAATGTCTTAGCTGGTGGTTCTGACTCCAAGTGTCTCATGAGGTTACAGTCAGAATGTCGGCCAGGACTACAGTCACCTGAAGGCTCGACTGGGGCTGGAGGATCCACTTCTAAAATACTTTACTCCCATGTCTGGATTTCACTAATATTCCCACAAAGTCCTACCAGCTTCCATCCATTGCCTAGTTCCAAAGCCACTCGCATATTTAGGTTTTTGTTATGGGAGCACTCTACTTCCAGATATCAAGATCTATACTAATTACTGTGTAAAAAACTTAGGAGTTTAAAACAACAAACCTTATTATCTTATACAATTTCTGTGGGTCAGGAATCTGGGCATGGCTTAGGTAGATGGTTCTGGCTCAAAGTCTTTCATTAGGATGTTGGGCAGGGTTGTAGTCATCAGAGGGCTTGACTAGGGCTGAGAGATTTGCTTCCAAAGGTCCTCATTTACATGCCTGATTATCTGAGTATCCTCATGATATGGTGGTTGGCTTCCCCAAAGATAGTGATCCAAGAGAAAGGGCAGGGCAGAAGTTACATGTCTTTCCTGACCTACCCTTGAAAGTCACACCTGGTCATTTCCACAATATTCTCTTTGATATACACAGATCAACCTTATTTAGTGTGGAGATGAGAATAATGAAGGGCCATAATAGAGGCTGGCCACCACACCATAGTTATAAGTTCATTTATTCCTTATAGTAACTTTAAAGAGTTTAATATAAGTCTATATTTCCTTACTTGCAATCGCAAAATCCATTAGGCCCTGAAAACAAAGGTTTTCCTTATACTTCTATTGCCAGCCAAACTTTACCCAACCTAAACTCATTTGTCACAAAAACCTGGTCTAAACAGATAAAGCTAATTATAGTCTCTTTATCCCACTTGGTATGAACATTTCTACAGTTTATTGCACAAATGCATTTGATTGGGTGGTATAATCCCAGACTCTCTTGGAATGTTAAGTAATATAAAATATCTGAACCATATTATTTATTTTTCTAAACTAAAAAATAGTGAAGTCCAAAAGACATCTGGCTCCAATGATTTGAGATAGTTTAACTTTAACAGAAAGAAATGCTGATCTGTTGTGCTTCACTATTGATTTTATGAGAACTCTTCTGATGCTGGAGGCCATATATAACTTGTTACAATTCTCCTGGAGACATCAATACATGAATAACCAAAGAAGAAACAGTTCATCTCTTAATTGGTGGTTTAAAAGACTATATCTAGGAGATGAGAACCAACACCCTCTCACTCTCTACTCTCTCCTCCCATCACCATTGTCTAATCCTCACTTTCCTTTTTTCTCTGATTTTCTGTTTCTTCTTTTACCTATACAGTTTTGTTCTTCCATGTTCACCTGCCATTCTTTCCTTGACATTTCCAAAACACAATAATTATCCCCAAAGAAAGTGTTAACAAAAAAATATATATATGTCTGTGGCTGCCAATAACTAAACTAGTACATGAGCATATTTAACTGTCTAATCTCATAGCAAAGGCTACTCTGTGTTCTCTGGGTCCACCTCTGACTTCACCCAGAGCTGCAATAGACAATTCATAGGTACACTGACAGATTCTCACTTAAACCACCCAAGTTCCTCTGCTTCTATGCCTGGAGGGCTTATTCAGCGATGGAGCTTGGGCAGCCTGGAAGTGTCAGCGATTTAATATCTCCAACCAGTGACAAATGGAAGTTGGTGGATAAACGCTCAGCGGCTTAAAAACAAGGTTTATTTCTCACTTACTCTAAGTCTGCTGCAGGTCCAGGGTAGCTGTCCCTCATGGGGTGACTTCGTATCATACCTCCACATGACATGTGCCTCCAGTCACCAATGCAGGGAGAGAAGAAGAGTCCTGACAAAAAGCGTGTAAATGCTTTCAGAAAGTGAAGGACATTGCTGCTATTCACATTTTATTAGCCAAAGCATGTCATGTGACCACACCAAACTTCAAGGGGGCAGATAAATACAATCCTCCCATGTTCCCCATCAGAGAAAGGTACTGGATGTCAAGAAACAGGAGCAATGCTAGCCACACGTACTGTGTGCCTCCCTTTGCAACTTGCATTTTCTGAATGTACTTTTGAGATCTGTCCATGTTAATGCTTGTAGGTTTAGTTAATTCCTTTTCATTGTTGTCCAAGATTCTATTGTATGACTGTATCATAATACATTTTCTTCTACTGATGGTTTTTTAGGTTATTCCCAATTTTTTCTTAAAAGATTGTTATGAATATTTTACATATGTAACACAAATTTCTCTAGGGTGCTATCCTATTTTATGAGGAGGTCCATGTTGAATTGTAGGGAGGGAGGGACCAAGAGATGCTTGAACCACTTGGCGTATAGGCCTATCACATAAAGTCCAGGGATGTATAAAAATCAAAGACAAAGACAACACCACATATACTGTCTATTCATGTTTGTTCTACAGAAACAAAGCGGTATGATTTCCAGTGTGCTTTTCTTTCTCCATTAAACATAATGAAAAGCCAAGGTTGTTGACAATTCATCATTTAGCTAACAAATGCCAAAATCAGATATTCTAGGAATTTTCTGCCTCCTATTCAAACTCTATTGAAAATTGAGAGCAACTGCAATTTAATATTACTAAGAGAAGACACACCTTTGAAGCCTTCTGCAAAATGTCAAGACGAGTGAAGTGTCTGACAAGACAAAAAAGATGAATCAACTACAATGCTGTTCAGTTTAGAGTGAAAGAACCCAGTGATAATGCCATAAAATATTTCCCTAGAACAAAACGTGCTAGGGGAAAAGTTGATGCGATGGAAGGAGGGGGGAAAAAGTCCTCTTTCTAAAAGTCGAGGACAGGGACAAAATAATAATAAAAATTTAATTGAGTGAGACTAACTTTGCAACAATATTGAACAGGAAGGTCAGCAACATAATTGCTTACGTGTAGTTGGACTTAATGTTAGAACTGTGAAATTTTTCATAGTGCCTTCCACTCAAGGTGAATGGACAGCTTTGTCTCTAAGTCATTTTTACTCAATGGCACCTCCTGCTTAGTCTTTCCTTTCTCTTTATGTTTAGCTGACCTATCATTTCTGACATCTTTTTAAAAATCATGAAAAAAGTAAGGTTCCTTTTACACACTGCTAAAAACTCACTCTGTAACACGTGCGAGAAATGCCTGTTAACTCAAACCACCTAAAATTCTGAAATATTTTAATGGAAGAAATCATTTGTTCTTTTCAATCCCTGCTCATAAATGATGAGATTACCAATGCAAGTTCATTCTTTTCATAAGCTACCCTGGAATGAAGTAAAGAGAGATGATTTGTCTAAATACAGAATTTACACACACCCTGTTTTTACTTTCAATGAGCAATGTTTGTGACCGCCATTTAACAAAGAAAACACAGGAAGATTAAAGAAAAAAATTTAAAAACAGAATTTTAGGATTATTGCTGACAGATCCCTCCCTAACATTTTTAGGATTGAGGCAACAGTATAGATGGAGACTCGCTTATCAGATGTTTTTGTAACAGCCTAGAAGCCCAGGTTTCAACTTAGAATTCTGGGAGTCATTGAGGGAAAACATGGATACATGGGAAAGCTTGCGGCCTACTCTTTTCTTTCCTCTGACTTCTGCCCCCTACCTGTGGCAAATCTGCAGACATGTGTGTGGACACCCTAGCTTGCACACCCCAGCCTACCCCAACTTTCCCCCCAGTCACCCTTTGGCTACTCCGTGGGCCTCCATAGGTGCATGCTGGTGTTATCATCTGCTCTTGAGAGGATGGAGTTGGGAAAGATGACCATACAGACTTTCAATGCAGGTATAGAACTCTTTGAACAGGCACTCTGCGGTCCAGGGTAGCTGGAGCATGGTATATATGAGGGAGTGCAATTTCTGAGTAGGCACGTCCCCCTGGGCCCACAGACTCCTCTCCCCATGAGACAGGGTACAGCTGAAGAAAGACCAGAGTGGAGCCCTGTAAATTGTGGGGCCCAGTTCAGTCTTAGCAAGCCTAAAGCCAATACTGATTAATGAAATTATTTTAAGGAAATTGGCTATTAAGTAAGGACTACATATACAAAATTGTCTTAGTGAGAGCTTCATTCAGGATAATAGTGCTAGCCTGCATGGGGTTGAAAAGTTAAAGCAGGTGATAAAAGATTTGTAAGAGGTTTGCCTGAAGAGAGAGAGACGGATTGTGTGATATTTCAAAGGAGATGATGGGAGAAAAGAATGCTCTTATATCTAAAGAAAGAAACAGAATGAGGGCAGAGGACTCTTCTTATATTATGTATTTCTTTTTATTATACCTAGTCTCCCTCTCATTGACTCATTTCAATCACAATGAAGCTTTAAAAGACCTGCTGTACTGTAGCACTCAGACAATGACAAAAAGGGGACAAAGAGAATGTCAATATAAGAGTTCCCATCGTCAGTAGTTTTGGAACCTGTTTGAGAAAACCAGACACTTAAATGCATCAGCAATAGAACAGAGTGAGGTAGTTGGTGTTCAAGCACTAAAACATAGAGTACATGTGTTCAGGAAAGGTAGATAGAGCCAATGCAAAGTGGCCAGGAAAAGGCTGCTTCAATTTCAATACAGTCTTGTCAGAATTAATAAGATTTTATGGTTTCTGGAAAAAATATCTTTGTTGCTCAAGAGCAGTTTCTCAATGTTCACTTCCTAGTTCTACTCCAAGTCATTTCTATTAAAATAAAAATAAATCAGACAGACAATCTATCCAAGTCAGGAACAGAGATGAAGATTAAATATATATTTCTTATTATAAATCACAGTATCACAGGGACCAATGGATTCATCAAGAATAGAGTGATGTAAGCAACATGGTGACACGAGAGGACCTTCAAGTTTCTCCCCTTGAAGTTACAACAAGTTGGACAGCTAAAATTCAACAAAGGATTCCCTTCCTAACATACAAACATATCTGAAACATCCAGCATGGAGACATCTGAAGGAGGGTTTATCGGAACAAACAGGGGAGATAGGACAGGGGAAGACAGAGATGGGAGCCATAGACGCAGTCTGGTGCTTGCCATGGCCCCAGCAGAGTGACAGTAGTGAAGGGTCAGGGTGCAACCCCCACGGGGCAAATCAGAGGGGCAGAGACACCAATCGGGCTGGGGTGGCTGGCACACACTGAGGCTGAGCCCTGGCTCAGGGGTAGAGAAGAAGTGCAAAGGGTGGCAGTGCTCTACACCCCAGCATCACATGACAAAGGAAGCTACAGACTTGGGAATCCACCTATCCCATCCTCCTGCAGCAACCCAGGCAGTAAAACTCTGACTCAGCAGATCACGAAAGGGCAGCAACAACTTTCCAGCCTAAGAGTCTGTCCTCATTGTGGCTAAGCCCACTAAAACGAACAGAGCTGCAGATGGATGAACGGCTTCCTCCTCCCACCCATTGCAGAGGAGCCTGGTAGAGACAGCAGGGTCAACTGAGACAAAGTGGCTCTGCCGACAGATTCTGGTTACAGGACAGTGGCACTAGGAACACACAAGCCAAAAGACCCATAGCCTGCCCCATGCCACCACTGGGAAGGTGCTCTGAGAATGAGGTGGCCGAGGTTCTAAAGAGGACACCCACCTCCTCGGGGAATAAGGGGCATTTTCAATGGCCAAGGCAACATTGCTCCCACAGAGATCTCAGGAGCCCCAGTCGTGCAGGTAAAAGAAAATAAACACTTGAGCTTCAGCACCACCCACTGGAAAACAAAACAAAGTCCACTACTTATCAACCTGCTAAACAGTTGAGACAAATAGTTTAAAAAAAAAAAAAAAAAGGAGAAGGAAAAGAAGGAGTTTCATTTGCACAAATACCCACGAAGAGAAATAATCTATCAAGCATAATAAAAAATGGAGCTCAGAAAGAAAATGAATTTTTTCTAAAAATTAAACTTGAAGACATGGAAGACTAGGATTTAAATGACAGAGAATTCAAGATTGCAGTTCTGAAAAAACTCAATGAGATACAAGAAAACTCAGAAAATCAATTCAATGAACTCAGAAATAAAATCAATGAACAAAAGGAGTACTTCTCCAAAGAGAGTGAAACTATAAAAAAAAAAAAAAATTAAAAGAAAACTAAACAGAAATTCTGGAGCTGTAGAACTTAATAAATGAAATGAAGAATGAACTAGCGAGCTTAGGAAACAGAGGTGACCAGATGGAGGAAAGAATTAGTGATATTAGAGATATAAATCTAGAAATTACTCAGGTGGAAGAAGAGAGAGCACTGAAAGTTGAAAGAAATGAAAGAACTCTACAAGAACTATCTGACTCCATCAGAAAGAGCAATATAAGAATAATGGGTATACCAGAAGGAGAAGAGAGGGAGAAAAAAACAGAGAGCCTATTCAAACAACAAATCAAAAAGAGCTTCCCAAACCTATGAAAATCACTGGATCCTTGATCCAAGAAGCAAACAGAACACCTAATTATCTCACTCCAAAAACGCCTTCTCCAAGGCACATTATATTAAAGTTGTCAAAAACTAATGACCAAGAATTCTCAAGGCAACCAGGGAAAAAAAGAAAGTAACCTATAAAGGAAATCCCATTAGATTATCATCAGATTTTTACAGCAGAAACCCTAAAAGCTAGGAGAAAGTAGAATCAAATATTTAAACTACTGAAAGACAGAAATTACCAACCAAGAATAACATATTCAGCAAAGTTATCCTTTAGATATAAGGGAGAACTAAAGACTTTTGCGGACACAGAAGGCCTGCATTGCAGGAAATAGAGAATAGGATTATTCTACCTGAAACAAAAAGACAAAAGGATACAAAACAATGAGTCAGATGACTAACAGACAGACAGAAGCAGGAAATGGCAACCCCTATGCCAACCGCAGAATAAGGCATTATACAGTTAAATATAACATAAAGGTAAAACAAGTAAAAACATTGAAAAAGAGAAGGAGAAGACAATTACTACTCTGATTTGGAAAAGAACTACTAGCATAAATAGAGATAATTTGTGACAACAAAAACATAAAACAGAAGGGGGTAAAGGTCTGAATTTGCAAAGGGAAATGGAGATAAAATGCATTCAGAAGAAGAAAAGAACTACTGTATAAATGAAACATATTGTTTTGCATAAACTTAATGGTAACCACCCAGAAAAAATCTAAAACTGAGACACATAAAGAAAGATGAAACACAGGGGAAAAAAATCACAGAATATCAACAAACTAAAGTAACAGACAGAAACAGAGGGGAAAGTAAAGACTGGAGACACAGAACTACCAGAAAACAGAAGATAAAATGGTTATAGGAAATAGTCACATATCAATAATCACACTAAATCGTAAGTGGACTAAACTCAACAATAAAAAGGCAAGGAGTATCTATGAGTCTTTGTTACTTCCTTTGTCTTATTGTCTTGTTGTTTTCAGTTTTATATACCACATATCAGTGAAATTATATGGTTCTCTACTCTGTGCCTTTTTATTGTTGAGCTCAGTCCACTTACATTTAGTGTGATCATTGATATGTGACAATTTTCTATAGCCATTTTATCTTTAACTTTCTGCTAGCTCTGTAACTTTACTAACAATTCTCACCACAATAAACTTTAATTTTTTAAAAAAAGGCACAGACACAGAGTAGCAGATGGGATAAAAAATAAAACCCAACCATATGCTGCCTCCAGGAGACACAAAATGGTGAAACAAAAGTAAAGGCTGGTTAACTCTTAGCCTTATTCTTTGTGCTCTTTTCCTGTACAATTAAATAGTATATACCTGTATTTGCTTAGCTATTTTAAACTGTATGAGAAATTAAATCATAATATATTCAACTTCTTGCTCACTTTTTCCTTTTTCCTCTAGCAATAACCCTCATTGGAGGGTTCTCTGGTAGTACTCGTGATGGTAAGAAAAACAAGACCAGCCAAGCCCATAGAAGTTTAGAGTCTAGCCACAACATAGGTCACATAAGGAAGATGGTGACACATACTCTAAGAAATAAGTAAATGACAAGTAAAAAGAAGGGTTGTAAACAGAGGTTGCAGATGACAGGAATTTATTGTAAAACAAGTGACCAAGGCAGTGTTGGGTTTTGGGAAACTGCCAGTCCTGGGGCGACGGTGTGGGGGCGGAGAGGTCATTTTAAGCCAGGCTGCATGGGGGGCTGGATGATGCTGTGGGAGTGGTGGGCAGGGGCCAGACCCTCAGATAATGGGTCTCACAGGTGAGAGACAAAGACTGGAATGGAAAGGACATCTTAACGGTTACCTTGGAGTGTGGGAGAGCAAGAGAGGAACCTCCACCCGGGGCCAGACTAGAAGGGGCCCTGTGCGCTTGCCCTGGGGCAGAGGATCACAGTGCACAAGCCCAGTGTTTTAGGCATCAGGTGTCCACAGAGTCTAGAAAGAAAACATCAATAAACCTCAAAAGATCAGGGGCTCACAAAACCACTGGGCTCAGCCCCTTCCCTTTGGAAAGTAGATCTATTAGAAGTGAAGTCAGATCAGAGCCTAAGTGTGGCTAGTGAGAGAAAGAAGAGATCGGTGTGTTTCCTCTGATAACACAACACCTGTCGTGGGCCCTCCTCTGCCTTTGCCGCATCTTCCTCACCTCACGTCACTGCTGGAGCATAAAAAGGTCTCTGCTGGGTTTGCAGTAGGGAGACTAACCAAGAGCTTTCAAAGATGTATATAAACCAAAAACAACAAAAGAACAAGACAAACAAATGAGAAACAGAAACTCATAGACACAGACAATAGTTTAGTGGTTACCAGAGGGTAAGGAGGGTGGGGGGTGGGAGATGAGGGTAAGGGGGATCACACATATGGTGATGGAAGGAGAACTGACTCTCGGTAGTGAACACACAATGTAATACAGAAGTGTACACCTGCAATCTATGTAATTTTACTAACAATTGTCACCCCAATAAATTGAAAAAATAATTAAAAAAAAAAAAAAAAAAAAAAAAAGATGTACCATTTCCCAGGAAGCCTTTCATAGAAGACAGGAGTCGCGAGGAAGACTGATGAACGAGGACTGAGGAGACACACCACTTGGTAACTGGAGCGAGACTGGCTTCTGTCTGCTCTCAGACCCAGAAGGCCCGGACAGGGCTGTCGGGCTGAGCATCCCCTCCCTTACTTTCAGGGCTCTCAGGGACAAGTGACCTTTGTCCTATATGGGTGACTTTAAGTTGGAAGAAGGAGCAGTCCCGGGGCCCGTCGTTAGTCAGGTAAGGGTCCCGAGTGAGCATTCGGGTCACACCCCTACCCTGAACAGAGAGGCCCAAGGAGCCTGCATCCTGCTGTCACCCAGGAAGGGCACAGGGAGGACAGCCTCATGTGGCACTCCCGGACCTTCCCTCTCTGGCACCTCAGGAAGTCAGCACCGTGGTCTGTGGCTCTGTGACCCAGGACACTACAGGGACACATTCCATGCCCTGCTAGTATTCAAGGGCAGAGCCCGGAGGGACCACAGGGCACCACAGACCCCAGGGCAGTGAGGTGACACAGAGACTGCCCCAGCCGTCAACCCTGGGATGCCTTGGGCAGGGCTGTCAGACTGACTCGGAGAGAAGGGTGGCAGAATGGAGGGCCTTGGTCTGAGGAGAGAGTCCTCAGGTAAGCCAAGGAAGACGTCCCCGGCCCTGCCAGGAGTCCAGGTGAGGACCCTGAGTCAGGATGTAGGGAACCCTCCACGCTCAGAACTGAGAGACCACAGAGAACCCTGCCCCTGCTGGCTGCCCTGGGATACCTGGGCACTGTTGACAGGATGTGACATACTCACTTCCTCCCGTGGTGTCACAAAGGGGTGAGAGGCTTACTCTAAGGGGTGTGGCCTAAGGCCCGCAGTGGCAGGATCTCTAGGCTTTCCAGAGGCCAACGTGAATACTGTGAGGACGAAGGGAACCACACAGCTCACAGCAGTGGAAACAGGACAGAATTCTCTTCCTTACCTGGCCTCAGGAGTCCGAGACAGGTATGGTCAGAGGCGGAGATCCGCACTTCCTCCTGGGGGTCTCAGGGTGGTGCTGGCCTTAGGAGGAGGGGCAGGCCCAAGGGCTGGGGAGCAATTCTAGGCCAGAATGGGGGTGGAAGCAACCACTGAGGGACCACCACCACTAAATCGCAGGGATGACAAAGAATCTGGTCACATCCCTGGGTTCAGCCCTTGAAGACCCAGGACAGGGCTCTCCTGCTGAAGCTCCCCCAACACTTAGGTCTAGGGCAGGTGAAATCCTTAGTTTGAAGGTGGAGCCACCATTCGACTAAAGGGGTGGGCATACCAGGCCCTATGTGGAGCCAAAGTAAGGGCCCTTATTGAGGACTGAGGACCCCAAAGTGACCGGGACAGAAACTCCCCACTGGGTCTTGGACAGGGGTGACACCCTGAGGATCCCCCTCACTTTCTTCTCATGGGATCCATGAACTCCACCAATTGAATGTTGCCCTTGAACATGAAAAAGGGTCTTCTCAAATGAAAAGACTGACAGCCACTGTCCCGTCAGTATGCTAGAGTCAGAGCACACAGGATGCAGCCTAAAGGGGATGGGCCGATTAGAGCAGGAGCCCTGTGGGAATTTCAAGCGGTGTCCTTGGGGAAAACTGCAAATGTAGCCTTGCTTATCACCACGGTGGTATTTCCATGCCGAGTCAGCATCTCAGAGAGAAGCGGTCTTTGATGTGAGGGTTGTCCTCAGGTCAGCACATGATTGGTGGACCAACACCCACAAGGAGTCAAGGGAAGACACTGACAGAGGACTGCGGGAGTGGTCACCATTCCTGTCAGCCTTGGGCGGCCCCACGCATGGCTGCTTGGCTCGGGTCCCTAAACATTTCCTACCGGGGGTTCTGAGGGACATGAGAGCCTCGGTCCGAGGCAGCTGACTCGGGTGGGCAGGAGGAGTAGCCCAGGACCCGCTGAGTCCAGAAAAGGCTCCCAAGTGGAGGGCCACTCCTGCGGGCCTCTCCCCCACCCTGCAGTCCTCCCCCTTCCACTCCCCTGCCCCACGACCCGCCCAGACCCACGCACATGAAGGGGCCCGGCCCATCTGCCACTGACACAGGCTGCCCAGAGGGAGGCCCTGTCTAAGAGTGAGGCCTTATCCCAGAGCTGCGGGCATAGGGTGAGCCGGAGGAGGCCCTCATGTTGTCTTAGTGTCAGGGTGCGAGGTGACCTAAGGTACAAGTGCGGGGACCTGCCCCGAGAACTGCAACCCCCTTCCCCCCTGAAAACAGGCAGCCACACAGTGCCCGGCCCCACCCGCACCCCAATTCCTGGGAGGCCTCAAAGTGGCAGTTAGTTCCAAAGTCCTTCGCATACCCCGCGGTCTCAGGGAATAAAGGCCTCCATCCGGGATCGGTGGGCTCTGGCTCAGCTCGGCTGAGGGAGAAATCGCAGGCCCCAAAGACTTAAGGTCAGGCCCGAAGTGAGGAGTGAAGGGACCCCAGACCCAGGAACTGGGGCGATGCATATCACCGCCACACATTGCATGCGACGGTCCCAGCGGGTGCAAAACCCCAGGTGTTTTCTCACTTTGTGTCAGTACATCATGGGGGTGGGGGCCCGGGCCTAAGGGCTGGCAGCAGGTCAGCACAGGGAGGATTTCCTGGTCAGTGGAGAGTCAGGGGACGGAGCATGATCACTGCGCGGACCACTCACCCCCAAAACACAGAGAGGACACCTCAGAATCCCTAAGTACTGTCACTCAGGGATCCCCAGGCATTTGTCAGGGAGAAGCACCCCTTAATTCTTCCTCGGGGCATCACAGTGAGTGAAGGCTTTTGTCTGAGTGGTGCAGTCACAGTTCAGCAGAGGGAAGAATCTTAGATACACCCAGACGTTCAAACAGGATTTGAGTGAGACTCGGTGGGAGCATTCATGAGGGGACCTCAACTTGCTCGTGCATCTTTCATTTGAGAGAAGCCAGGCGAATGCAGCCAGAGGAGGCGAAACTCTATTCTTCTGTCAGTTCTTGGGTAGGTGCTGACGTTAGTATGAGATAGGCCCGAAGCAGAGAGAGGAGACCCTGGCTCTAGCTGTGCCAAGGAAGGACACTGAGTGAAGCCTGAGGGACCACCCACCACCCTGAACGTGAGGTGAAGGTAAAGCCAACAGTCAGCAGGAAGGACGTCTCTCAATCCCTACCTGGGACCAGGTGAGCATTCTCAATGAGAACTGACGACTCCAAAAAGTGCAGGACAGAGAGGGCCCCCGAGAGATGTCAGTTTCAGGGGAACTCTCTACGAGAAGCACCGTCTCTCTTCATTCTTGTGGCATGGAGGATTTAAGTGGCAACTCGAGAACCACAGCGGGGAGTGGGGGAGGGGCTTCTTGCCAGTCATTAACATAATCATCCTGAATGTGACCTGAGAGCACTTCCCAAACCCAGGACAAAGGGGTTCCCCTTGACAGGCCCTGCTGTCGCCCCAGTAACATCTAGAAAGGGCTGTGTGGCTCTGTCCTAGGTATGGTCTAAGCTGTTCTACAGGGTTTTCAGCAGACAGGCGATCAGAGAGGAGCCCTCAGATCCTTAAAGAGGGTTCCCAGAGCGCTGACGGCCCTCAGAGCCTTAACGAGGTGCCCTTGGTTAAGGCCGAGGTGGAATCTCCCCGCAAAGGTGCCACACCATCTCGTTCTCCCTCCTCCAGGTGCTGGCATCACCTGCTCTGACCACACCCGTGCCTGCTGTGCCTGACCTGTGTCATAATGCCTCGGCGACGAAAGGGTAAGGCCCGTGCCCGTAAGAAACGCAACCAAACCAGTGCTGACTCCAAGAGGCACAAGAGCGTTCAGGAAGCTGCAGTTGTGGGAGACGAGTCCCCCTCCTGCTCTTCTGTTTTGGAAGGTGATCCTCAAAGGTCATCAGCTACTGAGACAAGTAGCACTTCCCAAGGGTCTTGGAGACCCTCGTCTACCACCATTACCTCTTCAGGTGCTTTAGACACAAGATCTGACAAAGGCGATGAAAGCCAAGATAAGGAACATTCGTGTTCTTCTGAGGTCCCATCTCCAGAGACCTCATGCACTGATCTTCTAGCCACGCAGCTGGATTTGTTGGAGCAATTTCTCCTGTGCAAGTATGAAATGCAAGAGCCCATTCTGAAGGAGGACATGCTGAAGATTGTGGGCGAAATTACCCAAGACCAATTTGCTGATATCCTCAAAACAGCCTCTGATCGTATTGAGGCCGTCTTTGCAGTTGATTTGAAGGAAGTCGATTCAAGCAACCACGTATATGACCTCGTCAGCAAACTGAACCTCCCCAATAATGGGAGGGTGTATGCTGGCAACGGGTTACCAAAGACCGGTCTCGTCATGAGTATCCTAGGTGTGATCTTTATGAAGGGCAACTGTGCCAGCGAGGAGGAGATCTGGAAATTCCTGAATATGCTGGAAGTATACGCTGGGAGGGAGCACCGCATCTACGGGGAGCCCAGGAAGCTTATTAACGCAGAGTTGGTGCAGCTACAGTATCTGGAGTACCGCCAGGTACCTGAAAGCGAACCTGCACGTTATGACTTCCTGTGGGGCCCAAGAGCTCGCGCTGAAACAAGCAAGATGCAAGTCCTGGAATTCTTGGCCAAGGGTTGTGATACAGGCCCTAGTGCTTTCTCACCCTGGTATGAAGAGGCTTTGGTAGATGAAGAGAGAGCACGAGCTATAGAGGCAGAGAGGGCTGCCACTGGTGCCACAGCCGGACGTGATATCACGGCCCTGGTTGCTCTCACCCCTAGTGAAGTCTGAGGATTTTTTCATCATGAAGGTAAAAATAAATAAAAAATTACATCACAAGAGGGACTTCAGTGGAAATGTGAAAGAATCCCACAGTAAAATTTTTCGGAAAATGGAATAGAAAAAATAATAAAACGTCATAAAACTTTCATTTTGGTGACTCCTTTCAGTCTTTTGTTTTGTAAAATTGATTTCTATCTTGATATGCTTAGCGTATTAAAGAATGTAGGAGACAGTAAATCTTAACAAGTTAGACCTCTCACTCACCGTCTCTTCTATTCCCAAAACGTAATTCAGCATCTGCTCTTTGGAAGGCTCTGTGCTAGTAGTGGGGGTGCAGAGATAAAGACCCAGCCTCTGCCCATAGAACTTTGGAAGCTTGGAGCTTCAGTCATGTAAGGAAGATGTTGAGATCCCCTCTATGACTTACAGGAAAGCAAAAAGGATGAGTGAGACAGGAGGGGTTCCAGGTGAAAGCAGTCAAGTATAAACCCCCTGAGGCAAGGCAGTTTAAGTTTTGGAAGCTACAAGTCAGTCCCCGCAATACACTTTTACATTAAACTACACGGTGGACTGTATGAGGCTATGGGACTGGTGAGCAGAGGCCAGATCCTCAGATGAGGTGTCTGAGTTGAGAAAATGACTGGAAAACTGCACTGTGCTGTAAGGTCTAAAATTAAGCCCCAATAATATGGGCTGCCTGGACATTTGGAGAAACCAGCAGGGCCTCACGTCCCCTAAATGCATGTTCCCCTCCATAGTGTTGATTTGCATATAAGGTCCCCTAGCAAACAAGCAGCTTTCTAAGGGGACAAGGCACAGATCTTGCTCATTCCTAAGCAGCAGTCGTCTGTTCCCTACCAGCCTGCAGAAATTTGCAGACAATCTGATTACACGCTGCCATGGGAACTAGGGGTTAGTTTACCCTCTTGATACCAAAAACGCCCCCTCCTAAAGACACTGTCTCTACACTGTGTTCCCGAGTGCAACCCCCGTGTGGCACAGTGGGGCACACGGTGTCCTCCCCATCCTGTGAGTACACATGGTTAATAAATGGCTGTCTATCTCATCTCTACAGTGTCCAGTGTTGTGTGTGTGGACACCCCATGACCACCTTCCTCACCTCATGGGGTAAACAGAAGGCCGTAAAACATGCTCTTGTGAATTACGTTGGGATGGTAGATAACCCAGAAAAAATGTCCACCTGGGTCAGTGTAGTAGTTTTCGCAGGCTGCCATAACAAAATACCCCTGACTGGGTGGCTTAAACAACCAAAATTCATTTTCTCAGTGTTCTGGAAGCTGGAAGTCCAAGGTCGAGAACTGGCAGGGTTAATTCCCTCTGAGGCCTCTCTCCTTGGCTGGTAGACAACTACCCTCTTCACGTGGCTGTCTCATTGTGTGAGTGTGTCCCTGGTGTCTCCTTGTGTGTCGTAATCTCTTCTTATAAGGACACCACTCAGACTGCATTATGGCCCACCCTAATGGCCTCATTTTAACTTAACCATCCTTTGAAGACCTGATTTGCAACTACAGTGCCTTTCTGAAATACTGAGGGTTATGACTTCAACAAGAATTTTGGGGGACACAATGGTCTCTCCTGTTTCATAGATCCACACATAAAGATGTAATGTGTCCAGTTGGAATACTTAACAACTACACCCCTGGAGACTCATCATCATTTCCAGGTTGACCTGATATATTCCACGAGGTTGGAATTTTGAGGGGATGTTGTAATTGAATCAGGTATATAAGGATCTTGGGAGGGGAGAAGTTTTGCATAAGGTAGGGACATGAAACAACGGGGCCTAAAGGGCAGGCTGCGGTAGACAGAATTGTACTGGGCACACATGATCCCTACCTACTGGTGATTATACCTTTGTGTATTCCTATCCTCAAGTGCAGGTAGGGCCTGTGGCTTGATTCTAAGGAATAGATTGCGACAAAGATGCTGGGATGTCCAGCAATTGCATTATATTGCACATCAAAAGCGAGCGCTCACTATCCTGCTCGTCTTGAAGAAGAAATGTTCCATGCTTTCAATAGCTTATGGAGAGGGCAATGTGGCATGAAATTGCAGGTTGTTTATTTTTTTTTCTTTTATTTTTTATCAAAGTTTATTGGGTGACAACTGTTAGTAAAGTTACATACGTTTCAGGTATGCAATTCTGTAATAGGTCATCTCTATATCATGTTGTGGGTTCACCACCCAAAGTCACTCCTTCCCTCACCGTATAGTTGATCGTTTAGATAAGGAATTTTGCCCCTAAGCAACAGTCAGGAAACAAACAAACACTAACGTCTATAGACAAAAGGAAATGAATTCTGCCCGCAAAACTGAGTGTGCTGGAAAGTGGATTTTTCTTGGTCACTTCCAGGTTTCAGTCCAGCATGGAAGGAGTGGCAACTGTCACGCCCATGCTCCCAACAAGAAATAAGCTGAATATAATGGAAACGGAGCCACCTTCTTAGCTCCATCAGAGAACTGAGGTCACAAGGCAATGCTGCCCCCGAAACGAAGAGATTGAGTGGGAGATACAGAGAATCAGAGCTCTTTGGAGCAGAACTCCAAGAGCAGAAACCACTGCTAGAGCCAATAACAGGATAAGAAAACCAGTGTATTTGCCAAATTGCTGGAGGCTCAGCTAGAGATGTAAAAACTCCAGGCAGGTCCAGTTCAACAGGGACTCCTAAACTTTTGTGAGTTTTACCTCCAGGAGCCCAACGAGGTCCTCACCCTTGTATTTTCAGTTGGGGGAAGGACAGAGCAGCCATTTTGAAAAATGCCTAAGGCAACCTGTTCTTTATAAAAAGCCCCATTTAAGAGAAACTATTGATCAGAACCTAACTGACTAGGGTTTCACCTGAGCCTAAACATTCTGGGGAGAGGAAATGCCCAACTATAGGCCTCTCAACTTCCTTTACCTAAGGGGTGAAACAAACTGAAAAGCCCTTGTGAAATCATAGCCCAGAGGAACAGGTCCACTAAAACTCTGATATCTAATCATCCGATCATACAATATTCCCCCTCACCCCACACCTTACCACCACATCAGCAAAGCTCCTGTATAATAAACAAAGGATTACAACGCAAAGACCTGCACATCTCAGACATTCGTTAAGAAGAACAAGGGAGACAAAAACAAGGACACCACAGGACATTTGGCGTCTGATACCTACAGCTCCATCAGATAGTAACAGCCTGAGTCTGGGCAGAAAAACACAATACCTCACACAAAAGACCTACTTACCCCAGTTCCTCTGACCCAGTACGTTCTGTCTGACTTTGAACAAAAAATTAAAAGGCGTAATAAAAGACAAGAAACACAGTTTGCAGAGACAGATCACGCATCAGATTCAGAATCAGATATGGCCCACATCCTGGAATTATCATGCAAGTAATTTAAAATAACACTGATTAATATGCTAAGGTCTATAATGGAAAAAGTGAACAACAGGCAAGAATAATAAGTAGGTAATGTAAGTAGAGAGATGTAAACTCTAAGAAAGAATCAAAAACCAATACTGGAAATAAAAAAGAGAAATGAAGAAAGTCTTTGATGGGCGCACCAGGGGACTGAACATGGCTGAGGAAAAAACACCAGGGAACTTGAAAAGTTGTTGATAAAACTTTCAACTGTAATGCAAAGAAAAAAAAGAAAAAGAACAAAAAAGACAGGAGAATAGCCAAGAACTATTGTCTTCTCTCTTTGAGAGGGAATGGCCCCCTTTTGAATGACAAAAGGTATGTATAACATTTGAGTGGTAGCAACACTAGAAGGAGGAGAAAGAAACAAAGAAACAGAAGAAATGCATAAAGTAATAATGACTGAGGTTTTCCCAAAATTAATGACAAACACTAAACCCCACATCCGGGAAGTTCAGAGAATTCCAAACAGTATAAATACCAAGAAATCTATACCTAGAAATATCACATCCAACTGGAGAAGACTAAATAAAAAGATAATTCCTTGAAAAAAGCCAGAGAAGGAGGCACCTTCCCTACACAGAAACAAGGATATGAATTACATTGGCCATCTCCTCAAAAACTATGCACATAAGAAGAGAGTTGAATTAAAGCTTTCAAGTGTTGGAAGTAAAAAAGCACCAACCTGAAATTCTGCATCCAGGTGAAATTATCCTTCAAAGTGAAGGACAGTGAAAGATTTTCTCAGACAAATAAAAACTGGGCTAATTCGTTACTAGAACCGCTTTGAAAGAAATGTTAAACTAAGTTTTTCAGAGAGAAGGAAAATGATAAAGGCCAGC
Organism: Rhinolophus sinicus; assembly: GCF_057876585.1. NCBI lineage: Eukaryota > Metazoa > Chordata > Mammalia > Chiroptera > Rhinolophidae > Rhinolophus > Rhinolophus sinicus. The sequence goes on along the minus strand of NC_142518.1, from coordinate 17,813,812 downwards.
AACTCAGGTCTACATAAAGACAGGAAGAGTGTTAGAGAGGGAATAAATGAAGATGAAATAAAATATGTCACTTTTGCTTATTTGATCTAACAGATAACAAACAGTTTATAATAATCACAGCAGCAATGTACTCAGTAATTATAACTTATGAATAAGTAAAATGAATGACAGCAATACGAGTATTACAGGGAACAGGACTTGGTAGTGCACTGTTTGAACGTGGACTTGGATTAGTTATAAATGTGCAAACTTCAAACTCTAGGGCATCCACTGCAGTAAGTAAAGAAATTAGTATAATTGATATGCTAAGCAGGAGAGAAAATGGAATAATGTAAAATGCTCAATTAAAACCAGGGCAGGTAGCAAAAGACTGGGAGACAGAAAAGAAACGAAGAACAAGGGTGACAAATAGAAAACAGTAACTAATATGGTAGATATTAATCCAACTATACCAATCATTAATTGAAAAGTCAGTAGTCCTAATACCCTAATTAAAGGACAGAAATTGTCAGAGATTAGAAAAAGAAGAACAAGACCATATTACATATTGCCTGCAACGAACCCACCTTAAAATAAAGATACAGATAAAGCAAAGGGATACAAAACGATATACCATTCTGACACAAATGAAAGAAAACTGGAGTAGCCATATTTATTTCAGACAAAGCAGAATCCAGATCCAGAGAACACTATAAATAAGTATTACCGATATTTCAAGATGACAATCAGTGGACAAGGATAAAGTTCTACCTAAAGAAGAATTTCAAGTTATAAACTCAAAGGAATTTTAGAATTAGAGAATTAACATCCTACAGCCTCTAACGTATGTACGGATAAAAGTGATGACTACCAACATCACCAAAAAGAGACAGGAGACACGCATTTCCTAACTAAGTGCACATTGTTACCTCTAGAGTGTGCCTGCCAATAACCAAACAGAAACCTAAAGCTTAATGTGAACAAGATCCTACTTATAAAAATTGAGGATTGTTAATGATGCATGTCAGGTAATTGGGTTCACTATTCTGTTCTCCGTACTGTTGTGTATGTTTGAGAATTTCTATAATAAAAGTATTTTATTTAAATATCATATCTTTAATATGAAAATTGAAGTGAAATGGACCATTTTTAGCACATTGTAAATAATTAAATAGATCCACAGAGAAACAGAAATCTTCAATCCACATAATACAAACAGAAACTACAGTCCAACCCAAGACAACGTTTTAATCCTCCAAGACCACCCTGGTTTGGGTACTTGTTAACACCAAATAGCAAAAGAAAAACTAATATCGATTCATGCAAACTCTTCTAAACCATACCAAACGACAGGGAATTAGTCAACCGTTTTAACAGGCTACCTCTACTTCATACAAACACCAGGCAAGGATCCCTCAATAAAACAATACTTAGGCCAAACCTAGTCACATAGGGACAGATATTCTAAATAAATACGGAGTATTTCCAATATAGCCGTTAATTAACACTAGGAAACACTGTCAACTGGAAATCACTACATTAGCACAAAAAGGGGGAACCATATGACCATGTGCAAGGATAAAGCAAAAGTCTCTGAGGTTAAAGGAAAAGAGAGAATCTTAAAAGCAGCAAGAGAAAAGCAGATAGTCACATACAAGGGAGCTCGCATCCAAAAGACTGTCAGGTGATTTCTCAACAGAAGCTTGCAGGCCACAAGGAATTAGCAGGAAATATTCAAAGTGATGAAAAACAGGGACACAACCAAGACTACTCTACCCAGCAAGGCTGTCATTTAGATCGAAGAATAGATAAAGAGCTTCCCCTACGAGCAAAGAAAAAGCAGTTTATCACCACCAGATCAGTGTTACAAGAAATGTTAGAGGTGTCTTTAGGAAGAAGAAAAACAGGTAAAAAAATATGAATAATAAAATGGCAGTAGCTATATGTCTATCAAAAATTAGTTTCAATATTAATGGATTAAATGCTCCAAACAAAACACATAGTGGGGCTGAACGGATATGAAAACAAGAACCTTACGTATGCTGCCTGCAAGAGACACAGTTCAGATCACAAGACACATACTGACAAAAGGTAAAGGAATGGAAAAAGATACTTCATGATAATGGAAACAAACAAACAAACAAACAAAAAGCTGGGGTACCAACACTTATACCAGACAAAACAGACTTTAAAACAAAGGCTGTTACAAGAGACAAAAAAGGACCTATTAATTTCACTTCTGGGTAGTTTTCCAAAGAAACCTAAAACACTATTTCCAAAAGACATCCACCCGTATGTTCACTGCAGTATTATTTACAAGAGGCAAGATATGGAAGCAAACTAAGTGTCCGTCAATACATAAATGGATAAAGAAGAAGTCGTACATCTTACATACTATGGAACATTATGCAACCACTGAAAAAAAGAATGAAATCTTGCCATCTGCAACAACATAGATGGACCTACATACAGGGTATTGTGCCAACTGAAGTAAGTCAGAGAAAGACAAATACAATGTGATTTCACTTACATGTGGAATTTAAAAAACAAAATAAACAAACAAAACAGAAACAAACTCATACATACAGAGAACATTTTGATGGGAGACGGGGGATGAGATTAAGAGGTACAAATTCGTAGTTACAAAATAGTCATGGCATACGGAATATAGACAATAGCATACGGAATATAGACAATAAGTAAGATCGTGATAACTATGTATGGTGTTGGATGGGTACGAGATTTATCAGGGTGATCACCTCGTAAGCTACATAAGTGTCTGATCACTATGTCGTACACATGAAACTAATATAATAATATTGCATGTGAACTATAATTGAAAAATTTTAAAAATGCTAAAAAAGAAAGAGCATTTGACAAAAATTCATACCAGTTCAGGATAATAACTTTTAGCAGTAGCAGAGAATTTCCATTTTGTGAAATCTACTATGAACATACTCAATGTGAAACAATACAAGCATACCCAATAGAGTCATGAAGATGACAAAGATACATGGTATGAAAAACACTGTTTACAACTGGATGAAAATACATACCCAGTACAAAACTATTGTACAAGAATACAAACACCAAAATAGACAAGAAGTAAGAATAGTGAAAAGAAAGAGATAATGATAGTAACAATATGATCTCCTTATTAAAAACCTAAAACTTGTTGCAGAAAGTATTCAGATATATAGGAAACTTGGAAAAGCTGACGTACCAAAGATTCAGGAAACCAAATTCAGGAATCTGGCCAAACGAGATCACTAACAAATTACAACATGGAACGGAAAATATGCCATTTACAACCACAAAAATCTACAAAACATACCTAATAGAAAACCAAACAGAAATGTACAAGTTCTTCACGAGCTCCTCTAAAAACGTACTGATAGGCTTATAGGCTTATTACAAAAGAAGGCTGAGAGCAGTATACTATATTTATTGACAGGAGGGAGAATATTGTCAATAGGTCAATTCTGCTTAAAGTATTCACAGACTTGCTGCCTTACCTATAACTGCAAAGGTGATAAACAAACTCAGGCTGCTGTTTCCCATACTCCAAATCGACCCTGGAAAAATTAAGGAATAACAAAAACAATATTAACAACAATAGTAAAACAAAAATGCATGACAACTCCTGGGGTACACAAGGTCAGTGTTTAACTAGAACCTCTGTGTGGGCAGGTAGGAGAGTGCTCTGAAGCCGAGACTATTCTATAGCAGGAAATAAAGTCAGATTGAGAGGATTGGTTGAAGGAAAGATTTTAAAGATCAAACCTGAATCGTCCATTCAGGGGAACAGAATATTGTAGAAATGAACATTCTGAAATTAATTACAGATTTAGTGCCTTACCCATAGTTTCCAAGATGACTACCAAACTTGGGCTGCTGTTTCCAGGGTGCAAATCAACCGTTCAAAAATTAAGAAGTGATAAAAAAACACAACAACAATAACAGTAAAAAAGTAATGAGAAACCGCTTAGAGGCACTAAGTTTGTACTGAATTAGTAATTGTGTGGGGGCAGCTGGCAGCTTGCCATGAAGTAGAGACAGGCCTGTAGAAGGCAGGGATGGTTGGAGGAAAGTTTGTAAAGTTTGGGCCTTGTTTCTTCCAGTGTGCCCCGGGACAGTGAATTTCTAATGTGTCCCTGAGAGAACCCGAGGCAGTGCCTCATAGCCAGGTGCCAGGGCCATGGGGTAATATCAGGAGGAAAGTCTGAATTGTTTGGGGCAGCGTGAGTCCAGAGGTTGTACAATGACCATGTGAAATGTTGTTAGTAGATGAGGGCTGTGCTTTTGAAACGATCACCTTAATACAATCTCAGGCGTGGGTTAACGCAGAAGAGCAACTATCACAGTATTTGCACATAAGGACAGAAATTCGTTCCAGAGACTTGCAGCAAGAACGCTGACGTCAGCCAACAGAGGCCCCAGGCAGAGCTATCAGGCGAGTGGGCACCCCACTTTCTCCCTGTGAGTCTAGAGGGACCTAGTAAAGGAAGGATTTAACTGAGACAGGGATGACGTAGAGGCCTGCTATGATACGCTACAGAGCAAGTTCATTACCTCGGAACACTGGTGCCCCCGGGGTCTCACCCCCTACAGCCACGTGTGGGAGCCCTCAGGCAGGAATGGCCGGGAGGGGGGTACCAGCAGCACACGCATCAGGCGTCTCGGGCAGTTGCAGTCCTTGACGTGAGGGGTTGGCCTCAGGTAGACACAGGGGACGGGGCCCAGCACCTACAAGGAGTCAAGGGAGGACAGAGAGGGCTGCGGGGGGGGGGGGGGGGGGGGGGGGAGGGGTCACCATTGCTGTCAGCCTTGGGCGGCCCCACGCATGGCTGCTTGGCTCGGGTCCCTAAACATTTCCTACCGGGGGTTCTGAGGGACGTGAGAGCCTCGGTCCGAGGCAGCTGACTCGGGTGGGCAGGAGGAGCAGCCCAGGACCCGCCGAGTCCAGACAAGGCTCCTGGGTGCCAGTCCTGCGGGCCTCGACCCCAGACCCCAACCCCCTCCCGTGCACGTGCCCCGCCCAGACCCACGTGGGCACCGGAAGCGGCCCCGCCCAAGTGCCAGGGAGCCCGGCTGCCCAGCGGGAGGCCTGTCCCAGAGCTGCGGTGTGAGGTGCGCAGAGAGAGGAGTCCCACGTCTCATCCTGTCGGCGTCAGGTGCGAGGTGACCTAAGGTACGAGTGCGGGGACCTGCCCGACAAGGGCCCCCCCTTCCCCCTGAAAACAGGCGGCCACACATGCCGGGCCCCACCCCCACCCCCATTCCCGGGCGGCCTCAAAATGGCTGCTGGGCCCAGAGTCCTCCGCGTACCCCGCGGTCTCAGGGAATGAAGGCCTCGTCCGTCCGGGACTGGTGGGCTCGGGCTCGGGCTCGGCTCGGCTTTGCTGAGGGGAAATCGCAGGCCCCAGAGACTGAGGTCAGGCCCGTGGTGAGGAGTGCGGGGACCCCAGAGCCAGGAACTGGGGTGACGCATGGCGCCGCCGCCATGGGTCTGGGCGGGTGGAAGGCCCCACGAGCCTCCTCACTTTGCTGTGGGAGAGTCACGGGGGTGCGGGCCCGGGGCTGGGGGGCCGGCAGCAGGTCAGCAGTGGGGACGTTGGCCATGGAGGGTCTGGGCGGGTGGAAGGCCCCACGAGCCTTCTCACTTTGCTGTGGGAGAGTCATGGGGGTGCGGGCCCGGGGCTGGGGGGCCGGCAGCAGGTCAGCAGCGGGGACGTTGGCCATGGAGGGTCTGGGCGGGTGGAAGGCCCCACGTGCCTTCTCACTTTGCTGTGGGAGAGTCATGGGGGTGCGGGCCCAGGGCTGGGGGGCTGGGAGCAGGTCAGCAGCGGGGACGTTGGCCATGGAGGGTCTGGGCAGGTGTGAGGCCCCACGAGCCTTCTCACTTTGCTGTGTGAGAGTCACGGGGGTGAGGGCCCAGGGCTGGGGGGCCGGCAGCAGGTCAGCAGAGGGCCCGTTGGCGATGGAGGTCCCGGGCCCATGTAAAGCCTATGGGGCTTTTCTCACTTTCCTTTGGGAGATCGTAGGGGTGGGGGCCTGGGCCTAAGGGCTGGCACCAGGTCAGCAGAGGGGAGATTTCCAGGTCAGTGGAGAGTCAGGGTATGGAGCATGATCACTGTGGGGACCACGCACCCCAAACACAGAGGACACCTCAGAATCCCTAAGTACTGTGATCAAAGAGGGCCCCAGAGACATGTCGATACTGGGTTTGACGTGTCTACTGGAGAGAAGCAGAGCGCAGTGGGGGGCTGGGATGCCTGGCCAAAATATACATAATGATCCTGAATGTGAACTGAGAACACATCTCAAACCCAGAACACGAGGTTCCCCTTGCCAGGCCCTGCCGTCACCCCAGTAACTCCAGGTAGGGTGCATGGCTCTGTCCTAGGTACTCTCCATGCAGCTTTGCACGGTTCTGAGGAGCCAGGCCAATCAGAGAGGAGCCCCGTGGGTCCCCAGACAGAGCACTGACGGCCCTCAGACCTGCAGAGGCGGCCTTGGTTAAGGCCACGGTGGAATCTCCCTGCAGAGGTGCACACACCATCTCATTCTCCCTCCTCCAGGTGCTGGCATCACCTGTTCTGCCCACACCCGAGCCCACTGTGCCTGACCTGTGTCATCATGCCTCGGGGTCCGAAGAGTAGACGCCTCCAGGGTGCAGAAGAGACTGAGAGTCTCCGAGGTGATCAGGCCGCTGCAGCAGCAGCAGAAGAAGAGTGCCCCACTTGTCCTGTTTCTGGGGGTTCTCCCCCAAGCTGCCCTGCTCCTGGCCCTTTCCAGGAACCTCAGGGAGCCTCAGCCGCTGGGCCTCCCGAGGCAGGTGTCTCATACCCCAGATCTGATGAAGGGGCCCAGAGCCAAGCTGAGGAGGGCCCAAGCACCTCCTTTGCAGCATCGGCCACTCGGTCGGCTCGCGAAGATCCTCTGACCAGGGAGGCACACGTGCTGGTGCGGTTCCTGCTGGGGAAGTATAAACTGGGTGAGTGCATTACATGGGCCGAAATGCTAAAGGCAGTCAAAAAGAAGTACAGGGAGCACTTCTCTGAGGTCCTCAGGAGAGCCTCTGAGCGCATGGAGCTGCTCTTTGGCCTAGAGGTGAAGGAAGTCGACCCCGGCAATCACTTCTATTCCCTTATCACCCTCCTGGATCTCCCCAGTGAGGGAAGTCTGAACAGGGACAAGAGTATACCCAAGACTGGTCTCCTGGTGAACATCCTGGCCGTGATCTTCCTGAAGGGTAACCGCGCCACCGAGGAGGAGGTCTGGAAATCACTCAGTGTTTTGGGGGTCTACGCTGGGAAGAGGCACGCCGTCTTCGGGGAACCCAAGAAGCTCATCATGAAAGATTTAGTGCAGCCCGAGTACCTGGAGTACCGCCAGGTGCCCGGCAGTGATCCTCCATGCTACGAGTTCCTGTGGGGCCCAAGAGCCCACGCTGAGACCACCAAGATGCGCGTGCTGGAAATTATGGCCAGGCTCAACAAGACCGTCCCCAGTTCCTTCCCAAAGCTGTATGAGGAGGCTTTGAGAGATGAGGAAGAGAGAGCAGAGGTGAGAGCCGCAGCCAGGGCTGCCAGTGTTGCCAAGGCCAGTGCGCCTTCCAAGGCCCCGGCGCACAGCTCCTCCCACATGTAGTGAGGTCTGGGGCAGGCGTTTCACCTCGGGGTTGAAGAGAGCAGCCTGCCTGCCCAGTAGTGGGCGGTTGAGGTCAGTTTAGTTTTAACAAAATGTTTACCTGGTTTTCCTGTTTTCTCGTGAGTGACTTCTGGGTAAAGATAGAAGGATAGATAGATGATAGATACCAGATAGATACGTAGATAGATAAACACATACAAACATAGAACAATTTCAGATGTTATTTGTTTTAATAAAGGTTTAGAAGATTCAAAGTAGAAATATGAGAATGACGTGGCCGTCACATTTGTTGCTATCTAAAACGTTTGAAAGTTATAAGACAAATTGTGGTGAAGGATGGTTTACTTTTAACAGTGTTTATCTGCATTTCCTTTTTCTTCACGACTAACTTCTAGGTAAATAGATTAGATGTAGATATAGAGTATTTTATCAAATGTGATGTCTTTTAAAGAAGGTTTACAACCGTCAAAATGTGAATATGTGAATGACATGGCTATCATATTTTTTCTATGTAAAGGGTTTGAAAGTTACAGTTTTGGAATTTCTAAGACAAATTGTGGTCAACGTCGGTTTAGGTGTAAGCAGGATTTCCATGTGCATTTCCTTTTTCACCCCATGAGTAACTTCTAGGTAAAGACAGAATGATGGTAGAGAGACAGTTGGATGGATGGATGGATGGATGGATGGATGGATGGATGGATGGATGGATGGATAGATAGGAGATGTAGATAGATAGACAGATAGTTATACAGATATGTAGCATTTTGTCAAATGTATCTTTTAATGAAGCGTTACAACCTTCACGATATAAATATGTGAATGACATGCTCTCACATTTTTTACTATCTAAAGGTTTGAATTTTACACTTTTGGAAATTATAAGACAAATTGTGGTCAAGGACAGTTTACTTTTAAAATGGTGTTTATCTGCATTTTGTTTGTCCTCATGAGTAACTTCTAGGTAAAGATAGATTAGAGTAGATATACTAACAGACGTAGTATTTTTTTCAAATGTTATATCTTTTAATGAAGCTTTACAACCTTCAAATTATAAACATGTGAATGACGTGCCTGTCATATTTTTCCTATTTAACAGGTTTGAAAGTTACAGTTTTGGAATTTCTAAGACAAATTGTGGTCGCGGTCTGTTTAATTTTAACACAACGTTAATCTGCTTTTCCATTTTCCTCATGAGTAACCTTTAGGTAAAAAACAGCAAGATAGATAAATAGACTGATATAGATATATAGTATTGTTTTCCAATGTTGTTTCGTTTAATAGAAGGTTTAGAACGTTCAGAATATGAATATGTGAATGCTATGGCTCTCATGTTTTTGCTGTTGAAAAGGTTTGAATGTTACTGTTTTGAAATTTGTGAAACAAATTGAAAATATTGAATATTTTGCTCATGATCGAGATAAGATAACATGACAGTGAAACAGGATTTTCATGGAGATGTAAAAGAATCCAACGATAAAATACTTGGGATCCCGAAATGAAGGAAGGAAATTAAAAAACAAGAATTTCACTGTGTTCAATTATTGGTTTGCCGTATTCCTTCTAGTCTTTATTTTTGTTATATTAAAACTACCTGGATTTGCTTAGTTTATTAAAGAAAGTTTGTTGCAGATTATTGCGTATTGTTTGATATGTACTAGATTTAAGAAAAAAACACTGATGGGTTCTTACTATTTCGGAGATTCAAAATAAACATATAATAGCAGCTAATCATTAAAGACCCACTGCGTCCCAATCCATATCCCAAGTCGTCTATAATACAGTATGTATATTCTTCCATTTCTACACGATAAGGCTTACCGGAGTGCCTTTACAGATGAACAACTTGCAAATGTTTCACCTTCACAAAGCTGTTAAGTGACACAGCTAGGACTAGATCCCCATTTTGAAATTGTGGGAAGTTCACATTTTTCCAATCCTCCCAGCCTGAGTCTGACTATGTGTCTTTTAATTCACTATTTCCATCACAGAGCTCCAGGAATGCACGTCAGGGGACAAAAAGAAGGTCTCTGCACAGAGAGCAGGGGATTAGAATATTATAGGTAGAGCAGTAGGAATAGTAGGAATAGCGAGATGTGGGACCCTCCAGACAAATGAGAAGGATGAATAAAGAAGAAAAGAAATAACAGTCAGTGACAGTAGGATTTTGTACACATGCACAGCCAGTTAATCTCAAAACGGGGGTCTCAAAAATCATCCTGGGCAGCCTCCCCCGTAAAAGTAAATCTTGCACTACAGAAGTCACATGAGAGGCCAAGTCTGGAAAGAAGGAATCGATCAGTTAGTTTTTTCTCTGACAACCCAGCACCTCGTCTGGGGTCCCTGCATTTTGCCCCAGCCTGCCCCTGTCACATCACTCTTTGGATGAGAACCCAGTCTCTGCCAGGTTTGTGGTAGGAAACTTCTCAATTTGGTAGGGATGTGACATTTCCCAGAAGGGAACCACCACCTCCAGAGCAGTGGGTTCCATAGGGCCTCACCCCAGCTGTCAGCCCTTGAAAGACAAAAACAGTTGTGGCTATTCCCGGCTCATCCTGACCTCTGTCTTGGATGTCCCAGGAAGGCTATCTCCTAGGCCTGAGGGCTATCGCTCCAGGTAAGCAGAGGATACAGTCCCCAGATTGGCTCGCAGTCAAGGTGAAGACCTTGATTAACACAACAGAGGGGTCTGTACCTAGGCCCTCCCTCGAGGTTTGCCCTGGCAGGCCCAGGGAATGCCTGGCATGATGAGGGAACCCCTGACATCTACTTGGAGGGTTCCAAGGAGATGGGGCTTTGCTTTTCAGGTTGGCTGTCCAATTCAGCAGAGAGTGACATCCCAGCGCGAGGCAGCCATCCAGGTAAAAATCCTGTATTAGGGATGAGGCAGCAAGCCACCCCAGAAGAGAGGGAAGGCACAAAGTTCCGCTTCCACAGTCGGCCCTGGACGTCCAGGTAGAGCTTTCAGACTGAGGCTACCCCTCGGTTTCTGAGGGAGGGGATGATCTGGGGGAAGTGCAACTCTTGGACCCATGGGGGAGCCCCATTCAGCCAAGGGGCTAACAGTGTCAAGGTAGTGACACTAAGTGACAAAGAGCGTACCCTTCCCAGAAATGAGGGGGCGACCTAGAGCCCTGTCCCACTGTTGGAGACCTGGGCTCTGTAAGGTGACCAGTCACACCTCCCTCCAGGGCGTCTCCTGGACGGGAGGGACCTCATCCAGGAGTACCTCAGGTCAGCAGAGGGAGGAATTCCGGGCTGTGCCAAGAGTCAAGGTGAGGGCCTTGAAGACTGAGGGGACCAGATACCCGTTAACTGGGGGCAGCACAGATTCCTTCCACCGCTGTCAGCCTTGGGAGACCAGATGAGGCCAACTTCCCCTCTTCACAGGGGGTCAGGTTATTGTCAGCCTTTGTATGAGGGGAGAGCTACAGGTCAAGACACGGAGCATACTGAGGGAGGCCTCAGGAGGGCACTGGCCCAGAGCAGAGGGGAGCCCCCAAGTCTCACCATCTTCCAGCCCTGCGAACCCTGGGCAGGGCTAGTCGGATACGTCACCACCTCACTTCCAGCTCCAGAGACTCAATGAAGTGAAGGTGTTAGCCTGAATCTGGAGGTCTCTAGTGGGCCGAGGGAGAAATTCAGGTTCCGACCCGGGGACAACTAAGGGGGCCGCCAGCCTCAGAACAGTGAGGTCCCATAGAGAGAGTCTCCCTATTGCCACTGAACTGATAGCCAGATGTGGGACCCTCCAGACTGCGGACCGACCACCTCACAGCACTGGGGGCCCCACAGAATCCTCCGACTGTCAGCCCTGGGAGGTCCCAGGGAGAGACACCAGGAAGAGGCGCCATCAGATCCCACTGAGAGGCAACTGAGGAGTAAGGGTCTCAGTCTGAGTGGGGTGGTCCCAGTTCAGCAGAGGGAGAAATATTAACGCCCACACGTATGAGTCAAACGTGGGACACTGAGTGAGAACCTTGAGTGCTAACACCCCACGTAAGGCCTGAACCTGCTTCCCACAGCTTTCTGTTTGGGCCGTGGCCGTGTGAGGAGACGCTCACTTTCTGCTGCTTTCTCCCTAGCAAGGTGGACGCCCCGTGTCAGTCTCCTTCCTCCACGTGCTGGCATCACTTACTCTCCTGCCCACACTGGTGCCTGCTGTCCTGACCCGTGCCACCACGCCTAGGGGTCAGGAGAGTAAGCTCCACGCTCAGGACAAATGCCGTCAGGCCCAGAGTGAGACCCATGGGCCCGGGTGTGTTCACGTCACTTCAGCAGCAGGAGAATAGTCCCCTCGCCCTTGTCTCCTATATCTCGGGGTGCTCCCAGCTTCTGGCACTGCCCAGGACCCTCAGGGAGCCCCACTGACCACCACTGCGGCTGCAGGTGTTTCATACACGAATTCGGACAATGGTGCCAGGAGTCAAGACGAGGAAAGTAGAGGCAGCTCCCAGGTCCCGGCCCCACTGAGGGCACCTGCAAAGATCCTGTAAGCAGGAATTCAGGACGGTTGGCGCACCCCCAGCATACGAAATGAAAGAGACTGCTGTGAAGGCAGCACTGCTGAGACTGTCAAGAGAAAGCACAGGGCACACTTCCTTCAGATCCTCACGAGCGCCACTGACAGAATGAACAGGTCTGTGGCCTTGACATGCAGGAAGTCAACCCCACTGACCCCTCCGAAGACCTAGTTAGCAAATCGGACATCAGCAAAGAGAAAAGTCTCAGGGGTGACGGAGACTCACCCCTGCCCCGTCTCCTGATGAATCTCCAGGGCCTCATCTCCCTGAAGGGCAACCGTGCCACCGACAGGAGATGTGGGAAGAGTTGACTACGATGGGCGTCTCTGCGGATGAGAAGCACCGCAGGTGTGGGGAGCCCTGGAAGCTCATTGCAGAAGATGTGCTACAGCCCAAGTACCTGGAGTCCCCCAGGTGGCCGGCAGTGATCCTCCACGCTACGGGTTCCCGTGGGGCCCAAGAGCCCTCGCTGAGACCACCAGGATGAGCGTGCTGGAGATTCGGGACGACTCAACGAGACCGTCCCCAGTGCCTTCCCAAAGCTGTATGAGGAGGGTGGGGAGATACGGCAGAGAGAGCAGAGGTGAGAGCCGCGGCCAGGGCTGCCGACGTTGCCAAGGCCAGTGCGCGTTCCTTCCAAGGCCACCTCGCACAGCTCCCCCCACGTGTAGTGAGGTCTGGGGCAGGCTGTTCACCTCGGGGTTGAAGAGTCGTGAGCCTTCTAAGTAATAGAGCAAAGTATGTGCCAGCGGGACTAAAACACGTATGCTGTTTGGTTTTATCCTTTTTGAGATGAGCAGTTTTTAGGTCAGTATTTTTTTGTTGATGTTTCCCTTTTTAACAGATGGCTTGTTTTGCTTCAGAATCTAGGTTTATTATTGTCATGGATGTCACATTTATTATCATTCAGGTTTAAGATGAACACTTTAGTTATTCTAAACAAATTGAAAACCTCCATATTTTCTTGACACCGATTTACTGTACCTCACGTGACCAAGGCAGTGTTGGGCCTTGGGAAACTGCCAGTCCTGGGGTGACAGTGTGGGGGAGGAGAGGTCATTTTAAGCCAGGCTGCATGGGGGGCTGGATGATGCTGTGGGAGTGGTGGCAGGGGCCAGACCCTCAGATAATGGGTCTCACAGGTGAGAGACAAAGACTGGAATGGAAAGGACATCTTAACGGTTACCTTGGAGTGTGGGAGAGCAAGAGAGGAACCTCCACCCGGGGCCAGACTAGAAGGGGCCCTGTGCGCTTGCCCTGGGGCAGAGGATCACAGTGCACAAGCCCGGTGTTTTAGGCATCGGATGTCCACAGAGTCTAGAAAGAAAACATCAATAAACCTCAAAAGATCAGGGGCTCACAAAACCACTGGGCTCAGCCCCTTCCCTTTGGAAAGTAGATCTATTAGAAGTGAAGTCAGATCAGAGCCTAAGTGTGGCTAGTGAGAGAAAGAAGAGATCGGTGTGTTTCCTCTGATAACACAACACCTGTCGTGGGCCCTACTCTGCCTTTGCCGCACCTTCCCCACCTCGCGTCACTCCTGGGGCACAAAAAGGTCTCTGCTGGGTTTGCAGTAGGGAGACTAACCAAGAGCTTTCAAAGATGTACCATTTCCCAGGAAGCCTTTCATAGAAGACAGGAGTCGCGAGGAAGACCCTGATGAACGAGGACTGATGAGACACACCACTTGGTAACTGGAGCGAGACCGGCTTCTGTCTGCTCTCAGACCCAGAAGGCCCGGACAGGGCTGTCGGGCTGAGCATCCCCTCCCTTACTTTCAGGGCTCTCAGGGACAAGCGACCTTTGTTCTATATGGGTGACTTTAAGTTGGAAGAAGGAGCAGTCCCGGGGCCCGTCGTTAGTCAGGTAAGGGTCCCGAGTGAGCATTCGGGTCACACCCCTACCCTGAACAGAGAGGCCCAAGGAGCCTGCATCCTGCTGTCACCCAGGAAGGGCACAGGGAGGACAGCCTCATGTGGCACTCCCGGACCTTCCCTCTCTGGCACCTCAGGAAGTCAGCACCGTGGTCTGTGGCTCTGTGACCCAGGACACTACAGGGACACATTCCATGCCCTGCTAGTATTCAAGGGCAGAGTCCGGAGGGACCACAGGGCACCACAGACCCCAGGGCAGTGAGGTGGCACAGAGACTGCCCCAGCCGTCAACCCTGGGATGCCTTGGGCAGGGCTGTCAGACTGACTCGGAGAGAAGGGTGGCAGAATGGAGGGCCTTGGTCTGAGGAGAGGGTCCTCAGGTAAGCCAAGGAAGACGTCCCCGGCCCTGCCAGGAGTCCAGGTGAGGACCCTGGGTCAGGATGTAGGGAACCCTCCACGCTCAGAACTGAGAGACCACAGAGAACCCTGCCCCTGCTGGCTGCCCTGGGATACCTGGGCACTGTTGACAGGATGTGACATACTCACTTCCTCCCGTGGTGTCACAAAGGGGTGAGAGGCTTACTCTAAGGGGTGTGGCCTAAGGCCCGCAGTGGGAGGATCTCTAGGCTTTCCAGAGGCCAACGTGAATACTGTGAGGACGAAGGGAACCACACAGCTCACAGCAGTGGAAACAGGACAGAATTCTCTTCCTTACCTGGCCTCAGGAGTCCGAGACAGGTATGGTCAGAGGCGGAGATCCGCACTTCCTCCTGGGGGTCTCAGGGCGGTGCTGGCCTTAGGAGGAGGGGCAGGCCCAAGGGCTGGGGAGCAATTCTAGGCCAGAATGGGGGTGGAAGCAACCACTGAGGGACCACCACCACTAAATCGCAGGGATGACAAAGAATCTGGTCACATCCCTGGGTTCAGCCCTTGAAGACCCAGGACAGGGCTCTTCCGCTGAAGTTCTCCGAACACTTATTTACATCAGTCTAGGGCAGGTTAAATCCTTAGTTTGAAGGTGGAGCCACCATTCGACTAAAGGGGTGGGCATACCAGGCCCTAAGTGGAGCCAAAGTAAGGGCCCTTATTGAGGACTGAGGATAGAAAACTCCCACCAAGCAGTCAGTACTGGGGATACTTGGGCAAGGATGATATGCTGAGGGGCCTTGTGGGGACAGAGCCAGGAGTGCAGTTTCCAGGATCTCAGCCTCACATGGAAAGGTGGTGGCTCAGGTAGTAAATGGCCATCAGCTGTGGCTAGTTGGCCGTCAGCTGTAACCGGTGAGCCATTGGCCACTAATATAACTGCTGTGGCTACGCTAGCAGAAAAATGGGGGGCTAGCAAGAAGATGGTAGCTGATCTAGCAAGCACGGATTGTAGTTAGCACGGCGGATTGCAGCTAGCAAGTGAGGTTTGTTGGTTGGCAGAGAAGTGGAGTGTGGATTGCGGATTGTGTGGCTCCTGCTTCCTATGTCTCCAACCCAGCCGCCAGCGAGACTATAGTGGTGTGACACCCCTACCTATGGCTCCATGGGTGTTCCTTTTTGGCCTCACCATGTCCTGTGTTCTCATGTGGAGAGTGGTACCAGTGACCCTACGACACCGTGCATGACAAATGGCCCGGAGAGAGGGTGGCAGTGCCCTGAGAACCCTGGCTGAGCCCAGGAAGTCTGGCTGTGCCCAGAGAGAGTGGCAGTGCCCTGAGAGGCCCTGGCTATGCCCAGGGAGACTGGTGGTCCCCTAAGAAGCCCAGGAAGTCTGGTTGTGCCCAGAAGGACTGGTGGTGCCCTGAGAACACTGGCTGAGCCCAGGAAGTCTGGCTGTGCCCAGAGAGAGTGGCAGTGCCCTGAGAGGCCCTGGCTGTGCCTGGGTAAACTGGTGGTACCCTAAGAAGCCCAGGAAGTCTGGCTGTGCCCAGAAGGTCTGGTGGTGCCCTGAGAAACCCTGGCTGTCCCCGGGAGATTGATGGTACCCTAAGAAGCCCAGGAAGTCTGACTGTGCCCAGAAGGGCTGGTGGTGCCATGAGAAACCCTGTGTGGGGGCAGAGCCCCAGAAAGTAGTTTCCAGGCTCTCGGCCTCACATAGACAGGTGCTGGCTCAGGTAGTAAATGGCCAACTGTGATTGCATGGCCATCAGCGGTGGCTAGTTGGCCGTCAGCTGTAACCAATGAGCCATTGGCCGCAATATAACTGCTGTGGCTACGCTACCAGAGAGAGGGAGGAGAAGAGAAAGAATGGGGGCTAGCAAGAAGATGGTGGCTGGGCTGGCAAGTGTGGATGGCGGTTTGCAGACAGTGTGGATCCAGCCTCCAGTGAGAGTATAGTGCCGCCAGAGAGAATGTAGTGGTATGACTCCCCTACCTATGGCTCCGTGGGTGTTCCTTTTTGGCCTCACCATATCCTGCGTTCTTATGTGGGGAGCGAGAGCAGAGACCCCGCAGGCCGCCCTGCACGACAAATGGCGCAGCGAGCAGGGTCCCCCGCACGACACCCTGGCTGTGCCCAGAGAGCATGGCTGTGTCTAGGATATTTCATTCACCTCCAGGCTCCTCGTACAGAGCCTCTAGCGAAAGATGCTTATCACATAGATAGTGACACAAGACCCTGTAGGGGTGGAATGTGGGGACAGAGCCAGGAGTGCAGTTTCCAGGCTCTCGGCCTCACGTGGAAAGGGCTGGCTCAGGTAGTAAATGGCCATCAATTGTGATTGGATGACCATCAGCTGTGGCTAGTTGGCCAACAACTATAACCAGTGAGCCATTGGCCACTAATATAACTGCTGTGGCTATGCTAGCAGAAAAATGGGAGGCTAGCAAGAAGATGGTGGCTGAGCTAGCAAGCGCGGATTGCAGTTAGCACAGAGGATTGGGGTTGGTTGGTTGGCAGAGAAGCGGAGTGTGGATTGCGGACCATGTGGCTCCTGTTTCCTGTGTCTCCAACCAGCCGCCAGCGAGACTATACTGGTATGACTCCCCTACCTATGGCTCCGTGGGTGTTCCTTTTTGGCCTCACCATGTCCTGCATTCTTATGTGGGGAGTGGGACCAGAGACCCCACATGAGACCCTGCATGACAGGCCCCTTTACTTACTTCTTGTGGGTCCCATGACCTCTCACCAATTGAATGATGCTGTTCAACGTGAGACATGAGACTCCTAAAACTAGAAGATGGCCAGCCGCTGCTGTCCCGTCAGTATGCTAGAGTCAGAGCACACAGGATGCAGCTGAAAGGGGACAGGCCGATTAGAACAGGAGCCCTGTGGGTTTTTCGAGCAGTGCCCTTGAGGAGAATTGCAAACTTAGCCTTCCTTATAACCAAGTGGTATTTCCATGCCGAAGGTGCACACATCCTCTCAACCCTCCACCCCCAGGTACACTCATCAATGTGCTACCATCCCGCCTGACCATTGTCCTGGACCACAGTCATCATGTTTCGGGGTCAAAAGAATATGCCCCGTGACCATGAGAAATGCAACCAGGGTCGCGATGACTCCAAGAGTCACAAGACACTTCAGGCAGTATCAGTAGTGGAAGAAGAGACCCCCTGCTGCTCTTCTTCTGTTTTGGGGGGTAATCCCCAGATTCCATCAGCTACAGAGACAAGTAGCACTTCCCAGGGCTCTTGGAGAGCATCATCTACCACCATTGCCTTTTCACGTGCTTTTCACACCAGATCTGATACAGATGATGAAAGCCTAGATGAAGAACATCCACGCTCCTCTAACACCTTATCTTCTGCGAACTCATGGAGTGAGATTCTAACTATGAAAGTGGAGTTGGTGGAGCAATACCTTCTGTACAAGTATAAAATGAAGCAGCCCATTCTGAAGGAAGAGATGATCCAGATTGTAGGCAAAAATAACCGAGACGAGTTGGATGACATCCTCCAGAAAGCCTCTAATCGTATTGAGGCCGTCTTTGCAGTGGACTTGAAGGAAGTTAGCTCAAGCAACCACTCATATCGCCTTGTGAGCAAACTGAACCTCCCCAATAATGGGAGGGTGTATGCTGGCCGGGGATTACCCAAGACGGGTCTCCTCATGAATATCCTGGGCCTGATCTTCATGAAGGGCAACTGTGCCAGCGAGGAGGAGATCTGGGAATTCCTGAACATGCTGGAAGTATACGCTGGGAGGAAGCACCACATCTACGGGGAGCCCAGGAAGCTTATTAACACAGAGTTGGTGCAGCTACAGTACCTGGAGTACCGCCAGGTACCTGACAGTGAACCTGCACGCTATGAGTTTCTGTGGGGCCCGAGAGCTCACGCTGAAACAAGCAAGATGCAAGTCCTGGAATTTTTGGCAAAGGTTAATGACACAGTCCCTAGTGCCTTCTCACCCTGGTATGAAGAGGCTTTGGAAGATGAAGAGAGAGCACGAGCCATAGATGCAGCGAGGGCTGCCACTGGTGCCACAGCCGGACATGATATCAAGGCCCCGGCTTCTACACCCAATGATGTCTGAGGATTTTTTATCATCACGATAAAAAAAAATGGCATCACAATAGGGATTTTCATGAAAATGTGAAAGAATCCCACAGTAAACTCACTGGGAGAATGAAAGAAAAAAAATAAAGCATCATCAACCTTGATTTTGCTGACTCAATGTTTTGTTTCATAAAATTGATGTATACCTTGCTATGCTTAGCGTATTAAAGAATGTAGGAGACAGTAAATCTTAACAAGTTTGACCTCTCACTCACTGTCTCTTCTATTCCCAAAATGTAATTCAGCATCTGCTCTTTGGAAGGCTCTGTGCTAGTAGTGGGGGTGCAGAGATAAAGACCCAGCCTCTGCCCATAGAACTTTGGAAGCTTGGAGCTTCAGTCATGTAAGGAAGATGTTGAGATCCCCTCTATGACTTACAGGAAAGCAAAAAGGATGAGTGAGACGGGAGGGGTTCCAGGTGAAAGCAGTCAAGTATAAACCCCCTGAGGCAAGGCAGTTTAAGTTTTGGAAGCTACAAGTCAGTGCCCGCAATACACTTTTACATTAAACTACACGGTGGACTGTATGAGGCTATGGGACTGGTGAGCAGAGGCCAGATCCTCAGATGAGGTGTCTGAGTTGAGAGAAAATATTTGACTGGAAAACTGCACTGCGGGGTAAGATCTAAAATTAAGGCCCAATAATATGGGCTGCCTGGACATTTGGAGAAACCAGCAGGGACTCACATCTGCTAAATGCAAGTTCCCCTCCATAGTCTTCACTTGCAGATAAGGTCCCCTACCAAACAACCAGCTTTATAAGGGGACAAGGCACAGATCTTACTCATTCCTAAGCAGCAGTCGTCCGTCCCCTACCAGCCTGCAGAATTTTGCAGACTATCCGATTACATGCTGCCATGGGAACTAGTGGTTAGCTCAGTCTCTTGATGTCCCCTCCCAAAGACACTGTCTCTTCACTGTGTTCCCGAGTGCAACCCCCGTGTGGCACAGTGGGGCACGCGGTGTCCTCCCCGTCCTATGAGTACACATGGTTAATAAATGGCTGTCTATCTCATCTCTACCCAGTGTTGTGTGTGTGGACACCCCATGACCACTTCCTCACCTCATGGGGTAAACAGAAGGCCATAAAACATGCTCTTGCGAATTGCACTGGGATGGTAGATAACCCAGAAAGAAATGTCCACTTGGGGCAGTGTATTAGTTATCGCAGGCTGCCATAACAAAATACCCCTGACTGGGTGGCTTAAACAACCAAAATTCATTTTCTCACTGTTCTGGAAGCTGGAAGTCCAAGGTCAAGAACTGTCAGGGTTAGTTTCCTCTGAGGCCTCTCTCCTTGGCTGGTAGACAACTACCCTCTTCACGTGGCTGTCTCATTGTGTGAGTGTGTCCCTGGTGTCTCCTTGTGTGTCGTAATCTCTTCTTATAAGGACACCACTCAGACTGCATTATGGCCCACCCTAATGGCCTCATTTTAACTTAACCATCTTTTAAAGACCTTATCTCCAACCACAGTGACATTCTGAGGTATGGGGCTTATGACTTCAACAAGAATTTTGGGGGACTCAGTTGAGCCCCTAAAAGATATCAAAGGTGTTGTTACTTTTATCTCAATACAGGAGAATATAGTGCACAAATTGGTGTTCTATGCACCTTGTCTCCAAGGAGTTTCTGAGAAATAACAGTGAACTCTCTTGAGGTGAGATGCACAAATGCCACTGTGTTGACACTTTTTCTTTGAGATGGTTGTGCCAAATTCCACTATATTAAAAAATCATTTTATATAGTAAAGTTACAGGATATAAAAATCAATGTACAAAAATCCATTGTATTCCTCTGTACTAACAATGACATTTCAGAAAAAGAAATTAAAAAAACAATTCCTTTTGTAATTACAACAAACAGAATTAAATACCTAGGAATAAAATTATCAAAGGATATGAAAGACCTATGCACCAACAACTACAAGGCATCAAAAGAGACTGAAGAAGACACAACGGAATGGAAAGACATTCCGTGCTCATGGATTGGAAGAATCAACATAGCTAAAATGGCCATATTATCCAAAGCAATATACAGATTCAATGCAATCCCTATCATAATCCCAATGGCATTTTTTTTTAAGAACTACAACAAAAAAAATCATCAGATTTGTATGGAACTACAAAAGGCCCTGAATGGCCAAAACAATTCTGAGAAAAAAGAACAAGGCCAGAGGTATCACACTCCCTGACTTCAAATTATACTACAGAGCTACAATAATCGAAACAGCACGGTACTGGCAGGAAAACAGACACACAGACCAATGGAACAAAATTAAGGGCCCAGAAATAAACCCCCATGCATACGGGCAACTAATTTTCAACAAAGGAGCCAAAAACATTCAATAGAGAAAAGAAATGGTGCTGGGAAAATTGGAAAGCTACATGCAAAAGTGTGAAACTAGACCGCTATTTGTCACCATGTACCAAAATTAATTCAAAATGGATCAAAGACCTAAACATAAGACGGGAAACAATAAATTGAACATAAAAAAGCATAGGTACGAAACTTATGGACCTTTGGTTCAGAGAGGATTTTATGAATTCGATCTCAAAGGCAAGGGAAGTAAAAGCAAAAATAAATGAATGAGACTATATCAAACTGCGAAGCTTCTGCACAGCAAAACAAAGAGGCCACCAACTGAATGGGGGAAGATATTTCCAAACAACATCTCTGATAAGGGGCTAGTATCCAAAATATATAAAGAACTCATACAACTCAACAACATAAACCTAAACAACTCAATTAAAAAATGGGCACAGGATCTGAACAGACATTTCATCCAAAAAGACATGCAAGTGGCCAACAGATATATGAAAAGATGCTCCACTTCAGTAGCTATTAGGGAAATGCAAATCAAAATCACAATGAGATACCACCTCATACCTGTTAGACTGCCTAGTAACGAGAAGACAATAAGTGTTGCAGAGCATGTGGAGAAAAAGGAACCCTCAAACACTATTGGTGGGAACGTAAATTGGTACAGCCACGATGGAAAACAGTGTGGAAGGCCTTCAAAAGATTAAGAATAGAATTACCATGTGACCCATCAATCCTTCTCCTGGGTATCTACCCACAAAATCTGAAAACATTTATACATAAAGATATGTGTACCCCTATGTTTATTGCAGCGTTATTCATAGTGGGCAAGACATGGAAACAACCAAAGTGTCCTACGATAGATGATTGGATAAAGAAGATGTGGTATATATACACAATGGACTACTATCCTGCCATAAGAAAAGATGAAATAGAGCCATTTGCGACAACATTAATGGATCTGGAGATTATCATGCTAAATGAAATAAGTCAGACAGAAAAAGTCAAGAACCATATGATTTCCCTCATATATGGGACATAAAACAGGAAGCAATAAATGAACAAACAAAACAAACAAACTCATAGATACAAACAACAAAATGGAGGTTACCAGAGGAGAAGGGGATTGGGTGAAGGATGAAGAAGGTAAAAGCATATATGGTGACAGAGGAAGAATAGACCTTGGGTGGTGAGCACACAATGCTATATACAGAAGATGTATTACACAATTGTACACTACAAAGTTATATAATGTTATTAACCAATTCACCCCAATAAATTTAATTTCATAAAAAGAACAGATTCCAGAGAGAAAACGACACAAGTTTTGTATCAACACAATGTAAAATGGAGACTAAGAGTGATGAGTAATATGCAAACAAAGGCAAATGGCCAGGCAGCACCTACACCAGATCCGTTGCAGCACTGTTCTTTGGGAACAACTCAGAGAAAGAATCAGTAGCAGCAGATATGCACGTACCTCATGGTCCATTCATCCATAGATTTCTATGCCCAGAGAAATCTAACAGGGCTGGATATCAGATTCTGAGCCTAACTAGGGAAGCACCAGCCCCTGCCTAAATATAATCACAGGCCAGAATATAATAGCAATGACTTACCAAAACCTTGCCTCCAATTCTATGCTATCAGCTCAGCATTAATGATTAGAAAAAGTAAAACTGAGGGTCCTCATGATTTTGACTTGATTTGTGACTACAGCTTTAGAAATCTTTACTCGTATTTTCCTCTCTACACCTCTCATAGCCCTAGCCTTTCCCCTTGATAATCATTAACCCCTGAAGACACAGAAGACAACAGCCCGGACCTGACTGATGGTCACAAGGTCTGAACCTCTGTCAGGCTAAAGATAACATCTGGACCAAAGTTATGTTTCAACACCTGAGCCCTAAGTTCGAATGACCCCCTGGCTATTTTGCCATGAAACCAGACAGAAGGACATAGGAACAGACCCCTGAACTGTCTTTAAGACCTAAAGAAATAATTTGTTCCCTTTACCTCATCTCTGACCAATCAGCTCCTAACACTACCCTGAACCCCTAACCCACGATATCCTGTGATTTTGCCCTATATCATCTGTAACCTACAGGCCATGGTGGAGTTGGGTCTTTGAGACCATGAGCTCATATATTCTCCGAATTGGCCAATCCCATAATAAACTATTTCCTTTCTTTACTGCAAACTCCTGATTGCTCATGCATTTATTTCAGCCAGTGTGCACAGGCAGACAGACTCAAATATTGGACTTTGATAACAGAAGCACCAGGACCTTCACTAGTTGGGTCAGGGTGTGGGACCTAAGCCTACGGTTGCAGGAAAATGACAGAAAACTAGCAGAATTCATTACATCAACCATCACAGTTGTGGATGCAATTATCACTCTCCTTAAGTGGGTGGGCATGCAGGATGGCAGGAACATAAGCCAGCCTTGCACTTGACCTGGACTGTCATCTGCCCTAGGTCATACCCAATTTCCATGGAGGTTAGCAGACTGTCTCCTTTTGGGGGAGGCCAACCTATCGTAGATAAATTAACCCTTACCTTAAGGAAGGTTATTTAGATGAAAATCAACCTAGGAACAAGATTTGGAATTTAATCTCAAGAAAAGCCAAATGAATAATATCTTTAGAGTAAAAACAGAAGGTAACTCTAGTAGATTTAATCAATAATGCTAATTCTTCACTCCTTCCTGTATCCATACCCTTTGCCATGCGACTTTGCCTTTCCTCCAGTTAAGAGGTGGAGAAGATTTCCCTGCCACTTGATTCTTGGTTCAGCCATTTGATTTGTTTTGATATTAGGTTGTTTGCAGATGTGACACAAGCAGACGTGGAATGTGCTGGGAAAGTAGGTTTGTTCTGGAACTTTGCATTGCCAAGAAAAGGATGTTGGAGAGGAAAACTTTTCCCTTCTTCCCTTCTAGGTTCATGGACTAGTCTAATAATTAAATTGAGACAGATTAACAGGAGACAGACAAATTTCATATGTATAGGAGCCCCATAAAACTATGTGGCTCCCTGGCAGTCAGGTAATTGAGGGTTATACACCATTGTGAGCTAAGGGGAAGGGGCTAGGGGTCTGGGGATTGGATTCAAAGGGGAGGAAGCCCATTCACAGGGAGATGAGAACAACAAATGTTTGGTAAACAGATGTGTGCCATGCCGTGCAGAAAAATATTTCTGATATAAAAAGTTCTCTCTGATAATAACTCTCTTCCTGGTACAGGTCCCCATCTAATTTCTTTTAGGCAATTAAAGGGGAGGTAAAAATCTCTTCGTGAGTCTGTTGGGCCTCAATTGTCTTCAGCCTGTAATAATCCATATGCCAAAGGGGCACATTCTGGGGCAGCTGCAAGCTATTCCACTGGTTCCAGAAAGAGAATTAGAGATGTGTGGATCAGGGCACCCCATTACCCCCCAACAAAGCTCAGTTTGGACTGGCCAAGTCCTAGCCTTGGCCACAGACATGTGAGTGAGCCCTACAGAGAGTCGCAGAACCACTCAGCTGATTCCAGCTCAGACCAGCCAACCTCCAATCTGAACCACAGACTCAACAGAAATAATAAATTAGTTCTAGGAGTGACAGCAATAGCTAAGTGATGCAATGTTCAAAACTACCTTGAAGAAGTATTTTCACTTTGAGTGAGAAATGACACTGAAGGGCTAAAGGGAAATTCTTTAGCAATGACACCAGTGCATATAAACAAAGGCTATCACGACAGTAATTAGAATATCTGAAATGCCCAAAATACATCAGTATTCCTAATTAGGGGAAATAAAATGTCATTAGACTAACCTCAAGAGCCTATCCACGATCATATGTACCTTTATGTCATTAATACACCCAAGATAGCAGCCTTCATTTTGTTCTATTTTTAAGCTAACAAGGTTCTTCACTTTATATTGTAAAATAATATGTCTTTATCTTCCATAAAGATGTATAATCATGATGAAAGTATTAAGATGATTTATAAGCTAAAGGGAACGGCAAAAGACCAAATATGCCCATGTTTTCATACACCCATAATTTCCGTAAATTCCTAACAATTCCATCAAGTTGATGGCACTAAATATATATTAGTTGGTGAACATTTTCATCAGGTGGAAAAACAAAATCTAATGACAGAACTCCACTTTGATACAAAATTGGTTCATTATTTAGGATACCATCAGTCTCAAGAATTAATTCAACAAGTTTTAGGTCTGGTACAGACATTCAAAGTTTCTTCTTTTGTTTACCAATGAAATTCTCTATTCTTTCTGGAGAAAGCCATTAATCTTACTACTTCTGTTCACACCATGGGATTAGAAGAATGGAGGTAGAGATCTAGAATTAGATCAAGTCAGATCAGATGCACCTGTGTGAGCTCTGTGTTAGAAATGGAAACTACAGAAGAAAGAGGGAGAGTTGATTGCTTTCACCTAAGAGCATATAATCCAGTTCTATCATTCAGGCAGATGAGTATTCATGGGGTAGAACAGATGGGGTGGGTGGGGGAGGGGGCACAACTCTAAATCACATAGCAATTGAGAAGAAAAGTAATTTTGTACTCGAATAATTAGGAAAAGCTCCATGGAGGAAATGGAGCTTCTAATAGAAGACAGGCTGCTCCCTGGCCAGACAAAGACAATGATTCAAACACCAACAATAAAAAAAACAAGAAAACCTAAGAGAAAAAAATATTACTGAATGAAGATTAATCAAAACTCTGATACCATTAGATGATACCTCTTAGACCATAAACAAACATTAATTTCAATCCTATCATACATCTGAAAATAAATTCCCTTTGGTGATTTATAGTCTCTTATTTTAGAAGCCCAATGACTTCTTCCTATTATAAAACACTTATTGACCCCTGAATCAGAGGTGACAAACCAGGTGATATATTACTTTTCCAAGGTCGCCTAACTTCAATCCTCCCTTTTCCTTTTCTCCTAGTACCTATCTCTGCCATACCTCTGATTTCAAGAAAAGCAGGATTGCACATATTGCCTGACTTTATGAAGTAGAATCATATAAACAAAGAGAGTATACCATCTACCAAAAACCATGAATAGAATTTGTAACAAAGTTGACCCTCATACCAATACTAGACTTCATTAGGCACCAAATAATCTGAAATACCCTTTCCACATTTGAAAAAAAATAATAAAGCCAAATCCAAAATTTTAGAGTTCTAGCATTGAGCCAGAAGCTTTCCTTTCTCACTTTCTTATCACATACAAAACATCTAAATCTTCGATATTTAGATCTCCCTTCGAACATTTCTGCATTTGAGCATATTATTTTCTACAGACAGGCTATGGTTGTGAGGTCAATAAGCAATCGGCCATAAAGCAAATTTCCCCACCTCTTCATGTGGTTGCAGGGGTGGGGAGAGGCAGGCAGCGTGGCCTGGACAGCAGTGGGGCAGGGTGTCAGAAGTACAGGAAGAAACCTGGGATCTTATTCACCAGAACGTCTCCTCCGTTTGTGAAAAGCCCACTCCTGACAGAGTACAGAATTCCACTTTACAAACTTCTGAAAGCCAAAGCTTTCAAGCTAATATTGCTTCAAGGCCCATCATTCTGCCAGAGGTGGCAGTACCTTAATTTGTCACTGTCAAGCAGGCAAATTTCTTTCCGGTCCGCTTATTGTTCTGTTCCGCTGTCTCTGGACACGCCAGCTTGGTGATACAACAAGCATGCTGCGACGAACTTCAGGGACATAAGACAGAGCTCATTACTCTGACTGCCAACTGTGTTAACTGTCCCAGCAAGAGTGATGTGGCTCAGGGACGGATATTTGACAGGGCACACGCTGTCTGAATGTTTCTTTGGTCTTTGCAGTGATGCTTTCAGGAGAGGACACTGATGAGCCACTATCTGTTTTTCTGACAGTGAACATTGACTTTGAAACACTAATTCATAATGTATGAAATGCTTCATCCTTTTGCCTTATTAGAGGGTCCAAATCTATCTCTCAGTGCACAGGGAGAACTGAAGTCCGAGCACAGAGAATTTCTCCCCAGAAGTATCCATAGAGATTTACCTCGTGGCTGTACCAAAGGACCTCTGTAGAAAATCCCACTTGAGGTTTTCAGGGTCCTTCACTTGCATCTAATTCAAGGGACTCTGGATTAGCTATGACACAAGTGTAGCAAAAAGTGTTAGCTTCAAACTCTCACTTCTATGCATATCGCACCCCCACCCCCGAATTGTGCAATTCTCTAGCCCCTGCTTTGGTTTGAGTTTTTCACCCAGAACAGAACCAGGGCAAGATTTTTGTGCCTTTTCCTGAAAGGCTATGGGGAAAATAATACTTAACTCTGACACATGATGTAAGAGTGTGCAGTTAAAGGTTGACAGAAGCCAATATTTACAATGTTATTTAGAAATGATAGGACAGTTAGTTATAAAACCTTCCAAAAACCTTTATAACTTTCTTCCAAGGGTCCTTGCTATGGGATCAGCTCTCAGTTGGAAACTGCCTTACCATAAAGACATTCAGTGCTTGCAAAATGGCAGCAAAACAAGCAAAGCATTCAAAACTTCCCCTGCAACCACTCAAAGAGGGAGGCTCTGTGCTGAGGGAAAAAAACCGTCCCTTGAGAATGAGAGTCAGACAAGTGAATATTGTCAGGACATTTGAATTCCATAGGAATATTTCGTCATTCATGTGAGGATAAAAGCCAGTCAGATTTGGGTTTTACAGGCACCAATGTTTAAGGTCACTGCAGTGTATTTTGTGCCTGCTATTTTCTTTTCCTCACTACAAATGTCCTCATTTACACTGTCATCTGCTTTCTCTCCTCACATTTCTATTCCAATTACCTCCTGAGAGTGGACTTTTTGCTTCATTTTCATTCTGATTGACTTCTAGGGTACTTTTTCTTTGTCTGTTGACTCTTCCCTTGAAATTCCCCCTCCCTTGGTCTCCTTGATGTTACCCTTTCCAGGTTTTCCTGATCCTCTTCCCTTGCTCACCCCTAGGGCCATACATTGTCGCTCTCCACAGTCCCTATACCACTGGTTCAAACCTGGCTGCTCATCACAATCACCTGGTGAGATTTTTAAATTCTGATGCCCACACTGCACCCTAGATCAGTAAAATCAGAATCTCGGAGGTGGGGTGCAGGCATTTTTTTTTAAGTTAAATTATAATTTACATACCATGAAATGTACAAATCTTTGATATCATTTGGCAAATGTATGCACCTGTGTAACCCACCTCCTTATCACAATATAGAACATTTCTGGTACCCCAGAATTCCTGTACAATTAATCCTCATTCCACTGTCTCCCAACAGTAACCAGTGTTTTGATTTTTACCACCGTAGATTAACTTTGCCTCTTCTAGAATTTCATATGAATGGAATCACATAGTACAGACATTTGTATCTGGCTTCCCTGACTTAACATAGTGTTTTTGAGGCCGATCTATGATGTAGTATATATCAGCAGTTTGTTCTTTTTCACTGCTGAGTGGTAACCTCTTGTGTATGTAAAGGGGTTCAGAACAGGCCTCCACAAGATGTGCTACTTTGGTATGTAGATGATTTTGAGCTGAAAGCAATCAAGGCCCTGCAGGCTGAAGAGAAACTTTTATCTCTCCCTTCAAGAATTTAAATTGGGGTCTTGTCCATATTTCTATGCCCAGAAATAATTTTTTTGACCCATCTATAGGGCAGGGCAAACTTCTAATTACAAACATCTACTCTTTTTATCATCCTGCATTCTGAGAACAACCTTCCTCCCCTCTGAAACCCTCATGAGCTCAGAATGCCATATATACCTCATTTGACGTTTCTATCTCTGAATCTCTCAAGTATGTGGGGTTCCCTATGCATGCATGTAATTAAATTTAGTTATTTTTCTGTTGTTAATCTGTCTCATGTTGATTTAATTAATAGACCGGCCAAAAGAACCTAGAAGAATAGAGGAAAATTTCTTCCTCCCCAACATATGAATACACATTTATTTGTTACAGTTATTCATCTGCTGATGGACAACTGAATTGTTTCCAGTTGAGGGTGATGAATGAGGGTACTATGAACATTCTTGGAAAAGACATACACCTTCATCTTCCTTAGATAAATACATGAGAGTTGGAATCACAGCTTAGGAATTGCTGGGGCATATAGTAAATATATATTTATTTAACTTTATAAAAAAATGATCAAACAGCTTTCCAAAGAGGGTTGTACCACTTTTACAGTCTCACCAGCAATTTATGAGAGTTACTGTTACTCCACATTTTGGCCAACATTTGGTATTGTTAGTCCTTTTAGTTTTAGTTATTCTAGGTGGTGCATAGTGTGGCACCAGTGGTTTTTTAAAGCTGCCCAGGTGTTTCTAAGGTATAGCTAAGGTTGTGAAGCAGAGCATGTCTAGGTCTAAACTATTACAATTAGAAGTATCCAAAGAGATTGGGTTATCTTATAAGCTAGTAATATCCCCTTCATTAGAAATAGAAAACAGTGGTACAAATCAGGAATAGTATATAGGGAGTGCTTCTTATCTTTAACATCCACACAAATTCCCTGGGGCTCCTTTTAAAATACAGGCTCTAACTCAGTGGTTCTGGGGCGGGGCCTGAGATTCTTCATTTTTAACAGGTTCCCACATGATTTTAATGCTCATGGTCTAGAAACAACACTTTGAATAAAAAGGGTATAGAGACAGTTCCTATATTGGGTGAGATATTGGAATAAAACTGAGGGTCCTTCCTAAGCTATGATTCTAAATTCCAGTGACTTTCACATTCTCCATCCTGATACTTTGCATGGGCTGCAGTCTCTGAACATTTTCATTTGGACACCCAGACATTACATCAATACCATATCCATAAGTAAAATTATACCCCGAAATGGCTGCCTGTCCAAACCTACATGTTTATACTAAATATTAATACTAACCTTTAAACTCTGCTTATCAGAGCTATCATTCTTGTCACAGAGGCACCTTTGAATAGAATTTCTCCTTTCTCCCCCATAACCAATCTTTCTCCCTGGTAACAGCTCATCACCAAGACTTTTCAAATTTCCTTTAATTTAATTCAGCTCATATTTACTGCACACCCACCTGTCTGTGAAAGGCACAATAGGAAATACTGTGGAATTCAAAGAACTAGGCTCCACCCTCTGGTGGGAGTGCAGATGTAAACAACTATGTAATGCAAGAAAGTGACATGAGGATGATGTCATAAAAATGGTGGCGTGAGGTGAGCCCCTTGAAATCTCCCCTGGAATTTACAACAAATTGAACAACTATAACTCCACAAAGGACTCTGCACAGCAGATAGGCAAGACTAAAAGGTGCACAACTGAAATCATCTAAAGGTGGGCAAATTGTGCTAGTCGGGGAGGAGGGAAGGGAGAAGTGTGGAGACGCTGGCCCCTGGGCGCAGGACGCACACCTAGCTCAGTGCTCCGAGCTCGTTGCATTCTGGAGCTACCGCAGTCACGGGAGAGGGAAGAACTTGGACTGCTAGGGCTCCGCTTATGGCCCACAGGGCTGAGGGGGCAGCGTATAACACGGCTGAACCCAACGCTCACGGCAGAGGTCTCAGAGCAAAGACTGAGGGAAGAAGGTTGAAGACAAAGATCTAAGCCCTCACTGCAAAGCAGAAGATGGAAGGCTTAGGCACGGAGCCTAGTCAACACCTCCTTACCCTCCCAGAGCTCGCCTCCCTGCCCAGTGCTAGAAGCAGAAAGAACAGTAGCAGTGTCAGATCAAAAGCACATCATATTTGCAGTTATGAGAACTGAAAACCACAACCATGGACTTGTAGCCCAACTAGTTCTGGCAAAGGGGAGGGAGCTGTGGAAGCAGGACTGGCTTTGGGGGTGGTCGCTGTCATTTCTCTGGGCCACCTCTCACAACCCACCCCACTGGTCCCCACCTATCTGGGCAGATCTCTGCAGGAATGAACAGAGCCACTGAAACACACGGGCTCTGAATATGGTGCAGGAAGAGCTTTGGAACTTCAGAAGCTCTCCACATCCCCCCACAGAGGTGGTGCCCTGTGACCCAGGCAACCTGTTCACAGAGGAGAAGCCTGCCTTCCAGGGAATCCCCTCATTGACTGAGAAGCCGGAACAGTGCAGAAAAAATATAACACTACAATGTAAGAGAGAATAAAATGCTGTAGTCGAAAATAAAATAAAACGTTCTACCAACACATACAGGAAAACAAAAGAAAGACCTCTTCCTATCAACCTGTTGCAGAATCCACTCCTGCAGATGTCCAGGAAGAGAAATAATAAATCATTCATTGCCATGAATAACCAAGGCAACAAGACAGCTCAGAAAGAACATGAAAAGTCTCCAAAACATAAACTTAAAGACATGGAAATATGTGACTTAAATGACAGAGAGTTCAAGATTGCAACAAGATGCAAGAAAACACAGACAGGCAGTTTAATGAACTCAGAAACACAATCAAAGAATAAAGTGAACATTTGACAAAGAGATTGAAATTTTAAAAATGAACCAAAGAATTTCTGGAGATTAAGAACTAAATGAAAGAAATGAAGAATGAAATAGCCAGCTTAGGTAGTGGAGTTGACCAGATAAAGGAAAGAATCAGTGACATCAAAGATAAAATCTGGAAATGATACAGATGGAAGAAGAGAGAGACTTGAGAATTAAAATAAATGAAAGAACTCTACAAGAACTTTCTGACTCCAGAAAAAGCAATATAAGAATAATGGGCATACCAGAAGGAGAAGAAAGGGAGAAGGGAACAGAGAGTATATTCAAACAAATAGTCGATGAGAACTTCCCAAACTTGTGGGAAGAACTTGATCTTCGAATCCAAGAAGCAAATAGAACACCTAATTACCTCAATCCCAACAGGCCTTCTCCAAGGCACATTGTATTGAAGCTGTCTAAAATCAACGACAAAGAAAGAATCCTCAAGGCAGCCAGGGAAAAGAAGATGGTAACCTACAAAGGAAAGCCCATCAGATTACCATTTACAAACCAGGAGTGAGTGGAATCAAATATTCAAACTATTGAAAGAGAGAAATTATGAGCCAAGAATAATATATCAACCAAAGATATTCTTTAGATATGAATGAGGAATAAAGACCTTTCAATAAATATAGAAGCTGAGGAAATGTTCTAACACATGATCTGCACTACAAGAAATACTAAATGAGGCTATTCGACCAGCATAAATAGGGATAATTTGTGACAACCAAAACATAAAAGCAGGGAGAGTAAAGGCCTGAAGTGGAATACGGGAATGGAGAAAGTAAGCATGCTGAAGAAAATGGAATACTCTACATACCAAACTTTCTTTTACGTAAACTTAAGGGTAATCACTAAAAAAAAAAAAATCCATATATACTGTAATAAAAGAAGAAACAGAGGGAAACATCATAGAATATTACCACACAGAAATAATAGACAACAACAAAAAGGCAAAGAAACAATGGAGACACAGCCTTACCAGAAAACTAAAGATAGAATGACAGGAAATCCTCACATATCAATAATCACCCTAAATGTAAATGGACTGAACTCACCAATAAAAAGGCACAGAGTAGCAGATTGGATCAAAAAAACTAAACCCAACCATACGCTGTCTCCAAGAGACACATCTGAGCTACAAGGACAAGCATAGACTCAAAATGAAAGGGTGGAAATTGACACTCCAAGCAAATGGTACCCAGAGAAAATCAGGTGTAGCCATAATGACATCAGATGAAACAGACTTCAGGGCGAAAAAGATAACAAGCGACAAAGATGGACATTTCATAATGGTAAAGGGGACTATACAACAAGAAGACATAACAGTCATCAATATTTATGCCCTCAATCAGGGAGCACCGAAATATACCAAGCAACTACTAACAGAACTAAAGGGAGAAATTGACCAAAACACAATTATACTAGGGGACCTAAATACATCATTGACAGCTATGGATAGATCATCCAAACAGAAAATAAAGAAAGAAATACCAGCCCTAAACGACACATTAGATGAAATGGACATAATTGACATATATAGAGCACTTCATCCTAAAACATCAGACTATACATTCTTTTCTAATGTACATGGAACATTCTCAAGGATAGACCATATATTGGGACATAAAATCAGACTCAGCAAATTTAAGATTGAAATCATACCAAGCATTTTCTCTGATCACAAAGCTTTGAAATTGGATGTCAACTGCAAAAAGAAAGCAGGAAGAAACACAAACACATGGAGATTAAACAACATACATTTAAAGAATGACTTGGTCAAAGAAGAAATTAGAGGAGAGATCAAAAGATTCATAGAAACAAATGACAATGAAAATACATCCAACCAAAATTTTGGAGATGCAGCGAAAGCAGTTTTAAGAGGGAAATTTATATTATTACAGGCCTATCTCAAGAAACAAGAAAAATCCCAAATAAATAACCTCATGTTACACCTTAAAGAACTAGAAAAAGAAGAACAAGTGAAACGCAAGGTCAGCAGAAGAAAGGAAATAACAAAAATCAGAGCAGAACTAAATGAAATAGAGAACAAAAAGACAATAGAAAAAATTAATGTGACAAAGAGCTGGTTCTTTGAAAAGATTAACAAAATTGACAAACCCTTGGCTAGACTTACTAAGATAAAAAGAGAGAAGACACTGATTAACAAAATCAGAAACGTAAAAGGGGAAGTTATCACGGACACCACAGAAATACAAAGGATCATCCAAGAATACTATGAAGGACTATATGCCACCAAATTCAACAACCTAGAAGAGATGGATAAGTTCTTAGAAACATATAGCCTTCCAAGGCTGAACCATGAAGAACTGGAAAATCTAAACAGACCGATCACCAGTAACGAAATTGAATCAGTCATCCAAAACCTTCCCAAAAGCAAAAGTCCGGGACCAGATGGCTTCACTAGTGAATTCTACCAAACCTTCAAAGAGGATCTAATACCAATCCTGCACAAACTCTTCCAAAAAATTGAAGAAGAAACAGTACTCCCCAACTCATTTTATAAGGCCAACATTACCCTGATACCAAAACCTGGTAAGGACAGCACAAAAAAAGAAAACTACAGACCCATATCTCTGATGAATACCGATGCAAAAATCCTAAATAAAATTCTAGCAAATCGAATACAACAATGCATTAAAAAGATTATTCATCACGACCAAGTGGGGTTCATCCCCGGGGCACAAGGATGGTTCAACATACGCAAATCCATCAATGTGATACATCATATAAATAAAATAAAGGACAAAAATCATATGATTATATCAATAGATGCAGAAAAAGCATTTGACAAGATACAACATCCATTTATGATTAAAACACTTAATAAAATAGGTATAGAAGGAAAATAACATAATGAAGGCCACATATGACAAACCTTCAGCTAATATCATAATTAACAGTGAAAAACTGAAGCCCTTTGCTCTATGTTCAGGAACATGACAGGGCTTTCCCCTATCACCTCTGCTTTTCAACATATGTTGGAAGTCCTAGCCAGAGCAATCAGGCAAGAGAAAGAAATAAAAGGCATCCAAATTGGGAATGAAGAAGTTAAATTGTCACTCTTTGCAGATGACATGATGTTATATATAGGAAACCCTAAAGACTCCACCAAAAAGCTATTAGAAACAATAAACAAGTACAGTCAAGTTGTCAGCTACAAAATCAACATATAAAAGTCCATTGCATTCCTATATACCAACAGTGAAATCTCAGAAAATGAAATAAAAATAAAAATTCCGTTTGCAATTGGAACAAAACGAATAAAATACCTAGGAATAAACTTAACCAAGGATGTGAGGGAACCATAGACTGCAAACTATAAGACATTTTTTAAAAGAAATTGAAGAAGACACAAATAAATAGAAAGACATTCCATGTTCATGGATTGGAAGAATCAACATAGTTAAAATAGCCATATTACCTAAAGCAATATACAGATTTAATGCAATCCCTATCAAAATCCCAAGGCATTTTTTAAAGAAATAGAACCAAAAAAATCATCAGATTTGTATGGAACCACAAAAGAGCATGAATAGAAAAGCAATCCTAAGAAAAAAGAACAATGCTGGATTTATCACACTCCCTGACTTTAGCTTGTACTACAGAGCAACAATAATCAAAACAGCATGGTATTGGCAGAAAAACAGACACACAGACCAATGGAATAGAATTGAGACCCAGAAATAAACCCAGATAAATATGGACAGATAATTTTTGACAAAGGAGCAAAAACATACAATGGAAGCAAGACAGCCTCTTCAATAAATGGTGCTGGCAGAATTGGAAAACCACAAGCAAAAGAATGAAACTAGACTGCTGTCTGTCACCATGTACCAAAATTAATATAAAATGGATCAAAGACCTAAACATAAGACTGAAACAATAAACTGCATAGAAGAAAACATAGGTAGTAAACTCATGGACCTTGGGTTCAAAGAGTATTTTATGAAAATGACTCCAAAGGAAAGGGAAGTAAAAGCTAAAATAAATGAATGGGACTATATGAAACTAAAAATCTTCTGCATAGCAAAAGAAACCATCAACATAATAAAGAGGCAACCAACTGAATGAGAGAAGATTTTTCCAAATAACGCCTCCGATAAGGGGCTAACATCCAAAATATATAAGGAACTCATACAATTCAACAACAACAAAAATACAATCCAATTAAAAAATGGGCTGAGGACCTGAAGAGACATTTCTCCAAAGCGGACATACAAATGGCCAATAGACATATGAAAAAATGCTCAACATCACTAATCATCAGAGAAATGCAAATAAAAACAACAATGAGGTATCACCTCACCCCAGTCAGAATTGCTATCATCAACAAGACAAACAGTAACAAGCGTTGGAGAGGCTGTGGAGAAAAAGGAACCCTCATACACTGTTGGTGGGAATGCAGACTGGTGCAGCTGCTATGGAAGGCAGTGTGGAGGTTCCTCAAAAAATCAAGAATAGAATTACCATATGACCTAGCAATCCCTCTCCTGTGTATCCACCCAAGAAATCTGAAAATATATATCCATAAAGACATATGTGCTCCAATGTTCATTGCAGCTTTATTTACGGTGGCCAAGACATGGAAACAACCAAAGTGTCCTTCGATAGATGAATGGATAAAGAAGTTGTGGTACATATACACAGTGGAATACTATTCTGCCATACGAAAAGGTGAAATAGAGCCATTTGTGACAACATGGATGGATCTTGAGATTATTATGCTAAGGGAAATAAGTCAGACAGAAAAAAATCGAGAACCATATGATTTAAAGAACAAGAAAAACAAATGAAGAAACAAAAATTCATAGACACAGACAATAGTTTAATGGTTACCAGAGGGTAAGCGGGGAGAGGGGTTCTAGAAGAAGATAAATGGGTTCAAATATATGGTGATGGAAGGAGAACTGACTCTGGGTGGTGAACACACAATGTGAGATACAGATGATGTAATACAGAATTGTACACCTGAAATCTATGTAATTTTACTAACAATTGTCACCCCAATAAACTTTAATTAAAAAAAAAAAAAGAAAGAGACATGAAAAATCCTTTCTATAAGGTTGGCATAATGTTTACTCTAACTGCTTCCAGTGTAGGCCATGCTGGTATGTCCACTACCATAACAGCCTTTTTACAAGGAGGAAATGATATTATGTTTTTTGCATCCTAACTACCTGCACACTCCATTTGGGCTTGTCTTCCCCAAGAAGCACTTTCATCCTACTATTCCTCTGCTCAAAATTCTAAAATATTTTCCCATTCTAATGTTAACCACTTCCACTCTGAATCCCTCCACCCGATTTTCAGGTTTCTTCATAATCTGTTACCAGTAAAAGCTAGATACAGAACTTCTGGCTCCAGAACTAATTAAATCTCACCTGTTCTGTGAGGCCTTCCCTGACCAGTAATGGCCCCCAATGATCTCTCCCTCTTCTGGAATCCTCATATGCCAACAAGGAAATACAAAAAGTAATGCTTTAGTTCACTCAGGTTGCTATAACAAAATTCCACAGACTGCATAACTTAAAAACAACAGAAACGTATTTCTCACAGTTCTAGAGACTGGAAGCCCACGATCAGGGTGCCGACATGTTAGGGTGAGGGCCCTCTTCTGGGCCACAGACTTCTGGTTGGGTCCTCACATGGTGAAATGGGGCAAGAGAGCTCTCTCGGGCCTCTATTACAAGGGCATTAATCCCACCTTGGGAGTGAGGTTTCAACATACGAACTTTGGGGACACATTTAGACCACAGCAAGTAGTTTAGTACTTAATTGTTTAATGATTTCCTTATGTTTCTTGTCTCATATTTTCATTTTTTTCTTATTTAATTAAAAGATACAAGATAAGGTTCTTGCCCTATTCATCAAATCCCACAGAGAACCACGTTAGTATTTATTGGAGGTAGAGGGGAGACAGAGAAAAAAGGAAACGAATATTAATTACAATTGTCCTATTTGCCAAACACGTTGGGATTTGCTCCATGTAGAGCAACTTATTTAATTCAGCCATTCTAGGAGGTTATTATTATTAAACTGACTTAGAGTAGTGACTTTCAAAGAATGGTCCTGGGACCAGTGCATCAGCATCAACTGGGCACTTGTTAGAAATGCAGAGTTTTGGGCCCCATGCTAGACCTACTGAATCAGAAATTCTGGGAGTGGAGCCCAGCAGTCTTTATTTTAACAAGCCCTCCGGGGAATTCTGATATACACTACATTTTAACATCACTGAATTAGAGTTTAAATAAATTAACCAAAATTAAATAACTTGTTAGTGACAGAGCTGGTCAGTCTGAGACCAAAAGCCATTCTCTCAATATGATATCATAGTGTTCTCTTCACCAATTAATAGGCCCTTCTGGATAATGCCTAAAGTGACAAGTCTGAATAAATACCATTTATTTTTCATTTTAAGATTCTAGAGTAAAATTTTCATGAACAAAAAAAAGTGAAAAAAATATTTAAGCAGTCCCCTAAATGACTGTAGCTATAGAAATTATTACAATACAAGAAGTTCATACTGCTTCTGTTGACATAAATTCAGTTTTCCAGGAGGTCAGAAGTGCCCAATGACTAAGAAAATTGGAATTTGGTCTCTATTCTAAACCTGTGTGTTACAGGTAGCATGTATAAATTGGCATCAAAATAATATAATGCCAGCATTTTAAAAATAATAAAATAAGTACACCTGAAACTAATATAAAATAATATTGAATTTCAACTATAATTTTCTTAAAAATAGTTACTGGGATATGTAGTACAGCATAGGGAATATAGTTAATAATATTGTAATAACTATATACAGTGCCAGATGGGTAATAGACTTATTGGGGTTATTACTTTTTGAGGTATATAAATGTCTAATCACTATGTAGCTTTGTACACCTGAAACTAATTAAATAAACAAACAAACAAATACATAAATACTAAATGAGAACTTTATTTTCATGTTGGTCAAATATTTCACAAAGTAAATGGTAAGACTGCCTCAGCTTTGAATGGGCACAATAATATCAGTTGTCTTAATCATTAGATGAAGGAAAACAATCTATACCCACTAATCAAGTTCTATGGCCTTGACATTCTCTTAGAGGAAAAAGACTCTATAGTTCCAAAGTTTTCCTCAGAGAGCCCACCAGAAAAGCTTCACTCCCAAGCCAGAACTCATGAATCATCTTTCCAACACATGAAAACAGGTAAGGGAGGCAGTGTCTCACAGTCATTTTTATACGTGTAAAAAAAAAAATTTAAAAAAAATCATTGTTTATTTTACAGCAATAAGATCAGGTTGCTGTAAAATAATTTTGTTGTAGCATAATAATCATGATTATGCTACAACAAAAAGGCCCATATTTTTATTCTGTGAAAACTGTTCTGTAAGCTTTTGTGTTTACATGTAAAAATATATATGATTGCTTTACATGTAAGTTGCTGCTGTTAAAAATTAATTTAAGATCATAGCAGTTGTGTCAGTCATGCCACATGGACCCTACATGCTAGGTAAGCCTTTATAATATTGGCCACTGTAGACAAGACTTCTGAATATGCTGCCTCTTAATAGACCCCACTGAACACCATAATGGAATGATGTCAGAGATGGAAGGGACCTTAAAGATCATTTAGCTAAACTCCCTTATTTTTCAGGTGATGAATCTTAAGCCCTGAAAATGAAGGTGACTTCTTCCTGGACATTATCCATGGCACCAGGACCCAGAATCCAAGTCTCCTGACACTTTCCTAGTTAGCTCACTTTACAATGCACTCTAGAATGTCAGTGCAATTCATTCCTTCTTTGCTTGGTTCAGGAGTTTTAAAAGGAACTCATACATATGACCAAAGCAGGGTTAGACAGCGCTTCTCAGTTTGACTTATCTCTTTAGTGATGAAGAGAAATATATGTAAGGGATGGAATATTATCCCCTAGTTTCCAAGTATCCTAGTTTCCAAGTTCTTGTCAAAGGGAAGAGCATTTTCACTCTACTCCACTACATGAAAGAGAAAGGAGGAGATAGGTTAAGCTTCTTCCTCCACACTCTGTGCCATGCTTCCCCAAGAGAAGGAGGAGAGGGTTCTTATTGAAGTAATAGGATTGGGACATATCTATGGGCTTAGATTCTTCCAGGCTTGCTTCTTTCAAAAGTTTCTGTTCTCAGGACACATATAAATAGATCATTTTTAGCAATGTAAGCAGATATTTTTACTTCCATTTACCTAAGTCCATAACTTATCTTTCAGTTAGGAAAGGAGCTGATAATAACTCCCTCA
Source organism: Rhinolophus sinicus (assembly GCF_057876585.1). NCBI lineage: Eukaryota > Metazoa > Chordata > Mammalia > Chiroptera > Rhinolophidae > Rhinolophus > Rhinolophus sinicus. The sequence goes on along the minus strand of NC_142518.1, from coordinate 17,774,210 downwards.
AGCCTCAGTAACAACAAGATTTTTCACCCATTGAAAAGTCTGCTACAACAACAATTACTACTACAACAAAACTTAGTTCCAGGTTGATATTTAAAAAAAAAATCTTCTAGGCATGAAAGACAAAACTTAAAAGCATTTAGATGGTAATACAGGAGACTATCTTCATAGAATCAGGGTAAGGCAGGATTCTTATAAATAAATCTATAAAATCACAAACAGCACTAGCAAAAGAAAACAATTGATTAAAGGGACATTAAAATGAAGAACTACTCATCAAAAAACACAATAAAAAGAGGTAAAAGATAATCCACAAACTTTATAACAAAGGACTGATATCCAGAATATATGTAGAAATAAAACTTCCATGAGTCAGTAAAAAAGACTGCAACGTTATGTAAAGACATAGACACTTCATAAAATACAAAATCCAAATAGCGAATGAACATAAGAAAGATGCCCAGGTTTGTTACTAATTAGGAAAATGTACATTAAAACCACAATGAGATGCTAGCTAAATCTCAGCAGACCAGCAAAATTTAGAAATCCAACATTACCAATAGTTAGGAAGAAAATGGAACAATGGAAACTCTCATTCACTACCAATGGGTACCTAAATTTTAAAGTACAACCACATTGAAAGTGGTCCATCATTACTTAGTAAACCTAGAGATATGTCTTATGCAAAACATGACCACAAAAATTCTTCCTATCCCTGTAGGCATGCCCCCTTGGTAATGTGACTTTGCTGTTCTTGTCATCGATAAGGTAAAGTATTTCTCCATACTCTTTGTCAAAGATGGCCTTATGACATTCTTTAATTAGAATGAGGTAGATGTGATGGTGTGGGAATATTGAGTCCAGGCCTCAAGAAGCCTGGAAGCTTCCACTCTTGCCCCCTTGCTGCCATGAGACCGAGAAGTGAAGAAACCAGCATAGTCCTTGGGGAGGACCATGTGGAGAAAGGGTCTGGTCAACAGCCATCACCAACTGCCAGACATGTGAATGAGGCAATCTTGGGCCATCTCATTCTAGTTGAGCTTCTAAATGACTGCAACCACATGAATGAGCCCAGGAGAAACCAGCAAAAGAACTGCCTACCTAAACCCAGCCTAAACTGCTGACCCACAGAATTTATAAGCAAATAAAATGGTGGTTGTTTTGAGTCACTACGCTTATAATAGCTTGTTACACAGAAACAGAGAACTGATTCATTTTTCATATCCTTTGACTCAGGAAGTCCACTCCTAGTTTTGTATCCCAGAGAAACTCCCAAGAGAAACACAAATGCTCCAAAAGTTGTATACAAAAACATTCATTGAAACATTGTTCATAATAGTCCCAAACTGGAATAAAATTCAAATGTTCATCAACAGAAGAATAGATCAATAAATTGTACTATAATCATAACTTAGAATATTCTACAGCTTTATAATTAGCCTTAATTTGTGCATATGTCTTATGTGCTCCCCTGAATGTATGATATATTTCACAATTTTTCAGAATGAAAACAGTCATTTTTATATTTGGTGATATAGGTAAGCAATTTCATTTTCAGTAGCAACCAATGTAGCAGAAACACAGATGCCCAAACATCACCAATGCTTTGGAATGCCTCCTAAATTAACTTGAGCAAAGACAGATGAGGCTGATTTACCAGGAAAAGGAAAGGTTCTGATTTAATACAAGTTGTCACCTACTTTGACATTAGGCCAAGTAAGGCACCCCCCAGGTTTTTGACCTCTTGCACAATTCTTTTGATCATTAATATACCTGATGGCAGGGATAAGAGTCAGTTTGGCTTACAGAGCAAGTGCTCAAAGGCAAAGCAGATAATTCCATCTTGCCCCTTCCTGCAGGTGAGAACAGAAGGCAAAAATGAGATGCCACACTCCTTTGCCATCCCCAAGAATCTAATGGAACTAGTCCTCTGAGAATTAAACTAGGAAGTCAACACAACGGATTGGAGTACATATCTTCAGAGTTACTATAGTAGATTGGATCGTTTTTCCCAATTCTTCATTCTTCCCTCCCTTTTCTTAGCATTTACATCTATGTTTTTTTTTTCAATTTAACTACGCTTTGAGAAGCATCTGCTTCCCCACTCTATTGATGCTGAGCTTGGCCCTGTGATTTTATTTTGTTGATAGTGTGTGGGGGAAGTGACAGTGTGACAGCTCCAAGCTGAGGCCTTAATAAATACCACATTTCTGCTGGGGTTTTTTGTGCTTCCATGATTTGCCATTAGAAGAGAATACTCCAAGTAGCCATGGCCCTAGAAGACAGGAGGAACAGACCTGAACCTGACCAGAAGCCAGGTGTCCATCCTGGCCCAGCCAAGTAAAGCCTAGGTCAGCTGAATCGTGGCTGACCTACTGACCTAGGAGCTTGAAAATAAATGTTTGTTGCTGTAACCACTGAGATTTTCAAAGTTGTTTGTTTTGCAGTAAACTCTCTAATACAGTCATCTTAAAGAACTAATCTCTCCCAGGCTAATGTCTATCAGAATGGGGGTGGGCAGTCAGGAAACAGAAAGCCTGAAAGACAAATGTACCGAGCCAAGATCCACTCACAGGTGAGATAAATCCTACCCAAGGACACAACCTCTCTGATCTGTGTGGTGGGCATGTATTTAACAGAGATGTTGTCACAAACTTTAAACACTCAACATTATACAATCAACTCTTTTTGTTCTGATTCCATACTCACAAAAGAATCCTGTGATTGTAATTTGGCTTCATGTGTAGCTTGCCTACAGGGACAGAATATGCTGGTTGTTGGAATAATTAAACGACATGACATATATAAATAAGGATGTTCAGAGCCTTGAACAGAGCAGAGCTCAATAAGTTTTAGTCTCCTTATGTCCTTCCCAAAGCCCTCTAAGTCCTTTGGCAAATGAAAGCAGTATTTCCCACTGTACACAGCAGGAACTAGTTCTTGCTCAGACTCAATACTTCAGATTCAATCCTTCTCCACATGAGTCCTGTTTGAACAAAGACAGCTCAAATGACTTTCCTAGAACCACATCTTTAATGTCTGCTTTGCCCCTCAGAAAGAAGACTCTCACAAAGAAACATGGACGTACTTCCAGCATCTGTAACTCCACATTCAAATGAGAATTATGTGAAATATAAACACAGACAGTCCTTGACTTGACTTACGATGTTTTGACTTAAAATTTTCTACTTTACAATGGTACAAAAGTGGAGAAGAAAAAATCTTTCCTCTGTATTCGAGGTTCTTTTGGCTGGTCTAATAGTCAAATAAAAATAAGACAGATTAACAAGAGAAAATGACCAAATTTAATTACATACGTATGTATGGGAAACCCACATGCATGAAAGGTTCAAAGACAGAAAGGGAAAGTATGGTATATATGGCTTTCTGAGCTAAAGATGAAGTAAGACACCTTGGGGCTTCAGGAAGGAAAAGTCATACACAGAATTATAAAAGCAGATGTTCAGTAATTATAAGTTTGCCCTGTCCTATATATAGGTCAAAAAAGGTTATCTCTGATAATCTATTATTACGGGCAAGGCCCCTAATTCAAATTTTTCTATGAAGTTACGGTGCAGCAGAAGTTTCTATTGAGCCTGCAGGGTCTGGGTTGCCTTTAGCCCCAAACAATCTGCATACCACAGAGGCACATCTTGGGGCTACTTGTTCTGAACCTCTACAAAAGCAATATGCATTCAGTAGAAACCATACTTCAAATTTTGAATTTTGATCTTTTCTGGGTTGGCAATATGCAATACTCTCTCGTGACGCTGGGCAGTAGCAGCGAGCCTCAGCCACCAGTCAGCCATGTGATCGCGAGGACAAATAACTGATACTCTACAGTACAGCGTATTCACTGCGTTAGATGATTTTGCCCAACTTTAGGCTAATGTAAGCTTTCTGAGCACATTTAAGGTAGGCCAGGCTAAGCGATGATGTTTGGTAGGTTTCAGGTATTAAATGCATTTTCAACTTAAGATATTTTCAACTTACAGATTTATTGATCATAACCCCATCATAAGTCAAAGAGCATCTGTAGATCTGAAGTCAAACCCACAGTTTCCCAAATACCTGATGAGATTCTCCCCCTTTATTCAATGAAATGATTTCATTACGCCTGGGACTCCATTCTCGAAGAACGTTACCTTCAACAATATGCATATGGCCTAAGTCTTTTTCTATCATTCACATTTAATTTTTATCCAAATAAATGAGTTGTAAAAAGTCACAAAAACAGTGCAAATGTTCAAGTTCCAAAATATGCAACAATGTCGGTAACAGTTTTGTGACGTTATAGTGCCCAAGTGAAAATGCTGAAAGTCCTAGTTTTAATTGATATAATTAGTGATTTTCATTTGCAGTATATTTGGTTAGTCCTCATCATAATTCAAATCTGGGAGAGGGCAAATACTTACGTTTTATGTGTGCAGAACCTGCAACCCAGGGAGGGCTAAATGAATCCATCTCTCAGAATTGCCATGATGTCATAGATAAAACCCAGATATGAGACGCTCTTTAACATGACTACGTGACTCCCTTGTGCTCTTCTGAGATTTAGTTGCTTGGGGATAATATTGTGCAGGAATACTGGTGAGTAACAATTATTAAAGTGAAGGCTGCTACTCCATGTGCACTTTGTATATCACTGAAGCGTACTATACTCCAAAGCAGCACATCAATAAGTTCCGGGGAGCGCACAGCAAGAAACACATTAACCAGGAGGTGGCTCAGTTAAAGCAGACATACCATGAGACAAAGGCCAACGCAGAAACAGAGTGGAAAGGGGAGGTGCAGTGTCGCTCTGCGTAGGCATTATTAAGAAAGAGATATGTGGTATAGAAACCAAAAACAACAAAAGAACAAGACAAACAAATGAGAAACAAAAACTCATAGACACAGACAATAGTTTAGTGGTTACCAGAGAGTAAGGGGGGTGGGGGGTGGGAGATGAGGGTAAAGGGGATCAAATATATGGTGATGGAAGGAGAACTGACTCTGGGTGGTGAACACACAATGGGATTTATAGATGATGTAATACAGAGTTGTACACCTGAAATCTATGTAATTTTACTAACAATTGTCACCCCAATAAATTATAAAAAAATTCAATCTCTGTAGTAATCAAATAAATAAAATTTTAAATTAAAAAAAAAAAAAAAAAGGAAAGAGATGCTTCAGTTACTTGCAGTGACTAAGTCACCCTAGTCCTACGAAGCCCTGAGAAGCCATCCGGTCTGTCCTTTTGCTTCCCATTCAGAGCTCCATCAAAGCACTCCAGATAAATTAAGAATAGCAGATATTTTCTCAAAAGTGAGATGCCTTTAGGGTTAGCTGTTGAAGGTGAAACCGAAGGTCCTGATTTAATGTATGATTCTGATTTAATACGTGGCCCCAGTGCTCAATTCAGTTTCTACACAGCAGGCCCTGTAAGCCTTGGCCCTTTCCCTTAGTCACTGACTCCCTGAGGCAGCAAGGAACGATGGCCAGGCCCTGACTAATGGTCACAAGGTACGGATTTCCTTAAGCTGAAGATAACTTCATGCCCTAAGTTGTGTTTCAGCTCCTGAGCCCTAAAGGAGAATGACCCCCTGCCACATCGTCAGACCGAGGGATGCCGAAGCTGACCTCAAGACCGGAAGTCATGATTTACTGCCCTTACCTCACTCTTGACCTATCAGCTTCACCTGCGACCCCAAACCCCCTACTCATGACTTATGATTTTTGCTCTATAAAACTTCTTGTTCAGGTTTTGCCAGCACAAACAGCCCACTTTACATTGTGTATCGCTATACAATAAACTGCCACTTTCTTTGACTGCACCCAGAGTCAGCAAAATTGGTTATCTGTAGTGCCCAGTGGGCGAACTCTTTGCTCAGTTAGACAGGGGAGCAGCAAATGCCACCCCAAAAGGTTTAAGCTGAAGGGAATAAAGACCCAGCAGACTCAAGAAAAACTTTTAACCGTCCCTCAACTATCTTAAAGGAATCGGATAGGCGGTCTAGCTCAGAGAGAAAGCTATTACCAGAGATACCTTTGATCTGAATGTCCTGTCTGTATGGCAGGGCAAAAATCTAATTTCCACACATCTGTTCTTCTTAACATCCTGTGAATTACGCCCCTCCCCTTTGAAGCCCCAGGCCCTTACCCCATTCCTTAGCTCAGGATGGCATAAAAGCTTCAAATGCCCCCTACTTGCCCTTGGGTCTCATATTTTTATGGGGCTCCCCTACACACAAAATTAAATTTGTTTTTCTCTTGTTAATCTGTCTGTCAATTTAATTATTAGGTCAGCCAAAGAACCTAGAAGGGTAAAGTAAAATTTTTCCACCCCCAACATTGTACACAACAAACAAATAAGACTGCTAATTCTTCTAGTATATAATAATCAAACGCTGAGGGAAAGTAAAGAAATAGAACTTTCATCTTTCATTAAGCACCGACTAAATACCATGGCAAATACTATCTCCATTTCACAGAGAAGAAAAAGGATTTAAAGAGGTTAAATTTCCCAGGGGCATATTACTAACACCTGGCTCCAAAAGCTTTGAACTCAGACTTGTCTGATTCCAAAACTATTGGTATTTTTTCATTATAATGTGCTCAGAATCAAGAATTGATTAATAGATGATATTTGATTTTAGAATTTGAAATTTTGCCTTTCTCTTGCATTGCTTGTATTAAGGCAAATTTAGTGGTAAACAAATTAATTTGGAGAGTGGGAGGATCATTTTGTGGTTGCTGTTAACACATACTCATATGCTAACTTTGATTCCATTCGTTTCCAAATAAAAGCACCAAAATTTTACATGTAATTTTAACATCTCTGGTGATTATTTCCTATCTGGAAAAGTTTGTTGTTCTTAGAATGTCACCTTTGATCAACTGGGAAATTCTGGGCCATTCTTTAAGGGTCCTGGGAACAATCAATACATTTTTTAAACTATTGACTTTCTGAAAGCTTGTGGTACGCCTGAATGGCTTTGGTTGTAATCACAGAAGCCAGGCACTATTTGTCATTATTTTGCTATGCCGATTTTGCTGGCTCTTTCTTTTCTTCATCACTATGTCACATAACACCTTCAAGGACAGAAAGCAAGGTGGAGATTAGGTAACTTTTCCCCTCAGTTTTCCAGGAAACCTTTAACCTTTTGGCAGTGAAAGTGCAGAGCTTCATAAAACTTCCTTAAGAAAGGCAGCATAAAAAAGGGAATTAGCTGCTGCAATTTTTAAAGGCCTACAGGCAACAGCTAACCACAGAGCTCATCTCCTTTAGTTATACATACATTACGTCTGTCTCCATTATCCACACGATGGAATATCTACCTATATCTGAAGGAGAAAGACAGGCATCAACCCCCAGGACAGTGCAGTCGTCATCTCTACTAACAGTAAATGTGGGATTCCTCTTTGTCTTGCATATTCTAATGCTAAGTGTTTAATCAAATTTGCCCCATTGCCTTTTGACAAGTTAAAAAAACAGCTAATCCATTTCTCTTTAGACTTATGGGGCATTAGCAAAGAGCCATATGTTGAAAGATGTGCTCTATGACTCAGCATTATTACACAATAAACAATTTTAAAGAGAGGACAGGGAAAGAAGATAGAGGTCAAAGGATGGTAAGGGATGATGTACAGGATGGGTTGGGGAAGAGGAATAGGAAGGTAAGGAGAGAAGGAGGGAGGCAGGGAGGGAGGAAGGGAAGGAAAGAGGGAGGGAGAGAGAGAAGAAAACAAGATGGAGAAAGAAAAGGAGGAGATGGTGTCAGCAGCTGAAGAGGTAGAAAGGAAGAGGATGAAGGAGTAAAAAGGGAAAGTCACTGAAAGTGATTAATAGATGGTAGGTAGGAAGGTAGTTTTAGATGCAAGTTCAATTACTTTCCTAGAATCACATCCTTAATGTATGTTTCAGCCCTTGTAAAGAAGACTACCAATTATGCAGCTCTAAAGGAAGCCTTACATGCCTCCAATCAGTTCTTAAACAAAACACTTTCCACCTAACCAGAATACAAGAAAAGTGAAATGAATGGGAATGTCTCTCCTTCCTTCCATTTATTTCTACCCTTATCCTTCAAACTGCATATCTTACAACTTATTTCCTGCTTCAAAACCCCTGAATTTTCTTTTCGACATGATTTTACTTATAAAAAATTAGATGTAATAAAAGAGGAAACAGAAGTCCACAATATCATTTATCCAAACTCTCTTTAACGGTGCTCTAATGTATGCAAATAAATTGACAAAGTGGATGGAAAAGGGGCCACAGTTAAACCTGACAAGCTCAGGAGACTGAAAATAATCACAGAGGATGGCATGAACATAAAAATTCCTAACTAAGGTGGGCCATGGTGGGAAGTCACATCCTTGGCCTGTAGCTTCCTTGACAAAGGTCAATCTTTACCTTAAGTGAGCCTGTCTGTTGTCTTTTTGCATCTAAGATAACATGCCCTTGGAATGTCAGAGTAATCCCTTTTCGGACCCTCTGGGGGGCACAACCCACCATACCAGAGCAGGAAACTACAAAATCCCTCATTGTTACCTTGTTCAGCAAATATCATCTCTATGTGCTGTAAAATGCTATTAACTATCCTGTACCCACCAATATAAAAGAAGCGTGTGTCTCTCCATTTTACATTTTATCCAATCCCAGAGATTTCCCTGCTTTGCTTTCTCCCGCCCCCTTAATATACAACAAATGGATTTCATGTAACACTCCTCCTTTGATTCCAACGTATATAATAAGTTGCAAAATGGCCATTTTCTGGAGCATTTTCTCAATCTATTGAGATTTTGCTTCCTGGCAATTGTCGTCAGTTTGGCTCGAATAAACTCTTATAAGCTTTCTCTTAGACTGGATGTTTTTTTGTTGACAACAATGAGAAGAAGGACAAACAAACAAAATCTAACAACTTATAGAAGAATATAACTTTAAAAATGAAAAGAAATTGTTGGTGTAATTTTCACACTTATAAATGGCACATTTCTTCTCATTTCTAAAATATTTAAAGACTGTTCTATCCTTTTAGGAGCAAATACTGTGATTTTCTAGTCTATGAAGATTTAATATCATCATCCTTTTGAGTACTTTATTAGGCTGGGAAGATTTTATATTCTATGATGAATTTCCCTAATATGTTAATTTCTTTTAAGCTAAGATATATAGACAGACCTGTACCTCTTCCAGAGTTAGAGGAAGCCAGAGGACAGGTTTTAAATGGTAAGAAACAAACCTGAATTTATTTGCTTGCCTTACAAGGGAGATCCGTGTTCCTCAGGGATGCATTCAGCAGGTCTCTCTGAGAACTGAGAGAGTTAAATAAATATTTAGGGAAAAGGAAGAGCAGGGGAGGAAAAAATTATCCTCTACCCTTCTAGGTTCCTGGCTGAGATCTCCCTGTAATAACAGACAGATTAACAGGAGAAAAAAACAAGCAGACATTTAATAACATAGATACCTCCTGTATACATGGGAGAGACCCAGGAAAACTGACACAAGCCATCAATGTAAATACCATCTCCAGCTAAAGACAAAGAAAGGTGTTGGGGGGAGGGGAGAGCCAGATATGGGAGATTATCAGGCAAAGCATAGTAAACAAGGGTATGGTTGTTATACAGATTTAGGCTGTTGCCTTCTCCACTGATAAAGAATTTCTAGAGACTTAGTCATCCCTCTCTTCCCAGTACAGAAAGGGAGACACCCTTACAAAGGGAGATTTCCTTTATAAGTGTAAATGTGTCTTTCAAAAAAGGTAGCTTCTACTGGGTTTTCATAGCATCTCCTGTGCCTGCTGTTCCTTAAAAATAACCAGCTCAAAATAATCCTTTTGCTAAAGAGGGATATTTTCAATGGCATATTTTGCTCCCCTTCAGAAGAAAGTACTCCAAATAAGGCAATGTTCTGGATTTAGTCCTCTGGTTGTCTTACAAGGTGTATTGTGATAGATTGCTTGAGTTGTCACTTGCAGATTTCACATCACTGATGTAAGGAAGTCTGGTTTCAAACAAGTCTGGGGTAGACATGTAAAATCCAGTGGAGCCTGGGTCTTTCTGTGAACAGGCTCATATGTTTGAAGCCTATCAAGGATGTTCTTTAACACAGTACAATTCAATTTGTCAAATATATATATTTTTATTGGCACTCTATTTTTAGATGTGGAATTCTCAAAGCTTATTTTAATAACCCTAGTGCCAAGAAAAAACATTTCAGATGCTTAGCATATAAAATGTGTTAAGACATATTTCATTTAATTCTTACCACAACCCAATAAGGTATTATTAACCCAGCAAGGTAGATATTATATTCCTAAAGTGGATTTGTTAGGTTAGTACAAATGTCTACTTACAAAGGTAAATCAACTAACATTAGCGACAGAAAGCAATAACCTGGTGATTGGAGGCCATTTAAGTAGTGGCATTGGAGACTGACTGAAATTTCCATTCTGTCTGATCCACTTTAATAGAAATCTATTTCAGAGGGGTAGGCCTGAGTTGCATTTGCTGTAGTCATTTGCTGACACTGAGCACAGGGAAGGTTTCATTCCAGAAGGGATTGTTTTTACTCTAGGTCTAAATTTTTACCTTGTATTATAATAGTTATTTATGACCTATGACTTGTCTCTTCTATTAAGACTGGATCCCTTGAGGCCAAAGTCTCTTATTTTCAATTATCCTCTCACAACGTTTTTCAGGAGAGTTGTTCAACAAATAGTTGTGAAATTAGTAAATGAACAGTCTCAAATTATTTAACCATTCAAGTATGTATTACAATTTTACTGTGCAATTCACACTATACTTGCCTATGGATACAAGTAGGGCAAGTTCAGTTCTGCTCTTACAGTACTTCTATTCTGGTGGGGAGACATGCACACTGATAAACAAGTAGAAGCAAATAAGATATTGCTATGATGGAGGTGTTCACCAAGCACAACAGGGGCCTAGAAGATGCTGCCCCTGTCTAAGAGTGAGGATGAGCTGGGTGGATTAAAGGAAAAAAGGAGAAGAGTTGCCATAGGGTTTATCCAACCAAGGCAGAAAAGCTAGTCATTACAGCAGGAATGAACCTGGAAAGACAAGTTAACTCAATGAGTAATAGAATGGCATGGATAGGAAGATATCAAGTTTTATAATGAAAAGAGCACTCCTCTCTGAGTCAAAACACCTAATTGTAATTCCAACTCCGCTACTAAATTGTGGGATTATCTGAGACAAATTACTTAAACCCCCTAAAGCTGTGAAGTGTGGCTAGTAAACATGCCTCACAGTAAGCATTAATTGTCCAAGTTAGATTTAGTGTGTGTGTGTGGGGGGGGGGGCGGGGGTAGGAGGGCAACCGGCCCAAAATGGAGTCGCTTATGCTAAGGCCCAAGTCACCAAACTGAGACTTAATTATAGTTTCAGCTCTCCCAGAAATGGAATCTTAAACCAATCAGGAGTCGCCTGATCAGTGCTAGTTAGGTAATCTTCCTGATAGACCCCTGCCATCCCCTAAATGAAAGTCACTCGGACACAACCAATCCACTTTTTTGCCTAATATCACTTCCTTGTGCCTGCCCCCTTCTGCCTATAAAAGTCTTTCATTTTGTACAGCTCCTCGGTTTCTTTCTATCTGCTAGATTGCATGCTGCCCAACTTGAATCTTTTTTTGCTCAAATAAACTCTTAAAAATCTTTTAACACCTGATATTGTATTCTCTGCTCAAAAAAACCCCACCCCATGTAGCCTGGAAAATACCCCGTTCTGTCCTCTAATTATCTGGTTCAAATAGAAGTCCCCAACAATTTAGGAAAGGCCGTTTTGGCTACTGTTGACCAGCCCAGTATCACCCAGTGATCTAGAACATGGACTGTGGAGTCAGACTTCCCGAGTTTGAGTCCTAGTCCTGCCACTTTCTCATTGTGTGACTTTGGTTAAATTATTTAAGCTCTGTATGTCTCAGTCTTCTTACACTTAAAGTACACATAATAAATAACACATAATCCTTGTCAGTTACATGTAAAGCATTCAGCATAGTACCTAGAACATACTAAATAGTTATTGAAAGTCAGTTGTAATTGTTACATCATCATCATCATCGGAGCCAGGGAGTTTTGGGCAGCCAGGTTGCTGGCTGTGTAAAAGAAGGCAGTAGAAGAGCAGAGACAGGAGACGGAGAGAGTCCTTGATTCCAGTCATCCCTGAATCCCAGCATGGCTCCCAGACTCCCATGCTTTGCTATGTGGTCCAAAAAATTCAATTTGTTTAACTGGTTTGAGTCAGATTTTTGTTACTTGTGATCAGAAGTCCTAAAACAGTAAATATGGAAAACTTAGAAATTTTCAAGTTTCTTGCAAATCAACATGTAATTACTTTAAAACTTATTTTTACCCCAAACTTCCATTCCAATCTTATCATTCGTTGCCGCAACTTACCCTCCAATCAACCAGGTCCCTTGTTTTGCTTATTCTATTGGTTCCTTTTCTCTGAAATGGTCCACTCTTTTTTTCTGCCTGTTTAAACTATATCCTTCTTTCCACCTGTAGATTATATGTCACCACCTCTATGAAGCTTTCATCGATTATCTACATCAGAAGTAATTTCTTCCTCCTCTGAACTTCTAAGTTTCTTGGTTTGATTCTGTCTTAATTCATTATACTCTGCATGACAGCTACTTGTAACCAAATCATTTCACCTTTCTTAGACTTAGCTTACTTGTCTGTGTAATGAAGGTGTAAGGTAGCTAGATTTCAGATAACTTGTAAGATTTGTCTATTGTAATGACATAAGATGTTGTATATGGAAAGTGATTATTATTGTTACTATTATATTATCATGCTGGTGATAATCTTACCACCTTTGTAATGCTGTAATGTTCTTGACTGGCAACATCTGGTTGTCCTAAGCATTTTGTATTTTTTTATATTTTGACTTTATTTTTCAAATATTATGACCCTTTTATTTGTCCACTGCAAATCTTCCAAGCCATAGTCAATCCAATTATTCTCTATGCATGAGGAAACTGTGAACAAGTACAATTACCTAGGTCAAGTGCCAAAGACATATTCCTCAAGCATTTTGATATGTAAGGTGAAACTGTATTTTGCCTTGAATTACTTGGATATTTACCGTGTTTAATGTTTTTCTTATAGATGTGAATTAATTGGCTAAATGACCTGAAGCTATTAGGTAATATGCAGTTATTAAGTACCTTTTAGATTTCCAATAATGTTAGGCACTTTAGGCCAAATATTAATAATACCCTTAACAATAGTAATACGAACTGACATTTATTGGTAATAAATGGTCTGGGCATTGTGCTTAAGGCTTTTACATATATGAGTTCTATTTTTAAATTGAGATATAATTCACATATAATATTATATTAGTTTTAGGTATACAATATAATGATTCGATATTCGTATATACTCTGTTGCAAAATGATCACAATAAGTCTAGTTAATGTCTGTCACCACAGTTAAAACAATTTTTTTTCTTGTGATGAGACTTTTTAAGGTGCCTCTCAGCAACTTTCAAATATACAATATTATTAACTATTCACCATGCTTTACATTTAATCCGCATGACTTATTTATTCTGTAAGTGGAAGTCTGTACTTTTTTATCCCTTTTATCCATTTCACCCACCCCCAACCCCTAACTCTGGCAACCACCAATCTGTTTATAATTGCAGTTTGGGGTTTTATTTTTAGGTACCACATGTAAGTGAGATCATACAGTATTTGTGTTTGTCTGACTTATTTCACTCAGCATAATGCCCTCAAGGTATATCCATATTGTTGCAAATGGCAAGATTTCATTCTTTTTCATGGCTGCATAGTATTCCATTGTGTATATATACCACATCATCTTTATCTATTCATCCATAGGTGGAAACTTAGGTTGTTTCCATGTCTTGGCTATTGTAAATAATGCTGCAATGAACATGGGGGTACATAACATATTTGGGGGCTAGTATTATCTTTTTCTTCTGATAAATACCCAGAAGTAAAATTGCTTGATACACTAGTTCTATTTTTCACATTTAAAAAATTTTAAACTTTAATGTGCTTGGGACACTATTTACAAACCCCATATTTCTAAGTACAGTTTAATTTTTTTGCTTTATTGTCAAATGAACCATTGTACATAACTACAAGAACTAAAGAGTCTACTTGCAAACACAGGGTAAAATCTGAATCAAGTGGTGTGACCTCCATATTTTCACTTTTTAAAATACTTTGCCAACACTTGTAAAGTTCAAGGTGCAGGATAAAGTACTTCTATGCTAAACTATCTGTATGCTAAAAACTTTATGTTTCTATTATTTCCCAATGCAAAATGAAAAGTCTTTTAAATATGTTTAAAGTGTAAAATTGAGTTAAAATAATAAGCCATCTCTACAGGATTCATCGTATGTTAGTGATTCTACCATTTTAACAGGTATCACAATCACCTGGAGGGATCTGTAAACCACAGATTGCTGGGTTCCACTCAGAGATTTTTTGAGCTTTCTGATTCAGTAGATCTAATTGTGGAGAAGGCCAAGAATTTACTTTTCTAACCAATTCTCAAATGACGCCAATGCTGCTGAGTCAGGGACCACATTTTGAGAACCATTGTCTTAAGTAACTAATTCATAGGAAAAATTTAACCTCAGGAAGACCAAGCTAAGAAATCTGTCAGCTTTACATTGTGGTTATATTTCTTGTTTCAGGAGCAAAAGCACGTATTTAAAAACATAGATCTCAAATGCCCTGTGTCCCATAATTTTTTTTGCCATTGCCTCCAAAATATGTGCCTTTGTTTTTCCCATGATTTCACTGGGATACTTAAAAATCAGTATTTACTGGTTAAACAGGTGTATTTATTTATTGCTGATGGTAGCATAATTTGCTTTTGAAGAACAATAAAAGAACACATAAAGATGTTCATATCTTTTAAAATAATAATTCCTCTCCTAGGAATATTAAATAGAAGGGAAAAAGTACATACACAAAGATGTTAAAGTTTTATCTATAAGAGCCATAAATTAGAAACCATATAAATGTCCAACTTTAGGGGAACAATTTAATACATTCTGGTACCACAAAATAGTGTGCTATTATGCAACCATTAACATAATGATTATAAATATAATGTAGAAACATGAAAAATACTTATGATTTAATATAAAATAAATGCAGAATAATGTTAAAATCATGCAAAGATGTATTTACATATGGAAGTTAAGCTGCAAAAATTAAAAACAGATGTTTTATGGTGGTAGGTGGGCTTTATTTTTATTTTATGTACTGGCTATTAAGACATTATCTCTGAATTTCAAACCTATATATACTGCTCTGTTATGGTGGGGCTGGGACTCTGGGAATCCCGTTTCTATTCAGCCATTGACTCTGTTAGGCTTGACCACTAGGGAGCATTAGAAGAGCTTAAGCTTGGAGGAAGACAAAGGACTTACAATGTGTGTTTCTTGTTCTTCTGTGTCATCCTAACAATGATTCTTTACCCTAGAAGCAGCTTTTAGTTCTATTTTGAAGTTTTTTCACATACACAGAACCAACCTTGTTGTACCCTCTCAAAGATGCCAGTATCAGATGTCCTGCACCCCATCTTCACAGGTCTGAACCCAGTTCCTCAAGACTCCTCCAAGGCCTATGTTTTCATAATCCCAACCTCCTTTCTTTGTTCCCACAATCTTCAGACCATTAATAGTTTCCGGCTGTTACTACCACTGGTATACCTCCATGTCCTCAGTTTGCCTTTTTGGTTCTCTAATACCTGATTAACAATTCTTTTTATTAAATTGTATCGGTTAAAACAATTGGTGATCTCCTGAATGGACCTTGATTGATAAACCTTTCTTTACTATTGTATTATATTGTCTTTTAAATTAGAGAAAGAGAGAGAGAGAGAGAGAGAGAGAGAGAGAGAGAGAGAGAGAGAGAGAGGATATCAACTTTCACTAGTAGTAGGCTAATGCATGAAAACCAATTGAAACAATAAATATTTAAGAAAAATGCTTTTATTTTCTGCAGAAAACAAAACAAAAAAACTCTGATACTTACATAGTCTTGCCTCATGCCAGATATCAGGTACTTTTTATCTTCTCTAGATTGATGGTAGTGTTTACATGCACTCTTAAATTAATGCATAGTCCTGATCTAGAACTCCATCAAATGACACCTAAACACATTCATCTGCAGCTTTGTTCATTCAACAAATATTTATAGAGCACCTTCTGTGGGCCAAGCTCTATGCTATGTAATGAGATACAAAGCTCTTACCTACAAGAAAACCAGTAGTGAAAAGACCATGTGATAAGTGTGGTGACAGAAATAGGCTGAGGTTGCCATGGGAACAAAAGGCATCCTTTGTATGTTCAGACTACTTTCTCTGGTACCTATTGCTTCAATAATAGTGAGAAGATTTTAGCCAGATGGAAGTGGGGCAAGACATCATTCTAGGAAAGGGATCCCTCTGGTAAAGGGCGTGGGAGTGTGAAAAAGTATAGCATACAGCAGTGCCCCCTTATCTGCGGGGGATACATTCCAAGACCCCCAATGGATTCCTGAAGCCACAGATAGCACTGATCCCTACATATACTGTTTTTTCCTATACATACATACACATTACGCCATCTTTGGCATATTCAAATTGCCAGCATCACTGCTTTTGCACTTTGGGGCCATTATTAAGTAAAATAAGGGTGACTTGAACAAAGCACTGTGATACCATAACAGTCAATCTGATAACCAAGATGGCTACCAACTGACTAATAGGCAGGGAGTGTATACAGTGTGGAGACACGGGACAAAGAAATGATTCACGTCCCGGACAGAACAAAGCAGGATGGCTTGAAATTTCATCATGCTTCTCACAATGGCATGCCATTTAAAACGTATGAATTGTTTATTTCCAGAATTTGCCATTTCATATTTTTGGTCTGTGGTTGACTGGGTAACTGAAACCAAGGAAAATGAAACCATGGATAAGGGGGGACTGCCCTACTTGAAGACCAGTGAATAGTTTATGGCAGTAACAAGGTTGGCATGCAGCAAAGATATGGGCCTAGTTCAGCTGGTGAAGGAGTTTAGTCATGGATGGATTTTTAAATAGTATCTTGATACTTTAAGGACACTTCCTGCCTAGCATGGGTTTTGACAATTGGCACATTGAGAGGGTCTATGGCCTTCTGTCAGCATGAGTGAGATATGTCCCTGGTGGGTTCTTAAATTGCCTTTTATCTACCCATACTTCCATCCATCTTTGCTTGCTCTGGAGTAATTGCTGCCTGATGTCTCCAAATCCTTGTTTGACATCTCTATTGATTACATTTTTCTCTGCCTCAAAACTTTCATGGCTTTCCTCCTATTCCATGGTGCTGTGTTTGTTCTAGGCATGACTGCTCACATTTGACCTATTCACTTTGGTACTGTGAAGACTCTCTTGGTGGTCTACCGCAACAAGCAACCCTGTTGAGTGAAATTCAGTATTCTAGACTCTCTCTGACACCTGACCTTGATTCCAGAGACCTTGCCGTTCAGGAAACTCGTGGCAGAGGGTTAGGTGTGAAAAGGGTATAGGATCAGAAACGAAACAAACCTGAGTTTACGTCTCTGCCCCAACATTCACTAGTTTGGTAATGACACAACTCACCAAATAGTCTACTTGCAACCTTATATTTTCAGCCTCCCTTCCAGTTAGACTGGTGTTACATGACTAGTTCTGGCTAATGGGAAAGCAGTTAAGAACAGTATGCCTCATCCATTATTTCCACCTTTGCTTTCATAGGAACCTGTTCCAGATGATGTAGATACGAGGTGGTAGAGCCTCCGTCATCTTGGGTCTCTTAGTAACTGTGTGGAGCACAGCCCCCCACTAACCCACACTGGGTTGTTCTTCCCGTATTTCTTATCTAATATTGTAGCAGAATATAATCCAAATACCTGGCCTGAGTTCCAGGTCACAAGAATGTGGTTACTAGGGGAACACCCTAAAATAAGCCCTATGCCAGAACCTAGAAGGCCAAGTGGGGGTCAAGGACAAACAGAAACCCGAGAGAGCTCAACCATTTGGATATCAAATGCAGAGAGGTAGGAAATGACTTTGGAGAAATGAAGAAAAAGAATTGTCATGAGCCAGAAAGATGGAAATTGTGACAACTCAGGAAGAATTTTACCAAGACTCAGTTCTAGCTCTAACATTCATCTCTGGTTTAGTGTACTTGGTGTTTAGCTCCTGTTGCTCAGTAGATAAAATATCATTGCACTGGGAAAAATGGTGCATTAACCGACCAAACTTCTATATTATACATCATTCCGCAGTTTACCAATTGCTTACGAAGTAATTCATGCTGCAGAAACATATAACAGAATAGTTGGTCATTTACCTATTATTTTATTAATGTTTATCCAGTCCAATGAGTCCATGTGGTCTGCTATAACAGAATACCAGAGAGTGGGTGACTTATAAACAGCAGAAATTTATTTCTCACAGTTCTGGAGGCTGGAAGTCCAAGATCAAGTTGCCAGCAAATTTGGAGTCTCGTGAGGGGCCACTTCCTGGTTTAGAGATAGCCTTCTTTTCGCTGTGTCATCACATGGTAGAAGGGATAAAGAATCTCTCCGGAGTCTCTTTTATAAGGGCACTAATCCCGAATTCATGAGGGCTCTGCCCTCATGCCCTAATCACCTCCGAAAGCCCACACCTACAGATACCCTCACATTGGGGATTAGGTTTCAACACATGACTTTTGGGAGGACACATTTAGTCCATAGCAAGGTATCATTCCTATTTTTCTGATGGGAAAACTGAGAACTAAACAACTTACATATCTTGTCCAAAGCCACATAATGTATTTATTAATATCGGATAGGCTATTTTATGGGAAGCATTAACTCTGAAATCTAAACAGTTTAACACAGTAAAGTTTTATTGTGCTTACTGTATTTATTCTCACTCATATTATAGATCCAGTGTGGGTTAGTGGGGGGCTGTGCTCCACACAGTTACTAAGAGACCCAAGATGACGGAGGCTCTACCACCTCGTATCTACATCATCTGGAACAGGTTCCTATGAAAGCAAAGGTGGAAATAATGGATGAGGCATACTGTTCTTAACTGCTTTCCCATTAGCCAGAACTAGTCATGTAACACCAGTCTAACTGGAAGGGAGGCTGAAAATATAAGGTTGCAAGTAGACTATTTGGTGAGTTGTGTCATTACCAAACTAGTGAATGTTGGGGCAGAGACGTAAACTCAGGTTTGTTTCGTTTCTGATCCTATACCCTTTTCACACCTAACCCTCTGCCACAAGTTTCCTGAACGGCAAGGTCTCTGGAATCAAGGTCAGGTGTCAGAGAGAGTCTAGAATACTGCAGGTGGAGTGAAGAGTTATTAGATGTAATTCCTAGTGGAGATATTTAGCTATGTACATAAGAAGCTCAGGGGGAAAAAAAGAACTGGAAGTATGAATTAGATTTGGGAGACATTAGCTAATGGGAAGTAGTTGAAACCATGGGCGAAAAAGAAGTTGACTTTTGGTGGTGAGCATGCAATGTGATGTATAGATGATATATTATAGAATTGTACACTTGAAACCTATGTAATTTTACTAACCATTGTCACCCCAATAAATTTAATTTAGAAAAAGAAAGAAGGAAAGAAAGGAAAGGGAGGGAGGGAGGGAGGGAGGGAGGCAGAAAGGGAGAGAGGGAGAGAGGGAGAGAGGGGGGGAGAGAGAGAGAGGGGAAGAGAGAGAGAGAGAGAGAGAGAGAGAGAGAGAGAGAGAGAGAGAGAGAGAGAGAGAAAGAGAGAGAGAAAGAAAGAAAGAAAGAGAGAAAGAAATTAAGAAAGAAAGAAAGAAAGAAAGAAAGAAAGAAAGAAAGAAAGAAAGAAAGAAAGAAAGAAAGAAAGAAAGAAAGAAAGAAAGAAAGAAAGAAAGAAAGCCATCCAGCCTGGGACCAAGGACGAAACCTTTACCTGTCACCAAGTAACTTGACTTTGGGCCTTAGTTCCAAAGCTGTAGGATGACCAAGCCAAGGAAATGCTGCCCTGAAACCACCCTTGCTCTCTTAAAGTGTTCTGGAGCAAGAGCACTCTAGCTCATCCTCTATATGCTTCCTGGGATTGAAAGTCCTGAATGCCACTCTGCAAATATCAAGTGACTCCTAAGTGGCTAACAACAATGCGCATTGCAAAAGCTGGGCATACAGAGAGCCAATGAGAAGCTGGCTGCCCAGCACTCTGCGAACCTCCTCACTTTGTTTGTATCTTCAAGGTCTACTTTAATCTCGGCCCATGTTAATGTAAAAACTGTCTGTCTGGTGACAATATAACGCTTGAAAACTGAGACAGAATCTGTGGATGGAGCAGTCAAAAGAGCATAGGGGTCAGAGGGGCCTTGACTAAAATTTTGGCTCCTAATAACTGGCTCTCTTGGCAAGTTTTTTTCCTTCTCCAAAGTGGGGGTCGATGGCACGTTCTTCATAGGGCTGTAGCTACGATTACAGATGGCAATGGAAAGGACCTTGCCCAGTGCCTGCATAAAGGACTGTTTTAATGACAGATAATACCCCCCCAAAAAAAACAAAAAACCCTATCCTATGAGATGATAAATGCACGAGACATAGAGACTTAGGGAGCACCGATATTTAAGGCGGCAGTGTAGAAACTCTGAGGTCATTTTCACATGCTGGAACCCAGAAAGAATAACATTTAGGAAACATTTACCATCCTAAGTGCTACACCCATATTAAAGCGAAGTATACAACCTCTTTCTCAGATTTTATAATTTTTTATATTTTATAATCTTTTGAGATTCTTCTTTTTTGTTCTCATGAGGATAACTTCCTTAGGAAGCTCAAGGAGGGAATTATCCAATTCTGAATGGAGGCTGAGTTCTAGTTTTCCTGTCTCCTTGGCTACAACGCCATCTAATGGAAAGAAGGCCTCACCCACATTCTTTACAAACAAAAGTGGGCCTTCTTTGTGAAGACTTCCTTCCCTGACCATCTCCCCTCTCCCCTTAGCCTAACTCTGTCTGCTATCTCTGCACCTTGTATACGTATTATACTACGTTGTGCCTGTAACTTTTACATGTCTCTCTCCTCTAATAAATTGTGAGGCCCCCAAGAGGGGGATTCATGTATGTCTTCGTAATGCTAACTACACAGAAATTCGCACAGAGTAGGAGTTCTATAAATGTTTGTGAAACAGAATTGAATTGAATGTATTATAACAGTGAATATGAATTCCACATCTTCAAAACCACAAACTAATGGAATATACTAATGCAGCTCAGAGAATCTCCAAATGCAAAGGGGTCTTGAGCAATATCTCTGGTGCTGTATAAACTCCCGGGGGAAAGAGAATTTCCTGGGATATTTCAGAGACTACAACCCCTAACTTTTCTTTTTATTGGATCATGTTTCTATGGTGAGAGGGAGGGGGAGAGACGGTAGGGGGTGAGAGAGAGAGAGAGAGAGAGAGAGCCCGCGAGAGAGCGAGAGAGAATGAATAGAGGGTATTTGTGTATGAGAGGAGGGGTAAAGTTTGCAATAAACCCTTAGGTCAGAATTCTGTGCCCATTACTGATTTGTCTTAAAATTTTCCTTTCTGATACCTGGGTTTATGGGAAATACGTTGTTTTACTTTGCAAAGGGTGTTCCATGATGAATTCAAATTTTAAAAGCTCATACACTTAAAACTGAAAGAAGCATGCAGACATTGAGAATTACCATTTATGGCCATACCCATAAATATCAGGACCAAAACACCAAGTCTGCAATGACTGAGGCACAAGAAAAATGATAAGGAAAAGAAAAGCTAAGTCCTTAGGACAGACTTCAAATGAGAATGAGAGAGGAAAACGTCTCAATTCCTATGTTATTTCAAACTTTTCCATCAATGAAAACGATCATCAAATTGTTATAGGTAGAACAAACTTCATTAAGAGGGAACTGAAGGCCAAATAAGTCAAGAAGTAAGAGCCACTTAATATGAAGTTGTGTCTCTAGGCCCTGAATAATTGAATGCAGTATGGGGGAGATGGGAAAGAAAGATGGGGAAGTGGACACACATTTATTAGGCATCTCCTTCATTCTAGGGTCTCGCTACTCTAAGCGTGGTCCATGACCAGCAGCCTCAGCATCACCTGGAAGCTTTTTAGAAACCAAGAATGAATTTCAGGCCCCACCTCAGACCTGTTGTTGCAGAATCTGTGTTCTAATGACATTCTCAGGTGACTTTGCATGCACGTTAAACACTGGTCTAAGGACCATGTTGGGAGATTTACATATCATCTCCTTTACACCGTAGAAAAACCCTATGATGTTAATTACTCATGTTAATACATGAAGAAACTCAAGCTCAAATAAAATGAGTCTAACTTACCTAGTGTCAGAGTTAGTAAATAATGCAACTAGGATTTGAAACCTGGTGGAGTCTGGCATTTCCAAATCCACACTACAACCAGGATTTTGGAACATAACGGCTTCTAACACAAACAATGTGTAGATATGAAGATACAACTCCCACCCCAGTGATAATTACTCCTGAGAAACAAGAATAGTCAAAATGCCCCCTGAAGATGCACTTAGGCTTTTAAAGAAGGAAGCAAAGATCAATTCCTAACAACCTACAGGATGCCAAGTTCAATATGCATGAGGAAGGAGCTGAGAAGGATTATTAGATTCCAAGTTCAATTCATTCAGTGTTTGTTGATCATGTGCCTGCCAGGCACAAATCTGGGTACAGGTAAAGATTCCTGCCCTCATAGAGCTCAGAATCGGGGGGGATAGATATAATGTATAAGTGAATAAAACAGTAAAGAGTTCAAGGGATATGTGGAGTAGGGGGGATGGCAAAGAGAAATGAAGTACAGGAAGCAGGGCAGCGGTGTGGTCTGCAACAGGGTAGAAAGCGTGGGCCTCATTGAAAGAGTGAGATTAGAGGGAAGGAAGAGGGTAAGCCGAGGAGCTATCTGGGAGAAGAACATTACAGGCAGAGATGGCTAGAGGAGGGCCCTAATGGGGGGGGGGGGTGTGCCAGGGACCACAAGGTGGTCCGTGCGGATGTGGTAGGGCTGGCACAGGGAACACAGGAGGGGAGAAGTCAGATAAGTAATAGGGGACAGATCATGGGCCACGATCATCATGGGCCACGATGGGGAATTGGTATTGCATTGTATGTGAAGGGAGGGTCCACTGACAAGCTTTTAGCAGAAAAATGACATGATCTGACTTCAATGTTTTAAAGTTAACTCTAAAAATAAATAAACAAATAAATCCAGAAGTTAACTCAGCTGCTGGGTTAAAACTAGACTGTAGGAGGTAAGTCTAGAAGCAAGGGGATCTAAGTTATATACAGGAGAGTCACATTTCGTGCAGGGTTAGGTTTTAAAGATATGATGAAAAGCTTCTTATCTTTTCACTGTTTCGTCAAGAGAGCAGAGATGGACTAGCTGACTTGTGTTTAGGAATCATGCTATATGAAACCTTTAAAGAATGTTTTGTGAGAGATTCCATTTTCTCATTATGACCCCAAAGGACCAATCAAAGAAGCTGTAGGGAGCTAGAGTCCAGCTCAGTATATGGCAGGACTTCTATCCAGTAAAATTTTCCTGTCACTAAGCGTCTTATACAAGTGTGGACTTATCGATAGGACAAAGGAGGCTTTTTAAAGGGAATCCAGATACAGGTTATACAAGTTGCCCTTTCATATCCCTTCCAGCCTTGCAATTGCACCATCCTAATTCAAACCAAATGAACTTCATTTCCAGAGCTCTAACCAGGGCAGGGCCACAGGTCATTTGTCACAGAACACTGTGCAATAATTTCAGGGCATTGTTTGAAAGCCACATCCTCCTTAGAAAATGTCCCCTCATGTCTAGCTCCATGGTGACAAGCTTCTCCCAGGTGCCAGGATGGCCATTAAAGATAAATAGAGAGAGACAGATACCCAAGATCAAGGACGGAAAGCCCGTGACCCCAGAGGCCCCTTTGTGTGAGAAGGCAGCATCTCTCTCCTCTCTCCTTTTCGTAATTTTTTTCTCATCCCACCTCTGGGTTTGCCTAACTACTATCATAATATCTTTATGGCTCAGATGGAAGAATTAGGGCTTACTGGTATATAAAGTGGGTTCAAAGACTGAATTAATGGCTGGCTGATTAATGGATCCTGTCAACATGAAGTCCCCAATGACATGCCTATGGTTCCTGGATCTGATCATATCTTTTACAATTGCTGAAGTATAATATATATGTAGCACATTTCAATTTTTGCTTGCTGCCAGGAAAAAAAACCATGTTCTTCTTAGGCCTACAAGCTCAAATATAAGATCAAACCAATATATTCAAACTAGCCTCTGAACAACTGCAAACATATCCTCTACTTTCCCCTCTAAGATGATAGTCACTCATCCAAGAAAGATGCTTTGGGAATCAAGGTAAAAGTTGTTTGTCAGTTTCAGACTCCATGATTCTCAGAGGATGTCCATTTCTCCCTGTGTTCTGACACTGTCCTATTCAGGTGGTAGTTCTCATCATTCTACATCCATGAAATAAATGCTATATATTTCACCCTATATACAAGAGTGAATAAAAGCCAGAACAGTATTAAGCTAGCAACAACTACTAAAATTCAAATATTCCAATGGTAAGAGAAAATTACCACCAAAGCCCCCATTTTTCCATAGCCCACTCAATGAGCCTCTTGCCTTCAGCCAGTATTGCAGGGGGAGCAGGATGTCTTACTAAGCATGATTCAACTCTACCAAGAGGTTTGAGAATTTGGTAATATCTTTGCTCCTTTCTCTAGAGACGCTACCCAATTTATGTCAGAGATTCTTTCTGTTTCTGCTTCCTTTTATATTGTCAGCTTCTTTCTCCTGCTTTTTTCACTTTTGCCAAGTCAATTACAGAACCACCCAGCTAAGATGCTCCCAGATTAGTAATCCACAGAAACTGTGAGATAAACGGTTTTTGTTTTAAGTTGCTAAATTTGGGGGTAATTTGCTCAATGGCAAAATATAACGAATACCTTACAACTTCAGATGACTCACTTTGGTTAAAGTGAAAGGAACCACATAGGAGAATAATAAAGCATTAGGTGAAAAATAAAGGCCGAAGCCATATTGCAGGGTATCTTGAATACCATGCTGAGGGGTCTAACCTTTATCTGAAGAGGCAATGGGGATCCTATGAGTAGTTTTGAATAGCGGAGTTATCAAAGGAGTGCATTAGAAAGACTGGTTTAGCAGACCTGCCTGGGATAGATTAGAAAAAGAAAGTATGAAGGTAGAAAAGATTGATCATTCACATAAATATTCCCTCCTAGTCACATGCCCTACTTAGTCATAGCAAACTCATTCTGCCCTATATATGTTTTTTTACACATTGAGTTAACTTTCATACACTGAGTTAACTTGAGATGGATGGCAGGATTCATGGCCAATTCTTCCTTGAATCCTCTGAACCATTTAGCACCGTGCTTTGCACATAGTACTTGGTAATATGTGAATCCTGAATGAAACCTTCTGAAATTTGCTCCACTTCCCTGCAGACAGAATATTCTTTCTATAATATTTTGTTCATGTAGCTAATAGACCACTTCTCAAATCTTAGCTTTATATTAGTGACTATACTTTATTTCTTTGTGTCTCCCCTTCAGGGCAGTCAGGACCAGCTACATAATTTGCCAGGCCCCGTTTCAAAAGTATTAGGAATTTCAAAACAGTGACTGGAGTAGGGAGG
Organism: Rhinolophus sinicus; assembly: GCF_057876585.1. Taxonomy (NCBI): domain Eukaryota; kingdom Metazoa; phylum Chordata; class Mammalia; order Chiroptera; family Rhinolophidae; genus Rhinolophus; species Rhinolophus sinicus. Next base: position 17,748,490 of record NC_142518.1, on the reverse strand, counting down.
TACTTCTGAGCTGAAGGCCCTCTGTGCACAGGTCACAACTTAATAATTCCATTTTATGCATTGTTTTCACCATGGTTCCCACCGTGGGAATGTTTGATACATGTGGATTAAATGTACTGAGCAAACGATGAAGGTCAGGAGGGTTATAGGGGAAGAGGAGGTGTACTTGGAAGAAGTTGAATGTGAGTGGAGTCCACTCTACAGTTCAGATGGCCCGTTTAAGATGCAGTCAGGAGTGCCATCTGCTGTCATCCCCCCTCTCTTGCCTGGACCACCCACCCAGAGTGTCTGTAGTGCAGAATTTGCTCACACACATCGTCACAGAGTCCAAAAGCCCCGTTTGTCCTACGCTGACTCCCACTCCAGGGGACTCTGGCTTCAGTTTCATTAAATATTAGATTTCCCTTATGTAACAACAATGGCAGTGATTTAATATGTAAGAAGCAACCAGGGGAAGGGATTTTCTAGGCAGAAGCAACGTATTGACTAATAACATAAGACACTAGGAGTTGATATACAATAAAGAAAACGAGGCTGAGTGATTTAAAAACATGCTGCAGACAAATCCTAGTTACATTTTGGAAAAAATCAGAAGGGCAGAGAAGTGCACATTGATCATCCTCTCTGAGGGATGGCACAGACCTCGGAGATGAGCTATAACCACAAAGCATCATTTTTCTCGATTAGACACAATTGATTGAGTCCCTTCGTACCACAGGTGAGTATCCTACCCACAAACCACAAATGTTTGTCTTTGTAGCTGAACAACGCCGCCCTATGATACTGGGGAAAAGAAGCCGCTTGAAGGATATTAGTCCTTCCCCCTCATTTTAGGCAAGTTGCAGCCACAGCTTGAGAACTGCAGGCAAAGCTTAGCAATTGTAATGGTGACCCCCAGTGGCAACTGTTTGCAAATGAAAGACGAGCTCTGTTTCTCTGCCAAGGATGTCAATTGTATTCCAGTGCTTTCTTTCAGAAGGATATTGGCAATTTTGTTGAACTGTAATAAAAACTAATTGTATGTTGGTTCCAAAAAATCAATATCCTCTCCTCTACTTTATTGTCACTAAATACATGAGTTTTCCTTTCAAAAGAGACTCTTTTTGAAGTAAACACAGTGTCTGGAAGGCCTGCTCAACAAAGGTGTAATGGTGCTTTTTCCTTCTCTAAGAAAGAGGTAAAAATGAGGCCTGAAATCAAACCTGAGTTTGCCTGTATCCCTGGGTGCCCACGGGGCTCTACAAGTCAGCCTTAGTGGGAATTTAATCGGAGCTTTTTATGCAAGTCTAGTTGAACCCTGGAAAGAGGATGAATAATTGAACTGAAATCTGGAAAGATATAAAGGAGTCCCCCCTTATCTGCTGGGGATACGTTCCAAGACCCCCAGTGGATGCCTGAAACCGCGGGTAGCACCGAACCCTGTATATACTACGTTTTTTCCTATACACACATATCTATGATAAAGTTTAATTTATAAATAGACACAGTAGGAGATTAACAATAACTAATAATGAAATAGAATAATTATAACAATATACTATAATAAACGTTATGTGAATGTGGTATCTCTCTCTCTCTCTCTCTCAAAATATCATATAATACTGTACTCACCTTCCACTTAAAGGAAGCACTCTACAGCTTCTCTTCGGCATGTCCAAATTGCCAGCGTCACTACTCTTGTGCTTTGAAGCCATGAGTAAGCAAAATAAGGGTGACTTGAACACAAGCACGGTGATACCACAACAGTCGAGCTGATAACCAAGACGGCTACTAAGTGGCGGGCTGACGGGCATAGAGCATCTACAGCTGGAGACGCAGAGCAAAGGGATGGTTCACATCTGAGGCAGAACAGGGCGGGGCAGGACCTCACAAGATTTCATCACACTACTCAGAATGGTGAGCAATTTAAAACTTATCAATTATTTATTTCTGGAATTTTCCATTTAATATTTTCAGACGATGGTTGACAGTGGGTAACTGAAACCGCAGAAAGCGAAACTGTGGATAAGGGGGGACTACTGTAGATGTGCGTTAAATGGTCAACAAAACAAGTTGAAGAGATTAGGCTTGCCCTCTAGAAACTTGCACTCAACACAAGAAATCAGTCCAAAGAAAGCAAAAATTCAGTAACAGAGGTATGAAGAAGAAGTAACTCAAAATAACGAACTGCAGGGTTCTGTACCATATTCAATTTTCACAGTTTTGTCCTTTTATTCTGAAATACATGTTGTGGTTGAGGAAAAGGAAGCAAGACTATCAATGTATTAAGTCATTGAGGGGCTCTATTGGATGAAATTCACATGCAGCTGCCCTGAAAACCATCCATAATATGACTTAAACTATTGAAATTGACTAAACAGGTATGTGTTTGGTAAGCCAGGCTAAATTGTGGTCCTCAAACTTTGCTACATATCAGAATCATCAGGGACGCTTTTGAGAGTCCCGAAAACCCAGGCTGCACCACAGACTAATTACATATAATTGCCAGGGCTAGGGCACAGCCTTCAGCATATTTTAAAGCTCCTTAAGCCCAAGCAATTCCCAGACGCAGCCAAGGTTGACTTACTGCCAGTGGAACTGCTGAGTCTTCAGCCTCAATTTGACCACGGATCTGGGCATATCATTTACCTAACAGACAGTTTACCAATCTTGAAAATGTTTACAGGAGTTTTCTGCTAAGAGTCTATTACAATATCACCTGGGGAGTGTTTTTTTAAAACCCAATGTCCAGGCTGCACCCCAGATCAATTTTGATGGAATTTCTGAGTATTGGACCCTACCCGAGCACCAAAGATTTTAAAAAGTCCCCCAGGTACAGTCAAGTGTAGACAAGTACAGTCAAGGTTGAGAAACACTGCACATCTAAGTATTGAGAATGAATGATTAAAAGCCCTAACTTGGAAAAAATTAAATCATTTTAAAGCATTGTCTATTATTGACTATTCTTTGAGGCTACAAAGAGATATCCCAGAGAACTTGGAAATATGGAAATAGACTGCCTTCTGAAAAGAAAAGAGGTGCTACACAGAGGTATAACTTTGTTAACCCTTGGGGAAAAATATGTAAAAGGTTAAATAAGTAGCCTTCCCCAAGGCTCTAGCCCAGTGTTTCCAACCCTGACTATACATTAGAATCCCCTGGGGAGTTTTTGAAACTTGCCAATACCTGAGCCCCAATCCCCAGGCTTTTGATTAAATTCATAGATTTAAAAGCTCCTCAGGTGATTCTAATGTGCAGCCAGCATAGAAAACCACTGGCCCAGGCGAACCATGAATAATATGTCAGTGTGCCAAGAACACTGCAACACAGACTATGGTACTGAGAGATACAAAGAGAAAGTGGGTATTTACAGAACATCACAATTAAACATAAATAAAAGTAATGAATAGATATGAAATTTCAATACTGGGTACACAGCTCTGTCACAGAAAGTGTTTGCCAAGGGACTTCAAATATCCCAGTCTCAGTACGGAGCAAAGCAATTCCTTGAGTGGGAAGATTTGTTCATCTTTTTTAGCTGAGGGACTTTCTGTAACATCATCTTTAGCTTTGTTTCTTACTCAGCAAAAAATCTTTGGATTATGTACTGAATTGACCACAGGTGAGGCTGTGCTTTTGCAGATATTGACTATTCTGGTGCTCTGACAGTTACTTCTCGTGGGACCTTAATCGATTGGCTTCTTGGTGTCTGTCTCCATTTTGTGTGTATTTACTCAAAATATATTCCTAAGCAAGGTCATGGCTAGCTCCCGCCAACCTTCCCTTCTACACAGTTTACCAGTTCCACCTACAAATTTCAACATTTATAACCTGAAGGTTTAAAATATAATAAATCATGTACTATTTGTTATTTTTAAACAATATAAATATTGAAGCTTCTTAAGTTCTTTTTTTAACTTTTATTCTTGCACACCTGCGTGCATACACACACACACACACACACACACACACACACACGGTCTAACAATTAAGTTTGCAAACTTGTTGCTACGGTGTTGCTAACCTTATTTGATATCAGAGGGATTATTCATTATGAATTTGTAACAACTGGACAGTTAACCAAGTTTACTATTTGGAAGTGCTGAAAAGGCTGCGTGAAAAAGTTAGACGACCTGAGCTTTTCGCCGACAATTCATGGCTCTTGCATCACGACAATGCACCAGCTCACAAGGCACTGTCTGTGAGGGAGCTTTTAGCCAGTAAACAAATAACGGTATTGGAGCACCCTCCTTACTCACCTGCTCTGGCCCCCAATGACTTCTTTCTTTTCCCAAAGATAAAGGAAATATTGAAAGGAAGACATTTTGATGACATTCAGGACATCAAGCGTAATACGACGACAGCTCTGATGGCCATTCGAGAGAGTTCCTGTGGGGACAGAGCCCCAGAGAGCAGTTCCCAGGCTCTCGGCCTCATGTGGAAAGGTACTGGCTTGGGTGGTAGATGGCCATCAGCTGTAATCAGTGAGCCATTGGTCACTAATATAACTGCTGTGGCTATGCTAGCAGCTAAGTGGGGGGCTAGCAAGAAGATGGTGGCTGGCAAACAAGGATTGCAGTTAGGGCGGCAGACTGCGGATCGTGTGGCTCCTGTGTCTCCAACCCAGCCACCAGCAAGAATATAGTGGTATGACACCCCTATCTATGGCTCCATGGGTTCCCTTTTGGCCTCACCATGTCCTGTGTTCTTATGTGGGGAGCGGGACCAGAGGCCCCGCAGGCCGCCCTGCACGACAGTTTCAAAATTGCTTTGACAGGTGGAGTAGGCGCTGGGGCCGGTGCATAGCTTCCCAAGGGGAGTACTTTGAAGGTGATCGTAGTGACATTCAGCAATGAGGTATGTAGCACTTTTTCTAGGATGAGTTCACGAACCTAGTTGTCAGACCTGTATTTTCATGAGAGTAGGTGGCTGAGTGCAATGGAAGTGAAGTTCATTGATGTACAGGAGGCCAACAGGAAGAGATCTATTTGTTGTATACGCATTCCTTGTTAACTTTACCACAATGCCGGCAGGGTAGAAAGTAATGCTGTGAGCCAGGTGTCAAATATTCAATGGACAATGAGGCCAAGGACAGCAACAAGAAAACTACTGGGTGAGGCAGTTAGATGACATGAGCTCCAGAGGACTAGTCACAAAAGAATGCAAAGTATGAAGAGTATAAAGAGCAGAATCTCCACTGAGGAAGGCAATCCCAACACTCAACCCTGAGGGAGGAGGTATTTAGAGAAGACACATCCACTGGGGAGAGCTGCAGGAAAAGCAATACCTTTGGAGGATTTAGTTAGGGCAAGGTGGAAGCTTCAAGTAAGTGCCATCTGTTGCCTATTATCAGGAGTAGAAATCCCAACACTTCTAATCACTGAGTCGTGGTATCAGACTCATCAAGGAAGACAGTACAGTCCGGCACTGGAAGGAACAATGCCTTACAGAGAGAAGAGACAGCGAGATGAGCTTCAGTAATGGCTGTCAGTCTCCCATCGCCAGCAGATTCCTCCTGGCCTGAAAGCGCCCTTCTTGTGCCACAGAATGAAGGACCCTATTCCCTCCCCACGGAGGACAGAGAGAGTAGTGAGGTTGGCCAGGTGCCACATGACCCACACATTTAAGCAGAACAAAGGAGCATGCATTGAGTCTGAAACAGAGAAAGATATTCCCACACAAGGGAATAAACCCACTGCAAACTGTGAGGACACTTTATCTCCTGGGAAGGAAGTGTTCCAGGCCCAAGACCCATTCTTATGCGGCTGAGTGGGGGTCAAAAGACTGCATGTTCAAGACTGCCTTTCCCAGCAAGAGTGAACATTCTGTGAGGAGACTGAGGATATCATGAAGTGACGTTCGGAAGGCCAGGTGGAAAGGGTTAGACTGAATAGAAGTGATGAGACCCAAGTGGGAAGAAAGCAGTGCGGAAATTAGAATAGAGGAAAGGACGCAGCAGAGCAAAGGGAAATATTTTTGGAGCATTGTCAACTTTCCTGAAACAATCATTCCCAGCGCTCCTCTGATGAAAAAGGGATTCAAATACCTATGGGGAGAGTCGGTGGTGGCCTTGACTATGTTTCTGAGGCAGTTCACTTCGCCAGACTTTTGATTTTTATTCCTCTTACTAAGCCTTATTTGTAATATGCCTTTAATGGTAAGCCTTTCTCGAATTCATTTTGGAAGTATGGTATAAATTTTTCTTTAAAAAACGAATAAACCCTTTAGTAAAATAAAACTTTAGATAGCTTAAAATTGGGCTTGTTTTATAAGATGAGTATTAAGAATAAGAATAGCTGGCACTTATTGAGTCAGGCATTGGAATTAGTATGACCTTTTTTACTTCTGACAACTGTATGAGAGAGCTTCTTTTTTCTGAAAGCAAGGGTTAAAAATACTAAGACTTAAGGAAGTTATCTAACACTTATGGAAAGCAGTACCCAGTGTAAAACATAATTAAGGGCACTGTGGGGACTTTACAAGGACAAAAGAGAACAGAATAATAAGTTCAAAGTGGAGTGGGTAATTTTGAGAACAGAGGAGAAGGCTGCTGAAATAATGACAGCAAATTGGGTAAGTAGTTAAGAATTTTAACCTATCCTCAGAATAACACTTTAAAGAATGATAATCACAGCAACTATTAAACTAACCATGAAAAGTTAGGTTTATGTGTCTTCCACATAAGAAGCTTGAATCTTTGAAGATGAATCTTTTCTCTCAAGTCCACACTATAAAGCTACATATCTTGTGGATGACGGTTTTTAGAGTGGTGGTGTGTCCCTTGCCTCACTGTTAGAAATGTAAAGCATAGAGAATTTACATTATTTCATCTATTTTTTAGGCAGCCAAAATGAGGTCTTCTAACCCATTACCAAGTCTGGGTGAAAGATTTGGCTCAACGGACAAAGGAGCAAGTAACAGCCATATTGCTGATTTACCAGGTCTTTTCAAATCCTCCAAAGCTGTGTTTGTTCATTTTCCTAATGAATACTTCCTTACTTACTCCTCAGCTATTGCAAGGAACAATAAAAATAAAGACCAAGACATTTTTTAGTAAATTAGGTGATATAAAACCAAAACAATCGTTGCAGCAGCGTGCTCTCCTCTCATCTTCCCCTACAGCTAATGGGTATGCTGTCTCATAGGATCTGAGTTGGGAGTTTCCACGGAATCATAAAAAGAATGGCCTTGAAAGACAAAGATATCTGGGGTTTGACTCTCAGTTGTGCACCCTTCTAGATCTTTGATCCTGGGGAATTGGAATTTTCCTCAACTTTTTTGAGTCTTGGTTTCTTCATCTATGAAATATGAGGCAAAACAAAAAGATTTCAGAAGTTAAAGGGTATAAGAGGGTCTGGAACAGAGGAGGCATCCCAGAAAGGTAATAATCCTCTCTTCAAGTTCCCAACTGATTTTCGAATAAAAATCATTGGTCATAGTTGTTTCAAACATATCTTTTTTTGTTTTGTTTTGGATTTGGGTTTGGTAGTGGTTTTATTCACCTCCCTATCTCAAATATGTATTATTATATCATATTATATAATTATTTATGTGACAACTCCAGAAACTTTGCAAATGTAGCTTCTGTCTTTGGCTAATTCATTTAGAGCAGTTTGACATGGATCATTCTTTGCACATAGTGGCATTAAATAATTATTGACAGCTTGACAGCATGTATTTACTTTAACCCATCATTCTTTTTCTACTAGCAAATAATTAACAAGATTTCTTCCAAAGAGTAGCCTACATTTTGAAGCTTAAATGTCAAATAGGCAATACTTGTCATTTAAGGAGCAAGGATGATGTATTCTGCAATAAAACCGGTGTGATATCAAGGCTCAGGCTGGACAATGTGGATTCTGAATCCAGAAGTCTTAGGACTTTCAGTTTCAGTAAATGCTGTTCTTCATTCTGAGAGTTCCCATCACTCAGTTTTTATGTGCAGTCTGGACAGCTGAAATATGTCTGAAACATTCACTAATATTTAGCATATTGGGCAGGATTCTCCCCAACACTCTGAAATTCATTCATTCAGACATGCCAATATTTTCCCTGGATTCCCAGTAAAGCTCATATACCCTCTGAAAAACAAAAATGTCATCAAGTCTTTATCCCCCAAATGTAAAAACATTAAATGTGCTCAATCTGAAGAAAGCCCTTTTCAAGCCAAATTTTTACTTTTGTTTATTGTTGTTTTAATAAACACCAAAAACCATGTTGATGTAGTATATATTAATACATCACCCCACATCTAGCCTTCCCTTCCAATGACTTCCATTCCTCCATCTACAGGGGTCAAAAGGGAGCTCAGAATGCCCATGCTTCTAGAAATTTCCTCTTCTACCTAACCTCCTAACCTTTTCACCATTCTTTATTTCAAGATCATTAACTCTAATCCCATTGTACCCTCTGCTCCTGCTTTTGTCAGTTTTACCAACCCAGGTCTCTTGGTTTATCCTCAATGCTCTGAGCATTTATCACTGCAAAGCTCTGCACATCTCTTTTTTGATTCCATCTCCCACTCATCCACAACTTCTGAACTCTTTCCTCTATACCCAGTAAAAACAGTTTCAAACTTTTTTGTCATAGGATCCTGTAAACCCTTCAAAATAATTGAAGAACTCCAAAGAGCTTTTATTTATGTAGGTTATAGTAATTAATATTTGCTATATTCAAAATTTAAAGGAAATTTTAAAATATTCAGTTACTAATTCATTTAAAAATAACAAACCCATTTCATGTTAACATAAATTTCATATTTTTATGAACAAAAATCTCATTTTTACAACAAAAAAATAGTGAGAAGAGGAATTATTTTACATTTTTGCAAGTCTCTTTTTGCCTAGCTTAATAGAAGACAGCTGGACTCTTATGTCTGCTTCTGCATTCAGTTTGTTGTAATATGCTATTTTTGTTGAAGTATATGAAGAAAATCCGGCCTCACCCAGATATGTGGTTAGAAAAGGGAGGAATGTTTTAAGAATCTTTTCAGATAATTATAGATATTATTCTTTGACACTATATCAACTCAACAAATGGTAGCTTCTTAAGTTAGTTGCAATGTGGAACTTAAACCATATTAATAAACTTATTTTTACTCTGCTATATTAAAAATCCATTGGTGTATCTTGCACTTTGAATGAATACTTTACCCATTTATAATTTTGTAACATCATGCATCACTCATCTGTAAAACATTGCTTCACTGAGTTACGGCAGATGTTCCAAATGTTGACACATTTTATTATATAATATTAAAAATTACATTTGTTAATACCACCACTAATCTTATCAAAGAGTCTTTAAGTACTGGGAAACTTTACCTTGGTGGATTCGAGTTTTCCAAACATCAAAATTTTACTTAAAAGCTCAAATTTTATCACTGGCAACAAATATTGTCAGTTGTTTTTCTTGAAGTAACAGGTTCACTTTATTCACTTAGGAGAAATCGCCAAATACCCAAGTCTGGGTAGCCATCATTTTTTTTCTATCAGTCTTTCTTGCAAGTAAGAAAGGTTTTCAAGGGGAAAAGGGGTTAGTTCAGCTGGCAGCTCAATCAATTACACATGTGCTTCTCTTCAAGACGATGGCACCTCAGTATGTAGAAAAAGTGTGTTATGCATACTTCCTATTTAATCACAGCCTACTGAATAGACATGCAATCAAGGGTTGAGACTGAATAAACTGCTATTTTACAACTCATAATCAATCATCAGCAAAAGCCCCTGAATGTTGTTTGTCCTCTAAGAGGGGTATAAATGTCATACAAAGGGAGTTAGAATTGTTACAACATACAGGCTGACATCCTATACTCTCTTGCTAAACCTTTCTGTAGACTTCAAGAAATGAGCTTTTTTGTCTTGCATTTACACTTTATCCTGGTACCAATTAGGATGTCTTTGACTGCAGATAACAATAAACCTTACTCAAAATGATTTATTTTATTTTTATTTTTTTCAAAACGATTTAGATAAACAGGAAAATTTGTCATCTCTCAAAATGAGAAATCCCAAAGATAGGGCATCTTTAGGGTTGATTAGTTCAGGGCTCATGGTACCAAGGTGGGTCTCATATTTCCAAGTAACACATGAATATGTGACATGTCTAGTGCAAAATGTAATGCTGCCTTTTCCTGGGAGGCTCTGTAAGAATGAGCAAACCTTTGCTAGAGGCTCTCTAGCAGCCCTCATGACACACCACAAGCCATATTGCACCACACGTCCACACCTACACCAAAAACCAAGCACAAGGAAAAGACTCTCCATGAATGGCTAAGATTAATCTAGATTTACCCCTTGAGCTTTAGGTAAGGTCACCTTCCCTAAGAGACGAATACCTGACTAAAATCGGGTTTCAAGAAGGAGGAAGTGGGAAGAGGTGTTGGGATGAATGCTGTCAGCCTTGCCCACAGCCACTCTGCTCTCACCCCTGCACATTGTAAACTGCTAACTGCAAACCCCTATGATTCATGGCTTGAGGGCTTTCTACTGGGCATTCAGCTATAAGCTGTGCACAGGGTAAGCCAGAAGTGCCAGAGAACCAATGGCCCCAGAAGCAGCCCTCAACCATTGACAGATGGGGAACTGGCAGATAAATATCCAGCTTCCTGGGTCGACATTTGAAATAACTTTGTGATGTATTGTACATTTCTCAGAATTAGCCAATGGAATAAGCGATGGCAATAACCACTTAAGAATTCACTTTTTATTGGCTGCTTTTCTTGAACTGTCTCATTTCTTCACTTTCTTTACCAGTGTTTCCTGTTATCTTCCAAATAGAATATTTGCAATAGCATCCTTGTCTCGGGGTCTGCTGCTGGGGAAACTCAAACCAGAAAAATAGCCCCTCCCTCAAAAAAATCCACTACAATAAGAAACTCAGAAGTCTTTCTTCAATTCTTTGTTCTCAAAGAGATTTTATTAGCATCTTTCTCCTCTAAGAGTTCCTGTTTTCTACCAAAGACTGCAAAGTAAATATAGAAAGACTCATTCTTCTTTAAGCATGCTCACAAAGATTTTTATTAAGTACATAAAATTAACCAGGGCTCCTCCTGCCAGCCTCTACTCAAAGGGCATCCATATGTGGCCACATTTGGACCCAAGGGTAGCCAGTCAAGCCTTTGGCTGACAGTATCCACACAGTATCAAAAGACAAGCAAAAACAATCCAATTCCCTCTCTTGAAAATTTAAATTAGGAAATACCAATACTAAGAGAAAGAGGCATTTATTTGTGCGAGGATGAGCTGGAGTTATGAGCAGTTTCTCAGAGCCATAAGGCAGTAAACAGAAATTATTATGAACCAGAAACTATGAGACAACCAAAATTATGATGTATGAAGAAATGATACATAAAGCAGAGGAAAACAATAATCAAATGGTATCAGTTCAAAAGGAAGCAGGCAGACGAGGAACACTCAAGTTTTATTCATAGGGTAGCTGTGGAATGGAGACTCAGGAAGCTGAGGTTTCAAGAGCTGTTTCTGTTCCGACCTCTCCTTCCAGTGACAATCTCCCTGAGGCTTGGCACTATTATAGTGACTGAACTGAATTTGCATGAGATTCTATCTCCTTGGTGGCCATGTTCCCCTTATATGAAGAAGCTTGATTAAATGTTTAACAACCGATATCTTAATCAAAATGTTTTTTTAAAAAAACAATCACAGAAAGAGATGGATTTTTTTTCAATATACAGTGAGATGTTTAAAATGTGGTTCCATGTTTCACAACAATGTGAATATACTTAACACTGCTGAAGTGTACACTTAATGATTAAGAGGGTACATTTACATTCTGTGCTTTTAACGACAATTTCATAGATAGATAGATAGATAGATAGATAGATAGATAGATAGATAGATATGGATATTTCTCTCTATAAGATAATATAAAGAAAATATGGAAAGAATAGGACATGGTGCAGAATTATAAATGAGTTTAGAATAAAGCTTCTTGTCTTGTGATATGCCCATATAATAATGGTATTTTCCAGAATAATAGAATGTTATCCCTTAGTTTAGAGTCATAGAAAAATAACCTGCTATTCCACTCTTAACCCCACACCCAAAATGATGATATAAAAAGATTGAAAGTAGTTGGATATTAGAAGTGGAATTTTGGAAAAAATAAATTGATTTTCTGTGATCACTTTTCCAAAATAAAGGAAAGTAGTATAATAAGACCACCTGAAAAGTTCCATATATTTCTTACACAGCTTGAGAAACACACTGGATGAAATTAGTCAGACTCATCCGTAAGTAACATAAGGTTCCCGAATCTGGCTAGTGTGCTACTTTAAAACAGGAGTGAAAGAAAGATTGCTTCATTGGGGGTCATGCGCAGTCCTAGAATAATTTGGGACAAACATGTAGTCTACACATGAGAGAGTTAGTGTAGCTTCAGCTCACATCTTGTCCAAAAGAGTCCACTGAAGGGACAAATAGAAAGAAGGTGAAAGTGCCACCATGTGACTAGGTTCTAAGGAAGGAGTTAGTACCCAGCCATGCAGCCAACTGCAATTAGAGATGCATTTGCCCTATCAAAGGAACTAAAAGTGAGTGTTGGAAATCTCCAACAATGACAGAAAGAGAGGCAAAGGGCCACAGGGTCTCTGATGAATCCACAAAGGTGTCCCAAAAGACTCAGCTGTAGATTACCAGGTCTAGAGAGCACTGATGCTAGATCACCAAACAATGGCAGGCAAGCAAGTGCATGCTTGTGCTCTTTACACTTCTGTCTCCCCAGCTTTAAACCTAGGGTGTTCTGCAATTGCTTCGGGGGAGGAAGGATTAACCTACAAGAGGAAAAAGAACAAACCACCCAGAATCCCCACCCACTGGCCACCAGCCTGCAGCGAGCTGACTAGAAAAGGAGAGAAGCTTTACCTTTAAATGAAATTTAGTATTTTGACAGGACTATTAATTACTGACTAAATGATTTACTGACTAAAAGTTGTTGTTTTTTATTACCTAAAAGTGACCATCAAAATGATGGGAATTTCTTTAAATTTCATCCAAGGCCAACAAAAGAAGCATCTCCACAGAATAAATTTAAGGAGGTATTGAGAAACAAACATAAAGTTGCTTTATAATTATACCTCACAAACCCTGCTTTTTCAATGGAAAGGTTGCAGATATTTAATTTTAGGAAACAGACTAGATAAAATTGAAAAAGGCTCAATCTGATCGTATAAACTTTACATTTTAAAAATAACCAAAGAAAATACCACAAACCCTTATTTAAATAGGAACAATATTCTTTTTTTGTTTTAATTAAAGTTTATTGGGGTGACAAAAGTTACATAGATTTCAGGTGTACAATTCTGTGTTCACACATTGTGTGTTCCCCACCCAGAGTCAGTTCTCCTTCCATCACCATATATTTGACCCCGTTTCTCCTCATCTCCCACCCTCTCCCCCCTTACCCTCTGGTAACCACTAAACTACTGTCTGTGTCTATGAGTTTCTGTTTCTTTATTTGTTTGTTCTGTTCCTTTGTTGTTTTCAGTTTTATATACCACATATCAGTAAAATCATATGGTTCTCTGCTTTTTCTGTCTGACTTATTTTGCTTAGCATTATAATCTCAAGATCCTAAGAAAAAAGAACAATACTGGAGGTATCACACTCCCTGACTTCAGCTTGTACGACAGGGCAACAATAATCAAAACAGGATGGTATTGGCAGAAAAACAAACACACAGACCATTGGAATAGAATTGAGAACCAGAAATAAACCCACATAAATATGGACAGATAATTTTCGACAAAGAAGCCAAAAACATACAATGGAGAAAAGACAGCCTTTGCAATAAATGGTGCTGGGAGAATTGGAAAGCCACGTGCAAAGGAACAATATTCTTGACTAGCAAAGGTACTAGTAAAATAAAACAAACAAAGCATGACAAAATAGCTTGAGATTATATCTAGATAGCTAAAGGAACTGGAGAGTATTAGAACATCATGAATTTTCTATGTAGAAAATGTTGTAAATTCCATTTTCCATTCCATTGCAGACCCATTATTTTACAAAGTATACCATCAAAATTCTAGGCCTACGCCTATTCTCTCAATATTCAAGTTTCTAACATGTATAATGAAACAGATACAGATTTTAAGCATAACAATAGTAATATTAGTAAGAATAATTGTAATTTACTGAGCATTCAGTCTGTCAGGCTTGGTGCTGTAAGACTGACATACATTGTCTTATTTGTCCTTCAAAGTACTATTGTAGGTACTGTATTTCCCTGAAAATAAGATGGAGTCTTATATTCATTTTTGCTCCAAAAGACACATTAGGGCTTATGTTCAGGGGATGTCTTCCTGAAAAATCATGCTAGGGCTTATTTTCTGGTTAGGCCTTATTTTCGGGGAAACATGGTATGTAGTTGCTATTATTATTGCCATTTTTGCAGATAAAGACACAGAGGCAGAGAAAAGTAAAGGAATTTGCCCAGGGCCATGCCAGTAATAACTGCCCAAGCCAAACCCAGGACCTTCACTGCTTTAGTGTGTTTTACTTTCCTGAGAAAATATGCAGAACACTGAGAGATGTATGAGAGTGTTTATTGATCTATCACCAGGCTTTGATTTCTGACCTTGCAGGGGTCCCAGGCTCTTTTAACACTGATGCCATTGGGACAGTCAGAAAGGGCATGTTGTCTCCTGACATAAAATCTCACTTCCACATGGGCCTGCCATTGAACTCATTAGAAGTAGTTAATCCTTTCGGCCCCCAGCTATCAGCAGTCCCTTTAATAAGTCCTAAAATGATTAAAATAAATCTTCTTTATAATTCCCATCAGCAACAAAATTATTAACAAGTAAAAATGATTTCCATATGTTTCTGACTTGCCTGGAGACAAAATTCAGGAATCTATTAAAATTACTCCTGGCCATCAAGCAGAAAAACAAATACGCTATCTCTAATTCATTGTTCATAGCATTGGGCCAGTTTACCAAACAACATGACCTGCAAACAACTGCACAGTTGTCCCTACTGACAGTACGCTGGCAATTTTCAATCCGCTAACAAAAATGTTTAAAAGCACCTTCCTTATGACAACTTGAGGCTTTCTACATTGATAGATTCTAAAATATTGTTCATAAATTATCCCTCAGACCTGTAGAAATTGTGCTACTTCTATAAATAAATAATATAATCCTCTTTACAGCAAGGAAATAATACACCAAAGCCATATAATCATTCCTATACACACATTATCTTCAGAATAACATTTTTGCTTCAACTGAGACTTTGCTCAGAAAATCCAATTGGGTAATGTGATTGGCTGCATCTTAAAGCCCTGAGGGCCACAGGAAGAAAACATCACTCTGCCCCTGGCTTCTGGGTGCCAGTGTGCCCTGACTGAGGTCACAGTCTGCCCTCTTCCCCCATGCTTCTCAGTCCTGTGCTTGTTTCCTTATCATCATCTTTCCCTGCTTCTCTTCATTTCCATGTCCTCATTAACTTCATTGTTCTCATCAGATGACTGGGAGTGATCGCGAAGAGATGACTGGTAAATGAATTGCATTAGCAATCAGTTTACTTGAGGCTGAACCTACCTCCTTGTATGTGTGAATTAGGGAATTACCGTGTTTCCCCGAGAATAAGACCGGGTCTTACATTAAGTTTTGCTCCATTAGGGCTTATGTTCAGGGGATGTCATCCTGAAAAATCATGCTAGGGCTTATTTTCCGGTTAGGTCTTATTTTTGGGGAAACACAGTATAAAGTCAAGGAAATGAGAGAGGGGAAAGGGAGTGAGAAGGAAGGAAGGAAGGAAGGAAGGAAGGAAGGAAGGAAGGAAGGGAGAGAGGGAGGGAATGTGACATCGCAGGTATTTGTAGCAGTGCATCTAGAACAGATGTTATATGAAAAAGATGTTATACCATTCTCACTGTGATAATAGATCTTTCAAATATGTATATATAATCTATGTAAAATATAATATATATAAAATATATAAAATACTACATATATTATAAATATATATATATGTGTGTGTGTGTGTGTGTGTGTGCGTGTGTGTATATATATATATATGAAAGCCTGAAGAGTTTTAGGAAGAAAGTCTTGTGTTTCCCCTTGATTCTTCTACTCATAATCTTTTTTTCTCCCAAATAATTCTATCTCACTTGGTTGAGATGGGATGGAGAGTGGAAGGTGGAAAAAATAACATATCTGGACTTTATTCAGTGTGGGTATAGATTTGAAATCCAGGCAGTCTGGCCAATAGAATGAAATTACCTAGCAAATGTGTTGAAATATCTAAAACACTTTTTAAAAATCTGCGAGGCACTTTTAGCTTGCCAACCATATGTTGAACCCCAAATATTTACACTGGTGTGATTCAGAAAAAATATGATTTGAAACCAAGATATTTCTCTACAGATAAAGTAGCCTAAAGATTCTTACACCATGTTGATGAAAGGTATGTGTTATGGGCTGAACTGTGTTCCCCCCAAATTTACATGTTAAAGGCCTAATCCTGAATCCCTTAGGTTGGCTGTATTCGAAGACAGAGCCCTTAAAGAGGTGATTAAGGTAAAATGAGGTCATATGGCTAATATGACTGGTGTCTTTATAAGAAGAGAATATTAGGGCACAGACAGGTACAGAGGAACACCAAGTGAATACACAGTGAGAAGCTGGCTATCTACAAACCAAGGAGAGAGGCCTCAGAAGAAATGAACCCTGCCAAGACCCAGATCTCTGACTTCCAGCCACCAGAACTGTAAGAAAGTATATTTCTGTTGTTTAAGCCACCCAGTCTGTGATAGCTTGATACGGCAGCCTTAGCAGACTAACACAGTGTGCCACACAGATCCCAGTTCTCATCCAACTTCTCAAAGATCAGAGGGCAGATTGGAATGATTTAACTTTAGATACGGTAAGGATATGAAAGGAACTCCAAAATTATAATAAATGAGAGAAAAGGGTTAATTAATGCAAAATATCATACTTCTACTATTTCTTATCAACTTGCAAAATAGGCTGTGAGTTATAGGTTGGGGCCAACAATATTATGAATACCCGAGACCTAGAAAGATAAAAAGGATAGCCTTTTTGTAATTTCCATCTATTTTTCCAGAACGCAGAACATGAGTTTTGGTAGTCCTTTGGTTTTGGGGAGACAGGAAGGATAAAACATGAAAATGTCTGTAGGCAAATAAAACTGCCTGGTTTTATGCCATGGTCTTCCTGTTTCACACTGAATAGATACCTTCATAAACAGTAAACACCTTTCCTGATATTCCACTGAAAATTGAGAGGAAATTAGGAACAAAAATTTCATAAAAACATCTGTCAAAGAAAGTATGATACATTATCTCCCAAATTATATGAGGATGTTTCAATATTAATACTTTTACATTTTCCATTTGGAGATAGGAAGCATTATACTTAAGAATCAGCTTTACCCATTACAACCAGCTTCATTTTTTACTACTAATATTAACACATTTTACTGAATTCATTGTACTCATAAATTGACATGTGTTTCATTACATAAATCAAAGGGTGGGGGGTGGGGAGAGGGAGAGGAGGGAAGGGGAGGAGAGGAGAGGAGGGGAGGAGAAGAGGAGAGGAGAGGAGGGGAGGGAAGGAAAAGAGGAGGAGGGAGGAGAGGGAGAGGGAGAGGAAGAGAGGGAGGGAGAGAGGGAGGAGGACAGAGAAGGAGGGAGACATTGTGCCTTTTAAAATGGAAAAGCAAGATACGCACAGGAGTTTATACATTGTGCATAATAAAAATGATTTATTTGAAGGAATTTCTAAATGTCTTTTAATAAGATTTCAGGTTTTTTTCAACAGAGAACAAAGACGAAATAGCCATCTGAAACACTCTTCATGGTTTCTAGGTGTTTTCTATTACTTTTCTTTCTTTTTTTTTCTCTCAATGCTGCTTATCTATTTAGGGCTCTTGGCTTCCATTGATCTTTACAGATTCACAACCTTCTGTAACTCCACATTACTTTCCAGAGGCAGATTTGTCTACATGCCTCATTTCTGATTCTGCTGTTATTAGCCTAATAAGTATTCACCCTCATACTTGCTGCAAAGTGGTTTTCTAACAGCACAAACAAATAAATGAATAAATAAAAAATGTGACTTCATTTGCTGCACACAATATTTGTACTTAAAAATAAGCTGCAGGTTTTTTTTGTTTGTTTGTTTTTTTTTGTATGCTCATAAGAAATTTGCAAATCCATCAGGTCAAAATAACCAGTACATGTAAAATACCTGTTACTTACCACCAATTTTATTTTTAAGAGATATTTGAATAGTTGAAAGAATTGTCAATCTGTGCATTTTCTTTTGATTATAGAGGAAACAGCCTGCCATTATACCAGAAATAGTTAATATAACAGAAGTAGGCAGCCCAGAAATACATGATTTGTATTTATCTGAAAAACGTCTAGGCAGAATAGTATATGCCAAATTCTTTAAGAAGGTGTTGTAGGCTTGTAACCTACCTTTTATGGGAATCTTAGATTAAGATATTAGTAATTATAAGATTTCTTTTTCTCCAGGAAATTTTTCTGATGTGACTTCTACAAATATATTACTTAGGTTTTTATTGGTACCTAATGTATGCATATGTGTTCACTACTGTTGTAGAACATACAGGAAATATTTTAAAATATAAGATATGGTCTCCACATTAAGTTGCTTACAATTTAGCTGAAGAGAAAAAAATTAAGAGACATAAACAACCAAGACCCAATTCAACTAAATCCTAAGATAAAGTTACTCCTAGATGAGTTCTGAAGAGAGAATTTCAGTGAGAATGGAAATAGACAACGAAAAGCTCAGAGAGGAAGTTAATATAATCTCTGGAGTGATCAACTGACTTATTGGCTCCATTCTTCACCCCAACCCTATCTACAGGCTTTGACACGTGACTTTGCATTTCCTCCATCAAAGACTGAATGTATTCCCCTGCATCTTAACTTTGTGAATGACCTTGTGACCTGCTTTGACCAACAGAAAACTAGCAAGCAAAGGCATGGAATGTGCTTCCATGGTAGGGCACGCCTCTTTGCACTTTTGACATCCCTGCCCAGGAGAAGAGCATCTCCCAGGTACCAGCTGCTTCCTCAGCCTGGGCCCCAGAATGAACACAGGTGGAGCAAACCTGAGCCCACCTTTCTGTGAGGAGCCAAATTCACCTGGACTTGCAGTTGGAAGTAGAGCATCCAGATGAACTCAGCCTAGATTAGGCAACTTGCAGACATGTGAAAAGAAGAAATTGTTAGCCACTGAATTTTAGGAGTATTACATAACAATAGCTGATTGATACACTCAGAGACAGGTTATAGCTTGAATAGGTAAAGGGTAAAACAATAAGAAGGTATCTGTGTCTGGTACAACGTGCTTTGCCAGCTTTGCATGTGAATATTTCATGTTTCTTTTATTTCTCCAAATATCTACTACTCTACTCATCCATATTAGCAAGAAATCTGGTATCTCCTATTAAAAACCAGCACCATTCCCCTCATTTGTGCAATAACTGTGGTCACTGACTCAGTCTAAATTAGGCTAAAAGAGACCAATAATTTTCTCAGTCCAGCAGGAGGCCCAAGTTTCCATTTTCCTTTGCCCTCATCACTATTATATGACGTTGCTGTGAAAATGCGTCCCACAGAGATGGCTACCTTTCTCCATTACTACAGTGAGAGCCATACTAGTTTAGATGTTTGTACAGGACTCAAGAGTACCACATCACCGGAACCCCCAAGGTGATAGCCTTTTGAAAAGTGTCTACTTGCATGCATACCTTTTGTCCTCAAAGCAGAATTGTTGGGTCAAAGCAGCTTCAACTACAAGCTGTAAGAGAACAAGTCCTCTCCCAACACCTCTAGACACTAGTGGAAAAGGAACACTTTCTCTTTTCTTGAGGTGAGCTTCCCTTTGGAACTGTTGCTTCCAGTAGACCCAAGTCACCACCATCTAATCAATCACAGGGTCTAGTAACATTCAGTCTCACCAAAAAAGGGTCAGGTGGCGGTGCCTTTATTCCCATGGAGCTCCTTGCTCTCATGCAAAACACTCCCCTTACCCCCAGTGAACTATGCGTACCAAGGAACATCGTGAGATGTAACTTTTATTAGTTCATAAAAAAATATATAGGTGCCTATTTACCTGCCTTTTTAGAAGTCCAATGCGCTATCCATTGCGCCACGGAGCCACCTTTTACCTGCCTTTTTATACCAAAAGTGTCACTTAGGGATTTAAGGGGGATTCAGAGAATCTGAATTCCTAGGCTATGCTCTTCTTCTTCACCTTGGAGAAGCAGTTTCCAGTTTCTTTTGCTAGAATTGTTTTTAGATTCTGTCTTACCAAGCATCCCACCACAAATACAAAACCCTAAAGCTAACAATGAGCTTGAGATATTTATAGACTATGCATGCCTTTAAGAAATATTTACTGAGTGCCAAGTGGGTCCAGGCATACTACTGGGTGCTAGGGATACTTAGATAAACAAGATACATTTTAGGACTTCAAGTGGCTCTCTAACTAATGGAAGAGTCAAAAGGAAGTTATAATTAATTAAAATGCAAAGAGATGTTGTGCTTAATAGAGAAATATTAAAAATAATGTTCAGCAACAGCGTACTGGTTAAATAAATTTTATACAACCATGTATGTATTTTGTATCCACAAAAACAAAGTTGTAGAATATTTATTGACATGTTTTCGATATGTTATCGAAAGAACAGGCAGTTACATGCAATACTGCAGTATAACACGTACTTGTTATATGTAAATTATATATAAATATATCTTATATATTTACATATTAATATATGTTTATATATAAACATATATAAATATATAATACACATTAATATATAAATTCATATTATACAAAAATATAATGTATTGGCTAAAATGTTAATTACAGTTACCTTTTGGTAGTGGGGTGAAGATAATTTTTTCTTTTTGCTTATTTGTATATCTAATGTGTCTACAAGGAACATCTATTATTTGTATAATAAAGAAGAATTAAAAGTAATTTTAAGAAAATGTTAACACACATGAAGACCAATGCTCCAAGCAAAGTATGATTGTTCATGGTCAGGAAAATTAGAAATGGTGAAGTAATGCAAACTCCTCTTCACTGTAAGACTCCAGTATTATGTTCTCATGCTACTTGGTTCTATAGCTGGGCCTACAATGGGACCAATCTCTCTCCACATGAAGCTTGCTTCTTAAAGAAATTTTTGCAAGTAATTTTAAATGAAATGCATTAGGATTTAAAGTCTTATGTAAAATCTCTTCCCACATCATCAAAACTAAGAATTCTCTTACTTTAGAGTATGACTTATTTTCTGTTATTTGCATAAGGACTTAAGCACAAGATTGGTAACTGTTTATGCTAAAATGCCACATGTGATGACAAACTGCTTCTCATCTATGCATCAAGAGGCAAAGGAGATATTTATGGACATATTATAAAAAATCTGTTAACCTTTTGCTTTCCCTCAGAGGACATTATAATTCACATTTTCTAAATTCATGTATTGTCATTCTCAGTATTTGCCCTGAAATATCCAGCCATGCTTTCATTATTTATACTGCCTTGGAAACAGTTTGAATAAAATAATTTATTGAGCATGTAATATGTGTCAGGTATTGTGTTAAGTCTTTTACACTTTTCTCATTTAATCCTCAAAACAATTCTGCACATATTGTTATATACTGCCATCCCATTTTATAAATTGAAAAAACTGGTACTTAAACAGGAGTAATTCCTCACTAAAAGGAACCAGGGGTCTTGGGAGAAATGGCTGATCCAGGGCTGAGGAAGGTAAAGTAGAAGGTGAACCTGGAATGTTTTGGGGCACAAGAAAATAAGGAAACACTCAAAAGCTAAAAACAAAAACAAAACCCAACCAAACAAAAAAACATGGGAACCAGATTAAGTGGGGTCCTACTAAGAAAACTGGGACAATTTGGTCATCAAAACAATGATAGTAATGGTTTATAATACAACTAAATATTTTTAATTAAAGTTTATTGGGGTGACAATTGTTAGTAATGTTACATAGATTTCAGTGCACGAGGACAACTAAATTTTTGAATAAAAGAATCCATGAGTTCATATAGGGGCAAGTAATAGGTAAATAGGTAGGTAGGTAGATAACATGCACACATACATATATACATAAAGACACACATATATACATACATAGAGAGGGTGAAGAGAAAGCTCTTCTTTATAGCAGAATACCAAATAATATAAAACTAATAATTAGAAAATCACCATTTTGCAACCTCCTAGAAATAATTTATTCAGATGAGGATTATTCATGGGTGGAAAATCATCGAGTAAAAGTTTGTTGGGGAAAAGAATATTTACCTAGTGTTTCTCTGTAGATAGCTTGTTAGTTACAAAGGAAAATGGGTACCTTTACAGTAAAGAAATCTGCTATATAATACCTTAGCCAAGTGATCCAAGTGAACATCACCAAAGTGAAGCAAACTGACAAGTGCCTTCAGATGCATGCGCTGAGCAGGACACATCACTTATGCAGTATTTTTGCCAATAATTCATTGCCTTGAATAAAATCATTAAAAAACTTTAATCCGAATTAGGTGACATTCTATAAAACTGGCCCAGGCTTTTCAAAAATAAGAATGACATAAAAAAAAAAAAAGAAGGCTAAGGTTAAGAGACTCCGCATTCTAGGTCAAAAGACTAATTAGACATGAAAACTAAAGCAATATAACATCCAATATAATATCCTGGATTGGATCCTGCACCAGAAAAAGAAAATGATTCTAAAGAACAGTTTGGGAGGAAATCGATTATATTTAAATTGAGATTTTATATTAGATGCTTATATCAATATCAAATGTTCTGAATTTGATAACTGACGATGTAGGAGATTATTTTTATTCTTAGACAGTACATGATGAAATAGTTAGGGATGAAGTGTCATTATGTCAAAAACTCCCTCTTAAATGGCTAATGTAATAACAACAATACAGATAATATGTACTTAGAGTATGAAATAAAGTAAATATAGAAAAATCTAGGTCACTCTAAGTGAAGGATTAAGGGTGCTTATTGTACTTTTCTTTCACCTTTTCTCTACATTTAACATTTTTCAATACAAAAAGTTGGGAGAAAAAGGAGTTTAAGCAAACTTGCCAAAGACACACAGGGAGTGAAGGGTGGTGCTAGGACTGAAACCCAGACATTGTTTGCAAAGCCAGCAAGGGCTGTTGACTACCCCTATTATGGCCCCAGCCAGAGTGATCTCTTCAAAACGCCATTCTGCTCCAAGCCTTTCCATGGTTTCCCTTCTCACTCAGGTAAAAGCTAATATCTCTATCTACAATAGCTTACACGGCCCTGCACCACTTCTACTCAGAGTGTGGTGTGCGGACTGGACGAAACGAGAAATGCAGAAACCCGGACCCCACTCCAGATGCCCTGAATACGAACCCACATTTCAATAACATCTCTAAGGTATCCATGAGCACCTTAAAGCTTGAGAAAGGCTACCTCCATGACTAGGCTCATTACCAACTCTGACTTCATCTCCTACCAGTCTTCCTCAGTCTCACTCTGTTCGACACGTTGGCCTCCTTGTATTTCTTGAGCTTCCATATACATGATAGCACGTCAGGGCCTTTGCACTTGCTATGTCTTCTGCTTGCAGTGACCATGTCACTGATACCCACCTGGCTCAGTTGTCCTAATTCCTTCAAGACTTTTCTCAAACATCATACAATCAATGAGGCTTTCCTGATATAAAATCTCAACACATCTGCATTCCCCCAGAAATTCATATCTTATTCACCCTGCTTCCTTTTTCTCCAAAGCCCTTATAAACCACCTGGCATACTATGTCTTTGTTTGTTTACCTGTTCATTGTCTTTGTTCCACTACATGCCTATAAACTCCATGAAAGCTGGACACGTTGTCTGTTTTGTTCTTTGCTTTATCCCTACTGCCTAGAACAGTACCTGATCCATGGTATTGAATACATTCTCATTAAATGAATGTATAAGTAAATTATCTGTAAGTCTCACACCAGCCTTCTCACTGCCCTCATTTTCGAGAAAAAGAGGTTCGGACAAGTCAAGGAACGTGCCCAAGATCACACAACTTAAATCTGATACCTGAGTCCAAATTCAAACTCTCTGCAACTCTTTTACCGTTGGTCTACAGAAGAGCTCAACCTACAAAGTCACTGCACTGCCCTGAGGAGGAAGGTGAAGTCTTATCATTACATGGCCCTTCATAGACAGAAAGGATTTTCTTTTTTTATTCTTACTTTATCCCACAATGGAACCAAGATATCACGTCATCTGAAGCTCTCAGCACCGATGTGTAGCAAGTAAGTATAGTCTGATTAGTATGTTGGCCAGATGATTCTCCTCTTTATCAAGGGACAGGCAGTTGAATGGCAGTGACTACCTTCCACCTGGTATGATGGCGTTGTTAAGTCACTGATCCTTCTTAAATGTGTTTCTGAAGCTATGACCTGGGCACTACCTTTCTTTGGATCAGTATCTGTGCTGCATCAGACAGTAGCTACATCTGTGTACATCACCCCAGTTCTCTTTATGTTCTTACTGTTCTATCACCCAGAAATGTGTTTCATTTGATTTTAAACTCAATGACCCAAACTCTAGAAGTGCATTTTGGTTAATGACTTCATTTAAAGCATCTGACAGAAATGCACGCATACAAATCAAGGCATTCGTCCTCTCCGGTGAGGTCGGTGGATCTCAAAACTCACTGAACTTTGGAAGCAGTGGGGGAGTTTTTAAAACATATACTGATGCCTGGGCCCTGGCATAGAGGTTCTTATCCAAATGGTTTGGCATAAGTCCAAAGCATCTGTATTTTTGTAAAAAACCTGAAGTAACTGTAATGATCAGCCAGTTTTAAGAACCATTCTAGGACTTCAAGAAAACAGATATCCTGTGTGTGTGTGTGAGCACGCGTGCGCGCGCGCACACACACACACACACACACACACACACACTAACATCTCAGACAGTCTGTAGCAGCTGTGGCTCTAACAGAGAGAAATACCAAGCAAATGATAAAAGGAAAAACAAGTCACTGAACTGACCCTCAGCAAACAGCGTGGACCTGACTCAATGACCAGTGAAAGTCAATGAGGTGCTGAGTCCATTTACACTACTGATTTAACTGCTCACTGAGCTGTATTTCTTTATATGTTTTCAGTCCTTTTAAAGCATCAGGTAGGTCTCACAGAGAGGTGTCTAGCAGCTTTTGATACAGCAACAACCTTGACTCACCTTCAAGGAACACTATTTATAAGACACTATAAAGTCCAGTTATGATACATGGGGCCCAGCAACCCAAATTATCTACTTCACCATAAAAGAAATGGTGTAGATTTCAACAATGGGTATTTATTGCATCATATCCATCTTATTTGTCAATACTAAAGTTACGTTTGTTTGCAATAGTTAAAACATCATCAAAATATAAAATTAATACTGTGGAGGCTAGAGTTTTCTTCACAAGGTAAGTTGCTCTCTAGTAGGAAATGAAGCCTATTCTACTAGAGATAATTCCTTCAAGGAAAAAACCTCACTCTACTTCCTAATGCTTTAAGTATGTATTTTGATCATGCCAAAAGCAAAATCAATTTTTGAAACTGTATTCAACTTCACGGTATGAAGAAGAAAGGAAGGCAATGAAAAGCACTTGATATGTTACTGTTCCCCATCACTCCTGCTCCTTACCACAAACCCCACCAGTCTCTAGTCACTGAATTCTTACTTTCTCCCAGTTCAAATCCAATTTCCTTCAAGAAGCTACACGGAGCACTGTGATCCGAAAGCCATCTTTCTTTCTGCTTTATCAATTCATGATTCATTTGTACCCGGGTATGATGTTGTATCATTAGTTATCTTTTTATGGGCTTATACCTTTACACAATAACTGAACACCGCTCATCTTAAGGATAAGAGTTATATCTTATATTACTTTATATTTTTCTCATAGAGCTTGCTCACTACATACATAGCACCTACTAGGTGTTCAATAAACATAAGTTGATTTGTTAGCAAAATTCTTATCTAATTTTTGAAAATGAATTAACAAACATGTTAGTGTGAGGGGTCCTGCTTGATTTCTTACCTTGAAGTTACAAGTTGAATAGTGATAATTCAACAAAGAACTCCCTACACAACACACAAACACATCTGAGAGATTAGCACATTGAAACATCTTAAGGTAGGCGAATCTGGGCAAATAGGGTGGGAGGGAAGGGAGAAGGGCAGAGACAGGAGCCGCAGATGCAGCCCAGAGCTCCTTGCCCATCCTGGGAGAGGGGAGGAGTCAGGCTGCAGGTGCTCTCTCTGTGGCCTGAACACTCCTGCCTGAGTGATCAGAGTATAATGTGGCTGAACCCAGGATCTGGGCAGAGACTTGGGGCAGAGACCAAATACAGCAGTGTGATAGCTGTGGTCTAGAAGCCACCACTGCCAGGCAGGAAACAAAGCCATGGAGACTGGCTGCCTCCCCCACCCTCCCAGAGCTACAGCAGACCATAGAAGAAACCATAGCATTGAACGATGGGTTAAAGAGCAGTGTGGGGACAGAGCCAGGAGTGCAGTTTCCAGGCTCTCGCCGTCACATGGAAAGGTGCTGGCTCAGGTAGTAAATGGCCATCAGCTGTGATTGGATGCCGTCAACTGTGGCTAGTTGGCCATCAGCTGTAACCATTGAGCCATTGGCCACTAATATAACTGCCACAGCTACGTTGGGGAGTAGAGTCGAGGAGAGTCACTGGTCGGTAGGCAGAAAAGCAGACAGCATGTCACACGTCGTGTGAACCCAGCCTCCAGTGAGACTATAGTGGTATGACTCCCCTACCTATGGCTCCGTGGGTTTTCCTTTTTGGCCTCACCATGTCCTGCGTTCTTATGTGGGGAGTGGGAGCAGAGACCCTGCAGGCCGCCTCGCGTGACAAATGGCGCAGGGAGCAGGGTCCCCTGCACGAGAGGCAAAATCTCCTCAGCCCTGAGAACTGGAAAGACAGATCCTGAGTGGCATCTGCACACTGTGGCTAATCCCAGTAACAAGGGTGGAGATACAGAGGTGAGGCATCTGAGGTCTGGCAGTCACCATTACCGGGAAGAGAACAAAGCCACAAACATACCAGCAGCCTCGCCCATCTGACCCCTCCCCAACCCTTCACAGCTGACCCCAACGGAGACACCTGGCACAGCTCAGGCAGCACAGCACTGTGATTTCAGGGGCTCAGAACCCTATCGCCCACCACATCCTCCCACGGGGTGGTGCCCTGACACCGAGGTTACCTGGTCACAAAGGAGACACTGACACCCCCAGGGAATATAAGGCATCTTCCACCACTAGAAGCCAAACCAGAGTTATAGTAAATAAAATGCTCTAGTGCCACCTACTGGAAAACAAAAGAAAGACCTTCATATCAACCTTCTGCAGAGCTCATTACCGTAAATGCCTAGGCAGAAAAATAATCCATCAAATACTACGAATGACCAAGGTAACAAGGCAGCTCAGAAAGAAAATGAAATGACAGAGAATTCAACATTGCAGTCCTGAAAAAACTCAACAAGACTCAAGAAAACTTACATAGGCAGTTTAATGAACTCAGAAACAAACTCAACAACAAAAAAATGAATACTTTACTAAAAAGATTGAAATTTTAAAAAAGAACCAAATAGAAATTCCAGAGCTGAAGAAGTTAGGAAGTTATCTTAAATAAAAGACATGAAGAATTAAATAGTGAGCTTAGGAAATAGAGCTCACCATATAGAGGAAAGAATTAATGACATCGATGATAGAAATCTGGAAATGATACAGAT
The DNA here is from genome assembly GCF_057876585.1 of Rhinolophus sinicus. NCBI lineage: Eukaryota > Metazoa > Chordata > Mammalia > Chiroptera > Rhinolophidae > Rhinolophus > Rhinolophus sinicus. Next base: position 17,720,665 of record NC_142518.1, on the reverse strand, counting down.
GAAAGAGAGAAAATTAAGAGTTAAAAGAAATGAAAGAACTCTACAAGAATTATCTGACACCATCAGAAAGAGCAATAGGTATACAAGAATAATGAGTATACCAGAAGGAGAAGAGAGGGAGAAAAGAACAGAGAGCCTACTCAAAGAGTCAAAGAGAACTTTCCAAACCTATGAAAACAACTAGATCCTTGAATCCAAAAAGTAAACAGAAGATCTAATTACCTCAATCCAAAAAGAACTTCTCCAAGGCAAATTATATTGAAACTGTCAAAAATTAACATCAAAGAAAGAATTCTCAAGGTAGCCAGGGAAAAGAACATGGTAACAAATCAAGAAAAACCCACTACATTATCACAAGATTTTTCACAAGAAACACTGAAGGCTAGGAGGGAGTGGGATCAAATATTCAAACTATTAAATCACCAGTCAAGGATAATATATCCAGAAATTTATCCTTTAGATATGAAGGAGTAACAAAGACCTTTCCAGATATACAGAAATGAATTTTCCACCACAAGGCCTGCATTACAAGAAATACTGAAGGGAGTTCTTCTACCTGAAAGAAAAAACTAAAGGACACAAAACTATAAGTAAGATCACTAACAGAGATAAAGAAGCAGGAAATGGCAATACCTATTCAGGATAGGGCACAATACACTTAAACATAACATAAAAATTAAAGGAGGTAAAAACATAAGAGAAGAAGAAGACAACTGCTACTACAATTTGGAAATTAACTCACAGCATAAACAGGGACAATTTGTAACAACAAAAATATAAAAGGGGAGGGGGTAAAGGTCTGAATTTCCAAAGAAGAATAGAGATAAGATGCATTGACGAAAAAAAACACAAACTACTATATATAAGAAACATTGCTTTGTATAAACCTAATGGTAACCACATACAAAAATCTGAAACTGAGACACATAACATAAAGAAAGCTGAAACACAGGAAAAAAATCATAGAATAACAACAAACTAAAATAATAGAAACAAAGGGGAAAGGAAACAATGGAGACATAGACCTACCAGAAAACAAAAGATAAAATGTCTATAGGAAACTGTCAGATATCAATAATCACCCTAAATGTAAGTAGACTGAAGTCAACAATATAAAGGCACAGCGTAGCACATGGGACCAAAAAATAAAACCCAACCATATGCTGCCTCCAGGAGACACAAAATGGTGAAACAAAAGTAAAGGCTGGTTAACTCTTAGCTTTATTCTTTGTGCTCTTTCCCTGTACAATTAAATAGTATATACCTGTATTTGCTTAGCTATTTCAAACTGTATGAGAAATTAAATCATAATATATTCAACTTCTTGCTCACTTTTTCCTTTTTCCTCTAGCAATAACCCTCATTGGAGGGTTCTCTGGTAGTACTCGTGATGGTAAGAAAAACAAGACCAGCCAAGCCCATAGAAGTTTAGAGTCTAGCCACAACATAGGTCATATAAGGAAGATGGTGACACATACTCTAAGAAATAAGTAAATGACAAGTAAAAAGAAGGGTTGTGAACAGAGGTTGCAGATGACAGCAACTTATTGTAAAACAAGTGACCAAGGCAGTGTTGGTCCTTGGGAAACTGCCAGTCCTGGGGCGACGGTGTGGGGGCGGAGAGGTCATTTTAAGCCAGGCTGCTTGGGGGGCTGGATGATGCTGTGGGAGTGGTGGGCAGGGGCCAGACCCTCAGATAATGGGTCTCACAGGTGAGAGACAAAGACTGGAATGGAAAGGACATCTTAACGGTTACCTTGGAGTGTGGGAGAGCAAGAGAGGAACCTCCACCCGGGGCCAGACTAGAAGGGGCCCTGTGCGCTTGCCCTGGGGCAGAGGAGCACAGTGCACAAGCCCGGTGTTTTAGGCATCGGATGTCCACAGAGTCTAGAAAGGAAACATCAATAAACCACAAAAGATCAGGGGCTCACAAAACCACTGGGCTCAGCCCCTTCCCTTTGGAAAGTAGATTTATTAGAAGTGAAGTCGGATCAGAGCCTAAGTGTGGCTAGTGAGAGAAAGAAGAGATCGGTGTGTTTCCTCTGATAACACAACACCTGTCGTGGGCCCTCCTCTGCCTTTGCCGCATCTTCCTCACCTCACGTCACTCCTGGGGCACAAAAAGGTCTCTGCTGGGTTTGCAGTAGGGAGACTAACCAAGAGCTTTCAAAGATGTACCATTTCCCAGGAAGCCTTTCATAGAAGACAGGAGTCGCGAGGAAGACTGATGAACGAGGACTGAGGAGACACACCACTTGGTAACTGGAGCGAGACTGGCTTCTGTCTGCTCTCAGACCCAGAAGGCCCGGACAGGGCTGTCGGGCTGAGCATCCCCTCCCTTACTTTCAGGGCTCTCAGGGACATGCGAGCTTTGTTCTATATGGGTGACCTTAAGTTGGAAGGAGGAGCAGTCCCTGGGCCCGTCGTTAGTCAGGTAAGGGTCCCGAGTGAGCATTCGGGTCACACCCCTACCCTGAACAGAGAGGCCCCAAGGAGCCTGCATCCTGCTGTCACCCAGGAAGGGCACAGGGAGGACAGCCTCAAGTCAGCACCGTGGTCTGTGGCTGTGTGACCCAGGACACTACAGGGACACATTCCAGGCCCTGCTAGTATTCAAGGGCAGAGTCCGGAGGGACAACAGGGCACCACAGACCCCAGGGCAGTGAGGTGGCACAGAGACTGCCCCCGCCGTCAACCCTGGGATGCCTTGGGCAGGGCTGTCAGACTGACTCGGAGAGAAGGGTGGCAGAATGGAGGGCCTTGGTCTGAGGAGAGGGTCCTCAGGTAAGCCAAGGAAGACGTCCCCGGCCCTGCCAGGAGTCCAGGTGAGGACCCTGAGTCAGGATGTAGGGAACCCTCCACCCTCAGAACTGAGAGACCACAGAGAACCCTGCCCCTGCTGGCTGCCCTGGGATACCTGGGCACTGTTGACAGGATGTGACATACTCACTTCCTCCCGTGGTGTCACAAAGGGGTGAGAGACTTACTCTAAGGGGTGTGGCCTAAGGCCCGCAGTGGGAGGATCTCTAGGCTTTCCAGAGGCCAACGTGAATACTGTGAGGACGAAGGGAACCACACAGCTCTCAGCAGTGGAAACAGGACAGAATTCTCTTCCTTACCTGGCCTCAGGAGTCCGAGACAGGTATGGTCAGAGGCGGAGATCCGCACTTCCTCCTGGGGGTCTCAGGGTGGTGCTGGCCTTAGGAGGAGGGGCAGGCCCAAGGGCTGGGGAGCAATTCTAGGCCAGAATGGGGGTGGAAGCAACCACTGAGGGACCACCACCACTAAATCGCAGGGATGACAAAGAATCTGGTCACATCCCTGGGTTCAGCCCTTGAAGACCCAGGACAGGGCTCTCCCGCTGAAGCTCCCCCAACACTTAGGTCTAGGACAGGTGAAATCCTTAGTTTGAAGGTGGAGCCACCATTCGACTAAAGGGGTGGGCATACCAGGCCCTATGTGGAGCCAAAGTAAGGGCCCTTATTGAGGACTGAGGACCCCAAAGTGACCGGGACAGAAACTCCCCACTGGGTCTTGGACAGGGGTGACACCCTGAGGATCCCCCTCACTTTCTTCTCATGGGTTCCATGAACTCCACCAATTGAATGTTGCCCTTGAACATGAAATGAGACTTCTCAAATGAAAAGACTGACAGCCACTGTCCCGTCAGTATGCTAGAGTCAGAAAACACAGGATGCAGCCTAAAGGGGACGGGCCGATTAGAGCAGGAGCCCTGTGGGAATTTCGAGCAGTGTCCTTGGGGAAAACTGCAAATGTAGCCTTGCTTATCACCACGGTGGTATTTCCATGCCGAGTCAGCGTCTCAGAGAGAAGCGGTCTTTGATGTGAGGGTTGTCCTCAGGTCAGCACGTGAGTGGTGGACCAACGCCCAAAGGAGTCAAGGGAAGACACTGACAGAGGACTGTGGGAGTGGTCACCATTCCTGTCAGCCTTGGGCGGCCCCACGCATGGCTGCTTGGCTCGGGTCCCTAAACATTTCCTACCGGGGGTTCTGAGGGACATGAGAGGCTCGGTCCGAGGCACCTGACTCAGGTGGGCAGGAGGAGTAGCCCAGGACCCGCTGAGTCCAGAAAAGGCTCCCAAGTGGAGGGCCACTCCTGCGGGCCTCTCCCCCACCCTGCAGTCCTCCCCCTTCCACTCCCCTGCCCCACGACCCGCCCAGACCCACGCACATGAAGGGGCCCGGCCCAACTGCCACTGACACAGGCTGCCCAGAGGGAAGCCCTGTCTAAGAGTGAGGCCTTATCCCAGAGCTGCGAGCATAGGGTGAGCCGGAGGAGGCCCTCATGTTGTCTTAGTGTCAGGGTGCGAGGTGACCTAAGGTACAAGTTCGGGGACCTCCCCCGAGAACTGCAACCCCCTTCCCCCCTGAAAACAGGCAGCCACACAGTGCCCGGCCCCACCCACACCCCAATTCCTGGGAGGCCTCAAAGTGGCAGTTAGTTCCAAAGTCCTTCGCATACCCCGCGGTCTCAGGGAATAAAGGCCTCCATCCGGCATTGGTGGGCTCTGGCTCGGCTCGGCTGAGGGAGAAATCGCAGGCCCCAAAGACTTAAGGTCAGGCCCGAAGTGAGGAGTGAAGGGACCCCAGACCCAGGAACTGGGGCGGTGCAGATCACCGCCTGACATTGCATGCGAGGGTCCCAGCGGGTGCAAAACCCCAGGTGTTTTCTCACTTTGTGTCAGTACATCATGGGGGTGGGGGCCCGGGCCTAAGGGCTGGCAGCAGGTCAGCACAGGGAGGAATTCCTGGTCAGTGGAGAGTCAGGGGACGGAGCATGATCACTGCGCGGACCACTCACCCCCAAAACACAGAGGACACCTCAGAATCCCTAAGTACTGTCACTCAAGGAGCCCCAGGCATTTGTCAGGGAGAAGCACCCCTTAATTCTTCCTCAGGGCATCACAGTGAGTGAAGGCTTTTCTCTGAGCGGTGCAGTCACAGTTCAGCAGAGGGAAGAATCTTTGATACACCCAGGCGTTCAAATAGGATTTCAGTGAGACTTGGAGGGAGCATTCATGAGGGGACCTCAACTTGCTCGTGCATCTTTCATTTGAGAGAAGCCAGGCGAATGCAGCCAGAGGAGGCGAAACTCTATTCTTCTGTCAGTTCTTGGGTAGGTGCTGACGTTAGTATGAGATAGGCCCGAAGCAGAGAGAGGAGACCCTGGCTCTAGCTGTGCCAAGGAAGGACACTGAGTGAAGCCTGAGGGACCACCCACCACCCTGAACGTGAGGTGAAGGTAAAGCCAACAGTCAGCAAGAAGGACGTCTCTCAATCCCTACCTGGGACCAGGTGAGCATTCTCAATGAGAACTGACGACTCCAAAAAGTGCAGGACAGAGAGGGCCCCCGAGAGATGTCAGTTTCAGGGGAACTCTCTACGAGAAGCACCGTCTCTCTTCATTCTTGTGGCATGGAGGATTTAAGTGGCAACTCGAGAACCACAGCGGGGAGTGGGGGAGGGGCTTCTTGCCAGTCATTAACATAATCATCCTGAATGTGACCTGAGAGCACTTCCCAAACCCAGGACAAAGGGGTTCCCCTTGACAGGCCCTGCTGTCGCCCCAGTAACATCTAGAAAGGGCTGTGTGGCTCTGTCCTAGGTATGGTCTAAGCTGCTCTACAGGGTTTTCAGCAGACAGGCGATCAGAGAGGAGCCCTCAGATCCTTAAAGAGGGTTCCCAGAGCGCTGACGGCCCTCAGAGCCTTAACGAGATGCCCTTGGTTAAAGCCAAGGTGGAATCTCCCCGCAAAGGTGCCACACTATCTCGTTCTCCCTCCTCCAGGTGCTGGCATCACCTGCTCTGACCACACCCGTGCCTGCTGTGCCTGACCTGTGTCATAATGCCTCGGCGACGAAAGGGTAAGTTCGGTGCCCGTAAGAAACGCAACCAAACGAGTGCTGACTCCAAGAGGCACAAGAGCGTTCAGGAAGCTGCAGTTGTGGGAGACGAGTCCCCCTCCTGCTCTTCTGTTTTGGAAGGTGATCCTCAAAGGTCATCAGCTACTGAGACAAGTAGCACTTCCCAGGGGTCTTGGAGACCCTCGTCTACCACCATTACCTCTTCAGGTGCTTTAGACACAAGATCTGACAAAGGCGATGAAAGTCAAGATAAGGAACATTCGTGTTCTTCTGAGGTCCCAACTCCTGAGACCTCATGCACTGATCTTCTAGCCACGCAGCTGGATTTGTTGGAGCAATTTCTCCTGTTCAAGTATGAAATGCAAGAGCCCATTCTGAAGGAGGACATGCTGAAGATTGTGGGCGAAATTACCCAAGACCAATTTGCTGACATCATGAAGACAGCCTCTGATCGTATTGAGGCCGTCTTTGCAGTTGATTTGAAGGAAGTCGATTCAAGCAACCACGTATATGACCTCGTCAGCAAACTGAACCTCCCCAATAATGGGAGGGTGTATGCTGGCAACGGGTTACCAAAGACCGGTCTCGTCATGAGTATCCTAGGTGTGATCTTTATGAAGGGCAACTGTGCCAGCGAGGAGGAGATCTGGAAATTCCTGAATATGCTGGAAGTATACGCTGGGAGGGAGCACCGCATCTACGGGGAGCCCAGGAAGCTTATTAACGCAGAGTTGGTGCAGCTACAGTATCTGGAGTACCGCCAGGTACCTGACAGCGAACCTGCACGTTATGACTTCCTGTGGGGCCCAAGAGCTCACGCTGAAACAAGCAAGATGCAAGTCCTGGAATTCTTGGCCAAGGGTTGTGATACAGGCCCTAGTGCTTTCTCACCCTGGTATGAAGAGGCTTTGGTAGATGAAGAGAGAGCACGAGCTATAGAGGCAGAGAGGGCTGCCACTGGTGCCACAGCCGGACGTGATATCACGGCCCTGGTTGCTCTCACCCCTAGTGAAGTCTGAGGATTTTTTCATCATGAAGATAAAAATTTTTAAAAAATTAAATCACAAGAGGGACTTCAGTGGAAATGTGAAAGAATCCCACAGTAAAATTTTTCGGAAAATGGAATAGAAAAAATAATAAAACATCATAAAACTTTCATTTTGGTGACTCCTTTCAGTCTTTTGTTTTGTAAAATTGATTTCTATCTTGATATGCTTAGCGTATTAAAGAATGTAGGAGACAGTAAATCTTAACAAGTTAGACCTCTCACTCACTCTCTCTTCTATTCCCAAAACGTAATTCAGCATCTGCTCTTTGGAAGGCTCTGTGCTAGTAGTGGGGGTGCAGGGATAAAGACCCAGCCTCTGCCCATAGAACTTTGGAAGCTTGGAGCTTCAGTCATGTAAGGAAGATGTTGAGATCCCCTCTATGACTTACAGGAAAGCAAAAAGGATGAGTGAGACAGGAGGGGTTCCAGGTGAAAGCAGACAAGTATAAACCCCCTGAGGCAAGGCAGTTTAAGTTTTGGAAGCTACAAGTCAGTGCCCGCAATACACTTTTACATTAAACTACACAGTGGACTGTATGAGGCTATGGGACTGGTGAGCAGAGGCCAGATCCTCAGATGAGGTGTCTGAGTTGAGAAAATGACTGGAAAACTGCACTGTGGGGTAAGGTCTAAAATTAAGCCCCAATAATATGGGCTGCCTGGACATTTGGAGAAACCAGCAGGGCCTCACATCCCCTAAATGCAAGTTCCCATCCATAGTCTTCAGTTGCATATAAGGTCCCCTACCAAACAACCAGCTTTATAAGGGGACAAGGCACAGATCTTGCTCATTCCTAAGCAGCAGTCGTCCGTTCCCTACCAGCCTGCAGAAATTTGCAGACAATCTGATTACACGTTGCCATGGGAACTAGGGGTTAGTTTACCCTCTTGATACCAAAAACGCCCCCTCCCAAAGACACTGTCTGTTCCCTGTGTTCCCGAGTGCAACCCATGTGTGGCACAGTGGGGCACACGGTGTCCTCCCCATCCTGTGAGTACACATGGTTAATAAATGGCTGTCTATCTCATCTCTACAGTGTCCAGTGTTGTGTGTGTGGACACCCCATGACCACCTTCCTCACCTCATGGGGTAAACAGAAGGCCGTAAAACATGCTCTTGTGAATTACGTTGGGATGGTAGATAACCCAGAAAAAATGTCCACCTGGGTCAGTGTAGTAGTTATCGCAGGCTGCTATAACAAAATACCCCTGACTGGGTGGCTTAAACAACCAAAATTCATTTTCTCACTGTTCTGGAAGCTGGAAGTCCAAGGTCGAGAACTGGCAGGGTTAATTCCCTCTGAGGCCTCTCTCCTTGGCTGGTAGACAACTACCCTCTTCACGTGGCTGTCTCATTGTGTGAGTGTGTCCCTGGTGTCTCCTTGTGTGTCTTCTCGACACCACTCAGACTGCATTATGGCCCACCCTAATGGCCTCATTTTAACTTAACCATCCTTTGAAGACCTGATTTGCAACTACAGTGCCTTTCTGAGATACTGAGGGTTATGACTTCAACAAGAATTTTGGGGGACACAATGGTCTCTCCTGTTTCATAGATCCACACATAAAGATGTAATGTGTCCAGTTGGAATACTTAACAACTACACCCGTGGAGACTCATCATCATTTCCAGGTTGACCTGATATATTCCACGAGGTTGGAATTTTGAGGGGATGTTGTAATTGAATCAGGCATGTAAGGATCTTGGGAGGGGCCATGTTTTGCATAAGGTAGGGACATGAAACAACGGGGCCTAAAGGGCAGGCTGCGGTAGACAGAATTGTACTGGGCACACATGATCCTTACCTACTGGTGATTATACCTTTGTGTATTCCTATCCTCAAGTGCAGGTAGGGCCTGTGGCTTGATTCTAAGGAATAGATTGCGACAAAGATACTGGGATGTCCAGCAATTGCATTACATTGCACATGAAAAGCAAGCGCTCACTATCCTGCTCATCTTGAAGAAGAAATCTTCCATGTTTTGAATAGCTTATGGAGAGGGCAATGTGGCATGAAATTGCAAGTTGTTTATTTTTTTTTCTTTTCTTTTTTATCAAAGTTTATTGGGGTGACAACTGTTAGTAAAGTTACATACGTTTCAGGTATGCAATTCTGTAATAGGTCATCTCTATATCATGTTGTGGGTTCACCACCCAAAGTCACTCCTTCCCTCACCGTATAGTTGATCGTTTAAATAAGGAATTTTGCCCCTAAGCAACAGTCAGGAAACAAACAAACACTAACGTCTATAGACAAAAGGGAAGGAATTCTGCCCCCAAAACTGAGTGTGCTGGAAAGTGGATTTTTCTTGGTCACTTCCAGGTTTCAGTCCAGCATGGAAGGAGCGGCAACTGTCACGCCCATGCTCCCAACAAGAAACAAACTGAACATACTGGAAACGGAGCCACCTTCTTAGCTCCATCAGAGAACTGAGGTCACAAGGCAATGTTGCCCCCTGAAACGAAGAGATTGAGTGGGAGATACAGAGAATCAGAGCTCTTTGGAGCAGAATTCCAAGAGCAGAAACCACTGCTAGAGCCAATAACAGGATAAGAAAACCAGTATATTTGCCAAATTGCTGGAGGCTCAGCTGGAGATGTGAAAACTCCAGGCAGGTCCAGTTCAACAGGGACTCCTAAACTTTTGTGAGTTTTACCTCCAGGAGCCCTACGAGGTCCTCACCCTTGTATTTTCAGTCGGGGGAAGGACAGAGCAGCCATTTTGAAAAATGCCTAAGGCAACCTGTTCTTTATAAAAAGGCCCATTTAAGAGAAACTATTTATCAGAACCTAACTGGCTAGAGTTTCACCTGAGCTTAAACATTCTGGGGGAGGGGAAATGCCCAACTATAGGCCTCTCAACTTCCTTTACCTAAGGGGTGAAACAAACTGAAAAGCACTTGTGAAATCATAGCCCAGAGGAACAGGTCCACTAAAAATCTGAGATCTAATCATCCGATTATACAATATTCCCCCTCACCCCACACCTTACCACCACATCAGCAAAGCTCCTGTATAATAAACAAAGGATTACAACGCAAAGACCTGCACATCTCAGACATTCGTTAAGAAGAACAAAGGAGACAAAAACAAGGACACCACAGGACATTTGGCGTCTGATACCTACAGCTCCATCAGATAGTAACAGCCTGAGTCTGGGCCAGAAAAACAAAACACAAAACCTCACACAAAAGACCTACTTACCCCAGTTCCTCTGACCCAGTACGTTCTGTCTGACTTTGAACAAAAAATTAAAAGGTGTAATAAAAGACAAGAAACACAGTTTGCAGAGACAGATCACGCATCAGATTCAGAATCAGATATGGCCCACATCCTGGAATTATCATGCAAGTAATTTAAAATAACACTGATTAATATGCTAAGGTCTACAATGGAAAAAGTGAACAACAGGCAAGAATAATAAGTAGGTAATGTAAGTAGAGAGATGTAAACTCTAAGAAAGAATCAAAAACCAATACTGGAAATAAAAAAGAGAAATGAAGAGTGTCTTTGATGGGCGCACCAGGGGACTGAACATGGCTGAGGTAAAAACACCAGGGAACTTGAAAAATTGTTGATAAAACTTTCAACTGAAATGCAAAGAAAAAAAAGAAAAAGAACAAAAAAGACAGGAGAATAGCCAAGAACTATTGTCTTCTCTCTTTGAGAGGGAATGGCCCCCTTTTGAATGACAAAAGGTATGTATAACATTTGAGTGGTAGCAACACTAGAAGGAGGAGAAAGAAACAAAGAAACAGAAGAAATGCATAAAGTAATAATGACTGAGGTTTTCCCAAAATTAATGACAAACACTAAACCCCACATCCGGGAAGTTCAGAGAATTCCAAACAGTATAAATACCAAGAAATCTATACCTAGAAATATCACATTCAACTGGAGAAGACTAAATAAAAAGATAATTCCTTGAAAAAAGCCAGAGAAGGAGGCACCTTCCCTACACAGAAACAAGGATATGAATTACATTGGCCATGTCCTCAAAAACTATGCACATAAGAAGAGAGTTGAACTAAAGCTTTCAAGTGTTGGAAGTAAAAAAGCACCAACCTGAAATTCTGCATCCAGGTGAAATTATCCTTCAAAGTGAAGGACAGTGAAAGATTTTCTCAGACAAATAAAAACTGGGCTAATTCGTTACTAGAACCGCTTTGAAAGAAATGTTAAACTAAGTTTTTCAGAGAGAAGGAAAATGATAAAGGCCAGCAACTCAGGTCTACATAAAGACAGGAAGAGTGTTAGAGAGGGAATAAATGAAGATGAAATAAAATATGTCACTTTTGCTTATTTGATCTAACAGATAACAAACAGTTTATAATAATCACAGCAGCAATGTACTCAGTAATTATACCTTATGAATAAGTAAAATGAATGACAGCAATACGAGTATTACAGGGAACAGGACTTGGTAGTGCACTATTTGAACGTGGACTTGGATTAGTTATAAATGTGCAAACTTCAAACTCTAGGGCATCCACTGCAGTAAGTAAAGAAATTAGTATAATTGATATGCTAAGCAGGAGAGAAAATGGAATAATGTAAAATGCTCAATTAAAACCAGGGCAGGTAGCAAAAGACTGGGAGACAGAAAAGAAACGAAGAACAAGGGTGACAAATAGAAAACAGTAACTAATATGGTAGATATTAATCCAACTATACCAATCATTAATTGAAAAGTCAGTAGTCCTAATACACTAATTAAAGGACAGAAATTGTCAGAGATTAGAAAAAGAAGAACAAGACCATATTACATATTGCCTGCAACGAACCCACCTTAAAATAAAGATACAGATAAAGCAAAGGCATGCAAAACGATATACCATTCTGACACAAATGAAAGAAAACTGGAGTAGCCATATTTATTTCAGACAAAGCAGAATCCAGATCCAGAGAACACTATAAATAAGTATTACCGATATTTCAAGATGACAATCAGTGGACAAGGATAAAGTTCTACCTAAAGAAGAATTTCAAGTTATAAACTCAAAGGAATTTTAGAATTAGAGAATTAACATCCTGCAGCCTCTAACGTATGTACGGATAAAAGGGATGACTGCCAACATCACCAAAAAGAGACAGGAGACACGCATTTCCTAACTAAGTGCACATTGTTACCTCTAGAGTGTGCCTGCCAATAACCAAACAAAAACCTAAAGCTTAATGTGAACAAGATCCTACTTATAAAAATTGAGGATTGTTAATGATGCATGTCAGGTAATTGGGTTCACTATTCTGTTCTCCATACTGTTGTGTATGTTTGAGAATTTCTATAATAAGAGGATTTTATTTAAATATCATGTCTTTAACATGAAAATTGAAGTGAAATGGACCATTTTTAGCACATTGTAAATAATTAAATAGATCTACAGAGAAACAGAAATCTTCAATCCACATAATACAAACAGAAACTACAGTCCAACCCAAGGCAACGTTTTAATCCTCCAAGACCACCCTGGTTTGGGTACTTGTTAACACCAAATAGCAAAAGAAAAACTAATATCGATTCATGCAAACTCTTCTAAACCATACCAAACGACAGGGAATTAGTCAACCGTTTTAACAGGCTACCTCTACTTCATACAAACACCAGGCAAGGATCCCTCAATAAAACAATACTTAGGCCAAACCTAGTCACATAGGGACAGATATTCTAAATAAATACGGAGTATTTCCAATATAGTCGTTAATTAACACTAGGAAACACTGTCAACTGGAAATCACTACATTAGCGCAAAAAGGGGGAACCATGTGACCATGTGCAAGGATAAAGCAAAAGTCTCTGAGGTTAAAGGAAAAGAGAGAATCTTAAAAGCAGCAAGAGAAAAGCAGATAGTCACATACAAGGGAGCTCGCATCCAAAAGACTGTCAGGTGATTTCTCAACAGAAGCTTGCAGGCCACAAGGAATTAGCAGGAAATAGTCAAAGTGATGAAAAACAGGGACACAACCAAGACTACTCTACCCAGCAAGGCTGTCATTTAGATCGAAGGATAGATAAAGAGCTTCCCCTACAAGCAAAGAAAAAGCAGCTTATCACCACCAGATCAGTGTTACAAGAAATGTTAGAGGTGTCTTTAGAAAGAAGAAAAACAGGTAAAAAAATATGAATAATAAAATGGCAGTAGCTATATGTCTATCAAAAATTAGTTTCAATATTAATGGATTAAATGCTCCAAACAAAAAACATAGTGGGGCTGAAGGGATATGAAAACAAGAACCTAACGTATGCTGCCTGCAAGAGACACAGTTCAGATCACAAGACACATACTGACAAAAGGTAAAGGAATGGAAAAAGATACTTCATGATAATGGAAACAAACAAACAAACAAACAAAAAGCTGGGGTACCAACACTTATACCAGACAAAACAGACTTTAAAACAAAGGCTGTTACAAGAGACAAAAAAGGACCTATTAATTTCACTTCTGGGTAGTTTTCCAAAGAAACCTAAAACACTATTTCCAAAAGACATCCACCCATATGTTCACTGCAGTATTATTTACAAGAGGCAAGATACGGAAGCAAACTAAGTGTCCGTCAATACATAAATGGATAAAGAAGAAGTCATACATCTTACATACTATGGAACATTACGCAACCACTGAAAAAAAGAATGAAATCTTGCCATCTGCAACAACATAGATGGACCTACATACAGGGTATTGTGCCAACTGAAATAAGTCAGAGAAAGACAAATACAATGTGATTTCACTTACATGTGGAATTTAAAAAACAAAATAAACAAACAAAACAGAAACAAACTCATACATACAGAGAACATTTTGATGGGAGACGGGGGATGAGATTAAGAGGTACAAATTCGTAGTTACAAAATAGTCATGGCATACGGAATATAGACAATAGCATACGGAATATAGACAATAAGTAAGATCGTGATAACTATGTATGGTGTTGGATGGGTACGAGATTTATCAGGGTGATCACCTCGTAAGCTACATAAGAGTCTGATCACTATGTCGTACACACGAAACTAATATAATAATATTGCATGTGAACTATAATTGAAAAATTAAAAAAATGCTAAAAAAGAAAAAGCGTTTGACAAAAATTCACACCAGTTCAGGATAATAACTTTTAGCAGTAGCAGAGAATTTCCATTTTGTGAAATCTACTATGAACATACTCAATGTGAAACAATACAAGCATACCCAATAGAGTCATGAAGATGACAAAGATACATGGTATGAAAAACACTGTTTACAACTGGATGAAAATACATACCCAGTACAAAACTATTGTACAAGAATACAAACACCAAAATAGACAAGAAGTAAGAATAGTGAAAAGAAAGAGATAATGATAGTAACAATATGATCTCCTTATTAAAAACCTAAAACTTGTTGCAGAAAGTATTCAGATATATAGGAAACTTGGAAAAGCTGACGTACCAAAGATTCAGGAAACCAAATTCAGGAATCTGGCCAAACGAGATCACTAACAAATTACAACATGGAACGGAAAATATGCCATTTACAACCACAAAAATCTACAAAACATACCTAATAGAAAACCAAACAGAAATGTACAAGTTCTTCACGAGCTCCTCTAAAAACGTACTGATAGGCTTATAGGCTTATTACAAAAGAAGGCTGAGAGCAGTATACTATATTTATTGACAGGAGGGAGAATATTGTCAATAGGTCAATTCTGCTTAAAGTATTCACAGACTTGCTGCCTTACCTATAACTGCAAAGGTGATAAACAAACTCAGGCTGCTGTTTCCCATACTCCAAATCGACCCTGGAAAAATTAAGGAATAACAAAAACAATATTAACAACAATAGTAAAACAAAAAGCATGACAACCCCTGGGGTACACAAAGTCGGTGCTTAACTAGAACCTCTGTGTGGGCAGGTAGGAGAGTGCTCTGAAGCCGAGACTATTCTATAGCAGGAAATAAAGTCAGATTGAAAGGATTGGTTGAAGGAAAGATTTTAAAGATCAAACCTGAATCGTCCATTCAGGGGAACAGAATATTGTAAAACTGAACATTCTGAAATTAATTACAGATTTAGTGCCTTACCCATAGTTTCCAAGATGACTACCAAACTTGGGCTGCTGTTTCCAGGGTCCCAAATCAACCGTTCAAAAACGAAAGAAGTGATAAAAAACAAAAACAAAACAAAAAAAATAAAACAATAGCAGTAAAAAACTAATGAGAAACCGCTTAGAGGCACTAAGTTTGTACTGAATTAGTAATTGTGTGGGGGCAGCTGGCAGCTTGCCATGAAGTAGAGACAGGCCTGTAGAAGGCAGGGATGGTTGGAGGAAAGTTTGTCAAGTTTGGGCCTTGTTTCTTCCAGTGTGCCCCGGGACAGTGCATTTCTAATGTTTCCGTGAAAGAACCCGAGGCAGTGCCTCATAGCCAGGTGCCAGGGCCATGGGGTAATATCAGGAGGAAAGTCTGAATTGTTTGGGGCAGCGTGAGTCCAGAGGTTGTACAATGACCATGTGAGATGTTGTTAGTAGATGAGGGCTGTGCTTTTGAAACGATCACCTTAATACAATCTCAGGCGTGGGTTAACGCAGAAGAGCAACTATCACAGTGTTTGCACATAAGGACAGAAATTCGTTCCAGAGACTTGCAGCAAGAACGCTGACGTCAGCCAACAGAGGCCCCAGGCAGAGCTATCAGGCGAGTGGGCACCGCACTTTCTCCCTGTGAGTCTAGAGGGACCTAGTAAAGGAAGGATTTAACTGAGACAGGGATGACGTAGAGGCCTGCTATGATACACTACAGAGCAAGTTCATTACCTCGGAACACTGGTGCCCCCGGGGTCTCACCCCCTGCAGCCACGTGTGGGAGCCCTCAGGCAGGAATGGCCGGCAGGGGGGTACCAGCAGCACACGCATCAGGCGTCTCGGGCAGTTGCAGTCCTTGACGTGAGGGGTTGGCCCCAGGTAGACACAGGGGACGGGGCCCAGCACCTACAAGGAGTCAAGGGAGGACAGAGAGGGCTGCGGGGGGGGGGGGGGGTGTCGCCATTGCTGTCAGCCTTGGGCGGCCCCACGCATGGCTGCTTGGCTCGGGTCCCTAAACATTTCCTACCGGGGGTTCTGAGGGACATGAGAGCCTCGGTCCGAGGCAGCTGACTCGGGTGGGCAGGAGGAGCAGCCCAGGACCCGCTGAGTCCAGAAAAGGCTCCTGGGTGCCAGTCCTGCGGGCCTCGCCCCCAGACCCCAACCCCCTCCCGAGCACGTGCCCCGCCCAGACCCACGTGGGCACCGGAAGCGGCCCCGCCCAACTGCCAGGGAGCCCGGCTGCCCAGCGGGAGGCCTGTCCCAGAGCTGCGGTGTGAGGTGCGCAGAGAGAGGAGTCCCACGTCTCATCCTGTCGGCGTCAGGTGCGAGGTGACCTAAGGTACAAGTGCGGGGACCTGCCCGACAAGGGCCCCCCTTCCCCCTGAAAACAGGCGGCCACACATGCCGGGCCCCACCCCCACCCCCATTCCCGGGCGGCCTCAAAATGGCTACTGGGCCCAGAGTCCTCCGCGTACCCCGCGGTCTCAGGGAATGAAGGCCTCGTCCGTCCGGGACTGGTGGGCTCGGGCTCGGCTCGGCTTGGCTGAGGGGGAATCGCAGGCCCCAGAGACTGAGGTCAGGCCCGTGGTGAGGAGTGCGGGGACCCCAGAGCCAGGAACTGGGGTGACGCATGGCGCCGCCGCCATGGGTCTGGGTGGGTGGAAGGCCCGACGAGCCTCCTCACTTTGCTGTGGGAGAGTCACGGGGGTGCGGGCCCGGGGCTGGGGGGCTGGGAGCAGGTCAGCAGCGGGGACGTTGGCCATGGAGGGTCTGGGCGGGTGTGAGGCCCCACGAGCCTCCTCACTTTGCTGTGGGAGAGTCACGGGGGTGCGGGCCCGGGGCTGGGGGGCTGGGAGCAGGTCAGCAGTGGGGACGTTGGCCATGGAGGGTCTGGGCGGGTGGAAGGCCCCACGAGCCTTCTCACTTTGCTGTGGGAGAGTCACGGGGGTGCGGGCCCGGGGCTGGGGGGCTGGCAGCAGGTCAGCAGCGGGGACGTTGGCCATGGAGGGTCTGGGCAGGTGTGAGGCCCCACGAGCCTTCTCACTTTGCTGTGGGAGAGTCACGGGTGTGGCGGAGCGGGGCTGGGGGGCTGGCAGCAGGTCAGCAGGGGGACGTTGGCCATGGAGGGTCTGGGCGGGTGGAAGGCCCCACGAGCCTTCTCACTTTGCTGTGGGAGAGTCACGGGTGTGGCGGAGCGGGGCTAAGGGGCTGGGGGGCCGGCAGCAGGTCAGCAGTGGGGACGTTGGCGATGGAGGGCCCGGGTACATGTAAAGCCTATGGGGCTTTTCTCACTTTCCTTTGCGAGATCGTAGGGGTGGGGGCCTGGGCCTAAGGGCTGGCACCAGGTCAGCAGAGGGAGGATTTCCAGGTCAGTGGAGAGTCAGGGTACGGAGCATGATCACTGTGGGGACCACGCACCCCAAACACAGAGGACACCTCAGAATCCCTAAGTACTGTGATCAAAGAGGGCCCTGAGACATGTCGATACTGGGTTTGACGTGTCTACTGGAGAGAAGCAGAGCGCAGTGGGGGGCTGGGGTGCCCGGCCAAAATTCACATAATGATCCTGAATGTGAACTGAGAACACATCTCAAACCCAGAACACGAGGTTCCCCTTGCCAGGCCCTGCCGTCACCCCAGTAACTCCAGGTAGGGTGCATGGCTCTGTCCTAGGTACTCTCCATGCAGCTTTGCACGATTCTGAGGAGCCAGGCCAATCAGAGAGGAGCCCCGTGGGTCCCCAGACAGAGCACTGACGGCCCTCAGACCTGCAGAGGCGGCCTTGGTTAAGGCCACGGTGGAATCTCCCTGCAGAGGTGCACACACCATCTCATTCTCCCTCCTCCAGGTGCTGGCATCACCTGCTCTGCCCACACCCGAGCCCACTGTGCCTGACCTGTGCCATCATGCCTCGGGGTCCGAAGAGTAGACGCCTCCAGGGTGCAGAAGAGACTGAGAGTCTCCGAGGTGATCAGGCCGCTGCAGCAGCAGAAGAAGAAGAGTGCCCCACTTGTCCTGTTTCTGGGGGTTCTCCCCCAAGCTGCCCTGCTCCTGGCCCTTTCCAGGAACCTCAGGGAGCCTCAGCCGCTGGGCCTCCCGAGGCAGGTGTCTCATACCCCAGATCTGATGAAGGGGCCCAGAGCCAAGCTGAGGAAGGCCCAAGCACCTCCTTTGCAGCATCGGCCACTCGGTCGGCTCGCGAAGATCCTCTGACCAGGGAGGCACACGTGCTGGTGCGGTTCCTGCTGGGGAAGTATAAACTGGGTGAGTGCATTACATGGGCCGAAATGATAAAGGCAGTCAAAAAGAAGTACAGGGAGCACTTCTCTGAGGTCCTCAGGAGAGCCTCTGAGCGCATGGAGCTGCTCTTTGGCCTAGAGGTGAAGGAAGTCGACCCCGGCAATCACTTCTATTCCCTTATCACCCTCCTGGATCTCCCCAGTGAGGGAAGTCTGAACAGGGACAAGAGTATGCCCAAGACTGGTCTCCTGGTAAACATCCTGGCCGTGATCTTCCTGAAGGGTAACCGCGCCACCGAGGAGGAGGTCTGGAAATCACTCAATGTTTTGGGGGTCTACGCTGGGAAGAGGCACGCCGTCTTCGGGGAACCCAAGAAGCTCATCATGAAAGATTTAGTGCAGCCCGAGTACCTGGAGTACCGCCAGGTGCCCGGCAGTGATCCTCCATGCTACGAGTTCCTGTGGGGCCCAAGAGCCCACGCTGAGACCACCAAGATGCGCGTACTGGAGATTATGGCCAGGCTCAACAAGACCGCCCCCAGTTCCTTCCCAAAACTGTATGAGGAGGCTTTGAGAGATGAGGAAGAGAGAGCAGAGGTGAGAGCCGCAGCCAGGGCTGCCAGTGTTGCCAAGGCCAGTGCGCCTTCCAAGGCCCCGGCGCACAGCTCCTCCCACATGTAGTGAGGTCTGGGGCAGGCGTTTCTCCTCGGGGTTGAAGAGAGCAGCCTGCCTGCCCAGTAGTGGGCGGTTGAGGTCAGTTTAGTTTTAACAAAATGTTTACCTGGTTTTCCTGTTTTCTCATGAGTGACTTCTGGGTAAAGATAGAAGGATAGATAGATGATAGATACCAGATAGATACGTAGATAGATAAACACATACAAACATAGAACAATTTCAGATGTTATTTGTTTTAATAAAGGTTTAGAAGATTCAAAGTAGAAATATGAGAATGACGTGGCCGTCACATTTGTTGCTATCTAAAACGTTTGAAAGTTATAAGACAAATTGTGGTGAAGGATGGTTTACTTTTAACAGTGTTTATCTGCATTTCCTTTTTCTTCACGACTAACTTCTAAGTAAATAGATTAGATGTAGATATAGAGTATTTTATCAAATGTGATGTCTTTTAAAGAAGGTTTACAACCGTCAAAATGTGAATATGTGAATGACATGGCTATCATATTTTTTCTATGTAAAGGGTTTGAAAGTTACAGTTTTGGAATTTCTAAGACAAATTGTGGTCAACGTCGGTTTAGGTGTAAGCAGGATTTCCATGTGCATTTCCTTTTTCACCCCATGAGTAACTTCTAGGTAAAGAAAGAATGATGGTAGAGAGACAGTTGGATGGATGGATGGATGGATGGATGGATGGATGGATGGATGGATGGATGGATAGGAGATGTAGATAGATAGACAGATAGTTATACAGATATGTAGCATTTTGTCAAATGTATCTTTTAATGAAGCGTTACAACCTTCACGATATAAATATGTGAATGACATGCTCTCACATTTTTTACTATCTAAAGGTTTAAATTTTACACTTTTGGAAATTATAAGACAAATTGTGGTCAAGGACAGTTTACTTTTAAAATGGTGTTTATCTGCATTTTGTTTGTCCTCATGAGTAACTTCTAGGTAAAGATAGATTAGAGTAGATATACTAACAGACGTAGTATTTTTTTCAAATGTTATATCTTTTAATGAAGCTTTACAACCTTCAAATTATAAACATGTGAATGACGTGCCTGTCATATTTTTCCTATTTAACAGGTTTGAAAGTTACAGTTTTGGAATTTCTAAGACAAATTGTGGTCGCGGTCTGTTTAATTTTAACACAACGTTAATCTGCTTTTCCATTTTCCTAATGAGTAACCTTTAGGTAAAAAACAGCAAGACAGATAAATAGACTGATATAGATATATAGTATTGTTTTCCAATGTTGTTTCGTTTAATAGAAGGTTTAGAATGTTCAGAATATAAATATGTGAATGCTATGGATCTCACGTTTTTGCTGTTGAAAAGGTTTGAATGTTAAAGTTTTGAAATTTGTGAAGCAAATTGAAAATATTCAATATTTTGCTCATGATCGAGATAAGATAACATGACAGTGAAACAGGATTTTCATGGAGATGTAAAAGAATCCAACGATAAAATACTTGGGATCCCGAAATGAAGGAAGGAAATTAAAAAACAAAAATTTCACTGTGTTCAATTATTGGTTTGCCGTATTCCTTCTAGTCTTTATTTTTGTTATATTAAAACTACCTGGATTTGCTTAGTTTATTAAAGAAAGTTTGTTGCAGATTATTGCGTATTGTTTGATATGTACTAGATTTAAGAAAAAAAAACTGATGGGTTCTTACTATTTCGGAGATTCAAAATAAACATATAATAGCAGCTAATCGTTAAAGACCCACTGCGTCCCAATCCATATCCCAAGTCGTGTATAATACAGTATGTATATGCTTCCATTTCTACACGATAAGGCTTACCGGAGTGCCTTTACAGATGAACAACTTGCAAATGTTTCACCTTCACAAAGCTGTTAAGTGACAGCTGGGACTAGATCCCCATTTTGAATTTGTGGGAAGTTCACATTTTTCCAATCCTCCCAGCCTGAGTCTGACTATGTGTCTTTTAATTCACTATTTCCATCACAGAGCTCCAGGAATGCACGTCAGGGGACAAAAAGAAGGTCTCTGCACAGAGAGCAGGGGATTAGAATATTATAGGTAGAGCAGTAGGAATAGTAGGAATAGCAAGATGTGGGACCCTCCAGACAAATGAGAAGGATGAATAAAGAAGAAAAGAAATAACAGTCAGTGACGGTAGGATTATATACACATGCACAGCCAGTTAATCTCAAAACGGGGGTCCAAAAAATCATCCTGGGCAGCCTCCCCCTGTAAAAGTAAATCTTGCACTACAGAAGTCACATGAGAGGCCAAGTCTGGAAAGAAGGAATCGATCAGTTAGTTTTTTCTCTGACAACCCAGCACCTCGTCTGGGGTCCCTGCGTTTTGCCCCAGCCTGCCCCTGTCACATCACTTGGGATGAGGACCCAGTCTCTGCCAGGTTTATAGTAGGAAACTTCTCAATTTGGTAGGGATGTGACATTTCCCAGAAGGGAACCACCACCTCCAGAGCAGTGGGTTCCATAGGGCCTCACCCCAGCTATCAGCCCTTGAAAGACAAAAACAGTTGTGGCTATTCCCGGCTCATCCTGACCTCTGTCTTGGATGTCCCAGGAAGGCTATCTCCTAGGCCTGAGGGCTATCGCTCCAGGTAAGCAGAGGATACAGTCCCCAGATTGGCTCGCAGTCAAGGTGAAGACCTTGATTAACACAACAGAGGGGTCTGCACCTAGGCCCTCCCTCGAGGTTTGCCCTGGCAGGCCCAGGGAATGCCTGGCATGATGAGGGAACCCCTGACATCTATTTGGAGGGTTCCAAGGAGATGGGGCTTTGCTTTTCAGCTTGGCTGTCCAATTCAGCAGAGAATGACATCCCAGCGCGAGGCAGCCATCCAGGTAAAAATCCTGTATTAGGGATGAGGCAGCAAGCCACCCCAGAAGAGAGGGAAGGCACAAAGTTCCGCTTCCACAGTCGGCCCTGGACGTCCAGGTAGAGCTTTCAGACTGAGGCTACCCCTCGGTTTCTGAGGGAGGAGATGATGTGGGGGAAGTGCAACTCTTGGACCCATGGGGGAGCCCCATTCTGCCAAGGGGCTAACAGTGTCAAGGTAGTGACACTAAGTGACAAAGAGCGTACCCTTCCCAGAAATGGGGATGACCTAGAGCCCTGTCCCACTGTTGGAGACCTGGGCTCTGTAAGGTGACCAGTCACACCTCCCTCCAGGGCGTCTCCTGGACGGGAGGGACCTCATCCAGGAGTACCTCAGGTCAGCAGAGGGAGGAATTCCGGGCTGTGCCAAGAGTCAAGGTGAGGGCCTTGAAGACTGAGGGGACCAGATACCCGTTAACTGGGGGCAGCACAGATTCCTTCCACCGCTGTCAGCCTTGGGAGACCAGATGAGGCCAACTTCCCCTCTTCACAGGGGGTCAGGTTATTGTCAGCCTTTGTATGAGGGGAGAGCTACAGGTCAAGACACGGAGCATACTGAGGGAGGCCTCAGGAGGGCACTGGCCCAGAGCAGAGGGGAGCCCCCAAGTCTCACCATCTTCCAGCCCTGCGAACCCTGGGCAGGGCTAGTCGGATACGTCACCACCTCACTTCCAGCTCCAGAGACTCATTGAAGTGAAGGTGTTGGCCTGAATCTGGAGGTCTCTAGTGGGCCGAGGGAGAAATTCAGGTTCCGACCCGGGGACAACTAAGGGGGCTGCCAAATTCAGAACAGTGAGGTCCCATAGAGAGAGTCTCCCTATTGCCACTGAACTGATAGCCAGATGTGGGACCCTCCAGACTGCGGACCGACCACCTCACAGCAGTGGGGGCCCCACAGAATCCTCCGACTGTCAGCCCTGGGAGGTCCCAGGGAGAGACACCAGGAAGAGGCGCCATCAGATCCCACTGAGAGGCAACTGAGGAGTAAGGGTCTCAGTCTGAGTGGGGTGGTCCCAGTTCAGCAGAGGGAGAAATATTAACGCCCACACGTATGAGTCAAACGTCGGACACTGAGTGAGAACCTTGAGTGCTAACACCCCACGTAAGGCCTGAACCTGCTTCCCACAGTTTTCTGTTTGGGCCGTGGCCGTGTGAGGAGACGCTCACTTTCTGCTGCTTTCTCCCTAGCAAGGTGGACGCCCCGTGTCAGTCTCCTTCCTCCACGTGCTGGCATCACTTACTCTCCTGCCCACACTGGTGCCTGCTGTCCTGACCCGTGCCACCACGCCTAGGGGTCAGGAGAGTAAGCTCCACGCTCAGGACAAATGCTGTCAGGCCCAGAGTGAGACCCATGGGCCCCGGGGGTGTTCAGGTCACTTCAGCAGCAGGAGAATAGTCCCCTCGCCCTTGTCTCCTATATCTCGGGGTGCTCCCAGCTTCTGGCACTGCCCAGGACCCTCAGGGAGCCCCACTGACCACCACTGCGGCTGCAGGTGTTTCATACACGAATTCGGACAATGGTGCCAGGAGTCAAGACGAGGAAAGTAGAGGCAGCTCCCAGGTCCCGGCCCCACTGAGGGCACCTGCAAAGATCCTGTAAGCAGGAATTCAGGACGGTTGGCGCACCCCCAGCATACAAAATGAAAGAGACTGCTGTGAAGGCAGCACTGCTGAGACTCTCAAGAGAAAGCACAAGGCACACTTCCTTCAGATCCTCACGAGCGCCACTGACAGAATGAACAGGTCTGTGGCCTTGACATGCAGGAAGTCAACCCCACTGACCCCTCCGAAGACCTAGTTAGGAAAACGGACATCAGCAAAGAGAAAAGTCTCAGGGGTGACGGAGACTCACCCCTGCCCCGTCTCCTGATGAATCTCCAGGGCCTCATCTCCATGAAGGGCAACCGTGCCACCGACAGGAGATGTGGGAAGAGTTGACTACGATGGGCGTCTCTGCGGATGAGAAGCACCGCAGGTGGGGAGCCCTGGAAGCTCATTGCAGAAGATGTGCTACAGCCCAAGTACCTGGAGTCCCCCAGGTGGCCGGCAGTGATCCTCCACGCTACGGGTTCCCGTGGGGCCCAAGAGCCCTCGCTGAGACCACCAGGATGAGCGTGCTGGAGAGTTGGGACAAGATCAACGAGACCGACCCCAGTGCCTTCCCAAAGCTGTATGAGGAGGGTGGGGAGATACGGCGGAGAGAGCAGAGGTGAGAGCCGCTGTCAGGGCTGCCGACGTCGCCAAGGCCAGTGCGCGTTCCTTCCAAGGCCACCTCGCACAGCTCCCCCCACGTGTAGTGAGGTCTGGGGCAGGCCGTTCACCTCGGGGTTGAAGAGAGCCGTGAGCCTTCTAAGTAATAGAGCAAAGTATGTGCCAGCGGGACTAAAACACGTATGCTGTTTGGTTTTATCCTTTTTGAGATGAGCAGTTTTTTTAGGTCAGTATTTTGTTGTTGCTGTTTCCCTTTTTAACAGATGGCTTGTTTTGCTTCAGAATCTAGGTTTATTATTGTCATGGATGTCACATTTATTATCATTGAGGTTTAAGATGAACACTTTAGTTATTCTAAACAAATTGAAAACCTCCATATTTTCTTGACACCGATTTACTGTACCTCACGTGACCAAGGCAGTGTTGGGCTTTGGGAAACTGCCAGTCCTGGGGCGACAGTGTGGGGGAGGAGAGGTCATTTTAAGCCAGGCTGCATGGGGGCTGGATGATGCTGTGGGAGTGGTGGCAGGGGCCAGACCCTCAGATAATGGGTCTCACAGGTGAGAGACAAAGACTGGAATGGAAAGGACATCTTAACGGTTACCTTGGAGTGTGGGAGAGCAAGAGAGGAACCTCCACCCGGGGCCAGACTAGAAGGGGCCCTGTGCGCTTGCCCTGGGGCAGAGGATCACAGTGCACAAGTCCGGTGTTTTAGGCATCGGATGTCCACAGAGTCTAGAAAGGAAACGTCAATAAACCTCAAAAGATCAGGGGCTCACAAAACCACTGGGCTCAGCCCCTTCCCTTTGGAAAGTAGATCTATTAGAAGTGAAGTCAGATCAGAGGTTAAGTGTGGCTAGTGAGAGAAAGAAGAGATCGCTGTGTTTTCTCTGGTAACACAACACCTGTCGTGGGCCCTCCTCTGCCTTTGCCGCATCTTCCTCACCTCACATCACTCCTGGGGCACAAAAAGGTCTCTGCTGGGTTTGCAGTAGGGAGACTAACCAAGAACTTTCAAAGATGTACCATTTCCCAGGAAGCCTTTCATAGAAGACAGGAGTCGCGAGGAAGACCCTGATGAACGAGGACTGATGAGACACACCACTTGGTAACTGGAGCGAGACTGGCTTCTGTCTGCTCTCAGACCCAGAAGGCCTGGACAGGGCTGTCGGGCTGAGCATCCCCTCCCTTACTTTCAGGGCTCTCAGGGACATGTGAGCTTTGTTCTATATGGGTGACCTTAAGTTGGAAGAAGGAGCAGTCCCGGGGCCCGTCGTTAGTCAGGTAAGGGTCCCGAGTGAGCACTGGGGTCACACCCCTACCCTGAACAGAGAGGCCCCAAGGAGCCTGCATCCTGCTGGCACCCAGGAAGGGCACAGGGAGGACAGCCTCAAGTCAGCACCGTGGTCTGTGGCTCTGTGACCCAGGACACTACAGGGACACATTCCATGCCCTGCTAGGATTCAAGGGCAGAGCCCGGAGAGACCACAGGGCACCACAGACCCCAGGGCAGTGAGGTGGCACAGAGACTGCCCCCGCCGTCAACCCTGGGATGCCTTGGGCAGGGCTGTCAGACTGACTCGGAGAGAAGGGTGGCAGAATGGAGGGCCTTGGTCTGAGGAGAGGGTCCTCAGGTAAGCCAAGGAAGACGTCCCCGGCCCTGCCAGGAGTCCAGGTGAGGACCCTGAGTCAGGATGTAGGGAACCCTCCACCCTCAGAACTGAGAGACCACAGAGAACCCTGCCCCTGCTGGCTGCCCTGGGATACCTGGGCACTGTTGACAGGATGTGACATACTCACTTCCTCCCGTGGTGTCACAAAGGGGTGAGAGACTTACTCTAAGGGGTGTGGCCTAAGGCCCGCAGTGGGAGGATCTCTAGGCTTTCCAGAGGCCAACGTGAATACTGTGAGGACGAAGGGAACCACACAGCTCTCAGCAGTGGAAACAGGACAGAATTCTCTTCCTTACCTGGCCTCAGGAGTCCGAGACAGGTATGGTCAGAGGCGGAGATCCGCACTTCCTCCTGGGGGTCTCAGGGTGGTGCTGGCCTTAGGAGGAGGGGTAGGCCCAAGGGCTGGGGAGCAATTCTAGGCCAGAATGGGGGTGGAAGCAACCACTGAGGGACCACCACCACTAAATCGCAGGGATGACAAAGAATCTGGTCACATCCCTGGGTTCAGCCCTTGAAGACCCAGGACAGGGCTCTCCCGCTGAAGCTCCCCCAACACTTAGGTCTAGGGCAGGTGAAATCCTTAGTTTGAAGGTGGAGCCACCATTCGACTAAAGGGGTGGGCATACCAGGCCCTAAGTGGAGCCAAAGTAAGGGCCCTTATTGAGGACTGAGGACCCCAAAGTGACCGGGATAGAAAACTCCCACCAAGCAGTCAGTACTGGGGATACTTGGGCAAGGATGATATGCTGAGGGGCCTTGTGGGGACAGAGCCAGGAGTGCAGTTTCCAGGATCTCAGCCTCACATGGAAAGGTGGTGGCTCAGGTAGTAAATGGCCATCAGCTGTGGCTAGTTGGCCGTCAGCTGTAACCGGTGAGCCATCGGCCACTAATATAACTGCTGTGGCTACGCTAGCAGAAAAATGGGGGGCTAGCAAGAAGATGGTAGCTGATCTAGCAAGCACGGATTGTAGTTAGCACGGCGGATTGCAGCTAGCAAGTGAGGTTTGTTGGTTGGCAGAGAAGTGGAGTGTGGATTGCAGATTGTGTGGCTCCTGCTTCCTATGTCTCCAACCCAGCCGCCAGCGAGACTATAGTGGTGTGACACCCCTACCTATGGCTCCATGGGTGTTCCTTTTTGGCCTCACCATATCCTGTGTTCTTATGTGGGGAGTGGTACCAGTGACCCTACGACACCGTGCATGACAAATGGCCCGGAGAGAGGGTGGCAGTGCCCTGAGAACCCTGGCTGAGCCCAGGAAGTCTGGCTGTGCCCAGAGAGAGTGGCAGTGCCCTGAGAGGCCCTGGCTATGCCCAGGGAGACTGGTGGTCCCCTACGAAGCCTAGGAAGTCTGGCTGTGCCCAGAGAAAGTGGCAGTGCCCTGAGAGGCCCTGGCTGTGTCCAGGAAGGCTGGCTGTGCCCAGAGAGAGTGGCAGTGCCCTGAGAGGCCCTGGCTGTGCCTGGGTAAACTGGTGGTACCCTAAGAAGCCTAGGAAGTCTGGCTGTGCCCAGAAGGTCTGGTGGTGCCCTGAGAAACCCTGGCTGTCCCCAGGAGATTGATGGTACCCTAAGAAGCCCAGGAAGTCTGGCTGTGCCCAGAAGAGCTGGTGGTGCCCTGAGAAACCCTGGCTGTGCCCAGAGAGCATGGCTGTGTCTAGGATATTGCATTCACCTCCAGGCTCCTCGTACAGGGCCTCTAGCGAAAGATGCTTGTCACATAGATAGTGACACAAGACCCTGTAGGGGTCGAGTGTGGGGACAGAGCCAGGAGTGCAGTTTCCAGGCTCTCGGCCTCACGTGGAAAGGGCTGGCTCAGGTAGTAAATGGCCATCAATTGTGATTGGATGGCCATAAGCTGTGGCTAGTTGGCCAACAGCTGTAACCAGTGAGCCATTGGCCACTAATATAACTGCTGTGGCTATGCTAGCAGAAAAATGGGAGGCTAGCAAGAAGATGGTGGCTGAGCTAGCAAGCGCTGATTGCAGTTAGCACAGAGGATTGGGGTTGGTTGGTTGGCAGAGAAGCGGAGTATGGATTGCGGACCATGTGGCTCCTGTTTCCTGTGTCTCCAACCAGCCGCCAGCGAGACTATACTGGTATGACTCCCCTACCTATGGCTCCGTGGGTGTTCCTTTTTGGCCTCACCATGTCCTGCATTCTTATGTGGGGAGTGGGACCAGAGACCCCACATGAGACCCTGCGTGACAGGCCCCTTTACTTACTTCTTGTGGGTCCCATGACCTTTCACCAATTGAATGATGTTCTTCAATGTGAGACACGAGACTCCTAAAACTAGAAGATGGCCAGCCGCTGCTGTCCCGTCAGTATGCTAGAGTCAGAGCACACAGGATGCAGCTGAAAGGGGACAGGCCGATTAGAACAGGAGCCCTGTGGGTTTTTCAAGCAGTGCCCTTGGGGAAAACTGCAAATGTAGCCTTGCTTATAACCAAGTGGTATTTCCATGCCGAAGGTGCACACATCCTCTCAACCTTCCACCCCCAGGTACACTCATCAATGTGCTACCATCCCTCCTGACCATTGTCCTGGACCACAGTCATCATGCCTCAGAGTCAAAACAATATGCCCCGTGCCCATGAGAAATGCAACCAGGGTCGCGATGACTCCAAGAGTCACAAGACACTTCAGGCAGTATCAGTAGTGGAAGAAGAGACCCCCTGCTGCTCTTCTTCTGTTTTGGGGGGTAATCCAGTGGAAGAAGAGACCCCCTGCTGCTCTTCTTCTGTTTTGGGGGGTAATCCAGTGGAAGACGAGACCCCCTGCTGCTCTTCTTCTGTTTTGGGGGGTAATCCAGTGGAAGAAGAGACCCCCTGCTGCTCTTATTCTGTTTTGGGGGGTAATCCCCAGATTCCATCAGCTACAGAGACAAGTAGCACTTCCCAGGGCTCTTGGACAGCCTCATCTACCACCATTGCCTCTTCGGGTTCTTCTCACACCAGATCCAGTACAGATGATGAAAGCCTAGATGAAGAACATGCATGTTCCTCTGACACCTTATCTTCTGCGAACTCATGGAGTGAGATTCTCACTATGAAAGTGGAATTGGTGGAGCAATATCTTATGTACAAATATAAAATGAAGCAGCCCATTCTGAAGGAAGAGATGATCCAGATTGTAGGCAAAAATAACCGAGACGAGTTGGATGACATCCTCCAGAAAGCCTCTGATCGTATTGAGGCCGTCTTTGCAGTGGACTTGAAGGAAGTCAGCTCAAGCAACCACTCATATCGCCTTGTGAGCAAACTGAACCTCCCCAATAATGGGAGGGTGTATGCTGGCCGGGGATTACCCAAGACGGGTCTCCTCATGAATATCCTGGGACTGATCTTCATCAAAGGCAACCGGGCCAGCGAGGAGGAGATCTGGGAATTCCTGAACATGCTGGAAGTATACGCTGGGAGGAAGCACCACGTCTATGGGGAACCCAGGAATCTTATTAACACAGAGCTGGTGCAGCTACAGTATCTGGAGTACCGCCAGGTACCTGACAGCGAACCTGCATGCTACGAATTTCTGTGGGGCCCGAGAGCTCATGCTGAAACAAGCAAGATGCAAGTCCTGGAATTCTTGGCCAAGCTTAATGACACAGTCCCTAATGCTTTGTCACCTTGGTATGAAGAGGCTCTGCAAGATGAGAGAGCACGAGCCACAGAGGCAGTGAGGGCTGCCACTGGTGCCACAGCCGGACATGATATCACAACCCCAGCTTCTCCCACACCTAGTGATCTCTGAGGATTTTTATCAAGATAAAAAAAATGACAGCACAATAGGGATTTTCGTGGAAATGTGAAAGAATCCCACAGTAAAATTTTTGGGAGAATGGAATAGAAAGAAAATAATAATAAAGCATCATCAACCTTGATTTTACTGACTCAGTGTTTTGTTTCATAAATTGATGTATAACTTGGCGTATTAAAGAATATAGAAGACAGTAAAGCTTAACAAGTTAGACCTCTCACTCACTGTCTCTTCTATTCCCAAAACGTAATTCAGCATCTGCGCTTTGGAAGGCTCTGTGCTAGTAGTGGGGGTGCAGAGATAAAGACCCAGCCTCTGCCCATAGAACTTTGGAAGCTTGGAGCTTCAGTCATGTAAGGAAGATGTTGAGATCCCCTCTATGACTTACAGGAAAGCAAAAAGGATGAGTGAGACGGGAGGGGTTCCAGGTGAAAGCAGTCAAGTATAAACCCCCTGAGGCAAGGCAGTTTAAGTTTTGGAAGCTACAAGTCAGTGCCCACAATACACTTTTACATTAAACTACACGGTGGACTGTATGAGGCTATGGGACTGGTGAGCAGAGGCCAGATCCTCAGATGATGTGTCTGAGTTGAGAGAGAAAATATTTGACTGGAAAACTGCACTGTGGGGTAAGGTCCAAAATTAAGCCCCAATAATATGGGCTGCCTGGACATTTGGAGAAACCAGCAGGGCCTCACATCCCCTAAATGCAAGTTCCCATCCATAGTCTTCAGTTGCATATAAGGTCCCCTACCAAACAACCAGCTTTATAAGGGGACAAGGCACAGATCTTGCTCATTCCTAAGCAGCAGTCGTCCGTCCCCTACCAGCCTGCAGAATTTTGCAGACAATCTGATTACACGCTGCCATGGGAACTAGGGGTTAGTTTACCCTCTTGACACCAAAAAGGCCCCCTCCCAAAGACACTGTCTCTTCACTGTGTTCCCGAGTACAACCCACGTGTGGCACAGTGGGGCACGCGGTGTCCTCCCCATCCTGTGAGTACACATGGTTAATAAATGGCTGTCTACCTCATCTCTACAGTGTCCAGTGTTGTTGTGTGTGGACACCCCGTGACCACCTTCCTCACCTCATGGGGTAAACAGAAGGCCATAAAACATGCTCTTGTGAATTACGTTGGGATGGTAGATAATCCAGCAAGAAATCTCTACCTGGGGCAGTGTAGTAGTTATCGCAGGCTGCCATAATAAAATACTCCATACTGGGTGGCTTAAACAACCAAAATTCATTTTTTCACTGTTCTGGAGGCTGGAAGTCCAAGGTCGAGAACTGGCAGGGTTAATTCCCTCTGAGGCCTCTCTCCTTGGCTGGTAGACAACTACCCTCTTCACGTGGCTGTCTCATTGTGTGAGTGTGTCCCTGGTGTCTCCTTGTGTGTCGTAATCTCTTTTTATAAGGACACCACTCAGACTGCATTATGGCCCACCCTAATGGCCTCATTTTAACTTAACCATCCCTTGAAGACCTGATTTGCAAGGGGAATGGAGATAAGATACATGCTGAAGATAAAGGACTACTGTATATATGAATTTTTTTTTTACATAAACCTAAAGGTAACCACCCCTGAAAAAATCCAGAACTGAGACACATAACATAACAAAAAAAAAGAGGAAGCAGAGCAAAAATCATAGAATACCACCAAACTAAAATAAGACAGAAACAGAGTGGAAAAGAAACAATGGAGACACTGAGCTACCAGAAAACAAAAGATAGAATAGCTATAGAAAATCCTCATATATCAATAATTACCCTAAATGTAAATGGACTGAACTCACCAATAAAAAGGTACAGAGTAGCAGATTGGATCAAAAAAACAAAACACAACCATATGCTACCTTCAAGAGACACATCTCAGCTACAAGGACAAATATAGACTCAAAGTGAAAGTGGAAAACGATACTCCAAGCAAATGGTATCCAGAGAAAAGCAGTGCAGCCATACTTACATCTGATAAAATATACTTGAATATAAAAAAAGTAGTAAGATTCAAAAATGAACAATTCATAATGATAAGGGAGACAATACAAGAAGACATAACATTTATCAATATATATGCTCCTAATCAGGGAGCACCAAAATATATAAAGCAACTACTAACAGAACTATAGGGAGAAACTGACAAAAACACAATTATAGTAGGGGACCTAAATACATCATTGAGAGCTATGGATAGATCATCAAAACAATAAAATCAATAAGGAAATATCAGCCTTAAATGTAACATTAGACCAAATGGACATAATTGACATTTGCAGAGCCTTTCCTCCCAGGACACCAGATTATACATTCTCCTTTAGTGCATAAGAAACATTCTCAAGGACAGGCCATATGCTGGGACACAAAACTAGCCTCAATAAATTTAAGAAGACTGAAGTCATACCAAACACATTTTGTGACCGCAATGCTTTGAAATTAGAGATCAACCGCAAGTAGAATGTGGGACAAACCACAAATATGTGGAGATTAAACAAATGCTACTGAAAACATCTAGGTCAAAGTAGAAATAGGAGGAGTGATCAAAAGATACACAGAAACAAATTACAATAAAAATACAACATATCAAAATTTGGGGGATGCAGCCAAAGTGGTAATCAGAAGGGATTTTATATTATTACAGGTGTATCTCAAGAAACAAAAATAAATCCCACATAAACAACCTAACATTACATCTTAAAGCACTACAAAAAGAACAAATAAAACCCAAGGTTAGCAGAGGGAAAGCAATAATAAAAATTAGGGCAAAATTAAATGAAACAGAACAAAAGACAACAGAAAAAATTAATGCAACAAAGAGTGGGTTCTTTGAAGAGATTAATAAAATCAACAAACCCCAGGCTAGACTGACTAAGGGGGGGAAAAAAGACACAAATAAACAAAATCAGAAATGAAAGAGAAGTCATGACAGATGGCACAGAAATATAAACAATCATACCAGAATACTATGAAAGATTATATGCCACCCAATCAATAATCTAAAAGAAATGGACAAGTTTTTAGAAAAATATAACCTTCCTAGACTAAATCACAAAGAACTAGAAAATCTAAATAGACCAATCAACAGCAAGGAAATTGGAACAATCATCAAAAACCTCCCCAAAAGCACAAGTCCAGGACAAGATGGCTTCCCTAGTGAATTCTACCAAACATTCAAAGATGATTAAATACCTATCCTTCTCAAACTCTTCCAAAAAAATAAAGAAGAGATACTACTTTATAACATTTTATGAGACCAACATTACCCTATTACCAAAACTTGGTAAGGATAACACACAAAAAGAAAACTGCCGACAAATGTCTCTGATGAATACAGATGCAAAAATCCTAAACACAATACTAGCAAATCACATGCAACAATACATTAAAAAGATTATACATCTGGGGTGGCCGGTTAGCTCAGTTGGTTAGAGTCTGGTGCTAATAACACCAAGGTTGCCAGTTCGATCCCCACATGGGCCATTCTGAGCTGCGCCCTCCAAAAAAAAGAAGATTATACATCATGACCAAGGGGGATTCATTCCAAGGGTGCAAGAATGGTTCAACATATGCACATCAATCAATGTGATACATCACATAAACAAAATAAAGGACAAAAATCATATGATTATATCAATTGATGCAGAAAAAGCATTTGACAAGATACAACATCCATTTATGATTAAAACACTTAATAAAATGGGTATAGAAGGAAAATACCTTAACATAATAAAGGCCATATATGATAAACCCTCGGCTAATCTCATAATTAATGGAGAAAAACTGAAGCCCTTTGCTCTACGTTCAGGAACACGACAGGGATGTCCCCTATCACCTCTGCTTTTCAACATAGTATTGGAAGTCATGGCCAGAGCAACCAGACAAGAGAAATAAATAAAAGGCATCCAAATTGGGAATGAAGAAGTTAAACTGTCACTTTTTGCAGATGGCATGATTATTTTTGTAGAAAATCCTAAAGACTCAACCAAAAAAACTATTAGAAACAATAAACAAATACAGTAAAGTTGCAGGATACAAAATCAATGTACAAAAATCTACTGTGCTCCTACCCTGTTTCCCCGAAAATAAGACCTAGCCGGACCATCAGCTCTAATGTGTCTTTTGGAGCAAAAATTAATGTAAGACCCGGTCTTATTTTACTATACGATAAGACCCGGTCTTATCTAACATAAGACCGGGTCTTATATTAATTTTTGCTCCAAAAGGCACATTAGAGCTGATGTTCTGGCTAGGTCTTATATTCGGGGAAACACAGTATGTACTAAAAGTGAAATTTCAGAAAAAGAAATTTAAAAAACTTCCTTTTTCAATTACAACAAAAAGAATTAAATATCTAGGAATAAACATAACGAAAGGTGTGAAGGACCTACACACTTAAAACTACAAGATACTATTTTTAAAAAATTGAAGAAAACACAAAAAAATGGAAAGAATCAACATAGTAAAAATGGCCATATTACCCAAACTAATATATAGATTTAATGCAATCCCCATCA
Organism: Rhinolophus sinicus; assembly: GCF_057876585.1. Lineage (NCBI taxonomy): Eukaryota > Metazoa > Chordata > Mammalia > Chiroptera > Rhinolophidae > Rhinolophus > Rhinolophus sinicus. The sequence continues at coordinate 17,686,717 of NC_142518.1, read as the reverse complement.
AAATCCCAATGTCTTTTTTTTTTCAAAAAAACAACAAAAAATCATCATATTTGTATGGAATCACAAAAGACCCCGAGTAGGCAAAGCAATCCTGAGAAAAACGAGTAAGGCTTACACTTTCTGACTTCAGTTTATACTACAAAGCTACAATAATGAAAACAGCATGGTACTGGCAGAAAACAGACACACAGACCAATGAAACAGAACTGAGAACCCAGAAATAAACCCACATATATATGAGCACATAATTTTTGACAAAGCAGCCAAAAGCATACAATGGAGAAAAGAAACCCGCTTTAATAAATGGTTCTGGGATAACTGGAAAGCCATGTGCAAAAGAATGAAACTAGACTGTTATCTGTCATCAAATACCAAAATTAACTTAAAATGAATCAAAGACCTAAATATAAGACCTGAAACAACAAATAGCATGAAAGAAAACATAGGTACTAAACTTATGGATCTTGGCCTTAGAGTGGATTTTATGAATTTGACCTCAAAGGGAAGGAAAGAAAAGAAAAAAATCAATAAAAGGGACTATATTAAACTCAAAAGCTTCTGCACAGCAAAAGAAACTGTTAATGAAACAAAGAGGCAACCAACCAAATGGGAGAAGAAATTTGCAAACAATACCTCCTGTAAGGGGCTAGTATCCAAAATATATAAAGAACTCATACAACTCAACAGCAAGAAAGCAAACAATCCAATTAAAACTGACTCTGGGTGATGAACACACAATGGCATTTATAGATGATGTAATACAGAATTGTACACCTGAAATCTATGTAATTTTACTAACAATTGTCACCTCAATAAATTTAATAAAAAAAAAAAAATGGGCAGAGGAACTGAACAGACACTTCTCCCAAGAAGACATACAAATGGCCAACAGATATTTGAAAAAATGCTCAACTTCACTAGCTATTAGGGAAATGCAAAGGAAAACCACAATGAGATACCACGTGACACCTGTTAGAATGGCTATTATCAATAAGACAAGTAATAACAAGTCTTGGAGAGGTTGTGTACAAAAAGGAACACTCATACACTGCTGGCATGAATGTAAATTGGTACAGCCACTATGAAAAAAAGCATGGAGGTTCCTCAAAAAATGAAGAATAAAATTACCATATGATCCAGTAATCCTTCTCCTGGGTATCTACCCCCCAAAAATCTGAAAACATTTAGTATAAAGATATACGTACCCCTATGTTCATTGCAGCATTATTCATGGTGGCCAAGACATAGAAACAACTGAAGTGTCCTTCGATAGATAATTGGATAAAAAGATGCGGTACATATATACAATGGAATATTATTCAGCCATAAGAAAAGATGAAATACTGACATTTGTGACAACATGGATGGATGTTGAGATTATCATGCTAAGTGAAGTCAGACAGAAAAAGTCAAGAACCACATGATGTCACTGATATGTGGGATATAAAACTGAAAACAGCAAATGAACAAGACAAACAAGAAAAAGCTCATAGACACAGACAACAGTTTAGTGGTTACCAGAGGGGAAGGGGGAAGGGGAGTATTGGAGGAGGGAAAAGAGGGTCAAATATATGGTGATGGAAGGAGAACTGACTATGGGTGGTGAACACACAATGCAATATATAGATGATGTATCATAGAATTGCCCACTTGAAACCTATGTAATTTTATTAACCAATGTCACTGCAATACATTCCATTAAAAAGAACAGATTAACTACAATTTATGAAAATTATTTTTTCTCCCTAATCATTTGAAATGTATTTAAGCAACAACCCACTTCAAAAGTCCTAGAACCCTGGGACTATTCCATAGCATAAGTTTAGACCAATATAATTCTTTAAGTGTCCAATCAAATACCATTTTAGGCTTTTCTGTAAACCTATTCAAGCATTCCTTACTTACCTTAAACATAAAGCATGTTCCCACCTCAGGACTTTTGCAATTTTCTATTTGGCTAGAACATTCTGTCCTCTCATCTATTCATACCAGCCTCTTACTTGTCATTCAGGTGTTGACTAAAATTTCTCCCATTGAGAAAGTACCTCTAAGACCGCTCAATTTAAAATAGCGCGCCCGCGCGCGCGCACACACACACACACACACACACACACAGTTACTTTCAATCACATTATCATACTCTGTTTTCTTCATTACACTTAAATATCAGTACAGGTTTTCTTTTTATACACTGAAAAAATTTCATTCATCCATTTGTTTATTACCTAGCTCCTGACATTCAAATGTATGATATATTGGGGCAGGGAACTTTTCTGTAATGTTCTTCCCTTTATCCCCAGTGCTCATAAACTGGCTCATAGTAAACACTTCATAAATGCTTTCTGCAGGAATAAATTTAAATACCCTAAAGTTTGAGAGGTAGACATTTGGAATTTTAAAACAATTTTCATTTACATGTCTACTTCCTATGGGACCTCTAAATTCTTAGAAGAGCACTGAAACCAAGTTACACAAGAGATGATGGAGGATAGAACTTGCTTGATTTAAAAAAAAAAAAAGGCAAAACAAGCTGTTTAGAAAAACTACCCCTGCTCCTTAATGCATGCACCAAATGACAGTAGGTAATAGCAAAGTAATCATTACTTGTTGAAATGAAATCAAGAAACATTTCAATCATTACAACTTGTCAATTATCATTTCTATCAGTTCTCCTTCCACTATCTTGGTATAATTCTCTCATGTTTGACAACTCCCTGCAAAGAAATATCAAGTTCATACATTAAATTAAAATAATCAAAAGTATAAACAACATTTATGTGCCTATGAGCAATAAATAAAATTTATTACTCAACCTTGAATTTAGTACCAATTTTGCAACCTTGAGATTTTTTATTACGTTTTAGCATCTCGGGGTTAAAGGGTATATTTTAGGACCACATAAATTCTTATCTTCTTTCTTTATCTCTAGCAAAGCTTTTTTTTATATATAACCCCATCATGATGAAATTCATCAGGTTTTCTTTATATTCTCTCAGTTGACACTTGAAGTGACTTTGATGTTCGATAGCATTTGTTCAGATGTCTTTCTGACGTCGATATACAGTGTTTTAATATTTTTCAATCCCAAGTTTTTTACCAGCTGAAAACTGTTTTCTTTATCATTATATATGTCAACAGACTTTAATTTAAATAACTTCCATCTGAATATTAACTGAAAATGTTTTCTTGGTTTTGCTACCTTAGATGCTAAGTTCTGCCCTGATAAATTTTGTTACAAGTAGGCAAAGACTTAGAGAGCTGGAAAAAAGTCATTTTTGGGGGGGTTAGTAGCATTAATTGAAATTTAAATGACAGGGAATATGAATATAAAAATAAAACATATTTCTGGAGACAAGCAAAATTTCCAAAAAGGATGCCTTTCCAAAGGAATAATTGAAATGCAAGAATCTATAAAACTGGTTTTAGATGAAATAAATAGTGAATCAAGTCACATCTTGCCACGTGCCACCCACTCATCAAGTCACTGCTATGTACTCAGAAGTTTTTCTCCCCTGCATTCTTGATGATGTTTCTAATGATGGTTCTATATTTGGTTAGCTGTAACCAAAATTTCTGACGAATAGTCAAAGTACTGTTCAGCAGGATATGTATGGAAAAATCCATGAAGATCCTCTTTGGTGAATGACTGTAGCAATTATATGCATGTTTGGTGTTTATGGCCCTGCCATTTGGGTTCTACAAACTGTCAATCAGCTCTACCATGTGTCAGGAACTTGACAGACGCAAAACCAGTGTAATAAATGGTATGATGTTTGTGCTGGTTATCACTCATTATCATCCCTCCAGATCCACTGTTCACGATTTTGCATTCTTCTCTGTGCCCTGCAAAGGTGATGTGCATGAATCACATCAATGGGTTTACTTATCCTCTGGCTTCTTGGTGGATTGGGCCAATAAAGAGCATCAGCAAGAGGTGAAATGGTGAAAGGAGGGTGAGATGAGTATTCATTTCCTGTGGGTTCACCACAGGCTGGCTGGGGCACAGCTCTCTGCTCTCTGCCTCTAGGTTTTAGAAACTGTTCCATCCCCTCACCATTTTGGACCTAGAGGAGATGATGCTGTTACTAAGCAGGATACTGCCACATGGTTTCCTTCTGTCTTTTCTACACATTTGCAAATAGTCCTTTACTAAACTTTTCTAAAATTACCCAACTTGAATTCCCATTTGATTCCTCATGAGACCATCAAAGTTCAAATGACTCTCTTTGAGAAGTTTCCCACTTGGTAGGGAAAACAAAGCGTAATACATTAAGAGAATGGCACAATCAAATATGACAGAAGGCAATGACAAAATCAAATATTAAACTATGACGTCTCTATAAAATGTTACTGGAATTAAAATAAATGAAAGACTATTTGGGTGCTAAATTTGGACCGAGAAGTTTTCCAACACAAGATGGAACTTCAAGTGGAGTGATGAGATAGGAGAATATCTGGATAGCAGAAAGAGAGGAAATCTTAAATGTTCTTACCACACATAAAAAAGATTGATAATTATGTGAGGTGATGGGTGTGTTAACTAACTTTATTGTGGTAATTATTTCATAATATATACATGTATCAAATAATCACACTGTAGACTTAAAACTTATACAATATTAAATGTCAATCACATCTCAATAAAGCTGGGGTGGAAAGAAAAGGGATTAAGAATCTCTGGTGGGAGCGTGTCTTTGACAAAAGCACAAAAGTACAAGTAAAAATATACTGTGGGAGGACAATTCACTGGTTCATACGGTTTCCAAAACTTCAAGTGGGGAGGTAGATTCATGATGAAAATACTGGCATAAACCATTGAATCTGGAGCAAGCAATATATGGATGAATTCCACCCACAGGGACCCCAGTGAGGATAAAGTGAGAACCTCCAGTTCTTGACACAATGAAATTTAGGTGCTGTTTCAATTGCCAGTTATATTAGCGAAGAGAACAAACTAAGATGCAAAATAATTTGTCCTGAAGCGTACACTTCTTTTTCATAATAGCCTCTGATCAAATGTTTTTCTAATTCTCATCACATCAGACATCTCTACAGTTTGAATGGACAGTTTATGTCTTCTGTAAAACACAGAAGCCCCCGTTACACCACAGCTTAGACAACGAAAGAGTGGCAAGGGCTAAAGACCCATGTGCTACCTGCCCATGGTGACCATCATAATGAGCATAATTTGGTGCTGAGATTCTCTGCTTTTAATCCATTCTGGTATACAGTCCAGAAGCTCTGAGTCTCTGGTTTCTAACATTCACTTTTTGGATTACCTACTGTCTCTGAGATTCTATTGCTACATTAGTCATTAGAAAAATGTAAATAGCCATAACTGCCCTTCCTGTGTGCTAAAATTGCGGTGAGGAACAAATTTGGGAATGTCCATGAAAGCACTAGACAAGCTGAATAAAGGGTAATTCAAGTGAAAGATATGACTTAGGAGGATGGAGATGGTAGAAAAGGTGAGGTAAAAATCTCTCTCATAAATTCTCAGCAACATAAAAGCATAATTTTGGTGTTCATGCCATACATTGATTTAACAGTGTACTAAAGGATTTAAATAGCTTCAGTCTATAGGTTCACCCCAATTTGCATCAGTACAAATACTGTTGTGTTACATATTATGTTAAAATATAATATTGGCTTTTTTTTTTTTTTTTTTGCTTAGCCTCATAGTTCCTTTCAAATCAACTGAAGCAATGTCTCCCATACTTGTGCAAAATCTCTTCTGTCATTTATTTCATAGAAGCTTTTGAAGACAACTCAGGCATATAAAAATGTGTGAGTCAAGTTTCTCTAGCTTGCAAAGGCAATGTCTCCTGGAAGATGTTGGTGGACCACATCACAAAAATTTCCCTGGTCTACTATGAAAATTCAGAAGGGTAGCCCTCAGGTGACCTTCTTTCCCTGAAGTGAATCCAGTGCCTGTGATCTCCGCTGCATATAATTACAAAAACACAGTTATGACCTGTGAAAAGTATGCCCATCCCATCACACCAGCTCTTAGGGATAGGAGAGTCTACTCTAAAATGAATAATACATTGAAGAAAAGCAAATGAGAAAGAGGGAGAGGATTAAAAAGGTTTTGATGTCCAAAAGCAAAATCTCAAAAATAATGCTCATTGCACAAGCACTGTATTTACCTAGTACTAACTGGCTAACTACTAGTTATGTCATCAAAGCAACAGTAACCACAATGAATGAAGCCCTGCTTTACGTTACAAACGTGATTCACAGAATAGCTTTTATGCAAAAATATTGTGTGGGTCACTCTTGAAAAAAGTCAGCATCCATGATGTTTCATAGCTGGTGGTGCATATTCTGCTGTGAGAAATTAGAAGGTATTTTTCTCTTTATAAAAGATTGCCTTTATGGCAATTTTTCAAGCCTACACTTAAGTTACAGCTTCTTCTATTATAGCTTCTGTAGCAGCAGCTCTTTCATTCCAGAATTTGGGCTGCACATTTTATTGCAGTAATAAATAAGAACCTAATCTCTTTTGAAAGGGTTTGCAGAAAGGATGAGTGCAAAATTGGCACAGGATAGAGTTTTTGACCTTTCCTCAGTGAAGTACAGATAAAGTAGGTCACAGACAATCCGATTTTTTCCTAACTTGTCTTTAGTCCAGCATGTACTGTGTGTTATGCAGAGCTCTCTAATACTCCTTACTACTTCAGAGTAATAAGACACAGTTCATACAATGTTTCAATCAATTCCACAAGGTTGCTACATACATATTGAATTTTCAGAATGAACTTTCAGTCTCTTCAGGATTCCTCAGCTGGATCCCCACAAAGGCTGGAACTTCTGACACTCCACAGGTTGTGATAATTCTTTGATCCATGAGAACAGAAAACGTATGAAGACAGACTTTTAGAGACCTCAGAAGACCTTTGCCTTTGAGTAAAGGATGGGACACACATATAAGGCAGTCAAGTACAGTGGTTTCCCATTGCCCCATCCAGACCATGTCTCTACTAAACACTTAACCAAATCTATAAATACCAGGTTACCTGGTTATAGTGCCCTTATTTCCCTTCTTGTTATATTTTAATCAACTGAATGCCAGGATATTGATGATTTTGGAACCTAAAAATTTTCCTCTTTAGCAAAAGCCTTAATCTGATGTTGGAGGTAGAGTGCTGTAGTAGTTATGAAAAGATTCTGGAACAAGATTCAAATCCTGTGTCTGCGTCATTTAAGAGCTGTGCAATTTTAACGAAGTTAGCTAAACTCTCCAGGCTTTTGTTTTTTATCTATATATTGATGGACACAATAATAGGGAGGTTTTGTATAAATCCACATAAAGTGTTTAATTTTATGACTGTCATGTGATAAATGCTCAATAAATATTTGATGATGATGATTGGAGAGAGCAAATCCACCTTAGGAACCCATCTCAAAAACTTCTGATAGAAGATGGTATAGAAAAAGCACATTTATTCTCTGAAAACCGCAAAACGAACTAAATGAAAAATATCTATCTACATGAACCTAGGAAATAGAATAACCCCCAACCCACAATTGCTAAACAATATCTGCCAAAATTCAGTGAATTGTGGGCTTAAATTAAGAAGGATGATGAAAGCCAAAACTCACTTCTGCTGTGGAGCAGTATGAAAAGATCCTGGAAGTTATAGGATGTTGAGAGACTGAATTGAGACTCCTATACTTGGACCAATGAAGATCGTGGATATAGATAGGCTATGAGGAACTGGAGGTCCAGTTCCAAGTCACAAAATGCCATGAGAGGGAGGTTGATGAAAGGATTGGATGACTCCACTGTATGTATTATTTTCTGCCCCAAAGTCTAAACAGAATGAAGTGAGACCAGAAGGAAAAGAAAAACACCAATTGGTTCTGGAGCGAACTCTTATAAACAAAGATGATTACATACTCAATAATAAAATAAAAGATTTGTGAGCTCAGAGGCTCCCCTTTGGTTCCTGTTGCTCTCTTATATTGTTTCTGACCTTTCTGTGGGGAGATGTGCTTCCAAAGCAGGAGACGCCAGCAGATACAGGGGGAAAGTACCCTTTAGAATTATACTAATATAATATTTTAATTATGTGCCAAATATTGCATGGCACATACTTATAATATTAAATTATATTTGCTGTCTATTTAAAAATTAAACTTTAACTGGATGTCTTGCATTTTTATTTGCTAAATCAGGCAATAATAACCCACCCACAGATAAGAAAGAAATAGAAGGAGTTCACATGGGCCTGTATACACAAACATTAAAAAACCTGGGGGAAACTGACGTAACAAGCAAAAGGAATAAAAGCTGTACTTCAGATGCATTATCCCTAAGAAATTGAAGAAAAGTTCAGATAAGCATCTTTATAATCTCAAAAAAGTAAAGGAATATGGACTATTAGAAGAAATAGCTAAAATGATAAATAAACAAAACGTGATTTCGCAAAAATGAGGAAAAAATTGAAGATGATAATAAAGCTACTTCAAAATAAAAACAATGAGAAGGAAACTACACTCTGCTGAGAAAGAGTCAACAATGTGGAAACAAGGCAGGAGAAAATAACACAAAGTTCAGAAGATGAACGCAAATAAATGAAGATAAGAAGGAATAGAGGCAAGGGAGATCCAAAGGCCAGATGCTGCTGCTGTTGATGGTGACGATAATGACAGAGGTGATGACGGTAATGATGGTGATGATGATGATGATGATGATACCAGAAAGAAAAAATAACCAAAATAAAATAGAAAAACCATTCTAAAATAAAGTCTCAAATCCATAAATTAGTACGACAAAATGTATCCCCCCCCCCCCAAATTATAAAATAATCAACATAAAGACAGCCTGGTGAAATGACTGAACTTCAAGGACAAGAAAAGGACCCTAGAGGCATCCAGTAGTAAAAGCAAATCATCTACCAAGGGGGAAAATCAGATTGCTATTTCCTTCTACTTGTAGGAGACAGTGGAATAATGGCCAGCAAATTTTGATGGGAAAAAATATATAATCCCATAATATTGTACCCATTTAAAAAAATGTAACAGAAAAATGTTTATCGAATTTTTTGGATTCTGGAAATACAGCCTCAAGGTTAAAATTCCAGTAATCAAGAGAGGAATCAAACAAGCTATGGTATGAAATTCTAATGGTGAGCAATGAATCAATTTATATATAGAACTAACATTAAACAACTGATTCCTCATCTATACAATAATGGTTGCAGAAATGATCTTTAATGTTTCCCCTAGTTCTAAATCTTTCAAGTTTCATTAATTAGAAGCTTAAAATTCTTATATCTTAGCTTTTAAAACACAGTATCATCATTATTCATTTGTTCTAAATCACATTTTAACAAATATATTTTTAACACAAGACATTGTGCTTGCCATTTGGGATGAAGGAAAACAAAATGGTGATTACGAAACTCATCGGGATGTCACATATTCACACTAATTTTGGAGCTAGACATAAATAATTACAATTATTTGCATTTATACAATTATTATAAATACCATAAATACCCAGAGTAATTGTTACAAACAGCTCTCCTGGGAAAGCGGGAGAAAAGTAGGAGAGAACATTTAAGTTGGCGTTTGGAGTAGGCATAGGAGTTTCCCAGGTAAATGAAATAGTATAGAAATAGGCAGAGAGGGAAGGAAGAGCATTGCATACTGAGGAAATGTTTGTCAAAATATATAGCTAGATATATAGAGTGTAATTAGTCCTGACAGATGAAATTAATGAAAAATAGGGTCAGATTGTAAAAGGCCTGTTTAATCAGGTTAAACAGGGGATCCACTGGAAATAGTTTCTAGATGAATGGTTATATAATCAATGCGCTGAATATCAAGTAGAAGATGAAAAGTCAGAATCATCCCTGCTAAATGTAGCATTGCTCCAATGGGAAAAGACAAACTGTTTTTCTAAAGATTTATTATATAAAATTATTTCCAAGACAGTACTATGGGAAAAAATAAAAGACAGGCTAATGAAAAATATAACAAGTTTGACGTAAACAGAAACTTAAAAAAGCAGTTGTACATTTCTGCTTCCTGTTTTCAAACCCTTCCTCCACTGTGAGAACGTGCCTGGACTAGACTGTTGAAGGAATGTGAGAGAAGCATGGAGGAAAGCCTAATTATGTCAGCCAAGACCATCTTAGACTAGCCATCCCCAAGACCAAGCCTAGAGTCAATGTGGGTGGGCACTACTATAGGGCATAGATAGCAGGAAGCATGGAAAATTAGGACTTGTGATGTCATCAATCTACCAAAAGTCTCCAAATAAAAAGGAACAAACTGAATTTTAATGTTTTATAGTGTAACTCATAGATTTAACACAGGAACATAACTAATTCATTTTAATGCCTAAAGAATTCCATCACAACTCTAACTTTTAGAAAGGAAAACTAATCCACCTCTTTAAGGTCCTAACCCTTAAACAAAACTGTGTCTATCTGGCAGAAACCAGTGCTCTGTTTCCACACCCACTCCATGAAAAGCCAGGTGAAGCATATTCACTGCTCTATCTACAATCCTATCAGGCATTTCTTCTTTCCCAAATGGTCCCACGGGTGGGCAGTCCAACCCTTCTGATTCTTATTAAGTAAAACAACAAATCAGCATGTCCGTAATAGAGAGCATTTAAGAATCAGGATGGAATGGAAGCAAACTTTATACCTGCAAATATTTAAAATAAGTTACAAGATATTTCTAAAACACAACTGCTTGTAAAAAAGAAAACACGATAAACACTTGGGAGGACTTGACCAACTTTAAAAAAAAAAAAAAAAAATCACTCTACTGAAAAAAGAAGTTCCATGACCGAGAATTACAAAATGTAGTCAAGATATGAACTATTCTCTAAATTTTATATATTAAAAAGAGAGAGCATTGGATCCCATCAAACATAAAACTATGTATGTATTTCCCTTTGCTGTGAATATGTGAATTAGAGAATTTTTTTTTTTAATGCTGTATGTGAATAAATAAATGTGATTGTCTTCAGGGTTTGTCATATTTAACATGGCTAGATCATACAGCCTCTACGTCCAAACAGAGCCCTGCATTGCTGTTACTTCCCTCACTTTCAGTATAGAGAGGTGCCCTTATTTGTCAGTTGGCAGCAACCTTATCCTGAAGGTCTCAGTGTCCTTCAATCAAAACATTAATGTGAACTATCTGTTTTCCTGAGTCATCTTTGATTAGGAATTAATTTGAATCTTCTATGACCTCCATCAGGAGGATAATTCTGTCTTTCAATGATGTTATTGTTCTCAGATGAAGTGCTCTGGACTTAACAACACTGTCAATGAAAAAACATCCAGCCTAAGAGAAAACTCATAAGAATTTATTTGAGCCAAACTAACGACAATTGCCGGGAAGCAAAATCTCAAAGGATTAAGAAAATACTCTGCAAAATGGCAGTTTGCAGCTTATTTTATACCTAGAATCAAAGGAGGAGGGTTACATGAAATTCACTGGTGGCAGATTAAGGGAGTGGGAGAAAGCAAAGTGGGGGGGGGGATCTCTGGGATTGGATAAAAGTAAATTGGAGAGAGATACATACTTCTTTTACATAGGTGGGTGCAGGACAGTTAATAGTTCACATAGAGATGTTAATCAAGGGACAAGAATAATAATGAGGGATTCTGTAGTTTCCTGCTCTGGTCCAGAAAAAGGGATTACTGACATTCCAAGGATGTCATCTTAGGTGCAAAAAGACAATAGACAGGCTCCCTTAAGGTGAAGATTTACTTTATGAAGGAAGCTTCAGGCTAAAGATGTGACTTCCTGCCATCACCTCCCTTAATTATGAATTTTTGTATGTTCTTGCCATCTTATGTGGTTATTTTCAGTTTCCTGAGCTTGTCAGGTTTAACCTGTGACCCCTTTTCCATCCTCAACACAATATTTTAATTCACAATCCTAGAGTTGGTATATAAGTACGTAGAACTTAATTCTTAGGAATTGTGTGATATCTACAGAAAGAGAAATGCGAACTGGAGGCTAACAAAAGTGGCAAAACAATAAGAAAGTAAAAGAAAAACATTGTGCTTCTTCTACCCTTCCCCCTCTCATCATTAAATTAGCATTGCTATTGTCTCCCCGGTATTCTGGGTAGTTCAGTGTTTGTGGCGAAGTTGCTGTCAGATTTTGCAGTTGAATTTATACAGATTAGGTATCAAGCAACATAAACTTCGAAAAACAGGGCATGATCTTTGTACTCTTGGGAGAACAGAGGCAGAACCTTATAATCGCTTGCTAATTACCCTGAGTAAAGTAATTTGTTTTATCTGTCTGCCATTTGGTTTCCTGCAAAGTGTGAAAAAAACTATTATGGGATTTTGCTCAAACTTAATTACTACTATTTTATCATGAAGACTGTTCAAGCATAATCCTCTTTCCTTGGCTTGCTTTCTCCTTGAATTGAAAGTCTTAGAGTAAGAAAAGGAGTTTAAACATCCTAGACTGCAATAGATACTCCTGATTTTTAGTCTCCCACTATAATAATGTGCAATGATACTTCAGTACTCTATGTCAACGGCTGCAAATAAGAGTTGCACATGGCTTTTCTTGGTAGGAAGTTGTGGAATGGGTAGTAAGTCAGTCAATATGAAAAGGAATCTTGCTAAAATTTATGACAGAGACTGTAAATGTCGTAGTTATGCAATGCCTTACAATTAACAAAGAGCTCTCATATACAGCACATAATTTCATAGAATCTTCCCAATCATCACACATGGTAGATTAGACCATTGTTCAGAAAGTATTCACTCCCTACCCCATCCCGCATCGTAGGAGTACTTCCTCCTGCCATTGATATTGAGCTTGTGACTTGATTTGTTCAGTGGGATACTAGCAGACACCACAAAACCAAAGGCTTGAAATGTGCTTACACAATTAGCCTTTTGCCATTGCCATTAGAAGAACATGTCCTAGGAAGCTGGTCTCAGAGGAATAAGGGACATGTAGAACAGACCTGAACCCAACATAGAGACTGGAGGCAAGCCATCTGAGCCCAGCCTAAATCAACTGCACCCCAACTGACCTGCTGACATGCAAGCCAAAATAAATGTGTATGGTCATAAGCCTTGGAAACACTGTGATTATTTGTTACACAACAAAAGCTGACTGATACACTTGATGTCATTATTCCTGTTTTGCAAAGAATGAGAAAATAAGACTCAGAGAAGTAATATGCTCAGGGTTTCCCAGGAATTAAATAACAGAGCTATAATGACCTAACTGAAAAGAGAAATAGAAAAAAAAAAAGTCAGTGACATTTATGAGGCTGTGTGACATGTTTGATGCCAATAAAAGATAAATCTACATGTTGCTAGATGAAAAATAACATATACAAAGCCTGTTTTCCCTTTTGTCTTATCTATTTAGCATGGGTTCTAAACACTGATGGATTTGAGAATAGATATTGACAGTTTCAGTCACAATATTAACGAGATATATTGGCTAATAGAAACCCTGAAATTTTATTTTCTTTATCGAGCCCATTAAGATGAAATCCAGCTCTGGCAGTATTCTCTCATTTGAATGGCTGGTGTGGTTTTCTTGATTGAAATGACTGCTCTGTTGAGATGAATGAATGGCACTGCTAAAAAGTACACTGTCAAATAGTGATAGCTAATTAGATGGATTTTATTATAATAGTCAACTGCACTCACACAAAAAAAGAAGAGCTATTAAAGATCTTGACAAGAAAATAAACTAAGCCCCAGAACTTCACTGTTTATTCCAAGCTTATTTCTAAGTTTAGCACTCAAAATAGGAAGATTTATTCTGACAAAACCAGTGAACAATAAACCCAAGGGATTATGTACATATTTTAAGAAAAATCAGTACTACGGTTAAGTCTATTATAAAATTTCTAGGATTCTTGACCAACCAGCGTTTTAGAAGCTCTGGATTCTCCTAATTGATCAGGCTATCAAAAATGTTCAGGAACAATTTGAGAAAGTTTTTCTAAGAAGAGGTCCAAGGACAAAGAAAAACATTGCTGACACAAATACAAAGTTATGGATAATCTTTCAGCCTTGACAGAAAAGGATGTCCACATTGAGAGAAGACTGAGGAAGCAGTGCAAAGATAAAGAGTAAAACTGAGTACCAATTGGGAATACATTCAACTAATCTTAACATGAGAAGGAGAAAAAGGACAACTGAAGAACTTCAGTGATCTCAAGAAGAAATTACTAGGAAGGAAGGAAGGAGGGAAGGAGCGAGGGAGGGAGAGAGGGAGGGAGAGAGGGAGGGAGAGAGGGAGGGAGAGAGGGAGGGAGAGAGGGAGGGAGGGAGGGAGGGAGGGAGGGAGGGAGGGAGAGAGAGAGAGAGAGAGAGAGAGAGAGAGAGAGAGAGAGAGAGAAAGAAAGAAAGAAAGAAAGAAAGAAAGAAAGAAAGAAAGAAAGAAAGAAAGAAAGAAAGAAAGAAAGAAAGAAAGAAAGAAAGAAAAAGAAAGAAAGAAATTACCATGGTGCATTAAGTGGAAGACCAGCCCAGAACTACAGTTGACAAGTACCAGCGATAGTAATGAGGATGAGACAGGGGCTGGAATACCAACATTATGGGGCGTGGAAAAGGAGTTGCTGGATATTGAGATTATTTAATAAATTTCTGTTCTCATAAAATTTGACTCAAGTTAGCATAAATAATAAGAGCATAAATAGCTATTTTCATACCCTGTTGTTCTTTCATAAACTTCCTTTGTTTTTTCAAAACTGTTCCAAGTTACTGATGCCAAAAGGATAATTCATCATCTTCAAGAAGTAAGTACCACAAATTTTTAGTTACAAAATAGTCACGGGGATGTAGAGTATAGCATAGGGAATAAAGTCAATAATGTGGTAGTAACTTTGTATAGTGCCACGCGGGTACTAGATTTATTGGGGGGATCACTTTGTAAATTATATAAATGTCTAACCACTATGCTGTACACCTGGAATTAATATAAAATAATATTGAATGTCAACTGTAATCAACAAATAAGTCACAGAATTAAAAAATACAGATAGTCACGGGATATAAAGTACAGCATAGGAATATAGTCAGTGGTATTGTAACCGCTATATACGATGTCAGAGGGGTAGTAGACTTGTTGGGGTTATCACTCTGTGAGATGTCTAAATATCTAATCACTATGTGGTTTTGTACATCTGAAACTAATAATAAAAAAGGAAAAAAGTCATGAGGATGTAAAGTATAGCATAAGGAATACAGTTAATAATATTGTAATAACTATGTATGGTGCCAGCTGGGTACTAGACTTAGTGCAGTGATCTCTTCATAAGTTACATAAATGTCTAATCACTACATTGTATTCCTGAAACTAATATAATATTGTATGTCAACTGTAATTGAAAAAAATTTAAGAACTATAAAATAAAGAAGTACTACATATAAGGAGAAGGTACTCTTCTGGAAGTTATAAAATTCACTTTAAATAGGACATAGGACCATTCTCTAAAACTTTACAATGTGGCATGGACCATATGGGTGCAAACAGGTGGCATGATAGTATGAACAAAAAACATCCAAGAACATAAATTTACCCACTTGGTTTTCACAATGTTATCTTCATGGTTCCTCCTGAAACATGTGTTCTAGGTGAGAAGATGGCAATAAGCAGATTCACTGCTTATGTACTTAAAATGTACTGTACTTAAAACAAAGCTAGAAAATCAGCTTCCTTCTTCCAGCTTTCCAAAGTAAGGATGCAACAGTAACCTTTAATGTTCTGTTTTCTCACATCTCCCTTCAAAATTTCTCTCACATCCCCATCTCCTCATTGTCGCCAATTTAGCCAGCGTGCTTCTAGGCTCTCTACTCTGCAAACCAAACACTGTGGACTGGGTGATGGTGCTGCACTCCTGTGCTCCCCAAACTCATATCTTGAAACTCTAACCCCAATATGACTATATTTAGAGAGAGGGCCTGTACGGAAATAATTAAGGTTAAATGAGGTCATGAGGGTGCAGCCTTAATCTGATAGTATAGGTGTCCTTTATAAGAAGAGGAAGAGAGACCAGGGTGAGCCCTCTCCACCACCACATGTGCACACGAAAACACCACATTAGAATATAACACAAAGGCCACCATCTGCAGGCCAGGAAGAGAGCCCTCACCAGGAACCAAATCAGTCAGCACCTTGATCACAGATTTCCAGCCTCCAGAAAAGTGAGAAAAATTAATTTCTGTTGTTTAAGCCACATCGTCTGTGATATTTTGCTATGGTAGCCTGAGCAGACTAATACATTAAACCTAAACATCACCTAGACATTACCTTTCAAAGGTGGTACTTTAGGCATATCACTTCCTCCTAAGGAAAACATACATTTTGCTGGTGTGATCAGCTATACTTGTGTGAATACAAGGCCGTTTGAATTACAGCCCTTAGCTAGCATCCAAGGTTTCCCACAATCTCAGTACTTCTAACTTTAACTATTTCCAAACACTAACAAAAGTTAGGCACTTCTAACACCTTACTCATCTCCAAAACTCCATTTGCCCTGAATTGTTGGGAATATCCTTGTTTTCTGTCCATTTAAAAAATCCTTCTTCGTCCTTATAACTTTAGTCAACTATGGCAGCCTACCCTGACTTCTTTCTCTGAATCAAACCTACTGCTTATATCACTCATTTTGCACTAAATACATACATATTGAAATAAACCAAGTATGTCTTCAAATATTTTTTAACCCACCAGCAATAGTTAATTAAAACATAAAATAGAAAATAAAGAAATAAAGTTGATTTTTGCTATAGTAACAACAGAAAAGTACCTAATTTACTTAGAAATAGCTTCACCCAAAATATACGGGATTGAGAGAATAAATGAGTCAGAAAAATTCCATGAGAGATAGCACAAGAATAACTAATAATAAAATAGAACAATTATAACAATATACTGTTACAAAAATTAGGTGAATATGGTCTCTCTCTCTCTCAAAATATCTCATTGTATTGTACTCACCTTTCTTCTTGTCATGATGTAAGACGATAAAATGCCAAACCTATTCCTGAATCTGTATAGCCATCCCTTACTTGCAGTAAATGGCTTGGTGTCACTCATTTCAGGGGATCCCTTGCTGAAGTCTTTGTATGGGTTTATTGCTTTCTGGAGCAACACTACTGTCAATCTGAACACATTTTCTGTTCATGTCTTCCACTGACAAATTTAATGCCTTTCCATCTTAACTAAGTACTTATCATACACTGTGTCTGTAACTTTTGCAGTTTGAGGTGCGACAGCAAAACTAGCATGATTTTTTTCACCTTCTTCACAATTTCACAGATAGAAAGTTTGCTCTTAATCATTGATCAAGCTCAGCGTACAATATTTTTTTCTTTCCTTATTAAGTCAAGAACTTTCACCTTTTCACTTAAAAGAGGCATTCTATGCCTTCTCTTTGGCATGAACAAATTGCCAGCATCACTACTCTTGTGCTTTGGGGGCATGAGTAAGTAAAATAAGGGTGGCTTGAATACAAGCACTGCGGTACTGTGCCAGTTGATCTGATCACCTAGATGACTACTAAGTGACTTGTGGGCAGGGAGCATCTACAAGGTGGAGACTCTGTTCAAAGGGATGATTCAATTCCTGGTGGGATAGAGTGGGACTTGTGAAATTTCAATACACTACAGAGAATGGCACACAATTTAAAACTTATGAGTTACTTATTTCTGGAATTTTCCATTTAATGTTTTCAGACCTGGGTTGGCTGAGGGTAACTGAAATTGTGGGATGCGAAACGGAGGATAAAGAGGGACAACTTATAATGAATATGTATTTCCTATATCTGCCAACTATTTCCAAATTAACTTATAGTAATAAAACATCAGAATCCCAATATGGTTATTTGAATCGTGACAAAAATTAGTCCAAAATTTAGCAATCAAAGAAGATGTTAAAATAACTAACAAAATTTGGGAGAAAGAAAAAGTTATAGGGAAAATACCTATATTACATTAGTTATACAAGCTATAATAATACAGTATTGCATTGGCACAAGAATAAAAGATAATCATATAAACCTAGAATAGATTATAAAAAGAAACTAGTCTATAAAAGACTAATATCTGTTTAGAGAAACATTGCCAAGTCACTGTTTCTCTAACCAAACAAGTCAAAGATGGACAAAATCAAATATAATTCAAAGAATTTTGACTACTTGGAAATAACCAATATACTCATAAAAGTAAATTACATATGAATCATATAGTTAACTACAAAAACTGAAACCTTAAAAAATCGATGCAAATAAATATGTGCAGTCTGTGTGAAAAAGTCATTTCTAAGCCTAAAAGCAGTCAAATAAATAGAACAATAGATTTCACTGCCCAACAAAGTCTCTATATTTAAAATATCAGAACTAAAATTTAAAGTCAAAAATTAAAAGTAAATCAGGGAACATATTTGAATCAACTATGGCAAAAGATTACTAGTCTGAATCTATGAGGGGCTCAAATAATAAGTACATATGGTGGTGTGAAACAATACACCCAAGTGTTAACAGGGCTTCATCTCTGGATGTTTTTCTTTCCCTCCTCTAACTTTATGTATATTTGAAATTTTCAGCAGTAAACAGAATTACTTAATTAGAAAAAACTATTAGGACGAAGAAGGAAACTATAAATGAGATGAAGAAATTGCCAAGAAGGTTCTGATTAGCAGAGAAAGAGTGTTTTTGGTTAAAAATTCACCACATATTTCAAAAATAGAAGACAACTGATACAAGAATTAGTGTATAAATGATGGCAAAGGGCTTTCTCCTAGAATGTGGGTTACTTAGTGTCTGATTCTGGAAGGGGCTTTGGTCAAAAGGAAAAAGCCAAAGGCAAAGAACTTTGGAATAGACTAAAAGCAAAAGCAATTGTATAAAGTATAACATACTGCTCAATCAATTATATACTCTTAGACTGAATAAAATGTTATAATCCAACTGAAAGCTTTCTACTTCCATCTCATGGTTTATGAATAGTCACAAAAGCCTACAATTGAATTACTGCGTCAGTATTCACTTTTGGATAATAGATTAAAAATGTTAATACATATAAAACCAGGAGAGTTTAAGAGGGATAAAATCATGTTTTCAACATGGAACATATATCAGCAGGCAATCAGAAGTTGGAATCAAGAACTTATTGTTTGTATCCTGCTTAAAATAATCTGTGTCCAAAATTAGAGTGCCCTTGGATTTAAGGTTTGAATAGAAGAACATTTAATTAATCACCCTGATGATTATTTATAAATAGACTACCATGTGCCTTTGTCACAGGAAAGCGTCAATACTATAAACAAAATAAGTATTTCCCTATCTTGAAGAGCACTCAGCCCATTGAGGGTTACAGAGAAGTAAATAGGCAATGATGACATAGTGTGATAAATGTTGCATGGACACATGTAAAGAGCTTTGACAGTATATAACGAGCATTCACCTCCAATATGAGAATATCAGGAAAAATGTTCTGAAAGAATATACTTTTAAGCTGAAACCTGGAAGACGGTAAAAGTTAGCCAAATTAATACAGAGAAGAAAAGATTAAAGGCAAATACAAGTGCTCAGAGGAAAGAGAAAGCACATCTTGTTATGGAACATAGAATGTGAAGGGAGAGCCACGAGAAAACAGCTGGAAGAGTCTCATCAGGTTACAGAGTTTGGTCTTCTCCTGAGGGTAATGGAAAACCATTTAAACAAGAATGACAGGGGTGGTATAATCAAGTTTCCATATTTTAAAAATCATGCTCACTGTTTTATATATGAGGTCAGACAATTAAGTTCGCAAACTTGCTGCAATGATGTTGCTAACCTTTTTTTGATATCAGAGGGATTAGTCATTATGAATTTGTACCAACAGGACAAACAGTTAACCAAGTTTACTATTTGGAAGTGCTGAAAAGGCTGCGTGAAAAAGTTAGACGACCTGAACTTTCCACCAACAATTCATGGCTCTTGCATCACGACAGTGCACCAGCTCACAGGGCACTGTCTATGAGGGAGTTTTTAGCCAGTAAACAAATAGCTGTATTGGAGCACCCTCACTACTCACCTGATCTGGCCCCCAATGACTTCTTTCTTTACCTGAAGATAAGGGAATATTGAAAGGAAGACATTTTGATGACATTCAGTACATCAAGGGTAATACGATGACAGCTCTGATGGCCATTCCAGAAAAAGAGTTCCAAAATTGCTTTGAAGGGTGGGCTAGGCACTGCCGTCGGTGCATAGCTTCCCAAGGGGAGTACTTCGAAGGTGACTGTAGTGATATTCAGCAATGAGGTATGTAGCACTTTTTCTAGGATGAGTTCATCCTGAACTTAATTGTTTGCACTTATATATATAAAGAGGGTGCCAAAAATGTATACACATTTTAAGAAAGGAAAAAAAACTGTATTAAAATTGTAATACTCATTATATACTGATAACAAAAGGTGAATACAAGTCACATTTGACTTCTGCAATTACAAGAGGTGTTCAAAGTGCTTACCATCAGCGTCCAGACACTTCTGATTACAGCAAACTACTGCTTGAGCAACGTTGATCAAAATGTCCACTTGTATACATTTTTTTGGCAGCCCCAGTGTGTGTGTGTGGAGAGAGAGAGAGAGAGAGAGAGAGAGAGAGAGAGAGAGAGAGAGAGAGAGAGAGAGAGAGAGAGAGAGGCAGGCAGTGGGTTTAGCTAAGAGTTTCATACAATGAGATAAGGTGGTGGCCTAAGCTAGAATGTGCTAGAGGATGGAGAGACATCAAGTTTAAGAAACATTTAAGTGTCAGAATCTTTAAGACTTAGTGACTGGATGTGGGGAGACTAGGGCCTTTGAATATCTGTAGAATCTAAGTCATCAATTTTATTAGCATAAAACTTTTTATAAAATTCCCTTATCCTTTTGCTATCTGTAGAATCTGTACTGGTGTCACGTCTCACTCCTGATACTGGTGATTAGTGTTTTATCTCCATTTTTTTCTGATGAGTCTGGCTAGAGGTTTATCTATTTTATTGATCTCCTCAAAAATTACCTTTTATAATACTGAATATCAACTATAATTTTTAAAAAATAGTCATGGGAATATATAGTACAGCATAAGGAATATAGTCAATATTCTAATAACTATGTACAGTGTCAGATGGGTAATAGACTTATTGCAGTTATTACTTTGTGAGGTACATAAATGTCTAATCAATATGTAGTTTTGTACATATTGATTACTAATAATTTTTTTTTCCTTTTATTAAGACAAAAGCTAAACCAAGAGCAGAGGAATGTAAATGTCTGTCAGAATATCTCTCTTCAGCTTTCACTTAGAGAGAAACTAATAAAAAATACCTTTTGGTTTAATTGATTTTTTTCTACTTTTGTTTTCTGTCATTGATTTCCACTCTGATCCTTTTTTGTTGCTTTTACTTATTTTCTTGTTTTATTTGCTTTTCTTTTTCTATTGTTTTCTGTTTTCTATATCAGACTTGCTTTTAAACTTTATTCCTTGAGACCAGAGTGGCATTTAGTCTCAGGCTAATTTTTTTCCACTTCTGAATATACTACCCAATGTCCTATGAATTATGAGGTTTTTCACTCTGGCTGGTGGAACAGTAACTATTCCTGGCCTTGTGTCAACACTGAGGATTGACTGTTCTGTCTCATCTATTTAAGTGACTCTTGCCATAACTTCCAGTAATTCCCTCACAAGTATGAACTGATTGATAGTCAACTGAAGCCTCGAAGGGGACCCTCTACAGATTCTCTGGAGTTCTCTAGAAGAGCTCTCTCCTCTCCCTTCCTCTACTCTGCATCCTCTGACCTCCTAGAGGTGGGTAATGGGAATAGATAGTTGAAAGACCGGATTGACCATCTCTTAGCAAGTCCTGCACAGATATGCCTCTCTGCTTAGAATGTGTGGGTATGCATCACC
The DNA here is from genome assembly GCF_057876585.1 of Rhinolophus sinicus. Classification (NCBI taxonomy): domain Eukaryota; kingdom Metazoa; phylum Chordata; class Mammalia; order Chiroptera; family Rhinolophidae; genus Rhinolophus; species Rhinolophus sinicus. Next base: position 17,664,813 of record NC_142518.1, on the reverse strand, counting down.
CCCATTGCTCTGAATTCTCAGACAAAATCTATACTGTCAATGATGAACACTCCTTGCCCCAAAAGGTAGATAACTCGGGAAGAAAATGGGAAGTTTTCTTTTTCCTGCATTTTGTCTGAGACTTCAGAGCAACGAGGAAGCTAAGTAGCCGTCTCTTAGCATTACTACTGATGAAACTTGCATTAGTTAGGGAGTTAAGTGAGATAAGATCCAAAGTGTCTTCCAGCTTTAATATTCTATGATTTTATGCACAGTGCTAAAGGAGTCATTTTGAAATACAGCAGGAGAAAGAAGTATGTGCAACAGGCAAAAAGAAAAAATGTTATTGCAACACATTAAAATGAATGGCTAAATGACAGAAATGAAAGAGGATGGCGATTGTTTCATTAGCAGTATAAGGGGAGTAAAAGGCATTATATCACTGATGTACGGTAATATTTTTACATTTAAGGAGCTTCTCAGAATAGCCAGCAAACTTGACTGCGGGTCATTTTCTGTATCCCTAGTCGGCCATAGCACATGAAACATTAATTACAGTCATTAAAGATGAAGGCTCTAAAATGCCTTCAACTTAGGGTCTCTCTAAGTGAAAGCTAAAGACAAAGATATTCTGACAGACATTTACATTCCTCTGCTCTTGGTTTAGCTTTTGTCTTAATAAAAGGAAACAAATTACAGGGCTGTAAAATGTGACCCTTTTGAAGAGTTACTTAGAGGACTGTATCAATACATACTCCCACCTACCTAAGCCTACTTCACTTCTAGGTGACGGATTTGTAATCCCCATGTGTAAAATAGCATAAAGGCTATTATTCTAAAGTTTCTCCAAATTGTGAGAAAATACAGGCCAATCCTTGAAGTTTCAGAATATCAACAGATTTCATTACTGGAAGTAATGGAGCGACCCAGTAGATAGATAATTTCTGTTATCTTTGGAATGCCGTTTATAAAAAATCAAGAGGTACAAGTTCAACTACTTCCCCCTAATACCACCTGTGTTTTTGCTTAATTTAATTAATACCTGCTGTTTCCAGCTGAGGTGTTTCAAAGCATAATATGGTCACCAGTACTGCCCTTAGGCCAGGCAACTACAACCCCTGCTCTGGGTTCTCACATTAGAGGGAGCATGGCCCTCTATGCAAAATGAGGAATCTGAAGGTCCAAGGGAACATGTCCACTTGGAACCCATTCCTTCCCCACACCTGGGCTACCAAACCTCTGGAATTCCCAATGTAATGCAGGACCTCAGCTCCCGCTCCCCACATAAGAATGCAGGACATGGTGAGGTCAAAAAGGACCAACAGAGCCATAGATAGGGGAATCATACCACTATATTCTTGACGGTGGCTGGTCGAGACACAAAAGCAAACATCTGCCAGTACCCCAACGAGGGATCTTCCTGCACCCCAGTCTCACTGGCAGCCGGGTGAGACACCGGAAGTAGGATCCACACGATCTGTAATCCACCATCTGTGCTTCCTAACCCCACTTGCTAACCGCAATCCACCGTCCACTTCTCTGCCAGCCAACCAACCAACCCCCTAGCATAGCCACAGTAGATATATTAGTGGCTAATGGCTAACTGGTTACAGCTGATGGCCACCTAGCCACAGCAAATGGCCATCTGATTATAGCTGATGGCCATCTAATAACCGAGCCAGCACCTTTCCATGTGAGGCCAAGAGCCTGGAAACTGCTCTCCTGGCTCTGTTCCCACACCCAAAGTCTACCATAGGTCACTTCTGTGAATCTAGTCCCTGGAGGCTGGCAGTGCTGCAGCAGGCACATCCCTAAGCATAAGGGCAGCTATTTCCTAAGATGTGGAGGGAGTCTAGATGGGATGTCCACATGTCTGTGCATGGTCCTTCTTCCTAACAGAGACACCTGGGGATGGAAAGTAAAGGCAAGCTGATGGCCAAAGACCCCGAGTTGTGCTCTTTCTCTGTGTGGAGCATGCCCTCACAGAAAACCTGGTGGAGAAGTACACCAGTCCCCTTAAGAAATGATTCAAGCTGATGAAGTCCAAAAGTTAAGTCACATGTACATAGGATGATGGGAAATTTGTGGAGGCCATCAAGCTTTGCCCCTGCATGCAACCCTTCTCTCTCTTCTCTCCTCTCCTCCCCAGTAGGAGGCTCTGAATCTTGTGCCTTCAACTTCATGAGACTAAAATGAGGGAAGAGCCACACCAGTGGATCCCTAGCCCTTCTTCCCTTCAAGCCACAGTGGCTGACGTCTCCAACCTGAAAAGAAAATACAAGAAACTCCAAAATCTAAAGCCATCATCTTAGTTTCAATCACTTCTTTCCATCTCCCTTTCTTAGTCAGAAAGACAACCAGGCTCACTGAGTACTTTTGTGTTTAACGCAGAGGAATGGCTGCCGACTGGGGATATGGAGGCTGCTGGATTCCAATTAACTTCGCCACTTAACTTTGATTGCTGTGTTACTCTGGATGAACTCGCTGTTTATTAGTAAATGGGGGGTGAGGATCTCAAAGATTAATGATGGCACTGATTGTAGCTGCACAATAGGACCCAGATGTTCCTATACTTACTGCTTCCTCTCCTTGACCGTCTTTCCTGCAATTACCAGAGAGAAAATGCAAATATGGCATTTAGGAAACCTGACACAAGCCCCAAATGCTGAGATGGGTAGGGTCTACACTTTGAATAACTGTGGGGACAGAGTCCCAGAGAGCAGTTTCCAGGCTCTCAGCCCCACATGGAAAGGTGCTGGCTCAGATAGTAGATGGCCCTCAGCTGTGACTGGTTGGCCATCAGCTGTAACCAGTGAGCCAATTAGCCACTGATGTAACTGCCGTGACTGTGTGGTCGGTTGGTTGGTTGGCAGAAAGGTGGATGGCGGATTGCAAATCATGTATATCCTACTTCCTGTGTGCATCTCACCCAGCCACCAGAGAGTGGGGTGCAAGAAGACCCCTTGTTGGGGTGCAGGTGGGTGTTTGCTCCCTGAGTCTCCAACCCAGCTGCCAGCGAGAATATAGTGGTGTGACTCCCCTACCTATGGCTCCGTGGGTGTTCCTTTTTGGCCTCACCATGTCCTGCATTCTTATGTGGGGAGCGGGAGCTGAGACCCCACATGACACCCTGCATGACAATAACACTTTGTCTTATACTCAGATTTCATAAGTTATATAATACCATAACAGAGATACTAATGGGGTACAAGCATACTGCATTCTTGAAAGTGGGAATAGAGAAAAAGTTGAAGACACATTGAGTGTATGAGTGTCTCACAGCTGTGTTGGTGTCGACGTGTGGCGGTGTCTTACTGAGTGATGTTCATTACTGTTGTTGCGTGTTTCTGTGTGTCATCGCGAGAATGTCTGAGCTTCAATTAGAGCAATGAACAAACATTAAATTTCTTCTTAAACTTGGCAAGAGTGGAAGTGAAATCAGGGACATGTTAGTTCAAGTTTATGGGGATAATGCCATGAAAAAAAACAGCAGTGTACAAGTGAATTAAACGTTTTTCTGAGGGGAGAGAATGTGTCACTGATGAAGAGAGGTCAGGGCGGCCAGTAACAAGCAGAACTGACAAAGAAAACATTGCAAAAATGTTGCTCTAATTCAAGCTCAGACATTCTCGCGACGGCACACAAAAACACGCAATAGCATTAATGAACGCCACTCAGCAAGACACCGCCACACATCGACACGAACACAGCTGTGAGACACTGATATACCAAAGTTATGAAACCTTACTGAGCTGTTTATACAGTGCTGCCAATGTAAGCGTGAGGCGGCAAGTTTGAGAATTTAATTGTCAGACCTCGTACATCACCCTTCTTCTCTTGTGCCTGTCCCCAGCAAAAGGGGAGCCATGTGTCATGAAGGTGGAATCATAAGATGGTAGCTGCCTGGATTTCTGAGTCACTTACTGCTTAGAAGGAAGCTTCCCTGGAGAATCTCTAGAATTGCCACAGTCTATGTGAGTAAGAAGCCACTGAAATGTAGAGAAATTATTTTTGTTGTTGTTGTTACTGTAGCATTACCTATCCTATCATAACTAGGACAGGTATATTCTCAAAGTAAAGATATTTACTATATCAGAGGTGATTTCATAAATGTAATCATTAGACTAAGAAATCAATAAGTTGATTTGATAGTACACTAAAACGTATATTTACCACTGAATCTTGATACTCATAGTCCAAAAAGTTTCTAAAATTTATGAACAAGTCTATATAATATTTACCTTGCCTGAAATTTAATTTGCGGACCTACTAGTTAGAACTACCCTGAGGAATTTCTGGCACCAGACATCAAATCATTGGATCATATTTTACCAAAAAGAAAAAAGGAAAAAACTAAGACAATCTATTATATTCTACTTCTATTTTTCCTGCCCCAGGCCCACTAATTTACCTTACCCCCTTACACACATATATATACACATTAGCACACAGACAGAGTCACAGAAACAGGTGCACACTCCACTCTATACCAGAGCTCTGCTAAGCACCAGGAATAGTTAAATAAGACATGATTACTATCCTCCAGGAGGAAGTGAGGAAGAAATCATACAATTATGAATTATGATAGAGTGTAATAAGATCTGTGATCCAGGCTACGGTAGGAGCCCAGTGTAACGAGAAGCCATTTCTACCCAGAAGAAGATGAAGAGGCCTCAGAAAAGAGGTGACACAAGCTAAGTCATAAAGGAAATAAGAATTTTCTTGGTGGGCAAGGAATAGAAGTGTATCCTAGGCAAAGGCATAGCACATACAAACATATCGAGTCACAAAAGAACTTGCCAAGCATATAGAGACTGTCTAAAATATAGTGAGCTTGTAGGATAATTGTGGGACATGAATCTAGAAGAGCAGGTCAATACAGGATTACAAAGCACGTCTTAAGTCAAGCTCTTCCAGTTATCTACAAGCCATTTCAAAGCAATGGTTTAAAACAACAGTTCATTAATATCTCTCTTGTTTCCCTAGGTTGACTGGGCTTACTCTGTGGTTCTTTTTTGAGGTCTGTGCTTTTGTAGTCAAATGTTAGCTGGCTGGACCTGCAGTCTATCTGAAAGCTCAATCACTTGGGCTGGAGGTTCAAGATGGCTCACTCTCATGGCTGGCAATTGATGCTGACAGCCAGAGCTGTCAATGCGAGCATCTATACTTGACCTCTCCACATGGCTTGGACTTCTCAAGCGATGGTGGCTGAGTTACAAGAGGGAGTGTCCCAAGAGGGAGTGGTCCAAGAAACATGAAATACTTACAACTAGTCTCTTAAATCCTGGGCTCTGAAACCACTAAGCAATACTGTTTGAGTCTTTTTCTTTTCCCAATGGAAGTTAACAAAGACTCCATTTCTCAATGGGAGGGGCCATCTTTAATCCACCACAGGGCAATAGCTTGAACTAAAGGCACTGAAAGGAAAGCAAACATGCACTCTTAAACAGGAGATGTATAGGGCAAAATTATATTTGAGAACAATAACTCTGATGGCAGAGTAAAGACAGATTGGGTGGTAGAGGTGATTAGAGTGGGACGTGAAGCTCAGTTAAGAAAAAATGAGTTTACACGAGAAACTAGGATGGTTTGGAATCCTGATAGCTTCCAATAGGCTGCAGAGGAGAGAACAGAATCAAGACAATTTTAGGAGACATAAATGACAGGCCTTGGTGGCTAGTTTGATACAGGGACAAAGGAAGGAAAGAGAGGAAACAAAAATACTCCCAGACATCTAGGTTAACGTCTAAGTGAATGGTGATCTTATTATATGAAAAAGATGAGAAAAAGAAAGTAGCGTGGTGAGAGACACAAGGAGGATGAATTATGAATACAATTTTATTTTTAAAACTATAAATATATTTCTTCCAACAGACAAAAAAGTTTGTTTTTAAGGGAATAAAGTGTTATCTTTCTGATCTTTTCTGCAGTCAGAAAAGTGTGCATTGTGAAATAAAGAAACATGTTTCCTTCCTATTTTTCATTTTGTCTATAGAGTATTCCTTGGTCAACGTGTCAAGATTCTATCCCTTGGCAAATGAAATTTAGTATATCTGCCTATATTAGAAAAATGGGAGATTTTATAAAATGTAAGTTTGTCAGTCAAGATTCAAAACACTCATTTTCTAGCAAGCAGTTTTCCACCACCTTCCATTTTTCAGAGCCATATTTCAGTATATAATTTGATCACCTCCAAGTGATTGGCTTCAGCCATTTCAAGTTGAGTCCCCACTTGAATTCCCCTGCAGCACTGAACTGATATCAATAATATCCATAAAATCTATTCAGAGGACGCAGTAATCTCCACTCTGCAAATGAAATGGAATGTTAGCTACAGTTGCTTCCTCATCAAGCATAAAAACAGTATTGGAGCTCTTACTGCTAAGCATCATTACTGCTCAAGATTGGCTAATGGTAGACTGGAACAAAGCATGGGCCTCACAGAAATTCCATGCTATTGAGGAAATTCTAAATGACCCAATGTGCCACAGAAAGTACATATTGATTCTTGGATTAGCTTCACAGCATGCAGTGCAAAATGGTTTAAAAAATATTTTCATAGGATCTTTATTTTATTTTAAAATTGTTTTTACTATGACACAGAATCCTTAGATCTTATCAGTCTATAGAATCCCATTAACATTAAGAACCGAATTTCTCTGGATCTCACCATCCCTCAGCATTTCTAGCTTCATGTAAGTATGCCCCATACATGCTACTCAACCAATTATTTCTAGGAGTCACCAAGGAGTGTCTCACATGAGTATAAACAAATTCTATCAGTTCACACTTGACACTATTTCTTTAATCTCTTGAACCTGTCCCCTTCAGTGGTGACTGCTGAGGCTCCCACTTCTCACAAAGCTACACAAAGGTACCTGGTCTTCTCTGTCACCATGGTCACACTACTTCCCACTGGATACATGCCACTTCTAATGTATGGATTTTATAATCTGTGGATTTTATAATCTTGTGGATTTTATAATCTGGTGTCCCGAATGTATTATACCTCCAAAATCATCTCATTCCCTGTTGTAAATGGTCTCCTTCAGACCCATCCCACCTAGCTGCCAGATATACTCAAATGGGTCTCTGGGCCTCACTCCTAATATAGGCAAAGATGTCCACAACCGTTACTAGTACATCTCACAAAACAAGCTCACTGAGCTTTTGAGCCTAAGCATACACTTTCCAAATGAAACTCTGTTTTTTATTTATATTTGTTCTCCCCTGTTTTAAACCTCATATTCTGAGAGTGACATATTCAGCGAGGTGGCAGACTAGGGAGTTTTAGGCCCTCATTCCTCCATAGGAACATTTTTAAAATAACTGTAGACTGACTAAAACAACTTTATAAGAACTCTCGAAACTAGTCCAAGATCGAAAGCAACCAAACACCTCATCAAGAAAAAGACTCATTCAAAATGGTTGAAATTTTGTGATGTCTTAACTTGCCTTTGCCCCCCTTCCTCCACAGGGCAGAGCAGTCAAGAGGAAGAGGCCCAATTCCTAGTTCCCTCCCTCCAGCCAGAAGGAGAAGAGAACACACTTGCAATGTTCTAATCTGTCTATGTGCTATCTTGCCCTTTGCAGAAAAGGTTTGTCAACCCCTACTCTAGAGAAGAAAGTGAATAGAGTCAAAAAGACTAGTTAGGATGCTTCAAAGTAAGCATAGCTTGAAGTCATGTCTAGACTGAGTGAGTGGTTGACAACAAGAATAGAAAAGAAATTAATCTAAGAGATAAGTGCACAACATGTACTGAAATTAAGTCATAGAGGTGGCAGTGAGGAATAAAAAAAAAGAATTTCCAAACTGATGAATGGTACAATTATTGGCCAACATAGAATTTAGGAGGAGAAAGCTTTGTCTGGTGAGAACTCTGGACATGATTGAGTTTGAGGTGGTAGCAAGAAATGCAAGTAGAAATTAAACCAGAGGACAAGCTTTAAATCCTAGGTTAGAGTCATCAATATGGAGATGATTGATGAAAGTTAAGGGAGATGATGAGCTCTCCAGGAGACAAAATAAAAAGGGAAGAGCAAAAGGCCAAGACTGGAAAGACAACAAAGATCTACATTTAATAAACAAATGTGACACTTTCAGTCATTCATCAAATGCAGGTATCACTAAATATAAAAGTTTATCCCCTGTATAATTTCCTAACACTGTAAATGCATTCTCACCTTACATGCTCTTTTAAAAAAGGTACAAAGCATTGTGTCACGTGGTAGAGAGGAATAGGAAAGAGCCTGGTTCCTGTGCGCAAAGAAATTTCTAACTTATTGAGAAGAACATGAAAGTAAAGAGAATCATGAATTGAATGATAACTTGGGGAAGAATGAGGATGGGGTAGGTCTAAGAAGTCATCAACCTCAGGGATACATGTTAAAATACAAAAGTTACATACATAATGCATGTAGGATACTGTTAAATCTCATTTTATTGCTCTATTGTAGTTATAGTGAATGCTTGCAAGCCTGGAGGGATGGAAATGATAGCTATTAAATCTTACTCATCTATTGTCCACCATTGAACATTGCAGGCATTAAGTATTTCCAAAGGGGTACCATGGTAACATCAATACATATACTTGCCTTGCCTTATGATTACCCCACTCTCTCTACAACATGCCCTTTGAGTCACTTTTTCAGTGCTGCTCTACTTGACAAAACCAGCTCTCCACTGTGCTACTTATACATGGAGAAAAGTACATTTATCAATAAAAGCTGCTAGACAGATTCCTTCTAATCTATAAAAAAATCAGGGCCTTAAGGCATCAAAGCTCACCCCAGCTGTGCTCTTTTTCTGCAAGGTAATGGCAAAACTGCAACATGATCAGGGAAGCATTTTGCTCTAGAACTGGCTTTTAATCACATCATTTTATAATGTAAATAGCAAAAGTGGCTTACACTGACTCGGAGGCCCTGGAGAACTCTCGGGACCTCCATACTTCTCACTGGCTGGCCTCTAAGGACACACACCGGTAAGGAAGTAATGTGTTGAGGCAAAATCCACACTGCTTAGAAAGTGTGTAAGGAAGAAAAGATAAAAACCTCTGTTTTTAGACAAATCCCCTAATCACAAAAAATCTTGATAGACCAGTTAAGAAAAGTCTCTGCTTCTGAAGAGACCAACCTCTGCAGAAGCTCTCAAAGATGACAAAGTTAGCAGTCATGGTGATTGAAAGGAGACATTATATTTTAAAATGTCATGCTATTAGGACAGATGTGGTTAGGAGAACAAAAAAAAAAAAAGGAGAGACTACACTGCATATATCTAGAAAAGTAAAATAGAAATAAAAATGCTGACTTGGCCATATTTTCCTAGGAGTTAGTATATTTATCCATTTTCAGTTAAGCAGGAAAAGAAGGTTTGAGTTACAGATATTCTCCCCGTCACCAGGTTAAAACGTGATCAACAGTCAGGTGAACTATCATAAGCTGATGGGGTTTTATTCCATTCATTATTTACTGCTCACTGAAGGTCCCTTTTCCCCATCCAACAGGAAATTGCCTTTCTTAGAAATGAAAAACATCCATCAACCTACACAATACAAGTTTTATTATACACATAAAATTCCATATTTTACCCCCAGCCAATGTTTCATTGGGTCACATCATCCTGTCTAAATAGTAGTACAGTTCTAGAATTTAAAAGGTCATGGAGGAGTAGTTATATAGTAAAAAGCTTCTTGCACTTCTTTTTTAATTCATAAGCTATATTAACAAATGAGAGTTACCTATGGAACCCAGGTATAGGTATGGCTTGGTTTTCCAATTCCTTTAAGGAAGACTAAACAACTATTTTTTTTCTCAGAGCTTCTTAGAGTTGACCAGATTTTTGTTAGGGTAGGGAGGAGGTCTGGGGTGAATATGGAGAAAGGCATTTTCCCTGAGTTTAGATACTGCTGTTTCATAAACAAGACCAGTGCCTTCAAGAAAGAGACACATAGGGGCAGCCAGTTAGCTCAGTTGGTTAGAGTGCAAACTCTTAACAACAAGGTTGCCGGTTCAATTCCCACATGGGATGGTGGGCTGCGCCCCCTGCAACTAAGATCGAAAACAGCGACTGGACTTGGAGCTGAGCTGTGCCCTTCACAAGTAGATTGAAGGACAATGACTGATGGGTCCTGGAAAAACACACTGTTCCCCAATGTTCCCCAATAAAAATTTAAAAAAAAATAAAAAAGAAAGAGATACATTAAAAAAGAGGCTCATTAGAAAATCAGACTTTTAAGGAAAGAGAATATATATCTTATTTGAAATCCTGCAAAGCCTGAAGAAAGGAGTTGAGAAGAGCATATGAGTAGTTAGACCAATCTGGCATTTACACACAAAGCATTTCTAGCACTAAATCATATCAATGCCAGTCCACATAACCAACACGATTTAGTCCCTAAAGCAGTCAGCTAGATTTGAGAGCAGTCATGTGCCACATAACGTTTTGGTCAACGACAGACTGCATATAAGATGGTATAATAGTCCCATAGGATTATAATGGAGCTGAAAAAGTCCTATCCCCTAGTGACGGTGCAGTCATCCTGTAACCCACATGCACCTCGTTTCTTGAGCATCCATTCTGCTTTCATTCAGGCTTGCTTTCTGTATACTGACGGAACTGGAACTCACTTGCAGTCTTCCCCCACACCCCCCTACCTGTACAGATACTGTATGCCTGCTCCTTTTAATCATTAAGCCCTTGGGACATTAGGTTCTGGTCAACACCAAACTCACTTAAGAATAAAGCTTCAGGTTTGTCAATCATGACCAAGAGACAATAACCAAACCTCAAACTAGAATAAGGTTTGAGTCAAACACAGATAATACCTTGGCCTCAGTTATGTTTCAGCTCCACACTCATGAAAGCAGAACAGGCCCACAGACCACATCCCTTGGAAACCAGACCTCAGAACAACCCCACAGACCGCATCCCTGGGAACCAGACCAAACAGTGCCATGACTGACAGCAGGACCTGAAGCCACGATCAATTGCTCCCTGCCTTAGCCCCGGCCAATCAGTAGAGTCCACGACCCCAACTCCCATAGCAACCACGATTAATGATGTTTCCCTTATATAACCTAGACACTAGAGGCCATCCGGGAGCCAGGTTTGTGAGAGCAATAGCTCACCTGTGTCTCTGGGCTTGGCGCCAACTCCTTAAATAAACCTTCACTTTCTTTGCTGCAAACCTCCTGCTCGTGTTTTCTTTTGGCTTGGTTGCATGCAGACCCCTTGAGTCTGCAGTAACAATCCTAATACTGTAATGCAAAGCACTACACAAATACTTAACCACTGTATTACAATTGCCTATGGTATTCAGTAGAGTAACATACGGTACCAGTTTGTAGCCTAGAAACTGCAGGGGAACAGATTTTGTCACCCCAAAATATGTCTATTTGGCATAAGGATTACTTCAAACTTGTTAATTTTAACCAACAGCAGTCATGGGACACACTCTGAAAACCAAGTAGAAGTTACTCTTCCTAAGAGACACTTACATGTGTAAGGGAAATCCCCATTTGTAAGGGTGTCACCCTTTCTGTACCAGGAAGAAAGGAATGACCTCAACTCTAGACATTTTTATCAACGCAGAAGATAAGACTTATATTTGCATAACAGCCTTACCCTTATTTACTGTGCTTTTCCTGGTCACCTCCCATAACTTTCTCCCCATCCCCAACATCTTCTCTTGTCTTCAGCTGGAGATAGTATTGAAGGTGGTGGCTTTAGCCATTTTAGCGAGTTACTCAGTTTTCCGGGTCTCTTCCATTGTACAGAGAGGTGTACATGCTATTAAACTTTTGTCTTTCTCCTGTTAATCTGTCTTTTATCACAGGGATGTCTCAGCCGTGAACCCAGAAGCATAAAGGAAAAATTACATTTCCTCTCCTACAGAGCAACAGGCTCTACTACACAGCCTGGGTGTGCAGTGGGCTATGCCATCTAGGTTTGTGTCAGTGTGCTCTGTATAGTTCGCACAATGACTAAATTGCCTAAAGACACATTTCTCAGAACAAATCCCCATCATTAAGTGATACAGGACTGTAATTTGGCTGCCACAGAAGTCATTCCATGGATCACGAGGGTTGATTTGGTGAATCTCCTGCTTTGTAGGTGTTTCCTTCCTCTTCTATGTCCATTTCCCTAGAAGCTCTTAATTAATCAAAAAGTATAACTGTCCCTATAGGAGAGACACATTCTTCAGCCAAAGATACACAAGTAACTGAACTTTAGGGCCATACATTTTCACTGTGCTTTCCAACCCTTCTTGCAATCCACCAATGTCTCTCTTACCTTTCAAAACCCACCACCAGGAAGCTTACCATCATTTTCTTAATGCTGTTAATTAAAGGTATTACAGTGATTTATATCTGCAAATACTTTCAATTAATTATTTTATAATTTTGTAGGGGAGCAAAATTTGCCACCCCAAAATGTGTCTCTGTGACGTGAAGATTCTGAAGACTCAGAAGTTTTTCTTTTTACGTCCACCTTAACTCTCTAAAAGAACTTAGAGGACCTAGTCTAGGAAGAGAGCTATTATCAGCGATAACAAAAAATATGGGCTAGGTGTGGTAGGCTGGGGAGGACTAGGCAGGACCTGCCTTTTCACACTCTCGTCTGTGTCCCTGTGGGGACAGAGCCAGGAGTGTAGTTTCCAGGCTCTCGGCCTCACATGGAAAGGTGCTGGCTCAGGTAGTAAATGGCCATCAACTGTGATCAGATGGCCATCAGCTGTGGCTATTTGGCTGTCAGCTGTAACCAGTGAGCCACGGGCCACTAATATAACTACCGTGGCTATGCCAGCAGTGAATGGTGGCTGGCAAACGGTGGATTGCAGTTAGCCCGGCAGACTGTGAATTGAGGATTGCAGAGAGGCAGATTGCAGTTAGCACAGCAGATGGCAGCTAGCAAGTGAGGTTGGTTGACAGAGAAGCAGACGGCGGGTTGCGGACAGTGTGACTCCTGCTTCCTGTGTCTCCAACTCAGCCACCAGAGAGACTATAGCGGTATGACTGCCCTATCTATGGCTCCGTGGGTGTTCCTCTGTGGCCTCACCATGTCCTGCGTTCTTGTGCGGGGAGCGGGACCAGAGACCCCGCATGACAGCCTTCATGACAGTCCTTTAGTCTCTGCATGGCATGACACACTTTTGTTTACCCTACATTTGCTCTTCCCATCTTCTTGTAAGTTGTATTCCTCCCCTTTGAAGTCATAACCCCTAACCATTCCTTAGGTCAGAATTACATATAAGCCTCAATTGCCTGACTTGTCCTTGAGTCTCATATTCTATTTTTATTTTATTTTATTGGGGGAACAATGGGGAACAGTGTGTTTCTCCAGGGCCCATCAGTTCCAAGTCATCATCCTTCAATCTAGTTGTGGAGGGAGCAGCTCAGCTCCAAGTCCAGTTGCCGTTTTCAATCTTTAGTTGCAGGGGGCGCAATCCACCATCCCAAATAACCAGCAACCTTGTTCTTGAAAGCTCGCGCTCTAACCAATTGTGCCATATGGCTGCCCCCGGGTCTCATATTCTTATGGGGGCCTTGCTACATACATTATAAAATTTGTTTTTCTCCTGTTAATCTGTCTTATGTTAATTTGGTTATTGACCAGCCAAAGAACTTAGAAGGATAGAAGGAAAATTTTTTTCCTTCCCAACAATTTCATATTATTCTAGTCACACTAATTTTAAAACTATAACCACCATTGGCAGCACTATGTAAATACTTAAGTGGCCACCTATTTTGGACATTCCCATAATAATCGAATTTTCATTGTAAATGCAGGCTGTATTTCAAAACAGTATTATGAATAAATCCTGCCAAATTCATCTTTGAAGCCTCTGGTTTACACTGGCACTGTTCCATAATGTCCTATTTTAGATATTAAATATTTAATAGTAATATTTCTTCTACTTGCATGAGCAGGAAACATTTTTCCTGGCTCTTAAAACCCAAGCTACTAACCTTATTAAATAACTAGGCAATTTGTTGTCTTAAAATACAAACACAAAATGGAAAAAGTGAACCAACAGCTTAACTATTCCACCTTAAAGACTGTCTTATCTTTTAATCTGCCTGAACCACACACATGCCAGGTTTTCCTCATTAACTAGACCACTGGTCAACAACTGTTATTAGGAAAAATCAAGCATTTCTGTGTGTTTGGTGTGGAGAAAGAGGGTTTACTTGAAACGTAACCTAAAACCATACTTAGTGAATAAGAGAAGTGCTTTATTCAAAGACTGAACCACAGTGTAGAAGTCCATAATTATCATTACATACTTTTAAAGTCCTGAAGCGCTGGTGCCATAAGGGTGATAACTGAGTTTCAGTTTATTGCTACAGAAACAAAACATCTCAAGGCAAACAGGAAAACAACATTCAACAATCCAGCCAAGACAACATCAAATTTAATTTGGCACATCCTAAGGATCAAGCACCCAGCAAGGCAACATGGATTAAACTCTCTCAATCGAAGAGATGTCAGCAGACTCACAAGATAGAACCATCCAATTCTAAACTGTCAACAAACAGAATTGTACGAGATCTGGGTTTCCACATTGCAATGGATGAATCGTAGATATACTGACTGATTGCATCACCCAGATTATCTGTTAAATGTCTGCCTTACAAGAATGTGGGGAAAAATTTTATAATTCTATTTTGCCTTGTATTTGGAAAAATTACTAATTTGTGTGAGTAAACAAAAAAGAAGACTCAGTTTGGGTTTGGAGTTGGTTAGCTTTACCAGGCCTAAGGAAGTCAATCAGCAGAGTCAACCATCTGAATAAACATTGTATATTATTTAAGGCTATGGTTCGCTACCCCACCTAAAAATATCTTATTCATCATCCTGCCTCAATGCCTGAATTTCCACCAACGTTAAATCATTTCTTGTCATCATGTACCCAGATGTCTCCTTAAAAGTGCAAATATTCCTGGCGAGGGGAGTGCACTCAGGATTGCAGTTTCCGTATCCGATACCTGTTCGTGAATTAGAAAAAGGTGCCCTGTTGGGCAAATGCTGTTCCACTGGAGCAAGGCTGTGGCTCTGGGTTCAATTTCAGCCTCAGTAGTCCCCACAGCCTGCAGCATTTGTATATAACAATACTAGGTTGCCTGCTGGTGGTCAATGAACCCAGCTCTTATTTCCTTGGGAGCCTCCATATTGCTGTTGATGCTTTTGAAAAGTCATCTCCTACTTACCCTAGGCAAAACCTTCTTGAGAGATCCCTAAATGAAATGTCACAGCTATTGTATTAGCAATCCTAAGGAAAGACAGATTTTAGGTGCACCTGCCTGGTATTTATTTCAATGACAGTTGACAGTTGACCCAACCAAGCCTCTTATCCCTGACACTTTGATGGTTGCCCCAAAAGGAAACTTTTTTTTTTTGAGGCAACTCTGTAGCTTTATTTACAGAATTATTTATTTATTTTATTAGTTTCGGGTGTACAAAACAATGTAATAGACATTTATCATTTACATCCCTCACACAGTGATAACTCCCCTCCCCCATCTACTACCCCTCTGACATCGCACACAGCCATTGCATTTCCACTGCTTCTATTCCTGATGCTGTACTCCACTTCTTGTAACTATATATATATATATATATATATATATATATAAATCGTAGTTGACATTCATTATTGTTCAGCTTCAGCTTCTCTTTTAGTCTCTTAACATTATTTACTTTCACCACTCCCCGTCTCCCCATCCCTAACCAACACTTTCTTTTACTGAAAATCTTCCAAAACTTTTATTTCTGGATCTTCTATTCAATGGTGTGCTCGAGTTGGCTCCTATGGGCCTGCTGGAGCCAGTTGTGCTCATCTCCTGCCAACTCTACATTTCCTAATGTTATGTGGGTAGCTGAAAATAAGCCATAGCGGGAGATGTTATACTATGGAAATCAGCAAACACTGGGGGTGGGGGGGAACAGGCCCTTGGTGGAGTCACTTGCTTGCCCCCAGGACAGCAAACCAAGACTTAATTGTAGTTTCAGCCCCTCCCAAGACTGGAATTTTAAACTGCAATTTCCTGATCAACACTAATGAGATAATCTTCCTGATAAGTCCCCTACAGCCCTTCCCCCAAAGACTGGTGACTTTCCCTGCAAGAATCCTTTCTTTTCTTGTTCTGCCCAGTTTCCTACAAAAATCTTCCATTTTGCACACCTTCTTGGAGCACCTCTATTTACTAGATGGGATACTGTCCAAGTCAAGAATCATTCAATTAAGCCAACTGGATCTTCAAATTACTCAGTTAAATATTTTAAAAATACTACAAATTGAGCTTTTTTAAAAAATGCAGAGCCAATTTTTAAACTGCCATATTTTCAAAAATTCTCCTACTCTCTCACAAGATTTCTTTTCAATACCAGTTTTTAATAAGTCAAATAAAAGGTGGTTCTCCCAAAATATCACCATCCATCTTGAAGCTGTCTCAAGTGAAAGTAGTTCATTTTACTATATTCCTATAACAGATTTCCTTCAGGGAGCCCTTGAAAGCATTATATGAAAGGAATACTCTTACTTTACACCATTATAGCATGTAGTGTATAATTCTATAATCATTTGCTTCATCATATGAAATGTTGTTATGCATCTGTCTCCCCTCTTTGCTGAAAGCTACTTGAGGGCAGGAGCTATGTTATAATAATCATTGTACACCCAGCAGATTCTTCTTGCTTCCTACTGCTGTTAAAAACCATTGCTTTGCTCATCCTCCTATCGAAACATTACAGCTTTCAAGAGTGCATCGCCTCTCTTCCTTGCAGTCACATCTGCATCTTGAGCAACTCCCTCACATTCAATGACAACTTCTAGTCCTTTCAAACCTAAGCCCTGTTGTCACGCTGGGCAACTTCAACATTCTTGAGGATGACTCATGCAATTTATACCCACAAATATCCACTAGTTTTTCAACCCCATTCTACTTCAGCTACTATTTCCAAAGACCATACCCTAGACCTTCATTTCTACAGGATATTTTACACTTGCAATATACTCTGAGAGAGGAAGAACTCCAACCTTCTTGGCTGAGACCCCCCTGGAGTAAAAGACAGATTAACAGTGTTACAGATACCAGGACCGGAAAGAACCCAAGCGGCACTCAGAGAGTTAGGAGAGTCAGCTTTATTACGCTGGCGGGCTCAGCGGGATCCTTCCCAAAATACTGAGCCCCTAGCAAGGTTTTGAGCAGGTTTTCATGGGTTGGGGACTTCCTTGAGTCGCAGAAGGGGTAGGTGTCATCTGGTGATTGGCTCCGGGTGTGGCTTGGAGGGGGTTATGCAGAAGTGGGCTGGGGACCTCTCTCTCCATTCCGGCCACCATTTCAGGTCAGTTTCATGTGGCAGGGAACTATTTTAGGTCAGTTTTTCCATCAACAGGAGAAAAATAAACAGAAATTTAACAGCATGTACACCTCCTGTACAATGGGACAAATCCAGGAAAATTGAATAACTAGCCAAAATGGCTAAAGTCACCACCCTAAATACCATCTCCAGATAAAGACAGGAGGGAGAGAGGGAGAGAGACAGAACGAGAGAGAGAGAGAGAGAGAGAGAGAGAGAGAGAGAGAGAGAGAGAGAGAGAAATGGTGTGGTACTGAAACTAGAAGCCAGAGGAGTCCGGGGCTCATGCTGCCTGTGCCAATATCAGCTAATCAGCTAACAGACCGACATAGGAGTTGAGCCATAGGCTAAGCATTTATTATCAGAGCACCGGTGGTCTGAGAAGGCAGTGGGTTCACACCTCCAAAAACTGCCGTAACATTCTCAGTCCGGCTGGGGTATTTAAAGGAAAAAGGGTCTGCATGGAGCCTTCCCTTTGGCCATGTGATTCTCTGGTGGAGTCAGGAACCCAGAAACAATGATGGGATTTAGCCTGGAGATTGTGATCAACAAGCCTCAGGGTATTAATCATAAATTTCAGGGTAATTTTCTAAAACAGGGAACTGGGTGGGACAGGGGATATTCCACAGGGGGATGAACTATTGTTAAGCTATAGGTACATCAAGTAAAGGTGAGGCTAGGGACTTGGAGATGCCTCTACTATGGGGATGCCAACCCAGCCCTGTTTCAGTGTAATGCAGTGTAGTGTAGTGTGGTGTGGTGTGGTGGGGTGGGGTGGGGTAGGGTAGGGTGTGGTGCTGACAAAAAACATCCAGCCTAAGAGAAAGCTTATAGAGTTTATTTGAGCCAAACTGATGACAATAGCCAGGAAGCAAAATCTCAACGGATTGAGAAAATGCTCTGCAAAATGGCAGTTTGCAGCTTATTTTACACCTAGAGTCAAAGGAGGAGGTTACATGAAATCCACTGGTGACAGATTAAAAGGGTAGGAGAAAGCAAAGTGGGGGACATCTCTGAGATTGGATAAAAGTAAATTGGAGAGACAGATACTTGTTTCACATAGGTGGGTGTCGGACAGTTAATAGTTCACATAGAGATGTTAATCAAGGGACAAGAATAATAATGAAGGATTCTGTGCTTTCCTGCTCTGGTCCGGAAAAAGGGATTACTGACATTCCAAGGATGTCATCTTAGGTGCAAAAAGACAATAGACAGGCCCACTTTAGGAGAAAATTGACTTTATGAAGGAAGCTTTTGGCTAAAGATGTGACTTCCCGCCATGGCGCACTTAGTTATGAAATTTTTTATGCTCACGCCATCTTATGTGGTTATTTTCAGTCTCCTGAGCTTGTCAGGCTTCATATGTGGCCCCTTTTCCATCCACAGTGTGGTGAAGTGTGGTGTGGTGCTGGGAGCCACTTATGGGAAGTTACTAGGTAAAGCACAGTAAACAAGGTTATGGTTATTATGCAGATTTAAAGTCCCTGCCTTCTCCATTGATGAGTTTCTAGACATTCGGTCATCCTTCTCTTCCTGGTGCAGAGAGGGAAACACCTTACAAATGGAGCTTTCTCTATAAATGTACATGTCTCTTACAGTAGAACTTTTGGGTTTTTACACCTTTTCGTATACCTGTAGTTTCTTAAAAATAATCAGCTCAAAATCATCCTTATGCAAAAAGACATTTTTTGAGGTGTCAAATTCTGCTCCCCTTCAATACCAGACTCTAAGTTCCCACCGCATGAAACAGTATCTATTCTTCCACTGTGCTTGCTATTTAGTTTAGCCACACTACCTATAATATTTCCTTCATTTTTCCTTTTTCTCTCAGGTCGCCATACCCTTTCAGTTCCACATATTTTCCTATAAAACTGAAATTCCATGAAGAATCATTTCAGTCCCTTTCTGGCCAGCACTTCCAACTCTAATCTGATATCCCTCGTGGGTATAGACCCTAACGTCACTCACCCTCTCACGAGTACTAGCAGCCACCTCCCCTCTTTCTATAGCCAGCCTGCTGAGAGAAAGCGGAAAAAAAAAGACAACAACACTGATAGATTTCATGAAAGAGTCATGGTCTCCAACGGCAGGTGGCCTCTAAGTGGCTCACAGCAATCCTTCTACGTCTGCTCTTGCTTTCATTTTTAAAAAAATGTTATTATGGTAAAATATACATAACATAATACTTCAACTATTTGTGTCTTGCTTTCATTTTATAGAAGCTTTTCTCAACATTTACCACTCTCCCAGAAACCCTTTCCCTATTCTTATCCCCTTTCAAGGGACAAGCTTTTCTCCTGAGTCACAGCTAAAAGCAAGGCTTTCATGTAAGCCCACTGCTAACATTAGCAAAACCCAGGGCAAGAATAAAAATGGAGGCCTTTGGCTACAGCCTATACTTCCCTTGTTTTTCTGACTCTTTTCCATACCATGAGGGGCCTCTTAACAAACCTATGGACACCCCAACCTGTATGGCTAAGCTCCATCCCCATCCCACAAACAGATGCCTCTTGGCCACTTCTCAGACCCAAGGGTACAAATACCAGTGTCATAATCTTCCCTCAGGAAGACAGACTTTGGGAAGAAAACTGTGTAGACCCTGAAAGTGGACTGAAGTGTTTGGGAAGAAACTCCAAAGTCTCAGGTACTTGGAGCATTGTTTCAAAGGGGATCTCAAACTCTGGGTGCACCTATCCCGTTAGCAACATGGACTTCTTACCTTGTAAAGAGGGTATAGCCATAGGAGGACCAGAACACCGGGCTCAAGGCAAGGGTTCTGGTTGCCTGGGTTTTCCTTACTTCTTTATACTGTACCATATACACCTATACTTCAGCCATACCCCAAAGTTTGCTATTTCCAAAATATGCATGCTTTTACAGCTCTATGCCCTTGACCATTCCCTTCTCCCTGTCTGGAACTTCGTTCCCTATCCACCAGTCTGTCAAGCCAACTCTTCCCAGACTCAGTTTACCCATCATCTCCGTTGGGAAGACTGTGTTAGTTACACCTTCCCCATACTCTTAGAGCACCTAAGCAATTCTCTGTTACTGCATGTATCACACTGCTGTGGCATGTTTACCGTGTTTCCCTGAAAATAAGACCTAGCCGGACAATCAGCCCTAATGTGTCTTTTGGAGCCAAAATTAATATAAGACCCGGTCTTATTTTACTATAATATAAGACCCGGTCTTATTTTACTATAATATAAGACTGGGTCTTTAATATAACATAATATAACATAACATAACATAACATAACATAACATAACATAACATAACATAACATAACACATACCATGTCTTATATTAATTTTTGCTCCAAAAGACACATTAGAGCTGGTTGTCTGGCTAGGTCTTATTTTGGGGAAACATGGTACATGTCTGGCTCTATAAGTACACTATAAGCTTCTGGAGGGAATGGACTATGTCTATCCAATCTTTCATTCACTAATTCTAGAAACTTTTCCTGTTATATAATGGGTACTGGAAATACAAACTCAACAAAGTAGTAAACAATAAACATTGGTTGAAAAATTAATCGATGACTGCTTATTTCTGATATTTCGGTAATATTTTATATTAAAATATGACTCTATTCTTTCTTAAAATTTACTGAGATTCTTGTATTCAGTCTTTTTTTTCCCCACAATAAATCCCCCAAACTACTTTCTTCTCTGTCCATGGGATTCCTATACCAATCAGAACAAAAGTCACATTAGAGTACAGTCTAGAATTTTGTGTTCCCCCAAAAGCAGATCTTACGATGAGGATTTGGGTACAAGTAATTAATTTTGGAAGTGATGCCAGAAATCACCACGAGAGGGTAGAAAAGAGATAGCAAAGGAGGAAAGCTAACACAAGGTGTGTTAATAAGTGCTTTCTGCTACGGCCATCTACACCAACACCGTTGTTTCCCTGAAAATAAGACCTAACCAGAAAAAAAAGCCCTAGCATGATTTTTCAGGAGAACATCCCCTAAACACAAGCCCTAATGCGTCTTTTGGAACAAAACTTAATGTAAGACCCGGTCTTATTTTCGGGGAAACACGGTAGTGTCCTCTATATTACCTCCATGCCTTCTCAAAGAAAAACAAGAAAAGCTGTTTAGCTTTTGAGGAGAAATTAACCTCGAATGAAATCTCAAAGATGCTCTGGTTTCATTCTGCTAACCTTCGCAACCATCTACTTCAGGAATTTTAGGTTCCTCTACTGTATATGACCTAGTCTTTGAAGTTCTCCACACTCCTCCTCTGTTTGACAAATGCACACCTCATCATTTATACTAATAAAGAAAAACTCAGCAATAAACCCTTCTAATCTGCTGCTCCAAATGGAACATGTTCAGCTAAGTAATGTAAATTGCAGATTCTCCACCCTAAAGTTAAATATACAAATTGGTAGTTACAAAATAGTCATGGGATGTAAAGTACAGCATAAAAAAATATTAGTGAATTGTGTTATTAGGTTGGTGCAAAAGTAATTGCAGTTTTTGCAATTATTTTTAATCTTTTAAGCTGCATTTAGTTTTGCACCAACCTAATACAATCATGTATGGTGCCAGGTGGGTACTAAACTAGTCAGGGGGATCACTGCATAAATTATATAAATGTCTAACCACTACACTGTACCTCTGAAATTAATATAAAGTAATATTTATTGTCAACTGCAACTGAAAAAAATAATTGTTTAAAAATGTATGGTAAACCTTAGCTAGTCACAAAAATTAAGTCCCACACTCTTAATTCTCAAATACCACCTTAGAATACCATTTCCCCCCATAAAATATGCATGCAATGAACAGGAAACAAAATTACTGAAAAGGAAGTGCTAGCCCACTTGCTAGATTAGTGCTCCAAACTCAACTTTATGCTGTAGCAAAATTTAACTTTCTCAATTTCATGGACATGTGTGAGGAGAGTTGAAATTGTAAACGTTAAAATCACTAATGCCAAGTGTTTTAGTTAGCTTTGCCTGTATAACAAATCACTTCCAACTCATGAAATATAACAATAGGCATTTTATTCTTGCTCATACGTCTATGTGATCAGTTATGATTTCAACTGACTGGGCTGAGGCTTCATTCTAAGCTGCAGATTGGGTTCAAGCCTGTTTCACGTGAGTAGTGTCCTCCTTGGATCAGAGAGCCAGCTGGAGCATGTCTATTTCATGGCAGAGGCCTGTCGGGCAAGCCCAACTACCCTGGTACATTTCAAGCCTCTACTCACATCACACTCACCCACATAACATTGACCCAAGTAAGTCATATAGCCAAGCCCAGTATCAATGGGACAGGGTGGATGCAACCTTCCCATGGAGATGGAGAGGGAGAGGATGATTATTTGATAAACAATAATCTACCACACAAAGTCAAGAGTAATCTCATATTCAATTTTTCCTAGGAATAGAACCATCAAAGCAAGCCCCCTAATGTACCAAAGCAAGCCCCATAATGCTCCAAAATCAGACTATATTCAACAGCTAGAAGTTCAAAGTGAAGTTTTTTTCTAGTTTGCTCGATGAATATTTTGTAAACAACATCTAATACATCTTCACATTTCTGTGTTTTATAAACAGTTCAACAAATTATATGTCAAAGAATTCTAAGGGAGGAAGTTTCCTGATAAGAGGAATCTCATAAAGAAATTATGGTATATTTAGAAACCAGAATGACATTTCTATCTTTTATTTGTTTACCACTTGAACTTTAGCAACGATATGGCAATGCATTAAAAGTCTTCTTAGTCATTTTCTTGGTGATTTTCCACCCTCCTGAAAAATTATAGACCCAACAATAGTTCAAGGACTTCATAATTCACCAAAATAGTCTAAACTTCTGGAAAACTCTTTTTTCTGAAACGCTCAGGGCTTATGGCCTATGAAGCTAAAGCTGACCTGCTTTCAGCTTGAGGTCTTTCTCAATCTGTGGAATTTATGAATAAATCCATTTTTGCTATGATGTCTGTTTATGGTAAAGAGATAAAAAGTGATTCTCATTTTTGAGATGCCAGCAGTAATAGCAGTACTAGCAGTAACAGCTCTTTCAATTACAGTTCTGACCAGTGACTATAAAAGTACCACTTTACACAGAAGCCTCACGGAAGTGCCCCAGCATGGCGACATGATTCGAGTTGTTTTTCACTTTACTAATGTGTATCCTTACATTTTGGAGAGTTATTTTTTATTTCCCCCTGATGCTCTTTAGATTTCTGGTCAGTGATATTTTATCATAGATAGGAAAAGAAACAATACTTAATTAGGTTTTTAAAAGGTTTGCCTTTAGCTTTAGCCATAGTGATTTTATCACAGCATGGCAGAGAGAGGAGAAAAGCTAACACAAAGTACTGAAAAGGAAGTCTCAGCAGGCAAGATGGCAAAGACTCTTAGTGAGAAAATTAAGTTGGACAGGATATACACAAAGCACACTCTAGCAAGCAATCGATAATGTAAAAGTTAGTATTTAGGGGGCATCTTTTATTCTAAAAATTCAAGGAACTTTTCAGGCATGAAGTACTCATTTATAACATTTTTCTGGGTCAAGAAGTACTGCTTGGTCAGACTTGCAAAGGAGGAAACAAGAAAGCTGAGTTATCTGGTCATATAGAAATAGTCAACCAGGGTCTGTAAAACTAAATCTAGCCATCTACACAACAAGGTATATGATGTTAAACTGGTAAAAACAGGTGATCCTAGAATGTTAGAGTATGGCAAGAAGGCCAAAAGCAAAGGGCTTATACCCCGGCAGCTATGGTTTTGACTCAGGCAGAAATCATACATTCTTTTCCCAAGGGCGTTAGTTTGATATTTGTGGATACCGAGGTAAAAGAGGACTTCATTTTTTGTACTAATTCTGATAGAAAAATTCCAACATACATACATACATACATACATACATACATACATACAGAGAGAGAGAGAGAGAGAGAGAGAGAGAGAGAGAGAGAGAATCACCTAAGTGTGTCACCTTGGAAATAAAACAAAAATTTAAACATTCAAGATTATAAGGTCAAGAGAGGAATTAAACATTGTTAAAAAACAAAAAATTCAACTGAGTAGAAGTTACCCTTTTGTAAGAGACATGCACATTTATGAGGGGAACTCTCCATTTGTAAGGGTGTCTCCCTCTCTGTACCAGGAAGAGGAGGATGACTAAATCTCTAGAAACTCTTATCAGTGGAGAAGGCACGGACTTAAATCTGCATAACAACCTGACCCTTGTTTACTGTGCTTTTCCTGGTCACCTCCATAACTGCCCCCTACCCCATCTTTTGTCTTTAGCTGGAGATGGTATTTAAGGTGGTGGCTTGGGCCATTTCAGAGAGTTACTCAGTTTTCCTGGGTACCTCCTGTGTATACAGAAGGTGTACATATTATTAAACTTCTGCTTGTTTTCTCCTGTTAATCTTTTATTTTGGGGAGGGGAGGGGCGTGTCTCAGCTAGGAAACTAGAAAGATGGAGGATCTATGCCAAAGAGACGGATTTTGGAGTGGCAAATCCTTCTGCCTTTCACATCTAAATGAGTAAATGCCCACTCATCATTCTCCTTTTCCAAAGTTAATGAAACCTCATTTCATCATGAATTATAAATATACAAACTTTTTCAGAAATAACTTTGCGGTGTTGTTAAAAAATAAATGGCTCCTCAGGTGGTTATTAGACTAGTCAGGGGGATCACTTTGTAAATTATATACATGTCTAACCACTACGAAACTAATATAAAATAATACTGAATGTAAAAAAAAGTATTTGTAATTGTGTTTAAAAGACTGGGATAATTTAGACAACAACTTTAAATATATTTTCTTTGAAATAACTCCATTAAATAAAACCATTTTTTTCCTACCACAGAAAAAGAGAAACCAAAATCTTATGGCTATAAACTCTTTAAAATAATAAAACTAAATTTTCAACTAATAAATAGGTGAAAAAGAATAAAGAGTTGGACTCAAGATAAATAGGTAAAAAACAACAACAATGAAAAGTGCTACCTTTTTTATTAAGTATTTACTCTGTGACCTACACTGAGTTAAGAGGTATTCATAAGAACTATGTTTTGGTTCTCTTTTAAAGTTTCTATTTATCTTCTGAGATGTTGTATCTTTTCATACGTTACGAGAATTTTTTTACATTATTGAGCATAGTCATCAAAACTGCTTTAAAATACTTGTCTAGTTCTAACATTTGGGTCACCTTAGAGTCAGTCTCCATTGATTGCCTTTTCTCTTTAGAATGGATCATGTTTTCCTGTTTTCAAATGTTAAATAATTTGGATTGTGTAATGAACACTGTTGTGGAGAGTTGGTTGTTATTATAGTCTTCCAAAAAGTAGGGGGGGGAAAGTAAATGGCTCCTTATCTTTAGGAAATAATGTGCAGATTCCACCACTTTTGCATATGATATAGATTTGATCAACTGATTCCATATAAGAATGTATTTTCAAGATCACTATTTCATGAATTAAATTTCTTCAGAAATTTTTCCTCTCAGAGAGCTAATATTCTTTACAAAAACTTCCCACTTACAGTATTAACATTTTGTAGTTGAATACTGAGAGCTCAAATGAGAAAAACAGCAGTACAAAATTATCAATACTTTTATTCTTTAGGGTTCTAGAGTTAAATTCCTGTAAACTTTGCAACACATTGATTTACCTTTTCATTTTTCTATTAAAAATTGTGGATAAAAATCAAACTTAGAAAAAGATCAGAAATTCTAACAGAAATATTCTAAGAACTATTTTTTTTTTTTTTTTTTTTTTTTGTAGCATGGGGACAGAGAAGGGTATTTTAGCTGTTTTGTTTGTTAGAACACACACAGTTTTGAAAAAGACCTTACAATGCTTGTGTGGTGTCCACAAAAGTAGATTAGCAAAATAAAGACAGATGGCAATGAATTAATCTAAAACCCAACTCTTAACACTTTACAGTTATGTTGCCATTACACACTTTTCCACTGTACTAATTCAGACTTCAACTTGACATTAATCACAAAAATATATGCATATATTCAACACCATCTGCTGCGTAAGTCCAATTCAAGGGAAAGGAGTTAGCCACCATGGGATGTCAATAGCAAAAGCTGATTCTAGGGTAACACTCTTCTAATGGAAAAAGAAGAGCTCCTGTGACCCAGTTATATTGGCCAAATTCCAACTGACACTTCTCCCATTCAAAATATTTTCCTCAAAACAAACTGGTACAATGCACAGACTCTCATGTGAAGTAACCCTGTTATGATTTATATATCTTTGAAATAAGTTTCCACTTGAATTGAAAATCAATACAGGTTGTATAAAAAGACATTTCATTTGCTCTTTTGCTGTCAGTAAAATTGTAAATTAACAGAGGATGGGATTTCCAATGCACCCAGTATGGAAAAAAATTCAATGTTCTGCATATACATAGCTAAAAATACACCGGAAAACAAATGTCATGCTTCGAAACAAACATTAGAAGTACCAAGAAAGCTTTTACCCATCCTTACTAACCAACCAACTTCTTTACTCCCTAACCCTAGATCAAGTCTAGAGGCTTGAGATTTCTCTTGGTCAGGATGTAAAGAAGGGGTCATAGACATGTTACGGTTGCACAACAATTGTGCATTTCAGGCTGCCCATCTCTGTGAGAAGAAAATGAAACACTGGATCATGATGATTCAGAATCATTTAATGCACTGTTTTGACAGACTTCAAATTCTAAAGTAAAGGAAAACCTCTTAATAATAAAACAGAAAGGAAGATAGAAATACAACTAAGCAACAGAGACTATAATGGAAGATATTTTCACATTTCCCCCAAATAATACTCATTTTGTAAAATTGTACACTAGAGCAAATATATTTATGAAGTGAGGAGAGAAAACAACAAAAACATTTTCAAGAATAAATTGTTTTAAAATCATATCAAGCAGCATATTTCCAACATTAACAGTAAGACCTACAACTAAAAATAAAATGAGAACAAAACAAGAACAATACAAACATAAAGAGGTTTGCCTTATTGGAATAGCTATAAACATTCAATGAACTCAAAAAGGCCTTTACAAACAAGAAAAACAGCCATAAATGATGTTTCAAGCCTTTAATTTACTAGTAAAGTAATGGATGCTGAAGGTAATTAATGCAATAACCAACATCCCAGGAAAAGAAACCTCAAGAATAGCTATATCTATCGTTATGCAACCTCACTTTCCAAATGCTCCAGGATATTCCAAAATTAAAATCCCCTATTATCAAATGAGGTAACAGATAATAAGTACCAATTTTTACTTGGAATGTATGGTATGCTATGAGATTTTAAAAGATGCTGTTTGGTAGTGCTTTAAGTATATGAGGTGCTATACTCATGAAAATACAAAGTAAAAAATAAAGTATAAAGAACTTGTAATTGATGGTCTTATAGTCCTTTATTCTGAAATCAATTAAAATACATTTTTGACATGGTATATAGCAATAACCAGCTTTATGAAAGATGCTTCAAGTAGTAAGAAAAATGTCCCATTTCTATTTACTATCCATTAATAATAATAATAATAATAATAAAGTTTATAAGCATTTTGATAAGTTTTGCTAAAAAAATATGGCTTGATTTTAAGTTTAGATTCATCATCTACATACATAATTCACAAGCATTATGCAGAAGATTAAAGGAAATTTCTAGTAGTTTTGTATGAGTACCTAGACACAGAATAAACTAAACTATAACATATGATTCCCTCTATAAAAGATTTTGCAAACATGTAAAATAAACTAGGTTTAGTTGTAAAAACTCGTAAAAGGTGTAAATAATAGTAAAGTAAAACAGGTTTCAGAGCCAGGATGACAAAAGAGGAAGATCAAAGGGTTTGCAAAGATACCAGAAAAGCATGTAAGAAAGAAAAGAGAAGCATCTGTGTACCTTGTGGAACATCGCAGAAAGTGAAAATTTTGATGGGCTTTTGATTTTCCGCCCCTTCTTCTGCCTACCCCCCTACACTGGTTCAAGCCATTGTTTCTCAGTCTAGTTCTGTACGACACAGCTTCCTGGCCCATGCTGGTATCGGTCGGTCGGCTGCTCACAGCAGCTTTTGATTCTTAAAAAGCAGAAGTGTAAATGTTGTTTCAAGAATAAAAATATATAAGAAGTAATGTAAACTGGTGTATTCACTGAGGAAAACAGTATGGAGATGCCTCGAAAACTTAAAAACTAGAACTACCTTATGACCCAGCAATTCCACTTCTGTGTATTTATCCAAAGAAAACTAAAACACTAATTCAAAAAAGATGTATACACCCGTGTTCACTGCAACACTATTTATAATAGCCAAGATATGGAAAGAACCTAGGGGTCCATCAATGGATGAACGGATAAAGAAATGTTTTTCTCCCTCTGTATTGACGTAAGTAAAAATAACAGAAAATTCCTTTCTTAAATTAAAATCTAATGATACCCTCTAACTAACAGGATGTAGGTTATCATTAACTTCTTCTGCCAGGTTTGGTCAGGCTAATTTCTGTAGCAATGAATCAATCAACTAATGTTTGTTGTGTCTTTACAGCCCCGGACTCTAGGAGGATTACTGAAGAAGTATTGAACGTGGTTCCTTTTCTTGGAAAGCTGGTAGTGTTATTGACGAAAGAGATGGGAAAAACCTGACAATCAGATCTCAAACCTGAGAAATTGGAAGGCACATCTCTCATACTGAGATAAAGGGGAATCTGTCTTTTTATAGCAATTCCACTAGCATCTATGAAGGTAGGAGATGGAATGACGGACAGGATTCGAATAGGTGCAGGGGTTTCCCGAGTTACTCCAATGCAGGGGAGAGTTGAACAGGCTGAGGCAGGGGAGGAGAGCCAAGCCTGACCAGAATGGAGAGTTTGCATGGGTGAGTGGGGATACAGGAGTTAGGGTGATGTGGACCTTGAATAACAAACAGTCATTTATATCAGATGTGATACATCTAACATTTATTAAGTGCTATTACTATCTGTCTGGGCTTCATGCATTGATAGTATTTCTATGCTATACTATCTCTTTTCTATAGGTGATGCAGATCTAGGGATGAGAGGATGCCATTTTCAAAAGAGCAGCCTGGTGGTTTATATAAATTGCAATATCAGAAGGAAAATGCAGGGAATCTAAGAGGCCACTGTCCTGTCCAGGGGTGAGGTGGGCCTATTTGGACTGAAACAGATGCAACAATGATAGATGAAAAAAGGTCGAACCACCTTCATTCAGCAAACACTGTTCAACACCTTCTATGGGCCAGTCCTGGGGATAAAGGAAATAGTGACTGGGTGGAGGAAGGGGAAACTCATGGCATTCAACTAACAAGAACACAGTGTCAGTACTAGATAGATGGCATTTTATGGGATCAGAAGTGGGGGAAGAGCTCATGACACAGGGGGCGCCATGAGGACCTGCATGGATTCTTTTCCTTCAGCTGCTAGTCCAGGAGCTGAGGGTGCAGGGGACAGGTGAGGCCAGGAGAATCTGATGGGGCCCATAGGATGCATCCTACACTAGACATATCAATTACCACACATATTTCATTATAATTGTGGTCAGTCCTTCTCTTATGCTAAGAAATTTCAAGACCCATTGCTTCTTTGATTTCTCCATTCTGTATCCTTACTATGCCAAATTATTTATATCTTCCACAAGGGCAACATGAGGAAAGGAGAAGCGAAACCCATATCGGTTAGTGCTATCACTTAGAAGCTCACTAGCAAAACTGATTAAGCAAAATAGAAATGACTGAGGACAGATGGCATTAAATTGAGGGATGGGGTGAAGTAAGTTCCTGATCAAGTTTGCTTAAGATTAGTTTTCATCACAAATTTTTCTTCCTTTTAAATTGGGGGTTAGGGGGACTAAG
Source organism: Rhinolophus sinicus (assembly GCF_057876585.1). Classification (NCBI taxonomy): domain Eukaryota; kingdom Metazoa; phylum Chordata; class Mammalia; order Chiroptera; family Rhinolophidae; genus Rhinolophus; species Rhinolophus sinicus. The sequence goes on along the minus strand of NC_142518.1, from coordinate 17,634,614 downwards.
TGTGTTCATTTCCTTGAAATTTGATCCTCTTCTCAGGGCAGGAGCAGGAAGAGGAGGTAAGATTGACCAGGAAGAAGAGGCACATAGGCTCTGTCAAACACAAGTATTTATCATCAATGGCATGGGGAAACTATGTGTAACGCCACCCTGAGCTGTGTAGAGCTGGAATATTAACAACTCTTGCCCTCACAGCCTGATTTGACATATTCAGAAACTTGAAAACTACTCTAGGACCAAACACTTTAAGAGATGACTACAAGAAAACATTTTGAGTTCATATACATGAATAGTCTAGGTGGCAACCAACCCATGAACACGATCACAAGCCTTCTCTGGAAGGTTGCTCTTCAACTTGAAAATGATGATATTATCAGCAATTGACTGGAAGATTTGGGTCCGTCTGAATTGAGGCTCTGCTGGTTCCCTTCCATTTAACCTCTGTCCTGCCCACTGTATAATTCAGCAGGGCCCTGTAGATGCTTCCCCTTTAACGCAGGCTATCTGCTGATTTAAACTAACCTTCGTAGTGCTGTGCAAAGAATGAAAAGATTAGCCATACCTACAAATGAGAAGGCTGGGTGAGTAGAAGAAGAACCACTATTTTCTCTGTTCGAAGCCCCTGTTTTTCAAGCTTTCCAGTGTAACTAATTAGAAGAGAGAATTCTGAATGCACCTTCTTGCTTGCTTTTAGTTGAACAACCTATTTAACTATTTTTTTGTCTAAACAGATTTGGTATCATGTAAATTTTTTATCTGATGTTTACACCTTTTTTCAAAATTCAGTCATTTTCATACTACCTTTACAACTTCGGCTATGTCTCTGGATCACTTTTTTGGCTGACTTTGAAGAAAGTAAGTAGCTACGTTGGCCTTATCTAAGCAACAATATTGGGAAATTACAATTTTAATGTGCTCTGTTTGTATTTGTGCATGTGTCATTTTTAAAATGTATAATCTCCCCTCATCCCAATTTTGTGGGGCCTTGGAGAATAACAAAGTATGAAAGTGGCACTCTTTAATTAGAACACTGAAACAATAAAATGGAAAGAAAAACAAACAAAAAAGAAATTGTGGTCTATATACAGTTATGCACTGCTTAATGATGGAGCTATGTCCTGAGACATGTGTCACGAGGTGACTTTGTTGTGTGAACATCATAGAGCGCGCTTACAGAAATCTAAATGGTACAGCCGACTACACGCTTAGGCCCCAGGGTCTAGCCTATGGCTCCTAGGCTACAAGCCCGTACAGCATGTTACTGTACAAAATAGCACAAGATTAAGTCAAGCACAAGAAAAAATGATGCAATCAAGAGACACTGTAAACACGAGAGGTACAAGGCTGCTGCCAGTGTAACAGGGCACACTGCCCTACAGCAAACTTTTTTTCTTATAAGTAGAAAGAGTACACTGTAACGTAACAATGAAAAGTATAGTTGAGCAAATACATAAACCAGTAATACTATCATGATCACCTATTATATACTGTACATAATCGTATGTGTTCTATTTTTATACGACTGGCAGTGCAGTAGGTTTGTTTATAGCAGCACCACCACAAACACCTGAGTAATGCCTTGTGCTACAACATTACAGTGGCTACGATGTCACGATGTCACTAGGCAATAGGACTTTTACAGCCCCATTATAATCTTATGGGACTGCTGTCTATATGCAGTGAGTTGTTGACTGAAATGTCATCATGCAGTGCATGACTCCACAATGGAATATTATTCAGTAATAAAAAACAATGCAATCTTGCCATTTTTGACAACATGGTTGGGCCTCAGGGGCATTAAGCTAAGTGATATAAATCAGACAAAGATGAATACCTTAATGATCTCTCTTATATGTGGAGGCGAAAATAAATATATATGTGTGCATGTGTGTGTATGTGTGCATTGTGTGTGTGTGTATATATGTATGTATACAAGTGCCAAAAACTGTATACAAGTGGACACTTTGGTCAACGTTGCTCAAGCAGTAGTTCGCCGTAATCAGAAGTGTCTGGACGCTGATGGCAACCACCTTGAGCACCTCTTGTCATTGCAGAAGTCAAACGTGACTTGTATTCATCTTTTGTTATTGGTATATATTGACTGTTACAATTTTAATAGTTTTTCCTTTCTTAAAATGTGTACACATTTTTTTGGCACCCTCTGTATATACATATACAGAGAACGGGTTAGTGGTTGCTAGAGGAAGGGGGTGGGGGTTGGGGAAAATGGGTCAACTGGTTTTGGGTTTCTTTTTTAGTTTAAATAAATTGAATTCAGAAAAAAATCAAAAGAGATTATCTAATGCAGATCCATAACTCTAGGCAGGTCAACTCCCATTAAAAGATAATAATATGTAAACGAAGACTTGAATAAGTGAAACCAATATCCCACATTACTGACTACAGACAGTATTTTAGTAATTACATTTTGAGTTTAACTCAACATCAAGTCTCCAAATTCAGTGTCCTGCAGAAGAAGCGGGACATTCTCCCTGATGGATCTATACACACCCCTAGCCCAGGAGTTAGAGAAAATCAAGGAGGATCTAGCAGGATCAACCCGGTGAGCTGTTTGATATATGACAACATGTCCGAGCTGCAGTAGCACCTGGTGACCCTGCACCAACCCTCTGAGCATAAAGGTACACATTCCTGCTTCATGTCCACCTTCCAAATCTCACACAAAACGTCTCTTCTGGCCTAAGTAAACTTGGAACTATTCAGAGAGGGGAGGGTGGTTGGGGTCCTGGGTAAAAAAGGCAAAGGGATTAAGTACAAATTGGTAATTACAAAATCGTGACAGAGATGTAAAGCACGGCATAGAGAATATAGTCAATAATGTTGTAATAACTATATATGGTGCCAGGTGGGTACTGGACTGATTGTGGTGATCACTGTATAAATTATATGAACATCTAACCACTATGCTGTACACCTGAAACTAATATAAAATAATATTGAGTGTCAACTGTCACTGAAAAAAAAAAAATTAAAACAACCAGAATGGAATTCTGCAAAATGTACTTGCAAGTTAGCTAAGTTGACATAATATGAATTCATCACATTTGTAGAGATACACGTTTTTTTAAAAGTAGCAATCTATAGAGCTGTAAGGGTACAGATGAATTTTCTAAGCATGACACCAAAGGAAAGACTGAAAAATTTGACTTTATACAAATTTTTAAGTCTGTCTAAACAAGTACAACACAACTAAATGTAAGCAAACAAACAAAAAAAACGGAGAGAAAAACTTTAGGGAAATATTTGCAATATAGTAAAGACAAATGGTTAATCTGCTTAATCCGTAAAGCTTTCTAAATCAATAAAAAGGAGATGAACACCTGATCTTTTGAATGTAGAACGAATGACTGCTAATTCACAAAGAAAGGAAAAAATAAAATAAAATGGCCAAGCACATTTTTTCAAACAAAAAAAATCCCACTGGAAATCAAATAAATGCAAATTTGTTTTCCCCAACCTGTTGGAAAAGGAGAAAAATAAGTATATATCCTAATTTGAAGAGGACATTGGGAAATCAATCATTCAACATATTCATATACTTTGACTCATATTTTTAAATTTTTATTAATTTATCCAGAGAAAATAACCTCACAGTATGACTATCACAGTATGTGCAGGACAAAGTAGGCACCTAAGAAATCTTTTTGAAGTTATGTCAAAAGAAGACTTTGCTATGAGGATGTTTATAATAGCAAAAAAATGGGGAAAAACCCTCAAATGTCCCAGAATAAGGCATTAGTTAAATAAACTTTGCTATCTTCATACAATGAAATACTGTGCAGCCATTGAAATTTTTAAATTAAAAATGTATAACTGTATATACTATATATCAATAAATGAAGAACAGTTTAAACACTGCTAAAGAGAAAACCACAGGCCCAAAATGGCATCACTTGTGCTAAAAGCCCAAGATACTGAAACCAAGGGTCCTCATGATTTGATTTGATTTGTGACCATAACTTTAGAAATCATTTTTCTCGCGCTCTCTATACTCCATAGCTCTAGCCTTTCCCTGTTAATCATTAATCCCTGACGCAGCAGAAGACAACAGACTAATGGTCCAGACCTGACTGATGGTCACAAGGTCTGAACCTCTGTCGGGCTAAAGATAACATCTGGACCAAAATTATGTTTCAGCGCCCGAGCCCTAAGGTGGAAGGACCGCTTGGCTACTTTTCCATGAAACCAGACAGAGGGACACTGGAGCAGACCTCAGAGCTGTCCTCAAGACCTGAAGAAATGATTTGTTCCCCTTACCTCATCTCTGAGCAATCAGCTCCTAACATGACCCCAAACCCCTAACCCACGATGTCCTGTGATTTTGCCCTATATCTGTAATCTACATGCCATTGGGGAGTCAAAACAAAATTTGTGCTAATAACAGGTAAGTGGGTTTAATTAGTCTTTTAGATATGGAGTCATTGCCATTTTTGAAACCATGAGCTCGCACTTTGTCCAGATTGGCCAGTCCTATGATAATAAATTACTTTCATCACTGCAAACTCCTGCTTGAGCATTTCTTTTAGCCAGTGCATACAGGCGGATGGACGCAAATATTGGGGTTCGATAACAATACAAAAACTCGATTGAACATGTGATCTCATTGGAGTTTCAACATCTTCCAGAAATGTAATCTTAATCAGTCTGGAATTTTCCAGTCACCACTGAGGTAATCTGTCAAGCGGGCCCCCTCCGTCTGCCATAGAAAGAAGAGACAATCTGCATGATAAAAACCATTGTCATTCCCATCACCCCCAAAAAAGATGTCCAGGTCTAAAATAATCCTTTTTTCTTTTGTTAATAGCTCTTTTGACCCACCCCCTTCTTCCCATAAAGACCTTACATTTTGCACAGCCCCTTCTAGTTGCTAGATGAGATGCTGTCCAATTCATGAATCACTGATAAAGCAAATTAGATCTTCAGATTTACTCGATGGAATTTTGTTTTTAACAAAACAAACAAACAAATATAAAAGCCAAGTGATTTCATAGTTGTGTCTGGTTTGGTTTTAGTTTTGTGTTTAGGGAGTGTCATGTGTGGTGTACTTTAAAGTCAAATATAGGTTTGTGCTAATAACAGGTAAGTGGATTTAAGTAGTCTTTTAGGTATGGAAATTACAGAACATAGTGAAGGGGAACAGAATTTGTCATCCCAAAATATGCCTTTTTGGCACAGGATTATCTTGAGCTGGTTATTCTTAAGAACCAGCAGACATAGGAGAAGCTCTGAACATTGAGTAGAAGTTACCCTTTTGTAAGAGACACTTAATTTATAAGGGAAATCATCTCTGCACCAGGAAAAGAAGGAAGACTAAATCTCTAGAAACTCTCATCAATGGAGAACAGTGACCTAAATCTGCATAACAAGCATCCCCTTATTTACTGTGCTTTTCCTGATAACCTCCCATAACTACCCCCCACCCCCAGCTTCTTCTTTTGTTTTTAAGGTGGTGGCTTGGGCCATTTTGGGAAGTTACTCAGTTTTCCTGGGTCTCTCCCATGTATATAGGAGGTGTACACGTTATTAACTTCCGTTTCTTTTTCCTCCGTTAATCTTTCTTTTTGTTACGGGGGTGGGGTCGCAGCTAAGAACTTAAAAAGATAGAGGGGGAAAATATATTTCCTCCCATACAGTACTAGAAACAATGAGGTGGGGGAAAAAGGCACAGTGCTCTTTACGTACAAAATTCTCAGTAAGCTTCCCTGCTTCTTCAGCAGAGGGCACTCTGCAATGAAAAGTGGCTGCAGCTCAGAGATGCTCTTTCCATTGTAGTATCCAAGATTGCAGTTACAATGTCAGTCAGAAGCAAAAGAACTACCTTCCCACCTTAACTCATCTGTATGAAACTACAATGGTCATGCTAGAGTGGTCAGATGGGGGTGAATACATGCCTACTCATGGGTCGTCTGTTACCCACTGTTACCCCACCCCACTGTTACCCAAACTACCCAGCGGGCTGCCTTCTTGATCTGTTATGAGCACGTATGTATAGTAAAGCAGTCAATCCTATGAAAACTGAGAAATTACTACAAATTGCTGAAAATATCAATACTCTGGCATGCAAACCCCTCATTAAAAAATTGATGGTTTTGGAGGGAAACCACTATAGAAATTAAACCTTCCTTTCTGCTCCAAAATAATACTGTAAATTGGATAGCCCCTCCTTCTACTGTCCCAGCCCCATAACATGATTATGGTTATCACACTCCAGGAGCCTCAGCTGCCTAAACAGGCATCACAGGAATAGAGAATGCTGTAGAAGAAACAGAAGCATAGCTTAATAGTACACAGCATAGACTTTGAAGTGTGGGGCCCAGGTTCTGCCACTTACTATTTAGTTAGCTGTGTGATCTTGGGCAAGTTACTTAACCTTGTAAGGCCCTGGTACTCTAGTTTTGAATCAGTATTTGCAGGTATGAGAAATTAAATGAGATAATGTATGTCAAGTGTTCAGCTTTTGGCATAGTAAGCACTCTGGATATTTCCATTATTATCATCATTAATAATAATATTCCTTTGTCAATGTCATGTCTTTCTCATTATTATTTCATTACTTTATACTCTTAGAACATAATCATTTGTTTTGATATTTTTAGAATCACAAAAATAATATAGCTATGTAAACAACAGTAAAGGGTCCAGAATAAGAATAAAAGGTCTTACCTCTCTTTGCCCCTATACGCCTACTTTATTGAGATAATATTGCTAACATTTAGCAATAAGATTTTAGAGCTTATCCTTCCATGAATTCTCTCTATATTAGTTTATATTGCACATTATACAATCTCCATAATATGCATCTTTTTTCAAACTGTATTTCTTTTTGCTTAAAAACATATATCAGACATCTTTCATGTCAGTACCTATAGTGCTATTTGGTTCTTTTTAATATAACATCTCACGCCCTGGCTGGACCATGATATGTTTAACTTGTCCCTCAATGATGAGCATTCAGGTTGTTTGTTAGTATTACAAACAATACTGTAAAAAAACATTCTTTCACATAAATATACACATAGAACAAATTCCCAGCAATGGAAATGTTAGGTCAACAGTTATGTCCTTTTCAATATGATTTTTATATGTTGCCAAATTGGCCTGCAAACGGTTGTTATCATCTTACTCTCTAAGCACATATGAGAATAACTATACATTCACTTTGCGAATACCCTTTGTTATTGCACTGTTATTTGCAGGGTATAAGCTATGTCCCAAATTAAAATGCAAAGTTATACAGGAGCCAGAACACTGTCTCTATCATATCTCTCCTTTCTCCATAGACACAGACAGTGCCTGACAGACTGTTTCACCCATGGACACCCTCCAGAATTTGTTGATTTAGTGAGTGGAAACACTGGAGAAATGAGAGAGGAGAGTGGGTTCTATAGGATACGTAGGAAAATTCTGTACTCAATACAAGCTTTTCTATTCTTTTCTCACATCTTGTATCTATCCATAGGACTATGATTTGCCAACAGTTTCAGAGAATTGTTGTCACAAAAGATATGGTTTATAAATAAACCTCTTTTTAAAACTCAAGAGTCCTAGCATGCATTTTTTAGGTCACTGTAGTTCGCTTAGTCTTCAGGTGGTGGCACCTTAGTGGCTTCAGAAGTCTTACCAAGACTAAATTACTCCCCCAAATTTTTGGATGGGGAAATTACTATCAATTAATGCAATTAGGATCAATCTGAAAGCTAGCGTGAGGTAGCATTTGAATAGTTCAAACCCCAGTAATTCAGATTTGGCAAAAAGTTCAACTGAGCACCAAAAATAGGCCAGAGAATTGTCTGTGGGTATTACAGAACATTTCAGCAGCACTGGGTATAGTACAGGACTGTTCTACCAATTACATGAGGTGGCAGCTAATGGTTTAAGGAGCTACAGTATTTGGTGACAAGTTACAGCACTTAAAATGCCAGCTATTAATTTTGTTGTCTATTATTTATTTTAAATATTAGTCATAGAGTGTCAAGTGGACTTCAGGCTATTAGATATCCTCTAGATAGTGTAATTTTTGTGAAGGGAAATGGACCTATCAGTTTATCATTTAATGACATTTGTCATTTCTGAGTGATGGTAAGGGGTGAGATGTTTTGAGTCTTAAAAGGGTGCTTATTTGTGTTCTCCCATTTCCTTCAGTTTGACAATTCTGAAAGACATTCTCCTTTGAGACATTTTCATATACAACCAACAGCATTTAATACACATTATAACCAAGGAATGGAAATGAACATTTCTGGGTACCCCATATGTCCCTGACACCATCCCAAGCTCTGTATATGTGTAATTTCACTTAACCCTTACCACAGCCTTGCCAAATATGTAATATATATACATATATATATATATATATATATATATATATATATATATATATTTTACATATGTGGAAGTGGACACAGAGATTTTGTGTAACTTGCTCAGGGATTGAAAGCTAGTCTGCCTCCAAAGCTTATGCTCTTGCTACGGTACTGCTACTTCATCTGCAGCTGCCAAAACTTCAAGGAAATGTTTTCAGAGAAGAGCCTAAGCAAAAACACAGACCGCATTTTAATCTCTGGGGATTTTTAGCATTGAAGGCAGCCAGCTCTCCCAATCAGGAAGGAACGATGAATGCAAATGTCCAACTGACAAACAGGCAGAAGAACCCTCTCTGAACATTGCTAGTCAATTCTGGATTGCTTATACCAAGAGAGCAAATGTGTAGACAATCTGGGAATACAGATCTTTTAAAAATTACATTTGACCTTAAACTGCATTCTTTCTCATTTGAATTATTATAACTAATAAATTATAACTGCCTTATTATTAGATTTCATTTCCTGGACATTAGCTTCCAAAACATTTTGTTAAAGGTAATTTGTGCTGTGCTAGACAGACCTGATTCAGAGGCATGGGGTGTCATCGACTGCATTTTCCATTCCAGCTGCTTGATTTCTCCTTTAAAAAAAAATCAAGCTAGAACATATGCAAAGTAATAAGTAGATGAAGGGGCAAAATACAAATCAGGAAAAGGAAATGGTGGGTTGTTTTGTGGCTCAGATGACATACTGACCAAGATTATATTATTAGGTAATGAAATTTAATATATCGGCTGTTCAGTTTGTGTTTAAAAAAAGACATTAAAGGTAAAGACAAAGATTTCTACAGGCAAAGTCTGCACAAAACCGCAGGCAGAGAATTGTGGGTTTGACTACACAAGTTCAACAATGGGTAGCAAATCAAAGATTTCATAGTCTGATGTACTATACTCATTTCTCTGACCCATGCTTCTTAGGAACACAAACTCAATTTATGTTCCTCAGGCACGAGAATTATTTTATCCAAAGATAAAATAGCAATCCTATATTTAAGTTGCATAGTTTTTCTAAGTTGCCATATCAGCCTCCTAAACTTTTTTAAAAAATCTATGTATAATAAAAAACTCAAAAAAAAGAGTTCTAAGTATAGATGCAAACTTCAGTGCCAGTATGAATAAAGTTAGCAATATTTTCTTCATTCATTCCTTATTTATTCCTTTACAAATAGAATGCTCTTATTAACTCAGGTGCTATTAGTTATACAATAAAATAATTTTATATGGGCAAGTGGCTTTGAAAGAAAGAACATATTTATTGAGTACTTATCATAAACAGGAGGACATTCTGCTAAGTACTTTATATCCATGACTTTTTTCAATAGTTAGTACAACTCTGTGAGGAAAGTCTCCCATTGTAGGGGTGAGGAATGAGAAAACTGAGTCTGGAAGAAATACCACATTCCAGTGATATAACCAGCAAATGGCCACCTTCTATACCATAGAGCCTCTTCTTAAGTTCAGGAGAACTGAGAAGCACCAGCTGAGGGTGAGCGACATGGGTTTCAGCCCCCAGTCCAGCACTTTGTAGTTGGGTGACCTTTAGGAAGATGTTTAACCTGATTCTTCATTTCCTCATCTGTAAAATGCAAATAATAAATCTAAAGCTTAGAGTAGATGCAAAGATTAAATGAATAAGGGCTTAGTTTATGTCAGTTAATATCATTTATTTCCAAAAATAATTATATGTCGCTTATGTATAGTACAAATATAAAAATAATTGAATAAAATGGAGCAGGGTCCATAGTATGAAGGAATAAATAAACATAGGAACAAGAAGAGTTAATACGATTGTTAATTGAGACTATAAGTCTTCAGAGGCCAAAGCAACATATCACACCACTCTCCTTCTCCAAGAACAGATTCTATTTCACTTTCTTAGTGAAGACAAAGGGTTTTCAGGGTGGAAGAATTCAAATAAGGCACTCTATAGAGGAAGTTGTGTCAAAGCAGTGTCCATAGAATCGGCTTCACCGAAAAGCCTGAAGCAGATATCAAACAGCTGTTTCTTGTAGCACTCTTATGGGAAAGATAAAGGCCTAAGCATCAACTGTAATTCTGTAGGAGCAGCTCAGCACAGGATTAATATAATGTGGCTCAGGTGTTTTGGTTCTCTGTGGTGGTCTACCCCAATGGTTCTTTAAGCATTAACAACACCTGAGAACTTGTTAAAAATGTAAACTCTGAGGCCCATTCTAGACCTGCTGAGTCAGAAACCTTGAGGGAGGAGCCCTGGAATCAGTGTTTTAACAAGTCCTCCAAGTAATTTGCATGCTTCTTCAAGTGTGAGAATCACTCCTCTAACCTGACTCAAGTGCATATAGGACCTGAAATATGTCAGAGAAGTGGTAGGAGTAGTTGATTGAATTTTCAGACCCTGTAATTCTGACCATCACCCACAGACAAAGAAAACCACCCTAAAGAAGTGTCTACTTTAAGAAATATGGCCACTCAATTTGCCTACCAATATGTAAGCTGCAAAACACACGTCTTTAAGTTTACTAGTCAAATAAGCCTTCCAAATGCAATGATGATCTTGATCACTTAAAGATTAGAATGTTTGCAAACAATAATGATTTTGTATTATAGTTAAAATTCAATCTTTCCTCCCCACCTCGTAAGTATAAGCTTCACATAGTGACTTCCTTCCAAAGAGTACAGTATGGGAATGGGGGAGAAACAGTAACTTTACAAGGAGAAACGAAGATGGCACTTTACCTCTGTGGTCTTCTCCCCCAAAATCCTAGATAATCCATGAGGAAAACATCAGACAAATCCAAATTCAGGGACATAATACAAAATACCTGACCAATATTTCTCAAAACTGTTCAGGTCATCAAAAACAAGGAAAGTTGTAATACATAGATGATGTATTATAGAAATGTGCACTTGAAACCTATATAATTTTACTAACCAATGTCACCCCAATAAATTTAATTAAAAAAAACATAAAGTCTGAGAAAGTGTCACAGTCTAGAGGAGGCCAAGGAGAATGATGACTAAATGTAATGTGGTATTCTGGATGAGATCTTGGAACAGAAAAAGGATATTAGATAACTTTTTTCAAAAAAAAATGAAGGAAATTTGAATAAAGTATGGACTGCAATTAATACTAACATATCAATGCTGGTTCAGCAGATATGGAGAATGTACCATACCAATGTAAGACGTTACAATAGGGGAAAGTGGTATGGAGTATATGAGGACTCTTTGTAATATCATTACAAATTTTCTGTAAATCTAAAACTATTCTAGAGGGAGATCCAAGATGGTGGCATAGATAAATACTGTGCTTGCCTCACCCCATGAACACATCAAAACTACAATTATAGAACAATCAACGTAGAGAACCAGCTGAAGACTAGCTGAACAGAAGTTTTATAACTAAGGATATAAAGAAGCCAGGTCAAGACTGGTAGGAGGGGTGGAGACGTGAAACAGGCCGGCCCCAAACCTCTGTGTGGCAAATGAAAACTGGGAGGGAGATCTTGGCCATAGAAGTTCCCCCCAGAGGAGAAAGGGACCCCAGCTCCATACCAGCCTTCCTAGCCCAGAGTACTGGTGCTGGGAAGAAGAGCCCTCACAACATCTGGCTGTGAAAAACAGTGGGGATTCCTACCATCTGGGTGGGATGAAAGGCTGCGGGAAACCTGGACATCCCCTTAAAGGGCCCACACTAACTCACTTGCAGACACTCACCTTGGGCTCCGGCGGAGGCAGAGGAACAGTGACTCAGGGGACCTTGGAGACATGTTGGGAGCAGACTGAGGTGTGTGGCTTCGGGTAAAGGCTGGAAGATAGTGAAGCCAGCTGGCAGGCGCCATCTTTCCTGTGTTGAGCCCGCCCCCACAGGCCAAGTCCGAATCTGATTGGCCTGGTGAGCTCTGCTTGCTCCATCCTGCTGACTCACTGAGACCCCACCACAACCAACTCTGTACTGCAGGAGGCTTTATCTGCAGCTGAACCTTACGGAAGGATCAGGTGGCAGCAGGCCTCTGGGTGTCCTGGCTTTTTGCGGAGCTACGCCAGACCCAGTATTGGTGGCAGCCATCCCCGGTTCAAAGCATGGCCTTTCCTACGTGCCTCCAGGTCCAGCACAGGCAGCAACCAACTGTGAAGAACTTTGTATTGTGTTTCCCCAAAAATAAGACCAGGTCTTATATTAAGTGTTGCTCCAAAAGATGCATTAAGGCTTATGTTCAGGGGATGTCATCCTGAAAAATCATGCTAGGGCTTATTTTCCGGTTAGGTCTTATTTTCGGGGAAACATGGTAACTCTTACCAGGTAGTCCCCAGCTGGTCACAGGTAGTGGCTGACCTGGGCCTGTACTGGAGCCCCTCCCAAGAGGCCCCAGAACCAACAAATATGAAGATACTAAGAAGTACGAATTGGTGGTTACAAAATAGTCATGAAGATGTAAAATAAAGCATAGGGAACATAGCCAATGATATGGTAATAACTATGTATAGTGCCAGGTGAGTACTAGACTAGTCAGGGGGATCACTTCTTAAATTATGCAAATGTCTACCCACTATGCTGTACACCTGAAGTTAATGTAAAATAATAGAGAATGTTAACTGTAATTGAAAAAATTAAGAAAGAGGGAAAAGGTGAAGGAGAATAATTTCCAGGTTCAAATTTCCAGGTATAAAGTAAATAAGTCATGGGGATATAATGTACAACATAGGGAATATAGTCAATAATATTGTGATAGCGTGGTGCAGTGTCAGATGGTTCCTGGACTTACGGTGATCACTTTAGGTACTATATAAATGTTGAACAAGTATGGTGTACACCTGAAAGTAATACATATTTATGTTAACTATATTTTTTAATAAAAGTCTTTAAAAAAAACTATTCTAAAATGTAAAGTGTTTTAAAAATTCACTTTCTTCCTGATAACAAGCAGATATCCAAACTGCATGCCGTCTTCTCATTAATGATTCCATGGGAAAGCATGTTTCAGCAAAGAAATTGGTCGTTCTTTCTACAGAGTCTGAAGTATTCTTACTGTTTTAACAGCTTCTACGCTTTCTAACTTGCCCCATTCTTGTCCCTAGAAACATTACATGAAGGAACTATAATGTTTTCATATTTTTCTCTCCTTCTTCTCTCTAGCTGGACATGAATCTTCCAACAGGCTGACTGCATTACTATTTCTTCCCCCTCTTGCCCTTCTAAGGCTCCCATACTCTTATTTTCCTAAACAATTTTACATTTATGTACATCTACAAGCAAGGTTATGATATATTTCAGTATTTTGGGAGTATTTTTATATATTCCAAAATATTCCTCATTCAAACGTAACAGCACTACTGGAGAATGCCACGCTGGAAGATTCCAGAAGCTAAGTTTTTCTCATATTAAAGAAAGATGTCTTTTTCCTCTCTCTAAATTTATGGTTTTCTTAAAGAATCTTCCAAATAAAATCGGTTACAGGTCGCCCTAGAAGTATAAGACATAACTAGATGTAGTCAATTCGAAAGGAGAAAAGAGCACAAATATAAGATGAGAAGAGACAAAGGAGAGACTTTGTAAATTAAGTCTACGAACTACAAGTTGCCTGGAAAGAGTAGGAGGGTCTCCTCTATAAGCTCAGCGTGGGTCTGTTTTAAGCTAATTCAAAACCCTTCCAAATGAGCTTATTAGATTCTAATTTGGTGGCTCAGAATCTAATAAGAATTCAGATCAAACTGTTCTTCTGTCTCAAAGAGACAGCATTGTCAAAGAGCCAAAATTGGAGTGGGTGTTTGGGGGATTGAGTTATACAGCTTTCACGTTATGATTCACCTCTCCGCCAGCGGACCCTTCCCCCATCTCAATAGCATCTGTCATACATTTTTATTCAAATTCCTCTCCACTAAGGGCAATCAGAAGCTGAAGACATGCTCCTACCGAAGTGACCTCCACAAAAATAAAAGTCAATAACGTGGCTAGCTGACACAGAGGATGTCAGGAAGTACAAAATGATGAGGACAAAGAAAAAAGGCAAAACTGTATAAGGCAGGAGAAAAGGAAACAATCACAGGCCAGGATGAAAAATTAGGGCAATTATCTGGATAATTCAGCCTCAAAACGTGCTTCCTGATGATTGACATAAATGTGTTTTCTTCTCTGGCTTCCATTTTCACAATAGATGGAATGCTGGAGCTGCAATAACGGGCTTTCTATTTACAGTAAGTTTAAAGGAAATATACCTTCTTTGCTCCTGCTTTAAACTTTATATCTGGTGTGAAGAAATGTTTTATAAATATGATGCTACCTGACCATTTGGCTTAGAAAGAAAATAAAATTATTTCTCGCCTGGATTGTTTCTTGCCTGGTTTATCCAAATATCAAATATTGGTCTCAATTCTTTACTTCGGTAGACTTCTAGAATTCGGTTAACAGGAGTTACTGATTTAGAGCCAACTCATAGATTATAATAAGTGGGCTAGGACCTGCACCTATTTACCATTACATCTGTATTTCCAGTTCACACAATTACAAGCATATAGCCTCACTGTGGACACCCACAAACACACAGTCTGCTGTTTGGATTACAGGAATACTAGAACTTTGGAAAAGAGTATTCATATAGCAATCTTTAGAATTCTCTCCAAGACATCTACGATACTGTTGAATTACAATCCTACTTATGAAGAATAGAGAGAAGGGAACCAGTATTTGTTTAGTACCTGATATGTTGCACGTTACTTTCATTTCATTAAATCTTTATATAATCCTTGTGAGGAAGGCATTGTGAGATGAGAAAACTGAGAAGGCTTAGAAAGTTCTAGCACATACCGTGTTTCCCCGAAAATAAAACCTAGCCGGACCATCAGCTCTAATGCGTCTTTTGGAGCTAAAATTAATACAAGACCTGGTCTTATATTATAGACACCTGGCATCTGTAGCAATGAGTATGAAAAGAAATGTCCTTTCTCTTAGGCACTCTAAGATGTACAAACTCCAGCAAACCATTGGCATTCTCTAAAATGAATAGTTTCAACTCTTCCTAAGAGCCACCAAATACCTATGACATGTACTAATTCTCAATTGCCCCAAAGCACAAATTTGAACTTCATGTACCATGAAGCTGATATGGTAGAAGTGTATCACTTGGTGAGTGAACCTAGTCTACTGCCCAGTAGTTTCCAACTTGGGTTTGTTATTTTTTTACTTATTGCAATGTTCACTGTGTATTGAGGAGAATCAGGTGATATGGTAGTTATTCATGAATGTCATGAATATGAGGAGAAGGGAGGAGCCCACTGAAACGGAGGGCTCACCACCTGTACCGGTGATAAACTTAGTTAGCTACCATCAGAGAGAAGCCTGGGCATTTTCTAGATCTTAGCACTTACATGACACAGCTGCTAAAATAAAGGGCTCACCATATATTTTACATCTATAAAGTTCAATATTTGGGGTTCATGGTGAATCAATATGACATTTCAGTTCCCAGAGTTACTTACTACAATAAATTAGAGTGGAAATCAACCAATGATGTTGTGATACACTAACTGACCTCTGTTCATTTCATGTTTACTATCACCCTATGATACTAATCATCCACAGATTGCCAACCCCTACCATGACTATTGTTATGTTAGGAAACCTTACCATGTGTGCTACCAGGAATGATTTCGCCTTTAATTGCCAAAACTGGTGAGCACTTTGGAATCCACATTGATTAATTAAACATGATTATTTAGTGTATAATATTTGCTATGGGCTTGGCACCCCAGGAGGACATACCTTGAGTACAGTGATGTGAAGACTGGAGAGAGAAAAAAACATTCTTCTTTATTTATCCTAAAATCAATTGTTCTACTCGAGAATGAATAGCAGATGGAAGTTGGAATGTGAAAACTTAATTTCAACAGCCAGAAGTCAAGATAAACTTCTAAAAGATTGTTCTTGCAGAGTCTTCAAAAGCTGCCCCCCCCACACACACACACACGACAAAGTGTTAGAAATATAAAACTCATGACAGTCTTGAAGTCTCCAGAACTCACCTAACAATTAATTCATCACAACCTGAATCAAAATGGGTGGATGACAATGATCCCCAAAAGGAAGCTGTACCTCTCTCCCTTTGTCCTTTTGCCCCTCCCCTCCCTTCTTCTCTTTTCTCTTTTCATTCCCCATATGGTGCCTATATAGTCACTTCCACTAGAGGTACAAGACTTTAGTACAGGAAGAGACCTTAGAAATCACTCAGCCAAAGCCCTCCTAAGTCCTTGCCCGACTTCAGTCAGCTAGTTGCTGATGCGACTATAGCCCAAATGCTAACCTCTTCTTCCCAGCTACGGGTTGTCAGCACAGAGAAATATAGAAAATGGCAAATGACATGAAGTCAAAATGAGACACAATTAAGACGATGATCTGCCAAAATAGTTCTGATACACCAGCCATGATTTGCTTTTTTAATAGTATATATTTGATTCAGAGAAGAAAAACTGACAGTGCTGTAATTATAACCACAAATTTAATTACAAATACTAAAAGAAATTTAAATCTAAAATACGGTTTACAATCAAGAAAACACTCAAAGCAAGCTTATTAAATAATGCCATTTTGTTACTCTTCTTTACATTTAATAGTGAAAAAAGGCAAATAAATTTCACTTTCCCCTACTAATTTTTAATTAACAGCTGA
Organism: Rhinolophus sinicus; assembly: GCF_057876585.1. Taxonomy (NCBI): domain Eukaryota; kingdom Metazoa; phylum Chordata; class Mammalia; order Chiroptera; family Rhinolophidae; genus Rhinolophus; species Rhinolophus sinicus. Next base: position 17,617,593 of record NC_142518.1, on the reverse strand, counting down.
TACCTCTATCCCAAGTTCTTACTGATTCCAATTCTATGTTACTTGATCAAAAAATCATATTTAAATTAGAAAAGGAAATAGCACTGCCCTGCTCCTTACTCTTGTGGTTAACTAGCTTCACAAACAAATGGGAAATTGTCTTTTTGTCAAATACTGTATAAGCTCTTTTAGCTATAACTCATAAAACAATGCATCTAGATTGGCATTATGGTACATTAAATGCAGAATTAACTTGGTAGTCCTCTTTCCATTGTCAAGGAAGAAATTGTGAAGATAAATGAACCCTGGAAATTTCAAGATCTGGAATGTGATGCCAGCTGGTGCATGGAAGAAATGAATTCGGTCAGGCTACCTGATGTTTCTTTCCTGCTGCTGCCTGGAGCAGGGCAGTGTGCAAGGTTGTAAGAGGACCCAATTTGTCCTTGTCTCTCTTTCATAGTTTTTAAGTGCCGGGGGTTAGGGGCGGGGAGATCGCTTTAACTCTGTTTAAAAAAAAAAAAAAACACATTAGCTGAAGGAAACTTTATAGAAAGCCTAATATACTGGATTTTGGAGATTGAAGCAGAATTTTGACAATTAATTTTAGCAATTATGGTTTAACAGATTGGAAAGCTGATATTGTACAATGGCTAGTTTCTAAAACTAGAGATGCATTTTTAAAACCAGCTTTGTGCTTTTAACCCTTTGGTTTTCACTTAACAATAGCCATGATTCCATAAAATGAAAAACCAATTTCAGAAGTTTGAATGAGCTACTTACTGCACTGGTATTAAACATTTTAAAGCATCTTACATTTTTTTTCCAACATTCACTAGTGTGAGAAGCACTTATTAACTACACACTCTGTAGCAAGTTCTGTGGTAAATGCTAAACATACAAAGTTAAATAACGCATACTCCCTCCTTTAGGGGCCTTAAGTTTCCAAAGCATAAAACCAAACCACAAATATCAGTCTGCTCTTTTACAAAATCATCTGGTGATACTACAAAAATATGTAATGATCACACTACCGTGTTTCCCCGAAAATAAGACCTAGCCAGACAATCAGCTCTAATGCATCTTTGGAGCAAAAATTAATATAAGACCCGGTATATTATGTTGTTATGTTATGTTATGTTATGTTATGTTATGTTATGTTATGTTATGTTATGTTATGCTATGTTATTATACTATACTATATTATATTATATTATATTATATTATACCCGGTGTTATAGTAAAATAAGCCTGGGTCTTACATTAATTTTTGCTCCAAAAGATGCATTAGAGCTAATTGTCCGGATAGGTCTTATTTTCGGGGAAACACGGTAGTTCCTAAACTTCAGGAATGGTGGGAAGTAGAGATACTATTGGATCAAGGATGGAAACCAGTAAGATCTCTCAGTCTTTGGTCCCTTCAGTACCCATCCCCAAATACCTATTACATTCCAGAGTCTTTGGAATCTTTCCCATCCTTTAAAATGCAATAATTCTCATTTGAAGTTTATTATATGCTCCCTTTTATAGTTGGAAATCTGTATAATGTCACCTTCTAAATTCCAGTGTAACCTATTAGGTTGAACCATATCAAATCGTCACTAAGCAATCTTTTAGCAAAAAGAAAATAGCAATTTCAAATGGTTCAATATAGTAACTGTTGTATCTTTCTACTCCAGAGTTCTTAGAATATGCCTCATAATGGATATTCAATTCTATTTGATCCAATTTTCTTTACCAGCCTCATTTATAAGCTGGACAAGGACGTGGGCAGACAATAATTCACTAGTACAGAGGCAGCAGTTTACTGCAGCTTGATATCCTTTCAGAACTCATCATAATTTTGACTTGGTGGTCACATTAGCACTTCCACACTGAAAAGACTATTTCCTGCTTCACTTAGGATAAGCTGGCTCTTTTGGCTATGATGCTTCAGTCATAATCTTCTGGTAAAATGAGTAGGTCCTGTATTAGATTCCTGGGGCTGCTATAACAAGGTACCACAAGTTGAGTATCCTTAGAACAACAGAAATTTATTTTCCCACAGTTCTGGAGGCTAGGAGTCCAAAATCAAGGTGATGGCAGAGCCGTGCTTCCTGAGACTTTGGAGAGAATCCTTTCTTGCCTCTTTCTATCTTTGGGTAGTGGCTGTCAATCCTTGGTGATCCTCGACTTTCAGCTGCTGCACTTCTATCTCTGCCTCCACTGTCACACCGCATGTTCCACTCAAGTGTGTATGCCTGTGTCCTCTCCTCTTCTTACAAGAACAGCAGTCATGTTGGATTAAGGACCCACCCTACTCTAGTATGACCTCATCTTAACTAGTTACATCTGCAGTGACCCCATTCCAAATAAGGTTACATTCTTAGGCACTAGGAGTTAGAGATTCAACATCTTTTTGGGCGGGACACGTCAACCTATAAGAGGTTCATTCTTGAAGGTTACAGTTTATCTAAAATGAAGAAAAGTATACTTTTATACAATTTATCTTTAAATAACTGAACTTTAAAAATTATACAATTTGAAGTAAGCATTTAAAGCAGGGGTGTTAAAACTGCAGCCCACGGGCCAACTGCAGTCCGCAATCCATTGTTAATTGGCCCGCAGCAAATTCCAAAAATATATTTAGTTTACTTAAATAAACCAGGTGAGGCAATACATACTTCACCTCGAGTAAGTGGCCCGGCTGTTTGTCTATTTTACTGCATATGGCCCTTGGTAAAAAACGTTGAAAAAAGTTTGGACACCCCTGATTTAAAGTAAGCAAGCATGCAGGCATGATTCAGTAGCCTTCTGAACTGTTATTAACTTAATTCTAGCCTATAAAGTTATACACAGAGTCAGTTACAATGTCCTCTTGCAACTCACACAGTAAGTAATTCAGTCCAATCTCTGAGTGTATACAGGCTCCAGACACTCAGTTACTACTTGGGATGATATTCACTGTAACCCCTTTTCTGAATTCATCAGTTTTTGCTTCCTTGTGACTGCTATTACGTGCCCTCTGCAAATGGAAAAAAGACATTTTTACCTTTTAACCATTCCTATTCACTTCTGTTTCTGTAATTCCCCTGATGGTTTCGAATACATTCTAACTGAACTTTCCACTATTTATCTATCCAGCTCTCAATCTGAGGCCTTCTCTGCTTTATACCGGTCATTCATCTATACTACTCGCCTTTATCACCTTACCCAACTCACTATATTGTTTCTACAATTGCTTTAAACTATATACCAAAAAGAATGTTATCCAATTGAGATAAAACTTTTGATATTCATAAAGAGAATGCTGTGCTGTCAAATAAACTCAATCCAGAGAATTAGTCCTAAAATTATGCACTGAAATAGAAATTCAATAGGCACAAATATATTAACTACAGCATTGGATATCATAATCAATCATTTTTTTATCTTTGAACCAAAACTACCTACAATAGGGGAACAGATATATTATAAAAATTCAATACAATGTTAAATACCTGTTAAAATAATTATGAAAGCTATTTAAGAATAAATATGCATGTTTAATATTAATAACATTCTATCATGAAAATATTTCTCTGATTTTATTAAAGCTATGAAAATACTGTAAGAAGAGAATAGTGATACTTATTGATTCTAGAAGTGGTAGAAACATATGGTTAAGTGTGTGGTAAATTTTAAAGGTAGCTAATAGAAGAGCACAAATAGCATATGTAATTATCAAACTACTAGAGGTAAAAATTGAAACAAAGAAAATTCAATAAGTAAAACAAAAAACTGTAAAAGAAAAAAAAAACTGTGGATAAGAGAAAACATAAAATCAGATGGCAAGAATGCATCTAAGATGTCAGGAATAATAATAAACGTAAAAGTGGTTAAATAATGATGTTGAAAGACAGAGAGTCTCAGGTAGGGCAAAAACACAAATAAAATAAATTCCAAACATGTATTGTTTACAAAAGACATTCTTAAAATGAAAAATAATGCCTTAAAATAAAGGGATGTAAAATGATAACCCAGCCAATGTTAGCTAAATGAAAAGTGCAGTAGAATTCAAGACAAACATGAAAATCGGGGGGAAAATTACATTTATTTTCATATTGGTGAGTAGTACGATACAAAAAGAAAATATAATAATTACAAACAAAACTTCAAAATATTGATATGCAAACCACTGATAAAGCAAACAAACAAAAAACAAAAGGGATAAATTACGAGTCATGAATTTCAGTGGAACAATCTAACCACTTTTCTCAAAAATTCAGTTTACAGATTAAGTGAGAACAGTGATGTGATGAATAACAATGGAACTACAATACCAGATATCTTAGAATATTGTTGATGCCCAACATGCAGAAAAGTTACCATCTTTTTAAATATCCAGAAAAATGTTTACAAATAATTGTGTTAATCGGATGTAAAGTACAGCATAGGGAATATAGTCAATGGTATTGAAACAGCTATATATGATGTCAGAGGGGTAGTAGATTGGGGGGGTTGTCACTTAGTGAGGGGTGTAAATGTCTAACTATTACGTTGCTTCGTACACCTGAAACTAATTAAAAAAAGAATATATCACAGGATTGGTTTTTACATGGATACACTCCTTTATAGTTAAATTTTTATGCATACCAATTTTTAAGAATAAATCTATTGTATATAACACACACGCACGCGCGCACACACACACACACACACACACACACACAAACCAAAACAAATAACTGTGTTAAGCCACATGGAAATTTACAAAAAAATTTAAAAAATAACATTAGGACCAAAATCTCTGACAACAGCGGAAAAATAAATTTTTTTTTCAGGTGTACAATTCTGTATTACATCATCCATAAATCCCATTGTGTGTTCACCACCCAGAGTCAGTTCTCCTTCCATCACCATATATTTGATTCCCCTTACCCTCATCTCCCACCCCCCACCCCCCTTACCCTCTGGTAACCACTAAACTATTGTCTGTGTCTACGAGTTTCTGTTTCTCATTTGTCTTGTTCTTTCGTTGTTTTTCGTTTATATACCACATATCAGTGAAATCACATGGTTCTCTGCTTTTTCTGTCTGACTTATTTCGCTTAGCATTACACTCTCAAGATCCATCCATGTTGTCACAAATGTTCCTATATCATTTTTTCTTACCACCGAATAATATTCCATTGTGTATATATACCACAACTTCTTTATCCATTCATCCATCTCCTTGTAAAGAATCTATACATGTGCTGGAATTTATAGAAGGATACTTTTAAATTTTTAAGAATTAAAAATTTTTCATTTCATGAATGGATAGATGAAATAAAAATGTTTAATTCTTAAAAATTTAAAAGTATCCTTCTATAAATTCCAGCACATGTATAGATTCTTTACACAAAAGTCAATTTCACTGTATGCTACTTTACTAAGTTAAATTTTAAAAATACTCTTCTTCTGTTAAGGTATATTGAAAAACTGTATTTTAAAATCCTCTAGAAATAACTGATAATCAGAGTACTACGTATCAAAACATTGTTCTGAAGACCATTACACAGAGGAAAAGTCATGGCCTTAAAAGAATATATTACAATACCAAAAATTTTGAAAAATAACATTAACCCAAGAGCTAAAAAATAATACCCAATAAGTAGATAATTACAACAATAAAAGTTAAATTTCCATTTATTGAAAATAAAAACAAAATCATAAGGATATAAAACACCTAAATACTGTCCATCAATTTGATCTGATTGACATTGACAGAATAAGCCATCCAATAACAGCAGAATGCACATTCTTTTCAAATGTGCATGGAACACTCACCAATATAGGCTGTCTTCTGGGCTATAAAACAAATCTTAACAAATTTAAAAAGACTGAAATCATACAAAGTATATTCTCTGCAAATAATAAAATTAAACCATTTATAGAAGATAGAGCAGATACGTTTCCTACTGGTTTCTTTAAAAAAACACATACATTAAAATGACAGTAAAGAAATTATTTTTAAAAAATACCAGGTTGCCCTGAAAATAAGACCTAGCTGGACCATCAGATCTAATGCATCTTTTGGAGCAAAAATTGATATAAGACCCAGTCTTATTTTAATATAATATAAGACCAGGTATAATATAATATAATATAATATAATATAATATAATACAGTATAGTATAGTATAATATAATACAATATAATACAATATAGTATAATATAATGTAATATAATATAATACCTGGTCTTATATCAATTTTTGCTCCAAAAGATACACTAGAGCTGATGGTATGGCTAGGTTTTATTTTTGGGGAAACACGGTAGTCATAGATTTCTCAAACACTAATTTGAAAAGATATATAGACCCCTATGTTCATTGCAGCATTATTTACAGTAGACAAAATATGGAAGCAACCTACGTGTCCATCAACACATGACTGAATAAAGATGTTGTATATATGTGTGTGTGTATGTGTGCACGCACACACGCGTGTATGTATGTGTGTGTGCATGCGCACACACACGTGCAATGAAATATTATTCAGCTATAAAAAAGAATGAAATCTTACCATTTGTGACAACAGAGATGGACCTAGAGAGTACTATGCTAAGTGAAATAAGTCAGACAGAGAAAGACAAATGTCACATGATTTCACTTATATATGGAATCTAAAGAACAACAACAACAAAAAACAAACAAAACAGAAGCAGACTCATAGATACAGAGAACAAAGTGATGGTTGCCAGGTCGGAGGTGGCTTCGGGGTACGGGTAAAGGGGGAAGAGATTAAGAAGTACAAACTGGTAGTCACAAAATAGTCATAAGGATATAAAGTACAGCATAGGGAATATAGTCAATAGTATTGTAATAACTATGGCAAGTGGGTACTAGACTTATCAGGGTGATCACTTTGTAAATTATATCAATGTCTAACCACTATGCAGTACACCTGAAACTACTATAAAATAATACTGAATGTCAACTGTAATTGAAAAATTTTTTAATGAAAAGATAATGAAAAATAATCATGGATTTTCAAGGACACAGAGAACAGGAAGAGAGCAAGCAGTAACACAATTTTGGAAGCTGCAAAGCAGATGAACAAATGGTTGCCTACATACCAGAATTGAGAAAGCTGAATCCTATGCTAGCAAAGGAGAAAGCCAAGGAGAAACTTGATTTATACCACAAATCACCCCAAATGCTTGAGAATCTGTTGTTCCTGTTACCTATGAAATGGAGTGATGACATGACTAATACAAGAAGATAAAATGAGGGAAAAAGATTTCCCCTTTCACTTCATGCAGCCAAGTAAGCTACCTCTCCTACTCAGAAGACGACTGAAGTTTATCTGGAGGGGAGAAATTACAGGTTCTGTTGACTGTAGTATATCAGGCACAACAGACAGAAGGGTACCATATTGAAAGTGTGGTATTAAGTGAAAGTTTGCATGTTGAATGTTAAGACTTCCAACTTTCTTCCTCTACTTGGCTCTCAAAATATGGCAGCCAGGCTTATCCCTGTAGGCTGAGAACTAGAAGAATATTTTTCTAAGAACTCTGGCCAGTCGAAAAGAAATACACTAAAAACACTGACATTGTGGAATTTCTCTACAAAAGGGTCTGGCTAGAAGCTACATTCATTAAGTCTCAGCTATCTGCAAAGAATTCCCTGATGAGTATTTTAGTGCTCAACCGCTATACATAAGTGAATAGTCAAAAATCCTGAGATATTAGAAAACCTCTAATATCACACACACACGAGAGAGAGAGAGAAAGAGAGAGAGAGAGAGAGAGAGAGAGAGAGAGAGAGAGAGAGAGAGAGCAATCTCTGGAGGGAGGGAAGGAGAAGCAAAAGCAAGTTGTAAGAAATAGATTATACAAGGGAAAAAACTTTAAAAAACGATTATTATTTACCTCATAGGAAAATGAGAAGACGTTGCATCTACGAAAGAAGAGAAGGATGCCAAAACAAACAAACAAGCAAACAAAGGAATATTCCAAGAATTTAAAAAAAGCTCTTGGAAATAAAAAAACAAATGATAGCTGTTTCAAAAATCTTAATAGGAGGGAAAATATTGTCGAGGCAATCTCCCATAAATCACAGCAAAAGGACAAAGAGATGGAAAAGAGGAGAGAAAAAAATTGTAAGACTCTTCCAAGAGGTCTAACATCCTAATAAAAGCAGTTCCAGAAAGAGAAGAGAAAAATGAAGAGGAAGAAATCATCAAAAACATTATTCAAAAATATTTCCCACAACTGAAAGGCATGAGTTTCCAGATTGAAAGGACACACCAATTGATAAAAATAGATCCTCTTCACATCACATCTTAAGAAAACTCGGAACACTGAATAAAGAGAAGTTCCTTAAAGCTTTCAGAGAGAGGAAAAATTTTCCTTTAAAATTCCAAAGAAAAATAATATCCAACCAACATTGCTATAGCCAGCTAAACTATTACAGTAAAATAAGTTCTAAGAATTCACCTTCTATGAACTCTTCTTTCTATGGAAGTTATTAAGAGAGGTGCTCTACCATAATGAGGTAGTAAACCAAGAGGGAGGAAGACAAAGGATTCAGGAAACCGGGCATCAACACAAGAGAGGAGAAAGAAACTCCTAGGAGGATGTTGGAGTGAGATTTTGAGATAATTACTTGGAGTATCACAGAAAGCAACCAGGCAAGGCACAGACTGTTCTGAAGTCTCCAGGAGTGATTTCTTCATGATGACACAGACTGTACTTGACGAACATAAATATATCGAGAGAAATTTGAGGTTGAATTAGGTATAAGAACACAGAAATTTAAGCAAATACAAAAACAAAATAATTATTAGCTCCAAAGAAAATTAAAAGGTTTTGTAGATAGGAAAATTAAACAGAGTAATCAGCTGCGAATATCATTTTCTTGATTCTTAACCTTGACAGAACATTAGAATCATCTAAGGAGCTTTTAAGACTACAGATGCTCAAACCACACCTGGATCAATTAAATCAGAAATAGGCATCAGCAAATTTTTAAGCTCCCCTAGTGATTTAAATGGGCAGCCAATACATACACCACTGACTTATTCATAATAAGGTAAATCCTGAATACTGATGTAAGCAAAACTAAAACAAATTGGGAGCATGGTCAGAAAGTGGGGGGATGGTAGGGTTTGGGAGTAGTTGGACAGAAAGTTTAATTCTCCATCTGATGTGATGGGAAATTAGTTGATAATGCTTGAAACTGAGCCATCAAGAAGTAGCCATATATGCATGTCATATAGGGATATGGAGATAAACACCAAATAAATAGTCTAAAATACTTCAGAGTGAGAAATGGGGGGGGGGGGGTGACTCCATGGTTCTTATAACATGCCTTGTAGAACTACTTGACTCTTTAAACTATGTGCACATGTGACTTTGCCAAAAAGAAAAAGTGAATTTAAACATATAAACAAAAACTAAAATAATAATATAAAAAATAACCACATAAAATTTAAATCCAGTTTTCTGAAAAAGTGAATTAAGTAACAAAAACATTAACTAAGAGAACAGAAACACACACATACACACACACACACACTTGGACTCTGAAATGGAACATAACTAGAGATAGAGATAATGCTAAATAAAGTAGCAAGAAAATAATGTGTACCACTTTACACTTACTTAATAAATTTGAAAGCCAGATGACCGGAACGATTTTCTAAGCTATATAAGTTAGTTACCAAAATAGACTTAAGAAGATGTAAAAAAAAAAAAAAAAAAAAAAAAAAAACACAAACAAACAAACAAAAAACATGAATAGACTGATAAACATGAAAGAAATTTAAAAACCTACCATGACAAAATTTGCCAGGCAGAGATAGTTTTATGGAGAAAATATTCCTGTATTGTATATAAATGGTTCCAGATCATAGGAAAATAAGAAAATCTTCCCAAATTATACTAAGAGTTTGGTTTAATCCCTTTACCAAAGCAGACAAAAAAATAAAAATAAAACCATATGACACTATGATTTATAATTATAGATAAAAAATTCTAAATAAATATTAGCAAATTGAGTCTAGCTGTGATTAAAGTAATATATTATGATCAATTAATTAAAATGGAAATAATTTTAACCACTTTAACCCATCAAATTAGTAGAATATTAAAAGATTTATGATATTCAGTGTTAACAGTGATGTGGGAGAATGGTACTCTCTTAACTATTGTTGGCAGCATAAACTTTATAGCTTTTTAAATAAGAAATTGACAATTTCTATCTCAATTTAACTAAACTTAACTATTTAACTACCCTCAATTTAACTATCCTTCATCCCAGCAATTCCACTTCTATATATCTATTCTAAAAAAGTACTTGTATATTTGGACAAATATGTATGTTCAAGGATGCTCATTTCAACATTATTTATAAGAGTAGAAAATGATAAAACAATCAAAATGTCCATCAATAGAGGACTGGCTAACGATGATATGCTCCATCTATATTTTGAAATACTATGCAGGAGTTTTAAAAATGAGATGGATTTCAATGTAAAGATATATAAAAAACATATTAAGTAAATTTGTTGCCCAATTAGTATAGTTTAAAATATATTTCTGTTTGTAATTGTACATATGTATATTAAACTATATTCAAATAATTAAATGGATGCATATTAAGCCTTTAATAATGCCTTAAGGATGACCTAATAAGGTTCATGGTGTTTAAGGGGAGAGGGGTAAGCGAAAGGCGGCTTTCATTTTTGACTCTATATACTTCTGTGTTTGAATTCTTACAATGACAATGTATTCACGTAGTTATGTAATTAAAATTAACCAATTAAAATAGGAAAATCACATATGCATGTGAACAGAGCCTGACAAGAACAATTTTAAAATGAAAACAATTCTATTTGCCTTTGTTTGATTTAAGGTGGTGTGATACTTAGCATTTTAAAAAATAGCTTAAGGTTTTATATAGAGCTGAGTTTGTATAGCTTCTCCAACCCAATAAGACATGTTGAATATTACCAAACATAGCAAGATTTTGGAAACAAGTTTGAAGGGGGTGACAAATGAGCAAATCTTCCATTCCAAAAGTGCCACTGTTTATCAATCAAGAAAAAAGATAAGTATGTCCTTGGAAATTTGAAATTTCAATTTATATCCTCAGTCACGAAGTTTGACAATCCAATGAGACACTTGTGTGATGTTAAGGATCTTTCTGGGTCCAAGCAAGCCTTCCAAACAGGCGATTTATTGCATGATTAAAGAGAAATGCAACTGGTCCCAAACCGTTTCCATTTCCCCTAATAGTAAACAAATTCTCTGATTCATATAAAAATTTTAGAAATCAAATAACTGAGTGTGATGTAGAATATTTTGCCCTTGAGGCATCCCTAAACAGTAACCAGTTTGATGGAGTCAAATCCTGACTTTACTAACCTCAAAAATCCAACCTTTATGCAGTAATTTATGTATCTACGATATAGTTTCTGTCCCGTGGTCCTGAAAAAAAAGTGATTAGATATGAAACTTTTGGGCACAATTTAGTGATAGAGACATCTCTGTTTTCACCCTATTTCCAACTTGATGATATTATTCTTTTTTCTTTTCCTTTTTTAAAGACTCCATTGGGGAAGGGGAACAGGACTTTGGAACAGTGTGCACCTCCAGGACTTCCCCCAAGTCAAGTTGCTGTCCTCTCAGTCATATTCGTGAACAGCATAGCTTGGCTCCAGGTCCAGCCGCTGTTGCTAGCTGCAGGGGGGCGCAGCCCACCATCCCTTGATGGAAGTCAAACCGGCAACCTTTGTGGTTGAGAAGAGGCGTTCCAACCAACTGAGCTTTCCAGGAACTCAACGGCAGTTCAGCTCAAGGTGCTGTGCTCAATCCTAGTTGCAGGGAGTGGAGCCCACCATCCCTTGTGGGAGTTCAGGAATTGAACTGGCAACCTTGTGGTTGAGAGCCCTCCGGCCCATGTGGGAACCGAACCGGCAGCCTTCGGCGTTAGGAGCACGGAGCTCCACTTGCCTGAGCCACCGGGCCGGCCCCAATGGTATTATTCTTTCATTTTCCTAGCTCCCTTAGAAGCAGGATGTTCAGGCCATGATTTATTTTAATGAAATTCAGAGAACAGAATTTCCACAGAATAGACTGTGATATACCGCTATACCCCTAACTTCAGGATCACTGTTGCTCACCATAAATACTACTTGGCCACTCCATGATAACAAGTTAGACAGCAAAAGCACTTAGAGCTGTACATTAATGCTTTACACTTTGCAGACTCCAGGGGACCATTTAAAGCACGGCGGGGGAGAGAGTTTGGGGGTGGGGTGGGGAACTTATGGGAATGAGTTGTGAGGTTGCTTCCCTGCAGCCCTCCTCCTGTCACTGAGATCACTTGCCCTGTCCTTAAGGCTCATCCAGCTCCAGGATTTGAGATAAACCCTGACCTCAGTCTTCAGAAATTTAAGGTGCTATAGTTTATCATCATGACTCAGGATCAAGTCACCCTACACCTCTGGCTTTGTCCAGTGTGCCAAATTACAATCTGTGGGTTTTCTTCCATTTTCATGAAATCAAGTTTCTACCACTATCCTTGATCTAGCAGCTAGGACCATGAATCCCTGAGAATCTAGAGGCTGGCAAGACAGACCTGGATTTGGCTCTCAACCCCATCACTTGCTAGTTCTGTTACTTTGGGCAAGTTTCTTACTTTCTCCAAACCCGTTTCATTATCTTAAAACTGCAGAATAACAATTCCTACCATGCAGAACATGTAGCACAGTGTATGGCACATAGCAGATGCTGGATAAATGTTAATTCCCACCTCTCGCACATTTCTTCATTTTTTAAAAAATAATCTGAGCAGGGTATTGGAACCTCTGAAATTGGGAATTTGTCTTGCTGCTCTTCCAAAGTCTAGAAGCCAGCCCTAGGGCTAAGCCTCCACTCCTAATGATGAAAGTTAGCAACATCTGCCTACTCAAATCTCTGACTCTGCCCAACATTCACCTCTGTGGAACCCTTGCTTCTTGAGAGACACATGACTGATATTTTCTTCTCTCCCGATGTTCTCTCAGAACACTATGCTCCATCCTGGCTCAATAGCTCCGCATCATGTGAACTTGGATTTGTACTCCAGTGTCTGCCCTAACATGCTGGGTGATTCTACTGAGAAGTATCTCTAAAACCCTGAGATGACTCACTGGCTCTACCCATGGAATGGCTTCTGACATTCATATATATCACAAGTGTTCCTCACTTTCAAAACAGACAAAGAAACAAATTAAAAACTAAAAACCAGTGGGCTAACCACCCCCCAGGTCCTTTCCCTCACTTTGAACCCAAGAGAGAGGTTTGGAAGAGATGAGATTCCAGCCATCAAGCTGGTGGAAGAGAGCCGCTAAATTACTGTCTGTTTCCCATCATGCTAAGAATTCTATATTCGTTACTGCAAATCCTCACAACACTGCAAGGTAGCATTAACCCCATTAAACAGATGAGGAAACTGAGGCTCTATAAGGTTAAAAAAACGTTCCCAAGTTCAAACTCAAGCAATGAACAGAGCTGAAATGTGAACCCTTATTTGTTTCACTTCAAAGTCTATAAGGTTTCTTCAAAAATGGTGGATTCCTTTCAAACTATATCACATTTCCCCTCACTATATCATTACATATAAATTAAAAGACTTCTTCAAAATATTTTTTAAGGGTTGAAATTTTCAGAGTAATTTACTTCTTGGTCAATGAAAATCAGCCCATGATTCTGTACATATATTTCTTTTGTCTAAATTAGAGTAATAGCTCGTACTTATTCATGATTTATTGTGTGGTTGGCACTGTTTGATTTATGTGCATTGGCTCATGTAATCCTATGAACTAGGTAACATTAATATCTCTATTTTTTTTGAATAAACGAAGCACAGAGAGGTTAAGTAAACTGCCCAGATCACACTGGCAGAGCTATGATCAGAATCCAGGCAGTCTAGCTGCAGAGCATAATCTCTTTATCACCATGTTTTACTGCCTCTCAACAATCAGAATAATTGTGTAAATTCTCCACTTAACTTTGCATATATAAATAACTTAAGTATGTAATCAATTCCTTTGATACCCGAAGCTACCAAAAAATGTATTGAAAAACAAGGAGTAGAATGTTGCTTGTGGATCAGACTTCCTGATTACTCACCACACTTTGATATCTGATTCTTTTTCTGCATAAAGATTGAAGATATAAAATTTTGCATGTTACTGTAGAAGTCACACTAATCTGGAAAGGACACATTCAGGATAAAGTAGAATCTTTTCCCAGAAAAATAATTTCTCCTTCCATAACAATAAATAGTATTATTTTACTCCATTTGGGTAGCACAGGCAGGAATGCAGTATACCAAAATCAGAGTTTATCATCTAAAGCTTGCAGCAAAGTCATTTATTTAAATATACATACTTTATACTCAACAATCCCATATATTATAACTTTCTGTTGTGAACAACAATAATCAATATGGCATTTAATTTTTTAAAAATCAGGCTTGTTTTGTTTTTCTATTGTATGAGTCAGTGTCTGGCACATGTAAAGTAAAATGAAGAAAATGAGCTTATAAATCACAGTAATCTCCCTGATAATCACTACTCATTTAGTGAAAGGACAATGTCCTCACCACATGAGACATTCTTATAAAAGATACCAAGCTGCAATAAATGATCTATAGATCTCATTTGCTCTGAATTAGTAAGTGCTCTGATTCTAATAAATTCTCAATACCCAAGGACCTTATTCTGATTATTTGTATCTCATGTTCTTTGCCCACAAAGAAAGGAAAATGAAAATGATTTCTTCCCTAAATGCCAGATGAGTACATTTTTTCCCGTTTCTCATATATCTACCCAGAAGGGTATTCCAACCAAAACAACGTCAGAATACATTTCATTTTTTAAGAAAGGTTACAACATTCTTCCAAAGCTCTTAACCAGAACATACAACTATTGCAAAGATAACATGATAAATTATGTTTAAAAAATACCTCAGCTAATGAAAAAGAAAATCCTAAATTATACAGGAAAAATTCAACAGACTTAGCTTTATTTTGAAATATTTATATTATGCCATGAAAGGTATACTCTGATTTTTCAACTAAAATTATCTATATGCTAAATAACTCTACATAAACCAGAATTTGATTACCCAGAAGATCCCATTGCATGGGCAGAACACATAATGTAATACTTACTGTTTTATCATTTCTTTTCTCAGAACAAAATAAATATAATTTCACTATTCCTGGCCAGTCTTAGAATTAATAAATGCAAAGAGAAAAACTCATCCAAGGACTCAAGTTTGAGTAACAGACGAATGAATCTAAAATAGATTTCAGAATCCAAACACTCATTAAGTTAAATCCAAAAAACCCTCTAATCAACTGTTAACCTCAGTCAAGGGCTCAGAGGTGAGGCACTCAGATTAGAATAATGCAAGCTGAGTTTAAGAGTTAAATTTTAAAAGGAAAATGAATTTAATGTTTATACAGATTTGGGCAAGATGGAGTTCCCATACTGAGAGTATCCCCCCTTCTCTAAGCAAGGCTGAGAGAATCTTATGGCTGAGATAAAGCACAGGTCATCTTAGTCGTGTAAAGTGTTAGAGCCAATGTCTTTGAACCAAGAATAAAACAAGAACCTTTTCAGAACAAAAGGAGCCTCTCATCTTAAAGGACCCTCAGAGTACAGCTGTCACTTTGAGAAGTGACCCCAAAGACTCAGCTTCTGATAGAGCCCCTAGGTATGTGGATGATGATAATCTGTGCCCAACAGTGACAGGGTCTCTTATCTAGCACATTACAGCACAGAGCTGTAGAAGTTGGGGAGAGTAGGATCATTACATAGGATGGTAACTTAGTCTCAGGTTGATAAAAGTTTGTCAATCCAAGAAGAGAGAAGGGCATGATCAAATATCTGAGCTATCCTGAAGGACAAAAAAACCCATGCACGCCATATAAAGAGAACAGATGAGAAAATCATACCTCAAATATCAGGAAGGCTGCTATGAAAAAAATATTTCCTTCAGGACCTGTAACATCAGAATACATTCTTTGTAGTACACTGAAGACAGTGGATCATTCAAGGTATTTCTGTTACCATAACCTACCAATTGCATTAAAAATGCATCTGCCAAGAAAGTCAAGAGAACATGTTTTCCATGTTTTTGGTGAGAAGTGAATTCACATCACAGTAAAAGTAATTAAAGCTTTTGGCTGTTCTACTCCCAAACAAAAAAGGTACTTTTAAAAATAACAGTGGTGATAGGGGACAGCCCTGTTGTGTTCCTGAACATAGAGCAAAGAACTTCAGTTTTTCGCTGTTAATTATGATATTAGTTGAGGGTTTGGCATATATGGCCTTTATTATGGTATTTTCCTTCTATACCCATTTTATTAAGCGTTTAATTCTAAATGGATGCCGTATCTTGTCAAATGCTTTTCCTGAATCTATTGATATTATCATATGGGTTTTATCCTTCATTTTGTTTACATGGTGTATCACATTGATCGATTTGTATGTTGAACCCTCCTTGTACCCACTTGATCGGGATATATAAAATTTGTAATGTATTATTGTATTACATTTGCTAGTATTTTGTTTAGAAGTTTTGCATCTGTATTCATTAAAGATACTGGTCTGCAGTTTTCATTTTTGTGTTATCCTTACCAGGTTTTGGTATCAGGGTAATGTTGGCCTCATAAAATAAGTTCCAAAGTATTGCTTCTTCTTCAATTTTTTGGAAGAGTTTGAGGAGGACAGATATTAAAACATCTTTGAATGTTTGATAGATTTCACTAGTGAAGCCATCTGATCCTGGACTTTTGTTTTGGGGGAGTTTTTGGATGATTGTTTCAATTTCCTTACTGTTGATCGATCTATTTTGATTTTCCAGTTCTTGGTGATTCAGTCTAGGAAAGTTATATATTTCTAAGAACTTGTCCACTTTTTCTAGGTTATTGAATTTGGTGGCATACACTCCTTTATATTATTCTTGTGTGATCGTTTGTATTTCTGTGGTATCTGTCATAAAACAGTATTGGAAGTCCTAGCCAGAGTAATCAGGCAAGAGAAAGAAATAAAAGACATCCAAATTGGGAATGAAGAAGTCAAACTGTTACATTTTGCAGATGACATGATTCTTTATATAGAAACCCTAAATACTCCACCAAAAAAACTAGTAGGAACAATAAACAAATACAGTAAAGTTGCAGGATACAAACTCAATATACAAAAATCCATTATGCTCCTATATACTAACAATGAAATTTCAAAGAAATGAGAAAAACAATTCCTTTTGCAATTGCAAAACAAAGAATAAAATACCTAGGAATAAACTTAACAAAGGATGTGAAGGACCTATACACTGAAAAGAATAAGACGTTATTAAAAGAAATTGAAAAAGACATGAAGAAATAGAAAGATATTCCATGTCCATGGATTAGAAGAATCAACATAGTTAAAATGGCCGTATTACCCAAAGCAGTATTAGATTTAATGCATTCCTCATCAAAATCCCAATGTCATTTTTTCAAGAAATAGAACGAAAAAAATCATCAAATTTGTATGTAATCACAAAAGACCCTGAATAGCTAAAAAAATTCTGAGAAAAAAGAACAAGGCCAGACATGTCATACTCCCTGACTTCAACTTATACTACAAAACTACAATAATCAAAACAGCATGGTATTAGCGAAAAACAGACACACAGACCAATGGAATAGAATTGAGAACCCAGAAATAAACATATATATGGGTAGACAATTCTTGACAAAGGAGCCAAAAACATACAATGGAAAAAAGAAAGCCTCTTCAATAAATGGTGCTGGGTGGATTGGAAAGCCACGTGCAAAAGAATGAAACTAGACTGTTATCTGTCACCATATACCAAAATCAAGTCAAAATGGATCAAATACCTAAATATAAAACCTGACAAAATAAACTGCATAGAAGAAAACATAGGTACTAAACTTATAGACCTTGTTCTTAGAGAGGATTTGATGAATTTCACTGCAAAGTCAAGGGAAATAAAAGCAAAAATCAGTGAATGGGATTATATCAAACTAAAAAGTTTCTTCATGGCAAAAGAAACTGTCAACAAAACAAAGAGGCAACCAACCAAATGGGAGAAGATATTGGTGGGTGCAATAGTAATTGTGGTTTAAAAGGTTAAAAATAATTGCAAAAACCGCAATTATTTTTGCACCAACATAATACAGTAGTACCTCAGTTTTCGAATGTCTCCGTTGTTGAACATTTCGGTTTAAGAACACCATAAATTTTATGGATCTATGGTATCATTAGATAGTAAAATTTATGCTAAATTTGCAGTTTTAGGGGTTGATTTTAAAGGTCTGGAATGGATTAATCCATTTTGCATTACTTTCTATGGGGAAACCGTGCTTCGGTTTTCGAACGTTTCAGAACTCGAACGGTCTTCCGGAATGGATTATGTTCGAAAACCGAGGTACCACTGTATTTGCAAACAATACCTCTGATAAGGGGCTAATATCTAAAATATGAAAAGAACTCATACAACTCAACAACAAAAAAACAAACAATCCAATTAAAAAATGGGCAGAGGACCTGAACAGGCATTTCTCCCAAGAAGACATACAAACGGCCAACAGATATATGAAAAAATGCTCAACTTCACTAGATATTAGGGAAATGCAAATCAAAACCACAATGAGATACCACGTGACACCTGTTAGAATGGCTATTATCAATAAGACAAGTAATAACAAGTCTTGGAGAGGTTGTGTACAAAAAGGAACACTCATACACTGCTGGCATGAACATAAATTGGTACAGCCACTATGAAAAAAAGCATGGAGGTTCCTCAAAAAATGAAGAATAAAATTACCATATGATCCAGCAATCCCTCTCCTGAATATCTACCCCCCAAAAACCTGAAAACATTTATTATAAAGATATATGTACCCCTATGTTCATTGCAGCTTTACTTACGGTGGCCAAGACATAGAAACAACTGAAGTGTCCTTCGATAGATGACTGGATAAAGAAGATATGGTACATAGATACAATGGAATATTACTCAGCCATAAGAAAAGATGAAATACTGCCATTTCTGACAACATGGATGGATGTTGAGATTATCATGCTAAGTGAAATAAGCCAGACAGAAAAAGTCAAGAATCATATGATGTCACTGATATGTGGGATATAAAACTGAAAACAACAAACGAACAAGACAAACAGCAAAAGCTCATAGACACAGACAACAGTCTAGTGGTTACCAGAGGGGAAGGGGGAAAGAGGATGGTAGAGGAGGGAAAAAGAGTGTCAAATATATGGTGATGGAAGAACTGACTCTGGGTGGTGAACACACAATACAATATATAGATGATGTATTATAGAATTGTACACTTGAAACTTATATAATTTTATTAACCAATGTCACCGCTGTGCCTTCTTTTTCCTGTCTCTGTCAGCTTTCCATTCACTTTCTAGTTTAGGAATTTCATTTCCTGTCTTCAAAGAAAAACACATAAAGAAACTTGTTAAGAATTGCATATTTAAATACATAAATATCTGAATAATTGTTAGATATTTATTGTGATATTATTTCATCTGTTTTCATTACTTACTTGTTTCCTCATTTCTCACCACCAGCACCATATTCTACAAAGATTTTGAAGTAACACAGCAATCTATACAACAAAATAAGACAAAAAATAAAATTGAAAAAGACAGACACATAGTAATGAGACCAAGTAAAATATAAATCATCACTGATGAATAACCCCCAGGGAACTATTCAAGATGCATATATGCCACCCATGGGACATCACACTACAGTTTATAGCACAGAGAAACCAATCTCTGTGCTAGTACTTGAGTTCACTAGCAGCTAAAGAAAGAGGAACTTTGGTCTTCTACTCATTCATAATACCCAGAATATTTTCTTATTGCTTTCTAATTTGGAGTTACCAAGAAGACTGAAAATCTGACCTCTGTTCCATATTATCATGATAGGCTATCTGAGATGAAAGGGACTAAAGATCATCTAACCCAATGAGTACTAAAGGGATCAAATGAGTTTTCAATCCCACAAAGAATAGAAGAGCCAGTTCTAGAACCCTGACATCTGGAAGCCTCTATATAGTTTAGTGCTTTTCCTCATCAGCAACATTACTACCTCTCTCTATGGTACAGAAGGAGATCAAGAATCAAAGAATCTTCTATTTGGGTCTCATTAAATTGAAACAATTGTGTGTCTAATTTCCTGTTTTGTTGGCTGTATCAGTGAAGCTTCTGAGGGTCATCTACTCACAATTAAGAAAAAGTGTAAAGTGAGGTGGAAAGGATCATACCCATACTTACTGGAGCACACTTAGAGCCAAAAGGCAGACAAAAGAGTTCCCAAGTCAGGCAAATACAAGTTACCATCATAACCCTAGTTCCTACACTAATTAGTAGTCTCTGTCTCTGTCTCTGTCTCTGTCTCTGTCTCTCTCTGTCTCTCTCTCTCTCTCTTTCCCTCTCTCCCTCCCTTTCTCTCTCTCTCTCTCTCCTTCCTTCCCTCTATCACTCCCTCCCTCTCCATCCTGTCTATTAAATTCATCCTTGTGGTTATAAGGTATTATCAGAGAGTGCTGAGACAAAAATTCCTAGAACTCACATGGGGCTATGAATCATTAGTGTTCCCACTAGCTAAAGAAAACAGATTTCAGAAATGCAAGGATCTTTCAGTAGAGTCATCAGAAGGGTTATTCCTTAGAAGTGAAGCTAAGTCAGCGTCTATAACCATCCATTTAAAAACTTACAAACAAGCTTTGGAATGACAAAACTGATCCACCAGTGAAATGTCTGTGGAATAAACAAAGCCCAACACTGTTTAAAGGAATACAACAAAATCCAGCATTCAACAATGTAAACTTCACACTGTCCAGCATTCAATACAAAACTACTAGGCCTGTGAAGCAGCAAGAAAATATGACACATAACCAGGGAAAAAAATTAGTTAAAAGAAAGAGACCAAAAAATGACAGAAATAGTGGAATTAAACAATTACATTAAAATCGCATTGGAAAATGTGATCAATATGCTCAAAATTTTAAAGAAAAACATGAACATAATAAGGAGAAAATAGAAAATATAAATAAAAGCTAAGTGAAATTTATAGAAATGAAAAACATAACATGTAAAATAAGAAATTCACAGAATTGGATAAACAGCAGATTAGCTATTGCAGAAAAAGAGATTAGTGAACTTGAAGAGAGCAATAAAAACTATCCAAACTGAAGCACAAGCAGGAAAAAATGTGGAAAAGAAAATAAGCAGAAACTCAGTGACCTATGGGACAATAGTACATGGTCTAATATGACCATTGGAATCCCAGAAATAGAAGAGATAGAGGGAGAAACGAAAAAGTATTTGAGAAAACATGATTGAAAATTTCCAAAATTATATAAACTATAACCCCACAGAACCAAGAATATCAACAAATCTAAAGGGGGATAAACAAAAAGAAAACTATAGGGAGTCATATCATAATCAAATTGTTAAAAAGAGAAGGTAATAAATGCAGTCAGAGGAGGGTGGGGAAAAGGTATATTACATATAGAGGAATAAGAAGCGTAACCAATTTCTTGTTAGAAACCATTCAAGCCTGAAGACAATGGAATGATATCTTAAAGCACTGAAAGAAAAAAGCTTATCAACCTAGAATTGTATACCCAGTGAAAATATCTTTCAAAAATGAAGATGAGGAAGACTTCGAGTTTCAGCCCCAACATGTAAAGAACTTAGAAGTTTTCAGACCTGTTCTTACAACAATAATAAACTGAACAAGTTGAAAATCAAGATTTTTCTTGGACCCAGCAGAGAACTGAGGTCACAGAGAAAACCACCACCTTGAAATCTAGAAAGAGACACATTCAGAGAGGCAAAGCCAAGATCTGCTTACCTGGAGAAGCCAAAGGAGCCATAAACAGATCGGAACACTTAATGGTAGTTTTGACAAATTGCTGGAGAATGAGCATGGACCAGTGCAAAAGCAAGAAAGTTCTGGGGGCTAAAGCTTGATGGGGGGGCACACTGTCAGGGGCTTTACCTCCAGGAACCCGACCAGATTTGCACACTGAAGATCAAAGATAGAGAGACTCATAGCTCTGGCAGAGGGCAAGGAAGAATAAACACTATGAAACATGCCCAGAGCTTTCTCCATAATGAAGGCCTACTCTCCAGAAGAAAAGACTTTTCTAGAACTTTATCACAATTGGGGGAAGGACATTTCTTCCACTCTAGCCACATATAGCATTATTGTCTCACTAAAGAGACAACTTTTTATAAAAGCTATACCACTTGAGAAAAACTTATGGTGGTCACAGCCCAGAGACACAGACCCACTAAATGATGGAGATTTAATCATACTATTACAGAATCAAAATGTTCATCAACAGATGAGTGGATAAATAAATTGTGAAATACCTGCAGAATGGAGTACTACTCAGCAATAAAAAGGAATAAACTACTGATACATGCAACAACATAAATAAATCTCAAAAACGTTATGCTGAGCAAAACAATCTAGACACAAAAGAGTACCTACTATATGGTTGTATTTATGGGACACTCGTTCTTTAAAAAAAATGGCAAATCTATTCTATACTGAGAGAAAGCAGGTACGTTGTTGTTTGGGGACAGAGGTAGATAGGGGATTGACTAGGAAAAAGTCATGGAAATGTTCTACATCTTGATTATGGTGATGGATATATGGGTGTATATATTTGTCAAAACTCATCAAAAATAAACACTTAAAATAGGTGTATTTGGGTGCCAAATCTTTTGTTTTTTAACTTTTAAAAATTTCTAGCCTACACAGTAAGCATATTTCATCTTGTACCTTCTTCAGCAGAATTAAAAATGTACCTTTCATCAATGCTCATCTGACTTATCTCCAGACTTGAAGCCAGCAAGTCTGCCATCCCATATCCTTCTCTTCTGAAAGAAAAACGATGGGAATTACATTAATCTTTTATCATGCCTTGTATTTACTGGCCCTTAAATCTTTTTGGATTACATTTACCACCGTTAATTAATATTTATTGAAACTCACAAGGTGCTTTTCAACTTTTTTATTCTTTCTCACATTATTTGAGTATATTTCGTGCTTTATATAACATCATTAAAAATTATTTAGTTATTTAAATGAAGAAATTATTACAATTTCATTATTCTTTAGAACTGGTCTTGAATTATATGTAAAAAGGCCAAAAGGCAGATGAGATATTGTTCTTTGTCATATCTTTAAAATGTATTGTTTTACCTCTGAGCTCAACCTGTTTTTGTGAAATAACCTGGCCCTCATCTTCCAAGCCTCCATCACAGAAACTTGCTAAAAAAAACAAAACAAAACCTGTTCTTTTTATCTTTGATAAAAAATAAAAATGAAAACAAAAACAACTTGCTCATAAAGCCTCCTCCTTCCCTTTTGAAGCCCAAACCTTTTCCTAATGTATTCCCTGATTAATTAGAATAGTGATATAAATGTCCCTTAGCTAGAGAAGCAATTTTCTCTACTTGCCACTACATTTATCACTGCTCTACAAACTATTTCTCTTTTGCTCATAAATAATGGCAATGAGTTACAGGTCTTCTCACTGAATGGTTGTTTAGATGACTACATGTCCCTTATGTTGGGCCAGAAGCACCTGATAAGTGTCTACTACTTGATTTGTACATGATGCTTTTTAACAAAGATGAAGATAAAATCAACATAGTCACCCCACATCCTAAAGATAACCTCATGCTATGTGCTCAAGCCAATCTTGGGTTACTATTAGCTAAACAGAAATCTTAATTTATAGATGCTTATAATCAGCCTTGCTACAGAACTGTGTACAGTATCTTTACAGAACACAATGTACATCTAGAGCCTAAGAAAAGAAATTAAAGTAACCCTTTATTCAGTCTGCCAAGGGACTATGGAACCTTGTAATTATCTGGCTTTAGATAGAAGAGATACATTGCAATTGGATACACACCAGGGCACAGGTTTATGCCTCAGATGACAGATGGCTGAGAAAAAGCTCTAGAGTGCAAGCTTTCTACCAGACCTTTTTAATTTATTTTCCCCAAATGCATCAAATTTTAATGCTGGCTCTTTGACCCAGTATGTTAGCATTTTTATGAACTTATGATTAACTAGTACCATAGTAGCAGAAGCTAAATTTTCTTCCATTTAAAACTAAATTTTACTCATAGAAGTTATAACCCCTAAATACTGGGTGAAAGAGACCAAATGAGGAACGAAAGTATTTTAAAAAGACAAGTGAGACCAGAAATTTTAGTCTTGCGCTATAATTACCAGAGCATCTGGAATTCCACGAGCCGAAGCTAGTCAGTTCCAATCTTGGGCAATTCAATCTGAAAAGCCAGGTTCAAGAATTAGCCATATCAACTGCTGCCAAGTACCTTGATCCCCCAAATTAAGATGATCTCTTCCAGACCATGTGGCAATTCACAGCCTTGGATGTAATGGCAACAGTGCTTACAAAGAGGGACTTCTACATCCCTTTTATTCGAAGACGACTGTAAGATGTAACACTGTAATTCAGGTGCCTAAATTGCGTGGTAAGATCTGGACTTCCAAATGTATGGCCACAATGTGAGCTTGGCTTTTGGCTATTTTGGAACAAAAAATAGGGTGAGGTTAAGTTATCAAACATATGACAGTGTCCTCTGGCTAGGTAGCTTTAGTCAGGTGTTCACGTGCCTGCTCACAATGCACCCTGCGGTTACTGAGAGAAGAATTTGGAAAAACACATGCTAACGTTGATGAATACATACTAATCTAAAATTTTCCCTATGGATACTGGTTAAGGGGTAACTCAAAGGATGCAATTTGGAATTGTCAAAAGAGAACAAAAGTCCCAAAGAAATTCATCCTACTCCCACCCTTTTTTTGTTGCTACCTTTCCAGTATATTTTATAATTAACAATGTCATATTCATTTCAGAACCAAGTTAAGTTCCACCTGTTATCATCAACACCACTACAACTCATTTCTCAACACATCATCTTAAAAAAAATAAGTCCTTGCACATGTTAGTAAATGTTTTAAGTTATTTAAGTTGCCTCTCAATAATGGAATAACACCATAATAAATCTAAAACAGAAACTTTGTACTTCTAGAATGTCTAACAAACTTTGCTTGCTTGTTTTTTAAATTTAGCTCATTTTCTCATGCTCTGCAGGGGAGCTAGGTGTATTGAATGTTCCACCAAAGTGGACTATCCTGTATTCTCTACATTGTCATGTTTTGCTATAATCTCTACCGTCTAGAATTCAAGCACTTTTCCTCAGCACTGTTTAATCTAGAGTCATTTTCATATAAATTTATTTATATATATATATATACACACATATACATTTACATATACATATACACATACATATACATATGTGTATATATATGCTGGTGAGTTTCTGGTGAGTAAAGAACTCAGATATATGTCTTTGCCTCCCTCACTGAACCAAAGAGGGCACTAAAGAGTGCTGATTAATTAGTAATTATTTCCCACCTAAGCCTGGAATTTGGCTGTAGTGACAAGAGGATCACCTCCAAATCTCAGATAAGGCAAGTCAGGATCTAAGAAACCAAGCATATATTCAATCAACAATTATTGAGTACTGATTTATTTCCCAGGTAAAAGGATACAAAGATAAATAAAACAGGGTTTCTATCCTCAAGGATCTCACCATCTAAAAGAAGAAGTAGGGGTAAGCAATTAGATGTTGTATGATAGTGTTATAAGAAGAGTGCTTTGGAGGTGTCATCATTATCACCATCATCATCATCACTGCCACTCATTAGTACTTACAGTGTATCAGGCACTATTCTAAGGACTTCAAATTACATGCTCACAATAGTCCAATGAGGTAAGTTTATCCATGGAAAGATCAAGTGATGTGCTAAAAGTCATACAACTGGTAAGTGGTGGAGCCTGGCTTCAAACCCCAGCAGTCTGGACTCAGGAGTTGAAATTCATAACCGCTAGGCAATAATGCCTCTCTAACCCCCAGGAAAGTATCATTAATTCTGTCAGTAGGTTAGTTTGTAATGTCATATAGAAGGATTTCCAGGGAAGGTGATATTTATTCTGACTAACCCAGGAACAAAACGTGAGTTGAGTCTGTGGTCATCATTTCAGACTTGACCAACTTTTAAAAATTAACTTTTTATTTGAGAATAATTTTAGATAATACAGATAATAGAGTTCTCCTATATTCCCTCACCGAATTTACCCCTCTGTGAACATCTCACATCTCCATGATATATTTGTCAAAACTAAGAAACCAACATGGATACATTGCTAGTAACTAAACTCTAGATTTTATTTAATTTCACCAATTTTCCAGTACTGTCCTTTCTGTTCCAGGATCCAATCCAGAACACCACATGCATTTTGTTGTCATGTTCCCCAGTCTCTTCTGGTTTGTGACAGTTTCTGACTTTCCTTACTTGTCATGACCTTGACAGTCTTGAGGAGTACTGACCTGGTATCCTGTATAAAGTCTCCCAATCTGCATTTTTCTGAAGTTTCTGTCATGATGTGGCTGCGGTTAGGGTTTGGGAAAGAATATTTATTATGGAGATGAAGTGAATTTATTATGGACATCATATTGGGGGAGGGGCATGACATCCCCACGGTATCACTTGGTCATATTAACTTTCTTCACTTGGTTCAGTGTAGTATCAGACAGGTTTGTGCACTGTAGAGTTACTATTTTCCCCTTTCTCTAGTCTATTATTTGAAATCAAGTCACTATGTCTAGACCAAACTTGGGTAGGGTAGGAGATTAAGCTCCACTTCCTGGAGGGGGGGTATTTGCATATCCTATAAACAATTTTTATTACTTTTTTTTTATTTGTTGGGGTGACAATTGTTAGTAAAATTACATAGATTTCAGGTGTACAATTCTGTATTACATCATCTATAAATCCCATTGTGTGTTCACCACCCAGAGTCAGTTCTTCCATCACCATATATTTGATCCCCCAACAATTTGTTTTAAAGCCAATGAGAGTAATAACTTTGACCACACAGGGAAAGATTACTGATTAAATATCTGGACTTCAAACTTGCATGAGCCTCAGTGGAGTCAGGCATAAAGCAGTACTGAGAATTTACCTTTGTCTCACAGTTATCATCAGAATCAAATACTATGCTTCTTCATTCCTAAATCTCGGGATAAAAGTCATGGACTTCATTCCCACAAAATACACATAATATACACAATTTTTCATCCATTATTAGGGATTCTCATCCTTGAATCTCCAGTAAGAATACCTGTGCTAAACTAGTACTCAAAAAATGTTAAGTCTGATCATACGAGAGATGACCCCATTTGACTGAAGTAAGTTTCCAAGGAAAGAAAAAAAACAGGGGCTAACCCTGTAAAAAAAGAAGCCCATTTCATGTCGTCCAAGGCCTGACACTAGACAGAACCACAGAAAGATGTGACTCCATGTTTATGTTTATATCACATACTTGCCTAGCTCATCCGATGTCTACACTGCAAACTCAGGCCATGTGACAGGCATTGGGTGGGGCTGGGCAAGTAAAGACCACGATTTTCTTGGCTTCCGCATTTAAGGAAGTATAATTGGTGCTGAGAGAACCATTGGAGCATGATTTTTTAAAGCACACATTATTTATAATTTTAAAACCTAAACATTAAAAAAGATGTGTAGGCATAGATTATTTTATGAAAGATAAAGAGATTTATTTTAAATTTTTACTTAGGTGACTGTAGTCTTTAATAAAGCTGTTCCTTTTCAAATTATTTAAAACAAATTAATGCTTATAATTCTTCAGGCTCTGCCCACAGATGACATGCATATTAAGACTTTATCTGCTGAAGCGAATGAGTAAATTGCATTTAAATACCAACATTATAGGTCTATTTGTTCTGAAATCTTCCTCCCAAAGATTCCTCCGCCCTCTTGCCTCCCTCTTCCAAACGAAGAAGGTCACTCATTCTCACTGTAGTGCAGAACTATACCTTTTAGATGTTACTGTTAGTCATTGCATTAGTCATTTTCAGCTTCCTTGAAGCAATATTGAAACCTTCTTTGCCAACTCCATTACCTGCTATGACTATGGCTGAAATCAGCCCTTCTCCACTTCTGGGTCTGCCAAACTCTCAAGCCAATGACTTATGGATGTATATGTGAAATGGGGTATGCACACAGGAGAGAAAATAGACAGAAACAAGTGACATAGTATATGTATTATTGCATCTCCGCTGAGCATAATCCCTTATCAGGAAGAAATTTTCTTTCTCTGCACAATTTTCTCTTAATTTTTGCAAAATTAAATAAAAGTTATGTATGAAAAAAAAAAACACCTGAGAGTTTCATGAAGCAGCAAGGGATGGATATTGTGGCTTATAGCAACCTTTTTTTTTTTAAAGAAAAAAAATGCATCCACGTACCTCTCCTTCTTACTATGCCCCCCAAACAATATGACTGTTTCAGGGCATAATTTTACATTTCAATTTCTTCCCAACACACAGAGGAAAAAATTGCAAAAGTGGAGCCTGAAACCAGAAAGTCATGCAGAGCTTTGTGCGTGTTTTGGAGGGAAGTGGGGAATGATGAACAGAAAGGAAGCAGAAACCCATTGTGCTGCTCTGGTCTGCAGCCAAACCACCCCGCTTACTCCTGCTTCTGGTACCTCAGGGATTTTGTTTTTCAAGCTTTTTATGGCAAAAAAAATGTATTGGGAAATGGGGAAAATGATATTATTTAGTTCTATCCGGCAACCTATGACAAAGATAAAAGCATGCGATTGACTTTTTAAAAAATCTTACATGAAGTAAATTTTTAAAAAAAAATTATTAAATTTATTAAGGTGACATCAGTTGGCAAGCTTAAATAGGTTACAAGTGTACATTTCTATAATACATCATCTATATATTGCATTGTGTGTTCACCACCCAGAGTCAGTTTTCCTTCCATCACCATATATTTGACCCCATTTACCCTCTTCTACCACCCCTCTCCCCCTTACCCTCTGATAACCACTAAATTGTTGTTTGTGTCTATAAGTTCTTGTTTCTTTGTTTGTTCATTAGTTGCTTTCAGTTTTATATCCCACACATGAGGGAGATGATATGGTTCTCGACTTTATCCATCTGACTTATTTCGCTTAGCATGATAATCTCAAGATCCATCCATGTTGTCGCAAATGGCAGTATTTTATCTTTTCTTATGGCCAAATAATATTTCATTGTAAATATGTACCACATCTTTTTTATCCAATCATCCATGGAAGGACATTTTGGTTGTTTCCATATCTTGGCCACAGTGAATAGTGCTGCAGTGAACATAGGGATACATATATCTTCACAGATAATGGTTTTCAGATTTTTTGTGGTAGATACCCAGAAGAGGGATGGCTGGGTTGTATGGTAATTCTAGTCTTCATTTTTGGAGGAAATTCCATACTGTTTTCCATAGTGACTATACCAATTTATATTCCCACCAGCAGTGTATGATGGTTCCTTTTTGTCTACAACCTTTCCAACACTTGTTGTTCCTTGTCTTGTTGATAACAGGCAGTCTAACAGGTGTGAGGTGGTAGCTCATTGTGGTTTTGCTTTGCATTTCCCTAATATCTAGTGAAGTTGAGCATCTTTTCAAATATCATTGGCCATTTGTATGTCTTCTTGGGAGAAGTGTCTGTTCAGTTTGTCTGCCCAATTTTTAATTGGATTGTTTGTTTTTTTGCTGTTGAGTTGTATAAGTTCTTTATGTATTTTGGATACTAGCCCCTTACCGGAGATGTTGTTTGCAAATACTTACCCATTCGATTGGTTGCCTCTTTGTTTTGCTGATAGTTTCTTTGGCCATGCAGAAGCTTTTGAGCTTGATATAGCCCTATTTATTGATTGTTGTGTTTACTTCCCTTCCCTTTGGTAGAACTTATTAGTGAAGCCATCATCTGATTCTAGACTTTTACTTTTGGAGAGGTTTTGGATGTTTGTTTCAATTTCCTTACTAAATATGACGTATCTAGATTTTCTATTCCTTTGTGATTCAGTCTAGGAAGGTTATATATTTCTAAGAATTTGTCTATTTTTTCAAGGTTATTGAATTTGGTGGCATATAGTCCTTCATAGTATTCCTGAATGGACCTTTTCATTTCTGTGGTACCCATCATAACTTCTCCTCTTTCATTTCTGATTTTGTTTATTTGTGTCTTTTCTCTTTTTCCCTTATTGAGTCTAACCAGGAGTTGGTCAATTTTGTTAATCTTTTCAAAGAACCAGCTCTTTGTTACATTAATTTTTTCTATTGCCTTTTGGTTCTCTATTTCATTTAATTCTGCTCTGATTTTTATTATTTCCTTCCTTCTGATGACTTTGGGTTTCACTTGTTCTTCTTTTTCTAGTTCTTTAAGATGTAATGTTAGGTTGTTTATTTGGGATTTTTCTTGTTTCTTGAGATAGGCCTGTAATGATATAAATTTCCCTCTTAATACTGCTTTCCCAGTATATCAATGATTTTGATATGATGTATTTTCATTGTCACCTGTTTCTATGTATCTTCTGATCTTTCCTTTTATTTCTTCTTTGACCCAGTTGTTCTTTAGTAGCAAGTTGTTTAATTGCCATGTATATGTGATTTTTCCCACTGTGTTTTTGAGGTTGGTCTCCAATTTTAAAGCATTGTGATCAGAGAATACACTTGGTGTGATTTCAGTCTTCTTACATTTGCTGAGGCTAGTTTTGTGTTCCAATGTATGTTCTATCCTTGAGAATGTATAGTCTGGTGTTCTAGGATGAAATGCTCTATAAATGTCAATTATGTCCATTTCATCTAATGTGTCATTTAGGGCTGATATTTATTTATTTTCTGTTTGGACGATCTATCCATAGCTGTCAATGATGTATTTAGGTTCCCTACTATAATTGTGTTTTGGTCAATTTCTCCCTTTAGTTCTGTTAGTAGTTGCTTTGTACATTTTGGTGCTCTCATATTAATGACGGTTACGTCTTCTTATTGTATAGTCCCTTTTATCATTATGAAATGTTCATCTTTGTCTCTTGTTACTTTTTTTATCCTGAAGTCTGTTTCATCAGATATAAGTATGGCTGCACCGCTTTTCTCTGGATGACATTTGCTTGGAGTGTCTATTTCCACCCTTTCACTTTGAATCTATATTTGTCCTTGTAGCTCAGATGTGTCTGTCTCTCAGAGGCAGCATATGGTTGGGTTTTGTTTTTGATCCAATCCAGTGCTCTGTGCCTTTTTATTGGTGAGTTCAGTCCATTTACATTTAAGGTGATTATTGATATATAAGGATTTTCTATAGACATTTTACCTTTTGTTTTCTGTTTGTTATCTTTTTGTTTTCCATCTCCATTGTTTCTTTGCCTTTGTGTCTCTGTCTGTTATTTTAGTTTGGTGGTATTCTATGATTTTTCCCTCTGCTTCCTCTTTTTTTATGTTATGTGTCTCAGTTCTGGATTTTTTCTGAGTGGTTACTATTAAGTTTATGTAAAAGAAAGTTTCGTATGTACAGTAGTCATTTTTCTTCAGCATGCATCTTTTTTCCATTCCCCTTTGCAAATTCAGATCTTTATCCCCTCTCTTTTTATGTTTTTCTTGTTACAAGTTGTCCGTGTTTATGCCATGAGTTCATTTCTGAGTTGCAGTAAAAAACTGCCTTCTTCTTCTTCTTCTTCTTCTTCTTCTTCTTCTTCTTCTTCTTCTTCTTCTTCTTCTTCTTCTTCTTCTTCTTCTTCTTCTTCTTCTCTCTCTCTCTCTCTCTCTCTCTCTCTCTCTCTCTCTCTCTCTCTCTCTCTCTCTCTCTCTCTCATGTTTTTATCTCCTTTATGTCCTATTTTGTGTGGGGGTTGCCATTTTGTGCTTCTGTCTGTCTGTTAGTAATCTTACTCATAGTTTTGTATTCTTTTGTCTTTTTGTGTCAAGTAAAATAACCTCTTTCAGTGTTTCCAGTAATGCAGGCCTTGTGGTGGAAAATTCCCTCAGCTTCCATATATCTGGAAAGGTCTTTATTCCTCCTTCATATCTAAAGGATATCTTTGCTGGATATATTATTCTTGGCTCATAATTTCTCTCTTTCAATAATTTGAGTATTTGGTTCCACTCCCTCCTGGCTTGTAGTGTTTCTGCTGAAAAATCTGGTGATAATCCAATGAGCTTTCCTTTGTAGGTTACCGTCTTCTTTTCCCTGGCTGCCTTGAGGATTCTTTCTTTGTCATTGATTTTAGACAGCTTCAATACAATGTGCCCTGGAGAAGGCCTGTTGGGATTGAGGTAATTAGGTGTTCTATTTGCTTCTTGGATTCGAGGGTCCAGTTCTGTCCACAGGTTTGGGAAGTTCTCATCGACAATTTGTTTGAATATATTCTCTGTTCCCTTCTCTCTTTCTTCTCCTTCTGGTATGTCCATTATGCTTATATTGCTCTTTCTGATGGAGTCAGAAAGTTCTTGTAGAGTTCTTTCATTTCTTTTAACTCTCAAGTCTCTCTCTTCTTTCATCTGTCACTTCCAGATTTCTATCTTCGATGCCACTGATTCTTTCCTCCATCTGGTGAGCTCTATTTCCCAAGCTGGCTATTTCATTCTTCATCTCTTTTATTGAATTCTTCAGCTCCAGAATTTCTATTTGGTTCTTTTTAAAATGCCAATCTCTTTAGTAAAGTATTACTTTTGTTCATTGATTTTATCTCTGAGTTCATTAAACTACCTGTCTGTGTTTTCTAGCATCTCGTTGAGTTTTTTCAAAATGACAATCTTGAATTCTCTGTCATTTAAGTCATATAGTTCCATGTCTTTAAGTTTATTTTCTAGAGGTTCTTCATTTTATTTCTGAGTTGCCTTGTTACCTTGGTTATTCATGGCAATTGATGGATTACCTCTCTTCCTGGACATCTATGGAAATGAATTCTGCAGCAGGTTGATATAAGGAGTTCTTTCTTTTGTTTTCCAGTAGGTAGTGTTATTTTCTTTTGCCTTGTTCTGGCTTCTTGTGCAGTGGGAAATTTCCTGGGAAGGTGGGCGTCTCCTCTGTAACCAGGTTACCTCAGTCTCAGGGCACCACCCCCATGGAAGAATGTGGTGGGTGAACAGGTTCTAAGCCCCCTGGAATCCCAGTGCTGACCCCACAGCCTGATGGAGAGCTGTGCACCTCAGCAGCCCTGGGTTCCGGCTTCCCCCTCCCCCCACCAAGATCAACCGTGAAAGGTGGGCTGGGAGAGGCTGCTGGTTTGTTTGTGTCTTTGTTCTCCTCTGAGTAATGGCGACTGCCAGACCTCAGATGCCTCGCCTCTGTATCTCCTTCCTTGTCACTGTAATTAGCCGCAGTGTGTTTCTGCCACTCAGGACCTGTCTCTCCAGTTCGCAGGGCTGTAGATATCCTGCTCTTTAATCCAACACTGCTACAGTTTCTTGTGAAGTTCACTGCTAGCACTGGGAGTGTATAGGGAGGCAAGGTCTGCAAGGATGGATGGAGGCGGCCAGGCTCAGAGCCTTTTTTTTCTGCCTGGCAGTGAGGGTGGTTAGATTACAGTTGTCACACTTCTGTATTTGGTCTTTGCCCAAGGTCTCTGCCCCAAACGCTGGGTTCAGCAGTACTATATGCTGATCACTCAGGAATGCTCAGGGGTCACAGAGAGTGTACCTGAAGCCTGAATCCCCTCCTCTCCTGGGACTGCAGTGAGCTCAGGGATGCGTCCGCAGCCCCCTTCTATGCACTTGTCTCTTCCCACCTCCTCTGTTTGCCCTGATTCACCCACCTTCAGATGTTTCAACGTGCGGATGTCTCAGATGTGTTTGTGTGTGGCATAGGGAATCCTGTGTTGAGTTATAGCTGCTCAATTTGTTGTAACTTCAATAGGAGAAATCAAGGGGCACTCCTCACTCTGCCATGTTTCTGATGTCACTCTGAGAGAGATTTTCATATGTAATTGCTATATCTTCTACAGATCAAACAGCCTCAATTTTTTTATGTTAAAATCTGGAGTTAGTTTTTAATTTTTTCCCCAACATTCACAGAAGGATTTGTCCCCACTTTGCACATTTGGAAGTAAAAGAAATGACCATTTCTGCTGGCCTCTCAGGAATAAGTCTCATGGAGTCACATCCTTCATCAGAGCCTGACAGGAACATGCAGTGCCATGTTGGGACACAGAGGGCTAGCAGTGAGCATATGCATTATAAAAAGTCAGTCTCAATCTGCGCATGCCCCTAAAAGCTAGGGACCTTCTCTTTTGGAAAGCTCTTCAGTCCTAGAAAGCTGAAAGGTTTACAAAAGTCAGTTTGCCCTTCTAGATGTCAGACTATTTTCTTTTCATGAGAAAGTGTATGAAAAAAAAAGTCATGGATTAGCCATTACTTCTTTCTAAATAAGTGTTATCAGAATATAATAAAATAATAAAGTTAATCATTTGGCCTGGTTATGGTCTTTCCAATGGTGGCTTCTCTTGAAAGATGATGGATAGATAGATAAGTTAGATACATTTCTGAAACCTATATAATAATTTATAGTATAATACATAACATGTATATTTAATGTTATATGTACATCTATATCTAACATAATATATAATAAATATATAACATTCATATGTACATATACTATTTTATTTCAAGCATCTAGCAGCAGTTTGAAAACTTCTAGTTTTCTCAAACTTATGAAAATGAAAATTATTTATAGTGAGAGCAAAAAAATACATTGTCAGGAACGTAGTTTATATTTCTATGACCACAGTGTTACACGAGGAGTAAGTAATACAAGCTTTGGGTTTAAGAAAACAAAAACAAGATAACAATAAAGAAGCCTTACTGACAAAACAATGTAAATCCATTGGCTTATTGTCAAACAAGTTTTTGTTACTCTAGCAGATGCTCCATTACTAAGTGGGTTGATCCCTTCCATAGCCAAAGACTTTTACATTTTATCAGTAAGGATGCTAGGTATCAAAACTCTCAATACCCGGTGTGTGTCTTTGACTTTTTGTACTCAAGCACTTGTAAGTATATCAAGGCCAGTTGGACTCATATATATGGCATTTAAACAGTTCAAATTCATGACAATATTTCCAGGAGTGTGGAAACTCACCAAACCTCATCGCAGTGACAGAGAATGAGTTGTTAACTTTTCACCAGAAAAACATTCATCCATTTACCATTTGTTGTGTGTCTAAGATATGCCAGACACTGTGCCAGGTGTAAAATGTCAGCACTAGGTCTAAACTCTGTTCTTGAATGTTTTGCTTGAGCAAACTTAATTCTCTTATTGGGTTCCACTGAGCACTTGAGGCTCTATAAACTTAGGAAAAACTGAAGTTTAAAATCTTTTCTGTTTAATTTTTCATTACTTATATCCATAAATTTCTGGAACCATAAAATATCTATTTATATTTATGAAGAATGTTTAAAGTACAGACACTTCTCGACCTATGATGGGGTTATATCTCGATAAACCCATCATAAATTGAAAGTATCGTAAGTCAAAAATGCATTTAATATATCTAACCTACATCATAGCTTAGCCTGGCCTACCTTAAATGTGCTCGGAACACTTACATTAGTCTACAGTTGGGCAAAATTATCTAACCTAAAACCTACTTTATAATAAAGTATTAAAAATCTCATGTAATTTATAATGCATGTCAGTTCATACTGTCATAAACTTGAAAAAGCATAAGTCAAACCATTGTAAGTCAGGGACTGTCTGTATTGGAATCCCCTTAAGTCACAGAATCCCAGCTTTCAATTTCAAGAACTAAGGAGACAACAGCACAAGAGGTGCAAATAAGGGCATTTTCTACCTTATTTCTGTAGCCAAGCTCAGAACAGGAGATCAAGTTGCCTACTTTCCAGAAATTAGAGCCAAGGGAGCGAGCCAACTTCTTTGAAGATATTTCTAAAAGGAGAACTTGTTCAGTCTCTGCCTCCCCCAAGAAGTATCTTGAAATGAAAGAAGGAGCCAAGAGAAAACATAAAAGCTTAGATACATTCTAGTAGAAGACTCTGTTGTGGATGGCTGCATGTGTACTCTTAAATACCTGTCTCAAATAATCTTAAAAATCCAAACTCTGAAACTTTCTTTAAAATCCACAAATAGCTATTAAAATGGTGATATTTTGCTATAAATTATTTTCTACTGACCACTTAGCCTCTTCTCAGAGATACCAGAATGTTAGTTACCAGTCTGAAATACCAGGTTCGCGCCTACAGTGTTTCCCCAAAAATAAGACCTAGCCAGACAATCAGCTCTAATGTGTCTTTTGGAGCAAAAATTAATATAAGACCCGGTCTTATATTACATAAGACCGGGTCTTATATTATACTATATTATTATATTATATTATATTATATTATATTATATTATATTATATTATATTATATTATATTATTAGCATATATATAGCATATATTAGCATATATATAGCAAAATAAGACTGGGTCTTATATTAATTTTTGCTCCAAAAGACGCATTAGAGCTGATTGTCTGGCTAGGTCTTATTTTCATATTGATAGAAGTTACTTGTGGACTTCGCTTGATATGTTAAGAATTTGTTTTTATCAATTCTTTTTTTCTCAAATTCATATTTTTCTATTTTTGTCATACTCTGCACATCTACTAATATTATGTCTTCACTCCCATAATTACTATACACAAAAATGTATCTGTAACAACTTGGTTGTTAAAAATATAGAAAGACTAGATTTTAGGCTTACAGAAATATCAAGCACACAAAACATTCTACCCAGGGAAGTTAAGAATTTTGCCTTGGAAGTGTGAGGACGCAATATTCTCAAGTAAAATAGAGGTTTGATCCCTGGACCGAATTGGTAAACAATAAAATG
This sequence comes from Rhinolophus sinicus, assembly GCF_057876585.1. Lineage (NCBI taxonomy): Eukaryota > Metazoa > Chordata > Mammalia > Chiroptera > Rhinolophidae > Rhinolophus > Rhinolophus sinicus. Next base: position 17,580,761 of record NC_142518.1, on the reverse strand, counting down.
AATGAACATGAGATAAATATGCTATGGTGTCCTCAAATACCTCGGATGCTAATGTGATGAAGACCTCAAGGGCCCTAAAGGCATACATATGTGAGGTAACATTTCAGTTTGGCAAATTTCACTCTCGATTTTTTGGGGGTGTAGTAGGGTGGAGGTTGGGACAAAACCTTTTTGACATGCCTGAAAGAGAAAGATTTAAGTTGAGTTCATTATCTCTTTAGTGCAGAAGTCTGGGAAACGAAGAGGCTAGACCAGGGAGACTGAATCCAGCTAGTATTCCTTTTTGTTTTTCAAGCTGCCCTGACAATAATGCGGCAGGGTGAAAAGATCAGGAACACTTTATACACATTGTGCTAATTACTGCAAGTACTTAAAGTTGTAATTAGCTTATTATACTGCAGAGATCCTAACATGGCATGTCTTTCAAAAGAATTTCTCTCCAGATCATTAGTGGGAAAGCTAACAACATCTGCTTCAAATAAAATCAACCAATTAGCACAGGCAACTCCACATAGTTTGCAATCAGAGAATTATATTGTGCCAAGTGCTAATTTCAATGTGAATGCTATCTCCTTCTCATATCCCACGCTTCTCTGCCAGCACAGCTGGTGTTTAACACCACTGACTTCAGCGAAGTCTCCAAAAACTTATGTTAATTTGAAATAACCTAATCAGAAGTGTGCAATACAGACTGAGGTTGATCTCAGCTTAATTAAAACTGACCTTGTCATTTCAGGGCCTGTAAAACACCATTATCTCACCATTTATCCCTCAACTACCACAAATATTCCATTTATGTGAAAACCAAGGAAGACGAGTTACAAACCACTAGAGCTATTTTCAGAAGTACAGTGAATGCTGGAGTTTAATGGAAGAAGAGGTCTATCTATAAGTACTGGGCAACAATAAAGGTAATTCAGCAGACTCAAAATAACTTGTCAACCCTACCCACGAAGGCTGCTTCTGCCCACTTCCGTTGGCTTGAATGGCACATTCAACCCAGAGACTGACAGGCATTAGCAGATGTGAAGGCTTTCATTTTAAAATTAATATCTCACCCAGTACCTTTCAGCAAGCTGAATCGTTCAATCAATAAGCATGACATGGCAGGTGTGATGTGTACAAGGCACTAAATTCTTCTGCCAAAGGTACTAGAAAACATCTGCTCACATGCGTGTGTGTGCATGTCAATAGATGAACTGCTAAGAAAAATGATTGCAAGTGGAATATCGAATATGCTTGTATTTACCAAGATAAAATCAAAAACAAAGATCACATTTTATGGTGTATACCTGCCATCAAAGACACCTTGTTTAACCTACCTTAAGTCTATAACCCCGTGTTTTTATATGTACATGGTCAACTCTATCAAATTACAAATTAATTACATTCTGGTTTTCTGCACATTAACATAGCTTTAAAAATATCTACAGGTTCTCCTCCTAGGCTTTGTTTATTTTCATACCATCTAAATCCATAAAGTATTCAAGGCAATGCTACAAGCACTGAGGAACTTATCCACAAAAAAATTCAGATGATTTACATCAGGAAGATGTTTTATTTGTTCACAGATCACATGCTTAGCCACAACTCAACGTATCTGCTGATGCTTTTCTTCCAGTGAAGCAAGCCTCCCTTTGGCTCTTGTTCCACACACCTAGCCAAATCCAACCTCTGATTGCCATAGACCACATTGACTTCACTCCTCTAACACTTATTTGCTAGGTTAATCCTTTTGTTATAGTCAGATATTGACTATCTTGAATTGTTTGATGTTTTCCTGTTTTATCTTGGCCAAGTCATGGAGGGATAGTCTCTTTCCATTTATAAGGAGACTCGCTGGCCTTGTGGAACAAAACAGGACATGATGTTAAAATATTTGAATGTTTATCTTGGTTCGCTGACTCTATGACCTTGGACAAGTATGACCTTGAACCGTACACTAAATTATCCAAGTCCAGGTTTCCCCATCTGTAAATGAAATTAATACCACCCACCTCAGAAAGTTAATTTTGAGACTGAAATATTAAAATAGATGTGACTGAGTCTGAGTCCAAAGGATGTTTATGGAATGAGGTACATGGGAGGCAACCAAATAGTTGGTGAAATATTGGTTGGAAAAATGTAAGACCACCAGAAAAGAAATTTACAAAGTAAGGAAACAGGAAGTGGCCATTTTATAATGATCGTATGACTAGCCTCGTATGTGCAAACAAGAGGGGTTATTTATACTCCAAACTCTACGTTTCAAAAGTAAAACAAAATGGTATTCAGGCACAAAAGAACAAACAAACAAACCTCATTTTGATTTGAGCTGATGTAGGTGAGTAATGGTGTGTGCATCTCCCTCAGATAGGGGCCCTGTGAGGAGATATGGGTATAACTGGTGGAAATGAATGCTTTGTATAGCAATGTTAAGTGCTAACTTTCCTAAAGGAGGACCAGATGAAGAGTCCCCGATTCTTTCTGAAGAAAAGGTAAAATTGCTTATGCCATGACAGTTGTTTTGACAATGTTATACCACTCACACTGATCTCTCTTAGGATGTTATAATTTGGTCAGACATTTTAATTCCAGATTTATGAATGTTACATGATTTCATTCATTCATTAATCAAAAATTTACTCTTTCCAATTTGTGTGATCTTAGGCAGGTTACTTCACTTCCTAACGTTTCAGACTGCTCCTCTGTAAAATGGTAGTAACAGTACCTATCATTTTGATTGGTGGGTTTATAAAGAAGATAGTCCATGCCAGTTGTTTATTGTTTTGCCTGGCACTTAGTAAATACTCTGTAACTAATAGCTGCTCTTGATGTTCTTGGGAGTATTTTACTCCCACTGCTACAAAAAGGAGTGATTTTTAATTCCTAAGATGATCCTGAACGTTGCTCCCTTTTCAGATATCAGATGTAGGTCTTACCTCCTACAGAGGTTGAAATATTCACCCTTTCTTTGATTTCACAGAACTTTGTCTGTACTTTTACTGTGGCATTTAGCATAGTGTATAGTAATAATTTGTTTATATCATTGTTTTCCTGCCAAAAATTTTAGCTACTCAAAAGTAGGAATTTTAATTTCATTAATCTTTTTGTCCCTAATATTCATCAAGTATTATGCATAGTAGGAATAAGTATTTTGACTAAAAAATGAATGAATAAATATACTGATGTGGTATGTAAAGACATAAACATTAAACATTACAAGTATTATTCTGAAATATCACAGTCCTCTGAACTTTAGAATACCAAGCTTAGAAATTCATGAACTTTAAATATAACACAAGGTGTTGATTTTAGACTTTAGACATTTCTGAAGCTTTTCCCTGGGTTATAATGGTTCCCTTAGAATCCTTTGTGGATGTAATGAATTCAGTCAGAAGGCTTCTATTAAAATTTTCCGTATTGACTACCACCAAGGCAATTAAATAAGGGACTTTGCTACCTGAGAACTCCTTTGCCAAAAAAGCCCAAGTTCGGTGAGTCAGTCAGGACAGCAGGTGGACAAAATGGAGAGATAATATGTAGATAGGATAGTTCCATTTCTATTTTCACTTACAGTCCTGTATTATTTTAATTACTAACATTATCATTATGTGGGCTGCTTTGGAAATCCATATGAAACATTCTAAATCAGAAGTGAATTTGCAACTAACCTTTTAGACATGATAGAAAGCTTTTCAATGAAAATCTTCATAATTTCTCAGAGAACCATTCAGACAGAAAATACAACTAAAGTTAGAACAAAAATAAAAACACAAAAAACAATGCCTCTGTCTACTGAAGCACAATCTATCCCAAATAATTGAGGTTTTTGCAATTATTTTTAACCTTTTAAACTGCAATTACTTTTGTACGAACCTAATAGATCTAAACTAAAACAGCTTAAGGTTCAAAACAATTTTAATTGGTGTTCACATGACCTTGAGGTCACTGAATCAACAGATATAAATGTTCTATATTTTAAGACTAAATGTATTTTATAATAGTTTTAACGTTGTTAAAATGTATATGATTTAACTATATGGTGACCATTCTCACATTTCCAGGGCTACCTCAATGTCACATTTTCTATTGTTGTATAAGTAATCATGTATTTATCAGACCATATATAGCAATTTGAGATGCAAAAACTCTGTTCTCCATATTTAATTGTAAGTCTTTAGCTAATTAGAATGTGTAATTAACTAGAAACTCTATTCTAGGTCATTGGAATTGTGCTTCCAAACTTAAGTATCTTACTTATGCTTTAAAAGAAATATTTGTGTATCACCTGTGTGTCACTTCACATGTTTTATCAGACAAAGTGAGGGAATTTCCAAGAATGGATTTGGGCCAGTTTTGCTTCAGTGCAAATTGGTAATCACAGAAATTCTCCTATTGTCCTTTTCTCAGTTTTATTAGCTCTTTTTCTCTTCTACTTCTCTCACTGCATGGTAAACCATCTTAGTGCCCAGTTATAACAACTTCCATTCCAAAAAGCCCAGACAATGCATGATATTTACTAGCTGTTTGCAAACAACAGAATCCACAGTGTTGCCAGCAGATGCCCTTCACTCACAGAGAATGAGGATGGGAATTATAGGAAATCAGTGTGCATTGTGTGTGTCCAGCTGAGATGGAGGCTGACAGAGACATCTCCAGGCAAAATTTCAGAGCACAAAATTTATCTTCTTGGCCTTTCCCACTACAGAACACCCCATTGAGGCTGACCATCTCCTTAGTGCCTCTGTTCAAGATATGCCTACTTCTCAACTCTTCAAAACCATCTTTCATTTTCTCAAGATCTGCTAGTTCATCTGATAAATTAATTAAGACCAATGGCTAACGTCATACTTACAAGAAAATCTTATACTTCAACAGGGAACATCTATAGATTCATTATCTTAACCTAAGTTAATACAAAAAAAAAATTCCTTGTACCATGTCAGGTCAGTGAGGAGTTATCTATCAAGAATTATTTAGGAGAAGGGCCTGAGATTTTACCCTACTTGCAAGCTAACAAATTAGCCTGCCACAGTTTCATAGATACTGGCAGAGGACAGGAAACTCCTGGATAAGAAACAAAAGACTATTACTCACAGCACGAGTATCATGTTTGCATCAATTCCTCTTACTGCACATGCCCCACAGGGTGACAAAGAAGGGTCCCAATTGATGCTCACCTGAAGTGAATGTGCACCATAGCCGAGGAACTCCAAGCGTAGGTAACCCGAATCTTTTATAATGGGCAATCAGCATACTGTCCTTTGCCCCACTGGGAGAAATAGTTTTTATTATACTGGACAGTAAACAAATCTGCCTTCTCCAGAGGGTTGTGATCTCTATCTTCCAAAGCTGTTGGCCTTACAGACATCCTAGAAAAGAGAGTCCAGAACAAAGGCTAATCAGTGCCTCTGCTCACAAGATGTGCAAAAATAAGAGACGCATGGAGATTTGTTTCCCACCACTATTCAGGAAGAGATTTTCACCAGCTATCCCAAATAACTGGTGGTTCTCATCTGGAAAACTAATAAACAGGTATATTCCTGGGTCCCACCCCACAGATTCTGATTCAGTAGTTCTGGGGTGGCTCAATAATATTTATTTCCAAAAGATCTCAAGTGAAGCTGATGCTGATGGATCCTGGACCAGGCTTTCTGCACTACTGTAGATGATAACTTCATTCACTGATGTCTAAGAAATAATTGGAACTAGAATTGGAATAAAAGGTGGTAAAAAAAAAAAAAAAGCCCACATTTAGAAACAAATAAAGATGGAAAGAAGTAGAGGAGAGGAGCTGGTCGGCTCTTACTCAAGGTGAGCAATATTAGGATTCAGATTTCAGGCCTGTGTACATGGCAATGAATCCTTATCTTTGACTTTCAGTTAGGCAGTAATATTTTGCTTTCTTAAGCTCAAGATTCAGAGCTGGGGAGGTGCAATCCCACACAAGCCCAATCTGAGAGGTGAAGTTCATGCTTAACAAAATGCCCCTGTTCTCATTTGTTTCCTTCTTCTATTGAGCTCCATTTCACACTGCCCTTGAGACAGAAAACGGGTGATGTTGGATTTCTCCTCCCAAGAAACATTTATCTGTTGACATGGTATGTTCAAGACATCCATATTCATATTGACATTTGTCATACTGACAGTACAATAAATAAATAAAAATTTTTACTTGAGAATTTTTTCCCTCAGGTGATTTTTATGCTATTCTGAGAAATTAGGCCAAATTATAGCTTTATTTTTTATAAACACGGTTTTTACTAACCTCAGAGACTGCTGCACATGAGTCTCTAGAGACACCAGTAAGTATCTTGTTACTTATTTTTTAAGCATGACATGACATGTGTGATACATACATTTGTTACCCTCTGAGATCAAAGTTAAAGTTGCCAATTGAAAACCAGGATGTAGAAATTACAATTGCAAGAATAATGATTATTTTTCAGTCTTCATCCTCTTTAACTTCTCTACTCTATTTGTGGTTGTTATTCATGCTCTCTTTGAGGCAGCCTACTCCCTTAACTTCTATGACATCTAATTTTGGGGTTTTTTTACATAATGATTTTATCATTTTCATAACATTTATCCATGTTTCTTAGTTTCTAAAAAATAAACAATACAGAAAAGTATTAGAAAGCAAAGAGTTACTCCAAATCACGTCAAACAGAAATAAATATTGTTAATAATAGGTGAACAATATGCCAAAGTTCTGTGACTGTAGAGATGAGATAAAGAGATGGGTAGGTATATACATAGATTAGAAAGAGAAAGATAGGGAAACATAAACAGAAAAAGATAGATTGATAGGGACCACCTCATAAAATGGGATTATATTCTAAATGTTTAAATAAGATGTATTAAAATTATATGAATTTCAAAGAAAGAGAAGAAACTGAAAGTATTTCCAGTTTAAATTGGTAAGTTGAACATATATGCTTACCTCTAATATATCCCAAAACCTTTTGAAATGAGAGCAAATGGATAGAGGAGAAAAAAGTACATCTACAAGGCAAAAAAGAGACAATAGCACAAAATTTTGGAGTGGAAAATGCCAATGGATAAGTAGAAACCGATATATGTGTGTGCCAGGCCAGCAGTGAGAAAAGCTTAAACACACCGACAGATCCCAAGATACTACAAGCAGTGACAGGAAACCTAGGGTTTAAACATTGCTGAAGTCTATTTAAAAAGTACTTCAAAATGGGAACCGTCATGCACTGTAAAAGTAAAATGGTGCAGACACTTTGGAAAACAATCTGAGAATTCCTCAAACAACTAAACACAGAGTTACCATATGTCCCAGCAATTCCACTCCCAAGAGAATTGAAAACATATACCCCCATAAAAAGTTATACATGAATGCTAATAGCAGCATTATTCATAACAGCCAAAAAGTGGAAACAACCCAAATGTCCAACATTGGATAAGTAAGATGTGATATATCCATACAGTGGAATATTATTTGGCCACAAAAAGGAATGAAATACTGATGATACATATGACAACATGGATGACCCTTGGAAACATTATCCCAAGTGAACGAAACAAATCACAAAAGATTGTACATTATGTGATTCCATTTATATAAAATGTCCAAAATAGGCAAATCCATGGAGACAGAAAATAGACCAGTGGCTGCCTAGGTCTGGGGGAGTGGGGAAGAATGAGGAATGACTACTAATGGGTACCGGATTTTATTTTCTAAAAATATTCTAAAATGTATCATGGTGATGTTTGCACAACTCTGTGAATATACTAAAAAGCATTGAATTTAATCCTTTCAATGGGTGAATTATATCTCAATAAAGCTATATATTTTTTTAAAAAGTCAGTACACTGTCAAATATCCCCCCTACTCCCCAGTCAGGCCACTGGTCCTCCCCTCTTCAAAAGATCAGAGACCTGTTCTCTGGCAAGGTTAAGCCTGCAGGCCTCTGGACTGGGTGACAGCAGGCCAATTGAAGTCAAGTGCTATAGTGAAAACAGGGGAGTTGCATTAAGGGCAAATATAAGCACTGACTATTGAGGTTTTCAGCTTTCTTTCCCCCTCAGATCCCAGAATCTTGGCTGGCAGGCAGGATCTGCATCGGGGAGTCTAATAGTACCAAGATAAAAGACATCAAGTACCAGTATGACCAGCAACCACCCTGCACAAAGCTTGGAAGCAGTCAGTATGACATGGTGGTTATCTGCACAGAGTAAGGATCTGAACTCTCTAGGTTGGAAGCACAGCTCTGCTGGTGATTGGCCAAGAGGCCTCTGGCAAGTTATTAACCTCTCATACCTTATCTACAAAATGGGAATAATACGAGAACTTATGGGGTTATTGTAGGAATTAAATGTAAAGTGCTTAGAACACGGCCTGGCATAGAGTAAGGCTCTTATAATTGCTTACTGTTATTATATATGCCCCATTCTTAAACGTAATCAGACAAGGAAAACCAGGCAGCTAAGGAAAGTCTTTAACATGAGAGACAGAAATCAAAATAAATAAACGGGGAAAAAGCCACTGGGAATAGAAAGTATGAAGGGAAAAAAAAATCCCCCAAATTATCATGACTGTACTCAGAGAGATAAAATATTTTGACCTCGAACAAGAACGGAATGTTATTAAAGGACAACAATAAAAGAAATAAGTCCTAGTTAGAACTGAGAAAATAATACCAAAAGGAAACCACGTGGTCATGGTTCTGGTAAGACAGACAAGCAGCAAAATTTGAATATTGTCAGTGGAAGAGAAAAAAGGTAAAGGAGGAAAACCCCTAAGGAATTCTACATAATAATAATGTGCCATATCATCAGCCTATAGCTTCCCACATTACCAGTGCTCAATGTTTTGTGATTTAATCAATCAATCAATCAATCAATCAATGACTACAATTTCTGGAGAAGCAACAAGGCATATACGACTGAGATGTGATGTGCTGGCATAGTGGAACTTTTCTGGAAAGCAATTTGGCAATATGAGTCAGGAGTGCTCAAAAAAAGTTAATCCAATAATTATATTTCCAGTAATTTATCCTCAGCAAATCATTTCAGAAATGTAAGAAACATTTATATACAAAGATATTTAGTGCAACATCATTTCATAATCAGAAATGTAGGGGAATCAATATATTCACTAACATTAAACATATTCAATATATCTATATATTAATAAAATTCATTTAAAAAGTGATTTTGAAGGTCATTTCATGATGATATAGAAATGTTCCCAATGATAGTGAAAACATTAGTACACAAAACTGAGTAAACTATATCATTTTAAAATGTCAAGAACCTTGAAATAAACTTTTGTTTAAACCTAACCCTCAGCCCCAATCCAGATCTCTCTCTCTCTCTCTCTCTCTCTCTCTCTCTCTCTCTCTCTCTCTCCAATCAATCTCTACCTCTCTCCCCACTCTAATCACACATTATCCCTCTGTCCCCATTCTTCTGGATTCTAATAGTGATTTGTCTGCTCTTCTTATTAGCCTTATCCCTTCTCTTGTTTTTAAGCTTCTGGAGCATAAGAATTATTAATCTATCTAAAGTTCATGCCTCCTTTAGTATCCACCAAAATGCCTTGCACACAGTTAGTGTACTCATCATTTATTCATCAATTTATAGACAACTATTAGATGTCTATTGTACACCTAGAACTACTAAGGAGAGGTTAAGACCATAGACGTGGGACCAACAGATTTGGATCCCAAATCAGGCTGTGCATGACTTTGGGCAAATTGGTTAAGCACATGAGGCCTCAGTTTACCCACAGTAAAATGAGAATGCCTTACGTCAGTGTTTCCAATGAGCCTTAAGATGAGCATTTACATATAGGTGATTTATCAAGTGCTCCCAGGGAAGATGAGGGGGACAGGCAGACACAGGGAACAAAACAAATAAGAGTGTGATCTCAGGTGAAGTCCCAACCTGAGCCTGATTAGGAGAGCTGTGGTTCACACAAATAAAGCCTTAACACTGTCCCTACTTGAATCCAGGCGTGGGTGGACGTTCATATTCACAGCTGCCAGTCACTGGCCAAGGTTCCTTGATGGAGAGACAGGGCTAGGGATAGGGGGTTGGTAACACTAAACTCCCAGGCGATTCCAGCTCTCTGTGTCTCGGCAAAGAGGCTCCAGTAGCCCAAGGCCATTCCCCTGAAGAAAGTCACAGGTGGAGGCCTTTAGAAACCAAAGAACACAGAGGATGTGGGAGGGAGGGCATGTGGGCGGTGGTCAGTGGCCATGACAGAGGGCCAGGTGACCTCCAAATCAGCTTTCTGAGTAAAATTTCAACAATAGTCTATCATATTTAATATAGAAGATATAATCCTTATATCTATTTCGGGAGATAAATGAACATAGATGAAATCACTGGATGCTAAGACACAGTACACGCAAACATAAACACCATTCAGAAAAAGGGGAAATGTACAGCTTAGTCTGAAAGATATTCTATAAGGAGATAGTCTGTGAGTTAGTCATGAAGGAAACGTGAGCTTGTAATTGGACTGCTTCAACACAAATCAGTTTCCCTAAAATCCCAAACAACAAAATGATTCTTTTGAATCCAAACTTCTCTCTCCTCTCCTCACCCTCTTTCCTCCTGAACTTTCATTTAAACTCTTTATGACATCCAGGCTCTCAAATCCTGTCTTCTACCCCTTCTGCGATTACTTCCTCACTTGTTCTCTCCATAAACACCCGTCTTTATCCCTGTGTTTTCTTTTAAGTTCTTCCATCCTAGAATGTTCTTCTCCCTTTTCCCAAGTTATCTAAATCACAGTTCCACAACAAAACTTTCACAAATACTTCAGTGATTCTCCAGTTCGTAAACTGCCTCCAACACCCATAAAATGATTAGAAATGATACAACAGTGTACAATTAACATCTAAACCCCATGGTACTAAATCTGGCTGCTACAAGCCTCTATTCTTTCTCCTCAACTAGACTGTAATCCTCCAAGGACAATGTATTGTATCCCTTCACACCACCTGGCAGAGATCTCGACAAACCAAAGACAAACATATGTGAGAGATGACATCTCTCCTTAATCAAAATGAATACAAACATAATCACACAAGATAAACTTCATGTTATAGAATAACACACGAATACAATGCAGAATCAGTATCCTGATGCTTTCTGACATGTTACTTCAGGATGATAAAGCAGAAAATGGAAAAGAAAAAAGAAACTATCAAAAACACTTTACAAAAATACACATCTCTAAATACATCTTCAGGTTAATTCATTTAGGTGTTTATATATCCGAGGATCACAATTTATCACATCATTTTGATAAATAGCATTCTCAGTACAGACATCCAGCTCTTAAGAAAAATATGAGAGAGGACAGCCTAAGGCTGTCAGAATGGGAGCACGGCAATGGGAGTCAAGCTTTTCTGATATGGCACATGTCTGATTCTCACATAATGACTATATTCTATCATCTGGATATCAATACTCAATTATTTCATGTGCTGCCTAGAGTCACTCTTAGGAGAGATTTCAATTTCCACCCTATAGAATACTGCCCAAAATAAGAAAAGTATTAATGCTTCCTAGGGTTGTTGCCTTCAGTCTTACTGATTCCATGGAAATATATTTATAAACAAAAAAAGAACATTTGAGAAAAAAGACAAGAGTGGATTAAACAGACTACACACACTGGATTATCTGCAGTTTACTTTGGCATGTGGCAGACACACTCACCCACCTTCCTCAATGGTTTCAACATCTGCTTCATAACCTGCCCACTTCATTCTCTGCTCAGGTCTCTGGTTCATTCATCTCCATATTAGCTAACCTTTTCCCCCTGGCTCTAGAGCCCAGGATCTTCTAAGCCTTAAGCATCTTCATGTTCACTTCCCTGCATTCACTCCTGAGTGTGGCCACTTTACAGGCATGGCCATCACTTGAAACCCTGTTCCAGCTCACTGATACCAGCTCTGCAACTACCTTCTCGAGCCACAGTTCCCTGCCCTTCAACCCATTACATCCCTCAGTTCCATGTAACTTTCCTTGTCTTTAACTGCTTCTTCAGTCTCCACTGTTTTGCTATCCTCCAAAAACCCCCAACTTCCTTCTGTGACATTTGGTGCCACCAAAATGTTTAACTGATGTAGCAATGGAATCTAGATTTTCTCACTCTGTTAGACACCTCTCATACCTGCTCAAACATTTACTAATTTTTATAAAGTCCAATTTTTTTCCCTTATGATCACATCTAAGATTTCTTTGCCTAAGAGGAAATCTGAATGGCAAATAAAAATATGAAAAGATGCTCAACATCATTTGTCAGCAAGGAAATGCAAAGTAAAACCATAATGAGATACCATTACCCACCTGTTAGAATGACTTTTTAAAATAGAAATACCAAGTGCAGATAAGCTACTATAATGCTCATTACTATCTGTATGAATGCTGCACATCTGCTCTGCAAAACAGATCAACAGTTTCTTATAAAGTTAAACATAGTTACCATATGACTCAGCAATCCCACTTTTTAGGTATTTACCCAAGAGAAGTGAAAATATGCTCACACAAAAAAATCTGTGTGCAATTGTTAATAGCAGCTTTATTCATAATCGCCCAAACTGGAAACCCAATGACTCACCTGGGCAGTAGGTAAACAAACTCTGCTACATCTATACAACGGAATACTACTCAACAATGAAAAAAAGAATGAAGTACTGATACACTCAACAACATGGAGGCCTCTCAGATGCACTCTGCTGAGTAAAAGAAACCAAATCCATAAGGCTTTATACTGTATGGTTCCATTTACATGACATTTCTGGAAAAGGCAAAATGACAGGGATGGAGGAGAGATCACTGATTGCCAGAGCCTGGAGATGAAGGAGGGTGTGGGGACAGAGTCCCAGAGAGCAGTTTCCAGGCTCTTGGCCTCGTGTGGGGAGGTACTGGCTCGGGTAGTGAATGACCATCAACTGTGATTGGTTGGCCATCAGCTGTAACCGGTTAGCCAATTGGCTACTGATGTAACTGCAGGGCTGCATTGATTGGTTGGTTGGCAGGCAGAGAAGTGAATGGCGGACTGCGGATCGTGTGGCTACTACTGTGTGTGTCTCGCCCTGCCGCCAGTGAGACTATAGCGGTGTGACTCCCCTATCTATGGCTCCGTGGGTGTTCCTTTTTGGACTCACCATGTCCTGCGTTCTTGTGTGGGGAGCGGGACCAGAGGCCCCGCAGGCCGCCCCGCACGACAGAGGGATTGGCTACAAATGGGCAGCAGAGGGAATTTATTGGGGTGAGAAAACTGTTTTGTATCCTGATTGTATTAGTGGATACATGGCTGTATGCATTTGTCAAAAGCCATAGCACCACAGTAATTTACAAGAGTAAATTTTACCATATGCAAATTTTAAAGTAAAATTAAAAAAAAATACAAAGTGTGGGTAAGGACATAGAACAAAGGAACATTTATAAAATCCTGTGCAGGGTATAAACTGATGTAATCAGTTTGGAAAACGATTTGGTATCACCTTACAGAGTTGAGTATGGATGTATCTCATGATCTGGCAATCTCACCTCATGATCTGGCAATCTCACCTCGTGATCTGGCAATCTCATCTCATAATCTGGCAATCTCACCCCACAGAGAAACTTGGGCATCTGCACCAGAACACATACATGTAAATGCTCATAAGAGCATTTTGTAATAGAAAAATCAGGAGAGAGCACAAATTTCCACTGGCAGGAAAATGGATGAATATGTTGGGAAATATTGAGGGTCAATATTCAGTTCAGGGAGAGTAGTGGCAGCTTGCAGCTACTACATGAACCTTGGAATAGTTTCTGCTGCTCAGTTCTTAATTCTGCAGACCTCTTGCTATAGTCTGAATGTTTATGTCCCCCAAAATTCAAATGTTGAAATCCTAACCCCCAAGGTGATGGTATTAGGAGGAGGGGCCTTTGGGAAGTACTAGGTCATGAGGGCAGAGCCCTCATGATTGGGATTAGTGCCCTTATAAAAGGCCTCAGAGAGCTAGGTGCCCCTCTGTCATGTCAAGTTACAGTGAGATGGTCGTCAGTGGGGAAGCTGGCTCTCACCAGACACTGAATCTGCCAGCACCATAATCCTGGACCTCCCAGCCTCCAGAACTGAAAGAAATAAATGTTTGTTATTTATAAGCCTGCCAGTTTATAGTATTTTTGTTACAGCAGCCCGAACAGACTAAGACACCTCCTATCAACTCTGTAAGCTCCAATCCCTCCAACAAATTTCCTTTTTTCTTATGATGGCCTGACGTGATTCATGTCTCTTGTGATCAAGAACTTTGAAAGGTTCAAAGCCCAATCCAAACTTAACATCTGCCTTCAACACATGTAGATCCATCACCTTCTGACTCATTCACACTCAAACGTGGCATCACTTTACCACCGTCATCTGCTTTACCACCCTGTCATTTCTACCTCTTTAACATGTCACACACCTGTCTGAAATAAATGCAGACCTCTGTGAAATCATAGCAGCAAACAAACCTGTTTAAATCCTACTCATCCTTCAAGAACTAGTTCAAAGTCAGCTCTTATCTTATCTCCATTTCCTATGCCTAGTCATATAAAACCACTCTGAACTTTTATAGCACAACTTACCTATTTTCCTGTCATTATTAGTGCATTCAACTAATGCTTATTGTGTACCTACTCTGTCAGAAATTGTTCTAGGGGCTGGAAATACAGTAACAAACTGAATAGACATAAATCCTTGTGTAGTAGGGAGCAAAAAACAAATAACATCATAAGTAAAATATGTAGCAGGTTAGTGAGTGATAGGTGTTAAGGAGAAAAAGTAAACAGAGAAGGGACTAGCAAATATCATGGAGTGTGTGCCCTTTTAGATAAGATGGGTACGGAAGGTCTCACAGAACAGGTAAGATTTGAGAAAAGACCAGAAGCAAGTGAGGGAGTGGACCAAGTGAGTATCTTAGGGAAGATCGTTCAAGACAGAGGGAACAGCAAATGCAAAGTCCCCAACTTTGAAGCAGATCAATTTTTTGTGGAAGAATGAAAAGGCAGAGAGAACAAGGGGGAGAGTAGAAGGAGATGAGATGAGAGAGTAACAAAAAGCAGATCACGAAGGGCCTTATTGATCCTGGTAAGGATCTTGGCTTTTCTCTGAATAAGATGGGAAGCCACTGAAGGTTTTCAGCAAACATTTTCTGCCTTAGTTTTAACAGGCTCATTCTGGGTTGAGAATGGACTTCTAGGTGAGAGAGGGCATGGAGGCTGAGCAGAAGCAGGGAGACAAGTTAAGAGTTTGCTGTCTTTTGGGAAGATGTTGATGGAGACAACATAGACTTTTCATCTCCCTATACTCCTCTAGAAAAAGGAAAAATCAAATAGGGTGGCCTAAGAAAAGAATGAATTGAAACGAATCTCTATGAATCCAATGAATCTCAAATGAATCCAATAGATTGGATGCAAGAAGAATGTGTGAACAGCAGCTCTGCACAAAAGGAGGGAAAACAAAAGGATTTCTGGTGTTCTTAAGAGCCAGGGAATCTGGAAATTGCTAGCAGATCATCACCATGAAAAGGAGGAGTCCCTCCTAGGAATGGAGCATTCTGCAGGCTAATCAGAAAAACAATGGAAACCGGAGGAGGCTTCTCAGACCCCCACTTGAGGTGAGTGCAAGAGCGCTGTGGGGAGGACTCAGTTGCTGGGCAGCCTGATCCCACAGACTCCCTGAGAAAGTAGAGTCCCACACTGAGGACATACCACAAGGCAATAACTTTGGCAGGGGGAGAGGGAGAGAGTTTAGATCCAGGAGGTTGTGGAATAGGAAGCCAGCCAGCGGAGGCAATTTTCAGAAATAACTGGAGAGATGGCTACACTGAGAGACCCTGCTTTTTAATACTTCTAAGTACCACTAGAAGAGGGAACCCAAGAGCTGTGCAGCTTGGAAAGCTATCCTCGTCCAACCCTCAGGAACTTTCTTGTGAAAGTGGAGGTAAATTTATCTTATTTAAACATGAGTTTCTGTTTCTCATTTGTTTGTCTTGTTCTTTTGTTGTTTTTGGTTTATATACCACATATCAGTGAAATCAACAGAAACTCACAGACACAGACAATGGTTTAGTGGTTGCCAGAGGGTAAGGGGGGCGGGGGGTGGGGGGTGGGAGATGAGGGTAAAGGGGGATCAAATATATGGTGATGGAAGGAGAACTGACTCTGGGTGGTGAACACACAATGGGATTTATAGATGATGTCATACAGAATTGTACACCTGAAATCTATGTAATCTTACTAACAATTGTCACCCCAATATATTAAATATATATATATATATATATATATATATATATATATATATGGATTCTCTTAGAATTCTAAAGGCAGTTTGATCTATCGGCATTTCTTAAGACATGAAAATGTAGGAGTGAAATATAATTTTTATAGGTTACCTTTAACATTCCTGTTTTAACTTACAATTACTTTTTCTCACAAAGTGGTCATGATGTATTGTAATTATAAGCCTTGAAACGCACATATCAGAGACAGTGGAAATTTCATGGGTGTATGTGATGTCAGAGGAGTAGTAGATGGGGGGTGGGGGGTTATCACTGTGTGAGGGATATAAATGATAAATGTCTAAACTATTACATTGTTTTGTACACCTGAAACTAATAAAAAAAATTTTAATTGAGTACCTAAAAACAAACAAACAAAAAGAAAAGCACATATCACTGTGTCTTTAGAAACCACATAGCAAGGTTTTCTCTGGATGGTAAAATTATAGATTTTGTTTTGTGTTTTTCTTTGGGATTTTTGGTACTGGGCATGAATTATTTTTGTAATTAGAAAAAAAAGCAATAAATGTTACATTTTCAAGGGGAAAAAGAAGTATAGTTCAGGAAGGACAAGAAGGACGATTTTTTTTTTAATTAAATTTATTGGGGTGACAATTGTTAGTAAAATTACATAGATTTCAGGTGTACAATTCTATATTACATCATCTATAAATCCCATTGTGTGTTCATCACCCAGAGAAGGACGATTTTTGATGTGAATATGTTTCATCCCCAACAGTCTACCAGCCCAAGCAGCATAATTGGGAAGAAAATGCCAGGTGTTTGTCTTTCAGTTGTTCAATGTAATTCATGGAGTTGGTTTTCATTGTTGTTTTTAATGTTTTCTCCCAAATGGTGAGACCAGTGTTCCCAAGCTTTAATACCATATTTATGTAGGTGACTCATGTCTGCCTAAATATGGCTGGACAAGCAGGAAATCTAAGTGCATTAAAAATTAAACTTCACTTTTGAATATAAACATAAGAATGATGTTTTCTAAACTGGCAGAATCAAGTTTTCAATTTCAGTACTTGTTACAAACAGATTCCTGGGTCCTATCTCAGAATTTTAATCAAAATCTCTAAGGTCATTCTAGTTTGGGAAACATGAAGCTAGAACTTGGATTAAGCTTGCTCCTAGTCCCCATCCACTTCAGGAACCCTGGGAGGATGAATTTTTTAAAGAGAGTCATAATTTTTCTCCAAATGCAGTGCTCTATCATCGTGCCAGAGCCCCATACTTATGGTCAAGTGGCATTAGCACAGCCAATGCCAAAATGAAAATAGATAAAAATAAAGGCTCTGAACTCATCACACTAGATAACTCATCACCTGAAGTCAGGAAAGTGATTTTCATGCATTTTATTTTTATCTGAATCCTTTAAAGCAGTTGTTTTGAGTATTGGGTTATATTTTCTGTGAGCATTTATAGTGTTTTGGATTCTCTGCCAAATCAATATTATTTTCTCAATAGCCCCGGGAGAGAGTAGAAAATTGTGATCAGTTATCCACAGAGCATTTTGCCACAGGGATTCCTTCTTCCCAAACATCTACTGACAAAGACAGTGCGTTCAAAGGCTCATCGGTTCATCTGTTACCACAGTTGCTCAGAAAAATGAAAAGGCTGGGCTTTGCCCATTTCTCCTTGCTGCCATTATACATTCTTTGAAACCCATCAGTTGGCACATGCCCTGAAAGAATACTAATGAATTCTATTTCCTTCACTGACGGCAATTCGAGCTCAGCACAGGCGGCAGTGATGCAATTGGTGTTTGATTCATCGTGCCCACAGTTCTGCACCTGTGTCACTGCCAGCAGGAACAAGGCAGTGTAACATAACACTGCTCATCCACGTCCCCAGGGACGAGAGCGTGTACACACCAAGAGAAAACAAATGCAAACTCGAATGCAAATTATCTATATTAACAATCAATATATACAGTTTGTACAAGCCATCCCCTAAAACATATTGTATAATGTTAAACAATAACATTAAATATCTGTAGCTTGTCTGTTCATCAGAAGGATAAAATCCTTCAGGGCTGTAGAGCTTGTGTTCATGGTCATCAATAAGGCAAGCAGTTGTTTACAGGCCAGAGCAGATGGGATACCATAGCTGCTCTGCGTGCCTCTCAGGAATTAACCGGAGGTCCTGACCCCATCTGGACTCACTAATCTGTTCCATTTTCTTTTGGACAGTAATCAACAGGGCTCTTCCTCATTATTATTTTGAGCCTACCACATCTCAAATAGTGCAACCAACCTCCTCCCCCAGCCGCATCTCTCAGTGAGAATCCTGGGGGAAGAGTTCTCAAGAATGTTGGGTTTCACTTGCTCCACGTGCCAGTTAGTTCTACTCACATCTCACCCACCTAGCCAATCAGAACTCCTGAGCCCCTCACAAAGCCAGAAACGATTGCACCTGCCAGCCTAGCCAGGCACCCTTTCCTATATTCTATTCCCTCTCCCCTCAAACCCAATCATAGCAGTTCAGTTGGGAGACAAAAACCTACATAAGAGTTTAAGTTAACCAAAAATACAAAAGAAGCTGTCTCATTCTAGTCAGGAGACAGAAACCAAGCCAGTAATTTGAACAGGGAAAATTCAATATCATGAACTTTTAACTAGCTTCTTTTACTGGGTAAAAGAAAACTGTATTAAGAACACAGGAATAGTAACGTAGGAAGCAGCTACTCCCTCTGAGACTGAGAGAAATTATCCAAGGAAAGAACGAACTTGGAAGAGTCCCCAACCCCATCCAAGACTGAGATTTTGATCCCATTGAAGAAGGTTTAACTGTAGCCCATCAGATGGAAGAGAAGATGACGGGGGTGCCATAGGCAGAGCTGGTTCACAGCCAGTGGTCCACAATGCTGAGTAGAAGCTACCCACTTTGGTACTGGAGAAACTCCCTGGGTGGTAAGTATTGTTGGATCTCTCATATACTACTAGCAGAATGTCATGAAAGCAAAAGGTGAAGCACCCCAAACCAGCACAAGAAGACCTTCCTATGCTATGCCTTGCACTAACCCCACAGCACCATATACTGACAAGGCTTAACATTGAGCTGCCTGGCAAAACAAATGTTTACAGGATCAAGTTCCAGTATCAAAAACCAGGCAACCACCTCACCACTCCTATTCAACATCATAGAGGAAGTCCTAGTTAATGCAATAAAGAAATAAAAGGGGGAAAAAGGTATACATATTGGGAAGGAAGACAGAAAACTGTCTTTGTACTCAGATGACATAATTGCGTATGTAGAAAATTTTGAAGAATTGACCAAAAAAACTAACTCCTGGAACTAATAAACAATTATAGAAAGGTACAAGATGCAAGGTTAATATTCAAAACTCAATTGCTGGGCCGCCCAGTGGCTCAGGTGGTTGGAGCTCCGTGGTCCTAACGCCAAAGGCTGCCAGTTCGATTCCCACATGGGCCAGTGGGCTCTCAACCACAAGGTTGCCAGTTCGAGTCTTCGACTCCCGTAAGGGATGGTGGGCTGCGCCCCCTGCAATTAACAATGGCAACTGGACCTGGAGCTGAGCTGCACCCTCCACAACTAAGACTGAACAACTAATAATGAAAGGACAACAACTTGACTTGGAAAAAGTCCTGGAAGTACACACTGTTCCCCAAAAAAAGTCCTGTTTCCCTTCCCCAATAAAATCTTTAAAAAAAAAAAAAGTCAATTGCTTTTCTATATATCAGCGATATATAGGAAATAACTGGAATTTAAAATAAAAAACACATCATTTACATTAACACCAAAAAAATAAAGAACTCAGGTATAAATGTGACAAAATATGTACAATATCTTTAGGTTGGTGCAACAGTAATTGCGGTTTAAAAGGTTAAATGTAATTGCAAAAACTGCAATTACTTTTGCACCGACCTAATAAATGAGAACTACAAAACTCTGAAGAAAGTCAAAGAAGATCTAAATAAATAGATATTCCATGTTTATGGATAGAAAGATTCAATACTGTTAATGCATCAGTTCTCGAACTTGATTTATAAATTCAATACAGTTCCTATCAATATTCAGTCAAGTTACATTATGGATATTGAGAAATTGATTCAAAGTTTATATGAAAAGGCAAAAGACCTAGAATAGCCAACACAACATTGAAGAAACAGAACAAAGTTGGAGGACTGACAAACCTGATTTCAAGACTTACTATACAGCTATGGTAATCAAGACAGCGCGGGATTGGCAAAGAATAGACAACTAGACTCAATGGTTCAGAATAGGGAGCCCAGAAATAGACTTACACAAGTACAGTCAACTAATCTTTAACAAAGGAGCAAATGTAATTCAATAGAGAAAGGATAATCTTTCCAACAAAAGGTGCTGGAACAATTGGACATCAACATGCAAAAAAACAAAAGAATCTAGACACAAACCTTACACCTTTCACAAAAATTAACTTAAAATGGATCATATACTTATGAGTAAAATGCAAAACTATAAAACTTTTATAAGATAACAAGATAAAATCCAGGTGATCTTGGGTTTAACAATGAGTTGTTACATACAACACCAAAAGCACAATACATGAAAGAAAAAGTTTGATAAGTTGGACTTCATTAAAGTTAAAAACTTCAGCTCTGCAAAAGATACTGTTAGGAGAATAAAAAGACAAGCTACAGATTGAGAGAAATATTTGTAAAACATACATCTGATAAGGACATGTATCCAAAATATACAAAGAACTCTTAGGACTCAATAGTAAGAAAACCAATCCAATAAAAAGTGAGCAAAAGATCTGAACAAAAACCTCACCAAAGAAGATATACAAATAGAAAATAAGCATATGCAAGGATGCTTACATCATATGTCATCAGGGAATTGCAAATTAAAAGAACAATGAGGTTCTACTAAACACTTATTAGAATGGCTAAAATCCAAAACACCAACAACACCAAATGCTGACAAGGAGGTACAAGGAGAGCAACAGGAGCTCTCACTCACTGCTGGTGGGAATGCAAAATGGTACAGCTACCTTGGAAAACAGTTTGGCGGTTTCTTACAAAGTTAAACATAGTCTTACCATATGATCTAACAAATGTACTCATTGATATTTACCCAAATGAGTTGAAAAGTTATGTCCACACAAAATCCTGCATATGGACGTTTATAGCAGCGTTGTTCACAACTGTCAAAGTTTGGAAACAACCAAGATGTCCTTGAGTAGTTGAATGGATAAACAAACTGCGGTCCATCTATACAGTGGAATGTTATTCAGTGATAAAAAGGAAATGAGCTATCAAGTGATACTAAGACATAGAGGAACTTTAATGCATACCACTAAATGATAAAAGCCAGTCTGAAAAGGTTACATACTGTATAATTCCACCCATACGATTTTCTGGAAAAGCCAAAAATACAGAGACCATATAAAATCAGTGGTTTCTCATGGTCAGTGTGTGTGTGGGGGGAGGGATAAATAGGTGGCACACAGGGTATTTTTAGGGCAGTGAACTATTCTGTATGATACTGTAATGGTGGTTACATGACATGCATTTGACAAAACTCATAGAACTGTAAAACACAAAAAGTGAACTCTAATGAAAACTATGGACTTCAGTTATTAGTATATCAATATTGGTTCATCAATCGTTACAAATGTACCACACTCATACAAGATAGTGATAATAGGGAAACTGTGCCGGGGGGGAGGATATATAGAAACTCTGTACTTTCTGCTCAGTTTTTGTGTAAACTGAAAGCTGCTCTAAAAACAAAATACGTTATTTATTTTTAAAAGCAGGGCAAGGAAGGATGGATGTAGAGCTGAGAGGCAATAAATTGATAAGTGGCACAGAGGTGATGTGACTGCTCATAAAGCTCATAGAATGTGAAATCAAGGAAGGGACTAGTCATAGTAGTCTTGTATGGTCAGAGTATTCTAGACAGTTTATGCGGGACACTGGCTGACTGGAAAGTATCCAGGATAGTTTGAAGTCTGAAAATTCTGACCTGTGAGGGAATTTGAGGGAATTGAGATGTTTAACGTGGAATAAAAATGAATTTTGAAGAATTTAACAGCTATCTAGAGAAAACAATAAATTTGTTCTATATTTCAGATCGGTTTTTATATAAACCGTCAGAACAAGAGTCTATTGAAGTTGCAGTGAATCAAGCTTAACATTTAGGATTGCTCAAACATTGAGCAGGCTGCCTTGGAAAGAATGAGGTTCCATCAGGTCTGGTAGATCACTTATTAGGAAAATTGCAGAAAGGACTCTTGCGTGAAGTTGAACCAAATCTAGATGATTTCTAAGGCCCCTTCCAACTCCAAAGTTTATGAAATGTAAGAAAGGTCAAAGTCTATGAAATGTAAGAAAGGTCAGTCTATGAAATGTAAGAAAGGTCAAAGCCTATGAAATGTAAGAAAGGTCACGTACCATTTTGAAAAATAAATAGGAGTTAAGCCTACCGTGAAAGAGGCAGAGGACGTATATGTGTGTTACCACACACACATAATACTGAAGGAATGAAATGTGGCAGAGTAAAATTGTGTATTTTCTTACAACTTTCTATGTGCTGTACACATAATAGGAGACTAGTAACAATTTGGAGATTATTACCTATAGTTTTGAAAGGTCTTTTTCAATGATATGAGGAATCCTGAATAAAATATGGCCTGCCTGAATTCTACCCCTCCTATGCTATAGCTAAAAGGGGTGGAATCATGAGAAAGATAGGGAAAAGGTGAACTAGGAAAAAGGGGGTGTCACTGAAGCCATGAGAAATATTTCCAGAATAAATGAGTAGTCAAGAGTGTCAGATGTAACTGGAGATTATGAGGTAACACAAGGACTGAAAAATGTCCCTTAGATCTGACAGCGAGAAGGTAGAACTTAATGTTCAGTAGTGTGGTGGGTGCAAGTAGGAATTTTCGAAACCAAAGGCAATGCACTATACCTTAAAGTTAAGTGAATTATCTCCCGCAGACCAAGCCTAAAAACTTCAAAAGGAGTAACCATGCCAGAAAATTGTTGTGGGTGACCCTCTTCTGTTCCTTGGTTTATTTACAGATTACAATTCAGATTGCTGTCATGGATATTTAACTGCCTATTCAGAATTTAAGGTGTTAAATTTGGCTATTCTGTTGACAATTCATCCCTAACTGCTACCTGACACCACCCCCCAACTTGATTTGTTTTACCAAAGCCCTCGATATAAACAATGGCAGCTCTGTCCAGCCCAATCTCTGCTGTGAGTCTCTGAGTCAGCCTGTATGCCCAGTAGGTGAGTGTAGACTGTGCTATGAAGAAGGTTGACTGAGAAAGGGAAGAGAAAGATGGGAGACTTGAAGAAAACATTTGGGAGCACACTTATAGCTGAGAGGAATGATCCAGTGGAGAAGAAAAGGGGTTGGACCTCTCTGTCTCCAGTGATCCTTCCAGTGCCACTGGAAAGTGTTCTTCCTCAAATTTAATTTTGTGTCACTCCGTAAAAACTTAAAAATTTCCCAGCAAAGTCAAACCCACAATTTTACAGCTAAAACCCTTAAATGATTTAATTACATGTTACAACACCATATACAGGATGGCATCCCATCAGTAATCAGATATAGGCAAGCATCAATAAGTCAAAACAAAAAGGGCGGGACAGAGCGGGACTGCAAGATTTCATCACACTACGCAGAATGGCGTGCAATTTAAAACTTACCAATTCTTTATTTCTGGAATTTTCCATTTAATATTTTTGGACCATGGTAGACCACCACGATGACCAAAAATGCAGACAAGGAGAGACTACTGAAATTTGGTTCCTCCATGCTTCCTCCTTCACCTTCCCCTCTGCCCCAGTTTCCCTTGTTGTCTTCCCTTTTCCAAATATGACTGATGCCTTTCCATCCCTATGCCATCCTATCGGCCTTCAATGCTCTTTCACCTTTAATCATATGTTACACCACTTTATATCCACCCACAATGACATTACAACAAATAAAATAAGGACACCAAAAGTAGGAAATATTTTTTAAAGTGTTACATTTCAAAAATTCCATATACTAAAAATATTAAAAGAAAAATTTCATATTAGGAGAAACGTTAGCAACTTACATTTCAGAAAATTTGTTATCTTTAATTTAAAAAAATTCTTACAAGGCAGCAAGAAAATAATAAAAGCCAGAATAAATAAATGACAGAAACAAGCAATTTACAAAATAAACACAAGTGGCCAATAAGAACATGGAAAAAATGTTCAACATCATTAGTCAACAAAGGGATGCAAGTTAAAACAACTTGTCAGGTTGGCAGAGACAAAAATGCAAAGCACCCACAGAGAGTAAGGGGGTAGGGAAACAGGCATTCGTACACATTTTCTGATTTGGAACAGAAGTTGGTATTAACTTTCAAGATACTAATTTGGCTATATGAACAAATGCCTGTAAAAAGTGATTTACTCTAGGAAATTTTCTTACAAAAACAATCATGTACATATGCATTAAAATATTTTTCAAAGAATCATTCGTAATAGCCAAAAATTGAAAACAGCTTAACTGATCAACAAGAGGGGACAGACTGCTGTAAATCCAGGAAAGAACAATAAAAGCAAATTTTTCTTTTCTGTACAGGGCTAGAGTACATATTTTAGGCTTTTCTGGGCCCTAATGTCTCTGGCACAACTACTTAACTCTGCCATGGCAACATGAAAGCAGCCACAAACAATACATAAATGAAAGGGCATGGCTGTATTCCATTAAACGTTTATTTAAGGACACTATAATTTGAATTTCATATAATGTTCATGTGTCATAAAATATGCTTCTTCTTTTGATTTTTTCCAACCATTTAAAAATGTAAAACCCATTCTTACCTGGCAGGCTGTACAGAAACAGATGGCAGGGTGGATTTGGCCTGCAGCTGTAGCTTGCCCGCCCCTGGCACCGGAAAATGCTCAGAAAATATTGTTAAGGGATTAAAGTAGATTACATAAGGGTATATAAACATGGAGAAAAGACTAGAATCAGAATACCCAGGATTGGGCCCCAAGTTTTTTCAAAGCTCCATAGACACACCCAGGTGTGAGAGTCACCTCAGTAAAATCTTAAATAGTGGTTATTTCTGAGGGATGGGATTATGGGCAACTTATTTTTTGTGTGTGACTTTTTGTATTTTCCAGATTTGCTACAATGACTAGGCATTACTTTACTAATTAGGAAAATATTAAAATAATTTAAAAAGAAAACTTTACCTTAAATCAGAGTTTCTCAACCTCAGCACTATTGCCATTTGGGTCTGGATCATTCTTTACTGTAAGGCTGTCCCGTGCACTGGAGGAGGCTTAGCTGTATCCCTGACCTCTACTCAATAGACGCCAATAGCACCACTCACCCCCGCCCCTTCCCCAGTTGCAAAAACCTAAAATATCTCAAGATATTGCCAACTGTCACCTGGGAAACAAAATCACCCCTTGTTGAGAATCAGTAACTTAGGAGAAAAATCTGCTCTCCAGCATACTTTTGTGTGGGGAGAAAAGCTTGAGTACTGCACTTGTCTTTCTTCTATTCATGTCCCTGTGAAAGGCTCTATGTTTGTCCAAACCACACAGTAATAAGAAGATAGTGTTTATGAAAGTAAATGTTGTAATTAAAATTGTAGTGGTACTTGCAACGTAAGTTCTTGTTTTCACTTCTTTACATCTGTCTTATTAATCAACATTCTGGACCTAAAACCATTCAGAAGGGTGGATTTGTTGACACATTGAGATAAATATACTGAATCACATGAGTTTTGTAACTATGAAGAGGTACACCATAGCAGTGGAATAAAATCTTATACATACAAGGGCTGTGCTGCCCATCTATCACTTTCCCAGCCTCCCAAAAGGTAATCATTCTCCCGAATTATCATCCCCATACAGTTCTTCATACTTTTTACTCAGTTACACAGCCTGGTTTTAGCTCTATGAACAGTAGGGTATAAAAAACCCTCAAGTAAATGTGTGCCTCAGTTTCCCTGAGGAGGCCAAGGCATTTCGCACATATCTTATTGCTTATAATCAAAAGACTAAGTTCATCCTGTGTAACTGAGAAAGGGCCCATGGGAGCTACACTTGAAGGGCTCAGCCCTGTCTGATTGTCTGCACTTCCTCCTGTTGTACCCTTTACATTTCTTAAAGCCTTATGTGGGCAGAGTCTCGCGAGTCCTTTCAATTGTCCTACTTTGTATATACCTTTAATGGTATTTGATCTATGCTCATAGAATAGGATTACGTTTATTCTTGGTGCTGAAGATGCATTGTTTTCATATGGCTTTTGGTGGAAAGGTGATTTCAATTTTTTTCTCATCCCTTATACTTAAAACTGATTAAAAACATATACAACTACTATGAAACAACAAGAGATAGTATGGGTAATAATGACAGATATTCCCCCTTGCCAATTCGTAGCATTTTTCATTTTTGAAAACGTAAATGAATGTTCTTTCCCTTAGTAAAATGTTTCTATAGGAATACTTGCCTCTGATATCTCCAGTTGTAAAAATTTTTTTGTGTAGAATTCTTTCAATGAATGTAATTGATATTCATGACTAAATTACTATTTTGTAAGATGAAAGTCAAAAAAAAGAATTTTGACAATGTGCAATGAGATCCCCTGGCCATGCCGTGATCTTCTCCCAGCCTGTTTGGCTCACGTCATGTTCCTCCTCTGCCTTCTGCTCCTGTCTGAAATGTCTCCTCCATATCTTTCCTGATATAAATTCTACTTTTCCTTCAAGAGTTAGATAACGTCTGGCCTCCTCCCTTGAAGTCTTCCTGGCTCACCCCAAAGCCTTCCTATAAGTTGATTCCTATAGAGCACTACGTCAGTAAATGCAAGTATTTCCCTGATTTCTGGTTGATTTCTGGCATTTACTGGTTTGTTACTCAGTTGGCACTTGGTATGGATAACACTAGTATTCCGTTAGACTAACCTGTGGGCCTTCCAGAAAACTTTTAAGTTCTATAACAACAGGAGTATTGTTTGATATCTCTTACTTTGTGTATCTTTATTTTGATAACAATGCCTAAAAATCACCTTGCACATATTAAGAACTAGATAAGTATATGTAGATCCGTTTGATGATGAGAACATAGAGACCATCAAGATCAAGAGTTTAAATTCTGGACCAAGCACTAGTTGTACTGCTTACTATGGACAATTTACTTAACCTCTCTGACTCCATTTTTTCATTCACAAAGTATAGATAATTGTAGAATCTACCTTGCTGGACTATTATAAAGATTTGTAGAGATTGAGATCATTCAAAGTGCCTACAGGAGAAACTCCCTGTATTTCTCCTTTCTCTCATACTCCCAATACTTCTGACACCAGATGTGTAGGGTTTCCATACATTGAGCAATGCTGCAACACCAGCTGGGTGGCCTACAGTTCAGTTCAGTTCTGAAACCATCTACCTGGAGTTAGCATCAGACCCCACAAGTTAAGGGCCCAGTCCCATAACACTGACCCACTTTAGATGTCAATCACAAGTCCCAGGTTGTCACCTATCCTTTTGGCCAACCTGCTATAAATCAGGGTTCCCGTGACACCCTCCTTGGGTTCAATAATTTGCTAGAACAGCTCACAGAAATCAGGGAAATACTTGCATTTACTGGTTTGTTATATAATAAAAAATAAAATAAAGCATACAGATAAACAGCCAGATGAAGACATAGATACATAGAGTGAGATCTGGAAGGGTCCCAAGCACAGGAGCTTCTGTCCCTGTGGAGTTGGGGTGCACCACCACCCTCCCGACTCATAGATGTGTTCACCAAACCACCAGCCTCCATTCTGAAGCTACCCAGGAGACTACCATGAGTCAACTCAATGGAACAAAAGACCTTCCTATTACCCAAGAAATTCCAAGGAATTTAGGAGCTCTATGTCATGAACCAGGGTCAAAAACCAAACATGAGAACAAAAGATGCTCCTATTGCTCTTATCACTTAGGAAATTACAAGGGTTTTAGGAGGTCTGTGACAGAAACTAGGGGCAAAGATCAATACACATTTTTTTCTAGTATTTCACCAAGGCTTACCACATAATAAACCTTCAAAAATGATAGATATTTTTAAGGTTTTCATCAGTAGGATCAAGAAGGATGTCTCTTTCTGCCTAACAATTGTACTAGATGAGAAGATGCCATTAATTTATAAAATAAGAGTGACTCTCACCAGAGTGATGCCTCATTCCCCAGGCACAAATGGGTTTGCGGAAGTCAACTTTTAATGCACTATTTGAAATGTCCAAATAGGCATCAACGAATCTGGAATAGCTGGATTCTGTATGATGCTGGTATTACTCTTTTGATGTAACTGAATATTTTTATGCTTTATTATCATATACTTTTAGTTTGTTTTTATATGTTTTCACTCCTAATTATACTACTGGCCATAAATACATTAAATTTATCTTTACATATGTAGCCTTCTTGCATGTATGCATTCATTCAATGACTGATGAGCATAAACTAGATTCAAGGCACTGGGTTAGGCTGTCTGAGGCATTCATAGATGCATAAAACATTTTATATCCTTTTAAAAATCTGTATTCACTTACAGGACACATACACAAATATCCATAATATGATGTAGGGTGGGACAAGTGTTGAGAAAGAACTAAGAGAATTCAAATAAAGAAGAAATCAGTCCTAGGTGAAAGAGCAGGGTAAAGTGGCAATAGCATTAGAAGCGGCCTCCATTCCTCACAGAGGTATGGAAAGATGAGAGGATATTACACAACTAGGACACCACCTCATATAATATATTCAACTGTTCAGATTTGAATATATATGATACATATAACCACTATATAGGATCTAACTGAAATTAACAAATTATTAATATTTTTTTCAAAATACAATGTAAACAGAACAATCAGCACAAATTCTACTATTCTCTATTATGAATTCGGTAATTCAAAGCCTTTGGCAATAATTAGTAAATACCCAGATCGAAATGATTTATAATATGTCCTTGCTAATTAGCAAACATTTTTTGGATCAGCGTACAGAGAGAGAGAGAGAGAGAGAGAGAGAGAGAGAGAGAGACAGAGACAGAGACAGAGACAAAGAGACAGAGACAGAGAGAGAAAGAGAGAGAGAGAGCTTGAATTCTTTGCACCTAATATTTAAAAGCTGGAAGAAAATATACTTATTTCCACCATCCTATTATCCAATCTTCTAGTGCTTTAGAATATTCTATTCCCAATTTACAGTCAAGATGGCAGAGTAGGTAAATGCTGTGCTTACCTCCTCCTCTCATGACCACATCAAAATTACAACTAAACTACAAAATAACCATCATTGAGAATCGCCTGAAGTCTAGCTGAACTGAAGCCCTACAGAAGAGGACACCTCGAAAATGGTAGGAAGGGCGAAGATGCGGAATGAGCTGGTTCCCCACTTGTGTGTGACCATTACAAATTGGAAGGGATGTTGCTAACCTCTTTTTTATATCAGAAGGATTAGTCATTATGAATTTGTACCAACTGGACAAATAATTAACTAAGTTTACGATTTGGAAATGCTGAAAAGGCTACGTGAAAAAGTTAGACGAAAACAACCTGAACTTTTCGCCAACAATTCATGGCTCTTGCATCACGACAATGCACCAGCTCACACAGCACTGTCTGTGACGGAGTTTTTAGCCAGTAAACAAGTAACTGTATTGGAACACCCTCCCTACTCGCTGGCCCCCAATGACTTCTTTCTTTACCCAAAGATAAAGAAAATATTGCAAAGAAGACATTTTGATGACATTCAGGACATCGAGGGTAATATGATGACAGCTCTGATGGCCATTCCAGAAAAAGAGTTCCAAAATTGCTTTGAAGGGTGGACTAGGCACTGGCATCAGTGCATAGCTTCCCAAGGGGAGTACTTTGAAGGTGACCACAGTGATATTCAGCAATGAGGTATGTAGCACTTTTTCCAGGATGAGTTTGTGAACTTAATTGTCAAACCTTACATAATCAGTAATATGGTAATATGTTTAGTGTTGGGTGGATACTAGACTAGTCGGGGGATCACTTAAATTATATAAATGTCTAACCTGAAATTCATATAATTTTGAATGTCAACTGTAATTGAAAAATTTTAAAGGTTGGGGGTGGAAGGTGAAGGCTAATAAGAGGTCAAACTTCCAGGTATAAAACAAATAAGTCTTGGGGATATAATGTACAGCATAGGGAATATAGTTAATAATATTGTGATAGTGTGGTATCGTGGCAGATGGTTACTGGACTTATCATGGTGATTCTTTAGGTGTGTACGTGTTGAATAACTATGGTGTACATCTAAAACTGATATAATATTGTATGTTAGCTATATTTTAAGAAAAATCTTATTTTTTAAAAAAATAGCATTTATTACTATTTTTAGTAATTACTATTACAAAAGAAAAACATACTACTCCCACCAAGCAATGAGGCATGCATTACACAGACCATATTTAGAATATCAAGTCCAATTTTCTGAACATGTTACAATTTAAGGAAGACATTGACAAGCATTTGTATAGCAGAGAATGACCATGACAGTGAGGATCTAGAAATCATAGTTTATGAGAAATGGATGGGATAAAAGGGTATGAATGGTGTACAGTGAGAAGTCTTAGGATGGATATTAGAGCTGTCTTCAAATATTTCATGGAAACAACCAAAATGTCCTTCGATAGATGAATGGATAAAGAAGTTGTGCTATATATACACAATGGAATACTATTCGGCGGTAAGAAAAGATGATATAGGAACATTTGTGACAACATGGATGGATCTTGAGAGTATAATGCTTAGTGAAATAAGTCAGACAGAAAAAGCAGAGAACCATGTGATTTCACTGATATGTGGTATATAAACCAAAAACAACAAAAGAACAACACAAACAAATGAGAAACAGAAACTCATAGACACAGACAATAGTTTAGTGGTTACCAGAGGGTAAGAGGGTGGGGGGTGGGAGATGAGGGTAAGGGGGATCAAATATATGGTGATGGAAGGAGAACTGACTCTGGGTGGTGAACACACAATGGGATTTATAGATGATGTCATCAGAATTGTACACCTGAAATCTATGTAATTTTACTAACAATTGTCACCCCAATAAATTTAAAAAATAAATTAAAAAAAAAGAAATTGTGGTACATTTATACAATGGAGTATTACACAGCCATAAAGAAGAAAGAGGGCCGGCCCGGTGGCTCAGGCGGTTAGAGCTCCATGCTCCTAACTCCGAAGGCTGCCGGTTCGATTCACATGGGCCAGTGGGCTCTCAACCACAAGGTTGCCAGTTAAATTCCTGGAGTCCCGCAAGGGATGGTGGGCAGCACCCCCTGCAACTAAAATTGAACATGGCACCTTGAGCTGAACTGCTGCTGAGCTCCCGGATGGCTCAGTTGGTTGGAGCGCATCCTCTCAACCACAAGGTTGCCGGTTTGACTCCCGCAAGGGATGGTGGGCTGCGCCCCCTGCAACTAGTAACAGCAACTGGACCTGGAGCTGAGCTGCACCCTCCACAACTAAGACTGAAAGGACAACAACTTGAAGCTGAACGGCACCCCCCACAACTATGATTGAAAGGACAACAACTTGACTTGGGAAAAAAAAAGTCCTGGACGTACACCTTGTTCCCCAATAAAGTCCTGTTCCCCTTCCCCAATAAAATCTTTAAAAAAAAAAAAAAAAAAAAAAAGAATGGTTTATCCCAGGAAAATAAGGATTGTTTAACAACAGAAAAAAGAAAAAAAAGAAGAAAGAAATCTTACCATTTGCAACAACATGGATGGACCTAGAGAACATTATGTTAAGTGAAATAAGTCAGACAGAGAAAGACAAATACCATATGATCTCACTTATATGTGGAATCTAAAGAAAAGAATAAGTGAATGAACTAATCAGAAACAGTTTTGGACACATAGAGTAAAAACTGAAGGTTTTTGGTTTGTATACCACATATCAGTGAAATCACATGGTTCTCTGCTTTTTCTGTCTGATTTATTTCGCTCAGCATTACTCTCTCAAGATCCATCCATGTTGTCACAAATGTTCCTATATCATCTTTTCTTACCGCCGAATAGTATTCCATTGTGTATATATACCACAACTTCTTTATCCATTCATCTATCGAAGGACATTTTGGTTGTTTCCATGGTGATGAACACACAATGGGATTTATAGATGATGTAATACAGAATTGTACACCTGAAATCTATGTAATTTTACTAACAATTGTCACCCCAATAAATTTAATAAAATAAAATTAAAAAAAAAAAAAAACCTGAAGGTTGCTAGATGGGTGTGGGGGTGGGGATAAGGGGGAAGGTGAGGGTATTAGAAAACAGTTAGTAACCACAAGATTGCCACGGGGTTTTGAAAATTAATTTCGGGAATGTAATCAATAATGTTGTAAAGATTTTGTAGGGTATCCAATGGACACTTGTCACATTAGGGAGACCACCTCAGGGATGATGTAGATGCCTGATCACTGCACTGTACACCTGAAGCTGAAGCTGAACAATAATGAATGTCAATTATAATTTTACATATATATGTATATATGTGTGTGTGTGTGTGTGTGTGTGTGTGTGTGTGTACTTACAAGAAGCGGAGTACAGCATTAGGAATAGAGACAGTGGAAATGTAATGGCTCTGTGCAATGTCAGAGGGATAGTGGATGGGGGGAGGGAGGTTCACACAGTGTGAGGGATATGAATGATAAACGTCTAAGTATTACTTTGTCTTGTGCACCTGAAACTAATAAAAAAACAATAAAATAAAACAAAACTTCTATGGCAACCTTAAAAACAAAAGATGGTGTTAATCAAATGAACGCTAGCGTCACCACGCAACAGGCAGGACAGTCAGAGAAAATGGCGGAAGCACAGTTGTTGTTTGAGGAGCACAAGACCATTTTGAGGTGGTATTTGAAATTCTAGAGCGTTGTGGAAGTACAATGACAATGGAGGTGTGGGTGTGCAACAGAGCCTCCGACACGCCTAACAACTGCACACATTCGTGATAAGTCCGAGACGCATGGTGCTGTGTGTGATGTGCACAAGGGAAGATCCAGGAGGCCTCGCATGGCAACAAGTCCTGCTTCTTCTGCTGTGGTGTTGGAACAGGTTACACGCTCACCACAGAAGTCTACCCAACAATGTTTGCTGTAATGAGAAGTGTCTGGACGCTGATGTAACCACTTTGAGAACCTCTTGTAATTGCAGAAGTCAAATATAACTTGTATTCATCTTTTGTTATTTGTATATATTGAGTATTACAATTATAATACAGAGTTTTTCTTTCTTAAAATGCATATAACAGTTTGGGGAATATAATCAATAACGTTGTCAAGATTTTGTAGGGTATTCAGTGGACACTTGTCTTATTAGGGAGACCACTTCATGGACAGTGTAGATGCCTGACCACTGCACTGTACACCTGAAGCTGAATAATAATGAATGTCAACTATAATTTCATATATATAGTCACAGGAAGTGGAGTACAGCATAGGGAATAGAGTCAATGGAATTGTAACAGCTATATATGATGTCAGAGGGGTAATAGACTGGGAGAGGGGAGTTGAGTTATCACTTTATGAGGGGTGTAAATGTCTAACTATTCCATTGTTTTGTACACCTAAAACTAATTTTAAAATGTGTATACATTTTTTTGGCAGCCTCTGTACATAATAGTTCTTTAATTCCAAAGCAAATATTTGGCAAAGCCAAAAAATTGCAACAATCTCTCCTCTTTCTGAAGGAGTTTTCTAGTAACACTCTCCCTACCATAAAGGGTGCAGTAGAGATAACCCTGACAACTGTGAGGCCCACTCCCTACATATAAAATTCTCAGGTTCAGTTACAAATCTAGGATCATGGGAAATACCATCACTCACAACTTATTAGAAGAATAAGAACACAGTTTCTCATAAAAACGAAAAGTCATACTTTTTTTCCGACTACATAAAGAAGCATTTGAATGAGGGGCAACCCATAGATAATTTGTTTAAAATCTTAATTGTTTTGTCAAGTATAGTGAGCTCAATTAAAGACAGGCAATAAAAGGCAGTGATTATAAAGCACTTATCTAGTGGAATCATGATAACAATGGAATCCCCTAGCCATCATGCTAGCACTGATATTATTTTGACATTTTTATAAACAATCTGTGTGAGAGAGAGAGAGACATCTCCAAATTTGAAGAATAAATTTAGCTTTTCCAAGTACTGAGCTGTCAAACTGGTTAGGGATAAACTGCCTTAAAATGTCACATGATTGAAGGAGTGGGCAGCAGAAAAGAAGCAGATGGGCTTCAAGGTCAGTGCCAGGTAATGCTTTTAAGCAAAAATTACCCCAAGAATCAGCTACTTAATAATGGATGACTCTCCAATCTATATCTCTAATTCTAACCTCTCTTCATGAAGACCAAGCTTGTATAGTCATCTGCCAATTATATATTTCCACCTGTGTGGCCCACATGCACATCAAACTCAAGATATCCCAGTATGAACTCTTCATCTCCCCCGTTCTCCCCCACTTCAAATTCTTTTCCTGTAGTCTCCTACACATTTGCTAGTACCATCAATCATCAGTTGCTCAAACCAGAAACATGGAAGTTACCACATTATACCTGTAGCTGAGACTGCCAGCTGTCCACCAAAATCTATGCTCTCCTACACCACATATTCCTTGCACTTTAGGAGTGGTTTTATGACAAGGCTCTCTCCAATGAAATGAGAAGAGAAGTGATAGGGGTCACTTTCAGGTCTGGCCCATAAAATCTCCTGTGCTCACACTTTCATGCACTTTCCCCTTTCCTGAGGATTAGAATGACAATAATCAAAGCAATCTTGGAAGATGTATATTGAAGATGGTCCATGCATGATAAACTGGGATCCCTAAAAGATGAATCAGATCGACCCACCACCAACATCAGCAACCTAGAACACACTCTGAACCTAAAAGACAAGTACGTTTTGAGTGTTTAAGCTATTCCACCTTGGGGTCTTTTTGGTTATGGTGGTTTACCCCAGCCTAACTAATACACCACTCTTATAACCCCATAATCATAAATCACCAAGTCTTGTTTCCTATATATTTCTCAGGTCCACTTCCTCCTCTCTCTCCCTACTTCCATGACCAAAGCTCCTATCTCTTTACTGTTCTGCCACCTCTCTATATACGTCTCACTCCAGGCTTGCTCACTTCTCTGCTATAGAGCATATCAGATGGATTTCTAACACGCCTACTTTTCTCCATTCCACCTTCCTATTAAGCACTGGGAAGGCTGTCCTCTAGGAAATCACCTCTCCCCAATGATGTAGCAGCCTTGCTATCCAGGTTGGAGTAACACCATTCCTTAGACTCATAGGAGGGTCCCAGATGGAATTAGCCAATCAGAATAGTTCTATCCCTTTTGGCCCAGTGATAAGTTTAATGGGCAGGTACAATCAGAACTTTGATTTGATTGAGTGACAGATGCTTGGGATGTCTCTATTTCCTCACTTTAGTCATGGACAATGAAGTATGTGGTCCCGGAAGCTGTTGGCAGCCATCTTGCAACCAGGAAATGGTAGAGACACCAAAGAAGGCAGAGTTGGAAAAAATTATATCTTTGGTGACATCATTCAGCTGTGGGGTCAAGCCTACCTTGCTATAACTAGATATTCCACTTATGTGTCTCAGTAAATTCCCTTGTTATTTAACCCAATTTGAGTCTGACTTGTTACTTACAATGCAAAGAGTACTAATTGAAACACTCTTCGTTTCAACCCCAGTTCATCCTCCACATAACCCCCTAGAACATCTTCAAAATGAAAACTTGATAAAAAATCCCCCGCTTAAAATCGCTGAAAGCTTCTCCATGGCCCCAGTCCAATGTACTGAGTCCTTTACCCCATCTACCTCACCAGACTCATTTTGTGGTCTTCAAAGCTGCACAATTCACATCCAGGAAAACCAAGGACCTTGTTGTTTCAGGAACACTGAACTGTTCCCCTATACTACACTACCTTCCCAAAACTGCTTTCCCTATGACACAGCAATTTCCTCCTCCTAGATGTATGTAGTAGCTCTTAGAACTCCACACATCCTCATCCATGTTGAAAGAGAGGCAGAGACACATTATTAGGGGACTTTCATTGCAACATTGTGTGTAGTAATAGAAAGCTGGCAACAACCCAAATGCCCAACTACAGGAGCAGGGATAAATGAATTATGATATATTCAGAT
Organism: Rhinolophus sinicus; assembly: GCF_057876585.1. NCBI lineage: Eukaryota > Metazoa > Chordata > Mammalia > Chiroptera > Rhinolophidae > Rhinolophus > Rhinolophus sinicus. The sequence goes on along the minus strand of NC_142518.1, from coordinate 17,544,249 downwards.
CTAACTATAAGGGAATAAAATAAATGACATATAGCAACATAGATAAATCTCAAACATACGATGTTGAGGAAAAAATAAGTCACAGAATTTACACAGTGCCACTGAAACATGCAAAACAATATTTATTATAGAAGTAAAAAATATGCTTGAAAGTGACATTTCTATGACCAGAATAATGATGAAGGTCTGGCCATCGAACTTTAGAAAAGATACAATCAAGCTAAGGAATATTCACAGAAAGCAATTGAAATAGTGCACCGTGTTGGTGGGACTGTGGGAAAACAGCTTCTCATACACTGCTGGTAGAATGACGGATTTGTACGAACTATATGAGAACAAATTGACAATGTTGTTCTTTCCCTTGACTATTAAGGAAAAGAAGGAGGAAAAGGAGGGCAGGGAAGGAGGAGGGACAGAGTCCAAGTCAGTTTACTAGAGGTTTTCACTAATGCCTCCTGAGAAACTGTTTGAACTATTAATATAGACTTCTGGACACATCAAATGCTTAATCTTCTAACCATATGGCAGAAGGCAAGGTGATACTATTTCTTTATTCATTCTCTTTTCAAGTTTTACTTCAGTTTTCTTGTAACAATAAATGTCCTTAACCATAAGGTTTGCCTGTAAAAGTTCTCACACTTATATTTCTACTTACATAGCAGCCAACGAGTTGCTAGGTTGCTGGAGGACAATTTTTCATAAGATTGAATCTGGCCCACAATTTCTAAATCAAATTATCTCAAAAGGCCTATGTAAATGAAAACCTGACAAGTAGAAATTTTACACTGTACTTTGTTGCCAAAAGCAGACAGATAATAGAATGAATATATATGTATAAACATATATATAATATTCAATAATATATATTTAAAGAGAGAGAGAGATTTACGTGTATTCAGGCAAGAAGTTTACACTATCCACTAATTCTGATTGCTGAATGTAAAGAATCACACGCCAACATGAAATAAGGCTATTTAAAATTTTTAAGTTGGCAGTTTGACTGGTGGTTTGAGTATATCAATCACTAATATTAAGAAACCTTATCAAAAATTAGGAATATACTGAGATACTGAGTGCTTATTGTGTGGGGGTCAAAAACGAGCTTAATTATAATCTTACTGAGCCTTTAAATCATAGTTTAATTAGGGAGGAAAGGATATTTTAAGGGAATTCAGAGAAGAAATAAATTTATGTTTCTAAAGGGAGACAAGATACAGAAATAGTCCTCGGTATGAAGAGATGGAAAAAGCAGCAAATCTATTTCTGAACACTGATTAAAAGCACTACTTACTATAAATTTCAATTTTGTTAAATAACATTAACCTTGATAGTAACTAAAACCTAAATATTATGTTTGTTCTGATTCATAAAACACTCAGTCTACTTAGGAATACTGGCACACCACAATCAGATTTGCAATTGTTTATTAACCGCAAGACTGCCCATAATCTACGAGAGAGAGAGAGAGAGACAGAGAGACAGAGAGAGAGAGAGAGAGACAGAGAGAGAGAGAGAGAGAGAGAGAGAGAGACAGAGAGAGACAGAGAGAGACAGAGAGAGACAGAGAGAGAGAAAGAGACAGAGAGAGAGAGAGAGAGAGAGAGAGAGAGAGAGAGAGAGGGATTTGAAGTCACAGAATGCTTTGCTCAATAGAACTAGTTGACTGCAAAGTAGTTGACTGGTTGTCAGTAAATTGTCAAACCAAAACCACTTTAGGAAATCAGAAGATGAGAGGTCATGAAAACAACTGTGGGTGTGAGAATGGCTCATTTTCTAGAACTTGTAGTTTATTCTAGAAAATTTTAAGCTACTCTTGCGGCTGCATTCAGAAAATATTTGTTAAGCACCTGCCCTCTGCTAGGGATTGGGAATACACAGCAATATAAACTTCTCCCTCTCATATGCAGTTGCCACAGTTTATAAATTCTGCCTCCTTGCGAACTTGCTCTCTCACATCCAGCTCCCTCCAGGTTGCTACTGCTTTAGTTCAAGACCTTATCACATGCTCACGTCTGGGCAAAGTGACATATATACATAGAGAACATTCACTATAGCATTGTGTGTAGTAGTAAAAAACTAAAAAGGCAAACTAAATATCCAAATAAATACCTAAATAAATTATGGTCCAATATCGAATTTTGTGAAGCTGTTAAAAAAAAAGTCATCATTCTATGTATTGATATGAAATGATCTGTAAGGTATATTAAGTGAAGAAAGTGAGACGCAAAATTTGTTTATAGTATGCTACAATTTGATTTTAAGGTGGTAACTGTTAAAATAAAATAAAATGGAGACAAGGATTTAAAATCCCCTAAACAGACAAAACCATTTAAGCCATGTAAACAAAATTAAATCTAGCATGTTTGAAGAACACAAGCAAAACTTAATTTAGGTTATTTCTTGTAAAGGCCTCTGATAATCATAAGAGAAACTTAAGTCATCTTCCTAAAATGGTATAAGATAATCACTTTTAACCAATACCCTGTAGTCTGGCAACCTCCACTATAATAACTAATTAGCGTAAAGGTCAAACAACTTCTGCATTTTTACTTTATAAGCAATCCTATAAGGGCATGCATCTGAGCTTCATCTCAGCTTTGGACTGGAAGACTCCCAGTTGTCGAACTGTTCTTTTGTGCACAATAAACTCTTACTAAATACTATTTCACTGATCTGATTTTAATTGTTACTATTTTTGACAATATGTATAATATATATTAGAATACATACATACACTCATACATATGTATACACACACTATATATATATACACACACACACACATATATACACACACATATATACACACACAAATACACACACTATGCATAGACTCAAAATATATAAGAATTTGATGATAACATTGTTTTCCTCCTAGGAAAGGGAACTGGGTGACTGGAAGATGGGAAAGGAAGGAGATTAACATTTTACTTTAAACCTTTTGTCTATTTTTGAAACTTGTACCATGTGCATGCCTATTCACAAACTACATAAGTGCAATGCTTTTAAAATGAAGAAAATACTTTTAAAATGTATCTCACATCAGAACTACTGCTGTAGTGGTCTCCTATGTGCTCTCTCTCCCGCTCTATTTTTTCTATTGAGGTGGAATTTACGTAACATAAAATTAATCATTTTAAAGTGTACAATTCAATGGCTTTTAGTACTTTCACAATGTGCTGCAACTATTACCACTATGTAGTTCTAGAATATTTTCAGCACCCCAAAAGGAAACCCTGTACCCATTAAATAGTCACTTCACATTCTCACCTCCCCCATCTCCTGACAACTACCAATCTATTTTCTCTCTCTACGGATTTGCCTACACTGGACATTTCATGGACTCCTACAGTATATGACCTTTTATGTTTGTTTCTTCCGTCGACCCTTCACTCTACTCCACAGTTAAGTGCCCCCTCATGCACCGCCACAGCCCCCTGTATTCTGATTGCCCACTTGTCTGTATAGAGTTTAGATGTAAGAGGGCAGGCTCCTTGTCTGTCTTGTTCCCATTGTGTCCCATTGCCTAACATGTATCAATAAACATATGATGAATGAATGCATCTAAAACACAATCTAATCATCTATCCCCTCACTTATATAGCTAGTTTATTAAATAAACTGGATTTGGTAGGGTGAAAACAAGTTTCCTCTCACCATTATTTCCAGACCTGCTTTGTTGGATCAATCTCTTATTTCCATCCCTAAATGGTATCTCGGATTTTCTGAAAAGTCCAGTTCAATGACTTAGGGATGGAAACAGGAGAAATGACTCTGGGTGGTGAGCATACAACGCAATATATAGATGATATATTATAGAATTGTAAATTTGAAACCTATGTAACTTTACTAACCAATGTCACCCCAATCAATTTAATAAAGATAAAGAAAAGAAAAAGTCCAGCTTCTTTCCTAAATCAGGAGAGAAGCATGGAGGAAGGATCTCACCACAGGAAAGAGGCAAAAGGAATTCCCGGGATGTCTTTAAAGGGCAGTTCCAAGATGCATATTGTTCACTGGGCCTGGAGAGCAACCCATCCAGCCTGAAACAGGAACACGGGATTTCAGAAAGAATTATGCAAAAGAAAAAAAATACAACTGATAGATTTCCTCATTGACTACATCAAGCATATGTTTAAGAGTTTGGGGCAGAAATTGTGAAAGGTATATACCGTGTTTCCCGAAAATAAGACCTAGCCAGACCACCAGCTCTAATGCATCTTTTGGAGCAAAAATTAATATAAGACCCGGTCTTATATTATATTATATTATACCTGGTATTATATTATATTAAAATAAGACCGGGTCTTATATTTATTTTTGCTCCAAAAGACACATTAGAGCTGATGGTCCGGCTAGGTCTTATTTTTGGGGAAACACGGCAGAAAATTAAGTAATTATTAACGCTACAAAGAGTAAGATATACTACAAGGAAATATAACATGCTCAGCTGTAAATTTGCCGATTTACATAAGCATAATGATGTAAACATGGAATACTGATTTAATAAAAAAATAAATCACAATACAATTATATTGGGAAGATGGAGGGGAGACAAGTACATGTGCATGAAAGGGAAAGAAAGCAGGCAAGGGTAGTAATGAAAGACAGCTAAATCCTTACTATAGAACAAAGTTAATAGAAAATGTTCAAAATTGAAAAATCAGGATATAATAGCAATTTGGAAGTAAATATTAGAAGTGGCAGCTAAAAGCACTGAGTTGAAAGTGATTGCATGTAGAAAGCAGAAACCAAAGAGCAGAACAGAGTGGGGCTAGGGAGATGTGATTTTGTTATAAATGTGGTAATATTGTTTAAGTTATTGCTGTTTAATACATCACTTTCATAAAGAATAAAAAAATGATTTTAAAAAGTCCAATCCAATCTAAATCAAAAGGTCCAACTCCTACTCAATTTAAATCTTCTCCCTTCACCCCGCTCAAGCCTGAATCTGGCTTGGAAACTTAGAGGGGTGCGTGTCCACTCTGGTGAGGGGCAGGCAGCCCCCTGCCTTGAAGTCAGCAGAGTGGAATGTGCTCTGACAGCGGCCCTCTCCCATCTCTGCCTGCACAAGCCCTGTTCCTCTCTTTCACTCACTCTAAGTTTCAGACTCACACATATCTCCCATTATGTAAAATAAATGATGCTTTCTCCAGCCTGTGTATTACCTCGGCTTCAAAAACTCCCCCACCTCCTTTGCCCAATAAGTTTCATCACACTTCAGGTCTCAGCTCAGAAATTATTCGTAGTGGTTTCCTCCAGGTAAACGTCCCAAGTCCCAGTAGTCCATCTACATTCCCTTATACTTCCCCCAGCACAACACTGATCACATTGGAGAGGGGACACTTAATTGACTCTCTCTACTGGACTGTGAGCTCCATGAAGGCAAACCCTCAGTGTTATGCTCAATACATATTTGTTGAATGAATGGTCACTACATTCTCTCCGCAGACAAAACTCTTTAGGAAGGCCAGCTGTAATCACAAGCCTGCTTAGTAAACACATTGGGTTAGGAGTTGCCCTGGACAGTCCTATCTGCACTGATGCCGTCAATTAATTATTAATGGCACTCCCTTTCATTCTCTATTATAATGTCTCAGTTTGGCTGATAAATCATGCCTTCAACGTATATGATGCATCGACACTATTGGGATGGGATTCACCAGTTTCTCAGAGCAGTAACTTAGCCAGGGCACCCTCCATCAGGATTGTGCTAGAGACAGTCACTATCTCGCTCTATCACTGTTTTCTACGTTGTATAACCCATTAGCCCTCCCCACTCTCTATTCCACCCCCACTGATCCAGTATTTCATTAGATGGCTGAATGTCTAGCCTCAATGAAAAGGTAACGCACTGTATCTTTAGGGTGTTTCAGCACCAACTGTGCTAGGATCTGTTGTGTTTCTTTTATAATGTAACCCTCAGGCCATCTTCATTTCCTAGGGAAGAGGAAGTGGTCAGCAGTGCTACTGTTACCCCAAGATGTACCTACGAAAACCTGGTTAGCTAGACATCCTTGGTAACTCAATCATAGCAGAGTAGTACCTACGTCAGACCATATATATTGTAGCTGTGGATAGGAAGGTGACAGGAGCTTTAAAATTAATCAGACAGGGGAAGGATTTTGGTTTTGGTGTGAAGAGCCTCACATGCTGAAAAACAACATTCAAACTTCTGCCAGCAAAATTCAAGGACTGAGAAAAGAGCAAGAGGGAATCCCACTCTATTGCTCCTTTACAATTGTGCACCTAGAGCAAGAAACCAGAAAGGTTTCAACCCTGCCTGAAAAGACAACTTGTTTCTGAATCACGGGATTCAGTTCCCAGCTTAGTTGGATTTGGTTTTGGAACTCTTTAAACTTATATGTATTATGCTCATCACCCTGTGGGGAACAAAAGTCAGATGGTGCTGTAGAAGTATGAATTTCACAGTTGGTAAAACTTGGCATATAATGGCAGTATGCAGAGGGTTTGCAGCACCAGAGGGCTTGCCGAGACTCCGGGGGTGGGCCTGCGTTCCTCTACTCCTTTTCACCAATGCTTCGGATTCTCACCCGCCTGGCTATTGGCTTTGCAACCATCTTCTTCTAGCAACTACCTTGGCTCCAACTCGGTGGCGGCAACAGCAGCAGCAGCAGCCTGCTCCTTTATAAGCCACAGCTGTGGCTGTGACGGGGGTGAGGTTAAAGCTGGGAATTCAGTCAGTCCTCTTTCTGCAGGTAGGCCAGATGGGGCTCAGAGGGAAAACAGGTGGGGGAGGTAGAAGAGGGTAAAGGGGGTTGAATATACCATGATAGAAGGTAATGTGACTTTGAGTGGTAACCATACAATGTAATATACAGATGACGTATTACAGAAATGTACACTTGAAATCTACATAATTTTATTAACCAATGTCACCCCAATACACTCAATATATTTTTAAAATATTAAAATGAGAATAAGATGACATGACACTGTGTAATCTCTTTTTAAAGGCTTCCCTCAGTCCTCCAAACAGGATCTTTATCAGACTTTCTACTTTCTTCCAGGCTCTAGCTATTCAGATGGTCCACAAACACCACATTGAAAAATATAGCTCTATTAGTGTATACAAATCGAAAGACTTCACTATTCTAGGACAGCCACAGACTGAAGGGAATTTCAAAATATCATCCTAATCTGCCAAAACCCCTAAAATTCAACAAAATTAATCAGACTAGCTTTAAACCAAGGAATATTTTCCCCCCATATTTCCTGGTCTCACAAAGGAATTATATGTTTACATATATTGTAATGATAGTTCCCATATAATGTTAAAATTTGGTTACAGGTAGGGAATAGGAGGAACCGTATAACCCAAACACCTTTTTGAAAAACAAAGGTTTCTGGGAAATCATTTCTCTAACACTTAACAAAAAGAAGGGGAAAAACATCAAAAACAAATAGGTGAGTCTAAACCAAACAAAGAAACGATTACATCCCAATGCCATCAACTTCATAAATGGTAGCAAAGGAAAGAAACAGAATTCTGAGCCAAACAACATAGTGTGGTAAGGCTATCCACTTCATTTTTCTCCATGCCTCAGGCACTAAATGGTATATCATGAAAATCATGGGAATTCTCACTCATATTCCCAAATTTGAAGAGAATCTAAGCTGGTATCAAGGGAAATTGCTGCTGGAGAGAAATAGTGAAATAGAACAAGTTAAAAGAGGCTAAACATCAAATGAAGTGAGGGCTCCAGAGATGCAGGTTGAATTGGGGAACAGATCCAAAGCCTATGGTATCCTGCCCCTCCCCCCCATGTGAATGAGATATGCCTCTTATCTATGTGGAGGAAACCTGCTCCAAGTCATTTAACAAAGTATCCAAAGTATCAAAGTATCAAAAGAACTTTAACTAAAACACACACTGCCTTACTGAGCCCCCAATCCTCTGCCATGTCCCCAGATAACAAAAAGATTAAGTACTAAATGTCCAATTTTCAACTGTAGTTTATAGTACAAATAACATTGTTCTCAGATAAGCAAAGTAAACAGAAATAGTCTCAGAGATATAGAGGAAAAACTGATGGTTGCTAGATGGGAGGGGAATAGACAGCATAAATTGGTAACTATAAGATTGCCACAGAGATATGAAAGACAGTTTGGGGAATATAATCGATAATATTGTAAAGATTTTGTAGGATGTCAGATGGGCACAAGTCTTATTAGGGAGACCACTTCATGGACTGTGTAGATGCCTGACCACTGCACTGTACACCTGAATAATACTGTATGTCAACTATAATTTAATATATATAATCACAGGATATGGAGTACAGTATAGGGAATAGAGTCAATGGAATTATAATAGATATACATGATGTCAGAGGAGCAATAAATTGGGGGAGGAGGGTTATCACTTTGTGAGGGGTGAAACTAATAAAAAAAAGTATACATATTTTAAGAAAGGAAAACTATTAAAATTGTAATACTCAATATACACCGATAACAAAAGATGAATACAAGTCACATTTGACTTCTGCAATGACAAGAGGTGCTCAAAGTGGTTACCATCAGTGTCCAGACACTTCTGATTATGGCGAACTACTGCTTGAGCAACATTGACCAAAGTGTCCACTTGTATACATTTTTTTGGCACCCCCAGTATATATACACAAACATACAAAACATGCATACAGAAATAATTTCTCTTTTTTGCTTTTGTTTTAACCTCAGAGAGAGATCATGGGATCATTTAGGAAATAATGACTTTGTGGTAAAGAAATATTGATTTAAACTGTAACAATTCCATTAGGTTTATTTCACTGTGTTTTAATTTTGTTAAATTCAAGTGAAATTGGAATTATATGTAACAAATGGTTTGTGTAGCATAATCCTATTTTAAAAGTATTTTATCTACTTATCCTTTCTATACAGATGTACAGAATAATAATTGAAATGATGGTCACTAATGTTGATTTAGATTTTTTTTTTTAGATTGTAGGATTTGAGGTGATTTCTTTTCCTTCGTTATTGCCTAAATTATAATCAGCAAGTATTAATTTTATCAAAACCAATGATATTCTAAAAAATAAAAACCAAGTTACACATAGGCCAAACTGATTTTCAATTCTATGAAAATTTTTATGAGCACTTAGTATGTGCCAAGTCTAACGTTAGGCCCTGGGAATAGACCAGCAAACAAAATAAACACAACCCCTGCCCTCACTGCTCATTGTCAATTGAGATTTTTACGTCATTCCAATCCACTCATCTGAAACCATTTGGACCTCAGTTTCCACAGATGACAATGTTTAATGGCAACTTCATAGAAGGCCTTCTTTGGTCTACATTTATAAAGATGCTGGACAGACAACACCTTTAAGAATAGCAACATTTTATTTCAATATTAAAATCATTTTAATCCACTACATTTTGCACAGTGATTTGGGTACTTGAAGGAGAGTAGGATGGAGTAAGAAGCTAAGCATGAATTCACATCCCAGCTCCAGTACTTAATGCCAGTAGGACTTTGACAAGTCATTTAATTTGAGCCGCCGTTACTTTTTCCATAAAAACTAAGAATATGAATGTATTGTTATAAAAACATAGTTAAGTGTTAAAGTATATAAAGCACTTAGAACGTGTCTGAAACACAGTAGAAACTAAATGTTAGCAATTGTTATTTTTTAAATGGCATTACTTCCATCAAAAATCATGATTTATTGAGATCAAGTCTGCCATCACTGTCAGTTCCATTGTCATCAAGGTGGTCTAAAACTCATAAAACCATTTCTAAACTGTGTGAGGAGATAATGAAAACAGTCAAAAGCAGAAAAGTTCTTTTTTGGGTTAAGAAATTACCTAAAGTAAATCAGCTCTTTAACCTTTTTGATAAATGAAACTCAATGTAGTCATATTACAAATGACTAAAGGAATATAATGAAAGATTTGTATTCACCAAATTGCAAGGTATTATTACCAAAGTATAGAGTATGTGTTTGATTGGCCTTGAGGCAAGGAACTTGAAGTATCTTTATTGCTTGTCACTTTTCCTCCACCTTCTATTGACAAACTTGAAGATAAAAGAGGGTAAATTTGATTTGCTCAGGCAAAGAGCACAGATGTTGCATGTTGTAAATTCTTCTAAAAGCCAGGACGATAAGAGAACATGGTTGTCTAACTATTTCCAATTTATGTGGTACAAGCAGAAAAATTAGGAAAGTTTTGCTTCTTCCTGTCCAGTGCTGATTAAATCAACCTGAAGAATCCTGCTAAATTAATCACCCTGAGACAGTGTTCTTTATGGCTTCTAATGTTATTGTCACAAGAAGACTACAAGTCATCGATTTCTGATAACAGAACCAGGGAGCAAATCAAGAAAGCAGAAGGATACATAAAATAAGTGAGAAGAAAAATAATTTATAGATTAGATAACCATGCCTTAGGGTTAAAAGTCTCAACTATTAGCTCTCTGGAGGAGAGAATCTGCTTGTCAGTTCAGTGAAGAGTCATTGGCTATATATGCATATAGCTTGAGGGGGGAAAAAGGTAGAAACAACCAAAACATAACACACAGAGAAAAGAGAACATTTAGGAGGCTAGGTTGGTTTTTATTGTAATGGGAGCTTTATAAGGGACTTAGCTGTTCCCCAAATTGCCATACTCTAAAATTCTCCTCAAAGGCAGGGCTACGGTCTCCAGGTTTCACGGCTACAAGAAAAAAGGAAAGCACTTCCTCTGCCTTGCTTCAATTTGGGCCCAGACAGAAAGAGGGTCCTGCACTGTTAATCACCCAAACAGAATCAGGTCAAAGGGATGCAATATAACTGAAGTTATTCAATTTATACCAGAAGTTTGAGATTGCAATTTTGTTCTGTGGGCCTCTAGAAATTTTAGAAACCCAGGGTTGTTATTAACTTTACTCTGTGTCTTAGTTTAAACAATTGAGAAAAATAAAGTGGAAGCTGAGTAAGAGGTCAGGTCTTTTATTATAACTGCAGATGTACTAACACTCATTACCATTTATAGAGCACTTAGTATGCTCCAGGTATGGGGCTAAACCCTTTACATACATCATTTATTCTCCCATAAAATTCCTAGGAGGTAGATATTATTTCTGTTTTACAAATGAAAAAGCCACGGAACACAAGAATTAGGTAACCAGAGATCACACATCTACCCACTACCTCACAAGTCTATCCCTCAGGCCCTGCTCTCCTTTTGGCTCACACCTTTGAAGGCCTACCTGGCACTGAAACACCCAAACAGGTACAAACTTACAAAAGCAACTTTCTCGAAAGGGGCTCTTCTTTGCTGCCTATTTTTATCCATTCTGGGCCCAGGAATCTCAACTTGTATAGAGTCTATTAGTTCCTCTCCGTCTAAATGACTATTTATAACAACTTCTGGAATACTTGATAAAGCAGGACTGTATTAAAAACAACAGCAAAGACTGGATCCCCACTGTGGAATGAAACAACTGAGCAACAATCAGTTGATCAAGCAAAATTATATAACAAACCACACATGGAATTTGTTATGGTTCATCTTTCAATTTCCAGTCCTTTCACAGCATTAGCAAATGTGGATGAGAAAACTGTCTCTGCTTTGACCCATCCACCTTTCTCTTCCCACATTGCCCAAACTGCAGATCTCCTTTTGTGTAGCTTCTACACTTCTGGTACCACAGCAGTTTTCACTGGGATGAGATTTATTGTATGTAGACCAGCAGTAATAATTTCAGATGGGCTCCATCTCTGTCTGGAGTCACAGCAAGAGCATTTGAAGTACTGAAGCTTGATCCACGGCACACCTTCACTGTGCTCTGCACAAAACGCCCCCCGCTAAGGAATTAATCCCCACCACTTTGCCCGCACTGGCTTCCCTCTGAGTCCTCCAACCTCCATGTCCTCAGCATTCTGCCTGACATTGAGCTGTGGGAGGGAGCTGTGGTTCCAGAGAAGTTTTTCTCAAGAGAAGAGTAACTTCCTGACAGAGGCCCAACATGAAAGCTGCTCCCTCAACTGGGTCAGGTTTCAGATGATACGGAACCTCCTATGTAAGACAGTTGCCCAGATGTGTAGTTTTTTGAACATTTCCCCCACTATCTCCCAGGTTTCTCTTCTTGTCCCCGGCCACGGGCTATTTTAAATGATCTTCAGTATGGCCTAAGGTTTAAATCCAATCCAAATGTCAGACAACCGAAATTAAACTTTGTGAAATACCAAATAAGGAAGAAGAGAAGAAGGATGAGGAGAAAGAGAGCCAGCAAGGTGGCAAAAAGACGGGAGGAGAGGAGGAAGTTGTACTTAACAGAGGAATGCAAACATCAGGAGTAAGTCAAAGAGTGACATGTGACTCTTAACGGCTCCGTAACTCTGCCTGTGCCCTGCCAGCCCAGAAAAGCTCCCAAGTCGTCTCTGCATCAGGTCAGTGCCCCTGACACCCATCCTGCCTTGAGGGTCCCTCTATCCGCCCACCAGCCCAAAGCTCCCAAGTACCCTAAGCAAACCTTTAAGTCCAACACCTAAGTCTAAAGGCAGATCAGGATGGCACTTAAAACTGCTGTCATATGGAACCTCACTGTAATAAGAAAAAATACGAAACTGGTAGCTTTTAAATGGTAATTTAATTCTAGGCATGATCCTATTTATAGAGATTTAAATTATCCAATTGGTTTTACTTCAGTTTTTTTTTTCCCTTTCTTCTGCCTCCCCCCCCCCCACCACTACAGTTCAAGCCATTGTTTCTCACTCTAGTTGTGTAGGACACAGCTCCCTGGCCCATGCTGGTATTAGGAGCCTTACCTCCTGCCCTTAACAGCAGCTCACGGCAGCTCTCGCTGGCTGCCGGCTGCTCACGGCTGCACACAGTAGCCCACGGCAGCACAGCAGCCCACGGCAGCTCACAGCAGCTCAGGGCAGCTCAGGGCAGCCCAGCTCCAGGGAGAGCTGTTGTTCACAATCTTAGCTGTAGAGGGCGCAGCTCACTGGTCCATGTGGGAATTGAACCGGCAACCTTGGAGTTAGGAGCATGACTGGGAATCGAACTGGCCACCTCGGCGTTAGGAGCACGGCGCTCCAACCACCTGAGCCACCAGGCCAGCCCCTACTTCAGTTTTTAACAATGAAATTAGATCATAGAAATTTGAGGTATAACCATTGGAAAGGAAAGGCAAAATTATCACTATTTGCAGTTGATATGATTGTACACCTGAATAATCTGCAAGAATCAACTGGAAAACAACTAGAAAGAAAGTGGGCTATAAAATTAATACACAGAAACCAACAGTCATCCTACACACAGACAACCATATGCCAACATAGTGGAAGAGAAGACCCTGTACATAAGAGCAGTAAAGAGGTTAAAATGCCAGGGAATGAACTTACCAAGAAATGCACAAAACCTATATGAGAAAGACTTTGAAATAATCTCAAAGGAGACAAAAGCAGACTTGAAAAATGAAAAGATACACGATGTTCCTGAAAAAGAAAACTCAGCATTATAAATATATCCATTACCCTAAATGAATCTATAAACAACATAATCCTCATAAATACCAATAGATATTTTTTGAAGTAGACAAGCTGGTTCTAAAGTCTACGTGGAAAATTGAAGGAAGAATAACCAGAAAAACTCTAAAAAGAAGTTTTTTGGAAGAAGAATGAAGAAGAACTGTCACTACAAGATATCTTGGCAGCTATATGAAAAACGGTTGGGTCTACATTTCACACTGTATAACAAGAGAAACTCCAAATGTATCAAATGTTTAATCATAAGCTTTGAAACCATTGAAGTGCTATAAGAACATGTAAGAAAATTACATCATAACCTTGACATGGTCCAGGCCTTTCTAACTATGACTTAAAGTCCCAAAGCCTAAAAGAAAAAAGTCAATGAAATAAAAATCAACAAATTTTTCATGGGCAAAAAAAGCACATAAACAAAGTCAAAAGACAAATAACATTAGGGAATTTACCTGAGACGTGCCACGAAATGCCAATTTCTGCTTTGCTTTTTAAAAAAAATTCTAGAAATTGAGATGGAAAAGATTAACATCCCAGCAAAAAAAAAAAAAAAAAAATGGACAAAAGGCAAGTCTAGTTACAGATGAAAACACATGACCCTTCAACATGTGATAATAAGCCCAATCTCACTCATAAGATCAAAAAATTTGACAACAGACACTGCGGTCTGTTGGCAAGGTGGTGACAGTAATTCACACATGGCTGGTTAAATGATAAAACTCTGATGAAGAACAATTTGGCAATATCTATCAAAATTACAAGTAAATTTGTCCTCTAGCCTAGCAATTCTATTTCCAAGAATTCACTCTATAGGTGTACCTACACACAGAAGAAATAAAGCATGTACAAGGTGATTTTATTGTAACATGGTGTGTAATATCAAAGGTTAGAAAGAATTCAAGTGACCAACAAGCAGATGCTGATTAAAGGAGCTCTAGTACATTCATACACTAAATGAGTATGCGGTCAGGAAGCTTTCCATGTACTTCTTCAGAGAAATTCCTACAATATATTATTAGTGAAGAAAGGAAGACGCAGAACAGTGCCTACAGTATTTTGCCTTCTGTGTAAGAAAGAGAAGAGAAAATATGTTTGTAACCGCAAAAATACTGGAAGAATATAGAAGAAATTGAAATAAGTGATCATTCATAGGGGAAGAGTGAAGAAGAGCAGGGAGGACAAAGCTAGGGGTGGAAACATGACTTGAATGTATACGTTTTTACATTGTTCTGAATTCCGAACTGTGGCAACATACAGGAATTGAATGTAAAATTAAATAACCAATATTTACTTTTTAATACTGTGAAAGATTTCCTTGGCTTTATTCTGTATCATCTTAAATTAGCTGATAAAAAAAACCATTTAATACTCTTTTTAAATTTAATTCCCCCCAAAATGTCTTAAGTTGCCATAAGAAACCACATTTCAGGGGCATAGTCGTTAAATTAGCATAGTCGTTAAATTCCTAACCTTTTTGCCTTCTATGCAGTTTGGCCTCAAGCCATTTACCCAGCATCAATTCTCCAAATGTATCCTTCATTCCAGCCAGCATATCAGCTATTAATACATGTGAAAGAGCCTCAAAGCAGCAGAAAAGAAAGAGTGCTAGAAGTTATGAAGAGAAGAGGGGAGACAACTCCAGGTAAGGAAAGGAGCATCCAGGAGAGATCTTGGGTGAATCTGCATTAGGGCAGAGCAGATCCAGGCTCCTGGATGTTTATGATGTGGGACCACAGACCCTTCAACCACATTAACCACCAAGAAGTGTTCATTTTGTATCTTCTGTATTGGAGTTGGTCTCAGTTCCTCCACTTAGGAAAGATCTTAAACTTAAGAGCTTGTAGATAGTCTCTATGAATCAATTACTTCAGTACGTGGCATACTGCATTATTAGTCCCAAATTTCACTCTTCCTTGTATCTATCTATACACCGTGGGCAAGTTACTTAACAGTTCTTCCCAGTAAAGGCAAAGTGAATTTCCCCACATCATTAGTGTTGGCCTTGGCGGTGAAACTTGCTTTAGTCAATGGAATGTGGATAGAAGTGACTGTGTCTGTTAAGATTTCAGACATGAAAAGACATTGTGTATTTTGGCTCACCTCTCCTGCACTTCTGCCATATCAATAAGAACATGCCACAGCTAACCCACTGGTCCAAGAAAGATGAGAGACATGTGGACATCTGGATCTAACTTGTCGTCTGAGTCAAGCCCAGCCAAGCCTAGATTAGCCCCTCAGCTAATACACAGGGCAAAAATAAATTGTTGTTTTAAGCCACTGACTTTTTAGGCAATTTGTTGTGCAGCATCACTGTGGTAATAGCTGAGTGATACACGAGTATGATCAAAAACTACGGTGAATGCTTACATTTAAAAAAATTTATTACAGTAAAAGATGCATTGCCATTAATCCCCCTCCAAATACTCCCCGTTGCTTTGAACACACTTATTCCATCATTCTTGCCACTTTCTGAAGCAGTTCTGGAAGTCCTCTTTCGAGAGTGTCTTTAGTTGCACTGTTGTGGCTGCCTCAATGTCCTCAATCGATTCAAACGTTTATCTTTCATGGTCATTTTGACTTTGGGGGAGAGCCAGACATGGCACAGTGCCAGATCCAGTGAATACGATGGATGAGGACACACCGTAATGTTTTTATTTGACAGAAATTTCCATACCAGAAGCGATGTGTGACATGGAGCGTTGTAATGATGGAGGATGAAGTAAAGACCCTCACGAAAGAGGACTTCCAGAACTGTTTCAGAAAGTGGCAAAAATGATGGCATAAGTGTGTTCAAAGTGAGGGGGAGTATTTTGAGGGGGATTAACGACAATGTGTCTTTTACTGTAATAAATTATTTTAATTTAAACATTCACCGTATTGTTTGATCACACCTCATATCTGATTAATCTGGTTCTAGAAATAGATATAAAAATGTGATTTCATTTTGTCCCCATAAAAAAATTTATTTTACCCACCTATTTGCTGGTGTCTTGAGTGCTTTTTTTAAAAGAACAAAGTGTTTTATTGCACAATTAAAAATGAATGCCTCAAAATACATTATAAATAAAATGTTATTTTGAGGTAATAGGTATGGGCTGAATTGTGTCCCCCAAAATTCACATGTTGAAGTCCTAGCCCCCAGTATCCTAGTACGTCAGAATGTGACTATATTTTTAGACAGAATATTTAAAGAGGCAATTAAGTTTAAATGAGGTCTTTAGGGTGAACCCTAATGCAATATGACTGGTGTCCTGATAAGAAGAGCAGGTTAGAATCTAAAAACCCTGCAATGATTTCAACTAAGCTACATATTTACCTTTCAAGAGAATGCTCACCCTTCACATGCTCCATCTCTGCCCCTTCTCACTGCCTCCAGACTGAAATCCAAAGTTATACTGCAGGGTGCCATAGAGAGACAAAGGCAAAGTATGAAGGGGGAAAAAAAGGAAAAGGCTAGATATCAAAATATGTGTATAATGTTTCTAACTTCAATTGTAAAAACTGGGAGAAATTATGTGAGAATAAAACCTGTTGGTCCTACTCCACGGAATAAGAAAAAGAATTTTAAAGTAAACCAAATACATCGATGGAATGCATTATCAGGAACTCTGGATTTCAGGTGCCAGAGTTGACTGAAGCTTGGGTTCAACAATAGCCTGCTCCAAAAGAAGTTCGGTGTCCTGAATTTGTTATTATAGAGTAGAACACTTATGATGTGAGTGAAGGCAATTATGGCAGGAAGTGCTGAGGGAAATCTCCTGAAAGTGCTTCTGTCTATCAAAATATTTTTAAAAGAGCAATAATGCACATCTTGGGGAATCACAGGAATTACTTATAGCACAAATGTTGTAAGGACCAGGGACTGCTGTTTTTTATTATGTCTCCACTTAACTCCTGCTTTGAACTGTTCCAAAGATACCTGGATGTTGAACAATGAATATGAATTACTGTAAACTTAATCTGATGGTGATTCCAGTTCCAGATGTAATATTTTCTGGAGTAGATTAACATAAACCTCGGTACTCACATAGACTTTGATACGACAAAAGATTTTTATCCAGAAAATCTAAGAGTTCGTTGCTTTTGTCTGGTAGGAATGGCAGTACATCTTTATTCCTCCATCTTTTCCTATAATTTTGTAAGTACCCAATTTGCTGTATTAAATATTTTACTGAAGAAAAAAGGAGATTAGGACACAGATATGAGCAGAAGAAAGACCACGTAAAGACATAAGGATGAGATGGCCATCTACAAACCAAGGAGAGAGGCCTCAGAAGAAACTGACCCTATTGCCACCTTAGACTCAGATTTCTAGCCTCCAGGACTCTGAGAAAATACATTTCTATTATTTAAACCATCCACTCCATGGTATTTGTTATGGCAACCCTAGCAAACTAAATATAGATTTTGGTACTGACAAGTGAGTTGCTGCTGTCACAAATATCTAAAAATGGTGGAAGTGGCTTTAGAACTGGTTAACAGATACAGATAATGCCTTAAACTTCATCCTTCTACAGTAAAGTGCACTGAGTAACAATCTGAGGTGCCAGGAACATACCTCTTCTGGGTCGGGGGACTTGGGATCGGTTCTCACCACGCCTATCTCTCCTCAGGCTCAAACTCCGGAATGTGAGTCAGCCTTGAACGTTAGAGGTGGAGAATGGGGAACTCGCCTGACACTGGTCAATCAATAGCGCAGAGCATAGAAAAGATGTCAGGGCTGGCTGTCTAAGGGGAATGTTTGAAGAACTTGACCTCCTTCCTAGGGTTTCCAGATAAAACACAGGACACTCATTTAAATTTAAATGTCAGAAACCTACTGTTTAAATACATCTCAAATGTTGCAGGCAACATTCTTCTACTAAAGTATGTGTTGTGTATCAGAAATTCAAATTTAATTCGGCATCCTGTATTTGTTAAATCTGGACAGATCTCCTTCCCCTCTACTGTTGCCCAGGATTGAACCTACCGGGTCTTTATAATATAATATAATGTAATGTAATGTAATATAATATAATACCAGGTCTTATATTAATTTTTGCTCCAAAAGACGCAGTAGAGCTGATTGTCCGGCTAGGTCTTATTTTCGGGGAAACAGGTATAATAAGAAATAGTGATGGGGTGATCTCAGGCAGCCACTAGTTAAGAAATGGGAGGCAGAAGAGAAGGGATGTCCCAAAACGTACATTTCTTATCAACAGATGAATGGATAAACAAAATGTGGTATATACATACAATGGAATTTTACTCAGCCTTAAAACGGAATGAAATTCTGACACATGTTACAACATGGATGAACCTTGAGGACATTATGGTAAGTGAGGTAAGCCAGACACAAAAGGACAAACACTGTATGGTTCTACTTATATGAGGTCCCTAGAACAGGCAAATTCATAGAGACAGAAAGTAGAAACAGAGGTTACCAGGGGTTGGGGGGAGGTGGGAATAGGAAGCTGTTGTTTAATAGGTAGAGTTTGTTTGGGTGGATAGAAAGTTCTAGAAATGGACAGTGGGGATGGTTGCACAACATTGTAAATGTACTTAATGCCACTAATTTGCACACTTCAAGTGATTAAAATGGTAAATTTTATGTTATGTATATTTTACCACGATAAAACAAAATATAAAGAGAAGGCTCTTTGCCACTGGCTGGGGAGATTTTTCCCAAGCCATTCAGTCACTGGTCAGTAAGGGATATATATCAATTGAGGGCTACTTCACTATTTTTTAATGATTTGCACACAGGAATATATGACTAGATCATAAGCTCCTTGTTGTTACAAAGCCACGCTTCTTTATATCCTCTTTGGTATAACCCCTATAGATGTTGAAAATTACTCATTAAAATAATTAATGCCTTTGGCCATATATTTCTTTTCCGTCAGTGCAAAGTAGCTTATGATGGGAGCTTTCCATATACTGAGTATTTTTACCAGTGACCCATTATGACTCCTGAGTGGCTCTTCTGGACCAAGTTTTGCTATTTGAACAGACTTTAAGGCATTACATTAAACTAGTTTCGTGAAGTCTGTATCATACACAAAATCCCAAGCCCTTGTTAATATGCTTGCTGTTATCACAGTGGTAGGTGACAGAGCAATAAAGAACTTATACCTCAAATACTTAAGAGATCAATGTCCACCAAAAGAACTTAAGAAGAACTTTGAACCTAGAAAATAATACCTAAAATGTTCTTGAAAACATTGATCTTTTAAGTATTTAAGTAATAATTTCTCACTCCTCTGTGAACCTGATATCAGATGAAGGCTATAATAATAATAATGAAATAAGTTTATTATATTTTATCTTAAATCTGATAACGGTATCCCCTAACAACCAGTCTGAATAAACTTACAGGGAGGATTTATCAAATTGTATCGACAAGTAGAGAAATACTGAATGAATCATCAGAAGATTTTGTTTAAGCACCAAGTCTCTACCCACTTATTTCTCAGATTCCACGTGCAATAAAAAGGATATGAGAGTATCTGCTTCGCCGACCTCACTAAGTTGTTTTGAGAGTCAGATGGACAGTAACCTTGAACACACCCTTGAAACCTATAAAGTATTATATGATATCATGCTGACATTATGAATTTCAGGAGTGAAACTGAACTTATCCCAACCATAGACAAGGAGCTAAACTGCTGGCAAAACTTTTGCATTAAAAAGTCCAGCATGTCTAATCCTTAGGAAACTGAATTCATATTTCAGAAAATATGTTATAGAATGCAGGGCAATAATTAATAGGATAGTAAATGGGACCATGTGTCTGGACCAATTCCCAGGGCTTATTCAAAAAATTCACTCAAGTAACCAACATTTGGTTTGGGAGTCTTTGAAGAGAGTGTTTGATGTATTCAGCAGATAAGAGGTACATAATTTTCTAGAGATGAAGTAAAAACCCTTATTTTTAACAAGTGTAAAATAAGGAAGTCATCAAATAAGTTGTAGACAAGCTTGTAAACTGCATCGTGTCCTTAGTACAGACAGCTAATATCTAATGAGATCTTTCTCCTTGGTAGAATATAGATACCATGGCAAAGGTCACGTTCATTAGAAGTCTGAATGTTCCAGTTGGAAACAATTTCTGCCCACCGAGCCAAAAATCTTAACTGGTTCCTAATATAATTGTATTGCCTTGGCCTCATCAACTTTATGTTCTAGCCAAGTAAACTGAGAGCCTCCCTTCTTCTCCAATGACCTTCAAGAATATACACAAGAGGTGCCTCTTTTTTGAGAGCATGACACAGGGATGCAAGGACAGAATCAGAAGGAAACATCCTGTAGAATAACAATTTCATCTTTGAAAAGTAAAATTACAACGCTCTTGGAGTTATTCAATTTCTAGTGGAAAAAAAGATATCCCCAGCCTCTACTAAGAACATACTCTAAGGGATTCAGAAATTATATTTGTTTCCCTTGAAAAATAAATAAATAGGATCCAATATACCAACTTTGGATGTTCTTAGCGATTCTCCAATTTGGCTACAAAATTAAATTAATTTACTTCAAGATTCTCAGGATTAAAAGATTTGCTCTTAAAAACCTTTCTATTTGAAATTGTTATTGTTGAGGACAGATTTAAAATGCATTAGGTATATTTAGAAAACTAAGGGAAAAATAACAACACTAATTGGGCTGACCCTCCTGCCTCCAGAAAGTTAAGATATATGTTTGACAGGTAATTAAATGCAATATTCTAAAAATGGGAGTGAAATCAACAGAGAAACTCTGCAGAATACCAATGGCAGAGTAGCTTATGTTTCTCTTACCTTCTTTTGACTCCCAGAGAATGTTTTCCACCAAAATGGATATTTGAACCACTGCGAACATGAAAAGCTTCTCTTTGGGAATAATGCATTTTTTGTATTGTTAGAGAGGCAATTTAATTCTGAAGAAAACATGGGTTTTAATATTTGGTAGACATGGGTCCAAATTCTGGTTTTGTCACTTACCAGCTCATGATGCTGTTATTTAATCTCTCCAAGTTTCTGTGGGTTTTTTTTTTCCTGTATAAAATGGGGACAATAATATGCAAGACTGTTAGGAAAACAGGAAATTTTATAAATATTTATATAGTTCATTGCAATGCTAGAGCATAGTATATTCACAATAAAAGTTTGTTGAGCTGCAAATATAGTAAGAATGTCAATCTCAGACGTTAATCTTTGAAAGAGAACATCATCATTGCAAAGATAATAGCTGTTATAATATTTTCCTTAAAAGGGGGTAGTTAACTTCTATTGGGACTATTCTTAGGGCTAATGGCTTTCAAATACACATCTCACTTTGCTCTTAGCACTACTCATACCAACCACAAGCAGATTTAATCCACATCAGCTTTCTCTTTAAAAAGGGTTATAATGGTATCAAACATTGAAAATTTTGATTGGATAATTCAAAGGAGTTCCTACCTGCTGTGATTATGATTGGCTGAGGAAACAAAACAATAAAACACCTACATGTGGGTTGACCTACAAAACTCATTTTCCAACAACAAAAAAGGCATTTAAAAATATGTATATTGTCTGCAAATGGAAAGAGTTATTTTTTCAATTATTAATTTTCATCCTATTGTATTTATTTTATTAAATTTATTGGGGTGACAATTGTTAGTAAAGTTACATAGATTTCAGGTGTACAATTCTGTATTACATCATCTATAAATCCCACTGTGTGTTCACCACCCAGAGTCAGTTCTCCTTCCATCACCTTATATTCGATCCCCCTTACCCTCACCTCCCGTCCCCCACCCCCCTTGTATTTCTTTAGGGCCAGCAGGAATAAGATTTGCAAATAAAATGAAAAGGGATGCCCATATTACATTTCAAGGCTTGGAAAATGCTAATGAGATTTTTTAACTCTAAAAAAACCTCACAGAAATAAAAATATATTAAAAGGAAATCCACAAAAAATAAACAAGATAAATGCACAAAAAAATCAAAGACTGAGTATGTATTAGAGTCCAGTGAATTGGTCTGCT
Organism: Rhinolophus sinicus; assembly: GCF_057876585.1. Classification (NCBI taxonomy): domain Eukaryota; kingdom Metazoa; phylum Chordata; class Mammalia; order Chiroptera; family Rhinolophidae; genus Rhinolophus; species Rhinolophus sinicus. Next base: position 17,521,767 of record NC_142518.1, on the reverse strand, counting down.
TGGGATATATATATATATATATATATATATATATATATATATATATATCCATCCATCCATCCTATTTGTGGTGATTTCCTTTGGTTTGAGCATGGACAAATTTTCTCTCCACTAAGAATGGGTTCTTTTATTCTCAGTTTCATTAAAGTAATAGTGGACTCAACTTTTCCTTAGTATTGTGGGATACCATGCTGAGGAAATGGTTTCAAATAATGAGCACTGGGGGGTGAATGAAATGCTGCTCATATTTACACTAGCACACGGGCACAAACAAAAGCCCCAGCACAATGGCAGCATTCTGTTGATCTGCTGATTTTCTCCAATATGGTTCCTACAGAGACACAATAACAAGGGAAAACAACAAAAAGTCAGCTAAAAGGTCTGTTATGGGGATGGGGAGGAACACCTTTTAAAAATAAGACTATAACATGCTCATATAGTGCTGCAATTCACCCACACTGGTCAAAATAATTTATGAAGATGAAGTTTCAAGTCTATTCAAAATATTGCCACAGGGAGCTCTACTGGTGCATGTGAAATAATAGAATCTGAGGGCATTAGCCAGTCTAAAGGAGATGTTCGTTATCTATGCCACCCCTCCTCCTTCCCCTTCTTACCCACCATCCAATTCAAGAGTATTGTTGGAGGCAGCAATAGTATTTAGTCAGAAGTGGACACAATTCATAATGGGTGAACTGTACAGTACATAACAGGGATGATTTTACGACCTGTGAGCTTCACCACTATGCCTCCCATTTTTATGAAACAATAACAATTTTTACTAATTTATGAGATTTCCCACTAGAAGACTGAAATCAATACCATGTGTCTAACTGGCCTTCCCATCCCAGGCAACGTTAATTTTGTATGCACCTTTAACAAAGATTAAATTCCATAAACTTGGGGGTGGGGGGTGGGAGATGAAGGTTAGGGGGGTCAATATATGGTGATGGAAGGAGAACTGACTCTGGGTGATGAACACACAATGGGATTTACAGATGATGTAATACAGAATTGTACACCTGAAATCTATGTAATTTTACTAACAATTGTAACCCCAATAAATTTAATTAAAAAAAATAAATAAATAAAAAAATTCCATAAACTTCAGGAAAAGGGAAGAGAATACCTTAATCTGGGATTTTCTTAATTAGTTGTAATGTTCTGTATGTCTATAGGTCATTTACATCAGATTCTCAAAATCAGTCACCATAATGGAAGGCATAATATATACTGCAGTGACTTGTTCTGATATCTTTGTAATAAAAATCAACAGCATTTCTGCATGCCAGGTGCTGGTAGGTACATTGCGAAACAAAATCTAGGCATAGGGAAATGGCCGGCCTTAACCCCAATTATTAGGAGGTGGAATAAAAGTCAAAGTGACACAATAAGCCACATAATGAATTTAATGACACTCAAATAGCTTGGTCTTTGTTGGATGCCACTGGCCTCCCCCTCAACATCCTATTCATGCCTGTCACAATTCTGGTAGCATCATTTTTTTACTGACAATTTTCAATTTCCATGACTCTTTGGATCGATTCGACTGCCCAATCGCTGCAATTGAAGAGTTGGAACAAAGGTAAGTTGATGGCTCAAAATAATTTTTTAAATTTATATTTAAGTTCTTCTTCCTCTATCACCACGACTCTCCCCTCCCCCTTCCCCAATTCCCATCTTCCTTTCTATATTTGTGTATTAGGTGGAAGAAAGGTTAAAGAACAATGGGAGAATTGGAAGGAGGAGAGAAATTTAGTAACAACTCATGGCTCCTAAGGCCCAATACCAGAACCTGTGATATCATTCCACAAAGGCATGAAGATTGGAAGAGACTCAAAAATGAATTCGTCAGTGAGGCCACCATGGGGAACAGTTTTGACCTTAGATGACAAAATTTGAATTCAAACACTCCTAGATAGAAAAGCAACAAAACCTAAAGGAAATGGAGTTGAGTAACAATTATGGTGAGTAATCAGAAATCTTTCAGTTGTCACTGACAGAAATCTAATACAAGATGACAAAAATAAAGGGGATTTTTAAATTATATAATTAAAAAGTCCAGGGAGCTTCTAGCTTCAGGAATGGTTTGAATCAGGGGCTGAAATAATGTCTTCAGGACTCTATCTCCCTCTGTCTCGCCATTCTTCAGCTCTATTTTTCTCAGTAGGTTCTTCCCTGTCTTTCATCCCAACAGTGCAATTGTCCCAGCAGAAGAAAAAGGAAGCTTCACCTTCTCAATATTTTCAATGAAAACACCCAGGTTTGCGTTCCACTGATCAGGACAAGGTCACATACCCACCCCTCTAGTGAGGGGAAGTAATGAGGAGGGATATACTGGCCCAACCCAAACTTCATGATCTGAGAGTTTTCCAAGGGAAAACTGAAGTACTATTACCCCAGCAGAGAGGAACGGGGAGAGAGAACAAAGCAAAAGATATCCACCACATTAGAGCTACATGCTAAAGGAGAAAGTGTAATCTAGATATGTACAATTTGGTTAATATAAGAGAAATTGCTAATTGTCCCCCAATATCCATTTTTTCTTTATTTCTTTTGGTAATAGATTTCTCAAGCTCTATCTGGTACACCACCATCCTTACAGCTAGGTGTTGCTGTTCAGCTAAGTTTAGGTTGAGAGGCAGTGACAGAAAGTCATGTGCAACTTTCACATCATCTCAAAGATGAAAACGTTTCCAGGAACTTCTTCATTGTCCTTTCTTGCTCTCTGAGAAATTGCCACCACTATGCTGCCACCTTGGACCATGATCTAGAAGCCACATATTGAAGATGGCAAAGTTGACCCACTAACCTGAGTCAATGAATGGCCTAGCAGAGCAGAAATGGAATAGTCCGCACAACCTAAACTCCCCATCTGCCTTTGCACATTCACATGAGGCAGAAATAAGCACCTTATCCATTATCTTACATGTCTTATTTAAGTCACTATATATTGGGGGTTTTTTGTTTAACCTGCATCTGTACCTTAATATATTAAAAACTCACTGTGGCCACGTTCTAGAGAAAAATGGCCAAAAGTATTTTAAAATAATGGCCCCAATAAGCGTTTGTGAGTACATTTTATTATATGTCTGACAATTACATTCGCAAACTCATCTGATACTAGAAAAAGTACTACACACCTCATTGTTATCACTACGGTTACTTTGAAGCACTCCCCTCGGGAAGCTATGCACTGTCGACCACCCTTCAAAGCCTTTTTCTGGAATGGCCATCAGAGCTGTCGTTGGATTACCCTTGATGTCCTGAATGTCATCAAAATGTCTCCCTTTCAATATTTCCTTTATCTTCGGGTAAAGAAAGAAGTCATTGGGGGCCAGATTAGGTGAGTAGGGAGGGTGTTCCAATACAGTTATTTGTTTCCTGGCTAAAAACTCCCTCACGGACAGTGCCGTGTGAGCTGGTGCATTGTCATGATGCAAGAGCTCCTTCAGGACCATTTTTGCACAGATTTTCTCATGCCAAGATTTTCAGTTAAGATTTTCCTAACTGTTTCTCTATCGATGTTTACTTGGTCTGCTATGCTTCTCACTGTCAGCCAAGGATTTTGATGTACAGTTTGATGAATTTTTGCAATGTTTTCATCAGTTCTGCTCATAACTGGCCGCCCTGGCCTCTATTTATCAGTGATGTGTTCGCTCCCCTCAGAAAAACGTTTAATCCATTTGTACTCTGATGTTTTCTTCATGGCATTGTCCCCATAAACTTGGACTAACATGTCCCTGATTTCACTTCCACTCTTGCCCAAGTTTAACAACAAATTTACTGTTTGTTTGTTGCTCTTAGTCAAGCTCAGGCATTCTCGCGATGGCACCCCCAAACATGCAACAACAATAATGAACTCCACTCAGGAAGACACCGCCACATGTAGACATGAACACAGCTGTGAGACATTGATATACCAAGGGTATGAAACACTACCAAGCTGTTTGTACTGTGCTGCCAGTGTAAGCGCACGGTGGCAAGTTCGCGAACTTAATTGTCAGACTTCATATGTAGATTTTATGTAACCACAACACTAGGATATATAATAAGAGCATATTTCTTAATTTTTATAACATTATAACAAGTTTTGTGGTTTATTAGCTCCATACACAAGTAAAAGAGTAACAACGGTTAATTGAATGGTAGAATTAGACATTATTTTTACACTCTTCTTCATGCTTGTCTTCATTTTGTAAATTTTCTAAAATTAACTTATGTTTGAAATAAAATCAAGGTTATTATCAATCTTATTAAAAGGAAGAAAACGGCTTTTCCAAGGAAGTTCTGTTCAGGAAATTAAGACACATTTACTGCTCAGTGAGTGATGATGTAGCAATGGTCAAGAGCCAAATACAGAATCTCAGATACTGTGGTAGATTGCAAAAAAGGCCACAAAGTCTTTCCATTTCTGTATGTATCCCCTTTGCAATGTGACTCTGCAGCTCCCTCCATCAAGAGATTGAATCCATTCCTCCACCCCTTGAAATACGAGTTTGGTCATGTGACTTGCTTTGATCAACTGAGGCATTACCAAATGTGATAAAAGCCGAGACTTAAAAAGTACTTGTGCATTGGAGCTTGTTCTTTCTTGCTGCTCTTGGAAACCCTGAAAACACATGTGAACAAGCCTAGGCCAGCCTCCCGGATGATGACATGTGCCTAAGTTATCCCTGTTACCCCAGATGACATCAGGTCAACCACCAGACATGTCAGTGAGGCCATACTAGACCATACAGCCCTGGCCATGCTGGCCCAGACCAGAGGAGCCACCAAGATAATCCACAGAATTGTGAGAAATAATCCCATTCATTAAAGCCACCAGTTTTGTGGCTGATTGCCATACACCCTCTTAAATATAGGACATCCTCTAGTACAATCATGTGAAAAGTATAGTACATGCTGTACACGTATTATTGGTAAAAATGATGAAATGACTAGGGAATATGTACATATCATTATTTGAGTTTATTTGGCCTAAAGCATAGGAAAGAAATGACTAAAGCAGCAAATTAGAAATTGAAAGCAATAATGAATAAGGCCTTTTTAAAGTTACAAGGTTCAAGTACCATTATGCAACTTTTTCACTCATAAAATTCTCAGGAGAAATGGCAGGATAGTCATAGATGTTTTGAACTGGAAAGGAATTTACAGTTCCTAAAACTCATGCACTTCGCCTTACAGTGACGAAACTGAGACAGAAAGGTGAGTTGGTTTTCTGTTTTACACAACTTATGCCAACTCAAAAAAAAAAAAAAAATGCTTCACTGCACTGTGAAGGCCTCTTGATTCAAACCCCAAATTGTAGGGCAATTTCACAAACTCAGAGACAACAGGTTTAGGAATTTTGAATCAGGAGACTGCCTGACACTTAGTAAGAGCTCAACATGTGAAAATCACACGTAGCTTCTGGATGTAACAAGTCACAGCTAGTCCAAGGAGCTTTCCACAAACACTGGCTCAGTTCCAAAACAGCACCCTTGTGCTCTTTCTCTAAAATGCATCACAGAAAAATCTAGAGTACACAAAAATTTGAAAGAAGAGGATGGATTGGTGCAGCCACTACGGAAGTCAGTGTGGAGGTTCTTCAAAAAATCAAGAATAGAATTACCACATGACCCTGCAATCCCTCTCCTGGGAATCTACCTAAAATATCTGAAAACATTTATCCATAAAGATATATGTGCTCCAATGTTCATTGTAGCTTTATTTACGGTGGCCAAGACGTGGAAACAATCAAAATGTCCTTCGACAGATGAATGGATAAAGAAGTTGTGGTACATATACACAATGGAATACTATCTGGTGGTAAAAAAAAAGATGAAATAGTGCCACTTATGACCACAGGATGGCTCTTGAGATTATTATGTTAAGCAAAATAAGTCACAGAGAAAAAATTGAGAACCATATGACTTATATGTGGGATATAAAACTGGAAAGCAACAAAGGAACAAGACAAACAAATAAAGAAACAAAAACTCATAGACACAGACAATAGTTTAGTGGTTACCAGAGGGTAAGGGGAGAGGGGGGTGGGAGATGAGGGTAAAGGGGATCAAATATATGGTGATGGAAGGAGAACTGACTCTGGGTGGTGAACACACAATATGATATATAGATGATGTATTACAGAATTGTACACTTGAAACCTATGTAATTTTACTAACCATTGTCACCCTAATACATCTAATTTAATAAAAAGTAGAGAATGGATATATTCTTTTTGGCAATTACAGATAGCAAGAACTTTGTAAAAACCTTAGATTTCTTTTCTGCCACACATTCCTGATGAAAACTTGGCTAGAGACAGAGCTTGTGTCCCCTCTCCAAAGTTTATACATTGAGACGAATCCGCAATATGATGGCATTTGGAGATGGGGACTTTGGGAAGAGATTGGGTCATGAAGGTGGAGCCTCATGAATGGGGTAAGTGCCCTTATAAAAGACCCCAGAGAGCTGCCTGGCCCCTTCCACACGAGGACACAGTGAGAAGATGGCCGTCTATGAACCCAGAACAGCTCTTACCAGACACTGAATTTATCAGAACCTTGATCTTGGACTTGCCAGCTTCCAGAACTATGAAAAATAAATGTTTGTTGTCTACATCATCCACTCTATGGTCTTCTTGTGGTAGCAGTCCAAACTAAGAGAAACATATACAGCTAAAATAAAAATCCACTAGAATGGTACACTCCGTTTCCTGTTGCAAACCAACCACCTCAAAACTCAGAGGCTTAAAACAATAGTTTACTATTTCTCACAATTCTGCAGGTTGACTAGGTGTTCCCTGTGCTATCTCTGGTGGATTCATTCATGAACCTGTACTTGGCTGGCAGACCAGCTGGAGCTGGGTTCAGCTGGGACAGATGGCATAGCTGAGCCCCTCTCTATGTGACCCCTCATCCAGGACTTCTTCATGGAATGGTGATCCCAGGGCAGCACACAAATAGGACAAAGACACTGGAACTTGCAGATCTACTGGTCAAAGAGAGTTACATGGCCAACTCAGACTCAAGGGGTAAGGCACCAGACTCCACTTTTTGATGGGATGAACTGCAAAACATTGTAGCCTTGCTTTTCAACTCACCACAAACACTCTGATCCAGGGTCAGATATCTACTTTTCTGCCATTTGCACTTAATGAAAAATGACACCACTGAAATAAAATTTCCTAGAATTGCACACCTAAAGCTTTCAGCAGCACCAAACTGGAATTTTTTTTACAGAGACAGTGGTTCTTGCCTTACAGTGATTGTCAAATATATTAATAACCTTCCTGAACAAGATGCTGCATTAGGAATTATACTGAAGAGTTATCACCATCAGTGATTTCCAAGATGATTATAAATTCAGCACTGCCAATGCATTAATGCCACAAACAGCAGTGCTAGTCTTTTTTCCATCAAATTGAAGATTTAAGGTTTTAATGTTAAAAGGTATAGGAATAGGAAATATGGATGAAGCTTAAAAATAATCTTTAGGTGAAGATCTTTTTAAAGCATGTCCCACAGGCAGAAACCACAAATGAAAAGACTGATAGCTTTGAATATACACAAATTAAATACCCCTGTATAACAAATAATATATCACATTAAACAAGTAATAAAAACAAGTGCTTACAGTATTTACTAAGCACTGAGTATATTCTAAGTCCTTTGTGTATTTTAATTCTTTTTTTTCATTTTAATTCATTTTATGACAGTCCTATGAGGTAGATACTATTATTTTCTCCATTTTTAGGTGAGCAAACTAAGGCACAGAATGCTTATGTAAGATACCAAGGTCAGGTAGTAAGTAGCAGAGCCAGTATTTGAACCCGAGCAGTATTGCTCCAGGGTCTAAATTCTAAATCAGTATGCTCTACAGAAAACCTGGAAAACATGAGCAAAATAAATATGACAAAGCCTTGATACCACTGATATGTTAAGAACTCTTGCAAATAAAAAAGAAACAGAAAAATACACCATTTTCTATGGACAAGGGCTAAGGACAAAAAATTCACAAATGGGAAATGTACATGGCCTATAAAATATGAAAATGTTCCTCTTCCTAGGAATCATGAGAACTCTAACAAGATACCATTTGTCTCCTGGCCAGTTTAGCAATGCCAAAAAAGAAAGAATGATAATACTCATGGATGTTATCTCCTTGCTGGTAGGAAAATAAATTAATAAAATACTCCTGGAGGATAATTTGGAAGAGGATAATCTCCAACTGATATATATATATATGCCATTCAACCGTTCAAATATGCATACAGTTTGATCCAGCAGTTTTACTTGTAGCAACTTTTGCAAAGAAATAATCAGACAAGCACATGGAGATGTAAGTTACAGAAATTTATTGTAGTATTGTTTATAATAGTTACTAAAATCAGGGAAAAGTAGAAGAGTGATTAAGTATACTATGATTCCTCCATAAATGAAGTACTATTTAGCTTTTAAAAATGATGATGCGAATTTCCATTTCTTGACCTGGAAAGAGGGTCATGAGATACTGTTAAATGAAAACTGTTTACAAAACTGTTTAAAGAGCATAATCCCATTTTTTTAAACTCTGTGTATATATAGATTATTCTCTCTGGATCACAGTTTTTTTTTCTATTTTTATAATGTTATATTTTAGTTTTTGCATAATCCTTCATGTATTTCATGTATTACTTCTACAATCATAAAAAAGATAATTGCCTCAATTCTAGAAGTTTACAATACTGAAACTCTTCCCAAACCCTAAAATGATTCCCTTTACAAAATCCGATAAGCAAGAAGACTGCTCTTCTGTTACCCATCTCAGAGAACACCTATGTGATTGATTTTGGTAGAAACATGAGGCGAGCATTTACTGTTACACAGTAAAGGGCTATTTGATACTCAGAACTACCCAGGGTCATTGCCCATGGCCTCCAACACCATATCCCCTACCTGTGCAGCTTTAAAATCACCAGTCATCTGAGAGCTGAAAATGATAGAAATGACAAATCACAGTTCCCCAGAGCTCACTGGCCAATCCCATTCAAGGGGAAAAAAAACAGTCCAGTAATATATACTTTCAAATGGGTTTGAGGAGAGAGGATGAGAGCCCAGGAAAAGTCACTTCATAAGTGCAGGCAATTAACAGTCACTGCATCACTGGCCTTCTTAAGCAAAGATGTCACATGCTCAGAGCCAGGGACAGTCAGAAGCTGCAGAATGTCCCTGCCTGCTGACTGATGAAAATGACTGACGCTGGGGTGCCAGCTGAAAAATCAATTATTCCCATTTACGAGGCAACTGCCCCCTGCACACCAAACAGCGGCAGGTCGCAGGAAGGGGAGATTGCTGTGGCTTGTTGTTAGCATGCGCTGTCCATTTCTCTGGCCTTGGAGCGCAACAATAGCAAAGCCAATGGGCTGCTCCAACTAAGGAACAGAGAAGTGGGGCGTCAGGCACCAACTGCATCCCAAGCACATCCTAACTACGCTGCCACAGACAAATGACAAGGGGGAAGATTCCTCGTCCCACCATCATCGTTGTCCATATTCTGTCCATCTTATTTTCCATTAATAAGAAGGAGAACCCGAAGTCTTGTGTATTCCAAATGATTAGGTCACTTTTGCTAAAAGTGGGAAAATAGGTATTGGCTTTCAAAGGCTCCTCAGCTGTTTTATTGTCCTACTCATCACTTGCCTTATATCCTGGGGGGTCCCGAAAGTCCTCTTTTGGTATGTGGAGTTGTTTTTTCAAAGGGCAGGACCTATGAAAGTTAAGAAGTTCAGAAAACTCGTTTCAGTATTTGCCAAGCACTGTGAAATAAGAAAATACAGACCTTGGTTTGTCAAATCACGTATGGTTAAAATGTATTTTAAGAAAATACTAGTATGGCTCTAATGTCTGCTGCTCTTTGTAAATAAAAGTTACAGAATTGTGGGGATGCAAAATGGTATAGACATTTTGGGAAACAGTTTGGCAAATTCTTATAAAGTTAAGTATACACTTACCATATGACCTAGCAATTCTACTCCTAGCTGAAATGAAAATTTATGTTCTCATAAAAACCTGTGCATGTCTATTTATGAAAGCTTTATTCATAATATCCCCAAACTGGAAACAATAAAAATGTCCCTCCACTGGGAGTTACAGAATGGGTAAACACACTGCCACACATAAATAGAATGGAATGTTGGTCAGTAATAGGATGGAACAAACAACCGGGATATGTGAAAACATGGATGGATTTCATAAGTATTATACTAAGTGAAAGAGACCAGGCTTAAATCCACATACTATATGATTTCATTTACAATTCCATTCTGGACATGGTAAAACTATAAGGACAGAAAACAGATCAGTGGTCGATAGGGGTTGCAGGTGGGGTAGGGGCTAACTACAAATGGGCAGCTGGATTGGAGGTATTTAGAGTGATGGAACTGCTTTGTATCTTGATTGTGATGGAGGTTACATGACTGCATGTGTTCGTCAAAACTCACAGAGCTGAGTCAAAACTCACAACAGAAGAGTGAATTTTACTGTATATAAATTGCAGCTTAAATTTTAAAAACTGAAGAAAAAATTAGGTAGGAAAAAGAATTCAAGGAACTCCTCTACAGTGGTAAACCACTTTGTCTCCCATCTTAATACACTTTCCTACTGTTTCACCATCCTTGCTTTTGCCACATTCTCTCCTGTTACATCCAGGCTAGAGTTGCAATGCAATTTGGAGCTGGAGTAGACAGGACTCTCCAGAGCATATCCCTCTTTGCAAGGCTTTAGTACCATGGACAGAAGCACTAGCCAAGGCCAGTCTACATTTAAAAATGCATTCATGGCTGCTCACATCTCAAAGCCTTTCCTCCAAAAGCTTCCTGAAAGAGTTAGATCAAACAGGGAGGATGTCACGTAGAGCACCAGACAAAAATTTAGGAGTCCTGGGTGGAGATTTACCAAATCTGCCACTAGTGCACAATGTGATCTTAAACAAGTTACTTCACCTTATATCTGTCAAGATCTCAGCAGGAAAAAAGTCAAGTCCCGTAGCTCAAGAGACTTCCAAAAGTTTTGGGAGAATGAAAGGAATCAACAAGGAGTGTTGAAACACCCAAACATTAGCTATAATGGGAAGCTGTTCCCACATTTAGTCCTGAAGATGCAAGAGGAGGAGGTGATAGTATTACAGGGACCTGGTGATACATGAAGCTGTGAAAGAGGCGCTTTCCTAGCAGGAGCTATGGTCATGAAAGAATGACCCAAAGCCAAGATCACACTCCAAAATTTGAAAACACCATTTACCTCCTCCCCTCCCTAATTTCCTATAGGCTAAACCCAACAGGCCAGCTAGAAAGGGAGCTTAAGTGATGTAGGACTTGGTGATCAGCTTCCAGGACTCAGGTCAGGGCAGAGAGGGACAGACAATGGATCCTAGAAAAAGTGGAATGGAGAGAGCACTGAGGATAACAAGGACCACATTATTTACTAAAGTCATGTAGTTTGACAACCTCTAAAATTCTTGGTGTATAAATAGTCTATGAATTTATCTGATAGTCAACTTTCAAAGCAAGCACCCCCCCACCACGTTCCCTATGAACCATACTTCCAGATAAAATAATTCAAATTTCCTCAAGAATGTAGTTACCATCAGCCATTGGGCGAAGTTTTTCATCCAGCTAAACTGAATTTTACCCAGTCAATGGGATGGTCAATATCCATTGTCAAGCAGAACCTTTTGAGAAAAATTATCAGTACTCTATCAAAACTTTGACCAAGATGGTTGAAAGGAATAAGTGTATGACCAAATCGTGGCTTTAATCAGTTAGAGTTAAAGATCCCAGAGATTTGTTCTAGAAAAGGGTGCAGCCATCTGGTAGGGCTTGCTTCCTCCTCAACCACCTCAGTAGACTTATGAATATAGATAGGAATATAATATAGACATGAAACAGAAATAGCCTGAAATCCTCCAATTTTTAAAATTTAGTTTTTACTCTATATGTAACATATGTCTGTCCTGACTCCATAACTCTATAAGAGACTATGAGTCTTTGTTTGTTTGTGTATTTATTTAGATAAAGTGCCAGAACTGAAACACAAATTACATGGAAAACTGGGTCACATGAAGATAAACACAGTCTATTTTCAATCCTTAGAGCACTGCTTAGGTCTTACGAGTTATGAGATCTGCTTTACTTTGATATTTTTTCCACAATCTTCCAAGCGACACTCTTTCTTCTTCCCTTAAACTCAGAATTTTTTTTTATCTCTGTGTATGTTTCCAGCTTCAAGGGGAATAAAAACCACTGCAACATGAGAAAGAGAACTATACAGGGTGGCAAGCCAAGCCCGGCCTTAAGCAGCGTAACTTCTGTTGTGTTCTCAAGTCCACAAACTCCATTCAGTAGGGCATAGGTGTTGCCACCCAACAAATCATAAGCCTTGCAGTTTCCCCACTGTACTCCCAGCGACGCTCAAGTCCAGGGAGGTCCTTGAGAGGATGTAAGTGGTACTGAGGCTAGTCTGTCTGTGTCAAAACCCTCATGCTCTTCACCCATCAGGCACTGAGTTGTTAGACTGATGCTTAAGTGTAACAATGCATTAAGCAGGTCAACTGGGGCTCCCAAATTGAAAGCAAGGGGCTAAGTAGCATGTGGATTGCTGATACCCTTCCAATTTAGGGTCTTCTTCCAATTTAAAGACTGCCTGAATCTACTCCCAGGTGATATAGTCAGACAACCTGTGGCTGGATTTAAGCCACACTGATTTTCTGAGCAGTTCCATAGAGGGTGACCAACAACCTGGCTAATTTGCCTCACAGTGTGGGGGTAGAGGCCCTCTGGCAGTATTCAAAGGGCTGCACTAAGGAGATTCCCAGTGTCGCACAAGAGTAATTGCAGTTCTGACCCACTTTCCAGGCCTGTGGCAAAAGTACAAAATGGACTCTTCTTGGAAACCTTTCCTTCTTTTTTACTGAATCGCCTTTCCTTCCACCTCTGTTCCCCATCCTGTCCTCATAAAAAGCCATCCTTTTTCCTGTTTCCCATCCTGCACTAATAATGACCTATGACTCGCCAGAGCCCCAATCTGCAGGACACCAATCAGTGGCTGTCCTCCCCCCAGAGTCCCTTGATTCAAAATCATTTCTCCCTTCCTAACACCTGATTAAGGTACGGGTGATGAAGAAATGAAATATTCTCAAGAAATATCTGCAATTTGAGATGGAAATTGTTAAACCAAAATAATATCACACTCAAAGAAAATAGCTAGGAAACGGGCTTCTCCATTTTCTATTAACTTTGCCTCCTTAAGCTGTCCAGAGTAAAGACAGAGGAGGGGAGGGGGACAGGGAATTTTCCATCATTTCAGACTTCCTTTCTCAAAGGGAAAAACAACTTCTATCTGGCCTCCTCCATAAAGAGGAAATGAAGAAAGGAACACTTCTCTCTCCTTCTGAAAGCCACTGCTTACTTCATGATACCCCATTTCTACCTTATAAGTAAGGTTTGAATGAGGTCATTAAATCTATTTTTTAACAATTTATAGTAAAGCATCCTTTTTAAAAACAAGTTTATTAAATGTTTGTCATAGATCCCTAACCTCCAAATTTATGCCATTATATAATTTTAAATTATTATTTTTTTAATTAACCTAACTTTGGGGATCTTCACTCTTTCCTGTAATTACCCTAGCTTTCAGTATACTCATGTAATCTATCTTGATACTTTTTTGGAAGTAAATAGGCTACAAGTACATGTCAATAAAATATATTTTAAAGACCTCTGTAGATGACAAGCATAATTGTTCTGATTCTAGCAACCAGCACTGAGTTAAACATACATGTGGGGGTAAGATATTAACTCCTACATTGTAAGAGGACCCAAGACAGAACAAGCTAATGTATCAATAAGATGTTAACAACTTACTCCATAGAACTGGACTCACCAGCTACTACAACAACTCACACATGTTAAACAGACCTTTGGAAAGCTTCTTTCACCACTACTATACTGTCAACTCTCTTCTTTGAAAGATGTCTCCATCCAAAATGGTATCTTAACTTCCCAACTGACTTCACCTTGCTCTTACTGACATTATCAGATGTGGAAAGACCATCATAGACCATTTCTTGTGTTGGGTGCTTTTTGGAAAAGGGAGCAAGACTGGCAAACAGCAACTGAAAAATCCATTAAATTAATCTATCAACAAAATGCAGAATAAGCTTGAAAAATAATGAGACCATTACTGAATGAGGCAGATGGCTTGGCAACCCTAAAAGACTAACATCAAACAAACATTCATTTGAGTCTTCATCTAGCTTCACTAAATTAGTATGTGAATTCAAACATTTGTCTTTCGATATTTCTTTCCTGGTAATGGGAACTATGTGAGTAAGGACCACTAGCAAGAGGAGGAGGAAATGATAGCCAAAGAAAATGGCACTTATAAGTCATGCTGACACTAAGCCTTATGGGGGTATAATAGAAACTACTGGAGACCTTCCATCTATACCTCAAAGGCATAAGGACATATTTCAGTTCTTCCCTCATGTGTAATTATCCATAATTATCGGCCCAAGTTTTTCAAACTTAGCCACCACATTCTTTGTGCATTGCAGTTGAATCTTTGCCATGCTATTGGTGGATTGCTCTTTAATGATATACATACTCACAAGCATGAGAGATAGATTTTTACCCTCTATGAAAGTTCATAGAAGGGTGGGGATTGAGGGGAGAAAATCTCCTGCTAATCCCATACTTAAAATGAGGGATACAGTCTTATTTAAAAAACGCAGACCTCAAAGAGTGTACTATTTAGGAATATCAGACCTTTGTCACCAAACCATACAAACTATACTGAAGGTGTGTGTGTGAAGACTCACTTAGATTTCCTACTCAAAAATTGAAATTTCAACACATTGAATATTTATAGGAGACCATAAAAGAAAATTAGCAGTTAAAAAAGGAAGCCACCACAAAGGAAAGGATTTGCCATTCACTCTGGAAAAGTCCGTGATAATCTCTCTTTTAAATGACTCACTATGAAAGCAAAAGATGTTCAAAATGCATCAACAGAATATGTGAGCAGGATTAAAGGCAAATTAAAAAGACCGGCTTTATTCTCATTGCAGGGCTGTCAGTCAAAAGTATTCCTGTGGTACTGGGGAAAAAATTACCTCTCCAGTCATCTCATAGAACTCATAACCCTAATGAGAAGGAATATGATGATTCGTAAGCATAAAATATTGACACATGATGTAAGGATGTCTTCAGTGAAATACTTCAGTTAGACGAGAACTGAACTACTTGTAAAGGGAGAAAGGCATTACAGCCTTTCTTCCCAGAATCCAACTTGGCTCTGTCTGCTAGAATCTAGGCCAAAAAACCTGAAAGACTCACCCAAGTGTATACATTATAGTCCGAGAGGAAAAATTACCTAGAAGGAAATATACGAAAATGTTAAATATAGTAAATGCCCTTGCATGGGTCATGGGTAAATCATTATCAACTTTCTGCAGTTCCTATATTTTTTTGTAATGAGCATATACTAACTTTATAATCAGAAAAAAAGACTTCACATGTTTTCCCCAAAAAATGGTAAGATAAATTATAGAGAAATTCTTTAAATTGTTTTTCATATTTGCCAATTAGGTAAATTAGGCTAGATTCTACCCTGAGGCTCTCACATGAAACACTCTTTTCCCAGTATCACTAAAACTGCTGTTTCTATCTTTTAAAAACCCATATGAGCTATCAAAGAATTTGTTTCCTTATTTTAACTTGAAAAAATGTCTAAAACATCTTTTGCATATAGAGTTATTAGTCAAAGCCTAAAATTACAAAGGGTTTCTTGATTTAGCTCTATTTCTTAGGGAACATGGAACCAATAAAGGAGGAGTTAATAGATTAAAGGTTTTTCCTCTAGATACCAATTGTGTAACATCGATTATAATGTAAAATTCAAGTGTATAGAAATTCACTTGACAGCTACTAAACAAGACAGCATGAACAAGAGTAATCTAATATATACTAATTTCAGCGGAGAAAATAAATGTTTGTGGGAGGGGGAGTTTAAAGTGGCATTTAAATGTAAGTACTATTGTAAGTATTATTTCACTGTAAGTTCCCACTGCGCTTCATACAATGCTCGGCACACAATAAATAGTCAAGTGGTTTAGTGGAAAGAACACTGGATTAGAAGTCAAGAGGCCTGGATTCTCGCTCCAGCTTCACTACTATGTAATTAGCTAACTTTTAATCTATCATTTTATCCATTTCCTCATCAGTAAAACAGGAACTGAATCAACCTTGCCTGCCTCGGGGGCCTGGGCAAAGATAATGAGAGAATGAATGAGAATGAATATTTTATTTAAATTATAAAGCATTTTTCGGTTGACTAATTTACCCCTTTTATATAATCCTGATATAAAAAGAAAAACATTGTTATAGAATTGAATCTCATCATCACTAAAATCCCCCAAGATCAACAATAATCAAATTCTACGTGCTTCTATCAGTAAATTTCAGGACGTGAAATGGTTTGGTATTAATAAAGCATCAAAGATATTTGAAGAGCTGTCTTCCAAGTTTTTTGAAATTCTTACTTAAGGTAATAAAATTCCCTCTTC
Source organism: Rhinolophus sinicus (assembly GCF_057876585.1). Lineage (NCBI taxonomy): Eukaryota > Metazoa > Chordata > Mammalia > Chiroptera > Rhinolophidae > Rhinolophus > Rhinolophus sinicus. Next base: position 17,505,177 of record NC_142518.1, on the reverse strand, counting down.
TCAGAATCAAACTACAGTTGTTTAGGGTTTCAACAACTGGAACATCTCATAGGACCAAGCAAGGACTTCACTTCTTCTGCCAGATCCCCACTGCAGAAAGCTAGGAGCCCTCCTTTGCCTTGCAGAAGAGTGGTGCTGGAAAATCCTAAGTAATTCATTTTTATTTCTACCTAGAATGACAAAAGGACACTGGAAAGAGTTAAGAGTGACATAAGGAGACTGGAAATATTTATGGACCAATGGTCAGGTAGTCCAGTGGTGCCAAAGCCTTGAAAATACTCATAATACAACAAATCACACAAAGCTTATTATTTACTTTATTCCAGTGGGCAGCAGTTTTTTCTGTGAAGGGCCAGAGAGTAAATATTTAAGGCCTTGCAGGCCCCGTGGCAACTGTCGCAATTACTTAACTCGGGTATTGTACTGTGTAAGCAGCCATAGGCAATACATAAAGAAATATCTTCCAATAAATCTTTAGGGATGTTGAAATTTGAATTTCATATAATTTTCATATATTATGAAAATGTTGACATATTATGAAAAATTGTTCTTTTGAGTTTTTCAATCATTTAAAAATATAAAAACCATTCTTGCAAACTGTAAAAAAAGAGGCCACAGCTGGATTTGGCCCATGGACTGCAGTTTTCTGTCCCCTGTTTTACACAAAGAAATAGCATGAATTTAGGCCAGACTCCCCAGAAGTAGATCCTAAGACAAGAATCAGTGTACAAGTAATTTATTAAGGAAGACCTGTCATGGGAAACCAGTCAAAGAGAGGAGGAGGAAGGAGGGAACAGGGACGGAAGAGAAGCTGTAACTTAGCTGGCAAGATGGCCCCCAATTGTCCCCATCTCCTGGTACTGGTATCCCACACCTTTGTGTGATCCTCTCCCACAAGGTACCACGGTTGGTCTCCGTGTACAACAGAACACGACAGAGGTGATGGTATGTCATTTCCAAGATTAAGTTATTAAAAACTGCTGCTTTTGTCTTGGGCTCTGTTTCTCTCTCTCTCTCACTAGCTCTAGAAGGATGTAGCTGTCATGTTTTGAAGACACTCAAGCAGCCCTGTTTAAAAGCCCACATGGCAAAGAATTGAGGTCTCCAGCCAACAGCCATGTCAGTGAGCTTGGAAGCAGATTCTCTAGCTTCAGATGACTGAAGCCCCAGCTGACAGCTCAACTACAACTTCATGAGAGACTCTGAGCCAGAACCCCCCACCTAAGCCACTGCCAGATTCCTGACCCTCAGAAAGTGTGTGATAACATTTTTGTTGTTTTAAGATGCTACATTATGGAGTAATCTATCACACAGTAATCAGAATTCCAAAGCCAAGCAAGGAGGTGGTCTCTGGCATAGTCCCACAGAATGTCCCTTCAGCCTGATCCTGCAGGGGCGCTCTGGACTTTAAGTTCCTTCTCAGAATTGCCCTGACAGAAGAGACAAAGGAGCTGGAGCTTTCCCATCAGGTAAGAGCCACCACAGGGGGAGCATAAATCCCCAGGCATTTCCATCTCTCTGCATGTGAGGGGAAAGTGCTGTGCATTAGATGTCCAGGACTTATTTATCTACTGGCTGTAAGTTTGTACTCTAAACAACATCTCTCTAATTCTCCCAACCCCAGCCCCTGGCAACCACCAGTCTACTCTCTGCTTCTACAAGTTCAGCTGTTTTAGATTCCACATATAAGTGAGATCATGCAGTATTTGTCTTTCCCTGACTTATCTCACTTAGCGTAATGCACTATAGGTCGTTTTCATGAATTTGTCAAATGCACCAATATATGTTTAAAGCTGAATTTGAGTGTACCGGTTTGCAATATATTGTAAGTGAATGAAGTAACCTACAAGGCTCAGCATTCCAATTTCACATTCTGTACATGTCCCAAAGTCCACTTGAACATTAAGAATGCTCACCAGGAAAATCAGGTATTGCTGCCTTTAGATAACCTAGCATGAAGACAATCAATAAAATCACTGTGCCAGTTATAGATGTTAAAATAAATGATGAAAAAACAGTATGAAGCTCTTTGCATGGTCACAGATATCAACTTTCCCAGGTACAGTGTTCCAGCCTCTAAATTCCTGAGTAAACATAGGACAGTATTATAAAGTTTATAATAAATTCTTCGATAAAATATAGCATAGACTTAGCAGGGCTGGATAGCCGAGCCACAAAACTGCCAGTACATGACATAAGTAGGTCAAAGCTTTGGTTCCCATGATTCTGCAAAATACAAAGGGATGTTAAAGCACCAGTTCACATACCTAGACCACTGACATCCTTGTCCATCCTCAAGCATGTCTCTCCCTCTCTCTCTCTCTCCCTTTCTCTCTCCTTATCTCCCTCCTCTCCCCATCCTCCCACCCCCCCACAGACTATGCCAGTCATTTTCTATTTACCCTCAGATCCATTTCTTGTATTTGCCCTGCTGTACTCTGTATCACAGAGAGGCTGACCCTGCGGCTAATCTCTGCAATCAACTGCTTTCCGACTTGGTTCAGCCAGTGGGAGGCACAGGCAGAAGACTGGAAGGTAGGAGAAAGGAGAAGCCAGGGTGCTTTTCCCCAACTCACTTTGCGACAGGGCAGCAACTGTCTTCATAGCTCCAGCTCCATTGTAAAACCCTGTCATGCGGGGTCTCTGGTCCCGCTCCCCACATAAGAACGCAGGATATGGTGAGGCCAAAAAGGAACACCCACGGAGCCATAGGTAGGGGAGTCATACCACTATATTCTCGCTGGTGGCTGGGTTGGTGATACAAGAAATAGGAGCCACATGATCCACAATCTGCTGTCCGCTTTTCTGTAAACCGATCCTACTTGCTAACTGCAATCCGCACTTGCTAGCGTAGCCACGGCAGTTGTATCAGTGGCTAATGGCTAACCGGTAACAGCTGATGGCCAACCAGTCACAGCTGATGGCCATCTAATACCCGAGCCAGCACCTTTCCATGTGAAAGTTGAGAGCCTGGAAACTGCTCTGTGGGACTCTGTCCCCACAACTCCTTCCCTCCTAGCTCCTGCCAGGGGACCTCAACTTTTGTTCTCTGATCACACTCCCAATTCCTGTTGCCCTTCAACCAAGGGGTGGCAGCGGCTTCCTAATGCTGCTAATACCTGCATTGCCTCACAATCCCCTATTTGGCTTCTCTGCCCTTCCACCTCTGATTGGCCACTGGTATAACTGCTGCGGCTATGAAGGATTGCCGAGGAGCTGAGCAGAGCCGAGCAGAGCCGAAGAGAGCGGAAGAGGAGAGCCGAGAGAGAGGAACAGGGTCGAGAGAGTGGAGGAGAGTCGTCGGTCGGTCGGTTGGCGGAAAGGCGGACGGCAGGTCGGCGTCCGGTGGGCCCAGCCTCCAGTGACACCGTGGTGGTATGGCTCCCCTACCTATGGTTCCGTGGGTGTTCCTTTTCAGCCTCACCATATCCTGCGTTCTTGTGTGGGGAGCAGGACCAGAGACCCCGCAGGCCGCCCCGCCTGAAAGATGGCGCGGCGAGAAGGCCTCCGCGCACGACAAATGGCGCAGCGAGCAGGGTCTCCCGCACGACAACCCTCATCCTCATATTGGGTACGTCTGGACTCAAATGTGGATTTCAACACTAGTATGTGGGTTTAAACAGCCAAAGTATTCTTATTAATTCAGTATCTGTAGAACAAGGAAGCAACAATCTGTTTTTGAGCCCCAACTCTGTGCCTGCTAGTATGCCAGATACAACAGCTGGGAGCTTATCAGAGACTTTGAGGATCACACTCGTTACCCAAAAAGCTCTTGAGAATAACTCACTTTGGTGGTCCCAGTTGAGGTCTCCCAGGTCTGCTTCCTAGGCCTCCTGGAAACTGTAGCTTTCCTGACTGTCGTCCTCATTTTCTCAATATTCATCTAAGCTCTTATTCCAATGTGAAACCACTTTATTCCCAAATTATTTAGAATGGCTCAGTTTTATTGACTAACCCCTGACCAATACACCATATAAGTGCATTTTAAGTGCACTATGTCAAAACCTAGTCAGTCTGCCATCTGAAATTTAAGTTGCCTTTATATGACATTCCTTCTTCTCTCAAAGTAACTAACATTATTGAAGCATATACTGTAAATTGTCCAGCTCAATCTCATTCCAACGCTTTTTACTTGTCTTCTTTTACTGTAAAGTCAGGACAGCTGAAAGCTCACCTTCTCAGGCTCCCTGACATCTAGGGGTGACCATGTGACTCAGTTCTGTCCAATGAAACATATGCGGTCAGACAATTAAATTTGTGAACTCATCCTAGAAAAAGTGCTACATACCTCATTGCTGAATGTCACTATGGTCACCTTCAAAGTACTCCCCTTGGGAAGCTGTGCACGAAAGCCAGCACCTAGTCCACCCTTCAAAGCAATTTTGGAACTCTTTTTCTGGAATGGCCATCAGAGCTGTCGTCGTATGTCCTGAATGTCATCAAAATGTTTTCCTTTCAATATTTAGACCTGACTCTGGGTGGTGAACACACAATGGGATTTATAGATGATGTAATACAGAATTGTACACCTGAAAGCTATGTAATTTTACTAACAATTATCACCCCAATAAATTTAAAAAATAAATTAAAAAAAAATTTCCTTTATCTTTAGGTAAAGAAAGACGTCATTGGGGGCCAGATCAGGTGAGTAGGGTGGGTGTTCCAATACAGTTATTTGTTTACTGGCTAAAAACTCCCTCACAAACAGTGCCTGTGAGCTGGTGCATTGTCGTGATGCAAGAGCCATGAATTGTTGGCGAAAAGTTCAGGTCGTCTTTTTCACGCAGCCTTTTCAGCACTTCCAAATAGTAAACTTGGTTAACTGTTTGTCCAGTTGGTACAAATTCATAATGAATAATCCCTCAATCCCTTTGATATAAAAAAAAAGTTAGCAACATAATTGCAACAAGTTCATGAACTTAATTGCCACACCTCGTAATTAAAAGTCCACTGGTGCTTCCCCCCACCATCTTGTCTGGATCTTACATGGTACTCAAAGGGAAGCAGCCATTGGTTATAATGGTACAACTGGAAGAGAGGAAGAATTTTATTCCTTGATGGTATCCCTCAAGCTGCATTCTCCTGACTTTTGAAACATTAGACAATCCCATTAATTTTCTAAACCACTGTTTGACAGCTTTTCTGGGATTTTCTGCCAAATGCAATCCCTAACTGATACAATTATGCATAGAGAAGAAACTGTGCTTTTTTTTTAATCAGATTAGCTTAAATTTATTGAGTCTCCAAATACACTCCCTGCTGGGTAAAAGCTGTGTGTGTCTTCTAATTTTTCCATTGTAATCATTATTTAGAACAATGAGTCTTTACCAAGCATGAAAATAACTTTCTTTGCAGTTGGAGTTTACTTTACAAAACAGACATGTTGCTTGTAAAGTCAACTGAAAATTCAATTATATTTTCATATATACCAGAAAAATTACTATTTAAAGTAAAGTGATGAAGAACATTTTTATAATGGAAAGACTGTTTTAATTTATTTTAAATCCAAATGTTCAAATATCAGATTAGCTTAATGTGGGACCTGAATATGTGGCTCTATTTTATAGGTTGTCATATATTGAGCTAAGAATTAAATAGAAATATGTTTTTCTCATAAAGGAATATCAGAGGTAGGTCTGACAATTTAGTTTGTGAACTCATCCTAGAAAAAGTGCTACATACCTCATTGCTGAATATCACTACAGTCACCTTCGAAGTACTCCCCTTGGGAAGCTATGCACTGACACCAACGCCTAGTCCACCCTTCAAAGCAATTTTGGAACTCTTTTTCTGGAATGGCCATCAGAGCTGCTGTTGTATTACCCTTGATGTCCTGAATGTCATCAAAATGTCTTCCTTTCAATATTGCCTTTATCTTCAGGTAAAGAAAGAAGTCATTGGGGGCCAGATCAGGTGAGTAGGAGGGTGTTCCAGTACAGTTATTTGTTTACTGGCTAAAAACTCCCTCACAGACAGTGCCGTGTGAGCTGGTGCATTGTCGTGATGCAAGAGCCATGAATTGTTGGTGAAAAGTTCAGGTCATCTAACTTTTTCACGCAGTTTTTTCAGGACTTTCAAATAATAAACCTGGTTAACTGTTTTCCAGTTGGTACAAATTCATAAGAATAATCCTTCTGACATCAAAAATGGTTAGCAACATCGTTGTAACAAGTTCACAAACTTAACTATCATACCTTGTACATGGAGGTGTCCAAAGTCCATGGCAGGATGGATTTCCCTACCTGAGAGTCCTCAAGCTAAGAATCAGATGTCTTGTGCTGCAAGATGCCTCCAAGTGTCATCGGGGTGCAACGATTTCTCCTTCCCCTTTGGTTTTGCTATCTCGATGAGTGCAGCCCACAGAACAGGTAGGAACAGTGCTGTTGGTATCTCAGAAAGAATTCTTCTTTGATCATCCATCTCCCACTTTCTGGGCATTTGTCTCTCTTCTTGATAAACCAGCAACCTGCTCCTTGATAACATCTTTTATATTGAAGACTTTGCCCAAATGATATGTATACTGTCTGACTAACAGGAAGTTCTTCTCCATCAGGCCTTACAGGAGAAAAGAGAAAAGAAAGAAAAACTAAACCAAAAGTACACAGTGATTTCTTGTAATATAAGGCTGTGGCCCAGTGCCCACTGTTTCACACTTGGACCACTGTCAGATTTTTCAGCTGGTCTTCTTAAATCCAGAGTCTTCCATTCATTATTTTAACCATCACATCATTCTCAAATGAGTCTTATCTAAAATGCTGCATTTGTCAAGATCAGTTTGTTTAAAAGTATTCTGCAGTTCCCTGTGATCGACCACACCAAACTTCAACCCTTCTATCTGGTTTTCAAAGCTCTTAATGTCATTCCTCCTTCTGACCTAACCACATTTATTTCCCATTCCAGACAAATATACATTGGTTTCTCTAATATCATTTTGTATGCTTCGGGTTGCCAATAAAAAAGAAAATCTACACACGTCCAATGGCTTTATTAACTGAAGAAGTCTGGAGAGACATAAGCTACAGGATTGATTAATTGAGTGTCTTCACAACATCAAGTACCCTGTTGCTTTCCCTCCTCTCTAACATCCCAGGCCCAACAGCCCATCCTCAGCAGGGAGTTCGTTCTCAGTATTAATCTCCTGTGCTCAAGGCATCGCAGGCAACAATGTCCAGTGCAAGAAGTGAAGGCATTTCTGCTTCTTGTTCTCTTTTCAACAAGAAGAGCTTTCCCAGAAGTCCCCACAATGTCCCTTCATAACTCCCTGGCTACTGTATCGCATGCCCATGCCCAAAGTTGGTAAGAGGAGAGGGACTACTATGGCTGTATAAAGAAGGGTAGGTACCGGAAAAGAAAATTGGTCTTTTCCAATCAAGAAGAAGGGGGAATGGCTCTAGGACAGGCCACCACAATATCTGCAATATCTCAGCTTATTCTTATCCCTCATTCCAATGTTTACGCCTTTGTTCTTGCTGTCAACATCTAACGCCTTCCTGCTTCCTTTCTAGTTATACAAATGCTTTCCATTCCTGAAGATCATAGAGATTTAAGAAAGAGAGCTTGACACTGAAAGGTCAAAGAGCCAAGGTCACATAGCCAGAAAGAGGTCAAACTTGTATTAAAACTCAGAACTTTCTAACCCCAGATCATGTGTGCCCCTTCTACCCTCTAAGGCCCACCTCTGTAAAATGTTGACATAATATTTTCTCAATTTTGCTTCAAGATGACAACTTGATCCCATGCAATTAACTTCTTTCTCTCCAAAATTCCTAATATAATAATAAAGAAATAAAAAATATAGGGAAATATATATCAACCCTGGGAAACTTGGAAGGTTGGCATGTTGTGTAGATGGGACTGGATTAAGGGAAGAATTTACCAGTGGGCCAACACATTGGGAGTAATGGATGGGATTTCACAGAAGCTCCCAAGGTCAGAGCAGCTCAAAGTAGAAATAGGAAAGCTATGGGCCACATGGGAGAGAGAAAACTCAAATATTTCCAGAAGTATACAAGTACTTGTATATGCAGCAGAGAGAGACCAGTGGACATCACTGCCAGGCTCATCTTGGTGAGACAAAGGAGCTCAGAAGCAAGGGCATTGCCTCAGCAGACTTCTAACAAGGACAATTGTGATCTTGGAAGATGTGGGACAGGACCCATCATTTGCTACAACAAACATGGAAGAGAAAATACTTGGTCCAGCAATTTGCTTCCCTGTCCCATGTGTGTCTCCTTTATAAAACACTCTATTCCTTCTAGTCAAATGAAGGAATATTTTTCATTTGTAAAATAATAGAAAATAAAAACTTTCCCTTGTGTCTTGAATTAAAATATTTAAACTGGGACCCACAGAGACTCTGACATATCAATCCCAGTAATGGCTAGGCTTAGCTATCAGAAAGAACAAATAGAAAAACTTACTGGGTGAAGAGGGAGAGTTAAGAGTTCAAAATATAAAGACCCTCTAAGGATTCAGAACAGAAAAGTTTTAAGGGACTTCTTTTACAAAGTAAAGAAGAACAATATAAAAATCAGTGATTTGGATTTATAATAAAATTTGAAATGGCATTTCATTTCTAAAAAGAGAACCACCTAAGGTCAGGAAAGATTGTTTTCAGATGAAAAAATATACTGGAGCTAGGTGGCCTACTGCAGAAAACTAAACTAGAGAATTATAATGAGTTTTAGACATTTTCCCCAAACTCATAGGAAACTGATAAAAAGATAAATGTCATGGGAAAATCAAGGTAGGGGACATGGAGGATGAATTTAGATAACTACATATCTTAACTGTAAAACATCAGCTGGCCCCATTGCTCCTTGGAGATGTATGTGTATTTGACTTGGACTATGCTATTTCTACGAACCAAGAAAGTCCAATGAAATCCCCTCAATTTCTGCTCCCTAGGAGTTTAAACTCACATGGCTTTTCTGGCACCAATTTCCATATTTTGTCTCTATTTCTTGCCACATCAAACTAGACAGGATTCAATTATTTTACCAGCTCCCACCAGAAGTCCACTCAGTAGAAGGTTAGTATATTTGAGACTCATGATTATCTACTGTTTCAATGCCTTCCTCCCCTTTTTCCTTCTCCCATCTGTTCCTCACCCCTTCCCTTCAAAATTGCCCTCATTCACTCAGTCAGTAAACATCCATTATGCTGGCATTACAACAGTGCCCAAGACAGGCAAATCCCTGCCCTCATGGAGCTTACATTCTAGCGGAGGAATCAGAAAACAACAAACAGATACATAATGTCAGGTAGTGTATTAGTTGTCCAGGGCTACAGTAACAAATGACCACAATCTGGATGGCTTATAACAACAGAAATTTATTTTCTCAGTTCTGGAGGCTAAAAGTCTGAAATCAAGGTGTCGCCAAGGCCATAATCCCTCTTGCTTCTTCTAGCTTTTGGTGGTGGCCAGAAATTCTTGGCACTCCTTACCTTGTGACAGCATAACTACAATCTCTGCATCCATCTTCATATGGCCTCATTCCCTGTATGCCTCCTCTGTGTTTCTGTGTCACTCTCTCTTTAGAAGGACACCGGTCATTGTATTTAGGGCCTACCCTAATCCAGTATGGCCTCGTTTTAACTTGATGACACCTGCAAATGCCCTATTACCAAATAAGGGCACATTCACAGGGACCAGAGGTTAGGATTTTTATATGGGCTGAATGTGTCCCCCCAAAATTCATATGTTGAAGTCTTAATCCCCAGTACCCCAGAATATGACTGTATTTGGAGATAGGGCCTTTAAAGAGGCAATCAAGGTTAAACAAGGTCATTGGGGAAGGCAGTAATCCAATATGACTGGCAGCCTTATAAGAAGAGATTACGGGTAGCCGGATGGCTCAGTTGGTTAGAGCGCGAGCTCTTAACAACAAGGTTGCTGGTTCAATTCCCACATGGGATGGTGGGCTGTGCCCCCTGCAACTAAGATTGAAAATGGCGACCGGACTTGGAGCTGAGCTGCGCCCTCCACAACTAGATTGATGGACAATGACTTGACTTGGAGCTGATGTGCCCTAGAAAAACACACTGTTCCTCAATATTCCCCAATAAAAATTTTTTTAAAAAAAGAATAGATTAGCACATAGACATGTATAGGGGAAGACCACGTGAAGAAAGAGAAGATGGCCATTGACAAACCAAGGAAAAAGTTGTCAGAAGAAACTAACCCTGCCTACACCTTGATCTTTGACTTCTAGCCTCCAGAACTATGAAAAAATAAATTTCTGTTGTTTAAGCCACCCAGTCTGTGGTATTCAGCAAACTAACACCGATTTCAAAATATCTTTTGGGGGACACAGTTCAACCCACAATAGGTGGTGATAAGTGCTATGAAAACCAATAAACCAAAGGAAGAGGATAGTGGGAGGGAAGAGGTAGAGGAATTTGGTTCTCCCTGTCTCTAATTCCAAACTTGCTGAGCCAAAACTATGAAGGTGTGGAACAGAACAAAGAGATCTTTCTATAACTGGATCTACTTTCCTTGGAAGGCAACTGGAAAAAAAATAGCAGAAAGTTCTGTTACATTAAGTAATCACTGAGCACTTATTGTCAGGCACTGTGCCAAATTTTAATTGCATGCTCTCATTTGATCCTTATAACAACTCTATGCACTGAGTACTATTATTTTCTCCATTTTACAGATGAGAAAACAGAGGCTTAAGAGGGTCAAATGGCTTACCCAAGTCCAAATAGCTAGAACCTGGGCCCTGTAACCCCAAAGTCCCCTTCTCAATCACTATGCACATCAGCTCCTCTTTATGTGTAGATTATAAATGAGGACTTGGTATATAGAATTACTCTTCGGCATCAAGAATTTCTTTCAAATGTAAGAGTTCTGTGTAACTGCATATCAGATATATGTATGACTTAGCATAGTTTCCCGTTTTCTGTTTTCAACTATGAAATAAATTAATGGAAATACCTGGTGTCCCTTCTTATATTACACATTAATGTCTTTTAGCCATGGAGAGAGACCCAAGGACTCATGTATTCTCAAAGTCAAAGTCAGGGCTTCTCCAAAGCCAAGCTCTTTTCAGATACTTTGCCCTCCTGTGACACAGCGATCCCAGACACAAGTCCTCACCACACTCTAAACTCACTGCGGAGCTATCGCTAGAGAAGGCAGATAACTTCAAAGAAAGGATTTCAATAATCAACCCCGTGCCCCCAAATTCCATTTACTAAGCAGTTTAGACTAAAAAAGAAACCTCAAGATGCAGCTGTCTTAGGGGATTCTTCAGTTGATTGCACAACTGTTCTACTGAAGAGGACTAGCGCAGACCAGACAACACTGAAATCCCGGACGTTACGGGTCTCCTTCAGGAAACACAAAGTTGGGCCCTCTAAAGAAGACAGTCACTCCAGAAATGAGACAAAACAGAAATCCTATACCAAAGACCTGGAAAATGGTCCCACCACCATGAAAAAACAGGAGTTCTCATGAAAGCAAAGGGAAAGGAAAATACAGGCAGAGAAGCTCATGGAATGAAGTGATGGAGCACCAGTCAGTTTCCAACTGGAGAAGGGGAGGAGGGCCCTCCATCCCAACACTTCCCACTGAGCAACATTTATAGCTATTACTTGCTTGCTGTTTATAGCAAGTCTTTATAGATGTCTTGAGAATACAACCAATATAGAAAAGGGCCTGTTGTTTTGGCTTTCTTACCACTAAGCTATTGATATTTGAGGAGAGTAACTGAACTTTTCAGTACTAACTTATTTTCTCTGTGAACTAGTATCCCCTGAAGAGAAGTGAGTTTTCAGGACATACACGAAAGTAACTGTAAATCCAGTGCCTAAATGGTGTTTGTAGTTTATCAGCCTCTGAGGGAGAAGGAGGCAGCCTAGCTGTAAAGCATTTCCTCTAGTTTAAATTTGTCCTTGCCTTGTCTTACACACATGAATGCACATCTTGCAAGTTGGCATTTTTTTTAAGAATGAGGACAAAGTGGGGGGGTTATTTTTGCAAACTAGTAAGTGACATTTTTCCAAGAGATGCATTGAAAAGTTGCTTCATCCCACACAGTCCAGCTGTTATAATCAGGTTGTTGAAATAATGAACAATATTAAGTAACAGAGTCAAAATCAGCCACTAAGACTCCCAACCACACATTTGGTCCCATGCAAATTAGAGCCTCATTCGGAATGAGGTGTTCCTTTCAGCCAGGGCCCCCACCCTCTAGCACAGTGTCCCCCTATCAGCACTATCAGGTTATTAGGGCAGCTGGGAAAAGCATGGGTCAGTGTTCCCCCCCAGCATATTCCACCAGTGGAGAAAAATTAGTCTCAGTCTTATATCTCTGATGTTTTCCTTCATGCCTCAGCTGCAAAGTGGCCAGTGTCTGAGTTAACAAAACAGCATTTCTGACAGACTACACTTTTCATCCAGACAGACCACTATTAAGAGTCCCACCCTTCTTCTGGCGACGTGATCAGTTCTCTGTGAGTTTACTGTGAGTTCTCTGTGAGTTTACTGTGAGTAAACTCACAGAGAGTTTACTGCGTTCACTCAGCAGCTATATCTTAAGTGCTTGTTATGTGGCAGGCCCCGTGCTATAGTTTAGGGCTAACTATGCTATCATCACCCCTAATCATGTGGTCCCTGAACCTCAGAGAGCTGACCTTTCAGTAGGAGGGATGGCCGGTTGGACAAGCAACTACAACAACGTGGACTGTGGTGAATGAGGTTCAAGTGGTCATCAAAGCACATACCCAGAGCAGCTAACCTCTTCTCCCTAACCACAGAGGAGCCTTTCTTAGAGGAAGTGCTTCTAAATTGAGACCTGAAGAATGAGTAGTAATCATCAGATGAAGGTGGCAGGAAGAGTGGTCCATGCAGGGGTAATGACATAGGTGAAAGTTCAGAGGAGGCGCGCAAGTAACTTGCAGTCATTTAAAAAAGTTCACTGGGTCTGAAGCATGCTGTTAAAAGGAGCCGTGGATTACTATGGGTCCTTGAGCAGCTCATTCTCCTACTCTCTATGGTGTTTGTTTCCTCAAACTTCAGAGTGTCTCCTAATCCAACACTCATTACCTCCCCCTTAACTCTCAGAACATGATATCATTTATAATTCTATAGACAAAATAGAGGCTACCAGACAGGAACTCCCTCAACTTTCTCTTACCAAACATGGAAACCTACATATTTCTGTGCCCATTCTGAGTATTTCCCCCAACCTGACTTTTTACAGTTAGGTTGAGACATGTTTCCTCTGTAAGTAAGGCCAATCCCTTGATAGTTTGGATCCCATTTTCTTCTGTCCCTCCCTAGAAACTTACTTTTCCATGATTCCTTCTTTCTCTTATATATTGAACCAAATAGACCATTCCTATAAGTTTTGAAACATGCTCAAGTTTCCTCATTAAACAAAAATACAAAAACAAAAACCTCCTTCTATCCCATATCCTCCAAGTAACTAGGGACCTATCCCCATCTTCTGCTTCATAGCAAAAATTCTCCCAAGAGTTGTCTATACTTGTGATCTCCATCTGTTCACCTCCTAAGCATTTTCCAATTCATTCTAACCTGGTTACTACATCTCCACTCCACTATGTGGCTTATACGAAAGTCACAAATGACCTCCATGCTGCTAAACCCAAAGGGGATATTTTTCAGTCTTCATCCTCTTTGATGTCTCAAGAATATGTGAACAATTTTTTTTTAATACTCTGTCCTTGGCTTCCACAACACACTCCTTTCGCCTGTTTCCTCTTACATTTCTATTCATTCTTTCTAAGTCTCCTTTTCATAGTTTATCCTCTATCAAGCCATTAAATGTCTGACTTCTTCAAGATGTGGTTTGGGACTCTCCTCTTTTCTTCCCAGTGTTCTCTATATGAAATCATAACCATGACTTTGATTACCATCTTTATGTAAATAATTCATAAATTTATTATCTCCAGCCCAAAGCTCTCTGGTAGGTTCCAAACTTGTGTATACATACATCTGCCTACTTGAGATTTCACTTAGTTATCTCAAATGCACCTCAAACCCTACATTTCCAAAAATGAACTCATAACTTCCCATGCCCTTCCTTCTATAAACAAACACACACTCAAATATGTTCCTCTTCGAGCATTTACTACCTCAACAAATGGTTCCACCATCTATCCATTTTCTAAACCAGAATTAGAGAAATTATCTTTTACATTTCCCCTTCAATCCCTGCTTTCAACTTATTAGTGAATCCAATTAATTCTGCCTCGAACATGTCTCTTGAAACCATACCTTTCTCATTATTTCAGTTGCTACCTTCCTAATCCAAGCTATCGCCATCTGTTAACTAGACTATTATAGTGATCTACACATTAACCTCACTGCATCCCTTGCTCCATAGATTTATCTTTTCTAAACACAAATCAGAACTTCCAGTGCTGGCCAAGTTGAAATATGCCCACTACAGTCTCTCTCTCTCCAAATGATTACAACTAAATACTTGTAATACAGTGATTACAACTAAATACTCTGGATACAAAAGGCAACTTCCTGAGGACTCTGCAAAGTAAACAACAGCAAGAAAGTTTGGGAGATAAGTCAAAATTTAAAGAAGAAACCTATATGATAGTGAGTTTCCACATATTTTTCCCTCTCACCTTCCCCAGCTTTGACACCAAGTTACAAAACCATACAGTGGATGCAGGCAGTGAGACCTCTGAAAGAAACCCTATATTCCTGACCAGAGGACCAGGAAAAAGGGAGCTTTCAAGTGGAAAAGAATAGGAGTATTCCTATATGGTTTTTTTTTCTCTCTCTTTGCTTTTCTCTATGGAGGACCTCAGTCATGGAACTATGTGTTGGCATTATAGATAGCCAAAACTCCAACAGAAACTCTGTCTTTCTAGACTGAAGAATTAGAAAAAGGGGGGGAAAACTCTCTCTCTCTCTCTCTCTCTCTCTCTCCCCCTCCCTCCCTCCCTCCCTCCCTCCCTCTCCACTTGTCTCATGGCAGTTTCAGTCATACAGAAACATATGGTAGCAACACAGGAAATTAAAACTTCAAGAGAAATGCTAACTTTCTGAGCAAATGACCAGAAAGATGGGCCTCTGAGATCCACAGAGTATGGGAAGGATCATAGAAAGAAAAGAGCTAGAGAAAGGGATTCAAAGCAGCTACGATGTGGAAGACTTGAATAACATTATCTATCAACTTGATCTAATTGACATTTATAAATCACTCTAGCCCAAAACAGCAGATACTACTGTATACCTATTAGAAGAGTTAAAATGAAAAGTCCTTTGATATTGGTCTTGGCAGTAATTTTTTTGATATGACACCAAAGTACAAGGAACAAAAGCAAAAGTAAACAAGTGGGACTACATCACAACTAAAAAGCTCTGCACAGCAAAAGAAACATCAACAAAATAGAGGCAACCTATGGAATGAGAGAACGTATTTCCAAACCAAATGTCAGATAAGGGGTTAATATCCTAAATATATAAAGAACTCATACAACTCAATAGCAAAAAGACATAATCCATTTAAAATATGGGCAAAGGACCTGAATAGACATTTTTCCAAAGAATACATACAAATGCCCAACAGACGTATGAAAAGATGCTCAACATTACTAATCATCAGGGAAATGCAAATCAAAATTACAATGAGATATCACGTCACACTTGTCAAAATGGCTATTATCAAAAAGTCAGCAAATAACAAATGTTGGCAAGGATATAGAGAAAAGGGAACCCTTGTGACCTGTTGGTGGGAATGTAAATTGGTGTGGCCACTATGGAAAACAGTATGGAGGCTCCTAAAAACATTAAATATAGAACTACCATACAAACTACCAATTCCATTTCTGGGTATTTATCCAAAGAAAATGGAAATGCTAATTTGAAAAGATATATACACCCCTATGTTAACTGCAGCATAATTTACAATAGCCAAGATATGGAAGCAACCTAGGTGTCCAATAGACTAATAGATAAAGATGTAAGATATTTATATTATATTATATTATATTTATATTATCAGTGTAAAATTACATCAGTATAATTTTAATACTTTTTTTTCCTTTCTTAAAATGTGTATACATTTTTTTCGCACCCTGTGTGTGTGTATGTGTGAGATATATATATATATATATATATATAATCACACAATGGAAAATTACTGGGCAATAAAAAAGAATGAAATCTTGCTATTTGTGAAAACATGGATGGACCTAGAGAGTATTATGGTAAGTGAAATACGTCAGACAGAGAAAGACAAATGCCATATGATTTCACTTATATGTGGAATCTAAAAAGAACAAATAAAACAAAAACAGGCTCATACTGTAGATACAAAAAACAAATTGATGGTTGCTAGACGGATGTGGGTTAGCAGGATGGGTGAAGAAGGTGAAGGGAATAAGAGGTACAAACTTCCGGTTCTAAAATAAGTAAACCATGAGGGTGTGGCGTACAGCACCAGGGATAAACAATAAGAACATAGTAATAACTTTGCACAGTGATCGAGGGCTACTAAACTTATCAGGGTGATCACATTGTAAGGCATATATGTATTGAATCAATATGTTGTACACCTGAAATTAATATAATATTGTATGCCAACTATACTTTAACAAAAAATTTTAAGTAAACTTTTAACCTAACCATAAGAAATGACGAGAAGACAGAAATGCTAACAGTAAAAATTCTAGTGAGCCAATCCCTAGAAAGATGGGTCCCTTTTGCTGTGTTTCCTTGGTTACCACTAAAAATTGGTGAAAGACATTTGGTAACAGTCAGGTTTAATGGAAAAGATGTGACAAGACTGAACTTACCTCAGATAGAGTTAGACAGATACTGTCAATTTCATAGTTCTGCCCTTCCCAATTTGTACATTTCACCAATGCACAAATGACTTAAAGATGCATAAAAATTTGGCTTCCATATTGCACTCCCATAAATGCTAGACAACTATAAATTAATACAGATTATCACCTCATCTGGTTTTCTAATATTGCTCTCCTAAGGCATTTTAGAGGGTCAGTGATTTTTCAATTCCTTAAATCATTCCTGCCAACACAATAAATTGCTAGAAGCCTAAATCTGCCATGTTTCTGTCCTTGATGAATATGTAAATCTTTCCAAACATATTGATTTTATCCTTGTAAAAGCAGAGCGTACTGTCCGGCATTCTGTAAGGTTCTAAGTCACACTGTGTGACAGGAATTTTAAAGAGAGATGCCACTGCTTTGCCCATCATTATTGTCTCTCCCTTCTGAAGGGAGAAATGAAATGGTCCTGGACAGTGTACCAGATCACACCTTGGAATACAGCAAAGGTACTGGCCATTCTTTTAAGAAGACTTCATGATTAAGAGCCCACGTGACACACAGCACTGTGATACTGTGGACAACTGAACTGCTGAATTTGGAGGCAGAATTGAAGGTTGATTAATGTCTGTTTCCTCTTTGGATAAAGAAAGGTGATGCTAAGGTGTTCTTTTTCCTGCCTTTCCCAGAAAGATGAAAGAAAAGGCAGCATAGTTAACAACTCTCCCAGCTCCATTACTCCTGACCTAGCGTCTGAGAGAGGTAAATGATTTCACTGATTAGAAAATGAATCTTGAAAATGCAAGAGCTGCACAGAATAGTGGCTCAGAATTGCACAGGTATTTGAATGAATGCTGGAGCATAAATTCATTTCAAATTACCCCTTGTGAAAATGTACTATTAAAGATGTGTGTTTTGGTCCAATGATCATAATTGATAATATCATTAAATACTCTTTCATGGTACTAAATTCAAGAATAGTCTGGATACTTAAATATGCATATTTTTAAAAATTAGAAATCTAGCTCAATTCACACCAATCCATAGGGATAGGTATGCCTTATTTGTACAAATGAGCCCCTTTTTTTGGTTGAGGAAGTTGTATCTTAATAATATAACGAAGTTGAAGAAAAGCTGTAAGAGTGAAATGTTGATAGTAATGGCCATACTGACATTTTTATAATATATTGGCTGTGATAATATGGGGAATTAGTTGCTCCCTGGGTATAAGGTAGATACTGTGAGAGGTGCATTAACTTGTTCAGTCTACGAGTGTACCATTTAGTAAATTGTAGCTCCAGGGCATTAAATAACATCATAATGGTCAGCAACAAAGTTAGGAAAATGGCAAATGCATTAGCTTCTGTGCTGAGAGTACTTCACTCACCCCATAAAACCTGGCCCAATGTGCTGAGAATTAATAATTTGGTACACAAAATCTGTGCATATATACCTTTTTGCTGTACTGAGACCAATATTCCCTTTAGTAGACATTTCCACATATAACACCTAGGAAAGACATTGGACCACAAATGTTGAACAAAAGATGGTTAGAATTAATGGATATTGTTTCTGTTCTGTCTCTATCAGTCATCCCCTCTTCGTCTTCCCTCCTTTGTGGAGGAAGCTACAGCTTACTTTCTCAGGATTCTTTCCTCATTCAGTGAGGACTTAACCCTAAAGGATGAACCAGGTACAAACATAAACCAACAAAGCCACAAAGAAAATTCAGGAGGATACCAGCAGCAGTTGTGCTGCTTGCCTTAATTAAAATTATTATGTGTACACTGAGACAGATACCAGGTCACTGTTATTTCATGGTTTACCGATGAATGTCAAATAAATATAAAACAAAGATAAAATACAGCTCAGGTGAATAAAAAAGAAGATAAAGAGGAGTAAGATTGCAAATAAGAAATACATTTGTGACAGTCTTGATACTGAAGTTATATGGGTGGCCTAAATTAGGGGTTCAGATGAGAAAACCAAGACTAGCAATGGAGCTGTAGAGTCAGAATTCTAATGCAAGATGGAGCCTCAGGGAGCCCCATTTTCAATCCTGTCATTTATCAAACGAGGAAGCTGAGGCCCAGAAGGGCAGAACAACTTGTTCAAAGTCATATGGATTATCAGTTAGATTGACACAGTGATAAGACAAGAAGCCCATATTAGTTCTGTCTTTTCCTCTTTAGCATTAAACAATGGTAATGAAATGCATAAAGTGAGGAAATTGGTTCCTGGTCCTAGAGAAGTTGAGCTGTTCTTCTGATAGAGTTTGAAGAACCTCATCTCCTTCAAGGGCTTTTTCGCTTTGTCCCATACCAGAAAAAGCAAAAAACAAAAAGCAAAAAAACAACAAAAAATGTGCATAACATCTCGATTTACACATATCTTTAAAACACAATTCCCGTGTACTAGTAAATTCCTTGAAATGAACTCAACTGCTGTATGAGACAATGCCGTTTTATGGCTTTGTTGCTATTCTGTGTATTTAGCCCAGGAAAACAAACAATACTGTTATGTGAACAGAGCCACCAGATTGCATTATTTAATACTCCTAATAGACGAGAGTCATTTTTGAAAGTGGCATCTGGCCAAGACTACAGGTCTCAAAGAGTGTCTCAACTGTGCTCAATCACTGTGTCTCCCTCTATTAAAAAACCGTATTGAGATTTCTAGAACCCACAGCAATCAATCTGCTTGATTAATGAAATTTTTTTAAGCTTTTGTTTTCCTGGCACTGGCTCTCAAAAAAATTAGATGCTCATTTCCTCCTCCATTTGTGCTTGCTAGGAAACAGAGAGAGAATTTGGTGATAAATATTTATTATCTTCCAACTCCTGTCTCCCTTATGGTGAGGTTATTGCTTTATTCAGTTCCCGGGCTAAGAAAAATGTCTGCCGTGTCATTAATAATAAACAAAGCTGGAATATGTGTGCAATAATGAATTAAGCTCATCCCAGCCCATCTGTGCATCACCATTCACAGGAATCTTGTCAAATGAAGGTTCTGCAGAATCCACAGGTTCTTGGTCCTCTCATTACGGAAGTACTCTGTGGGAGGAGGTGAGTTAAGTTGAAAAATATTATTATACAAAGTAAGCAACCTCTTTTCCCAAAGAAGTATCTGGCAATGAAGCAAAATTCTAGCTATTGTTGCCCCAGGGTTGAGGAGGGAAAAAAGGAAAAATCACCAAGGCTCATTTGATCTTGGAGAATCAACAGAGCAGCCTTGCTATGGAAATGAAGCAGCTGAAGAGGGGCATGGATCAGTCTGGGCTTGTTCGCTTTTTCCATCTCTTGACCAATTTAAAATGGTTCCCTCAATGTGCGGCTGAGCTTTCCACCAACTTCTTTGTAAAAATTTCACTAACAACATTGCTACTGTTTCTCTTCATTAATCGTTCTCTAGCAAACAGCACTGTATTTATTATTCTGACAATAAATTTGTGTTCTCTTCTAGAAAAAGTCTTCCACATTTCTTTGCACTTACTGCTAACAAAACAGATGGCTTAAATCCACGCTTTTCAAAATTTAATGAGCACACGAACTGCCGAAGAATCTTGTTAAAATGCAGATTCTGATTCAGTAGGTTCTGAGATGGGACTGGACATTCTGCATTTCTAGCAAGCTCTCGAGTGACGCCAGTATTGCTGTCTGCAGACCTTCCCTTGAGTAGTAAGACCCTAAGTGATTCTTCTCTCCCTGTGGAACTTCAAAGAGTCCAGCAAAAACTATAAAGTAGGAAGCACACAAAAACAGACAACCTTTCAAATATTTTAAAAGAGATGAATTTGATGTTTTCATCCAGGGTTTCTGCTCAACATGTTGTTTCTCTTGAAAGTATAAAACCCTGTGACCAGACACACAGGTCCTGCAAGCGAATGAAGTAAATATCAAAGTGCCCGTGCGAATGGTACTGCTATAAAAGGGTTCTTCTACTGTTTGTTGTAGCTGTGCCTTCTCCTCATCTAGATGGGGCGCTCCCTGAAGCTACAAGAGACATCTTAATAGGCCCTCACTTAACATATTGTCAAACTCAATCCAATCAACCTACCTACTGTAAGATTGTCATCACGCTGAGCACTGGAGATGCTGAAAGGAGTAAGAACACATCAGCATGCTCTCAGGGTTTAGCAGTAAGTATAATATTCTCCCTGAATCATTTAAATATAGCATTGCTTTAATAGCTAAATAAAGTCAACACCAAGCAGGCAAGATCAGCTTAGGATACAAAGGTAAATGTATTTATTTCCAATGCTAATACTTTAAATCCACATCTTCTCCTATGTAAACACCACACGATTTTTTGAGGACTTTGGAAAATGTAAATAAACTTCAAGGACCACAACTTTTTTGTGAATGCAATGTCTTTTATACACCAATAAGTGATAGAATTTCAACTGACCAGATGTAAATAAATGAAAAAAAAGAAAATAACAAAAAGTGTATTCTTAATTCTTAAGAAGGTTTGACAGCTCTGTAATATGGATGAATTCTATACCACTGGAGTGGAAAGCTTTCACAAACAATCAAAAGAAAGATGTTTTCTCTGACTTAATACTTAGCAGTCGAGTCACACCAAGGTTAAAAATATAATTTCCATATTCCTTATCTAAGGAGACTCAATCAAGCAAGACTCCTTTCAACCCTCATTGGGACAGGAAGGAACAGATGTAAAAACATCTGCCCCGCTTCAAAATGATGAAAACACCACTGTGATATCAAAGACAGCTCTGGGTCACTCCACAAAAGTCTCTAGTCTCAACATGAAAGTGTTCTATTGACTGTCATTGTGGTGAAAATCAAGAATGATACAGACTAACAGTTTAATTAACAACCTGAAAACCTAGCTATTATTCTTCTCTGTTCCATCTCACAGTATTATCACTGATATCCCTAACTGATGCTTGCTTGTGTGCCTTTTGAGGGACTGAAAAAATGCATGAATACTTGACATTTTTGGTGCAGCAACAGTGACATCCAGTGGGTAGCAAGATTAACCCCGAAATTCTATGTAAACTCAATGAATGAGGGTTAGGATATCCCCAAAAACGTTTTTGGTTATTCATGGTCACTTAGTACAAGAAACATACATTTTTAATTCCCTCGGGATAACAATCGATTTAGTTGTTATAGTAGTTAATAGACCAAGCAAAGTTGCATCTTGTCTAACTAAGACACTGCTATAGTTTCTTCCCAAGTCAATGCCACTCACTGCAACAAAAGAAACTATAATCAAAGGTCTTATTAAATTAATTTTACAAATAACATTCTTTCCACATTTGCTTAGGTTCTCAGTAAGTTATTTAATTTAACACAGTTTACCACTTGAAATTCTTCCCATTACCAAAAACTTCCTAAAATTCAAATGAAGAAATGTAATTATTAGGTTTTCTGTATGTATATTTTCTTTACTTATAAATATATCTGTATATTTAAATATACATATTTAAGATAAATCTACATCTCTTGTTGAGTTGATGGCTAATTATAGAACACAATGTTCATGCATTTCCAGACTTTATTTCAGTAATCTGTTTCTATCACTACCACATGCCGTTGCTTGCATTTCAGTTTTAAGTCACTAAGTGTACTTCAAGCTAACTTCTGGCAAATAGACACCACACAAGTATAACAGCTTTGGAAAAAATAATTGCTCCACTGATATGGATCCCTCAGGCTTAGTGGAAAAAAGTTAATTACCTAGATCCTGAGAACCTATCAGAAGAGACATCAATGTTGCTGAAATTCCTCTGAAAGTAGAACTAGATTGTAAGCTATTTTGTGAAGGAAAAGAAAGAGACCAGTGAATCTGGTTCATTAGTCCAAATGGGCTTCCTATGCAAGAAAGAATGCAGGGGCTCTGAAACAAAATAGAGTACTCAGCAATTTATCTGTGTGCACCCCAAAAAAGTGATCCATCAAAAAACAGGACTGAATCCACCGAATAGAAAAACTAAAATCTATATAGTTTCAAAAGCAGCAGGAAGCCCAGAATTCCTGGTTCTACTATTAACACAGGCTTCACGAGGCATTGGAACAGATCCATCAAATCTTTTAGATGAACCAAATGACACTGAATGATGTACATGCAAAAAAAGGAAAGAAACTCAGAACAATGCATAGAAACACAAAAATAAGCAGGTCACTCCCAAGACACTAGTTTGCTAAGCCCACACTTTCCAATATGGCAGCCACCAGCTAGCTACCCAAGGCTACAGAGCCTGTGAAATGTGGCCATTCCAAATTGAGGTATGCTGTAAGTATAAAATACACACCAAATTTTAAAGACTTAGTATGAAAAAATATATAACTAATAATTAGTATATGGATTACATGTTAAATTGATAATACATTGGATGCATTTAGTTAAGTAAAATATATTATCAAAAGTATTTTGCCTGTTTCTTTTTACTTTTCTAATCTGGCTATTAAAAAGATTAAAATTACATATGTGGTTTGCATTACATTTCTATTAGTGCTTCTCTGAGCAAATATGCAAGAATGCACATGTTACTTCACATATAAAGCTCCATCATCATTTTATATACCACCCCACTGTAATATATTTGTCTAGACTTTGGGTGGTGAGCATACAATGCAATACACAGATAACGTATTACTGAATTACACACTTGAAACTTATATAATACTATTAACCAATGTCACCCCAATAAATTTTATTTAAAAATATATTTATCTGATCCTCAACTGTCCTGGCCTTCTCTATTGATTTTTCAAATTCACATGCATGATTTAAATATATTTTAAATTAATGATTACAGTTTCTGCTACTACCCATTGGTCATATAGGCACACTATAAATAGAGAAGCATAATTCAGTGGTGAAATTTGCAGAAATCTGAAGCCAAACTGGCAAATTCAAATCCCAGGTGTACCCCTTACTAACTGTGTAACTATGGGCAAGTCACTCAAATATTTTCATGGCTTTGTTTCTTCAAATGCAAAATGAGAATAACAATGGGATTATTGAGGGGATAAAACAAGTTAATATATTAAATCATTCCCAACAATCAGAAAACACTATTTTTAATTATATAGTTAATTTACTCTTTAGGGTTGACAGCTTAAAAGAGAACAATGAACATCTGATATATTCAAATATTCTTGGAACTTTAAAGAAGCATTAACTACATATATCTTCAAATATGATTTATGTATATAGTAATCTTTCCTAAAGAAATTAGTCATGGGGAGAAAGGCTCTTTCCTTTCTGTCTGGCTGCAGCCATCAGGTAAGCCAAGATGGGCGCTTACAAGTACATCCCGGAGCTATGGAGGAAGAAGCAGTCTGATGTAATGCACTTTCTTCTCAGGGTGTGCTGGGGGCAATACCACCAGCTCTCTGCGCTCCACAGCACACACATCCCACCTGGCCCCATAAAGTGCACAGGCTGGGATACAAGGCCAAGCAAGGTTATGTCATATATCGGATTCGTGTGTGCCATGGTGGCTGCAAACGCCCAGTTCCTAAGGGTGCGACCTATTGCAAGCCTGTCCATCACAGCGTTAACCAGCTAAAGTTTGCTCAAAACCTTCAATCTGTTGCTGAAGAGCAAGCTGGATGCCACTGTGGGGCTCTGAGAGTCCTGAATTCTTACTGGGTTGGTAGAAATTCCATGTGCAGAATCTTTGAGGTTATCCTCATTGATCCATTCCATAAAGCTATCAGACAGATCCTGACACCCAGTGGATCACCAAACCAGTCCACAAGCGCAGGGATATGCGAGAGCGAACATCTGCAGGGAGCAAAAGCCGTGGCCTTGGAAAGGGCCACAAGTACCACCACACTATTGGTGGTTCTCGCTGTGCAGCTTGGAGAAGAAGCAATATTCTCCAACTCCACTGTTACCTCTAACATGAGTAATGTTTGTAAAATTCTCACCTAATAAAAAATTTAGGACAGTCATGTTTGCTTAAAAGTGTTAATTTGTCTGTTAAAGCTAGTTGTCTGCAGACTGTTTCATAAATGAATTGTCAAATTATGAAAGTTAAAGTTCAATAATGTTTGAAGACTGTAAGTGATGGTGTATCTTGTTTCTTACAAGATAAATACTTTTGTCTTTGCTTTATCTTATTGGGGAGCTGATGTCAATGTTTAAAATGTTGTGTGGAGAGGTGGCCGGTTAGCTCAGCTAGTTAGAGCGTGGCGCTGATAACACCAAGGTTGCTGGTTCCATCCCTGCATGGGCCACTGTGCGCTGTGCCCCCCTTTAAAAAAATTAAAATGCTGTGCGGTGTAATAGGTGTAAAATCAATTCTGTGAAAGGAGTGCAGAACTAGCCACGTGGACTTGTTGGTGTATGTGATGAAACCTACAGCTTTACGGGGATAATGCTGTTGGTTTACTCACAAGGGGCTGTTTTTTGGAGTTAGGCAAGGACAAATATTGTAAATTGCATTTTGCTTGGAAATGTGAAGGGTATCCTAATCCATTGTCAGTATCATATGGGGAAAAAATGAAAGTATATTAAGGGGCTCACATTTTTAGATTTAACCCGATATTCTGTTTACATACCTGCTGGTTCTGAAAGGAGAATAATTTAAAAGAATGCCACCATTATTAGGAAAATTGAACAATCGTGTTGCAAGGGGGTTCTCTTACAAGTGAAACAAATCCTGGTTAACCTACACAAAGTTGGCTTGGTCTCCACAATACTAGTGAACTTCACAAGAGGTGGAGGCTCCTGATTCAATCCCATGTCTCCATGGGCTCTGTAGAATACTGAACTTCGTGCAAAGTAGTAATGGTAGTTACACGGGTCTGTATTGAAACTGAAGAAAACTGAACATAAAGTAAACGAGAATTATTAGCCTTAAGGTCGTAATGTTAATTTGTGACTATTATGAACACTCTAACCACCTTAGGGGAAAAACTAGTTGGTTTTATTTAAAAGTACTTCATTGGCTTAGTGCAATGAGTTTTACAAGTCATCATGGGTCAGCTTGCTTTATCCATTATTCCCATAAGTCTACTGAGAAAAGTCATGGTGTCAATACAAGTTCATGGTTTCCAATCTAACCTTATACATTGTCTAGTTATTTTTTCTCACCCCTACATAGACTACCCTCCAATTCCTTACCATCCCACGAATGTCCCACGCCGTCCACTGTGCCCACCTTAATGTTAGGCACACCACCACATTCTCTTTGCCTCATGTTTTCCCGTAGACGAGGCTTTGGCCTCCCAGGGTGAATTAGAGTGTGTAGGAAACACAGGAGAGGAATTGCCCCAATTTCCAATTCTGGGTTTGCTGACTTAAGAGTAGGTAGTTTGATTCTAAAATCTAATTGCTGGTTTCCGTGAACCAATTTTTCTATTTTCTTCAGGGGTCTTAAAAGGCTCAGTTAAATGATTTCCAGAAAACATATAGCAGACTCATAAAGCCTCTTGAGACCTAAATTCCTTTCCACTCAAAAATCTTAAACCACTTATTTTGTGTGTAGAGGTTGTTCAACTGAAGGAATAAATGTCTATTAAACTTAGAAAAAAAGAAATTAGTCACTTACAATATTGACTATTTCTTCCTTGTTTTCCTTTTTAAGAAAATCCATAATATGCTTTCTTCAGTCACTCTGGAATTTTTTCCTACTTTCCCTTTCCTTTGGTTAATCTCTTGTAAACATGTTTTCCCTCCCCATTACCCAGAATTCAAAGTTCAGTCATTTGGACTCTTCATTCTTCCATCCAGGTATAGAAAGCAGTTTCTTCCTATTCTTTCCCTTCCATTCCTAAAAATCCCTCCTTCCTAATCACATCCACCATTTTTCAGATGTGGTCCAAGTTCCATCTCTCCCACAAGGCCTTCTCCATCCATGTGAGCCTGCATTATTCTTCTCCTTAAACTCTCTCATTGTTGCCCATTCATTCATTCAACTAATGTTTATTGCCTGCCTACATAGGAGAATCAGCCTTCAGGGATACCAAGAAAAATGAAATACACATGAACTCCCCTTCTCATGGAAATTACAGTCTGAATGGCAAAACAAACATCAAATAAGTCCTCATAAGAGAGATGAGTGTCATGAGATATAAGCCAGGGAGCTAAGAAACTAATTTACCCACATGCCCATGTTCGCTTCCCTCACCAGACTGCAACCACTATGTCTTTTATTTCCTTAATAACCCCTCCAGCATCCAGTATACTTCTAAGCACATAGTAGGAGTGTAAATGCTAGTTGAACAAACAACTATAAACAATATTTTTACTATTTATTTTTTCACATTACTTACCATTTGACTCTCTAAGGTTCAGCTTTACCCTTTATTATTGCATGATATACAGGATAGATCATTCCACTCAGATGATGTAAGCTAGATCCCAGCACCCAAACCCACCAACTGTATTTACATCTGTCAGCCAAAGTGTGTGCAAATATAACATACTGGTATTTTGAGTCCATTCCTGAAACATCTTCACCTCTTTAGAATTCAGCAACTTTTCCCCAAGGTCCTTTTCTTATATAACTTTAAAAAAATTAACCCTAATTCCATAACCCAAATATAATTACTGTTAACATTTTCATGTAGATCTTATCAGTCTTTTTCCTTGCATATATGTACATGCGTTTTGCTTTCTAAAATTGGGGTCTTATGATACATACATTCTTATAATCTAATTTTCATCTAATATATAATGAATGCTCTTCCAAATCACTGAATCATCATCTATGCGATGATTTTTAGTGATCGCATAATATGGATAGAGAGTAATTTTGAGCATTAGCTTTCCTTTTACTCCATAGTTTTCTATTTTTCCACTGTGTTCAGCTCCTTATCAGCTCTTTCTCGAGCTTTAGGACAAAGGAGGAAGTAGATAACAGTAAATCAAGATTCACTTCCTCCTTCTACTCCTCAGTTTAATCCAAGGTAAAACAATATTTCACCCCTAAAATTTGATTTCCCAGCTTATAGCAAACAGACTCTACAGCACTCTTCTCTAGCTGTCTTCATTCATGTTCCTTCATTATCAAATGAGATGATGGCTATGGAGGCACTTTGAAAATTATTTAATGATACAAGATTTGAATCATAAATAAATGACTTTTCTGAGTTTAATAAAATGGCATGTTTAAGATGCAGTGCTAAAAATAACAACTGGTCACAAAGCCAATGTGTATAGTATAATCCTATTTGGGGGAAAATTATCTATTTTACATAGATATTTTGGTAGTCTATACCACAAGATGTAACGATTATTCCTGGTTTAGAACATGTGGTGAACTCTAGTTTGTTTGTTTGTTTTCTTTGTTTACATGTAATTCCTTCCATAGCTGCTTTATTTGTATAAAGAGAAGAATTATTTTGAAGCATTGTCTACATATGATTTTGTGATGCTGTTGTTTATTTTTCTAACTTTATGTATTATATCATCTCTTTATTTCTGTGCTTCTACTCTGACACCTATCAAAATGATGTTCTTAGTTTTAATTCTAAACATTGATTGGATTAGTTTCCTAGGGGTGCCATAACAAGTTACCACAAACTGTATAACTTAAAGCAACAGAAATGTATTGTCACACAGTTCTGGAGGCTAGAAGTCCGAAATCAAGGTGTTGACAGGACCGTGCTCTATCAAAGGTTCTAGGGGAGAATTTGTTCCCCATCTTTCTCTCTTTCTGGTGTCACCAGCAATCCCTGTCATCCCTTGATTTGCAGCTGCATAACTCCAATTTCCGCATTCATCCTCACATGTCACTCTTCCTCTGTATCTTCACATTGTCTTCTTTAAAGACACCTGTCGTACTGGATTAAGCGTCCACTCCACTCCAGTATGGCCTCACCTTAACCGATCATATCAACAACAACCTTATTTCCAAATAAAGTCATGTTCTGAGGGACTGGGAGTTAGAACTTCAACATATGTTTTTGAAGGACACAATTCAACCCTTAATACTGTTCAAGGAATTTTGTTTTCAATTTTTATTTTAAAACCTATACATGTTAAATAAATTATACCCTTAGTTGTTTATATGTCTTGCTTTTCAAAAACTGATATAGTAAATCACTTGAATAGGTCTCAACTTCTCAGAACACCATTCCAGAAGTGTTGCTACAACAGTGTAATTCATCATCTCTGCAAAATACATTGGAAAATTATCATCTATCCAGAATGAGTTCGAAAACGAAAAGCCCCATGTATTTGAACCATTTATCAATGCCCTGCCAGGAACAGATACAGCTCTTCTGTCACTTGGGAGACTGAACATTTCATAATGCAATGCCTTATGAATTTGAAACAGATTAACAAAACATTTTTTTCTTCTTTTACCAAGACTAGAGTTTGTTGTTCAAACCCATACTAAAGTATCACAAGAAATAAAACACATTTTTTCCTTTATTTTATGCTCTAGTGAGAAACAGTTTCTTGCAAAGAAATAGTGGAGAACCACAGCCCTTAAGTAATCAAGATGAGCTCTTGAAGAGCAAAAAGCTACTAGTCTAAAAAGCAGTGGATCCACCACACTGTGAACAACTCCTAAGTGTATTTGAGCAATCTTTTGAAAAAGTACCTTTTCATGTACAGCTGATGATGATCGTGATCATTCTCTGAAAAAGTGAAATCCCAACAAAAAGATACCATTTGAAAAAGTATAAAAAGCCAGAATAAAAATTGTCATAGTGTTATTTCAAAAACTGAGGTTACCATTCCTTTTTCCCAAAAGACAAAATTTTCTCATGATGGCCTTGGTGACCTGTAAGTGATAATGTTGAGTGGTTGAGATCAATCCCAGAGCAGGTCTGACTGGTAAGACTTCAACCTGTTGGATTATTTCACTAAGAAATACAACCACTAAGATTTAAATATTCTGCAATAATAATACCTCAGTTAGCCACTGACACATTAATGCTTCATAACAAATATCTACACAAATATCAATGGCATTCAACAATAAGCATTTCTTTCTTGCTCGTGCCTCTATGGGGCAGTTGGGTTTTACTGATAATGGCTGGGTTCAGCTGTGATTCAAAGCTATGAGTTAGGTCCAGATCTGTTCCACATATCCCTCTTCCTCCTCAGACAAGAAGCTATCCAAAGCATATTCTTCTCATGGTAGAAAGGCAGGAGTTCAAGGGGGAAAAATTAGTTACATAAATACGTTTCACATCTTTGCTTGCATCATACATCCCATTCACCTAAGCAAGTCACATAGCCAAGTCCAAAGGCAAGGGGCAGGGCAGATATGACATTGAAGTAAGCATTTGGCTATTTGGACTTCAAAAGAACAAAGAGAAAGCCAATTTTGGACAAGTTGTAGAGCAGAAGCTAAACATTAATACATCCCTATTTATCACCATCTAATATACTACATATTTTTACTTCTTTATTTCATGTATGGTCTGCCTCCTGGCTACTCCTGTTAGAATTAGAATGTAAGCATCATGAGGATAAAGATTTTTTTGTCTGCTCTGCTCACCACTGTATCCCCAATGCTAGAACTAGGCCTGGAACATAATAGGTATTTAATAATTATTTGTTCAAAGAATGAATGAATCTCCAAGCAAGAGTCTAATAACTAAAACTCCCCTTAATCATACTACAGCTATTTTTTTGTCATGTTTTCACTTCTTCCCTTGGATAACCAATGATATACACAGGCTTAATTTTTGTCCATCTCAGAGGAAACGGGAAATCTATAACAAGAATACATGCTCATTTGCCAATTCCCCAATCGTAAACTGCAGAAGTAGCTCTACCATAAGGAAACCCCTAAGAGACTCAATTATTTCAATACTGTTCTCAGTCTGTAATATTCCTGGGAGAGAAATTCTTTCAGATGGACAGCAAGAACTGCAAGGTAGAGTTGGAAATGCACAGGCCTTGAAGTCATCCTGAACTTGGTCAGAAGCTCACTGCTACCATTTAAAAATCTCTCCAATTTGCAGGTTACTTCCATGAAATAGAAAGAATGATGCTTTCTTCATAGGGTATTATACCATTAAACGGATGCATCTAAAGATTCTAGCATTATGCTTGGTAAGGTGAGAGATTCAGGCACCAATCTAAGAAGTGATGATAGTATCATAGCCAGTTGAAGGGAGGTCAGTTCTGTCAAGACAAAATATATGCCATCAATGAGTTCCTGAAAGTTTACTGTATGATTTCTGGCTTTACCTAAAACCGTTGTAAGCAAAATCATTGTAGTCTTCACAGTGAGAGCGATTCGCCTCAAAGATCAAAGGAGAGGTGTAGTTGTTGTTTTTTTGTTTTTGTTGTTTTTACCTCCAGTTTCTAGATTTCTAGAGACTGTGTAGAGATTGCTATATGTTGAATAGTGGCATTAGCTGAAGCAGCATTTAACAGTTCAACACATGGTTGAGTAAAGCCTGGGGGAGAATTAGATAACATTTCAAGGGGAAATTGCCAATGGACAAAAATAGCAAGGAGGCAGGGCAGCCTAGGGTTTAGCAGCAGAATTTTTAAAGAGGCAACACTACACAGTCCTGTTCTTTTCAGCAAGTATTCTCCTGAGAGTCAGCTCTTTACCTCCAATCAGTGCTATAACAGCGGAAGGTTTTAGCCTTTGAAAGCTACAGCAATTGCTCAGAGACAAGCTGAACTGAGTAACATTTAATTCTGCATTTGCCATTTCTTCCAATCAGAATTTATGGTGCAAACCCTATCCGATGCCAGCACCAAGGATTACACAAAGCTACATTTGCAGATGTGTTTACCACCATAAGAGGTTCCAGGAAAGAAAAGGTCTGTAAGTTACAGCTCCCACTTTTGCCACCATGAATATGAATCCTATAAACTATTGATAATTTGGAAGATGATTATTCAATCTGAGTATGATCCAAGCTTTCCAACTCTTCACTTTTAGCACTTTAATAATTTTACGAGTTTCTACAGAGGTTATGCATTGGCCCCTAAAAAATGAAATTCAAATAAATATATTCTATTTATTAGCAGCTCCAAAGGAGTCATTAATAGAGGTCATTCCTTGAGTTCTTCTTTGCTCCACTTATGAATAGAGACATGACTGTTTATCATCAAAAGTCAGATATGACAATTTTATATTTGACTTCCCCTTGACCCTTAATTGTTGGAAATGGATTTAGGACCAGGCATTAAAGCAGCTGAGCTATCACCAACAAGATATAATTATTAAGTAGTTTAAGATGTGTACATGACTATACAGAGTACAGAACCAATTTTGCTAGAGTCCTTCCATTTGTCTCTCTGTGTCTCTCATTCTCTCTCTGTCCTTTGCAAGCTTCCAAGAATCCTACAGAAGAAAACAAAATGAATTCTGCCAACAAGCAGAGTGAGCTTGGAAGTGGATTCTTCCATAGTTGAGTCTGCAGATAAGAACACAGCCCAGCTGACACACTGATTGCAGCTTTGTGAGATCCTGTGCAGAGGACCCCCCATCCCACCCTGCCCCACAAACTAGTGTCCAAACTCTTGACCCACAAAAACTTGACCCACAAAAAACAGACATAATAAATGTATGTTGTTTGGAGCTGCATAAAAAAAAATTGATCTATGGCTTCAGTATCCTTTCCCTCTAACACCTCATTGAAAGAAATAGCCTGTGTAAAGTCTCTAGCACTGGTGTGGCACCTAGCAGGTATTAACTGAACATTAGTTCACAATCACAAGTACACTTGTATCCTTCTCCCTAAACTTACCATCTAATCTATTTTCCACATCTACCTCTTCCAACAAATGTCCTTATTGCTACAACATCTAGAAGGGCCTACTACCAGGGCCACTAATTACTCACCTCCAATCCTTCAGAAACTCACTTGGCTTAGAGAATGGTTTCTTTGTTTTCTAAAGTACTACCAAGTAATATAATAAATTAATTTGCATTAAGGTAAAACTAGTAAAATCCTAGAAGCAGGCAGAGAGGGTATTAGTATCTCTCGATGGCAGTTAACATGCCTACTGGGCAAGAGTTTCTTTGAATATGGGGAAAAGAGAATTGAGAAGAACTTGGATTAATTAGAACTACCAAGGTTTAAAGAATCATGTAGAATAATGTCTTAGATATTAAATATATATATTTCCTTAGTAAATTCGCCAATACTCTACACTCCAACAGAATTTCAATATCAAAGTAGGGCTTCCTGTTCCCAGTAATGGTGTACAAGGTTATTCAGATAAAACCATCTTTTGAAAACAGAAAAAAACTGGATAAAATTGTTTCAATCACCTTAAAAGCATCAAATCTCCTAAAGACTCAATTTTGGATTAAAAACCATCCAGAGAGATAAGGGTACTACTGGAGCACCAAAGCCGCTTTTGCCCGGAGGCATTTGCCTATACCACACTACACACATTTGGTTCCGAGGGGACAGAAATCAAGGACCAGGGACAGTCAAGCATGGGAAGTTTTACAGGACAGCCTCCACATATTGAGCTGTGACCACAAAGGGCTACACACTCACATCCAAAATCAACCCATGGTTCCCAAGACCAGGAGACTAAAGAGAAGTGTGCCTTGGCAGAGGGAAAAATGAATAGGAAAATAATCCACGAGGCATTTTGCCATGGACAAGCCCTCAAATGGATTTGCACCTGGGTCAGCCAGGAACCTGGTTTGAGATCATTTCTGGTTGTTAATGTGTCTGAGCACCTGGCAGAAACAAGCCTAAGGCATCCCTGGAGGAAGGCACATCCATCCTAGGCTTCAAAGAACCTCACAAATAATTTTTTGAGGTCAGGGACTCATAAGCAGTCAAAGATGACAAGGGACACAGGAAACAAAATAACATTAACTAGGAAAAGTATAAAAATAGACAGCAGAAACAGATGTGCACAGATTCAGATACTGTCATTGTCAGAAATAGATATTAAAATAGCAATGTTTAAAGAAATAGATAACAAATTTGAAAATACTGTAAGGAACAGAGTGTTAAAAGTGACAGAGTAGGGGGCAGCCAGATGGCTCAGTTGGTTAGAGTGCGAGCTCTCAACAACAAGGTTCCCGGTTCAATTCCTACATGGGGTGGTGGGCTGCGCACCACCCTGCAACTAAAGATTGAAAACAGCAAGTGGACTTGGAGCTAAGCTGCGCCCTCCACAACTAGATTGAAGGACAATGACTTGGAGCTGATGGGCCCTGGAGAAACACAGTGTTCCCCAATATTCTCCAATAAATTTTTTTTTAAATCAAATGTGGCATGACATGTCAACACATGCTCCACATTTCTTTTTTTTAAAAAAAAGTGACAGAGTCGGTAAAAAAGAATTTTTAAAAAGAGCATGTATTCCTAGAATGGAGAATTAGAGGAAAGAGCATTGGCCTCTGGCATTATGACCTACTGAGCCTACCTATGCTAGAGTAACTCCACAAATCCACAGACAGCAACACAACTACTAATGAGGCCAGACGTAAGCATCATGGTGTGGAATAACAATCCTAATCATGTGCTGGCACAATTTGGGCAAGGCTCCACAGGGCAGGCTTTTCTCTGTTCCACAACAGCATCAGCTGGGGCAGCTCAAATGTGGGCTCCCAAGATGGCTCACTCACATGGCTGGCAAGTTGATGTGAACTGTCTGCCTTGGTTCCTATCTACATGGGCTTCTTTATACGGCTTATATTTTCTCAGAGCATGGTGGTTGAGTTCCAAGGATGAAAGTCCCAAGAGAGGTGGGAACTGCATGGGTTTTTAAGATCTAGCCTCAGAAGTCTCATAGCACTGCTTCTGCTAGATTGTATTAGTCAAATAGTCACAAAGGTCTACCCAGGTTGAAGGGAGGAACATAAGGCTGGGACACAAATCTTGATGGGACAATGTCAAGGTTCAGAATGGGCATATGAGATGGGAAATATTATCACAGACATTTCTGGAACATACAGTCTGCCCTGCTTTCCTTTTTACCCTGCTAATGGAACCCTGCCATCAATAAATGTTCCCAATTTTCATAAAAAAAACTTTTAAAAATAAAAACTACAATTTGGAAATTAAAAACTCAATGGACATATTCAGCAGCAGATTGGACAGAAGAAAAGAAAAAAATGTGAACTGAAAGACATGTCAAAAGAAATTAAAGAGAATGAAACACAAAGAGAAAAGAATAAAAAATTTAAAAAAAGGAATGAGATAAGGAAAGTACAGTGACAAGGAGTAAAATATATTTGATCCAAGAAAGAAAGGAGAGAGAATGGAGCAGAGGCAATATCTGAAGAAATACTGGCTGATAATTTTACAAAACTAATGACAGATCAAGTGCCCAGGGAATCTCAAACAAGAGAAAGAAAAAGAAGTTCGTACATAGACATGTGAGAGTGAAAGGGTAGAAAATCAAAACAACCAGAAGAAAGGATCACAGTTATCCTTTAAAGCAGGGGTGTCCAAACTTTTTCAACGGTTTTCACCAAGGGTCATATGCGGTAAAATACACAAACAGCTGGGCCACTCACTTGAGGTGAAGTACGTATTGCCTCACCTGGTTTATTTAAGTAAACTAAATATATTTTTGGAATTTGCTGCGGGCCAATTAAAAATGGATTGCGGGCCGCAGTTGGCCCGCGGGCCGCAGTTTGGACACCCCTGCTTTAAAGGATAACAGTTGCATCAAGAGCTATCTTTAACAATTAAAGCCAGAACACAGTGGAAAGATATTTTTAATGTGACCAAAGAAAAGAACTGCCCATTTAGAATTGCATACATTGGGAAGATAGCTTTCAAGAATGAGGGTGAAATACATACATTTTCAGGCAAACAAAAACTGGTACTATATATCACCACAGACTTTCTCTAAAGGAAACCTGAAAGGAAATTATTTCAAGTGAAAGGAAAATCATTCTAAATGGAAGGGATATATTGAAAGAATGAAGATCAAAACTGAATGGTAAATATAAGGACTAACATAATTGAACATTGATTATATAAAACATTACCAACAAGGTAAAGTGACACTTAAAAAAAATAAACAAAAATCAGATTTAAAAGTTTTAAATGCCTATATTAGAAAAGAGGCAAGACTAAAATTAATGAACTAAGCATCCATATCAAGAAACTGGAAAAAAACAAATATAACCAAAGAAAGAAGGATGAAAGAAATAATAAAGAGATTAATGAAATAGGAAACAAATATGTAATAGACAGGAGCAGTAACTCCAAAAGTTGATTTTGCAAAACACTAAAAACCTCATAATCCCTTGGGGAGGCTGATCAAGTAAAAAGAGAGAAGACACAAATGTCCAAAATCATATGTTAAAAAATAATCATAACTACAGATTCTTCAGATATTAAAAACAGAGAGGATATTAAGAACATTTGCAATTTAAATAACAAGGTAAATTCCTAGAACAAATGTAACATCAAATTTGACTTAACAAAGAGAAAATCTGAAAAGTCCTGTAATACTTAAAGAACCTGAATCTGAAGTCAAAATCTTCTTACAAAGAAAACTCCAAGCCCAGTTCTCTTCATTGCTGAGTTCTACAAAATATTCAGGGAAGAAATATTCCAATTGCACACAGTCTTCCAGAGAAAAGAGAATGAAGGCGCACTACCCCCAACTTATTTTATGAGGCAAGGATAATCTGATACATAAAATATGAGAAAAAATCTCAGGCCAGTTTCACTCAGGAACTTATGTAAATATTTTGAACAAAATATGTCAACCTAAATCCAGTAGAATATGAAAGGAATAATGCCATAGGACAAAATTGAATTTATTCACATTCCCCCCCACTCACATTCTAGCAACATTCAACAATTTTCAATTCTCTGACCACCACAAATCATGCGTCTGTAGCCTTTAGATGTGTTCTTTCTTCTCCCCAGCGGCTCACCTCATGGCATCACCTTTATGATGCCTTTTGTAGACCACTCAGGTGAAAGCAACCTCTTCTCCTTTGGCTTCTACTTTGGCTTCTACTGTACTTTCTACACCCTTCCAGTATCACATCTATAACATTTTATCGCACATATTTATAAACTCACCTGTTTCTGATTAAATAAACTATAAAATCCTTGAGAAAAGAGAATATGTATTCATCTCTGTGTCACTAAATGCTTATGTACAACTAGATCCCTCTATCATAAAAGAAATGTTATGCTGCATATATACATTAAAAATGATCAAAAGACACGCTAACCTTATTTACAATAGCCAAGATATGGAAAGAATCTAAGTGTCCAGTGATGGATGAATGGATAAAGAAAATGTGAGATTATACATATACATATACACATACACACACACACACACACACACACACACACACACACACACACACACGGAATATTATTCACCCATAAAAAAGGAAATTTTGTTATTTGAAACACTATTGATGAATCTGGAGGACATTATGCTAAGTGAAATAAACCAGAAAGAGAAAGACAAATACTGTATGGTATCACTTATATGTCGAATCTAAAACAAAAAATTAAACTTCTAGAAGCACAGTAGAATGGTGGCTTCCAGGAGTTGGCAGTAGGGAGAAATGGATTACAAACTTTCAGTAATGAGATGAATAAGTTCTGGGGGTCTAATGTATGGAATGGTGACTATAGTTACGGTAATAATACTATATTGTATACTTGCAATTTGCTAAGAGAGTACATTGTAGGCATTCTCACCAAAAATAAAAGTAACTATGTGAGGTGATGGAGGTGTTAATTAACTTGATTGTGGTAATCATTTCACAATGTATACACATATCAAATCATCTCACTGTACACTTTAAATATATATAATTTTATTTGTTAACTAAACTGCAATAAAGCTAGGGGCAAGAAGGACAGTTAACTGGTTATCTTTGTGTGGTAGAATTACGGGCTATTTATTCTTTCTTTATGTCTAAAATTTCTGTGAGTAACATGTGTAGCTTTAGAAATAAAGAAAAGATACAAAAAAAAAAGAAGAACTGACCATAAAGTAAAAGATTGATGAATTTGACTACATTAAAAGTAAGAACTACTGTTCATCAAAAATATAATAAAAATGGAAAAAAGCCATAAAATGGGGGAATATATTTTTGCAAAACACATAAAAGGAACTCCCATAAATCACTGAGGAAAAGGAAAACAAACTGATAGTAAAATGGGTTTAAAAAGCTGACTTAAAAAACAGGAATTGAAGTGGCCCCAAAATGTACATATATGTATATGTATGTGTGTGTATATTTTTACATGTATATATACATACATACTTTAATATTTAAAATGTATACCTGAAAATGTGATTAAAGTCATTAGTAATTTGAGAAAATGCAAATAAGGCCACAATGAGACATCACATCAGTTTGGCAAAAAATTTTAAGTCCTACTAAAACAAGTGTTTCAAGAATATAAAGGAACAAGAATTCTCACACTGCTGGTGAAAGTGTAAATTGGTTCAACTAATTTGGAAAATAGTTACGCATTATCTGGCAACATGGAGAAATGCATACCTCTTCATATCAGGATGTATACATGAGAATGTTCATTATTCATAGTTGTCCCAAACTAGAAATAACTGTTAATCAAACAAAATGGATAAATCAATTGTGGTAAGACATACAAAGGAATGTTACACAGCAGTGAAAATTCATGAATCAGAGTTATACATGTGAACATGAAAGAATCTTAGAAATACAATGTTAAGTAATAAAAAGCAACACACAGAAAAATGATTTCATTAAAATGAAGTTAAAAGCAGGCATAACTGTATGTACTGTTTAGAAATAGCATACCCATATGATAAAAACATAAAGAAAATCAAGAAAGTGGTTCTTATAAAAAAGCAGAATGATGGTCACATCTGGTGGTGGAAGGAATGGGGTGGGAAAGGACATCTGAGGGGCTTCTGGGTTGCAGATAATATTTTATTTATTTGCGTGGGTGGTGATTAACATGTATTTTTGCTTTATAAAAAATATAAATATAGTCCTAATAGCTCCAAAAATCAAAGCAAAAAAATACCATTTTGTCCAATCGGTGACTATGTGAAACTGTTATCAGCCTTTAATGATGTGGAGAATTATCCCCTAATAATAAGCTATGTATTCATTAAATCTTTATATAGAGCTTTCTATGAGCCTGTCATTCTTCTAGGTATTTTGTAACTACTAACTTGATATATCCTCATAACAACTATTTAAGATAGATGCCATTAACCCTATTTTACAGAGCGGAAACTGAGGAGCCAGTACAGGCTTGCAAGAATTTTGTGAGCTGACTGCCAAACATAGTCATTATTAAACACTAAAATGTTTATCAAAATGGCAGTGTGAGGTGAGCCTCTGTAAATCTCCCCTGGAATTTACAACTAATCAAACAACAATAAATCCACAAAGGACTCTCTTCACAGCAGACAGGCAAGAAGAGGCCCACTACCGACCAAAATCACCTACAGGTGGGCAAATCGCACGAGTGGGGAAGGAGGAAAGGGAGAAGTGCGGAGACGGAGCCGCACAGGTGCAGGACGCAGACCTAGCTCAGTGCTCCGAGCTCGCTGCTTCCCGGAACTACCGCAGCTGCGGGAGATCGGACTGCTAGGGCTCCGCTTATGGCCCACAGGGCTGAGGGGGCAGCACACCACACGGCTGAATCCAACGCTCACGGCACAGACCTCAGACAAAAGACTGAGGGAAGAAGGCTGAAAACGGTGGTTTAAGCCCGCACTGCCGAGCAGAGAATGGAAGCCTTGGGCACTGAGACTAGCCGCCCCCTCCCTCCCCTCCCAGAGCTCGCCCCGCCCCCACCTGCCCGGTGCTAGAAGAGGAACAGTAGCAGTGTCAGATCAAAAGAACAGAACATTTGCTGTTCTGAGAACTGTGGACCGCAGACACAGATTCGCAGCCCAACTCGTTCAGGGAAAGGGGAGGGAGTTGTGGAAGCAGGACCGGCTGTGGTGGTGGCCGCGGCCATTGCTCTGGGCCACCTCTCACAACTCACCCCACCCGTGGCCCCACCTATCTGGGCAGATCCCTGCAGGAATAAACAGAACTGCTGAAACATACGGGCTCTGAATCTGGTGCAGGAAGAGCTTTGGAACTTCAAAAGCTCTCCGCATACCCACACGGACACTGCGACCCGTGAGGCAGGTGAACTATGAACAGAGGACAAGCCCGTCTCCCAGGGAATCCCCCCATTGTGTGAGAAGCTGGAATAGTGCAGAGAAAACATAGTACTACCCGTGTGAGAGAAAAAAAAAAGGCTGCAGTCGGAGAGAAAATAAAACATTCTACCAACAGGTACTGGAAGACAAAAGAAAGACCTCTTCCTATCAACCTATTGCAGAAGCTACTCCTGTAGATGTCTAGGAAGAGAAATAATAAATCAGTAATTGTCATGAATAACCAAGGCAACAAGACAGCTCAGAAAGAAAGTGAAAAGTCTCCAGAAAAGCCACTTAAAGATATGGAAATATGTGACTTAAATGACAGAGAATTCAAGACTGCAGTTCTGAAAAAACTCAACGAGATGTAAGAAAACACAGAAAGGCAGTTTAATGAACTCAGAAACACAATCAAAGCACAACATGAGCATTTTACGAAACAGATTGAAATTTTAAAAAAGAACCAAATAGAATTTCTGGAGATTAAGAACTCAATAGAAGAAGTTAAGAATGAAATAATCAGCTTAGGTAGTAGAGTTGACCAGATGGAGGAAAGAATCAGTGACATTGAAGATAGAAACCTGGAAATTGCACAGATGGAAGAAGAAAGAGACTTGAGACTTAAAAGAAATGAAAGAACTCTACAAGAAGTTTCTGACTCCATCAGAAAGAACAATATAAGAATAATTGGCATACCAGAAGAAGAAGAAAGAGCGGAGGGAACAGAGAATATATTCAAACAAATTGTTGATGAGAACTTCCCAAACCTGTGGACAGAAATGGATCCTCGAATCCAAGAAGCAAATAGAACACCTAATGACTTCAATCCCAACAGGCCTTCTCCAAGGCACATTGTATTGAAGCTGTCTAAAATCAACGACAAAGAAAGAATCCTCAATGCAGCCAGGGAAAAGAAGACAGTAACCTACACCGGAAAGCCCATTAGATTATCATCAGATTTTTCAGCAGAAAATCTACAAGCCAGGAGGGAGTGGAACCAAATATTCAAACTATTGAAAGAGAGAAATTATGAGCCAAGAATAATATATCAAGCAAAGATATTCTTTAGATATGAAGGAGGAATAAAGATCTTTCCCGACATACAGAAGCTGAGGGAATTTTCTAATACACGACATGCACTACAAGAAATATGAAAGAAGGCTATTCAACCACCATCAACAGGGACAATTTGTGGCAACCAAAACATAAAAAGGGGGAGAGTAAAGGCCTGAACTGGAATATGGGAATGGAGAAAGTAAGCGTGCTGAAGAAAATGGAATACTCTAAATATCAAACTTTCTTTTACATAAACCTAAGGGTAACCACTCAAAAAAAAAATCCAGAACTGAAACATATACTGTAATAAAAGAAGAAACAGAGGGAAACATCGTAGAATACCACCACACAGAAATAATAGACAACAACAAAAAAGCAAAGAAACAATGGAGACACAGCCTTACCAGAAAGCTAAAGATAGAATGACAGGAAATCCTCACATATCAATAATCACCCTAAATATAAATGGACTGAACTCACCAATGAAAAGGCACAGAGTAGCAGATTGGATCAAAAAACTAAACCCAACCATATGCTGTCTCCAAGAGACACATCTCAGCTACAAGGACAAGCATAGACTCAAAGTGAAAGGGTGGAAATTGACACTCCAAGCAAATGGTACCCAGAGAAAATCAGGTGTAGCCATAATGATATCAGATGAAACAGACTTCAGGGTGCAAAAGATAGCAAGAGAGAAAGATGGACATTTCCTAATGGTAAAGGGGACTATACAACAAGAAGACATAACAGTCATCAATATTTATGCCCCCAATCAGGGAGCACCGAAATATACCAAGCAACAACTAACAGAACTAAAGGGAGAAATTGACCAAAACACAATTATACTAGGGGACTTAAATACATCATTGACAGCTATGGATAGATCATCCAAACAGAAAATAAATAACGAAATAGCAGCCCTAAATGACACATTAGATGAAATGGACATAATAGTAAGTTATCAAGGACACCACAGAAATACAAAGGATCATCCAAGAATACTATGAAGGACTATATGCCACCAAATTTAATAACCTAGAAGAAATGGACACGTTCTTAGAAATATATAGCCTTCCAAGGCTGAACCATGAAGAACTGGAAAATCAAAACAGACCGATCACCAGCAACGAAATTGAATCAGTCATCCAAAACCTTCCCAAAAGCAAAAGTCTGGGACCAGATGGCTTCACTAGTGAATTCTACCAAACCTTCAAAGAGGATCTAATACCAATTCTGCTCAAACTCTTCCAAAAAATTGAAGAAGAGACAGTACTCCCTAACTCATTTTGTGAGGCCAACATTACCCTGATACCAAAACCTGGTAAGGACAACACAAAAAAAGAAAACTACAGACCAATATCTCTGATGAATACAGATGCAAAAATCCTAAACAAAATTCTAGCTAATCTAATACAACAATGCATTAAAAAGATTATTCAACATGACCAAGAGGGGTTCATCCCCGGGGCACAAGGATGGTTCAACATCCACAAATCCATCAATGTGATATATCACATAAACAAAATAAAGGACAAAAATCACATGATTATATCAATTGATGCAGAAAAAGCATTTGACAAGATACAACATCCATTTATGATTAAAAGACTTAATAAAATAGGTATAGAAGGAAAATACCTTAACATAATAAAGGCCATATATGACAAGCCCTCTGCTAATCTCATAATTAATGGAGAAAAACTGAAGCCCTTTGCTCTACGTTCAGGAACACGACAGGGCTGTCCCCTATCACCTCTGCTTTTCAACATAGTGTTGGAAGTCCTTGCCAGAGCAATCAGGCAAGAGAAACAAATAAAAGGCATCCAAATTGGGAAGGAAGAAGTTAAATTATCACTCTTTGCAGATGACATGATGCTATATATAGAAAACCCTAAAGACTCCACCAAAAAGCTATTAGAAACAATCAACGAATACAGTAAAGTTGCTGGCTACAAAATCAACGTACAAAAGTCCATTGCCTTCCTATATACTAACAATGAAATCTCAGAAAAAGAAATACAAAAAACAATTCCTTTTGCAATTGCAGCAAAAAGAATAAAATACCTAGGAATAAACTTAACCAAGGATGTGAAGGACCTATATGCTGAAAACTATAAGACATTTTTGAAAGAAATTGAAGAAGACACAAAGAAATGGAAAGACATTCCGTGCTCATGGATTGGAAGAATCAACGTAGTTAAAATGGCCATATTACCCAAAGCAATATACAGATTTAATGCAATCCCCATCAAAACCCCAATGGCATTTTTTAAAGAAATAGAACAAAAAATCATCAGATTTGTTTGGAACCACAAAAGACCCCGAATAGCCAAAGCAATCTTAAGAAAAAAGAACAATAATGGAGGTATCACACTCCCTGACTTTAGCTTGTACTACAGGGCTACAATAATCAAAACAGCATGGTATTGGCAGAAAAACAAACACATAGACCAATGGAATAGAATTGAGAACCCAGAAATAAAACCACATAAATATGGACAGATAGTTTTTGACAGAGAAGCTAAAAACATACACTGGAGTAAAGACAGTCTCTTCAATAAACAGTGCTGGGAGAATTGGATAGCCATGTGCAAAACAGTGAAACTGGACTGCTATCTGTCACCATGTACCAAAATTAATTCAAAATGGATAAAAGTCTTAAGCATAAGACCTGACACAATAAACTGCATAGAAGAAAACATAGGTACTAAACTTATGGACCTTGGGTTCAAAGAGCATTTTATGAATTTGACTCCAAAGGCAATGGAAGTAAAAGCTAAAATAAACGAATGGGACGATATGAAACTTAAGAGCTTCTGCACAGCAAAAGAAACCATCGACAAAATAAAGAGGCAACCAACTGAATGGGAGAAGATTTTTGCAAACAGTGCCTCCGATAAGGGGCTAATATCCAAAATATACAAGGAACTCATGAAACTCAACAAAAAAAAAAAAAAAAAAAAAAAAAAAAACTCAACTGATAAATGGGCAGACAACCTGAAGAGACATTTCTCCAAAGAGGACATAAAAATGACAAATAGACATATGAAAAAATGCTCAACATCACTAATCATCAGAGAAATGCAAATAAAAACCACAATGAGATATCACCTCACCCCAGTCAGAATGGCTATCATCAACAAGACAAATAGTAACAAGTGTTGGAGAGGCTGTGGAGAAAAAGGAACCCTCATACATTGTTGGTGGGGATGCAGACTGGTGCAGCTGCTATGGAAAGCAGTCTGGAGGTTCCTCAAAAAATTACAAATAGAAATGCCATATGACCCAGCAATCCCTCTCCTGGGTATCTACCCAAAAAATCTGAAAACATTTATAGATAAAGACACGTGTGCTCCAATGTTCATTGCAGCTTTGTTTACGGTGGCCAAGACATGGAAACAACCAAAATGTCCTTCGATAGATGAATGGATGAAGAAGGTGTGGTATATATACACAATGGAATACTGTTCGGCGGTAAGAAAAGATGAAATAGGAACATTTGTGACAACATAGATGGATCTTGAGAGTATAATGCTAAGCGAAATAAGTCAGACAGATAAAGCAGAGAACCATATGATTTCACTGATATGTGGTATATAAACCAAAAACAACAAAAGAATAAGACAAACAAATGAGAAACAAAAACTCATAGACACAGACAATAGTTTAGTGGTTACCAGAGGGTAAGGGGGGTGGGGGTGGGAGATGAGGGTAAGGGGGATCGAATATATGGTGATGGAAGGAGAACTGACTCTGGGTGGTGAACACACAATGGGATTTATAGATGATGTAATACAGAATTGTACACCTGAAATCTATGTAACTTTACTAACAGTTGT
Organism: Rhinolophus sinicus; assembly: GCF_057876585.1. Classification (NCBI taxonomy): domain Eukaryota; kingdom Metazoa; phylum Chordata; class Mammalia; order Chiroptera; family Rhinolophidae; genus Rhinolophus; species Rhinolophus sinicus. Next base: position 17,460,466 of record NC_142518.1, on the reverse strand, counting down.
CACCCCAATAAATTAGAACAAAAATGAAATGTTTAAACCGAAAATTAAATTGCATTGAAAGAAAAAGTAATAAATATTCAAAACCCAAAAAAGTATAAATATACAAAAAATATAACCAGAAATTATATATAATTTCTTTAAAATCCTTTTTTAAAACTATAAAAGGGTCTATGTGATAAAAACTAACCATTTAAAATTAGAAACCTGATGCTCCAAAGGTCCAATATTAAATCTAGAAGAGTGAACCCAAACAAAATTGATCTCAACCCAGGTGCACTGGAAATTTTGTAATCAGCCTCTCTCCCCATTTCTGCTCTCAATCTTTTTTCTTTTTTTAAAACTTAGTTTAATTTTTTTATATTAGTTTCAGGTATACAAAACAACTAATGATTAGACATTTACACCCCTCACAAAGTGATAACCCCCCCAATCTACTACCCCTCTGACATCGTCCATTGACTCTATGCCCTATGCTGTACTCTACATCCTGTGACTATATATATATATATATATGTGTGTGTATATATATATATATATATATATATATATATATATATTCATTCTAAAGAACAGAATAAACGTGCAATCAAAACAGAAATAGACTCATAGATACAGCGAACAAACTGATGGTTGCTAGATGGGAGGGAGGTGGGGATGGGAGAGAAGGTGAGGGGATTAGGAAATACAAATTGGAAGTCGCAATATAGTCACAGGGATGTGAACTACAGTATGGGGAATATAATTAATAATGTTGTAAAGATCATGTAGGGTGCCAGGTGGGCATTGGACTTATTAGGGGGATCACTTCACAGACTGTGCAGCTGCCCAACCTCTGTGCTGTACACCTGAGGCTGAAGTATTAATAGAATAACATTGAAAGTCAACTATAACTGCTCTCAATCTTGATGTCCTCAAAGAAGACTTTGCCGTTGTTCTTGGAATTGCTAATTTCTTGTTTTAGAACATTTCAGCTAAAGTCTGGATTCATCTTTGCTTGCTACTAGTTGCCTGGGTGCAGTAGGCAAACATATGCTGAAATATAAAATTCCCAAATTTGGAATCTTTTACCTGTGGCCTGAAGTACCAGAAAATCTGGCCATCGCCTATTTGGAATATCACAGGCATGACAAGGCCCAATTGTGCAGGCGGCCCTGGTAATGAGAGGAACAGATTCAGAGATTTGTTTATAAATATTGTAATTTGTGATTGTATATAGTATATTGTAAAACTGGGGTTGACAAAAATTTTGTTAAAAATTTTCCTATCAAAGAGTCAGGCTGGCTCTAGTACATTGCCTGACTCAAGTTGTGGTCATGAGATGTGGCCCATAGACTCTCCTAAAATCTTTGGGTCAAACTATCTCTGCCTGTTGGTATTATCCATTAGCTCAAAGGGGCCCATCCAATAGACTAGCTGGGTTTCATTCACTTTAGCCTTAGTAATAAGCTTCTCCAAGTTTTTTCTGCTTAGACTCAAAGATGTCAGAAATTAACCAAAGCAGCCTGCATACCCATGTAGTTTGGTCAGCGTAGAGTATTAAAAGCAATTTGAATTTTATTGCCTTTAACTGGGCTCACCCTCTCAAATTCACCACTTGGAACGCCCCTCCCTATAACATGAATCAATATTAAATACCTTCCTGGTCCCTTTGGCATTTGAGTTTAAGAACCACTTTAGGGGCTGTTGACCCAACTTATTTTCTGCTGTGAAAAAAAGGGGGATTTATTAGTTTCCTAGGGCTGCTGTAACAAACTATCACAAACTTGGTGGCTTAAAACAACAGAATTCTGCTCACTCATAGTTCTGGAGACCGGAAGCCTGAAATTAGCACCACTGTGCTAAAATCAAGGTATCAGCAGGATCGTACTCCCTCCAGGGGCTCTAGGAGAGAGTCAGTTCCTGGCCTCTTCCAGGTTCTGGTGGCTGCTGGCATTCCTTGGCTTGTAGCTATGTCACCACGGTCTCCACCTCTGTCTTCACCATCACCTTCTCCTCTTGTGTGTGTGTGTCAAATCTCCCTTTACCTCCCTCATATAAGGACACTTCCAATGGCATGTGGGGACCACCTGGATAATCCAGGATTATCTTCTCATCTTAAAATCTTTAACAACCATATCTGCAAAACCCCCTTTTCCAAATAAGCCAGGGAATAGGACCAATTATGTTTGGGGTGGCCATTCAGTACAGTACAAAGTTCAAATGTAAAATTCCACTCCACTCCTGGTGACACTGTCTTGTTGCTCATTCTGCCAAGAACAAGTCAGTCAGTTTTCTTACAGCTTGTCCGTGTATCATCTACAGTGTACCCATGAACCGTCTTTCCTGACTTACCAATGAGGAGTCTCCAAATATTCTTGATAGTGTGTCTCTATTGGAAAATAAATTGAGCATGCTCCTCTAAGATATGATACTTATTTATAAATTATGGGTGCCAATGTGTCACTATATTATTATGTTATCACACATAAAAAGACATATTTTTAAATGAGGGAAAATATATAAATAGAATCACTACCATTTTCTTCCAGCATCCAAATGTATCATCTTGTCACCTGTCTGGGGTATATACATCCCACTACCAAAAATACTCTGGTCATCTTTGCTCCCCAAAACTCCAAGGAGGAGCTTGAAGGACTGTTACTTCAATGGGAAAGCGGAGTGAGTGCTGGGCTTCCCACTCTAACTTCATCCCCAGCAAGTCAGTTTAGATCTGTGATACATTTTGGGGTTTTGAAAATGATTTTGAAAAGAGGAAAAATGATCCTCTGCAAAAAAAATTTACAAAAAAATAATAATATGTCTGAAACCCACTTCTCTGAAGCACTCTCTTTTGGTGTGACTCCTCTGAGGGGTCTTTCATGCAGGTGGCACATGACATCAATTGGCCCCAGCTGTTCCTTATTAACGCAGCCTCTCAGTGAAAGATACAGCCTTTTACAACTTGACATTTTTAAGGAAACAGCCCATTTTGCAAATCAACCAAACACATTAAATACAGTTAGACTGCCGCATTCCACAAATACAAATTGAACCAAGAAATCCTATGTGTTCACAGCCTCCACTAAGGCATAGATCACTTTCCTGTTTTGTCACCCTAAAGGAATTGTCTGCCAAATCAATTGTACCTCCAGTGAGTCAAAGCTCAAGAACCACCCAGAAGCCTATCACCCTCACAGAGGCCTCAAAACCCTCTCCAACATGAGCAGACTTTGTAAATATGTTCTTTGCCTGCTCATAATGCTTAATTAGGCCCTGACCATGAGGCTAAGAGGTGGAGAAGAAAAGCCAGGACGCCTGCAGGTTGCCACTTGAGTTCACAGCAAAATGACAGGCAGCACGTGTGATCCAAAGGGAAGAATCTGACAGTCACACTTCAGTCTTTCAGCAACATTTTTTTTTTTAACATGGGGAGACTGTAGCATCAATAGTGTCATCTTCTAATAGAAAGGACAACTGCACATAATGCATAATTGCCAGTCTAAATGACTTGTTATTTTGACTGCCTGTTTTAAAATATCTGTAATTGCTTCCAATGAGATTGGAATAAATGATAAGTCAGCACAGGCAATCACTGGTGGAGGCATAGCATGGCTTTGGAAAACTTAGTACAGATTGTTTTGTCATGTGTCAATTTCCACCAATTCTTGATTATGATCACAAGGCATTTGCACTGCTTTTTTGGGCATTTCTTCCAACTTGTCCCACTTAAGCAACAGAAGGAATATCACATGTAGGTGTACAAAAAACAAGGCGGTCTATTTTCAAGGGCAACGAGCAGAAGCTGGCTGAACGTGATAAATTCATTTTACAGAATTTTAGCTTGTGCCAAATCCTGACATATTCTGCAAAACAAAACAAAGTAAGGTGGAAGCACACCTCACCGAGAGTTATTGCCATCGCTCCAAATGAACTTCCCCCCTCCCCCCACCTCATACGCTTGTTTGCCAAGTCTTGAAATAACAAATCACTTCTTTATAACAAAATTGTCTCCCTGGAATAATAGGCTTCAGTGTGAGTTTTGATAGAGCCATAGCTCCTCTAAATGACAGCAAAGGCTTGCAGCACGGACACGAGGCACATCTATTTCAGGGCTTCCCATTAAAGAGAAAAGCAGTTCGGTAAGAAATGAAGTCATTTCCTGACTCATTGGGATGCCATGTTTAAACCACAGTTTTCTGCCTAAGGATATACAGATTGGAAAAATGTGGCTGAGCCTAAAAGAGATGAATCATCCCTTACAGATTCAGTAAACCAACTTTTTAAGGTCCTCCATAGGCTGCTAGAACATATTAGAGAGACTAATGAGAGCCTTCACCCTTCCTTTTATACAAAGGATAAGATTCTCCATCCTACACACTTGTTAAAGCCAGTTCCATAAATGATCACTTTAAGTATAATTACATTTTTTAAGTGTAGACTTAATAGAAACAGTTCAATGTTTAGGCATTATAAACATCAGGAGGATAGGGGAGAAGATGGCGTCAAAGCCTGTTCATTTTGTATGTTTCTAAAAATAAGTGAGTTAAAGTACCCGAAAAAACTATTTTGGGAGGATGACACACAATTAAGTAAGGATTCTAAGGATTTATTTTACTAGAAAAATTTTAATGTTTAGTCTCACTAGTAATCAAAGATAAATTCTATAATTTAAAATAACAATGAGATACCATTTTGACCTATCAAATTAGCAACAGTTGACAAAATAAAGGGGGTGGGTATTACTCAGAGCTGGTGAGGGACTTGGCTCAACTTTCTAGATGATGAGGCAACACTTACCAAAATCCTTTAAAATGTTCATACTCCTTACCCCAGTAATGCTGCTTCTAGAAGTCTATCTTTTTTTATTGAGATATAACATTGTTTAAGGTCTATAACACGTTGATACACTTACATATTGGGAAATGACTAGCACTGTAGTGTTAGCTAACCCCTCCATCAGGTCACATAATTACCATTTCTTTTTTGTGGTAAGAACATTTAAGATCAACTCTTTTAGCAACTTTCAAGTGTATAATACAGTATTATTGACCATAATCACCATGCTGTACATTAGATCCCCAAAATTCATTCAACTTGTAACTGCAAACTTGTAGCCTTTGACCAACATCTCCCCAGCCCCTGGTAACTAGGGTAAAATACTGTATGAGTTCAACTTTTTTGGATTTCACATATAAGTGATATCACACAGTGTTTGTCTTTCACTGTCTAATGTATTTCACTTAGCATACCCTCAAGGTCCATCCACGTTGTCACAAATGGCAGGATTTCCTTCTTTCTCGTGACTGAAAAATATTTGTGTATGTGTATGTGTGTCACATCTTCTTTTGCCATTTATCTAGGAGTCTATCTTAAAGCGATAATCTGATATTTGGACAAAGATATACTCACAAAACTATCATTACAGTATTGTTTATAGTAGAAAACTTGAAAAGTAACTTAAATGACCAGCAATGGGAGAATAACAATATTATTGTGGAACACTAATATCATGGAACATTATGCCACCAATTCGAACTATATTTAGGGATTGTCTGTAATATAAAGAGCTGTACCAGTGAAAAACGCAGTGTGGAAAACTATATATACAGGAAGAAATAAGATGCAAGGAACTCCTAATTGGGATCACTCTGAAGAAGGGGCTGGAAGAATCTTCCCCGTTTTAAATAGCCCAGGTCATTATTGATGTCATATTAGTGCATTCACACAATGAACCTTTTAAAACCTGGTGGTATATCTTGATGAACTTGAGTCAATAAGTATCTGTATAAATGTCTCAAAGAACACCAAAGCTGAGCTGTCTGCTGGTTGACCCTGCCTCCAGGCCCCTAGAAGTGTACAGCCAATGAGAAGAGGGTAGTGTTTGGAGCAGTCAGTCTGCAGACTGGCTAATGAATTATGGTCACCCTTTCAGGAAGACTTTTACTGTACTCCAGCATTGCCATAGATGCCAAAACCCCATCGAATGGATATTTATTGATTCTTGGCTGATTTCTTACAAAATGTTGAATATTGGATTGAGATGAGAGAGGTATCAGAGAAAGATACATAGAAACAGAGACCAGATCCAGAGAAAGAAGCAAATTGGGTAAAGTAGAAAGATCTAAGAAATGTGGAAGAAAAGAAAAAACAGAAAAAGAAATAGAGAACAATAACTATGTATGATTTCCTCAAAACTATTGGATTATAGCAAATTGTTTTACTAATTTACAAAAAAAGGAGTTACTATTTCAAAACACAATTCAAGTAAGCTGTATTCCCTAACAATGTCTAAGAGACTAAGATTTATTAACCATATGCATAAATGTATATATGTATATACGAGGTCTGACAATTACTTTTGGGAACTTCTTACAACAATGTTGCTAACCTTTTCCGATATCAGAGGGATTATTCATTATGAATTTGTACCAACTGGACAAACAGTTAACCAAGTTTACTATTCAGAAGTGCTGAAAAGGCTGCGTAAAACAGTTAGACGACCTGAACCTTTCGCCAACAATTCATGGCTCTTGCATCACAACAATGCACCAGCTCACACGGCACTGCCTGTGAGGGAGTTTTTAGCCAGTAAACAAATAACTGTATTGGAACAACCTCCTTACTCCCCTGATCTGGCCCCCAATGACTTCTTTCTTTACCCGAAGACAAAGGAAATACTGAAAGAAAGACATTTTGATGACATTCAGGACATCAAGGGTAATACGACGACAGCTCTGATGGCCATTCCAGAAAAAGAGTTCCAAAGTTGCTTTGAAGGATGCACTAGACTCTGGCATCAGTACATAGCTTCCCAAGGGGAGTACTTCGAAGGTGGCCATAGTGATATAGCAATGAGGTATGTAGTGCTTTTTCTAGGATGAGTTCACGAACTTAATTGTCTCACGTGTGTGTGTGTGTGTGTGTGTGTGTGTGTGTGTGTGTGTGTGTAACTTTCCATGTAGCAGGAACTGGAAAATCAGTCATACACACAGTGAGATGTTTACATTAACCCATTTAATCCATATCATTGCTTTATGGAATAGGTCTTTCTATTGTTCTCTTTTATAGAAGTGAAGTCCAGAGAGGTTAAATAACTTTTGCAAGAGCTCACAGCTCTTAGGAGGAGGGCGAGGGGGTTGGCCCCAGGGCTTCTGGCTCCAGGTCTCCCTTGCCATAGTACAGCTTCTACCCACTCAAGCCACAATGGTTTCTCCTTTTGAATTCCTATAGTTCCTACCATCAGTCATTCATATTTAATACTGAAAATGTACAGTTTTGCCTGTGTGTTGCATTTTCATCTTAGTACAACATGTCTTCCCAACTAGACTCTAAAACATTGAATGCAGGAACTATAAATACTATTCTCTATAATTCTCACAGTACTTAGCACAACTCTCCACTTATTAAATAAGATTTAATTGGACCTTTGGCAAAGAGATAACTTTCAAAACATCTATTCCAATAATTTTGCAATCAAATAAACTCTACCAACATTCTTTGCTAAGAAGCAGTCATCTTTTGAGATTGCTGGAAATTTAAGTCTAGGAAAAAAAGGAAGTTAATGGGTTTTTTTTTAAATCTCATTCTATTCCTTTTGATAGATGAAACCAAAAATAATCACTTTGCATCTCCAAAGTGCTCCACCCACAGGAAAGCAGGGGCAGAGTGAGCCGTCACTAGGACACAAATGTGTTCTGTTCAAGGCAATCAAATAAATCAAGCAACCCCCAAAATATAGTTAAAGCAAAGTGACTCAGACACAGTTCATGTTTTTAGTAACTTAGAATCCAAAGTTACTCTGAAACACGAACAGTTTTTAAAGCTTTACTCATTTTGCTTTCACTGATAAAACTAAAATAATCCAATACAATTATCTGAATGGTTATAATTTAAAGATTTAAAATACATGCTCAAAACCTAACATTTCAAGTTAGTGCCACTCTTTAGGACAAACTCTAACTAATAATAATGATCTGGTATAAAAATATCCTGGAGAAACTAATTTCCCACCATTTTCTTTTTATTAAGCAAATCTGAACCAAAAAAAAAAAAAAAGCATTCTTTCATGGGGCTGTACTAGAGAAAGCACAGCAATGTGGAAACCATGTGCCTGAAAAATCATTACTCAAATTGAAAGCTGTTTTCCTATCTCACCTAAGAAAGCATTTATCCCCACACTGAAAAATTAACTATGATTCAAGACCTTTATTTAGAAATAATTCAATTTTACCAAATCAATATACTAAAGTAATTCCTAAGTGACCTTATCAGTAGCTCAAGGATGACAAATAGCTTTAATCATACAAGCCTACTCCTACTGGTTCGTAGCAGAAGCCTGCATACTGTGTTGAGAATGATTCTGAGGTCATATTCCAAGAGAAAACATGTTTGGATCAATTAGCAATCAGAAAAACATGGGTGCCAGTACCAAAAATTTGGACTGTCATAATTTATAAAAAGTAAAATACAAATCCATGATCTGAAATGAGGGATGTGGACTAGGGACTTCATAGGTGCTACTGTATTGTTTGGTTCATTTTAAAAGAAAGAATTCATGGCTAAGTAGTGCCCCAGAGTTATGGTGCTCTAAGCAGTAAAGGAATAGGAGAGGGATTGAACACTTATTTACAGTCTACTATGTGTCAGGCACTGAACCTTGCCTCAACCATGAACTTTCATGGCCGTATCCAAGATTTTTGTCATTACCAATATCAGCACCCCTCCATTAACTTAATTTAATCATCCTATCCCCAAATACCACTTCCCATCTTTCTGGCTTACTCTCTCCAGTACCCAATTTCCCAATAAACCCTCTACCCCACTGATATGCCCAATCCATTGGTAAGACCACCCTTTCACTGTCTCTCACTTCCCTACAGTGTCTTCACTTTCCTACTTACCCATCATACAAGTTCTGGTAATTAAGTTCGCAAACTCATCCTAGAAAGAGTGCTCCATACCTCATTGCTGAATATCACTATGGTCACCTTCAAAGTACTCCCCTTGGGAAGCTATGCACTGATGCCAGTGCCTAGTCCACCCTTCAAAGCAATTTTGGAACTCTTTTCCTGGAATGGCCATCAGAGCTGTCATTGTATTACCCTTGGTGTCCTGAATATCATCAAAATATCTTCCTTTCAATATTTCCTTTATCTTCGGGTATAGAAAGAAGCCACTGGTGGCCAGATCAGGTGAGTAGGGAGGGTGTTCCAATACAGTTATTTGTTTACTGGCTGAAAACTCCCTCACAGTCAGTGCCGTGTGAGCTGGTGCATTGTCGTGATGCAAGAGCCATGAATTGTTGGCGAAAAGCTCAGGTCATCTAACTTTTTCACGCAGCCTTTTCAGCACTTCCAAATAGTAAACTTGGTTAACTGTTTGTCCAGTTGGAACAACTTCATAATGAATAATCCCTCTGATATAAAAAAAAAAAGGTTAGCAACATTGTTGCAGCAAGTTCGCGAACTTAATTGTCAGACCTTGTAAACTCCATGGTCAATTACCACATCTTTGCATCCATCATCAACTCCATTGGTTTTTTTCTCCCTTCATCATAATTGCCTAGCAAAAACCCACGCTTTGTTAAATCCAGATCTCTCCTGATTCCAGACCTGCATCCATACGACTTAAATGTTGCCAGGGGAAAAAATTCACAACTATAGTGACTTATCTCACTCTAAGTTCAGGATTACCTCACGTAGGTCCTTAGTAAGACGAGCTGTCCAATAGTATTTCCTTCATCCATCACTCTCCCACTAGACATCAATCTCATACACTCTCCTCTCTCTTCACATCTCAATGTCTCTTCTTCCTTACTTACTCTCAGCTGATGGCACTGTTTTATTTTTCTCCATAGCAGTTCTCACCATCAGACATACTATCTGTTTTATGCATTTGTTTGTCTGTCTACCCCTACAAATGAAAACTTCATGAGAACAGAGCATTTTGTCTGTTCACTGATATTTACTCAGGATCCAGAAGAGTACCTAGCACAGAAGAGACAGTAAATATTTGTTGAATAAATGAAGTAATGGATGTTATTTCCCCTTCACTTAAGCCCTATAAGGCAGATCTTATTATCCCTACTTTACTGATGTGAGGTTCAAATGGATTAAATAATGTATCCAATAGCACACATTTAATGAATACAGGAGTCAAGATTTGACCCCCGAGCCTACTTCCAAAGCCTGTCCTTTGTTCACAACACTGAATTGATTTCTTTTTAGAAGTAAATACCTGTCCATGTGGCAAAGGCTTTAAATCAAATCAAAAGGCTCTAAATCCCAATCATATGGTACCAAATAAAGGTAAGGGATTCAGGGACTATAGTGGCAGTGATGGTGTATTTTTTGACTCTGCTCAAATCTTCCCCATAAAATCAGACAGAGAAACTCAGCAAAACCAAAAACTCATAGGTGACATCTGTAATAAACTAGGTAGCAAGATATTTCCCAAAAACAATATAAAAAGATGAGGACAACTCATTGACACCCACAGGATATACATGGTACCAGCATCTGTACAGGATGCACAGATATCGTTATCATCATCATCATCATCGTCATCGTCATTATTTTGCCTTTGGAGGGTGATAGGAAACCAATTCATTATCTTGAAAACAGTTAAATGAAAGAATCAAGTATTTATTCTACCTGTCTTAAATGAACTATACCGCTGGCTAACCAAATGACAGATGAAGGGAAGAGTCTTATATAGAGGTATTTCAACTAATAAATGAAGAAGAAATTAGAGAATTATAACATCACTATTCTGCAAATACTAATCTAGGCATTGAGCATCAAAGGTTCCTAACATCACAAAAATAGAGACATCTGGTTGTTACGTGCCTTCTGATAAAAGACTATAGCATTTCCGAATAAAAAGAAAAGAAATTGAACCTGAATCTTAACAAATCTCTAGATTGAGATTTCTCAACCACAGCACCAATGACATTTGGAGCTGGATAACTCCTTGCTGTGAGTCTGTCCTATGCGTTGCAGGATATGTGAAGTAACACCACCCATTCCATTGTAAAAATGAAAAATATTTCTAAACATTGCTAAATGTCCCTGGACAAGGGGGCCAAATCACCTCCGCCAATTGGAAAACCACTGCTCTAGATGCAACCATCATCCTGCAAGTTAAAACAGGAGGACAAAGGAACGTGTTAAACCAAACCATATGGATGCAATCAGCAAAAATACAGACTGTGGAGAACCACAGATCAAATGACCAAGATTCTTCAATGAATAAATTTCCAGGGGAAAAAAGGCAAAGATGGAGGGGGGAAACTTTAGATCAAAATAAACTTAGACATGACAAGTCTGTTTTTAAAAACAGGCAAAACTAAACTATAGGGTTTAAGGATGCACAGTTGAGTGATAAAACTATAAAGAAATAGACAGAAGTAATTAGTATAAAAGTCTAATAGGAAGCGAGGTAGGTGGTTGAAGTTGGAATGGGTCTTTTGGTCGGCCTTGGGGCTTCTTAGGTGACTGGACATTCTATTTCTTCACTCGAGTGTCATTTAAAAAGATGTTATTGACCTTATAATAATTCATTAAGTTTTATAGTGTTATATCTACTTTTCTATGTCTATGCTTGTCCAATAAAAATGCATAGATAAATGAGTACAAACATAATTAATAAATAGAAGAATCTGCCTTCCTTTCTGCTTCACTTGGGTTGAAGTTCTGTGGGAACTGTCCTTGAGAGAAGAACTTTGAATTTTTTAAGTCAGGTCAATGTTTATGTTCCCTTAGCCCAGAAGTGCAAATCCTAATCATTGCTCCAAAAGCGACTTTGAAAATCATAGCAGGACTTATCACAACCCTACACAAACCATATGTGTGATGTCCATATCTTGGCCTACTATTTAAGGAACGTCTCACATCAAATCAGCAAATACCTACATGGGAGCCTGTTGTGATCCAGGCGACCTGCCAGGCAGTGTGAGGAAAAGCAAAATGCTAAGCAGTGAAGTATTGGCAAATGTGAACAGAGCTCATGAGAACTGCGTGGGCTGAGCAGAGATTTGTGGGATGATGACTTTTAGAAGGATTTGCAGACCCAATAGACAGAGACACTCCACAGGTGTGTACCTCCTTTCTTGCAAAAGATACGCTCCTGGAGAGTTGTGGTGATTAAATTTTTATGAATTTAATTATATGTTCTCATTGACTTACATTATAATCAGAGAGTGGCTTTATCTACATTTTGGATTAATTTTCAACTGGCAGTGGCTCCCAACAGTTTAAGTTTCCCTGCTTCTCTGTCAAGTAGTTAATAGTTTATAAACAAACATTTAAAGGCACAATTTAAAGGAACCCTTGAGTGAATCCTTTTGAACAACAAAGGATTCCTTGGTAACATTAATAAATAATCATTAGATTGAATGTTCATCAAGCTTTCTTAAAGCAAAACATATCTATTCACAAGACTCCGATGTCCTCTGATAGGATTTCATTGACATTATCTCTTTACCTAAGGATCGGAATCTATTTTATATATGTTTTAGGACAGCGTCTCGCATTACTGATCTTCCCACTTTTTCCAATAGCATTTGGAAGAGCATCTTGTCCAGACTCATGGGAAACACTACTAAAGGTAGCTCATATTACTGAGTAATGTGATGCAATAGGACCTTGGATTTCATGCCTCAGTGAAAAATTACACAATAAAAACAAAAGGCTACTAAATCCAGGAGAGAGGTAATTTGAAATGACCGGCCCACTGTTTGTATTCTTTGGGACAGAAGATACTTAAGCTGCTCACTTTAGAACTGTCTCTTGAACAGTGGGCTTCCTGGAAATCTCAAGTAGGTCACTGGAAAACTTGAACTGAGGATGGAGTTCATTGGCCCCACCACACCCAGGCTCGTTACCACATCTCTCCCTTGCCCCTCCACAGTACCCTGCCCACCATAACTTCTTCTATCAAGAAGAAGTAACCACCACAATGTTACTTCTATCAACATTCTTACTCAACCCTCCTGATAACTTCTCCTGCACAAGCCAAAGAAAGGCATTGTCCTCAGTGCCAATGGTATAAAAGCCCATCACACGTCACATGGGTCAGGTTACACTTGGCTCTAGAACATGGAAAGGGATTCCCAGGCCGCTAGGGAAAGACAAAACTCTAGGGCCACTCATGCTTCAGTTGGTTTGGGTAAGGTTGTTCTTGCATGTCACCTTGACTGGGATTTGTGGGCCGGTTTTTAATATAGTAGCTCACCCTGCTGGTTACACATACCCAAAGGGATGTGATTTATGATTACTTTCAGTCTGACTAGCTTTGTTATTTCTGATTAAAGACCCCATTTATTTTGAAGTAAATGATCAAGGGTTGGTTCACTTTTTTGTCTTTGGTGACAAGGATATAACTTATAATTGGTTTATTTAGAAAGTATACTAGAAATGAAAAATGGAATGCAGCACAGAATAAATCAAGTCAGTTTCACTGTACAAGGGGAAAATGATGCTCTTGCCAAATCAATTCCTTCTGTAGCTTATAGAACTGCGTCCCAGGAACCAGACACTGTCTCCCGTACCACGCTCAAGAAGTTTCATCCATAAGGCACTTATCTGAATGCAGTGATATGGCCTCACAGGAATACTTCTGGAGTACCTATGGAATTCTGCAGTTTTTCACAAGCATTTAACAACAGTCATTGTGGTAGGCAAAATTCTAAGATGAACCCCAACGACCCACACCCTTCCAAAATCCCCTCCCCTTGAATATAGGCAGGACCTATGACTTGCATCTAACCAATAGACTATGGCAATGGTGGAGGATTTTACATATGTAATTAAAGTCCCTAATCAGTTGACTTCATAAAAGAAATTATCCAGGGTGGGCCTGTTTAAATGAGGGTCTAGAGGTCAGAGACATGAAGCAGTAGAATCTCTCTCTCTCTCTCTCTCTCTCTCTGTGTGCGTGTGTGTGTGTATGTGTGTGTGTGTGTGTGTGTGTATGTGTGTGTGTGTGTTGCTGACTTTGAAGTAGCAAGCTTCCATGAATTCTACAGCCTCAAGGAAATGAATTCAGCCAACAACCATGCTTGGAAGTGGGTCCTTCCCTAGTGGAAACTGCAGATGAGAACTCAACCTGGATGACACCTTGCTTTCCGGCTTATAAGACCCAGGATAGAAAACTCAGGTAATGTGTGCCCAGATTTCTGACCAACAGAAACTTTACTATAATAAATGGCTTTCATTTTAAGTCTCTAAGTTTGTGGTAATTTGTTATGCAGCAATAGAAAACTAATAAAGTCATGAAGAATCAACAATGGAATTGAAGTCTCCTGCTAAGTGGCTCCCTAACCCGCAAGAATCAGTAAGCAGAGAAACAAAGAAATCAGAGCATCACAGATTAGAACAAGTACTTCCACTCTCACTCACCCTCATCTACCTTTCCATGTCTAAAAGCAAGGCATCTAAAAGAAGGGAGACCTAATGTACAATATGTTTCAGAAGGGTTTTCCTTCCCCAGCATTGTTGGTTGACTACAGACCATCATTCTATGCTACCTTTTCCTTGCAAAGAGCCCATACGCACAGCCTCTAAGTGCAAAGAGCTGGAGGAACGTAATATGCCTCAGAAGAAATAAGAAAATACTGAACTCAATAAGGTAACTATGAGTGTCAAACTGAAATGCATGCCAGTGTCAAAATCAACCTCCAAGGGCAAAGACTAAACCAGGGATTGCAATGGATACATGAAAGCAGCTATTGCCAATGGTATCCAGGCTGTAAAGAACAGGCTTGATAGAAACAAAAACACAGGAAGACTGCCCCCACCTTGTATCAGGTGCTTGGGAATCGTCCACAGATTTTTTTTGTTTATCTACAGTTGCCTGGATAGATGGCTAGATGGATGGATGGATGAATGAGAATTAACAGGAAGAGGTTTAACATTGCAAAAGAGCAACAACTGAGAGGAAAATGTAGTAGCAATGAAAAGGCCAAGGACAGTGTCAGGGAGCCATCAGAGCTCTTGTAGCTATAGAGCAGTGGTTCTCAAAGTGTGGTCCCAGGAACAGCACCCTCAGCATTATGTGGGAACTCGTTAGAAATGCAAATTCTCTGGCCTCACCCCACACCTACTGAATTAGAAACTCTGGGGATGGGGCCCAGCAACCTGTTTTAAGAAGCCCACCAGGGGATTCTTATGCACACTCAAGTGTAAGAACCACTGACCCAGAGAAATGAAGGAATCTTGTGGGGATGGTTTAAAAAAAATGTCTAACAGTCTTAACCTGGGCTGCACATTAAAATCAGCTGAGGAACCTTGAAACTACGGATGCCCAGGCTAGCCCATCACCAGAGACTGATTTAATCTATGTGCTGCCACATCCAAATCATTTACCAGCTCTCCAGGTGATTCCAATGTGCAGCCAGGGCTGGGAACCTCTGATGTAAAAGGTGTAGCAATGTGGGAGAATGTGATTCAAGATTGCTACACAAATGACGATACGCCAACCTCAAAAAGAAGGTTGGACTCTTCCTGATATGGTGTTCTGCTACCTTCAAAGTACTCACACATATATTCTCAGCTGTCAACCTGCTAGGCTTTTGTACATGGAGGAGAGATTACTTTTACTTCAACAGCATAGAAAAAATAAACAGCAGCCAGCCCTTTTGCCCATCTCTTGCTCACCTTCTGAGCTGGCTTTATACAAGCAACCCTTCCCTTCCCTTCCCTCTCCTCAGGATATGGGGTGCCTCTGGTAGACAGTGAAGAGGAGATGCTGCATTTTCTTTTATCACAGTGGCAGCAGCCACCACAAGGTCGTGGGCTTATTTGTCCCCCAGACCTCCCTCAAGTTCCAGCACACACAGGCAGATGCCCCAAGAGGTCTAAAGACCCCACCAGCAACTTTAAGCACACAGCCCCTCAGCTACTCTCTGGAGACTGTCTTCTCCTGAACCTGGCAGGTGAATGAGAGCCTCCGGTGGGAGAAGAAAGGAAGCACTGAGTACTCCAGCTGGGACGGACAACAAAAGAGGCTTTCCACTGCTTGGGAACACACAACCCTCTCCTCCTCAGGGCTTAGCAACAGGATCAACTGTCTGCATAACCTAAGTCCACTGGGGTCAATGAGTGAGAGAGAATGCCCAGGAAATGACAAGCCTCTGGATAGAAACCATAAAGGTTTAAATGGTCTGAGAATGCCATAGAATCTGGGTACCTTTATGCAATTTATAGCAAGATTTTCCCCCAGTTCTATGTATGTGCCTGGGGCCTTGGGGAATACACCTAGTGGAGACGGCTTCACCACTGTTACAGTGGTCACTTGACTGGGCAGATAATGTGAATTACACAGATGGCAAGTAGAAACAAGCAATTACACCTTGTCACAGAACCTCAGAATGTAACATATAATATATATGACAATGACGATGATGACAGTAACCAGACTCCCCACTGAAAATTTAAGTTTTCCATAAAGCTCAATCGAGCCTTCCTAAAAAAGGCCGGAAGAACCTCTAAGCATTTCAGAATCTGTAAGCATGCTGTCTCAATGAAAACACCCAGGAGCGAATGTAAATTGGTACAACCACTATGAAAAACAGTACAAAGTTTCCTCAAAAAATTAAGAATACAATTACCATATGACCTAGCAATCCCTCTTCTGGGTAATACCCCTAAAAAATCTGAAAACATTTATCTGTAAAGATATATGTACCCCTATGTTCGTTGCAGCATTATTCATGGTGGCCAAGACATGGAAACAACCAAAGTGTCCTTCAATAGATGACTAGATAAAGAAGATGTGGTACATACATACAATGGAATATTACTCTGCCATAAGAAAAGATGAAATACTGTCGTTTGCAACAACATGGATGGATCTTGAGATTATCATGCTAAGCGAAATAAGTCAGAGAAAGTCGAAAACAGTATGACTTCACTCACATGTGGGATATAAAACTGAAAGCAACAAAAGAACAAAACAGCAAACAAACAAAAACTCATAGACACAGACAACAGTTTAGTGGTTACCAGAGGGAAAAGGGGGAGGGGGGAGGATAAAAGAGGGCAAAGGGGGTCAAATATATGGTGATGGAACGAGATCTGACTCTGGGTGGTGAACACAATGCAATATACAGATGATGTATTATAGAATTGTGCACTTGAAATCTATATAATTGTATTAACCAATGTCACCCCCATAAATGTAATTAACAAACAAGAACACCCAAGAGCAACCAAAGGGTAAATGCCAGGGCAGGAAAAGGAGATAGGGCAGGTGGAGTGTCAGGCCTTATATTTTCTAGGTCCTGAGTAAACAAGTTCTCAGGTTGGAGACTGCTTTCTAGAGCAGTGGTTCTCAAATAGGGGCAATTTCACTCCCCAGGGGACATCTGGCAATGTTTAGCGACATTTTTGGTTTTTACAGCAGAGTAGGTAGGGTGCTACTGGCATCTAGTGTGTCAAGGCCTGGGATGCTGCTAAACACCCTACAATGCATAGACAGCCCCCACAACAGAGAAGTACCCCACCCCAAATGTCATTAGTGCCAAGGTCAAGAAACCCTGGTCTAGAGAAATGTCCTCACAACAAACATTGGAGGAGGAAACTACTGATGGATTTTTTTTTTCCCATCAAGGCCCAGATTCGACCCACAGTTTCCATTAGCATCCCAGAAGCACAGTTGTCTTCTTGACAGATTATCTTGTCCACCCCCTGCTTTCAGGGAACTTAATGTCTAAATCACCCAGGACAAATAATGGCCTAGTTTCTTTTCAAATATTTTCAGGAGTAAAAACCCTACATCCTCCCTATAGCAACTCATTCCGATACTTGTCTTTCTAATGGACAAATGATTAAGTTGAATCACTTGAAATTGCCAATATTTGACCGATTTTTGGCCCTCATATATGGCATTTTCATGTGGTTCGACCTAATATGATTCCCTTCAACAAAAATGTGTCCTACTTTTAGAAGCCATTTTCTTGTGTTGACTCTTCAGTCAGCACCTGAACAATGGTTTTTGGATACAACAGTACCCGCCATCTGCTGTCTAGAACACCTCCCCTCCCCACCCCCACTCCTTACCCACAACACTCACACCAAATCTTTGTTGGCTGTTTCTCTAGAAAAAGTACTCAGTTTTTCTCCAGGTCAACTATTACTTCTTTCGTAATTTTTTTTTTTTTTCATTTCCAGTTCTCATTCATTTAATCCTATGGGACGGAACTGAAATAAAGTTGTTATACTGCTATATACACAGGGTCTTAATACTTGAGCAGACATGAAAGAAAAACCCAGAAAATCTAGCTTTCTTGGGTCTTGTTTTCATATACAGTGTGGCATTTTTAGTATAGGCTTTACATTATATACCATACCCTCCATTTAAATAAGCTGACCTCAAATTGCTGCTGTGTATTCAACAGAAGGGGAAACTGACAGTTATTAAATGGCACGACACACCAAGCAGTGTGCTACAAGATTTCACATATATTATCAATTTAATCTCTAAAACAAGGCTGTGGAGAAGGTATTCTTATTCCATCTAGCAGATGATAAACCTGAGGCAGCTTGACAAGATTGGTGCCAGCATTTATGAGCCAAGATTTGCACCTGTAACTGTCAGACACCAGTGTCCACTCTGTTACTATTACCCTAAGCAGACTTAAATAAGTCTCTGTAGAGATTTGCAATTTCATAGTTACCACTTGAGAACTATATTACATTGTTACAGGTGAATTTACCTGTCCCATCATCTCTACCCTTTACCACAGCAGAATGCCCATTTACTAAGTATATAAACAAATAAACAAACCACAAAATTATTTCATGGTAGAGATGATCTCTTTAAAGATATCAGCATCATCTCCTTTCCTTATTTAAGGATTAAAAAAAATAGCCAACAAAACTGCTGTGAGCTTTTTTTAAATAGGAGTCTTGCTACATCCGTTATCAGCTACAAACTGTTGCTTTTCATTCAGCTGTTTCATAGCAAATCATAAATTCACTGATTAAAGATGAAATCATGTTTATTCTTGTCTTCCAAAAACACTGCTTAACGTACTTAAAATTCTCTTCACGGTAGATGTGGGAAAAGAGGGGTGGGGGCTGGGGGCTGGGAGTTAGCGGGAGGGTGTCTGAGCAGGTGAAGGGGTGAGCAGTGGCCACCTTGTGGTTAATTGCTGAAGGGAGCACTAGCCAACGAGGAGCAACTCAAGCACTTCTCTGACTACAAAAGGGACAAAGGCAGAAGGTCACACCCTTCAGTCCCTGGCATCTGCAGGCTTGCTCTGTTTTTTTTGGTTGTTTTTTTTTTCATTTATTGGGGTGACAATTGTTAGCAAAATTACATAGATTTCAGGTGTACAATTCTATATTACATCATCTATAAATCCCATTGTGTGTTCACCACCCAGAGTCAGTTTTCCTTCCATCACCAAATATTTGATCCCCCTTTACCCTCATCTCCCACCCCCACCCCCCTTACCCTCTGGTAACCACTAAACTATTGTCTGTGTCTATGAGTTTGCAGACTTGCACTTAATGTACTTCTCAGTGCAGGAAGTAGACATTATCAAACAGAGCCAGGCCCTCCATGATGGGAAACAGAGAAGTAGCACAGCCTCATAAAGTTCTCCTACAGTCATTACCTTTTCTAAGTTTCATAATTTAGGATGTTAGATGCAATTTGTAAGGGGCATTTCAAAGAAAACTAAATTTTCTTCTCATGCCTGCTCATCATTGGGTACAACTTTTATCTTGTCTAGAATAACTGTGTTATTTGCCTGTGATCTGAAATAAGAATCTGCTGTGCACAAATGTGTAACAGGTCATCCTGAAATAAATTAATTTGCTTCTAAATGTCAATTAGAGATAGAGAATCATTTTTGCCTGCATGGAAAGTTGGGGAAATAGAGAGTCTGGCTTCTATCACATAGTCCACCACTAACTAGCTACATGACTGCGACTCATTCATCCTCAGTTTCCTTGTCAGTAAAACAAGGGATTACAAGAGCAGTAGGTTTCCACATATTTTCAGCAAGGAAACCATCCCTTGTTTTTCAGAGATTCCAGAATCCTAATATTCCAAGTGATTAAAAGGCAGCTGTTATGGTTATATCTGGACAGGCAGGCCAGACCCATCCACTGCCATTATCCCCTCCCTTCCCCTCCGCTCCGTCCACCCCCTTACCCCCCCCCCACCCCACTCCCATCTCCTTCACCCACCTCTGAAGAATCCTGGGCATCAGAACTTGAAGATCTTTGGACCAAGTGATTTCTAAAGTCCCTTTGGGCCCTAAGTGTCTATCAGGCTAAATGGCCAAAGCATTTTTTAAAAAGAGTAACATTTTATGAAGACACTTTATAGACATACTTCCAACCTATCAGCCCGGCTGGGAAAAGATTTCACGCACTGAGCAATTAGAGCACAATTCAATTCTCAACATTAAGCTTTGTGTCCCTGGCTCAGAATACAAGAGAAGGTCCTTTGAAGAGCACTAGATGAATCACTCTTACAAAGTACCCAGAGTACTTGTGGCCCAGGCAGAATCACTGATTGTTTCCTCCAGTAGCCACTCTCACAGGCCTCGTGGTGGCCCCTGCAGGGCATGTGAAGCAGCATGGATAAGGCCTGATCCATCAGTGTTGTTCTCCACTCCTGATCGTGTGTGTGCTGATGCCTCCTCTAAACCCAGTGCTCTCCCTGCTCAACTGATAACTGCTGCCTTTAATGATGGCTGTTGTCCTGCCTGAATGATAAAATGTGTGTGCACTTGCCCTTTAGCCCTGAAACCTAATTATTGAGTGACCTACGGTGGGGAGAATTCTATTCTTTTCATGGACTATGAGGCAGAAGTGAGGGGAGGGAGGGAGGAGAACAAAATCAAAAGACTTAATGGGAATTAGCAAAAGTTCTTCATTTAGAAAATCTACCATGGAAGGAAATTTAAAATATTTTTCAAAAAATTACAATGAATTCATTTAATAATTAAGTCAAGCAATTTTTATTGTGCATTGACTCTGCTCCAGGCACTGGGTTATGTGTCAAGGATACTTTGAAGTGAAGCCATTGCCTTAAGTTGTACAAATTGCCAGTTATTAAAAATAGTCACAGGGATGTAAAGTACAGCATAGGGAATATAGTCAATAATATTATAATAACTAGGTATGGTGTCAGGTGAGTACTAGACTTTTCAGAGTAATCATTTTGTAAGGTATACAAATGTCTAACCGCTACACTGTACACCTGAAACTAATATAAAATATTGAATGTCAACTGTAATTGAAAAATTAAAATTTTTTCCAAAAAGATGAGTCAAAAAGAGTAAACCACTGTCCCTATCCTCCAGTCATTGAGTCCCCCCCTACCACTGATGTAAAGAATTAAGTGAAACACAGCATGATATGTACCACAATGAAGGTGAGTAAAGTATAGTGGATTACCAAGGACACTGCCTAGCTTGGGCTAGAAAGGCGGGGAGGGGTGAGTCCCGAACTAGTTCTTTTTTTTTTTTTTCCAATTTATTTTTTAAATTTATTGGGGTAATAATTGTTAGGTAAAATTACATAGATTTCAGGTGTACAATTCTGTAATACATCATCTATAAATCCCATTGTGTGTTCAACAACAAAAAAACAAACAACCCAATTGAAAAATGGGCAGATGACCTGAAGAGACATTTCTCCAAAGAGGACATACAAATGGCAAATAGACATATGAAAAAATGCTCAACATCACTAATCATCAGAGAAATGCAAATCAAAACCACAATGAGATATCACCTCACCCCAGTCAGAATGGCTATCATCAACAAGACAAATAATAACAAGTGTTGGACAGGTTGTGAAGGAAATAGAACCTTCATACACTGTTTGTGGGAATGTAAATTTACACAGCCACTATGGAAAACAGCATGGAGGTTCCTCAAAAAATTAAGAATGGAAATACCATACAACTCAGCAATCCCTCTTCTTGGTATCTACACAAAAATTTTGAAATCATTTATCCATAAAGATATATGCACTCCTATGCTCATTGCAGCATTACTCATGGTGGCCAAGACACGGAAACAACCCAAGTGCCCTTCGACAGATGATTGGATAAAGAAGATGTGGTACACATATACAAGATGTGATCAAAACATACAGTGAATGCTTCAATAAAAAAAGTTATTGCAGTAAAAGACACATTACCATTAACCCCACTCAAAATACTCCCCCTCGCTTCAAACACACGTATCCCATCATTCTTGCCACTTTCTGAAGCAGTTCTGGAAGTCCTCTTTCATGGGTGTCTTTAGTTGCGCTGTCGTGGCTGCCTCGATGTTCTCATTCAATTCAAAATGTTTACCTGTCATGGTCATTTTGACTTTGGGGAAGAGCCAGAAGTCACATGGTGCCAGATCCAGGGAATAAGGTGGATGAAGACACACCATAATGTTTTTATTTGACAGAAATTGCCATATCAGAAGCCATATGTGACACGGAGCCTTTCCATTGTGATTACAGAATACAGTGAATCCTTCTGGCAAGTGCCATCCAATGGAAAGGCAGCGATCTTTGATATGGAAAGTAGCACACTGAACGTTAGTAACAGCGTGTGACAAGTTTCAACTTATTCAGTGCAGTCTGTCAGTATAAGCTACAGCTGAGAGAAGGTGTGTTTTAGTGTGCCATAAATCATCCTCCATCATGACAGTGCTCTGTGTCACACATCGCTTCTGGTGTGGCATTTTCTGTCAAATAAAAACATTATGGTGTGTCCTCATCCACCTTATTCACCAGATCTGGCACCGTGCAACTTCTGGTTTTTCCCCAAAGTCAAAAGGACCATGAAATGTGAATGTTTGGAATTTATTCAGGACATCGGAAGAGGGCTTCCAGAACTGCTTCAGAAAGTGGCAAGAATGATGGGATAAATGTGTTTGAAGCAAGCCAGAGTATTTTGAGGGGATTAACAACACTGTCTTTTTCTGTAGTAATTTTTTTTATTTAAACATTCACCACATTGTTTGATCACATCTCGTACAATGGACTATTACTCGGCCATGAGGAAAGATGAAATACTGCCATTTGTGAAAACATGGATGGATCTTGAGATTATCATGCTAAGCAAAGTAAGTCAGAAAAAGTCGAGAACCACATGATTTCACTCATGTGGGACATGAAACCGAAAGCAACAAATGAACAAGACAAACAAAGAAACAAAAACTCATAAACACAGACAACAGTTTAGTGGTTACCAGAGGGTAAAGGGGGAGGGGAGAGGTAGAAGACAGTAAAGGAGGTCAAATATATGGTGATGGAAGGAGAACGGTCTCTGGGTGGTAAAAACACAACGCAATATATAGATGATGTATTACAGAAATGTATACTTGTAGCCTATATAATTTTACTAACCAATGTCACCTCAATAAATTTAATGAAAATGTAAAAATAAAAATAGTGTTCAAAGAGGTTAAGTGCAATAAAATAAAGAACTGAAAATTACCAACGACTATATCAGGCAGTCTAATCAGAAAAAGAGAAGCCACTCCAGGTCTATTAGTCAGCTTGGGCTTCCATAGCAAAATACCATGAACTGGGTGGCTTAAACGACAAATGTTTATTTTCCCATAGCCCTGGATACTAGAGTCCAAGATCAGAGCGCCTGAATGGCTGGGTTCTGGTGAGAACTCTCTTCCCAGTTGTAGATGTCTGCCTTCTCACTGTGTCCTCGCATGTAGAGAGGAAGATAGAGAGCAAGCTCTCTGGTGTCTCACATCTAAACCTCATTACCTCCCAAAGGCCCTATCACCAAATACCATCACAGTAGGGTTAGAGCTTCAATATATGAATGGGAAGGGGGGGATACAATTCAGTCCATAGCACCAGGTATTTCAAACAGAGCTAATATAATGCAGCAAAGTAGTCACCCAGGTGATGGAAAAAGTCGAGAAGCAAATAAGGGATGAAGTCAGAGGTCATCAACAGCAAGAAGCCACCACCATCCCTAGGGCTGCAAGACAATGAGAGGAGTGATGTTACCTTAGCCCAAATCTGGGGTCACGGTAGTTGAGGTTGGAGCACTGTGGGATTTCCCTATAGTAACTGATACCACACAGGAAGGGAGGCTCTTTGAGGGAGCTGGAGCCAAATAGAAGACACAGTCACCACCAGAGACAATACCTGACGAAAGGGGAGAGAAAGGGAGAAACATCCTGGCTTCTCTCCTCCAATCTTCTGCTAGTGGACCCCATAGGCTGAACCTCCCTGAAAGCCAAAGGTGGTTGTTTCCCATGAAACAGTTGAACAGGAGAAAGCAAAGAATGGATCTGTGAGCAAACAAGCAAATGACCTAGTCTGACCTCATAGGAATGGTTTCTGTAAGTTGTTGTAGTGTCTTACAAAATGACTAGAAGATGTGGAGGTAGAGACAGTGGTTGTAGACAATTTTTGCAATAAGCACAACACAGAGGAAGAGACAGATATATAGTACGATCGGTAGGAAAAAATATAAGATCTAAAAAAATGTTTTGAGGATAGAAGAGACAAAGTGCTGAAAGAATATGGTCAACAGAAATGGAAAAATGAAAAGAAACACGACATAGAGAAAGAATATTTGATAATGAGAAGACCCAGAGAAGACAGAGGTAGACTTAGGGAGAAGAGATGATGTTCTGTGACATAGTCATTCATTCAGTAAATATTTATTGGGCACCTGCTATATGCCAGGCACTGTTCTAAGTGCTTGTGATATACCAGTGAATAAAACAAATAAAAATCCCTGCCCTCACAGAGTTTGAATTCTACTACAGGGAGAGACAGGAAGAACAGACTTAAGGATGAGTTACCTAGTAGGATATATGGGGGGGGAATGAGTGAGGTCATATATTGAATTAGTCATAAGGTATGTTAAATGCTATAACAAATAATCCCAAAATTGCAGTGGCTAGACACAATAAATGTTTATTTCTCCCTCCACAGCATCCAATATAGGTGTCCCTGATAAGACAGCCCTCCTGCAAACAGTGACTCGGACCCAGGCTTTTTATATTTTATGCCTTTGCCCTCTTCTAGGTCCTTAGAAGTGTTCTCCATTCCATTAGAAGATGAGGAAAATCATAGGGGATGAAGCTTGGAAGGGTTTTATGTACCAGGCCTGGAAATGAAATACATCACTTCTGTCCCCATTATCTTGGCTTGAATTCAGTCATGTGGCCGCACCAGACTGAAGTTGGAAAATGTGTTTCTAGTAGGAAAAGAGAAATGGTTTGATGAATAACTAACCAGTCTCTGCCACAAACCTCTTGACCTCGATTTCCTCAAGGATATAAAAGGGAAGGGGGAATTTAATGGTGGTTTGCTTAAAATGTACAAGCTCAGAGATTGAGAGCAGATTCAAAGAGAGTGAATAAGGGTTGGAGTAACTGAGAGAAGAGCAAACCAGTAAGTCAAAGGATTGACAAGAGCCATTAAGGGATTGACCAAAACTGGAAGCCCTACACTTCTGTTGGCAACAACCAAATGTGTGATGCCTTTGAGCCTCTAAATTATAGCTTCTTAAAGACATATCACTTAGCACCTACCACAAAGGCTGACACATAGTAGGTGGTCAGTGTTTCATGAATGAATGGATGGTAGATCAACAGATGGACAAATGCAAAAAATCATTAACCTTACCAGAGGGTAAGGGGGGTGGGGGGTGGGAGAAGACGGTAAGGGGGATCTAATATATGGTGATGGAAGGAGAACTGACTCTGGGTGGTGAACACACAATGGGATTTATAGATGATGTAATACAGAATTGTACACCTGAAATCTATGTAATTTTACTAACAATTGTCACCCCAATAAATTTAAAAAGAAAATACAAAAAATCATTAACCAGAGATCCAATGAGTTTGACATGAAGTCCACAGGACTCTCATCAGTCCTAGAGAGAATCTGCATTTGGGGGTCTCCAAGGATGTGGAAAATCAGGTGGTAGCATGTTGACCCCCTTAGGTCCTTCGTATTCCTAATGCCTTAATGTAAAGGCCCTACTGATGGCAACAGTTCTGCTCACTTACTGAATCTGGAAATGGCTTCTCTACAAAATCTTCATATGAGGCTGCTCCTTCTGGGCTGCAGAGTGCCTTGACTTCTAAGCTACAGTCAGAGAATCTCTAAATGCAGGGAATGCTGAAGCCCCTCCTGCCTTAGTTTACACATTTCCCTTGCTTCCCCAGGTTTTCCAAGTGAATTTTCCAAGGAAAGCATTCTTGGAGACTTCAAGTCATGACGTTATAAAGGACTTGAGCTTTATAAGCTCAGAGAACTTTCAGCACATAATAACCACTCAATACAGTTAGAGAAGAGTTCCTGAAAGCAGGTAACAGTTGACAGGAATCCACAGACTGTCCCTTCCACTACCAACCAACACTCTCTAATAGAGTCTTGGGATCTCCTCTGTTCAACATTGTAAGAAGTGACCCCCAAAACACATCACCTCACCTTGTAGTTGGATCACACAAAACAGAGTGGAGATGTTAGGATTGCAGGAAAGAGCATTATAGGAGGAAAAGCATTTAAAATGGTGTCACTACAAATTTTTGACAACATAATTTAGAGGCTCTTTCAGTCAAGTACATCTACACCTCAGGCCCCTCCACCTCCTTTCCCCCATGGTGTTGTCGTGGCTGTCAATTATTGGCAGAGAAGGCTGTTCCTTAAAAGGCTTTTAAATGGTATTAGAAATGATTGGAATCGCCCCTAAAAGCTCTTGAAAAAAAAAAAAAGAAAGAAAAAAGAAGTCTTCACCTTCGGCTTGTGTTGCATCAAATGTACGGTCCTGGTCTGTTTATTTGTTTGTCTGTGTGAAAGCTGGAAGCAAAGACCGAGTACAGTTCAGTAGGTTAAGTGAGAAACTAATCACCAGCAGTGTTTCTGACCTACGAATTGAGGGCCTTCTGACCTTTTGTGAGACAAAAATGCAGGAAACTATGTGGGTACACCTCTCTTTAGAGTCTCAGTGTGTCACTGAAATAACGCATGCAACCCTATTCCCACCAAATGCATAAGAAGCATCTATTTAAAAGAGTTGCTTTATAAAATAAAATTCATTTGCTCATAAAATTATCCAAATAATAACCCCCCAACTTGTGTTTCATTCCAAATTTCCATCCATCCAGGGAAATGATGGTATTTGCAATTGCTGATGTACCATCACCAGTGGTGAGGGTGTTTACAGTTAACTGCACCATCACCATGGATGTGTTATTTGCAGTTACTGATGCTTACACTACTACATTTTTCTTGGGATCAATGTCTTTGAGAGGACTGGCAGGGTTTTAAATGATGCAGACTCTCTCAAGGATACTCACTGGACTAGCCCTTCCCTCTTGTCCACCAACAAGCTGTTCATTTTAAGAGACGTCAAAGGTTACCCTCATGCCTCTGGACAGATCATCTCAGGAAGCGTTGGGCAGATCCTCTTCTGTATTTGAACATAGTTCTCATGAGCATTTATTGCATGGTTGCCACAACCACTCATTTGGTTGTTTGGCTTGCCCATTGGACTCTTGAGGAGTGATTTTATCTTATTCTCCTTTGAATCCCCACAGCAAGCCCTTTAATGTGGGCAGAGAGAGCCCTTGCAACAACTAGAAAAGGCCCTTCTGACCCTCCCTCTGAAATGAGTGGGTTCTGACCTCTGGTTTGGTCCCAGAGTCAGCCATGATAGCCCACAGCTGCAGACCAGAACAGAAGGAAGCTGGAGTGTAAAATAAATTGCATACCTATGATGACATGAGGGAGACAAGATGTATTTCATTATCACCTTGCACATTATGTTGATAAGAGCTGGGCAGTGTAAACCACACCAGTCCATCATCACTACTAACATGCAAAAGTTGCCCACAGAGATAATGTCTCATTGTCCTAGGACCATGGATGTGTCCCTGAAAGTGCCCTTCAGAGCCATGGAGAACAGAAAGCATATGATGCATTTACTATGTAAATATCTAGACAGATACTCATTAATTCCTTTACTCATTCAACAAAAACTCATGAGGTAGACTATACAGGGTTTATGATAAGTACTGAAGATACAGGATTAAACAAAAGGAATCAAGTCTCTACCTTTATGATGCTTACATTCACACAGGTGGCACCTATGTTGAAATTGTACCTGTCTGATATAACCAGGACATTTTAAGGGTGGTGACACTAGGCTTTAGCTGTTGAAGCACACTTATTATGGGAATCCCCTCTTCTTCACATTATGAGTCATTCTAATAACTTCAATTTCAAAAATTATTATTAATAATTAAACAACCAAGATTATGAAACACAAATCTTGGAGCAGAACATAGTAGATTTAAAAGCTGCTTCCTCAGTTCCAGACACTTTGCAAACATTATTGAACTCATTCCTCACAACAATACTAGAAGCTGATACAGAACACAACTCTGCATTGAACAGAATAGGAAAGCAAGGCTCAAAGAGATGAGGTCGCTTTCTCCAAGTCATGTGAAGCTAAGATGCAAACTCAAGTCCATCTGGTGCCAATGTCATTGCTTTGTCCACTACACCTTTTTAAAACTTACTTTGAAATCATCCATTTTAATGCTCTTTTTATCAAGGAACTACCACTAAGTGCTTCAAATATACACTTATTTTCTTTAATCTCCCATTTGGTTACACCAGTTTTATGAACTACACCTTATAAAATACTTCTAGCTCTACAATCAAGGAGAGTATTAAATGGATTGAGCATCTGCCCTCAGCATTATTATTCTATGTAGGAAAATGATTACCAAATTCATGCCTGTGAGTTCACCTTTCAACATTCATTTAATCAAGATGAGTAATTACCTTAGCGGGCAGTAATTAGGTAATTAGCAAAACTAGTTAATACAAATAGCATATTAATATAACCAAATAAATGCTAGTATAATTTTTATAATTATTATGGCATATAGGTCTGCCTGATTTTTTTTTTTTCCGTAAAAGACACATAATTTCTGGGCTGTGTATTGTACAATTTCAACTTGCACGTGGGAATGCCTTTTGACATCTGTGACCCTGCAGAGTAAAAAGGAGATTGAGACAATTATCTCGGGTACTGAGGCAAAAGCCTGCATGCACTAAAATTATCTGCCTAGTCTTTGCCTAATTTTCTCTAAATGGTTACTCCATTTTTCATAAAAGAGCCACTCTATCACACTGTACCTAAATATCATTCTCTGCTTAGAAAATGTAAACATATCCAACAATAATTTAATCAGGCTAGACAAACAGTTCTGCATATATGCAGAATATTTGCTGATTCTGTAACATAATCCTAGGTTTGATATTTATCGCCTCCAAAAGAAAAGACTTATCTTTATCAAGACCAACGTGTGGATTCCCCAACCCTCCCCCCAACACACACACACACACACACACACACACACACACAACACACACAGACCTCACTAATCTATGTACTTTCAGTGGTAGATATTATTAAGCATTAAGATATAATTAACCATATCTTGTGACAACTTCACTCAAAATGGTTACCAATCTTAGGATAGTCTCTTGATAGATATTGATCCAACCCAGGATATATAACAATTTATGAACACTCGTATGTAGGAAAAATCTTTATCTCCCCAAAGCATGAGCTGCCAACTGGTTTACACACATTTATAAAGCCTGTAATCCAACTATGACCAGCTAATACCCCAAATAATAGAACACCAGCAGCACGAAAAACAACTTGCACACTCTCTAATTAGGGTCTAGTTTACAGTTCTCTTGTGTGAGCTAAACATTAGATTTCATTGCTATTTATGAACAGAAGATAACATGCTAAAAGTCCAGGCCTTCGTTTAATGGCAGAAACCCAGGCTCAGTCAATATTTCTACATGCTGACATATGTAACGAAGGCATACACATGGGAGTTACTCCTTCCTATTTGCCAAGGTTTCATATATAGCCACAACTGTATATATGGCAAAATACCATAATTGAACCTCTTTTTCTTTCTCACAAACCCTAATACAATTACATTTAATGGCTCATTTCCAATTTTTCTAAAAGCAACTGACCTCTTCTATGCAATCCAATCTCACCATTAACTTTCACTCAAACCTCACTGATACACAAAGCAACTCAGAATTTTGCCTGGCTTCTCAAGCCCAAGAAGTTCCATTTTTACATGGTTTTCCTGTTTCCAAGAAAAGTGATCATTTCTGGAACTATAAGCTATTCCTTTGAATTTCCAGTCTGTACATTGTGAAGAAGGCTGTGGGTGTGAAACAAGAGAAGATAAATTGCAAATTGGAGCTAAAGAGAAAAATAAATACAAGATTTTAGTGGAATCTAATTGTTTTTCACATAGCATAGTAACAGCTTATTATCCTTCCTTCTCAATTTATGTCATCTGCACATTTAGCTATATTCCCATTTGTCTGTCATCTATCTGTCTTCCGCACGCCTGTTAGTGTCTATTTATTTGGCAAGGCAAGTTGTGCTGTCTTTGTCTGCAGAGAAGAAAAGAAGAGGGAATATGATGAAAATCTTGGTGTAGCATGAATAGCAACGAGGTAAGGCTGATGCCTGGTGTGCGGATGAATCCTGTAAATGAAGTGGCCCTTGAATTAAATTAATTTAAAATCTGGCAAATATTACCCGGCATGTTTGTCAATGTGCTGTATAATTATTAATTTGTTCATTGAAGCAACTGTATAAATAAATAGAAAGCAGAATGCCATGATTAAGCAAGCATTGAAAATCCAGGGTCAAGGGGCCCGCAATATGGGAATCTCAATAGCTTTCCTGGGTCCTACTTTTACATCATCTCGTAAACCCATACATCGATAACGGCAAATTAATTGGCCCACATTTAGATGCCAACAGGGCTTTTGTATTCTCAGTGCACATTTTTGTCTTCTCGGAGTGAGATGTTAGTAACGGGGTTTTAATATTACCCCTAGGGGAGCAACAGAAATCTTAACAATTTCCTTCACTAGAGTATTTTCATTAGCGCTAAATGCCGTGCAATTTACATTTGAAATCAGGTGTAGGGGTGAGCAGAATGTGACAAGACATGTTCAGTAGTGCTTTTTTTTTCTTTTTTTTTTTTTTTTGTTCCAATGTTCTTTATTTACTGCCATGGAGTCTCAGAAGAAAAGCATGCGAGTCAATAAGGAAATGTTTCCTGATTTCTCTTTGCCTTTACTTTCTGGAGATGAAAACGCTATCTTATTTAGATACTCAAAGGACACATTTTAAACAGCCCTCTTTCACCAAGAAAAAAGCACACTTAAAAAAAAAATAACAATAATGCACCTAAAGTAGAATTAAACTAAACATTTCCTGACGGCTATGAGCAGATAATCCAGTAAGGGGCAAAAATCCAGTGAGGGAAAGTATTAAAAGTTAACGCAAATACTAGGCTGCTAAGTTTATGTCTATTCAGCTCAACTGTCTAATTAAAACCTAAATTAATGAAAAACTTACCTAGTATTATTTTTTTTCTGTAAATCTAGACTACAAGTGGAATTCCTATTGCGGATGTGAGGGTAAGCTAAACTCTGGGTAATGTCATCTCAAATTAACAAATATTCAAATACCTCTCTGGAAAGAACATCAGTTAGCATATGTGTCAAATCCGGGCTCTGTTTATATTTACCATTATTTTGCACACTAACCTCTTGTTAGAGTAAGACTTTATGATTTGATTGGGTGTTTCAGATCCTGAATGCCTTAGTGGAGCCTAAATCCTGAGGAAAACAAAGCCCGGTGAAAGTTGCAATGACTAGCACTTAAGGAAAAAAGAGTGCCACAGAGGGTTCTCGGTGCTCTGCACAAATATATCCCATCTAACTTGCCCACCACTCTAAGAGGTTGGTGGTGTTTGCCCCATTTTACAGGTATGGAAAATGAAGCACAAACATGTTTGTAAACATTCAAGAACAACTTTTTACAGCATTCACTAGTGGCTCTCATCAAGATAAGGTCTCAACTGCCATCGCATTAGAAGAACAAATAAAAGCCTCATTGACCACGGTGGAAGTTAGCCAGCACTTGAACTTTAGTTCCGACAGGCGCAGGAAAGTCTCTGGATGGACGAGTGATGAGGCTAGCCTCCAAATTTGACTGGGTGTCAAATTTCTGTTTCCCATTTATAAGTGTGAGTTAACCAGGCTACTCCCTAGCCTGCTATCATACTAATAGATTAACAGGGGGTGCACTGTTAATAGCTTCTTTTTCCCAAAAATATTCCCTAAAGTGGGCAACGAACAAGATAATAGAGCAAGAGAGGGAGAGGTTTCTAGTCCAGTGGTTCGACCTGTACTGCCTATCAGAATCACCTTCTAAAAATCTCAAATCCCAGGCCACACCTTAGACCAACTGAAATCAGAATCTCTGGGCTGGGACTCAGAATCAATAGTCTTATTTAAGTCACTAAGCATAAACATTAACCAGTATTAGCACCAGTTAATACAGCAGAAATACACAATTAATAATAATATTTAACTATTTACAAATCTCCACATATATTTAGGTACTGTGGTGTCAGAGAAGGAGTCAGAAAGTTCCAGTCAGCTCTCCTACTCTATCATCTCCATGACCTTGGGTAAATTCCAGAACCGTCTTAAGCCTCAGTTTCCTCTCTGTAAAATACCATGTCTCCCCGAAAATAAGACCTAGCCGGACAATCAGCTCTAATGCATCTTTTGGAGCAAAAATTAACATAAGACCCAGTATTATACTATATTATATTATATAAGACCTGGTATTATATTATATTATATTATATTATATTATACCGGTATTATATTATACCGGTATTATATTATACCAGGTCTTATATTATATAAGACCCAGTCTTATATTATAGTAAAATAAGACCGGTTCTTATATTAATTTTTGCTCCAAAAGACACATTAGAGCTGATTGTCTGGCTAGGTCTTACTTTCAGGGAAACACGGTAAAATCATGCTTATCTTACCTCACAGAGAAAGCAATATATCAAATAAAACTTTTCAAACTTTAAAGCCTTATTTTTTTATTATTATTATTTTTTTAGTTTCTTCACTTTTTTCATACCTTCCAAGTTTAGCCAGTCACTACTTAATCTAAACATAACTCTTTCCCAGGCCTTAGTTGATCTAATTTACTCTGCATCTTTCTTGAATTTTGTACCTCCAGGGACCAGGAGCCAGTTAGTATTAAAACTACACCCAGGATTATTTCCTCAGCTGTCAGCTAACCTCTTTCACAGCCATTAATGGTTTATTAACTTTGCTTAAACCATTCAAGAACAAAAGAACCTCAGTTGGCCTTCTGATCTGCCAGCTCATTTTTACAGTCTTCCTTCCTTCCACCTTGGTTCCTTCCTGTAGTGTGACTTCGCAAACTTACTACAAAAAAAAAAAAAAAAAAAAGAAACACTTCCGATATTATTTTTTCTCAATCACAAAATGGCACAGAGAGAAAATTATGGGCTTAAAAGTTATTTTAAATAAACAAAAAAACCCTACATTCAAATGCCAAGACCACCTCTCAAGAGTATAGGCAATTTACTCAATATCTCAGCTTCCTCTGAGAGATGGGGATAAATATACCAACCTCTCAAAACTGTCAGTAAAGAGAGCACACAACTTTTTTGAAATTAGAGCTGCATTGTTATGAATTTTAAAACAATGGTATGATTTACCCAATACAACCTTCTCCAATGAGTCTTGCAACTGGTTTATAGCTACTATCAAAATGTAGCCAGAATGTAAACTTTAATGATACATTTTACTAGGCCCAGTAAAAAGTGAAATAAAAATGAAGTTGCTTCTTTACATTTCTCTCCCCTCTTATCTTAACACAAGGTCAAATACATTTAAGAAAAATAAATCCAAACGATTCTCAGTTTGTTTAGCTTTTTGCTGTTTTCGAATCCAGGAGCATGTTGAATGTTTATTTGGTTTTCTGCTATCCTCTGTGTAGTTTTTTATAACCTACCAGCTTTTATTTTGGTCAGGGCTTTATAAGCAGTACACAGAATCAGCTCCGGACCAAAAAATGCCTCTCAGGTTTATTTAAGTCATAATTGTCTCCCTCCCCAAATTAATTCAGGGGTTCAAAAAGTGTTTGAGAGTGGTGTGGAAAACTTGTTTTAAAAAAAGAAAAAATGGTAGCTGTCCAGGATCTACCCATCCCTCCCCCGAGAATCTGATTCAGTATGAGGTAGAGCCCAAAACTGCATCCTCACCGGGACGCCAGGGGGTTCTGACCTCAGGGTCATAGCGTATGGAAACTACTAGGTGGAACACTTTTCAATGGCAGTATTCTGTTGACGCCCCCACCAGAGTACCACTCCAGGACCCATATATTTGACTTCCGAGAGTCCAAATTGGAATTTGCTGATCTTCACCACAAATGCGGATTTCAGACTCTATTTCTTCTGAGCCTACCATCATGGGGGTGTGCCTGCACCCTCTGGATAGGCCACCTGCAAGCCCTATCATGAGGGCCGACACTTGGGGCCTTTAATAAGCTGTTAACTTGGCATTCAACCTTGGCTGCACTTCTGAATCACCCAGGAATTTTTTTAAAGTCCAGATGCTGGTGACTCAGGCAGTTGAGCTCCGTGCTCCTAACTCCAAAGGCTGCTGGTTCGATTCCTACATGGGCCAGTGGGCTCTCAACCACAAGGTTGCCGGTTCGACTCCCACAAGGGATGGTGGGCTGCGCCCCCTGCAACTAACAACGGCGACTAGACCTGGAGCTGAGCTGTGCCCTCCACAACTAAGACTGAAAGGACAATAAGTTGACTTGGAAAAAGTCCTGGAAGTACACACTGTTCCCCAATAAAGTCCTGTTCCCCTTCCCCAATAAAATCTTTAAAAAAAAAAAAAGTCCAGATGCCCACACTTCGCCCCAGACCAGTGGTTCTCAAACGTTAGCTCCAACAGAGGGTGTGGGGACAGAGCCCCAGAGAGCAGTTTCCAGGCTCTCGGCCTCATGTGGAAAGGTGCTGGCTCGGGTAGTAGATGGCCATCAGCTGTGGCTAGCTGGCTGTCAGCTGTAACCAGTGAGCCACTGGCCACTAATATAACTGCTGTGGCTACTCTCCGTGGGTGTTCCTTTTTGGCCTCACCGTATCTTGCGTTCTTATGTAGGGAGCAGGACCAGAGACACCACAGGCCGCCCCACACGACAGAGGGACTTTAAAATAAATAAATAAAAGAGAATTATCTGAGGGACAAAAAACCCTGGGCCCCACATCCAGAGCTTCTGATGTAGTAGGTCTGGGGTGGGGCCCAAGAATTTGCATTTCTGACAAGTTCTCTAGTGATTCAGGGACTACACTCTGAGAATCCCTCGCCCAAACAAATTAACCAGAATTTCTGTGGTTGGAAGCCCAGCATTAGTAATTTTAAAAGTTCTCCAGGCCACAGGTAGGAAGCACTGATGTGACCCAGGTCACATGATACTCTCCTCAGGCTGGTGATACAAAGGGTAAGTAGTTAAATATCCCTCTTGACTTGGCTACAGCAGCAACTCCTTGTTCCCAGGGGAAGCAGGGCCAGCGGTACCAAGTACTGGACTCTGTAAAAACCCCCACCATAGCTGATATCAAGCTTCCAAGTGGAAACCGTCAGACACCACTGAGTGCAGAATTAGGAAAAGAGGCAAACAACTGGCCCTCATGAACTGGTACAAGCTGGCTCCAGCACACCACTACCTCGTGGTACGAGCCGAGGCCTCGATGATAGTCGCAGCAATGTCTTCACCGACCTGATTCTATGGTGTAGCTCTAGCTGATGTCCTAACTAACTAGCAGTCCTTGTTGCCATTTCTCAGCCTGGTTCCCCATCCTTCTCAGGCATTCTGAGAGCTACGAAGCAGTCTTCCTAATCAATGACTTCGATCTGCCCAAGAGTGTTTCTGTTGCTAACCGCTAGGAACTCGCACCTCCTAAAAGTCACCACATCTAGAGGTTAAGAACCTAAGACCTGGAGTCTACACTCTTGCAGTCCTAGGAAGGATTTTGCTGTAAAACAGTCGCATCTTAAGAGGCATGAAACTCTTAAACCAGCACTTGTCAAAACTGAATGAAAATCACCTGGGGATTTTGTTAAAATGCAGATTCTGATCCAGTAGGACTGAAGGGAGGCAGAAAATGGACATTTCTCACAAGTTCCATGGGGCGGAGGCCACTGGGGCTGCTGCTGCTGATCTGAGAACACACTGTGGAGCAAGTCTTTAAACCAGAGCCGAAGGGCTGAGGGTGGGGCCTCGGGCCTGGATTCCAATGGGCACCCCTGATTTCAAGACACTTAAGGGCCTGTCTGCCCTCCTTGTTTTGGTCAGTGCACCAGCTGACCTTGATTACTTGTTATGGCTGATGCCGCCTGGTCCCCAGTGCTGACAGCCTACCTCTGAATAAGATGCCACAATCAGTGTCACCTGACTGTCCCTGACCACCTCTCTTGGTACACAAGCCATAAATTTAAATTCACTTATTCATCCATTCAACAAACATTTGCTGTTTCCCTCTTGTGTGCAATGCTCTTAGGGAAGTTTAGATCATTCTAGACTCTCCATCTGTGCATTTTAAATAAACTGAATTGGGAGTATTCCCAGTGCCATTAAATGAGGACTGGATTTAGCACATGTCACGAGAAGTTAAAGGCCATAGGGAATCTGTGTGGAAAGTTCCAAGCCTGTCAGGAGTTTGGCTGTGGGAAAATGCAACTTGATAATCTGTCAACTCAAGCTGTCAATCGAAGCCCATTATAACTCTTATACCACCCATCTGACACTAGATCAATAGGATAAGTACTTTCTGATGTCAGATCAATGGTATGACTAAGTTTGGGGGCGACAGCTAAACAATTGCATCCATCCTAGGTATGTGAATGTTATTACCAGGAACATCAACTCAAAGCAAAATGATAAACCACTTCCTGCACAGTGTTGTGAAAGAAATGTTCAAACCCCCAGAAATTCTTAGTGCTCCCACCTACTAAGATACAAAAGGTAAAGTACGTGTGTATTTCTAAGATATATAAAGTACCCATTTTGCAACAGAGCTTATGGGGAAGATACATTTCACAGAGTTATAAGCTAAAAATTGAGCCCCCAGGGCTAATTGGATAAGAGGTTCTTGTCATGTCATAGACTTTGAAGGAAATTCACATCAACTGTGAAAATACCCTTTTGTTTTCTTTTCCCACTGTAGTAGTTTCCCCTCCTTGAACAGCTTCTATCCTATAAGTCCAGGAATGAATTTTAACCAGATGGAGAAGAGTCACAAAAGGAATCCAATGTCAGTTTCCTTCTCTCTCCTCCCAACTCTCACCATCCACATAACATTCACTTATTCAATAGCAAATATTAACACAGCCCATGTGCCTTAGCACTGTGTTAAGCTCTCAGGATATAAGGGTTAAAAATGTATTTGGGGTACATAATAGAGACACAACCTCAGGGTGGGGGAGGCTGGTGAAGTCTCCTGAGGAAGTGATACTTGAGCTAACGCCTGAAGAGTAAGTGAGACATAGCTAGGACAAGAGTGTAGGGAGAGTATTCCAAGCAGGAAAAACAAGCATGTGCAAGGGCCCTGAGGTTAGAGAGAATGTAGCATCTTAAAATAAGACCAATGATGTAGGAGTCTAGTGAGCCAAGGGGAGAGTGGAACTTGCCAAGACAGGTAAGGTAGGTAGGGGCCAGATCACAGAGGTCTGTGAAGCCTTCCACGTGCACCCTGCTACTCGGGTGTCTGAAGGCCCATGTCCAAAGATGTGCTGAGAGACAAGATTCTAAGAGACAGAAAATAACTCGCTTAGAGCACCATGTACCATAGGATAAGGTGGCCTCCTCTCCATCTCCACTCTGTGACAGCTCTGAGCACACTGAGAGGGAGGCAAACACCAATTTGATTCTGCTTCTATATCCCGGAGACTCCTAGGCTCAGATACTTTGCTACAACCACTGTGCTCCTAGAGCCTGGTGTTCTGAATGTCCCATCCCACCCTCATCCTAAATCACAGTGAATCCCAGATGGTACAAAGTGACCAATCCCAAGGACATCAGTGCTTTAATAGGGATGATCACCCACCTTAAGGTAAAAGTGACAATGAGTAGGAAAGGTGTAGTCATATGCAGAGAAAGAAGTAAAGGAATAGTTTGAGACATATGCGCTGATCTGATCATTTCTATTCATGGAATAGCCTATTATTCCCCCATATATTAGTATATGTGGGTGTTTACGTGTGTGTGTTTTATACGTATGTATATGCATGTATGTATAAATATATGTGTGTGTATACACATGCAAGAGCATATATGTATGTGGGTGATTATGAATGTATGTGTCTGTGTGTGTGTAGTCACATCCACGCGTATAAATTTTTAAATGGCCCCCAATTACTCAGCACATACATGGTTGCCGACAGTCTGCTAAGTACTTTACATAGTAATTTCACTTCATTTGCATAATAAACCTAAGACATACATTCTCTATATTATGCCCACTTTTCAGATAAGGAAGCAAAATCTTAGAGAGGCTCAATAACTTGCTCAGAATCACACAGCAATTAAGTCAATCTTAATTCATCATCCATCTCTTCCAGAAAGCATTTGTTTTCCTTAGTAGCCCCACCCATTTCCCAGACCACCACCATTTTACTTCAATATCACCATAATTTCATGTCTGACCTGTCAGACTCCTGACAGGAAAAAAAAGTTGTGTGTACCCTCCAATGTATCATAAATGCCAAGGTCAGCATGCATTGGTGCGTGCTGATGTTCACAAGAAGAGCGGTGGTCTGACCTTTGAGAAAATATCTCTACCCAGGACACGGAGAGGCCTGTGCTCCTGCCATCGGGGCATTAAGTCAATCCAAATCCAAAGGACACGTCAGAAACCAGGCCCTGCCACCATGCTGTAATCACAAAACATTCTGCAAAGCATGGGGTGGGATTCCAAACCAACTGAAAGGGTGTATAATAATAGACATAAAATGCTCTGATTTGGAGCGGAGGGAAGAGTTAATCAGAGTGAATGTTCCAGCCACACAATCACAGTAGCTGAAAGACGGATACTAAAGAGCTTGCCTCCCTTTATTTATATGCCTTTACATCTAGACTTACCAAGAAGCAGTTTCACTTACCTTTTAAACAGCCAGAGTGCCACTTTATCATTAAGCAAAGATGCCAGGGAAGAAATGAGTATTATTTAAAATGCAAACAGAGTGTAAAGGATGACTGCCAAGAAACAGCTCATCCAGATGCCTCAAAGCTACCGCTGTCTGCTGCTGCAAAATGCCTGCAGGAGATCAAGTTCACGTAGGCCTGTGGTTCTTGATCTTTGGCATGCATCGCAATCACCTGGAGGACTTGTTAAAGACAGAATGCTGGGCCCGCCCCAGAGTTCCTCATCAGCAGTTGTGGGTGAGGCCCAAGAACGTGCATTTCGAGCAAGTTCCCAGAGCTGCTGCTGCTGATCCCGGGACCACACTCTGAGAACCGCTGGGGTGGGCACTGTTTTGTCCAGCCCATTAGCATTGCTAACACGTAAACCTAAAAGGTGAAGGACACCATCCTGGACAAGAGGACCCCTAGACCTGAAGAGATGTCCAGGTCATAATGGAAGCTACAGATCCCTCAGATAAAAGGTTAGTTACTTCCTCCTGGAGGCCCCACATCCTCCAATACTCTGGGGTTCAGTCCTTCCAGAAGGATAAAGAAAACCTGTGGGCTAGACAAAGGCTGGTGATTTCATCAGGCCACCGAGCAGAAAGTGGCTTCATTGAATTACAGATGTCATGTAGAAATCCCCAGAGTGATCAAGCTGATTTTTCTTAGTGCAGAGAAACCCCAGCAAGATAGAGGTTTGGCCTCTCTTTCCTCCCCGGTGAAAAAGAATAACTCTGTCAGAGAGGCTATTGTGCCAAGGAGGTGCCTGATAATGAACTGTCGAAATTTCCTTTCTACCACCTTCGAGTAACCGCTTGTCAAAACAAACTGTGCCTAAGTGCCAAGGACAGTTTTGGTCCCAGGCAAATAACAAAAGAGCTAAACTCGGGAAAACTGGGCTTTTACTGGCACCCTGTTCCATCCTCGGTCCCCATGTTCAATGACATTCCTATCTTGTTTTGCCCTGCTGTCTGTGAATTAGCCAGCCCTGGGGTTAAAAAAAGATGCCAGGCTCAGAATAGTATGTCTTACAGCGTCATCCTTCTGGAGAAATGCAAAGGAAGAGGCCACCACATGGGGCCTCAGAGGGAAAGAGAACCACACATTGCCCCAGAGATCTAGGATAAGCGTGACTCTTGGGTTTAGCTGAGCTCTGCTAATCCTTCCTACAGTGAGTGTCTATCCTGTCAGGATTTGTGATTGAGAGCTGCTTAAACAGGTGAGAAAATTTCAGGAAGCTAATATGTCCCATCTAATCAAAGCTAAGTGTTCCCTCTTTGCCCAAGCCCTCTTATTTGCATGAGTACCACATGGTAATGGATAAATAAGTTTTTTCAAGGTTGTTTGAAATGCGGGCCCTTAAATAAGTGATCTAGTGCTCAGTTTCATCTAAAGGAGAGGTTACCCAGAGCGCCTCAAGATTCATGCCCTCATCAGAACCATTTCCAGCTCAACCTCATCCTTCAGAAACCCAATACAGTACTACAAAACTGGCTACAGCAGAGTTATAACCAAGGGATTATTTCTTCACACACACCTGGAAACTCTCTTTTCACCATCCTGAAGACCTGCAGCAATGAGCTTTAGTTATTAGGTTGATGCAAAAGTAATTGCGAGTTTTGCAATTATTTTTAAACCTTTTAAACCACAATTACTTTTGCAGCAACCTAATACGTAGCACTCTCATCTGTTAATTATTTCATCAATACATTTTGAATGTTTTTTCTTTGCTTTTGAGGCTTTTCCTCTCTTTGGTCCAGATACACTCTTTATTTACAAAAACTCACCTCTCCCACTTAGCATTTTGCAACTGATTTTGTGCAAAACATCTTGCACGTGATCCCACTAGGGCAGTGACTCTCAAAGGTGGTCACAGGACCCTCGGTGTCATCACCTGGGAACTTGTTAGAGATGCAAATTCTCGAGCCCCACCCAGAAGCTCTGGGAGTGGGGCCCAGCCATCTGTGTTTTAACACGCCCTCCAGGTAATTCTGATGCAAGCTAGAGTGTGAGAACCGCTCTTAGGAGAGGATATGGGAATAAGGAGGAAGTAACGAGAAACCCAATTTAGGGTAAAGGGTTTTCTTGACCCATGATATATTTTTCTTTATACCTTTTATATTTTGCCAAGTAAAAGATAACCCCGATACTACATCTATGTTGTTATTATGATGGTGTGCTGGAGCCAGCTCCTAGCAGCTTGTTGAGAGCCATGAAACATTCAGGAAGTCTACAAGCCAGCTGTTAATCCATTAGTATCTTGCCGTGAGCCCTGGTGAGAGTATTTACACCACGGAATCAGCAAACGCTACACATCCCAGATTTTATTCAGAGAGCCAGGTTACCAGCACACCACTGGCTGATTTTTAAAAGGGTTGCCACATGTGTTGGGACACAAGGCAATGGCAGATAAAGAATCACAAGGCAAGGAGCCAGGATATGGGGCTGGACAAGAGGCAGGAAGGAGTATGCACAGAGGGGCAGCCCAGCCCCAGGGAAAGGCCAGAAAGCCAGGAGTCAAGACAAAATTTAGTGCTTAGCACAGTGCTCCCAGCCGGAGCAGGGGCAGGTAGATTCTGGGCTGAGGCAGAACAAGCTTAATATAATTTTATATTTAGAAGGTGAAAATGGACCTTTTTTGTAATCTTCTTGACTGCTGCTGATGTATTGATCCATTCATCCATTCAGCGGATATTTATTGGATGTCTACTGTATACCAGGCATTGTGCTAGGCGCCAATGAGACAGCAGTGAATAACACAATGTCTCTGCCATCACAGAGCCTGCAGTTTACAGACAACAGCAACATAAAGCTAAGTATACACAGTTTAGTATTCCAGTAAGGATGAGGAGTCATTTGATGTAAGTGATCGTAAGTGGCTATTTGATATAAGATGCTCAGGGTGAGCTTCACTGACAAGGTGACATTTGAACAGAGACCCAAAGGAAATGAGAGAGCAAGTCATTGGTGGGAGACAATTCTCCATGGGTCTGGTGCATTTTTGCACAATTCAGGAGCAAGACTGACTGCC
Organism: Rhinolophus sinicus; assembly: GCF_057876585.1. Taxonomy (NCBI): domain Eukaryota; kingdom Metazoa; phylum Chordata; class Mammalia; order Chiroptera; family Rhinolophidae; genus Rhinolophus; species Rhinolophus sinicus. The sequence goes on along the minus strand of NC_142518.1, from coordinate 17,418,330 downwards.
TTTGTTCTGGATAGCTATTCAAGGATGTTTATATAGCAAAGATCCATGAAAGGTAAAGATAATGTCTCTCTCCAAAATTCAGCACAGAGTCACTTACTGTCCAGCATCATAAAGATAATACTCCCCCTGGAGAAAAGGACAGCCATGCTTCCTACCCACTTTAAATGATTCCGGTTTCCTAACCTCAGGGTTCCACTCCTATAAGACAACCCTGTACGTGCTCATGTCACCTGGCCCTCCCTGTGGGAACTGGGACTCAGGGAATCAGCACAAGAAAATGCTGATACTCTGGCTACAGATATTGCTGTGAATAATAGAGTCCTTTGTCCCCGACCCAGGAGTGTCATGTCTTGTGCCAGCATCCATAATACTGTGGCAGGCTAACTTAATAGCGTACAAGCACGGTAAAATGTCAGGCCCCTCAGTTCATGACATCCGTGAGAATAAATGAGGGGAGGGTGGTCCAGGCAGGGGACACAGCAAATGCAGATGCCCTGAAGTGGGTGATGGTCTCCCTCAACCAGACTCTCCTCTGTGGCTTGCCCTGGCCCTTGACAGCTGCGTAAATTACTCTGTCTTTATCAACTCACTGTCTAACTTTTAAGATGCCACCACCTCTTGCACAAGATCTGTGATTGCCAATACAGAAGAAAAGGGGGAGCATCTCCCCTGCCACCCCCACTCCTGGTCCCAAAGGAAGTCATATGGAATCTAGGGTCACATGAAATTTGTTTAATTTATGGATTGAGAAAAACAGTCCTGGAAAGACTTGTAGTGCCCACAAAAGACACTACAGGAAGCAAAGGAGGACAATGACCAACACCAACAGGCGCAGCCAGGACCCAGAGTTCAGTGCAGGAAAAATGGGAAAAAGAGAGAAGAGCTATGTCCTCCAATAGGAAGGTCTCAATCTCAGAGCATTTGTGGATAAAACCATGACAAATCACAGCAAAGCTAGCCACAATCACAATGGAGAAAAAAATTAGGACAACCTGACTTATATACCATGTTTCCCCGAAAATAAGACCTAGCCAGACCATCAGCTCTAATGCGTCTTTTGGAGCAAAAATCAATGTAAGACCCAGTCTTATTTTACTATAAAACTGAGTCTAATATAATATAATATAATATAAATAATATAATATAATATGTATTATATAATATAAGACCTTGTCTTATTTTAATATAATATAAGACCAGGTATAATATATGATATGATATGATATGATATGATATGATATGATATGATATGATATGATACCGGGTCTTATATTAATTTTTGCTCCAAAGGACACATTAGAGCTGATTTCCCGGCTAGGCCTTATTTTTGGGGAAACACAGTAAAGAGCATGGGAGTTGAAGAAAACAGCATCTGGTATATAGACTCTAAAAGCCACATTTGAGTGCTTTTTGATTTTTTTTTCAGAATACATCTCCATTTTGATCATGAAAGCCATTGAAAAGATAGAATTCTATTCACAGACATTTACATTATGAATCACTCCTTAGAAATGATTCATTTCCTTAAAATTAAATGTCAGTACCTCATGAGGAGCAACACCTCTAAAATTCCCTACTTTCATCTTTAAGAAAAATTTGAACTTAGCTTTAGTTTTTCAGTGTAAGAAAAAAGAGTGTACTCTGCTAAGTCTGAGAAAATAGTCAATACTTTCCTATGTATCATGATTCACTTTGCCAGCCACTCTAACACTGACAAATCTTAAATGACAAAAGCAGATTGATACTGTGATTTCTGTTTAAAAATAGCTTGTTTTCTCTCTTAGCTCAAAAGAGTTTACTTCCCTTCTCCATAACGTTTACAAACTCACCATTCTAATAAGTAATACGAGTGTGTGAGTAGCTTAGACAGGCATTGCAATGGACTGAATGTTTGTATCCCCTCGCCCCCAAATTCATACGTTGAAACCTAACCTCCAATGTGATTGTATTAGAAGGTGGGGCCTTTGGGCAATGATTAGGACATGGGGGTAGAGCCCTTATAAATGAGATTAGTGCCCTTATAAAAGGGATCCCAGAAAGCTCTCTCTCGTCCCTTCTGCCATGTGATGAGGACACAGCAAGAAGATGGCCATATATGAACCAGGAAGCTGGCCCTCATCAGACACCAAATCCGCCAATGCCTGGATCTTGGATTTCCCAGCTTCCAGAACTGTGAGAAATAAAGGTCTGTTGTTTAAGCCACCCAGTCTATGGTCTGTTACATAGCAGCCCCCGCAGACTAAGACAGTGGTATATACTCATAAAAGGATTCAAGCACAATACAACCCTGTGGTCATCAAATCCATTTTCCTGCTTCCATATAGGACTGCAGCAAAACTGGCTAAATCAATATTTGCCATGTTTTCATATCTTCAGTGAACAGCATCTTGCCATCTCTTGTAATAGTCTTTTAAAAATTTCTGTGAAGCAGGATTCAGTTACAACTAGTTACAATTGCTGTGCAGTTGGAAACAAGAAACTGGAAACAACCTAAATGTCCCCCAACAGATAAATGGTTAAATACCTGAGGCCGCATGCATATAGCAGGACACCATGCTACCATTCAAGTGATAGTGTAGAATAATAACATGAAAAGATTGTCACCATATTTTCTTAAAAGCAAGGGAGTTATGGAACAACATTTACAGGATGATCCCATTTTTTTGTTTAAAATACTACATGCATACGACGTGGACAATTAAGTTTGTGAACTCATCCTAGAAAAAGCACAACATACCACATTGCTGAATATCACTACGGTCACCTTCGAAGTTCTCCCCTTGGGAAGCTATGCACTGACGCCAGCACCTAGTCCACCCTGCAAAGCAATTTTGGAACTCTTTTTCTGGAATGGCCATTAGAGCTGTCATCGTATTACCCTTGATGTCCTGAATGTCATCAAACTATCTTCCTTTCAATATTTCCTTTATCTTCAGGTAAAGAAAGAAGTCATTGGGGGCCAGAGCAGGTGAGTAAGGAGGGTGTTCCAATACAGTTATTTGTTTACTGGCTAAAAACTCCCTCACAGACAGTGCTGTGTGAGCTGGTGCATTGTCATGATGCAAGAGTCATGAATTGTTGGTGAAAAGTTCAGGTCATCTAACTTTTTCATGCAGCGTTTTCAGCACTTCCAAATAAAAACTTGGTTAGCTGTTTTTATCCCGTTGGTACAAATTCATAATCAATAATCCCTCTGACATCAAAAAAGGCTAGCAACATCATTGCAACAAGTTCTCCAACTTAATTGTCACACCTCATATATATTCCCCACGTGGCACTGTGTTAGGCTCTAAGAAGCAGTGGTGAAAACACAAATTATTTCTGCCCTTGTGAAGCTTACAGTCTAGCCAGGCAGGTAGACATTAGATAAATAAGGATACAAGCCATTAGTTAATTGCAGGTATGAGAAATGCTGCAGAAAAGCAGGATATTATACTTTCTAAGAAAACCCTATCTCCAAACATTCTGCTCATCTCTCCATTTCAGTTTTGTGAAGCCCCTCTGCAGGAGAAGTTTTTAGAACATAGTCTGCTTCCTAATTTTTCCTATGAATTTATTTTCATAGTAAGACTAACAAAGGAGAAAATTTAGAATCCCTGGGAAATCGTTTCTCATTAAGCATGCCATACCACCAAGAATAACCTTGCATTGACTGGAAATCCTCACTCCTCATCTCCTTTTTAACAAGCTAATAATGTGAATTGTTTTAACCTTTCCTTTTAGGTTTTATTTCCCAAGCCTTAAATCATCTTCATTGTCCTTTTATGAACTGCCTCCAAGTTTTACATGATTAATGCCTGCTCATTAGATGCTGAACAAACTTGTGGTCAGATGCACTCCAGTAACTTTAAAGGCTCTGGTTTTGTCAAAAAAGGGCTGCAGCCAGTACACAATATATATCATCTGCATCTATGATAAACATACCTCTTCAAGTTGGCTTCTCCATAAAAGCATTCAATCTTCCCATTTATTTCTAATTAAGATCTTGTTCCCATCTTCAAAGGCCTGGATTGCATCCACCAACCCTAAATAATGTGTTTCATTTCTTTAAAAATAGCATTTCCCTGAAGCAGCATTACATAGATATTTCAACGTGGGTTTTTATTTTTTTCTGTCCAAGCCTGTCAGCAGATTTGCTACTGCTCTGGCCATCAGACACAACACATCAGGTCCAATCATCTTACCAGCACAGCATTTTTACTTTATCCCTGGAACGCAAGTGAAGACGTTGCTTTAAAGAACCCAAATGGCCTGGATGATTTTTGCAGTATCTAATATTTCTTGGATACCTAATATGTATGTAAGATTTCCCTTGTACAATTAAGGAAGAAGATGGAGTTCCTATGTTCCCAAGTATTTAGTGGCTTCTTTAATATACATTAAAAGGCCTGGGTCACTGGGAAAATATACAGCAATGCTTAACAACTCCACACAATCTTAGCAGAGCATTGAGATTAAGCTCTGTTCAACTGTGGGAAGTTTCCACAGACTAGATGACTTTTACATGGTGTTTTTATTAGTGTTGCACATGACACACAAGGCCTAGCTAAATATGCAGTAACCACGAGGCCTAAGCACTTTCAGAACCATCACAGCTAAAATTAAGCCTGAGTGCTTTACTGCCACCGAGAACTTGGATAGTCGGAATGGTGCGTACACGTTTTTTTCTTTGTTTCTGTTCCTGGCTGAATCCACTTTGGCAATCACAATGGACAAAGCCAAAGCTATGGATCCGAGTAAATAAAATGGCAATTTCCACACCCTTTCAGTACATAATCTGAAATTCAATCCACTACCATTAAGGCACTTGAATTTTGCCCCAAAAGGTAAAACTCAGTTCTGAAATTTGTGTTCTTGGATTTGAATTCTAGTTTGTAATAGCATGACTAGAAGTTAAGTTATTCAGTTCTGGTTCCAGGTCAATTTTACCAGCACCCTCAGTGAGAGTCAAAGTTGTGCAAGACACAATACCTACCCTCTAAAAGCTAACAGTCTCTCATAGAATTGTGAATTCTCTGAGATATAACAAACCAGAAATTGGCCTGACTCCTTTTTTATTTTTATTATCTTTACATAAGGACACTGTAGTATAGATCCACTGGAAGGAACAAAGGAAGTGAGAACACTGCTTCCTATGCAGGGCTGCCATGTTAGGCTATACAGGGTGTGCACTACAGAATTCCAGGAACCGCTGTTCACACAGTATGTAGGTTCTACAGTATGGTAGCCTGAGTCCAGTGGTCTCCGTTAAGTGGAGAGCCGGTGCTGTTGAGCTAGACTTCCTTAAAATCTCCCTGACTAGGGTTGCCTTTGGTTTTAAAGCCTAAGTAGCTGAACACACAGGCTGGAGTTAAAAGGCATCAGCTGAAAAAATTAAAAGGCTAAATAAAGGAACAGAATGCTATGCAGATTCTGTCAGCTAAAGGGCTAACCACATTTACTACATTCGTAACATTTCTCTCCATAGCGCATAATCACTAAACGCTTATTGGACAGGTAGACCACTATGTAAAGTATTTCATAAGTATAGCTTGGTCCTGGCTTACAAATTGCCATTCCTCTAGTGTTCTGTGTCCTCTTCTTAGTATTTATAGAAATGTTTGTAACTGATATTAGATAAAGAGTTTTGGTCTCTGCTTTCAAGGATTCTCCTTCTACACTCAGTTATTACCCAAATTATCACCTAAATATTTGCTAGAGGCAGACAACAGCTCGATTTGTTGTGAAAGCAGCCAATACATTCACTTGACTATTTTTCATGCTACATACTTTTTAAGATAATTTTTTTCCAAAAAGTTGACATACAATATTATATTAGTTTCAGATGTAAAGCATAGTGATTAGACATTTATATAACTTATGGAGTGATTACCCCGATTAATCTAGTACCCCCCTGACATCATATATAGTTATTACAATATTATTGACTGTATTCCCTGTGCTGTACCTTACATCCCTGTGATTATTTTGTAACTACCAATTCGTACTTCTTAATCCCTTCACCTTTTTCACCCGGCCCCCCAAACTCCTCTCATCTGGCAACCATCAGTTTATTCTCTGTATCTATGAGTTTGTTTCTGTTTTGTTCATTTGTGGTTTTTTTAGATTCCACATATAAGCGAAATCATAAGTAATCCTAAGTTGCCTATTAATTGACTGCAATGAAGCCTATGCACCTCCATTCAGCTGTTCCTCATCCTGTTTGATATCACCTTTCAGAGGCCCTATTCCACGCATGGTGTAATGAAGAAAGGACCTTAACCCCCAACTGGTTCATTTTCACTTGAAGCATGATATTTAGAGAAGTTCCATCTTCTTCGGCATTGCTATCACTAGGCCATATGCCAACTGTGTGTGTCTCATACTCCAGAGCAGATATTGGCTCCCCTCATTTCTCTGGAAAGAAAAGTTGGTTAAAGAGACGGGCCTGATCCTTACTCTCACTTCCTTGTCTCATCATGTGTTATTTATACATGGTTTGTCTGGGAACTGCTTGGTTTTGTCAGATTTTGCCACTGCTTCATCTGGCTTCAGCCACTTGTGATCACACACACACACACACACACACACTCACAGGCTTCCTGTGGGCACTGTTTTCACAATGCTTTGAATCAATCTATTCTACATACAGTATTTACCTTGGTACTGGTCAATAACAGACAACTTTACAACATGCACACACCAGCCTACAAACCTAGAATACCATGTGATCTTGCTCTTGCCAGATTGTGAATTTGGAGAGAATTAAAGCTTAAACTTTGCCATAATCTCTTACAGAGAAGCAACGTCTCACAGAGGAGGGCCAATCTCTCATTTAGACAGAACACATACTCTTCTACCCACCATGACTGGACATATGTTGGAAACCCATGTTAGGTGTGCCTCTCACATGTCACCTAAAATATCCAACTAATAATTCATCTATTTGTTTATTCATCAATTCCGCTACCATTTATAGGGAATCATTCTTAGCAAACTACTACATAGAGGTGCAGTGTACAAAAGACCAAAGGGAATGCCAAGAAATATGAAGGAGAAAAGGGCAGTCAATGGCAAATCACAGTGACCTTTAAAAGTAGACACTCAGACATACCAACATGTCTCTCTACAACATGGACCCTGACTGGCAATGTTCAGCTCAATCCAATCCCTCAAGCATTTATTGAGCATCTACTATGCGTAGCACACTTCTATGGGTAGCCATCTACTATGGCGCTGTGAGCAGAATAGTGGGTGGTACCCAAATCCACTTAATCTCCACTGTGAGCAAAGCTGTAAACTCATAGGGTAGCAGAGTGAGGGCAAGCGAATAGAAAATAATAACGTATGACAAGCACAAAGGCAGCCCACCTAACTAAGACTTGGAGGTTCTAGAAAGGCCATTAAAATGTTCCCGATCTATAACCAGGAAAATTTGCATGTGGTCTGTGTGGGGACAGAGCCAGGAGTGCAATTTAATTTCTAGGCTCTCGCCTCATGTGGAAAGGCGCTGGCTCAGGTAGTAAATGGCCATCAACTGTGATTGGATGGCCATCAGCTGTGGCTAGTTGGCCGTCAGCTATAACCAGTGAGCCACTGGCCACTAATATAACTGCCATGGCTACGCTAGCAGAAAAATTGGGACTAGCAAGAAGATGGTGGCTGAGCTACCAAGAGCTGATTGCAGTTAGCATGGCAGATTGCAGCTAGCAAGTAGGGTTGGTTGGCAGAGAAGCAGCTGGCAGGTCACGGATCGTGAGGCTCCTGCTTCCTGTGTCTCCAACCCAGCCTCCAGTGAGACTATAGTGGTATGACTCCCCTACCTATGGCTCCATGTGTGTTCCTTTTTGGCCTCACCATGTCCTGTGTTCTTATGTGGGGAGCGGGAGCAGAGACTCTGCATGACACCCTGTACCACAGTCTGTATATTAGATAATAGTGTGTTATGAATGTTAAGTTTCCTGGGGGTCACAGTCATATCATGCTTATTTGTCATGCAGGGTGTCAGGCGGGGTCTCTGGTCCCGCTCCCCACATAAGAACGCAGGATATGGGGAGGCCAAAAAGGAACACCCACGGAGCCATAGATAGGGGAGTCATACCACTATAGTCTCACTGGCGACTGGGTTAGAGACACAGGAAGCAGGAGCCACATGACCTGCAACCTGCCATCCGCTTCTCTGCCAACCAACCAACCCCTTGCTAACTGCAATCCGTCGTGCTAACTGCAATCCGTCGTACTAACTGCAATCCGTCGTGCTAACTGCAATCCACTCTTGCTAGCTCAGCCACCATCTTCTTGGTAGCCCCCATTTTCTGCTAGCATAGCCACAGCAATTACATTAGTGGCCGATGGCTCACTGGTTACAGCTGACGGCCAACTACCCACAGCTGATGGCCATCCAATCACAGTTGATGGCCATTTACTACCTGAGCCAGTCCTTTCCACGTGAGGCCGAGAGCCTGGAAACTGCACTCCTGGCTCTGTCCTCACAGCCGGTCAAGACACAAAAGCAAACATCTGCCAATTCTACTACGTGGTGGTATGTTCCCAAGCAAACAGTCAAGTGGTGCATTAAATTAGGGATAGAAGGCAATTCCCCATAGTCCATAGTCATTTCGCCAGGGCTGTCCTGGGGGTGAGGGAGGACCTTGACCTCACCCTCAGCTCCCACGGAGGACTCAGCAAGTGTTTCCTCCTGGGACTACAAGTCCTGCAGCTGGGCTGCCTCAGCAAGCACTTCCCAGCCCACAGGGCTGCAGCGACCTTCGCTTTCTCCAGCCTATGCTGGTTGGGGAACCGTCCATGTCCTCCCACCCCTCCATGGGGGTCGAGCTCTCCAGCAGCTGCTCCTCCTGGTCTTCCTGAGACTGAGTGTCCATACACACAAATTGCTCCACCGCCCTTCGGAGAGCTTTGGCTGGCACCGTACCCTGCTCGCTGTGCCATGTGTCATGCAGGGTGTCATGTGGGGTCACCTGTCCCACTCCCCACATAAGAATGGTGAGGCCGGACATGGTGAGGCCGAAAAGGAACGCCCACAGAGCCATAGGTAGGGGAGTCATACCACTATATTCTCGCTGGCGGCTGGGTTGGAGACACAGGAAGCAGGAGCCACACGATCCGCAATCTGCCGTCCGCTTCTCTGCCAACCAACCAACCCCTTGCCAACTGCACTCTGCCGTGCTAACTGCAATCCACTCTTGCTAGCTCAGCCACCATCTTCTTGCTAGCCCCCATTTTCTGCTAGCATAGCCTCGGCAGTTATATTAGTGGCCAATGGCTCACTGGTTACAGCTGATGGCCAACTAGCCACAGCTGATGGCCATCCAATCACAGCTGATAGCCATTTACTACTTGAGCCAGCACCTTTCTATGTGAGGCAAAGAGCCTGAAAACTGCGCTCCTGGCTCTGTCCCCACACTTATGAAGGAGAATGTCCTCGTTCTTCCGATGATGTATTTAGTGGTAAATGCCATAATGATGTCTGCAACAATCCCTCAAACAGTTCAGTACAAAATAATGTATACGAGTGTAAGGGACGTGGGGGAGGATGTGAGGGGAGAGGCAGAGGATAAGGGAGTGGGAGAGAGAAAGGAAGAGGAAGAAGAAGTTGTTCCCAGTCTAATCCTCAATGCAAAATATAAAACCATAGTTTACCCAGCTATGCTGCTAGCTGGTTGAAAGGAAGTGATTTTACATTCTGTTTTTTAAAACAGAAATAATGAGCTCATTTCCAAAGACATAAAGGGAATAAGACCTCAGAACCAAACTGAAGGAATCACTTCCCAGCTGTGGACGCTACGAGAGAAATTCCCCAAGGGCCAATCTGCACATGAGGAGGAATTCTCTAGCCAGGGAGCGGGAAGCAAAGACACCTGGTCATGATCATCTCAATGGGCTATGGATTTGGCCTCATACACGTCTTTTCTCATCCTTTTTAACAACCACACACCAAGACTGTAATCAGACAGGGGTCTCAGCACAAAGCTGTACCATAATCACAAAGAGGAGGAGCAATTTTCCAGCCATTCCAACTCATATTTCAGACCTCACTGGTAAGTCTTACTTCCACAGCACAATTAGCAGCTGTGGAAGTGATCCAAATGATACTAGACATTTCTATGAATTAAGAAGTCCCACAACCTAGTGCCAGCCATTCTACATAGTAATAATAATTATAATTTTAACAGCTTTATTGAGATATAATTCATATGCCATACAATTCACCCATTCAAAGCGTATAATTCAATAGAGTCAATGGAATTGTAACAGTTACATAAGATGTCATAGGGGTAATAAATTGGGGGAGGGAGGTTATCACTTTGTGAGGGGTGTAAATATGTATTACATTGTTTTGTACACCTAAAACTAACTAACTAACTAACTAAATAAATAAATATATAAATAAAGTCTATAATTCAATGTTTATTATATTCACAGATTTATTCAACTATTACCACGATTTAAGTTTAGAACATTTTTATCTCCCGAAAATAAAACCATTAGCAGTTGCTCCCCTCCAGACCCTACTCCCCACCAGTCCTAGGCAACCACAAATCTATTTTCTGTCTCTATAGATTCGCTACTCTTGATATTTCATATAAATGGAATCACACAATATGTGGCATTTTGTGACTGGCTTCTTTCACTTAGGATGTTTTCAAAGTTCATTCATGTTGTAACATATGTAAGTACTACATTTCTTTTTATAGCTGAATAATATTGCATTGTGTGAATAGAGCACATTTTCTTTATGCATTTATCAGTTGATTAGCATTGCGTTGTTTTCGCTTTTGGCTATTATGAATAATTCTGCTACGACATTGCATGTATTAGTTTTTGTGTGAATATATGTTTTTATTTCTCTTGGGTATATGCCTAGGAGTGGAACTGCTGACCTATATGGTAACTACGTGAGTTAGGAACTGCTAAACTGTTTTCCAAAGAAGCTGTACCATTTTACATTCCTACCAGCAATGTATGAGCGTTCCAAAGTCTGCACATCCTCTCCAACACTTGTTATTATCTGTCTTTTCCATTACAGCCAACCTAGTGAGAGTGAAGTGGTATCTCATTGTGGTTTTGATTTGCATTTCACTGATGACTAATGAAGTTGAGCATTTTGTCGTGTGCTTATTGGCCATTTGTGTATCTTCTTAGCAGAAATGTCTATTCAAATCCCTCGCCCTTTTTAAACTGGGGAATTGGATTATGTCTTTTTATTGAGTTTCAAGATTTCTTTATATATTCTGGATGCAAGTCCCTTCTCAGGTATATAATAATTATAATTTAAAAGATTTATTGAGAATCTACCATGTGTCAAGCACTATACTACCTGCTTCCCAGTTATTATTGCATTAAATCCTCACAACAAATTTATGAGATTAGGTACTTTAGTTATCATTCCTATTTATACATGAGAAAACTGAGGCATAGGCACCCAAGCTTACACCATTAGTAAGTGATAAACCCAGAATTTGATTCCATGCAGTCAGGTGCCAGAACTCACCTCTTACTCACTACCCTGTAGTCTTACATAGGCAGGTTTCCCTCCTGGCCCATAAAGCTTATGTTGTACTTGTTTCACTGGGTATTATAAGAACATGGTAGACCAGGGTCCCTGAAGGAACAGGATTTCATTAGAGAAATACTCATGTCATATGTTACACAAAATTCCTCAACATATATTCTATATCACTTTAGCCCAAGGAGTTACTCCTTGAACAGTATTTGTGAACAAATAGTCTAGGAAATGCTGCATGTTCCATCCCTCTCTGGAAGATTCATAATGTATCATAGTATATTAAAGTCTAGGAGAATTCCTGCAATAAAAATGTTTATTAATCTTGGGAGTGATCATGCATTTGCGAAACCTATGTACCCACAAAATCCCAAACTCTCAGGATGTATTTTAGAAAACGCCACATGAAATAAATGTACAGTTCACAGGAGGAGGCTACACAATCACCCTGTTTCTAAACTATATAATCTCCCATCCTATTTTATGCCCTAAAGCTTCAGAGATCGAACATAGGCAAACTCAAACCAAGACCTTGACCTGCTTTCCACTTTGCTCAGCCCTGTTTTAAATGCATAAGATCAACATCTTTAAAGGTGCAAAACAAAGTCTGTCATTGCTCAGGTAGCTATTGTCCACATCTCTATCTAAATTTTACATCTCTGGCCCATTGGTGCAGAACAAACCTCTTCAAGTTGTTAGTTATTTTTATTGTAAGTATCCAGTTTTCCATTTCGTTCCCTGTCATTGCTTTTCTGTGGACGGGAACCATTTGTGTCATTCAAAATGTGCTCACTTATCCATTTCAGATATTGTTTCAGAGTGCCAAACATGTTCCCTAACTCATAAGTGGACTACCTCTGGAAGCTGAGGACCAAGAAATGTACATATGAGCTATGTGAACTGGACATTCAACAAAATCAAATTATCTGTATTCTTAATTTTAAAAGAAGTGAGAGAAAGGGATATGAAGACATGTAACTTCCAAGAAGAATACCTCTATAATAGTATCTATTACATTCTGTGACAGAGTTTATCATTTGAGACTACTGGCACTTCTCAATTTCGTTGTTTTAGAAATGTCATTTAGGAATAAGTCTGAATTCAATGCATTGATAGCAATTAACAGTGCAGGTTTTTAGCTTTAGACTGGTTAGGCTCTTTATCAGTTAGCTCTTGCTGGGTAACAAATTGCACCAAATTTAAATACAATCACTTATTCTTACTCGCCCATCTCTGGGTCAGCTGGGGTGGCTCTGCTGATCTAGGCTGGGCTCAGCTGGGCTTGGCTTCATGCTGTTGATTGAGTCTAGGTCAACTCAACATGTCTCTTTCTTCTTTGGATCAGTAGGTTAACTGGGGCATGTTCTTCTCATGATAATGGCAGAAATGCAAGAGGACAAGTCCATTCACATGAGTACATTTCAAGTTTCAGTTTGCATCATTTCCGCTAACATCCCATTGGCCAATTCAAGTCTATGGTCAAGCTCAAAGGCAGCTAGTGGTAAAGTACACTCCACCCACCATGAGACTAAAGCAAGTCACATAGCCAAGCCCAACACCAGTGGGATGGGCAAATATACTCCTTCCCTGGTGAGAAGATGAGTACTTTTGAACAATAATCCTACCTTCCAAAGGTTGCAGTTTTGGTTTTGCCAATTATCAGCTATGTGGCCTTGGACAAGTGTCTTAACTACTCTGTTCCTCAGTTTCATCATCTGAAAAATGGGGATAAAATAGTGCTTACATTATGGGATTCCTGTGAGGAGTGAATGAGCAGAAGCATATAAAGTGTTGGCAAGCATTATTTGATTATCTATCACCACCATTAACAGTTGCAAACATTGTCTAACTATTATAGAGACTTTATTTTTCCTTAGAAAGTAAAACAAAGGTTCCCTAATCATCAAATGCAAGTACCAGATTATTTTTAAAACAGCTAAAGGAGATGCTGTAACCTCCCTTTCAATAGGGAAAATGTCTATATTAATTCAATAGAAAATCAGAGAGAGAAACCAAGGCCACATTGGAAGCTCTGACCCAATGCTAACCTTATAACAACTATCCAGAAAAAAACAAATGAAAAAAATACACACACACACACACACACACACACACACACACACACACAGAGGGTGCCCAAAAAATGTATACACATTTTAAGAAGGGAAAAAACTGTATTTAAATTGTAATACTCAACATATACCAATAACAAAAGATGAATACAAGTCACATTTGACTTCTGCAATTACAAGAGGTACTCAAAGTGGTTACCATCAGTGTAATTTTAATACAGTTTTTTCCTTTCTTAAAATGTGCATACATTTTTGGGGCACCCTCTGTATATATATCTTAGTTACCTGGATGTTTTATACAAAATCATATTTACATTTTTTTTACCTAAATTGTGGAAAGCTGAATTACCCAGATAGTTGCTTCAGTCATCCATATCATTTTCTATAAATTTGCAAAAAAAAAAGAGCGGGGGGAATGGCATTACATTTTCACTATAACAAGTATTACAAGGAAAACCATTTTAGGACTATTAAATAAGCCTTTATATAAGAGTTTTGCTAAAAGCAGGAGAGCTAGCAATAAAGCATCCAGCATAGAAAGAAACCCATCGTGGTCTGTTTTTTCATAACTCAGTTGTAAAAATAATTCAGCCCAAACACATCAACTTTTCTAGGAAACTGACTTAAAATTGAATCACCTTCCAGAATATATATTCTACCCATTTGACTCCTATCCCAACAGCTTGAATTCTGAATCCTGCTTCCTTCTCAGAACTTCTGAAGAGCTTACTATCATTGCCATTGATTCAACACGACCTACAGCTCTGAATTGTGACAAACCATTTTCTAGGTACTATAAACAAGGCTCGTTCCCCAACACAAATGGAACGAAGTCAAGGGCTTACGCCTCTTTAAATTGACCTAAGGACTTAGCCCAGTAACTTGGGCATATAGAGTCTCCCATAAAGAGCTGACTAATTGAACCAGTTGTCTAAATAATGACCCTATTCCTTCAGTCCACAGCAGATATACAAGCAATGTGCAGAGAAATTTATTTTTTAATGACTAGAAAAACCATCATGTTTGTCTGAATAGGTAAAAGCTCTCTGCATCTTCTCTGCCTAGTAAGATCTGTACTTCTAGTTCTCTTTCTCATATTTAGCTGTAGGGTCAAGTAGAAATTAAACCTTTTAGACTAGTCTGATTTAGCTATAAATGTACAAATGTATCAATAAAGAATCCCCACAGAAGGACTATTATGACTCTAATTTCACTCAGAAGCTCAAACTGAAAACATGAATAGCATCCCTTATTCTGAACATACTTCCCACCCACCACACACCCACACACACACATACACACACATCCTTAATCACCAAGTCTGTTAATCCTGTCTTCTAAGTATTTCTTGAATTCTCGACATCTCTCTCTCTACTGCCACTATCTATGACTGCTGCTTTTTCAGATTGTTGCAACTGTCACCTACATCTTTTTGCTGAGTGCTTGCCATGTTCCAGTCCATTCTTCATAATGCAATTTTTTTTAATTTATTGGGGTGACAATTGTTAGTAAAGTTACATAGATTTCAGGTGTACAATTCTGTTTTACATCATCTATAAATCCCATTGTGTGTTCACCATCCAGAGTCAGTTCTCCTTCCATCACCATATATTTGATCCCCCTTACCCTCATCTTCCACCCCCACCCCCTTACCCTCTGGTAACCACTAAACTGTGCATAATGCAAATTTAACTGTGATAGATCGGGGGGGGGGGGGGGAATGACCGTAATATTTATAGCTCCTCCCATCAAGTGGTAGAATTTATTTCTCCACTCCTTGAATCTGATTGACCATGAGACTTGCTTTGGCCAATAAACAGGATATAAGCAGAGGCTTCAAAAGGGTTCACATTGGGGGTTGCCCTCTCTTGCTGCTGGGAACCCTTCAGCCACCGTGAGAACAAGCCTGAGATAGCCTATTGGAGGCTGAGAGATCATGTGGAGAGAGATCGCAACCAATGCATCTGAGGCCCCTGATATATGAGGCCTTCCTAGACCACTCAACCTCAGCAGAGCTGGCCTAGACCCAAAGAATAGCCCAGCCCACCCACAGATTCATGATAAATATTAAAAGGTTATTAAGGCTCTTGTCTTAAGCCACTACGTTTGGGGGTAGTTTATTATACAGCCAAAGGTAACAGATCTTTTTTTGTCCCCTGCTTAAAATCCCAGAATAGGTTCCCCTAAGATAAAGCCCAAACACCTTAACTTACTAAAATGTGGCCCTTCACAATTTAGCACCAGCTAAACTCTATAGTCTCATCTCTCACCATTCCCTCTCCTCCTCCCCTGAACTTGTGCTATATAATTAACATTTTTAAGCCTTTATAACCCCACCAAATAATAAATCAGTTTCATTTATGTCCCTGGCTAACCCCCCATTATTCTCTGAGTCCTTCCTGCATCCAGGTAAATAGCCATTTCTTGTTGATTTTAATTTATTAAACACACACCACTCAATTTTCAGTGCCCTGTAGGAGGTTCTTTCACTGTATAATAAAAAGTTGCTGCTGTTTATTCATATTTTAATGATACTGTGAATACAATGGTACATATTCTGATTCCTATTCTTAGAGAAATGGTCTCTGTTGGATTCTCACTGTCATTCATTTTTCTACTTATTGTTGGACTTTGCTATTATGATAATTCCAGATACATCAAAATAATATCATCATGGGCCAGTTGCTTTGTTCAAAAACGAGCCACCTTGTTATTTGTTTCCTCTTATATTCAATAACAGAGCTCACAGCTGGATTAATGTTTTAATTGAGTCTCACATGTGTTTGTAGCTCCCTGTAGAAAGTCAGTAGTCCTCAAAACACTGAACTCATTACTCTTCTCCAGCTGTTCTAAAGTAACCCACCATCACTTGCTTAAAAGGAATCATATTCCTTCAGGCCAACATACATATGCTGTGTACATGGGAAAGGTCATCATTCCCATTGATTCGATAGCTACCCGGTAAGCCTGATAACTGCAATCAAACTACATCATTCTGGCTCCAATATTGACAGCCAGTGACAATGACCTCAGATTCCCACTTGGAGCTATGCCACATGGATCCAAACCACTCACTC
This sequence comes from Rhinolophus sinicus, assembly GCF_057876585.1. Taxonomy (NCBI): domain Eukaryota; kingdom Metazoa; phylum Chordata; class Mammalia; order Chiroptera; family Rhinolophidae; genus Rhinolophus; species Rhinolophus sinicus. Next base: position 17,401,678 of record NC_142518.1, on the reverse strand, counting down.
ATCTACCTTGAAAACCTTAATTCCCATGAAACTCAGAAAAAAGGAGTAATGAATCTCCTTTAAATCCCAGGTACATGGGCAAATGTTCATTAATATGGTTGAAATGGCATCCTAGAATGTCTTCTATTTCTCTACTCCACTGCCCACACACACAAAGCCACTTTTAGTGAGACTATTATATTTCCACAGTGATAGTGCTGGCAGAATGTGGCTGCAAAGGGACAAAAGTAAATGTGAACCAAGAAAGGGGTCACTTCGACAAGCTCTTTTTACTGTGTTTCCCTGTCATCCACCCACTGGGATCACTACCCAACTCCCAGGGACCCTCCTACATTGACCAGCTAAGTCAGTACACAAACCCACTGTGCTGAAAAGGAGATTGGTTTTTTAAAATAGCTCTTTCGGTTTTAGAGCTGAGTTACAATTATGTTGTGCAATACATTTATATGAACAGCCTTTATATGAACATTCCTTTATTAGACTAAAATTCACTCAGAGTTGGCAAATACTTACCCAATTCCTGCTAAATGGCAGCCATTCCATATTTTCAAAGAATTGAATGAAACTCACACCCTGATTTACGCTTACAACAGTTAATATGCCTCCTATTCCATATAATTCACCAAAAGTCTTCCTATATCCATCATCCTCTTCCATAACACACACCCGGTCACCAAGTCTGGTCAATATCATCTTCTAAGTATTAACTAACTCTGTTCTTTGCTCTCCGTCTCTACTCGTACCACTCACATCCAGGCCAGGACTGATCGCAGCTTCCTAGTGTATCTTCATGCCTACATCTTTTCCCCTTAAACTCATAATGACCTCCTAAAGAGCAAACATGAACATGTCACTCCCCAGCTTAAAATCCCTCAAAGGGCCCCCTAGTCTATATATCCCTGGATCTTAAGCATGGCCTAAATCCCCTTTTGCCACCACCCTCAAGGCTTTCCCTTCTTTTCTGGGGCGGTGAAGAGTGACTTTTCAGGGCTTTGGGGAGAGGGCAACATGGCGTGATAAGTACACAAAGGCCTGGGTTGTGCCAGATTCCCTCTCCCTCCAAATCTCTCTTATTCTTCTCCCTCCCAGCTCTTCTAGATATCTGGAACAGCCAGCAAAGAATTATGCTTTTTGGCTTCATGAGCTAGAAAACCAGGCTTGGGCAAATGACAAAAGAATTGTCTTTGCTTCACTTAAGCTGAAAATCAATGATCCAGAATTGATTCATGAGCTACTATCACACATGTTCAGAGCAGCTTCTGTTTTCCACACAGTTCTAGAAACCCAACAACAATCTACATACTTTGGGGCCAGGTACTAGCAGTGAGAAGATTCCACCCTAATTATAAAACTCCTTGAAAATATAGTTAATACTGTCATGCAGGACGGCCTGTGGGGTCTCTACTCCCGCTCCCCACATAAGAACGCAGGATATGATGAGGCCAAAAAGGAACACCCACGGAGCCATAGATGGGGGAGTCATACCTCTATATTCTCTCTGGCGGCACTATACTCTCACTGGAGGCTGGATCCACACTGTCCGCAAACCGCCATCCACACTTGCCAGCCCAGCCGCCATCTTCTTGCTAGCCCCCATTCTTCCTCCTCTCCTTCTCTCTCCTCTCCTCCTCTCTAGCGTAGCCACAGCAGTTATATTAGTGGCCAATGGCTCACTGGTTACAGCTGACGGCCAACTAGCCACAGCTGATGGCCATGCAATCACAGTTGGCCATTTACTACCTGAGCCAGGCACCTGTCTATGTGAGGCCGAGAGCCTGGAAACAGCTTTCTGGGGCTCCGCCCCCACAAATACATTCTCCTTAAGCATCATTTTCTCTGTGGTTAATATTAAAATAACTGGCCGACCAACAGCATTGGGGAAAATTAGCTGATTAAGTTTCTCATAAAAAGATTATGTTTTTACCTTTGAATATATACTGCTTGGTCACAATGGGGACTAGATGAGAGAAAAGCATAAATCAAATCAAATGCCTTTAATATAGATTAACAACAGCTATAAGAGAACGTTTAATTGCAAGTTTTGACTGAGACACTAGGATATCAGATACCAATGCGACCTGTAAGACAGACTACCATGAGAAAATTTTATAGTAGGAGAATGAGTGCCAATTAGATATTTCATGCACATCGAGGATAGAAAAAGAAAGTGCTGGAAATTAAGAGAATTGGTAAGGAGGATAATTTTTGACTTTTTGAAGAGAGCTGAATTCGGAGTCTCACCCCTGTGCCCTCCAAAGAGATGGTATGGAGCGGGGCACTACCTCCTATCTCAAAGCCAGGTGAGATGGGCTCCACAGGCAGCACTTGGAGAGCTTAGCATGTGTCCAACAGAAGATGGGACACAGTGAACTGGTGGTTGACTCACATTTTAGAGAGTCAATGGAGCTGGAGACATCAGATTAAAGGGCTGCACCTAGGAAGTAACTACACTCCCCTCCAGTGACAGGTCAAACATGTATAGACCAGATGTGGACTCTGTCCAAGATGGCAGGACTAAGAGGCTATGGGGTATGTGACCAGGGCAAAGACTGAGAAAGGATGGTGGAAGCTGGCTAAAGGAGGAACACTGCCCAAATCAAGGGAGGCCCGGCAGGGGATCTCTACAGAACCCACAAAAATGCTCTGAGAGAATCATCTTCAAACATGTGACCAGAGATCACAAAGCCGCTCTGAAACAGGGCCAGCCAATAAGAACTCTCCTGGTCCTCTTTCCCTTCCTCTCTTCCCATGCTCTGATTACAAAGGGGTCAACATCCCGAGGCAGCAAGCTGGGGAAGAGAAGCAGGGAACAAAGAGAAATTTCACTTTCAATCAGGCTTGGGACTCTCTAGGACTGGACAAGTTTAACTGAATTGAGAGAGGGTTTGCAAATGAAAGGCACCTTAGAACTTGCCTTTTTTCCTATGAGTGGCCAAGAAATCTTGGGACTTGACCAAATTTTTAAACAGTGGCTGGTGAAGAACATTTTCCATAAAATAAATGTAGAGGAACAATGAGAGACCAAAAAGCAATGCTGATGCTTTCTGAGTTCATCCCAAGATTCCTGTCTATTTGATGTACCAATTACATAGCTAACATTTTTAGAAGTTACATGGGCCAAGAATTAGGCTAAACTTTTTATGCGTAATTTACCTAAATCCTTACAACTCCATGAGTAGGTCCTATAATTATCCCCATTTTATAATTGAAGAAAATGAAGATCGAGAGACATGAAATAACTTATCCAAGATCACACATCTATTAAGGTCAAATCCAAGTCTGTTTGACTCCAAAACTCATGCCTTGAACCATTACTCTGGTGAGTTATTGGTAAAATCTTTGGTATAGAAAGGACAACTCTCAAATTATAAGGACTGGATTATCAAACAATTGTTACCATGAATATATGGCACATACTGGAAAAATGCCAAAATACAATCTTTAAGATAAAAATGGCAAGCAAAATGCTTGATTTTTTTTTTTTATTACTCAGGGCTTAGAGCAGCTAAAAGGTTTCAGCAACGTTATATTGCATACAAATTGCAGATTAAACATGTCTGTGGAGTGTCCCCCATGTAATCGCCATAATATTCCATTGTAGAATAACAGCATAGGTCCTGATCCCCAGCTCTTGGTAAACATGAGTAGCTGGAATCCATTGTTGTAAGGGCTTAACATCCCCCACGCATGGTCTTTGCCTGAAAGTGAGTTTTCCAAAGCCTGAATCAATAGAAAGTTCTTTGCTGTAGATTTGATTTTTATGAATCGGGATACACGGAATGCACACAGTAACCACAGTTATTAGGGGATGCTTTCACCAACTAAAGTCGACTGGAGGAGGGAGAGGGTTATCCAAACAGCTCAATTGTATATCTCTGCTAACTGTGACCTAATCCCAGTTTATAAAAGCACCTGTGTTATTTGTCATGGGTCTTAGTCCTGCCGAGTACACCAAATAATGCCAGCCTCTGTGTAAGGGGTGGGGGAGAGGGTTAAGTGATGTGTGTCAATCTCTAGAGGGATTAGGATGATGTAGGCTCATTTTTACAAACATCCTAAACTACATTTTAAACACGCCTTTCCGGAAATGAAATTCCACAGCACCATCTACCACCTCCACTCCTCATGGCAGGCTTAACTCATCTCAGGGGACTGGGCTATATTTTCTCCTCTGCCATCCCCGGAATGAATACTTCTTTCTTCCTTTTTTGGAAATAAAAATTGGATAGTGCTTTCCGCCTGACAAGCTCTTAACAAATTGTTAGTTGCACAACTTCTTTTGGCTTCCTTTCACTGACATGTCAAAATGTAAAACATCATTCTTCCTAGGCTCAAGGCGACAACGGGGCATAAGATCATCTATTCTTCCCTTCACTAGTCTCTTTAGCCCACCCTCCTCCTTTCGCTGTGATCTTATTCATCCTCTCGCCATTGCCTTATCCACAGCTGAGGGCAATCACCAAACTCCGTTATATTTCACATAACCAAGAATTAAAAGCATGTCTGAATTAAAAGCATTTCCTGGGACGAAGGAAAGAGTTTTCTGCCTTCCATAGTGAAAGTTTAAAAGATATGATGCAATACAACGAACATGGGTATCTGTCACCTTAGCCAAGGATCAGAATCTGAAAATGTTTAGTTGTGTTTCCAAGAATTCGGAATCTTCGTCCTTCTGAGAATCGCTTTGCAGAGCTTTAAGTGACAAACTATGGTACAAGCCACGACTTCAATTCTACTTGCCTCTTTCTTTGTAATAGACAGCAACAGGCTGATAGAATGCAACTGAAAACATAATTTAGATGGGAAAATACAACACGTTTTTCCCAGGAAGTGCGGGAGGGTGGGCAGCGGGGGGCGGGCAGGGACATGGCTTGATTCAGACAGCAGAGGGCGCAGCTTACACATATAAGTATAAACAAGCCTTCACAGGAAGCTGTAAGGGCTCCTGCGACTTTTGTCATAAATTTCGCATTTTCGAAAACCATATCCCGGCTCCCATGGACAAAACTCTGGTATAGTCACTCAGTGATTTACTCTTGTTCAAATAAGATTGTTTTCTACTGCCTCCAAGTCCAGCCACTCAAACTGCCACCTTTCTGCCCCTGGCTCTGGCATGGGAAAGAGAATGAAGATAAACTCCCTCAAAAACAGCTTCGCAGAAAGGGTGACCTGTATTCCCAAGTAGCCTTCATTTGTTTAAGAGACTTGCACCTAGAATTTCTTGATCAAAGCTAATGCGCTGTAAATTTCTTCATTTAACAGACTTAGTCTGTTCAACTCTTGACACTGGGAATTGGGATTTCCCAGAACTATTAGCACTGCACAGTAGGCGCTCCACGCCAGCCAAGAACAGGGGATTAACAGGTATTTGTCTCAGCTAATTTCACTCTCTATACCGGGTCTATAGAGACTGGGGCTTCTTGGCGGAGTGTGTGCCACCCTGCTAATTGGCTACGAATGTAACTACTCCAGCATGCCAATAGAGCATGGGGGTAGTACACAGTGTTAGGAGGCTTGAGGCAAATGGATCCTTACACTGGGCATTCAGGAATGCTAAGGGTTGCTGGGCAGCACTGTAATTGTAAACGGTTCACTTGCCAACTTTTACCTCCCGCTGACTATCAAACTCTCACCCCTGTAGACCACGTGGTGATCGTTTATAAAAATTATGCTCAATGACAAGGTCGTACGTGAAATCCTGTCGTAACAAAGAATTTCCATGCATTCTATTCAGGATGCATTTGCAGAATCAAAGGTCCTAGAGGTAGCTCCCATAAAACATATAGTTCCAAGTCAAATAAAATCATACTCATCAAGATATTCACAGAATATATAAATTATTTCTGGGAAGACTAGAAATAAATAGAGTTGTTAGTTCATTTTCACATGCCCTATCCGTTCCCTCCCTGCCTCTCTTAATGATAGATCCTACTTCTAAAGTTTCTCATATAGGAATTGAAAAGTCAAATATTAAATTATATATATATATATATATATATATATATATATATATATATATATATATATATATATATGTTATCTATTGCTACTTAACAAATTATCCCAAACTTTAGCAGCCGAAAACAACAGACATTCATTACCTCATAGAGTCTGTGGATCAAGACCCAGGAGCAGCTTAGCTGGGTGGCGGTGATTAAATTTCTCATGAGGCTGCAAAGTGTGGGCTGGGGCTGCAGTCATCTCTAGGCTGACCTGGGGGAGAAGCCACACCAAAGATCACTCACGTGGCTGTTGGCAGGCCATAGGAGATCCCCTTCCAAGCTCACTCATGTGTGCCTCTCCTCAGGCCTGCCTCATAACATGGCAGCTGTGGACTGAATGTTTGTGTCCCCTCAAAATTTGTAATTTGGAGTCCTAACCCCCAGTGTGGATATATTTGGAGATGGGGCCTCACAGGAAGTAATTAAGGTTAAATGAAGTCATGAGGGTGAAGGTCTCATCCAAGAGAATTAGTGTCATTATAAGAAGACACTAGACACCTCTTTCTTTCTTCCCACCCACACACAAAGAGTACATGCGAGCACACAACAAGATAGCAGCCTCCTACAAGCCAGGAAGTGGGCCCTCACCTAGAATCAACCAGCACCTTGATCTGGGACTTCTAGCCTCCAGAACTATGAGAAAATAAATTTCTGTTGTTGGAGCCACCCCATAGGCAGTTTTTTGCTATGGCAGCCCCAGCAAACTCCTACACCCCAGAACAAGCAGTCCAAGAGAGAGCACCTTAAGCTGGAAGTCACAATCTTTTTATAACCTAGTATCAGAAGTGGCATCCCATCACTTCTGCCACATTCTATTCATGATAAGCAAGTCGGTAAGTCTAGCCTACACTCCAGGAGAGGGAATTACACAAGAGTGTGGATACCAGGAGGCAGAGACCATTGGGGGCTATCTTGGAAGCTGCCTGCCACACTACATGAGCCAATTCAGTGAATAAAAATATATCTACAATTATACTTTTACCATTTATATATTACAATACAAGCAGTGCATGTTACATTATTATCATTTGTAAGGAGACAAAACTGGATTTCAAATTATCACTACATCTGAAAGTTAGCTTATAATTTGGGAGTCTACTGCTCTGTAGTCCCATTCACACACGTGTTCTTATTTTTCTCCACTTTTCTACTCCTCTGAGTAAATATGTGCATATTGACCACAAATGTTGCCAGTGGGATATGTGGTTCACCATTCCAAGCTTGTTGCCAGGGCTGTCTGCACCCAATAGTAAACCTCTTATTATAAATCCCATCTTTCTATCAGATGTCTACACCCTTGATTGATTAATTGAGCTCTTTTCAACACTGTCACAATGATCAGAACAATAACATATTTCCAAGTGTTTTTGCTTTACCACGATGAACTGTAGTGGTTTCACTATCATGTAACCCTGTTACATACAGCTTGGTTTATATTCTTGTCCATCTTACCTTTATTCTTACATCTGTAATAATACTTGAAATAGAAACTTCTTCAAAGATGAACATTGGGGGAATAAAGTAAGTAAATGGTAGTATGAAATTTTCTATGTCAGGTTTACTCTATCTTGTATATATTTTGTTCAACAGATGAGCTGCTTGATTATGGTTCCTGAATTCCCTTCACCGTATGCATTAAAAAGTCTCTTAGGACATATTTAATAATTCTATTGTATCAAACTAATGTAAGTGCCCCATGTGTCATATAGAATGCATTTGACAGCATTCATCAAATTTTTCATATTTAACTTGGCATTTAAACATAATGCCAACATGATGAAATACTGAAATACAAAATTATTACTTGAAATAAAAGATTGCTGTTTGGAGTAATGAGATGGTGTATGTAAAAGCACCTGATACAGTAGCAGAGAGCTCAAAGTCATATTTCAAATAAATGTTAGTTGATATTAAATTCAGGCCATAAAATAAAGTGCAAACATAAAGGAACTAAATAGAAACCCAAAAAAGAGGGTGACATTGAACTTGCATGGCTTCAGAACTAGAAATAGCAAACAGGTTATACTAACACGCAATCCTTTGGCCTCCCAATTCCATTAACATACAAATCATCAACACTATGCAAATCAGTAACACAATCAAGATTCCCACAGTAATTACTATTCCCACCTCTGCAGAGAGATCTAGTCTAGTTAGTTGTACAGATAGAGCTTCCGGAAAATTTGATTAATAGGGGAAAACATGATAGTCACAGAAGAAAACTCGCAGTTAATCCAAGTTCAGTTAGTCAAGGTTACAAAGAGGAGACACTATAAAAGCTACTTAATCTTGTATAATGAGAATTCTATTCCACAGCCACCAATGTACCTCTGACTTCAGCGGCCGACTCATAAAACTAGGTCATATAATTTAATATATATATAGTCACAGGAAGTGGAGTACATCATAGGGAATAGAGTCAATGGAACGGTAACAGCTATATATGATGCCAGAGGGGTAGTAGATTGGGGGTGAGGGGTTATCACTTTGTGAGCGGTGTAAATGTCTAACTATTACTTGTTTTGTAACCTGAAACTAATAAGAAAATTAAGAAATAAACTAGGGCAGGCATAATGGGGGATTTGAATATTTTGGAGGATTTTTTTTATTTTTATTAGCATTCCTACAGAAAAGTAACCTCACAGAGCAGTCCTGCTTACCATGGAGTGAGTAGGAGGTGAGACAGTCACACCATTCTCTCCTATAAAAACCATGAGCATCAATAGTTCCCAACTCAGAACCATGTTAACTCACAGGTAAAATAACATTTAGGAGAGAAAATCCCTGTTTTAATTTACTACAGCCATCCAAGATTTCCATGTGACAGTCAAGTTTCAATAATAATGGAGAAAACTAAAAATAATGCTCCATTTTGAAAAATACTTATTAAATGTAAATTAAAACAAAAATGAAATATTTTCAGCAAATAAGTAGTTTGTAATATTTTAATTTTTTGTTTATTTCGAAATACACATCATTTACAGAAATTGCAAAAATCGTAGAGGCTATCCCATGTCTTCTACACCCAGTTTCTCCCAATGGTTACATCTTATATAACTACAGTACAATATTAAAACCAGGGAAGAGACATTGGTTCAATACGTGTATATAGTTCTATGCCATTTTATCACACATGTAGATATGTGTATCCACCACTGCAACCAAGATACAGAACTATTCCATCACCACAAAGATTCTATCATGCTACCTCGGCAGAGTCACATCCACCCACCCCACCACCCCTAATCCACCCACCCCTAACTCTTAGCAGCCACTAATTTGTTCTCCAGCAATTTAAGCATGCCATTTTGAAAATTTTATGTAAATTGAATCATACAATATGTGGCCTTGTAAGACTGGCTTTTTTCACTCAGCATAATGCACTTGAGGTCAATGAAAGTTGTTGTATACACAAATAAAAATGTAGTGGTTGCTCGAGGTATTACATTATACATTCGTAACTTAGTCGATTGGTGTTGAAATTTTACCAGTTCAAGTGAAATGTAGAAACCTTACCTACCTTTAAGTGCCTTTACCCTCCTCCATTTATAATATAATTATCTTAAATATTTCTTCTATATACATTGAGAACCACAAGGAATGTTATACTTTTCACTTCAACTGTCAAATATAATTTATAAAACTCAAGAGGAGATCTATTGTATGCTCTTTCCTTTATTCTTCCTTCCTTCCTGATGATTCAAGACTCTTTCATTTCCTTTCTATTTCAAGAACTTCCACTAAACATTTTTTTAAAGGTAGGTCTGCTAGGGAAAATTTTTTCAGTTTTTCTTAGTCTGAGAATGTCTTTATTTCCCTTTTATTCCCGAAGGAGAGTTTCACTAAATACAGAATTTGTGTTAGACAGTTCTTTTCTTTCAGCACTTGAAAAATGTTGTGCCATTTCTTTCTAGCCTCTGTGATTTCTGATGAGAAATTTCGATATACAAATTATTTTCCCCTATCCAGGCATACCTCATTCTATTCTATTTATTGCACTTCACAGATGTTGTGTTTTTTACAAATTGAAGGCAAGACCCTCCACCAGCAAAAAAGATTACAACTTACTTTATTGTGATACTTGCTTTAATGAAGTGGTCTGTAATATCTCCAAGGTACGCCTATAGATAATGTGTCATTTCTCTCTGGCTGCTTTCAAGACGTTGTCTTTACATTTCTGAAGTTTATGATGTGTCTTGGCATGGGTTTTGTTCAGTTTATCTCGTTTGGGTTTCTCTCAGCTTCTTGAAACTGTAGAGTTATGTCTTTTGACAAATGTAGGGAATTTTCAGCCATTGTTTCTTTGAATACTTTTTCTGCCCCACCCTCTCTTTCTTTTCCCCTTCTGGGATTCCAATCACACAAATGTTACAGCCTTTTTAATAGTCCCACAGTCCTCTGAGTCTCTGCTCAATTTTTTCAGTGTATTCTCTCTTTGTTGTTCACACTGGGTAATTTCTTTTTTTTTTTTTTAGTTTATTGGGGTGACAATTGTTAGTAAAATTACATAGATTTCAGGTGTACAATTCTGTATTACATCATCTATAAATCCTATTGTGTGTTCACCACCCAGAGTCAGTTCTCCTTCCATCACCATATATTTGATCCCCCTTACCCTCATCTCCCACCCCCCACCCCCCTTATTCTCTGGTAACCACTAAACTATTGTCTGTGTCTATTAGTTTCTGTTTCTGATTTGTTTGTCTTGTTCTTTTGTTGTTTTTGGTTTATATACCATGTATCAGTGAAATCACATGGTTCTCTGCTTTTTCTGTCTGACTTATTTCGCTCAGCATTACACTCTCAAGATCCATCCATGTTGTCACAAATGTTCCTATATCATCGTTTCTTACCACCGAATAGTATTCCATTGTGTATATATACCACAACTTCTTTATCCATTCATCTATCAAAGGACATTTTGGTTGTTTCCATGTCTTGGCCACCGTAAACAAAGCTGCAATGAATATTGGAGCACACGTGTCTTTACGTATAAATGTTTTCAGATTTTTGGGGTAGATACCTAGGAGAGGGATTGCTGGGTCATATGGTAATTCTATTCGTAATTTTTTGAGGAAACTCCACACTGCCTTCCATAACGGCTGCACCAACCTACATTCTCACCAACAGTGTATGAGGGTTCCTTTTTCTCCACAGCCTCTCCAATGCTTGTTACTATTTGTCTTGTTGATGATAGCCGTTCTGACTGGGGTGAGGTGATATCTCATTGTGGTTTTCATTTGCATTTCTCTGATGATTAGTGATGTTGAGCATCTTTTCATATGTCTATTTGCCATTTGTATGTCCTCTTTGGAGAAATGTCTCTTCAGGTCGTTTGCCCATTTTTCAATTGGGTTGTTTGTTTTTTTGTTGTTGAGTTCCATGAGTTCACACTGGGTAATTTCTATGTTTCTACCTTCAAGTTCACTGATTCTTTCCTCTGTCCTCTCCATTCTGCTGAGGTTTGTTTGTTTTTGGTTTTGGTTATTTTATTACTGAATTCTAAAATATCCATTTGTTTCTTCTTTATATCTATAGGATGTATTTCCTCTTAATGGACTTGCTGAAACCAAAAATAACAATCTCAACCACCTGGGTCTCATACAGCTGAAGACTTGTTTGTTTTGACCAAAAGCAGAGAATGGCACAATAGCAAATGTAAGTGTCACAGTGTTAACTGAAGTTAGTAGCATCCAAGAATGAGAAAACAGAAGCTAATAGTCTGCTGTCAAGGAGACACACATAGCTGTAGACCCTGGTCATGAAGAAGCCATGGAATTTGTTTGTATAAGCTTTAGTGTTTATGCAGCACTGGAAGGCTGCTACACAATTATTCACTGGTCAGTCCAGATGCCTCTCCAGTTGCCCAAAAAAGAAGAGGCTAGAGGCATGACTTCAGGAAGAAATCTGGGTTTTCACTGCCAGCATCTCAGTTTCAGCTGATATTATGAGCAGACGTGGGCACTGAAATTAACGTATCATCTGAGAAACAGGGACATAATATAACCCGGTGCTTAATGCTGAGACTCCTTCCCATCATTTTTTTCCCATCACTAACCACATAAAATGAATTGGGGAATTCTCCTGCTATTTCTAGTCTCTAAACCAGTTTTTATAAGAGTGTTATGTATTCCTCTGAATTTTGGTGGGTGGCATTTGTAAAAATATCCAGGCCTGGTGTTTGTATTTTGTTTGGTGGGAAGGGTGGGCTATTTGGGGGATTTTATGAGCAAATTTTGACTAGTTAGTAAACACATTTAATGAGTATGGGTTTACTCACGTTAGCCATTTCCTTTAGAGTCAACTTTGATCATTTGTATTTGTTTTATTCGTTTCAGGTGCACAAAGTAATAGTTAGACATTTATCATTTATATCCCTCACACTGTGTCAACCCCACTCCCCCCATCCACTATCGCTGTGACATCGCACACAGCCATTACATTTCCACTGTCTCTATTCCCAATGCTGTACTCCGCTTCTTGTAACTATATACATATATACATATATATGCATATATATATACATATATATATATATATATATATATATGTGTGTGTGTGTGTGTGTGTGTGTGTGTGTGTGTGTGTGTGTGTATAAAATTGTAGTTGACATTCATTATTGTTCAGCTTCAGCTTCAGGTGTACAGTGCAGTGATCAGGCATCTACATCTTCCCTGAGGTGATCTCCCTAACGAGACAAGTGTCCATCGGATTCCCTACAAAATCTTTACATTATTTGATTACATTCCCCAAATTGACTTTCATATCCCCGTGGCAATCTTGTGGTTACTGACTGTGCTTTCTAATCCCCTCCCTTTCTCCCTCATCCCCATTCCCCTCCCATCTAGCAACCCTCAGTTTTTCCTCTATGTCTCTGAAATGGTTTCTGATTAGTTCATTCATTTATTCTTTTCTTTAGATTCCACATATAAGTGAGATCATATGGTATTTGTCTTTCTTTGTCTGACTTATTTCACTTAACATAATGTTCTCTAGGTCCATCCATGTTGTTGCAAATGGTAAGCTTTCTTTCTTCTTTATGGCTGAGTAATACTCCATTGTATAAATGTACCACAGTTTCTTAATCCAGTCATCTACTGATAGGCATTTCGGTTGTTTCCATGTCTTGGCTTTTGTGTATAGTGCTGCAATAAACATAGGGGTGCATAAATTTTTTGAATTAGAGTTTTGGATTTCTCCAGACAGACACCTAGGAGTGGAATTGCTGGATCATAATAAGGTAGTTCCATTTTCAGATTTTTGAGATACCTCCATACTGTTTTCCATAGTGGCTGCACCAATCTGCAATCCCACCAACAGTGCACAAGCGTTCCCTTTTCTCCACATCCTCGCCAGCACTTGTTGTTTGTTGATTTATTGATGATAGCCATTTTGACTGGGGTGAGGTGGTATCTGATAATTTGTATTTTTTAATAAAATTATCCATTTCATCTAAGTTTTTGAAATTTAATACCTCAATGAATATATCTTTAATACATAGAGAGCTTCTAAAAGTAGAGGAGAAAAAGTCCTACAACACTAAAGAATATGCATGATAAACCTAAACTTGGAAACTGCCTGCTAAAATAAAAGATTTAATAGGACAAATGTCTAAGATACAATCAAAAATCACCCATCACACAAAGAATGAAGGAAAGCACAATTTGAATGAGGAAAGACAATCAACTAATGTCAACACCAAGACAAATCAGATGTTGGAGTTATCTGACAAGAATTTTTAATTAGCCATGATAAAAATACTTCAACAGGCTGTTACATATTCCCTTGAAACAAATCAAAAAGTAGAAAATCTCAGCAAAAGAAATAGAAGTTATAAGAAATAACCAAGTGGAAATTATATAACTGAAAAATACAATAACCTAAATTTAAAACTTAATCAATAGGCTAAAAAAAAAAAAAAAAAAAAAAAAAAAAGCAGAGGGCACAGAGGGAAGAATCAGAGAGTTTGCGGAAATATATTAATAGAATTCACTCAATTTATACGAGAATAAAACAGACTAAAAAAAAACATAGAGGGTCCGGCCCGGTGGCTCAGGCGGTTAGAGCTCCCTGCTCCTATCTCCAAAGGCTGCCGGTTCGATTCCCACGTGGGCCAGTGGGCTCTCAACCACAAGGCTGCCAGTTCAATTCCTCGAGTCCCGCAAGGGATGGTGGGCAGCACCCCTGCAACTAAAATTGAACAGGGCACCTTGAGCTGAGCTGCCGCTGAGCTCCCGGATGGCTCAGTTGGTTGGAGCGCGTCCTGTCAACCACAAGGTTGCTGGTTCGACTCCTGCAAGGGATGGTGGGCTGCGCCCCCTGCAACTAGCAACGGCAACTGGACGTGGAGCTGAGCTGCACCCTCTGCAACTAAGACTGAAAGGACAACAACTTGAAGCTGAACGGCACCCTCCACAACTAAGATTGAAAGGACAACTTGACTTGGAAAAAAGGCCTGGAAGTACACACTGTTCCCCAATAAAGTCCTGTTCCCTTCCCCAATAAAATCTTTAAGAAAAAAAACAAAACACAGAGCCTCAGGGATCTGTGACTAGAAGACCCAATATTCCTATCATTGAAGTCCAAAAAGAGAAAAGTCCAAAAGGAGAACATGAGGCTGAAAGAGTATTCAAATAACTAATAGCTGAAAACTGGACTCCCGCAAAGGATGGTGGGCTGTGCCCCCTGCAACTAGCAACGGCAACTGGACCTGGCGCTGAGCTGCACCCTCCACAGCTAAGAGTGAAAGGACAACAACTTGACTTGGAAAAAAAAAAGCCCTGGAAGTGCACACTGTGCCCCAATAAAGTCTTGTCCCCCTTCCCCAATAAAATCTTTTTTAAAAAAATTGTTTTAATCACATTAACTAAAAAAAAATATGAAATATTTCTCACACTACATTTTCTTCTACAGCTAAGATACTCCTAGTTTAATTTTCCCTTTTATTTTTACTTTTGTTTGTTCTAATCTTGCCGAACATTTTAAGAAAGGCTTGAACACCAAAGACACTCAAAATAAAGTGCTGCTGAACAAAGCAGTGAATCTGCCTCCTACATATGCATGCTTATGGACATACATGCAAACTGTCCCAACTTAAGCGTATAAAATCAAGTAAAGTGGAGACCCACTCAGAGGCATGCCCACCCTAGGAATGGAGGCCACAATCCCAAACCCTGAGCTTTGGAGCGCTTCTCTTTCAAGTAGCACTGTTAATTAGCGCTAACAATACTGAAGTCTCAAATTCTCAAATACATGCCATAAATACACATACATACAAGTAGCTAACAAACATCACTTGATAAAACCAAGTGAAAAACAAATGTCCCCCACATGTTGTGCTCACACAGCTCAGGCTCAGGACATTTTTGTTTATTTCTCTTTTCAACCAAAGGTGTCCTTGATGTTTATTCCAACTTGGCTCATTTGGATTAAAGTGGCATATAAGGCTCCTGGGGTGGACATCCAGCTCAAGATATCCCCTGAACTGTACTAGAAATGCAGGTTCCTGCTCACAGAAAGCCTTACCTTCACACAGCCAGAATCTCATCTTGCGGTATGCATATAGACAAGCTATAGAAGTAATCTTCATGGCACTTCATAAGTCACCATCCCATTCTGTGGCCCCTCACTTCTGTTTCACAGAAAACAAGGCCATGGAGGTGAAATCTATCAACTACTTCAACTCCTCCAAACATATTTGTAGCCACATGCATGGTTGCAACTCTATCCTACCTACCTCTTCTCCTCTATCCATGTTGATACATTCCTTCAATTATATCTCCCTCTCTTGAATTTTAAATCTCTGCATCTCTACTGGCTCCTTCTGTTCAGGTTACAGCATATTCAAATTTCCTCCCATATTATTCATCAGTGGATTTCAAAGTGTGGTCCTAGACCCCTTGCAGGAGGTCTCTGAGGCCCTGTCAGGGGGTCCACGAGGGTCTTCCTTTTACCAACTATACATCCATGTAAGCCCAGCTTTTTCTTATTTACTTCAACCAAGACAACATATTGCAACAGATTGGATGCAGAAGCAGATATGAGAATGCAGCTGTTTTTTTACTACATCAAACATTACAGAGATGTGCAAAGATGAAAAACCATGCTACTCTTTTCACTAATTTTTTTTTGTTTTGAAGTTATTTTTCTTAAAAATATGGTATGTTTTCAAAATGGACTTATTATTTTTATTTTTAAATGCAAAGATAAATATTTTTTAATTTCTTTGTTAATATGTAATATGATAAATATGAAACCACAGAAACAAAAACTCTTCGGGGTCCTCAATCACTTTTTAAGAGTAGAAAGGGGTCCTGAGAGCAAAAGGACTGCTCTTTTAAGAACTGCTGCTACAAGTAATTTTCTCAATGCTGCTACTCACTCAGGATACTGCTCTTTCTCTCCCGGCCTTTGCCACCAACAGGGAGTCAAACATTCCTTGTTCCCATTTTCTCAGTTCCAGTTATCTTCTCAATCCACTGGAATCCAACTTGTGCTTTCTATCACTCCACTAAAACTGTTCTGACTAAGGTCACTGTCGACTTCCTTTGTAAGAATTGTTATCACACTCTTTTATGATTACAAAAGTAATGCATCGTCATTGTAGGACATTTAGAAAATGGATATAAGCAAAAACAAACAAAAAAGAGTCCCCCCAAAATCACCCTAGATCAGAGTAGGAAGAAGGGCACCAGGAGCCAAGAACTTCAGGCAGCTTCTAGAAGCTGGGAAGGATCAGGAAACTACGGAAGAAGTTAAATAACATGATGAAGACCATGTGGCTAGAAAGTCACATCAGAAAATATCACCAGGGGCTTCTGATGCCAGAGTACATGTTGGTCTTCTGTGTTCTCCTGCCACTGCATGGGTACGAATTGTGTAGTTTGTCTACCCTAGTCAGCTATTAACTATCTCTTCAGAGAGATTTAAAGAATGAGAATGACTCAATTCCCCCATTGCTGGTTTAAAGATGGAGGAAGGAGGGCAACAGGAAGGAATGTAGGCAGCCTCTAGAAGCTGAAATCAAGCCCAGCTGACAGCCAGAAAGGAAATGGGACCTGAATTCAGAAAGCAACCTGAATGAGGTTAAAAGAAGACTCTTCCATTAAAAAAACCATAACCCCTAATCCCACCACTCAGGGGTAACCACTGTCAGGAAGCTGTCCTTTCAGAGCTTTCAATGCGTGGTGTTATAAAGATGGTATTAGGGAATACATATTGTTTGGGTGTGTGTTTTACGTATTGTTTTGAATCCAGCTTTTTAACTGACTTAGACACTGGTAACCTCCTAAGTACTAAATCCTAAGTAAGGTTTCTTACCAATCTTCAGTTTCTTTGGCCTCCATGCTAACCACTGGTCCTTTTGAATTTTCTTCCTCTGCTTTCCATGCAGCATTCTCTCGTGGTTCTCCTTCTGAAATCTCTGTTCACTCCCTCCACTTGAGCCCATTATTTCTAAAGCTTTAACTGTCCCCTATATGTAGATAAATCCCAAATCTCTTTTTCTAACCCCTATTTTATCCAGAGCCCTGGACCCAAATTTCCATTCTACTGGTCAACTCCACCTCTGCATGTCAGATCTTCAAACCCAACATATTGAAACTACTTTTTTCATAAACCTCTCCCAATCTGCTTCCTAGTCTGGAATTCCTTCTCTCAACTGATGGACCCACTTTACCTAAAACAGAAACCTGAAACTCAAAGTCCACTCCACACTTTCCTTCAATCACACAAAACAATTCATTTTCAAATACAGTAAGTAGTACCCCCCAATTGTCTCTACTCTCACTTCCTCACTCATGCTTTTGCTAGTCCCCTCTTCCTCAAACCCAACCAGAATATGGAGTTAACATTCTAAAATCCAAAACCTAATCATCTTACTCCATCCTTCTATGGTTCCCCCATTCCTTAGCAGGCCTCTTCGCTGTCTGGTTTCAACTCACTTCTCAAGCTCTTCTCCCTCAAGTGCCACACACATACATATTCTGTGCTCCAACCACACCAAGCTGCTCATAGTTCCCCCAAACACTCCATGCCCTTTGATATACTTTGTGTTTGTGCAGCCCTTCTGCCGTTTCCTCCTTCTTCATCCAATGAACTCCTCATCTTTAAAGACACAACTCAAATGTCACTTCTCTGGTGAAGCCTTCCATGAATCCTCCAAAGAAAGTCAGTCGATCTCTCATCTCTCCTCATAGAGCTTGTCACACCTCTGTCATACCTCTTATTAGATCATACTGGAGTGGCCTACTACATGTTGATGGTTACGTCAAGGGCTGAGATCTTGTCTTAATCATCTTTATATCTCTACCCTCACCTACTGAACAGTTGTTGGATGGATTACTAAATATATATTAAACAAAATTTATTTTGTAGCCTTCCTACTTGGTACATCCTGCTATGAAGAAGCTACAAATCAAGATATACTGCCAAGTATCAGCACTCACTCATGTTCACAGAAGTAACTAACATCTGTAGTGCAAAGAAAGTCAATTCTCCAGCAAACTAGCACAGTTAAACTCACCATAAGCAACCCAAAAAGTAGTAGAGGAATGTTTTCCCAGACTACATGTTACATGAGCTCTTACTAAAGCCTATTCTGAAATTATTTTCCATTTCAGATTTTGAACTCAGACCCTTCCATCCATGAAATACAATGAAAATTGGGTAATGTAAACAGAAAAACAGGTAGCACTATTCAATGGGAAAAATGCTGGATTTTATTTGCTTTGTGACCTTAAGCAAGTTATGGAATCTCTCTGAACCTCAGTTTCCTCATCTAAGAGATGAAGACAGAAATTTAGAGATAATATTGGTAAAGAATGGGGTACAGCCTCATCAATAATGCAATTCCTTAGTGATTTAAGAAAATTGGTCATTCAAAAATATCTATATTGGATAGTATTTGCAATTGGTCTGCTTTAATAAAGGTTATTTATTCCAGACTACTCTATTAAAGAATTACTTCAATATGGAATTGAATCTAAAAAAACATGTTCATGACCAGGACGCTATTTTAAGACCAGGACCTGACCATCAGCTAGGCTTAATCCTTTGCTAATTAATAAATCTCATCCTCTCCACATTCCAAAAAAAAATCACACTTTTAAACCAAGAACATATTACCCAAGGACCAGAAAAATCCAAATATTATTTTAATCATTTAGAAAGGTTACACAAACCTATCTCAATGTTACTTGCAGCTGTACCCTGGGAAATGATCCCCCAAACTTTGGGTTATTTCAGAATTTCTGGAATCCTCTGAAGTCTATTTCAGGTTTACTCCCAGACCAGAAAATTATACAGAGCCCATCCATGGATTTCAAATGGCTGTGCAGCAGCCTTCTAAGTTAGCTAACATCCATCACCACCCTTGTCTGTCTATGGGTAATTAAGCCGTTAACATAACAAAACTGAAGAGTGTACACTTGTGGTGGGAACCTGTACAAAAGGTGACCTTTGAACCTTCCACCTGTCGCTGCCCATTCTGGTCACACACCAGTTTTCTTTGTGAATCATGAAAAAGTGTTTCAGGGCATCGGCAAAGGGGACCAGCTGTCCTGAAATGATACAATTTCCCAACAGCAATGGGATAGGAAACTGCAATGTGACTTGTTAATAAATATGAACTAACACAACTTGTATCAGCATATAAGTTAAAGACTCCTCAGAAACAACTCAGAAAATGGGATTTCAGAAGAGGGACTGTATTAAATTTGTCTATTCAAATGCCTCTGTTTTTTTTCACAATAGCAATAGGATTTTTACACACACACACACACACACACACACACACCATTCTTTTAGAATGCACAATTATATATGACCAAAAGCTGGCACTGATAAAAACAGTTTGGGGTCAATAAATGCATTATTAACCTTCGACAAAATTCAAGTTGACTAGGGGTGGGTTAGAAGGACAAAAATACGAAAGTGTTTTCCTGAGCCAGCTTCTCTAAAGATCACCTATAGAGGAAAGAATGTTCCCATTTGTCCGCTTCTGGATCCAAGCTCTAATACGAACATATTTGTATAATTTATGTATATAATAATATTTCATAGCAGCAAAATATCCCGACCAGGGATAAGTATTCTACACAAGTAAGAACCTATTATAAGATACAGAATGAAAACAAAAGTTGCCATAACAAAATTATCATCGATGCCTCAGATATTGTTCAGAAGAGAACTGTTTTGAGGGCTGATGGGGGAGGCTCCAGGATAGGGGTGACATGAGTGTGCAAGGACCCAGCTATGATGGCTGCAGAGCCAGCAAGCAGTCATCCTGCTAAAGTTGGAAAGAGCATGAGGACAAGGAGAAAAGAAGAAAGATGGTGGCTGTGAAGGGCAATATGTCATCCATGGATCAATCAAGGTGACGGCATCCTCTTATGACCATAAATGTATTGTTAAAAAAAGGGAGCGAGGCGCCGGCCTGGCAGCTCAGGCGGTTAGAGCTCCATGCTCCTAACTCCAAAGGCTGCTGATTTGATTCCCACATGGGCCAGTGGGCTCTCAACCACAAGGCTGCCAGTTCATTTCCTCGACTCCCGCAAGGGATGGTGGGCTCTGCCCCCTGCAACTAGCAACAGCAACTGGACCTGGAGCTGAGCTGCGCCCTAAGTCCACAACTAAGACTGGAAGGATAACAACTTGACTTGGAAAAAAATTCTGTAAGTACACACTGTTCCCCAATAAAGTCCTGTTCTCCTTCCCCAATAAAATCTTTAAAAAAAAAAAAGAGAGCAAGAAAGAGAGAGTGCATGTATTAAAATAAACAACAATAAAAGCCACATTTTATGATCTAGGTTGACTGGCTGAAAATGAAACCAATAATGGAAATTTTAGAGGGATGCCTTTGTTCATGCTTCAAAAAGTCCGCATTCTTTTACTGTGTGTTGGTCAGATTTCTGCTGCAATAATGCTGCAGAGCAAACAACCCAAATTTCAGTGGCTTACAACAATAAATATTTCTTTTTCTTGTTCACAGCTATAAGGGTCAACGAGGGCATTTCCATAGATGCTGACTGACTTCAGGCTGCAGGTAGAGTCCGGGTCTGCTTCCCATTCTGTGTGGACCAGTGACTATTGGCAATATAGTCTTCTAATGGCAAAAAAGGAAGCAAAATCATCAAGGACATTTAAGGACATCAAGGCATTCCATTCGCTAACATTCCATTGGCCAAAACAAGTCCATGGCCAAACCAACACCAATAAGATGGAGAAATGTACGCTACCTACTTTAGTGGGAGAAACTGTGAAGTCACATGGCAAAGGGCACAGTTATATAATTCTATGGGGGCAAGGGAGGGAAGAACTGGGGACAGTTATCAATTTTTACTTCACTAAGAGCTGCACAAACCTTCCAAATGCCCAGTTGTACCTGAAGTTCCCCTGGAGGTACTAATGGCCATAAAGCCACTAGAATACTATAAAAACACTATAAACACTTTTTCCTGCACTATGTTCATGCAGGAACAAGAAACCATAATAACAACTAACTTTTGCATAGTGTGTTACACTTTATAAAGCGCTTATACATACATTATCTCATTTGTGATTTAACAACCCTGTAAAGTGGGTAAAGCAGGTTCTTCTACCACCTATTTACAGAAGAGTGAATGCCAGTGACTTGGCCAAGATCACACCCGAAGTGAGTGGCAGGGCATTCAAACCCAGGCCTCCAGACTCTAGAGCCATTCTCTTTCTGTTTCCCTTCCCATTGCTAATTCCCAATTATGTGGACACTTCTGGGACAAGCAATGTGACCTAATGGGATTTGATTTGGTTGTTAATTTTTTCTCTCTCCCTCCCTAACTTGATCACATGAGAACTTCTCACTTGCTCATAAATCTTCTGCACAAAATCTAATGGTAACAATGGCGCCAGTAGGATTAGTTGAAATCTGGGATGCCTAGATGGTGTCTATGCACAAAAAAAGATTTGACTGTTTGAATGAGTTGAGTGGTAACTAACCAATCACTAACGAGCTCAGTTAATATGTAAGTAGCCTCAGCCTAAAATGAAGTGACAAGTGCTACGTTTTACTTTTGTTCTACTATTGATAAGACTTGTGTGTGATTCATAATCTCACTGGCACCTACTTACTGCACCTGTCTTGCAATGTAATAATAATAATAATAATAATAATAATAATAAGCCAGGCATGTTGCCAAGTAAAGACAGTAACATGAGCTGTTCCAAGATAATGAGAAATGATGCTCTTTATTAAGTTGGGTCCATATCAATAAAAAGAAAAAGGGAAGGGCAAGAATATAATTGTCAACATAAAATGGCCCCGATGAGCTTGTAGGGATTTCCCAGACTCTGCCATCTGGTTCTTTCCAATACACTAGGATGCACTTGATAAAGGGTAGGGTATCAGGGAAAGTCAGGTTTTGCCTTTCTCTACATCTCCTCTTCTCAACTGAAGGCCTACCGAGTTGTCAGGCAGTCGCTGACGTGCCCAACAATTTGGTGCTACATCCTCACTGTATCCTTGGGAGGCAGCACCAATCTTACCTGCTGTGCAGACACTACACTGCATGAACTCGCAAAAGACTGAAGCTGAAATCACCTCAGGAGTGCTGATCCAGCACCTTTCCCTGCAGGTGAGAAGACAAAAATCCAGAGAGGCAAAGTCACTCACCCAAGAACCCACAGTGAGTTCCTGGCCTCTTGAGTCCCCAGTTCATGAAGCTTTTCATGTCTAATCTTAGTCTCATCATGCCATGTAAGCTAGCTAACAACAGACAACAGATAGTAAGTGCTTAATGACTCAGGTGCAGTCCTAAGTACTTTGTGTATGCTCACCCACCCTACAAATGATGCAGAAGCAATGCCCAGAGGCACACACCTGTGTGGCAGAGCTGGAACCTGAACCCAGGTGGCCTGGCACTACCGCACCATGCTTTACCACCACTCTACACTGCTTTTCTAGAACATCACAGACTCCTCCTTGTGCCAAGCATCATTTCAGATACCAAGGAGACAATGGAGAATGAGACACAGACTCTGTCTTCAGGGAGTTTTCATTTTTGTGGAGGACATGGGGCATAAATAGGTAAACAATAGGTACATTTATTCAATAAATATTTATCAAGTATTGTATTAGTTTCCTAGGGATGCCATGAGAAAGTACCATAAACTGAGTGGCTTAAAACAACAGAAATGTATTCTCCCACAGTTCTGGAGGCTAAAGTCTGAATCAAGGTATCAACAGGGCCACGCTCCCTCTAAGACTCTGTGTGAGATCCTACCTGGCCTCTACCTAGTTGGTGGTGGCTGCAGATGCTTCTGTTGTCACATAGTATTTTCCTCCTTTTATAAGGACACCAGTCATATTGGATTAGGGCTCAACCCTATGACCTCCTCTTAACTTGATTACATCTGCAAAGACCTTATTTCCAAATAAGGTCACATTCACAGCTACTGAGGGTCTGGACTTCAACACAATTCAACCCATAACAATGATCTAGTATACGCCAGGCACTGTTCTACGCATTGTGGATACTGTAGTGAATAAAACAGACCAAAAAAAGTGTTGGGGGATAAAATTAATGAAAGGGAGAGCAGCAGGAGTTAGTCAGACAGGTCACAGTGGGCCAGATCACGAGGACCTTGTAGGCCATTTGCAAATACTTTGCCTTCACTCTGAGAGGAATGGAGACCCACATGATCTGACTTCTATTTTCTTTTTTCCCCCCTCCTTCTTCCACCTCCCCACCAACTCCAGTTCAAGCTGTTGTTTCTCAGCCTAGTTGTGTAGGACACAGCTCCCTGGCCCATGCTGGTATTAGGAGCCTTGTGCTCCCCCCGGCTGAGGCAGTCGGTCCCCAGTTGTCGTCGTCGGCCGCTCACAGCAGCTCACGCCAACCTCCGGCTGCTCACGGCAGCCCAGCTCCAGGGAGAGCTGTTGTTCACAATCTTAGCTGTAGAGAGTGCAGCTCACTGGCCTATGTGGGAATCGAACCAGAGAGCTACACGTTAGGAGCACGGTGCTCCAAACACCTGGTGCCTGAGCCACCAGGCTGGCCCCTGACTTCTATTTTAAAAGGACTCCTCTGGCTGATGTATTGAGAAAAGGCTGGTGTGGGTAGAGCAAGAGTGGAGCCAGGAGACCAGTGCAGAGGTTACCATGGCCACCCTAGTGACAGAGGATGGTGTTTTAGACCAGGGAGGTAAGCGTGGGGGGTGAAAAGGAGCCAGATTATGGATATGTCTTGAAGGTAGACAAAGTAATTCTAGGTTGTTATAAGTGCTATAGGGAAAAATAAGGCAATGGGAAAGACAGGACTGACAGGATGCTTCTTTACATTGAGTGGTTAGAGGAGGCCTCTCCAGAAAGGTCAGACCTGAGCTAAGATCAAAGGATGAGAAGGAGGGAGCCATGCCAAGGCCCAGGGAAAAGCATTCCAGCAAAGAAATGGGCCCCAAGATGAGAATGAGCTTGAAATCTTCAGGAGCAAAAAAAGAAAGGTGACGTAGCGGGATGCAGTGAACAAGGGAGACAGTGCTTGAAGAAGAGCTCAGAGAGGTAGGGCGAGCCACACTGAGGAGTTGAGAATTTATTCTAATTGCAATCAGAAGCGACATCCAGTATGTGAAGCAGGGAAACTGTGTGATCTGATATGCTCTCTTAAAAGATCAGTCTTCAAAGTCATAGAGAAAAAAAGTAGAATAGAGGTTACCAGGGGTTGTGGGGATGGGGGAGTAGGGAGTTACTGTTTAATGGAGAGCAAGTTTCAGTTTGGGGTGATGAAAAGTTCTGGAAATGGATGGTGGTGATGGTTACACAATGTGAATATATTTAATGCCACTGAATTGTACACTTAAAAATAGTAAATAAATTTTACATTATTGATTTTACAATAAAAATATATTTGGCGTAATATTTTTTAAAAAGATCCTTCTGTGTGCCAAGTCGAACATGAACTGTAGGGGGAAGAAAGGAAGCAGGCAGACAGGCAGAAACCACACCTGTTGCTAAATTCTGTGAAGTTATGGTCTCTTCCTTTTCTGTTCTCCCTCTTCATTATACAGAGGGTGCCAAAAAATGTATAAACGTTTTAAGAAAGGAAAAATATATTAAAATTGTAATACTCAACATATACCGATAACAAAAGATGAATACAAGTCACATTTGACTTCTGCAATGACAAGAGGTGCTCAAAGTGGTTACCATCAGCGTCCAGACACTTCTGATTGCGGCAAACAACTGTTTGAGTAACGTTGACCAAAGTGTCCACTTGCATACATTTTTTTGGTAACCTCGGTAATATTCAGATATAAGTTTACATAGTCCTTTCTGCCCACCAATATCCAGATATCCCAGTGAAAATTTTAAGATGTCTAAGTGTCAAAATCTCAATACGTTAGGAAGCAGTTACCTCACTTCTGCCTACAGCTGATCAACATGAAAACAGTTTCGAATTCCTAAGGCTCCAGAGTAAGAAAGTCCACAGCTGCCTTCAGGAACTTGCTCCACAGTCTACAGCCTTTGCTGCGAGGAAACATGTTCAGTGTGTCTTAACTAAATCCCTCTGATTACACTTTAAGTCCGTGTCCTCTTCTTCTAGTCTCCTTGAGTGGAAAGACAGCTGGTTTCCATCTTCTGCAAAATAAGTCTCTCTATGCTTAGAGATTTCTGCTAAGTCCTCTTCTTCAGGCTAAACAGTTTCAATTTAAGCTTTTCTTCTATAAAATCTCTGTCTAAATGCTCCACTTTCCCATTTAAATTGTTCATAACTGGATATAGTCCTCTCTGAAGAACAGGAAGAACAAAAATATATGAGATTGGGGCAAAGGCAACATAATTATAAAGAATTATGGAGAGCCTGCACGAATGTCAAATTTTTACAGTTTTGTCAACACCATCGGCAGTTATTTTTCTGAAGCTACCGCCTTTTAAAATTAATTAACAAACACATGGTAGTTATGAATTTAAAAACTGATCATAGATAATTGTACTACACATATCACCAAATGCTATTTATCTCCAGAACCAACAAAATATGGCGAAACAGAGCAAATGGTAAATCCACTAACTTCAACAGTGTAACAATAGTTAAATATTCCATTTCAGTGGCAAATGAACACTCACCTATATGACAATGATCAAATTATACAGAGCAATGGCAGTTGGCCCTGTGCTGCTAAATTCGAGCAGATTCATATGACAGAGATTGTGCACTGTCACACCAATGAGTCTTTGTAGGGCACGCAGTTGCAATAGCATTGAAATTTAGATGTTTTATTACTAGCTTATGAAAAAAGAGTCCTCGGGCTCCATGTTCATTAATTTTCTGAACTTTTTACAGTGTTTCTCTTACGTTGTTTTCTAGACCATGTATCTATATTAATATAAGAGCAGCAGTTCTCAAATATTTTGGTTTCAAGACCTCTTACACTCTTTTTCTTTATTTTTTTATTGGGGAATATTGGGGAACAGTGTGTTTTTCCAGGACCCTTCAGCTCCATGTCAAGTCGTTTTCACTCTAGTTGTGGAGGGTGCAGCTCACTGGCCCATGTGGGAATCGAACCAGTGACCTTGGTGTTATGAGCACCGCGCTCTAACCACTGAGCAAATTGGCCACCCAGGACCTCTTACACTCTTAAAAATTACTGAGAACTCCAAAGAGCTTTTGTTTATATGGCTTGTATCTATTGATATTTACCATACTAGAAATGAAAATAGAACTTTTACAATATTTATTTATTTATTTATTTATTTATTTATTTATTTTCAAATAACCATCAACCCATTACATGTCAATACAAATGTTTTGTGAAAAATAGCTATATTTTCCAAAACAAAAACATAGTGAGACAAGTGGCATTGTTTTATATTTCTGCAAGTTTCTTTAATATCTGATTTGATAGGAGACAACTGTTTCATCTGTCTGCTTCTGCATTCAGTCTGTTGTTATCACACATCATACAGACTCTGAAAACCTCCACTTATACTCAAGAAAAAAATGAGAAGTGAAAAACAAAATATTTCTTACAGTAATATTATTATGAAAATAATTTTTATCTTGTATATCCCCTAAGAGCTCATGCAAACCTCCTGGGTCCCTGGACCACACTTTGAGAACCTCTGTTAGTTGAGGTTATAGGGACTGAAATTATTTCTAGGAAACTGAAATTAGTAAGGACAAAGCATAGATTCTGGGAATCACAGAGGTCAAATGGAACGTAAACTAAACTTCTTTGTGAAATAACCTGTGCTTTAAGTCACACTAATCATGTCAAATCCATTGGCAATAAAACTTAACAAGATGGCCCCCATCACCAAGTGTTACTCAAGCACTATCTTCATTTCACCTTGAGAGTTAGTTTTCATTGGATTAAAGAGAAAGCATCCTTGTCCCTTAGGGCATACAACCTGACTCCCAGAGTCTCTTCAGTCTATTATATTCTTGTTTTTCTCTCCTTCCTTGTTTCTAGAAGTCCAAACACAAATGGCTGCAAGGTGTCATACATGGTAAGGAAGGCTCCATTTGAGTAGATTTTATTTAGTCCCAGGGAAATTTATGTGACTTGACCTTTTCTGGACCTCAAACCAAAATCATGTCATCTCAGAGAAGCCTACAAATGTTAAGCAAAATATCTAACTATATCATTGTGTAGAACAAAGCATGCCACTCTACTTCAGCCCTAAGATATAATTATTTTGAGACTAGATTTTTAGTTGAGTATTTGAGAGAATGGGAAAATACATACGTGAGCTCTTATTTTACTCTTTTCTATCTTTCACCCCTTCATCCTGATCTATTAGGAGAAATGTGTGTTGGAGGTGGGCAGTACATTAATTTCCAGAAAGAAAAGGAAAAAATGCCATTAATCCTACTTGTACTCATAAAGAGTAGTTATTTGGCTCTTGGGAAATATTTTATTTCTCCATTGCTGACTGTATACAAAAAAAAATGTCAAACAAAAAATAGCTTAATTGGCCCAATCCAGGGACTAAATCTCTGTGAACAAAGCCATATTCTTGCTGGGGAATGGCAGAACAATTTCCACATAATCAAATTGGGATACATGGTTATATGTGTATCTTTCACCCTTTGTAACTGGAAGGAGAAAACTGGCTGGTTCTATCTTATAGTAGAACATGTATTATAACCAAATGTGGTTTAAAAATACAAAAGCAAATGGCTTTTTTTTTTTTTAAATAAAAGGAACCCTAGGGCTTCCTCTTTGGATAAGCTATCACTAGGGACATTTTTTTTTAATTCAGTAAAATACTCAAATAGCAAGTGTCAAGGTATTGTATATCCACCTAGTTGGTAAAATAAGTCAGTTAATTTGGCAGCTAAGTATTAAGTAATCACACTGTCAGAATCGGGTGAATATCTAAGGGAGAAAGACAAAGACTGAACAAAGAAGGAAAAATAAAATAAGTAGCAGATTATCAAATAAGTAAATAAAATGAGAACTTCTCAATACTCTGTTGTATCCCCAATAAACCAATTTGACCCTGCAGACATTTTAGCTCCTTGTTGGAAGTCAGGCAAGCAATGTGGGCATGAGGAGCCTGACTACTTGGGAGCCGTGCTGTTAAGAGGCATTTTCAAGGGTTTCAGGGAAGAAAGTCCTGGTCCCTTTAAGAATTAAAAGCTGGTCTCTGGCAAGCAGAGAGTTGTAGAGTGGCAAAGAAGCCTACTTCTCTATACATGAGCTTTTTCCTGAAGGAGGGAGCTGAATTAGAAGCATAGCTGCCAGGAAAAGCCTGACTAGAGACATTTAAGTAGATTTTATTCAGGCCCAGGGAAATTCGTGTCTTTAACTTGGTCTTTTCACTTCTCAAAACAAAATGTACGTGTAAGTACATTGAAACCACCTCCACTCTGGGAGGCAAGGATGGAACCTTATTTATCTATGAAACTTACCAGTGCTTTGCACAGGGCTGGGCCCATAGTAGGCCCTCAATACATGTTTGTGGAATCAAAAGAAAGGATAATGTCTCTAGACACTATTACTTGTTACCATTCTTTTATTCTCTGCAAAGAAACAGTGGTTTCAGGCCTTTCTGATGCTAACACCAAGTTCCTTTTCCTAAAAAAGACTGGAGTGCCTGAATAGAATTATGTGGTAGAACTGAAAGGGATAGTTGAGGTTAAAGTATGATAAATCTCTTATTTTATAGATAAGGAAACTGAAACCCAAGGAGGTTAATGGATTAGCTTAAGACGACCCAACTAGTTAATGGCAGAGCCAAGAATAACCCAGACCTCCTAACCTTCCCATGTAGCATCAAGAACAGCAGAGGTAATGAACTTGGATCCATGGACGGACTTTAAGACGTCCACAATCTTGTCCAATAATGTGTATGTAAAATTCCATGTGCATTGCATCTGTGGGGGAGAGGGTCCAAAGTTGTCACTTGATTTTCAAAAAGGTATGTGACCCTCAAAACTGTTTAGAACTCCAATCTCAAAGAGAGTCATTAGGGAGTGATAGGAAGCCGTTTAATGCCATTGCTCCTGTGTTGTGAGGGGCTGAGATCACAATTTTAATAACAAGTTCTTCTGAGACCTTTAGCAGGCAGAAACGACGACAAGACTTGTGAAAGCTCTGGCCTTCTTGTGTGTGAGAGTGCTAAAGGTTCTCCTTAATGCAAAATAAGAACATTCAAAGGTAGATTAAGGGGTGGCTGGATGGCTCAGTTGGTTAGAGCTTGAGCTCTGAACAACAGGGTTGCCGGTTTGATTCCCACATGGGCCAGTGAGCTGCGCCCTCCACAAGTAGATTGAAGACAACGAGCTGCTGCTGAGCTTCTGGAGTGGCAGACAGATTGCTCAGTTGGTCCAGATGGCTCAGTTGGTTAGAGCTCTCAACAACAAGGTTGCCGGTTCAGCTCCCACAGGGATGGTGGGCTGCGCCCCCTGCAACTAAAGATTGAAAACATCAACTGGACTTGGAGCTGAGCTGTGCCCTCCATAGCTAGATTGAAGGACAATGACTTGGAGCTGATGGGCCCTGGAGAAACACACTGTCACCCAATATTCCCCAATAAAATTTATTTTTTTTTAAAAAGGTAGATTAAAAAGAGGCTGGTATGATCTCTGCACTGTACACCTGAAGCTGAACAATAATGAATGCCAACTATAATTTTATATATATATATATATATATATATATATATATATATATATATATATATGTATATGTATATATATGTATATGGTTACAGGAAGCAGAGTATAGCATTAGGAATAGAGACAGTGGAAATGTAACGGCTGTGTGTGATGTCAGAGGGGTAGTGGATGGGGGGAGGGGAGTTCACACAGTGTGAGGGATATAAATGATAAATGTCTAACTAGTACATTGTTTTGTGCACCTGAAACTAATAAAATTTTTTAAAAAAAGAGGCTGGTAATAGCCGGTACTAAGTATGACAATGGCACCACATCGTACTCAGGTATTTTTTTTTTTTATTTTTTTTTATTAAATTTATTGGGGTGACAATTGTTAGTAAAATTACATAGATTTCAGGTGTACAATTCTGTATTACATCATCTATAAATCCCATTGTGTGTTCACCACCCAGAGTCAGTTCTTCCATCACCATACATTCGATCTCCCTTACCATCATCTCCCACCCCCACCCCCACCCCCCTTATTCTTTTAAACTTTGCTAAAAATTAGTTGACGTTGTGCACATATTTACTAATTGGAGAATATTTTCCCTGGTATTAATGCAGCTAACATATGGTAAAAGAAGATAATGGGTGGCCTCTTCAAGCACGGATTCTCAGAAGTTTCCTCAACGCTATACAGATATATGGTTGGCTGGTGAACAAAATCAATCAAGTAAAGCTGGGAGGTATAAAAATGATGCAATTATACATTAACTATTAGATTTAACTTAAAATACAAATGTACATTTATTTGCTAATATTTTGATGAAAGGGCAAGGCCTTTGAGGATGGGTCTGCTAATTGAAGTTGTATATAGTCTTTCTTACATAAACCCACAACGGATCATCTATGATTTTCAAGTTCTGTTTCTTCAGAGTGGATTGAGATCTCAGAGATACATATGAGGCAATCTGAGTGGGGAATACTTCAAGAAATGTAATGATTTCTCCCATCTTTTACAGTTGCCTCCCCACACCTAATTTGTCAATAACTTTTTAGCAATTCGTTATTTATTGAGTCTTATGAACGTATTCAACCTAATTTTCATAGAAACAACATTGCACTCATATTTCATCCATTTATTTAACACAGAGGGTGCCAAAAAAATGTATACACCTTTTAGGAAAGGAAAAAGCTGTATTAAAATTGTAATACTCAATATATACTGATAACACAAGATGAATACAAGTCATGTGTACATGTTGTTTTTGGCACCCCCGGTATTTGATTAAACTGTATCATTGACACAACTAACGACAACTGCCACAAACAGGTTGGGGAACAAATACAAACTGTTAAGCACGGAGTTCATTTGGTAGGAGCGGAAGTGTTCGGGCACGGTGGAGAGTAGCCTACTAACTGAAAGTGCCATGTTCAGCATGCTGTGGGCATCAGTGAGTAGGGTTTATAGATGGAATGAAGAACATCATTTCCTCCGACAACGTAATTAAGTCTAGGTCAATTAAGAAAGCTTCTATTGCTCACTGTCAGTCACAGGGTCCTGGACTCAGTTTTGGTATTTCAAAATACATGATTTTACCACTTGAGATTGATTCGTACTCATCAAAATTAAAGTAAGTGAGCTATAAACCAGAATGCAAATGTGTTCTCTTATGGTGTATTGAACACTGATGCCCAAGGCTGAAATGTTCCATCGCATAGGTTCTCTCTTCCCCAACATTAACCCGATATCCGAAAACCTACAGCATACAGAAAGGGTGGGGACAAATATCAAGTATCTAAAAAAGTCTTTCTGATACAGTGATGATGGGGAGGCATTATAACATTGTGATTAAGAGCACAGGCGTTGGAGTTAAACAGACCTGAGTCACATCACAGATCTGAAATGTGCAAGCTCAAGCAAGTCACTAATACTCTCTAAGCAAAGGTTTTTACACCCTTGAAACAAAAGTGGTAACACCAACACCTACTTCATAGCATTATTGTAAAGGTTAAATAAGGCAAAGAATATAGCATCGTCCCTGACACATATTAAGTACTCATTTTATGGTAGTTATTTTTATTATTACTAAGAATGAAGACTGAATTCTGGAAGAAATGTTCATTTGATTCCACCTTTTGTGTCACCCCAAGCAATGGTCCCCAATCTGGCTTCATGGATTTTTCAAATACAACAACTGACATACAATATTTTATCCTTAGGCTCTGACAATGTGCACACACACAAAAACACACACATACACACTGATGAAACCATTATGGAGAGCAGTCTGGCAGAATTGAATCAAAGTATTCATGTACCGTATGATCCAGCAATCCCACTCCTGGGAATATATCCCAGAGAAATTCACACACAGACCAAAAGGAGACACTTATGAAGAGTGTTATTTGTGGTAAAGGAAGTTGGAGTAACTGAAGTGTCTATTGCTGGGGTATAATAGTCAAGTGGAATGTGAAGTGTGCACACTGTAGCATATCACGCAGCAGTTAGAAGCATCAGAGTAGATGGACACACAGTAACACGGATAGATACTGAGGACATGGTCCTAAATGGAAAAAAAATTCAGAAAAAGAACGAGTTCTTTGGGAAAACCATTAATGTAAACTTTTTAAAACATACCCACAATGCAACCTTACATATTCTGCAAGGCTAGTCTTAACATCACCTACGTATTCTGATACATACAAATTTGAATATACACATTAGACACACTGGAATCATTGCCAATAAGGGGGAGGCAGGAGGGAAGGAAAGAGAGAGAAGTGGTGGTAAAAGGAAAGGAAGGAATGAAAAAAATCAAGGGAGGGAAGGAGGGAAGGGAGAGTCTTGTGTGTTTTAATGATGATAGTATGTTATGTATTGGACAATACAACTCAGCCCTCCAATGTAATAAATAAACAAACAGCACCAACAGATGGTTGCCAATGACGCTTGGTTGTTACAATAAACTTGAGGCCATTTCAAAACTAAACATTTGGTAATTATGGTGGTATGCCCAATTTTCAAATAACTGGACTACTCTGCTAATTCACATTGCTCATTAGACTAAATGCCCTTTCTCTTTTGTTGTAAACATACCAACTTAGAGAAATGAAAAGGGAGTCTAAAAAGTGAAGAGGAATGGGGGAGATTATAAATTTTAATATTAACCTATTACTCTTCACTGAACTAAAGTCGAACAGTGAGACAATATATACTGTGATGCATACTTTAACTAAAACAGGCCAATTACTAATACTTGAATGTTTGTACCATTATTTATTCATCATGGCCACACACAAAAATCAGTAAAATACTCAAATAGCAAGTTTCAAGGTATTATATATCTACCCAGTTGGTAAAATAAGTCAGTTAATTTGGCAGCTAAGTATTAAGTAATCACGCTGTCAGACTCGGGTGAGTATCTAAGGGAGAAAGACAAAGACTGAACAAAGGAGGGGGAAAATTATAGAAAAGAAATAAGAAGGGGACAAAAAACAGACATAAGGAGAAAACAAATACAGTGTGACAGGTTCAACAGTGAGATGGATGTCTCCATTCTATCACAGAGAGATTATCCTGGAAATAAGGATGACGCTTCAAAGTGACACCAGAGGATCTGAGTTTTTGTCCATCAGATAGAGGCTGCTAATAATGGTAAATTATGGATTAAAGTGGTCTCTCAATGTCAGCTTTCTCCATCTTCTTTCTTAATGTTTTAGGTGCCCTACAATATATTGGACAGCATATATAACATTCACATACAGGCACAGTGTTTTTATCTCCTCACCACCTGAGCCAGGGGTTGGCAAACATTTTCTGTAAAGGGCCACATAGTAAACATTTTGGCCTTGCAGGCCAATGATGATACCATGGTTCATCAGACATTCCCTCTCTGTTTGACTAGCCAATATTTTCTTAACTCATGTTTTCCTCATATTACTGTGTTTTGAATTGATTCAGGACATCGAGGCAGCCACAACAGCTCAACTAAAGATACTCACAAAAGAGGACTTCAGAACTGCTTCAGAAAGTAGCAAGAATGTTCAAAGTGTGGGGGAGTATTTTGAGGGTGATTAATGGCAATGTGTCTTTTACTATAATTTTTTTATTTAATCATTCACCGCAGTTTTTGATCATAACACACACGAGTTCTGACAATTAAGTTTGTGAACTCATCCTAGACAAAGTGCTACATACCTCATTGCTGAATATCACTATGGTCACCTTCGAAGTATTCCCCTTGGGAAGCTATGCACTGATGCCAGCGCCTAGTCTGCCCTTCAAAGCAATTTTGGAACTCTTTTTCTGGAATGGCCATCAGAGCTGTCGTTGGATTATCCTTGATGTCCTGAATGTCATCAAAATGTCTTCCTTTCACTATTTCCTTTATCTTCAGGGAAAGAAGTCATTGGGGGCCAGATCAGGTGAGTAGGGAGGGTGTTCCAATGCAGTTATTTGTTTACTAGCTCAAAACTCCCTCACAGACAGTGCCATGTGAGCTGGTGCAATGTCATGATGAAAGAGCCATGAATTGTTGGCAAAAAGTTCAGGTCATCTAACTTTTTCACGCAACCTTTTCAGCACTTCCAAATAGTAAACTTGGTTAACTGTTTGTCCAGGTGGTACAAATTCATAATGAATAATCCCTCTGATATCAAAAAAGGTTAGCAGCAGCGTTGCAACAAGTTCACGAACTTAATTGTCAGAGCTCGTTTGTGTGTGTGTGTGTGAGTGTGTGTGTGTGTGTGTGTGTGTGTATTTAGAGGGTCATTTATTGCTTTTATTAGCCTTAAAAGAGCCCTTGATTCCAAATAGGATTAAAACCCTAATTAAAAGGGGGTCTATATTAGAAGACGTAATACCCCACTTACAACTGGGTGTTAGCAGATCAATGCAGGCAACAGCTTAACGTGCGTGATGATGGCTGTTCCTCTGCACGTGCCTCTAAAACTCACTGCATCCAAAAGTGCCTATTTCTTTATCCACACAATGGCCTCACACAAAGCACAGCTGGGTTTTCTGAGAGTGGAGTTAAACCTGCTTTGCAGCAGTTACAGGGCAAGCTGTGCAGCGCTTTGCCCAGCAGAACGTCTGGATGACCCCAAAGTCTTGGTGCACCGTGGATGGGACACTGCCCTATTTAGAAATATAAGTATGAATAGATGGCTGCTCTAGGTCTCTTCTAGGCTTATTTTTCTACAGACAGGGATTGGATTCTGATTTTGGTCCAAATAGAAATTAGGTCGGTTATTCCGTTTCTGAAAACCTGGCAGAAATACCTTTCTTTAAACGCAATCATTAGGCAAACTGAATATTTTCCAAATAGGAAATTAGAGGGAGATTTCCAAGTCTCATTCAAGTCCACAGCTTGAACTTGCTTTTCAATCTCATTGCAGAGTGATCCGCTGGTCATTCACAGTCATTGCTGTCTCCTGCCCCCACTCACAATGTAGAGTTTGCTCAGAATAGAACACGATTACTCACAATGTTGGAAAACGTTTGTTCACAATTTTGGAAAAGCGCACGTTCTTGTTGGAAAATTCTTCATCTCAGTGGAAAGAGAAATGCTAGACCTTTTCCTGTCCCCAAACCCAAAAAAAGGAAGAAAGAGGCTTGTGTCTTTATTTAGGCAAAGCAAGGAGGAGAGAGCCAAATGTGAACAAATACCAGCTCAGCTCTTCTCTCTCACACCTGGCGAAGTGCCAGCGTGAGTTGTGAGGTACAGGTAGGCCAGTGTATTGTCCACAGAAGGATGATTCAGTGAGTCCCACTTAGACTCATCATTAAGTCATCCTCAGAAAAGGTAGACGCATTCCCTCCAAATGCAGGGCTTGTGGTGACAGTGCACTGGCAGTGTGGAAAGACGGGTGCGCACGCTCCTCAGGACTGAAATCCCAAATCTCAGCTAAGAGGAAACCACTATGCCTTGTCCTTCTACATTTCTCCACTTGTCTGGATGTTAAATATTTTCACACAGATCTAGCATGTGATGAGCAATAGTAAGTGCCTAATAAGTTTATGTTGCTTGACAAACTCACATAGTTCACTATCTGAATCTAGGGTTTCCAGGCGGGAATTCCCACCCGATCTCAGGAATTTTTTTCGCTCTCCCGTTCCTGAATCCCGAGATATAAATTGTTTTCTGTTCTCCACGATGAATTGTTTCCACAAAGTGATGGATGATACTACCAACCACTTGGGTTCAAGGAGCTGATTTTCCTGATTTCCCAACCAAGTTCTCGGGATTTGGGAACGGAAAAGTGAAAAAAATTCCTGAGAACGGGCGGGAATTCCCGCCCGGAAATCCTAGCAATAAATAGGAAAAATGTCTAAGAGATACATTGTGAGTAGTAATATGTTTATTTCCCATACTGGGTTCAAGGAGCCGATTTTCCCAATTTCCTGATCAACTTTTCTCGGGATGTGGGAATGAATGGGAAAGCAAAAACAATTCTTGAGAATGGGCGGGAATTCCCACCTGGAAACCCAACCTGAATCATTGTGAGCTTTTCATCTTCTGTTCAAGCTATTCTAAATCTTAGTGTTCCTAAATATATTTTTCAAATCAAAATTCTTATAAAAAGCTCTTTACCTTACATTTCAGATTAGCTAAACCATGGGGAAAAGGTACAAATCATATTCCACTAACCCCAGGACCTCTCTCTCATCGAGGCCAATGATAGTTTGGATTTTTGTTCTCCACCCTTCCCTCCCTCCCTGTAATAGGATTATACATCCACAGCTTTTGACATTTGGCTTTGCAGTAGAAGTACATTTGTTCTGACCAACAGAATGTAGAGAGAAATGACAGTGTGTCTGCTATGAGCATAAGTTTTAAGAGGTATGGCAACCTTTCCCCAGCAACTTTTGTGCTTCTGTCATTCACCATGCAAAAAGCATGTCTCAGATCACTGCGGTTCTTTAGCCTGGGTCCCATGGACATGTAGCAAACACAAATCAGGCCCAAACCCTGGATCAAGGCCTAGCAGAGCCTAGCAAAGTCAAGCCAACCAGCAGACCCATGGACAACACATAAAGGAGTATTTTTATTAGCTACAAAAAATATTGGAGTTATTTGTTACTGCAGCTAAAGCTGACTAATACATCTTCCAAATCCAATGCATCAACAGGTTATTCTGTAACTTACAAACTGCAAGAATTCATAAAAGTACGGGACAGTTGTCCATCTCTGCTCCTAAAATACAACAACCGAAAAGAGGTACCCTCATCAAAATACCCACAGCCATGTCAGTTCATTTGAAAACTGCATTCTAATTCTCCCACCTGTATAACTGTAGGAGAATTATCACTGACAATGATTTCAGAATTGTGAGCCTACATTTGTCTCCTTTAAACCCATATAGAAAGGAAAATTGACACAATTTATTTCTTGAAGTCTTTTACACAATCAGTTGTTTGGGATGGTTTAGAATCTCCAACACTGAAGTTCACTTACCACTCATTTATTTACCGCTCTTCTATACATGAGAAATATTTATAGCTGTTGTAGCTAGTTTTGAAATAAGTACATAGTGTAAGGATACTATATGTTACCAGTTGATGAAAGGAAGACAAGGCAATGAATGAAAGGCAAGAAATGACTGAAGCCTCCAATAATACAGATGATTCGATGACACTAGGAATGGATCAGAGAATGCCAGATCTTGATGTTGATTTTTCAGGGGCTTCTTAAGTCCATCTGTTCATAATATTAACCTGTCATCATATTTCTCAATCTCCGAACTTCCCCCTTTTTCCTTTTGTTTCTTTATTTCTTTTATACAAGACTGAATAATGTTGAGCTGCTTTCTCCCTAAGAAGCTGTGAATTGCTGAGTTCTGTTTAGTTTGTGGTATAATTGGAAACAATTGAATTTGAATAGCAATTTGGTTTTCACATCTTTTATTTATTAACGTTCTTCAAAATATAGAAAGTAAAAGGGTAAAAACAGTTTTTCATAACATAGAGAATGTCAAGAACAGAAAAATACGAGAACAAAGAAAAAATAGAAACTGAATAAAACTATGAGTTTAATTCTATCTAGAGTTTCAGTTCTTACATGTGTTTGTACTAACGTATATTTCTCATCTGAAGCAGTGTTAATCCATAAATATTATAGATACAGGGTTTATCCATTTAATAAACAGACCCAGTGATTATGTAGCTAATGTTCAGAAAGAGGTAAACCGTTTGCTTGGTCTCCACTTAAAATGTAAGGATAGTGAAGGAGTAGATATGAAATGCATATATAAACAGCTGGGCATCACCATATGGGAAACTAATATTCGCTCTGCTTCTGGCACACGCAGGTATGTTCAGTTTGCTGTAAGTGCACTTTTCTATGTGTACATTACACTTCAATTAAAAAGGGCTTTTTTAAAATTAGAGAACAAGTAAGACACTAACGACGGGTCATTTTCTTCCCTGGGATTTAGGGGTAAATGTGCTTATGAACTAGCTATACAGTGGTCAAAAACCGGGGGGAAGTAGCAAAAAAAGATCCAGAAAGTTTAATAATCCCACTACTCAGAAAATCCTCCCTGTGCTATACAGTTCCCTCTTGTGTAGAAACGCATGGAAAGAATGGAGTGTATTGTCCAAGGCACATACGGTCTTTGCCATTTCCTACGAGGTTTGGAAACCTTCAAGTGGTTCTTTCCCCCTGGGCACTAGACCTGCAATCCTGGTTACTCTTCTTGGTGATTCAGAGACAAGGCTCCCCTGCCAAAGTGCAAGGATTTAAGTACAGCTCGACCACTTCCTAGCTATACAACTTTGGGCAGGTATTTAACTCACCCTATCTCGGCTTCACCACCTATAAAATGGGGACAACAACAGTCTCTACTTCCTGGGATTATTGCAAAGAATTACATGCCTGGTCCCTAGAAGTACTCAATAAATGTTAATTATCATTAACTTCTATGGCAATGGTTCAATATACAGAGGGTGCCAAAAAAATGTACACATTTTAAGAAAGGAAAAAACTGTATTAAAATTGTAATACTCAATATATACCCATAACAAAGATGAATGCAAGTCACGTTTCACTTCTGCAATTACAAGAGATGCTCAAAGTGGTTACCATCAGCGTAATTTTAATAGTTTTTTCCTTTCTTAAAATGTGTATACACTTTTTTGGCACCCTGTAAATAAGACATGAATGACTGAGAGAAGAAATAGCACCTGACTCTACCCAAATTGCTTTTTCCATAAAAATAAAAAAATAAATGGCTGAAGTGTTCATGGGAGATGCGTACTGATGTTTGCAATTTACTTTAAAATGTGCCAAAAAATAAGCTAAATAGATGGATGATGAACAGGTATGTGATAAAACAAATATACGAACCATGCACTGTAGGATCTAGGTGATGCGTGTGTGGGTGTTCAAAGCATAATTTTTCCATTTTTACGTATATAGATGTTGGAAAAACAAAAAAATCTGAAAAATGTAAATGACATAAATATTTAAATCTTGTGTAATTACTAAGTATAAATACAGACCCTGTAATGTACAACTTCAAGTTAAATATAAATACCTAATTATGGATTTTTTCTTCTCTTTCTAAGCTTAAATGTTGAACTTGTTTTCCTTTCTAATTTCAGAAAAACCTTTGCTTTCACCCTAAATTCTTCTATCTTGTCAGTTGTTCCAATGAATGTTTCTTTCTCTTTCTGTTTATGAGAAGATTTTGTGTTGAAAGCTTTCTTCCTACACAAAGCCCACCCTGGCTTATCTTACCCCAAGAAAATAAGAGAAGGCATTGAAGCTACTTCTCTCTTCTAACAGCCCAATGGGCAAGATCCAATTATCCCACACATCTTAGTTATATCTTATCCATCCTTTTAATTAGGCAAATTCTAAGGCTATTTAATTCCAAGAGTACATTAATTCTCCAGTGAAATGTGGTTTTCTTTGTTCAAAATTCTATCGTTGTTACCTCTTTTTATAAAGAGCTTCGTATTTGGTCCATTATTGTTTGGACCAACAAAAGGAGAGAAATCTCTGGCAGACACAGTTGGTCTGCCTCCCCCACAGCCCTTCCCTACCTTCTTCCTTGCCTATCAACTCATAAGACTATCTTATGGCCAAAAATTAAATTGGAGGCCAGGTGAGTTGTGCTGGACTCCCCATTTGACGCAGTTTTAAGATTGAAAGCTTAAAATGCATAATAACTTATATCTGCTGTAGGTGCTGTGGCAGTTGTACAACATGTCCACAAATTCTTTATCCTCCAAATGAAATGTAGGGTCTATGTGCAAAATTGGAAAGCCAGGCTGAGAAAATGAGTCTCTGGTTTTTTCAACAACTATAATAAGAAATCTATAAGGAACACAAGGTTGGGAATGGTTTTCAGGTAGTCAATCAGAACAGTCTGCCACAAACATTTTCATCATAAATACAAAATCAAATGACCAACTTATTGGTAGAGGGATAAGAAAGAACATGAATTTTTTTACTACTAGATGATCATTTTGAGGGCTAGTAATTTATCAACACCTGAAAACAACTTCTAGTCATGTTACATAACTCAACATGTGTGTCGTGATGCTTTGACATCAATGCCTCTCCCTATTTGTTTTTCTTTTTATGGTTTTGTCTTTGTTTTATTTGAGGTATAACATACATACAGTATAGAATGTGCTCCAATTCCAAGGGTGCAGCTCAAAACATTTTGACATATGTCCACACTTGAGTCACCACCACCAGACCAAGATCTAGAATGTTTCTAGCATCCAGAAGGCTCTCTCATGCCCCCTCTCAGTTAATACCCACCTTCAAGGATAACCACTATTCTGACGTCTATCATCATCTATTAGCTTTGCCTGTTCTTGAACTTCGTATCAATGATTTGTACAGTATGTACAATTTTGTGACTGGCATCTTCCATAGTGTCTGTGAGAATCAGTGGGGAGGGGGTATTTGTTTGTTTTCTTGTTTGTTTTTGCTGAGTAGTATTTCACTATATGTACATATTATAAATTATTTATCCGTTCTCCTATTGATGGGATTTAGGTTGCTTCCAATTTGGGGCTATTATGAAAAGGCTGCTATAAATGTTCTTATACTGCATGTCTTTTAATGAACATGTGCACTCATTTCTCTTGGGTATATATCTAGAAGTGGAATTTCTGGATCGTAGGGTAGGGGCATGTTGAGCTTTGGTAAACACTGCTAAACCACTTTACAAAGTTGCTGTATTCCCCTATTTTTTTTGTAGTTTCTAAGGCATTAATATGCTCCCCGATGCTAACTTTTCTCACCCAAACAGTACCTTTAAAGAGAAGTCTTACAACACATAACCTTTCTTCTATGATTGGCCCCACATCATCCTTTCAGCCTTTCTCTGTTGCTCTAACCACAAAGGCCAGCTTAAAGGAACCTACACTAAGTGAAAAATTAAGGCTCTCTCATGACCTACTAAAATATAAGCAGGTAAAGGCAAATGATTTTTAGGTACGTTTTAATTCCATCTCATTTCGTAAACTTGAGTAACTCTTTTCCCCCACTTTGGTTCATGCCTTTGTGGTTTAAAGAAACCAATGCAACAAACTATGGGCACATAGTGAAAATAAATGAGTAAAGTTCTTTAGGCTTCCCCAGGACAGGAAGGAGGATAGAAGAAAACTGTTATAGAAATGTAATCATTATTGTAATCGGCCTGCAGTGCTATGAATAAGTCATAATTATCTCACAGTCTGAGTTAATGCTGTGAAGCTTTCTCTTGTCAAGTCGACATGTGCATGTACATATCAGGAAGACCTGTAGAGTTCCTCCAATGCTGAGCACCCCAAGCCCCCCCACTGTACATGCATGCTGACCTTACAACCCAGGAAAATATTTAATACCCTCAGGACTATGAGGCATTTTTATACACAGTGGCCTCATCTTTCCCTATTCAAATCACTACCGATTTTTTGCATGGAAACCCCCATAGCATTCAACTGTAATAATGACCTATTTATATTGGATGGGGACCTATTTCTGACATTTGTGCAGGTGCATTCTTAATTTAAACTTACACAAATTCAAGAAAAAAATGCCATATTCTCGTGCATATGGATGTTCCCAACCTTATCTTCATTCTAGTTTTGTGAGCTGTCAGAGAACAGTTTCCTCTACAGGGGAAAAAAAAAGAAAACTGGAGAGATAAGATAATGAGACTGAAATTAGGAAAACTTTCGTGTTCGTGAAATGGTCTGTGTTAACTGTGCTGAATTGGATGCCAGCAGTTTCATTCTGGACCAGCTATTTTGTTGTTCCAAGATTTTCTTCTAAAACACATCAAGAGGCAATGCTGAACCAAGGACGTGTTAGGTGATTTCTAACAGATTAAGTGGTCCCTGGGGTCAAAGCTCAAGGTTCCCTGAGATGCTCTGTCTCTTCAGCAGCAAGACTTCGTTGACACACCATCCTTATTGGGCCCCTGACCAATTAAATAAGATGCTCTCAGGAAGGGAGGGCCCAGGCACTGGTAGTTTTTTCAAGCTCTCCAGGTGATTCTAATGTACAGTCAGATTTGAGAATCACTGCAGTCCATCCTGCTTTGCACCACAGGCAATAAGAGGTGGGCAGCACCACCTAAATCGCGACAGCCACGTTCAGAATATTACTGATGTGATCTGCTTGATCCTTAAATGCACTGGTCAAAGGACAGGGTGGAATGCTAACTTTCACTGAAGAACAAAACAGGTTAAACACTAACACATTTCACCAAAGTCATGCTTCATCCAAAGAAAGGGGAAGAGGAAACAAAAGAAGGAAAATCAGGAAGAGAATGACAGTGGCAAGCAGGGCAGCCAACCAGGCTAGTCACAGGGGACACAGACGTTTTCAGGTCTCAGGCCAGTGTTCACCAAAGGTACAAACATTTTCATGTGGGGATCTGGAAGGGCTCTAACACAGGCTGCTTAACCAGAGAATGGCCCCTGATCAATCTGAGACCACGTGTCTTAAAAAACCCGGCACAGTCCCCCACAAAGGAGTTTATTTGTGTGTGTTGATGTGCTTTTCGAATAAAGGAGGAGGGGGAGTTTCATGCCCCAGCACCAGAGGCAGGAACAAGAGGTGGGAGTGGAAATGGAGAATGTCCTGGTATTAGTTCTCCAACCGACCCCAGGAGACAGAGCCTGACCTCCAATCAAGGGAAGCAGTGCAGGGGAAAACTGAAAGGACTGTTTTAATGAAAGATTCTGCGAGGCATGACTTGGTCTCCCATGACTTGAGCAAAAGCAATTCTTTGGTCTCCCAG
The DNA here is from genome assembly GCF_057876585.1 of Rhinolophus sinicus. Lineage (NCBI taxonomy): Eukaryota > Metazoa > Chordata > Mammalia > Chiroptera > Rhinolophidae > Rhinolophus > Rhinolophus sinicus. Next base: position 17,358,339 of record NC_142518.1, on the reverse strand, counting down.
GTGACAAGGCCCAATGCAGAGCTGGAGAAAGGGGTGGTCTCTGTACTCCATATAGCCCCATCATGCCTCCTGAGGGTGGGTGCCTCTGAGCATCAAGACAATGGCCTTAGCATTTCCACAAGTGGCGACACAGCAGCAACCAGAGGCAACATCAAGCAGAGTCATGAGCAAAAGCCACCAACGAGGAGGACTTGGAGCATGAGAGAAACAATATGACTACACTCCATGATGGTCTGTGAGCACGTGCGAGCTTCCTCCTAATGACTAACAGAAATCCTTTTGGGGAGATAGGGTCTTTATGAAGGTTGGAAGTCCTTTGTGAGCTAGGAAATCTGGACTCCCACTGTGACTACAATTCCATCTGCATCCACTAGTCAGTGAGGCCCAGAGACGTTCATGTCACAGTAATCTATTGTGTGGTATTGAAAAGAAAATAGTTCTGCCGAACACATAAGTATTCTCTTAAATCTTCCCCTCTTTTGGTGAATTAATGAACTTGTGAATAAAATAAGGCTGTATAGCCAGGGAGGTCATACTGTTGTAAAATTACTCAGAATCAAATAATATGCATGTATCTGAAGGAAATCAATTTTTCTCTTTCACCATAATACGTACTGGAAACTTCTGACTCAATTGGTAAATAAATCATAAAATCTTCCCCCACCTAAAGTCCATTAGCAAAGAAGATCATAGAATCAGAACAGAGTAGATGAGAAGAAAAAAGTATCTTTGGTGGGGGAGGTAAATACCACTATTCTACTATCATATTTTTGAGTCATTCCCACCATTCAAGAAAGCTGAACACTGTAGAACTGAAACTCTCATAGAATAAGGGGTGAAAAACACCCAAGATCCAGAGGCAGCAAATGCCTCCTGATAAACTCCTCATTTCTCATTGTGAGGATTTCAGTTCATATCATAACTTAAACCACCCACATTGGGCTTTATTTGTTGTTCAAGCACAATGGTCTCTGCCGTACACACACTAAAAAATGTGGCCTCCCAGAGTGAATCCTAAGGGACTAATCAGCTCATAAAAATGCTCGCAAACAACTGCAGGTTAGGGAGCAAATTCCAGACAACGAGCCTGACTCTCAAGGTCTCCGTTTAATAACTTCCACTAAGTACAATTTAGACAAATTCATACTTGCAGTGTTCTGAACAGGGCCATCAGTGCCACATTGAAAAAAAGAAAGTCAAAACATTCCGCAACTTATTGAAGTTACAAGGGGGGAGAAAGCTGGGATTTTTTCTACTTAGTTTCCCATTCTCCCACTTTGAGGACACACATATTTCCAAATTTTTGGAACTTGATCATAGCAGAAGAAAGACGTATCCATTAAAAAAATTAGTTATGAAAAGATACAAATAAACAACCAAAACTTTACTCTAGCATCATATGTTAGAGGGTTTAGACCACAGGACCACCTTACAGGCAAAACTATTTTATACCTAGTCGTTAACATGCCTTGATAATTAGAATCCTTTGGATGAGGTTCAAGACAAGAGTTCCATACCCAGTTCTATTTTAATATTCAGAGCACTAGAGAAGTTCCAATTTGTCTCCTAAAACAGAGATAAGAGCCACCCAGGGGCTCGACTTTCTCAATGAAATCATATTTAATAACCTCCAGCATATCATTTGTATCAGCAAAACATTGTTGCTACTCCATTGAGATTTACGTTAGGGAGAGCAGAAATGGGAAGCTGTAGTGCAGCTTCCCTATGAGCTGGGTTTATGCCCAAAACACTAGTACAGAGCTCTCATACCAAGGGTGGGCAGCAGTGTGGCAGCTCAAGGTCCAAAAAAGGTCTCTCTCCACCCCAAATCCAAATGTGAGACAAGAGAGCAAAAGAGACGGCCTAACCTCCAGTGCTCTGTGCAAGATGGCCAGGCTCTGACCCAGGTAAGGAAAAAGCAGAAGAATGTAAATGTGTTGCCCCAGTTTTATGAAGGAAGAGTAAGAAGAGCTGGCCACGCCCTGTGTCTGACCTCTGAATAAAAGGCCTCCAGAAGCCACGATGCGTGGTCCGTCCTGGCCAACCTGACGGGTCTAGGTAAGTCTAACATTTGCTTGTCGTAAATGTACTAAACCCTGCACTAACAGTGCTATTGTAAGGGTAAATGTGTAGTGCGTCAATGAGTCAATGAACGTGCTAGGAGTGGAAAATTCGCCATCTCTAACTGACAGACACAGCCAAAGATGCTGGAGAAATTGAGATCTAGGCCTCAGGGTTCAAATTCTGAGTTTCCCACTTACCAACTTTGTGACTTTGCCATTTCTTTTTCCTGGGCTTCCATTTCATCATCTGTACAATGAAGCTGATAACAGGACCTACCTCATGTGGATTAAATGAGTTAAAACACTTAGAGAACAGATCAGTGCTTGATACATAATAAACAGTCTTGATGTGAGCTCTTATTATTTACAACTTTTTCCAGTGGTTTGAAACTATTACCTTTAAAGCCAGAAATGGATTGCAGATTACAAACAGGACATTTTAAAGAAACAAACAAAAATTGGCGATGGTGGTGATGAGATTGATTGGGCTGGAGATGAAACAACACAAAATAGCATATTAGAATCAAATGAATCTTTCTCTAGCAACTGACAGTACATAAAATGAAAATAATGTACCTAAAATGCTCTCACGATGTAATTTAAAGACAATAAAATGGTGGCTGAATTTGTTATTGGCTCTAAGCTTTTATCATGTTAAAACAGTGCACAAGTCATCAGCAGAGTTGAAGCAGTGAAAACAGTTCTGTGGTCCTTGCCAAGTTACAACATCATTTTAAAATAATACAGTGAGCGTAACAATAAGGCTCTTGGTTCTTTCAGCATAAATTAAACAACTTAACGTTACTGAAAAAATTATGCAAACAAAATTTAAATCTAATTATATAAATACAGACAGGATCTTTCAAAGGAAGATGCCACAATTCATATAGAGAAAAATCTTACTAAAAGAAGTAGACGATTTTAAAAAAAATGGGCAGAAGACTTAATCAGATACTTCACAAAAGCGGAAATCTAAATGGGTGTTATAAATATAGGGAAACGGGCCCCAGTTAGTCATCGGGGAAATTAAAATTAAAATTGCAATGCCATATTGCTACACATCCACAGAATAGCTAAAATGAAAAAGATAATACCAAATGTTGACAAGAATGTAGAGCAACCAAAACTCTCCTGCATTGCTGAGGGAAGAGTAAACTGGTTAAAACATTTTGGAAAACTGTCAATATCTACTGAAGTTGAACATAAGCATTCAGTATAAGCAGCAATTCCATGCCTACTTATATACCTAATTGAAATGCATACAAATGTCCACTGAAAAGCATGTACAAGAATGTTTATAGCAGCACTATTCATAGTAGCCAAAAAATAGGAGACCGCCAAATGCCCATCCACAGGAGAATGGATAAGAACATTGTGGTATATTCACACAAGGAAATACGATACAATAGGAAAATAAATGAACTATAATTACACAAAACAACCTGATGAATCTCACAAACAAAATGCTGAGAAAAAGAATCAGTCACAGAAGATCATGCACTGTATAATTCCATTTATATAAAGTTCAAAAGCAGGCAAACCTAATCTATGGTGTTAGAAATCGAGGATAGTGGTTACTTCCAGGAGACAGAGACTGAGGCAGCACAAACAGCATCTGGGGTTCTGGTTACACAGGTTTGTTCAGTTTATGAAAAGTCACTAAGCTTTTCAGTTATGATCTGTGCACTTTAATGTATGTATGGCATATTTCAATTTAAAAAGTTCACATTAAAAAAAAATGCTTAGTGGGGGTGGCCGGTTAGCTCAGTTGGTTAGAGCGCAGTGCTCTTAACATTAAGGTTGCCGGTTCGATCCCTACATGGGCCACTGTGAGCTGCACCCTCCACAACTAGACTGAAACAACTACTTATCTTGGAGCTGATGGGTCCTGGAAAACACACTTAAATAAATAAAAGTTTTTTAAAAATGCTTAGGGGCAGCCAGGTGGCTCAGTTGGTAAGAGCACAAGCTCTGAACAACAGGTTGCCAGTTTGATTCCCACATGGGCCAGTGGGCTGCACCCTCCACAATTAGATTGAAGACGATGAGCTGCCGCTGAGCTTCTGGAGGGGCGGCCAGATGGCTCAGTTGGTTAGAGCGTGAGCTCTCAACAACAAGGTTGCTGGTTCAATTCCCATCCATGGGATGGATGCTGGGTTGTGCCCCCTACAACTAAAGATTGAAAATGGCGACTGGACTTGGAGCTGAGCTGCGCCCTCCACAACTAGATTAAAGGACGACTTGGAGCTGATGGGCCCTGGAGAAACACACTGCTCCCCAATATTCCCCAATAAAATTTTTAAAAATGCTTAGTAAACCGTGATCTAATATTGCAACACAAACGGAAGCTCCATGAAGGGAAGAGATATTTATCTTTTATTCATTGATGTGCCCTAAGCAACTAGAACAGCACTTGATACATAGTAGGTACTCAAAAAATATTTACTAAATGAATGGTAGATCAGCAAACTGCTCCAAACATATAATTTGTACCATTATCTGAAACATCTGGAATAGAATCCAAGAATGGACATATCTGATGAATCTGCTCAAGGGCCGTTATATGAAGCCCAGAATTCACCTGCGTAAGAGTATGGACTTGTGTATTTCTCCTTTTTGCCTACTTTTATGTATGTCCTTCCAGATAACTATTAAGAAAACTTTTAGTATATAAACCACTTATAACATATTCAACAGGAATATGTCTTTAAGTATGTTGGTAAGTTTTAATTTATTACCAAAAAGTTAATAAAGTAGTGAGCCCTTTACTGAAGAAACTGGAGAAGTAGGGACCTCTATCAATGCTGGTGCCATAACGTTTTCAACTACAGTAGTTCTTATTCTATTTAGACAAGCTTTAAGCCTTAATAAGATGTCAACATCTTTCAAAACAGGGCTGAATAATGCCATGCAAACTGTCAATTTTATTAAGGAGCAGACTTTAAATTACAGGCTTTACAGAAATGTTTGTAATTATATGGGTAGCAAGTATCATAATTTTCTTCTTTATATTGAAGGCCAATAGCTGTCTCAAGGCAAGGTGAGAGTACCAATTTTTCAAAAACAAGAAATCAGTACTTTTTTATGAAGGAATTTGCTTCAGACATAGATTTCCATTTTTCCCTCCTTCCTTTAATGATGAAATACCTGAGTTTTAGTTGGATCCATGATCACCTAGCCAAAGACTACATTTCCCAGCCTCTCTTGCAGCCAGATGTGACCACGTAAAAAAGTTCTGGTGATTAGGATGTGCGTGAAAATGTTATGTGCCTCTTCTGAGTCATACCTATAAAAAGAATGGGTGTGCTGTCTCGTTGTCCCACATTTCCACTGGCTGGAGTGTGGACTCATAATCATCTTAGACCATGACCAGAAGTCACGTGTTCATGCTGGAGGAACAAGACAAAATGTGCCTGGAGCTCAGAATGACCTTGTGGAGCAGAGCCATCCTCCCAGCCCTGGACTGTCTTCCTTTGGATCACTACATGAAAGAGAAATAAACTTCTATCTTGTTTAAGCCACAATATTGTGGGGCCTTTTGTCTACAACAGCTTACATTAAACATTAATGAATAAAAACTCCACTAACTAAAATATCCCTGAAATAGTAGCACATAATACACTCACTTATATAGTTTTGTTTCTCATTTTCCCCCCTTCCTGAATGTGGTAAGGCAGAATAACGGCCCTTCAAATTTCTCTGGAACCTGTGAATCCTACCTTACATGGCAAAAGAGACTTTGCAGATGTGATTAAGTTAAGGCTCTTGAGATGAGGAGATAATCCTGGACTACCCAGGTGGGCCCAATGCAATCACAAGGGTCCTTATAAGAGGATCAGAGTCAGAGGACAAGATGTGATGACAGAATCAGAGATTTGAGTGATGCACTTTCAAGATGGAGGAAAAGACTACGAGAAAAGTAAAGCAGGTCGCCTTTAGAAGCTAGAAAAGGCAAAAGGACTGATTTCCCCTTAGAGCCTGCAGAAGGAATTCAGCCCAGCTGACACCTTAATTTTATCCCCTTAAGACTCACATCAGACTTCTCGTGTCCAGGTCTATAATAAATTTGTGGTAATTTATTGCAGCAGCAATAGGAAATGAATACACCTAACTATGCTTCAGACACATGGGTCTTTCAGTGTTTCAAACACACTAAGTGAACTCTTGTGCCATAGAACCACTATCCATGCTGTTCCCCGTCTGGAACTGTCTGGCATAATTTGTCTTCTTCCAACTTATTAAATGGCAGATTCCTTCTTGCCATCAGGGCTCATCCTAAATGTCACCTCAGAGAGACCTTCCCTGCCAACCCAATCTAAAGTAGTCATCCTTATTATTCGCTCTCACAGTATACTGTTCTTTTCTGTCATAAAACCCCATTACTTGCAATTAGTTATCTAGTTGTTTAATTATTTATTATTCATCTACTCTACTAAACTATAAGTTGCATGAAGCTGAGAATCATATCTATTTTTTTCATCATTTGGGAACTGTGGACCTGGCACAGATATCCCATAAACGTTTGTTAAATGGATGTTTAGTATGTCAAGCGATCAGTAGAACCATAGACTTACACTGTTACCAAGTTTAAAAACTGCACATAAATGCCAGAAAGGAAACTAAAACTAAGTATGGAGTCCTCAGCAAGAACAAAATGTACTTGTTTTGAAAGTTTAAGAGAATGTCTTACAAAAAAAGGACAGTGTAGGGTCAAAGATTCCTTTAAACAACCTCACAAATTGTGTCATAAGATAGATTTCAACTGACTAGAAACTCTTTCACTGACTCTCCAAATTGAACACTTACTGATTGAGGGGAAAAAAGCTTTTCAGGTATTGCTAATGATTAATTTTGGAACCAAAATGTTTCATAATTCCTCTTTTTTTTTTTTTCATAATTCCTCTTACATGATGCTAGATGAGCTGATGTTTAGCTGAGTTATAAGACTCTATAGCAAGCTATTACAAACTATTACCATTTGCAACTATGTATCTATATGAGGTAAGATATTTTTAATACTACATAGCCAAAGCAAAATACAAAAGTATATTGCAAAAATACAGAAGTACTGAAAGCAAGATCTCAAAAGAAATATTTGCACACCCATGTTCATAGCAGCATTATTCACAATAGCCAAAGGTGGAAGCAGCCCAAGTGCCCACGGACAGATGAATGGATAAACAAATTGGTAATTACATGCAATGGAATATTATGCAGCCTTAAAAATGGAAGGAGATTCTGACACATGATTCAACATGGATGAACCTTGAAGACATTATGCTAAGTGAAATAAGCCAGTCACAAAAAGACAAATTCCATGTATGTGAGGTACTTAGAATAACCAAATTCAGAGAAAGGGGAAGGGTGGTTGTCAGGGACCTGTGGTAGAGGAGAACGGAGAGTTATTGTTTAATGTGGTTTTCAAACATTTCAAACTAATGGGCATAGTTTCTGTTTTGTAAAATGAAAGAGTTCTTGAGATTGGTTACACAGCAGTGTGACTGTACTTAACACTATTGAACTGTACACTTAAAAATGGTTAAAATAGTACATTTTATGTCATGTGTACTTTATCACAGTTAACAATTTTTTTAATTTTAATAAGTAAATTGGCTACTGATACTGACATAAGACTATAAGGTATAAACACAAATCTATTAATATTTTAGCTTATCAATAATAGCTTAATACAATTAAATCAATAATACTTTATTATGTTGGTTACTTTATGTTACTTATTTTACATGTATCCATACCTATAAAATAGATTATATTTATAAAATAAATTTATATTATTAAAATATCCACCTTTCATTTTCTCTATTATATATTAGAGTTCTGTATAAGATTTCATTTAAAAGAAATTATTTTATTGCTAAAAATGTTTGAAAACCACAGGATCATGAAGGTCCATCCCAATCCAGTATGTGGCAAGACCAAGTTTCCCTCCTGTTTTCATCTTCCACTTCTCTCCATGCTCACCCCTGCTATGAAAGGGCTTTTAGTGATGCTTATGTTCATTATCTTAACTGTAGTAATTGTTTCACAGTTTATGCATATGCCAAAACTGATCAAATTATATACTTTAAATATGTAGTTATTGCATGTCAGTTATACCACAATAAAGCAGCTAAAAATTTAAGAGGTAAAATATTACATGCCTTTAAAATACTTTAGTGAAAAAAAAACATATTAAATCTGAATCTGATCAAGCCTCTCAACCCACCAATTTATAGAACAACAAGGGACAGAAGAATATGTTAAATGACACCATGAGCATGCATTCAGCGAAATCCAGACTATGGGAAATGCTATAAAACAAATGACTCAGCTCCTTCAGCAAATGAACTGCTAGAAGAAAAACAGCTGCTAGAGAAGCTTATTGCTTAAAAGAGATGCATGAGACATAATTAATCACAATACATAGACTTAGATCCTGATTTGAATAAATGGCCATAAAAATTTTGGACAACCATGGTAACCTGACATTGATCTAGATATTTGATAATAGGAAGAAATTATTTTTAGATGCAATAATGTACTGTGGTTACACTTATTTAAGAGTCATTTTCTTTCAGAGGTTCACACTGAAATGTTTATGGAAGAAATGATATGACACTTCAGATTTAATTTAAAATACTTCAGGTGTAGAATATTGATGGAAAGGTTGACCATGAATTGATCATTATTGAACCTGGATAACTTGACTGGTACATGAGGGGTCATTATACTATTCTCTCTACTTTAATATATGTCTACATATTTCCATAATAAAAGGTTAAAAGTTTAAACATTTAAAAATATATCATATATAAAACATAAAAATAATTATTGAATGATCCTAATTTTACTATATACAGCAGGCCCTCATACAGAATAATGTCATAATGACATACAGAATAATGTCATTTCATTCAACATCATTTCATTAGAATGATGATGACATACTCTAGAAACTTAAATCTTGTTTATATCAATTAGCCTATGGTAAAACTGATTTCATTATACATCATTTCACTTAAAGTTGCAGAACCTATCAACAATGCTAAGTGAGGATTTACTGTATATATAGTATTTACATATATTAAAAAATCAGAACTATGTACTATATATGGCCCCAAAAATGATTTTGTCAAATCATATATATATATATATATATATATATATATATATATATATATGAAATAAATATATAAATAAAAGCCCTTATGGTTGTGGGAGAAATAGCCAATATCTACTCATAATGTTCGATTTATTAGTTTATTATAAATATTTAACATCACATGTAATATAAACGAAATATTAATTTAGAAATATTGCCTTTTCCCCATGTCACATTACATAAAATAATTTTATTCACATTCTTCATATGCTGGTGATCACTAGAACCATGTTTTAAGTCTTCTCACAGTGAGATTCTAGAACTTAGACTACAGCATACATCTTCAAGCTGGGTTATGTATACATGCAGGAGTACACTAAAGGCTTTTCAAGTGGTACATGGTGACAGTTTTAAAAGAATCAGTTTCCAGATCTTCAAATTTATATACTTTTTCCTAAAACTGACCTCCTGAAAGTATGTCTATGATAGAGGAGCAATTTCTCCTTTTCTACCTCCCCTTTCACCATCTCCCATTTCTAAATTTACTGCGGTATGTTGCCCTAAGGTGTCAAAACCTCCAGGGACAATTACAAATACAGTGCTGGTACTGGTGTTGGTAAAGTGAACGACATTCATGGCTAGGTAACAAATTCTTTTACAAGTACAGTGGTTTCCAAGGCTTTGCTTTCAACAAAACAGAAGGACAGCCAAATTGAGTTGTCAGATAATAGATGATTAAAAAGAAATTTTGATGATAGATTGCCATGTGATTTTTAGCATCTAACTAGGAGAGAAGTCAGAGAATGAAGTGCATGGTTATTAACAAAAATTATTTCCATCCCCAACTTTTTATTTACATGAACCAGTTTTCTCAGCGCTTCTTACATCTATAAAAACTGTAAATTAGTAACAGAATTGATGAACAATTTAAACTTGTGATTAAAAATTTTAACTGTCAATTTTAAATTATGAGAAAATACATTTTTTTAATTCTTTGAGGCTTGACAAGTAAATAAGTTTAAAGACCACAGTTCTAGAGGCCTCACCTCCAACAAATCCATTCTGTTTGAGACACATAATTATTTGAACCTTTGTATGATGTTCCCACTGGAAATTTTATCTCAATTGAAAGTGTCCATCTCTATAACATGAGTATGTTGAATTTTTTCATTCATCTTGTAAGTGTATACTTAAGCTTTCCACCAAAAAAAGTTGATCTTTAAAAGGCTTACTTATAACAATATCCAATATTTGGCAATTTGAGGTCATACACTCAGGCCTAATTATTTAATCTGTCCTAAATTTCTTTGCCTCCATTCTACCAATTCTGTCAGATGACTTCTATAAGCATCTAAAACTATCAGTAAGTAAGGTCATTTCAGACTGATATGTCTTCTCCTAGACAGAGGTCATCCTATAATGAAGATGCTTCATAAGAACTTGCATGTAAGGTGATGCCTTCCTTTCTAAGAGATAAGGTTGAAGAGAAAACCTCACTTTATTAGCGTACCCATGGTACATTAGTATACGATGTCTGACAATTAAGTTCATAAACTTGTTGCAAGGATGTTGCTAAACTTTTTTGACATCAGAGGGATTATTCATTATGAATTTGTACCAACTGGACAAACAGCTAACCAAGTTTACTATTTGGAAATGCTGAAAAGGCTGCGAGAAAAAGTTAGACGACCTGAACTTTCCGCCAACAATTCAAGGCTCTTGCATTACGACAATGCACCAGCTCACACAGCACTGTCTGTGAGGGAGTTTTTAGGCAGTAAACAAATGACTGTATTGGAACACCCGCCCTACTCACCTGATCTGGCCCCCAATGATTTATTTAAATTAAAAAAAAAAAAAAAGCAAAACAAAACCCACACTTTTATTTACTGAAGTGTGTTTTCCCAGAACCCATCAGCTCCAAGTCAAGTTGTTGTTTCAATCTAGTTGTGGAGGGTGCAGCTCACAGTGGGCCATGTGGGAATCAAGCCAGCAAACTTGTTAAGAGCATCATGCTTTAACCAAGTTAGCTAACCGGCTATCACCCCACCCATCAATGACTTCTTTCTTTACCCGAAGATAAAGGAAATATTGAAAAGAAGACATTTTGATGACATTCAAGACATCAAGGGTAATACGATGACAACTCTGATGGCCATTCCAGAAAAAGAGTTCCAAAATTGCTTTGAACGGTGGACTAAGTGCTGGCATCAGTACATAGCTTCCCAAGGGGAGTACTTCGAAGGTGACCATAGTGATATTCAGCAATGAGGTGTTTAGCACTTTTTCTAGGATGGTTTGCAAACTTAATTGTCAGACCTCGTATAGTGATACTCTGTTATTTTTGGTATCTTCCATATTTTATACCATGACTATATATTACCTTTATCATTGGAGAGAAGAATGTACTACTAAATAAGAAGACTTGACCAATAATAACGAGCACACCAGGACCCAGACTGTGAGCTCTGAATACCATTTTCCATTAAAAGGAACCTTGATATTAGAGATATATCAAGGTCAGGAAATGTATAAGAGGAGATTGCATTATCTTCTTACTATATGAAACTTAAAAGCTTCTGCACAGCAAAAGAAACCATCAACAAAATAAAGAGGCAACCAACTGAATGGGAGAAGATTTCTGCAAACAGTGCCTTCGATAAGGGGCTAATATCCAAAATATACAAGGAATTCATGAAACTCAACAACAAAAGAGCAAACAACCCAACTGAAAAATGGGCAGAGGACCTGAAGAGACATTTCTCCAAAGAGGACTTACAAATGGCAAATAAACATATGAAAAAATGCTCAACATCACTAATCATCAGAGAAATGCAAATCAAAACCACAATGAGATATCACCTCACCCCAGTCAGAATGGCTATCATCAACAAGACAAATAGTAACAAGTGTTGGAGAGGCTGTGGAGAAAAAGGAACCCTCATACACTGTTGGTGGGAATGCAGACTGGTGCAGCCGTTATGGAAGGCTGTGTGGAGGTTTCTCAAAAAATTACGAACAGAATTACCGTATGACCCAGCAATCCCTCTCCTGGGTATCTACCCCAAAAATCTGAAAACATTTATACCTAAAGACACGTGTGCTCCAATGTTCTTTGCAGCTTTGTTTACGGTGGCCAAGACCTGGAAACAACCAAAATGTCCTTCGATATATGAATGGATAAAGAAGTTGTGGTATATATACACAATGGAATACTATTCGGCAGTAAGGAAAGATAATATAGGAACATTTGTGACAACATGGATGGATCTAGAGAGAGTAATGCTGAGCGAAATAAGTTAGACAAAAAAAGCAGAGAACATATGATTTCATTGATATGTGGTATATAAGCCAAAAACAACAAAAGAACAAGACAAACAAAGAAACAAAAACTCAGACATAGACAATAGTTTAGTGGTTACCAGAGGGTAAGGGGGGAGGGAGGTGGGAGATGAAGGTAAAGGGGGATCAAATATATGGTGATGGAAGGAGAACTGATTCTTGGTGGTGAGCACACAATGTGATTTACAGATGATGTAATACAGAATTGTACACCTGAAATCTATGTAACTTTACTAACAATTGTCACCCCAATAAACTTTAATTTAAAAATAAAGTATTCCAGCTAGTGAACAAAGAAGCAATGACAGAATTAGAATATCTAATGAATAAATGAACCTGAACAATGATCAGAATTGTTGCTAACATCACAGAAAGAGAAACCGCCAGATACGATGTGCCTCTATGTATAATACTACTTACGAAAAATTTTTGCCAAAGAATCAAACCTAAATCTGAGCAAGCCTCTATACCTATCTACCAGCATACAAGAAATACAGGGGACATAGGCAAATATTAAGTGGCACTATAGGGATGCAATTGGCAAAATCTAGACTGAAAATTTCTACAGGTGAAACAATCCAAATTCTTCAACAAATAAATTAGAAATTTAGAAAAATAAAGGGATTTGTATTTTAAGAGAAATAAAAGACATATCAACAAATTGCAATGAATGAATATAATTTGAATCCTGTTTCAAACAATTAAACTGTTAAAAAAAAAGATGTTTCTAGCACAGTTAGAGAAACTTAGACACAGAGTGAATATTTGATGATTTTAAGAAATTACTGTTTCGTGGATATGATTACGGTATTGTGGTTATGCTCTTTTAAATTTTATTATTTTTTGTCAATATGTATTTATTTGAGTCAATAAATTTATCTTTTTACCCAATATTCACCAAATTTTCAATTTTATAAATTTTTTAGAATAAAAATATTAGTCACAGTTAACACATGATTCACCATATCTTCTAAGTCAAAGACTTCTATATAGCATTTGCCAGGAAGGTGCTTTTCTAAGAAGTAAATCATCTTTTATTTCTTTTTTTATTTTTAAATTACAGTTGACATACAATATTATATTACTTTCATGTGTACCACATAGTGATTAGACATTTATATAACTTACAGAGTGATCACCCCGATAAATCTAGTACCCATCTAACACCATACACAGTTATTACTATATTACTGACTATATTCCCCATGCTATACAGTACAGTCCCATGACTATTCTGTAACTACAAATTTGTACCTCTTAATCCCCTCCCCTTCCTCCACCCATGCTCCCATCCCACAACCTCCAAAATGCTCTCTGTATCTATGAGTTTGTTTCTGGGCTTTTTTGTTCATTTATTTTGTTCTTTAGATTCCACATATAAGTGAAATCATATGACATTTGTCTTTCTCTGACTTACTCTACTTGGCACAATAGGATATTGTGATTGAATTTTCCATTAAAAAAAGGAAGAGGAGGAGGGAAGATTGATTTACATTCTGCCATACACTGTCCAGGTCAGCTCATTGACGCCCTCCATTTTGAATAACTGAGCCAGTAACTCTGCCAACCCTGGCTGGGGCTGTAGGTATATTGGGGGCATCAGGACCCTCACCAGGTGAGGTCTGGAATTGATTATGATGCTATCGACATAGAATCCAGAGTGACTATGGTAATAACTTGACACACACAGCTCTGGGCACTGCAGTTCTTCCCTAATCCCTGCAATCACCCCTACAAAGATTCTTCTATCTCAATTTCTTGCTTCGTACCCCAGCTCTCACCTAGAATAAAAATCTATTCTAAAACTCTGTCTACTACCTGAGACTGTCACACCCTGCCTCCTTGCCTTTTCTGTTATAATTCCAGCCTTTGTGTCCAATCTCTCCCACAAGGAAATAATAATAATAACAATGATGATGATGATAATATAGCAAACACTTAAAGAGTACTCCTTGTGTGCCTGGCAGTTTCAAATGCATTACATACATCAGGTCATTTAAAAATCCTATGATTTTACAATAATGTTGTAAAGATTTTATAGGGTATCCAATGGACACTTGTCTCATTAGGGAGACCACCTCAGGGATGATGTAGATGCCTGATCACTGCACTATATACCTGAAGCTGAACAATAATGAATGCCAACTATAATTTTATATATATATATGTATATATATGGTTACAGGAAGCGTTGTACAGCATTAGGAATAGAGACAGTGGAAATGTAATGGCTGTGTGCGATGTCAGAGGGATAGTGGATGGGGGAATGGGGGTTATCACTGTGTGAGGGATAGAAATGATAAATATCTATTACATTGTTTTGTGTACCTGAAACTAATGTTTTTTAAAAAGTCCTATGATTTTAGTACCATTTTAACCACCATTTTGCAGATGAGGAAACTGAGGCACTGACTGGTTTAAGTCACACACCCAAGCTGGCGCTGCCAAGGGTGTGGTGGAGCTGGGATTCAGATCTGGGTACTGCAGGTTCGGAGTCCATGCTTCCCCCACATTGGTTATCTAAATCTCTTACAAACAGAACATTCCTATCACTTTCTAACAAATCAGCTCAACCCACCCTTGCTAAATTCCTAAATTCCTGACTGCTTTATTCAAGGTCAATGGCCCTGAAGGTCAAGCAGCTGGAATTGGAAAAGCTGCAGCCAGAGAAGCCCTGCTGCTGATGGCAGTAATTCTGGCTCCCTGAGAGGGTCCTGCATCCACACTGTGGTGTCCCCAGCTCTTGACCTGTGAGCAACAGGGTGTGTGAGTTGGGAAGGCGATTCTGATCCACACACCAAATGGTACAGGAAGCATCTGGTATACCTGCAGAGTTCATTGTAACCGTATTTGACCCGTGTTAAAAGTCCCCTACTTGAAGTGAGAAAACGAATATTTGTATATTGAGGGTGACACAGAGAGGATTACATTATAGTGCGACAGATGAGATTAACAGTATCTAGATAAGTTTTCAAGCACACCTGGGAACACATTACTGACAGACTACAGGAATACACCTAGACACTTTAATTCCCATAGTATGCAGAAAAACACTTAACCTTTAGAATTTCAAAAGAAAACTGCACTCCAATGACATCCAATCTTTTAATTTTGTCTTCTAAACTAAAAAGTTTTTGTGAGTTTTAGGCATCATAGGTGAGGGGAGAGTATTTTTGGCAAGAAATTCACCAAGATCAAGTGTCTTTTGCTATCATTTCAATGTCATGTGGCTTATCATTAATATGCTACTCCTTCCTAATATGTATTATATATACATATAATATACATTTATGAATGTACATAAACATATATATTTATCTCATTAAAATGGTAACTCCTCCCAAATTTATTTATACACACACACACACATTTTTATATACATTTATGTATACATTTCATACAATCCTAACCAGAATCCTAAAGGACTGGGTTGGGAATCAGGGAAAATGATTTTAAAGTACATATGGAAGAATAAATGGCTGCAAACTGATTGCCAGGACATTTTTAAGGGGAAAAAATAGTGAATACTTATGTTATCCAATATTAAAAATTACTGTAAAATACTAAAATAAAAATACTCTGGTATTAGTACAGAAATAAATGGGTCAGTGGTGCAGAATGGAGGATCCAGAAATAGATCCAAACATATATAAGAACTCACTACATGAGCATAAATTCCACAGAGGTGGAATTTCAAATCTTTGCCAAAGAGTAGATTATTTAATATATGGTGCTGACCGAACTGCTAACTACCCAAAAGGAAGCAAAACTAGACCTTTACCTCATACCATGTAATAAACACAAATCAGAATAATACTAAAAGAAAATTTAGGACAGTTTTATATTATCTTAGGATGACAGAGACCTTCTGAAGCAAGATAGGTAACCTAGGAACCATAAAGAAAAGATTCAGTTAACTACATTTTTAAATCTTAATTTTTTGTATAGCAAAAGAGACCATAAACGAAGTGAAATATGGGGAGAAATGGGCAAAGAATAGGAATAGAAGGAAAAATCTGAGTAGCCAAAAATTATGTACTTGGTTGCACAGCCTCATTAGTGGTCTTGAAAATGTAAAATAAAATACCAGTTTTTACCCATCAGATTTGGGAGGGGGCAGAGATTATAAGGCAATTATATCCAGTGATGCTGAAGGTTTGGAGAAACAGGCACTCTCGTATATTTTTGGTGGAAATATGTCACAAATTTTTTGCAAAGTTTGTAATGTCAAATAAATTTTTAAATGTCAATAACTAAATGTCAAATAAATAAATGAAATGTCAAAATTAAAAATATACGTGTTTCTTGATCCACATAGGGGAATCTATTCCTCAGAATAAAAGCACCAATACTTAAGAATACTTAAATATAAGAATGCTCACTGAGACATTTCAATGGCAAAGGAATGGAAACAAATTGAATCTCCACCAACAAAGGAATACTTGAACAAACTGCAGTTTATTTATCCAGGAAATCAGGCTATACATGTAACATTACACTTATTTTAAAAGAATGCTAAGGAAAAAGCACGCCTTTACAAGGGGGAGATTTGGGGGTCACTACCTTAACCAAGTTATCAAATTACTCAGTCTGATGTTATACAATAGAAGTACCCAGAATCATCTTAAACTGTTCTTGCCAAATATGGGTTTCTTTTTATAGTTACAGTCATGGCCAAATATTTGGTAAATTTCAGAAAACACAGGGAACAGAGGAACAAGTTAAACAACACCCTGAGGAAATAATCAGACAAATGCAGAATGTGGGATATTCTGCAAGACAACTGATCTGGTCTCTTACAAAGGTCAAGATTAAGGAAAAATAGGTGGGGAGCTATTTATTCCAAAGTAAAAGAGACTAAAGTGGCATGAAACTAATTGTAATGTGTGAACTTTAATTGGATCATCGTTCTAAAAAACTAATTATAAAGAGACTTTTAAGCACAATTGGGGAAATTTGAATATAAACTGGATATAAGAAGACATAAGGGAACTGTTGATTTTCTTAGGTATATGATAATGGCCTTGTGAGTATGGATGAGAAGGTACTTATTTTTTTAGAAACTGCATGCTGAAGTATTTTGGGTAAAGTGTCATAATGTCCAATTTACTCTGTCTCAAATGATTCAGGAAAAAAAATATTAGGTTGCACTCTATCAAACTGCCATTTTTGTATGTCAAAAACAGTTGAGTATTGTCAACTTTACATGGCTCAACTGGACAAATGGGGGGGCACGCAGCATGAGCACAAATATAGTCAAATGCTAACAGTGACTGAATCTAGATGAAGGCTATAAAAATATTCATTACTATTATTTCACCTTTTCACAATAAAAATAGAAGGGGACAAAACAGATCTATGTCTATTGGGCTGGATGCATAAGTGATATATTATCTAGTTGTTGTTGTTTTTTTTAATGCTGAGGAACATGTATAGAAGAGTCCCATCAATAAGTGGAGTAGAGGGACAACCTATATGTTTTTATAGATATGTCCAACCAAGAAGAAGTGTTCATTGTGAATTAATTAATATTGTTTATCTAAGGATGGTGAAAATACAGGGGGTGAAGCAAAGATTATCAATATTTTCTTTATCTCTGCATTGTTTCACTTGTCAAAGTGAATGTTTTACTTGTATAAATTTTGAAAATCTAATTTAAAAATACATACACCCCATTTATACAGAATCTCCCAGAAATTTGGGGTATAGATTTATTTTTCAAATTTGGGGTATAGATTGTTTTTCAAAAGCAAAGAAGTCTCCAAGAATTCATTTAGATCAGGGTTGGCAAACTATAGTCTGTGGCCAAATCCCACCCTCCATCCATTTTTGTAAAGTTTAACTCAAACATAGCCACGGTCATTCACTTATATGTTGTCTATGGCCAATTGTGTGATACAATGGCAGTTGCTGAGAGGTTGTAAGCAACCGTATTGCCCTGAAAGCTTTAAATATTTACTATTATGTTCTTTACAGAAAAGTTTGCTGAACCTTGATTTAGATGACCATCTTAGCAGATGTTCTCCATCACCTGGACAGATTGCTTTATAATGGAAAACTATTATCCTATTTCAGTGTGCTAGTTTTCCGATGAATTTATAATCATTTCAGCCAGAATAAGACTGCTGGAATTGTGACCTAGGGAAAAGGAATATAGGGAGGCTTAAAAAGTAGTTTCAGAAAAACAACATCATCCTTGACTTTAAATTAATATTGTTAATTCAAATGTTATATATGGGTATACGTTTGCAGGTATTTCATGTATGTTGGTTGATTTGGCCTTATACTGGTATAAGAGCTAAAACCACAAGGATTGATAACTGATGGTATGTTAGCACATAATAAAAATAATTTAAGTCAACACTAGAGTCCAAGAGAATTTTTTATAAAGGTCTGGATATGTATGTCTGAAAACTTCCATAATAAAAAGTATATAATTAATTAATTATATAATGAAAGGAACTAGAATTTATTCCCATATTCCCTTTTAGTGTTGAAATCATAGCCAAGAAAACTGAAGCCAAGAAAACTCTCTCTAGGTCTAATTATGCAGGCTGAAGTATTGATTCAAAGTTGTTGTATTAGTTGTATATCTAAATGATACACTATAATATATAATGGCATTTCTTTCTCTGGAATTCTTTTTTCTTTTCTTTTCTTTTTTTTAAAGATTTTATTGGGGAAGGGGAACAGGACTTTATTGGGGGAACAGTGTGTACTTCCAGGACTTTTTTCTTGCTAGTTGCAGGAGGCGCAGCCCACCATCCCTTGTGGGACTCGAGGAATTGAACTGGCAACCTTGTGGTTGAGAGCCCACTGGCCCATGTGGGAATCGAACTGGCAGCCTTCGGAGTTAGGAGCACGGAGCTCTAACCGCCTGATCCACCAGGCCGGCGGGCCGGCCCTCTTATTCTTTTTTAACAGGAGAGTCAACATTGCATGTGAAGGTTTAGTCCATCTCCCTTCTGATGCAGGAAGTGACCTATTCTAAATCACCTCCAGAGACACCACTGATTTTATGACTGAGAAATACATTCTTTTTACAATCCAAATACTTCACACACAATTCACAAACACCAACACTCAGTTGAGGTCCTAAACTTGATAATGACACACACAAATGCTTTGAGCTTCTAATGGAGATATTTTAAGGTTGACTTTTTCTCAAAACAAACAAAAAAGCAGGAATTTTTTTTAAGGCAATCGTATTTGGGCATATTTCAAACACTTCTGCAATGAGCACTGGCAAAAAATTAACTTCCTAAATGACCCTGTAACAAACACATCCTACACAATGCAGCCGGCTTCCAGGCTCTGCTTGTCAGCATGCTCCTTACCCTGAGAAGCCAGAATGATGGGAAACAAGATGCATGTCTGCAAGGAATAGCTGTGTCTACAATTCCATTATGGTATAATTAATCTTAATTACACATTAAATTCTGCCTGAATGAAAAGACTCACATACTTTGAATCTTGTTTGTGTTGCCTATAATTTTAGTGTGTTATTTTGAGAAATGTAAAATAAACCTTTTAAAGCAAAATGGTAACTTTAAGGACCCTGTTCTAAGAGGCTCACAGCTCAACTGTAGTCAGCCCAGCCCATTTTTCCCATTTGCGGAGGACCAGGTGAGAGAGAGTCTTTTGCATCCCTATTTCCCATTCCCAGGCTGGGAGGCAGCCAGCTGGTGGGAAGGGAAATAGGGATTATATGGCCAGTCACCTGACAAAAGGGGGCGTCACCCACACCTCTCCTTGAGTTTCTGTTTCTCTACATTGTTCTGAAGGCAGACGAGAGACTTGGCTCTTACCTCCTTTTCCGTGCACCATTGTGAGAATTTCCTGGGTTCTCTTTCAATCTCCCCTCTCTTGCTTCCACAGGCGCTTATTAACCTTTTTGGAGCTTCTCCAGGCACACCCAGCAACTCCTACAAGAGCAAAGGATCTTCTTAGAAGGCGGAAAGCTGCACCTCGGCAGCACCTTTATTATGGTACAATTCAGACACAGCCTGTATTTCTGAGGCCAGTATCATGAGATCATCTTTCCATTTGTACCTGTTAAGCCATGGTGCCAGTGAGGATTTTTTTTTAATTTCCATAGAGATAGGAATTCAACTGTTCTATATCTTGCTGAGGGGAAAGAAAAATGTCTGGAACTATTAGAAAAAAACTTGGTCTCTAGAAACGAAAAACAGTTGTGGTTTATACATTTCAGCAGGGAACATTTTGACCCTGAAAAGGACAAATTTTGCTCCTCTTTGGGACAGAGGAGAAAATGTTCACTCAGAGCCCTGCACCTAATGTGGAAGGCTATCAAAGGCACCTTTATACTGAAAACTCTCAGCAGAGGAACTGTGGTGAGAAACAAAGGCTGATGCACAGAAGACGGAGGAAGGCACTGAACGCCTGCAGTAAGAAGGATGATGGATGGAATCATGCAGTGGCTAGAGAAGTGGAGGCTCCACAGGAAACCCTTAGCTATTCCACGCAGCCCAGCAGCACATCTACACCCTTCCTAAACAATATGGTGAAGTGGGGCATCTACTCCATGCAGGGACCCTCAAAGTCCCAGAGAAATGTATGAACTACATCTCTCTCTCCTCAATTTTCCTGCGTTTTCCAGGGACGCTACCTTATCATAGAGTTTCCCTTTATAAAAGATATACCATGTTCATAGATTGAAAGATTCAATATTGTAGAAATGTCAATTCTCCCCGAGGCCACAAACAGACCCACACATATACTGTCACCTGCTTTAGGAAAAAGGGGTTGGGGGCTACTGGAGTACTGTTAATGTACTGTTCCTTGATCTGGGTCCTGGTTACATCAAAATGTTGATGTACTGGGTCCTTGTACATCAAAATGTACAAGCTGTATATTTATGATATGTGTACTTTTCTTTTTGTATATATTATATTTCAACTAAAAGTTTGGCTTTAATCCCTTTGTAAGAATCAAATGACATTTTTCAAAGATTAAACTTATTGTTCAAAGCAGGAAAATAAAAGAAAATGTTCAAAATTTAGATGAATTCAACGGTGATTTGGTTCTTAGCTTCTCTTTTATAGAATTTTAAATAATTTGCCTCTTTTAAATATCTACTGTTTGTTCTCCACTCAAGCAATATTCTGGTCTCTTTTCTTGGGCTATTTATCTTCCCCATTCTTTTTCCTGCCCATGTACTTTAAGGCAAATGAAAGGCTATTGATTAAGAGGTCTTTTCTATCATGCAATTAAACCTCATGCCCCAAGATCCTTTGCTCCAGCCACTGTATCAAGCTTCTTTGTTCACAGAAAACTAGAACAACGGCACTGAAGGAAAAATATAATGTAAGTGCTAAAAAGTCTCACTGCAAATGTTTCCTCTTTGCCTGCTGAGAAATTCTTCCCGTTTTCATAGGGAGCACACAGTTCTTCCTAAAGGCCGTTGGTACTGCACCTGTTATACTCTCCGTGGTGGTCACTTATATTCAGCTAAATGCTTTCATGGATAACAATTAGGTGTTGCAGGACACCTTATAAGTGAGTAATGATCATTTATTACTTAGCTCCATTTGGAAATCTGCAACTCAAGATTCACTGAAGTCAATAAATAGTGGAAAAAAGGGCATTCTGGCATGAAGACTGTTTATATGTTATACTGGATTTGTGCTCATATTCCATTACACTTATTGAAGAGACTTGGAAATTTGATTGTACTCTAGTTCTGAAATTCTACTCACCTAGAGAATCATCCCCAAACAGTGAGATGCATGGCTCTACATATCATGTGTGTCTCTGTAAAATGGGGGGCACAGACAATGGCAACACAAAGATATACTAAAAAAATACATAATGTAACTTGTCTTAATATACTTTTCTGAGTCTAAAAATATGCCAGACCAAAAGAAACATATTTACATAAAAAGCAGACAAGGTCAAATAACAAAGAAAGCCCTTAATTAGTTGTAATCAACTTTAATTTGCATACCGTATATAATTCCTAAATGATTGTTAATAATAACTTTATATAATGGACTTCCAATTTTCATGAAAATGGCACATTTTGATAAGCAGACACAAAACCCTAGTACTAATAAGGTTTAATTTGCATACATTAGACTGATTATCCAAACAAAAGGATTACAGTATTACTTCTCCATACCTTTATATCCTTATTATGCACATTTATTAACTTCACAAAAGCTAGCTGTTAGTGACAAACAATAGCCATGGTTGAAAGAAAAATCTAAGGAATGAATAAGGTACATTTTAATGCTAAAGAGCAAAGTTTATACATCATAAATGCTGAACTTAACTGTTTGCTGGCTAAAGGGGCTAGAATTCCACAAAGAGTGCTTCATCTTCTGAATAAACCAGCTTGTATTTGTTACCTTAAAAAAAAAAAGTGCCCTAATACACTTCATCACTCGAATTTCATAATGAATTTATCTCAAGCTAGAAAGCCCAGACACTGTAGTATGCTGAGAATTCATGAACAGCCACGGAATTAAGCTGTAAATGTGTAGTTCTAGGGTGCAGTGTTAATAAATATATTTCAACAAGCTCAGTTTTCAGCAGAGTAAATAATAATATAGGTGGCATTAGTATTGATATCGGTTCCTAATGGTATCATTTATACCCTGCAATTAAAGTTTAAGCACTAAATAAAGCATTATTAGGAGATCTGGGTTGGCTTTTCTTACACGTGAACACAAATGAAGCTCACGAGTGTTTGGATAGGAGCCAAAAAAACTTGAAACTTCACCACAAGCTACTTCCGGGGTTTTAACTCCGTGCTCTTGCTACTTGGCAAGATAGAGAATTAGAAGACCAGGAAATGGTTTCCAAAGAAGCCAGGAGGAACTGGAAGCCCCAGGAACTGAAATGAACACCACCACAGTTAACCATGACCCTTCCACATAATATAAAAGATAAGAGGCACCGGGTAGAAATTTGTACATCTCAATATCCAGGAAGATTCTCGTTAGTGTTGTGCTGAACATTCTATGCTTAAAATAAGACATCTTTATCTCTGTGGAAGGAAAAAAGGCTGTGATTCTACCCGTGTTTCCTATGAACTGTTGCTCCCTGCTCAGAGCTCCAAAGCACTACCAAGGGCTGGGTTACGAAGTAGATGCATTTTAACCGACAATCCTGTATTGAACAGGATTCTACAACTTTCCCTGTTACATTTCCAGAGCCTAGAAAATACCTGAATCAATAGATGAGTTCATTTACCCACTTGTCAAACAACTGAACACTATAAAGGAAAAGCTGGCTCCGAGATGCCCTGCCTCACCCCCTAGGCCCCACCCCAGACACCCCAGATGTAACTTCCCTAATGGATGTTCGTTGTCTTTATTTGATCAAGTGTTCTAGAGCTGCCCTAAAACTGTTACAGGTATTTGAGGTGAAACATCTGTCAACCAAAATAAGACTGGAAGGTTAATAGAAAGTTATGCTTGTCACATGAACAAAGGAGTTCCACTGAATTTTGTTCTTCCCAATATGAACTTAAAGCTTCTAAATCTATTTCAAATTGGAGAAGTAGTAGTAAACAGTTCTCCACCATTTGATGTGAGAACCACCATGCAGAACTCATAACAAAACAACAAAAAAATGCTACCACTCTGAATAGAGCCATTACTGGGATGCTAAATTAGTGTAGTTAGAAAAAAATTCAAAATATCACAATAAAAATGATATTGAATGTCAACTGTAATTGAAAAAAAATAAAATTAAAAAAAGGAAAAAGAAAAAAGAGTATGCAAACAGAAATTCCATTTTATTTGTGGTTTACTTGGGTTTTTTAAATTGTGATTTATTTTCAACTTTTAATGATGCTTCTTTTTTGCCCTTACTGAGATAATTGTTTCTTCTAATCTATTAACACAAATTTTATTGACAGATTTTCTAATGTTAACAATTTTGAATTTCTGAGATAAGTTGTATTTGATCAGTTTTTATTTAAAAAACTACTGAATTCAAGTTTTTTATGTTATATTTGGTAATTTTGCATGTATGTTTTCAATAAAACTGGTCTGTAAAAAGAAATCACAATAAAACAAGGTTTTTACCCTTCAGATTCTAAATTGACATAAAATGATGACAGTGCCTCTTCACACTACTATTTTGCCAACCCCAAAGTCAATATCTGAAGGGGTCCACAATGGTTCCATGACTTTGTTGGGGTCATCTATACACAGAAGAACACAGAACTTTGGTCCTGAAAAATAAATACCATACCAATACAGTGTATCCAAAGATAATATTTAGATGGTAACTTCCTTTTGACAAACTCAAAGGCTTAGCATATTAATCGTATTGTAATGTCCTCAACTGTCTCTCTCTATATGTGGATTTTCAAAATGGGGAGACTCTGGCCCAGCCTGGGTAGAGGCATAGTCCTTTCAGCCAGGGGCAGAGCTGGAACTGCATGGACCCCTCCCAGGTAGCTGTTTTTTGCACTGCTCCACCCTGGCCACTGAGTGGGAGGCTAAGCTTCTGGACCCAGACACAGCACAAAAACAAAATAAAACAACGTGTGACAAGAAACACTATCTCCAAGCAGAAACATAACTTCCATTAGCATTTCCTTTGCTCAAAGTGATGGCGTACACTACCAAAGAAATAAATTCACACTCCAATTCTCTTTCTATCTTTTCTCTGTGCATTGTGGAAGAGAAATAAACATCTCTTTGTCAATTCAGATGTGTTGTTTTTCATATGCTATGCTGCAGATCAGAGAGCACTTCAGATTATACAGAGAACAAAGACCAGCTCGCCTACTTACCTAATTACTAAGAAATGTCCATCTTTAGCAGTGTCTTCTAATAATACATCAGCTGCCACCATGATTCAGTCACATTCCAGGAAGACTTCTAACGAAGGTATGAAGCCCAACTCAAACTTGAGAAGATAAAAACTCACAAAATAGGTCTCACTTCGGAAGCACATATTCTAAAATTGGAACGATACAGAGAAGATTAGCATGGCCCCAGTGCAAGGATGACACGCAAATTCATGAAGCACTCCATATTTTTTTTTAAAAAGTTCACAAAATAAAAACACGTAAATTATTGTCCTATTAATCTCACCTACCAAGCCCCAAATCACTGTGGCCTAAAGGGGCCAGCTAGAGCTGCAGCCAGCTCCAAAGGAATCATTTAAAACATTCAAATTCCATGTGCGTACCTTTGTATCTCATCTACTTACATGACAATATAAATGCATTGTACATTAGTTTGTCTGGGATATGATGGTGCTGAACCTAGTACCATCTTTGGTGGGCCAATTCCATTATTTAATATTTTCCCTTCCTCTCAGTGAAGGCATCCAATCTTCTTTTCACCCACCACAGTCTTCTCTAAGAGTTAAAAACCAAATTACTTCACTAAAGTTAAGAATGCCAGACCACAGCAAATCCTTCTGCTGCATTTCTAAATGCCCTTTAGAAGCTAAGATAGGAGCTGGAGATGGTAAACTTACAGCTTATGGTTTTCTTTTCTAGAGCTTATTGTTTTTTTCTTTCACTTAGCCCAGGATTCCTGTTTGTGAAACTGAGATGTCCTTATAGTATATCCAAGTGAATGAGTTTTTTGGGGGGAAAGCATTTCGCATACATAGATCTGAGGTCACCACACCATCTGATAAATCAAGTTTATATCTAGTGACACTTTACTTATGCCTGGGGTGATCACAGATCTCACTGTGCCCAGGGTAGTCCTGGGTTTTGCCTGTGGTCCTAGAGAATTAAAAGTGCCCCTTTTCACATTCCAAAGTGTCCTGGTTTGGATGATAAATTACATAGTCCATTTAAACGGTTTCCCAAGTATTGGGTAACATACTAGGTTTGACAATTAAGTTCCCGAACTTGTTGCAACCATGTTGTTAACCTTTTTTGATATCAGAGGGATTATTCATTATGAATTTGTACCAACTGGACAAACAGCTAACCAAGTTTACTATGTGGAAGTGCTGATAAGACTGCATGAAAAAGTTAGACGACCTGAACCTTTCGTCAACAATTCATGGCTCTTGCATCACGACAATGCACCAGCTCACAGGCACTGTCTGTGAGGGAGTTTTTAGCCAGTAAACAAATAACTGTATTGGAACACCCTCCCTACTCACCTGATCTGGCCCCCAATGACTTCTTTCTTTACCTGAAGATAAAGGAAATATTGAAAGGAAGACATTTGGATGACATTCAGGACATCAAGGGTAATACGATGACAGCTCTGATGGCCATTCCAGAAAAAGAGTTCCAAAATTGCTTTGAGGGGTGGACTAGGTGCTAGCGTCGGTGCATAGATTCCCAAGGGGAGTACTTCAAAGGTGACCGTAGTGATATTCAACAATGAGGTGTGTAGCACTTTTTCTAGGATGAGTTAGCGAACTTCATTGTCTGACCATGTAATGTATGATGTCTGTGTTGTGGGTCCTTCTCAACCCCGAGAGCATTAGTTCAATATCATAGATATACTACACTATATTGATACTTCATATTGGTAGCTCATATTGACAACTTTTTTTTTATTATTGGGGAATATTGGGCAACTGTGTTTCTTCAGGGCCCGTCAGTTCCAAGTTGTTGTCCTTCAATCTAGTTGTGGAGGGCGCAGCTCACGGGCCCATGTGGGAATCGAACCAGCAACCCTGTTATTCAGAGGTCACGCTCTAACCAACTGAGCCATCCAGCCACCCCCGACAATTTAACATTTTTAAATCACTTCTAGGTACTTTCAAATTTTGGGATCCATACAACAAGCCCATATAGTGTGAGTGGAGATATTAGCATCCCCATTTCCAGCTAAGACAAAGATCACTGATTTGCCTAAGACCACACACTAAGGCTTCTTTATTCCTACTCTAGAAGTGCTCTTTCTATTAAACCACAATAGAAACCTACAGAATAGTATTGAGATCGGACTCTTTTTAATACATCATTCAGCTTATTTTCCTAGCAAAAGGAGGTCTTGGAAACAAGTCCTACAGTTTTTTGTGGCCTGACAATAACCCTTTCACAAGTGTTGAATTTCCTATCTCTCTGGATCAAATGAAATTACAACCCAAGATTAAAATAAGACTTTTTAAATTGTAAAGTCAGTAAGCTTTAGAGAATGGAAAGAAAGGGACTCGTTTACGAGGCTTTACGTGTGAATTCAGGCAGGTCTTTAAAGTCTTGAAGCTCTGTCCTCTAGAGTAAAGAGAAATGGATCACAACACAAACATTTTCCATCATGGGCATTTCCTAAAATATTATCTACCTAGAATTTTCTTTGCATCCATCCTAGAAGCATTGGGATCTGGGACGCTACGAAGCACTGAAGAATGAATGTCCCCTTGCCTTAGTTTTCAGGACACCGTGCTCTCCTAGTTTGACCCCTCTGGCCACTCCACATCCTTCTGTACCAGACCTTTAGATTTGTGCATTCAGCTGGATTCCTCAGAGCTTAGTCATAAACACTCTTCCCTTCTTCTTCGTCAGCAGAAGCTATCAACTGGCAGCAGGCAAGTCACTTCCAATACATCTGTGTTTTATCTGACCCAGGTCTGTTTTTTTAAATTGAGCCAACATTTAAAACCAAGACTTCTGTAGTCAAATCCAGATTCCTGGCTTCAGGTGAAAATCTACGCAATTACCACAAGGCAATATATGGCTGGAATAGAGCAGACAGCCCCAATCACTGACTCAAACAAAACATGCATCTGGCCTATATTCTCTTAGGTTACCTTTCTGGGCCCTATAGGCATCGGAGTTTGTAGTCTCTAGTCCACATACCTACCACGGCTTCAGGGACTATCTCTGCATACTAACAATGTCCATTTGGACATTTTCTGAAGTCCAACTCCACGCACCAGTGTGTCCTGAGGTCCACACCACATATCTGTGTCCTTAAAGGTCCAGGTGTACATACCACCTGTCCTCTGAGGCCCAGACCACACACCACATGTCCTCTGCAGTTACCCTTATTCATGCATGTCCCCTGTGGTCCAGGGCCATATGTCGAGCTGCCTGCCCAACATCTCCAACTGAAGAACAAAAACAAGGGTATCTCGTATTCAGCATCTCCAAAACTGCTTTTCCCCAAATCTGACCACCAGTGTGGTTTATCTCAGGAACAAAAATACTGTTTCAAGCTAGACATCTGAGACTCATATAAGACACCTTCTTATCCTTCAAACTGTACATTCAATAATCACCAAGTTCTACTGATTTACCTCCAAAACATCTTTCCAATGTTCCCATCTTCACTTTATCCACCTTGGACCACACCACCATCATTTGCATCCTAAACTATGCAGTCTTTTCCTCATTAGTCTTCCCACATGCATACCTGCACTCTTCCAATCCACTGCCTTGATTAAAATTTTTCAATGGCTTCCCACTATTTTGAATCCTTAATGAGGTCCTCTAAATCTTTTATGAGCTGACCCTCCAAATTGTTTTAGTATCATCGTCCTTGGTCCCTTTCCTCTATAGCTTCACTGGCCTTCTCTGAGTTCTTTGAAAATGCAGCCTTCTTTCTTGTTACAACACCCTCAGACAAACTCGTCTCTCTATCTGACACTTACCACCTTCCTCTCCCCGTCCGACCAGGTCAGTCTTTCCCAAATTGTTTCAGTATCATAGTAGACACAAGCATGGTGTTTGTAGATCATGCTAGGGGAATACATGAGACCATACGCAGCTAGAAATGACTATCCTTGAGTTCTGCCCCAGCCCCCAAGCCTGGCTGCCCCTGAGAGCTGGAGAGTGATTTCTCAGCTGGCCTGTAGCCCACTTTCAGCACTGTGCCCCAGCACACCTGCTGGGAGACCCGGCCCAGATGAGTGGTTCTCAAAGTGTGGTGAAGTGGCAGCAGCAGTATCACGTGGGAACAAGTTAGAAACGCAAATCATCAGCTCCACCCCAGGCCTACTGAGTTAGAAACTCCGGGCTGAGGCCCAGTCATCCCAGACCCCCACAATCGCTCAGGTGCCCCTCCCTGCTTTTTATTTTCATAGCACAAAGTACTTCTCTTTCACACTATATAACACAAACACTACCAATTAATTATTTATGTAGTCATCGTTCATAACACACTGTAATCTCTACGAAGCTAAAGACAAATTTTCCTTATTTACTTTGATCCACAGAGCACAGAGAAATGGGCAGGGGTGACCAGAGACTTTACCAAGAATAAGGACATAGTCTCGCCTTTTCACAAGTCCCCAAGGCTTTTAAAATATCTACCTGGGCATGCTCTCCGCCTAGACGGTTAGCAGCCTAGGTCCAAGATCTTATTTTAGGTTGAGTACACAGAAAGTACAACTCGAAGGAGAGACTCACCAAAGGTGAAGTCACCAACAAAGGCAAGCGGCTGAGATTCGGCATTGTGATCTTGACTGCCGCTGGCTGCGGGGGTGGGGGGGAAGTGGACAGAAGAACCTCGGGCCATCAGCCTGCGTGCTGTGGAAATGCAAGGCCCTTTTGACCATTCAACAGGCCTTTCACAGTGGGGGGCCTAGGGTGCTTTTGGAGCCAGGCGGCAGGTGTACTGTGGTCATTAGAAGCCTTTGGGCCACCATCCTTCTCCTGCACTGCTTGCAGGGGCTCTTCCGGTCACAAGCAAGCCCACCCCTAGGGTTCCGTGGGTCATTTGGTCCCTAATCTGCCCGTGAGCTGGGGAACCGAGGGTTAACCGGCCTTCAGCCTGCCCACACGCTGTGAAAATGGGATCCGTTTTGGCCACCTGATAGGCCTGGCAGGTGTGGAGCCCAGAGCTCTCCTTGCTATTCAACAACCTGCCCACGGGCTGGAGAACTAACCCTCTCGGCCACCGTCCTTCGCTCTTGATGGCGTATCCAGTACCTTTCGGGCTATGCGCTGCTCCCCATCTGCAGAACTCAATCAGG
Source organism: Rhinolophus sinicus (assembly GCF_057876585.1). Taxonomy (NCBI): domain Eukaryota; kingdom Metazoa; phylum Chordata; class Mammalia; order Chiroptera; family Rhinolophidae; genus Rhinolophus; species Rhinolophus sinicus. The sequence goes on along the minus strand of NC_142518.1, from coordinate 17,327,952 downwards.
AGCCCTTCCTGCCACCAGCCAGCCTGAAATCCACCCATCCGAGAATTCTTCATGATCTCAGCCTGCAGCGGAATTGGAAACAAAAAGGCCTTCCGCCCTCAGAGTACTGTGAAATACAAATGCCTTTTTTTATATATATACATATACCTTTTGGTGACCGTCTTTCCCGAGCTCTGGTGTTCCAGAGGGCCTCCAGGTCACCAACCTGATTCCCCGCGTGGGTTGCACAGGTCCTTCCGGCCCTCAGCCGTCTCTGCGCGCCGGGAAACCGAGGGCCTTTCCACCAGCGCTCCGGCCCACAGCTGCCGTACGCAATTGGGAGCCTTTCGGGCCACCGTACTGGCCTCAACGTGCTGTAGAGCAGCGTGCCCCTCCCGCCTTCCTACCAACTGCGTTTTAAGGAAGCAGGATCCTTTTCGGCTGCCACCATATATGCCTGCTGGTGTCCCGAGGGGCTTTCCTGTCAGAAACCTGACTACCTGCTAACTAACAGTCCACACAGGTATTATCATTTCGTCTCCCAGCCTGCCATGCCTGGGTCAGGCAGGGTGTCGTGCGGGGGACCCTGCTCTCTGCGCCATTTGTTGTGCATGGCGGCCTGCGGGGTCTCTGGTCCCGCTCCCCACATAAGAACACAGGACATGGAGAGGCCAAAAAGGAACACCCAGGGAGCCATAGGTAGGGGAGTCATACCTCTATATTCTCGCTGGCGGCTGGACTCACACGACCTGCAACCTGCTGTCCGCTTCTCTGCCTGCCAACCAGCCCAGTGACTTCCTCCACTTGTTGGCCATTCGGCCCCATAGGATCCACGTGTCCTCCTCCAGGTGGCTGAGGTTGGAGGAGGTGGAGGAACTGGACACCAGCAAGGAGCCGCTGTTCTGCCAGGAGCCGTTCACGGAGCACATGGACTTGGAGTCGGCCTCCAGGAGCTGGTTCTGCTCGTCAAGTTTGGCCAGCAGCTCCAGCTCATCGGGGTTGAGGTTCTCAGAATCAGAGGTAGGGGAGCAGGTGGGGGCTGCTCGGTCCGTTGGCAGGCAGAAAAGCAGACAGCAGGTTGCAGGTCATGTGACTCCAGCCTCCAGTGAGACTATAGTGCCATCAGCGACACTACAGTGGTATGACTCCCCTATTTGTGGCTCCGTGGGTGTTCCTTTTTGGCCTCACCATATCCTGTGTTCTTATGTGGGGATCGAGAGCTGAGACCCTGCAGGCAGCCTTGCATGACAAATGGCACAGCGAGCAGGGTCCCCAGCACAACAAATGGTGCAGCAAGCAGGGTCCCCCGCATGACACAGGGTCATCTGGCCATCAGCTTGACCATGTACTGTTGAATGGAGAGCACTTGGGACAATTGTACAGGTGTCTGGTGCTGAGCAACCTAGCGCCCTTTAGGCTATTAACCTGCTCCTGAGCTATTGAGGCACAAACTCTTTCAGCCACCATCTCTCCCATGCACTGGGGACCCCGGGGCCCTTCCACTCACTGTCTGGCCTTGCACTGGTGCCACAGGGCCCTCTGGGTCACCAGCCGTGGTTCTATCTGTCCTTCAGGCACCCACCTGCACGTTTGCTGGAGAACCCTACCTGTGTGCTGTGACATGGAGTGCCTTTTTGGCCCCAGAGGACCTTCCCATCTACCCACCTTAAACCTGCCAGCAATGCTGGGCTCAGGGGTCCCTTACAGCCTGCACACGTACTAAGGTCACAGGGGAGTGGGAGCCCTCAGGTACTGGCCTGCCCGCTTGCTGTGAGATCTAGAGCCCTATCAGCAACCGTCCTTCCTCGCACTGTTTCTCCAGGACCCTTTCTGCCACCATCAGTCCTCCAGATAGTTCTTTGTGCCAGTTACCTGGAGGAACCTTCCCGCCACCAGCAAGCCCACACACTAGTTTACCCGGAATCCTTTTGGCCCTCAGACTTTTCACCTACTGTGGAACCAAGGGCCCTTATAGTGCAAGAACAGCCATAACCATATGTAAATGAATGGGCATGGCTGGATTTAGCTCACAGGTGTGTTTTTCCCTCCAGTGATCTATAGTACTATAACTCTAATTTTAGCCAAGCCCATGGCTATACAGGATAAATATTACAGTTCCAAGCCTCCCTTGCTGCTAAGTGTGACAATGAGCCTAAATTCTGGTCATTGAGATATAAGAAGGAGCAATGTGTGCAACTCCTAAATCATGCCCAAAAAGGGAAGAGATGTGACCTCTTCTTCCCCTTCCCCCCCTTCCCATTGGCTGGAATGAGCCATCTTGGGTCATATAGATGAAGGCAACATGCTAGGAACAAAAAAGGAGACTAGGACCTTGATGACTTCCTGGAGTAGAGCCACTATATCAGCTCCAACTTTTATATAAAAGAGAAACAAGCTTCCAACTTGTTGAAACCACTATTGTCACTGAGTCACATGCACTCCAATCCATATCTTAACAAATGTGCCCGATTTCACCAAAAATCAAGGAGTTAGTTCAATTCAACCTTTCAATGACAAATAAAAACCAAAGTCAGAGACCCAAGCACAAGAGAGTAAGAAATGTCTCTTGAATCTTTTGGCTTCCTACCATCTCCTCTGCTACCATCTTCTCTTTTAGAACACTTGCCACTCACCAGCTTAAAACTTTCAGTGGTTTTCCAATGCTTTTAAAACACAGACCAGACTCACAAAAACGAACTCCTAGTTCTCTCATCTGCCACCCTCTCCAGTTTCACGTGCATCAAACTCACTTGGCTCTCCCCACTCTAGCCACATCGTCTTTCTTCCCGTCGTACTTGCCACGCTCCTCTACATGCCGTCACTTCTGCCTGGAATGCTTTTCTTCCCTACCCTCATCACTGACTTCACTTGAGCTTACCCTTCAGTCTCAGCTCAAACATCACTTCCCGACCTTGACCTTGATTCGCCAAAGGCCACATTATGGGCTCTCCTGGCACCGTGAGCATGTCTGTCAAGGACTTGTGTCACAGTTACAGTTTTCCATTTGCTTTGCGATGATTTGATTAACTGTAAGCTGTGTGGGTATAGGGACCACATCTGATTTTGCTCACCACCGTATCCTGATGCAGGGTTCCCATAAAGTAAATGAATCCTTGTGACAGAGGTCCCTATTGCAAAAGCAAGGTAACATACTTCATAATGGTATTCGGTCTTGCCCTGTGTCACTTAGGAATGGCTTAAATTAGATCAGAGGCTTATTTCCGTCTCATATAAAATACGTATAGAAGCAGGAGGTTCAGGACCAGAGAATGATAATTCTATAATAGGGACCCAGGTACCTTCCAGCCTGCCACTCTGCCATCCCTAGGATCTGACTCTTGTCTTTATGGTTCATTCTGGCTGCTAGAGCTCCAGGCATCACATCTACTCCAGGCAGTAAGTGTGAGGAATGGAGAAAAGGGCCTGTTTCCTCTCTTTTAAGGTGACTTCCTAGAAACACCAAATAGCACATCCTTATCCAGAATTTAGTCAAATTGGCCGCTTTCCCTGAAAGAGAGGCTAAGGATTGTGGTCTTTCAGCTGCACTACAATGTGTCCAAGTAAAAATCAGGGTTTTCCAATATATGGTTATGGAAGAACCGACTCTGGGTGGGGAACACACAATAGGATTTATAGATGATGTCATACAGAATTGTACACCTGAAATCTATGTAACTTTACTAACAATTGTCACCCCAATAAACTTTAATTTAAAAAAAAAATGAGGGTTCGGTTACTAAAGGACATAGGGAGTACTTTGGTTATCTATTGCTACCTGATAAAATACCCTAAAATTTAGTGGCTTAAATAAAAACAGCCAAAAAATACATAACCATTTTATCTCTAATGGGTCTGTGGCTTGAGTGGGCTGAGCTGGGCGTTCTTCTACTGGTCTCACTCAATTGTAGTCAACTAAGATGCTAGAATGCTTGGGCCTCTCTCTCTCTCTCTGTGGTCTCACAGCCTCTCCTCTCCATGTGATCTCTCTCTAATGGGGTGGCCAGAAACACAAAGCAGAAGTTTCCAGGCCTTCTCAAAGCTTAGGCATGGTGTCACTTTACCACCTTCTACTGGTCAAAGCAGTCACAGGGCCAGTCCAAATTCAAGAGAAGAAGAAATAAACATCACTTCTCTATGAAGAGAGTAACAGAGTTTGCAGCCTTCTTCAACCCACCACCAGGAGAATGGATGCTTGGAGGCTATTAGCAGTCTTTGTCTCATGTCCCTTCAAGAGAAACCATCTCACAGACTAAGAGAGGGCCATTGCTATATAAAACTTGAAAAGAAATACTGGCTATTATGCTTAGAATTTTAAAGAAATCGGAGTAAGACTAATGATAATCTGACAGCAATCCTCATGCCAGCTCTTCATAAAGCCCTAGTAAAGTTTTAAAACTGTGAGTAAAATAATCTATGCACAACATTAACAAGCAATTGAGAACAAAATTCGTAGGAGAGGAAATACAATTGGCATATTGTCACATGAAAAAAATACTTGAACTCACTAGTAAAGAAATGCACATAAAAACAATAATAAGCTATTAGGTTTTGTTCATCAAACTAACAATATTTTATAAGATTGAAAATACCTAGTGTTATCAATGTTGTTTGTAGGAGTATAAAGTGGAATGATGTCTTTTTAAAGGGCATATCTATAAAGTTTAAACAGTACATACTTTTTAATGGAGCAATTCCAGTCTCAAATCAATATTCCATAAAAGTAAGTGTATGAATATTCAGAAACATATGTAAAACAACGTACATTTTAGCATTCATATATCACACAAAATAAGCTAACTTTTATTTAGTATCTACTATGCTGCAGGTCCTTCTATCATTCCCGATTTTCAGGTGAGGAAACTGAGTCTTAAGAGATTAGTTAGATTGCCCAAGGCCACAGCCAGAAAATAAAAAGAATGGGATTCAAGCTAGGTCTCGCAGATTCCAGAGCCTAAGGTGTTACACACTGCACATCCTGCCACAGACGTCTTCAGAAACCTTCCCAAGTGTGGCAGATGTGCACTGTCTTAGGATTACCTTTTTTCTCATTTATCCTTGCCATCTTATTGGCAGTCCAAGCTGCTCAGAAGAGCAAGAGATAAAACTGCTGGGGTGAGGGGAAAGTTACCGAGCTTGGAGTTAGAAGAACTAGATTAAGTATGTAGCTATTTTACTATAACAAAAATTGTAGGTGGAAAACAACTATAATACATAATGCTGGCAAGGTTGTAGTAAAATTGATACATTCATATATTGCTAGTAGTGGTATAAATTGGTTCAACCAGTTAGTGAAATTTGGGGCAATATTTCAAGAGACATTAAAAGGTTCACACTCTTTAATCAGAAATCCCATTCTTAGGAAATTAAAGGAAATACTAATGCAAAAGAATAAGTTAGGCATACAGAGGTTTTCATTATAATGTTATTTGTAATAGCAAAACAATTAAAATATTAGGTTGGTGCAAAGGTAATTGTGGTTTTTGCAATTATTTTTAACCTTTTAAACCGCAATTACTTTTGCACCAACCTAATAACACAAATGTCCAATACAGGGGAATGATTCAACAATGATTAAGGCTTTGTATTTGACAAGAACCACAGCTGTTCACCTTTTTTTCTCAGACTCCTTTGGCTCTTCAAGCCCTAATTCTCACACAGCTCCAGGTGCCTGTGTTAAATAAAACAACAATCACTAAGGCACATTTTAGCCCTGCAGAACCAGAATGGAGTCAGCCTAATGTTTTCTTCACATTTCAGAAACTGAGAACACGCTCCACCTGCCCTCTTTTAGCTCTGCATAAGTCCCCACTCGTTAGCACATTTGCTGTTTATGGTTGTAACTCCCTCACAGTTTTCTTGTCATTTCCAAAATGTTTTCTTCCCCGAAGTTATGCAGAAGCTTATGGCATTCAGGATGCCCGCCAGAACTCTGAGAGGTATTGGGGCCTCGCGGTCTCCCACATCAGCGTGAAAGAGGCCAAATCACAACTTTTCCAACTGTGAAGCCTGGTTGAGAGATGACCTATAATTATAAGAAATGAATCAAACGGTGATTATTTTTATTGATGTCAAGCTGCATTTTTACAATGAGCTGTGTTCTGAAAAAGAGAGTGTTGTTCGTTCCTTCGTTCGTTTGTTCTTTCCTGGCCGGTGTCCAGCTCCACAAGCTGCTTATACACTATATGCACAGAATAGAATTGGTTCTTGAAGTTTTGTCCAAAGGGCCCAGGAGAAGTTGTTTGGAAACACTGAACACTGCAGGGGGCTGCCAGTTTTGAGGATGGTGTGAGCCAGAACAATGGTCATCTTGATTGAACAATTATGGTATCAGAACAATACACCAAATGCTTTAGGGAGTTAAAATGTTCTCTGCCTAATGGCTGCATGTTCCATATAATTATTTTCTTTGTGTGCTTATTGAAACTTTAAAATTGCCTTTCATTATGAATTGTGTTTACAATATAGGTGATCTCTTTTTCCTCCATGTTCTAATACTGCCAGGTAGTGATGACATATGTGTCTGAATATGGTACGTATCTTTTTCTTGGATATTATCTTTTTTTTCTTCTTAATTCTATCTTTAAGGTTTTTTGAAGCCAACTTCTTTTCTACAAAAGCTCTGTTTATAGAAGGTAGCCAAGAGTAGAAAGGGGGTGTAATTCACAAGTCCCAAATTGTAGTCTCCCACCTGCTACCAACAAGCTGTGTGGCTGTGGACAAGTCAGTTCATCTCTCTCTGACCCTCTAGTTACTCATCTGTAAAATGGGCAAGATTTACATAGGTAAGGGCAACTGTCTTGAGTCAGACCAGCTGGGTCCACATCCTGGCCCCAGTTCTATGACCTTGGGCAAATTACTGCTTCCTTTGCCTGAGGGGATCAACCATCCCAGTTTTGCCTAGGACTGAGGGATTTGCTGGGACACAGGACTTTTGGTGTGAAAACCAAGCAAATCACTGGAAAACCAGGGTCAGTTGGTCACTCTTTCTGTGCCTCAGTTTTCTCATCTGTAAAAGAGGGGTCATAATAAAACCATCTTCATAGGGTTGTCAGAAGAATTAATCAGTGTGAAAAGCACTTAGGACAATGGCACATAGTAAGTGCTCAATACATGTTAGCTATTGTCAGGATTGTCTTCTCTAAGGTGGCTTCTGTCTTCTCTATTCCATCCCCCTCTGTTACTATTTCCCCATCTCCCTTTCGCCTCTTTTCTATTTAACAGCTGAAAGTCTTAAATATGAGCACAGTTAGTATTAAACCCTACATGCTGTGAAATCCTTTGTTTTACCACTACAGACAACACCAATGATGCCTTCAAAATGTTTGTAAGCAATTTAATATATCTCTCATTGGAATGTCACAATTTTCAAAGTGATACTGCAGCCTCCCTTTATTGTGATGCAATAAAAGGTTACTCTAATGTCGTTTCCTTCACATAAACAATACCAAAATACTTCAATCCAAAAGCTGAAGAAGAAAAAAGGAAGGTGAGAAGAAACAGGTAAGAGGTGGCCTATGATGAGACGGATGGGCAGCATTTTCTGTGCCAGTTCCCCTTCCTGTCTTCACTAAAACATTTCTGGGTGAGATCTTTCTGTGTTCTAAGCAGTGGGAGCCAATCCTGCCCAATGGGATGCTTGGAAGGTGGGGGGAGTTGTGGAAGAGGTGCCTGCGAAGAACAAAAGAGTGCAGATGAAACCTCCATAAACAAGGCCCCCTCAGAGCGGGGGAAACAGGATTCAACATACACCCAGTGCAAGTGGGACTTGGTAGGGAAGTGAGAGACTGAAAATCTCTCTCCCTTTTCACTCCCCATCCTGTGATGCCTAGTATAAGTATGCCATATTTTTGAAGGCGATAAAGGGAAATGGGTGAAAGAAAGGACAGGCATTTTCTTTGATGATCAGTCCCTTTTGCAGTTGGCAGAAGGTAAAAAGCCCTTCCTGGATATTTTCGCCCCGGGGCCCCAGAATTCAAATCATCTGATCTTTGTTTACAATTCTCACTATGGGGCATACATCACCCTACCCCAAAAGCCAGGCCTGCATTAGAAAGAAAGGAAGGAAGGAAGGAAGGAAGGAAGGAAGGAAGGAAGTTTGGAATTGATTCTCCCGTGTGGAAGACTGTCAACAACTGCAGTTTCTATTTGTACTATTTAAATAGCGTTGGTGGTCTCTTCTTTCTCAGAAAAGGGAAATTTTACACCTGTTAGATTATAGTCTTGGAGCTATGTATTAGGAAGAACCTACAGTGACAGATAACGCCAACTCTCTATTATCCATGAAAAGAAATAAGTAAAAATCACTGCTAGTCTAAATTTCAGTTGAACTGTGGGTTTCAATCTCCTTTCTTTCCAGCCTTTTTGGGATTCTCTGAGTAAAATACATTGGTTTTAATTTTTTCTTAATCCATTGCAAGCCTTAAACTGGGCGAGTAATAAACAATGAAATGGTCTCAACGGCAGTGAAGGGGGGTTTTGAGGGAAAAGAATGAGGCTTGGATAAATAAAGGGTGATAGGGGGAAGATCCATCAGCAGCCACCCCATGAGAATGAAAAATTAATCGCCATTTGCCCAAATAAAATACCTCCGACGCTCCCACAGCCACAACGCAATTCTCCGCTTCAGAAAAGATGCACAAAGCTGCTCCCTAGGCCGGGAACTGTGCTAAGACCCGCAAAGTCTGAAGTGCGGTGAAAGAATGTGATATTTAGAGGCACCCAATACAAAATTTCAGGCGTTGGTGAGAAATCTATGATTTCCCACTCAAAATCGTCTGTTTGGGATCTTGTCATTTAATCCCCAAAGAAAAACTGCCAATGCTCCCTTGCGGCGCATTTGCATCTGAGCAGATAGTTTTGCTCTTCTCCTCCCACCTTGTTTGCCTCGACTCTCGGCCTGCACCTGCCCCCGCGGGCTTTTTCCAGTGCCGGTGGGTGTTCCCGCTGGCCACCGCCCCGCCCGCGCCCTCTCGCGGGCGCCATAGTCCCGCTCCCGACGCGGATTTGCCGTCACTCTTCACGATTCATCCGCGCCATCGAGGTCACCGGGGACACGGTCTTGGCTCAGCTTCCCCGGCCCCCGAGACCCAGGAGGCCACACGACGTGAGGCATCAAGGTTGCCCCTGCAGGGCGCCCAGAGCCCCCCCCCCCCGCCCCTCGACGGGGAAACCGAGGCCACCCCAGCCGAGCGGTGCCCTGCGGACGGTCCTGCCAGCCATACAGGCTTCGATCAGGAGGCCAAGTCTGTGCCGGCCAGCCCTGCCTCTACGGCCCCAGGAGGCCCCTAGGCCGTGAGGGTCCCAGTTCTTGGTCACGTCGCCCTCCTCTCAGTTTGGAAGGTGCCCCTCTTCTCCCCCCCCCCCCGAAATGCTGGGTGTCCTCAAGACGGATCCCAGGTGGGCTGGAAAGTCGGGGAGCAGGAGGGGCCCGTTGCGGGGAGGGTGAAGGTGCCCCAGATTTGGAGAAGACGTCTGTCAGCGCGGGGAATGCAAGCCCTTTGGCTCAGTTATTTTTATTCTGGGGCCTTTCTTCCTAGTCCTCCTCCTTTATTTTTCCCCCCTTCTGTTCAGCTATTTGTGCTTTCTGATCGGGTAACTGATTTGTGGCAGGAAATTAGCTCTCTTCATTCCAGAGGCACCGTGGTTCTAATGGTATCTATTCCAGAGCCGCTCTTAGTCGCGGGCTTTTTTTTTTTTTTTTTAACTTGTAGGTTATTTTGTGGTGAAGCGAACAGAGCACTGTTCAGCCTCAGCATCTTCCCTCCTCCCTTCAACACAATGCAACTCTTAATTAAACCCGGGGACACCCACGCCTCCCTTCCCACAGGACCCCTTCCATCTGCTCCCCCACTCTGAAATACCAGCCTTTTATGGGTAGGGAAAGCCTCATGTTGAACTTCCCAATTAGCGAGGCACATCGCAAAATCAGAGGTTCTAAAGAGCGATCACTCCTGTTTTGGGACCCTTCCTTTCTAGGCCTTACCTAGTCAATGTGTTGGTGGCCTTCGTATGACTTTAAAATCCTGCAGGACTGAGGACGTGAGATGGCTAGCCACTCCAGGTCCCGAGAAGCACAATTGGTGTTTTTCTGACTGATGAGTTAGGATGAACACATTCGGAGCAAAAGAATTAACAAGTTATGGATCGACTTGAACTGGGAATTTTTCATCTTAGTAAAGGGCTTCATCAGTAACTTTTCACCAGAGGTCCTAAGAGCTTCAGGAAAACTCATCCTTTCCAGGTTGAACAAGTCAAAGGGGGGTGGACAAGCACCCTGCGTTTCTCTTCGTTTCTGGCCAGACCAAGAGGGAATAGGTGATTTGTGAGTAATGGAGAGTGGAGGAATCTGGGGTCGGGGCTTTCCTGATGCAAATGCTGCAGGGATGTGGGGCAGAAAGTACTGAGCCATCAAGTCAGTGGTGGGGGAATCAAAGACAGAAGGTGGGAGATCATCAAGTCAAAAAATGGAGTCCTAGAGTCAGAAGGCGGGAGGATGATCAATGAGCAAGAATGTAGTGCCACAGAGACCGATTTCAAATAAAATAAATACCAGTGTAGCTACCATCAGATAATTCCTCACTAAAGACTGAGGGCGCGGGCGGCCAGGCCCGCAGGAACGCCCCAGACACGGGGGATTCAGACTTCGGGTTGCTGTTGCCCCACCCCCAATTATTCCACTCTCGGGCAGTATTTCCTGAGGTTCGCCAGCAAGAATCCACCCAGCCATTATCTCCCCTCGCGCGCATATGGGGGGACATTACCCACGGACGCGCGCTGCAGAAGAAAGGTACAGATGGGTCTTTTATTGCACGCTTGGAAATGTTTCCAAGGCTTTTGTTTTCTTCCCCCATTCATTCCTCTCAGATCCCTCGGATCTGCCAACTTGAATCCATAGAGGCTGCGGCGGGAGGGCCTGGGCCACCCCGAGCTCCCGCTAGGGGGCGCGCTCTGGCCGTGGCGCCGAGCCCAGCCCGACAGGGGGGCTCCGCTGTCGGGACACAGGCAGCCGGGGTCCGCGAGGCCTCCGTACTGACGCCGGCGTTGGGGCCCTCGGTGCTTCTGACCCAAGCTGCAACCCCGGACCCCCGCCACTTCCGGGGTCACGGGGAGAGGCAGCTACAGAGTAAAGGCTGCACGGGGTACGCTTCGGCCCTGGACGCACCTGTACCCCCGCGGTCCGGAGGTGGAGAGGAGCATCCAGGTGGTGGTGATTACAGGGCTCCGAGAAGTTTCCTGGCGGGGCTGGAAACCTGGGCGATGGGTGCGTCAGGAACTGGGGGCTCACGCCGAGGGATGTAGGGTGGAAGCCCAACCACTTGCTTCTCGCCCGTGGGAGGGCCCCCCCCCCCCCTTACCAGGACAGACCTGAGGCTGTGACCATGTCTCCTGGCTTTGTGCTGGCAGCGAGGATTGAAAATGCTTCGGTTGGCCGCCTTGATGGATGGGGGATGGAGTGTCGGTTTTCTCTCTAGTTCTCGCTCCCCCACCCCTTTTCCTGGCTGCTGATGGGTAACCGAAAGTGGCGAAGTTTGCAGATCAGGGGAGTTGTCTTAAAACAGTAATAACACGCACACGTCCATACTTTGAGGGCTCGGCCGTGGCCCTCGGGACGCTTCCAAATGCGCCGCTTCCCAACAAACCTCTCCCAGCCGAGCCTTAATGGTGGAACCCTTGGTTCAGGCGATCGACATAGGGAAGAGGGAAGGATTAACATCGCCAAGGAGTCTTCTCTGGAAATCCAAGTTATTATTCCCTTAGGACCTTTCCACCGGCTGCTCCTTTGAAAACATCAACAAACAAACACCGTCCACAGACAGATCCCAGCAGCCATGGGGAGAACTGAGGCAGGAGTAGGGTGTGGTGGACAAGCAGGAGCAGAGAAGCCGAGGGGCAAATGCTAGGCAAGCGGATTATGTTACATTTCCTACCATTACCAGACTTCCAGGAGGAAAGACCTCGATTGGTGCATAAAATGCATCCCCTGAAGTGGATCAGACTCTGAACGTAGCATTTGAGGTTAACCTTGACTGGTTGGAGTTAAGGGGGGTTGGGGGGAGGCAAATATTTCTGTTTGTGCCCTCCGGTTCTTCGCAGCACCGGCTGTCAATCCCGACCCTTGTTATCCTCACAAGGCTTCAGTTTGTTTGCCTGATCTCAGCAAGGTTTTCTTCCACAAGTAGAACTATAATTGCTATAATTCTACTGTATCATTTGGATCATTGCAGTATTGTTGTTTTCTCTCCCTCTTTCCTCCTAACACTGCAGTAACTCGCTCCAGTGTTAAATTAGCAGGTTGCGGAAGACCATAAATGAATGAAAGTTTATTAAAAAAAAGAAATTAAATAAATAAAACAGCAAAATGACTTGGCAAAGGGGAATATCACATCACAGAGAATCCTCGAGTGTAATCAGGACTTATTGTCTTCCCTTCCAATGGTTTCCAAATTGGTCGCCAGACTCCAATGAAGTTTATTTCTATTGTTTAAATATATGTTTTGAAGAGGTTGAGCATAATTTAAGGGGACCTGAGCCATCCGGTGTGGCTGGAAGCCCATTACAGCTTTATTTACCTATGTGTCTATTGCACAATAAATTAAAACATCTCAAATGAAAAGTGTACAAGGTTAACTCTAAACATTTTCCCCTGTATAATGACATATCTAACTGCCACCCCCTTATCCAGCATTTCTTGCAAATACAATTTTGAAACTACAATGTAGAATTAGCTTTCACCACAGAAAAGAAAGGGGTTTCTTTCATTTGCCTCTTCTAGGTAATTATTTCCAGTCCTGGGGACAAGCCTCATTTTTTGCCATAAACAGCAGTTTTAAACACTTCTGAACCTCACTTCTGGCCATAGTTGTCATTTTGATTTTAGTGATTGATTTTAAAAGCAGATGAACTGCCAACTATTGTTTTCCAGGCAGCCCAGGAAAATAAAACCAAACTACAAACCCCAAAGATTAGAGGAGCCAGGAGTTGTGAATAACCAAGTACAAACGTGAATGATAGTATCACTAATATGAAATTACCTTTGATTAATGGGTTAAAAAAAGTGAAGAAAGTGAGGTGAAAAGTCATTTTGCTGAGACAGTAAATATTAAATTTGCTAAACTAAAAGTTCTTTTATACAGTCTTATAGCCCAACTCTTAACAGTCTACCTACTAATGAATCAAATTCTTCCCAAATATTAGAGGAATCATTTGTTTTCTAAAATAACATAGGATAACACATAGACATCTTAAACCCATATTCTGATTAGACACTGTGGAGACGCCAGCAGATTCTGTGGTTTCGTTAGAAAAGTTTTCTGGTGTTTTTTTTTTTTTTTTTTTTTTTTTTAATTTAATCTTTCGGGAATAGCAGAGTCAATTGTAGATTTTGAAGTTGGGTATTGAATTGTGACAAAGATCATTTCAGGGTTGCTGGGTGTAAAGTGAGCTGGGTGAGGCCCTTCTCTCCGAAGTGAATGGACATGCCTTCCCAATAGCGTCCTCACTTGGGAAGATTGATTAGAAAATACCAAAATTAAACAAAATAAAATAACAAAGCTAGTGCTTTCACACAGGTTTCCCAAAGAAACACATTATATTCCATTAATAGAGTTAGATTTAATTCCAGGGGTCATTAAGTCAGAATCAGAAATTCTGTTAACCTCCCCTTTTACAGTAGATGATTAAAATTAGAATACACCCCAGCAGAAAGTCCAACTTCTTTTTTTAAAAAAAGGAGAACAGCTGCAGAAGGGGAGGAGGGGGACGGAAGCAAAGAAATCTTCCACCGAGAGAGCTGAAACCCTGTTAGGTTCCCAGAAATGAGTTGTGCATTTTGTGTCTTTTTATTGCACAGGATCTTTTTTGGACTCAGTTTCAGCTCACTCCCTGCGTGTGCTGAGCGACTTTGAAGTCACAGAGCCAGGGGCAGCCGGGTCTTGTGGATTTCCGACGCGGGGCCCACCCGGGAGGGAAAAGTGCCTCTGTCTCTCGCAGCGACCAGCCTCAGGGACGCCCGCGAGCGTCCGCGGCTGGAGGCTCCGGAGAGACCGACGCGTCTTTACGCCTCTCGGCTGTGCTGAGACCCGTACGCCCCGAGGGGGTTCTCAGGGACCCAGGAGGGAAGGGGGGGGGGTGTGAATCAGAGCGTAGGTTAGTTTAAAGCTGAATGGGACAGTATAAAAACACCAAACTGTTGGTGAGGTTGGAACAAGAAGAATGAAAGAAAGGCAGAAGATCCCGGGTACCTTGGAGCAGCAGAAAGAGCTTAAAAGAAAAGCAAATGTCAGAGATAGTTGAGGTTCTCCTCAGCCCCCCACCTCCATTATTCAAGTATGGGAAAAACTGGTGAGAATCAAACCAAAATCCAGAGACAGTGAGAGGGACAGAGAGACATCCTTTTCCACTTGCCTTTCATAGTAGGAGTAATATCAGCATTAGTATTAACATTGTAAATGTGCCTGTTCCCAACCCTTCATCCCCCTCAAGTAGTCTTGAATGCTCCTCCTGCCAAGCCAGCCCGCTCTGTCTGCCACCCACCCACCCGCATCCAAGAGTTACGCAGATGTTTATGGCTGAAAAAAATCCCAGTTATGCATCCTTGTATTTTAAAATACCGACTGTAAGTGATTCAAGTATAATCCTTTGTAAAACGCTTTTCTCTTTGACACATTGAAGGAGTTGAGAGAGGAAAACCCGGCGTGGATTCCCCCTCCCCAGCCCTTCTCCCACCTCCCACCCTCGCCCCCACCCTACCAGTGTAGGGGCCCCGGGCTGTCCTTTGAGCCATTCACCCAGGCCGGGAGGGCACCCGTGCCAGCTCCTCGCCCGGGCTCGGCCCAACTTCAATCCCAGTTGGGTCTTGGTTCTCAGCGCTGGAAGTGCAGTAAACTGCTTGGAAAGAAACGCACTTTCCCTCAGGCTCAGAACTCTCTCTCACCTTTGCGTAGGGGAGCCAGGCCATGAGAATTCTGAATTTTAGGCGCTTAGATTTGGTCGAAGCGAACCTGGGTCCCTCCCACCCTGGAGAGCTGGGGCGGGGAAGGGGGGGTCGTCAGGTTCCACTCCCTGCGCGCTATGTGAGTGTCCAGCCTTTGAGCGTCGGCCTGAGGAGAACTTGTTGGGGGCTGGGGAGGGAAGTGAGTCTGGGCAGGAGGGGGAGACTCCCAAACCGGTCCCCAGCCGCCCCTCCTCGCTGCTGACACTTGCCTGTTCCTTTCCGTTCTGTAGGTAAGGCCGCGCGCCTTTGGCAGAGCTTTGTCTTTAAGGGGACTTTTTTCAGAGTTAAAGACAGATGAGGTTCGGGGAAACTGCTAACAAGAGAACAACCGCCGGGCTCAGGGTAAAGACCGACAGCTCAAGGCGTTGGACCTCAAGAGAAAACTGAACGCCCAAACGGCAGATGTGTTGCGGCCGTCACCCTGGAACCTCGGAAGCCCGTCAGGCCTAAAGAGGACCACGACTAAGCGCCATTGAGGTACAGTCCTGGGAGCGCAATTTTGGCTTTGAAAAGTGCCGGGTCCGTCTGTACGCGAGCCTCAAGGCCTCGCCTCCAGGGAGCGAAGTCCTCTAGTGGATGGAAGGGGCTCACGTCGCCCAAGTGGCACCCGCAGGTCTGACATCCGAATAATTTAGAGCTTCGGACCAGCCCTAAAAGGTTAAAGGAGGAGCTGCAAGAGGAGGGTGGAGAACTTAGAAAGTTGTTAATTAAAAACGAAAAATGAAAATCATTCGCTCGGTTAGTGCCCACTGCCCCCCCACCCCCCCGCGCGCCGGCCTTTCCGGACTCCAGTCCGGGCTTTGCGCAGAGCCCACAGCCCGGCACAGCCGGGCCTCTGGCGAGAGCCAATCACAGGGCGCCTCTCAGCACGTGGAGGAGAGAGACTCCAGAGCTCCGCGCCGGCGGCTCACTACACTTGTTACAGCTTGTCCTGAGCGCCAAGAGGGCGAGCTCTGGCCTCGCGGGCAGGGCGGGAGCCGGCAGTCAGCAACTCAAGGAGGCAGAGGCACAGAGATCGAAATAATACCCATTATAACCAGCCATCTAACCCCACCCCCCAACTTATACCCATCCATCCCATCCTACAGGAGAGGCAGCCAGCCGCCCGCTCTCTGCGCCCAGGGAAAAAGCCCCAGCCATGAGCAATCAGTACCAGGAGGAGGGCTGCTCCGAGAGGCCCGAGTGCAAAAGTAAATCTCCAACTTTGCTGTCCTCCTACTGCATCGACAGCATCCTGGGCCGGAGGAGCCCGTGCAAAATGCGGCTGCTGGGAGCTGCGCAGAGCTTGCCCGCCCCGCTGGCCAGCCGCGCGGATCAGGAAAAGGCCTTGCAAGGTAAGGCTGCGCCCCTCCAGGCACCTACAAAGGGCTCTGGGCACTGGTTTGGATGTTAGATAATCAGGGGTCAGTGGCCTGGGGTTGTCAAGCTGAAGTCGGAGGAAGGAGAGGGGTACAACTCTGAGGCCTGGTGCCTCAAAGAGCGATAAACATCTTGCCAGGGGCGGTCTCTCCCGACCTCTCTACTTCCAGAGAAAGCAGAGGCCAGCTTCGCATCGGGGTCCCTTAGGTTCTTCCTGTTGGTCTTTAGGTCTTTCAAATGCCCACTTTGATGGCCTTGGGGTGCTCTGAAGAGGGGCGACAGGTCAGAAACAGCAGTTGCCAGGTGGACCATTGTAACAACTTGGTGAAGAACCCCAAAAGCTGTGAGTGGGGGTATCCAGGCAGAGTGAGCCTTGGCCTTTCCTCTTTGGAAGATTGCTTTAAACGCGGTGTTTTGCTTTTTTTTTTTTTCTTAATTGTAGATTACTTGTAACCTTTCAAACCCCAGCTTTGCAAAAACATCTCCCAGGGATTCCCCAAATGCTTATTGTATTTGAAATGTATGAAATGTGCGGCTTCTGGGTGCTCCTTTTTCTCTGCTGTGTTATTTTTTTAAAACAGAGTTGAGATGTTTAAAAAGTTTTATTTTTTTTTCTAAAATTAAAAATTCCAGAACAACTATCATTTTGCCTCGAACCTGTTACGCTTACGTTTTGCCTTGTGCTGGCTGCAGAGGTGCCACAGGGAAAGATTTGTTAATTTCTTTCAAAATCGGAAAACCAGCGGTCCAGCCGCAGAGCCACTTGGAAGACAGGAGTGGATGGCGGAGACGGGGATATTTAAAATTAAACTGACTTCTTCCTTTTGTGAATCTGCAGTGGCACCTGTGCCAGGCACTTCCTCGAAGGGAAGAAGCCTGTGCCTGTTGCACCCCCTCCGCCCCCACTCAGGCCCTTCCGAGCCCATTTTCGCCAGGGCAATTTTTCTTTGCCTTTCCGGGCAAGGAGCCCCTGCCCCATTCGGGCTGCTCAGGCTGTTGGGGTGCGGCCGGCTCTCAGGGCCACTGGGCCGTTGCCCCCAAAAGGGGTCGCCCGCAGGCCAGCGCGCCCTCCCGCCAGGCTGGGCCAACGTCGCAGAGCAGTGGACGGAGATCGTGAGCAAAGTTTTCAGGGGGATGATCTTTTTTTTTTAAGTTGTTGAATGTTTTCAGATTCTCCTTTGACCTAAAATGGGAAGGGGAAAAAAGTGAGACAGAGGGCAAGAAGAAATGAAAACCAAAATAAAGGAGGAAAGAAGAGGGAAAGAGCACAAAAAGAGAAAAGGAAGGAAAGGGGAGAGGAAAGATGAAAGAAAGGGAGTGACTGGGAGAGTAAGAAGGAGGAAAAGGCATGGAAAATGCAAGGTAGGAACAGAGTTGAAGGAAGAAAGGAAATAAAGGGAAGAGCAGAAGAGGGAAAGGAAAGAAGGGAAGAGTGGAGGGGAGAGAAAAAATAAAGGAAACACGAGAAAGGGAAAGAGAGGGAGAAATGTGTAAAGAAAAAGCAAAACCAAAAAAAGTGGGGAAGGAGGAGAAGTGGGTAGAAGTCTGATGTCGCGCGGAGAGCCGCGCGCGCCGGGTCCCAGGCGCCCAGGGAGCAGTGGCGGGCCAACCCGGGCGGCAGCTTTGCCCGGCCGGCCAGCACACTGACCACTCTCCCTTGCCCGCAGGCTCCCCCAAGGGCAGCAGCGCCCAGTTCGAGGCCGAGCTGCACCTGCCGCCCAAGCTGCGGCGCCTGTACGGCCCGGGCGGGGGCCGCCTCCTCCAGGGCGCCGCGGCGGCGGCGGCGGCGGCCGCGGCGGCGGCGGCGGCGGCCACGGCCACGGCGGGTCCGCGAGGGGAGGCCCCTCCGCCGCCGCCGCCAACCGCACGGCCAGGGGAGCGGCCAGACGGCGCTGGTGTCGCCGTGGCCGCCGCGGCTGCCGCCGCTGCGGCCTGGGACACGCTGAAGATCAGCCAGGCGCCGCAGGTGAGCATCAGCCGCAGCAAGTCGTACCGCGAGAACGGGGCGCCCTTCGTGCCGCCACCGCCCGCGCTGGACGAGCTGGGCGGCCCAGGGGGCCCCGCGCACCCGGAGGAGCGCCTCAGCGCGGCGGGCGCCCCGAGTGGCGCCCCGGCGGCGGGTGGCGGCACGGGTGCCGAGGAAGACGAGGAGGAGCTGTTGGAGGATGAAGAGGACGAGGACGAGGAAGAGGAGCTTCTGGAGGACGACGAGGAGGAGCTGCTGGAGGACGACGCCCGAGCGCTGCTCAAGGAGCCCCGGCGCTGCGCTGTGGCTGCCACTGGCGCGGTGGCCGCTGCTGCCGCTGCTGTGGCCTCCGAGGGCGGGGAGCTGTCGCCCAAGGAGGAGCTGCTGCTGCACCCAGAGGACGCTGAGGGCAAGGATGGCGAGGACAGCGTGTGCCTGTCTGCGGGCAGCGACTCGGAGGAGGGGCTGCTGAAGCGCAAACAGCGGCGCTACCGCACCACGTTCACCAGCTACCAGCTGGAGGAACTGGAGCGGGCCTTTCAGAAGACGCACTACCCAGACGTCTTCACCAGGTAAGTGCACGGGGTGGGTGGGTGGCAGCTGCTGGAGGGCGCAAGCAGGCCCCAGAGAGGGGAGGCGGGTGGGCCGGGGCCCCGGCTCGGGCAGGGACTTCGCTCCAGGACTCTAACCAGGCGAACCCTCCCAACGCACCTACCCCTGCTCACCACTAATTACCCACTCCCTCTCCCCCACCCCTATTCCGGGCTTTAAGTTTAGGCTGGAATGATTTCTTTCCTTCCCAAGGTCTCTCCAGTTTAATTTTCTCAAACTACAAGTTTTAGAGAGAAAAAGAAAAAGCCTCTCCAAAGGGCGCCCAAACGCACCACCTTGGAGACGCGCGCACCCCAGCACACACATACACTCCAGCACACACATACACTCAGGGCCTCGGGCGCAGCCGGGTCAGGCAGGTCCCAGGCGAGGCACAGGAAGCGCTGCCGGCCTTAGTGGCCCAAGCAAAGCAGGGGCTATTTTTGGCCTGTGTGTGGGGCGCTCGCCACCTCCGCCTGATGCCCCAGCAGCTTGGTGTGGGTATCAGTTACGCTCTTCGCAATGAAGCTGGAGCCCGTGCCTACGCAGAAGGCCTTTTAAAAGATCCAAGTTCTGCCGTTTGAGGACTCCTGAAATAACCGAAGGAAGTCAGAACTGGGCAGTATTTTGTATCTACCCCTAGGGGCACCAGCCAGAATCTTACCCTCTTATCGCTTTCCTAACCACCCCACATTAAACCCAGCGTTGGTTTAATGTACACGGGTTTACAGGGATGGGTAATGATTCCTGGGAGCCTGGCAGGCCGTAGATGAAACAGCTGGGGGAATTTTTCTTTTTGGCTGGGTGGCCAACCTGGGTGTTCCGCACAGTTATGCTCTACTTCAAGCTCACCCAAGGTTTTTCTTTCCTTTTCCTTTTTGTTTTCCTTTTTCTTTCCCTTCCTTCCCTCCCTTCTTTCCTTCCTTCCTTCCTTCCTTCCTTCCTTCCTTCCTTCCTTCCTTCCTTCCTTCCTTCCTTCCTTCCTTCCTTCCTTCCTTTCCTGCCTTCTCTCTCTCTCTCTCTCTCTCTCTCTCTCTCTCTCTCTCTCTCTCTCTCTCTCTCTCTCTCTCTTTCTCTCTCACTCTCGGAGGGAGGGATGTGCCTGTGAGAAGACTGGGCCCTGGGCCCCATTTATTCATTCGATCTGGAGCTCCAGCCCCGCTGGGGGCCTTCATCTCCCACCCTAAGGCCAAGGTCTCCGCTCAGGCAAGGAACCAGGGTTAGGGAAAACTTCCCCCAGTGGGGAGGGAGAAAGGGATAGGTGTCTGCCTGGCGCGGGGCTTGTCAAGCTTGGGCAGCTCTTTCGCTGGAGACGTGCGCAGCTTTTCAATGTACATTTTAGAATCGGAAAGCTGTCCGCCCCTTTGAACCGAAGGAGAAATCTCTGCTTAGGGTTCAGGAGGCCTGAGCCAACTCTAAAGTGCAATTGCTCCTGCGATTAAATGCCAAACTCTCTCCTAACCAGAAACAGAAAAAAGTGGATTGGATGCAGGGCAAAGGCACTAAACTTGGTCATCCCTTGAGCTAAACTTGGTCTTCCTCGGTGTCAGCCAGACCCTTCATTATCTTTTAAAAAGAAGATAAAATTACACGTCAGTGTGTGCTGTCAAATAGGTAACTAGCCGACCGGCTTTTTGCACTTATCACAAATGTGTATTTTCAAAAGAAGAAAATGGTGTGGTGTCAGTTGGCATCCAGGTCTGCCCATTTTTAGCTTCTCGGGGGAACCAAAGTAGGTGAAGAGGGGAAGCTCCACTTCGCCACCCTACGCCCACCTCTTTTGGACACAGGGGTTAGTTAGAGACCCTTGGCTCCTGCCCGGAGCCAGCCAGGAGTGCGGTTTTAGACTTGCTGGTGCTCACTGAAGCAGGGAGCAAGGGAAAGCGTTTTGGGGGCCGGTTTTCTCCGGGTCCTGAAGTTTCTGGTGTCGACTGGGGGGCCTGCCAGCAGTGCAGAACTGAGTTCCAGGCTGGGGCAGTCGCCGCTCTTTCATATTAGCGAGCTTCGAGCCAATTATTCTCCGCGCGCTCATATTTTCGGTAAACAGGTCGTAAGCCGTTTTACAGCATCTTAATGGTTTCCTATTTGCCTTAATTATCGCAGTAATAATTGCAATGACGGGGTAGGGTTTCAGTTAAATTGACTTCCCCTGAGATGGGCAGGGTTTGTAGTGGGCACTGGAGTCAGGAGGTGCGCAGAATTTTGTTTAATCGAAAAATTACCCCTACTGAACTCTTAACAAGCTTAACGTTTCTCCAGAGGGTAATGGGGAGTGTGAGCTAAGGGGGTGAGGGAGGGAGAAAGGCGGGGGAGAGAGAGAGATGGAGGGAAAGGCAGAGAGCTGTAAACAGCCAGGAGAGACAGAGAGAGACAGAGAGAGACAGAGACAGAGAGAGAGACAGAGAGAGAGACAGAGAGAGAGAGAGAGAGAGAGAGAGAGAGAGAGAGAGAGAGAGAGAGAGAGAGAGAGAGAGAGAGAGAAGGGGGGAGAGAAAAGAAGGCAGAAAGAAACCAAGAGGGCAAAAACGTTTGTTTTTTTTTTTTTTTTTTAGTTGAGTGCTGAGTTCTCCCATTTACTATTAGGACAAAAAAGGGTATAAGCATTGTTTGTGTGTTTCTTGTTTAATTCTGACTTAAGAAAGAGTGAGAGAGAGTCATAGAGCCCAGTTTTCTAGACTTATAGACTCAAGAGGCCTCCCTGTCACTCTTAAATATCATATGATACAGCATAATATAGAATACCCTATATCTGGCAATGTGTTGTGTTTTTATGTTGTCAAATAGTAGGCACTCCAGTGGTGAAAGGATGGTGGTGTTTGGGGATGCGGGCAGGCAGCCTGGGGAGATCCTGAAGGAGGAGGCCTGCCAGCCAGGGAAAGGAAGCTGAGAAGCGGGTGCTGGAGCCTGCAGTGACCTCCTGTCTGTTGCTTTCTTATAGGGAGGAACTGGCCATGAGGCTGGACTTGACTGAGGCCCGAGTCCAGGTGAGCCGCACCAGACAGAGGGAGGAAGTGGGGGATGTGGGCCGGGTGAGAGTGGGAGAGAGATGGGTTGATGGATTAGGGGGCGGTGGAGACCCCCTTTCTTAAATGAAGAGAAGGAGAATCCGCAAAATAGACCAAAACATCCACATACACAAAAAGATATTAAAATATAAAGTCCTGGGAGAGTGGAAGGGCAGGTTTCTGGGCTTAGGAGCCTTGAAGACGGTGTCTGGGATCAGAATCCTGAAGTTCGGGAAACCCCTGGTCCACAGCCCCTGTAGGAACCAATCTTTGGACTGACTTCTCCTGATTGAAATAATGGGATGGAGCATGGATTTGGTTGTTAGACAAATCCGCTCAGCTCCAAGCAGGTATTTGGCTGCGATTAAGTCTCCAATCGGGCTTCATAAAAGCCCACTTAGTGCTAGAACAAACAGGGCCATTTGAAGGCAAAATGCTGTTTGATTTCCCCTCTGCCCGCACAAGGAGCTGGCTAATGCTATTTGATTTCCCATTTTTTATAGCAATGAGCCTACATTGATCTAATAGGGAGTGAGTGCAATGCTATTAAAGGTGTTTGCAGCCCCATACCAGAGTGCATTTCCGAACCCAGGCCTCATAACCAAAGAGACGATCAACACTGGGCAGCCCCGATGGCCAACAGAAAACAGATGTCCCTGAGTTAGGAGCTGAGTGAATCACTTTACAGTCAAAATCAAGCGCTGATAAAGCACAATAAATTCCATATGGCTCATTTAATACACAACAGCTTCTTGCATTAGAGGGCTAATGATGAGGTTTGTCCCCTCCTTTCTGTTGACACATTTCTCCATTGTCAAACAGAGATGTGACAGCAACTCCGTATTTTCAGCTCAGGGGAACGAGTCGTGGGAAAGTTAAATAACTTTTTAAAAGAAAGAGAGCGCCCCCTCCCCTTCTCCTCTCTCCCTATTCACTGGAGAAGATGTAATTAAGTGAATATGAATTATTAGAGTCCTTTCGTTTACCTTTGGGGGGCCTCAAAGGTATTAATTCAATAATGAGGAATTGCGGGAGGACATCTTGATAATTGCAGTTGAGCTGGGAGAGACGATCCGTCTGTAAAAGGTTTCCACGTTCTTTGAGGGCACACTGCCCCCACTGCCCCCCCTTACTCCTTTCACTGACCTCCAGGAGTGGCGGATATTCTCGTCTAGACAGATTTGGGTACACAAAAGCTGCCCACCCAGCCTGGTCCCATCTAGTCTTACTTTTTCAAGCCTCTGGATTTCCACACTAGAGTGTTTCTGCAATTCACAGATAATTTGAGGGCTGTGGAATGTTATGGATGGGCCCTCTTTTCAGCAGAATTTTAAGTAATCAACTGATTTGGATTCTCGATTTTTCTTGCCCTGGGTGGCTGTCTAGAAGTCAAGCCAAGCTTATCTACTAGTGCTAGTAACGACAACCCCCAGTGTGTATATTTGAAAGACATAGATGTCTTTAAAACATTTTTAAAACATATTCCTCTGGGATCATTTACATTATGTTTTAATATAATTCTGTATAGCCCTGGAGCTCATTCTTAATTTTTAGACTTGTGTGCAGGCACAAACCCAGCCCTAAAAATATTAATGCCTTCAGGGAAGAAGGAGCATATCTTAGCTGTGGGTGTGATGAGCAGGTCACATAAAAATAATTTCATGCTCCTGGGAGTTATTTTTAGACTATGGTAGTTGCCACATTTCAGGTAAAGGTCTCTACTAAAACTGCTTTCTATTAACAATTAGGAAGATACCTTGTGCTGGAAACCTCCCCCAAGCCTAGAACTATCTTATTTAAATAACTTATTTAAACTACATCCCCAGAAGAAATAAAGGACCTATTAGCTCTGAAGATGTGGAAAGTTGACAGGTATCCTGCACTCTGATTTCTATGTATCCAGGTATTGCTGTATACCTGGTGTGCCGAGTCACCACCTTCCTGCACAGAACTGGCTCCTGGAGGGATAGAGCCCCTGGGGCAGATAGCCAACTGTGTGCCCCGTATTTTATTTTATTTCATGGAGAACAGACCCTTTAAAATGTATGCTGGTTCGGGAATTACTGTGGGCATTTCTTCCCTCCCTTTCCAGCTCTCCACGAACCCCAGAGCCCAAACCAGTATTCTAGGTGTTCAATAAATATTTTTGGAAAGAATAAATGAACCGCCTCCCAATTCACTTTAACACAGCAGGAATTTTGCCAGCTCTTGGGTAAACCTGAAGTAGGCGAAAATAGTTGATGTGCAGCAAAAAGCTGATACGCCTTCTTCTCTCTGAACAGGAACTTCCACATGCCTCATTTTACTCCTTCCTCAGAACAGCCTTATGAGTACAGTTTTATTATCCCCATTTTACAGATTAGAAAACTGAGGTTGAAAGAGGTTTAAGTGACCTGCCTAAAGACGCACAGCAAGCAAATGGCAGCACAGACACTTAAACCTTCGTTTCCCCATCTCTAAACACACTGAACCACTCTCCTTAAACTTGGAAAGAACTAGGCTACTTGCAATACCCACTGGAAAGGGTTTGCTTGGCCCGTGTTTCCTGCTGTCTTTAAGTTTGGGCTCCTCTTTGCCGCCCGTTTGGCCCCGGAGGTGTCCTTAAACAACCTGAGGCCAGAAAGGGTCGAGGTGGGCGCAGTCCGTGGTGGAAAGGAGGAAAGGCCAGCAGTGCCTGGGAGAGGCAGGGGCGCGTCTGGAGCGCCCATCTGGCCAGGAGCCGTGCTAACCCCGGGCTCTCTCCGCCTTGCAGGTCTGGTTCCAGAACCGTCGGGCGAAGTGGCGCAAACGAGAGAAGGCGGGCGCGCAAACCCATCCTCCGGGACTGCCCTTCCCGGGGCCGCTCTCAGCCACCCACCCGCTCAGCCCCTACCTGGACGCCAGCCCCTTCCCCCCGCACCACCCCGCACTCGACTCGGCCTGGACAGCAGCTGCTGCCGCTGCTGCCGCTGCCTTCCCGAGCCTACCTCCGCCTCCCGGCTCGGCCAGCCTGCCGCCCAGCGGGGCGCCGCTGGGTCTGAGCACTTTCCTCGGAGCTGCGGTGTTCCGGCACCCGGCCTTCATCAGCCCTGCATTCGGCAGGTAACACGCGGCCTCGGGAAGTCTGTCTGTCTGTCACACACACACAGCCTGGAGTCAAGGAGGAGGCCCGGGACAGGCAAGGGCTACACACATATTTTCTCTTTGGCCTGACCTGAGAGGTTTAGCCAAAGAAAATACTTTCTAATTTTGCCTCAAACAATGTAGATCTTGAAGGGAATGACTTGAGACCGAGCGGCAAAGGGGAGGGCAGTGGCAGTAACAACAACCGTGACAATTTTGAGTGTTCATTGAAAGCTGGAAAAGTACCATTTGAAAGTGGAAACAGCGTAGGCCATAGCTGATAAGTGTGTAAACGTGTACAGGTGTAGGCTCTGTAGAGCCGGGATGACTTCGCAAGTTTTGCAAAATTCCTTTTCATGTCCCAAAGCCTAGCAATCAGAGGAACACAACCCTGGTCCCCACAGGAGCCCTGGAGCCAGGGACCCTCTGGGTGCAAAGAATTCTTTCTTCTTCCCCAGAGTCTATATTCCTTGTCAATCAACTGACCCGCTGCCAAGCATACCCCCATATGTGCAACCCCGATTCCAACAAGGCACAAGACAACGAAATAAAAGAAACAGTTCGTTGCATGTTATAACTCCCTTTCTTTAAATGAACATCGAATGATGAAATAAAAAGTCTGTATAATCGCAGACAAAGAAACAAAGGAGGGATGTATTAAGTTAGAAAGTGCAGTGAAAATAAAACTGAATGCAGCTTCAATGATCTCTCTTTGGGAGAACAAAGAAATAATAGATTCATCCAACTGCGCAACCACTTAAAAATCATCTTAGAGAAAATTTTCAAAAAAGACTTAAGTAAAATTAGTTTCATGTAACAAACTAATAAACAGTGAGTGCTTTGAAGTGTAGTTAGTGACTCAGTTTACCTAGTGGAACCAGGGTATGTTACACCACCTCCAGGCCACACTTTTTTCTTTCTTTCTGGGAAAAAAAAATTAAGTCCTGTATCCCTCACCTCCCCCCACCCCTTTCCCTTCTGACAGAGACTTGTAAAAGACGCAAACCATGGCTAGAGTACGGACTGCAAGGTTCGGAGAGTCTGGAAGAGGGGTGCAGTGGGGGAGGCATGAAGGGTGGAGAAGCATGAGGCACCCCTCCAGCCCTAGTAGGCTCATTTCTAATCGCAGAAACCCCAAGTTGGCCCTATGGGGCCGGGAGCCCTGGAGAGAAAGAAGCATCTGGGGGTAGGGATGGGGTGTCGCACGGCCAGTGGCAGCTGTAGCTCGGGCCTCAGCTGCAAGACCGAGGTGCAGTGCGAAGGGGGTGGAGGCGCCACCAGGAGCAATCCTGGCGCTGCCCAGAGGCGGTAGCAGAATAGGGTTCCAGGCTTGCGCATTGCCGCGCACGCGGAGGTTGCAGGTCCAGCGGTTCTCTGGCACCAGAGGCTGCAGGGGCGCAGGGAAGGTGGCCTGGGAAGGTTGTCGCCGCGGTATGCAGGGACGCTGGCGGGTCAAGTCTTTGGAGTGGAAATCAACAGGCGGGCGCCCCCCCTTGTGGTCCCCCCCCCCCCCCCCCCCCGCGGTCATTGCCCGGGAACTGGCAGCTCAGTTGAGGGCGGCCATGTAGGCAAGAACGCCAGCAAACGAGGCCGGCTTTTCCAGGGCGAAGGGCTATGAGCAGTTTGTGGGGTTTTTTTTTATTTTGTTTTATTTTTTAGCCCTCACAGTGGCCCATGCGGGCATCGAACCGGCACACTTCGTGCTATCAGCACCACGCTCTAACCATCGAATCAACTGAGCTAACCGGCCAGCCGGGTCTTGATCAGTTTTGATCCCACCTTTTCTCCCTTTCTTTTTTTTTTCTTCTCCCTCTCTCTTCTCCTTTTACTCTCCTCTTCTTTCTCCTGGCAAATAGTATTGCAGGCAATGCGAGCTCCTAGTCTGAGAATACACCCCCTTCCTAGGCGAAACCACAGAATCCGCGCTATTGGGCCGTGGGGTTTTGGGCCCCGAGGCCTGCCTCGGGCCCAGGCTCTGGCACCTCCAGGAATATCTGGCCCCTTGGTCTGTTTTTTCTCCTTCGGTTCCCTGCTCTAGTAAAGCCCTCTCAGAGCGCCCAGCCTCCCGCCCGCGCCCCACTTACATCCCAGCCCATAGTCCACCCTGGAACTGTGACTCCGCGCGTCTGCGGCGGCGCCCCTCTACTCTCCTGGTGAGAGGAGGTGGGAAACGCTACCCGAGAAAGCCGCGCTTAGCTCCCGAGGCCATGACCGCGCTGTTTGCTCTCCTTGCAGGCTCTTTTCCACCATGGCCCCCCTGACCAGCGCGTCGACCGCGGCCGCGCTCCTGAGACAGCCCACGCCGGCCGTGGAGGGCGCGGTGGCGTCTGGCGCGCTGGCCGACCCAGCCACGGCGGCTGCAGACAGACGCGCTTCTAGCATAGCTGCGCTGAGGCTCAAGGCCAAGGAGCACGCCGCGCAGCTCACGCAGCTTAACATCCTGCCGGGCACCAGCACGGGCAAGGAGGTGTGCTAAAGGCTGCCGGGCACCCTCGCGCCCCGGGCGCCCCCCGAAAGGTCACCTAACTCAGCACCACTCAAGACCAAATGGAAACAGAGGACCAGCACACTCCCAAGACGGCACTGAGAGAGCGCAGCCGCTTTCGCAGCAGCCTGGATGCGGGCGAGACAGCCCTGGGCGCTATGGGACATGGCACCTCCTTGGCTGACTGTCCACCCGCCCCGTCCCTGCTCCCCACCCCCACCCCTGCCCCTGCCACTGCCAACCTCGCTCCAACTCGTACGTCCACTCTCTCCCGTTCTTACGTTATTGAAAATATCGGGGAGGATTTCTCCCCAAGACTCCTGGTATTGAAGTTAAAAAATTTTAAAGCCCAACCTCTCTTCTTCCTGACATCCCATTTAGCTTTTTCTTTTCTTTTCTTTTCTTTTTTTTAAATAGCATTTTGGCGTGGGCTCCGGCGTGAAGCCAGGGCCAGGGAAGCGAATGCGAATCTGTAAGATAGCTAACAGTGCACTTAAAGGAAAGGGGCGTCTTGTTCTTGTTCTCTTCTTTATCATACATCAACCAAGGTTTTTATATCAAACCAAAGGGAAATACTCTGCTAGAATATGGACTGTTGAAGTCACCAAACTGTGATTATTGATTCTGTATATACCATTGTTATTAAAAAAGAACAGAGCTTTGTATATTTGAAATGTTATAACGCAATTGCACTCAGCGTGGTATGGTAAAAGTTTGTCCTGTAGATTCTTACTGTGTTGTAGATACGGTAGGGTTCCTAGACAAATATTTATGTACTCAAGCCCTTTATTTAACTTATTAACTGTAGAGGCTTCTGAAACTTTCAAGATAAAGGCAATGGTACAGTACTTTTGTGTAATGTGTAATTGTTATCACTTTTCCTTGCTATCTAGTGGAAAAGTGTCACGCTCAAAATAAAAAAAAAATTATATGTTTAACAAAAGGAAGTGTGAATGCTCTGTGCAGGCGCTGAGGGGGTAGAAGGGGGCCCCCCAGAGGCCAGGGGTGGGCTCGGGCGCCTCAGCATCTCCTGGGTTTATCCGCACTCGAGTTTTCCTGGCAGAGGCCCCGGTTTGAATCTGATCCTCACATCCTCACAGGGATCCGGGTTTCCTACAAAGGCTAAGGACACCACCGAGGTGCTTTCCATGGGCTTCTCGGCTCCCTCATGTCGCAGAGGGAACTGGAGGGCCTGGGCCACGGAGGTGGGGTGGGCTGAAGGAAGGGTGGGTGCACGGTAGGCGTTGTTGACGGTGGAGACAAATTTGAAGCGAGCAGGAGTCTTGGCTTGGAAGGAGAAGGAAGCTGTTCGTTGAAAGTGCCACGTAGCAAGGAAGTGCGCAGTCCGAGATGACAGGTAAAGGCGAGAAACCGAGGCACTGGCTTCTGAGGGGAGGGGCTCCATGGTGCACTCATGGGGAGGAGTGTGTGTGTGTGTGTGTGTGTGTGTGTGTGTGTGAGAGAGAGAGAGAGAGAGACAGAGAGACAGAGAGACAGAGAGACAGAGACAGAGAACGAGGGAATGGTGATGGAAAGGCAGCGAGAGGATCCAAGTGGCAGATCTTGACAAATGTCATTACATCACTTATCCAGACATTGGGAAATATATACATTTTTTAAAAATATAAACAACTCAGATTTCGAGAGGGGACCCCGACAGATTTGCGATCTGTAACCCCCTCCGTGCACCCCTTCCCGCGACGGAACGGGAGCCTCTCCCTCCCCCCGGTCCCTGGCAGCGCCCCGCCGGGTGACCGCTCAGTGTAAGCCCGCCCGCGGGGGCCGGGTCTCGCCAGCGCTGCCAGGGTGATGGGAAAGGGAAGAGAAGCTTAATTAGTTTCAATTTGCAGTAATTAGCGCGCTGGACCTTTGGGGAGAGGGGCAGGCGGGAGGGGGGAGGGCGGCGGCGGCGTGACAACTGCGCCTCGCGGAGCCGGAGCCAGCAGCCCCTCCAGGATGCGGGCCTTCGGTCGCTGCGGGGGGCGCGGGCGCATCTCCCGGCCCGGCGGTCGGGCTCCGCGCGCGCACCCAGGAGGCGCCCAGGAGAGGGGCGGGGGCGGGTTCTCTCGAGGCCTGAGGCGCCAGTGTGCGCAGCCCAGGGGCAGGTGCGGGGTCGAGCCGAGGTCATCGGACGCTCCGGATGGGCGGCCTGCTTGGCAGCTGCGGAGCGCCCAAGCCCGGGCGTCCTTGCCTCCCCGCCCCCCCCCCCCCCCGCAATCCTGCTGGAAACCGTGGGGAGCGCGCCCTCGGGGGTCACGGGCCCAGGGTGCTCCCCGGACCTGGACCGTCGGGCGGGTCACGGCCACCCTGCTTAGGTCCTGGACTCGCAAGCAGGGACCCGGCCTGGGGCTTGGGGCGCAGGCCACCAACTACCTTCCCTCGGCCATTCCTGCCACACACTCCTTTCTCGGGTTTAGGAGGCCTGGCGAGGAACTTTCTAGAACATCGCCCCAAGATCTGAGTGTCACAGCCTTCCAGACTCCACGGGGTTCCCCTGGGATGATGGTCGCTTTCCTGGGGTGGGCTGGGGTAGTCGGGAGTTTGGGGTAGAGACGGGAGAGCAGGAGGAACGTGAGGGAAAGGACTTTTTTTTAGTTGTCAGTATCAATTTTCCGTCGATTTTGGCTTTTTGTATAGGTAGAGCTTTTTTCCCCTCCAGGCTGCCAGTTGGATGGTATACGAAACAGTACCATTCTTTCTGTTAATGAACTCTTTTTTAAGTCATTTTTTCTCATTTGACCCTTCCATGGAGCAGAAGCAAATTGCGTGAAATTACCTCCAAGGATTACATTTATTACTGGCCAATGAGAACCCCTCGCCTTGTTTTACAAACTCTTAATCCTATGTCATTCTGATGGCCGCAAACAAGCCCGGTCCTGGGCCTCCTATTCTTTCAACTTTCCCCAGCTGGAGGGACCTCATTCTGCACTTAATATTCCCCATAAATATCACACGCTAAAGACCCCCTGACTTCCAGCAAGTCCACATTAAACATGTGACATGTCACGCATGACAAACTCTGAGTATCTTTTCAAAGCAGCATTAAAAGCAAAGAAACCAATTTTCTTCTCCTTCCAAACCTCCCCAAGTGAATGATGGGGATTGGAAAGAGCCAGTGGAGCGTACTTAGGGGGATTTTATGAGATTTTCCAGAATGATTTAATCTTATTGTAAGCATTATTAATGAATGGCAACCCAATTTGGCCCCAATATCTGGGAACATGGTCACAATGCTGGGAGCGGCTGACCCCCCCCCCAACCTTAAGCAAACCTCTTACCCCATGGTGGAGGAGGTGCGGAGCCCAGGAGAATTCGGGACCGCCAGCCCCATGATAGGGGCATGGCAGTCCTCTGTCACACCCAGAGCGGAATGCCCTACCACCTGCTTTCCCAGAGCCACCCCCACAGCATCTTGGGCAGAGGTGTGATTGGGAGCCTGGTCTGGGCCTCTGTGGGAAGAAGGGAAGGGGGAAATTAATTTGCTACATTTTCAGACAGTCTACCCAGATCTGGATGAGGCCCCAAAAGAAACGGCAAGAAGGAAGCAGTTGGCATATTATCAGGAGGCGCGCCTAAGTGTTCTTCTGCCACCAACTACCAGTGGCCTGAACTGTGGACAGTAGTTATGGTGGACATCTTAGGTTTGTGGTGAGGAAGACAGAAAGTGGATAAATTAAGGGAGTGGCCATTGAAGAGGTTTGGGACGACTGGGGACTTGAAACTCAGTCGTCAGCTAATGTCACCGAGACTGGTATTGGCCGAGGCCAGTTTCCCATTTTTTTCTCCTCCCTCCCCTCCCCCAACTGGGGCAAACATTTATTATTGTTGTTTTTGATTTATAATACCAAGAGACAAGGTACCTGTAGTTCTTTTTCATATTGTTTTGAGTGTGGCAATCTTACTAGGATGAAAAAGGGGGCTGATGTTAGAGGAAAGAAAATTATACCAGGGTTAGTTCAGCTTGCTTTTAGAGGAAAAAATGTGTGCCTGAGCATGTGTGTATGTGTATACACAAAAGTGTGTCTGAATGAAGGGGGTCTTAAATGGGATCTAAAATGGTATTTTGGAACACTGAGTTCTCCAGAGCAACTGCATATTTAACTGACAGTGGCAGCCTAGCTGAGGGGGGGCGGGGAGAAGAAAACCTACTACCTGACAGGGGGGAAAAGCATTTTTCAAAGGAAAAAGTCGTGTTGTCCCTGGACATTATTAACGGTCCAGTTTCAAGTATACATTTTTCCTTTAAAAGGTAGCGATTGCCAGTTATACGTTAAGAAATGTCATTCAGTCATTTTTATTCATTCTCAGGAAATCTTCATAAAAGCCTGAATCATACTTCTAACAAGCAGCAATTTTGTTAATCCAGGGGGTTATTACTCTGGGCCCTTATTAGGTTCTACACTACTGCCAAGCAATCCTATAACCCTCTCAAAAGAAGTTTACCTCCCTGTTATAAAACCAGTAGTGGTATTTATACTGTGCAATAATTAGTGTATTACTTGAATCCACTAACACGTTCATTTTATCTCTGCACAAAACCTCTAGTCTGCTTATAGAAAGCTTGTGCCTCCTTTGGTGCTGGTGAAGTGGTGAAAGAGTGAATTGAAGGCTGGTTGCACTTTCTCCTTTGCCTCGCCTTAATTCCCATCTCTTTTTGCTCTCATCCAATTAGCACAGTGTATTAAGCGGTTTATCATCTCATAGTCAGCTATTGAGAGAAACAAGGCGAGCACTTTGCAATAGAACCTGCGCTCCTTTGACACCCTCAGGTACTTACATATTCCACTGTGCTATGAATAATAGAGGAAGAATGGAGCGCTAATTCCCTCATCAAAGAATGCCTTGTCTGCTGCTTTGCTCAACAACACCATTCTGATCAAAAGAAAAGCAATAAAGCTTAGCATAACAAAACGAAACCTACTTATTAGCTTAGTGGTTAAATTAATGCAGAGCCGCTGCTATTCAAAACCAAGGTTTGAAAACAGCCTCCAACAACCTGATAATGCTGCCTTCGGGATGAAGGAATTTTAATCTGAAATTTGAGGCTGGCTCAGATGAGTTAATCTATTAAACTGCTATAAGGAAGCTCCACAGCAAACCGTTCAATTAAGAAATATTTAGGTGGGGGGGGGGGAGAGAGAGAGAGAGAGAGAGAGAGAGAGAGAGAGAGAGAGAGAGAGAGAGAGAGAGAGACATGGAGATGGGAAGTAGAGAGCAAGGCAAGGAGGCTTTCAGTTTAGGATGGGAACATAAAATTGAGGGGTCGGGGGAACTCGGACAAGAGGGTCTGGGGCTTGACATGTTTTTTCTGTAAAACCCTGACACAAGATAGGGAAATCTGGTTTTGGAGTTTCCTTATCTTTGAATCTCCTGCCAAACTCATTTTAAAATGTTTGAAAAGGCATGTGGAGGTGTGTACGTGTGTTGGAGGTAAGAAGTGGTCCGGGCTGGAGAAGGGGGTGGTGGGGAGGGGCAGTGAATCCATCCCCTTAAACATCCTCTCGGTCAGGAGCTTAACGCCATCAGTTTCCTGGACAGCTCTTATCACGCATGCCCTTTAAAGGATTTTTAACTTCTGATCTCCCCTGTCTCCCTTCATATGAAGAAGAGCTGAGGGTGAGCACATTTTGTCCAAGATAAATGTGCACCCTGATGTACGCAGACCCTGCTGCCTAAATTCAACAGCAAAAGTGCCCTTCTCAGAGGTGTGGGGGCTCTGAGAAGAGCAGGGTTCTTTAGGGTACCATTTCCCAAGTGGCCCAGATAAAATTTAGACCTGGGTTAGTGTAGCCCACAGTGTTTACATTTTATTTTAAAAAATCATTGCCAAGGTTTAGAAATTGAGAAACTTTAGGAAGTATCAGGATTCCTGGCTTCTCTTGACAACTAATGATGCGGCCACCCTGGGCTCCATTCCTCCCAGCAGCAGATGTCTCCTTTGGACAAGACATGCCCACTGCAGTCCACCGAAATCCCTGTCACTCTCTAGTGTGAACCCGGCTTGTTTCATCCCTTCACTTTTAGCACTTGAGCTTAAGCCCCACGCCAGGGAGCCTGTGCAGACATTTGGGTAGGCTCCCTGCCCCTTACAAAGTGGGAGGCATTCTGCACCCTTCCCACCCACTGTGCTACCAACTCATGCAAATCAAGGAGCA
Organism: Rhinolophus sinicus; assembly: GCF_057876585.1. NCBI lineage: Eukaryota > Metazoa > Chordata > Mammalia > Chiroptera > Rhinolophidae > Rhinolophus > Rhinolophus sinicus. Next base: position 17,294,318 of record NC_142518.1, on the reverse strand, counting down.
GAAACCTCAGAGAAAAGTGAGTATGCCACCTTCCAATCTTCCAAGTGAGATCCACTGGAATTCATCAAAGTTGCAGTTTCAACTTTTCACAAAATTTTAGAATCCTTAGCTGCCTGCCAGAAAAGCCTAACTAATCTGGAGTTGCAGATCTGAATAAGAAAACATCAAGCACTGAATTCGCTCTTTTTTCAAGAACTGTTCTAAGAAATATCTGAATTTATATAGACGTGCTACAGAAATGGTTCCTACCCTCACAGTGATTGCAATCTAGATGCAGAGACAAGAAACAGACCAGTGAGAAGTAATTTGAGTTTCCTGGAGTTCCTTGATGACCAACTTCAGAATAACTCTCTGTATTTACCATAACCCCAGGTCCCAGAAACCAAGGAAAATACGCCTTCTCTTCACAAAGCAAAGTGAGGGCATGGGCTCCGGAAGCACACATTAGAGAACCATCTCTATACCTTATAAAATAACAGCAATGAAAAACCACACTAATCCCTTAGTTTCCCGAAGCAACTTGGGTGTTCCAACTTTTGACTGGTTCCAGAGCCTGAGGTACCAAGGCATTAATTAAATTAACTGACAGGGCCCTAAACCCGAAGTATTTGTACTTAGAACCTGAGTATAAGAGACAGTGGAGAAAGGAGGAGAGGGTGAGGGAGAGAGAAAAGAGCAGACAAAGCAGGATAAAGGCGGCGCCCTCTACATTTCTTTAATTAGTATTCCTTCATGAAGATCCATGCTGAGTGACCTTTCTCTAGTAGGGTGCCCCTCTCTCAGGAGCCATGATCTTTGCTCTCCAAAAGGAGATACCACTGGGCTCTCAGCGTAGTTCTCTTTGGCCGTCTATGTCAGCCAAGCACATGAGAAACCACACTTCATCTCATAAAAGGACCCCAAGTCCACAGAAATTCTCCCAAATGCCACTCAGAACATTTGGACATACATCATGCCGAGCATCTGAGCTGAGTTCTAACTGGGCTGAGGTTTGGGAAGGAGATCCCTTATTCCTGGTTGCCTCCTTTAGTCAACTCTTGGTACCTGGTAAGGATTCACTGCAACGGGTTTCCCTTTAGAAAATTTTATTCTTAAGTAAAAACACAGCATATTTTTCTTTTATAAAAACACATAGGCAGATAATTTCAAAAATAAAGCATAGTCGTAAAGGGGGAAATATTGTTGGTATAATCTTACGAATAACGTAAGAAAGGAAAGACTGTTATGTTGAAATATGTTTGGCTTCTGGCAAAGGAGTGCACTATTCTAAAGAAATGAGAAAAAATAGACCGGGGCCAATTAACCATCCCTCTCCCCAATTTTTCTGAATATAACACAATGATTCTCGTTCCAGCCTTATTTTTAATGAAATGTTAGAGGATATCAAATTATTTTAAATGTGCTTTCCTATTGTATAAACCTTTACCTGGATTTTCTACTTAAGGAAAAAAAAAAAGGAATGTGACTGTAAAACACCTGCCCAGGGTGAGTGTTGGACTTTGCAGCAATTCAATAAACAAGTAAGCTCTGTTTAATCTATTTAGTGAGTGCAAGACTTCTAAACCTCCCGCCTCCGCTACCTATATAAAAGACAAGACTGAAAAGGACAGCCAGCCACTCCCGGAGCCTGCGGCTGGGAAGCACTTGGGTTCACCCTGGGTTTAATTGGCGTGTGAAAAGGCAAAATGTTAGCACTCCTACCAGGCCTCATGAGCCTCTCCTTCTGGGGGCACCTCCGTTGAAGGCCCTGGGGCAAAGCCTGGGGTCACTTGCATTCCAGCCACACTCAATTAGTTTCTCTCCCCTCACTGACCCCTCCCCTGGAAATCCAGTCCCGAATCCAAAGCAGCTATAGCTCTTCAGGTGCTTGGCAAAGGGCTTCGGGGTCATGTTTCAATGGTACGGGGTATATTGTAATAGGAAGGCTGCTTTCATTTTCTCTGTTGCTTGGGAGATTAAATTGTTTTGCAGTCTCTTTAATAATCCTCCTCCTAGGCCACATCCACATAAACACGAGATACAGTCCCAAAGGAAAAGCAATGCAGGAGAAGCAGTTAGGGCCATGGTGGAGGTGATGGAGGTGCCAGAAAGCTGGTTGCATTCTTCTTTCAACCAACCCTGCCTCGGCTACTTCTGGGGTGCCCTCAGGACCTCACGGCACAATCTGCGAAGAGTTTGCTGAGGTTCACTTCAGTGTACCCACTTTGGGACAAGAAATGCTCTACTGTGTTCTTGAGATTTCTGTAGTCATCACGAACTTTGGCGGTAAGAATAGACTTCTTTGATTTATCTAAAAGAAATAAAAATAAGGATTACAAGTCTCAGAGGGAGATTTTTTATTTTTCAATTACAGTTGACATTCATATTATGTTAGTTTCAGGTGTACAACATAGTGATTAAGCATTTATATAACTCATGAAGCAATGACCCCGAGAACTGTAGTACCCCCAACACCACACATAGTTATCACAATATGATTGACTCTGTTCCCTGTGCTGTGCTTTACATCCACAGAAAACTTCTTTATAGATCATTCAGTACTCCTCATGAAATAGAGGGGGGTGCAGATTCTGTTTGCAGCTCCATGGCTCAAATGTCCTCATGGTCCTGTCGCTGGTCTACCCCTGGGGCCAATCCCACGTAGCGAGGGGTGGGGGGTGAGACCCTGAGATTCCTCTGTGGAAGCCATTCTTCCTTTCTCCTGCCCGCCACTTCTCAGCACCTACTTGACTCAGCGCACCTGGGCTACAGGGCCACCCTCTACTGAGGCGAACTGCAGGTGCGCGCCCATGTGCAGCAGGCAAGGTGAATGCCACTCGCAGATGCCACTTTCGCAGCGCTGTCGAGTATATGCACACAACTGCATACAAAGTATGGATGTGGCAGGAAATAACTTTGTCTCAAAGGAAGCCTGGGTGTCCCAGTGCCAACTGCCCAGATCAGCCAGGCCTAGGCGGCTTCTTCTAGCCCCTTCGGTCTGCATCCCTCTGCTACACAAAGTCCCCTCAACTCAGAGGCGAGGGGTAGGCTGTCTGGAGAACACCTGTCCATTGGCCAGATCCCGTTTTTCTTCTCTGTCCACACTGTGTACCTGTGAACTTCAGGTATGCAGCTGCCCCCTCTCTGCTTCCTGCTCCTCCTATCCACCCATCCCTGGCCTTCTCATTTAGAGAAAGGCATTACCAGCCAAAGAGGACCCTTCCTTTCTCTCCTCAGAGCCTGCAACCTCTACACATGGTTCTTTTAAAGGAGCAGTAGGGCCGTGACACGCCGGTCTGATCTTTTGGGGACATGCGTGATCCCTGGGAGAGCCAATCCTGCCCAGGATGGTTAAGATGACACAGTTTTTGTTCAAAGCTGCTTGGGAACGCTGTGAGGTGTTTGGAGGGGCCCACGTTTTTTAAATCCCTATTTTCTGGCTGAGGAAACTGGGAGGTCAAGTCACTTGCCTAAGGTCACACAGCTGGTAATCCAGGATGTAGAAATGCAAACCCAGTAGCCAGAGCCTGGCGCTCACACTGGGAGGACAGGCTCACTTTTGCACCAGGCCTCGCTACACCCTGTGTCACTGCTGCCAGATAGAGATGGGCAGGCCCCCAGAGGCCAGCCTGGGCCAAGGTGCTTGGGGAGAGCGAAGCTGCCCAGCGCGGGGGAACAGGAAACCATCAGGAAAGCATCGAGAAGGAAAACAGGGAAGGGAGTGCACATCAATCACAAAAAGAGAAACCCCACTGAAACAACAGAGCAACACTGAAGTCTACAAAACACCCGGAAAACGAAAACTCACTCTCAAGATTTTTGTTCCTTAGCTACACATCCGCATTTGTTCTCCACAACCTTTGCTAAATTACATCAACTGCCTTTCAAACAACAACAAAAAGTTTTGTAGAGAGGATTGAAATGCCCAAAGGGGGTGGAAAAAGAGAGGCGAGAAGTGTGTGTGGGGGGGTGCATCGTTAACCGACCACAGAAAGACACTTTGAAAGTTCTAATTATCGGAGTCTGGGAATACGCAACAATGGCCCCAACCAGGGCGGCTGCTCCCGGCAGGCCAGAGCCGCAGCAGGCACCCGGTGCATGTGAATGACACAAATGCATGTGCTGTCGGGGAGAGCGCATTGAAAGAGCAGCGGTAATACGGAGCAGGGGAGGAAGAGAGGGCACAGCTCCTGATGTGTTTACCTCCTCTGCTGATGGGATATTGACTTTTCCCACCAGGTTGGTTAGAAAGGCGACTATTTACGCTGCCACACAGCAGAGTTAGAATGACAACCAGCATCACTTGGTGCTCTTCTTCGTAAAAGACAACTGTGACCGT